>NC_140590.1:30967439-35967439 GCF_964204655.1 Triturus cristatus | reverse complement strand
TCCTGATGAGACCCTATGATTAACTGAATGGCTCGAAACATTGGGGACATTATGGATATTTTATTGATTCTATACTTTAAATGAGACAAGTAATTTTTCCTGCTGAATTATAATATGATGATGAATGATACCAGGATCGTTATCTACCCAGGATCCCATGGTTTTTCGGGTTGCTCTTTTCAATAAGATATGGCAACATATTTGCGACGGAAGCAAGAGAGGAGATATGTAAAGGTAATTAAAGATGAAGCTAGGGACAGACTAACTCAGGAAGTGGAGAAAGGGAAGGTATTGTAACTTTACCTTATTTGTTTCTGGGTCTCTCTCTCCCGAGGCACAAGAGCGGTATCTCAAAAGGGGAAACGGCCATTACAATGCGGCCGTTTCCACGCATAACAGTAACTATGCATACATAACATTGCATGCGTGGTTACCACGATTGCCTTTACCACGCATACCTTTACTACGAGATACGTAGTAAAGGCATGTGTGCTAAAGGTCATATTAAAAAAGGAGGGTTGGGGGGTCTCCCCCCCCCCAAAAAACCAAACCTGATTCCATCAATGTGGAGGCAATCGGCGTCGTACCGTCGTTAGAGGAAACGGAAAGGGATGTGTTACCAACAAAGGAAATGTAGACACAGGTCAGCACAACAATTGTGCAACTCCCTGCAAGGAAGATGTCAGGTGCCACAGAGGAAGGAACACTCCTTGGGACAATGTCTCCAAACACAAATAGCACACACGACCAAAGATTATTTGCAGAGACCTTGTGATGGCACGCAGATACCATGGTCCACCTCATGAGCATCAGACTACAACATTTCCCTGAAACATAACACATTACCACAGCCCCAACTCCTGGGGCATCAGCACCAACATCAAAACCTGAAATGCAATAGTGTTCAAAGTAAAAAGAAAATGCTTTATTCAGTGTTAAATGAAAAATTATTAAAGGACACTATTTACAAAGGCCAATGGCCAGCCCAGATCAGAAGTCTTTGGGGGGGACACATGGCCACGCGTCTCCCCTAGCTTGCCTGCACATTAGAACCCTCAGGTTCGTCGACTGGGGTGGGGGGCATCATGTGGGGAAGGACCAGGCACCGCAGGGACAGGAGGTGTAAGGGTAGGTGTGGTGGGTGCAGAGCTGGACGCCTCTACCACAGGGGGTGGGGCAGCGCCAAAGGTGGAGGTGAGCTCGGCGCTGCACACTTCTGCCGGGGTGTCCAGAGTATCCCCTGCACACAAAGAAACCACAGGCACAAAGGAGGGGGGGTCGGAGGGATGGGGTGCAACGCTACTGGGGGAGTGGGTGGACAGGGGAGGGACTCAACTCCCCTACCCGTGGAGTGCCTTGCCCGTTTGCGGGCTGGTGAGCCAATGGGGCTGAGGCCCAGCACAGCCAAGTAGCTCTCTTTGTCAGACTGTGTGGCAGGGGAGCCGAGGGGAGTGACTTTGGAGGGACTGGGTAGTGAGGCATGCGGACTCAGACTGTGGCTGCGTGCATGCCTGTGTGCCCCAGACCCAGTGGGTGTGCCTTTATCCCCCTGAGTGTGCGTGCCAGGAGGTGTGCACCTGCCCTTACGTGTTTGTGTGCTGCCTGTGTCTGGTGGGGTGAGTGCTTGGGAATGTCTGGGTGTGCATGGGACAGGCATGGGAGTGGGAAGTGTGGATGGTGCACGGGTGGGGGGGACAAAGCACTGCAGGAGACTCACTGCTGCCGTCAGTGAAGAGTCCATGGAACTCAGCAACATACGTTGGTCAGACATCGCTGCTGACATGCCCTCCATGAACAACACCATCTGTGTCAGCAGTGTGGTGTGGCCATGGAGGACATTCAGCATCGATGTCTGGCCAACCTGCAACTGCTGCTGAATGTCCATAGACTCTGCAGTGAGGGCAGCAGGGGGGACAGGGGCAGGGGGTGCGGTGCCTGGCACGAAGGAGACATGGTGGTGCCCTGCACGGACAGAAGGGACCGGAGCAACTGGGAGGGCGGTGATGGGAATGGAGGGGGCGGTGACAGATGTTGTGCTGCTGCCAGGTGTTGTAGCAGCCTCCGCCCCCTCGAGGAGTTCAGCCTCGGGCCCGTCAGCGTCGTAGTCGGTGTCGCCACCAGACAGGTCCTGCGCCTGACTCCTCTCACCCTCCGTGCCACTTGCTCCCGCAGACTCGCCAGCAGTGGTGGCACGGGTGCTGGATCCCTCCTCCAGGTCCGTGCAGGTGTCTCCCTCGGTGTCCTCCAATGATGCTGTGGGCAAGGTGAAGATACAGAAAATAATCAGTCACCTGTATACATCTGACACCTGAGTCCAAACAAAATATGTCACAGTGCATATCAGGAAATGCATCATGAGTAACATCTAGAATACTCCGCACATATGTAAGCCCTGCACTCCCCAGTTGGTTGACCCACCATGCCACTTGGAAACAAGGAAAATTAGGACACAACAGCAAATAACTTGATATCGAATTAAAATGAGAAGCTAGTGTCTGGGAACAGTTGAGCACAGCAAGACTATGAAGGCATGCCACCTCTTGTTCACTGTGAAAGAAACAGTATTGGTGCACCCAAGGCCAAATAACAGACCTCAATGCTGAAGGTGTCCCCACACTCAGAGACCTGTGAGTACTTTGGAAACCCAAACTAAATACATTGTGATCCCTTGGGAATAACAACACTTTACATAATCTCCATGTTTAGAATGTGTGAATGTGCCACTTTGTGAACAGAACACACACGTGCCTGTATAAAAGAAGTCACACAATGAGGTGCACACAAAACTACATTTACACAGTCATTGTATGAGCTGCCAGCCTTATTCAAATAAGCCACTGTTTGGAAGAAATGGGGTTACAGTAAGTACATATACATGGCCCCACGGCGGTCTGGATGACTTGACACCCGTAAGTTGGTATCAGCAACAACCAAGGACTTACCCAAATGCAACCACACTGTGGGAACATGTATATGTATAATCTGAAAACAAGTGTCATTCGAACTGTGCCCTCCTTTAAAATGTGCCAGCGTGTCCCCGGAAAGTGTAAAGGTGGTTTCTTGTGCACTTCCTTGGGAGACATCTGTCATGCAGGCACATTATTGTCCTTCACAACAAAACATAAAAGTCAAGCATTGACAAAATAGAGACATGTTGACAAGTGTAGTGAGTGCCAAGGTACAAGACTTCTTGACTAACAACTTGAATCATGCCACCTGTCACATGGCCATCCGTACTATGATGACACAGTTGGCAACACATCTGACTCACTGCCTGTCATGTGGAGTGGCACACATGTCCAAACACAGGACAATGCATTAGCTAATGGGCCTGCAATTGTGTCGGAATAAGGAGCACCTGCACTGAGGAGACACCCTCATGGGAACCAAGAATGTCCACACAGATGTCAGCACACACAGACGAAACTACGTAGCATCTGGACCACACACTGGTGCCGATAATGGATGAGCAGGAACCATGTATTTTAACTTTTGACACATGCTGCAAAGCACAAACATTAAACCCTGCACAACATGACTGGGTCACTGCATGTTGAGTGTCTGTCCAGACAAGTATCACACACAGGTCAGTCCTGACAAGGAGACATAAGGTTTGGACATGTAGGCCTTGGCCGCACAAACCCCCCATACCTGAGACAATGTGATTGAGACAGATCAAGAAGTTACATCTCTTAATCTGTGTTTACTAAAATGTGCATCAAGATCTCCTAAATGTACTCCACATCACCTCGTGAGGTTGCCAACACATATTTGTGACAAACAACCATCAACAGATAGTTGTACATAGACACACAGGCACTGCCCAGTGTGAGGATGCACAAGCCAAATGGGGTCACCCTGTCCAGTGGACACATGTAGCACACTTTACATGAATATAAATGAGGCCAGGGAACAATGCCACAGAGGCCAATCTATGCTGAACACACAGAGAATGGGCACAGTGTTGGATGACACACATGATTCCGAGGCAAGGGTGTCTCAGGGGACTGTAGTGGGCACACTGCTCCATGGTCCTGGAATGATCTGACTAACATGAGCAACCGTCCCGGCACTATGCATATCTCCCACTTATGCACATCATGTCTGAGGCCACAACATTGGTCATGCATGCTGCAAATCTGTTAATTTGAAACCTCACACTCCTATGTTGAGACTCAGCATCAGTGCCAACAAATATGGATCCCCAAATGACTGAACAGGACAGGGCACAGGCAAGGTACCAACACATGTCACAGACCACCCCCACACATGATGCAGAAAGCAGTGTGCACTTGGATTAACTGGCAGCCTAGATGACCATGTGCAATAGTGATTACACACAGACCAGGGAAGACATGTCAAGGAGGGGAAGGGAGGAAGAACATCACCGGTTGACTTGGGGGAACAGAATATGCACTGCACATATAAACCCTGGCAGTGTATCAAGGTCGACTGAGCACTTCCAAAAGCTGGTGACACACAACAAACACACATGTACCTACCCCCTCCTTGCTGCTGTCCCTCTTGTAACCGCCTATCCATGTCAGGGAAGACCACCGCCAGGACACGCTTCATCTGGTGGGTCAGGCATCGGCGCTCGCCGTGAGGGCGTGGAGGTGAGTTCTTCAGCTGGACCCGGGCGATCCTCCGGGGTCCAGCACCGGATGTCCTGCCAGCATTTCCTCACTTGGGCTAAGCGCCGACTGCGACCCTCCACCGATATCACGGCCCTGACGGCCCGCTTCCATATCTTCCCCTTCTCGTAGGCAGTTACCTGTGAGGATGACAAAGTGAGACAACATCACTACACCTGCTCCATGTCACAGAGACACACATTTGAACATCCTTGATATGTTGAACAGGGCATAGTATGCTGCCAACGAATAGCACCTTTGTCATAGGGACATTAGCCTCTGTGTAAGCCCCAATGCACTACATGGCATTGAAAGTACACAGGTGGCATGAGGGGTGCGACACACTCCCTGATTATGGCACACACTGTGCATCACAAGCAACACCAGGCTGATGGACAGCACCTCAAAACAGTCACATGCCCCAGGCCACTGACGCAACCTCAGCAGATTACACAGACACACACAGGCACAGATCAATCACCTGCCATTGGCAACAGCGGATACAAACCTCACTCTGCTCATGTGCCACTTGCCTGTGGGGTGTCACAGGTGTGGGGCTAGCTCAGCAAGTCAGACACACAGCACGGCTTACTTCTCACATCAGATGGGTAGAGCTGTTGCCTCCTCCATGCAGCTGTGGTGCAACACTCCACATAGACACTCACCCACATGACAAGGAGCATTCATACACATCAATGTCCAGGGGGCGAACACATCATTTGGACACTCTCACCACAGCTCCACTCAACTCACACACATCTGTGGGTACAGTCACCTGTCACACCGGGTGGACCACTGAATCACCTCAGGACTATAGAACAAAAATGGCCCAAAGGATCAGCCAGGCTGAGTGTGCCATGCACTATGCAGTGAATGTCACAGTAAGCACAATGCAAGTGAGGAGTGCACAGATGAACTACATCATGCTCTGCATGAGAGACATAAGCCATTCCTCCCCCTGGGACCCACTCTAAACAACATTGCATGTCTGTCACACCTGGACACAATGCCAGAAGTGACAGTCACAAAAAAGGTGCACAGTCAAAGGTAGTGGAGTCAGCACTCACCTGCTCCCCTGGTCTCCCATACTGGCTGGGGTACTGTGGGAGGATGACATCAAGCAATGCCTCATTCTCCTCATGGGTGAAAGGCTGGGCCCTCTCCACAGACCTTGACATGGTGCCAGAGGAAGCACAGACAGCAGCAGTGGTGTCGACTGAAAGGTTGTGCAGGCAAGTGCCCTCTCATGGGTTCTGCCTGACTTATATCTGCCTTGCTGGGGTCTTTCATTTACAGGAGTACAGAGTGATTGGTCAGACTCATTTGCATCCTACGTTTCCTCCAATCCCTTTAAACATACACCAGTGACAGCATTTGCATGGTTCAAGTTAGCAGCATCATGTCAAGTCAACAACCACTTTGCAACAATGTATTTTGTGGCCAACTGACTTTTCAAGGCCACCTGATGGAAAAATTTGAACAGAAAACTAGGTATCCATGACAACCAGCATGCATTTATGGCATAAAACTTGTCCCTTATGTGTCCCCTATGTAATTTTCAAATCCCCACACAGGTACGGTGCGTTTCACACGTACGCGTAGGCACTGGGAGTACACGTACGTGTACTGAGGTAGTACATGTACGTGTACTACTAGTGCCTACGCATACGTGTACACGTACTTGTAGGCAATGGTAGTACACGTACGTGTACTACCTCAGTACACGTACGTGTACTCCCAGTGCCTACACGTATGTGTACACATACGTGTAGGCACTGGTAGTACACGTGTACTACAGTACATGTACGTGTACTCCCAGTGCCTACACGTACGTGTACTGAGGTAGTACACGTACGTGTACTACCTCAGTACACGTACGTGTACTACCAGTGCCTACGTGTACGTGTACATGTACGTGTAGGCACTGATAGTACACGTACGTGTACTACCTCAGTACATGTACGTGTACTCCCAGTGCCTACGTGTACGTGTACTGAGGTAGTACACGTACGTGTACTACCAGTGCCTACATATACGTGTACACGTACGTGTAGGCACTGGTAGTACACGTACGTGTACTACATCAGTACACGTACGTGTACAACTAGTGCGTACACGTACGTGTACTACCTCAGTACACGTAGGTGTACTCCCAGTGCCTACGCATACGTGTACTGAGGTAGTACACGTACGTGTACTACCAGTGCCTACATATACATGTACACATACGTGTAGGCACTGGTAGTACACGTACGTGTACTACATCAGTACACGTACGTGTACTACCAGTGCCTACACGTACGTGTACACGTACGTGTACGCACTAGTTGTACACGTACGTGTACTAAGGCAGTACACGTACGTGTGTACGTCCCATAACATGCTTGCTCCTACAGCAACACTACTATAGTGATACGGACTGTACCCACGCCCTCAGAGCTTGTGTACGGTGCGTTTCACACGCTTACACTGGTGATAGGGGGCACACACAAAATCCATGGAGGTCTCAGACTCGCACAAGGCTGTACATCAAGTCATTGTCATTTATGTCCATCATGTGCAGGGCCTAGGTGTGTCAGGCAGTGATATTGCACATGTCTCCTCATGTTTGAGCACAATAGATGTGTGATGACCTGTGTACACATGTCATGTGTGATGTGGCACTATGTGGCACACTTCCCCTTCACACTTTGCACATGTGTGCATGTAGTCCAAACGTGTCAAGCACAGCATCACTGGTATGGCACAGTCACCAACACCCGCAACTGTTGCCTGATGCCAGAGACAGGGACACTAATAACTGACATAGAACGACCAGCGTGCCACGATGTGACTATGTCATGTGTGTGTCATGTGTTCACATGAGCTGGCAGTTGGTGTCCCGTCAACTGCATCTGCTGTTGCTGCATCCAACATGTGACGGTGTGTAGATGGGCGTGGCACACATCTACACACACCATGCCACATGTGGAATCCCACATAACGTGTGTCTGTATGCATTGAACATGGGATTTTGACATGAGGACATATCTTTTTTTTTTTTTTTGTTTCAGTTTTATGTAGCGCGAACTTGACCCAGGTATTAGAGCGCTTTACATAGTACCAGTTACGTAACATGAGGACACACAATCATTTTTTTTTTTTTGTAGGCACGGGAAGATTAAGTGATTCGCCAAGAATCACATGATGTTTTGGCGTCGTTACCGAGACTCGAACCCAGTTCCCCCCGGTCCCAGGTCGAGCGCCCTAACCGTTAGGCCAACTACTCTCATCTGCGTTGTCTCAATGTCTGTGTTTTCAGTTTTCCCGTGTACCCCTTCATCGCAATGTGTGTGATCTGTACATTTGACCTTCCATGTGACCTGTGCGTCTAGCTTGCCGTCAGCTGTCTGTATGAGATGACATCCTTCAAATGCAGATATGTGGATGTATGTCACTTCTGTGATGTCTATGGCTGTTCACTTACTCTGGCTCACAGCTAGTTTCAGGGCATGTCATGTAGACTTGCCAATCAACGGTTGTATCTGGCTTGTCGTAGTTGTATCACCTGGCTGGCATACGTGTCCTGGGTGTATTGCACAGACCAGACTCTGTATTAAGCAGATGTGTATTAGCAGTTGAGCATGTGCTCACTTCATTGACATTTATGTGGTTATGTTCTCACTCTTCGTTATTCATTCCAATTTTCTGCAGGGCACCGCCTCTCCCCCGACCAATGCCAGACTTGGGTGCCATGAGGGAACGTGACTGCATAAGACATTGCCGATTCTCTCAACAGTTGATTGAGGACTTGACCGCCAAGCTGGCACCACACCTCAAACCGCGACACAGGTATCCTACAGCGCTGACCCCCAAGATGAAGGTGATGGCAGCCCTAAATTTTTTTGCCACCGGTACGTTTCAATTCACCATAGCTGATGTCGGTGGCATGTTTCAGACGATGTTCAGCTGTGTCCTGCATGATGTTTTAGAAGCCATGTTGGAGCACCTGGATGAATTCATCCATTTTCCGACTCCTGAGCAGTTGACAGGTGTCAAGGGTGATTTCTATGCCCTGGGAGGAATGCCCCATGTAATTGGGTTCATTGATGGGACACATGTGGCTTTGGTACCACCACAAGCCAGGAGGTAGCCTATCGCAACCGTAAACATTACCACTCTATTAATGCCCTTGTGGTGTGTCTTGCTAACATGCTGATTTCCCATGTCTGTGCACGTTTTCCAGGGTCAGCACATGATGCCTACATCATGAGGCGTAGCAGGGTGCCAGAAATGATGCTGCAGCTGCACAACGAACGAGCATGTCTTGTTGGTGGGTATACTCTGTTTGTCCTGTGTGTTGCGGTATCTTTGTATCTTACGGCATCTCCTGACCCACTTCTTCACATGATGTTTCCATGTAGGGGACTCTGGCTATCCCAACATGCCATGGCTGATGACGCCTCTCGGCAACCCAAGATCAGCTGCAGATCACCGTTATAATAATGCACACGGGCAGACCAGGCGAGTGATTGAGAGGACGTTTGGCCTCCTGAAGAGCCGATTCCGGTGCCTTCACCAGACGGGTGTGTCCCTCCCATATGCACCGGCAAAGGTCTGCAACATCTTCCTCGTGTGCTGCATGCTGCACAACATGGCAGTGGAGAAGGCAGTGCCACTCATCATGGATCCGGATGAGCTGGAACATCCACCCGTGGAGTATAAAGAGCTTGGTCACGAGGCAAGTGAGGAGGAGGAGGAGGAGGACATCCGGAGTCAGCTCATACACAACTTCTTCTCATGATGGTGAGTCACTGGGTCTGAATTTGCACGCTTGGAGCCTTGTGTGACAGGTGTTGCAATGTGTGTGTCCAGCTGACTGTATGCTAAGTGACTTAGAGGTGTGTTCTGATGTGTCACTCGAGTGATGATGTAAGTCCACACATTTTAGCTGAGACACTAAATTTTGAATTAGCAGGGTGACAACTTTATTTATGTAGAGTAAATGACCATGCATGCGGATAACAATATTTCCGCTGTCTCCTTGTGTGTCTGTCATCCCCAGGGTCTTGCGCATGTTGTCTGCTCGTGTCATCGTTGGCCTCCTGATATTCCTCATGAGTATTGCAACGTGTGCTGAATCAGCGTTCCATGCACGGACATGTTGAAAAGACATTTTGGGTAGGGATTTTGAATGTGTGGGGACTGCTCCTGTGCATGTTGTGTTACCATGCATACATGTCGACTCACCATGGGGCACATGACATGTAGCATGACTCCCATGAATTGATAGTCACCCTTCGTGACAGTCATCTGTAATGGTTTGTGGATTCTGAGGAAGGCATCAATGTGTGTGAAACTTCACTCAGACACATACAGGATGCTACGGGTGGACATAGTGTGGGACATCCCCATAGGAGGCTCACTGGGGAATTGCAGCCTCTCCGTGTGCAGCAGGGGGTGTTTGGCCCACCTCCTTCACTTGTGTGCCAGTTCATTTGGATTTACAACATCTGTGTTGTGAAGGGGGTGTCCAGTGTAGGTCCCACATGTTCAGCCAAATGACCTATGAGTCTGTTCATATTGATGCATTTCCCTTAGTGTGATCCTGAGTAATAAAGGTGTTCCTCACACTCCAAGGTGCCTCATCTCTGTCAATGCAGGTCTCTTGCCACTTTGCATGGGGCATCTCTGGCATAGTTGTCAAAGATAGTGCATATGAGTCTATGTGTAGTTTAGCAACATGAATGCAGTTCTTCATGGATTCGAATTTGTATTGTGCATGAAGTCCATGGTTGTGCATGTATTTGGGCATGTTGGTTCCCCCAACGGGCCGTCAACACCTGCTGAGGGTGTGTCTCCTGTGCGCAGCTCGGCCTTCAGTTTCATGATCATGTGTCAGTCATCTTTGGTGATTGTGCATCCATTTACTCTGGGTGTGCCATGGGTAATGGGACACTCCTTCCTTTACATGCGCCTGTTGCAGTTGTCCTTTCTGACATCCTTGTCTTCGTGTGCAACTTTTGGCATAGTTTCCAGGACATGCCACCTGCTGCTGCGGCCCCTGCAGCAAGGGCCCACGAAGTTCCCGGATTCGGCAACACACACGCCTCAAAGATGCTCCTCCCTTCCTCCCTCCACCCATTCATTTGTCTGTCATCAGCTTGTCTGTGCCTCTGTTACGGCCACGCGGTGCCAAAGGCAGGACCATCAGCGCATGCAACGTGCACATTGCACGACCCTCATGTCCTTGCATGACCCACATCACACTACAGTCTGATATTGCAGCCACCCTCCAAGCAATGTCCATCCAACAATCAACTGCCTGCTCTGAGGCATACCCTAAGTGCACACATGACACATTTGTATGCTGAGTGTGCTACTCCAACTGCCTACACAGCGCTGCCCCGCCTTTCAGACCCTGTCACACCAACCAGGTCATGTCCCTCCTACTCCCCACCGGCTCCGTACACCAGCAAGGCCATGGGAGTGGGACTCAAGCCTTCAGCATGTGGTATAGTGGCGTCATCTGGCACATGGCCTAGGGGTCATCTCTCAGCGTGTCAATATTCAATGTGTTCAGGACCCCCCTCTCCACCATCACATGCACACAGAACCTCCTCATCAGCTCGTATGCCATTGACAGCCAGGTGCTACGCACCCTCACCAAAGACACAGCCATTGCCAGTTCCAACATTCAAGGAGGCATGAGGTCCATTGATGAATGGCTGAACATCAGCCACCTGAGGCTGGACTTGTACAGGACTGAGGTAATCAATCATCTGAAGATTGTCCCCTCGCAGCTGGGTCACCTCCTTGTGTCCCACCCGCCAGGGGCCTGCACAAGCACCCAGTGGCCACGCACACAAGATGGTGTGCATCATGGATTCGACGCTCACATTTGCCATGCAAATCACCAGCATCTATACCTCATGCTGCAACAGCCTCTGCATGATGCACATGATCCACAGATAGATCCACTCCAAGGAAAGACAGACCATCCCCCAGGTCCACAACAACAGCCGTGTCAACGACTGCCCACCCTCTACAGAGCAAGTACATCCAAACTCCCGGGAAACTTGTCCACATCAAAGCTGCATCTGCACACCTCAGCTTCAACATCCCGCGCCCCAGCCACATCACCGTCCACCAGAGATAGCTGCAATGGATCACTGTCTGCTGCAGGATGACCTTCAGACTCCTCACCCACACTCAGGAGGCAGGCCACAACCCCAGACTCCAAACCAACCTTGGCTGTCTGTCATCCGAGACCCCGTTGTGCCAACTACGTGCATCCAACCTTGCCCTGGCCACCATTCTTCACATTCACCGTACTCCAGCATGCAGGACATAGTTCTCCCACCTGGCAAGACATACCTGCTACTCCCTCCCAGCAACATCCAAATGAGCCATGACCTCTACGCCTTCATGATACTCTTCCCAATTGGTCTGTCCGCACAGTATTGCAAGCCCCCCCTCAGCAGCTTAAGTCCATCATGGGTGAGTATTGAGCTCCATGTCTGTATTGTATGATACATTGTGACCCATGTGTGTCCTGTACCAGACAGAGGGGCCGATTCACAGAACTAATTTAAGACAAAATCCTAATCTTACTACTTTTGGTATTCACAGAAGTTAGGATTTTGTCTTAAGTTTGACTTAAGTTTGACTTAAGACAGATTAAAGACAGACTTAAGACAGACTTAAGACAAACTTAAGACGAACTTAAGACAGATTTAAGACAGATTTAAGACAGACTTAAGACAGACTTAAGACAGACTTAAGACAAAATCCTAACTTAAGTCTGTCTTAATTATGTCTTAAGTCTGTCTTAAGTCTGTCTTAAGTTTGTCTTAAGTCTGTCTTAAGTTTGTCTTAAGTTTGTCGTAAGTTTGTCTTAAGACAAACTTAAGACAAAATCCTAACTTCTGTGAATACCAAAAGTAGTAAGTTTAGGATTTTGTCTTAAGTTAGTTCTGTGAATCGGGCCCTCAGATTCCAGGGTATGGATGGCTGGAGTTAGTTCAACACTCAGGCATAGTTTGACATTTTCCCACACGTAGGTTGTGTACTCATGCAACATGAATGCAACATCAAATTGAAGAAATTAAGATTTATTCTCGGTGGGGGGCGTGTTTAGTGTGGACAAATAGGTGCTATACAGTGTGCATAGAATCCAAAGTTCACAGGGGGAGATGGGATCCTTGTCATTTGGAGTCATCAGAGTCCAGACCACAGTGTTGGTCATCATTGGTCAGACTGTGACCAGCAAGTCTATGTGGCAGAGAATGTCATTGGATGAGGTGCTGCTGTTGCGCATGAGGGCCAGGTGCCAGGCCAGGTGACCTGGAAGATGTGGCTGGTCCGCTGCCTCTCACGGTCTTTTCCGTGGACGACCCACCTTCCTCGGGGGACCCTCAGATGCAGGCCTTGGCGATGTTTGTGACGCTCCGTCGGACGATTCCTCCTCCTCCTCCCTCCCTGTGGCTGGTGGTGGTCTTCACCTGGGGGCACAGGGAGGGTTGCCCATGTTGTCGGCGATACGACGGAGTGAACGGCTTATGTCCGTTTGTACCGCCAGGAGCTCAGCCAGTCTTGCCTCCATCCATCCTTGGTGTTGTTGTTGACTGGCGTGTTGCTCGGCCTGCTGGTTCTTAATCTCGTTGAGGGTCGCCACTACCTGGCTGATGCCCCTGGTGTCACGCCGGTATGTGTCCAGGATGTGGCGTATGTGTGACATACCGGTTCCCTCAGCTGGCTGGTCAGGTTCGCGCCTCCGCCTGCCTCCACTCCCACCACCCCTGCCCACACGAGCCAGGCCTGCCGTTGTTGGCACATCGGGTCTACGGGACCCCTGAGGTATGTCATTTGCAGGGTTGTCTGCCTCCTCCTGGGTGGCCGGAGAACCTTGTTCCTCCAGGTCAGACTGGCTCAGTTGTTCTGTGCGGGCAGGGCTCCTGGGTGTCTCCTGGGATGTGGCATGAATGGGGTTGGTGGTTGGCACAGATGTACCTGAAGCAGGTGCTGCAGGGGCTTGGGCACCAGAGGGTCCAGGTTGGTTGGGGTCATCCACAGAGTGCTGAAGGTCGTCACTGCCAGTGGGATCATCTTCCTGCCAAGCCTGGGACTGTGATTCTTCCCCCCCAGTGTTGGGGGAGATCCATGACGTTGCCCTGTGTGTGAGAGAGAGAGACAATGTTAATGCTGTTTCATGCGACATCCATGTTTCATACATATTCTAGTTGCCACAGTTCCTACAGGTAGTTGTATGTGCCTAGCATTCTCATCAATGTTTACATGTGGATGGGTATGTTGCAGTGGACTGATTGAAATGTTCTCCAGGGTGTTTGACATGTCGAATTTGGGCTTGGATGCTTTTTTGGCTGTGGCTTGATCTTGTTGTGTCACATGTCCATTGTGAGAGTGTGTGACTTCATCGGCTGCCCCGGGGGTGTGTGCTTGTGTAAGGGGTGAGTGATCATCCCTCAGCAGGACGCTGTTCAACATCCACATGGCCCCCACACACAAGTGGCCCGCCACCACAACCTCAAAAACATCTCCTACGCCGACGACACCCAGCTCATCCTCTCCCTCACCGAGGACCCTCACACCGCCAAGACAAACATGCACGAGGGTCTGAGGGCCATCGCCGACTGGATGCGGAGAGGCCATCTGAAACAGAACTCGGACAAGACGGAGGTCCTCATCCTCGGACCCACACCCTCAGCCTGGGACGACTCCTGGTGGCCGATCGCTCTGGGGACATCACCGACACCCACCAAACACACACGCAACCTAGGATTGATCCTCGCATCCTCCCTCTCCATGTCCAAGCAGGTCAACGCCGTCTCCTCCTCCTGCTACGACACCCCACGCACGCTCCGCCGGATCTACTGGTGGATCCCGACCTAAACAAGTAGAACAGTGACACAGGTCCTCGTCAGCAGCTGACTGGACTACGCCAATGCACTCTACGCAGGACTCCCATCCAAACACCAACTGCGGCTACAACGCTTCAGAAACGCATCTGCACAACTGATCATCAACGCCCCCCACCACAGCCACATCACCCCCCTCCTGAGTGACCTGCACTGGCTCCACATCGACAAGAGGATCACCTTTAAGCTCCTCACCCACGCACACAAGGCACTCCACACCGCCGGACAAGCCCACCTGCCCATCAGACTCAGCTTCTACACCCCCACCCGCCAGCTCCGCTGCGGCAGCCACGCCCTCGCAGCTGTCCCCCGCACCCACGTACGCCCACCTGCAGCAGATCCTTCTCCTACCGCACCGCCAAGACCTGGAAGACCCTCCCAACCCACCTACGACTGACCCAAGCCCTACTTGCCTTCAGAAGACTCCTCAAGACCTGGCTCCTCGAGCAGTGGTGGAACCCCCCCCTTCAGCGCCTTGAGACCAACACAGGTAAGTAGCGCGCCTTACAAGTACCCTGATCGATTGTTGATTGATTGACGGTGCCTGCTGGTGGGTGTGGTGTGATTTGGCAGTGGGTCTCCCAGGTGATGTATCTGTCCCACCATGGCGCATGCTGCCATGTCAGTGAGTGTGAGTTCCTGTCCTAGATATCTGAGCTTGTTGTGTTTGTTTTAGAGTTTGCAGTTGTCACAGGAGGGCCTTGTGCTGCCTAAAGTGTCAGCTACCTTGTCAGTACTTTGCCAGGCCCTGTGCATTGCGCATGGTGCATGGGTATGTACCTGGGCCATATGGGCTGAGGGCAATGGTGTCTGTTTCTGAGTTGTACAATATGTTTAGTGATCCCCATCCTCCCAGCATCCCGGACATCCTGTCTTGGGTTTGTGGTTTGTGTAGGCTGGGACATGGCATGGCCTTGCTTTGTGAATGGGGCATACTTATGTTAGTGGCATGAGCGTTGTTTTTGAGTGTGGTTGTGTCCGGTGAGGGCTTGGGGGTAGGTTAGTGCATTTGTTGTAGTTGGGGTGTGGAGACCATTCCCCCCATGTTACGTAATTTGTTTGTGTACTCACCAGGCTCTCAAACTCCTTCTATTCCGTGTACTCCCACCGG
The DNA here is from genome assembly GCF_964204655.1 of Triturus cristatus. Taxonomy (NCBI): domain Eukaryota; kingdom Metazoa; phylum Chordata; class Amphibia; order Caudata; family Salamandridae; genus Triturus; species Triturus cristatus. The sequence goes on along the minus strand of NC_140590.1, from coordinate 35,951,777 downwards.
CGGAAGCAGGGCCATCACCTTCTCCTCCCAGGGATGGTAATGTACCGGTCTGCGGGGCAGCCCACCTACTGTGATGTCCTTGTTCATTTTGCGCTTTACTGCCCTCCGCAGATCGTACCACCTGGCTTGGCATTCATTCCTGGTCCTTCTGATGGGCGCAACAGCATTCACCCGATCGACGATCCTCTGCCACAGGCGTGTTTTTTTGGCTATGCTGGTCTGTCTTACCAATGTTCCAAACAGCTGTGGCTCGACTCTGATGACTTCGTTGAGAAGGATGTCCAGCTCCTCCCTTGTGAACTTTTTATTCTTGTCTGTGGGCATGGTGTGGGGTGTGGGTGTGGATGGTTGTGGGTGTGAATGTGTAGGTGTGTATGTGTAGAGGGGGTATGTGTGAAGGAGGTTGTGTGAAGGTGTGTAAGATAAGGTGTATGGGTGCAGTTGTTTGTGTGTGATGTCTGTCAGCAGTGGGTCTGTTACAAAGGCTCATGGTTTGTGAGTGTGGGCCCTTTTTAATGGTCCATTTGTGGGTGTGGCTGGGTTTGAACTTTTGGTGGGTGTGTTATAAGAGGTGGTTGTGAACTTGGGCCTCTGTTTGCCTGCTTTCCCAGACGTGGGACCCGTGCTCACTACACCACTGGAGTCAAGCTATCCTGGCTGATGACGGCTGATAGCCAGAAACCGGTCCTAGGATGCTTGATTCCGGTCCAGGGAAGACATGGCTTGGCAGTTCGGGCTGGACTGTTCCCATGAGGCACAGGGTCAAGACTGATTTGCATATGGCCATGTCTAAACTGGGGTGGTGTAGTGGGCAAAAGAACGATGGATTTAACCCAGATCTCTTGACTGGGGGTGAATGTATGCTTTGTCAGCATTCCGTCCATCATTTGTTTGTTGTAATGCCTGTTTGTATGTGCCAGGTCAGACTTTTAGATGTTTTTTCTCCTGTAGACGTGTTTTGTGGTGTTGTGCGAGTCGAATTGACCCTCCTTGTGCTGTTTTACAGTGTCCTGGTTCAGTACGAGTCGTTTTCGCGTATGTAACGTGCGTACATACGCTATGTTGTTGTACAGTGATCACATATGCAATGGTGTTGTTCGATTCGTACATACGCGATGCTGGGGTACAGTGTTGGGGTACGGTGCGTCCAAGTACGGGGCTGGGGTGGGGGGTACGGGGCACTGGGGTGGGAGGTACGGCGCGGACATTTGCGGGTGCTGGGGTGGGGGTACGGGCGTACATACGCGGGTGCTGGGGTGGGGGGGTACGGTGCGTACATACGCGGGTGCTGGGGTATGGCACGTACATACGCGGGCGCTGGGGTAGGGGGTACGGCGTGTACATATGCGGGTGCTGGGGTACGGCACGTACATACGCGGGTGCTGGGGTGGGGGGTACGGCGCGGACATGCGCGGGTGCTTGGGTGGGGGGCACGGCACGTACATACGCAGGTTCTTGGGTGGGGGGTACGGCGCGAACATACGCGGGTGCTGGGGTACGGCGCATACATACGCAGGTGCTGGGGTGGGGGGTACGGCACGTACATACGTGGGTGCTGGGGGGGTACGGCGTGTACATACGCGGGTGCTGGGGTACGGCGCGTACATACGTGGGAGCTGGGGTGGGGGGTACGGCGCGGACATGCACGGGTGGGGTGGGGGTCCATACGACTCGTACCCCAGGCCCAAGTGTTCCCGGGGTAGGGGTTGTACAAAGTTCGCTCCGTACGTGACGTTTTCGATACGCTTGTGTATTCAGGACGTCAGTACGGATCAGACTTGTGCGCTCGGACTTCAGTTTTATGACTCGTACGTAAAACTGTCCGGGGACGTCTCGTAGACTTTTCCTGATATGATTCGTATGTATTTTTACAGTACGAATTGTACTTCGCCGTTTGTACGGGACTTGAACGACTCGTACGTAAAAAAATACGGATACGAGTCGTACGGTAATTTTTTTTACCGGATCGGAATCGGCACCTAGGTGTTAGAATGTAACCCAGTGCTTTTCTATGAAATAACCAGCATTACCACAGAGAACAATGACTTTGGGGATTCTTCACTGCCAGCACACGTAAAAAAAAGTGCACACATCCTACTTTATAAATACAGCGCAGCCTGCCCTATGGGCATGTTTAGGCTTCTTTTAGAGTGACTTATTGATATTAAAAACAAAGGTTCACGCCTGACGAAAGGTTTATTTTTCAGGGTCGAATTGAAGCTTTAAAACTGTACATTCAGGTTGCAGGGACAAGCCTGAATATGTGCTTTGTATTGTCACTTCAGTGGTGGAGCAATAGGTGCTGCAGTCCACTAGTGACATTAAACTTACAGGGCCTGGGTACACTGGGTTACCATACATTATGGGCTTAGTGGTAAGTTAAATGTGCCAATCAGGGTATCCGTCAATTTCTACAAGTATTCAGGCATCAGAGCACATGCACTGGGCCCCTTTTCAACATGGTTACGCCCACGTGTTGGCAGGTAAATATTGTGATTTTGACTGAAAGTGCACTGAGTTCCTGCTGACCAGGTCCCCAGTGCCAGAGCTCTTTCTCAAAACTGTTCAAATGGTCCCCCGATTGGCAAAACCTTTAGCACCCTCTGTAAGTCCCTAGTAAATGGTACCCCAGGTACCTAGGCCCTGAGGTACTAAAGATGGTCCTTAATGGCTGGAGCATAAATTGTTCCAGCCTAAGGGACCCCTCACTGAGCACATGCATGACTGCCATTGCAGGCTAGTGTGTCTTGGTGCAGTCAAAAGTGAAAACACGACGTCCCTATGTGCCATATCCCTTACCACATCATATGTAAGTCACCCCTACAGCAGGCCTGACAGTCCTAAGGCAGGGTACTTAATATTAAATGTGAAGGCATTTCTGCATGAGCAGATATGCCCCAGTGCTGGTCAACTCTATTGCTGCCGGTACAAGTGACCAGGAAAGCTATTTTAAACCATTTACTGGACACTGGTGAAAACGAGTTCCCCAGCTACATGATAGCTTCACTGAAAATAGGGATGTTTGGCACCAAACATCTCATCTTGATAAACCATCACTGATGACACTGTTGGATTTATCAAGACATGCACTTGAAGGACACCTCAGAGATGCCCCCTGAAAACCTACCAACCTCTGTTGTGCTTGGTGACTGGATCTTGCCAGCGCGCCCTCTGAGACAAGTTTCTGACGTCCTAGGGTGAAGGCCTATTGCTCTCAGGATGCCAGGAACAAAAGCTTGTCTGAGAAAAAGGTGTAACATCCCCCCTCCCACAGGATGACCTGCTGATTAGCCTCCTTGGGCTGGCGAGCTTCATAGAAGCACTTGCTTTTGGAATGCAAACCTGGCTCCCCTCACAGGAGAGGAAGCCACCCCCCTTTCAGAGCCCACTTGGCGCCTGGACAGGTGGGAAAATTATCTAGTCAGGTAGGCGTGCCACACCCTGTATAGACACAACAATTCAGAAGTAGCCATCTTTGTAAAGGCATACTTAGGAATTCTGGTACAGGGTTATTCTCACTTCCTGTAAGGGGGTCATATGGGGGCGTAGTGACCTCAAGGGTCAGTAGCCCATTGGCTACTAACCTACACTCCTCTAACGCCCTTAAATTAAGTTTATTTAGGTGAGCTCTCGGCACCAGAGAAGCAGATCCTGATGGGCTGTGAAGAGACAGGACATTGAAGAGATACAAAAGCAGAAGAAGACCAGAGAGAGCACCTGGCTTGCCCCAGTCTTGCTGGCTTGTCTGCAGCCCTAGTAGAAAACTGTTCCAAAGTTGACGCATCCAGCAGCAGTAACCCTAGAAACTAGGGAGGACTGTCTGCCTTCAAAAAAGACTCAAGATGTCCTGTGAACAGTGGGCGTGTTCAAGAAGAAACTCCAAAGGAGAGACTCTGAGGCCTCCGGAACTGCCAAAACCCGACACCTTATGCAACCACTGCACCCGTAGCCTCTGACTCGAGCTGAAGTGGGCCAACAGTGCCAACAAGGCTCCCCAGCCCTCCAGAACCCTAGTCCACTGTGGTTTCCCCCCTCCTGGACTCCCCGACGACACCTGTAGCCTCTGCACACTGCCCCTCTTGACTGTGACTACTCGGTAATAAAAACGCGACGCCCAATGTCACCTCTGCACCCAGCATCCCAGGGCCTTGGCAAAGAGGACCAAGGACGTCCCCCCCATACCTGAGCAGCCTAAGGCATGAGTCCACTTGCTGGTTCCGCCTGACTAGCCTCCTAGCCAGAACCTGCAGCCTCTTTTTACAGAGACTGATCCCTGTTTAAACGCATTGGGCTCCCAACGTGATTTCACGCTGCAACCGGCTGCCCTCGTGCCGCTTGTGGTGTACTGTTTGTGCTGCCTTGGATTCTGCTCACCTCTCACCTTAACTCCTGGATATTGAACCTGAAAGTCACTGTACTGTACCTGTTTGCAGAACTTGTACTTCTTTCCATAGGATAACATTACAGAACTCAGAAATTGCACTGTGCCCACATTTTAAAGTGAAACAAATTTCTATTTGAACACGTACTTACCTGAGCCATTTTTCCCTGATGCCTAAACATATATAAAGATACTTTTTATTTTTATAAATTTATATGGCTCTCCTTCTTGAGTCGTGTGTCATTTGTTAATCACTGTGTGTATTTGGAAATGTATCACATTCCTCTGTGTTAAGCCTAAGACTGCTCGACCACAATACCCCCTAATAGAGAACTTTGGGATTGCATAGCACGCCCTGTCCACTAGTAGGGGAACCCCTGGACTCTTTACACAGTATATCAAATTATTGCTATATCCATACAGAGGCAGCTTCCTACATGGTGAAAATGCAATAAACGGCCTTTTCTTACAATAAGAACATGTCTAAAACAGTAATTATGGGTATTTTAAGCACACGCTAACCTTATCAAGCTTTTCTTTAATTTTGAAACCCTGGTAATTAAGTGCCTATTGCATTTCATACATTCATTTAGAATATATTTGAAAACATAAAATCTTTGCTGCAAATTTTTTAAATTTAAACTTTATGTCATCTAGAAAAGCTTTCCCAGCCGGTCCTGATCATAACTTCAGGATTGGACTTTAATGGACATAATATGACCCTAAAGTGTGAGGCCCAGAACCAGAGAGTGGAGAGATACCAGTTTCTTAAAGATAACGTGATCATCAGCTGTGAGCAGACGCGCACCGCCTGCACTGAATCCAGCCCCTTCCTGCACTTCCACCCAATAACGTCATCCAATAGTGGGACCTACACCTGTGGAGTATTCAACCCAGCCAACAACTACATCAGCCAACCCCTGGAGATCAGTGTGAAAGGTGAGGCCATGTTTTATGTTTGTGTGACATCATGTTTTCTAGTTCTCCTGCAAAGGGCATCTGACATTCAAAGACGGTCAATGATTTGGAAACTGTAGTACACAGGGGTGTGTGTGCTCGTATGTGTTTATATTGCTGCTATACTAGTAGCAAATGTCTGGTAAAAACTATGACACTCTTTAAACTAATGTCTAAAGTAATTTTGATTTCTGTCCACCTGGAGTATAGATCTATCAGGACTATAATGTGGGGTGCCACGTTTTCCCCAGCTATGGGACCAATTATGTTTAAGGCCAATGTGTCCCATGGGTTGTTTGGATATTTGTGTACATGCATGGGGGGTTTCCCTGTGATTAAAGATCTTGTTGCTCTCATTGTATGGGACACAGTCCTCTACAGTTCTTTCTATTTGGATGTCCATGCCAGGCCACCAAAAGTCCATTCGGAGTCTCTCTTTGGTCTTGGAAACACCAAAGTGGGCTTCGTGTGCTTTATTTATGAGTTTCTCTCTCATACTTCAAGGCGGAATTAGTTTGGTGCCCCTAAACAGACATTCATCCAGTTCTTCTTTGATGCACTAATATGCTTTTAATTCCTCCTTGTCAGTGTTATTGTTTAACCAACTACTGTTTACAAACTGCTTGACTGCCTCCAAGGTTTCCTCCTCTCTGAGTCTTGTTTTCCATTCAGTATCAGTTATCACACCGTCAGAAATAACGCACACGTTTGATAAGGCTACCTCCTCCTCATCATTTTGTCTTTCATCATCTATACTCCTGTTTATGTTGGAAGGTAGCCTAGAAAGACAATTTGGCACCTTATTCTTTACATCATACTACAAGAAGAGGGGGGGACCGGGAGCGTAATTGGAAAAAGGTCCAGTACCCGTGCTCCCTCAGAATCACGTATATGTATTAAGAGGGTAACTGTTCCTAAAGACGATTGTGTGTGTTCTCAAGATGTAGACAGGTCGGGTAGAGTGTGGGGAATTTCTCCTTTTGAATATAGTGCCCTCACACACCCTTTCGAGTGTCCTGCTTCATCATAGGGCGTTGCTCCTCGTGGGGGTGGCGCTGCAGTCCCCACGGGCCCCGCAAGAGGGCTCTTTGTCGGAGATCTTTTGTTTGGAGACGCCGCAGTTGTGCATGGGGGTGTGTGGGCCTATCTAAAGGGAGGTGGATAGTGTGTTAAAAATTACTGGATAGAGTACAAGACCTTTATTCACAACTCTACCTGGTAAAAATTAAAAATAGTGATCCTGGAGCTCCTCTTGAAAAAGAAATAAAGAGGGCAGATGTGAAGTAATTTTTAACGCACTATCCACCTCCCTTTAGATAGGCCCACACACCCCCATGCACAACTGCGGCGTCTCCAAACAAAAGATCTCCGACAAAGAGCCCTCTTGCGGGGCCTGTGGGGGACTGCAGCGCCACCCCCACGAGGAGCAACGCCCTATGATGAAGCAGGACACTCGAAAGGGTGTGTGAGGGCACTATATTCAAAAGGAGAAATTCCCCACACTCTACCCGACCTGTCTACATCTTGAGAACACACACAATCGTCTTTAGGAACAGTTACCCTCTTAATACATATACCTTATTCTTTACTCCGGGGATGATTTCGACTGTGAATATCCTAATGCGGCTAGCCACTGAGTCAAAGTGCAAAGGTGACAGATGCCTCATTCTTTCCTCCTGATTGGGAGAGTACTGCTACCAATCCTTTCATGCTGGAGTCTGTGGTTATAATTACTGCTCTCCTTGGTACAAAGGATCTGTGGTGCATTTTCCAGACACTGACATCTTGAAACTCCCTTTCACACGTGTTGTCCGACATGAACTCAGTTTTTGATTTGATTAGCATCCTCATGTGGAATGTTCTGTTTGCCAAATTTCTTATGAACTTCTTGTGAAATTCCACCATGCCATGGAATGAACGGAGTTCATCTTTGGTTGTTGAAGAGGCTAAGTTCATGATGGAGTTCACCAGATCATCTTTTGGTTCAATCCTGTTGCTGGAGATCTTGTGCCCTAGGTAGGTTATTTCTTCACATGCAAATCTGCATTTTTCAGCTTTCACCGTGAGACCAAAACGTTTAAACTTCTTCAGTACTTTCTCAAACCATTCATCATGTTCTGCGTTGGTTGCCCCGAAAACCAATACATCATCCTGGTAATAAAACACTCCCAGAATTTCTTTGAGCATTGAAAGTATAGCCCTTTGCAACACTGAGGCTGTAGAAATTAACCCAAAGGTCATACATTTAAACCTGTAAGCACCTAGGGTGTGATGAAGATGGTCAGATCTTGTGACTCAGGGTGCAACCATATCTGGTATTAAGCTCAAGGGTTGAGAAATCATTGGCTCCTTGGACATTTGTGTACTCGTGGGTAGAGGAAGTCTGTCCACACTACTTCTTTGTTCAGCGCTCTTAAAGCAAGACATAATCTCACCTTGCTGTCCGCTTTGCACACTACCACAATGCAGGCTAAGCATGCCATGGCTTTGAATGGTTCGAGATCATTCTGATCACATAAATTATTCAATTCCATTCTCACTGCATCTTGTATGTTCACTGGTAGTCTGCCGACTTTGGATACCACAGAGGTTGCGTTGTGTTTTAACTTTATTTTGTGAATGTAGGATTTGAGGCATCCTAATTTGCCACTGAGTACTTCTTGGTACTTGTGTACAAAACAAATCTCCTGGATCCCCTGAACTTAGATTTGTGGTGTGGCATTAGGGTCCAGAACTACTCCCACGTTTTCTCTACTGGACAACCTAAAATGTTGTCACCTTTCTCAGAGACATACACTTTGGTTAGGGTTTTCTCTTCACACCATACTGGACGTTCCCCACGAGGTAACCTTTTATGTTGATGGGTTGGCCCCCCTACCCACCTGTTTTTATGTCAATCAATTGGACCTTCTTCATAAACTTGTCTTTGAATATCTGGTCGGAAAGGGAAACAGTATTTACAACGCTGCTATTACCACGCAGGTAGGTAACAACGCGGTCGTTACAAAGACTGCATTGTTACCACGCGTAGCTTTCCATCGCAAGTCGTTTCTACGACTTGCGCTAGGTGGCGTGCAACACCAGGGAATGTGTTGAATTTTAAATCCAACACCTTCTCTGCTGTTGCGCTAACTGGAGAGGGAATATAAACTAGTAGAAACGACTTGCGATGTAAAGCCACGCGTGTAACAAACGCGTTGTAACCTACTGCATGGTAATAGCACGTGTTGTAACGTGCTATATTTGGTCATAAATAATGGTTAGTCTAGGGCACAAATCAAACATGGCATCTACCTTTACATAATCTATTTCTATAATGTAATTAGGATTACCTTCAGCTGTATCAATCATTTGCAAGATAATTTCGTCACATATATCACATACATTGGAGTTTTTTATATTATTTCTCGCTTTTCTTGTATGCCACATCCCTTACACACTGCCTTCAATGATGGGCATTCCCTGCAGTTGGCCACACCTGAAGCACTGTTCTTTGAAGCTCTGATTATTGGTTTTAAATATCTTCTTTTTCTTCTCTTTCACAACATGTAATTACCCCTTATTTTCATGAGGATTGCTCTTATTCACAACTTTCAGTTCATTCACACAACGCATGTGTTCCACTTGCTTTGAAACTATTACAGCTTTGTTAAGGGGGGAATCATTCTTGAGCCACAATTCTTAATGTATTCTATCTATGTTACAATTTAATAAGAACTGATTACGGATGCGTTCATTTAACGACGCACCAAACGTACACGTTACTGCTAGTTTTCTTAGCTCTTCTATGCTCTCACCCTCTCTCTGGCTCCTCTTAACAAAGTGATATCTTTCTAGGATGGCGCTTATTCTAGATAAAAAGTGTTTAGCCAATTTTTTTACACATATTTCATAAGGAATTATAATCTTCTACCTCATCCTCAGATAGATCTGGTAAGTGTTCTAGAACCTCCAGCCCTTCTGCTCCTAGCCAACGTGCTTGCAGCGTTACTTGTCTGTCAACATTTATATTCGGACCACACACTATGGGATAATTATTAAAAGCTTTTTTCCATTTACTCCATAGCATTGGGGGTTCGTCCAGTATGTTGATGAAGAATGGAGGTGGTGTGATTTTTTGCGCTGTGAAAGATAAACATGAAATGGGTTACAAACAGTAATGTCCCATGGTGTAATTCGTACAGTGAGTTGCTAGGGGATGTCAAATACCATAGCATGTGCCACATAATTGTGATGAGCTATACACTCAGTCTCTAGAGCAATAGTATGAGAATCATGAACTGTAGACCCCAAGTCTCTGGAACAATAGTTTGTGAATCACTGTTCCTTGTTTTGTGATCCACTGTACTTGGAGTGTAATTTGGCCAGTGTGGGTCCTAGAATTGATTTATATAAATTTTAATGGATTGCTTACTCATGGCGCAATAGTGTGTGAATCCATGTTCCTTTTTCTTTTTTTAAGTTCAAAAGAGTTTTATTAAACAATGAACAGGTAAATGCAATACAAGATATCAATTGGGGAGAAAGGAGGAGGTAAAAGGGGTAAGAAAAGGGGAGGGGAGTGGGATTGCAAATGAAACGTTTAAGAGAAGTTGCATACAAAAACAGTGAACATGGGCATTGAACAGAAATAAAGACATTGTATCAATCCTGATCAAACAATAAATTACAAAGAGCATAAAAATGAAACGGCAGGGTAAAATATGCAGAACGTGAAGAGGGTATCATGGGGGCTTGGGAACTTCTTGTTGGGCAGGCGATGGAAGGGAAGAGCGAGCAGCACAATTCTCTAAATATAGTGTAATGGGGAGCCACAAGTCTGCACGTTTAGCTGCCAAGTGAACAGGGAAGACAAATGCATTATCAAGTCTATGGTTGTAACAGACATTATACCACCACGCTTTGAAAGAAATGTTAGATGCATTTTTCCAATTGACAGTAATCTGTTGAAAAGCAACAGCCAATAGCAAATCAACAATGCGAGCAGAAATATCTACAATACTCCAACTAGTGGACAAACTGCCCAGGAAAAGGTGAGGAAGAGAAAAGGGGATGCTAGTATGAAAAATAACATTGATTTGGGCCCACACCTGTAACCAAAAGTCATGTACATGTTTGCAGAGAAATAGCATGTGTGGTAGAGTAGCATTGGGAGTATCACATGACCAACACTTATCTGGGGTAGTAGGAAATCGCTTATGTAGTGTAGAAGGAGTATGAAGTAACCTGTTGTAAATAAAAAATAGGGATTGTGTCAACGAAGCCGCTCTGGAAGTTTTGCGCAATTTTGTCCAAATTTTGTCCCATAAGGATATCGGCCAATCTATCCCAAGGTAATTTTCCCAATGAAGTTCAACCTTGGATTTAGGTCTGAGTAACTCGGGTGTGTGAAGGTATTTATAAAGAAGAGATGCCTTGGGGGCAGTGCGAAGGAGAGAATGAAGTCGAACAATAGGGGTGGTAGAAATAGGGGGAGGAGAAGAAGCCAAAAGTCGTAGATAAATCTCCAGAACAGCAGCCTTGAGGAGAAGATACTTGGTGAAAAAGGATTTGGGTAAGCCAAAGGAGGAACAAAGGTCAGGAAAAGAAACAAAAGTGGAACCGGAAAAGAGCTGCGAAATCCAAATCAAACCACGGGTTCTCCATGATTTCCAGTAAAAGGGCTTATTACCAATTAGGAGATATTTATTATGCCAGATAGTGGAAGAGATGAAATCAGCCACGGTCGTAGGAGGGCCAGGAGCAGCTGACAGTAAGAGCTTAAGAGTATACTTGTGAATAGGAGTGGGAATCAACGAAGGCTTACGGGAAAAAGCAAGATATTCTGCAAAAGAGAAGGGGGAGAGTAAAGTACGCTCAACCTTAAGTCATAAAGGGCAGGGGAAAGTGGAATCTTGTAACCAAAGGGAAGTTTGACGCAATAAAAAGGCCTTCTGGTATGCGGGGAAATCAGGAAAGTTGACACCACCTTCAGAAGCCGGACGTATGAGCCTAGCCCGAGACATTCTTGGTTTTTTGGAGTTCCATAAAAACGAAGATAACATTGAGTTAATCTTGGTAAAGAATTTCACTGGAATGGGGAGTGGAATATTGGAGAGCGTGTATAGAACAATAGGAGATATCATCATTTTGATAGTGTCGAGACGTCCCCACCAGGAGAGGTATAAAGGATGCCATCTTGTCGTGAGATCTGCAATCTTCTGTGAGCATTTGGACATACACAAAGAAATAGTGTCTGAAATTGAGGGGGTAATATATAGACCTAGATATTTAATGTGGGACGGACTCCAAGTAAACCGAGATTCAATAAAATCTTGTTTGAAAGTAAATTTGGTTAGGGGAAGGATCTCACATTTATCATGATTAAGTTTATATCCAGAGATAGAGGAAAACATTCTTACTTCAGTCATGAAAGCAGGGATGGATTCCGCAGGTTTAGAAAGAAAGAGTAATATATCATCTGCATATGCAGCGAGTTTAACATGCGAATCCGCAATCTGGAAGCCATGAATGGCAGGGTTTTGACGCAACCTGGGAAGGAAGGGCTCCAAAGCAAGGTTGAAAAGAAAAGGGGATAAGGGGCAGCCCTGGCGAACGCCTCTGCCTAGGTCAAAATAAGGTGAAACTTGACCATTAGCAAAAACTGCCGCTCTAGGATGGGAATATAACAGGGAAACTAAAGAGATAAATCTAGGACCAAAGCCAAACCAAGTGAGGGTGTGGAAGAGATAGCGCCATTCAACACGATCAAAAGCCTTTTCGGCGTCAAGGGCAATCGCTGCAAGTGAGTGCTGGTAGCGGGAGGACTTTGATAGAATATTAAATAGGAGTCTAGTGTTGTCCGTAATATATCGGCCCTTAACGAACCCAGATTGCTCCTCTCCTAGTAGGTCGGGGAGAAGATGGTCCAGTCGAATCGCTAATGTTTTAGCGAAAAGTTTGTAATCAATATTGACTAGAGATATGGGCCTGTAATTTTTGCAGTATTGTGCATCCTTTCCGGGTTTAGGTATGAGGCAAATATGGGCATCGGAGAAAGTCCCTGAGGAGGCACCACAAGAAATAAAAGTACGAAGTAGAGAGTGAAGTCGTGGGATCAGCAGTTTAGAAAAGTGAAGGTAGAATTCGACAGTAAAGCCATCAGGCCCGGGGGCTTTGTTGGGTTTGAGATGTTGCAATGCAGTAAGTAGTTCCTGTTGTGTGACTTCTGATTCTAAGGAGGAAAGATCTGGAGGAAAGTCAGCTGGTGTATGAATGGTGGAGAAGAAACGATCAAGGGAGCTAGGGGTAGATTGGGTTTCAGAGGTATACAAGGTTTCATAGAAACGTGAAAATTCAGCAAGAATATCAACATCCGTATGCTTTAAATTATCATCAGAGTCATAAATAGATTCAATATTTAACTTATTATGCTTAATCTTCAAATAATTGGCTAGGAGCTTTCCAGCCTTGTTCCTACCCCCATAGAATTTAGCAGTAGATTTCAGCAGGTACAAGGAGGCATCTTCTGTAGACTTCTCATTAAACTTCATTTTCGCTGCAATGAGGGCTGTCAGGCTGTCAGCAGAGTGCGAGGTAAAATACGCATGTTCCAGTGTTTTAATGTCAGAAAGAAGATTTTTAGTAAACCTTCGGGCGTTCTTACGCTTGTTCGCAACATAACTTATAATAAAGTCACGTGCTGCTGCCTTAAAAGCATCCCAGATAGTGTGGTCAGGGAGGGTATCGTCATCGTTAAGGAGGAAAAATTCATCAAAAAAGGAAGTAAAGGTGGCTGTAAATTTGGGGTCTGTGAGGAGGGAATTATTGAAACGCCATCTCCTAGGGCCAACATTTTTAGGGAGTACATCAACACTACTAAGGACGGGGGCATGGTCAGAGAGCAAAATCGGACCTATCTCGGAGTGTAGGAGTGACTGAGCGAGGTTGTGGGAAAGAAAGATGTAGTCAAGTCGTGACTGGGAACGGTGACAGAGAGAATAAAAAGTATACTCCCGCAACTTTGGATTGGAGAGGCGCCAGGAGTCTACTAGTTTATGTTGTGAAATCGCATGACTAAACAGCTTGTGGGGCTTGTTGGGGACATAAGGGGCTTTGGACTCCCTATCGATAAAGGGATCAAGGGGTTGATTACAATCTCCCGCCAGGATAAAATTGTGGTCCATAAATTTAGTTAAAAGTGGAGAAAAATCAGCCCAAAAAGAAGGTTCGCCTGTGGTAGGACCATATACATTGAGAATAGAGACTAGAACACCTCTAAGTGACAACTTGGCATAGACCCAACGACCAGAAGTATCCGACTCATGGGTGATAACCTGGAGGGGAAGAGATTTGCGACAAAGAACTGCCACACCATTGCGTTTGCCATCACCTTGTGAGAAAAACAATTCACCCACCCAACCACGCTTAAGCTTAACAGATTCAGCCTCAGTTAAATGCGTTTCTTGGAGGAATGCAATATCGACATTCAATTTGGCAAGATGTGACAGAATCCGTTGACGCTTAATCGGAGAATTAATACCCTTCACATTCCATGACAATATATTCAACGACATGTTATCAACTTATTTATAAAAATGTAAGTGACAGATCCAATGAGAGATAAGCCCACAAGAAGTAGAAAGTACAGAAGGAAAAAAGAAGAATTAGTGGAAACATGTTGAAGAGGAGGAAAGAAAACAAGTGATCATAAGTATGAGCCGTATCAAGAAAGGGAGAATAAAATGTAACAATGTCGTGAGTGACCCAGAAAGCTAGAAGTAAGGAAGAAGTAGAAAGAAACATGGAGTCAGGAGGACAAGAAATGCAATTCATACAAACAAAAGACGAGTGCAAAAGCAGTAGCAAAGGCAGAGAGTATAAGAGAAAAATAAAGACATTGGAGTAAGGAGCCAGAAAGGGGAAAAAGGTTGAGAAGCGAGTGTAGCAAGAAAAAAGAAGAATGCAATCCTCATAAGAGCAAAGAGTGTCGATCAATAATAATAAATCAACGTGAAGATATGTGGACAAGAACACAGACATGAGAAGAGATAAGAGGGAAGGGAAAGGAGAAAAACCAACAGATATGCCAGGAGGATAAATAAGGAAATGGGGAAAAAACATACCTACAAAGGGAAGATACGATTGAAGGGTACTTACGGGGGGTATCATAGGAAAAATGCAACCAGGAACTAGGACAGGCGAAAACATACGTAGAGACGTGAGGAGGGAGGTAGGGCCAACTGGGAGAGGCAGGACATTCGGGATGAGTGGAACGTCCAACCAGAGAGACAAGACGGAACGCAAAACAATGATCTGCGGAGGGAGAAAAATAACACGATTAGGTGACTACAAACAATAAAGGCATACAACAAATAAGCGACCAACTGAAGAACCAAAACTGCAATGCCAGAGACTAAAATAGGAAATGTAAGCTTAAACAGGAAAACGTGTAAGCTGAAGAACCTGTGAAAATGGGAAGCAGCAGAGCAAAACAATTTAAGAAGACAAAATGCAACTACAGAAAGAGTCATGGTGGAATAGAAGATGAAGGACCAGACAGCTCCATATCGGCATGACCGCAGGAATTCAGGAAACTCCGAAGTCGCACCGGATCTTCGTATGTTGTAGTCTTGTTATTGTGGGTAACTTTAAATAGGCAGGGGTGAAAAAGACCATATCTAGCACCAATGGAGCGAAGGTCAGGTCTCATGTCTAGGAAGGCCTTGCGGCGGTTAGCAGTGGTTCTGGCATAATCCTGTGCAAAGAACAGAGTGGAGCCCGACCATGTAAGACGAGGAGAAGCTCTGGCAGCAGAAAGAACTTTCAGCAAGTCTGTATATTCTAGAAAATACATTATTACACCCCTAGGCTTATTTGGCACAGAAAGAGAGGAGGACGCTCGACCAAGCCTGTGGGCACGCTGGATGTTGAGTGAGGTATCATCAGGTAAGTGCAGAAGCTTAGGAAGAAAGGACTTGAAGAAATTGATTGGATCATTCCCCTCACAACCTTCCACCAGGCCGTAAAGACGGAGGTTATTGCGTCTGTTACGATTTTCAAGGTCCTCCACCTGCTTCTGAAGAGAAGAAATCTGCACATGCAAATGAGAGACTTTGGTCACAGAGTCCTGAAGAGATGAAACATCTCGCTCTACTGACGACACTCTCTCATCCATCAAAACCCAGTTATCGGTGAGAATCTGTAGCTTAGCATTAGTCTCTTCCATGTAAGGGCGCAAGGCCCGAATCTCTTCAAGGAGTAGTTCCATAGAAACAATCGAAGAGGGCTTAGGAGGTGAAGGTGGGTCTTTTTTTAACCTCTTAGAATTCGCTTTTACTGAGGATTGTGAGGAAGGTTCCATATTTGACGTCATGTCAGTTGGAGGGAGAGGTTGAGATGCTTCCAGGTGAGCCAGTGCCGTGAATAATTTGGAGTTTTTTATATAATTGCGCTTCTGAACTTTACTTGAACAGTCCGCCATCAACAGGTCTGTGGGGCGTAAGGTGGATAGTAATTCAGTGCACGACTAAACAAAAAACAAGAAAAACTCCAAAAGTCGAAGTAGGTTAGAAGTATGCCAGGTAAAAAATTGGAGTCATGAGAGTCAGAAGCTAGAGTCATAAAATGGCCGCTATGTGTGAGGAGAATCAAAAATTCCATTCAGATCCATGAAAGAAAAAGGAAGAAAAAACAATAAATAAAAAGAAGAAAAGTCACCTTAGAACGCTGTGCAGCAACATCCGTGCTTCAAGGGATACTGAGATCACTTCCATGTGATGAGGTATCCAAAGATCCCAAACGCGGTAAAACGCGTTGGTTCGGCAGTTGCAGGCAAAAACAAACAAAATGGCGGCCGCGGCCGATGACGAGCCGCGACCGGAGTTGAAATGGGCTGTAAAGCCTGAAATAGCAACGTCTCAGCGCCAGAGAAGGAACAGGAGTAAGCCCATCATGTTCCTACACGAGGAGCTTCCCTCCGTTGCTCGGAAGAAGTGCGCGGACCGCCGGTACAATCTGGGATGGACGGAGCCTCTATCCAGACGCCGCCATCTCCCTCGGGCGCTAAGCCACGCCCATCTGAATCCATGTTCCTTGATGTGTGATTAGCTGTGTTCAGAAAAGCCAAAAGCTTGCCTACTGACACAAACCAGTAGGTAGATTACTGACTTACTAGTATTGGTTTCTATTAATGTTTTCTCTTCTCCAAGTCTTCCTGAAGTGGCAGGTAGAGGATATTGTGAGGCAAAGAAGATAGGAGGAGGGGGGCAGCCGGTAAGAGTATGTGAAGGCAGCAGCAATAACTGCTAAGCAGGACATGAAGCACTACCAGTGCCAGGGTCACGTTTGCCAGCTTGCATTCAGTGTTCAAAGCCAGTCAGGACTGACTGGAATCCTCAGTGCATCGCATTCGGCCTGCAGAGTCAGTCAGGGCTGACTGGAATCCTCAGTGCATCGCATTCGGCCTGCAGAGTCAGTCAGGGCTTACAGGAATCCTCAGCATGCACAAACATTCTAAATGGCCCGCACTGCCTTGGGGAATCGATAGTTAGGGGAGCACTGCCTAAGGGGTGAGGCTCAGGGAGATGCTTGGATGCGGCAACGGTCTCGAATACAAGCTTGCGTTGTAGTTGTTATCTTCTAAAGATAGTCAAGCACACAACAGACGGCCCACACCACAATTCCTGCCCCAATTCCAGGCACAGATAAATGAGCACAGTTGATACTTATAGTCACAGTCAAAATTGTTGGGTCACTTCATGGTGGGATTAAGGCTGGGAAGTGCTGAGAGTTACATAGAGCTCTAGCAGTGCTGGGTTCCAGACACGCTTTATATAGACATTTGTCAGTTTGCCTCCTGAAAACAGCACACTGCTCACCAGCCATCTTCCATCTAGTGCTTGTGGGCTCCACAAGCACAGTTTAGATTAACGCACACTTGTTAAGACATGTACAGCCTCGCCGGGTAAGGTACCACGAAAGATCTCTTGCTTTCTCCCAGATCACCTTCCTGGCTCAGTGAAACCTGAGCCTGTACTGGCGTGTTGGGGCGCTCTTCAGCACGATCCCATGATCTGTCACCAGTGTGCAAATGTAGAATGAATAACCAGGAGGACAATGCATCTGAAGAGCGGTTTATTGGTGACACCCCAGCCACAGCACAGGCACAGCTCTTCACTGAGGGCAACACTCTCTCAACAGCTGGAATTTCATGTCTGAACGTTCTATTGTTCCAAGGAACAGAGGGGGCATTGGCAATGGGAGGAGCCACTTTGGAGGATACCACAGTAGGTACCTGCAGGACATCATCCCAGACATTCACCCGTGTGGTCCCCTGGCTATGGTTATGGTGGAAAGCCAACCAGTGATTGTCAAGAATGTTGTCCAATGGCTGGCACTGACTGCTTTATTTAGGATGAGTCTTGCCACCCAGTGCTGCCCTACAACACTGCAGTAAAAGCCGAGACTTATTGGGTCAATACAGGAGTGATGTTACATGTCGGGACGGAAAAGTCCTCTACATGGTGAGAGACATGTACCCCTGCCAGGAGTGCTCAACTATAATGTTGTCTGGATCCCTAATGCGGATTTTTTGTTATAGGCGAACACGGATCATGTGATGCACTATGGCATAGGCCTGCCTCATGGATTGTGGTCCTGTGTGACCAGGAGGGGATTTCAAAGCACTACCCTGATGGTGGTGGAAGACGACTGCCTTCACCAGGAGTTAAACAGCGCAAGCGTGGTGGTGGCAGCATACTGTGGAGTTATTAGTAGTATTGAACAGGTCCTTTTTACCCTGTATCACTGCAGTGAGATTTATAGGCTCACTCACCTTTTTAAAAGTTCTGTTGCTGTGTGCTTAACTCACCCCTGGCATATATCGACTTGATGTGGAGGTGCCTCCATGATGAAAATATGTGCTGAGTCCAAGTACGCTGCCAAGGAACACACTACACCAAGGGTGAAGTGTGGCACAGTCTGCATATGGTAAATGTGTGTGTGCTGGCAGGGTTTGCTTTTAAAATAACATACTCTGTTAAAGTACAGAGAGACTGAAGTACGGAGCAGTGTGCGCAGCCTGAGTTTATATGCAGGGGACTAGAGACAAAAAGTATAAATTTTAAATGGAAAAATTCGAAACAAATGTGCAAGATTTAATCGAAGTACATCCCAGAGATTTGTTTATACTGATGGGAGACTTTAGCCATAAATTGGACCACTGTGGAGTCGGCCAGGGGTATAAAGAGCTACTTGCAGCGTATAACATCACACCGCTTGCTTTCCCAGCGGGGGTGAGGCAGCACGAGATGTAGCGTTAGGGAAATTTATGGGTTCATTGGGTCTCGCCTGTTTAAATGGAAGGATGGATGGATGGATGAGCAAATCGCACATTTAGGATAGGTAGTCAATTATGCCTCATAGATTATATTTTTGTCCATGCTTGGGACGTTGAACTCATTAGAGCATTTGAGGTAAAGAAGGAGGAGGGAAGTGACCATTGGCTGTTGACGCTAAAGATGTTGGGAGGCAATAACAATTCAAGTAATACAATCATCCCTCTGGCAGTGGATTACCCCAGATGATTGACTACTCGTTTGTCAGAGGAGGGTCTGGGAAAGCTTGCGGCATTCCAGCAGACCCAGACACTAGAAATAATCCCTTCAACAGTAAATATAGGATGGTTCGAAAGGTCATTTCTGAGGTAGTCCAATGCCTAAGGGTGGATCTACAAAAAAATAGCCATAGGGACCATAGAAAGAGGGGACATCAGGGGACAACTAAGAACTGGTATAATGAGGCATGTAAAAAATTTAAATTGTATATAAGAAAAAAGGAGAGGCAATTAAGACTAAAGTACGATTTATATACGTGCAACAGCGTACAGAAACTAAGAAATGAATATAAAAATTTGATTAGAAAGAATAAAAGAATCTTTAAAGAGTATTGCTGGGGTAGATTATTGGAAGCTATTGAATCAAGAAATGTAAAAATGTTCGGGAAATTAGTCCAAGATGGCTCGGGTAGGAATCCGGGGGCTATGAATTGTGTGGTGACTGAAGAGGCATGGGAGAGTTATTTAGAATTATATGGTAAAGGTAGTGGTCAAGGAAAGCAGAAATATACAATATTGATAGAGGTGGAACAAGATATCAGGTCTCTCTTTACGTTGTCTAACGTAAGGCGGATTATATCCAAATTAACATTTACGCGGGCAGCGGGCCCGGATAATCTTCCTGCAGCAATTATTCGCACTAGACCAGATTGGTGGGCTAACTTTTTCACCAAAATGTTCAATAGCCTCCTGGACTCTTGGTTAATCCTGGTAAATTGGAGAGTGGCAATTATTAGACCCATCCATAAGAGATATTCTGCTACCTAAAATTTATAGGCTAATTAACCTCCTGGATATCAGTGAAAGGGTGTTCTCTAAAATAATTCTCAAAAAACTTAAAGAGTGGGCTGTAGACAATGAAGTGGTGCCTCCCGAACAGGGTGGATTTCGGGAGGGCCACTCCACAATTGATCACTGTTTTGTGTTATAGGCATTGGCTCGGAAATCTGTGAAACAGGGGGTAGTTTATTCTGCTGTTTTGTAGACTTCCGGGCCGCATTTGGCCTGGGTCTTAGATATCCCCAAGGGGATCATAATACAAGGGTTGCATAGTCAGAATTGGGCCCAGATTATTCTCGATTCAGAGGGAACGCCGTCACGTTAGATTTTGATTGAAAATGGGCTAAGACAGGGGTGTGTGTTGGCCCCTTTGCTTTTTTCTTTATTTATAGCAGACTTGCCGCCACTTTGAGATCGGTTAGGGGGGCCAGCCCAAAAATAGATGGAAAACCTATTGCATTCTTACTTTACGCAGATGATTTGGTGATTATGAACCAAACTGAGATAGGTCTGCAGAGAAAGCTCAAAGAGTTTGGGGATTACTGTAGCCAAAAGAAATGTATAGTAAACCTGGAAAAAACAAAGATTCTCTGCTTCGGCAAAAAGAGGAAGATTTTCAACTGGGTCTAACACTCCATAAAATTGGAGAAAGTTAATGAGTATAAATATCTAGGAAGCTGGTTCGAGAAATCTATGAGGAGGAAAGTTCATCCGGATGCACTGAGAAATCAGGCCCTAACCTCGGTTAGTTGCCTGAGGAAATGTAATATTTCCTATGGAGAAATGATGGATAGCCTTGTCCAGAATGCCTTTAGGGCTATGGTACCCCCCGGTTATTATACGGCGCTGAACCGGTATTTTTAAGTGGTAAGAGGAAGTGGGATGTTGAAGAAGGAAAATGTGTAAAAAAATTGCTGTCCCTACCTAGTCCTGACATCATACAGGCCATAAGACTAGAAACAGGTATGGTCTCATGGGAGAAAATGACAACCATGGCATCAATAAGGTTCTGACAATGCCTGGGTGGTGAAGTGGGGCAAAAAGTATCTTCTTGGTGTAAATGTGAGATCCTACAGAGTAAAATGAAGTGGGCAAAGGGGGTTAGAGAAATACTGACTATGGCATGTGGGGCTTTGATGGTTGATGTAAGCCAGCAGAACTTCCATCCGACTATAAGTACGGCCGAACTTAGGACAGCAGGGAAAGAAATATCATGGGCCACGGATTGGCGATACTTGGAAGGGAAAAGATCCGTACACTTTTTGTTAAAATCTTGGCAAAATGGGAAACAATTCCAGTACCTGGATTTCCTTCCCAATCGCTGGATAAGGAGAGAGCTATTAAAGATAAGGACTGGGATTAATCTTTGGTATGAGAATGTTAGGATTAAGAGGGTTATGATTGACCCAGAAGGGAAGTGCACCTGCAATATAGGGACAAAATGCAACATTTTGCACATTTTATTGGACTGTCTATATGTTCTCGCTGCACAAAAACTGTGGCTACATTCAATCTTCCTAAAATACGAGGTTAGGAATTGGGAACAGGCAGGAGATCTGCTATTAGATATGCACGCCTTAGATTTAGCATGTGTATTAGGGAAGTTTATACTTGCAGGTAAAAATGTTCTTTAAAATGTGTAGAGTAGACGTTGCAGCATTAGTTTGGAAAATATACCAGTTTTTATGAATGTTATTTGAAATTTAAATAATTGTGAGATAGATTGTACTTCTTTTAGATGGATATTTAATATAATGGTCGTATTTTATTCGTTTGATAAAGTTTTTAATTGGAGGGGTTTTTTAAGTGAGTGTGCTGTGACTGTACCCAGGGTGCCGAAGTGAACGCACTAGTATATAACAGGGAAGACCTTAGGTTCCACTTAGGGAAACCCAGACCTGCCTTGTGAAACATGAGGAGTAGAGGAATCTCCCTCAGACAGAGTTGTGTACTGCTGCATTCCTGTGAGCTTGGTGGGACAAGCACTGGGTGAGAGGGAGCCAGGCTTCCCCTGCGCATTTCAAAGGGCTCCTTGATTTAGTTACAGATCACAAGGAAAGGGGAATGAACACAACTCAGGAAGAGGGAGACGGGGCTAATAAGAGAATTACAAAGGGTCAGGCTGAGGGCCTGGGATTAGCCTATAATGCACAGATCACTGTGGCCAACATCCAGGTTTGAACTCCGGTCCCTACCATAAATCTTGTTGTGGGTGAATCCGCTGTGACAGGCACACTTCAGAAGGAAGAAGAAAGTGGAGAGATGTCCATTTCAAAGAAGCAGAACCTCAACATAAAACTTCAAATCACATTATGTGTCTGGAAAAGAACTATAAGTAGCGGAGTCTGAGACCCCAAACTTTGTCACCTTTCGAGCAGCCAGCCGAGCTGTATGAGAAGGGGAAGCTCTACAAGACTTCTGCCTGTTAACAGGACTAGTGGCCCGACTGCTAGTCTCCTGCTGGCTAAGGGAACATCACGTAGGGAAGCCAAGATCACCTGCCCTGGAACCTGGAGCACCTGTGCCTGCTGCTCACCAAGACCGGTGGGTCCGTGAGAAAGAGGAGAGCGTTGGAGGAAGCAAGGTTCAGAGAAGAGCCCTGGCATGAGGACTCTCTGTGCGAGGTGTGAGGAATCCAGCCCTGCACCGTTCGGGCTGTAGTCCATGTATTGGACTTCATTGGCAACCCCGTATGACATGGAGAGGCTGCCCTAAACTGGCATAGAGGAACACGGTGGGAGAAACCTGCTCCCCACACTGATCAGGCCATTGCTCACATACCGAACTAACTGAGTGATAGGAGGAACCTCCGCTAATTGCCTATGGATTGTGGTGGGAGAAACCCATCCCAACACCGATCTGGCTGTTGCCCATGTGCTGAAGTGGTTTGGCGACCCCGTACACCAGGATGGACTGCTGTGACTATCCACGTGAGGCTGGTGTGACAGAAGTGTGAAGGCCAGAGGGCCTACCCCGCATGCCAGAAGGGGCCGCCAGCGAAGCTGAAGTCGAGTGGTCCGAGTCATCTCCCAGGACAAGGAAACTGTTTTGACCATATTTTTGTGGATTGCCCCCAAAGAACCCCGTTGGAGTACTTACCACGTGACCGCTGGCGCACCTTGCTCATCTGCCCGCTGCAGTTAGCGTGGCTCAGGGAAGAGAGTCTGAGCCTGCCAAGTCTTGCCGTATGTGACCACAGGTGACCCAACTCAACTGATCCCAAACAGGACCACACTGCAATACGGCAGGGTATTTTGCAGCTGGAGTGAGTAATCCGAGAACCAGAGCTTTGGGCCCTAAGGGAACTAACCACCATTGGTGCTGCTAAACCCTGGCCTCTAAAAACTGAACTACTTGCAAGTCCGAGGGAAGAACTCTTGAGAATGGCCTATTAGTTGACATTCACTGGATGTGGCCATCAATGAATGGGAAATAACACTGAATATGTTACACTAGAGATAAACTAGAGAAACATCACTAAAAGTAACGCTCATTAAAGCAAGTCAATAAACAATGAAACGTGGCCAAAGATGGGGATGCAGGCTGCCCCTGCCCCTGGGTACAATAGTTCATGCCATGTCTCTTCTTTAGTCCACTAAAATGTCTGTGTATCGCTCTGAGGGTTTCGGGTACGATCTCAGGTGATACCGTTCGGTGCCGCCTCTTCAAGCGGGAGCATGAATAGTAGCTCAGCCTGGGCGGTGAGTTTTCTGCACTCCGTGTCACACGGAGCTTGCAGAATTCTCAAAAACTAAAGTGGAGCGGAACAGACTTATTTTCCTCGCTCATCAACATCAAGTTGGCGAGCGCGGGTGTGGACAATCAACCTCCCAGCGAGATTTCTCAACGGGGCGGTCGGATTTCTCAATGTGGCCGTGTATGCTCCTGACCGATCGCATTGAGAAACTGTTCGTTCGCATTGAGAAAGCTGCCACTTGAGTAAAAAATCTACTCGAGTGGCAGAAAGGAAGCAGCGCTTGCTTGCGCTGTGCATGCACCATTTGTAATAATTTCACAGCGCGGGCAAACACCCGGCGCTGAAAATTACCGCAAAAGTCATTTTTCTAATGCACTCTGACGCTTGCGAAGCTTTGCGTAGCATGGTAGATTTTTTTTTGCACTTTGTGGAGGTCAGTGCTCTGCAAAATCTTCCCAGGCTTAGTGGTTTCATCTGCTCTAGGACCTCCTTTCTCACAAGGGGCCTCTTCATAGCTCCCCTTAAGCTTCTCAGCCGGGTATCTCTGGGCTTCCTTGAGGGGTTGTCCTCCCATGAATCCCGGTCTACCAGGATGTTACCATGCCCTTCTGATGCCTTTTTGAAATGGGAGATGTTCCAGGTGTCAGTCTATTCAGCCCTCTTGGCAATCACCATAGTACCTTTGACAACCGTGACAATCCACGTAGTTGATTTGAATGGTAGGTGGAACTTTCCTCCTGGTGCCTGTCCTTTACGAACACCTGATTTCCTGAGTAGATGGTGTGATGTCTGGCTCGTCACCTGTATTAGGTGGAAGCATTTTTGTTCATTCACTAGGAGTCTGAGTGTTTTGGCTGATTAAGGAGATTTATCCGCCTGGAGTAGTGAGGAAGGGTGTCTCGCATTGCCCGGCCGTTGCTCAGGCAGCTCAGGGCAATGCCAGTAATGGAATGGGCCTTTAGCTTGTATTCTCATAGGAACATGCAAATGGTGTCCTCCACATTTTTGGATTCCGCTACTGCTATGCAGATGATTTTCGTCTAAGTTCTCACAAACCTCTCCACCTCTCCATTGGCCTAGGGCTATAGCGGCATGATGCGATTATGATAGGTGTTATGTGCCTGTAGATAATTGGCTGAATCCCAGGTGTTGAAGGGCGGCACATGATTTGTGCCGGTTTCTTCAATCAGTTTGTGGGTGGCAAAGATTTTTTCTACCTTTGGGATGACCACAAATTTAGATGTGGATGGCACTATTTCTACTTCTGGGTATGGGGAAAAATCATCTATGAGGATAAGCATCTGTGAGGTGTCAGGGACGCTGCCAAAATCCACGCTGACTCTTTCCCATGAGTTGGTGGGTCATGTAAAGCATACACCAAACCCAGGAGCAGATGGCTTTCTCCTGTCTGCAAGGAACTTGGTACCAAGAAGGAGGGCGTTGAGTCCCTCCTGGCTCAGCCCTGTGAGCAGCGTACACGTTTAATTCCTTATTAAACACATTCGCCACACAGAACAGCAAAACTTAAAAATTGCATGTTATACTTTTAGTCCTTTTATATGTTAGTATGAAATGTTTTTAATGCTTCTATTACATTGACATGTGACTGAATTCTCTAGCATTTGCTTTTTTAATAACGGGTTTTTGCCTGATTTTGCACATTTACGTTCCACGTGGACATGAACCCGTGATGGAAATAATGATTTGCCTAATTGAAGAATGTAATTAACAGCAGGCAAGGCATCTGCTGCATCAGAATCTGGTTCATGCCAAATTTGTATTCTTAAAGTTTGCCCGCACCTTAACAACGGGACGTTGCTAAATTATCACTTCTACCCTTTTTGCGGGATGGTATTCGCGATGAATATTACGGCCTGTTGCACTGACGAAAATAATCGATGTCATCAAACTTGTCTTTACTTCTGAAATGGGACTTTGCTCAGGTTGCATATCTACCTTTCCAGCTGGTATGAACTCGTGACGTAACTGAGACCTACATAGTATCTGCAGGTCCTAATTTCTTGTTTTTTAACGTCTGTTAGTTTAATTTTTATACCTCATGATATTTTTTAATTGTATTGCTTTTATTATTGAAGTGCAATGTCCTAGGGCAGAAACATGTTGGCCACTATACAGGGTAGATATCCATAACCCTGTTTCTTGTTACTTTTTAACTCTATCCAGTAGAACGTTATAATAAAGCTTGGTTGTATCTACTGAGATAGTTTTAACTCACACACTACATTCCTTTTGCACTCTGCCCCTCATTTACACCAAAGAGGTGTTTACACACTCACATGCTTTTCAAGCCCACTCCTGCTCCTTCCATGAGGGGAAGTTGTAGCCCACTCCGGGTACCTTGCGGTCCCTCTGTGCTGGAGGAACCGATGATGAAGCATGCCACCCTTGGGTGAGTGAGGGTTTAAGTCCATATATTGGCCATGCCCACCTTTACACATACTGTTCTTTCTTTCCCCCTTCCCGATTTAATATTTAGTTATTTCATTACCCTATATTTAGTGTGAGTTACACCTTCTCAATTGTGCCAGTTTTTTCTAGGCATTTCAGTTCTTGTTCCACCTCGGGCCAAGGGTAAAATAATGCTATCCACCTGTGTTGAGTGCTACTGGTTAAATTGACTTGTCGGTGTGCAGTTGGATGAATTTGTCCGTGAGACACCCTATCCCATCAGGCAAGAGGGCAAATTCATGCATGAACTTGTCGATGTCACTGGCATGGACGCTGAAGGTGAAATGCACCAATTTGAATTATTGTGAGGTTTGGCAGCTCAGAAGGAAATGAGCACCACAATGGCTTTGGCTGAGGTTCTCTCATGGGTGACTTTAGCATGAAAGACTCCAGCTAGCTGCAAGATTGATCGGTTGCCAAGAGCATATAATTTGTCCTTGTTGGAGCAAAAGGTGGGTGGCTTGGGCATGTTGTAGTATAGGTCTGTGGTCATAAGGTTGATGGAGGCCCGTGACTATCAAGGTGGTAAGTGGCTGACCCTGAACCTTGAGGAGGCAGGTGGGTGCGAATCTGGGTGTTGTGCGTGTTGGTTCAATGCACTGTTCGATGTGGACGGCTTCTTGCTCACAGTCATCAATATCAATGTTCATGGGTGTGCTACGGTGTGTCTCAACAGAACGAATGCTCTGTTTGGGATGGGCTTTTCTTTGGGTGGTGCAGCACACTTTGGAGAAGTGGTTCAGTTTTACGCATGCAGCTCACTTCCTACCTCACACTGGGCAGCCTCCTTGGTGGGGATATGGGCCTCCACACAACTAGCATGGTCGGCTGACCGCCTCTGGCTTTGCTGCCTGAGTCTAATTGTTGATGGTGTTGATGGATTCCTCCTTGAATAGTGGCTGTAGAGCTGTGTCCTTGTGCGCTGCCCTTGCCTTGTTAATTTCCTTGGATTGCCCTGGGGACAGAATATCTCTCAAGGACATGATGTGCTCTTGGAGGATGCGTTCTCAGACTTTCATGGATGCACACACCTGGATGAACTGCGCCCTCACCTCATCCTCCTAATGGGGCAGAGTGCAGGAGATGTGCATGCAAAACGTCCACCGACTCGTCTGATTTCTTCTGAGCTTGTCGAAGGCATAAGCATTCATAGTCAGGATATGCAAAAGGTTTAAAGTGGGTGCAGAAGACTTTCTTGAACATTTTGTAAGTGCGAGGCACACCCCCTTCAAAGACAAACATGGAGATTTTGTGCACATCGGCTCCGCCCACGTGTAGAAACATAGGCTTTTTTCTGCCAACCTCGATGGCCATGGCCTCAAAATAGGTATTCAGGCGCTCCACCCAGGCTTTCAGAGGGTGGGTTGAGTTGGTGGGAGGCTGGCGACAATGAAATGTTCCAATGAAGGAGTGAACGTCATGTTGGGTACTGCCTCACTGGGTCAGATGCGTGCAGCTGGGCTGTGCACTGTACCACCCTCAGCAGGTTGCAGCCAGGCTGCGAAGAACCTCCGGGCAGGAGCAGGACACTGGGGCGGCAGCATTAGGCATGCTGTGCAGTAACCTGGAGGTGCCAGGTGTGGCGCATGGTGACTCCTGCCTGGAAAACAAATGTGACAGGGCGTGGTCTGGCTACCAAGGAAGATGGCCGCCTGATGTGAGAGCTCTGCCGTGGGTTGGACCCCTGAAGGAAGCGGCGCTCTTCTCTCCGTGTAAAGGGGTTAGCTTTCATCATTTTCTGCAATCTAAGGATGCACAGGCAAGTTTGGTCAGTTTTCCGAAAAAAACCAATGACCGGCCTCACCTTAATTCGGTGACAATGTGGAGCTCCCATAGGCCTCGGTCCACCTCACAATCCTCCCTTCTCGCGTTTTCTGAGGCCGTGCCTCTTGTTCCTGCGTCTGCCGATGCGTAGCAAAGCTTCATGTGGAAATAGGAATCCTGTCAAGCTGTAGTACTGCCTATCTCCACAACGCCATCCCGACGGCAAATTCGGAGAGATGTGAATAAATGACAGGAATACCCACGACCTGTCATTAAGCTCCTCCATTTTTAAATTTACCCTCACGCACTTTGCAAAGTCCCGCGCTTTTACAAAAGTGGCACACATGACTCAATACAGCGCCTGGGACTGCAGGAGGAGGTAAGGAACAATATAATTAATAATTTACTCATCACTCAGTATGTACACATTTTTCCTGGGATTATTTATGAGATGAAAAAACTTAAACCATAGCGGTCTCCCTCATGAGATCTTTTCTTTCTATATCTACTTGAATGGCAGGATGAACTGAGACCAGGCTACTAATGGCAGTTTTGTGATATTAACCCTCACATATAAAGGCTGTGCAGTTTTTTTCCACACTGACATTATCAGAACTTTTTACCAGACCAATTATTTTTCATAAATTAATAAATCTCTTTTTTATTCGTCTATTAGCACCATTATTTGCAGTGGTGCGCACCAGAATTTATACAAGTATTAACGGAAGGAATATCACTTAAATTAAACAAGTTAAGAAACCATTAGAAAACTCTCTATAATAAAGGATTCTCTTACTTTGTGCATATACATCATCACGTCAATAACTTCACCAAGTTTACCAAATTTGTCAAGGACAATAAAAACAACTGCTTACACCAACATTAAGACGCAGAAGATCACCTTTATATTACCTCAGCGCATTAACCAAAAGTCAAGGACGAATGTCCGGCAATAATCACGGAAACAAGCCACCTAAACAACTTCTCTTTACAGATGTTCTTAAACAATCCAATAATATGCCTGTGAAGGGAAGCACTTCTCCTGCAACTAGCTCTCCATAGGTCTTACCTACTGCCACTGACTCCATACCAACGGAGACCATGGAACGCATATTACATGAAATGTCAAGTGTCAGCCGTTGATTGGAAGGTATGGATGCCACTTTAACATCTTTGGCTGCAGAGACCAAGTCAATTAGGGCAGACAATACAGATTATAACTATCGAGTTGAAGGATTACACTCACGAATAATGGTGATGGAGAGCCGTTTCGACTCATTACAAGGTAGGGACCAAGATCTCCTATTCCTTCGTAGCAAAATTGTTGATTTAGAAGACCGAAGCAGAAGAGATAACGTCTGCTTCTTTGGGTTTCCGGAGAATATCAAAGGCCAAAATGCCAGAGCTTTTCTTTGTGATATTCTTTCAAAATTGGTTGGCACCTCTTTTAATCCAACCTTAGAAATTCAATGAGCTCACCGAATTGGTCCTCCACGCAAAGACCCTACAGCACGTCCAAGACCGCTTATTGCCTGTTTACTCAGACATGAACAAGCAAGACAACTATTGGCTGCCACTGGTTTGTAATGCTCATTTACATATGATGGCCACCCTATTCACATGGCAGCTGACTTCTCTAAGGAAACAAATGAATGGCGAAAAGCATTTCTCTCCATGAGACCTCAACTTCGACAACTAGATATCAAGTATGGACTATTTCAACCCGCACGTTTTTGCATCACCAAGAATGGGGACTCAAAATATTTTTATGATCCAGAAGTCTTACAGAAATTTCTAGAATGTATGAAACCACAAGATATGGAGGTACAACATGTGCAAAAAGATCAAATCCAGCCAACTCTTAACCTTTCTCAACAGTTGCCGGACAACAGAAGACGAAATCCTAGCAACTCAAGACACAGCGGCAGAGATTCGAAAATACCTAGCCGCTCTCAAAAAGACAGAAATTCAGCTCTATAAACTGTTTCTACCTTTACATAAGAACCACACAGAAATAGATCTCGGTCACCTTATAAGTCCACCTCAGATGCGGACTGAATATTACCCAAATCTGCTGTTAATGACTACAGTTATTTTAACTGTTATTGTTAGAAGAAGGCCTAAAATATGTTTCTGGTCTAGTATCATTAGTATAAATATTAAGAACAAATTGCATGATATCACAAGAAATGATGTTCAAATGTTGTTCGGTTGAGTATCATCTTCATGTTCTCATATATTATATTATTCCAGGTTACAGTATACTTTAGTATATTATTTTATCCAATTTAATATTTATAATGTTTTATCTTTCATGACTTTTATTTACCACTGTTAATGAAATTCCTATATTAATACACATCTATTTATGCATATAATATATATTGCTTAAACTCAGTCCATAAAAGTATTAATATTCTTTTATTGTTGCAATATATCTAACGTGTTTAGTATTTTTATCATTACCTTTTTATCCTCTATAATCTATGTGATGTCTTATTTTGTACTTCTAAATATGATTAATGTGGTATCATGGGATATCATCCTAATTCCACGTCGTATTATGTTCTATCTAGTCATCAGCATATACATCCGATATCACTTTCTGGGACACATCTATTTAACATTATTCCTATGTTCACCCTACTTATTATTTCATTATTTCTGAAGGGGGCCTTCCTTGCGGCTGT
Organism: Triturus cristatus; assembly: GCF_964204655.1. NCBI lineage: Eukaryota > Metazoa > Chordata > Amphibia > Caudata > Salamandridae > Triturus > Triturus cristatus. The sequence continues at coordinate 35,921,445 of NC_140590.1, read as the reverse complement.
GCTCTAGTGAGCCCAGACCCGCGGTCAACAGTTTAGAACTTCTAGTATTTCTACATAAATAATCTACACCCTTCATTTTAATTCCCTCTTATATCCCCCTCTCCCCCACATTCTATTATATTTTATTTCTTATAAAAAATATACCACATTGCTTTCAATATATTATTCACCTAGATCTTCTATTATAACATTTTCGACAGCGGTTACTTAACCGGACTTTGATGTTTTTGTAGTGAGCTAGGGTACCTTTCTCTTCTTATCTTTCTATATCTTTCCCATTATTTTACCCTTTTAAACTTGAATAAGGTATTGGGCATTGTATTTTTTTACTCCTTGATATTTTTTCAGCATAACGATTACTTACCCTCTATGTGCGTTTACATTGATTGTCCACGGTCTCACAGATTACATTAAAAGGAAGAAGGTACTCTCCTATTTACAATCAAAACACGTGGACGTGGCATTACTTCAGTAAGCTCATTTAGATACACTAGAATCCGATAAACTATGAAGAGAATGGGTGGGGAAGGTGATTCATAGCAGTGTTCATAAGGGTGAATCCACAGATGCAGTTTCTATTTGCAAATGTGGAGTAGCAATTCTTATTCGCAAATCCCTCCCAGTCACAGTGTCCAAAACATGGACTGATCTAGATGGACGTTATGTGTTTGCTTGGTTACACATAGGGGATGCTCACATTTGTGTGGGATTAGTATGCGCTCCGACAGGATCAAAAAAGTTATTCCTTCTTCAATTGAACCGTTTACTAACAGAAATAGATGCCTCACAGTACATCATTGGTGGTGATTGGAATCTAGCAAGAGATCCGATTTTAGATAAAATGGGTACATTAGACAAGGGAAATGCTGCAGATAGAGCTCTAATGGGTGACACAATAATGAATAATGGGCTAGTTGATCACTGGTGTCTTAGCCATCCAACAGAAGCAGAATACACATTCTTTTCTCCCACTCATAGCACTTATTCTCATTTGGACTATTTTTTAACATCACAGAAAGTGGTTCAATTATTTGCAGAATCACGCATTTTGGTGACTGCACTATACGATCACTCTCCGGTCCTTTTATCCTTGGAACTAGGACTTTCTAGACCAGGACGCAAGCTCTGACACATGAACATTCAACAATCTAGCACTCCCAAGGGTAAATCCCTGTTACAATCACACTTTCAAGACTACCTTTCCTCTAATCGGTGATCTGTGACCTCCGGCAGGATTATCTGGGCTGCAGCTAAAGCTACTATCAGGGGTCAGGTAATGCAGGATGCAGCACTTGTTAATAAACAGAACGCTGCACGACAAAAAGAACTAGAGCATGACATTCAATCTTATACCCATCTATATACAACAAATCCAACTTTGCAGAATCGTAAGTTACTTGAGCAAGCCTTTATGGCATTAAATAGCCTTTTTACATCTTAAGCCGAATACGCTTTGCAGAGAATGAAAGGAAGACATTATGAACAAGGAGAAAAGGTAGGGAGATTGCTAGCTGCACAATTACACCAAAGGGAAGCAGCTATGGCCATTCCAGCTATTAGAACAGCACAAGGTAATATGCTCAAGCAACCCAAGACATAGTAAATTAATTTGCCTCTTTCTACCAATCTCTTTACACTCCAGGTGCCCAAGTAGATTTGGATAAGATGTCTACTTTTCTTACAAAAGTCGATCTTCCCCGTCTTTCTGACGAAGGTAGAGCTCTCCTTGAAGGTGAAATCAGCAAAGAAGAGGTGTCCCGTGCAATAGCCAACCTACCTTACCATAAGGCTCCTGTGAAAGATGGAATTCCAGCTGAATTTTATCGATGGGCAGGGCAAAACACATTGCATACCGCATTCCAAGAAGTGGATAGTGTATCCTCATTAGGACCTCTTTCTAACAAAACACTCATTGCTGTACTGCCTAAACCTGGTAAAGATCCCTTGTTATGTATTAGTTATCGTCCCATTTCGTTATTAAATTGTGATATTAAATTATTGGCCAGTATTTCAGCGTCCCGTCTTCGTAAAGTTCTAACTTCCTTGATACACCAAACTCAAGTAGGATTTGTTCCAGGACGATCTTATCTGAATCATCTTCGTACATTAGCCCATACTCTGTGGTCTGCTAAGTCTCTTCCAAGCGATGCATTAGCACTTTCAATCGACGCAGAAATAGTGTTTGATTGCATTGAATGGGAATACCTTTTTAAAGTAATGGACCGATTTGAATTAGGAGATCAATTCCTAGCCAAAGTAGGTTAATTATATGATAATCCATCCGCTCAAGTAAATTGTGGTGGTTTCCTATCTGAATCGTTACCGATTCATAGAGGAACACGTTAAGCATGCCCTCTATCCCCACTTGTTTTTCTCTCAGCAATGGAACCCTTAGCAGCCACAATAAATCCATCAGATGAAATCACAGGCATACACCTTCCAATAGGAAATTCTAAACTTAATCTCTATGCAGATGACATTCTACTTACCCTCACCAACCTTCCCCATTCTATACCATCTTTTCTTCAAATTATAAATGATTTTTCTTCCTTTTCAGGTTATAAAAGTAATTAGGATAAGAGTGAGGCATTACCCACTTCTGATGGAACGACATAAGCAGCTATAAAATAATTTCCCTTTCATTGGCAATCTTCACGCCTTAAATATTTAGGAGTTTTAGTGAACAAAGGTTTGGAAGGCATGGTTATAGAGACTCTAAACCCTTTGATCTCTCAAATTCAGCGTGATTTAGAACAATTTAAAATCTCGGGGCTTTCTCTTTGGGGTAGGGTCCAAGCTGTTAAAATGGTTACTCCTCTGCGTTTCATGTACATTCTGGGTATGCCTACTCTTCAGATCCCCTTATCCATGCTTAGACTAATAGACTCTAAGATTAAAACCTTCATATGGGGCTCGGCTAAGGCTGGCCTTGCTGTGCCAAAACTAAAAGCTCATCAATCATATTGAGGAATCAGCCTCTCGTCGATTGAACATGATGCCCTTTCATTGCATTTGTCCCAAGTATCTTATTTATTACCAGGGATCATTGATGTTCCATAATGGGTTCACACAGAATGACACCTTCTATGCACGGATACAGGTCTCTCACTGCTATATGGAAGCGGGACTAGTCATCCGAGAAATCTGATTGTATCAGCTATGCATAAATCTTGGCAACAAGCACATCGTTTACTAGGTTCAAATCAACGAATTCATAACAAGGCACCCTTATGGAATAATACAGGCATAAGCATTAATGGCTGTACTTCATCCTGGCCTTTATGGGAAAAAGCAGGCATTCACTCTCCAGATCAATGTCTTCATAATGGCAACTTTAAATCATTTACAAGATTAAAAGAGGAATTTAATATCTCCACACAATAATCTTTAAAATACCTTCAACGTCAACAGTGTTTAAAAAAGCAATTGGGACGTTCAACCTCACGTTCAACACTCACCAATATTATCATATCTAAACACACGGGGAAAGCATAAAGGAGTGACATCTGGTCTTTACAATACTCTCACACTACACTTCTTTTCGCAACCCCTCTCTCAAAACCTTCACTTTAAATGGCAGAGCTGTTTATCAAATTCATACACAGATGATAATTGGGAACAGATATTGGAGAATATACACAAAGGAACTCGCGAAGCAAGGCTTAAATTCTGTTTATTTAAAATTCTTCATGATCGGCATTGGTCACCAGTGAAATTACACAAAGCTGGTCTCCTTTCATATTCTAATTGTGTAGATGCTCCAATTCCAGACCGGATCCTAGCAGTGAATGGGGTAACCATCGCGTGTTTGCTGAGGTGTAAGACTCTGACATATTAGGGGACATGAAGAAGCAGAATATTTATAATGTTCAAGTGGGATGGGATCAGGTTCATTTGCTGATGGACAGAGCTGTCCTGTAAAGAACCTAGGATAAGAGTCTGGGGGGTTCAAAAAGGAAATGAAAAAGAAGATAAATAAGTAAAGACTACAAAAATAAAGGTAGAAAAGTGTACACTTCAAAAATAGAGATTGTAAAAATATAATCCTACATAAATATTGTTCTTTAGAAATTCTCCAAATGATGCCAGAAACAATAATTGGAAATAACATGAGGCTTTTGGTGCTTAGCGCATCAAAATCTGAATCTTCTGATAATTACCGGCCATATTTCAGGTATGAAACTCGATAAAGTTTGAGCATCTGATATTTAACAGGCTACACAAACCTCACTTTGCATTTAGGAATTACTGGGTGTAATAAACATTGCATAATTCGTAATCTGACCACTACGCAAACAGGGGTTAACACAAGAGTTGTTATTTTGCAGGCCAGTCATAATGAGGGGCGTATGTTTTTAAAAAAAATTACAATATATTTTACCATGAAAGGGCTAATATGGGGTAGATTAGAAGAAGAAAATGGCTGATAATGTGATGTAGATGCCTGGGGGCGCTCGGGGAAGTCCTTTGTGCAGTGACCTATCAGCAGTAGTGCATCTGTACAATATAAGAGACGTTCAACCGCTTGCAACTCCCTGAAGGATACCCCTGGAGCCATCTGGAGCCCCCTGGAGACACATGGAGACACTAGGAGACATGTGAACACACCTGAAGACACCTGAACACACCTGGAGACACCTGCAAACACCTGGAGACTCATGAACACGCCTGGAGACACCTGAAAACACCTAGAGACACATGTAAACACCTGGAGACACCTGAACATGCCTGGAGACACCTGCACACAGCTGAAGACACCTAGAGACACATGCAAACACCTGGAGACACATGCAAACACCTGGTGACACCTGGCGGCACCTGGAGACACCTGAACATGCCTGGAGACACCTGCAAACAGCTGGAGACACATGCAAACACCTGAAGACACCTGAACATGCCTGGAGAAACCTGCAAACACCTGGAGACACTTGCAAACACCTAGAGACACCTGGTGACATCTGGAGACTCCTGGACATGCCTGGAGACACCTGCAAACAACTGGAGATGCATGTGAACAAATGGAGATAACTGGAGACATCCGGAGACACATGGCGACATCTGGAGACACCTGAACACACCTGGAGACACCTGCAAACACCTGGAGACACCTGAACACACTTGGCGACACCTGAGAACCCTCAACATGCCTGGAAACACCTGCAAACACCTGGAGACACATGCAAACACCTGGAGATACCTGAAGACACCTAGCTAGGATGATGAGACCCAGCAATCCCTGCTGGGGAAGTGTACAACCGCCACTGAGGTGACTGCTAGAAGCATGCAAGCAAGGACAGGCAGCATGCCTGGAGACAAGTGTCACACATGGGGACAGATTTACTAAGAAGTCACACACTGCAGCAACTAGAGTTGCTCGCTGTGTTGCTTGAAAGGGAGAGAGCATATCAGCAATATATATACTAAGATGTGATGCTGTTCTCCTCTCTGCCTGCTCTGGTGTAGTTTTGTAAGTCTTGCACCAATGCAAACACCCTTGCACCATAGAGAAAGGATGTCTGAATTCTCTAAAACATAGCTTCAAACAGAAAAGAGTCCCTTTCTGTGAATAAAACTATGCTTTAAGGATTTTCCCACTTTGTATGTGTGCTGTACAATGCAGCACACAAGCAAAGTGGGAAAAAAAGAGAATTTAAATTGTTTCTCCTCGTTGCATCTGTCTTGAGGAGGCGCAGGATTTTTGTGCAAATCCCTTTTATGATTCTTTGCAGATAGGAATTTGTGTCAAAACCCATGGGTGGATTCTGGGGAACACCAAGGTCCCACCATGGAACTCCCCCTTAATACAAAGTAATGCAAGAAAGTGCATTGAGCAACATTTGTTAATTTGGGTTACTTTCCTATGTAATTACAGATTTGTAGTAAATTGTTTCAGCAGAAGTACACTTTTTATTTGAAGGTGCTGTTTTCTTATTTTAGGTTTAGCAGGGAGTGGGCAGCTGGAAGACATAATACTGTTTTTGAGTCCTATTCTGGTGAGCTGATCAATACTTCTCAAACTACTATATTTTCCTGCAGTCCTTATTCATAATGGGACACTACAACAACTCCAGGTGGAGACAACCACTCTAACTCACAGTGTAATGGGATAGTCCCAGATGTAGAGTTGCCCACTGTGAGCAGCAGTGCAGGGCACTGAAGAGAGGATCTGTGCAGTTCCATGGAGTACACTGCGTCAGGTACAGGCAGGCAGCGGTGCTGTAGCAGAGAAACGAGAGGAAGCGAATACTGGGACGCGCTAAACAACTGCGGGGCACTCTTGGAGTATTTGCAGGGCTGAAGTGGGAGCCGTGAACCTTCTAGTGCCTCCCAAATCCTACCACTCCAGGGGCGCTTTGTTCTTTACCTCCAATGCGAGCACCTCCACCTGTTTGCACACTCTGGTGGGACTCCACGTCCCAGAGTGCATCGCGAGTCTCTCGCCTGCTGACCGCTGGGAGGGAGGAGTCACCTGAGCCCTCATTAGTGCTGACCAGATCCCGCGGCGCGGGACGCATGCAGGGCGCGCCCGAGCGAAGCCCGGGCCAAGGGCGGGCCCGTCATTGCTAGGAAGAGGCAGGGCAGGGCCAAGTCCCTAACATTTGCTGGTGAACTGGATTGAATTGAATCAACTGCAAAGTACTGTTTCATGTGTGTTAGGAAAGCCGTAGGCAGCAGCCAAGAGGACTTACTACCTAGTGTAGTACTGTGCATATAGGCCATTGTGTTGTCAGTAGTTACATAAGTACGATCTAGTCTCCTTTAGACTGCGGCGGCGACTGTTACCCCGGAAGATCTACCTTAACGGATATTGTGGTTCGCTCATGTAGTGCTTGACTGCATGTTGCTAGTAGATTTGGTGTAACATCTTTTAACATAGTCCATTTTTGTGCACTTGACTTTAGTAGCATGGGCAAAAGGAATGCAGTGGAAGTATCGGCAGGTGGAACAACTGGGAAGGTTAAGAAGCTAAAAAAATCGGACAAACACCCTAAGCACGTAACAAACAATTGTGTCATGACTCGTATAGACGCTATTATTAGCGATTGTGAGGAGATACTAGCTACTCCTCTGAGTATTGAAAGTGGGACTCTTGTCATGAATCCAAATAAGCAGCCTCTATCCCTTGAGCCCTCCAAATCCATACCAGCTATGTTTAAAAAAGGAACACAGAAAGTGCCCTTTTCTTCGATCGAGGGGACTACACCCCCTATAGAGCAGACAGCACTCTCCCCCCGCGTGCAAACTCACAAACCAATATAGATTGTGAGCTGGAGTGTAGTAATAGATTTGCCCCTTTGATGGGCGTAGCGGAGGACAAACTGCCCCCATGATTAATTAATCACACAGGTCAAATAGGGACTGCTGGGACCACAAAAGCTACAGCTCCTGCAAGGGTATGCAGTTGTCTTTGTCCAATGCAAAAACAACAATTGATGGACAGAATGCAGAACAATGTCATACATTCACCCCAGTACAGAGATCTGGGCCTAAATCCATCGTTTTTTTGCTCACCATGCCATTCCAGTTTGAACCCAGCCATATGCAAATCAGTCTTGACCCTGTGCCCCATGGGAACAGTCCAGCCCGAACTGCTAAGCCAGGTCCTCCCTGGACTGGAAACAAGCATCCTAGGACCGGTTTCGGGCTTTCAGCCCTCGTCAGCCAGGATAGCCTGATTCCAGTGGCGTGGAGAGCAAGGGACTCACGTCTGAGCATACCCTTCCCACTCGGGGTGACAAATGCAAAAACAACAATTGATGGACAGAATGCAGAACAATGTCATACATTCACCCCAGTACAGAGATCTGGGCCTAAATCCATCGTTTTTTTGCTCACCATGCCATTCCAGTTTGAACCCAGCCATATGCAAATCAGTCTTGACCCTGTGCCCCATGGGAACAGTCCAGGCCGAACTGCTAAGCCAGGTCCTCCCTGGACTGGAAACAAGCATCCTAGGACCGGTTTCGGGCTTTCAGCCCTCGTCAGCCAGGATAGCCTGATTCCAGTGGCATGGAGAGCAAGGGACTCACGTCTGAGCATACCCTTCCCACTCGGGGTGACAAATGCAAAAACAACAATTGATGGACAGAATGCAGAACAATGTCATACATTCACCCCAGTACAGAGATCTGGGCCTAAATCCATCGTTTTTTTGCTCACCATGCCATTCCAGTTTGAACCCAGCCATATGCAAATCAGTCTTGACCCTGTGCCCCATGGGAACAGTCCAGCCCGAACTGCTAAGCCAGGTCCTCCCTGGACTGGAAACAAGCATCCTAGGACCGGTTTCGGGCTTTCAGCCCTCGTCAGCCAGGATAGCCTGATTCCAGTGGCATGGAGAGCAAGGGACTCACGTCTGAGCATACCCTTCCCACTCGGGGTGACAAATGCAAAAACAACAATTGATGGACAGAATGCAGAACAATGTCATACATTCACCCCAGTACAGAGATCTGGGCCTAAATCCATCGTTTTTTTGCTCACCATGCCATTCCAGTTTGAACCCAGCCATATGCAAATCAGTCTTGACCCTGTGCCCCATGGGAACAGTCCAGCCCAAACTGCTAAGCCAGGTCCTCCCTGGACTGGAAACAAGCATCCTAGGACCGGTTTCGGGCTTTCAGCCCTCGTCAGCCAGGATAGCCTGATTCCAGTGGCATGGAGAGCAAGGGACTCACGTCTGAGCATACCCTTCCCACTCGGGGTGACAAATGCAAAAACAACAATTGATGGACAGAATGCAGAACAATGTCATACATTCACCCCAGTACAGAGATCTGGGCCTAAATCCATCGTTTTTTTGCTCACCATGCCATTCCAGTTTGAACCCAGCCATATGCAAATCAGTCTTGACCCTGTGCCCCATGGGAACAGTCCAGCCCAAACTGCTAAGCCAGGTCCTCCCTGGACTGGAAACAAGCATCCTAGGACCGGTTTCGGGCTTTCAGCCCTCGTCAGCCAGGATAGCCTGATTCCAGTGGCATGGAGAGCAAGGGACTCACGTCTGAGCATACCCTTCCCACTCGGGGTGACAAATGCAAAAACAACAATTGATGGACAGAATGCAGAACAATGTCATACATTCACCCCAGTACAGAGATCTGGGCCTAAATCCATCGTTTTTTTGCTCACCATGCCATTCCAGTTTGAACCCAGCCATATGCAAATCAGTCTTGACCCTGTGCCCCATGGCAACAGTCCAGGCCGAACTGCTAAGCCAGGTCCTCCCTGGACTGGAAACAAGCATCCTAGGACCGGTTTCGGGCTTTCAGCCCTCGTCAGCCAGGATAGCCTGATTCCAGTGGCATGGAGAGCAAGGGACTCACGTCTGAGCATACCCTTCCCACTCGGGGTGACAAATGCAAAAACAACAATTGATGGACAGAATGCAGAACAATGTCATACATTCACCCCAGTACAGAGATCTGGGCCCAAATCCATCGTTTTTTTGCTCACCATGCCATTCCAGTTTGAACCCAGCCATATGCAAATCAGTCTTGACCCTGTGCCCCATGGGAACAGTCCAGCCCGAACTGCTAAGCCAGGTCCTCCCTGGACTGGAAACAAGCATCCTAGGACCGGTTTCGGGCTTTCAGCCCTCGTCAGCCAGGATAGCCTGATTCCAGTGGCATGGAGAGCAAGGGACTCACGTCTGAGCATACCCTTCCCACTCGGGGTGACAAATGCAAAAACAACAATTGATGGACAGAATGCAGAACAATGTCATACATTCACCCCAGTACAGAGATCTGGGCCTAAATCCATCGTTTTTTTGCTCACCATGCCATTCCAGTTTGAACCCAGCCATATGCAAATCAGTCTTGACCCTGTGCCCCATGGGAACAGTCCAGCCCGAACTGCTAAGCCAGGTCCTCCCTGGACTGGAAACAAGCATCCTAGGACCGGTTTCGGGCTTTCAGCCCTCGTCAGCCAGGATAGCCTGATTCCAGTGGCATGGAGAACAAGGGACTCACGTCTGAGCATACCCTTCCCACTCGGGGTGACAAATGCAAAAACAACAATTGATGGACAGAATGCAGAACAATGTCATACATTCACCCCAGTACAGAGATCTGGGCCTAAATCCATCGTTTTTTTGCTCACCATGCCATTCCAGTTTGAACCCAGCCATATGCAAATCAGTCTTGACCCTGTGCCCCATGGGAACAGTCCAGCCCGAACTGCTAAGCCAGGTCCTCCCTGGACTGGAAACAAGCATCCTAGGACCGGTTTCGGGCTTTCAGCCCTCGTCAGCCAGGATAGCCTGATTCCAGTGGCATGGAGAGCAAGGGACTCACGTCTGAGCATACCCTTCCCACTCGGGGTGACAAATGCAAACACAACAATTGATGGACAGAATGCAGAACAATGTCATACATTCACCCCAGTACAGAGATCTGGGCCTAAATCCATCGTTTTTTTGCTCACCATGCCATTCCAGTTTGAACCCAGCCATATGCAAATCAGTCTTGACCCTGTGCCCCATGGGAACAGTCCAGCCCGAACTGCTAAGCCAGGTCCTCCCTGGACTGGAAACAAGCATCCTAGGACCGGTTTCGGGCTTTCAGCCCTCGTCAGCCAGGATAGCCTGATTCCAGTGGCATGGAGAGCAAGGGACTCACGTCTGAGCATACCCTTCCCACTCGGGGTGACAAATGCAAAAACAACAATTGATGGACAGAATGCAGAACAATGTCATACAGTCACCCCAGTACAGAGATCTGGGCCTAAATCCATCGTTTTTTTGCTCACCATGCCATTCCAGTTTGAACCCAGCCATATGCAAATCAGTCTTGACCCTGTGCCCCATGGGAACAGTCCAGCCCGAACTGCTAAGCCAGGTCCTCCCTGGACTGGAAACAAGCATCCTAGGACCGGTTTCGGGCTTTCAGCCCTCGTCAGCCAGGATAGCCTGATTCCAGTGGCATGGAGAGCAAGGGACTCACGTCTGAGCATACCCTTCCCACTCGGGGTGACAAATGCAAAAACAACAATTGATGGACAGAATGCAGAACAATGTCATACATTCACCCCAGTACAGAGATCTGGGCCTAAATCCATCGTTTTTTTGCTCACCATGCCATTCCAGTTTGAACCCAGCCATATGCAAATCAGTCTTGACCCTGTGCCCCATGGGAACAGTCCAGCCCGAACTGCTAAGCCAGGTCCTCCCTGGACTGGAAACAAGCATCCTAGGACCGGTTTCGGGCTTTCAGCCCTCGTCAGCCAGGATAGCCTGATTCCAGTGGCATGGAGAGCAAGGGACTCACGTCTGAGCATACCCTTCCCACTCGGGGTGACAAATGCAAAAACAACAATTGATGGACAGAATGCAGAACAATGTCATACATTCACCCCAGTACAGAGATCTGGGCCTAAATCCATCGTTTTTTTGCTCACCATGCCATTCCAGTTTGAACCCAGCCATATGCAAATCAGTCTTGACCCTGTGCCCCATGGGAACAGTCCAGCCCGAACTGCTAAGCCAGGTCCTCCCTGGACTGGAAACAAGCATCCTAGGACCGGTTTCGGGCTTTCAGCCCTCGTCAGCCAAGATAGCCTGATTCCAGTGGCATGGAGAGCAAGGGACTCACGTCTGAGCATACCCTTCCCACTCGGGGTGACAAATGCAAAAACAACAATTGATGGACAGAATGCAGAACAATGTCATACATTCACCCCAGTACAGAGATCTGGGCCTAAATCCATCGTTTTTTTGCTCACCATGCCATTCCAGTTTGAACCCAGCCATATGCAAATCAGTCTTGACCCTGTGCCTCATGGGAACAGTCCATCCCGAACTGCTAAGCCAGGTCCTGCCTGGACTGGAAACAAGCATCCTAGGACCGGTTTCGGGCTTTCAGCCCTCGTCAGCCAGGATAGCCTGATTCCAGTGGCATGGAGAGCAAGGGACTCACGTCTGAGCATACCCTTCCCACTCGGGGTCACAAATGCAAAAACAACAATTGATGGACAGAATGCAGAACAATGTCATACATTCACCCCAGTACAGAGATCTGGGCCTAAATCCATCGTTTTTTTGCTCACCATGCCATTCCAGTTTGAACCCAGCCATATGCAAATCAGTCTTGACCCTGTGCCCCATGGGAACAGTCCAGCCCGAACTGCTAAGCCAGGTCCTGCCTGGACTGGAAACAAGCATCCTAGGACCGGTTTCGGGCTTTCAGCCCTCGTCAGCCAGGATAGCCTGATTCCAGTGGCATGGAGAGCAAGGGACTCACGTCTGAGCATACCCTTCCCACTCGGGGTCACAAATGCAAAAACAACAATTGATGGACAGAATGCAGAACAATGTCATACATTCACCCCAGTACAGAGATCTGGGCCTAAATCCATCGTTTGTTTGCTCACCATGCCATTCCAGTTTGAACCCAGCCATATGCAAATCAGTCTTGACCCTGTGCCCCATGGGAACAGTCCAGCCCGAACTGCTAAGCCAGGTCCTCCCTGGACTGGAAACAAGCATCCTAGGACCGGTTTCGGGCTTTCAGCCCTCGTCAGCCAGGATAGCCTGATTCCAGTGGCATGGAGAGCAAGGGACTCACGTCTGAGCATACCCTTCCCACTCGGGGTGACAAATGCAAAAACAACAAATGATGAACAGAATGCAGAACAATGTCATACATTCACCCCAGTACAGAGATCTGGGCCTAAATCCATCGTTTTTTGCTCACCATGCCATTCCAGTTTGAACCCAGCCATATGCAAATCAGTCTTGACCCTGTGCCCCATGGGAACAGTCCAGCCCGAACTGCTAAGCCAGGTCCTCCCTGGACTGGAAACAAGCATCCTAGGACCGGCTTCGGGCTTTCAGCCCTCGTCAGCCAGGATAGCCTGATTCCAGTGGCATGGAGTGCAAGGGACTCACGTCTGAGCATACCCTTCCCACTCGTGGTGACAAATGCAAAAACAACAAATGATGGACAGAATGCAGAGCAATGTCATACATTCACCCCAGTACAGAGATCTGGGCCTAAATCCATCGTTTTTTTGCTCACCATGCCATTCCAGTTTGAACCCAGCCATATGCAAATCAGTCTTGACCCTGTGCCCCATGGGAACAGTCCAGCCCGAACTGCTAAGCCAGGTCCTCCCTGGACTGGAAACAAGCATCCTAGGACCGGTTTCGGGCTTTCAGCCCTCGTCAGCCAGGATAGCCTGATTCCAGTGGCATGGAGAGCAAGGGACTCACGTCTGAGCATACCCTTCCCACTCGGGGTGACAAATGCAAAAACAACAATTGATGGACAGAATGCAGAACAATGTCATACATTCACCCCAGTACAGAGATCTGGGCCTAAATCCATCGTTTTTTTGCTCACCATGCCATTCCAGTTTGAACCCAGCCATATGCAAATCAGTCTTGACCCTGTGCCCCATGGGAACAGTCCAGCCCGAACTGCTAAGCCAGGTCCTCCCTGGACTGGAAACAAGCATCCTAGGACCGGTTTCGGGCTTTAAGCCCTCGTCAGCCAGGGTAGCCTGATTCCAGTGGCATGGAGAGCAAGGGACTCACGTCTGAGCATACCCTTCCCACTCGGGGTGACAAATGCAAAAACAACAATTGATGGACAGAATGCAGAACAATGTCATACATTCACCCCAGTACAGAGATCTGGGCCTAAATCCATCGTTTTTTTGCTCACCATGCCATTCCAGTTTGAACCCAGCCATATGCAAATCAGTCTTGACCCTGTGCCCCATGGGAACAGTCCAGCCCGAACTGCTAAGCCAGGTCCTCCCTGGACTGAAAACAAGCATCCTAGGACCGGTTTCGGGCTTTCAGCCCTCGTCAGCCAGGATAGCCTGATTCCAGTGGCATGGAGAGCAAGGGACTCACGTCTGAGCATACCCTTCCCACTCGGGGTGACAAATGCAAAAACAACAATTGATGGACAGAATGCAGAACAATGTCATACATTCACCCCAGTACAGAGATCTGGGCCTAAATCCATCGTTTTTTTGCTCACCATGCCATTCCAGTTTGAACCCAGCCATATGCAAATCAGTCTTGACCCTGTGCCCCATGGGAACAGTCCAGCCCGAACTGCTAAGCCAGGTCCTCCCTGGACTGGAAACAAGCATCCTAGGACCGGTTTCGGGCTTTCAGCCCTCGTCAGCCAGGATAGCCTGATTCCAGTGGCATGGAGAGCAAGGGACTCACGTCTGAGCATACCCTTCCCACTCGGGGTGACAAATGCAAAAACAACAATTGATGGACAGAATGCAGAACAATGTCATACATTCACCCCAGTACAGAGATCGGGGCCTAAATCCATCGTTTTTTTGCTCACCATGCCATTCCAGTTTGAACCCAACCATATGCAAATCAGTCTTGACCCTGTGCCCCATGGGAACAGTCCAGCCCGAACTGCTAAGCCAGGTCCTCCCTGGACTGAAAACAAGCATCCTAGGACCGGTTTCGGGCTTTCAGCCCTCGTCAGCCAGGATAGCCTGATTCCAGTGGCATGGAGAGCAAGGGACTCACGTCTGAGCATACCCTTCCCACTCGGGGTGACAAATGCAAAAACAACAATTGATGGACAGAATGCAGAACAATGTCATACATTCACCCCAGTACAGAGATCTGGGCCTAAATCCATCGTTTTTTTGCTCACCATGCCATTCCAGTTTGAACCCAGCCATATGCAAATCAGTCTTGACCCTGTGCCCCATGGGAACAGTCCAGCCCGAACTGCTAAGCCAGGTCCTCTCTGGACTGGAAACAAGCATCCTAGGACCGGTTTCGGGCTTTCAGCCCTCGTCAGCCAGGATAGCCTCATTCCAGTGGCATGGAGAGCAAGGGACTCACGTCTGAGCATACCCTTCCCACTCGGGGTGACAAATGCAAAAACAACAATTGATGGACAGAATGCAGAACATCATTTGTTTGTTGTAACGCTTTTCGCCCTAAGCGGGATGGGTATTCCCAGACGTGGGACCCGTGCTCACTACGCCACTGGAGTCAAGCTATCCTGGCTGATGACGGCTGATAGCCAGAAACCGGTCCGAGGATGCTTGATTCCGGTCCAGGGAAGACATGGC
This sequence comes from Triturus cristatus, assembly GCF_964204655.1. Classification (NCBI taxonomy): domain Eukaryota; kingdom Metazoa; phylum Chordata; class Amphibia; order Caudata; family Salamandridae; genus Triturus; species Triturus cristatus. The sequence goes on along the minus strand of NC_140590.1, from coordinate 35,906,379 downwards.
TTGGCAGTTCGGGCTGGACTGTTCCCATGAGGCACAGGGTCAAGACTGATTTGCATATGGCCATGTCTGAACTGGGGTGGCGTAGTGGGCAAAAGAACGATGGATTTAACCCAGATCTCTTGACTGGGGGAGAATGTCTGCATTGTCAGCATTCCGTCCATCATTTGTTTGTTGTAACGCTTTTCGCCCTAAGTGGGATGGGTATTCCCAGACGTGGGACCCGTGCTCACTACGCCACTGGAGTCAAGCTATCCTGGCTGATGACGGCTGATAGCCAGAAACCGGTCCGAGGATGCTTGATTCCGGTCCAGGGAAGACATGGCTTGGCAGTTCGGGCTGGACTGTTCCCATGAGGCACAGGGTCAAGACTGATTTGCATATGGCCATGTCTGAACTGGGGTGGCGTAGTGGGCAAAAGAACGATGGATTTAACCCAGATCTCTTGACTGGGGGAGAATGTCTGCATTGTCAGCATTCCGTCCATCATTTGTTTGTTGTAACGCTTTTCGCCCTAAGTGGGATGGGTATTCCCACACGTGGGACCAGTGCTCACTACGCCACTGGAGTCAAGCTATCCTGGCTGATGACGGCTGATAGCCAGAAACCGGTCCGAGGATGCTTGATTCCGGTCCAGGGAAGACATGGCTTGGCAGTTCGGGCTGGACTGTTCCCATGAGGCACAGGGTCAAGACTGATTTGCATATGGCCATGTCTGAACTGGGGTGGCGTAGTGGGCAAAAGAACGATGGATTTAACCCAGATCTCTTGACTGGGGGAGAATGTCTGCATTGTCAGCATTCCGTCCATCATTTGTTTGTTGTAACGCTTTTCGCCCTAAGTGGGATGGGTATTCCCAGACGTGGGACCCGTGCTCACTACGCCACTGGAATCAAGCTATCCTGGCTGATGACGGCTGATAGCCAGAAACCGGTCCGAGGATGCTTGATTCCGGTCCAGGGAAGACATGGCTTGGCAGTTCGGGCTGGACTGTTCCCATGAGGCACAGGGTCAAGACTGATTTGCATATGGCCATGTCTGAACTGGGGTGGCGTAGTGGGCAAAAGAACGATGGATTTAACCCAGATCTCTTGACTGGGGGAGAATGTCTGCATTGTCAGCATTCCGTCCATCATTTGTTTGTTGTAACGCTTTTCGCCCTAAGTGGGATGGGTATTCCCAGACGTGGGACCCGTGCTCACTACGCCACTGGAGTCAAGCTATCCTGGCTGATGACGGCTGATAGCCAGAAACCGGTCCGAGGATGCTTGATTCCGGTCCAGGGAAGACATGGCTTGGCAGTTCGGGCTGGACTGTTCCCATGAGGCACAGGGTCAAGACTGATTTGCATATGGCCATGTCTGAACTGGGGTGGCGTAGTGGGCAAAAGAACGATGGATTTAACCCAGATCTCTTGACTGGGGGAGAATGTCTGCATTGTCAGCATTCCGTCCATCATTTGTTTGTTGTAACGCTTTTCGCCCTAAGTGGGATGGGTATTCCCAGACGTGGGACCCGTGCTCACTACGCCACTGGAGTCAAGCTATCCTGGCTGATGACGGCTGATAGCCAGAAACCGTTCCGAGGATGCTTGATTCCGGTCCAGGGAAGACATGGCTTGGCAGTTCGGGCTGGACTGTTCCCATGAGGCACAGGGTCAAGACTGATTTGCATATGGCCGGTCTGAACTGGGGTGGCGTAGTGGGCAAAAGAACGATGGATTTAACCCAGATCTCTTGACTGGGGGAGAATGTCTGCATTGTCAGCATTCCATCCATCATTTGTTTGTTGTAACGCTTTTCGCCCTAAGTGGGATGGGTATTCCCAGACGTGGGACACGTGCTCACTACGCCACTGGAGTCAAGCTATCCTGGCTGATGACGGCTGATAGCCAGAAACCGGTCCGAGGATGCTTGATTCCGGTCCAGGGAAGACATGGCTTGGCAGTTCGGGCTGGACTGTTCCCATGAGGCACAGGGTCAAGACTGATTTGCATATGGCCATGTCTGAACTGGGGTGGCGTAGTGGGCAAAAGAACGATGGATTTAACCCAGATCTCTTGACTGGGGGAGAATGTCTGCATTGTCAGCATTCCGTCCATCATTTGTTTGTTGTAACGGTTGTCTTTGTCCAGGCCAGTTTACTGAGAGCTCACGGACCCAGACAAATCTGCTTACCGAATTTATTAACACCTTAAAGGCCTTGGTAGAACAATTGATAGATACCCTAAAAACGCCAACATATGATATAGCCATAGATACTAGCAGACCGGCAATGTCTAGGTGCCAAAACGACAGTGTCACCAACACGACTACCACCGGCAGATTGGGTAGAAATAATGATGTACGTACTGTCTCTTCAGCAGGTTCCCAATCAACAACTAATGAAAGGCCTCAGCAAAATAAAGATAGACTGAATTTAGAAACTAATTTAAACAATGCTAATCAGAATAGTCCTTGGCAGCAACAAAAGAAAAATGGCTACTCGGCAAACTCATTCTCCAATCCATCGAGAAGTCTGGGCCCCTCCACACAGAAGGGCCATCGATTTATAAATTCCTCTTCGGGTGGCCCTTCAAAGGCACAGATCTTTTTGAATAATATCCCCAAAATTCCATCTAATTCATTCGGGGAAGATGAACAATCTTTGATCAATAAGAGCATTCATTGGCTACGTTACTCGAGGAAGTGTAGATCTGTAATAAGAGAAGACATACTGTCAGCAAAAAGATGCGTGACTCATGGCCTTAATACAGATTATGTATGCTTAAAGTTGAAATCTGTGAATCTTGCAGATAATTTAGTGTTATTCGATCTAAGAACAGCCCACTTGATTCCATCTAATAGTAGGAATAAATATAGTCCGCCTGCATCAACCAATAGCAACAATCGCTTTAATACAGCTCCAAAATGCAAAGAGGGTTCATCTCTAGATAATGTAGATTGATTTTTAATGCCAGCTTTCCCTCAATCATCGTATGTGGACGAGGAAGCATTGGGGAGGGAACCTAATAACTCGCCTAATGTCCAGGGATTTGGCAATCAGGTAGATATCAACATCATAAATTCCGAACTGTTAAACCGAACATTAGCTATTGCTTCCTGGAATATAACGGGTCTTCAATCGAAGACCGCGTCAGTCGAATGGTCAATGTTTATAGAGGGCCAAGACATATGGTCTTTTCAGGAAACCTTTACCAAACCTGCTATTGTTGGTCAAAAAGGGAGGCCCTCTGGTGGGCTTACCCTATGGGTACGGCAACACTCAGGCTACAGGGTTGAGGAGATATCCACGGATAGCCCCAATATCCAGGTTATTATTCTACGGCCTAAACAAGATCGAAATATATTATTGATTAACATATATGTTAGAGGGATGGTGGGTGTGAAGCTCTCAAGTACAGTCCCCCTATCGGAAGCCTTTATAGAGAAACATAGGGGTAGGTATAACATGGTGATAGCAGGTGATTTTAATTGCACATTTGAACCTCTCAACCATGAAGATGGTGGCCTCTGTTGCGAAGAGGACTCCCAATGGGGTATTCCATCTTTAACTCTACCCTCGATAAAGAAATGGACAAAGGGAACACTTCAAACTAAAGAGTTTGTGTATGGAGTGGGGCGTTAGGGCTGTGAACGGGAGGACACTATCTGATGGCAAGGGTTTGCACACCTACAGCAATGGCCTAATAAGTAGTCAAATTGACTACTCTCTTATTAATTTGATGTTGTGGTCTTGCCTCGTTGATATGATGGTGCAAGAGAGAAGCAAGAGCAACCACAATCCACTCTTGCGAACCCTGCAGATGCAGGGGTTAGCCACACACCCACAGTTAATTGAGAGGGTGACTGCAGACGTAAACACGACAAACGATATGAGAAGGATGAAGTGGGCGATGCTAATTGAAAAAGATAACATCTTAGAGCAGATGAAGGCAGAGGTGGAAAATACCTTAACATATATCTCTATTTTAGATACCCAGGAGGACATAAATGGTGTTATTTTACAGGCACACAAAGGATTGTTTAATAAGCATAATTTTTTTTTTTTAAGACCAATAAATCTAGTAGCCGAGATATTTTAAAGTCAGCTAATTGGTACAATAAGGACTGTAGAGTAACCTATAAGAAACTGTCACAAGCCATAAGAACAAAATCAATGGATGAGATCAAATTGGCACGGAAAATGTATTAAAAAAACTCAACTTGAAGCCAAAAAAGAATTTGACGAAAAATGATGGAATGATCTTCTGCATGCGAGTAATGGAAAAAGCATGCAGAAATTCTGGAAGACAGTGAAATGGGGCAGTGGTCAACCTAGACATGCCCCAGACAACTACATAGCACCGGACCAGTGGGTCTCGTATTTCGAAGCACAATTTGCTGTTACACCTGCTAGTTTAATCCATTGTCCCACATTCGAGTCTGACATTACTATGACTTTTGGGATTGGGGAGGTCGAAATCGCCCTGGATGCGATTTCTAAGGGCAGAGCTCCCAGCCCCGATTGCATCCTGGCCTATTTACTTAGGCACGATAGAGCCAACTGGGTTAAGTATATTCACATACTCGTTAATGCAATAGCCAGTGGGGCACCCATTCCAGAATCCTGGCGTGGTGTGGAAATAATACCAATTTATGCCCAAGCAATTATAGGCCAATAAGCTTAATAGATTTGATGCAAAAGATTATGGCCAGGCTTTTGCTGTGCAGAATCCAAACCTGGATATGCGAACATGATATTCTATCAACATTACAGGCTGAATTCCGTTCGCATGTTAGCATCATTGACCAGGTTTTTAGATTTATGCTGCTCTACTGGCGAACTGTAATTATTGCAGGGGGTACTATGTGTGCAGCATTTATAGACCTCAAATCTGCGTTTTATTTGGTCCCCGCAATAAGTTATGGGAAGCACTGAAAGAACTAGGGATGCCTGTCGATCTCCTCGCCTTTATTGCAAAACTGCACGAGTCAAATTATGCTCAGGTTCGATGGGGCTATCAGGGAATGGTTACGGAAAGGTTTCCGGTAACAAAAGGGGTCCGTCAAGGGTGTTTTCTGGCTCCAACTATTTTTTCATTGTTTATAAACAGTGTTGTCAACTATTTCTCCACATATTCCACTGATGCACCCTCACTTGCTGGCATGAAGGTACCCCTATTGATATTTGCCGATGATACTCTTATTTGATCTAAAACACAGAAAGGCTTGCAACGAGCTCTAGATAGATTTAAGGTTTTTTGTAGCGACCATGAGCTCGTAGTTAATGTAGATAAAACAAAGTTCATGGTTTTACACAAACATTTGGGGGCCGATTCCGATCCTGGAGAAACCTGGTACGAACCGTCGGACGGAGCATTTTCTCCATCCGACTCGTACCCGGTGATAACACATTACAAATATGGAAGTACGATTCGTATGGAAACACTATTTCCGTACGAATCGTACAAAACACCGACCGACGAAAATACACATACAAATGTGATCCGGGAAAGCGCCGACGTGACGTCGGGACGCATTCAGGCTGCATTTCACGAACCAGGAAGTACGATCCGTACCGACGTCACCCTGCACGGACAATATTTTCCGGCTGCCAAAAACTGCCGGGAAATCAGGACGATGCGCACAAGGAGCACCTGTACGCGACGGACAGCCATGGACCCGAACCTATGTGTCATCCCGGCCCTCATAGCAGTCCACCTGCTCCACAGGAACCCACGCAAACGCCGCAGAAGGTCAGAACAACACCCAGGGGCAAAGGGGGGGGCAGGACACACAACCACCACCCAAGTCACAAATCATACATGCCCTGGACATACCTGACCTTCAGGGCCTGGTCACTTCGAGGGGTGGGGGCGTGTCCAGCAACGCCTGCGTCCGCCACAACGGAAGTGGATGTTGACGCGAACCGGCAACACAACAATTCTGGTACGTACCGTACCCACGCCATAAGAGCGTGGGTACGGGTCGTACCACGCCCACCCCTACGTCACCCCAACAATGGCGGTACGGCCCGTACCCACGTTCCAAAGGCCTGGGTACGGCCCGTACCAGCATTGTTGGGGTGATGTAGGGGTACGTGTGGTACGACCCGTACCCACGCGCTCAAGGCATGGGTACGGTGCGTACCCCTACGGCCCCCCATTGGGGTTCCGCACTGTACCCAGGCCTTAAGAGCGTGGGTACGGGTCGCACCACGCGTGACCCTACGTCACTCCAAAAATGGCGGGACGGCCCGTACCCAGGCCTTTAGAACATGGGTACGGGCCATACCGCCATTGTTGGGGCGACGCAGGGGTACGCGTGGTACGACCCGTACCCACGCTCTTATGGCGTGGGTACGGTGCGGACCCCCAATGGGGGGCCGTAGGGGTACGCACCGTACCCATGCCTTGAGCGCGTGGGTACGGGTCGTACCACACGTACCCCTACATCACCCCAACAATGCTGGTACAGGCCGTACCCAGGCCTTTGGAACGTGGGTACGGGCCGTACCACCATTGTTGGGGTGACGTAGGGGTACGCGTGGTACGACCCGTACCCACGCTCTGAAGGCATGGGTACGGTGCGTACCCCTATGGCCCCCATTGGGGGTCCGCACCGTACCCAGGCCTCAAGAGCGTGGGTACGGGTACGTACGGAGCGTACCCCCACCCGTGTATGTATGGAGCGTACCCACACCCCACCAGTGTATGTTCAGAGCGTACCCGCACCCGTGTATGTATGGAGCATACCCACACCCCACCAGTGTATGTTCGGAGCGTACCCCCACCCGTGTATGAATGGAGTGTACCCACACCCCACCAGTGTATGTTCAGAGCGTACCCGCACCCGTGTATGTATGGAGCGTACCCACACCCCACCAGTGTATGTTCGGAGCGTACTCCCACCCGTGTATGAATGGAGCATACCCACACCCCACCAGTGTATGTTCGGAGCGTACGCCCACCGGTGTATGCATGGAGCGTACCCACACCCCACCAGTGTATGTTCGGAGCGTACCCCCACCGGTGTATGTCCCGAGCGTACATGGCCAGACATAGGAGGGGTGGGTGCCTATCACTCCCAGCAGTGCCCAGACACAGGAGGGGTGGGTGCAGAGTCCTCCCAGCAGTGCCCAGACATAGGAGGGGTGGGTGCCTATCACTCCCAGCAGTGCCCAGACACAGGAGGGGTGGGTGCCTATCACTCCCAGCAATGCCCAGACATAGGAGGGGTGGGTGCCTATCACTCCCAGCAGTGCCCAGACACAGGAGGGGTGGGTGCAGAGTCCTCCCAGCAGTGCCCAGACACAGGAGGGGTGGGTGCAGAGTCCTCCCAGCAGTGCCCAGACACAGGAAGGGTGGGTGCAGAGTCCATACATTAGTGCCCAGACACAGGAGGGGTGGGTGCAGAGTCCTCCCAGCAGTGCCCAGACATAGGAGGGGTGGGTGCCTATCACTCCCAGCAGTGCCCAGACATAGGAGGGGTGGGTGCCTATCACTCCCAGCAGTGCCCAGACATAGGAGGGGTGGGTGCAGAGTCCACCCAGCAGTGCCCAGACATAGGAGGGGTGGGTGCAGAGTCCTCCCAGCAGTGCTCAGACATAGGAGGGGTGGGTGCCTATCACTCCCAGCAGTGCCCAGACATAGGAGGGGTGTGTGCAGAGTCCTCCCAGCAGTGCCCAGACATAGGAGGGGTGGGTGCCTATCACTCCCAACAGTGCCCATGGAAAGAAAAGGGTGGAGTACCCACAGATACAATGCCCACAATTGTCAGTCAGGTGCACAAAGACCCTGCAGAACACGTAACACATGTGTGCCAGGCTGGGAGTACACACATGCATAGTGTGTAAAAGGGAACATGTCCACATGAAGTCATGTCAATAGACTCCATACACAAGTACAGTGACCACCATGGATGCCACTAATGATGCAGGTGGAGATATTGCCCAGCATGCATGGGCAAAGTTGAACGGATACTTCACACACCAAGGAAATGTAGACACAGCTCAGCACAACATTTTGGAAACACCCTGCAGAGAAGATGTCAGGGTCCACAGAGGAAGGAACACACCTTGGGACAATGTCACCATGCAGTAAGAGCTTACATGAACAAAGATATTTAGCAAATACCTTGTGATGGCACACAGATACCAGGGTCCACCCCATGAGCAGCACACTACTACATTACCCAGACACCTAACACATTATCACCACCCCAAATCATGGAGCAGCACCACCAACAGCAATACCAGAAAAGCAGTAGTGTGCCAAGGAAAAAAAACATTGCTTTATTCAGCATGAAAACAAATTGGTGAATAAAAGATCAATATGTACAAGGCCCATAGGGCAGTCCATAGTCCAATTCCTGGTGGGGGACACATAGGGACGCGTGTCCCCTAGCTTGCCTGCACAGTTCATACCTCCTTTGCTTCCACAGGGGGGGGCATCATGTGGGGGGGAAGGACCAGGCACCGCAGGGACAGGAGGGGCAAGGGTAGGTGTTGTGGGTGCAGGGACAGAGGACTCCACCACAGGGGGTGGGGCAGCGCCAAAGGTGGTTGTGAGAATGGCGCTGCACACGGTTGCAAGGTCCCCCAGCGTCTCCCCTGCACACGAAGGAACCACAGGCCCCAAGGAGGGGGGGGCTCGGAGGGATGGGTCGCAGCGCTACTGGGGGAGGGTGCGGACAGGGGGGGGACTCAACTACCCTGACCGGGGACTTCTTTGACCGCTTGCGGGGTGGTGTCACACTGGGGCTCAGGGACAGAGCGCCCATGAAGGAATCCTTGTTGGAATCTTGGCCAGGAGAGCTGAGGGGAGTGGATTTGGAGGGAGTTGGTTGTGAGGAATGTGGACTCCCACTGTGGCTGCGTGTCTTCCGTTTGCCCCCCGACCCAGTGAGTGTGCCTACCTCACCCTGTGTGTGCGTGACAGGAGGTGTGAGCTTGGCCTTCCCTGGTGGTGTGGTGCCTGTGTCTGGTGGGGTGCGTGCATGGGTTCGTCTGGGTGTGCTTGGGACAGGCATGGGAGTGGGAAGTGTGGATGGTGCAGGGGTAGGGGGGACGCAACGCTGCAGGACACTACGCGCTAAGGAGTAGACTGCCTCGGAGGCTTTCGCTGGCCTTCTGGGCTTGAAACTCGCTGATAACAACTGTTGCTGCTAAAATACTATTGCTGCTATTTTTGCTGCTAATGTTGTTGCTGCTGCTATCACCGACCGGATCTCGGTCTTTTAATGTTGGTTATATTTTAAAAACTGCCGCTTTTATTCCACATACCCTCACCATAAAACAAAGCTCACTAACCTGCTGCTTAGAGCGGGGCCTCATCCTTCACCACATCACTGAGCGCCATCTTGGATTGGTCTGGATCCAATTTGCTGGGCGCCATTTTGGGGTTCGCGCGCCAGTGCTCTCTGAAGGTGGGCATAAAAACAGACCAATGCAAGCGCGCATTTGACTTGACACTACGCGCTAAGGAGTAGACTACCTTGGAGGCTTTCGCTGGCCTTCTGGGCTTGAAACTCGCTGATAACAACTGTTGCTGCTAAAATACTATTGCTGCTATTTTTGCTGCTAATTTTGTTGCTGCTGCTTTCACCGACCGGATCTCGGTCTTTTAATGTTGGTTATATTTTAAAAACTGCCGCTTTTATTCTACATACCCTCACCATAAAACAAAGCTCACTAACCTGCTGCTTAGAGCGGGGCCTCATCCTTCACCGCATCAATGAGCGCCATCTTGGATTGGTCTGGATCCAATTTGATGGGCGCCATTTTGGGGTGCGCTCGCCAGTGCTCTCTGAAGGTGGGCATAAAAACAGGCCAATGCAAGCGCGCAGCGCGCGCGCGTGCAGCGGGCACGCCGATGGCGCGCCGGAGGCGCGCCAGAGGCAAGCCCGTCTGCGCCCGTCCGCGTCCCGGACGAGTCCCGGATAACGGATGAACTCCATGTCCCCAATAAGGTACGTCAGGTTTACTCTAGAAAACAGCTGCTACAGATTGGTGGGAAAGCAGACAGTGGGACCGTTGCTGACACCGCCCAGGACACTGCTACTGTCCCGGGGTGGAGAGCAGGGAGCCCGCACCCTAATATGTGTGGCCACCTTAATTGTGGGCTAATAAATAGTAGGTCGTTAGTAAAACACTACTCTGAAATAGAGCTTTTAATTGACGACATGAAGCTGGATGCCCTGTTTCTCACAGAGACCTGGATCAGAGCAGATTCAGCTGTGGAGATAGGCCTTGCCTGTCCAGATGGTTTCAAAATTATACATATACCTAGGGAGGAGGGCATAGGAGGAGGGGTAGGGATGATTTTTAGGGAGGACCTCAATTTCACTCTGTTGCATGTAGACAAACTAGAGGGAATTGAACTGATGGGCTTCGCGCTTCAGGAAGCTAGAGGTCATCTCCTCTCAGGCTTGCTATGTTATCGTCCTCCGGGGAATAATACTGCACAACAGCCCCTTTTAAACACCATCACCAACTTATCCCTATCTCACTCCAATATGGTCATCTTGGGAGATTTTAATTGGTGAGAGAATGCTAGTTCAAAAAATCAGCTGAGAGATCTGATAGACACCTGCCAAACTCTCGGTCTACAACAACTAGTTACCTCCCCGACTCACCAGGGAGGACATATCCTTGACCTTTTATTTGCAAATGAATCAAGGGTGGAACTCCTAAATATCTCCCCTCAAATATGGACGGACCACTACTTACTACATTTTACAGTACGGTCAGCTTTTCCCACCGCCCAACTTAACACCGTTGTGCAGTACCGGAAAGGGAGAAACTGGTCCAAATTAGCAAGGACAGGCGCTCTCCTGCCAATGCCCTCGGTGAGCCGCTTTCAGAGCTCTTGCACAGTGGAGGATAATTATAATACCTACCAGAAGTACGTCACAGTTGCATTAGACGAAGTGATCCCCAGAAAAAAACTCCAAATTAGAAATAAAATATCAGCGCCTTGGTACACAGAAGATTTGAGGCAACTTAGACTACAATGTAAGAGGGCAGAAAGAACATGGAGGAAGAGCTATCTGGATAGGGATAGGGCCACCTTTAAGATAACATTGAGGAGGTACAAGTCGTGCATCTTGGAAAGCAAGGCTAATTTCTATGCTCAATCCATCTTGCATGCCCCAAACAGAATTACGGAGCTTTTCAGAATCGCTAGAACCATCTTTGCTCCATCCTGCTTGGAGAAAAGAGTCGAAGCTTCACAAAAGTTGTGCGACGAGATCGCCACTCATTTTAAGGACAAAGTGGCCAAGATTGTCGACCGCCTTAAGGACAATGACGTGACGACCCAGAATCCTGATAAAAAGACATCCAAGGGGACCCTGGACCACCAACACTCTTTGTTCTCTTTCCCCATTATGTCGGCCTCTATTTTCGACTCCCTGGTCAGTGGCATCTCCTCCGGCTCACCCCTTGACCCTCTGCCCCAGAAAGTGTGGAAGACCTACGGTCATCTCACCTTTCCCTGGTTGCGTCAGATCTGCAACCAATCGCTGGAAGTAGGGTCAGTTCCAGAAAGCTGGAAGCAGGCTGTGGTGTCCCCTCTTATCAAGAAGCCCTCTCTAGACCCAACTAATCCGGCTAACTTTCGGCCCATCTCCCTCCTTCCCTTCACAATCAAGATCTTGGAAAGGGTCGTGAGTAGATCTCTTTCGGAATTTCTGGAAGAGTATCACTTACTAGACAGGGACCAGTTCGGTTTTCGCCCTGGTCACGGGACGGAGTCGGCCCTGGTCACGATGCTGGATAACATGCGAATGCGGGCTGACACCGGGAGTACCGCGGTTTTAGTGCTCCTGGATATGTCAGCCGCATTCGACACGGTGAGTCACCCCATCTTGTTGGCAAGACTGGAGGATTTGGGTGTAAAGGGTCGAGCGCTACAGTGGCTTCGCTCTTATCTGACAGGGAGACAGCAGGTGGTGACACTGGGGTCGTTTACCTCTGAGAAATCCCACGTAGCCTATGGAGTACCACAGGGTTCCAGCATCAGCCCCATTCTCTTTAATATTTACCTGCAACCATTATTTGCAATTATCAAGGCGTTTGGGGTTGAGCTGGTAAACTACGCTGATGACACACAACTGGTATTTTCGATGGAAGGAAAACAGGAGGTGTCTCTGGAGCGATTTCAAAACTGCATGAGCCTGACAACAGATTGGCTGCGGCACAACTCCCTGCAGTTTAATGGTGATAAGACCGAGGTGTTGTTTTACTCACCGCTAAATCAGACTCACCATCTGCAGTTGGAGTTTAGGCTTGCTCCAGATGAGGCTCCACTGGTTCCAGCAAATACCATTCGTAATCTTGGCGTCTTGTTCGACAATAATCTGCAATTGAACTCGCAGGCGAACAAGACAGCCAGTGTGTGTTTCGGACTATTACGAGTACTCCGCAGGATTCTTCCGTTCTTGCCAGGGGATATGCGTGCTCTGATTGTAAGGAGCACAGTACTCAGCAGAATGGATTACTGTAACTCTCTGTATCTGGGTGCCCCCCAGTATATTCTGCTGGGATTACAGAGAGTACAGTCGGCTGCAGCAAAGCTGGCGCTAAACCGCGGACGTGACGCCTCTTCCACTCAGGCGCTGCGTGAGCTCCACTGGCTGCCAGTCAGAGAAAGGATCCTTTTTAAATCTCTCTGCCTGATCCACAAAGCAGCACACAGGAGAGGCCCGATTCCCCTGCAGGAGAGATTTTCACGCTATCTCCCCCCGAGACAGCTGCGTTCTTCCAACGCCAATTTGCTGTCACAACCCAGATTCAAACGTGTCAGGTTGGGGGGAGGGCATTTAGTGTGGCAGGTGCTCGGCTGTGGAACGAGCTCCCTCCAAGGATCAGACAGCTTGACTCCTTAATGGAATTTAGAAAGAGTCTCAAGACCTGGCTCTTTCCAGTAGCCTGATTGCCTCCACCGTTGCCTATTCCTCTCAGCTTAATTTCATCAACTGTTTTGTCAAATCGCCAGGATACCCGTAGGGTGATAGTGCGCTATATAAGATCTTATACAATACAATACAATACAATACAGGAGACCCACTGCTGCAGTCAGTGTCGAGTCTATGGACCTCAGCAACTGGCGTTGGTCAGACTGCGCAGCTGAGATGCCCTCCATGTATGCCTCCATCTGGGTGAGCACTCGGGTGTGGCCATGGAGGACATTAAGCATCGCAGTCTGACCAACCTGCAACTGGCGCAGGATGTCCACAGACTCGGCATTCACGGCAGCAGTGGAGACAGGGGCAGGGGGTGCGGTGCCTGGCAAGAAGGAGACACGTGGTGACCTAGCACGGCGGGAAGGGACCCGAGCAAGTGGGAGGCCGGTGATGGGAATGGAGGGGGCGGGTAGAGATGGAGTGCTGCTTTCAGCTGTGGGAGCAGCCTCCGCCCCCTCTGGGAGCTCAGCCTCGGACCCGTCAGCGTCATAGTCGGTGGTGGGACTGGACAGGTCCTCCGCCTCACTCCCCTCGGCCTCCGTGCCACTCGATGTGCCAGACAAGTCAGCACTGCTGGCACTGGTGCTCGCTCCCTCCTCACGGTCCGTGCCAGTGTCTCCCTCGGAGTCCCCCGACGATGCTGTGGGCAAGGTGAAAAGACAGGAAATAATCAGACACCTGTATACATATGCCACATGAGTCAAATCTACATAGGTCACAGTGCATAGCCTGAAAAGCAACATGAGTAACATCTACAATACAAGGTACATATGTAGGCCCTGAAACACACAGTTGGTTGACCCACCATGCCACTGAGAAACAATGGAGAGCATGACACAACAGCAAATAACTTGATATCAAATTGGACTGAGGAGCCAGGCTCTGGGGACAATCGTCTACAGCATCTGCACCACACAGCGTTGCCATAAAAGGGATGAGCAGGAACCATGTCTATTAACTTTTTGCACATGCTGCAAAGCTAATACATTAAACCATGCCCAACATGAGTGGGTCACTGCACCTTGAGTGTATGTCCAGACAAACATCACATACAGGCAAGACCTAGCAAGGAGACTTCAGATTTTGACATGTAGGCCTTGCCTGCACAAACCACCCCCTACCTGAGACAATGTGATTGAGACAGAGGAAGTACTTACACCTCTTACTCTGGGATAAAAACACATGGCCTGCACTAAATCCTGACTGTACACAAACTACCCCTGGTGCGCCTGTCCACATTTATCATTGACAATCAACCATCATCAGATTGTCGTACCAAGACACACAGGCACTGCCCACTGTGAGTATGCACAAGCAAAATTGGGTCACCCTGTACAGTGGACACATGTAGCACACTTTACGTAAATACAGATGAGGCCAGGGTACAATGCCACAGACCCCAACCTATGCCGAAGACACAGAGAATGTCCACATTGTTGGATGACACACATGATACCTAGGAAAAGGTGCCCCAGGGCACGGTAGTGGCCACACTCCTCCATGGTCCTGGATGGATATGACTGCAACTGAAGCAACCGTCCCTGCACTATGCATTACTCCCACTCATGCACATCATGTCAGAGGGCACAACATTGGACATGCATGCTGTAAGGCAGTACACTTTTAAGACACACTCCTATGTCGGGACTCACCATCAGTGCCAACTGACATGGACCCCACAATAACTGAACTGGCCAGGGCACAGGCAAGGTCCCCAAGCCTGTTACACACCACCCCCACACATGATGCTGCAAACATTGGGCACTTGGATTAACTGCCAGCCTAGATAACCTTGTGCAAGAGTGACTACACACAGACCAGGGAACACATGGCAAGGAGGGGAAGGGAGGAAGAACAGCACTGGTTTACTTTGGGGAACAGGTTTTGCACTGCACATTTAAACCCTGGCAGTGTATCCATGCAACTGCGCACTTCCAAAAGCTGGTGACACACAACAAACACACATGTACCTACCCCCTTCCTGCTGCTGCTTCTCCTGTAAGCGCCTATCCAAGTCGGGGAAGACCACCGCCAGCACACGCTTCTGGATGTGAGTCAGACGCCGGCGCCCACGGTTCTTGTGGCTCTCAGGTGATTCCCCCAGCAGGACCCGTGCGATCCTCCTCGTCCAGCACCGGATATCCTGCCAGCGTTTCCTCACCTGGGCTAGGCGCCGCTTCCGACCCTCCGTCTTCCTCACGGCACAGACGGCTTGCTTCCAGATCTCCCCCTTGGCAGAGACGCCTACCTGTGAGGATGCAAAAGTGAGAATACTTTAATCCACCTGAGCAATGACACAGTGACACACATATCAATAAATAGTCTTGTGTGAACAGGACATGGTATGCAGCCAACTCATTGCACCTTTGTCATAGGGACATTATCCTCTGGGGAAGGGCTAATGCACTAGGTGGCATTGAAAGTACACAGGTGGCATGAGGGGTGCAACACAATCAATGATCCAGGCTCACACTGTGCATAACAAGCTACACCAGGATTATGTACAGCACCTCAAAGCAGTCACATGCCCCAGTCCACTGATGCAACCTCAGCAGAGTACACAGACACACACAGGCACAGGGCAATGACCTGCCATTGCCAACTACGGGTGCAAACCTCACTCTGCCCATGTGCCACTTGACTGGGGGTGTCACAGGTGTGGGGCTGGCTCAGCACGGCAGTCACACAGCACTGCTCCCTGCTCACATCACATGGGCAGGGTATATCCATCCCTCATGCAGCTGGTGTGCAACACTCCACATATGCACTCACCCACATGACAGGGGACTTACACACACACACCAATGTCCAGTGGACGAACACATCATTTGGACACACTCAGCACAGGTACACTAAACAAACACACATCTATGGGTACTGTCACCTGTCACACTGGGGGGACCACAGAATCACATCAGGACTGTAGAAACAACATTACTAGGAGGAGTAGCCAGGCTGAAAGTGGCATGCACCATGCATTGAATGTCACAGTAAGCACTATGCAAGTGAGGAGTGGGCACAGGAAATACAGCATGCTCTGCATGGGAGACATGAGGCCTTCCCCACCCTGGGACCCACTCAAAACAACATTGCATGTCTGTCACACATGGACACAATGCCAGAAGTCACAGTCACGAAATAAGGGGCACAGTCTAAGCTAGTGGAGTCAGCACTCATCTGCTCCCCTGGTCGACCATACAGCATGGTGTACTGTGGGAGGATCACATCCACCAACGCCATATTCTCCTCCATGGTGAATGGCTGGGCCCTCTCCACAGACCTGGACATGGTGCCAGAGGAATCACGAGCAGCAGCAGTGTTGTGGAATGAAAGGATGTGCAGGCAAGTGCCCTCTCATGGGACCTGGCTGCCTTATATCTGCCTTGCTTGGCTGTTTCATTTACAGGAGTACAGAGTGATTGGTCAGTTCAATTAGCATTCTACGTTTCCTCCAATCCCTTTAAACCTACCCCAGTGAGTGGCTTTGCATGGTTTAAAAATTGAGCATGATGTCAAGTCAACAACCACTTCGCAACAAAGTATATTGTCTCCAACCGACTTCTGCTGGCCACCTGATGCAAGAATTCAAACTTTAAACTCGGTCTCCATGACAACCAGCATGCATTTTGGCCCTTATACTTGTCCCTCATGTGTCCCCTATGTTATTTCAATATTTACACACAGGTACGGTGCGTTCCACAGCCCTAGGGCACCCCAAATGCAGTGAAACGGACCGTACGCTCGTGTGTAGGGTCCCTATCACTATGGGAGTGCTGGCGTATGCGTACGCCATAGTAATACAGACCGTACAGGCGTGTGTAGGGTCCCTATCACTATGGGAGTGCTGGCTTATGCGTACGCCATAGTAATACGGACCCTACACACGCCTGTACGGTCCGTATTACTATGGCGTACGCATACGCCAGCACTCCCATAGTGATATGGACCGTACAGGCATGTGCAGGGTCCCTATCACTATGGGAGTGCTGGCGTATGCGTACGCCATAGTAATACGGACCGTACACACGCGTGTACGGTCCGTATTACTATGGCGTACGCATACGCCAGCACTCCCATAGTGATAGGGACCCTACACACGCCTGTACGGTCCATATTACTGTGGTGTACGCATACGCCAGCACTCCCATAGTGATACGGACCCTACACACGCCTGTACGGTCCGTATTACTGTGGCGTACGCATACGCCAGCACTCCCATAGTGATACGGACCGTACACACGTGTGTACGGTCTGTATTACTATTACGTACGCATACGCCAGCACTCACATAGTGCTAGGGACCCTACACACGCCTGTACGGTCCGTATTACTATGGCGTACGCATACGCCAGCACTCCCATAGTGATAGGGACCCTACACACGCCCTCAGAGCGTATGTATGGTGCTTTTCACACCTGACAGTGGTGACAGGCGGCACACAGACAGGAATAAAGCTGTCATACTTGGCCACGGCTGGACATCAAGGCATTGTCTGTGCAGTACTACATGTGTCGGGCACAGGTGTGTCAGGCTGTGATGTGGCACATTACTCCTGAGGTGTGAAGCTAATCAATGTATGATGAGCTGTGTACACATGTCATGTGTGATGGTGCACTATGTGCCACACATCCCCTACACTCCTTTGACATGTGTGCATGTAGTACAGATTTGTGGAGCCATGCGTCACTGGCATGGCACAGTCACCGACACCCGCAACTGTCCCCTGGTGCCAGGTATATGGAATATTACACCTGACATGTGAATGCCCGCGTTGCACGCTGTAACTATGTCATGTGTGTGTCATGTGTTCCCATAGGTTTGCTGTAGGTTTTTGGTCAAATGCATCTGCAGGTGATACAACCAACATGTGTCTGTGTGTAGATGGGCATGGCACACTGTTAAGCACACCAGCCCACATGTGTAATCCGACGTAAGGTGTGTATGTATGCATCGACACGGAAGTTCAAAACAAGGACATATCTGCATACTCTCAATGTATGTGTGATCAGTCTTGACATGTACTCCTTCATGGCAAGTTGTGTGGTCTGTCCTTTTTCAATGACATGTGACCTGTGCCTCTAGTGTTCCGCAACCTGTCTGTACGATATACATCCTTCTTCTGCACATATGTGGATGTCTGTAACTCCTGTAATGCGTCTGCCTGTTCAATTACACTGGCCCACAGCTAGTTTCATGCCATGGCATATTGAGCTTGAGAATCGACGTTTGTAGCTGGCTCTTGGTAGGAGTGTCACCTGCCTGGCATACGTGTCCAGGCCATATTGCACAGGCCTGACTCTGTTTGTAGCATATGTGTATTGCCTTTTGAACATGTGCTTAGTACATTGAAATTGGTGGTGTACTGTACTCACTCTTCGTTGTCCCTTCAAATTTACTGCAGGGCTCCGCCTCTCCCTCGACCAATTCCGGACTTGACTGACCTGAGGGAAAATGACGGTATACGCCGCTACCGCTTCCCCCGACAGTTGATTGAGAACTTGACGACACGGCTGGCACCACACCTCCAACTGCTACACAGGTATCCCACTGCACTGACACCCAAGATGAAGGTGGTGGCAGCCCTACATTTCTTTGCCACGGGTACCTTTCAATATACCATTGCTCATGTTGGTGGCATGTCCCAAACCATGTTCAGCATGATTTTTTAGAGGCCATGTTGGATCACCTTGATGAGTTCATTAAATTCCCAACTCCTGAGCAGTTGACAGGTGTCAAGCGTGAGTTCTATGCCCTGGGAGGGATGCCCCATGTCATTGGGTCCATAGATGGAACACGTGTGGCTTTGGTACCACCACAGACACAGGAGGTAGCGTATAGGAACCGCAAGCATTACCACTCCATTAATGCCCTTGTGGTGTGTCTTGCCAACATGGTGATTTCCCATGTCTGTGCTCGTTTTCCAGGATCAGCACACGATGCCTACATCATGAGGCGTAGCAGGGTGCCTGAAATGATGCTGCAGCTGCGCAATGAACGAGCATGTATTGTTGGTGGGTATACTCTGTCAGTCCTGTATTTAGCGTCATCTTCCTGTCTTACTGCTTCTCCTGACCCACTATTGTCCATGATGTTTTCATGTAGGGGACGCTGGCTATCCCAACATGCCATGGCTGATCACGCCTCTCCGCAACCCCAGCACGGCTGCCGAGCACCGCTACAACAACGCCCATGGGCGGGCCAGGCGAGTGATAGAGAGGACGTTTGGCCTCCTGAAGAGCCGATTCCGTTGCCTCCACAAGACCGGCGGCGCACTCCCATATGCACCGGTGAAGGTCTGCAAGATCTTCCTCGTGTGCTGCATGCTGCACAACATGGCAGTGGAGAAAGCTGTGCCACTCATCCTGGATCCGGAAGAGCAGGAACATCCACCCGTGGAGGATGAAGGACTTGGTGATGAGGCAAGTGATGTGGAGGAGGAGGAGGCGCAAGAGGACATCCGGAGTCGGCTCATACGCGACTTCTTTGCTTAGTGGTGAGTTCCAGTGTCTGAGTGTGCACGCATTGGGCCGTGTGTGGCATGTGTTGCAATGTGTGTGTCCATCTGCATGTCTGCCAAGTGAGTCAGAGGTCTGTTTGGATGTGTCACTCGAGTGATGGTGCAATAGAAGAATGTTTTCCCAGAGTCATCATTGTCACCTAGCATGTTGACAACCTTATACGTGTCGAGTACATGCACATGCATGCGGATGTGCTTCTTTTGGCTGACTTCTTGTGTGTCTCTCATCCACAGGTACTTGCGCATGCTGTCTGCTGGTGGCATTGTTGTGCTCCTGCTATTCCTCATGAACACAGCAACATGTGCTGACTCAGCGTTACATGCACGGACAATTGTGAACATCTCCTTAGGGTAAGGGATTTTTGGGTGTGGTATTTGTTTTGCATGTGTGTGCACTGCTCCTGTTCATGTTTGGTTACTTTGCATACATGTAGAAGCACCATGGGGCACATGACATGGAGCTGAATTCACCTGAATTGATGGTCATACTTGGTGACAGTCATCTGTAATGGGATTGTGGATTGTGAGGAAGCCATGAATGTTTGTAACACTGCCCTCGGAAACATACGGGTTGCACCGGGTTGACATGGTGTGTGAATTCCCCATTAGAGGCTCAATGGTGTATAGCAGCCTCTCCGTGAGCAGCAGGGGGTGTTTAGCTGTAACCCGTCACTTGTGTGCCAGTTCTATGGATTCCCAGCATCTGTGGTGCAAAGGGGGGGAGCCAGTGTCGGGCCAACATGTTCATCCACATGACCTGTGTATGTGTTGACAGAGTCGCATTAGCATTCCGACACACATGACTAATAAACGTGTCCCTCTGCCTCCACGGTGCCACATCTCTGTCAATGGTGGTCTGTTGCCACTGTGCATGCAGCATGTCTGGCATAGTTATCAGAGATAGTGCATATGAGTTTATGTGTAGAGTAGCACGATGCAAGCTGTTGGTCAGGGATTAGAATTTGTATTGTGCATGATGTCCATGGCTGTGTAGGTATTGTGGCATGTCAGTCTCCATGACGGCCACTGTGATGCATGTGCATCCATTGTGTGTGTGTGCCGTTTTGACCCAGACATTCCTTCCTTGACATACACCTTTTGCATAGTTCCTTCCTGAGATCCTTGTCTTTGTGTGCAACTTGTGGCATTGTTTTATTGACATGGCGCATGCTGCTGCAGGCCCTGCAGCAAGGGCACCCAGTGTCCACACAAACGAGCTGGTGTTCATCATGGATTGCTTGCTGACATGTGCTATGCTGATCAGCAGCATCTGTGCCTCATGCTGCAGCACACTCTGCATTACGCACAAGATCCCCAGTTCCATCCACCTCAAGGCAGGAGAGACCATCCCCCAGGTCTACTTCAAATTCCGTGTCTAATCCTACCCTGCACTCTACGGACATGTGCTTTACGACTCCCATGATACTTGTCCACATCCAGGGTGCATCTGCACAGCTCTGCTTCTCCATCGGCCATTTTGCCATCTACATGCATCCAACCTTGGTTGGCCCACCATTCTCCACATCCACCTGACTCAGGCATGCAGGACATGGTTCTGCCACCTGTCTACACATACCTGGGATTGGCACCCGAGGACACTCCACATGATCCCTGACCTTTGCGCATGACTGTTGCTCTTCTACATAGGTTTGTAGACACAGTTGTGCGGGCACCCCCTCAGCTGGTTGGGCCCATCACGGCTGAGTATGGTGCTCCATGTCTGTATTGGATGATACATTGTGACCCATGTGTGCCCTGTGCCAGACTCAGACCCCAGGGTGTGGATGGTTGTAGTTATTTAAAATACTCAGGCATGGTTAGACTTTACAACACACACATGTCATGGAATAATGCAAAATGACGGCATCATCTCTTGATAGTGCTAAATTTTATTTGTGGTGGGGTACGTGTTTGGGGGGGATGACAAGAGGTGCTTTCCGGGTGTGTGGAATCCAAAGTTCACTGGGGGAGTTGGTATCCTTGCCATTGAAAGTCATCAGAGTCCATGCCACAGTCTATGTCAACATTGGTCAGACAGTGACCAGCAAGTCCATGTGGCAGAGAATGTCATGTGATGATGTGCTGCTGTTGGGCCAGAGGGCCAGGTGCCAGGCCAGGTGACCTGGGAGATGGTGATGTTCCGCTGACTCTCACGGTCTTTTGCGTGGACGACCCACCTTCCTGCGGGGACCCTCAGAAGCAGGCCGTGACGATGCTTGTGATGCTCCGTCGGATGAATCCTCCTCCTCCTGATCCCTCCCTGTGGGTGGTGATGTTCTTCGCCTGGTGGCACAGGGAGGGTTGCCCATATTTTCGGCAATCCGACGGAGTACACGATTCATGTCCGTTTGCACCGCCACGAGCTCAGCCTGTCTTGCCTCCATCCGTCCTTGGTGTCGCTGTTGACAGGCATGTTGCTCCGCCTGCAGGGTCTTCATCTCCTCGAGGGTCTCCTTTAGGCCTGGGCTAAATTTCCGTTCCGCTTGTGGAAATTGCGATAATTTGACATTTTCGCGTTCCGCGGAGAGCGCGAAAATGTCAAAATTTCCGCATTCCGCAGCTTAGCGATAATTTGGTTCTTGCTCGCGCTGTAAAATAATACATTCTCGCGCGTGATTGCCTTACCTGAATCCCCGCGTTCGCCGACAAGTTTTCCCGATCTGGTCGCGTTCTCCACGAGATGTTGGATTGTTGGTAGCCATTTGCGCTGTCTCACGACAGTTCGCGCCGCAGTAACGTCATGCATCGCGCGATCACGTCTTTCTTCTCGCTATCATGCACCGCGAGAAGAGTGAAAACAAGATGGCCACGCCCGCGAGCAACCGCATGGGTAAGTTGGCGAGCCGCGACCACGCAGAAAATACCGCGAACGGGCGGGAAAAAAACTTCCGCATCTTCGCGATATTTCCGCGTGTTTGCGGTGATTTTTAACATTTTCGCGATAATTTGCAAAAGTCGCTTTCGCAAATTCCGCCCACCCCTAGTCCCCTTGATGTCTGTGAGGGTGAACGCAATCTGGCCCATGCCCCTGGTGTCACGCCGGTATGTGTCCACGATGTTGCTGACGTGTGACATTACCGGTTCCTGAGCCAACTGGTCAGGTTTGCGCCTCCGCCGTCCTCCACTCCCACCACCCCTGCCCACTTGCGCCTGGCCTGGCGTTGTGGGCATATCGGGTCTCCGGGACCCCTGAGGGATGGCATTTGCGGTGTCGCCTGCCTCCTCCTGGGTGCCCGGAGAACCTTGTCCCTCCTGGGCAGACTGGCTGTGTTGTTGTGTGCGGGCAGGGCTCCTGGGTGTCTCCTGGGATGTGGCAGGAATGGGGGTGGTGGTTGGCACAGTTGTACCTGAGGCAGGTGCTGCAGGTGGTTGGACACCAGAGGGGCCAGGTTGGTCTGGGTCATCCATGGAGTGGTGAGAGTCGTCGCTGCCTGTGGGGTCCTCTTCACGCAGAGCCTGGTCCTGTGAGTCTTCTGTTGGGGGGAGATCGACGACGTTGACCTGTGTGTGAGAGAGACAATGTTAATTGTGTTACATGCAACATGTTTCTTTCATATTTGAGTTGGCACAGTTCCTCTGGGTAGTTGGATATGTCTTGCATTCCTCTCACAGTGCACTTGTGCATGGGTATGTCCCTTGGCCACAGCTTTCGACACTTTACCTATGTGTGACACAATCTTAGTTGATGCATCTTTTTGGAACGCAGTCAGCAGTGTAGTGAGCGGGCGTAGCGAGCCATGCAGAGCCGCCTTACGTGTTGCACTGTATGTGGGCAAATGTTGTATTTTCCATGCTATTTGAGAATACAGGTAGGTAACTTAAGCATTTGTGACTGGGTTCTAACAAACACAGTGGGTGGGTCTACTGGGTGTAAGGTTAGGTTTGTGCCTGCAGCACGAATGTACTCGTGCACAGATTGACACATGGCCCAGTGTTTATCAAAGGGTAAAGGGGGGGTTGACGCACTGCCAAACCTTGTCTACATGCACACAGTCCACCTGCTGACGAGCGGACATGGCCACACCACCCAAGGGTGATGTGGTCTCCCTCTGTCTCCCTTTCTCCCTCCCTCTGTCAGCCTCCTCCCTCTGTCCGTCTCCCTCTGTCTCCCTTTCTCCCTCCCTCTGTCACCCTCCTCCCTCCCTCTGTCTGTCTCCCTGTGTCCCCCTCTGTCTCCCTCCCTCTCTCTCCCCCTCTACCTCCCTCTGTCTGTCACCCTCTGTCACCTCAGCCCAGCTTCCTGGGCAGACACAGTTTGCAGGTCTTTCGAAAGGCCATTGGCTTGTTCATGTGGGTTTGTTTCTAATCTCCAGGCACCCATTGGGCGGAGTGTCTGAGTCTGCGCTGCTGGTGTGGCGGTGTGTGCTGACACTCTTTCACAGTGATGCCTCTTCATTTGCTGCTGTTGTGTGCAAAGTGTGCCTTCATACCCATGTCATCCTGCAACGCGGCCACCATTTGCAGGCAACACAGTACTGTGTGGAGACACACTGTTTGTATGGCTGTGCCCTAGGCCATATGGGCTGAGGGCATTGTTGTCTGCTTCTGAGTTGCTCAATGTTAATTTTGAGGCCCACCCTCCCGGCATCGGGGACATCCTGTCTTGTGTTGGTGTTTTGTGTGGCCTGTGACTTGGCATGGCCTTGCTTGGTGCATGGGTCATGGAGGCGCTAGTGGCATGTGTGTGTTTTTGGAGTGTGGTTGTGTCCGGTGATGGCTTTGTGGTGGTTGCGTGCATGATTGTGATTTTGGTTGTGTATGGCGTTCCTCCCATGTGAGGTGAGTTGTTTGTGTACTCACCAGGCTCTCGGACTCCTTCTACTCCGTGTACTCCCACCGGCGGCAGCGTGGCCATCACCTTCTCCTCCCAGGGATGGTAGTGTACCAGTCTGCGGGGCGGCTCTCCTCCAGTGTTGTTCCCCTGGTTGTGATCGTCCATCATTTTGTGGCGGACCGTCCTCCGCAGATCGTACCACCTGGCTTGGCACTCAGGCCTGGTCCTTCTGGTGGCCCCAACAGCATTCACTGAATCAACAATCCTCTGCCACATGGCAGATTTTGCGTAGATGCTGGTCTGTCTGACCAATGTACCAAAGAGCTGTGGCTCGACTCTGATGATTTCGTCGACAAGGGTCTCCAGCTCATCCTTAGTGAACTTTGGATTCTTGTTAGTGGGCATGGTGTGGGGTGTGGGTGTGGATGTTTGTGGGGGTGTGGGTGTGGATGGTTGTGGGTGTGTGAGTGTGGTTGTGAAGGTGTGTGTGTGTGAATGTGATGTGGGGGTGTTTGTGATGGTGGTTGTGTGAAGGAGTGCAAGTGTAAGGTGTATTGATGGATGTAGTATGGTGCAGTGCGTTGTCTCTGTGGTCTGGCAGTAGTGGATCTGTTGCAAAGGATCATGGTTTGTGTGTTGGGCCTTTTTATTGGTCCATTTGTGGGTGTGGCTGTGTTTGACCTTTGGGTGGGTGTGTTATAAGGAGTGGTTGTGTTTTGGGCCTCTGTTTAGCTGTTTAGCTGTTTGGCAGTTGCAGGTCAGTGTATAGGATGTATTTTGGCTTGTTGGACATGTTTTGTGGTGTTGTGCGAATCGAATTGACTCTCCTTGTGTTGTTTTGCTTTGTCCTGGTTCGGTACGAGTGTTTTTAGCGTCTGTACGGTGCGTACATGGGCCATGTTATTGTACAGTGCTGACCTTTGCTATGGCTTAGTACGACTCGTACATGCGCGATGTTGGGTGAGGGTGCTGGTGTAGGGGCCTGGGGTAGGGTGCGTACAGACACGGGCAGGGTGTTGGTCCGCACCGTCCATAGGTGGTGGTGTTTTGCACCGTACATACAGGGGGGGCTGGGTGTACGCTCCATACATACACGAGTGGGGGTACGCTCCGTACATACACGGGTGGGGGTACGCTCTGTACATACACAGGTGTGGGTACGCTCCATACATACACGGGGGGGTACGCTCCGTACATACACGGGTGGGGGTATGCTCCGAACATACACTGGTGGGGTGTGGGTACGCTCCATACATACACGGGTGTGGGTACGCTCCAAACATACACGGGTGGGGGTACGCTCTGTACATACACGGGTGGGGGTATGCTCCGTACATACACGGGTATGGGTATGCTCCATACATTCACGGGTGGGGGTATGCTCCGAACATACACGGGTGGGGTGTGGGTACGCTCCATACATACACGGGTGGGGGTATGCTCCGAACATACACGGGTGGGGTGTGGGTACGCTCCATACATACACGGGTGGGGTGTGGGTATGCTCCATACATACACGGGTGGGGGTACACTCCGAACATAAACGGGTGGGGGTACGCTCCGAACATACACTGGTGGGGTGTGGGTACGCTCCATACATACACGGGTGGTGGTACGCTCCGTACATACACTGGTGGGGGTTCGGCGCGTACATACACGGGTGTGGGTACGCTCCATACATACACGGGTGGGGGTACGCTCTGTACATACACGGGTGGGGGTACGCTCCGAACATACACTGGTGGGGGTGTGGGTACGCTCCATACATACACGGGTGGGGGTACGCTCCGTACATACACGGGTGGGGGTACGCTCCGAACATACACGGGTGGGGTGTGGGTACGCTCCATACATACACGGGTGGGGGTACACTCCGAACATAAACGGGTGGGGGTACGCTCCAAACATACACTGGTGGGGTGTGGGTGCGCTCCATACATACACTGGTGGGGGTACGCTCCGTACATACACTGGTGGGGGTTCTGAGTGTACATCCGCGGCCGGGGGGGCGTTCATTCGGGGGCTAGGGGGGTGTTCGGCGCGTATGCGGGCACATGTCTCCATGGTTGCTATATGAGTTCGGTCCGTGTGGTGTTTTTTCCATACGGTTGTAAAATCGGACGGACGGGACGGATCGTACTTGTGCGGTCGGACTTCATTTTTCCGATTCGTACGTTAAATCGTCCGGGGATGTGTCGGACACAATTTCCGACCCGAGGACGTGTGGGGAAATTTTCCCAATGCGATTCGTATGGACTTTTTCACATACGAATCGTACTTGGCAGTTTGTACGCTACTTGTACGATTCGTACAGAAAAAAAATCCGGATACGATTCGTACGGGGAATATTTTTACAGGATCGGAATCAGCACCAAAGTGGTGAAAGGGAGAGTATATATGAACAATGTCCAACTGGAACAAACCGATATTTTTACGTATCTCTGGGTTACCCTGGGAAAGAAGTTAAATTGGAAACCCCAGATTGATATATTGGCCCTAAGGCATGCCCAACTTGCAGGCGTCCTACTAAAAGAGCATTGGCTTTCACAAACAAAGCCGGTAGGCCCTGCACTAGCGATTTACAATACAAAGATTAGGACATCGATTCTATATGGTGCCTAGCTCTGGGGTTTCTAAAACATAACATCTTTAACCGCAGCCCAGAATAAGTTCCTGAGAGCTTTTACAGGTCTTCCACAATCTACTCCTCCTAAACCCCTTTACCTAGACCTGGGCTGCTGTGCAATCGAGGAGATAGCTCGGTTTAGGCCCATAGCATATTTGAGAAGGCTCTGGCCTTACCCTATGCCAATGCATTAAAGCATGTAAGAGAAGATGATCCATCATGTAAAATCTTATGGTTACATAAAATCAAGTGCACATTGGTGGACATGGGGTTTAGCCATTTGTGGGAGGATCCAGAAGGCAGTACGTTTCCATCTAAAAAAGCTTACAAGGAAGCCTACTGGAATATGGCTAAAAGAAAGTGTTTGTCATCCATTCAGAATACTTCCCTTACGGGTATTTTCCTGGAACACAAGTATGACACCCAGTTTTTGGCCTACTGGAACTTTATATCAAAACCATGTGACAGAAAATGTTATCACCAATTCAGGGTTGGCTCACTTCCGATAAAACCATTCACAATAAAATGGCAAAATACAACGGACACTAAATGCCTCTCATGCCGAACAATGGATGAGTCAATCCCCTATATATTGTTAGTATGTCCAGCATGCAAGTGCCCCAGAGACAAATGGCTTAAGCCGATTTGTCTTAAGCTGGGCACCAGATCCAGCAAACATGCACTTTGTATTCTGAAGACTAATACGAATGAACACATAGCAATAGCTACAGCCAAGTTCTTGAGCTGGACGTGGGGTATCCGAACAAACAATTTGAAGAAGTAAGGTGCAACGAGTGGTAACTGTAACTCCTAGACATGTTTTATTATATATATACACCACTTATTGGGTAGCTGTTGACTTGTAACAGGATTGCGTTCCATTCTTATACAAATATGAAATTGAGATTATGGAATTGTGTATTATACAGGTCGATTAAATTATATTATTGAGAAATAAGACCGTAACATACAATCAAAACTTAAAATTTTATAATCTTTTTAATGCTTTTAGCTTTTATATTTCTATGAATTGTAAAAAAAAATTAAGTACTTTTTGTATTGATATTACATGTACTCATGAAGGTTGGTATTGTATTGTTTTGTGTGTCTTTAATGATTGAAATAATCAAAATAAAGACTATTTTGATTTGATTTGAATAATGTTCACTACAGTTTGATCATGACAAATGCTTTAGTTACTTGGTAGAAATGAGAGGTTGGGGCCTTGAGTGGTTCAGAGGAGCTAAGATGGAGATATCCTGAGCTGGGAGTGAGGTCTATGCGGTATCCTGAGATGGGCGTGAGCTATATGCAGGATCCTGAATTGGGCATGAGGTTTAAGTAAGATCCTGAGGTGGGTGTGAGGTCTACATGGGATCCTGAGCTGGGTGTGAAGTCCATATGGGATCCTGAGCTGGGTGTGAGCTCTATGTGGGATCCTGAGCTGTGGGTGAGGTCTACTTGGGATCCTGGGCTGAACTTGAGGTCTATGTGGGATCTTGAGCTGGGTGTGAGCTCTATTTGGGATCCTGAGCTGGGTGTGAGGTCCACGTGGGATCCTGCACTGGATTTGAGGTTTATACAGGATCCTGCGATGGGTTTGAGGTCTACGTGGGATCCTGAGCTGGGTGTGAGTTCCATTTGGGATCCTGAGCTGGGTGTGAGTTCCACTTGGAAACCTGAACTGGATGTGAGTTCTAGACAGGATTCTTAGCTGGGCGGAGCTCTTCTTGGGATCCTGAGCTGGGTGTGAGTTCCATTTGGGATCCTGAGCTGGGTGTGAGTTCCACTTGGGAATCTGAGCTGGATGTGAGTTCTAGACAGGATTCTTAGCTGGGCGGAGCTCTTCTTGGGATCCTGAGCTGGGTGTGAGCTCTTCGTGGGATTCGGAGCTGGGTGTGAGCTCTTTGTGGGATCCTTACTGGGTGTGAGATCTGCAAGGGATCCTGAGCTGGACGTGAGACCTACGTAGGTGTCTGCTTGCTGTCCAGTGCAGGGTACTGTGAATACAAGGCCAGTGCTCAGGATGGAGCCACTCCTCACTCCATCTCTCTTTCTTCCCTTTTAGTGAGACCCAGTGGAGGGATCCAGTGTGGAGCCCAGAGTATCAGTGACAGTCACGTGGAGCTCTCGTGCTCCTGGCCTTGGGGGTCCCCACCTGCCAAGGTACGGCTGCAGTTGCCCCCCTGCATTGATGATGGTGAAGGTGACGATGTGAAGTGTAACATGTCCCTGAGCGATATCACTCCTAACATGACCCTGACATGCAGAGGGGAGCACGAAGGCTACACCGACAACTGTTCTTTGGCACTGAGTAAGTTTACCACAATTTAACTGACTCTGCATATTGTTTCCCAGTGACTTGTTGTGCATTACTACCATCAAGAGTGATTCTCATGAATGCTGGCTTTAAGCACGTTTTTTCACTGTTCTGACATCAGAGCAGCCCACTACAAGCTCTGAAGGCATTGCTTTAGCAAGTGGTCTTCTGAGACCTTCACCCAGGCCTCCAGAAACTGAGGAAGGTGGAGGAATGAGAAAGGGTAGCACAAGCAAAGGACTCACCCGTCACTTGTGTGTGTGAGGACACCAGCATCTCCCAGGGAAATGCCTCCCTGAGGAGCAGCTGCCACAGAGTCGCTGCCACAGAGCCACTGTTACAGAGCCGCTGCCACAGAGCTGCTGCCACAGAGCCGCTGCCACAGAGCTGCTGTCACAGAGCCTCTGCCGCAAAGCCTCTACCGCAGAGCAGCTGTCGTAGAGCCTCTGCCACAGAGCCTCTGTCACAGAGCCGCTGTCACAGATCCTCTGCCACAGAGCTGCTGTCATAGAGCTGCTGTCACAGAGCCGCAGCCACAGAGCTGCTGTCACAGAGCCACTGCCACACAGCCTCTACCACAGAGCCACTGTCGTAGAGCCTCTGCCACAGATCCTCTGCCAAAGAGCTGCTGTCATGGAGCTGCTGTCACAGAGCCGCAGCCACAGAGCTGCTGTCACTGAGCTGCTGTCACAGAGCCACTGTAAGAGACCCCGTTGTCACTGAGCCGCTGCCACAGATCTGCTGCCACAGAGCCGCTGTCACAGAGCCACTGTTACAGAGACACTGCCACAGAGCTGCTGCCACAGAGCCGCTGTCACAGAGACGCTGTCACAGAGCCTCTGCCACAAAGCTGCTACCGCAGAGCCACTGTTGTAGAGCCTCTGCCACAGAGCCGCTGTCACAGAGCCACTGTCACAAAGCTGCTGTCACAGATCCTCTGCCATAGAGCTGCTGTCATAGAGCTGCTTTCACAGAGCCGCAGCCACAGAGCCGCTGTCACTGAGGCACTGTCACAGAGCTGCTGCCACAGAGCCGCTGTCACAGAGCCATTGTTACAGAGACACTGCCACAGAGCTGCTGCCACAGAGCCGCTGTCACAGATCCGCTGTCACAGAGCCTCTGCCACAAAGCCGCTACCGCAGAGCAACTGTTGTAGAGCCTCTGCCACAGAGCCGCTGTCACAGAGCCACTGTCAGAAAGCTGCTGTCACAGATCCTCTGCCACAGAGCTGCTGTCATAGAGCTGCTTTCACAGAGCCGCAGCCACAGAGCTGCTGTCACTGAGCCACTGTCACAGAGCCACTGTAAAAGGCCCATTGTCACTGAGCCGCTGCCACAGATCTGCTGTCACACTGCCTCTGTCACAGAAATGCTGTCACAGAGCTGCTGCCACAGAGCCGCTGTCACAGAGCTGCTGCCACAGAGCCGCTGTCACATGAGCTGCTGCCACAGAGCTGCTGTCACAAAGCCTCTGTCAGAGTCGCTGTCACAGAGCCGCTGTCACAGATCAGCTGTCACAGAGCTGCAGTGACAGAGCCTCTGCCACAAAGCCGCTGTCACAGATCAGCTGTCACAGAGCTGCTGTCACAGAGCCACTGCCACAAAGCTGCTGTCACATGAGCTGCTGCCACAGAGCCGCTGTCACAAAGTTGCTGTCAGAGTTGCTGCCACAGAGCCATGTCACAGAGCCTCTGCCACAAAGCCACTGTCACAGATAAGCTGTCAATGAGCCGCTGTCACAGAGCTGCTGCCACAAAACTGCTGTCACTGATCAGCTGTCACAGAGCTGATGTCACAGAGCTGCTGCCACAAAGACGCTGTCACAGAACTGCGGCCACTGAGCCGCTGTCACAGAGCTGCTGTCATAGAGCTGCTGTTACAGAACCGCTGTCACAGAACCGCTGTCACAGAGCTGCTGCCACAGAGCCACTATCACAGAGCCGCTGCCACAAAGCCACTGTCACAAATCAGCTGTCACAGAGATGCTGTCAGAGAGTTGCTGTCAGAGAGCTGCTGCCTCAGACCTGCTCTCACAGAGCTGCTATCACATAAGCCACTGCCACAGAGTCACTGTCACAGAGCCGCTGTCACAGATCTGCTGCCAGAGACCTGTTGCCACAGAACTGCTGGCACAGAGCTGCTACCACAGAGCTGCTGTCACAGAGCCGCTGTCACAGAGCCTCTGCCACAGAGCTGCTGTCGCAGAGCTGCTGCCACAGATCTGCTGTCACACTGCCTCTGTCACAGAGCCGATGTCACAGAACTGCTGCCACAGAGCCGCTGTCAAAGAGCTGCTGTCACAGAGCCACTGTCACAGATCAGCTGTCACAGAGCTTCGGCCACAAAGCCGCCATCACAGATCAGCTGTCACAGAGCCACTGTCACAGAGCCGCTGGCACAAAGCTGCTGTCACATGAGCTGCTGCCACAGAGCCGCTGTCACAAAGCTGCTGTCAGAGTTGCTGTCACAGAGGCGCTGTCACAGAGCCGCTGTCACAGATCAGCTGTCACAGAGCCATGTCACAGAGCCTCTGCCACAAAGCTGCTGTCACAGATCAGCTGTCAACGAGCCGCTGTCACAGAGCTGCTGCAACAAAGCTGCTTTCACTGATCAGCTGTCACAGAGCCGCTGCCACAGAGCTGCTGTCACAAAGCCGCTGTCACAGAACTGCTGTCACAGAGCCACTGTCACAGAGCTGCTGTCACAGAACTGCTGTCACAGAACCGCTGTCACAGAGCTGCTGCCACAGAGCCGTTATCACAGTGCCGCTGCCACAAAGCCACTGTCACAAATCAGCTGACACAGAGCCACTGTCACAGAGCTGCTGTCACAGGGCTGCTGCCACAGAGACGCTATCATAGAGCTGCTGCCACAGAGCCACTGTCACAGAACTGCTGTCAGAGAGCTGCTGTCAGAGAGCTGCTGACTCAGAGCTGCTGTCACGATCCGGCTGGATATCTGCACGAGTGGCGATCCCGCCAGAAACCTGGAAGAACTACAAGTCCCAGGCACCCCGGCAGTCCACGAGTCACGTTGTGGGTGTGCCCCGAGAGCATAAATACACGTCCTTTCCTTCACGTCCTGGCCGATTATTCCCGGACGTATCCTGAAGAGCTACGACAGGAAGAGTTCACGGCGAACCCGTACTGTCACCCGTCTACAGAGATACGACCTCTCGACCCCTGTTGAATCTCCGCCTTTCCCGGCGACCGCCAACGTCCCTCGGAACCGGCCGGGGAAAGGTTTCCTGTTCCTGGCTCCCGTCTCCCCTGAGAGACCGGAGTGGAGGCACCTCCCTACGGTGCCCTTCGTCACCAGTGGAGTACCGGAACGGGTACTTCCGCCTTGGCTCTCCACGCCTCTCGGATCCTCCGAGAGAAGAGGCATAGCGCCAAGAGACCACCACGCCCAAGGATTTCCGGCGAAGCAGCCAAAGAGGTAATTCTTGTTCGCAGACCTGCCCAAGGATTTCCGGGCTTTCACGGTCGGTAGGTGTTGCGCTCCTCGGCTCAAGGATTCGGAGCTTGGCAGTAGTAGCGCCTTCACCTATCTTCGCATCTCACCGCGCCAATTGGGCGTCGTTCAGTGAGCTGGAAGAAAGGCTCTTGGGAACTACCCGAGGCCTCTTGGTCCAGCTCACCTCACTCACCGAGCACTCATCCCCCCTGGGGTTTGTCCCCGCTAAGCGGAACTTACCGGACTCCAGTATTGGAGATACTTAGCCTAAACAAACGCCCAGTCACTTCACCGCCCCGCACCTCAGTAGGTGGGAGGAGACAGCAGGTAAGCGACTCACACTTAGGGGGAAACACGGTAAGGGGAGTTCGAGTCAGTCGACTATCACTCATTGTGTGTTTGTTTCCTTTTAGGTTTCCGTCCCCACCGTTCCTGTCTCACTTCCCTCACTCACCTGCCTCCTCCGTCCGCGTGTGTAACACGTCCTCCGGACGAGGGGCAGATGGGAGGTGGAACCCATATAGCATCAGCGTCATTCCGAGGAGAAGAAACCCGCGGGTACGCGACAGCTGCTGCCACAGAGCCGCTATCACAGAGCCACTGTCACAGAGCCGCTGAGACAGACCTGCTATCAAAGAGCCGCTATCACATAAGCCGCTGCCACAGAGCCACTGTCACAGAGCCGCTGTTACAGAACTACTGCCAGAGACCTGTTGCCACAGAACTGCTGCCACAGAGCGGCTACCACAGAGCTGCTGTCACAGAGCCGCTGTCACAGAGCCTCTGCCACAGAGCTGCTGTCGCAGAGCTGCTGCCACAGATCTGCTGTCACACTGCCTCTGTCACAGAGCCGATGTCACAGAGCTGCTGCCACAGAGCCGCTGTCACAGAGCCGCTGCCACAGAGCCTCTGTCAAATGAGCTGCTGCCACAGAGCTGCTGCCACAAAGCTGCTGTCAGAGTCACTGTCACAGAGCCGCTGTCACAGAGCTGCTGTCACAGAGCCGCTGTCACAGATCAGCTGTCACAGAGCTGCTGTCACAGAGCCTCTGCCACAAAGCCGCCATCACAGATCAGCTGTCACAGAGCCACTGTCACAGAGCCGCTGCCACGAAGCTGCTGTCACATGAGCTGCTGCCACAGATCTGCTGTCACAAAGCTGCTGTCAAAGTTGCTGTCACAGAGCCGCTGTCACAGAGCTGCTGTCACAGATCAGCTGTCACAGAGCCATATCACAGTGCCTCTGCCACAAATCCGCTGTCACAGATCAGCTGTTAACGAGCCGCTGTCACAGAGCCGCTGCCACAAAGCTGTTGTCACTGATCAGCTGTCACAGAGCCACTGTCACAGAGCTGCTGCCACAAAGCCGCTGTCACAGAACTGCTGTCACAGAGCCACTGTCACAGAGCTGCTGTCACAGAACCACTGTCACAGAGCTGCTGCCACAGAGCTGCTATCACAGAGCCGCTGCCACAGAGCCACTGTCACAGAGCCGCTGTCACAGACCTGCTGCCAGAGACCTGTTGTCACAGACCTGCTGCCACAGAGCTGCTACCACAGAGCTGCTGTCACAGAGCCGCTGTCACAGAGCCTCTGCCACAGAGCTGCTGTCACAGAGCCGCTGCCACAGGGCCACTGTCACAGAGCTGCTGCCAAAGAGCCGCTGTCACAGAGCCTCTAGCATATGAGCCGCTGCCACAGAGCCACTGTCACAGAGTCTCTGTCACAGACCTGCTGCTGCAGAGCCACTATCACAGAACCGCTGCCACAGAGCCGCTGTCACAGAGCTGCTCCCACAGAGCCACTGTCACAGAGCTGCTGCCACAGAGCTGCTGTTACAGAGCCACTGTCACTGAGCCACTATTACCACATCGTGGCTCTCTCTCTCACATTGAGGCATTAAGAGCAGACCATCAGGTAAGAAGAGGATGTGAGGGAGAGTGGCAGGTATTTGTTTTTATGGGGAGGTTGGGGAGGCAGTTGCTTGCAGGACTCTAGGCACTTTTTCAGGCAGGTTGAGGGAGAGGAGGCCATGTTGTGCATGTCTCCCTCATGTCCGCTGTAAGCATGTGCTGGCTGCTGATCTGAGCTGTAGAACGTGTTTATAGTAGGGGTGGGCGGAATTTGCGAAATCCACTTTCGCAAATTATCGCGAAAATGTTTAAAATTATCGCAAACAAGCAGAAATATCGCGAAGATGCGGAATTTTTTTTCCAGCATGTTCGCGAGATTTTCTGCATGGTTGCGGGTCGCCAACTTACCCATGTGGTTGCTCGCGGGCGCGGCCATCTTGTTTTGAGTTGTCTCACGGTGCATGATCGCGAGAAGAAAGATGTGATCGCGCGACGCTTGACGTCACTGCGGGCACGAACTGTCGCGAGACAGCGCAAATGGCTAAAAACAATTCAACATCTCATGGAGAACGCGACCGGATCAAGAAAACTTGTCGGCGAATGCAGGGTTCAGGTAAGGCGATCGCGCGCGCGCGAGAATGTATTATTTTACAGCGCGAGCAAGAAACAAATTATCACCAAGCTGCGGAAAGCGGAAATTTTGACATTTTCGCGCTCTCCGCGGAACGCGAAAATGTCAAATTATCGCAATTTCCGCGAACGGAACGAAATTTTCGCCCAGGCCTAGTTTATAGGGCGTCCTCATAACAGAAAATTGTAGATGTACATTTTTTAAACATTTTTGCTTTCCTCATTTGGGCACTAGGAGAGATCAGAGACAACCTGGGCTTTGCTCTCAACATCTATTTCATTTACAGTGGAAAACAAAAACCTGTGATTTGCAGCGACCCATCTCCAGCTCTTCATCTTACAGGGACTGGCATCCTTGTCTTGATCATCTACACTCTGAGCACCATGAGACCTCACCCATAAGCAGCGCCCCTCTCGCTTAGCAGCCTGGACATCGAAAGCCACATAACCTTCCAAACCAACTGCACACACATCCCACATGCGTGCAGCAGCAGCACAAGGGCTCGGCGGAGAGGAAAGAAGCTTGTCCTCAGACACAGTATGAGACAAGCTGAGTTACATTCATCGAGAGTAGAATAGGATGGCTATCGATGAGACCAGAGGCCCTCCTGACCATGCAGCTCTGTGCTTCCTTCTGCAAGGACCCGTCACACATCAATCCCGAGAACAAATATGGTCTTTGAGTTGCAGAATTTTGTACTTTTACTGAAACATCACAAGAGTTACCTTTGCAGAGGCCCTAGAGTGAGCATGAACCACAGAAGATAGTTTGTAACAACAAAGCAGACCAGCTGGAATTTTGGAAAATGGTAAACAATATGTGTATGACAGCTGCCAATGGCAAGAAACTCAAAGGGAATATTGTTGTAAAAAATAAAGCTTCAAACATGACACTCATCTGTTGAAATAACCATTCCCTTCTCGGGCTGAGTGGTGAGTGGATTCCTACCTGGCAGCATACTCCAGTCATGATACTGTCTGTCTTGATCACAAAGGTACCCACTGTACAGAGAGATACTTTTCACACGTCCAATAATCAGGAATTAAACCGGGTAAAAAGGATTCACTGTAAGACCCTACGACATACCTTAAAAAAAGCTCCCTCGAAGGACTGTGATGCAATAATCAGAAACCTGAAGATCAGGTACAAGAGGAAAAAACAGAAATGAAACAGGACAAACAAGAAAACGCTTGGGCCAAACTGTTACATGCCACCTCGTCGTGAAAGAAAAGGGCCTTCTGGACTCTGGGCCCTATCAGCGGCCCAACAAACTGTTCTTACCAAGCGACAAGTGGGAAATGTATATAAAGTCCCTATATAAATCAGCCAGTAATGGCTTACTCGAATCTTCAACAGACTTTGTATGATATTCT
Source organism: Triturus cristatus (assembly GCF_964204655.1). Classification (NCBI taxonomy): domain Eukaryota; kingdom Metazoa; phylum Chordata; class Amphibia; order Caudata; family Salamandridae; genus Triturus; species Triturus cristatus. Next base: position 35,869,887 of record NC_140590.1, on the reverse strand, counting down.
GCCATCACAAAGGAGGAAATGACAAAATAAATAAGAAGTTCTCGCCCTTCTAAAGCTGCTGCCCCAAACGGTATACCTATAGACCTGGTCAAAGCAGATGTCTCCTTCTGCAGTTCATTACTGGAACATCTCTTTGAGAATAATGAAACAACGTTGTATATCTGCTTTGTGGATTATTCCACTGCCTTTGGCAATCTGAATCAGCAAAGACTGTGGGCAAAACCCAAAAAGTGGAAAATAGACCCCTCAATGCATTTCCTTATCGAGTTGCAAACTGACACATCGCTGTAAGTATGGTTCCAGATCAACCATGTTTTGACATCCAACTTCCAGACTGAAAATGGCCTCAAACAAGGGTGCATTCTGCCCCCCTGATTATTCTCTTTGTATATCACTGGTCGGACTGAATCTCTTGAGCCAGACCTCCTTATCCCACCTAAGCTGGGAGATACAAGAATATCGCACTTGTCCTACGCCGATGACCTGGTGATATTGTCACAAACACCAAAAGGCCTATAACATCTACTAAATCATTTAAATGAATTCAATTTGGAGAATAGAATAATTGCCAACCTGTCAAAAGCAAAAATGATGATCTTTGGAAAGAACCCTAAGCCCATGGTGTGGATACGCTTCAATCGAAACAGTCAATCAATACAACTATCTTGAAGTTACATTTGACAGTAAGATATCATGGTCTAACCATCAATCCACCAGAAAGCTCACATCAGCCATGATTCCAAAATCTGCTATAAGTTTTTCCAGCCTGTTTGGCAGCTGAGCAATCACATCTTTATTGAAAGCACTAAACATGAAACTTATTCCATACTTACTTTGTGCATCCCCTGCGTTAGACTACAAGGTCATGACTAGACGCGATACAATATGTATGCAGCGTGTGCGTAATCTTTTGCATCTTCGCACAGCAACTCCACATTGTGTTATCAGGCTCAAACTAAATTTAAAATCCTTAATGTCACTTCACCACAGAAGCACTCTGAATTATTTTTGTGACTGTGCAAGGGTGGATCCATCAACTTTTAAATCCTTAATCCATCAGGAACTAAGGGACACATCATACAAGGGTATGGAACTGGATGCGGTACCCTCAAAAAGGGCTCTAGAAACACTCATACTGTCAGATCTAGAGTTGCTGGCAAAGTTAAATCAACAGGCCCAGAAAAGTCTACTCTGGGGGACTTTAACCACCAGACTGAGGGACAGCGACTTGCCCAAGTCATAACAATATAAACACATTGACTTTTCTCTTTTAACACCTTTGCGTCACAGAGCCAAGAATATCTAGGATCAAACCTGCGAGGCTATATCAAAATGAAATTCTTTAGATTTAGACTGTTTTACATTCCTATTTTTTTATTTGAGAGGAAATGGAACGCATTGCTTAAAAGAAAAATTACTTGTCAACTATGCAGACGTACAACTGAAACCCTTTAGCACATTTTATTCATTTGCCCCAAACTTTTGTATTTAAGAAAAATTTACAACCATTTTTTAACAAGGCAAAAATAAAATCTACTGTTGAGGCTGTTAGATACTGTTTCAGTGTCAGAGACCATAGTGCGGTTATAAGGCTAATGAAATTCTTAGACAACGTTTATAAGGTGTTAGTCTTGTGAGTTAACAAACTGTTATTACCATTGATCTTAATTTTTCTTAATTTATATATGTCCAGAACTTCTCAACAATCACATGATATTTACACCAATTTTCCTTTTTTTACAACATAAACCAAGTATGTGAAAATTAAAGGCAATGAGGTGTAAAGAGATAAATGGAGGGGTGCACAGACATAATATCAAGGGGTCTATTAGTATAGTGGGCGGATCGCCACCGCCCATTTGGTGGTGGCGATCCGCCCGCCATTATCCACCGCCCGCATGCAATTTACCCCCCGCCAGATTATGTTGGCGGGGGTACCGCGGTGGACGGGAAGACCGTCTGCCGCTTTTCCCCCCCGGTCGATGAGTCGACCGGGCGGAAGAGGTTTAAATATGCTGGCAGTGTCTGTTAGACACCGCCATCCATATTACTATGCATGCAGGGCTCCGCCACGGAAAGGCATGCAGATTTCGCAGTTGGGGGCCCGTTGCCGGCACCCAGTATGTTGGGAGGGGGGGCACATGGGCATTTGCATGCACAACATGGCAGGCACCACACGGTGTCTGCCACGTTGTGCCTGCAAATGCACAGTGTGCAGCCACAGCATTGTGGTGGGTGGTGCTGTGTGCACCGCCCGCCACAATGGTGTGGATGGGGGATGCCACCATGGCGGTGGCATCCTAATTGCCGGTGCGGGACTGCCGCACCACTGGCGGCCGGTCCCACGCACCGCAAGGGTGTCCGCCCGCCATCCTAATAGGCCCCCAAGTTTTTTATTTAGACCTACCCTATCGAATTTTAAATATCGTAGGTCAAGAATATCGACATCAAGAATATCGTGTTACAGAATATCTACAGTAAGGTAAGAAATATTGTTTTATTTAATATCGAAAAACAGTAATATCATTTGTAAAAGTATAGTTGTTAATAACATCGATGTTTATATTAGTGTTCTGTATTTTAGGATGTGTGTTAAAAGTATGTGAGGGAATTGTTTGCTATAAGTGTAGTTTTTTTAATGTATGTGTTACATTTTTAGCAGTAAATATTTTTATGTAAAATAATTTTTGCGTAATTTAGTTCTGTGGCAGGTAGTGGGTTGTGGGTTTATAGGGGAATAGGGTGGCAAGTAATTTAATTATAATAAAAATATTCTTAATTTTATTTATTAGTATTTATAATTAATGTATCATTAATTAATTATTAATTGGTTCTTAATTATTATTAATTAATATATAGTTATAAAAAAATAATTAGGAGCGGGTTGTGGGTTTATAGGGGAATAGGTGGGGAAGTAATTCAATTATAATAAAGTAATTTTTAATAATTATTTATTGTTATGTTATAATTCATTTATAATTAGTTATTAATTGGTTATTAATATAAATTAAATAGTAGATACTTGTATTAATTTTATTATTTTTATAGGAGTGGGTTGTGGGTTTATAGGGGAGTAGGGTGGGAAGTAATTTAATTATAATAAAGTAATTATTAATATTTATGTATTATTTATAATTAATGTATTATTAATTAATTTAACATTAGTATTAATGAATGTATTGATAATTATATTAATTGTGTTTTTTATGAGTAAGTTATGGGTTCATAGGGGAATAGGATAGGAAGTAATTTAATTATTTGAAAAAAGTAATTATTAATATTTATTTATTAGTATTTATAAATAATTTATAAATAATTAATTATTAATTGGTGAGTTATTTTTAATAATTATTTAATTGATAAGGATGGGCCCGATTCGCAGAACTAACTTAAGACAAAATCCTAAACGTACTACTTTTGGTATTCATAGAAGGCATTTAGTAGTAGTAAAGTTAAGATTTTGACTTAAGTCTGTCTTAAATCTGTCTTAAATCTGTCTTAAGTCTGTCTTAAGTCTGTCTTAAGTCTGTCCTAAGTTTGTCTTAAGTTTGTCTTAAGAGTGTCTTAAGTCTGTCTTAAGTCTGTCTTCAGTCAAACTTAAGACAAAATCCTAACTTTACTAATACTAAACCTCTTCTGTGAATACCAAAAGTAGTAGGACAGACTTAAGACAGACTTAAGACAGACTTAAGACAGACTTAGGGCAGACTTAAGACAGACTTAAGACAGACTTAAGACAGACTTAAGACAAACTTGAGAAAGACTTAAGACAAAATCCTAACTTTACTACTACTAAATGCCTTCTGTGAATACCAAAAGTAGTAAGTTTAGGATTTTGTCTTAAGTTAGTTTTGTGAATCGGGCCCGATGTAAATTGTAACCCTCTGGTAGCCAACACTTTCCCTACTGTTGGACTCACTGTAGTGGGAATAGAAATGTTTACCCCTCCACTATCCAACACTTTCCCTACTGTTGCACTCACTGGAGTGGGAATAGTAATTTTTACCCCTACGCTATCCAACACTTTCCCTACTGTTGAACTCACAGGAGTGGGAATAGTATTTTTTATCCCTACGCTGTCCAACACTTTCCCTACTGTTGCACTCACTGGAGTGGGAATGGTAATTTTTACCCCTACGCTATCCAATACTTTCCCTACTATTGCGTTCACTGGAGTGGGATAGTAATTGGTACCCCTCCGCTATCCAAAACTTTCCCTTCTGTTGCACTCACTGGCAGTGGCGTAATGAAAGATGAAGGGGCCCCCCTGCAAGGTACACTCTGGATTTAATCTGGAGCTATCAGGCCTGAGTACTGTGCTGAGGGGGCCCCCTTCAGCTCAGGGCCCCCCGCACTATGGGGGCTGCGTGGGCCTGTGTTACACCCCTGCACACTGGAGAGGGAATAGTAATTTTTACCCCTACGCTATCCAACACTTTCCATACTGTTGCATACTTTGGAGTGGCAATATTAATTTCACGTCTGCGCTATCCAACTCTTTCCCTACTCTTGCACTCTCTGGAGTGGGAATAGTAATTTATACCCTTCCGCTATCCAACATTTTCCTAACTGTTGCACTCTCTGGAGAGGGAATAGTAATTTTTACACCTATGCTATCCAACACTTTCCCTATTGTTGCACTCTCTGGAGTGGGAATAGTAATGTTATCCCCTCCGCTGTCTAATATTTTCTCTACTGTTTAGGTTAATGTAGTGTAAAATGTATTTTAAAAAGATTAAAAATATTGTATTAATTTAATCAGTTATATATATTTTTTAATTTTAATTTAGATTATTGGTGTATGTGCATATATATGGATTTATAATTTTTAATATGTGTTAAAGCCATTTATAAGTTATTAAAATAATTATTTAAAAATATTATTAAGTATATATATTATATTTTATGGATATATATATATGTAATTGATTTTATATGTATTACTTATAATGTTAAACATGGTTTAATATTTTTAACTATGTTTATTTTAGTTAAATGTGTTATTTACTTTATTTTACATTATTTTTTATACAATAAAAAACCCAATATTTTTAAGACGATATTTTTAACAACGATATTTTTTTATCAATACTTTTGGACTTACCATCATGTAGATAGGACTTCGATATTCTGGACATTAATATTGTTGCATCGATATTTCTGTAGGTCGATATTCTGACTCTCGATATTCTGTCAGTGATCCAAGGCATGGACAGGACTTCAGGAGGGAGAGGGGCATGAAAGATGATAACAGTCACTGCTCAGCCGCCCCTGGAGTGGAAGCAGCTGTGAGTGATGTCCTGTGGAATGAGCACATCCTGCAGGGCCAACAAGTCAGCCTCAAGCCCACAGTCACTTGTAGATGATCAGTTTGTTTCTGCACTTAAGGTTGCGTCTTGTGTATGGGCCATGGATTCGCAAGGGCAGGGACTTTGCTTCAGTGTTGAGATTAAGGACATTCAGTAATTATGGAAACACTGTTCACTCCAGGCTTAGGCCATGGAGCTGAAGCTGCTACCATTTAGGGGTGAGATGGGGGCCTGAAGACCACCACATAATTTCCAGGAAGGGCGGAGCAGTCAAAATCAGGCTAAAAGAAACATTTTACCATTAGTGAACCAGTAGGACCACTGGGGACCCCCTACTAAAGATGGAAAATCATGAGGAGCACATTTAAGATGTGGGTTGCCACTTCAGGTGAGTAGCGCTGCATCAAGTCTGAGAAAGTTACCAAACGTTGCTCCCTGTCTTCCTCCCTCGCAAAGAGCGCCCGAAGACCAGTCATCCTGCTGGGGGATAGTAACTCAAGTTCATCTCCCTCTGCGCTCCTTCCTTGGTTCAGTCTCTTCAAACCTTCACTCATGCTCCTTGCTTCCTTGCACCAGAGTCCTCTGGTCTGGGCAGGACTGCCAGTTGTGCCACTTTTGCATTTTTGAGACTGCAGTCAAAGCTGGATGGACCACCATGACCCATCTGTGGAAGTCACCTTGGCTACATTGCAGTCACATCCCCCTGCATTGTGGGCTGGTTTGCGCATTTCTGCTGCGGTTGGATTTAATTTTCAGTTTGTTCCTTCTTGTGGATCCACCATCTTGCAGCCCACGGAAGCGAATGATGCGTGTCGGGCGTGCCCCCATTTTATCAGCAACACACTATAAGTTTCTCAATTCTGTCCACTGTATTCTAAACATCGCAATATTGTCATGACATTTGGATCCCAGGATATTTTTTGCACTATATTTTGTCAGAATTCCATTTTACTTTCTATTCCTGTGCTCTGAAGCAGGCTACATACCTGTTGAACTTTATGATCTTAGAAGTAAATAAATAAGGCACTTCGGGGCATATTTACAATAAAGTGATGGAGCGTGGCGTTAGCCTTCTTGGCTTAACGCAGCACTCCACCAATTCTGAAATGCAGGGCTACACCATATTTACAATAATACTGTGCAGCCCTGCGTTTCCCCCCGCTCTGGTGCTAATTTCAGCTACCTAGCACCAACGCAGGCAACCTTGCACCAGAGTGCAAGGGTGCCTGCATTGAGGAAATGATTGTTTATGTTCAGAGAGGTTTCCTTTCCTGCACATAAACAATCATAAATGGTAATTTGTAACTTCTATGTGTGCTGCTTTGTGCAGCACACATAGTAGTTGCAACTCTCCCTTTTTAAAATGATTGTTTATGTGCAGGAAGGGACACCTTCCTGCACATAAACAATTGTGCATGGCGTTTTGCTGTTTCTATGTGTGCTGCACAATGCAGCACACATAGAAACAGCAAAGACGTGGATGAATAAAGCATTTCCCCTCGTTTCGCCATGTTAAGACTAGCTTTTTTGGTCTTAATTGTGGTGTTGCCTCCTATTTAGGCCACGCTTGTAAATAGGGGGCCGTGTCATAATCAATGGGTTTTGAGGCAGAACGCCCACTGCAACACCCACTGCCCACCCTTTTCACGTTAAGTATAGCATGAAAGGGTGCCTTATTTAAAAGACAACATTAAGCCACACTAAGGTGCCGATTCCGATCCTGTAAAACCCGGGTACAAATGGTCATATGGAGCGTTTTCTCCGTACGACTCGTACCCGGGAATTCCACCGTTCAAACCAGCAAGTACGATTCGTACAGAAATACCATTTCCGTACGAATCGTAAAAAACACCGTACGGCTAAAAGATACATACAATTCCGATCCTGGACTGCGCATACGCGACGTCCGCACGGAGTCAGGCAGCGTTTTACGGACCAGCAAGTACGATTTGTACCCACAGCACTCTGCTCGGCAATATTTTTACGGGAGCAAAAAAGTGCCGGAAAAGCTAAGTACGCCGAAAAGGGGGCCCGCTATGCGATGTACACGCCATCACCCACATCGTACGTGTCATCATGTTCGGTGCGTACCCCAACATTGCATATGTACGCGCCGTACCCCCACCCCAGCCCCGTATGTACGCGCCGTACCCCCAGCCCTGTATGTACGCGCGTACCCCCACCCCAGCCCCGTATGTACGTGCCGTACCCCCAACCCAGCCCCGTATGTACGTGCCGTACCCCCACCCCAGCCCCGTATGTACGGCGCGTACATACGGGGCTGGGGTGGGGGTACGGCGCGTACATACGGGGCTGGGGGTACGGCGCGTACATATGGGGCTGGGGTGGGGGTACGGCGCATACATACAGGGCTGGGGGTATGGCGCTTACATACGGGGCTGGGGGTACGGCGCGTACATACGGGGCTGTGGTGGGGGTACGGCACGTACATTCGGGGCTGGGGGTACGGCACGTACATACGGGGCTGGGGTGGGGGTATGGCACATACATTCGGGGCTGGGGGTACGGCGCGTACATACGGGGCTGGAGTGGGGGTATGGCGTGTACATTCGGGTCTGGGGGTATGGCGCGTACATACGGGGCTGGGGTGGGGGTACGGCACGTACATTCGGGGCTGGGGGTACGGCGTGTACATTCGGGGCTGGGGTGGGGGGGCCGTACGACTCGTACGCCCGGGCACAAGTGTACCCGGGGTAGGGGTCGTACACAGTTCGCTCCGTACGGGACGTTTTCCATACGCTTGTGTATTCGGAACGCCGGTACGGATCGGACTTGTGCGCTCTGACTTCAGTTTTATGACTCGTATGTAAAACTTTCCGGGACGTCTCGTAGACTTTTCCCGAGGCGATTCATATGTATTTTTCCCAAACGAATCCTACTTCACCATTTGTACGGTACTTGTACGATTCGTACGTAAAAAAATACGGATACGAGTCATACGGGAAAAAAAAATACAGGATCAGAATCGGCCCCTAAGTGGCTTAACCATGCCTTGTAAATAACACAAAGCCCTTATTGCCACCACGTCTTAAAAAGTGACGTTCCTGTGTTGATAGGGGCTTGTAAATATACCCCTTCATTATCCAGTAAATAGAAACCTAATACTTTCAAAACAAAATCTTTGATACACAAAGACCACCAACAAAGGCTGGTACATTTGTTAAGCTAGACTGATAAACACAGAAGGCACATATGCATGTGCTAATGCAGATAACATCGATATATTGCTTTGAATAGGAAAAGATGACATTTATGGCAAAAAGGGAACATTCTTGAGCACCGGTACCTATTGTACAGTAAGAGTGTCATCCTGCTAATGAGTCATGTAGCCGCTGAGTGTTCTGTACAAGTTTCGAAATGCTAAGAACTTAGGCATTGGGATATCACATTTTTTCTGCACTACCACCTACTGATATTCAGGGGATACCACTGCAGACAGTGTGTCGCACAATATTGGCTCCTTTCACACGGTCACCTAGTGAAGAGCCAATATCACACAGTGGCAGCCAAGGCGAGCTGGGAACCTGTGCAAAGAGTGGATTTCCAACTCATGTTTTGAGGCTATAAGCAGCCAATGTTCAGTAAGGGGTGTGAAAACTCCACAGGACATCGACAGCAGCCTCAGCAACTTTTGTTTTTGTTTTTTTGGTAGATGGAGGAGATCGAAGGGCGAAGAATACAGGGAGAGACGGATCTCTCAGGCGTTCTAGGTGTACAGCCATGCCCCTGCAAGCCATGCCCCCTTCTCACGCAGCACATTTATTTTCAAGTTGCCAGGACTTGCACTGCTTTGTATGAGGCCAGAAGACAATTTCTACTTCTTCACTCTTATGTGCAGCGAAAAAAAAAATAGATTTGCCTTTTCAGCCAGAGACAAGGCCACCTGAGGATAACATGCACTCAAATAGCCAATCAGGGGGCAGCTACCTGAGTGTGGCACAGATCACAAAACACGTCTAACTTGCTATTATATTTCACGATGGTGGATTAAACCAGTGATTGCTTCAAATACCTTTTGCCACCATCTCATGAAATGAAGATTCAGATGTTTGTTTTACTATGGTTGTTGAGTTGTGGTCCATTTTGTTGTGTTGTTCCCCGTTATAGCTTAGTTGTGTTGTCATGTTCTTTTGTGTGAGTGATTGTATGATAAATAGTTCTTACATACGTCAACAAATGCTTTAAATTTCCCGTCCAAAGTAGCACATGCCTTTAAAGTTCCTAGTTTAAAGCTGTGGTTGTGAAATCCTGCTCCTGTACTGGTCAAGGCACAATACTGAGCTTTGTCTTACTTCTTCCAGTCCTCCCTTTATGGGATACCCCAAGGTCTAAAAAGTAGTGGAGTCAAAATGAGGTTGGGATAAAGGGACAGAGGAGATTAGGAGGACCCAATAAAAGATAGAGAGGGGCAGACAGGAGTGGAGCGTGAGAAGAGAGATGCAGGAAGAACCAGGTTGGAGAAAGAGAGTTTAGATTCAAATACCTGCAGGGGTCCCAATTGGCATGCAAGTACTTGATCCTGTCATGGTCTCCCTCTACATTCTGGGTTTTGTAGCTTTGCATTATCTGATATAAATGCAAAACTACAAGTGTGAGACAAAAAGAAAAGACTGAGTGATCTATTTAAATGGGGGAACCTCTGTGAGAAGAGAAGCAGTGGGTGAGAAGAGTGAGATGAGGAAACAGGAAATGATGAAAGAGAGAAGCACTGAAGCAGAATGTTAAGGAGCACTTGGGAGGTTACAGAAGGACGTGCTGAATGACTAAGAGGGGGAAGTGAGTGGCAGAAAACTAGAGTGGAATGAACAATGTTCCAGTTGTGCACTCCTTTGTTCTCTGTAATGTGTTCTATTTCAAGAATCTATTTTGACCTCCCTATGCCATCCAGGTATGTCCAAAGTCCCCTTTTGCACTTTTTTACACAAGTAACACGGGAAACCAAATGCCAACGCCTAGATGCACTTTACTTGAACCTGAAGGTTTTTTCCACAATGTTCTCCAATAATAATCTTTGGATCAAGAACATGGCAATTCAATTTCTTTATTTTCATGTATTTTCTTATGTTTTTGAATTGTATGGATTAAAAATGTCGTTCTTCATTTTACATATTTGCTTGTGGCCATCTATATGGCCCCACATCATGACACTCAATGACATTATTTACAACATCCAATGGTTTTCGACTCCAAATTCCCAATGCATTTTGGATCCTGCGACCCTTCTTCAGGGGTCTGTAAAAATGAACAATAAGGCATTATGCATTTTTTGCACTGACGATGTTTTCTATCAACACAACATGAATCCAACTTGACTTGTGTGTGACTGTAAATGTGGATCGTATCTAAAGGTCACTTTTTTGCTCAATATAGTTCCGGGTTCGCGCACTCGAATCAATGTCACGTTAGACAGAAGCATGCAGTAAAAATGCAGGCACACTTTTGATTGTTAGAAGTGTTGGCATGATAGAGAAATTATCTAGAACAGAATGGTGATGTTTTCTGGAAGCACATGAGACTGCAAATTGCTGTGTTCACTGGGAGAATCTCGGGGAGTAATCATGGCACCATTTTGCATGAACCACAATGTTTCTAGGTTTCTCCTGCACAGCACTTGCATTGTGCTTATTTATTCTATTGTTAATACATATCTTAAAAGGTGCTAACACCCCCCTTGCTTTTCATTGGTTCCATGTGCTTGTCACTTACTTTTCCTCCATCTATATTGGCTGTTACATGCTATTTCCTGTTCTTTCTGTGTGTTTGCTCTTATCAGTTTCCCAAAGCCCAATTACTGTTTCCATCCGCTTTTGAAGCTGAACTTTAAAAAAATATTTTGCCTACCTTGCAGGCATATTCAACAGCTCTCAATGCAGCCCACCTCTCATACGAACTGAATGTGCCTAGTCAGTTTCATGCCGCCTCTTTTGTTATTATTATCTACATCTTCATGGTGTTGGAGCAGCCTGACTTTAATATGGCCACCTCAAGACTTAGCCTTGTTTTAATGAGTCACAATCATGCGCAAGATATTCTCTCACCAAGTTGTTTTGTAATTCCTTCACGGCAAGTTAATTCCTTCACTACTAGTGCACACCTAACTTTAACAAGCATTGGCATAGCCAATAGGTCTCGCCTTTGGGACCTTATAAGTGTTTAGCCATGCAACACTTGATGTTGTTGCACCAAAGATCTTGTGCTGGATAACCAAACACATATAAGGTCCCACAGGCGAGACCTATTGGCTATGCCAATGCTTGTGTTTTGATCCAATGGAAGCCATTATCAGCCAGTATCAGTGTTGTTGGCCATATCCTTGCCACCGAGCTCTATCAATCAATCAATCAGAACATTTGTAAAGCGTGCTACTCACCAGTGAGGGTCTCAAGGTGCTGGTGGGGGGGGGGTGCTGCGCATGCTCGAACAGCCAGGTCTTGAGTAGCCTCCTCTGCTGCTCCCATGCTGCATCAGTTGGTCACTAACTACATGAGTGTGTATATTAGTTATTGATTAGTTGGGTGAGTATTTGTATGGGACACTGAGTTTGTGTGTGGTTGGATGGGGTGTGTGTAACTCTATGCATAGATGTGTGAATGGTTGATTGACTAGGTGTATGAAGAACCTAGACCTTATGGGTCTGGCAGAGCAGGGTACGCCTTAATCTCCTGAGTTCACCTGCTTTGTCGAACAGAGACACGGGACACTCCGTTAGGCGTAGAAGATAAGGTTTATTAGCTGCAGCTAAGTACAGTTGTCCCAGAAGTACACTCGGTATGTTCTTAGGAGACTGCCCCTTTACTTCGTGGCGCACAATCTTTTATAACACACATATTCACAAAGAACACTCCCAATGCATACAGGGTTAACCAATGAGAAGAATGTGAAAACAAGATATTAAGTAACTCAAATAAGCCTCTCTTCCAACTGTGTTTGTCACCCTTCCCCTCAAGTTAATCAGTGGTAGTGTTTATAAGTCGGCTTGCAGGTGGCAGGACACATTTGTATGCCCCGGAGGACAGTTGTGAAATGAGAGGATACGAGTAAAGAATAGCGAAGGCCAGAGGATAAGATAAAGTAAGGAAAGAATGGTGCGAACCAACAGATAGTCGAGACAGGGATCAGTCAAACCAGACGAGGATTAGTGGAGTCGGCCAGACCCTGACACCAGCTATTAACAGAGGCAGGAGGTTATTTGACACGTTGCAGTATGATGAGGGAAAACAACACCTCGTTCCCGCACTGCCTGAGTGAGGGCAACACAAAATGGCGGAAAGACACAAAATGGTGGCTAAATACGAAAAATGAATTACCTCAAACCCTCCTTTTGCCATTACTCAGGCATGACACACAGACTTATTTTAATCTGAGTCGACGTCAATGGCCATGAGGTCATCAAGCTGTTGCTGCAACATCATTTTAATGCTCTCCGTCTTCCGTGGCACAGGCCTTGGGACACACATAGTGGCACAAAGACCACAGATGGCGGGGCCACACTGCATACAGAGACAACAGGAAAAAATGATGGCCAAAATCTCTCCAAGGAATGTTAATACCTTCCATCCCCATTTGGACAGTAATCCCCAAAACCATTCCAATAAAGACCAATCTCCTTCGTCCTGATGAATCGACTCGGAGATCACATGTAATTTGGAGATGGCTTGGTATACCGTAGGGGCATCATCAGGTATATAAATGCAACAGCTAGATCCGATCAATTTACAAACTCCACCACGATCCGCGAGAATAACATCCAGAGCAATCCGGTTCTGCAATGTCATGAGACGATCCGCTTGAAGTTCAGCTGTGAGATTACTCAACAGTCTCAACAACACAAACCAATTGTCTCATGTTTCTACTGTTGGCCATTGGGCCCCAAAAAGGAAGAAATCCTTTAAGGAAATCACCTCCCTCTTGTCCTGCCGTGTCTTCAGAATCAATAATCCCTCTGCCATATCTGTTTCTGTGATGTCCCGAAGTAGCAGTGTATGTAGGGGGAGAAGAAAGGCTATATAGCATGTTCCTGAAAAATCCGTTGGTAGCCACGTGTACGCTCTATCGTGGCAGACAAAATACGTGCCGTGGGATGGTACTAACGGTGGTGAATTCTGAGATGTGTGAATGTATGTATGGGAACAAACACTCTTTCCTTGTCCAGTGTCAGTAGTCTGGCCATTCATTTGTACACAAAAGTTACCTCGATGAGGCACAGTCCAAATTGGTGGAGATTTTCCCTGTTTAACTCTATCTGTAAGGCTAGTAGCGTAACGAGTCACGTTCCAACCATCGTATGCCCGTTTCTCATCAACAGGAACCCTACTATTCTCCACAATTCTAGCCATAGCCACTATTCCTTTTATCAGAGAACTATGACTAAAATCTTGCCCACTACCATATGAACCAACTGGACGTCTAAATCGGTTCTGATATGCATTTGAAAACATCACAAAATAGGCCCAAGCGGAACCTTCATAAGAAAATGGAAGGGCTAAATATGGCATCCCTTTGTCTGTGGTATGAGGCATAAGTCCACACACCCAACAGTCGGTTGTGTTGACTACCAATTGGTGTTGATGCAACAACTGGGCAAATGAATTGTTAAAATATTCTGTTCTCCTGATTAGTTCATGTTGGGGAAGCATATATAATTGATGTGGGGAGATAGTAGAATGAAAAGGCAAGGAAATAGAAGTAGGGACAGATTTGTGCTGCATAGCATGAACAATCCAACCTATACAAGCCAATAAGATACTAGAAAACATAAGAACACACAATGTTATGCCACATTGACTGTACACTAATTTACAATATTTCTTTCTCATCTCTTCCTTCTTATTATTCTTTCCCAATTTGACATCCATCCTCTAAAATTGTTGCTCACGGCAATCTTCCTTACTCACTTGGCTGTGATTATTAGCCGTCCTATGACACTGCAAGTCCTGGGGGCCTAGCCACTATACAGGTCACGAACCAAGACTCCTACCGTGACCCTGCAACCTGGACAGATGATACATGTCACGAAAGAGATGAAAATCTCAGGTGTCCTTGACCAGTCAAGGCCTTAAATATATCGAGTTCTGTTCAGTACAGTTTGGTCCTGAAATAGTGTCTGTGGATCTGTAGTGTTCAATCGGAGATGTGACGGTACGGCTTCTTGTAAAACATCGTCATCTTCTTTCTCTGACCGAGCTCCATCTAGGTGTGCACTACTGAAAGGTACAAACCGGGGGACCCTTTCGCCTTCAAAATCACCTACACCCTTACAGACCCACTGGTCAAAGGGCAAGGGCAAGGGCACCTTTTTGCAGTGCACACCATGGATCCAGTTCTTTTTCCCTTCGACTTTCACTGCTGTACGTGTCACCAGAAAACCTGTCAAGGCGCCTTCCAACAAGGTTCCAAATTCCTTGTCCTCTGAGAGTTTTTCACACAGACCCAGTCTCCCGGTTGCATAGAATGACCTGGGTCTGTGGAGGCCTCTGGTAAAGCGTTTTGAACCTGTTGGTGGAGAACACGTAATTTAGTGGTGAGGTCATGTAAGTAGTCAATCAGCATTGGAAACTGTATGTCAGAATACTTTTTAGGGCGAGGAATTCCCCAAACATTAGTCGGGCGCCCAAAAACAACCTTGTATGGGCTGAGTCCCAAACGAGAATGTACTGTTGTTCTAGTGGATAGGAGAGCCAAAGGTAAGGCATCGGGCCAGGCAAGTCCCGTGCTAGCCTGTACCTTTGCAAGCTTGAGTTTGAGAGTGCCGTTATAGCACTCTACCAAACCCGCTGATTGGGGATGGTTCGCCGCATGGAATTTCTGCCGAATACCAAGACCGGCACACACCTTTTTCATAATTTGGCCCACAAATTCACTTCCATTGTCACTCCAGACAATGCGTGGCAAACCAAACCTAGGGAAGAACTCTTTTAGAAGAACTTTGGCAGTGGACAAAGCAGTGTTGTCTTTCAGGGGGTAGGCCTCTATCCATCTGGAGAAGGCACACACCATCACCAAGACATATTTGAGATTGTTGCATCGTTCCATGTGGATATAATCAATTTGCAACACCTCAAAAGGATATGTTGGGGGAGCAAAATGACCTGCTGGAGTTGGGGTTCCCTTTCCTGGATTATGCATCAAGCAAACGATACAATGCTTCACTAAATTATCTGCACATTTTGGAATCCATTCGTTCAGCCACACTGGAGCCAGAAGCTAACATATTCCTTTCGCACTGCTGTGGGCTGGACTATGTGCCATAGCAACTACAGGCAGTACATAGGCATCTGGTACCAGCCACCGCTGATGTTCTGACAATTCTATCCAACATCCCATTGCGTCTAACATTCCTGTACTCTCTTTACACTTACTCAACTCTTTCTCTGTAGCCTCTCCTTGAATCGATCTCACACTTTCTATTGTATCCTCACACATTCCTTTTTCCTTGACCCAATTTGCAGGGCCCGCAACATACATGCGACTTATAGCATCTCTGGCTGTTTTTTTCGCTACCTCATCTGCAAAAGCATTCCCGCGACCAACATCATCAGTAATCCTCTTATGCGCACTACACTTTATGATTGCTATCTGGGTAGGCAAAGCAAGTGACTCAAGAAGATCAGCTACCAACTGACCATGCTGTATTTTAGTACCGTGGGAGGTAAAGAATCCTCTTTCCTTCCACAAACGACCAAAGTATGTGCCACACCAAACGCATACTGGCTGTCGGTATATACATTCACTCTCTTCCCCTTAGATAACACACACGCTCTGGTCAAAGCTATCAGTTCAGCTGCCTGAGCTGAATAATGTCTGATGCATGCTGTCTCCACGATTGTATGCAAGGTGGTAACAGAATAAGCTGAAGTTGTTTTACCATTAGGGAGTTTAAAACAAGAACCATCCACCCATAGGATCCCATCCGGGTCCATTAGTGGTGTATCTTTCAAACCAATCCTACCTTTTGTCTCCTCCTCAGTGCGGAGAAAACAATCATGTTGTTCCTGAATACCTTTCTTTTCAGGAAGAGGTAACAATGTGTTACATCGTTTGATGTATACATGACTAGCCAAGAGCGTCAGCTCATACCCAGACAAGCGAGCACTTGTAAGATGCTGCGTTTTCATCCTATTTAGCAAGGTATCCACTGCATGTGGTACCATAACAATAAGAGTGTTATCTAGCACCACTCCAGCAGACTGACGAATAGAGATTGCTGCTGCTGCTGTAGCTTTAAGACAACTAGGCAATGCATTGGCTACTGGATCTAATGTAGCCAAAAAGTAGGCACATGGCCGCTGCTTGTCTCCAAATCGTTGTGTTAAGACTGACAATGCACAACCCTCTCTTTCATGGACATAGAGCGTGAAGGGCTTACTGTAATCCGGAGTCCCCAACACAGGAGCAGAGCACAGGGCAGCACGTAAATCAGAAAAACTCTTCTGACATTTGTCAGTCGAAGGAAGGGGTTGGGGTGTGTCTTTCAAAGTGAGTGCCAACAAAGGTTTAGCCAACAAAGAAAAATTTGGAATGCGCTGTCTACAATAAGAGGTAATGCCCAGAAAGGCACGCACTTCTCTTTGTGTGGATGGCACAGACATTTATGCAATTGCTTGAATACGTTCTGGGGTCAGTCGCCTTCCCTCCTTCGACAAGAGATGACCTAGATATGTAACCTCTTGGCGGGCATATTGTAATTTAGAAGGTGAAACCTTATGGTGAAGGTCAGACAAGTGACGCAATAGTGCAACAGTCACGTTCTTGCAAATATCCTCTGAATCAGCAGCAATCAATAAATCATCCACATACTGAATAAGGGTAGCACCTGGCGGCAAAGGAAAAGCATCAAGCTGGCATTTCAGAGCTTGCCTATAGATGGAGGGACTATCACAATAGCCTTGGGGTGCGCGCTTGAACCGGAAACTTCGGCCTCCTAAAGAGAAGCCAAAAATATCCCTACTCTCTTCAGCAATGGGGATGCTGAAGAAAGCATTTTTCAGATCAATAACAGAAAACCAAGCTGCCGAGGCAGGTATCATAGTTAACAGGGCAGTGATATCTGGAACAACAGGAAACTGTAGTACAACAATTTTATTAACTTCCCGGAGATCAATAACAAAGCGATAAACAGGAGGCTGAGAAGGATCAGTGCGTTTAAGAACCGGGAGAACACAACTATTGCATACATTTCCCCTCGTCTCATCGACCACACCCTTCTGAACCAAATCATAAATAATAGCAAAAAGTGCTCTTTCACCATCATTAGGAATTTTGTATTGAGGGATGCGTGGCAATTTAGCATTGGGCTTGAGGGTAACAACATAGGGTGGGATCTCAAGACAACCAACATCATTTGGACCCGTAGCCCAAAGTGTCGCAGGGAGAGAGAGCAATTCAGGTGGAAATTGATCTTTAGACAAATACATTGGAGAAGTCAGTTTCTGCCCCAAAACGAGTTGCACACCAGAAGGAGAACAATATATCGTTGCATTCAATATTTTCAATAAATCCAAACCCAACAGATTTTCGCCACAACCAGTCGTTAAAAGAAGCGGGGCTTCCAAATCATAAGAACCAATTGAAATAGGCAGAGGACAAGAGACCGGGCTATGAACTGGGGCGCCAGAAAATCCTACGGATACGTTTGTTAAGCCGAACAAAGGTGCCCCAGGGAGTTTTGAGTGAATAATAGAACTTCTCATCGCACCAGTATCTAAAAGAAATGGCTCTGAAACACCCATTGTAGTGACATTAACATAAGGCCCATTCTGATCTACTGGAATCGATACAACTCCCTCACTTTGTCTATGGCTGTCCTAGTTAGCGTGAAGACCGTCATTCTCACCTTCAACATAGTAATCATCATTGTAATACTGTGTAGACTGAGTATTTTGCTGATCAAAGTAGTTCGTAGAATGTGGAGGTGGAGGGGAACGCTGTGTCTGGGGCGACATACCTCGACCTCTACCCCTGGGCGCTAACTGGGAACCACCACGACCTCGTGGAGTAGATAGTCCTTCATTACACTGTAATAAAACCGGGCAGCCATTCTTAAAGTGACCTTCCTCCCTACAATAGGCGCATTGGTTAGGACCCAGCAAAGGTCGCGGAATATAGGGCTCAGGCTTTTGAAACACCCTCTAAAAATTGGGGAGGCTGTTGAAACTGGTGCTGAGCAGAGCGAGGAGGATAAGCTTGTTGCAGAAGAACCTTCGTTTTTAATTCTTTAGTCTTTTTCTCTTGCTTGTCTTTTTCCTCTTTGTCCCTGTTTTCGTAATATTGAGCAGTAGCCAATATCTGAGCAGGAGAAGAAACAGCCCATGAACTTTCAGAGTCTTTTAACTCATGTGACAACTCGGGGAGCAAATTAAATACGAATTTATCTACAAATAATTGCTGGCACATGGTCAATTGTTGTTTTTGCATTTGTCACCCCCAGTGGGAAGGGTATGCTCAGACGTGAGTCCCGTGCTCTCCATGCCACTGGAATCAAGCTATCCTGGCTGAAGAGGGGTGAAACCCCGAAACCGGTCCTAGGATGCTTGTTTCCAGTCCAGGGAGGACCTTGCTTGGCAGTTCGGGCTGGACTGTTCCCATGAGGCACATGGTCAAGACTGATTTGCATATGGCTGGGTTCAAACTGGAATGGCATGGTGAGCAAAAAAACGATGGATTTAGGCCCAGATCTCTGTACTGGGGTGAATGTATGACATTGTTCTGCATTCTGTCCATCAATTGTTGTTTTTGCATTTGTCACCCCCAGTGGGAAGGGTATGCTCAGACGTGAGTCCCGTGCTCTCCATGCCACTGGAATCAAGCTATCCTGGCTGAAGAGGGGTGAAACCCTGAAACCGGTCCTAGGATGCTTGTTTCCAGTCCAGGGAGGACCTTGCTTGGCAGTTCGGGCTGGACTGTTCCCATGAGGCACATGGTCAAGACTGATTTGCATATGGCTGGGTTCAAACTGGAATGGCATGGTGAGCAAAAAAACGATGGATTTAGGCCCAGATCTCTGTACTGGGGTGAATGTATGACATTGTTCTGCATTCTGTCCATCAATTGTTGTTTTTGCATTTGTCACCCCCAGTGGGAAGGGTATGCTCAGACGTGAGTCCCGTGCTCTCCATGCCACTGGAATCAAGCTATCCTGGCTGAAGAGGGGTGAAACCCCGAAACCGGTCCTAGGATGCTTGTTTCCAGTCCAGGGAGGACCTTGCTTGGCAGTTCGGGCTGGACTGTTCCCATGAGGCACATGGTCAAGACTGATTTGCATATGGCTGGGTTCAAACTGGAATGGCATGGTGAGCAAAAAAACGATGGATTTAGGCCCAGATCTCTGTACTGGGGTGAATGTATGACATTGTTCTGCATTCTGTCCATCAATTGTTGTTTTTGCATTTGTCACCCCCAGTGGGAAGGGTATGCTCAGACGTGAGTCCCGTGCTCTCCATGCCACTGGAATCAAGCTATCCTGGCTGAAGAGGGGTGAAACCCCGAAACCGGTCCTAGGATGCTTGTTTCCAGTCCAGGGAGGACCTTGCTTGGCAGTTCGGGCTGGACTGTTCCCATGAGGCACATGGTCAAGACTGATTTGCATATGGCTGGGTTCAAACTGGAATGGCATGGTGAGCAAAAAAACGATGGATTTAGGCCCAGATCTCTGTACTGGGGTGAATGTATGACATTGTTCTGCATTCTGTCCATCAATTGTTGTTTTTGCATTTGTCACCCCCAGTGGGAAGGGTATGCTCAGACGTGAGTCCCGTGCTCTCCATGCCACTGGAATCAAGCTATCCTGGCTGAAGAGGGGTGAAACCCCGAAACCGGTCCTAGGATGCTTGTTTCCAGTCCAGGGAGGACCTTGCTTGGCAGTTCGGGCTGGACTGTTCCCATGAGGCACATGGTCAAGACTGATTTGCATATGGCTGGGTTCAAACTGGAATGGCATGGTGAGCAAAAAAACGATGGATTTAGGCCCAGATCTCTGTACTGGGGTGAATGTATGACATTGTTCTGCATTCTGTCCATCAATTGTTGTTTTTGCATTTGTCACCCCCAGTGGGAAGGGTATGCTCAGACGTGAGTCCCGTGCTCTCCATGCCACTGGAATCAAGCTATCCTGGCTGAAGAGGGGTGAAACCCCGAAACCGGTCCTAGGATGCTTGTTTCCAGTCCAGGGAGGACCTTGCTTGGCAGTTGGGGCTGGACTGTTCCCATGAGGCACATGGTCAAGACTGATTTGCATATGGCTGGGTTCAAACTGGAATGGCATGGTGAGCAAAAAAACGATGGATTTAGGCCCAGATCTCTGTACTGGGGTGAATGTATGACATTGTTCTGCATTCTGTCCATCAATTGTTGTTTTTGCATTTGTCACCCCCAGTGGGAAGGGTATGCTCAGACGTGAGTCCCGTGCTCTCCATGCCACTGGAATCAAGCTATCCTGGCTGAAGAGGGGTGAGACCCCGAAACCGGTCCTAGGATGCTTGTTTCCAGTCCAGGGAGGACCTTGCTTGGCAGTTCGGGCTGGACTGTTCCCATGAGGCACATGGTCAAGACTGATTTGCATATGGCTGGGTTCAAACTGGAATGGCATGGTGAGCAAAAAAACGATGGATTTAGGCCCAGATCTCTGTACTGGGGTGAATGTATGACATTGTTCTGCATTCTGTCCATCAATTGTTGTTTTTGCATTTGTCACCCCCAGTGGGAAGGGTATGCTCAGACGTGAGTCCCGTGCTCTCCATGCCACTGGAATCAAGCTATCCTGGCTGAAGAGGGGTGAAACCCCGAAACCGGTCCTAGGATGCTTGTTTCCAGTCCAGGGAGGACCTTGCTTGGCAGTTCGGGCTGGACTGTTCCCATGAGGCACATGGTCAAGACTGATTTGCATATGGCTGGGTTCAAACTGGAATGGCATGGTGAGCAAAAAAACGATGGATTTAGGCCCAGATCTCTGTACTGGGGTGAATGTATGACATTGTTCTGCATTCTGTCCATCAATTGTTGTTTTTGCATTTGTCACCCCCAGTGGGAAGGGTATGCTCAGACGTGAGTCCTGTGCTCTCCATGCCACTGGAATCAAGCTATCCTGGCTGAAGAGGGGTGAAACACCGAAACCGGTCCTAGGATGCTTGTTTCCAGTCCAGGGAGGACCTTGCTTGGCAGTTCGGGCTGGACTGTTCCCATGAGGCACATGGTCAAGACTGATTTGCATATGGCTGGGTTCAAACTGGAATGGCATGGTGAGCAAAAAAACGATGGATTTAGGCCCAGATCTCTGTACTGGGGTGAATGTATGACATTGTTCTGCATTCTGTCCATCAATTGTTGTTTTTGCATTTGTCACCCCCAGTGGGAAGGGTATGCTCAGACGTGAGTCCCGTGCTCTCCATGCCACTGGAATCAAGCTATCCTGGCTGAAGAGGGGTGAAACCCCGAAACCGGTCCTAGGATGCTTGTTTCCAGTCCAGGGAGGACCTTGCTTGGCAGTTCGGGCTGGACTGTTCCCATGAGGCACATGGTCAAGACTGATTTGCATATGGCTGGGTTCAAACTGGAATGGCATGGTGAGCAAAAAAACGATGGATTTAGGCCCGATCTCTGTACTGGGGTGAATGTATGACATTGTTCTGCATTCTGTCCATCAATTGTTGTTTTTGCATTTGTCACCCCCAGTGGGAAGGGTATGCTCAGATGTGAGTCCCGTGCTCTCCATGCCACTGGAATCAAGCTATCCTGGCTGAAGAGGGGTGAAACCCCGAAACCGGTCCTAGGATGCGTGTTTCCAGTCCAGGGAGGACCTTGCTTGGCAGTTCGGGCTGGACTGTTCCCATGAGGCACATGGTCAAGACTGATTTGCATATGGCTGGGTTCAAACTGGAATGGCATGGTGAGCAAAAAAACGATGGATTTAGGCCCGGATCTCTGTACTGGGGTGAATGTATGACATTGTTCTGCATTCTGTCCATCAATTGTTGTTTTTGCATTTGTCACCCCCAGTGGGAAGGGTATGCTCAGACGTGAGTCCCGTGCTCTCCATGCCACTGGAATCAAGCTATCGTGGCTGAAGAGGGGTGAAACCCCGAAACCGGTCCTAGGATGCTTGTTTCCAGTCCAGGGAGGACCTTGCTTGGCAGTTCGGGCTGGACTGTTCCCATGAGGCACATGGTCAAGACTGATTTGCATATGGCTGGGTTCAAACTGGAATGGCATGGTGAGCAAAAAAACGATGGATTTAGGCCCAGATCTCTGTACTGGGGTGAATGTATGACATTGTTCTGCATTCTGTCCATCAATTGTTGTTTTTGCATTTGTCACCCCCAGTGGGAAGGGTATGCTCAGACGTGAGTCCCGTGCTCTCCATGCCACTGGAATCAAGCTATCCTGGCTGAAGAGGGGTGAAACCCCGAAACCGGTCCTAGGATGCTTGTTTCCAGTCCAGGGAGGACCTTGCTTGGCAGTTCGGGCTGGACTGTTCCCATGAGGCACATGGTCAAGACTGATTTGCATACGGCTGGGTTCAAACTGGAATGGCATGGTGAGCAAAAAAACGATGGATTTAGGCCCAGATCTCTGTACTGGGGTGAATGTATGACATTGTTCTGCATTCTGTCCATCAATTGTTGTTTTTGCATTTGTCACCCCCAGTGGGAAGGGTATGCTCAGACGTGAGTCCTGTGCTCTCCATGCCACTGGAATCAAGCTATCCTGGCTGAAGAGGGGTGAAACCCCGAAACCGGTCCTAGGATGCTTGTTTCCAGTCCAGGGAGGACCTTGCTTGGCAGTTCGGGCTGGACTGTTCCCATGAGGCACATGGTCAAGAGTGATTTGCATATGACTGGGTTCAAACTGGAATGGCATGGTGAGCAAAAAAACTATGGATTTAGGCCCAGATCTCTGTACTGGGGTGAATGTATGACATTGTTCTGCATTCTGTCCATCAATTGTTGTTTTTGCATTTGTCACCCCCAGTGGGAAGGGTATGCTCAGACGTGAGTCCCGTGCTCTCCATGCCACTGGAATCAAGCTATCCTGGCTGAAGAGGGGTGAAACCCCGAAACCGGTCCTAGGATGCTTGTTTCCAGTCCAGGGAGGACCTTGCTTGGCAGTTCGGGCTGGACTGTTCCCATGAGGCACATGGTCAAGACTGATTTGCATATGGCTGGGTTCAAACTGGAATGGCATGGTGAGCAAAAAAACGATGGATTTAGGCCCAGATCTCTGTACTGGGGTGAATGTATGACATTGTTCTGCATTGTGTCCATCAATTGTTGTTTTTGCATTTGTCACCCCCAGTGGGAAGGGTATGCTCAGACGTGAGTCCCGTGCTCTCCATGCCACTGGAATCAAGCTATCCTGGCTGAAGAGGGGTGAAACCCCGAAACCGGTCCTAGGATGCTTGTTTCCAGTCCAGGGAGGACCTTGCTTGGCAGTTCGGGCTGGACTATTCCCATGAGGCACATGGTCAAGACTGATTTGCATATGGCTGGGTTCAAACTGGAATGGCATGGTGAGCAAAAAAACGATGGATTTATGCCCAGATCTCTGTACTGGGGTGAATGTATGACATTGTTCTGCATTCTGTCCATCAATTGTTGTTTTTGCATTTGTCCACCCTCCGTAGTCATATCCTGACCACTGTGATCAATAAACGTCTCCTCAAAACGAGTGAAGAAATCGGAGACACTCTCATCTTTCTTCTGCCTACACGCAGCTAATTTATCCCAATTAACTCGTAAGGCGGGCATCATTGTTTTCATTAAAGTAATAATCCTACCAGGGAGTTCTGTGATCAAAACATCAGGCTTAGTACCACCCACTTGTGCTCTATCCGAGGCAGTTATAGCATTCCATGTACCACCAAATTCCTGAGCGTGATCCTCTCTACGAATCCGAGCCCATAACGCTTGTGGGACTACATTTCCCATCAACATGTCAATATCGGCTAAATTCATAATACAGGCATCAACAGTCTGAGACAATTCTTTATAGTAACCAGCAGGGTTTTTTTGGGGATCCGGTAAAGATTGTTTGAGGGCCAAAACATCAGATCTCTTCCAGGGGACAAGTACCCATATACGCTGGAAGTGAGCGGGAAGAGCTGGATTATTTCCTGCTTGCGCAACCTCTTCCCTCCATATCGGAGGAACCTCTCTCATTGGGTAATGTTTCAATGTCTGCCGAACAGCAGGATCAGAATCAAGAAAAGTTTGTGAAGAAAATAACGACCTAAAAGTAACAAGTGTCCTTACGGCGTCCTCAACCTTAGAACCCACAATGAGTCCTTTATCAATCAATCAATCAATCATAGGCATTTGTATAGTGCACTGCTCACCCGGAGTGTCTCAAGGCGCTGGGGGGGGGGGGGAACGCTACTGCTCGAACAGCCAGGTCTTGAGTTGCTTCCTGAAGGCGAGATGGTCTTGCGTTGTCCGGAGGTGGATGGGGAGAGAGTTCCATGTCTTGGATGCCAGGTAGGAGAAGGATCTTCCTCCGGCGGTGGATCTGCGGATGCGGGGGACGGTGGCGAGAGCGAGGCTGGCGGAGCGGAGCTGGCGGGTGGGCTTGTGGAAGGTCAGGCGGCTGTTGAGGAATTCGGGGCCAGGGTCGTGGAGGGCCTTGTGTGTGTGGGTGAGGAGTCGGAACGTGATTCTTTTGTTGACGGGGAGCCAGTGCAGGTCTCTCAGGTGTCCGGAGATGTGGCTGTGTCGGGGGATGTCCAGGATGAGTCGTGCTGCGGCGTTCTGGATCCGATGGAGTTTCTTCTGGAGTTTGGCGTCGGTGCCGGCGTAGAGGGCGTTCCCGTAGTCCAGCCGACTGGTGACGAGGGCCTGGGTGACCGTCTTCCTGGTCTCGGTGGGGATCCACCGGAAGATCTTTCGAAGCATGCGCAGGGTGTTGAAGCATGAAGACGAGACGGCGTTGACTTGTCTGGTCATCGAGAGGGAGGAGTCCAGGATGAAGTCTAGGTTGCGTGCGTGGTCCGTTGGCTTGGGGGTGGCTCCCAGGACGGGGGGCCACCAGGAGTCGTCCCAGGCGGAGGGTGATGATCCCAGGATGAGGACCTCCGTCTTGTCTGAGTTCAGTTTCAGGCGGCTGTTCTTCATCCATTCGGCGACGTCTTTCATCCCTTCGTGTAGGCTGGCGGCGTCCGGGTCGCTGGTGAGGGAGAGGATCAGCTGGGTGTCGTCAGCGTAGGTGATGATCTTGAGGTTGTGTTGACGTGTGATGGTTGCGAGGGGGCTCATGTAGACGTTGAAGAGGGTGGGGCTGAGCGATGACCCTTGTGGAACGCCGCAGATGACTTCGGTGGCCGCTGACCGAAATTAGCCTGAACATCCAACAGACCCTGGGGAAGAAAACCCAAATCCATATCCTCCCATCCTTTAGCGAGAGTGTCACACATAACATTAAATACATATCTCTGCGTGGGCGCATCCCACTGATGAAAGGTGATCATGATATCTTTCACACTATACTGGGGACCCTTCTCGATCCATTTGCGAGCGAGAGAGTCCAATACCACCCGTTCGTCGGAACCTGGAAGTTGGCTACGAGACTGTCTTCGAGAAAAGCCGTAGACATGTTCAGAGTCCCAAAGAAAGGGGACAAAAAAACAGAGACAGTATCTGTTATTCGTTTGCGCACAGTAGGAGAATTAGACATAAGGACAGGGGACAAGGTATTAGGCGATACAGGAGAGGAACTGGCAGTTATAAGGGGAGCCGAAGGCAAAGAAGATTGGGGTTCAGGAGATGGAGACAAAGGAATCGGTGGCACGAGAGGTGGGAGTGGCAATACCGGAAGGGGCAAATGTGGAAGAACCGGAACAGGTGGGGGGACAACAGGCAACTGAACAGGTTGTAACAACGGGGGTGCATTAGCACCTTGTACATAGGGTGGAGGCAATCTCAATAGGTGAGACATCAAAGGGTCTTCCTCCAGATCCTTACTTTTATCAGAAGGGAATTAGGCAACACCGGATAGCATCTATCTATTGCCATACGATGCTGTCTCTCTGAAATTTCCATTGCATTATCAATCTCATTATCTTTAAACTGCTGTGCAGCCTGTATAATCGTCATATTTTGTGCTTTCTTATCTCGTTTTGCCTGCTTAATTTCTTTCTGTCTGGCTTCCTTACGCCAGAGGCGGAAAGAGTCAAACATTGCCGGCCGGGCTTGTCTTTTGAACAATATCGCTTCCAAACTGTCTAATATGTCAGGCTCAAAACTACCATTTTGTGGTCACTGTAGAACGCCATCGTTCTTCGCGTATCGGATCCATGCCTTATTAAAGGCAATGGGTCCGACACCATGTTTTGAATAAAGCTCATAGGTGAGAGTTCCAAGCGGAGGAATCAGACAAGAGTCCTCCAGCCGGGAATCCCTATTACAACCAAGACAACAGAACTTCCTAAACTTATTCAGACCAGGCATCGTTATTTCACTGGACTGTTCACAAACATCAAGGGGTTAAATCAAATAATACAGCACAAACGTACTCACCCCTCGGCTTCGGCTTTTGCAATAGCCGAATCAAAGACCCAAATTAAAACAAAACAAAATAGTGGGAGCTACCCACCAATACTTAACTAAGTGTCTTCTTACGCCAACAGAGGCCCGTCTAATGTCTCGCGATACCAAACATCATCAAAGGGACCAAAGCAGGGCGGCAGTCAGGGCAGCAGTCGTCAGCAGCCGTCAGAAAGGAGAAACCGCGCTGCAAAAGACCTTCGGACCACTTCGACATACAGGGGTCGCTTGACGTGGTTCGCGATTCCTCCAGAATTTTCTTGCGGGGCTCCTCACGATCCTCGGGCAGAACTGCTACCTCTGAAGCCGGCCCACGTTCATGCGCCAAATTGAAGAACCTAGACCTTATGGGTCTGGCGGCTCAGGGTACGCCTTAATCTCCTGAGTTCACCTGCTTTGTCGAACAGAGACACGGGACACTCCGATAGGCGTAGAAGATAAGGTTTATTAGCTGCAGCTAAGTGCAGTTGTCCCAGAAGTACACTCGGTATGTTCTAAGGAGACTGCCACTTTACTTCGTGGTGCCCAATCTTTTATAACACACATATTCACAAAGAACACTCCCAATGCATACAGGGTTAACCAATGAGAAGAATGTGAAAACAAGATATTAAGTAACTCAAATAAGCCTCTCTTCCAACTGTGTTTGTCACCCTTCCCCACAAGTTAATCAGTGGTAGTGTTTATAAGTCGACTTGCAGGTGGCAGGACACATTTGTATGCCCCGCAGGACAGTTGTGAAATGAGAGAATACGAGAAAAGAATAGCGAAGGCCAGAGGATAAGATAAAGTCAGGAAAGAATGGTGCGAACCAACAGATAGTCGAGACAGGGATCAGTCAAACCAGACGAGGATTAGTGGAGTCGGCCAGACCCTGACACCAGCTATAAACAGAGGCAGGAGGTTATTTGACACGTTGCAGTAGGATGAGGGAAAACAAAACCTCGTTCCCGCACTGCCTGAGTGAGGGCAACACAAAATGGCGGAAAGACACAAAATGGTGGCTAAATACGAAAACTGAATTACCTCATGTATAGGTTTAAGAGTGCATGTGGAAACAGTTGTTTGGGTGACTGAGTGTATTTATTTGTGTGTTGGTGAGCTAATATATGTTTTAGTTGTACATCTTCAACAAAGTAAAAGAATAAAAGGCATTGTATGTGAGAGTTGGTGTATATAAATAAGTATATATAAGAGTCAGTGATTGTGAGAGTAACTATATGAATGAGTGTATAATTGTAATGGTGATTTTTTAACATATTAACTATGAGTTACTATGTGTTTGAATAAATGAGGTGTTGTGTGTATAATTGTGTAAGTGAGTAAATGTAAGTGTGATTACTTTTTTTCATGAGTGAGTAGGATGACTGCATAACCGACTAAGATGACTGCTGATGTGTCAATGTCTATATATGTGTATAAGTGCATTGGATAGTGTTCTATTAATTAGTGACTGCATGTATAAGTGATTCTGTTGTTGAATGGGTAGTTGTGTGTGTAGACTTAGGAATCAGTGAGTGGGTACGTAGTAACTTGTATCGGTGTGTCAATGGTTTCAAATATGGTACTCTGTATTATATAGTGAGTGATGAAAGGTTATACCAGTGTATGATGAGGTGTATCAGATTGTCACATGGCTGATGTCATCAGTAATGTCATCAGTGATGTCATTTGAGATGTCATCAGTGATGTCATCAGTGATGTCACTGACCATGTCATGAATCATGTAATATGTGACATCATCAGCAGTGCATTGCGGGCGCGCGATTTATAGTTAGCAGAACTAACTATAACGGAGGAATTTCTATGGTTTTGTACGAGTGAAATGTCCAGCTAACTATAACACCCCTGAAACCTATGTTTTTTTCTGTGAATTTCTAAGGTTTTTTAAATGCTAATTTCTAACTATAACGTCTCTGAAACCTATGGTTTTTTCTGTGAATTTCAAAGGTTTTATAAATGCTAATTTTTAAGTGTAATAGTAGTTATACCTATTTTTTTGTACTGATTTTCTACAGTTTTTTAACTGTTTATTTATAAATATTTTATTCGTTAAGTAACATTATATATTTTTCTGAAAATTGCACACAAAAAAAATAAAAAATTAAAACTGAAATATTGTTTAATTTTTTTGTTTTATTTTTTATTTTAACCCCTTCAGCGCGGCGCGGATTACCGCGCTGTGCTGAAGGGTTCATGAGCGGGCGGGGCCATGATGGAACGGTTCGGTCATCCGCACAGCGCAACCGATGAGCATGACGGAACCGCTCCGTCATGCGCATCGAAAGGGTTAATATATTATACTAAAAAAAACATTTTTATTCGGAGTCGCGCACCCAAAGCGTACACATCACGGTGGGTGCGCGGATTCTAGCTACCATTTTAGAAACGTCGTGAAGGATCCCCGTACTGGGGTATTGATTTTCCCCTTTGAGTTACATTGAAAAAGAGGAGATTGTAGACAGGAGACAGATCAAATAAAGCCCATTTGAGCTTAAAAACATTGGACGTTTCCTGGCTGAATCGGGTCTGTTGGCATGTATAGTTGTACTACCACTGCCTCTTCCTTCTGCCCACAATGATCTATTATATTGGCACAGCCTCTCTTGCCAGTCCTGTACTGTTGGTTTGTTGCCACTGCCCCCCTTTCTACTGCCCTCCATAGTCTGTTGTTCTGCCACTGACCTTCCTGCCTGCCCAGTGTGGTCAAATTGTTGCCTCTGCACCCTCCTACCTGCCTTCAATTTTCAGGGTCCGTGCCCCTGGCCTCTGCCTCTCAACAGTATCCTAATGAAAAACTAGATTGCTAACATTCTATATTTATTACAAAAGTGTGGAACGCCTGACGTCATCTTGATGTAATCAAAACTGTAATACCTAGAGCATTTCCTTTAGAAATTACATATATGAGAGGATCTTAATTGCATCAAAATTATGATTAGTGCTCTAAAAAACTAAAATGAGGACATATTTTCTGAGTTTTCAAATAGCGACAAAGCACTTTTAAATTATTTGTTATCTTTATATTTTTGTATCCAGTTGACCACTTGATTAAATGTTGCACTTAGGGGAGAGGATGTGGTGTTACTTCCAGAGCTGCAGACTTTGCAACTGGGGAACCAGGTTGGAGTTTCTGCTTCAGCTCGACATTCTGTGATTCTGGTCAAATCACTTAATCTCCCCATGTCTTCAACCATAATGAATTTGTTCTTGTGTGATGTAACCAATGCTACTGTAAAGCACTCCAATACCTGACAAGTCTGCACTATATAAAACTGAAAAAACACAAAAAATAAAAAGTGTTTTGCACACTTCTGTCATTGGGCTACATGTGGGCTACATCTGGATGATATTTGTGCTGCATTTGGGCTCTTTTATCTCTGGTGGCCATCTTGGAAGATTTATTTGTTATGAAGTTTCCTAATTTCCGCATTTACTGCAGTCTCCTCAATAGGAAATGCTTTCAGTTTTTTACTTGATTCCATCAAGAAGGTATTCAGATATGTCACACATTTGCCATGAATTCTGAATGTTAGCACTCTAGTTGCTCATTAGATCACTGTAGTAAAGCTACTGCTCACCACGGAAGTCTGCTGCTGGTATTAAAAGTGCATGTTTCAGTCTGCATGTCAGAATTTTTTTATGAAATAGAAGAGGATTTGAGAAGTCACTCAAAATTTGCACTAATTTTTCTTTCTTCAGCACTAATCATAATTTATATGGCAAAATGACCCCCTCATTGTGTTCCTTTTTAAATTAAATGTTTTAAGTGTTACCAGTTTATTCCAATCAAGATGGCTTCAGGTGTGCCATACTTTTGTCATAAGTAAGACAGTAAGCGCTCTAGTTGTTCTTAAGAACACTCTGGGACATTCTGTCATTGGGCTATACCTAGGCTACATCTGTGTGATATTTGTGCTACATTTGGGCTCTTTTGTCTCTGGTGGCTATCTTGGGAGACTTATTTGTTATGAAGTTTCCTAATTTCCGCATTTTCTGCAGTCTCCTCAGTAGGAAATGCTTTCAGTTTTTTACTTTGATTCCATCAAGAAGGTATTCAGATATGTCACACATTTGCCATGAATTCTGAATGTTAGCACTCTAGTTGCTCATTAGATCACTGTAGAAAAGCTACTGCTCACCACGGAAGTCTGCTGCTGGTATTAAAAGTGCATGTTTCAGTCTGCATGTCAGACTTTTTTAATGAAATAGAAGAGGATTTGAGAAGTCACTCAAAATGTGCCCTAATTTTTCTTTTTGCAGCACTAATCATACTTTCTATGGCAAAATGAACCCCCTAATTTTGTTCCTTTTTAAATTAAATGTTTTAAGAGTTACTACTTTATTCCAATCAAGATGGCTTCAGGTGTGCAATACGTTTGTCATAAGTAGGACTGTTAGCACTCTAGTTGTTCTTTAGAACACTCTGGGTAGCTGCAGTAGAACACAAAGGAATCAACTGACAGTCTCTGCCCTTGTTGGATGTACATGTTTTACTGAGAATGTCAGACTTCATTCTCACATGACTGAGAAAGATAATGTGAAGTTACAGAAAATATGCTCTCAGTTTAGCTTATAGATCACCTTCCAAACCTCTGTGGGAAAAGCATGAGAAAATTGTTTTCTCTCAAACATGATTCATGATATCCCAGCAGAAGGCTTTTTCACCTGGTAAAATCACCTTAGAACACACCACAATTCCTAAAATGAGTATGGTACCATCAACAAATGATTTATAATGTAACTAAAGTCTTAAAACCTTCTATCAACTGCAATGCTTTTTAATGAGGTGCTATCATGTATATTGGTCCCAAGATGGCTGCCAACACTTCTTGGATGAAGTGCTGACAGCCAATCCGATCTCTCGATGAGATGTGTGGTTAGGCTCCGCCCAGACATATCTGTGATTTTACTTTTGATTGTCTCAGCCACTAATGAATGGATTTACACCATTTAACCAAAAGGCATGAGTGTGAACCAAGGGCTGCCTCTTTGCTAAATTTGGTTTAATTCCGTTCAGCAATTCGGGCTGTAGCTGTGATTAAAGTTTCCTATGGAAAATTGCATGGGGACAACACGTTTTGCGACCCCCTTTTTTCTCGGCCCCCGCTGGACAAATCACCCCGAGACTTTAAGGATAGTAGCGGACCGGAGCGCCCCACCAGTTTTGGAAATTTCGCAAAGATTCGTCAACTAGCGTCAAAGTTATTCTAAATAGAATGTTGCGGATTTCCTATGGATAATAGGTCCTAACTATAACTACCTACTGGCGACCGCCAGTAGGTAATATATATACACACACATATATATTTATATATATAAAAAAAACTCAATTACTGCCTACGTGTGTGTTCACACTGTGAACTGTTGTGGGTTCAAACAATGCTGATGGTCAACCCAATCAGTCATAGATTAAACACAGCTGGACCACGGCAGCCATTGGCTCAGCAAGGCTAGCCAAAAGCCTCTTTCTCGATCTTTCTATATGTATTTTTGCATTGTGTGATAAAATGAGCCCTCCTAGCCAGAACGCTTAAGCGGTCTGTGGCAACATCCCTAGAAAGGAGATCTAACTCGAAATTACCCACTTATTCCATTGTCCGCACCCTGCCAGCTCTGCCCATGTGCTCTTTTCCATGTAAGGGCTTCCGAAAGACCAGGAGATTGAGCCAGGCTGGCAGGAATGCCGACAGTGACCCTTACTGCTCAGGCCCAGCCTTAAAACCGGAAATCCACTTCAAATCTGCAGGGTAAAGGCAGAGAATGTATTGTTCTTCCTGTAATGCTCAGAGACTATATCTGTGTGGGTTTATTCCTGGCGTGTATTAAATATTTTCCTTTATAGGTTTCTGCCATCAAGCTCTAGGGCCGTGGCCCTCACCAGCTATCTCATATAAGGCAATTTAGCCTAAGGCTGGGTTCGCCGCATCTGATTGCAGCATCCGGCATACAGAAGGGGTGTCTCATTCCAACCAACCAATACATTAAAAAAAAAACTCCTGCCCCAATTAAAGACCAAGAACTGATTTTAACATGGGGTCATGTATGTGCAGTAGTGGCGTCCAGCATGTGTCCATAAGCCGGATTCATGGTAGTTTGTTAGTTTTACTGCTAGCCAGGTAAAAGAGGTCCATTCTGATCAATTGCACATAAAGTCATTTACCTTTGTTGCCTTAAAATCTGGTGCGGTTTGGCCTCTTGGGTCTACTTTGGACACCCATATTTAGAACGTACTGCACAACCCGTCCCGCACTCGTCGTGCACGGCTTGAAATTAAAATTAGGAACATAGAATAATAAGCCCAGAAGCCATGCCCACTACTCTAGTTAAATCAAATTCTCCGTTTGGCACAAATGGCAATCTTTGCCTAGCAGAGCTTAAATTTAAGAATTCAAATGCTGCGTTTACATAAATGTGTTTTTTTACTAATCCTTTCCCAGCCTTCACAACTACGTCTAAAATGCCGTGGAATTGTTTTGTTTTTAAGTGCATTGTATGCGAGCAGGAGTTGTTCGTGTAGGTATTATAAATACAGATCTGGATGCCTCCCAGAACGTGTTTAAAAGGAACAGCTGAACTCAACCCTCAAGCTGCCTTGATTGCGCCCAGAAGAAGACAGTTCTGTATTTCAAAAGCAGCTGGAAGCTATCTATGCTCCTGTCTTCCAATAACACCCAGGTGTGGACGGGTTGGTTCAAACTTGGGTATGGGGGGGTGGGGGGAGTTAATGGGGCCACGTGACATTTTGTCTTTGATGGTACCCAGAAACTGGTGGTTCTGTCTTTTGAGAGTGACCTGAGGCAAGTAGGTTTGTCTTTCCATAGGGTTCAGCCCAAGATATTTCTATAGCGCCTAGCAGCTTTATTTTGCAAAAGCTCCAAGGAGCTGATTGTTCCATCTTTAATAGCACCCAGACACTGGTGATTTTATCTTTCAGGCTAGCAATGCCCAGACCTGGAGGTCCTGTATTCCTGTACAACCCATAAGCAGGTGACACCGTCTTTGAATAGCTCACAGAAGCCGGTCTACCATACAAAGGTTCCTAGAGACCGAAAGTTTGATTCCTTGCATAACCCATCAGCAGGAGGCCGTTTCTGTCGGTAGTTAGAAGAGGCCATTAGCGTTCTCCTTTGATAGCGCCCAGAAGCATGCAGTTTTAGTTCCATTGGCCCGAGAGAAAGAACGTCTGCATTTCGATAGAGCCCAGAAGCAGGTGGGTTGTCGTTCGGTACTGGCTAGCCGTGCTGGTGCTTCTCGTTTGCATGGCAGGAGGTAGGCAGGGTGGGCCGAGCTGCGCCGATACCGATGAGGTTGGGGACGTGGGCCCCCGTGTCTTGCTGTCTCAGCGCCGGATGAGTGAGGGTAATGAAGCTCTTTCCCGGCCTGGCATGCAGCAGCTGCGCGCGGGGCGCTGGGATGATGAGGCTCGACTCCCTGCCTCTCCCAGTAAATGAACTTGACCTTTTTCTAGTCCGTGGCTTGGGCTCTGTCAGCCCGGGCTCCTCGGAAGTGCGTGCTGTTTGAGGCGGCAGTGTTTGCACCCAGGGGATGGGGCCGAACATGCCCACTTCAGCGGCAGACTGACGACACGCGCGGGCGCCCGGCCTATCTCCAGAGCCATCCTTCCCTTCCCTGTCACGGGAGCGGACCCTCGTCACTGGGTGCCGTCCACGGGGTGCACGCTCGGACTCTGGTCCGTGGGTGCTGGTCCAGCAAAGGACTGTAATCAGTGGTCGAAGTGGGTGGGATCGGAAGGGCACGGCATGTCCCTACTTCTTTTATTAAAAAGATTCCGTTCCCCTACTTTTTCTTTTCAAAACTGTGTCCCAGGACAGCAGAAATGGCAAAGGCATTCAGATAAGGCTCGGCTTGCTTTCATGGATGTTCGGGGACGGGCATAGAAGGAAAATGACTCTGTCTCTTTCTTACTGCCCAGAGCAGACTCGGATAATGTCCTCTTGTTTTCTGTGCTGGCAGCTGCCCCCCTCTTCCTTTTATTCCCTGTCTTTCTGTCTTGCTCCTCATTTACTGAAAACTGTGACTTGAAGAAACGGTTCACAACCTCTCTTTCCTTCTTTCATTTAGTTGCTTCCCTGTGAAATGGATCCAAAAAAGAACAAGCGCGCGCACCTCGCGCTGGCAGCAGGAGGAGGGGAGAGAGGAGGGGACCCGCACCCGTTTCCCTTGAGCACACAAAGCGTTTCCCTTGCGGGAGCGAGCCACAGGCACCATGTGTTTGCAAGTTAATTACATTGAAGGCAATGCAACGCGTCCACGTTTATGGGACAAAAATCGAAGCAATTGCTACAGGTCTGTTTTCTATGCAACGTATGTGCGCTGCGTAGGCGAGACCTAAAAACAAGGACACATCAATTTTTTGTTAGGCATGGGGACATTAACTGATTTACTCAGAATCACTTGATGTTGAGCTGACGCCAGGACTCGAACCTGGTTCCCCAACTCCAAAGGCCAGCTCCAAAGGCAGCTCTGTCTGTTATGCCACACCCTCCTCCGATTGCTCCTACTTTTATTTAAAAGTTAAGGTGTGCACTCCCAGCTGCTGCTTGAATTAGGTCGCTGCTGAGACCTCACAAAATTAACTTCAGTAGTAAGAATACAACCAACGTGCAGTTTATAATTCAGCAGGAGTTATTTCACAGCCTAGTTGTATATTTCATTACTGGCATTTTTTACAATTATCTCACACAACTAATCCTCACACCTGAAGTCAGACAGGTAGGTATGAGTCAGGTATGGCTGCATGGGAGGCAACTAGGACTCGGTTACACATATTGTCTAATTGAGTCTCTATATAACCCAATCGTTGTGTTTACGTGGTTCTTACCACACCATGACAACACGCCTGCTGCGTAGTGTTAAGGTTTACTTTTACACAATCAGTTGTTTACCTGTCTTTAGTTCCCTTTTTTTACCTCATGTGTTTTATTTCGGTACCTCCATGTTAGTCTGTATGTCAGTCTGATGATCATTAATCCCTGAAGATGCAGTCTGATAAATAAACTGGTGCATTTCTAATACCATCCTGGCTCTAATCCCGGCTTCCCCACTAGACCACATTCTGTGATCCTAGAAGAGTTACTTCATCTTTCTGTGCCTCAGTTCCCTCGTATTTAAAGAACTGCCAGAGCATAGAAGTAGACTCATACATGTACAAAGCGCTAAACAAATAGCTGCACACTGACATGTAAAGTTTTAGATTTGCGCACATGAATCCAGTTTAAGATGCCCTTCTAAGATTTAGGAGTTTACTCAAAATGACGTTGACTGTTTTTCTGTCTTTCTACTTCTCCGCCTTTCGGCTTTGTTTGTTTTTTCCTCTCTTGTTTTCAGTATATGTCTGATAAGGAAAATAAGTGCCTGTCCCTAAAAATGAATGTGCCCCCCCTGGCCCTCTCACCCTCTGGCTCAGATTAGGCTATGTTGAGGAATGCTGGGCCTGCCGCATGCCAAGGTGAGGTGGTGCGGGCCAGGGCAGGGACATCGAAGGATTTTGGGGGCCCTATGCCAAGCCTATTTCGGGGGCCCTGTTCGGAACAGCTTTGAATTTATGATACAGTTTCAGCTCTTTCATGCTTTCTTTGGTCAGGACACTGACAGCGCACAGGCACACTGGTCCAAATTCTAGCTGTTACATCTAATATTCCGGGATAGTGATGTGTGCTTTCAATATGGTAATACAGTAGCAGGTTACTAATATTACTGCAAATCATTTCTGTGACACACTTCCATTTCTCATATGTGAGCTCCTTTTTGATTTAAAAAAACAATTTGTGGATGTTGCATGAAACAGAAACACATTTTCTGCAAAATACCTGTAATAGATTCTCACACATCACCTACATTAGAAATAAATTAAAGGAAAATGGTGTTTAAAACCACCTGTTTAAGAATTATTCAAGGTCAAGAAGGCAAGGCTCTCTGCAGAACAGAGCTGGTTCAATGGAGGCCTCCTGAAAGGCTGGGCCCTGGGCAAGAGCCCACTCTGCCCATGCCTTAAAATGTTTCTGGGCCAGGGCCAGACTGGGAACCCAAAGCGGCCCTGGCAATACTGTCAAACCAGCCACCCTCCCCCCTAATTCCCGGGGGGGGGCGGAGGGAGTTGTACAAGTAAAAAAGGTGGTGGCAGCATAGCAGTGATGTATCGGAGTATCTGGAAAGGGATTTCTTTAAGTCATAGTAATACCACAATCCTAGAAGCTCTGTCATTTAAGATCCAAATCAATAACCAATATTTATTTGTTTAATGGCTCGCTCATTTATCAGCCCCCTGGTCACAGGGCAGCATTTTGACATACGTTGAGCCAGTCACTGGATGTCATCTCTCAGTCGCCCGACTTTTCATTCTTACGCAACTATAATCTTAATTTAAAGGATCCACAGGATAGGGATGCTGTCCATTTTACAGATTATGGAAAGCCGAGGTCTCTCCCAACGTGTAACTGGTGATACACATTCAGCAGGTCATCTGCTGGATCAGGTATTCTCTAGTAATGACTCCCTCCGGAACCTACCTTCTCTCCCGCTGACCTGGTCTGACCATACAGCTATGTTCACGCTTAACCTCCAGCTGTTATGATCTGAGAGTGGACCGAAAGTGAACCACAAATGGATTCGCTCTTGGAACTCAATTCAGCAGAAGCCCAGAAAAGATCCCAGACCTAGAAATCCCAGTTCTTGAGCAATGACCCTCATGTGGCTGCAAATGCTTTTGAACAATGGTTCTATGGCTCAATAGATCTTTTAGCACCTGAAAAAAACATCTAAATGGTAGACCTAAACCCTCTGAACCATGGTTTTCAGAACCCCTCAAGATACAAAAACAAGAATGCTGCCGTCTAAAGAGTAAATGAAGACTCCATCACAGTACCACCGATAAGGAAGTTTACAAAGAGTCCTTGTTAACGTGTAAAGGGCTAATCTGTACTACACAGCGTCCATAGAAGCATCTAGAAAGTCCTCCAAAGAACTGTTCGCCACAGTAAGAAAGCTAGCTAAACCCCCAGAGATTACAAACACTAATGTGAGTCAAGGGTTCTGTAAATCCTTAGCAACTTTTTTACAGGACAAAATTAAGGCAGTATACTGCAATTTCGCAAGGACCCCTTCACCGGGCATAGTTCCCTCTCAGTGCCCGCAGGCCATTGATGACATCTTCAAGGATGGTCAAGAGACTATTAGCGAAGCCCCCAGTACCCCAACCTTATCGTGCTTCTTGTTTGACTCTTGACCAAGTTGAAAATCTGCTTCTTCTCACAAAATCTCTCTCCCCTCTTGATCTGGCTCCTCCTAAAATCTTCCATCTATTGACGGAAGTCTTTGCTACACAACTTCTACCTATTTTCAATCAAATGTTTGCTTCAGGCATCTTTCCCATCAAAGTAGAAGTTTGCATTCTTCCACTTTAAAAAAAACCTAATCTAGACAATACTGACCCGAACAGTTATCTAGGCTTCCTCTACCTGCAAAAATGGTGGAGAAAGCCACGAATATAGAAATCTCACATTATGTTGAGAAGTGTAGATATGTTCATCCCACCCAGTACGGGTTTAGGAAACATCACAGCACTGACTCTGATCACTGCATCACTGCATCGGAACGGATTAGGCAGACAGTTGATGCAGGGGGAAACGCAGCGTTGGTGCTGTTGGATCTCTCTGCAGCGTTTGATACCATTAATCATACACAACTGCTGGATCGTCTTGATGTGATAGGAATAGAGGCGAGAACGTTGGTGTTGCTCGAGCCGTTCTTGATGGATCGTGAACAATTTGTCGCACTAGCTGATTTGAAATCATCTACTCTTACACTTCCTTGTGGTGTTCCCCAGGGCTCATCATTGGGCCCGACCCTTTTTCATATATATGTGGCCCCTCGGGCACAATTGATACAATCTCTGGGTTTCTCAGCAATTTACGATGCTTATGATACCCAAATTATAGTATCTCTGGCAAACAACCCTTCGGACACAGCCTCGTGGTTTCACAACTGTCTCCTTCAAGTCGGGCAGTGGATGACCTCGAATTGTTCAAAGCTTAATTCCAATAAAAGTGAGGTCCTTCTGTTTGGAAATAATGCATCCTTTTGGTCACCTTCTTATTGGCCTCAGTAAGCAAGGTGAAGAATCTGGGAGTCACCTTTGACTCAAAGCTCACGTTCGAAAGCCATGTTAACACCGTTACTTCAGCATCATTTTACACTCTAAACTTCTTAGGAAAGTCTTTCCGTTTATTCCTCATAATCTTTAAAAACTGGTCATGTCAGCCCTTCCAATGGTATGTTCCAGCTTGGATGCTGAGGTCTTCCTTTGCGTACAACCTGGGGGTCCCCAAGTTCCCAAGTTCAGGAAAGCTGACTGGGGTGGCTGATGTTTTCTGGTAGGCACCACCAGACTCTGGAACTCCCTCCCCTTATAGCTAAAAGGGGAAACTCAACAGCTGGCTTTTTGAAAAGCATCACAAACTTGGCTGTTCAATCTCTGATCCTGCGGGTCAGTTTCAGCGTTTGTCTGCTCTATGAGCTAGCAAACGGACACCTTCGGGTATTAGCCGCGCTGTATAAATACCTTTTTCATTTCATTTCAAGTATGAAGCACTGCTAGATGCTTTTGTGTCTAGGGGCGATATTGCAGCACCGCTGCAAAACCGGCCCCCAGTAACAAAACCACCCCCGCCTCTACAAAACCAGCCCCCACTGCTACAAAACCAGCCCCCACCCTTCCAGCCTCCCAAGGAAATACCGGATGCACGCTGCGGCCAGTCTGGCCCTGGTGTGGGCCTCCCATTGATCTAGGAAGATGCTTCTGAGCTTGAAGGATGTTCTGCATTCTGTCCATCAATTGTTGTTTTTTGCATTTGTCACCCCGAGTGGGACAGGTATGCCCAGACGTGGGTCCCGTGCTCTCCATGCCACTGGAATCAGGCTATCCTGGCTGAAGAGGGGTGAAACCCTGAAACCGGCCCTAGGATGCTTGTTTCCAGTCCAGGGAGGACCTGGCTTGGCAGTTCGGGATGGACTGTTCCCATGAGGCACAGTGTCAAGACTGATTTGCATATGGCTGGGTTCAAACTAGATTGGCATGGTGAGCAAAAAAACGATGGATTTAGGCCCAGATCTCTGTACTGGGTTGAATGTATGACATCGTGCTGCATTCTGTCCATCAATTGTTGTTTTTGCATTTGTCACCCCGAGTGGGACGGGTTTGTTCTGACCATCTAGATGTTTTTAACATTTGCACTCACTGGTTTCGTTTTTTTGCACTGCTTAGACCATCAACTCCACTTAAACTTCTGTTTAGCGACATCATAAAAACCCTAAAGATTAGAATTTAATTCTTCTTCTTTGTTCATACATTATACAGCCCTCGTGAACTGGAGGGAAGTGTATGATTGAATCCTAAATGATGATGTACGCTATTTTTAGTGGCTGATGGGATTCATTACCAACGATACTGTTCACTTTCTGTTTTTCTCCCTCATTTCTTAGGATGCTTATGTACAAAGTGTAAAGGCTCATTGACTTTGACCCTGGTTTTCTTTATGTTGTTATTGAAACTAAAACTGAACCTACCCACCCTTTGTTCAATTTTAATGCTTCGGGTTCTGTGAGGTGGATCTCTTGTAAGAGATTTATGTTTTTTATAACATTGGTTTTTCAGCCACATTTTAACTATTCTCCCCATAGCTGCACCAATTTCTAACTTCCATATCAAGTACATGTTTTTTTTACCATTGTACTTCCTCATTTACCAAATATCCTAACCTTATATCCTAACCTTATAATAACACCAGTAACAACATAATATATTGAATTTATTACAAAAAAATCATAACACTTACACAGACTTTTAGTAACATATTTTGCACAACTATTCACCAAGCTACAAATTACAACAAAATAAAAATATTATTAATCACGTTGGCTAAACCTAATGCATTTACCAAAGCTTGTTTGCGTTGCTTAGGCATATTGAACACCAAAGTTAGATTGTTGCTAATGTGCACTGGAGGAAAGGAAATTTAGAAAGTGCATCTGGGTGTTGGCAAGTAATCTAAAGTTGACATAAATCAGGTGTAATGACTTATTAAGGTAAAGTTTCTTTTTCTTTGCATTTGTAGCTGGGATTGTCTGATTGTCTCCCTCTCGGTGTGTCTGCGATCTCCTCTTAGCTATCTGTGCGATCACCTTGTGAAAGGTTCCCAATCTGTATCACTATCATAAACACATTGGGGCAGATTTACAAGCCCATTGCGCCACTTTTGCATCACTTTTCCCATGTTAAAAGTGACGCAAAAGTGGCGCAAGGGGCTTGTAAATCTGCCCCATTCTCTTTCACTGTCTCTCTCACAGACCCCTCATTAAACTCTAACGTTAAACTTCACAGGAAGACCACAGAATCCAGGATTTAAGGACAACGCCACACTGACCGCGACCGTAGGACATCCGGTGATGCTGGTGGTGGACCTGGTGAGCCGCAGCCGGGTGTCTTCAGCAGGGGTTCTCCCAACCACCTTCACTTGGTTTAATGCCACATCCAACACTGCATCCGGCGGGAGAGTGGCAATCACCTTCAATGCCTCCTTCTCCCAGATGATGATTGCCAGTGCGATGGAGAGCGACAGCGGTGACTACATCTGCCGGGCTGAGAATCTCATGGGTGTAACCAACTTTTCATTCCGGGTCCATGTCTCTCCAGCACCAGGTAATCTTATCAGTGGCTTGGCATACTCTGACCAAATGATCTCAGAAAGGGTGGGAGGATATAGGGATTGTTGAGCTAAATCGCCCCACCAGATTCATGGGTGGTACATGCGCTTGTTCCTAGGGGCTCTTGTCCCAGTATTCTGTGATTATAAAGGGATCTTGACTTATTCAATCTCTGATGTAGGAGCGTACCAGATAGAATGCCTAAATATATCAATGACCACCATGAAGAGCAGAATGCACAGAAGATGCGGCATGGAAGCGGAGTCCTTTACTCCCTTGCAGCTCCTTTGTGGGTGGTCGCTTCATAGGGGTAAAATACCCCAGACACAAGGTAGTACATTTGTGCACTCTACTGTACCACCCTCATGTGACCACTCAATATTCTACAATCACACTGTCTTGGAGAGGACACTATATACACACACCCTGACACAGCAAGGAGCAGACAAGTCTCCAGCCTGTGTCATTCTGTGTTTATGTGTATTTAATGATTTCCATGATTGATAACAGTGGCGAAGGCAGGATTTTGTACCATGGGGTGAAATACTCTTCAAGGGGTGCCATACTCAATGAAGGCTGTGGAACATTTAAAACTGTGGGTGACAGTGGGTGCTGCTGGAGTTTAATGGTGGTGGATCAGGAATGCAGTGGTAACAGTGATGTCACCCAGTGAGCACGCAAAGCGAGCAAGCTGTAAGAGCTGCAGTGAAACTTGGGGGTGGAAGGGGTTTCCTACAAGATTCAAAAAGCAGAATTTTAACTAATTGGCAACAAACCCATTATAGTCATTATGTGCCAAAAAAACATAGAAAAACCTTTCATACGCTGCCTTTTAATCACAAATGTGTTAGAATGTGGCTAAGTAGCCATGGGAATTAGAAACAATAAAAAAAAACAATGGAATGTAATTTCACGTGATCTATTATTGATTAACATGGATATATCGTTTTTTCACTTCTATATCCCACTTCCTTCCATTTTCCATCCTGTTGTGTTCTGTTATGATGTGTTGTGCTGTACTTTGTACTGTGCTATGTTATGTTATGTTGTGCTATGGTATGTGTATTTGTAAAGAGCACTATGACCCGTGAGGGTATCCTGGCACTGTGTAGGGGTGTGCTGAGTGCTGCCTGTGGTAGGTTGGTTGCAGAATTCAAGATTTGAGGAGGAGGCTCTGATGTGGAGTGGGGGCTGTTCCATGCTTTAGGACCTATGTAGGGGAACCCCGGTCCTCCTGATCTGGTTCTGTGCATGCATGTAATGTGTTTGAGTAAGAGTCCTGTAGAGTGGAGGTGTCTGGAGATGTAACTGTTCATGTAGGTGGGGCCCAAATTGTGTAGTGCCTTGCAGGTGTGTGTGGGGAGCTTGAATTGAGCGTGTTTGTGTATCAGGAACCTGCATAGCTCCTTGAGGTGAGCTGTGATGTGAGATTTGTGTGGGAGGTTGAGAATGAGTCTGGCTGGTGAGTTCTGGATGCTTTGTAGTCTTGTAGTGAGTTGTTCAGTGATCACAGCATAGAGGATGTTCCCGTAGTCCAG
The DNA here is from genome assembly GCF_964204655.1 of Triturus cristatus. NCBI lineage: Eukaryota > Metazoa > Chordata > Amphibia > Caudata > Salamandridae > Triturus > Triturus cristatus. Next base: position 35,826,771 of record NC_140590.1, on the reverse strand, counting down.
CTTGCTGGTGACTGGCGCATGTGTGTGATAGTTTTTCTAGTGTTGTTTGGGAGTCATGTGAAGAGCTTCCTCAGCATGTTCAGGGTGTGGAAGCAGGATGCAGTGACAGCGTTAACTTGTGTGATTATGTCCATTTCGCTTTTGTTGATTATTCCAATGTTCCTGGTATGGGTGCTGGTTGTGGGAGCTGGGTGTGGGTGTGCGTCTGAGTTTGGTCAACCACCAGTTGGAGTCCCATGGTGGGGCGTTCTTGCTGAAGGTCACTTCTGTCTTGTCGTGTTGAGCTTGAAACCATTTCATCCAATTAGTAACTTCGGTCATGCAGGCGGCAAACTTGTTTCTTGTGCTGGGGATCTCATCTGAGAGGGAGGGTATGAGTTGCATGTCATCGGTGTAGCAGAGGATGTTGATGTGTGCACAGATGTCATTGGCCAGAGGGGCATGTATGCATTGAAGAGGGTGGGGTTGAAGTAGATTGCCAGTCATTATGACTGACAAGCTGTTTCTAAGTAACACAGTGGAAACAGTAAAAGTTTTACAGAACTCACCTTTCAGGCAATGGACAGGACAGAGAGACAGATCTTAAAAGCTCAAACCGGAGAGATACTTCTACAGGTCATTCAGACTCATTCCTCAGCGTGAGGCTGCTATAATTATTATTATTTTTATTATTTGTAGGGCGCACGAATCATCCCCAAGGGGATCTCTCGGTGCCAGGGTAGCAGACAACCTAGTGCGGGAAATGCTCATTAAAGGAGCCAGGTTTTAAGAAGTTTCTTAACGATAGCCAGACTGGGACATGCCTGCAGGCCCTCTGGCAGATTGTTCCAGTACTTGGGGGCAAGATAGGAAAAGGCACGGCCTCCGAGTGCAAAGGAGCTTATGACCACTGGATCTTAGCTGGCGAGCCGGGATATACCATTCTAGTTTCTTAGTTAGGTATATTGGACCTAGCCCATGGAGAGATATAAACACTAGGCATAGGAGTTTGAAAACTGCTCTTTTCCTGATGGGGAGCCAATGCAACTCTCTCAGCAGACGTAGAGATGGAGTTTGTGCTGGTTTATTCAATGCCAGGCGTGCAGCTGTATTTTGGACGACTTGCAGCCTTGAAAGCAAATCTTCCCTAATCCCTGCCAGTAGAGCGTTTCTGTAATCTAGTCTACTGCCTAGAAGCGCCTGTATCAGGCCCCTTCTGGTAGAAAGAGGGATCCAAGGGAAGATCTTTCTTAGCATGCGCATCAATCCAAAGCACTCGCCTGATAAGGCCTTAACATGCTCCTCCGTAGAGAGGCTGTTATCAATTGCAATGCCCAGGCGTCATAAAAAACAAGATTAACATAGATGAAATGAAACCAAGATCAGGAAGCATCCTCTGGACCCAAGGAAAAACACAATGTCTCCCTAACTCACTGGATTTATTGCTTCTTCAAACATCAACGTGCCCATTATTAGAAATATAGCGACTATCCCATCTAATTCAAGTTTTCTATTTGGATAAATACGCTCAAATGTCTCAAAAATATACATTCCTTTTTCATGAAAAGCATTTTTTTACAAGAAATAGTTGCTTATTTCAGTAAATACAAATTTGAATTCTAAATCTCAGTGTGTCCCACATGGACAGATTCTGTCTTGCGTTCATATATCACCTTCGCACAAACATAATGACCAGTTACTTACCGGTAGTTTTCATTACTCCGAGTCGTAGACCTCCCCACCACAGTCCTTACCACATGAGCAAAAGCTCCTCCCCACAGAAATCACAAGCGAAAAACTCCCTTGGTCCCATCCCTACCACATCCTGTGGAACATAACCCCTGACCTACCGATTAACCTCCTGTACCCCCATGCACAAGAAGCGAAAACAGAGAGGGAGGGATGGGAACCAGGACTGTGACGGGGAGGTTTACGACTCAGAGTAATGAAAATTACTGGTAAATAACCGGTCATTACCTCCTCGTCGGACCTCTCCGTCACAGTCCTTACCACACGAGCAGTTACCAAAGCAAGAATCAGCTTCAACATAAAACAACAACAACAAGCAGGAAAGTCACACCTCCTGCACAGAAAGCAACACCGACTCCCCAAAACTGACAGACCCAGCCCCACCTACCACCAAGTGATAATTGGATATAAAGGTGTGGGGAGCACTCCAAGTAGCAGCCTTGCAGATCTCCGCCATAGACGCCCCCTGAAAAAAAGCCCAGGAAGCAGCCATCCCATGAGTCGATCTTCCCTGAACAGACCCAGGCACCGGCACACCACTGGACTCATAAGCCACCAAAATAACCCACCTCAGCCACCTACTGAGAGTAGCACCAGAGGCTTCAGACCCTGGCCCGCCAGCCCAAAAGTCACAAAAAGAGAATCAACCTTATGAAACAACAGGGTACGAACCATGTACAACCTAATAGCTCGTTTATAATCCAGACAGCACAGATGCACCTCTTCCTCAGACTGCGGATCAGAACCCAAAATGGGAAGCACCAGCTCCTCCGAGCGGTGAAAAGAAGAAGGAACCTTGCGGACAAAGGAAGGATCCAGCCGGAGAATCACCCGATCCGGAAAGCACCTTAAAAAGGGCTCCAAACAAAATAACAAGCCCAACCCCCCAACCCTCCTGGCCGAGGTAATAGCCACAAGGAAAACCATCTTGATCGTCAAAAACCGCAGAGAAACCTCCTCCGGAGGCTCAAAAGGAGCAGACTGCAAAGCTTTCAGCACCAGTGGAAGATCCCCACCCAGTACCAAGGACGTAACCACAGGTGTCTTGAGAAAACAACTCCTCAACAGCCGGGACACCAAAGGTACAACAGGCTCACAAGCCTCACTGCAGCCCACATAGCCCTCAAAGAGGAAACAATCAAACCCAACTCGAATTGATCTTGCAGGAAATCCAAGACACGCACACGATCCACCGTCACACCAACCCTGAAAAGACACCCAATGCCGGGCGTAAGATTTAGGAGTAGACGACCGATGGGACTGTTGGATAAATTGAGCCACTTCAGGAGAATATCCCAGAGCCACAAGGTTCTTTCTCTCAACAGCCAGCCCACCAGGCCCCAACCTCGCTTGCTGGCATCCATTGTCAACACCACCTGGTTCTGGGGAACAAACGGAGAGCCTTTCAATAGATTCCTCCCCTTCAGCCACCAGGACAATTGCTGGGAAATCTCCACACACCCCGGAATCAACTGGTCGTAATTCTGAGAACCCCAACACTACTGGTCTAGAACATGATTCACCAGAGAGCGCAAGTGTAGCCGGGCACAGGGAACAATCATCACCATTGCAGACATCGACCCGTGCACTCTCAACCATAGTCAAGAATAGGAAGCAGGAGAGGACAACACCTTCCTCAGTTCTTTCACCAGAGTTAGTCTGGGAGGCTTGGACAGGAACACCGACCCATCCATGCATTGAAGACCCCCCCAATGAACAGCAGTTCCTGAGTGGGGAGCAAATGGGACTTCTCCAAGTTCAGAATCCCCCCAAACTTCTTTAGGAGACGGCAGATATCCTGGGTATGTGACTGAGCCTTAGGGACAGAAGAGGAAGAAATCAACCAGTCATCAAATTATGGAAACACCTGGATCCCCTCAGCCTGCAACAACCCTACCAAGGGAGCCAACACCTTAGTAAACCCCCTAGGTAAAGCAGAGAGACCAAAGGGCAACACCTGAAACTAGAAATGGTCGTAGCCCACACCAAACCTCAGAAATCGCTGCAGGTCCCTGAGAATGGGCACATGAATATATGCGTCTTTCAGATCCAGAGAAGTGAGAAAATCCATCACAGACAAGGAGGGCAGAATCAACTGAAGAGTCACCATCTTGAAGGCTCGGTGAGGAATGCACAGATTCACTGCTTTTAAATCCAGGACAGGACAATAATCTCCATTGGGCTTCCTGATCAAAAACAGGATAGAGTTAACTTTCCTTCTTGACCCACAGGACCCAATAATGGCCCCTTTTGATAAAAGGTCCTGAACCCCATCGAATAGCGCCCGACATTTGACCTTAGACTTGGGAACAGGGATAGCCCGGAACATGTCTCTTGGAGGTTCCACAAACTCGATCTGATGCCCCAGTCTGATAATATGAAAGATTCACTGATCCATGCCAAACTCCTCCTAGACCGGCAAAAAGTTCCTGAGGCGACCTCTGCATTCATGGTCCAGCCATGAATGATTTGCAAGAGAGGGGTGGAGGCAGGGTTGGGAGGTGGTGGCAGAGGGGCAGGTGTAGCCACACTAAACAGCCTCTACCAATCTGACAAAGAAATGCAACACATCACAAACAATGCAAGAGAAATAAGCCACTTAAACTAAATGTCTACATAGGGCATCCTTCCAGTCCCAGGAAAGGTTCCTGAATAGTGGGATGCGTTGTCACGTGAAGGGGAAGACACACTCTCCCTTCGACACAATCTTAGAGATGCGCTCACTAAGACAGGCACTGACACTCACATGGAGGAGTTTACCCTGGTGTCTAAACAAGAGGAGAGGAGATCAGGCGAGGTTACCTGCCCTTCCCTCCGCCAGAGGTGGAGGCACTCACCTGTCAGCAGATTCTAGAGGAAAAGCACAGAACGTAATCAGTGTAACAGAACAACAACAAGCAGATGTGACAACTTCCCATGGGTCTACGTACGTGTGATTCATGAAATGAAGGACATTAAGGGGCATGTTTACCATATTCAACGCAACGCAACGCAACACTGTTAAGTAGGGGAACTGCCCGCGCTGCGCCGCGCTGCACTGCATGATAGCAAAAGAGCAGAAATGCGCCATTTTTACAAAGATATGGAGCATTTCTGCTTTCTCTGTCTGCGCTGGCGCACTGTGCGCTGCTGGCGCCAGTGCAGGCACCTGCATCTGTTTTATGGTCAGGAAGGGACATCATCAAGCACAAAAACAATCCTGAAAGGCATTTTCCTCTTTCCATGTGCGCTGCAAGGAGCAAGGACAAATAAAGATGTTTCTCCTCGTTACGCCTCTGTCGCGTAGGGCACAACTCTGCTCAAAATCATGGATGGATGCATGCGATCACCCATGCTCCACTAATGGAACACATTCCCAACGCAAAGCAATGGAAGGTAGCACTGCGCACTGCTATGTATTGATTAAAGCATGCTTAGCCACTCAAACATGCGTTGCATGACTTAGTGAATACCAAAAATTATTTTGTGTCAGGCAGCGCCGTAAAAGGGATGTAATAATAGCAAATCTGGGCTTCTGTGCGCGCAAAAGTCATATTGCAAGAGCCCGAGAAAAAAACAAACCAAATGCGAAAAGCTGTTTGATTGTGTGATGAGTTTGCCCCTTTGCGTATGATCTCTCATACTTTTTTGGCCAATTCACATCATATCTGCAAAGGAAGTTATGCAAATTTTTCCCAAGTCTAGAAAAATCTAGCCTATCACGTGACTTTAAGCAAGATCACTGGCAGAGGGACTTATAGCAGAACCCGGTTTCCAACACAAGGACTTAACAAAGAGGCTATGATGCGAGGAACCGTAACTAGCGGAGTGTGAATTTACAGTGGGCGTTTATCAATAAAATATTTCACCCAAAAGCATTCAAATCTGTACGGTGCAACAGATATGGAAACATGTTGAAGCCATGAGAGCACAAAACAAACCAGCTCTGATGATAAACGTGGCTGGCTAATGGAAGAGCCTTTGCAGCCAGTGCCCGTGTGCTGGTAGATGTTAATGTCCTGTCGCCTGAATTTCTTTCAGCAATAAACAACTTTACCAGGGAATTCACGTGCCTTTGTTTTGCAAATCAGGTGCTGGCAAGTGTGGCTGAGAAATGTCCAAGCTCCATTAAGGTCCTAAATGAAGGATGCTGTTCAGCAGGTGTAAATGAAGGATGCTGTTCCTCAGGTATAAATGAAGGATGCTGTTCAGCAGGTGTAAATGAAGGATGCTGTTCAGCAGGTGTAAAGGATGCTGTTCAGCAGGTGTAAGTGAAGGATGCTGGTCTTCGGGTGTAAATGAAAGATGCTGTTCCTCAGGTATAAATGAAGGATGCTGTTCAGCAGGTGTAAATGAAGGATGCTGTTCCGCAGGTGTAAATGAAGGATGCTGTTCCGCAGGTGTAAATGAAGGATGCTGTTCCTCAGGTATAAATGAAGGATGCTGTTCAGCAGGTGTAAATGAAGGATGCTGTTCAGCAGGTGTAAATGAAGGATGCTGTTCCGCAGGTGTAAATGAAGGATGCTGTTCCTCAGGTATAAATGAAGGATGCTGTTCAGCAGGTGTAAATAAAGGATGCTGTTCCTCAGGTATAAATGAAGGATGCTGTTCAGCAGGTGTAAATGAAGGATGCTGTTCTTCAGGTGTAAATGGTGCAGCAGGTGTAAATGAAGGATGCTGTTCTTCAGGTGTAAATGGTGCAGCAGGTGTAAATGAAGGATGCTGTTCCTCAGGTGTAAATGAAGGATGCTGTTCAGCAGGTGTAAATGAAGAATGCTGTTCCGCAGGTGTAAATGAAGGATGCTGTTCCTCAGGTATAAATGAAGGATGCTGTTCAGCAGGTGTAAATGAAGGATGCTGTTCCGCAGGTGTAAATGAAGGATGCTGTTCCGCAGGTGTAAATGAAGGATGCTGTTCCTCAGGTATAAATGAAGGATGCTGTTCAGCAGGTGTAAATGAAGGATGCTGTTCCTCAGGTATAAATGAAGGATGCTGTTCAGCAGGTGTAAATGAAGGATGCTGTTCTTCAGGTGTAAATGGTGCAGCAGGTGTAAATGAAGGATGCTGTTCCTCAGGTGTAAATGAAGGCTGCTGTTCAGCAGGTGTAAATGGTGCAGCAGGTGTAAATGAAGGATGCTGTTCCTCAGGTGTAAATGAAGCATGCTGTTCCTCAGGTGTAAATGAAGGATGCTGTTCAGCAGGTGTAATGTGCGCCGTCGGAAACCTCTTGCTGTGTAGATATGATGGAGTGGTTGGCACATGCTCCCGATCTTGTTTCTGGCACTACTTTGAGACAAACATACGTTTGGCAGCCTCACTAATACATTTCAACATAGGATATTTCACATGCCCAGCCAACCCCACATCATTGGTTGTATGTGGACAAATGTGGTGTGTCTCACTTTGCAGCTCCATGGTATTATGAAACACTTGCTGGAACAAACCACCTGAAGTCAACTGCCCATATCTAAGCAACAGACAATGACAACCTAAAGGGCCCTATATAGGCTCCGGGTAGAAGAGCGTGAGTGTTGAGGGAGCAAAGGATTTCCTAAAATCACACTCCTTAAATACCTTGACAGACATACAATCCATACTAGATCCCTCTAGAACAGTATCTATTACAACTGAGAGCTGCTTCGGAGTCCTTTCTTCTAAACCTTAGCCTCTTATCCAAGACTGGAGTATGTTTAATCTATTCCAGTTTCCAGACTGCGTTGTCTCCGTCCTTTCAACACCTGGTTTCTATCAGCTCGAGGCAGGCAAACGATGTATTCCCTCTGGTACGACCCTCTGTGACTCCTTTTAACCAAGATGTGTCTACAAGGTCTATGTTCTTGTCATCAATGTGTTCTATACCAATAAAAAATCTGCTTCTTTGCCTTGGCTGGTGGTGGGCTCCAACCCCAAAACCATGCACTATCTTCTAATTGGCTCCATCTACATTTCAAACCCTACTTAGTCCGTCGCCCAGTTGGTTTGTTAAATCTATTCTGTCCACAGTGCTACGGCTTTGCAGCTGCTTCCACCCACAGGTGCTCACCCTCTGTCTTTACACAGTTGTCGTGTGGCCATTTTCCGATATCCCCACAATTAAGTCCTTATAGTCCATTCCCTCTTGCCTAGCATGTTTAATGTATTCTCCTTTCCTCATCATTACCCCTCTGCAGCTCCACGACCGCGGATTGGTCATTTGTGCTTTGGTAGATGGTTGGAGGGGTGTAGTATCTCCACCCTTTTTGTTGTCTTTGCTCACCCAAGCTCTGGTGGTGGATTAAGTCCACTTACTCCTGGCTGGAGTGTTGACTTATATCCTCCCTCTCCATTGTCAACAGCATTGTCAGCATACAGCCCGCCCTCATTTGGTGCATCATCCATATTGTTCCTCGTCTTAGCTAATGTGTTATCACCACCCCTCGAAAAGATGTGCTACCTCTGCCCTCTCTTGCCCACCTGTAAGTCAGTGCGCTGCTGTCTTTCACCTTTTCCCATTCCCCAAGAAGGTGTATTGTCCATTCCTGCCTCTACCCTAACAGTTGTGTTGTAGATATACGTCCTCCAACCTGGCCGGTGGTATCGCTAATCTCCAACCGCGTAGCTTGTGTATCTATGAACAATCCCCTGGCTGGTGTATGCCCTGTATCATCGCCAACACTCACTTAGGACGATGGTACGGTATATAAACTTCTCCACTAATGTAGTGTGCTGTCTGTTTTTTTACCAAATAGACGCTTCTCTCAAAAGCATTACGTCATACTGCATTCTACAGAACAATTGTGTATTTTACGTTGCTTCATTGTTTCTGATCAGTGTTTACACTTTGTACCGGAAGCGTACCGGCCCTTCTCAGTAGAAAACAGGCACTTGGGAATAGTGAGTACTTGCACTTACATTTCCATTTCGAAAATGTTTCTCTTATACTTTCATGAAATGTCTGCACACGTCAATATTAGGTCTTACAGTTGGGGCGCAAACCTACATGAACAGTTCGACACACTCCCTCATACTTTGCTTGATTTTAATCTCTTCCCCTCCCACCTTGTGTACCTCAAACGTGTCTGCGGCCAGTTTGTCCTGTTTCTACTCGAGAGTTCGACTCTCACCCTCTTCTGCCTAGAATATTCGTTTTAGTCATTCCACGCCCACTACCGGTATGCACTCACCTCATCTGGTGCTTTCGCTAAGTTTTGGACCCCTAAGCTCTAATACTATGTGTATCCGCTAGATCTGGCCGCACCGGTAAAATACAGGCTCTACCCAACTCCCCATCATCATTTAGACCCACACTCCCTTCAGCTGTCTAGAATAAAGTGTTTTTCATTTCCTATGGTCTTGGAACACACATTTCCCATATCTACAGCCTTCACTCCCATTCATTGTTGTCTGTTAATGTATGTGGCCCATCCCCTTGAATTCCCTGTCCGGCTCTCGAGCAGCTGAAAGCTTATTCCCAATCTAAAAAATGCCACTTCCCAACACTAACTTGTCACTTGTCTGTTCCTCTATTATGCTTCTTTTCTTCTCCCTAACGAAACAGAAAATAAAATAAGTTTCTTCTTTCAATCTTTATTTCGGCAATATTTCAGCCATAAAAGAGTACATAAAGTATTATATACATTAAAAATTACGATGTTAAAACAGCATCTAAAATAACTTTGGCAAATACAGATCAGGAATTGAGGTCATTGATAGGATACACCATTATAGCAGTAGCTGAAATTACACAAGCAAAATATAAGCCCGGCTGCTAGGCAGTATTTGATAGTATAAAACTCCTTTTAATCCAGAAAGCATGCAGATACTTAGCTAGAGCAAATACAATGTGTCCTGCAGTTTCAGTCTTAAGGACCCTTAGTGCGTCTGAGCACTTCCTAAATCCAAGGTTCCTACAGATAGGTACGATCCATTTCCGCCTTGCTCTACTGTAGAGAGGACAGAAGAAAAGAATATGACTTTCGTCCTCTTTGATCATACCACAGCCAGGACAATGTGAGGACCTAGTCGGGGTCCATTTACTTATTAGGCACGCTAGGGGGAGTGCCCCAAACCTCCATTGTATGTATAGCTTCCTAGCCAAAACAGGGAAAATTACATCCAGAAATGCTTCGAATGAGTAGACAGATTTAATCTCTATAAATGCTTTTACCAAGGTACCATTCTTTGAATCATGGAGCCATGCGTTGGAGCATCGAGATCTGTACAACTCAGTGAATGTGTTCCCTGAGATCTCCCTACACGCTACTACTGGATTGGCCCACATATCTGCAAGACCCAAATTCGTAAATTCGGCTTTGATGTACGAAAGCCAAGGGATATGTGCTGCCCTGCCTGATCTCAGTATTTCTTGGAGCTCGATTTTATACTGCTCTAGCTCGGGGGTCAGCCAGAGCCTCCTCCAGAACCTGAGAGGTTTGATAGCTAGTTCCTCCTGAATGGGAAGTATACCCAAGTCGAGCCTCAGCGGTAATAAAGGTGTGCTTTGGGGGAGCGAGAGCAGCTGTCTCAGGAAATTGTTCTCAGCTTTGATCAATCCTGGTCTATTGACGTGCCCCCAGAGTTCCCCTCCGTATAATGCAGCCGCTCTAGCCCTCACTTTATAGATTTCAAGGCTACGGCTAATGGGTTTATAAGTGGAGGCGTTTGTCATTTTTAAAATTCCCCCAGCTATTTGAGTCAGTTTGAGTTGAGATTTAGCAAGGTGTGGGCCCCAGGAGAGTTTTTCACTTAGTGTGACACCAAGGTATTGAAAGGTGTGAACTCTCTCAAGTGCGACCGAATCAAGGGTAGGTGGTGGCCTAGTGTATAACGGGGGATTAAAAATCATGTATTTGGTCTTATCAACATTAATCTGTAGTCCATGCTCTCTACAGAACTTGTTAAATCCCTCCAATGTACGTTGAATACCCATTGATGTCTTGGAAAGGAGCAAGGTGTCATCAGCAAACATTATAGCTGCTACTTTCCTTCCTGCCAACCTGGGTGCATCATTGTTGGGGACTGCATCCAGACTGGCTATCAGTCCATTCACATATATACAAAACAGAGTAGGGGCCAGGACACACCCTTGCCTAACTCCCTTGTTGACAGCGAACCTAGCGGACAATACACCTCCTCTTGCACACCTGACCTGGGCAAAATTCTCAGTATGCAGCCTCACCAATATACCTAATAAGGAATTGGGTACGCCCAGATCACGCAAAACAGCCCAAAGTTTACCCCTAGGAACTGTATCAAACGCAGAGCGTAAGTCGACAAAAACCATGTGGAGGCTGCCACCCTCCAATACCACAGTCTTCCAGTACAACATTACTAAACGGAAGATCTGGTCCATGGTAGATGTTTTACTTCTAAAACCAGCCTGATAGGGAGAGAGGATTTCATTCTCATTGATCCAGTCCAGTAAGCGATCTAAGATAAGTCTTGCCATTATTTTTTGTGGGACGTCAATGAGACTAATGGGCCTATAATTAACGGGGAGCAGAGGAGAACCCTTTTTATATATAGGTATAATTTCCGCTCCCAGCCAAGAGCCCGGAACCTCTATGCCGTGCAAGATTGAGTTATAAAGTGCACATAGATACGGTGCCCATATCTTAGGCTGATCTTTAAACATATCCCCGGGTATCTTGTCTATACCAGGTGCTTTTCCCGTTGCCAGTTTTCCTATGGCACTCCTAACATCATCTACGGAGAATTCCAAAACTTCGGCGTCCCCCGCAGAGGATGGCTGAAAGGGCAAAAGATCTAAATCAGAGGTGGCGGCGTAAAGGTTTTTGAAGTGGGATTCCCACACCCCCGGATCAAGATTAACTTCGATTGCATTACGGGGTTCTGCACACCCTGAGTTCACAATGGCCCAAAATCTACTCGATTCCTTGTTGGCAAGAGCAGATGATAAATTTTCCCATCTGTCCCAATCCCAATCTATCTTTGCCTGTTTTAGAACTTGTTTATGGGCAGTCCTGAGTGAACAGATTGTTAGCCTGTCACTGCCGGTTTTGATGGCATTAATCAAAGCAGATTTGGCACTCCTACATGTGGCATTGTACCAGGATGAGGTGGCGGTCCTGGGATGCCTGGTGGGGGCGATAGGGTTTAAAAAGTCTGCAAGGGTATCAATTAGATCCCGATGGACATTGAGAAGACGTGCAGAGTTGTCCTTAGACCGCTCTTGGGCCCAGATATCACTTGCCATTTTGAGCAGGGGAAGGATAGAAGAGTATAATCTTGGCAATGCATCCCGCCTTTCGCACAGGGTTTCCCACTTAATCCTCCTCCTGTTGTTTGTAAGAACCAATCCTAAGTCGACGGTTGGTTCCGTGTGGGTGTTAGCAGATTTTGGCAATTCCATTTTCAACAGCAGGGCGTTATGATCGCTGTCCGATCTATTCACAACCTCCAAGTCCACAATTTTGGACCACATCCTGGTCTGAACCATGAAGTAGTCCAGGTGGGATTCTTGATCTTTTTTGTTATAGGTACATTTGGAGGGAATGTCCGTGGGCATCCGACCATTGACCGCCCTAACTGAGAATTGCAGGGTTAAAGTCATAATCTGCATAGCCAATGGGGTCCATGCCTTTGCATAGGTGGTCAATCAATCAATCAATCAAAGGCATTTATAAAGCGCACTACTCACCCGGAGGGTCTCAAGGCGCTGGGGGGGGGGGGTCCGCTACTGCTCGAACAGCCAGGTCTTGAGCTTCTTCCTGAAGGAGAGGTGGTCTTGGGTCAGGCGTAGTTCGGTGGGGAGGGCGTTCCAAGTCTTGGCGGCCAGGTGGGAGAAGGATCTGCCTCCTGTAGTCGCTCTGTGGATGCGGGGGACGGCTGCGAGGGCGAGACTGGTCGAGCGGAGGTGGCGTTTGGGAGCGTAGAAGTTGAGGCGGCTGTTGAGGTAGGTCGGGCCTTGGTTGTGTAGGGCTTTGTGTGCGTGGGTGAGGAGCCGGAAGGTGATTCTTTTATTGATCGGGAGCCAGTGCAGGTCTCTCAGGTGTCTGGAGATGTGAGTTCGTCTGGGGACGTCGAGGATGAGTCTCGCCGAGGCGTTCTGGATCCGCTGGAGTCTCTTCTGGAGCTTGGCGGTGGTACCGGCGTAGAGGGCGTTGCCGTAGTCCAGTCGACTGGTGACGAGGGCCTGGGTGACTGTTTTCCTGGTCTCGGTGGGGATCCACCGGAAGATCTTACGTAGCATGCGCAGGATGTTGAAACAGGACGAGGAGACGGCGTTGACTTGTCTGGTCATGGAGAGGGAGGAGTCCAGGATGAAGCCCAGGTTGCGTGCGTGGTCTGTCGGTTTGGGTGCGTTGCCCAGGGCAGGGGGCCACCAGGAGTCGTCCCAGGCGGAGGGTGAGGAGCCCAGGATGAGGACTTCCGTCTTGTCTGTGTTCAGTTTCAGGCGGCTGGTCGTCATCCACTCGGCCACGTTTTTCATCCCTTCGTGTAGGTTGGCTCTGGCGGTGGCGGGGTCGTTGGTCAGGGAGAGGATCAGCTGGGTGTCATCGGCGTAGGAGATGATGTTCAGGTTGTGTTGGCGTGCGATGGCCGCAAGGGGGCTCATGTAGACATTGAAGAGGGTGGGGCTGAGCGAGGAGCCCTGAGGGACGCCGCAGGTGACTTCCGTGGCTTCTGATCTGGACGGGGGCAGGCGGACTCTCTGTGTCCTTCCGGTGAGGAAGGAGATGATCCATTCCAGTGCCTTCTCCTTGATCCCGACGTTGCTGAGGCGCTGCACTAGGGTGCGGTGGCAGACAGTGTCGAATGCCGCGGAGAGGTCCAGGAGGATGAGGGCCGCTGTTTCTCCGTTGTCCAACAGGGTTCGGATGTCGTCTGTGGCAGCGATGAGGGCGGTCTCGGTGCTGTGGTTGGCCCGGAAGCCTGACTGGGAAGGGTCGAGGGAACCAGTCGTCTCGAGGAAGGCTGCCAGTTGCTTGTTGATGGTCTTCTCGATGACTTTGGCTGGAAACGGGAGGAGCGAGATGGGGCGGTCCTACACTGTGGGATGCCCCAAAACTCATCTTCATCCTGCAGTGCCCCCTCACCCAACCCTTGGAGGGGCTCGAAGTGGCAATTGAGGTCTCCTGCAATTACACAGTGAATATCATGGTCCAAGGATTCAAGAAGGGCTGATAATTCACCTACGGTGTTAGATTCCTTAGCCATAGCAGTGGGACGTGAGTAAACATTCACAACTGCCAGTTTGTATAAGTTAGGCCAGGACAGTTGAACACATAGGATATCATCCGAATTAGTCTGAATCAAATCCACCCTGCAGCCCAGATGTACGCCTATCCATGTTGTCAGACCACCAGAAGGGCGGCCCTTGCCTCCCCACCGTGCTGCGATGTTAAAGGACGCAAACCCGGCTCTATGAACCTCCTCCCTAGCCCAGGTCTCCTGCAATAGAATCACATCAGCAGTGTCCACAAAGGAACCCCATGCAGGACATGCTAGCTTATTCTTTAGGCCTGCCACATTCCATGATAGAAGGTTCATGCATTGGGGACGAAGCGTACAATGAGATGAGGGATCTGGTAAAGAAGGAGTACTACTCTGCTGAAGGGGATCAATTTCCCCAGTAGGGGTGGGACTAGCACTCTGGAAAGTGGCTGGCATTGGGAGGGTAGCAGAAGGCTGCATAGAATACACTTGGGTAGTACCAATAATATTGCTATTACTAGTCCCCACTGTACTAGAGGTGTACCCCTTGGTAGCAGGAGTCAGATTCCCTTCCTTAGGCAACTCAATGGGCTCTAAACCTAAGGTACTACCCCCCATGGACCCCTGAGCAACATAGTTGGACTTAGCCAGTCAATCAACCTGGTTGAGACAGCTGAACCTGTTTGAACAGACAGGATAGGCCCAATGTGCACCAGAAGGGATATGTCTTGCTTTCCCACCACCTCTCCTTAGCAAATGCGGGATAAGGGTCCAGCCGCTTTCATCTATCTTCAGGTGATCATTTGGGTAAAAGTAGGAAAGGGAACGCACCCCGATTTTGGTGTCTAGACGGGGTTTTACCCAGTTGCAGATATAGTCTGCTGTCCTGGCGTCCCGAAAGTTAACTATGACACAATCGCCAGTTAAATTTTTAGGGGTGTGCCCTACCCACCCCACCCTTCTGACCATAATGATCTCACAACTAACCTGCGGTGGCAAAGGTCTAAAATTAGAAAGCCAATGGATTGCCTTGTTTTTCAGGTTGGAGAACTCCTCAATGCTGTGATCATTGATTTCGGGGACCCCTGTAAGGACAACCAGGTAGGGACTAGCTTCCGGGGGCAAATCTATTCTAGAAATAGGCCTGGAAGCCTCATCCTGAATTCGCTTTCTCGCTGTCCTCACGTTGTCACTATTATTAATCAGGGGGGCCTCTCCCGAGATGTTACTATCTATGTGATGGTCAGTGGGGGACCTAACTTCATGTTGTACTAGTGAGGGAGTGTTAAGAGTGGCTGGAGGTGCCAATGCTGTGTCTGTTGGGACGGATAGTGGCCGTGGGGCTATACATTGGGCCATAGGGACTGGTAAAACCCCAGCTATAGTGGTACCATGACAGTTACAAGAGCATGTGGGGAGTACTTTACTATTGATGGCACCCTCAGTTAGACCCTTAATTTGGTGTTCTAGCTTGGTAAGAAGGGTCACTATTCCCTCCAACCTAGATTCCAGGGGTACCAATAACGTACGCAGCAGAAGATCTAATTTCTGCGGAGCCAATGGGTCCCCGAGTGACTGCGGCATGAATGTGGGAGGGACTGGTACCTGAGCAGGGTGCTCCTCAGGGGAGTTGGAAAAAGTCGAAGCTGAAGGAGGGGTACGACTGCCCTGTCCCTCTCTGGCCACTGAATCGGTAACCAAGGCTGCGCCTTGTTGTGCGGATTTAGCTCCCCCTGATTTTGATTTAACTTGCCTAATTGCTTTTGGCTTGGTTTTTGAAATCGGCCCTTCCTTGGTAACCCTTTTTTTCCGCAGAATCGGTCCCAACCTAGTCACGGGGGGAGCTGTAATTTTTAAGTTGATCGTAGGATCATTGTCACTCGAAAGATCACTAATTGAGGTGTCATCAACAAATTGGGTCAGAGGGAGGACATTACTGCTCGCACCAGTGCCATTTGGGGTGCGTGCAGATGCAAGGAGGCCCAAAGAAGACCTTCTTGCTTGGGCCAAATCCTGCGACACTCTGCGCTCCATGAGGACAATACCCTGATCAATCACCGAATTAGCTCTTACTATAAATTGATCTAGTGTACCGGTGAGGTTGCCTTTAGTCGCATGGTTTCTACCCTCTTTAGCTGCCATGCTCGATTAAAATGTAACACAATAAGCAGATAAAATTATAAGCAACAATGTACCCTCCACAGGTCAGTATAAAAATAATTATAACCAAGTGCAATAAGAGTACAGTAAAATAAGCACGTACGGAATGGTCCGTGGGTGAAAGAGAGGTGGCCCGGTCCGGTCTCTCTCGGTCTCAAACGGGCTACAACGGGCCCGCCCTTGGCCCGGGCTTCGCCCGCGCTGCGATCCGCGCTGCGGATTCACGTGGACGGAACTAAGTAATGAAGTGGGCGGGGCTTCAGCAAGGGGAGCAGGTGAGCCAGATTAACGGAGCGCAATGCTCCCCGGTCCTCGCAGTCCCGTAGTTTCAGGCGATTCAAGGGCCCCACAATCAGCGTAGCGTCCTGGGCACAGGGAGCAAAAGGGAAACCCAACCTTCGATGCACCAGCCGAGTTCTTAAGTGATGGTGGTGGAGCCTGCGAGCGGCTCCCGCGCAGCGGGGGCCGCGAGGCGTGGCGTCGGAGAGGTGACCAGCGGGAAGAGGAACATGTGAGCCAGATTAACGGAGCGCAATGCTCCCCGGTCCTCGCAGTCCCGCAGTTTCAGGCGATTCAAGGGCCCCACAATCAGCGTAGCGTCCTGGGCACAGGGAGCAAAAGGGAAACCCAACCTTCGATGCACCAGCCGAGTTCTTAAGTGATGGTGGTGGAGCCTGCGAGCGGCTCCCGCGCAGCGGGGGCCGCGAGGCGTGGCGTCGGAGAGGTGACCAGCGGGAAGAGGAACAGGTGAGCCAGATTAACGGAGCGCAATGCTCCCCGGTCCTCGCAGTCCCGTAGTTTCAGGCGATTCAAGGGCCCCACAATCAGCGTAGCGTCCTGGGCACAGGGAGCAAAAGGGAAATAAGTTTCAATCAGGTGCTGCTACAGCGGTTGCGAAAGGAAGAAGCGAGCGGCGCGCTTGCACATACTCACGGCTCCACAGCATCCGCCATATTTCCCTCTCCCCGTCGGCGACCCTGAATGCCACAGTGCAGCGACCTGCACTTTCCAGCTGCATAACTCTATGGCCATGTCAATTCGGAATGAGAAGTAGGGATAGCGCCAGAAACACCGATTTAACCACTGACTCAATGTTGATATGTAGACATAGAAAAAGCACTATCATTTTGTTGGAAAGTGCATACTAAAGTAGCTTTGCATCGGCGGCCGCCTCAATTTAAAATTACTCTTCTGAAAATATTCACTTCTCCAGTCGACAAGCAACCTTAAATCGGATAGTTACAAACGACGTTGAAGTATTTTTGATAGAAGTTATACACAATGTAAAACACTAAATAATTTTATAAAACTGCAGGTAATATTTATGCTTCTAAAATTTGGTTATAGTTGCCAATTTCAGCTTGTTCGTCCTTTTCTTCTACACGTTAATGTACTAAAGCTTGCTTTTGTTGGACACACAGTCACACAGTTCCAGAAAAAAAATCATTGCAATGCAGTAGGACTCGCATTTATACGAGACCTATTGCCTTGCAAACGGAAATGAGTGCGGGCGAACAAGCACGAACGGGGGGCAAGGCATCGGACTGAGGGAGGGGGGCACAGGAAGAAAGTAGCCTGTGCAGAAAAGGGGCCAGTAGCCATGGATGGACACAAATGACAACATGGCCATCATAAGGAGGGACTAACAAGCCTACAACCAATGGGAAGTCAGCATTTAAGACACAAGCCAATGCAAAAGATGGGCGGAGAGTGGGCGGAGCTTCCACGAAGCTTCCACGCTATACTGAATACTGCATGCCTTGCAAAGTGAGCAGCACATGCGCTGCAACGCCAGGCTCGACCTAAAAAAGTGGTAAGATAGACATGCGTATCAATGAGATTCTGCCCATTATGGAGATGGGCAGAGTAGTCTATTTATGAAATAAGGTGTTAATCTTCTTAATCAAGTGCATTTACTTTAATACAAAAAGATCATCAATGTCATCCGTGGTGCATCTGCTGAGGTATCTTTTAGGTTTTGAATTAACAGAGGGGCGCATTTCAGAGAATAACGTTTCTGTAGTGTAATTGCATAAGAGAATTTCTGTTTTTGTTTATTTCTCTTGTATTCACACACCAATCGAAATTGGTGGAAAATATTGAATACATTCTTCCGATTTTCTAGACCTGGTTTCAAAAACAGTGCAATGCA
Source organism: Triturus cristatus (assembly GCF_964204655.1). Taxonomy (NCBI): domain Eukaryota; kingdom Metazoa; phylum Chordata; class Amphibia; order Caudata; family Salamandridae; genus Triturus; species Triturus cristatus. The sequence goes on along the minus strand of NC_140590.1, from coordinate 35,808,596 downwards.
ATCCACATACAGTTTGATTTTGGGCATCCCACTATTGGGTGGTTCTATATTATGGTCTCTTCTTATGGTAATAACAAGAGGCTCTTTAAAAAGGGGTTATAAAATCAGAGAGATGAGGCATCCCGTCTTGTTTGCCTGTTCACCTTTTTGCATGCACCTAGGTCTGTTGAATTTATTATGAATCGCATGGATGCTCCTGGTACATCCTTCTGTAACCTGTAAAAAGTGTGTTTGGAAACCAAATTTTCCTAAAATATAAAAAAGGCTCTCAGAGCAAACCAGGTCAAAAGCCTTTTCAGCATCTAATAGTAGGATTCGGGCCAGAGTTTACTTTTGCCTGATAAAATCGAGGCCGTCGATCAAAATATTTGTGTTGCTGTATAGTTGCATACCAGGAATAAAACCACATTGACCATTTTTAACTAAATCACGACTATCGTATTCAATTGATTATGAAATAATTTTGTGATAATTTTGTAGTCAGTGTTTCAATCAATCAGGGATTTTGTACAGTGCATTACCCACCTGTGAGGATCTCAAGGTGCTTGCGGGAGGGGGGATTTGGACAGCTCCAGTCATTTGAACAGCCTGGTCTTGGGGTTCCTCCAAAATGCTTGTAGTGTGGGGCTTTGTCTGATGCTGAGGGAGTTAGTTCCAGGTCTTGTCCGCGATGTAGGAGAATGATCTGCCTCCTGTTCTGACTATGTGGATGCGGGGGATTTTGGCCAAGGCTAGGTCAGCGGAGTGGTGGTTTCTCTTGGGGGTGTAGAAGGAGATTCTTTCTTTGAGGTATTGGGGTCCAGTGTTGTGGAGGACTTGTAGGCGTGTGTGAGTAGCTTGAAGATCACTCTTTTTTTCGACGGGGAGCCAGTGGAGGTCTCGGAGGTGCTGGGAGATGTGGTTTTGTCATGGGATGCTGAGGACGAGTCTGGCTGCCATGTTCTGGACAGTCTGGAGTTTGTGGAGTAGAGATTTGTTGATTCCGACGTAGAAGGCGTTTAGGAGGCTAATGGGTCTGCATGAGTTAAAGGTTTCCGAATTCTTGCCTTTCTTTAGAAAACGTACTATGATTGCATTATTAAATGATGATGGTGGAATATTGCCGCCTTTTAAAATATGATTACTGAGTAGCAAAATCCATTGATTCAGTGTGGACATAAACTTTTTGTAAAACTCAATGGGGATTCCATCTTCCCCACAAGCCTTGCCATTAGCTATTGATTTAATTGCTTCATCGACCTCTTTTAGTGTGAATGTGGTCACCATAGAAGAAGCCTGACACTGATTCAGCACTTATTATTGTATAAAGTAGCTGTATGTTGTGTATAAATTCAGGAATGGTCGTTTTCTATACAAGGAATCTTTGAAACCTTGTAAATATTGTCACACACTGTGTCACGTATTTTTAGGTTCATATATCACTTGGGACACTTAGCACAACTGCCTATTTTTTTTTATATTTATTAAATACATACTTATGTGTTCAATGAGACCATTGGTGTATATGGCTCTTTCTTTCTGACATCACCTTAACCCCTGTATTGCGATTGCGCACCGTAGCGCCTATATATGTGTATACCATTCCACAGGAACCGCTGTTTTCTTAAATTGTTCAATCACCCTGGTTCCTTAGTGAGTAGGGTTCCCTTGTTGTTTGTTTTCGATGTTTTTCTAGCTGGTCGGAGACTTGTGTCCTCGTCTCATCATCTTACAATGAAGTAACAGCATTCTGAACTTGTCTGTCCCGGATCTGCCAAGCTAATAACGGCCTGCATACTCTATTTCTTCTTATGAGTTTTGCAAGTAGGCATTGTTTGATAGATAGCCTGATTCATAATAATAATCGTGCATCTGTTGCTTGGCTATTCTGAGCCTCTGTCTAGACGTCATCGTCGTATATCATCAGATCACCCGCCATGGCCCATTTCAACTCCTGCTCCAGTCCTGCTCTGCTCTCTGTCAGACCTCTCCTTTCTGTTTCTGCTTCTGGAGGTTACTGCAGCGTGAATTGAGGCTTTAAAAGCATCCCAGACAGTGTCCGTGTTGGCATTGTTACTGTTTAATACAAAATAGTTATCAATGCCTATCTTTGTCTCTTGAATTCAAAAACTCATCTTCTGATTTAGCACTGTTAATAGATCACCTGCGAGTAGATCTCTCTGCTACTATTTCACCCACTTTTCGACTAAAGAAGGGTCCGTGAAACCATTTGAGACATGTCGATATTTATTTAAGGATACATCCAAGGTAGTTAAAAAGTAATATAGCAGCGGATTTAAACCTTTCTGAGAAGCGCGTATATTGTCGCTGTGACTGGTTTCTATCTCTCCATGAGACAGTCCAGTTCAAAGCATTTGCAATGCAACAGGTCTCGCAATTGGGAGATTTTTAGCTATTGGCCTTGTAAATGACAATGCCTTTTATTTATGTGTTTAAAAGACCTGCAATAATAAAAGGCGCTGTCATTTACAATACCAATAGGTCAAAATTTTTAAAATGTGAGACCTATTGCATTGCAAATGCTTGTTATGAGAGTAACAAGGGAGTGGAAGAAGTATGTGATTGGAATCCGGTCCGGAATGACAATCTGTGTATGGGCAGCTGAAAGTAATCCACAGTCAACATTCCCTGTAAGGGGGCCATGAAGCTCTGTTTGTAGGCATTATTCACTCATAAGAACTGCTCATTTTCATTTCATTCATGTTTCCAGGTCCTGCAGGTTTAATCAGTTAAAAGTGGTTATTGACAGCCCTTTTTGTTCTGTTTTTCAAGTTTCTTTGTTAACGTACGTTTTTCCATCGGGGTTCGTGATGTGCCGTTTTGCCAGCCAACTTGTGTTTTACCCTGTCATGGAATAGAGGCCCACGCCTTTCTCAAGGCTTAAGGTTAGCATAGCTTTAAAATCTCAATACAACAGACACTCATGAGAAGGAACCACAGAGAGGGCCCTTTTTGCAACATCAACATATAAAAAAATGTTTTTATCTTATATAATCTTTATAACTATGGGTGCTAGTTGATGTCTTGGCGTGTTTCTTCTATATATCACCATTTACAGCAACACCATTGAAGATTGTTTTGTTAAGGCAAACGCAAAGTTTAAATCATCATTCGGTTAATCGAAACTGAGAAGTTTGAAGGCAAGAAAATGAAAAGCAAACTCCCTGGTTCAATATGTATTTAGCTTTTGTGAAAAATACTAATTGTTACAGTGAGCAAAACAAATGAGGAACAGCATGTGTGCTAGGGAAGCGATCGAACTCAGTCTAACTTTCCTTGAGGACGACATGTGTGTCTTTGTGTTTCCCTGCAGTCAGCACAGCACAAATGCGCTGGTAATGTGTTGCTCTCGAAATCACACTTACATGTTCTACCACTTGAAGCCTATCCCACACATCCCCTACCTCCTGTGTGGTTTTGGCACTTTGCCTTGCCTCCCTCATGGCCAGTGCAACATCTGCTCACAACCACCAAAACACTGAATGTTGATGAAACACACTATAAGCACTTCCTCAGTTTCGATTAACGGAATGATGATTTAAACTTTGCTTTTGCCTTTACAAAATAATCTTTAATGGTGGCAGCGCCCCTGCCACTATTAAAGTGAAACAGTTGCATGCGGCGCTTTTATTTAAAAAAAGCATCTGTTTGTCAACTTGACAAACAGATGGTTTTTTTTGGGAAAAGCGCCCATGCCGCGCTTTCACTTTAATAGCGGCTGCGCACCCTTCTTTGGACACGGTTTGTCTAAAGAAGGGGACGCGGCATCCATAAATGTGAAAGCGTCGCAAGGGCGCTAGTCAACAAAAAAATTAAAACAATAAGTGATTGCGGGCGCTATGCTTAAAGCGGACTGACATTAGTAGGTAAAAGAAATAAATGCGGCCGCTATCGTTAAAGCAGACTGCGATTAATAAGTAAAATAAAAGCGGGTGAGTTCAGGAGGGAGCAGGCGGGGCAGCGAAGGAGGGCAGAGGGAAGCCAGCAAGACGTGGAGAAGGAATTTCGGGCTCCGGGTGCGCCGGGACCCGAAGCCTGGGCAGAGGACTGGCGGAAATGGATAATAGCGAAAAATAATACGTACATACTGACTCAATCAAAATAAATACTAAAATAAAAGCACGACAAAATTTTTAACAAGCAGTAAATTAAAACAAGCTGTCGCTATTGCGCAAAGGCAGCCACTTGTTTATATTTGCATTGCGCTTTCACTTTAAGTGACAGCGCGATGCAAAAATAAACACGGGGCTGCCAAAGCGGAGTGAAAAAACATAATGCCTACCGAGCCAACATGAACGAGACAGTGTAACGCCGCAAGTGAAAGATCCAGTCCAGATGGGCCGTCCGCGAAGGAGACAGGGTGGTAACAATTAAGCCTCATTTTGAATCGGAAGCCAGCATTTAGCATAAACGATTATGCCAGCCAATAGGAATGATGGGCGGGGCATCAAGTTCCCTTCTGAAATCTACTCGATTATAAGAAGCCTCACATAGCATGCAGCGCATGTGCGCTGCAACGCAGGTCTGCAAGACCTAAAAAGTGTTAAAATGCAAAAGGTATCTGTAGTGCAGTAAAGTGCTAAAATGCTTAAAGCGCCCAAGATATATAACATGCTAGTAAAGCACATCTTCCCTCAGGAGCCTAAAGTGTTGCGTGCCTAAGTGCCAGAATCCAAAAGTGCCTATGTGTCTAATGTTCTGCAACAAAACTTTGACCCATGCCATACACAAAATTAACATTTCTGCATCAATTATTGTAAACTCCACCATTTTTACACCTGCTCTTTGCACCAACGTCCTCCCCACCCTGTCATTCCCCTCCCCCTGCTGAGTGCCCCACCTGCTGTTATGCCTCCAGAGCCCCCTTCTTCTTCCACCATTTGTCACCTTGTCATTGTGCCCTATCTCCCTGCTTCCCAGCCACCCTGCCCTGTCCCAATGCCCCCTTCACCATATACCTCATTTTAGAGGAGCCGGGCTTATTGCACCCCCCTTAACCTTGTGATAATTCTTTCATTAACCCCTTTGCATCTTCCAAAGTTGCAAATACATTGAACAACCTTTCTATATAACTTTAAGCTTAGCCGGTTGGATGACAGTTGCCTGAGCCCTTGATCGTTGGAAAAGGGGAATCAAGGCTTTAAGGTTTTTGCATCGGTGAGCTGAGTCTATTGTCATGTCTGTAAACATTTTAATTGAAAACTCCTTATCGATTTCAAACATCTTCAGATGGATTTCCGTATTCAAAATCCTCTCTTTCACTCAAAAAACAGTAAAATTCACTAAAACTGTATGGGGAAGTTTTGTGTTTGCCAGAACATGGGGAGGCAAGCGATGAGCACACATAATCATCTAGTTTTGTGTGCAATCTGGGAGGACACATTTTTGGATCATAACACTCACATAGCTATTGGCTCTCCATGTTCTTCTTTATCTTCGGGTATTCCTGTGATTCTTAAATTGGACCGTAGGGAGCAGTTTTCTAGATCTTCTTACCTGCTCTGAAGGAGCGTCAACTGCTTTTCCAATTTCTCCACAACCCCTGAGGCCTGCTCATGTCCATCCTCACAAGTTGATCTGCGCCGTTCCATTTAATTCATTCTCTCCAAAGCCTTGGAAATCTTCCCCTCATGGCTAGACAGGATTCTTGCTGTGTCTTCTTGAATTCTTTTATCTCCCATAATATCTCAATAAGGGTTTGTTGCAAGGCCGGCGGGAATTCGTTCTCAGTCATAGTTTCCACAGCACTTATTTTTTGGTTATTGTCTGAGGTATGCGAGTCTGCTAGCACTGGCAAAGGGTAGGCCTCTTCCCTAATATTGCGGAGAATATTCCCCATCTCTGGATTTCCATCCATATGGGCTGCGTTGCCTTGTACTTGGGCCATATCAGACCTAGCATTTATGGGGGAGGATACTGTTGCTGTGGGCTCTTCCACAGTATTAACAATGCATTTCCTGCATTATGAAGGGAAGAACTGGGGCCGTAGATGTTTTCCAACCGTACAGCGCTCCCTCTTGTAACATGAATCTACCTTCAGGGTCTGATCAGACCTGGGAGGTTTCCCAAGGAAGGCCTCTCCGGATTAATATTGCCACTCCTCTGGAATAGTTGGAGTAGACAGATGCAAAGGTTTCCCCCCACCAGTGCGAACGTAACCTGTATGCAGTGTTATCTTTTAGATGAGTCTCCTGTAGGAGGGACAAGTTGACTTTATGTGTGGCTAGGTCTGAATGGACATGGTGCGTTTTCCTATGGTCGTTAAGACCGCGAATACTCTAAGTGATGCATGTCACAGTCACCATGCTATGTGTCCAGTAAATTCATGTGGTGCAGTCTAGTAAAAGGTGGGATTTGTAACCATGTTGTGCTACTGAGACATTATAGACAGGCTCTAATGCAACAATGAGTTGATCGTGTGTAGGATGCTACGTGTCGGCTTGTGTTATGTGTCTTATGTATTGCAGTGTTGTTCGCAGCATTGTATCTCACAACAAACATCAACAACTGCTTCCTATCACTCCTACCTCCCTCACCAATCCCCCAATTAGGTTGTCGGAAATGCCCACCCATCAAACACCAAGAAAAGATTAGAATCTGAAAGCCCTAAGGCTGCAAGGGAATTATCCCTGGGGGACTAGGAGACGTCAGCGTTAAACCCTGCCGTCTGTCTTAAGTCTGTCTTCAGTATGTCTTAAGTCTGTCTTAAGTTTGTCTTAAGACAAACTTAAGACAAAATCCTAACTTCTGTGAATACCAAAAGTAGTAAGTTTAGGATTTTGTCTTAAGTTAGTTCTGTGAATCGGGCCCACTGTTACAACACATTACCGCCTCAAATTGAATCTTTATTACATTTTATAGAATTTCATATATTCATTTAATTTGATTTCTAAATATAAATTACTAAACAATAATTTAAAAATAAAATTACCGACCATCACTAAATGTGTATTTCGTTTAACTTCTAGTAAACCTGATTAAAAGTGATTAATTTGATTAGTTTAAATGCTTTTTGTATTTTTCAAAAAATAGTTAAAACGTTGCAATGGAAAAGCAGGCTTATTAATCTCTTATGTGTGAAAAAGCTCTTAAGATACTTTGCTGTTCACAGAAGCTTGTAAGACCCTTTCTTAAGTTTCATTAGTTGACTTTTATGAAAACCTATAACTTACACATCATATTGTAACTGATGCCACCTTTAATTTTTTTTAATTAAATAAAACATAATTTATACTCTAAAAAAACCTTTAATATCTCATTTCAAATAACTTTATTCTGGCATTAAGCCATAATAGCAAGTACAATAAAAAATCAGTAGCATATAATTCTTAAGCAAGTAGAGTTTTTGGAATTGGGGGTTCTCTACTGTTCACACACCTGATTAAGATTACATTAATGACTACACTCCGATTTCATGAAACATTTCATGTATACAATAAAACTAGGTAAATTCAATTTGTTAAAAATCTGATAAGAATAGATTCATTAGGCATCACTAGGTTCCCTAGCAGTAATAATAGCCCTCCTTTTGGTTCACATCAACCCCAAAAATTTGCAGTAGCACAAACGAACATTAAAGATGTATCAGAATGCAAAATTCTTAAGGCAATCAAACGGCTTGAGGATCCCCGCATCCTACACACTGGAGCAATCCAAGAGAATTGGAGCCCAGAGTAAGCTGGACATGCAAATAGCACATGCAAGACAGTTTTCTCGTGTCCTTCGCAGCATGGGCACTCTTCACAAGTTGAGCTTTTCCATTTAGCAGTAAACGTTTTAACGGGGAGTGTGCCCACTCTAAACTAGTGATAGAGCTTCCTGTCAAGAAGAACAGTGATTAGATCCCAATACAACTCTAGAGTGTGTGTGGGCTTAAAGTTTAAAAAGTCACATGTCAATGTTGCACCCCCCGTTGCCCCCTCATTCTGCTGAAGAACATGGGACCACTAGTGCCTTTTCAGTATATCTTTTGAAGGAAGCCTGTCTACCACGGGGTACAGACCCAGGTCACTAAGACTGGTTTCATTCAAGAGTCTACTCAATGACGTCAGCCAGGGGACTTTATTGGCTTTATCCAGCCTAATTAATTTCGCTGGAGCAGCTGCATAGTGGCTCAATTCTGGTGTAAATTAGAGCCTACGCCAATATAAAAGAGGTAGCAGACTCGACTTCTGAGATACCTTGACTCTGAATAGGGCAGTGCTCTGCCACCACAATGCTGGCTCCACCCCCTGGGGAGCGTCTGACGTCTCTGCCCTGCCTGCTGAAAGAAGAAGCCAGAGTCCCAACAACAAAGTGCTCCTCACTGAAAAGAACTGGACTGGGATTATGCAAAGGCCCCCCTGGCCTGTAAAGACAGAAGAAACTTGGTATAAATGTAGGAGCCCTGCTCCTAAGAAATCAGATCCTGATTGAACCACGAAGAAACTCTGCCTGACCAGAAGGACCTGGAAGTAGCTGAAGGAGGAGTAACTTTCCCTGACCTGGGGGATTGGCCTGCAGTTGGTGCCTTGCTGAGAAAGGAGAGGAAAAGACTAAGAGAGACTTTGCACTTTGTTTTTCAACTATCTCCAAGGGCTTGGAAGAAGAGCTTGCCCCCTGAACTGAGTCCCAGGACCATTGGACTCATCTGCCTTCCAAAACTGAGTTGCCTGGACAATTCTTGCTTGTTTCCCGCTGGATTTGGCCCCAGTACGCCTCGTACCCCATCCACCGCGAAGCCGTGTCTTTGCCGCCCGGCACCGTGTGTCTACGCTGATCCAAAAGCGCTAGTACGCACCGTACTCCTCCCGGCCGCATCGCACCTAACCTTCCCCGTCGATTCGAGACGTACAACACTGGCTGCCGGACCCTGTACGCCGGACTCAAGCCTCGCTGTCCCGCAGGTATGGTCCGTACGCTGCCAACGTACTACACCGTGCCGTACTCAGAGCTGAGAAGCCGCATCACGCTGATCCTCCCCGTACGCTGTACGGCGCCGAGAAGTGTCGCTGCCTATCTGCACCGAAGGTACGGCTCAAACGCCGAACGCCACGGACTCTGCAAGCTGATCCTGGACCAGCATCTGAATATGCTGCCGAACTACGACCCGGACCCATCAACTAGTCCCGCACTGTCCGTCGCGGACCCCACGAACTTAAGGTACTTTGTTCTGTTCGCACCGCAGTGTGCGTGTTACGGACCCCGGAGTCCGCACCGATTGTTTGACTCTTACTTTCCTTGTTTTTAATGCGGACGAGTCGCACACCCAGGTACGAACCGTACAAAGCCTGAAAAGAAGCAGAATTGACTAAAAGAAGCCTATTTTTGCATTTTAAGCCTTTTTACAAGAACATGGAACTTTAAAATAATACTTTGGTCATTTTAATCGTTATTCTGGTCTTGTGCTAAGCCTTATATAAAGAAACCTATTTTTGATATAAACTTGACTGGTGTCCATTTGTGGTGTGTCATTGTATTACTGTATGTGTTCACAAATGCTTAACCTATGACGCCCTGAGAATAGTCTTGACTGCTTGTGCCACACTACCTAAAGGGTGAGCAGGGGTTATTTGAGAGGGTGATCCCCTTACTCTGACTTAGAATTGAGAGTCCCTGCTTGTCGCAAGTGCATACCTGTGCCAACTAGAGATTCCCAATTCTAACATTTCCTTTTACCAGAACGGGTTTGTCGGCGTCTACTGACGAGAAGTAATGAACCAACCCATTTAAATATGGGAAAATAAGGTAGGGGCCGATACGCAACCCTGCCTGACACCCTTTAATACAGGAATTGTATCTGTTTCTTGTCCCTACGAGCCCCACCGAATCTAGGCAAAGTTGTTTTCATGCAGCCTGATGAGCACGGATAATATATCAAGCAGCATCCCCATCTCCTCCAAGACTGCTCAAAATCTTGCATGAGGTACCAGATCAAAAGTTGATTTGAGGTTGACAAAGGCGACATATAAGTCATCTCTGCCTATCAATATAGAATGGCAAATCTGAAAACCTGATGTATTGTCGACGTCTTGGATCTGAAACCAGCTTGCAACGGGCTTATGATATCTCCACTTTCCACCCAATGATAAATCATTACCGGTACCATTCGACAGAAGACTTTCTAAAGACAATCAATTAGGCTGATGGGCCTATAATGATCCGGCAAGCTTTTGCCTCCCTTTTTGTACACTGGCTCTACTTCAATTCCCTGCCAGGATAGTGGTATCGAGGCTCCCATTGCTATCTTGTTGGCTATGACCAGTATATACTTTGTAAACACAAGGAGATGATGGACAGAGCGCTAAAACTTTTCAGACACTCAACCCCAGTCACAGATCTGGGTTGAATCCATTGTCGTTCTTTAGCTCACTTCGTCACCTCAGTTCAGACTCAGCTATATGCAAATCAGTCTTGACCATGTGCCTCATGGGAACAGGCCAGCCCGATGTGCCAAGCCAGGTCCTCCCTGGTCTGGAAACAAGCATCTTGGGGCCGGTTTCGGGGTAACACCCCTCATCAGCCAGGCAAGCTTGAATCCAATGGCAAAGTGAGCAAGGGACCCACGTCTGGGCATACCCTACTAACTTAGGTCGAACAAAGCAAACACAAGGAGATGATGAACAGAGCACTGAAACTTTTCAGACACACACCCCCAGTCACAGATCTGGGTTGAAGTCATCATCGTTCTTTAAGTGAGTGAATAATAATATGACCCTCCTAATCCCCAACCCAATCCCGTAAATTGACTCTACCCAGATGTACTGGCCTCTAAATGAGGGAGCACCTTTAGTCTTTTCTAAGGCACTCTTGTGCACAAGCACGGGTCTCCGAGACAGATTAGGTCATTTAAGTTCCAAGGCCAAAAATTCCCATGTTGCAATCTGCCATGAATGCGCACCATTCAATATTCCTTTGACCAATGTGATAAAAAACTAATTTAGTTCCCCTGACTAATTAAAAAGTTTAATATGCCAGTTAAGGTCAGAATCCCACTGTTGACCACTGTGGCAATGGACACTGTATAACTATGGAGCACAAAGGACACTGCTCATTGATTGTGGTCCAGACCCAATTTTTGGTCAATCAGTGAGCGCCAAGGTAAATGCATCAAAAACCCTAGTTGAACAACCACTGCTATCACACTGGGAGGACAGGAAGCTTACTGTTGTACAAAGGCTTTAGCAAAAATGCAAGGGGGATGGCCCTGCCCTGCCTCTTCCTGGCAATGATGGGCAAATACGGGCCCGCCCGTGGCCAGGGGGTGACCTGCTTAGCGGGAATCCTGCTGTGGCTTTATGTACCTCAGGGAACGAGAAGATTGTGGCGGCAAGGAGTAAAGGAGCCTGGGGGTTGGAGTCCTATCCCCCTTCTTCAAACGAGTTTCACGCAGCGGGACCCCTACTGTAGCTTTATGCTCCTCTGGGTGAGAGAAGATTGCGGCGGCAAGGAGTGAAGGAGCCTGGGGTTAGAGTCCTCTCCCCCCTTCTTCAAACGGGTTTCACACAGCGGGACCCGTGCTGTGGCTTTATGTTCCTCTGAGTGAGAGAAGATTGCTGCGGCATGGAGTGAAGGAGCCAGGGGGTTGGAGTCCTCTCCCCCCTTCTTCAAACGGGTTTCACGCAGCGGGACCCCTACTCTGGCTTTATGCTCCTCCGGGTGAGAGAAGATTGCGGCGGCAAGGAGTGAAAGAGTCTGGGGGTGGAGTCTTCTCCAACCTTCTTTAACCAGGTTCTTTAATATCAAGCATGCCATGTTTTTGTTGCAAAACATTTGCATTTTTTTTTTTTATTCGTTTTATATCATGGTTAACATGTGACAATGTACCCCTTAAAATTTTTTTTATTTCAGTCACAGCAGCAGGTCATTTTAGGGAAGTTTCAAGGATTTAATCAACATGGTAATTAATTTCTTTTAATACTATATTCTTGACTCTTTTTATCTTTCTTCTATGCTTCCAGTATCGCACCTGCGCCTATCTCACTTTGCAATTCGGAGACCTTTGTTTTTAGGTCGAGCATTCGAGACCTCTTGTATATAATTTAGAGTATACTAAACTTGCTTCCGCTTAGAGACTTTTGTTTGAGTTCCACTGCCTCTATTTAACTGTCTTCATAGAAACGACCAGCAGAGGTCCGTAAAATACCAGAATTGCTTTAGCATTCTCTAGATCCCAGTTCATAGAAATTGTCTTCCACGAGCACCCGTAGACAATAATATTTCTTTCAAATCTTGTATTTTCAGTGACATGACCACCGAAGGCCCTGATTTTACATTAAGAACAGAGTTTTGGACTATACCGTTTCCCACTGAAAGGCAATATTTCTCTCCATGTGTTACCACGTGTCACGTGCCTGGTGTCACGCAGTTTGGTGCTTACTTTCCCTCCACGTTAAAGAACAGTAGATGTTTCAGCACCCAGGCTAATGTGCTGCATAGCTAAATACATATAAGGTCCCAAAGGCGAGACCGATTGCATTGCAAATGCTTGTTTCTGTTTCCCAGCATGCCCCCACGTCAGACCCCAGATTCTGTGCTTATTTTAAACAGCGCGTGATTGACAGTGCGGATTCAGCGACATCTCTCATTACTCGTTGACGTGAAACTTTTTTTTACCCTGTTGCTGCCTTTTGTCTTTGTTTGCGCTCTTGAAATACCATATACATGCTCGGCTGCCTTACAGAAGCAGGCAGAGGTTTATTGTCTGCATTTTAGGGCCAGTGCTGTCAATCACCTCTGAGTGTAAACAAACACCCTGCACTGCCACTGGCTGCTCACTGTCTTACTTGCCCCTTCTCATGCTTCCCCCTGTCATGAGGTCGAGTGGTGGAGGTTATTTTTTCTAATGTTAAGTGACGCAGCTGTGCCTACGTGTACCAGGCCAAAGCCAGCCCAGTCCACATTAGAACAAGCATCGGCAAATTCAATATTTCTGCCCATTGGAAAACTTGTGTGAATCTTTATCTTTATTGTAACTTTGTATTGGACTCATAAGATGCAAAATTAAAAAGAAACAAAATAATGAAACTGGACAGTCATGCAACGCACCGGCTTCGGGAGTCCACCAGGACAGGGATTCGGGGGTGGCTGAAGCTTGATGTCCTTTTTATCCTGGTATCATAGCAGATCTCACTGCCATGAGGTTTGAGGCATGGTCGGGGTGTCTGGCGCGGGTCTCTCCACAGCAAGGAGTCTAAGGGGCATATTATCAAGACAGGCGATACAATTATCGCCGCTTTAGCAGCAGAAAACTGCCGCTAAAACGGCGATAATGGGCTTGATAATATGCTCTACGGAATTCCAATTGAAGCCCATGTTAGATGTGAAGGACAATTTCAAATTCTTGGAGAACATGTGGGTCCGCATTGGGTGATAAAACATAAATACAACCATATGATAAGGGGGACACAGTGGGCTCTCGACCTCACAGAGAGCTAGAGTGGGCCAGTGTGTATGTGCCAGATGTCCTATGTGGGGAGCACGTGATCACTACGTGTGGCGTGCTCGCTGTGTCCTGATTGGCTGAGTGTTCCTAACTACATGTGGCATCTGACTTAGTGGTATTTTGGGAACGCACGTCTTTGGTTAAACGTGTTTTATTGGGGCCTATTTCCTTAGATCTGTTTGTGGTGCAACTGCCTATCTGTGGGACCGATCAGAGTTTTCCCTGGTTGCGCGTTTGTCTGTCTTTGTGTGTAATCCCACCTGTGACCTATCAATCGATTTGCTTGGGTTTGGGTTGCAGGGCCTATCTGACAATGTATCTCTGACTCAGGATTGATGGGAGGTCATCTTTGGTGAATTCGACAGTAATGATACGAGCTCGTTACTATATGTACATATAAGAGGGCGGTCATTTATATCATATTTACAGACATTTTCATTATTATGCTTACATTCGTCGTAGCGTTCATCGACATTGTTTTAACTGGTATTGACATTGGTATGCATGCATAGTGTATGGCTTACATCTACATTGCATTTATTGGTATTGCCTTTGTTGTGCATGCATATATCAAGGTGTACATTGACATCACATTCACCGATATTGACATTTTTTGTCATAAATGAGTTTATTCCAACAATTTCAAGGCAAGGGTCAGTAGTCTGTCATTAACATGAACTTGTCTACTGACCTTCAATGAAATCTTAAATGACGTGGCGAACAAATGATGAACTGAGTTAGCATGAAGGCAGAGATTAGGTGAAGCCTTGACTGGGCCAGCATACAGTTTGCGCTGTGTAAACTATGTGACCCCCAGTGTATCTTCAGAGTGCCATACAGTTCACACAGAGGATCATGCAGTTTACACTGATCCACTGAGTATCAAAAAATGTGTTTACACGGAGGATTAGGCAGTGCTCAGAGGATTATGCACCGGTCACATTGAGGATCATACAGTTCACACTGAAGATGGTGCAGTATACACTGAGGATCGTACAGTTTACACCAAATATCATACAGTTTACACTGATGACCATACAAAGTGTGTACACGGAGGATCATACAGTGTACACTGATGATCATACAGTTCACATGAAGATCATACAGTTTACACTGATGATCATACAGTTCACAAGAAGATCATACAGTTTACACTGATGATTTTAAGCTTACATTGAGGATTGTACTGTTTACACTGAGAATCATACAGTTCTTACAAAGGATATTACAATTTACACAGATGATCATATAGTTTACACTGAAGATCATACTGGTTACACTGAGGATCATACAATTTACAATGAGGATCATACAGTTTACACTGAGGTTCATATAGTTTACAATAAGGATCATGCATTTTACCCTGTGGATCTTACAGCTTACACTAAGGATCATACAGTTTATACTGAGGCTCACAAAGTTACACAGTGGATGATGCAGATTACATTGAGGACAATATAGTTTACACCGAGGATCTTACAGCTTACACTGAGGATCCTACAGTTTACACTGAAGCTCATACAGCTTACACTGAGGATCATACAGTTTATACTGAGGCTCACAAAGTTACACAGTGGATGAAGCAGATTACATTGAGGACAATATAGTTTACACCGAGGATCTTACAGCTTACACTGAGGATCCTACAGTTTACACTGAAGCTCATACAGCTTACACTGAGGATCATACAGTTTATACTGAGGCTCACAAAGTTACACAGTGGATGAAGCAGATTACTTTGAGGACAATATAGTTTACACCAAGGATCTTACAGTTTACACTGAGGATCGTGCAAATCTGTGTACACAGAGGATCGGGCAGTGTGCACACAGGATCATACAGTTTAAACTGAGGATTGCACAGTTTATACTGAGGGTAATGCAGTTTACACTGAGGATTAAAATATTTACACCAAAGATCATACAGCTTACACTGAGGACTATACAGTTTACACCAAGTATCACACAGTTTACACCGAGGATGATGAAGTTTACTCCAAAGATCTTACTGTTAAAACTGAGGATTTTACAGTTTAGATTGAGGATGATAGAGTTGACTCTGAGTATTGTACAGTTGCACAGAGAATGAGGGAGTTTAAACAGAGGATCGTACAGTTTACCCTGAGGATCATGTAGTTTACACTCAGGTTCATATAGTTTACACTCAGGATCATACAGTTTACACTCAGGATCATACAGTTTACACTCAGAATCGTACAGTTTACACTCAGGATCGAACATAGTCTGTGAAATAATCACGTAGTCCAGTTCTGAATACATTTCATCTAAGCAGTTGCATTAGAATGCACAATTTTGCATTTTAAGTGTTATTTTTGACCTCTGTGTGGTCAGTTATGTTCTACCCTAGTCATGCGTTTATATTTATTTATTTAGTTAATGTTTTATAGAGCAGAAACGTGACCCGTTAGGGTATCAGAGCGCTTTACAGGGATAATACGTTGTATACAAGTATGAAGTAGTCAAAGGAAAAAAAAACATAAGTAGGAATAGAAGGAAGTGAAACATTCGGTTAATAACAGGGTGTATAGAATATTCAGATCATAGTGCAGAGAAATCCAGCAGATACATTTGTGGGAGTACAAGGTCAGTACAAGATGGATAGCAGCCGGTCAGTCCAAACTCTAGCGGCAACAAAAATAAGCAAAGCCACTGAGCAATGCATGATTTATGGGAGAAACTTGCCCATTAGGAAGAGCTTGGTTTCCTTTTTAAATATTGACAGAGAGGGAATTTTTCTGATGAAAGATGGCAGCGAGTTCCAGATTCTTGGTGCAGCCCCAGAGAAAGCACAATTTTAAATTTTTTCCTTTCGGAAGCGGTCGACTGGAGCACAAAGTCTCTGGCGGACCTGGAGTTTCTGGCTCCTCCAGAAACCATGATTTTCAGGGCGAGATATGCAGGGGATTTCGTGTGTAATGCTTTGTGGGTGATACATGCCAGTTTGAGTTGGAGTCTGGATTCAAGACGAAGCCAGTTCAGTGTCTTCAGATGCGGTGAGGTGTGGTCGAATTTTTTGGACCCTGTTAAGCGTCTGGTGGTGGCGTTGAGGCAAGCTTTTAGGGGGGCCGTTGAGATCTTGGGCAGGCCTGAAAGGGTTGAGCATCCATATGTGATTCTCGAGCTAACTAATGCCTGGTTTTAGTTTCCTCAGATAGTTCAGGTGAAACCTGGCAGTTTTAGCTATCGAGTTGATGTGGTCTCGCATATTCAGGTTGCTGTCCAGGATTATTTGGCAGGTTCCTCTATGGTCGGTGTGCAGTTTAGGGCTGTGATCGACTTGGTCCATTCCCAGATGTCCGTATTACTTTTAGGGGGGGGAGATTTTTGTGCATTTAGTTTGAGCTGGTTGCAGGCAAGCAATTGAACAGTCAGCTTTAGGGCCTCATTCAAAGAGTAGATCTCCTCTAGAGATGAGATTTTGATGTAGATCTGGGTATCATTGGCATACATGTGGAAGGAGATGTTGGTGGTACATAGTATTTCAGCTAACGGTTCAAGGTAGAGATTGAGGAGGGTTGAGGAAAGAGTTGATCCTTGGGGGATCATTATCTGTCAAGGAGTAGATGGATTACTGTTGACTAAGATTCTCTGGGTGTGGTTCCGGAGGAAGGATCTAAACCATTCGAGAATGGTTCCTCTTACTCCCATCCTGAATTCGAGGCGTTTAAGTTGTTTCTCGTGGTTGAATTTTTATTTATTTATTTTTATTTATTTCTGTGTTTTATAGAGTGCAAACTTGACCCGTTAGGGTATCAGAGCGCTTTACAGGAAAACATAGCATTGCATAGACAGGCTTAGAATCAGCAGGTAACGGATCGGGTAGTGGGGGGGGGAGATACATAAGAGAGAGAAGGGCACGTATTTGCAGATTGCATTTACAATTACTCAAGACGAGACAACATATTTACACATTTACAATTACTCAAGAGAAGTTCCCAAGGTTCTTGGTGGGGTGACTAGGTAATCCGAAAGGAGGCAGTGGACAGCTTCGATCAGGGCCATAGTGGTGGTTGAGGCAAAGATTAAACAAGAAATGTAACCATAAAGAAGGTTTTGGCATCCGTTTTTTAAGCAAGCCAGAGAGGGAATTCTTCTGATGACAGGTGGGAGAGAGTTCCATATTCTTGGAGGAGCCCCAGAGAAGGCCTGATTATAAGTTTTTTTCTCCAAAAGCGTGCAGGTTAAAGCAAGAGGTCTCCGGCAGACCGGGAGTTTCTGATTTCTCTGGAAATCACAAGTTTCTGAGCAAGATATGCAGGGGAGTTAGAATATAAAGCCTTGTGCGTGATGCATGCCAGTTTGAGCTGTATTCTTGCTTCAAGGGGAAGCCAGTTCAGAGCTTTCAGGTGTGGGGAAATATGGTCGAATTTCCTTGTGCCGGTTAGTAATCTGGCGGCCGCATTAAGGCAGGCTTTTAAAGGTGCCAGGGAGATCTTGGGTAAACCCCTAGGGGGTAGAACAGCCGTATTCCAGTCTAGAGATGACAAGTGCTTGGACTGCCATTTTTTGGGTCGGGAGCATCAAGGAAGGGTTTCAATTTCCTAAGGTAGCTCAGGTGGAATCTGGCTGATTTGACCATCGAATTGAGGTGGTCCTGCATGTTCAGGTTGCTGTCAAGGGTAATTTCCAGGGATTTGGCCGAATCCACGATGGTCAGTGGGCAATTTAAGGCTGTGATAGCTTTAATCCATGATTGAATCTCAGGGTTGGTATTGGGAGGGGAGATAAGGAGAAATTCTGTTTTCTTTGCGTTGTGTTTGAGTTGATTGGATGTGAGCCATTGGACAGTGAGTTTCAGAGCTTCATTCAGGGAGAGAATCTCTTCGAGAGATGAGGTTTTGATGTATATCTGAGTGTTATCAGTGTACATATGGTAGGAGATGTTAGCAGTGCGTAGTATTTCAGTAAGCGGTTCTAGGTAAAGGTTGAAGAGGGTGGGGGATAGGGTTGACCCTTGAGGGACTCCAACCATGACTGTGGATGGTGCTGATAGGTTGCCATTGATTAGGAATCTCTGTGATCAGTTTTGGAGGAAGGACCTATACCATTCTAGAACAGTGCCTTCAAATCCCATCCTGAGTTTGAGGCATTGGAGTAGTTGTTCATGGTTGACCGTGTCGAAGGCCAAGGATAGGTCCAGGAGGATTAGGAGACAAGTTTTTCCTTGGTCAAGGTCTTGGAGGGCATCATCAACAATGTGGAGCATGGTGGTTTCAGTGCTGTGCCCAGGTCGAAATCAGGATTGGAAGTCATCGAGTAGGTGGAAGTTGTTGATGTGTTGACTTAGCTGCTGTTGCACACACTTCTCCAGAACTTTGGCTAAGAGGGGGTTGTTGGATATGGGTCGGAAGTTGTCAGGAGAGGCTGGATCCAGCGATGGCTTTTTTAGAATGGGGAGGACATGGCCGGCTTTTAGAGAGTCAGGTATCATTCCCTGCGGGGGTGTCGCGGTAGGAGGAGGCAGGTCAGGAAGGGGTTGCAGGTATGTGATGGAGCTGAGTTCATTTCCAAGGGCTGAGATTTTGTCAGCGAAGAAAGAGGAGAATTCCTGTGAGGATATGAGAGACTTTGGGTTCGATGTTTTGGACAGTTTATTAGATTGGTGTTTGACCAGTTTGAAGAGCTTGTGGGGTCTGTTCTTGGCCTTCTCTAGTTCAGTTCTGAAGAATTATTTTTTAGAATTGAGTATGTTCCTGTGTAGACATTTCTGGCCTGGCAGAGGAGTTTTCGATGAGCGGCAGAGAGGTGCTGCCTCCAGGTTTTTTTCAGCTTGCCGGAGGGCTCTCCTCTCATTGTTGAGGGATCCTGTGAACCAGGGGTTTCTGTCTTTGACTTGGGTTCTTTTCAGTTTTAGTGGGGCTAGATCATCCAGGACGTTCAATATAGTCACAGAGTAGTGATCATTGAGGCCACTGACTGTTGTGATATGGGAGGGGGTGGGAGAGGTCGGATTTGCAGCGAGTCTCGAGTTCCCTGCGGTGCCAGGTAGAAGGAAGGTGATGGTGTGGTGGTCAGACCCGTCGCATGGGTCTATGGAGATAAGTTTGACTGTTTATTCTTCGGAGATGATCCAGTCAAGAGTGGCCCCTTTTGAGTAAGTTGGGAGAGAGCAGGCTTGGGTCAGGACTTGATCGGCCAAGAGGTCTTTGATGGCATTGACTTGTGGATCCTTGGGATCGTTCCAGTGCAAGTTAAAATCACCAAGGAAAATATCATTAGCGTTGGTTGAAATCTTAGCTGTGATGATTTCTATTGGGTGGTCTGTGAAGGAGTCATTCATGCCCGGGGGTGATAAAAGATGTGCAGGTTGCACAGTTGGGTGGAGTTGCTGCAGATAGAGAGGGCGATGTATTCGCAGGATTCTGAGGTATCTGAAGAAGTTCTGTGACAGGAAGGTTAGAGCGGTAGATGCAGGCGATGCCTCCTCCTTTCTTGTTGGATTGCCTGTCCAGACTTGTGATGATGTAGTTGGGGGGGGACTAACAGGTCCAGGCATGGAGATGAGGATTCATTGAGCCAAGATATCTGTTTGGATTGTTAGGTGGAAGTTTTTGTAAAGGATGAGATCAGCAATATCAGCGGTGTGCTTAGCTTCCGATCTGCAGTTGATTAAGAGGCCAGACAGAGTTGATTTGGAGGGAGTTTCGGGAGTCTGGGTGGACAGGTGAACAGGTGCTAGATTACTTTTGACCACAATTCTGTTGCGGAGGGTAGCCGGTCTGTTGGGGTTGATACTGACCGTGCGAATGGCATGTTCGGTGTTCACGTCAAGAGGAAAAGGGGTAGCTGGGGCAGAGTTGTAGAGTCCCGGAGGATGGCAAGGATTTCCATTTCAGTGAGGTCTAGTGGACTTGTAGTGGCAAGGGTAGAGTCGTAGGAGAGGACAAGAGCAAGGGTATCTTCCTCTGAGAAGTGGCGTGGTTGCTTGCGGGGGCGAAGATGTCTCAAGGATAGCGGAAGAGGTTGTTTAGGGAACTCTGTGATAAGTGGGGGGTGGAGTTTGGCAGGGGCATGAGGTTGGCGAAGGAGAGTTCAGCGAGGTGAAGGAGGTTCATAAGATCCAGGATGGAAATATGAATGCTCTGGGTTAGTTTGGCAGCTCTGGAGTACAGAGATTCGATGAATCTGTTGAATGCCGAGGATAAATCCAATAGAATTAGGAGACATGTTTTGCCTTGGTCAAGGGCTTGAAGAGCATCATCCACAATATGGAGAATAGTAGTTTCTGTGCTGTCCCTAGGCCTGAACCCGTATTGGAATTCGTCTAGCAGATTAAATAAAGTTGGTGATGTGTTGGCTCAGTTGAAGTTGCACACATTTCTCCAGAGCTTTCGCTAGAAGTGGGATATTGGATATTGGTCTGAAATTGTCTGGAGTAGCAGGATTCAAAGTGGGTTTTTTAAGATAGGGAAGACTTGACCGGCTTTTAGAGAGTCAGGTATAGACCCTTGTAGTAAAGAAGCGTTGATTATTGTAGTCCAAAGGGGAATGATAAATTGGGGGGTCGCGGCCATGCAGCTGAAGTGGTTATCTGGATTTAAGGAGGATAACATTTTCGAGATGGAATAGTCGTAATATAATTTGAAGTTAGACCAGTGCGCTTGGTTCTTGGGTGTTGTCTGGGGGGGAAGAGAGGAGAGATGGGACCCGGCAGGAAGAGGTCCGATGAGAGCTGTCTCCAGGTTCTTTCTGTCAGCTGGAGGGTTCTCCTTTCATTGTTGAGGGATCTGTTGAACCAGGGCTTTTTGTATTTAACTTTGGACCTATTAGCTTTAGCGGGGCAAGATCATCAATTATGTCAGACATAGTCGAGTTGTAGTGTTCTGGAAGGTTGTTGACCTTTGGGGGGGAGGTCATTCTCGCAACGTGCAGCCAGCTTTTCCAGATCTAGGCTCTGTGTGTCCCTGAGCCAGAGTTTCGGTTTCACAGGTTGCGCTGGCCTTGTCTTGTGGGTGCCACGCAATAGGAAGGTAATAGAATGGTGGTCAGACCAGTTGCATAAATCTACTGAGTTAAGCCTGAGCGCTGTTGCCTTAGCAATGATCCAATACAGCATGGCGCCTTTTGTGTGAGTTGGTAATGTGCAGGCTTGATTAAGTGATTGGTCAGCAAGGAAGTCTTTGAGGACGTTAACCTGAGGGTCTTTGAGGTCATTCAAGTGCAGATTAAAGTCTCTGAGGAAAATTTCACTGGAGTGGGGGTAAACCTAAGCTGCAATGATTTCCATGAGGTGGTCGATCAAGGTGTCGTTCTTGCCTGGGGGGTGGTAGAAGATGTGCAGTTTATACAACTGGGTAGCGTTGTTACATATGGAGAGTGCAAGATATTCGCAGGAGTTGCTGGGGTCAGCGTGAAGTTCAGTGACGAGGAGGTCTGAGCGGTTAATGCAAGCAATGCCTCCCCCTTTTTTTAATTGCCTGTCGAGCCTTACGATGCTATAATTTGAGTAGACCAATAAATCTAGGTAAGGTGATGATGATTCATTGAGCTATGATTCGGTAAGGATTGCTAAATCAGATTTTTGGCTCAGGATGATTGATAATTTGTGATGTAAAGGTTTTAAGTTATGGATCTTTCTGTGAGATATCCATTATTTGATCAAGAAAAGTGGTTACATTGTTTTTGTGAGTGCTATGTTTTAGCTGAAAAATGCATTTGAAATGTCTATTGTTATTTTATCTGTAAATTTTCTGTTAGGTTATTTTCTAATCCTGTGTTGCGAGTATGCATGCATGTCTAAATTTATGGAGTTGAATACTATTTTACAGGGTCTGTCCGGTTTTTTAAAACCAGAAAGAAGAGAAGTGTTCATTATAGAACTGCAAGGCACTATGATGCCTTGATATTGCAGCAAGCTTATATAGTTTTTAGGTCATGTTTAGCTTCTGTCTTCTGAAGATATTAAGGTTGCACTTGGGGCTCACTCGTTAAGGGAATGACATGTGGAACATGTGTTTTATCCCCCTGTTTTATTTCTGTACAGGGCTGGAGCCTATTTTAAAAGCCCATTTGCTTAAATGTTTTTCCCCTGAGTTCTTCAGGTACTAATGAGGACACAATGGCACTATTATTACCTCCTCACTTTGAGGTGAAACTCTTTATAAAGACTGGAGGCCTGTCAATATTTGCAAAAGATTATGTCAAAAAATGTTGTCACAAACATCAGATAAATGCAGCCAGAATGTTGCCTTCATTTTGTGTGGTATTCCCTCTTCAATCTGTCTATGGTTTAGGTAAATTTGCCACCAGATGCACTTTCAAGATTCTAGTGAACTGTTATCACTATTGGTGCGCTAGCCTGAAGTGATTTTTATTGGCTGATTACATAAATATGTATTGTATGCATTGCATGTATTGCATGTGCACACACGTTGTGCAGGTCCGGTAGGAACTAGTCCTATAAAAGTCATTTGTATGACCTATTGTCTAAGTCGCCTACAGACTGATGTGACTCGGCCCAGGTGGAGAAATTCACTCAGCTCGCGGAGTTTGTGGAATTCGGGAACTCAGCGCTCCGCGTGCAACACAGAGTTCCTGATAAAGTCCGCATTTTGCTGCGGATCGGAGTTACCGCACTAATATCTACCTTTCACAGGAATTGTTTCTTTCCTTCGGTAGCTGATAGTTGTTTTCACATGCAAATAATGTACTTTTCTGCATTTTTGGGAAAGTACGCTAAAAATATAGGGGCAGATTTACAAGCCCCTTGCGTCACTTTAGCACCATTGTTGCGTCACTTTTGTGACGCAGCGGCAGCGTAAAAGTTGAGGCCCATTTACAACGTGACGCATCTAGGGAGATGCGTCATGTTGTGAAGCCCTGCGCCACATTAAACCTGCGTCAGGTTTAATGTACACAGGGTGGCCGTTCCGTCGCAGGAAGCCCCGAAAAAGTGACGCAGTGAAATCTACAAGATTTCACTGAGTCACTTTTACGTCCATGCTGCGTCAAAACCCTGCGCCTGCTTGAAGCAGGCGTAAGGAGTGACGCAGCATGTTAGGCATAGGATCCCCTGAGCATTGCTGGAGTTGCGTCGTGCTTGCGACACGACTCCAGCAATGCGTGACTTTTCCGTCAACAGATGCGTCAGAATTTCTAACGCATCTGTCAATCCTTACGCCATGGTGTGCCGCATTGTAAATACGGCGCATGCATGGTGACGCAAGGATTTGGCATGTTGGCGCAGGGAAAGTGACGCATCTCCATAGATGCGTCACTTTCTTGTAAATCTGCCCCATAATCTTTTCTTGGCTGGGCGTGGAGAACAACGCAGGTAAACATTATACGTGTGATGAAAACGATGCCATTCATCGGATTGTGATGCCGGGTGGAGGCACTCAGCTCAATGCACGGAGCACTGACTCATTCATCTCTGAGCAGAATGCACGTTCACTGTGTGTGCACTGTCATAGTATGCTCCGCAATGGGGCAGAGGGGCTGCCCTCCGCTGCCACTGCTTTGCTAACCACCTCTGAGGTAATACAGCTGGTGACAGGAGGCCTTCTCTCCCTTGGTGGCAGGAATACCCACCAAACCTTGGCACGGTGCCTCACATCAGAGGCGCTGTCCAAGCAAGAATCAGTTTCTGGGGTGGCAGATAGTTTAGACTTGGCTAGTTTGGTTGAAAAGTAGGGTCTGAATTTAGCCATAGGGTTGACCTTACATTTGGATCCAGGTATGAGTCGATCTAAAGTTTTGTAAAGTTCTGAATTTACCTCTGTAAAGAATCTGGGTCGTTCTCCACAAGATTAGGAATTAAACCAGTGACCAGTGAGAGTGGACAAGATTTCCTTATCGTTAACGTGAAATTGTTTCCTATCCTTTTATCAGTAAGTATTGGTGCACTTCGGTACTGTGAGGACTTGTATTGTTACACTTCAGTACTGTGAGGACTTGTATTGGTGCACTTCGGTACTGTGAGGACTTGTATTGTTACACTTCGGTACTGTGAGGACTTGTATTGGTGCACTTCGGTGCTGTGAGGACTTGTATTGGTGCACTTCGGTACTGTGAGGACTTGTATTGGTGCACTTCGGTACTGTGAGGACTTGTATTGGTGCACTTCGGTGCTGTGAGAACTTGTATTGGTGCACTTCGGTACTGTGAGGACTTGTATTGTTGCACTTCAGTGCTGTGAGAACTTGTATTGGTGCACTTCAGTGCTGTGAGGACTTGTATTGGTGCACTTCAGTACTGGGAGGACTTGTATTGGTGCACTTCGGTACTGTGAGGACTTGTATTGGTGCACTTCAGTACTGTGAGGACTTGTATTGGTGCACTTCAGTACTGTGAGGACTTGTATTGGTGCACTTCAGTGCTGTGAGGACTTGTATTGGTGCACTTCAGTACTGTGAGGACTTGTATTGGTGCACTTCAGTGCTGTGAGGACTTGTATTGGTGCCCTTCAGTGCTGTGAGGACTTGTATTTGTAAAGGAACACCGAGTGATCCGTCCAATGGCACAGACCTGTGTGCCCTAAGATGCTGACAATGACATTGTGTGCACCAAGATCCTGGTGACTGGCACTGTGGGCACTAAGACCCTAGGGCAGATACGGTGTGCGTGAAGGCCCTAAGGCAAACCCTGTGTGCACGAAGACCCTGGGGCCGACGCTGTGCGTGCTGAGACTGATGTTGTGTGCACCGAAACCATGAGGCAGATGCAGTGTGCACTAAGGCCCTTGTGGTAAATTTTAATTACCTAGACTTAATTTATGCGGTAAAATTCAATAAGAATAACTCAGTAAAAATAAGAGGCAGAATCCGTGGTATTTGAGGTTTTAAAATGGGTTTATTCCTTACAAAGGAATTGGTTCGAACCAGGCAATCGGATTCCGTCACCACGAAGGTTCGGGAAGGGATAGAGCAATACTTTATTGACAGGTTATCATATATATAGTCAATGCATTACAGTGAAGACATATGCAGAAGGCGTGACAGCTGAGAAGAGAGATAAGAACACACATACGTAATGAAAAAAGGCGTTACAATAGGCGTGCATAAGGGCGTGTACTAGAAACGTCATTATGATGATGACACAGGTGGGTGGATCCATAAGAGAATCCTGCAAAGTCAGCAGAAATATGTGGCAGAGGTGCGCGCACAGTAGCATGACGTGTGATTGACGTGTAACTGGAGGGTGAAGGGGACTTGACATTTAGCCATACATGAGGAGACAGAAGTCTGGGATGTCAGAACAACCTAATCCCAAATCGTATCTAATATCTTGTGTTTAAGGAACTGTATTATCTGGAAGGAAAGGTCTCTCAGGCAGAGGCTATCCTATACTGACTGCTAGTGCATGTATAAGCGTCTACGTGTCTACATGAAATGCGAGGGGGCATGGGCCTACCATGGCAACAGAAGCCATGAATTACTTGCACGGAGACAGTAAGGCCGGGCCCTTTGCTCTGTAGCTGGAAGGATGTTTACCTAAACTACTAGACAGGAATGCATTTCTCGAGGAGCGGAGCAGATAACTCGAAGGCTGAATACAGTCTTGGCAGGCAACGGGCCAGGCACCGTTAGCCGCGCAGGAAGTAAGACAAAGGTCATGGATACAGATGCAGGTCCAGGCTGGAGCATTCAGAGGCAGAAGGCAGGAAAAGCTCGATGGCAGAATTCAGGGCCTAACTTGCCAGAGCTGAAAAACGTGAAAAGTATACCATATAAAGACGGTGGCAAGGCATACTTAGGAACGGAATATTCGACCCATTCATGGCGGATCTGAAAGAGGACATGTTGACGTTGGACACAATTGTATTTGCGTCTTCATAGCTTGAAGTGGAGGGAACATACATGTACTTGTAGCATGTACATGGAGCCGTTGGGGTCTAAGATAGGGGACACAATTGATCATAAAAATTCATATTTCCTCATTCCCTCCTTGTCCCCTACGGACCCTTCATGAGATATCGATCCTCAGGAATCCATCAATCTGTTCATGTAACATCATTTGCTCTTCTTTCTTCTTCCGGGATTTTGAATGAGAACTTGAACGTGGAATACATGATGTAGCACACAGGCCGCAAATCGCTGGTCCACATTGTAGACACAGGCAGCAACTGAATACTATGAGAAGGCCAATACCTAGGAAGGATAGGACTTTCCATCCCTAGGCTGACAACACGCTCCAGAACCAACCGGACCACGTCCAGGTGCCTGGATTCTGGTGTATCTGACTTGCAATCTTATGAAGACGAGTTACGGCTTTATATACGGATGGCGCGTTTTCTGGAATGAAAACACAGCAACTTGATCCGATGACTCTACAGGCTCCGCCCCTATCGGCCAGGATGACGTCAAGGACAAGACGATTCTGGAGAACAACAATCCGCATCGCAGACTGCTCCTCTGTTAAGTTGCCTAGGGCAGAGGTAGTTTCATTCACTACTGCTTCAAGAGTTCTGGTTAATCTGCGTATCAGTTTACTATTAGAGACAACACCTATGTAGGGAAAGAGACCTTTATTGAAGTCTGTGTATTGTTCCCATGCTGTTTCAGTGTAATCGACAATCGGGAGATCTCTCTGGGGTCTATTGTGTACTAGATGGGTATTTCTATGATAATCAGGAGGGGCTAGGAAAACAGGTGGCAGAAGGAATGCAATGTAACAGGTACCATCCCAATCTAGAGGTAAACGTATATATGCGGTATGACCACAAATGAAGTAGGAATGACGGGAAGCTCTAAATGTAGACTTGCCTTTATCACTGAATTCGATCACAGTAATACATTTACTATGACCCAGGTGTACTGAACCATTCTTTCTTACACATAATTCACCTTTGACTGGTAATACTGACATAGCAGGCAAGACTAGTGCAGCTTCGGATTCAACATTCAGAATCATGAGGTTAAGTGTAAAGTTACCTAACCCATATACTTCATTTTCTAGATCAGTTCCTGTCCTTTTGGGAAGTCCCTCCTTGTTAGGGTAGCAGGCTTTAAGCAAAACTAGGTTCAGGTTTCCCCATACCCAGTTGCTCTGGTAAACTACGGTATTTGAATCTAAAGAATTAATCAAACTAAACCATGCGCCACAGGAACCATTGTGTGTGAATGGATACGGAAAGAGAGGCAGAACTCCCTTGTATTTCTGATAGGGAGGGAGTCGGCCACATATCCAACAATTTGTAGCGTTGTTGGCCTGGTGGGAGTGATGTAACATACTAATGAATGTGTTGTTGCGCAGCGCAAGTCTGTAGGGCAACTCATGTGGAGGTAATTCGCTAAAAGAATGTTCGGCAGTAACATTGTAAGCAGAATGTGCACGCTTGAAAATAGGATAGTATATGTGCAACAGTATACTTGCAGCAATAATCAGAAGATTTAGAAAAAACATAATCAACAATGTCACTATACAGTGACTATGAAGTGATTTACAATATGCACGTTTCTTGAGCTGTTTCTGTCTATCTCTCTCTCGATTTCGGTCTAGAGGATACATGTCAGAGACTAATTTAACCGATTCACCTAGGAGAGGACTTAAACAATCAAATTGTCTGACTTGCTAGACCTTAGTTTCAGTTTATATTCTTGGGCAGCAGTTTTCTCGACCAGGGGGAGTTTTGAATCAGTCTGTGGAGGAGGGCAGGGCTGAGAGTTCAAATCAGAAGGCAGTCCATGAAATTTCTTGATATGGCTCGAGTGTAGCCAACCCTTGCGACCCTCAATCTTCACTGCTGTCCTCGTGGTCAGAAGTACTAATTTCGGCGTTTGCCAGCGAGGCTCCAGCGGGCTCCTCCTGTCGAAATTTCTTATAAAAACAAAATCTCCAGGAACCACTTCATGGGGCTTCACCTCGGTGTTGTCGGGAAAGGCTGCAGCTACCTGTGAACGGCAAGATTGTAGTGCAGACATCAAGGAAGCAAGGTAATCTGTCAGCATATTACAATCAACATCAGTGATTTTACGAGGTATAGGCGTCCCCCACATATTTGGTGGCCTACCGAAGACCACCTCGTACGGGGATAGCCCTGTTCGAGAATGTGCTATCATTCTCATGTAAAAGAGTGCAACTGGTAAAGCTACTATCCAGTCGACGCCTTTCTCTCTACAGATTTTAGAAAGTCGAATTTTCAGAGTCTGATTATGACGTTCCACGAGACCTGCTGCCTCGGGATGCCGGACACAGTGGAATTTCCATTGATAGCCTAACAGGAGTGAAATGTGTTTCATTAGCTCGGATGAGAACGGTTGGCCATTATCTGAATACACGATACGGGGCAAACCATACCGTGGGAAGAATTCACGAACCAGCTGCTTGGCAGTGGTCGGGGCAGTGTAATCTGAGACTGGATATGCTTCTGTCCAACGAGAAAGTGCGCATACAACTACGAGAACATATTTGAATCCTCGACAACGTTCCATCTGGATATAATCCATCTGGAGGACTTCAAAAGGGTGATCGGGAGGTTGAAATCCACCTTGCTCTACAGGAACGCCTTTACCTGGGTTGAACTGACAACAAATCATGCAAGTACGCACTTTCTGTTTGGCTGCAGCTCGTAAGTGTTTATTAAACCAAATGTTTTGAATACTGTCTAACATAGCTTTCTCTCCTAGATGCGCTGGACTATGTATTGTGTTAACGATAACTTGAACCATGGAGTCGGGGAGAAACCATGTAGATTTTCCCTTCGTCATCCATCCCTGATCTGTTTGGATCCCTCCTAGTTCAGTCCATTTCTTGATTTCCTCTGGTGTAGCATGTGTCTGTATGTCAATCACATCAAGGGCGGGATCCCTAACTGTCATGCAGTGTGTCGATGTCGGAACTATTGTCTTTGTCAAGTCAGGTGCATGAATCCGATTCTGTGCTGTTTGCTTAGCTGTTCGGTCTGCTAGGTCGTTACCCTGGGAAATGATATCGGTGACTTTTGTATGAGCCTTGCACTTCATGATAGATATCGAAGTAGGCAGATGTATTGCATCTAACAGGGCTTGAATGAGGGGACCGTGTTGAATGTTGGCACCATGAGAAGTCAAATAACCTCTCTCTCGCCAAAGGACTCCGAAGTCGTGTACAACTCCGAATGCATAACGTGAATCTGTGTATATGTTGACTCTTTTATTTTTGGCTTGAATACAGGCTTGTGTCAGAGCGATGAGCTCTGCTGCTTGAGCTGACAATGTGTCAATACAATTCGTTTCAATAACTTCGGTGTCTGTCGTGACTGCGTAAGCGGCCACTAACTCTCCTGTACTCGTTCTCATGCATGAACCATCCACATAAAGTGTCAGGTCTGGATCTGGTAATGGAATGTCTGTCAAGTCTTGTCTGGGTTTCGTCGTAATAGTAATGACTTCAATACAATCATGTGCCAATGGGTCTGTTCCACTTAATGGCAAAAGTGTGGCAGGATTTAATGTACTACAGCGTCTGATTTCTATGTGTGGCTGAAACAATGTTAATTCGTAACCTGTCAGTCGTGCTATAGTCAAGTGCTGAGTCTGAGTTCGGTTTAAAAGAACTTCCACGGAGTGTGGAACTTGCACTGTCAATTGATGTCCTAATACTATGGAATCGCTTTGTCTGATCGCTAAAGCTGTCGCTGCGACTGATTTCAGGCACGTAGGCAGAGCCTGGGCTACTGGATCTAATGTGCTAGAAAAATAAGCACACGGCTTGTGTGAACCTGCTTGTTCCTGAGTGAGTACTGACAAGGCAGTACCTTCGCGTTCTGTAACGAAAAGTGTAAAAGGCTTACTGTAACATGGTGTCGCTAAAACAGGTGCTTGACATAAGGCTTTCTTTAAGTCTTCAAAAGCTTGTGTATGTGTCTGAGTCCAAGGGAGGACAGTCGAAGTCGCTGCCTCCTGGGTTGTCAACTGAATGAGTGGCTTTACTAGAAATGCATATTGGGGAATCCATTGTCTACAGTACGAAGTGAGACCTATGAAGGCCCGCACCTCCTTTTGTGTCTTGGGTGGTGGCATGTTTACAATTAACTGGATGCGGTCAGGTGTGAGCTGTCTCCCCCCTTTGGACAGCAAGTGCCCAAGGTACACAACTTGCTGAACACAGAATTGCAGCTTCGAAGGGGACACCTTGTGCCCCTTGTCGGCCAGAAAATGTAAAACCGTCAGTGATGCTTTTTCACATTCGGGTTCGCTTCGGGCGGTGATCAGCAGATCATCGACATACTGAAGCAGGGTAGTGTTAACAGGCATGTGGATACTGTCAAGTTGTCTTTTCAGTGCTTGGCTATAGATGCTGGGGCTTTCTGTGAATCCTTGAGGTGCGCGTGCAAATTTGAAGCTTCGTCCATTTAAACAAAATCCGAACAAATATTGGCTTTCCGGATCGATTGGGACGCTAAAGAAGGCGTTCTTGAGGTCAATTACAGTAAAGAACGTTGCTTCTGAATCAATAGCTGTCAATAATGAAGAGATATCTGGAACCACGGGATATTGTGGTACAATGCATTTATTCAATTCGCGCAGATCAATAATTAATCGATAAACTGGGGGTGCATTTGGATCAGTTCGTTTAAGAATTGGAATAATAGGAGAATTACATACATTTGAGTCGGTTTCCACAACCACTCCTTGTGCAATGAGCTCGTCAATGATTTGCAGCAAAGCCACTACAGCATCTGGAGGTAACTTGTATTGTCGAATTCGTGGTAATACCACTCCTGCTTTGAGTGTGACTCGATATGGTGTAATGTGCATACAACCTACATCAGTGGGGCCTTGTGCCCATAAATGTGCAGGGACATTCTGTAACCGGTGATCCATGTCTCTAAATACGTAGTGACCTTTAAAGTCACGCAAAAATAGTCGTACCCCTTCCGGGGAACAACATATTACAGCTCCTAGAGCTTTCAGTGTCTTTATACCTAACAAGTTTTCTGGGCATGATTTCGTAAGCAATAAATCTGTAGTCCGTGTCAATGGACCAACTGCAACAGGAAGAGGTTGCGATACTTCATTAACAATAGGCTTTCCTGAAAATCCAAGGGAAACATTTTGTGAGCCTGAGAGGGGTGCCCCTGGAACCTCGTCGTGACTTATAGTTGTTCTGCTTGCCCCTGTATCAATTAAAAACTTTCTGTCTTTCCCTAATACTTGACTATGTACATAAGGACCCTCTTGATCTACAGGAACCTCAATAAGAGGCAAGCCAACCTCCCTCTCTAGGCTGTTTCATGTGTATCGCTGATAATCGGGATAGTCATTTTGTGCATACTGGTACATCTGTTGTGTCGTGTTTTGTGTTGCGGCAATAGGCTGTGGTTGTGGTACTGCTACGGTCTGTTGTGCAGCCTGCATAGGCTGTACATTCTGAGGTACTTGTTGTTGGATCTGATCCTGTCTAGGTAGACGTGGTCTCTCCTTGGTTTTACCCGTAGAGATATTATGTTTCAGAACTGCACAATCGTTTATATAATGACCTGGCTGTTTACAATAGTTGCATGTCCCTTTGACAGGAACCGCTGAATTATTGGACTGTGTCGCACCCTTTTTATGACTGTCAGCTGGAACTGACTGGGCGACGAGCATTTTCATTTTCGTGTCTTTCATACGTCTTTGTTCGTGTTCTTGTTCTTCTCTAATTCTATTCTGGTGGTACTGTAACATTTGTAACATTTGTGACGGGGTATTAGCTTGCCAAGAGCTCTCTACTTTCAATACTCTGTTCTTAACCTGCGGCAGGGAATTCTCGACTAGTTTTGTTACAAAAAGATGTGGATATGAATCGCTACTTGCTTTCAGGCCGCTATTAATACCGAAACATTTTTCAAATCGGGAATAAAAATCACTAGTGTCTTCATCTGGTTTCTGTTTGCAAGCTGAGATTGCTCCCCAGTCTTCCTTTTTCGTAGTTAATAAACGTGGCAATACTTGTACTAATAATCCTGGTAATGCTTTAGTTTTGTCCCCAAGCCCTAGGCCTGCAGTTCGGGCATTTTCTTCGTTTTCCAATGCTGTCCAATCAATCTTTTGTTCTCCCACCTCCCACTCTTTTTCTTTGAGTTTCTCGTAAATACCGGCAGGCAATAATACTTTCAATATTTTCATAATGTCAGGATAGGTATAATCACCCATGAGTAACATGTCTTTTATTTCACGGTGGAAACCTGCTGGATCTCTGTCATGACTGGGCACTAATTTTTTCATTTCCAATAGTTCTATTTTAGTTATAGGCGTGTACACAAACACGCGTCTAAAAGTATTATCATCATTTCTAACTGGATGCACTTCGCGTGAGGGATTCTGTCTGTCTATGTAATACGTCTTTCTTTCCATGGAGGGAGCTGGATCATGCTCTGAACACAGAAAGGCACTATATCTGTGTCGATATTCTAGAATTACTTTAATTAGATCGGTACCTATTCGGGCGCCAATTATGTGGTAAATTTTAATTACCTAGACTTCTCCATTTATTCATGAGTAGTTCTATCAGTATATCAGGTAGGGGACCAGGATCGGAGTGTTGGCCTTTATATAATATAAGGAGGTGTTGTATCATGTATATACCAGCTAAACGCTGTTCGTCTGGTGAAAGATTCAAAAACGTATGTACTAGCGCGTCATCACTGTATTTATCAGAACTGTCAGCCCATTGTACTGCTGACCTGGCTAATTCTTGTTCATCCATAGAATCGAGCACATGGTACCCCATTCGTTCTTGAAGTATTTTATCAGTAGCCTGAAACAAGTGTTCAGGGGTCTTCGGATTTGACATGGCTGCTTGAAAAATTCTCTTACTTTCTGGACGTATTGGACGTATTGAATTATTGAAGGATCTTCCCTTACCTACATAAGCTATCGTTTCTCTAGCTGGTAATTGTAATTGTCCTGTTGTCATTTCTAGCTGTTCCTCCTCCCCTGAGGATTCGGTTTTATCTGCATCTATTTCTCTTTCAGGCTGTTCTCTTTCACATATTTGTTCTACTGTTTTTCTGATCCTTCGGTACATACTTTCTATACTATTTTGTTTATCATGTTTTCCGTCTGCTATATTCTGACCCCATTTGTTAAGTGCTTTCATTTCTTCCGGGTCTACACCTGGCCTATCTCTGTGTCTTATCAGGCAGTTTATAAAGAAGCGTAACAACAGTTTTTGCGTGTCCACTTTCTGGTATGCCATGGCCTCGCCAATACTTTCAGGACCTTGCCCTGTTTGGACAAAGTGATATATTTTGTCTAGATGATCAATCATTCCTGGTAGTATCATTAAATAGTTCGCAACTCGTCGTAGACGTACTGATGACAGCATCATTCTGTCGTCTTTACCGGGTACTGGATCATATCTACAGTCTGTTAGAGGCTCTTTATATATGTCATAATTCGCTGTTTGAGGGGTACGTTGGTGTGCTAAATCCCTATAAGTCAATCGACGCGCTGATGGCGGCGTATGAAAACTTCCTGTCGCACCTCCTGAGGTGCCAGGTCCAAAAGGATTCGTTGGGTGTAAGGTAGGAAGAATAGGTGCAGGAAGAAGTGAAGGAACGGGCGGAAGGTTTGGAACGGAAGGAGGAGTATGTTGCTGCGGAAGTGGGGGCAGATTATCTCGGGGTCGAGCGTCATTAGCAGGTGGTGTGCGTGGCGGCGGAGCATTAACATATTCGGGGGCTACATCGTCTAAATAGGAAGAAAGGAAAATGTCCTTTGCGGTCTTGGGGTGCAATTTAGTCGGAAGCAATGGAGGTGGCAGATCTTTTGGTACTTCCAGGGTGGCCTTAGGTAAACCCTCGGCCAGAAGAGGATACATACCATTCATAAGAGTGTTTCGTTGTCTGTCTACTTGTTCTGCTTTTACTCGGATACCTTCCTCAATTAATACGTTTTCTCGGGCCTTGTCTGAATCCTCCCTACTTTTCTCTTCTTTTCTGAGCGCTTTCTCTGTGCGTCTATGTGATTCTTTACGCCATAATTCAATGGCATCTTTCTGTGACTGTCTGGCTTTCTTTTTCCATAATGCTTCTTCTACTCTCATGATGCAATCTGCATCCCATGTCCCAGCAACGGGCCATCTCTGATTCTCTGCTAAATCCTTGGTGTAGTCCACCCACAATTCGAGATATAATACGGCATCTAGGCCATGTTTATGGTACATAAAGTACCCTGGAGTGTCCCTAGGTGGAACGGGAACGGCTTCCTCGAGTATCCCTTTTCTAGTTTTTATCTGTCTTAATTTTGAGAATAACGGCATCTTAACCTTGCTACCTGATTCTTACTCAGACTTGAACACAATTAATACAATAAACACAGTAATGAAGATCGAACAATCACTCATACCACGACATTTAAAACATATTAAAACATTTTAAAACGAACAATGATAATTAGAATAAAACTAGTTAACTGCATAATACTAGATGTACTGCTAAACAGTACAGATACACTGCTGAAACAGTGCAGACCAGGTCTGTGTACCCAAACCCGTCTTGACCGGCACAAACCAATGCGCACGTCTAGATGCGTCCCCAGCAACGGTACTCACCGGGAAGCACGGAACGGAACAGAAGGCCTCGGAAAGTCTGGACTGGACTAGACCAGACTGGACTGGACTCGACTTGTGACTTAGTTATTTCGGAACTTCGGAATCTGGTGGGCCTCTGTATACCTCGGATCTTGCTCTCTCAGCTAGGCTCTGGTCGGGATCCTCCGCACTCCTCACCGCCTCGTCTGGGTGTTGATCGCAGCCTCAGTCACCCCCGTTGGCCTGAGGGAGATACAGGAAATCCTGCGGGTACGCGTAGTTGTCCGTCCGGCTGTGGCAGGAGACCGGGTCTGCAACGCACCTCCGGCGCGTGAGGTGGGGGAGGTGTCCCTGTTCGGGCGCCAATTATGTGGTAAATTTTAATTACCTAGACTTAATTTATGCGGTAAAATTCAATCAGAATAACTCAGTAAAAATAAGAGGCAGAATCCGTGGTATTTGAGGTTTTAAAATGGGTTTATTCCTTACAAAGGAATTGGTTCGAACCAGGCAATCGGATTCCGTCACCACGAAGGTTCGGGAAGGGATAGAGCAATACTTTATTGACAGGTTATCATATATATAGTCAATGCATTACAGTGAAGACATATGCAGAAGGCGTGACAGCTGAGAAGAGAGATAAGAACACACATACGTAATGAAAAAAGGCATTACAATAGGCGTGCATAAGGGCGTGTACTAGAAACGTCATTATGATGATGACACAGGTGGGTGGATCCATAAGAGAATCCTGCAAAGTCAGCAGAAATATGTGGCAGAGGTGCGCGCACAGTAGCATGACGTGTGATTGACGTGTAACTGGAGGGTGAAGGGGACTTGACATTTAGCCATACATGAGGAGACAGAAGTCTGGGATGTCAGAACAACCTAATCCCAAATCGTATCTAATATCTTGTGTTTAAGGAACTGTATTATCTGGAAGGAAAGGTCTCTCAGGCAGAGGCTATCCTATACTGACTGCTAGTGCATGTATAAGCGTCTACGTGTCTACATGAAATGCGAGGGGGCATGGGCCTACCATGGCAACAGAAGCCATGAATTACTTGCACGGAGACAGTAAGGCCGGGCCCTTTGCTCTGTAGATGGAAGGATGTTTACCTAAACTACTAGACAGGAATGCATTTCTCGAGGAGCGGAGCAGATAACTCGAAGGCTGAATACAGTCTTGGCAGGCAACAGGCCGGGCCAGGCACCGTTAGCCGCGCAGGAAGTAAGACAAAGGTCATGGATACAGATGCAGGTCCAGGCTGGAGCATTCAGAGGCAGAAGGCAGGAAAAGCTTGATGGCAGAATTCAGGGCCTAACTTGCCAGAGCTGAAAAACGTGAAAAGTATACCATATAAAGACGGTGGCAAGGCATACTTAGGAACGGAATATTCGACCCATTCATGGCGGATCTGAAAGAGGACATGTTGACGTTGGACACAATTGTATTTGCGTCTTCATAGCTTGAAGTGGAGGGAACATACATGTACTTGTAGCATGTACATGGAGCCGTTGGGGTCTAAGATAGGGGACACAATTGATCATAAAAATTCATATTTCCTCACCCTGATGACCTATAGGTTGTGCTCTACGAGCCTAGAACAGGCTTTGTGTGCACTGAGACCCCAGGTCAGATCTGGTGTGGATGAAGACCACTAGGCAGGCCCTGTGTCCACTAAGACCCCGGTGGTAGCCTCTATGTGCAGGCAGGTCCTGGTGGCTGACCCTGTGTGCACTAAGACCCTGGTGGTAGTCTCTATGTGCAGTCAGGTCCTGGTGGCTGACCCTGTGTGCACTAAAACTCTGGTGGTAGTCTCTATGTGCAGTCAGGTCCTGGTGGCTGACCCTGTGTGCACTAAAACTCTGGTGGTAGTCTCTATGTGCAGTCAGGTCCTTAGTGGCTGACCCTGTGTGCAATAAAGCTCAGGTGGTAGTCTCTATGTGCAGTCAGGTCCTGGTGGCTGACCCTGTGTGCACTACAACTCTAGTGGCAGATACTGTCTAAACTATGATCCCTGTGACTGTCAGTGTGTGCAGTAAGACCCTGGGGCAGTCTCTACAGGCACTAAACCCCGGGATAGTCGCTGTGTGCACTAAAGGAGCAGACTATGGGGCATATCAACAAGGGCTTTATCTCTGCTTTTTTGGCTTTAAAAGCCAAAAAAGCAGAGATAAAACTAGCACCCTATCAACAACAGGGTGCTAACATGCAAATTTGCATGTTAGCACCCTTTTACTCTACGCTTCCCCCTGCATCTCTAATGAGATGCAAAGGGGGCGTTCCAGAGTAAAATAATAGGAGAAATGTCGCTAAGCGACATTTCTCCTATCAAGAATATCGCTAACCCTGTTAGAGACAAAAAAAGCAGCGCTAACCGCGGTTAACACTGCTTTTTTACGTCTGGTATTTTTCTGACTTAGCCATGATATCCTATGGAAGGAGGATATCATGGCTAAGTTTGCCTGTCCCTATCAACAAGGTAACGTGAGATTATCGCTGGGTTTCCAGCGATAATCTCACGTTAGCCACTTAGCGTGAGGATTTTTATCGCTATTGAGATAAGCGTTGCTAATAGCACGCTATCTCAGCGATAAAAATGAATGCTAGCCGGCGATAATTATCCTAGCGCTAAGTGCGCTTAGCGATAATTATCGCCAGTTGTTGTTGATATGCCCCTATGTGTCCACGGAGATCATGGAGCCATTGCTGTGTGCACTAAGACCCTGGTGACTTACTGTGTGTGCCCTAAGTCTCTGGGGGAGACTCTGTCTGCACTAAAACCTGGGGCAGACGCTGCGTGCATAAGACTCTGGTGGCTGACACTGTGTGCACTACTAACGCCATGGTGACTATGTGTGCACGAAGGCCTTGGGACAGAAGTTTGGTGCATTTGGACCCCAATGCAGACCTTATAAGCACCAAGACCCCGGTAGTAGATGCTATGTGCACTCAGGCCAGGTGGATGACACTATGTGTGCTAAGATCCTGGTGGCAGCCACTCTATGAACTAAGATCCCGGTGGCAGGCACTGTGTGCACTATTAAAACTGCCCTAGTACAGACGCTGTGTGCACTAAGACCCTGGGGCAAACACTCTGTGCACTAGGACAGACTGTGGGAGGGACGCTGTGTCCACTAGACCCCTGTGTAACATGCTCTCTCCTTCAGCTGGAGCTGTGAATGCTGCGCGCCTGTGGTGACCTGGCTCTCATCCTCCTGACAGGGGTGGGTTCTCAGACACGGAGTTGTGTGGTCCGCTCCAGGGGAAGCAAAGGAACGTGTTCTCAGTTCACAGCCAGGTTCTGTGCTTCTGAGCACCCAGCGTGCCACTGAGCCCTGGACTAGCTACAACATCTGCCCCCACCCACCCCCCAAGTCGTACAGGACACTTGGCCCGTAGCCATTCCAGAGGTGAGGTGGGCACCCAAGACCTGTCTCATGTGTTCCCAGACTCGGGACTCCTTGCACCCTGGATGGACCTCAGCCGTCTTTGGGCAGCTGGGCTACATCTGTGCCCTCCCCTAAATGTCACTCTGCCAAGGAGTCATTGCTGGAGTGTGGATGAAAACCAAGGACTCGTTTCAATGGCTCCACCAGGACGATATCTTTCTAGAGGCCAAAGCTGACTTGAGAAATAACAACACGAAAACATTGTGTGTTCTTGTGCACATTACTATAACTCAATGTACCCCAGGTCTATGATCATCTGGAACCCATGAGCTCATCTTAACACAATAGTGTCCAGCATAGCTCCTGGCAGGCATGGCACAATAAGTCTATATTCATTGAACTTTTAATTATAGAGTGCCAAGGGGGCAGACAGTGCTGAAAGGTTCCAGGCTACAGTTCATGGCAAGCAATTTTGGTCGAAATATGGGTCCACCTTTAACTGCCCGCTAAATTGCACCAATGGGTTTAAAGGCAACTCCTTTTACGGGGAGCACGGAGCACAGCTGCACTCGTACACCCCAAATCACAAGTATTTAAACAAGCTACTAGTGTTACACGTTGAAACAGATGAAAGCACATTTTAAATGCGTTGCTTGCCTAACATTCTTCAAGAAGTGCAAATGTTTTTGGAATTTAAGGCTTTGCAATACTGCCACCTACTGGCCAATTTATTTTATCATTGAAAGACCGAAAAAAGGACCTGAAAATAACCATGCAATTTTTTGGATTAACAGCGGTTTGTACAGGGAGAGTATGCATGCAAGACATAGAAATTTGGTAGCACTCCACCCGCTCATGAAACTCCGCGGAATGTGGGAGAGTTTTCTGATAACTCCTTGGAAATCCGTGGAGTGAAACTTTGCGAGCTCCACCCATGCCTAGATATGAGTTACTTCAATAAGTGCGATACTTGTAGAAGGATACAAATCTGCATGTCAGCATGTGGCCTAAACCCAGCCAACCCATGATAGGCGACTCTCTCCTCATCTAGCAAAGCTCTGTTAACATTCTGTGATGTATGAGGCAACTAACCACCAAACCATGTCTGGTGTACTTGGTCTCACAGAGATCTCTGGGTTTCAGTAGAGTACCTATGTAACTGCAAACTGTGTAGGTCTGTAAGCTTAAACGCTCCCAGTGTTTGCAACTATATCATAATCCTCCAAAACTCCACTCATAGGCGAAAGTATTTGCAAGAGAAAATGCAGCGAATGCATTTACAAATATTTCAAAGTGGTATGCAGCATGTGCATTCACCCACTCTTCCTGTTAGCAATATATCTAGCAAAGAGATGGTTGTGTGTGCCCTGAAATAACTCCTATTGCAAAAGAAGATAATTGCGCCATGTTACCAAACAGATTCAATAAACATGAGATTCATACTCAGAAGTCAAATGGGGAATAATCCAGTCACGCACTTAACAAACCTGTGTTAAATACGGTGTCCCCTATGTAACAAGTAGGCGGTAAAACCAAAATTTTGCACGATTGTACAGACATCCATTTTTAAGTGTAAAATTGGTCTTTGGAGTGTGCAGTCAGAAACTACTAAAAGGTCTAGAAAATCCAAGTGCCTCACATTGGCCGCCAAATGCTGTATGAACGGAGTCCGCGGCACATGTGAACTTAGTCCAGTGCACCAGTGCTGAATGTGAACCACAGGTTATTGTGGACCTACAGAACCCCACCCAACATATAAATGATGTGGTGTCAATGCTTTTGAGTTCCTGACAGGGAGCAGTGGTAATTCAAGGAATCACCAGGGCCTAAAGCACTGATTGTGCCACCATGAGTGACCCAAAAAAAAGATGACAGCAGTCCTGACATTGCAGACTGTATGAGCAGTGCAATGGCTCAACTCGACTTTGCCCTCACCATGAATGGCAAGGTCACAGCACTATCTTTGATATCTGCCAGTCACCCCTAAGGTAGGCCTCCTGAGCCCAGGAGGCATGGCGCATTATTAAAGATGTGAACATATAAGTGCAAGCTTATATATCCCTATTGTAGTCTCCTTCCATTAGGGGCTACTATAAGGGCTCAGGTGGCCATAGGATAACATGGGCTGGCACCTGGGCACACCAGGTTGCCAGCTCCATTATGGTCCCACTGAAAAGTGTCATGTTTGGTATCAAACAACTTGTCATATCAAACTTGACTTTTCCCCAAATTCACTATTAAGGTGGCAAGCATCCAAGTGGCTGCCTTAGAGGCTGCCCCCACTTTTCATGTGTCCTGGCTGTAGCCTGCATCTGCTGCTGCACAGACAGGAGGTGTTAACACTCCCAGGAGTCAGAAACAAAGGACTGCCTGGGTGGGAGGTGTCACCTCCCTCCCGGACAGGATGGCTAGTGAAGTTGCATATGAGAGCGGTGAGCTTCACCTTTACCAGTTCTCATTTGCAGGTAGGCTTCCTCTGAGCGGAAGAAAAGCCAATCCCCTGCCCCAGACACATCTACAACCCAGGGAGATGGGAAAATTAAATAGTCAGGAGGTGTACACCTCCAGAAGGCTAGTCACATCCCTGGAGTGGACTATCTGGTCTGTACATCTAAAGAAGAGTTCTGCCATTTTTTAAAATGGCAGAATAGAGGCTTCTGGGTAGAAAAGGTTAAACACACCTCCAGAGGTGGTCAACTCAGGGGCGGATTAGCAGCTTCGGCTAGTAGCCCATTGACTACTAGCTCCCACACCCCTAACATCCCTAAAACTAGGATTTAAGGGGCTCCTCTGGCACCAGAAGCTCAGATCAGATCGACTTGCAGCAAAAGGACAAAGGAAGAGAGTCGAGTCTACAACTTCAGGACCTGCACAAAGAATAGGCATCAAAGGCTGCACTTGTGGCAAACACCCTGCAACTGCACGACTACGACTCATCCTGGACCAGAGACTGCTTCCAAAGGAAAGAGGAACCCCTCTGCAAGCCGAGGGCAGCTCTAGAACTGTCTTGGACTAGAGCCTGGTCCTGGGGCTTGCCTCACCTTACCATTCAGTGGTTTCCACGGAACTCAACTTGCAAATTACCTTTTGTCACTGTTCATTTCCCCATTGACTGCAACATTAATGTTTTGGAAGAGTGAAATGAACTGATTTATTTTGCCTTTAAAAATCTATAGTTCCTGTTATACTTATCCGATTTATTTAATTTTGGTGTCTAAATTTACATAAAAATCTGCTTTATTGTTATAAACCGGTGTCAGATTAGTTGGGTCAATTGCTTATCTTCCAGGTTGGTACTCTAAAACCCTTAGCCAATGTTCCTCTATGAAAGCCTGACTGCTCTGTGCCACGCTACCAGGACCGAGCTCAGGGTTTATTAGTGTGAATCCAAAGGACCTATTTGGGGTAACCTCAGTTTATTACATAGTGAAGCCTAACTAGCCTGTGAGAAGTTGGCCTGGTATATGATGTTCACTAGTTAAAGTGACCACCTTGTACCATGCCAAGCAACCCTTTTGGTGTGGTTGTAAGTCAACCTTTTCGGACTAGCTGCCCTAGTGGTAGCGTAGGCTAAGCAGTCTTTGAGGCTAAACTCGTTAAAGCGTGTTAAGCAGGCTGTTTTACCAAATGCAATCCCCCTTTATACCAATGAAAGGACACCACACAGATATATATTGAAAATATATATGTATTTATTTCTCAAAGTATCCCCTAGACTCTTTATGAGCACAGGAGCACAAATCGTTAAACAAGACAACGTTATAATATACAGAAGTTGCACTTTCTATGGATGGGCCCTGGTGGCCACTCAAACCATATACTAAAATAGTGGTATAAGTACCACGAACAGGAAAGGGAAAAGGCCTAGAGCCTCTAGAATCGCTGGGCCTACAAGGAGCTAACTTCAGTTAGTGACCAGGAGGTCCACGGGTTGCGTGTGCAGTGAGGAAAGTCACACGCGTGCTCCCATAGGTTTTCAATGGGTGCGTAAAAGTTAAAAAGTTACTGCAGAAAGGGTCTTCTGGGTGGACTACGATCTCAAGATTCGAAACACAGACACTAGAGATGATTCTCTACACTTGGGCACCGGAGTGCCAGCTTTACCTCACCCACAGGAAGCGGGTGCATAGGTCTCGAAGTGCGTCGGGTTTCTTCTATCGATTCAATGGAGCCTGATGACAAAGATGCTGCAGGCGGTCGGTCCAGAAGAGCTGTGTTGGATCCAAGAGTGGATCGGAGTTGTAGAAGACCTGAAAGCAGAGGGGACAGTGTTCACAGTCACTAGCCAGTGACCGGCGTGGCACCAGGTAGGTACCAGGCGATGTCGGGTGCAAACAGGTGGTTAGGTGTAGCTTGTCTCCGCAGCCACGTGGTCCCTGAAGGTCGACGACATCCAGGAGTCGAGTCACAAGCTGTCCCATGCAGGGTCTCGCTGTCGGCGGTGTCGGCGACTCGAAAGAAGCAAACAAGCCTTGGCAAAGGCAGGAGCCGTGGAAGTTCAAGAAAGCTGATTGTTCTGACCAGCAAGGTCAGAGGGGCTGCTATTTTGGAGAGCAGCTAGGGCCAGTCTGGAGCAACCAGACCAGCGTCGTTGATTTCAAAATAGGTCGCCAAAATGGCCACTAGCCAACGGGCCAGGGACCGGGCAGGCGCGTCGAGATGCAAAGTACAGAGGGGCCCCACGCAGATCGTGGAGATGCTGGAGGGCTCACCTTTGGTGCAGATGCTGCTCGGTGGTTGGGCTTCTCAGGACCCAAAGCACAACTTGGAGGGAGCCTCTGTTGTTGCGCTTGCAGCTTGTCGTCGGTCTTCTAAGATGGCTGGCTCCACGTGTCTCGGTGCCTCCACGGGTTCCTTCTTTGCAGGGACTGTGGATCGAGCGGTGAGAGGTCTGGAGGTCCAGGTCTTGTCGGGCTCTGGGCTCGGGCTCCGGCAGGAGGCGGCGGCAAAGCAGACGTTCAATAGCTGGTTGGTGCTTGCGTTAGCAAGATGGTCACTCCCTGACCATAGGGGAGATTTCCTTCAGTCCTCTGTGCAGCAGAGCGTCGAAGTTCCCGTCTTCTTCTTGTGGTTAAGTTGATTCCAGGATGTCTGAAGTCTTAGGACACAGCTCCTACCTTTAAGCAGATTCTAGGGGCCGGACTACCTGCTAGGTCCCTCCCTAAGGGTGGGACCAGGAAGGGGGGTGGTTACACCCCCAATCCTTTGTCCAGCTCGCCCCAGGTCCGGGGCTGATGTGCCCCAGGACCGGTTTGAACTGGCATATGCACCGAGGCTCCTTGTGAGCCTCAGGCATGTCTCGTTCCATTCAAGCCCTACCTGACCAATACACAAAATCCTGTCTGGGGTGGTGCTCGCACCTCCCCTGGCAGGAAACCCTTTGTCCACGTCTCCCAAGCTGGAAGGACTCCCAGCAGCAGGAGGGCAGACTTGTGTCTGTGGTGGCAGTATCCATTTTGTGGAGCTGAGGCTATGTCTGATTTTACCCGGGTTTCAGGTACTGTACATGTCGTGTCCCTCTAGAAGGGTGGAATGCTAACCCCGTCGCCAGAATTGGCGAGGGGTTAGTATTCCAATTCGTATGACACCTTACT
This sequence comes from Triturus cristatus, assembly GCF_964204655.1. Taxonomy (NCBI): domain Eukaryota; kingdom Metazoa; phylum Chordata; class Amphibia; order Caudata; family Salamandridae; genus Triturus; species Triturus cristatus. The sequence continues at coordinate 35,764,728 of NC_140590.1, read as the reverse complement.
CGACATATTTTGATAAAGCCAAACCAAAGATAGCATTTAACCGCGAGGTTCATAATGCACTTAAGAGTATATGGTATGACGATATCTGGAAACGGTAGAAGGAAGTTGTTCCGACCACTGCAGACAGGCTCAGCTCATGCCAGAGCACCATCTCACATGGAACCAAGCACTCTGCCTTCAGGATTGTTAAGGCCTGCCATAGGAGTGACTTATAGGTTACCAGGTGTCCCATTTAAGGTTAGGTATAGGTATACTACACCTAAGTAAGAGGTGGTTACACCAACTTACCCCAGCTGAGTGATCAGCCAGTTGTGTCAAATTTGTTAGGCCAGGCCAGGGGTGGCACAATACATGCTTCAGCCCTTGGTGGCCTTAGATACACCAATGCCCTGGGTACATAGTCCATTTTAAAGAGAGAGCAGATGGGCTGAGGTCCTGAATGGCAGGATCTCAGGCCAACTAAGTCGAAAAACCAGCTAGACACTAGGCAAAAATTTGGGGGTAACCATAGTCAGATATCCACCTTCCTACATAGCCTCACTGCATAACAACCCACTTTCCTACAGTCTTTCAGTTTAAACTGAGGATATACTATTTACACAGAAGATAAGGCACTTTACATGAAGATAATGCTGTTTACTGTGAAGATTTTACAGTTAACACTGAGGATCATGCAGTTTACACCAAAGATCATACAGCTTACACTGAGGATCTTACAGTTTACACCGAGGATCATGCAGTTTACACCGAAGATCTTACAGTTTACACAGAAAATCGTACATTTTATGTTGAGGATTTACAATTTACCCTGAGGAAGAAACAGTTTACATTGTGGATCACACAGTTTACACTGAGGATTACATAGATTACATTGAGGATCATACAGTTAGCACTGAAGATCCGAACGTTTACACTGAGGATATCAGTGTTTACAGTGAAGATCTTACTGTTTGCTCTGAGGATCATTCAGTTTACACTGAGGATTTCATACAAGGAGTCATTTAGTTTCTATTGGGGTATTGCCTGAATCCTTTCTCATTGCATTATAGTCATTGTTGAAGGGTGAACATTTTTTTCACTTCATACCCTTTTTGAGTAGCTAAAGAAACCCAAATATGCACTGGTAATTGCATTAAAGCAAAATGAGAGGAACTTTTGATGCAACGAATAACCTCATGTCGCACTGCGACGCGAGACATTGCCGATTAGAATCTAGACTACAAATGGATTTCTGCACCAGGCAGTTAAAGTCTAAGGTAGATTAAAATGCCTGATGTTAGTAGTCACTTTGGTATGTGAAATGCAAACCTTTATTTGTTGTAAAAAGCTGAATCAACATTGAAAAAGAACAATGCTTATTTTTTCTCATTTCTCATGTAAACAATGTTTTATTCTTGATATTGTTGTAGGATTTCTAAATGAAATGGAGCCCTTTTAGCTCCAAATGCAAGCAGCCCCTATGTCTTATCTGCTAGTTTTAAGGTCACATACAAGCTTTAACTGTATCTTTTCTGTCTTCCCTTGATTAGTTGGCTGTTTGAGAAATGATGTGTTACTGATAACGTTCGAATTCTGCTGTTTCAGGAATGTGCCTGCATCAATTCACACGGAGGTGGGAAAAGCACACCCTAAAATGAAGTTGTCACTCAATTATTCCAAGTCCCAAAGCGTGTCTAAGAAATGATTCCACATGTATCCAAGGATAAACAACTGCAATCCAAATATGCAAATTTATCGATTAGATGATAGTCTTTATTTCAATATAAAGTACAGCACAGCCAGGGCGATGATGCCCGTCCGATGTCACTATATGATTGTTCTTAATTATCGTGATTTTAATGAGTGTTTGTTGTATTTTATGTATTTGACAGTCATGAAGAAGCCCCATTGTTTCTGGGACAAAATGTATTGGCTGTACTTGAATAGTTTAGACATAGATTTTCCATTCAGACTCTCTCTCACCAGGGATGAATTTGCTTTCCACCCTTGCCCAGAGGACTTTGCTCGACTAAGGACTGCTCAAGGCAAGTACTTCACCCACTTGCTAGACAAAGTTTTACTTGATTCATATAAATCATGGATACTCAAAAACATTTTCCTGGGGCCAAAAAGTCCAGTATGCGGTGTGACCGAGGACCACACTGATGCCAGCAGGATGGTGGTCCACGGGTGTTAAGATGGGTGTAGGGGAAGCAAAGCATGTACATCTAGTCACTAAATTGAGTTGCACAATGTGAACTGAGGAAACCTGGGATCAATCCTGGCTTCCCACCTGCCAAAGTTGTGTGGTTTTAGGCAGTTGTTTTACTTCACTTTCCCTCCTTTTTCTTCATTATTACCTATGAGGACCTTGAAATACATGACTTTAGGATGTGCGCTGTACAAAACCACCTTCTGTGTTTGATTTGATAAACTATACTGTTGCTCATGTGTAATAGCATCCCCAGTGACCCAAGGGGTGCACATAACAACTGAGTTCATTATTCGCATTGATGTCAGGGTGGAGGGTGAAGCATGAATGTTTGTAAATTCATGTTTGAAAACTATGGCGCAGATTTATGTTGCACTTGCGCCACTTTTGCGTTGCCGTTGCGTCACTTTTGTGACGCAGCAGCGACGCAAATCCTGCGCCATGGTGCGGGGTATTTACAACGTGACGCATCTGGGAGATGCGTCACGTTGTAAAGCCCTGCGCCACATGTAGGCGTTCCAGGGCAGGTGGGGGCGTTCCGATGCAGGAACGCCTCCTAAAAGTGGCTGAGTGAAATCTACAAGATTTCACTCAGTCACTTTTAGGCCCATGCTGCGTCAAAACCCTGCGCCTGCTTGAAGCAGGCGTAAGGATTGACGCAGAATTGTACAGATAGGGCCCCCCAGAACATTGCTGGAGCTGCGTCGCGCTTGTGACGCAACTCCAGCAATGCGCCACTTTTACGGCACAGTTGCGTCACGCATCTGTGCCGTTTTTGCCCCATGGTTTGCCGCATTATAAATGCGCATCCATGGTGGCGCAGCTGTGGCGCATAATACTTGGCGCATCCCTGCTGATATGCAGGGATGCGCCAGTTAACATAAATCTGCCCCAATAACTTTAAAAAAAAAACTTCTTGATGCACTGACATCATCTGATTTATTAAGATGAAACGGTTCAGCATGTTAATGAAATGCACTTTTTCAATTTTGAATAGACCTTTTTTATATTTGCACATGTTTTTGGCAAGATGTATTTAAAAATGAAGGTACTCCTAAAGCTAGATGCCGCAGGACACCATAGTTACTTCTTTTCTTTGACTGCAATTAATATTTAAATAAATGCTTGACTGTTTATTGAACATCTGTTTAACAGCAGCCTAGCGTCGCTGTTGATCGGGGAGAGAGTGTAATGGTGAGGAGGGCCGGATGCAGACCCTGGCCGTACTTTAAGTATCACTGATATAGATCCTGCCTTTCAAAGGCTTTCCATGATGATACTTTCCCGACTTTCCTAGCTGAGCTGAGTAGGGAATTCCCTTCATAGGGAATTGAGTGTACTTTTGGTTTATTTAAAAAAAGCGCTATAACAGGTTTTTTTTTTAGATTTATATAGCGCAAACTAAACCCGAGGATACCAGGTATCGGAGCGCTTTACATGAGCACCAGTTGCGTTACATAAGGAAATAATCACTTTTTTGTTAGGCACGGGGAGATGAAGTGATTTGCCCAGAATCACAGGATGTTGAGCGTCGTTGCCGCGTCTTGAACCCCGTTACCCAGCTTCGAGGTCGACCATTCTAGGCATAAGGCTACATCCCCTTGGCTTTGTATATATGATTTTGAACTGCTTTGCAACGTATTGGCTAATGCAGTCATGTATTGGCTACTGAGTTAAAACTAATTTGATGATTTGAATTTGCAACTTTGCTAATCCTTTGAAAAGCTGCATGGTTTGCACATTTTATACTCTCTGTGGGGCATTTCTGCAACAACCGGCGATAATTATCGCTAAGCGCACTTAGCACTAGGATAATTATCGCCAGCTAGCGTAGATTTTTATCGCTGAGATAGCGTGCTATTAGCAACGCTTATCTCAAAAGCGATAAAAAGTCCTAGCGCTAACTGCCAAATCGTGAGATTATCGCTGGAAACCCAGCGATAATCTCACAAAGTTTGGTGTTAGCTTGCTGATAGGGACTCACAAACTTAGCCATGATATCCACCTTCCATAGGATATCATGGCTAAGTCAGTCGTGAAGCAGGCGTAAGGAAAGTAGCGATAACAGGGGTTATCGCTACTTTTCTTGCCGCTATGCTGCATAGCGTTGGGCTTGATGATAGGAGAAATGTCGCTTAGCGACATTTCTCCAGTCATGTCAGGTCAGGAACGCCCACTTTGCATCTCATTAGAGATGCAAAGCGGGGCGTTAAGAATTCGTGCACTAATGCAAGGTTTCACGCGATAGCGTGACCTTGCTGAATAGGCGATAAAATTATCGCCGCTTTTCGGCCAAAAACAGACGCAAAAGCAGCGATAATTTTCTTTCGCCACCCTGTAGATATGCCCCTGTCTTCTTTGTGGAGCCAAATGTGCTTTACCTTATTGAAATCTATTGATTTCTATGTCAGCCTCAGTCAGAACTAAAGGTCCATCTACTTGAGCACATCTCGTCCTTGAGTGTGCAACAAAATTAGGCCAGTGCAAAGAGTTGCATCAGGACATCAACTGATAAAAACCCTTACGCTTGCTTGTCTTTGCTGACTGTCTTCTTTCCTTCTTTTCTGTCAGAGACACCTACGACCCTGCTGTCAGCTGGGGCATTCGCAGGCTGTGCGGTTGCTGTGATGGCCTTACTGGTGCTGATAGGAATCACCATATTCTTCGTTGTGAGAAGAACAAAAGGTGAGTGAGGGTTCAGAAGACTATTAGACTGTAACATTAGGGGCTGGCAGAAGGTTCACGGTCTGACACTTGTTCAGACAGGATTCCTTCTGGGTTTCTTCTAAGGAGAGTCTGCTGGCATCATTCTAATATCATCCTTCGCTAAAGCCCGTTCTACTGCTGGATGTCTCATGTCTGGGTATGTCTGTGCAGCCTAATTTTACAAGAAGAGCCTCTGTCGGTCATTTAGAGATTACTGGTCAGAGCACATATTTCAAACATAGACTCACACCCAGTCCACATGTGGTAAATATTTCGTTACCGGTACTATTTTTTATGCGGTAAAGTCTAGTAAGAATAACTCAGTAAATATAAGAGGCAGAATCCGTGGTATTAGAGGTTCTAAAAAGGCTTTATTCCATACAAAGGAATACAATTCGAATTGCAGGCTTTCTATTCCATCACCACGAAAGTTCAGGAAGGAAGGGCATACATTATTGACAGATAAGCAGTTTTATAGCAAATGCATTACAGTGAAACAGATGTAAGAGGCGTAACAGCTGATAATACAGAAAAAATGTGCATACGTAACTAATAGAGGCGGACATATGGGCGTAATTTAATAAACGTCATTATACATGATGTCACAAGTGGGTGGATCCATAAGAGAATCCTGTAATGTCAGCAGAAATATTTGGCAGAGATGCGCGCGCAGCCGCATGACGTGTGATTGACGTGCGACTAGAGGGTGAAGGGGACTTGACATTTAGCTCTACATGTGGAGACAGAAGTCTGGGGGTCATGTCAACCTAATCCCAAATCATATCTAATATCCTATGTTTAAAGAACTGTGTTATCCAAAAGGAAAGGTTTCTAGGATAGAATCTATTCTATACTGACTGTTAGTGCGTGTACAAGCGTCTAAGTGTCTACATGAGATGCGAGGGGGTAGGAATATTCCATGGTAACGGGGGCTATGAATTACTTGCATGTGGACAGCGAGGCCTGGCCCTTTGCATAGTAGCTGGAGGAATGTTTACCTAAACTACTAGACAGGAATGCATCGGATGAGGAGCGTAGTAGATAATCTTGAAGGTGAAATACAGTTTTTGGCAGGCAACAGGCTGGATCAGGCCCCGTTAGCCGCGCAGGGAGTAGGACAAAGTTCATGGATACAGATGCAGGCTCAGACTGGAGCTTTCAGAGGCGGGAGGCAGGAAAAGGATTGATGACAGAATTCTGGGCCTACTCGCCTGAATCTGTAAAATGTGGAAAGTGAACCACATAAAGTCGGTGGCCTTTCATACTTAGGAATGGAATATCTGACCCATTCATGGCGGATCTGAAAGAGGACATGTTGACGGTGGACGCACATATATTTGCGTCTTCAAAACTGGAACTGGAGGGAACATACATGTACTTATAGCATGCACATGGAGCCATTGGGGTCTACGATAGGGGACATAACTGATCACAAAATTCATATTTCCTCATTCCCTCCTTGTCCCCTACGGACCCTCAGGAGATATCGATCTTCATCAATCCATCGATCTGTTCATATAGCATCATTTGTTCTTCTTTCTTCTTCCGGGATTTTGAACGAAAACTTGGATGTGGGATACACGATGTGGCACACAGACCACAAATCGCTGGCCCACATTGTAGACATAGGCAGCAACTGAATAGTATGAGAAAGCCAATACCTAGGAAGGATAGGATTCTCCATCCCCAGGCTGACAACACGCCCCAGAACCAACCGGACCAAGTCCAGGTGCCTGGACTCTGGTGTATCTGACTTATAATCTTATGAAGGCGAGTTATGGCTTTATATACTGACGGCGAATTTTCTGGTATGAAAATGCAGCAACTTGATCCGATGACCCTACAAGCTCCGCCCCTATCGGCCAGGATGACGTCAAGGACAAGACGATTTTGAAGCACAACAATCCGCATAGCAGACTGCTCTTCTGTTAAATTGCCTAAGGCGGAAGTAGTCTCGTTCACTACTGCTTCAAGGGTTCTGGTTAATCTACGTATCAGCTTACTATTAGTAACTGTACCTATATAGGGAAAGAAACCTTTATTGAAATCTGTGTATTGCTCCCATGCTGTTTCAGTGTAATCGACAATTGGGAGATCTCTCTGCTGTCTATTGTGTACTAAATGGGTATTTCTGTGGTAATCAGGAGGAGCTAGGAAAACAGGTGGTAGAAGGAATGCTATGTAACAGGTACCATCCCAGTCTAGAGGTAGACGTATATATGCGGTCTGGCCACATATGAAGTAGGAATGGCGAGAAGCTCTAAATGTAGATTTGCCTTGATCACTGAATTTTATTACAGTGGTGCACTTACTATAGCCCATGTGTATGGAACCATTCTTTCTTACACATAATTCCCCTTTTACCGGGAATACTGACATGGCGGGCAAGATTGGTGTAGCTTCAGATTCAACGTTCAAGATCATGAGGTTAAGTGTAAAATTACCTAATCCATATACTTCATTTTCTAGATCAGTTCCTGTTCTTTTGGGAAGTCCCTCCTTGTTAGGGTAGCAGACTTTAAGCAAAACTAGGTTCAGGTTTCCCCATACCCAGTTGTCTTGATAAACTGCGGAATTTGAATCTAGGGAATTAATCAAACTAAACCATGCTCCACAGGAGCCATTGTGTGTGAACGGATAGGGAAAGAGGGGCACAACTCCCTTATAGTTCTGATAGGGAGGGAGTCGGCCACATATCCAACAATTTGTGGCATTGCTGGTCTGATGGGAATGATGTAACATACTAATGAATGTGTTATTGCGCAGCGCAAATCTATAGGACAACTCATGCGGAGGTAATTCGCTAAAAGAATGTTCTGCAGTTACATTGTAAGCACGCTTAAGAATAGGGTAATACATGTGCAATAGTATGCTGACAATGATGATCAGAAGACTTAGAAAAAACAAAATTAATAATGTTACTGTGCAGTGACTACGAAGTGATTTACAATACGCATGCTTTTTAAGCTGCATCTGTTGATTTCTTTCTCTATTCCGGTCTAGAGGATACATGTCAGAGACAAATTCAACCGATTCACCTTGGAGAGGACTTAAACAATCAAATTGTCTGACTTGCTAGACCTTAACTTCAGTTTATAAAGTTCATAGTTTGTTAATTCAGCCAAGGCGAGCTTTGAGTCTGTCTGTGAGGGAATGCAGGGCTGAGCGTTCACACCAGATGGTAGTCCATAAAATTTCTTGATATGACTCGAGTGCAACCACCCTTTACGTCCCTCAATCTTCACGGCTGTCCTTGTAGTTAGTAGAACCAATTTTGGCGATGTCCATCTAGGCTCCAGTTGGGTCTTTCGGTCAAAATTCCTGACCAGAACCAGGTCACCAGGAACCACGTCATGGGGCTTCACCTCAGTATTATCGGGAAAAGCTGCGGCTACCTGTGAACGACAAGGGCCCGATTCACAGAACTAACTTAAGACAAAATCCTAAACTTACTACTTTTGGTATTCACAGAAGTTAGGATTTTGTCTTAAGTTTGTCTTAAGACAAACTTAAGACAAACTTAAGACAGACTTAAGACAGACTTAAGACAAACTTAAGACAGACTTAAGACAAACTTAAGACAGACTTAAGACAGACTTAAGACAGACTTAAGTTCGGATTTTGTCTTAAGTTTGTCTTAAGTTTGTCTTAAGTCTGTCTTAAGTCTGTCTTAAGTCTGTCTTAAGTTTGTCTTAAGTTTGTCTTAAGTTTGTCTTAAGTTTGTCTTAAGTCTGTCTTAAGTTTGTCTTAAGTCAAACTTAGGACAAAATCCTACCTTCTGTGAATACCATAAGTAGTAAGTTTAGGATTTTGTCTTAAGTTAGTTCTGTGAATCGGGCCCATAGATTGTAGTGCAGACATCAAGGAAGCCAGGTAATCTGTCAGCATATTACAGTCAACATCAGTGATTTTGCGAGGTATAGGCGTCCCCCACATATTTGGTGGTCTACCGAAGATCACCTCGTACGGGGATAGCCCTGTTCGAGAATGTGCTACCATTCTCATGTAAAAGAGCGCAACTGGTAAGGCTACTATCCAATCGACACCTTTTTCCCTACATATTTTGGACAATCTAATTTTCAGAGTTTGATTATGGCGTTCCACGAGACCTGCTGCCTCGGGATGTCGGACACAGTGGAATTTCCATTGGTAGCCTAACAAAAGGGAAACGTGTTTCATTAGTTCGGATGAGAACGGCTGGCCGTTATCTGAGTAGACAACACGTGGTAAACCGTACCGTGGGAAGAATTCTCGAACTAACTGTTTGGCAGTAGCCGGGGCTGTGTAATCTGAAACCGGGTAGGCTTCTGTCCAACGGGAAAGAGCACAGACAACTACGAGAACATATTTGAATCCTCGACATCGTTCCATCTGGATATAATCCATCTGGAGGACTTCAAAAGCATGATCGGGAGGTTGAAATCCACCCTGCTCTACGGGGATGCTTTTACCTGGATTAAACTGACAACATATCATACAGGTACGAACTTTTTGTTTAGCTGCTGCTCGCAAGTGTTTGTTGAACCAAATGTGTTGAATGCTGTCTAGCATAGCTTTTTCTCCTAGGTGCGCTGGACTATGTATAGTGTTAATGATGACTTGAACCATGGAGTCGGGAAGAAACCATATAGATTTTTCCTTCGTCATCCATCCCTGATCTGTTTGGATCCCTCCTAATTCAGTCCATTTCTTTATTTCTTCTGGTGTAGCATGTGTCTGTATGTCAATTACATCAAGGGCGGGATCCTTAACTGTCATGCAATGTGTTGGTGTCGGAACTATTGTCTTTGTCATGTCAGTTGTGTGAGTCTGATTCTGAGCAGTCTGTTTAGCTGTTCTGTCAGCTAGGTCATTACCCTGAGAAATGATATCGGTAATTTTTGTATGGGCTTTGCATTTCATAATCGATATTGCAGTAGGTAGATGAATCGCGTCTAATAGGGCTTGAATGAGGTGTCCGTGTTGGATGTGGGCACCGTGAGAAGTTAAATAACCTCTCTCTCGCCACAGTACGCCGAAGTCATGGACGACTCCGAATGCATAACGTGAATCTGTGTATATGTTGACTTTCTTATTTTTGGCTTGAATACAGGCTTGTGTCAGAGCGATGAGCTCTGCAGCTTGAGCTGACAAAGTGTTAATACAATTTGTTTCAATGACTTCAGTGTCTGTTGTGACTACGTAAGCGGCCACTAACTCTCCTGTACTTGTTCTCATACATGACCCATCTACATACAATGTCAAATCTGGATCTGACAAAGGGATATCTGTCAAGTCTTGTCTGGGTTTCGTCGTGATAGTAATGACTTCGACACAATCATGTGCCAATGGATCTGTTCCGCTTCCTGGCAACAGTGTAGCAGGATTTAACGTATTACAACGTCTGATTTTTATGTGTGGCTGAAACAATGTTAATTCGTAACCCGTGAGTCTCGCTATAGTCAAGTGTTGTGTTTGTGTGCGGTTCAAGAGAACCTCTACTGCGTGTGGTACTTGTACTGTCAATTGGTGTCCTAACACTATGGCATCGCTTTGTCTGATTGCTAAAGCTGTTGCTGCCACCGATTTCAGGCACGCAGGAAGAGCCTGAGCTACTGGATCTAATGTACTAGAGAAATAAGCACATGGTTTGTGTGATCCTGCTTGTTCCTGAGTGAGTACTGACAAGGCAGTACCTTCGCGTTCTGTAACAAAGAGTGTAAACTGTTTACTGTAACATGGTGTTGCTAAAACAGGTGCTTGGCATAAAGCTTTCTTTAAGCTTTCAAAGGCGTGTGTATGTTCTTGAGTCCAAGGGAGGACAGTCGATGTGGCTGCCTCCTGTGTTGTCAATTGGATGAGTGGTTTTGCTAGAAATGCATATTGAGGGATCCACTGCCTACAGTATGAAGTGAGACCTATAAAAGCCCGTACCTCCTTTTGTGTCTTGGGTGGTGACATGTTAGCAATTAACTGGATGCGGTCGGGTGTAAGCTGCCTTCCCTCCTTGGACAGCGAGTGCCCAAGGTAAACAACTCGCTGGACACAGAATTGCAGCTTAGAAGGGGACACCTTGTGCCCCTTGTCGGCCAGAAATTTTAAAACCGTCAGTGACGCTTTTTCACATTCAGGTTCGCTTCGGGCGGTGATCAGCAGATCATCGACATATTGAAGCAAGGCAGTGTTAACTGGCATGTGGATACTGTCAAGTTCTCGTTTCAGTGCTTGGCTATAGATGCTGGGGCTTTCTGTAAATCCTTGAGGTGCGCGTGTGAATTTAAAACTTCGTCCATTTAAACTGAATCCGAACAGATATTGACTTTCCGGATCGATTGGGACGCTAAAGAAAGCATTCTTGAGGTCAATTACAGTGAAGAACGTTGCTTCCGAGTCAATAGCTGTTAGTAATGAAGAGATATCTGGGACCACAGGGTATTGTGGTACAATACATTTATTTAATTCGGGCAGATCAATAACTAATCGATATACTGGTGGTGCCTTTGGATCCGTTCTTTTAAGAACCGGAATTATCGGGGAATTACATACATTGGAGTCGGTTTCGACAACCACTCCTTGTGCAATAAGCTCGTCAATGATTTGCAGCAAAGCCACAACAGCATCTGGTGGTAACTTGTATTGTCGCATTCGTGGTAGTACTACTCCTGTTTTTAGTGTGACACGATATGGTGTAATATTCATGCAACCAACATCAGTGGGGCCTTGTGCCCATAAATGTGTAGGTAAATTCTGTAACCGGTGATCCATGTCTCTAGACACGTAGTGACCTTTAAAGTCACGTAAAAATAGTCGTACTCCTTCCGGAGAACAACATATTATGGCTCCTAGAGCTTTCAATGTTTTTATACCGAACAAGTTTTCTGGACATGATTTAGTAAGCAATAAATCTGTAGTACGTGTCAATGGACCAACCGTAAGTGGAAGAGGTTGTGTTACGTCATTAATAATAGGTTTTCCTGAGAATCCAAGGGAAATATTTTGTGAGCCTGAGAGGGGTGCCCCTGGAACTTCACTGCGTCTTATAGTTGTTCTGCTTGCCCCTGTATCAAGTAAAAACTTTCTGTCTTCCCCTAATAGTTCACTATGTACATAAGGTCCCTCTTGGTCTACAGGAACCTCGATAAGGGGTAAGCCAACTTCCCTCTCTAGGCTATTTCATGTGTATCGCTGATAATCGGGATAATCTGCTTGTGCATACTGATACATCTGTTGTGTTGTTGCTTGTGTTGCAGCAATAGGCTGCGCTTGTGGTGGTGCTACTGTCTGTTGTGGAGCTGCCTGTTGCGGAGCTAGTTGTTGCGGAGCTAATCTAGGTTGTGCATGCTGAGGGATTTGTTGTTGATTCTGATCCTGTCTAGGTGGGCGTGGTCTCTCCTGGGTTCTACCTGTGGCAATATTATGTTTCAGGACTGGACAATCGTGTATATAATGACCTTGTTGTTTACAATAGTTGCATGTCCCTTTCGTAGGACCTGCGGAATCACCCTTTAGGTGACCAACAGCCGGAACTGACTGAGCAACAAGCATTTTCATTTTTGTATCTTTCATACGTCTTTGTTCATGTTCTTGTTCTTCTCTAATTCTATTGTGGTGATATTGTAACATCTGTAACATCTGTGATGGGGTATTACCTTGCCAGGTACTTTCGAATTTCAATACTCTATTCTTGACTTGTAGCAGAGAATTTTCAACTAATTTTGTCACAAACAGATGTGGATATGACTCACTACTGGCTTTTATGCCACTATTGATACCAAAACATTTTTCAAATCGGGAATAGAAATCACTAGTGTCTTCATCTGGCTTTTGTTTACAGGCTGATATTGCACCCCAGTCTTCCTTTTTCGTAGTTAATAAACGTGGCAGTACCTGCACTAGTAGCCCTGCTAGTGCTGTAGTCTTTTCCCCAAGCCCTGCTCCTGCAGCTCGGGCCCTTTCTTCGTTTTCTAATGCTGTCCAATCTATCTTTTGGTCTCCCACCTCCCATTCCTTTTCTTTGAGTTTCTCGTAAACACCGGCGGGTAATAGGACTTTTAATATTTTCATAATGTCGGGGTAGGTTTACTCTCCCATGAGTAACATGTCTTTTATCTCACGGTGGAAACCTGCTGGATCCTTGTCATGGCTGGGTACTACTTTCTTCATTTCTAATAATTCCAGTTTAGTTATAGGCGTGTACACAAACACGCGTGTAAAGTTATTACCGTCACCTCTGATTGGGTGTACTTCGCGTAACGGGTTCTGTCTATCTATGTGATACATTTTTCTTCCCATGATGGGAACTGGAACGTGTTCTGGGCATACGAAAGTTAAATATTGGTTTCGAAATTCTAGAATTTCTTTAATCAAATCAGTACCTGACCCTCTCCATATATTCGTGAGTAGTTCTGTCAATATGTCAGGTAAGGGTCCTGGATCGGAGTGTTGGCTTTTATATAATATAAGGAGGTTTTGAATCATGTATATACTAGCTAACCGCTGTTCGTATGGGTCAAGATTCAGAAACGTGTGTGCAAGTACATCATCATTGTATTCGCTGGGACTGTCAGCCCATTGTACTGCTGACCTGGCTAATTCTTGTTCGTCCATGGAATCGAGCATGTGGTACCCCCTGCGATCTCGGAGTAATTTATCAGCGGCTTGGAATAGGTGTTCAGGGGATCTTGTATTTAACATAGGGTTTGGAAAATGTCTATTACATTCTGGACGTATCGGACGTATCGGATCATTAAAGCCTCTAGTATTATTATGGGGTCTTCCTCTACCTACATAAGCTATCGTATCTAATTGTTCTGATTCTTGCTCCTCCTCTTCTTCTGATTCTACTCTGTCTGTTTCTCGTCTTTCTTTATGTATTCGTTCTACTTCCTTGCGGATCTTTCGACACATGGCGATTATACACGCCTGTCTATCATGTTTCTCTTCTGATATGTTCTGACCCCATTTGGCAAGTCTTTGCATGGTATCGTGATCTGCCCCAGGCCTGTCTTGATTCCTAATTACGCAATTTATGAAAAAACGTAGTAGTTGTCTTTGGACATCCACTTTCTGGTATTCCATAGCTTCGTTAATACTTTCTGGACCTCGCCCTGTTTGGACAAAGCGATATATTTCGTCTAGGTGTTCACCCATTCCTGGTATCGTCATTAAATATAATGTAGCTCGTCGTATACGTAGTGATGATATGAGCAATTTGTCCTGTCTACCTGGTACTGGGTCGTATCTACAATCCACAAGCTGTTCTTTAAACATGTCGGATGTTGCTAATTGAGGTGTACGTTGGAGTGCTAAATCTCTAAGGGTCTGTTTATTTCGCGGCGGGGTGGCAAACATGTCTGTCGTACCTCCTGTAGCACCATCTGAGGTGCTAGGCACGAAAGGATTCGTTGGACGTAGGATAGAGATTGTAGATGCGGGAAAAACTGTAGAAACGGACAGACCTGTGGGAACTTGTGTAGGAGTTTGTAGTTGCGGGGATACAGACGGATGCTCTTGGTGTTGAACACCATCGGCAAGCGGTGTGGGTGGTATGGCATTAGCATACTCGGGAGCTACGTCATCTAAATAGGAGGAAAGGAAAACGTCCTTTGCTGTTTTGGGATGTGTTTTGGGATGTGCTTTTATCGGGAGCAATGGAGGAGTTAAGTCTTTTGGTATTTCCGGGGTAGCCTTAGGTAACCCTTCGGCCAGAAGAGGATACATACCATTCATAAGAGTGTTTCTTTGTCTATCTACTTGTTCTGATTTTACTCGGGTACCTTCCTCAAGTAATAGATTTTCTCGAGTTTTATTTGAATTCTCTCTACCTTTCTCTTCCTGTCTGAGTGCTTTTTCTGTACGTCTATATGATTCTTTACGCCATAATTCAATGGCATCTTTCTGTGACTGTCTGGCTTTCTTTTTCCATAATTCTTCTTCTACTCTCATGATGCAATCTGCATCCCAGGTCCCCGCTGCGGGCCATCTCTGACTTTCTGGCAAATCCTTGGTGTAGTCCACCCATAAATCAAGAAATAATACGGCATCTAGGCCATGTTTATGATACATAAAATACCCTGGAGTGTCCCTAGGTGGGATGGGAACAGCTTCTTCGAGTACACCTTTTCTAGTTTTGATCTGTCTTAGTTTCGAAAAGAGCGGCATTTTTAGACCTTATTACTAGAACACACTTTATACAAGGAACACAATAATGAACAGTCATTCACACCACAATATATAGAACGTATTAAAACATTTAACACTTAACAGTTTTAACGAACGATGATAACTAATGGAAAACTAGTTACTGACATAATACTGACACTAGATAATATTTATTTATACTTATTTATATGCAAGACATGCTATATATACTGCTAAAACAGTGCAGACCGGATTTGTGTACCCAAACCCGTCTTGACCGGCACAGACTATGTGCACGTAAAATGCCTCCCCGGTAATGGTACTCACCGGGTAGCTCGGAACGGAAGGCCTCGGAACGGAACTGAAACTGGACCGGACTGGACTCGACTCGACTGGACTCGGAACTTCGGAACTTCGGAACCTGGTGGGCCTCTGTATACCTCGGATCTTGCTCTCTCAGCTAGGCTCTGGTCGGGATACTTCGCACTTCTCACCGCCTCGTCTGGGTGTTGAGATCGCAGCCTCAGTCGCCCCGCTTGGCCGGAGGGAGATACAGGAAATCCTGCAGGTACGCGTTTTTGTCCGTTCAGCTGTGGCAGGAGACCGGGCCTGCAACGCACCGCCGGCGCGTGAGATGAGAAAGTGTCCCTGTTCGGGCGCCAATTTATGTGGTAAATATTTCGTTACCGGTACTATTTTTTATGCGGTAAAGTCTAGTAAGAATAACTCAGTAAATATAAGAGGCAGAATCCGTGGTATTAGAGGTTCTAAAAAGGCTTTATTCCATACAAAGGAATACAATTCGAATTGCAGGCTTTCTATTCCATCACCACGAAAGTTCAGGAAGGAAGGGCATACATTATTGACAGATAAGCAGTTTTATAGCAAATGCATTACAGTGAAACAGATGTAAGAGGCGTAACAGCTGATAATACAGAAAAAATGTGCATACGTAACTAATAGAGGCGGACATATGGGCGTAATTTAATAAACGTCATTATACATGATGTCACAAGTGGGTGGATCCATAAGAGAATCCTGTAATGTCAGCAGAAATATTTGGCAGAGATGCGCGCGCAGCCGCATGACGTGTGATTGACGTGCGACTAGAGGGTGAAGGGGACTTGACATTTAGCTCTACATGTGGAGACAGAAGTCTGGGGGTCATGTCAACCTAATCCCAAATCATATCTAATATCCTATGTTTAAAGAACTGTGTTATCCAAAAGGAAAGGTTTCTAGGATAGAATCTATTCTATACTGACTGTTAGTGCGTGTACAAGCGTCTAAGTGTCTACATGAGATGCGAGGGGGTAGGAATATTCCATGGTAACGGGGGCTATGAATTACTTGCATGTGGACAGCGAGGCCTGGCCCTTTGCACGGTAGCTGGAGGAATGTTTACCTAAACTACTAGACAGGAATGCATCGGATGAGGAGCGGAGTAGATAATCTTGAAGGTGAAATACAGTTTTTGGCAGGCAACAGGCTGGATCAGGCCCCGTTAGCCGCGCAGGGAGTAGGACAAAGTTCATGGATACAGATGCAGGCTCAGACTGGAGCTTTCAGAGGCAGAAGGCAGGAAAAGGCTTGATGACAGAATTCTGGGCCTACTCGCCTGAATCTGTAAAATGTGGAAAGTGAACCACATAAAGTCGGTGGCCTTTCATACTTAGGAATGGAATATCTGACCCATTCATGGCGGATCTGAAAGAGGACATGTTGACGGTGGACGCACATATATTTGCGTCTTCAAAACTGGAACTGGAGGGAACATACATGTACTTATAGCATGCACATGGAGCCGTTGGGGTCTACGATAGGGGACATAACTGATCACAAAATTCATATTTCCTCACACACACCCCTTGCATCGCCTGCTTCCCTTAGAGGTCAAGGAACTGCAGATGCCCCGATTACTTACCGGTAATCTTCATTACTCCGAGTATTGTCTTCCTCGCCACATGATTAACAAAGTGAGCTTCAGCTCCACACCAGAACCCTCCAAAGCAAAAAAAGTCAGCCTCCCATGCCTCCCATCCCTTCCCAATATGGCCGACCTATTACACCCATGACCTCTATAAGAGGCGGGCCGGCCCAACCCATCAGCCTGAAACTACCAAGCACAAACATGAAGCCAATAGCCAGACAGGAAGGAAGGGAAGGGAACTCATGTGGCGAGGAAGACTATACTCGGAGTAATGAAGATTACCGGTAAGTAATCGGGGCATTACCTCCTCGTTAGTCTTCCTCGCCACATGATTAAAAAAGTGAGCACATACCAAAGCCAAGCGACTTCATGGAAACTCACAGGAAACCAACAGACCAGAAAGGCACGCCCACGAAAGAGGGCAAACCCAACAGATCTGAAGAGTGGAAGGACCACCCAAGAGAGGCAACCACGAGCAGGAAGAACCAGCCCGGGACAGAAAGACACCAGGAAGGCCGAAAACCAGGACCCCAGAGACACGAAGTGCTACCAGAAAATCCAACCCAAGCAAAGCCGAAGGAGAACAGAGAAGGCACGGAACCAGACCGCACGGGCCAAAGGCAACTGCAAACAGGGCCCAGAACAGAAAGCAGCAAGCCGGTACAACCACACCAAGACCGCCCAACGGACAGCCAAAAGCGAGAAGGGAGCAAAAAAACCCAGAGAGAGGAACTGAAAGAGAGACGCAGTCCGACAAACACAGCCACACCGCAAGGATGAGCACCATCCGCGAGAGAGCCGAAACCACCAGAGGAACGGGACAGTGGAACCAGACGCAATCAAACAGACCGGGAAGAGCCGCAAGAACGGTAAGGGGTGCAAAGGAAACCAGCACGCCGACCAAACAACCAAAATAACGAGGGTCACCACAACCACACCAGCAGGAAGAGAAACACCACCAAGGGAACCCAACCAGCTAACAGCAAAAAGCCCAAAGGGTCGCCCACGCTCGGCAGGAAGGGAAATCCAGCGTGGCTGCCCGAGACCACACTGCACAGGGACCAAGTAACCCAACCAGCCAACACGTTGCAGAAGAAGGAAGCGAGCCCCCCAAGCGAGCATACGGATGTATGACGTTACAACGCACACTTTTACAACGCATGCACTTACAACGCATTTTTTACAACGCATAATCCATTACAACGCATGACATTACAACGCAGGACACTACAACGCATTTTTAAAAAATACCTTTACAACGCATTACCATTACAACGCATACTACCTTTACAACGCATACCATTACAACGCATAATATTAAATTACATTTAAGGTAAGTATTAGATAGTATAGGGGTAAAAATTACTATTCTAACTCCAGGGGGTGCATCAGTAGGGTAAGTGTTGGATAGTATAGGGGTAAAAATTACTATTCTAACTCCAGGGGGTGCATCAGTAGGGTAAGTGTTGGATAGTATAGGGGTAAAAATTACTATTCTAACTCCAGGGGGTGCATCAGTAGGGTAAGTGTTGGATAGTATAGGGGTAAAAATTACTATTCTAACTCCAGGGGGTGCATCAGTAGGGTAAGTGTTGGATAGTATAGGGGTAAAAATTACTATTCTAACTCCAGGGGGTGCATCAGTAGGGTAAGTGTTGGATAGTATAGGGGTAAAAATTACTATTCTAACTCCAGGGGGTGCAACAGTAGGGTAAGTGTTGGATAGTGTAGGGGTAAAAATTACTATTCTAACTCCAGGGGGTGCAACAGTAGGGTAAGTGTTGGATAGTGTAGGGGTAAAACTTACTATTCTAACTCCAGGGGGTGCATCAGTAGGGTAAGTGTTGGATAGTATAGGGGTAAAAATTACTATTCTAACTCCAGGGGGTGCAACAGTAGGGTAAGTGTTGGATAGTGTAGGGGTAAAAATTACTATTCTAACTCCAGGGGGTGCAACAGTAGGGTAAGTGTTGGATAGTGTAGGGGTAAAACTTACTATTCTAACTCCAGGGGGTGCAACAGTAGGGTAAGTGTTGGATAGTTTAGGGGTAAAAATTACTATTCTAACTCCAGGGGGTGCATCAGTAGGGTAAGTGTTGGATAGTATAGTGTAATATTATGCGTTGTAATGGTATGCGTTGTAATGGTAGTATGCGTTGTAATGGAATGCGTTGTAAAGGTAGTTTTTAAAAATGCGTTGTAGTGTCATGCGTTGTAATGTCATGCGTTGTAATGGATTATGCGTTGTAAAAAATGCGTTGTAATGGTAGTGCGTTGTAAAAGTTGCGTTGTAAAGGTTGTTCCCCGAGCATACAGCCAGCCAACAACTAGGCCCTGCCCAGCCCAACAAAGAAGGACCGACAGGAACAGGAGCGCACAGGGAGAAAAAGCCACAGGCAGAAACCCACCAAAGGCGAGGAGGACAGAAGGGCAGGACGAAACGAGCCCGAGCCATGCCAAGACTCCCAGGGAATGATACATTTCTGAAAGCCAGAACATTTCTTAAGCAAATGGGGTAAGGAACAAGAACACAGAAAAAGGGTTTTTCATTAATTTATGTATCAGAATTGATAGCATTCGTTATGCGAAGCAAATTACATACAACAAAAATACATTGCAGAATTTTTGCACTTCAAAATTCATACAGTGATACACAATGGTGAGATAGTAGTGCTCAGTGGTGATATAGATACACAGTGCAGTGAGGTGGTAGAGGGGGGATGCGGTTTGTTTTGGAGGGCCAAATTCAAGAAGCAGTGACAAGTACGTTAAACAAATTATATAGTTGATAGCGACTATGTCCTGCAATCTGTGCCAAAATTGATCGTCGACGTTTCAACCCTATGGGCGCTTGGTGGAGTGTCACAAGCGGGTCTTCATCAGGACTGTGGAGGAGGAGAGGCAGCCCTAGGATTTCAAGGGCGGTCAAGGCAATTGATTGAAGGGGTTGGTTTATTCTAGCAACATGTCAACTGTGATATGAATTGCACAGAAGATCAAAAAATGATTGTATTCTGGTAAAAAGAAGTCCTCACGAAATAGTGTTTCGTGAGGACTCCGTTTTACAAGAATTGCCTTGACCGCCCTTGAAATCCTAGGGCACACAGTCCTTGTTATGCTGAAGTAACTACGGCTAACCGCAATACGCACTGTTTCTACCCAAGGGAACCATTGTTCTTTATATATCAAATACCCAGGTTCCTAGGGACACAGGGTCACCCCATTTTGTTAATATAAGACTCCCAGGGAGCCTCCTGAGCCAACAGGCCCCGGGACCCCAAAACCAGGCAGGGCCCCGCCAGGGAGAGGAGAACCAGGAGACCCAGCACCCCCTGACACTCAACAGCACCGCCGGAAACAAAAACCAGCAAGAGAAAGCCAGAAAGCAGGGGCAGGACACAAAACCCGCGCCCACAGAGGCACAACACAGACCAATGAGCAACAGGTCCCGAGACAACCACCACAGCAGCAGACGCCAATAGAGAAAGCCTACAGCACCCGGCAGACCCAGGCCGTCACCCATCCAGGTACCAAGCAGGCCCGAACATGCCGAACATCAGAGAACAGACGAGGACAGGTGTTGCCAGGGTGTAATGGCCACACTCAGCACTCATGCGAGCACCACCAACGGGACAAGCCCAGGCCAGGCCAAACAAGCACAGAACCCCTGGAAAAAAAGGACCCCAGGAAAACGCAAAGCCGGGAGCCCGGACGAGAAAGCCCAAGAGCCAACAACAGGGACCTAAAAGAAGCACTGCACGAGAGCCGAAGAGAACACGAGCATTCAGGGAAGTATGGCCGGGGCCAAAAGCGACCCAGGCAAGGACAGCACTATTGCGCCAAAAAGGCAACAGGGGTGAACCCCGCAAACACCCCGGAGCACGAGGCAGGGTACAAACCTCCAAGAAAGCAACAAAGAAGCCCCAGCAAGGCAGGGGCAAACCCCAGAGAAGCCAAGGAACGGCAAACAGAAGCCAGACGGGAAACCATACATCAGGGGGACCCACCGACCCAGAACAGATCAGGAACCCAAGCATGCACCCCAAGAAGGCAAGCGCCACCAACACTCGGGAAGGAGGCACCAGAACAGAAAGACCACCGGCCGCACCAGGAGACAGGGCGGGAAGGGAGTCACCGGGGCAAGAGAAAGGAACCAAGGAAAGGTCAGAGGCATCGAGACCAACAGGAAGGGGAGGATCCGCTAAGGACAGACAGCGGACACACCACTACCCAAAACACGTCCCAAGGAAGGCCCCCACCAAGGCAGACAACCCCAAACGGAACAGCCGGGGGGCCAAATGAAACCCGATGAACAGGACCCGCCATAGAAGGACTAGCGAGAAAAAGCAATCCAGCAACCAAAGGCCAGAATGCCAGTAGAGGAGGGCGTAGAACCCCCGGCCCGACCAAGCAGGCACCACCCAAAGGCAGTAGAGCAACCTAAGAGCCACAGCTCCAAGGACAGGAGCAGGGGAGCACAACAACCGACAACCAGAGCGGCCAGGCAGAGGGCAGGATCCAAGGAACCGTGCCATCCAGGATGAGAGGAGAGGCAACAGAAAGGACCACAACAAAGCTCCTACCCCCAGGAGGCGAGGAGAAGCACGGCGACAGCAGGAAGCAACCTGGAAGGGGGAGCAGGAGCCGCCTGCCTAGACAGGGAGCAGGAGGAGGAGTGAGCAGCAAAGCTGCGGCCCTGGACAAGACAGGGCGAGACCACCAGGACCAGGCGACCACTGACGCAGCCTAGAGACGGACGGACAGGAGCCAACCTCAGCCCGCCCCCATCAGATACGCCGCAGCCCAAAGCCCCCGGAAACCCCCGGAGGACGTCCGACAAGGTAAGGACCGGGACAGACCCAGCACAACGGAGGAGGGAACAGGAGTCCACAAGATGCAAGGACCTCAGGCCCAAAGCCCGGAAGGGACGACAGAGACAGGGACAACACAGCAAAAAACGAAGCAGTGGCCCTGCAACACCCAAACAGTCGAAGCATGGACCACCACTAGCACGTACATGAAAGGCAAACAACGAAGCACCCCCACAAAACGCGTAGAACCACAAAAAGTTACAGCAAAGAGCAAGCCCACCCATGAATCAGATGTCCACAGACACCCAACACAATTGCACCCCTCATCACGAGTCGCCCCCAGAAGGACGAAAAAGATGAGTGGACCCACTGGGAGTAGAATATTTTCCCTCATTTCGAAAATATCTCCCAACCGAACTGAAGGAAAACCATTGCCTACACCTGTAGACCGAGCAAACAGTGACATGGAAAGACCAGGGATTAAACCCCAATCTACAGACTAAGAGTCTAAAACCCTAACCATACTGCCAGAGTGACTCAGTTTGATCAAGAGGCCAAACACAGGCGTCTGTAGTGGACGCAATAGACCACCAAGCCACCAGCCCAACGGAACACAACAACGCACCCTTAGCACAAAGAAAGAGTAAGAAGAGCCCACCGGAGCGACATGACTTCATGGTACAGTAGCCAAGAGTGGGGAACACACAACTGGAGGAGTAAGAGCCAGCACCCCCAACCACCAGGAACAACATAACATGCGCACCAGCAAAGCAAACCAAAGCTTACGTAAACCGATAGGCCCTAGGCGCAGAACAACAGATGTCCATTGTAACCCAACTCAAAGGCACACATCCCACCGACCTCAAAAGGACGAAGGGCTGAGCAGACCCCGGGATCCGAACTGGCGACCATGAGGGCGGATCCAGGCCCCTGCAGGGGATGCATGGGACCACCGAGCCACCAGACCCAGCCCCAGGCCTACACCAAGAAATAACACTCCCCAGAGTAGAGTACCCAATCACCGCCACACTGCTGTAAATCATGTCGACAGAGCCGCAGCGCGATAAGGACCTAGCGCGCATGCGTGTGTGCCAGATACCGCAAACCTGAAAGCTACGCGCAGGAAAGTGAGAGGACTGGCACCACTCCAGGGACACCAGCAACCTGCACGACCCCGGACCGAGGAACGGGTGAGTGACCATGGGACCAGAATTACCGCGGAACCCGGGAGGAAACGCACCCACCCCAGCAACAGAAGCGAACGAACAGGGCAGGGCGCTGATTAAACATCACAACAACCCAACGCGAAGCCCTCTCGCACCCTGCCCCAGGGGCCGGAACCACGCAGAAGCAGGCGGTCCACCGAGGCCCGCCAGGACTTCAATAGAGGCGAAATCACAGTAATTACAAACTCCCCAATCACATTGAGGCCCGCAAGCGATCAACCAATTCCTAGGCTGGGCGGGAATGTATCTCCCAGAGACACTACAGAGACCGCACTTCATGTCGGCAATATGCACTGACACTGCCCAGCCCAACAAAGAAGGACCCGTACCGATGGGTTGGGCGAGCTACCAACCCCAAGGAGTCGCAAGGCACATGAAAGCCGAGAGATGGAAGTAAGCCAACCTCCGGCATGAGCACCGCCCTCGCCAGCCACAACGCCTCGAGGGGCAGGCGGGCGGCGCGATCAAAGAGCAGGCACAAAACAAACAAGTACAGCCGTCGCAGCACCACGGAAGGCAGGCGAGCGGCGATAAACCGGGCACAGGGCAGAGGGAGTACCACCAAAGGACAGGCCATACAGGGAGCTCCAACGAGCGGAGGCATGGCAGAGCGCCAGCCCCCATCATAATCCGTACCCCGGCCACCCCCTCGTAAACCCATGGCCCGCTGGAGCAGGGCCCAACCGGCCAGAACACCGGTGGAAAGGGGGAAAAAAGAGCCCAAGATCCTAGGGTCCGCTAGAGCAGGACCTCCAACCTGAGAGCCACGTACCTGCTACCGCAGGCACCACTTACCTGACGCATCTGGAGAGACATGCGCAGAACTAAAAAAACAGGCTGATGGGATGGGCTGGCCCGCCTCTTATAGAGGTCATGGGTGTAATGGGTCGGCCATATTGGGAAGGGATGGGAGGCATGGGAGACTGACTTTTTTTGCTTTGGAGGGTTCTGGTGTGGAGCTGAAGCTCATTTTGTTAATCATGTGGTGAGGAAGACTAACGAGGAGGTAATCAATGTTCATGATGTTGGAGTCAAACGTTGCTGCACTACTGTCAAACCCTTGTGGAAGAGCAACCCGGGGAACACATGGTGATGAGAGCCTACCCCAAATATGTCAGGGCTTCCAACACCACCTCTGCCGGCTCTTCTCCTGTCTGGAACCACAATGTATGTCATGAGATACCAGACAGGAAGTATGTACAAATGTCCATCACATATTGGGAGACAACTCAGAGTACATAAGTAACATCAGTTTGCTATTTTAACGGAAAGACTCCTTTCATGAGTGATCTGACTTTGGAAAATGTAAACAGTGATGATAAGTCCCCCGATCTCCATGACTTGGTGGTCTGTCTGTCACCAAGAAAGTGGAAGTGTTGGTGAAAAAGGATGAAACCCAGCAACAAGCTCCTTTGACACGTTTCCGGTGCCAGCCAGTACTCAATCCAGCTGACCACTCATCCCAGATTCATTGTGCTCTAATCCTCAATGCATCATTCCAAGCAAGCAGCTCACGCTCTCTGCTACCATTTCTAGTTACTGAGGGACAAACTGATGAAAGAGATTAGTCGCTCTTGCGCTACGCAAAGGGCGCAAGAGTGATGCTACTCTTAAGTTGGATTTATCAAGCCACATAAGGACACCTTGCGTGGCCCTGAGTGGATTGCTAAATCTAAAGGTATGCCACACAGTGCAAAGTGCTGTGTAGCATTACTCTGTCTCAGGGAGGCTCCCAGGGGCAGAGTTTGTGTGCTCCTACGCATCCACCCATGGATTTTGGTGCATTCCCAGATTTACCAGTACTCAGAAAGGAGTAACGAGGAGGAATCTCTTTATTTCTCCTCATTTTTTCCTTTTTCTGTGTGTGCTGCATTCTTACACCAGGGTACAAGGGCACCTGCGTTGGCGCTAGGTAGCACATTGTGCACCGGTGCAGGGAAAGGACAGGGATGCGTTGTATAATGTTAAATATGGGGCATTCCTGCCCTTTCCCATTCATACAGTGCGGCAAAGCGGCTTGCTGATTTACATCATTCAGGACTGTTCGACAGGATATTTACCACCCTTTCCACAAGGATTTCTGACCTTGTATACTGCGGTTATTCATTTTTAGGTCTCGCCTTGGCAGTGCATGCGCTGCATGTGCTGTCTCAGCGAGACCTAAAGTAATCTGTATGTTGGGTAAAATTTCATGTTATTTGTCTTTCCTCTTGCTATTGGCTTAGTTGTGGCACTGTTGTTGTAATGTCCTTTTCTGTTGGCTGTTAGTGATTGTCTAACTTCCGTGTAGTCCCGATACAGCGGTGCCTAACTACAGTGTTCTTTCACTCTGCTTGCACTTCATTGAAGTGCAGTGTGGTATCTGGTAGTTAGCACTCTGTCGCCAGCCTTCGTAATTGGATCCCCTATCCCTTCGAGCATGCTAGCTATTTAGTTTCGTTTTAACGAGCGAGGTTGTAATTGCAGTCTTTTGAGCACGCTGGCTCTGAACTGTTATTGCAACACTGTATCGGGAGGACTTTTCTTTGGTGGACATTTGAATAACCCGATTTGTTATATATTTCTAGCTATTTCGTTTAGTTTTATTAACGAACAAGGACTTTTTGTTTTTATTGCAACACTGTATCGGGAGGACTTAATTTAATTAGGATCATGAGTGTTCCCGGAACAGCCACGCTTGTCTCACTAAGAGGCAGCTGGAGTCATCGATCTATGATGATCATTTATAGCGTATGCCTGACACATTTACCAAAACAATGTTTACATTTATTTCTGTAGCCACAGTGATCACAACTTTGAACACAATTAATGGATGGTGAGTCAGCGCTCTGACTCGAACCTGCTTCACGCAAACTCCGAAAGCTGGGAACATTTGCTTATTGCTACAAGTTTGCCCGCAAGAACAAAAGCGTTTTGACTATTTGTCGAAGAAACATTTCATTATTTGACCCCTATTTGTATAGGAACAACTATTGACAAAGCCAATAGTCATGGTTGAGTGTAGGTATGTTTTAATTTTTGTTATATATATGGCTGCGGTGAGCGGCGTAGAAACATGCCAGTTTGGCGGAACAGCATGCTAACATTTAAAAATTGCCTTAGTGGTGTTTCGTTAGCAGCGTTTTTATTATTTGCGAATGCTTTATATGTGCTTACTTATTATTAGCACTACACTTTCCTTAGGACCGGATCGAAGCAGGTGCTGCAAAAGGTGCCAATCGGGCTCTACTTTTTCACCGTGATCCGAGGAGAATAAATATATGTTACCTTTGCAGCATTTCGTGGTTTTAAATTTGAATTGGTTTTTGGGCCATAGTATAGCGCGCTAACTTAGCCCTAAAGTATCGCACCGTTTTACATAGCCACTAGTTACATTACACCAACAAAACATTAACTTTTTTTTTTTAAAGACAGGCTATAACTCAAACCTGCTTCGGTGCACTAATCGGACTAGCAAAATGCTAGTTAGGCGGTATACTATGGTGAACATTGAATTTTAGCTTAAGCGTTTAATCATTACCGTATATTTATTACATATGCCTCATACGTTTAAACCTTAGTGCTTTATTGTAGGTGCACACAGGGGCTTCTGCTAGCAAGATATCTGCCAATAAGGCTCGCCATGTATATTTAACAGCCTGCTACATCACAAGCTGGTGGCGCTAGGGGCGGTGTGCGTTTTAAGCATTGAATGGTATTGTACTGCTTAATTTGTGCCAAAGAGATACTAGGTTTTTGAAAGTAAAAAGCTTTACCCAGTACGTTAGTAGCAAATTTATCAACTAATTCTTGCTAAAGAGGTTTTGGGATTATTACCTTTTGCGAGCTGTACATCAAATGATTTTATTTTACATAGTTGCCGGCGTGCCGATGGTGTGAACACAACTTTACCGTCCTGCTGTGCTCGTTTGACATCCCACAGATGCTGCCTACGTATAGATTTCTATCTGTCTCGCTCTGCTTGTTAGCGCTTCATTAGCCTGACTTTGTTTCCTTTCTAAAGTGTAGATTTTTACTCTGAAACATCACACTATAGCAGACTTTCTGTCTGCTTTTGGCCCCCCAAAACCACGTTTTCAGACGGAACACTTTAGGCTTTAGGCTTTAGCGGGGATTCGAATGTTGTCTACATTTAGAGCCTGGTGAGCTAGTGCCATAGTTGCCACAGCAGCGTGCACCGCGTTCATACGTGTTTCCTAATCCCAGCCACATCCGCTTCTGCTGTACCAATTACAGATGCTGAGAACTAAGCGCTGGAAAAGGTACAGCCTCTTTCATGAAGTGTGCGGTAGGCAGCAGGCGTGGGCTTCAATGGGTATTATTTTCAGTCATTTTTGGATGTGTGCAGAATTTAACTAACTGTATACCGGATTGTGCAAAACAGAGTTTGTGGAACTTTACAATGTGTTGCTGTATGCAAGATTTTCCTAAAGGAATGATCAAGTTATATTAACTAAGTTCTGGGGCATTTTTTAAGCAACTGTTTTTATAGCCTTGATTCATTTTCCCGCATTGGCTTACAATATGCAGTTTGATCCTCCATCCAAGGTCCTCCAAAGTAAAGGAGAACCACCTATCCTGTGGGTGAGATGGAAGGAGGAATTAATAAAATATCTCAAAGACATAGATGGAGAAAGGATGGCTGCAGAATTGAAGAAAAACATCCTCTTACACTGTTTAGGTTCAGAGGTATAAGTGGTCTTCAGAACATTATCCCAAATGGAAGGTCAGGGTGACAGGAATGTTTGAGAAAGCCATGCGGAGGGTGGAGAATCGTTCGAAGCCCATGACTAGTGTTGCGCTCAACAGGTCCAAATTTTGCACTCATGCACAAGAGGAAGGTGAAACCTTTGAGACCAGATCATTGTACATGTTAAGAGCAAAAAGGTTGAGGAACAGTTGTGGATAATTGTTCATCCGAATTTGCAGGATTTTATCAGTACTGCCAAAGCCTTAGAACAGCCTGAGAGATGTAGGAAGTCTTTGAGCAAGGACAGTAAAAGTACTGAGGATGTGTGCAGTGTAAGTGCTGGTAATTCCCGTGGGAGTAGTCAGACCTACAGGATAAATGACAGAGGTTCATTCTGAGGACTGACCACAAACCGTTGGTGAAGATTTTATCATAAGGTTGTGGGTTAAATGCCACTGTATGCATAGCAAGACTCACATCTAGATTAAAAGAATGTAACTTCAGTGTGGAGTACGTACGAGGCACATATAATGTCACGAAGATTGTCTGTCTAGATTGCCATGCTCGGATGACAGAAGTGAGGAGCACAATGAATTTAAAATGGTTGCGATAGTTAAAGAATTTGTGAGTGCAGAATTCACGGGTTTGTCAGAGGAGGTGTGGGAAAGAGTGACAGATGAAGATGTAGTGTGGCAGCTAGTCAAGAACTATTTGATGGAAGGGTGGCCTAAAGAGAAATGTGTGTCTCCTGAAGTGAGACCTTTCCTCAAGGTTTCGGAGGAAATGGAGAGAGATCTTATTGTCAAAGGCGGGAAGTGTTTTCTTCCAGGCACCATGCAACAGAAGATTTGATTTTGTATTTGACGCATGAAGGGCACCAAGGAATGTCTTCCTACAAAAAAGCTCACCGGAGTCTATTTTTGGTGGCCCGTCATGGATACAAGGGTAGACCGGTTGGTGAGAGAGTCCACAGTGTGTGTGAACAGTGACACAATTCTCAAAGTGTTCCCTGCTCCTCTCAAACCTGTGTCATGGCTGGATTCACCTTGGGAGAAAATGGATTTCGATATCTCCGGTCCGTTTAACAGTTTGCCCCAGGAAGCCAGATATGCTTTGGTTGTAAGTGACTATCACTCAAATTGCCCAGTGGTCAAGTTTGTTGCACATGCCACATCTCAGGTTGTAATTGAATACTTGAGAGAGATTTTTGCTCGAACGGTGCCCAGAAGTGCTGGTGACTGATAGCGAAGTGCAACTTAAATGACGTGAGATGGAGAAGTTTTTGACTAAATGTGGCATCAAGCATGATACAAGAGCATTATAAAAACCAATGAGAATAGCCTGGTCGAGTGCTTCAACCATGTTCTTAAGGTTGGTATTGAAGTGAGTCATTACCGTTTGTTGAAAGGAAGAGATCCTATATCGAAGTTGTGTCCATGGTGGATAAAAGAGAAGGTGACAAAAGTGAATAGTGTGGATCTTGGTAAAGTGGCTGAAATTGTGAAGTAGAAACAAGGAAAGATGTAAAAAATACAATGAGAAATGGAAAGCGAGAGAGCCCGCTTTTGTAGTGGGAGATTGGGAGATGATACTCAAACCTGAATTTCCTGTAAAGGGAGGTTCTAAGTTTGGTCTGAGATGAAGGTTGTGAAGGTTAATAAGAACAGTCTAGTCACTCAGGATGGTGAAGTGTGGAACGTGAAAAGGGTGGTCAAGCCCAGAAGTGTAAGGGAATATGAGGAAGAAAGTCATAGTGGAATTAGAATGGGGAAAGTAGGTTTAAGTTCAAGTGATTGGAGTAGAAGTGTTGTGGTTGGAAGGAATAAGCAGCAAATGATTGATGATTTGTCATCTGATGCCACAGCTAGGCGATATTCTTTGGTGGATGAATCTGTAGTATCGCGAGTAGAAAAGAGTTGCAGAACCACTTCTTCACCAGCAAGGTTCAATGATTAAATATTATTATTTCTTTGGATTATATTTGTTGTTAAGGGGGAGATCTGATACATATACATAGGTTTTGTGTGTATTAATGTTTATCTTCACTCATTGTTATGGTTCTGCTGCCTCCAGAGAGATATCCTAGAATCCTTCTAGGAGGCCATTACCAGAGGACTAGTTGGCATGTAGTCCTGGTTGTACTGTGTTGTCACCATTGAAGAAGTTTTTATTTTAAACCAAGCTTTTGATTTTAACATAGATGCTATATATCGCTCATGATAAATAATATATCCTGTGTATCAAGTGCAATAAATAGCACCTATACTTGTAATCAGAGCCTTAATAGTAGTACACATGATAATCTTTGTTCATTTCAGTCCACAGTACATATCAGTGCACTTCTATCTGTTTCAAATCAGACCGTACAGCGATTGAGAACTTTTAATGAGTTCTAGGTTGTTCTATTGTTGTGTGTAGATTTAGATTCCGTATATAGGTTTCCCGATTTATGCCCTTATATAGGTACAATTCATATTGCCCTTATTTAGGCATAGAAAATGCAGCCCAGCTTTAGGCATTGTCCATGCTAACCAAATACAGGCATGGTCTCCTACATCCGTCCATCCACGTCACAACGAGTTCTTGGAAAACCAGACTCTTAAGCCTTTAGGAATTTCCCTTGCTTGGATATTGATTTCTCCAAGAAATCATTTAGTATGCATGAACATCTATTCCTTAGGGGTTCATTCATAATGTTCCGATGCCCGACTTTTACGTCAATACAGGCATTCCTAAACACGTTTAAGGTATAAATATACCTGCACTTGCCCTGGCAAACCATGGTTCCGGTACGGTCCAGCTCGACTGCCTACTTGCGATTCGCCACGACAAGTTCGGAAGGAGACCGAGTCCCAGCCTGATACACTGACCAGACACTGTCATCCTCCTCGCAGAGAATCCAGCTCCAGTGTTTCTGACTCCCCTTGCGGGGTGTTAGTTATCGAATCCCGGAAAAGAGATTCCAGCCTCGCACATTCTAAGGTATGGAGCAGACTAGAACTTAGAGAAACTTTTGGCAACTCTTGGCAGAACTATAGCTATAGCTAGCTATACCTTAGAAAACAGCACCTACTTCTTACCTCATACTACACTTAGATTAGGTACACTGGGGTAGAACAATTTAGAAGCATCAGATGAGTATTCACATTTTTATTTATGTATGCATTTTATGAATATTTGTCATAGCTACAAACCATGCTATTGCAGTATTATTTTATCTTACTGCTAACTCTGTACATATTGTACTTCGCAGCCTGTCTTACGATTGTAGCAGTTCATATCTCTTGCATGAGAAATAAGACTGTTCAATAAACCCTTTTTATTGAAATGCCCGTCTCTCTATTTCTGTGCAACTCTGTAGAAACTAAGCATGCACGATTGACTGAGTGAAACTGTTATCTATTGTTTCCACAGTTCTGAGATTGTTCCGACTCAAAGGGAAACAAAGTTGTCATGTTTATGCGGTTGTCAGAAACGAATCCCTTCTTGTATATTCGAGAAGTTTCTAGTGACCTCTGAGTTAGCTGGCACACACAAGTAATTAAGTTTAATGTACTCGATAGAGACATACTGACCTCAGTCCTATGTCAAATCTATAGTGTATATTATTCCAATGCGCAGAGCCTATCAGGGATATAGGAACTACACTACATGGCGCCCAACGTTTGGTAAGGCACTAATTTAACGCTAGATACTGAAGTAACTCAGTCGTGCTTTTCTCAGAGACCCTCTACTCATAATACTCCATACAACGTCTGGAGTGGGTAGGGATAATATCCGCCATAGCTGAGTAGGACAAAAATCCTATGTATTAGCTGTTTGGTTTGTTCAACATTGAAGGATACAGTGTTCCAAAATATTGTGCACCTTATCTTTGTTCCCTTGAAACTAGCTCTGAAACTTTCATTAAAGAATGACCGAAAACGGCACAAACACCGATACTTGTGGAGCTGCAGTTGAACAAGTCACAGCAGCTTTTAATCAAACAGGTTTTAATGAAACCGATGAAGGTGTTATAAACATCCAACTAAATTTAAGGAGAGCCATCACTCTAAAACTTATAAAACATGGCTTAACACCAAGAGGTGGTAGAGCAGTTTTTGTGATAGAGGCACATGAATCTCACCAGACAGATGTATTCTATTCATGGATAGTATTCCCAGAATCAAATCCAGTAACACATGTTTCACTTCTACAAAGAAGATGATCCAACTGAGGAATATATTCCTTTAGAGGATATTGAAATTCCACTCACATACCAGGAGCATGAACTCTGGTTTAAAGGCGCCCGAAAACATTACAATCACATCACCAGGCTCGGTCCACTAGGTAGACCAGGAGCACCATGGGCGATTTTAGCCGGCTACACACCTCATCCTGACATTGAAGAAATGACAGTTGTAGAATTACTAGCTCAACTCAAGGAGCTAATCAAAATTTATAGACAATTGGTTCAATATGTGATGCGGACTTTCACAGTCCAACCACCATTAACCATTCAAAATCCAGCCCCTCATCAGGGGAATACACTAAAAATCACTCCACAGACTTTACACGCAGTCATGGGTAAAATGCCCACAAAACGTGAACAAATTCCATTCTGGATAGCTCAAAAAATTACTCAAATCGAAGCAGTATTTCCTAATACTAGCTCTCATGAGAAACACAGATTTCTAACAATATGTTTACCAATGGGGATCACACCACATCTGGAAGACTGCACCACTTGGGGCACAGTCTTTGCTGCAAACTACACAAAAACACATGGTGTTCCGTCTATGGCGGTAATACCTGATGTCCTGAAACAGATTCAAATGAATACGGGGCAGAGCCTGCTCTGAATTTTGGTATGAAGTTACTTAAAAATTTCGACCAGGTCTCAAGAATAATATTATCTAATATTAAAGGAGAAGCAGCATCAGTGGCGATCTGCCAGAAATTAAGGGAATTTGATGTAACAGAGCAACCACAAGAACGAGCCAGAATAATTGAAAAATCCTATGAGGAATTAGGCAGAGACAGTTTGGGAGAGAAACCAGTTAAACCACAACTGTCTGAAAGTCCTGATAATGTCTTTCCTAAAAACACTCCTACCTCTTCTAAAAAGAAGTGGGAAAATAGCAAACAGCATTCCAAAGAGAAGCGTTCTCAATCCCGAGGTAGGTCTCCTCAAAAGAAGCCGTCTGAAAGGAGGTACAACCTCAGGAATAGGGACAATTTGAGAAAACCTGACAGATATCAAGATACTGATACACGTTCCTCTCGTACCTTTCAGATATCATCATAGACATCCAAAAGAAGAGGACGGTCAGAGAACAAAGAAGAACGTGTGAAGTCCAAATACGATCAACACGTTCAGAAAAAACAAATAAAAACCTCAATTCTCCTAGAAGAAGGTAGCAGGTCTGAAGATCAGACATGCCGAGGATTCTGAGAACGCAACTCAAGAACAGAGAATGGGCTCAGACAATGTTGGACAGTGCAGCAGAAGTTACAGTAGCTCGCCAGAACCTGAAGGGGCATCTGGAGACAGTGGTCTTGAAAGAGGACATTCAAGTTGAAACTGCAGACACCAGGGTTAGTTCTCCACATAGGTTATATGAAATAACACTCCGGATGGAGGGAGACATACCAAGAAAAGTGAAAGCACTCTTTTGGGAGCATCTTTCAAGGGGTTATGATATACTTCTAGCAGAACGAGAATGGCCACCAGAATTTGTCAGGGTGTGCCCACATGGCGAAGACATCATTATGCCAGCCTTCTCCAACAATGTTCCAATACATTTAAAATATACTTATGCCAGGAAATGGGCAGTGGCCCAAGCCCAAGCATTATACAAAAATCATGTAGGATGGGATGAGGACTCACCTCACCACAAAATCCAGTTAAAAAATCAACCAACTGCACAAAGGCAGTACCCGGTGAAGCAAGAAGCTAAAAAACAGGTCAGGGAGATCTTAGATCAACTTGAATACCAGGGAGTGATTGAAACATGCAACTCATCAATGAACAATCCTGTGTTTCCTGTTTCCAAACCAGACAATACATATCGTCTAGTTTTGGATTACAGACACCTCCACTCATGTTGTAAAACATTTGCAGTGCAAAATGCACACAGTACAGCATTAATGAATAAAATTGTGCGTAAAAAGTACAAAACCACATTTGACAATTCAAATGGCTTCTTTTGTCAAAATATTGCCCCTGAAAGTAGATATTTGACCGCTTTCTCAATAATGGGGACCCAGCATCAATTTTGTCGACTCCCACAGGGGTTCAAGAACAGCCCGGGGTTATTCTCAGCAAGAGTAACAGAGTTGCTACAATTTTATGATGACGAGGCATTGTCATATTTTGATGATATATATCTGACAGACGATGACCTGGACAGACACTTGAACAGGGTGAACACCATTATATTGGGCTTCGCCTCTGAGGGTTACAAATTCAACTTTAAAAAGTCCAGAATTGCCCATCTCAACGTCCTTTTCCTTGGATATGAACTATCAAGTGAAGGCAAAAGCCTGGCAGCCAACTTTTTAGAAAAGTGCGCGCTGCTCCAACCTCCAACAAGCATTGGCGTAGCCAATAGGTCTCACTTTTGGGACCTTATAAGTATTTAGTTATGCAGCACAATATCCTTGGTGCAACAACATCTACTGTTGCATGGCTAAACACTTGTAAAGTCCCAAAGGCGAGACCTATTGGCTATGCCAATGCTTGTTTTTCAGGCAGTCTTTCTGCTGGTATCAGTGTGTGCGACTTGGAGAGGGCGCCAAGAAAGCCACTGGGACAATGTTGTGCAGTATACAAGATAAATTGCAATAAAAAGTTAAAGTAGCTGGATCTCCAACGTGGGCCACGATGCATACAAATTCAAACTCATTTTGTATTTTCATTAAAAAATGTCAAAACTTTAAATATGCCAAACCCATTGATCCTCTTTAAAATAACCTACTAAACCACAAGAAATCAACAGTTTACTTCTAACAGTTCATGAACTCTGAATTACAGAACAGCCTTCATTGTCATCTGAGCTCGGGCTTGAACAAATCTTTACTTGTGCCATGGGCCAGGAATGTGCCAACTCTGCCAAACGAGGACAAATTGAGTTATGAAGGAATGGAGGGGGGCTATATTAGGGTTTGTGTGACTAGAGAGTGATGGGGGTCCTGAATGGAGACCGGTGGGCAGGGGCAGGCGAAGGCTTCGAGGATATTGGACAGGAAAATGTCATTGTATGAGGGAAGCACAGTGGGGGAGGGGGTGCGACAATGCAGGTTGACAGCTACACTGAGTTTGTAAATTCATAACACGGCAAGCGGACTGGGTTAGGGAATATCAAATTAGTTTAATTTGCTTCTATGTAATTATGTGAAATTTTGACAAAATTCTGCACACTTTCATGTAATGCCAAACTCCCATTTTGCGCTACATTTTACCGTGAAATTAAATAGACGTGAGGAGAGGACACATTTGGCGTTAAATATAATATCACCAAAAACACAAGCACCTGAACCTTTTCTGCTTGTTTGTGATGTTCCCATACACAATTGCGCATAATTATGCAATAAACGAAAAGCAAAACTACACAAGATTATGCCTGCTTAACCGAATTTTCATTCCCCGCTTGGAGTGTGTGGTATGGAGAAAGGAACACATGTCAGACGACCAAATCTCATGCGGAACATCTTCGTCAGGCTACTCTTTTAAGCACACAACTCTGCATTCTGGGACATGTAGTTTTGCATTTAACGTGGAAGGAATCGTTCTGTAAGCTTAAGACTCCAAAGAGCTGTTAAAACGTCAGCAATGACTGTATGTGTTCTACATAATATGGGATCACTAAATGGCAAGGGTATGGACTGAACACGATAGGGCGTAGGAAGTGAACACGGCGGCTGTGTGAGAAGAAGACGGAAGGCCAGTCCTTACCCAGGAGGAACAGGAGGGTGCAGGTCATTAGCAAGTGCTGCTGCAGCTTCATGGTTCGTCGCTCTTGGGGGTCTGCGCGAAGCTGCTGGCGGAAAGTCTGTTAGCATTTATGCAAAGTGAAACGCTGTTCAGCTTAGAGTGTTTACATTAACGTTTAACATTTGAGCTTACTAAAATACATTTTTTTGAATAATTATTGCAGACTGGAAGACGGGAAAAAAAAGAAAAAGAAAAAAAAATCGATCCTTAAGAACGGGTCGCAGAAAGCACGGTGTGCTGTGTGGCTATAAAGCAGGAAAGAAGTGTTTTTAAAACAGGAAACATCTACAGATGCTGGAAACAAGAAACACCACAGAGGAATGTTGGGGGTAATTAAAGCAGGACGGAGGGTGGGGTGGTGTGGCAGGGAAAGCAAGCAGAAACAGCTGGGAGGAGGCGGGGAAGGAAGTGAACCAACAAGAGATGGAGCAGAAAGGGCAGGGGTGTACTAGGGACTAGAGCAGCGTCGAAGGCCCACAGGAGTTACAGAAAATAATTAGTGCTGTGGCACAAGTAATGCGCACCCAGCCACAGGCTGTAACTGTGGCGAAGTAAAGACAAGCGCGGAGCGTAAATGAGATCGCACGCGCGCCTCAAGTTAAAAAATGAAGTTCTAAACTCTCAAAATGCACTGAAAAACACAACTCACCCATGCAGCATGTCAAGCTCACTGCCCACAGGACCCGCGCCGGGCTCATGGTAGTGTAGTGCAGGGAAGTCGATAGAAGCGATGAGGGAGGAGGCTCAGGAGTGTTCAGGAGTGACTTGAGGGTGAGTCCCGAGAGCTTTACTTTTAGTATGAGGAAGTGAAACGC
Organism: Triturus cristatus; assembly: GCF_964204655.1. Classification (NCBI taxonomy): domain Eukaryota; kingdom Metazoa; phylum Chordata; class Amphibia; order Caudata; family Salamandridae; genus Triturus; species Triturus cristatus. The sequence continues at coordinate 35,728,265 of NC_140590.1, read as the reverse complement.
ACCCGACCGCAGGCTGGAACTGAGGCGAAGTAAAGACAAGCGCGTGCGCGCCTCGCGCTCAAAGTTAAAAACAAGCAATGGCCGCGCGGCCGCGAAAGTGAAAGTAATGGCGAGTGATGCTGAGGAAGAGATAAAAAAGCCATATGGCGCTGGAAGGGAGGCAGATGGAGCCTGCGCGTGTGCACGCGCACGTAACCGCACGCTGGGAGCCGGCAAAAGCCTCTGGTAGTACTTTTAAAAGCCCGTTTATTAAATGTCTCGCAGGGCAGCGCATGCGCTGGCTCAGGCGAGACCTAAAAACGCTGAAGAACTAGTCGATTCTAGGTTTCCTGAATTTTGGAAGAACATACATTCTAAACTATGCAGAGAGGGTTAAACCTCTCTACGAATTAATCAAACCTGATTTCAAAACCACAACATGGACACAAGGACACACAGAAATTCTGCGTTCACTTCAAACAGACGTTAGCAGCAAAACACTTGCAAACACGCATAAACATATGCAACTTAGTGATCCGACTCATTCCGGGTCAATGCGGATTCACCTACTTAACTTTTAACGAAGGTGAAAAAGTAACAATTGCATCACAATCACATTTGAATACGCAAGCAGAAATGAAATTCACTTCTACAGAAAAGATTCTGACAGCAGTTCAAACCACTGTAGCAAAAGAAAGGGCCCTAGCACAGGGGAAATGCATATTGGTTGTGACTCATGTACCAGCCTTAGAGGCAGTTACTAAAGTTAGCAGTCCAAATGCGAAAGCTTTACATCCAAGATGAATACAATGGGTTAATTCTCTTGCTGCAACTGATGTTCAATATGTTTTTGATCCTTTTTTGCAACACAAGCATTCCTGCAATACGAACACGAATGTCCTCTGCCTACTGAAATTCTCCCTCTTGATCAGTACTAATTTATATTTATACTAACGGATCTGCACAACCTGCTACGGAGAGTAACCAAGCTTACAGTGCGGCATGCGCGATCGTTAAAGGTCGTATGCGCAATGGCAAATTCAGACCAATGGTCACAAAAACGCAATCTCTAGGAGATTGTACAGCTCAGCGAGCTGAACTACAGGCATTTAAAATGGCACTTGAAAATACTGATTGTGAATTCCCCACACTCATAATGTGCGATTCTTTTTACTGTGTTCAATCTTACAATTAATGTTTACAGAACTGGCTTCAAAATGGTTTCAAAGATGCAAAAGGTGGCACAATCAAGCATAAAATGCTTTCGGAACCAGTAGTTCAGTTGCGAAATGGACTACAAAACACTCAGTGATGGCATTCACGTTGAAGCGAATTCATTGGCTGATGAAGCCGCGAACGGGCTGTGCAAACGGCCTCCGTAGCTGCAATCACTCGTTCAAAAACAAAAATAGTGAAATAATGCTGGCTGTCAATGCTTCAAGCAAAGGCAGCTGTGCAGCGTTACCTAAAAAGTTTCCACTCAAATACTCATATATAATTTTCCGTTTGCTCGAATCCCTGGTGTGGGGGTAATACCAAACATGGAACATAGATTAGGACTAATCCTAGCAGCACATGAAGGGATCGCCTCTGCTCATGCAGGTGTTTCCGCCACAGTATCGTTATTAAAACAGAGATACTGGTGGCCAGGCATTAGGAAACAGACCAGGAATTATGTTTTGGACTGCGAAATGTGCCAGAAGATCAAAGTCATGCAAAGACGCCCCTGTTAATTTCAGATAAACCATTAGCATGTGTTTACCTGGACCACTGCGGTCCCTTACAAAGGGATGGTAACTATAAATATATCATGGTCGCAGTGGATTCGTGCTCTAGGTTCCTATGGATGTGGCCTAGTGCTCGGCTGACGCTCAAACTGTTATAAAAGATTTGTGAGTCTTTATCGGCACATAGGCAATTGGCACACTACATTCTGATCAGGGTCCTGCTCTTGAGCTTACAAAGAAGCCATGGCCAGTTTGGGCGTAGCATTGCGGTATTCTTCTCCATTCCATCCTGAGGGAAATTCTGTTGTGGAAAGAAAAAAACGGGACATAAAGCAGTTTAGAACAGCTAGGGTATTGGGTTTGGGTGATGGGTGGGTCAAACATCTTTATGGGGTCCAACGCGCACTTAATACCTTGCCAAGAAGTTCTCTAGGGGGTGTCACTCCATACGAAGTTCTATTTGGAACTAGAATGTTGGTACCGGACCTTGACATGAAAGGCACAGTGATGGAAAATAAGAAATTTGATATCAAAGATCGTTTGGCTGTTTTACAGGACTTAAATGAACTAAGAACAAAACAAAGCAACGTGCTCCTGAAGCCAACCACCACTGAGGAAAAACCGTCCGTTCCAGCAATGCCTGTCTGGATCCCAAAGCTTGGTGATCTAGTCAGAGAAAAGATCGCGGAGAAGAAGGAATTTGGGCCTTCTTACAGACAACCAGTACCTGTCCTAGCAATTCACGGATCAAGAACAGTACTACTGCCGCCCCTTGCTGGTAAGAAGGAGAAAAGATTTGTGTCCATCGACCTGATCAAACCACACTATGTGGCCGATACTAAGCAGTAGGCCAAGTGGACTCTGCCAATGTAGCAGATGCACTCCTCTAGCTACAATCCAAGAGGTTCAAACTGAGAGACTCATTACCTTTAAAGATTCTGCAGTGAGAAATAAAGGACTAAGCAACAATGCCATGGAACTTATACCTTTTGAGACCCAAATAGCAGTTCGTCCTGATACACATGTGTACAACGAAGTAACAAGTGATCAACTGGTTCCAGCGAATTCAACAAATCCTGATGCAATTCCGACCATTGTCAGAACTGCCTCTGGCTATTTCATTAACTTTGATACGTTTTCTGAGAATCCAAGGGAACCTGAAACGACGCCAGCACAAAGAACTTTCAAAGAACAAGCAACAGACCTTTTTCATCTCCTGAAAAAGACTTATCTGGTCACCATGGATTGAATTATGGATTGTTATGGGAATATTCTTCTTTCTACTTTGGTTAGCTCTGGTATTAACTCTGGGTTTGCTGATAAATGGAAGATATATTGAAATGGAAACAGCAAGTAAAAGAGTGAACTTACTTCTCCAGCCACACAAATCATCCCATTGTGAAGCAAGAGACTTGTCAGCAGTGAACATCACAGCGGTTTCCTGTACATGATGGTATAGTTTGGGACCAAACTCAGTATGACATTTTTGGCCCGTCTGAGCTTTTGAAGATTCCACATTTATTTAAGATTTCATTAAGTGACTTTATTACCTCTAGTACCTTTTCTGATGATTGGGACTTCGAGACTGTTAATAACATGATGTCTGATCTAGAGATGTCTACAGTATTCACAAATCATGAATATTTAGAGGGTTCATCAGAATATGAACAAATGTATTGTTATAACCACTATGGTCATCATTTCTTGCATAAATCTGCAACACCTACAAATGTATTTATGTATAACCAATGGGAACATTGTCCTACACCTCCAAAGGGCAGTTCAAAAACTTTTGCAATGAAATTTCCATATATTTCAGGCTACAATTTGTCTAATCCAGAAATATTTTACTTTAAAAATGTGAACAAGACAGGAACAAAAAATATGTTAACCAATACGAAACAGATTTATTCTGAAGCCTTTATTGCCCAACTGTCTAGACAGGGGGGCAGATTTATGAGCCCCTTGCGCCTCATGCTGCGGGGTATTTACAACGTGACGCATCTGGGAGATGCGTCACGTTGTAAAGCCCTGCGCCTGAAGTAGGCGTACCTGTGCCGGGGGGGGGGGGGGGGCGTTCCATCGCAGGAACGCCTCCTAAAAGTGGCTGAGTGAAATCTACAAGATTTCACTCAGTCACTTTTGAGCCAATGCTACGTCAAAACCTGCGCCTGCTTGAAGCAGGCGTAAGGATTGACGCAGCATTTTAATGATAGGGCACCCCCGAGCCTTGCTGGAGCTGCGTCGCGCTTGCGATGCAACTCCAGCAATGCGCCGCCCTTCCGCCATCAGATGCGTCACGCATCTGTTTATCCTTGCGCTACGATGCGCTGCATTGTAAATGCGGCGCATCTATTGTGGCGCAAGGGTAAACTTTCGTGACGCATCTTTCCTGGCGCATCCCTGCTGATTTGCAGGGATGCGCAAGGAAACATAAATCTGCCCCAGGGTTTCGACTTTTGGAAAGACAACATTGTGACAAAGTCTGTCTGGGGTACAAAAGATTGGCAAGTTCAGGGGGTAGAAGCTTTGTTTAGAGCCTGTATCATCCCTGAGCAAATTATGTTTTTGAATGAGACTGTCCAGCAAACGTCTTCCCTTGGATTAGCCAAGATCAAAGACATGAACACACCGACCATACCTATACCTGCAAGTAATAGCACTACACCGGGGGAGGTCGACGTACATAATATTTTGCATCACAGCAGATCAGATCCAGAATGGAATAAATGGTTGCTCTGGCCCGCAGACACAAACAACTGTCAAGATCGATTCCTGAACAAAAACAAAGGGTTTCACTATCAATAGGCCAGACCCACGCTATGTTCAAAGACAGCATCTGGGGTAGTAACAACATACAGTGTAGGGAAACTATGCCTGATTGGCTACAGAAAGCTACACTGAAGGATGTAAAACAACACTTAACTTTACTTCAAGAAGGCGCAGACCTTAGGGAATTCTTGCTAGGACCAAGAAAACCGCGTCAAAAACGTTTCATATATCCCGGTATCAACGCTGCTTATAATGAAGCATGGAAGGTTACTCAAGCAGAGACTGCAGAACGAATACGAGAAATTTATCGCATTAAATTAGAGAAAACACTCTCTGTAGTAGACAATGGGTTAACGACTCTGTCGTCCAGAATATATTCATTGAACAGCATTGTGTTTTCCGTCATAGACATCATGGAACAAGACTTGGTCATGTTGCAACATGGTCAGTCTCAGCTAAGTTCTATCATGCTATTGGGCTGGACGCTATAAAACCTGCATGGAGGCTATGTGCCCTGGCGTTTAATCAATACTACGACACTGTTTTCAGAATTCAATCTCACTGATAAACAGATCAGACTGGCACAAAGGGGAGCCTACTACACTATGCTGAGCATTGAAAAACTGGAAAAATTACCATTCACGGTGGCGGAAATATCAGCTACTGAGTGGATCATACATGGGAAAATTACTCTGCCTGTTACGACTTTCCATTTTCAGTATTGCCTAAAAAATATACCAGTTGGCACATATGAAAGGTTGTGTAAAGGATACATCAAGACATCCTGGGATTTACCCTACACACATAGATGTTGGAGTGGGAAATGTGAAGTGTTTCTTAGCGGTGAAAACTGTGAGTATACACTAAGCGGTTCTCTCCTTTGTCAGGGTATTAACTTACACGGGGCCTGTGATGGTTCCACTACAAACTTATCCTGTCACCTGCAAGGTTCACCGGCTGCAGTGATTAATCCAATTTTTGGCCAACTTTCTAATGGAAGTTACATTATGTTGAATGATCACAGCTGCTGTGGCATGTTGCCAGGTATTCCATATCTAGTTACGGCTACATCCAGGGTCACTTTCTGTATGCAAGTCTTGCTTCCGCAAATAGACACTCTCAGGGAGTCGCCTTTATGTCCTTCACTGAACATCTCTTCTATACGAATTGATAATCTAAGCAGAATGAAAGCCATTCTTTTACAAAAAACAGTGCCACTGACCTCTGGCCAAAGAAACCTATGATCTCCAAGTCGCAAGGACTTCTGCGGAGATACATACCCTTTTGTATACAAACTGCCCTGTACATTTCTCAGAAATGATAGGTCGTATCTTAAACATATCTGATACCAGCGGTATTATATATGTATTTAAGAACGTGTGTGCAGGACTGTTAGCACCTTTTCAAGCAGTCCTCGGAATTAAACACCACATGGTTTCTGTAATTCAGACCAATCTGGCAAGATTGCATTTTACCTGTTCTACGCTGCCTGCTCTGCAGTGAAGAATGCATGCGAGACATCTGTCTAACGCTCCCATCAGTCATGCCTACGGATATCGATAACTCTGCTGGACCCGGTAACAGCCCATGCTCTGTGTTGTCCCCAGCGGTTACCAATCCTGATGACGGCATTCATTGAGGTCTCACAGACGCAAATTGCTACTGCTGAGGTATGAGAAGAAACATCAGGCACGCAGGTAACATCCAATTCGAACATTGCTGATGCAACCAGTGCTAAAGGCGATAGTTCACATCTATGTGCAGTTAATCTTCTAAACGAGGTATTCCAACTTTCACCTACAATGGTAGATGACTTTTTGTCTACAGGATTAGAAGATTTCATGTTTTCTCCAGTCCCACACACTGACTTTTGATTCAGGCACACAGTGTTCCGATGAGACTCTGAATTTGGCCTTCGTTCTTTTCAGACAAGGACTAACTTTGGAACTTTTTCCTATGAATACCTTTTTTTCCCAAATTTGTATTTTTTCATTTTTTGGCACAATTAATCTGCTTATAGTAGAACTATTCATAGAGAACAGAATTCTTTGTAAATCTTCCAGGAACATTATGCCACCTTTTCACATCAACAATTGATTTGTGTTAACGTGATATGAAATGGTTTTGGCCCTTTTTCTTCTGTATTACCGAGCCATTTCATCATATGTATATATTTCTGGTTCATTCTTGTTGGCATTTCCAATGCACACATATACTTAGATTGAAACATTGCTTTTAATATGTACAGCACCTTATGCATAGCAATGGTTTTTGTAATGCATTTTTAGGATATATGTTTTTAGATATGTTTTAGCATGTTTTAGATTATCATACGATTCTCTTTTTTAGACATGTTTAGTTTGTTTAGGATTTAGTAATGTCGTTCATACAAAACTGGAGTGGGTGTTGTGTGTAGATTTAGATTCCGTATATAGGTTTCCCGATTTATACCCTTATATAGGTACAATTCATATTGCTCTTATTTAGGCATTGTCCAAGCTAACCAAATACAGGCATGGTCTCCTACATCTCTCCATCCACGTCACAACGAGTTCTTGGAAAACCAGACTCTTAAGCCTTTAGGAATTTCCCTTACTTGGGTATTGATTTCTCTAAGAACTCATTTAGTATGCATGAACATCTGTTCCTTAGGGATTCATTCATGACATTCCAATGCCCGACTTTTACGTCAATACAGGCATTTCTACACACCTTCAAGGTATAAATATACCTTCACTTGCCCTGGCAAACCACGGTTCCGGTACAGTCCAGCTCGACTGCCTACTTGCGGTTCGCCATGACAAGTTCGGAAGGAGACCGAGTCTCAACATGATGCACTGACCAGATGCTGTCATCCTCCTCGCAGAGAATCCAGCTCCAGTGTTTCTGACTCCCCTTGTGGGTGTTAGATATCGAGTCCCGGAAAACAGATTCCAACCTCGCACATAAGGTATGGAGCAGACTAGAACTTAGAGAAACTTTTGGCAACTCTTGGCAGAACTTTAGCTATAGCTAGCTATACTTAAGAAAACAGCACCTACTTCTTAACTCGTACTACACTTAGGTTAGGTACACTGGGGTAGAACTATTTAGAAGCATCAGATGAGTATCACATTTTAGCTTATGTTATTTATGTATGCATTTTATGAATATTTGTCATAGCTACAAACCATGCTATTGCAGTATTATTTTATCTTACTGCTAACTCTGTACATATTGTACTTCGCAGCCTGTCTTACGATTGTAGCAGTTCATATCTCTTGCATGTGAAACTGTTATCTATTGTTTCCACGGTTCTGAGATTGTTCCGACTCAAAGGGAAACAAAGTTGTCATGTTTATGCAGTTGTCAGAAACTAATCCCTTCTTGTATATTCAAGAAGTTTCTAGTGACCTCTGAGTTAGCTGGCACACACAAGTAATTAAGTTTAATGTACTCGATAGAGACATACTGACCTCAGTCCTATGTCAAATTTATAGTGTATATTATTCCAATGCGCAGAGCCTATCAGGGATAGAGGAACAACACTACACTATGTCAGGATGATCAGAAAGTCCCCATTTCGGCCAGCACAAATTGTGTGTTGGATGTGTTATATAGAGTATGTTATGTAAGGTATGTTATGTAGGGTGTGTTATGTAGTATTCTGTATCATTTGTTATTCACCACCCTGGCCCATAAAGGATATTCAACTCTAACCCTGTAAATTCTCTCCGCAGATACAGTGCCAAGAAGTGAGAACAGGTGAGAGTCTCTACAAGCCACCCAGATAGACAAGGTGAAGCAGTGACCTGTCCAGCACTTAAGTATTCATTCCCTGTTCAGGTCCACTCACTTGTTCAAACATCTGATTCTTTCTGTACTTATCTGACACATCTATTCTCTCCCTCCCATGTTCCTTATTTGTGTGTGTGTGTGTATGTGTTGTTCACTGTAGAGATGGGGCTTGTTGCTGGAGCCCCCCCAAACCATTTTTGTTGGCTGTTCTTTTACGGTGATGCTTACATACCTGGCAGTGGGACCGGGAGTGAAGATAAGTTAATAATGAGTTGACCTCACCTTATGGACACACTTCAGGTGAGCCTGTAAGGGAAGTCCCTAAAGTAAAATAGTGCACCCTTGAGGCGTTGCATTATATGTCCTAAATAAGTAACAACAATCCCATAACAATGGGGTCATATAGATTAATTACGCTAAATTGCACCCCTATCTTCCTCCTCGCAATTAGCGCCTAGGATCTTTTATTTACCCACTAAACAGTGATGGAGGGGAAAAACATTTCATAACACGATGACAATATCGTACCTGAAAGTACCACAGACTTCGACTTTAGGTTTATCGATTTATTATAAGGCCAAGAATAATAAGATGTACACACATCATAAAACCATCATATAGAGGTACAAGAAAATCAATACAGAGCCAATCCTACGAATATAGGTGACTCGAAACAATAGGAATAAAATGGTGAACTCCAAGAGCAGGATACAGCTTAAAATCGAAACGTCGCCATATAATGTGCAGGGGTATCCTTCGGTGGAGCTTCCTCTACACACCGAGTCACCACCCCTCTGCACCTCTGCACATATCTCGCAACACCAGAAAACAACGCATCATGACAATCGATGATTGGCAACCCACAATCCACTAGTCGACTACAAACGCAAAGCAACTAATCCCAGCGCTGCGTTACACCAACCGACCAATCTCAACACAGCGCACCTTGACGTCACTATTCACTCCTTGCAGCGGCTCACCCGCCTTTACAATTTAGATTCGTACATTCGCTCACACATTCACTTCTACAAGTAACTGTATAACCCAAAGTTATTAACCAAGTAACCGGTCCTACCATAGTCACTATAACTTACAGTTACAATAACAAGTAATTGTCTGTCCACTAAAAGATCGATAGAACACTCACACAAGAACACGCATCTGCTATGACCTCCAGCCTGCGTTGGTCAGTTACTCATTGCGATCCACCCTCGGTACCAGAGATGTCTCACAACAAGTGATTCCCGCACAAAGTTCCCTGACACAAGTGAGCAGTCGTCAGCGCTTCACGACTCCCACAATTTTCTCAGACAATTACAGTATAACACTATCCTGGGATCTTGGACTTCTCTTGAGCCCGTTTACCACATTCTCTGATCCGTACGTGTTCGAACCAGTACTAATAACCACAGTCACTCAACATGCATCTCAACTTCGTAAGACATCATACAAATAAAGCACCCCGCAATCTAACACTCTTCACAAAACCGTTCATACTCTCTTCATTCCGCCGCACGGTCAATGTCTGCCAGATTCAGCCACTCTTCGCCGATGTTCAGTCTGCTGCATCCGGACCTCAATTCCTCCTACTCTGCCCTATACTTCTGCTCTCCCCTCACTATTCAGGGGCAAACCATCCTCTGCTACCATTTGATTACGCTAAATTGCACCCCTATCTTCCTCCTTGCAATTAGCGCTTAGGATCTTTTATTTTCTCACTAAACAGTGATGGAGGGGGAAAACATTTCATAACACAATGACAATATCGTACCTGAAAGTACCACAGACTCCGACATACAGAGCCGATCCTACGAATATAAGTGATTCGGAACAATAGGAATAAAATGGTGAACTCCAAGAGCAGGATACAGCTTAAAATAGAAACGGAGTCTAATTCTCTTTTCATGAGAAAATAAATCAAATCTATCCCTACACTATGCTAAAAAGGGTTCCCATTTAATGCCTTTCTATCAGATCCCAAAGGTGTCAGCATGTGTTGACTTCCTGAGAAGTACTCACGTCAAATGGGTTAAGGTGCTTAAGGCTAGAAGCGACTTCTAAGATAATCCTTTCTCTCCGAAAGCTAGTAGAAGTCTCTGTCCCTGTGCATCATATAATATAGAACTCACTTCTCAGTTACATCCTGGTAACATTTTCCATTGCAACTTTTTCTAAATGGGGAGGTTCACACTTTCTAATTAAGATGGCTTTGTTCGGTGTAGTGGCCTTGGCTCTAAGAGCAGCCAGACACGAAAGATACCCTTCCTTCTCGCTTCCTTCTGTCTTCAAAGCATTCCTTGTATCTTCTCCAATCTGAAAATACTGAGTTGGCATTCCAGTACCTGCAGTGGGATGAGAACACTGCTATTTCTTGAAAATGACATGCATTTCATTATTTAATTTCGAGAAGCCAAGGAAGTGCAAAACAATTACAGTCTTGGGCCTAGAGAATCGGGCAAGTTAAACAAAACGATTACGTTATGTGGCTATAAATTGTCCTGCTTTCTGTATACGCAGACATGATGATACATACATGATCATAGTATAACATTACACTACGGTAAATGTGTAAATGATTTCCACTAAATACATATTCATGATTATAAAACACTGCACTCAATATGCTTACTTGTGGGTACCTGGCAACTATGACTATAATGCACCCATACAAAATAGAGTGCTTAAAGTGCTCTATCAAGATCACTTTGTTAGGGATTCAGGTGGATGAACCCAAACATATGCTCTTTCATTTCAAACCACGCTTTCCTGTACTTCGATACAACATTGTATTTTTTGTCTTGAAAACGCTCAAGTGATTGTGTGATCGAACAAAACACACTTTCCATGGTCATTTGTTGTCTATTATGTCATTAACAGCAAATGTATGTCATCAATTTATCAGTCAAACAGATGAGATAAGAAAGACAAGATTACAACTTAGCTTTGCTTTCAATTTCGTCCTTCATTAAAAAACTGGAGTGTGATACAGGCGCTGACACCATTTGTATTCTCCACTTTTATGTGTCAGCTTGTAAATATAGATGCCAAAGTTTCTATTAGTACCTAAGTTATTACCGGCTCATTTACTAGCGAGTTCTCCCAGGCAGACCAACTCTGAGAGGGGGGTCATAAAGGTGGAGCCAGCCCAGGCTTGGGGAGAACAAAACCCCTGCTCTGAGACCACCAGAACCAGATCTCAGAATGGAGGATGAGTGGTGATTAAAAAGGGATCACTGACATAATATCGACGGGCAGAATATTGAGCAACAGGAATATCGAGTCTACAATATCAATGGACAGAATATCGATAGCCTATCCCGACAATGGTAAGTACAAAAATATTTAAAAACAAAAATTAGTTGTTTAAAAATATCGTTGTTTAAAATATCGTTTTTTTAAAAATGTCTTAAAAATAATTAAATAATCAATATAATTAATAAAAACATAGTTAGAATTATTTAATAATGTTAAAAACTGATAAATGATAAATGTAATATTGCATCTTTTTAAATATATCTTAACTTAATAATATTAATACATAATTATTGTATTTAATTATAAAATGTTAGAATCATAAGAAAAGTTATAAATATATATATATATAAATAAACCTGTAATATAAATATAAAAATTCCTTGTGAGGCCGCTCTGCAGGATCTTGGGCTCCAGTAATGTGGGAACTCTCGGTGCATATATATATATATATATATATATATATATATATATATTCACTGAAAAAAAACATAGGTTTCAGGGGCGTTATAGTTAGCTGGACTTTTCACTCGTACAAAACCATTGAAATTCCCCTGTTATAGTTAGTTCAGCTAACTATAACTCGCGCGCCCGCAATGCACTGCTGATGACGTCACATATTACATCACTCATGACATGGTCAGTGACATCACTCATGACATCACTGATGACATCTCAAATGACATCACTGATGACATAACTGATGACATCATCCTTGTGATAGAGTGGCAGACCTCCTCTCACCCTAATATAACCTTTGATACACACATTCAAAAATAGAGACTAAAATGTTCAAAACAATGGACATACCAATACCAGTTACAACAACCTCTTCAGTAATTCTAAGATCCACATACACATCCACTCATTCACCAACAGTCCTATACAGTCACTCATACATGTACTCACTCATCATATGTACTCATACACCTATACATCCTGTTACACAATGCCACTCATCCATAGAGTTACTCACACACATATTCACTCATGCTAATAAAGAATCAAACATGCATTTACTTGCATATACAGTTATACACATACCACCACACTTACTTCTACGGAAACTTACACATACTTAGTCTTTTAAACAATCACTTATAGACACACATACTTATTCATACAGGAACTCTTTCAATCTCTCACATATACTCACTTATATACACCAATAGTCACATATACTAGTTTAAAACATATGTAGTTACTCATAAAGACACTATTGAGACAGTCATTCACTCACTAACACACCCTTACACACACTCATCCACCCATACAGTCCTGCACACATGCTGTCTTCAACACATACAAACAGTGTGTCACTCATTCATGCACCTATGCACTACGTAATACCCCCCACCGAACCATGCAGACACTCAGACTGATACTCAAAAAACCAACTAATAACCTATATAGACACCCATGTAGCTACTCACCAACCCATGCAGCCACTTATACACAAAGTGAGAGACTGATACAGATATTTACATATTTAAACATTACTCACTAAGCCATGTATTCACTATGATACACTTAATCAGTCAGTTACACAATCAATTTTTCAAAAACAAATCATCCATTTAGACACTTATATACACATTTACTCTTCCATCGACCTTGAGATATACATATATAAAAAATATTTAATTTTCAGAAAAACACACATTCACTGGATGATGTCATCAGTGATGTCATTTGAGATGCCATCAGTGATGTCATGAGTGATGTCACTGACCATGTCATGAGTGATGTAATATGTGACGTCATCAGAAGTGCATTGCGGGCGCGCGAGTTATAGTTAGCTGAACTAACTATAACAGGGGAATTTCAATGGTTTTGTACGAGTGAAAAGTCCAGCTAACTATAACGCCCCTGAAACCTATGTTTTCTTCAGTGAATTTCTAAGGTTTTTTAAATGCTAATTCCTAACTATAACGTGCCTGAAACCTATGGTTTTTTCTGTGAATATATATATATATATATATATATATATATTCCCCCGTTATAGTTACTGTAGGCAACTATAACTCACGCGACCGCAATCCTCTGCTGATGCTAATACTGTATTTAAACACTTATTTGCCCATGTCTTCTTCCATTAAATTTTAGCTATACATATATTACAAATATTTTTTTTTCATAAAGACACATATGTCATCAGCAGAGGATTACGGTCGCGTGAGTTATAGTTGCCTACAGTAACTATAACGGGGGAATTTCATTGGTTTTTTATCAGTAAAATGTCCAGCTAACTATAACATGTGTGAAACCTATGGTTTTTTCAGTGAATTTGCAAGGTTTTTTAAATGCTAATTCCTAACTATAACGTGTGTGAAACCTATGTTTTTTTCAGTGAATTTGTACGTTTTTTTAAATGATAAGTTACTTTACGCCATTTGTGGCTTGCGCGCCCACTTAACGCAGTTCGTTCCGTGCGCGCACGGTGCGCTTCGCGCACCGTGCGCGCACAGTGAGCACGCGGTGCGCTTCGCGCACCGCGTGCCCACGTTACGCTAGATGGGCCATGAACGCACGATGCGCTTCGCGCACCGTGCGCACATGGAGGACATATGATGAGCATCGTTGTGACAGGTAAAATATATGTTTTGTTCAAAGTAGAATAAGCCATGCAGAAATGGTGCCCTACGGGCACCATTTGCACACGGGGTGGTGAGAATGTGGATTTTTTTTTTTTTTTAATTATTTATTACCGTACGCGTACGGTAAGCGTAATCGGCGAAATTTCCGAAAAAATTAAAATTCCCTTTATTCACTTGGGGGAACGTTGGGGACTCCCTCGACATGGCTATGTGCTTGGGAGCTGTCTTAACAGCCCCTTTACATGTTTTTGCACTTTGTTTTCAACCCCCTGTCAGAGTGCGGGAGAGAAAATGGCGTCCGCCGCTTCCTGGTTTCGACCGATTCGAATGTTTACTAAGATCTAACGGCCAATCAGAATCGCGCTCGCGCACGTCACCGTACGCGTACGGTAAGCGCACCGTAAGCTGGCTCAGATATATATATTGATTTAAAGGCTATTTTCTCAGAATCTACTGAACAGATTTACACCAAACCTACAAAAGGCACTTCCTTGACCTGAGGACTACCTCTCTGCCAAATTTCATTAAATTCTGTTCAGCCGTTCGGGCTGTAGCTGTGTCTAAAGGTCCTATGGAAAAATGCATGGGAAAAACGCGTTTTGGGACCCCCTTTTATCTCAGCCCCCGCTTGACGAATCCTCCCGAGACTTTTAGGGTAGGAGCGGAGCGTAGCGCCCCACCTATTTTGAAAAATTCGCGAGGATTCGTCAACCGGCGCCAAAGTTATTCAAAATAGAATGTTGCGGATTTCCTATGGAAAAGTGGTCCTAACTATAACTACCTACTGGCGACCGCCAGTAGGTAATATATATATATATATATATATATATATATATATATATATATATTTAAGCTCCCAGTTCCATTAGGTAATCGTACCCATCACGGATGACAGCACTCACGGGGGAGAGTTCAAAAAAGGATTTATTGTTTGAACCCTGGGCAAAGACGCGTTTCGGCACTCAGCCTTCGTCAATTTCTGCAATGAAACGCGGCAGCCATCACACATTTTAAAGCTCTTTCAAAGTTTCCGGTGTAAAGACAGAAAACAGACTAGTCTTAGATTATCAACAAATCATAGCGCCATCTTTGAATGTCTCAAAGAAAAGGAAATAATGCAATAAATATGGCAGAATTCCATGTGAAGATATGTAAATACACTCTTATCACAATATATTATTGTTATGATTTAGCCCACAGATGGGCATTCGTATACTGTCTCAAAAATTACACCGGTACTAAACAGGACACAACAGCATAGGGGAGTCATACATATATCATGCCCACAGATGGGCTCATGTTGTTCCTCCTACGTTAATACTCATGAACTTATATACATACTCAATTAGTGCAGTTAATGTCCAATACAAAAATGCAATTTATTTACAAGAAATGGAGATATCAGAGGGAAAAATTCATCATAATATGACAATGTGAATCAATTCATCCTAAATGCACAGCAAGTTCTTCACTACTATTAAGGCCCTGCGGGTTCTTGCTTTGTAGGTCGATAATGTAGCGTGATTCTAAACGCCTAAGCTTCTGTATCCTGTCACCACCCCTAGGGCTTTGTGGTACATGATCTAAGCAGAAGAAGGAAAGAAGATCCTTATTATTGCGATGCATCTTATTATAATGTCTCGCTACTGGATACGATTCATCTACGTTGTTAATCGCCCTCATATGTTCAAGAATCCGAATCTTAGCCGGATGAATAGTGCTCCCGATATAACGGAGCCCACAAGGGCACACTAAACAATATATAGCATAGGGAGTAGTGCATGTGAGAAACTTAGTGATCTTTTTAGGTGTGCTAAGTCCAGGTACATCATACGTTAAAGTGCGTTTGCTTTTCTTACAGGCTTTGCACTTTCCACAGGGAAAAAAACCGTTAAGTGTTTTAAAAGATATCCTAGTGGGTTCTACATCATGATAGCTATGGACCAAATGATCTCTGAGTGATCTAGCTTTCCTGAACGTAACTAGAGGGTTAGTTGGTAGGTCCTCTTTAATAATGTTATCAGTGAGGAGGATATGCCAGTTCTTGCGTAATATCCTCTTCAATTGATTGGCATTTTCAGAAAAAGTTGTAATCAAGCGAAAAGCACCATTTTGGGACTTATTGACAGCTTTATCCACAAGAAGATCTTTCCTCTGGATTTTATTCACTCTATATAGGGCACTACCCAGAACCGCTTCGCTATAGCCTCTCACTCTAAAGCGTTGCAAGCTCAATGCTGCTGCCTTTTCAAATTCCCTATGGTTGGTGTTGTTTCTTTTCAATCTAAGTAGCTCCCCATATGGAATACTATCAACCAATTTTTTGGGATGTGTGGTAAATATTTCGTTACCGGTACTATTTTTTATGCGGTAAAGTCTATTAAGAATAACTCAGTAAATATAAGAGGCAGAATCCGTGGTATTAGAGGTTTTAAAAGGCTTTATTCCTATACAAAGGAATACAATTCGAATTGTGGGCCTTCTATTCCATCACCACGAAAGTTCAGGAAGGAAGGGGCATATATTATTGACAGATAGGCAGTTTTATAGAAAATACATTACAGTGAAACAGATGCAAGAGGCGTAACAGCTGATAATTCAGATAAACTGTACATACGTAACTAATAGAGGCGTAAACATGGGTGTAACTAAAATACGTCATTAAACATGATGTCACAAGTGGGTGGATCCATAAAAGAATCCTGCAATGTCAGCAGAAACGTTTGGCAGAGATGCGCGCGCAGCCGCATGACGTGTGATTGACGTGCAACTAGAGGGTGAAGGGGACTTGACATTTAGCTCTACATGTGGAGACAGAAGTCTGGGGGTCGTGTCAACCTAATCCCAAATCATATCTAATATCCTATGTTTAAAGAACTGTGTTATCCAAAAGGAGAGGTCTCTAGGATAGAATCTATTCTATACTGACTGTTAGTGCGTGTACAAGCGTCTAAGTGTCTACACTAGATGCGAGGGGGTAGGAATATTCCATGGTAACGGGGCTATGAATTACTTGCATGAGGACAGCGAGGCCTGGCCCCTTTGCACGGTAGCTGGAGGAATGTTTACCTAAACTACTAGACAGGAATGCATCGGATGAGGAGCCAAGGAGATAATCTCGAAGGTGAAATACAGTTTTTGGCAGGCGACAGGCTGGATCAGGCACCGTTAGCCGCGCAGGGAGTAGGACAAAGTTCATGGTCACAGATGCAGGCTCAGACTGGAGCTTTCAGAGGCAGAAGGCAGGAAAAGGCTTGATGACAGAATTCGGGCCTACTCGCCTGAATCTGTAAAATGTGGAAAGTGAACCACATAAAGTCGGTGGCCTTTCATACTTAGGAATGGAATATCTGACCCATTCATGACGGATCTGAAAGAGGACATGTTGACGGTGGACGCACATATATTTGCGTCTTCAGAACTGAAGCAGGAGGGAACATACATGTACTTATAGCATGTACATGGAGCCGTTGGGGTCTACGATAGGGGACATAACTGATCACAAAATTCATATTTCCTCATTCCCTCCTTGTCCCCTTCGGTCCCTTAGGAGATATCGATCTTCATCAATCCATCGATCTGTTCATATAACATCATTTGTTCTTCTTTCTTCTTCCGGGATCTCGAACGAAAACTTGGATGTGGGATACACGATGTGGCACACAGACCACAAATCGCTGGCCCACATTGTAGACATAAGCAGCAACTGAATAGTATGAGAAAGCCAATACCTAGGAAGGATAGAATTCTCCATCCCCAGGCTGACAACACGCCCCAGAACCAACCGGACCAAGTCCAGGTGCCTGGACTCTGGTGTATCTGGCTTATAATCTTATGAAGGCGGGTTATGGCTTTATATACTGACGGCGAATTTTCTGGTATGAAAATGCAGCAACTTGATCCGATGACCCTACAAGCTCCGCCCCTATCGGCCAGGATGACGTCAAGGACAAGACGATTTTGAAGCACAACAATCCGCATAGCAGACTGCTCTTCTGTTAAATTGCCTAAGGCGGAAATAGTTTCGTTCACTACTGCTTCAAGGGTTCTGGTTAATCTACGTATCAGCTTACTATTAGTGACTGTACCTATATAGGGAAAGAAACCTTTATTGAAATCTGTGTATTTTTCCCATGCTGTTTCAGTGTAA
The DNA here is from genome assembly GCF_964204655.1 of Triturus cristatus. Classification (NCBI taxonomy): domain Eukaryota; kingdom Metazoa; phylum Chordata; class Amphibia; order Caudata; family Salamandridae; genus Triturus; species Triturus cristatus. The sequence goes on along the minus strand of NC_140590.1, from coordinate 35,710,011 downwards.
TCGACAATTGGGAGATCTCTCTGCTGTCTATTGTGTACTAAATGGGTATTTCTATGATAATCAGGAGGAGCTAGGAAAACAGGTGGCAGAAGGAATGCTATGTAACAGGTACCATCCCAATCTAGAGGTAGACATATATATGCGGTCTGGCCACATATGAAGTAGGAATGATGGGAAGCTCTGAATGTAGACTTGCCTTGATCACTGAATTTTATTACAGTGGTGCATTTACTATGGCCCATGTGTATGGAACCATTCTTTCTTATACATAATTCCCCTTTTACTGGGAATACTGACATGGCGGGCAAGATTGGTGTAGCTTCAGATTCAACGTTCAGGATCATGAGGTTAAGTGTAAAATTACCTAATCCATATACTTCATTTTCTAGATCAGTTCCTGTTCTTTTGGGAAGTCCCTCCTTGTTAGGGTAGCAGACTTTAAGCAAAACTAAGTTCAGGTTTCCCCATACCCAGTTGTCTTGATAAACTGCGGAATTTGAATCTACGGAATTAATCAAACTAAACCATGCTCCACAGGAGCCATTGTGTGTGAACGGATAGGGAAAGAGGGGCAAAACTCCCTTATAGTTCTGATAGGGAGGGAGTCGGCCACATATCCAACAATTTGTGGCATTGCTGGTTTGATGGGAATGATGTAGCATACTAATGAATGTGTTGTTGCGCAGCGCAAATCTATAGGACAACTCATGCGGAGGAAATTCGCTAAAAGAATGTTCTGCAGTTATAGTGTAAGCATGTTTAAGAATAGGGTAATACATGTGCAATAGTATGCTGACAATGATGATCAGAAGACTTAGGAAAAACAAAATTAATAACGTTACTGTGCAGTGACTACGAAATGATTTACAATACGCATGCTTCTTGAGCTGCATCTGATGATTTCTTTCTCTATTCCGGTCTAGAGGATACATGTCAGAGACAAATTCAACCGATTCACCTTGGAGAGGACTTAAACAATCAAATTGTCTGACTTACTAGACCTCAATTTTAGTTTATAAAGTTCTGGTTTTGTTAATTCAGCCAAGGGGAGCTTTGAGTATGTCTGTGAGGGAATACAGGGTTGAGTATCTACACTGGATGGTAGTCCATAAAATTTCTTGATATGACTCGAGTGCAACCACCCTTTCCTTCCCTCGATTTTCACGGCTGTCCTTGTGGTGAGTAGAACCAACTTCGGTGACTTCCACCTAGGATCCAGTTGGGTCTTCCGGTCAAAATTCCTGACCAGCACCAGGTCACCAGGAACCACGTCATGGGGCTTCACCTCAGTATTATCGGGAAAAGCTGCGGATACCTGTGAACGACAAGATTGTAGTGCAGACATCAAGGAAGCCAGGTAATCTGTCAGCATATTACAGTCAACATCAGTGATTTTGCGCGGTATAGGCGTCCCCCACATATTTGGTGGTCTACCGAAGATCACCTCGTACGGGGATAGCCCTGTTCGAGAATGTGCTACCATTCTCATGTAAAAGAGCGCAACTGGTAAGGCTACTATCCAATCGACTCCTTTTTCTCTACATATTTTGGACAATCTAATTTTCAGAGTTTGATTATGACGTTCCACGAGACCTGCCGCCTCGGGATGTCGGACACAGTGGAATTTCCATTGATAGCCTAATAGAAGGGAAACGTGTTTCATTAATTCGGATGAGAACGGCTGGCCGTTATCTGAGTAGACAACACGTGGTAAACCGTACCGTGGGAAGAATTCTCGAACTAACTGTTTGGCAGTAGTCGGGGCAGTGTAATCTGAAACCGGGTATGCTTCTGTCCAACGGGAAAGAGCACAGACAACCACGAGAACATATTTGAATCCTCGACATCGTTCCATCTGGATATAATCCATCCCGAGGACTTCAAAAGCATGATCGGGAGTTTGAAATCCACCCTGCTCTACGGGGATGCTTTTACCTGGATTAAACTGACAACATATCATACAGGTACGAACCTTTTGTTTAGCTGCGGCTCGTAAATGTTTGTTGAACCAAATGTGTTGAATGCTGTCTAGCATAGCTTTTTCTCCTAGGTGCGCTGGACTATGTATAGTGTTAATGATGACTTGGACCATTGAGTCGGGAAGAAACCATATAGATTTTTCCTTCGTCATCCATCCTTGATCTGTTTGGATCCCTCCTAATTCAGTCCATTTCTTTATTTCTTCTGGTGTAGCATGTGTCTGTATGTCAATTACATCAAGGGCGGGATCCTTAACGGTCATGCAATGTGTTGGTATCGGAACTATTGTCTTTGTCATGTCAGTTGTGTGAGTCTGATTCTGAGCAGTCTGTTTAGCTGTTCTGTCAGCTAGGTCATTACCCTGAGAAATAATATCGGTAACTTTTGTATGGGCTTTGCATTTCATAATCGATATTGCAGTAGGTAGATGAATCGCGTCTAATAGGGCTTGAATAAGGGGTCCGTGTTGGATGTGGGCACCGTGAGAAGTTAAATAACCTCTCTCTCGCCACAGTACGCCGAAGTCATGGACGACTCCGAATGCATAACGTGAATCTGTGTATATGTTGACTTTTTTATTTGTGGCTTGAATACAGGCTTGTGTCAGAGCGGTGAGCTCTGCTGCTTGAGCTGACAAAGTGTTAATACAATTTGTTTCAATGACTTCAGTGTCTGTTGTGACTGCGTAAGCGGCCACTAACTCTCCTGTACTTGTTCTCATACATGACCCATCTACATACAATGTCAAGTCTGGATCTGACAAAGGGATATCTGTCAAGTCTTGTCTGGGTTTCGTCGTGATAGTAATGACTTCGACACAATCATGTGCCAATGGATCTGTTCCGCCCACTGGTAACAGTGTGGCAGGATTTAACGTATTACAACGTCTGATTTCTATGTGTGGCTGAAACAACGTCAATTCGTAACCGGTGAGTCTCGCTATAGTCAAGTGTTGTGTCTGTGTGCGGTTTAAAAGAACCTCTACTGCGTGTGGTACTTGTACTGTCAATTGATGTCCTAACACTATGGCATCGCTTTGTCTGATTGCTAAAGCTGTTGCTGCCACTGATTTCAGGCACGCTGGAAGAGCCTGGGCTACTGGATCTAATGTACTAGAGAAATAAGCACATGGTTTGTGTGATCCTGCTTGTTCCTGAGTGAGTACTGACAAGGCAGTACCTTCGCGTTCTGTAACAAAGAGTGTAAACTGTTTATTGTAACATGGTGTTGCTAAGACAGGTGCTTGGCATAAAACTTTCTTTAAGCTTTCAAAGGCGTGTGTATGTTCTTGAGTCCAAGGGAGGACAGTCGATGTGGCTGCCTCCTGCGTTGTCAACTGGATGAGTGGTTTTGCTAGAAATGCATATTGAGGGATCCACTGCCTACAGTATGAAGTGAGGCCTATAAAAGCCCGCACCTCCTTTTGTGTCTTGGGTGGTGGCATGTTAGCAATTAACTGGATGCGGTCAGGTGTAAGCTGCCTTCCCTCCTTGGACAGCGAGTGCCCAAGGTAAACAACTCGCTGGACACAGAATTGCAGCTTAGAAGGGGACACCTTGTGCCCCTTGTCGGCCAGAAATTTCAAAACCGTCAGTGACGCTTTTTCACATTCTTGTTCGCTTCGAGCGGTGATCAGCAGATCATCGACATATTGAAGCAAGGCAGTGTTAACTGGCATGTGGATACTGTCAAGTTCTCGTTTCAGTGCTTGGCTATAGATGCTGGGGCTTTCTGTAAATCCTTGAGGTGCGCGTGTGAATTTAAAACTTCGTCCATTTAAACTGAATCCGAACAAATATTGACTTTCCGGATCGATTGGGACACTAAAGAAAGCATTCTTGAGATCAATTACAGTGAAGAACGTTGCTTCTGAGTCAATAGCTGTGAGTAATGAAGAGATATCTGGGACCACGGGGTATTGTGGTACAATACATTTATTTAATTCGCGCAGATCAATAACTAATCGATATACTGGTGGTGCTTTTGGATCCGTTCTTTTAAGAATCGGAATTATCGGGGAATTACATACGTTGGAGTCGGTTTCAACAACCACTCCTTGTGCAATGAGCTCGTCAATGATTTGCAGTAAAGCCACTACAGCATCTGGTGGTAACTTGTATTGTCGCATTCGTGGTAGTACTATTCCTGTTTTCAGTGTAACTCGATATGGTGTAATGTTCATGCAACCAACATCAGTGGGGCCTTGTGCCCATAAATGTGTAGGTAAATTCTGCAGTCGGTGATCCATGTCTCTGGATACGTAGTGACCTTTAAAGTCACGTAAAAATAGTCGTACTCCTTCCGGAGAACAACATATTATAGCTCCTAGAGCTTTCAATGTTTTTATGCCTAACAAGTTTTCTGGACATGATTTAGTAAGCAATAAATCTGTAGTACATGTCAATGGACCGACCGTAAGTGAAAGAGGTTGTGTTACGTCATTTATTATAGGTTTTCCTGAGAATCCAAGGGAAATATTCTGTGAGCCTGAGAGGGGTGCCCCTGGAACTTCACTACGTTTTATAGTTGTTCTGCTTGCCCCTGTATCAAGTAAAAACTTTCTGTCTTCCCCTAATAGTCCACTATGTACATAAGGTCCCTCTTGGTCTACAGGAACCTCAATAAGGGGTAAGCCAACTTCCCTCTCTAGGCTATCTCATGAGTATCGCTGATAATCGGGATAATCTGTTTGTGCGTACTGATACATCTGTTGTGTTGTTGCTTGGGTTGCAGCAATAGGCTGCGCTTGTGGTGGTGCTACGATCTGTTGTGGAGCTGCCTGTTGCGGAGCTAGTTGTTGCGGAGCTAACCTAGGTTGTGCATGCTGAGGGATTTGTTGTTGATTCTGATCCTGTCTAGGTGGACGTGGTCTCTCCTGGGTTCTACCTGTAGCAATATTATGTTTCAGGACTGGACAATCGTGTATATAATGACCTTGTTGTTTACAATAGTTGCATGTCCCTTTCGTTGGACCTGCGGAATCACCCTTTTGATGACCATCGGCTGGAACTGACTGTGCAACAAGCATTTTCATTTTTGTATCTTTCATACGTCTTTGTTCGTGTTCTTGTTCTTCTCTAATTCTATTGTGGTGATATTGTAACATCTGTAACATCTGTGATGGGGTATTACCTTGCCATGTACTTTCGAATTTCAATACTCTATTCTTGACTTGTAGCAGAGAATTCTCAACTAATTTTGTCACAAACAGATGTGGATATGACTCACTACTTGCTTTTATGCCACTATTTATACCAAAACATTTTTCAAATCGGGAATAGAAATCACTAGTGTCTTCGTCTGCCTTTTGTTTACAGGCTGAGATTGCACCCCAGTCTTCCTTTTTCGTAGTTAATAAACGTGGCAATACCTGTATTAGTAATCCTGCTAGTGCTGTAGTCTTTTCCCCAAGCCCTGCTCCTGCAGCTCGGGCCTTTTCTTCGTTTTCTAATGCTGTCCAATCTATCTTTTGGTCTCCCACCTCCCATTCCTTTTCTTTAAGTTTCTCGTAAACACCGGCGGGTAATAGGACTTTTAATATTTTCATAATGTCGGGGTAGGTATACTCTCCCATGAGTAACATGTCCTTTATTTCACGGTGGAAACCTGCTGGGTCCTTGTCATGGCTGGGTACTACTTTCTTCATTTCTAATAATTCTAATTTAGTTATAGGCGTGTACACAAACACGCGTGTAAAATTATCACCGGCACCTCTGATTGGGTGCACTTCGCGTAACGGGTTCTGTCTATCTATGTGATACATTTTTCTTCCCATTATGGAAACTGGAACGTGTTCTGGGCATACGAAATTTAAATATTGGCTTCGGGATTCTAGTATCTCTTTAATCAAATCAGTACCTGACCCTCTCCATATGTTCGTGAGTAGTTCTGTCAATATGTCAGGTAAGGGTCCTGGATCGGAGTGTTGGTTTTTATATAATATAAGGAGGTGTTGGATCATGTATATACTAGCTAAACGCTGTTCATATGGGTCTAGATTCAGAAACGTGTGTGCAAGTACATCATCATTGTATTCGCCGGGACTGTCAGCCCATTGTACTGCTGACCTGGCTAATTCTTGTTCGTCCATGGAATCGAGCATATGGTACCCCCTTCGATCTTGGAGTAATTTATCAGCGGCTTGGAATAGGTGTTCAGGGGATTTTGTATTTAACATAGGGTTTGGAAAATGTCTATTATATTCTGGACGTATTGGACGTATCGGATCGTTAAAACCTCTGGTATTATTATGGGGTCTTCCTCTACCTACATAAGCTATCGTTTCTACTTGCTCTGACTCTTGCTCCTCCTCTTCTTCTGATTCTACTCTGTCTGTTTCTCGTCTTTCTTTATGTATTCGTTCTACTTCCTTGCGAATCTTTCGACACATGGCGATTATACACGCCTGTCTATCATGTTTCTCTTCTGATATATTCTGACCCCATTTGGCAAGTCTTTGCATGGTATCGTGATCTGCCCCTGGCCTGTCTTGATTCCTAATTACACAATTTATGAAAAAACGTAGTAGTTGTCTTTGGACATCCACTTTCTGGTATTCCATAGCTTCGTTAATACTTTCTGGACCTTGCCCTGTTTGGACAAAGCGATATATTTCGTCTAGGTGTTCACCCATTCCTGGTATCGTCATTAAATATAATGTAGCTCGTCTTATACGTAGTGATGATATGAGCAATTTATCCTGTCTACCTGGTACTGGGTCGTATCTACAATCCACAAGCTGTTCTTTAAACATGTCGGATGTCGCTAGTTGGGGTGTACGTTGGAGTGCTAAATCTCTAAGGGTCTGTTTATTTCGCGGCGGTGTGGCAAACATGTCTGTCGTACCTCCTGTAGCACCATCTGAGGTGCTAGGCACGAAAGGATTAGTTGGGCGTAGGATAGAAATCGTAGATGCGGGAAAAACTGTAGAAACGGACGGACCTGTTGGAACTTGTGTAGGAGTTTGTAGTTGCGGGGGTACAGACGAATGCTCTTGGTGTTGAACACCATCGGCAAGCGGTGTGGGTGGTATGGCATTAGCATACTCGGGAGCTGCGTCATCTAAATAGGAGGAAAGGAAAACGTCCTTTGCTGTTTTGGGATGTGATTTGGGATGTGCTTTTATCGGGAGCAATGGAGGAGTTAAGTCTTTCGGTATTTCCGGAGTGGCCTTAGGTAACCCTTCGGCCAGGAGAGGATACATACCATTCATAAGAGCGTTTCTTTGTCTATCTACTTGTTCTGATTTTACTCGGGTACCTTCCTCAAGTAATAGATTTTCTCGGGTTTTATTTGAATTCTCTCTACCTTTCTCTTCCTGTCTGAGTGCTTTTTCGGTACGTCTATATGATTCTTTACGCCATAATTCAATGGCATCTTTCTGTGACTGTCTAGCTTTCTTTTTCCATAATTCTTCTTCTACTCTCATGATGCAATCTGCATCCCAGGTCCCCGCTGCGGGCCATCTCTGACTCTCTGGTAATTCTTTGGTGTAGTCCACCCATAAATCAAGAAATAATACGGCATCTAGGCCATGCTTATGATACATAAAGTACCCGGGAGTGTCCCTCGGTGGGATGGGAACAGCTTCTTCGAGTACCCCTTTTCTAGTTTTGATCTGTCTTAGTTTCGAAAAGAGCGGCATCTTTAAACCTTATTTCTAGAACACACTTTATACAATGAACACAATAATGAACAGTCATTCACACCACAGTATATAGAACGTATTTTAAAACATTTAACGTTTAACAGTTTTACGAACAATGATAACTAATAGAAAACTAATTACTGACATAATACTGACACTAGATAATACTTATTTATATGCAAGACATACTATATATACTGCTAAACAGTACAGATACACTGCTAAAACAGTGCAGACCGGATTTGTGTACCCAAACCCGTCTTGACCGGCACAGACTTTGTGCACGTAAAATGCCTCCCCGGTAATGGTACTCACCGGGTAGCTCGGAACGGAAGGCCTCGGAACGGAACTGAAACTGGACCGGACTGGACTCGACTCGACTGGACTCGGAACTTCGGAACCTGGTGGGACTCTGTATACCTCGGATCTTGCTCTCTCAGCTAGGCTCTGGTCGGGATACTTCGCACTTCTCACCGCCTCGTCTGGGTGTTGATCGCAGCCTCAGTCGTCCCCGCTTGGCCGGAGGGAGATACAGGAAATCCTGCAGGTACGCGTTTTTGTCCGTTCAGCTGTGGCAGGAGACCGGGCCTGCAACGCACCGCCGGCGCGTGAGATGAGAAAGTGTCCCTGTTCGGGCGCCAATTTATGTGGTAAATATTTCGTTACCGGTACTATTTTTTATGCGGTAAAGTCTATTAAGAATAACTCAGTAAATATAAGAGGCAGAATCCGTGGTATTAGAGGTTTTAAAAGGCTTTATTCCTATACAAAGGAATACAATTTGAATTGTGGGCCTTCTATTCCATCACCACGAAAGTTCAGGAAGGAAGGGGCATATATTATTGACAGATAGGCAGTTTTATAGAAAATACATTACAGTGAAACAGATGCAAGAGGCGTAACAGCTGATAATTCAGATAAACTGTACATACGTAACTAATAGAGGCGTAAACATGGGTGTAACTAAAATACGTCATTAAACATGATGTCACAAGTGGGTGGATCCATAAAAGAATCCTGCAATGTCAGCAGAAACGTTTGGCAGAGATGCGCGCGCAGCCGCATGACGTGTGATTGACGTGCAACTAGAGGGTGAAGGGGACTTGACATTTAGCTCTACATGTGGAGACAGAAGTCTGGGGGTCGTGTCAACCTAATCCCAAATCATATCTAATATCCTATGTTTAAAGAACTGTGTTATCCAAAAGGAGAGGTCTCTAGGATAGAATCTATTCTATACTGACTGTTAGTGCGTGTACAAGCGTCTAAGTGTCTACACTAGATGCGAGGGGGTAGGAATATTCCATGGTAACGGGGCTATGAATTACTTGCATGAGGACAGCGAGGCCTGGCCCCTTTGCACGGTAGCTGGAGGAATGTTTACCTAAACTACTAGACAGGAATGCATCGGATGAGGAGCCAAGGAGATAATCTCGAAGGTGAAATACAGTTTTTGGCAGGCGACAGGCTGGATCAGGCACCGTTAGCCGCGCAGGGAGTAGGACAAAGTTCATGGTCACAGATGCAGGCTCAGACTGGAGCTTTCAGAGGCAGAAGGCAGGAAAAGGCTTGATGACAGAATTCGGGCCTACTCGCCTGAATCTGTAAAATGTGGAAAGTGAACCACATAAAGTCGGTGGCCTTTCATACTTAGGAATGGAATATCTGACCCATTCATGACGGATCTGAAAGAGGACATGTTGACGGTGGACGCACATATATTTGCGTCTTCAGAACTGAAGCAGGAGGGAACATACATGTACTTATAGCATGTACATGGAGCCGTTGGGGTCTACGATAGGGGACATAACTGATCACAAAATTCATATTTCCTCAGATGGCTACTAGTAGCAAAAAGGGTGGAATTCCCTGCAGTGCTTTTCCGATAGAGTTTAGTTTGTAGCTGTCCATCGTTGACATAGACAGTAAGATCCAAATAATTAACTTCCTTGGTGCTAACTTCACCTGAAAATTTAAGATTCACATTGTTGCAATTTAAAACCTCAATATATGATTCAGCCAAGTCAGGTGGACCATCAAATATAATGAACAAATCATCAATATAGCGGTACCAAGCCTTTATCCTCAAGTTCCAAAATGCATTAGGCTCCGCCCAGGCCACCCGCTCCTCCCACCAGCCGACGAACAAGTTCGCGTAGCTGGGGGCGAAGCAGGTTCCCATGGCGGTCCCCAACATCTGTCTAAACATCTGGTTTTGGAACAAAAAAATATTGTGAGTCAAGCAAAAATTGACAAATTCCCAAATCATCTTGTTGTGTTCATATATATATATATATATATCGGAATAAAGTATCCTTTCGCCAAAAAGGAAAGTCGACGCCTTGTCTGCTGCGCACAAATCTTTAATCAGCTCAAAACGTTAAACGCGTTTCGCCTGCAAAGCAAGCTTGTTCACCAACGTTTGAGATAAAGTTTTCAGCCATTTTAAAGTAAACAGTGATCACGTGACAATTGAAAACTACTGAAGCATGGAAAGTGTTAACAGACTCGTAGTTTCGGAACATATGCAATTAAAATGTGCGCTCACGGTTTCAATTACAACAATTAGTACAGTGTAAATACAGTGTCATATTCTACGATTAACCATCTATTTATGCGCTGCAATTCACAATATTACAGAATTACAAAAATGGTTAGAACCGTTACCATTATAGAAATATTTAAAATAAATTCGAAACGATTACCACCCCAGTGGGTACGTCTCACAGTCCCAGTGGACAGAATTTCTATAATTGCGGTTCTGCGTATCTAGCCCCAGTGGGCAAGCTCGACACTGTAGTAGACCCATGCGCAAATTGCTCATATCAATTTCCGAATTGTACTAGTCCGTATAAAGTGCTTGTGCTAGTTAAAATAAGTTCTAAGACTTATACATGTGATAATTAAAATACAGGTAGGGAGGTGCGTCAGGGGTGGGATCATAAATGTGTGTGAAAGTCCTCCTCAATATTAAGACCTTCAGGAATTTTGGAGTTGAGGCGGATGATGTAACTTGATTCTAATTGCCTCAATTTTTTCACTCGATCACCTCCCCTTGCGCTCACTGGGACTGCATCAATCACGTAGTATTCAAGGCCCTTAATGTCCCTTTTATGGTATGTGTCGAAGTGCCTAGCCACGGGGTAGGTTTTATCCCCATTTTTATTGGCCCTAAGATGCTGGAGGATACGCTTGTGTACAGGGAGGATTGTGCTGCCCACGTACCGCAAGCCACACGGGCAACGCAACACGTAGACAGCGTACTCAGTTTTACAGGAGTAATACCCCTTGATTTTACTTTCATGGGATGATAGACCTCCAGTGAAAGCCGAAGTATTTTTGCCATGGATACAGGCCTTACATTTCATGCACTTGACAAATCCTTCCTTTCTCTTAAGCCAAATATTGGGCGTCTGCCCCTTGGACACTGGCAGCATGTTAGATACCAATGATTGTTTTAGTGATTTGGCTTTCCTGAAGGTTATCAGAGGTTTACGTCCTACTCGCTTTCCAAGCACTGGATCATTGGCAATGATATGCCAATGTCTATGCAGTATCTTACGTAGGTTGCCCTCTTGTGCATTGTAGATTGAGTGCCTGCATTTTGACCCCTGTTAAAGAGTACTGCCTCCCTAGATGTCTTCTGTGTTTTCCAAATAGCTGTTTTCACCCAGGATTGAGGATATCCTCTGGCTGCAAAGCGTCCCTTAAGACAACCCAGTTCTAAGTTAAAGTCTTGGACATTGCTGCAGTTCCTCATTGCCCTGAGGCACTCACCATAGGGGATGCTTCTCACTAGATTTTTTGGATGGAAGCTTGTGGCATGTAGTAAGGTATTTCCATCTGTTGCTTTACGATATAGTTTGGTCTCCAGTTTGCCGTCAACAATGTAGACTGTTACATCTAAGAAATTAACATTGGACTCACTGATCTCATGTGTTAGTTTCAAATTTAGGTCGTTCTCCTGTAAACCATTGACAAAATCCCTTGCACTCCCAACAGATCCTTTCCATACCACAAAAAGATCGTCAATGTAACGACACCAAAACATCACATTCTCCTGCCATATCATGGAGAACTGCGATTGGACAGAAGACATCTAGGGAGGCAGTACTCTTTAACAGGGGTCAAAATGGAGGCACTCAATCTACTACTAATGAGGATCAGTGTAGATTAATTACCAACTACAATGCACAAGAGGGCAACCTACGTAAGATACTGCATAGACATTGGCATATCATTGCCAATGATCCAGTGCTTGGAAAGCGAGTAGGACGTAAACCTCTGATAACCTTCAGGAAAGCCAAATCATTAAAACAATCATTGGTATCTAACATGCTGCCAGTGTCCAAGGGGCAGACGCCCAATATTTGGCTTAAGAGAAAGGAAGGATTTGTCAAGTGCATGAAATGTAAGGCCTGTATCCAGGGCAAAAATACTTCGGCTTTCACTGGAGGTCTATCATCCCATGAAAGTAAAATCAAGGGGTATTACTCCTGTAAAACTGAGTACGCTGTCTACGTATTGCGTTGCCCGTGTGGCTTGCGGTACGTGGGCAGCACAATCCTCCCTGTACACAAGCGTATCCTCCAGCATCTTAGGGCCATTAAAAATGGGGATAAAACCTACCCCTTGGCTAGGCACTTCGACACATACCATAAAAGGGACATTAAGGGCCTTGAATACTACGTGATTGATGCAGTCCCAGTGAGCGCAAGGGGAGGTGATCGAGTGAAAAAATTGAGGCAATTAGAATCAAGTTACATCATCCGCCTCAACTCCAAAATTCCTGAAGGTCTTAATATTGAGGAGGACTTTCACACACATTTATGATCCCACCCCTGACGCACCTCCCTACCTGTATTTTAATTATCACATGTATAAGTCTTAGAACTTATTTTAACTAGCACAAGCACTTTATACGGACTAGTACAATTCGGAAATTGATATGAGCAATTTGCGCATGGGTCTACTACAGTGTCGAGCTTGCCCACTGGGGCTAGATACGCAGAACCGCAATTATAGAAATTCTGTCCACTGGGACTGTGAGACGTACCCACTGGGGTGGTAATCGTTTCGAATTTATTTTAAATATTTCTATAATGGTAACGGTTCTAACCATTTTTGTAATTCTGTAATATTGTGAATTGCAGCGCATAAATAGATGGTTAATCGTAGAATATGACACTGTATTTACACTGTACTAATTGTTGTAATTGAAACCGTGAGCGCACATTTTAATTGCATATGTTCCGAAACTACGAGTCTGTTAACACTTTCCATGCTTCAGTAGTTTTCAATTGTCACGTGATCACTGTTTACTTTAAAATGGCTGAAAACTTTATCTCAAACGTTGGTGAACAAGCTTGCTTTGCAAAATCATCCTGTACCCTCAACTTTTTCAGACGGATACAGGTGGTAACTGAGTCTGACTAACCAGTCCTAGAGCTAGTGCTATGTTAAAAGACACTTAGAATACAGTGAAAACACCTACATACACTAGGGAACATTATGAGTTGGGGTCCCCCTGTGATTAGCATGACCTCCTCTGTAAGCCCCTAGTATATAATAGGGCATGGGGATTAAAACTACCTCTTAAAACAGGCCACAGGGCGTTTTTGCACACGTTAACTCAGGCCCCGTCCCCTCCCTTCACCACTGTGTAAACACACCCTGTGTCCGTTTTTAGTTGGGAGATTACGTTCATTTGAATCCTGAGGGTCCCTAGGGTCCAACTAGCCCACTAGGTACCTCCAGTAAGTGCCACAGAGCTGCGTTGCAGAGAGGTGTAAAAAGTGGCACGGCCTGGACCACCTCTCTGCAATGCAGCTCAGTGGCGCTTACTGGAAGCACTTGGTGGGCTAGTTAGCCCCCAGGGGCCCTCAGTATTGAAGGGAAATTATATCCCCAATTTAAAACGTGCCATAGTGCGTGTTTGCACACGTCACCTCAGGCCCCGTCCCCTCCCTTCACCACTGTGTAAACGCGCCCTGTGGCTGTTCTAAGTTGAGAGATTAAGTCCCCTTGAATCCTAAGGGTCCCTATGGTCAAACTAGACCACTAGGAACCTCCAGTAAGCGCCACAGAGCTGCGTTGCAGAGAGGTGTAAAAAGGGGCTTGGCCTCAGAAAACCTGTCTGCAGCGCAGCTCCCTGGCGCATACTGGAGATGCCTGTTGGGGGCGCGTTTGCAGAGTGCTGCACGGAGGGGGCATGGCCTCCGGCACGATGCCAGTCTTTTACTTATTTTAATTTTTTAAGAAGGGGGGCTGTGTGGTTCCCCTTCTTATTCTAATTTATTGGCCCTGATGACCCCAATCCCCAGGGCCGGCCACTGTTTTTTATTATTTTTAAAAAATATATATTTATAGACACACCTAGGACATGCAGGACAAACCGTACGTACCTATCACCATGACGATTTGCGCGATATTCATTAAAAGGCGACTATGCATGCAATGAATCCACGTGGAATGTATTTACACCACTAGTGAAGCTCTGACATGTCTGATGCCCTACCGTGCCTAATCCCGGTAGACACCCTTGTCGTTTATTTATACAAACATGGGTAGCTATTGACGGGCACATTTAATACACATGCACACCAAGCCATTCAAAGGGGATTCGACAAAAATTAGACCAAAACTATGCAAGAAACCCCCCTCACGGTTAATAAAACACACATCCACTGCCGGATGTGTAATACTTTTTATTTTACTCTCTGGAAAGGGGACGAACATCACTTGAGAGTCACAGCGCGCTCCTGACAGAGCCCAATGCTGTGTTACACCCACCATTGCCTGCCGAGTGCCACACACCTCTGTGTTGTATTCCACTAGCTAGTGCATATGCTATGACACTCTCTAGCCCATGAGCACTGTAACACCACCCCGTGAATATGTCATGCCACACTTGTCTTCGCACGGGTTATATTGCCCCATCTAACGTGCCTTCCTCGATGCCTATGTTATAACGCACAGTGCTATGCCATACATATTACAATCTGGGATCCATATCTTTGTCACAGTGCATATGCAACGTTACACTCCCCAGCACATATTTTATATTACAACTTTAGAGACTAGTTAGGTTACACAACACTGCCCTGTGCATATTACACTCCAAGGCGCATATCGCATAGCACGCGCTAGTGCCTGTGCTATCCCGCGCTCTCCAATGAATCTGTCATTGCGCACAATGTATTGCATATTACATTTCACGCCCGGTTCATCTTATATCACACTTTTTGGTGCATAGTTTATACCATACACTATATCTAGTTTTCATTTTCAATCGTGCTCTCAGGTCTATGTTCTATATAACACTGTGTTCACCTACCCTTTTCACGGGCATTACATTTTGCGATAGGGGGTGGAGGGTCAGGGGGTGTTTCTGCCAAGTGAGCCCGGAGTCACAGTCACAAACGTCCTCTTCTTCCTGAATAAAAGCGAGATTATGCTGCATACTTGTTCATATTTTAAGTAGTTCGCACAGACACAATGTTTTAAAAACAATAAAGTTCCTAATACCCGCCTTCTCTGAACAGTTAGCTTGCTGTCCCATCCCCCTCCTCCCTATCCTCTGTTGTGTGAATCCATGGACTAGCCTCCTCCCTCCTGCCATGCATGGTCTGATGTGCTGCCACTGCCCTCAATTTAGTATGATGCACCAGTCCACTCCTCCTGCCCTCCATTGCCCAATTCTATGCCCCATCATTGACCTCCTGCTTAAACTCTGTGCTTAGCTTGCTGCCCCTATTCTCCTTCCCCCTGCCCTCCGATGTCTTTGTGCATGCCCCTGCCCCATCCTTTTTGCCCACTATGTCCCATGGACCTGCCACTCCTATCTACTCTGAGTGTTTGTTGAGCTGCCACTCCCCTCCCACCTGCCTAGCATTGTCAGATGACTGTAACCTGTCCCTGCCACCTCCACCCTGCCTGTCCACATGCCATTCCCCTATCCTCTTCCTCCTGTCCTACATGGTCCATTGTACTGCCAGTGCCACACCCTTCTGCCCTCCCTGGTCTCTTGTGCTGCAACTGCTCCTCCTGCCTGCCCCGTGTGGTCTGTTGTGAGGCCCCTTCCCCTGAACTTTCTTGTCTGTGCACAGGTCCTGACCCTCCCTTCTATCCTCCATCGTCCTTTGTGCATGCCCTTGCACCCTCCTTCTTGCCTATCATAGCCATTGTGCTGCCACTAACCCTCCCACTTGCCATGCATGGTCTTCTGTGCTGCCATGGCCCCTCCCACCTTCCCTGTGTGGTCAGTTAGCTGCCCCTGACCCCCTCCCACCTTCCCTCCATGGTCTGTGTGTATGCCATCACAGTCTCACTGTTGCTCTTCATGGTTTGTCTTGCTTCTAGTGCCTCCATGGCTATCTTGCTGCTCCTGCCCTGCCCCCTTGCCCCCAGCCCTCTGTTTACATGTGCAGACCCCTACTCCCTCCCTCCTGGCTTGTCTGTTCCATTGTAATGCCCCTGATCCGTCCCTCCTGCCCTTTATGGTCTGTTATGCTGCAGCTTTCTCTCCTGTCTGTCCATTATGGTCAGCTAGCTACCATTGCCTCTTGCCCCTCTGTTCTCTGTTGTCCATGTGCATGGTCCTGTCCCCTCCCTCTTGCTTTCTATGGATTGTTGTGCTGCACTCCCGTCCTGCATGCCCTGTGTGGTGTATTGTGCTGCTGCAAACCCTGATGCCTGCCCTGCAGGGTCAGTTTGGTACACCTCTCCATGTCCCTCCTGTCCTCTGTTATCCAAGTCCATGTCCCTATCCCATTTCCTTCTATGATCCAATGTACCATACTTGCGAACATTTTGAACTTGGTAAGAGGGATATTTTGAAAAAAAAAACTGAGGTATTGATTTTCCCCTTTGAGTTACATTGAAAAAGAGGATATTGTAGACAGGAGACAGATCAAATAAAGCCCATTTGAGCTTAAAAACATTGGACGTTTCCTGGCTGAATCGGGTCTGTTGGCATGTATGGTTGTACTACCATTGCCTCTTCCTTCTGCCCACAATGGTCTATTACATTGCCACAGCCTCTCTTGCAAGTCCTGTATTGTTGGTTTGTTGCCCCTGCCCCCCTTTCCACTGCCCTCCATAGTCTGTTGTGCTTCTACGGCCCTTCCTGCCTGCTCAGTGTGGTTAAATTGTTGCCTTTGCACCCTCCTACCTGCCTTCAATTTTCAGAGTCCGTGCCCCTGGCCTCTGCCTCTCAACAGTATCCTAATGAACAACTAGATTGCTAACATTCTATATTTATTACAAAAGTGTGGAACGCCTGACATCATCTTGATGTAATCAAAACTGTAATACCTAGAGCATTTCCTTTAGAAATTACATATATGAGAGGGTCTTATTGGCATCAAAATTATGGTTAGTCCTCTAAAAGACTAAAATAAGGACAAATGTTCTGAGTTTTCAAATAGCGACAAAGCACTTTTAAATTATTTGTTATCTTTATGTTTTTTTATCCAGTTGACCACTTGATTAAATGTTGCACTTAGGGGAGAGGATGTGGTGTTACTTCCAGAACTGCAGACTTTGCAACTGGGGAACCAGGTTGAAGTTTCTGCTTCAGCTCCACATTCTGTGATTCTGGTCAAATCACTTAGTCTCCCCATGTCTACAACCAAAATGAATTTGTTCATGTGTGATGTAACCAATGCTCATGTAAAGCACTCCAATACCTGACAAGTCTGCACTATATAAAATTGCAAAAACACAAAATAATAAGTGTTTTGCACACTTCTGTCATTGGGCTATATTTGGGCTACATCTGGGTGATTTTGGGCTACATTTGGGCTCTTTTGTCTCCGGTGGCCATCTTGGGAGATTTATTTGTTATGAAGTTTCCTAATTTCCTCATGTACTGCAGTCTCCTCAGTAGGAAATGCTTTCAGTTTTTTACTTTGATTCCATCATGAAGGTATTCAGATATGTCACACATTTGCCATAAATTCTGAATGTTAGCACACTAGTTGCTCGTTAGATCACTGTAGTAAAACTACTGTTCACCATGGAAGTCTGCTCCTGGTATTAAAAGTGCATGTTTCAGTTTGCATGTCAGAATTTTTTAATGAAATAGAAGAGGATTTGAGAAGTCACTCAAAATGTGCCCTCATTTTCTTTCTTCAGCATTAATCATAATTTCTATGGCAAAATGAACCCCCTCATTGTGTTCCTTTTTAAATTAAATGTTTTAAGTGTTACCAGTTTATTCCAATCAAGATGGCTTCAGGTGTGCCATACTTTTGTCATAATGAAGACAGTAAGCGCTCTAGTTGTTTTTAAGAACATTCTAGGACATTCTGTCATTGGGCTATACTTGGGCTACATCTGGGTGATATTTGGGCTACATTTGGGCTCTTTTGTCTCTGGTGGCCATCTTGGGAGACTTATTTGTTATGAAGTTTCCTAATTTCCTCATTTACTGCAGTCTCCTCAGTAGGAAATACTTTCAGTTTTTTACTTTGATTCCATCAAGAAGGCATTCAGATGTGTCACACATTTGCCATAAATTCAGAATGTTAGCACTCATTTTGCTCATTAGATCACTGTAGTAAAGCTACTGCTCACCAGGGAAAACTGCTGCTGGTATTGAAAGTGCATGTTTCAGTCTGCATGTCAGAAGTTTTTAATGAAATAGAAGAGGATTTGAGAAGTCACTCAAAATGTGCCCTAATTTTTCTTTCTGCAGCACTAATCATACTTTTTATGGAAAAATGAACCCCCTCATTTTGTTCCTTTTTAAATTAAATGTTTTAAGAGTTACCACTTTAATCCAAGCAAGATGGCTTCAAGTGTGCCATACGTTTATCATAAGTATGACTGTTAGCGCTCTAGTAGTTCTTTGGAACACTCTGGGAAGCTGCAGTAGAACACAAAGGAATCAACTGACAGTCTCTGCCCTTGTTGGATGTACATGTTTTACTGAGAATGTCAGACTTCATTCTCACATGACTGGAAAGATAATGTGAATTTACAGAAAATAAACTCTCAGTTTAGCTTATAGATCACCTTCCAAACCTCTGTGGTAAAAGCATGAGAAAATATTTTTCTCTCAATCATGATATCCCAGCAGAAGGCTTTTTCACATGGTGAAATCACCTTAGAACATACCACAGTTCCTAAAATGAGTTTGGTACCATCAACAAATGATTTATAATGTAACTAAAGTCTTAAAACCTTCTATTAACTGCAATGCTTTTTAATGAGGTGCTATCATGTATATTGGTCCCAAGATGGCTGCCAACACTTCTTGGATGAAGTGCTGACAGCCAATCAGATCTCAGGATGAGATGTGTGGTTAGGCTCCGCCCACATATATATATGCTTTTAAATGCTATTTTCTCAGGAAATACTGAACAGATTTACACCAGACCTGCAAAAGGCACTTCCTTGACCTTATGGCTACCTCTCTGCCAAATTTCAAGTAATTCTGTTCAGCCGTTCAGGCTGTAGCTGTGTCTAAAGGTCCTATGGAAAAATGCATGGGGAAAACGCGTTTTGGGACCCCCCTTTTTTCTCGGCCCCTGCTTGACGAATCACCCCGAGACTTTCAGGGTAGGAGCTGAACGGAGCGCCCCATTAGTTTTGAAAATTTCGCGAGGATTCGTCAACTGGCGCCAAAGTTATTTAAAATAGAATTTTGAGATTTCCTATGGAAACTAGGTTGTAACTATAACTATCTACTGGCGACCGCCAGTAGATAATATATTATAATATAAAAATTAATATTGATTTTAAAAATAATATTTGACACTACATTAACTATAAAAGTAGGGAAATGTTGGATAGCATAGGGAATACAATTACTATTCCCACTACGGAAAGTGCAACAGTAGGGAAAGTGTTGGATAGCGGAGGGGAATAATTTACTATTCCCACTGCAGCAAATGCAACAGTATGGAAAGTGTTGGATAGCGGAGGGAAATCATTTACTATTCCCACTCCAGTGAGTGCAACAGTAGGGAAAGTGTTGGATAGTGGGTAGATAAAAATCTGCTGCCCCGTGCCCATTCCTTGTGAGGCCGCACTGCAGGATCTTGGGCTCCAGTAATGTGGGAACTCTTGGTGCATAGTAACAGAGGAGCCTGATCCACTCGCGCACCTAACCTACTTAAGTGAAGCCAATGGTGCAAAACGGACGGCGCGAGGAAGAGATTCAGACAGGATTATTTCCTGCCATGATCGTGCTGCGAGTGGTGTTTGATTTTCAAGTCCGTAATTTTATCAGCATTCAAACACTGTTTCTACTCACCTGACTGACTCCAGTATTTCCCGTATCAAGATCAGTGCTTGTGTTAAAAAGAAAAGTACCACCAAGTTAAAGACTTTCGGAGGACTTCCAGTTTGAACTGTAAAATATCAACACAATGCACTATGGGGCTTGAAGTAGCTAAAATCCAGTCACGTGTTTTATTTTTGAAATAGCGCGCCTCAGCACACCTGCAAGTTATTCATTTCCTTCTGTGAGCTAGGCAGTTAGCCGAAACGTTAGAAGATGGGATACAAGATGTAACAAGGCGCTGCTGTACCTGGGAAATAAACAGTATTTGCAGCAATGGGCCTCACTACTTTGTGCTACAGTGATGTATTGATGGGCTGCCCTGTGCCCATTCCTTGTGAGGCCGCTCTGCTGGGTCTTGGGCTCCAGTAACGTGGGAACTGTTGGTGCATATATATATATATATTCACTGAAAAAACCATAGGTTTCAGGGGTGTTATAGTTAGCTGGACTTTTCACGTGTACAAAACCATTGAAATTCCCCCGTTATAGTTAGTTCAGCTAACTATAACTCGCGCGCCCGCAATGCACTGCTGATGACATCACATATTACATCACTCATGACATGGTCAGTGACATCACTCATGACATCACTGATGACATCTCAAATGACATCACTGATGACATCACTGATGACATCCTCCAGTGAATGTGTGTTTTTCTGAAAATTAAATATGTTTTATATATGTATATCTCAAGGTCAATGGAAGAATAAATGGGTATATAAGTGTCTAAATGGATGATTTGTTTTTGAAAAATTGATTGTGTAACTGACTGATTAAGTGTATCATAGTGAATACATGGCTTAGTGAGTAATGTTTAAATATGTAAATATCTGTATCAGTCTCTCACTTTGTGTATAAGTGGCTGCATGGGTTGGTGAGTAGCTACATGGGTGTCTATATAGGTTATTAGTTGGTTTTTTGAGTATCAGTCTGAGTGTCTGCATGGTTCGGTGGGGGGTATTACGTAGTGCATAGGTGCATGAATGAGTGACTCACTGTTTGTATGTGTTGAACACAGCATGTGTGCAGGACTGTATGGGAGGATGAGTGTGTGTATGGGTGTGTTAGTGAGTGAATGACTGTCTCAATAGTGTCTTTATGAGTAACTACATATGTTTTGAACTAGTATATGTGACTATTGGTGTATATATGTGAGTATATGTGAGAGTGAGAGATTGAAAGAGTTCCTGTATGAATAAGTATGTGTTTCTATGAGTGATTGTTTAAAAGACTAAGTATGTGTAAGTTTCCGTAGAAGTAAGTGTGGTGGTGTGTGTATAACTGTATATGCAAGTAAATGTATGTTTGATTCTTTATTAGCATGAGTGAATATGTGTGTGAGTAACTCTATGGATGAGTGGCATTGTGTAACAGGATGTATAGGTGTATGAGTACATATGATGAGTGAGTACATGTATGAGTGACTGTATAGGACTGTTGGTGAATGAGTGGATGTGTATGAGGATCTTAGAATTACTGAAGAGGTTGTTGTAACTGGTATTGGTATGTCCATTGTTTTGAAAATTGTAGTCTCTATTTTTGAATGTGTGTATCAAAGGTTATATTAGGGTGAGAGGAGGTCTGCCACTCTATCACAAGGATGATGTCATCAGTGATGTCATCAGTGATGTCATTTGAGATGTCATCAGTGATGTCATGAGTGATGTCACTGACCATGTCATGAGTGATGTAATATGTGACGTCATCAGCAGTGCATTGCGGGCGTGCGAGTGAACTAACTATAACGGGGGAATTTCAATGGTTTTGTACAAGTGAAAAGTCCAGCTAACTATAACACCCCTGAAACCTATGTTTTTTTCAGTGAATTTCTGAGGTTTTTTAAATGCTAATTCCTAACTATAACGTGCCTGAAACCTATGTTTTTTTCTGTGAATTTCAAAGGTTTTGTAAATGCTAATTTCTAACTATGCCTACAGAGATAGGACATGTGAAGAAAGAAGACAAAATGCACAGAAAGAAACAAAAGAAGTGCAGAAAGAAGCAACAGAAGTCCTCAAATACGAAGATAAGTGCAGGAAGAAGGATAACGTGCAGAAAGAACAAAAAGAAGAGCAGAAAGAAGCCTTGTAGCAAAATCATCCTGTACCCTCAACTTTTTCAGACGGATACAGGTGGTAACTGAGTCTGACTAACCAGTCCTAGAGCTAGTGCTATGTTAAAAGACACTTAGAATACAGTTAAAACACCTACATACACTAGGGAACATTATGCGTTGGGGTCCCCCTGTGATTAGCATGACCTCCTCTGTAAGCCCCTAGTATATAATAGGGCATGGGGATTAAAACCACCTCTTAAAACAGGCCACAGGGCGTTTTTGCACACGTTAACTCAGGCCCCGTCCCCTCCCTTCACCACTGTGTAAACACGTCCTGTGTCCGTTTTTAGTTGGGAGATTAAGTTCATTTGAATCCTGAGGGTCCCTAGGGTCCAACTAGCCCACTAGGTACCTCCAGTAAGTGCCACAGAGCTGCGTTGCAGAGAGGTGTAAAAAGTGGCACGGCCTGGACCACCTCTCTGCAATGCAGCTCAGTGGCGCTTACTGGAAGCACTTGGTGGGCTAGTTAGCCCCCAGGGGCCCTCAGTATTGAAGGGAAATTATATCCCCAATTTAAAACGTGCCATAGTGCGTGTTTGCACACGTCACCTCAGGCCCCGTCCCCTCCCTTCACCACTGTGTAAACGCGCCCTGTGGCTGTTCTAAGTTGAGAGATTAAGTCCCCTTGAATCCTAAGGTTCCCTATGGTCAAACTAGGTACCTCCAGTAAGCGCCACAGAGCTGCGTTGCAGAGAGGTGTAAAAAGGGGCTTGGCCTCAGAACACCTGTCTGCAGCGCAGCTCCCTGGCGCATACTGGAGATGCCTGTTGGGGGCGCGTTTGCAGAGTGCTGCACGGAGGGGGCATGGCCTCCGGCACGATGCCAGTCTTTTATTTATTTTAATTTTTTAAGAAGGGGGGCTGTGTGGTTCCCCTTCTTATTCTAATTTATTGGCCCTGATGACCCCAATCCCCAGGGCCGGCCACTGTTTTTTATTATTTTTTAAAAATATATATTTATAGACACACCTAGGACATGCTGGACAAACCGTACGTACCTATCACCATGACGATTTGCGCGATATTCATTAAAAGGCGACTATGCATGCAATGAATACACGTGGAATGTATTTATGCCACTAGTGAAGCTCTGACATGTCTGATGCCCTACCGTGCCTAATCCCGGTAGACACCCTTGTCGTTTATTTATACAAACATGGGTAGCTATTGACGGGCACATTTAATACACATGCACACCAAGCCATTCAAAGGGGATTCGACAAAAATTCAACCAAAACTATGCAAGAAACCCCCCTCACGGTTAATAAAACACACATCCACTGCCGGATGTGTAATACTTTT
Organism: Triturus cristatus; assembly: GCF_964204655.1. Taxonomy (NCBI): domain Eukaryota; kingdom Metazoa; phylum Chordata; class Amphibia; order Caudata; family Salamandridae; genus Triturus; species Triturus cristatus. Next base: position 35,686,673 of record NC_140590.1, on the reverse strand, counting down.
TATTTTACTCTCTGGAAAGGGGACGAACATCACTTGAGAGTCACAGCGCGCTCCTGACAGAGCCCAATGCTGTGTTACACCCACCATTGCCTGCCGAGTGCCACACACCTCTGTGTTGTATTCCACTAGCTAGTGCATATGCTATGACACTCTCTAGCCCATGTGCACTGTAACACCACCCCGTGAATATGTCATGCCACACTTGTCTTCGCACGGGTTATATTGCCCCATCTAACGTGCCTTCCTCGATGCCTATGTTATAACGCACAGTGCTATGCCATACATATTACAATCTGGGATCCATATCTTTGTCACAGTGCATATGCAACGTTACACTCCCCAGCACATATTTTATATTACAACTTTAGAGACTAGTTAGGTTACACAACACTGCCCTGTGCATATTACACTCCAAGGCGCATATCGCATAGCACGCGCTAGTGCCTGTGCTATCTCGCGCTCTCCAATGAATCTGTCATTGCGCACAATGTATTGCATATTACATTTCACGCCCGGTTCATCTTATATCACACTTTTTGGTGCATAGTGTATACCATACACTATATCTAGTTTTCATTTTCAATCGTGCTCTCAGGACTATGTTCTATATAACACTGTGTTCACCTACCCTTTTCACGGGCATTACATTTTGCGATAGGGGGTGGAGGGTCAGGGGGTGTTTCTGCCAAGTGAGCCCGGAGTCACAGTCACAAACGTCCTCTTCTTCCTGAATAAAAGTGAGATTATGCTGCATACTTGTTCATATTTTAAGTAGTTCGCACAGACACAATGTTTTAAAAACAATAAAGTTCCTAATACCCGCCTTCTCTGAACAGTTAGCTTGCTGCCCCATCCCCCTCCTCCCTATCCTCTGTTGTGTGAATCCATGGACTAGCCTCCTCCCTCCTGCCATGCATGGTCTGATGTGCTGCCACTGCCCTCAATTTAGTATGATGTACCAGTCCACTCCTCCTGCCCTCCATTGCCCAATTCTATGCCCCATCATTGACCTCCTGCTTAAACTCTGTGCTTAGCTTGCTGCCCCTATTCTCCTTCCCCCTGCCCTCCGATGTCTTTGTGCATGCCCCTGCTCCATCCTTTTTGCCCACCATGTCCCATGGACCTGCCACTCCTATCTACTCTGAGTGTTTTGTTGAGCTGCCACTCCCCTCCCACCTGCCTAGCATTGTCAGATGACTGTAACCTGTCCCTGCCACCTCCACCCTGCCTGTCCACATGCCATGCCCCTATCCTCTTCCTCCTGTCCTACATGGTCCATTGTACTGCCTCACCCTTTTGCCCTCCCTGGTCTCTTGTGCTGCAACTGCTCCTCCTGCCTGCCCCGTGTGGTCTGTTGTGAGGCCCCTTCCCCTGAACTTTCTTGTCTGTGCACAGGTCCTGACCCTCCCTTCTATCCTCCATCGTCCTTTGTGCATGCCCTTGCACCCTCCTTCTTGCCCATCATAGCCATTGTGCTGCCACTAACCCTCCCACTTGCCATGCATGGTCTTCTGTGCTGCCATGGCCCCTCCCACCTTCCCTGTGTGGTCAGTTAGCTGCCCCTGATCTCCTCCCACCTTCCCTCCATGGTCTGTGTGTATGCCATCACAGTCTCACTGTTGCTCTTCATGGTGTGTCTTGCTTCTAGTGCCTCCATGGCTATCTTGCTGCTCCTGCCCTGCCCCCTTGCCCCCAGCCCTCTGTTTACATGTGCAGACCCCTACTCCCTCCCTCCTGGCTTGTCTGTTCCATTGTAATGCCCCTGATCCGTCCCTCCTGCCCTTTATGGTCTGTTATGCTGCAGCTTTCTCTCCTGTCTGTCCATTATGGTCAGCTAGCTACCATTGCCTCTTGCCCCTCTGTTCTCTGTTGTCCATGTGCATGGTCATGTCCCCTCCCTCTTGCTTTCTATGGATTGTTGTGCTGCACTCCCGTCCTGCATGCCCTGTGTGGTGTATTGTGCTGCTGCAAACCCTGATGCCTGCCCTGCAGGGTCAGTTTGGTACACCTCTCCATGTCCCTCCTGTCCTCTGTTATCCAAGTCCATGTCCCTATCCCATTTCCTTCTATGATCCAATGTACCATACTTGCGAACATTTTGAACTTGGTAAGAGGGAGATTTTGAAAAAAAAAATGGGGTTTTGATTTTCCCCTTTGAGTTACATTGAAAAAGAGGATATTGTAGACAGGAGACAGATCAAATAAAGCCCATTTGAGCTTAAAAACATTGGACGTTTCCTGGCTGAATCGGGTCTGTTGGCATGTATGGTTGTACTACCATTGCCTCTTCCTTCTGCCCACAATGGTCTATTACATTGCCACAGCCTCTCCTGCAAGTCCTGTATTGTTGGTTTGTTGCCCCTGCCCCCCTTTCCACTGCCCTCCATAGTCTGTTGTGCTTCCACGGCCCTTCCTACCTGCTCAGTGTGGTTAAATTGTTGCCTTTGCACCCTCCTACCTGCCTTCAATTTTCAGAGTCCGTGCCCCTGGCCTCTGCCTCTCAACAGCATCCTAATGAACAACTAGATTGCTAACATTCTATATTTATTACAAAAGTGTGGAACGCCTGACATCATCTTGATGTAATCAAAACTGTAATACCTAGAGCATTTCCTTTAGAAATTACATATATGAGAGGGTCTTATTGGCATCAAAATTATGGTTAGTGCTCTAAAAGACTAAAATAAGGACATATTTTCTGAGTTTTCAAATAGCGACAAAGCACTTTTAAATTATTTGTTATCTTTATGTTTTTTTATCCAGTTGACCACTTGATTAAATGTTGCACTTAGGGGAGAGGATGTGGTATTACTTCCAGAACTGCAGACTTTGCAACTGGGGAACCAGGTTGAAGTTTCTGCTTCAGCTCGACATTCTGTGATTCTGGTCAAATCACTTAGTCTCCCCATGTCTACAACCAAAATGAATTTGTTCTTGTGTGATGTAACCAATGCTCATGTAAAGCACTCCAATACCTGACAAGTCTGCACTATATAACATTGCAAAAACACAAAATAATAAGTGTTTTGCACACTTCTGTCATTGGGCTATATTTGGGCTACATCTGGGTGATTTTGGGCTACATTTTGGCCTCTTTTGTCTCCGGTGGCCATCTTGGGAGATTTATTTGTTATGAAGTTTCCTAATTTCCTCATGCACTGCAGTCTCCTCAGTAGGAAATGCTTTCAGTTTTTTACTTTGATTCCATCATGAAGGTATTCAGATATGTCACACATTTGCCATAAATTCTGAGTGTTAGCACTCTAGTTGCTCATTAGATCACTGTAGTAAAACTACTGTTCACCATGGAAGTCTGCTCCTGGTATTAAAAGTGCATGTTTCAGTCTGCACGTCAGAATTTTTTAATGAAATAGAAGAGGATTTGAGAAGTCACTCAAAATGTGCCCTCATTTTCTTTCTTCAGCATTAATCATAATTTCTATGGCAAAACGAACCCCCTCATTGTGTTCCTTTTTAAATTAAATGGTTTAAGTGTTACCAGTTTATTCCAATCAAGATGGCTTCAGGTGTGCCATACTTTTGTCATAATGAAGACAGTAAGCGCTCTAGTTGTTTTTAAGAACATTCTGGGACATTCTGTCATTGGGCTATACTTGGGCTACATCTGGGTGATATTTGGGCTACATTTGGGCTCTTTTGTCTCTGGTGGCCATCTTGGGCGACTTATTTGTGATAAAGTTTCCTAATTTCCTCATTTACTGCAGTCTCCTCAGTAGGAAATACTTTCAGTTTTTTACTTTGATTCCATCAAGAAGGCATTCAGATGTGTCACACATTTGCCATAAATTCAGAATGTTAGCACTCTTTTTGCTCATTAGATCACTGTAGTAAAGCTACTGCTCACCAGGGAAAACTGCTGCTGGTATTGAAAGTGCATGTTTCAGTCTGCATGTCAGAATTTTTTTATGAAATAGAAGAGGATTTGAGAAGTCACTCAAAATGTGCCCTAATTTTTCTTTCTGCAGCACTAATCATACTTTTTATGGAAAAATGAACCCCCTCATTGTGTTCCTTTTTAAATTAAATGTTTTAAGAGTTACCACTTTAATCCAAGCAAGATGGCTTCAGGTGTGCCATACGTTTATCATAAGTATGACTGTTAGCGCTCTAGTAGTTCTTTGGAACACTCTGGGAAGCTGCAGTAGAACACAAAGGAATCAACTGACAGTCTCTGCCCTTGTTGCATGTACATGTTTTACTGAGAATGTCAGACTTCATTCTAACATGACTGAGAAAGATAATGTGAATTTACAGAAAATAAGCTCTCAGTTTAGCTTATAGATCACCTTCCAAACCTCTGTGGTAAAAGCACGAGAAAATATTTTTCTCTCAATCATGATATCCCAGCAGAAGGCTTTTTCACATGGTGAAATCATCTTAGAACATACCACAATTCCTAAAATGAGTTTGGTACCATCAACAAATGATTTATAATGTAACTAAAGTCTTAAAACCTTCTATTAACTGCAATGCTTTTTAATGAGGTACTATCATGTATATTGGTCCCAAGATGGCTGCCAACACTTCTTGGATGAAGTGCTGACAGCCAATCAGATCTCAGGATGAGATGTGTGGTTAGGCTCCGCCCACATATATATATGCTTTTAAATGCTATTTTCTCAGGAAATACTGAACAGATGTACACCAGACCTGCAAAAGGCACTTCCTTGACCTTATGGCTACCTCTCTGCCAAATTTCAAGTAATTCTGTTCAGCCGTTCGGGCTGTAGCTGTGTCTAAAGGTCCTTTGGAAAAATGCATGGGGAAAATGCGTTTTGGGACCCCCCTTTTTTCTCGGCCCCTGCTTGACGAATCACCCCGAGACTTTCAGGGTAGGAGCTGAACGGAGCGCCCCATTAGTTTTGAAAATTTCACGAGGATTCGTCAACCGGCGCCAAAGTTATTCAAAATAGAATTTTGAGATTTCCTATGGAAACTAGGTTGTACCTATAACTATCTACTGGCGACTGCCAGTAGATAATATAAATATATATATATATATATATATTCACTGAAAAAACCATAGGTTTCACACACGTTATAGTTACGAATTAGTATTTAAAAAACCTTGCAAATTCACTAAAAAAACCATAGGTTTCACACATGTTATAGTTAGCTGGACATTTCACTCGTAAAAAACCAATGAAATGTACCCGTTATAGTTAGTGCAGGCAACTATAACTCACGCGACCGCAATCCTCTGCTGAGGACGTCAGATATTACATCACTGTATTTAGACACCTATTTACCCATGTCTTCTTCCATTAATCTTTAGCTATACATATATTACAAATATTTATTTTTCCTAAAGACACATATGTCATCAGTGTTGTAATATCTGACGTCATCAGCAGAGGATTGCGGTCGCGTGAGTTATAGTTGCCTGCACTAACTATAACGGGGAAATTTCATTGGTTTTTTACCAAATAAGTCTAAAATATGTCTTATTAAATTCTGAGTTCAGGGATACCAGATTCCATATGTCTATCTTGTCGCTATGGGAAGATATGCAGGTAAACATGTTACACAGCATTCCCCATGTTATCCTTTGGGCAAGATAGCCTTTCAATAGTAAAAAACGCAATTGGCAGTTTTTCACTATCAGGACATATTACCCACACTAGTACATGTCCTACCTTTCACATACACTGCCTCCCATAGGGGTGTCCAATGTGTAAGAAAAGGGAAGGGTCAGGCCGGGCAAGTGTGTACACTGGTCAGGACAACATAGCAGTTCACAGTTGCGCAGAGGCACTGCAGTGGCAGTCCCGAGACACCATTTTAGGGCTACTCATGTGGGTGGCACAATCAGTGCTGCAGGCCCACTAGTGGCATTTGAATCACCAGCCCTGGCACACTTAGTGCCCTTTACTAGGGACCTACTGGCAAAACAAATATGTAAATCATGGATAACCAATCACAGTAATAATTTAATCAGCGAGCATTTGCACTTTGGCACTAATCAGCAGTGGCAAAGTGCCCAAAGCATCTAAACCAGCTAAACAAAACCCATCACAGTGCCAAAAATGTAGGAGGCAGAAGCAAAAAGTCAGGGGAAACCACGCCAAGGATGCCAGGTCTAACAGATGGACACCAGCTGCCTGAGACCTAATGCACAAAAGACATTAGCCCTGGTTGTAGGGAAACAACCATTTATATGGTCCTCTGTCTGGTGCCCAGACAACCTAGGCTTGACACCAACTCCTAAACTAAAAGTTACAAATGTGGGCTTTATATTTGATTGTACCCTGCCTTGTGACAGCCAGGTAAATGCCCTGCCTGGAACATGCTTCGGTATTTTAAAAATGCTCCGGAAGATCATGGGGCCCCTTCCCGAATCGGTCTGCCGCAGCTGATAGCTGATTGATGCGGAGGGATGTGGCTCCTTCCTCTACCTCCCTCACTTCTGGGGGCAGAACCCTCTTAACCAGAATGCCTGACCGGACGCGCAGCGGACGCGCCGCTGGCACCCTAAAGGGAAGCCCGTCTGTGCCCGTCTGCGTCCAGTTGGGGCCAGGGGCCACAACCCCTGCATCTTGCCTTCCTCAATGGATGCATTATGAGGCAGAAGAACTACCTAGCCTAGCAGGCCCAATAATGAATGTATGCAAACACTCTATCACACCCGATAGCGAGCTTTTTGAATGTCTTCATTGCAGTTCTCAATTGTCAACAGACAGCCACACCAACTCCACCAAACTCGAAAAATATAAAATGTTCCTGCTAAACTGCAGGTCCCTGCCCAAACATACGGCAGAAATCTTTATCCTTCTGGAAGAAGAAAGGCCAGAGGTCTTGTTTCTCACGGAAACATGGCTTAAACCTAATTCTGACCCTGACCTTTTCCAGGCACTCCCCCCTGGTTATTCCATACAGAGGCTTGATCGGCCCACAGGGAAAGGGGATGGGATTGCTTTTATCTATAGAAACTATCCAACCTGCAGTATGACAAGTAGTTCTGTACCAGACTGGGAGGCGCTGTCTTTTCCATTGGATTCTCTCCATCGCTCACTTTCTCGGGTATTCTACTTTACCGGCCCCCTGGTCCCTCAGTGGAATTCTGCAACTCCCTGCCCGATCTGGCAGCTAATTTGGCTAGTACATCGGCCGATTTCACTCTAATGGGGGGCTTCAACCTTCACTTTGACGACCCCTTGCTGATGGCTGCAACTGAAATTACTGAGGATCTTGCAGCCTATCAGCTCCAACAAATAGTCAGTGAGCCTACTCACATAAAAGGGCATCTATTAGATCCCATTTTTCAAATGTGGAGGACTCAATGGGAGAGAAACCTACCCCTGTCCCATGGTCGGACCACTTTCTCATCCCATTTACTTGTTCCCCGTCCCCCATGGAGTTACATACGAAACCTATCTATACTAGTTTACGCCCCTGGCCCGAATTGTTAATTAAACAATGGACCACAATATTAGAAGAAACCAGACCAGTGTCATCTCCGGATCCTGTCACTGCCAATGAAAATTTGAATAACTGGATCCAAGAATCTCTAGACCTGCTCATTCCCGTAAAACTGACTCAAACTAAAACAGGAAGAAACCGAAAGGCATGGCACTCAGCTAAACTTCGGGGCCTAAAACAGACTTGTAAGAAGCTTGAGAGAGACTGGAGGAAAGACTTCTCTAGCGATAGGAAACTTAAATATAGAGAAGTTATCAATTCATACAAAGCTGAAATCAAACTAGCCCAGGTAGTTTACTATGAAAACATATCCTGAAAATTATTCCGAAGGTTTTCCCCCTTCTTCAATTCCAGGCAAGAAAAATCATGATCCAGGCCTTCATCCTGTCTCGTCTGGACGATGGGAATGCCCTTTATCTGGGTGCTCCTACCGCAACCCTTTCCAAACTCCAGACTATACAAAACTGGGCAGCAAGACTTCTCCTGGGTACTCCTAAACATCACTCAGCTAAGCCCGCCTTGAAACCACTCCACTGGCTCCCCATCTGGTAAGGGCCCGCCATTTTTCACATCATCATTCAGCCCTACCGGCCTAATAGAAGCCTTCGCTCAGAGACTATGAACTTTGTCACTGTCCCCAGGATCAAGAAAGCCAGAAGCGGGGGTCGGCTATTCTCATTTAATGCAGCCAGGCTTTGGAACTCTCTCCCACCCTGATATTCCCTTAGCTGGCGGAACTCCATATAACTGCTGCTACTAGCGCTGGGATGCCTCCGGGTAGCCATGCGCTATATAAATGCTTTTTTCATTTCATTTCATTTCATTTCTCAATATTCTAGAGGTTGATATAAAGTAGTAAATTCGCACATACACGCGCACACACACACACAGGCACAAACATGCACACGCACGCACACACATGTACACACATGCATGCTCACACACACACAGGGACAAACATGTACACACATCCACACACACATGAACACGCAAGCAAGCACACACACACAAATGGGCACATGCACCCATTCTCAAACACACACAGACACACTCAACCGCACACACACACATGTGCACACATACATATATAGGCAGTGGACATTCTTCCTCCTTCTGGGTCACCTGTTCACATCATGCTTTCTTTATTCTTAACTTTCCCTGTTAGAGAAGTATCTCAGAATGGACAGAAAGTGGCGAAGCAAAAACCTTTGAATTTACAGACCCTGTCCTTTGATGATCTGACCAAAGGCTTATCTGCAAAGTAAACATATTTATCAACCTTCGCAGTGGATCAGACCACAATGACTCCTCGATGACAAGAATTGATCAAACAACACAATGGTGCAGTCCACTCACTCTAAACCTAGCTCTCATGAAGTCTTGATTACACATGCATGCACGTTACACCAGTGATTACTTTTCCTGTGTGTCCTTCCTCTCGTCTGCATGGACCTCTGTTGTCAGCTTCACACCCTCTGCTCTGTGATTGAAATGGCTAAAGAGAGAACAGTCAGTAATTAACATGATTTGTTTATTTCTAGACCCAACGCTGGAAGACCCCAGGAAGGTACAGTATTCAGCCACTTTTATTGTTTATGAAAAGGTGGAGGTAACTGGAAATAGGCACTCAAACAGGAAAAAATAAAGACCCGGAAAGAAAGAAAAATGTAAGAACAGAAAATTTTAATCACAAATGTTAAAATATGCTGACCTATGAGGTGAGCAAAGCAGAGAGACACATAGAGACATGGAACATTTCCAAATTCTTAGATAAAGACAAGGACACAGGTTTTTGGTAGCCTGTGAGTTTGTTTGGGGTGTCCTTAACCCCTTCAGTGCCCATGACGAGCTGGACTCGTCATGGGCTGCGGTGGCGCTGTGCCCATGACGAGTCCAGCTCGTCATGAACTCCGCCCGCAAATGCAAAGCGCGGCACTGGGCGGGGAAAGGGGCGGGCATGCAAGGGGTTAAGGGAATGTTATTTATTGTTATTGCGGTTAGCCAAGATCTTTTGATTTTATTAAAATGATATGTGTAATAGACTTACTTAAATGGCCTCAGGCACTGGTTCGGTTCCTTTGAGTGACTGCATCTTTCTTTTACACAAGGAGCTCTTCCACACAAAAGGTAGCTCGCTTCAGTGCCAGTGTTTTTGTGTTTTGTACTTGATCATTACTTGAGTCTTTGGGGCATATTTACAAGGCGCTACCGTTGCCGCAGAGTCATTTGTTTGATGCAGTGATGGTGCAATCAGTGCACCTCACTGCTCAATGCGCCATATTTACAGTCGGGCGCATTGGGCTCAATGCGTCAGTTTCCAGAGGCCTGGGTCATATTACCCCTGTGCCAGGAATGATGTATGCACGGTAGGCAGCCCCCCATTAAAAGCCACGGAGAACTGATGCAGTGAAATGTGCAACTTTTCACTGCGTTACTCTACGACTTGACCGTCAAAACCCCTACGCCTTCTCAAACCAGGCGTAATGATTGACGCACGGCTTTTAACATGGGACTCACCTCTGTGTTCTGACGCATTGCTGGAGCTGCGTCAGTCTTACAACTAACTCCAGCTATGCGCCACTTTAGCGCCAAAATATACGTCAGAAAATGGATCCTTACCCCATGGAGCACTGTATTGTAAATACATCACATCTATGGTGTCATTACGGTATTTGTGGCGAGCGCAAGAAATCTGACGCATCGATGCATCAGTTCTTGTAACTATGCCCCACTGTGTTTAGAGCCTGATGTGATAGCAGGACGCGTGTCATGCAACCAAAGGGCACATTCCAGCTGAGGCACATTCCATATTCTGCTAACACTGTTGTAAATTCCTTTCCGAGTGACCTTGTTTATATGACTACTGCTATTTTACATCAACTCACATGAACTCTGAATATGAGCTAATCAGTGTGCTCTATCAATCTTGCCAACCCTGTTTCTCTTCCTTTATTTTTTCTTTCCCTCTTTCATTTCTTCTTTATTTATTTCTTCCTTTCTTTCCTTCTCTGATTTCTTTCTTTCCTTCTCTGATTTCTTTCTTTCTTTCTTTCTTTCTTTCTTTCTTTCTTTCTTTCTTTCTTTCTTTCTTTCTTTCTTTCTTTCTTTCTTTCTTTCTTTCTTTCTTTCTTTCTTTCTTTCTTCTCTTCCCTTCCTTCCTTTCTTTCTCTCTTTCTTGTGGTCTTGTCTTCTTTCTCTTTTGCCTTCTCTCTCCCCTTCTTTCCTTCCATCTTTCTTTCTTTTTCACCATCCTCCTTTCCTTCTTGTCTTCTTCCATTCTTTCTTTCTTTCTTTCTTTCTTTCTTTCTTTCTTTCTTTCTTTCTTTCTTTCTTTCTTTCTTTCTTTCTTTCTTTCTTTCTTTCTTTCTGTCTTTCTTTCTTTCTTTCTTTCTTTCTTTCCTTTCTTCCTACTTTCATATCTATAACCATCTCATTTCATATACCTCGTGGGATGAAAGGGCATGAACAATAATCTGTGTTCCAAACGTTATCTCAAATATTTCTATGTTGACTTAGTAGCTGACAGCTTGCTAAATACATCTACTATACACGTTCCATTTTCTTGATATCTTTCTTAATCTCTTATCCAGAAGTTAGGTATTCCCGACAGCTCTGGGTTAAGGCTTTGTTTGTTTCCAGATGGCTGGCTCACCTTGTCTTGCCTGGGTATTTAGGGGTGTCTCATTCAGATTTATTAAAGTTCCAGTCGGCATCAGCCTTGGTTTGTTGTCCACCTGTCTTGCTTTTCTTTCTGTGTATCACATCTAGTCTCTGGTTTACTTCTCACTGCATCTATCTGTCTCTTCTGTCTGTTTGGTGTTATGGACAGATCCATATACACTAGTGGGGTCTTCCTCTGCCTCAAGTTACTGGTCTCCAGCATCAGTTATATGTTGACTTTCATGGGGAAATATGTGTTCTTCCCCACATGTAAAGATGATCACCTTCACCCCAACACAATCTCACTCATTGAAGCTGATGTATGGTTTGGCTACATAAAAACCTCTCTGCACATAAACAATCAGTAATTATGCTTTGCAACTTCTGTGTGTGCTGCTTAATGAAACACATATAGAAACTGCAAAACGTAATTCTTTTAAATGATTGTTTGTGTGCAGGAAGGGACACCTTCCTGCACATAAACAATCAATGGTGTTTTGCTGTTTCTATGTGTGCTGCACAATGCAGCACACATGGAATCAGCAAAAACGAGGAGAAATAAAGCATTTCTCCTCGTTTCGTCTGTTTGAGACCAGGCTGTCCCTGCCAATAATAATAATAACAATCAACAATGGTGATTTGTTACTCCTATGTGTGCTGCATTCTGCAGCACACACAGAAGTAGCAAATCGTCATTATTTAATAATTGTTTATGTGCAGGAAGGGACATCTGTGCAGGAAGGTGTCCCTTCCTGGACACATAAACAATCGTGAATGGCGTTTTGCTCTTTTTATGTGTGTTGCAGGATACAGAACACATGGAAAATTCCAAAAGGAGGATAAATAAAAGTATTACTCCTCGTTTCACCATTCTAGCACCTGCTATAGCATGATGTCAGTTGTTGGCTCTGCCTCAGAATTCCACATCCTTGTAAATCTGGAGCAGCATCAAAAAGCAATGGGTTTTGGGGTGGAACCCCCACAGCAGCACCCATTGCATGACCCGTTCACATTGCGCCTCAGGAACATTGGTAAAAGTTCCTGTGGTGCAATTCACTTGTAAATATGCCCCTCTGCTGTTTGTAAGTCGCACACACGCATTTTTATCGGGGCCATTTCCCTTGTGCCCTCTTTCCGCTGAAGGCCAAAAAGCTGCAGCGTAGGCCCAGATGCAAGGTCAAGGCTGCGTGAACGTTTAAATGAGCAAAATGGAGGCATCCATGTTCCAAAGGCGTGTGCATTGTTTCAAACTACCTGTTGAGAAAAGCAACAATGAAACCGAGTGATCTGGAGCTGTGCACAGACTGCTTAGTAGAGGTGAACGGGCAACAAATTAACAAGGGAAGCCAAAAAGAGGAAAAGTTTTGGCTTGTCTTTAAGATCCGGCGCATGTGATGTAAATCATACAAAAACCATCACATAAAATATGATTACGCCCCTTCAAAATTTGTGAGTGTATTTCTCTAACATGTATAAGCTTTAACATTATTACCTCACATTATAGCACTGCACTTACAAGTACTTTTTAAAGTTTTTAAACATGAACTCAGAACCAGTCTCACCCCTGCTCCCACCCTAGCGATGGTTCCATTAGTGAACCTAGAGGCAGGACAGTTGTCGATGTGAACCCTGTATGTGGCCTAGATTCCTATATACAGAGCACCATTATAGTCTATTAAATCAAACACAATAGGTTTTTGTACAGCTGGTATTCTGAACTCATGTATTTGATGGTACTTTCATATAAGATAGGGAAGGAAAAGAAGTGTGGGTAAAATGGAGATATTCACCGCAGATCACACAAGCAGAGAAGCGGGGATTAACCCATGTTTTCTGGATTCATTTTATACAAATCAGCCACTAAATGGGTATCTGTTTGTATCTCCTTTTTACCTTAGATGTTAATGTTTTGTTTTTACCTTTTTGTGCACGAGGGTAGAGGAAGGGTGGCAGGCAGAAGCCACATGAAAGCTCAGCTTGTTATGGGCTCCAGGTTCCAAAGTGACCTTGAACTGAGCTAGAGCTAGGCTTTAGGTTCGACCTTTCAGCAGCTCGCCCACCTCTGCTTTGTTTGAAATGGATCCACATGACCCACTAGGAGCAGCACTGACTTCCAAGGAACACAAGCCCTGGCTCCTACCTGGAACCTCTTTAAAAAGCCTTGCAGTACTCAAACTGGACCTTGAAGAGAGTGAGTGCCCAATGGAGGGACACTTTGGGCACTCCCCGACAACACTGAACGGCAGCCAATAGTGATTCCATCAGAAAGATTGAAAAAACCTGAAGAAGGCCTGAAAGCGTCGCTCCATCTTCCACCTCCCAGGAGTGGAGCTTTCAACCAAGGTATGAGCTGGATTGCTAGTTTTTTCCACTGGGCATTTCCCTTGTGGGTTGGAGCAATTGGAGATTGGTTTTTAAGGCAGGGCCGCTGAGGGCAAATCCACCACTTTCTCCTGCTTCTTCAAGTAATTACAGGAGGCACAGGGATGTAAGAGGGTGGCTCTGTAGAGAGGACAAAGAGAGAAGAGAGAGGAGAGAGAGAGAGAGAGATTGAGAGAGAGACAAGAGAGAAGGAAGGGAGAGGGGCTGATTTGAAAATTTTTGCCAGGACAGATTTTGGTTCCGAATCCCACCCTGGACCTCTTAGCAGATGGCTGATAGATGGGTCGAACTGGAGTGTTGGCGCTTCTACCTGGAGTGTCCACAGTGATGGGGCAACAAACAATACTATAACACACACTATGTACCTGGGTTGGTGTGAAAGGAAGGAACGACCAGAGCAAAGATGGAACACTGTGCTCCTAGGACGACAACCCTCACTCACCCGACGGTGACATGCTCCATCATTGGGGTCCCTCCTCGCACTGGGACCTTAAGGAACCCATTGTGGGCTACGACTTCCCTAGGAAAGGATTTGAGGTGTTGTGTTATAAAGATGAGCAATGTTGATATATAGGAGTGATGGGTAGAATGCAAACTAGTGAAAAAAGTATGATCTAAAACTATCTCATGGTGGGCAAAAAGTGGCCATTATTCTGATTCCCATTGGATGGAGTTAAACATAAAATGGGTAAGGATTTCTATACTTGCCCTATCTCATGAGGTCAACATGTTTCTGTCAAAGAAGAATTGGAAAAGTTCAAAGGCATTCAACAGGACCAAAGTATAGATGTCACTCTGCTATTGAGTTTCAAAAATTATAAATACTAGCCACGCAGTCAGCTTTGTGGCTATTCTCGTGGTCCTGTCACAGCAAGAGGATGCACTTTGAAACACATGAGCGTGTATGAAAACTCAGCTCAACTGTCGTCAGCACCCAACTGAAGTAGAAAGCTGCACTGTTTCTGTGTGTGTATTTTCATGCAGGGCTGGCAAACAATACTGACAACAAGCATTGGCAAAGCCAATAGATGTGCCATCGACTGCCAGCCTTTTGACTTTCAGCAATGCTTGTTTTGTTGTGTCATCTGTTTTGCAAAACATTGTCGGGGAAGCTGAGGGTCCTCATTAATCTAAAAAAAACAATGGCTTAAGACAAAAAAAAAGTGTCTCAAAAAAGCACACATTCACATAGAAGTCTCTGACCATGAAGGGAACTACACTGTGTATGGATGTGCTCTTTGTGAAAGGGAGGCATGGTGTAAATCATAGTAAAGACAGCCAATAGCTGAAGTGGGCTGAATCATTACTCCATGATGCAGTCTTTTTTTTTTCTTTCTTTTTTTTTTGTTCTCATTAGCCTCAGATTACCTTTCATGCCCCTCCGACCGTGACCACCCTTTAAATGTGCTGTGAGAGCAAGGATCTGATTTACGCCTGCCTTACCTAGAGACCCATCAATTGCACTTCATGGAGCGAAACCCCTGTCTTACGACACTCTCAACTTACTATCATTCCTTTGGTACTGCCCTTCCTCGATAGAAATGAGAGAATTAGGATTGGCTTGTGCATTTTCTAAGGCCTGCTTTTTAGGCACGATCATTGGACCACCCTTCCTACCTCCCCAACCATTCAACCATTCAACTACTGGGCGCCAAATAGCATACCTTCTTTTATCTAAGGAGGCTGCATCCAAATGTAGGTTATATCTTAATGATGATTTCCGCTCTATATATGTTGGAGAGAGAGCACTGGTCCACTTTTTGTCAAAAAAGTGACGCAACTGCAGTGCAAAAGTGACGCAAGGGGCTTGTAAATCTGCCCCATATATCTAAACACATAAAATGTGCTAGGCTCCCACAAGAAGGAGGTGTTCGCTGGAATGTGGGCACCTGTAAGTTGCATAATGAGCTCTGGCATCTGAAAGGATAGTAGGTATGCAGCGGGACACAGTGTATCAGCACGGTCATCAGAGGACATACCCACCTGCTCGTCTTCTATAGGTCACTTCGCATCAACGGAGCACTGTGAGCGCTAAGTTAAGAGAGTCTCCGCCACAGTCTTGGGCTGACTGGTGTCTTATGCAGTTAAAACTCTGCAGCAGCGCAATTTAACCACCTTAGGCAGTGGTTGCTGATTGTTTGTCAAAGGAACAGAACATTCCACAATAATATACACAAAGCAACATTGGAACACAGTTAGAATATAATAGGGGACATCACAAAAAAACAATAAAAACACAACACAACTGTTGTACAATGCAAAAGTATAATTGTAATAAGGCTGCACAAAAACACAGCTGCATAAAAGAAAATAACAGAACCCTATACCACCACCACAAGAGACCACACAAAACATGCAAAAACGTTCTGGTCACACACACCACCTCAGGAATCCTGGTTTCCAAGCACTGCCTTAACTTACCACCAAGGACTTGAAATAGCGCAAGTAAAAAATTGTTTTGTGATCCGGTCCCTAATAATTCACCAGATGATCTAGACTTTCAGAGAAGGTATCCCAGCTTCCGGATGGAGCTTCATGAAGCTGCAGCTTCCTGTTGGCTGCGGTGATATCAGTTCCTGAAGCGGGTCATCAATTACTAACTTTGAGGTTTGGGCCCATTGTTTGCAGTGCTGTGCTTCTCCTCAGCTGGCCAGGTGAATTCTTGTCCCCACAGCAGATGATGACATGGAGCCTTATATAGGCCTTGGTGAGTGGCCCTCTGTCTCACCAGGGGGATGGAGGTCAAGAGCACGCCACCCTGGTGGAGGACCGCCCGGCACTTTTACTGATCCCCACCTGTCTGGCAGGGGTCTCCTTGCACTGAGTACATCTTTAAAGTACCTGTTTGGCAAACGTTTTTTTGATCAGAGGATCAGTTTGTCTTATCAGAACCAAAAAATAAATTGACCCCGTGTGCAGAGAGATTTTTCCTGCATGTTCGGGCTATATGACATTTTCCCTGGCCATTGCCGCCATGCCTCGCATAGCAGAAACAGGCAGGGAAAATGATAACAGGTCACCCTCAGTAGGCCAGAATGAGTGTCGCTGTAACACATCAGCCCCATCAGGGCTGAGCCACTGAGTGAGTGATTACCGACCAGCGAAGGCTTCATCAATGGTAATCCAGCAATTTCCCTGACTCTAGATAGAGCGGGGGACCATAGGTTGGTGGGGCTGAAGGGTCAGCGGCTTACGATATTCATCTCAGTTCACCAAACCCATAGTCATTTCTGAAACCAAACTATCTAAGAGCCAGTCTCCTAACTTTGGATGCCTCAACTCAACCGTGCAATGATGTTACTTTATAAAGCATCTTATGTTATGTGTGTCGTGTGTCTTACATCTCTTTCTAAATCTAGTATTGTTTTTACCTTATCCCCACCCTGCTGTGCCTGCCCTGATGTAAACTGAACTTTCTTCTCTGTTTTAATAGATGGTTCGCTTTATTCAAATGGCTTTGAGAAGGTTGATGAAAAAGGTAAGTAGCACTTTGTATGTTTTCGGCATGTCATTCACTGTTGTCATGGAGCTGGAATTTCCTTACCATTTTCTCAGAGTGCAATGACATAAGCAGAGATGTGTAGCATGCAACAGTCATGGAACAAAATTATGTGGCAAGCCTTGAGGTGCTTGTTCTCCCACTCAGAGACATGTGGCCCATAGGTTTTATTGGACTGTCTCCTCTGAGGCATCTGACGTAAACGTTATATTGGACTGTTGCCTCAGAGGCATGTGGCTTATAAGTTAATACTCTACTGTCTCCTCAGAGACATGTGGCCTTCATCAGTTTAACTGAACTGTTTCCTCAGAGGCCCATAGCCCACCAGTTTTAGTTGACTCAACCATCAATAAATCCGGGTTCTTATAGAGCACAGCTAATCACCCGTTAGTGTCTCAAGGCGCTTGGGTTGGGTTCTGCAGTTCAGCCGAAGAGCCAGTTCAGTCGAAGAGCCAGGCCTTGAGGTCCTTCCTGAATCGAGGCAGTGAGGGTGATTGCCTGAGATGTAGAGGAAGAGATTTCCAAGTCTTTGCAGCGAGGTAGGTGAAGGATCTTCCTCCAGCCATGGTCTTGTGGATCTAGGGCATAGTGACTAGGGCCTGGTTGGGAGAGCGGATGATATCTGATGGGAGTGTTGAAGGAGAGGGAGTGGTTGAGTTATGCAGGTCCGATGTTGTGAAGGGCTTTGTAGGTGTGCGTGAGGACTGGATCCTCGGAGCCACGAGGCCAGCTGCTTTACTGGACTGTCTACTCAGAGGTACATGCCCCATCCATTGTACTGGAATCTTTTCCTCAGAGACTTGTGGTCTCATCAGTGGCATATCAATTTCACTGGACTGTTTCTGCAGAGGCATGTAGCCCATCAGTTGTACTGGACTGGCTCTTCAGAGACATATAACCATTAGCATGTACTTGACTGTTTCCTCAGAGGCACATGTCCCATCTGTTTTACTGGACTGGCTCTTCAGAGGCACGTGGCCAGCAGTTTTTAGTGGATTGTCTCCTCAGAGGCACGGACCCCATCAGTTTTACTGGACGGTCTCCTCAGAGACACGTGGTCCCATCAGTTTCAATGCACTGTCTCCTCAGAGAAACATGGCCCATCAATTTTAATGGACTGGCTCCTCAGAGGCATGTGGCCGCATCAGTTTTACTGGACTTTCTCCTCAGAGACACGGCCCATCAGTTTTAATGGACTGTCTCCTCAGAGACACGTGGTCCCATCAGTTTTACTGAACTTTCTCCTCAGAGACACGTGCTCAGCAGTTTTACTGAACTGGCTCCTCAGAGACACATGGCCCATCAGTTTTACTGGACTTTGACCGAAGAGGCACGTGGGACAATCAGTCTTACCAGACTGGCTCCTCAGAGGCACCCTTCCAGCAGCTTTACTGGATTGTCTCGTCAGAGACACAGTGCCTATCCGTTTTACTGGACTGTCTCCTCACGGACACGGGGCCCATACGTTTTACTGGACTGTGTCCTCAGAGGCACGTGGCCAGCAGCTTTACTGGATTGTCTCTTCAGCGATATGCGGCCCATCAGTTTTACTAGTCTGTCTCCTCAGAGGCACGTGGCCCATTAGCTTCACTAAACTATCTCATGAGAGACACGTGGCCAGCAGTTTTTATGTGCATGTGGTTCTTTACTTCTAGTGGTATAAATGGGTTGAAAGACTGTGGAATGATCACCATAATAACAAGTGTGATCAGAGTAAATGTCAGTCATTTAGGTGGCTTCACACACTTCCACCTGCCTCGATTAGCTGTGTAATCGAGTCCCCCACATTGGCGCTGGTGTGCCCAGCCATGAGGCCCGCAGCTCACCATACCACAGGGGCATTGCCTGCACTAAGCTGATGAGGCCCAACAACGCCAAAACCTGTCAGTGGTTCTTACATTCCTTCTGAGAAGGGCGGTGGATGATATGGTTGAGGGTGAGCCAAGACTGAAATTCCTGGTCTTTGGGGACACAGACACAGAACAAAGGAGTGGAGGGTCCCCTGAAGGATCACCTGTGGATTCAGGGTGATTCATACCTGTATCTCCATCAATAATGTCAGTGGTGCTGGAACTATTTTCAGAGTGGGGGAGCTGCCATCAATGTTACATCACTGAAGTCATGAGGATTGTAAAAGATCCAAGCATCACACAAACAATAGGTGTATCAAATGTGCCACTCCCATTCAGCAGGGGAGGAGTTAGGGTTGGGTATGGAGTTGGTAGTGCATTTTGGATCACTGGTGAGGTACCACACAGTCATTTACAGACAAAAAATGGGCACTAAAAGTAGATACAGTTTTACTGGTAAAAATATACAGTGCAAAAATGGAAATGTGTGGAAATTGGGTTTCTGTGAATATTTATCATTTGAGCGTCACCGAGTCAAGTATTTTGATTTTATTTGATCCTATTAAAATCTTTGTTACCGTCACACTTCAGAATTACAAAAAAGTGCTTCTATTGTGCTTTCTTAATTGTGATATAATTTGAAATATGTGTATGGTTCATTTACTGATCCTTAAATGTGTGTTAAAAAAAAAACTGACATACTACAGCCTTCCCTTTCACCAGCAGCAACCCATGCAGATAAGAGCTGCGGGGCCCTGTGGGGGGGATTTCGACAGACGACAAGGGAAAATTAATTATTTATTTAACTTTCCCTTGTGGTTGTCTGTCTAATGCACTCCCCTCCCAGCCCAGCCCCACGCCCCACCGCTCTTACCTGCGTGGGCCGCTGCAGCCTTTCACCCCCTGTACCCAAGCAGCATTGTCACCTGGGTCACTTTTACAAAATCCTCTCACTCCCAAGTCGGAGAAATAAAACTACTCTTCAGTTTCTGAATCAGAAGGAATTTGCCAGAAGACAGTGCCTGACATTTGTCCTCTGCCCTTAAACAAGCAGCAAATGTGACAAGATAAACACAAAATATGAAGGCATCTGTATTGCTCATTCACCTTCTGAACTCCAGCATGATTATTTCTGGGGTCCAGCAGCACCCCTGCACCCTTCTTCCAGCGCCTGTGATAATGTGCTCTTTCAGCAGTCAGATCATGATTCCAAACTATAAATCACAGTGCTTCAGACTTCACACCCACACCTCAGCTTAAGACCCATCCTTTATGTTAAGGCGCCCTTATGTTCTCAGATAGTAGACAGCTGAGCCATCATATCTGTGCACTGGTACTGTAGGTTCTCTGAGAGTGCATCTATTGCTGTGGTTGTCCAGATTTACTGACTGAAGTGTCAGACCTGCCTCCCAGTTACAGAGAACTTGTAGGCAAATATACAAGACAACATGTTTGTCTCTAGGGCTACAGAAATCTCACAGTGCAAGCCTCGGATAACAGAGGTATCCCCAATGTAACACAAGGCTTCCTGGTTCAAGCCTCAGACAGCAGAGCTAGCCCTAAGATTATACAGGACTTACTGGTTCAAGCCACAGACACAAGGCTTCCTGGTTCAAGCCTCAGACAGCAGAGCCATCCCTAAGGTTACACAAGGCTTGCTGGTTCAAGCCTCAGACAGCAGAGCTGTCCCTAAGATTACACAGGGTTTACTGGTTCAAGCCTCAGACAGCAGATTTCCCCCTAAGAATACACAGGGCTACTGGTTCAAGCCTCATGCAACAGAGCCATCCCTAAGTTTACACAGGGCTTAATGGTTCAAGCGCAGACAGCAGAGCTATCCCTAAGGCTACACAGGTCTTACTGGTGCAAGCCTCAGACAGCAGAGCTATCCCTAAAGTAATACAGGGCTTACTGGTGCAAGCCTCAGGCAGCAGATCTATCCCTTAGGTTGCACAGGGTTTACTGGTTCAATTCTCAGATGTTAGAATAATCCCTCAGGTCACACAGAACAATATGGCTCATACGAGGACAGGAGAGCTATCGCTGACATCATCCAACTATCTTAATGTCTAGGACCTCAAGGACAACTCATCCTTTAGGATAATAACAGCCAACATGCTAAGGTACTAGACAGCAGCTCTTTCATACCCTCTGCACGGATACTGCAGACTCCCAGAAAAAACAAATAACCCTAAGCTGCATAGATCTGAGAGGTTCAGGCTCAATCAGCAGACATGTCTCCCAGGTGGCTGAAATCTTACAGACATAAAGCATCAGACTCATACAGTAGGGATCTCCCTAGGGTTACAGAGGTATTGCAACTAATGTGTAAGGTTGGTGAGCTACACTTTGGGTATCGAGTCATTGTCCTTCGCAGAGTTTATGTGTGTTATTTTCAGAGGCAAAAATGGCTAAATGCTTATACGGTCAGTTGATGCATGTATGTGTTGTATACATGTTGTTGCATGGTATGTAGACCTTGTGATGAGCTGCGGAGCTCAGGTATTAATCACTGGATTCCATGGTTGCATCTTGAGAGTCTAACACTACGCCTTCTTTTACAGTCGAACCCTACTATGTCAACGTGGAAACGAGACCAGGTGAGTTGGTGCTCTTTTCTTTGAGCTGAGTGTAGGGGTTAATAATAATATCTGGATTGTGGGGCAGTGCTGACTTCACAGAGTACTATTGATGAAGTGCATGTCTTCTGAGAATCATTCTCTGTAGGGCTGATACCATCCGGAGAAGGTTCCTTTAAGAAGATTGACTGTGATGGGAATTTGGTGTGTGATTACTAGCTATATTATAGGAACACAGGCACCGTCTGCATTCTAGAGACTAAAAAGCAATCCAGATGAATGCCCAAATTGTCTCTGGAGATGTAAGCCGAAACATTCTCCCATAGCCCATTGTACAGTTTGTGTGACACTTCAGTGTACTGGGAGAAGGTTTAATGTGAGGGTGGGGCCGTTGTCTGTACCTTTGATACCTGGATATCCAGTTTCAGTTCCTTGGCATGGGAGTGTTGCATGGGCTCTGCCCAGGGGTGCAACACAGGCCCACGCAGCCCCGCGTTGCAGGGGGTCCCCAAGCTCCAGGGGGCTTCCTCAGCACAATACTCTGGCTGGAGAGCTCCTGATTGAGTACGGAAGGGGCCCCTCCACGTACCTTGCAGGAGGGCTTTCTCAAGTTTTATTATGCCAGTGGCTCTGCCAGTGAGAGGCCAGCAGTGTGACTAAGATGAAACAATGTCTGTGTGTAGGTATTGCCTTTCTCTAGGGGTTGCCCCCCACTAAGGAAGTACTGAGCTCAGTAGATAAAGCAAAAAATGAAGACCTGCACTCACTCCCTCCTTCTTGAGCATGAGTGAGACTCAAAGACTGCTAAAAACAAAAGGACAGTGGTGCCCACATCTGGTACACAGAGTCTATCCTCAAACTCAGACACCCTGTCATTAGATTAGGAGAAGACAACAGAACCTTATTACATTGTACAAATTGTTCTCAGTTCGTTGTATTTACCTTATACAGATGACTACATTCATTTCTCTGTATTTATTAAAAAAACATAGAAAAGTCTTCTTTTGAATGGCTCTTAGTGCAATCATTCAATCAATCAATCACGTGGCTTGTAAAGTGCAACTACTCACCCGTAAGGGTCTCAAGTCACGGGGGGGGGGTGGAGCTGCTGATCGATTGAGGGTGCTGTGGTTCAGTCAAGGAGCCAGGTCTTGAGAGGTCTTTCCTGGATTGAGGCAGTGACGGTGATTGCCTGAGGTGGAGAGGCAGGGTATTTCAGGTCTTTGCTGCGGGTAGGAGAAGGATCTTTGTCTGGCCATGGTCTTGCAGATACGTGGGACAGTGGCCAGGGGCAGATGGGTGGAGCAGAGGTCTCTGGTGGGTGCGTGGAATGCGAGACGGTGGTTGAGGTACACTGGTTCCACGTTGTGTAGGGCTTTGTAGGCCTGAGTGAGGAGGTTGAAGGTGTTTCTTTTGTATATAACTTTTTCCATAGTTTGTTTTATTAAGCACAGAACCATAAATTCCAATGCTCCCTGCTCCCTATAATATGGGTGCACTTGGGGAGTACCCATGGTACCCCCAACATTTCACTGCACCAAGTGGCAGGCACAGTGTAGTGCCTGCCACGTAGTGCAGTGAAATGCACAACGTGCTCCTTTTGGCATTGCGGCGGTGCTGCTGTCGGCAGCCACCACCGCAATGTTAAAGGTGCGGAACAAGACCGCCCGGTGGCGGTCCCATCATATTTGGGTATACGAGACCGATGCATGCATGGCGTACGGTCCTGGTTCACACCACCGTGGCAGACGGAGCCAGTCCGTCCGCCATGGTAATGAGCCCCATACTCTCATTATTCTTTCCTTTGCCTGATTCTTCCTTAGCTGAATCTATTGCCACTGCTACTCACCATCTTCCAACGTACATTTTTCTTGAGAGCCCACGGAGGCCACCCCACAACTTTTATTACTGGTCTACGTCATCTACATGGAAAACGTTGACTGCTTGAGTTCTTATAAGGTGGGATAATATGGCGATCTTTGAAGATTTTCTGTTAAGGCTTCTCCTGCAGTTTATCTTGCTTTTACTGACTAGACTAAGATTTCTCCACAAGTTTAGCTATGGTGACTTTCTCAGGTCTTTCCAATTCACCTTTCCTTGGTTTTATCTTTCATAACTAGTTTATTACATTCTTTCTGGTATCCCACATGGGCATCTCAATGCATGGTTCCTTTCTTTTCACCTCTCTTTCTTCAATTGCTTCATGAAAACACCACTTTACATTCTTCTGTTGCTGTCCTGATTCATCATCATGTCACCATCTCTAATTTTGTTACTGCTATGATCAATTATTGTCTTATGTTTTACTTCTTTGGGGCCGATTCCGATCTGGGTCGGAAGGGCACCGAATGCGATCCGGCCAGAAAAACTACGATCCGTACGCGTGTTTTCCGCCCGACTCGTACAGCTGTACGAGCGAGCAAGTACGATGTGAGCTACATGAAATTCACCGACCGAGTCGTTTCTGGGTCCGTACCGCTCCGTACGTCTCGGTCGTAAGCTAACCGTGGCGTGCAATGGATGCGATTCACGACCGAGCCAGTACGATGCATGCGTCGGACAGCCTGTGCGAGTCGGATTGTCCAGCTCGCAAATCGTCCAGGTCGTTGCATTTTGACCCCCTGTCACCCGCAGCCCTACGACTCGGACACAGGGGGAGACCCAAGGGTCCCCCCAACACAGGCATGTACGGTGCGGATGGCACCGATGCGTACCCACTGTAGGGGGTGCCCTTGCATGAGACGTACCCATTCAGTCAATGGGAGCCCATGTACCTGTCGTACGACCGGCTCCTATTGACTTCTATGGGAGTCCGACCGAACCGAGTCCGGCAGTATACGGCCGCATTGCACTCACGCGGTCGGACTGCAGGACTCCGGCTCGGTCGGAAAACACTCCGGATTGCTTTCCAAGCCCGATCGGAATCGGCACCCTTGTTGTAAATTCCACAGTCTTGAAAAAGTCACGAAGTGACGGAACACATGTTGGCTGTTCTTCCACAAAGAATACAAAGTTGTTGAGCATCTGTATGACAAGAATATCTGTTGGGTTAAACAGTCAGAATATCGAGTTTTTATTGTCGACTTGCACTAATATCGTGTGCAAAATATCGGGATACAAAAATATCGATTGTCAGAATATCATGGTCAAGAATATCGAGTTTAAGGTAAAAAATATCGTTTTTAAGAACATCGAAGTCATTAATATCATTTGCAAAAATATAGGTGCCGATTCCGATCCTGTAAAAATTTTCCCCGTACGAATCGTATCCGGATTTTTGTCCGTACGAATCGTACAAGTAGCGTACAAACTGCCAAGTACGATTCGTATGGGAAAAAGTCCATACGAATCGCATTGGGAAAATCTCCCCACACGTCCTCGGGTCGGAAAATGTGTCCGACACATCCCCGGACGATTTAACGTACGAATCGGAAAAATTAAGTCTGACCGCGCAAGTACGATCCGTCTCATCCTTCCGATTTTACAACCGTATGGAAAAAACACCGTACGGACCGAACTCCTATAGCAACCATGGAGACATGTGCCCGCATACGCGCCGATCACCCCACCCCAGACCCCGTATGTACGCGCAGAACACCCCCCCCAGCCCTCGTATTTACGCGCCGAACACCCCCCCAGCCCCCGTATGTACGCGCCAAACGCCTCCCCCGGCCACGGATGTACGCGCCGAACCCCCACCAGTGTATGTACGGAGCGTACCCCCACCCGTGTATGTATGGAGCATACCAACACCCCACCAGTGTATGTACGGAGCGTACCCCCACCCGTGTATGTACGGAGCGTACCCCCACCCGTGTATGTACGGAGCGTACCCCCACCCGTGTATGAATGGAGCATACCCACACCCCACCAGTGTATGTACGGAGCGTACCCCCACTCGTGTATGTATGGAGCGTACCCACACCCGTGTATGTATGGAGCGTACCAACACCCCACCAGTGTATGTACGGAGCGTACCCCCACCCGTGTATGTACGGAGCGTACCCCCACCCGTGTATGTATGGAGCGTACCCCCACCTGTGTATGTACGGAGCGTACCCCCACCCGTGTATGTTTGGAGCGTACCCCCACCCGTGTATGAATGGAGCATACCCACACCCCACCAGTGTATGTACGGAGCGTACCCCCACCCGTGTATGTATGGAGCGTACCCACACCCGTGTATGTACAGAGCGTACCCCCATCCCCCCCTGTATGTACGGTGCGAAACACCACCACCTATGGACGGTGCGGACCAACACCCTGCCCGTGTCTGTACGCACCCTACCCCAGGCTCCTACACCAGCACCCTCACACAACATCGCGCATGTACGAGTCGTACTAAGCCATAGCAAAGGTCAGCACTGTACAACAACATGGCCCATGTACGCACCGTACAGACGCCAAAAACACTCGTACTGAACCAGGACAAAGCAAAACAACAAATGGAGAGTCAATTCGATTCGCACAACACCACAAAACATGTCCAACAAGCCCAAATACATCCTATACACTGACCTGCAACTGCCAAACAGCTAAACAGAGGCCCAAAACACAACCACTCCTTATAACACACCCACCCAAAGTTCAAACACAGCCACACCCACAAATGGACCAATAAAAAGGCCCAACACACACAAACCATGATCCTTTGCAACAGATCCACTACTGCCAGACCACAGAGACAACGCACTGCACCATACTACATCCATTAATACACCTTACACTTGCACTCCTTCACACAACCACCATCACAAACACCCCGTCATCACATTCACACACACACACCTTCACAACCACACTCACACACCCACAACCATCCACACCCACACCCCCACAACCATCCACACCCACACCCCACACCATGCCCACTAACAAGAATCCAAAGTTCATAAAGGATGAGCTGGAGATCTTTGTCGACGAAATCATCAGAGTCGAGCCACAGCTCTTTGGAACATTGGTCAGACAGACCAGCATATCCGAAAAATCAGCCATGTGGCAGAGGATTGTCAATTCTGTGAATGCTGTTGGGGCCACCAGAAGGACCATGCATGAGTGCCAAGCCAGGTGGTATGATCTGCGGAGGATGGGCCGCCGCAAAATGACGCACGATCACAACCAGGGGAACATCACTGGAGGAGGGCCGCCCCGCAGACAATACCATCCCTGGGAGGAGAAGGTGATGGCCACGCTGCCGCTGGTGGGAGTACACGGAGTAGAAGGAGTCCGAGACCCTGGTGAGTACACAAACAACTCACCTCACATGGGGGGAACGCCATACACAACCAAAATCCCAATCATGCATGCAACCCCTCCAAAGCCAGCACCGGACACAACCACACTCCAAAAACACACACATGCCACTAGCGCCTCCATGCCCCATGCACCAAGCAAGGCCATGCCAAGTCACAGGCCACACAAAACACCAACACAAGACAGGATGTCCCGGATGCCGGGAGGGTGGGCCTCAAAACTAACATTGAGCAACTCAGAAGCACACAACAATGCCCTCAGCCCATATGGCCTAGGGCACAGCCATACAAACAGTGTGTCCCCACACAGTACTGTGTTGCCTGCAAATGGTGGCCGCGTTGCAGGATGACATGGGTATGAAGGCACAATTTGCACATAACAGCAGCTAATGAAGACGCATCACTCTGAAAGAGTGTCAGCACACACCGCCACAGCAGCAGCACAGATTCAGACACTCCGCCCAATGGGTGCCCGCTGAGAAGAAACAAACCCACATGAACAAGCCAATGGCCTTTGAAAGACCTGCAAACTGTGTGTGCCCAGGAAGCTGGGCTGAGGTGACAGAGGGTGACACACAGAGGGAGGGAGAGGGGGAGAGAGAGGGAGGGAGACAGAGGTGGACACAGGGAGACAGACAGAGGGAGGGAGGAGGGTGACAGAGGGAGGGAGAAAGGGAGACAGAGGGAGGCAGAAAGGGAGACAGAGGGAGACGGACAGAGGGAGGAGGGTGATAGAGGGAGGGAGAAAGGGAGACAGAGGGAGACGGACAGAGGGAGGAGGCTGACAGAGGGAGGGAGAAAGGGAGACAGAGGGAGACGGACAGAGGGAGGAGGGTGACAGAGGGAGGGAGAAAGGGAGACAGAGGTAGACGGACTGAGGGAGGAGGGTGACAGAGGGAGGGAGAAAAGGAGACAGAGTGAGACGGACAGAGGGAGGAGGCTGACAGAGGGAGGGAGAAAGGGAGACAGAGGGAGACGGACAGAGGGAGGAGGGTGACAGAGGGAGGGAGAAAGGGAGACAGAGGGAGACCAAATCACCCTTGGGTGGTGTGGCCATGTCCGCTCGTCAGCAGGTGGACTGTGTGCATGTAGACAAGGTTTGGCAGTGCCTTAACCCCCCCTTTTTCCTTTGATAAACTTTGGGCCATGTGTCAATCTGTGCCCGAGTACATCCATGCTGCAGGCACAAACCTAACCTTACACCCAGTATACCCACCCACTGTGTTTGTTAGAACCCTGTCACAAATGCTTAAGTTACCTACTTGCATTCTCAAATAGCATGGAAAAAACACCATTTGGCCACGTACAGAGCAACACGTAAGGCGGCTCTGCATGGCTCGCTACGCCCGCTCACTACACTGCTGACTGCGTTCCAAAAAGATGCATCAACTAAGATTGTGTCACACATAGGTAAAGTGTCGAAAGCTGTGGCCAAGGGACATACCCATGCACAAGTGCACTGTGAGAGGAATGCAAGACATATCCAACTACCCAGAGGAACTGTGCCAACTCAAAAATGAATGAAACATGGATGTCGCATGTAACACAATTAAAATTGTCTCTCTCACACACAGGTCAACGTCGTCGATCTCCCCCCAACACTGGGGGGGAGGACTCACAGGACCAGGCTCTGCGTGAAGAGGACCCCACCGGCAGCGATGACTCTCACCACTCCGTGGATGACCCAGACCAACCTGGCCCCTCTGGTGTCCAACCACCTGCAACACCTGCGTCAGGTACAACTGTGCCAACCACCACCCCCATTTCTGCCACATCCCAGGAGACACCCAGGAGCCCTGCCCGCACACGACAATACAGCCAGGGTGACCAGGAGGGACAAGGTTCTCCGGGCACCTAGGAGGAGGCAGGCGACACCGCAAATGCCATCCCTCAGGGGTCCCGGAGACCCGATGGGCCCACAACGGCAGGCCAGGCGCAAGTGGGCAGGGGTGGTGGGAGTGAAGGACGGCGGAGGCGCGAACCTGACCAGTTGGCTCAGGAACCGGTAATGTCACACGTCAGCAACATCCTGGACACATACCGGCGTGACACAAGGGGCATCAGCCAGGTTGCGTCCACCCTCACAGACATCAAGGGGACCCTCGAGGAGATGAAGACCCTGCAGGCCGAGCAATATGCCTGTCAACAGCGACACCAAGGACGGATGGAGGCAAGACAGGCTGAGCTTGTGGCGGTGCAAATGGACATGACCCGTGTACTCCGTCGGATTGCCGAAAACATGGGCAACCCTCCCTGTGCCACCAGGCGAAGAACATCACCAGCCACCGGGAGGGATCAGGAGGAGGAGGATTCATCCTACGGAGCATCACAAGCATCGTCACGGCCTGCTTCTGAGGGTCCCCGCAGGAAGGTGGGTCGTCCACGCAAAAGACCGTGAGAGTCAGCGGAACATCACCATCTCCCAGGTCACCTGGCCTGGCACCTGGCCCTCTGGCCCAACAGCAGCACATCATCACATGACATTCTCTGGCACATGGACTTGCTGGTCACTGTCTGACCAATGTTGACAAAGACTGTGGCATAGACTCTGATGACATCCAATGGCAAGGATACCAACTCCCCCAGTGAACTTTGGATTCTACACTCCCGCCAAGCACCTCTTGTCATCCCCACAAACACGTACCCCACCACAAATAAAAATCATCACAATCACGAGATGATGCTGTCATTTTTCATTATTCCACTACATGTGTGTGTTGTAAAGTCAAACCATGCCTGATTTTAGAAGGAACTCCAACCATCCATACCCTGGGGTCTGAGTCTGGCACAGGACACACATGGGTCACAATGTATCATCCAATACAGACATGGAGCACCATACTCACCCGTGATGGGCCCAACCAGCTGAGGGGGTGCCCGCACAACTGTGCCTACAGACCTATTTAGAATAGCAACAGTCATGCGCAGAGGTCAGGGATCATGTGGAGTGTCCTGGGGTGCTACTCCCAGGTATGTGTAGACAGGTGGCAGAACCATGTCCTGCATGCTTGAGTCAGGTGGATGTGGAGAATGGTGGGCCAGCCAGGGTTGGATGCATGGAGATGGCACAATGGGGTCTTGGATCACAGTGCCACAAGGTTGTGTTGGGGTTGTGGGCTGCATCCTGAGTGTGTGCGTGGATTGAGAAGGTCATCCTGCAGCTTGCAGTGATCCATTCCCCCCATCTCTGTTGGACGTTGATGTGGCTTGGTCGCCGGATGTAGAAGCAGAGCTGTGCAGATGCACCCTGGATGTGGACAATTATCATGGGAGTTGTAACGCACATGTCCGTAGAGTGCAGGGTAGGATTAGACACAGATGTTGTAGTTGACCTGGGGGATGGTCTCTCTTGCCATGAGGTGGATGGAACTGGGGATCTTGTGCATAATGTAGAGTGTGCTGCAGCATGAGGCACAGATGCTGCTGATCAGCATAGCACATGTCAGCAAGCAATCCATGATGAACACCAGCTCGTTTGCGTGGACACTGGGTGCCCTTGCTGCAGGGCCTGCAGCAGCATGCGCCATGTCAAGAAAACAATGTCACAAGTTGCACACAAAGACAAGGATCTCAGGAAGGAACTATGCAAAAGGTGTATGTCAAGGAAGGAATGTCTGGTTCAACATGGCACACACACACACAATGGATGCACATGCAGCACAGTGGACGTCGTGGAGACTGACATGCCACAATACCTACACAGCCATGGACATCATGCACAATACAGATTCTAATCCCTGACAAACAGCTTGCATCTTGCTACTCTACACATAGACTCATATGCACTATCTCTGATAACTATGCCAGACATACCGCATGCACAGTGGCAACAGACCACCATTGACAGAGATGAGGCACCTTGGAGGCAGAGGGACACCTTTATTGGTCATGTGTGTCGGAATGCTAATGCAACTCTGTCAACACATACACAGGCCATGTGGATGAACATGTGGAACCGACACTGGCACCCCCCTTTGCACCACAGATGCTGGAAATCCATAGAACTGGCACACAAGTGACAGGTTACAGCTAAACACCCCCTGCTGCTCACGGAGAGGCTGCTATACACCATTGAGCCTCTAATGGGGAATGTCAACCCGGTGCAACCCGTATGTTTCCGAGGGCAGTGTTACACACATTGATGGCTTCATCACAATCCACAATCCCATTACAGATGACTGTCACCAAGTCTGACCATCAATTCAGGTGAATTCAGCTCCATGTCATGTGCCCCATGGTGATTCTACATGTATGCAAAGTAACCAAACATGAACAGGAGCAGTGCACACACATTCAAAACAAATACCACACCCAAAAAGCCGTGCTGCATCCCTTACCCTAAGGAGATTTTCAAACTTGTCCGTGCATGTAACGCTGATTCAGCACATGTTGCTGTGTTCATGAGGAATAGCAGGAGCACAACAATGCCACCAGCAGACAGCATGTGCAAGTACCTGTGGATGAGAGACACACAAGAAATCAGCCAAAAGAAGTACATCCGCATGCATGTGCATGTACTCGACACGTATAAGGTTGTCAATGATGACATTCTTCTATTGCACCATCACTCGAGTGACACATCCAAACACACCTCTGACTCACTTGGCAGACATGCAGATGGACACACACATTGCAACACATGCCACACACGGCCCAATGCGTGCACACTCAGACACTGGAACTCACCACTAAGCAAAGTAGGCGCGTATGAGCCGACTCTGGATGTCCTCTACCGCCTCCTCCTCCTCCACATCACTTGCCTCGTCACCAAGCCCTTCATCCTCCACGGGTGGATGGTCCTGCTCATCCGGATCCAGGATGAGTGGCACAGCTTTCTCCACTGCCATGTTGTGCAGCATGCAGCACACGAGGAAGATCTTGCAGACCTTCACCGCTGCATATGGGAGTGCGCCGCCGGTTTTGTGGAGGCAACGGAATCGGCTCTTCAGGAGGCCAAACGTCCTCTCTATCAATCGCCTGGTCCGCCCATGGGCGTTGTTGTTGCGGTGCTCGGCAGCCGTGCTGGGTTTGCGGAGAGGCGTGATCAGCCATGGCATGTTGGGATAGCCAGCATCCCCTACATGGAAACATCATGGACAAAAGTGGGTCAGGAGAAGCAGTAAGACAGGAAGATGACGCTAAATACAGGACTGCCAGAGTATACCCACCAACAATACATGCTCGTTCGTTGCGCAACTGCAGCATCATTTCAGGCACCCTGCTACGCCTCGTGATGTAGGCATCGTGTGCTGATCCTGGAAAACGAGCACAGACATGTGAAATCACCATGTTGGCAAGACACACCACAAGGGCATTAATGGAGTGGTAATGCTTGCGGTTCCTATACGCTACCTCCTGTGCCTGTGGTGGTACCAAAGCCACATGTGTTCCATCTATGGACCCAATGACATGGGGCATCCCTCCCAGGGCATAGAACTCACGCTTGACACCTGTCAACTGCTCAGGAGTTGGGAATTTAATGAACTCACCCAGGTGATCCAACATGGCCTCTAAAAAATCATGCAGAACACGGCTGAACATGGTTTGGGACATGCAACCAACATGAGCAATGGTATATTGAAAGGTACCCGTGGCAAAGAAATGTAGGGCTGCCATCACCTTCATCTTGGGTGTCAGTGCAGTAGGATACCGGTTGGAGGTGTGGTGCCAGCCGTGTCGTCAAGTTCTCAATCAACTGTCGGGGGAAGCGGTAGCGGCGTATACAGTCATGTTCCCTCAGGTCAGCCAAGTCTGGAATTGGTCGAGGGAGAGGCGGAGCCCTGCAGTAAATTTGAAGGGACAACGAAGAATGAGTCAGGTCTGTGCAATATGCCCTGGACACGCATGCCAGGCAGGTGACACTCCTACCAAGAGCCAGCTACAAACGTCGAATCTCAACCTCAATATGCCATGCCATGAAACTAGCTGTGGGCCAGTGTAAGGGAACAGGCAGACGCATCACAGGAGTTACAGACATCCACATATGTGCAGAAGAAGGATGTTTATCGTACAGACAGGTTGCGGAACACTAGATGCACAGGTCACATGTCATAGAAAAAGGACAGACCACACACCTTGCGATGAAGGAGTACATGTCAAGACTGATCACACATACATTGAGAGTATGCAGATATGTCTTTGTTTTGAAACTCCGTGTCGATGCATACTGTTATGAAAAGATAGACCACACACGAGGTAAGTGTGACTCTCTTTATTCTAGTCATCCGCTCTCCTCAGTCACATAGAACCTACGTTACACAACATTCTAAGGTGAGCTTCCACAGCTCGGGCGTACCAAGTGTAAGGATGGAGATTATAACACATCTCCTTATGTGGGGAAACAAAGGAAAGGCTTCACAGTTGGGGTGAGTTAACCACTCTGTCTTTGCTCCATGTCTGTCCATTCTCCAGACGAACTACATTGCGTCCACACTTGACCACACCCTGGTGTGTATGGTACTTGCTGTGTCCTGGCGGAACATGAGTGGGCATCTTAACCTGTACGGTGGAGCCAACCTTGTACTCCTGGGCTTTAACGCCATGCTTCTGGTCGTACCATCCTTTGTATTTGCGTTGGTGTTGAGCAATCTTCACTCTACTCTTACCAAGGTCGGGGACTACCCTTCTTCCTCCTCCCAACCACCCCGGGTTCATTTTGGTGCAGGGTTCCCTCCCTCTTAAACACACGAAAGGAGACACCCCTGTGACAAGATTGGGAGTGGTATGGTATGACCAGATGCACTCTCTTAACGAATCTTCTACATCGAATCCACTGGTAATGGCCAATTGGATGTGCTCTTTGATAAGCCGATTGGCCCTTTCTACCAACCCATTGGCTCTTGGGCAATAGAGAGCAGTTTTCTCATGCTTTATATTGAGATTCTCTAAAAACAACTTCATAGTGTCTGAAGTAAACTGCACCCCATTGTCTGTCACCAATGTAGTTGGGATGCCCTCATATACGAAGACACTCTTTAAAAATGAGATAAGGTTGCTTGTCGTGGTAGATGACGTAAATTTGAAATTCACCCAATGAGAGGTATAATCAACCAGAACAAACATGAACCTCTTTTGTGTACCCAGGATTTCCATAGGACCAATAATGTCCACAGCTAGTTTTGTCCAAGGAATTTCCGGGACTTCAACCGGGGATAAGGGAGTATTGTGTGTGACTTTGCTTTTGTCACTACTAGCACAGCTGATGCACTCCCTTACTTTTTGTTCAACCATAGAGTCCATTTTTGGGAACCAGAAACAGCTCCTAACTTTGTTCTTAGTGAGGCTCCTCCCTAAATGACCCTCATGTGCCAAGTCAATAATTTTGTTCCTCAAACTCTTGGGAGGAACCGCTCTATTCCCACGATGTACCACCTCCGACACTATTGACAATTCATACCTCACCTCCCAAAAGTCCTTGATGGGATCTGGAACTTGTGAGCGAGTCTCAGGCCACCCATTGAGGATAAACTGTTTTAGAATGTTCATTTCACTGTCCTCACTCACACTGGCGTCCCATTCCTCTTTACTTAAAGCAGGGAGATGTATGGCTAAAATGGGGACGTCCAACTGTTCCTCACTTGAATAATCCACCAGTGGTGCCCTAGATAAATAGTCCGCAATCACATTTTCTGGACCTGGGAGGTACTCCACCTTAAAGCAGTAGTTTTCTAAACCCAAAACCCATTTAGAAATTCTCGGGGAATTGTTATGTACACTTTTAGACGAGAACATAAAGGTCAGAGGCTTGTGGTCTGTATGTATAACAAATTGCATCCCCCACAGGAAAAACTTAAAATGATTGACGGCCCAGTAGCACGCCAACGCCTCCCTCTCAATGACTGAATAGTTTTTTTCCGCTGAGTTTAGGGTACGTGATGCAAAAGCTATAATTGTATCTTTGCCTTTATCCTTTTGTGACAGCATCGCACCCAACCCTTTATTGGATGCATCCGTGGTGAGGATAGTTTTTTTCTGTGGGTCGAACGACCCTAGCGCAGGTGAACCCAGGATACACTCTTTTATCGATTTCACTATCCTACTATGTCTCTCCTCCCACACAAATTCTCTGTCTTTCTTTAAAAGTTCACGTAGGCCTTCACACAGATCTGCAAAGTTTTTCTCATACTTTGACATGTATTCAACAAGGCCTAGGAAGGATTTAAGCTCCTCTTTACTTGAAGGGTTTGCCGCGTCCCTGACCGCTTGAATCAGACTGTGCTTTGGTTTAAACCCCTCCTTAGATATGGTGTGACCCAAATAATCCACAGAGGTCACTTTGATCTTGCACTTATCCAGTTTGACAGTTAAACCCGCTTTAGACAATCTCTGGCACACTGTGTTGAGGATATCATCATGTTCCTCCTCCGTTGCCCCATACATCAGTATGTCATCCTGGAAACACAGCGTATTTTTAGTACCCTCCAATACCTTTTGCATGACTTTTTGGAAAACAGATGCGGCCGAAGCCAGTCCGAAGGGCATCCTGATGAACATGTAGGCCCCAAAAGGTGATGAAAATGCCGTTAGGGGTCTTGACTCAGGATGTAACTCTACCTGATGGTACGCCATAGATAAGTCTATGACCGAGAAGTAACAACCTTTCCCCATAGTGCTTAGCATCTCATTTATGTTGGGCAGTGGGAACCTCTCCACCCAGATATTGTCATTGAGACTGCGCAAGTCCACACAAACACGAATACCACTTCCATTGGCTTTAGATGCAATAACCAAAGGGGCCAACCATTCTGACGCCTCTATTGGTTGAATGACACCCATGTCGCACAATTTATCTAACTCACTTTTGAGGACTTCTCTCAAACGGAAGGGAAACGGTCGGGCTCTGTGGACCACTGGTTTGGCGCTCCTCTTGACTTTTATTCTGTGTTGGAAATCCTTCAACTTTCCCAATTTCTCGGTGAATAGGTCGGGAAACACCTCTTGTATAAGGTTATTGCTATTGGGAATGTCTACTAGGATAACCTGGTTCTCATTGTTGGGATCCAGGATGATGCCCAGATCTTTCTGGTGTTTCCACCCTAACAGGTTCGCACCCCTCTCCACTACATACACCTTGCCTACAATTGTTCTACCCTTGAAGTCTATGTGACTACTAACCATTCCCACCAAAGGGATAGGGTCTCTAGTGTATCCCTCCGGCGATATGTCAGGGGGAACAAGCATACTCTTGTCACAGCCCAAGGAATTCTCAAAATCAGCTAGACTAACCAACGTAAACGGTGAACACGAGTCCGCATACACCTCAAGAGGTTTGTTGTCAATGAGAATGACACATTTAGGATAATTTGTCCTTTCCACTTCTTGGCTATCTTTCACCTGGAAAACGAATCTAGCTTGTGATTCTCCACTGGTATTTACACTCCTAGCAGGGCTGCTTGAACTAGGACCCTCCCTGCACACCCTGGCTAAATGTCCTCTTCTATTACATTTTTTACATAATACCCCCCGTGCAGTACAAAAGGGGCTGTTGGCCAGGTGGTTATTACTGCCACACCTAAAACATTTCAACCCTTGGGTCTCCCTTCCTGGATTACTAAATGGTGTGCTTTTACTCTCTTCTCTCTTGTTAACCTTAAAAACTTCCCTTTCTGGCCCTTCACTCTGAATGGCTGCAACCACATCCTCTTTAATTTTCATTTCTCTGACACACTTGGCGGTGTGCTCCACCGATTGTGCAATAGCAACGGCATCCTTTAGAGATGGATTTTTCACCAACAGTTTCTCTTGCACCTTTCCACTATTTGTACACCTTACAAGTTGATCTCTTATAAGGGAATCATTCAAGTCACCAAAATCACACAATTGTGTAAGGCCTCTCAGGGCTGCTATGTAATTATTAATCGACTCCCCTTTTCCTTGGGTGCGACTAAAAAACTTATGGCGTTCCAGTACCACATTGACCTTGTCACCAAAATGTGACTAAAATTTCATCATAGTAATATCATACACATCAAAATTTTCATCATCTTCCAACTCAGGTTCAGGTAAAGTTTCGTAAACTTTCCGTCCATGAACACCCAAATTGTGTAACAAGATGTGTTGTTTGCGCAGAGGAGAGAATCTTTCACCTCCCATGGCGATTAAATAAGACTCAAATAGTTTTGTCCAATCTTTCCAATGTATCTCTGGATCACCACAGTCGTTAAGGAAAGATGGAGGTTGACTCATGCCAGGAGTGCCCATTTCGTGAGGTTACCAAGAAGAAACGCTATAATACTTGTAACCTTGACCAAAAATAGAGGAAGTGCAGTTAATGGCAAGCCGACTGATGCAGGAGGCAAAGAAAGCAACAGCAGGATTATGCTTTCCACAATTAAATGAGTCACGCCAAATAAAACGCACTAAGGAGTGCGAGTCACCATGGGAGGTACTTTTGTTTTGAGTAAGGCATAAACTGACAAGTATGTGTGCGTGCCACAGTAGAACACGCAGATGCACGCTTTAGAGATGCACACACTGTGTGCATATCACAGAGGAGAATGATCACGCAATATATATATATATAGCCACGAAGCGTATTCCACACAACCGTGTGCGAGCCAGGCAATTAAAGAAAACTGGTTG
Organism: Triturus cristatus; assembly: GCF_964204655.1. Taxonomy (NCBI): domain Eukaryota; kingdom Metazoa; phylum Chordata; class Amphibia; order Caudata; family Salamandridae; genus Triturus; species Triturus cristatus. The sequence goes on along the minus strand of NC_140590.1, from coordinate 35,649,430 downwards.
GACCTTACTTGTAGTCCGGAGGCTTCAGACAGGTCGAAAATTGGAGCGCCGGTGGAAGGTTTCGCTGTGAACCACAGAGACAGCAGACCGGCCCTGGAGATGCTGATGCGCCGAAGACGACACAACGGGGCGGAGCAGAACGCCCCCTCAGGAAGGTGGACTCACAGGAACAGCAGTAGCCGGACGGAGACCAGCGCCGGAGGTGAACACCGCAGAGGCAGGAGTTACCACACGATGTCGAAGGAAAACCTCCACTTCAGGAATACAGCACAGCAGCCAACTCGGAGAGCTTCCACTAGTCAGGGGAAACGGAACACGGAGCACACACCCGGTCCTTCACTGAAGCGCTGTTACGACTTCCACCTCCTGACAGAAATCCTTCACCCTCCGCCTGGAGCGATGGTGTCAGATGACAGCGTCACCCAAACTGAAAGAACAGCACCACAAATGCTTCAGTCACAGTTCCTTCCAGGAACGCTGAGGCGACTCGTAACTCTCCACTCGGCAGGATCGTTGTCCTTAAACCTGAAGCAGGGATGCCAGCTGGCCTGAACAGACAGCGCCGGAGTAGAGGAACAGAGTCACCACCAGAGAAGCAAAATGATACTCCAAAGCCCAAGACTGCCTAGTACATGGGCACTTAGCAGGAGAGAACACATAAAAGGGGAGATGACCAGCTGCCCCCTCCGCAGTCGTCGCCAGTGTTATGAAAAGATAGACCACACACGAGGTAAGTGTGACTCTCTTTATTCTAGTCATCCGCTCTCCTCAGTCACATAGAACCTACGTTACACAACATTCTAAGGTGAGCTTCCACAGCTCGGGCGTACCAAGTGTAAGGATGGAGATTATAACACATACATACACACCTTATGTCAGATTACACATGTGGGCTGGTGTGCGTAACAGTGTGCCATGCCCATCTACACACAGACACATGTTGGTTGCAGCAACTGCAGATGCATTTGACCAAACACCTACAGCAAACCTATGGGAACACATGACACACACATGACATAGTTACAGCGTGCAAGCGGGCATTCACATGTCAGGTGTAATATTCCGTGTACCTGGCATCAGGGGACAGTTGCGGGTGTCGGTGACTGTGGCATGCCAGTGACGCATGGCTCAACAAGTCTGTACTACATGCACACATGTCAAAGGAGTGAAGGGGATGTGTGGCACATAGTGCACCATCACACATGACATGTGTACACAGCTCATCATACATTTATTTGCTTCACACCTCAGGAGTAATGTGCCACATCACAGCCTGACACACCTGTGCCCGACACATGTAGTACTGCACAGACAATGCCTTGATGTCCAGCCTTGGCCAAGTATGACAGCTCTATTCCTGTCTGTGTGCCACCTGTCACCACTGTCAGGTGTGAAACGCACCGTACATACGCTCTGAGGGCGTGTGTAGGGTCCCTATCACAATGGGAGTGCTGGTGTATGCGTACGCCATAGTGATACGGACCGTACACGCGTGTGTAGGGTCCCTATCACTATGGGAGTGCTGGCGTATGCGTACGCCATAGTAATACGGACCGTACACGCGTGTGTAGGGTCCCTATCACTATGGGAGTGCTGGCGTATGCGTACGCCATAGTAATACAGACCGTACACGCTTGTGTAGGCTCCCTATCACTATGGGAGTGCTGGCGTATGCGTACGCCATAGTAATACGGACCGTACACGCGTGTGTAGGCTCCCTATCACTATGGGAGTGCTGGCGTATGCGTACGCCATAGTAATATGACCCGTACACGTGTGTGTACGGTCCGTATTACTATGGCGTATGCATACGCGAGCACTCCCATAGTGATAGGGACCGTACACACGCCTGTACGGTCCGTTTCACTGCATTTGGGGTGCCCTAGGGCCGTGGAACGCACCGTACCTGTGTGTAAATATTGAAATAACATAGGGGACACATGAGGGACAAGTATAAGGGCCTAAATGCATGCTGGTTGTCATGGAGACCGAGTTTAAAGTTTGAATTTTTGCATCAGGTGGCCAGCAGAAGTCGGTTGGAAACAATATACTTTGTTGCAAAGTGGTTGTTGACTTGACATCATGCTCAATTTTTAAACCATGCAAAGCCACTCACTGGGGTAGGTTTAAAGGGATTGGAGGAAACGTAGGATGCTAATGTGACTGACCAATCACTCTGTACTCCTGTAAATGAAACAGGCCAGCAAGGCAGATATAAGGCAGCCAGGTCCCATGAGAGAGCACTTGCCTGCACATCCTTTCATTCCACAACACTGCTGCTGCTCGGGATTCCTCTGGCACCATGTCCAGGTCTGTGGAGAGGGCCCAGCCATTCACCATGGAGGAGAATATGGCGTTGGTGGATGTGATCCTCCCACAGTACACCATGCTGTATGGTCGACCAGGGGAGCAGGTGAGGGCTGACTCCACTAGCTTAGACTGTGCCCCTTTTTTGTGACTGTGAGTTCTGGCATTGTGTCCCTGTGTGACAGACATGCAATGTTGTTTGGAGTGGGTCCCAGGGTGGGGAAGGCCTCATGTCTCCCATGCAGCGCATGCTGTAGTTCCTGTGTGCACTCCTCACTTGCATAGTGCTTACTGTGACAATCAATGCATGGTGCATGCCACATTCTGCCTGGCTACTCCTCCTGGGAATGTTGTTTCTACAGTCCTGATGTGATTCTATGGTCCCCCCAGTGTGACAGGTGACAGTACCCATAGATGTGTGTTTGTTTAGTGTACCTGTGCTGTGAGTGTCCAAATGATGTGTTCGTCCCCTGGACATTGGTGTGTGTGTGTAAGTCCCCTGTCATGTGGGTGAGTGCATATGGGGAGTGTTGCACACCAGCTGCATGAGGGATGGATATACCCTGCCCATCTGATGTGAGCAGGGAGCAGTGCTGTGTGACTGCCTTGCTGAGCCAGCCCCACACCTGTGACACCCCCCAGTCTAGTGGCACATGGGCAGAGTGAGGTTTGTACCCGCAGTTGGCAATGGCAGGTGATTGTCCTGTGCCTGTGTGTGTCTGTATACTCTGCTGAGGTTGCGTCAGTGGGCTGTACATAATCTTGGTGTAGCTTGGGATGCACAGTGTGATCTAGGATCATTGATTGTGTGGCACCCCTCATGCCACCTGTGTACTTTCAATGCCACGTAGTGCATTTGGCCTTCCCCAGAGGATAATGTCCCTATGACAAAGGTGCAATGAGTTGCCTGCATACCATGGCCTGTTCAAACAAGACAAATTATTAATATGTGTGTCTCTGTGTCATTGCACAGGTGTATTAAAGTATTCTCACTTTTGCATCCTCACAGGTAGGCGTCCATGCCAAGGGGGAGATATGGAAGCAAGCCGTCAGTGCCGTGAGGAAGACGGAGGGTCGGAAGCGGCGCCTAGCCCAGGTGAGGAAACGCTGGCAGGATATCCGGTGCTGGACGAGGAGGATCGCACGGGTCCTGCTGGGGGACTCACCTGAGAGCCACAAGAACCGTGGGCGCCGGCGTCTGACCCACATCCATAAGCGTGTGCTGGCGGTGGTCTTCCCCAACTTGGATAGGCGCTTACGGGAGAAGCAGCAGCAGGAAGGGGGTAGGTACATGTGTGTTTGTTGTGTGTCACCAGCTTTTGGAAGTGCGCAGTTGCATGGATACATTGCCAGGGTTTAAATGTGCAGTGCATATCCTGTTCCCCAAAGTAAACCGGTGCTGTTCTTCCTCCCTTCCCCTCCTTGCCATGTGTTCCCTGGTCTGTGTGTAGTCACTCTTGCACAAGGTTATCTAGGCTGGCAGTTAATCCAAGTGCCCAATGCTTGCAGCATCATGTGTGGGGGTGGTGTGTAACAGGTTTTGGGACCTTGCCTGTGCCCTGGCCAGTTCAGTCATTGTGGGGTCCATGTCAGTTGGCACTGATGGTGAGTCCCGACATAGGAGTGTGTTTTAAAAGTGTACTGCCTTACAGCAGGCATGTCCAATGTTGTGCCCTCTGACATGATGTGCATGAGTGGGAGTAATGCATAGTGCAGGGACTGTTGCTTCAGTTGCAGTCCTATCCATCCAGGACCATGGAGGAGTGTGGCCACTACCGTGCCCTGGGGCACCTTTTCCTAGGTATCATGTGTGTCATCCAACAATGTGGACATTCTCTGTGTCTTCGGCATAGGTTGGGCTCTGTGGCATTGTACCCTGGCCTCAGCTGTATTTACGTAAACTGTGCTACATGTCTCCACTGTACAGTGTGACCCAATTTTGCTTGTGCATACTCACAGTGGGCAGTGCCTGTGTGTCTTGGTACGACAATCTGATGATGTTTGATTGTCAATGATATATGTGGACAGGCGCACCAGGGGTAGTTTGTGTACAATCAGGATTTAGTGCAGGCCATGTGTTTTTATCCCAGAGTAAGAGGTGTAAGTACTTCCTCTGTCTCAATCACATTGTCAAAGGTAGGGGGTGGTTTGTGCGGGCAAGGCCTAGATGTCAAAAGCTGAAGTCTCCTTGCTAGGTCTGGCCTGTGTGTGATGTTTGTCTGGACATACACTCAAGGTGCAGTGACCCAGTCATGTTGGGCATGGTTTAATGTATTAGCTTTGCAGCATGTGCAAAAAGTTAATAGACATGGTTCCTGCTCATCCCTTTTTTGGCAACGCTGTGTGGTGCAGATGCTGTGCACGATTGTCCCCAGAGCCTGGCTCCTCTGTCCAATTTGATATCAAGTAATTTGCTGTTGTGTCATGCTCTCCATTGTTTCTCAGTGGCATGGTGGGTCAACCAACTGTATGTTGCAGGGCCTACATATGTACCTTGTATTGTAGATGTTACTCATGTTGCTTTTCATAGGCTATGCACTGTGACCTATGTAGATTTGACTCATGTGACATATGTATACAGGTGTCTGATTATTTCCTGTCTCTTCACCTTGCCCACAGCATCGTCGGGGGACTCCGAGGGAGACACTGGCACGGACCGTGAGGAGGGAGCGAGCACCAGTGCTGTCTTGTCTGGCGCATCAAGTGGCACGGAGGCCGAGGAGAGTGAGGCGGAGGACCTGTCTAGTTCCACCACCGACTATGACGCTGACGGGTCCGAGGCTGAGCTCCCAGGTGGCGGTGGAGGCTGCTCCCACAGCTGAAAGCAGCACTCCATCGCTACCCGCCCCCTCCATTTCCATCACCGGCCTCCCACTTGCTCGGGTCCCTTCCCGCCGTGCTAGGTCACCACGTGTCACCCCCTGCCCCTGTCTCCACTGCTGCCGTGAATGCCGAGTCTGTGGACATCCTGCGCCAGTTGTAGGTTGGTCAGACTGCGATGCTTAATGTCCTCCATGGCCACACCCGAGTGCTCACCCAGATGGAGGCATACATGGAGGGCATCTCAGCTGCGCGGTCTGACCAAAGCCAGTTGCTGAGGTCCATAGACTCAACACTGACTGCAGCAGTGGGTCTCCTGCAGCACTGCGTCCCCCCCTACCCCTGCACCATCCACACTTCCCACTCCCATGCCTGTCCCAAGCACACCCAGACGTACCCATGCATGCACCCCACCAGACACAGGCACCACACCACCAGGGAAGGCCAAGCGCACACCTCCTGTCACGCACACACAGGGTGAAGTAGGCACACCTACTGGGTCGGGGGCAAACAGAAGACATGCAGCCACAGTGGGAGTCCACATTCCTCACAACCCACTCCCTCCAAATCCACTCCCCTCAGCTCTCCTGGCCAAGATTCCAACAAAGATTCCTTCATGGCCGCTTTGTCCCTGAGCCCCAGTGTGACACCACCCCGCAAGCGGTCAAAGGAGTCCCCGGTCAGGGTAGTAGAGTCCCCCCCCTGTCCACACCCTCCCCCAGTAGCGCTGCGACCCATCCCTCCGACCCCCCCCCCCTCCTTGGGGCCTGTGGTTCCTTCGGGTGCAGGGGAGACGCTGGGGGACCTTGCAACCGTGTGCAGCGCCATTCTCACCACCACCTTTGGTGCTGCCCCACCCCCTGTGGTGGAGTCCTCCGTCCCTGCACCCACAACACTTACCCTTGCCCCTCCTGTCCCTGCGGTGCATAGTCCTTCCCCCCACATGATGCCCCCCCCGTGGAAGCAAAGGAGGTATGAACTGTGCAGGCAAGCTAGGGGACACGCGTCTCTATGTGTCCCCCACCAGGAATTGGACTATGGACTGCCCTATGGGCCTTGTACATATTGAACTTTTATTAACCAATTTTTTTTCATGCTGAATAAAGCAATGTTTTTTTTCCTTTGAAAACTACTGCTTTTCTGGTATTGCTGTTGGTGGTGCTGCTCCATGATTTGGGGTGGTGATAATGTGTTAGGTGTCTGGGAAATGTAGTAGTGTGCTGCTCATGGGGTGGACCCTGGTATCTGTGTGCCATCACAAGGTATTTGCGAAATTTCTTTGTTCATGTAAGCTCTTACTGCATGGTGACATTGTCCCAAGGTGTGTTCCTTCCTCTGTGGACCCTGACATCTTCCCTGCAGGGTGTTTCCTAAATGTTGTGCTGAGCTGTGTCTACATTTCCTTGGTGTGTGACGGATCCGTTCAACTTTGCCCATGCATGCTGGGCAATGTCTCCACCTGCATCATTAGTGGCGTCCTTGGTGGTCACTGTACTTGTGTATGGAGTATATTGACATGACTTCATGTGGACATGTTCCCTTTTACACACTATGCACGTGTGTGCTCCCAGCCTCGCACACATGTGTTACGTGTTCTGCAGGGTCTTTGAGCACTTGACTGACAATTGTGGGCATTGTATCTGTGGGTACTGCACCCTTTTCTTTCCATGGGCACTGCTGGGGGGACTCTGCACCCACCCCTCCTGTGTCTGGGCACTGCTGGGGGGACTCTGCACCCACCCCTCCTGTGTCTGGGCACTGCTGGGGGGATTCTGCACCCACCTCTCCTATGTCTGGGCACTGCTGGGAGTGATAGGCACCCACCCCTCCTGTGTCTGGGCACTGCTGGGAGGACTCTGCACCCACCCCTCCTATGTCTGGGCACTGCTGGGAGGACTCTGCACCCACCCCTCCTGTGTCTGGGCACTGCTGGGAGGACTCTGCACCCACCCCTCCTATGTCTGGGAACTGCTGGGAGGACTCTGCACCCACCCCTCCTGGGTCTGGGCACTGCTGGGGGGACTCTGCACCCACCCCTCCTATGTCTGGGCACTGCTGGGAGTGATAGGCACCCACCCCTCCTGTGTCTGGGCACTGCTGAGAGGACTCTGCACCCACCCCTCCTATGTCTGGGCACTGCTGGGGGGACTCTGCACCCACCCCTCCTATGTCTGGGCACTGCTGGGAGTGATAGGCACCCACCCCTCCTGTGTGTGGGCACTGCTGGGAGGACTCTGCACCCACCCCTCCTATGTCTGGGCACTGCTGGGAGGACTCTGCACCCACCCCTCCTGTGTCTGGGCACTGCTGGGAGGACTCTGCACCCACCCCTCCTATGTCTGGCCATGTACGCTCGGGACATACACGGGTGGGGGTACGCTCCGAACATACACTGGTGGGGTGTGGGTACGCTCCATACATACACGGGTGGGGGTACGCTCCGTACATACCCATACCCACACTCTGCAGGCCTGGGTACGGCCCGTACCCATGCCTTTGGAACATGGGTACGGTGCGTACCCCCATTGTTGGGGAGCCGTAGGGGTCCACATCGTACCCAGGCCTTTTGAGCGTGGGTACGGGTCGTACCACGCATACCCCTACGTCACTCCAACAATGGCGGTACAGCCCGTACCCACGCTCTTAAGGCCTGGGTACGGGGATTCTGCACCCACCTCTCCTATGTCTGGGCACTGCTGGGAGTGATAGGCACCCACCCCTCCTGTGTCTGGGCACTGCTGGGAGGACTCTGCACCCACCCCTCCTATGTCTGGGCACTGCTGGGAGGACTCTGCACCCACCCCTCCTGTGTCTGGGCACTGCTGGGAGGACTCTGCACCCACCCCTCCTATGTCTGGGAACTGCTGGGAGGACTCTGCACCCACCCCTCCTGGGTCTGGGCACTGCTGGGGGGACTCTGCACCCACCCCTCCTATGTCTGGGCACTGCTGGGAGTGATAGGCACCCACCCCTCCTGTGTCTGGGCACTGCTGAGAGGACTCTGCACCCACCCCTCCTATGTCTGGGCACTGCTGGGGGGACTCTGCACCCACCCCTCCTATGTCTGGGCACTGCTGGGAGTGATAGGCACCCACCCCTCCTGTGTGTGGGCACTGCTGGGAGGACTCTGCACCCACCCCTCCTATGTCTGGGCACTGCTGGGAGGACTCTGCACCCACCCCTCCTGTGTCTGGGCACTGCTGGGAGGACTCTGCACCCACCCCTCCTATGTCTGGCCATGTACGCTCGGGACATACACGGGTGGGGGTACGCTCCGAACATACACTGGTGGGGTGTGGGTACGCTCCATACATACACGGGTGGGGGTACGCTCCGTACATACCCATACCCACACTCTGCAGGCCTGGGTACGGCCCGTACCCATGCCTTTGGAACATGGGTACGGTGCGTACCCCCATTGTTGGGGAGCCGTAGGGGTCCACATCGTACCCAGGCCTTTTGAGCGTGGGTACGGGTCGTACCACGCATACCCCTACGTCACTCCAACAATGGCGGTACAGCCCGTACCCACGCTCTTAAGGCCTGGGTACGGTGCGGACCCCCAATGGGGTGCCGTAGGGGTACGCACAGTACCCAGGCCTTCAGATCGTGGGTACGGGTCATACCACGCGTACCCCTTCGTCACTCCAACAATGGCGGTACGGCCCGTACCCACGTTCTTAAGGCCTGGGTACGGTGCGGACCCCCAATGGGGTGCCGTAGGGGTACGCACCATACCTAGGCCTTCAGAGCGTGGGTACGGGTCGTACCACGCGTACCCCTACATCACCCCAACAATACTGGTACGGCCCGTACCCAGGCCTTTAGAACGTGGGTACGGGCCGTACCGCCATTGTTGGGGTGACGTAGGGGTGGGCATGGTACGACCCGTACCCACGCTCTTAAGGCGTGGGTACGGTACGTACCAGAATTGTTGTGTTGCTGGTTCGCGTCAATATCCACTTCCGTTGTGGCGGACGCATGCGTTGCTGGACACGCCCCCACCCCCTCGAAGTGACCAGGCCCTGAAGGTCAGGTATGTCCAGGGCATGTATGATTTGTGACTTGGGTGGGGGTTATGTGTCCTGCCCCTGCCCCCCCCTTTGCCCCTGGGTGTTGTTCTGACCTTCTGCGGCGTCTGCGTCGGTTCCTGTAGAGCAGGTGGACTGCTACGAGGGCTGGGATGACACGTAGGTTCGGGTCCATGGCTGTCCATCGCGTACAGGTGTTCCTTGTGCGCGTCGTCCTGATTTCCCGGCAGTTTTTGGCAGCCGGAAAATATAATCCGTGCGGGGTGACGTCGGTCCGGATCGTACTTCCTGGTTCGTGAAACGCGGCCTGAATGCGTCCCGACGTCACGTCGGCGCTTTCCCGGATCACATTTGTATGTATATTTTCGTCGGTCGGTGTTTTGTACGAATCGTACGGAAATAGTGTTTCCATACGAATCGAACTTGCATTTTTGGAATGTTTTTTAACCGGGTACGAATCGGACGGAGAAAATGCTCCGTCCGACGGTTCGTACCCGGTTCCTCCAGGATCGGAATCGGCCCCATAGTTGTTTAAAATATCGTTTTTTTAGTTAGTGTTATGCATTTTATTATGTATTATAAATGTATGTGGTCTATTTTTTTGTCTAAGTGTTCAATTTGTTTTTTAATATATGTATTAAATTTTTTGAAGTTATTAATTTTATGTTATTTAAATTTTGTGTTTTAGTTCCGTAGCGGTTGTGGGTTTATAGGGGAGTAGGATGGGAAGTAATTTAACTATAATTCATTAATTAATACTTTCTGTTAATTAATATTTATGTATTTAATATTTTTATTGTTAACTGTGGTAATTAATGTATTATTAATTATGTATTAATTGGTTGTTAATTATTATTAATTAATTGGTAATTATGTTAATTGTGTAACTTTTTTAGCAGCGGGTTGTGGATTGATAGGGGAGTAGGGCGGGAAGTAATTTAACTATATTTAATTAATTAAAATTTTCATAATTAATATTATCTATGTAATATTTTTTATTATTAATTGTGCTAATTGATTTATTATTAATTATGTATTAATTGTTTGGAAATTATTATTAATAAATTGGTAATTATGTTAATTGTGTTATTTTTTTTGGAGCGGGTTGTGGGTTGATAGGGGAGTCGGGTGGGAAGTAATTTCTATTTAATATTTTCAATATAATATTTATTTAATGTTATTTTCTAGTGTTAATTGTGTGAATTAATTTTTTATTGTCTTTATTTTGCTTGTTAATTTTTATCAATTAATTAAATATGTTAATTGTGTCATGTTTTACAAAATTGGTGGTGTCATTTATAGAGGAATATGGTGGGAGGTAAATTATTTATAATTAATTAATTATTTGTTAATTAATGCTAATTTATTATTAAATACTACATATGCTAATTACGGAATCATTTTGATGTGTGAGTTGTGGGGTTTATCGTTGTAAATGTTGGGAAGATTTTTTTTTACAATTAATTAATGTGTTAATTGTTATTAATTTATTAATGTAAAATTAGTTATGGGAATTGTGTACGTATTTTTAGGTGTGTGTTTTGGTGTTTATTGGGGTAGAGGGTGGAAAGTAATTTAATTAAAACTATTAATCATTAGTTGATCATTAGTATTCATTTATTAATTGAAAAATATTTTTGGTCATTGTTTTGTTTTTAATTACTTTGGGGATTTAGGTTCTATAGCGGTTACCTTTGGTTTAATCCCCTCTGCTATCTAACACTTTCCCCTCTGTTTCACACATTGGAGTGGGAATAGTAATTGTTTCCCCTCCGCTATCCAACACTTTTTCTACTGTTGCATTCTCTGGAGTGGGAATAGTAATTTGTATCCCTCCACTAGCCAACACTTTCCCTACTGTTGCACTTGATGGAGTGAGAATAGTAATTTTTACCCCTCCGCTATCCAACATTTTCCCTACTAGTGCACCCATTGGAGAGGAAATATTGAGTTTTACCCCTCTGCTATCCAACACTTTCCCTACTGTTGCACTCTCTGGAGTGGGAATAGCAATTATTCCTCTCCGCTATCCAACACTTTACCTACTGTTGCACTCGGAGTGGGAATAAAATTTTTTACCCCTACGCTATCCAACACTTTACCTACTGTTGCACTTGCTGGAGTGGGAATAGTAATATTTACCCTTACGCTATCCAACACTTTCCTTACTGTTGCACTCACTGGAGTGGGAATAGTAAATTATTCACATCCGCTATTTAATACTTTCCCTACTGCTGCACTTAATGTAGTCTAAAATGTATTATTTTAAATGAATACATATTTTCATAATTTAATTTATAATATATATATTGTTTTAAATTTTTTATGTTACAGGTGAATATATATGTATTTATAATTTTTTATATATTTCTAACATTTTATAATATATATATATTACATTTTTATATGTATGTTCAATTTATTTTTACATTACATTTATTACTTATAATTGTTAACATTTTATAATAATTCTAAATATTTTTTTAAGTTATATGTATTATTTAATTTATTTTACATCATTTTTTATACATTTAATAAAACTACATTTTTAAGAACTATGGGGTATATTCACAAGAACGTGTGATAACTACCGCAAGAGTAGCGTAACGCAACTACCAATATCGCAGCCCATTGGACTTCACAACAAGGTGGTAGCATGCGATCGTCACCAGATAACGCGCCAAATGTCAGCGTGAAAATAAACACCACGCCGCAAAAATGCGATACGGCAACGCGGAAATTCATGCAATGAGGCCAATCGCGGTACAAAAAGTAGCGAAATCCAGCTACAGGCCTGCAAATCCCAAGCCTCTGGCGGGAAAATGCACTACAAAAACCACAGAAACAACACACCAGAAACAAGCCAAAGCACGTTGCAACATGGATGCACCCTGACCCAGAGCAGAGGTCAACTCGAACCCCACAACCCCCACAGACCACCAGCAAGGAACAACGGGTTCGGGGAAGGCCAAGGACAAAAGGAAGAGGAAGATGGGGTGCAGACCGCAGGAATACAAGACCAGCGTCACGGAGGTGACAGAACACTACCAGCAACTGACCCACAAGCAGACCATCGTGAATGCAGCTGGAGTGTCAAGGAGGCCAAGAGGCGCCGGCATGACGTGACAACCTAAACCGGGTGCAAACCCGCAGCCAACAGGAAGTCAGCAACGGCGACAGGAGGTGGCAGTCCAGCGCCACAGTAGGAGCTGGAGGAAACCCAGGCCACAGTCATCAGTGTGGAGAAGGTGCAAGGAGCAGGGAGTACGGACACAGCTCGAGAGGACGGTGCAAGGAGTAGGGAGTACGGACACAGCTCGAGAGGACCTGACAACATCAACAGGGAAAGAAACGGACAGGGACTGGGTGGACGGGGGGAGATGGGCACAATGACACACATGCACAATGAGGTGTAACACACTGCACACCCACAATCACTCAGGATCATGTCCCTCATCCCCTTGGCACACTGCAGCACACACACATACCAAGAACAGCACACCCACATCGACGACAATGTGGTACAATGCGCATGGCCGACACAGCAGGACAGAGGACACAACTGGCTCCGCACATGCACAGAAACAAGCCTACTACATCTGACAGAGCAGCAAACTGTGAAATAGAAATGTACGCGTACGACCTCACATCCGTCATGTAGTCCAAATGTACACTGTACTGCAGAAGAATCCAGCACCTCACAAACAGTCACAATGTACATTGCCAAACAGTCTACATGTAAACCAGAACAATGCGCCAACATACTAGCAACACAATGTCAACATGCAACTCCCCTTTACATTGCAGAGTGGCACACAACACCTCCAGCAGAGCACAGAAGACAACACATCTGTGATGCCGGAGAGGACCACCACACAGTCGACACCAACAGCACATGGATATCCCATGCAACCCCCCACCAGGACCCAGCCAGCCAAGCTAATCAGAGGAGAATACAGCCCCTGCAACAGATCACACAGCAGGAAACACCCGCAAGCACAGCTAGCTCTTGACACTTCACCCACCCACACATGGCACCCCAATGCCATGTGTCAGCACGCCAAAAGGAGGTTGCCTAACAGGTGGGGGGGTGCCGAACCCATGGAAGGCAAGCTACAACACATACATTGTTATCTGTCACCCTCATTAACCACCCACACCCCACAAAGGAGACCCACACTACCATTTAGACACATGCAGATGCACATTCACAGTACAGAACCACACCCAGGGGCATGCGAATAGCAGTCACACACCCACGTTGGCGCAGCGTACGACGGCCCTGGCCACTCCCCTTGCCAATTGAGTGGGTGACAACAAAGCTACATGTCCAAGCTTCAACCCACTGCCTGCGGTGACATGTCTGTATCTGAAGTACACAGCACACTGTAATGTCCTAGGGCCCAGGGCCCGCATGGATACAACAAGACCACAGGGACACACGTAGATATCATGTCGAACTGGCTACGGGCACATGCGCCCGGTCCCTTTATTGACACATGTACAGTGACACCTGTGCTGGATGTGTGTGGGGTGAGTGTGCCAGTCCACAAGAAATGCTTGGTTCTGGCAGCAACTTGAACATTGGACACCAGTGCAACAGAAACAGCAAACACATGCATAACATAGTCAACTGCACATCAACATGGAGGGAGCCAGAGTAAGGACAGAGGTCACCTAATGTTCAGTCAGGAGGTTCCGTGAGTTGCAGGGCACTGAGGTAGGGGCACTAGAGATGAGCGCGCGCATGTGAAGAAATTGCTATGATTGTGTCCCTTCAGGTTAGTCCTGATGCAGATGCAGTGGGGTTTGTTACACCTGCATCTACTTCTTCATCAACGTCCCAGGTCTCCCACACTGCCTGAGGTGACAGTTGCATCTGCAGACTACAGCGCAATACCCAGTAATGGTTCTGGGTGTGTAGCTTGACTACCACCTCCAGTCTGCATTCCTGCCTTGGGGATGTTGCCTCCTGCCCTCCCATTGTCTGTGCCACCTCCCGTTCGCACACTTGACCCATCTTCCTCATCATAGTCCCAGGTCTTCCCCACTGCATGAGGTGACATTGCTGCGCAACATCTCCACAGCGCAAAACTCAGTCACTAACGGACAATGGCTTGCGGTGCACTGAGTCACTAGCACCTTTAGTGCTGAGCAGTGTATCAGGCCGATGATGACAAGCCTGAGCAACTCTGTAGGTCTGTCAGGACCACCAGTTCAACTCTGGCAGATGGCGTTTGGAGGTGGTCCTTGCGGTGGTGGCGTGTGCCTCCTGTCGTGATGCGACTTCCGGCCCAGTCAGGACACAAATCTATGTGTGGGCCCTGCTGGCCCGCAGTTGAGGCCGGAGGCTGCGGACAGCGCAGGGCCACAGACACATTGCGTTGATTTGATGACTCCAACACCACCGTCACAGAGATCATCCAATATATCAGAAAAAGGGGTCTCTGACCTGACCAGCACAGAGTTAGTGGCCCCGGATGCACTGCGGCCGGCACAGGCACCCAGTCACAGGACGATGACTTGCGGTGCACTCAGATGGGCCATGCGACCTGGGTGTGTCCTCATCAATGTCCAAGGTGTATGTTGCGGAGGGTTACGGGGGATAGTGGAAGGTGTCCTCCAGGGCATGATGCAGAGGTTTGATGTTATGTGGAAGCAGCAAATGGGGGAGTGGAAAGCGCAACCCTCGTTTTCACCAACAATTCGGTATCAGCTACATGAGGATGTAAACTAGCCCCTAGTCCATAGACACAAACGCCACCAATGTACGACCATGGAGTGTCCATGAATGTCGGGGAACAGACTTAGTGGCACAGGTGTTGAGCGGGGAAGCAGTCTGCGATGGTGCCGGTACACTGACATGAACTCCACCATTGCCAGATCAAGAATCTGTGACCTACTGGAATGCAGTGTAGGCCGGAGGCAGCGGTCAGCAGTGGCCCACAGCCACATGTAGTTGGCTGGCGAGGCACAGAGTTAGTAACACAAGGGCAGGTGTCGGTAGTGTTCGATCACCTCCGTAACGATGATCTTGTTCCCTCCGGACTGCAACGCGTAATCCTCTTATGCCTCTACTTGCGTGCGATGACATGTTTTCTGCCTTTTGAATAACCAATGTTCAGTTCCAAATCTGTGACCCACTCGTGCTCAACGTGGGCCGAGGGCAGTAGTCCGCATAGGCCCATGGCAGTAGTCCGCGTAGGCCCACAGCCACATGTGGTTGTGATGCCATGCACAGACTTGTTGGCACCACATCGAAGTATAGTGACTTGTCCTATGCCTTAAATTGTGTTCACTGCCATGGTGTAATCAAGACTCAGTTCCAAATGTGTGACGTACCTGAACATGGTGTAGGCCTGAGGGAGCGGTCAGCACGGGTCATTCACCACGTGTCACCGGCATAGATTGGATGGCCCCACCTGCCTGCGTAGTTCAGGTTCAGTGGCACCACGTGTTCGAACACCTCTGTGTATGTGACCCGGGTTTTGTATGGACTGAGCCGCATCTTCCTCTTACTCCTCTCCGTGTGACCACTGGTGTGGACTCTGCCCTTAGTGATTTGCGCCTATGTGCTGGATGTGGGACCTACTGGTCGGCAGGGTAGTCCTGGTCCCTCATCCACGTATCGCCGGCTGGCACTGAACAGGGTTAGTGGCACCACGTGTCGCCGGCTGGCATTGAACAGGGTTAGTGACACCATGTGTTACAAGTAGCCCATATGGAACTATGCCTCACTGATCGGGTGGGGCCTGGATGTGGGTTCACTGCCATTCATGACTCAGTACACAGTTTCACATATGTGACCTACTGGGCCAAGAAGTAGGCCTGAGGCAGCAGAAGAATACGTCAACGAAAAAGGACTAAAGCAGGCCTGTGTCGTGGAGGCCGTGATGGTCTGAGAAGGCTGCCTAGGTCACGAGACTCGGACCTGGAGCTTGCGCCGGCACGTGGTGGGCCCTCCTTGACACATGCCGGTGTCGGTAGGTGATCAGTGAGGCCTCGCTGCGCAAGGGGAGGCCCTGATGGGTTCGTGGTCCAGCGTGCCAGGGTCCGGCAGGCGCACTGCGTCGCAGGCAACTCCGCTCATGAGGATGGCATCGGCCTTGTGGCGGGGTGAGAGAAGCTGCCCTGGCAGAGACGTTGGGCTTTCCGGAAGAGGAACACACCCAGGGCTACATGCTTTTTATTCACACCCCTACGCCGGCGTGGCGTGCGCCGGGCCATCCCACTCCGGTCACGATTAGTGGGGGGTGAAGTAAGCCACAGTAGAAATAACACTGAAGTCTTCTGAGGTTGAATAATAGATTTATTGTCAGAGCGTAGATTAAGCATGCACCGCTCCAGCTGACCAGACACCAACTGACTCGTCTGGAATTCAGCTATGATTCGAAGCAGGTACTTGGAACACAATAAGAATTCCAACAGGAGAATGGGAATGGACACAAAGGAAGGGCTAATACAAGAGGGGAAGATCAGTGAATACATTGAGGATAGTACATATTTACAACAGGGGGCATAACAGGCAAGATTTCTGCGATGTTCCCCACTGGTTGTGGTGACATGGTTGCATCCACTGTCCACTACACTCCATACACCAGAGGTGTATGTCGCCATGGATATGGGTGTGTGCTGCATACTGCGGTCTGTCTAGCGCATCTCTGTCACTCTTGCCATTGTGTACTTTCCCAATCATGGTACTACTGCATCCTTCACACATGCCGGGTTGTCACCTCTCCCCACATTCGGCTGTTGTGTGGCTGAGGTGCCATGCCGGTGATGGCTCATGTTCACAGCTTGGCCAGGTAACCATTGTGAGTTGTTCTGTCGTGTCTGGTGGGTGGGCATGTTGTTGTGCATGTTGGTTGTGATTTTGTGACGTGTGCATTGCCAGAGTTGTGAGTTGCATGGTTGTGGAGTTGAGGTGAGTGGGGTGTTCATTTTGAACTTGCCAAGGGGCTGTGCATTTCCCTTGTTGCCATCCTAGGTACGCCGGTTGATGATAAACGGTCGCAGGATGAAGAAATCATGCACACTGGCTGTGTTGAAGGCAACATTGTTGGGGGTTCCACGGGGTTCTGTTGTTGCCTGCATATTGGGGTGGGACGTATGCTTTCTGTTGCGGTGATTGTGTGCTGTATCACCAGGGGGCACAGGTAGGACATGTGTGCTGTGGGTTGCCCCAACACATGCGTGCAGCCTTCTGGGGCGTATAGTCCTTGCTTGGTCTCCAGCGTGACCTGCGCATTGTGTTGGACGTATGGAGACTGGAGTACCTGGGTGATGGTGATGTCCAGGACAGGTGTGGGGGACTTGGATGTGGCTGGCAGTGAGACTCCTCTGACTTTGGTGGGTGTTGGTTGGGGAGTGTCAGGGGCCAACAGCTGTAGCCAAGCCAGCTGCTTGGTGTGGGGTGGGATGTTGGTTGTCCGTTTTGTTGGTGCCGTAGGCCTGTTAGGCAATGATGGTCAGGATGCATGGGATGGTTTTCCCTTTCAGCCTGTGGTGGACGGTGACATTGTCAGATGTTGGGTCTGTGCGGCTGGTACGCTTCCTGGGGGTCCACTGTCTGTGTCTGCGCTGCGTCTGTGGTGGTCTGGGGGTTGGGGGCGTGTTCCAGGTGGGGGTTAGAGTCCTGGGGTGGTGGCGGTGGGTGTCGTGGCCCTCTTGGGTGTCCGGGCCGCATGGTGAGTGGCTCCATGGCATCTGTTTCCCTTCCGATGTGGCCCTAGGCTGTGCCCCTTTTGTGGTGCTGGCTGCCGTCTGACTTTACACCAGGTCAGAGCAGGTGTAGATTTCCTGGTGATAACACGGCTTATCGCCTGTTTTGTGTTCTTATCACAGATCTGGCTGGTCGTTGAAAATGTTGAGGTGTGGTGTTGCAGCGGCTTTTGGCACGGGAATGCCCACTCTGCATCTCATTAGCGATAGTTGCGGGGGTCCTCTGTGGTGATGTTTTTTTGCGGCTGCTATCGTGGGTAAACTGGTGCTGTGGGCTGCTTACACCAGATTATGAATGGGGATGTATTTTAATCACAGCTTTTGCTGAGATAAAGCGCAGTTGATTCGGCAATAGCTCCTTGTGAATATGCCCCTATATTTTTTTTCTCTATATTTCAGTACTTACCATTGTGAAGACAGGGTGTCGATATTTTTGACATTGATATTTATGTCCCGAGATTTTGGGAACACGATATTTTGTCAGTGATCCGATACGTCACAATAAACAACAGCAGTGTTGCTTCTAGTCCTCATTGCTTGGACCGGGTATCTTTCTCATTTAGCTATGCTTGAGTGCTTTGGTTTATTTAGTGTTGTTTGATTTGACCGATTGGATCCCGTCAGTCTGTCACCAGACTCCTTGGGTAGTAAGGTGCCCAAACCAGTATAGCGCCACCTATTCATTGGATATGGCGCTATGTTTCAACAACTCACCCAAATGACATGTCTCCAGCGATGTGCGATATTTAAAGCCGCTGCTGCCCGCTATAGTGTTAGTTGGGAGTCTTTCACTGACCGGGAGCAGTGGAGCCAGTAGGGGTCTCTCAGGTGATGCAAACACAATGACTGCCAGGCCAGTAACTGTACAGAATGACAATCGGGAAAATAAAAAAAAACTGGGACAAGGTGCCCTAATAAACAACTGCAGAGTTGCGGTTATTTGTAATAGAAATAATAATGTGTTTATAGACGTTTATGGCACTGATGCACGTCACGAGGCGTAATATGAAACCAGTGTAGATGCTGCAATTAAACTAATTAAGAGAATCAGTGAGTGCGATTGGGACAATCTCTGTCATCACAAGACTGAGTCCAAGCCAGCTAATCAGCGTTGTCTGATGCGCTTTCTCATTGGGCACAAAGTGCTTCAAACTGCACAGGTCTCCGTGAGGTCTGTATTCAAACAAACACACCTCAAATACTTAGGTGTCTTCCCAGGCCATTCTCAGAAAATTGCAATTTTTAATTTGTGGTAACTTTATGCCATTCTTTATACCGCAGTTCTTAAAATACTAACAACCATCAGACTTCCAAGCATATGTTTATAGCTTAAATAAACCTGGAAAAGCTCAAGTTAAAGCCTCATGAAATAAATATTCATAAATGCAGACAAATGAGAAAAAATAGAAATATGGGTAAATCCAGATAGAAATGTTAAAAAAATAAACATTATTAAAAGTACCCGGACGCAAATGTAAGATTCCTGGTGTGCAGTTACACCTATGAAAATAGAACCAGGTGAAAGCAAATATGTTAAAAAGCACCTCAGAGTGCGCTGCCTGCCTGTTTGGCGATTATACTGACCCACTTTTTGACCCCTGGTTCAGTCTGTTTCTGCTGATGCCATTTACTCTCTGTTGTAACCCACCATGTGCCAACCTATGTACAGACGCTGAAGTTCGCTACACTATAGTGTCCTCTTTAAAGTGCTTCACTGCTCCTTGAACTAGATCTGGCACACGGGCTGAACGGTGCAGGGGCAGAGGGAGGGGGGAGCAGACCGGGGGCTGAGTTAGATCTTGGCGGATTTGGTTCCGCTCTCATCTTTCCACCGGATTCATTGTCCACCTCCTAGGCGGTCTGCCCGCTCTATTTAGAGGATGGCGGGTCCATGGACAAAAGACTGTCGGGTGCTGCCAACTTCGCCAGATCTTTCTACCCGCGTCAATGTCGTCATAAGGAAAAGCGACTGTCAGAGGGAGTACAGCCAGTTTTTCCACCGGGCCAATCACAATGTGCCTTCCCGCCGACGCAACTGTGGCGGGGAAACCTCCACACCTGAGTTAGAGGATTGAATGGGATATAAGGCAGAAGCGTACCTTCTTCCTGTTTCACACTTCCTTTTCCAACATGGACCCGCTTGGCCAAGTCCTGCCATTGCTACTGCTAATTGATCACGAAGCTAATCAACCCCGTCATAGCCAATATCGAAGGTAGGCTTCTTTTTCATTGTTACTTTTGAATTATTTGCTGATATTAGCTCTGGACTCGTGCAGTTTCTAAACACTCTTACAAGCAATATTATATGAATGTGTAATGCGTATGAATGTAATTTGGTAATTTAAGAAAGTAAAAGAAACACACCGGTATAATAGCATTATATTTTTAAAATTATATACAATCTGACTCTTGATAATGGACAGGTAAACCAAAATTGATATCAATCAAATAATAAAAAAGCGTTCACACAGTTGGGTTTCAATTCATTTACATAAACGATGGCATTAAAAACATATGCATTACACATAATTTGAAATAAATAACATTTAATATAATGTATAAATTGCACTTGACAAGGCAAAGCATTTGATTTACAATAAATGTAAAATCAATGTTAGTTCTAAACTTAAAACCTTCTTATATGTATATTATTGTCACATTTCCCCTTGTCTACGGCATTTTCTGTAAATATACAAATTATTAACATTGTTAATAATCAAAGAATTTGAAATGAATGAAAAGGACAAACTTTGTCGAAATCAAAATGTTATCATTAACAAATGAGATACTTCTCTCATATAACATTTCTTTTTTGTCAAAACATAAAACAGGAGAAAAAATAAAATGCATGTAGCACTACAGCCTGTTCCCAAAACGTGCCTCCTTAACAGACTACCAAGGGGGAAATTTATATTATTATTATTATTAACCTCCTCAAGAAGGGGCATCTAGTGGGTAAAGAGCAGGCACCTCAAGGTTGTTTCTTGAGAGGAGTGGTTTTGAATTTCGCAGGGGTTAGGGACAGGTAAGCAGTAAATTCTTCCTGAGTAGCAAAGGAAAGAGGGGTGGGAGAGGATTGGGTTTGGGAGGTAGTGGGAGCTGCAGTGGGGGATGTGCATGTGTCTGTTGGTTTTGCAGTCGACTGTGGGTTGGGTCTATGTTGTGTATGTTTGGGTTTATGTTTCTCGGCAGGTGTATGCTGTTTGAGTGAGTGTGTGTGTTTGAGTTTGGTGGGTGTTGTTTTGCATGTAGGTGTGCTTGTGTGTGAGGGTGTTGGTTAGGATGAATGTGCTATTGAGGTGGTTGGTGTGGTTGTGGTGCATGTGGGTGCATGTTTCGCGTTTGCATATGGGTCTGGTGTATGTTTTGATGTGTGTGGTTTCTCAGGTGTTTTGTATTGAGGTTTGTGTGTGTGTTTGTGTTGTTTTGTGTGTAGGTGTGCATTTGGATGATGGTGCTGTTTGGGTGGTTGGTGTGGTTGGGGTGCTGGTGGATGTGGTGGTGCTTGTGTGTGTGGTGGTTGTTTTGGTGATTGTGGTTGCGCTGCTGGTGGTGGTGGTTGTTGTGGATGTGGTGGAGATTGTGGGTGTGATGGAGATTGTGGTGCTTGTGGGTGTGGTGGTGATTGTCATGGTTGTGGGTGTGGTGGGGGTTGTGGTGGGTTTGGTTTGGTTGTAGTGTCAATAGTGTCTGTATGCTATTTGCGTGTTTGTTTATGTTTCTTTGCATGTTTGTGCTTATGTGTGTGTGAGTGTGCTGCTTGTTTGTGTTGGAGTGGGTGCCTGCAAAGAAGTGAGTGTTCTTCGGATATGGGTGAGACTTAGGAATTGGGATGAGGAAGGGACCTGAGTAGAGGCACAAAGTTGGGCTGGTTGGAAGGCTGCAGTCAGTGAGGAGGCTTGTCCAATGATCTCTGCAGGCCAAACATAGAACTATGAATGCCTTCCAGGTATGCCAACATGTGTTGCATTTCGCAACTAAGGGTCTGGCATACAGAGATGTAGAGTAAGAGGTCAATAACCTCCTCACTCAGCGCAGCTGAGGTGAGAGGGGTAGGGGAGGAGGTGCCTATGGTGATGGAGACCCCAACCCTTTTAGGGGAACAGGGTTGGCCAACTGGGGAAGGGAGCAGGAGGGAGGGTGGAGATGGGTCTCTGGGTGGAGTACAAGAATGCAGGTGGTACAGTTCCTGTAGGGTCCACCACCACTAGGGACTGGTCACTTGTGGAGGCCTCCAAAGATGTTGGAGAGCTGGTGGCCTCCGTTCCAGTCCCCTCACTTTCTGTGACACTTTTGGTTTCTGTGGTCTCACCACCGGAACCACACTGGCCAGCTGCTTCCCTGCCTTCGTATCCAACATCCCCTTCGCCTTCTCCTGAAGATCCTGAAAGGACATATACAATAGGGGTGGGCGGAATTTGCGTAGTCGTGCTATGAAAAGCTCCGCAAAACGGTAAAAAATCTCCGCAAACACGCAGAAATTCCGCAAACACGCGGAATTGCTTGTTTGCGATGCTTTTTTCCTGTTCGCGAATGCTGTTTGCGTGCTCGGGGGGAAATATCTCGCAAACACGCATTTTGAGAACGCGAACAAGCAAAAAATTCCACGAAGCCGCGGAACTCAGAATTTTGAGCAATTAATTCGGCGGAACGCGAAATTACCCAAAATCCACGAGCAGAACGAAATTTACCGCCCAGGCCTAATATACAATAGTTTATTAAGCATCTGTGTAACTAGAACTCAAAACATTTTCCAATTTTTCAGATTTGACCAGCTTCAAAGCTTTCAGACTTTGGCTTATATTTATCATGATCTCATACATGTAGGGAACATCTTCAGAAAGCATTATTGATCCTATACTATTTATGTTCTTGTCTCTTAACTAGTTTAAATTCACTCCAGGAACTGTTAAACACCTCTGAATGGTTTAGATGTGTTGTTTAGAATAGTGAGCCTATGTCACTAAAATGATATAAAGAAAGAAGACCTTTGTACAGTGTGTTTACAAGAGAAAAACACCTGATATATATGTTTTTATAACAATTCTAATATGAATCAATGCGTATTAGCAATTACTGCACTGACATACCAATATTTGTAGAATCTGAAAGCATGTTCCCTTTGTTTGGGCATTTCACAATGGTAACACTTACTTCAAGTAACTTAAGTGTTTTTCAAATGTTATATCGAATGGAGTCGGTTCTAATGTTGCTTATAAATGTATCACCCCCTATGCATTCATTTATGCTATAATTTTTGGAGGATTTCCAAATGACTTATTCAGTATAAGTAATCCCCTTTAGTACTGAGCAAAAATATTTTTACATTTGACTCCAAATATATTAAGTTAGTTCCAGTTTGTTTTCACATTGTGTGAAATATTAAAGGATTATGCTGGCTTTCACTTTAGACACAAATTGGTAAAACATCACAGTATATATTTCATACACTGATTCATATAATTTGTTTTATGCAATTCACAACATGCAACAGATTAAACCTTGATGCATTGCTACAATTTGCTCATGAGTCATGAACTGATCCTGATTTTGAGTTTTCCAGATGGGATACTGCAACAGGAATTCCTGTCAAGCCTTCGGGATATAGAATATGCAGACCTTCTCCTCCCAGGGAACGAGTTGTAGGATGGGGCTGGGAGAGCCACAACCAGTCCTCTTGGCCTCTAGGTGACGTGTGGAGGCCAGGGAATGCACCCTCACCCGCTGGTCTTTCTACCTCTTCCAAATGCCCTCTGTCACGTATTCTGAACTGCATTTGCCTTTTCTTAGATATGGTTTTGTTTTGGACTTGAGCTCCAAATAATGGTGGCTCTACTTTAATAATTTCATCCACCGTTGAAGAGCCAAGATGGCGGTTGCACCTTGAGTGCGCTTCCGGACCCCTCCGCCATCCGCTCGTGATCCGCCTCACAAGGGAGCCATTTCACCTTGCTGTCGCTGGCTAAGTCACCATCACACCTCCGGCTGCTCCCTGGCTGCTTGAATTTCTTCGGTGTGGTGCCTCCATGACGAGTTCGGCCACCTGGCCGGTGCCGGCTGCTAAAATGGCGGACCGATCGCACTGAGCGGCGCGCCTTGTGGCCTTTGGACTTCTTGGGCTGTTCCTTGGTCTGCTCTGTGGAGGAGCTGAAGGGTTCCTCCGGGCTTTAGGGGCCCGACGGTGTGCTGCAGGATCCGGGGCGCTGTCCGCGCCCCACCTCCCCGTGGGGCCTGTCTGGAGGCGGGTGATGACAAGAGGCCACCAAGCAGTATCCTTTTCATTGGAGTCCCCTGCTGCCAGTCCCAGTGTCCTGCGGCGGCGTGAATTTCTCGACCGCTATTTAGAGCGGTGGTGGCTGGTGAAGGCATCTGCTTGCGGCTCGAGCGGCCAGACGACCTGCGCTCTACTGCGGCCTCCTTCTGCACCCGACGCCCTCGGCCTGGGCCTGTGCACACCACTGCCTGTGTCGGGCGTTGGAGAAGAGGCTGGCTGACTGGAGGATCGACGCTGCACGGCTTCCACAAGGGTAAGTTCTGGCGGCGGGAGGGGGCCCTGGGTTGTCTGGGAGGGGCCCCCCTGCATGCGCTGGCGGCCTATTGAGGTGGGGAGCTTCATGGGCCCCCCTTGACGCTTCCCAGTCCTCTATTAGACTTTCTGAGTCCCGTTCTGCGAGAGGCTGCAATCACGAGACCTGGCTTTCGGCCCTGGGGGTGAGGGTGCGGTGCTGCGGTGTTGGCCGCTTTATCGAGCGGCAGAGCTGATTCTGGTGGGGGCGGCGTCCCCCCTGCCCTCACTGTTGTGGTCCTGGGCTTTTCGGACCTACACCCCTCTGCAAGCATCTGCATATTGGACCTGCCTGTTCTGCCCCCTGGGTCGGTGCCGAGAGGATAGGGGGTGCTCGGCTGCATTTGAGCGGCATGGTGGTCTCCCTCTCGAGTCCCCCCCACCTCCGGGCTTGTTTAACGACTCCTAGGGAGTTCAGTGTGTCGTCCACACAGGCGTCCTGCCGTTAATTCCCAGGCCTATCTCCCTGTCTTCCAGCCGGGCACCTCTGTGTCGGCTGCACGGGTCGAGTGGAGGAGGGCCCCGGAAGGGCGGTTGCCTCCACCTCGGGCCGCCCTCCGGATTAGGCACCTCACTGTATCGTCCATTAGCCCCCGGTGGTTTGCGAGCCTTGAAACGCTCAGCGGGGCCCTACTGAGTGGCGCCATGGGCCGCAACAGACCTGCCAAGACCCGGGCCACCCAGACCAGGATGGACCACTTCACCACCACAGACATTGGGGCGTCGGGCGGAACAGCGGACAAGGAAGCACCACCGGCAATGGACCTTCAAGCCAACCACACCTCGCAGTCCTCGGTGGAGGGCAAGATTGCGGAGGTCCGTGTGGACATGACCCTAATCCGGCAAGATCTCTGAAATGCCATGGCCCGGATTAAAGAGACTGAATCCAGTATATTATTGGTAGAGGACAACGTTCAGCAACTTAAGGGGCAGGTGGCGTGCCTCCAGTCACATACCTATGCTCCATCGGAGGGCCGAAGACGCAGGAAACAGATCGTGCCGCAACATCCTCTGCCTGGTAGGGTTCCCGGAGAGGGCTGCCCCGCTGAATTCATAGAGAAATAGTTGAGGTCCTGGCTCCCTGAGGGGTCCCTTTCACCGTGGTTCGCAATAGAACGAGCACACCGAATATTTGCCCCGAGGCTCCCGGCGGGTGCACCGCCCCGACCAGTCATAATGAGAATCCTTACTACAAGGACCGAGACTCCATTCTGGCTAAAGCCTGCAAGCAGTGACACCTCCCCTGAGGAACTTCGATCTTCGATTGTGATCGTATCGACCCGCCATTTTGTGTTCCGCTGCCATCTTGTGTTGCCCTCACTCAGGCAGCACGATGATCGAAGTCTTTTTCTGCTTTTTCTGCAGCTTCGTGTCAAAATTAGCCTTCTGCCTCTATTTGCAAAGCTGGTGTTAGGTTTGGCCGAGTACACTAATCCCTGTCTGGTCTTTCTAATCCCCGTCTCAACTATCTGTTGGTTCACACTATTCTTTTCTGACTTTATCTTATCGTCTGGCCTTCACTGTCCTCTGCTAGAATTCTCTCGTTTCACAACTGTCCTCCAACACACACAAACGTATCTCGCCACCTGCAAGTTAGTTGCGGATCTGTTAATGAATTAGTTTGAGGGAGGGGTGACAAACACAGTTGAAGGAAAGGCTTCTTCGAGTCATCTGATACTTTGTTTTCAAACCTTTCCTATTGGTGCTGTCCTGTTTTCCAACATTTCTTATTGGCTCTTTTGTATATGTTCTGGGTGTGTATTTGGTTAATGTATATTTCACCTATATGGTATATAAGACTGTGCGCCACGGAGTGAAGTGGCAGTCTGCTGAGAACCTACCTCGTGTACTTCTGGGACAACTGTACTAGCTGCAGCTAATAAATCTGATCTTTTATGCCGACAGAGTGTCCCCGTGTCTCTGTGTAACTAAGCAGGAGAACCCAGGAGATTAAGGCGTACCCTGCGCCGCCAGGTCCAAAAGGTTCTGGTTCTTCAACTGGCGCCCAACGTGGGGCGGCTTCAGTGGTACCGGTTCTGCCTGAAGGTTGTGAGGAACCCCGCAAGAAAATTCCGGAAGATTCGCTAGCCACGTCAAGCGACCCCTGTATGTCGAAAGTGGTCCGAAGGTCTTTTGCAGCGCGGTTACTCCTTCCTGACGGCTACTGACGACTGCTGCCCTGACTGCCGCCCTGCCTTGGCCCTTCCTTTGGTGATGTATGGTAAGGCGAGACGATAGACGGGCCTCTGTTGGTGTAAGAAGACGTCCTTAGTTAAGTATTTCGTGGGTCGTGCCCACAATTTTGTTCCTTTGTTCCTTAGTACCTCTGGTTCTTAGATTCGACTATTGCAATAGCCGAAGCCGAGGGGTAAGTGCATTTGTGCTGCGTAAACTGAGTTTTACCCCCATGAAGTTTGTGAACAGTCAGGTGAAATCACGAGATGCCTGGTCTGACTAAGTTTGGAAAACTTTGTTGCTTTGGTTGTAATAGGAATTCTCGGCTTGAGGACTCTTGTCCGATTCCTTCGGTTGGAACTCCCACATATGAGCTCTATTCAAAACATGGTATTGGCCCCATTGCCTTTAACGAGGCATGGACCCGATACACGAAGAAAGATGGTGTTTTAAAATGGCCAGAAAATGGTAGTTTCGATTCTGATGTGCTAGATAATTTGGAAGCAGTTTTATTCAAAAGAAAAGCCTGGCCGGCACTGTTTGACTCTTTCCGCCTTTGGCGTAAGGAAGCCAAACAGAGAGAAATTAAGCAAGCAAAACGAGATAGGAAAGCACAGGGTATGACAAATATACAGGCTGCCCAACAATTCAAAGATGATGAAATTAATAATGCGATGGAAATTTCAGAAAGACAGCATCGTATGGCGATAGACAAATGTTATCCGGTATTGCCTGTTTCCCCATCCGATAACAAGAAAGATTTAGAAGAAGATCCCCTAATGTCCCATTTATTGAGGTTGCCTCTGCCCTATGTACAAGGTACTAATGCACCCCAGTTGTTACAGCCTGTTCAGCCGCCAGTGATCCTTTGCCTCCTCCAGTATTACCGCCTCTGCCAGTTTTGCCTTTAACTTCAACTTCCCTGCCCTCATCTCCTGAAGTTCGATCTCCTTTGCCTTCTGCTCCTCCTGCAATTATCGATTCCCCGTCTGTTAGTTCGCCTAATACTTTGTCTCCTATTCTTATGTCCAATTCTCCGTCCATGCGTAAGCGACTCACGGACACTGTCACTGGTATTCTATCTCCTTTCTTTGAAGCTTTAAATGTGTCTCCGGCTTTTGCTCGAAGACAATCTCGTAGTCAGTTCCCAGATTTTGAAGAACGAGAAAGGTTGGACTCTCTCGCACGTAAATGGATCAAGAGGGGTCCCCAGTATAGTGTGCCTGATATTATGCCTACCTTCTCACAATGGAATGCGCCCACGCAAAGATATGTTTTCAATGTAATGTGTGATACTCTCATTAAAGAATGGGAGGATGTGAATTTGAGTCCAATCCCACAAGATCTGTTGGATGTTCAGACTGATTTCGACAAAGGGCTTGTTGTGGGTTCTAAGGTTGAGAAAGCTGTAAGGACACTTATTTCTTATTGATCCTTATTGCTCTCTCAGGCTTTTCTTGATTCTGATCCGTCGGTTAAACTGACTCTGAAAAATTATCCCATGAGAGAGGTTCCTCCAGTATGGAAGGAAGAGGTCGCGGCAGTAGGTGCTAATCCAGCTATTCCTGCTCTTTTTCAACGTATATGGGTACATGTTCCATGGAAACGATCTGAAGTTTTGGCTCTTAAGCAGACTCTACAGGATCCTCGTAAAAATCCTGCAGGTTATTATAAAGAATTATCACAGACAGTTGATGCTTGCATCAGGAACCTAGCTGATATCGATATGTTGATGGGTAATGTAGTTCCACAGACAATATGGGCTAAGATTCATAAAGAGAATCCAGCACAGGAATTAGGTGCTAATTGGGATATTATAATTGCCACAGATAGAGACCAAGTGGGTGGTGCAAAGCCCGACGCTTTGATTTTGGAACTCCCTGGTAGGATTATTACATTAATGAAAACGATGATGCCTGCATTGAGAGTTAATTGGGATAAATTAGCAGCATGCAAACAGAAGAAAGATGAGAGTGTCTCTGATTTCTTCACTCGTTTCGAGGAGACATTTATTGACCACAGTGGTCAAGATATGGCTACAGAGGGTGGTCAGCGATTATTTGTGGACCAATTTGTATTTAATTTGCTTCCCGAGCTGTCACACAAATTGAAAGATTCTGAAAGTTCATGGGCTGCTTCTTCCTCTGCCCAGATATTGGCTACTGCACAATATTATGAAAACAGAGATAAAGAAGAAAAAGAAAAACAAGAGAAAAAGATTCGAAAATAAAGGTTCTCTTGCAACAAGCTTATCCTCCTCGTCATGTTCAGCCTCAGTTGCAACAGCCTCCGCAGTTTCAGAGGTTGTATCAAAAACCTGAGCCATATATTCCGCGACCTTTGTTAGGACCTAATCAATGTGCCTATTGTAGAGAAGAAGGTCATTTTAAAAGTAGTTGTCCGGTTTTATTGCAGCGCAATGGTGCATTATTTGCTCCACATGGTCGTGCTGGCCTCCAGTCCGCGAACAGAGGTAGAGGTCGAGGTATGTCAACTCAAGAACAACGTTTCCTTCCTCCTCCCAATTTTGTGAATTATTTTGATCAGCAAAATATTAGGACTACACAGTATTACAATGAGGATTGTTATGTAGAAGGCGAGAATGAGAGTCTTCATACTAACTAGGACAGCCATGGACAAAGTAAGGGAGTTGTGTCGATTCCAGTAGATCAGAATGGACCCTATGTTAATGTCACTACAATGGGTGTTTCAGAGCCATTTCTTCTACATACTGGTGCGATGAGAAGTTCTATCATTCATTCTAAACTCCCTGGGGCACCTTTGTCTGGCTTAACAAATGTTTCTGTAGGATTTTCTGGCGCCCCTGTTCGTAACCCGGTTTCTCGCCCTTTACCTATCCCAATTGGCCCTTATGATTTGGAAGCTTCACTTCTTTTGACGAATGGTTGCGGTGAGAATCTGTTGGGTTTGGACTTGTTGAAAAGAATGCATGCTACGATATATTGTTCTCCTTCTGGTGTACATCTTACTTTAGGAGAGAAATTGATTTCTCCAATGTATTTATCCAAAGATCAGTTTCCACCTGAATTGCTTTCTCTTCCGGCAACGCTTTGGGCCACGGGTCCGAACGATGTGGGTTGTCTGGAGATTCCACCTTATGTTGTCACTCTTAAGCCTAATGTTGAATTGCCACGTATTCCGCAGTATAGAATTTCTAGTGAAGGTGAAAAAGCGCTTTTGGAAATCATTCATGATTTGATTCAGAAGGGTGTGGTTGAGGAAACGAGAGGTAATATATGCAACAGTCCTATTCTTCCTGTTCTCAAACGCACTGATCCTTCTCAGCCTCCTGTATATCGTTTCGTAATTGATCTTCGGGAGGTAAACAAAATCGTTGTACCACAATTTCCCGTAGTCCCAGATATCACTGCTCTGTTGACGATGATACCTTCCACAGAGACTTGGTTCTCTGTTATCGATCTATTTATTTATTTAAAGGTTTTGTAGAGCGCGTAGTAACCC
Organism: Triturus cristatus; assembly: GCF_964204655.1. Lineage (NCBI taxonomy): Eukaryota > Metazoa > Chordata > Amphibia > Caudata > Salamandridae > Triturus > Triturus cristatus. The sequence goes on along the minus strand of NC_140590.1, from coordinate 35,619,328 downwards.
TAGAGCATCCCAGCGCTAAACCTGAAATTCCGAGGGTATCACCAGTGGGGGAGTTTTATGGATGAGGAAAGAGGAGGGTCTTCAGTGATTTTCTAAACTGAAGAAGATTGGGTTCTAATCTCAATCATTTTGGGAGGTTGTTCCAGCGTTTGGCCGTGTGGACCGAGAAGCGGCGGCCACCGGTCCTGGCTTTTTTGACTCTGGGGACTGTGATGAGATTTTCTCCACTGGACCGGAGGGCCCTTTCTGCTTTGTAAGGGATAATGAATTCCTTGAGGAGGGGAGGGCCATTGTTGTTCAGGGTTTTGTGGGCCAGACAGAGAGCCTTAAAGGCCACTCTTTCTCTGACTGGGAGCCAATGGAGAGACTCGAGGGCTGGTTTAGCAGATGATCTTGCTGGTGTACCAGTCAGAAGGCGCGCGGCGGCATTTTGGACTTTCTGCAAGGTGTTGAGCGTGGCTTCGGGAGCTCCCAAGTAAATAGCATTGCAGTAGTCTAGTCTCGCCAGAATGAGGCCCTGAATGAGAAGTTTCTTGGCGTTCGCTGGGAGCAACGGGAAGACCTTTCTGCAGGCTCTAAGGAGTCCGAAGCATGTTCCTGCAGTTTTTGTTGCCTGCGTTCTAAAGCTTAGGTCGTTATCGATCCAAACGCCTAGGCTTTTTACCTCTTCCTTAGCGGTGGGGGGATTGCCCAGGCAGTCAGGCCAGAGGTGAGGCGGCAGGGAGGGTCCTTTGTGGCCGAGCATCAGTATCTCGGTCTTTGAGCCGTTTAATTTTAGTGATGAGAGGTTCATCCAGCGGTGGACTTCAATGAGACAGCTATGAAGGTCCGAGGGGGCGTGGTGGGGGTGTGAGAGGGTAACCACCAGCTGGGTATCGTCCGCGTAGTTGATTATTGATACGCCGAACGGGTTAACCAGTTTATCCAGTGGGGCCATGTAAACGTTAAATAACGTAGGGCTCAAAGATGAGCCCTGCGGTACTCCACAGCGGAGGGGGATAACGGGTGAGTGGCTGTCGTTCTCCCAGACTTGGAAAGAACGGCCTGTTAGAAAGGATTTTAGCAATTTCAAGGCCGTGCCCCTTACTCCGATTTCTCCCAGTCGTTGGATAAGGGTAGGATGGTCCACAGTGTCGAAGGCCGCACTGAGGTCCAGGAGGATCACTGCCACTGATCCTCCTGTGTCCAGAATGCTTCTGGCCTTCTCCACTGCTGCCAGGAGGGCGATGTCAGTGCCCTGTCCTGGGCGGAACCCTGTCTGGGAAAGAATGCCTTCTTTAGTATTCCCATTTCTGAAGAGAGTAGGGATATTTTTGGCTTCTCTCTTGGAGACCGAAGCTTCCGGTGTAAGCGCGCACCTCAGGGCTATTGTGAATGTCCCTCTATTTACAGTCAAGCTTTAAAATGTCATCTTGATGCTTTTCATTTGCCGTTGGGTGCTGCTCTTATCCAATACATGGATGACTTGTTGATTGCTGCTGATTCAGAAGATATTTGCAAAGATGTGACTGTTGCATTATTACGCCATCTGTTTGATCTGAATCATAAGGTTTCACCTTCAAAACTACAATATGTTCATCGAGAGGTTACCTACTTGGGTCATCTCCCATCAAAGGAGGGACGACGATTAACCCCAGAACGAATTCAGGCGATTGCGCAAATGTCTGTGCCATCCACAAAAAGGGAGGTACGTGCCTTTCTGGGTATTACTTCTTATTGTAGACAGTGGATCCCTAACTTCTCTTTGTTGGCCAAGCCTTTGTTGGCACTCACTTTGAAAGATACGCCTCAGCCCCTTCCATGGACTGACGAATGTCAGAAGAGTTTCATTGACTTGCGTACTGCTCTATGTTCTGCTCCTGTATTGGGTACTCCCGATTACAGTAAACCCTTCACGCTCTACGTCTATGAAAGAGAAGGGTGTGCATTGTCTGTTTTAACGCAGCGATTTGGAGATAAACAGCGGCCATGTGCATATTTTTCGGCTACGTTAGACCCAGTAGCTAAAGCATTGCCTAGTTGTCTCAAAGCAACAGCAGCAGCAGCGATTTCTATTCGACAGTCTGCTGGAATAGTGTTAGATAACACACTTATTGTTATGGTGCCGCATGCAGTGGATACCTTACTAAACCGAACAAACACGCAGCATCTTACGAGTGCTCGTTTGTCTGCATATGAGTTGACGCTTTTGGCTAGTCACGTGCACATCAAACGATGTAATACTCTAAATCCAGCTACTTTGTTGCCTTTTCCAGTAGATAAAGATGACCAAGAACAACATGATTGTTTCCTCCGTACCGAGGAAGAAACAAAAGGAAGAATTGACTTGAAAGATACGCCGCTAGAAAATCCGGATGGAATTCTATGGGTGGATGGTTCTTGTTTTAAGCTCCCTAATGGAGATACAGTTTCAGCCTATGGTGTTACTACTTTACACACAGTTGTAGAAACCGCACGTATTAGACACAATTCAGCTCAAGCAGCAGAATTGATAGCTTTGACGAGAGCATGTGTGTTGTCAGAAGGAAAGAGAGTGAACGTGTACACTGACAGCCAATACGCCTTCGTGTAGCGTTTAATTTTGGATGTCTCTGGAAAGAAAGGGGTTTCTTTACTTCACATGGCACTAAAATACAACATGGTCAATTAGTGACTGATCTTCTTGAGACACTTTCTTTGCCTGCCCAAATAGCAATTGTGAAGTGTAGTGCGCACAAAAAGATTACAGATGATGTTGGCCGAGGAAATGTATTTGCAGATGAAGTTGCGAAAGAGACAGCGAGAGACGCTACAAGTCAAATGTATGTGGCAGGTCCTGCAAATTGGGTTAGAGAGAGAGGAATGTATGAGGATTCAGTGGAAAGTGTAAGAGCGATTCAGAAAGAGGCTACAGAGAAAGAGTTGAGCAAGTGGAAAGAAAGTACAGGAATGTTGGATGAGATGGGATGTTGGGTGGAATTGTCTGAGCACCAACGTTAGCTGTTACCAGACGCCTATGTACTGCCAGTAGTCACTATGACACATGGTCCAGCTCACCTAAGTGCAAAAGGTATATGCAAGCTTCTGGCTCCAGTGTGGCAAAATGAAAGAATCCCAAAATGCGCAGACAATGTAGTGAAACATTGTATTGTTTGTTTGATGTACAATCCGGGAAAGGGAACCCCAACTCCAGCAGTTCACTTTGCTCCTCCGACATATCCATTTGAGGTGCTGCAGATCGATTATATTCATATGGAGCGATGCAACAATCTCAAATATGTTCTGGTGGGAGTATGCGCCTTCTCAGGGTGGATAGAAGCATACCCTCTGAAAGACAATACAGCCTTATCCACAGCCAAAATTTTACTGAAAGAATTTTTCCCTAGGTTTGGTTTGCCGCGCATTGTCTGGAGTGACAATGGGAGCGAATTTGTTGGCCAAGTCATGCAAAAAGTTTGTGCGGGTCTTGGTATCGAGCAAAAGTTCCATGCGGCAAATCATCCACAGTCAGCGGGTTTAGTGGAATGCTACAACGGCACATTAAAGTTAAAACGAGCGAAAGTTCAGGCTAGTACAGGACTCCATTGGCCCGATGCTTTACCATTGGCTCTTCTGTCCACCAGAACTGCAGTACACTCTCGTTTGGGACTTAGCCCTTACGTAGTGGTTTTTGGACGCCCGGCTAACGTATGGGGAGTCCTGTGGAAATTTAGTTTACAACTGAACATTATCTGCGCCATCTTGCCTCTCCCCAGCGCGACACACAGGAAAGCGCACGGCAGCCATTTTAGGCACTTCTGGTCTCTCCCTGCTCATTGCCGATCGCCAGCGCGTCCCCCTGGCGCTGCAAGCACCCCCCCCGCGCGCCGACCACCCCCGCTCTCTCATACATGGGCCATAAACCCTCTCCTTCTGCGCGACCCTGCCATGGAACCACATCCACGCCTGAACGACATCCCATACATGGTCATGCATCTCTTTGATAACCCCCTTCCTCTGCGCCCCATTGTCCGAACCGATCCCAGGCCATCACCTAGCCCTGCGGATGCAGTTTATTGCCCCTACTGTACGGGAAACACCCCACATCAAAGGGATTACAGTAGATCAAGGCCCCCCACCCCCTGAGACCCGACCGGTCACACACACCCCCGGGAATTGGCGGAATGTCCAGCTGTGTGATAGCCATCTCCTACTGTGGGTGGGGTGGGGACTTCCACTGTAGATATGTGTGGGAACGAGCTCAAAGTGGGGATTCCGAGGATGTTCTTTTATGTATCAAGACAATCTCAAGAATGTGCCATGTATGATAAACCTGCAATAAAGTCATAAACCTGTGTATAAGAGGCCAGGCCTCAGAGATGCAGTTAGAGCACCTCGTGACGATACCTTGCTGTCTGATCTGATGTGTTCTCCTCCGGAGAGAATAAAACTTTGTTTCCTGCCTCTCCGGCGCCTGCCTCTTTGTTGGTTTAGCATCGATTGGTATAAGAGGCGATTACCGCCGGGCAATACTTGAAAGGTTATCGACTGCGACTGCCGCTACCATTTAACAATTGGCGTCCCAAGCGTGGGGCCCATCAGCGACACGTGGATCCAGTGGGAGAGGTCCCGACGACAGAGTGAACGACTGCAACGATCGGGAGAGCTCCTGCCCGATAGACCCTCGTCTGGCAGCCGATCATCCGAACTTCACTGGTTCCGAGCAGACCTCTCTCGAGTGATCTACGGTCCTGACTGGGAACCATCAGGAGTGCCGCGGCAATAACGAAGAGTAGAGGACGATCGGGCGCTGGAGGCGGAAGACGCGAAACTGTCCATGCGGTCCGGGTAAGGTCGTGAAACACGACAAATTGCGAAACGATTGATTGATTGATTGAAAAATACTAGTATTGCTTATTGATTGTTCTCTTTGAGATATTCGCTGTCTACAAATGGGGAGGAGTAGAAATACTCTCTCTCTCTCCTTTTGCAGATAGTGAAGGGTAGGTAACGCAGACTTTTGTCCCCGTTGTAACCCGTCGTGCCTATCTTTATCTCCCCACTGATTGATTGTCCGAACATTGATTGTTTTGAAGGATAGTGCTCTTTGAGATATTCTCTGTTTGCAAATAACGTAGAATAGAAATATTCTGTCTAGTCTTTGCAAATAGTGAAGGGTAGGTAACGCAGACCTTTGTCCCCATTGTAACCCGTCGTGCCTATCTTTATCTCCCCATTGATTGATTGATTGTCCGAACACTAGTTGTTCGATATTGGTTCTTTGGAGGTATTCTCTGCTTACAAATAACGAGGAATAGAGATATTCTGTCTAGTCTTTGCAAGCAGTGAAAAGATAGGTAGTGCTGACTTTTGTCCCCGTTGTAACCCGTCATGCCTATCTTCTCCCCACTGATTGGTAGTTGGTTCTGCCCGGACCGCTTATTAGAGGTGGACCATCCGGCTCCACTGGAAGGCACCCCTAATAAGGACATGTTCACTAAATATGGACTAGTCGCCGTAGCTTATAGCAAGCTATGGCATAAATATACAAAGGGGGACCCCGAGAGTCAGTGGCCACTGGTGGGATCTTTTTTTGACCCTACAAAACTAAAAAGACGCTAGGAAATAGCCCTTTGTGGGATATATGAAACTAGGGGAAGGAGCCAAGCTCACGGTCAAGACGGCCACGAGGTAGCTCGGCTCCGTCGCTCTCGCTGCCTAAACATGTCTGCCCTACCACCCACCCCGCCCAGTAAACACGACAAAAATCCCACACAACCGGAAGCCTGCTGATACCCACCATCGACGTCACCGAACTGGACTAGGATCACGCACAATTGGACTATGCCATTTTCCGATTACACAGTAGCTAGATTGCAAATATGTACAACACTCCAACAAAGTAGTATGATTAAAACATTTTAATAACTTATAGATATAACAACATTCCGACAGGGTGAACAAGTTAAAACACGTTTTAAACAACTATTTACATGACAGTCTGCTGCAACCTCCATCCCAAAGCATTTACGTCCGCGTGACACCGTCCTCGCCTCTCCTTCCTCGAAGTTGCAACATTGGCCTGTTTTGGGCGGTCCTTTTAGTCGGCTTTGGGCTATAAAAGCCATGCAAAAAATCCATCGACATCAGTGGCGGACAACTGTGCGAATAGGCCGGAAGCTACACGCGGCGCCAAGACCCTGGCAACGCCGAGGTGGGGTCTGCCACGTTGTGCGGATCTTCCCATTCTCTTCTTCTTCCTTCAACAACGAAGGGTGCCCTGGCGGGGGGAAGCGACGCGGATGGGCCTCCCCCGCCTCCCCAGGTGGAGGCTCGCCAGCAGATGAGGGCACCCCAGCCGTCTCTTTCACCGGCCAGCTGAGTTACACCCTGCCATTTTACTCGCCGGCCAGCTGAGTTGCACCCTGCCATTTTACTCGCCGGCCAGCTGAGTTGCACCCCGCCGTTTCTTTCACCGGCCAGCTGAGTTGCACCCAGCCATTTCACTCGCCACCCAGATGAGTGGGCGCCCCTGCACTCACCGACCGGCTGCAACGGGACAGCCATTCAAGTCTTGCCTGCCGGGTAGCCACTCAGGCGCAGATCCACTAAGATTGCCATTAGCGTTTCACCCGAGAAATGGGCCCCCGCGGCCGAGGGATCGAGGGACCCACCCCGGTGGCTGTAACGAAGAGCTGCTGCTGCTGCTGCCTTTGGACTCCGGCGGTCGGTTCTTCGGATCCAGGCCTAGCCCACCGTGAGACGGCCCTGGACTCGGAGGCTTGTCTGCTCGGGCGTGGGCCCCACCCCTTGAAAAACACCCTCTCAGCTTTGCAGGTTCTGCAGGAGTCATTGACATTCGATTCCCGTGGGCCTCCGGTGGGGACAATCGCCGCTATTTTTCTTGATTATTCCACGTTAACTTGTCCTTGCCCCGGGCGGCAGCCATCTTGCCTCCGTTTGGTGTCGTAAAAGAAAGACTGATTCAGGGCGACGGCGGAAGAACCCGCCTGCTGTCCCGCCCCAAGGACGAACCACGGCATCGCTACAAGACCGCGGTGACGCCATGCTGATGCAAGCTGACGCTGATGAAAAACTCTCGAACTACCGAAGGGGATTCTGGTCCGGCAGCTAGTTAGTGGAAAGACTTATAATTGTGCACTGAACCCACCCGACCTCGCCCCAAAATGGCGCCGAGACGCCTCTCACACCGTGGCCGGCCTGAACGGTTGTAGGCCCGTATTTGTATACTGACATTGTTTTAAATAAAGGGCTTCTTAAAGGAATTACGGAATCAGTGTCATGACAAATCATCTAGGTTGGTAAAGGTTTTCTTTTGAATAAATGATTGTTACTCCCAAGCAATAGAAAACAGATAATGCAGACCCCATTTACCTGAATCTTTTTGATTAACGGAATTTGTACCTGTCACACCTGTCTTTTTCCAAGAGTTGTCAGAAAATGATCGACTATAGCTTAAGGTATATGCCGAATGCAAGGTATGGTATCTTGCACCATAATATACGACCGATTGAGAAATACATGTACGACCAGGGAACCCGAATTTAGGAGATGAATGAAATAGAGCATCTTTGTTTCGGAAGAAAAGAATAATAGGTCTGTGGTATTACCCACTCCTGCGGCTAGCCTGGTACGTGGTAAGTAGAAATTGTTCGTGTCTACGCACGCTAATGTACTTTGAATACTGCACATCCCCTCCCCTCTTTTCCCTCTCTATAGGTCACGACGAAGTTCCGACTGAAGAATGGAGTGGACATGGACCGCACCATATTCAATATAGGGAAAAACATAGACAAACGTTGTGGGATAATGCGCAAAGTGCAGACCACCATTGGGAACATGAAAAACTGTATGATATGATTGTGCGTGTGTGCTACGATTATGCGGCATGAATGTGTATGCATTTCATGCTTGGGTCGCTTGAAGAGAGCGTCATCGTATGATTGAAGTGCTTGTCTATCAATCAAAGGGAGGGGAGTAAAAGGTCCGACACCCCCCCCCCCTCAAGATAAACTACAAAATACTGAAAATACGCAGCATGCATAGGAAAGAGGACAAGAAAGGAAAGGTCCCCATACTCAACGTAGCCCTGTATCTCCGTCTTAAGTTTCTGCGCTTGATGTATGTACTGACACGCCCTATCCGGTATTTGTGTGTACGTGATCACCAAATTTATGTCTTTCCCCCGCTTGTGTTTTCTTACATAGAACTGACCCATGCTACTCCAATGTTGTGTGTGCACCAAGTAGCCTATTATCGTACACATGTTACTCTCTCTCTCTTGTTTTGTGTCGTACGTTTGCCAAATAGCCTACTTGATGCGCACGTCTCTCTCTCTCTCTCTCTCACTCTCTCTCTCTCTCTCTCTCTCTCTCTCTCTCTCTCTCTCTCTCTCTCTCTCTCCTCCCTCGCTGAAGGCTTTCTTGCCCTCTTTGTTGTTTTTTTAACAAAATAACGACACATACCTCCTCAGTATGTGTATAATTGGCCTCGAACGCGGCGGTGTTCGAACAAATTGACAGAAACAAAAACGACCGTACTTTACCACGTTACTACCTCTCCTTTCTGCAAATGTTGAACTTAATTGGCTGAGAAAGAAAGGACAGGTAAGACGACTGATGTCTCCCAATTTGGCCCTCATCACGGGGACTATATGTCAGTGGTTTTCGTTTTTAGAGCTTTAACAACACCATCTCCACCGCCCAGAATTGCCCCCGCCCAATTACCCCGAACTAGAATGTCTAAGCACCCCGTTCTCCCAAAATAACCCCAGCCCTGTACTAGCCGTCTCAGAGTATTTCGAACAAAACAGCTGATGACCTTATTCTCTAAAGGTACATCGCCTAAGCTGATAAGGGTTACCTATTGTCTCCAGCAAGAAAAATGTTTAGCTTATGTCCCTCCCCGAAATAGATACCTGTGAACCCATGACAGTAGCACCTCGCATTTTTTTTTCTTTTCATAAACTTAGCAGTCCTCGGAGGAAAATGTGTATTAACAGAACTTGTGTTAAGATGAACGAGTCTCTACCGGAGAAGCCGGTTCGAATTTTTGATAAACCAGAAAGTCAACAGATGTCAGGCTTCCTGCAACGATTATAGGGCACAGGAATCGACACCTAGCAGGCCAGACGATGAACAGGAACACCCACAGAAACCTGCACCACAGCAATGATTAATAGATTAGTAACACACACCGACATAAGAGTTAATAGACATCAATCATGCAGCGACCGACAAAAGCATTTCCCTAACTACTCGGTGGTTGGGAGAGAGGATGAAGTGTGTAAATGTCTTCCCTGCCAACTCTCTAAGATTTTGTTTCTTGTACTCATTCAAAGATAACCTGCGGCCATCGGAAGAGAGGGGTCGGACGTGACGCACAGCCTGGCTGCGGACCATGGAACATCTATGGCATCGACCAAGGGGGAAGCAACGAAGCAAAAAGGGCGTGAGACGAGGCACCATTATCAGGATGATAAGCGATAGAACGAAGGGCTATCTCGAGGCCCCCTGCTCGCTGACCAGCGTGCCTGAAGTCCCAACCCGTCGGGCCCGATTGATGGGCCCAGTGCTGGAAGATTCTGCTCTCCTTGGTCCGCTTTTTGATCCGATCCCACTCCACACCCTCTTCCCTCGGCATCCCGAAGCACGCCACACCCCTTCTCTCTCTCTCTCTCTCTTTTATATGGATTTTGAATTTGACTTAACTACAGAAGAACAAAAAGCGGGTACCCTGTCTCAAAGTACCTATGATAAAATGTGTTAGGGAACAGGACTGTGATCGGAGAACAACGAATGGTCACACCCTGCTACGTGAAAACTTGGATTTGAGCTGGACCTTAGCTCCACCGCCGGTGCTCAACAGTGCCAACAAAAGAAGAACAACAATAAGAGCTTACCAGTGATGGCTCGTTATAATAGGACACTGGAAAGAAGAACTCCCTTCCATGACTGTAACTCATGTTAAGTTGAATTCCTCTCCCAACCACCTTTTTATATTGACTATCTTCCAATCGAGTTTTCATGATATTGCGTCAGTCACTTCCAACTGTACACTGATAAGTTAAGAAACTCTAACTTTGTATAATGACATTTGTATAACACCAGCCGTGCACACGACTATGCTGACTATTTTTGATCCACACGAAGTCTGGGCCTTAAGTAATGTACGAAATATCCCTTGTTTTGCCAGAAACATTTTTGCTTTACGGTATCATGTTTGTGCTCAAACAAGCTCCCCTCCTCCTATCCCTGACACGCGGCACAGCTGATGTAATTTTGTATGCACTACCTCCTCGCCTATTTTATCAACTATATGTAACTATGTACAATTGTGTCAGATTGCTCCTGCCTGTCCTAAAGACTCTGTACTTTTAAGGAATGCATGAAAAACATTTACGGTATTATAGCTAAAGGGTTAACGAAGGTGAATGTCGGCCAGGCAAGCTGGCGAGATATGTTAAAAGGGAGGACTGTGGAAATTTAGTTTACAACTGAACATTATCTGCGCCATCTTGCCTCTCCCCAGCGCGACACACAGGAAAGCGCACGGCAGCCATTTTAGGCACCTTTGGTCTCTCCCTGCTCATTGCCGATCGCCAGCGCGTCCCCCTGGCGCTGCAAGCACCCCCCCCCCGCGCGCCGACCACCCCCGCTCTCTCATACACGGGCCATAAACCCTCTCCTTCTGCGCGACCCTGCCATGGAACCACATCCCACGCCTGACCGACATCCCATACATGGTCATGCATCTCTTTGATAACCCCCTTCCTCTGCGCCCCATTGTCCGAACCGATCCCAGGCCATCACCTAGCCCTGCGGATGCAGTTTATTGCCCCTACTGTACGGGAAACACCCCACATCAAAGGGATTACAGTAGATCAAGGCCCCCCACCCCCTGAGACCCGACCGGTCACACACACCCCCGGGAATTGGCGGAATGTCCAGCTGTGTGATAGCCATCTCCTACTGTGGGTGGGGTGGGGACTTCCACTGTAGATATGTGTGGGAACGAGCTCGAAGTGGGGATTCCAAGGATGTTCTTTTATGTATCAAGACAATCTCAAGAATGTGCCATGTATGATAAACCTGCAATAAAGTCATAAACCTGTGTATAAGAGGCCAGGCCTCAGAGATGCAGTTAGAGCACCTCGTGACGATACCTTGCTGTCTGATCTGATGTGTTCTCCTCCGGAGAGAATAAAACTTTGTTTCCTGCCTTCCAGTCTCTGGCGCCTGCCTCTTTGTTGGTTTAGCATCGATTGGTATAAGAGGCGATTACCGCCGGGCAATACTTGAAAGGTTATCGACTGCGACTGCCGCTACCATTTAACAGTCCCTCGCCCTAAGAAATACTCAGACTTGCCATATCCAATGTTGATTGACTATTTGCATGACCTTACGACTAAATTGCGTGTTCTCCACCAACAGGTTCAGAGTACTTTACCGGAGGCTTCCACAGACCCAGGTCATTCCATCTGACCAGGTGACTGGGTCTGCACCAAGAATTTCCAAAGGACGAGAAATTTGGAGCCCAGGTGGAGGGAGCCTCGCTTGGTACTTTTAACTACGAGAACAGCAGTCAAAGTTGAGGGAAAGAAGAATTGGATTCACGGTGTGCATTGTAAGAAGATTCCTTTGCCTCTACCCTTCGATCAATGGGTGCGCAGGGGTATTGGTGACTCTGAAAGTGAAAAAGTTCCACGATTCGTACCTTTTAGTGATGCACGCCTGAATGGAACATTGTCTGAGAAAGAGGACGACGATATTCTGCAGGAAGCAATACCACCACATCGTCGCTTGAATACGACCAATCCACAAACATTGTTCCGAGACCAAACCGTACCTGATAAAGAACATTATAATCTGAGACCTAGACCAAAGAACTCTTAAGATTTTTCTCTCTTGTGTAGTATTCTATCCCGGTTGCAGGGTCACGGTAGGAGTCTTGATTGTGACCTGAGTAGTGGCAATAGGCCTGCAGGACTTGCAGTGTCATAGGACGGCAGATAATCATAATTAAGTGATCGAGGAAGATTGCCGTGAGCATCCATTAGAAAGATGGAAACTACACTAGGCAAAAGAGAGAGAAAGGATGAAATGAAGAAAGAATCCTGTAAATTAATGTACAGTCGTTTTAATATAACCCTATGTGTTATTATATTATTGTGTATTCTTTTGGCGTTTATAAGTTGGATTATTTATGCTCTGCAGCAAAAAGTTGTCTCTCCTTCTACCTCTTCGTCTTCTTCTACTGTCTCTCCACATCTATTTCATACCCTTCCTCAACATGAACTCATTAGAAGAACTGAATATTACAACAATTCCTTTGTCCAGTTATTACATCAACACCAATTAGTGATCAATACAACTGACTGTTGGGTGTGTGGACTTATGCCACATACCACAGAAAAAGGAAGGCCATATTTAGTTCTCCCGTTTTCTTATGAGGGTTCTGCTTGGGCTTATTTTGTCATCTTTTCCAATGCCTACCAAAGTAATTTCAAACGATCCGTTAGTTCATATATTGGTGGTCCAGATTTTAGTCATGGCTCATTGATAAAGGGAATGGTAGCTATGGCTAAAATCATGGAAAATAGTAAAATCTCCGTTGACGAAAGTAAAGCGTACACTAACTGGAACGTCACCCATAATGCCACTAGCCTTAGTGATAAAGTCAAAAAAGGAAAATCTTCACCGATTTGGACTATACCACATCAGGGTAATTTCTGTTTACAGATAAATGGTCAGTCTGCTGACACTGTACAAAGAAATAGCTGTTCCCACACATATGTCTACTCCTCTCAAAACTCGCCTCCTCTAGTGCCGTCTCAAGGCACATATTTCATTTGTTATAATAGGGCTTACACATGGTTGCCGACTGGTTTCTCCGGTACTTGCTATATAGCTTTCCTTCTTCCCCCTACATACACCGCTTCTGCAAATCATCATCAAAACAGATATGGCAGAGGAATTATTAATTCCAAGGACACAGCAGGACAAGAGGGAGGAGATTTCCTCAAAGGATTTCTTCCTTTTTGGGGTCCAATGGCCAACAGCAGAAATATAAGGCAATTGGTTTGGGTCGTAGAAACCACCATAGACATCACTGTAGGAGCCTTAAGTAATATCACAGCAGAACTACAGGCAGATCGTCTTATGACTTTACAAAACCAAGTTGCCTTAGACTTTGTTCTTGCAGTCCGTGGTGGAGTATGCAAATTGATCGGATCAAGTTGCTGTATTTTCATACCTAATGACGCTCCGACAGTATACCAAGCTATCTCTAAGTTACACATGATCTCTGAGTCGATTCATCAAGACGAAGGAGATTGGTCATTATTGGAGTGGTTTTGGGGACTACTGTCCAAATGGGGTTGGAAAATATTGACATTCCTTGGAATAGTTTTAGCCATCGTATTCTCTTGTTGCCTTTGTATGCACTGTGGCCCCGCCATCTGCGACCTTTGTGCTACTATGTGCATCCCTAAACCCAAGTCACAAAGAACAGAGAATGATGCTACAGCAACAGCTCGATGACCTTATGGCCATTGACATTGACTCAGATTAATGTGAGTCTGAGTATCTTGCCTGAGTTCTGGCAAAAGGAGGGTCTGAGGAACTTCGATCTTCGATTGTGATCGTATCGACCCGCCATTTTGTGTTCCGCTGCCATCTTGTGTTGCCCTCACTCAGGCAGCACGACGATCAAAGTCTTTTTCTGCTTTTTCTGCAGCTTCGTGTCAAAATTAGCCTTCTGCCTCTATTTGCAAAGCTGGTGTTAGGGTTGGCCGAGTACACTAATCCCTGTCTGGTCTTTCTAATCGCCGTCTCAACCATCTGTTGGTTTACACTATTCTTTTCTGACTTTATCTTATCGTCTGGCCTTCACTGTCCTCTGCTAGAATTCTCTCGTTTCACAACTGTCCTCCAACACACACAAACGTATCTCGCCACCTGCAAGTTAGTTGCGGATCTGTTAATGAATTAGTTTGAGGGAGGGGTGACAAACACAGTTGAAGGAAAGGCTTCTTCGAGTCATCTGATACTTTGTTTTCAAACCTTTCCTATTGGTGCTGTCCTGTTTTCCAACGTTTCTTATTGGCTCTTTTGTATATGTTCTGGGTGTGTATTTGGTTAATGTATATTTCACCTATATGGTATATAAGACTGTGCGCCACGGAGTGAAGTGGCAGTCTCCTGAAAACCTACCTCGTGTACTTCTGGGACAACTGTACTAGCTGCAGCTAATAAATCTGATCTTTTATGCCGACAGAGTGTCCCCGTGTCTCTGTGTAGCTAAGCAGGAGAACCCAGGAGATTAAGGCGTACCCTGCGCCGCCAGGTCCAAAAGGTTCTGGTTCTTCACCCCTCCGTAAACTACTCGATCATGATCTTTCCGGACTACACCCGGGAGGTCCCGGGTCAACGTCGCTCGTTTGGTGGGGTCAAGCAGAAACTGCGGGCCCTCAACATACAGTATCTGCTCCTCTTCCCAGCGCGCCTACGGGTGGTGTTCACCAAAAAAAACATATTTTTTGACTTTCCAGCGGATGCTTGGGCTTGGGCCACAGAAGAACGTCCCCTTCGGCCCAATTGTCAGATTCCTCTGCAGGATGATGTGGAGGGTGAGCCCGCTCATGCTGGATCTCCGTATCCTTGGCCCCAGCGCAACCGCTCACGCAGGCGTCGTGGACATAGGAGGGCCCGCTCTGACTCCCCGTTGAATCCTTCCCAACTGCCTGGGCCAACACGCGAGGACCATCGGGTTGTGCGACGCTCCGGCTCCTCCGGTCACTTGAGTCGTGGGGGGGCCTCACCTGCCTCCTCTGTGCCTGACCTCCCGGACACCTGACCTCTCTCGCAGCCCAGCACTTACTTCTCAGCAATCCAGCCTGAGCCCACCTCTGCCCGCCGGGCCTGGCTCCGCGGCCGGAGGCGATGTGCCGGCTTACTTCTGTTCTCTCTCTTGTTGGACTTGTATACGAACATCCTGCCATGAGGAGGGGTCCTCCACGCTTCGCACCTTCCCAAGCGTTTTAGTTTGGTCCTGTGTTGTAATTGTTGTTAGGGCAACAGATGCTTCCATTTCTGAAGTATAGGGTGGTGGGTGGGGGTGGGGCAAGGGTGGGGGGACTGTTGTCCTGAGTTTCCTTTTCTGTTTTTTGTTGTCTTTTCGTTTTATTACACCAGCTCTCACAAGACGTCCCAATTTGCGCCTCCTGGGATATGGTAACTGATATCTGGGCTCCCAACCACATGTCCCATCCCTGCCCCTGGCCGAGCTTCCCTTCGGGGCTTCTCCCTATCCCCGAGATAGTCTATCAGGATGGCTGAGATACTACAACAGGGTGTATCCTTACGCCTCCTGTCCTGGAACGTCAATGATCTCCTACACCGCCTCAAGTGAACGGCGGTACTTCGCCTTGGGGTGGAGGTCTTAAGGCTGCAAGAGACACATTTAATGGGTAACCACTGTCCTTTTCTAGCGCAATATGTTTACGACAGGGTCTGGCATTCGGGCTTCACACGTGGATCCTGTGGGGTTGGGATCCTGGTACAACACTCCCTTCCTTTTGTGGCAACGCGAGTCATTCATGACGATCAGGGCACCTCCTTGGCCCTGTCCGGCACCCTGAACAGCGTATCCCGTAATTTGGAGTCATTATATTCCCCCCCATCATGGCTGACTGCGACCCTGGCTGCCTCCTCTGGGCTCCTGGCTTCCCTGCCTGGGGGGTGACTTCAACGCGGTCACTTCCCCTGCTCTGGACACGTCCGGGTCCCCTTCCCATGGCAGACTGGCGCACGCGAAGCACCTGACGAATTGGGCTGAATCCCTATGTCTTTGTGATGTATGGTGTGCATGGCACCCGCGTTCGAGGCAATTCACCCATACTTCGGCAGCGCACCACACACAAGCGTGCATTGACATCATTTTTATTCCCTCGACTGACTGCCATATGCTCCAAGATGTCGCTATCCTTCCGCGGGTAATATCTGACCACTTTCCGGTGATGCTCACTGTTGGTGCCCTTTCTGCCTCAATGCGCCAGACGTGGATACTGAATGCGTGGTTTCTTCTGGACAAAGACTTCCGTAAAGTGGTGGGGCAGGAACTCCAACATTATTTCCAGACCAATGAGGGGTCGGTGTTGTCGCCGGGTACCCTGTGGGAGGCTGGCAAGGCCACGATTCATGGAGTCACCAAGGGGCAACTCAAAATCCAGCTGTGTGCGCAGCTAGATCAGCTCACCTCACGTGAGGCACAGGCATTGCGCCTTAAACAGTCCACCGCCCTGAATCCCGACGCTTCTGACGTGAGGCTCCTTGCCCATATCCGCGAAGAGAATCGACAATTGTCGATGGAGGCGGCTAAACTCCTTTGGCGCTCATCCGTCGCCAGGGTGGATGGATGGGGTAACAAGAAAGGTTCTCTCCTCCACAGGTTGGCCACCTACCCCTGAGCTAACCGCATAATTCCCGAAATCATAGATCGGGAGGGTTCGGTATGTACATGGCCCAGGCCTTTGCTCTGTGTTATCGCCAACTATACATTGCTAAGGCTCCCTCCCTGTCTCTTTCAGACATGTTGCGAGCTGGAGCTGGCCAACTCCCTCATCTGGACTCAGCTGTTCAGGAAGACCTGGACTGTCCCATCACCCATGAAGAAATTGGGGACACGATCACCCTTGTCTCGTCCGGCAAGACGCCGGGTCCGGATGGCCTTCCCCAGGAGTACTATGCCCTGTACCGTGAGACGCTGAATACACACCTCGCCCAGTTATTCAATGAGGCAGTGGAGAAGGGTTCCTTTCCTACCAAGACCGATATGGCCGGAGGAGCCTAGCGCGCAACCAAGATGGCCGCGTAGGTGCGAGGCTCCCGAGGACCTCCGCGACCTCCTGAATTAATCCTGGCGATATCCTGTCCTTGTTGAGGGGACTGTGTTGGGGAACCGGAGCTGAGGCGCCACCCGTTTTTTGGGCTCGAATCGGACCCCGGACGCCGGTGGGAGCATCGATCGAGGGTTGTGGCCTTCTCCTCGCCGGCCCCCCGGATTGGAGTAGTGGGGCGATCCGGGGACAAAGTGAATAACAGCGGCGAACGGGGCTGGGCGACTGGCGTACCCCGCACTTTCACTTTCGCTTTTGCGCCCTCCTAGCTCTCAAGCGGGGTCAGACTGCGGAGCGGGGTGTGGTGGTGTGGCCTTGTCCAGGAGCCCGGCTGACCCGCCGGCGGTGGGTTGACCCGCGGTTCGGTGGTCGCCCCTGCCCCCCCCCTGGCACCCGTGACTTGGTATAGCGGCCCGTTTGGGGTGCTTGGCACGACGGTGGAGGAGCCAGCATGTCCACCAAACAAGATGGCGACCGGGCGAAGGTGAAGACGACCCGCCGTGGCACGGCACACCAGGCCAACAGTATGGATCGCTACACGCTCCAGAAGGGTTCTCCGGAGACATCGCGTGCATCCCCGGTGGGCCCGACGGAGGCATCCGCTCATCCGGTGGATCTGACCCTCCGGGACGTCATGGGCGCCATCGCAGAGATGAAGGCCTCGGTGGACCAGCGTTTCGACACCTTAGCGCAAAAAATAGACTCGGTCCTGGTGGATGTGAGCCTTGTGAGGGCAGACTTGTCCAAAACAAACGACCGAGTCGACTCCCTGGCCCACACCACAACGAGCCTCACGACAGACGTGGTGGCCCTCCAGAAGGAGGTGCGCCGGCTTGGCCAGGCGAGCGCCCTGATGGACCGGCGACTGGAGGACTCCGAGGGTCGGGCCCGGAGGAATAATGTCCGTATTGTGGGGGTGCCGGAGGGACGAGAGGCGGAGGCGGCGGATCTTTTCGTGGAAGAGTTGATCCTGACCCATCTCCAGCCCCGGGGGCTGAGTAAGCTTTTTGCGGTGGAGCGTGCTCACCGGGTCCCCGGGGGCAGACCTAAGACTGGTGCCCCGCCGCGGCCTCTCATTGCCCGGATTTTTAATTTCCGGGACAGAGATGCTATCCTCCAGACCTCCAGACAACAGGGACCGGTCAAGCTTGACAACATGGAGGTACATTTCTACCCAGACTTTACCCCGGCGGTCCAGAAGCAGCGGCAGAGCTTTCTTGGTGTTAAACGTCGCCTAAGGGACCTGAACCTCAAGTACTCAATGCTCTTTCCAGCTAAGCTGAGGGTAGAGGTGGATGGTCGCACGCACTTCTTCGACCGGCCCGAGGCGGCTGGGGACTGGCTGGACACTCTGCCTGGAGATCGGGGCCGGGGGGGCGGGGGGGGCGCGGCTGGCGAGGAGGGCCCGCCGGAGCAGAATTGAGGGGTGACTGCATAGGCCGTGCTCTGGCCGTTGTTCCTTCACCATTTATTGATTGCGTATTTTCCCCTCCTATGGAGGTCGTGCGGGGTCTGTTGGGGGCTTCCCTCCTCCTCTGGGGGACTAGTTAGTATTTTAGCTATGGGGCGACAGGCACACTGCACTTTGGGGGGGCTGTCTGGGCTCATGCAGGGGTGCAGGGAGGGGGGAGTTTTGTTGGGACCGGGGGGTGGGGGGGGGGGTGTGTTGTTTGTTAGCACCGCAGGGCAAACCCGCTACTATGTTGTTGTTTTTAGGATGCTCGATGGGGGACGACCGATTGTTTCGACGTATGATGGGGGGTAGGGATTTGGCTGTGTTGTCATGGAATGTTAATGGCCTGGGGGATAGGATTAAGCGTGGTGTGGTCCTGCAGTACTTAAAACGTATTTCACCAGATGTTGTCTTCCTGCAGGAGACGCACCTTATAGGTAACTCCTTTCATGCAATGAACCGGCGGGGATATCGTTTGGCGGCCCATTCTGGCTTCACCTCGGGCTCGCGGGGGGTGGGTATTATGATCAAGAACTCGCTCCCGTTGGAGATTGATGAGGTGCGCCATGATGAGAGGGGACGTTACACGGTTCTGGTGGGAAGAATGGAGGGTAGAGTGTTTATCTTTATATCAGTGTACGTCCCGCCTGGGTTACAAGCCACCACATTTGCGGACCTGGGGCGCCTCCTTCTGGACCTTCCGAGTGGCCTGCTGGTGGTTGGAGGGGATTTTAATGCGGTAGCCTCTGGGTCTATGGATCGCCATCCCCCTAGGGACCTCCCCCGGGCACAGGCGTGGCTGCCCGGCCTTCTGGACACGCTGGGCCTGGTGGATTGCTGGCGATTAAAGCATCCTGCATCGCGACAGTACACCTTCCACTCGGGTGCCCATGGTAGCCTCTCGCGGCTTGATTACATCCTTGTCCCGGCGGCCCACGCAGGGAGGGTGGGGGAGGTGCGCCATCTGGCGCGGGGTATCTCAGACCACTCCCCATTGTTGTTGCATCTCGATGTCTTCCCGAGGGGGGATGGCAGGGTGGCCCCAATCAATGCATGGTATTTGCGCGACCCCACCATTCGTGCTGATTTGATCAAATCCCTACAGCGATATTTCGATGAGAATGTGGGGTCGGTCTCTTCGGCCATCTCCCTGTGGGAGGCTTTCAAGGTAGTCCTTAGAGGGGAGGCCCTCTCCTTTATCTCCCATGCCCGGCGGCGCGAGCGGGAGGAGGCGACCCGGGTAGAGGCCGAGATTGCAGAACTGGAGGGTGACCTGGGAAGCGGGGTAACAGACGACAAGTTGCATGTTCTACACCTAAAGCAGGCGGCCTATCGGGCCCTCGTCACGGAGGCGGCCAGGGGCCTCAGTAGAGAGCAGCAGGGGCGATTGTATGATGTGGGTGATAAGGCTGGCAAATTGATTGCGTGGTTGGATAAGAGGGAGAGAGCGAGCCGTGTGGTGCCTTTGATTGAGAGTGTTGATGGTGCGTGTGTCACTGAGCCGGAAGCCATTGTCTCCTGCTTCGCGGATTATTTCCGCGAAGTCTACTCCCCGGTTTCCCCCTGCTCGGAGGCAGACTCCCATGCCCTGCTTCGGGACATCGCACTGCCCTCCCTAACGGTGGAGGACAGGGATTCGCTGGACGCCCCTCCCACCTCGGACGAAATTGCCTTGGCTATTCGCTCGGTTGCATCCGGCAAGGCCATGGGCCCCAATGGTATTCCCATCGAGCTCTACAAGCTACGCCCGGATGTGTTGGCACCCCACCTGCGCGCGATGTTCCTGGCGGCCCACTCGCGGGGTTCCCTCCCGCCGGACCAGCGTCTAGCCACAATTGTGGTGATCCACAAGGAGGGGAGGCCCCGTGAACGGGTCACATCCTATAGGCCGATTTCGCTTTTGAACGCGGAGCCCAAAATCCTCGCCAAGGTGTTGGCCAACAGGTTGGTTGGCGTGGTGGGCGATTTGGTCCACCAAGACCAATCTGGCTTTATACCGCACCGCAACACGGCGCTTAATCTGCGGTGCTTGCACGGGGTGCTCGCGCGTGTCCCATTTGTGCGGGAGCCGGCCATCTTGGCGTCCTTGGACGCCACCATGGCGTTTGATACGCTTGAATGGCCATACATCTGGGCGATGCTGGCAAAATTCGGGTTTGGCCCGGGTTTCATTAGCTGGGTCAAATTGCTATATTCGGGCCCATTGGCGCAGGTGGTAGTGAATGGGCGAGTCTCGGCCCCATTCGCGCTGGGGAGGGGTACGCGACAGGGCTGCCCCCTGTCGCCTCTCCTGTTTGCCCTGGCCCTGGAGCCCCTGGCGGAGTGGCTGCGGTGGCACCCTTCTATCCGTGGTCTCCGCTGGACCCCCGAGTATGAGGACCGTGTGTCCCTCTATGCTGACGATATCCTTCTGTATCTCGCCTCCCCGCGTAAATCACTGATCGTCCTGGTTGATGTTTTGCGTTCATTCGGTCGCAACTCAGGCCTGGTCATCAACTGGGCGAAATCCTGTGTATATGTGCTTTCCGGGGAGGCTCCGGCCCTACCACGGGACTGTCCGATCCAGATTGCCTCCCAAGGTTTTCGGTACCTGGGTATCTATATCACTCTTGACCCGGAGGCCCGCTACGAGCGGAATTTGTTACCCCCCCTTCGGCGTTTGAGGGAGGACGTGGTGCGCTGGCGGCGTCTGCCGCTCTCGCCGCTCGGCCGAGCGGCCTTGTTTAAAATGATGTCCCTGCCACGCTTCCTCTACGCCCTCCAGAATACTATGGACTTGGTCCCGGCACGCTATTTCCGTGAGGTGGAGGGCCTCCAGCGGCGCCTGTTCTGGGACGGGAGGCCGCGCATTGCTCTGGCTAAATTGACGCTCCCGTGGTACGATGGGGGGGTTGCCCTCCCTGACATTAAACGGTATTACTGGGCCTCCCAACTAGCTGCAATTAATCATGGCCTTTACGGGCCCGCCTTGAACCCGGCATTCGAGATGGATAAGCTGCTCCTGCCCGGTGGCGATTACAATCGAGCGCTCTACGCTGGCGCGCCCGACTACCGTTTGACGGGACCGACGCGTGTCATGGTGCGTGTCTGGCACGCGGCTAATGCAGCTATGGGGTGGAAGGACCGTTTGACCCGGGCGTCACCGCTGTATGCGTCTGAGAGGTTGGGCTCCCTGTGGACGTCGAAGGGCTTCGAGAAGTGGGACACGATCGGAATCAGCACGGTGGGAGATCTCTGGACGAGGGGGGGATTCAAAACTTTTGAGACGCTGCAGGCGGAGTTCCAGCTACAGGGCAGTGAGTACTTTCGGTACCTACAGGTCCGCCATGCGCTGGGCTCCGTCTTCCCGGATGTCGCATCCATTCCGGAGTCTTCCCCCCTGGAGGACAGAGTCCTAGATGGCCATGTCCCGGACAGCACGATCTCCCTCATATACAAAAAACTGATCAACGATAGATCGTGCCTGCTGACTAGTCTCCGCGAGGCTTGGGTTGCCGACGGGCTGGAGCTGGACGATGAGGATTGGATTTCCGCGGTGGCCTCTCCGAAAGAGGTGGCCATCCCGGCTCGCCTTCGTTTCGTCCAGCTCAAGATCCTTCACCGGGTTTACGTGACGGGGCCAAGGCTTCTGCGTATGGGTTTTGCTGGTGACGGAATGTGTAAGCGTGGCTGTGGTGCGTTGGCGACTTTCATGCATATACTGTGGGAGTGCCCGAAGGTGGAGCGATTCTGGCGTGGTGTGCATGAGGTCCTGCGTGTGGTGACGCGTGTTGCGCTGCTGCCTGAGGCGAGGAGATGCTTGCTGAATGTATGGGAACCGAATGACTATTCGGTCCCGCAGACGCGGTGGGTGACTCTGGGATACATGATAGCCAAGCGCGACATTGCTCAATTGTGGGGATCCCAGAGGCCCCCTGCGGTGTCGGCCTGGAAAGAGCATATGGATTGGTGTATGTTTCGTGAAAAGGTGGTGTATGTGGCGAGAGGTAAGCCTGGGGCGTGGGTGAAAATCTGGGGCCCCTGGAACGCCTACCGCGGGGGTATTTGTGAGCCACCACTGCTACAGGCTGCCTCGCCTGCTCCGTCTCCCTAGACGGCCCCCCTCCCTCAGCCGCGGGCGCGCGGTCCCCCAGTCCCTGATCTATTCCCATTCCCCTCTCCAGAGTTCTGCTGCTGGTTTGGATCCCCCACTTATGGAGCACGTGCTGTTATTTTGTATCGCGGGTTGCCTTGCGGGTGTGGTTTTTTGGTGTTGTTTTGTTTCAAGAAAAGGGAACCGTACTGTGGGCTTGGAGCTGTGTGGCCTGCACCATTGATTACTCCTGTTTCACTGCTCTACACTGCCTAGAGACTTTTACTGTATGTGTGCAATATGTTTTTGTCATTCTAGCGGCCGGCCGGATGGTTGTAGGCCCATACCTGTAACTTTTACGAACTGCAATAAACGGTTTCAAAAAAAAAAAAAAAAAAAAAAAGACCGATATGGCCACCATCGTGGTCCTTCCTAAATCCCAGCCACCTTCACCTCAGTGCGTGGACTACCGTCCCATCTCCCTTATAAATACAGAGTTAAAATTGTATGCCATGATACTCGCCCAGCGCCTCAAACCCCACTTACACACACTGGTCCATCCAGATCAATGCGGGTTTATGCCATCGCACGGTATACCCAAAATTTTCTGCGGCGGCTTCACTCGGCCCTGGCCCACCGTCACCTGATTACCCCCTATCTCGCACTCCTCCTGGTAGATTTTGAGAAAGCCTTTGATTCGGTAGACTGGGGGTTTCTGGACGACATCCTGGCGGAGAAGGGTTTCTGTCCCCGCTTTCGCGGTTTCATCCGCGTACTGTATACTTGTCCGAGGGCGCGTGTCCTGGTGAATGGAGTTATCACAGAACCATTCCCAATCTGCAGGGGAACGAGGCAGGGGTGCCCGATCTCTCCCCTGCTCTTTGCTGTGGTGATGGAGCCCCTGGCGGCCCTGATATGCTCAAATGGACAGGTGCGGGGTTGGGAATGGCCCAAAACAGAAGCAGACAAAATCGCCCTCTATGCGGATGATGTCCTGATTTATTAGGCAGACCCTGCGAGTTCGGGCCCTCACTGCCTCTGGATCCTCCAGTCTTTTGAACAGGCTTCCGGCCTCAGGCTTAATCCTGATAAGTCGGTCCAGAGAATGTTTCGATTGGGAGTCCACCATACCGCTCCGCCGCTAATCATTTAAGTACCTAGGGATATGGGTGACTTTACTCCCTGAACTCAACTGGGCTCTTAATGTCACCCCCCTGGTGAAGCGGGCTAGGGCGGACCTGTCGAGATGGCAATCACTGCCTCTGAATCCCATGGGAAAAGTTGTACTTTTCAAAATGATGATTCTTCCCAGACTCCTCTACATGCTTCAAAATACCCCCCTCCATTTCTCGAGACCGTGGTTCTGGGAGCTTTACAGCCTATCTTCCAAATTCCTCTGGGGAAAGGGCAGGTTCCGATTGGCCCTGGGCATTTGTCGGATCTCTTCCTTTGATGGGCGCTTAGGGATAACCCATTTATATCTATAATACCTGGCTACGCGTTTGCTCTCCCTGCATGACTGGTTTAACGGAGGATGGTTTGATCCGGCTTATAGGCTGGAACTCAGTGAGTTGGGCCTATCCAACCTCTAGTCAATGATGTGTGGGGTACCCGTCCCAGCTTGTCTGCCGGAGGTGACGTGTTCCATGTTCCTGGCCTGGCGGGCTGCGCTGCGTCACACCCAATGGACCCGCAAGTTGACCCAGTGCACGCCCTTGTGGCAGGGTACCTGGCTCCGGGAAGTCAACGGGCTACAGGGCTTTCGGTCTTGGGACCTCATAGGTATTTCACAGCTGGGCGACGTTTGGGTGGGTGATCACATGCGCTTCTTTAAGGACCTTCAAGCCAGATATTCCCTACATCAGCTCACAGTTTTATAGATATTTACAGCTGCGCCACGCTCTCAAAGCACACCTCATGACTGGTACACGTCTCCAGGACCACAGCCCGCCTGAAGCGCAAATCATGCTGAGGGACCTGGGGAGGGGGGGCATCTCCCGCATTTATCAGACACTCATTAACAATACTCGGGGTTGACTGGTGCGCCACGCAAGAGAAGATAATGTATGCAGTGCGTGGCTGCCCCAAGAAATATCATAGGGCCTGGGGGAATTGGTTTGGAGGCATGGTTTAGTCTTGCTGGGAATGACTCCAAAACCTGTCTTTTGAATTCGTATGAGCTTGGCCTTTGGGTGGTCCAGATCATTGCTCATAATTCTTTGTTATCATGATATCTTGTTGATTGGCTGGTGCTTTTTGTAAAATCAAAAAAAACTTGTTTATCAAAAATAGAATTCATCCACCATGACTGACAATTCTTCCTCTGTAAAACAGGAATTTCTTCTCCAAACCATTATCAATAAAAAAAATTATGTAATGTTATGGTCCACAAGATAATAAATAAAAGAAGAAATAAGGAACAAGCAACAGAGAAAGCAAAAACATATAAACCAAAAGTTCAGCTTGAAAATGTTGTGATATAGTGGAATGGCAAAGGATCATGGTCTGAAATGGAATGTGGCTTATAGTGTGGTATGCAGGTGTAGA
This sequence comes from Triturus cristatus, assembly GCF_964204655.1. Classification (NCBI taxonomy): domain Eukaryota; kingdom Metazoa; phylum Chordata; class Amphibia; order Caudata; family Salamandridae; genus Triturus; species Triturus cristatus. The sequence goes on along the minus strand of NC_140590.1, from coordinate 35,594,380 downwards.
TAATTAGGCAAAACACATCAGGTGTGTGGTGCGAGCATCCGTCCAAAAGCCACATGGAAAAGTCCAATGTTGAAAGCGTCCTGCAATGAAATTAATCTATTGGCAATTTGTCGCTGGAACACCGCCAGCACAAATATGCCTCCTTTACACGCATGCCGTCACCTCGCATACAATTACAACGCAGTTGTTACAATGACCGCGTTGTAACAACGCATACCATTACCCCGCAAGTTGGAACACTGACTTGCGGAGGGGGGCGATGGATGTTGGAATAGTATAATTTACTATTCCAACTCCAGTCTGTGTGGACAGTAGGGAAGGTGTTGGATTTTAAATCCAACACCTTATCCCCCCTCCACAAATCGATGTTTTGACTTGCGGGGTAATGGTATGAGTTGTTACAATGCGGTCAATGTAACAACTGCTTTGTAATTGCATGCGGGGTGAGGGCTGTTTACCCCGCCAGCACAATTGCAAAATCTAAATAGCCTGGGGGCAATCCCACCACACCGATGGTGACAGAGTACTGTTCACCAGCAGAGGAGACAGCTGCGTTGGCTGTGGTGAGATGCTTACACGATGGTAAACATTCTGTCTACATGGACGAAGGTTCAACCAGCATCTATATAGGGCGGTTGGGATTCCGTCAGCTTCGTGGAGTACTTGTACACTCCCTCACAGAGGAACGGCCAGTGTTCCACCAAGATCTAAATCAGGCCCTGGGCTGTACCTGGATGGGAGGTGCAGATGTCCCCCCTGCTGAAAATTAGATTTTAGATTATTCTCTTCCCAATAGTAGGAATGTGTGAAGTTACCTAGAGTTTCCAAACACATCTGTATAATTGTGATTTTTATCACTTTGTGATGTTTCTGAAATGTTCAAAGTTTGTAAAGTGAACAATATGCAAAAGTAGGATACATCTTCCAGCATGAGTAATCCTGTAGCACAAAGGCTTATGCAGAGCCCAGTCTAGGAGAATTCTCCTGTTGAAAAAAATGTTTCGCAGAATTCTCTTGAAATAATTATTTTTGGCGCAAACATCTTCTCCTACAAGCTTGCGAAGTTTGGCAACGTTACGTGACTCTGCAATCTTTGGAAACTGCTCAAAGTGAAAGAATAGCAACTTCTACATCCTTCATTGCCCCCACCCCCCCACCAAATAAACATCCAAGATGTCTTATTTCAACGTATAAGAAGCACTCTTATGATGTCTCTGTCACAAAAAAGAGATTTAGGCTAATGTGTGTCTGTGCCCAGATGTGAGACCCTTTTTCCAGAAACAGGTAAAGCAACCATCAAAAAATGGTAGTGGCTGGGAGTTGAGGAGAGGACAGTTAAGCATGATTTAGTGCATAAATACATTTAATTTGGCCGACAATAACTGACAGCAACAAATCAATGCACATACTAGGTCGGGCAATGGTCCCTGTGCAGGTGTTATTGGAAAGTGTGAGGGTACATTTTATGACACTATCATCATCTAGCGTAGAACTCTTGTATTGAGCTCTGCACAGATGATCTAATTACCTGTTCTTCTTACACGTGCACTCATCATGCACCTTTATCTCATGGCAGAATTGGTTCCAGCACCACAGCCTTGCTGCACTGGTGTACAATGAAAGCTATGCCCCTGGCTTGCAGGAAGTGTGAATGTGATCATGTGTGCCACGTATGCATCACTGGCAACATTCATCACACAACTCAGAGACACCGAATGGTCGACCATTGTGATGATGGATTCCCGCAAACAGAGGGTCAGGTTGGGTCTCTCGCAATACAACTAATCAGAATCTTCCTAATTAGTGTGCAGACATCCACCCTTGTGTAGCAGGCATAAAACAGATAGCTCATGTGAGAACACTGTGTACTGTGTGAAAAGAAACAACACAACTTCACCCTGTTGCATAAATTACAAATTTGACGTACCGCTACAAGGTGTGCTTTCCCACCACGGGTGGCACAGATGAACTAGTTTCAATGCACCAGCAATGATTGTGAAAGACAGGTTATTGTTGCTCAACAAAACACTATTCAATGTGTAACTGAAATAGAAGTATTGCTTCTGGTTTACTAACAATCTCATAAATGGATCAGGGCACCATGAAAACAGTGACAAACTGTATTTTGTTATTTTTTGTATCACACCCACCGTACTACGAAGAATGAACATTTTTAAGTAAAAAGTATGTATTAGTACAGGAACTATCTGTATCTCAGTACATCTAAAACAAACACAGAATATTATAAAAACAGCAAGAAGGCACAATAAAGCAAGAATAAAATATTTCCAACATTTTAAGAATGTCCTTTAAAATGTCACCTAGAGCCTAACACTTTAACTTCTACTTCTATGCGCTAAGAGAGCATGGACGACAGAGCAACTTGCAGTCTAGTGTTTCTTCGGAAGATAAGAGGCACTTCATAGCTTGTTGACAGCAAAGGCGGTCTTAATCAGTGTAGGTGTGAAGACAGTGTTCCCCGCGAAGGGCAAACACACTGCGGTAGCAGTCAGTCCTCCTCCGGGACTCCATATTATCAGTTGTAGGCTTCAGGTGAGATGTAGCATCTGCGAAGTGTGAAGAGTGCCGGCATTAGGGTAAAGCGTCTCAGATACTCTGCGATGGACCTCTCCTGACAAGTGGTCAAGTGGCAGTCTTTATATACTACATCTTATCAGAAATTGGAATTTCTGACATAAGTTTAACAATGTCAGACATAGATTGCGTACATCAAGATATTTGTTCTAGATATTTCCTTATGAACATATAATGTAACAGGGCACCAATTCAGACCACATTATTTTGGTTATATATCTGCATGTGTTAGTAATCAACCTTGACATAGTGGAAAGTAGACATTTGACCCAGACGAATGCTGCATTGATGGTGGTATCTGTCTCTGATCGAAGGGCTGAATGCTTTCACAGTTCTTAGAAAGATAAGGTCAGGTGACATCTGCGTCATGATAATGATTCTGCATAAATCTGAAAAAAAAGTGGCTTCCATTGTTTGAGAAGGAAGATGGCGGCCTCCATGAATCAAGATGGAGTCAAGCCCTATGTAAGATGGAGTCGGACCTTAGGGACTTTACGTCAACCCGGTTGGACTTGATTGTTCTGTGTTGAACAAAAGTGTCTCCACTTAGAAAGTGGTGTGCATTGGTGTCTGAGGATGCCAGGTGGAGGTAGATCCTTCTGTTGATGGGAAAGAGTTTATATTGTCTGGTCAAACTGGCCCTGTTTGATGAGAGTTCTCCATGTTGAGCGAGAGAACAAAAACCCATAACTTAACATTGGAAATGATCATTGGTGGAATGTGCAAATGTTCCTGTCAGCCTCATGTATAAGCTCCCATCTACCCAGATCTGAGTACACACATTCCAAGCTGACATGTGTAAGGCACCAGAGTGTGGCTGGGTCTGCTGATCTCAGAGGAATCCATGGCTCACCATTTGTAGCTTGTCACAAGTAGCAACGTATCCTCAGAGAATATGTATGGCTATAGTGGAATAGCGAGACAAACAACATTTAACTGAAGAAATGAAGAACATGGAAATAACTAGACTAAGGGCACGATTTATATATTGGCGAACGGGTTACTCTGTCACAACGGTGACGGATAGCCCATTCACCAAAATATAAATCCCATTATGTTCTATGGGATTTATATTTCGGCAGTAGGGATATCCCATCTGACAGGATCTAAATCAGGCTATAAGTTAGTTACATAGCTAGAAATACAATACCAAAATAAAATGGAGGAAACTGTACATACGCAACACATAGTATCATAGGAAAGCATTGGGAAATGTGCTCCGTGTTCTCCAATGCAAAATGCATGAAAAAGTAGAAAATTGTTCACAATGTCTCTCTTGAAGTTGACCCATTAAGGACGATGCCCAGATGTACGTTGAGGGATGATCCAACTTTTAATCATCAGAAATAGAAATGTTTCTTGAGCTTGCAGATTTCAGCCTTTCAAGCTTAAAACCGTCTTTTAAAAGCTCTTAATGAGATTAAATTAATTCAGTGAGCAGTCCCGCTGCTGTCTTGAAATTCTCATAAAAGTGCTGAGTGCTGAAAAACCTCTAAGAAGTGGCCTGCAAGGTTGTGACTTTTCAGATTTACTTGGAAGCTTGTCCTGGTTCTTCGGATGTGAAATGCTTCCTAATTGTTTGTACAAGTTCTGATAGCACTGCGACCATAAAGAAAAGTCCTTAAGCAATATCTTCAACGCTCATTCTATCATTGCTTGTGGGACACCCCCGCGCCACACGGCCACCAGCTGCTGCGTGTGCCCCTTGCCTCGCTGCTGCCTCGTTTTTGCCTCGTTCGCCGGCTGCCGCCGCTGCGAGCACTTTTTCCCCTTGTTTTGGTTGTTTTGTCAGGTATTTGTGCTTGTCTCACTGATCTGTTGTTTTCTCTGCTTTTCCCCGTTTTTGTCGCTATTTTGTGCCTGTTCAGTATTGTATCGTGTGTACCCTCCTTCCTGGTTGTCCGCCTACCGCTCCGCCCCCCGCCCTCCCTTCCCGCCACCGCCGCTTGTCCCCGCCCCTTTTTCTTCTGTAACCCTCCCCGCTCCCGCCTCCCAGCTGCCCCGCCCACCCGCGCACTTGGCCTTAAATGGCGACCGTGCGACGCAGGTGAGTGTGACCCACTTGTGGGACACCCCCGCGCCACACGGCCACCAGCTGCTGCGTGTGCCCCTTGCCTCGCTGCTGCCTCGTTTTTGCCTCGTTCGCCGGCTGCCGCCGCTGCGAGCACTTTTTCCCCTTGTTTTGGTTGTTTTGTCAGGTATTTGTGCTTGTCTCACTGATCTGTTGTTTTCTCTGCTTTTCCCCGTTTTTGTCGCTATTTTGTGCCTGTTCAGTATTGTATCGTGTGTACCCTCCTTCCTGGTTGTCCGCCTACCGCTCCGCCCCCCGCCCTCCCTTCCCGCCACCGCCGCTTGTCCCCGCCCCTTTTTCTTCTGTAACCCTCCCCGCTCCCGCCTCCCAGCTGCCCCGCCCACCCGCGCACTTGGCCTTAAATGGCGACCGTGCGACGCAGGTGAGTGTGACCCACTTGTGGGACACCCCCGCGCCACACGGCCACCAGCTGCTGCGTGTGCCCCTTGCCTCGCTGCTGCCTCGTTTTTGCCTCGTTCGCCGGCTGCCGCCGCTGCGAGCACTTTTTCCCCTTGTTTTGGTTGTTTTGTCAGGTATTTGTGCTTGTCTCACTGATCTGTTGTTTTCTCTGCTTTTCCCCGTTTTTGTCGCTATTTTGTGCCTGTTCAGTATTGTATCGTGTGTACCCTCCTTCCTGGTTGTCCGCCTACCGCTCCGCCCCCCGCCCTCCCTTCCCGCCACCGCCGCTTGTCCCCGCCCCTTTTTCTTCTGTAACCCTCCCCGCTCCCGCCTCCCAGCTGCCCCGCCCACCCGCGCACTTCGCCTTAAATGGCGACCGTGCGAACGCGCAGCGGTCACGCGCAGCGGGCGCGCCGATTGTGCGCCGAAGGCGCGCCAAAGGTAAGCCCGTCTACGCCCGTCCGCGCCTGGACCGCGCCCAGTGCCAGGACCCCTGGCCCCCGTAGAGCCCGACCGACCCGCCTGACGTACTCAGCCGCCACCCTCACCGCTCTCAACACCGGCCGACACCCAGAATGCCACCAAGCCACTCCAAGACGCACCCACGGACCATTCAGCTGCCACGCCTGCAAGTTCTCCTGCAGCCGGACCAGCCCCGCACCAGCACCCGCCAAGTCGAACTCCAGCAGCACCCACCTCAAGTGCATCCTCCTCAACACCCGCTCCGTCCACAGACACGCCATCGAACTCTGGAACCTCCTCAACACCACAGCCCCAGACGTTGCCTTCCTCACGAAGACCTGGATGAACGCCTCTTCAGCTCCCGACATCGCCATCGCTATCCCAGAGGGCTACAAGATCGTCCGGAGGGACCGAAACGCCAACCAGATGGGAGGAGGCATCGCCATCATCCACAGGAACACCATCCGCCTCACGACCAGCACCGACAACACCCTGACCAGCGCCGAACACCTGCATTTCCAGATCCACACCAACCCGAACACCACCCTCAGAGGCACCCTGATCTACCGACCCCCTGGACCACGCACGCAATTCAGCGACGACATCGCCGACTTCGTCAGCCCGCACGCCCTCCCCTCCGCTGACTACATCCTCCTGGGAGACCTCAACTTCCATCTGGAGAACAACAACGACCACAACACCAGCACCCTGCTCGACAACCTCGCCAACCTGGGACTCAAGCAACTGGTGTCCACCCCCACCCACCTCGCCGGACACACACTCGACGCCGTCTTCTCATCCAGCACAGACATCGACTTCAGCCACGCCACAGAGCTTCAATGGACGGACCACAGCTGCGTCCACTTCACCTTCAAGAGAACAACGACCCACCAACACCAGCAACACACCGCCCGCAGAAGCTGGAACAAGATCACAGCAGACCAGCTCGCCACCTCCCTGAGCCAACACCCTCCTGCCAGCTCAGCGAACCCCAGCCAGGCCGCCGATAACATCACGAAGTGGATCAGCAACTGCGCGGACGAACTCGCCCCGCTGAGGACCCCGCCTAGCAGACCCGGCAGCAAGAAGGCCCCATGGTTCACCGACGAACTCAAGAGCTCCAAGAAGAACTGCCGAGCCCTCGAGAAAGTCTGGAAAAGGGATCCGACACCGGACAACAGGACCTCCTACAAACTTGCCACCCGGAAACACCACCAGCTGATCCGCGCCGCCAAGAGAACAGCATTCAAGGACCGGTTGGACAACAACGCACACAACAGCAAGGAACTCTTCAACATCGTGAAAGAGCTTTCCAACCCCAACGCGGGAAACAACGACATCACCCCTTCGCAAGACCTCTGCAACTCCCTGGCTTCATACTTCCACAACAAGATCGCGGACATACACAGCAGTTTCAACAACCAACCAACGCACACCACGACCGACCAGCCAGCCCCCCCCACCACCACCCTCCACGCCTGGACCCCGATCAGCACAGAAGACACCATCCGCACGATGAACTCCATCCACTCCGGATCACCAACCGACCCCTGCCCCCACCACATCTTCAACAAGGCCGACGCTGTCATCGCACCCCACCTGCGAGACATCATCAACACATCCTTCGACACCGCCATCTTCCCCGAGAGCTGGAAACACGCCGAACTCAGCGCTCTACTCAAGAAACCAACAGCGGACCCCACCGACCTCAAGAATTACCGCCCCATCTCGCTTCTCCCGTTTCCAGCCAAAGTCATCGAGAAGACCGTCAACAAGCAGATGGCCGCCTTCCTCGAGACGAACGGATCCCTCGACCCCTCACAGTCCGGCTTCCGAGCCAAACACAGCACCGAGACCGCCCTCATCGCCGCCACCGATGACATCCGAGCCCTGATGGACAATGGAGAAACAGCGGCCCTCATCCTCCTAGACCTCTCCGCGGCATTCGACACGGTCTGCCACCGCACCCTAATACGGCGCCTCAGCAACATCGGAATCCAGGACAAGGCGCTGGAATGGATCATCTCCTTCCTCGACGGAAGAACACAGCGAGTCCGCCTACCACCTTACAAGTCAGAGGCCTCCGAAGTCATCTGCGGCGTCCCCCAAGGATCATCCCTGAGCCCCACCCTCTTCAACGTCTACATGAGCCCCCTCGCGGCCATCGTACGCAAACACCACCTCAGCATCATCTCCTACGCCGACGACACCCAGCTGATCCTCTCCCTGACCAACAACCCCGCCGCCGCCAGAGCCAACCTACACGAAGGGATGAAAGAGGTAGCCGAGTGGATGACGACCAGCCGCCTGAAACTGAACTCGGACAAGACGGAGGTCCTCATCCTGGGCTCCTCTCCCTCCGCCTGGGACGACTCCTGGTGGCCTCCCGCCCTGGGCACCGCACCCAAACCGACAGACCATGCACGTAACCTGGGCTTCATCCTGGACTCCTCCCTCTCCATGACCAGGCAAGTCAACAGCGTCTCCTCGGCGTGCTTCAACATCCTACGCATGCTACGGAAGATCTTCTGGTGGATCCCCACAGAGACCAGGAAGACCGTCACCCAGGCCCTCGTCACCAGCCGACTGGACTACGGCAACGCCCTCTACGCCGGGACCACCGCCAAGCTCCAGAAGAGACTCCAGCGGATCCAAAACGCCTCAGCCAGACTCATCCTCGACATCCCACGATCCAGCCACATCTCCGGACATCTGAGAGACCTTCACTGGCTCCCCATCAACAAGAGAATCACCTTCCGCCTCCTCACCCACGCACACAAAGCCCTACACGACCAAGGCCCGAGCTACCTCAACAACCGAGTCAACTTCTACGCTCCCAAACGCCACCTCCGATCAGCCAACCACGCCCTCGCCGCCGTCCCCCGCATCCGCAGAGCAACTACAGGAGGAAGGTCCTTCTCCTACCTGGCCGCCAAGACCTGGAACTCCCTCCCGTCCGACCTGCGCCTGACCCAAGACCACCTCTCCTTCAGGAAGAAGCTGAAGACCTGGCTGTTCGAGCAGTAGCGGCACCCCCCCCCCCCCCCAGCGCCTTGAGACCCTACGGGTATGTAGCGCGCTTTACAAGTGTCACTGATTGATTGATTGATTGATTGATTGATTGCTTGGTTCCCACACCAACTACTGCAACACTACAAGTAAAAATAGAATTCTAACTGGTCCATTGGAATTCCTCCTATGTGCCTGGAACTTCTTTACCACTCAGCCTTGGAAGAAATGATTCATGTAGACCAAACAAGGGACTTGTCCACCCTCAGCAAGGATGATTCACAAGGGATGGCTGGTTTCTCTGGAAAGACCATGAGAACCTGTATCCCTGTGGTCACTGCGTGGAGCCAGTCCTGGGACACAATGATGGCAATCTTTTGAAACTTCACAAAGTGAAAGTATGTCAACTTCTCTCTGCTTCATCACCCCCACACCAACTTAAATAGCCATGATGTCTTCTTTCAATGTCTATGAAGCATCTTTTTGATGACTTTGTCAGAAAAAATGGATTGTGTGCTAATGTATGCTTCTTTCTTTTGCAGCTGAGCCCAGCTATGAAGCCATCTTTCCATACACAGGTAAAATAACAATCAAAAAGCTGTGGTGTTGGGGTGTTGAGAGAAGAACCATTAAGCGTGATTTAATGCATGAATACCTTAGATTTTGGCAGACAGTAACCGACAGCAACATAGCACAAACAATACACTGACATGGTCTGGCAATTCTCCCTGTGCAGGTGTTATTGGAAGGTGTGAGGGAACAGTTTATGACACGAGCATCATCTTGCATACATCTTGTTTATTGGCCTAGAAGCAGGTCGTCTTATTACCTGTTATTCTTATATTTATGTAGACCAATAAGAATCATGTCTGGTTTCAAGTAAGCAATTGGTATTCTTCCTGGAAGACACCTGATTCCTCTATCTGAGGACTTTCTTACGTACAGCTTTTAAGCCTGCACCATGACATGCTGCCGGTGGAGGGCCACAGGGAGCTGCATTGTCTACATTACTCTTTAACATCTACATGGTCCAGTTGGCATTACTTTTACAGTCAAGAGGATTACACTGTTACATGTACATAGCTGATACACAACTGACTATTCAACCCTGCAGCTCAGCATTCAGGCCAACTATCTTTATCCCACAGCTGATGCATGGCCAGCTATAAAGGAAAATACTCTGCTTGTGACCATTGAATAAAAATGTGGCAGCCAACAGGCTAGTAAGACCCTATTTTAGACTGAGAGGTTCGGGTGTAGATGAGTTGCCCCTCCTTTGTAGAAGTCAACATCTTGTCTTCAGGCCTGAAGAGTTTGTTGATGCTGAAACATCACTATCTGCTTGAGGTCAGAGGGAGCAGCACCTGAGTTATTGATTTTATTGACAGTGTGCAGGTGTTCATCTGTAAGCTCTTCAATGTCTACTCCAGCATCAATGGAAGGAATAGAAAACAGGAGTATAGATCACATCCACAGTCACAAACTGTTAGAACTTGGGGGTTGTAGTTGGCAGAGGTAGGTACCTTTGACCAAATAGGGACCCTTGCTTCTAGTCAGGATAAGGGGGTACACTACTAAAATAACCCCTGCCCATCCCCTTGGTAGCTTGACACGAGCAGACAGGCTTATCTCAGAGGCAGTGTGTAAAGCATTTGTGAGCACATACAGTAACCCAGTGACAACACTACAGATGGACACCACACAAGTTGTAGTATAAACGTAAGTATTTTTATATAGACTTAACACAAGACCATAAATGACAAAAATCCACAATACTGTACTTTAAAAATGGTAGAAATAGCCTAGTTCTCTTAAGATAGTAAATGCGACACTTTGAGTTCAATGTACCTTTGGATGCGTAACGCTATACAACGAAAGTGTTGCAGGGATGGTGATGCGTCGGTTCCTTACCCGCAAGAACTGTTATGCGTCGGGTCCCTATTGATGCGTAGGGGATGCTTCGTTTCTTCTCGGCGTGGGGAGGTGATGCATCGATTTCTTACTGCGCTTCCATGGTGATGCGGCTCGCAACGCCATGATGCGATGAAGATCCGGTGCAATGAAACAAAAATAGCGTCTTCTCCTTGATGCGACACAATGCGTGCACTCCCGACAGCCGTGTGGCGACTTAACAATTCTTCTGAGCCGCGACAGGCCCTGCGACACGCTTCCCGGTGATGCAGCGGCATCTGAAGTGACGTCGATCCTTTTCTCTGGCGATGCGAGGCGCTTCAGCAACAATGCGACATGCTTTCACAGCGATGCGATGACAGCGGCTGCGACATGTTTCTCCGATAATGCGGCGGCGTCTGATGCGACGTTGATCCTCTTCTCCGGTGGTGCGAGGCGTTTTCGCGTTGTGAAGCGACAGCGGCAGTTTGGCGACACGCTTCTTCTTTGTGAGTCGCGCTTCCAGCTCCTTGCGACACACAGTCCCTCAGAAAGCCCAACACAACTGCAGGCATTTCCAAAGAACTCTTGGGGAGCTGGTGGGTGAAGTCTGTTGTCCCTGAGACTTCAGCAGGGGGCAAGCTCTATCTCAAGCCCCTGGAGATCCTTCACAAGTTGAATTAAGTACACACAAAGTTCCTTTCTCCTTTCTTTGGCAGTCAGGCAACCACTGCAGGCCAATCCCTCACGCTTAGGGATCGTCTCTCTTCAGTTTCTCTGGTTCCTCTCCTCAGCAAAGGTTTCTTCTTGTTTCCAAAAAGTGATCTATAGTTCTGGGGTCTGGGTCCCCATTTTTATACACAGTTTCTCTTTGTTCTCTGAAGGCAGAGAGGCCTTTGCCTAGTCCAAACCAGTTCTGGTCAGTCCTGGAGCACTCTGTTTACATGACTCCTTCTTTCCTTTCACAGTGCAGGGCAAGGACATCAGATGCACCACAGGAGGTGGAGCCAGCATTGTGGAGGGAAGGCACAGCCCTATTCAGGTCGCAGGAGCAGCTCCTCCCACCCATCTCTATTCAGCCCTGTGCTGACTCACCCTGTCTCCTGGAGTCCCCAAGCCCCTGTCACTCAAACTCCAGACAAGGAATACACAACCTAGCAGAGGCAGGCTTGGATGGTTAGACAAGAAAATACCTACTTTCTAAAAGTGGTATTTTGAAACACAGAATGTTAAAACCAACTTGTTTCTGTATCTGTGCTATTCTTGGTACAAGAGTTCCCATCAAGGCCCTGAGGATTTTACAGACATGTACCCAGGAATCTATTGTTATTACCATCGCAAAATTCCTGAGTTGGGTATGGGTGACTAGGGCTAATAAACTTAGTGCACACTGACCTGATCTGTTTTAAACCGTTGTGTGATGTGGGGTAGCTTGAATCTGACACACTGTAGTATAATGGGGTAGATGCCGTATGGCTTATCCTATTTCATATTCTTTTTTTTTTTAAATAATTGTCTTAAAATATAAGAAATGTTGAACTGTGGCTTAATATCCTATTTTAATTGTATCATTGTGTCTGTTAGATCAATGCTACTTTGCCATGACTCAATCATTTTAATCAAGTATTTTATAACTTGCTAACATTTAATTGATTGTTTGTCTTTTATGGTTTTATAATCGAAATAAAGACTCTATGAATGAATGAAAAACAACTTCACTAAAAGATGCATTTTATCATTCTGAGTTCATTCATACTAAACTCGAATTTCTACCTAGTTCCCTGAGTCAGTTAGGATTATAAGATGTAATAATCAAACTGCCCATTCTGGCCTATGGGGAACAGGTAGCCTTGCAATAGTGAAAAACGAAAATGGCTGTAATTCACTATTAGGACATGCCACATACCCCAGGGCATGTCCTACCTTATACTTACAATGCACTCTGCCCTTGGGCCTACCATAGGGGTGTCTGATATGAATAGATGGGGAGGTTAGGGACTGGCAAGTGGGTGCACTTGCCCAGTCAACATGGCAGTACCAGACTGCACACAGGCTCTGCAATGGTAGACCTGAGACACACTTTATAAGGCGGCTTCTGTGGGTGTCATAACCAGTGTTGTAAGCCCACCAGCAGCATTTGGATTTACAAGCCCTGGGCACACAATGCACTGTACTAGGGCCTAACAAGTAAACCAAATCAGCCAATCATGGAGCCACAAATCCATACATCAATTTACAATAGGGAGAGCATATGCACTTTAGCACTGATCAGCAGTGGTAAAGTGCCCAGAGTCATAAAACCAACAAAAACAGGTCAGAGAAAATACAGGAGGAAGGCAAAAATTTCAGGGATGATCCTGCAAAAAGGGCCAAGTCCAACACAAACCTACACCACAAGACATGTCCAGGAGAAATAATCTACGTCCACAATGCTAAAATGAATGTACAAGAGACCACCGTCACCAGGGGATTTGTCTAAGGTCCTGAAGGCCTAACACAGGCCTTCATTTCCACCCTGAGGAGGTTACTTACAGAATGTGAACTTGCTAAAATAATAGTGGACGGAGACTGGGATCTGGCGAGAGACCCTATCATCGATAAACCAGGTCACTGTGATCGTAAACAGAATAATAACAGGCCTCCACTGTGTGGTTTAATGGAAGACTACCCACCCTGGCACCTGCTCCACTGTACAGCACAAAAATAAACCTAACTCTCCTGACTGCAGTGTCTCCTGAAGCAACACCTGCAGAATGATCATGTTGAAATGTATGCTTCCAACAAGAAGAGGATACAAGAAATGCTTTGAAAATATAAGGGCTTCAAATGAACCTGTATTACTTCCTCGCAACTACTGTGGGCAGCAGGGAAAGTATATATATGAGGTAGCTTAATAAGAGACTTAGCTATGACAACGACACACAAGGCAGCTGAAGCTGAAAGGCCTGCCATAGACAATGAATTGCACTCTGTATAGCAATGTTACCGCAAATCCCAACAGAGGACAACCTACAGACATTGATTACCAAAACATGTCTTCTACTTTGAAAAAAGAATGAAAAAAAATGGAGGTGGCACCAGGTATGAAGTCACAATTTCGTGAGAACGAGTTGGTTCAAAGCAATATTTTATTCTTCTTTGTATGCAATATAAAAGCAACAGCCAATGCGTTTCTTTCCTTTTTAACGGAACTTCATCAGGGCTGCAATCAACACAAAACAACGTATAAATAACGACATTTATACAGACAAAAACATTTGATAGAAAAGGACAATATAAACCAATCGCATTCATGACACTAAAACTTAGATCACAAACATATATAGAAGAAAACAATTAATACACCATGTCAAACAATACGTATAAACACTACTGATCACTATCATAGGTGATATCTTCCTTTGAAATACATATATATGCACATACTTAAGAACAACCAATTTCCACAAATTAATACTATTTACAGTCATATAAATCAGTTGCCTCATTTTAGGAAAACTAAAAATGAAAAAAAACACAGCAGGTCTCGGAGCTGATTGGCATAGGATCTACATGTTTATGGGACTATGACACTGATGTGCGCGACATTGGTCGGCTGTGGAATAGTTTGATTATCTAAAAATTATTTGGACTGTTGCTGCACTCTGTTACCCATTTTATAATTTAAAGTACTGTGAAAATGTCAAAATGTAATGATGGTCGAGAGGAAATGGCACTAAACTTGTTCGGAATAAGTGGTGCAAAAGTAATTACAAATGTGGAAGTTTCTAGCAAAACTAGTCTCAAAACTTTATTCATAAGGCTAGAGAGACTAAGAAAGCAGGAATTGAGTAGATGGTGGGATGAGGTTACCCTTAAACAATATCTGGAAAATGGTAAAGTTCCTAGGGGACTCAGAATCCTTATCTTCCCCACCTTCGAAGATCTCAGTGAAAGTCTACTTAAGGAATGGGAAGAAAATTTGGAAGGTGCTTCACGCATTATGATGGAGATTCTGATAAGACACTCAATGGAAAAAGGGGAGAAACTGCAAGAGGAAATTGAAAAAGTAGAAAGGGAAATCAGTGAACTGGGAGAAAAAGAGCTTGTTGAAAAAAACTTTGCTATATTAAAGCAGGTGATGGATAACTATCAAGCATATATTAAGGACAAGAAATTGATTAAAATTAAAAGGGATGATCGTGATTACAAAGATGGACGTATCTATACTTTCGCTAAGAAGTTTGACCATCTATCAGGGACTGACGATAAAAAGAGAAATAGGGAAGAAAGGGAGGATGTAGATGATGTTCACTCTGTGAGTAACCTCTCAGTCTCTTCCACAAACAGTACGACATCTTCCAACACTAATCAGGAGATCCCTTTAGGAGAAGGGGCCTCGTCCTTCCAAAAGGAATTAGCAAAGTTACGAATTTCAAGTCGCATACAACAGAAAAAAGAGCTTGCAAAAACTAGGAGGGGAGGCCGTAAAAGGAAAAGGGGCCAACAAGCTGCCAGCAGAAAAAGTGGAGGTTGTAGTCAGATCCAAAAGATCTTGAACAACCAGACCCCTAATGATATGAGTTATAATGCTTGTGAGATTACTAGTCATTGCAACACGAGTGAAAATATCTCTGATTTGAGAATTGTAAATCTCTCTAATAAAATATTGGATGCAGAGGAAACAAAACTTTTGTGTAAAGGTCTTAACTTTTGTCCAACTCAAAGTGGAGATTTTACGAACATACATGTCGATCTTTTTAAGTTTACTAGGATTTTAAAACTTAAGGACTTTTTTTCAGAGCAAACTCCCAAACTAGTGAGATCAGTAATTATGAGGGAAGAAGGCACACATACCATTGCCGATGTACGTAATATCCAATGTCTCCTTTCAATTGTTGATGAGGAAGGCTCTGAAATGACAAATTTGCTTAGAGAATTGGATATTACACAAGATATTCCAACTGACAGTCTCCTGCGTCCCAAATCCAAGTTTGTCCCCGTAGGCGGGTATCACCCGAATATTGATATTTTCCATAGACAGGTAGCGGAGGATTTGTATAAACTTGAAACTTCAAGTAAACATGACGGTCGTACTAAAATGAATCTCACTTTTTGTGAACGTCAGGCACTTCAACGTCTTAGGGAAGCGATGAGATTGTTATTTGTGAAGCCGATAAGGGCGGCAACGTTGTAGTTATGAACCATTGTGATTACTTGAAGGAAATTGATCGACAGCTCAGTGACACTAACAACTACAAGAAGATAAGTGAAAATCCTATCCCTAATGTTACATTGAAAATCAATTCGGTATTATGTGAATGGAGGGACTCGGGTTTACACTGAGGATGAATACAGAAACTTACGGGTTGATTGTCCCTCCTTTCCATGTATTTACATTTTGCCCAAAGTACATAAGGGGGGACAATTCCCCCCTGGTAGGCCGATTATCTCTGGGGTGGGCTCGCCGACTGAGAAACTGGCCGAATATGTTGACTTAAAACTACAAAAACATGTTTTGGGTGTGCCATCATACATCAGGGACAGCAAGGATATTCTAGTGAAGCTCCAGGACTTTGAGTGGTCAGAAGACCTTATGTTTGTTACTTTCGATGTCGAAAGCCTCTACACCTGTATAGATAGGAAACACGGTATTATGGCAGTGCAGTCTTACCTTAATAAGGAGGGGGCAGAGCTATATGCACAGAACGAGATGATTGTTGAGATGATTGACCTAATATTGTTGAACAACTTTTTCCTTTCCAATGATCGTTGGTTCCAACAGATCAAAGGGACCGCGATGGGCTCTAGGTTTGCTCCCTCTTATGCTTGCCTCTTTATGGAGTGGTATGAGAGGGAGCATGCCTGTGCTAGATGTGCCTCCCCCTGGACACAGTATGTGGTGTACTGGGGGAGGTACATCGATGATATTATCTGTTTGTGGACGGGATCAGTTGAACAATTAGAAGAATATCATCATTATTTGAACAAGAATTTGTTAAATGTAAAACTTACCATGTCCCATCACAGAGATACCATCAACTTTCTCGACATAACTTTCTATGTCAAAAACTGGGGTAATACAAAGCAAGTTGTATCGTAAGGCAACATCTTGCAATTCCCTGCTCCACGCATCAAGTGCACACGCGAGTTCCGTCATCAAAAACATACCTTTTGGCGAACTAACCCGTGTAAGAAGAAATTGTAGTGAAAAGGAAACCTTTCAGGCTAATGTTGCGGAGACTAAACACAGATTCTTAAAACGAGGTTATGACATCAATAATGTGAATAGAGCTGAAGCAAAGATTAATTTGATCAATAGGGATACCACTCTGTGCAATAGACCAAAAAACAACAAAAAATGCTTAAAGAAAAACACTGTTGGAGTCAGGTTTGTTACTCAATATACCACACATTGTGATAAGATCTTCAATGTACTCCGTAAGAACTGGCATCTATTGACGGTTATCCCTGGGTTGAGAGAGTACCTAGGGAATAGACCTTCTATTACATTCAGAAAGGGCATGAACATACGTAATCTTTTATGCCCCAGCTATGTAACATCAATATCTAGTGGTGGAACATGGCTGCCTCCCAAACCTAAAGGTTTTTTCCGATGTGGGACTTGTATCATTTGCCCTATGGGCAGAAACAAAACAACTTCTTTTTCTTACAACACTAACCATATGTATACCATTGACCAGTTTTGCAATTGTAATTCTACACACATTGTGTATGTGTTGGGTTGCCCATGTGAAAAAATCTATGTGGGCAGCACGGTTCGCCCTTTGAAATTACGAATCCAGGAGCATCGAAGAGCAATTAGGGGCAAGGACTTCAGATACCCTATTACGGAACATTACAATTTGACACATGCACACGACAATACATTTTGGTTCCATGCGATTGAACACATCCCGGTGAATAGGAGGGGTGGTAATAGAGAGCTCATGTTAAGAAGGGCGGAAGCCAAATGGATATGTCGTTTACGTGCCACCCAACTTGGGCACAATACTGATAGTGAAATGCACTATTTTTTATAAAGTGGTGGCCCACTGAGCGATTGGAATTATACATCCATTTTTCCTGTATATCTCTTCCGGAACTTCACTTCAGGTGCACCGGCTTTGGGACGCTATCATTATACATATATAGATCCTTTTCGGATATACATTAGTATATTGGGACCTAGTTTGGGCTTCCTATATCCTTTTCTTCCAATTCATATTGTTTTTTACTTCACTAACAATGGTATTGTGGAGACCTATTGGATATGAACATATTAACTATTTCTACCCCCTTTTATAGCCTTTTGGGAGTTCGAAAAAATATGTCTTTTTCCTTTTTTATTCAAAAAGTAAGATAGTATGATATACATTCCTGATTTACTGATCACCTTTTATTTTTATATAGTCCGGGGACACAATGATTGGGAGATATCCTTTGAGACAGATTTTTATTTTATATACTGGTTTATATTACCAGATACCAGTTGCTTCCAGTTGCCTGTCATAAGCTGTATGGTTTATTTACATGCGCCCACCAAGACTTCTGAACATTTCAATATGGCGCCTATTTTATTGGTTTCAGCTCTCTGTTATTGTGAGTAATACTCGTTGCAGTATGGGACGTACTTTGTGCCCGTGCACAAGCTGGTCGGTGCGTTTTTGAAACAACAAATTGATACATTTGTTGTTTTGCATGTATATTCGCATTTTACCCTGGTTTTTTTGCTAATTTTTATCTTACTTTTGACATTGGTGTTATAGTTGTTTACACCTTCGTGAACCAGTCATCTCTTTGATAATGCCATGATATTATCGCTATGGGCGTTTGGTACAATAAGTATGGTTTGTTATATAAAGCAAACATTTGGAGCTGTATTTAAGAATTATGATCCAAATAAAGATGTGCATTTTACGAGGTTTTGCACATTCAAAGATGGCGCTGAGCGTATTGTTGTGATTAACGAACCCTTTTTCTCTTTCTGACGCTAAGCGTAATTTCGTGCGTCCTAGCAAGATACACTCTTTATAAGCTGCTCGTAAAATGGGTTTGGTTGCTTCCTTTCCGGACTGTGGGCTTGGAATCTCGCATCGAGAGGCGTCAATTGTAACGCTGCTATTACGTAAGTGAACACCTTGGTGGGCTGTGCATATCTTTGCATGACAGGTCGTAGATGTCGGCATATATTAGGTCGATGTCCAATTATTTATCCAAGTGCCGGTCTGTTATGTATTTAGCAAGTTTCGTCGTACACTAGGTTCTTATGTAGATTAACTACAACATGCGTTCCCTTTGAGATCTGTTACGTTAACAATGAGCTAACTTTGTACCCTGACTTTCTTTTCTTTTTCACTAAGAGTCGATATTATTGTTGAAACATTGATTCTTAGATAAATAATGGCCCGTTACAGATAATTTTGTAATTTGTTCCCTCTAATAAGAGCTATTGTCATATTAGAAAATAGCCCCAGTATCAGAATGCTGAATTCCATTTGTGGTTATTATTATGAGCCTACATCAACTGATGATGAGCTAGACATGAGATGTGTTCTTTGATTGAGCATGGAGCAATGGTGTTGTTCACATGTTTAACATATTTCAACTTAATACCTGGGGCATGGGTTATGTACAGACATGTGAGAAGCTCTTATGTTGTTGGGATAGGCGGGTACTTTTGACTACACAATTCCCTATGGTTTCTTTGGGGTGTCCACTGTCTGCCCATGTCCCATTAGCAGGTGTGCATTCATTTTTAATGAGCAGCCCCGCTAGGTGCTCAGATTGGGGGAACTATATTTTTTGTGCAGAAACTGTAATATATTGGGACCTTAACGGGTATTATTCGCTCATTTGTAGATAGACCATATCATACTTTGATGACCCTTATCTTGGACACTTACAGAGACATTATTCGTAAACGAACTATTTTGGCTACTCTCTGGTGAGATCTCATTTACTTATTCATTTGTTCACATTGAAAATGTTTTGTTTTTATTTGTATTATCTATCCACATTGAAAATACTATGATCTTTCTGTATCACCTGGAGTATGTCCAATTAAAAACATTTCAATCCTATATGGTTTCATATAACATATTGATTTATCCTACTCTTCCTTCATCTATTTTATTTTTCTCTCCTTTTTTTCATTTTTCGTTTTCCTAAAATGAGGCAACTGATTTATATGACTGTAAATAGTATTAATTTGTGGAAATTGGTTGTTCTTAAGTATGTGCATATATATGTATTTCAAAGGAAGATATCGCCTATGATAGTGATCAGTAGTGTTTATACGTATTGTTTGACATGGTGTATTAATTGTTTTTTTATATATATGTTTGTGATCTAAGTTTTAGTGTCATGAATGTGATTGGTTTATATTGTCCTTTTCTATCAAATGTTTTTGTCTGTATAAATGTCGTTATTTATACGTTGTTTTGTGTTGATTGCAGCCCTGATGAAGTTCCGTTAAAAAGGAACGAAACGCGTTGGCTGTTGCTTTTATATTGCATACAAAGAAGAATAAAATATTGCTTTGAACCAACTCGTTCTCACGAAATTGTGACTTCACACCTGGTGCCACCTCCATTTTTTTTCATTTTTCGTCTCTGGTTTTCCAGTGAGATCTAAACACAGCAGGTCTCGGAGCTGATTGTCACAGGATCTACATGTTTATGGGACTATGACACTGATGTGCGCGACATTGGTCGGCTGTGGAATCGTTTGATTATCTAAAAATGTCTTCTACTTTGGCAGAGAAGGATTTGGCTGCATATTAGAAAAAAATGTATGAGCATAGAGAAAACAAGGAAGAATGTTAGCCCTACAGCTTAAGCAACAGGAAACACAATCAACAATTCCTTGAATACTTGACTCTGGGGTAACATTCTACCAAAACCATTGGTTATAACAATTTTTTTTATCTCCTTCTAATCACATTTATGAGACACCTGACAATACAACCTGGGAAGAAGCACTAATGACATAGCTATCTATTCCACAACTGCCTCAACATCTGTGATATGGATTGGATGACGAGATCTTGGACACCAAATAGCAGAGGCAATACAACTAATGTAGATTGGCAGGGCCCCAGGGAAGAGAGATTCCCAATGGAATTCTATAAAGCAACATGCTCTATTGTAGTGTCACTTCTGGGGAAAGTCTAGCAAGAAGAGGGCCCTTCTACCAGGGTTTAACAGGGCATAGACCTCACTGATTCCTGAGCCCGGGAGAAATGCATCTTCTTTCACCAATTATAAGCTCCTCTCATTACTCAATTGGGATGTAAACATTTTGGCAAACACTTTTGCAATAAGACTTACCATCATTATCCACCTGTTGGTGCAAAAAAATCAGGTAGGTTTTGTGCCTAACTGCTCTTGTTTGAATAGTGTGGACACTCCTGCACCTCTAATGGCAAACCGGACAAGATGCTGGTGAGAGAATTATGTTTTTCCTCAATGTTGAAAAAGCGTTTGATTGAGTGATCTGTTTAAGACTCTGTGATCGTTTAGTCTGGGTCTCACACATGTAGATGATAAGTTGGTTGCACCAAGAACCTACAACAAGGATCAACTGTAGTGGGTTCCTCTCCAACAACATTGTGATGAGTAGGGGCATGAGCCAGGGGGTTGCCAGTTCCTTAATCTGCTGGCATTAGAAGATTTGGCAATAGCCGTCAGAACATCTCCCAAGATCAACTGGATTTGCATGGCATTGGGGGACCAACTCAAACTCATGCTGTAACTGAACAATGTGCTGCTGACCATAAGTAATCCGGAAGTCACTGATGGACCTCATTCATGACTTCACTGGTTTTTCAG
This sequence comes from Triturus cristatus, assembly GCF_964204655.1. NCBI lineage: Eukaryota > Metazoa > Chordata > Amphibia > Caudata > Salamandridae > Triturus > Triturus cristatus. The sequence continues at coordinate 35,573,143 of NC_140590.1, read as the reverse complement.
GGTAGAAAATAAACTAGACCAAATGCAAAGCCTGGTCTATGATGCCCAATGCCACTATATGGGCTCAGGTCAATTTTCCCTTTAAACTGCCACTTTGCATACTAAAACAGTGAGGATTTTCCTGTTACAGTGAAGGACAATATTTTAAGTCTACTTGAAACAATGAAAGCTGAATTTGTTAAATGGGAAACACCACAGTTCTTTCCAGGAGTAGGGCCCAAACAGTGAAGGTGATTTGGCACCCAGGGTGAACTTTCTTTGTGTCATGCTACTAGTTGAGATACCCGTTTCCATGTTAAGGTTAATGATAGCCTGATACAAGAATATGTCTGGGGTTTGAGCCCACCCAGGCTTGACTTATCAAAGCTACAAGCTGCTACCAGTTCTGGAGGGTTACAACTGCTACAGATGGGGACATACTATAGGGCAATCCATCTCTCCGAGATTGCTTACCATCTGAATATGAAGAAGTAAACCCCAGACTGAATTCAACGGGAGAGGTACCAGCAACCAAATGCAACTGGAATCCATGCTCAATGTAATGAATCAAGTTTGTAAGAGACCTTGACAGTTCCATGTTAATGGAGTTGTTGTGTGTATGGTCCTCGACACATCAATCATTAGAGAAGAGATGTTTTTCACTCTGGTGCCTCTGCCTGGAACAATGCAGTATTACCCATGACAAATAGGATATTTATATGGAATTATTCAAAACCAAAGTAAAGCTAGCCTCCTAGGTTGGGGGACGGGAGGCGAAACCTGTGTTTTTTAACAGATATTGACTCACAAATTTCTATGTGTCACGCTTCATCATCAAATACTCACTCGATAAACTAAAGCATGTATCGGACAGGCTCAAACCTACTTTTGGGAGGAGCACCTTGATATTGTCCAGGATCACGTTAAAATGCCTCTGGGTGTCCCTTAGATAAGGCCACTTATTGGATCGCTGAAACGGGCAGGGTAAAATGACAAGAGGTTGGATGTATAGGGAGAATCAATGTCTCCTGAAACCATGGGTCAACATGTTTCAACTGGTGGTTATTGGCTAGAAATGTCATCCAGCTTTCATAATGACCTTCCAGCTTCCCAGTGTTATACTTAGGCTTCCAGCCTGAATTACACCACATTCTTACCATGCACACATACACATATGCATCTATAATACAGCATTTTCAGTTGCGAGGCACTTCCCAGTTTTGAGTTTCTAAAAAACAGGAAAAAATGTCTTTGATCTTCATTGTTGAGTTTCTCCCCACTTGTGTAACACTCGTGATTCACTGCATGCTGTAACACTCAAGAAAATGTACTTTTTGTGAGTAATGACTTTCTTTCACATCTATACAAAATGCACCAATTCTAACGCTCACTCAACCACACTCCTGTGTGTTCTATACATAACTGCACAAAAAACTGCACAACAACCCGGTCATCAGAATCTGACTTGCCCCACTTACCCCTGGCATTAGTATATCATTGAGTCTGGAGAACCTTTTATCACAATGCGTAGGAGGAAGACGTATTTAGGAATACACACTTTTAAAGGCTTTTTTTAACGCCCCCTGGTTAGGTTACAGACAGACTGGTCCAAACGCCACACACTGGAAAATAAATAAATAAAGGAAGAGAACTGTCGCAGTGATACAAAAGACTTCGGATAAGGTGTCCGAGCGACATCATACAGTCATCAATTTGGTTCCCGCAGCTCTTATATGTTGGAGTGCATGGGCTCCATCTTTTGTTTTCGTCAGCATGTGACGTACATGATGATGACCCTACCCACCTGTGGCCAATGAGACTCATCCTTGACGGCCACAGAATATGTTAGCCTATCGGGGATTGGCAATGTTATTTAGTAACCGTTTCACATTGTTTTTTAGATTACTATCATACAGGATAGCAGGTGTATATTCCATATGCCATACTCCATGTTATATAGCCTCATAAAGTATAAAAGCTGATCCTTTCATTTTGTGTTATCAGCCAGTTAAATTGTCTTGTTGTATAAGGGGTACATCGCAGTGCTGGAAAAGCTTTCCCTTGATGTTCCACAAGAACTCCCCATAAATATAATATCAGAGCAGGTGACAGAGGGTTTGATGGCGTAGGTGCTAACATATCCTAATTTGCAAGTGACCACACTCGTACTCATAACAATATCACACATGGCTCATAGTACTCAAAACGTTACAACACAAGCCTGCCCCAAAGAATGGCATCATTAAGTCCAGTTGTACTGGTAGCCAATCTAGAAATCCACCTCTGTTCCTTTTCTAACAGAAACCTGGAACCAACGTTACAGCGTCTGACACTTCTACTTGCTCAAGTACTGAGCGTTTCTATGGCATGACTGGCTTGACAATTGCTCAGCTTACATCAGATGGCGCCCTTAAAGCCTTAGTGGAATTATGATCTTGGATTCATTTGCACAAAAGCCAATTCTGCAAGACGTTTCGATAAGGGCAATGGTTATCCATCAAGGCAGGTCTGCAGCCATGAAATGTGGCACCCTCTCCAGTACATGTCCATTTGTTGAATTGGTGCCACTATAAAGCATTGATCTCAGGCCTGTATGAGCTCACCATAATCTAACTCCACTCAAAACCTATGAATCACCCCCTCAGCCCTAAGTGGCAAAGACTGCAAAAGTCATACTCTGAGGATGACTAATCAGATCTCATGAGAACTCATGACAAAGGCTCTGGGGATCACACCCCAAAATAAGCTTCTTTGAGACTGTGCGGGATTGGCATTGGTCCCCTTACAAACTGCATAGGGCCTAAACGTCACCTCTTCATGTTTTTGGCGCTATGCTTTATACTGGTTAGACTGCTTCAGCATACAAATCTACTGGTGACACTGCTGGTATTTTAAGAATTCAGAAGCTAATGTTTAGAGGAAAATGGTTACTACTACATCGCTAATGATATTAGTAGCTCAGGAAGATTTCTCTGAACATGATTAGCTCTTATTAAAAAAAAAGTCGGAGATCCCTAAACTTTGAAACATCTCCTATTTGCATTTTTGGAAAGAACTGAACAACTTTTTGTTCTGTCAATGCTTCAGATAATATTCTTTCACTTCTTACTGTTTAGATTGTGTTGGCCAAGAGACCTTCGGGGAGCACTATATGCTTTCAAAAAATGATAACATAACAGGAAATGACATAACAGAACAATACATTTTATAGAGTAAGAATATGTTGTGCAACATACGTCTAGGAAAACATGTCTAAAATCTGAAGCTATGTTTTAAGAGTAGGTGGAAACATATCTCCTTTAATTCTGCTTCACTTATCTGTAAACTGTGTAATTTCAATTGGTTTCTGCCTCACCAGAGAGATATTCATGGCAACTTGTGAAAGAAATCTTCAAAAAACGTTACATTTATACTGAAAAAGGAAGCAAATTCCACTTTTAAAGGGAGAATTTTCTTTTGCAAAACATGTTTTGGGCAGAAAGTTCTCAAACTGCACAAAGGGAAAACTATTCCAGCTTTGCACAGCTTGTAGGACAAAGATTGAATAGTCAGCATACTGAAAATTAAAATAAAACTTTGAAATTGAGATGGTTGAAAATACAATTACAACAAAATGATTACAGGAAATACTGTCTTCTGATAGGCAGATAATTTAGGTATTGAATTGTTAAGAAAGTCTATTTTACATTATCAGAGGATTGTAGATAAGGGCCTCATATATATTTATTCACAACTTTTATTTCTGCAAAGTAAGATCCTTTCCAGTAGGACAACCAGTAGGATAACCCATTAGTCAATTGACATGTTGGATCAGAACTTCCAGTTCCCAGGTAGAAGGACTTTGGCCACAAACATGGCTTTAATAATCTTATCGCCCCGGGATGCTACATATATTTGCTACCATGTTAGTGTTGTTTCTTTTAGTATTTTACAATGTTGTATGACAATCACAATCAGTAGATATTGCTTATGGTACACTCAGGTAAGGACGTTGGGCGTGGTTGATGAAGAAGATCATCCCTTACCATTCTCATGTTATCCAGTTCTGAGACCTTTAGAGATCATGGTGGGTCGGGCAATGTTTAAGTTCTTGATAATGTAGTCTCATTAGTGATGGCTCCTTTCCTTCTTTTATAGCTGCACCTGTTTATTCTAACATATATGTGAAGAAGACTCCAAGAGGTAAAGCCTTTTTTATATACATGAAGGGCTACATTGATCTTGTCATATGTTTTTTGTTTTTAATCTCTATTGTGTCCAGATTAGTTACTGCTTACTACCAGGTACTGGTTACTTACACAAAGTACTTGATAAACATGTCCATCCTCTTACTGTCTGGCTTTACTGAACATGTGAGATAGCAACATGTAACAGGTTTGTATGCTGGAAGCATCTTGGTCAGATTTTTGTTGTTGAGTATTTTTTTCTGGCAGTACCTTTGTGTGGTAAGTTTTTAGTTCTTGAGACACTTTGTGCTTGTTTTTTTCCCTGGGATGTACAGATGCATATGACCACCTGTAAGAGGATTTACATCTGGAGATTAAGCCACATTTTTGAGGTAGCCTACATGTCCCCCTCACAATAGTTTCCTCTGTACTGTTCATCTGTGCCTGGAACTATAAACCTCTTTTAAAGGGTATACAAACATAAAAGTGGCTATCAATCAATCTATCAATTAATCAATCAATCAGGCGTTTGTTGAGCACGACTACTCACTCGTAAGGGTCTCAAGGCACTGGGGGTGGAGGGGGTGCAGACTCCAGTCCATCAAGGAGGGGGTCTGTCGAAGCCAGGTTTCGAGGTTTCTTGCGAAGATGGGGAGTGATGTTGTCTGTTTGAGGTGGAGCGGAAGGGCTTTTCAGGCCTTAGCCGCAAGGAAGGAGAAGGAGCGGCCTCCCAATCTGGTCTTTCTGGTGCAGGGGACCACGGCGTAGGAGAGCTGGGCTGACTGTAGGGCCCTTTGGGGTGCGTGGAATTTGAGTCGGCTGTTCAGGTATGCTGGTCCGGTGTCGTGGAGGGCCTTGTGTGCATGGGTGAGAATCTTGAAGGTGACTCTAGCCTCCATGAGGAGCCAGTGGAGTGTGCACAGGTGCTGGGAGATGTGGCAGTGTCTTGGCAGGTTGAAGACCAGTCTGGCGGCGGCGTTCTGGATGTTCTGTAGCTTGCGGGTGAGGTTTTTGTTTATTCCGGCGTAGAGTGCATTGCCGTAGTCAAGTCTGCTGTTGTAAAGGGCGTGAGTGATGGTCTTTCTGTGTTCGAGGGGGACCCATTTGAAGGTCTTACGTAGGAGGCAGAGGATGTGTAAGCAGGAGGACGAGACGGAGTTGATCTGGTGGTCCATTTTGAGCTCGGAGTCCAGGATGATTCCCAGGTTGCGAGCGTGGTCCGTGGGGGTGGGCTGGCTTCCGAGGGCGGGGGCTACCAGGTGTCGTTCCAGGCATCTGGGTTTGGGCCCATGATGAGTACTTCTGTTTTGTTGGTGTTTAGTTGTAGGCAGCTGTTTTTCATCCATTTTGGCGACGGCTGCCATGCCTTCTCGAAAGTTGTGTCATGTCGGTGTTGGGTTTGTTGGATAGGGAGAGGATGAGTTGGGTGTCTTCTGCGTATGACACAATGTTGAGTCCATAGGTTCTGACGTTGGGGCGAGCAGAGCCATGTAGACGTTGAAGAGTGAGGACCCCTGGGGGACTCCGCAGGTGGTTGGTGTAGGGTCCGAGAGGAAAGGGGGGAGTCTGACCCACTGTGTCCTGCCGAGGAGGGAGGAGAGGATCCCGTTGAGGGCCTTGTCCTGGATCCCTGCATCGTGAAGTGTGCATATTAGGGTGCTGTGAGAGACTGTGTCGTACGCCGCTGAGAGGTTGAGGAGGATGAGGGCTACTGTTTCTCCTTTGTCCAGTAGGGTGCAGATGTTGTCTGTTGTGGCAAGGAGGGCAGTTTCCAAAATGTGTTTTTTTCTGAAGCCGGTTTGGGAGGAGTCGATGATGTCATGCTCTTCGATGAATGTGGCGAGTTGGCTGTTGATGGTTTTCTTGATGGCTTTATCTGGGAACGGGAGCAGAGAGATGGGTCTGTAGTTTTTTAGGTCAGTGGGGTGCGCCAAGGGTTTCTTCAGGAGGGGGTTGACCTTGGCGTGTACCAGTCATCAGGGAACGAGGCGGTTACCAGGGAGCGGTTGATGGTGTGGTGGAGCATGGGTGCGATGGTGTTGGTGGCTCTGTTGAAGATGTGGTGGGGCAGGGGTCCGTGGGGGCCCCAGAGTGGATGGACTTCATTGTCTTTAGTGTGTCTTCGGTGGTGAGGGCTGTCCAGTTGTCAATTGCTGGCTTCAGGGTGTCGGGGTGGTTGGTGAGGGTTTAGTGTGTTGGTTGTCTTCATCGAAGTTGTCGTAGATGCTCTTGATTTTGTGGTGGAAGAAGGTGCTGAGTTTGTCGCAGGAGTCTTGTGAGGGAGGGATGTCAGTAGACTCGCTGGTGGGTTGGCCGAACTCCTTGATGATGTTGAAGAGTTCTTTACTGTTTTGTGCGTGTGTGGAGATTCTGTCTTCAATCGCTTTTTTCCTCATTTTTTTTCTGATGAGTTGGTGGTGGGCGTTGGTGGCGGGTCTGAAGTTGCTGTGGGCTTCTGTGGATTTGGTGTTCCTCCAGACCTTTTCAAGGTGGCAGCAAGTGTGTCTGGACTCTCGAAGTTCAGTGGTAAACCATCTGGCTTTCTTGGCATGGGTGTTGTTGTTTTTTTTGAGGGGGGCTATGGTGGTGGCGCTTTCGGAGATCCATCTGTGCAGGGTTCGGGCTGCCTTGTTGGGGTCGTAGTTTACCGCAATGGATGGGGTGGATTTGCTGAGTGAGCAGGTGAGCTGGTTGTCGGTGATTCTGGTCCAGTTTTTTCGTGGGAGCAGGTGCTGGTGTCTGTGGATGGTGGGTGTTCTGAAGGTGAAGTGGACGCATCGATGGTCAGTCCATGGGAGTTTGGTGGTGTGGCTGAAGGTGATGGATATTTCTGTTGTGAAGAGGGGGGCAAAGGTGTGTCCTGCTGAGTGCGTGGGTTCGGTCATGATCTGGCAGAGTCCAATGTTGTGGAGATTGTCCAGGAGGGATGTGGTGCTGGGGTCCAGTTGTTTGTCGAGGTGGAAGTTGAGGTCTCCCAGCAGGGTGTAGTTGGTGGATGCGATGGCATGCGGGGAGATGATGTCCGTGATGGAGTTGGAGAAAGGTTCGCGGGGTCCAGGGGGTTGGTAGATGAGGGTTCCTCGGAGGGTGGTGGTAGGGCTGGCCAGTATCTTGATGTGAAGGTGTTCTATCAGGTCTGTGGGCTCGTCGGGGAGTGTGCTCAGGCGGAGGGTGGATTTGTGGACGATGGCGATTCCTCCTCCCGGGTGGGTGGGGCGGTCGTTCCTGGAGATCTTTTATCCTTATCGATGGCGATGTCCGATCCCGAGGTGGTGTTGGTCCAGGTTTTGGTGAAGAACGCCACGTCCGGGATGGTGCTGTCGAGAAGGTCCCAGATTCCGGTGGCGTATTTGGAGAGGGATCGGACGTTAAGGAGGATGCATTGCAGGGTCTTCGGTTCGGTTGTGTTCTTGTGAGCTGGTTGTGCTGGATCCATGTTCTTGGCGGTGCTGTAGGTGTGTCGGCAGAGGTGACAGCTGAAGGGTCCGTGGGAGTCGGCCGGTGACGCTAGCTTTCAGTTGTTGTTGCGGCCTGGGTTGAGTGCGTGGAGCGCCGCTGGGTCATAGCGTTGGCGGTGCGGAGGTCAAAGGTTCCTGACGCTGGTTGCGGTCGGGTCACGGATGGGCGCAGACAGGCTTGCCTTCGGTGCCCCTTCGGCGCTCCAGTGGCGCGCCCGCTGCTCGCAGCCATACAGCAGCCGCCATTAAGTAGGGGTCGCGGAGGGCTGGACAGCTGGGAGGTGGGAGCGGGGAGGGAAACTGGAATGGGCCGGTCGTGCAGGGGGAGGGGCTGCGGGGGCAGCAGCAGCAGGTAAAAAACAGGCAGAAAGGGCCAAAAAAAGAGAGGAAAGAGTGGAATAGGGTTGAAAAAGTGAAAGAAAAGTGGAGGAAAGACACAGAAGGAGAGTGAAAGGGGGAGATTGAAATGAGGGAAAAACGAGTGAAAACGGAGAGAAAAAGCAGAGCGATAGAAAAGAGACAGAGGTCCACTGGACCACCAGGGATGAGGCGCAGGTAAAACCTGCGGGTGGAGGAGGGCCTCGAACACCAACACTCGAGAGTGCAGGGGCTTGGGGTAAGGCCTCACTTAATGGTGGAGCTGCGAGGGATGGAGACCAATTTCACTGACAATGAGTCAGTGGTCTTGCTATTCAATAATTTCCAATAATTTACAAAGATACTCGTACCTGGACGGATATAAGTGGTTTTTTGAACAGAGTGCAAGTACCATTATGTTATTTGGGCACCATTACATATATCTAGGCTGCCCCTTTGCTTAAAATGCATTTCAAGAATCAGGATAGACCTGAAGGCTTTTATCGTTAGAAGCACCATTAGAGAAAGTGTATGCCCTCTGTCGTGTGTCGGACATCAGGGTAGCAGGGTAACAGTATCAGTTTCCTGATGTAGAGTCAGCCCTTTAGTTGAGCAGGCCCACCCCTGTGTTGACTGATTTGTGTGCTAAATATTCTTCTGCCCCCTCATGGTAAGCCTTAGGTACTATAGAGACTGGCTTGAATAAACATTGGGCTTCTATTGGGAGCCAGTTTAGTGTAATAAAGATAGCAAAGATGTGGTCTGATCTTCTACAATGAATAGTACAGAATGCACTGGTCTCATGAGGAGCAAGGTCAGTACTGGTTTCCATATTGCAGGCGTCTGTCTACAGTGGCAAAGTGGTGAAAAATGATAGATTGGAATGGGATATGGAGCGATTGTCAGTGATTTTGCAAGCACTCCTACCATCCAGTTTTCTGTGTTTGGTATATGGCTATTTGTCATGGATACGTGCAAAGAGATGTTTAATTGCATCAGGAAGGATTTAGGGGGATCCATGTCCAATGTCAAGAGCTTCAGATGAAGGAAGGATCACAGGAAGACTCCTTCTTCAAAAGGTGAGAGGCTCTCAATAGCGTCCCACAGATTTATTTACTGGGTGCAATTGAAAGCATGTGATTTAAAACATCTCGGAACTATCCTCCAGGTCCCCATCTGATATTTTAAGACTTGAAGAAGGGATGAATGATTGACCATTCCAAATGTTGCTGCCAGGTAAGGAGGAACAAGAAGACACACATTTCCTTTGTATAAGATGAACAGTCCCTCATCAACTATTTGTAGCATTGTCATATCAATGCTGCAACTGGACCTAAAACATTATTTAAAATAATCAAGGAGGTTTCTTTGAATGTATCATGCTGCTTTGCAGCACATTTTCTTCAGAGCTATTTCCATGATGGATAAGTTGGATACTTGACAAAAGTAGCTATTTAGATGTTCGTTGTCCACAGCCGTCTATTTGAGAAGAGGGATAGCCTGTCCAATTGTGTGGCAGCCAGAGACTACTCCTGAAGTGTTGACTGTGATAGTCAGGTAGGAAGTGATGAAAAAACACTTGCCGTTCATAAACGTTACAAGGATAGCTGCAGAAATATTAGATGATGGACTAAGGGCAAACCATATGTTCCATTTCAAACTTCACTGCGAAATTGCGGAATTTTGCTGCAAAATCAACTCAAGGCATTCTTTACAGACAAAGATGTCCCCCAAACAGAAGGTGACATCAACTTAAGAAGTAAATCTACATTCTGTCCTCCAAACTCCTCAATACAAGTGGAAAGTCGAGAATCCCAAAAAGCCAAAGAAGATGTTCCACAACTTAACAGGAAAAGAACAACAAGCCCTATAGGAATTAAAAACCAATCAAGACCTGGGCATAAAACCGGCCGATAAGGGCAAGGCATTGTCCTATTAAAGAGAACTCCTTACAAGACACACTGCAATATATGCTTTCTACAGACCCCTGATAAGGGATCCCGAGTCCCGACCCAAGTCTACACCAAATTTTCAGCAACCTGGTAGAAAAAGCAGAGACTCACTACTGGATCTCTAAGAAGGAAGCTGAATTCCTAGTGATAAAGGCACCCAGAACACCTTACTTTTACTTGACACAAATATATTGGTAGGCTTAGACATCGAGAGCTTACACACTAGTCCTGCACAGGAGGCCACACTGCAAACAATTGAGGAGATCTTGCGAAAAGAAAACCGGCTCTTCAACACACCTAGGCACTTCATTCTAGAGTGCAGCTGAGTAGCATTGACAGAGACCTTTCTTAAGTTCGAAGACATGTTAAACCTCTAGACCCACATAACATCAAAGGTGAGCAAATTTGCCCCAAGTCAGGCAGGACTATACATCAGCTCTTTTGAAGACAAATACATTTTGCACAGCTCACACCCCTACAAAATCCAGATGCATTTCTGGAAGAGGTTCATAAATGAAACTCTTATGATCTTGAGGGGGCCAACCGATACCATTCCAAACTTTCTCAAATGGCTTAACACACATGATGAATCTCTCAAATTCCCACATACATCACAAGTTACCACACCAGACGTCTTGAATGTCACCATTTATGCTGAAGGCACAAGTCTCAAAACTCGAAATTACTATAAACTCACTGCCAAGATTAGTCTTCTCTCATTAACAGTTTCCACCCATGACTACTGAGGGAAAATCTACCCTACAGTCAGTTCTTGCAAATTCATCACAATTGCAGCGCAGTGAAATACAAGTTTATAAATGCAAGTTTATAAAATACAAGCTAAGGATCTATCAGAAAAGCTGCAAAAGAGAGATTACCCCATACCATATCATCAATAAATATCAGAAGAGAGCCAGGAACCAAAATCGGGAAAACCTACTGGAACCCACAGATAAAACCACAGAGAACGACATCCTCACATATATGACAACTTACAGCACGGACTCGAAAGTGGCCAAAAAACACTGGTGTATAATAACTAGGCCTGGGCAAAATTTCCGTTCCGTTCGCGGAATTTGCGATAATTTGGCATTTCCGCGTTCCGCGGAGAGCGCGGAAATGTCAAAATTGCCGCATTCCGCAGCTTTGCGATAATTTGGTTCTTGCTCGCGCTGTAAAATAATACATTCTCGCGCGCGCACGATCGCCTTACCTTAATCCCCGCGTTCGCCGACAAGTTTTCCCGAACCGGTCGCGTTCTCCATGAGATGTTGTATTGTTTTAGCCATTTGCGCTGTCTCGCGACACTTCGCGTCCGCAGTGACGTCATGCGTCGCGCGATCACGTCTTTCTTCTCGCGATCATGCAACTGAAAACAAGATGGCCGCGCCCGCGAGCAACCGCAGGGGTAAGTTAGCGACCCGCAACCATGCAGAAAATATCGCGAACGGGCGGGAAAAAAACTTCCGCATCTTCGCGATATTTCCGCTTGTTTGCGGAGATTTTTAACATTTTCGCGATAATTTGCGAAAGTCACTTTCGCAAATTCCGCCCACCCCTAATAATAACATCCTGCAATTTACAATGACCCAAACCTAGATTTTCCCACAAAAGGAGTAGGAATATCCATGAACTGCTAGTCCATACACAACCCTAACCACACGGACCAAAACAAACACAATCCTTACTACATGGAGCCGGCAACCAGTGGTAGGACATTTCCCATGTGGCACGTGTGTGGTGTGCCATCTAATAAAGGTGACAAAAGTCTTACAACTCTGTGAAAATCTCAAATGGACCTTAAGACGACATACAAACTGCGACACTACACATGCAATTTATATGATCACCTTTCCCAACAAATTAAGATACATTGGCATGACCTGCAGAAAGGTCAAGACATGAATCATAGAACACTGGAGCAACATCAGATGTGAGAAAATTACCACATGTATGAGTAATCACTTCCTCTCTCTGCAACACAGAGCTGATGACAGAGAGTGGGCCATCCTGGAAACACTGGATGGTACCAGCATCCTGTTTCAAAAAGAACTGACATGGGTTGACCACCTCAAAACCTTTGACAAAGGACTAAATGACCATATTTCCTGGTGAGCATTAAACCAATAGAAGTACATTTAATTCTGAAATCTAATACTCTATGAGAAGGAGACCCTTTCAAACAAAATGTTGCTAAATAAATTCACTCACTTTCCATTAGAGCAACTTCCTGAAAACTGTTGAAATGTTTGTTCCCTCCGTGCACAAGGGACTATATTTGCCACTATTTGTTCAATTTTGAACGCTTTACTTTCGCACACTGCCTCAGCATAGCTCCTCTATCACAGCTCCTGGCGGTCTCAGACCCTGCATCCAATGGGAATCCGATACTCAAGAACATCTCCCACCAGATTCCCTTTGGTAATAGAATGGTTCACACCCATTCCCACAACCTTCTGACATTCATCGGCAGCTGCCACTTCCGCACCTTAGGTTCATGATGTAAATTCGTAAGTAACGCTACCCAGTGCCATAATAATCTCCTAAGCACCCTTTTTTAGCACACAGGCAAACTGACTGAATATTTTCATCAAGCACTCCTAACTACCACCATATTTGTAAAGACTCCCCTCGATCTCTGCACATACGGTGCCTTCAGAACACATTTGGCCCCGTTTTAAAAATAAATCCAAACAACTTCACACCGAGTACTGCACACGCGATTTTTCTATTTTAAATGCCGGCATTTAGGCCTCATTGTGCATCTCATGTACTCACGTACTCCAAACTCAGTACAAAATAGACTCACATAATAGTACATAAGCCGTAGTCACAGATTGTAGTATTTTTATTATGGACACAATTTTTTTTCAGGACAGCAGCATTTGCATTTATATTTTCTTTAACACCAAGCTGTGCACGTGTGACTGCATAGTCAGGCCTTTTCACATCTTTTACCTCCTTTACATTTGATTAGTGTTGAAAAGTGGGTTATTGGCAGGGCTAAGTATGCACCTACCACTTGTAATAAGGCCACCAACACGGTGTAGGGTCCAGTAAGCGCCTCAGCAAATTAGCCCCTTGTTCAACCTTTGGTAGCTGACAGCGAGCAGTCAGGCCTAATTTAGGAAACAGGAGTGTAAAACATGTAAAGACACCAATACACCAAATAAATAAGTTACAATACACATTAAAAATCTCACACTTATTTATACAAAAAGGAAATATTTTCATGAACAAATAGACACCATAACAACAAAAATCCAATGTAGGGAACCGGAGATATGAATTTTTAAAGATTAACCACTTTGTAGTATTTAAAAACTTATTGTGCCACTCTGGGACATCTGGTCGCGCTTGACTGGGACAAAGTTAAAGTTTAAGTTTGAGGCCGACAGTGATGAAGTCCTGCTCGGATACACTAAGCAGGAGGCCCTGGTCAAAATGTTACCTTCACACTTAGAAAGTTTTCTGAGGCTTTTTCTCCCAACATCGCTCGACCCTCCACAGTGAGTGATTGCTGGCTTGACTTTCTACGAGGCCACGGTCAAATCCTGGAAGTCTGGAGCTCTCAAGCTTTCAGTGGGGTGAACTTGAAATTCAGGCCGGGTCAGGGTTGAAGGTAGCCGGCTTGACTCTCGACGATGGGTTGATCACCTCATGGAGTTTTTTTACAAAAGTTCTCCAAACTTCAGGCGCTGCTTCCTGAAGGTCTCCTTGTAGGTTCAAAGTGTCCAGAACACCAATCCAAAGGTCCTCAATAGTCTTTGGAATGTTTGGACTACAATCCCCACAATGCAGCTGCCAAATCCTTAAAAGTCCACCGGATGCTCTCCAGGATGGGGACTCTTGGTGGAGATGATGCAGGTGGGCTCTGTTAACCTGTAGCTTGCAGGAAGTCCACTCCTTAATCCTTCTTGAAGCAAGACACAGTCCTAGGCTGTATTACTAGAATGTGCAGCAGGTGCAGTCATTCAGAGTGCAGATCCAGATTGCAGCAGGGCATTCCACCTTCTCCTTGTAGTTTCAGGCAACAGATCTGAGAGACTATGCAGCTCTCACATATATTCTGGGGCCACAAGCAGGGGGGCACCTCTCTCCAATGAGATTCTGGGTGGCACCCAAAAGTATGACAGCTTCTGCCCATGTGTGGCACCTTCTTTCCCCACAAAGCACTGTACATCTGAAATCCATCATGGATTATTTCTCTGCAGAGGGGTGAGAGCTGGCTAAACCAGCCCCCAGTGTGACTCATTCCCATCAGCTTTCCTCCCCTTGACCTCTGCAGATTCCTCTCCTAGGCCATCTGGCTGGGGCCTTGGATGTGGGGCAGGGGCGCCCGTCATTCCTTACTCATCTGCTCTATCTTTGAGCTCAGGTTGATTTACCCGGCTCCTTTTTATGACGTGTCTTCCTCAGCAGCAGAGCTGTCTCTATCGGATAACCTCTGCTCCTGCCAGTCCACTTATCACCTAATCAAAGCAGCCTGGCTTAGCCTGTAATGGCCAACCAATCAGCAGAGACCACTAGAAGCTGGATTTTGGCTTACAGAAGAGAAAGTTCTATAACTTCTCTTCTGTACTAGTTATGATAAATTCAACAGTGGAAAGTTGTTGACTTTATCAATACCAATCTTTTAAGTCCTCGAATGCTATTACTCCTTTCCTAGCAATAGTTGTACCTAAATAAAATATTGCAATGGTTGCCTATGCAGCTAAGTATCTACAATAGGGAAACATGACATGGACAGTTTTTTTTCCTCACCAAGGCACACAAAACATCTTTTATAAGGTCCCTGCTTATAGTTACATGTCCCCACTCTGGGGAGGCCTTGAGGGGTCCTAATATGTAAAGGTAAGGTAGAAGTATCACTTTTAAAGTGCCCATACCACCAATGTCGAGTTTGCACATAATTTACTTTTAAAGACAGTTTGCAAGGTAGCTTGCATCCCCTGGCTCTATTATCTACCAGGGACTTATAGGGTCTGTTGTTGCCAATTCCAGGGGTACCCTATTTCATGCACCATTTTAAACATAGCACTGGCCCTGTGTCTGGTTAGTAGAGCCCAGGGTATAGTCTGAGGCAGTTACCACCAGTATCATGCAGCAAAAAACGGGGGTGAACAGGGCAAAAGGATAACTTTCTAGCATGACTACCCAAACAAAAGTTGATGGGTAACTAGCCTGCACCCTGGTAGTCCTCCTCAGCTAAGTGGAAAAACCTGGAAGGTCCACCCGCATTGGCATGGGTATCCCCAGGTCTGTGAAGTCCATCCTCTCTAGAGAAATGGATCACCTCAATAGCTTGGGATTCTCCCTTCCATCTGCATGAGCCACCTGAAAGGTCTGCGGTGAGTTTTAACACAAAAGTGAGTACCAAACAGGTACATTCTCAGCTTTTTTAGGGACCAAACCACAGCAAAGGCCTCTCAATGGCACTCCATTCTTGTTCTCTGGGGATATGTCACCTGCGAATAAAGGCAACTGGCTGATCGAGGCCCTCCGCTTTTACTTGCGCCCCAATCCCTTGTTCTGAAGCATCTATCTGAACCTCAAATTCCTTTGTGTAGTCAGGGGCCAGTAACACTGGCCTTCTGACACTCTGGAGTCCACATCACCACTTTATTTGGCCTCTTCTTAGAAGTATTTTCTGTCAGGGGGAGCCACAATGGTCCTATAGTTCTGAACAAATATTCTGTAGTACCCAGTTAGAACAAGGAATGCCCTGACCTGTGTCTGGGTATTAGGAGCTGTCCAATCCAAAATGGTTTGGATTTCGGCCTGGAGAGGTTGTAACTAAGGAGCTCCACCTACCAAGTGACCCAGATACACCACAGAACTCTGTCCTATTTGGCACTTGCTGGCCTTAATCGTCAGATTTACCTGCTATATATCCTGGATCACTTCCCTTAGGTGGTTTAAGTGATCCTTCCAGGTGGCTCTATACACTGCTACATCTTCAAGATAAGCTGTACTAAACTGCTCCATCCAGACAGGACCTTGTTCGCCAACCTTTGGAAGGTGGCAGAGGCATTCTTTAAGCCAAAGAACATTCCTTTGAACAGGTAATGTCACTCTGGTGTGGAGAGTACTGACCTCTCCTTTGCTCCTTCAGTGAGGGCAATCTGCCAGTATCCTGAAGTCAAATCAAATGTACTCAGATACTTAACCTATCAATGAGCTCATCCGTTCTAGGAATAGGGTGAATATCACTCTGAGTGACTCTGTTGTCCTCACAGAACCTTAACTCTTCCTTTCCCTCCTGGTGGCCATGTGTGGGCACCAGAACCACTGGGCTGGCCCATGGACTGTCAGAGGGCTCAGTTACTTCCAATTCCAGCACCTTAGTTACCTCAGCCTTGATGCTGGCTCTGACATGGTCAGACAACAAGTACAATTTATTTTGGAGAGGTAGGCTGTCAATGTAGTGCACACACCAATGGTATACTAGGGAAAAAGCCAAGGAGAAAGCTCTGCTTCAGAAGTATAAACTCGCCATCTTTCAAGCTAACTCTCACTTCTTTACCAACAAGATCCTCGCTTCAGGCAATTCTTCTAGCATGCTTTTCAAGGTGATCAAGGAGATCTCCGAACCTTCAGGGACACAATTGTTGTCCCCTTCTCAAGACCTCTCCGACAGAATACCTGCCTATTTCCATGACAAGGTACTTAAAATCTTTCGGGAGCTTGACCATAGGGAAACAGAAGAACCTGAGGTCAAGGAGGCCGCTCAGAACCAAGTGATAGGGAGTGCTCCTTTTACTCTTGCAGTTTTTCCCCAGATTACTGCTCAACAAACTCTGTCTCTCTTCATGGGCCTTAAGTCTGGCTCTCCCTCAGACCCCTGTATGCCCCTCACTCTCAAGTTGGTCCTTAATCCGATTGTAGACTTCCTGTGTAAGGTGTTTAACAACATTCTCCGTTCTGGCTGCTTTCCGGACACTTGGAAGGAGGCCATTGTTATTCCTCTTCTCAAGAAACCCAATGCTGATCCCTCTGAATTGAAGAATTTGTGCCCCATTTCACTTCTCCCTGCCCCCCCAAAAATCCTAGAGAAATTTATCAACACTGAGTTGATGAACTATTTTGAATATCATGAGATCTTAGGTCAGTCTCAAAATGGTTTCTGCGCCGATCACAGCGCTGAGTACGCCTTTATTGCTGCCACTGATCACATCCGCATGCAGGTAGACCAGGGTGGCTCGGTAGTGCTGATTTTGCTCAATCTGTTGCCTGCTTTTGACACTGTTTACTCTACTCAGATCATCCAACGCCTGCAGGAGGTGGGAGTCTCAGGAAAGGCCTAGCAGATCCTCCACCCCTTCCTAACAGGGAGATCGAATATCATTAGTTGCAGGGGTATCAGATCCAAGGCCTTCAGCCTACCCTGTGGTGTTCGCCAGGGCTCATCTCTGAGCCCTACCCTCTTTAATGTGTATGTGACCCCGCTGGCCAAGCTTGTAAGATTCTTTGGGTTCCAGGTGATTTCGTATGCAGACGACACGCAGATCATTGTTTCTATCTCCAATGAGCTGCTGTCGGTAGCAGAAAAATGTAACCAGTGCATGGCCAGCACTATCAGGTGCATGCAGAATCACTCTCTTAAGATCAATGCAGAGAAAACTGAGTTCCATTGGGCATATTATCAAGACAGGCGATAAAATTATCGCAGCTTTAGCGGCAGAAAACTGCTGCTAAAATGGCGATAATGGGCTTGATAATATTCTCTATGGAATTCCAATTGAAGCCCATGTTAGTTGGGAAGGGCATCTAACCTGGGTTTCAATTGGAATTCCATAGAGCATATTATCAAGCCCATTATTGCCGTTTTAGCGGCAGTTCTCTGCCGCTAAAGCGGCGATAATTTTATCGCCTGGCTTGCTAATATGCACCTTTTGGTCCACAGACCTCAATCTGGTAAAATGCCTGGTGGCTGGCAGATTGCAGTCCCCTCCCTGCTCCAGCTAGGACAGTTAAAAACTTGGGGGGCAGTTTTGATGAGGGCTTGAGCTTCGAGTCTCAGGTCAGCCGCACTGTCAGCACCTGCTCCTATATTCTGAAAACACTCAGAAAGGTACTCCCATGTACTGCAGCAGTACCTGATCGACCCACCATCATTGTACTAGTCACCTGCTGGCTCGACTACTGCAATGCCTTGTACCTTAATATCAGCATGGCCTCCCTGAACAGGCTTCAGGTCGTCCAAAACGTGGTTGCCAGGTTGATCCTTAATATCCCTAAACAGCAGTCAGCAAGGGAGGGGCTTCGTACTCTGCATTGGCTCCCTATTCGGAAGCAAATTTCTTTCAAAGTCCTGTGTACGGTTTACAAGGCCTTGCATAGCAAAGGCTTGCAGCAGCTGAAAACCATGTTTCAATGGTACGTGCCTGGGAGTACTCTGAGATCTTCTTCCCAGAGAAAACTGATCTCCCCAAATTCCGCAAGGCCAGATGGGTCGGATGCTCCTTCTCTGTGGCAGCCGCAAAACTCTGGAATACCCTGCCCTCCTCTATCTCCCATGCGGAATTGCTCCCGGTGTTCAGAAAGCTGCTGAAGACTTGGCTTTCCTCAACATAGTCAGCAGCTTTGCATTCTCCTTTCTCTTCTCGACCGCCCAGCGCCTTAGCACCAATGGGTACTAGTGCACTTTATAAAACCTCACCCTATCCTATCCTATCCTGTGCTGCCGGTCTGTCAGTTTGGGGAAGAGTACACCTCCCTTCATTGACCCATCTTGTACATTGTTGGAGAGGAGGTCGGGCAGTGGTTCAGAGTCCCCCTCTTCTTCCTCATCTGTGACCAGTATCATGGTCATGTCTGTCTTGTCCTTGTAGGGTTTCACTCTATTGACATGCAGGTCCCTCTGAGGGTTCCTAGGGATATTAAGGTCGACCAAGTAGGTAGCCTCACCCTTCTTCTCAATGATTGGATAGGGCTCAGCTCACATGACATGGATGGCCCTATGAGCAGCCGGCTCTAACACCCATACCAACTGTCCAGGAGTATACTCGGGTATGAGAGACTTTTGATCTTACCAGTGCTTCATGAGCTCCTGGCTGGCCTTATACATGTGCTCTGCCATGCAAGGTCTCAGGCCTAGCATATAGTAAAGCACATTGTCCTTTGCTACGTTGAGAGGGTTCTCCAAAGACTCTCTCAGCAGGCAAAATGCCCCCTGTACAAGGTGCCCAAACAACAGCTCAAAGGTACTGAAACCAAACCCTTTTTGTGTTACCTCCCTGTAGGCAAACAGTAGGCATGGGAGTAGAATATCCCATCTCCTCATGAGGTTGTCAGACAACCCATTGATCATGCCCTTCAGGTTCTTATTAACCCATTCCACCAGACTATTAGTCTGTGATATGGGGTGGTAAACTTGTAGGTAACACCCCATTTATTCTTTATCCCTTACAGATAGCCGGACATGAAGTTTGTGCCCCTATCTGAAACGACCTCCTTTGGGAACCCCATCCTGGTGAACACACTAAGTAGGGCACTAGCCACTGACGGAGCAGTGACTGCTCTGAGGGGTATTGTCTCAGGGTATTCTGTGGCATGGTTCACTACCACCAAGAAATACTTATTCCCTAATGAAGTTCAGGTTTTTAGGGGGCCAACAATGTCCACTCCCACTCTCTCAAAGGGAGTCCCAACCACTGGCAGTGGTATCAAGGTAGCCTTTGACTAGCCCTCTGTCTTGCTACTGGCCTGACAGGCGACACAGGAGCTACAGAACTCCTCCTTCTCAGACATATGGGGCCAGTAGAAGAGATTTACCAACCGGTTCCAAGTCTTGTTCTGCCCCAAATGTCCTGCCACGGGGATATCATGACTTAAAGTCAGGAAGAACTCTCTGTACATCTGGGGTCCCACCAAACTCCTAGTGGGCCCATCCTTGAGGTATATGGCCTCAGTATAGAGCAGTCCATCTTCCCCGTAGATTCTGTGGAACCCACTGTCATCCCCATCCTCTTGCTTTAAGGCAATCCGCCTCAAGCCCTCAAGGTTGGGACAGTCCCTCTGCCCCTGAGAAACCTCTTTTCTGGAGGGTCCATTAAGCTCCTGTCATTTCTGCCAAGTCTGACAGATCTGGAATCCCTTCCTCAGAGGCTAAATCCTCCCCATCAGGGTCAGATTCCTGCTGCACCTCTGGAGTTCTCTGGGCTGGATCACCAGAACCAGTGCCCTTGTCCATGGATGCTTGGCCCATTGCTCTATGGTCCAAGTATCCAGAATTACCCTTCTGGCTAGTCTGTGACCTGATCACAGCACATACTCGCACAGGAAGCTCCAATATTCTCATATTGAACCCACTCTCCAATTCTGACCATTCAGGTGCTTTGAGTTCATTTTTCAGTAAACTCAGCACTGGGATTGATGGAGACACAACTACATTTATAGGGCCTGTTACACCTCCCCATTCCAAATCCACCATAGCCATTGGATGTAGTTTGGATCTGCTGTCTGCATAGGTCACCTGGTGAAACTCAGCAGGCAGGATCTGCTCTTTAGACACCAGTGTGTCCATGACCATAGTCACACTGGCTCCTGTGTCTCTCGGAGCCTCAACCTCAGTTCCATTGATGGTAGGTCTCTGCCTGCACTTATCCATGCTTGGAGGTAAGGTGGCCAGGGTTGCAATTTCCGCCCCACTCAGGGACACTAGGGTTGCCTCTGTCACTTACCTACTCATAGCTGGAGCATTCTCCACCTCCACAATTACACTAGCAATCCTGGGGACTGCCGACCAGCATCTCCATTCTTGTGCCCTGGCTGATTGCAGTCAAAGCACTTTCCCGCCTTTGTGGGATCAAAGAACCTACCATTCTTTTCCTGAAACCCCCTCCCCTTAAAGTTGGAGTGGTACGGGCCCCCTTGCCTTGTTCAGGTTTTTGTGGGTCTTTTGAGGACTTCTGTTTTTGACCTTTTTTTCCTCTGGGCTTTCCCCTGGGTGTGGAGACCTGTCCTCCCATCTTCTTATCAACCCCCTGGTGCTGATTGGAAACCAGGGTTCCCATCCACTCATCAGCTGCCCTGGCTAGCTCCCTAAGACTAGATGGCTTAGAGTCCACTACGTATTGGCGTAACTTCTCTCGCACACAATGAGTCAAAATGTGTTCTTTCATAAACAAATTGTACAGCCCCTCAGGTGTAGTCACTTGATTACCATCAATCCAGCCTTCTAGTGCTTTTTCTGAGGAGTCCACCAAGGACTGAGCTCACTTTGTGGGTGTTCCTAAATTTCACCCTGTACTGCTCTGTTGTCAAACCAAATTTCTCAAATAAGCATCTTCTCATGAGGGTGTAGGATTTAGCTTCACCCCCCTCTAGGTACAGGAGCCTATCCTTTCCATATGTAGGGATCAGCTTACACAACAGTGAACCCCAATGCATGGGGCGGACGTTCCTCATCTCAAGGCCCTCTCAAATGCTATGAGCCATTTGCCAATGTCACCTCCTCTGTGTACCAGGGTACAATCCCTGTGGGGAGCTTGAACTCAAACCCCACCCCGGGATACCTCAACTGCTTCAGTTTTGCTGCCACCATTTCTTCTCTCCTCCTCCTTGCCCGCTTCTTCTCAGCTAATTCAAGCTTTTAAAGCTAGTTGGGCCTCAAGCTACCTCTCTGCAAGGGATTGCAGTGGTTCCTGTGTGGGGGACTCTGCCCTCCTCACACCATCTGGAATTATGTATCTAGTACTGTAAGCAATGGAATAGGCATCATCATTAGGCCTGGGCGGTAAATTCCGTTTCGCTCGCGGAATTTGTGGAATTGGAGTAATTTTGCATTCCGCGGAGAACGCGGAATTGCCCAAAATTCTAAGTTCCGCGACTTCACGTAATTTTTTGCTTGTTCGCGTTCTGAAAAGGCGTGTTCGTGAGATATTTCCACCAGAGCATGCAAACAGCGATCGTGAACAGGAAAAAAGCATCACGAGCAAGCAATACTGCGTGGTCGCGGAATTTCTGCGTGTTCTACGCAAATTCAGTCCACCCCTATCACCCTCCTCCTGGGTGACGTTGGGGGTGGGCCATCTTTCCCCTCCCCTTCAGTCTCAGAGTATTACCTGGCCCAGGCCTTCAGGGACCTAACCAACGATGCCTTCCTAATCTTGTTAATAGCAAGTAGCCCCCTAGCCTTACACAGAACGCTAGGCTCAGCCACGTTGAATTTAGTCAGTTTATCCAGATACAGCTCAATGATATACCTAGTTTTGGGTCTCAACAACTATCATTCTGATTTTTTTTTTAAATGGAAAATCAAAACAGTGGATTAAAAATCAGTTTAGTCCAAATTTTAGTTCGAGGATTTTTAAAGATCTTACTTAATTACTGTATGATGTATTCCAAACACAAGTCCGAATCCCACCGCTGCTACCCAATGTTCGAAAGTTGGTTATTGGTAGGGGTGAGTATGCACCTAACACTAGTTATAAGGCCACATAAATGGTATATGGTCTAGTAACAGTCTCAGCAAATTACCCCCTGCTCTGGGTAGCTGACAACGAGCAGTCAGGCATAACTTAGGAGACTGGAGTGTAACGCATTTAAAGACGCCAATACATCAAATAAGTAAGACACAACACACAATAAAAATCCCACACCAATTTATAAAAATTGAAATTATTTGTGTAAACAAATAGACACCAAAACAACCCACCCAATGTATGGAACTAGAGATATGATTTTTTAAAGATTAACCACTTTATAGTACTTACAAACATATAGCGCCATTCTGGGACATCTTCTGGTCGTGCTTGACTGGGATAAAGTCAAAGTTTGAGGCTGACCGCGATGGAGCCCTGGTTGGACACACTAGGCAGAAAGCCCGGTCAAACTGTTTGCTTCACACTTAGAATATTTTCTGGAGTTTTTTCCTCCGACATTGCTCAACCCTCCACATCAGGCCGTGTTCAGTGAGGGTTCGCTGGCTTGACTTTCAGAAAGGCTCCGGTCAAATCCTGGAAGTCTGGAGCTCCGGAGCTTTCAGTGGGACGAACCTGAAACCAAGGCCGAGTCATGGTTGAAGGTAGTCAGCTTGACTCTCAGCGTCGGTCGGTCGCCTCACTGAGTTTTTTCACAAAAGTTCTCCAAGCTTCAGGAGGTGCTTCCTGAAGGTCTCCTTGTAGGTTCAAAGTGCCCAAACCACCAATCCAAAGGTCTGGAATCTCCTACATAGTCTCTGGGATCTCCACAATACACCTGGCCAAATCCTTAAATGTCCACTGGACACATTCCAGGATGGGGACATTTGGTGGAGATGATGCAGGTGGGCTCTGTTAACCTGTAGCTTGCAGGGAGATCCACCCCTTAATCCTTCTTGAAGCATGGCACATTTCCCAGGGCTGCATTACCAGATTTTGCAGCAGGCACAGTCATTTAGAGTGAAGGCCTTTGGGTGCAGATCCAGATTCGAGCAGGGCAGTCCTTCTTCTCCTCGTAGTTTCAGGCAGCGGATCTGAGAGACTATGCAGCTCTCAAATATTTATTCAGTGCTCTGAGGTGACAAGCAGGTGGGCCCCTCTCTCCAATGGAGATGCTGAGTGCAACCCAAAATCATGAAAACTTCCTCCAAAGTGTGGCATTTTCTTGTCCCACAAAATTTCCAAAATCCAACATGTATTATTTCTCTCCAGAGGAGTAAGAGCTGAACCAACCGCAGTGTGGCTCATTCCCATTAGCTCTTCTCCCCATGATCTATGCAAATTCCTGTCCTAAGCCTGCCCTCTGGCTGGTACACAAGATGTGGGGGTAGGTACACCTGACATTCCTTAACGATATGTTCTCTCTTTGAGCTCCGTTTGATTTACTCAGCCCTCTCTTTCTGACCTATCCTCCTGAGCTGCAGAGCTCTCTCCATCAGATAGCCACTGCTCCGGCCAGGCCAATTATCACCTAATCAAAGCAGCCTGGATGAGCCTGTTAAGACTGACCAATCAGGAGAGACCACTAGAAGGCTGGATTTTGCCTTACAGAAGAAAAAGTTCTATAACTTCTCCTATGTACTGGTTATTATAAATTCAACAGTGGAAAGTTGGTGACTTTATCAAAACCAATTTTTTAAGTCCTTGAATGATGTTACTCCCTTCTTAGTAATAGGTATACCTAAATAAACAAGCATTTGCAATGCAATAGGTCTCACATTTACGAGAGTTTGAGCTATTGGCATTGTAAATGACAATGCCTTTTATGTATGTGTTTTTATAATGAATAAAAAGGCATTGTCATTTACAATGCCAATAGCTTAAACTCTCGCAAATGCGAGACCTATTGCATTGCAAATGAGTTTGTGCTAAACATTTTTTTAAAAGCATTAGGACAGAGCGTGTCCTGCCTGCAACAGCAGGCAGGACAAAGCTATTTGAGAAAATAGTGCTCAGAGGCTGTAATTAAAACATACCGAGGAACAACACACATAAGGGGGGTGTCGCCATGGGAGGTTACAATGAGGCAAGGTGGTACTAAGGAGGGACTACTAAGGAAGGACTACTAAGCCTATTGACCAATGAACAGCCACAGTGGACAATGACAAGCCAATGAAAAATATGGGTGGGGCTTGAAATCCCTACCCGAATACAGCATGCCTTGCAGAGCAGAGCATTCGCTGCCCAGGCTCAACCTAAAAAAGACTGCTGTAAAAGAATCCTTGTATTTATAGTGCTACGAGATCTCAGTCTGTCAGAAAGCACTGTAATTATGCAAGTCATTAATTTAAAATTGTTTACAGTAGGCTGCAGCAAAATCATTGTTTAAGCTTACAAAAAAAAGTGCTTCTTCCATATTGGACTTTCTGCCAAAAGTTTTATAAGTGTCAAATTAAAAAGATGAAATACAGAACTAACCTGAGAACACCCTTACATTTCAAAAATAATAAATCTTTGTCACCATTAAGCATAGAGTGACTCTCTTGATTAATTCAAGTGAAAATATGATGGTTGTGACAGGCCATGAGGGGTGTACCTGTGGATTTGATTATTTTTTACTGACCTCAGACTCTACCAGTGTGTCCGACGATATAACTAGGCTATTAATGAAAAGTATTTGAGAATGCACTTCTCCATTTCAGACATAACCTGTGTATCTAAGGTTCTGCTTCAAGATATGATTACTATCGGGCATATGATCGCTGTACCCTGTTAAGTGACAGATGTGCCCTCAGCATGGTATTGCGGCAATCTGTTTATCATACAGAGGACCACTAAATGTACATTTTGTAATGGTATCTTCTTTGGCAGTGTTTTTATTATAGTAAAATTGCTCTACTTTTTTGACAGTGGCGTCTCTTCCTGTGATCTCAGCAATGATAATGTTAATGTAATATTATTTCACTTGTTGCTACAGGTCAAGTGGCATGTCATCGGGATCAAAGGGCATGTTCAAAGGGCATGTATTGTCACTTCCGCGGTCCCTGGTATTTTTTTAGAATTTACATCCATGGGCATAAATGCATTGAACATTTTAGAGAATTACTGCAGCAAACAGGTCAATTAATAAAATGATCGTAAAGTGAACACCGAGCCTTCCACATAAGGGTAATTTTAAAGGTAGGCATAGGGGTTTCAAGACCGGACGGAGAACCAACAAGAACAGAGCAATAACAAGAGAAAACCAGGGTGCACACTCAGGACAAAGGACCTGAGCCAGCCCCTAACCTCCTTACCTGCAGCTCCATGAACAATGCCCACCTAGCCGTTGAGACCCCACCATAAACCAACCACATTGCGCCCGTTATTGAATCAAGCACCACGTTAAAACACTCGAAACAACTCGCCAACAGCCCGCACGCAACGTGCTGCATAATTTGTGATGCGTAGTGAACACGGCGTCAAATTTAACATTATGCCGCACACAAATGAATAAATCCAGCACCCTTGTTCCCCCCATGACGCCCGGCCGGTGTGCTCAAAAGGCTCACCCAAGACTACCCCCTACATGAACCACATTGCACCTTCTATTAAAGTCTGGCACCACATTGAAAACCTGCCAACAGTGTGCATGCACTCGCTGCACAACTTGGGACGTACAGTGAACACAGAGGCCAAATTTAACATTAATCAGTCCACAAACGAATGGTGTGAGCACTCTTGTTCCTCCCATCATGCCCACCTGGCATGCTCACGAAAACCTGGAGGCCTCAACAGCGCCGCTAGGAGACAACGGGACAGAACATGCCAGCAGTGCGGGAGGGAAGGGTTTGTGAGGGGGATGCACAATTGACCAAAATCACAGGGGTCTATTCGTCCTCTAATCCCACGAGCATCAACAAAGGAACCTTGCAAAGAGTTACAAAAAAACACATGAAAACAGTAGAGCACGTCGTCCATTACGCATGTTAACAAAGGAATATCAGATACCCTACTTGCCTCCGATTCACAGTGTCCGTCACAAATAAAAAGACATTTGTAAGAAATGGTGTCTATTCATTGAATTTGTCCAGCTAAAACTGCGGCTTTTCAGAGAAAGTTGCATGACTTCCCAGAAGTCACGGACCTGCTCGCGAGAATGCCTTAACTGCAAAGGGACGGACGGGCTGTCAGAACTCACTTGTGGGAAAGCTTAAGCCACAGAGGCACTTAATGAATCAGACAGTTACCCCACCCCAATGTGCGCCTCCAAGAGGGGGGAGCGGAACCCAGGTGTACAAACATGGTCACCTTCTAAAGTACAGGAAGAATGTTTGACGTTGTGGAGGTCTGTCTATGGCGGGGGGAGGGTGTCGGTCCCCTGCCCAAGAAGTGATTGCCGTCTTGGCTCCAACCCGTATGGTGAGAGGGTTGGGGGAGCAGCGTGTGTCATTTGATGGCGGTTCGAGGCTGGTCTTTATGCCTAAGCCTTTCATCCTTCTGAGGTCGGTTGGGGTCCTTTGATCTACTTGGCAGATATGATGGTTTGGATGAGAACCCGACAGGATGTTATGGGAGGGGGTTGTGCGGAGTAAGCACGATCAAGTGGTTTTGGAGTATGGTGGGGAGGGCGTTATCAATGCGGGTCAGGTAAAGGGGGATTGGGGTTGGGGCAGAGACAGAGGTGCACGGGGGGGGGCAGGAGGGCACTGGTTTGGGCAGATAGAGAAGAGGCAGCGACGTGCCTGGTTACAAGGTTTAATGGGGGAGGACGTCCAAAGGAAAGAATGTTACAGATAAGGAGAACGGGGTGGGGGCTGGCTGTGATACATGGGGCGGTGCCTCACATCTGGTTGGTACAGGGGGGGTGAGGTTGTATAGGTGGTAAATGCGGGGGTGGGGTTCTGTATGGGCCTCTTCTGTCTGCGACTAGGCAGACCACAGCTTATAATTAACACAAGCATTTTCAATGCAATAGTCTCGCATTTGAAAGAGTTTGAGGTATTGGCATTGTAAATGATAATGCCTTTTATGTGTTTTGAAAACCAAATAAAAGCCATTGTCATTTACAATGCCAATACTTCAAACTTTGGCAAATGCAAGACATTTGTGCCATTCGCACTTTAGCTGTATACATCGGAAGCTAAAGCGCAGATGCCGCAATTGCTTAAAAAGTAAAGAAATAGAAATAAATTTCTATTTGGTTACTTTTTAAGCAATCGCTGCACCCGCACTTTAGCTTACTAAGTTTACAGCTTAAGCGCGACATTGCTGATTAATTCCTAGGAGAGAGGGGAATGTCTGGTCGTTTTATGGGCACTCATGATGGAACTTTAAGTTCTAGCTTCTTTGCAACAACGTCAAAGAAAAATAAGTTTAAAATGATAGTTTGCACCAACTTTGGACCGCGAGAGATGTATTCACGGCGCCTGGGAGACCAATAATAAACAGGCTTTCGTCAATTGTTTAAGGGAGGAGACGCGACACTAGGGCCCCTCATTGGATGCCTGGAGCTGTGGGGGGAGCACACTTGCAGTTTTCGGAGTCCTTGGCCGGGGGTGGGGAGGGAAGGGGGGGCAGCAGGATCTGAGGGCTGGGTTTCCAGAACGCAGAGGTCAGAATCCTAGTTTGTGGCTCGATACACGGTCCATAGCCATAGAGGACTGGAAAGCACTCTGTGGGTGGGGGAGGAGGCTAAAAATGCACACAGGGGCGGTGTGTTTTTCGCGCTGCCTGGAAGTGCAGGAAAAGGGAGGGGGGAGCAGTCATCGCTGCAGGGTCGTACCTGAGGAGGTGGAGCATGGGAGAGGTTAGCGAAGGCGGGCAGGGGTGCGTGCATTCTCCAGGAGCCCTCGGCCGCTAAAGTTTACCGAAGGAGAGCAGGGGCAGTAGCTACATGCTGTGGCAGGAGCACGTGAACAAAGGTCTAAGGGCAGCAAGCCCGGGAGTTGAGTGCGGCCGTGAAAACGAAAGTAAGTGCAGGAAAAGGGAGGGGGGAGCAGTCATCGCTGCTGGGTCGTACCTGAGGAGGTGGAGCATGGGAGAGGTTAGCGAAGGCAGACGGGGGTGCGTGCATTCTCCAGGAGCCCTCGTCCGCTAAAGTTTACCGAAGGAGAGCAGGGGCAGTAGCTACATGCTGTGGCAGGAGCACGTGAACAAAGGTCTAAGGGCAACAAGCCCGGGAGTTGAGTGCGGCCATGAAAACGAAAGTAAGGGCAGGAAAAGGGAGGGGGGAGCAGTCATCGCTGCAGGGTCGTACCTGAGGAGGTGGAGCATGGGAGAGGTTAGCGAAGGCGGGCAGTGGTGCGTGCATTCTCCAGGAGCCCTCGGCCGCTAAAGTTTACCGAAGGAGATCAGGGGCAGTAGCTACATGCTGTGGCAGGAGCACGTGAACAAAGGTCTAAGGGCAACAAGCCCGGGAGTTGAGTGCGGCCGTGAAAACGAAAGTAATAGCGATCGCGATCAAAGCGAAAGTGATCGCGGTCGCTTGGACGGGAGCGCTGTGTGGCAAGCACGCGAGTGGTGCGTGCGCAGCAGTGATTGGCGGCTGCGCCCGTGCACGCTCACGTGCACTCAAGCTTTAGGCCACAGGCAGCACTTTAAAAATCCCAACTACAAAATGTCTCTCCGAGCCAGCGCATGCGCTGGGCTCAGCGAGACCTAAAAACTGCAATGTTAGCCAATGGAGCTAAGTATCTACAATGGGGAAAAATGAAATGAGTAGTTTTTCCCTCACAGGGCACACAAAATATATTTTATAAGGTTTATAAGTTACATGGCCTCCCACACCCTGGTACACCTGGGGAAGAACCTGGGAGTACCTAATATGTAAAAATAAGTTAGATTATCAGTTTCAATGTGCCCGTACCACCAAAGTCAAGTTTGCATACAATTTACTTTTAAAGACAGTCTGCAAAGTCAGGCTGCCTTTAAAATGACAGCAGACGCTCAGCAGTGTACACATGCAAGTGAAGGAAATGTGATGGGCCTCTAAACTTCCATACCATATAATATACTATGGACTTATAGGTAGTTTCAACCCCCTAGCCATGTTATCTACTAAGGATGTATATAGTATGTCAGTACCAATTGTGAGAATTCATTGTTAAAGAAAGGCTGTAAGGCAGGGCTGCCTTTAAAAGGACAGCAAGAACACAGCAGTGCACACATGCAAGTGCAGGACATCTGCTGGGCCTCTAAATCTCCATGCCCTATTATATACTAGGAACTTATAGAGTTTGTCATTGCCAATTGTAAGTGTACCCATTACATGTACCTTTTTAAACCTAGTACTTGCCTTGGGCCTGGTTAGAGGAGCTTAGGGTACAGTCAGAGTCAGCTACCACCAGTATCATTTATCAAAAATGAGAGTGAACAGTTGCAAAAGGATGAATTTATAACAATTAGTCACTTCTAATCACAACCAGTTGTATGTTTACCAAAACGCTCAACATCGTTTTGAGCATGTTTAGGTCAAATCATCCTTCGCTTCACTAGATCAATCCTCCACCTAATATAGTTTCCCAACAGGGGGTTTCAATATAAGCAATCTGGAACACTATTTACACTCTAAGTGAGAAGCTGAATTTCACCATTCTGGACGACAGAGACATGGAAGCACCATGTAGGACCGCCCTCCTGCACGATGAGTCAAATGATAGCTTTAAAGAACCTCAATGATCCCTTTAAAGCTCCCCAGGGATTCTAACTCACCCCCCTTCTTTTCCCTGCAATCCTTATTCACCTAGGAGACCAATCATGCCGTACCTTGCGCTCTCTTTGTATTTTACTTATTCCCACATATTTCTTAGTAGCATGCACTTATGCCAAATTTAAGTTTTATAATATCCCTCACCACTATGTATATCTGTTAGTAATGTCACAGAAAATAGTATAGTTAGACATTCATGAGTGTCACACCAGGGGCTGTTACTACAGAAGTTCCCCGGGGCGCAATAAACATTTGCCACAGATTATTGTACATCCCCTTCTGTAATACCGATAGCACTGGTGCACATAAAGCATCAGCGGTATCATGAGAAGGTGTTCCCTCTGCCATTACATGTTGATGCTCAGAAATCCGGTCTCACTTCAAGGGAGCAATTGTCCTTGAAATCGTCCACGTTAATTAAGGAGTGAAAAACGCTTAGGTCTACAACTTCAGGTTACACCGTGCATTTGCCCCAATGAAAATCCCGTGATCTCTACGCGGGATTGGAAACGCGCCGCCATTTCCTTTCACATCTGGCTACAAAGGGCACTAATAGACGCTTTTAATCTCTGTAGGGACTTTTGAACTCAATATCTACCCCATAGAGCAGCATATATCCCTTGTAGAAGCAGATTCCTAAACTGAGCCAAGTCATGGGGCCTCGAGGAACAGCTTTGCACAATTTGTATGAACTATTGCTGGTGTAAAAGTGTATTTTGTTTACTCATGTGTATTTGGTTTATTGTCACATTCAGTTATTTTGCACAATGTTTTTATCTGCATAGTTTCAATATCACAGTTCTTGTGGAATTGATGTGTATTTGACTCTGACAGGAGTAAATTGTTTTTTGAAAATGTATTATTGGATAAAAGTATTGTGAATAAGACACAATCGGCTTATGAATCTATCGGTCCAAGCTTCCGTCTGCTTCAATAAAAGAGCAGCATGAAAAATTGATAGCCAGGTGCTTTATTTTTGTAATAGTATTTAATCGTCCTACCTAGCGTCATTTGGATGAAACTCCCTTTTCATTTGCCTTGTCATTCTGGAGCAGCCCTCTTTTTTGAGTTTGTTTGTGAGGTGCAGCGGGGCATTTTGGTGTAGGGCTTTATGTGTGATGCATGCTGTCTTGCATGTAGATCTACCTTTGGTGGGGAGCCAGTTGAGAGCCTTCAGGGCTGGAGAGATGTGGTCAAAGCATTTATAGCCAGTGATAAGCCTGGCTGCTAAGTGGAGCACAGATCTGAGTAGGGCTAGATGGACTTTGGGGGTTCCTGTGAGGACAGCGTTCCCATAGTCGATTTTTGAGAGAACCGGGGATTGGATTGCCCATTTGAAGTCTTCAGGAGGGATGAAGGGTTGGATTTTCTTCAGGTGACGGAGAGTGAAGAGAGCTCCTTTAGCAGAGTTTTTTATGTGGTCATTGAGGGTTAGATTTTTGTCAGTGATTTCGCTGAGTTGGACAAAGAGAGCGAGCAGTTGAGTGTATTGAGGTTAGAGATCCAAGTTTGGATGGGCAGTCTGTTATTTTTGGGGGAGAAGAGGATGATTTCAGTTTTCTTACGGTTTAGTTTGAGGTGGTTGGAGTGGAACCAGTGGTGGATCTTGTTTAGGGTATGGTTAAGATGAAGTACATCAGCGTGAGACCTAATCTTATAGTAAAGTTGTGTCTCGTCAGCATAGAGGTGGTAGTTGATTTCTGCTTGTTTCAGGATGAGGGCAAGAGGTTCCATAAAGAGGTTAAAGAGTGAAGAGAGAGGATAGAGCCTTGGGGGACGCCTAGGGAAACTGGAGGAGTATTGGATAGACAGTCGTTCATTTTGACTTATTGTGTTCTGTGTTGGAGAAATGAGGTGAACCATTTAAGGACCTGATCGTTAAGTCCAAAGCGGGACTTGAGGGAGTTGAGAAGAGAGTTGTGGTTGACTGTATCAAAGGCAGCCAAAAGGTCAAGGAGAATGAGTAGGCAGGATTCAACGGTGTCAAGGGAAGAGTGGATGTCATCAATTATATTAAGCATGGCGGTTTCCGTGCTGCAGACTTTTCTGAAACCGGATTGCAAGGGGTCTAGAAGGTTTAAGTTGTTTATATGTTTATCTAGTTGAAGCAGAGCACATTTTTCCAGGTCTTTGGACAGGAGAGGTAAGTTAGAGATGGGGCGGAGGTTGTTCAGGTCATTAGGGTCTTCGGTGGGATTTTAAGGGATAGGCGTGATTTGACCGAGTTGAAGTGAGTCCGGGACACAACCTGTGGAGAAGGAAGTGTTGATGATGTTGGTCCAGTAAGGGGTAATGATGTGGTTGAGATTCTGGATAAGACTGGAGGGGATAGGGTATTTGGTGTGTGAGGATGGTTTAAGTTTGGTTATGATGTTGAGGACTTCGAGTTCAGTCACAGGGAGGAAGTTTGACCAAGATGCATAGTTTTTTAGTTGCAGGGGGGAAAGCTGGGTTCTGGGGGGGTAGTAGCGAGAAGGGGAGTGGAAGGCTGAGGAGACGGGGCAAGCCGGTGGGATCATTTAGTGTATTGTCAGCGACAAGAGGGGAATTGGGTGGGATCACAGTTAGGTGGAAGGAATGATCGATTTTGGCAATTTTATCCGAGAAGAAGTTGGCAATTTCCTCACATCTATTAGTTGATGTAGTAAGTTTGCTGGGACTTAGGATATTTGGTTGCAAACAATGTTAAATAATTCTCTGGGTCTGTTTTTTGCCCGATCGAGTTGTATTCGGAAGAACGAGGCCTTCTTTTGGTCAGTCTAAGTGTTCGCCTTTCTTCATTGAGATCAGAGTTAAACCAAGTTTTAGATGCAATGGTTCTTTGTTTTTTTAGTTTGGGAGGGGCTAGGAGGTCTATGACCTCAATGGCGGTCTTGTTGAAGTGTTCAGTGAGCTCATTTGCATCTTGGGCGAGAGGGGTGAGAAGAAGTTTAGCTCGAAGTTTAGACTCAAGTTCTCCAGGAGGGATTTGGTTGAGGTTTCTGGTCCATTTCAAGGGTAGGTGGTTTTTAATAGGGGGAGAGGGGTGCGGATTCGATCTGGAACAGGATGAGGTGATGGTGAGACCAGTCAATGGGAAGGATGCTGGAGATGCAAGTCAGGTCATTATTGGATATGATGGCATCGAGAGTGGCACCTTTGGTGTGGGTGGGCGAGTGACAGAGTTGAATAAGGCCATTGATTTCAAGAAGATTGAAGAGATGGGTGACTGTGGGGTCAACCGTATCTTCCAGTGGATGTTAAAGTCTCCAAGGAAGACGTTTTTCGAGTTGGAGAGAGGATTAAGAGAAAAGGTCGGATAGTTCCCAGGCGAAGGGAAGTGGATAACCTGGAGGGTGGTAGATATTATGTAGGCGAATTGGAGGGGAACCCTGAATAGTGAGTTTGGCGCGAAGGTATTCAAAGGTTAAGTGTTCAGAGTTTTTAACACAGGAGAGTTGCAGTTCGTTTTTGTAAACAATAGCTAGTCCACCTCCAATTCTGTCTTTTCTGTCTTTCCTATTGATGGACTAGCCCGGCGGGTCGAGTAGGTCAAGGATGGCCGTAGAGTGGTCATTAAGCCAGGTTTCAGTAAGGAAGGCTATGTCGATGGATTCACTAAGAAGGGTTTCTGAAATTTCAGTTGCGTGTCTGACAGCCGAATGGCAGTTAAGGAGCATGCAGGAGAGGGGCTTTGGTTGGCTTTGGTGATAGTGCATGAACGTATGGTGGTAAATTGGGTTAGGGTCTGGGCGAGATGGGAGAGGAGGGGGTTCTGCTCGTTCCCACAATCACTGGGATGTTGGAGAAAAGGGGGGTGCATTCAGGGATCAGGTGTTTGGGAGGGTGAGAGTTGCATCGGTCTGTGGTGGCAGAGGGGGAGAGATAGTTTCTAGCACAGTGCAGCGTAGACAATCTGTTGTTGAGGGGAATAGTTTTCCAGAGGTTATGTTGTGAGTGGTGAGTGGGGCAGGGGCAAGCAAAGCCATTTTGATTGAGGAAGGCCTTGCTGTTCAGAGCTCTGAAGTCTTCTCTGAGTCTCATAAGATCCGTCTGAATGGTTGAGAGATTCAGTTCAATGTTGTAGAGTGTCAGAGCGATAAGGTTGAGTGTTAGCTCGGGTGGCGAGGCTGGGGTGTAGCATGGGGGTTCACTGTTGGCCGGGGAAGAGAGCCTGATGGGTGGAGGGGGGTAGATTCTGTGTGGAGGGGTCAGAGGGGAGCTAGTGCAGTAGGACGTAGAGGTGGCGGGTCACTCATGCAGGTAGGTCGAGAGGCCAGGGGAGGTGAAATGTTGGAGAGAGGGGAGGGGGGGAGGTAGGGTCCAGATGAGGGGGAGGAGTGATATTGGGTAGAGGAGGTATAGGTGAAGGGGTGGGAGCAGTGGGAAGCAGTGGGTGAAGGCATCTGGAATTAATTACCTCCGCGTTCGTGGGGTGAGTGTAGTTTGTGGTATGTGTTGTAGGTGTCGGGAGGGGGAGGGTGGTTGTTCAGGGGGATACGGGAGGTGTGGAGGGGTCATCAGTAGCGAGGTGGGTTTGGGGAACTCGATTGTTAGATAAGGTGGGGATTTGGGTGGAGGGATGCTCAATTTGTGTGTCTAGGGGGTGTGGGCTCTGGGCTGGTGGGGTAGAAATGTGCGTGAGAGATGTTTGGGAGGGAGGGGGATTAGGGGTAGGTTTGGATAGAAGGTCATCTAGGGAACTGTAGTGGTGGTCGACGGTGTTGCGGTGGTGTTTGGATGCTTGAATGAGAATGTTGCCAGATTTGAAAATGGAAATGTCGATTACTCCGCTAAAAGCTGGGGATGGGGAGGTCGAAAGTTTGAAACCATATGGGATATTGCCGGATTTAGTGATTGCGAGATAGTTGAGGGAGATGCTTTTCCATTTGGAGGGGTGTTTGGAGCAGAAAATAAGGTTCGTTTTTATAGGCGAGGTAGGAGTCAACAATGAGAGTTTCGGGGTGATGAGTCAGTAATGTATGCTTAAAGTTTTTCTTGGCATGTTCGGACAGATTGGATGGGTATACGATGTTCCATGAATTTGGACCATGTCTTGAGAGGGTGGGATCTGGGGGAGTGGGGACGGTAGATAGGGTGGGCATGATGGGCCACCGGGGGAATGGGGGAGTTAGGAGGAAAAAGAAGGGAGGGGTAGGACAGAAGAGGTGAGAGGTAGGAGGCATTAGAGATGGGAGGTCGGGGGGAGAGACGCTAGGGGACGAGGGGAGGAGGAGGTGTGGTGGGGGAAGGAACCAAGGGTCGATCAGATGTTGGAGATATAGAGAAGAAGGTGTTGGGGGGGGAAGCCAGGAGGGTAAGACAGAGTATGAATATATTAACAAATATAGTAGGGGGGCAGAAGAGAAAAAAGTAGTGGGGGGAGAAGGGGGAGAGGGGGAGTTGAGAGAAGAGAGCAGAGAGGGGGTGGAGAGGGAGTAGAAGGGACTAATAAGTGGGGGGAGAGCGTGTAGCAGTGGGTGAACAGCCAGAGAGCACCTAGATTAGTTAAATGTACATCAAGATAACAACAGTTGGCACTCAATATAACATTCAAGAAGTGCAAAGAAGGTTCAACAAGCGTAACAGTACTTATAGAGATAGCATAATTATAGTGGTAGTACGCCGGAAACAGTCAATATTAAAACATGGTATAGTGAGAGTAGTAATGATAGAGTAGTGAAGCTACTAGGGCTGGAACATCATCACTCAGGATAACAATCAAAGAGTAAGAGAGTAACAATAGTTATGGAGTTAGCATAATTAAAGTGATAGATAGAATATAATAAAAATAAAAATTACATTAGGGGGGCCTAGTAAATCACTATCAGGAAGCTAGAGTTCTGGATTGTCAGTAAGTTGAGGGGAGAGGCTGAGGGCAGCCCGGGGGCAGGGCGCGGAGTAGATGCGCACTCAGGAGAACTCGAGCGGCAATTTAAAGCTCTGCAGAGGACTCCAGTGAGTAAGGGTGAGGCACAGTTGTTAGGGCGTTGGTGTCAGAGGGAAGTCTTAGTCCGTGCCATCACTGAAAACCACTTATTTATTATTCAAATAATACAGAGTTAGAACAGGAAAACCAGGAAGTTTTTGTGCCATTCCTGTCCAGGCTACTAAGTTCAGAAATAAAAGAAGGCTCGCAGAATTACCTCAGGGCTGCAGCGGCACGAGCGCAGGGAGGGGCGAGGTTGGGCTGGTTAGTGGTGAGATCGCAGGGGTCGGGAGGAAACATATGTCCTGGCTTTTTTTTGTGGACAAATGGATCGCCATTATAGGGTTTAGGAAGTGGTGGCTAGAGGAAAATCGCCATTTTGGAACTGGCAGAGAGTCACCATTTTGAGGAGAAGTTTATTGAAGATGAGGTTGGCATAAAAAAGAATAGAAATAAAGTAGGGAAAGACAACGTATATATTAAAATTACAATTGTAACGCTCCGATAAACTCGTTCAGGCCAGTCCGGGCCCCCAAACAGAGGGAGGGGATCAGCCCAAGTGGTCAGAGAAGGGGCAGGGCACGGAGGCCTCACCAGGCCCTCACAAAGGCCAGAGTGGAGGCAAGGGTCAGGCACAGCACTCCACAGGCCCCACCAGGGTGCTGTGCGGCAGCAGGAAGCCGAATTAGGTCATCGAGACTTGTGTGACTCTAGGATGTGGTCGGATTGGAGGCAGAACACTTATGTCTCTTCAATCTCTTCTCGGGGGGAAGGCTCCGCTCCAGCCACTGCCATGTTCAGGCCATTTGGTGGAGAGACGGTAGAGACGATAGAGCAACAGGAGGAGGATGAGGCAGTGGTTAGGGTGGCGGAAGGGCGAAAATCCAGTGACGCCGGAGCTCTGCACACCAACGGGAGCCGATATGCCAGGGGAGCCCTCCCAGACCCAATCCGACACCGGGAGGAACACAGCTCCGAGGATCCTCCTGCGCCAGCAGCAACGTCGAGAGAAGAGGTGGCTGAGCAAGGATCGATCGACTCACGGGCATACGCTGTGCCTCGTCCCAGCACTCAGTTAGAAATTGACCACGAGGGTCTCCCAACGTCTGTAGGGAGAGGAGGGACTCATTCAAGGCAGGGAACACTCCGTAATAGATCCGAGTGGAAGCTGATGGAGGACTCATCTCCGATCCGAGCAAGGAGGGCCCAATTTCGGCAAGGAGCGGCCAGACACGCGAGGCGAAGGACTAACCAGACATCGGATGTCAAGCAATCACCCGGCGATGCACGAGGGAGGCAGGCGGTGGAGTGGTCGCATCCCAGCACAACTGGGTGAGGGGTTCTCATCTAAACCACATCAGATGGCAAGAGGTCATGCCACAAGCCAGCGGTGCATCAGGGTGGCCATCGATGGAGTGAACCCCCATCAGCACAGCTGGGTGTGGAGGGCTCATCCCCAACCGGCCAGGGGGAGCTGTTCCCGGCGAGCAGCAGCTTGGTTCGCGATTCGGCGGATCTTGAAGTCGTCCAGTGTCGTCTCCAGAGGGGTAAGTTGCACTGAAGTTTGATTTTGATGAAAAGTGAATAGATTGGTTACAGGTTGCTAGTAGGATAGATGTGGCTGGGTGGGTAAACAAGGGATATCTACCGGATTGAGAGTCCCTAACCCGGGAGCTTCAGGGGAGAGCTCCTACTCGGCAGCCATCTTGCATCAACGTTTCAACAACAGAGAAGGGGTTAAGATAGCCATCTGATGAGTGCACTTACATGACTGGTTCGCTCTCAATAACACCTTTTCCGGAAATGACTAAGTTACGTGCTGAACATTTTTACCTTTTACATTTATAGGAGTTGAACAATTTGGTACATATTTACTAGTGGGTAATTTCTGGTATAAATTGTAATTGGGTCTAAGAAGACCATGTCCTTCATGTTTATATCATGATTGTATTTGACAGTATCACACTATATGATATACAAGGCTGATTAAACCGTCTGTTTCTAAAATAATACAGAGATAGATGTGTGTTGCACGTGCAGTGCGGTGCTACACACCCACTCATGTATTTTTAATGTGCCTCACAGTAGTACTGACATATGTGATACGTACTGGTTTCTAACATCTCTCACCTTTTAATGATGTGTGATACGTGTCAGTATTTAACAACTCTTGCAGCTTTAAAAAGGCATGTGATACATGTTGGTTTTTAAAATTCCTCCAATTAAATGACGCTGTGTGATAAATATTGTTTTTTAACATTACCCCAGTTTTATGAACGTGTATGACATGTCTTTTTTTAAATCTCTCCAGATTTGTGAAGACGTGTTGAACATGTTGGTGGTGTGAAAAGCTGGCCACATTTCTGAAGTCTGCTTATAACTTCAGCAATTTTGCAATTTGAAATAGTTGATAAGGTTAATGTAATATTGCATAATTGTGCAAAAACATATTTTATTGGAAAATTGATCTTCGAAAATTCTCCAGCTAAATCATGCATTTTAAGGAAGCCTATCCCACAAGAATTAATGTGAAGATCGCACCCTTCCTAACTTAAATAGCATCAAGGTTGACAACTTTGCACAACTCCACTAATGAACTTTAAATTTACCATACCTCTAATTTAAACATTTCCACAGTGTTGATGAGATTCGCGATACATACTGTTCTCTGAGAGTGTATCCTGTTTCTACAGCAAAGTCTAACAAATATTTGTGATTTTTTCTGCAGTTTACGAGAGAGAAAGCAGACCGGGCTTCTTATTCTCAGCCTCTAAAGTGCAATAAGGTCCCCAGACAACCACAAAATCCAAGTTCATCAATCGCCAGACTATGTGTGTGACCACGCGCTAGCTGATGGATACAGCGATCCACTGGAGGAACGTTGTGCTGTGACCAAGAGAGCATGAGGGACTGCAGGTTACCACCCGCATTATGGGCCAGACATGGAACACTCATCGTTCCGCTCATAAACTGGCCAATAGGATATGAGGGATTCTTTGTCATGGACACTTGATATCTCAAATCTGAAAAATACAGCATTGTATCTCGTGTGGACTGTAATCATGGCTTTTCTCCATAGTAAATGACCTGGGCCACAGCTCTGCTCAATTTTCTTCTTGTCAGACCCTTTTGCACAGAAAGAACAAACTATCCTTTCTACTAAATCTTGGCCGGTGCTGAGAATATAGGATGGCCCTTGCTTTAGTTTCTTCCTGAAGGTTTGATTTACTGTTCACCTCTTGTTGTCCACTTAAAAGAGGCCTGATGTTTTTTGGGCCTTAGAGAGAGTAAAATGAACAGCCCTTTCTCTTGTAAACAACACAAATAAATGCAAGAAAACCTCAAACCTGAAGAACTGTGTCTTCTAAACATATTATCAGTAGATACATAATAAAACATCCATCAACAACGTGTAACCAGTTCTTTTGAACACAAACAAACTGCGGCCCAATTTGCATTCCAAGCGTGATTTATTATGGCAAGGACAACTCTACGCGTTTCGGAGCCCTGTGCTCCTTGTTCACAATAAATATAGCATATATATGTATAAAACATTAAACCCAGCCCTTTATTAAATTGAAAGTGATGGATGAAGTGGCGGAGAGGGTCTTGAGAAAGACATATTGTTACACAGTTGCATGAACAGACAAAAAGAGTGTTATATCTTTCTTTGGCGGTTCTCGATCGACTGTCTTGTGGCCGCTTTAGTGCTCCATTGGGTGCAACAGGCAGTTTGTACTTGAAATAATGCAATATATCACAGTACACCATAAATTAAGATACATGTAATGTAGGGTAATGTCACGTAATTTAACATAATAGATTTGTATTACTAGTTTCACAAGTTACATTAAGACACTCATATTCAGTGCTTGATAAATTCATACAGCCAGCCTATCGAAGAAAAGCTGGGCAAAAAATTTGTAACCGAAGCCAAAAGGGATTGGAGCAAACAGAAGGGAAAATGTATAGTGTGAATGAGAGACTGAGTCCAGCCTACTGCGTTACAGAGCAGTAGGCTTGTGCTTGGCAGCTGCTATCTCACATTAATAGTTATGCATTTCTGTTGTATAAAAATATTCAGACATTTTGCCACAGCAATGTGCCCTTTTCCTGGCCTGCTGATACATAATTCAATCCTCTCTTCCACCAACCCCAGCTATAGCATCTTTCTGTCCCAGGTCACCCTCTCAATAGACTCTTTTCCTGGCTCTTGAAGAAGTATTACCCAGATGTTCAAGGCCATAGGATTCCTTATTGCTCTTGGCAGTCACAGGGCAAGATCAGTTGGGATTGACATAATCAGTAGCAACTCTTTGGGCATGTTGAATCCATAATAAGAAACTGAGGGTAGAGGATACTTAAGAAATACAGGGCACATATGTCCACATCAAAGATAGCTCCTGAAGTAGACTGCCGTAATGGCCCATCAGAACCTCTGTGTTTTAAAGCACAAGAAGGTCCCAGGTGGTGGGGTCATGGATTGAAAACATTATTTCCCTATAGCACAAGAGACACTTAAACAAAAAGATTTAATATATGCACCTTGGAAAGAGACTGGAAAAGACATGTGTTTATCCTTTACACCCCCTCAAAATTATTTAAAATGAATGCAAATAAAGAATACCAAAGCACGCTACCTTCTCCAAAAAACAAAAACAAAATGATGATGGAAGTTATACACTGTCAAGAAAGGCACACCACGATATCCTGTGGTCCCCGGAAAAAGAGAAGAAATACAATTTAATTTCTAACCAGTCTCAACACATCCATGGAAATACTCCACCTTCCACAAACACTTTTCAGGAAGACCTCTAGAGATCACATACCAATTTCACTTCCATGTCATAAGCGACCTACACAAACATTCACCACAGCCAACATCCTGCATCTAATACCTTGTGTAGCCCAATTGCCAATGGTGTTGTCTTTGTAGTGTCTTGTAAGTTAGGGATGACGGGACCCTTTTGGTTCCTGACAGACTCAGTAAAACAGTGACGTAAGTGCTTAGATGTGGGTGATAGAATTCATGATGTAGAATGCTCTGTTAATAGTTACATGCTGAGGAATAAAGACGTGTAATACCAAGCTCCATGAGTGTTGTGATCATTTACATGTACCCGGGCAGGGGAGGATGTTACAGCTGGCAACGAAATAGGAGATTATATAAACCCCACGAAGAACCGAGAGTGCTCTCCCAGAGAGTTTGCGGTGGTCCAGCAAACTGCTCGTGCGTGCCACATGTGCCTCAATTGAAGTGAAAATCGACGGATGGAGTGTGTGGAGTATAAGCGACACTTCAGCCAGTGCAAGGCCTGTGAAGAAAGGGAAGGCCTGACAGAAAGTTTGTTCGTCCTCGGCTAGATATTTGCTGGTAAAGTTGAGACAAGAGATACTGTGCCACAGCTTAACATAGCCGTCATTCATGCTGTACGACAACGCTAAAGGCAGCGACCACCGAGTATAGAGAAGTGCTAAAGGCGGGGATAACTGAGTGTAAGGAACCGCTAAAGGGGGAAAACATTTATAATACAAAGAAACACTAAAGTCAGTAAAAAAACATGTACAAATCAAAGGGGTGAGAGTGGTGAAGACCCTGTGTAAGAAACAAAACCGCTACTCACTGCCAAAGAAGCAGACAGTGCTTTATTACCAGAGAGTGATTGCGATAACCCAAATGTTAGCACACGGCTAGTTCTTACTGAAGGAGCTGGTTTAAGGGGGTAGCAGATTTTGTCTGGTCTGGAATCAGAAAATTCCACCGGTTATGATGCTACCGCATTCTTAAAAGCTCCGCCAGAAGACAGAATATTGGAAACAGACCGAAACCTTTGATGATTTCGTTGATACGCTGGAAGAACCAATGACAAAAAGTTTGTTAAATAGCTAAAGAATTTGGCTGGTGAAGGCGTAAAAGAAGTGATAATGAAAAGACCATGCAGTGATCTACCATCAAATCAAAAAGGTGTTAAACACTAAGTTCAATCCAATGCCAAATGTCGACTATGAGAAAAATAAAGGTGGTGAAACGTTGGATGAGTTTGTAGAAAGATTTGATTCGCTCATCAAGCATTGCAAGTTCAATGAGTTCAATGTTAAAGAGGCCATGCGTCTCAGAGTAATAGGAGGTTGTCTCTCTGATTCCTTCAGATGATGAATGCTGAAAGAGACACTCAGCTTGGCGCAAATACTCATGGCTGCGAGAGCAGAAGAATGAGCTGACAGACTACTGCTCCAGCGTGGAGTGCAAAATCCCTCCCTCCGTCACTGACCAAAGATCTCACATACACACATTATCCATACGTTGGCTGGTGGGGCCCATAACACCAACATTCACTCACCATTAATCCGTGTTTCTTGGGAGGCAACTATCTTCCAAACGTCGGCATGAGAAGGAAATACCACTTGACCCTAATGAGTGACAAATCTACACAACCTTCTGATACTCAGTAGGCCCTGAACTTCACCTTTAGTATTCTTCTCATAAATCGGGATGGATCAGTTAGTTGCTGGTTTAGCTTAATTTCTAATTCTCTAATTAATCTTTTCGTTAACACATTTCAATGAATAAACAACCCAACTCATTTCTGTTGATATTCAATTTCAATCTTTATATAAATATTGCAAATTAAATCATTCATTTGATCAAGTTGCCATTCATATTTACCTATTCTGGCTAAATGTCGTCCTCTATGTCAAATCTGGCAGTCTCGCAAATCTATGCCCATCAAATTTAGTAGGTTCAGTTCAACAGGAGTTTGGGCATTAATTCAGTCCGTCAAAGATTCAGGCAAACAGCTGTCCTGCAGCGTCACCGTCCTCTCCGTCAGCATAACGTCAGGAAATCGAGAAAGGCCAGAAACGAACCCGCACCAACCTCTCTATTCTACCCTAATTTATAGTAAAAATCATTGACAAATTGTATCAAAAACGGGTCTTCAAATGTTCTGATTGGTCAATTGAAATCGTCTGACAGGATTCCCACCAAAATAAAGTCTCTGAGGTCATTATACTTGATTGTTCCGGTTTTTAGTAGCACATTATTGTTCTTTCAGAAAACCTGGCTTGTGTCCCAGGGTTCAGTCTGGTTAGGGTCATGACGAGGCCACTGTAGCTGGCGTCAGCGCAGGTGCACTTCACCCAAGCCTTGTTCGGCGTCGGCAGTCGGGTTAGGCACCAAAGGCAGCTATCTTTCGATAGGCCCAAATGGTCAACTTAAGCAAAAGAAACACAAAACGTAATTAATACATAGAAATGACTAAATAAATGTTATTCCCTCACTAATACCCATATGTGTGTGTATTTATCTAGCATTAAGCAACACGGGTTTATACTAACAAAATAAAGCACAAATCACAAATACATCACAAAAGCGACATATATCATGCAATATTCTAATTGTCTATCATTAGTATGCGTACATATTTTAGTTTATGGTTTAATAAAGTCATGCAAAGCAATCCCACGTGTATTTCAGTCATTAATAAGGTTGATTAGTTAATTCCACTTCAATCCATTAATTCGATTATAATTAATTAATTAATCTAATTAGTAAAGATACAAAGTGGGGTGGGTATACAAAATTTTTGTATTACCCGCTCCAGCAATCCCCCCTTTGGTGATTTTATCACCATACCACCCAAAAATTTTGTTCTTTTTTACGGAATCTTTAAAATGTTTTCTTGCTCTTAATCATAATTCAGTTTCACCTACGTCTTCTCTTCTTGCTGATTCGTACATACTCTCCTTCCACTCCTCCAATTCTATCTCCTCAATATCCCTTTCTTGTTTCTTATCTTTTCTTTTTGATTTTTCACTTTTTACTCTTTTCTTGCTTTTATTCTTCTTACAACAAATACAACCTAATCTTATCACTAAAATTATACAAATTACACATGTTAATGGAAACAATATTTTGCCTACAAATGTACTACCAAGCTGTACTAAAAAAAATTTAATAGCAGCTATTTTCTTTCCAATCTTTTCCCAAACACCTTCAGCCTCCAGTGGTACTATTTCATCATGCAATTCAGTAATATTCTTAATATACATTTTCAGATTTTTGCTTTCGTCAGGAAAATAAGTACAACAATGTTGAACCTTCAGCATTCCACAGACTCCACCCTCTTTTGCCAATAATATATCAAGGGCAAGTCGATTTTGCATTACCATAGCACGCATGGCAACCATTTCAGTGTTTACCAATAAAAATCCTCCAGCGGTGCTTGTTGACAAGCGATCCACTACTGTTGATAATTTTCTAATTTTGTTTGCATTCAGAGTTATTCCCACTGCTGGTATCAATGCTTCAAATATGTCACCTACAATTTCTGTCCAGGATTCTCTTTTACTCCGCGCTAAATGATTACTTAAACTATGTACACCATGTTCTCCTCTATCCATATGAAATTTTTTCGGAAAGACCAGGCCTACGTAACATGTGCCATACCAATGGTCTGGCAAACGATAATATGCCCTGTTCCCACAAATAAAATATAATCCAGGAAAAACTGGATCTTTACCATCTTTAAATCCCCATCCACCCATGATAAGGTATGTATCATGGCACTCACTATTACCCAGAAAGTAATTATCATACACAGTTTGATTCCTTCAAATGCAAAATTTCCCTTTCTGAGGCCAATCTATAGCTATAGTTGGACTAGCTTCCCCTTTCAAATGTTTTTCTTTTTCTATATCCCAGACTATTTTCTCCACTTTCCCTTCTGCTGCCTTTCTTTGCATTTTCAATCTCCTTTCTTCAACCATGTCTAAGAATGTCCTTTCCTCCTTCTTCAAACTGCATGTCAAATTGTTTCTAAAAATATTCTCTAATGTTAGTTCTTTAGTTTCTAAGAAAAATTCACCCAATACCCTATCAGGTTTTACTTTGTTTAGTTTATTATAAGAAGGCACTTGCGCAAAAATGTTATCTACATCTGAAAAATAATATTCTAATTTCCCTGTCTGATAAAATAAACTAGCTATTACACTACATGTTATTCCATACTTTGCAGGAAGGTGATGATAAGTCACTCCTTCAGAAACAGATGCAGGTAACTGCATACATACGTAGCAGTCCCGTACGTCCATTGTCTTTACATATTCATACAATAA
This sequence comes from Triturus cristatus, assembly GCF_964204655.1. Lineage (NCBI taxonomy): Eukaryota > Metazoa > Chordata > Amphibia > Caudata > Salamandridae > Triturus > Triturus cristatus. Next base: position 35,528,151 of record NC_140590.1, on the reverse strand, counting down.
TTTTGAAAACACGTTATTAGAAAAATCTGTTATTGACCTGTCTTTATGCAAATAATTATTATCTATTCTAGTTGGAACTACCTTTGGAATTTTCCCTATATTAGTTTTATTCTCACTATGTCCTTCCAATGTATCTATAGTGACCTTAAAAGAAATGACAAGAGCAAGGATGCTCCATAAAAGCATTAATAATCCTGTACAACAACAACACATTTTACACCATCTTTTCATGAATGTACATCTACCTTTGCTACTATCTATGTTAGCCATCTTTGTTAAAATGGACCGTGTCTTTTGACTTAGCCTCTTTCACTTCACAACTAGTTTTCTAACCTAAGGCTCTAACGCCTATTTGGTTCTACCAGTATCTATCTTTTGATTTAATTTCTTGTTCTCTTCATCAACAGTTTTCTTGATTTATTCAGTTTGGCATCTCATCATTCTTCACTTTCCTCTCGTCATCCAAATACAGAATTTCCTGAACTTCCGTTTCTTCTTCTCCAATGTCGGACAAAAGGACTCTTAGGATTTCCGATTCTACTTCTTCTTCAACCACTTTCAGTACAGCCTCCTCTGGATTTCCTTGACTATCTGCCTCTTCTCCTTTTTCAGGCAGAGCCACGTACATCCATTCCGGTGACTTATACTTCTGGGGCCCGATTGACAGAACTAACTTAAGACAAAATCCTAAACTTACTACTTTTGGTATTCACAGAAGTTAGGATTTTGTCTTAAGTTTGTTTTAAGACAAACTTAAGACAGACTTAAGACAGTCTTAAGACAGACTTAAGACAGTCTTAAGACAGACTTAAGACAAACTTAAGACAGACTTAAGACATACTTAAGTTAGGATTTTGTCAAATCCCTCCCTCACTACCAGCTAACATGGAGGATGGAATGGCCCAAAGTGAATCAGTGCTGAGTGCGAAAGGTTAGCTGAAACACAAGGAAGAAGGCCATAAAGTAATGTCTACAAAAAAAATAACCATTTTGCAATGGTTTGCAAAGTGAGGGAAAGGTCAAATGTGTCACGTTGAGATACCAATATGTAAGACAGAAAATTCCAGAGACATTCCTACCACAATTACAAGGTCAAGCGGCGACATCAGTTGAGGCAAGTAGAAACTGAACGACGTTGATTGTAATCAAATTCCTCATTTGAAGGTTTGTCACCATCATTGTCAAGCGACAGTGAGGAAGATGCGTGTGTGATGTCAATGTTGACCATTGGATAACATGCGCATGTAGGATTAGCTTCTTGCAGGGAAGAGTACCAGTAGAAGCGAGCTCGACAAATGAAATGGCAAAATTCATTTGGACACTGTCCTAAAATCACACTGAAGGTGAATGGGTGCTGCATACCGTTTATTATCGACAGTGGCATGTCGAAAAACATGATTGCAGTGGAAAAGTACAATGAACTCAATGAACTGTCTCCAGTGCCCCATTTAACCTAGTTGAAAACCAAAGCGTATACAAGGGCTGATTTGACGCCACTGCAAAGTCAAGGTTCATTTATAGTAACTGTGAAGCATAAAATGACGAAAGTACAACCAACGATTCATGTCCTGCAAGGCACTTCATCGAGTGTATGTTTACTCAATTTCAGCACTGCTGAAACATGGGGCATATTTCCGTAAACTTCAAAGTCAATGCCTATCGTGAGATAGTGAATCAGTTTTCATCCTTGTTTCATGGACTGGGAAGAATTAGGACAATGAAATTGCAACTTAACGTAAATGAAGACATGAGTCCTGTTGCTGAACTACATTTTTGAAGAGGCTGTTGAGAAAAAACTTGAGACATTATTACCATTGGGAAATCAACTGGTCCAACGCCATGGGAATCGCCCACAGTGGTAGTGCCAAAGTAGGATAGTGGAGGAGCCGTGAGCATCTGCATTGAAGTGCGTCAAGCTCACAAGGCGAATGAAAGAGAATGACATCCAGGTTGCATATTGCTAACATTATTACGCAGCTGAATGGAGCTAAAGTCTTTTCTCAAGATTTGAACAAAGGGTTCCACCAACTCAAGCTGGAAGAAAATTGTGCGTACATTAATACCTTTTCGACTCATGTTGTTTTATTTAGATTTAAAAGACTACATTTCGGAGTGTCATCAGCCACAGAACTCTTTCAGGATGTCATTTGTCGTCGCATAACACAGCCAGTCACACATGCTTTCACTTACAGGGATGACACACTGATTTTTAGGACCACCCAGGAAGAACATGATAAAGCTCTTACACAAGTGTGTCGGATACTTGCCAACACAGGTCTCACTTTAAATGTAGAAAAGTGTGAGTTTCGTAAAACAAAACTCAAGTTCTTTGGTCATATATTTTCTGATAGAGGAATGACACCAGATCCAAGTAAAGTACAAGCCTTGTCATTCTCTTCTCCCCCGTAAGATGTGACTATGCCACGATCCTTTATTTGGTATAGCCAGTCACTTCTCAAGGTATACATGTTCCATTTTGATGGTTGTGTGAATTTTAACAAAGCTTCAAGGAAATCAAGCATGCAATTGAGAACGCCACTGAAAGGGCATACTTTGATCTGAACTTGCAGACGGAGATTGTTGTTGATGCTCGCCCAGTGCGGTTGGTGCCATCCTTGCCCAGAACACTGGACATCTCAAAGCTCCAAGACACATTATAGCCTATGCTAGCCAAATTTTGTCATAGCCAGAACGTGACTATTCACAACCTGAAATAGAAAGATTGGCTGTGGTGTGTGCTTGTGAGGATTTTCATGTGTTCCTGTATGGAAAGCACTTCACGGTTGTCACTGACACTGACCTCCAAGCATTACTCTCTATTTTCAGCAATCCTAATGCCGAGATGCCCCCTCGCATTGAGAGGTGGGGGTGGTGACAGCAGGAGTATGACTATACAATTGTGCATCTTCCAGAAAAAGATCAAAAACCTGCTGACTACTTCTCACATGCACCAATATTGTGTCCCAATACTGATTCTAAAGCGACTGATGCTTATGTGAACATCATAAAATCCAGTACCCCTGCTGCTCTATCACAAGCACTGACTGAGATTTGCAAATACTCAAAGACATTATTACACATCTATCTTGGAGAAAGCATGCTCGACCCCTTCATGATGACCTTGAATACTAGAAATTCTAAAATGTGCAGGAAGAAATTTCAGTTACTTTGGAAAGCATCATCTTACGAGGGTCAAGAAACATCATACCGAGAGTCTGAGAAAACTAGTCATTGAACCGGCACATGAGGGACATCGGGGAGTTGTTGCTACTAAACTTGCTGTATGGAGTGCAGTTCCCTCGCCTTGATGAGAGAGTTGAAAAGGAATTAAGGGCCGATCATTTGAGCAACTGCTTGTCAATCAAAGCAACCTCACAACCGTTAAACATGCTCGATCTCCAAAAGCATGCACGGGAGAAGATTGCAATCGATTTCTTAGGACCCCTTGACAATAGACATCATCTTCTAGTTTTTATTGATGGATATTTCCATCCTTCCCTTGTAGAAGATAGTCTTCCACTACTCATGACAGAGTTGTTGAGAGATTAGAGAGTATTTTTGCAACATGGGGGTGCCCTAAATTTTGAGATCTGACAGTGGCCCACCGTTCAATAGTCGAGAATTTAAAGATTTTCTCACTCATCCGAATATCACGCATCAGAAAAGCACACCTCTGTGGCCACTGGCAAATGGTGCCGTCGAGGGATTCATCAGCAACCTCAAGAAGACCGTTCCCAATGCTGTGCTGGAAAGGCTTGAACTCAAATCAGTTCTTGACTCTCCACTTCGTGCTTACAGTTCAACTTCCCATTCTAACATAGTGAACGTCCTGCCACCTTAATGTTTATGAGTGGCATGGGCACCAGAGTGCCACAATGGACCAAAGAGAGATCTATTGGCATTGATAAACTTTGCACTACTGACTCATCTCACAAACGCAAAATGACGACCTATGGGGCCGGACGCCGCTGTGCTGCTTTTGATGCTGACTCACGGAAGGCTGTGACTTGTAAAAGACATATGGTGACTGCTCACCATCCTGGAAGGTTCGTTACACAAGACACCTACCAGACATCAGAAGTGAGACATCTCCACCTCAGAAGCCCAATGTCTCTGATACCAGTTCCAGCCATGGACACTTCTGTATCTCCACAACCTCACATGACCAGATCTGGGCGATTGATTTGAGCACCAAAACTACTTATTGAAGAGTAACGATGTATATATGTATTGTTTGTACTTTTTATTTAACAAAGGGAGAGATGTAGATGGACTTTGTAGAACTCCGTAGAACAGTGATGTAAGTGCTCGGTGTGGATAATAGAATTCATGATGTAGAATGTTAAGTTATGGTTTACACGCTGAGGAATTACGATGTGTAATACCCGTTTTTGTGCGTGGCGTGATCATTTACATGTACTCGGGCTGGGGACAATGCTACAATCATGTTGTGACCTCCATCAATAACATGTTCCAAATACCCCACACTTTCTCTGTCTGAATCTATGTTACCCTTTGTTAACTGGATAAAATCCAAAGTAATTGAATTGATTCATTGCAAACAGTGAGTTTGAATCCATATGTTTAGGATTAGTTTATTTTTCCCTCATGAAATAATGTAATAGTGTTTTTTTATTATTATTTCTTATTATATGGCGTAGGACCCTTCGCCCATGCTCTTCAACAATTTATTTTCCTTTTTTAATCACCACTGACATCATTGGGTGTCTTTTAACATTTTGTTCCCCTCCCCTCCCCTCCCTAGTCGGGTCCCACCTATTGTTCCAGAGTTCTTTAGCTTCTCACCACTTCTTTTTATTCATTATTGATTTCATGTCACCACCCACTTCCCTTCGACTCCAGACAAAAACCCCTTTCCTCTCTTCCTCAATTCCTCCTTCTTCTCTTGACCTATTCAAGTTTTCCTCATTTTACCTTTGCAGCTGTTCAAGTCTTTTTGGTCATGAACATCCCAAACTTTAGAAGTGACCCGAGCAGCTGCATAGCTCTGAAGGACACACGTCTGTTGCATAAACCATCCAAAACTGAAACCCCCCGCACCAGCATTGCTCCACTGAGAACAGCTGCTGCTGGCCAACTCCAGACAGACATCTTAAACTAAGGCTCCTTGAAACGAGTCATCCATGTGTTCATGTCACTGCACATACTGCACCGGATGCAGGCGCGTGGCACATTGAAGGTAGCCTGGGCAGCACCCAGGCCGAATCTCTCAAAGTTCAGTAACTGTACATTACTTGAATTGCACAAAATTGTGCTTGTGCAAATTTATGTTTGATTTGTGTTTGCTGGTGGCGTTTGAATGTGAGGTATGTCCCTTCTTTCGTATTTCAGGTAATTGGCAAGTACTTCTCAAAAGATTTCCAGAATCTCATATTTTTTGTGTGAAATGTAAATAAAAAATTGTGCTCTGCCCCCATCCATCAGTTCTAGGCCGGTGACATACTGCAGAGGAGCTGCACTTCTTTCATTGGTTGAGAGCTGTCACTGTGGTAGGTTGTAGGGAAGTAGTGTCAATTGAAGTCGTGATGAGCGCCTCCTAGCGCTTAACTCCAACTCCTGTACCCTCCAGCGCTAGGCTGTCTGTTATTCTGCTCACCCAGCCTGAAGAACGGTAGCTCTTGACGGAAAATACTACATGGTGGTACTCTAATGAAACACTGTCTGCAAGCGGCAACATCTGGTTAGATGCTCAAGTAATAAACAGACACTGCTTGACACCCTCACAAAAAGGGTCTTACACTTTATGGCCGCCCCTTGCTGAAGAGTTCACCCTATGTAGCCGTCTCAGACAAGGGGCAGACTGCCATATTTCACCCAATGCCCTCTTCCATGTGCCGCCTGCCTTTCACCGCAGATAGCGGGCACGGCCTCCCTCTCAGGAGGAGGTGGAGGGCAGGGGTCCCCCGCTGGGGGGTGCAGTATGTTATCGCGATAAGAGACTGTGTTTAGTGTCTAGGATCTGGTCTGTTTGCGAAAGCACACACAGCTTTAGACAGAAACCATGGCACACAAACAATACTGTCTATAGATCATGAGGCCATTCCATCTAAATCACTTTTTGTCATGTTAAGAGCACCCTTCTGTATCATCTCAGTTACAGCATCTTCAATAACATTCACCTGCAATTTCCAATTCAAAATGTGTCAAATTAACTCTTGGGACCTGAAAGAGAAGCACAACGTATGCAATTAGTTTCTTTTAAAGTAAAAACTCTCTCGGATATAAACAGGCAGGAAACCATGTATCAAACCCTTTGCTGGCTGTGATGCATCTAATGATGGCCATGGTGATGGAAACAATGTATCAAGCCCTTTGCTGGCTGTGATGCATCCAATGATGGCCACGGTGATGGAAACAATGTATCAAGCCCTTTGCTGGCTGTGATGCATCCAATGATGGCCACGGTGATGGAAACAATGTATCAAGCCCTTTGCTGGCTGTGATGCATCAAATGATGGCCACGGTGATGGAAACAATGTATCAAGCCCTTTGCTGGCTGTGATGCATCCAATGATGGCCACGGTGATGGAAACAATGTATCAAGCCCTTTGCTGGCTGTGATGCATCGAATGATGGCCACGGTGATGGAAACAATGTATCAAGCCCTTTGCTGGCTGTGATGCATCAAATGATGTCCTTGGTGATGGAAACAATGTATCAAGCCCTTTGCTGGCTGTGATGCATCGAATGATGTCCTTGGTAATGGAAACAATGTATCAAGCCCTTTGCTGTCTGTGATGCATCCAATGATGGCCACGGTGATGGAAACAATGTATCAAGCCCTTTGCTGGCTGTGATGCATCCAATGATGGCCACGGTGATGGAAACAATGTATCAAGCCCATTGCTGGCTGTGAAGCATCGAATGATGGCCTTGGTGATGGAAACAATGTATCAAGCCCTTTGCTGGCTCTGATGCATCTAATGATGGCCACGGTGATGGAAACAATGTATCAAGCCCTTTGCTGGCTGTGATGCATCGAATGATGTCCTTGGTAATGGAAACAATGTATCAAGCCCTTTGCTGGCTGTGATGCATCGAATGATGGCCACGGTGATGGAAACAATGTATCAAGCCCTTTGCTGGCTCTGATGCATCTAATGATGGCCACGGTGATGGAAACAATGTATCAAGCCCTTTGCTGGCTGTGATGCATCGAATGATGGCCATGGTGATGGAAACAATGTATCAAGCCCTTTGCTGGCTGTGATGCATCCAATGATGGCCATGGTGATGGAAACAATGTATCAAGCCCTTTGCTGGCTGTGATGCATCCAATGATGGCCACGGTGATGGAAACAATGTATCAAGCCCTTTGCTGGCTGTGATGCATCCAATGATGGCCACGGTGATGGAAACAATGTATCAAGCCCTTTGCTGGCTGTGATGCATCTAATGATGGCCACGGTGATGGAAACAATGTATCAAGCCCTTTGCTGGCTGTGATGCATCGAATGATGGCCATGGTGATGGAAACAATGTATCAAGCCCTTTGCTGGCTGTGATGCATCTAATGATGGCCACGGTGATGGAAACAATGTATCAGCCCTTTGCTGGCTGTGATGCATCTAATGATGGCCATGGTGATGGAAACAATGTATCAGCCCTTTGCTGGCTGTGATGCATCAAATGATGGCCACGGTGATGGAAACAATGTATCAAGCCCTTTGCTGGCTGTGATGCATCGAATGATGTCCTTGGTGATGGAAACAATGTATCAAGCCCTTTGCTGGCTGTGATGCATCCAATGATGGCCACGGTGATGGAAACAATGTATCAAGCCCTTTGCTGGCTCTGATGCATCGAATGATGTCCTTGGTGATGGAAACAATGTATCAAGCCCTTTGCTGGCTGTGATGCATCTAATGATGGCCACGGTGATGGAAACAATGTATCAGCCCTTTGCTGGCTGTGATGCATCTAATGATGGCCATGGTGATGGAAACAATGTATCAGCCCTTTGCTGGCTGTGATGCATCAAATGATGGCCACGGTGATGGAAACAATGTATCAAGCCCTTTGCTGGCTGTGATGCATCGAATGATGTCCTTGGTGATGGAAACAATGTATCAAGCCCTTTGCTGGCTGTGATGCATCCAATGATGGCCACGGTGATGGAAACAATGTATCAAGCCCTTTGCTGGCTCTGATGCATCGAATGATGTCCTTGGTGATGGAAACAATGTATCAAGCCCTTTGCTGGCTGTGATGCATCGAATGATGGCCATGGTGATGGAGACAATGTATCAAGCCCTTTGCTGGCTGTGATGCATCGAATGATGGCCACGGTGATGGAAACAATGTATCAAGCCCTTTGCTGGCTGTGATGCATCGAATGATGTCCTTGGTGATGGAAACAATGTATCAAGCCCTTTGCTGGCTGTGATGCATCCAATGATGGCCATGGTGATGGAAACAATGTATCAAGCCCTTTGCTGGCTGTGATGCATCAAATGATGGCCATGGTGATGAAACAATGTATCAAACCCATTGCTGGCTGTGATGCATCGAATGATGGCCACGGTGATGGAAACAATGTATCAAGCCCTTTGCTGGCTGTGATGCATCCAATGATGGCCACGGTGATGGAAACAATGTATCAAGCCCTTTGCTGGCTGTGATGCATCAAATGATGGCCATGGTGATGAAACAATGTATCAAACCCATTGCTGGCTGTGATGCATCGAATGATGGCCACGGTGATGGAAACAATGTATCAAGCCCTTTGCTGGCTGTGATGCATCGAATGATGTCCTTGGTGATGGAAACAATGTATCAAGCCCTTTGCTGGCTGTGATGCATCCAATGATGGCCATGGTGATGGAAACAATGTATCAAGCCCTTTGCTGGCTGTGATGCATCCAATGATGGCCATGGTGATGGAAACAATGTATCAAGCCCTTTGCTGGCTGTGATGCATCAAATGATGGCCACGGTGATGGAAACAATGTATCAAGCCCTTTGCTGGCTCTGATGCATCTAATGATGGCCACGGTGATGGAAACAATGTATCAAGCCCTTTGCTGGCTGTGATGCATCAAATGATGGCCACGGTGATGGAAACAATGTATCAAGCCCTTTGCTGGCTGTGATGCATCCAATGATGGCCACGGTGATGGAAACAATGTATCAAGCCCTTTGCTGGCTGTGATGCATCAAATGATGGCCACGGTGATGGAAACAATGTATCAAGCCCTTTGCTGGCTGTGATGCATCAAATGATGGCCACTCTGTAATAGATCCGAGTGGAAGCTGATGGAGGACTCGTCTCCGATCCGAGCAAGGAGGGCCCAATTTCAGCGAGGAGCGGCCAGACAGGCGAGGCGAAGGACTAACCGGGCATCGCATGTCAAGCAATCACCCGGCGATGCATGTGGGAGGCAGGCGGTGGAGTGGTCGCATCCCAGCACAACTGGGTGAGGGGTTCTCACCTAAACCACATCAGGATGGCAAGAGGTCGGGCCACAAGCCAGCGGTGCATCAGGGTGGCCGTCGATGGAGTGAACCCCCATCAGCACAGCTGGGTGTGGAGGGCTCAACCCAACCGGCCAGGGGGAGCTGGTCCCGGGGAGCAGCAGCCTGGTTCGCGATTCGGCGGATCTTGAAGTCGTCCAATGTCGTCTCCAGAGGGGTAAGTTGCACTGAAGTTTGATTTTGATGAAAAGTGAATAGATTGGTTACAGGTTGCTAGTAGGATAGATGTGGCTGGGTGGGTAAACAAGGGATATCTACCGGATTGAGAGTCCCTAACCCGGGAGCTTCAGGGGAGAGCTCCTACTCGGCAGCCATCTTGCATCAACTTTTCAACAACAGAGAAAGGGTTAAGATAGCCATCTGATGAGTGCACTTATATGACTGGTTAGCTCTCAATAACACCTTTTCAGGAAATGACTAAGTTAAGTGCTGAACATTTTTACCTTTTACATTTATAGGAGTTGAACAATTGGTACATATTTACTAGTGGGTAATTTTTGATATAGATTGTAATTGGGTCTAAGAAGACCATATCCTTCATGTTTATATCATGATTTTATTTGACAGCATCACACTATATTATATACAAGGCTGATTAAACCGTCTTCTAAAATAATACAGAGATGTGTGTTGCATGTGCAGTGCGGTGCTACACACCCACTCATGTATTTTTAACGCGCCTCACAGTAGTACTGACATATGTGATACGTAATGTTTTTTAACATCTCACAGAATTACAGATATGTGTGATACATACTGGTTTCTAACATCTCTCACCTTTTAATGATGTGTGATACGTGTCAGTATTTAACAACTCTTGCAGCTTTAGAATGGCATGTGATACATGTTGGTTTTTAAAATCCCTCCAATTAAATGACGCTGTGTGATAACATATTGTTTTTTAACAGTACCCCAGTTTTATGAAGATGTATGACATGTCTTTTTTAAAATCTCTCCATATTTGTGAAGACGTGTTGAACATGTTGGTGGTGTGAAAAGCTGGCCACATTTCTGAAGTCTGCTTCTAACTTCAGCAATTTTGCAATTTGAAACAGTTGATAAGGTTTTTGTAATATTGCATAATAGTGCAAAAACATATTTTATTGGAAAATTGATCTTCGAAAATTCTCCATCTAAATCATACATTTCCAGGAAGCCTATCCCACAATAATTAATGTGAAGATCACACCATTCCTAACTTTAAATAGCATCAAGGCTCACAAATTTGCACAACTCCGCTAATGAACTTTAAATTTACCATACCTCTAATTTAAAAATTTTACAGTGTTTATGAGATTTGCGATACATACTGTTCTCTGAGAGTGTATCCTGTTTCTACAACAAAGTCTAATACATATTTGTGATTTTTTCTGCAGTTTATGAGAGAGAAAGCAGACCAGGCTTCTTATCCTCTAAAGTACAATAATGTCCCCAGACAACCACAAAATCCAGGTTCATCAATCACCAGACTATGTGTGTGACCACGTGCTAGCTGATGGATACAGCGATTCACTGGAGCAACGTTGTGCTGTGACCAAGAGAGCATGAGGGACTGCAGGTTACTACCCGCATTATGGGCCAGACATGGATCACTCATCGTTCCGCCCATAAACGGGCCAATAGGATATGAGGGATTCTTTGTCATGGACACTTGATATCTCGAATCTTCAAAAACAGCATTGTATCTCGTGTGGACTGTAATCATGGCTTTTCTCCATAGTAAATGACCTGGGCCACAGCTCTGCTCAATTTTCTTCTTGTCAGACCCTTTTGCACAGAAAGAACAAACTATCCTTTCTACTAAATCTTGGCCGGTGCTGAGAATATAGGATGGCCCTTGCTTTAGTTTCTTCCTGAAGGTTTGATTTACTGTTCACCTCTTGTTGTCCACTTAAAAGAGGCCTGATATTTTTTGGGCCTTAGAGAGAGTAAAATGAACAGCCCTTTCTCTTGTAAACAACACAAATAAATGCAAGAAAACTTCAGACTTGAAGAACTGCGTCTTCTAAACATATTATCAGTAGATACAAAATAAAACATCCATCAACAACGTGTAACCAGTCCTTTTGAACAAAAACACACTGCGGCCCAATTTGCATTCCAAGCGTGATTTAATATGGCAAGGACAACCCTACGCATTTCGGAGCGCTGTGCTCCTTGTTCACAAAAAATAAAACATATATATGAGTAAAATATTAAACCCAGCCCTTTATTAAATTGAACGCGGTGGATGAAGTGACGGAGAGGGTCTTGAGAAAGACATATTGTTACACAGTTGCATGAACAGACAAAAAGAGTGTTACATCTTTCTGTGGCGGCTCTCGATCGACTGTCTTGTGGCCGCTTTTGTGCTCCACTGTGTGCAATAGGCAGTTTGTACTTGAAATAATGCAATATATCACAGTACACCATAAATTAAGATACATGTTATGTAGGTTAATGTTACGTAATTTAACATAATAGATTTGTATTACTAGTCACACAAGTTACATTAAGACACTCTCTTATATTCAGTGATTGATAAATTCATTCAGCCAGCCTATCGAAGAAAAGCTGGGGAAAAAATTAGTAACCGAAGCCAAAAGGGATTGGAGCAAAAACAAGGGAAAATGTATAGTGTGAACGAGAGACTGAGTCTAGCCCACTGCGTTACAGAACAGTAGGCTTGTGCTTGGCAGCTGCTATCTCACATTAATAGTTATGCATTTCTGTTGTATAGAAATATTCAGACATTTTGCCACAGCAATGTGCCCTTTTCCTGGCCTGCTGATACACAATTCAATCCTCTCTTCCACCAACCCCAGCTATAGCATCTTTTTGTCCCAAGTCACCCTCTCAATAGACTCTTTTCCTGGCTCTCGAAGAAGTATCACCCAGATGTTCAAGGTCATAGGATTCCTATTGCTCTTGGCAGTCACAGGGCAAGATCAGTTGGGATTGACATAATCAGTAGCAACTCTTTGGGCATGTTGAATCCATAATATGAAACTGAGGGTAGAGGATAATTAAGAAATACAGGGCACATATGTCCACATCAAAGATAGCTCCTGAAGTAGACTGCCGTAATGGCCCATCAGCACCTCTGTGTTTTAAAGCACAAGAAGGTCCCAGGTGCTGGGGTCATGGAGTGAAAACATTATTTCCCTATTGCACAAGAGACACTTAAACAAAAGATTTAGTATATGCACCTTGGAAAGAGACTGGAAAAGACATGTGTTTAGCCTTTACACCCCCTCAAAATTATTTAAAATGAATGCAAATAAAGAATACCAAAGCACACTACCTTCTCTAAAAAACAAAAACAAAATGATTATGGAAGTTATACACTGTCAAGAAAGGCACACCACAATATCCTGTGGTCCCCGGAAAAAGAGAAGAAATACAAATTCATTTCTAACCAGTCCCAACACATCCATGGAAATACTCCACCTTCCACAAACACTTTTCAGGAAGACCTCTAGAGTTCACATGCCAGTTTCACTTCCATGTCATAAGCGACATACACACTCATTCACCACAGCCAACATCCTGCATCTAATACCTTGTGTAGCCCAATTACCAATGGTGTTGCCTTTGTAGTGTCTTGTAAGTTAGAGATGACGGGACCCTTTTGGTTCCTGATGGACTCAGTAGAACAGTGATGTAAGTGCTTAGGTGTGGGTGATAGAATTCATGATGTAGAATGCTCTGTTGATGGTGACATGCTGAGGAATAAAGACGTGTAATACCAAGCTCCATGAGTGTTGTGATCATTTACATGTACCTGGGCAGGGGAGGATGCTACAGCTGGCAACGAAATAGGAGATTATGTAAACCCCACGAAGAACCGAGAGTGCTCTCCCAGAGAGTTTGCGGTGGTCCAGCAAACTGCTTGTGCGTGCCACATGTGCCTCAATTGAAGTGAAAATCGATGGATGGAGTATGTGGAGTGCAAGACCTGTGAAGAAAGTGAAGGCCTGACAGAAAGTTCGTTCATCCTCGGCTAGAAATTTGCTGGTAAAGTTGAGACAAGAGATACTGTGCCACAGCTTAACATAGCCGTCATTCATACCGTACGACAACGCTAAAGGCAGCGGCCACCGGGTATAGAGAAGTGCTAAAGGCGGGTATAACTGAGTGTAAGGAAGCGCTAAAGGGGGAAAACATTTATAACACAAAGAAACACTAAAGTCAGTAAAAAAACATGTACAAATCAAAGGGGTGAGAATGGGGAAGACCCTGTGTAAGAATCAAAACCGCTACTCACTGCCAAAGAAGAAGACAGTGCCTCATTACCAGAGAGTGATTGCGATGAAACACATGTTAGCACGCGGGCTAGTTCTTACTGAAGGTGCTGGTTTAAGGGGAAAGGGGTAGCAGATTTTGCCTGAGTGAGCTCTGGTCGAGAATCAGAAAGTTCCACCGGTTATGAAGCTACCGCATTCTTAAAACATCCGCCAGAAGACAGAATATTTGAAACAGATCGAAACCTTTGATGATTTCATAGATACGCTAGAAGAAGTAAATGACAAAAAGATCGTTAAATATCTAAAGAATTTGGCGGTTGAAGACGTAAAAGAAGTGATAAAGAAAAGACCATGCAGTGATCTACCATCAAATCAAAAAGATGTTAAACACCAAGTTCAATCCAATGCCAAATGTCGACTATGAGAAAAATAAAGGTGGTGAAACGTTGGATGAGTTTGTAGAAAGATTTGATTCGCTCATCAAGCATTGCAAGTTCAATGAGTTGAATGTTGAAGAGGCCATGCGTCTCAGAGTAATAGGAGGTTGTCTCTGATTCCTTCAGATGATGAATGCTGAAAGAGTCACTCAGCTTAGAGCAAATACTCATGGCTGCGAGAGCAGATGAAAGAGCTGACAGACTACCAGCTAACATGGAGGCTAGAACGGCCCAAAATGAATCAGTGCTGAGTGCGAAAATTTAGCTGAAACACAAGGGAGAAGGCCATAAAGTAATGTCTACAAAAAAAGAGAACCATTTTGTAATGGTTTGCAAAGTGAGGGAAAGATCAAATGTGTCACATCGAGAAACCAATATGGAAGCCAGAAAGTTCCAGAGACATTCCTACCACAGTTACAAGGTCAAGCGGCGACATCAGTTGAGGCAAGTAGAAACTGAACGACGTTGATTGTAATCAAATTCCTCATTTAAAGGTTTGTCACCATCATTGTCAAGCGACAGTGAGGAAGATGCTTGTGTGATGTCAATGTTGACCATTGGATAAGATGCGCATGTAGTATTAGCTTCTTGCAGGGAAGAGTACCAGTAGAAACGAGCTCGACAAATGAAATTGCAAAATTCATTTGGACACTGTCCTTAAATCACACTGAAGGTGAATGGGTGCTGCATACCGTTTATTATCGACAGTGGCATGTCGAAAAACATTATTGCAGTGGAAAAGTACAATGAACTGTCTCCAGTGCCCCATTTAACCTAGTTGAAAACCAAAGCGTATACATGGGTTGATTTGACGCCACTGCAAAGTCAAGGTTCATTTACAGTAACTGTGAAGCATAAAATGACGAAAGTACAACCAACGATTCATGTCCTGCAAGGCACTTCCTCGAGTGTATGTTTACTCAATTTCAGCGCTGCTGAAACATGGGGCAGATTTCCTTAGACTTCAAAGTCAATGCCTATCATGAGATAGTGAATCAGTTTCCATCCTTGTTTCATGGACTGGGAAGAATTAAGACAATGAAAGGGCAACTTAACGTAAATGAAGACATGAGTCCTGTTGCTGAACTACATTTTTTAATTGTATTTCATTTACAAGAGGCTGTTGAGAAAAAACTTGAGACGTTTGAGAAATCAACTGGTCCAACGCCATGGTAATCGCCCACAGTGGTAGCACCAAAGTAAGATAGTGGAGGAGCCGTGAGCATCTGCATTGAAGTGCGTCAAGCTCACAAGGCGAATGAAAGAGAATGACATCCAGGTTGCATATTGCTAACATTATTACGCAGCTGAATGGAGCTTTTCTCAAGATTTGAACAAAGGGTACCATCAACTCAAACTGGAAGAAAATTGTGCGTGCATTAACACCTTTTCGACTCATGTTGTTTTATTTAGATTTAAAAGACTACATTTCGGAGTGTCATCAGCTACAGAACTCTTTCAGGATGTCATTTGTCGCATAACACAGCCAGCCACAAATGCTTTCAATTACAGTGATGACACACTGATTTTTGGGACCACCCAGGAAGAACATGATAAAGCTCTTACACAAGTGTGTCGGATACTTGACGACGCAGGTCGCACTTTAAATGCAGAAAAGTGTGAGTTTCGTAAAACAAAACTCAAGTTCTTTGGTCATATATTTTCTGATAGATGAATGACACCAGACCCAAGTAAAGTACAAGCCTTGTCATCCTCTTCTCCCCCGTAAGATGTGACTATGCCACGATCCTTTTTTTGGTATAGCCAGTCACAGTTCAAGGTATACACGTGACTTTGCCACCGTAAGTGCCTTATTGAGAAATGTACGGAAACTAAATGTTCCACTTTGATGGTTGTGTGAATTTTAACAAAGCTTCAAGAAAATCAAGCATGCAATTGAGAACGCCACTGAAAGGGCATACTTTGACCTGAACTTGCAGACGGAGAGTGTTGTTGATGCTCGCCCAGTGCGGTTGGTGCCATCCTTCCCCAGAACACTGGGCATCTCAAAGCTCCAAGACACATTATGGCCTATGCTAGCCAAATTTTGTCATAGCCAGAACGTGACCATTCACAACCTGAAATAGACAGACTGGCTGTGGTTTGTGCTTGTGAGGATTTTCATGTGTTCCTGTATGGAAAGCACTTCACGGTTGTCACTGACCACCAAGCATTACTCTCCAATTTCAGCAATCCTAATGCCGAGATGCCCCCTCGCATTGAGAGGTGGGGGTGGTGACAGCAGGAGTATGACTATACAATTGTGCATCTTCCAGAAAAAGATCAAAAACCTGCTGACTACTTCTCACATGCACCAATATTGTGTCCCAATACTGATTCTAAAGCGACTGATGCTTATGTGAACATCATAAAATCCAGTACCCCTGCCGCTCTATCACAAGCACCGACAGAGATTTGCAAATACTCGAAGCCATTATTACACATCTATCTTGGAGAAAGCATGCTCGACCCCTTCATGATGACCTTGAATACTAGAAATTCAAAAATGTGCAGGAAGAACTTTCAGTTACTTTGGAAAGCATCCTCTTACGAGGGTCAAGAAACATCATACCGAGAGTCTGAGAAAACTAGTCATTGAACTGGCACATGAGGGACATCGGGGAGTTGTTGCTACTAAACGTGCTGTATGGAAGCGAGTGCAGTTCCCTCGCCTTGATGAGAGAGTTGAAAAGGAATTAAGAGCCGATCATTTGAGCAACTGCTTGTCAATCAAAGCAACCTCACAACCGTTAAACATGCTTGATCTCCAAAAGCATGCATGGGAGAAGATTGCAATCGATTTCTTTGGACCCCTTGACAATAGACATCATCTTCTAGTTTTTATTGATGGATATTCCCATCCTTCCCTTGTAGAAGATAGTCTTCCACTACTCATGACAGAGTCGTTGAGAGATTAGAGAGTATTTTTGCAACATGGGGGTGCCCTAAATTTTGAGATCTGACAGTGGCCCACCGTTCAATAGTCGAGAATTTAAAGATTTTCTCACTCATCCGAATATCACGCATCAGAAAAGCACACCTCTATGGCCACTGGCAAATGGTGCCGTCGAGTGATTTATCAGCAACCTCAAGAAGACCGTTCCCAATGCTGTGCTGGAAAGGCTTGACCTCAAATCAGTTCTTGACTCTCCACTTCGTGCTTACAGTTCAACTTCCCATTCTAACATGGTGAACGTCCTGCCACCTTAATGTTTATGAGTGGCATGGGCACCAGAGTGCCACAATGGACAAAAGAGAGATCTATTGGCATTGATAAACTTTGCACTACTGACTCATCTCACAAACGCAAAATGACGACCTATGGGGCCGGACGCCGCTGTGCTCCTTTTGATGCTGACTCACGGAAGGTTGTGACTTGTAAAAGACACATGGTGACTGCTCACCATCCTGGAAGGTTCATTACACAAGACACCTACCTTGACTTTCGTCAACTCCAGACATCAGAAGTGAGACATCTCCACCTGAGAATCCTGAAAGCCCAATAAAAGCATCTGTGTCTCTGTCACCAGTTCCAGCCATGGACACTTCTGTATCTCCACAACCTCACATGACCAGATCTGGGCGATTGATTCGAGCACCAAAACTACTTATTGAAGAGTAACGATGTATATATGTATTGTTTGTACTTTTTATTTAACAAAGGGAGAGATGTAGATGGACTTTGTAGAACTCCGTAGAACAGTGATGTAAGTGCTCGGGTGTGGATGATAGAATTCATGATGTAGAATGTTAAGTTATGGGTTACACGTTGAGGAATTAGGATGTGTAATACCCGTTTTTGTGCGTGGCGTGATCATTTACATGTACTCGGGCTGGGGAGAATGCTACAATCATGTTGTGACCTCCATCAATAACATGTTCCAAAAACCCCACTCTTTTTCTGTCTGAATCTATGTTAACCTTTGTTAACTGGCTAAAATCCAAAGTAATTGAATTGATTCATTGCAAACAGTGAGTTTGAATCCATATGTTTAGGATTAGTTTATTTTTCCCTCATGAAATAATGTAATAGTGGTTTTTTTTATTATTTCTTATTATATGGCGTAGGACCCTTCGCCCATGCTCTTCAACAATTTATTTTCCTATTTTAATCATCACTGACATCATAGGGTGTCTTTTAACATTGTGTTCCACTCCCCTCCCTAGTCGGGTCCCACATAGTGTTCCAGAGTTCTTTAGCTTCTCACCACTTCTTTGTATTCATCATTAATTTCATGTCACCACACACAACCCTTCGACTCCAGACAAAAAAACCTTTCCTCTCTCCCTCAATTCCTCCTCCTTCTCTTGACCTGCTCAAGTTTTCCTCATTTTACCTTTGCAGCTGTTCATGTCTTTTTGGTCATGAACATCCCAAACTTTAGAAGTGACCCGAACATCTGCAAAGCTCTGAAGGACACACACGTCTGTTGCATAAACCATCCAAAACTGAAACCCCCGCACCGGCATTGCTCCACTGAGAACAGCTGCTGCTGGCCAACTCCAGACAGACATCTTAAACTAAGGCTCCTTGAAACGAGTCATCCATGTGTTCATGTCACAGCACATACTGCACCGGATGCAGGCGCGTGGCACATTGAAGGAAGCCTGGGCAGAACCCAGGCCGAATCTCTCAAAGTTCAGTAACTCTCCATTACTTGATTTGCACAAAATTGTGCTCGTGCAAATTTACGTTTGATTTGAGTTTGCTGGTGGCGTTTGAATGTGAGGTATGCCCCTTCTTTCGTATTTCAGGTAATTGGCAAGTACTTCTCAAAAAATTTCACAGAATCTCACATTTTTTTCTGTGAAATGTAATTAAAAAATTGTGCTCTGCCCCCATCCATCAGTTCTAGGCCGGTGACATACTGCAGTGGAGCTGCACTTCTTTCATTGGTTGAGAGCTGTCACTGTGGTAGGTTGCAGGGAAGTTGTATCAATTGAAGTCGTGATGAGCGCCTCCTAGCGCTTAACTCCAACTCCTATACCCTCCAGCGCTAGGCTGTCTGTTATTCTGCTCACCCAGCCTGAAGAACGGTAGCTCTTGACGGAAAATACTACATGGTGGTACTCTAATGAAACACTGTCTGCAAGCGGCAACATCTGCTTAGATGCTCAAGTAATAAACAGACACTGCTTGACACCCTCACAAAAAGGGTCTTACACTTTATGGCCGCCCCTTGCTGAAGAGTTCACCCTACGTAGCCGTCTCAGACAAGGGGCAGACTGCCATATTTCACCCAATGCTCTATTGCATGTGCCACCTGCCTTTCACCGCAGATAGCGGGCACGGCCTCCCTCTCAGGAGGAGGTGGAGGGCAGGGGTCCCCCGCTGGTGGGTGCAGTATGCTATCGCGATAAGAGACTGTGTTTAGTGTCTAGGATCTGGTCTGTTTGCGAAAGCACACACAGCTTTAGACAGAAACCATGGCACACACACAATACTGTCTATAGATCATGAGGCCATTCCATCTAAATCACTTATTGTCCTGTTAAGAGCACCCTTCTGTATCATCTCAGTTACATCATCTTCAATAACATTCACCTGCAGTTTCCAATTCAAAATGTGTCAATTTAACTCTTGGGACCTGAAAGAGGAGCACAATTTATGCAATTGGTTTCTTTTAAACTATAAACTCTCTCGGATATAAACCGGCCGGAAACAATGTATCAAACCCATTGCTGGCTGTGATGCATCGAATGATGGCCACGGTGATGGAAACAATGTATCAAGCCCTTTGCTGGCTGTGATGCATCGAATGATGGCCACGGTGATGGAACAATGTATCACGCCCTTTGCTGGCTGTGATGCATCCAATGATGGCCTTGGTGATGGAAACAATGTATCAAGCCCTTTGCTGGCTGTGATGCATCCAATGATGGCCATGGTGATGGAAACAATGTAAATGTAAATGTAAATGTAAGGGAATTTATATAGCGCAAATCACCAAGCGGTCTCTAAGCGCTTGCTTAGGGAACCCGTCCTGGTATTCCCCTGTGAGATAACCCGGCAGGGCATCCGCAAGGTGAAAGCCAGGCATCCCGCCGCGAGGGGCCCATGTGGAGATTAAGCAAGCTATTGCCCAGAGTCGCAGAGTGTGAACCCATGAATCGAGAATGCACTGGAGCGAGAATTATCGAGTCCATGGACATTTATGGACTCAAGACCCAGCCGAGCCGGGAATTGAACCCTGTTCCCGGGCTGACCTCTGCTTCCAGGTCTGCCTCCTCTAACCAGTGAGCCACACTTCTCCACATGTATCAAGCCCTTTGCTGGCTGTGATGCATCGAATGATGTCCTTGGTGATGGAAACAATGTATCAAGCCCTTTGCTGGCTGTGATGCATCCAATGATGGCCTTGGTGATGGAAACAATGTATCAAGCCCTTTGCTGGCTGTGATGCATCGAATGATGGCCATGGTGATGAAACAATGTATCAAACCCATTGCTGGCTGTGATGCATCAAATGATGGCCATGGTGATGGAAACAATGTATCAAGCCCTTTGCTGGCTGTGATGCATCGAATGATGGCCAAGGTGATGGAAACAATGTATCAAGCCCTTTGCTGGCTGTGATGCATCGAATGATGGCCACGGTGATGGAAACAATGTATCAAGCCCTTTGCTGGCTGTGATGCATCAAATGATGGCCATGGTGATGGAAACAATGTATCAAGCCCTTTGCTGGCTGTGATGCATCGAATGATGGCCACGGTGATGGAAACAATGTATCAAGCCCTTTGCTGGCTGTGTGATGCATCGAATGATGTCCTTGGTGATGAAACAATGTATCAAGCCCTTTGCTGACTGTGATGCATCGAATGATGGCCACGGTGATGGAAACAATGTATCAAACCCTTTGCTGACTGTGATGCATCTAATGATGGCCATGGTGATGGAAACAATGTATCAAACCCATTGCTGGCTGTGATGCATCAAATGATGGCCACGGTGATGGAAACAATGTATCAAGCCCTTTGCTGGCTGTGATGCATCCAATGATGGCCACGGTGATGGAAACAATGTATCAAGCCCTTTGCTGGCTGTGATGCATCGAATGATGTCCTTGGTGATGAAACAATGTATCAAGCCCTTTGCTGGCTGTGATGCATCCAATGATGGCCTTGGTGATTGAAACAATGTATCAGCCCTTTGCTGGCTGTGATGCATCAAATGATGGCCACGGTGGTGGAAACAATGTATCAAGCCCTTTGCTGGCTGTGATGCATCGAATGATGTCCTTGGTGATGAAACAATGTATCAAGCCCTTTGCTGGCTGTGATGCATCCAATGATGGCCTTGGTGATGGAAACAATGTATCAAGCCCTTTGCTGGCTGTGATGCATCGAATGATGGCCATGGTGATGGAAACAATGTATCAAGCCCTTTGCTGGCTGTGATGCATCGAATGATGTCCTTGGTGATGGAAACAATGTATCAAGCCCTTTGCTGGCTGTGATGCATCGAATGATGTCCTTGGTGATGGAAACAATGTATCAAACCCTTTGCTGGCTGTGATGCATCGAATGATGGCCACGGTGATGGAAACAATGTATCAAACCCTTTGCTGGCTGTGATGCATCGAATGATGTCCTTGGTGATGAAACAATGTATCACGCCCTTTGCTGGCTGTGATGCATCGAATGATGTCCTTGGTGATGAAACAATGTATCAAGCCCTTTGCTGGCTGTGATGCATCGAATGATGTCCTTGGTGATGAAACAATGTATCACGCCCTTTGCTGGCTGTGATGCATCGAATGATGTCCTTGGTGATGGAAACAATGTATCAAGCCCTTTGCTGGCTGTGATGCATCGAATGATGTCCTTGGTGATGAAACAATGTATCAAGCCCTTTGCTGGCTGTGATGCATCGAATGATGTCCTTGGTGATGAAACAATGTATCACGCCCTTTGCTGGCTGTGATGCATCGAATGATGTCCTTGGTGATGAAACAATGTATCACGCCCTTTGCTGGCTGTGATGCATCTAATGATGGCCATGGGGATGGAAACAATGTATCAAGCCCTTTGCTGGCTGTGATGCATCTAATGATGGCCATGGGGATGGAAACAATGTATCAAGCCCTTTGCTGGCTGTGATGCATCGAATGATGTCCTTGGTGATGAAACAATGTATCACGCCCTTTGCTGGCTGTGATGCATCGAATGATGTCCTTGGTGATGAAACAATGTATCAAGCCCTTTGCTGGCTGTGATGCATCGAATGATGGCCTTGGTGATGAAACAATGTATCACGCCCTTTGCTGGCTGTGATGCATCGAATGATGTCCTTGGTGATGAAACAATGTATCACGCCCTTTGTTGGCTGTGATGCATCGAATTATGTCCTTGGTGATGAAACAATGTGTCACGCCCTTTGCTGGCTGTGATGCATCTAATGATGGCCATGGTGATGAAACAATGTATCAAGCCCTTTGCTGGCTGTGATGCATCAAATGATGGCCATGGTGATGGAAACAATGTATCAAGCCCTTTGCTGGCTGTGATGCATCAAATGATGGCCATGGTGATGGAAACAATGTATCAAGCCCTTTGCTGGCTGTGATGCATCGAATGATGGCCAAGGTGATGGAAACAAGCATTGTCCTTTGTTCATTGTCCAGTAAAGCATTTGGATAACGACCACCCAATAATTTAGTTGCGTTGATATTCCACGAGCTTGCAAACGGATCTGGGGTAATAATGTAACAATTTTGATGTAACATTGGGATTGCTACAATGTAAGGTATTTGAATCACTTCCTCAGGGCCCAGAATTCGATATGGTCTCTTTCCCAAATAACACCACCAGCCAAAGGATATGCAGCGATGACACCGTGATGAGCTGTTAACTCTGTGCGAAGGAAACTGTGGTTGTTCCTCCTGCATCACCGGAGACGGCATCAGAGTTTCAGGAACAGTCAGTCCCCGCGATGAGGGATCAGAGGGAACGATGCTGCATTTTATGTTTTACTGAAATTTTTTAGGACTCCATTTTAAAGCATTCCTGTTACTGACCTTCAAATGTTTAGGTTTTAGGAAGAGAAAGGATGGTCTGTTTTATCCTCTTTTGTTAAATGTTTGTGCCATGGGGTCGGTGCCTTTCTAAAAGCTGCTGTGAGGTGAAGGAGGTCAGTGGAGGGGTCAGAGGATGTGCTGACCTGTCTGCCCCTTCTTCTGAGGGAGGCTTTGGCGGTCTGTTTGCTTGTACTGTTGGCACCTTGGCATTTGTGGATGGGGGGTTGCTGCCATCTGATAAATTTGATAACTTTTAATCTCTGTAATTTTAGATGTATCATTTATCAGTTTTTTTTTCTTGATACTTTTTATCTGTGTGTTTTTCGGCTCTGCAGATGCTGAATAAAGAGTCATTGGCAGACTGTCTGACTGACATGATTCTCTTTCCCAATAATACCGCCAGGCACAGGATATGCTGTGACGCAGACACCTCGATAATTTTCTTAAATCTGTCTAAATATTTTTTTTTTATATTCCTCTACCACAGGAGATGGCTTCAGACTTTCAGAAAGGTGGTACCCATGTACTATCATAAAAATAATAACATTTTATGCCACAGAATACATTATGAGATTGCAGCAAAGAGTGACATGTATGAGAATGGTGGGCGTATGTACCTGTCAAAGGCCCCAACAACAGGAAATACTCCATCTTTAGCACCAACTGATGCCAAATACTGGCAATTCCAGGAGAGATGCAAGAAAGGCACCTCTTGCTTCTTCAAGATTTGTTGGTTCGTGTCCTGACAACACAATCTCTTGTGGAGGTAATTCATCTGTATGTAGTTGATCTGCATTCTTTAGGGGCTGCCCATAAAGTTCCAGTTGCTGGAAGTGCAGCTGATGTTGCAGCAGGTTCAGTCATTGACGATGTTGATTGCAGTTTGTCGGTTTCTGTTCTCGAAGTTGGTTGTAAAATTAGAGGCTCAGGAGACTCAGAGGTTCCTTGGAATGGACCAATGATTTCAACTTGGCTGATCTCTTCTTGGGCAAGTCAGGAATAGGGAGGGCACCCTGTACTCATCTGGAGGCGATGGTGCCAGTGGTGGTGCCAGTGAACAGAATCAACCGCACGATGCTTCTTTATATGACTCATTGACACCATCCTATTTTTCTTCCCACTAGGCAACTGCTGCAGGAACGCTGTGCGTGTGCCTTCTTCCTTAAGGACTGACACAGATGGCCTATCAGATTGTCTGAATGGCATCCTATTGCTGGACCGGATCTTCCATTTTTAGGAGCCAGCTTTTGTCATTAGCTTTCTATTTAGTGGTGGGCTCAGGGAAACTCTTCCTATTTGGAAGTTTATCTCTTACTTCTTGGATATTCTGCAACTAATTTATTCATGGAAATTGATCTAATACATCCTCTTGACTAAGCCTTTCCAGGGAGATCGAAGTCAGGTACATACATAGGTACCACAAAGAGCATTTTGTATAGCGTACAGTGATTTAGTTCCCCTCCAGTCAAGGTATTAAGTGCTTGCTGAACCCTATACAGTCCCCCCTTGCCATAGATTCCCTCTACTACATCCTGCTCGGCGACTTCTAGTTCCATGTCGATGACCCCAATGACAGTCCAGTTCTCTAGCAGTCAAGGCTTGTTTTACCTGACCATTTTCTCACTCATAGTGTATTTTCCATTCAGGACAATATGGTGAAAAAATAGTAGTTTGAAAAAACCAGACTATTGTCTGAAAGAAAGGTATGACCTGCTCCAATCACTGCTATCCACTGCAAATCTTTTATGACCGCATAAGACTAAGCAGTCTTTTGTGGCCACACCTACATAAATCTAGAGCATGAATTGGCCGCAACCAATATACAAGAATATTGATTGGCTACTGTCCCCTTTCAATGTGGCTTGCACTACTACCATTATATCTACTTAGATCTTCGCTGGAGATCTAGTTACAGAAGTAACCTTATAGGTGTACACCACTTTCTTTGCAACCGAATCAACAGTACAATGCCTCTTAATATGATATCCTTTGCTTGTTTTTGCATAGACCCCTTCCAAATGATTGCCTTGTGAGCAATCCAAAATGCAATTTTGCCTTGCTTGTGGGTGATTGCCTGTATTGCGGCATCAACATGTTGTGCAGGTTAATTGTTAACCACTCCTTTAAGAGTCGTTTGTAGGACAAACTAATGTAGTCACTTATGAACAGACACTACCTGAGTTAGTAACTCTCTTACTTCTGGAAGTGTTGGATTCGATACGATATATAGATAGCAAATACAGGCCAGGTGGCCCCATCATTGCTTACGGGACTCATTGTAATGTTCTGCACCATATATGGTAGTTGCCCACCAAACTGTGCCTGGTGTAACAATCTATCACATGAGATACCACAAGGCTACTTAGTAGAAACTCCAAATCTTCTTTAATTAAGGAATAGCACACTCAGGAACACTAGAAAATGAGGAATGCATTTTAAAGATTTATTTTAGAATCAAAAACCTAGTCTAATGCATGCAATATAAATTGTAACCACAATAAAGACTAATAGAATAGTTTACCTGAAGCATAAACAAAAGGAAGTACTCCAACATGATTGCTGTTATATGTTCATAGCAATTACGTCCTCATTCTGCTACTTCTAAGCACTAAGCAAATGATAGCACAGCAGAAAATAAAAACCTATATTGAGCTTCGTATATGATCCACAGCTGCATAACTGTTTGAGTAATAGGAATTTTGTTCAATATATTAGCAAAGACTACTGCTCTTGTTGTGCGCGGCCAGTTGCATTGATAAGTTCAGCCAGTGAAGAGGTGAAGACTAAGGGGCATATCAGCAACACCCGGCGATAATTATCGCTCAGCGCTCTTAGCGTGAGGATAATTATCGCCGGCTAGCGTGAATTTTTATCACTGAGATAGCGTGCTATTAGCAACGCTTATCTCAATAGCGATAAAAATCCTCACGCTAAGTGGCTAACGTGAGATTATCGCTGGAAACCCAGCGATAATCTCACGTTAGCTTGTTGATAGGGACAGACAAACTTAGCCATGATATCCTCCTTCCATAGGATATCATGGCTAAGTCAGAAAATTAGCAGACGTAAAAAAGCAGCGTTAATCGCGGTTAGCGCTGCTTTTTTTGTCTCTAACAGGGTTAGCGATATTCTTGATAATAGGAGATATGTCTCTTAGCGACATTTCTCCTATTATTTTACTCTGGAACGCCCCCTTTGCATCTCATTAGTGATGCAAGGGGAAGCGTAGAGTAAAAGGGTGCTAACATGCAAATTTGCATGTTAGCTCCCTGTTGTTGATAGGGCGCTAGTTTTATCTCTGCTTTTTTGGCTTTTAAAGCCAAAAAAGCAGAGATAAAGCCCTTGTTGATATGCCCCCAAGTGCCTGCCCAGTAGACTTTATTTAGAATTGGTGATAAGATTCTGTATGGCCTGTCCCTCTGTTTCCAATTTCTCCTTTCTTATCCATCTCTACTTGTGCTTAGATTAAAAAGATGTTTTAACTGTTTTACAGTTCTCTGAGTAAACACTGAGCAGAGAGTTATGTGATTACCTTTCACTTATTTCAATTCTGTGAGATGATGTTCTTTTGATTGCATTCCGTCCATCAATTGTGTGCCTTTTGCTTTCTCGCCCTAAGAGCGCCGGGTATGCCTAGACATAGGTCCCGGGCTCACTGTGCCACTGGAATCAAGATATTCTGTCTGAAGAGGGGTGAAACCCCGAAACCGGTCCTAGGATGCTTGTTTCCGGTCCAGGGAGGAACTGGCTTGGCAGTTCGGGCTGGTCTGTTCCCATCAGGCACAGGGTCAAGACTGATTTGCATATGGCCAGGTCTAAACTGGGGTGGCATGGTGAGCAAAAGAATGATGGATTTAACCCAGATCTTTTGACTGGGGGAGAATGTTTTGATTTGTTCTGCATTCCGTCCATCAATTGTGTGTCTTTTGCCTTCTTTTGAACAATGGCAAAAACAAGACACGTTGGGGCAGATTTACAAGCCCCTTGCGACACATTTACGCCACCGTTGCGTCACTTCTGTGACGCAGTGGCGGCATAAACCATGCACGATGTTGCACCTTATTTACAACGTGATGCATCTAGGGAGATGCGTCACGTTGTAAAGCCCTGCGCTACATTAAACTGCACCAGGTTTTATGTTTGCAGGGTGGGCGTTCCGTCGGAAAAAGCTTCGGAAAAGTGACGCAGTGAAATCTACAAGATTTCACTGAGTCACTTTTCCGCCGCTGCTGCGTCAAAACCCTGCACCTGCCTGAAGCA
Source organism: Triturus cristatus (assembly GCF_964204655.1). Classification (NCBI taxonomy): domain Eukaryota; kingdom Metazoa; phylum Chordata; class Amphibia; order Caudata; family Salamandridae; genus Triturus; species Triturus cristatus. The sequence continues at coordinate 35,500,713 of NC_140590.1, read as the reverse complement.
TGCGTAAGGAGTGACGCAGCATGTTTGGTATGGGCAGCCCCTGAGTATTGCTAGAGTTGCGTCGCGCTTGCGACACAACTCCAGCAGTGCGCCACCTTTACGCCATCAGATGCGTCACGCATCTGTTTATCCTTGTAAATGCGGCGCATCTGTGGTGGCGCAAGGGTAAACTTGCGTGACGCATCTTACCTAGCGCATCCCTGCTGATATGCAGTGATGCACGAGTCCTTGTAAATCTGCCCTATAGTTATCTACTGTCTAGAAGCTCATCAGAAATTAATAACAAATAATGCATTACAGAACAGTCAGCGCTTAGATTATATAGTGTGAATATATTCAAGCAATACTTGAGCTTCATGTTGCAGAACTCAATAACATTTGCTAAAGGTCATTTCTATATAATCATACATATTCACTTTTAATGGAGTTACATATGTAAGTCATTACTGCCATGGTTTAAGAAAAGCAAAAGGAATCGTAGTGAGTGACTAATGAGTAAGTAATTACTCACTCATACTGTCGCTGTTCAAGCGGTAGGAGGAGCCTAGGCCTTTGGTCTTGCGCGCTGCTACCCCTCTCCTGCCTCATAGCTTCTCGTGACTGGGACCGCGTCAACACAGCAATCCAAGTCCCACTACCACCAGTTAGCTCTGTCCGCCCAGAGGGCTGCGGATTGGAATTCTTTCCTCTTCCTTTCTTGGCACATCATTCCAGTGGTTGAGGAATCTTAATTTGGATGTCTGCTGTCTATTTAGCATTTTTGTTTATTTGGTATCTGGCCTCTATTAGTGTTATTTTTCACTGCTATTCTGGGTCACTATTTCGCTGGTTGCCCCACCCGGTTTCCATCATTTTTCTCATGCCCCCACCGTTGTTCCCACTTCCTGCCCTCCTCCCTCCCTGACAGCCCCTCCCACCTCCCAGGGCTCCAGTAGCAGCCCCTGATCTCTGGTCTTGCGCGCCCCTCCCCATCTCCTGCCGCACAGCTCCTCGTGATTGGGACCGCGTCAGCACAGCGATCCAAGTCCCACTACCGCTAGTCCTCTCCGGCTGCCCGGAGGCCCGTCGGTTGGAATTCCTTCTCCTTCCTTTATGGTCATGTCATTCCAGTGATTGTGCTATGTTGAGGTAGCTTAATTTGGATTTGTACTGTCTATTTAGCATTTTCATTTATTTGGTATCTGGCCTCTGTTAGTGTCATTTTTCACTGCTGTTCTGGGTCACTATACCGGTGGTTGCCCTGCCCTTTTCCAGCCACTTGTCTCGCACCCCCACAACTGTTTGACTGCTTCCTGCTCTCCCTGACAGCCCCTCTCACCTCTCAGCCCTTCTGCGCCCTTCTGTGCCTGGACCATGCCCAGCGTCAGGACCACTAGCTCCCGCCACCATCCACCATTACACCACAGAGGAGCTCCTAATCCTGGTCCACAGACACCGGAACAACAGCTGTTTCATGGCCTCCCCGTGATCAACCAAAGGGCCCTTCACCTGCCACAACTGGCACTTCTCTTGTCACAAAGGACCCCCGGCCCACACCGGATCACACACTGCTCCCGTTCAGAAGACTACGAGCAACCCAGCACAACTCTGATGCATCCTGCTCAACGCCTGATCCCTCTTCAAACACAACACGGAAATCTGGGGTACCATCACCACCTTCACCCTGGAGGCTGTCTTCATCACTGAAACATGGCTCAACCTCTTCTCAAACCCTGACATCGCTACCGCCACTTCCAATGGCTACAAGATGATATACCGATACCGCACCGACAAACATGGCGGGGGCATTGCCATGATCTCCAGGGAAGCCATCCAATGCACGACCACCAACGATGACCCGACGTCTCTTATGGAACTTCAGACTACAGACCAACTAGGCCTGGGCTAACATTTTGTTCCGTTCGCGGAAATTGCGATAATTTGACATTTTCGCGTTCCACGGAAACCGCGAAAATGTCAAAATTTCCGCATTCCGCAGCTTGGCGATAATTTGTTTCTTGCTCGCGCTGTAAAATAATACATTCTCACGCGTGCGCGATCGCCTTACCTGAATCCCTGCATTCGCCGACAAGTTTTCTTGATTCGGTCGCGGTCTCCATGAGATGTTGTATTGTTTTTAGCCATTTGCGCTGTCTCGCGACAGTTCGCGCCCGCAGTGACGTCATGCGTTGCGCGATCATGTCTTTCTTCTCGCGATCACGCACCACGAGACAACTGATAACAAGATGGCCGCGCCCGCGAGCAACCACATGGGAAAGTTGGCAAGCCGCAACCATGCAGAAAATCTTGCGAACATGCGGGAAAAAAACTTCTGCATCTTCGCGATATTTCCTCGTGTTTGCGATAATTTTAAAAATTTTCGCGATAATTTGCGAAAGTGGATTTCGCAAATTCCGCCCACCCCTAAGACCAACGCCAAGACCACGATAAGAGGCACCCTCGCCTACAGACCCTCAGGACCTGGGCCACCCTTCTGAGACATAATTTCCAACCTTGTTGCCCTCCCTTGCCATTGATTCCCTCCACTACTTCCTGATCGGTGACCTCAGGTTCCACATCGATGATCCCAAGGACACTAACTCTGCCACCCTCATGAAGAACCTCAGCAACATTGGCCTCACCCAACTGGCCACTGAAACCACGCACAAAGCCGGGCACACACTCAATGCCATATTCACCTTCAGCAAACAGAATCAAACTTACCCACATCACAGAACCCCTCTGGACCGACAAGCCCATCATTCACTTCACCATCTCTCATGCCCAGAACCCCACTGCCAAGCTCCACAGCACCTCCTGCTGCAGCTGGGGCAAGGTAACTGAGACTCTATGGACACAAGCCCTCAGCACCTCACAACTGGAAACTTCAGCAGACCTTGACCAGGCCATCCAGAACTTCTCTGCCTGGATCAACAAATGCTCAGATGGAGTCGCCCCATCGAAACCACTGAAAACAAACAAATCCTTGAAAAAAGTTAGATGGTGTACCCAAGAGCTCAGAACCATCAAATGCAACTGCTTCAACCTCGAGAAGCAATGGTGTGCCACCAAGGACCCTTCGACAGAGACGCTCATGAAGCAGTCATCAGCAACTACCAACTGCGCATTAAGGAAGCCAAGAGAGTAGCCATCACCGTCTGCATCGACACCGCGGCCAACCACAGAAAGGAACTTTTCTAAATTGTCAAGGACTACTCCATCCTGACAGCCATAGAGAACACCATCCACCCCCACAAGAACTCTGTAACACCCTCTCAGAGTACTTCCACAGCAAGATTGCCACCATCTGCCACAAATTTGACCCCAAACCCACCACCCCAGGGCCAGACTGGGAACCGAAACCGGCCCTGGGAAACTGCTCGGCCGGCTCCCTGGGGGTGGGTGCGGTCGAGCTGTTTGCTAAGGCCAGTTTCGGCCGATTTGTTACAGTGGGATAATATTGCTGGCCCTGGTACCAAAAACACCCCCCATGGGCCCAAAACTGGCCCCCACCCTGTCACTCAACAGGGAAATGTCCAGTGCCATCTATGGCCAGTCCAGCCCTGCACCACCCTCAGCCTCGACAATCTCAACCAACCAAAAAACACCAGCAGAATGATAACCTCCTGGTCTCCGCTCACCACCCAAACCACCACAGTCATCATGCCGTCCATACACTCTGGGGGGTCCAATGACCCCTGCCCCCACCATCTCTTCCACCTTCGATCAAACCTAATTAGCACGGAACTCACCAGCATCCTCAGCACCTCCCTCTCCAGATCAATCTTACCCTGACGTATGGAAACACCGGAGGTCAGACCTCTCCTCATGAATCCTCAGCCGACACCAGTGATCTAAATATTTCCACCTATCTCCCTGCTAACCTACTCAGTCAACTTACTTGAGAAAGCCATCAACCAACAGCTCACCAAATACCTGGAATAAAAACAAAATCAGGACTTTGCACAAACCACAGCACTGAGACTGTGCTGATCAACGACACAGATGACATCAAAACTCTCCTCAATTGTGGAAACAATGTGGCTCCTCAACCTCTCTGTGGCATTCAACACCGTCTCCCACCACACCCTCATCTACAGGCTCCACAACATCAGCATACACCACAACGCCATCAAGTGGATCACTTCCTTCCTTTAAGGCAGCACACAGAGCATCTGATTGCCTCCCTTCACCTCCGCACCCAGGAACATCATTTGCGACCTACCCCAAGTATCATCCCTCAGGCGAACCCTGTTCAACATCTACCTTAGAGACAGCGTCGGATCCCATGGACTCAACATAAATCTCCTACACTGATAACACTGAACTAATCCTTTCACTCACCGAGGACCCCTCCAATGCTGAAACCAGTTTTGCAATGCCATGACCAACGTGGCAAAATGGATGAGAGACAGCAGCCTCAAATTCAACTCTGACAAAATAGAAGTTATGATCTTCGGGAACAACGCCCCGTATGGGACCACAGCTGGTGGCTAGCAGAACTCGGTCCAACACCCATTCCAACAGACCATGCATTCAACCTCAACATCATCCTCGACAGCCAACTAACCATGAAACGACAATTCAACACAGTCACCTTCTCCTGCATCCACAACCTCTGCAGAATCTTCATATGGATCCCCACCAACACCAGAAAGACCATCACGCAGGCCCTTGTCACCAGCCACTTCAACTATGGCAACGCTCTCTATGACGGACTCTCCATCCAGCTCCTCAGAAGACTTCAGACTACACAGAACACCGCAGACCAAACAGAACACCGCAGCCAGACTCATCCTGGACCTCCCCAAATGGACACGCATCACCCCTCACCTGAGAAACCTCCACTGGCTCCCCATCCAGAAGAGATGCTAGCTCATGATCCTCACGCATACATACAAGGCTCTACCCAAGTAAAGACCATCCTACATCAACCATCAACTGAATTTCCACCTGTCCTCAAGACACCTGTGCTCCGCATCACCCGCTCTAGCACACATTCCCCGCATCCATCGCAGCTGTAGTGGGGTTCGCTTCTTCACCAATGCCCCTATCTGGTATGCTTCTGGAAGAAACTTATGACCTGGCTTTTTGCCTGAGATACGGAATGCTCGTCGCCCACATACTATTACGGGTAATAGTGCTTTGCTATGCAAATACTGAATGATTAAATTAGTCACCAAGGCATTTACTCACTCATTACTGGCAATGTGAAGTCAAAGTGGAGTCTGTTGAGTGATTGAGGCTTTTATTATTCTTTACTATCACTCACTGCTATCAGAGTGGAGGCAGAAAAGAGACTGGTGAGGGACTGAGGCATTAAATCACTTTTTATTGCCCACACGGAATCAATGAGAAGCTTGGTATGGGATTAGGGCTTTTACTCACACAGTGCTATCAGTGTGCAGTCAGAGAGGTGCATGGTGAATAACTGAGGCATATACTAACTCTTTACCATCAATGTTTAGCCGCAGAGGATCCTGGAGACTTTAATCACTTGTTACAGTCACCGTGGAGAGTGGGGAGCCTGCTGAGTGACTGGGGCTTTTACTCGATCACTTCAATCTGTGTGAAATCATAGAAGAACCTAGTGAGTTTTAGAGAATTTTATGAACTCTTTACTGTCAGTATGAGGTCAGAGAGGAGCCTGGAGAAAGACTGAGGCCTTTACTTACTCATTACTGTCATTGTGGACAGAAAAGAGCTGGGTGGGTGACAGAGGCTTTCAAAACTCCTTTCTATCCCTCTACTGCAAGAAGTGTGCAGGCAGAGGTGAGCCTAGTGAGTGGCTAAGGGTTTTACTCACTCTTCATTGTCTCTGTGGGGCCAGTGAGTGGGCCAGTGAGTGACGTTTGGTGAATTGACTTCAATGTTCCTTTGCTGAAAGGTTTGGAATGTTGAAGTGGTTGGTGAAGGGAAGCTTAGGCCTGTGAAGAGGTAATTAGGTAATGCTTGACTGGGTTTATATTCTGAGCGTGTATCGAGATTGAGTGTTAGAAGAAAAGAATCGCTGAGCCACGACGTAAGACATGCACCAGCAGTTTATATTTTTTCCTGTTTTTTGCAGAAAGTCGGTTGTGTGGAGGTAGAAATATATGCTGGTAATTCTATTTCTGAAGATGGATTGGCATGCAAATGACAAAGTTAATACGTTGTCTGGAGATACAGAAGCATGTTGGTGTGGGCCAACGTTGCGACTAAGAGAGTGTGCTCATGACCAAGTCCTTTGGAAGACGCTACTGAGAAGGGAAAGTGAGGTTGTGTTTTAGAAGACCCTACTGGGAAAGATGTCAACTCAAGTGTTTGGAACACCCTACTGGAAAATGAAGGTCAGGTCATGTTTTTGGAAGATCCTATTGGGAAAGGAAGGCAAGGTGGTGTTTTTTGAAGACCCTACTAGGAAGGCAAGGTGGCCCTTCAGCGCTTGCTAAGTGAGGAGTAACGTAAGGCAGCGCAAGTCTTTACCTTTCCTTATTTTGCCACATGGAGGCATTCCATGGGTGGACCGTGGGTGTTCCCACATATCCACCCATAGATTTGGGTGCAATCCCAGATTTTCCATGAGTGGTAGACCTGGGAACATGTCAGAATGGTATGCCTTCCCAGGGGAGGTGTAATGAGGAGAATATCTGCAGCACATGTAGAAAGAGGAAATAGCCTTATGGGATTGTTTTGCCCTCTCCCTTTCACACAGCACAGCAAGGTGTCGAGAAAGAGGGATTGAGAATGTCAGTTGTGTACAGTTTTGGGATGTAAATCGAGCAAGAATTGGAAGAATTAAACCTGGAGAGTCATGCGCGATGAGTGAGATATAGGGTGCTATAGAGAGCCTAGAGCAATGCCTACTTCATCAAAGAAAGGTTCTGCATATGGTTATATCTGCATTAAAAGGGGCAGTGATAGTGAGTGTGGGGAGCTCAGAGGAAGAGAGGGAGTCTGTTTAGGAAGGGGTAGAAGTGAGTGTGAGTGGTTTGTTGAGGGTCCAACCTCTTCTTAGATGAATGGATGTGATACATGTGTCACAGTGGTGCCACTGTGATGAGCAGCTAAGGGTGTCTATTGCCATCCACCCTTATTTTATTTATTTAAAGTGACTGGCTTTATTGTCCTTATACTGCAAGAATTAGCATTTTAAATCCATATGTATTGGCTTTGGGAATGCTTGTTAGATGGGTGAATGATTAGGATAACCCTGGAGCAGTAGATAGTTCACTGTGTTTATAGCAAAGGACATGAAATACAAAGCAGGAAATGACATTGGCAATGCCATTTTATTTGTCCTTAGCCAGCCGGTGCAATGAGTAGATGTTTTTATTTTATTCCAAGCATGCAGGGCAAAATCAAAAGGAAAGCAAAGACTTCATTGGCTAAAGATTGAGGTAATACGATTGCAAGAAGATTTTTTATTTAAAAAGAAAATACTCCTCTTGTGCGTGAGTATTAGCATCCCATATGCTTATAAGTGGGCAGGGGCACCTGGACAAAGTACAGAAACATTTAGAAAGTGTGAATGATCTGCACAGGAAACATGACCCTTATTGTCTCCAAGAAGAGATCCTGTTAGCTTTGATTTATTATAACCTGAAAAGATAGATGATACACACTAACATGATTACACAAAAAAAGAATGAAAATAAAATAAAGCATTGGCATGGTTAACTATTGCCCCACCCTGACACTACAGAGGGCATAATTTTAGGCAGATGTGCAAATGACATCCAACAACATGCCATCACACATAGCACACGACAGTCAATCCTTAAAGTCTGCTGATTTATCGCACCATATTGTGTACGGTGGTGGATGGAAAAACATGAGAATGACAGCTGAACAGACCTTTGGATTTAAAGAGCTGACCTAGACCCATATACATATGTATGTGTATATATATATATTCACTGAAAAAACCAAAGGTTTCAGGGGCGTTATAGTTAGGAATTGGATTTAAAAAACCTTAGAAATTCACTAAAAAAACATGGGTTTCAGGGGCGTTATAGTTAGCTGGACATTTCAATCATACAAAACCCTAGAAATTCCCCCGTTATAGTTAGTTCAGCTAACTATAACTCGCGCCCCCGCAATGCACTGCTGATGACGTCACATTTCACATCACTCATGACATGGTCAGTGACATCACTGATGACATCACTGATGACATCTCAAATGACATCACTGATGACATCACTGATGGCGTGATCCAGTGACTGTGTGTTTCTGTAAAGTTTAAATATGTTTTATATATTTATAGTGAAAGGCCTGTGGAAGAATGAGTGGGTGTACAAGTATGTGAATGGATGATTTTCTAGGTGCGTAACTGACTCTATAAGTGAGTCATTAAATGTATCTTACTGCAGACTAGTGACTAAACTGTGTGAATGTCTGTATGTGTCTGTGTGTAGGTGTATAAGTGGCTGCATGGTTTTATGAATAGCTATATGAGTGTCTATATGGGTTATTGATTGGCTGTCTGAGTATCTGTATGGGTGCCTGAGTGTTTGTGTGGGTAGGGTGTGTGTGACTCTGTGCATACATGTGTGAGTGGGTGATTCTATGGGTGCATGGTTTTAAGAGTGTATCTGTGATGAACTGTATGATTGAGTGAGTGTATGTATGGGTGTGTTAGGGATTGAATGTATATCTCAGTGGTACATATGTGACTAACTACATATGTGAAAGGCAGTATATATGCGTGTAAGAGCATATAAGTGGGTATATGTGAGAGTGTGTGATTGTGAGAGTGGCTGTATGGATGAGTGTGTGCTTGTATCAATGATTGTATAAGAGCGTAAGCATGTGGTAGTATTTTTATGAGTAAGTGAACTTGTGTGTATAACTGTATAGGGGAGTAAATTGGAGTGTGATTAATTATTTGCATGACTAACTAGGTGTGTGAGTACGTCTATGGATGATTGGCAGTGTCTGAGTGTCTATATAGGTGTATAAATGCATATGATAGTCTTGTACGGAGTGACTGTAAGTATGAGTGACTGTACAGGTGAGTGAGTGGAGATGTATGTAGACCCAAGAGTCAATGAGTGGGTATGTAGTTATTGGTATTGGAGTATCTATGGTTTTCAAAATGGCCGTCTGAAATTTTGAGTTGGTGTATCAAAGGTTATATTAGGGTGTGAGAAGATACACTAATTTATCACATGGATGACATCATCAGTGATGTCATCAGTGATGTCATTTGAGATGTAATCAGTGATGTCATCAGTGATGTCACTGACCATGTCATGAGTGATGTAATATGTGACGTCATCAGCAGTGCATTGCGGGGGGGGGGCCAGTTATAGTTAGCTGAACTAACTATAACGGGGGAATTTCTAGGGTTTTGTATGAGGGAAATGTCCAGCTAACTATAACGCCCCTGAAACCTATGGTTTATTTAGTGAATTTCTAAGGTTTTTTAAATGCCAATTCCTAACTATAACACCCTGAAACCTTTGGTTTTTTCAGTGAATTTCAAAGGTTTTTTAAATGCCAATTCCTAACTTTAACGTGCATAAAACCTATGGTTTATTCAGTGAATTTCAAAGGTTTTTTAAATGCTAATTCCTATCTATAACTTATCTCTGAAGATATCATGTTTAATGATTTTGATTGGATTTCTATATTTTTCAAATTCAGTGTGTCAATTTCATTAATTATCTTTTTTTTTAAATTCTTTTTTATCACCATTTTTCTAAATATTTTTTTAACTATATGTTCAAAACTGTATTTTATATATTTTTTTCAATGTTTTTGGACCTGCGCACCCTATGCGCACCGTTCTCGATCCCTATGTGATAGCATCCGCGAATGGTACGAGTTGGCTACGTGTTTAGTGCGCGATCGCAATGCGACAGGTACGTGACTCCAGCCTATACGCGACACGTTCGATGTACGTAACGCGATGTTTACACGCTTCCGCGATGCGTCATGTGCGTCTATGACGCGGTAGGTGTGCAGATCCCGCGAAATATTTAACATTTAAAAAAACATATATATATGTATTTCATGTGAATATTAATTGAAGACAAACTCTAAACTAGTCTTAAAACTAATATATTTTTACATCTAATCCTATATTTCTTTTTAATTCAATTTTGCGGATGCGCGCTGGGTGCATGCTGCGTAAGCGCACGGCGCGCGGATCCCATGTGACCTGCAAAAAAAGAGATTTGATTGGTTCATTACACTTCCTCTTCTAACTATTGAAAGACCCCACCCATTTCAATCATTCTTCTTTGACCTTCTTTAGAGCACCATCTCTTTGGAGAGAAGAAGATTTTTTAGACTAAGTTTACACTTAGCTCTAACTTTTTTCAACCAAAAATGGCTTCAGGGCAGCAGGCATCACCTGCATCTCCTCATACTTCTGAGGATGAATTTTTGCCGGAGGCACCACCCAAAAAACGTTTTTCTTCAGTGGTGTGGAAATTTTTTACTTTTCCCTAGGGGCAGAATAAGACCAATGCCACCTTGGTCACGTGCAAGATTTGCAAAAGAGTCCTATGGAGAGGGGATCCTAACAAGAAATACTCCTGCGGCACGGCAAGTATGATGAAGCACATGAGGACCCTTCATCCGAACAATCTTGCACGAGAAGAGTGCCGACGGATGAGAAACACTCCTGCTCCTGCGCCTTCCACCTCATCGCAGCTGAGCACATCAAGAGTGCATCCATCAGACCAAACCTTGGACATCCGTCCTCAATTTCAATTTTTAAAAGTGCTCTGCACTAAGTGCAATAAGACTTTGTGCTATGGTGAGCAGTCGATCGATCTGATCTGCTGCCGCCAAGAAAGTCACATTTGCTAGTTTTTTTGTTTTTTTTTATTGTTCCCTGAAGTTCATTGTTTGGTTTCTCCTTATTTTATTTTATTTTATTTTTTTGCAGTAAAACCAAAAAAAATTAAAAATTGTTCAGAAAACCCCCCAAAAAATTTAAAAGAAGAAAAAAAAAAGTTCTTGTAAGAACTAACTTTCGTGGTTTAAAAAAAGAGCTAAATTTCTTTGTTAGTGTTAGTTTAGATCAGGGGTACTCATAGTACGGCCCGCGGGCCACCAGCGGCCCGGCAAGCCTTTCTTGGCGGCCCGCGGACCTTGCAGACATCGTACCGGTGTTTGTTTAACAGTGTCAGCAAACACAGACTCTGCTCTGTAGGGGCCCGGGGATTCAAGCGATAGTCAGAGTGGAGCTGCTGGGGCGCTAAGAGGTGAAATACAACAAAGCCTCGTTATCATGCAAATGGTCTCTTAAAGACCTGTGAAGTACTCGGGTGGGGCTGTGTGTGTGCCCTGGAAGGGAAGCTGCCTCAGCTGCCAGGGGCATAACGCAGCCCCCGTGGTGCGGGGGCCCCCACGCTCCAGGGGCCCCCTCACTCTAAGCGAGGGAGACGGCTGCGCCTGGAAGCAATCCTCTTCTGCCTCCCCAAGTCCCCATAAATTAAGCTGTGCGCGCACACACCACGGTGACGGCCTCTAAGCCTCCGAGTCTTCCCTCTCATTCTATCTCGCTCCTTAATGAAAACCAAGACTTCAAGAAACGGATATTACCCTCTCTTTCCTCCTTTCGTTTAATTGCTCCCCTGTGAAATGGATCCAAAAAAGAATAACATTTTTGCTGGAAATGTTGTCTTTCTCTGACACAAGTGCACCCTCTGGGTGGAGAAAAATAAAACATTCCAAATGTGAAAAATAAATAACTAATTAAAGCAAGACAGAGTGGTTGCAAGATGTCCAGATTGATTTATTTACACCTAAATACATTAGTGCCACTTTACAGTGTTTGCCAGTGAAGGGATACTTTTGTTTTCTCTTCTCTCTTTGAACAACATAGTTTTCCCTGTGTGGGAAAGTGCACCCTGCCTGGAGGTACTGAAATACCTGCTTGTTGAGTGAATCGGAAAACAAAATGTGTACACGACTGTGTGTTTACGAATGTGGTCTTTTATACCATACTGCCTATGTTTTGAAAGAATATAAGCAATGGGCACTGAAACGGGTCCCTTCCGGGCCCTGTATTCATGGCCTTACCTTTTCATGCAAAAGCACTCACTAATTTCAGAATAATGAGTGTAAAAGGAAAAAGGTAACCATGACTGAGAGGGAGGGAGACGGAGAGGGAGAGAGAGAGAGGGGGAGAGTGGGAGGGAGACAGGGAGGTAGGGAGACAGAGAGGGGGAGACAGAGAGGGGGACACAGAGAGGGGGAGACAGAGAGGGGGGAGACAGAGGGAGACGGGGAGGGAGGGAGAGAGAGAGGGGGAGAGAGAGGGTGGGAGACAGGGAGGGAGGGAGACAGAGGGGGGAGGGAGACAGAGGGGGGAGGGAGACAGAGAGGGGGAGATGGAGAGAGACGGAGAGGGAGAGAGACAGATAGAAGGAGAGAGGGAGGGAGACGGAGGAGGGAGGGAGATGGAGGGAGGGAGGGAGATGGAGGAGGGAGGGAGACAGAAGAAGAGGGAGGGAGACGGAGGGAGAGGGAGGGAGACGGAGGACAGAGGGAGACGGAGGAGGGAGGGAGACAGGGGAGGGAGGGAGGGAGATAGAGAGAGGGGGAGAGAGAGATATGTGTATGCTGGGTCCGGTGGCTCAGTGGACGAAGGCGTCCGCTGCAGGGACCTGTGTTCCACCTCATGGTCACAGTTTTTTTTGTTGCTCTAGCCCCGCCCTCTCCCCCAATGACCCCGCCCCCAAGGTGCGGCCCTCGGCCACAAACCACACTGTAAATTTGGCCCCCAAGAGATAGTTTGTGATTACCCCTGGTTTAGATGAATGTATGTGTAGTATGTAATTGACTGAATGAATGCATTAGTAGTGTATGGTGAATGTATAAGTGCAGAAGTATGAGGAAGTGCTGCAGCATCACACAGTAACCTCTTTAACTACAGTGTGCTGTAGTACTTCCAAAGCACAGGGATGCAACATATGTACATAAATATGTTGCAAATCTATGCTTCTGTCTGCACGGCTGCTTAAACTGCAGCCATGTGGTGACACAGGCACCCTTGCACCATAGTGCAAGGATATCTGTGTCATGTGCTGTTTGTTTTTCTGCAGGAAGACACACCTTCCTGCACAAAAACAATGAGAATATGCATTTTTCTTCTTCAATGTATGCTGAACATTTCAGCATGCATTGAAGATATAAAAATGTGGAGAAATGAAAACAATTCTCCTTGTTGTGCTTTCCTACACCAATTTTAGAATGGTGCAGCATTCACACACATATCGAGATTCATGATTTCTGATAAATCTAGACATGTGTCTTGTTCTATGTGTATTAAGTGCAATCTTGCACAACAACACTTATAGAACACCCTTTCAACACAAAGTGGTGTGCATGATGAGGTTATATTTACATGGAGTATAAAAAGTGCACAGAGTGCCTTTTCCTCTCTTTGTAAATATAAAAGAGTATCTTGCACAATAACTATGTTACAAAAAGTGACATATTTCCATTTTTAAATTTCCTTGCGAATGATAGAAGGTAAGCACAGAGTTTTGTCTGCAAAGATGTTCAAAGAAGAATGATTGAAATGATTGCGGTCCTTCAACAGCTAAAAAGGTGAAATATTATGAACCCCTCAAATCTCTTTTTTTGCAGGTCACATGATATCTGATTATGGTCAGATTTCAAAACAACATAAACAGAGTGTTTTTAGAAACGTGTTTCAACTTTGTAGCTTCTTGCAGGCCTCTTCATTCTGCATATTGAGACTTAGTTAAACTTACCTTCACAGTAATAGCAATAAAAAATGGTATATATTTTTTTCTGTTTTTCATTCAAATATAAATCAATATAAATTGCTTATTTTAAAATTTGTATCTGTGAAAGAAATGGGAAAAAAATATAACATGTAATCATACATTTTTTACAACACAGCATAATTTCCACAAAGTAATTTTCTTGCCCTTTTTGCTGTTCTCAGAATATATTAAATTTCACTAAAAATAGTGATTTCAATCGTACTCATCACTTAACAGCGGGCAAAAAAAACACAATCTCAAAGATTGTTAAAAAAAAACAACATGCCATTCTCAAAATACAGATCACAGAAATATAAAATGCACACAGATAACAACATTTTTTAACTTTAACTTACAAAAACTGTAAATGATGTCGCTATAAAATATTCACCAAATCTATAGTTGAATTTTTAGAGGATGCACCACGCCCACAACGTTTTCCTTCAGTGATGTGGAAATTTTCTACTTTTCTCGAGGGGCAAACAAAAACCAATACCACCTTTCTCGTGCACAAGATTTTCAAAAGAGATCTGTTACGAGGGGATCCTAACAAAAAATACTCATGCGGCACAGCAAGTATGATGAAACACCTAAGGACCCTTCATCCAAACAACCTTGCACGAGAAGAGTGCAAACAGATGAGAAACACTCCTGTTCTGTATCTGTAAAAAAGAATCACAAATAAATGTATATTAATAACTTTCAAAATTATACTATTCCATTACTGTACAAACACATTTTATATAAATACTGACTAAGAAACTATGGCCCTGAACCACTAGTGTGACGATGGTCAACACACTACATGCATAGTGCATACTACTTTGAAGCAGTTTATGCCCTAAAGCCTACCTCACTAAAACTCTACATGCTAACTGACTAAATAATTACAGTACTATAAGGAGACACACTGGGTGAGTGACAGGGTGTTTGCTAGAAGAGTATGAATACTAACTAGGGAATTGAAGGTGTGAAACACAACTGTGTAGGTGATTAGAGAACTGCATCCATACTGCATAGGCATTTAAAGCAGTCCATGTGCTAAGGCCTGGCTCACTGCATGACTACTTGGGTACTGACTGAATGATTAGAGTACAGCAAGGAGAGTGCCTAGGTGAATTTATAAGTGCTAGGCTTTTCGCACAGGGAATCGATTAGTAGTTGGTACTGAATGGGTCACAAGAGGAGTGCAAAGGCAGTGACAAGATGTTTGCTGGACTGTATGGATACTGACTAGGAAATTGAAAGTGTGAAAGACAAGTGTCTAGGTGGTTAGAAGACTGCATGCATAGTGGATAGGGGTTTGAAGCAGTCCATGTGCTAAGGCCTGGCTCAGTGCATGAATACTTAGGCACTGACTGAATGATTAGAGTACTGCAAAGATAGTATCTTGGTGAATTTATAAGTGTTTGAGTTTTCGCACAGTGAATGGATTAGTACATGATGCAGAATGGGTCACTAGAAGACTGCAAAGGGAGTGACAGGGTGTTTCCTGGAAGTGTATGGATACTGACTAGGGAATTGAAGGTGTAAAAGACAAGTGCAATAGTATGTTTGAACACTACATGCATACATTTGAAGCAATCTATTTGGTACTTAGAAACTGACTAAATAATCAGACTACTTCTAGGACAGTGCTTAGGTAAAACTTTTAAATTTTCAGTTCTGAAACAGTGAAGAGAATAGTACATGGTACTGCACCTTAGTGTCAAACCCTGACTCATTTTATCAATGCATAAGCAAAGACTAGCTGCTAATGCTACTAAAACTTGACAACATGACAGGTTTTAAAAGAGTTATCTGCTAAACAATACACAATGTTACCAAATGCTTCTCTCACAGTGGTTCCCAAATGCACACAGATTCATAATGTGATTCTAGACAACAACCACTATACCTAGGAGTTTACCAAAAATCACTCACTACTGTGGAAGTGGTAAGGGAACTGCACACAATCTTCATATTTCAGGACTGCACTTTTGTGTCAAAGCCTGACTCATTTAATCAAATCATAAGCAAAGACTGGCTTCTAATGCTACTAAAACTTGACAACATGACCGGTTTTAAAACAGTCATCTGTCAGCAAATACACAATGTTACCAAATGCTTCTCTCACAATCCTTACCCAAATGCACACAGACTCACAGTGTGATTTTAGACAATCAACACTATCCTAGGAGTTTACCAAAACTCATTCACTAGTCTAGAAGAGTTAATGGTACTGCACACAATCTACATATTTAAGTACAACACATCAGTGTCAAAGCATGACTCATTTAATCAACGCATAAGCAAAGACTGGATTCTAATGCTACTAAAACTTCACAACATGACAGGTTTTAAAAAAGTTATGTGTCAGCAAATACATGATGTCACCAAATGCTTCTCTCATAGTGATCCCAAATACACACTAACTCACACTGTGATTCTAGACAAGCACCACTATCCCTAGGAGTTTACCAAAACTCATTCACTACAGTGCAAGTGGTAAGGGAACTGCACACAATCTACATATTTCAGGACTGCACTTTTCTGTCAAAGCCTGACTCATTTTATCAAAGCATAATCCATAACTGTCTTCTAATGCTACTAAAACTTCACAACAAGACAGGTTAAAACAGTTCTGTCAGCAAATACACGATGTTACCAAATGCTTCTCTCACAGTGGTTCCCAAATGCACACATACTCACTGTGTGATTCTAGACAAACAACACTATGCCTTGCACTATACCAAAACACATTTCTTCATCTAGAAGTAGTACTACATTTTAGTATAGAAACATAAAATAACTCATTTCACAAATTCATAAACAATGACTGGTTTCTAATTCTACCAAAATATAAAAACAGCACAGTTATCTGTCTGCAAACACATGAAAAACACAAATGCTTATCACAGAATGGTTTGTACATGCACACACACTGTCAATAAGATTGTAGAGAAAAAAAGTACTCCCTACACTTTAGCAGGAGAAATACATTAGTCTGATTAAAATCAAAATAGTCTACATACATCCCCTCACAATTAAATAACTCGTCTTTCAAGTTCTTTTGTAGATTAAGAAGTATATCAGTCACTCACCATATTTTCTTTCACAGAATCTCTGTACTGTGCACCTCTCAGCAAAAACAAAGAATGGAAAAGATTCCCTTTCATTTTCCACACATATACATGTAAACATCAAATCACAATCCTTCACACATAAACTCAAAAGCAAACAAACATTTCTATTGGTTAAACATTTCAACCCTTTCCAACTGAAATACATTTCAACCCTTCCCCCAATCTGCCTTCTGCCTGTTACCATAGAAACAGGCCATGGAACACTGCACTAAGCACACAGGTCAGAAGTTCAGCACACAATGTTCCTACACGAGAGAGGAAGTGTGCTTCACTTTTCAACATATCAGCTAATCATATATAATGTTCCTTACAATCTGTTTTTGTTAACCAATAAGAATCATACCTGTAAAAAAACGAAATATACACCCTACCTTTCAGTGTACAAAGTAGTCATACAACCAATGATTTCTTGTCTTTTTTAAAAACAATTCCGTGGATCCGCGCACCCAACGCGATAGGATGCGCGCACCGTGCGTGCATTTCGCCGTTTTTTTTTTTTTTTAAAAAGGGGGTCCCCAGGGGGTCCTTCTGGGACCCCCTAAGCACCTCTAGAGGGTCAGAGTATTTCCACTCTGCCCCCTTTATATATTTTACACACTTTTTCCCCTTGCTTCTTCAGCCTCTCTTCTACCGAGGCAGAAAATGGCCGCCAACAGTTCCTGGTTTCGAATGTAGAGAGACACTCGACAGCCAATTAGCATTCAGCGCGTGATTGGGAGGGTGCGCGCTCGGTTCGGGGAGGGTGCGCGTACGGTGCGTGTGGGATCCGCGGATCCTCCGCGATCATAGATATTTATGTACTTTTAACTCTAATTTTCTCAGGAACTACTGAACGGAGTCACACCATTTATGCAAAAGGCATGAGTCTGAACTGAGGACTACCTCTTTGCCAAATTTGGTGTCATTCCGTTCAGCGGTTCGGGCTGTAGCTGTGACAACAGATCCCATGGGAAATTGCATGGGGAAAACGCGTTTTGGGACCCCCCTTTTTTCTCGGCCCCCGCTTGACGAATCACCACAAAACTTTCAGGGTAGGAGCGGAACGGAGCTGGCCAAAAGTTTGGAACATTTCACGAGGATTCGTCAACCGGCGCCAGACTTATTGGGAATAGAATGTTGCGCATTTCCTATGGAAAATAGGTCCTAAATATAACTACCTACTGGTGACTGCCAGTAGGTAATATATATATATATATATATATATTCACTTAAAAAACCATAGGTTTCACACATGTTATAGTTAGCTGGACATTTCCCTCCTAAAAAACCAATGAAATTCCCCCGTTATAGTTAGTGCAGGCAACTATAACTCACGCGACCGCAATCCTCTGCTGATGACGTCAGATATTACATCACTGATTACATATGTGTCTTTCTGAAATATAAATATTTGTAATATATGTATAGCTAAAAATTTATGGAAGAAGACATGGGTAAATAGGTGTCTAAATACAGTGATGTAATATCTGACGTCATCAGCAGAGGATTGCGGTCGCGTGAGTTATAGTTGCCTGCACTAACTATAACGGGGGAATTTCATTGGTTTTTTACGAGGGAAATGTCCAGCTAACTATAACATGTGTGAAACCTATGGTTTTTTAAGTGAATTTGTATGTTTTTTTAAATGCTAAGTTATGTATTTATTAATATTTTTTTTTTCATGTTTTTTACCGTGCGCGCACCGTGCGCCCACGATGCGTTGTGCGTGCCGTGTGCGCACAGTGCGCGCACCCCGTGCTTTTTTGTCAAAAAAATAAATGTTTTTTTCACCCTTGGGGGTCCTTCAGTGACCCCCTGACAAAGGCATGGGGGTCAGGAACTGTCCACCCTGCCCCCTTTTCACGTTCTCCACCTTTGTTTTTCACTGCCTCAGACTGCGAGAGACAAAATGGCGGCCGACACTTCCTGATTTTGACCGATGTGAATGTTTACTGACATCTAACAACCAATCAGAATTGCGCTCGCGCACGTCACCGTGCGCGCTTATAGATATATATGTACTTTTAACTGAAATTTTCTCTGGAACTACCGAACAGATTGACTCCAGATATGCAAAAGGAACTTCCCTGACCTGAGGACTACCTCTCTGCCAAATTTCAAGTAATTCTGTTCAGCCGTTCGGGCTGTACCTTGGACTAAAAGGTCCCTATGGAAAAATGCATGGGGAAAACACGTTTTGGGACCCCCCTTTTTTCTTGGCCCCCGCTTGACGAATCACCCCGAGACTTTCAGGGTAGGAGCTGAGCGGAACACCCCATTAGTTTTGAAAATTTTGCGAAGATTCGGCAACCGGCGCCAAAGTTATTCAAAATAGAATTTTGAGATTTCCTATGGAAACACGGTCCTAACTATAACTACCTACTGGCGACCGCCAGTAGATAATGTATATATATATTTATATATATATATAAATATATCACTTCTTCCAGCAAAGTTCCCAGTTACAAGGAATCCAAAAGATGGACACCCACAATAAACTGCTGATGACGTCACATATTACATCACTCATGACATGGTCAGTGACATCACTCTTCACATCAATGATGACATCTGATGAGATGTCATCAGTGATGTCATGAGTGATGTCACTGACCATGTCATGAGTGATGTAATATGTGACGTCATCAGCAGTGCATTGCGGGCGCGCGAGTTATAGTTAGCTGAACTAACTATAACGGGGCAATTTCAATGGTTTTTTACGAGTAAAATGTCCAGCTAACTATAACATGTGTGAAACCTATGGTTTTTTCACTGAATTTCTAAGGTTTTTTAAATGCTAATTCCTAACTATAACGTGTGTGAAACCTATGGTTTTTTCACTGAATTTCTAAGGTTTTTTAAATGCTAATTCCTAACTATAACGTGTGTGAAACCTATGGTTTTTTCAGTGAATTTCTAAGGTTTTTTAAATGCTAATTCCTAACTATAACGTGTGTGAAACCCATGGTTTTTTCAGTGAATTTGCAAGGTTTTTTAAATGCTAATTTTTTTTTTCTTCTATTTTTTTAACCATATTTTTATTTTAATTTTCTTACCTTTTATAAAGACTATGATTAAATTTTTAAAATTCTTTAATATGTTTTTTTAAATATATTTTTAAAAATAAACATGTAAAATTTATTTGCAGTACTTTTTTTCTATTTTTTTTATTATTTTTTTAGTACGCGTACCGTAAGCTCACGGTAAGCGTACGGTTTACGCAACGTCCGTAATTTTTCTACGCTGCTTGCGTATAGTTACGCAATTTGCGTAGCCGCGCGTACTCCGCGTGGGACGCGTGCGCGCGTACGCTACACGCGCACGTTACGCGGAAGTGTCGGGGAGTGACTGTTATGCGCATGCGCGCAAGCGCGTGTCTTTTTTACGCGCATGCGCACTTTTGCCGTAAGCGTACCGTAAGCGTACCGTAAGCGTACGGTAGGTCATGTGATCATGAAACAGAACTTTTGATTGGTTGAAACTACTTTCAGTTCTAGAACTCTCCTACACCACACCCATTCCCCTCATTTCTGCTTGTGATCCCTTAGGAGAAGGAGCTGGGTTGTCTTTGTGATACGATGGCAGAACAGCAGAGCTCTTCTGAGAGTGAGGCTAGCACTAGCAGCACTGTCTTGAGGCAGAGAGCGAGGAAACAAAAGCCCTCTTATGTATGGGATTATTTTACTTTTCCTGAAGGCCAGCAAAAGGTGAATGCACCCTTAGTAACTTATAGGCTGTGTCAGCGTGTACTTTCTAGAGGTAATCCTGACAGGAAGTATTCCTTTGGGAATCATACCATGAAGAGACACCTCAAGGATGTACACAAAAGGACACATGGTCATCTTTTTGGAGGTAACTCTTCAGAAAGACAAGCAAGTACATCCACAGCAGCTCAGCCTGGACCATCATCTGCAGAGCTGACTCCTTCTTCTGCAGGTCAGGTGAGCCCTTCATCTGTGGGGGGAGAATCTCCTTTTGCTGGCCCTCTGGAAATGAACCCTCGATTTCGAAGGGTTGATATTCGATGCACCTTTTGTCAAGATCTAATTTGCCATAGGGAGACCAGTGTTTCCCTAGTGAACAACAAAATAGATCAGCACATTTGTCGCTTTGAATAATTTTCCCATTCTTTCTTTCCTCTGTCCCTGCATGAACACAACGGTTCTTTTAAGAGCCAACCTTATCTTTCATCTTTTTTTTACATATGTTTTTAAAAACTTTTTTTTATTTTTTTTTACCGTACGCGTACGGTGCGCGTACTTTTTTTTTTTTTTTTTTTAAAAACACTAAAAATCAATTATCACATTACAAGGGCCTTGAGAGACTACAATTATTATTATTGACTTACCATACCCACTCAAAAAATATTTATTCATTTGTTTTTTAAAAAAATAGCTTTAAAAATGGTTGTAGTTTTCGAAAATTTTCTATATCAATCTGAAAAAAAAGAAAAAAGTATTAATATTTTTAAAACATTTTTTAATACAGTACACATATTTACATATTTTTCAAAAAATATTTTTGCCTTATTTTTGCTGTTTTCAGAATATATTGCATTTCACTATAAATTGTGAAAGCAATTGCATTCATCATTTTACAGCGGGCAAAAAAAAATAACAATCACAAAGATTGTAATAAAAAAGCCCAGAATCTCTTTTTTCTTAAACTTAACATTATAGAAATGCATAATATTCTAAAAAAATATCATCTAATACCAATAGTTATTTCTTTAAAATACCGTCTGATATGTTTGTTTCAGAAGTATAATCTCAATATTATATCTCAAATAACTCCACAATACATCTGATTCCATTTCCTTTAGGCCAAATAGTAATTTTAAAATTTTTTTAGGAATAAATTTCCAACAGTAATCCAATAAAATTCTAAAGTTTAATTTGTCCAGATCTCACCGATTCTCTGTAACATTTTGGTTCACGAAAATTTTTTGAATAATTTATTAAGTCCACAATAGAATTGGTTACTTTTCCGCATGGCCAAATAGTAATTTTTTAAATCATTTTTGAAAAAATTTCCAATGGCAGTCCAATAACATTCCAAAATTTAAATTGTGCAGATGTTACCGATTATCTCTAAATTATTGGTTTTTCAAAGTTTCATTAAAAATTAAAATAGTCCACATTACAATTGGTTATCTTTCCATTAGGCCAAATAATAATTTAAAAAATCTTTTTTCTACAAAATTGCAATGGTAATCCAGTAAAATTGTAAAATTATTTTGTCCAGATCTTGCCAAATCTGTCTAAAATTTAGGTTTCAGGAAGATTAGATAGGAATTTGCTAAATCAAAAGGCAAACGTTGCTTAAAAATCAATTGGGAATCATTACACAGTGTCCAACCTTTTTCACATTTAAGATAAACTGTGTAATGTCCAGAAGTAACAGTAGGTCCATCATGGAAAATTATTGCAACAGTTACAAAAGTTTTTCCTGAAATTGATAATTGCTGTCCTGTAAACTTCTTTATTAAAGTATCCAATTTTGAACCATCAGCTCTACATCGTTGCATCATTAAAATTACATACTGTCCGTATTCCTTTAAAATGAATGTTGAAAACATGTCAGATTTACACTCACCACATTTCATGCTATGATTAACATCTTTAACTAATTTTGCAAAAGTAACTGTTTTACTCTCTGGCAATGTCAAATAAATAAACCTTTCATTATCAACATTAGAGCCACATATATTATAACAATTTTCACAACTATGTTCCCATTTATAAGAGAGACCAAAAAAAATTTCAATGGGAACTCCTTCTTCTTCCACTACCTGAAGAAAATACATCAAGAATTCCTGTGCATCTTGCTGTACATTTTGAGAAAACTGTGTTCGTCCTGAACATACATCTAAAAGTTTTCTAATTTCAGTAGCACTTTCTATTTGAGTTTTATCTTTACTCAGCTTTTGAAAAAGGAGACTCAGCTCTGAACAGAATCTTTTTCCCTGATTTACTATTATCTGCTGTTGCAAACTTTCCAGATAAAATGCAACATTCAGCACTACATTTGCGTAGCAGTTGACACCAGAGCTATTTTCAAAATGACATCCTACAACCTGTTCTTCATTTTCCTTTTTCTTTTTGCTTGCAATTACTTCACTCCTCTTTTTTTTCCTCTTCTCTACATCTTCATTACAGATATTCTCATTTTTTCTTTTACGAGAAACTACACGTTTCTCCAACACAGGATACTGACCTAAATGAGGAGCATAGCTTCTTCTTAATCTATTATACTCCTTTACACAGTTTGTATCAGCACTAACTTTTGAGTCATCAAAGTCTATCATGAATAAACCTGATAATGTTTTCACTCGTGACAAAGCAACATATGCCATACCTTCTTTGAACACAGTTGAACCAATGTTCACAAATGCACAATCTACAGTCAATCCTTGAGACTTGTGAATAGTTACAGCATATGCTAGAGAAAACAGAAACTGCTTCCTACGTACATATAAGTCTTTCACAAGCATGAAACGAACTGTACAACGACAAATATCTTTAACTTCATCTATCTGATCAAATTTTATTTTTAAACATTCAATTCCTTCTTTTTTCTGATAATTAATAAAACCCACAACTCTTCCCATAGCTCCATTAACTAAACCTTTTTCAACATCCAAATTTCTTCTTAAAAATACTCTACAGTCAATGCAAACATATAGATTTTTTTCTAATCCAGCTGTTTTGGAGATGTTCTTCTCTAGTGAGTCCAATTTATTTTTCATTTTGCCTGTTACTGTGACAGTAATTCTTCCATCCTCAATTTTGTCCACTGCTTCCAATTTCCTGATCTCTTCCTTTTCCAATTTCAAAAGCTCCTCATTGAATATTGAGCATTCACGTAGAGTTGGCATTAAGCAGATGACACTTTTGTTTTCTGCAATGTTCTTGTATATCTTCTCTGCAACTATTTCTTCCTTTGGAAATAAATTATGTAGCAGCCGACTCTGTAATGCTTTTTTGCCAACTTCTGTGAGTAGTCCAATTCTGATATCCTTCAGAATACTTCCATATTCTTCATCGCTTGCTTGCCTCATATTAGTAGTAAGTTCCTTGTACTCAAAGAAGGACCAAATATTTGTATTTCCGATGCTTCCCAATGACTTCTTCGTGTCTTCATGTGTGACAGTATTAAATACTGGTTGTCCTTTAACTGGAGTAAGTTGCAAAAGATCTCCAAAAACTATGACGTGTTTTCCACCAAATAACATGTCATAGTCTGTCTTCAAAATTTGCTGCATTCTTAAATGCACAAAGGCAAGCATTAAGTTTGAAACCATGCTCACCTCATCAATAATAAGAACTTGCATCTTCTTCAATACTCTTGAAACTTCCAAGGATGCTTCTCCAGTTAGCTTGTTGAATTGTATTTTGTTCTCATGCTCCACTGGTAACATTAGCAAACGATGTAAAGTGATTCCTTTTATGTTATATGCTGCTAACCCAGTTGGAGCAGTAACCACACAAGACAAAGTAGAATCCGTTTTTTGCTTTAGGTAGCTTCTGATGACTTTTATTAGGAAACTTTTTCCAGTTCCAGCTTGTCCGCTTACATACATCCTGATTGGATGAAATGATGTGCATGAGCACTCTTTTTTTTCATGTAGAAATCCGTGATCAATTTTGTTTTTGATCTCTTCATAAATTTGTTGCTGCTCTTGATTCAGTTGTCTTTCCAAATTTTCTAAGTCTATAAATTCTTCTTGAGCTTGATTCATAGCCGTTTCCACTTCATTCATGGCTATTGATGCTTCATTTTCAACGATTGGTTGTCCTAGGGGATCTTGACTGAGTGTTCCTGAACTTTGGCTGTCCTGAGAACTGTCTCTAGCTATTTCTGCTGCAATTGTAGTTTCCTGTTCAATTTCTTCATTTAACATTTGCAGATAAGTTGAGAATGTACTGCATTGTATGCTGTCTTTGCAAGCATTAAAAGAATCTTCATAGCTTTGAAATTCTCCCAGTAGTTCATCCTCTGTACGCCATGGTTTAAACAACTGTAAAAGAGCCAAGTAGTAAAATTCCTTCTTGTCAGTAGTGTCGCAACTCAGCTTCCGGTGATTTATCAAACTTCCTTTTGTTTGCTTCACCAAACATCCTTCTTCACCAACGACTTTATATTTTCCATTGTTGATGTCTTCTGCAGCTTTCCGTGAATAAATGTAGTTCTGCAACACTTCATAGAGACACATGTTCTCCAGATGATGACTTCTCTTGGGATAATAAGTGTCCAACATGTTTGATTTCAAAATATCTGTACTTTCTGGGTCATTCTCGGCCAAATATTCAATTTCTCCAACAGATTTCAGTACCCGATTTCTCATTGCTGCAAGGCCTAAACTTGCCCAAATTATTCTTCTTGATTTCGAGTAGAGACTTGCAGAAGATAACCTATCTGAACATTCGTAGGATCCAATTTCTCGATGCGATAACATCTTCAAACTGAAACTGTACAGCTTCTTACTGACAGTCTTCTCGTGAGAAATCTCTTCCCACATTTCCGTCAATTCTGTTTTTTCTGATTTCGTAATGTAAGACGTTACATATCGAGCAACAGCAATGGAATTGTCAGCAACATACTGTATATCCATGTTAGCGTTCCACATGGATAAAATGACTGGGTTGTAGTCATTTATATTTTTTGATTCTTCTTTTCTTTTAAGGTTGTAGGTATTCTTAGGTGATTTTCTTGTGATAGTATGTCTCACAGCTGACATAAAACTGTTTACTCTTCCATTTGAAAGAACAGGTCTAGGAAATCCAAATCGACATTTAGTGTAGTATTTTTCTTTGCTCTTGTATTTCCGTCGACAGTATTTTCCACACCGATGACTTTGGAAACGTAAAACTTGCTCCTTTAACTTGTTCTGTGCTTTTTGGTATAGCACATGTTGCATATTCTTCAATGTAAGATAACACTGCTTCATCAGTATCTGTTCCAAACTTTGGGGCATCCTTGATCCACAACAGCATATGAATATGAGGAGCACCTCTTGCCTGGTACTCTTTTCTCCAAAAGAAATCCTCTACTTCTCCAAGAGGTGGATTTTTTTTATTGCAGACGAAGGACATCATAGCCTCAAATCTATGATTGAAATATCTGCAAACATTAACCGGATCCAATGAGCACAGTTCTCCTGCTGTCTTGTATTCGATGTTTTTAATGTTTGAATTGGCCTCTCGTAGAAAATCCAGTAAATCATCCCAAGCGTACTCGGCACAGCTTAGGGTAAGGAACCATGTTGGTGTTCCTAAATTCCGTAACATGCATTTTAGTTCACCATGGCGTCGGTACCAATATTCATTTGTCCCACGCTGACAAGCCATCAGATTGATCAGTTGTGTTTCCAAATGATCATCTCGGTGCTGCACTTTCTCCATAAAATCCTTAGCAGACACATTTTGTAAATGTACTCCACTTTTTAAAATGTGATTTACTGCATAAGACAGTGCAGACAAGTCGCTTTCAAATAAAAGATGGAACAAATAAGGAATACTTTGTCGAAATCTGGGATCTTCAGCATATAGTCTTGTAGTCCGATACTCAGAAGCTGGAATCTGTTCTGGACGTTCATCGTATCGTCCTCCTTTTCCTTTAGGAAACAGCTGGGGAAAACATCGAGCTTCCAAGCTCTCCTCCCATACACTCACGGGAGTTCCTTTTGCTTTCTTCATCTGAAAGAGATCAATATTGTCTCCCATAACTTCTTTTGAATGAAGAGGATGTATGCTAAAATGTTCATAAATTTCTTCTTCCTTTGACTTGTCCACTTTTTCAATTTGTCCAGTTGGTGTTTCTGTGTCTTCTTGTAAATCTTCTTCTTCTTCTATATAAATTGATTCATACCATTTGTTATTCCTTTTCAAATACAAATTTGCTTTTTGTACTTTCCGTACATCTACCAGCTCCTGCCAAATCTTCTTATTCTTTGTAGGTACACCATTAACCAGAATAATTAATGGTTCAGTTTCCAAAGTATCCGCATCAATAGTTTCCATATTTTTTTTCAAATCCAAGGGCAAATACACCACTCTACCTTTTAAACCTCTCAGTAAATCTGAAGGAGGTAATTTACCAGTTTTGGGCTCCATACATACTATGGTCTGGAACGGATGAACACATTGAATGAGTATAGACTCATATGTATTTAATTCAGAAAGTTCAGCAGGAATAGCATCCAATTCTAAATTATTATGTACAGCTCTGGTCGGCATTCTATTTTCCTCTAACTTGTTGTAACAGTATTTACAAATACGCTGATCTTCACCCAATTCAAAACAATTTTCTAGAAATATATATGTGGCAAAATCCTTCCACTTATAATTATCTTCATTTTCACTCTTTCTGTAGAGATCAACATTCCTAGTTTGTTTTCTATAATGAGTTCTGCGGCAACAAATACAAGTAAAATTTGGTCTTTCATTAGAGACTATTGCAAATTTTGTTATGTGATCATTAAATGTGTTACTTACAGAGGGTTCTACATTCTCTTCCACTTCTTCCTCATTTACTGTGTCCTTCTCTGCACTGTTTTGTTCAGGACCAAAGTAACAAAACTGAATTTCATCAACAACCTTCTCTACATCTGATACCGTTCCTCGGAACAGAGCCCTATTCAATTCATTTAACTTTATTGCTGGACTTTTGGCAAAATACAACCGTCTCACAAACGTTCTCATTTCAGTATGATGAACAGCCAGCATCCTAAAATGATGGAAAACACTATTGCACACTTTTCTAGATAGACAAGCCAGAGAATGTCCCTGCAAACCAGTATTCTCTCTCACTCTGCATGGATCCAGACTTTGAAGCACCTTAATCTTCTGTTTTATACTTTTTTTACTATATTCTCTTAGAAACTCTCGAAATTTGTCAATAGATTCCTGACGCACAGTGCGAATACTACTACAATTCCAAGTGTACACTGGGGCTTTAGGACATCTCCCCATTGCCTCACCTGCCATCACTTGTACCTCATCTCTTGGAACCATTATCTCCTTCTCCATTATGCAACCATTTTTTACTTCGTATGAACGACCTCTGGTGTCAACTGCATGCAGCAAACTATTACTTTGAAAATAGCTCTCTTCATTAAAAAAAGGTTCACTACTTGAACTATGCATCCACTTTCCTAAAAACACTTTACAAAAGTTTGTTCTGTTCACTACTCTTTTCCTTTTGCTATGTGATTTCATTACATTAACAATTTTGTCTAATGTACGCATCCTATTCAAAATTAATATGAATAGTTTCCTTTTTAATTCTAATGCCTTTGCTGCAATGGCTTCAATTTCTTTTTTTCTCTTATAAAACTTTGTCTTTTTCTTATATTTCTTCACATCCTTTATCAAATTGGACATAACTCTTCTCTGAAACATTTTTCTACGTATCTCTTTAAACGCTGTTTTTCTGTTTAAGTTTATCTTTTTAGTTGCAGAAGGTATATTTGCATTAACTAAATTCTCAATTTTTTCTTGTCCTTTTCGATTGAAATCATTCTTTCCTGTACAGACATTTTGTACATTTTTCCTTTTTTTGAATATGTTCCTTAGAAAATCTTTTTTTTGCTTACCAGAAGATTTTTTCTTCCTCCCAACTTCAGCATCTTCTACTAACTTTGATCCTCTAGTTGTCTTCAAATATAGTTTTTTTTTTAGCGTTTTTTGAACTCTGGATTTTGTAGGCATCTTAAATTTTGTTCACTGCTCTTCAGCAATACCTGAAAAAAACTAAAAAACAAATTCCTTTATTTTATTTAAATATATTACTACATTTCTTTTCACAATAGTCACAAAACGAAATTTCTTTGCCAATTTGAATGCACACTTACTGCTCTTTTTTTCGGGCAAGTGAAAATCACTTTTACAAACTGACACATTATGAAACCACTTTTCAGATTTTTTAAAAAGCCCATGTCCAGACTGCTACACTCCAGCAAGGGCAACCAGCCTTAGTGATGCTGAATGTATTTGCATTACAGACTGAAACCTGAAAACCCCACTCGCATGTAAATACTGTGCATGATTATACATGGCAAGCAGATGGGTGTGTGCTAAGAGTCTGCTTCTTCCCCCAAAAAATCGCTCCCCCTTTTTCCTACTAATGCAACTGTGAAATCACCAGAAAAAAACGCAATAAATCTCTGCCTGTAATTCCTTTTTCCACACAGAGTCATGTTTTCACATTAGTCCCAAAACGAAATTTCTTTGCCAATTTGAAAGCACACTTTCTGCTCTTTTTTTTTTGGCAAGTGAAAATC
Organism: Triturus cristatus; assembly: GCF_964204655.1. Lineage (NCBI taxonomy): Eukaryota > Metazoa > Chordata > Amphibia > Caudata > Salamandridae > Triturus > Triturus cristatus. Next base: position 35,471,611 of record NC_140590.1, on the reverse strand, counting down.
ACTTTTACAGACTGACACATTATGAAACCACTTTTTTGATTTTTTTAAATGCACATGTCCAAACTGCTTTTTCAGACCACCACCATGTGTAACCTGGGTGGCTGCCTACACTCCAGCAAGGGCAACCAGCCTTAGTGATGCTGAATGTATTTGCATTACAGACTGAAACCTGAAAACCCCACTCGCTTGTAAATACTGTGCATGATTATACATGGCAAGCAGATGGGTGTGTGCTAAGAGTCTGCTTCTTCCCCCAAAAAATCGCTCCCCCTTTTTCCTACTAATGCAACTGTGAAATCACCAGAAAAAAACGCAATAATTCTCTGCCTGTAATTCCTATTTCCACACAGAGTCATGTTTTCACATTAGTCCCAAAACGAAATTTCTTTGCCAATTTGAAAGCACACTTACTGCTCTTTTTTTTTTGGCAAGTGAAAATCACTTTTACAGACTGACACATTATGAAACCACTTTTTTGATTTTCTTAAATGCACATGTCCAAACTGCTTTTTCAGACCACCACCATGTGTAACCTGGGTGGCTGCCTACATTCCAGCAAGGGCAACCAGCCTTAGTGATGCTGAATGTATTTGCATTACAGACTGAAACCTGAAAACCCCACTCGCTTGTAAATACTGTGCATGATTATACATGGCAAGCAGATGGGTGTGTGCTAACAGTCTGCTTCTTCCCCCAAAAAATCGCTCCCCCTTTTTCCTACTAATGCAACTGTGAAATCACCAGAAAAAAAACGCAATAAATCTCTGCCTGTAATTCCTATTTCCACACAGAGTCATGTTTTCACATTAGTCCCAAAACGAAATTTCTTTGCCAATTTGAAAGCACACTTACTGCTCTTTTTTTTTGGCAAGTGAAAATCACTTTTACAGACTGACACATTATGAAACCACTTTTTTGATTTTTTTAAATGCACATGTCCAAACTGCTTTTTCAGACCACCACCATGTGTAACCTGGGTGGCTGCCTACACTCCAGCAAGGGCAACCAGCCTTAGTGATGCTGAATGTATTTGCATTACAGACTGAAACCTGAAAACCCCACTCGCTTGTAAATACTGTGCATGATTATACATGGCAAGCAGATGGGTGTGTGCTAAGAGTCTACTTCTTCCCCCAAAAAATCGCTCCCCCTTTTTCCTACTAATGCAACTGTGAAATCACCAGAAAAAAACGCAATAAATCTCTGCCTATAATTCCTCTTTGCACACAGAGTCATGTTTTCACATTAGTCCCAAAACGAAATTTCTTTGCCAATTTGAAAGCACACTTACTGCTCTTTTTTTTTTGGCAAGTGAAAATCACTTTTACAGACTGACACATTATGAAACCACTTTTTTGATTTTCTTAAATGCACATGTCCAAACTGCTTTTTCAGACCACCACCATGTGTAACCTGGGTGGCTGCCTACACTCCAGCAAGGGCAACCAGCCTTAGTGATGCTGAATGTATTTGCATTACAGACTGAAACCTCAAACCCCACTCGCTTGTAAATACTGTGCATGACTATACATGGCAAGCAGATGGGTGTGTGCTAAGAGTCTGCTTCTTCCCCCAAAAAATCGCTCCCCCTTTTTCCTACTAATGCAACTGTGAAATCACCAGAAAGAAACGCAATAAATCTCTGCCTATAATTCCTATTTCCACACAGAGTCATGTTTTCACATTAGTCCCAAAACGAAATTTCTTTGCCAATTTGAAAGCACACTTACTGCTCTTTTTTTTTGGCAAGTGAAAATCACTTTTACAGACTGACACATTATGAAACCACTTTTTTGATTTTCTTAAATGCACATGTCCAAACTGCTTTTTCAGACCACCACCATGTGTAACCTGGGTGGCTGCCTACATTCCAGCAAGGGCAACCAGTCTTAGTGATGCTGAATGTATTTGCATTACAGACTGAAACCTGAAAACCCCACTCGCTTGTAAATACTGTGCATGATTATACATGGCAAGCAGATGGGTGTGTGCTAAGAGTCTGCTTCTTCCCCCAAAAAATCGCTCCCCCTTTTTCCTACTAATGCAACTGTGAAATCACCAGAAAAAACGCAATAATTCTCTGCCTGTAATTCCTATTTCCACACAGAGTCATGTTTTCACATTAGTCCCAAAACGAAATTTCTTTGCCAATTTGAAAGCACACTTACTGCTCTTTTTTTTTTGGCAAGTTAAAATCACTTTTACAGACTGACACATTATGAAACCACTTTTTTGATTTTCTTAAATGCACATGTCCAAACTGCTTTTTCAGACCACCACCATGTGTAACCTGGGTGGCTGCCTACACTCCAGCAAGGGCAACCAGCCTTAGTGATGCTGAATGTATTTGCATTACAGACTGAAACCTGAAAACCCCACTCGCTTGTAAATACTGTGCATGATTATACATGGCAAGCAGATGGGTGTGTGCTAAGAGTCTACTTCTTCCCCCAAAAAATCGCTCCCCCTTTTTCCTACTAATGCAACTGTGAAATCACCAGAAAAAAACGCAATAAATCTCTGCCTATAATTCCTCTTTGCACACAGAGTCATGTTTTCACATTAGTCCCAAAACGAAATTTCTTTGCCAATTTGAAAGCACACTTACTGCTCTTTTTTTTTTGGCAAGTGAAAATCACTTTTACAGACTGACACATTATGAAACCACTTTTTTGATTTTCTTAAATGCACATGTCCAAACTGCTTTTTCAGACCACCACCATGTGTAACCTAGGTGGCTGCCTACACTCCAGCAAGGGCAACCAGCCTTAGTGATGCTGAATGTATTTGCATTACAGACTGAAACCTCAAACCCCACTCGCTTGTAAATACTGTGCATGACTATACATGGCAAGCAGATGGGTGTGTGCTACGAGTCTGCTTCTTCCCCCAAAAAATCGCTCCCCCTTTTTCCTACTAATGCAACTGTGAAATCACCAGAAAAAAACGCAATAAATCTCTGCCTATAATTCCTATTTCCACACAGAGTCATGTTTTCACATTAGTCCCAAAACGAAATTTCTTTGCCAATTTGAAAGCACACTTACTGCTCTTTTTTTTTGGCAAGTGAAAATCACTTTTACAGACTGACACATTATGAAACCACTTTTTTGATTTTCTTAAATGCACATGTCCAAACTGCTTTTTCAGACCACCACCATGTGTAACCTGGGTGGCTGCCTACATTCCAGCAAGGGCAACCAGCCTTAGTGATGCTGAATGTATTTGCATTACAGACTGAAACCTGAAAACCCCACTCGCTTGTAAATACTGTGCATGATTATACATGGCAAGCAGATGGGTGTGTGCTAAGAGTCTGCTTCTTCCCCCAAAAAATCGCTCCCCCTTTTTCCTACTAATGCAACTGTGAAATCACCAGAAAAAAACGCAATAAATCTCTGCCTATAATTCCTATTTCCACACAGAGTCATGTTTTCACATTAGTCCCAAAACGAAATTTCTTTGCCAATTTGAAAGCACACTTACTGCTCTTTTTTTTTGGCAAGTGAAAATCACTTTTACAGACTGACACATTATGAAACCACTTTTTTGATTTTCTTAAATGCACATGTCCAAACTGCTTTTTCAGACCACCACCATGTGTAACCTGGGTGGCTGCCTACATTCCAGCAAGGGCAACCAGCCTTAGTGATGCTGAATGTATTTGCATTACAGACTGAAACCTGAAAACCCCACTCGCTTGTAAATACTGTGCATGATTATACATGGCAAGCAGATGGGTGTGTGCTAAGAGTCTGCTTCTTCCCCCAAAAAATCGCTCCCCCTTTTTCCTACTAATGCAACTGTGAAATCACCAGAAAAAACGCAATAATTCTCTGCCTGTAATTCCTATTTCCACACAGAGTCATGTTTTCACATTAGTCCCAAAACGAAATTTCTTTGCCAATTTGAAAGCACACTTACTGCTCTTTTTTTTTTGGCAAGTTAAAATCACTTTTACAGACTGACACATTATGAAACCACTTTTTTGATTTTCTTAAATGCACATGTCCAAACTGCTTTTTCAGACCACCACCATGTGTAACCTGGGTGGCTGCCTACACTCCAGCAAGGGCAACCAGCCTTAGTGATGCTGAATGTATTTGCATTACAGACTGAAACCTGAAAACCCCACTCGCTTGTAAATACTGTGCATGATTATACATGGCAAGCAGATGGGTGTGTGCTAAGAGTCTACTTCTTCCCCCAAAAAATCGCTCCCCCTTTTTCCTACTAATGCAACTGTGAAATCACCAGAAAAAAACGCAATAAATCTCTGCCTATAATTCCTCTTTGCACACAGAGTCATGTTTTCACATTAGTCCCAAAACGAAATTTCTTTGCCAATTTGAAAGCACACTTACTGCTCTTTTTTTTTTGGCAAGTGAAAATCACTTTTACAGACTGACACATTATGAAACCACTTTTTTGATTTTCTTAAATGCACATGTCCAAACTGCTTTTTCAGACCACCACCATGTGTAACCTGGGTGGCTGCCTACATTCCAGCAAGGGCAACCAGCCTTAGTGATGCTGAATGTATTTGCATTACTGAGTCCAACCTCAAACCCTTAAACTATTCTTTTTTTTCCAGTACACCTTAATTTATTGTGAAAACATAGTCCATATTATTTTACATGTTCCTCACATTTAAATTTCTCCCAAAACAGAAAATGATAAACGCAACTTCAACAAAAAGAATTTCCATTTCTATTATTCATTTCTTAAGTTACCACATACATCCCCTCTCAAACTCATAACTCACCTTTAAAATTAGTTAGTTGTGAAAGAAATGTGGCACTCAAACAGCAGATTATCAGAGCCAGGATCTCTGTTGTGTTCACCTCTCTCCTCTCAGCAGAACCAGATAATGGCAAACTTTCCCTCTATTTTTCCACACATATACATGTAAGTTTCAAATCTCAGTGCTTCCCCCTTTTTTTCAAATGTAATCACACATTTCTATTGGTTGAAAACCAACCCTTTTCCAAAAGTACCCTGCCCCCAACTTGACTTCTGCCTAGTACCCTTCCCCCAACTTGACTTCTGCCTGCTACCATAGCAACAGCTCATGGAACACTGCTGTGTGGAGTTAGGTCAGAAGTTCGCCACACAATGTTTCAATTCCACAGAGCAAGAGTGCTTGACTTTTCAAACCTAACAGCAAATCCATAGTACTGTTCTTTGGTAACACATTTTTTTGTACCAATACAAAACATGCTTCTATTAATTTACACATACAGCCTAGTTTTTATTCTAGAATGGTATGAAACAGCCAATCAGTTCTTTTTGTTTTGAAAAAAATATGTATGCCTCCATTTCCAAACTGTCTTTCTTTTCATATTGCCATTCTACTGAAAGACACCTCCTGAGTGCATCCAGTTCTCCTTTGAAGATGTTCACAGTGTGGATTGTAGGGCACAGCTATGTCTTCTGGAGTGAAAAGTTTGCAGAGAAAACAGATATGGTGAGAGACCTTGCTTTGCCAAATGTAGACATTAAATGGATTGGTCAGAGAGGGTTAAAGTGGCACCAATTGATGCCATTGGTGAAATCCTTCATGCAAATCCAACACCCTGACCTCATAATAGTGCACTGTGGTGGCAATGACCTAGGCACTTTGACTGGGGTAGGTCTGGAAATGCTTATGAAGGACACCTTTGCACAACTGTTTTCACTTTTCCCTAAAACTGCCTTTGTGTTTTCCAACATATGCCAAAGGCAAAAATGGAACTGGTCCAATCATTTCTGTCCGCAGATTGACAAAGCAAGAAAGCACGTCAACAAATCTGTTTCTGCTTTCCTCTGTGACTATGGTATGGGTGCCATTTACCACAACAACTTGCGTTATGACATGCAAGACATTTATAGAGGAGATGGTGTGCACTTCAATGATGAAGGGAACAGAGTCTTCCTTTTGAACCTTAGACTCTGCATCGGTACTTACTTGTAGGTACCACTAAAAAAATGACTTCATAAACACAACCGCTCTTTTTAGAGCTCCCTAATATCTAAACTCTTAAATCTGCATTTCATTTTTTTTTTTTTACCGTACGCTTACCGTACGCGTACCCCGTGATTTTTTTAAAAATCAATAAATGTTTTTTTTGTACTTTTCTGTCCTTCTTTGACCCCCTTACAAATGTTAGGGGGTCTGTAACTCTCCTCATTGCCCCCTTTTCTTGTTTTCACTCTTTTTTTTCTGAGTGAAACACACATAATGGCGGCCGCCGCTTCCTGGTTTCGGCCGATTCGAATGTTTACTAAGATCTATGGGCCAATCAGAATCTCGCTCGCGCACGCCATTTTTCTTCCGTACGCTTACCGTAAGCTCACCGTACGCGTACCCCGTGATTTTTTTAAAAAACAATAAATGTTTTTTTTGTACTTTACAGTCCTTCTTTGACCCCCTCACAAATGTAAGGGGGTCTGTAACTCTCCTCATTGCCCCCTTTTCTTGTTTTCACTCTTTTTTTTCAGAGTGAAACACACAAAATGGCGGCTGCCGCTTCCTGGTTTCGGCCGATTCGAATGTTTACTAAGATCTAAGAGCCAATCAGAATCGCGCTCGCGCACGCCACCGTACGCGTACGGTAAGCGTACCATAAGCGTACCGTAAGCGGGCTCAGATATATATATTGATTTAAAGACTATTTTCTCAGAATCTACTGAACAGATTTACACCAAACCTACAAAAGGCACTTCCTTGACCTAGGGACTACCTCTCTGCCAAATTTCTAGTAATTCTGTTCAGCCGTTTGGGCTGTAGCTCGTTCTAAAGGTCCTATGGAAAAATGCATGGGAAAAACGCGTTTTGGGACCCCCCTTTTATCTCAGCCCCCGCTTGACGAATCCCCCCGAGACTTTCAGGGTAGGAGCGGAGCGTAGCGCCCCACCTATTTTGAGAAATTTGCGAGGATTTGTCGACCGGCGCCAAAGTTATTCAAAATAGAATGTTGCGGATTTCCTATGGAAAAGGGGTCCTAACTATAACTACCTACTGGCGACCGCCAGTAGGTAATATATATATATATATATATATATATATATATATATATATATATATATAATTTTCTTTATTTACATGTAGGCCATGTCTAAATCTGTCATTTTTAGGGCTCCTTTGCCAACAGCACATGTGCAGACCACTGTGAGGGGTACTGTCTACTATAAAGGACTTGGAGCCCACCCATTGCTTACCATTCCTTGCCATCATTGTAACTCTTCTTTGCTGCCTCATATATAGTCAGCGCATGCCAGGTGTCACTACCTTTTCTGTGGAGCATGGACCAAGCACACATTCATCTAATGTGCTCCTCCATTTCTTGTGCTGTGACACAGGTGCTATTTCTTCTACCGTTCCCCAAAATCCTTGCCCATGGTGCTTCTATCCCCTCCCATGCACTCCTTCTCTGTATTGCTTCTTCCCCTCCCATCCCCCAACCTAACACCTGAGAGAGTGGTCATAAAGGTCCCCGATTATCAACCCTGGAATATCTTTAATTTAAACATCTTGCAATCTGTTTGCCTCTTCACACAACAAGGTGATAGTGACTCCCTATCATTCTCTTTTATGATTGAGTACTGAGCACAACTGCTACTCCTGTTTGGAAAATGTTTTTAACATTTGCAGCTCAACAACACATGCCCAACTCTTTTATCTAGACCAGTACGATATATGTTGCTCCCTCGCCCACTAGCCCCTCCCATTCCAAAACATACTTAATTGTGTAAAAAACAGTTCTTGCAGAAACATTGATCAAAATTACAAGCTCCTGTATTGAATAAAATGCATCAGATGTTTACATAGATCATAGGTAGAGATAATTAGTAGATATTATATTTGCATTTATATAGCATGAGGCTTTAAAGTGATTTACTGGAATCCTATAGCAACTCGGGCAACTTCCCATACCACGAAATATCACTTCACACTTCGCCATGCAGTGTCATACCACTCCATGCCACACAACGCCATTCCAGTCCACCCTGTACAATTCCACCCCACTTCGCTCCACTAAAAATACACTCCACTCCATGGCACACAACTCCACTCCACTCAACCCAACTTCACTAAATTCCACACTGTGCCATACAATTCCCACACCAAACCATTCCATTACACCACAACTAAACTGCTTGCCATACAATACCACTCCAGTTCATGCCATACATTTCCATTCCATTCCAGGCTACATAATTGCACACTACAAAATTAATCTGCACTCCACACCACACAATTCCACTCCTCTCCTTATAATTCAACTCCACCAGAAGCATCAAAATTCCATGCCACTCCACTCAGTGCCACACAGTTCCACTCTACACCAAGCAATTAAATGTCAAACAATTCTACTCCACTTTACTCCACACCACACTATTCCTCTTAATTTAATTCCACACCACACCATGCAAATCTACTCCACTCCATCCAACACAATTGCAGACAATCCACTCCATAAAATTTTCACTCCATGCCACACAATTCCACACTACTCCACTATTTTCACCACAATTCCATTCCCCTCCATGCAATTCCACTCAACTCCACCCCTCACAATTCCATGCCACTTCACAGCACACAATTCCACTACAACCCACATCATTTCACTCCATGCTACATAATTCCACATCATTCCACTACCCACCACACAATTCCATTCCAGCACAAGCCACACAATTTCACTCCACTCCACTCTACTCCACACAATTCTATTCCACTCTACACAATTCCAATGACCCCACACCACACAATTCCATTCCACTATGCATAATTAACTCCACTCCAACAGTTGCTCTCCACCCCAAGTCACACAATTGAAAAAGGCAGTCCACTCTACTGCACTCATGTCCCCTCCACTCCACTCTACCCTACGCAATTCCACTCCACTCTATCCTACACAGTTCCACATCACAAAATTATGTGGCACAGAGTAAAACTCCACACATTTCCACTCCATGACAAACAATTCCATTCCACTCCATGCCACAAAATTCGACTTCACGCAACACCATTCAATGGCATAAAATTCCACTCCACTTCAACCAACACAATTCCACTACTCTTCACTCCATAGCACAATATTCCACACCACACAATTCCAAACCAAGCCACACGATTCGACTACACTCCATGACACGCTACACAATTACACTACACTCTACCCCACACAATTCCATGCCACTCCACACCACACAATTTCACTCCCCTTCGTACAATTCCACTCCACTCTATATCATTTCCCTTCACACCACAAAATTCCACTACACTTAAAGCCAAACAATGTCACTCCACTTTGCACCACACAATTCCACTGCACATCACACTATTACATGCTAAACATTTCCACTACACACTGCTCAGCTCTACAGAATTCCAATCCACACAATTAAACTTAACTCCATGCCACACAATTCCTTTCAGAGCTACATAATTCCGCTCCACTCCACTCTGCAGCACTCCACTACAGGCCACACAATTCTGTTCCATGCCACACAATACCACACCATACAATTCCACTCTAATCCACACAAATCCATTCCACACCACTCTACGTCTTTCCTCTCTGCCCTAATCCACTCTACTCCACCACACACAATGCCACTTCATTTCACACAATGCCACTCCACTCCACACAATGCCACTCCTCTCCACAAAATTCCACTCCTCTCCACTTCACTCCACTCCACCCCCTACAATGCCAATCCACTCCGCACAATGTCACTCTACTCCACTCCTCATAATCCCTTTATATTCTCTTTGGCCTAAAGCTTACACTGCCACTCCACTCCGCTCCATACGTCACAATGCTACTCCATTCCATGACACACAACGCTACTCCATGCAAGGGGTGGGCAATGAACTCCACTCTGCCAGCAGAGTTCATGGAGTTTTGCCAGTTCAGCAAAGAGTCTGCACTCCGCCATGGTGTGGAGTTTAACAGTGTGCCATAGTAAGTATTAATTTGGTACATCAATGATATTGCCAATGTATTGTCAGCATAACAGAAGAAACATGCTAAAAAGAAAACTAGACTGCACAACATGATAGGGGTAGTGAAATCTGCAACACATGTGCGATTATCTACACCCAACATTGCCACACCCACGCACCGGGCATATACCATTGTGCACACAAAACAGTACTCATCACTTATGGCTCTCTGTGCCCCTGGCTCCCTGCTCTGGCACCAGAGAATGCCAAGCAGCACTCGGAGGTCAGCTTGCCTGTAGCAGGGGACACACAAGAAATCTCGGTCCCTGAAGCTGACTAACTCGCAAGATGTTACTGCTGCCGCCGGCAAGAGAAGCCAGGAGTACTGATGCTGTCACTCACTGCCTATTACTGCTCACTGCTGTCACTCACTCACTGCCTATTAATGCTCACTGCTGCACCACGGTAGGCTTACTTAGAGCCTTAAGCCAGTCCAACAGTTTGCCTGCTGTGGGTACTGCCAGCCCTAGGAGTAGTCTGGTCGCCATGCTGCACACTGTGCACAGTGAGTACTGGTGTCACTAGGGAGCCCATGACCGTTAACTGGTACTTTACAGTTGCATTATTTAGCTATAAACCGTCAAGTCTTGCAACCCTCAGATCATCTATGGCTAGCTTGTTTGACATTCCGATGGTTTTCTTCACTGTTATGCATGCACTGATGCTGTGTTCCGTTCTGCACATGCATGTGCCATAAAAGGGTAATTTCCTTGTTCACCGAGCCTTTGCAAAGTATTTGTTTGCATTTTGAAATAATTGTAATTTTATTGAGAGATAATTTTCACTTCATCTGAACTTCCCTTTATATGTCCCGTTTCCCCTCTCTTTTGAAAGAGAAATAGCAGCCAGGTCAAGCCTCTGTCCCTTGTTGCTAGTGTCAAAGTAAGTCACACAATCATGCTAGGTTATTCTTTCACAGCCGGAGTCTGCTCCATCTCTTCAGCAGATGTGTCAAGCCCTGAAGCAGGTGCTGGGCTCATAAGTTGGCTCCCAGTGTGACAGCTAGAGCTGGTCTGTGCAAACAACACTCATCGTCTCATGTGCTGTGAAAGCCCAGGTGAGGCGTTCTCTCTCCTGCCACTGCCTTTCATGCAGCTTGGCATGGCTCTGCATCTCAGATGTGGGCTGCAGCTATAAAGGTATACATACAACTTGGAAGGGTGCCAACTAGGGATGGCTGAGCAATTCTCCACCCGCTCATAGAACTCTGCAGAATTTGGCAGAGTTTCTCGTGAACTCCATGAAAATCCACACAGTGAAACTCTGCATGCTCCGCCCAGGCCTACTCTCCACCAATCAATGCCACTTGAAGCCACACGGAGTGGCACCCTACTCTTCTTCACACCGCACAATGCCACTCCACTTCAGTCCTCACCACACAATGCCACTCCACTCCCCTCAATAGCACTGCTCTCCATGCTACACAGTGCCACTCCATGCCACACAATGACACTCCTCTCTACTCCGCAAAATGCCACACTACTCCACTCCATTCTACATAATGCCACTCTACTCCATTCCATGCCACACTACTCCATGCCACACAATGCCACTGTTCTCCACATCACACAGTGCAACTCCACTCCATACCACACAACGCCACTTCACTCCACAAAATGCCACTCCAATCTCATCCACTCCACATAATGCCACTCAACTCCATTCCACACAATTCCACTCCACTACACCCAATTTCCTTCTACTACATTCTACTCCATGCCATACAATTCCACTCCATTGCTCACCACACAATTTCGCTCCAATCAATGCCACACAATTCCACTACACTCCATGACACACAATACCAATCCACTCCACCACACCTCCCAATTTATTTCTTTATTTCTTTATATAAGTTTTATTTAGCACTTGCTAGACCCGAAGGTACACATGATTGTGATAGAATACAGTAAAACAGTCACACAATGAACATATTAGGTGAGAGTTTGAAAGATAATGGTACACACACAGTTCGATGGCTAATGGTACACATTAAAGATGATTGTAGAGTAACCAACAACTAGAGACACCATTCAAGAGCAACTAATAGACAGCAAAAGCAAATCAACAGCCGCTTAAGGCAGAGGGTCTAGATCTGATCAAGCGATAATTCACCTGGTTCCATCAACTAGGAGTTAAAGAATTTGTTGAGGAGGAGGCGTTTCAGGTTTTTCTTGAAGTAAGGGAAGGAAGGGTTGCAACGAAGGTCACACGGTAGTAAGTTCCATATGCTTGGTGCATTTCCGGAAAAAGAGCACAACTTGGTTGCTGACTTTTTTGGACTGGGAGGTAAGAGAAGAAGGGCATTGGAGATTTTGAATGATCTAGTAGACCCTGCTTTTGATAGCTTGTTTTCTAAGTAGTTGGGTGCATGAGAGTGATTGGCTTTGTGGATGATACATGCGGCAGGAATAATTGGTTTCAGTTTTTTGATGTTTTTGAGTGTGTACAGTGCTCCTTGTGCTGTATGCTTGATGTGCTCTTTCATTGACATGGTGTTGTCTAGTAAGAAGCCAAGGGATTTTGCGGAGTTGGGTAGATTAAGAGAGCAATTTAAAGCATTGAGGTGGTTGAGCCATTCGTGGATTGGAAGGTGGTTATTTTTGAGGGAGAAAATAATTACTTCAGTTTTGATGGAGTTTAGCTTCAAGTGATTAGCGTAAAACCAGGATTGTAATGTGTTCAAAGTGTCATTAAGATGTCGAATGTCACTGGGTGATTTGATTTTGTAGTAAAGTTGAGTGTCATCAGCATATAGGTGATATTTGATCCCTGCCAGCTACAAGTTGACCGTTAGGGGTTCCATGAAGAGATTGAAAAGGGAGGGGGATAGAATTGAGCCCTGAGGCACACCTAGATTGATCCGAGTACATTTTGACAGTCACGAGTTGATTTTGACTTGTTGTGTGCGGTGTTGAAGGTGGGATGTGAACCATTTTAATACAATGCCATTCAGACCGAAACGCAACTTCAAAGAATCAAGAAGGGCTGGGTGATTAACAGTATTGAACGCCGCTGATAGGTCTAGTAGGATACGTAGGCAAGCGTCATCCTCGTCTAAGGATCTGTGAATGTCATCAGATATATTCAGCATGGCCGTTTCAGTACTACAGCCTTTCCTAAATCCGGTTTGGAAGGTGTCAAAGAGGGAGAATTTTCGTATATGATGATTAAGTTGTTGTAAGACACATTTTTCCAAGTTCTTGGCAAGGAACGGGAGGTTGGAGATAGGTCTGAGGTTGTAGAGATAGTTAGGGTCAGCCCTGGGATTTTTGGGAATGTGTGTGATTTGACCTAACTGGAGAAAGATCGGTAAACAACCCGAGGTGAGAGATGTGTTGATGATTAGAGTCCAGAACGAGGCGATGATGGGGTGGAGATCTTTCACCATCATGGATTGAATGGGATCCTTGGTGTGGGCCGATGGCTTTAGATTCATGATTATATCGAAGAATTCCTTTTCGGAAAGGGGTGTGAAGTCTGACCAGTTGCAGTTGTTTTTCAGTGTAGAGAGACTAAGGAAACTGCTTAGTTCCTTTCCTGGTTGTGTAGTCAGCAATGGGGTCTGAATCTGTAAAGAGGGGCGGTGGGAAGGTGAGGGTGGTCAGGACGGAGGGAGGAAAGGAGGCTAGTAAGAAGCATTGCTCAATTTTGGCGACTTTGTTCGCGAAAAAGATAGCAATTTCTTCACATTCCTCGTTTGTGTTGATGCCAATGGCCAATGCCATTCCACTCTACTCCACGCCACACAGTTCCACTCCACTTCATATGAATGAGTTCAACTGCGCCCACTTCGAGTTAAGGTCTCGTGAGTCCCTAGACCAGTTTACAATAGCTAGAACAATTTTACCTGGCTCAGGGGAGCAGGGTGCAGAGGTGCACTTCAGCGGTCAAACGGAGCTGTGAATCAGGATCGCAGTTTTTAAATGCCTACCTTAGCAAAAAGGTATTTGCGGGGCGAGTTGAGTAAAACATTTTGGCCTATAAATTATAAGCTGTGCTTGGACCAGGAGTCTCCAGGCAGATGCAATCTTCCTGGCTCGGAAGACTCAGTGCAGAGATGCTTCTGGCTATCTGCGGTGCTGAACAGGATCCGTGGCAACTGGTGCCGGCAGGCGAGCCAAGAGAGGATGAAAACAGATACAGGATCTTCACGATGGAGCTACAGGAGTAGTTGGTCATCGTTTCAGGTGAATCGTTCTCATAGAGCATCGAGTACAGCAAGTAGTAGTCGGACTGACCACCTGCAAGCCTGCAGTTGAGGAAATCTTCTTCCAGAGGACCAGGGAAATGTTGTAGAAAGCTGAGCTTCACTGAGGGTTGGGGCTTCAGTTCGCAGAAGCCACGTGCCCAGTGACTTTGAGCAAACATGCCAGACGGCTCTGTGGACAGTACTTCATGGTCATGGATTTAGCAGTTTGCCAACTGCAGGTTACTAGTTCCTTTAGCTCAAGGGAGTTCTGGTGAAGTCTGGAGTTTGCAGAGGGGTTCAACTTCCTTTTGGAACTGACCTTTTGTCTTGGTTGAGTCGAAATACAGCTGGGGCAGAGAGGCCGCCATTGGTGCTGAGCTTATTGCTTCTTCTTTGTGGAGTCCCGCCTCTTCATGGAAACGGTTCTCTTCTTGGTATCACATCGAATCGAAGGTTCTGGTGCCAGGGGTGCCCCTTAAATCCTGGATTTAGTGGATATTAATGCCTATGAGAACTAGTAGCCAATGGGCATCTTTTTCTGCGGCTAATCCGCCTCTGTAGTGACTATATCCTGTGGGTGTATGTCACTAAAATCAGAACCTGATTTTTACACTAGATTCAAGATGGCCTCGACCATCCTCAACTGTAAACATCAGCTGCAACACCCTAGAGGTGTGGTCAGCCTTGTGGAGGTGTACGCCTTCTGAATATCTGTGAAAAACAGTGCCTGGGGCAGAGGACGGATTTGTTCTTTAGTAGGGGACAAGTTATTTTGTCCTCCAGGTGAATCCTTTGAGGTTCACCGCCGTAATGGCCCATTCACTAGCCATCCTGTGTGAGAGGAGGTGTCACTGCTCACACAGGTGTTTGTCTCTAACCTCTGGGAGTGGTACACACTCCCCAGCATGAGGTCAAATCTCTGCCTTGGCAGCAAAACAATGGAAAATACCATCAAGGCATGAGAACACTGGGTTGACTTGGTGGGCACTGTCCAAAGGGCCACCTAGGTACATGCTGGTTAAACTTCAACACTACCATCATGTCAGGGGTTAAAAATCACGGTGTTTGATACCAAAAATGAAGGAAACTGACTGTTCCAAAATGGAGCTGGACATCTGGGGTATGTCCAGTGTTAAGCCCATGTTATCCTATGAAGGGTGTGTCACTCATAGTAGAATTACATTTAGAATGCTACCACAGGGCAATATATGCTTGCACGTATATTTTCACACATATAATATATTGCACCTTGCCTCCTAGGCTGTAGGAGGCCTATCCTAGGGGTGACTGACTACTATATGCAGTGAGGTGACCCTGCCACACTTGGTGTGTGCCGGGTCGAAGTTGAGCAGGCAAGCTGCTTGTGCAGGGCTGACATGACATACCTGCAGCCTTTGGGGTTTTACTCGGGTCATTCAGGGTGGCACAATAAGTGCTGCAGCTCTGGTACCCCAATTACATCTCTGCCCCGGGTACCACTGGTACCAAATACTAGGGCCTTACAGGGTTGTAAAAGTCCTTTGCCAATTGGGTGTACCAAGTTACAGTTTGGGGGAAAGACCACTGATGCTGGGCCTGGTTAGCAGGACCTAGCACACCTCAGATCAGTTTTCGCAGTATCTAGCAGTAGAAAATAGGGGACGACCTTCCAAAAAGGGCACTTTACAAAAACTCCACTCCCCAGAATGCCACACCATACCTCACAATGAAACTCCACTCCATGCCACACAATGCCACTCAATACTGCCAAACAGTGTCATTTCACTCCACTCCACATAATGCCACTCTACTCTACTTCACTCCAAACCATGCCACTCCACACTGCACAATGCCACTCAACTCGACTCCACTCAATGCTGCTCAACTACTACTCCACCCCACTCTACTTAGTGCTACTCCACTCCTCCCAATGCCACTTCACTACACATATTTCCACTCCTCTACACTCCACACCACACCATACAGTGCCACTCGACTCCACTCCACACAATGCCACTCCACATCACACAATATCACTCCACTTCGCTCTTCTCCACTCCACTGTACACCATACAATGTCACTCCAATTCACACCTCATACTGCCACTCCACTCCATTCCACACCACACAATATACCACTCCAATCAATTCAACAGACTACCACTCCCGTACACATACCACTCCAGTCCACTCCACACAATGCCACTTCACTCCACATAATGCCCCTCAACTCCATGCCACACATTGCCATTCCACTATACACAATGGCACTCCACTCCACATAATGCCCCTCAATCCATGCCACACCACTCCATTCCACACAATGCCACTCCGCACCACACAATTCCACTCCATTCCACTCAATGCCACTACTCTCTATGCCACAAAATGCCACTCCATGCCGCACAATGCCACTCCTTTCCACTCCACTCCACTCAACTCCACACAATGTCACTCTACTCCATTCCACATAATGTAATTCCACTCCATGCCACACAATGCGACCGCACTCCACATCACACAGTGCCACTCCACTCCATCCCACACAATGCCATTCCACTCCACAAAATGCCACTCCAATCTACTCCAATCCACACAATGATACTCCAATCCATGTCACACAATTCCACTCCACTCCACTACGTACAATTCCCTTCCCTTTGACTCCATTCCAGTCCATGCCATACAATTACACTCCACTGCTTACCACACAATTACACTCCACACCATGCCATACAATTCTACTCCACTCCACCACACCACACAATGCCACTCCATAAAATGTCACTCTTCTCCATACCACACAATGCCACTCCACTCCACTCAATTACAATGCACACAATTCTGTTCCATGCCACACAATTCCACACCACACAATCCCACTCCAATCTATGCCACACAATTCCACACCTAGCCTCACAATTCTGCTAAATGCCATGACACAAAATTCCACTCCACTCTCCCATCACAATTCCACACCGCTCCACATCACACAATTTCACTCCACACAAAATAATTACATTTCACACCACAAAGTTCCAGTACACTTCAAGCCACACACTTTTGCTTCCCACCACACAATTCCACTACAAGTTACACAATTCCATGGCAAACAATTCCACTACACTCTGCTCCACACTACACAATTCCACTCCGTACAATTTCACTAAACTCCATGCCACACAATTCTTTCAATGCTATTCCAGTCCACTGCACTGTGCTCCACTCCACTACAGGCCACACAATTCCATTCTACTACATGCCACACAATTCCCCTCCATGACACATAATACCACACAACACAATTCTACTCCACTCCACATAAATCCATTCCAAGCCACTCCGCTCTACTTCAATCCAATCTGCTCTACTCCACTACACACAGTTAAAATCCTCTCCACTCCACACAATTCCACTCTACTTAACCCCATACAATGCCACTCCACACAATGCCTTTCAACTCCACACAATGCCACTCCACTCAACACCACTGCATGCCACACTATGCCACTGTACTCCACATTACACAGTGCCACTCGACACAACACAATGGCACTCAACTCCACAAAATGCCACTCAAATTTACTCCACTCAACAGAATGCAACTCCACCCTAAGGCACTCAATTTCACTCCACCGATCTACACTATACACAATTCCCTTTCACTTCATTCCACTTCATACATGCAATTCCACTCCACTTCTAGCCACACAATTTCAATCCACTGCATGCCAGACAATTCAGCTCCACTCTGCCATGCCACACACCATTCCACTGCACCATAAATAATTCCTATCCACACCACACAATGCATGTTCATGCAGTGCCAAACCCCTCCATGCCACACAATGCCACTCCCCCACTCCACTCAATGCCATTTCACTCCACTCAGTGCCACTTCATTATACAATGCCACTCCTCTCTACTTCACTCACACAATGACACTTCTCTCCACTTTACTCCAGTCCATTCTGCTCCACTCCACACAATGCCACTCCATGCCACTCAATGTCACACTACTTCACTCCTCATAATCCCAATCCACACCACACAATGTCACTCCACTCCACGCCTCACACTGCAACACCATTCCATGTCTCACAATGCCACTCCACTCCATGCAACACAATACCACTCCTTTCCTCTCCACTCCACTCCACTCAACACCACCTCACACAATGTAACTCTACTCTTCTTCACTCCATATAATACCATTCCACTCCACACCTTGCCATGCCACTCCATGCCACACAATGCCACTGTATTCCACATCACATAGTGCCACTCCACTCCATACCACACAATGCCACTCCATTCCACAAAATGCCACTCTAATCATCTTCACTTAACTCAATTTTCTTCCATTCTGCACCATACAATTCCACTAAATTGCTCACCACACAATTTCACTCCACTCCACGCCACACAACTCCACTTCATTATAACATCTAATGCCACTCAATTCCATTCCACTCCTTACTACATAATGTAATTCCACTCCACTCCATGTGCCTCCACTGCATGCCTTACAACTCCACACCACACAATGCCACTCCACTCCACACAATGCCACTCCCATCTACTCCACTACACATAATGCCACTTCACTCCACTGCATGTCACGCCACTCAATGTCAATGTACTCCACTGCAAACAGTGCCCTCCCTTCCATGCCACATAACTCCACACCACAGAAATCCACTTCACACCAATTCATGCCATGCCACACAATTCCACTCATCTCCACACAATCCAATTCCACTAGATGCCACACAATTTCATGCCAGTCCACTTCATGCCACACAATCCCACTCCACTCTGTGCTACACAATTCCACGTGAATCAATTCCACTCGACTTTACTCCACACCACAAAATTCCACTTGACTCAATTCCACTCCAAACAATTCTACTCCATGCCACACAATCCCACTTCACTCCACACCAAACCACTTCCCAGCATGCCTCACAATTCCACACCACTCCATTCCCACTAACTCCATGCCACACAATCCCACTCCATGCCACATAATTCCATACCATGTCACTCCACTGAACACCACACAATGCCACTCCACTCTCACCGCACAATTCCAATCTGCTCCACTCAATGGCACTCAACTTCTCTCCACACAATGCCACTCTACTCCACTCAACTCCATTCCACTTCACTCTATGGCACATAAGGCCACTCTACTCCCCATCACACAAATATCAATACACTGCACTTCACACCTTAATATTCCATTCACTCCACTCAATGCAACACAATTACACTCCACTCCACGTCACATAATGCCACTCTTCACCACACAATGAGACTCCAAACCACACATTGCCACTTTACTCCACTCCATTCCACACAAGCTCATTCCACTTCAATCCAATCCACTCTTTGCCATACAATTCCAATCCACTCCATGGCACAAAATTACACAACACACAATTCCATGACAAACAATTTCATACCATACAATTCCATTCCACTCCTCACCACACAATTCTGCTGTATTCCACACAACACTGTCCAATTCTCATGCCAAATATTTCCACTCAGCTTCGCACACCACTCTGCTCCACATCACATAATTCGACTCCACTCACACAACACAAATCCACCACACACAGTTCCATGCCAATCCATGCCACAAAATGTCCCTCCATGCCACATAATTCCATACCATGCCACTCCACTCCTCTTCACTCCACTCCACTGCATGCCACACAATGCAACTCCAGTCCAAACAATTCTACTTCACTCCAGACCACACATTTCCTTCCCATTTCACTGAATACCACATAGGCCTCTCCACTCCACTTTGCAGTATTCCACTCCATTTAACAAGGCAAAATTCCACTCCACTAAAATCCATGACACACAATTCCACTCCAATCTATGCCACACTACTCCACAATACATAATTCTGCACCATGCCACTGCACTGCACTCCACTCAATTCCACACCACTCCACACATTTCCACTCCAGGACTCACAATTCCATGCCAAACAATTCCACTCCATGCCATAAAATTCCACTCCACTCCACCATGCACAGTGCCATTTCATGCCACTCAGTTTAATTCCACTCCAGTTCATGCCACACAATTGCACTCCACTCCAGGCCAGATAATTCCACACCCCAAAATTCCACGACACTCCACACCACACAAGTCCAATCCCTCTTCTCACAATTCAACTCCACCAGAAGACATACAATTCCATGCCACTCCCCTCAATGCCACACAATTCCATTCCAGAACACACAATTCCATGTCAAATAATTCCACTCCACTGTACTCCATACCACAAATTCCACATTACTCAGTTCCACTCCACACCACACAATTCCACTCCACTCCACACCACACATATCCATCCACTCAATGTCACACAATTCCACTGCACTCAAATCCACTCAATGCTACAAAATCCCAATCCACTCCATGTCACACATTTCCACAATACACAATTCCATACCACACAATTCCATGCCATTCAATTTGACCACTCCAGGCCATACAATTTCACTCCATGACACATACGGCTATGCCACATAATTCCACTCTACTATATGCAACAAATTACAATCCCCTCCACGCAATTCGACTCCACTCCACCCCTCACAATTCCATACAACTCCACATCACATAATTCCACTCCAATCCACATAATTTCACTCCACACCACAAAATTTCACTACATTCAATTTCACACAATTACACCCCAGTCTTTGCCACATGATTTCAATCAAAATCAGATAATTCAATGCCCTACAATTTCACTCCACTTCACACCACACAATTCCAGTCCACTCTATACAGTTCCAATGACCACAAACCACACAATCCTACTCCACTACACACAATTCCACTCCACGCAGTTCCACTCTACCTCACAAAACTGAATTCTACTCCATGTCACACAATTAAATTACACTCCACTCCCCTCTCCTCCTCTCCTCTCCACTCTATTCCTCTTCACACCACCCTACGCAATTCCACTCCACTCTATGCTACACTGTTCCACACTACACAATTCCATGCCACACAGTTATACTCCACAAATTTCCACTCCCTTACAAGCAATCCTATTCAACTTTATGCCACAAAATTCCAGTCCACGCAAAACTATTTGTTTCCATGGCACTAAATTCCACTTCACCACAAGAAACACAATTCCACTTAACTCCACACCACACAATGTCACACAATATCACTCCAATTCACACCTCACACTGCCACTCTACTCCACACAACACAATGCCAATCCACTTCACTCTACTCCACATAATGCCACTCTACTCCACTTCATGCCATGAAACTCCAGCCAACATAGTGCCACGCCATGCTACTCCATGCCACACAATGCCACTCCTTTCCACTCCACTCCACCCCTCACAATGCCACTACACTTTACTCCACTCCACATACTGCCATTCCACTCCTTGCCATGCCACTGTACTTCACATCACTCAGTGGCACTCCTCTCCATACAACACAATGCCACTCCACTCCACAAAATGCCACTCCAATTCACTCCAGTCCACACAATGCCACCCTAATACATACAACACAATTACACACCACTCCACTCCACTTTACTACACACAAGTCTCTTTCACGTAATCTACTTAATGCCATGAAATTCCACTCCACTGCTCACCACACAATGCCACTCCACTCCACGCAATTACACTCCACACCACACAATGTCACACAATATCACTCCAATTATGCACCAACATGGCTCGCCTGACTCGAAAATGGTGGTCAATAAAATGACCGTGACAGGGAGGACTGCACATCGGAAGGAAGGCACACCCAATGGTTCTAAAGAACAAAATGGGAGAGAAAAGGCAGAATGACCTCCCCTTACAAAGCCAGGTCCCTAAGCCTGCTGTCCTCCTTTGGTCTCCCCCAGGCACTTCACAATCTGCGGGCCTACATCCAACTGGGGAGCCTGTGCGGAATGGGAGTTCCCCTCTCGAATGTGACATATTGCATCACTCACATGATAGCAGCAAAGACTTCTCTGGGAACCCCCTCTGTCATATCGATCTGGCCAGAGGACTTTATTACGAGCCACATTTTTCCTAACAGAACCCTCTCAGGACAGGGCCTGACCTCAAGGTGGCGTCTGGATTTTATTCGGACCATGGTTTCTCACCCCCCCAACCCCCACGCTATTCTGACATTCTCTGAGTACACCTGATCACTATCCTGACAGCGGAGTCCAAGCATTATGTCCTACCCCCCGTGGAGCTGCTCGTTTCAGCTACTGAGGAGATCTGCCCTGGTTCATCCCCTCGGCTGTCACCTACCCAGTCGGAATTTGGCCACAGTTTCTCCCTGTCTCCCTCCCCCTGCCATAACGAATTTCTGTAACTCTGCTCTTTTTCTTTGTTTCCTATGTTTTGATTGCTCTTGAAGGAATGTAACATGTTAGCTTGTAACTCTGATCCTCATGTAAAGCATTCTAATACCTCTGGGTCTAGCCAACGCTATATAAAACTCAACAAATAAAAAATAAATAAAAACATACTTCCACTCCCCTCATCTGCACTCCACTTCAGTCCACACAATGACACTTCACTTCATGCAACACATTGCCTCTCCCCTCCACTCAATGCCACACCCCTCCATGCTACTGAATACCACTCCACTCCACCCCATGCCACTCAATGCCACATCTCTTCACACAATGCTGCTTCTCTCCACTTAACTCCACACATGCCACTCCTATCCACTTCACACCACACCACTCACCACCATGCCAGTCCAAAATGCACAATGCCACTCCACTCCACACAATGTCACTCCACTCTGTGCCTCATACTGCTTCTCCAATCCACTCCATGCCCCATGATGCCACTTCACTCCGTGCCACACAATGCCTTCCACTCGAAGAAACTCAATGCAACTCCACACTACACAGTGGCACCCTACTCCTCTTCACACTATACAATACCACTCAATGCCACACAATGTCACTCCACTCCGCTCTTCACCGCACAATGCCATTAAACTCCACTCCATGTAATGCCACTTCACTCCAAGCACACTATGCCACTCCACTCCACACCGCACAATGTCAATCCTCCCACTCCATGAGTCACAATGCCATTGTCTCTAATCCATGCCACACAATGCCACACCACTCAATACCACAAAGTGTAACTTTTCTCTATGCCAAACAATGTCACACCATGCCACACAATGCCACTCCTCTCCACTCCACACAACGCTGCTTCACTCCACTCCACACAATGTCACTCCACTCTACTCCACTCCACATAATGCCACTCCACTTGACTCCACAGCACAATACTCCATGCCACGCAATGCCACTGTACTCCACGTCACACAGTGCCACTCCATTTCATACCACACAATGCCACTCCAATCTACTCCACTCCAGACAATGCCACTCCTCCGTGCCATACAATACCACTGTACTCCATGACATACAATGTCACTCCACACCACACAATGTCACTCCACACCACACAATGCCACTCCTCTCTATGCCACACAATGTCACTCCATGCCACACAATACCACTCTTATCCACTCCACTCAATGCCACTCCACTCCAACCCACTCCACTCCACCCTGCAATATGCTACTTCACTCTACTCCACTCCACATAATACCCCTACACTCCATGCCACACAATGCCAATCAACTCCACTCCACTCAATGCCCTCCACTCCATGCCACACAGTTCTACTCCACTCCACACAATGTCACTCCATGTGACACAAGGCCAACTCCACTTTACTCTACACCACATAACTCCACTCCAATCCAATTCAGTCCATGCCTCAAAATTCCAGTCCTCTCCATGCCACACAATTATACAATACACAATTCCAGTCCACTCCATGCCACACAATTGTGCTCTATTCCACACCACAACAGACAATTCTCACACCAAACAATACCAATCCACTTCACACAACTCCACACCACAAAATGTCACTCTACTCGACACCACTCAGTCCCATGTCACACCACTCCATGCCAATCCATGCCAAACAATTTCCCTCCATGTTAGGCAATTCCATGCCATGCCACTCAACACCACTCCACGCCACTCCATGCCAAACATTGCCACTCCACTCCAGGCCACATAATTCCACTCCACTCCAACCACACAAATCCTCTCCATTCCACATCATGCCACACAATTCCCATGCCACCCTGTTCCACTTCCCTCCACTCCACTTTGCACAACTCTCATAATTCACAAAGCAAATCTCCACTTTATTCTATGACACACAATTCCATGCCACACATTTCCACTCCATTCAATGCCACACAATCCCACTCCAAGACCCATAATTTAATGCCATGCCACTCCACTGCACGCTATACAATTCCACTCCACGCCACACAGTCCTGAGCCACACAGTTCCACTCCACTCCAGTCCACTTCACATAATTGTACTTCATACCACTTGACTCAGTTCTATCCCATTCAATTCTACTCCATGCAACACAATTCCACTCCCCTCCACACAGTTCCACTGAAAACCACATGATTCCAATGTCCATGGCACACAATTCCGCTCCTCTCCACACATTCACACTCCATGATACACAATTCCATTCCACTCCATTCCACACCATACAATTCCACTCAACTCCATACTACAAAATTCCACTCCAATCCACAATGCCATCCCACGCCACTCCATTCTACTCAAAGCCACACAATACAACTCCATGCTATAGGCCCATTTCCCTCCTAGACTCTGCTATTAAGATCCTAGGCAGAGTCTTACTCTCCCAACTTAGAGAAAATATCGAGAGGAGGGGAGGACTGTCAAATGTACAGTATGGCTTTAGGGAAAAGAGAGGCACTGTGGACCAGTGCTTGAATCTCCATATGCTAATATCTAAATACACAGTTGCCAAGGAGGGGTCCTTGTTCTTGGCGTTCATGGACCTCTCCTCTGCATTTGACTTAGTGAATAGGTCAAAACTGTGGGTTGCCCTATTAGAGCTGGGGGTTGATAAGTCACTTGTGAACTTCATGGCATCACTCCACCAGGAACTTTTTGCAAAAGTAAGGGTTACAAAAGAGGGAAGGTGTACCAGTCAATTCAAATCGGAGAGAGGAGTGTGGCAGGGCTGCATCTTGGCCCCCTCCTTTTCACCATCTATATAAACGGCCTTGGTAAACATCTTGAGGCCGTGGAGGGGGATGTGCCGTGTGTAGGAGAGATAAGAATACCTGCTCTCCTATACGCGGATGATGCAGTCCTGTTAGCACGCACCGGGGTGGCCCTCCAGCGTTTGTTGGATTCATTTGGGGCATTCATGGACCAGTTAGAGCTGAAAATTAATGCCAATAAGTCCCATACCATGGTGGTGGCCGGTCACAGTAAGAAGGGTAAAAATATTTCACTTTTTTGTAAGGGCGAGGTAGTGTCCAGGGTTACATCTTTTCCCTATCAGGGGGTAACATTCGATGAGAAGGGTACCTGGGGACCCCAGATTAAGATAAAGAACCTTTAAATGGTGAGAGCCACATCGGCCCTTATGGGGTTCGCAAGTAGGCTGGGGGCAAGGCCAATGGAGGCCCTCTTAAAAATATATAATGCTGAGTGCATCTCAATAGCCATATATGGTTCGTCATTATGGGGGTATGTTACCCAGGAAACCTTACAACGAGCAGAAAACAAGTTTCTAAGACATCTCCTCTCTGTTCCCCAGTCTACCCCTACCTTCTCGATCCATGAGGAGGTGGGTCTAGACTATGTAACAGATAAGCTCAGATCGGCCCCCTTAACATGCTGGCTGAAGACATGGCTAAATAACGAATTATCCCTTAACCATGCCATCCTGCAGGATGTTATGTCTCTTGATCATATGAAGAGAATTCCCTGGTTGAAGTATGTGAGACACACTTTTGTACAGTTAGGACGCCCCAATTTATTTAATTTGCTGTCTTCTATTAGGAAAGAGGATATTAACTGGATTAAAACACACTTCATGGGAAAGGCGAGACTGGCTCGCGAGGAGCACAAACTGACAAAAACTACAGTCAGATCACATTATATGTTGATATCTTCCCCGTCGTTAGAGCCCTATCTTAGTCTTGTAACAAAGCCCTTCCACAGACATTTGTTAATTAAATTTAGATTTAAATTAATCCCACACATTCTAGGCTGTTATCAGTCTTGGAGCAAACTGGAAAGGGGCCCGCCGTGCAAATGCGATGAATTTTCCACTCAGGACACTATGCATTTTATGATGTTTTGCAGTTTATATAGGGTTTCCAGGAACAAATACCTATTACCTATTTTAAAAGAGGCAGGGTTTGCCCAAGTAAGGCCAGCCCTAGTTTATTTACAGTCTCTCGGTAGTATTCGTATTATATACTCTGTGGCTAGTTTTTTAGTGGCAGCTCATAGAACTAAAACAAGGACTCTGCCCACTACTGATGCGGTATAAACTGGGAAAACTGTGAAGTGTGACCACATAATTTTGTTTTGTATTGCCCACTTGCATTTTTGTATATAATGACTGTGCCCTGACCTGTATTTAAGAGTTATGTATTTTAAACTGTATATATTGTTGTTTTATGGCTTTTATGATTTTAAAAATCGAATAAAGTGTATTTTGATTGATTGATTGAACTCCATGCTCTTAATTCCACACAATTCTACAGTAAAGATTTAATGATAAAGTGGCATGCATATAAAGTGTTCTAGAGGTTGTTGGAAAGGGAATTAAAGAGTTAATGATAGAGTGGCATACACCTAAATTGTTCTAGAGTTTGTTAGAAAGGAAAGTAAAGAGTTAATGATCAAGTGGCATACATCTAGAGTGGTAGAGAAGTTGTTATGAAGGGAAGTAAAGAATTCATGATAAAGTTGCATATATATATATATATACTGTTCTAGAAGTTGTTAGGTGGGAAGTAAAGACTTAATGATAAAGTGGCATACATCTAGAGCGTTCTAGCGGTTGCTAGAAAGGGAAGTAAAGAGTTAATGATGAAGAGGCATACATCTAAAGTGTTCTGGAAGTTGTTAAGTGGGAAGTCAAGAGTTAATGACAAAGTGCCATACATTTAAACTCTTCTAGAGGTTGTTAGAAAAGGGGCGTACTTAGAGGAGTAGGTGAAGTGGTATGTTTGTTAGACCATGCAGGGGTTTTGCAAAGCTATGCAAATTGTTGGAGTATCCATTGTCTTCTAAATTGCAGGCCTAAAAATTATTCTGAAAAAGTTAGTAGCATCTTTAGTGAAGATGTGCAAGTCACTTTCCAATTGTTTAGACAAGCAAAGTTTTAAAGTGTGTGGATTGTTAAAGAGAAAGGATATGGTAGTAGTGACAATATTCACTTGTTAGTAACAATTTGCGCGATTTCCATTATTTTCAATTTATAAAAACGTAATTTCACAGTGAACTGGAAATTACTCCATGAGTGCTTACTCAAAGGTTTCTGAATTTGTAACGAGGAATAGGCAATTGGGAAGAATGTCAGTGATTTATTGTTGGCAGAGATCGTGAAGTGCGTGATTGGTCATTGTCAATGTTCATTTAGTGGGTGATTGGTGGTTGTCAGTGCTCGTTAAGTGGGTGATTAGTGGTTGTCAATGTTCATTTAGTGGGTGATTGGTGGTTGTCAGTGTTCATAAGGTGGGTGATTGGTGGTTGTCAGTGTTAGTGAGCGGGTGATTGGTGTTTGTCAGTGTTAGTGAGCGGGTGATTGGTGGTTGTCAGTGTTCATAAGGTGGGTGATTGGTGGTGGGTGATTGGTGGTTGTCAGTGTTCGTGAGCGGCTGATTGGTGGTTGTCAGTGTTAGTGAGCGGGTGATTGGTGTTTGTCAGTGTTCTTTAAGTGGGTGATTGTTGTGCCTGTAGTTGGTGTTGTTTTTACACGTTCCATGGCTGTGCCTCTGGGATCTGTGGGGAAACAGCATATGTTGTTTGCGGTATTCAGTAAACTTTTACCATGGCAGGTTCTGTGGTTGTTATGATGACTGAATAAGGTGTTTGGCAATGTACATTGCATTGTTGACTAAGCCTACATGTACTGACATTGTTGGAGCCTTGTTTTTTCTCTCACTCCTCTGTTATATAGAAGGGCGTGTCTGTTATCCATGAGTTATGGGGGGTGGTGAGCAGTGTTTGTGTAAATTATACAGGTGACCCAAAGCTGGATTGCTGCTGGAGAACTGGGGAGAAGCTGCCAGGAGGAGACACAAGCACTGCTTGTTAAACCCATTGCCCTGTAACATCCAAACGGTGTGTGTGTGGGGGGAGGGGGGAGGGAGGGACAGCACAGTGGGGGCAGGAGATAACAGAAAACCTGCAACTGTTCTGTTGTGATGCGCGGGGGCAGCAGCCTTTGAGGACAGCAAAGGCTGAGAGAAGAGAAAGAGGGTTGAAAGGTGCATCCACTCACCAGGGACTTTGGACTCTGGAAGGTGATTACTGCGGCTGCTGCTCGGCGCGCACTGCACCGCACGAGTGAGCAGGCACACTGGGGGCAAAGGCGGGAAGAGAAAGGGAGGGGTGCAACTAGGATACAAAGTACAGCTGCACGCGCCCTCTAATGCTGCCTGTGTGAGAACAGATCTGTGTGTCCATCCTTCTCAGCTGCCTGCAGGTTCAAGAGCAGCGCTGGGCAGATGTGTGAACAGTCACAGGGAACGGGCTGCTGCTTGTACCTGTAGGCGTGGGGCTGTGGGGCTGTGGGGCGAGGCCAAATGGGATGCATTGGTCGTAAGCATCATTAGCAAAGTTAAATATGTTAAAGTCCATTCAATTGAGCAATTGTATTAAAAGGTCGTTTGGATGGCATGAATTGACTGGAATCCTTTTAAAAAAAGCTTGAAGGAGTCAATTTAGATTAGTTTCATGCAGCTGTAGTGTAAGGTCTGGATACAATAATGGAATAGTAAAAGTATTTTGTTGATCTGTAAATGTCATGTTAACATTAGGCAATTCATTTTATCAGCTTTGGAAGGATGAAGCGCGGAGTCTGTGGCAGGGTTTCACCCTGCATTTCGCAGATTATATCCAGGTTGTAGCAGGAGGTGCTTCGGCTGCTGAGCCCTCTCACTAGCTCTAACACAGATTAGTTTGCTAAGGGTGGGTACATTCCCTCTAGAAGTGGCTGGTTAGATATTCAGAAAAAGAAAGAGCACGCAGTAGGGGTCCGTGGAGGAAGTTCGGTGGGGTAGTGAGGCGGGGCGGGGGAAATGTAAACACCGGAATATGGATGAACGGAGGTAAGTACACATTTAAATAAATAAAACGCATTCCTTTGAGCACGCTGCATCGCAAAATGCGATGCAGCGCGTGCAACGAAATTTGTTTCATTTATTTAAATGTGTACTTACCTCCGTTCATCCATATTCCGGTGTTTACATTTCCCCACCCTGGCCCTCCCCCGCCTCACTGCCCCACCGAACTCCCTCCACGGACCGCTACTGAGAGTACGTAGGAATGACCATCTTTTGCGTGGATTCCCCCAGATGTTTGCCCTGTCTGTTTGTGCTGGCTGTAGAACGCTGAGCACGTCACCTCTGCTAGCCATTAGTAAAGTGCCCCTGCCCCCTTATTACCATGGCTGTATTGGAATACCCCTACTTTCTATATGTAACTTGCCTGTAAGTCCCTAGTATAGGGTATAAAGTGTACCCAGGGTCTAGACATAAATCGACACTACTGAACTGCAGACCCTACTGTGCCATCCACTACAGTGACGTTAAAACATGGCTTCAGGCCACCAATTCTACCCTGACTGGAGCAGCGTAAAAATTGCAAATCCACCCAGCAAAATACATCATTTTGATAGGTGTCAGGATATTACCATCCTGCCACTAGAAGTCGTGCATGGAAATCTGGGCATTTTTTTAGATGTGGAGGAGGTTCATTAACCTCCTGGGGGGAACAACCTTTACAACGCAACTTTTACAACGCACTACACTTACAACGCATTTTTTACAACGCACAATCCATTACAACGCATGACATTACAACGCAGGACACTACAACGCATTTTTAAAAACTACCTTTACAACGCATTCCATTACAACGCATACTACCATTACAACGCATACCATTACAATGCATAATATAGTAATATACTATCCAACACTTACCCTACTGTTGCACCCCCTGGAGTTAGAATAGTAATTTTTACCCCTATACTATCCAACACTTACCCTACTGTTGCACCCCCTGGAGTTAGAATAGTAATTTTTACCCCTATACTATCCAACACTTACCCTACTGTTGCACCCCCTGGAGTTAGAATAGTAATTTTTACCCCTATACTATCCAACACTTACCCTACTGTTGCACCCCCTGGAGTTAGAATAGTAATTTTTACCCCTATACTATCCAACACTTACCCTACTGTTGCACCCCCTGGAGTTAGAATAGTAATTTTTACCCCTATACTATCCAACACTTTCCCTACTGTTGCACCCCCTGGAGTTAGAATAGTAATTTTTACCCCTATACTATCCAACACTTACCCTACTGTTGCACCCCCTGGAGTTAGAATAGTAATTTTTACCCCTATACTATCCAACACTTACCCTACTGTTGCACCCCCTGGAGTTAGAATAGTAATTTTTACCCCTATACTATCCAACACTTTCCCTACTGTTGCACCCCCTGGAGTTAGAATAGTAATTTTTACCCCTATACTATCCAACACTTACCCTACTGTTGCACCCCCTGGAGTTAGAATAGTAATTTTTACCCCTATACTATCCAACACTTACCCTACTGTTGCACCCCCTGGAGTTAGAATAGTAATTTTTACCCCTATACTATCCAACACTTACCCTACTGTTGCACCCCCTGGAGTTAGAATAGTAATTTTTACCCCTATACTATCCAACACTTACCCTACTGTTGCACCCCCTGGAGTTAGAATAGTAATTTTTACCCCTATACTATCTAATACTTACCTTAAATGCAATTTAATATTATGCGTTGTAATGTTATGCGTTGTAAATGTAGTATGCGTTGTAATGGATATGCGTTGTAAAGGTAGTTTTTAAAAATGCGTTGTAGTGTCCTGCGTTGTAATGTCATGCGTTGTAATGGATTGTGCGTTGTAAAAAATGCGTTGTAAAGGTATGCGTTGTAATAGCATGCGTTGTAACGTCATACATCCACCTCCTGGCTATTTCTACACCATCGAAGTCGGCACAATATTATCTGTCAAAGAGGCGTAGACGTTATGCTCAGTTGTGAATCGGTTTGTTCAGTTGTTTCCCCAGATACAGCACTTGGTGGGTTCCCTCTCTTCAAGGAATTACATCTCTCTACTGCCCAAGAATACCTTCTACCACCCACACCTTGCCCACTCCCACGCACACACATCCCCGAGCACATCATCTTGTTTAGCTGCAGATCACACTTAGAGGCCCATTACGATGCTGTTCGGAAGGCCTCATAACGGCATTTGCTCCATCCAAATCTGATTGGGATTGTGCCTTTCCGGCCGAATTAGAAAGGTTTCCGACCGACCGATTACTATGCAAGTTAGGCGTTAGGAATATGCTAATCCGAACCCAATGGCATTCGGAATGACTGAGCCTTATGGAACAGACACATGCGTCTCTACATGCATTTTTCCAAATGACCAATTCCGAAGCTGGATTCGGACAGCCTTTCCAAATCGTGCCGTCCAACTCGAATCAAAAACAGGGGAAAGGGCAAGGAGGAAGGAGCAAAAATGAGCGTAAAGCAAGGAGAAGGCACACAAAGGTTGCGGAAAAGCAAGGAGAAAGTGGTGAAAAGGAGGTAATAGCAACGAAGAGGCACACAAACATTGGGGGAAAAAGCAATAAGAAAGCAGTGAGAATTAGGGAAAAGCAAGGAGAAGGCGCATAGAACAACAGGGGGAAAAGCAGGAAAAAGCAGTGAGAATGAGAAAAAAGCAAGTAGAAGACCTTCAAAAAACAGGGGGGTAGCAAGGAGAAAGAGCAAGAGTGATGGACCTGGGACCTGCTCAATGAGGTTGCGCTGTAGCCCCCATTAAGTAGGTCCTGGGAAGGAGGGGCACTGGGAGGAGTTGGGTGGTGCTGGACGCGAGGTGAGACATAATGGGTGGCAAGCGGGAGTGGTGATGAGAAAAAAAACAAGGAGAGAGCAGAGAAAACAAGGGAAAAGCAAGGAGAATGCACACAAAAAACTGGGTAAAAAGCAAGGAGAAAGGAGTGAAAATGACAGAAAAGAAAGGAGGAGGCACACAAAAACAATAGAAAAGGCAGAAGAAAGCAGTGAATATGAGGGGAAAGTAAGAATAAGACACACACAAAAGGGGGGAAATGCAGGAGAAAGCACTGAGAATGAGGGAAAAGGAAGGAGAAGGCACACGAAAACAGGGGAAAAGCAAGGAGAAAGCAGTGAAAAGGAGAGAAAAGCAAACACAAAGCAGTGAAAATGGGAGAAAGGGCTCAAATAAAATTGGGAAAAAGCAAGAAGAATCCAGGAGCAAGAGTGACGCAGCAGCATGGGAAGAGCTCGGCTTAGGAACCCCTTTCTGCTTACCTGGAACAGTGCCTGAAAGTATTCTGAATAGTTACAGGATGGAAAAAGGCAATACCAGATGAGACCAATCAAAGTGCGGGGGGTAATGGAAGGTTCTTCGTCACTATCTTTACATTGACAGTAGATTTCCTAATTGCCCACCTGACCTCAGCTTTATGAGAAAAAAGAATGAAAACAATGAGATCAGCCCCTTTTCAGGATGGACTCAAGGATTTCCTAGTGTCTCTCAGATTCTGTCAGGGAATTAGAGTAATGGGTGCAGAAATGGAACGGAGTTGGAAAGTTTATCATTGCTCCTTCCTGATGGTGACAACCAGCCAACTGGCCAGATCCAGACTTTTGGTTAGTAGATGGAAGAGAAATCACCTTTAACTTCCACCCAAAGTTTCCTTTAACTTCCCAGCCCTTGATCACATTCATAAAATGGAAGGAGGGAGTTCACCGGACTCTTTCTAGACTCCACCACTACAGTCCCAACTTCTGCTTCTCATGGGTGGTCACAAAAGGAGTCTGTGGTCTAGGATTGTGTTAAACTAGAAAGATTAAGACAGCTCCTAATAACCTCCACTCAACCCACATAGACAGATCTGAGGATAGAGACGAGATGCAGCTTGTAAGCACCACAACTCACCCTACAAAGACTGAGATCTGAGGATAAAAGTGGAATTGAGTTCTTCACTGCCACACCTCACCCCAGAAAGATTGTGATCTGCAGAAACGTCAGTGTGCAGCTCGCAACCACGAAAGTACACCAACCAAGACTGTGATATGAGGATAAAAGAGTGGTACAATTCTTCACTGCCACAATACACCCCACAAACAATCTGAAGATAAAGGCGGGATTCAACTTTTAGCCACCACAATCCACTCCAAAAAGCAAAGAGTGTGGTCTGAGGCCCCCATTCCCACCCCTTGATAATCAGTACTAGGATTCCATAAAACAGAGATACATAACATAATTAACTTACGCATGCACACACGAATTAAAATATATTTCACAGATGATGAAATATTTACCCATCAACACAAATCAAGTTGATAAAAAGCCTGTACAAAGCATAGTAGTAGAAACTATAAGAGATATTAAACAGAAGTATTTATTAGAGGAAAGGGATGTTCAGAAACCTGGAAGAAAGAGGTCAGGTAATCTGGCAATACAAGGAGGTGACAGCCAGTACTGCATAAACATTACAAACTTCAATATTGGAAGACTATATATTGCTCTTGAGTTATTATGAAAGCTGCACAGCTGTCTGCTGCTGCGCAGGTAGAAGTCTAAACCTTGACGCCATCAGCAGGCTCTGTATGTCTGTTTGACAAAGCTCAACACCGGGTCACCTCTAGCATACCTGGGTAACAGGTTCTCTCAAGCAGAGGTTCCACTGAAATCCAAGAGGGAAAACCACACCATACCTCAAGATCTGTAAATTCAAGAAAAGTTCAGCTGTTTCAGGAAATGTACCACAAATCTAGAACTTTCTCCCCTCAAAGATATACACAGCCTCCTCTTTCAAAATATTCCAATCCAGTTTGAAGATACATATCTCAGAGTAATAGTGAAAACTCATGGCTTATATGGCCCACTGCTCCTTCGTGTGTATACATTTTGTACATATAGCGTGAATGTTATGTTTCTCCTCATGCACTCCTATGCTTTTGTGTGCTGTATACTTCGTTGTAGTGTTACATCCCTCGTAGTGTAAAGTGTTCTGAGCCCTGAGACTTCTCCCTGATCTATTCACAGAAGGCCCCGAGGGAGTATTTCATGCCATATTTTTAAAACTGAATAATAAGAGTGAAGGGATGAGCAGGAGGGGAGAGAGAGGACAATATATTGAAAAAGGAGGAGGTGGGAAGTAGAGGAAGGGAGTGGTGTAGGAGTGAAAAAGCACAAAAAGTCTCTTTACAGTGGGGAGAGCATGAGAGAGAAGAAGAATATAGGTCCTCTTAGGAAGAACATCAGTCAATACACCGTCAGTTGAGAGGCCAAGAAATGCCTGGTCATGAAGTCTACTCTCCCCATGAGAGCATCTTTGATGCACACATGTGCACAGTTTGAAGAGCTGGCACTGATATGCAGCGTGAAGATGACAATGGAACACCAGTGATGTCATAAATTATGTCATAGAACATGTCATGAGTGACGTCATTTATGAAGTCATTAGCAGTGAATGGGACGTGTATTTTATATAAGGGTGGGCGTAGTTCGCGAAGTAGCACTTCGCGAAGCTACGCAAAGTGAAGTTCGCACTACGCGAGCCACGCGTAGCACTTCGCGAACTGCGAAGTAACATGTTCGCACTGTGCAAGATGTTGTTTTCAATGATTGCACAGTGCGGACAAGCAACCGGCACTGTGCAATCATTGAAAATGGCATCTTGCACAGTGCGAGCTGTAGTTTTCTGCTGCTCGAGTAGATTTTTCCTTGAGCTGCAGCTTTCTCAACGCGAACTGGTAGTTTCTCATCGCGAGCGGTCGCGAGCATACGCGACCCCTCGCAATGAGAAACCTGACCTTCTCGCGTTGGGAATCTCGCCGGGAGGTTTATTTTCCATGCTCGCGATCGCGAACAAGGAAAAAGTCTCGCCAGGATGTCATTTTGCTTGCTCGCGGTCGCCAACTTGACGTTGAGGACCGCGAGCAAGCAAAAAATGACCGCAGCACTACGCAACACTATGCTACGCGTGTTCGCACTGTGCTACGTGCAGTTCGCGTAGTGCGAAGTAGCGCGAACTTCGCAAACTACGCGAGCGTAGCGTAGTGCTTCGCCCAGGCCTAATTTTATAGTTAGCGCTGCTAAGTGTAACTGGTAAATTTCTGTGTTTTTATTTTTAGTTCAAAATGTTGATGTTAACACTGACACATTCACCTAACTATATTGTTATATTAACCTCTATTTTTTTCTGCAAATTTCAAAGTTTTTTTTTTAAAAACAAAAACAAATCTTTTATCACACTTAACTATAACGTAACTTTAACCTTTAGTGTTATCATCATGTTTCTAGGATTTATTTTCAGTAAAATATATTTTCTATATATTTATATAATTTTATATTTTTTTAACTGTATGTGTGGTAGAATAACTGAATAATATAACCTGTGTGTGGACAATATTCTGAAAGGGAATTGCTTTCATATTGTAACTTAACAGGAACGAGTGCCCACTTTGCAAAATGTTTCTAAAAATGTTTTAGTATAAAAGAAAGTAATACAACAATATGTATGTTGAAATTGTCTATCTCCTCAGTTCTTCTGTCTCTCCTATTGAGCCATTTTCTGAGCAAGTTCATTAACATTATAATAGCACAATTTCCCTACCCTTTGCATGTGTTTTTACATTAAAGTCCTAATTATAAATTCAGAAACAGCATAATCAGTTTTGTGAATATTGTATAGTATTAAGTTAAAATGTATTTATTTAAGTGTTCGGTCTTTGAAAAAAAACATTACACCAAGCAACATTTTTAGCAGCACTAATAAAAAATCATTAATAGAATTTTAAAACAATTAGGGCTATATTCACAAGGAGCTATAGCCGAATTAACTGCACTTTATCACAGCCAAAGTTGTGATAAATGTACCTCCCCATTCACAAGCTGGTGCTAACAGCCCACAGCACCAATTTACCCGCGATAACACCTGCAAAAAACATCGCCACAGAGGACCCCCGCAACTATGGCTAATGAGATGCAGAGTGGGCGTTCCCGTGCCAAAAGCCGCGACTACACCACTCCTCACCATTCTCAACGACCAGACAGATCGGTGATGAAAACACAAAACAGGCAATAAGGCGCGGTAGCACCAGGAAATCTACACCTGCTCTGACCTGGTGTTAAGTCAGGGCTGCAGCCAGCACCACAAAAGGGAGACCAGCCCAGGGCCACATCGGAAGTGCAACAGATGTCAAGGAGCCACACATCATGCGGCCCTGACACCCAAGAGGGCCACAACACCCACCGACATCATGCCAGGACTCCACCCCACACCCAGAACACCCCCCCGGACAACCACAGAGGCAGTGCAGACAAAGACAGCGGACCCCCAGGAAACGTA
This sequence comes from Triturus cristatus, assembly GCF_964204655.1. Classification (NCBI taxonomy): domain Eukaryota; kingdom Metazoa; phylum Chordata; class Amphibia; order Caudata; family Salamandridae; genus Triturus; species Triturus cristatus. Next base: position 35,434,855 of record NC_140590.1, on the reverse strand, counting down.
CCAGCCTCACAGACCCAACATCTGACAATGTCACCGTCAACTACAGGCTGAAAGGGACAACCATCCTAAGCATCCTGACCATCATTGCCTAACAAGCCTACGGCACCAACACAACAGACAACCAACATCCCACCCCACACCAAGCTGCTGGCTTGGCTGCACCTGTTGGCCCCTGGCACCTCCAACCAACCAACACCCGCCAGAGTCCGGGGAGTCTCACAGCCAGCCACATCCAAGTCCACCTAACCTGTCCCTGACATCACCATCACCCTGGTACCCCAGTCCCCATACGTCCAACACAATGCGCAGGATCCACTGGAGACCCAGTAAGGACCATACGCCATAGCAGGATGCACGCACGTGTTGGGGGCAATCAACAGCACACATGTCCCACCTGTGCCCCCTGGGGACACAGCACACAATCACCACAACAGGAAGCACACGTCTCACATCAATGTGCAGGCAACATCAGAACACCGTGGAACCTCCAACAATGTCACTCCAAAAACACAGCCAGTGTGCATGATTCCTTCACCCTCCCACAGTCCATCATCAACCAGCGTTCCCAGGATGGCAACAATGAAATGCACAGCCCCTTGGCAAGTTTCAAATGGACACCCCACTCACCTCAACTCCACAAACATGCAACTCACAACTCTGGCAATGTACACGTCACAAAATCACTACCAACATGCACAACAACATGCCCACCCACCAGACATGACAGAACAACTAACAATGCTAACCTGGGCAAGCCCTGTACATGTCCCGTCAACGGCATGGCACCTCAGCCACACAACATCCGAATGTGGGGAGAGGTGGCAACCAGGCATGTGTGAAGGATGCAGTAGATGTGTCCCCGAGGTCAGGAGGAAAATCCTCCTTTAGGAAAAAGACCCTCACACACCCGGCAAACCAAACTATTCACCCTGGAGCAGAGGTGGGTGATGAGACTGTCTTCTAATACCGATGGATTGAACGAGGACATCCCGTGGAGCAGCCTTACAAACATTTGACGTGACAGAACTAGCTGTCTCCAATAGACGTTCTGTACCTGTGTGGGTCCACCCTCGTTTGAGCATGTGACGCTTAGACACCAGAGCATATTAATACATGTACCTATAGGCATCCTCTGATACACTTATGTCAGTTTCCCTAACATGCAAGTTGTCAACAAAATGATTACTTTACATCAGATACCTATAGATATTCTATGATATATGCATGCCAGTTTCCCTAACATTCGAACTGGCTACGTAAAATATGCGAGTTGACAACACAATGATTACATTACATCATGTGCCAACAACACGCATTTGTCATATATATAGATATGTTTTCGCGGCTCGATTCGTGGAATTACGTCCAGTCCAAGCATTCCGGACTGACACGATTTCACATGGTTACCACAGCAACCTCAGCTCTAGCAACCAATAAGGGCTCCTCACGTAACACTGTTGTCACACGTGACCCCGCGTCATCACTTCCTGTGGTTTACGCGGCGCGTCCTGCTACACGCCCATATCCCTCTCTTTTCCTCTACCGGAAGTAAACCTCGCGCACTAGTCTCTCCGCCAGCACCTCTCTGACGTATCAATTGGCGCACGGCTCGGATTGGCTGGTCTACGCTAGATAATCCCTTCGGGAGTTCTGAGATTCGTCCCCCGAGTCGGCGTGGATCAAGGGTAGGTGGATAGGCGTCCTGTACCACAGACTTCTGTAAGTATCCCCTCGTGGCACCTGGGTCCTCATCTTATGCGGATTTCCATATCATATGATCATGCTACTAAATGATCAGCTCTCTATTCCATTTTCTTGCGGCTGCACCTTCTGCCCGCTGGTCGCCGCTCTGTGTATCATTAGGACACTGTACTATCCGGTGTCTGCCTCCAGCGCCAGCTCGTTGGATTTTACAACCCTGCAGTGAAGGGTGAGTGGTTGAACCAAATTAACTGTTATCTCTGCCCCGATGCCACCAAACACCTCGCGCATCCGGCGTTCTTAAATTTCTGCCCCAGCACCAGTCACAGTGGGAAGTGGTCAAAAATATTTTTTTTTAAATTCTCCCGTTTTTAGTTCACTTCTATAGGGTGTTCACAACTAGTACCACCTTATAGCTGAACACTTGGCAGTAGTGAAATTGCATGACAACTGATTATCGTAGTTGTTAAGAGATAAGATCTATAATGCTTGTCGCAATGTGATTGTTACTTACATGTATGTTTGTGTCCCTGTATATATTTTTCTCTTTCAGGCATTTTTCCTAACCTGCACTAGTCACCACTTATTAGGGTGCTGTATGTGTGGTAAGTGCCAAATTAGCCACTACCACTACCAATGAGTGTGTGAATCACTTGGTCCTGAAGAATTGCGGTTACTTTACTTAAGCAAGAAACATGTTGACCATCTATGACCACAGCGTAATACAGTCAATCTAACTGTAATATTACGCACTCTATTGTTTTTATTGTAAGAGTGGGACCCCAGTCATTTAATAAACACTATTCAGGTTCCCCACTACTTATTTTTAATACACTCTCCTCACCACACACTTTTCACTTGAAGGCCCTCACCTGCATTCACCCACCGGCAACTATGGAATAAAGATCTCCATTAAAAGGCGCCATTGGGGTCGCCGATCGGGGATTGCAGCGCCGCCCCGATTCGGAGCAGACCCGATGATGACACTTTACATCTGGGCCACATGCTGACGACATATGACAGCTAGTCTGCCGGGTGTGTGAGGGTCTTTTTCCTAAAGGAGGATTTTCCTCCTGACCTCGGGGACACATTTATCTCTTTATTCACCAATAATTCTCTTTAGGAACAGCATACTTTCTTATTTATTCGAGTACATCTGGGCTATGTATGCTGGACCTGTCATAAACAGCCCCTGTTCCTCCTCTTTTTAAGTACCAAGGATGCAGTAGAACCATGACTGGGAAAGTACACAATGCCAAGAGTGGCGGAGATGTGCTGGACAGACCGCAGTATGCAGAACACAACCATATATATGGCGACACACACACCTCTGGTGTATGGAGTCTAGTGGACTGTGGACGCAACCATTTTACCCCAACCAGTGGGGGATCTTGTGGAAATGTTGCCTGTTACGCCCCCCCCCCAAGCATGACCGGAGTGGGTTGGCCCGGCATACACCACACCAGCATAGGGGTGTGAATAAAAAGCACGTAGCCCTGGGCGTGGTCCTCTTCCAGAAAGCACAACGTCTCTGCCAGGGCGGCGCCTCTCACCCTGCTAAGAGTCCGACGCTGTCCTCGTGAGCGGAGTTGCTTGCAATGCGGTGCGCCTGCCGGACCCCGGCATGCTGGACCACGAACCCATCAGGCCCGCCCCTGAGCACCCAGGTCACACTGATCACCTGCCGACAACGGCGTGTGTCAAGGAGGGCCCACCACGTGCCAGCGCAAGCACCAAGCCCGAGGGCTGCGACCTTGGCAGCCTTCTCAGTCCATCACGGCCTCCACGACACAGGCCAGCTTAATTCCTTTCACATTGACGTACTCTACTGCCGCCTTCAGACTACTCTTCCGCCCAGGTGGTCACATGTGCAAAAATGTGTCCAGATTCATGAATGGCAGTGACCCCAATTCCGATCCAGCAGCCACAGCACCGGACCCACCCAGATCAGTGAGGCATAGTTCCATATGGGCTATTTGCGACACGTTGTGCCACTAACCCTGTTCAATGCCAGCCTGCGACACATGGTGCCACTAACCCTGTTCAACACCAGCCTGCGACACGTGGTGCCACTAACCCTGTTCAACACCAGCCTGCGACACATGGATGAGGGACATGGACTACCCTGCGGACCAGTAGGTGCCACATCCAGCATCTTGGTGCAAATGACAAATGGTCGCACGGAGAGGAGTAGGAGGAAGATGCGGCTCAGTCCGGATGAAAGGCGGGTCACAGTCATGGAGGTGAGCGAACGCGTGGTGCAACTGAACCTGAACTACACAGGCCGGTGGGGCCATCCAACCTATGCCGGCAACACTTGATGAATGGCCCGTGCTGACAGCTGCCTTCGGCTGACACTGTGGTCCAGTATGTCACAGACTCTTCATTTTGCAATGGCTGAGTTCATATCAGCGTACCGATATCATCACAGATTGTATCCCCTCTCAGCCCCGGTGCCACTAAGTCTGTTCCCTGCCAATCATGGACACTCTCTGGTCTAACTTTGGTGGCGTCTGAGTCTATGGACCAGGGAGCAGTTTTCATCCTCATTTAGCTGATATGGAATTGGTGGTGGCAACGAGGCTGTCACATTCCACTCCTTCATTTGCTGCTTCCGGATAAAATTAAACCTTTCGCCGTCATGCCCTGGAGGACATCTTCCACTGTCACCCGAAACCCTCTGCAACATACACCTTGGATATTGCTGGTGACCCGCTCAGGTCGTATGGCCCATCTGACTGCACCGCAAGTCACCGTCCCGTGGCTGGGTGCCTGTGCCACCCACTTTGCATCCAGGGCCTCTAACTTTGTACTAGTCAGGTCCGGGACCCCTTCTTCTGAGAAATTGGATGGCCTTTGAAGCATTGGCCTTGGGGTCATCAACACCATTTCTCTGTGGCCCTGTACTGTATGCAGCCTCCGGGCCCAAGAGCGTCCCAGCAGGGCTCACACACCAAATCGAGTCCTGACCAGCCCGGACGTGGCATCACCGCAGGAGGCACACACCACTACTGCAAGGACCACCTCCAACAGCCATCTGCCACAGTCAACACGGTGGTCCTGACAGACTTACGGAGTTGCTCAGACCTGTCGTGGACACCATCATCGGCCTGATACCCTGCTCAGCACTCCAAGTGCCAGCCATTGTTCGTTACTGATTGAGATTTCTGCTGTGGAGATGTTGCGCAGCAATGTCACCTCATGCAGTGGGGAGATGGCACAGACAATGGGAGGGCAGGAGGCAACATCCCCAAGGCAGGAATGCAGACTGGAGGTGGTAGTCAAGCTACACACCCGGAACCATTACTGGGTATTGCGCTGTGGACTGCGCATGCAAATGTCACCTCAGACAGTGTGGGAGACCTGGGACGTTGATGAGGAAGTTGATGCAGGTGTAACACATCCCACTGCATCTGCATCAGGACTAACACGAAGGGACACAAGCCTAGCATTTCCTTAACATGAGCGCGCTCATCTCTAGGCATGGGTATCAGGCATGGGTATCCCCCATCTTAAAAAAACCCACTTTAGACCCCACGCTTCCTGAAAATTTTAGGCCCATCTCCCTGCTTCCCTGGCCAGCCAAAATCATCGAGGCACACGTTAACAACATTCTGACCAACTTCCTCCTAACCAACAACATTCTGGATGACTCCCAACACGGGTTTAGAGCTGGTCACAGCACCGAGACAGCCCTGCTCAGTGTTACAGAGGACCTCCGTACCATCCTTGACAGCGGCGGAACGGCAGCACTGGTCTGTTGGACCTCAGTGCTGCCTTCGATACGGTGTCGCACGAGGTCCTTCTGACGAGACTGGAGGAAATTGGTATTACAGGGACAGCTTTAAGATGGTTTAGAGACTTTCTTTCCAACAGGTCTTTCAGAGTCTCCACCCCCCCTTACATCTCGAAGGAGCATAACATCGGACAGGGAGTGCCGCAGGGTTCTTCCCTGAGCCCTACCCTGTTCAATGTCTATGTCCGCCCTCTTGCAGAGGTGGCTAGAAGGAGCGGACTAGCATTGGTATCCTACGCTGACGATACCCAGCTGGTGGTGGCTCTTAATGACAACAGTGGTCTGGAGGATCAGCGCTTTAAACAGACACTCACTGACATCATCAACTGGATGACGGCGAATTTTCTCCAACTTAACGCGGGGAAAACAGAGATACTGCTCCTGGGGAAAAATTCCGCGTCCTGGGGAGATAGCTGGTGGCCTGATGTCTTGGGCCAACCTCCTAAGCCTAAGGAATGCGTTAAAAATCTGGGAGTCTGGGTGGACTCGGCACTGAGGTTCACGCACCATACTAAAAAGGTGGCGGCCACCTGCTTCGGCATTTTACGTAACCTCAGACCTATTTTGAGGTTCTTCGACTGCCGCACCCGCCAGTTAATTGTTCAGGTGACCATCCTTTCAAGACTGGATTATGCCAGTTCTCTTTTATTAGGGGCGAACCTTGCCGAATCCTCCAGACTACAGAGAGTCCAGAATGCGGCTGCCAGGGCGCTGGTAGGTCTCCCTCGCCACTCCTCGGCGACCGGAGCCTTGAAAAAATTACACTGGCTCCCGGTGGGTAAAAGGATCCAGTTTAAGGCACTGTGTCTAGCCTTTAAAATCCTTAAAACCGCCTCTCCCCCAATGTTGCGCCCCCTCTTGTCGGAGTATACTCCTAGTATACAATTGCATGCTGTCTGCTTAAAAGTACATTCTATACCGTATAGGAGAGAGGTGACCTTATATGTTCATTGTTAAACCTTTAAAAGTACGGCGAAATATCACGGTGTACGAACAGCTATAAAAAAACTCACAAAATCCAACTATTGTGATTTTTGTTTTGTTTTGTTGAAATATAAGTATGCAAGATAAAGTTTTGTTTTTTAGATACATACTTTGTTAATTTGAAGCATTGTGTAAGATTCGCCTTAATCTTTTCCATAAACCAACATGCTTACTAGAGGTGGGGCTGGTGTGCTCCACTAATTATGCTTCAACAAGGGGCCTTATACAAGTCTGTGCCGTATATGAGAAAAAAACCACAAAGGCGGTTGCATCTCAGACCTCTTCATGAAATTGATGTCTATAGTGCGCACCGAATCCATCGCAGCGAGCACGGGGCCGACCTCAGGTTTGTGTTGCCGTTGTTTTGTTCTACAACACGCTGTGCTAATTCCCACTCCAAATATTGCACCCATGGGCGTCCGCAGGGGGGGGCAAGGTGGGGCGCTTGCCCCCCCTGGAGTGCTCCTCCTTGCCCACCCCTGCGGCCACCCATGCTTTTACGGACGCCTTTTGTCAGTAATTACGGGCCCTGCAGGGAGCAGAGCTGTTCCCTGCCAGAGGCCCCAAGTCCCTGATGGGGCGCCTCGCACTCCTCCTCGCAGCCCCTCCCGCCCATTGTCATTCTGTCTGTGGCTGATTATCACAAACAGAATGACAATGGCCAGTTTGAGCTGCGCGCCACAAGCACGAGTGGTTAGGTCTGGACACAAAGACCTCATTTTAACACTCTGTAGCTTGAGAGCAAGGGGTCTTCTGAATGAAGGTCTAGGGGGAGTCGATGCATTATTGTCCCAAGTCTAAAATTGAGGTTGCAGCATAGCCCGGATTTTAGATCCCACTAAAACGTACACAGATTCGTGTCAATAACATATCTATCTGCCAGTATGCACCCTATCATGTCTGGCAGGACATGCCGACCCTGTGTTTCACTGCCTCATATCCCTCTGCACCCCACTCCCCACGCTCACTGCCTCATATCCCCCTGTACCCCACTCCTCGTGCTCAGGGCCGGCTCGAGGGCGGTGCGACCGGTGCCACCGCACAGGGTGCTGACTTCGTGTAGGGGGCGCTAATATGATGATTTTAAAAGCACCTGCTTCTTTCCTGGACTCCTACAAATTTTCAGCCACCAATAAAAATGTCTAAATGACTGCAGTGATTAATGCACTTCCTTAGAGAGAGAGAGGGAGGGAGGGATCAAAGTTTTGTGTAATGGAAGTTTCTACTCATCCTAAGGTAGCGCAGAGGGTTACTATGCTTGCTGCAAAGAACGTGCAGCTCACAAAGTGTGTATAATGTAATGTAAATAGGTCAGTGGGTCACACTTTTGTCAGAGAGACCATATTGTTGATAACTCTTTATGAGTTAAAATCCTAATGTGGAACAGTGAGCAAAAAACTGTTATCAAAGATGCGCGCAAACTGGGCTAGAGCGTTATGATTTCCCCCCAGCTTTTCATTATCCTAATGTGGCAAAATGGGTTAATTTGGGTAGAAATCAATTCTTATTAATAAAGAGAACCCCCCCATCCATGGTGCTAGGTTTTAAATTCTAGGTTTCTGATTCTCCTGACCAAGCACTCTTAAACTATCCTGCCTACCTGTATGGATGACATGTGACTCCTACACCTTCTTGTCCTCTCTCTTATGTAACATTTCCTATGCACTGATTTACACACTTATGATTGATTGTCTCTATGTAATCTGTGTGATGTAAAGTGTTCAGACACCTTACACTGATAGGAGCGGCGCTATAAAATGAATTAAATGCACCTGAGACTGAATGGTTACGGAGGCTTGAGGGGCGCTGTCAAAGGATGGTTATGAAGAACCTGTAGTGGAGGTGGTCATTGGGGGTGCCAAAAAGCATTGTCGCACTTGGCGCCACGAGCACTAAAGCCAGCCCTGCCTGCGCTCACTGCCTTATATCCCTATGTAACCCACACCTCGCGCCAACTGCCATGACATATCCCTCTGTAACCCACACCTTGCGCTAACTGCCACAACATATCCCTCTGTACCCCGCACCTTGAGCTCACTGCCACAACATATCCCTCTGTACCCCGCACTTCGCGCTCACTGCCACATATGCCTCTGTATCCCATTCCTCACACTCCCTGCCTGATCGCTCATTTTACCCTGCCATTCATCTTCTACGTGTTCTCTCCCCTTCCACTCTTTCTACCTCTGTTCCCCCCTTTACTTCTTTTTGTACCTTACTTCTTTCTCAATATCTCTACTTCTTTTCCTCTTCAGTAACATCTGTGACACATCTCTGCACTTCCTTTATATCAACGCACCCCTCTACCTTATTTATTATTATTATTTATTTAACTTATATAGCGCACAGATACCCCAACGGGGTGTCCCGGCGCTTGTATGAGAACGTGTATAATGCTCGCTGTAAGGTGATGATTTAGCAGAATAGAAAAGTTTTCAGGGCTCTCCGAAAGAGAAGTTCGTCTTGGACGCTCCTGATGTACAAGGGAAGGTTGTTCCAATGGGAGGCAGTGCAAGCTTGGAACGTTTTCCCCCCCGATCGAGCCTTTTTCACCCTTGGGGTAAAAAGAAGATGTTGAGAGCTCGATCGGAGTGAACGGGCGTTGCTGTAGGGGCGGAGACATGAGGACAGATGAGCAGAACCCTTCCCGTTGATAGCACGGTGGGCAAGGGTGAGGGCCTTAAATTCCGACCTTTTATGTACTGGGAGCCAATGCAGCCTGAGGCGGTGGGGGGTAATGTGTTCTCTAAGGGGGAGACCACAAACCAAACGGACTGCAGCATTTTGAACTGTTTGCAAGCGCCTCAGGAGACCTTTAGATAGTCCCAAATAAAGGGCGTTGGCATAGTCAAGATGGGAGGTGATTAGCGCCTGCACAATTGTTTTCCTAGTTTGGTTAGGGATGAAGTTGATGAATTTTTTCATCATCCTCATTTTAGAGAAGCAGGCCACAGATACCTCACCTGTCTACCTCAGTCTTTATTATTCCCTCTTCCTCAGCTGTCTCTACCTGTCTCTGACACACCTCTCCCTCTCTCTACCTGGCCCTCTCACGTTCTACGGCTGCGTTATTCTCCCCTCTCCAGCTTTGATTTACCTGTCTCTGCTCCTGAATCTTTTTCTTCTACACCTCACTTCTTTGTCTACCCTTCACCCCTCGCTACCCTTCTGTTTGCCTCACTACGGTCTTTACCCGACCCACCTTCAGTGCCTCTTCCCATTTCGCCTCACTCCCTCACAGCGCTCTCCTAGCATGCATCTGTTTCTCCCCTCACCACCATGCCTGCCTCTACCCCGCCTTACCTTTCTAACCAGCCTAACTTTCTACCTTCCTGTTATTCCTGGTAGTGAACCTTTCATTTCACCCCTCCGGTTGTATTACCTACGCCTTCAAATTGAGTAGGTCCTTGCTGTGCTCCCAACCTGACATAGAGACCCAGTCCCCTAGCCTCTCAACATGCCCAGATATAACAACAAGCTTTGGCATAGCCAATTGGTCTCGCCTTTGGGACCTGCTGCAGAACTAAATACTTATACTGCCGGCATCATACTTACCCAGCGCCAAGACGCCTCGGCAAAAGTGAGCTATATAAGTTCTTCAGTCAGTGAGTCAGTCATAAGGTTTTTCTCAGGTTGGCCATTTTAGCCCCGCCCCTATTGATTAACATTAGCCACGCCCCTTCATTTGCCAGGTTCGCCCCCTTGGAGAAATTTCTGCGGATGCCCATGATTGCACCCTCCCATTATTTATAAACCTCTTCTTGTGAGAAGGTGCCTAAAAACATGCTGCTGTCATAGATCTGCCGCGTGATACCACGCACCACAAACACCGTACATAAATAGAAGTGCTTCACCCCAATGCTTAAATACAAAAATATAGCCCTTAGCGTCAATTTCCACCAACAACCAACTGCATGGAGCAATAAATAAAATAAAGCATGTGCAGCGCGCAGCTACCACGCAGACATCCTGGCGCTAATGCTTACTTTATACAACAGTGTGACGGACAGACGGCCACGTGGCAGATAACGCCGCATATCTTCATATGAAGGTCATCTCTCCAGCTAAGAGCTGTGTGCAAAGCAGGGCCTCGTTTGAGTGTTGTTTACAGAACGTGCGCATCTTGTTGAAAGGAAGGATGTTTCCGCTTAACAGCACAGAAAGCGGTGCCCCGCAAGAACCCCCAACGACACACCCGCTCCCAGCGAGCAGTAGCCAGCGAGGTACTGACTACGTGTTTACTGTGTTCCCTGCATTGAAATTCCTTGTAAGGGACTTCCTCTTGTCCCCTAAAAACGATTAACATCCTTTAAGATGTAGCTCATTAAAGCGCTCAGTAGGTTGAGCGCACACTGCGAGAATCTGTTTTTAATCTGCAGGTCGTGTGCTTGAAGGTTGATCAACATGCCTCAAACTTTTATCCAGGGATTTCAGTGGACGGGTTCCATTTGGATCTCAAGTGGATCGGGTCCCCTGGTCAGTTGCGGATCGCGGGGGGGGGGGGTCGCGTGGGGGTGACAGCCAGGGGGGTGAGGGGGGAGTTTTAAAATAACATTTTAAAAATCCTACCTGAGAGCAGGTCCGCCGCCGCGCCGCCTCCGGTCCGTTGTCAGCAGCGCCAGGATAGGCTTAGGGCATGGTTACTTCTCGCCCGCCTGCCCATTAGGAGACCGAGATTTGAGCCTTTGCTCAACCCTCGCTCTCCTAATGGGCATGCGCCAGCCAGAGCAGACACTAGTGCGCATGACTGGGCACGGCATGAAAATTTGCTCACCTTTCCCCATCATGCGCACTCGTGCTGCTGCCTGTTGTCCATGCCTGGTCCATCTGACAATCATGTCAATCAACATGACGCCGGACCGTCCACCCCCTTCAGACTCTGAAGGGGGTGGACGGTCCGACGTCATGCTGACTGACATGATTGTCAGTTCTCCCTCGGCGTCTCTGAACTTAAGTAAACTGATTCAGTTTACTTAAGTTCAAAGACGCCGAGGGAGCTGCGGGAGGGGGAGCAACGCCCCAAGACCTCAATGGACGCACCATGTTTCATATTATAAATCTATTTTTAGTGTGTGATTACTCACTAGAGTTCTTTATTTTGTTTTAGTCTACTGTTTAGAGTTGTTTTTCATGTGTTTAGTTATTACTTAATAATAATCTGTAAAAAGAGAGTCATTAAATATGGTTGTAATATTCAATTATTATTATTTTTTTAGAAGGTGGTGGCTCTTGCGAGATGTTTGCGGGAGTCGAGCACACAATCGTCTGCATGGGCTCTGAGTGGGATATAATTCCTGGTTGGTTTACAGATTACAGAAGTTGATTATTTTAGTAAAATTGATTATGGTTTGTTCTATTGAATATATAAAGAAATAATAATATTTTTATGATCTCGCGTGAAGCTTGCAGGAGTCAAAGTTGAAATTACGTTACTATCAGTGTTTTCTTGTAATTCTGAACAAATTAAGACATTAGAGATGTTGATTAGCTTGGAAAAACATAAAGCAAAAATATATCATCTGTAAAATATACAAAATGGAGTTCAGTAGGGGCAGCCAGAACAAGCATGAGTATCACTGGGATGTGGCGATATGCGAGGGCTATGCACCGTCGATGCCTTGCTTGGGTTGAGTCAGCCCGTGCTGCAGAGCTTGACAGCATCAACATCTTTTCAACCTGGTGACACTGTGACAGCAGCGGTCTGTTGGCAGTGGTCTGTTAGGCACATGAGAGAGCCTAACATGCAGACCTCTGCTGTAAGAGTGCTGATGCCCCATTCCTGCTCAGTGTGGCATGATGAACTGAGGGCGAAAATCCAGGGGGCACATGTGCCCTCCCCTGCATGCATCCCCAGGCACAGGAGCAGCAGGGGCCCCTGTTGCCTCTTTGACACCTTTTTCATGGAGGGCCCACTGCCAGGAAAGGGACTGTGGATAGGTCACTTGCAATATACCTGACAGTGCTGCAGTGGCACCACCAGCATATTGCAGCTCTCTGACTGCTGCGTGGCCTCCACAGGATCCTGGATCCCCGATGGACGCAGTGGTCCCGTGGCAGTCTGAATGCCACACTTGTAATACTGTGGGCAGGCCTGCAGTGTGGCTGTGGTCAGACTGTCACCACGAGTACGGCGATCCCATGTATAACAAGCACTAGACTCCCCACTGACACCTCTCCCTAGGGAAATAACCATATATATCGGGGTGTGGAAATGGATGTGGCTGTCCACTAACAGCTCTCTCTAGCAAAACAGATATATACAGTAGTATGTAGGGAAACATTGTCTTCTTCACTAACCCCTATCTCAAGGCCAACTTGCAGGTACAGAACGGTCTAGTGAACCAGTGGCCCATGTCTCACACCTCTCCTTAGAACAACAGTGATATGCAGTGCTGTCTGGGAAGGTAATCATCTCGCTCCTAACACATCTTACCAGGATATGAGGTGTCTGTAGTAGGGTTTGAGAAAAATGTATCTCTACTCATACCTTCTCTCATGCTGACAGGTCTGTATAGCAGGCTGTGAGGAGAAACTACACTTTTTCCTTGCACAAGTCTCTTGCATGATAACTCTGTGTAGTAAAGTGTTACTGGACAGTCTGGCCTTTCTCCTGTGATGTGTTTCTTGGATAATGCTTGTGCAAAGGTTTGGGTGTGAAAAGTGGTCATACCACTCCCCAGTATGGCAGAACTACAAGTAAAGTATGGCATTGAAATTACTTTTATGCTCAAAAGTATGTCTTACATAACATCTATAGCGACAATAGGCCTGATTAGGATGCCCTGCGGTCTGATAACCAACAGGCCGTTGTTGGCGGTCCAAACGCCGACATTCCTTCGGTCCGGCCACCGCATTATGATGCTGGCGGTCAGATCCACTGACATCAGATGCAAGACCGCTGTCTTTGCCAGGATCAGAGATCCCGATGGGGCAACAGTCGGAGCAGCGTCCTAGCATGGCGGCGGTGCCGAGGCAGGCACAGCGGTTGGGTTTACAATATCCCTTTCTGACATCCTTTTCATAGTGGGGTTACCATGAAGTGCCTCCATTCACCTCTGTGCAGCATGTGCCATGGACAACAAGGTGCATGACACACAGTGCATTGACATGCAGAAGAAGCTGCACCACAGCAGCATCTGCTGTGGCCCTTCTAAATAGCCACTGTGGTTGGACCATTGACTTTCCGAATGCCAGCTCAGCAGTCTTTTCCAAATACAGTGGTCAGAATTAGGCCTGGGCAAAATTTTCGTTCCGTTCGCGGAATTTGCGATAATTTGGCATTTCCGCGTTCCGCGGAGAGCGCGGAAATGTCAAAATTTCCGCATTCCGCAGCTTTGCGATAATTTGGTTCTTGCTCGCGCTGTAAAATAATACATTCTCGCGCGCGCGCGATCGCCTTACCTGAATCCCCGCGTTCGCTGACAAGTTTTCCCGATCCGGTCGCGTTCTCCATGAGATGTTGTATTGTTTTAGCCATTTGCGCTGTCTCGCGACAGTTCGCGTCCGCAGTGACGTCATGCGTCGCGCGATCACGTCTTTTTTCTCGCGATCATGCACCGCGAGACAACTGAAAACAAGATGGCCGCGCCCGCAAGCAACCACATGGGTAAGTTGGCGACCCGCAACCATGCAGAAAATCTCGCGAACATGCCGGAAAAAAACTTCCGCATCTTCGCGATATTTCTGCTTGTTTGCGGAGATTTTTAACATTTTCGCGATAATTTTCGGAAGTCGCTTCCGCAAATTCCGCCCACCCCTAGTCAGAATACCCCATACTTGTTGGGCGGTCTCCCTACCACACGGCATCCTAATGATGCCCTATGATATGAAAACACACTGCCCTGTCAGGTGAGACATCTCCCCAGAATAAAATATACAAAGTAGGCTGTGGGTAAAAACTGTTCTCTATTCACATGCCTGTCCCAATAGAGTATAACATGGAGTATCCTCTCTGTTCATAACTGTGTCTTAGATAACTTTGATCCATCTGTAATTGTGGAGACAGGCATTTCTCTTTTTTAAATGCTTCACAACGGAAACACCCATGCATAATTGGGTGTGCACAGCAGTTGATCGCAGTGTGTATTGGAGTATAAACATGCACTTCCTTCTTTGCTAAGACCTCTCTCTTGTACCACACTTTCCGATACTACAGCATGCGACACCTCACTCTTGCATGCCAAGTGACCATACCTGAATAGAAAAATTATTGAATTCTTCAAGTGTCTGTAGGAAAAAAGATGTGCTTAGTACCATTGTCAATCATACACATGTAGTACCATGTTCAAAGTACCTAAACATGAAACTGCCAGTTTGTTCTGAACATTACAATAGAATATTAAATTTGGAATTTATAATAAGTATTAAAGAAACTAATCAAAAGTAAATTTGAAATTCTTTTATGACAACAAAACCATGTTTTTAACAATACAAACTTCAACAACTACATTAACAAACTATATAAACAACTATAACATAAGGAAAACAAACAACTTTAAAATACAAAATAAAATTCCTGATGCTCATAAACAGCTCCTAACAACACCCCTCCCACCCTGTTCACTTTATTTGCCTGCTAGGTTTTGATTTCGGTAGCACTTCTTTAAGCAGATATTATTTCCCAAATGACAAGTTTCCATTGTATTCCTAAAAAAGAGAAAATAACCAAACCCCGAACCTCCCACCCACAGCCAGCTGCGAGGGAGGAGTCACCAGAGCCTATATCCGCGCTGGTGAGATCCAGAGCCTATATCCGTCCTGCGCCAGTCATCGACAGGAAGAGGCAGGGCAGGGCCACCCCCCTTGGCGGCTGCGACTGTGACTTAGAAGTATCAGCGGGTAAGACTTTCCCCAATTATTGTGCCCCCTCTCACTGTTACAGTACTCAATCCCCCCCAATGAGACTGTACTAGCATTAGAAAGCGCCCGCAAAGTGAACTGTGGAGTCCCAAGGAACTGTGGACTGTAACTGTGGACCATATTGGCATATACATTAAATAGAAAACGGGCTGGTCACGTTGGGGTGGGGGTGACCTCGGGCAGTTAGTATCCCGTTTTAGTTCTGTGTCGGTTGACCCTCTGTTTAGTTGATAATAGGCCACAGGTATTAAAAATTAGTATAGTGTGAGCTGGGGTGCTTGATTGACAGTAGGTAGCAACGTCGGAGACTGGAAGAGGCTGGGCTGGGTCACCCCTCTGTGAAATTGGGGCAGTGACATAACTGGGATATAACTGTTTGGTAAGATTGATCATACAGATTTACTGATCTTTTTTTTTTTTTTTAAGCTTCATATTCCTGCAGTGTTTGTTTAGCTTCCCTCATGTTTCCATTTTTATTGCTGACCCATTGTTGTTCACATAGCATGAGTAAACGCAAAGGTGCTGCAGGCACCTCAGATGCCTTTTAAGTTAGAGGAGAATCTCTGCTGATACACGAAATCCAACTGACAGAAAGGCGGTTGTCACTTGATCCTATGCAATCTCCAATGTATAAAGATGCATATATTATAGAGCCCAAGGAATATGTTCAGCTCAATGAATCTGTTCAGCAGATTCCATTAACCCCTAGAATAACAATCCAAAGTGGACCTGCGACACCTGCCCTGCCAAATTCACCCCCTATATCTCCAAACCTAGCACCAGATGTCCATAACAGTCTGGGTATAGGAACCAGATCCCGAGGCCCAAAAACAATAGAAGAACAATAGAAGAACCCAAAGGGAAAGTTCCTTGAACAAGGCAGAAACATGTTATGGGTCTCTTAAGAACCAAGAAAATAGGGGGGGGGGGGGCAAGGTCCAATGCTCAGGTAAACCATCAAGTAGAGGAACAAACTGCAACGTTGGCAAAAACTTCCAGCACACAGACGGAAGCTGATGTCGGCCTTACCCCTAAGATAGTAAAAGAAAGTTCTGGGGTTCATGATTGTGCAATTACTATTGGAAACAGCATTCAGGTCTATGACAATACAGATAAACGATTCAATAGACAAAAAATGTGGCTTATTGGATACAAAGATTGACCAGCTAAACATTGTTGTAGGCAACCTGAGAGACAGAATAGACAACATTTACCCCGATATCATAGAAAGGGAGGGTGATCCAAGGTATCCAAAGGTCTCTCGCCCCCCTAGCTTAGCTGGAACGAGCAGTAGGGCAAATGATATTCTTGTGGCTAACACGATGACACAAAGAGATAACAGGGAAAGAAGCATATGGGAAAAAGTGCAGAATAGGGACGATAAAACAAGGGGATCGTAATGGACCATAAACATGGAGTTACATGTAATAAAGGTCCCGATGTAATAAAAGACTCACAAGACACAAGTTTGAATCGAAGTACTGATGTTCTAAGACTACCACCTGCCTCATGTCCCTATGTATTAATCTTAGCAGGGGTTCCGGCATTAAAAAATGGACAGAGTTAATACTGGACGACTCTGCGAAATACGACAGTCGATTGGCTGACAAAACATAAAAACTTCAGACTACGAAATATTAACAACATTTTGATGGTCCGCAGAGTAGGGTGGGTTGGTGACTCTTCCAAGAACCTAGACGGTGATAGTAATATAATATATAATAGTAAATTTTCGCCGCCCTCAGATGGTTCGATCAATATTAAACATGCGAGTGGAGACCTTTTCTCAAAATACTTGCATTTGTGCCCCATTAGGGTATTTTTATAAACCACATCCTGGGCCATTAGTTCACGATGAAGATCCAATATCATCCCCAATTAGGTTCCAGGTATTATCTGCTTTGGATGCTGTGGACTGACAACCAATTCCCATAGCCGGTTAAATACTCTCTCCTGCAATCATTGAGATAAATAGTAGTATGGAACAGATGCACCCTCGAAATATATACCATCTAGAGGAGTTACATGGGGAGATAATCTCTTGTAAGGCATCTGAGCTATATGCACATTTTGGGGTGGAGGAGCAGCAACGGTGATTATCCATGCCCATAAATGCTTCTTCCGACTTGATGAATAGCCCACACAGGCTACACATGATAAACACAGGAGTAAATACTCAGAAAAAAGTATGACTTACCTCCTGGAATATAGCGGGCCTTAACAGGAACCTTAGAGATACGGAACGGCTGGAAAACATAGAGCAAAGTGATATTTCTCTCTTACAAGAGACCTGGGCTCTAGAAACCCCCCATAGGGTAGGGTTTAAGACCTTCAGCATAAATGTAATTCCATCAACAAGAGGTAGGCCTTCAGGGGGCATTATTATATTGATTAGAGTAACCCTTAAAATTGAATCAACTGTACTGTATATACCGTCCCAGGATTTGATAGATGTAAAAATCAAAACATAAGATAAAAAAGTTATATATCTAATTAACATCTGCAATAGGCCAAGCCCAGCTACGAAAGAATCTTTAACAATAGACCAACTTGATTCATTTTTTAACCTAACAGAACCTGGTGCAATGGTAATTGTAGGGGGCGATTTTAATTGTAAATTTTAATGGGTGGTGGGGTTTGTCAATCTCTTTGAAGATGAAGATACAATAAACAACATTCCTGCTCTAAAAAGTAGTCCGACAGTTCCTTGCACCACAGCAGTCACACAAATTATGAAATTAACAACAGGTCATGGCCTTAGAGCCTGTAATGGCCATTTACCTTCGTATAGACCTAATGCTCCCACCTTTTATAGAGGTAATTACAAGAGTAGTATAGATTATATATTGGTATCCGTTGAGTTTTGGCCAAATGTATCTGATCTGAAAATAGACAATAGAACTGATAGCGATCATCGTCCCCTACATTTGTCGCTAATACCTGGTCTTTTCCTTGGTAAAATTCTGGACAATGAGGAAATTAACACCTCTACAGATGACAATATAGTTAGTAACAACCGTCAAGCTCGAAAATGACCATATATACTAGGATACGCTGAATCCATGACACAGATTTATAACATCTTTGCTGATACTGTTTCACTTCATTTAGATTCACCAGGAGTAGAATTTTCGATAATGGCTGTACATCAAGCTTTGCTGGACGCATTAGTAACAGTATTGAGTAGACTACCAAGGGAACATAGTGGAATAGGTATAAAAACAGGAGCTAATCCATGGTATAACAGGGAGTGCCGTGAGGCAAAGGCCGACCTCATATTGTCAATAAAAGAGAATAATATAACAATTATAAGTGAGAAAAGAACTAAATTTAAGCAAACCCTTGCCTATGTAAAAAAAAGTCTGGGATGACAATAGTTGGACAGATTTAATTGAAGTCCAAAGATCAAATAGGTTTTTGGCGTTTAATAGCAAATAGCAGAAAGACAGGTGGGGATGACAAGGATCTCTTCCTTGATGCTAAAACTTGGGAGGATCATTTTCTAGCCTCTATGTGGATGCACACGTGGTAGAAACACCTTGCATTGTAATATCAGTGTTTAATCCTACAATTAATCATCTTCACTTTAGTCTGCAGGAAACATTGCTGGCAATAAATGCAGTTAAGACAGGGAAAGCTCCAAGCCCCGACATAATCCCGGGAGATTTGTTGAAGCATGACTGCAATGTCTGGGGCCCCTATATAAATCATTTATGCAATGCAATTGCTGCAGGTTCGCCAATACCAGAATCATGGAAAGGGGCGGAAAATGTTACGATTTTCAAAAAAGGCAATTGTAGTGACCCCCGCAAATTACCGACCAATTAGTTTAATTGATATCTTACAAAAAAAATTATTCTAGGAATATTTTAATGAGATTAAACGATTGGCTTGACAAGAACAGTGTGATTTCAAAATTCCAGGCGGGGTTTAGAATAAAAACAAGCACAATCAACCAGGTTTTTAGATTTTTATGTTTATCCTGGAAATATATAAGTATAAAAAAGGGCCATTTGTATATTGCTTTTGTAAACCTAAAGGCCGCTTTTGACCTCGTACCCCGGAACTTACTTTGGGAATCACTGAAACATCAAGGCGTGCCTGACGAGTTACTCACACAAATAATAAGATTGCCTGAGGTCAATTTTGCCAAAGTAAGATGGGGACCGAGGGGGGAACTAACTAAGGCCATCCCGGTAAAAAGGGGTGTACGACAGGAGTGTGTGCTGGCGCCTACCCTATTCTCACTATATGTTAATGATATTCCAAGTCATTTGCTTGGGTGTACACACGATTCGCCCAAGCTGGGTGGGGATCTGGTGCCAGCACTTTTATTTGCTGGCAACACCATATTAATATTGCAAACCCCTAAAGGTCTACAATCATTATTGGATTCTTTTAACACTTATTGCAAAAAAAAGGGCCTTGAAATAAACTCTAGCAAAACAAGGTACATGGCAATAAATCCACACAAGCCTTTTTAAAAGAATTTAGCAGTCAGTGGCCAAAAATTAGAGTATGTACACCATTTTAATTATTTAGGTATAACTTTGGACATAAAGTTGTCTTGGAAGCAACAGTTAGAAAAAAATAAGATTATCCAACTCCAAAACTCGTTGCCAATGATAAAGAAGCATGGGAGTAGTATATCAAAGGCGTTGACTCCTGCTCTGGAGGTCCTTAAACATAAAGTCCAATCAGCTTCTTTTTACGGCACTGAAATATGGGGCCACAATGCAAAAGGAGTTTCGAATTAGGAGAAAATACATTTTTTAGAGTGCTAAGCTTGCCAGTGCGAACACCCCTATTTCCCGTTTTTATCTAAACGTCAAACGAACGGACCACCATGCGATATTAAGACCCTTATTATTTTGTGTACAGCTCTGGTCAACTCCGGAACTGACCAATTATAAGGATGGTCTACAGGAGATTTTAGAGATTGACAAGAGCAGGGGTACCCCGTGGCTCAAACATGTTTTTTCTTGGTTTGAGAAATTGGGCCTGAGTCATTTTTGGTAAACTCCGACACAGTTAAAAATGTGTAGCAAAAAATTGTTAAAATCCACTTTTTGGGCCGATATTCAAAATAATGTGCTACACAGTACAGACAATGGTACACTAACAACCAAGTTTCTTCTTTTCAAAGAGGTAGCGAGTTTTGAATCCTTTTTGGATGAGATACGTCCACAACTAGCTAAAGACTCGTATATGAAGTTCAGGTATGGTGTGTTACACATTAACACAAACACATCAAAATGGGCAATAAACTGTGGTAGTAATAGCAATGAATTTTGTGAACTATGTGAAAATGCATCGAAGGAGAACGATCTACATATATTATTCTTCTGCTGGGCACACGGCAAACCAAGGAATAAATTGATAAAACCCATTTGCCGTAATATGAGCGTCAGAGCTTGCCTAGAGGCAGGAAGAATATTAAAAACAGTCACATCTCAAAAAATAGTTTTTAGTGTCAGTAGGTTCTTATTTAATGTGAGTTTTATAAGGACTAAAGTTGGATTAAGATTGTAATTACGCACATGCACTTTATGGCCCTGATGCTAAAAATAAATTATGAATTTATTTTCGCAGAGAAAAGTATTTGAGCTGGTATGACTATGTGGATATAGTGCTGAAATTCTAAATAGCTGTGCACATGTTCAGACTAGAACAATAAAAAATGACTTATGTGTACAGTTAAATCATTCTTAAATGTTATGTCTAGGTTTTAATGTATTTAAATATTTTAATAGTTTTATTTTTGGTACGGTAATTGTATAATTGATTCAGACTTCCAGCCCCTACCGTGATGAGGTGTTATTAATCATATACAAAACTTTTGCACTTGTATTATACAATTGTATGTGCATATTTATGATGTATCTTTTATGGTTTTATCTTGAACCGAAATAAAGAATTTTGAATTGAAAATAAACAAAAAGATAAAAGTTACATACTGGTCAATATTTGATTACAGTAATACATTAGTATATTTCCAAACCTTTCTACATTTTTCACACACTATCACATATTTACATTAATTGCACCGGTAACTTCCTATTCCTTTCTCCTAAAAAAATGTCACACTCTCACCCAATGAACTTTTTTATCACAAATAAATTAGAACATGCCATCAAACATCATTTCATTAAAGTTTATAAAGTAACATATTAATTTTGAGACACCTTTGCTAGCACTCACCACAGTGTTTCACTCTATAAATAGTAATATCACCACTTAAACATTTCATAGCTGTATTTGTACAATGAGGTTCATAACAACAGTACAGCTTGCATCATTACATTAGTTGCTTTTTAATTTGAGAAACACTGCTTCCTTACTTACAAGTACACACAATTTGTACATTTCATTTTTTTAAACAATTTTCAAATCTTGATCACGTCTGTCTACATTCTAATCTGTACCTCTCAAACCCTATATTAACAAATCTACACATTACCAAACAACTTTTACTGTGTAATCATAGTGTACAATAAGCGTATCAACATTAGTACGCTTACTGACACTTCACAACAAAGTTTATGAAATATATTACTGAATACCTGAACTTTGACTTCTTTCTTAAATGCAAATGACCACACCAGTCTCTTTCGGCCCCAGATAAATTCTGTTCTGCTGAGCACATCTAAAAGGGACTTCCTTCTCCACCAAAGCACCAAGGACAATCTGTGCTATCTCTGGCTCTGCAGCTAATCACATCACAGCATTTCTTCAGCCATGTAATAAGAATGTTAACCATTGGTTCTGGCCCTTTGTTTCTACTTTTCCCCAAACAATCTTGCGAGACTTTTGTAGGATTGTAAAAAGCACCTCATGGTAGGCCCATCAAATGAACACCATAACAATTAACCATCTACTCATCACAGTATTTATCTCTTACACACTTCCTTTCAAAAACAAGGACCATGATATGCATTCCTGCTAATAGTGTGAATTGAGAACTCATCTACTCCTGCTTAATATTCCTAATCCCAGGAGAGTCCTGCAAGAGAGTTGTCTCCGGTGAAAAATGGGCCTCTCTACCAATCAAAGGGCTCCATTTTGGATTTTGTGATTTGCAGGAGGCTCAAGGGACTCTTGCGACCCCAACTGCCGAAATATACAATTATTTTTTAGCCTTAATTTCTCAACAACTACAGAACGGATTTACACCAAATCACAAAAAGCACAATCTGCAGACCAAGATCTAGCTTCATGATGAATTTGGTGCAATTCTGTTCAGTAGTTTTTGCTGTAGCCGTGTCTAAAGAAGTCAAAGGAAGATGCATTGGGGATTTTATATTTTGGGACCCCCTTTTTTCCTCTGCCCCAGATTGACAGATCACCCCAAAACTTTCCAGGAAAGAGCTGAGGTGGATGAACTTTTATTTTAGAAAGTTTTGTGGATTTGTCAAATGTGGAAAAAGTTATTAGAAAACCAAAAGTAATTCTTTCTATGGAAAAGCAGACCTAACGTTAAACTACCTAGTGGTGATAGCCACTAGGTAAAATGTATAATTTTTTGTTATTATTATTAATAATGTTAATGCAATGTATTTTATGCAGTATGTTTATTATTTGCAATATTTTTTATGTTTAATGAATATCTTTGTTGATTGATAGGGACAGAGGGCAACTAGGTAGAACGCGGAATACACAAGACAATTTAGCAAGGTCACCAAATAACAACACTGTACATATAACCCCTAATGTACCTGAAATCCCTATTGGACTAAGCCAAACACAAGCCCCAAAGGGACTGACCCTGAACCTAACAATGAAGTCCTAGGCCTACTACCGGCCTCGTGCCCCTGTGCGTTCATTTTGGCTGAGGTTCCACCTCTTAAAGAGAGCAAAAATAATCATGGCATAGTTTGCGAAATAAGATGGTTGACTGGCTCACCAAACACAAAAAGTTTCACCCCTCAAATATGAAAGACATCCTTATGGTCCATAAGGTTGGGAGGGTAGGGATATCCCCAAAGTATATGCTAGGTGATTGTGTAGTAGTAAACTTTCGGCGACCACAGCTGGTACGAAGGATACTAAATACGCACTAGGAGACTTCCCCCCAAGGTAGTTGTATTACTGCCCTTCCTCTAGGTTTTTTCTACAGACCGCCATTCGAGAGTTTTTATAACAATGATGGCACCCAAGTAGCACTCTCAAATAGGTTCCAGGGGTTATCAGATCTAGCCACACTAGATTGACAACAAAAGATACCACATCAGGGAAATATCACACCTGGGATCATTCGGCTCAAACTTGCTTAACAAATGTCCATAGCCCGGAAGTGCCCCAGCATGTCCTAGATTCTGGCAGGACTCAGGAAATAAGACAATATCAGTGGAGGAGAACATAAGTATTACCCAAGGTAATCTCATAGAGACCCCACCTGACCATATGATCAACAGTATAACAGCCAAGAAATTTAACTACAGCACGAGAAATAACTTACATCTAGATGCTGCACCAGGTTTATGGCCGGAAATATGCCTTATTTCATGGAACATAGCAGGCCTTAATAGGAATCTCAGAGATATGGAATGGCATGAGTATATAGAGTATATAGAGCAGAGTGATATTTGTCTTCTGCAGGAGGCCTGGGCTCTAGAAACTCCCCATAGAGTAGGATATAAGACATTTAATGTGGAAGCCATTCCGTCGGCTAGAGGCAGGCCATCTGAAGGTCTAGTCATTTGGGTAAGGATTAGCCTTGAAGTCGACATAACCCAAATATTTTTACCATCGCATGACATGATCGGGATTAAAATTAGGCCTGGGCTAAAATTCCGTTCCGCTCGCGGAAATTGCGATAATTTGACATTTTCGCGTTCCGCGGAGAGCGCGAAAATGTCAAAATTTCCGCAATCCGCATCTTATCGGAATTTTTAAAAAAATACATTCTCGCGCGCACGCGATCGCTTTACCTGAATCCCCGCGTTCTATGACAAGTTTTCCCGATCCAGTCGCGTTCTCCACGAGATGTTGGATTGTTGGTAGCCATTTGCGCTGTCTCGAGACAGTTCGCTCCCGCATTAACGTCATTTGTTGCGCGATCACGTCATTCGTCGCGCGATCACGTCTTTCTTCTCGCGATCATGCACTGTGAGAGTATGAGATGATTGAGATCTCGCGCCCGTGAGCAATCGCATGGGTAAGTTGGCGAGCCGCGATCACGCAGAAAATACCGCGAACGGGCGGGAAAAAAACGTACGCGTCTTCGCGATATTTACGCCTGTTTGCAGAGATTTTTAACATTTTCGCGATGGTTTGCGAAAGTGAATTTCGCAAATTCCGCCCACCCCTAATTAAAATAACTGCTAGGGATGGAAAAAAGATATATTTAATTAACATCTATAATAGACCGAGCCCAGCAACAAAGGAATCACTAGTGATAGATCAACTTGATTCCTTTTTAAACACACTAGGACCAAAGGCACAGGTAATTGTTGGGGGGGATTTGAACTGTTGCTTTGAGCCAGTGGTGGGTTTTGAAAACCTCTTTGAGGATGAAGACACAGCAAATAACATCCCTAATATAGAAAGCGATAAGCTAGTGCCGTGCACCGTGGCGGTGGCACATTTTATGAAATTAAGTACAGGGTATGGATTAAGAGCTTGTAATGGCCGCTTACCCTCGGATAGACTGAGTGCATATATATTTTGTAGAGGCAAATCTAGGAGCAATATAGATTACATAATGGTATCGATGGAGCTATGGCCAATTGCCCTTGACTTAACAATAGAGCCTAGAACTGAGAGTGACCATAGACCATTACAACTGGCACTATCAGTGCAGCTATTTCTCCCTGCGACTTCATGTAGTGAGGAGAACAATAACCTTATGGATGAAACCCTAGTAAGTAATAACCGCCGAGCCCTTAAATTGC
This sequence comes from Triturus cristatus, assembly GCF_964204655.1. NCBI lineage: Eukaryota > Metazoa > Chordata > Amphibia > Caudata > Salamandridae > Triturus > Triturus cristatus. The sequence continues at coordinate 35,409,622 of NC_140590.1, read as the reverse complement.
CACATATTCTAGGGAATAGCCACTCCTTGGAATGTATTTATAAGACCTTTGCAGATATCGTCTTGCCCTATATTGATAAATTACATGGCTCAATCCTAATGTTAGAGTTACATAATGCTCTCGTAGATGCATTAAATCCATTTGTGAGTAATATTCCGAAGGAAGACAATAGAGGCATGCAAGATGAAAAATTAGGAACTAATCCTTGGCATAACAAGGAGTGCCGTGAAGCAAGGGCTGAACTAATAGTGGCAATAAAAACAACAATGGAACTTTAATAAGGGAGTATAGGACCAGATTTAAAAGAACCCTAACTAAAACAAAAAAAAAATGGGATGATGATATCTGGTCAGAATTAATAAGTGCTGCGAAAATCAAAGACCAGCCAAGCTTTTGGAGATTAATAGTAAACGGGAATAGGTCAGGTAGGGACACTAAGGATCTTTTTCTCGATGCTAATACCTGGGTCGAGCGTTTTACTAGTCTTTATGCAGCGACAGAAACCGACCAGTCCATTATTGCTGTTGACTTAGCATTAAACCTAAGGATTGATAATCTACATTTTAGTTTGGAGGAAACTATTTTGGCCATTGACGCAGTAAAGCCTGGGAAGGCCCCCGGTCCGGATAAAATACCAGGTGATCTGCTAAAGCATGATACTAGCGTCTGGGGACCATATATTAATTGTCTCTGCAACGCAATAGACTCGGGAACGCCAATACCTGAGTCATGGAAAGGGGCTGAAATTGTGACGATTTTTAAAAAGGGCAACCACTATGACCCCGTAAACTATCGCCCAATTAGTTTAATAGATATTTTACAAAAGATTTACGCCAGGCATATTTTAAATAGATTAAATGACTGGATAGTAGAAGAAAATGTGCTTTCAAAATTCCAGGCAGGATTTAGAATTAAAACCAGCACAATCAATCAAGTATTCAGATTTATGTGCCTTTGCTGGAATTATGTAAATTTAAGAAAGGGGCACTTGTATATTGCTTTCGTAGATTTAAAAGCTGCATTCGACTCCATACCTCAGAATTTATTATGGGATTCGTTAAAATGCCAAGGGGTGCCCGGCCAATTGCTCGTACAAATTATGAGACTGCATCAGGACAATTTCGCAAAAGTGAGATGGGGCCCACGGAGCGAATTTACAAAGCAAATCCATGTAAGAAGAGGTGTGCACAGGTGTGTGTACTGGCGCCCACCCTATTCTCTTTATATGTAAATGACATCCCCGAGTATCTGTATGGTTGTGCGAATGATGCTCCTAAGCTGGGGGGAGAACTGGTGCCAGAATTATTATTTGCTGATTACACCATACTAATATCACAGACCCCCAGAGGATTACAATGTTTAATAGACTGTTTTTATACATATTGTACTACTAAAGGCCTTGAAATAAACTTCAGCAAAACCAAGTACATGGCAATAAATCTGCATAGATCGTTTAAAAAGACCCTAGTACTAAATAATGAAAAATTAGAGTATGTGCACAGTTTTAAATATTTGGGCATAACCCTAGATACAAAAATGTGTTGGAAACCACAGTTGGAAAAAAATAAGATAATCCTCCTTCAAAACACAGTGCCAATAGCCAAAAAACATCAAGGCAGTATTTTGAAAGCGGTTTCTCTGCCCTTGGATGTTTTTAAACACAAAGCACAATCAGCCTCCCTTTATGGGGCTGAAATTTGGGGGCCCTATTGCAAAAAGAACTTTATACTGGGAAAAAAACAATTTTTTAGGAAAATATTAAGTCTCCCTACAAGAACTCCCCTGATTCCAATTATCATGGATCTGAATGTTAAACGTACTGATCACGTTGCTCTACTAAGAGCACTCCTATTCTGGGTAAGACTTTGGATAACCACAGAACTGAACCATTTTAAGGAAGGTCTAGAGGAGATATTAAAGAACAATAGGAGCGGGGACATTCCATGGTTTAAGCATGTTTCTTTTTGGTTCTCAAAGTTGGGTCTACCCCATTTTTGGGAAGATCCGACCCAGCTGATATCATTATCAAAGAAACTGCTAAAAACAACTTTTTGGGCTTATACCCAAAATAGCACGTTACACAGCTCTAATGAAGGGTCACTTACAACTAAGTTCCTTCTTTTTAAAGATGTCCCAAGCTTTGAGCCATTTATGGATGAGGTGCGTCCACAATTAGCTAAGTCTTTATATATAAAGTTTAGATATGGGGTGCTGCAAACAAATGTCAATAGATCCAGATGGCGTAGTAATCCTGGAAGCGAAAGTAATGAATTGTGTGTTTTATGCCAAAGTGAAGCCAAAGAAGATGATTTGCATGTATTATTTTTCTGCCCATCGTATGACAAACCTAGGAAGAAATGGATTATACCCATTTGTAAAAATTTGAATAACAGTGTTTGCAAAGAGGCAGAGAGAATGTTGAAGACTAATACACTGCAAGTCATTGTCTTTGGCGTAAGCAGATACTTATTTAACGTAAATCTTCTAAGAACCAAAGCTGGACTAAAGCTCTGAAAGTGGATACTTTGGTAAACAACAGCACAATCTGAGGAAAATTGAACACTTATTTTAATTTTGCACATAGCACTTTATGACTTTTCATATAGCGCTGTGAAGTTGACACACGTATACTATGAAAGAATTGTGGAATATGGGAATTGTGATGCAAGACCTGTATTGATGAAATTTGTGGTACCATGAAGTCATATAGGGATCCTGTGAGGAAGCACAATTAATAGAAAAATGTCATTGGATTAGAATAAAACGATTTTAGGATTATTAATGCCTGTATTTTAGATATTTATTGTATATTATATAGTTTTAACAGCTATAGTGGGGGCAGGTTGCACTTTACAAATTCGTCCTAAAGGCCCTTATTGTGATGTATAGTATTCATACTTATATCAAATCTATTTGAATTATTGGAATGTGATTTTATATGTATCTTTTATGGTTCTAAATGAATCGAAATAAATAATTTTGAATTTGAATATCTTTTTAATATTGAAATATTTTGTTTTAAAATATTTTAATTCATATTTAAATATACTAAGATTTTAAACTTTAATATATTATTAAATCAAGTATAATGCTATTTGTAGTAAATTCATTTTGCTTACCTGTTTTGAGATGATATTCTGGGTCATGATAATTTTGTTTTGATATTTTTGTAGTTTACATACAAGCTATATAAATACAATATTTGGGTCTCAATATCTTTTGTTGTGTTGTGTATGTATTGCAATATGTTTGTTGCTGATATTTTGTAATACAACCGTCATGACATGATGGCAAAACAAGGAGGTGAAAGAGAAGTTGTAAATTACAGAAATAAGATCCAGGAAGACGGGAGTGCAAAATGAAATTCAACATGATCTCCATGATGGGGAAAGAAACCAAAGAAGGGCAAAAGAAGATGCTGTAGGACCACAGCGAATCTCAGGAAGACCAAGAGGAGCGGAGAATGAGTTATAGATGACTGCAATGATTCTCATGGAGACTTAAAAAAGCGTAAAACGAGATCTTGTACCACTATAGTAAGATCTGAGCAGGCTCAGGGAAGTGTACAATTAGTTAATTCAGAACCATAACCAAGTCACTACAGAATTGGGGTGTCAGGACAGTTCTTTACAACCGAGAAAATTGAGAAACAACTAGCAAAACCCTGTGACAACTATTGCTAGCTGTTCAGCAAGAATTTCAACAATTGGATCACCACTTGCACTGACTCCGTGCCTCATTCAAGTACAGCAATACAATGAGATCCAAACTGCAAACATGTTGGTACATGGAGGAGCTAAGGTTGAGGAAGCGTAGCTGTAAACAACTGGTGCACAGATGGAGAATTAGCCAAAACAACACAGTCAGGAGGACATTCAACTCTGTCCTGCAACTGATGTGGATCATTGAACACACCACCGTGGTGGACCACGTTGACCCACGCACCAATAGAAGCAAATAAATCTTCACCATCAGAAAAGATTTCACCTTACCAGTGGCCACCTCAAACTCCACCACACCTCCCAGGACCTCTGCAAAAATCTCTCTCAATTCTTCAAATATTATCACCATATACAGCAACTTCAGATTACAACCAGACCAAACAGAACTAGCAATCCAGCTCTCGAGCTCATCCAAGGAACCCACACTAACCACATGACCAGTTATCTCCACGAACAAAACCATTGCCACCATAAAGTCCATTCAATCTGGGGTCCCATCCGATCCTTGTCCTCACATGCAATCTCCAGAGGAATTGATCCCATCAGCAGCATGCTCACATCCATCCTGAATGCCTACACCTCTTTTGTGACCTACCAAGATGCTTGGAAACACGCACTTGCTGAAAAACCACGTGTTTCATATTCTGGGGGCCCACGCCCATGTCTACAATGTATGGTTTCCCTACCTACGGCTGCTGAACTGAGGGCTACAATGATAAGCTTCCATACCCATGGTACCTGAACTTGGTTCAGACTACCTTCAATTCAGCAGGGGAGTCCAGGTTACTGCAGCCACATGCAACCCCAATTTGCATACCTACTGGTGTGGTGTACATGCTTTCTGGGTTACTTACAGTCCTGTAATGTGATCATGGCCTCAGTGGTAATTCAAACCTAATTTGGTTATTTAGAATAGTACATTCACGCACTGCCCTAAGTAAAGATACTAGGCATGTTTAAAAGGGTTTTATTTAAACTTTCCCATCTTTTTGCCTAGTACATGAGTAATAACCACACGTAATATAATTAAAACAACTCTTGTGCATGTTGCTAGCAATGAGAATCAAATAAAAAGTTCTTACATAATTATAATGTTGCTAGCAGCCCATCACCCTAATGACTACTTAAATGCACTCCACTATGAGAGCTCAGATTCGCTATCTTGCCTCTAGAATTTCTTGCAAACCTGTTCCCAGCAGCTCAGCTGTGGTTATCGGACTTCAGTTCAGCGGTAATGTTCCCTTAAAAGGAAAAAACACAGTCAGCTGGACTAAGTTTCTCCCCTGTCTGTGTCGACTCTCAAATTAACAGTAGATACTGCTTCAGTCTAGCAGGACCTCTTGTGAGGTCTTCTCAACACCCGCTCCACCAGCAAACACGCCGTCGAACTCTGGGACCTACTCGACTCAACCTCCCCAGACGTCGCCTTCCTAACAGAGACCTGGCTGAACCCCTCCTTGGCACCTGACATCGCCATAGGCATCCCGGAAGGCTACAAGATCACCTGCAGGGACCGCACCGACGGAGTAGGAGGAGGAATAGCCATCATCCACAGGAACACTCTCAGAGTCTAGACCAACACTGACGACACCCTCAGCACCGCCGAACACCTGCACTTCCAGATCCACACCGACCCCAACACCACCCTCAGAGGAACCCTCGTCTACAGACCCCCCAGGCCCAGACCACAGTTCAGTGACTCCATCGCTGACTTCGTCAGCACACACACCCTCACCTCCACGGACTACATCCTCCTCAGCGACCTGAACTTCCACCTCGAGAACAACAACGATACCAACTCCACCACCCTGATCGACAACCTAGCCAACCTTGGACTCAGACAACTCGTCACAACACCCACCCACACCGCCAGCCACACGCTTGACCCCATCTTCTCTGCAAGCCCCCACGTCACCTTCAACCACACTACCGAACTCCACTGGACCGACCATCGCTGCATCCACTTCACCTTTTGGAAACCCACCACGCACCACCGCACCCAACAGATGCCTTTCCGTTGCTGGAGCAAAGTCACCGAAGACCAGCTAACCACCACCCTCACTCCGAGCCCACCCGCCGACCCCAGTGACCCCGACTCCGCCACCCGCATCCTCAGACAGTGGATCGATGACTGCGCCAACACCCTCGCCCCGCTCAAGAAATCCTCCAACAGCCACACCAGCAAGAAATCCAGCTGGTTCACTAAAGACCACCAGGCCTCCAAGCAAACCTGCCGAAAGCTAGAGAAGAACTGGCACCGTGAACAAACACCGGACAGCTACGCAGCCCACAAGGACGCCACCCGCAGACACCATCACCTCATCAGATGCGCCAAAAGGGCCTCCTTCAAAGACCGCCTAGAAAACAACCCACACAACAGCAAAGAGCTCTTCAACATCATGAAGGAACTCTCCAACCCCAGCTCCAACACCAACGACATCCCACCTTCGCAAGACCTGTGCGACTCACTGGCCATCTTCTTCCATCGCAAGGTCGCAGACATCCACGACAGCTTCAATGCCACAACTGCCCCGACAACCACTGAGACCTCCACCCCCACAACCACCATCCGCACCAAGCGCCTGCTCTCCTGGACCAACAACGACGACACCATCAAAATCATGAACACTGTCCACTCCGGTTCTCCATCAGACCCATGCCCGCACCACATCTTCAACAAAGCCAGCACCGCCATCGCACCCCATCTCCGGAAGGCAGTCAACATTTCCTTTGAGACTGCAACCTTCCCGAAGAGCTGGACGCATGCTGAGATCAACGCCTTACTCAAGAAACCCAAGGCGGACCCCAATGACCTCCCTGCTCCCGTTCCCGTCGAAGGTCATCAAGAAGACCATCAACAAACAACTGACCCGCTACCTCAAGGAAAACAGCATCCTGGACCCATCCCAGTCCGGGTTCCACATCAAGCACACCACCGAAACCGCCCTCATCGCCGACACCGACGACATCAGGACCCTGCTAGACAACGGAGAAAACACGGCCCTCATCCTCCTGGACCTGTTAGCTGCGTTCGACATGGTCTGCCACCGCACACCACACACACGCCTCCACGAAGCCGGGATCCAAGAGAAGGCCCTGGCCTGGACCACCTCCTTCCTCTCCGGCAGAACACAGAGCGTCCGCCTTCCCCCCTTCCGCTACAAAGCCACCGAGATCATCTGCGGCGTACCCCAGGGCTCATCCCTCAGCCCAACGCTGTTTAACATCTACATGGCTGCTCTCACCCACGTCGCCCGACTGCACAACCTCAACATCATCTCCTATGTCGATGACACCCAGCTGATCCTCACCCTCACCAAGGACCTCCACACCGCCAAAACCAACCTCCATGAAGGAATGAAGGCCGTTGCCGAATGGATGAGGATCAGCCGGCTGAAGTTGAACTCAGACAAGACGGAGATCCTCATCCTTGGATCCACCCCCTTGGCCTGGGACGGATCCTGGTGGACGACCGCACTGGGAACAGCTCCAACACCCACCGACCATGCACGTAACCTATGTATCATCCTTGACTCCACCCTCTTCATGACTAAGCAGGTCAATGCCATCTCTTCCTCCTGCTTCAACACCCTCCGCATGCTCTGCAAGATCTACAAGTGGATCCCCACCGAAACGAGAAGAAGGGTCACCCAGGCCCTCGTCAGCAGCAGGTTGGACTACGGAAATGCCCTCTACGCAGGAGCCTCGGCCAAACTCCTGAAACGGCTTCAACGCATCCAGAACGCCTCTGCATGCCTGATCCTCGACATCCCTCACAGCAGCCACATCACACCCCACCTAAGAGACCTGCACTGGCTCCCCGTCAACAAGAGGATAACCTTCAAGCTCCTCACCCACGCACACAAGGCACTCCACAACACCGGACCAGTCTACCTAAACAGATGACTCAGCTTCTACACCCCCACCCGCCAGCTCCGCTCCACCGACCTCGCCCTCGCCACAGTCCCCACACATGAAGAGCAACCTCCGGCGACAGATCATTCTCCCACCTCGCCGCTAAGACCTGGAACACCCTCCCGACACACCTACGGCAGACCCAAGACCTGCTGAACTTCAGAAGACTCCTCAAGACCTGGCTTTTCGAGCAGTAGAAGCATTCCCTACCCCCCAGCGCCTTGAGACCCCCACGGGTAAGTAGTGCGCTTTATAAATGCTATGATTGATTCATTGATTGATTGATTGATTGTGATAACCTGATGTGAAGGCCTCTCTCATTCAGTGGTCAATTCATGGGATTTATACAGGAGTGACAACTGACTTTTATCTACAATGGGGGACTTTCCATTAATCCTAGACATAACAGGTCTGACCCTCCCTGCATGATGTTATGTTATAAGGTTCTTCTACAGCGCACTTACACCAGTTGGTTTCATGGCACTGTGTCTAGGACTAGCCGGACCAAGATGGAGTTTATACATAAGCTTGTGTGAACAACCATGTATTGAGGGATTTTTGAAAGCATAGCAGATCTGTACATGATCTAGTTTCCAGGGGAAAGGAATTTCAGTGTCTGGGTGCCAGAGTTGCAAACCTACAGCCACCTTGTCGCTTCAGCTTGAAGGCGGGAGTTGCCAGAAGCTGGAGGTGAGCCGAGGCCAGGTTACTTGAAGGAGAGTATCTTTGGATTAGGGTATCGATGAATTTGGGCATACATCACCCAGGCCTACATGTTTATTTTATACATTTATTGTCAGACCTTGAATCATAGATATTATGCAGCTTATAGGAGACCTGTGGAGCCCTATCTGCTGGCAAAGCCATTGTTTAGTTGAATTGACCCTCTCATGATTTCTTCAACTGAATATGACATTCTGACTGTGGACTAAAGACAGACGGGCTAAATTAACATGCTCAAAATGGAGTCTAGCTTTGATTCCTTACCACACTCTTCAATGTCCCATCTTTGCTCCCAAATACAGACAGATCTCCCTGCCACTGTACCTGGCGAAGGTATGAGAGAAAACTGTCAGCGGCAACCAACTCCTCACCACCACTCAGTCTGGATTAAGACTCAACTACAGAACCGAAACTGCCATCATCTCTGCCACTGGACATCTGCATGATCATGTACGGTGGTGACACAGCAGCCCTCATTCTCTTCTACCTCTCTGCGGCATTTGACCCTGTCTTTCACCCTCATCCAGCACCTACACAACATCGGAACCCAGGGACACATACTCTGCTGGATCCCGCTCCTTTCTACCTGGAAGGTCACCTCTGACACCCATGGTTTCATCTACAACCCAACCCTCTTCAATGCTTCCTCTATACCTCTGGCAGCATTATCCTTTATCAACGTCCTCTCTTATGCCGACAACACATAAGTAATTCCCTTCCTTGCAGACAAGACACCAAGGGGCTTATTCATGAGAGCCCTGCATCAATGTTGCACTGCATAAAGTGGTATATGCATGACACAGGGCTCTGAATCAGATTTATGAAGCCTTGCAAAGCCACCCTGTGTGACTTTGAGTGGCCTTAGAAATCTTGAGTAAGCTAACACAGCACAAACAACTGTGCCACCTTACTCTGCCCCGGGAGGCATTCCATGGGTGGTGTGGTGGGTTTTTCCATGCAACACCCATGAATGTTGATGCTGCCCCAGATTTACAAAATCATGTAAACCTGGGGAAGCGCCAAGTCTTTATGCCTCCCGAGGGGAGGCGTATCGAGGAGAAAAATCTTTACTTCTCCTCGTTGTTTCCTCTTTCTTTGTGTGTTGCATTTTACAGCACACATAGAAAGAGGAAAACACCTCTTAAGGGCATCTCCCTGCACAAAAACAATCCTGCATACAACAAAGGCACAATTGCACCATTGTGCAAGGGTGCCTTCATTGGCGTTAGGCTGCCAAAACAGTGCCAGCACAGGAAGAAAGGACAGGAAAGCACCGTATTGCATAAATACGGTGCATTCCTGCCCTTTTCACTTCGGCACAGGGCAGCGCAGCAAGTTGCCTAGCTGCACTGCCCTATGCCAAAATCCCGTAAATAAGCCCCCCAACACCCAAAACAAGTTCACAAACTGACTGAAATTGCCGACTGGATGAAGACCAATTGTCTTAAACTGAGCACCGACCAGACCAGAAGTTGTGATCTTTGGGAACAGCACCTCACCATGGGAACACCACCTGGTGGCATACAGAGCTAAGCTCCACACCCACTCCCCAGCATCCATGCCAGAAACCTCCAGATCGTCATCATCAGCAAATTCAACATGACCGACCAAGTCAATGTCAATGCTGTCACTGCCTTATGCTTCCAAACTCTGAAGTTGCTGAATAGCTCCCAGTCAACACTAACCCTGGGTGGGTAACAAAGGTCCGCCAGCGGAGTTTGCGGAGATTTGCCTACTCCGCACTCCGTGGCAAACACGGAGTAGGCAAAAACTCTGTATCTGTGGCGGAGCAGACTTAGCTGCACCCACCCAAATGCTTTAAAAAGATATAAAGAAGGCACTTACCTGTGTTTCTGCCACCTCCCCTGCCTGGCCACTCTCGTTCCTGCTCCTCTCACGTCCTCGACGTCCTTCTTCATAAAAAAAACCACTATGTTGTACGTCTTGCGAGTGTAACCGGTTCTGAACGCGCATCCGACAGTGTGGGAAGTTTACAGCGTACTCGCTGCAGATATCTCGTGGCTCACATCGGGCTTCTTAATTTTCCCTCCACACACATCGGCACACAATTGATTAGGAAAGGATACATGTCGAATTCTATAATTTTAAGATTCACGTGGCTGAATATTGTGATTGGTGACACTTGAAGGATTTATGACCAGGTGGGTCAGAATTATAATCGGCGGTGAGGTGTTTGATTTCCACATTCTGAATGTTACAGATATCTCGTGGGTCACATCGGCCTTCTTCTTAATTTTCCCTCCGCACACATCGGCATGCAATTGATTAGGAAAGGATAGACGTCAGATTTGATCATTTCAAGATTCACGTGGCTGAATAATGTGATTGGTGACATTTGAAGGATTTATGACCAGCCGGGTCGGAATTATAACTGGTGGTGAGGTGTTTGATTGCCACATTCTGAGAGTTATAGCCCTGAAGAAGTCGAGGGCAAATTCCCTAACGACGAAACACGTGTTGGCTGGACTTTGTGTTGTTTTTCATGAATAAAGACAAAGAAAGAATCATAAGAGACATTACTTGCCTCCTTCTCGTTACCTACTTTCCATGAACTTTCATTAAACACGAATGTGTCTGCAAAGGATTTGACATTATCTACTTGATGGACCTTCTGGTCCCAACATGAGGGTTAAGGGGTTTTACCTCACCTTTTGCACCGTAATAATTGTATTTATTTTGTTTGTACTACGCTAATTTGGCCGGCGCCGTTTTTCCTGTGTAAATTATAACCCCATAACCTTTGTTTAAATTCCTATTGCTTTGCTCCCGCTCACCCTCCCCCCGTTGTTCACATTCCCTTTGTTCCCGCCCCCCTCCCCATTTCCGGCAGCCCGTGAGGTAGTCCCCCTCTCCCTCCTTCTATTGTCCATGTTTACCAGGCTCATGCCCCCTTGTGTGCATAGTGCCAGCAGGAGGCAACACTCCCTACCCCCACAATAGCATGCATGTGCTACGCATAAATAAAACACACCACACAAATTTTTGTTTGGGTAAGAAACTGCTGCAGGTTTATTACATACACCGTTATGTAATATGGTGGGTTATCTTACAGGCGATCCAAGGGCAGGCAACCAACTGGTCAGCCTGCCCGCCTAATGAGCCAAGCAGCACTGGGGCGAACCCCGTCTGTGCTGCCCCTTCGGTGATCCTCTTCCAGGATCACGGTCCCTTATTACTCACGCCCCTTTCAGGGCGGAGCGTAGCAAGCCAAGGCCCCGGTTGTTCAGGCCCACAACCGCCCGTAGGACTAACGGGGCACCAACACGGTTTTCCAGGAACCTCCCATGAGGCTCCTGGGCTCTGGGCACCCCCTATGGTGCCACGCAGAGGTACCCTTTGGTACCCATTTGCGTCCAGATCGCCCTGTAACTCCGCCTGCAAAGAACAAATAACAACATTACCCCATTCTATGCCTTCCCCGCTGCTTCCCAGCCGGGTAAGTGGTAGGGTGGGAGACGGTGTGTCCAGGGCGCGAAAAGAGGAAGGTCAGAGGGTGGGGGAAGCCTATATACCCCCCGTTCCTCATGCCCTGAAAGTGACGCGCCCAGCGCGCCGCAGCCACTGGCTGACAGAGTGGGGGGACTCCTCCCCGAGCGGTCCCCTAGAAGAAGGGGGGTTGGCTGGTGTCTTGCTGGCACTAGAGGCCTGCCCTTCTAGGGCACCCTGCGGGCACCAGGGCAGCCGCATAGTGCCAGTAGGAGGCAACACTCCCCACCCCCACAATAGCATGCATGTGCTACGCATAAATAAAACACACCACACAAATTTTTGTTTGGGTAAGAAACTGCTGCAGGTTTATTACATACACCGTTATGTAATATGGTGGGTTATCTTACGGGCGATCCAAGGGCAGGAAACCAACTGGGCCGCCTGCCTGCCTGATGAGCCAAGCAGCACTGGGGCGAACCCCGTCTGTGCTGCCCCTTCGGTGATCCTCTTCCCGGATCATGGTCCCTTATTACTCACGCCCTTTTCAGGGCGGAGTGTAGCAAGGCAAGCCCCCGGTTGTTCAGGCCCACAACCGCCCGAAGGACTAACAGGGTGCCGACATGGTTTTCCAGGAACCTCCCATGAGGCTCCTGGGCTCTGGCACCCCATATGGTGCCGCGCAGAGGTACCCTTCGGTACCCATTTGCTTCCAGATCGCCCTGTAACTCCGTCACAGTTCTGGAGGCGGCCACCATCGCCGCCAGAGCCCCCCACCAAAATAGCTATAGTCTTGCCCGCTAGATCTACTGTCTAGAGCCTCCTGCAAATCTAGATGAAAGAACATCCCTACTGGTTATCGATGCCCCATCTAAATCGCAATAGCCCTAGACGTTAGCTTGGGTCAGCTAGTGTCTGATGAAACAAACGCCCTATGCCTGTGAAGTTGTGCCAAGCACTAATCCCCTCACGCCGCAAAGTTCCACTGCGTCACATGACTCAGCCCTGTCCCACACAGCGCGGGACAGTTTCAGACACCCTGGCTCACGATGCCCCACCTATTTGCTGATCACACTGGATGCCGCCCTTCAAGCACCGTGGGTGACTGGACACATGTGTCTCCGATCTCTGGAACAGCACTCACTTGTCAGGAGACCGTTCCTACCCCCGCTAGCCAACAAGGCTATTAGGGCGGGAAGGATTATACTTAACCTTGGCACCATCCCTTTACTTGCTAAATCAATGCGCACATGTATGTCCCTAACGGCGTATGAACATTGAGCATGGCCGCACCCCAGCGCTAGCCCTGGATCCCCTATTCTTTATAGGAATTTCGACCGCTCAGCTCCCTCTGGGAAGTCCCCTAGGAATACCCGCTTAGAGAATCTGCTGATTCGATACAGGACGCACTGTCTGTAATCTAGTGCCTAACCTTAGATGTGGGAGATGCCACACACCGCCTAGGTCACGGGGATCTAAAGGAGCACACCATTATCCCCCGGGCGTACCTCCGAGTGGGACTGGCTCCACCCAGCTGTAACGCCAGAGACACACCTCTTAAACATCTTTACTCGTTATGCAAATTGGCACCCAGCTTAGTGTATTTGTTAAGCGTGCATGCCCCCGGGGCACCATGACGCTGCTAGCCAGTGTATGTTACCCCCTCACTGATACTTATCTATCCTAACTGCCTTTACTTGGATTGAAGGGTTGCTGGATGCTATCCCAGGACTGAAGACTTAATGCTCCAACCCACTTTGACCCCAGAACTTGGGAACAACCCCAGTGGTGACCCTGCCTTACATGGTACATCTACCCCAGCGCTCGACTATCAATGTGTTAGGGACCCCAATCCCAAAAGATGCCCCTTCTATTGTCTGGTTTTAGCCCGCAGAAAGATAACCCGGGGGGGGGGCAGAAAAGTCTACGGAACCAGGGGGGAAAGTTGTGTGCAAATACCTGCCCTTTCCTGAATTCTAGGATGCCAAAAGGTCGAAAATACCCTGTCGCCGATTGGCACTAACGCAGAGTTTACCACATTTTTCCACGCCACAGCACACTGGTTAGCTGACAACTACCACCACCCGCCTGCTGCCCTGGTTAACGCGTGGATGAATATGTCTTACGGAAGCTACCTGATACCGGCCCTTGGCTGCAGGGGACTGCCCACCCAGTGTACATGGTACCTGATTCTATATGGTGCCCGCAGGTGTTCCCCATGAAGGCCCTCGTAGCCAATTGCCCAATGCAGTCCCAGTATTTCGCAGTGCCTCTCTTTGCGTTGAAATTAATTGAGCAAGTGTAAAATTATACTTTCCCACCATTGGGCTGTTAACCGGAGGCAAAGGGAGACTGTTATTTTGCGGCTCCTGACATTGCCTCCGGATATATACCACAAACCACTGTACCTTACTACACGCCAGTACCCTTGGCTTTAACAATGCTTGTTAGTTGTATGATAGCTGAAGCCAAACTTCTGGCTTCCCTGCGTAGCATATTTGAAATGCTTCCATTCTGAACTGGTGGGACTGTCACCTTAACGTGTTGAACATTCATTAAATGGTCTCCCTTCGAATTGCAAGCTCAACCGCGAATGGGACCATTACACTAATCAACTTCCGCAACAGCCAGACAGGTCACCTGCACGTAATCCAGGTGCCGAAAGCAGAAAGCGGGAGCCCTTTGGAAACGGAACAGTGGCGCACAATCCCCGCGTTGGAGACAAAATTTACCTCGTTGTACTGCGAGAGAGGCACATGCGGAGACAACAAACTATTCTTTGCCAAAACAGAGCCTGTCCGTAACTTTTGTCTTTATTGGGACAAAGGATGAACCATGATAATATCACTGATCAAGTCTGTGATGTCATATACGCTACCTCTGGCATATTTCTCATAATTCCCATATACGACTGACACCGCACTCTCCCCCTGTGCTTTGTGTGATCTTGGCCCACTTTGGTGTGAGCAGAGCCCCGTGAAGTATACTTGGGTTCTAGGCCGATAATGCCCAAGTGTTAGGAGAGAAAAATGAAACCATACTTGCCCAGCCCCGGACAAAACCAACAACCATTTTATACTTTGTCAACAGTAGCACATACATCAGTAAGACATTGATCAGGGCTACATGCATAACTCCTGGTGGCCAAAGGACCTTGTTGGCCAAGCAGCGAAATCTTCGCTCAATGCAATAATACGAAACAGTCTTCTCACGGCGCACGCCACCCAGGCGTCAAACAGGACACCGAGGTTTACACCGAACATCACGATTCCAAAGGAAAGGCACCACAAACCCAACCCCCTGCGCAAGTCACTCTCCAAGGCACCGCTGAAGGATCCACCCCTGAACAGCGCCTTCAATGAATAGCCAGCTCAAGCGCAAGTGGGACCATTACACTAAGCAACACCACCCCTCAACAGAAATCAACCATACCCCCCAGCAAAGCCAGTAGTGTGTGTGAAACCCAGCCATCGCCAGGCGAAACCATGGAAGCTGTTTATCTGGGGCATTGTAGAGACGTAACCGATACTAGACAACCTGTCTCTTCTATCTGAAACTTGTTAATCATTTACAGAATGCCAGGTGACTTAAAAGAGACATAACACTGTAACAGCTCCCCGCGCTGCAAAGGCATCTTTACCTGCCTACGCATAATCTGCGTTCATGTGACCTTGGCTGGTGAAGAGCTATTCCTGAACCAAACAGAAAATGAAAACTCTGGAACTGCAGCCATGAAAGCTAATTAACAGAAGACCAGTGACCGAGGTACCTCCTCAGGAGTTTATACTCGCAAAGCTAAAGTCATAAGACAATCGACACATTTAGGATACCAGAGCATGTCCAAAATGATCCCTTAATGTCCTTCTTGAATGCTTAAACCTATGATGCATAAGGCTGCTTAGACCACCTTTGGAATTGCCCACATTTGTAAATGGTCCCTAGATTGTATGTTAGCCACCCACCGGTTAGCCAACTCAAGTTGCTTGCAAAGAACACAGTCCCTTATCAAATTGGTGCCAACCAAGAACTAATTTCTTTTTAATCCTCTCAACCTGTGGGAGCAAAACTAACATCAATGGTCGCACTACCGACCCACAGTGCTCCAATTACCGACCCCGGTATGCCTACCTGCAAAGTTTCACCATGCGCTGCATGGGCCATGTGTTCCACACTTACAACATCACTACAAGGTTTCTCTGATAAAACAGAACGTCCTATATGCTAAGTGGTAAAGTCACCTATTGTTTCAGTAATAATAGTGAGCTGCTGCTGTGTAACCGTGTTGGAAACACGCCACCCTCCCTGAATATTGTCTGCAAACTCATTTAGAAATTGGAAGAGTTTACCCGTGCACTGTCAGTAACTTTCCCAAAGTGGACATAAAAGAGCTGGACTGTATCAAATCCAACGCTGTTCCAAACAGGGGCCCTCAAATAAGTGTCTCCCAAAGGCAGCTGCTAATACTATCGCATGTGCTGTGGTGCACAAGTAGGCATTGGTGACCTCAAACCTTCAAAATGCAGTGTTAAACGCGCGAGAGCCAAAGACAAGTTTTTTTTAATTTATTTTTTATATATTGCTCAAGTAACTGCCTTTAGTCATTCTTTGCACTTTGGCGGATGGCCAGTGCCAAGCTGCAGCATACATTAAGGTCCCTGACTGGAACAATAAAAACCCCTGCATTTTATAGGTAGCATGTATCCACTATGTGCTAGCTGTGCCTTTCATGTGGGCAGCTGGGTCACTGGATCTTTGCATGCCAACAGGTCTGGACTAAGAATATTTATTTGTTTAATTTCTTTATAGAGTTTTTATATGGCGCGAACTACGACCCGGGAGTTCGGGTAACCGAGCGCTTTACATGAGCACCAGTTCCGTAACCTGGGGACCCTAGAGATTGTAAGGCGCGGGAGGTGAGGTGATTTACCCAGAATTCCAGGATGTTGAGCATTGTAGCCGAGACTACAACTTGTATGCTACATTTATGCCCCAAACAATGCAAGTGTTCTATCCTGTCATCCATGGAGCATCCCCTTGACCTTCGATGACAGAAACCCTCCTGGGAACTTCCCAAGCCCCA
Organism: Triturus cristatus; assembly: GCF_964204655.1. Taxonomy (NCBI): domain Eukaryota; kingdom Metazoa; phylum Chordata; class Amphibia; order Caudata; family Salamandridae; genus Triturus; species Triturus cristatus. The sequence continues at coordinate 35,392,735 of NC_140590.1, read as the reverse complement.
TGTCGGCCCGCTGCAGCCAGGTGTGCAACTATGTGCCTGCACTCACCGCAGGCGGCCACCTCCGTTTGCCCCACACCTTGCTCCTGCCATGCTACCAAGCAAAGTAGCATCCCTGCTATACCCTGAGCAAGTGCAAGTGGACATCAGACTATACCAGGCCCCAGGCGCTGGGACCATGGCTTGGGCAACAGGCAATCGACATTCAGTGCAGAACAAGTTGATCGATGCCTGTTGGGGTGGTCATCTCTAAAATGGATAGCGCCCTTGTGGCAGGCTGTCAGGGTGCCTAGTGTTGAAAAACCGTGGCGGTGCCGCGCACCCGGACCCCCCGTCAAGTTTTAACCAGGTAAACTTGCTGCTGGGTATAACATTGGTAGGCCATGCCATGGATCCAAATTTTGGCCACACACGCCTAAGTTACACAGTGGTCGCAGTCACTGCCAATGCACACATGGATGCAGGACACTAAACAGCACCTTGACGACTGGCATTATCGGCACACTTATCTAACACAATGCTTGCAGGGACTGAACTTGCACACTTATCCGGCCTACCGCATAAAATATTGCACCTAGGCATGGGGGATATGTGATTTGCCCAGAAGCACGGGCTGTATTGGCGCGCTAACGAGCACCACCATACAATGCCCAGTCTGGCACAGGAATCAGTATGCCCAGCAGTGCAGTACGGCCTAGAAGCGCTAGCAGTGCCCCGCTTGCATTGGACAAGGGGCCCGGGAGATAAGTGAATTGCCCGGGGGTGCAAATGGCATGGGAGCGCAGGCATGCGCCCGGCATTACACTGCCCACACCGGAACGGGAGAACTTGATTTGCTCAACGCACAGGTCGTGTAGGAGAGCACCGCCTTACCTAACATTCAGGCATGGGAGATAGGTGCATTGCCATGGAGCACAGCACGGTATTGGAGCGCTAGCCTGCACAACGCTTGCATAGTGCATACAGGCCTGGGAGATAAGCATTTTTCCCAGAAGCACCTGGTGTGGGCGTGCCGCGTCCCTTTCCCTACCAAGGACACGCTCGTGGAGCCTCGCCCACTGCTCCTAGTAACCCGCGAGCATCATGTCGCCCCCATTCATCCCGTAGCGAGTAAGAAGAATAAGATGCCCTGATGATTAAGAGATGAGGTGCCTTGTGCAAAAGGGTGGTAGGTTGCAGTGCAAGTTTTGCATCGCGCTGACTTGAGCCTCTCTCTCTCTCCCTCCTGGCTCTCAAAATGCTTGCACCACAAATGGTATTTTCATAAACAGTAAAAATCTTCCTGCCTCGTGCTTTGAATTTGCCAAGGGAACTGAAATGGGACTCCTTGCAAATGCTGGGATGGGGCCACTTGCACGAGATAGCTGTCCTCAATGCCAGCTTTCACATTGACGCTCACTCCCCTCCCCCATGCAACAGCTGGCCGGTGAGGGCCCAAATGGCGGCGCAATTGGTGGCGCCAAACCACCGGCGAGACCCCCCCGTGATGGCCCACTGTGGCACCCGCAGCGGCATCCGGTGGACTCGGGGGCGCCAATGGACTGCCCGAAGGCACTGCACCACTCCCAGGGTCGGCTGTAACCGCCGCCACCCAGAGCCGAAACCAGCCACACGGGGAGTATGCCAGTTGAACCAGGAATGGCTTACACACCGGCGGAATTGTTTAATTTTCCTTGTTTCAGTTGTTTAACAGCCCCCTGCGACCTACAAGGGCAGCCTCGCGTTCCTACGGGCCGACAAACGACAACAAGGAATTCCTGACCGAGGCTCCAGCAGAGCTACTAAAGCTCAGAGACCAGCGAGAAGAGACCCAGAGTCCCAAGCGGACTGCCTAAACCACTGGCACTCTCTTGTCAGAATATTAACTTCACCACGTGCACTCTTAGGGCCTACCTACCCCGGGTGGGGGGGTGGGTTGCACCAGGGCGGACACCATAGGGGCTCGTGTATGTGGCCAGCTGTAAGATGCGCTCTCGACCCTTATAGACATATTCACAATTGTGCAAATTTGTGGGTGCCACGAACCCATATTCCACCGGCAGTTCTGGGAGAGGGGCTAAACGAATTGCGGTGAAAAGAATCGCGCAGCAAAACATCCCAACAAACCCGTTGCTCCATTCGCACCCCCCCATGCCTCCGGTAATAATGCTGCCGGCAAAAGACGCGCACTCGGCCCCAGGGCTCAGCCAGGGACATGTGCTCCCGTGTTGACGCACCGCCTCTCCCTGGAGTGCATCTACACACTGCAGCGCGATCCCGGGAAGTACTCGGCACCCCGCACCAGAACGTCGGGCCAGGAATCCCTGCCCGCGGTGAGCCCAGCAGATGTTGTATCAGGTTACCTACTGGGGCCTCCCGTCCACAACCCCGCTCTGGGTGGCAGCATCGCCCCAAGTTCACAGAAACCCTCGGTGACCTCTGCGCCCCCTTGTTCAGTGGTCATGGGGGCAAGCATGGCCCAACGCACACAAACCCCAACTTAGAGAAGTGCCAGCTGACGCCTCCTTCACCCACGGGCATAGCCCATACCCCACAGGCTTGAGCGCTGGCCACAGCTGTGCTCACCAAGAGCTCATCCCTCCCCATGGACGACCGCGCGGGGCCCAGCTGGCCTGCCCGGGCCTGTCCTAAAATGTGGGAGTGGGGGGTAGGAGGGGGGTGGCTAGGTGCATTCACCGTGACTTGTGCCGCGTTGGCCCGAGCAGGACCGGAACAGCGTCGAGCCCCCTGACACGCTACCCGGCAACTACCCTTAGACGGCATGACCGGCGAGGCAGAGACGGCGTGTCCAGGGTGCGAAAAGAGGAAGGTCAGAGGGTAGGGGAGGCCTATATACCCCCCCGTTCCTTGCACCCCGGAAGTGATGCACCCTGCGAGCCGCAGCCACTGGCTGACAGAGTGGGGGGACTCCTCCCCGAGGGGTCCCCTGGAAGAAGGGGGGTGGGCTGGTGCCTTGCTGGCACTAGAGGCCTGCCCTTCTAGGGCACACTGCGGGCGCCAGGGCAGCCGCATAGTGCCAGTAGGAGGCAACACTCCCCACCCCCACAATAGCATGCATGTGCTACGTATAAATAAAACACACTACACAAATTTTTGTTTGGGTAAGAAACTGCTGCAGGTTTACTACATACACCGTTATGTAATATGGTGGGTCATCTTACAGGCGATCCAAGGGCAGGCAACCAACTGGGCCGCCTGCCTGCCTGATGAGCCAAGCAGCACTGGGGCAAACCCCGTCTGTGCTGCCCCTAGAAGAAGGGGGGTGGGCTGGTGCCTTGCTGGCACTAGAGGCCCGCCCTTCTAGGGCACCCTGCGGGTGCCAGGGCAGCCGCATTCCCTTTGTTCCCGCTCCCTCCACACTTGCGGCAGACCGTGAGGTGCCGCCCCCCTCCCTTGCGGCACACCATTGTTTGTTAAAATGATGATCAGAGTCAGCAAAAATCATTGGCAAAGCCAAAAGGCGAAATCTATCGCTTTTCCAATGCGTATGTTTAATTCCCTTTGACCACTGGTGGAGTTGCTATTTTTTGTTTTTGACATGCTGGAGTCTCATGTCCACCCCGCAGTTCATGGAAGGACACATCTAGACCACCGTATTCTCGTTCTTTAAAAATAGCGCTAAGCAGGGTGACTGAAACCCCTGGCACTATTTGCGGACTGCACCAGGAACCTCGATGTGAAACTTAGCACGCTGCGGTTGAACCAACAAGCACTGGCCTGGCTTCGGGCAGGCATCTGGGTCGTCTCTGCCTGGGGGATTATTTTAATTTACGTCTTTTAGGTCCGCAGTCGGCACCCACGCCAGTAACTAGCCAGATAAGGAAGTAATTTGTAAACATTGCACTGCCGGTGCTCATGTGTGCAGAGGTGTGTTTATTTCATATCCCTAGACTATACCCAAGAGGTAGAGAGAGAACTTTAGAAATGGGAAGAGAAGCATAGGAGGGACCGGAGCAACCCGGAGCTGCCCCAGAAAAAGCACAAAAGCCCGGACCCCGGCTGCGGCAAGGTGTACGGCAAGTCCTGGCACCTGAAGGCTCAGCTGAGGAGCACACAGTGAGTCAGGGCACAGCGTGAGGGTGGCTGGCACTGCTCAGTGTGTCTGACGTCACGCGCTCTCAGACCCTGTCCACAGCAAGAGCACATCTTTGTCTCAGAAACTCAAAATGAGTCTGCAATGATGAAATATATTGAAACTTGGAACCCTGTAAGATTTGTCCTCAGAGCTGCACCCACCTTGCACGGAATTATGGTATTATGATGATGATTGATAGGCTTTATTCGATAGAAAACATATCTTAAAAGCATCACATTATATAAAATTACATTACACATATATACAAAGACAAATTTAAAAAACTATTTACATCAAATATAAATTTAAGTTGATTAGTCAAAATTTAATCACAATTTAACCAAAAACTTTAAAATGCATATTAAACATTTTGTTCAAGCCTTTTTGTTCTAATGGACCAAGTCCATGATAAAAACTTTGAGAGACCACAAACAAACAAGGGTCGTGTATCCGACATTAAGATACGGAGTGCCTCATTGTGATGCCTAGTACTCATCTAGCGACAAATTGGTTTCAGCCAGCTTTTCCGCGGAGACACATATGCCGGGCAGGCAAACAGAATATGGGCAACAGTTTCTGCTTTGTTTTTACAGATTGGACAATATAATGATGTTTGGGATGGGGGTTTCCAGTGGGCAGTAAAGGCACGCACTGGAAGAGCCCCCACCCTAAATCTGAAATACAAAGCCCTATCAACGGGTTTCCAGACAATGTCTAAGTAAGGTTCCCGAAGTGCCACATCCTTTATCTTTAAAAAATCTTCCATTAGCCTACCAGGAATTAAGTCAGAGCTGGCTCTCGCTGCAACCCACCTCCAGTACAGGGTCTTCAGTGTTGCCTTCGGCGGAGAAGACCTGCTTAACCAGGCTTCATTTAGGCCCAGTTCACCAAGTAAAAATCTTACGTCTTTTAGCCATTTCATTTTATGCCACCCTGCCATCGACATAACTTCTGATAACCCCTTCGCATAATGTGCCAGTTCCGGGACTCACCATAGGCGAGCCCACAGGAGCAGTGGCCGAAGTTTTGCTAGATCTTTAATAGTATAACAGCCTAGATCAAGCAATAGGGGTACCATTGGGGTACTCTGGGGAAGTAACATAAGGTCCCTTAAGAATTTATTTTCGGACCTAACCAACCGGTCTATGTTAGAAGTACCCCACAGCTCGGCCCCATAGAGGGCAGAGCTTACTCCCTTTGCTTTATAGATATCAATGACGGGGGCAATCGGTCTAATTAAGGAAGAGCGCTGTTCCTTAAGGAGCGCCCCCGTAACCCTCTTATGGTTAAGCAACATTTTGGAAAGATGCGGGGACCACTGCATGGTATCTGATAAGCGTATACCTAAATAGTCAAATACAGTGACCCTTTCTAGGGATACATGGTTAAGTACTGGGGGTCGGCCAAGTTTTTTCGGGGGGTTCAACACCAGATATTTAGTCTTATCTGTGTTAATTACAAGCCCTCGTTTAATACAGAAGGCCTGGAAGTTATCTAGGAGGCTTTTGAGGCCCACCGGGATCTTGGAAATTAAAAGCGTGTCAACAGCGAATAGGAGGGTAGGAATTCGCTCGCCCGCCAGGGAAGGCGCATCAGATGGAGTTGACGACAGGGGCTCAACCACTACATTCACATATAGTGAGAAGAGGGTGGGAGCAAGAACACATCCCTGGCGGACCCCTCTTTCCACTGGAATTCTAGTAGTTTTTTGGCCCTCAGTGCCCCACCTCACTTGTGCAAAGTTTCCTTTGTGTAGCCTCACTAAGATTGATAAAATATTTGGTGGGATCCCCATATCAAGCAGTACTCCCCAAAGACATCCCCGGGGTACAAGGTTAAAGGCAGTCTTTAAGTCTATAAACGCAAGGTAAAGGCTGCCTTTGCCTATGACAACCACTTTCCAATAGATTAGCAATAATTTAAAAGCCTGCTCTATTGTCCCAGTTCCAGCCCGAAACCCCGCTTGGTACTCAGAGAGAATCTTATGTTCTTCAGCCCATTGTAAGATTCTCTCGAGTACCACCTTTCCAATAACCTTCTGGGAGGAATCTAGTAAACTTATTGGGCGATAATTGGAAGGATCGTCCCTGTGGCCCTTTTTGAAAATAGGGACGACCTCAGCCCCCTTCCAAGACTCAGGGATGGGGGCACCATTATCGATGGCTATAAGTAAGGTGTAGATAAGCTTCCCCCAGTTAGGCAAATCAAAGCGGAGCAGATCTCCAGGAATAACATCCGCGCCAGCTGCCTTTTGGGGCACGATACGACTAATCGCGTTTTCAACTTCCTTTACAGAAAACGGGCAAGTTGTACTATCACCTGGGGATATATAAAGACTAGATATGTCTAGATCGCTAGCAGCTCCCTGCTGAGACATATATAGTTTGGAAAAATTATCGACCCATGACTGGCCAGTGATGTTACACGTAATAAGATTGCTATCGGGCTATTCCTAGCTCTAATAGTTTTCCAAAAGAGGCCCGCATCCCTCCCAGCACTGGCCTCTTTTAGTGTTTGCCAGTACTGGTCCTCCCACTCCCTTTTGGCATTTGCTGTCACCAGGTAGTACTCTTTCCTCGCTTGTTGGATCAGAGGTTGTGACTTTGCCTTAACTGCTTTAATTAGAGCGGTCTTCTTTTTCCTGCAATTGGATGTATACCAACCTTGTTTGCCCGTGGGCCTCTTGGGGCCTCTCCCTCGTGTTTGTACCAGAAATCGTTTTCCCACCAATTTGGTGGTGTTCTGGAATACTGCCGTTATCTTTGAGGGATCATAGTGGTCTAAGCAGATCATGTCCAGCTCATTTGGTGAGGCTGCCAGCAAAGCTCCTATAGACTGGACTTTCCCTTCATCCAAGACAACTTTACACCACTTAAGGCGCCTACCACAATTAGATAAAATAACTTTCGAGGTGGACTTCACTTCGCTTAATACTATTGGGCCATTTGCACTCGGCCATAAGTGCTTTAGGCTCAGGGAAAGAAGGTTGTGGTCACTGTCTACAGTTGGCAATATGGCCATGTCCATCACATTTTGCCAGAGTCCAAAGTCAAGGAGAATATAATCAATCCCTGACGAGTGGTTGACCCTGTTATATGTATTAGCCCCAGAGGAATCTGAAATGGTACGGCCGTTTGCTGCTCGTAGCCCAAACTCTATGGTTAGTGCATTCAGTTGGATGGCCCTTTGCGACCATCTTTTTATTGGCTGGATTGTTAATGGGGGTATGCCCCTCCTAGCATCATCCTCACTAAGATCTAAGATATCTTCTGTTGCAAGGGGCTCAAATGTACAGTTGAAGTCCCCTGCGACCAGGACTTGCGTACCAACGTAACAATTTCTGAGTTTGCTTTCTAGCGTTACTACTGCCAGAGATAGGGAGCCGCCTTTACTCCCCCTTGCATATATATTAAATAGGTCAAGAGTTTTCTCTCTATTGGGGTCTCTAAGTGTAATCCTTAGAATATCTGGTGAGTTGCATTGTTTTTGTTTAATAGTGCAACCCAGTGAAATGCTCACCCAGATAAGGAGTCCACCTGAAGGACGACCCCTCCCAGTAGTTGAAGGTACCGCTGGTATAAAAAAGGTAGTGTAGCCGACTCTACGGTTAGCTTCTAGACTCCAGGTCTCCTGGAAGATACAGATCTTAAATGTCTCCACCAGGGTATTCCACTCTGGAAGATCTAACTTCCTGGAGATACCTGCGATGTTCCAGCTAACAATCTTTAAGGTTGAGTCGGCCACTACTTGCTCCTCGGAGCATTTGGTCGGTACACTAGATAGATTCGTCAGCTCGGCTACAGGATCTAGTGCCGAAAACAACAAGGGAGGAGTATTCAAGAGGGAGACACTACTCTGGTCAACAGATAGGGCTACTGGGATCACACTAGTGTCAATAAGACCAGTAAGAATATCCCAGTTGTTAGTCAACCCAATCTCAGGTTTGAATTTATTAGTTAATGCCTCCAGCTCCATACCCCAACAATTGTACTCAGCGATTGGGGGTACTGGCCCTAGCCTTTCCCCCGAATTGGTTGTATCAGGGGGGAATAGAGTAGGAAGGGTAGGGAATATCCCATGGGAATGTGTCAAAAACCAAGCCCTATAGGGCCTTTTATTATCATCAGCAAGAAGCAAACGATAAGCAGGCACATAGCCACTGGCTCAGTACCCAATATCTCTTTAACAACAGCAATCTACTCCTCTGCGAAAGGCAGCGGATAGATGCATCTCGGAGTCCCCAAGAAGCCTTCCCCCAAAATGTTTTCCATTACTCTGTCTTTGTTTTCGATGTGGGAGCTGCGGATAAAAGTAACCCAAACCAAATGTGCTAATTCCAGTACCATCATGCACATTCTGTTGGTTGCAGATGGACCTTACAACTCGTACATCCCTGAAATTGACAACAATACAATCCCCTGGGATATCCTTAATCCTGCTACCCACCCAACCAATTTGTCTAACAAAGAGGATTTGACCATCGAGTTGCCTTGAGAGGGGTCTGTTGTTATTTAACCAAAATGTGGTTTTGTTTTTGAGCTCACTAAATGATTCCAATTTACCCGGCGTTAGCCGTGGAACTCCCGTCAAAACAACTACATAAGGCATACAAGCGGGGGGCAAATTAATATGGGTGAAGCTAGTGTCGACATTGTCAACCAAATCAGATTTTTGGGATGAACTGGGTGGGTCTGCCCCCTGCCTCACTGCAAGATTACAAGTATGACCACCTGTCTGACTTAGTATAGATACACTCCTGCGAGTTCCCTTGTTCCCTTTGGGCGATGGTTGCATTATTGATTTACTACCTTTATGGTTTAATGCCACCGGGACAGGGGGATTACTTCCACTCTGGGATTCAGAAGCGTCTTTTTGGTTTGAGGATACATATTTGCCTGATTGTGAGGGGTCTGCCATAGGAATTTGCTTCTGTTCAGCAGTATCAGGGTCGCTTTTGGAATGTAATTTGATTAGAGCTTTTACTGAAAAGAATTTATCAAGGGTCCCTTGTTCAAAGCGGTCCAATCTTTCTGCTAGAACTTTAATCCTCTCAAGCACCGGCAATATACCGGACTTCATAATCTGCTCAATGTGGGCAATAGAGAGGATTTCATTTGCAGAGCTTGGAGAACGCCCTAAATTTGGACTATCATTAGACAGCGGAGCAATGTTAGCACTGGTTAGTCTGCTGCTTACTGGGGCATTACAAGATTTTTTGACAAGAGTCTCCATTCTCTCCCAGAAGCTTACATCGGCTAATATACCACTTCCATTATCTAAAATGGGCACAGTATCAGATGCTTTGCTATTAGCAGCATTCTTCCCCTTTAATAAGTTCTGTTTAGCAGTCACTTTCTTTTGTTTATTACCACCTACATTCCCTTTAACAAGTTTGGAGTTTAAACATTCCTTGTTACTAAGCTGTAACTTACGCCTAGCCTTTTGCCCTCTGGTGGTTACACACAGGCTAACATTGCTTGTGCTAGGCCTTAAGTCAGAAACCAAGAATGGACTTAATGACGTCTCAGAACACCCATTAACTATGGGATCTATGGCCTGGGGAGAAATATCAAGAGTGACCTCATTTGGGAAAAAGTTAGGCGTTGCTGATAACCTTGTAGGTAAAGGAAAAAACTCGAGAGATGTATTACCCATAATGGAAGGTGTATCCTGGGTTATCGGAATATGGTGGGCCCCTGGAAGAGCAACATAGGATGGCACTAATATCGGGTCATGTGAGTTAACAGTAAGCACCAATACATTTACAGACGGAAGGGGGGTAGAGAGCCAGGAGGAAGTGAGAGGCGGCGTTCTGTGCTTTCAATAGCATTAGCCACCACCCCAATGGTTTTCTGCAACATACGATCTATTGAAGTTAAACTGGGTAGTGGAGGATTAAGAGCCACTTTTTGTTTTGGGGCAGGAACAGATGACACAGGATTATGCTTTCCCATATTTTACCTGTTATAAATACAAGTGTAGCTGCTGATAACAAACGAGCTGGATATACAACAGACACCAACTAGCACAACACTGTGATTGTCATAATAAGCAGCGCTATGAAGTAGCTATCGTTATGCTACAATAGCTATGTTACCTTAAGGGCGCTTGTTGATGATGTTAGACCTGAAGCGTCTAGCGATTTACAGGCTGCAAGCACACAGGTACACAAAGCACAAAGGGGGTGGCCCAGCCCAGCCTCCCCGGCCACTAACGGCCACAAACGGTCCCGCCCTTGTCCCGGGCTTCTCCCGGCACGTCCCGCGCGCGTCCCCGCAGGACGAGGGACCAAGCCTGCCTAAATACTCCTTGTGTCGCCTCCAGATGACGTGGCTGACCACGGGGTTGCTGGGACTTGTGGTCTACAACGGAGCGCACGGCAGAGCAAAGTCCGGCCGGCGGCCAGCTGGCGATGATTTTCGCTGGTGGAGGCTGATAGAGGCTGGCGCCACCTCTGCAGACACAGTTCTGCTGAAAAATCCGCCGATTAAACAAGTATGCCCAAAAGTCACAATGCACTCGGCGGAGCCAAGCCTGGCCGGTGCAATTCATAGAGCGTCCCACAGTCCTCGGCACCAAGCCTGCCAAAATACTCCTCGTGTCGCCTCCAGATGACGTGGCTGACCACGGGGTTGCTGGGACTTGTGGTCTACAACGGAGCGCACGGCGGAGCCAAGCCTAGCCGGCGGCCAGCTGGCGATGATTTTCGCTGGTGGAGGCTGATAGAGGCTGGCGCCACCTCTGTAGACACAGTTCCGCTGAAAAATCCGCCGATTAAAGAAGTATGCCCAAAAGTCACAATGCACTCGGCGGAGCCAAGCCTGGCCGGTGCAATTCATAGAGCGTCCCACAGTCCTCGGCACCAAGCCTGCCAAAATACTCCTCGTGTCGCCTCCAGATGACGTGGCGGACCACGGGGTTGCTGGGACTTGTGGTCTACAACGGAGCGCACGGCGGAGCCAAGCCCGGCCGGCGGCCAGCTGGCGATGATTTTCGCTGGTGGAGCCATTCTTATGGGCTCGGTCGGAAGGGAATCTGACTCATATTTCCGGATGGCTTACGACAGGTTCGGAGAGCCTATCCGCCGTCCGGAAATCCTTCAGTACTCCCCCGGCCGCCTTTTTACGACCGAGGGAGTACGATTGTAATTTTTCACTGTCTTTTCATGCCGGTGTTTCCGGCATGAAAAGGCAGTCCGAAACTGTCTTTGGGGGCCCCCAGTAGGGCGCCCATGGGTGCAAGGCTGCCGATTCGCGGCCTGGGGGCACCTATGCTTGCCCTCTGTTGATCCCTTCACCCGGTGGCAGGCACCTTCCGGTGCCGGCCACAGGGTGCAGGGATGAGCAGCACCCCTGCTTGTCACAATGCAAGCATGCATTCCGCTCGGAATGCATGCTCCCATTGTGAAACATACAAGTGCGACGAGCAGGGTTCGGTCGCATCGTACTTGCAGGGCCGTAACCAACGACAGTAGGTCGTTCGCTTACGGTTCCTGACCAATGTCCGACATCGGAATCGGCCCTTAAGTGTCACACTAGGGGTGGGCAACATTGTGTAAAGTGTGCTTATAATATTTCAATAATTACCACGATTATGCCAGTGCACACATTACAAAAGAATGCATAGAGATGCATTTTGCACTTTTATTTTTACTGCATTTTTAGATCTGCCCGTTGCTTAGCAGTTATCAGTGTGTGTTTAAATACAGCCCATCACACAGTTATCCTTCCTGCATGCTTAGATTTCCACTGACATTCACTTCTGAGTGTGTGTTCAGATGTGTACATTAAAACCTCTTTGGACTGGCACTGATGTGCGTCATCACTTAAAGTCTGCGGCACATGGCCACCTCTTTGGACCATCACTTTTCATGAGTGTGTGTTCAGTGTAACACATAGTGACTCTAGTGCAGATTAGGATTTGCTACATCAACCATAAGTGAATGTTCGGATTCACACCCTCGCTCCCTAATTTCCAGTATATACCAAAATGTATTTACAGAAATAGTCATACATCTTTCAGGTGTGCAAGGATTTGCATCATTACTCATAAATATTGAGGATAATTTTTACTCATAAATCAGAATTACTTGCACCTCTGTTAGTAAACCTTAATGCATTTTCCAATTTGCCCCATCTCCTAGTACTCCTTGGTGCATGTTCATATTTGTGGTGCATGTTCATATTTGACCCAGCTCTTAGCGATCCTTGATGCATGTTCATATTTGCCCTATCTCTTAGTGATCCTTGGTGCATGTTCATATTTGGCCCATCCCTTAGTAATCCTTGGTGCATGTTCATATTTGGCCCATCTTTTAGTGATCCTTGGTGCATGTTCATATTTGGCCCATCTCTTAGTGATCCTTGGTGCATGTTCATATTTGCCCCATCTTTTAGTGATCCTTGGTGCATGTTCATATTTGGCCCATCCCTTAGTAATCCTTGGTGCATGTTCATATTTGCCCCATCTCTTAGTGATCCTTGGTGCATGTTCATATTCGGCCCATCTCTTAGCGATCCTTGGTGCGTGTTCATATTTGCCCCATCCCTTAGTAATCCTTGGTGCATGTTCATATTTGCCCCATCTTTTAGTGATCCTTGGTGCATGTTCATATTTGGCCCATCTCTTAGCGATCCTTGGTGCATGTTCATATTTGGCCCGTCTCTTAGTGATCCTTGGTGCATGTTCATAATTGCCCCATCTCTTAGCGATCCTTGGTGCATGTTCATATTTGGCCCATCTCTTAGCGATCCTTGGTGCATGTTCATATTTGCCCCATCTCTTAGTGATCCTTGGTGCGTGTTAATATTTGCCCCATCCCTTAGTAATCCTTGGTGCATGTTTATATTTGCCCCATCTCTTAGTGATCTTTGGTGCATGTTCATATTTGCCCCATCTCTTAGCGATCCTTGGTGCATGTTCATATTTGCCCCATCTCTTAGTGATCCTTGGTGCATGTTCATATTTGCCACATCTCCTAGCGATCCTTGGTGCATGTTCATATTTGCCCCATCCCTTAGTAATCCTTGGTGCATGTTCATATTTGCCCCATCCCTTAGTAATCCTTGGTGCATGTTCATATTTGCCCCATCTCTTAGAGATCCTTGGTGCATGTTCCTATTTGCCCTATCCCTTAGTAATCCTTGGTGCATGTTCAAATTTGCCCCATCTCTTAGTGATCCTTGGTGCATGTTCATATTTGCCCATCTCTGAGTGATCCTTGGTGCATGTTCATATTTATTCCATCTCTTAGAGATCCTTGGTGCATGTTCATATTTGCCCCATCTCTCACTAATCCTTGGTGCATGTTCATATTTGCCCCATTTCTTAGCGATCCTTGGTGCGTGTTCATATTTGCCCCATCACTTGGTAATCCTTGGTGCGTGTTCATATTTGCCCCATCTCTTAGCGATCATTGGGGCATGTTCATATTTGGCCCATCTCTTAGCGATCCTTGGTGCATGTTCATATTTGCCCCATCTCTTAGCGATCATTGGTGCATGTTCATATTTGCCCCATCTCTTAGCGATCCTTGGTGCATGTTCATATTTGCCCCATCTGTTAGCGATCCTTGGTGCATGTTCATATTTGCCCCATCTCTTAGCGATCCTTGGTGCGTGTTCATATTTGCCCCATCTCTTAGCAATCCTTGGTGCATGTTCATATTTGCCCCATCTCTTAGCGATCCTTGGTGCATGTTCATATTTGCCCCATCTCTTAGCGATCCTTGGTGCATGTTCATATTTGCCCCATCTCTTAGTGATCCTTGGTGCATGTTCATATTTGTCCCTTCTCTTAACGATCCTTGGTGCATGTTCATATTTGTGGTGCATGTTCATATTTGCCCCATCTCTTAGCGATCCTTGGTGCATGTTCATATTTGGCCCATCTCTTAGCGATCCTTGGTGCATGTTCATATTTGCCCCATCTCTTAGTGATCCTTGGTGCATGTTCATATTTGCCCCATCTCTTAGCGATTCTTGGTGCATGTTCATATTTGCCCCGTCTCTTAGTGATCCTTGGTGCATGTTCATATTTGCCCCATCTCTTAGCGATCCTTGGTGCATGTTCATATTTGCCCCATCTCTTAGTGATCCTTGGTGCATGTTCATATTTGGCCTATCTCCTAGTTATCCTTGGTGCATGTTCATATTTGTGGTGCATGTTCATATTTGCCCCATCTCTTAGCGATCCTTGGTGCATGTTCATATTTGCCACATCTCTTAGTGATCCTTGGTGCATGTTCATATTTGGCCCATCTCTTAGCGATCCTTGGTGCGTGTTCATATTTGCCCCATCCCTTAGTAATCCTTGGTGCATGTTCATATTTGACCCATCTCTTAGCGATCCTTGGTGCATGTTCATATTTGTGGTGCATGTTCATATTTGCCCCATCCCTTAGTAATCCTTGGTGCATGTTCATATTTGCCCCATCTCTTAGTGATCCTTGGTGCATGTTCATATTTGCCCCATCTCTTAGTGATCCTGGTGCATGTTCATATTTGCCCCATCTCTTAGCGATCCTTGGTGCATGTTCATATTTGCCCCATCTCTTAGCGATCCTTGGTGCATGTTCATATTTGCCCCATCTCTTAGCGATCCTTGGTGCATGCTCATATTTGCCCCATCTCTTAGCGATCCTTGGTGCATGTTCATATTTGCCCCATCACTAAGCGATCCTTGGTGCATGTTCAAATTTGCCCTATCTCTTAGCGATCCTTGGTGCATGTTCATATTTGCCCCATCTCTTACTAATCCTTGGTGCATGTTCATATTTGCCCCATCTCTTAGGGATCCTTGGTGCATGTTCATATTTGCCCCATCCCTTAGTAATCCTTGGTGCGTGTTCATATTTACCCCATCTCTTAGCGATCCTTGGTGCATGTTCATATTTGCCCCATCTCTTAGCGATCCTTAGTGCATGTTCATATTTGGCCCATCTATTAGCGACCCTTGGTGCATGTTCATATTTGCCCCATCTCTTAGTGATCCTTGGTGCATGTTCATATTTGCCCCATCTCTTAGTGATCCTTGGTGCATGTTCATATTAGCCCCATCTCTTAGTGATCCTTGGTGCATGTTCATATTTGCCCCATCTCTTAACGATCCTTGGTGCATGTTCATATTTGCCCCATCTCTTAGTGATCCTTGGTGCATGTTCATATTTGCCCCATCTCTTAGCGATCCTTGTTGCATGTTCATATTTGCCCCATCTCTTAGTGATCCTTGGTGCATGTTCATATTTGGCCAATCTCCTATTTATCCTTGGTGCATGTTCATATTTGTGGTGCATGTTCATATTTGCCCCATCTCTTAGCGATCCTTGGTGCATGTTCATATTTGCCACATCTCTTAGTGATCCTTGGTGCATGTTCATATTTGCCCCATCTCTTAGTGATCCTTGGTGCATGTTCATATTTGGCCCATCCCTTAGCGATCCTTGATGCGTGTTCATATTTGCCCCATCCCTTAGTAATCCTTGGTGCATGTTCATATTTGCCCCATCTCTTAGCGATCCTTGGTGCATGTTCATATTTGTGGTGCATGTTCATATTTGCCCCTTCCCTTAGTAATCCTTGGTGCGTGTTCATATTTGCCCCATCTCTAAGTGATCCTTGGTGCGTGTTCATATTTGCCCCATCTCTTAGTGATCCTTGGTGCATGTTCATATTTGCCCCATCTCTTAGCGATCCTTGGTGCATGTTCATATTTGCCCCATATCTTAGCGATCCTTGGTGCATGTTCATATTTGCCCCATCTCTTAGCGATCCTTGGTGCATGTTGATATTTGCCCCATCTCTTAGTGATCCTTGGTGCATGTTCATATTTGCCCCATCTCTTAGCGATCCTTGGTGCATGTTCATATTTGCCCCATCACTTAGTGATCCTTGGTGCATGTTCATATTTGGCCTATCTCCTAGTTATCCTTGGTGCATGTTCATATTTGTGGTGCATGTTCATATTTGCCCCATCTCTTAGCGATCCTTGGTGCATGTTCATATTTGCCACATCTCTTAGTGATCCTTGGTGCATGTTCATATTTGGCCCATCTCTTAGCGATCCTTGGTGCGTGTTCATATTTGCCCCATCCCTTAGTAATCCTTGGTGCATGTTCATATTTGCCCCATCTGTTAGCGATCCTTGGTGCATGTTCATATTTGTGTGCATGTTCATATTTCCCCCATCCCTTAGTAATCCTTGGTGCATGTTCATATTTGCCCCATCTCTTAGTGATCCTTGGTGCGTGTTCATATTTGCCCCATCTCTTAGTGATCCTGGTGCATGTTCATATTTGCCCCATCTCTTAGCGATCCTTGGTGCATGTTCATATTTGCCCCATCTCATAGCGATCCTTGGTGCATGTTCATATTTGCCCCATCTCTTAGCGATCCTTGGTGCATGCTCATATTTGCCCCATCTCATAGCGATCCTTGGTGCATGTTCATATTTTCCCCATCTCTAAGCGATCCTTGGTGCATGTTCAAATTTGCCCCATCTCTTAGCGATCCTTGGTGCATGTTCATATTTGCCCCATCTCTTACTAATCCTTGGTGCATGTTCATATTTGCCCCATCTCTTAGGGATCCTTGGTGCATGTTCATATTTGCCCCATCCCTTAGTAATCCTTGGTGCGTGTTCATATTTACCCCATCTCTTAGCGATCCTTGGTGCATGTTCATATTTGCCCCATATCTTAGCGATCCTTGGTGCATGTTCATATTTGCCCCATCTCTTAGCGATCCTTGGTGCATGTTGATATTTGCCCCATCTCTTAGTGATCCTTGGTGCATGTTCATATTTGCCCCATCTCTTAGCGATCCTTGGTGCATGTTCATATTTGCCCCATCACTTAGTGATCCTTGGTGCATGTTCATATTTGGCCTATCTCCTAGTTATCCTTGGTGCATGTTCATATTTGTGGTGCATGTTCATATTTGCCCCATCTCTTAGCGATCCTTGGTGCATGTTCATATTTGCCACATCTCTTAGTGATCCTTGGTGCATGTTCATATTTGGCCCATCTCTTAGCGATCCTTGGTGCGTGTTCATATTTGCCCCATCCCTTAGTAATCCTTGGTGCATGTTCATATTTGCCCCATCTGTTAGCGATCCTTGGTGCATGTTCATATTTGTGTGCATGTTCATATTTCCCCCATCCCTTAGTAATCCTTGGTGCATGTTCATATTTGCCCCATCTCTTAGTGATCCTTGGTGCGTGTTCATATTTGCCCCATCTCTTAGTGATCCTGGTGCATGTTCATATTTGCCCCATCTCTTAGCGATCCTTGGTGCATGTTCATATTTGCCCCATCTCATAGCGATCCTTGGTGCATGTTCATATTTGCCCCATCTCTTAGCGATCCTTGGTGCATGCTCATATTTGCCCCATCTCATAGCGATCCTTGGTGCATGTTCATATTTTCCCCATCTCTAAGCGATCCTTGGTGCATGTTCAAATTTGCCCCATCTCTTAGCGATCCTTGGTGCATGTTCATATTTGCCCCATCTCTTACTAATCCTTGGTGCATGTTCATATTTGCCCCATCTCTTAGGGATCCTTGGTGCATGTTCATATTTGCCCCATCCCTTAGTAATCCTTGGTGCGTGTTCATATTTACCCCATCTCTTAGCGATCCTTGGTGCATGTTCATATTTGGCCCATCTATTAGCGATCCTTGGTGCATGTTCATATTTGCCCCATCTCTTAGTGATCATTGGTGCATGTTCATATTTGCCCCATCTCTTAGTGATCCTTGGTGCATGTTCATATTAGCCCCATCTCTTAGTGATCCTTGGTGCATGTTCATATTTGCCCCATCTCTTAGCGATCCTTGGTGCATGTTCATATTTGCCCCATCTCTTAGTGATCCTTGGTGCATGTCCATATTTGCCCCATGTCTTAGCGATCCTTGTTGCATGTTCATATTTGCCCCATCTCTTAGTGATCCTTGGTGCATGTTCATATTTGGCCTATCTCCTAGTTATCCTTGGTGCATGTTCATATTTGTGGTGCATGTTCATATTTGCCCCATCTCTTAGCGATCCTTGGTGCATGTTCATATTTGCCACATCTCTTAGTGATCCTTGGTGCATGTTCATATTTGCCCCATCTCTTAGTGATCCTTGGTGCATGTTCATATTTGGCCCATCTCTTAGCGATCCTTGATGCGTGTTCATATTTGCCCCATCCCTTAGTAATCCTTGGTGCATGTTCATATTTGCCCCATCTCTTAGCGATCCTTGGTGCATGTTCATATTTGTGGTGCATGTTCATATTTGCCCCTTCCCTTAGTAATCCTTGGTGCATGTTCATATTTGCCCCATCTCTTAGTGATCCTTGGTGCGTGTTCATATTTGCCCCATCTCTTAGTGATCCTTGGTGCATGTTCATATTTGCCCCATCTCTTAGCGATCCTTGGTGCATGTCCATATTTGCCCCATATCTTAGCGATCCTTGGTGCATGTTCATATTTGCCCCATCTCTTAGCGATCCTTGGTGCATGTTCATATTTGCCCCATCTCTTAGCGATCCTTGGTGCATGTTCATATTTGCCCCATCTCTAAGCGATCCTTGGTGCATGTTCATATTTGCCCCATCTCTTAGTGATCCTTGGTGCATGTTCATATTTGCCCCATCTCTTACTAATCCTTGGTGCATGTTCATATTTGCCCCATCTCTTAGGGATCCTTGGTGCATGTTCATATTTGACCCATCCCTTAGTAATCCTTGGTACGTGTTCATATTTACCCCATCTCCTAGCGATCCTTGGTGCATGTTCATATTTGCCCCATCTCTTAGCGATCCTTGGTGCATGTTCATATTTGGCCCATCTCTTAGCGATCCTTGGTGCATGTTCATATTTGCCCCATCTCTTAGTGATCCTTGGTGCATGTTCATATTTGCCCCATCTCTTAGCGATCCTTGGTGCATGTTCATATTTGCCCCATCTCTTAGCGATCCTTGGTGCATGTTCATATTTGCCCTATCTCTTAGCGATCCTTGGTGCATGTTCATATTTGCCCCATCTCTAAGCGATCCTTAGTGCATGTTCAAATTTGCCCCATCTCTTAGCGATCCTTGGTGCATGTTCATATTTGCCCCATCTCTTACTAATCCTTGGTGCATGTTCATATTTGCCCCATCTCTTAGGGATCCTTGGTGCATGTTCATATTTGCCCCATCCCTTAGTAATCCTTGGTGCGTGTTCATATTTACCCCATCTCTTAGCGATCCTTGGTGCATGTTCATATTTGCCCCATCTCTTAGCGATCCTTAGTGCATGTTCATATTTGGCCCATCTCTTAGCGATCCTTGGTGCATGTTCATATTTGCCCCATCTCTTAGTGATCCTTGGTGCATGTTCATATTTGCCCCATCTCTTAGTGATCCTTGGTGCATGTTCATATTAGCCCCATCTCTTAGTGATCCTTGGTGCATGTTCATATTTGCCCCATCTCTTAGCGATCCTTTGTGCATGTTCATATTTGCCCCATCTCTTAGTGATCCTTGGTGCATGTTCATATTTGCCCCATCTCTTAGCGATCCTTGGTGCATGTTCATATTTGCCCCATCTCTTAGTGATCCTTGGTGCATGTTCATATTTGGCCTATCTCCTAGTTATCCTTGGTGCATGTTCATATTTGTGGTGCATGTTCATATTTGCCCCATCTCTTAGCGATCCTTGGTGCATGTTCATATTTGCCACATCTCTTAGTGATCCTTGGTGCATGTTCATATTTGCCCCATCTCTTAGTGATCCTTGGTGCATGTTCATATTTGGCCCATCTCTTAGCGATCCTTGGTGCGTGTTCATATTTGCCCCATCCCTTAGTAATCCTTGGTGCATGTTCATATTTGCCCCATCTCTTAGCGATCCTTGGTGCATGTTCATATTTGTGGTGCATGTTCATATTTTCCCCTTCCCTTAGTAATCCTTGGTGCGTGTTCATATTTGCCCCATCTCTTAGTGATCCTTGGTGCGTGTTCATATTTGCCCCATCTCTTAGTGATCCTTGGTGCATGTTCATATTTGCCCCATCTCTTAGCGATCCTTGGTGCATGTTCATATTTGCCCCATATCTTAGCGATCCTTGGTGCATGTTCATATTTGCCCCATCTCTTAGCGATCCTTGGTGCATGTTCATATTTGCCCCATCTCTTAGCGATCCTTGGTGCATGTTCATATTTGCCCCATCTCTAAGCGATCCTTGGTGCATGTTCATATTTGCCCCATCTCTTAGTGATCCTTGGTGCATGTTCATATTTGCCCCATCTCTTACTAATCCTCGGTCCATGTTCATATTTGCCCCATCTCTTAGGGATCCTTGGTGCATGTTCATATTTGCCCCATCCCTCAGTAATCCTTGGTGCGTGTTCATATTTGCCCCATCTCTTAGGGATCCTTGGTGCATGTTCATATTTGCCCCATCCCTCAGTAATCCTTGGTGCGTGTTCATATTTACCGCATCTCTTAGCGATCCTTGGTGCATGTTCATATTTGCCCCATATCTTAGCTATCCTTGGCGCATGTTCATATTTGCCCCATCTCTTAGCGATCCTTGGTGCATGTTCATATTTGCCCCATCTCTTAGCGATCCTTGGTGCATGTTCATTTTTGCCCCATCTCTAAGCGATCCTTGGTGCATGTTCATATTTGCCCCTTCTCTTAGTGATCCTTGGTGCATGTTCATATTTGCCCCATCTGTTACTAATCCTTGGTCCATGTTCATATTTGCCCCATCTCTTAGTGATCCTTGGTGCATGTTCATATTTGCCCCATCTCTTACTAATCCTTGGTCCATGTTCATATTTGCCCCATCTCTTAGGGATCCTTGGTGCATGTTCATATTTGCCCCATCCCTCAGTAATCCTTGGTGCGTGTTCATATTTACCCCATCTCTTAGCGATCCTTGGTGCATGTTCATATTTGCCCCATCTCTTAGCGATCCTTGGTGCATGTTCATATTTGGCCCATCTCTTAGCGATTCTTGGTGCATGTTCATATTTGCCCCATCTCTTAGTGATCCTTGGTGCATGTTCATATTTGCCCCATCTCTTAGTGATCCTTGGTGCATGTTCATATTTGCCCCATCTCTTAGCGATCCTTGGTGCATGTTCATATTTGTCCCATCTCTTAGTGATCCTTGGTGCATGTTCATATTTGCCCCATCTCTTAGCGATCCTTGGTGCATGTTCATATTTGTGGTGCATATTCATATTTGCCCCATCTCTTAGCGATCATTGGTGCATGTTCATATTTGCCCCATCTCTTAGTGATCCTTGGTGCATGTTCATATTTGGGCTATCTCCTAGTAATCCTTGGTGCATGTTCATATTTGTGGTGCATGTTCATATTTGCCCCATCTCTTAGTGATCCTTGGTGCATGTTCATATTTGCCCCATCTCTTAGTGATCCTTGGTGCATGTTCATATTTGCCCCATCTCTTAGCGATCCTTGGTGCGTGTTCATATTTGCCCCATCCCTTAGTAATCCTTGGTGCATGTTCATATTTGCCCCATCTCTTAGCGATCCTTGGTGCATGTTCATATTTGTGGTGCATGTTCATATTTGCCCCATCCCTTAGTAATCCTTGGTGCGTGTTCATATTTGCCCCATCTCTTAGTGATCCTTGGTGCGTGTTCATATTTGCCCCATCTCTTAGTGATCCTTGGTGCATGTTCATATTTGCCCGATCTCTTAGTGATCCTTGGTGCGTGTTCATATTTGCCCCGTCTCTTAGTGATCCTTGGTGCATGTTCATATTTGCCCCATCTCTTAGTGATCCTTGGTGCATGTTCATATTGCCCCATCTCTTAGCGATCCTTGGTGCATGTTCATATTTGCCCCATCTCTTACTGATCATTGGTGCATGTTCATATTTGCCCCATCTCTTAGCGATCCTTGGTGCATATTCATATTTGCCCCATCTCTTAGTGACCCTTGGTGCGTGTTCATATTTGCCCCATCTCTTAGCGATCTTGGTGGGTGTTCATATTTGCCCCATCTCTTAGCGATCCTTGGTGCATGTTCATAATTGCCCCATCCCTTAGTAATCCTTGGTGCGTGTTCATATTTGCCCCATCTCTTAGCGATCATTGGTTCATGTTCATATTTGCCCCATCTCTTAGCGATCCTTGGTGCATGTTCATATTTGCCCCATCCCTTAGTAATCCTTGGTGCGTGTTCATATTTGCCCCATCTCTTAGCAATCCTTGGTGCGTGTTCATATTTGCAACATTTCTTAGTGATCCTTGGTGCATGTTCATATATGCCCCATCTCTTAGCGATCCTTTGTGCATGTTCATATTTGCCCCATCTCTTAGCGATCCTTGGTGCATGTTCATATTTGCCCCATCTCTAAGCGATCCTTGGTGCATGTTCATATTTGCCCCATCTCTTAGTGATCCTTGGTGCATGTTCATATTTGCCCCATCTCTTACTAATCCTTGGTGCATGTTCATATTTGCCCCATCTCTTAGGGATCCTTGGTGCATGTTCATATTTGCCCCATCCCTTAGTAATCCTTGGTACGTGTTCATATTTACCCCATCTCCTAGCGATCCTTGGTGCATGTTCATATTTGCCCCATCTCTTAGCGATCCTTGGTGCATGTTCATATTTGGCCCATCTCTTAGCGATCCTTGGTGCATGTTCATATTTGCCCCATCTCTTAGTGATCCTTGGTGCATGTTCATATTTGCCCCATCTCTTAGCGATCCTTGGTGCATGTTCATATTTGCCCCATCTCTTAGCGATCCTTGGTGCATGTTCATATTTGTCCCATCTCTTAGCGATCCTTGGTGCATGTTCATATTTGCCCCATCTCTTAGCGATCCTTGGTGCATTTTCATATTTGCCCCATCTCTTAGCGATCCTTGGTGCATGTTCATATTTGCCCCATCTCTAAGCGATCCTTGGTGCATGTTCAAATTTGCCCCATCTCTTAGCGATCCTTGGTGCATGTTCATATTTGCCCCATCTCTTACTAATCCTTGGTGCATGTTCATATTTGCCCCATCTCTTAGGGATCCTTGGTGCATGTTCATATTTGCCCCATCCCTTAGTAATCCTTGGTGCGTGTTCATATTTACCCCATCTCTTAGCGATCCTTGGTGCATGTTCATATTTGCCCCATCTCTTAGCGATCCTTAGTGCATGTTCATATTTGGCCCATCTCTTAGCGATCCTTGGTGCATGTTCATATTTGCCCCATCTCTTAGTGATCCTTGGTGCATGTTCATATTTGCCCCATCTCTTAGTGATCCTTGGTGCATGTTCATATTAGCCCCATCTCTTAGTGATCCTTGGTGCATGTTCATATTTGCCCCATCTCTTAGCGATCCTTTGTGCATGTTCATATTTGCCCCATCTCTTAGTGATCCTTGGTGCATGTTCATATTTGCCCCATCTCTTAGCGATCCTTGGTGCATGTTCATATTTGCCCCATCTCTTAGTGATCCTTGGTGCATGTTCATATTTGGCCTATCTCCTAGTTATCCTTGGTGCATGTTCATATTTGTGGTGCATGTTCATATTTGCCCCATCTCTTAGCGATCCTTGGTGCGTGTTCATATTTGTCCCATCCCTTAGTAATCCTTGGTGCATGTTCATATTTGCCCCATCTCTTAGCGATCCTTGGTGCATGTTCATATTTGTGGTGCATGTTCATATTTTCCCCTTCCCCTTCTCTTAGCGATCCTTGGTGCATGTTCATATTTGCCACATCTCTTAGTGATCCTTGGTGCATGTTCATATTTGCCCCATCTCTTAGTGATCCTTGGTGCATGTTCATATTTGCCCCATCTCTTAGCGATCCTTGGTGCATGTTCATATTTGCCCCATATCTTAGCGATCCTTGGTGCATGTTCATATTTGCCCCATCTCCTAGCGATCCTTGGTGCATGTTCATATTTGCCCCATCTCTTAGCGATCCTTGGTGCATGTTCATATTTGCCCCATCTCTAAGCGATCCTTGGTGCATGTTCATATTTGCCCCATCACTTAGTGATCCTTGGTGCATGTTCATATTTGCCCCATCTCTTACTAATCCTTGGTCCATGTTCATATTTGCCCCATCTCTTAGGGATCCTTGGTGCATGTTCATATTTGCCCCATCCCTCAGTAATCCTTGGTGCGTGTTCATATTTGCCCCATCTCTTAGGGATCCTTGGTGCATGTTCATATTTGCCCCATCCCTCAGTAATCCTTGGTGCGTGTTCATATTTACCGCATCTCTTAGCGATCCTTGGTGCATGTTCATATTTGCCCCATCTCTTAGTGATCCTTGGTGCATGTTCATATTTGGCCTATCTCCTAGTTATCCTTGGTGCATGTTCATATTTGTGGTGCATGTTCATATTTGCCCCATCTCTTAGCGATCCTTGGTGCATGTTCATATTTGCCACATCTCTTAGTGATCCTTGGTGCATGTTCATATTTGGCCCATCTCTTAGCGATCCTTGGTGCGTGTTCATATTTGCCCCATCCCTTAGTAATCCTTGGTGCATGTTCATATTTGACCCATCTCTTAGCGATCCTTGGTGCATGTTCATATTTGTGGTGCATGTTCATATTTGCCCCATCCCTTAGTAATCCTTGGTGCATGTTCATATTTGCCCCATCTCTTAGTGATCCTTGGTGCATGTTCATATTTGCCCCATCTCTTAGTGATCCTGGTGCATGTTCATATTTGCCCCATCTCTTAGCGATCCTTGGTGCATGTTCATATTTGCCCCATCTCTTAGCGATCCTTGGTGCATGTTCATATTTGCCCCATCTCTTAGCGATCCTTGGTGCATGCTCATATTTGCCCCATCTCTTAGCGATCCTTGGTGCATGTTCATATTTGCCCCATCACTAAGCGATCCTTGGTGCATGTTCAAATTTGCCCCATCTCTTAGCGATCCTTGGTGCATGTTCATATTTGCCCCATCTCTTACTAATCCTTGGTGCATGTTCATATTTGCCCCATCTCTTAGGGATCCTTGGTGCATGTTCATATTTGCCCCATCCCTTAGTAATCCTTGGTGCGTGTTCATATTTACCCCATCTCTTAGCGATCCTTGGTGCATGTTCATATTTGCCCCATCTCTTAGCGATCCTTAGTGCATGTTCATATTTGGCCCATCTATTAGCGACCCTTGGTGCATGTTCATATTTGCCCCATCTCTTAGTGATCCTTGGTGCATGTTCATATTTGCCCCATCTCTTAGTGATCCTTGGTGCATGTTCATATTAGCCCCATCTCTTAGTGATCCTTGGTGCATGTTCATATTTGCCCCATCTCTTAACGATCCTTGGTGCATGTTCATATTTGCCCCATCTCTTAGTGATCCTTGGTGCATGTTCATATTTGCCCCATCTCTTAGCGATCCTTGTTGCATGTTCATATTTGCCCCATCTCTTAGTGATCCTTGGTGCATGTTCATATTTGGCCAATCTCCTAGTTATCCTTGGTGCATGTTCATATTTGTGGTGCATGTTCATATTTGCCCCATCTCTTAGCGATCCTTGGTGCATGTTCATATTTGCCACATCTCTTAGTGATCCTTGGTGCATGTTCATATTTGCCCCATCTCTTAGTGATCCTTGGTGCATGTTCATATTTGGCCCATCCCTTAGCGATCCTTGATGCGTGTTCATATTTGCCCCATCCCTTAGTAATCCTTGGTGCATGTTCATATTTGCCCCATCTCTTAGCGATCCTTGGTGCATGTTCATATTTGTGGTGCATGTTCATATTTGCCCCTTCCCTTAGTAATCCTTGGTGCGTGTTCATATTTGCCCCATCTCTTAGTGATCCTTGGTGCGTGTTCATATTTGCCCCATCTCTTAGTGATCCTTGGTGCATGTTCATATTTGCCCCATCTCTTAGCGATCCTTGGTGCATGTTCATATTTGCCCCATCACTTAGTGATCCTTGGTGCATGTTCATATTTGGCCTATCTCCTAGTTATCCTTGGTGCATGTTCATATTTGTGGTGCATGTTCATATTTGCCCCATCTCTTAGCGATCCTTGGTGCATGTTCATATTTGCCACATCTCTTAGTGATCCTTGGTGCATGTTCATATTTGGCCCATCTCTTAGCGATCCTTGGTGCGTGTTCATATTTGCCCCATCCCTTAGTAATCCTTGGTGCATGTTCATATTTGCCCCATCTGTTAGCGATCCTTGGTGCATGTTCATATTTGTGTGCATGTTCATATTTCCCCCATCCCTTAGTAATCCTTGGTGCATGTTCATATTTGCCCCATCTCTTAGTGATCCTTGGTGCGTGTTCATATTTGCCCCATCTCTTAGTGATCCTGGTGCATGTTCATATTTGCCCCATCTCTTAGCGATCCTTGGTGCATGTTCATATTTGCCCCATCTCATAGCGATCCTTGGTGCATGTTCATATTTGCCCCATCTCTTAGCGATCCTTGGTGCATGCTCATATTTGCCCCATCTCATAGCGATCCTTGGTGCATGTTCATATTTTCCCCATCTCTAAGCGATCCTTGGTGCATGTTCAAATTTGCCCCATCTCTTAGCGATCCTTGGTGCATGTTCATATTTGCCCCATCTCTTACTAATCCTTGGTGCATGTTCATATTTGCCCCATCTCTTAGGGATCCTTGGTGCATGTTCATATTTGCCCCATCCCTTAGTAATCCTTGGTGCGTGTTCATATTTACCCCATCTCTTAGCGATCCTTGGTGCATGTTCATATTTGGCCCATCTATTAGCGATACTTGGTGCATGTTCATATTTGCCCCATCTCTTAGTGATCATTGGTGCATGTTCATATTTGCCCCATCTCTTAGTGATCCTTGGTGCATGTTCATATTAGCCCCATCTCTTAGTGATCCTTGGTGCATGTTCATATTTGCCCCATCTCTTAGCGATCCTTGGTGCATGTTCATATTTGCCCCATCTCTTAGTGATCCTTGGTGCATGTCCATATTTGCCCCATGTCTTAGCGATCCTTGTTGCATGTTCATATTTGCCCCATCTCTTAGTGATCCTTGGTGCATGTTCATATTTGGCCTATCTCCTAGTTATCCTTGGTGCATGTTCATATTTGTGGTGCATGTTCATATTTGCCCCATCTCTTAGCGATCCTTGGTGCATGTTCATATTTGCCACATCTCTTAGTGATCCTTGGTGCATGTTCATATTTGCCCCATCTCTTAGTGATCCTTGGTGCATGTTCATATTTGGCCCATCTCTTAGCGATCCTTGATGCGTGTTCATATTTGCCCCATCCCTTAGTAATCCTTGGTGCATGTTCATATTTGCCCCATCTCTTAGCGATCCTTGGTGCATGTTCATATTTGTGGTGCATGTTCATATTTGCCCCTTCCCTTAGTAATCCTTGGTGCATGTTCATATTTGCCCCATCTCTTAGTGATCCTTGGTGCGTGTTCATATTTGCCCCATCTCTTAGTGATCCTTGGTGCATGTTCATATTTGCCCCATCTCTTAGCGATCCTTGGTGCATGTCCATATTTGCCCCATATCTTAGCGATCCTTGGTGCATGTTCATATTTGCCCCATCTCTTAGCGATCCTTGGTGCATGTTCATATTTGCCCCATCTCTTAGCGATCCTTGGTGCATGTTCATATTTGCCCCATCTCTAAGCGATCCTTGGTGCATGTTCATATTTGCCCCATCTCTTAGTGATCCTTGGTGCATGTTCATATTTGCCCCATCTCTTACTAATCCTTGGTGCATGTTCATATTTGCCCCATCTCTTAGGGATCCTTGGTGCATGTTCATATTTGACCCATCCCTTAGTAATCCTTGGTACGTGTTCATATTTACCCCATCTCCTAGCGATCCTTGGTGCATGTTCATATTTGCCCCATCTCTTAGCGATCCTTGGTGCATGTTCATATTTGGCCCATCTCTTAGCGATCCTTGGTGCATGTTCATATTTGCCCCATCTCTTAGTGATCCTTGGTGCATGTTCATATTTGCCCCATCTCTTAGCGATCCTTGGTGCATGTTCATATTTGCCCCATCTCTTAGCGATCCTTGGTGCATGTTCATATTTGCCCCATCTCTTAGCGATCCTTGGTGCATGTTCATATTTGCCCCATCTCTAAGCGATCCTTAGTGCATGTTCAAATTTGCCCCATCTCTTAGCGATCCTTGGTGCATGTTCATATTTGCCCCATCTCTTACTAATCCTTGGTGCATGTTCATATTTGCCCCATCTCTTAGGGATCCTTGGTGCATGTTCATATTTGCCCCATCCCTTAGTAATCCTTGGTGCGTGTTCATATTTACCCCATCTCTTAGCGATCCTTGGTGCATGTTCATATTTGCCCCATCTCTTAGCGATCCTTAGTGCATGTTCATATTTGGCCCATCTCTTAGCGATCCTTGGTGCATGTTCATATTTGCCCCATCTCTTAGTGATCCTTGGTGCATGTTCATATTTGCCCCATCTCTTAGTGATCCTTGGTGCATGTTCATATTAGCCCCATCTCTTAGTGATCCTTGGTGCATGTTCATATTTGCCCCATCTCTTAGCGATCCTTTGTGCATGTTAATATTTGCCCCATCTCTTAGTGATCCTTGGTGCATGTTCATATTTGCCCCATCTCTTAGCGATCCTTGGTGCATGTTCATATTTGCCCCATCTCTTAGTGATCCTTGGTGCATGTTCATATTTGGCCTATCTCCTAGTTATCCTTGGTGCATGTTCATATTTGTGGTGCATGTTCATATTTGCCCCATCTCTTAGCGATCCTTGGTGCATGTTCATATTTGCCACATCTCTTAGTGATCCTTGGTGCATGTTCATATTTGCCCCATCTCTTAGTGATCCTTGGTGCATGTTCATATTTGGCCCATCTCTTAGCGATCCTTGGTGCGTGTTCATATTTGCCCCATCCCTTAGTAATCCTTGGTGCATGTTCATATTTGCCCCATCTCTTAGCGATCCTTGGTGCATGTTCATATTTGTGGTGCATGTTCATATTTTCCCCTTCCCTTAGTAATCCTTGGTGCGTGTTCATATTTGCCCCATCTCTTAGTGATCCTTGGTGCGTGTTCATATTTGCCCCATCTCTTAGTGATCCTTGGTGCATGTTCATATTTGCCCCATCTCTTAGCGATCCTTGGTGCATGTTCATATTTGCCCCATATCTTAGCGATCCTTGGTGCATGTTCATATTTGCCCCATCTCTTAGCGATCCTTGGTGCATGTTCATATTTGCCCCATCTCTTAGTGATCCTTGGTGCATGTTCATATTTGCCCCATCTCTTACTAATCCTCGGTCCATGTTCATATTTGCCCCATCTCTTAGGGATCCTTGGTGCATGTTCATATTTGCCCCATCCCTCAGTAATCCTTGGTGCGTGTTCATATTTGCCCCATCTCTTAGGGATCCTTGGTGCATGTTCATATTTGCCCCATCCCTCAGTAATCCTTGGTGCGTGTTCATATTTGCCCCATCTCTTAGCGATCCTTGGTGCATGTTCATATTTGCCCCATCTCTTAGCGATCCTTGGTGCATGTTCATTTTTGCCCCATCTCTAAGCGATCCTTGGTGCATGTTCATATTTGCCCCTTCTCTTAGTGATCCTTGGTGCATGTTCATATTTGCCCCATCTGTTACTAATCCTTGGTCCATGTTCATATTTGCCCCATCTCTTAGTGATCCTTGGTGCATGTTCATATTTGCCCCATCTCTTACTAATCCTTGGTCCATGTTCATATTTGCCCCATCTCTTAGGGATCCTTGGTGCATGTTCATATTTGCCCCATCCCTCAGTAATCCTTGGTGCGTGTTCATATTTACCCCATCTCTTAGCGATCCTTGGTGCATGTTCATATTTGCCCCATCTCTTAGCGATCCTTGGTGCATGTTCATATTTGGCCCATCTCTTAGCGATTCTTGGTGCATGTTCATATTTGCCCCATCTCTTAGTGATCCTTGGTGCATGTTCATATTTGCCCCATCTCTTAGTGATCCTTGGTGCATGTTCATATTTGCCCCATCTCTTAGCGATCCTTGGTGCATGTTCATATTTGCCCCATCTCTTAGTGATCCTTGGTGCATGTTCATATTTGCCCTATCTCTTAGCGATCCTTGGTGCATGTTCATATTTGTGGTGCATATTCATATTTGCCCCATCTCTTAGCGATCATTGGTGCATGTTCATATTTGCCCCATCTCTTAGTGATCCTTGGTGCATGTTCATATTTGGGCTATCTCCTAGTAATCCTTGGTGCATGTTCATATTTGTGGTGCATGTTCATATTTGCCCCATCTCTTAGTGATCCTTGGTGCATGTTCATATTTGCCCCATCTCTTAGTGATCCTTGGTGCATGTTCATATTTGCCCCATCTCTTAGCGATCCTTGGTGCGTGTTCATATTTGCCCCATCCCTTAGTAATCCTTGGTGCATGTTCATATTTGCCCCATCTCTTAGCGATCCTTGGTGCATGTTCATATTTGTGGTGCATGTTCATATTTGCCCCATCCCTTAGTAATCCTTGGTGCGTGTTCATATTTGCCCCATCTCTTAGTGATCCTTGGTGCGTGTTCATATTTGCCCCATCTCTTAGTGATCCTTGGTGCATGTTCATATTTGCCCGATCTCTTAGTGATCCTTGGTGCGTGTTCATATTTGCCCCGTCTCTTAGTGATCCTTGGTGCATGTTCATATTTGCCCCATCTCTTAGTGATCCTTGGTGCATGTTCATATTGCCCCATCTCTTAGCGATCCTTGGTGCATGTTCATATTTGCCCCATCTCTTACTGATCATTGGTGCATGTTCATATTTGCCCCATCTCTTAGCGATCCTTGGTGCATATTCATATTTGCCCCATCTCTTAGTGACCCTTGGTGCGTGTTCATATTTGCCCCATCTCTTAGCGATCTTGGTGGGTGTTCATATTTGCCCCATCTCTTAGCGATCCTTGGTGCATGTTCATAATTGCCCCATCCCTTAGTAATCCTTGGTGCATGTTCATATTTGCCCCATCTCTTAGCGATCATTGGTTCATGTTCATATTTGCCCCATCTCTTAGCGATCCTTGGTGCATGTTCATATTTGCCCCATCCCTTAGTAATCCTTGGTGCGTGTTCATATTTGCCCCATCTCTTAGCAATCCTTGGTGCGTGTTCATATTTGCAACATTTCTTAGTGATCCTTGGTGCATGTTCATATATGCCCCATCTCTTAGCGATCCTTGGTGCATGTTCATATTTGCCCCATCTCTTAGCGATCCTTGGTGCATGTTCATATTTGCCCCATCTCTAAGCGATCCTTGGTGCATGTTCATATTTGCCCCATCTCTTAGTGATCCTTGGTGCATGTTCATATTTGCCCCATCTCTTACTAATCCTTGGTGCATGTTCATATTTGCCCCATCTCTTAGGGATCCTTGGTGCATGTTCATATTTGCCCCATCCCTTAGTAATCCTTGGTACGTGTTCATATTTACCCCATCTCCTAGCGATCCTTGGTGCATGTTCATATTTGCCCCATCTCTTAGCGATCCTTGGTGCATGTTCATATTTGGCCCATCTCTTAGCGATCCTTGGTGCATGTTCATATTTGCCCTATCTCTTAGTGATCCTTGGTGCATGTTCATATTTGCCCCATCTCTTAGCGATCCTTGGTGCATGTTCATATTTGCCCCATCTCTTAGCGATCCTTGGTGCATGTTCATATTTGTCCCATCTCTTAGCGATCCTTGGTGCATGTTCATATTTGCCCCATCTCTTAGCGATCCTTGGTGCATTTTCATATTTGCCCCATCTCTTAGCGATCCTTGGTGCATGTTCATATTTGCCCCATCTCTAAGCGATCCTTGGTGCATGTTCAAATTTGCCCCATCTCTTAGCGATCCTTGGTGCATGTTCATATTTGCCCCATCTCTTACTAATCCTTGGTGCATGTTCATATTTGCCCCATCTCTTAGGGATCCTTGGTGCATGTTCATATTTGCCCCATCCCTTAGTAATCCTTGGTGCGTGTTCATATTTACCCCATCTCTTAGCGATCCTTGGTGCATGTTCATATTTGCCCCATCTTTTAGCGATCCTTAGTGCATGTTCATATTTGGCCCATCTCTTAGCGATCCTTGGTGCATGTTCATATTTGCCCCATCTCTTAGTGATCCTTGGTGCATGTTCATATTTGCCCCATCTCTTAGTGATCCTTGGTGCATGTTCATATTAGCCCCATCTCTTAGTGATCCTTGGTGCATGTTCATATTTGCCCCATCTCTTAGCGATCCTTTGTGCATGTTCATATTTGCCCCATCTCTTAGTGATCCTTGGTGCATGTTCATATTTGCCCCATCTCTTAGCGATCCTTGGTGCATGTTCATATTTGCCCCATCTCTTAGTGATCCTTGGTGCATGTTCATATTTGGCCTATCTCCTAGTTATCCTTGGTGCATGTTCATATTTGTGGTGCATGTTCATATTTGCCCCATCTCTTAGCGATCCTTGGTGCATGTTCATATTTGCCACATCTCTTAGTGATCCTTGGTGCATGTTCATATTTGCCCCATCTCTTAGTGATCCTTGGTGCATGTTCATATTTGGCCCATCTCTTAGCGATCCTTGGTGCGTGTTCATATTTGTCCCATCCCTTAGTAATCCTTGGTGCATGTTCATATTTGCCCCATCTCTTAGCGATCCTTGGTGCATGTTCATATTTGTGGTGCATGTTCATATTTTCCCCTTCCCTTAGTAATCCTTGGTGCGTGTTCATATTTGCCCCATCTCTTAGTGATCCTTGGTGCGTGTTCATATTTGCCCCATCTCTTAGTGATCCTTGGTGCATGTTCATATTTGCCCCATCTCTTAGCGATCCTTGGTGCATGTTCATATTTGCCCCATATCTTAGCGATCCTTGGTGCATGTTCATATTTGCCCCATCTCCTAGCGATCCTTGGTGCATGTTCATATTTGCCCCATCTCTTAGCGATCCTTGGTGCATGTTCATATTTGCCCCATCTCTAAGCGATCCTTGGTGCATGTTCATATTTGCCCCATCTCTTAGTGATCCTTGGTGCATGTTCATATTTGCCCCATCTCTTACTAATCCTTGGTCCATGTTCATATTTGCCCCATCTCTTAGGGATCCTTGGTGCATGTTCATATTTGCCCCATCCCTCAGTAATCCTTGGTGCGTGTTCATATTTGCCCCATCTCTTAGGGATCCTTGGTGCATGTTCATATTTGCCCCATCCCTCAGTAATCCTTGGTGCGTGTTCATATTTACCGCATCTCTTAGCGATCCTTGGTGCATGTTCATATTTGCCCCATATCTTAGCTATCCTTGGCGCATGTTCATATTTGCCCCATCTCTTAGCGATCCTTGGTGCATGTTCATATTTGCCCCATCTCTTAGCGATCCTTGGTGCATGTTCATTTTTGCCCCATCACTAAGCGATCCTTGGTGCATGTTCATATTTGCCCCCTCTCTTAGTGATCCTTGGTGCATGTTCATATTTGCCCCATCTGTTACTAATCCTTGGTCCATGTTCATATTTGCCCCATCTCTTAGTGATCCTTGGTGCATGTTCATATTTGCCCCATCTCTTACTAATCCTTGGTCCATGTTCATATTTGCCCCATCTCTTAGGGATCCTTGGTGCATGTTCATATTTGCCCCATCCCTCAGTAATCCTTGGTGCGTGTTCATATTTACCCCATCTCTTAGCGATCCTTGGTGCATGTTCATATTTGCCCCATCTCTTAGCGATCCTTGGTGCATGTTCATATTTGGCCCATCTCTTAGCGATTCTTGGTGCATGTTCATATTTGCCCCATCTCTTAGTGATCCTTGGTGCATGTTCATATTTGCCCCATCTCTTAGTGATCCTTGGTGCATGTTCATATTTGCCCCATCTCTTAGCGATCCTTGGTGCATGTTAATATTTGCCCGATCTCTTAGTGATCCTTGGTGCGTGTTCATATTTGCCCCATCTCTTAGCGATCCTTGGTGCATGTTCATATTTGTGGTGCATATTCATATTTGCCCCATCTCTTAGCGATCATTGGTGCATGTTCATATTTGTCCCATCTCTTAGTGATCCTTGGTGCATGTTCATATTTGGGCTATCTCCTAGTAATCCTTGGTGCATGTTCATATTTGTGGTGCATGTTCATATTTGCCCCATCTCTTAGTGATCCTTGGTGCATGTTCATATTTGCCCCATCTCTTAGTGATCCTTGGTGCATGTTCATATTTGCCCCATCTCTTAGCGATCCTTGGTGCGTGTTCATATTTGCCCCATCCCTTAGTAATCCTTGGTGCATGTTCATATTTGCCCCATCTCTTAGCGATCCTTGGTGCATGTACATATTTGTGGTGCATGTTCATATTTGCCCCATCCCTTAGTAATCCTTGGTGCGTGTTCATATTTGCCCCATCTCTTAGTGATCCTTGGTGGGTGTTCATATTTGCCCCATCTCTTAGTGATCCTTGGTGCATGTTCATATTTGCCCGATCTCTTAGTGATCCTTGGTGCGTGTTCATATTTGCCCCGTCTCTTAGTGATCCTTGGTGCATGTTCATATTTGCCCCATCTCTTAGTGATCCTTGGTGCATGTTCATATTGCCCCATCTCTTAGCGATCCTTGGTGCATGTTCATATTTGCCCCATCTCTTACTGATCATTGGTGCATGTTCATATTTGCCCCATCTCTTAGCGATCCTTGGTGCATATTCATATTTGCCCCATCTCTTAGTGACCCTTGGTGCGTGTTCATATTTGCCCCATCTCTTAGCGATCTTGGTGGGTGTTCATATTTGCCCCATCTCTTAGCGATCCTTGGTGCATGTTCATAATTGCCCTATCCCTTAGTAATCCTTGGTGCGTGTTCATATTTGCCCCATCTCTTAGCGATCATTGGTTCATGTTCATATTTGCCCCATCTCTTAGCGATCCTTGGTGCATGTTCATATTTGCCCCATCCCTTAGTAATCCTTGGTGCGTGTTCATATTTGCCCCATCTCTTAGCAATCCTTGGTGCGTGTTCATATTTGCAACATTTCTTAGTGATCCTTGGTGCATATTCATATTTGCCCCATCGCTTAGCGATCCTTGGTGCATGTTCATATTTGCCCCATCTCTTAGCGATCCTTGGTGCATGTTCATATTTGTGGTGCATGTTCATATTTGCCCCATCTCTTAGTGATCCTTGGTGCATGTTCATATTTGCCCCATCTCTTAGCGATCCTTGGTGCGTGTTCATATTTGCCCCATCTCCTAGTGATCTTGGTGCATGTTCATATTTGCCCCATCTCTTAGCGATCCTTGGTGCATGTTCATATTTGGGCCATCTCTTAGTGATCCTTGGTGCGTGTTCATATTTGGCCCATCTCTTAGTGATCCTTGGTGCATGTTCATATTTGCCCCATCTCTTAGTGATCCTTGGCGCATGTTCATATTTGGCCCATCTCTAAGCGATCCTTGGTGAGTGTTCATATTTGCCCCATCTCTTAGGAATCCTTGGTGAGTGTTCATATTTGCCCCATCCCTTAGTGATCCTTGGTGTGTGTTCATATTTGCCCCATCTCTTAGTGATCCTTGGTGCGTGTTCATATTTGCCCCATCTCTTAGTGATCCTTGGTGCATGTTCATATTTGCCCCATCTCTTAGTGATCCTTAGTGCATGTTCATATTTGCCCCATCTCTTAGCGATCCTTGGTGCGTGTTCATATTTGCCCCATCTCCTAGTGATCTTGGTGCATGTTCATATTTGCCCCATCTCTTAGCGATCCTTGGTGCATGTTCATATTTGGGCCATCTCTTAGTGATCCTTGGTGCGTGTTCATATTTGGCCCATCTCTTAGTGATCCTTGGTGCATGTTCATATTTGCCCCATCTCTTAGTGATCCTTGGCGCATGTTCATATTTGGCCCATCTCTAAGCGATCCTTGGTGAGTGTTCATATTTGCCCCATCTCTTAGGAATCCTTGGTGAGTGTTCATATTTGCCCCATCCCTTAGTGATCCTTGGTGTGTGTTCATATTTGCCCCATCTCTTAGTGATCCTTGGTGCGTGTTCATATTTGCCCCATCTCTTAGTGATCCTTGGTGCATGTTCATATTTGCCCCATCTCTTAGTGATCCTTGGTGCATGTTCACATTTGCCCCATCTCTTAGTGATCCTTGGTGCATGTTTATATTTGGCCCATCTCTTAGCGATCCTTGGTGCATGTTCATATTTGCCACATCTCTTAGTGATCCTTGGTGCATGTTCATATTTGCCCCATCTCTTAGTGATCCTTGGTGCATGTTCATATTTGGCCGATCTCTTAGCGATCCTTGGTGAGTGTTCATATTTGCCCCATCCCTTAGTAATCATTGGTGCATGTTCATATTTGCCCCATCTCTTAGCGATCCTTGGTGCATGTTCATATTTGTGGTGCATGTTCATATTTGCCCCTTCCCTTAGTAATCCTTGGTGCGTGTTCATATTTGCCCCATCTCTTAGTGATCCTTGGTGCATGTTCATATTTGCCCCATCTCTTAGTGATCCTTGGTGAATGTTCATATTTGCCCCATCTCTTAGCGATCCTTGGTGCATGTTCATATTTGCCCCATCTCTTAGCGATCCTTGGTGCATGTTCATATTTGCCCCATCTCCCCTAGCGATCCTTGGTGCATGTTCATATTTGCCCCATCTCTAAGCGATCCTTGGTGCATGTTCAAATTTGCCCCATCTCTTAGTGATCCTTGGTGCATGTTCATATTTGCCCCATCTCTTACTAATCCTTGGTGCATGTTCATATTTGCCCCATCTCTTAGGGATCCTTGGTGCATGTTAATATGTGCCCCATCCCTTAGTAATCCTTGGTGCGTGTTCATATTTACCCCATCTCTTAGCGATCCTTGGTGCATGTTCATATTTGCCCCATCTCTTAGCGATCCTTGGTGCATGTTCATATTTGGCCCATCGCTTAGCGATCCTTGGTGCATGTTCATATTTGCCCCATCTCTTAGTGATCCTTGGTGCATGTTTATATTTGCCCCATCTCTTAGTGATCCTTGGTGCATGTTCATATTTGCACCATCTCTTAGCGATCCTTGGTGCATGTTCATATTTTCCCCATCTCTTAGTTATCCTTGGTGCATGTTCATATTTTCCCCATCTCTTAGCGATCCTTGGTGCATGTTCATATTTGTGGTGCATGTTCATATTTGCCCCATCTCTTAGCGATCCTTGGTGCATGTTCATATTTGCCCCATCTCTTAGTGATCCTTGGTGCATGTTCATATTTGGGCTATCTCCTAGTAATCCTTGGTGCATGTTCATATTTGTGGTGCATGTTCATATTTGCCCCATCTCTTAGTGATCCTTGGTGCATGTTCATATTTGCCCCATCTCTTAGTGATCCTTGGTGCATGTTCATATTTGGCCCATCTCTTAGCGATCCTTGGTTCGTGTTCATATTTGCCCCATCCTTTAGTAATCCTTGGTGCATGTTCATATTTGCCCCATCTCTTAGCGATCCTTGGTGCATGTTCATATTTGTGGTGCATGTTCATATTTGCCCCATCCCTTAGTAATCCTTGGTGCGTGTTCATATTTGCCCCATCTCTTAGTGATCCTTGGTGCGTGTTCATATTTGCCCCATCTCTTAGTGATCCTTGGTGCATGTTCATATTTGCCCGATCTCTTAGTGATCCTTGGTGCGTGTTCATATTTGCCCCGTCTCTTAGTGATCCTTGGTGCATGTTCTTATTTGCCCCATCTCTTAGTGATCCTTGGTGCATGTTCATATTGCCCCATCTCTTAGCGATCCTTGGTGCATGTTCATATTTGCCCCATCTCTTACTGATCATTGGTGCATGTTCATATTTGCCCCATCTCTTAGCGATCCTTGGTGCATGTTCATATTTGCCACATCTCTTAGTGACCCTTGGTGCGTGTTCATATTTGCCCCATCTCTTAGCGATCTTGGTGGGTGTTCATATTTGCCCCATCTCTTAGCGATCCTTGGTGCATGTTCATAATTGCCCCATCCCTTAGTAATCCTTGGTGCGTGTTCATATTTGCCCCATCTCTTAGCGATCATTGGTGCATGTTCATATTTGCCCCATCTCTTAGCAATCCTCGGTGCATGTTCATATTTGCCCCATCCCTTAGTAATCCTTGGTGCGTGTTCATATTTGCCCCATCTCTTCGCAATCCTTGGTGCGTGTTCATATTTGCCCCATTTCTTAGTGATCCTTGGTGCATATTCATATTTGCCCCATCTCTTAGCGATCCTTGGTGCATGTTCATATTTGCCCCATCTTTTAGCGATCCTTGGTGCATGTTCATATTTGTGGTGCATGTTCATATTTGCCCCATCTCTTAGTGATCCTTGTTGCATGTTCATATTTTCCCCATCTCTTAGCGATCCTTGGTGCGTGTTCATATTTGCCCCATCTCCTAGTGATCTTGGTGCATGTTCATATTTGCCCCATCTCTTAGCGGTCCTTGGTGCATGTTCATATTTGGCCCATCCCTTAGTGATCCTTGGTGTGTGTTCTTATTTGCCCCATCTCTTAGTGATCCTTGGTGCGTGTTCATATTTGCCCCATCTCTTAGTGATCGTTGGTGCATGTTCATATTTGCCCCATCTCTTAGTGATCCTTGGTGAGTGTTCATATTTGCCCCATCCCTTAGTGATCCTTGGTGTGTGTTCTTATTTGCCCCATCTCTTACTAATCCTTGGTGCATGTTCATATTTGCCCCATCTCTTAGGGATCCTTGGTGCATGTTCATATTTGCCCCATCCCTTAGTAATCCTTGGTGCGTGTTCATATTTACCCCATCTCTTAGCGATCCTTGGTGCATGTTCATATTTGCCCCATCTCTTAGCGATCCTTAGTGCATGTTCATATTTGGCCCATCTCTTAGCGTTCCTCGGTGCATGTTCATATTTGCCCCATCTCTTAGTGATCCTTGGTGCATGTTCATATTTGCCCCATCTCTTAGCGATCCTTTGTGCATGTTCATATTTGCCCCATCTCTTAGTGATCCTTGGTGCATGTTCATATTTGCCCCATCTCTTAGCGATCCTTGGTGCATGTTCATATTTGCCCCATCTCTTAGTGATCCTTGGTGCATGTTCATATTTGGCCTATCTCCTAGTTATCCTTGGTGCATGTTCATATTTGTGGTGCATGTTCATATTTGCCCCATCTCTTAGCGATCCTTGGTGCATGTTCATATTTGCCACATCTCTTAGTGATCCTTGGTGCATGTTCATATTTGCCCCATCTCTTAGTGATCCTTGGTGCATGTTCATATTTGGCCCATCTCTTAGCGATCCTTGGTGCGTGTTCATATTTGCCCCATCCCTTAGTAATCCTTGGTGCATGTTCAAATTTGCCCCATCTCTTAGCGATCCTTGGTGCATGTTCATATTTGTGGTGCATGTTCATATTTGCCCCTTCCCTTAGTAATCCTTGGTGCGTGTTCATATTTGCCCCATCTCTTAGTGATCCTTGGTGCGTGTTCATATTTGCCCCATCTCTTAGTGATCCTTGGTGCATGTTCATATTTGCCCCATCTCTTAGCGATCTTTGGTGCATGTTCATATTTGCCCCATATCTTAGCGTTCCTTGGTGCATGTTCATATTTGCCCCATCTCTTAGCGATCCTTGGTGCATGTTCATATTTGCCCCATCTCTTAGCGATCCTTGGTGCATGTTCATATTTGCCCCATCTCTAAGCGATCCTTGGTGCATGTTCATATTTGCCCCATCTCTTAGTGATCCTTGGTGCATGTTCATATTTGCCCCATCTCTTACTAATCCTTGGTCCATGTTCATATTTGCCCCATCTCTTAGGGATCCTTGGTGCATGTTCATATTTGCCCCATCCCTCAGTAATCCTTGGTGCGTGTTCATATTTGCCCCATCTCTTAGGGATCCTTGGTGCATGTTCATATTTGCCCCATCCCTCAGTAATCCTTGGTGCGTGTTCATATTTACCCCATCTCTTAGCGATCCTTGGTGCATGTTCATATTTGCCCCATATCTTAGCGATCCTTGGTGCATGTTCATATTTGCCCCATCTCTTAGCGATCCTTGGTGCATGTTCATATTTGCCCCATATCTTAGCGATCCTTGGTGCATGTTCATATTTGCCCCATCTCTAAGCGATCCTTGGTGCATGTTCATATTTGCCCCATCTCTTAGTGATCCTTGGTGCATGTTCATATTTGCCCCATCTCTTACTAATCCTTGGTCCATGTTCATATTTGCCCCATCTCTTAGTGATCCTTGGTGCATGTTCATATTTGCCCCATCTCTTACTAATCCTTGGTCCATGTTCATATTTGCCCCATCTCTTAGGGATCCTTGGTGCATGTTCATATTTGCCCCATCCCTCAGTAATCCTTGGTGCGTGTTCATATTTACCCCATCTCTTAGCGATCCTTGGTGCATGTTCATATTTGCCCCATCTCTTAGCGATCCTTGGTGCATGTTCATATTTGGCCCATCTCTTAGCGATCCTTGGTGCATGTTCATATTTGCCCCATCTCTTAGTGATCCTTGGTGCATGTTCATATTTGCCCCATCTCTTAGTGATCCTTGGTGCATGTTCATATTTGCCCCATCTCTTAGCGATCCTTGGTGCATGTTCATATTTGCCCCATCTCTTAGTGATCCTTGGTGCATGTTCATATTTGCCCCATCTCTTAGCGATCCTTGGTGCATGTTCATATTTGTGGTGCATGTGCATATTCACCCAGGTGTGACAGTGCAGCCTGTTGGCAGTATTGTATGCTGACGATGCTGTCCTCATGGCCCGGAACCGCGAGGGGACTGACAACTCTGCTTAGCTCCTTCATGACATGTATGGAAGATCGGGACCTGTTGGTTAATAACTCAAAGTCCTATGTGATGCAGGTGGGACATAGCTCAAGGAAGTCTTTTAATTTTAAGGTTGCGTCTACTTTAGTCCCAAAGATTAGTGCTTTTTCTTACTTGGGGTCACGTTGGATGGCAAGTTAAATTAGGGCCTGGTAAAAAGCAGAAAGCAAGGGGAAATGTTATGGGCTAACGCTGCTATTTCTAACTTTGCCTCCCGTTTGGGTAGAAAGCTGATAGGAACACTCCTGCAGATCTGCAGAGCCAAGTGCATCACACTGGTTGCGTTTTGGTATCAAAATCTGGGGTTATATTGCGCACGAAGAGCTACAAATAGCTGAAAATATCTTCTTGAGATTGCTCTTAAGCATACCCCAGGGCACCTCCACTTTCAAAGTACACGAAGAGCTGGGCATGGCTTATTTTTCTGACTTGCTGTCTTTTCACCCCCTGTCCTTTTGGGTCAAAATTTGGTTAGGTAACAGGACTGCTTACAACAAAGAGATCCTAAAGGACTGTATGGCCCGTGACCATGTTTATTATATTAACTGGCATAAATATATACAAGAGGGCTTTAGAAGTCCAGGAAGAGCTGATCTCTTTAGCAACCTGAAGGAAGGACCTGGTCTGGCTCAAGGAGGCTTTTTATAGACATTTTTTAAAATGTTTTGTAGCTCTTTTGGGTACCAAGGAAGACCTAAGTAATCTCTATTTTGAGAAAGGCAAATTTTAGACAAGTGAATCCTGCTTTTACTTTGTTATCATTGCTTGTGTTGTTTTTGTTGACTATATGGGTGAGTGAGTAGGTGTACGAGTAGCTCTATGGGTGACTGACTCAGTGTGTGAGCGGCTGTATGGGTGTATGAGTGGATATGTCAGAGGCTGTATTAGAGAGTGAGTGGGTGTATGAATGGCTGTATTGGTGAGTGAGATGATGTGTGTGTAGATCTATGAATCAGTGAGTGGGTGTGTAAGTATTGGTATGGGTATGTGAATGTGGTTGTGAATGATTGTGGAGTAGTGGGTACATGATAAGGGTGTACATGATAAGGGTGTGTGTGTGGGTGCGGCAGTGATTCTGTGGATGATGTCATCAGTGATGTCATTTGAGATTCACCAGTGATGTCATCAGTGAAATCAGTGACCATGTCATGAATGATGTAATATGTGAGGTCATAAGCAGTGCATTGCGGGGGCGTGAGTAATAGTTAGGTCAGTTAACTATAACTGCTGAATTTCTCTGGTTTTGTACGAGTGAAATATCAGCCTAACTGTAAAGCCCCTGTGGAAGTGAGTCTCCTACAAATTGAAGTCTGAGAGAGAGAAGTTTATTTAAGTAAGCTGTAATGCAGAGACCCCATCCAGCAGCTCGTCAGGAGCAACTGCCCTCATAGTTCGAAAACTGCTAGGCAACCTTCACCACATTCCAGAATCAGGAATCTGTGGTTTACAAAGAAGGTGCAGAACACCACACCCCTGTAACCTTTGCTTTTTTCAGAAACTCTGAAACACATTAATAGACATATTTAAATCAATGTTTGCCACTAGTTGCTTATTAATATTGGGCCCGATTCACAGAACAAACTTAAGACAAAATCCTAAACTTAGTACCATTTTAGTATTCACAGAATGCACTTACTACTTCTGGTATTCACAGAATGAACTTACTACTTTTGCGATTCACAGAATAAACTTACTACTTTTGCTATTCACAGAATGGATTTAAGACTACTAACTTTACGTCCGCACTCGGGCCGGAAATTCCGGCCCGGAGGCGGAGCTTCCGGCCCGGAGGTAGTAAGTTAATTCTGTGAATACCAGAAGTAGTAAGTGCATTCTGTGAATACCAAAATGGTACTAAGTTTAGGATTTTGTCTTAAGTTTGTTCTGTGAATCGGGCCCAATATCTTTAAAGTTGTCCCTCTGTAAAATAAAATCAATAAAACTACTTTTACTTGGTGTTTTTTCATCTGTTTGCTAGGACACTGGAAGTCGCAGTGACGTCACTAATCGCGGATGGCGCGTGTTTTCCAGAAACTCAAAAGCACATATATAGACATATTTTAATTGATGTTTGACACTAGTTGTTTAGTAATGTTCTCTTTAAAGTTTTGTGCCTTCAATAATTTTTCAATAAAACCACTTTTACTTGGTGTTTCCTATTTTCGCTGTGACACCAGGAGTCGCGATGACTTCGGTGACCACGACCATCACGAATGTGTTGCAAAAATGCAAAGCAAAATCAGGAAATCAA
This sequence comes from Triturus cristatus, assembly GCF_964204655.1. NCBI lineage: Eukaryota > Metazoa > Chordata > Amphibia > Caudata > Salamandridae > Triturus > Triturus cristatus. The sequence goes on along the minus strand of NC_140590.1, from coordinate 35,349,565 downwards.
TAGCCACCACCACATTTAAAATGTATAACTTTAGAATTCCTTCTAACCATCACACTAGATACAACTTGTTCTAAATAACTGTATAAAAATATATATCAGTCTCTGAAACAGTGTGTATGAATGATTGACTTGGTTGTGTGACTGGGTGTGTGAACATGTCACTGTGTTTCTCAGCGGGTGTATAAGGGTCTAAGCGGGTCTGTGACTGGATACATGAGTGTCTGAGTGGATCTGTCTGTGGATGCATAACTATCAGAATGGGTCTGTCAGTGGGTGTATCAGACTCTTAGTGAGTCTCTGAGTGGGTGCAAGACGGACAAGTGTGTACTGTGGATAGATGTATGAGTGTCTGACTAGATCTGTCAGTGGGTATATGAGTCTCTGAGTTGCACTATAATTCTCTTATTGGCTCTGTCAGTAGGCGCATCTGCCTTGAATGGGTGTGTGACCGGGTGCATAAGTCTCTGAGTGGGCCTATCACTGGGTGCATTGGTGTCTCAGTGGGTTTGTAAATAAGTGTCTTAGTCTCTGACAGGGCCTATCAGAGAATGCATGAGTCTGTCAGTATGTCTCTTTGTGGGTGTATGAGTATCTGAGAGGGTGTGTGAATGACTTCATGAGCATAACAATGGGTCTGTGTGAGGGGGTCTGTGAGTGGGTGCATAAGTCTCTCAGTGGGTCTGCAAGTATCTGAGTGGGTCAGTGGGTGGTTGTGTGAGTCTCTAAGTGGGTATGTTACTGGGTGCATAAGTCTCTGAGTGGGCATCAGAGTGGGTGCATGAGTGTCTGAGTACGTATACAAGTTGGTGCAATAGTCTCTGACTGGGTATATGAGTGGGCACATGAGTCTCTGAGTGGGTCTGTCAGTGGGTGCATAAGTGTCTGAATAGGTTTATGACTGGGTGCATGAGTCTTGGAGTAGGTATGCCAGTGGGTGCATGAGTTCTCATTGGGTCTGTGAGTAGGTGCATATGTCTCTGAGTGGGGTCTGTGAGTGGGTGCACAAGTCTCCTTGTGGGTATGAAAGAGGGTGCATGAGTCTCTGAGTGGGTATGTAAGTGTGTGCATGAGTCTCTGAGTGAGTCTGTGAGTGTGTGCATGAGTGCCTGAGTGGGTATGTGAGTGGGTGCATGACTGTCTGAATGGGTATGTGAATGGGTGCATGAGTCTCTGAGTGGGTATATGAGTGGGCACATGACTCTCTGAGTGGGTCTGTGAGTGGGTGCATAAGTCTCTGAGTGGGGTCTGTGAGTGGGTGCATGAATCTCTGTGTGGACATACGAGTGGGTGCATGAGTCTCTGAGTGGGTATATAAGTGGGTGCATGAGTCTCTCAATGGGTCTGTGACTGGTATGTGAATGTCTGAGTGGGTCAGTGAATGAGTGTCTGAGTGGGTTTGTGAGTGGGTGCATAAGTCTCTGTGTGAGTATGTTAGTGGGTATGTGAGCATCTGAGTGGGTCTGTGAAGGGGTGCATCAGTGTCTGAGTGGGTCTTTGAGAGGGTGTGTCAGTGTCTGTGTAAGTCTGTGAGTGGGTGCATCAGTACGTGAGTGCATCTATGAGTGGGTGTGTGAGTGTATAAGTAAAACTGTTGGCAAGTGTGCGTATATATATATATATAAAGACTTGTGTGATTTTAATCGCCTCTGAAGAAAGAGCACGAATGCTCTGAAACGCGTCAGGCAATGGATGTGAAAAGTCGGAGCTGTAATCCTGTTTCTGCTTAATAAAAGGGTTGTGAAACTCATCAGCTGGAGGAGTGCGTCTCTGCATGCAGGACATTCTTGGAAGATATATATATATATATATATATATATATATATATATATATATATATATATATATATATATATATATATATATATATATATATATATATATATATATAAGAAAATAATTTCACCAATATTCGTGACAACATCGATAGTCGTGACGTCCCTGCGATGGTACACAGGGGCGCAGTGATGGTCGAGTCATCAATGCGAAAATCCCGGGTGATTAAAAACATTTTGGACTCATAACTTGTGTCACTAACATCCCCATTTCTCAAACATGGGGTCAGAGTACCTCCACCCTGACCCCTATGTCAGCTTTAACAGAAACGTTAAGCCCAAGGAACCATTCCCAATCAATAAAATGGCAGCCACAACTTTCTGATAATATTGGTAATCCTCAGGAAACTATATTTTTTTACCACACATCCATGATAAGTCTAAGCACACAGAACTCCAGACCAACCAAATTATGGAAAAATATTAAAATATATTTTTATTCTTGTCCACAATACAAAATTATTTGCAGACATATAAATGAGAAATAACGTAAAAAATGTGCCATACTCTCAATCATACTATTCATGACTCATTCACAAATCACAAATAGTTTGAATGTACCAAAGAACAGTGATACAGCTGTATTCCAAATATTGTTCCTAAGAATGTGCTTTTAATAATACACACTTCCTTATAAACAATGGAACATAATTTGTAACAATCCACAGTATGTGATCAATAATATTCTAAAATTAATCTACAGGCTCAATATTTAGTAAGTTCAACAATCAAATAACATATAAATACCCTTTGACTCGGGTGTACGTGACACTCCAATACTCTCCATGCGTGTTTCAGCACTAGGCCTTCTTCAGTACAGTCTTATTTCTTTTGGGCAGAAGATTCATGGTAATTACTACCAAATGATTGGTATTGTCCATCCGGTATTCATGTGCAAATTATTTATCCTCTGTATGCATAAATTTGGTGCGTTCTCATCTCAAGTCACCCATTCTATGTTTACATCAGTGGAGTGAAACGTCGTCCATGCCTTATAAATTCACATTGATTGTGTGTAAATACATGGGTTCCCGGGATTTATCTTCAATCCCATGTATATGTGCAACCTCGCAACTTCATGGGTACGCAAAGGCTGCTAATGATTTTGTGTTCTCTCACAAACCGGGACCTTCAGAATACGTAACTTTCTGTTCAGGATGCGTCCAGCCAATCACAATATTCCTGTTGGCGGGTGCATTAATCAAGGATCGTCGCGAAATATCTACGGCTAGAGATATCACAAACTTTTTCTTCTTACATTTCTCAAAACTACTGAATGCACCAAATAAAAAAAGATCAATCTGCGTAAACAACATCTACCTTTCTGCCAAATTTGCTGTAATTCCATCCAGTGGTACGAGCTGCAGGTTTAGCTAAGCATCCTATGAGAATTAAAATGGAAAAACACCCTTTTTCAGCCCCCTTTTTTCTCAGCCTCTGCTTAACGGATCACCTCAAAACTTCCCATGCACAACAAAACAAACTATGACACTTATTTTGGAACGTTTCATGAAGATTCGTCAATTGGCGCCACAGATATAAGCAAGTCAACAAACACTTTTCCTAAGGAAACTAGTTTCAAACTATAACTACCTACTGGCAACAACCAGTAAGTAGTATATATATATATATATATATATATATTTGCATACACTTAAAAAATAAAAAGTACAACAAATAAACTGCAAAAGAAAGTAAAAAAATTTCTGTTTAATTCTACATAAAAAAATAAACAATATATAACATTTTTTACTATGAATATCTTAATATTGAAATACATTTATATATATATATATAAAATTAAATACACAAAACACATAATAATAATATATATTTAACCAATATTAATTTAAAAAACAACTCTATCAATAATAAATAAACTATTCTTATTCCAGTCTGTACAACAGTAGGGAAAGCTTTGTACTCATAAGAAGTCAAAATTACTGTTCCCGTGCCAGTCACTGCAACAGTTAGAGAAAGCGGTGGATTGCGGAGGAATAAAATGTACCATATCCACTCCAGTATGTGAAACAATAGGGAAAGCGTTGAACTCAGGAGGGGTAAAATGTACTATTCCCACTCCAGTCGGTGCAACAGTAGTGAAAGTGTTGAACTGAGGAAGGATAAAAATTACTAATCCCACTCTAGTCGGTACAACAGTATGGAAAGAGTTGGATCACGGAGGGGTAAAATTGACTATTTGCACTATAGTCTGTGCAACAGAAGGTAAAGCATTGGACTGAGGAGAGGTAAAATTTACTATTCCCATACCAGTTGGCCACACAGAAGGGAAACCGTTGGACTACGGAGGGGTAAAAATTACTATTCCCACTCCAGTTGGTGCAACAGTAGGGAAAACATTGGATTGCAGAGGGGTTATATTTACTGTTTTCACTTCAGTCGGTGCAACAGTAGCAAAAGCGTTGGACTCAACTAATACTTAATTAATCATATTTAATTAACTTCCCGCCGTTTACCCCTACAAACTCAGCAACTAGCACCTGTTATATAACTTAAAAAATATCTCAACTACACAATTTACATAAATAGTTATCAATTAAATAATTAATATAAATAAACATTTATTAGTAATTATTATAATTAATCACCTTTCCACCCTTTACCCCTACCTACACACACCACAATCCCCACCCAAAATTAAATTAATTACACAATTTACATAATTAATTAGCAATTAAATAATTACACATTAATTATTGATGAATTATAATTAAGCTTCTTCCCACCCTGTATCCCTACAAACCCCCAACCTGCTGCAACACTAAAATGTGCAATACAAAATTAAATTCAATTTAAAAACAACAAAAAATGTACAAACTATATTAAATGAATAAACAATAATTTTTCATTATACAAACAATTTATAAAATGTACAATTAAAATATATACTAAAATACATAACAATAATTAAAAAACGATATTAATAACAACAATATTTGTGCAAATGATATTACCAACATAGATATTTTTACTATCAATATTAGCAACATAGATATTTTTACTATCAATATTAGCAACATATATAGTTTTGTAAACGATATTAATAACATAGATATTTTTAACATCGACATTGCTTACCTTAGAAAAATTATATTCTTTTTAACGATATTCGTGCATCATGCCATTTGTGGATCACAATATTAAAAACTCAATATTTCTGCATCGCAATATTTTGTACTCTACATTTTGTCCGAACACTGTTAAAGAGTGTGGGGTTCAATGCACATCCTAGAGGCACACTCACCGAGAGAGTCTTGGAACCCAAAGAGAATGGTGCCAACTAAACCACTTTACCTCTGTTTTCTAAAAAAGGATTTGGTCTTATCCAGCACAAGACTCCCTAGTGCAATAGACTGCAGGCATTGAAAGAGACAACTATACTATGCAGGTACATTGGATTCCTCTAGGTTTACCATGAACCAATGACACACAGTACGCACATCTGCATTATTGAGTGTTTCAGAAATGCAGCAGGACAATTATCCCACGAAAAACCTGTGCGGTTACCTTGAAGTCCAATGCAAACAAGCTTGGTCTAATACAAGGGAGTAATTTAATAAGGTATTGCATGGACGCGCATGTGGTGCAAAGCAATGCATCAATTTACTTACTATTCTAACAGCCCGCTGGTGTAGCGACACATGAATACCCATGCAACCCTTATTAAGCAAGCCCTAAAGTATCTCTGATACTTCAGTTATGGCAGGAACCCTTAATACCAGCAGGGAAGGTATATCCCCCCACAGTAACAGAAGAAACTGAGGGTCTGTTGCTGGGTCTTCAGCTCTCCTGCCAGGCCTGGCCACATGATGCAAGGGTCATGGATGCAGCATGTACCTTTGGCTCTGGTGAGGGTAGAGGGCATGCTCTTGAACACACATGTTGTTAAAGTGTTGCTACTTGCAGGCCGCTAGCAGTTGTGTCTGAACTGGCCACTGGGAAGAGCTTAAAAAGGCTTGTTCTGTTTGACTCAAGGTTCTGGTGATGTGGACCAGACACACAACAACTTGATTATAAGAGCCGGGGTAGGGAGAAAAAATAAGGATGAGAGGCACATGAGGCTTTATGGGCCACACAGGAAGACAGCTGCATGCATGCCTATTTTGGCTATCATGGCAGCTCACCTTCTTGGGGCTACACATATACTATGAGATCCATAAGAATATATGTACTTAAAATTCATCATAACATACCTCTTGAACTGAAGGGAAAGTATGCAGTTTCAATTACTCTCTGACCAATAATCAGCTGTGCATGTCAGTCATCAAGTCACCAATGTTAGAAGGTGTTTTTCTCTCAGTAAGATCCAACATTCAAGGAACTCACTGTACAAAAACATGTACTGCACCTTCTGTGTGACCCTTGAAGTGGGATAAACTTGTACAGCACCTGCCGTGGGACATGTGAAGTTGGGAAAACATGTACAGCACCAGCCGTGGGACCAGTGAAGTGGAACAAACATGTACAACACCTGCCGTGGGACCCGTGAAGTGGGAAAAACATGTACAGCACCTGCAGAGGGACCCATGAAGTGGGATAAACATGTGCAGCACCAGCCAAGGGTCCTGTGAAGCGGATAAACATATACAGCTCCTGCCCTGGGACTCTTGAAATGGGAAAAACATGTGCAGGCACCTGCCAAGGGTCTTGTGAAGTGGGATAAAAACGTACAGCACTAGCCATGGGACCTGTAAGGTGTTATAAAAATGTACAGCGCCAGCTGTGGGACCCCTGAAGTGGGATAAACATGTGCAGCACCTTCTGACGGACCCGTGAAGTGGGATAAACATGCACAGCTCCTGCCTTGGGACTAGTGAAGTGGGAAAAACATGTACAGCACCAGCCAAGGGTCTTGTGAAGTGGGATAAAAATGTACAGCACTAGCCATGGGACCTGTAAAGTGGGATACACATGTACAGCTCCTGCCTTGGGACTTGTGAAGTGGGAAAAACATGTACAGCACCAGCCGTGGGACCCGTGAAGTGGGATAACCATGAGCAGCACCTGCTGTGGGACCCATGAAGTGGGATAAACATGTACAGCACCGACCGTGAGACCCGTGAAGTGGGAAAAACATGTAGAGCACCTGCTGAGGGACCCGTAAAGTGGGATAAACATGTGCAGCACCTTCTGGGGACCCGAAAAGTGGGATAAACATGTTCAGCACCTGCCGAGGGACCCGTGAAGTGGGATAAACATGAGCAGCACCTGCTGTGGGACCCGTGAAGTGGGATAAACATGAGCAGCACCTACTGTGGGACCCATGAAGTGGGATAAACATGTACAGCACCTACCGTGAGACCCGTGAAGTGGGTAAAACATGTAGAGCACCTGCTGAGGGACCCGTAAAGTGGTATAAACATGTGCAGCACCTGCTGTGGGACCCGTGAAGTGGGATAAACATGTGCAGCACCTGCCGAGAGACCCGTGAAGTGGGATAAAAATGTGAAGCACCTGCTGTGGTACCCGTGAAGTGGGATAAACATGTGCACTACCTGCCAAGGAACCCGTGAAGTGGGATAAACATGTGCAGGACCTGCTGAGGGACCCATGAAGTGGGATAAACATGTGCAGCACCTGCTGAGGGACCCGTGAAATGGGATAAAAATGTGAAGCACCTGCTGTGGGACCCGTGAAATGGGATAACCATGAGCAGCACCTGCTGAGGGACCCGTGAAGTGGGATAACCATGAGCAGCACCTTCTGTGGGACCCATGAAGTGGGATAAACATGTACAGCACCCACCGTGAGACCCGTGAGGTGGGATAAACATGTACACCACCTGCTGAGGGACCCGTGAAGTGGGATAAACATGTGCAGGACCTGCCAAGGGATGCGTGATGTGGGATAAACATGTGCAGCACCTGCTGAGGGACACGTGAAGTGGGATAAACATGAGCATCACCTGCTGTGGGACCCGTGAAGTGGGATAAAAATATGCACCACCTGCCTAGGGACCCGTGAAGTGGTATAAACATGTGCAGGACCTACCGAGGGACCTGTGAAGTGGTATAAACATGTGCAGCACCTGCTGAGGGACCCGTGAAGTGGGATAAACATGTGCAGCACCTGCCAAGGGATCCGTGAAGTGGGATACTCATGCTGGAAATCACACTGCTTTAGTCACAGATGATGACATGTACAAAAGGCACAACTTAGCATAGACTAAGTTATGGCTGGTGTGGACACCATCAAAGTATTGGAACATTTGATAAATGACCCTGCACCACTTATGGAATTTCAGCTGATTTATGGAAAGCCGGAAATACCCCATTTTGCCCTGTGTATCCTCACCTAAATCCTCTGCATAGAACTGGTCTGTTCACAATACTCTCTTCATTGGCTTTGAGCACACCTCTCTTACATTCACCAGCTGTCAGGGTTTAGGGTGGTGTCTCATATTCCACCACTGTGAAATGTCACCCGCCAGCACAGATATGGCCTCCCCATGTAGAACTCAACCCCCACCCCCACCTCCACCCATGCACATACACCTGTCTTGGCCTTCAGAGACTAACTGTTTACCACCTGCCATTCACTTATAAATAGTCAGATATGAGATCTTGGTTTCAAACTGTCAGTTATCTTATCTCTGTGTCCTTCAACCTCAGGTGGAAACCAGGAAATGTTACAAGTGAAGTCAGTGCTGGGGGTTTCCAATGCTAGCAAACGAATGCAAGAGATTATGGTCACTAGGAGAGGAGAGAGCCTCATGTGACAGATGTGAGTGTCGCTTACAATGCAGCACATCTTGTTCACTTGAGGGAGAAGGAGAGGATGAGCTGTCACTCTAAGTGACAGGCGAGAAAGGCTGACTACACGCTTGACACAAGAGAGTTTCAACCACACTCATAAACCTTTCCCTACAGGTAAGTTAGCTATCAACTAGTCTCCTGCACATTATATCAGATTTTGCCATTCAGTCACAAGTTATCGATACACATGACCTCAGGCACAACAGTTTAAAAGTTCACAAAACACAGAGTTGATATGTAATGTTCTTCTTCTGTTCAATTGGAGACATTTTATACTTTGTAAAATATTGACCATCGCCTCCTTTCTTTAAAAATCATTGTCATAGCTGGCAATGAGTACATATCATGTATGAAACAGTAAGAAATTGGGTTATTGGTTGACACCAAAACAAACAATCCAATCAGCGGAACCAGAGTTATTGAATATCAAAGTTTTTAAGAAAAAATAGCTCCAAAATGCACAAAGCGCCAACTCCGTTTTTCTGGTCACGCCTTACCGGGACAAAGTCTCAAGTTCAGGACGACCAGAATAGAGCACAGGCCGGGTACAGGGACAAGGTTTGTCCCACCGAGAGTTGTAACTTATGTCTTTGCAGGAAGGTCAAGTGTCAAGAGCCGTCGCACCGCGTTGGCTGCATTGAATCCAATGATCACGACTTGTGATGGGAAGTCCGGCATCAAGCTGTGACAGTTGCGATGGAGCTGGCGATCAGGAACTGCGATGTGAGGTCCAGTGTCAAACTGCAATGCAAGGTCCAGGATGGAGCGGTGTCGGTTCCAATGAAGCCAATGATCAAGAGCTGTGAAAGAAGGTTCAGCGCCGGTTGCAATACAGCTTCCGATCAGGAACTGAGATGTGAGGTTCAGCATCAAGTTTCACTGTGAGGTCCGGTGTTGAGCTGCATTGTGATGTCTGGCATCGAGCAGCATCATATTTGATGGAACGCACAGTGAAGTAGGGAGAAGGACACTTTAATCCAGGCAGTGGCCAGCAGTACTGCTCAGGCAGGTCCAGGCAGGTCCAGTGCAGCAGATCATCTAGTCAGTTACAAGGAGGCCTCTGGAGCTTGTTGTGTCCCTGTAGATGAAAACAGGAGGTCAGGAACTGACTCTTGGAGAGAGTAGGCCCAGTCTTCCTTCTCAGGGAGCAAGGAAAGCTTCAAGCAGCAGGGCAGCACTCTGGTGTCAGGGCTGTCCTTCTTCCGTGATGCCCACAGGTTCAGGAGTGTTCTGAAGAGGTGTTCTGAGGGTCCAATATTAAAACCTAATGCCAGCCTTTTAAATAGGGGGGATTCCCTATAGTACCCCCACATCTGGTTCCAAGAAGTCTTGAGTGACAAAAGACTAGTGTCCGGTTCCTTTGTATGTGTTGTAGGCAAGCCCCTTCAATTCTCTTAGTGGGGTGGCCAACACAGTAGTCCTCTTTTGTGTCACTGTCTTGGGAGGAATACACAAAGCCCAACAGCAGAGCCATTCACAGCCATGTGACACAGGGCACTGGCAGAAGGTAGAAATGGTTACGATGATAAGATGCCAACTTTCTAAAAGTGGCAATTCCAGAATTGTAACTTGAATACCAACTTTACCATTAAAGATGATTTTAAATTACAATTCAGTTGAGTCTAAACATGAAATCCCTATCTGCTCCCAATCCAAAGTTGCAAAAATAACAATTGATGGACAGAATGCAGAACAATGTCATACATTCACCCCAGTACAGAGATCTGGGCCTAAATCCATCGTTTTTTTGCTCACCATGCCATTCCAGTTTGGACCCAGCCATATGCAAATCAGTCTTGACCCTGTGCCCCATGGGAACAGTCCAGCCCGAACTGCCAAGCCAGGTCCTCCCTGGACTGGAAACAAGCATCCTAGGACCGGTTTCGGGCTTTCAGCCCTCATCAGCCAGGATAGCCTGATTCCAGTGGCATGGAGAGCAAGGGACTCACGTCTGAGCATACCCTTCCCACTCGGGGTGACAAATGCAAAAATAACAATTGATGGACAGAATGCAGAACAATGTCATACATTCACCCCAGTACAGAGATCTGGGCCTAAATCCATCGTTTTTTTGCTCACCATGCCATTCCAGTTTGGACCCAGCCATATGCAAATCGGTCTTGACCCTGTGCCCCATGGGAACAGTCCAGCCCGAACTGCCAAGCCAGGTCCTCCCTGGACTGGAAACAAGCATCCTAGGACCGGTTTCGGGCTTTCAGCCCTCATCAGCCAGGATAGCCTGATTCCAGTGGCATGGAGAGCAAGGGACTCACGTCTGAGCATACCCTTCCCACTCGGGGTGACAAATGCAAAAATAACAATTGATGGACAGAATGCAGAACAATGTCATACATTCACCCCAGTACAGAGATCTGGGCCTAAATCCATCATTTTTTTGCTCACCATGCCATTCCAGTTTGGACCCAGCCATATGCAAATCAGTCTTGACCCTGTGCCCCATGGGAACAGTCCAGCCCGAACTGCCAAGCCAGGTCCTCCCTGGACTGGAAACAAGCATCCTAGGACCGGTTTCGGGCTTTCAGCCCTCATCAGCCAGGATAGCCTGATTCCAGTGGCATGGAGAGCAAAGGGACTCACGTCTGAGCATACCCTTCCCACTCGGGGTGACAAATGCAAAAATAACAATTGATGAACAGAATGCAGAACAATGTCATACATTCACCCCAGTACAGAGATCTGGGCCTAAATCCATCGTTTTTTTGCTCACCATGCCATTCCAGTTTGGACCCAGCCATATGCAAATCAGTCTTGACCCTGTGCCCCATGGGAACAGTCCAGCCCGAACTGCCAAGCCAGGTCCTCCCTGGACTGGAAACAAGCATCCTAGGACCGGTTTCGGGCTTTCAGCCCTCATCAGCCAGGATAGCCTGATTCCAGTGGCATGGAGAGCAAGGGACTCACGTCTGAGCATACCCTTCCCACTCGGGGTGACAAATGCAAAAATAACAATTGATGGACAGAATGCAGAACAATGTCATACATTCACCCCAGTACAGAGATCTGGGCCTAAATCCATCGTTTTTTTGCTCACCATGCCATTCCAGTTTGGACCCAGCCATATGCAAATCAGTCTTGACCCTGTGCCCCATGGGAACAGTCCAGCCCGAACTGCCAAGCCAGGTCCTCCCTGGACTGGAAACAAGCATCCTAGGACCGGTTTCGGGCTTTAAGCCCTCATCAGCCAGGATAGCCTGATTCCAGTGGCATGGAGAGCAAGGGACTCACGTCTGAGCATACCCTTCCCACTCGGGGTGACAAATGCAAAAATAACAATTGATGGACAGAATGCAGAACAATGTCATACATTCACCCCAGTACAGAGATCTGGGCCTAAATCCATCGTTTTTTTGCTCACCATGCCATTCCAGTTTGGACCCAGCCATATGCAAATCAGTCTTGACCCTGTGCCCCATGGGAACAGTCCAGCCCGAACTGCCAAGCCAGGTCCTCCCTGGACTGGAAACAAGCATCCTAGGACCGGTTTCGGGCTTTCAGCCCTCATCAGCCAGGATAGCCTGATTCCAGTGGCATGGAGAGCAAGGGACTCACGTCTGAGCATACCCTTCCCACTCGGGGTGACAAATGCAAAAATAACAATTGATGGACAGAATGCAGAACAATGTCATACATTCACCCCAGTACAGAGATCTGGGCCTAAATCCATCGTTTTTTTGCTCACCATGCCATTCCAGTTTGGACCCAGCCATATGCAAATCAGTCTTGACCCTGTGCCCCATGGGAACAGACCAGCCCGAACTGCCAAGCCAGGTCCTCCCTGGACTGGAAACAAGCATCCTAGGACCGGTTTCGGGCTTTCAGCCCTCATCAGCCAGGATAGCCTGATTCCAGTGGCATGGAGAGCAAGGGACTCACGTCTGAGCATACCCTTCCCACTCGGGGTGACAAATGCAAAAATAACAATTGATGGACAGAATGCAGAACAATGTCATACATTCACCCCAGTACAGAGATCTGGGCCTAAATCCATCGTTTTTTTGCTCACCATGCCATTCCAGTTTGGACCCAGCCATATGCAAATCAGTCTTGACCCTGTGCCCCATGGGAACAGTCCAGCCCGAACTGCCAAGCCAGCACGTATGAAATGTAATAAGATAACACAACTTTAAACAATTTTAGGAGTTTTTCACATCCATAACATGTAAACTCAGGAACACTGGTCCTACTTTTTAAATACAATGCACCTTGCCCTATGGGCTTTTAGGGACAACCATAGGGGTGATGTATATGTAATAAAAAGGAAGGTTTTGGCAAGGAAAAAGGTTTATTTTGTCATGTTGAAATGACAGTTTTAAACAGAACTGCAGGCTGAAGTGGCAAGCCATAGATATGTTTTAAGAGGCTACTTACTAATGGGTGGCACAATTAGGGGTGGTCAATAAACTCTACTCTGCCGACGGAGTTCGCAGAGTTTTGCCCACTCTGCATTACGCTTGTAATGCAGAGTTTTGGCAAAACTCCACCAACCACCGCGTGGTGGAGGTTTTTCTCTAATACAGCTCGACAACGCTAAGTTGGTGAGCGTGAGTGGAATTTGTATCCCCTATTGCGATTTTCAAGTGCTAGAACACCACCCGGAGAGATTTTCTTAATGCGGGCAGTCACAGCAGGTCGGGATCATTCACGTTAAGAAAGCTATATATAAGAACACCTGCTGGCATGCCACATGGTTCTGTTCACACTGATTTTACAGCTCTGAACAAGCTGCTGCTGCTGAAACTCAGAGTGACGTGCCATTTTCTGCCCATTCGCAGAACTTTGTGGAATCTCGCTGAGATTTTATGTAACTCCACAGAATTCTACAGAGTGAAACTCCCTGAGATCCACCCACCCATAGGCACAATGCGTGTAGGTCCACCAGTAGCATCTAGTTTACCGGCCCTGGGTACAGGTAGTACCGTTTACTAGGTACTTACAAGTAAATTAAATGCAGTGGCGGCTGGTGACATTTGAAAGTGGTGAGGCGAAAAAGAATTGTGGTACTTCACTGCAGCGAGCGAGCAAGCCTGAACCACCTATGGGGGGGGTTTGGCGGGGTTCTCTCCCGAGAAGATTTTGAAAAAAGAGTGGGCAAATGGTGCATTTTCAAGCAAATTTGAGAAAACAGGAAGATGTTAACCACTCTGAGGTCTGATGACAAGGCACTAGAGCCAGGCAGCAGGCAAAGCACTGCAAACAGTACGTGTCCTTGACCAAACCAACTTAAAGAGGCAGCTCGAACATGATGTCACCCACTCTGCGGCACAATACTGCATCACTGCTAGAGAGACTCAGCTTTTTGGTTTTCAGCGGGGTCTATGACACATCCCAGCTATTACATGTATGCCTACTTACACACATGTATTGATTCATACAGCCCTCCTGTATCCCATTACCTCTGTGCCTAACTACACCTCACAACTGATCCTGTTTTCCATACCTGTGCCTGGTGCCATTTTCTTCTCTTTTTACAATCACAAAAGCAATCAATTTCTCTACATTCCCACAATAATCAGTATTACAACTAAATTATCAGTTACAAAAAGACACACTTTCATAATTATTACATAATCACAATTCATATAAGCAAAAACGTGTTACAGTTCATCACATTTCTGTGTAAACCACTTTAACACTCTTATTACAAGGAAAGAAGGGTAATTATAAGGTTGCTTCTTGTCGAGCAGGTTATGTGCTCAAGTTCCATAGCAGCTAGATTCTGACTTTGCTGAGCTATAAACCGATTCTGCACATGCACCTTACCCCACTTCACATGTCTACCAATCCTCTGCGCTTTTTCTCTGCATGACGCTACTCTCTGGCACACACAGTTCACAAGTGATTCCAGAAAGGCCCACCTTTCCAGGCTGCCCACCATTACAACAGAGTCTAACAAAACTGGGTCAGCAGTAAAAAACTTCGGTCCAAACTAGCAACAGCAAAATAACAGTCAAGATTAAATCTGCAAAGGAATATAAAGAAAACCAGCAGGAAGGAGATAATTTGAATTTAAATGATGTCCATACACCTAAAAGATGTGTGGTGGGTGAGATCAAACACGCAGGACCCGAGAAACAATTTGAGGTATGTGAAGCAAGAAGGGTGCTACTTGTGTAAAGAAATAATCAATCAATCAATCATTCACATTTATAGAGCGCGCTACTCACCCGCAGGGGTCTCAAGGCGCTGGGAGAGGGGGGGGGGGGGGTGCTGCTACTTCTCGAAGAGCCAGGTCTTAAGTTGCTTCCTGAAGGAGAGATGGTCCTGGGTCAGTCGGAGGTGGGTGGGGAGGGAGTTCCACGTCTTGGCAGCCAGGTAGGAGAAGGATCTTCCTCCGGTGGTGGTTTTGCGGATCCGTGGGCTGGTGGTGAGGGCGAGGCTGGTGGATCGGAGCTGTCGGGTGGGTGTGTAGAACGAGAGGCGGCTGTTGAGGTATATGGGGCCCGTGTCATGGAGAGCCTTGTGAGCGTGGGTGAGGATCCTGAACGTGATCCTTTTGCTGACGGGGAGCCAGTGCAGGTCTCTCAGGTGGGCAGAGATGTGGCTGTGTCGAGGGATGTCCGGGATGAGTTGTGCAGAAGCGTTCTGTATGCGCTGGAGTCTTTTCTGTAGTTTGGCTGTGGTTCCAGCGTAGAGGGCGTTCCCGTAGTCCAGTCGGCTGGTGACGAGGGCCTGGGTGACCGTCTTTCTCGTTTCGGTGGGGATCCACCGGAAGATCTTTCGGAGCATGCGCAGGGTGTTGAAACATGATGACGAGACGGCGTTGACTTGCTTGGTCATTGTGAGGAAGGAGTCCAGGATGAAACCCAGGTTGCGTGCGTGGTCCGTGGGCTTGGGGGCGGTGCCCAGGGCAGGGGGCCACCAGGAGTCATCCCAGGCGGAGGGGGATGGTCCGAGGATGAGGACTTCCGTTTTGCCTGAGTTCAGTTTCAGCCGGCTGAGCTTCATTCATTCCGCGACGTCTTTCATTCCGTCCTGGAGGTTGGCTCTGGCGGTGGTGGGGTCGTTGGTGAGGGAGAGGATCAGCTGGGTGTCGTCGGCGTAGGAAATTATGTTTAGGTTGTGTTGGCATGCGATGGCTGCGAGGGGGCTCATGTAGATGTTGAAGAGGGTGGGGCTGAGCGAAGAGCCTTGAGGTATGCCGCAGATGATCTTGGTGGCCGCTGAGCGGAAGGGAGGTAGGCGGACTCTCTGAGTTCTGTCGGAGAGGAAGGAGGTGATCCATTCCAGGGCCTTTCCTTGGATCCCGGCGTGGTGGAGGCGGTTTGTTAGGGTGCGGTGGCAGACTGTGTCGAATGCGGCCGATAGGTCGAGGAGGATGAGGGCAGCAGTTTCCCCGTTGTCGAGCAGGGGCCTGATGTCGTCGGTGGCTGCGATGAGAGCGGTCTCGGTGCTGTGACTTGCTCGGAATCCGGACTGTGATGGGTCGAGGGAGCCGTTTGTCTCGAGGAAGGCGGTAAGTTGCTTGTTGACGGTTTTCTCGATGACTTTGGTGGGGAAAGGGAGGAGCGAGATGGGGTGGAAGTTCTTGAGGTCCGTGGGATCCGCGGTGGGTTTCTTTAGGAGGGCGCTGATCTCCGCCTGCTTCCAGCTCTCCGGGAAGGTGGCAGCTGTGAAGGAGTTGTTAATGATGTTCCGGAGATGGGGTGCGATGATGGAGTCGGCCTTGTTAAAGATGTGGTGTGGACAGGGGTCGATTGGGGAGCCGGAGTGGATGGTGTTCATCACGTGGGTGGTGTCTTCAGTGCTGACGGGGGTCCAGGCACAGGGGGTGGTGGTGGGGGGCGGTGGTTCGGTGGTTGGGTGTGTGGTCTGGGCGCCGAAGCAGTTGTGTATGTCGGCGATTTTGTGGTGGAAGAATGAGGCGAGTGCGTCGCAGAGGTCTTGCGAGGGCGTGATGTCGTTGTTGCTGGCGCTGGGGTTGGAGAGCTCTTTAACGATGCTGAAGAGTTCCTTGCTGTTGTGGGTGTTGTTGTCTAGTCATTCTCTAAATGCTGTCCTTTTGGTGGTGCGGATCAGCAGGTGGTGTTTGCGGATGGCGTTCTTGAGGGCTGTCATGTTTCCTGTTGACTGGTCGTGGCGCCATGCTTTCTCGAGGGTACGGCAGGATTTCTTGGAGTCTTTGAGGTCGTTGGTGAACCACGAGGTTTTGTTGCTGCCGGGTGCGCTGGGGGAGTTCTTCAGTGGTGCAAGGGCATCGGCGCAGCTGGTGAGCCACTGTGTGAGGTTACGGGCTGCTTCGTTGGGGTCCGTAGTGTTGGCGGGAGGGTTTTGGCTCAGGGAGATGGTGAGCTGGTTGGTGGTGATCTTGCTCCAGTATCTTCGGGGACCCTGTTGCAGGTGGTGGCGGGTCGTGGTTTTCTGAAGTTGAAGTGGACGCATCTGTGATCTGTCCAGGGTGGTCCGGTGGCGTGGCTGAAGGAGATGTGGTTGCTGGAGGAGAAGACGGGGTCAAGTGTGTGGCCGGCTCGGTGAGTGGGGGTGTTCACTAGTTGTTTGAGTCCGAGGTTGGCGAGGTTGTCTAGCAGGGTGGTGGTGTTGTTGTCATTGTTGTTTTCCAGGTGGCAGTTGAGGTCCCCTAGAAGGATGTAGTCTGAGGAGTTGAGGGCAAGCGGTCTGATGAAGTCTGCGATGGCTTCGCTGAATAGTGAGCGTGATCCTGGGGGTCTGTAGATGAGAGTGCCTCTGAGGGTGGTTTTGGGGTCGGTGTGTATCTGGAAGTGGAGGTGCTCGGCGGAAGTGAGGGTGTCGCCGGCGTTGGTCGTGACGCTGATGGTGTTTCTGTAGACAATGGCGATGCCTCCTCGGGTTTGGTTGCCGCGGTCCCTCCGGGTGATCTTGTAGCCATCCGGGATGGCTATGACGATGTCGGGGGCTGAGGAGGCGTTCATCCAGGTTTCTGTGAGGAAGGCGACGTCCGGCGCTGTTGTGTCGAGGAAGTTCCAGAGTTCTACGGCGTGCTTGTGGATGGAGCAGATGTTGAGCAGGATACACTTGAGGTAGTTGTTGCTGATGCCTGGTCTGGCGGGTGTGGTGCAGGTCCGGAGGCAGGTGAATTTGCAGACTTAGCAGGTGAAGTGTCCGTGGGTGCGTTTCGGGGTGGCTCGGTGGCAGGCGGGGGTCCGGCCGGTGTTGAGTGCGCGGAGAGTGGCAGTGTCGTAACTCAGTCGGGTGGGCTGGCATCGTCGGGGGCCAGGGGTCCTGGCGCTGGGCGCTGTCCAGGCGCGGACTGGCTCAGACGGGCTTGCCTTAGGCGCGCCAGCGGCGCGCCAGCGGCGCGCCTGCTGCGCGCGGCCTCCATATGAGGGGAAGAGGGAGGGAGGAGCAGCTGGGAGGCGGGAGCGGGGTGGCCAATGGGGAGCGAGGGGGAGGGGCCGTGTGGTACACGAGCGGCGGGAAAACAAGGGTCACAGAAGGCAAGAGGGGGCCGGGGGGGAGAGACAGGCACAGCGGGCACAAAAAGGAAAAGAAATAACAGTGGGCACAGTAGGTGAAGAACGAGTACACAAATTAACAGAAGGCAGCACCTAAAAAATACAGTCACTGGAAGCGGTAGCAGCGGCACACAGGGGGTCTGCTCGGTGGCAGAGGGAGCGACCTGCCTGACTCTTTGAATTTCGGATATCAAACAATTTCAGATATCAAACAATAGGATCACTTTTCATGAAGTGTTACCAGCAAGATTGTATTTGTCACCCTGGGAATTATCTGCTTTATGCAGAGGGACCCAAGGTTCCTCTGTGAAGAGCAGTGTCTCAATGACTAAAAGTCCAAGCAGCAGCATTCATAGGATGCGCGCGCGTCAAGCAACTCATGTGCAAGCCAAAGGGGCAGACAAATGAGTAAATGCAGCTTCAGTCTCCTGGGCTTTCTGCACTGAACACAGCCTTCGAGCTGGAGAGACAGAGGACAGACTTGTTTCACACAGTGTAGGACGGGACAGAATATAGTTACAACAACATTGAGGGAGAAAAGTACGAAAGGTAAGTTTCTGTACATTTTCTATGCCCAACTCTACTACTGCGTACCTTGTTGATTCATGTAGATGCAAAAAAAATGTATGTGGTGCTTAATTGTTCGTTTATTTGAAAAAAAAATTCATACAAGATTCATTTGAATAACAAAAAAAGATATGGCTTGAATAAATACTATTAATTAGTACAGACGTGGTTGTTTGACATTTGTTACGCGGCCTATTGACTTTGTGAAATAGTGATCAGCATTGGCATTCTCTTTAGTTTCTCACCTGCTGAAACCGGCGTGTGTCAAAGAGGGCCCACCACGTGGCGGTGCAAGCAATCCACTGTCCCCCGCAACCCTCCGCGAAATTCCGCTTGGACATCGACGAGTACACGCTCAGCTCGCGTGGCACTACCTCAGTGCACCGTAAGTCACCATCCCGTGGTGACTTTTGGCGTGTTGAAGTCACGTTTTAGGTGTCTGGACATCACAGGTGGTAAGCTCCTGTACAGCCCAGACCTCGTGTGCAAGATGATCGTTGCATGTTATGTGTTGCACAACATATGTGTACGCAGCAGAGCCCCATGGATTCGAGTGCCAGATGCACCGGACGATGATGATGAAGATGAGGCAAGTGGACCACACCCCACTGCAGCCGCAGCAGGAATTGCCCGTAGGGACTACATCATTGCCAGTTTCTTGTCTGTTTGACGTCACATTGGGAGGGTCCTTAGCAGTAATGGCACGGTACGTTGACTGGCCACAGGCATAGCATGTGCGAACAAATGCATTCCAAAACACATTCCCTGCATGCATGTCACTCATCTGTACAGGCACTTCACTCAGGGAGAAAAGTACGAAAGGTAAGCTTCTGTGCATTTTCTATCCCCAACTCTACTGCTGCGTACATTGTTGATTCATGTAGAGGCAGAGTTCACCTCCCCCTGTGCACTTACAGTTCGATAGTCTGTCCTCGATATTGTTTTGATGATATTCCGTCTCACCAATAATTGGCATTTGATATTCCCAGCCACAATCATTTCTTGGGGCCTCAGATGGTGAAGCGGTGCTGCTCAGATCAGGCCTCTAACAAGAGACTGAGAGCATGAAGTAACTCAGCCGCAGTCTCTCCGAAGGCAGGCCCACTCCGATCTCAACACGGACAGTCTTTGCCAAATATGCGCTCTAAAAAGTGAAACGCGAGCCGTCTGTGCACACACTGCAGAGACAACTGTAAGGAGCTCAAGGGCACTATCGGAGAAATTACAAAGCGCATCTTGCCTTTCATCTGATCGGTTATTGTTTTATAACGTGCACTTTTGAAAAGCCAACCTTTGTTCTGCCTAACGGCAATGTGAAAGCTTAAATAACAAGCACTGAACTATGCACGGGGCAGCGGCTTTAGATAACACTTTAGATACGCTGCAATGAAACTATAAAACACTGGAACAAGCGCCGAAATGTAAATATAAGCCTGCGCCCACGTGGGCTCATGCCTGCGTTCATCTGCCTATGGATTGTGTGTTAAAAAGCCCACATTAAAGGGGCAGGTCAGTTTGTCACCTCGGCTGGGGCTTAACATCAGGCCACACATGGGGTGGGGAGATGGCGTGGGCGGGGGGTCAGAAGGTGGAATTTCGGGTCTTTTGCCAATTTCCGCTGTGAGCTGTTCTGGCTTAAACTGGTTAAGTTTTGGGAGGGCTGGTACTTTGGAATGCAAAGCCGGAGAAATTTTCAGCAAAAATGGAATTCATGCATCCATGCCCCCTACTGTCTGTTGGTACCCAACCAAGAGACCAGCTGCATTCTAAACACCTTTTCCTCCCACGCACCCACAACAAATCACGGGGCATATTAACAACAAGTTGCGATAAACATCGCAAAGCGCGCTTAGCGCTATTTCACACATCGCCGGCTATCACTGGGTTTCAACGCCGAGATAGCGCATAATTATCAAGGCTTATCTCCGAGGCGATATGAAACCCAGCAATAGTGGCGAAAAGCACCAGTATCGCCTGAAAACAAGAGATAAAATGCAGGAGTTAAGGAGATCCTTGCTGATACGCCCCAGTGACCTTAACCATACAATCCACCTGCCACTAAGTAGATGGCGTAGTCGACTTTTAAAAAACAACTACCTGAACAAGTCAAGTAGACAAAAACCTAACCAGAAAGAACACTCAGGTGTTCCAGAAGTCAATTTGATCCTGAAAAACACCGAATGGGAAGAAAGGGAAGAATTATCTCTTTCTTTAGTCCCCTCACTCACCAGGGTTTCCCCACGGTGACATGCTTCATCATAGGGGTCCTCCCAGTCCTCTACGGACTGGGGCGTGCTACGACTTGCGATGTTACGTAGGAGCACTTAAAAATTGTGGACTATGTGTAGTGTGAGTGAAAAAGTGGTGGAGTGGGATAATTAAAATAATCAGCTAGTGGGCTAAGAATAGACTTTATTAGTGCTCTAAGCTGAAAAAGATTAAAAACGGGGTAATATGCCGAGGAGACCTAACTATAATGGAAAGGTGTGCCTAGCATATGATCTGGTCAACTAGTTTCGAGCTTCCCCAGCTCTTCGTCAGGACTACACTGGGACCAGCCCAGTGTCGAGAAACTTGCCACTCCTAGTTAACCTGAGTCAGGTGCAATAAAGTGTAATGCCGTAATTGTAAGGCATGCGTTTTAAAATACATACGTAATGTACGTCAGCAAATGGTTTAATAAAGAGCAACACTGTGCTTCATGGTCAACGGAGGGGATGTGGCGATCTCGTACATTTGTACGTCGAACCCCACATTCGGTAATACCTATTTGGAGCCAAACCTCACGGACCGCATTTGTGGAGGGTAAACCTAACCTATAACCTCTACTTCCCCCTTGTTTTTTGACTAGTAGTCGACTTTTAAGCAGGTGTTAAGATCCTGCGATAAGGGCGATTAATCTGGTCGCTAAGCGGGTCTGCTGCAGGCTTGTTAATTAAGCGAAGCCTTGTTAGCGACTATTTCCATGTAGTTTAGCTCCGGAACGCCTACTTTGCATGTCATTAGCGATGGCATGCAGGACGAAAAGAAACCGGGAGCAAACTCATGGAAACTAGCGCTGACAAGGCTTAGCGCGAGCTTGCTGATAGTGCGCTGTGAATATCGCCGCTTTTCTGGCTATATAAGCCAGGAAAGCAGCGATATAGCCCTTGATGATATGCCCCTTCATCTCCTTACATAAACACCAGATCACTGGCATGGTCCATGTAACATCGTGAATACAAGCAAGGACAAACTTTAACTGCACGCCACCATACTTTTACTTAAACCCCACGCTGAGAATGAATCACTTTGAAGTATGGCGGCCGCAGATACCAGCCGACTTTGGGGCATATCAACAAGGGCTTTATCTCTGCTTTTTTGGCTTTAAAAGCCAAAAAAGCAGTGATAAAACTAGCACCCTATCAACAACAGGGTGCTAACACGCAAATTTGCATGTTAGCACCCTTTTACTCTACGCTTCCCCTTGCATCTCTAATGAGATGCAAAGGGGGCGTTCCAGAGTAAAATAATAGGAGAAATGTCGCTAAGCGACATTTCTCCTATTATCAAGAATGTCGCTAACCCTGTTAGAGACAAAAAAAGCAGCGCTAACCGCGGTTAACGCTGCTTTTTTACATCTGCTAATTTTCAGACTTAGCCATGATATCCTATGGAAGGAGGATATCATGGCTAAGTTTGCCTGTCCCTATCAACAAGGTAACGTGGGATTATCGCTGGGTTTCCAGCGATAATCTCACGTTAGCCTGTTAGCGTGTAGATTTTTATCGCTATTGAGATAAGCGTTGCTAATAGCACGCTATCTCAGCGATAAAAATTCACGCTAGCCGGCGATAATTATCCTCACGCTAAGAGCGCTGAGCGATAATTATCGCCGGTTGTTGTTGATATGCCCCTTTACTTTTAATTTAACTCAGTATATATACACATCGAGTTAACTAATGACTGTCCCGGTAGATTTATCTTGCTCCTAATGAGTAAGTTATTGAAGCTAGCTCGTGCGTTTCATTAAGTGTTAAAATAGTTGCTTCTCTGTAAAGCGTTCTTTCAGACTTTAAAGGAACCTTACGGATACCAAGCGCAGATAGACCATTCTGGGTTGAACGCGGGCAGGGGGTCGGTTTAGAGAGGGCGGTGAACAACGAGGAGCCCCCCGTAGAGTGTGGTGTATCAGCGATGCCAGCGGCGGCCGGCATGCTCGAGGGAGGGAGGGGGAGTCGCGGGTGGGGAATAAATAAAATAATTAAATAAAACGTACCTGAGTGCCGGGGAACCGCACCGCCTCCGCTCCAGACCGGTTACGCTGTACTGGTGGGCTGGCAGCTTCCCTTCCCTACGCAACGCAATGCAAGCCAATCACAAAGCTGGTAGGCGCAGCAGGCGAGCTCCCCAGCCGGGACATTTCTCTCTGCATAGAGAAAAAGGGAGAGTGGGCGGTCCTGCTCGAGGGCAGGGGGTAGTGGCTTACCCACTGTTGTGGATACTAACTGTTTGGTCGGCTCAGCCATTCTGCAGTCACCGGAGATATCACAGTACTCTGCAAGGTGGCAAGAGATTGTTAGCCCCCACGACCTCTGGCCTAGGACATTCACCTTTGTGGAGACACCCCCTTCTGGACCTCACTGGTGAGACCCAGAGCAGTCCCTGGGTCTCCTAGCAGGATCCCGGCTAACCCTTGGCTATCCACGGACCTGCTTGTCTTCTACTTGACAACCTGGCTACTGCTCCTCCCTCTTCGCCCCCATATTCCACAGCCCAAGCCAGCAGCACACCAATTAGTCTTTTTGGAGGTGGTGGCCTACTCCAGGCCACTGGCTAACCCACACTCCTACCAGAACAGACTCAGACTACTCTGGTGGCCATAGAGGCCATATTGAAGGAGATGTTGGCAATAGATCCACCCTGACAACTATGGACAGCAAAATGACTGATCTCACCTTGGAGGTAGCTACACCAGGAGTTCACCACCTTCCACTCCCACCTGAATATGCTAGACCACTGAGTGGACCAAGTGGAATCTCAATATGTGGCCTTGTTGAACTGGGACGGAGACATTACCTATCTCATGCACAAGGTCACAGACCTGGAACACAGATCTTGATGGGACAACATTCTAGTTTTTGGTGTGCCCAAGGGAGCGGAGGGTGAAGACAAGATGGCCTTCCATAGGACTGTACTCCCCAAGCTCTTGGAGTTTCTCCTTTTGGAACCCCAGGAATTCCATAGAGTGTGCAGGATCTGTTCTCACTCCTCAACCCCTGATCATACGCCCCACCTGATTATTGCTTGTCTTTTCTTCTACTAACATGCCAGAACCCTTATACACAAAGAAAAATACACCTCCGCACTGCTACTCTTCAATGGACTCGGCACGTCTGCAGAACACTATTGAAGAATGGTCAAAGGAGTTCACTGTCTCCAGCGATCTGGAAACTTTCCTGGATGAGTACGACACTTCCTCGATGGTCATGAGGGTACTCCTGGATACCCCCACCACCTCCTCTGCTGTTGTGATTGCAAGACTCCTACACCGACCCAATCAGAAACAGCTACACCTACCAGCAGGGCGGGGCAGGGAATAGGACTGCATGGGTCTCACTAAGGCTCTGCATAGAGAAAGAGTCAGGGCTCGCTGCTTAAGCAAGGCCATTTTTCCATACCTGCAGGAACATCGGACCCTTAATTGGCGATGCGGCCCACTCTGAAGAATGGTTGGGGGACCAGTCGGTGGGGGTGTCCCACAGACCTCAGCCAAATTACAGGAGTGCCCTCCCAACCTGTGTGTCGTTGTTGGGTTTCCTACTTCTCTGTTATTCCTTCCAGCCTGTAATCTGTTGATATTCTCCAGGCCATGGAGCCTCCCTCTTGAGTCATATCTTTGCTTTCCTGTAGCTTGATGATTCGTCCACTCCTCTCAGTAGTAGGTGCAAATTGGAACTGTATTATCTCCGGACACAGTGGGTTGATGTTGCCCTTATTCAAGAAATGCCCTCTGAAGCATCCTTCAAACTTAAACAGGAATAGGTGGGCATGGTGATGTCATCAACTGGGATCTGCTGGCACACCCTCACACACCAGCAGATGCTCCATGGCATAGCCATTCTGCTCCGCCTGAACCTCTCTTGCAAAGTCCTCAATACATGGACAGACAAAGATAGCCACTGGGTCTCGCGAAATATTTTACTTCCCGGGTAAGACACTGGAGGCCAGCTTTTTTGTGAGCCTCTGCCAAATGCCCTTGACTTTTGGCTGCAACCCAATTCTTTTTTGAGGGGACTGGAATGTGGCCCCAGAACAGTTTCTAGATATGACTGATAGGGACTGACCACAAACAACGTACAGATATAGCATTTCTCAGTAATCTCTTGTTTAACCACCCCTTTATTGCTATCTGGTGCCTACTACATCCCTCAGACACGGAATTAACTTTCTTTTCTTGTCCACCTGGCAAGCAGTCCTGCATTGTTTATTTCCTGCTCCAACATCCACTTTTACCCTTTGTCGGGGGCTGCAGAATTCTGGAGGCGGCTTTGACAGATTACGGACCTGGATATTGGCCCGACCGTTCTGCCAACGGGCGGCTTTCACCTACGCCCTGCCGGAACTGTAGGTGGGCCTCTGTGAGCATGTTGCCACTTACTTGCAGGATAACTCCTTGCTCTGTGGTGAAAGCTACCCTTTGTGAGGTTGTGATGTGGGATGCAGCCAGTGGTAAACACGAGGCCCGAAGTGCCCTCCGGGGAGCGGAGGTGGAGGTGGAGGTGGAGATTCTTCATCACCACTACATGGCAACCTCAACAGAGCCCACCCACTGAGCTTTGGAGATGGCCATGTCTTGGATGACTGCCTTCTGTACCAGAGCTGCTGAGAAGGCGCTAGTGAAACTTCAGCGGTCTAAATACGATCGTAGGTAAAAAGCTGGTCGCCTGCCCGCTGCCCAGTTGCATCTGGATCCCCTCTGACTCATCCCCAAAACATAGTGAACCGGTTCCGGAGTTTACTGCTTGATCTACCACTCGGACCTCACCACCTCAGTGGCTGAGATAGAAGATTTTCTTGCAACACTTCATCTACCCTCTCTCACAGCTGATGGAAAGGCGCATTTAGAGGGTGATATTAAGGAGGTGGGGAAGGCCATATCATCCCTCTCTTCCTGCAAATCCCCGGGCGAGGATGGCTTTCCAGGAGAATTCTACAGGATGTGTTAAGCAGCCCTCTCCCGCCTATTGACAGAAGTGTTTAAGGAGGCTGTAGACTGGGACTGCTCTCCAATAAGGCCTTCATCATCATCATTCCCAAAGAGGGTAAAGACCCGCTGGATTTTAGACAAACTTCTGGCGGCTAGGCTGGGGAAGGCCATTCCTCAATTGATCCACAACTCACAATTTTTTGTACCGGGCCATACCTCCTGCGATCACCTGCAGATCCTCACCCACCTTTTGTGGCATGTCCAGGATGATGAGGAAGATAAATTAGTGATCTCACTTGATGCCGGTAAGGCCTTTGACAGAATACAGTGGCCTTACGTCTTCCAAGTGATGGCCAAGATGGGACTCAAAGAGGATTTCATCTCAAAGGTCTGCCTTCTGTATGACCGCCCCACGGAGGAGGTTAACTGTGGATGCTTTCTCTCTGAGATGTTCCACATAGACAGGGGCACCTTCCAGTGCTGCCGGCTCATCCCTCTGCTGTTCCTGGTAGCCTTAGAACCCTTGGCCACAGCCATACGTTTCTCAGCGGATGTACACGGGATAACCATTGGCACCACGGAGGTGAAAGATCTTCTCTACCCCGATCACATTCTGCTTATCCTGACTCCGCTCTGATGGCAGTCGTATCCACTATAGACCGCCTCTTCAGCCTCTCCAGCTATAAAATGAATGCTCGAAGCAGGACTTGCATAGGTGGCAGCACTTGAACCTATCCATGTTGGGCAGAGTGAAAACTGTCAAAATAAGAATAGCCCTGCAATTTAATTATGTCCTCTGTGTGCTGCTCCTGAGAGTCCCCCAGGCACTCCTATTGGGGATTGAAGCTGACCTGCGGTCTTACATCTGGAGTGGTCACCGACCCTGATTGAGAGCTGTCAAACTATGGGCCGACACCACGGTGGGTGGTCTGCACCTCCCACACCTCTACCCTAACAGCCTCGCCTTTCACCTCCCTCAGCTGGCTTCTTATTGGTACGCCTCAGTGAAGACCTTGATATGGGTGCGGATTAAGCAACACTTGATGGGACCTGCCTATCTCTCACCACCATGCTACTTGCAACTCTCACACCCGGCAGGAAAATCTGGTTCTTACAGCCACATCGTGGGTATGGGAGGAGGCCCACAGACTCCTGTGTATACACCAGCGACTCCACAGTCAAGCACTGGTGTGGCACAATGGTGCCTTCTGTATTGGAGGTGATGCGTTTCATGGTCCAGGAAGGAGCTGCGCCACTTCGAACACTTCATCAGTGAGGGCACACTCAAGTCATTCCTGGCACTGGGTGAAATATGCACTCTCCCAGTCCGATTACTGGAAGCACCAACAGCTGTCTCATTGTCTTCTTTTGGTGCTAGACCCCAAACCTGTAGAGCTACAGGTTTCCCCCATTCTGCAATATTTGCAACTCTGGGGCAAATATCAGGGGTTGGTCCCTGGCCTCTAAGGTACACTCCTAAGGAGTATTCACTCTTGCACTGTCCTCACCCAGGTGCGCAATGAAGGGCAGGAGATCCTTGATGAGACCACAACCAGAGGACTGGGAGGACCTGCTTCAGACCCATGACAGGGTCCTCCGAGCGTCCTGCCTCAAATATCTGTTTCAAGATCTTTCACGAGTGGTATTGTACCCGAGGAGACTCTGCCAGGCGAAGCTACTATTCTATAGCCGCAGTCGGCAGGGCTTGGCAGAAAATCCCAATACATACCATATCCTCTGGAGTTGCTGAGCGATCATCCATTTTATTTATGGAGTTTTATATGGCGCAAAGGTGACCTATCTGGATATCAGAGCACTCTATAGATTACAAAGCAAGTCAAACACAAAAAAACAGGCAGTAATCAGATAAATACCGTCAGCAATAGGTTGTACTGATAGCAAATAAGTTGTAGCAGCAAAAGCTAAAAATACCAATTCAAAGTGAACGAAAAAGTTAGGATACTCAGGACACAGAAATGTATGTATGGGTAGCGGTGTGGACGCACCTGTGAAGGGTGCACTCACATGTCGTACGCCCCTCTGCCCACTTGTTTCTTCTCCATGATATCGCAGATGCCCCTGCTGTGCTATCCATACCCAATGATGGCTAGCCACTGCGCTGGTGGTGGCCAAACTCTGTGTCCTGCAACACTCGCATCAGCCCTCATGCCATACCCATACGGAATGGCCCATAGAACCTCACAGGGTTCACATATAAAGTTAACGGCAAGTTGTAGCCTATGAGCGTGTGTGGGGACAGTTCCTGTTGGTGTCTGTGTAGTGATGGCATAGCTCCCCAGCCCTGCTGTGCAGGGTTCTGCTTCTGACATCTTCGTCCCGGGGATGGCCCTGGATCCCTTGTGCCCTCACCGACTGCCATCCCTGTCCCCACTGACAGCAGATAGCCCACCTTGATAACTGGGCCTCTCACAAAGCCCATGGTGTCTGCGGGGCATGGTGTTGACTCCGCAGGGCTTTGCTCCCCGCGAACGGCACGGCCCGCGTGATGAGGGCCTCTGCCTCCAGGCTCCTCTGCGACTGACTACCATGCAGTAGATCATCTGGCATGTGAATGAATGCCCTGGATTTCTGGTTTAGCGCTCGATTTGATGTTCTCCACTTTTATCGTCTGTTAGTAAAAATCGTGGGGCATATCAACAAGGGCTTTATCTCTGCTTTTTTGGCTTTAAAAGCCAAAAAAGGAGAGATAAAACTAGCGCCCCATCAACAACAGGGTGCTAACATGTACATTTGCATGTTAGCTCCATTTCTCCTATTATCATTTCACCCCTGCCGTCCCGCGAGTGCACATCAGCACATTAACCTCTTTCTGGCCAATTCAAACGAGGTAGCTCATGGTTCCTAACGCTAAAAACATTGACACCAAGAGCCTGCTAGAAAGGCTCGGGGTGTCCTTCCGCCCCTGATCCTGAGCCGGGCAATCATTCCACAACACACGGATACACCCAGGGCACAAGTCCTAACAAGCATTAAAATTACAATAGGTCTCGCCTTTCATTAAGTTAAAGCCATTTGCTTTGCTATACAATACCATTAGCAAAGCAGATGGATTTAACTTAATCAAAGGCAAGACTTATTGCATTTTCAATGCTTGTCATTGACGATGCATCTTGCGGTCAGGACACACCTGTGACAGGACATTCACGTAGAGGGTTTTCTGGGGTGGTATCCGTCTAGTACTTCTTTTAAGGTACGTCTTTAATTGTTATGTTGTGGCATTTGAATAGCATCAATCTCCCATTGTGATAGCATTGCATGCTTTTGTGGTGTGGGAGTGAGTTAGTGATGGTTTGGGTTAACTATATAAACTGGAGTCTAATCATGCTTGAGAACAGGTTATCAGTCGTGTGAGTGGATATGGTCATCTAGTAGATGAATGTGTCAACTTCACTGAGTTGTGAGTGAAATCCGCCGTCACTCAATGGATGAACTTGCAGGGCTGGGCCAAACAAACCTTACATCTTCTATGGGACAGGCTAGCCCACTGTGCAGCAGTCAGAGGGATAGAAGGTGCCACTCGCTGCCAGAGTCGTCGGTTCAGGGCATACTGGGGCTGTTGGTTGATTGTTGTAAGCTCTACCTTAATGTTTCCTCTTATAGGACAGTTTGTGGTGCATCCTTGGTGTGGTTTATGGTGCGTCCTTGTAGGGTGTGCTGTTATATGAACACAGTGATATTTAGTATTTCTATGTGATAGGATTTGTGAAATATGTAATGCATTGGATGCTACATGTGTGATGTGTGATTAGACATGCACGCTTTTGTACTAAGGGTGATAATTAACTATATACACATTTGTTTGTTCAAGGAACAAAACACTGGATAATTGTTGGCAACCACCACTTTAAATGATATATTGTCACACAACAAGCCAACATCCTGTTTTCTTTTTATTTTCCAATAATAGAATCACTTGCACGTTTCATAAGCACCGGCCCTCGCCACGCCTACTGCACCTTATTGTAAACTGTTACTTGAATTGTAGGGTACAAATAACCAGTCACCCGGTGTGAGAAGGTGGCCTGATATATGCTGTCCACTAGTTCTAGTGGGCACCTGGTATCAGTCCAAACAACCCCTTATGGTGAATGGTTAAAGACAACCTTATATGAAAGCTATCCTAGTGGTAGCTATGGAGAGCAGCAAAACACACAAGATGATGGACGGAATGTTGCACAATGGCAAAACATTCACCCCCAGTCACAGATCTGGGTTTAATCCATCGTTATTTTGCTCACCACACCACCCCAGTTCAGACATGGCCATATGCAAATCAGTCTTGACCCTGTGCCTCATGGGAACAGTCCAGCCCGAACTGCAAAGCCATGTCTTCCCTGGACCGGAATCAAGCATCCTAGGACCGGTTTCTGGCTATCAGCCGTCATCAGCCAGGATAGCTTGACTCCAGTGGTGTAGTGAGCACGGGACCCACGTCTGGGCATTTGTCACCCCGAGTGGGAAGGGTATGCTCAGACGTGAGTCCCTTGCTCTCCATGCCACTGGAATCAAGCTATCCTGGCTGAAGAGGGGTGAAACTCCAAAACCGGTCCTAGGATGCTTGTTTCCAGTCCAGGGAGGACCTGGCTTGGCAGTTCGGGCTGGACTGTTCCCATGGGGCACAGGGTCAAGACTGATTTGCATATGGCTGGGTTCAAACTGGAATGGCATGGTGAGCAAAAAAACGATGGATTTAGGCCCAGATCTCTGTACTGGGGTGAATGTATGACATTGTTCTGCATTCTGTCCATCAATTGTTGTCTTTGCATTTGTCACCCCGAGTGGGAAGGGTATGCTCAGACGTGAGTCCCTTGCTCTCCATGCCACTGGAATCAGGCTATCCTGGCTGACGAGGGCTGAAAGCCCGAAACCGGTCCTAGGATGCTTGTTTCCAGTCCAGGGAGGACCTGGCTTGGCAGTTCGGGCTGGACTGTTCCCATGGGGCACAGGGTCAAGACTGATTTGCATATGGCTGGGTTCAAACTGGAATGGCATGGTGAGCAAAAAAACGATGGATTTAGGCCCAGATCTCTGTACTGGGGTGAATGTATGACATTGTTCTGCATTCTGTCCATCAATTGTTGTTTTTGCATTTGTCACCCCGAGTGGGAAGGGTATGCTCAGACGTGAGTCCCTTGCTCTCCATGCCACTGGAATCAGGCTATCCTGGCTGACGAGGGCTGAAAGCCCGAAACCGGTCCTAGGATGCTTGTTTCCAGTCCAGGGAGGACCTGGCTTGGCAGTTCGGGCTGGACTGTTCCCATGGGGCACAGGGTCAAGACTGATTTGCATATGGCTGGGTTCAAACTGGAATGGCATGGTGAGCAAAAAAACGATGGATTTAGGCCCAGATCTCTGTACTGGGGTGAATGTATGACATTGTTCTGCATTCTGTCCATCAATTGTTGTCTTTGCATTTGTCACCCCGAGTGGGAAGGGTATGCTCAGACGTGAGTCCCTTGCTCTCCATGCCACTGGAATCAGGCTATCCTGGCTGACGAGGGCTGAAAGCCCGAAACCGGTCCTAGGATGCTTGTTTCCAGTCCAGGGAGGACCTGGCTTGGCAGTTCGGGCTGGACTGTTCCCATGGGGCACAGGGTCAAGACTGATTTGCATATGGCTGGGTTCAAACTGGAATGGCATGGTGAGCAAAAAAACGATGGATTTAGGCCCAGATCTCTGTACTGGGGTGAATGTATGACATTGTTCTGCATTCTGTCCATCAATTGTTGTTTTTGCATTTGTCACCCCGAGTGGGAAGGGTATGCTCAGACGTGAGTCCCTTGCTCTCCATGCCACTGGAATCAGGCTATCCTGGCTGACGAGGGCTGAAAGCCCGAAACCGGTCCTAGGATGCTTGTTTCCAGTCCAGGGAGGACCTGGCTTGGCAGTTCGGGCTGGACTGTTCCCATGGGGCACAGGGTCAAGACTGATTTGCATATGGCTGGGTTCAAACTGGAATGGCATGGTGAGCAAAAAAACGATGGATTTAGGCCCAGATCTCTGTACTGGGGTGAATGTATGACATTGTTCTGCATTCTGTCCATCAATTGTTGTTTTTGCAGCTATGGAGAGCAGCCTTCAGGCTAAGTCTTGAAGGAATGTAAAGCAGCTTTGTTTTACCAATCTCTTGAATGATCAAATTAAAAGACAACCACACCAGGTATATATTCAAAATATATGTATTTAAAATATAACACACCCCTCTAGTCTCTTTATGAGCCTGGAGTTCGAAGTACTTTAGTTACAAGTGTTTAAGCATCAGTAAAAGCACAAATACACTTGTGGGCCCTAGGGGCGTACCAAACCATATACTAAAATAGTGGTATAAGAACCACGACTGTAATAGGCAATAGGCCTATTGCCTCTAGAATCGCTAGGACCCCAAGGAACCACCCTAGGTAGTGACACAGGGGACCCACGGGAACTGTATGCAGTGTGGAAACACAACCGCGGGTTCCTATTATCTTCTATGGGGAATGTCGCGGTTGGAATTTTAAAGATTAGGGACACTTCTAATCAAGTCAGGACCAAACCCTCTTGGACTTAGGTAGTTCTATGGCTAGCACCCACAAGCGTACCAGAGTACTCGAGTTACCTCACCCAGGGAAGCCGGGTGCATAGGTGTCTTTGGGTGTCGGGTTGCGTCGTCGATTTCCATGGAAGCTTGCAAGGAACTGCTGCTGCCGTGAAGAGGAGAAATGTCCGGAGAGATCCAAGCCTGGATCTAGAATGTAAGGTACCTGAAAGCAGAGGGGACAGAGTCTGGGTCACTTGCCAGTGACCTAGGGCAGGATGGACCAATGCCCACAGATGTCGGGTGCTTCAGGTGAGTTGATGGGTGTCTTGACTCTTCAGCCACAAGGTCCAGGTGGTGTCGACAAAGTCCACGAGACGGATTTGAGCTTTCCCACAAAGTCTGTCGAGTGCTGCGGTGTCAGCAACCAGAAAGGACACAATAAGCCTTGGCAACGGCAAGTCACAGGAATGCAGAGAAAGGACTGCGGTGCAGACCAGCAAGGTCTGAGAGACTCACCCAGCGAGGGTAAGTCAGGGCACATCCAGAGCAACCAGGAACGCCCAATTAGAAAAGGAGTTGCCTTCGTGGGGACCTGCTAGCCAATGGGCTAGTGATCGCGAAGGAGCCTCAAGCGATCACGCTTGGAGCTGGCCCACGGGTCACTCGTGGAGTGGAGGCCAACAATCTTTGGTGCAGGAGGTGCTCAAGCCTGGGGCTACTCGGAGCCCATAGCACAACTTCAAGGATGACCAGGAAGATAGTGTTGCTGCAAAAGTTCACGGTGTCCAGGGGTCATGGTTCCACGTCACCCACGATAGCCACGGGCCTCAGCTTTGCTGTGGACTCAGGGTAGCCAAAAGAAGTCTGGAAATCCACATCTGGGGATGAAGAGACTTCGGTGTCCGGCGGGAGCTTCAGAATTGCAGACCGGTCACTTGCTACTTTGGTGCCTGCCAAGCAGGGGAGTCACTCCTTGGCCCCAAGGGAGATTTCTTCCATCTTCAAAATCGTGATAGAAAGTCGAAGGTCCAGGATATATGTTGCAGAGGTTCGTCCAGGGTAATCTAAAGTGCTAGGGACTGGATTCCTATACTTATACTAAGTTTAGGGGATGGACTAACTCTAAGGCCCCACCTATGGGTGGGCCTGGGGTGGGGGGTGGTTACACCCCTTCCCCTTTGTCCAGTTTCTCGCCAGAGCAGGGGATGAGTGCCCCTGCAACCGGTTTGAATTGGGCTATGCACAGGGAGACCTTGTGTGCCCCATGCAGTGTCTCAAAAGCATTCTCTGAATGCACCCACCCTGCCCCAATACACATCTGTCTGTCTGGGGAGGTGGTTACACATCACTGTGACAGGAAACCTATTGTCCAGGCCCCCCTGCCGGAGTTTCTCTCAGCAGCAGGAGGCCAGACCCGAGTCTGTGGCAGTGGCATCCATTTTGTGATGCCAGGGCTTTGGAAAGATTTAACCGGGTTTAGCCAGTGCGAACATGTCTCTCCCTCTAGAAGGGTGGAATGCTACCCCCCGCCAGGACTGGCGGGGGGGGGGGGGTAGTATTCCAAAGCGTTTGACTCCAAACACGACATGATTTGATGCAGCCATTCCAAAGTTAGCTTTTACCGCGAGGTTATAATGCACTTAAGAGTATATGGTATGGCTGTATCACAG
This sequence comes from Triturus cristatus, assembly GCF_964204655.1. Taxonomy (NCBI): domain Eukaryota; kingdom Metazoa; phylum Chordata; class Amphibia; order Caudata; family Salamandridae; genus Triturus; species Triturus cristatus. Next base: position 35,315,541 of record NC_140590.1, on the reverse strand, counting down.
AACAGCCATAAGGAAGTATTTCCGAAAGCTGCAGAGGGGCTCAGCTCATGCTTGGGCACCCTCTCACATAAAACCAAGCACTCTGCCTTCAGGATTGTCAAGGCCTGGCATAGGAGTGACTGTTAGGTTTATATGTGTCTGTATAAGGTAGTGATATAGATAGCCTATATAACAGTAAGGAGTGCAAGCACACCCATACCCAGGCTGCAGTAGCAGCCCTGTGGTGTCATTTTGGAGTGCTTCCCAGGGGTGGCATAATACATGCTGCAGCCCCTGGTAGGCCTCTGAGGTACCTATGCCATATGGTACATAGTATACCATATACTAGGGGCTTATAAGGCACTCCAGATTCCAATGAGATATGTACCTAATGTACATGGAAACCATTTTAGAGAGGAAGCAGCTACGCTGTGGTCCTGATTAGCAGGGCCACAGCCAGACTAAGGTCGAAAAACAGTGAAACACCAGCAAAAAGTGGGGGTACCCATGTGAAGCAGATCCTACTCTCCTACACCCCGGCGCCTTCATTTCTCCTGCAGCAACACCCCAATGGTGCATCACAAACAGTTCATAGGATCCTAAGGGAGGTCGTTGTGAAATACTGCTCCCACCCAAAGTATGTGCTGTTCCAAGCTAAATCTTTTTTGAAAAAATGAATTCTTCCAATCCTTCCTTTGTTACAAGTCTGGAGAACTATGGCATACACAGCCGACACGTGTTTCGAGCAATCACCCCTTTCTCAAGGCCAAAGCACTTCAACTAGGATTTATCTTTAAAACTATTCCAAAGAGTCATTCCAGAGCACAAGTTTAGTTCTCCCTCAAACAATAGGCACCAGGAGAGTGTAAACTGACTTCTTTCTTTAACAAGCATTGGCATAGCCAATAGGTCTCGCCTTTGGGACATTATACGTTTTTAGTCATGCTTTACATTATCATGGGTGGAAGCTTTAACACATTTATTAGCCATAGCCATATATCTGCTTCGCTGCAGAGCCTTGAAACCTGACTCCCAGGAGCAGCGCCTGCCCTCTGATGCACATCCTCATACCAAACTGTCAAGGGTTTGAAGAGAATACGATGACATTTCTAAGAGTCAATGCTACTAGGCACCATGCACTCAACCACCTAGAGCTGTGCAGCTATAGCGTGTGGTTGCTGCAAACACTGGCAACAAAAAGATACGCAGTTAAAACATCAAAATGCCAGGGATGGCAGCCAACGTGGAGACAGTAAACTCAGGGGACTCACTTGGTCCTACTCACTGCTTCTCCATTTTACCAGTTGGTTAAACCACCTCACTCCATTGTATCTTGGCTACCAAGCTTGATGACACTACTCATGTATTAAAAAACAAAAAAAGGCTATCACCGGTAGGGGTGGGAGGAATTTGCGAAATTCACTTTCGCAAATTATCGCGAAAATGTAAAAAATCTCCGCAAACGCGGAAATATCGCGAAGATGCGGAAGTTTTTTTCCTGCCCGTTTGCGGGATTTTCTGCGTGGTCGCGGCTCGCAAACTTACCCATGCGGTTGCTCGCGGGCGCGGCCATCTTGTTTTCACTTATCTCGCGGTGCATGATCGCGAGAAGAAAGATGTGATCGCGCGACGCATGACGTTACTGCGGGCGCAAACTGTCGCGAGACAGCGCAAATGGCTACCAACAATCCAACATCTCATGGAGAACGTGACCGGATCGGGAAAACTTGTCAGCGAACGCGGGGATTCAGGTAAGGCGATCGCGCGCACGCGAGAATGTATTATTTTACAGCGCGAGCAAGAAACAAATTATCGCTAAGCTGCGGAATGCGGAAATTTTGACATTTTCGCGCTTTCCGCGGAACGCGAAAATGCCAAATTATCGCAATTTCCGCGAACGGAATTTTGGCCCAGGCCTAGAAATGAACTGCAGAAAGATAAAACTCGAACACTGTAGGTACCCCTTTCAATCTGATCACAGCTTCCAATGTGAAAACGGCTGAACCGGTCTTTCATCCTCACGATGTTGATAAAAGAAGCACAAGTGTGACGTTGAGAACGATACCGAAAGTGTTAAAGTGCAACTCCAAACGGTGGTGTGGGCTGCACAATGAGCCAGCAATGGTCTCCACAAATGCAGCCCAAGTCCTGCTTTAAGCAGTGGAGGGTCACTCGGATATTATTTGTTTTTCTGCTTGTTTAAGATGCCCAGAAGCTGTTTTTCGTCAGAAGGGGATGGTGGCTCATTAAAGGCAGCAGCCGTGCCAACAGGGCTTGGAGGGCAACCTGGCCCAGGTGGGTGATTTGGCTCCTCGAAGTCAGTAGACTAATTACTGATCACTTCAAGGAAACGACTCGCAGTCCCCTCCCTGTTTTTCACCCAAAAAAAGCGATTTGGGTAATATCAGCCCCGCCAGCAGCCGGGCACAGATACAACCACTTTTCCTAACAGTTGATAAAAGCATGCAGTACCCTTTTTTCTATAAAGGTTCCTCAATAGAAGCAGGCCTTTAAGAAACAAACTTTTAAACAAAAGGTCCTGCCACTTTACCTAGAGCACCAAAACGCGCGAAATGACATACAATTTGCCCCGCTCTGACTATAAGTAACGGCAACACGTTTTAACGTCTCACCTGGCGAAAGCAGCGCATGCGCTGCCCTAGCCAGGAGAGCACCTTTTGGAATCAATTCTACGAGGGCTCTCATGCACGCATCTGCAATGGACAAAAATGGCTGCTCTCGCCATTTGTCCATTGCAAACAGCATGCGCATGTCCGTGGGTGTCCCACGCCATTTTGTTGCCATAGCAACAAAATGCCACTTTGCATGTTTTTTTTTTATGTCAGCCCCCTCCCGGGGCACCAGCAGGCATCCACTTCTGTCTTTTTGCTGAAATCAGCTGTCCTCACAGAAGTGGATGCCTGCTTGTGCCCCGGGGGAACTACAGGACAGCCGTTGGCATTTGCAATGCAATAGGTCTTGCATTTATGCGAGTTTGAGCTATTGACATTGCAAATGACAATGCCTTTTATTTATGTTTCAAAAAAGAAAACAAGAATAAAAGGCATTGCCATTTGCAATGTCCATAGCTCAGTCTCGCGTAAATGTGAGACCTATTGCATTGCAAATGCTTGTTAAATTGTGCAGTGTCCTTTGTGCTCTCTTCCTGCCCACATCGGAAGCATGGTGCGCCACGCACTATAAACACAACCTTATCATCAATATGCAGGATTCCTAAGGACGGGGAAGGCACAAAGACCGCCTCACCCAGGAGCCGCGAAAAAATACAGCGTTTCCCGTGAGGCACTGCGCACATCCCACATGTGGGCCCTGCGGCCAAGCTCAGCCCTCCAGCTGCTGGAATGCACAGCCCAGGGGGAGGGAGGGGCAGCCGCCCTGGGCTGCGGGTATAGAAGGGCGCTCTAGAAGAAAACTAAATAAAGTGTCATTTATGTAGCACCCAAAACCAGCATGCAGGTACTACATCTGCTATTTTAAGCGGAAGCTCCTCTCAAGCAAAGATGGGTCAACCCAGCACCCCTTTGCATCAGAAGACGGCAATGAAAATGTCTCTCCATAGTAACCACGTCTTTGTTAGAAGGGCTGTGTGTTATTAGCCATTTGACAAACAACGAAGAATGTTGGATACTTAACGACAGTAGAACATAAAATTACGCACGCACCTACAGTTCAATAGGATTCCTTGCGAATGAACGCACATCCCCTGAGGGAACCCACTGCCTATTCAAATAAGCCTTTGTTAGAACTGGGGGTTTCTAGTTGGCAATGGTATACACCTTTGTCCAAATAGGGACCCTTGCGTCTAAGTCAGAGAAAGGGGATTACACTACTGGATAACCCCTGCTCGCCCCCTTGGTAGCTTGGCACGAGCAGACAGGCTTATCTCAGAGGCAGTGTGTTAAGCATTTGTGAACACATACAGTAATACAGTGAAGACACTACAGACGGACACCACACTGGGTTGTATAAAAATAAGTATTCTTTATATAGACTTATCACAAGACCACAAACAACAAAAATCCACAATAAGGCAATCACAAATAATACTTCACAATGGTAAAAGTAATTCAAAAATAGGTCATTCACTTAATCAGTCTTTAGCAACAGATAACCCCAGCTGGAGTTATCATGACGTCGAGGTCAAAGAGTTCCCAAAGTACGGTGCCAACTGCGAGGTGTGCAGCATCGGGCCCGGAGTCAAAACAGACACCCACAGAACAGTACCTTGGAAAGCAAAAACAAAGAAAACTCACAGCGTCGGGGAGACCTATTGTCGTTGGCGCGTCGCAGCGTTGGTTCCTTGCTTTGGGGAAGATGGTGCATCGGTGTCCCGGATGCTTGCGCAGGCACGGGAGGCATCGGTTCCTGACCGGAGAGGAGGTGACGTTATGTTGGCGCCGAAACCACAGTTCCTTACGAGGTCACAGTATCAATGAGCTCTTAACCACCTTCGTCGAGGTTCATCTTGTGTTCCCAGAAGTGATCTAACCTCTTGGGGTCTGGGTCCCCATATTTATACCAGTAAATCCTTTGTCCTCTGAAGGCAGAGGGTCCTGTACCTAGTTCAAACCAGTTCTGGATGCATTCTGCCAGAGCACAACTTCTTCCTTTGTCAGTGTGGGCCAGGGTAATCAGACGCACCACAGGAGGCGGAGCCAGCATTATGGAGGGAAGGCACAGCCCTATTCAGACCAAGGTGCTACTCCTCCCACCACTCTACATGCAGATAGGTCTATTCAGCCTAGTGCTGACTCACCCTGTCTCCTGGAGCCCCTAGACCCTGTCACTCACAAACCAGACATACAATACACACGCTAGCAGAGGCAGGCTGGATGGTTAGGTAAGAAAATACCGACTTTCTAAAAGTGGCATTTTCAAACACAGAATGTTAAAACCAACTTCACTAGAAGATGCATTTTATCATTCTGAGTTCAGGCATACTAAACTGGAATCTCTACCTCGTCCCCCGGGTCGGTTATTTCAACATGTTTTTATTAATTTTTTTTATACAAGAACAAACCGCCCATTCTGGCTTATGAGGACAGGTAGCCTTGCAATAGTGAAAAACAAAAATCGTTGGAATTCACTATTAGGTCATGCCACACACATCAGGGTGTTGCAGGGATTCTGCTTATGCACAGAACTATGCGCAGGAAACCAGGACCTCAGAGAATTGTGGTGTACCAGAAACTCCCCTCAGAACTAAGAACCCCTATCCGACTAGCTTAGTGTCACATTCGTTATCCGAGATTTAGCTCGGCGGTCCCAATGTATAGACAACCCAGAACAAGCGACTTAGATACTCTCAGGAGTGGTGGGAACCCAAAATACCCGTTGGTAGCTATATATTGGTCCACAACAGAATAACAAAGACACAGTAAAAGTTTAAAGAGTTTATTTTATAAACCTCGCGTCCTAAGATGCAGTACTTTGGCTAACACAAGCAGACAAATGGTTAGGATCAGCACCATCAGCATTGTTGCAATACCATAGAAAATAAAAGGAGCAATCATAATAATAATGACCGTGGAACACAACCACCCTCCTTTCTCTAGCAACTAATAAGGTATTATTAGACTAATAGAAGGTCTCTTAGTCTTGCATGGGGGACCCCATACCTTATAGATCAGCTTAGTGGAATCACATCACAGAATCAGCTAGGCTCTTTCCTGCTTCAGCTCTTCGTTTCGAATGTAACAGAAAACATGCTGCTCTGTAATATTAAAGGGCTCGTCTTTCAGGTATTGGCAGCAGTATGTATGTTATGTCTAAAAAGTGGTACGATCAACCTGAACACAACAACCTGCCCCGTCTAGTGACCCAGACTCGTTCCTTACACGGTGTACAGACCAAGGTCACTGCTCGCTGTTAAGGATGTTAAACAACAGACGGTTCTCATGCGAAGCAAAGTCGAGTCAGCAGTTCTCGAATGAATAACATGTAACAACAGTGTCGCGTGCAAAAGCAGCAGAAGCAGCAAGCTGGCTTTCTAACAGCCATCGAGGTTATGCTAACTTAGCGTTGTACATAGGGCGTGGTTAACCAACACTACATCCCCCTGTGATCGGACTACTAACCACTAGGGGCGGACTTATCAAGAACGCAGAGTTCAAGTTAGAAAAAACGGAACCAAGGGCATGAACTATAAGTCCATATAAGGTAAGTGTAAGTTCGAAAAGAAAAAAGAAAAAAGATGTCGGCAGGTGGAAAAAACCATGAAAAAATGGGAAAAAACGACACCGCTCGACACATCAAGGGTCTACCATGATAAAAAGTCAATCCATAAAAGTATAGGCACAATAAGTTGCAACAGCCTCCAAGAGGAAATCATTGGAGCGTTCCGCAAAAGTATCTGCCATCCAGTTTAACAGGTGAAAGGACCACACGTGCTCACTCACAATCGGAGCTTCCAGCACCACACGGGGACAACAGGAAGGTTCCTCGATATAACTTCGTTCCAGAAAGTCAATCGCAGCCTCTTCGATGGCCCAATTACCAAGGACTCCATGTGCTGCACCCAAGGCCATAAACCCAACACCAGAACATTCAGACTCATGAGCCGTTAAGGGGCCCATTAGTTGACCAAAATCCGGTACAGGTGACACCGAGGTTGAAAGGCACAAATTCAGAGCCCACTGGAAAGGACAATCCAGGCAGTGAAAGACGGGTTGTACACAAGTAAAGAACGGGAACCGGAAGGACAATCCATACGCGACACTTAAGGTCGCCAGGGGCAACGTGCCATAGTATTCAAGCATCCGGTTACGCAGATGAAACAGCTGGGGCATGTTGTCTCTGTACGCAAGTTGCGCAGCCATTGCGTAGGACGCAAACCAGCAAAAGTATTCCAGCAATAAGGGCAAGAAGCAAAGGAAGACCTCCGAAGACGCTGGAAAAAATAGAATGAAAAAACGCGGGGATCACACCAAAAATAGTCTGAAAGGAGGTCACGAGGCCGGAGCCCACTAGTTTAAAAAAATGGACAATGCCGGTCGTAGACGAGGCATTAAAGATAGTCCGTATCCATGTTCCAAAATGGAAGGGGAGGTCAGTATTCAAAAGCGCCTGCACCTCCGTGCGGGTGTATCCACGTGAAGAAGAAAGGTTTCACGGGATGAAGTTAAAGCGACCTCCCTTTGAGACAAAAGAGCCCTTATTCTGCTCATCTGGTTGAACTCTGCGCTCAAGGTTGGAATCGAAGGCCAGATAGAAACATCGAGCCGGCCATGCGGGGTGGGAAAAGGACATTATTACAGCAAACTACACGCTGGGAAACAGTGACTATGTACGGAATGCCCCTCAGCATCCCACAGCAATTCTCATTATTTAAAAGCAAATAACTACCGTTAGCAAGCAGTGTAAATGAAGGGGTTATAACTGGTACAGGAACACCTTTCACAACGCAAGCTAAATTAGGAGCGTGTACATTGCAAGCACCATGTAATTGTATATGTCTACACACTACAGAATGATCAGGAGCAGAAGTGCATTCCTCACCTTTCAGATAAACCTCTGTTCCCTCCCGCATGCATCTATATGTAAATGGGAGCGACCAAACTTCGTGCAGGAACGCACTACCAAGTTGTTCATATCTGCCCAGAGCATAATGTTTCATGCATGAACTAAATTGAAAAAGCGCAAAAGGTAAAGTGATTACGCCGTGAATAAGCCACGTGGCCGAATTTAACTCTGCAATAGAGAAAGGCAAAGGTTCTAACTTCTCAAAGTGCAGTAATGAATAAGTGGCATCTTTCATAGACATAAACTGTTGCTTTGCAGTCAAATTAAAAGGGAGGAACAGAGAGGAAACATTCATGTAATCCCATGGAACTTTCCCTGCCTTTAACGTCTGCAATGTCCATGCAAATTGCATAACAGAACGCAACTGATTCTGGCCATGGTATAATACAGACAAATCATCCTGCACAATATCTACGACAGATGAAACAATATTATCTAAAGTGTAAATCCTAGAAGACAAGGTATTTATACTATTATCAATCACAGCCAACACTTTTTCCATATTGGCCTGGTCAATAGCACGTAATCTGGAAGCAGCCTCAATTTGCGACAATTTCCAAACTTCATTGTAAATAGCATATACCCATCTTTTGGACCTGCCTACTGCAGGACCTTTAATAAAATCATTCAAATCAATTTTGTCGTCTAAACGTGACAAATGTAGCTTAACAGACGCTAATGTGGAATGTTGCAGCCATGACTGGCATAACTTACCCACAGAGTAGGTAGTTACAGTGTGTGATGATTCAAAACGAGGACCTACCCTGACTTGAGTGTACCCAGGTGTCAGTGCTAAAAATCGACATTGATAAGAATCTGAACCAGTTTGCCAAACCAACCAACTCTCAGGATTAAATGCCGAAACATTAAAGGTGGAGTTGGAAATAAGGGACTGCAACTTAAGAAGGGAAAGATCTGTGTAACTACCCCAACCGGGATAAGCACCCAGATCCGGGATTGCGAGGGAATTCATCCTTTCAGACGCAGATAAGCCAAGGCAAGTCGTCTGAAAAATAGATGAATTTAAAAATAACATGTGGTTAGGGATAAGACAGGCACGATGCAGAGCTTCTGTCCCCTGAACCTGCCACGGTTTAGTAGCCCAAACCGATTTAAGATCGACAGTAGTTTTCCATAGCTCATAGCCTCCGACTGCCAATTCGTCCATAAAGGATTTGGAATATAATTATTTGGTATGTGCCAACCGTACCTTCGAGGCAGTTTCAGGTGCCATCTTAAAATAAAAGGAGGCCGGTTTAGACACAGTGAAATCCGAAAAGTATGTGAACTTGTTCACTAACGTTGTAGAACTGCCCTGATGAGGGGTGGGACAATGTTCCCATTGTGTGTAATTAACAACATTTCGAAATGTATTTGCTCTGTAGGAAATGTGTGCCATAATGTTGATAACAAAATTGTTCACCATAATTAGCAGAATTTAAATATAAATCCTCAGCATCAAATGCAGCATAATATTTTAAATCAGAAAACAGTGCTTCTATTGCGTGTAAATCCCAATCATCAGATCTAATATTCTGTTTAACGACATCACCCATAGAAACACGAAACACATTAGGCACATTAATCACTTCTGTAGGTCCATGAATTTGAAATTTTACAGCATCCCAAGCAATCCCATCACGCACAGGCCAGGCAGTAATGTTCACAAAAGTCTGGTCCCTTTTCATAATGTGTGATGAGGAATGGGGGGCCAAAGTTCCAGCAATGGAATCAATCGAAGATCGCTCATTCAGGTAGTGTCCATTTATAATTTTAAAAAACACTACCACAAAGCCAATTGTCATGAACAAAAAAACACAGATTAGCACCAGCCAGATGTAAGTCCATGGTGCCACTAAAAAATGTCTCTTGAACCAGGCAAAAAATGTAGCAATTTTGGATGGGGCAGTGGAAGTCATTGATTCAGTTTCAAAGGAAGAACGGGACTGGTCAATCGCTGTTGAATGTAAAAGAGGCAATGGAACACTTGCAGGATAAGCATACTCAGGATCATCAGGCAAACCACCATCAACGGGCGGTATAAGAGGGGAAACAACAGCCTGCATCTCAACTGCAACTTCAGGCATGATGGTCGAGGGCGGCAGCACAACAGAATTTCGCAGAATGGAAGGGCAAGAAACTGAAGGTGTCATACTATGAAGTATCGGCCACTCGCTGTAGCTTGACATTGTCAATCGAGATTTACCTGTTTTCCTTGCGACCAGGAAGTGGTGGTAAAATGACTGTACGGGTACCCTGGACTCCAAGCACCAGGACTGGTGCACGATAAGAGGGGCCAAACTCTTTCTTATTCTCCACCTTCTCACAGACCAGATCACCAACTCGAGGTAGCCAGCCGACTACCGGAATCTGGAGCTCAGCTTCGCATGTAGAGGGTACGTGTTCCTTCGCCAGAATGTCTCTTGCTTCTTGTAGATTCTGTAATACAGCACAGTGATCATCTAGGTCAAAAGGCGTGGCAGCCGCCGCCATGTCTAGACCCTCAAGGTCCGGGACAAACATTCGTACTCCAAAGAGCATCATGTATGGGGTCCGCCCACCCAGAGACCTTCTAGGGAGATTATTAAGTGCACGTTGCACGTCATACAACTGGGCCAGCCAGCTTCGGCCTGTACCTAATACCCTTGCTGTCAAAGACTGCTTTAGGTCACGGTTCATTCGCTCCACAACACTATTGCCCTCAGGCCGGTATGGAGACGAAAATTTGACTTGGACCCCCAAACTTCTCATGGCTTCTTTGTAAGCCCTAGAGGCAAACGCAGGGCCCTGATCAGAATGAAGGGTACCACATGCAAAACTCCCAATAAAGATACGCAAATCCTTGATGACCGTCCGGGCATCAGTACTCCTTTGCGGCCATACCCAGAGAAAACGTGTGCACGAATTCACTGCAACCAAGATAAACTTGTACGCAGTATCAGAGGAAAAAGGACCGCAGTGATCTAAATAAACACACGCAAGTGGTTGATTAGATATAAACAGCCGCGTTTGTGGTGGACGCGCGACAGTAGAAGGTTTAATCTGCTGGCAAATGTCACATAAAAGGACATAAGCACGCGCTTGTTTGTACAAACCGTACCACCAGTAACGCTGCTGTAAAAGAGACACAGTCGCCGAAACGCCGGCGTGCGCTGACGCAACACCTTCGTGGGCAGCTGTAATCAGAGATGGTCTGCAGTCCGCGTTGGGAATCAATCTGTCACCAACGTCGTTAATCCTCACTAAAGGGACGTTATCAGGACTTAAACGATAATGATAGCGGGAAGGGAATCCTTTCGGAAAGCCCGTCCCTGTCTCGGACGCAGCAATAGCTGCCAAGATGTCATCATCAATCCTAGTTTTGGATCTTGTAACTGCTGCTACTAAATATGTCGCCACTGCGGTTTTTGCTGCCTCGTCAGCCAAACTGTTACCGACAGCATGGACACCAACACGCTGGTGACCAAGAGTGTGAACTACATTCACGAGGGGCAGGCCTTCTTTAAGTTCTGCCACTTGAACCCAAAGCATCTTGTGCTTAACTGTGCTACCTTTCGAATCATGAAAGTCATTCTGACTCCAAAAGTGTAAATTCTCGTTGTATGATTGAACACAATAAAACGAGTCACTCACTATAAGAGTGGTGACCCGAGCATCAGCAAACTCCAGCGCAAGCACCAGAGCTCTCAGCTCTGCCAACTGCGCGGTACAATCACCCAATGACTGCGTATGCACGACATCAGACTGGAACTCACCGTTCACGAAAGTACCTACTACAATTGCGCAGGCCGCTGAATAGGCGTGCTTTGATCCAGTTGCGGGTTGCGCAGACCCATCAGTGTATATGACACAATGGTACTCCTCGAGCGGGTGCAAAGTCAGAGGAGCAGGATGAACGAATTCATACTCCAAGAACTCCTGTGTCTGTAATGCCGCGTCAAACACATATGTGACGTCAGGCAAAGTCAAGGATGTTGCCCATTGTATCCACCTTGGATGCAAAGCCTTAGAATTAGGTACACTGGCTTTAGTAATCGCCTCAAGGGCTGGGTACGGTGTCACCACCAGCATGTGCTTTCCCTGTGATAGCGCTCGCTCTTTCAAGATCGCCATCTGAACTGCTGTCAGTACTTTCTCGATAGCAGAAAAGCGCAGCTCAGCCGAAGTGTACAGATGAGATTTGTAAGCAATGGGGACTGTGTCGCCCTCATTGAACGTCAAGTAGGTGAAACCCACTGCACCCGGTACGATTTTAATGACCAGGTTAGTGTGGTTATCACGAGTTTGCAAAAACTTTGAAGCTAGAAGATCAGACTGCAATGCTTGCAAAGCACAGGCAGCCAGCAAGATTTGGTATAAGACGGTTGTACCAAGGCACAAAGCGGCTTGATACGCTGGGCATAATCAGGAATGTAGGTACGACCAAAATTCAGAAAACCCAGCAAAGATTGTAATTTCTTCAGTGTCGAAGGAGTACTGAGGCGTGCGCTTTTCTCAAGGAACTGCGGAGCCAAGCCTCGACCCTCATTATTGAGTTTGTATCCCAAAAACAACACTGTGAACTCGGCAATGTGGGACTTGGCAAAGTTGAACTTGTAACCATAGTCAGCAAACATAGTTATTATGTTATCCACACGAGCAAGGTGTGGAAGCAACTCGTTGTCCGTGAGGTAGATATCATCTACATACAAATATGCTTCCGGGTCAATCATCTCCAAGAGTGAGACCACACGAGCAGCAAAGACCCCAGGGCTGTTTTTATAGCCCATTGGGAGCCTCTTGAACCATTTTTGTTTGCCACCAGAGGTAAACGCCGTCCACTCATAGCTATGAGGAGACAGGTTGTGGCTATAAAAGCCATTGGAGATGTCAAGTGTAGTTTTAAAACGTTTTCTCACAAGACTATCGACGAGAGCCGAGCTTTGTGTATTCTGTACCGCACATGTCCGGCAGTGCGAATTTAAGTGCCGGTAATCCAAAACTAGGCGGTACGAACCGTCAGGCTTTGTCACAGTAAATAAAGGATTATTCATGGGTGACACACATGTTTCAATCACTCCCTGATATTCCAATTGTTCAAGGATAGACGCGACGTGAGACCTAGCCTTGCGACGCATGGGGTATTGGGGTTGTGGCTGGGGCTCCGACCGCAACGGAATCTTATGATTGGGAGAAAATTTGTCCCAACCAACCTGAGTACGGTACAACGCAGGCGCAAGCACCTGCGCCCACTCCCCGGCTAACCTGTTAGAATGTTCCAATGGCACAGTGTGTCCAAAGGAAGGGAGGAATACCACCTCCCCTCTAGGAGCCTCCAACACGAAAGCCGGGGGCCAATCTGCCTCCGCCAAAAGAAGAATATCATAGGTGGAGGTTAGATGATCCCAAAACACCACGTTAATTTTACGCTGTATGTCACCCTCAATTAAAAGGGTAATTTTAGGCATTCTTTCAGGGGGAGCTACGCGAGTATCAGCAGTTTCAACACTTACAAATGTATCAGTTGCTGTCGCCGCCAGAAACGGACGCAGCGCTTGTCGCACTATTGTAACTTCCGCCGCGCTGTCTAGCAGCGTTAGTGCCCATGTCTGGTTCAGAAGCTGTGTCCGTACCATCTGAGGCATATCTCGCACTCAGTGCAGCAACTTTCTTCTTTTGAAACGGGGGTCTTTGACGTGCAGATTCGTCCTGTTTGCCTTTACCGTCAGTCTGACGGGGCTGCTCACGACCTTGAGCACCCTTTCCCTTTCCACGATCTCCGCCACCGGATTGATAAGCCGATGTTTCCTGTGAAGAACGAGGAGAGCGTTGTTCAGGAACCTGAAATCTATCAGGTGACTTAATGTTAGAACGATCGCGCAAATCATAAGTGCGTTCACTCTTTGTCTGCACTGGTGATGCAGAACGAGAGCTCCGTTTCTCCTGCTGCTTCCCCTGTTTCTTAGCTCGCCAACTTTGTTTTGGAAAGTTGGGCTTTTCGTCTTTCGTTGACGAACTCACTTTAGGCTGCTGTACTGCAGTCGGAATGACTACGGCGGGTTTTACACCCAAGGCGCTACGACCCACCATCCTGTAGGCTTTCGCTATAACTTTAGCGACCTCCTTTGGCCTGTCGCCAGGATCCACAAGTGCCATCATATTGCACACCTGGAATTGCATGGCATCTCCTTTGAGGTTGCCCATAACCATGGAACTAACCACATCGAAGCTATCGACAAGCCTCAATCCCAACTCAATCGCTGCCTCGGCACCATGATTGTCTTGGACCTTCTTGATGACCGAGGGCAGTACAGACATAGACGGAGTGCCGTAACACTTCGCATAGGTCGCAGCAAAGACCTTGCCCCAATTGTCACAGTCGACAATATCCGGGACAAGGTCTTTAGGTAATGTTATAGTGAGGATCCTGTGTTTATACACAGGAGAAGTATTGGGAAACACGGCTTCAAATTGATCAAATTTTTCAGCAAGCCAGTAAGGGAATTCATCCCTCTGCTGGGGGCGCTTGCCGACAACCGAATTAACCATAACTGGACTAATGACCGTCGCATGATGGTCAGTCGTGTGTCCCGCAACCGCAGGTAGCCCCACCTGCACATTGCGAGACACGTACTGCACTAACGCCCTATGGACCGTAATCAGGGCAGTGTGCAGCACTCTTAACTCCGCCACCGCCACAGTCATGTAGCGGGGATGGGGAGCATAACCGGCTAGCACCGGCCATGTGGCCCCTGCAATTGACAACAGGCCCATTCTCGCCGGCGCTACCACATGGGGGAGGGCGCCATTAAACCAAATAGTATGCTGCCAGACACTAAGGGGAATTTCAAGTGTCCGATAAGGAGCATAGGCAGCAGGCATCGCGGCGTGAGTATAATCGTGGAACAAATTGTCAGTTGCATCCACTTTGTCAAACGTCACCCAAGAGTAAAACAACTCATACGGGAACGCCGCATCAGCGCCTACCACTAAAATAACAGCCAAGCCATCATCCGGGACCCCCTAGACCCTCAAATGTGCGGTCAGGGGAACCCTACTATGCGCGGCAACGTTGACCGCCATCGGGACCCTTGAAAGAACAATGAAAAGCTATACTGTAGCACTGGGGTTCAGAAAAAGAAAACCTTTTTAATTATCAAGCTTGAAAGAACCTTCAGTCGAAACCTAGGTAGGATAAGCCGTCACTCAAGTTATCCGGAAACTAGAGTGAGGGCGTTGTGGACTAATAAAAGCACTACTAAGGCGTTTCAGATCAAAAGACCAAACGTTAGGTGCGCCATGTTGCAGGGATTCTGCTTATGCACAGAACTATGCGCAGGAAACCAGGACCTCGGAGAATTGTGGTGTACCAGAAACTCCCCTCAGAACTAAGAACCCCTATACGACTAGCTTAGTGTCACATTCGTTATCCGAGATTTAGCTTGGTGGTCTCAATGTATAGACAACCCAGAACAAGCGACTTAGATACTCTCAGGAGTGGTGGGAACCCAAAATACCCGTTGGTAGCTATATATTGGTCCACAACAGAATAACAAAGACACGGTAAAAGTTTAAAGAGTTTATTTTATAAACCTCGCGTCCTAAGATGCAGTACTTTGGCTAACACAAGCAGACAAATGGTTAGGATCAGCACCATCAGCATTGTTGCAATACCATAGAAAATGAAAGGAGCAACCATAATAATAATGACTGTGGAACACAACCACCCTCCTTTCTCTAGCAACTAATAAGGTATTATTAGACTAATAGAAGGTCTCTTAGGCTTGCATGGGGGACCCCATACCTTACAGATCAGCTTAGTGGAATCACATCACAGAATCAGCTAGGCTCATTCCTGCTTCAGCTCTTCGTTTCGAATGTAACAGAAAACATGCTGCTCTGTAATATTAAAGGGCTCGTCTTTCAGGTATTGGCAGCAGTATGTATGTTATGGCTAAGAAGTGGTACGATCAACCTGAACACAACAACCTGCCCCGTCTAGTGACCCAGACTCGTTCCTTACACGGTGTACAGACCAAGGTCACTGCTCGCTGTTAAGGATGTTAAACAACAGACGGTTCTCATGTGAAGCAAAGTCGAGTCAGCAGTTCTCGAATGAATAACATGTAACAACAGTGTCGCGTGCAAAAGCAGCAGAAGCAGCAAGCTGGCTTTCTAACAGCCATCGAGGTTATGCTAACTTAGCGTTGTACATAGGGCGTGGTTAACCCACACTACAAGGGCATGTCCTACCTTTTACATACAATGCACCCTGCCCGTACGCCTACCGTAGGGGAGACTGATATGCAGAAAAGGGAAGGTTCAAGGACTGGCGAGTGGGTGCACTCAACGAGTCGACACGGCAGTCCCAGACTGCGTCCAGGCTCTGCAATGGCAGGCCCGAGTTACACTCTACGGGCTGCTTCGGTTGGTGGCACAATCAGAGCTGCAAGCCCACCAGCAGCATTTGATTCACAAGCCCCGGGCACACATGGAGCACGATACGAGGGTCTGACAGTAAATCAAATAAGTCAATCATGGAGTCACTAATCAAAAACATCAATTTAACATAGAGAGCATATGCACTTTAGCACTGATCAGCAGTGGTAAAGGGCCCACAGTCATAAATCAGCCAACAACAGGTCAGAAAAAATACAGGAGGAAGGCAAAAAGTTCAGGGATGACCCTGCAAAAAGGGCCAAGTCCAACAGCCTTACATTCATTCATGTTCCATCGAATGGACTCGCTGGAGTAGTGAGGGAAAAACGACGACGCTTGGGAAGCCAGTGTGCCTTGATTGCAATCACGTAGTGTGTCAAAGGAATCAGCAACAAAGAGGCACTGCAGCTGCTCGCTCCCGAAGGCAAAACGGTGTGGGATTCGAGGAATGCAGCTGCAGCGTTCCGCGAGTGGTGCGTGAGAGCTTGTGTGAAATCTGACACATAACAGATGGCACACTGAGCACCGCTGCTCGTAACCGCAAGCGGTAGGCTGTGGGCAGATACATTTCCTGTGAAAGGTGGAACATACACCGGCCTTTGCCCAATTGCGTGCTGTCTTTTTAGAAAGACGCACGCAAAGCCCAATAGAAAAAATGCTACAAAAAAACACACGCACGAGTGTGTGAAAAGTCCAGAGTGATTCCAAGAGGTCGTTTTCCATGGGCAACGCATGCGCGCTGCGCTAGGCTCGACCTAAAAATCACAGCAAGATGGAAGACCACAACAAATTTGTCTATATTATGATTTCCCTTTTTACAACCCTGGTTTCATGGCACCGTATACAAATCTGGAAACCAATTTATCGATCTCTATTAAAAAACAATGTGTGAGAGATCAATAGAGGAAACACCCCGAAAATATAATTGAAGCGGGGAGCTATATTCATTTTAATTACCTGCACTTTCTTCACAATGAAAGGTTCAAAGTGGTCCATTTCTGGAAATCCACCTTCATTTTGTCCATCAGAGAACGTCATGGACGAGTCCCAGT
This sequence comes from Triturus cristatus, assembly GCF_964204655.1. Classification (NCBI taxonomy): domain Eukaryota; kingdom Metazoa; phylum Chordata; class Amphibia; order Caudata; family Salamandridae; genus Triturus; species Triturus cristatus. Next base: position 35,298,550 of record NC_140590.1, on the reverse strand, counting down.
AGGCCCAAACTCAGGAGAATACCAAGGTATTTCAGGTTTGTAGTCTTCCCATGAAAGGGTAAGGAGCCTAAAGAAGCTTGCAGAGTGGACGCGGTGAGTGGTGTTGCCTCACATTTTGGCCCTAGAAACTCAAGAAAAGATCAATCAAGGCCATCTGAGCAGGTGCAGATTCAATGTGACGAACAAAGTGAGCAAAATGTCATCTTCACAGTAAAATGCTTTGAGTTCCCCCACGGATGTCGATTCCCCTTGATGTCGTCTGCCTGACGTATAGAAGTAACCAACGTAGTGGGAGTGCAGTACGGGCTTTTGCCAGTGTGAGAAAATTGGCACCTATGCCAATCCTTTCCAGAGTCTAAACATATATCCCCATTCCTCTCTGTCAAAGGCCTTTTCGGCATCTAGGGAGAGAAGGATCCATTCATGAAGGTCATCTTGCACTTGCAACAGAACATGTTTAGGAGATAAACTACCTTGGATAAAGCCTACCTGAGCAGAGTTGACCAATTTGGAGTCAACCGTTTTGAAGTGATTAACTAGGACCTTCACCATTATCTGGATATTGGTGTGAATGACCGAAATTGGCCTATAATTAGAACATCCCAGGGAGTACCTACCTGGTTTGAAAATCTGAAATATCTTGATAAATTCGTCCTTTAGGTAACCTTCTTCCAGAGCCTTCCAAAACATTGGAGACAGTACCGGGTTCATCTGCTGTTTAGTGGATTTACAAAATTCAGCAGGGAATCCATCATCCGCCAGAGCTTTATTATAGTCCTTTTCATCAATAGCCTCATCAATCTCCTCATCGGTAATTAGTCTGTCTGGGTTTTTTGATTGATCCACTGACAATGTGGGGACAGGTAGGAGGCGGAAAAATACAGGGCCCGATTCACAAATGTAATCTGAGACAAAATCCTAACTTTACGACTTTCAGAATTCACAAAAGGCATTTAGGAGTAGTAGAGTTAGGATTCCTAACTTTACTACTCCTAAATGCCTTTTGTGAATACCGAAATTCGTAAAGTTAGGATTTTGTCTCAGATTACTTTTGTGAATCAGGCCCTCAGTCTCCACAGTGTCATCTGGACGTCCATCGTAGTATAATGGGATTCATAGAAAGAGTGGAATTCAGCCGACACATTCACCGGGTTAGTCAGTAAGCCCCCCGTTTTGTCACGTATCACAGATGCAGTCCTATCGGACTCCAGTTGGCGAAGTTGAGCAGATAATAGCCTGCCCACTTTAAGCTCCGCATTCATGTTGGCGTAAGTGAAACAGAAGCGTGTCTGCTGTTTGTTGTTCATTCAGCGCCATTTTTACTTGAAGCGTCGTAGTAGTGTCAGTGTGGGAGTCGCAGAGTTTGCAGAAGTCAATTCCTGCACCTTCCATTCCAGAAATAATCTGTTAGTACGCAACTGCCTCTTTGCCTGTGCCGCATCTCTCATTAGAGCCTCCCCTTAAATATGCCTTCACTGCTCCCCATGGGGTCTGTGGTGAAGACAATGAACCCTTATAGTCACGGAAATGTTTTTCTACTTGTCGTTGCAGATAAGCTTTGGCCTGAAGGTGCTTGTATTAGGAGGTGTTCATGCGCCAGGAGGTGCTCACGGGCGAACTCGTCGTTAGACTCACTTGAAGCGTAATGAGGTCCGAGATCATGTTATGGATTATGAGTGAGTGCCGAGAAGAGATGTCCTGCTACATTGGGGGTTGCTAAAAAAATATTCAATTCAAGTACATGATAATGTAAAAATGTGATCTCTGTCACCGGCGTGTAGAAGTCACCACGGTTCATTTAACGCATAATATGAAATTAGATCTCACCGTATGGTCCGGGCTCAGTTGTGTCAGAGATCTGGAGTCCCAGATCTGTCTAGGATCATTCCAGTCTCCTCCAAGTATGACTTCAGTCTTGCCAGAGGAGAGAAGACAGTTTAATTAGGATAGGAACGTAGATTTTTCTTCCAAAGGGGCATACATAGAATCCACAATTACGCATGTTTTGTTAGAGCCTTCCGGGTCCGCCCATGTCTGTATACTCTGACCGGAAGAGATTTATGTAGTATAATTGCCAAATCCTTCTTTCGGTGCACTGATGCGCTACCGCCAGCAGGGGACTGTGGTGTTCTGCCCCTACACCTGGGGTCACAAAGACGGACCGGACTCTGGTATTGTGGTAGTGCCCAGATTATAACTGAAGCCACGCCCGAAGCCCCGGGCTCTTTATTTGCCTAACTCACGCTGGCCTGCCATATGCCCACCACAACACATGTTCAGGGGTTCCCAACCAGGATACCCCCAGCGTTATGGGGAGACATGGTATCTCCCATAATCAACAACATTACATTCCTCCTTTACCAGGAGATAATTACAATAAACCGAAACATCAACGATATAAAAATGGAACAATAGGAAACACTCATAGTTCACAAATTACAGTTCATGAGAGTAGGATGCTTCTGGAATATTTTTACTTGGTCTTGGGTTATCACAGCCTCTTCTTACTGCCACAGGCTCAGAAGTCATCGGAGATTAGCAGGACACAAAGTCTTTATACCTCAGGGACGGTTTCAGGTGTGACCGCAGATCATACCGACCTTGGCTACTGCGCCCTGAGGGTGTTGGTAATGACACAAGCAGGCTATCGTAGTCTCTGGGTCTGGCGCTCGCACCCCGGATGTCAGGGATCTCTGGCTCAGAGTCTTGGGTCGCACCAAGGATCGGTGTCGTGATCAAGTTCTCTGTTGCTGTGGGTGTGGGGTCACCAAGCTCTCCCTCAGTGCCTGGAGGGCTGTTTGTGACAGTCTCTCCTGGTGGACTGGCTGCTAAAATTCTTCGTTATCGTCCTCCAGGACTTTCTTGAAATGAGAAATGTTGCGGGTCACACTCTCGTTGCCTCTCTGAACGGTTACTTTGGTGCCTTTGACTTTGATTATGGTCCCTGGGTCTAATTCGAAATGTAACCAGAACTTTCCTCCCAGGTGGCGGTCTTGTACCGGCACACGGTCACCCACAGCGACCAGGCGTTCTCTAGTGTGTCTTCTCCTAGAGGCCTCGTTATTGTTCTGGGTTCGCCTGGAGTCCGACTGATTCAGGGTTTTGGTGTCTCTTCCCACACAGGATGATGCGGGATGGTGTCAGTCACAGTTCAACAAAGCATAGCCTGCTCGAAGAGATGCCTGTGGTACAGTGAGGGGTGAACCTGTACTCACAGAGGATCTGGTACACGGCTTGTTCCAGATTGCGACTTTCTGCTAGGGCAATTTGAATTGTTTTGTTGAGTGTTCTCATCAGGCGTTCCACTTTGCCATTGGCCTGAGGCCATCTCTGGGGTATCCGTCGGTGCCTGACTTTGTGGGATACTAGGTAATCTGTCACTTCCACGCTGGTGAAAGACGGGCCATTGTTGATGCGGATTTCACCAAAGAGTCCATGTCTTACCATGAGTTTTTCAAACTTTGTGATTACTTCCACTACAATGTTGTTCAGACAATCTCAACTTCCGGGTATCGCAAAAAGTTGTCCACCACCACTAGCATGTATTCTCCTCCGGGTAGACTGCGGAAGTCAGCACTCACTCTTTCCCATGGGGCACTAGGAGCCATTTCAGTGATGACTGGTGCAGACTTACTTGGTGGGCCAGTCACAAGGCAGACAGGACAGTGTCGTACAATTGTTTCTATCTGTTGGTCTAGGCCGAGAAACCAGACCTTGCTCCGGAGTCGGTTTTTCGACTTGACTATCCCTTGATGGGCTCCGTGTACGTGAAGGGACGCTTTCTGGGTTAGACTCTCCTGTAGGACAAGGCACGGGCCTCTCAGGAGACAGCCAGCAGCAGTCACGGATAGCTCTTGGCGGGCTTGATATAGGGCTATAAGGCTAGTCTGGGCTGTCGCAGTGCGGAGTGGCATTGGGTTTTGCAGCGGCTTCCAATCACTTGAGGTGACTGCTTGGATAGCAACCTGGAGGCAGTCATCTTACTTGGGTGGCTTCTATTACATCATCTAGGGAGATTGGAAGGGGCCTGGACCTTTCCACAATCGTTCTCACGTAATCCTTAGTAGCCGCCGCTTCTGCTGCTTCGGGGAGGGTGACCGTTCCAGCATGCCTTGATAGAAAGTCTGCTGGGTCCAAGGTATCTGGTCGATACTCAACAGTGAATTGAAACTCCTGCAGCTTCAGAATCCATTTTTCAATCTTCGGGGAAGGGTGTGATGAGGAGCCATAAAATAGCGGGATTAGAGGTTTGTGGTCGGTGATGACTGTAAACGGATGACCATACATTTATATATAGAAGTGACAACACCCCCCCAGGATTGCATTAGCTTCTATCTCAATCTGTGAGTACCGCTATTCAGTTGGCATGATGGTCTGGCTGGCATAGCAGGATGGTGCCCATTCTCCACACTCTTGCATCGAGCTAGGACGGCGTCTAGGCCAGTGAGGCTGGCGTCAACCACCAGTTGAGATTCTTTCTTGGGGTCGAAATATACTAGTGTGGTGTCTCCAGATAGGGCTGCCTTTGTTTGCTGGAACGCTTCTTCCTGCACGGATTCCCATGTCCATTGTCTGGCTGCTTTGGTTAGGTCTCTGAGTGGGCCGGTTAGGTCAGACAAGTTCTTGATGAAACGTCCACAGTATATTACCATACCCAAAAAACTGCGAACTCTTCAGACACTGACATTGGGGCTGGCGCATCCTGGATGTCTTTCACCTTGTCGGGATCAGGCCCAATGACTTTATCAGAGAATCGATAGCCGAAAAGGCTGATGTCTTTCCTCAAGAAATCGCATTTTTCTCGGTGTAGCGACAGTCCACTTTCTCTGAGGTGGGAGAATACGGCTTGAAGATGAAGGAGGTGTTCTTCCAGTGTGGGAGCGTGTACCAAGATGTCCTAGCTCATGTTGAGCACTCCTTTCAGCCCATGGAGAAAGTTTTTGATGATGTTCTGGAAGACCTCTGCAGCGTTCGAGATCCGAAAGTTGAGCGGGGTGTTCCTCCAGAGTCCCGCATGAGTCGAGAAAGTACTGATGGGGCAGGAGTCTGGGTGCAGAGGTATTTGATGGTAGCCAGAACGAAGATCCATTTTGGAGAACCAATTAGACCCTGCTGGTTTACAGATGATGTCATCTACTGTTGGTGTAAGATGGCACCCGAGTACAGAGATCTGGGCCTAAATTTATCGTTTTTTTGCTCACCATGCCATTCCAGTTTGAACCCAGCCATATGCAAATCAGTCTTGACCCTGTGCCTCATGGGTACAGTCCAGCCCGAACTGCCAAGCCAGGTCCTCCCTGGACTGGAAACAAGCATCCTGGGACCGGTTTTGGGGTTTCACCCCTCTTCAGCCAGGATAGCTTGATTCCAGTGGCATGGAGAGCGCGGGACCCACGTCTGGGCATACCCTTCCCACTCGGGGTGACAAATGCAAAAACAACAGTGATGGACAGAATACAGAACAATGTCATACATTCACCCCCGTACAGAGATCTGGGCCTAAATCCATTGTTTTTTTGCTCACCATGATGTTCCAGTTTGAACCCAGCCATATGCAAATCAGTCTTGACCCTGTGCCTCATGGGTACAGTCCAGCCCGAACTGCCAAGCCAGGTCCTCCCTGGACTGGAAACAAGCATCCTAGGACCGTGGTGAGCAAACTAACGATGGATTAAACCCAGATCTGTGACTGGGGGTGAATGTTTTGCCATTGTGCAACATTTCGTCCATCATCTTGTGTGTTTTGCTGTTCGCCCTATGTGGGAAGGGTATGCCCAGACGTGGGTTCCGTGCTCACTATGCCACTGGAGTCAAGCTATCCTGGCTGAAGAGGGGTGAAACCCCGAAACCGGTCCTAGGATGCTTGATTCCGGTCCAGGGAAGACATGGCTTGGCAGTTCAGGCTGGACTGTTCCCATGAGGCACAGGGTCAAGACTGATTTGCATATGGCCATGTCAGAACTGGGGTGGCGTGGTGAGCAAAATAACGATGGATTAAACCCAGATCTGTGACTGGGGGTGAATGTTTTGCCAATATGCAACATTCCGTCCATCATCTTGTGTGTTTTGCTGTTCGCCCTATATGGGAAGGGTATGCCCAGACGTGGGCCCCGTGATCACTATGCCACTGGAGTCAAGCTATCCTGGCTGAAGAGGGGTGAAACCCTGAAACCGGTCCTAGGATGCTTGATTCCGGTCCAGGGAAGACATGGCTTGGCAGTTCGGGCTGGACTGTTCCCATGAGGTACAGGGTCAAGACTGATTTGCATATGGCCATGTCTGAACTGGGGTGGCGTGGTGAGCAAGATAACGATGGATTAAACCCAGGTCTGTGACTGGGGGTGAATGTTTTGCCAATATGCAACATTCCGTCAATCATCTTGTGTGTTTTGCTGTTTGCCCTATGTGGGAAGGGTATGCCCAGACGTGGGTCCCGTGCTCACTACGCCACTGGAGTCAAGCTATCCTGGCTGAAGAGGAGTGAAAACCCGAAACCGGTCCTAGGATGCTTGATTCCGGTCCAGGGAAGACATGGCTTGGCAGTTCGGGCTGAACTTTTCCCATGAGGCACAGGGTCAAGACTGATTTGCATATGGCCATGTCTGAACTGGGGTGGTGTGGTGAGCAAAATAACGATGGATTAAACCCAGATCTGTGACTGGGGGTGAATGTTTTGCCAATATGCAACATTCCGTCCATCATCTTGTGTGTTTTGCTGAACTTTCAAGGAGTCGGAGTTCTGCTTCTACCTTTGGCCGGAGGTGGAAAGCAATACTCCGGTGTCTGAGGGCTAATGGAGCCACTGACTTGTCAACGTACTAATGGATGACTTGTCCTCTCAAACACCCAATCCAGTCAAACAGTGGTGTGAAATCTTACAACAGTGAGTTCAGGTCTTGCGCGTGCACATCCGAATGCGAACTGGATTAGGTTGAGGTCCTGGGCGGTGGGACAGCTGAGTAGGAATCCTGATCCTTCTCGCGAGACATAGACTTTAGCTCGTTGGTGTGTGGCATCGGGAGAGAGGTCTGCCTGGAAAACAATGCACAGCTTAGGCGGGGAGTGGTTGCCAAATGCGTACACCTGCATGTTAGTGTTGCGGATTGCTTTGTGGGTTGGGTAGGCTTCGGTAAATGCTGGCACCCATGAGGTTAATGGTGGCTCCCGTGTCAATGAACGCAGCTATGGAGTGGCCTTGCACTCTGATCTTGCAAATCGGTGCTGCCTGCTGGGTGGCTGTGAGCGCGTTCAACATCCTTACCACGTGGACAGTGGCTTCGTCATCATCTTCCATGTCGCTGTTGGAGGAGCTACTGGGGAGTGGTTCTAGTGCTCGTACTTGCTTCTTTGGGCCCTTGGCCTGTCTTCTTTGTGATGAGCGACACACTTTGGAGAAGTGGTTCAGCTTTGCGTACACACTGCAGGTCTTGCTACTGGCAGGGCAGCGTCTTTCGTGGGCTTCCTCACTACCCACACGGGCGAATCTGTGGACTTTGCTTGGAGGAGTGTGGGCTTGATTTGGCGATTTTTGGTCTGCTCTCTCGATCTTCTGTGCGTATGGTGTTGACAAGTTCTTCTTTAATTGGCACGGCAGGCTTAGGAACCATGTGGGCCACTCTGGCCTTAGACAGCTCTTTGGAACGCCCCAGCGTCAGGATGTCCCCCATTGGTATATTATGTTTTTGCAGGACGAGTTCATGCAGTTCGGACGATGTGCATCCCTGGATGAACTGGGCCTGGACTTCGTCATCCTCGTCCGGGAGGGTGGAGGTGTTCGCCAACTCTTTCAGCCGTCCATAGAAGACATCTACCGACTCACCTGGCTGTTATCGTGCATGGCAGAGAAGGAACCGTTCATAGTCGGGGTTGGCGTAGGGCTCGAAATGAGCTGTGATGACATCGCACATGGTGGCGTAGTTCCTCAGGGGTCTGGCTTCACATACTGTCTTGGAGATCTTGTGGATGTCCGCTCTGCCCAGGTGGAGGAGCATGGGCCTCCTCCGTGGGGCCAGGATCTCTGCAGCTTCAAAGTAGGTCTCTAGGCGCTCAACCCACACCTTCCAGCATGTCGCTTGGGAGGGAGGGCTCAACCCACACCTTCCAGCATGCCGCTTGGGAGGGAAGGGGCCTGTTATGGTGAATAGCTCCAGCGGCGGAACTGACACCATGATGGCGAGTGGAGAGTTGCAGTGGCGAGCAGAAGTGGAGAGCGCTGGGTAAGTGTAGAGTTAGGCACACTAATGGCTTGTGGCACTAGGTATCAGGTCTGGATGTGCGACGGGGCTGGCTGTGACCTTGTGCGACATCACAAAGGATGGGGTAAGGCTAGAAAAGTGAGGCCTTTTTTTACACTTTATGTAATGCGTTAAGCTGTTGACGTTGAGTGATGTCACTATAAGCTTTAGTGCGGTAGGTCTGAACATGATCATGTCTCCAACTCTAGGGAAGGAGGTGTGTGGTGCCCACCTGGCTCCATTGAAAATACAGGAGTAGCTTTACCGGCCTTCAACGTATATGAATATGTGGCATTGGGGGGGGGAGGGGGAGAATTCACAACACACTCTCAGCCTGGGATCCACACACCCTGGCCACCCATCTCCTAAAAGGTGATATCAGGACACCAATATGGGTGGAAAGTCATCAAGATGAGCTATCAAGACCCCTCCCTGGTACAACCAGCTCTCCCTGTGCTGCCTCCTGACATCATGTCCCAATCTTACCTGCAGAATAAATAAAAAAGTGGGCAAGTGGGGCAGGCACAGTTGAGATCCCTACCCTCCACTGCAGGTATGAGCAAAATCAAAAGCAGAAGGACTTCCAGGGGTTTTGAAACAACATAACAACATTGGGGAGAAACCAGGGAGGGGGCAGAACAAGGCAAAATGTCCTCTCACGGGGGGGGGGGTTCAGGTCACATCTTAACAGGTGATCTCAGTTTGTCTACTGGTTTAGTTTGTGTCCATCATCTTGGTTTCCTCCCTGTGCACACTTGTGTGTCACTGTTTCCCACCGAAGCCTCTCCTCCTGGTCTGTACAGGGTGAAACTTCCAACCACTTCAATGAAATAGTCATAGGTTCTTGTGTTGGGAGTGTCGCCTCCATTTCCCAGCCATCCATTGCACCGAGAAACCTCTCCAGATCTTCCAGATCATCATATTCCATGGTGCACCTCTAAAAGTAATTAGCATCATAGCTGGCTCAAGCAAACCATATTTGATTTACTTTTTACGGAGACATGGTCGTTGAGCCAGGAAGCGTTTTCATTTGGCCTTTAACTCAACAGAGAAATCCGCCGAGAAGTAGACTTGGTTGGTCTTAAGCTAGTATGGACCAGAGGTTTTAAGTTTCCTGGGGATTCTACAGGCTTGTTGGTTTCTGACACAGTTAAGTACCATGTGACACAGAGGGCCATCGACTTTAATGTTGCAGTATCATAACCAGTGTGCTCGGTGGAACTCCAGTGGATGGTGAAAAGTAGAATTCACAATGTGGGAATCAGAGTATTCAGAAAGAGGTGCATGTCATCCTTCTCTTACAGTTTCGAGAGTCCAGATATGTGCACATTGTCCCTCTTGCTGAGGTCCTCCAAGCCCAAAACTTTCTTGTGTACCCTCCACAGGTCAGGCCCCGAGTTGGGTTGCGCATCAGGACGTCCTTCTGTCTCCCTCATTCTGCCCTTCAGATTCACCACCTGTGCCCGAAAAAATTCTCAGTGCAGGGACTGGACCACCAACATGTTGTTGAGCACCACCGCATTCACGATGTCTATTGAGAGCTTAATATCTGCCAGTTCTTTCAACAGAGTCACTATGGCCGTATTCTAGATTTCCAGAGCTTCTGCCATAGCTGTGGGACTTTGTACTGGGGCAATTGGACACCCCTTCTGACAAGAGGAGTTGGCGCATGTGCTTAACTTTCAACATGTGTGAGGACATCAAGAGGAAGTAGGGGGCATCCAGGAAGGCAGAATCAAGGTTAGAGATTACGGCACAGGAGTTGAAGGCAGTACTTCGCTACTAGGAGCCAGTCCCTCAAAACCACACAGAGTAGATCGTGTACTATGATCCAGATGTCCGTGGGGCAGTCTCAAGATAGGGAGACACCTGTTACCATCTGTGATAATAGATAGGTAGTAGAGAGTCTCCAGCTTCTATCCGCACTTTAGCTACTGATCCGGGGTGGGGGGGGGGGGTCGGAGGACACGACAGTTGTCAGTCACACTTCTGGGAAAGTCATGCCATCCAGGGTGAAGTGAGAACCAAAGAGGGAGGTGAGAGGGTAGAGGTCACGTGGAGCTTTTCAGCAGTGGGCCAAGCACAAGTTCATTGGTCTGAACCCCTTCTAAGATGGCAACCCGTGATCCTTGGTGAAGTCCTCTGAACCCCTTCTAAGATGGCAACCCGTGATCCTTGGTGAAGTCCTCTCTCAATGTGCATTGGCTGCGCCTCTTCCTGATGTTGAAAAGTGCTTCAAAATACCTCCTCGGTGTGAAGAGCAGTGGCAGGTGGTGTTAAGAGCAGCAGTAGGTTGTATGGGGTATCCGGTCTCCACAAAAGAGAAGGTCCACTCTCCCATCAAACCAGAGAGAGCCAGGTGGTGTCACAAAGCCCATCACCGGTAAGGCAATTCAAAGCCCTCCTACATCAGGGATATGAGGGAGTAGAGACCAGTGCAGAGGGGGAATGGCAAAGCCCCTCATATCTGGCTTTTGGGACCAGTTCATGTCAAACAGACAAGGTGGAGGCCTGGCATCCTTTTAGTGTTGTGGGGGCCGTTGTGGAGATTAAGCAAGCTACTGCCCAGAGTTGCAGAATGGGACTCCATGATTGGAATAGGCACCAAGGCGAGAATTATCAGGTCCGAGGAATTTTTTGAGCCCAAGACCCACCGAGGCGGGGAATTGAACCCTGGTCCCGGGCCAGACCTCTGCATCAGGGTCTGCCGCTCTAACCATTGAGCCACACTTCTCACTCCTTTCGCATTTCCCATTCCCAAGAAAGAAGACAAGACCTAGACCAGGAAATATAGGATGGATTGATAGAGGAAACTTTAAAGACTATGCTATTCAGCAAAGCACCTGGAATAGATGGCTTCCTGATAGAATTTTATAAAATTACATCTCAGCAATCTATTCCACTATTAGGACAGCTATTCCTGGAGGCAGTTTTTTATAGAGACTCACTGCCCAAATTCATCTGAGTCTCGATCTCTCTGATCCTGAAACCTGGTAGAGATAACCTTCGCTGTGAAAACTACCTTCCACTATCCCTCATCAACTCAGATGTAAAAATCCTCGCCAAGATCATGACAAACCGTTAAAAAAATCCATTCTGTCGCTGGTGCATAGCGATCAAGTAGGATTTGAACCGGGCCATTTTTCCTGCTACCATCTCTGGATTTTGTGCCATCTTTTATTGGTAACGAACCTCAAAACCACCAAACAAATAGCCTTTTCTATTGATGCAGAAAAGGCTTTCGACCGGGTTGAGTGGAGTTATCATCGCAGGCTATTGGAAAAGATGGGGAAAGGCCCAAGTTTCTTGGCCCAGCTCAGGTGGTTGTATAACAATCCCCAGCAATAATCTGCTGCAATGACTTCCGCAACCACCCACTAAAGGTCTCCTGAGACACCAGACAGGGGTGCCCAATCTCCTCCTTACTGTTTATACTGGCTCTGGAACCCTTTTCAAAGTGATGCCAACAAGCATGATGTATTTGGGACTCTTGATCAGTACTGCCCTCTTCCTGATTATGGAAAATATAAAAAATATCACCTACCAAATTCTCTGAGATTTCTCTAAATGGGACCATCTGCAACTCTCGCTCTGGGGTAGGGTTCAAAGTATTAAAATGGTGGTTGCACCCAGATTTAATTATAGCTTCTGCGTGTTGCTGATACCAGTGCCGGTATTACACCTACGACAAGAGGATTCCTAGATAGTGCAATATATTGGGCAAGGGGACAATCTGAGACTAGCAGCATCTAAATTATACACCAGCACCACCATATGGGGACTGTGCTTACCACAAATGGAACTATAAAATGCAGCTGCGGACTTCTCCCAACTAATATACCAGTTCTACTCCACACAGGAAACCTGTTTGCTGACGATTGAAAAGAATCTCCAGAGTGCTCCACGTAATCTCTCCTCCACTCTATATAAATGAGGGTCCATGGCATCCTCCCATACACATCCGATCCTTCAAGGTACACGAAAACTCTGGGAGTCTTCACAAACCTCTGCTACAAAAAGGAGTCCTGCATACATCAGCACCTATTTGGAACTAAGGGTCATTTTACAGGATGGCCAACCACTCTCATGGCCTCATGGTGCAAGAAAAGAATTTTGTCTCTTGGCCAGTTAAAATGAGACAGACTCTCTCTCACCTTTGAAGACCTCTAGTAGGAATTCCAGCTGGAACCAGAACAAATCCTCGAACATAAGCAACTAAAAGCAATTCTCTCTAGGAGACTGAAGCATGATCTCCAGATGGGTAATTTCTCCCTTCATTGGCATTTAAGCACATGTGGCATGCACAAAAACTCATCACTGACTTCTACTACACTCTCATGGATCATATCCACTCACAGGCCACAACGAGATCACTCTTTAAACGCTGGCAACCACACCTTTCAGGCTCTATTGATGAGATGAACTGCAAAGCGGTACTTTACTCTCATGGCAAAAGATTAAGGGAAGCCGGGCTAATATTGTGTTACTTCAAAATCTTACATGACTGGCACTGGTCACTCTTCCAACTCCATAGGGCTGGAATTTCCATATAAATCATAATGCTGGCACTGTACCCATGACAGAGTGGGTATGATACACATTTTATGGACCTGTCTCTTTATCCAACCATAATGCGATGCAGTATAGGAGATGTTCCCAAACTGCAATGACCTTGATCTCCAAACTTCCTTGGACCTAGCACTCCTACATTTCACACAGGAGGTAGACAACATCACTAATCATCAAAACAGGTGGTTGAACACGTTATTGGCAGTTGTGAACATATGTATTCTATGGTATTGGAAGTCTGTCAGACAACTGACAGTGGATGATTGGTTGTCAGCTTTAGCAGATACAGCATCTCATGAAAATGTAATATAGAAACCGAAATGAACAGCTTATGTTCTTGAGAAAATCTGGGGGCTGTTCCTATCTTAGAGAGATTTGCATTCGCACTACAGACAATGACCACAGATCGGAGCCCCCAACTCCTGCCTGTCTGCTCAGCCACATCCAGATATCCGAGATACTAGAGAGGTGGGATTAACCTTCTCTCCCCTTGGAGTGAACTACTCATGAGGTCCTGTATATTACTGCTTCTCCTATCTCCATTACTAAATTATATTATGTCAGGATAGAGGGCACTACTGTATACGACTTAGACATTTTGTTGGCCCTAGCAATAATATAATTTAACAGAAAGCAAGGAACTGGTGGTGAGATGGTACTTTATTTACTTTTGTTTGTTTATTATACCTCATATTAAACTATTCGCTAAGCATCTACTTTCATTTGTATATCTGTGCACATATACTGCTGCACGGTTACAAGTTATTATTGACCATTGCACCATTTTGATACTCAAAAAATAATTTGATAACTCAAAAAACAAACAAAAAAGAGGCTTTTAATTCACAAATCTTTAGACATTCATACCTGCTGCCAATTGAAAGTTACCACTTACTAAATGTAATAAGGTAACCCAATGTTATCCTATGGGAGAGGTAGGCCTTGTAGAAGAGAAAAACAAGAGTATTTCACTATCAGGACATGTAAAAGTTTAAAAGTGCATGCCCAACTTTTTAAATACACAGCACCTTCCCCTCTGGGCTGTTCATGGCCTATCCTAGGGGTGACCTATATGTATTTTATTTTGCAGAGTTTTATATAGCGTGAACTTGACCCGAATCGGGTGTCAGAGCGCTTTACATAGCACCAGTTGCATTACATGAGGACACCTTCATTTTTTTGTTAGGCATGGGGAGATTAAGTGATTTGCCCAGAATCACAGGATGTTCAGCATCATTGCCGAGACTCGAACCCAGTTCCCCAGATTTGATGTTGGCAGCCCTAGCCATTAGGCCAACTCTTCTCCCCTTATTGAAAAGGAAGATTTAGGCCTGGTCGAAAACTGCAGTTTGAAACTGCACACACAGGCTGCAAGATAATCATAGATACAACGGTTCTTATGGACAGCAAAATGATAATTTGTAAATTATAGGCACAATGGCAAATGTACCCGTAGTAGGATGCTGAAGGAGTAGACAAAATACACAGGATATAAGACAAGACTCTATTTTAAGAAGAATTATCAAGTCTGTGCTATACCATATAAATGCAGACCATGCAGGGTGTCCCTACTATGGGTACATTTGCAATCATGCCTATAATTTACTAATTATTCCTTTATTGTCCATAAGGACCATTGTTTCTATGACTATGTTATATGTAAGCCTGGGCAAAGCACTACGCTACGCTCGCGTAGTTTGCGAAGTTTGCGCTACTTCTCACTACGCAGACTGCACGTAGCACAGTGCAAACACGCGTAGCGTAGTGTTGCTTACTGCAGCGGTCATTTTTTGCTTGCTCGCGGTCCTCAATGTCAAGTTGGCGACCGCAAGCAAGCAAAATGACATCCCGGCGAGACTTTTTCCATGTTCGCGAACAGCAACATCAAGTTGGCAATCGCGAGCATGGAAAATAAACCTCCCGGCGAGATTCCCAACGCGAGGAGGTCAGGTTTCTCTATGCGAGTGGTCGCGTATGCTCGCGACCGCTCGCGATGAGAAACCACCAGTTCGGGTTGAGAAAGCTGCTGCTCGAGTAAACATCTACTCGAGCAGCAGAAAACTACAGCTCGCACTGTGCAAGATGCCGTTTTCAATGATTGCACAGTGCCGGTTGCTTGTCCGCACTGTGCAATCATTGAAAACGACATCTTGCACAGTGCGAACAGGGTACTACGCAGTTCGCGAAGTGCTACGCGTAGCTCGTGTTGTGCGAACTGCACTTGGCGTAGCTACGCGAAGCGCTACTTCGCGAACTACGCCCAGGGTTAGTTATATGCCCTGATTCTCTAGGAGTAGGGTTGCCTTTGTTGTTTGTTACACCACGCAGGCTGCAAAGGCAGACCTGAATAATGTTGTAAAGGGCTGCTTAAGTGGATGGCATAATAAGTGCTACAGGCCCACTAGTAACATTTAATTTACAGGCCCTGGGTACAGATAGTACCACTTTACTAGAGACTTACAGATAAATTAAATGTACCAATTGGGTGTTAGCCAATGTTAGCTTGTTTTGGGGAGTGAGCACATGCACTTTAGCACTGGTTAGCAGTGGTAAAGTACACAGAGTACTTAGGCCAGCAAAAACAAGCATCTGCAAAAATGGAGGAGTAAGGCAAAACGTTTGGGGACGGCCCACCCTGTGACTGCTGCTAAGATAATAAACCACAGCAATTATCAGGGTTTAACAGTCCTCTAAGGGATCTGGGCCTCGGTGCCATGCACCTGCTGCACCAACGGCAGCTATGCCCCTAATATCAACCAGTATTAACACAACCATCGGAAAGTCGCAGTGTGGACAGTATCCACTGCATGAAGATAAGGGGTGAGCGAGTGAGAATAAGTGAGTGTCCATATAGAGCTAAGAATTTGAGGGGTGTGTAGAGGCTGAGGGGATGGTGTCAGGATTTCATTACAAGAACACAGTGGTACGTGACCATGAAGGCTGACGTTTAAACTGGGAACACATGAAGCCTTCAGCCTTCAATAAACAGTCACTATCATTCTGTCTCCCTCGAATGAATCTCGGAATCACCCAAGTCCTGGGGAGAATAGAGTATATACACCGGGCAATGGTGAGTAGGAAGACTAAATCACGAACTCCTGGGAGGTGGGAAGTTTCAGGACAGGAATTCACTTCTGGGTCATTAGTGATAGAAAGTATTGAACCGCCCTAAAAATAGGTGCAAACGTACAGCATTTGGGCTCTTTTTCCCTTGTCTCCCTGAAAGGGAACTTTCTAGGAGCCTGAGGAATAAAAGGAGCTAGGATCAACTACAATTGAACAATTAGTGTAAACCAATCTCGCCACACAGTAAAACTCTGAGTCAGAAGATGGGATTAAGTATGGATTTATTACAAATTCAAAACCAGAGTGATATATACAAGTATCTGGAATATATTCTAACAATATAGGATTGCTACAGGAAGGACAAAGTGGCAAATAAAGTTTACCTTAACAACATAAAACATACAAGAAATGTGGTTATCGCTATTGCAGAATATTGAAAAGAGGATCTGATGATCCGTATACAATTTGTAGTCCTCTTGCCTGTTATGCACGAGGATAATCTAAATCTCCTTACCTAAACCTACCCTGAATGGTGTTTGATGGGAAACCCCAATTAAATTCATTAAAGGAGCAAGGTGCCAGCAAAGAAGAGCCTCTGTAGAAGTTCTCTAAAGGAAGAATATTGTATAGCATGAAGCCACAAAACAGAGTTGTCGCAAGAGGTCTGTCCCTCTCAAAGCCTAACAGGAATCAGAATAAAGCTGAAGTGTGACCATCAATTATACCCTCAAAGGAAACTTTGAGAATCCCTTTCACATGCCTCATTATTTTCCACCTTTAATCAGTAAAACTGAGTAACTACACTTGAAACTCCTTTCCTTTATTCCACACATTAGAAATCCTGGGATATCTCCCATCACCCCATTTCGTATGGACAGTAGTCCTCCGTTTGTTCGTTAACACTTTTCATCCTTGCCACAAATACTCCTCCGAACCTCACTATCTCTTTCACACAATGTGCCTTCTCTATTCATAAGGTCACTGTTAGACCTGGCAACATTGGCGTGGGTCTCCCTTCCATTTTTTTCTGTTGCCTCATATGTTTTTGCTGGTTTAGATGCTTTGGGTACTGTGCCACTGCTAATCAGTGCCACAGTGCAAGTGCTCCCTATGGTAAATTGATGTATGGATTAGTGACTTCATGATTGGCCGGTTTGGTTTACCTGTCAGACCCCAGTGCAGTGCACTGAGTGTGCCCAGGGCTTGTAAATCAAATGCTGCTGGTGGGCTTGCAGCACTGGTTGTGCCACCCACAGAAGCAGCCTGTAAAGTGTGTCTCAGGCCTGCCATTGCAGAGCCTGTGTGCAGTCTGGTACTGCCATGTTGACTGGCAAGTGCACCCACTTGCCAGTCCCTAAACCTTCCCTTTTCTTCATATCAGACACCCCTATGGAAGGCCCAAGGGCAGGGTACATTGTGAGTATAAGGTAGGACATGCCCTGGTGTGTGGCATGTCCTAATAGGGAATTACAGCCATTTTAGTTTTTCACTATTGCAAGGCTACCTATTCCCCATAGGCCAGAATGGGCAGTTTGATTATAACATCTTATAATCCTAACTGACTCACGGAACTAGGTAGAAATTCGAGTTTAGTATGACTGAACTCAGAATGATAAAATACATATTTTAGTGCAGTTGGTTTTAACATTCTGTGTTTGAAAATACCACTTTTAGAAAGTAGGTATTTTCTTTCCTAACTATCCAAGCCTGCCTCTGCTAGGTTGTGTATTCCTTGTCTGGAGCTTGAGTGACAGGGGCTGGGGGATTCCAGGAGACCGGGTGAGTCAGCACAGGGCTGAATAGAGAGATCTGCATGTAGATGGGTGGGAGGAGTTGCACCTGAGACCTGAATAGGGCTGTGCCTTCCCTCCACAATGCTGGCTCCACCTCCTGTGGTGTGTATGATGTCCCTGGCCTACACTGTGAAGGGAAAGAAGGAGTCTTGTTAACAAAGTGCTCCAGGACTGACCAGAACTGGTTTGGACTAGGCAAAGGCCTCTCTGTCTTCAGAGAACAAAGAGAAAATGAGTATAAAAGTGGGGACCCAGTCCCCAGAACTTTAGATCACTTTGGGAAACAAGAAGAACCTTTGCTGAGGAGAGGAACCAGAGAAACTGAGGAAGAGACTATCCCTAGCTGAGTGCTGTTTGGGGGATTGGCCTGCAGTGGTTGCCTGACTGCCAAAGAAGGGAGAAAGGACTTTGTGCTACTTTCAAATCAACTTGTGAAGGATCTTCAAGGGCTTGAGATAGAGCTTGCCTCCTGCTCAGGGACAACAGACTTCACCCACCAGCTACCCAAGACTTATTTTGAAGTGCTTGCTGTTGTGGTGGCCTTCTGAGGGACTGCGTGTCGCAAGGAGCTGGAAGACCGACTCACGAAGAAGAAGTGTGCCGCCGCCGCAGCCGCTGTCGTTGCATCACTGGAGAAGGGTGTCGCCGCTGCCGCTTCGCCTCGCAGAAGCACCTCGCATCGCCAGAGAAGAGTTTCGCCTTACATTATTACATTAATAAAGTGTCATCACATGAGTACATAAGGGCATGTGTAAATCAAACAAAAAGTTGGAGCCAAAATTACGCTGCTCCATAGGTCTACTCACTTAGCAACAATTTGTAGTTGTATTGGCTTTCTACTTCCGCTTAGTTCCTCCATTCGACCTTGTCGTCCGCACCTTTGTTGTTTTCTAGCATTCTGACCCCCCACGCAGTAGTCCTTCCCTAGAATACCTCCCTTGTGCTTTCCTGCTGTTTGCCCCGTTGTCTATCATTAGACCCCTTCCATCTGCTGCTGTTCATTTGGACTCTGTCTCCTGTGGGTCAGCTCCGTTGTCCTGGTCAATGTCATCCATACTGGATTTGGTTAAGGATGCTGACTCTATGGTGAATGATGTCTCATTAAACCTGACATCGTTGCGTGGGGTCTACATGTTGACCTTTCCTTATTTCTAATGCTCATTTAGCCCCATAAACTACACAGAATGAATTGGCGCCTAGTCATCAAGCAGGCCCTATTTCCTTCGGTTTTGCCATGACCATCCGGCGGCAGCAAGTGCTCTCGTGTTTCTCTGTCCCATGCCGGCTTTCTCTTAATGGTCGGTACCTCTGGAGAGATTTGGGGACAGTATGGACTCTCAGTAGATCTGTGTCTTGGACCAAAGCTTGACAAATAGGTCCAGCACCATATCTCCAGGAACAAATTCCTGGGATAGACAGAGAGGATATTTGGTTGCTGGGACAGGAGAGTGAAAAGAGGACACTTCTGAGTACTATGTAGACTTGTCCAGCACACACACACACACACACAGGAGAAAAAGACTGGAGAAAACAACAGCTCCTCAAAATACTAAACAAACTCAAAAATTACTACTAAAAGGAAAATAAAAGCAAGCTGACTCCTTCAGCAAACCAACACTGAGCAGAATTTCTCCATATGCTGCCCACTCTCCAGATAGCTATGCCAAGACCCTATGTGGCCCTTCCCTACGAACAATGCCCTTTTCTCTCTGACTGCCCACCTTGAGACTATGCCTCAATGCAAAGAGTTCCCTGTCCAAGGCCTCCTCTTCACGGAGGTACCCTTGACGTCACTCTGCACTTTGAACTCCATATCACAAGGGGCATACATAAACCAGGCACCTGCTTTCGGGCCTTAGCCATGCCAAGATCTAACATCATGAACATGCATCTCATCACTGAGATCTTCCACCCCTGAAAAGATATACCTTATTGAACAAATGAATAGAAAAAGTTGCTTGAACCCAATGAATTTGATTTAGAATGTGTAAGATTGCATGGTTTTTTTCTGCATATGATTTTTTCCCATACTATCTTAATATGTGTTCCCTATCTGGCCTCCTGATTTGTCATTCTGTGCTCACAGGGCTCCTTTGTTCTGCATCCCTGCACCTGCTAAAGGCACTTCGGTGATGCAGCACCACCTCCACAAGCCGCATGAAGCACCTCAACCTCAGTGTAATGCCCAGTAAACCCAACTTTCCTCCCTCAGTCCTGCTGAAAGGCCCAAATACCACTTCCTGCCCAGCGGCTAATTACTCTCCTCCTGGAGTACAATGGCTGCCGCAGGGCACGCAGGTTGTCTTAAAGTGGCCACCTAGCTGGGATTAGCCATCTAGAAGGGACAGGACCTGCTAACAGAACAAAGGGCGTCTTTCATAGTTCATCCTTTGACTTGGGAATGCCTCATAAAGCTATAAGGGATGCTAGTGTTGATTCCATAGGCACACTAGATTTTCTGGCTCCAACGTCAACAGGATAGAAAACCAGCCCCAACACTGACAGAGGGATGGACACCTTATCTACTGAGGAAAAGGGCCACCACTTTTCCAGGTGGATGATGGCAAGAGCCATTTGGGTTGAGGGATTCTGGTGAGATTTGCAATAAATCAATAGATGAAGTGCTGAAACAGGAAATGGAGATTGTGCAAGGAAAGTGCGAGGATTGGGTGTAGGAACTCTCCGTGAAGACTGGATCCTGCAGGAGTCCTGGCTGGAGACTGACCGGATGCCTAGAAGCCTGTCCTAAGCACATTAATGCTGAAGAAGTAGCAGGGAGGACATTTTCTACGCTGATTTTTTTCATCTCCGGTGGGCCATGAAGCACTGCTGAGAATTCCCCAGGAAAGGTGCACCACTGATGGGCAACAACATCCTATTTGTCCAGTTCAAAGCTTTTTGCTGCACTGAAAATGTAGGGGAGCTCGCATAATAGAGATCTAGTTCTATTGAGCCGTGCTTCACTGCAACTTCCAGCCTTGCTCCACTGGTTAATCTTGAGAGCCAAAAAGAAAATGCCCTTTTTGTGTGGTCAGCCACTGCACACACACACACACACTTTTGGCTTGTTATTATTGCTAGATTTCATTTTTAGTGAAGGGGATCTGACCCCTAAAACATTTACAATTGGCTAAGTTATAAGTGAAAACATGACTCTAGGCCTGCCACTGCAGGCTAGAACTGCAGCCTTAAAACTGCCATTTCATCCTGGCAACCGGAACTAAACCTTTCTTTTCAGTACTAATAAGTTGCTCCTAAGCTAGGCCCTAAATGTTCATAGGGAAGTGAATGTGGCATTTTAAAAGTACGTTTTACATATCCAAAGCCATTTTTCGCAGTGGTATATCATGGAAAAGCACTGGGTTACATTATAACACCTTATAATGCTTAACTTCAGTTTGGTCAGTTTGGGGACTGCTAGAACCATGGTCCACACAACTCAAATTAATAGGAATCCAAAATACAATCTGATGGTAAAGTCGGATTTTAAATCACTGTTTTCAAATTCCACTTTTGGAAAGCTGGAAATAACCTGCCTGAAGCCTCTAGTAGCACTTCAGAGTGAATTCCCAACTGCCACCACAGCCTGTTGGGAGGTGCGAATGCCTCTCAAGAAAAGAGACAAATTGGCATTGGCTGGGAGGAGGCGTGACCTCCTTCTAACAGGATGGCCTGGAGGGTGTGCCCTACTTTTGCACAAGCTTGAAACGGTATCCTTTGTCAGAGGCAGCTGTAACTCACACCTAGGCCTGTCCTTGCCGTCGTCCAAGTAACCAGAGTGGCATCATTCCCAGTGGGGGGGTTGGGCGGGACCTGTTCCTGAACAGGTTTGCAGGAGAAGTTCCTAATTTCCCTAGACGCAAAATCCAGGGGTGTATACAGAGCTGTGACCAGGGGAACAAGATTCTGCCATGTTAGAGTTTGGCACAGCAGGGCACTGAGTATTTGTCTAGCGCCAAGCCCCCTGGAAATGCTGTCAAAGTGGGTAGGATTACCCCAGGAAACGTTTTACCAACTGGACCATGAGTTTTCTCTAGCCAGAAGCTAGTGCTTGCATAAAAGTGGCACCGCTGAATATCATCTTCAGAACACTGTTAGTCCTGAGGAAGACAGAAGAAGAATTGCATTAGCTGAGCTCCCTGGACTTCAGAAAGGGAACTGCATCTACTGCAACCTGTGGAGAAAAACCCCAAGGCCGGACATGCTCCCACTTGAACACAGGACAAAAGAGTAGAATCAAAGGGCTAGTTAGCTAGCCTCCTGTTAAGCTACAAGGACACAAAAAGCTGAAAGAAGCTCACCTTCCTGAAGAGCACAATTGACCAATTCCAACGGAATGTGCCTTGGACCCTGCCAGTGGCTTTCTCTGGAGTGAGTTTGACCCTCAAGTGGTGTCCTTGAGTCCTGAGGTGCTTGAATAAGTGTCAAAATGTACTCCTTCTGCTTCAAACTAAAAGGTGGGACTTAGACATTTTTTCAAAGATTTTTGACAAAAGAACTAGAGGCTACCACAGGACTGCCGCCAAGCCATAGCCACTGATATTGCACTGCTGTTAGACTCAGCTGCCTGGTTTGCCCTGCTGATAGGATCCTGACTTCCAAAACGTTTCTAAGTCCAAAGGTTGAAGACTTCACCAGGCGAAGGCATCAAAAATATCTGGCCTGGGAAGGACCTTCCTTGGAAGCAACTTTTGAATTTCTCCCGCTCTGATCTTTCTTGCCAAAAGTCAAGGGCTTCAACTGGACTTTGTTTAATGGCTTTCCAGCCTCGTGGAACCTTTCTCAGCCACAGTATGTAGCCTTGTGCCACTGACAATTTTTGACTTTCATTCCAGAGGCTACATCAGAAAGTAGAACTTTGCACCAGACCAAAACCGCGCCTTGTATCCGACCCCCAATCCATTGCGGTCAGCCCTAACTTTTGACTTTGATTCGGTCTAGTGTGATCTTACACCAGTGGTTGGCACTTTGTGCTTTTTGACGCTAGAGAACTCTAAAACTTTGAAAAGTCATATCTCCAGTTTCCTACATCTGATTTTTGTTGTTTTGGTGTTTATTTAACCATTAAAATGTTAACTATTTTTATAACTTGGAGTGTGATATTTATTGTGTTGTTTTTTCTTCTCTGTAGTTGTTTTGATACCAATAAATGCTTTACACCTTTCTCCTAAGTTAAGTCTGTCTGCTCTGTTCTACAACAACCAAGGTTTGAGCTCAGGATTGAGTTATTGAGATCTCACTGGACTTAGTAAGGAGGAGTGCCATTGTTACCCGAAGAGGGCGACCATCCACCGAAACTGATAATCCACTTTCTCACATGTTTGAAAATAAAATCTTGGAATGAGGCAAGGTGGTAAATCTACCCAAGGTGCGAAGCGACCTTGGCGACTGTGGAACCGAGCTTTCTCCCACTCAAAGATTTTGGTGCGAAAACCACTGTCTTCAGTTTTTCTCCTGCTAATAATGTTTTTGTGTTTTTGCTAATTACTTTTTCTTTTAACAAATTTGTGAATTTCATTGGTTTGTTTGCTTTACCTTATAATTATTGGCATTGCTTGAACTTTACACATTCTTGTCTGCGGAATTGCCTAATGCTTTTGTCAGTACTACCAGGGGTTGAGCATTTTGTCTTAGAATTGTGTTAAGAAATGTATAGGAAGTTGGTATTAAGTTGGTAAGGTTACCATCTTAGTGTCTCAATTTCCCACATAGCCCTTTAAAAATGAAATTCAATCGCCAACCTTCTTTGTCTTTCACATTTTAGTTACTGTTAACTCCAGATACACATCTCTCCAGACGTCTTCTTGAAACGTATTGTTCAGGTTTGCACCCACCTGTCATCTCACGCGCTGCACCAGTTCTAGGTGTGTGGCACATGGAGCAGGCTATATTAACACACTGGAGAGATGATTGTGGCAGATTGTAGGGAGTACTGCACCTCTTCTGTGCCAGTGGCACTTTGCAGGGTGACTGAGCCAGTTCTAAGTGCGGCACACTGTAGACGTGCTGCACCTGCTCCATGTGTATGTGACTCTACACAGGAGCTGCACCTGATCCAGGTGACTCTACACAGGTGCTGCACCTACTGCAGGTGTGTGTGACTCTGCACAGGTGCTGCACCTGCTCCAGGTGTGTGTGACTCTGCACAGGAGCTGCACCTACTCCAGGTGACTCTACACATGTGCTGCACCTACTCCAGGTGTGTGTGACTCTGCACAGGTGCTGCACCTGCTCCAGGTGTGTGTGACTCTGCACAGGTGCTGCACCTGCTCCAGGTGACTCTACACAGGTGCTGCACCTGCTCCAGGTGTGTGTGACTCTACACATGTGCTGCACCTACTCCAGGTGTGTGTGACTCTGCACAGGTGCTGCACCTGCTCCAGGTGACTCTACACAGGAGCTGCACCTGCTCCAGGTGACTCTACACATGTGCTGCACCTACTCCAGGTGTGTGTGACTCTACACAGGAGCTGCACCTGCTCCAGGTGACTCTACACATGTGCTGCACCTACTCCAGGTGTGTGTGACTCTGCACAGGTGCTGCACCTGCTCCAGGTGACTCTACACAGTTGCTGCACCTACTCCAGGTGTGTGTGACTCTGCACAGGAGCTGCACCTGCTCCAGGTGTGTGTGACTCTGCACAGGTGCTGCACCTGCTCCAGGTGTCTGTGACTCTGCACAGGAGCTGCACCTGCTCCAGGTGACTCTACACAGGTGCTGCACCTGCTCCAGGTGTGTGTGACTCTACACAGGTGCTGCACCTATTCCAGGTGTGTGTGACTCTGCACAGGAGCTACACCTCCTCCAGGTGTGTGTGACTCTGAGCAGGAGCTGCATCTGCTCCAGGTGTGTATGACTCTGCACTGGGGCTGTACCTGCTCCAGGTGTGTGTGACTCTACACAGGTGCTGCACCTACTCCAGGTGTGTGTGACTCTGCACAGGTGCTGCACGTGCTCCAGGTGTGTGTGACTCTGCACAGGAGCAGCACCTGCTCCAGGTGTGTGTGACAATGCACTGGTGCTGCAGCTGTTCGAAGCTTGCGGCACACTGCAGAGGTGCTGCACCTGCTCCAGGTGTGTGTCACACTGCACAGCTGCTGCGCTTGTTTCAGTCTTGTGGCACACTATAGACATATGGAATCTATTCTAAGCATGTGGCACTATGCAGGTGAGCTGCACTTGTTCCAGGAGTACAGCACACTGCATAAGTGATGCACATCTTTTAGGGTTACAGCACACTGCAGAGATGCAGCACCTGTTCCAGGTATGTGTCACACTGCAGTGGGGCAACACCAACAAACCCCATAACTCAGAGTGCATAATCCACAATGAGGAAATCAGGTAACTGTAAATGGATCTAACTGATGCAGAAATGTTTCGTGAAATTATCCGACTTGTAATATTTTGTGACTGGGGTGCACCGAATTTCTTGTCCAAGAAACTGTAGTGAGATCAAGCTCTGTTGAAAGACCACTTAAATAAATAAATGTTAGAGTAGGTAAGGCTACCTTAAAATATGTTTTCTCACATATGCCACTTCATTGACACCTACTTAGTAGTCCTCCAAGTATTATCATACCACTACAACACCACGGTACACTTAACATGTGTATACAGTCAGTCAGTCAAAAAAGTCTTTATTTCGATTATTCATCTTAAAAGACATATATACAATTAAACTATATTAGATACAATGACCATAATAAAGTATCATAAAATACATAATTATACACAACGATAATTCATTTAAAATTTGAAATGACCATAAAACTCCATCTAAATAAAATAGACAGATTTACTGTAAACCACAATTCCTTTCGCGAATAGCCCAAGACCAGCTTAGGAACTTAGCAACCCCTATTGTGATGGTTTCATTGTCTCCAATTTTCAATAGACGTTTGGCAATCATGGCGGAGGTTGTACAGAGAGATCTACACAGGGGTTTGAGCCACATGCCCCTAGCTGAGTGGTAGGCTGGACAAACATAGAGAAGATTGTTTATATCTTCGACACAGTCAGGGCAGAAAGGGCACCTATCTCCCGTACCAGTTTTCCATTTACTGGTGAATTTCCTGAGTGGGAGCGTTTCTACCCTAAACTGATGATACAGCCAACGATCGAGGTTTAGTGATCAAATCCCAATATATTTCGAGTGATGGTTCATCCTTAAAATCCCAAAAGGCTCTAGTCAGCGGGGAGCCCACCAGAGTAGAATATCTCCTACATTTTACTAGACTCCAGTATGCTGCTCTTAAATCGGTCTTAGATGGGGGGGCAACAATGTCCGGGGATACCCAGAAATCCCTCATTCCCATATCAATAAGGAGATTTTTGACATTTTTCAGCCATGAGATCTTATTTGAGTGGTCCAACCCCCTTACTTCAAGTAATGCCTTAGCGAAGTGATGTAACTCAGGGGTAGACCACAACCTTCTCCAGAAGAGGACCATTCTAAGCTGTACAATGTCCTCAATGGGATTACACCCTAGATCGAACAATAGAGGGATTCGAGGGGTCGATCGTGGGAGGCCTACAATTGATCTTAGAATTTATTTTGGGCCAAGATTAGATCGGACAGATTGCAGCACCCCCAAATCTCAGCGCCATATAAGATGGCAGGGACTATTTTCAAAGAATACAGCTTAATAACTGGTGCCACTGGCTTGGTTAAAGAGAGCCTGTGCTCCCTCAGAAGGGCTACTGCTAGCTGGGAATGTTTCAAAGCTAAAAGCTTCATCTGTGGGATCCAACTCAACTTTTCACCCAGGGTGATACCTAGGTAGGTAAAAACTTTGGTCTGCTCCAGAGGCTTCCCACCCATTAAAACTTTGGCCGTAACATCTCCTGCCCCATGGAGAACCATAAATTTTGTTTTCTCTACGTTTACCTCGAGCTCATGTTCGCTGCAGAAGGCCTCGAAGCGGGATAAAGCCCGCTGCAGACCCTGCCGTGTTTTGGATAAAATCAAGGTATCATCAGCGAACATGAGCAAGGGCACCCTTTGGCCATCCAGTTTTGGGGCATCAGTAGGGTGGTCTTCAAAAAAATGAACGACCCCATTTATAAACAATGAGAACAGTGTTGGGGCTAAAACGCACCCCTGGCGGACTCCTTTCTCTACCTTAAATTGTTCTGTGACCTCTCCCGGGTTCCCCCAGCGAACCTGGGCATAATTGGAGCTATGGAGCTTGATCACGAAATCAACTAGTTCCTTAGGCATCCCTAACCTTAACAGCACGTCCCAGAGTTTTGATCTTGGGACAAGATCAAATGCGGATTTTAAGTCCACGAATGCTGCAAAAATAAGCCCCTTCCTCAAAAAGACCTCCTTCCAGTAGATTAAAACGAATTTAAAAACCTGGTCCAATGTTCCCATGTGAGCCCGAAACCCTACTTGGAGGTTTGATAATATGTCTCCTTCAACCATCCAAGTGTGGATTCTCCCAAGAATGACTCGAGCAATAATTTTTTGCAACGAATCAATGAGACTAATTGGTCTATAGTTGCCCGGTGCAGAACGATCTCCCTTTTTAAAAATTGGGATTATTTCTGCTCCGGACCAAGAAATGGGGAATGGGGTTCCCCCTGCCAATGAGTTCATCAGGTTTGTTATATATGGGGCCCAGAGATCGTGATCCTGCCTAAACAGGTCCGCTGGGATGCAGTCGGGACCGGGTGCTTTACCACTCGGGATGTTCTTCAAGACCGCCTCCACCTCCTTAATACTAAACCTTAGGGGAACGTCAATGGCTATAACAGGAGCAAGTGGCACCCGCTCAGAGCCCTGCTGGTATTGGGCTTTGAAGTGGGCGACCCAATGGTGTGGGTCCACATTATTATTGGGGACTAGCGTCCTCTGTCCATTCCCCCACTTTAATATATCCCAAAAGTGGGACATATTCCTGCCTTTGCAGGCTTCGAGCAGATCCTTCCAACGACCCTCGTCCCACTCTCTTTTAGCCTGCTTTAGCGTGGATTTATACAAGAGCCGGGCCTGTTTGATTGTAGAATAAATTCTAGATTTAATAGCGGACAAGAGGGCTTTATGTGTGGTCCTACATTGCTCATTATACCAGGATGTTGGTTCAAGTTTTAAATTAGCCCTCATGGGCTTGGTATTGATGAAGTAGGTCTTCAGCTTACTAGTAAGCTCCTTGTGAATCAGTGGCACTTTAATATTAAGGATGTCCTGTGAGATACATTTGTTAATTTCTCCTAGAGCTCTTACAACCAGGGCCCTAATCTCTAGGACTTTGGCCTCATCAAGAGCCACCTTGGCCCATTTAACCCGCCTAAAATCGTTACCCAGTGTTAGTGGGACTCCACGGCTAACTGTGTTCCCAGCAACCGGGGGGTTGAAACCTTGAATATCTAGAGAGAGAACCAATGGATTATGGTCGCTTTCGATACGGGTTTGGACGACCATATCTAGCACTATGTGCCAAATTTCCAGATTGACCAATATATAGTCAATCCTACTTTTTGTGTGACCGTTGTCAAACGTCACTACACCCAGGGCATCAGATTTAGTCCTACCATTAACTGCTCTGAAGACCCATTCCAAACACAGCCCTTTTGCCTGGAGCGCTGCCTCCGTCCATTTCTTGACGGGCGGTAAATTCAGCTGTGGGACGCCCCAAAAGGCGTCTTCCTCCTCACTCAACATACCATCCTCACTGTCCAGTGGTTCAAAACAAGTATTAAAATCCCCCATAATAATGGTGTTACCATTAGAGGGGCTTTCCGCTAGAAAGGTCTCAAGTACAGAAATAACTTGCGAGCTCCTGCCACCCACTTGACCCCTAGCATATATGTTAAAAAGAAATAAACTTGGGCCACACTGGAGTTTGATTTTAATTCCCAGAATGTCAGGGTTTTCAAGGGGAATCATTTCAATAGTCACCCCCCTAGTTTGCCTAACCCAAAATGTTAAACCCCCCGCCGGTCGCCCTCTATGTCCCCTGGTTGCAGGTTTCGAGAAATTTAAATAGCCTGCATGGAAGATGTTCTCCACTGCCCATGTTTCTTGGAATGCCCAAATGTCAACTTCATCAATTGATAATGACCAATCTGCTAGGCCAGTCTTAGTTTCCAGCCCAGCAATATTCCAAGAAGCAATGGTCATGGGTCCCTTGGGTCCAGAGTTAATCGGACACCCATCAGGGGTTGATGGCACTACATGTGGGCTGCCTAACTGCATTATGGGTGAAGTTGGAGTCTCCAATGGAACATCAAACACAACCGAGTTAACTTGTTGGAGTGCAGCAGAGTCGATAGCAGTTCCAGTGCCACCTTCCACAGGATACCCCAAACCACCCAACCTCTGTCAGTCAATGTCTTCTAAGGAGGATAAGACCTCAAACCGGTTATTAAGCTCTATTCGGGAATCTGGTCTGTGGACAGCTCCCTTGTAAAATTGGACACCTCTATGTCGCATAGCCACCTCCTGTTTGTAGAAATACCTAGCGGTAGAATGCTAATGGACAGCCAATCATTAGGGGCATTGGCGGCAATCTCGAGTATATGATTTACCAGTCCTGGCGACCTAAAACTTAAGACCAAACAGTCCCCGGCTAAATTTTTGTCCGAGTAACCCACCCAGTCAATCCTTCTAGCCATTTTGAAGTCCATATACAGCCTGTCCCCAATGCCGGTCTTTTTATTCAGATAATAAAGAGCCTTATTCCTTAGGGATGACCAATGCTCTTGGGAGTCCGTTGGTAAAGAAGGAACATTTGCCAAGACAATAGTGTAGGGAGTATCTTGGGGGGGCAAGTGTAAAAAGGGATGCCTCGTATGGTCACCTAAGTTGTTGCTAGATATTTGGCCGCAATTACTCCTAGAAGCCAAAAGTATTTTATTGGGAGGACTCTCTACGTTGGATCTATCTGTTGGCACGATAGTTCTTACATCCCCTGCTTTCCTTGCCACGCCCACCAAGTTATTAGAACCTGTCGTGGCACCCATCTGATTACTACAATTGTCATCTGTCGGTGGTGGGGTAACCCCTGCTAGAATTTGCACAGGAGGCTGTAGTGTAGATACTGGGGGCATACGATCTAAGGCCTCCTCCATCTTAGCTAGCCTACGATCGACCAGGTCCAAGCGTTTATAGAGCGGCTCCAGAATAGCGGAAAGGTTTTCTTCTAATAGTTTGATAAATTCCCTTTTGGACAGGGAACAGTTAATGACAGGAGGGTCGCTAGGATGGATATCTATAGGAGGGGAGTTAGGTCCACCATGAACAGGAGCCTCGGTCGAGACTTTGGCAAGTGTGATTTTGGTTTTAGTTGTACTATGTCCCTTCTTTGTTTTATTCTGGGGAACCTTGGCTGATCTTCCCACAGCTTTCATCCCCCTGGTCTTTACCCTGACTGGGCTAGCCGGGTTGCTCTGAATAGTAGGAATGGGGGAGTACTCGATAGACATGGGAACTTGGCTATGGGTGGGAGTCTTGTTCTTGTTAGTGGTGTCAATGGCTTTAGGTGGCGATCTAGAGGCATGTGGAGGGGCAGCGGGAATAGCCCCCCCTCCAAGCAGCCTAGGGTCTAGAGACAGTCTCCGCTCCGTGGCCTCAATTTCGTGAACCAGCACGGATTCAGCTCTTACCAAGAAAGCGTCCAGAGTACCCACCAGCTTGTCCCCAGATTTCCATTTGGACATTTTAAATATTTATGCACTGATAACAAGCTTCACTATAGGTCAGGGGTAGTGGTACACTCACCACACCAAAGTCAAAGACACGATTAGAACAGGGTATGGCCCGTCCCGGCCTCTTCCGGCCCCTGATGGCCACAGATGGCCCGCCCTTTGCCCGGGCTTAGCCCCGGGCGCTCCCACACGCTCCCGCGCAGCGGTAGCGTTGCTTCCTATATTAGGGAAGTACGTAAGCAGGGGGCGTGTCATCCAGGGAGAGCAGCCCAGGTGTAGGCAATAGGGCTCGCAGGGACTCCTGGACAATGGAGTCCCCTGCTGCTCGCAGCCCTCTCCAATGACGCTCACCCCGGTTGAGGCAACCCCAGTTCCAGACTGCCCTTACGGTGTTCAATGGGCGCTGCGGGACCCGCGCAGCGGGTCCGGCGAGGTGCTTGTGCAGGAAAGTGCAGGAAAGGCAGGAAAGGTCAAATAATGATTCCCGCGTCGATCAGAAGGCAAGGTGAGTCCCAGGGATGAAGGCTTAGTGCTCCGCTTTTACTTGCAGCTAAGCAGGGGGCGTGTCGTCCAGGGAGAGCAGCCCAGGTGTAGGCAATAGGGCTCGCAGGGACTCCTGGACAATGGAGTCCCCTGCTGCTCGCAGCCCTGTCCAATGACGCTCACCCCGGTTGAGGCAACCCCAGTTCCAGACCACCCTTACGGTGTTCAATGGGCGCTGCGGGATCCGCGCAGCGGGTCCGGCGAGGAGCTTGTGCAGGAAAGTGCAGGAAAGGCAGGAAAGGTCAAACAATGATTCCCGCATCGATCAGAAGGCAAGGTGTATACACATTAATACCATCACATTGTAACCACCTTTACAATAACGGGTGCTCTAACCTATTCTCCTAACTCTAACCTCAAGGACAACCCATTCACCAAAACCCATAAAACTGTCCCCTAACTGGAACACCAACCACAAGAACCCATTAACCGAAACCAATACTGCTGTCCCCTAACCATAACACGATCCAAAAGAACCCATTTACCAAAATCCATACCGCTGTCCCCTAACAGAAACAGTAACCACAAGAACTTGTACACAAAAACCCATACCACTGTCCCCTAACCGAAACACCAACCACAAGAACCCATTCACCAAAACCCATACCGCTGTCCCCTAACTGAAACACCTACCACAAGATCCCATTCACCAAAACCCATACTGCTGTCCCCTAACACTAACACCAACCACAGGAACCCATTCACCAAAACCCATACCACTGTCCTCTAACAGTAACACCAACCACACAAACCCATTCACCAAAACCCATACCGCTGTCCCCTAACAGTAACACCTACCACAAGATCCCATTCACCAAAACCCATACCGCTGTCCCCTAACAGTAACACCAACTACAAGAACCCATTCATCCATGCCACTGTCCCCTAACAGCAACCACAAGATCCCATTCACTGAAACCCATACCGCTGTCCCCTAAAAGTAACACCAACCACAAGAAGCCATTCACCAAAGCCAATAGCACTTTGCCCTAACATTAACATCAACCACAAGAACCCATTCACCAAAACCCATACCACAGTCCCTTAACAGTAACACCAACCACAAATATCCATTCATTAAAACCCATACCACTGTTCCCTAACAAGAGCCCATTAACCAAAACCCATATCACTATCCCCTAACAGTGAAGAATCCATTCACCAAAACCCATAGTGCTTTCCCCTACCACTAACACCAACCACAAGAACCCATTCACCAAAACCCATACCGCTGTCCCCTACCACTAACACCAACCACAAGATTGCATTCAACAAAACCCATACCTCTGTCCCCTAACACTAACACCGAACACTGGAACCCATTCACCAAAGCTCATATTGCTGTCCCCTAACACTCACCAGCAACCACAGGGACCCCTCCAGCAAAACCCATGCCACTGTTCCCTAACAGTAACATCAACGACACAAACCCATTCACCAAAACCAATACAGCTTTCCCCTAGCAGTAACACCAACCACAAGTACTCATTCACCAAAACCCATGACACTGTCCCCTAACAGTAACACTAACCACAAAACCCATTTAGCACTTTCCCCGTATCACTGTCCCCTAACAGTAACACCAACCACAAGAACACATTCACCAAACCCCATACAGCTGTCCCCTAACAGTAACACCAACCACAAGTACTCATTCACCAAAAACCATGACACTGTCCCCTAACAGTAACACTAACCACAAGAACCCATTTAGCACTATCCACGTATCACTGTCCCCTAACAGTAACACCAACCACAAGAACCCATTCACCAAAACCCATACCGCTGTCCCCTAACTGAAACACCTACCACAAGATCCCATTCACCAAAACCCATACTGCTGTCCCCTAACACTAACACCAACCACAGGAACCCATTCACCAAAACCCATACCACTGTCCTCTAACAGTAACACCAACCACACAAACCCATTCACCAAAACCCATACCGCTGTCCCCTAACAGTAACACCTACCACAAGATCCCATTCACCAAAACCCATACCGCTGTCCCCTAACAGTAACACCAACTACAAGAACCCATTCATCCATGCCACTGTCCCCTAACAGCAACCACAAGATCCCATTCACTGAAACCCATACCGCTGTCCCCTAAAAGTAACACCAACCACAAGAAGCCATTCACCAAAGCCAATAGCACTTTGCCCTAACATTAACATCAACCACAAGAACCCATTCACCAAAACCCATACCACAGTCACTTAACAGTAACACCAACCACAAATATCCATTCATTAAAACCCATACCACTGTTCCCTAACAAGAGCCCATTAACCAAAACCCATATCACTATCCCCTAACAGTGAAGAATCCATTCACCAAAACCCATAGTGCTTTCCCCTACCACTAACACCAACCACAAGAACCCATTCACCAAAACCCATACCGCTGTCCCCTACCACTAACACCAACCACAAGATTGCATTCAACAAAACCCATACCTCTGTCCCCTAACACTAACACCGAACACTGGAACCCATTCACCAAAGCTCATATTGCTGTCCCCTAACACTCACCAGCAACCACAAGGACCCCTCCAGCAAAACCCATGCCACTGTTCCCTAACAGTAACATCAACGACACAAACCCATTCACCAAAACCAATACAGCTTTCCCCTAGCAGTAACACCAACCACAAGTACTCATTCACCAAAACCCATGACACTGTCCCCTAACAGTAACACTAACCACAAAACCCATTTAGCACTTTCCCCGTATCACTGTCCCCTAACAGTAACACCAACCACAAGAACACATTCACCAAACCCCATACAGCTGTCCCCTAACAGTAACACCAACCACAAGTACTCATTCACCAAAAATCATGACACTGTCCCCTAAAAGTAACACTAACCACAAGAACCCATTTAGCACTATCCACGTATCACTGTCCCCTAACAGTAACACCAACCACAAGAACACATTCACCAAACCCCATACAGCTGTCCACTAACAGTAACACTAACCACAAGAACCCATTCAACAAAACCCATACCGCTGTCCCCTAACAGAAACACCAACCACAAGAACCCATTCACCAAAACCCATACTACTGTCCTCTAACAGTAACACCAACCACAATAACCCATTCATCGAAATCCATAACACTGTCCCTAACAGTCGAGAACCCATTCACCAAAACCCATACAGCTGTCCCCTACCAATAACACCAACCACCAGCACCCATTCACCAAAACACATACCGAAGTCTCTTACCACTAACAGCAACCACAAGAACCCATTCACCAAAACACATACCTCAGTCCCCTACCACTAACACCAACCACAAGATCTCATTCAACAAAACTCATACTGCTGTCCCCTAACAGAAACACCAACCACAAGAACCCATTCATCAAAACCCATACTACTGTCCCCTAACAGTAACACCAACCACAATAACCCATTCATCGAAATCCATAACACTGTCCCTAACAGTCGAGAACCCATTCACCAAAACCCATACAGCTGTCCCCTACCAATAACACCAACCACCAGCACCCATTCTCCAAAACACATACCGAAGTCTCTTACCACTAACAGCAACCACAAGAACCCATTCACCAAAACACATACCTCAGTCCCCTACCACTAACACCAACCACAAGATCTCATTCAACAAAACTCATACTGCTGTCCCCTAACACAAACACCAACCACTAGAACCCATTCACCAAAGCTCATATTGCTGTCCCCTAACACTAACACCAACCTCACAAACCCATTCACCAAAACCCATACCGCTGCCCCCTAACACAAATAAGAACCACAAGAACCCATTTACCAAAACCCATACTGATGTCTCCTTACACTCACACCAACCACAAGCACTCATTCACCAAAACCTATACCGCTGTCCTCTTAACTGTCAACAATCCATTCACCAAACCCCATGCCATTCTCCCTTAACAGTAACACCAACCATAAAATCCCATTCACCGAAACCCATCCTACTGCTCCCTAACAGTAACACCAACCACAAGAACCCATTCACCAAAACCCATACCCCTATCCCTTAGCAGTAGCACAAACCACAAGTACACATTCAGAAAAACCC
Source organism: Triturus cristatus (assembly GCF_964204655.1). Lineage (NCBI taxonomy): Eukaryota > Metazoa > Chordata > Amphibia > Caudata > Salamandridae > Triturus > Triturus cristatus. Next base: position 35,263,617 of record NC_140590.1, on the reverse strand, counting down.
ATGACACTGTCTCCAAACAGTAACACCAACCACAAGAGTCCATTCACCAAAACCCACATCACTGTCCCCTAACAGTAACATCATGCACAAGAACCCATTCACAAAACCCCATACAGCTGTCCCCTAACAGTAACACCAACCACAAGAACCCTTTCCCCAAAACCCATATTTCTGTCCCCTAACACTAACAACAACCACAGCACTGTTCATCAGCTGTAACGCTACATCGAACGCCAACCCTTGACCCTGCCCCTACCCCAACCACACCGTAGCTCTAATCAAACCATAAATCACACATCTACTCCACAACCCTCAAAACCTAAACCCTAATCAGAACCCCTAAATACAGTCCCACCCCACATACTCTTGCCCAAACCACAAACCCCACCTTTACTGAAATACTAAGGGGCAGAATTACACTCCCCTTGCGACACTTTTACACCACTGTTGCGTCACTCTTGTGACGCAGCGGCGGCATAAACAATGCACCACTATCTGACATATTTACAACGTGACGTATCTAATGAGATGTGTCACGTTTTAAAGCCCTGCGCTACATTATACCTTCGTCAGGTATAATGTATTCAGGGTGGGCATTCCGTCGCAAGCACCGTAAAACTGACGCTGTGAAATCTACAAGATTTCACGAAGTCACTTTTACGTCCCCGCTGCGTCAAATCCTTACGTCTGCTTGAAGCAGGCGTAAGGAGTGACGCAGCATATTAGTATAGGGCACCCCTAGGCAGTGCTGGAGGTGCATCGCGCTTGCGACACAACTCCAGTACTGCGTCACTCTTACGGCGACAGATGCGTCACGCATCTGTCTATCGTTGCACCACGGTGCACCGAAAAAAAAAATCAAGATCTCCGCCCATCCATACACAGGCATCAAGACACACCAACTGCCATATTGGAATGTTTTACTTTTTCACTCTTTGCTAATGCCAATACAAATTAGGGTTGGCAAAGCTAATAACTCAGCAATGGCCTTTAAAAGGCGAGACCAAACCTACTGGTTTTGCATATGCTTCTTTCATCACATCCTGTAATTAGGATTGAAGGCCGATTCTCAATAACACACATGTCGTTTCTTTTTACATTAGGTGGGAATGTCTTTTTTATTTTAAAATTCAACAAAACAATTATATTTCATTCAATATATATAAATGAAATCAAGATTTCATTCAAAATTAAGTTAGCAGCTCTGCAGTATTCTTTTGTTTTGTTTTACATTTAAAACTACGTATATAAAATTAATGCACAATAATATGTAACATAAAAATATTTTTACAATTTTTACTCCAGTGAAATATAATTTTGGTTTTCCTTACACTTTACCATAAGGAAACTCCACAAGCAGTGTGGAGATTTCCCTATGATAGAGTATAGGGAAAATTCAAAACGTTTATTAAGTAGTAGAGATATTTTAGGTCAAATATTAGTGCTAAATAATTTTATATATTTATTTTAAACGCTGAAAAAAACTACAGTGCTATAAACTTTATTTTGAATTAAAACTTTAATTACTTTAAATATATGTAATAGGTAAACATTGTTTTTCTTAAATTTAAATAAAAAATATATTTTTATTATGCTTTGATAATTGTTAAAAGTGATTTCTAAAATGCATTCATAGTAGCTTAATTATACTTTAATAAACATTAAGGTAATGTTATTATATAGATTCAAAAACGTTTGTTAAATAAAGTTATAATTAACTAATAAATATGTTTTCTTTTTAGTTTATTTTTAGCATAACATTATATGTATTTAAATATTTAACCAGATTGAGTAATTTAATGTAATATGACCTCCCATGGAGTTTTATTTTGAGTGCCTATCACCATTATTTTCTATGGGAGTATCAGTGGTTGGCCATGTGTCGGGCTGGACTTGCTACTGTTTCTTTTTGGCAGTAGTATCTTGCACTTGTAAATGTGGCTCAAATCCCTTTTTTAGACTGTGGAGACGTGTAAACCTACACCTCTGAGTAACTTTACACTTCTAATAGTGACAAGTAGTAAAGTTACTCCGACGTTTAGAGTAAACGTATAAGTGTTATTACTCACGAGTGTAAGTTACCTTTGTGATACCCCCCTTCAGTGTGGAGTGGTCTGGCCTCAGGCTCCTGATCACCAGGATGTGCAGTGAAAAGTGAAGATTAGACCTTGGTCAGGTTTTTGTCTCTGGTGTTTAATAATTAATGTTTATGGCAGTGGTTTGTGCGTAGAAAGAGGAAGTGAGAAGGGACTGCATGTTGCTAAGCGTGCTGAGAATCACAGCCCAGCCACAGGAGTGCGGTAACACAGTTCTTATCTCACACACTAGTCACAGTCCCAAAACACATTCAATAAACACTTATTTTTAGGAGTGAGTAAAGTTTTTATTACCCATTTGTATCACTTAGATCTCCAGTCCTGGCCCACTTTAGCTCCAGAAGTGTCCCGCTCTTTCCATGTTTACGCCACGGATCTTCCAAGATGGCGGTATTTCCTCGCGAGTGCTGGTTGGTGCTAAAAGCCAATGTGCTGTTTTCTCGTTAACTTTCAAACCATTTTCCTCACAACTTTCAAACTATGGGGTATATTTACAAGCCGCTATCGCTACAGGACGGTCACTTTTAAGGACATTCCTGTGGCGATAGGAGTTTTGCTTAAGGCCACCTTTGTAAATAATGTCCCCTTTCAAGCCATATTTAGTATGAAAGGGTGGACAATGGGTGTTGCGGTGTGCATTCTCCCGCAACACGCATTGATTTTGACGCTGCCGCCTATTTACAAGGGTGGCGTAAATAGGAGGCAATGCCAAAATTAAGACCAGGGAATACCTGGTCTTAACATGGCGAAACAAGGAGAAATGCTTTATTTCTCCTCGTTTTTGCTGTTTCTACGTGTGCTGCATTGTGCAGCACACATAGAAACAGCAAAACGCGATGTATTATTGCTTATGTGCAGGAAGGTGCCCCTTCCTGCGCATAAACAATCATTTTTAATTTTAAAATGACGAGTTGCAACTTCTTTGTCTGCTGCACAATGCAGCATCAATAGTAGTTAGAAATCGCCATTTAAGATTGTTTATGTGCAGGAAGGAACACCTTCCTGTACATAACCAATCATTGCCCATGGTGCAAGGGTGCCTGCATTGGCACTAGGCAGCTGTAAGTACACCATCGCAGAGTGGAACATAGGGCTGCACCGTATTGTTGTAAAGACGGCTAAACCCTGCGTTTCAGAAGTGGCGGAGCACGGCGTTAAGCCAATAAGGCTAACGCCACTCTCCGTCCCTTCTTTGTAGATATGTCCCTATGTGTATGTTGCAAGACTGCAGCTGTTGCTGCATTTAATTTTATTTTTCAGTGCATGCATATGGCCGCCATGTAAGGGGAGAACATTTTTTAAATATTTTGATTCTTTACATTTTTTATGCATTTGCCGGTTGAATTTCTGCGTGTGTTTTATTGTGAGTGGTTTAAAGTGTTGATGCAAGCCTGAGTGGTTGAATTGATAGAAGAATGCAAGGATGACTGACAAAGTGCATCTATAATGGTGGCACATATCGCGCTTAAACTTAACAAACGCTTATGAGGCAGTCTCAACTACGAGTCGGACCTCTTGGCGTTGACAATGCTTGTTTATTTTAACATCCGAACAAATCTCTATCAGGCTTCGGAATAAGAGTCAGTACTCTCTTAGTTATATTTCACAAGTTACCACATTCTCGTTGAAGAGGGACATCCTTGCAGCCAGTAAAGCTCTAGATACAGAAGCAAAGCTTGAGGTAAACACAGCAGACAGGACTGCTAGGAGATGCTGCCAGTGTGTGGACATCATTAACTAGAGAGCATCATAGGGTCCGTGTTTCACCAGAGCCTCAAAGGTGGGCACTGTGGGGTTAGACAGATAAACAGAGCAGACAGCAGAGGAGACTGCTAGGACATGCTGCTAGTGTGTGCACATCATGGACTAGAGAGCATCATAGGGTCCGTGTTTCACCAGAGCCTCAAAGGTGGGCACTGTGGGGATAGACAGATAAACACAGCAAACAGCAGAGGAGACTGCTAGGACATGCTGCTAGTGTGTGCACATCTTTATCTAGAGAGCATCATAGGGTCCGTGTTTCACCAGCGCCTAAAAGGTGGGCACTGTGGGGATAGACAGATAAACACAGCAAACAGCAGAGGAGACTGCTAGGACATGCTGCTAGTGTGTGCACATCATGGACTAGAGAGCATCATAGGGTCCTTGTTTCACCAGCACCTAAAAGGTGGGCACTGTTGGAATAGACAGATAAACAGAGCAGACAGCAGAGGAGACTGCTAGGACATGCTGCTAGTGTGCACATCATGGACTAGAGAGCATCATAGGGTCCGTGTTTCACCAGCGCCTAAAAGGTGGCACTGTGGGGATAGACAGATAAACACAGCAAACTGCAGAGGAGACTGCTAGGAGAAGCTGCTAGTGTGTGCACATCATGGACTAGAGAGCATCATAGGGTCCATGTTTCACCAGCGCCTAAAAGGTGGGCACTGTGGGGATAGACAGATAAACAGAGCAGACAGCAGAGGAGACTGCTAGGACATGCTGCTAGTGTGTGCACATCATGGACTAGAGAGCATCATAGGGTCCGTGTTTCACCAGCGCCTAAAAGGTGGGCACTGTGGGGATAGACAGATAAACAGAGCAGACAGCAGAGGAGACTGCTAGGACATGCTGCTAGTGTGTGCACATCATGGACTAGAGAGCATCATAGGGTCCGTGTTTCACCAGCGCCTAAAAGGTGGGCACTGTGGGGATAGACAGATAAACACAGCAAACTGCAGAGGAGACTGCTAGGACATGCTGCTAGTGTGTGCACATCATGGACTAGAGAGCATCATAGGGTCTGTGTTTCACCAGCGCCTAAAAGGTGGGCACTGTGGGGATAGACAGATAAACAGAGCAGACAGCAGAGGAGACTGCTAGGACATGCTGCTAGTGTGTGCACATCATGGACTAGAGAGCATCATAGGGTCCGTGTTTCACCAGCGCCTAAAAGGTGGGCACTGTGGGGATAGACAGATAAACAGAGCAGACAGCAGAGGAGACTGCTAGGACATGCTGCTAGTGTGTGCACATCATGGACTAGAGAGCATCATAGGGTCCGTGTTTCACCAGCGCCTAAAAGGTGGGCACTGTGGGGATAGACAGATAAACACAGCAAACAGCAGAGGAGACTGCTAGGACATGCTGCTAGTGTGTGCACATCATGGACTAGAGAGCATCATAGGGTCCGTGTTTCACCAGCGACTAAAAGGTGGGCACTGTGGGGATAGACAGATAAACACAGCAAACAGCAGAGGAGACTGCTAGGACATGCTGCTAGTGTGTGCACGTCATGGACTAGAGAGCATCATAGGGTCCTTGTTTCACCAGTGCCTAAAAGGTGGGCACTGTGGGTATAGACAGATAAACACAGCAGACAGCAGAGGAGACTGCTAGGACATGCTGCTAGTGTGTGCACATCATGGACTAGAGAGCATCATAGGGTCCGTGTTTCACCAGCGTCTAAAAGGTGGGCACTATGGGTATAGACAGATAAACACAGCAAACAGCAGAGGAGACTGCTAGGACATGCTGCTAGTGTGTGCACATCATGGACTAGAGAGCATCATATGGTCTGTGTTTCACCAGCGCCTAAAAGGTGGGCACTGTTGGGATAGACAGATAAACAGAGCAGACAGCAGAGGAGACTGCTAGGACATGCTGCTAGTGTGTGCACATCATGGACTAGAGAGCATCATAGGGTCCGTGTTTCACCAGCGCCTAAAAGGTGGGCACAGTGGGGATAGACAGATAAACACAGCAAACAGCAGAGGAGACTGCTAGGACATGCTGCTAGTGTGCACATCATGGACTAGAGAGCATCATAGGGTCCGTGTTTCACCAGCGCCTAAAAGGTGGCACTGTGGGGATAGACAGATAAACACAGCAAACAGCAGAGGAGACTGCTAGGAGAAGCTGCTAGTGTGTGCACATCATGGACTAGAGAGCATCATAGGGTCCATGTTTCACCAGCGCCTAAAAGGTGGGCACTGTGGGGATAGACAGATAAACACAGCAAACAGCAGAGGAGACTGCTAGGACATGCAGCTAGTGTGTGCACATCATGGACTAGAGAGCATCATAGGGTCCTTGTTTCACCAGCACCTAAAAGGTGGGCACTGTTGGAATAGACAGATAAACAGAGCAGACAGCAGAGGAGACTGCTAGGACATGCTGCTAGTGTATGCACGTCATGGACTAGAGAGCATCATAGGGTCCTTGTTTCACCAGTGCCTAAAAGGTGGGCACTGTGGGTATAGACAGATAAACATAGCAGACAGCAGAGGAGACAGCTAGGACATGCTGCTAGTGTGTGCACATCATGGACTAGAGAGCATCATAGGGTCCGTGTTTCACCAGCGCCTAAAAGGTGGGCACTGTGGGGATAGACAGATAAGCACAGCAAAAAGCAGAGGAGACTGCTAGGACATGCTGCTAGTGTGTGCACATCATGGACTAGAGAGCATCATAGGGTCCTTGTTTCACCAGCGCCTAAAAGGTGGGCACTGTGGGGATAGAAAGATAAACAGAGCAGACAGCAGAGGAGACTGCTAGGACATGCTGCTAGTGTGTGCACATCATGGACTAGAGAGCATCATAGGGTCCGTGTTTCACCAGCGCCTAACAGGTGGGCACTGTGGGTATAGACAGATAAACACAGCAAACAGCAGAGGAGACTGCTAGGACATGCTGCTAGTGTGTGCACATCATGGACTAGAGAGCATCATAGGGTCCGTGTTTCACCAGCGCCTAAAAGGTGGGCACTGTGGGGATAGAAAGATAAACAGAGCAGACAGCAGAGGAGACTGCTAGGACATGCTGCTAGTGTGTGCACATCATGGACTAGAGAGCATCATAGGGTCCTTGTTTCACCAGCGCCTAAAAGGTGGGCACTGTGGGGATAGAAAGATAAACAGAGCAGACAGCAGAGGAGACTGCTAGGACATGCTGCTAGTGTGTGCACATCATGGACTAGAGAGCATCATAGGGTCCGTGTTTCACCAGCGCCTAAAAGGTGGGCACTGTGGGTATAGACAGATAAACACAGCAAACAGCAGAGGAGACTGCTAGGACATGCTGCTAGTGTGTGCACATCATGGACTAGAGAGCATCATAGGGTCCGTGTTTCACCAGCGCCTAAAAGGTGAGCACTGTGGGGATAGACAGATAAACACAGCAGACAGCAGAGGAGACTGCTAGGACATGCTGCTAGTGTGTGTACTTCATGTACTAGAGAGCATCATAGGGTCCGTGTTTCACCCGCGCCTAAAAGGTGGGCACTGTGGGGATAGACAGATAAACACAGCAGACAGTAGAGGGGACTGCTAGGACATGCTGCTAGTGTGTGCACATCATGGACTAGAGAGCATCATAGGGTCCGTGTTTCACCAGAGCCTCAAAGGTGGGCACTGTGGGGATAGACAGATAAACACAGCAGACAGCAGAAGGGACTGCTAGGACATGCTGCTAGTGTGTGCACATCATGGACTAGAGAGCATCATAGGGTCCGTGTTTCACCAGAGCCTCAAAGGTGGGCACTGTGGGGATAGACAGATAAACACAGCAGACAGCAGAGGAGACTGCTAGGACACGCTGCTAGTGTGTGCACATCATGGACTAGAGAGCATCATAGGGTCCGTGTTTCACCAGAGCCTCAAAGGTGGGCACTGTGGGGATAGACCGATAAACACAGCAGACAGCAGAGGGGACTGCTAGGACATGCTGCTAGTGTGTGCACATCATGAACTAGAGAGCATCATAGGGTCCGTGTTTCACCAGCGGTTAAAAGTTGGGCACTGTGGGGATAGACAGATAAACACAGCAGACAGCAGAGGGGACTGCTAGGAGATGCTGCTAGTGTGTGCACATCATGGACTAGAGAGCATCATAGGGTCCGTGTTTCACCAGCTGTTAAAAGGTGGGCACTGTGGGGATAGACAGATAAACACAGCAGACAGCAGAGGGGACTGCTAGGAGATGCGCAGGGTGAGACCACCAGACCCACCTGGTCTGTTCATCAACAGAGGAAAACTATCTGTCTCAAGGGTGCTGAGAGGCGGATGGGATGTGCAGGGTGAGACCACCTTACTCGCCTGGTCCGCTCCTCACCACCAGCGAAGCTCTGTGGTCTCAGTGTGAGACACTCCAAGCAAAAATGGTGAGACCCCAGACCCAGCTCGTCTGCTCAGCAACAATAGACGCTTCTTAATCTCAGGGTGGGACCAGGGCCGTTTTAACAGCACTATAGGCCCCCGGGTAAAGCAGTGCACTGGGCCCCGCCTACATGTGTCTAACGGAAAATGAGTGTTAAATTCTACTCTGCTGGGGGCCCCTATGCTCCTGGGACCCCCGGACCCCCTGCGTTAAGGCGGCACTGGGTGAGACCCCTCGAAGCACCGAAGGTTAGAGGCCCTGGACATGCCCTAAGTGACGTCCGTCTTTCCACCACGGGGATTCAAGCAGAACAACGCCCACACATCAGCGGCTGGGCAGTCTCTCTTGGTACAAAGGGCGAGACAGCCCACTCTTTGACTGTCACATGGCTTTGACATCTCTCGCCTTATCGCAGCCTGTGCTTGTCACCGCGCAGCTCCCTGTCCGCTGCTCCCGGGCAACATACAGACAATAACACTCACAACATACCACACCCCTTATCTGCTCTCGATAATCTCCTGCCGCCCTGGGCCACTGTCCATAAAACTGCAGGTTATTCCTGCTCGTTTCCTGGTTCTTGCCCTGGCACTGGTACCCAGGGCATGCTTCACAGGATTACTCTTACATGCTTCTGCATTCCCGAGAGGCCACCTTTGGCCTTTAACCCCTTAACTGCTGCGACTCCCCACCCCCCCAGTGCTGAGTCATTTTCTGGCTATTTGGGGTCGTTTGTGCTTAGGGCTCCATAACATTTTTCTCCACATAAGGTATCCACACCAAATTTGCGTCCTTTTTCCCCAACATCTTGGGGATCTTGCACTTGTAAATTTGGCTCCACCCACTTATTTAGAGGGTGGAGACGTCTTTTTCCAACAACCTGTGGATTTTAAGGGTACCCAAGGTTTGCAGATTCGTCTGGAGGGACCGAGAACATAGGTAAAATATAGGAACATTTTAAGTTATTTGAGAAAAATAGGAAAAAAGTGCTCTGGATAAAAGAGTCTGTTTATTTTCCTTAAAAAATTGCATCAACAAACAGTTTACTGTGCTTCAGTCACCACCTTCCCAGATTTTAGGAAAATGCAGAGCTGAATAAAAAAAACGAATTGTGCACCGCAGTTGGTATTTCCCAAAGAGGTAGCCCATTTTTGTGCTTTCAATCTACTTCCAGTTTGTGGTGGAAACCAGTGAAAAGCCCCTGGGGGGTCCAGGAAAGCTATAGCATTTTGAAAAAGTAGACAACGTCCTGAATTTAGCATGGGGTCATATTTGTAGATCACTCAAAATTTCCCCCAGAGAAAATAACCATTAAAATAAAGGAATATTGAAAAGGAGTATGAAAAAAGGGTCATTTGTGACAACGTTTTCATCTGTACTTTTTGTCTCAGTGGCCGGTTTACAAAAGCAATGTACCATTATGTCCGCTAACCCATTTTTGTTGTGGGGATGAATAGGGTTTGTAGGTTTTCAAAGAGCCCAAGGTACCCAGAGCCAGCACCTGAGCTGCACCGTACGATGTTTTTTCATTGTATAGCGAGTATTGACCAATCCATATGGTGAAATATGTGAAACATGGGTATCAAGGAAACCTATGTATTTCCGAAATGGGCACAAGATGTGGAATTTAGGAGCCGGGGTTATTTATACATCTCTGAATTTGTAGGTACCCGTACTAGCATATGATTTAGAGGGTATTTTTCAAAATGTCTTCTTTCTTATACACAGGCTTACTATTGAAAGGCACAAATTAAGCGAAATCCAATTGGTAATAACAAATGTTCTACTGTTGTATCCTCCCATAGCTTTCTTGAGATATAAGGAATAGGGGTAGCTGCTGGATCTGGGGCCGGGCCGATCTCACCTTGACAATGACCCCACGCATCCACAGAACCAGAGCCAGGGGAAGAGCCTTCTCCCACATCGCAGCCAAAGCCAGGAACGAACTCCCAGTCAACATCAGACACTTTCCCACCCTGCACACCTTCAGGAAGAGCCTCAAGAGCTGGCTTTTCAGCTAAACCTGAGCTGCACCCCCATCCCCAGAGACCCTCACGGCTGAATGGCACGCTTCATAATCCCCTAATTGATTGATTGATTGATACATTTGAGGGAAGATCCGCCTATTCCAGCCTCCTTTGATCTTTGGTTAAGGACTGTATGTGACACCGTGTCAAAGGCCACAATCAGGTCAAGTAAAATCATTGCCTCAGAGCCAGACTGGGCCAAAATGGCCTTTATCTCTTTTGTTGCCGCTAGGAGGGCAGTCTTGGTGCTGCTGCCGGGATCTGAACCCTGTTTGAGTTGGGTGCAGGATGGCATGTGTTTCCAGGAAGGTGTGAAGAAGTTTGTTCATATGCTTTCCCAAGGATCTTGCTTACCCCAGGAAGAAGTGACATGGAGTGGTAGTTCTCCATCAGTAGAGGGTCTTGATGATTTGTTTCTAGGAGGGGCTTCAGACCGCATGTTTCAATGCCTGGGGGACCGTGCCGTTGTCTGGAGACTGAGGAGGTCTGTTAGTTCTAATAGGATAGTGATTCTTCCTTTTCTTAAATTATCTGGGGGTCTGGGTCGAGGGGTGACCCTGATTTGATTGTCTTTTGGGTCTCCTTAGCAGTGTCAATGCTCATTCGAGGAAATGTGGTTAATGCGAAGTTTAAAGTTTCTGCGACTGTGCTGGAGAAGTTTTGAGTGGAATTTTTGCAAAGGGTTAGCAAAATATAATTAATCTTCCCCAGGAAGAAATTTGCTAGGGTGTTAAATCGGTCATCAGAGGGTGTGGGTCCTCTTTGGATCTTGACTGGCTTCATGAAGCTATTAACCACCTTGAATACCTCCTTTGAGAAGTTTGGGGCATTTTCTATTTTGAGGTTAACGTACAATACTTTGGCTTCACTAATGGAATACTGATATTTATGTAAATGATTCTTTGTATGATACCTTCTTTGGTCCATTGTACGGTTTTCTTCATTATCTTTCTGATCTTTTTGCTTCCTCTTTAAGTTCTACAAGCTTGGCTGAGAACGAGATGTCACAACCCTCAGGGTTTCCTGCGCCCATGGACTTCATAGGGATTAAGGCGTCCAGGGAATCAGTGTGTTGGCACTCACATTTTTTGTATCTTTTGTCAATTCCTCATTCTCCTTTTGGACTTTAATCTACTAGGGAGCTCTCCCATGGTATGGTATCTAATTTCGAGCAACAACGTTTTAGTTTAGTAGGGTGGGGTTGTTTTTCTGGATGCTCAGAGATCCTCAGGATGATGAGAAATGGTGGTCGAACCAGCACATAGGGGTGGGGATATCTGTTGAAAATTCAACAGTGTTGGAAAAGATAGGATCTAATGTATGGCCTAGTTTGAGGGTGGGGTGCTTAACTAGACCATTTGGATTACAGCCATGTGCTGCGTGAGATTTTTTATACTTTCATCGCTAACTTTGTCAAAATGTATGTTGAGATCTCCTAGCACTATGAATAGTCACAGTCGTGTGAGCCAGGACCCAAGCAGCAGACACTAAGGGGCTGATTATGATGTCAGTGGGACCCACTGGCATCTGCCCCTGCAGTCCACCCGCCGCATTTTGATGCAGTGGGCTGAGGCATTGGGTGGAAGGGCCATCCGCTGCGCTTCCGGCGGGCTTAAGGAGCCCGTCGGTGCATCGGAAATACAACATAATCCGCCGTCTGGAATTATGATATCAGTTTTTGACAGCCGTTCCATGTCTGCCTTTCCAACATGGCAAACATAAGGAGATAATGGACGGAGCGCTCAAATTTTTCAGACACTAACCACCAGTCACAGATCTGGGTTGAATCCTTCATCGTTCCTTAGCTCACTTTGCCAGCCCAGTTCAGACCCAGCCATATGCAAATCAGTCTTGACCCTGTCCCTCATCAGAACAGTCCAGCCCGAACTGCCAAGCCAGGTCTTCCCTGTACCGGAAACAAGCATCCTGCGACCGGTTTCGGGGTAACACTCCTCATCAGACAGGCTAGCTTGAATCCAGTGGCAAAGTGAGCAAAGGACCCACGTCTAGGCATACCCTGCCAACTTGGGGCGAACAAAGCAAACACAAAGAGATAATGGACGGAGCACTGAATCTTTTCAGACACTCGCCCCCCACTCACAGATCTGGGTTGAATCCATCATTGTTCTTTAGTTCACTTCACTACTCCAGTTCAGACCCAGACATATGCAAATCAGTCTTGACCCTGTGCCTCATGGCAGATCAGCCCGAACTACCAAGCCAGGTCTTCCCTGGACTGGAAACAAGCATCCTGGGACCAGTTTCGGGGTAACATCCTGTCCCATGGGGCTTGTTTCTGGTCTAGGGAGGACCTGGCTTGGCAGTTTGGGTTGGGCTGTTCCCATGAGGGGCAGGGTCAAGCCTGATTTTCATATGGCTGGGTCCAAACTGGGGTGTCGTGGTGAGCAAATGAACAATGAATTAAACCAAGATTTTTGTGACTGGGGGTGAATGTTTGCATTGTTCAGCATTCCGTCCATCATTTGTTCCTTATGGTCTTTCCGGCATGGAAAGGCTGTCAGAAGACAACATTTGGACCCCTAGCGGGCCCTCCATCCCCCTGGCCCTCTTCTAAGGGCCTGGGGGGCCCCTATTGTGTCCCCCTAAATATACCTGCACTGTGCTGCCGGCACCGTAAGGTGCCTGCCACAGGTGCAGGGATGGTTCAAACATCCATTTCACTGTGACAGCTTGTGGTGCGGGCCTTTTCCGCCTGTCACACAAGCTGCCATAAGAATGTTTCGGACTGCCCTATCGGCGGTCTCATCCAAATTGGGATTTCGGGACCGCCTACCTATGGTTGGGCAGTTCCAGACCGATACGGTGTTGGGTGGACGCAAGTCTGCCCAACATCGTAATCAGTCCCTAAATGGTTAGGACAAGAAAATGCCAACTTTTTAAAAGTGGAATGTTCAGAATTGTGACTTAAAATATGACTTTACCATTAAAAGGGATTTTAAATAACACCACACACGGCATTCCTACCTGCTCCCAAAGAAGAGTTATCACTTATCAAATGTAATAAGGCAATCCAATTGTAACCTAGGGGAGAGAAAGGACGTGCAATAATGAAGAAAAAATTTGAGTGTTTTTCACTATCTGGGCATGTAAGACTTAAAAGTAAAGTCCAACTTTTTAAATACAACTCACCCTGCCCTACGGGTTGTTGTGATCTACCATAGGGGTGACTAAGGTTTAAGCCTGCAAAAGGTTCATTTTGCTAGGCCATATTGGCAGTTTAAACTCCACTACAGGCTGCAATGGCAGGCCTGCAACCTGTTTAAAACTGCTATTAAGAGGGTGGCACAATGAGTGCTGCAGGCCCACATGTAGCATTCATTTCATTTACAGATTCTGGCTACCAGATTTACATGTGGTTCCAGATAATAGGGACTTATAAGTAAGTTAAATATACCAATCAGGTGTAAGACAATTTGTACCATGTTTTAGGAAGAGAGCACAAGCACTTTAGCACTGGTTAGCAGTAGTAAGGTGCACAGAGTCCCAATGCCATCGAAAATAAAATTCAGAAAACTGGAGTGCTGAAGGTAAAATGTTTGGGGGAAGACCACACCAAAGATGATAGGCCTAACGCATAGATACTGTGAGAATGTGCCTCTTTTTATGTGGCCACCTCCAATTGTTTAGACGGATGCTTCTGATTTTTAAATTCTGCACACTGGGGCATTGTTGTCCAGTCCTCAGGATTAGTGTTCTGACTCCTTAAACTTGATAAAATTGACTAACTCTAAATTGGTATACTCTACTTCCAAGTGAGGTTCTAGCATATAGTGCAAGAAATACACCAATGGTATGAAAAAGAAAGAAATTCTCCTGTGGACTACAGCACATGGCTCCATTATAATTTTGTAATATCTTCCTTGCACAAAATAGCTGTAATAAATAAAAATTTTGCCGTAATAAATTGAAATTCACTAGTACCTGAGTACTTGTCAGGGAGTGCCAGGCTTTGGTTTTTGCTCACCCTCCACCGTCTAAATTTCAGCCTCTCTTGAGCCTTGTTAACCTTCACGGATGTGTTTCTTTTAAAATATATGTGCTTGCTCTGCTCATTTCTTTTCTCAGCTTTTGGTAATAAGGTTCTACATGAAATGTGAATCTATTGCTCTTTTATTGAATCTGTACCAAAAAACCTTGACTTAGTATCTTTTATGCCACTCTTACTCTGGCTTGGTAAAATGTCTATTGCTGATCTACGTCCAATATTTGTCTCTATAGCCAGAAGTGTATTGAAAAAAGAGCTTCGAGCACTGCACCAGAAAGAACTACAAACCTTGCCAGGACAACATTCAGGTAAGATGTTCATATGACTTTTGAGAGTGAGTGAGTGAGTGTGTGTGTGTGTGTGTGTGTATGTATATATATATATATATATATATGTGTGTCTGCGTGTGTATATATGTGTGTGTGTGTGCGTATATGTATGTGTGTGTGTGCGTATATGTATGTGTGTGTGCGTGTGTGTGCGTATATATATGTGCGTATATGTGTGTGCACGCATATATACACATGTGTGTGCATGTATATATGCGCATGCATATATATATATGTGTGCGCGTATGTATATGTGAGTCTGTATATATGCACACATATACATGCACACATTTATATGCACACATGCGCGCATGTATATATGTGTGTATACATGTGTTTTGTATGTGTGCATGTATGTATGTGTGTGCATGTATGTGTATGTATGTGTGTGCATGTATATGTGCGTGTATGTATTTTTTAAACATATTTGTATTGCCATTTTCATATTTCACACATTGACTGTGCCATTCACTAGGCCGACAAAGAAAACAGGGATTCAGTTCTATTTGTGTAGCCTCAATTCTGCAGCTTTTAAATTAACAGATCAACCTGTGAAAATAACCCTTTTGAGCAGCAAAGAAATGTACATTTAAATATTAAAAAAGTTACCCCTAAGATGGAAGACCTTTTAACCCACAAGGCAGGATGCCCAGTATTTAAAAGTGGTACATGCGAGAATTTAATGTTGCCATAAATCTACGGTTTCTAGATCTCAAAAAATATTTTTAATGTAAAGGGCTGTAGCTGTTCTGTCAGAAAAACAAATTTTTTGAATAAAATCACAATCCTGCTATCTTTGTTTTAAGTCAAGCTACTAGACTAATTGTGACACTATGTTTAATGTTTATTGGAATCTAATTCAATTGTGAAGTTGAATTATTAAAAAATATTTAGCAAAAATGACATTAAAAACGTTACACTTTACCTGTCTAAGACACCAAATGGCTAAGCATAAGCCTGCTGTCAGATGGCTCTGCCAGTGCTTCCCCTTAATGAGGTGTGAAAACAGATTGCAGAGCAGGAACATTTGTTTGGCCTTTCACAGGATGACCTTGGTGTGAGGTACGTGACAGCAGACAGCTAGGAAGAGCCCAGGAAATGGGTTAACTTGAAAGGGATTAGAGTGAGGTCTACTCATTTATAGATAAGTGTAAAGGGAGACCTGGGAAAGAGAAGTCTTTTGTTCAGTAGGCCCTCTGTAGCCAGCTTTTTTCCTTGCATACACAATGTTGTTGTTTTGTATACTCCAAACCTTATCATCAGTATTTTGTACAATGGTTCATAAACAACGATTTTTCGTTCAGCAACTCTGCTAGTGTAATTATACATTTACGGAGGGTTATATCACACCTCTTTATAGCAAAGTAGACTTTATCCCTGTTCATTGTTATGCCATTATTAGTTAATCAGCTGTAAATGAATAACAGTGCTGTCACAGAAAAAAGCAAACAGAATCAAAAGTTTAAATGATTCAACAACTTGCATGTAATATAACAAAACCATTTGTTCTGGTACCTCTGTGAGTGTTTTTTTCACTCCATCAACCATAATATTATACCTGCAGCAAACAGATGAAAAGGGGAGACAATCATAGCTGCAGAGAAGATCCTGCATGTTGAACTGTCCATGACTATGATTCCAATTAAGAATTCATACCCTCCTATTGGTCGCTAGGCATTACAACCGACCTTTGTGGCCAGCTTCGCAGCAGCTCACTGGAAGGTGGGGCTTGTCCCACACCCAGTTTGGTGTTGCTGAGATGGAGGGGCCTGCTTATTTCCCTAAACATAGCACCCTCGATGGCACACCCAAGACTAAGAAGGAGACTCAGATGGTCAGTTGGCTGCCTCATGTGTGGCTTTTCCAAAATTATCAAGAATTTCATATCTCCAGTTGTCCCTTAAAAAACACACTCAAAGCTCTTTCCCAATTTGGTAAATGGTGCTGTCGGGGCCTTTTCTGAGTCACCAGTGACCTGTGTTACTCAGTATCGCCGGTCTAAGAGACAGGCCATTTGTTTCTAAAATCAGTTAAAACCCATTCATGTCTTCATTCTTTGCAACAAGCGCAGAGACAATAATGGGTCCTTTTTCATTAGACATCTGGAGCTACCTATATTTATTGACTTGACTCTTGTAACCTGTCAGACACTGTTGAGCTTTGAAAGTGGTGTGTGCACCCTGTGATTGCGGGCATCCGATGGACCCCAAGGCTTCTTTGGTTTTCACAGGGATCCGTCAATTAGGGTTGGGAACCAACCAGAACTAATAACAATGCTATCATTGAAGCTCTGCAATCTAGAGAGATGGGTCCAATCAGCAGGACTGTCTCCATCCAGCTGATACAGTTACCCTAAGGTTAATGGGTGGACTTGATTGGCACTGGCACATTGACGAAGATGCAGGAAAGCGTCTCTTCCGCTCCATGGCTGGGATGAATCTTGTCTGTAGTCTTGCTTCTTCTCAGAATGCTGTTTTATATTTGGGCTTGTGTGCAAGCCTTAAGTCATCCACCATTCAGCTCCTAGCCAGGTCAGCTAGGAATTGCCTGATGTAGTTTATTTCCTTTCACAGATCAGACCTGCAATGTACTCCAGGAATGCAGATTTGTTCCTAGCTTGAGGGACACAGGGTCACAATCAGATGTTAACTTCCTTGTGACATGTTTCCCCAATCTTATGTGAAAGATCCCCTCATTATGGAGATGGTCTAAAACTTATTGGGCCCAGATATTCAATATTTTTATCAATGTGGAGACATAAGCGGGTAGCCTGAACCAAACCCGACCAGTACTTCAATACTATAGTATTTTAACTAGTACTTCCTCATTAACATCTTGTTTCTACAGTCTTACACAATAGATAAGACTAGTTTGTAAGGGTCAAAAGGCGGATGTGCATTGCCCTGAGAAAGCGCACAGCAACTAAATGATAGGAGAATGGAGAGGACTTGCTTTTGTAACAGCAGCACACCTCATTTAAAGTAAGCATTCTACAGATCAAGATGTCCATTCATTCCCTGGCAAGAAGGCAGTCTCAGAAGATGGAACCTCTCTATCTTAAAACATTTTGTTTAGGGATTTCAAGTGTATTTCAGGTGCAATCAGATGTGTTTCAAATGCACCAGAAAAACTGAGCTGGCAAACTTGTGAGCTTCTAATGATTACCTCTTCACTCACTCCCTCTGCTACCCCCTGAGCTACCAATGCATTATCTTCAGAAGAAGGGAATTGACTTGTGGGTCTGGGGTGTTGAACAGAAGCCTTCGAAAAATCTGTGTAGCAACCTCTCGCTGTTTGGATGCTGCAGCACAGGGCATGAGACTGACTGCTCCTCTGCCTCTCTCACCTGGGGTAGTGCCTCTTCAGCTGAAGAAGTGAAGGGTTTGAAAGAGGGCTGGATCCTCTTTTGCCTCAGTGGATCCTGGCTGATGAAGTGGCCATAGTTTTTAGGCCTCTTGTCTTGTCTCTTGTAAAATACATTGCACCTGAGCTTCAACAAGTCAGGTAAGTTTGGAGTACAATGTACACATTTCTTTGAGGAACAGATCTCAGAAGAAAAGGGGACCAGAGGATTTCAGCTGGATTGAAGGGATCATGTTGGCAATCTTGTAATCCACGTGCTTGAGCACAGATTCCTGGCATCCCACATTGGCATTAGCAGTGTGCAAATGCTCTTTATGGCCACTCTCAGAGTATGGATATCAGGAAGGTCTGGTAATAGGGCGTGTTAGACCTGACATCCTTGGTTTGGTATTTCCCAACACTTTTTTGCCTTCACTCCTCCTGTTTTGCTGAACCCGTTTTTGTTGGCCATAGGGCTGTGCACTTTACCATTGCTAATCTGTGTTAAAGGTCTCTCTCCTCTAAACTTGTAAAATTAGCTAACACACAATTGGCACATGGAATTTACCTATAAGTCCCTAGTAAAGTGGTAACACCTTGAACTCAGGCCCTGTAAATTAAATTCTACTAGTGGGCCTGCAGCACTTATTATGCCTCACACCTAAATAGCCCTTTTTAAACATACCTCAAACCTGCCATTGCAGCTTGTGTGGGCAGTGTAAGCTGCCATTTCAACCTGCCAAAATATACCTTTTGCCAGGCCTACACCTTCCTTTTTAATACATCGGTCACCCCTAGTGTAGGCCCTAAATAGCCCACGGGGCAGAGTGCAATGTGTTTAAAAAGTTGGACATGTGCATTTTAGGTTTTACATGTATTGGTAGTAAAAACCTCTTACATATGTTTTTCACTTATTACATTTGCTAAGTGATAACTTTCAATTGGGAGCATGTAAGAATGTCGGGTTTGTTTTCTAAAGCCTGTTTCCTGGATCACATGACTAGCTGCAATTGTTAGTTGGTCGTGGTGTATTGCTGTCAAACAGTGAGACAAAGGGAGATTTTGTGTTGGCAGGAAGGGCCATTTCTTACTTGATAGGGGGCAAAGCTGTCACTTCTTCTACACTTGCACGTCACACAGGCTCTACTTGCGCACACTCACAAAGGATTGACAGTAGTGTTGTGTGTCCCCAGACAAGACGGGGCTGGGAGGCAGGAAATTCCGTACCCCTCTAAGGGTGGAACCTCCAGAACCTTCTCCTACTTCAAAGCTGGCAACAAGTATAAATATTGGACCCAAAGACCTAACTCTTCAGTACACCTGTGGATGCTACAAAAGAATGACTGCTCTTTCGCCAGATGGACTTCTTCTTTGCAGCCCTGCTTCTCTGCTGCCCTGTTTGCTGAGAAGGAAGACTGGACCAGCACCCTTCATCCCAGGCAGAAGTGACTCCAAGGGTCAGCTGACTGACCTCCTTTTCTGAGCCACCTGGACCTAGGCTCCAGAGGCCTCCCTGCATCTGCCCAGCTGATCAGCTGCTTGAACTTGCAAGTGTACCTGCAACTGGACCTGCCTGTGCCCAGCTGGCCTCTCCTGGAGTGAGTTCCTGATCCCCAAAAGGTGTCCCTCAGGTCCTGAACCCTTGGTGTAGCATCAGTTGAGCTCCCTCCCCCAAAAAAGGAGAAATATTGAAGTTTTGGTCTCTTAACAACCACAAACAAGGTCTGTTTGCATCAAGATCTTGCTGCCCGCCCTGCCTCCCAATATAAACTTATGGTGAACCCGAAGCATTGTGCCACATAGCAACTGCCAGGGGCAATACGAGATCTGCACTTCATGCTACAGCATCAAGAGCCCACGATGACTGCCTTTGCGCTACATCTACAACCATATGTGATGCTCTCCCTGTTCCTCTCGGCCCCCTCTTCACGCTGGACTTTTGAAGGTAACTCTTTCAGTAGGACTAACTTGGTCTCTGCATCCGGCCCGTACTCCTTAACGGTCAGTCTGAACTTGCAAATTTCACCCAGTCTCACACCACCAGATAACCACAAGTGGCGTTTTGTGCTTACCTTAAATCTTTGAAATGACATCTACTGATTGTATTTTTGTTGTTTTGGTATAAAATAATTTACTACATTTTACTATATTTTTATAAATTGGTGTGCGATGTTTCTTGTGTTGCGTTTTTACTTTATCACTGTTTCAAGTGCTGCATAAATACTTTATACATTGCCTCTAAGTGAAGAGTGACTGCTTCATGCCAAGCTAACAGAGGTTTAAGAACAGGTTAATTCGGGGTGCGCTGGGGGATTCACCCTAACATAAATTATGGTTACTGCCTCAGCAGCTTTTCAACCCCCCCAACCAATAACAGTCTCCTACAGTTTGGTTCAAAGGTGTCTCTCTATTGATGTCCAAGCAAGTAAGGTGGATAAAGCAAGAGACGTTCTGTTAAAGCCGGGACTTGTCAAAGCTAGAAAATGATTGCCTGAGTAGAGGAGATTAATGGCCTGCTTTTGAGTACGGTAACAGAGATACATTAACACAGACAGGACGGATATCCTGCCCACCATATTACAAGTGCATTATATCCAATGGGACGTTATATGCGGACAGAATATCCATCACTTTTGTGATGGAGTACATATCCTCCAAACTCATAATAAGGCCCAAAGTTTGCATATAGAGAAATCCTCAGAAAGGGACGACTATCAAAAAACTCAAGTGCAGTCTCAAAAGAGTAGTCCAGCCGATGTTCTGTGATAAAGGAGAGAAGCAAAGAAAGGATAGAAGGGAAGTCTCTAGAATGTGCAGAATTGGAGAGAAGGCAAAAGAAAAGGAAGGTATAGAAAAGGCTCTGATGAATTCACTGGGGTTGAACAAAGAACTTAGGGTCAGAAGTATTAACCCATTTTATGGTGTTCAAACCTATTCTACAGTTGCAAACATCTTAAGGCTTATGTATGAAGCCCATTTTATCAGCTAGTACACCTTTAAAACCTGCTAAAAATGGATTTTCCAATGTTTACAGATTCACAATTTGGAAAGGGCACGCTGTGGGTGTTCCTTCCAAATGGCGAATCGGTACCCTCTGTACCAATCTGGGCACAATCCATTGAAAAGCTACTCACTGGTATGCCAGCCTATTCATAACAGGGAAGAGGCCCATTTGAACCCTTTTTTAATTGAGGTAAAAGTTTAAGGTGAGTGAGCAGTGGTCTCAATTAAACTTTTAAAAATAAAAAAGCCTAGTTTCCCTTACGGAAGTCGCGCTGTTTTAAAAAAATGTATTTACTTTCTTTAAAAACAATCACAGACATGGAGTCCTAGAGGCTACCATTACTTTGATTTTGACCACTCAGTCACAATTTGCTACTAAACTAATCAATATGAATTAAGTAAAGTAGACTGTAACCACCCAGATTACTTCTATCACCATACTAGGGTCCATCATGGGCATTTTATTTTTATATGAGGTTCAAGGTTAAGGGAATTGGTAAAATGTAGTTGGCGCGCCTGCATGTGACCAGTACTGCAGGTGCGCACTCAATGTTGCTGCTGTAGGTTACAATAGGGATTTGTGTGGGCAGTGTTTTTGATTGAGGGTGGTTACTGTGAATAGTAGGGATTGCTTCATTTTTGGGGTCTTCGAGTGACAGTGGGTTCTTGTAAGTATTTTGATGTGTTAAACTTTATTTTTTGAGTTTGGGATAAATTAGCATGGGCTGAATGCCCCACTGTGTGGTTATCTCCCTTTCATCATAGTGTTAGTAGGAGAGTTAGAATAATAAATCTTCCCACCTCCCCAATGAGTTTTTCACTTTCCTCTAAGCTGTTTTGGGCAGAAATTGAATAACAACCCAGGGCCTAGTGATTTTTATTTATCTTCAATGGTTCTGGGATTGTGGTTAGTATAGTAAATCGGAAACACATTTATCGCTTTCCCAAACGTTCTTGGGACTGGTAGGATAGTAAATCTGCCCCCCCACAATGTTGAGAATGGAGAATGAATAGAAAATTAGCCTTCCAAGTATTTCGTATTTCTAAAACGTTTTTCAAATTTTTTTCATGTTACAAATTATTATTGAAATTTTTGTAACATAACAGCAAAAAATATATACTTTTTATAATTATATATTTATTAAAATATTTGTAAACATTCTTCACACTTTTTACAATTTAAAAAAAATCTATTATCTTTACACACTTTATGTTAGTATATATTTTTATATGTTGAATAAAATATAAATCTTAAACACATTTTAGAAAACAAAAAGTAGGTGATGATAAAACTACAAAGTGTATAGTCATATTTAAAAGTTATATATTTTAAATTGATCTTTTTTAATTTTTCTTGTTTAAAGATGAAAAAATGTTTTTGAAGAGGAAATATATATTTTTAATATTTTACTTATTTTAAAAAATCTAATAACGAAAGTATGAAAACTTTTCTACAATTGTTTATAGAATATGCACAATTTCAAGTTTCTTTTACACTGAATTGAATGTATTTCATCTTTGTTCATTATCATTTATCGACTATTTTTCCACAGACCGCCAGACTTCGCGGTTGTGCCGTGGTAGTGGTCTCTGGGGTAGAGGCATCCATATCACCAAGCATATTTGGAGTTTCCTCTCCACAAAGGTTTTCATGGCAGTTCATCCTCCATGAAAACCCTGGTGGGGTCCACAGGGCCCCCTGGTGACTCTGTGCCCTGTGCATCCCCACAGGGGGCACAACATGTTCCCCCCGGTGTGCATGCATACCAGCTCCTGCACGGCATGGACTTTTCAGTCTATGCTGTACAGGAACTGTTTTTGGCGCTCCCATTGCGGTGCCTGTTTCTAGAGACACCACCGTGAGAACACCAAAAAAAAAAAAGGCCCACCGGAGAGGAGGAATTTTCTAATCTGGCAGGCAGTCTGACCACACTTTGGCAGTGCGGCGGGGGGGCAGACCCGGAGCCGCACCCCCTAAGTCATAATCAGGCCCATAGCCTTCTCTCTATAATATTTTGTAGCAATCATCAAGGGGTGTAAATGAAGGCTCCTGTTTCTTCAATTCACCAAACTAGTTCTTTTTATTTCAATTTTTCAACCTACATAGAATTAGAATATGATATGTTACCTATTTCTTTATGGACTGTTGGTACCCTTCGGTCTGTTGTATGGTTAGTGTAATGATTAAGGCGTGTATGTTGTTCTAGCTTGTAGTTAGCATCTTGGAAGGTACAGATAGGTATTTTTGTGAATTGTAGCTATATAGTGGAGTGGTGGTTTGAAGTCACAACAGTTGAATAATATGGTACTGAGTATTCTTTTTCACAGTTTTATTGCCAAGTAGATTGGGTGGGTGTTTCAAGTCATATATTTTGTATACTAGGAAAATCTGCTGGACTTTTCTTCTGGGTTTATTTTGAAGCTGAAATAAATTAACAAATATTTTTAAGTGTTTTCTTTAACATAAGTGTGCCAATTTTTATCTTTTGGGTTTCCGGACTTTGTTTTTGAAACATTTTTAGGTCGAGCCTATTGCAGCAGCGTGCATGCGCTGCTCGCTTTGCGAGGCATGCAGTATTCAGTATGGCGTGGAAGCTTCTTGGAAGCTCCGTCCATCTTTTTCATTGGTTTAGTTCCTAAATGCTGCCTTCCGATTGGTTTTAGGCCTTTTAGTCCCTCCTCATGATGTCCATGTTGTCATTAGTATCCTTCCATGTCTACTGGCCCCTTTACTTCAAACACTATTTTCTTCTCGTGCCCCTCCTCCTGTAGTCCGTGACTTCTCACCCCCCTGCCCCCACTGCACTCCCATTTGTGCCTTCTCGCACGCCTGCAATCCCGTTTCCAATTCAATAGGTCTCGCGTAAATGCGAGTTCTATTGCATTGCAGATGCTTGTTTTTAGATCGTTGGCACTCCTTTTCATTTCCCTGGTGATCAAATTTCCTGTGTTTGTCCCTCCAGGGTATCCTGGGCCCTCGTGTTATGTCGCTACACTACTTCCCTTGGATCTATCATCTTATGTTTTGGCTGTTCTCATTACCTCAGTACAGATGACGCGTATGTTTTCCTCGCATCGCTCACTTCCTGACTGCCATTCGCAGTGGGTGACCCTGAGAAAACCTATTCTCAGCTTGTCGAAAACCACTGAGCTTGTCGAATTTCCAATCTCTTCGAACTATACATAATATCCCTTCTTATACCTTCATGCTCTGCAGAAACTCTGAAGTATTATTTAGTTGTAAGGTGCGTCACTCTAGAATCATTATTCTATGCTGCAGGCACAGCTTGACGTGTTTTTATAGTGTTATTTCATTCGGACACATCTATGAAACCAATAATCCCAGGTAGCATTGTACGGTTAGACGGCTTTCTTCCTTTCTAGTTATAACGTACAAAATAAATCCAAACTATAACAGTCTGCTTGTTGACAGATACTTTGTTTATGGCAGGGGAAAGGTTGTAGTAAAATAAAATGCTTCTGTTCTGACCTGGCCTCGCTGCATTGTAGAAAATAGGATGTCCCACCCAGGGTCAAGAGAATGGATGTGTGTAGATCACGTCGGTTCACTGCCGCATTAAAGCTTTGCCCGATGTTAGCCATGCATGTAGCCATATAAATTATGAAGACTGTCAAGACGAGTTGTAGGAACTTCTGATCGCTGCCCTCCAAGAAACCAGTTGTTCAGCACTTTCTTCAATTGAAAATTCTTTGATGGGGACTGACATTTTTGTACTCATTTATTTCAAATATTTCAATCTCTTGGAGAAAAAACACTTGACCTAACTCAGCCACTATGCTTTTATCCATTATAGGCAAAATGTACGGCGCTGAATGGTGCAGACCTAACGTGGAAGGGTAGAGGGGTGGATCTTATTATGCCATGGAAGGGTGCACGTCCAGATCCCACAGCGTCCTGTTCTGATGAATTTCATGTAGTTGCTCGAAATGTTTGAGCTAACTTCTAGCAGGTCTGGGGAAGAGTTGTGTTTTTGGGGTGTGGGGAGAGTGTGTGGCATAACATGTAGATGTCTCAGCCCCTGCGCATGCGAGTTGAGCACGTTTCACCAGGATGAGTAGCCCATTAACTCGATCTGCAGCCAGAACATGCATAAGAGCAATTTGAATATGAAAAGAGGTAAATGCTTAGGGGCATATTATCAAGCGGCAGCGATAATTATCGCTGGCCGCTCTTAGCGTGAGATTTATTATCGCCGGCTATGGCTGGAAATTATCGCCATGCTAGCACTGTATTAACAACGCATAGCGCAATGGCGATCATTTTCCAGCGATAGCGGTGTTTTCCATGGAACATCGCTGGTTTTCCAGGGATGTTCCATGGAAAACGGCGATAGCCTTGCTGATACGACCCTGTGGTCATATCAGCATAATCCACCCCCAATGGTAAGCATAGCTAAGTCAGGATTTTAGCAGACGTTCGTTTTTGGCAAAAAACGCGGTTTTCGCCAAAAACTAACGTCTGCAAAATCCTGAGGGCCACTTTGTAAATATCGCAAAGGCTCATTAGCGATATTTTACAATGCAGTTTTACATGGCACGCCCACCTTGCATCTCATTAGCGATGCACGGTTAGGCGGAAAGAAACCGGGCGCTAAGGCACGGAAACACGTGCTAGCGTGTCCTTGCTAATAGAGCGATAACATTATCGGCGCTTTACGCCCGAAAACGGACGCAAAACCGGGGATAATTTTATTGCGGCCCCTTGATGATATGCCCCTAAGAGTTATTGCCTCTGGTCCACGAGGGGGCACACCTCGACACACACTCTGCATGTAGGAAAGTGCTGTTTGGTACGGTCAATGGCATGGAGTGTGACTGTTGTGAAATATGGAAATTTGATGGAGTCAGAACAGGCCTTTAGGAAGGTATTAAAAACCTGGCTTTTCAACCTGCCTTAGATTGACCTGCACCGGGACACCTCTGCTGAGTAAGTTGTGTGCTCTATAAATGCATTTATTATTATTATTAAATATGCTTCAGTGTAAGAAATAATACTGATTTAGTCTGTGCCTAGCGTGTACTGAGACGCGCTTGATGTGCTCCAGCACTTGCCCCACTCAGTTAGGTTAATGGATGATCCACGGCCTCTGACTATCTGCCACATGTGTTATGGAGGCTCCCTTTCTACATTTAGGGGGCATATTAACAAGGACAAGTGATAATTATCGCTAAACGCGCTTATCATTATCACCGTCTATCCCTGGAATACAACGCCATGTTAGCGGCGTATCAGCAACGCTTAGCTCACCGGCGATGTAAAATCCTGCGATAGACAGCGATAACCCGCAATAACATTGGAGATGCAGCGATAATTGTACATCGCTACTGAACAGCTTGCTAATAGGCAAGTGTGCACTTAACCATTCAATCCACCTCCCATGCAAATAATGGTTAAGTCAAGAATAAAGTAGGTAGCGATAACCCCGCTTAGCGTGACTTTTTTTATTGCGTAGCGGGTCCGCGGCCGCATTGTAAATAGTGAGTAATTTTGTCTGCGACTGTTTCCATGTAGGTCTAGGGAGGAATGCTCACTTTGCGTGTCATAAGCGATAAATATTGCTGACATGCAAAGTGGAGACAAGACGGCTGCTAACTCAAGGAAACGCGTTACCGTGTCCTTGATAATAGAGCGATATTTAAATCGCCACCTTTCGGCCGAAAATGGCCGCTAAAGAGGCGAAATTGGGCTTGATAATATACCCCTTAGTACGTTCCCTAAGGCCTAGGCACTCACTGACTTCTAAGGGACTCAGGTATGGCCTGTGGTGCACAGTTATATTTTGGGGGTAATGCCTAAGGTCCAGTGGTATCTGCAGAATTAGCAGAGTTTGAGGACGAGATGTGGAAGTGTGTCAGTATTGTCTCATTTCAGGCCATAAGATAGAACTTGTAAGCTCTGGACACCCCATCGACTGTTTCAGAGGTGACACCATTCGCATTCCCATACTGGTGCACGTCTGTGAAGGTGCAAACAGTAAGAGTGCCTCTCATGGTATGGGCATGTGTGGCAGAAACAGGTTGAGGCTATTCAAGTACATCAGCAGGTAGGGCCACATAGACTCCTATATGGGGTAGTTTGATGCTGGGTCGGGTTCACTAGTGGTTTCACTAAATGACTGCTGAATCTATTGAACATCACAGCAACTCTGATACCCAGTATTTTTCTAAGCTGCAACCTGGTAGTAGCAGCAATACTCATGCTTGGTACCTTACTGGTTCAGGTAGGGCCGCCTCCTGTCCAGTGAGACCTGGGACATTCAGCTCCCCCAACCCCAAAAGCACAGTGTTGGGATCCTTACTAGTCAACTCAGATGAATAAAAACAGTATATTTCCATGAATCGTGCTAGTGACCACTATCAAGATGTATGCAATTGTGTTTTTTACTTCTTGGCTAGATTAACGTTGTGTACTTCTGTTTTGTGCAAAACGTGCTATGGCCCTTAACCACAACGAACACGTATGGGTAATTCTGATTTTTTTTTCAGCTAAAGCCCTTGCTCTGCGATTAAAACCAAGGGCCCGATTCACAGAACAAACTTAAGACAAAATCCTAAACTTAGTACCATTTTGGTATTCTCAGAATGCACTTACTACTTCTGGTATTCACAGAATGAACTTACTACTTTTGCGATTCACAGAATAAACTTACTACTTTTGCTATCACAGAATGGATTTAAGACTACTAACTTTACGTCCGCACTCGGGCCGGAAATTCCGGCCCGGAGGCGGAGCTTCCGGCTTGGAGGCGGAGTTTCCGGCCCGGAGGCAGGGCTTCCGGGCCGGAGGCGGGGCTTCCGGCCGGAGGCGGAGCTTCCAGTCCAGAGGTGGAGATTTTAAATCTCCGCCACTGACCGGAATCCCCACCTCTGGGCCGGAAGCTCCGCCTCTGATTCGGAAGCCCCGCCTCCGGGCCGGAAGCCCCGCCTCCGGGCCGGAAGCTCCGCCTCCGGGCCGGAAGCTCCGCCTCCGGGCCGGAATTTCCGGCCCGAGTGTGGACGTACAGTTAGTAGTCTTAAATCCATTCTGTGAATAGCAAAAGTAGTACGTTTATTCTGTGAATCGCAAAAGTAGTAAGTTCATTCTGTGAATACCTGAAGTAGTAAGTGCATTCTGTGAATACCAAAATGGTACTAAGTTTAGGATTTTGTCTTAAGTTTGTTCTGTGAATCGGGCCCCAAGAGTCCAGAGTTGTGAAGATATTTGTGAGCAAGGGAACGCTGCAGTAATGTGCGGTAATGTATAGTCCGATATTGGGCCTATTCGTGTCAAAGCCTTTGTGGTAAAGAACAGTATATGTTTCAGCACCCAGGAGAATGTGCTGCATGGCTTCATACTTATAGGGCCCCAAAGGCGAGATCGATTGCATTGCAAATGCTTGTTCAGTCTTGGGGGTGTAGATCATGTTATAGATATGCAGAATATTTCTCTCTTCTTTAAATTATATTTTTAAATGCATCGGTTCTAATTTTGATAAATGTTGGTACTTTTTTCACTTATCAGGTGCATCTGAGAAACCCTTGGATAGGGATTTGCATGTCACTGAAACTCCAAGTACATTTTCTTTTTAATTTGTTGTATTTTTACATTTTCATTGTAATCTGCTTTTTTAAATGAAGTGTTAATTAAAATTGGTTCAGCTATGTGTTTTTTCACAACCTCACAAACGGGACAAGTCAAGTGCCAGGTTGGAGACCCCCGCTATGGAGCTGGAGACATTGGCCACCTAGCTGGAGACTCTGAATGGAAGGAACTAAGCAAGTAATTTACACCTGACCCAGATCACGCACGCCTGACACTCATAAATACAGCCCCCACCCTGGGTTCTGACTTCTTCCCTTTGGTCTACGTGACCCTGTAGCCAACCAGAACCAAGTCCAGGCTCCAGGATGGACACCACACCACTCAAGAGGAAGGGGGACTTCACACAGAAGGGACAGCCAATGTAGTGAACTGTCTGGGCAAACACTACAAGCGACTACATGATATGTCTCCACACATCAGTGAATCAGCCTTTGCTATCACAGACAGCTTGCACGGTGATGGAATGCCAGTGATGTATACTGTGGACAAGGTGTTCCTTATGGTGAGGCAGCTGCATTGCCACCTGGGTGCAATCAATGCCCCTTAAGACATGAGGGAAGCAGACTTTCCTCCAGTGGCAGTAGCACTGTGATCAACTGGTGCACTCTTCTGCTGATGCAACTCAGCACCTTGTGCAAGCAAAGAGGTTAACTAACCTGTGACATGTCTACGCTGTTAAAAGTGACCCTCAGGAAAGGCCCAGTGGCATGACATGGGATGGATCCAGTATTCTGACATGGGCAGGTATGGCCCGGGAGCATGCTGGAGGAGAACCAAGCTCCTTCTCCCAGTCCGCAGTCTTGTCAAGGATCCCTACAGGGGAGAATGAATTTTGGACAAAGACTGTTTCCTTAAACTTGCCAAAGATATTGATTATTTGCTTATGTGCGGTCCACAAATAAATGTGTCTGAAATGAGGGGCAATGCTGCAAAAACATTCACCAGCATCATGATCTAAAGCAATAATTCTCTGTGGGTTCATTTATTAAGTAATTAGTCTTGTGTTGAGTTGAACCTCTGGATTGGTGATGGATTTTTATGGCAGTGTGTTGCAGTATGAGTGGTTGGCTGTATGTGGTGCTTGACTTACTCCAGTGCTTGGCTGAAGTACGCTTGAGCCTGTTCTGTCAAACTTAAGGTTGCGGGGCATGGTCAGCAGCCAAAAAGAATGGCCACACACTAGTGCAGCTCTGTAACCCTCGCCCAATATCCGTCATATATCCGGCACTTATCGTGCACTAAAATCCCACAGATTATGAGACCGCAGCCCTAAAGCACCCTGTGTGCTGATCTTACCCTAGCCGCTCGAGATTGTGCTGCGTAGACAAGCGGAAGACCGGCAGCCTGGAGGAGCCCGCAGAGGCAAGATGGCGGCGGCACTAACTACAAAGTAGAATGGAAGCAGAGTGGCGAGGCGCGGACTCACCGGGCGAAGTAGAAGAGGCTGGGCACGGATTAGCACCGGAGGTCAGCGTTTGCCCGGCAACAAGGGTCGAGAGATCAAGACTCCACCAGGAAGCTCTGAGCGGTAGAGGGCTGCTAGATGGGCACAGGCCAGAACTGGTGGCCAAGCGCCGTGCCCAGATACAGCAACAGAGGTGCGGTAAAGGGTACAGCGGCATTCTTGCAGGATCGGGTGGGGAGAGTGGGGGTCCCCTTTCCCCTCGAGTGAAGTTGCCTGCCACCGCTATACAGCCACTGCGGTTGGAGGAGAAACGGCGCTCTAAACAGTGGCGCTCGCTCCGTTTTAAAACAACGGGAGCGCCTCCCCCAAATGCATGTAAAGGAGGACCTGAAGGGAAACCTGCAATTAGCACTATGGGGGCTAGAACAAGCCGAGAAACAAATTTACCCATTAGCGCGGTTAACCGCCCCTGTAAGAGCAAGGCCGAATGGTGCTATCCCTGTGGGCTGGAATGTAGCCTTGTCGGGAAAAATCAACAATAAAGTGGGACTGCCCTGGGAACTGCAACACAAAGGCACAAGGAAAGCGGACTCTCAGACAGTGGACGCCGAATCCTGAGGGTGGGCGTGAAAATCAGCCTGTGCCCTGGGAAGAGCCCGTGACTGGCCTGGGTCAGCTCACTTCGCACTGAACCTGCACAAAGGGGGTGGGAACTCCTTTGAACACATGCTGCCCTGATACACCAAGTAAGGACACGCTGGTGGCACAACAAGCAATACAGTGATGCATGCTGGTCCTATACATTAGCAGACACCCGACAGGCTGCTGACAGCCAATGGTGATAATATCAAAATGGGGTAACCCAGTATCCCTCAGAACCTGGGCGGATAATCAAGAAATTACAAACGGTTCTGTCGGGTAAACAGTATTGCTTCAAGATAAATCATCATTTATATGCATATACGAACACACATGGAGACCATAAGTAATTTTTCAAAAAGGCTTTATGAATTGCATCATTCATAAATAACTAATGGCAATGGCTGTCAAATGTAAAACGTAGTTGTGACAAAGTGGCATGAAGTGACATAAAGTGCTCAGTGCTCTGGTGAAAAGTGCGTAATATATACAGTGTAATTTTTGCAGGATACGAATAATTTGCAAAGGTCAGTCTGAGCGAATGATCAAAAACAAACTGCAAGTCGATTGAATCAGTCTTTTATGCAGAGTATTTCAACTGATCCTTCAATAAGTGTCGACGTTTCAACCCAAGATAGCGTGGTTCGCTAGTCAAAGCGGGTCTTCATCAGGACGGGGATAGACAGCCTATGAAATAGTAATACATATGGTCAGGTGCGTTTAAAAGACTGAATGGCGTCTATAATTGCGCATGCAGGGTGAGGACTCACCAAATTACGCAAACCCAATGTTCCTTGAGGGGCGATGTGAAATGGAGAGGCAAGAGCAGTAGTATCCTGTTCTCCCTGATAGAAATTTAAATATAAATTAGGATAAGTAGCCCTGTCGTGGCTAATAGAATGATCAAATG
This sequence comes from Triturus cristatus, assembly GCF_964204655.1. NCBI lineage: Eukaryota > Metazoa > Chordata > Amphibia > Caudata > Salamandridae > Triturus > Triturus cristatus. The sequence goes on along the minus strand of NC_140590.1, from coordinate 35,232,122 downwards.
AGTGTGAAAGTATGGAAAGACTTACTTTGAAAATGCGTGAGTTCCGTTCAGATTTGGAACATATCCGCGTAGGGGAATGATCGTCCTTTGCGGGAGCATAGACGAGATTCTGGTATTCAGACGAACGATTTACTGTCAAAGTAAATTAAATTATACTTAGTCAGGAGTTCGAGTCAACACAGGCAGGCGGCTGACTCATGGAGAGGGAGGAGAGAGGAGATAGCGTACACTCACCATCTAGTTTCTGCAATTAATGTGTGATCAGAAGCGCGCAGGCAAACGTCCTGTCATTCGCGAGGTCTGTCAGCGAATGTGACAAGCGCTGTCAATTAAATGAGCAAGGAAATGCACCGGATTTGGCGCGTGCGGCCGCGTCATCTGTCGGTTGCTTGGAAACGCTCGTGACTCGGATCTCTGAGTCCTGATTGGATTTAATGGCGGATCATGATTGGCTAGAATGAACGTTGTTAAGGTAACGTCAAACTTGGTTACTAAGTGCGTCATGTGTCGATTAAATGGAAGCACTCGTGACTCTGATCTCTGAGTCATGGTGTGGTGGCGGATGGACGTGATAACGTCAAACTATGGTTACTGGGAGCCCCGGTGTGTGTAATCAGAAGGGGGCGATGTCAAAGACGTGAGTCGAAATAATTAAATTAAAAAGAGAGGAGAGAGCGCTGTGAAATGGAGCGCGAACGGTGATTGGGAGCGGTCTTGTGATGACCTTCATAGTAAATAAAGAGGCAATCAATGGATAAACTGTGCATTAGAAATGTATATAAAACAAGCAAAACATGCAGGCACAATGCGGATTTTACTGTAAGTATTCAAAATGTATACATACATTTGGTGTTTAGGAGGCATTGGTGGAGATGATACAATAAATAGATTATTACACACAAATGGCTAATGTGAGCGTTTGGCAATGTTGGGATTATGTACATATAAAAATTCCACAGAATTACAGGTGGTTATGACGCATCTGACTAGTGTGTATGAACGGGTTAAAATTAAATTAAAATTCTTGTCTAAAGGTGTGCCAACCATCTCAAGCGTTTTGGATGTAGTTCAATAAAGCTTTTAACTTAAGAATTCAAAACATAAGAGGCTAAGCAACGTGTAGAGACATATCTGAATGCCTTAATTTTAGCACAACCTGGTCTGTGTCCTGTGTGACAAAAACGGCACATGGGGGTATGTACGAGGGATTCATGTTGCAGTGTTACCCATAGTACTGGAGATATAGACTAGAGTTGCCCCATCTGTTTTGCCGTCTCCTCAATTTCGTTCAACCCGGTCTGTACAGAGTTAAGCAAATGGATCCACCTACATTCTTTGTAGTTTAGGGTCCCAGAAATCGCACCACCCCTAACATTGGGGCTGACTTTTTCTAGGATCCACCATTTGATGCTGTCAGGAGGGTGATTGTGTGTCACAAAATGCTCAACCATAGGCGCCCCTTGTACTTTGCACCTAATCCTGCTTGTATGTTGGAGGATTCTGGCTTTTGCTTTCTGAATTGTTTGACCTACATAGATAAGGCCACAGGGACAAATGATGGCATAGATAACTTGCGAACTATTACAGTTGGTGAATTGGGGCAATTTGTACGTTTTATTTCCATAACTAAACACGTTCCCCTCCTGGCAGAGGTCGCATGCTTTGCATTGCCCACATTTGTGGTGTCCCGACACTGGTGGCAGTCCAAAATAGTTTCTCAGGTCTGGTTGTTTGGGTGGTTCAAGGAAGGCTCGTACTAGTGAGTCTTTAATGTTTTTGCCCCGCTTGAATGCAAAGATAGGATCTTGCTGGATCATCAATTCACTCGCTACCAGGTTCCAGTACTTTTTCACGATTTTTTTGATGTCATTGCTCCTTGTGTTAAATGTGGTGACGCAAACGATGTTGTTGTTTATGGTGTTTTTAGTTTTGACCTCTAACAGCTGTTCTCTCGGACAGTACCAAGCACGTTTCTTCGCTCTTTTCAGCAGACCCATGGGGTAGCCTCTCTCCCTCAATCGGTTTGTGAGAACATCTGATTCTTTGAAGTAGTCCAATCTACGGGTACAGTTTCTTCTTAGTCTCAGGTACTGTCCGTAGGGCAAGTTGTCTCTCAGATTGCGGGGGTGATGCGAGTTGTATCTTAATAGTGTGTTTCGCTCCAAGGGTTTGCGGTAGAGATCACAATAGATGAGTCCTTCCTCCACTCGAAAGGTGAGATCCAGGAAATCGATTGACTCGTTGTTGCTAGTCATAGTGAATTGTATATCATTTGACTTGGCATATGCGCCGAGCCTGGCAAATATCTTTATGGATAACTACGAGGAGGAACATCTGTACAGTCTCCAAAACCCATTTCTCAACCAGATTACTATTTGGAAACGTTACATTGACGATGTCATCATGGTATGGTCCGGGGACAGAATGGAGCTGAATAACTTCCATGAGTGGCTCAATGCCAAGTCAAATGATATACAATTCACTATGACTAGCAACAACGAGTCAATCGATTTCCTGGATCTCACCTTTCGAGTGGAGGAAGGACTCATCTATTGTGATCTCTACCGCAAACCCTTGGAGCGAAACACACTATTAAGATACAACTCGCATCACCCCCGCAATCTGAGAGACAACTTGCCCTACGGACAGTACCTGAGACTAAGAAGAAACTGTACCCGTAGATTGGACTACTTCAAAGAATCAGATGTTCTCACAAACCGATTGAGGGAGAGAGGCTACCCCATGGGTCTGCTGAAAAGAGCGAAGAAACGTGCTTGGTACTGTCCGAGAGAACAGCTGTTAGAGGTCAAAACTAAAAACACCATAAACAACAACATCGTTTGCGTCACAACATTTAACACAAGGAGCAATGACATCAAAAAAATCGTGAAAAAGTACTGGAACCTGGTAGCGAGTGAATTGATGATCCAGCAAGATCCTATCTTTGCATTCAAGCGGGGCAAAAACATTAAAGACTCACTAGTACGAGCCTTCCTTGAACCACCCAAACAACCAGACCTGAGGAACTATTTTGGACTGCCACCAGTGTCGGGACACCACAAATGTGGGCAATGCAAAGCATGCGACCTCTGCCAGGAGGGGAACGTGTTTAGTTATGGAAATAAAACGTACAAATTGCCCCAATTCACCAACTGTAATAGTTCGCAAGTTATCTATGCCATCATTTGTCCCTGTGGCCTTATCTATGTAGGTCAAACAATTCAGAAAGCAAAAGCCAGAATCCTCCAACATACAAGCAGGATTAGGTGCAAAGTACAAGGGGCGCCTATGGTTGAGCATTTTGTGACACACAATCACCCTCCTGACAGCATCAAATGGTGGATCCTAGAAAAAGTCAGCCCCAATGTTAGGGGTGGTGCGATTTCTGGGACCCTAAACTACAAAGAATGTAGGTGGATCCATTTGCTTAACTCTGTACAGACCGGGTTGAACGAAATTGAGGAGACGGCAAAACAGATGGGGCAACTCTAGTCTATATCTCCAGTACTATGGGTAACACTGCAACATGAATCCCTCGTATATACCCCCATGTGCCGTTTTTGTCACACAGGACACAGACCAGGTTGTGCTAAAATTAAGGCATTCAGATATGTCTCTACACGTTGCTTAGCCTCTTATGTTTTGAATTCTTAAGTTAAAAGCTTTATTGAACTACATCCAAAACGCTTGAGATGGTTGGCACACCTTTAGACAAGAATTTTAATTTAATTTTAACCCGTTCATACACACTAGTCAGATGCGTCATAACCACCTGTAATTCTGTGGAATTTTTATATGTACATAATCCCAACATTGCCAAACGCTCACATTAGCCATTTGTGTGTAATAATCTATTTATTGTATCATCTCCACCAATGCCTCCTAAACACCAAATGTATGTATACATTTTGAATACTTACAGTAAAATCCGCATTGTGCCTGCATGTTTTGCTTGTTTTATATACATTTCTAATGCACAGTTTATCCATTGATTGCCTCTTTATTTACTATGAAGGTCATCACAAGACCGCTCCCAATCACCGTTCGCGCTCCATTTCACAGCGCTCTCTCCTCTCTTTTTAATTTAATTATTTCGACTCACGTCTTTGACATCGCCCCCTTCTGATTACACACACCGGGGCTCCCAGTAACCATAGTTTGACGTTATCACGTCCATCCGCCACCACACCATGACTCAGAGATCAGAGTCACGAGTGCTTCCATTTAATCGACACATGACGCACTTAGTAACCAAGTTTGACGTTACCTTAACAACGTTCATTCTAGCCAATCATGATCCGCCATTAAATCCAATCAGGACTCAGAGATCCGAGTCACGAGCGTTTCCAAGCAACCGACAGATGACGCGGCCGCACGCGCCAAATCCGGTGCATTTCCTTGCTCATTTAAATGACAGCGCTTGTCACATTCGCTGACAGACCTCGCGAATGACAGGACGTTTGCCTGCGCGCTTCTGATCACACATTAATTGCAGAAACTAGATGGTGAGTGTACGCTATCTCCTCTCTCCTCCCTCTCCATGAGTCAGCCGCCTGCCTGTGTTGACTCGAACTCCTGACTAAGTATAATTTAATTTACTTTGACAGTAAATCGTTCGTCTGAATACCAGAATCTCGTCTATGCTCCCGCAAAGGACGATCATTCCCCTACGCGGATATGTTCCAAATCTGAACGGAACTCACGCATTTTCAAAGTAAGTCTTTCCATACTTTCACACTCATTTGATCATTCTATTAGCCACGACAGGGCTACTTATCCTAATTTATATTTAAATTTCTATCAGGGAGAACAGGATACTACTGCTCTTGCCTCTCCATTTCACATCGCCCCTCAAGGAACATTGGGTTTGCGTAATTTGGTGAGTCCTCACCCTGCATGCGCAATTATAGACGCCATTCAGTCTTTTAAACGCACCTGACCATATGTATTACTATTTCATAGGCTGTCTATCCCCGTCCTGATGAAGACCCGCTTTGACTAGCGAACCACGCTATCTTGGGTTGAAACGTCGACACTTATTGAAGGATCAGTTGAAATACTCTGCATAAAAGACTGATTCAATCGACTTGCAGTTTGTTTTTGATCATTCGCTCAGACTGACCTTTGCAAATTATTCGTATCCTGCAAAAATTACACTGTATATATTACGCACTTTTCACCAGAGCACTGAGCACTTTATGTCACTTCATGCCACTTTGTCACAACTACGTTTTACATTTGACAGCCATTGCCATTAGTTATTTATGAATGATGCAATTCATAAAGCCTTTTTGAAAAATTACTTATGGTCTCCATGTGTGTTCGTATATGCATATAAATGATGATTTATCTTGAAGCAATACTGTTTACCCGACAGAACCGTTTGTAATATCTTGACAGCCAATGGTGCTCAGGCAGAAGGCAGGTAGTTCCCTGTTCCTTTAAGAACACAACACCACGATTACACTCTAGTGTGATCAAAATGGCAGGAGGCAAGGGGGGCAAGACAATGCTACAAACTAAGTTAGAAAAATACGCCTGGAACAAAAATGGGTAAGATCAAGACATTATCAAAACAACTGGACAGGAGAAGGCGCAACTCTCCGACGACCAGGCCGAGCTGACACTCCAAGATATAATGGCTGCCATTACTAGTGTGTGAACCTCCCTAGAATCCAGGCTGGATACAGTTAATATTGAAATATCTCATCTACGAGCTGACCTCAGGAAAATGGACACAAGAGTTAAAGAAGTCGATGAGGTCACCAAAAGGCTCTCGTCAGACACATCCCAACTCACAAAACAAGTGCAACAGCTAACGGAAAAACCAGAAAAGTTGGAGGCGCAGTTGGATGATTACTAGGGTCGAGCATGCAGAAATAATATGCAAATCCTGGGAGTGCCGGAGCGTGCAGAAAACACAACAGCGGACCTGTTAGTTGAGGAATTAATCACCAGGCACCTGCAAGCAAAAGGCCTCTCACCCACTTTACCATCGAGCGATCACACCATGTCCCTGGGGGTCGATCTAAACCAGGGCTCCCCCACGTCCAATTGTCGGTAGTGTCTTCAGCTTCAGAGACGAGGACATTATCCTGTAAGCAGCACGATGCGCTCTACCAGTCAAACTTGAAAATAGTGTGATTTCCTTTGTTGCTGGCTTCACAATAAAAGTCCAAAGACAGAGACGCAGTTTCCTGGAGGTTAAGAGAGCACTCAGGGATCGAGACATTAGGTATGCCATGATATTCCCTGCAAAACTACGCATTGAAGCCAACGGAAATAATTGGTTCTTCTCCACACCAGAGGAAGCAAGGGACTGGCTTGAGGGATAGAGACAAGTTGGGAATCCCAATAAAGACAGACATTCTGGGCCCAAGGGGAATTGGACCAGACCAACCCTGGAGACCGGTGACAGAGTAGGTCGAGAGTAGTTAACTCGGGCTCTGGAAGCTAGAGATACAAAGGAACTTGCCTGGTAACAATGGAGGAACCTCACCGGAGGATATTGATGGGTAGGAACTCTGATACACCCGATATGAATGCACAGTGAAATATCACTGCCAAACACTGACCCATGCTTTTTAACAAACAAATTTAGCATGGGGTGGCTACTGATATAACTTTATAACGAGGGAGTCTCGTAATCAGGGGCTGTGGTGTAATGAGCATCATTCTTACAATATTGAATAAATAGGACTGGGCGGGGGAGGTTGATGCTGACCCAAGGGCACCGTTCATTGTTGGGAGGTGGGGCGACAGGCACTCTGTCTTGTTGCGGAGGTGGATGGTTCGAAATCCACTGACAGGGAAGCAGGGAGGGGGGTGATTTATGGGTGAGGAGGGGGTTGTTTGTTTTGTTGCAGGTTACGTTAAAATGTTCCCTGGATCACTCAGAATTACACACAGATACCAATCCAGAACACACACACACATTGCTATCATGAGTCACGCCAGGCATACATCAATCAGCATTAAATGGGATCGTGGATGTGGTCCTACCTGGCACTAGGCCAATATATGTCATACGTTATATCATGTATCCACCACTTGTGACTATATCATGGCGCCAAACCCTATTACAACGTCTTTAAAAATCCTCAAATGGAACGTGAATGGTCTTGGGGACAAACTTAAAAGAAGCATACTGTTACAATATCTTAATAGACAAGTCCCAGATATAGTCCTACTGGAAGAGACACACTTGGTGGGCAATAACTGTAAAACATTGAATAGATGGGGATAAAAGCTGTCAGTGCATGCGGGGTTCACTATCGGTTTTAGAGGCACGGGCATCCTAATTTGTGAACACCTGGCACTAAGTGTACATTGAACATGGGATGACCCCCAGGGGAAATGTGCGGTTCTAGAGGCCAGCTGGGAGGGGAGAGCGGTAAATGTAGTCTCAGTATACGCCCCGCCTCCACTTGATAGATCAGTATTAGCAGACTTGGGGAAGATAATTCTCGATTTGCCAATTGGGTCTCTTATTCTGGGAGGTGATCTTAATATGACACTAGATGACACTATGGATCGCCTGCCAACCTGACACCTGAATACGATCACTTCACCCTTATCGGAATTCATCAACGCCATGGGTCTGGTGGACATCTGGAGACACTTTAATCCACACACACAGAGCTTCACCTTCTTCTCGAAAGCCCACAATAGCCTCTCTTGCATTGATTATCTCTTAACCCACTCTGCAGACATAGGCCAGTTTAGGGAACCGCATTGCCTCCAGTGAGGCATTTTGAACAGTTCCCTAGTCTGGACTGCAGTCACTCTCAATCAACATCGACATAAAACCACAATAACATTAATCCCTGGCTCCTTAAAGTCCCAGACATAAAAGAGAATCTTATACAACAGTCAGACAACTACTTTAAAGAAAATGAGGGCTCAGTAGACTCCGCGCAAATACTCTGGGAGGCCTACAAGACAGTTGTGAGAGGCCAGGCGCTTAAGGTAGGCCATATTAGGAACCAAAGGGAAAAAATAGAACAGCTTGAGGCGGAGCTTCGTAATAGTGAAACGGAGTATACACAGACCCCGAATGTGTCCAATAAACAGAATTTACATATTAAACAACTTGAATATAAGACCTTGGTTGAAGAAATGGCCAGGGCTAAGCATATGGCCATCCTCCATAAAATATATTAATTCGGACATAGGGCGGGCAGATTGCTGGCTTGATAAAAAGGAACAGGCCGAACGCTGGGTCCCTCGAATCAGTATTAGTGATGCCCATGGCCTTACAGACCCGCAAGAGATTGCCAAAATGTTTGCCGATCACTTGGTAGACATTACCAATGAAGAAATTTGCTCGGCAATTAGATGCATACAATCAGGGAAGGCAAAGGGGCCCAATGGTATCCCCATCGAGTTCATGAAGCTGTTAGCATCTCGGGTTGCGCCCTTTTTGCAAGAGATTTATCTCGAATGCCATGGAGAAGGGGTCCCTACCGGAAGATGTAAGACTGGCCTCAATCATACTCATATATAAACAGGGAAGGCCTGCTGATTCACACGGTCCTACCGACCAATCTCCCTAATAAATGTAGAGGCCAAAATCCTTGTGAAACTACTAGCCTCCCAACTTTTCCCTATCATTGCCTCATTGGTGCACGCTGATCAGTCCGGCTGCATGCCTGGCCGCAACACAGCCTTGAATCTATGCCGACTTCACAATGTGTTGGGTCAGAAACATGTGGTCACAGAAGAAGCCGTAATACTTTCCGTAGACTCCAAAATGGCATTTGACACAATTGAGTGGTCATACCTCTTTTAGGTGTTGCTGCGATTGGGGTTTGGCCCAAAATTTCTTGGTTGGGTTAGGCTGCTCTATACAGATATATAAAGACAAGTCAAGGTAAATAATCGCACTTCACAAATATTTCCGTTGGGGAGGGACACTAGACAGTGGTGCCCCTGTCACGATTGATCTTCTCACTGATGCTTGAGCCTCTAGCGACATGGATTAGAGGAGTCAGAGTGCTTAGGGGACTGAAATGGGCTGAGGGACAGGAAGACAGGATGTCCCTCTACGCTGATGATATCCTGCTCTATCTTGCATCACCTACATGAAGCGTATACAGAACTCTTAATATTTTCACAACATTTGGTAAATATTCGGGATATGTTATTAACTCATCCAAATCATTGATCTATATACTTCATGGTCCGGTCCCGAAACTCCTGCAAGACTGTGAGGTAACGGTGGTGGAGGAAGGTTTCAGATATCTAGGTATCTTCATAACACCAGACCTGACTCGCTTCTATGATAATAATCTTGTGGCCACCATAAATAGATTGTGAAGTGACGTGAAACACTGATGGACACTGCCTATGTTGCTGCTGGGCCGAGCGGCCCTTTTCAAAATGTTGGCTCTTCCCTGCTTCTTATACATCCTCCAGAATTGCCCATTTAAAATCCCCAAGTCCTACTTTTAACATATAGACAGTGAAGTCATAACATTGCTGTGGGAAGGAAAAATGCCACGTATAGCTAGGCATAAACTGACCAGAAGGTGGTATGACGGGGGAATTGCGCTCCCTGATGTGCGCCTTTACTACTGGGCATCACAACTGGTTTGCATCAACAACTAGGTATACCATCCCCAGACAGAACCCGCTTATCAACTAGACCTCTATCAGATGGGGAAAGGGGGGTATAATGGGGCTCTATATTCACAACTAAAGAACGGTTGCTACTTCGGCCCAACTGACCTAACTATTGACATATGGGGCCAGGCAAATTGAAAACCTGGCTGGCAAAATAAGCTGACTCTTGCCACACCACTATGGTTCACCCAAAAACCCGGGAGGCTTGTCAATCAAATCAACCCGGATTTGATAGGTGGGACACCATCGATATTGCCAATATTAGAGACCTCTGAAAAAAGGGGAAAATCATAAAATTCTCTGAACTCCAAATAAAATATGAGCTGGACCAGAGGGAGGTATTTCAGAGCCTAAAAATCCGTCATGCCTTGACTTCGGCACTTCCTGTATCAGGGGAGTTACCGGAGATATCCCCTCTGGAGGACAGAGCGTTATCAGAACCCCTGAAGAAAAAAGCCATATCATTAATATATAGGACGTTGATCAACAATATGCTCGACCCACTCCAACCTCTATGAGAAAAGTGGCAGGCCGATACGGGGCCTCTTGATGATGAAGAATGGCAGGCCAAAATAATGTCCCCACATGAAGCGGCTATTCTGTTAAATTTCTGCCTCATCCAACTCAAGATCCTGCACAGAACCTACCTAACCGGGCTCACCCTACACAAAATTGGATGCAGAGATGACACGCTTTATCTCCGACGTTGTGGGGGGAGGCCACATTCTGCCATGAATTGTGGGAATGCCCAAGTGCAGCACCATTTTGGGGGAAAGTTACATGACAATTGCATAAGGTGTTAGGCAAAGATATCTAATTGACACCCAAATTGGGACTCCTTAACATATGGGATGCCACAGATCTCACCGTAACAGAGTAACAATGGGCCACCCTGGGGTACACACTTGCCAAACGATGTATAGCAATGCACTGGGGAACAGCGAAAGGGCCGACATTGTCACTGTGGACTATAGAAATGGACAAATGTATGCCTGCAGAGAAACCAGTGTTTAAAAACAGAGGAGGACAAAAAATGGAGGAAATGGAATACTAATCGAGACCTCTGTGTCTCCCCAACCACTGAACTGGCGTTGAAAGACAGAAAAGGTACTGGACATACATAAAGATAACTGTTTTGATAGAAGATTCTAACAGGGAAATTGACTCGGAAATTGGGGTAAAATGTGTTTTATGTATGAACACCAACCGTCAACGAGTCGGAAGTAAACCTGGTGGTAAATCTTACCGACTTGACCCTCACACCGATACAGAGCAAGGTCCTTGAAAGAGGACTAGGCTTTGTACCTACCAACCGGTTTGACAAATTTAAGATTCTCACCGAAATCACTGAATTCATTCGCAAACTGAAATTGAAAGTGTTTTTCGGTGACCAACCTACCACAGAAGTAAATAGAAAGGATACAGGACTTCGCAATAAATCTACCTTTGTACCACCTGACTCGACACTTCCTGTAGAAATCCTTGCTTTTGAGAAAGCTGTGATGAGGGAAATACAGGATATCTCAACAGTGAATAACAACACCTTTCAGAACACGTCAAGGGAGGAAAAGGAGGCAATACGCGAATTATCAATGAACCAGGATATCATAATCAAACCCGCAGATAAGGGGGGAGCGATTGTGTTACAAACTACAGACAATTATGACAACGAATGTAGGAAACTCCTAGGTGATCGTAGAAATTATGGGATCCTACAGGAAGACCCGACTGAATCAATCAGGATCAGAATCGTCACTATGGTGGAAGAAGCCCTAGCTAATGATTGGATCTCCAAGAAAGAGGCTGAATTTCTGGTCAACAAAAGTCCCAGGGTACCATATTTCTACACTATACCGAAGATCCATAAAAACCTTGGATCCCCTCCTGGTACACCAATTGTTTCCGGGGTCAACTCCATTCTGGAACCCCTATCCAGGTTTGCGGATGCTTTCCTTCGCCCCTTGGTTCAGGCCACCAGCACCTATTTACGAGACACTAAGAATGTCTTGCAAGTGCTGCAGGATATTGATTTTGACCCTAACAAGAATCTACTCATGGGACTCGATGTGGAGAGCCTGTATACTAGTTTCCCACATGAGGAAACGCTGCTCATCATCGAGGAAGTACTGTTTTCCGCACCTTGGGAATATCAGACACCACGCAATCTAGTGATGGAATGTGTATCTTTGGCACTCACCCAAAACTTTTTCATGTATGCTAAAGACATATATGAACAAAGGCACGGTACCAGCATGGGGAGTACCTTTGCTCCAAGTCTGGCAGGCCTCTATGTACTCCATCTAGAGGCCACCAGAATTTTGCACATCACAAATCCTTTCCTCACACACATCAAGGTCTGGAAAAGATATATAGACGATGTTCTGGTCATATGGGAAGGTGATGCTGACTCAACGGAGGCCTTCATGCTGTGGCTAAACCAACAAAATGCCTTTCTTAAATTTACTCATACAGTTTCAGTCAACAACTTGGTCTTCCTGGATCTTAATATCTATCCAGAAGAGGGCAGATTGAAAACCACCACACATTTCAAAGCAACGGCAAAAAACTGCTTACTCCTGTTCGATAGCTTCCACCCCCGCCACTTGAGGGAGAACCTACCGTATGGACAATTCCTCCGTTTACGGAGAAATTGCACTGAAACCAACGAGTTCAAGAGACAAGCATCTGAACTACGCCAAAAACTGATCAAACGAAATTACCCTGACAAAATCATTGACAAAGCCCTGAAAAGAGCAAGGAATAACAACAGAGAAGCCCTGTTGGAAGACAAAGTGGTCACTCCGGCTGAAGAGAGACCTATCTGTGTAACCACTTATAACACGCATTCCAACCAAATCACGAAGATAGTAAACAGACAATGGCGACTTCTCAATAGTTGCGGTTTGAATATCACTAAACCTATGTTTGCACACAAAAGGGGCAAGAACTTGAGAGACATGCTTGTCCATACCAGACCCAGGAACACACCTCGGCCTGTTATGGAAGGTTTACTACCACCAATACAAGGACATCACCCATGCGGCAACTGCAGCACATGTCACCTCACGAGAAAAAGCAAACATATTGAATTCCAGAATGGTGAGGGGTGGGACCAGAGAAGCTTCACTAATTGTAATAGTAAGAATCCTAATCACCTGCCCATGTGGTCTTGAATACGTGGGGATGACCACTAGACCTATCAAGATACGAGTAGGTGAACACCGAAGCAATGTCCGATGTGGGAGGAGCACTACCAAGATGTCCAGCCACTACATATCCAGTGGACATGGCATAGACGATTTGAGGTGAACAGTGATCGAGCAACTGGGTGGTGAACACGGTCTCCTTGAAAAAGAACAGAGTTGGGTCTTCCGACTTGGGACCCACATCTATGGATTAAATGATGAAATACCATGGAATCAATTCCATCTGTGATTTATAGACTCCGCACGTGTCTGTGTTGATGCCTTGGTCTAGCAGCCTCTCTTTCCTCCCCTAGCCTGGAGAGTTGTGTCCCTTGCCGTATCTGTCATTATTCAACTCTAGGTGTCATAAAGACGGGGGCATTTTTTTGTCGCCTAATAACTCTCTTGGACATACTTTGTCTCCCTTGATTGCCTCAGTTGATGCCCTGCTCCGGTGGTATGATACGTACATTAATATCGTTAATTATGTTGTGGAGAGGTGTGGCTCACTGGTTAGAGGTGGCAGACCCGTAAGCAGAGAATCAGCCAGGGACCAGGGTTCAATTCCCGACGCGGCTGGGTCGTGGACCAGGGTCAAAACGGACTCGATAATTCTCGCCTCGGTACCTACTCTAACCAGGAACACACTTGGCAACTCTGGTCATTAAGCTTGCCTCATCTCTACAACGGCCCCCCACAGACGCCGGGGATGCCTGGTTTCACCTTGGAGATACCCAGAAAGGGACCATCTCACAGGGATAGCCAGGACGGGTTCCCCAGTGGTCTACAGCGCCGGCACGCCCCGTTGCTGGGGCAGCTGTGTGCTTTACAAGTCTACAACATTTACATTCACAACATTTACATATCGTATTTATTTCCTCCTTCGAGTATTTCTTCCACCGTTATGGCATCCGTTGATCTAAATGCCCACTTTTTTGCTTTTTGGTTTTTTGCCCGCAGTTGAAATATATCAGGCTCCCTAGATTTATGTTTGTATTTATTTTGTAATTCGCGTTGGGTCTCATTATTTTTACCCCTGGACTCGGCCGGCTTACATCCGGTTCCGGGTCTCTGCACACAGAGCTAGCGGATGAGTAGTCATTTTCCTCTAACCCGAACCCGACCGGTTGGCTTCCGGTTCCGGGTCTTGGAACGCAGAACTAGCGGGCTAACGCGCAATGGTGCAATTACCAACTTTCGCGCGCTAACCTTGATTGAAGGGACTATTTAAATCCATACCCTGGCGCTCAGTATTATCTACAGAGCCGACCGGGGTGGTTGATTTGGCGGGACATTACTCCAGGGATTCATAAGTACGGCACAGCTGGTACCTGTAGGGATTTCCTACTTCGGACCACTTCCACGCCATTTTCATGACCGATGGGGCATTTTCCTGTTTCTTCTATTTTCTACTATATAGATAGCCAAGTGGGCAATCCCACCACCCGGTTTTCGAGCTCATGAGGCAATTTTCTCTCTTTACAGCAAGTATGTTGTTGTCTTTTGACATGTTCCCACTGGCATGGATTACCATTGTTGTTGGGTATTTTTAGAACGTAGGAACTCAGGTCCTTTCTGAATAGAGTGTGTGCTTTTTGTTACGTGTTTGTCTGTCTGAAGTAGATGTCTATGTGTCACACAGTATTTTCACTACAGATCACGTGATAACGTTATGGATAGCGTTAAGAGGAGATTATTGTATCACTTCTTTTTCAGATCACTAATCACACACGATGGATTGATCTTCGATCTACGTGACGTATGGCTTTTTTCTCCCCTTTTGTTTTCTAGGTTAATGGACCATGTAAGACCTATCTAGGCATTATTAACCATAGGAGGTTATTTTCTTCCTACATTGATTCATTCACTCTTTTCATTTGAACACATCACAGTGAGTTTTAGGAAGGGATCCTTAATGTCCTGAAGAAGAAGCTTGGGGAAGCTTCGAAACATGTCGGCACCATCAGGAGGCACAGCTCAATGAGGCATACTTCCTCCTACCCCCACCTTTTTACTAATACCAGCTCACACGGTATAATAAACTTCTTTAAACCAAAGAGCCAGGTATTTTTTAATTCACGTTTCCATCCACTCCTGACCCTTCCTCTCACACCCTCGCATCACACATAGTCGTCTCATTAATAACAGTGCTCCCACGTAGACGGAGGTTGTAGCACGCCCCGTCCCGTAGAGGGGCAGGAAGACCCCTATGATGAAGCATGACACCAAGGGCCCTTTTGGTGTGTGAGAGGTATTTAAACAACTGATTTGTATTCTCCACGGCTGTGGGATACATAAAATTCTCTTGTGGGAGTTTCTTGACATACTGAACCAACGGATGGATCCCTATGTTTATTAGCATCTGACCGGGAGGAAGTATCCACCTCCACCACTCGGACGAGTGGTACCTCTCTACTCCCTATTTTGTTTCAGTTTGAACATCAATACGACCTGTATTGTTTCCTTTGCTAAATCAATAAAAAGAATTAACTTTTTTTTAAACTTAAGGTTGCAGTAAAATTGGAAGAGTATTTTGTAAACACACAACCAGTCTTACTCTTTTATGGCGGTGTTTCTGTATTTGCATGTCCCCCCTACCCCTTTCTTCTGGTTAACCCTATCCAGTTATTACTAATTTTCCATCCACTCCCGCTTTCCCCTCCCATATTTGCTACAAAAACACACCAGCGTATGTGGAGATCAGGCCACACATAGCAGAGATCTCCACACACATGTGGCGGGTTGCTTTGCTCTAGCTCCCGAAGGGACATGTGGATTGCGTTTGCTAGTCTCTCAGGGCAGGTAAGGTAGAATGTCTTCCTCTCTTGCTCTTGGGTGGAAGAGAGGAAAGGTGAGTTGGTTAGATCTTGCCCAGAAGGCACGGGTGGATTGCTTTCGCTAGTCTCTCAGGGCAGGTAAGGTAGAATGTCTTCCTCTCTTGCTCTTGGGTGGAAGAGAGGAAAGGTGAGTTGGTTTGATCTTGCCCAAGAGGTACGGATGGATTGCATTCGCTAGTCTCTCAGGGCAGGTAAGGTAGAATGTCTTCCTCTCTTGCTCTTGGGTGGAAGAGAGGAAAGGTGAGTTGGTTTGATCTTGCCTAAAAGGTACGGGTGGATTGCATTCGCTAGTCTATCAGGGCAGGTAAGGTAGAATGTCTTCCTCTCTTGCTCTTGGGTGGAAGAGAGGAAAGGTGAGTTGGTTAGATCTTGCCCAGAAGGTACCGGTGGATTGTGTTCGCTAGTATCACAGGGCAGGTAAGGTAGAATGTCTTCCTCTCTTGCTCTTGGGTGGAAGAGAGGAAAGGTGAGTTGGTCTGATCTTGCCCAGAAGGTACGGGTGGATTGTGTTTGCTAGTCTCTCAGGACAGGTAAGGTAGAATGTCTTCCTCTCTTGCTCTTGGGTGGAAGAGAGGAAAGGTGAGTTGGTTAGATCTTGCCCAGAAGGTACGGGTGGATTGTGTTTGCTAGTCTCTCAGGGCAGGTAAGGTGGAATGTCTTCCTCTCTTGCTCTTGGGTGGAAGAGAGGAAAGGTGAGTTGGTTAGATCTTGCCCAGAAGGTATGGGTGGATTGCGTTTGCTAGTCTCTCAGGGCAGGTAAGGTAGAATGTCTTCCTCTCTTGCTCTTGGGCGGAAGAGAGGAAAGGTGAGTTGGTTAGATGTTGCCCAGAAGGTACGTGTGGACTGCGTTTGCTAGTCTCTCAGGGCAGGTAAGGTAGAATGTCTTCCTCTCTTGCTCTTGGGTGGAAGAGAGGAAAGGTGAGTTGGTTAGATCTTGCCCAGAAGGTACGGGTGGATTGCGTTCGCTAGTATCACAGGGCAGGTAAGGTAGAATGTCTTCCTCTCTTGCTCTTGGGTGGAAGAGAGGAAAGGTGAGTTGGTTAGATCTTGCCCAGAAGGTACGGGTGGATTGCGTTTGCTAGTCTCTCAGGGCAGGTAAGGTAGAATGTCTTCCTCTCTTGCTCTTGGGTGGAAGAGAGGAAAGGTGAGTTGGTTAGATCTTGCCCAGAAGGTACGGGTGGATTGCGTTTGCTAGTCTCTCAGGGCAGGTAAGGTGGAATGTCTTCCTCTCTTGCTCTTGGGTGGAAGAGAGGAAAGGTGAGTTGGTTAGATCTTGCCCAGAAGGTACGGGTGGATTGCGTTTGCTAGTCTCTCAGGGCAGGTAAGGTAGAATGTCTTCCTCTCTTGCTCTTGGGCGGAAGAGAGGAAAGGTGAGTTGGTTAGATGTTGCCCAGAAGGTACGGGTGGATTGCGTTTGCTAGTCTCTCAGGGCAGGTAAGGTAGAATGTCTTCCTCTCTTGCTCTTGGGTGGAAGAGAGGAAAGGTGAGTTGGTTAGATCTTGCCCAGAAGGTACGGGTGGATTGCGTTCGCTAGTCTCTCAGGGCAGGTAAGGTAGAATGTCTTCCTCTCTTGCTCTTGGGTGGAAGAAAGGAAAGGTGAGTTGGTTAGATCTTGCCCAGAAGGTACGGGTGGATTGCGTTCGCTAGTCTCTCAGGACAGGTAAGGTAGAAGGGTTTCCTCTTCTCTTGGGTGGAAGGGATAGTGGTGGCTTTCTTTACTCTCTTTTCTGTTGAGCAGGTTGGCACACTCTACTCTCCCATGGGCAGGTAGGGTGAATGGCATCCCCTGCTGTCTCTTGGGTAGATACGGTCTCCTTCTTTTCAGTTTCAGGAAAAGGCGTTGCATTTGCGGTTCTCTAGATTTCTCCCACTCTGGGGTGTTGCAGTCACACCAATCAAGCATAGCCAGCTTCTTGTGAAGACGTCAGCAGTACATCTTCACCACAAAGAGAAGGCTCAAAAACAGGGCTATGACGCGCCACATGTGTGTGAAAATAAGGATTTAAAAGACATGCTGTTTGCATGTGTAAAGGAGAAGCGAAGCAAAACAACGGTGCGTAAAGTTACAAATCCTTATGAAAAGGATGTGTAGTTTTGGAAAATACGATTAAGGAATAATGTTCTGCAGTGTTCGGTTTGCAGGATACACGCCACAAAAACGTACTGTAGGAAAATTGTTCCACAAAAAGAGTTTTGCAGTAATTCTCCCCTCTAGCTAAAGTTATGAGACGGTGACGCGCATTGCACTCTTGTGGTGATGTGCAGGTTTTCATGTCCGTACATTGGACATTTCTGAAGTGACATGACACAGCCTGTTAGCTATCCTCATGTCTGCATGTCTTACTCTCAGGCCCTCCACAGACCCTCACCTGCCCTCCATCCTAAGGTGCGACCTCCTGGGGTGCAGTGTCCAATAATCACAGCCACCAGGAAGCAGGAAGTAGCGCCCTCACCAACCATAACAAAATGTTATTTATTTTCAGTATTACACAATGCACGAGGGATACCCACAGGCCAAGACGCTGCCTTATATGGAAGGAGAGAGTTAAAACCTACAGTGTGCGCCGTAGAAGGAACAAAACGTGCCGAAAATGGAATTAGTGCAAATGTTTGAACACAGGACAATGTTCCAAGACAAATGCCACACTTCAGTTGTTCCACTTCTGTTTTTAAATCCCAGGGTCTGCCTCGTGCCAGAGAACAACAATCTGAAGACAGTTGATGCTGAGAGAAACAAGGGACTGAAGGGAAGCGGTGTTTACCTGCCCTGGGCTGACTGGGGCGGTGCATATGGGTGCATTATGGGTCTGGCTACAGAGAGTTCACAGAGCTGTGGTTTCAAATGTTAAATGCAGGGAATCACGTCACAACAGAACGTTATCTTCCAAAAACTGTCCGGTTAACCAGGACCAGGGGACACATCTGACCCCTGTACATAGAGGTAGACGAGCCACTAAAAGCTCGAGCCAGGCTAGCTCGTGCCACTGAAAGCTCGAGGCAGGCTCGAGCCTAAGGCCCAGCACTGGCTCGGCTCGTGGTCATGTTGGAACCACGAGCTCGTAACGAGCCGAGCTTTCATGTGGCGTCTGCCTGCCACCCTCTCTTTCTACACCATGCACAAACAAGTTCAAATTAAGAGTCACATTTATGGCATTTTGGCAGAGGGCAAAGTGAGAGGGCAGGAATGCACCTTCCTGCACAAAAATATTCCTACAAAGGGTGTTCCTCTTTCTATGCACAATGCAGCACACATGGAAAGAGGAAGAAACAAGGAGAATTTGACATATTTCTCCTCGTTGCGCCTCACCTCGGCAATGTCTCATTTTTACCTCCCTTTGTAAATCTGGGGCAGCATTCCATTCCATGGGTGTTGAGTAGGAAAACCCACTGCAACACCCATGGACGCCTCCCGGGCACAAATTAAGGTGACAGAGCAACTTGCGCTGCATCGCCTTACTCCTGATTTATGAGGTTGCTCACAGCCATGCAGGGTGGCTTTGCGTGGCTTCAGAAATCTTTATGAGAGCCCTGCATCACGCATGTATCACCTTACGTGGTGCAAAAGTGACGCAGCGGACTCATAAATAGCCCCTAAGTACTAAAGTCTGACATAAAAACGAGACACAAATAAACACCGGTTAGGGTGCTGCTTTGTACATAGTGAAAGGGGTAAACCTAGATAAATCACAGCTTCCCTGCCTAAATTGTGTGATATTATGCAAACATTTTATTTTCAATATCAATTATGAAAGCACTTTTAAAGACATGAGTTTCTAATATCAGCTGTTTGTGTTGATTTTTTAGACTACAATGTTGTTCTGTAATAATCTGGGCCACGTGCAGGGCTCACATGACAGTTGTTTTGACTTTTAGTTCTTTAATAGCACCACCGGAAGTGCAGGGATGGGGTCAAGAATGGTTCTAAGTTTATGTTTAAAAACTATCACATTTAACAAGTACTTTTCACTACATTGCTTTAATGTGACGCATTCATGTCAAAGTTTACACAAAGAAATAGGCTTTTTTAATTTAATTTTGAAGAGACTTTATCATGTTTTACATGATGTTTGTTGTTTGATTTACATGGCGCACATTTTCAGAGTTGGGCTCGTGCACAGGGACTAAGAGCCGAGCCACACCCTTGGCTCTGCTCTGGCTCGGCTCTCCCTATTAATCTGTTGGCTCGCCCACCTCTAAATGTGCATCCTCTAAGTGAGACACAAATGTCCAAAGAATCCAGGGTATAAAAAAAAAAAACGGTAATTATTAATTCAGGAGCTTTTCACTGAAGCTGAAATCGACTAATTATTCCTGTTTGCAGGTTGAGAAAGCTTGACTTTGTGTGTCCGGCTGGTGCGTGTTTTAAGAGCCGTACTAATCATATCACTAATAGAGCGTACTGAGGGGTGTATTTACCAGCAATTTGCACTATGTTTACGTCACAAAAGTGCTAAGTTACATTCAAATTTACTTTCTGGCGAAAATTTATGTTCTGCACTAGAAAGTCACCTAAAAGTAACACAAAGGGGCCGATTCCGATCTCGGTCAGAAGGGCACCGAATCGGGTTCGGCCGTAGCGGAACCGATTCCGATACTTCTTTTCCGACTGATCCGTATATGGGTCCGGAAGACGAAGTACGATGCGAAGATGCGCAAATTCTCCGACCGACTCGTTCCTAGCTCCGATCCGTCCGACTTGGTAGCACGCAATCCGAAGCGCGCAATAGAGACGATTCTCGACCAAATGAGTACGATGCTCGAATCGGACAGCTTGACCAAGTCGGAGCGTCCAGCTCGCAAAAGCTCCCTGAGTCGGACTTCGGGGGTCCACGTCAGACCCCCGAACACACGGAGCCGTACGACTCACACACAGGAGGAAACCCATGGGTCTCCCTCATCACAGGCATGTATGGCGCAGATGGCACCGACCCATACCCACTGTAGGGGGCGCACTTGTTCGAGACATACCCATTCAGTCAATGGGAGCGCACGCATGCGTTGTACAACTGGCTCCCATTGACTTCTATGGGAGTCCGACCGAACCCAGTCTGACAGCATATGTGCGCATCGTACTCGCTCGGTCGGACTGTAGGGGTCCGGCTCGGTCAGAAAACATTCCGGATCCCACACGGTCGGAGTGCTTTCCGACCCGGATCGGAATCGGCCCGAAAGTAGTCTCCATTGCTGCTTTACATTACTTTACGTCAAGGAGGCATTCCATGGTTGGTTCTTGAGCGTTCACATGCACCCACCCATGGTTGATGACACAAAACCTCATCTAGTAAAAAAAAAGTAGACTGGGTTTTGCATAAAAGATAATGCCTTTTGATAGAGCCAAAAATGCTTTTATTTCTCCTTTCTTTTACGAATTTGCTTGTGCGCTGCACTGTATAACACATCAACAAAGTGGGAAAAAGTTTTAAGGTTAGTGTAAGTATAGTATCTTTTACTGAAAGGGCACCCTTGCAGTACAAAACCTAT
Source organism: Triturus cristatus (assembly GCF_964204655.1). Classification (NCBI taxonomy): domain Eukaryota; kingdom Metazoa; phylum Chordata; class Amphibia; order Caudata; family Salamandridae; genus Triturus; species Triturus cristatus. Next base: position 35,210,995 of record NC_140590.1, on the reverse strand, counting down.
GCTAGACTTATGCAGACACCCTTGAACTATGGTGCAATGGTGTGCGTGCGGCACTAGGATGTATGATTCCGCGCCAGAGCTTGGGAGAGATAAGGAGAGTGTCATATCTCGGTCGATACAGCGCTGAGCAGAGCAAAAGGGAGGATCTTGCATCGGTAATAAAAGGGCATTTAGCTCCTCTTGAAGGTGGCGCAAGTTGGTAATACAAGACGACCTGTTACGTACTATCCATACATTATTCTTTCCTCAGAGGAGTCTGTGTGAGTGGTACATGTACACACTCCTCCGTGGTAATATATGAAGGTCTGACAGGATTGCATTATTGTGCAGGAAAAAGTGACCAGGCCCTGAGTGATCTCTGACATCTGCTTACAACAAAGAGCCCTAGTATGGATAAAAAAAAAATGTTTTAAATGATCAATGCATAAGATTGTTGTGCCAAACCAGAGATAAGTGAGGGGAGGGAAGGTGTAAATACCTTATAAGATCTCTTGCACCAGACGTCTTCAAGGAGATCCCACCGGTGCGCGTTGTCTAATAGTTACAATAAATAATTAGTAACTGGCACACTTGTTTAGCACACACTACAAACAAGGGCATCATTTAGCCATTGTATGGGCTCCCCAGGTTGTGACAGGACCTTTTCTCTGCCCCCTGGGGGTGACCACCTGCCATATTTAGAGATCCCCCACCCTCGTGCCGGGCACCTCTGTGGCAAAAGAGCATCATCCAGTTTGGCGGGTGCACTTTTTGCAGCGGTGACCACCAACTGCAGTGGTAGCCACCAGATTGTTGTAGGGGTGACACCAGATTGTTGTGGTGGCCACCAGATTGTTGCAGCAGTGGCCACCAGGTTGTTGTAGGGGTGGCCGCCAGGTTATTGCAGCAGTAGCAGCCAGGTTGTTGCAGCGGTAGCCACCAGATTGTTTCTGTGGCCACCAGGTTGTTGCAGAAGTGGCCACCAGGTTGTTGTAGGGTGGTCACCAGGTGCAGCGGGGCCACCAGGTGTTGTAGGGTGGTCACCAGGTTCAGCGGGGCCACCAGGTGTTGTAGGGTGGCCAACAGGTTCAGCAGTGGCCACCAGGCTGTGGCGGCCTGCTTGACATTCTTTCTTGTTCTTTAAAGAGAACCCCCACAGTGGTGGACGCGGGTGGGGATTCTGGGCACACTACAAAAAGTCCCTGATGCCCAGGGAGGCTTCTCCCTGCCCAAGCGAGTAGGCGGGTGATAAATACCCACATTCATGCTCCTTGAGGCATAATGATGCCGCGGAATATATGTGCACCTTTGAGCTGTGTGGATTCAGGAATCGAGGTCTCTTTGCACATTTACAGGGGCGGAGTTATTATTGTTTGCACTGAAGCGCTCTCTTCCTGCACAGAATCTTATGCCCAGACACATTCTGAGACATTCCACAGACTGTGTGTGCGCTGCACTGTGCTGCACACAGGCAATGTGGGCTGAATGTTTGGAGAAGTGAAAATCTTCCCGTTAGCCCCTGCTTCAAGGCGCCCTTCTTCTTTGATGCAAATCTGAGTCTTGGTGGCTCAGACGTTGTGTTCAACGCCAGGGAAAATGCAATTTATGCTGCTAAGTAAATGGTTTGCAAGACTTTAAACCGCCTCGCCTCACTTTGTGCGAGTTAGTGCTGGAGCAACACCCTAGTACATCTGCCCCACACTCTCTCCAAGGAACACTCTCAAAAGTGTAAAACTGTACGAACAGCTCCTGGGTAATGCGTTACAACAAACAAATGATGGACGGAATGCTGACAATGCAGACATTCTCCCCCAGTCAAGAGATCTGGGTTAAATCCATCGTTCTTTTGCCCACTACACCACCCCAGTTCAGACATGGCCATATGCAAATCAGTCTTGACCCTGTGCCTCATGGGAACAGTCTAGCCCGAACTGCCAAGCTATGTCTTCCCTGGACCGGAATCAAGCATCCTAGGACCGGTTTCTGGCTATCAGCCGTCATCAGCCAGGATAGCTTGACTCCAGTGGCGTAGTGAGCACTGGGTAATGGCACCGGCATATTGCAACTGCTGTGGAAAGGGGTGGAGCCTGGTCAAAATGAAAGATATTTGTTTCAGTTCAGTGTGGGTTACACTTATATGGGTGAGGGGTGGGGGGGCGGGGAAGGGGGTCCAGAAACAGAAATAGAGACATCTGATATGTTTAAGATACATTATGAAATTCCTCAGCTCTGACACATCTGAGTCAGTTTCAAGTGTAAATCAAATAACCAATAGCGTTGCGCAGGAGTTTTCTATTTAAAAAAGGGTGAAATGAATGTATATATTGATGTACAATAAAGCACAGCGCTTCGGGCGCCTAAAAGTCTGCCATGCGGTGAATGCAACAATACCCATCATGAAAACAATATATAATAACAATGGTCGATACTTGGCGTTTCATCGGACCAGACCATCCGCCCACATCACCTTGGAGTATATAATATGTGTATATAATGCTACAGGCTGCGCGTCACACCCGTTTGTAGACACTCTTTTTCAATGCAAGTGAATGGAAAAAAAACCACGTGATTGAAAGTCTTACTTATGTGAAACCAGTAATGCGCGGATGGTTGGAGCTTCTCTCGAGAAAGAATGCAAGAAGACCACGAGGCAAGAAAATGGTGAGAAATTGAAATAAAAAGATCTGCTTATTACAAAATGGAGGAAACTAAATAAACTGCCTTTTAAACTTCGGATCTGCACGGAACTCACCAGGCATGTTCGAATGAGAGCACTCTATTAGATAACACAAAAACTACATCGAAATTCAAACGTTGCTTCTGTTAGTGCACGAGTGACTCTCATCCTCCTCGGCACCTGTACAGCCCAGGGCAGTGCCCACACAGGAGGAATCAAGGGTTACTGACTCTTACCCTCCTCGGCACCTGTACAGCCCAGGGCAGTGCCCACACAGGAGGAATCAGGGGTTACTGACTCTTACCCTCCTTAGCCCCTCACTGCCCAGGGCAGTGTGCCCACACAGGAGGAATCAAGGGTTACTGACTCTTACCCTCCTCGGCACCTGTACTGCCCAGGGCAGTGCCCACACAGGAGGAATCAAGGGTTACTGACTCTCACCCTCCTCGGCACCTGTACAGCACAGGGCAGTGCCCACACAGGAGGAATCAGGGGTTACTGACTCTTACCCTCCTGAGCCCCTCACTGCCCAGGGCAGTGCCCACACAGGAGGAATCAGGGGTTACTGACTCTCACCCTCCTCGGCACCTGTACAGCACAGGGCAGTGCCCACACAGGAGGAATCAGGGGTTACTGACTCTTACCCTCCTTAGCCCCTCACTGCCCAGGGCAGTGCCCACACAGGAGGAATCAGGGGTTGCTGACTCTTACCCTCCTTAGCCCCTCACAGCACAGGGCAGTGCCCACACAGGAGGAATCAAGGGTTACTGACTCTTATCCTCCTTAGCCCCTCACTGCCCAGGGCAGTGCCCACACAGGAGGAATCAGGGGTTACTGACTCTTACCCTCCTTAGCCCCTCACTGCCCAGGGCAGTGCCCACACAGGAGGAATCGGGGGTTACTGACTCTTACCCTCCTCGGCACCTGTACAGCACAGGGCAGTGCCCACACAGGAGGAATCGGGGGTTACTGACTCTTACCCTCCTGAGCCCCTCACTGCCCAGGGCAGTGCGCCCACACAGGAGGAATCAAGGGTTACTGACTCTCACCCTCCTCGGCACCTGTACAGCACAGGGCAGTGCCCACACAGGAGGAATCAGGGGTTACTGACTCTTACCCACCTTAGCCCCTCACTGCCCAGGGCAGTGTGCCCACACAGGAGGAATCAAGGGTTACTGACTCTCACCCTCCTCGGCACCTGTACAGCACAGGGCAGTGCCCACACAGGAGGAATCAGGGGTTACTGACTCTTACCCTCCTGAGCCCCTCACTGCCCAGGGCAGTGTGCCCACACAGGAGGAATCAGGGGTTACTGACTCTTACCCTCCTTAGCCCCTCACTGCCCAGGGCAGTGCCCACACAGAAGGAATCAGGGGTTACTGACTCTCACCCTCCTCGGCACCTGTACAGCACAGGGCAGTGCCCACACAGGAGGAATCAGGGGTTACTGACTCTTACCCACCTTAGCCCCTCACTGCCCAGGGCAGTGTGCCCACACAGGAGGAATCAAGGGTTACTGACTCTCACCCTCCTCGGCACCTGTACAGCACAGGGCAGTGCCCACACAGGAGGAATCAGGGGTTACTGACTCTTACCCTCCTTAGCCCCTCACTGCCCAGGGCAGTGTGCCCACACAGGAGGAATCAAGGGTTACTGACTCTCACCCTCCTCGGCACCTGTACAGCACAGGGCAGTGCCCACACAGGAGGAATCAGGGGTTACTGACTCTCACCCTCCTCGGCACCTGTACAGCACAGGGCAGTGCCCACACAGGAGGAATCAGGGGTTACTGACTCTTACCCTCCTTAGCCCCTCACTGCCCAGGGCAGTGCCCACACAGGAGGAATCAGGGGTTACTGACTCTTACCCTCCTGAGCCCCTCACTGCCCAGGGCAGTGTGCCCACACAGGAGGAATCAAGGGTTACTGACTCTCACCCTCCTCGGCACCTGTACAGCACAGGGCAGTGCCCACACAGGAGGAATCAGGGGTTACTGACTCTTACCCTCCTGAGCCCCTCACTGCCCAGGGCAGTGCCCACACAGGAGGAATCAGGGGTTACTGACTCTTACCCTCCTTAGCCCCTCACTGCCCAGGGCAGTGCCCACACAGGAGGAATCAAGGGTTACTGACTCTCACCCTCCTCGGCACCTGTACAGCACAGGGCAGTGCCCACACAGGAGGAATCAGGGGTTACTGACTCTCACCCTCCTCGGCACCTGTACAGCACAGGGCAGTGTGCCCACACAGGAGGAATCAGGGGTTACTGACTCTTACCCTCCTGAGCCCCTCACTGCCCAGGGCAGTGCCCACACAGGAGGAATCAGGGGTTACTGACTCTTACCCTCCTCGGCACCTGTACAGCACAGGGCAGTGCCCACACAGGAGGAATCAAGGGTTACTGACTCTCACCCTCCTCGGCACCTGTACAGCACAGGGCAGTGCCCACACAGGAGGAATCAGGGGTTACTGACTCTTACCCACCTTAGCCCCTCACTGCCCAGGGCAGTGTGCCCACACAGGAGGAATCAAGGGTTACTGACTCTCACCCTCCTCGGCACCTGTACAGCACAGGGCAGTGTGCCCACACAGGAGGAATCAGGGGTTACTGACTCTTACCCTCCTTAGCCCCTCACTGCCCAGGGCAGTGCCCACACAGGAGGAATCAGGGGTTACTGACTCTTACCCTCCTGAGCCCCTCACTGCCCAGGGCAGTGTGCCCACACAGGAGCAATCAAGGGTTACTGACTCTCACCCTCCTCGGCACCTGTACAGCACAGGGCAGTGCGCCCACACAGGAGGAATCAAGGGTTACTGACTCTCACCCTCCTCGGCACCTGTACAGCACAGGGCAGTGTGCCCACACAGGAGGAATCAGGGGTTACTGACTCTTACCCTCCTTAGCCCCTCACTGCCCAGGGCAGTGCCCACACAGGAGGAATCAGGGGTTACTGACTCTTACCCTCCTGAGCCCCTCACTGCCCAGGGCAGTGCGCCCACACAGGAGGAATCAGGGGTTACTGACTCTCACCCTCCTTAGCCCCTCACTGCCCAGGGCAGTGCCCACACAGGAGGAATCAAGGGTTACTGACTCTCACCCTCCTCGGCACCTGTACAGCACAGGGCAGTGCCCACACAGGAGGAATCAGGGGTTACTGACTCTCACCCTCCTCGGCACCTGTACAGCACAGGGCAGTGTGCCCACACAGGAGGAATCAGGGGTTACTGACTCTTACCCTCCTGAGCCCCTCACTGCCCAGGGCAGTGCCCACACAGGAGGAATCAGGGGTTACTGACTCTCACCCTCCTCGGCACCTGTACAGCACAGGGCAGTGCCCACACAGGAGGAATCAGGGGTTACTGACTCTTACCCACCTTAGCCCCTCACTGCCCAGGGCAGTGCCCACACAGGAGGAATCAGGGGTTACTGACTCTCACCCTCCTGAGCCCCTCACTGCCCAGGGCAGTGCCCACACAGGAGGAATCAGGGGTTACTGACTCTCACCCTCCTTAGCCCCTCACTGCCCAGGGCAGTGCCCACACAGGAGGAATCAAGGGTTACTGACTCTCACCCTCCTCGGCACCTGTACAGCACAGGGCAGTGCCCACACAGGAGGAATCAGGGGTTACTGACTCTTACCCACCTTAGCCCCTCACTGCCCAGGGCAGTGCCCACACAGGAGGAATCAAGGGTTACTGACTCTCACCCTCCTCGGCACCTGTACAGCACAGGGCAGTGTGCCCACACAGGAGGAATCAGGGGTTACTGACTCTCACCCTCCTTAGCCCCTCACTGCCCAGGGCAGTGCCCACACAGGAGGAATCAAGGGTTACTGACTCTCACCCTCCTCGGCACCTGTACAGCACAGGGCAGTGCCCACACAGGAGGAATCAGGGGTTACTGACTCTTACCCACCTTAGCCCCTCACTGCCCAGGGCAGTGTGCCCACACAGGAGGAATCAAGGGTTACTGACTCTCACCCTCCTCGGCACCTGTACAGCACAGGGCAGTGTGCCCACACAGGAGGAATCAGGGGTTACTGACTCTTACCCTCCTCGGCACCTGTACAGCACAGGGCAGTGCCCACACAGGAGGAATCAGGGGTTACTGACTCTCACCCTCCTCGGCACCTGTACAGCACAGGGCAGTGCCCACACAGGAGGAATCAGGGGTTACTGACTCTTACCCACCTTAGCCCCTCACTGCCCAGGGCAGTGTGCCCACACAGGAGGAATCAAGGGTTACTGACTCTCACCCTCCTCGGCACCTGTACAGCACAGGGCAGTGTGCCCACACAGGAGGAATCAGGGGTTACTGACTCTCACCCTCCTTAGCCCCTCACTGCCCAGGGCAGTGTGCCCACACAGGAGGAATCAAGGGTTACTGACTCTCACCCTCCTCGGCACCTGTACAGCACAGGGCAGTGCCCACACAGGAGGAATCAGGGGTTACTGACTCTTACCCACCTTAGCCCCTCACTGCCCAGGGCAGTGCCCACACAGGAGGAATCAAGGGTTACTGACTCTCACCCTCCTCGGCACCTGTACAGCACAGGGCAGTGTGCCCACACAGGAGGAATCAGGGGTTACTGACTCTTACCCTCCTGAGCCCCTCACTGCCCAGGGCGGTGTGCCCACACAGGAGGAATCAAGGGTTACTGACTCTTACCCTCCTCGGCACCTGTACAGCACAGGGCAGTGCCCACACAGGAGGAATCAGGGGTTACTGACTCTCACCCTCCTCGGCACCTGTACAGCACAGGGCAGTGCCCACACAGGAGGAATCAGGGGTTACTGACTCTTACCCACCTTAGCCCCTCACTGCCCAGGGCAGTGCCCACACAGGAGGAATCAGGGGTTACTGACTCTTACCCTCCTCGGCACCTGTACAGCACAGGGCAGTGCCCACATAGGAGGAATCAGGGGTTACTGACTCTTACCCACCTTAGCCCCTCACTGCCCAGGGCAGTGCCCACACAGGAGGAATCAAGGGTTACTGACTCTCACCCTCCTCGGCACCTGTACAGCACAGGGCAGTGTGCCCACACAGGAGGAATCAGGGGTTACTGACTCTCACCCTCCTTAGCCCCTCACTGCCCAGGGCAGTGCCCACACAGGAGGAATCAGGGGTTACTGACTCTTACCCTCCTCGGCACCTGTACAGCACAGGGCAGTGCCCACACAGGAGGAATCAGGGGTTACTGACTCTTACCCACCTTAGCCCCTCACTGCCCAGGGCAGTGCCCACACAGGAGGAATCAAGGGTTACTGACTCTCACCCTCCTCGGCACCTGTACAGCACAGGGCAGTGCCCACACAGGAGGAATCAGGGGTTACTGACTCTTACCCTCCTGAGCCCCTCACTGCCCAGGGCAGTGTGCCCACACAGGAGGAATCAAGGGTTACTGACTCTCACCCTCCTCGGCACCTGTACAGCACAGGGCAGTGCCCACACAGGAGTAATCAGGGGTTACTGACTCTTACCCACCTTAGCCCCTCACTGCCCAGGGCAGTGCCCACACAGGAGGAATCAAGGGTTACTGACTCTCACCCTCCTCTGCACCTGTACAGCACAGGACAGTGTGCCCACACAGGAGGAATCAGGGGTTACTGACTCTTACCCTCCTGAGCCCCTCACTGCCCAGGGCAGTGTGCCCACACAGGAGGAATCAAGGGTTACTGACTCTTACCCTCCTCGGCACCTGTACAGCACAGGGCAGTGCCCACACAGGAGGAATCAGGGGTTACTGACTCTTACCCACCTTAGCCCCTCACTGCCCAGGGCAGTGTGCCCACACAGGAGGAATCAAGGGTTACTGACTCTTACCCTCCTTAGCCCCTCACTGCACAGGGCAGTGTGCCCACACAGGAGGAATCAAGGGTTACTGACTCTCACCCTCCTCGGCACCTGTACAGCACAGGGCAGTGCCCACACAGGAGGAATCAGGGGTTACTGACTCTCACCCTCCTCGGCACCTGTACAGCACAGGGCAGTGCCCACACAGGAGGAATCAAGGGTTACTGACTCTCACCCTCCTCGGCACCTGTACAGCACAGGGCAGTGCCCACACAGGAGGAATCAGGGGTTACTGACTCTTACCCACCTTAGCCCCTCACTGCCCAGGGCAGTGTGCCCACACAGGAGGAATCAGGGGTTACTGACTCTCACCCTCCTTAGCCCCTCACTGCACAGGGCAGTGTGCCCACACAGGAGGAATCAAGGGTTACTGACTCTCACCCTCCTCGGCACCTGTACTGCCCAGGGCAGTGCCCACACAGGAGGAATCAGGGGTTACTGACTCTCACCCTCCTTAGCCCCTCACTGCACAGGGCAGTGTGCCCACACAGAAGGAATCAAGGGTTACTGACTCTCACCCTCCTCGGCACCTGTACAGCACAGGGCAGTGCCCACACAGGAGGAATCAGGGGTTACTGACTCTTACCCTCCTTAGCCCCTCACTGCCCAGGGCAGTGCCCACACAGGAGGAATCAAGGGTTACTGACTCTCACCCTCCTCGGCACCTGTACAGCACAGGGCAGTGTGCCCACACAGGAGGAATCAAGGGTTACTGACTCTCACCCTCCTCGGCACCTGTACAGCACAGGGCAGTGCCCACACAGGAGGAATCAGGGGTTACTGACTCTTACCCTCCTGAGCCCCTCACTGCCCAGGGCAGTGCCCACACAGGAGGAATCAAGGGTTACTGACTCTTACCCTCCTCGGCACCTGTACAGCACAGGGCAGTGCCCACACAGGAGGAATCAAGGGTTACTGACTCTCACCCTCCTCGGCACCTGTACAGCACAGGGCAGTGCCCACACAGGAGGAATCAAGGGTTACTGACTCTCACCCACCTTAGCCCCTCACTGCCCAGGGCAGTGTGCCCACACAGGAGGAATCAAGGGTTACTGACTCTCACCCTCCTCGGCACCTGTACAGCACAGGGCAGTGTGCCCACACAGGAGGAATCAGGGGTTACTGACTCTCACCCTCCTTAGCCCCTCACTGCCCAGGGCAGTGCCCACACAGGAGGAATCAGGGGTTGCTGACTCTTACCCTCCTTAGCCCCTCACAGCACAGGGCAGTGCCCACACAGGAGGAATCAAGGGTTACTGACTCTTACCCTCCTTAGCCCCTCACTGCCCAGGGCAGTGCCCACACAGGAGGAATCAGGGGTTACTGACTCTCACCCTCCTTAGCCCCTCACTGCACAGGGCAGTGTGCCCACACAGGAGGAATCAAGGGTTACTGACTCTCACCCTCCTCGGCACCTGTACTGCCCAGGGCAGTGCCCACACAGGAGGAATCAGGGGTTACTGACTCTCACCCTCCTTAGCCCCTCACTGCACAGGGCAGTGTGCCCACACAGAAGGAATCAAGGGTTACTGACTCTCACCCTCCTCGGCACCTGTACAGCACAGGGCAGTGCCCACACAGGAGGAATCAGGGGTTACTGACTCTTACCCTCCTTAGCCCCTCACTGCCCAGGGCAGTGCCCACACAGGAGGAATCAAGGGTTACTGACTCTCACCCTCCTCGGCACCTGTACAGCACAGGGCAGTGTGCCCACACAGGAGGAATCAAGGGTTACTGACTCTCACCCTCCTCGGCACCTGTACAGCACAGGGCAGTGCCCACACAGGAGGAATCAGGGGTTACTGACTCTTACCCTCCTGAGCCCCTCACTGCCCAGGGCAGTGCCCACACAGGAGGAATCAAGGGTTACTGACTCTTACCCTCCTCGGCACCTGTACAGCACAGGGCAGTGCCCACACAGGAGGAATCAAGGGTTACTGACTCTCACCCTCCTCGGCACCTGTACAGCACAGGGCAGTGCCCACACAGGAGGAATCAAGGGTTACTGACTCTTACCCACCTTAGCCCCTCACTGCCCAGGGCAGTGCCCACACAGGAGGAATCAGGGGTTACTGACTCTCACCCTCCTCGGCACCTGTACAGCACAGGGCAGTGCCCACACAGGAGGAATCAGGGGTTACTGACTCTTACCCTCCTGAGCCCCTCACTGCCCAGGGCAGTGCCCACACAGGAGGAATCAGGGGTTACTGACTCTCACCCTCCTCGGCACCTGTACAGCACAGGGCAGTGCCCACACAGGAGGAATCAGGGGTTACTGACTCTTACCCACCTTAGCCCCTCACTGCCCAGGGCAGTGTGCCCACACAGGAGGAATCAAGGGTTACTGACTCTCACCCTCCTTAGCCCCTCACTGCCCAGGGCAGTGCCCACACAGGAGGAATCAGGGGTTACTGACTCTCACCCTCCTTAGCCCCTCACTGCCCAGGGCAGTGTGCCCACACAGGAGGAATCGGGGGTTACTGACTCTTACCCTCCTGAGCCCCTCACTGCCCAGGGCAGTGTGCCCACACAGGAGGAATCAAGGGTTACTGACTCTCACCCTCCTCGGCACCTGTACAGCACAGGGCAGTGCCCACACAGGAGGAATCAGGGGTTACTGACTCTTACCCACCTTAGCCCCTCACTGCCCAGGGCAGTGCCCACACAGGAGGAATCGGGGGTTACTGACTCTTACCCTCCTGAGCCCCTCACTGCCCAGGGCAGTGTGCCCACACAGAGTCAGACCAGGCAGGTCAGGAAAAGGCAGAGTGAGTGACTCCTACTCACCTGTGCAGCTGCACAGCCCATGGCAGTGTGCCCACAGGCAGCCCAGTCCAAGCAGGGCACTGCCAAGGAGGAGGCAGGGGTGACTGACTCTTACCCACCTGTGCACCGGCTCAGCACAGAGCAATGTGCCCACACAGGGACAGACCAGGCAGGAGGGCGGCCTTAAGGAATGATTCTTTCCCCCGTGCACCTGGGAGGCTGGCTCTGTCTGTATCTCTAGATGGGATTAATGAGTGCCGGGCTCACGGGGGTCAAAGTCTGAGGGTGAAGGAGGAAGGAAGAGAGAAACCTGCCGCTTCCGTTACCTGGGGCCTCCCTGTCAGCTCTGGGCGTGGAGGGCAGAGAACAGCTGGAGGCTGAGAGGAGACACGGAGCCCCTGCGCCTTCATCTCTCTCACAGCAGGAGCCGGTGAGTGACGGGGGGTTCACTCACTCTTTACAGACAGAGGGGCAGGATCGGGGCACGGTGAGTGACCAAGGGGTCTCTCATCATAGACAGGGGGGCCTCTGCCAGGGGAAGGACTGGGAGCCCGGTGAGAGGCCAGGGGGTTTACTCATCACAGACAGAGGGACAGGACCGGGAGCCCGGTGAGTGACCATGGGGTTTACTCCCTCCTCACAGACGGATTGGGGCCAGAGGCTGTGAGAGGAGACACCGAGCTCCGGAGCCCTCACAGACGGACAGGCCCGGGAGCTGGTGAGTGAGCAGGGGTTTTACTCACTCTTTAGAGACTGATTGGAGTCGGAAAGGAGCTGGTGAGTGACCAGGGGAACTACTCATTACACAGTAAAGGCAGAAAGGCGCCTGCTGAGTGAGTGAGGCATTCACTCACTCAGAACTGTCAGTGCGGAGCCAGTGAGAAGGCTGGTTAGTGACCGAGGCTTTTAGTCACTCATTTGAAGTCAGTCGATAGCTTGGTAATTTCGGATGCTTTTACACACTTTTAATTGTCAGTGTGGAATCAGAGAGCGGTCTGGTGAGTGACTGACGGTTTTAAGTTGACTTCTTATTAACAGTTTAACTCTGGACGGTATCCCTGTGAGGCTGTCACCGAGCCCTGTCACACAGGAGTAGAGGTGGGACTGAAGACCCATAGATCCCGCGATGTATGGAGATTAAACTTTATCTAGGCACAACCACAGATGCAACCTGTGCACGAGCTCAAACAACCGCTACATTGGCCTCGCGCCAGGCTTAACTGCTTTTATTTACAAATAGGTCCTCGATGCATCTTGTTCGTATGTCTTCTTATTGGTTCGAGCCGTCAATTCCTCCGCAGCAGGCACCTTATCCCGCCTAGCTATCTTTCCCCCTTATCTCACTAATCCTCGTAGGTACACTCACACAGATCAGGAGTTTGGGATGTGGTTTACACGAGGTGTTCTACACTTGCTCTTTTTCCTCACGCCCATGGGTTACAAAGGGGGGGGGGGGGGGGGAGTCAGTGTTGTAATCTTCGTTTACGTTTGAAGTTTTGTGAATCTGTTTCTAATCCTGTAATGATTGAGTGAGATGGGGCGAAGGAGCTCAGCGAAGGGTTGCAGTTCCATCCCCTGCACCTCCTGCTAAAGCCGGATTGATTATTGCTGAATGACTGGGCCACTAGAATTGTGCCGCAGGAGAGGGCCAAGTTATGTGGGAGGGTTGAGTAAATTATGCGGCAAGAAAAGGCAAATCATGTAGCATGATTTAGCACATTTTGTAATAGTATTCATCATTATTTCCTCATTAGCACCGTTTGAGTACCCAAATATAGCGGTAACTAACAGAGAGGTGACCAGTGCAGCTTTGCAAAGGGCCTTCCATTGCGCAGCAACTCGGGTCGCTGCACTTTTAGTAACTTTTGAACCCGTTGTAGCTAGAAACAATTGGTTTTGTTAAAATCTGCTGATTATGCCATAGATGGTGGATTTTTTGGGGAAAATGCAGCAACTCTATAATCATGCAAAAATAACAACGGGCGCACACACGCATCATTCCAGTGGCCCCGCTTATTGATCAGAGAGGGCAATGTTATTTAGTCTCCCACAACTGGCTGCGAGAAGGTTCAACGAAAGCTGTGTGGACTCCACGGGGGATAACCACAACTGATGAGGTATTTAGTGATGAGTTATAACAAACAGAGGGGCATATCATCAAGCGGCAGCAATAATTACTGCTGGTCGCGTTTAGCGTGCAAAATCCTAACGCCATCTATCGCCGGATTCTATCACCTGGTTAGCGCACTATCAGCAACGCGCATCGCCGAGGCGATAGAAATCCCCGGCGCTAAGGCATGGATTCACGTGTTAGCGTGTCCATGATGACAGGGCGTTAAAATTATCACCACTTTTCGCCCGAAAACGGGCGCAAAAGCGGCGATAATTTAAACGCCGGACCTTGTTGATATGCCCCAGAGTGATTTGCAGGACATCGAAGCAGAATGTCTTATCGGTCAGCTTGGGGAAATTACTGACCTGATAAATTGCACTGTGCAGGGACCCAGAATTACGGTACTCGGAAGCACTGTGCACTATTGATAATTTCAACCGTGCGCCACACACTTGCAAAGTTTGCAGCTCGGAGAGGCACCAACTTGGGGGCATATCAACAACAACCGGCGATAATTATCGCTCAGCGCTCTTAGCGTGAGGATAATTATCGCCGGCTAGCGTGAATTTTTATCGCTGAGATAGCGTGCTATTAGCAACGCTTATCTCAATAGCGATAAAAATCTACACGCTAACAGGCTAACGTGAGATTATCGCTGGAAACCCAGCGATAATCACACGTTACCTTGTTGATAGGGACAGGCAAACTTAGCCATGATATCCTCCTTCCATAGGGTATCATGGCTAAGTCTGAAAATTAGGGGGCATATCAACAAGGGCTTTATCTCTGCTTTTTTGGCTTTAAAAGCCAAAAAAGGAGAGATAAAACTAGCGCCCTATCAACAACAGGGTGCTAACATGCAAATTCGCATGTTAGCACCCTTTTACTCTACGCTTCCCCTTGCATCTCTAATGAGATGCAAAGGGGGCGTTCCAGAGTAAAATAATAGGAGAAATGTCGCTAAGCGACAATTCTCCTATTATCAAGAATATCGCTAACCCTGTTAGAGACAAAAAAAGCAGCGCTAACCGCGGTTAACGCTGCTTTTTTACGTCTGGTATTTTTCTGACTTAGCCATGATATCCTATGGAAGGAGGATATCCTGGCTAAGTTTGTATGTCCCTATCAACAAGCTAACGTGAGATTATCGCTGGGTTTCCAGCGTTAATCTCACGTTAGCCACTTAGCGTGAGGATTTTTATCGCTATTGAGATAAGCGTTGCTAATAGCACGCTATCTCAGCGATAAAAATCAACGCTAGCCGGCGATAATTATCCTCACGCTAAGAGCGCTGAGCGATAATTATCGCCGGTTGTTGTTGATAATGCCCCAGCAGACGTAAAAAAGCAGCGTTAACCACGGTTAGCGCTGCTTTTTTTGTCTCTAACAGGGTTAGCGAGATTCTTGATAATAGGAGAAATGTCGCTTAGCGACATTCCTCCTATTATTTTACTCTGGAACGCCCCTTTTGCATCTCATTAGAGATGCAAGGGGAAGCGTAGAGTAAAAGGGTGCTAACATGCAAATTTGCGTGTTAGCACCCTGTTGTTGATAGGGCGCTAGTTTTATCTCTGCTTTTTTGGCTTTTAGAGCCAAAAAAGCAGAGATAAAGCCCTTGTTGATATGCCCCTTGGTGTTCCACAATTACCAGGTATTTTCTTGCATGCCCAGCCTCAACTCTGAGTCCTGCTTTAAAGAAAACACCGATTCCTATAGATTACTTCCCAAACATTAAAACATCCGCTTATTCTTCCCCCCCACCCCAGGATTAGGGTGACACAATTCCAGGGAACAAAAGCGCCAGTGATTATTTCAGACACCTTCAAATGAGGCCCTCAAAGGAATAAGGCTCTCAGCGGGACACTTTACCCCAAGTATTTGTTTAGGGTTAGATATACAGGCTGGCCAATAGGATTCTCTGTCACAAATGCAACGGAGCACCCTGTCCTTCGAACTCTTAGTCCCCCCACCTCTTTTAGAGATGGGCAGACAACTAGTTCTCCATCAGTGGAGCCACCATCTGTCTCTGCTGACAGAAAGCTTACTCCAAGGACCCGACAAAATGGGAGCCATCGGAGTAAAGCCACCACTCAATGTGGAGCAGACGGGATGATGTGCGATTTCTATCCATCTCATCCAGGCAAAGTTTGTTTGTGGGGGACAGAATAAAACAATATTGACCCCCAGACCCTGTGAGAAAACTCCGAGGGTCTGGGGGGTAGGGGGGTGAGTTTATGTTTTAGGAAGCAGGGTCCCACTTGGGAGTTTGTTTCAGTAAGTCAAAAACAGTTCGAAGTTCGGTGGACAGACATCAAAACTCATAGAGTTCATCTCCCAAACGTGTTGTACCTTGAAGGGAGCCGCCATGATGGAGGGTCTTGGACTTGTAACGAGGCAGGCGGGACATCGATCACATTTCGATGGAGTATCCCATCCACCAAACTCTAAATCAGGCCTCTGGTATCTCCAGCTCTGGATTATCCTAAATAGTACCCATGGGCCACTGCTATCTGGGTGCACGTGCTCCCTCCCCACCACTGGAATGTCCACCCCTTTGTACTTTCTGTCCAGTGCAACATCTGTTTCAGTGGCTCTTCTACAGTCTGGTGCCAAAGCCATGAACACACTGTCAAAAGCACCTGGAGAATGAGAACAAGAGCACACAGTCACCTCCAAAACACCAAACAACAGGGTCAAGAAGCAAGTATTTACTTATTTGTAAGCAGCTGAAACACTGTAGAGCTAATGCTGTAGTTAGCATCAGTGACTGTAAGAAAGTAGTGTACGTTCAGGTGTTTATATGGAGGGTGGTGATAGACGTCAGTACACTGTAGACAAAGCCAATGTACACATCTGGTGGGTGAAGCTAAACCAGACAAGCAACACAGCGTATTACTCCCTAAAAGCTCAAAAGATGTACACACCACATGTGGATACATTGACAGCTGGGAGAGTGTAAACATAAGAGTGTGTCTATTTATTTATTTATCTATTTAAAGGTTTTCTATAGCGCTGGCTAGACCCAGGGGTATCAGAGCGCTTTACAGTAATGTGAGGAGATACAGTATGAAAAAACATTTGATCAAAGCAGGAGCCAATATAACAAAGAAAGCAGATAAAATACGAAGGCTATTCACAGAACACTATATTAAGCTAACGTGGGTAGTGAGAACTTAGGTTAGGGAGGGTGGGTGGGGGTGAGAGAGAAGAGAAAAAGGGAGGGGAAGAAGAGAAAAAGAAGGGGAAGACGTGAGTAGGAGTTAAGGGAGTAGCAGGAGTAGTAAATCAGTGGGGGGTCGTGCGTAGGGCTAGGAGTCATAAGTAGATAAAGAGAGCAGGAGGGGAGGGGAGGGGGGAAGAGTAGCATATGGGAGGGGGGATTGGTAGGAGAAGGTGGAGGGGAAAGAATTGGAGGGCAGTAAAGGGGGACATGACGTGGTCGCAGCACCTGAGATCAGTGTAAGAGGTAGGAATTAAGGACCCCAGTATTTGTTGAGGAGGAACAGTTTGAGTTCTTTTTTGGAGTTGAAGTAGGAGGGGTTACAGCGTAGATCTTTAGGCAGAGAGTTCCAGATGGAGGGAGCATTAACGGAGAAGGCGCAAACTTGAATGCCTTTCTTCTTGAACGGGGGGGATCAGAGTGAGAGCGTTCGTGTTCCTCGTCAGTCGTGCGCAGCCTGCTTTGTGGAGTTTATCTGAGAGGTAACTTGGGGTGTTTTGGTGAAGGGCTTTATGCGTGATACATGCAATCTTATAGGTGGATCTGCCTTCGATGGTAACCATTTGAGGGTTTTTCAGGGCGGGGGAGATGTGATCGAAACGTTTATAGTCAGAGATAAGTCTAGCTGCTAGGTTGAGCAAAGATTTGAGTGGAGCGAGGTAGACTTTAGGTGTTCCAGCTAGGATAGCATTGCCATCGTCGATTCTCGACAGGACAAGCGATTGGACAACAGTTTTAAAGTCATCAGCCGGGAAGAAGGGTTTAATTTTCTTGAGATGACGGAGAGTGAAAAGTGCTCCTTTGGCTGCGGTTTCTATGTGGGGGGTGAGGGTAAGGGCATTGTCAATGGTGATGCCTAGAGACTTAACTGAATTAGAGAGAGCAGTTGAGCGCATTAAGGTCAGAGATCTATTCTTGTATGGGAAGTGGGTTGTTCTTAGGCGTAAAGAGAATGATTTCATTTTTTTAGGGTTTAGTTTGAGATGATTATGGTGGAACCATAATTGGATCTTGGTCAGGGTGTCATTTAGGTGAAGGATATAGGAGTGGGATTTAATCTTATAGTAAAGTTGCGTGTCGTCGGCATAAAGCTGGTAATTTATTCCTGCTTGTTTGAGAATGAGGGTGAGTGGTTCCATGAAGAGGTTGACGAGAGCAGGAGAGAGAATGGATCCCTGGGGGACACCGAGAGAGATTGGAGTGGGGTTGGAGAGACAGTTCTCAATTTTGATTTGTTGGGTTCTGTGTTGGAGAAAGGAGGTGAACCAGTTGAGGACAAGGCCATTAAGGCCAAAGCGGACTTTGAGAGTTTTAAGTAAGGCGGAGTGGTTAACAGTATCAAAGGCAGCAGATAGATCGAGGAGAATGAGAAGTCATGATTCACCTTGGTCGAGTGAATGATGAATGCCGTCCACTATATCGAGAATGGCAGATTGTGTGCTGCAAACTTTTCTAAAGCCAGATTGGAGTGAGTCAAAGAGGTCAAAAGTGTTGTTGTGATTATCAAGTTGGAGTAGGGCACATTTTTCAAGGGCTTTGGAGAGAAGAGGGAGGTTAGAGATGGGTCGGAGGTTATTTGGGTCGTTGGGATCTGCGTTACGATCTTTGGGAATGGGTGTGATTTGACCCAGTTGGAGGGAGGCAGGAACACACCCTGCGGCCAGGGAGGAATTAATAATGGTGCTCCAGAAAGGGGCAATGATATGTTTTAGGTCTTGGACAAGGTTAGGGGGCAGAGGGTATTTGGTGTGGGAGGATGGTTTTAGCTTAGCGATGATGTTGTACACTTCGTGTGCGGTGACAGGGTGAAAATTATGCCAAAAATTATTGTTTTTTAGTTGCTGAGGAAGAGAAGGGTTGGGTTTAGGTGGGAGGGAACTGGACGAGAGATGCGCAGGGACTGGTGGAGATTTGAAGGGGTGTCATTTTGTAGCAAATGTCTTTTCAGTAAGGTTTGAAACTTTTCCCGTGAGAAGGTGCTAGGGACATCCTGGGGTGAACAGCTTCTGTTGAAGAGGTCTTGGTAGATGCAAAGTTGGGATGACGGACAATGCTCAGCATGGTTTAGATGTTGTCAGAATGTTTTCATTTGTAAATATGACATCTCGAGAAGGCCCAGGCAAAATGTCATTTACAGCTGTAAATTCCGGCTTTTTGCATTAGAATTGTTACGCGAAATGTCCAAAATTATCGCATTTTGCCATGTTGTGTTGTTGATTATTTGTTCGAGTAAGTCCTACAGCAGGGTCATGAGAATAACGCGAACGAACCCAACACCAGCAACTGTGACGTGCGGGTTTGCACTTTTTTATTGCAAAATCCATTCTTGTGTCAAAAATAGACACCAGGATGCATTTAGCATAGTGGGAAATGGTGGATGGGCATTATGTGTAATTTCACATACTTTTTGGGCACTTTGAGTAATTATTGGAAAGTAAATTGTGCAACTTTCAGCCATGCTTAGTTAGGACTTGGAGTACAGTGTGATGAGGTGTCGAAAACGTACCTGAGAGTCACACTAGACTAATGCAACAAGTTTTCTGAGGTCTACACAGCACAACATTTAATTTAGATTGTGAGCACAATAACTGTGGATAAACTACAGGGTCACGAGCCATGTATAATAGAGACTTCCTTTTGGGCCAGCCCACCTCAAGACTTTTAAAATCAAACCACAGTAAGTGACCTGTTCTTGTTAGAAACACTGTTCCTTGTGCAGCAAATACGCATTGGATCTCAGCAATACACAGCGGAAGGGCTGAACTTGGCTCACTCTAAATGCTCAGTTACTGCCTGCTCGATGAACATAGCATGTGTGTGTCATCGGTGGGTGAAAAGTTCTGTAACACACGTACTTTGTACAGACACCATGTACATAAGGTACAACAGATTCACCTGCTGTAAGAGTTCTCAACATCTGAGTCCTCAAAGTAGGCAAGGCTGTGGTGGTGCTGCACCTTGGCATGACCTGGAGGGACTTCTAAAAGGGGGAGGAGGGGGCAGTAACGAGGCCTTTCGCAGAAGGTTTTATCATTGCTCGTTCAATTGAAGTTCAATGAACAACATCTTACTTACAGCAGCCTGATCTTATGTCAGGTCATTGTGTGTTCTCATGTCAAAGTCAAGTTTTATTTTACTCTTGTAGTTAGTGGAAACCATGACAATTTACCCTTAAGTATAAAATGAACGGCAACTGCTCTCCAAAGACATAAATACATAGGTAAAAGAAATAACGTTAATAATAATTTAAGGAAGATCAACAGTCGAACATGAAAGTGCAAAAGTAGAACTTGTTGTCCCCCGAATGTGTAAAAGAAAAGTTACAAAGATCAAAGGTCAAGCACTAAAATGCAAAGTGTAAAGTGGTGGTAATTTTAACGCTGTGTCTTGATAATATGCCCCTCAGTGCTTTGGTAAATTTACCACACCTCAAAAGAGTCCTGGCATCTGTTTTGGAGAAGCACAGTGACAAGGCCTCCGAACAGAGGTGGACTGCTTTCATCAAATGCATTGGTTCCAAAATGAGCCTCCTGGGGGCATCAAGCGGTGTGGAGCAGCAGAGAAGGTGAAGCCGAGACTCTCACTTATAGTTACAGGGTCTGCAGGCGCCCTCCTAGCCCGGACCAGCCCATGGGTTGAAGTCGGCCACAGGGAGGCCTGAAAGGTGCATGCATTAGATGTCTCTGCGAGCATGTCTGTTGATAGTCTCTGTGAGGTAGGATTCTAGCCTCCCAGGTATATAGGAGCTATTCAGAGGCGCTAGGATGTTGGAGGGTCTTAAACAGCAAATGTCCTGTGTGTAGGAAGAATCTTGCAGCTGCTTGTTTATGGCCTTTTTCCAACTTATGTAAGGGAGAGTGTCCGACTCTAGAGCTGCTCCTTCTATTTGTAAGGAGGTGATTGCATTTCTGACTTGCCGTTGCCAAGGGTTCCCAGGACACTAACATGTCTCTTTCAGTCAGGCTTTCATTGAGTTTGCTGGGGCTCTCAGAATCCTGATATAGAATTTCAAAGTGTCGGCCTCACAGGTTATCGATTCCATAGATAAGCCAAGTTCCAGGTGGAGTCTAGTCCTACGGGTATATCTTGGAACTTGGTGTACCTTCCTGTAGGCCCTATATTGTATGTAGTCAAAGCTGGGGGCACAAACCCCGAGAAAGGCCTGGTGGCCATAGAGCATTGCTGGGAGAAGGGAAGATTTCATACCCTTCAGGGTGGATTCGGTCGAGGGACTGTTCAGCTTCTTGTTAAGACAAGTGAGGCCGTATGTGAGTACTCAGGCTTCCTTTTTCAGCGCAGCTATGTGTGCCGGGATTTGGAGGACTCGCTGAACCATACCTCTAAGTGATTGTAAATCGGCGTTGATTTAATTACCGCAGAACCCATTTGTCTCGTTAGAAATTTCTTGTTCTTGTAGTGGTCGAAGATCAGCACCTTGGCTTTACCATGGTTGATCGTGAGGTAATTTAGTTATATTCCTGGAGTTTACTCAAGGCTGGCTCAATCCCTGCTTTGGTATGATCCATTATGACAATGTCATCAGCATCTTGTAAAATGTTTACTTTCGATTTGACTAATTGTGGTGGTGCCAAGCTACTGCATTCCAGAAATTTGCTCAAATCAACTGTGTAGAGATTAAAGAAAAGTGTGGCAAGCATGTACCCTGCTTCAGTCCGCCGTCAATAGAGATTTTGGAGCTCACTGAGGGTCTGTTCTAATCCGGACTCATTTTTATAAGAATTTGGGGGCATATTATCAAGCCAGGCGATAAAATTATCGCCGTTTTAGCGGCAGAAAACTGCTGCTAAAACGGCGATAATGGGCTTGATAATATGCACTATGGATTCCCAATTGTATCCCATGTTAGATGGGAAGGACGTCTAACATGGGCTTCTATTGGAATTCCATAGAGCATATTATCAAGCCCATTATCGCCGTTTTAGCGGCAGTTTTCTGCCGCTAAAACGGCGATAATTTTATCGCATGGCTTGTTAATATGCCCCATAAGAAGATAATGGCACTGAGCAGTTGCACAGGAACCTCCCTTGAATTAAGTTTTCTCCATAACATAGGGTGGTCAACCTTGTCAAAAGCAGAGCTGTAATCAATGACACAGCAGAAAAGTGGGGGCTGGCTCTTTTCAGCTGCTCGATGACTCAGGGCGGTGATGTTATCAAATATTGAATTCATTGCTCTGAACCCTGTCTGAAAGTATGATAGAAACTCATTTTCCACAGCTTATTCCTCTAGCTGCTTTTTTGTTTTTTTTGTTTCATAGAGCGCAGACTTGATCCAGAGACATCGGGTATCAGAGTGCTATACGTGAGTACCAGTTTTCGTTATAGCTGGACACATTCATTTTTGTTAGGCACAGGGAGATTAAGTGATTTGCCCAGAATCACAGGATGTTGAGCGTCGTTGCCGAGACTCGAACTCGGTTCCCCAGCTTCGAGGTCAACCGCTCTAGCTGTAAGGTTACATCCTCTCCCCTTCAGTAGAATTCTGGCATATGCTTTTGCCTCTAGATCTAATAGGGCAATCAGGCGATAATTGGAGGGATTTGTTGAGTCCCTTTTCTTGAGGATTGCGCACAAGATGAAGCCCCTCCATGCGTCTGGTATTTGCGCTGAGAGGAAAGCTTGATTCAGAAGGGGGGTTAACGCTGTAGCCCAATGCTCCAGTTCACATTTGAATATTCCGGCAGGAAGAACGTTAGGACCTGGCGATCAATCGTTTTCCATTGCTTTTATAGGTTTGGTGACTTGGACCGGTGAAGTCAGGCCTGCTGGACTTGTCAGTGATCGGACCACCTCGCCCTGATTGGAATCGTTGTATTATGTGGATGCCTGGGTGATGTATAGCGCTTTAACGTGTTTCTTCCAGGCTTCTTCTAAAATGGTATTGAGTCTGGAGCAGTTAGGAGATTTGAGTTTGTGAATATAATTCCAAAAGCGAGATAAGCTAGTCTCCTGCAACATATACAGCATTCTTTTTGCTCAAAAGCTTTCTTTGCCTCCCAGATTACTTTTTTTGTGAACTTTGCGCAGACTAGTGATTGCATTGGCAGTAATTGTGGTAGGACTGCACTTGTGGTTACTCAGGGACCTTCTTAGGGCTCTTCATGCAGTAACAATGTCCATATTGAGGGTCTGAGCAGACAGTTGTTTGGTGTATGAGCTGGGAGATGTCAGGAGGTGCCAGGTCCAAGTAGGTGGTCTCTTAGATTAATTGTTAAATTATCCCAGCTGTGAGCTAGATCACTAGGAGAACTAGTTTTGAGTGCAGTAGAAATCTTAGCTAACCACTTTTAAACCTTCAAGGTGTCTATTCTCCATTTGATCTTTCTGACTAATTTGGAAGCCTCAATACGTGTGGATGAGCCCATCTCCAAAATTGTATTTGCTGATGGAGAGTGTATATCAAGAGTTATAGTCAATGTGTTATAATCGCTTTTGGGTTGATCAGGGATGTACAATTTGATAAGATGGCTTACTAAAGCTTCTGAAAGAAAAACGTAACAATGGTTGATATCCTGTTGAATGTGGTGGGATGCTGACAAAGGGGGTCCTTGGTTTTGAAGAACTGTGCGACAGAGATTATATTGTAGGCAGTTAGAAGGTTATTCAAATGTCCTTGTTCTGTGGTATGGCAGGCTACAGAGTTCGAACTTCCCAAACCCCAAATATTGAAATCTTTGAAAAAAAGAAGTTCATGTGTAACAAACTCCAGGAGAAGGTCCTCCAAGCTGTTGCATAAAACTTCTGTGGCTGGTAGTTTTGATGCTCCGGTCGTATTGTGGTAGCAGTTATAAGTAGCATTGGGATTTTACTATGGCTAGACAGTAACCCTGAAATTTTGGCTGCTTTCAGGGCTGGCGATTCTCGTTTATGCGGCACAGATTTGATCTTGCATAAATGCGTTAGAAAAATTGATGGACCACCTGATGGCCAGCCAAAAAGATTGATGCGTTTTGCTGGTGTGAAGAACTCATAGTAACCATGTAGTACTGATGGCATCGGATGTTGCTTGTGACGCCAATTCGCCTCAGACAATGGAGTGTTGGGTCTTGCTGGTGGCTGTAAGTGATTAATTGCTCTGGTTGTTGATTGTCGTTCTGACCAGTATGGAGAATTCTCTCGGTCAGGTTGTGGATCGATGATGGGGTTTTGTTGGAGATTGTTTGAACCATTAATTAGTGAGTTTGATACAAGATTCTGTATTAATGAATGAAGCATTGGTTAAAACAATATCAGATGATAGTGATAGTTTCAACAGTTTGTTTCTCTGATACAGTTCGGAAGGTCGGGCCCCAGAGCCTTATTGATTAAGATTGCATAGCTGGGATCCGTTGGTCTTCTGTGTGAGCTCCGTTGTGTTGTTAGATGAGACATTGGTTGGAGGGCTCGGGATGCGCTCTCATTATGATGTCCCACCTGTGTTGTCATGGCTAGAGGGGAGACTTTGTTTGTTGACTGCTCACCACACACTGTATGTGGACCTCCCGAGTTTTCCTCTGTTGTTTTTGGAGGCACAGTAGACAGCTCTGTGGCGTTGGCTGGATGGGTATTAGTTGATCTTTTTGAAACCTATTTTGAGTCTGTTGGTCTCTGTTCACAAAGCTGATGGCTGCGCCCTGGTCCGCCTCTGGTTTCGGAGCGAGGGTGAATATGGAGAAAAGCTTTGTGGAGCCCTGCTCTTGAGGGCAATGGAGAGTGTTAATTGATCCTAAACACAGGGATCTCCTTGTAGTGAGGCACTGTTTTTTTTAAGCTTCTTTTCAGCCCATGTTGAGGTAGTACAAATTTGTTTCGATGGGGGGCGTGTAATAAGACATGGGGGTCTTGTTGAATTGGGTCTCCTTCTTCTGGTGGGCTTGGGGCTGACGAGACCATGGCCGGGCCAGAGATTTGCACTGACTGATTACTAGGGAGGTCGTACCCCTCTTCCTGGGAAGACGTTATTTCCTTTGTTGTTGCGGGGGAAGGGCCGCAGGTAATGAATGACTTTGGTGGAGACTTTTTTCCTTGCAACAGTTGGTTAATATTTGATCCGTGGCAGCAGACCTTACTCTTAATGCTTTTTACAAGTGAGTGTAGTATTTCTGGCAATGCACTTAATTTGTTAATCACTGGAGAGAATGGGTATAAATTGCTTGTCCCCATCAAGTCCTATAAAAGTTTCCAGGGAGGTCAGTCTCACCCCCAGGTCCACCAAGCTAGTGTGGATTGATTGAATGAGGTCTATCTGGAGTTCCATCTTCTGGGATTGTAAAGTAAATGCTCTTGCGATCGTGTCCTGTTTGATGCTTAGAGAGGACAAGGAAAACAAAGCAGAGTATGAAAGGTTGATGAGAGGGGCATCAACTACTCCGACCAAGATTGGGCTGTTGGAGCTGATTGGGCACACGCTACCAGCCCCTGGCATCAGTGCAAGTGAGGCCTCTATCTTCTGGGTTTTCAAAGTAGCTAGGAAGCGATCGATCGGACAGATTGCCAAGCTCCTGGTCGGACATGCTTTCCCTTCTAGGGTTCACTGAGGGAGACTGTGGTGACATAGGTACTGTTGTGTTGTTTCCCAGTTGACATCTCGTGGGGACACCTGGGACGAGGAGGTTATGGCACTCACATGAACTAGTTCAGATGTTGTTACCACACGTTGGCATTGGGTGCCTGCTTGGTCTTTCCACTCCCAGGCACCCACACTAACATGGTAGTTGGAATGTTGGTCACTCGTTGATCCTGGGATCTCACAGGTGGTTTAAGACACCTCTTGTTGAACTTGTGGGTGGGGAGGTGGAGAATGTTTTGTGCTGATGCAACCCTCCTGGCGTAACCTTGGGCAGGAGAGTGACCTGCGAAGCATTTTCCTAGTTAGAAATAAGTCACGGTCTCCAGAGGCAGTTATTGAGACCCTTCCCGGGACCGATGAATCAGGTGGGGGAGGAGTTGAATGTCCTACAGCGGACCATTATGAAAGTAGCCACTAATTAACCCCTGCACTGTGACTGTGCCCCTTGTGTACCTATCAGGTTCGTAAGGGAAACGGGGAGATCAACCTCCTGAGTGGCAGTAACTAATGATGGCATGGTGTATACTTTCTACTGAGGGAGGTTTCTCTTTTTTGTCATATTGAATGTTGTTTGTTGTTAATTTTGATTATTACTCCAGCAGGTATTAGGCCTTTGTGGCGCCCATGGCTGGGAGAGGACTGCTCTTCCAGACTTCCCCTCCTTAATGCGACTGTGACTACCGCAGCAACTGAGCTGCTCCTGTCAGAGGGGGCACTCCGGCCCAAACAGACCGCGCCTCTCCACTTGAAGAGGCCTGATGCCGCCTCAGCCCCCCTCAACCGTTGGTTGTCGCTGAAATTCAGCTGGTTTCTAGCCACTCCTGCCCAGCCCTGCTGCAGCACATGCTCTCCCTGCAGTTCTGTGCAGTCCTCTGCAACCCCCCGAAGTCGCGGTGCTGCAACAGCACGGAGGCTGTGGAGAAGCAGGGTTATGGCGTGCTATGGATGGGAAAATGCAGAGGAAAGGCGGGAGGCGAGGGGGTGGGAATGTTATCCCAGCAGCCCAGAAAAGCTGACAGTGCTAAGAGCAGGGTGGCGGGTGGGCCCTTCTGCCACAAGCCGCACCCGCATCCTTAGGCGAGCCGCTTCCGCTCCCAAGGGATGCCGCCACCTATGCCTAATGCACGCTGCTCAGCAGCCCCCATTGTCTCCGCTTCTCCCTCTCTGGGCCATTTCTCCTATGCCAGCTCTCAGGGCAGTACTGGGAACTGAAACCGAACCTGGCAAAGAGCTTGGCCAGCCCAGGAGGGACGGGAGGGTGCTAGTGGAAGGCTTTGTAGCACTTTTGTGCAGTGGTCCATTATTGCAACAAAACCGGCCCCTGGTATCGAAAAAAGGCATCCCATGGGTCTAAAGCTGACCCCCAAACTGGCAGCCCTCCAGGGAAACACCTGGTGCCTGTTACAGCCAGTCACTCGTCGCCGATTGCCGTCTGCCTCCACTGCTGGTTCCCGCAACTCCCCACAGCGCATGCAGGCTCGAGACTCGATCGCAGCTTCGCTTCACTTCCGGGTCACTTGTACAGAATGGTTGAAGGAAGCAAATACATATTAAATTTCACTGCACAGTGATTCACATTTGTAACTTAACCTGTGTCACACTCTTGTGGGGCATCAGATGGTGAAAAGTGGACACATTAAAAAAAAAAGAGAATAGAACATATTTTTGCATTATTGAAGATATTTATATAAAATTAAATTACACACAATCACATTTTACATACATGAATAAGACTAAACATCATGCATAATAATTACAAAAAATAACAATAGAATCATTCTATTCTATTTAACATTTAATACAAATAATTGAACATACAGAAATACATTCTACATTAGGACATGTAGGATATATGGTAACCCTTTGCATTTTAAAGATGCTATAAATAAAAACAAAACTGCACTATAGAAAATACATAAAGGAACAAGCATTGGAAATGCAATAGGTCTCACATTTATTTGAGTTAGAGCTATTGACATTGTAAATGGCAATGTCTTTTATTATGGGTTTTGGAGTGTATGTATGTGGTACGTAGTGGAATTATGTGGGTTGGATTGAACTATTTAGTTGTGTGGCGTGAAAATGTGTAGCGTGAAGTGAATTTGTGTTGTGAAATTATGTGGCATGGTGTGCTGCAGGATTATGTGGATAGATTTAGAAGTAGAGGTGGGGCAGTACTCATGAGCTGTGGGGCACCCATTCTCAATACTCAGAGAGCTAGGCTTCATTTCTTCCTGATGGGACAGCTTCTTGTTCCCTGTGGCTTTGACTCAAGGCCCAGTAATTGTCCGTTAGACCCTCAGGTTGCAGGTGGGTTGGCTTCTGTCAGCTAGTGGTGTTAGAGACTTATGTAGATTTTCTGTGGTCACAGCCAATGGAGTTGCAATAATAGTTCATCAGGTAGGTGTGAATTATTGAGCATCTGAGTGATTGTGGCTCTGCTTGCCCTCTCCCCATCTCTGGGTAACCTGCAATGAGGGGAATTGCACAAACAGGTGGCACACAGTCTTCTTGAGTTCCTCCGAGTCCACCTCCGGAGTGGATGGTAGCCAAGCAGGTGATCCTGTCCCATTAGTGTGGCAGGGGGAGACTAAAACCCGCCGGACACAGCCATAATCCGACGGAGTTCCACTGGGTGGAGGGATTCCGCTGTGGGGTAGGGAAGCCCTGTTCCCCCTTCCACCATCCTGTGCACTTTGCCAGACCATGCAGAGGTGTGCCTTGATGTTTGTGTTTACAATTTCACCTAAGATGTCCGCATTTAGGTATTTATTGAGAAACAATCTCTGGCGATCATTAGTGCGAAGATGTAAATTTAATGCGTCCATCAAGTCAATAAGTGAGATGAGTGCTAGCTGACCCAATTATTTTGAACTGCTGTCCTAAGATAATACCATTGCCTGAGAGGCTGAAACAGCAGGTTATTGGGTGTGTACCAACCAAAGACAACTGGACATTTAGGTCCTTTAATACTAGTGGCCCATAACTTGATTTGCATATTGCACACCAGGTAAATGCCGATACCAGGGACTGTGGTGTGAACCGGGTATGCACTGTCTATGGGTGTGCGAGTTTCAGACCAGGGAAAGGGTATTATAATTGCCCATGCTCCATCCACACCCTGTTCAGACATGCTCAAACTCAGGAATTATGCAGTTTGTCTGTATGTATTTATGCCATATTGTATATGGTGCAAACAGAGGGGTGCAAGCCTGCAAATTAACAGGACGAGGTGAGCCAGGGCTGAGCTAAGGGTCTGGCTTGTGTGCGAGCCGGGCCCTGAAATTATTTGCCTTGTGCATCATACAACAAACATCTGTTAAAATATGATTAAGTCAGACCTCAGTTCAAAAAAGTGTCTTTCTTTCACGTGTGGAGACTTTGTCATTAATATGTCCATTAAAGCACTGAGAAGTACTTATTAAAAGTGATAGCTTTTGAGCATGAACTTAGAACCATTCTGCCCCCACATCCACCCTGGTGAAACGCCATTAGTGAAATAGGAGGCAAAAAAGTTGTTATGTGCACCCTGTATGTGGCCAAGATTGTTGTAGATAATGGAACATTATAGCCTTTTAAATCAAACACAATATATTTTTGTACAGCTTGTATTTGTAACACTGGATTTTGAAAGTGCTTTAATTTGCCATAGTGGAGAAAAAGGAGGCTCAATTAAATAAAATCTTTAACTACAATCACTCAATTTGGTTAAGCGGAGAATCAATGCTTAAAGCAGGTTTTCTGGTTTCACTTTGTACAAACCAGCCACTATGCAGATATCTATTTGTTTCTCCTTTGTAACTCAAACATTAATGCTTTGTTTTTACGTCTTTGTGCATGAAGTTAGATAAGAGATGGTGCAGGCAGAAGCCATATCAACGGGAGACAGCGTTTACAATGCTGGCAATACTATGCGGGTTCATAACAACGTGGTCGTTACAACGCGTGCCTTTGCCACTGTAAAGGTGGCGACGCCCCTTTTTTAGACGCGCTCCAATATTCAGGTTACCGTGAGCAAAGGGGCACGGCCAACATTAAAGTGAAAGCGCGCATGGCGCTTTCACCCAAAGTTTTAAAAAATAAGTAAATTCAAAAGGTTCTGTATCGAGGCCGTTAAACTGAAAGCGGCCCACGCTGGTAATTAAATAATTAAATAAGCGCGGTCAGTAAAGTGAAAGCGGACTGCGCAGTGTATAAAATAATTAAATAAGTGCAACCGCTATAAAGCGGACCGTGGGGTAATTTAAATAAAAATACATTACTATTAAAATAAAAGCAGGAGAGTGTCGTGGGTGGAATAAGGGAAGAGCATTTCAAGAAAATAGTGCTCACCAACTTATAAAGCAGCCCGTGTAACAAGCAAAGTAAAAGGGCCAGTCCTCATGGGAGGTTACAGTTGAAGACAAGGCGGTTCTAAGGCAGGACTAACAAAACAAGCCTATGCATGGGTGAGAGGCCAGCATTTATGAAGGGCAATGACATAAGCCAATGACAAATATGTGTGGAGAGTGGGCGGGGCTTCAAATGCATACTCCAATACAGCATGCCGCAGAGCAACTAATTAAATAACAATAATTGAATAACTAAACACATAGAACTTGCCCGACCTTTGGTGCTAACTGGAAGAGAGAATGATGTAACACTAGAGTCTCTGAATCCACCATATGCAATCCTGCATTCAAATCGAGTCATCCCTGCTTGACCAAACTGTGTGATCCGAAGCAAATATCTTTACTACAAAGTCGAGTCTGAGAGCACACTGAAGTATCTGTGTTTTGCAGAAACCTCATTTATATAAAGTTAACAAAATAACCTTGCTTCACATTTTATACACTGTATCTATATAAATAATGAATATAAACTGACATTTTCAGTAGCTCATGGCATCATCGGCCTGGGGGTATTCTTGAATCTTTCATGTTTAAAATATACTTATTTCAATCAATGATACTGAATTCGGTGATATATTCGCACGTACTTAACCAAAACACTGAAATATTTTGAAAAATAAATGTTTCCATTGTAAAGTCTTTACCATTAGTTTTTATAACATTTGTTGCTGATTTGCATATGGCTCAGCTCGTACTCTGCTCTAAGAGCCAATCCAGATCCTTGCTTCGGCTCCGCCCAGGGCTGACCCCCTGACCTCCCCAGAAATGTAGTACCCAGTACGCCCTTCAATAAAGATATTAGTGGACATGCAGAAATGGCAAGTTCAGGGGGACACATGCTACAAAGTGGTATTCTACCCAGAGAATACACCTACTTCAAGGAGGTGAAGGCTCTGGATGAAATATATGGGAAAAAACATGTAGAAAGGGATACAGTAAATTCAATTTCCATAGGCTTTTCCAGGCTTTAAGTGGGAAAAAAACTGGGGGTGCTCTAAAAGGGGCGGGGCAAACTTCTTCAAGGGGTGTGGCCTATCCAAGTAGTTCTAAATAAAGATATGTATGAATAATGCCATACACCCTCCCCAGAGGCGCATGTAGAGACAAATTTAGAGAGGAGGGGCAAAGAAAACATTTGGGGGGGGCTGAAAGACTGAGGCCCAGAAGTACTTGAGAGACTTCCCCCCGCAGGATTACTGTATGTTTTTGCTAAATTGCAGGTCCTTGCCAAACCATAGGGTGGAAAGTGCCCTTTTGTTAGAGGAACGCATGCCAGATGCAGTTTTTCTCACTGAAACGTGGCTTACGTCGGACTCTGATCCTGTCTTAGTGACAGCCCTTCCTCCAGGCTTCCAAATTACTTGGCTGGACCGTCCTGAAGGTAGAGGAGGAGGCCTAGCCGTTATATATAAAGAGCAATTCAACTGTCGAGTAATTTCTGAAGTAATTCCAGAATGCGAGAGCTTAGCATTCAGTCTGGAATTTTCCCCTAACAACTGCTTCTCAGGTACGGTCATATATCGCCCCCCGGGACCCCCTAAACAGTTTCACAATCTTCTTCCGTCGATTGTGGCTGAACGGGTTAGCACTGCCTCTAATTATACTCTGCTAGGGGACCTTAACTTTCATTTTGATAATACTCTGGACCGCACTGCTATGACACTTGTAGATGATCTAGCTG
The DNA here is from genome assembly GCF_964204655.1 of Triturus cristatus. Classification (NCBI taxonomy): domain Eukaryota; kingdom Metazoa; phylum Chordata; class Amphibia; order Caudata; family Salamandridae; genus Triturus; species Triturus cristatus. The sequence continues at coordinate 35,179,744 of NC_140590.1, read as the reverse complement.
CACTACAACTAGTCCAACGAGTGGAAACACCTACTCACATCAAGGGCCACTTACTGGACCCTGTGTTCAGTAACTGCACAGACCTTGTGGCCGGGTTGCCTATTTCCCTCCCTTGGACTGACCATCTACTTGTGCCTTTCACCTGGACCACATTCAAGCCACTCCCCTCTACACCCACTGTAAGGAATGCCAGATTTTGGGCGCGGCTACCCGTCGATGCCTGGGCAAGTAGATTAGCGATTGACCAGCCCTCCTACAATGAGGACCCATGCTTGGCCAATCAGGAATATGAAGACTGGATCGCACAATCCCTTGAAGCCACTCTCCCCTTGGGTAAAATCACGTTGAAACGTTCTCATAAGACGGCCCCCTGGTATTCAGAGGCGCTTAGGGAAAAGAAACGCCACTGCAGGAAAATAGAAAGACGATGGCGTTTAGACTACTCCTTGGAGGAAAAAGCCCGATATAGAGAGGCAATTAAAATCTATAAAACCGAGGTTAAAGTTGCCCAATCTGTATACTTTTCTGATAAAATCATACAAGCCAAGTCCAAGCCTAAGGACATTTTTCAAATATTGAAAAATCTTACTAAACTTCTCTCTTCTAGTATGCATCAGGACATAACAACAGCCCACTGCAATGACTTGGCAGAATTTTTCCACCAGAAAGTTAATAAAATCTATTCATCTTTCCCCTCTATAGCAATGGCTCCCATAGCTCAGGGCCATACAAATTTGGGGGACACTCCATCTCAATCCTTGATAACATTGAATCACTTTCCACCACTAGACCCTGAATCTTTGGATTCCATAGCCCGCAAGGTAAAATCTGGGTCTCTGTGTGATCCAGCACCTCCAGAAGTCATGATGTTGGCATTCCAGGTTATCCTACCGACCATCATAGACCTCCTGAATGCCTCCATCATCTCTGGTACTGTTCCTCCTGCCTGGAAGCAGGCCATGGTTCGGGCTCTGCTAAAAAAACCTAATCTGGACCCTACTGATTTCAGTAACTACCGGCCGATTTCTCTACTCCCATGGGTGAGCAAAATTCTCGAGAGATACATCAACCTCCATCTGGTGAATTTTCTCGAGAACAACCAGCTGTTAGACGCCACCCAGACGGGTTTCAGACCCAGACATGGAACAGAGACTGCCCTACTGGCAGTCACTGAGGAAACCAGAAAAATCTTGGATCAAGGGGGAGCAGTGGCAGTGATCCTCCTTGATCTAAGTGCGGCATTCGATACGGTCAGCCACGACATCCTGCTGAGCCGCCTCTCGAGTGTCGGAATAGTTGATGGAGCATGGCTATGGCTCAAATCCTTTTTGAGTTACAGATCCTTCCAAGTTTTTGATGGAGATACAGTATCCACGAGCAGACCTCTGAGGTGCGGAGTCCCACAGGGCTCCTCCTTAAGCCCCGCGCTTTTTAACATCTACATGAGACCACTGGCCGAGATTGTCCGTCCGTTTGGGGTTAAAATAATTTCTTACGCGGACGACACCCAGCTAGTGGTATCCTTGGCGCAGGAGGCTGGTCTGTCATCTTCAGGTGGGCTAACAAAATGCTTAGAGGAGGTAAAGGGATGGATGACTTCCTCCTCCCTTAAGCTCAATGGGGACAAAACTGAGCTGATGCTCCTGGGTCCCTCAAATCCCACCTTTTTCATCTCCTTGTGGCCCTCTTGTTTAGGTACTCCCCCTACACCCAAGGACAATGTTAAGAGCCTTGGGGTATGGCTTGACAAAACCCTCTCATTTAACACCCAGGATACTAAACTCTCGGCTACCTGCTTCGGACTTCTTAGGATGTTGAAGAAAGTCCTCCCTCTTCTACCTGTGGAGGCAAAGCAGGTGGCCATTCAAGGCTTGATTCAGTCCCGTTTGGACTTTAATAATGTCCTTTATCTCGGGGCCCCGGAATACACCTTGCGCAAACTACAGATAGTCCAGAATTGTGCGGCTCGCACACTGCTCCAGCTGCCGCGCAGACAGTCAGCCAAACCTGGACTGAGCAGGCTGCATTGGCTTCCAGTGCAACAAAGGATCACCTTCAAGGCCATGTGTATTTCTCACCAGGCCTTTTGGGACACAGGACCGATGATTGTCCGGGACCTAGTAAAACAGTACCACCCCAGCAGGGACCTCCGCTCTAGCCAGGCATGTATGGCTACAGTCCCCAGAATAAAAAAGGTAAGAGCTGGCGGCAGGACGTTCGCCTACAATGCCGCCAAGATATGGAATTCACTCCCTTTTTATCTTAGGTTCAACTCTAACCTCTCCTCTTTTCGAAAACAGCTGAAGACTTTTTTGTTTAATGCCCCTCATTAACCTCCCGCTATTCTTTTTCCTTCCTGTGGCAAGCAACTCACTCTGGCCTCTAGTGCTTGGACGCCTCTGGGCAGCAACCGCGCTGTATAAATTTACTTTTCATTTCATTTCATTTCATTTCACACTTCCCTCGCACAGCTCCCCGTAGTAAAACACTCCTCGCTTCCTCCACCACGGCTAGTTTCCTTCAAATTATATAAGTTTGCCCAACTGGTCACCATGAATGGATCTACAGCGTGCACAAAGGTCAGTGGCCTCAGGGTCCAGCCTTACATGCAACATTGGGATAATGATAGATTGGGGGAGAAATTAACTCTTTAGCTTACACTTTGCAGTTTGCATGCAGGTCTTTGATGACAGTTAATAGTTTACTGTACTATATCAGGATTTTCATTTGTAAATTGCAACTATTAAAAGGATCTCTCCGACAAAAGCAGTAACCAAATAACTTATTTACATTATATGCACTTCTGTGAGCTGCATGATGCTCGTGCTTTGCAGCAGGCATATTAACCTTCTGTGTAAAATTTCCACTAGACAAACCTTGATCGATCCCCAGAAGGCCCATTAGTCACCAGAGTTTTCTTGACAGGTTTATTGGAGCTCGAAACATGCTGGAGGCAAGCAAACTGTGAGATGCCATTGGAATGTGACACATCGGCAGGCGTGGGATATTGGTTGACATGAGGCCAGTAAATGTGCAGAAGGAGCTGGGTAAATTACCACCGATCCAAGAGAAGGCCCAGGTGGACCGCGGGGATGTCTGGAAGGCCTTGGATGAAACTCTGTCAAGTCAAATGAAGCAATCGGGTGAGCACGGAACAGCTGTACACACTGGCCATGTCATGTGTCAAAATGTCGGTGCTCAAACCTGCTACCATCTTTATCAAACATTGCTCCAAAAATGTAATTTGGACTGGGGGATAGGGTTGGTTAAATGACAAGACCCTGTGCGCTGCAGTGCACTACATTTGTTGCTGCGGTCATAAACCGGTGCCCATGAGCCCATATGCATACAGCGGGTCAAGTGCCCCTCTTTGCCATCCCTGCTCTTTGGTGTACATCTGAAGGGCGGCGCTTCCCTATTTCAAGGAATTACACACTTATTCTTGAATTACTTGAACAGCAGGCACTTACTCACTTTGTGAGAGGAGAGGAGCGGAAAGTCAGTATGGGCGCCTCGTGGCCACAACGACTTGCGCCGTAAATGTCATCTGCTCGGGCATACTTCAGTGACTCTCAGCAAAAGATCATCTTGCATAGAAATACAAACAAAAAAATATGTTTACATTTGTTAGAGCAAACGTTACCCAAAACCGTCTGAGGAGTAACCTGGCTTAAACACTTAGGGGGCGGTATGTATTAATGAAGCATATTTGTTAGGAAACTTTTATGAGCAAACACTCGCAGTTTGGGTGTGATGAGATTTCAAGCATAGGTCCTCAGAAGCCACAACATCACTTCGACTGGCAAGCGCCTATAAACTAGCTATGCTTGGAGTTCCTTTTCCGTACACCTGATGAAAAAAAAGGAATTAGCGGGGGTTCTGTTCTAGCTTTCGTCGTATGGCTGTATAGCAAACTACTATTATTATGTGGGTGCTTTTTTCAAACCACACTGTAGGTAATATTATTGTGTGGGTGGTTTTTTTTTTCAAGAATAATTATCATCATGTGGCGACGATCCCAGCTCCATAACTATACTCACACCCCCATAGCTGAAGAAATGTCTTCGCCATCAACAACACTTTCGTCCTAACCCGTCCACATAACACACTTTTGTCGCAGACCATGACTGGTGTTTGAGTTTAAAGAGCTTTATTAAAGTAATTAGAAACATGGGTACGATATACCACAAAGCATATAAAACAAATAGCATTAATTAAACAACTGAATAAATAAATTGGTGTAATAAGTATCATAAAACTTGTTATCATGAATCTAAAGATATGCCACAAAGAAAAAGCAATAATAAAATGTGTAGCTGAAAGAATAAATAGCATTTTACATTTTTGAATTTTACAGAAGAAAGGAAAATCTAAAGAAGAAAGAGGAAAAGACAGAAAAAGGAGAAACAAAATGGAAATGAAGGAAAGGAAAGAAGAAAAGAAATTGAAGATATAATAATATCTTCATCTAATATTACAATAGAACAATAATCTTATAATAATCACATTGGTATCCAAAAAACAGAGTAATAACTGTATATGTGACATATCAAAGGAAATAGAATAAAAAAGATAAACAATAAAAGAATAAGGTAGTCATGGTGGTTGATAAACAAAAGAGCTATTTTGATTGCGCAGTGCAGATGCAGACAAATAGCTAATAAGTGTAGACCAGAAGGCTTCTTTACGAATAAGTTGTTGAGAAGTTTTGGAAGAAGCTCTGTCCAGTCTATGACGATAACAAAGAAGTTTTCACCGGGCTGAGAAGGAAACTTTAGAGGCATCTTTCCAATTAGAGGTAATTACCTGAAATGCAATAGCAATTAACAAGTTCACAAATATACCGAATCTGCGGGAAACAACCCATTCTGCAGAATTGCTCCCCAGAAATATGGAGTATATGTCAAAAGAAAATTTAATATTACAAATGGAGGAAATTGATTCACAAACCGTCGTCCAAAAACAGGCAATGTCAGGACAAAGAAAAAAGGAATGCATAAAGGAGCCAGGAGTAGAAGGACATACCCAACAATTGGGGGATAGATGTGAACTGTACCTGGAAATTGATAATGGAGTTAAAAATAGTCTATGATAAAAATAATAAAGGGTCTGAGTGGTGCTAGAATTACAAGAGGTGTGATGTATGCGTGTCTAAATGGAGTTCCAAGTATGAACGGGAAGGCTGTGTTGTAGATCAGATTCACGTAAAAGCTCAACTTTATTTTTAGGGTGACTAGGAAAAGAAAAATGTAGGTATTTGAAAACTTGGGAGGCTTTAATAAAAGGGAAGTTGGATAATGGTTCTAACAAAGGATCCTGAGGGGGAAGAGGAAAACTAGAAAGTAGAGAGACCTGATCCGTTAAGAGTAGTCATAGAGACTCGTATCTATGCAGTGAAGATGCAGGTAGGTCAAATGCAGACTGAACCTCTTGAAAAGAAATACAACGAGAATCCTGTATTAATTGTTTAACTTGAAAAATCCCTTCGGCCGTCTATGCTTTCCAAAACATAGTGCGGTTGGACAATTTGATATTTTTGTTATGCCAAATAGAAGAATCTAAAAATATCTGTAAGGGAGTATGAGATTTACATTTAATAGGATGAAAGTGTGGAAATATGGATTTTTATGATCAGTTATGTCCCCTATCTTGGACCCCAACGGTTCCATGTACATGCTACAAGTACATGTATGTTCCCTCCAGTTCCAGTTATGAAGACGCAAACACATGTGCGTCCACCGTCAACATGTCCTCTTTCAGATCCGCCATGAATGGGCTGGATATTCGATTCCTAAGTACAAAAGGCCACCGATTTTATATGGCTCAGTTATCCCATTTTACAGTCCAGGCGAGTAGGCCCTGATTCTGCCATCAAGTCTTTCCCTGCTTTCTGCCTCTGACAGCTCCAGTTTGAGCTCGCATCTGTGTCCATGAACTTTGTCTTACTCCCTGTGCGGCTAACGGTGCCTGACTTGGCCGGTCTGCTTGCCTGCCAAAAACTGTATTTCACCTTCAAGATTATCTGCTCCGCTCCCTATCCGATGCATTCCTGTCTAGTAGTTTAAGTAAACATTCTTTCAGCTACCGAGCAAAGGGCCCGGCTTCTCTGTCTTTATGCAAGTAATTCATAGCCCTGTCACTATGGAAGATTTCTGCCCTTTCATCTCATGTAGACATTCAGACGCTTGTACACGCACTCACAGTCAGTATAGAATAGATTTTGTCCGAGAGTCCTTCCTTTGTGGATAACATAGTTCTTTACACATAGGATGTTAGATATGATTTGGGATTAGGTTGACTTGACCCCCCAGACTTTTTGTCTCCACATGTAGAGCTAAATGTCAAGTCCCCTTCACCCCCTAGTTGCACGTCAATCACACGTCATGCTGCTGCGCGCGCATCTATGCCAAAGTATTTCTGCTGACATTGCGAAATCATCTCATAGATCCACCCATTTGTGACATCACACCTAAATGACGTTTTCTAGTTACACCCAGTTACACCCATTTTCGTTACGCATGTATGATTTTATCTCCATTATCAATTGTTACGCCTCCTGCATCTGTTTCACTGTAATGACCATTCTATAAAAGTGATTACTTGTCAATAATGTATTGTACTTCACTTCCTGAACCTCCGTGGTGATGGAATCTGGAGTCCACAATTCGAATTGTCCATTGGAATAAAGCCCATTCCGAACCTCTAATACCACGGATTTTGCCTCTTATTTTACTGAGCTATTTTTATTAATTTTCTGTATCAAACTAAGTCCCGGTAATTAAATTATTTACCACATGATTGGCGCCCGAATAGGGACACTTTCTCATCTCACGCGCCGGCGGTGCGTTGCAGGCCCGGTCTCCTGCCACAGCTGGACGGACAACAACGCGTACCAGCAGGATTTCCTGTATCTCCCTCCGGTCAAGCGGGGGCGACTGAGGCTGCGATCAACACCCAGACGAGGCGGTGAGAAGTGCGAAGTATCCCGACCAGAGCCTAGCTGAGAGAGCAAGATCCGAGGTATACAGAGGCCCACCAAGTTCCGAAGTTCCGAAGTTCCGAAGTTCCGAGGTTCCGATGTTCCGAAGTTCCGAAGTTGTCGAGTCGAGTCCAGTCCGGTCCAGTCCAGTTCAGTTCCGTTCCGAGGCCTTCCGTTCCGAGCTACCCGGTGAGTACCATTGCTGGGGAGGCGTTCTGACGTGCACATAGGTTGTGCCGGTCAAGACGGGTTTGGGTACACAAATCCGGTCTGCACTGTTTCAGCAGTGTATCTGTACTGTTTAGCAGTATATCTAGTATGTCAGATATATAATTCAGAATAATCCAGTTAATGCCGAGTATTATGTTTAAGTGACTAGTTTCTTAGATCATCATCATCATTGTTGTTCATTAAATGTTAAATGTTAAATGTGTTAATACGTCCTGCATATTGTGGTATGAATGACTGTTCATCATTGTGTTTACTGTATTAAGTGTGTTCAAGATTAAGTATCAGATCAGTTCTCAATATGCCGCTCTTTTCGAAATTAAGACAGATCACAACTAGAAAAGGGGTACTCGAAGAAGCTGTTCCTATTCCTCCTAGGGACACTCCAGGGTACTTCATGTATCACAAACATGGCTTAGACGCCATATTATTTCTTGATTTATGGGTAGATTACACCAAGGAATTACCAGAAAATCAGAGGTGGCCCGCAGCTGGGACCTGGGATGCAGAGTGCATCATGAAAGTAGAGGAAGAGTTATGGAAAAGGAAAGCTAGACAGTCACAGAAAGACGCCGTTGAGTTATGGCGTAAAGAATCTCATAGACGTACAGAAAAAGCACTCAGACAGGAAGAGAAAAGTAAGGAGAATTCAAATAAAGTCCGAGAAAATCTATTAATTGAAGAAGGTACACGAGTAAAATCAGAACAAGTAGACAGACAAAGAAATGCCCTTATGAATGGTATGTATCCCCTTCTGGCCGAAGGATTACCTAAGGCTACTCCGGACATACCAAAAGACTTGCCACCCCCATTGTTTCCAATAAAAGTACACCCCAAAGGGCATCCTAGAACCGCAGAAGATGTTTTTCTTTCCTCATATTTAGATGACGCAGCTCCCGAGTATGCTAACCTCGCCCCACATAGACCGTCTGCCGGGGGGGTTCAACGCCAAGACCCTGTATCTGCACCGACACAAGTTCCGGCAAGCACATCTGTTTCTACATCTGTTTCCACAGCAGTTTCTACAGCTGTACCCCCACCTATGGTTGCCGTATCACGTTCAACGAATCTTTTCGCGCCCAGTACCCCAGATGGGGCTACCGGAGGTGCTACCAACATTTTTTCTACGCCACCCAGAATAAATAAACTCACCTTTCAAGAAACAGCACATCCACGTACGCCCAAACTTATAAATTCCCGCACGCTTAAGGAACTTCTTGTTGATTGTAGATATGACCCTGTGCCCGGCAAAGAGGACGAAATGATCCTGGCATCATTACGTATCAGACGAGCTGCGATGTATTTAGGGAAGCTACCAGGAATGACTATGCATCTAGATAATATATATCATTTTGTCCAAACAGGGCGAGATTCTGAATGCATTAACAGAGCTATGGAATACCAGAAAGTAGAGATACAGGGGGAACTGTTACGTTTCCTCATAAATTGTGTGATCAGAAATCAAGACCGACCGGGGGTAAATCCGGAAGCAATGCAAATTCTTACCAGATGGAGCCAGAATATATCAGAGGGGAAACATGATAGGCAATCATGTATAGTAGCCATGTGCCGAAAGATCCGTAAAGAAATAGAATGAATACACGAAGAAAGATTAGCGGTAGACCAGTTTGAACGGAACGAGGAGGAGGAAGGATTAGGACTACCCACAGGACAGTCAGAAACCATAGCCTATGTAGGTAGAGGAAGATCTTGTAATAATACTAGATGTTTTACTGATCCAATACGTCCGATATGTCCAGATAATAACAGGAATTTCCAAACACCTATAATAAATATAAGGTCCCCCGAACATTCGTTCCAAGCCGCTGACAAATTACTCCGAGAAAGAAGGGGTTATCATTTACTCGATTCTATGGATGAACAAGAATTAGCCAGGTCAGCCGTTCATTGGGTTGACAGTCCCGGAAAATATGGTGATGACACAGTAGCACACACGTTTTTGAACCTCACCCCAGATGAACAGCGTTTAGCTGGGATTTACATGATTCAACAACTCCTTATATTATATAAAAGCCAACACTCCGATCCTGGTCCCTTACCTGATATATTGACTGAATTACTCACGAATAAATGGAGAGGTTCAGGTACTAAGTTAATTAGAGAAATACTAGAATCCAGAAAGCAGTACATTCTTTTTGTATGCCCAGAACATGTCTCACTGCCCATCAAGGAAAGAACGACGTATTACATGGACAGACAGAATCCCTTACGAGAAGTGCACCCAATAAAAGGCGAGGACAATCAGTTTAAACGTGTATTTGTATATACGCCTATATCTAAAATAGAATTGTTAGAAATGAAGAAAGTGGTACCCAGTCATGACAAAGACCCAGCGGGTTTCCACCGAGAAATTAAAGACATGTTACTCATGGGAGAGTACACCTATCCTGATATTATGACAATATTAAAGGTATTAATGCCTGCGGGCATTTATGAAAAACTCAAGGAAAAAGAGTGGGAGGTGGGAGATCAAAAGATAGATTGGACAGCATTAGAAAATGAAGAAAAGGCCCGAGGTCCAGGTTCAGGGCTTGGGGAAAAGACTAAAATGCCACCAGGTTTACTAGTACAGGTACTGCCACGTTTATTGACTACGAAAAAGGAAGACTGGGGTGCGATCTCAGCCTGTAAACAAAAGCAAGATGAAGACACTAGTGATTTCTATGCCCGATTCGAAAATTGTTTTGGTATAAATAGTGGCATAAAAGCAAGTAGCGAATCATATCCACATCTGTTTGTGACAAAATTAGTTGAAAATTCCTTGCCCCAAGTTAAGAGTAGAGTATTAAAATTTGAAAGTACCTGGCAAGGTAACACCCCATCACAAATGTTACAAATGTTACAGTATCATCACAATAGAATTAGGGAGGAACAAGAACATGAACAAAGGCGCATGAAAGACACGAAAATGAAAATGCTAGTCTCCCAGACAGTTCCAACTGACGGTCATAAAAAGGGTGCGACACAGTCCGGTGATTCAGCAGGTCCTGTAAAAGGGACATGCAACTATTGTAAACAGCCAGGTCATTACATACACGATTGTCCAGTCCTGAAACGTAATATCGCCACAGGTATTACCAAAGAAAGACCACGGCCACCTAGACAGGATCAGAATGAACAAGGAGCCCCGCAGCATGCACAGTCCATGCCAGCTCCGCAACAGTCTATACAGTTTGTGCCAGCTGCACCATCGCTGCCTGTTGCTGCCACACAAACCACGACACGACAGCTGTACCAGACCGCACAGTACGACTATCCTGATTATCAACGATATGCATGAACCAGCCTAGAGAGGGAAGTTGACTTACCCCTTATCGAGGTCCCTGTAGACCAATAAGGACCTTATGTACACAGTGAACTATTAGGCCAAGATAGAAATTTTTTACTTGATACAGGGGCAAGTCGAACAACCATAAAACGTAGTGAAGTTCCAGGGGCACCCCTCTCAGGCTCACAGAATATTTCCCTTGGTTTTTCAGGAAAACCTATTGTTAATGAAGTATCACAGCCTCTTCCACTTACGATTGGACCCTTGACACGAACTACAGATTTATTGCTTACCAAATCATGTCCAGAAAACTTGTTAGGTATAAAAACACTGAAAGCTCTAGGAGCTATAATATGTTGTTCTCCGGAAGGAGTAAGATTGTTTTTACGTGATTTCAAAGGTCACTATGTGTCTCGAGACATGGATCCCCGACTGCAGACTTTACCCACACATTTATGGGCACAAGGCCCTACTGATGTTGGTTGCATGAACATTACACCATATCGAGTCACACTAAAGGCAGGAGTGGTACTACCACGAATGCGACAATACAAGTTACCACCGGATGCTGTAGGGGCTTTACTGCAAATCATTGACGAGCTTATTGCCCAAGGAGTGGTTGTGGAAACCGACTCCAATGTATGTAATTCCCCGATAATTCCGATTCTTAAACGAACTGATCCAAAGGCCCCGCCAGTATATCGATTAGTTATTGATCTGCGCGAACTAAACAAATGCATTGTGCCACAATTCCCTGTGGTCCCAGATATTTCTTCATTACTGACAGCCATTGATTCCAAAGCCACGTTCTTTACTGTAATTGATCTCAAGAATGCCTTTTTCAGCGTCCCAATAGATCCGGAAAGCCAATACCTGTTCGGATTCAGTTTAAATGGACGAAGTTTTAAATTCACACGCGCACCTCAAGGATTTACAGAGAGCCCCAGCATCTATAGCCAAGCACTGAAACGAGAACTTGACAGTATACACATGCCAGTCAACACTGCACTGCTTCAATATGTCGATGATCTGCTGATCACCGCCCGGAGCGAACCTGAATGTGAAAAAGCATCACTGACAGTTTTACAATTTCTGGCTGAAAAGGGGCACAAGGTGTCCCCTTCTAAGCTGCAATTCTGTGTACAGCGAGTTGTTTACCTTGGTCACTCGCTGTCCAAGGAGGGAAGGCAGCTTACACCTGATCGCATTCAGTTAATTGCTAACATACCAATACCCAAGACACAAAAGGAGGTGCGGGCTTTTGTAGGCCTCACTTCATATTGTAGACAGTGGATCCCTCAATATGCATTTCTAGCAAAACCACTCATTCAGTTGACAACACAGGAGGCGGCCACATCGACTATCCTCCCTTGGACTCAGGAACACACGCAAGCTTTTGAATGCTTGAAGAAAGCTCTATGTCAAGCACCTGTTTTAGCAACACCATGTTACCATAAACATTTTACACTCTTTGTTACAGAACGCGAAGGTACTGCTTTGTCAGTACTCACTCAGGAACAAGCAGGATCACGCAAACCATGTGCCTATTTCTCTAGTACATTAGATCCCGTAGCCCAGGCTTTGCCTGCGTGCCTGAAATCAGTGGCAGCAACAGCTTTAGCAATCAGACAAAGCGATGCCATAGTCTTAGGACATCCATTGACAGTACAAGTACCACATGCAGTAGAAGTTCTTGTGAACCGAACACAAACACAACACTTGACCATAGCAAGACTTACAGGGTACGAATTGACATTGTTTCAGCCACATATAGAAATCAGACGCTGTAACACATTGAATCCTGCCACACTTTTACCTGTAATCGGAACAGACCCACTAGCTCATGATTGTATTGAAGTTGTTACAATCACGACGAAACCCAGACAAGATTTGACAGATGTCCCATTGTCAGATCCAGACCTGACGTTGTATGTAGACGGTTCATGTATGAGAACAAGTACAGGAGATTTAGTGGCCGCATATGCAGTCACAACAGACACTGAAGTCATTGAAACAAACTGTATAAATACCTTGTCAGCTCAAGCAGCAGAGCTTATTGCTCTGACACAAGCCTGTATTCAAGCCACAAATAAAAAAGTCAACATATACACTGACTCACGTTATGCATTCGGAGTTGTACATGACTTCGGCGTGCTGTGGCGAGAGAGAGGTTATTTAACTTCTCATGGTGCCCACATTCAGCACGGTCCCCTCATTCACGCCTTATTAGATGCAATACATCTACCCACTGCAATATCGATTATGAAATGCAAAGCTCATACGAAAGTTACTGATGTCATTTCTCAAGGCAATGATTTAGCTGACAGAACAGCTAAACAGACTGCTCAAACTCACATAACTGACATGACAAAGACAATAGTCCCGACACCAACATATTGCATGACGGTTAAGGATCCCGCTCTTGACGTAATTGACATACAGACACATGCTACACCAGACGAGATAAGGAAATGGACTGAATTAGGAGGGATCCAAACGGACCAAGGATGGATGACGAAGGAAAATCTGTATGGTTTCTTCCTGACTCTATGGTCCAAGTTATCATAAATACAATACACAGTCCAGCGCATCTAGGAGAGAAAGCTATGCTAGACAGCATTCAACACATTTGGTTCAACAAACATTTACGGGCAGCAGCTAAGCAAAAAGTCCGTACCTGTATGATATGTTGTCAGTTTAATCCAGGTAAAAGCATTCCCGTAGAACAGGGTGGATTTCAGCCTCCTGATCACCCTTTCGAAGTCCTCCAGATGGATTATATCCAGATGGAACGATGTCGAGGATTCAAATATGTTCTCGTAGTTGTCTGCGCTCTTTCCCGTTGGACCGAAGCCTACCCAGTTTCAGATTATACTGCCCCGACTACTGCCAAACAGCTAGTTCGAGAATTCTTCCCACGGTACGGGTTACCACGTGTTGTCTACTCAGATAATGGCCAGCCGTTCTCATCCGAACTGATGAAACATGTTTCACTTTTGCTAGGATATCAATGGAAGTTTCATTGTGTCCGACACCCCGAGGCAGCAGGTCTCGTGGAACGACATAATCAAACTCTGAAAATCAGATTGTCCAAAATATGTAGAGAGAAAGGTGTCGATTGGGTAATAGCTTTACCAGTTGCACTCTTTTACATGAGAATGGTAGCGCACTCTCGAACAGGGCTATCCCCGTATGAGGTGATCTTTGGCAGACCACCAAATATGTGGGGGACGCCTATACCCCGTAAAATAACTGATGTTGACTGTAATATGCTGACAGACTACCTGGCTTCCTTGATGTCTGCACTACAATCTTGTCGTTCACAGGTAGCTGCAGCCTTTCCCGACAACACTGAGGTGAAACCCCATGACGTAGTTCCCGGGGACCTCGTGCTGGTGAGGAACTTTGACCGGAAGACTCAGCTGGATCCTAGGTGGAAGTCGCCGCAACGAGTATTGCTTACCACAAGGACAGCCGTGAAGATCGAAGGCCGGAAAGGCTGGCTGCATTCAAGTCATATCAAGAAATTTCATGGACTACCATCGGATGTAAATGTCACACCTCGTGCGTCTTCAACTATTGACTTAAAGCTTCCATTGGTTGAACTAAATGATACGGACCACTACAAATTAAAACTGTGGTCTAATAAGTCAGACAATTTGATTGTTTAAGTCCTCTCCGAGGTGAAGCGGTTGAATTTGTCTCTGACATGTATCCCCTAGACCTGAATAGAGAAAGAAATGGAAAAATGTTGAAACGACATGCGTACTGTAAATCACTGCGTAGTCATTGTACAGTGACGTTATTAATTTTGTTTTTCTTAAGTCTTATAATAATCACTGCAAGCATATTGTTGCACATATATCATCCTATTTCTAAACATGTTTACAATGTTACTGCTGAACATTCTTTTAGTGAATTACCCCCGCATGAGTTGTCTTATAGATTTGCGCTGCGCAATAACACTTTCATTAGTATGTTACATCATTCCCATCAGACTAGTAATGCTACCAACTGTTGGATATGTGGCCGACTTCCTCCCTATCAGAATTATAAGGGAGTTCTGCCCCTCTTTCCATATCCGTTTACATACAATGGCTCCTGTGGAGCATGGTTTAGTTTAATTAATTCCTTAGATTCAAACTCAGTAGTTTATCAAGACAATTGGGTATGGGGAAACCTGAACCTAGTTTTACTCAAAGTCTGCTACCCTGACAAGGAGGGTCGTCCCGAAAGAACAGGAACTGATCTAGAAAATGAAGTATATGGATTAGGTAATTTTACACTTAATCTCATGATCCTGAATGTTGAATCCGAAGCTGCACCAATTTTGCCCGCTATGTCAGTGTTTCCAGTTAAGGGTGAATTGTGTGTAAGAAAGAATGGTTCCATACATATGGGCCATAGTAGATGCACTACTATAATAGAATTCAGTGATCAAGGCAAGTCTTCATTTAGAGCTTCTCGCCATTCCTACTTCATATGTGGTCAGACTGCATATATACGTCTGCCTCTAGATTGGGATGGTACCTGTTACATCGGATTCCTTTTGCCACCTGTTTTCCTAGCTCCTCCTGATTACCATAGAAATATTCATTTAGTACATAATAGAGAACGGAGAGATCTCCCAATTGTCGATTACACTGAGACGGCATGGGAAAAGTATGTAGATTTTAATAAAGGCCTCTTTCCCTATATAGGTACAGTTACCAATAGTAAGTTGATACGTAGATTGACTAGGACTCTTGAAGCCGTAGTGAATGAAACTATTTCCGCCTTAGGCAACTTGACAGAGGAGCAGTCTGCGATGAGGATTGTTGTCCTTCAAAATCGTCTTGTCCTTGACGTCATCCTGGCCGATAGGGGCGGAGCTTGTAGGGTCATCGGGTCAAGCTGCTGCGTGTTCATTCCAGAAAATTCGCCATCTGTATATAAAGCTATAACTCGCCTTCATAAGATTGTGAGCCAGATACACCAGAATCCAGGCACTTGGACTTGGTCCGGGTGGTTTTGGAGCGTGTTGTCAGCCTGGGGATGGAGAGTTCTATCCTTTCTAGGTATTGGCCTTCTCATACTATTCAGTTGCTGCTTATGCCTGCAATGTGGACCAGCGATTTGTGGTCTGTGTGCCACATCGTGCATTCCACATCAAGGTTTTCATTCAAGATCCCGAAAGAAGAAAGAAGAACAAATGATGCTATATGAACAGATCAATGGATTAATGAAGATTGATATCTCTTAAGGGCAAGTAGGGGACAAGGAGGGAATGTGGAAATATGGATTTTTATGATCAGTTATGTCCCCTATCTTGGACCCCAACGGTTCCATGTACATGCTACAAGTACATGTATGTTCCCTCCAGTTCCAGTTATGAAGACGCAAACACATGTGCGTCCACCGTCAACATGTCCTCTTTCAGATCCGCCATGAATGGGCTGGATATTCGATTCCTAAGTACAAAAGGCCACCGACTTTATATGGCTCAGTTATCCCATTTTACAGTCCAGGCGAGTAGGCCCTGATTCTGCCATCAAGTCTTTCCCTGCTTTCTGCCTCTGACAGCTCCAGTTTGAGCTCGCATCTGTGTCCATGAACTTTGTCTTACTCCCTGTGCGGCTAACGGTGCCTGACTTGGCCGGTCTGCTTGCCTGCCAAAAACTGTATTTCACCTTCAAGATTATCTGCTCCGCTCCCTATCCGATGCATTCCTGTCTAGTAGTTTAAGTAAACATTCTTTCAGCTACCGAGCAAAGGGCCCGGCTTCTCTGTCTTTATGCAAGTAATTCATAGCCCTGTCACTATGGAAGATTTCTGCCCTTTCATCTCATGTAGACATTCAGACGCTTGTACACGCACTCACAGTCAGTATAGAATAGATTTTGTCCGAGAGTCCTTCCTTTGTGGATAACATAGTTCTTTACACATAGGATGTTAGATATGATTTGGGATTAGGTTGACTTGACCCCCCAGACTTTTTGTCTCCACATGTAGAGCTAAATGTCAAGTCCCCTTCACCCCCTAGTTGCACGTCAATCACACGTCATGCTGCTGCGCGCGCATCTATGCCAAAGTATTTCTGCTGACATTGCGAAATCATCTCATAGATCCACCCATTTGTGACATCACACCTAAATGACGTTTTCTAGTTACACCCAGTTACACCCATTTTCGTTACGCATGTATGATTTTATCTCCATTATCAATTGTTACGCCTCCTGCATCTGTTTCACTGTAATGACCATTCTATAAAAGTGATTACTTGTCAATAATGTATTGTACTTCACTTCCTGAACCTCCGTGGTGATGGAACCTGGAGTCCACAATTCGAATTGTCCATTGGAATAAAGCCCATTCCGAACCTCTAATACCACGGATTTTGCCTCTTATTTTACTGAGCTATTTTTATTAATTTTCTGTATCAAACTAAGTCCCGGTAATTAAATTATTTACCACAAAAGTTTAAATGAATTTAGGAATCGTTGGGTAATTGAAAGAGCGAGGAGGATGGGTAAAATTTGCTAAGAGAGAAAAAGGGAAAGGAGAAATCAGAGATTCCTCCAACTTATACCAAACAGAAGAGAGAACATCACCCGAAGTAGATATATATGGTAAAATTTGGCGAATTAGAAAAGAAGAATGATACTGTCGTAAATTAGGAAAATGGACGCCACCCCGATCTTTTGGGGCAGAGAGAAGGGCTAAAGAAATACGAGCCTTCCTGCCGTTCCAGAGAAATTTACTGAGAGTTCCATTAAGGGTTTTAAAAAACTTCAATGGTAATTTAACTGGTAGCATGAATAAATAAAAATTAGTAACGGGAAGCATTATCATTTTAATAGGGTCTAATCTACCCCACCACGTCAAAAAAGAGGGGACCATCTTTCTGTCATATTCTTAACTTTTGATAAGACCTCTTCCAAATTAAAGTGAATCGTTTTAGCAAGGGTAGAAGAATATTTAATACCTAAGCATGTAATAGTATTAGTATTCCATTTAACCCCTTCAGCACGGTGCGGATTCCCGCGCCACGCTGAAGGTTCGTTGCGTGGGCGGGCTCATGACGGAACGGTTCCGTCATGAGCACAGCCCAACCGACGCTCATGACGGAACCGTTCCGTCATGAGCGTCGAAGGGGTTAAAATCAATACCTTCAAACATGCTTCATAAACAATTTTTGGTTTAAAGGAAGCACCTCAGATTTGGAAAAATTCAATGTATACCCTGACAAGGCCGCATAAGAAGAGAGAATTTCGCGAAAAGCAGGCATAGAAGTAGAAGGACCAGAGACATATAACATAATATCATCAGCGTAAGCAGTAAACTTAATTTTAACAGATTTGTGCGTGAAGCCACGGAATGTGGGGAGTGTCGCAAGGAATGAAGAAAAGGTGCAAGAGAAAGGATAAAAAATAACAGAGAGAGAGGACATCCCTGATGGGTACCCCTTTGTAAAGGGAAATAAGAAGATTGTGAGCCATTAACAAAGACTGAAGTGGTTGGAGAGGAATATAATAGATTAATAAGGGATAGAATAGAAGGACCAAAACCATACCATTTAAGGGCACACATCATAAAAAGCCAATGGACGCTGTTGAAAGCTTTTTCCGCATCCTGAGTTATGGCGGCTATAGGGGAAGAACTCTTAGCTGCAAGATGAATAATATTGAGGAAAATTCTAGAGTTATCAGAAATAGTCCTTCCCTTAACAAACCCCGTTTGTTCAGAGCCAATTAAATCAGGAAGGACCTGATTGATGCAAAGAGTTAATATCTTGGCAAAGAGCTTACAATTCAGATTAATCAAATATATAGGACGGTAGTTGGCACATTGGGATGAACCTTTATCTTTTTTAGAAATTAGACAAATCATGGCTTCAAGAAAAGAGCCTCCAGCTTCACCATGATGAACAAAATGTTGTAAAAGAGATAAAAGATGGGGCAGAATACCCGAGGAAAAGCAAGAATAGAACTCAGCAGTGAGACCATTAGGACCAGGAGCCTTATCCTTAGGTAACATGGACAAAGTGGATCTAATCTCATAAAGAGAAATATATTCTTCCAAAATTGACCAGTCAGGAAGAGGAGAGGAACGGGGAGGTAGTGAATCAAAAAAAGAATCCAGATTTGTGTCAGACGGGGAAGTTTCAGGGTATAAAGATTCAAATAGAAATCTGTAAAACAGATTAAATTTCTTCATCTTTAAGGCGGGGAATGTCCATGTCATCAATAATCTTGACTACACTAGATCGTTGAGATTTAACTTTCAGGTAGTTCGCCAAAAGTTTACCAGCTCGGTTGCGACCACCATAAAATTTAGAGTTCACTTTTAACAACGTCCTCAAGGCCTCCTCTGTGGATTCCCTATTAAAGTCAAGTTTTGCTTGGACTAAATTCTTGAGGGTATCTGCATTTTTAGAAGAAAAATAAGCATGTTCCAATTCTTTAATAGAAGAGAGCAGAAAAAGAGATTATTTGCGATACTTTTTCTTTTTGCTAGCTACATAATCTATAATAAAGCCTCTGGCTGTTGCTTTGAAGGAATCCCAAATAGTATTTAAGGGCATATCAGGAGTAGTAATAAGAAGAAAGAATTCAGAACAAAATTTTTAAGTGACCTAGAAAGGAGGTATCTTTAAGAAGATAATTGTTAAAACGCCAACGACGAGATTTAGAAGGTAAAGAGGGAAGGTCTAAACTAATCAAAACAGGAGCGTGATCAGAGATGAGAATGGAACCATTCTCTGCATGTAAAAGATTGGAAAGAAGGTGTGGACTTAAAAATATGTAATCTATTCTAGAGGTAGAGTTATGAGTTGGAGAATAAAATGTATATTCTAAACTATCTGGGTTGAATATTGTCCAGGCATCTACTAGGCCTCGTGCAGAAATAGTCCTAACAAAAGTTTTTTGCATTTTATTAGGGATGTACCTAGAAGATGATTTCCTATCAGTGAAAGGATCCATAACCTGATTACAGTCACCACCCACTATGAGGTTAGAGCTAGAACAAGTATGAAGATGTTTGGACATAGATTGCCAAAATTGGGAGTCAATGCCTGTACGGCCAAAGATATTGAGTAAGGAAACATGGGACCCATTAGTATTAGTATGAAGAAGGAGCCATTGACCATCTCCATCCTTTTCCTCTTTTTCTATCGTAAGGGATAAGGATTTGTGAATGAGTATTGCAACACCATTTTTCCTATCTTTAGAAGGAGAACTATAAACATGACCTACCCATTGTATTTTAAGGGAATTAATATCACTCTCAGTAAGGTGTGTTTCTTGTAGCATAGAAAAATTTGCATTGAAGTTTAGAGAGATGGGTAAGTACCTGCTTTTCCTTAACTGGATTACGTAGCTCTTTCACATTCCATGAAATAATCCAAACATTATCAGACATTAAGGTGTAGATTCCAATCCTGGAGAAACCCGGTACGAATCGTCGGACGGAGCGTTTTCTACGTTTTCTACGATTCGTACCGACAGCACTCCGGACGGCAATATTTTTACGGCACCCAAAAAGTGCTGGAAAAGCTAAGTACGCCACGCAGCGTGAGGAAAAGGTGGCCCGGTACGCGCCGAACACAACCTCCAGCCCCCCCATGTACGGTGCGTTCCCCCACCCGTGTATGTACACCCATGTATGTACGAGTCGAACCCCACCCGTGTATGTACACCCGTGTATGTACGAGTCGAACCCCCACCCGTATATGTACGAGTCATAACCCCGCCCGTGTAAGTACACCCGTGTATGTACGAGTCGAACCCCCACCCGTGTATGTACACCCGTGTATGTACGAGTCGAACCCGCACCCGTGTATGTACGAGTCGTACCCCCACCCATGTATGTACACCCATGTATGTACGAGTCGAAGCCCCACCCGTGTATGTACACCCGTGTATGTACGAGTCGAACCCCCACCCGTATATGTACGAGTCATAACCCCGCCCGTGTAAGTACACCCGTGTATGTACGAGTCGAACCCCCACCCGTGTATGTACACCCGCGTATGTACGAGTCGAACCCCCACCCGTGTATGTACGAGTCGTACCCCCACCCGTGTATGTACGAGTCGAACCCCCACCCGTGTATGTACACCCGTGTATGTACGAGTCATACCCCCACCCGTGTATGTACGGTGCGTACCCCCTACGCGCTGGGGGTACGCACCGTACATACACGGGTGGGGGTACGACACGAAAGTGACGCAACGGCGGCGTAAACGTGGCGCAAGTCTAACATAAATCTGCCCCAAAGTTCTTATCTTAAGTACCCGATAGCTAGCTCAGAAGTTATTGCACGCCACCTACAGGAGAGTGAACGCAAGCGTAAGATCAGTAGCAATGTACCCAGTAAAATAAAGCAGGAAGTAAATACCAACAAGTTGAAAGATATGAACACCGGTTATATACAGGACGTTTAGACGTCCGCGAGTTAGCCTAATTTAATAACACATTGTTGGTACACCCTTCATAAACACCGTACCTTGTAGCTGCTTGATGGGCCCTTTAGGACATTGGCACACAGCGCTGCAATGGTGATGGGGACGGGAGACAGCCCTGGGGAAGAGCGCGTCCGAGGAGCATCCAACTGCCCCGATTCAAACTGGAACATCTTGGATTAATTAGTCATAGTGCCGCGAGGGCTGCACAAAATTAGAACTAAAATAAAACAAGCATTTGCAATGCAATCGGTCTCGCCTTTGGGACCTTATATGTATTTAGCTATGCAGCACATACGCCTGGGCGCTGAAATATCTAGTGTTCTTTAACAGGGAGGGAAAGTAAGCACCAAACTGCATGACATGCCAGGTATGGGAAAACATGGAGAGAAATATATCAGCTGGAAATGGTATAGTCCAAAGCTCTGTTTTTAATATAAAAGCAAGGCTGTGGATGCTCATATCCCTCACAATGCAAGTTTTAAGAGAACATTATTGTCTACGGGTGCTCCTGGAAGACAATTTATATGGACTGGAATCTAGACAATGCTAAAGTGATTCTGGTATTTTACTGACCTCTACTGGTCGTTTTCTCTCAAAAAAGTTAAATAGAGGCAGTTGAACAGAAAAAAAGTCCCTCAACGGAAGCAGACAAGTCCTAGGGCTGGTCTCCAGAGCCCACAAAGTACATACACATATAAGTATATACTAATATAGAAGTATATGCTAAAGTATATACAAGAGGTCTCGAATGCTCAACCTAAAATATGTTATAGTTCATTGATACAATTCAAGATGTATGGATATCTCCAACCACGCAGCCTGCTTCTGCACCAAGAAGATTATATGGCCGCTTATCACCCTTAGAAGAAGGTGTTTAGATTCTATAGGATTCTTATACAGGCAACGTAACCTGCACTGCTTCTCTCCGCTAGTATCAAACCAAATATCTTAGCACGAGTAGGAGCATCAACTGTAAATCAACAGGTAAACAGTTTTAATTACAAATGAAGGGCACATAAAAGTGACAACTTTACTTTACAAACATGTCACAGTCATCCATGGATATATGAAAATCAGACTGGTCTAGGCTACAAGATGACTGCATGTAAAATGTCTTCCTCTTCCGATGTGCTTCACAATTAAAATATATCCAGCAGATACTGAACCCTCCAATAGTCTTTAAAGGTGCTGATTCCTTAATTTGCTTACCCTGTGTTTACTCTGGTAGACTGGGTTCTATGGTCAAATACAAGTAGTCTTCGCTTTTACACTCTGTGATATTTCTGAGCAGCACTGATATCATGGACAGCATCTCAGACCTTTCCTTACCTTGGACTGCTGCAGTGCGGGTCTACAGGACACAGAGAAGCTACTTTACTTGAGTACAGGGAAGACACATCAGAGATTACAGGGAATATGGCTGCATAAGTAGCTATGTAGAAGGGAGACGTTTTCTTCAAACATGATTCATAAGTCATTTCATTCGTGATGATGAGAAAGTAGCTTGCCTGCTGAACCTGGATTGGGGAAATAAACCAAAAGTCAATCTGGCAGTAACAAGTGTTGATGGACTGACCAGCTGCCCTACTGATATCCTGTTTATAATTCTATGCGCTCTTTTCTTTAAAAGGCTAAAGGAAATCAGTGTTATTGATAGAGTTACTTCAGCCAATGTGATAAGCAAGTTCATATCGGCTTCTCACACTGCAAGTAAATAATGGACTTTCGTAGATGTAGATATGCAACTAAGAATTTTGAGAAAAAACTGTTAAAGTCTGGTTAATAAAATAGTTGCAGAACTAAGAATAGTTTGCATAAATACCAAACTATCTCCTATGAACTTAAGCTCATGTGACAAAAAATTAACTTAGAGTACGTCTTATTAATTGTAATTCCATGTGTTCCACGAGTGTCTGGAAACAGTGATTCAAGTTTTGGGGATTGCTGTCACAGTATTCGAATGGAGCAGTCTACACACTCCCCTGTGTGCATGTTGAGCTGTACTAACTCAGATACCCTACTTAAAGTCATGCCAAGCACGTTTTTTTGTTGCCAGTTACCTTTTGTGAAAGCGTCTGACAGTCTTGTCAACAGAGGACAGTACATTTTTAGAGCTTGGATCTAAAGAGAGTACAGCAAGAGAAAAAAAAATATTGATTATGCCACAACGGTTTATCAGCTGCCGCCAGATGAGTTTGAGTTGTATTGGAGATGGCTGTATATACATAATTTTTTTTTCAATTCTAGTCTTTTCAAGAAGAAGGATCAACATGTTCTCAAGATGTTACGCCGTGTGGAGCATTGATTCTAAAATGGTTGATCTGTATAAATGACAACAAGACACATTTGTCAATCAGTACATAAGTGAAAAAAGGATTTTGTGATTGCCTTCTTATGGGGAAGCTGTCTTGGATTTGAGGACTGAAAATAACTCAGTTCATCAAGAGGTAAAGTGTACCAGCAGAAACCTGAAACAATTACATTGTACGTTTGTTAAAAAGTGAAAGAGTGGAGCAGTGCCAAGAGACCTGGGGTTAGAAAGAGGCAGCTCTCTCATCTTCAAAGAGAACTCATATTTTTGGATTGCTCGCACACTTCGGTCGATAGTCACTATGCACTGCACTTAAAACAGACACTTTTTAGTTAATCACCAACGGTTCTGTCTGCTGTGAAATCATTCTCCTCCAAAGTACTATTTCAGAGGGTTACAGTTTGTCCTGTCATAAAAAAAATTGTTTTTAACGTGAGTGTGGTTAGCGCTATCATAGGTGTAAAGTTTGATTATGGAAACTTCTTGCTGCAGGGAACAACCAAGACAGACAAAAAGAAATTTGAGGTCCTGAAAAATTCAGCAGCAGGATCATTTTTCAACCTGTCTAGAAATGTTCATCACCCACCGGCACGGTGCGCGCTGCACTGGTAGTCTGTGAGTACTTCTGACATATAACTAGCATTTCTTCGTCAGATAACGGGCTCGGTCTGTGCTGAGCGGAGCTGGGAGCTGCTCTTACTGATGGTGGACTTGCAGGTCCCGCCGAAGGTGTTGTCGGTGAAGCACTCCATCAGGCTGGTCTTGCCCACCCGGCCGGAGCCGATGGTGATGGCCTGCAGCTTGAAGTCAGACGGTGACGGCGGCTGCTTTCCTGCCCTGCGGGACTGACCTCCTCCCGGAGCCACAGAGCTCTGATTTGTGCAATAAAGTGATTGTGGGTTGAGGCGGGGGGAATCAAGGTGGCTCCTTTGTGCCCACTCGCTGCGGCATCGCTCGGGCTCCAGGGAGCCTGCCTTGTTGATGGCGATGGTGGACCGGAGAGATAAGTGCGGACAGCAGCAATTATTTTCTCTCTGTGTTCTGAAAGTCACAACCCTTCTTAAACATGCCACAAAGTGTTCATGTGGCACGCATGCATACGATGTAAGGCATCACACGGATGTTAATGCGCACTGTAGGAGAGTAGGATCTGCTTCACATGGGTACCCCCACTTTTTGCTGGTGTTTCACTGTTTTTTTACCTTAGTCTGGCTGTGGCCCTGCTAATCAGGACCCCAGCCTAGCTGCTTCCTCTCTAAAATGGTTTCCATGTACATTAGGTACATATCTAATTGGATTCTGGAGTGCCTTATAAGCCCCTAGTATATGGTATACTATGTACCCAGGGCATAGGTACCTCAGAGGCCTACCAGGGGCTGAAGCATGTATTATGCCACCCCTGGGAAGCAGTCTAAATCTGACACCACAGGCCTGCTACTGCAGCCTGGGTAAGGTGGTGCTTGCACCCGTTACTGTGGTATAGGCTACCTATATCACTACCCTATACAGACACATGTAAACCTGTAAGCCACTCCTATGGCAGGCCTTGACAATCCTGAAGGCAGAGTGCTTGGTTTGATGTGAGAGGGTGCCCAAGCATGAGCTGAGGCCCTCTGCAGCATTCGGAAATACTTCCTTATGGCTGTTCTGTGATACAGCCATACCATATACTCTTAACTGCATTATAACCTCGCGGTAAATGCTAACTTTGGGATGGCCAAATAGAACAAAAGAGAGTGCCGATGCTGCACTGAACTTTCAAAGAGATTTTGACAAATGAACTGAATTAAACATATCCATTTTATCCATTTCTTGATTGATTTTAATCAAAGATATTTTGTATGCAAATTTTTCTTATTATTTTGCACGGTTATATTAAAGTGATTCAAGCAATTACAAAAATAATCAGGAAGAACAAACAATTACAAAAAGGTGCATTTCAAATATTTACATTACATAAACACATATAAATGACCACACAGCTAGCGTACCTCAAACATTCAGACGACAGACAACATTCAATTTACAATTTACACTTATATGTACAAGACAAAACAACAGACCATCAGTGAATAACACTTGCACTATTTCAAAAACGCGTATTTTTGAGTTGTTTTTACAGTTGTTTGGCCAAAGGCGAAGACAAGTCAAGGTGGGTCAACGCGTTTCGAATCCCTTCACCGGGGATCCTCATCAGGACCAAAACTCTCTATAGCTTGAGAGTACGCAACCAAGGCTTTTAATGGATGATAAATGAACGTCCAATGGGAAGATTTGCAGGTGTATACGGTGTCTTATGAGTGCATCTATAACCCCTTACTCCTCCTGGTCGGAGTTAAATATGCTGGTCAGGAGCAGCGTGTCAATTAGTTCACCAGCCGGAATCTTTTTAATCCCGTTAGTAGGACGCCATTGGAGCCATCGTGGACCGTGCACGAAGACGGTCCACGATGGCTCCAATGGCGTCCTACTAACTCCGACCAGGAGGAGTAAGGGGTTATAGATGCACTCATAAGACACCGTATACACCTGCAAATCTTCCCATTGGACGTTCATTTATCATCCATTAAAAGCCTTGGTTGCGTACTCTCAAGCTATAGAGAGTTTTGGTCCTGATGAGGATCCCCGGTGAAGGGATTCGAAACGCGTTGACCCACCTTGACTTGTCTTCGCCTTTGGCCAAACAACTGTAAAACAACTCAAAAATAAGCGTTTTTGAAATAGTGCAAGTGTTATTCACTGATGGTCTGTTGTTTTGTCTTGTACATATAAGTGTAAATTGTAAATTGAATGTTGTCTGTCGTCTGAATGTTTGAGGTACGCTAGCTGTGTGGTCATTTATATGTGTTTATGTAATGTAAATATTTGAAATGCACCTTTTTGTAATTGTTTGTTCTTCCTGATTATTTTTGTAATTGCTTGAATCACTTTAATATAACCGTGCAAAATAATAAGAAAAATTTGCATACAAAATATCTTTGATTAAAATCAATCAAGAAATGGATAAAATGGATATGTTTAATTCAGTTCATTTGTCAAAATCTCTTTGAAAATTCAGTGCAGCATCGGCACTCTCTTTTGTTCTATTTGATTATCTTGACTTGGCCCTGCTGCCATCGAGTCAAAACCCAAGCTCGTCTTGATAACTTTGGGATGGCTGCATCAAAACATGTCATGTTTGGTGTCAAACGCTTTGGAATACTACCCCCTGCCAATCCTGGCGGCGGGGGAAGCATTCCACCCTTCTAGAGGGAGAGACATGTTCACACTGGCTAAACCCGGTAGGACTTTCCTGAGCCCTGGCATCACAAAATGGATGCCTCTGCCACAGACACGGGTCTGGCCTCCTGCTGCTGACCGAACTCCAGCAGGGGAGGCCTGGACAATAGGTTTCCTGTCGAGGAGAGGTGTAACCACCTCCCCAGACAGGCTAATGTGTATTGGGGCTGGGCGGGAGCACTCTCTGGTGCTTTGAAGTCCTGCACTGTGGGCAGACTTGATGTCCCTGTGCATACTCCAGTTCAAACCGGTTGCAGGGGCTACCTACCCCTGCTCTGGCGCGAAACTGGACAAAGGAAATGGGTGTAACCCCCCCTCTTTCCTGGCCCACCCATAGGTGGGGCCTTAGAGTTAGTCCATACCCTAAACTTACTATAAGTATAGGAATCCAGTCCCTAGGACTTTGGATTACCCTGGACGAAACTCTGCAACGTACATCCTGGACCTTCGATGTTCTATCCTGACTAGAAGACTGAAGAGATCTCCCTTGGGGTCAAGGAGTGACTCCCCTGCTTGGCAGGCACCAAAGAAGCAACTGACCGGTCTGCAAATCTGAAGCTCCAGCCGGACGCCAAAGTCTCTGCATCCCCAGAGGGGGATTTCCCGACTTCCCCAAGTCTACCCTGAGTCCACAGCAAAACTGAGGCACGTGGCTATCGTGGGTGACGTGGAACCGTGACCCCTGGACACCGTAAACTTTTGCAGCAACACTATCTCCCTGGTCCTCCTTGAAGTTGTGCTTTGGACTTCGAGTAGCCCCAGCCTTGAGCATCTCCTCCACTGAGGACTGTTGGCCTCCAATCAACGAGTGACCCGTGGGCCAGCTTCAAGTGCGACCACTCGAGGCTCCTTCGCGATCACTAGCCTGTTGGCTAGCAGGTCCCCACGAAGGTAACTCCTTCTCTGCTTGGGCTTTCCTAGTTCCTCCAGACGTGCCCTTACTTACTCTTGCTAGGTGAGTCCATCAGACCTTGCTGGTCTGTACCGCGGTCCTTTCTCTGATTTCCAGTTACTTGCCATTGCCAAAGCTTGTTGGGACCAATTTGGTTGCCGACACCGCAGCACTCAACAGACTTTGTAGGACAGCTCGAATCCGGCTCGTGGACTTTGTCGACACCTCCTGGACCTTGTGGCTGAAGAGTCAAGACACCCATCAACTCACCTGAAGCACCCGACATCTGTGGGCATTGGTCCATCCTGCCCTAGGTCACTGGCTAGTGACCCAGACTCTGTCCCCTCTGCTTTCAGGTTCCTTACATCCTAGATCCAGGCTTGGATTTCTCCGGACACTTCTCCTCTTCACGGCAGCAGCAGTTCTTTGCAGGCTTCCATTGGAATCGACGACACGACCCGACACCAAAAGACACCTATGCACCCGGCTTCCCTGGGTGAGGTAACTCGAGTACTCCAGTGCTCTTGTGGGTGCTAGCCCTAGAACTTCTTAAGTCCAAAAGGGTTTGGTCCAGACTCGATTAGAAGTGTCCCTAATCTTTAAAATTCCAACCGCCACATTGCCCATAGAAGATAATAGGAACCTGCGGTTGTGTTTTCACACTGCATACAGCTCCCGTGGGTCCCCTGTGTCACTACCTTGGGTGGTTCCTTGGGGTCCCAGCGATTCTAGAGGCAATAGGCCTAGTGCCTATTCCAGACGTGGTTCTTATACCACTTTTTTGATGTATGATTTGGTACGCCCCTAGGGCCCAAACGTGTATTTGTGCTTTTACTGATGCTTGATCATTTGTAACTTAAGTACTTCAAACTCCAGTCTCATAAAGAGACTAGAGGGGTGTGTGTTAACCTAAATACATATATTTTAAATATATACCTGGTGTAGTTGTCCTTTCATTTGATCATTCAAGAGATTATAGACTGGTAAAACAAGCTGCTTTACATTCCTTCAAGACTTAGCCTGAAGGCTGCTCTCCATAGCTACCACTAGGATAGCTTTCATATAAGGTTGTCTTTAACCGTTCACCATACGGGGTTGTTTGGACTGATACAAGGTGCCCACTAGACCTAGTGGACAGCATATATCGGGCCACCTTCTCACACGCACTACTTTAATAACAAGCATTTGCAATGCAATAGAACTCGCATTTACGCAAGTTCTGTTGCATTTTAAACTGGAGTGTGTCCGGGCAAAAGATCACAAACGGAAGTGTGGGGGGTGGTGGTGGCTCAAGAAGTTACGGACTGTGAAAGGGGAGGGGGTGAGCCACGGGAACAAAATAGTTTTTAAAGTAAAGGGGCTGTTAGCAATGGAAGTATACAAATGACGACATGGCCGTCAGGAGGAGGGACTAACACGCCGAAAACCAATCAGAATGAAGCATTTACGATGTAATACAAACGAAAAGATGGAAAAATAGGCAGAGCTTCCACGAAGCTTCCCCGCTATAGTGTATACTGCATGTCTCGCAAAGCCACAGCCCAAGTGCTGTAACGCTAGGCGAGACCTAAAATTGCTATCTCCGCTGATGCAAGCTAAGCTTCTTGTCGGTGCTCAATAAAGGATGATGTCGCTTTTGTTAATAGCATGGAAGAAGTGGTGCAATGAGGGCTTCTTTAGTCAGCAAGCTATGGTGCTCTGGGCACGGTGCCCTACACAGCCAAGTCCTGGAAGGAGGAGGTAGTTGCAGTCTGTGGGGTGGCAGGCAGAGTCCAGCAATGACCTCAGTACTCAATGGTTACCGGCCCCAAAGTAAACTCTAGACAGCAGCATGCGTGCTCAGCGGAAGGAAGCACTTCCTCCGTCCTCCGCCCTGCCGAAAACAGCCTGCACCCTGTAAGCTCAGCCAGATTATCTCTGAGGCCATCATATGACTGAGCCAGGAGCTGCAGCAAAACCCACTCACCGTTTCACAGTGTTAACAAGACTGCCTCATCATGATGCGTGACGTTAATGATATCATGTTGCACTACGTGCTGCCGCCATCTTAAATTGAGCCAATATTCATTAAAATTAGTAACGGTATCGATTTTCTCTTCGCATTGGCAGCGTCTAACTGAAAATTAACGTCACGATTGTCTCTGAGCATTGGCATGTAACAGGAAAATAAACCTCATTTTCATTTTGAGAAGTTAAAAATTGACCCCCCATCCCGACTCTAAACAAAAAAAGCAAATAAGCAGCTACCTGACATCCGAGTTCAAAGCAACTGAAAACATGGAGTGTTTGTGTGAGGTGGGCTCAGACAAAATAAAAAGTAGTCCCTTTACAGTGTTATAATGGGACAAGTGTAGGGGGGAAAGTAAGGCAGCGATGCTCCATGGGAGTAAACAACTGATGAAAAGGATTGACAAATAGGAAGGATTGGCCACTAGCAAGCAAGGATTTTTAAAGGGCTCTGAAACAAACAAATCAAAAGCAGTGAGTGGCTTTTAAGCCCACAACGAAGTATATACTAAAGTATATACAAGAGGTCTCGAAAGTAAGGGTGGGCGTAGTTCGCGAAGTAGCACTTCGCGAAGCTACGCAAAGTGAAGTTCGCACTACGCGAGCTACGCGTAGCACTTCGCGAACTGCGTAGTAACATGTTCGCACTGTGCAAGATGTTGTTTTCAATGATTGCACAGTGCGGACAAGCAACCGGCACTGTGCAATCATTGAAAATGGCATCTTGCACAGTGCGAGCTGTAGTTTTCTGCTGCTCGAGTAGATTTTTACCCGAGCGGCAGCTTTCTCAACGCGAACTGGTAGTTTCTCATCGCGAGCGGTCGCGAGCATACGCGATCCCTCGCAATGAGAAACCTGACCTCCTCGCGTTGGGAATCTCGCCGGGAGGTTTATTTTCCATGCTCGCGATCGCGAACAAGGAAAAAGTCTCGCCGGGATGTCATTTTGCTTGCTCGCGGTCGCCAACTTGACGTTGAGGACCGCGAGCAAGCAAAAAATGACCGCAGCACTACGCAACACTACGCTACGCGTGTTCGCACTGTGCTACGTGCAGTTCGCGTAGTGCGAAGTAGCGCGAACTTCGCAAACTACGCGAGCGTAGCGTAGTGCTTCGCCCAGGCCTACTCGAAAGCTCTACCTAAAAAGGGATAAGTGACATACAAGGACTGTTAAGAATATAAGTTTAAAGAAATAGATGTAAAGTTTACATTACAAACGTTTGTATATGAATCTATACTCTGTATATGACAGCCATTCATGTTAATAACTGTAGGAGAGTAGGATCTGCTTCTTATGGTTACCCCCACTTTTTGCTGATGTTTCACTGTTTTTCAACTTTAGTCTGGCTGGGGCCCTGCTATTCAGGACCACAGCCTAGCTGCTTCCTCTCTAAATTGATTCCCTGTACCTTAGGTACACTCCAGATTGGATTCTGGAGTACCATTATGAGTCCCTAGTATATGGTATACTATGTAACCAGGGCATAGGTACCCCAGAGGCCTACCAGGGGCTGCAGCATCTATTATGCCACCCCTGGGAAGCCCTCCAAAATGACACCACAGGTCTGCTACTGCAGCCTGAGTGAGGTGGTGCATGCACCCCTTACTGAGATATAGGTTCACTATATCTCACCCTATCACTGCACATATAAACCTATCAGTCACCCCTATGGCAGGCCTTATCAATTCTGAAGGCAGGGTGCTTGGTTTTATGTGAGAGGGTGCCCATGCATGAGCAGAGCCCGTCTGCAGCCTTCGGAATCTATTCTCCGGGGTTGTCTGTGATGCAGCCTGACCATATACTCTCAAGTGCATTATAACCTTGCGGTAAATGCTAACTTTGGGATAGCTGCACGGAAACATGTAGTGTTTGGTGTCACACACCTTGGAATAATACCCCCACACCAGTAACTGGTGTGGGAGTATGATCCCACCCTTCTAGAGTGCGAGACATGACAGCACCGGTATAATCGGTACCAGATAAACAGAGCCCTGGCATCGCAAAATGGATGCTGCCAGCCCCAGACACAAGTCTGACCTCCTGCTGCTGACCGAAACTCCAGCAGGGGAGGCCTGGACAATAGGTTTCCTGTCACAGGGAGGTGTTATCACCTCCCAGACAGGCTTTAGTGGATTAGGGCAGGGTGGGTGCACTCCAAGAGTGTTTTGAAGTCCAGCACAGGGGGCACATTTGGTGTCCCTGTGCATAGTCCAGTTCAAACCGGTTGCAGGGGCTACCAGCCCCTGCTCTGGCACAAAACTGGACAAAGGAAATGGGTGTAGCCACCCTTCTTTCTTGACCCTCCCATGGGTGGGTCCCCACAGTATGTCCAACCCCTTCCTTGGGTATAAGAAAGGAACCCCTGGCTACAGGACTTTAGATTACACCTGGACGAAACTCTGATACAGAAATCCCGGAACTTCGACGATCTACACGATTAGATGATTGAAGAATCTCCCTTGGAGTAAAGGAGTTACTCCCCTGCTTGGCAGGCACCAAAGACGCATCTGACCGGTATGCATCTCCGAAGCTCCCACCTGACTCCGAAGTATTTGGTACACAGGAGGTGGGTTTCCAGACTTCCCAGAGGCTGACACGAGTCCCCAGCAAAGCTGAGTCCCGTAGCCCTCGTAGGTACTGTGGAACCGGAACTGTGCATTAGCTTCGACATTCCTCGAGGTTGTGCATTGGGTTATTTGTAGCGCAGACCCGAGCACCTTTTCCACTGACGATTGCTGGTCTACACTCCACGAGTGTTCCGTGAGCCGGCCCTTTGTGTTTCTGCTCGAGGTACCTTCGCGATCCCTAGTCCATCGACTGGTGGGTCGCTGTGAAGGAAACTTTAACTTTAATTGGGCTTCCCTGGTTGCTCAAGATGTGCCCTGACTCTCCATCGCTTGGGGAGTCTCCAGGACCTTGCAGGTCCGCTACGAAGCATCTGCTGCAGCACTCGACATCCTTCGTGGGAAAGCTTGAATCCAGCTCCTGGTTGTCCTTGACGCCTCCTGGTCCTCGTAGCCGAAGAGTCAAGCTTCCCCTCTTTGCACCTGAAGCACCCAACATCAGCAGGCATTCATCTATCGTGCCCCTGGTCACTGGCTAGTGACCCAGACTCTGTCCCCTCTGCTTTCAGGTTCTTCACATCTTCGATCCAGGCTCGGATATCTTCAGACACGTCTCCTCTTCCCGGCAGGAGCACTTTTCAGAATCCTGCCATTGAAAATGACGACGCAACCCGACACCATTTGACACCTATGCACCCGGCTTCCCTGGGTGAGGTAACACGAGTACTCCGGTGCTCCCGTGGGTGTTGGCCCTAGAACCATCTAGGTCCAAAAGGGTTTGTTCTTAGTCCACCTCTAAGTGTCCTTAAACTTTAAATTCCAACCACGACTTTCCCCATAGAAGCTAACGGAGCTCGCGGCTGTGTTCTCACACTGGACATGTCACCCGTGGGTCCCCTGTGTCACTACCTTGGGTGGTTCCTTGGGGTCCCAGCGATTCTACAGGCTCTAGTCCTTGTGTCTAGTCAAGTCGTGGTTCTTATACCACTTTCTTAATATATGGTTTGGTTCACTCCTAGGGCCTATCGTATATTGTGCTAATTTACTGTGATATACTAAGTGTAACATATATGCTTTGACCTCTAGCCTCATAAAGAGACTAGTAGGGTGTGTTTAGTAATAGATACATATATTTTATATATATACCTGGTGTGGTTCTCCTTTCATTTGGTCATTCAAGAGATTATAGACTGGTAAAACAAGCTGCTTTACATTCCTTCAAGTTTTAGCCTGAAGGCTGCTTTCCATAGCTACCACTAGGATAGCTTTCAAATAAGGTTTCTTTAACCAGTCACCATAAGGGGTTGTTTGGACTGATACAGGCTGCCCACTATAACTAGTGGACAGCATATACCAGGCCACCTTCTCACGATAACAAATAATAGCAAGGACATGGATCAATAAGGTAAGTTCAAGGTAGTCTAAGGTCTTCTCCCAAAACAATACTGTAAGAAATCCAGTTCTGAGAGTCCAGGGCACACAGGGGCACTGAGGCTCAAACGGACCACGGCCTCGAACCTGGGAGCCAAGTTCCCTTTTTTGCACTTTACTTCCGAGGTAGTGAGGCAGAGCAGTCCAAGGCTTACCAAGGGGACGTGCTGTAGTCTAGAGACTCAGAAATCAGCCACACAGTAAACAACAGCTAATAATTTGCTGACAAGCAGGTGCTCTTCTTATTTAAAAAAACAAGTGGTCCCTGGTTGAAAATCATAACAAGAAATATTGGTCTCATTATGTTTTAAACAACATAACAGAAAAAAAACGTAAACATGATTTAAATAAATAATTAAACAGAATTAATAAGAGAGTGTCATTGGGGGAAATGTGCTTGGTGCTCAAATAGCGTGACACATACTTAATATTTAGAGAGGACACATAGCGCTCCGCTGGTCCTTCTGCTTCAAATCAGATTTTCTGCATGTTCTTTCATGGGTTGATTCTCATTTCCAGGATAATATATTGCTGCCGAACTATACATGGTTTTGGCCCTCATTTGGATCACTCGTTGTAAATGTCACGGTTGTTTTCCCAGAGCCTGTCCTAATCTTGGATAAGGGCTTTATGCCCGGCCACCATACCCTTTTGGTGTGTCTTGGCAATCACTGCAGGAACCCTCAAATTTGGCTTTTCACCTTTTTCTCATGTTAATATTCTCCTTAAAACATCTTACTTGTGGGATCTCCATGTTGTTTGTGTCCTGATGAAGATCCCTCAATTTAATGGGATCCAAATGCTGTTGACTTTGTATCATATATATCACCTAAATCTACAGTTCTTTCTACATGTTTAATTAAGTACCCACATCCTAGAACAGTAAACTGGAATACCTGACTTTTTAGCTAAAACACTTGTAATGCTTTGTTTTCTTGTGTCGCTCATTGACTGCACACGTTCTAGTCCCATCACACCAGGGCAAAAATAAAACAGGTTATAAGCATGGCAAGAAATCATAAAATCATCATAAAGAGACTAATATGACAGACCAAATAATATATGCATGTCAATTATGTAACTGCATGGCCATTTCCTCATCTGAGTTCAACCCATTGGGACTCAGTTTTGACTCAAACTTTCTCAGCTGTAGACCTGTATTACCACAGCTCAACCTCAACTGTATTCATGTCAGAAAATATCATCACTGTGCATTTTCAATGTGTTTACCAACTGCATATATATGATCCTGTTTCATAGTTTTACAGTGTGCTAAAATATGTTCTGTTCCTGAAGGCATAGTTATGTCAACATGGAATTGTTTACATGGACACTGTAGAACATAGACCACACTGGATTTAGTGCATCTTATGAATTTCTTGGTTTTTCTCATTTCTGTCATAGTGGGAACCACATAAATGTCAACATATCCACTATTCTTACATGCTTTGCATCTCTGACATCTGGAAAAAAAAGTGAGAAACTTGGGACTGATGTAGAGTTTAGCGGACGGGTTACTCATTGCAGATATCCTGCCCACTGTCAGTTCATTATATCAAATGGCACATGTAATACAGTAGACGGAGTAAACCATCCACCTAACTCTGGCTACCGGTACTTTATCTCTCAAATCATTAGTTACCAAATAATCCTTTAAGGAGTGTGATTTGTAAATGTTTTGCAAGGTTTGGATCAAATACTTTTTGCAGATGATATTCTGTACTGAGAATGTTCCAATTTTTTAAAAAAAGTTTCTCTTAAGTGAATTTGCTTTATTAATACACATAGCTATGAATCTCTAGCTTTTAGGTCTAAGGGCCTGATTTAGATCTCGGTGGACGGGTTCCTCTGTTACCATAGCCGAGGAGCCACCACTGTACACAATTCTTGCATAGAAAATTAGCAATGCTGCCGATTCATCATGATGAGAGCAAAAGTATAATTTCCTCAGCAAATCAGAACAACAAAAAAATAAACGGCATTACCTTAACACCCAAAAACTTTTTCTGAAATAATTATTCAACACTATGCTAATGACATCCGAAGATGTTCAAACAAATATAAAACATTTAACAATACAACTTTCGGTGAAGAAACGGAGAGTGTAGTTACATGTAACAATTTCCCATCCGTCCCATGGAAGATTCACAGTGAGCAGGACAAATTACAGTGGAAATGAACTTTTCTGTCTTAATCTTGACTGTGTGCTGTGGTGTCGGTGGAGTAGGATGTTTGCTGTCGCGGGAGGTGGGGAGGGGGGTGGGGGCACGAGTGAGTGACAGAGATGTTTCCATTGTGTTCAAAATAGCATAACAAAAGCACATGAAAAAACACACTTCTAAACAATCCAGCAAGTTAGTTTCAAATACAATTGTATTAATTCAGTCCATACATGTAGAATGATTTACAAACCTCATCTCAAATATTGTTATTGATGCACAAAAATGTAAACCCACAGAACCTTTCTAGTAATTTCGGCCTGCATCTTCACAGCATGAGGTCTATGTGCTTCATTTGTGTGTATTTGTGTGCTATAAGTTGCAGAGTCTATATAAAATAGGTTGCACAGCTTGTGATCTACAGTCTGTGATTTCACTGTGTTATAAGGTGCAAAGCCTGTGTTCTACAGGATGAAAAGCCTGTGTTTTCCAATGTGCAGAGTTGGTATGACCCGATGTGTGGTGCATGTGTTCCAGGATCTTGAATCTCTGTTCTCCTATGTGCCCTCTCACAGTGTTGTATCTTTTAGATAATGGTTTCATTCAGAAGGGAAAGATGGTGTATCTTGTGCTGGTCTTTGTTATTTTAACACGTTGACCATGGCGCGAATTCCGCCGAGGTGCGGGTGAAATAATGAGTGGGCGGGGTTCAGACAGCCCCCGTCCTCTGCACACGCCCACTGTGACGTCGGACGGCCGGGGGCCATCCGACGCATGCAAGGAGATGCATTTTACACTCCAGCATGCCGGGCCCAGCAGCGGTTAGTGATTATGCCTTTTGTGGCATTGGGTGAAGTGTATAACATGTAGTACTGGTACCCCATGTGCTGAGAGAAGTTGGACAGCTATGCTGTGCATCTGAAAGTGACCTTCTTCCAAGTAGCATCTTTTAAAAGGCAAAATCATATACAGGCTGCCGCGTGTTGGCCATTACATGAAGTTTCCATCTTCTTATCACTCACTGTACGTCCCACCTTTTTCCTATAATCTGATATGAATATATATAACTCTGTATGAGTGTTAGATTGATCATTTACAAATCTAACTGAAGTATATCTTCTTTCACTTAGGCGTCCAATGTTGTCTACTCTGGAGAGCCCGGCCATTTAATCCAAAATGAAGGTTTTGAAGTTGTGCTGTGTTATGATCACAGGTAAAAAAAGTACTATTGATCACGATTTAAAAAAGTCAAGAACATGCTTGTGATATTGTGTAAAGGAACTGAAAGGAGGGCAGAGGTACACCAGGGGTATCCCATGGGCTGCAGCATGTATTATGCTACCCATGAGAGACGACTCAAACTGTGACTACAGGCCTGCCCTGTAAGCTGGTGCTAGCACCACTTACAGCAGATATAGGTTTTCCTGTATCTGAGGTCACTGCACTTAAAACCTATAATTCCCCCCTAAGGCTGGTCTTCCAATCCTGAAGGCAGGGTGCTCGGTTCTAAGTGTGAGGGTGCCTCTGCATGAGCACAATGCCCCTACAACCTTCGGAGTCCAGTCTCCCAGGCTGTAAGTGCATAATGATAAAGAGAGTGGCCATGCGTCATTACATGATGACCATCTCTAAACTGGCTGTAACGAATCTTGTCGTGTTTGGTATCAACCATCTTGGAATCATACCCCCACACTGTAAACGTTGTGTGAGGTATAATTCCATGCACAGTAAAGCTCCTCTGAGAGGCCCTCAGTGATCCTGGTACTAGTCTTCTCGACCCGGACAGCACAACATGGCTACTGCCGACCAGAGACACGATTCTGACCTCCTGCTGCTGATCTCTTGACTGGGGGTGAATGTTTTGATTTGTTCTGCATTCCATCCATAAATTGTGTTTGTCCAGACGTGGGTCCCAGGCTCACTGTGACACTGGATTCAAGCTATCCTGGCTGATGAGGGGTGAAACCCCAAAACCAGTCTTAGGATGCTTGTTTCCTGTCTAGAGAGGACCTGGCTTGGCAGTTCAGGCTGGAATGTTCCGATTAGGCACAGGGTCAAGACTGATTTGCATATGGCCAGGTCTATACTGGGGTGGCATGGTGAGCAAAAGAATGATGGATTTAACCCAAATCTCTTGACTGGGGGTAGTTTTGATTTGTTCTGCATTCCGTCCATCATTTGTGTGTCTTTTGCTTTCTCGAGCCAAGCTCGAGCAGGGGAAGGCAGGACAATAGGTATCCAGTCACAGGGAGGTGTGACCACCTCCCAGACAGGGCTTAGTGTATTGGGGCAGGGTGGGAGTGCTTGCCAGTACCATTCAGTCTGCGTGACGGGCACATTTGGTGCCCTCCTTGCATAGTTCAGTTCAAACCAGCTCAGGGAGCCATTGGCTTCCACTGTGGCGTGCAACTGGACAAAGAACATGGGAGTATCCTCCCCACTATCCAAACCCCTCCCCTGGGAGGGAACCCTGAATCATCTCAACCCTATCCTTAGGGTAAGGGCTTACCTGTGGGTGGGTCCCTAGATTAGTCGTAAGACAACATTCATATCAAGACACCACATCTTCAACCACTGGGGACTCTGGACTTCCCTCTGGGTATCGAGACTGCAACTGGGAAGACTCCTGCTGCTCCTGGTCTCGTTGCCCTGCTCGTCTGCTGCAACGTCTGTGCCTGTGCTCCATACAGGAACCTTCCAAGACCTGTGGGCATCCAAGACACCTGAAAGAATCTCCCTTGGAGGGAAGGAGTCACTTCCCGGCATCTGCAGGCACTGCAACGAAGTTGACCGGTCTGTTGATCCTGGGCTCCCACTGACTCTGAAAGGCTCAGCAACACGGGTGGTGGTTCTTTACGTTCCTCAAGGCCTCCCTGTCCTCTCACTGAGTTTGAGGCCAGTATCCCTTGATGGAGTTGCAGGAACCGAACCCCTGCGCACCGCATTGACTTGCCGTTGCAAAGGCTGGTTGGCTCTCTTCCTCAGCGATCTTTCAGCTCCAAGTAGCCTTCACCTCAAGCATCTCCTGTGACCAACTTATTTGTCCGCATCGCATCCCTTGCACCATGGGCCTGCATCATTGGTGAGCTCTTTGAGGTCCTCTTGCAACTCCAGTGCCTCCAGCCTGTGGGTCCATTTAAGGGTCTTCTTTGATTTCAGTGAACTCCCCTGATTGCTCGGGGCCTGCTCTGACTGCCCTGCTTGTGGCAAGTCACCTGGACCTTGCTGGTCCCGACACTGCACCTTTTTTGCTTTCGACATTGTTTGCAGTTGCCAAGGCTTGTGAGTGCTCCTGACAGACACCCCGACCCCGCAACTCTCGACATCCAATGTGGGACAGCTTGTGAACAGCTCCTGGTCTTCAACAGCATTGCTTGGTCTGCACAGCTGCAGCTCCAAGGTCACCGTAAACTCTCCTGCAACACCGGACATCGGTGGGCATTCAACGTCCATGCTCACTGGTCACTCCCGAGTGGCATATACTATGTCCCCTCTGCTTCAGGTACCTCTTATCTTGAACAGAACAAATCTGAAAATGACAGTGGAGCCTTCTAACTGCCAGCACCTAATTAAGAATTACTCACAAATGTATATCCCTTTTATACTTTTGAGGGTATGTGTGCACACTGATCAGCACCCACCATCACAATGCTTGTTCCTACAGGAACTCTATGATTTTAGAACAGAAGCACAGGTGCACCATGCTACAAAAAGCAAATTAATTGGAACAATTATAAAGTCCAAGTCCAGTCGATAAAAGCGATGAAAATTCTTTGATTTTATCTCTTTATTCCATATTCATATAATGTTGACATAGAGACACAACACAGCCGACGCGTTTCGTCCTGATACAGGACTTCTTCAGGGCTGTTAAGAACATATAAAAATACATATGTAAGAACACATACAACAATTAAAAAACATTAAGCATGGACTGACACATGTAAAACAAATTTCAAACCAAAAGGTTTTTTTCTTTAGACATGACATCAGACATGAACAAAATCCTACAGACAGACGGACATTTTCAATTTTTTATCATTTAAATATGGGATTGTAAAGCTCTCTAAAACCATATTGTAAGGGAATTGTATATTATATAATTTCATGAGGACCAACAGTCCCTTCAGGACCATAACATAACATGTTCTTTTACATTATTCTTATCATTCATCACTTTATTTAGTCAAGGAGTGACTACCCAGTTCTGGCTCTAATGTACCTGACATGGGTAAAGTTACAATGGAGTTGCCCTTTAATTAAATAATCGTTTTCTCAAATATGTAAATTTGCAACTAAACAAAGGAGAAAGACGGACAGTGAGAGAAAAAGGAAAGATATATACAGGAAGACCAAAGAGAAGTGAAAAGAGAAGGGCAGATGAACTGAAATGCCAAAATGGCTGTCTTCTGGGGTTAACTTCCATAAATCGTTTGGCATATTAGGCATGTTTTAAGAGTTGTTAGGGCCATATATAAGTACCGATTTGGTCGAGGTGAACAGGCTCATTAATAAAGGGTATTATAGTTGTATCTATCCATAGCATGCTCCCATTATATCAGACACATATCATAATTCAATATAAAATAAGAATATGAGATCTATACCTACCACTGTATATAAATCAAAATATCTTCATAAGTAAAGGGGGGTAAAAGAGAGATGATAATCTCAATATCAAAGTTCCATCCAGAAAAATCTACGATATAAACAATAATATATGCACTCAGTTGCATTCATGGTGATTAGCAGTGTGTCATAGCAAAAGATTTTTTAATAATACTGTAACATAAACCCATTTATCAAGAATTACGGAGCCGTCTGATTATAGATCACGGAAAATTCTAAAGCTTGCCTTATCATCCCATGCATGTTATCTCCAAAAACTCCACCATTTGGTTATTGAGTAGACGGTGCAGTCAGACCCGCAAAGAAAAGGGATTAGATATCCATTAAGGAAGCTCCAATCCAATGTGTATCAGTCTATATATAGATCACAAGGTATTGGCCCAATATTTACAACCGATTAGTATTCTATGCAAAGAAAGGCTCCCTGGAAGCAGAGCTTTATAATAGATATGCCATACCTTCATGAAGTCAATCGCATATAAAATCTTAATGAAGTCATCAAACTCGTAAGATAGATATCTAATTTATTTAGGACATTATTAATGGACCTGAAATAAAATAGAAATAGGACAATTCAAATTCAGGTGACATATGTTCTGTCACCAACATAAACTCCATGTATTAACTCTAGAGTCCATGTATTGTGTCCCCGGTATAACAGGGCTATATCTTCAAACAATTTTTTTTTTAAATATCCTTAGGGGCCATATTAATTGTATCCTCTTATCTGCAACATGCGACTTTTAACAAGTTATAAATTCCCCAAGTTAAAGTGTTTAGCATTCACCTCGGCCAGTTTATATGAGTACCTCTCCAATCTATTCCTCTACATTACTTACGGAGCGTAAATCTATCTCAAAGAAAACCCCACTGTATGTGCATTAGATTTTATATTTTGTGTATCTAATATAGTTCCATATAGGATATATAGCTTTAAGCAATAAGTGAAAAACAGACCGAGAGGTTCCATTACACCTAGAGAGGGCTAAACGACTCAAAAAATGCGAGAACTAACGTCCCAGGATCACACCTACCGTAATTCAGTAGTCACGATCGCCGAGGGAGTGCAGCGGCAAAGCTTCCTCCAATACAGCATCGCTACGATCGCCATAATCCCGTTTAAATAGTACGGGATGGCTGCTCAAAACGATACACATGTGTCGGGTATGTGTTTGGCTCAAGTTTCATTACGTTTGAAACAAGATTAAAACTAAACGTGCCAACCAAATAGCTCAAATCTAAATATAAAGTAAAACGGAGTCCATAACCTCATACAGCGTGTTAAAGAGCCCCTTATTTTAATCATCACACATGGACACAGTGCTTGATGGGTCTTCTTAACGATCTCACTCTGATAAATGTTATGTATATTTCCTCCTGATCTAATAATGCTGATAAGGAGAAGCTGAGTTTTTGAACAATATCTTGAATTAAACTTCAGATTCCACTGGACACTTTCCACTTCTTCACCAGCTGCATCTTTCTGAAGTCCTCTATTGAATTCGACTGCAGTTTCTGATGCCACTTCACACCTATGCACCCGGCTTCCCTGGTGTAGGTATCCTGGTTCTTAGGGTATCCACTGGTGGGGTGGCTCTCCAACCTTCTGCCTTTCACTGGGTGTCTTCTGAGTCCACTGGGAAGGGTCCTTTTTCTTTCAAATTGAAACCGCGACTTACCCATTGACTTGAATTGAGCTCGTGGTCATGTTCCCACTCTGCACACAACCTCCGTGGAGTTCCTGGTTGGTTCCTTGGGTCCCTGGCATTTCTATGTCTTCTGGGTACAGTCTTCACTTGAGTTGTGGTTCGCATACCTCTATTTTAGTATATGGCTTGGTTCCCCCCCTGGTGACCACTGTGTAATACGTGCTTCTTACCTGTTTTCTTTGCAAAATATTGTGTGCATTTCGTAATTCTCCAGGTAGGAGATATTTGCATGAGTGTCATAATAAATACATATTTTTTATGAATACACTGTGTGGTTCTTTTTTACTTAATCTATACCAATAAGTTTAAGTTCTGGTAAGACAAGCTGCCTTACACTCCTGGACTAAGCCTGAAGGCTGCTCTCCACAGCTACCACTTAGAGAGCTTTCTAGCGGTGTCTAAAACCACTACAATCACCATAAAGGTTGATTGAATTAGTACAGGGTGCTATACGTACATAATTGAGCACCATATACTAAGCCAGCTTCTCACAGCATGTTACACTCTTCGGTGCACAGACAGAATATCAAGTTTTAAATATCGACATACACAAATATCAAGTTGGAAATATCGTGATACAGAAAAATCGACAGCAAGATTATCGTGGTCAAGAAAATTGACTTTAAGGTATGAAATATCCGTTTAAAAATATTGAAGTTAGTAATATCGTTTGCAAAAATATAGTCGTTTAAAATATCTATTTTTAAATTAATGTTATGTATTTTAATATGTATTTTAAAAGTATAAGATCGAATTTGTTTGTATAAGTATTGCTTTTGTTTTTTAATATATGTGTTACATTTTTAGTAGTTATTAATTTCATGTTAATTACATTTTGCGTTTTTTAGTTCTGTAACGGGTCGTGGGTTTATAGGGCAATAGGGTGGGAAGTAATTACATTATAATAAATTAATTAATCTTTTTTATTTATTGGTATTTATTTAATTTAGATTTTATAGTGTTAATTGTGGAAATTAATTTTGGAAGCATTCGCACCTCCTCCCCTGGACCAGCTGGAGGCCCGCCAACTCCCTAACACCTATATGATCAATGCCCCTTTTGACAGCTGTAACCCACAAAACAGGCTGAGGGTATTATTAGAAATGGAATTTCTGTTTGGCTAGGGCTTGCACCTAAGCCAGGCAGAAACCACCACTCTAGTCAGGGCAAGGGAGTTACACACTGAAGATAACCCCTGCTCACCCCCTTGGTAGCTTGGCACGAGCAGTCAGGCTTATCCCAGAGGCAATGTGTAAAGCGTTTGCGCATCACCCACACAGCAGCAACATACTAGGCACACCACAAAAGGAACTCCACACAAGATTATGTATAAAAATAGCCGTTGTGTTATCATAAACACATTAGGATAGTAATCACGCAATATACACTGTGCCAACTGGCACTAAGCAATATTTACAGGGGATATACACATGACAGGGCCAATTGGGCTACTGTCAGAACCATCACAAAGTGAAAATAGTAACTGTAGAACATAAAAAACGTAGAACACAAGCAGTAATTACTGGCCAAACACTGTACTCAGCATTATCCTGTAACATAAATCATACTATGCAATCATCATCACATCAGGCGTAAAATACATTATGCGCCAAACTCATAAGCCTAAACATATTAGACCATAACCTCCTAATCACAAATCACATTAGAGGCATAAATCACAGTAGAAAATAGCCTCACAAGCATAACCACGGTCTGCCAAACCTCATCATCATAAACCGCATGAGAGGCATAAATCAGGGTGCATAAATCACAGTACATAAATCCCATTTCCTGCGCACCACATATATCACATCAGGGCCGGGCGCCCTATCAAACTAACAGTCCCCCTGGCCAACTGGCCTTCTCAGAGGGCTCAAATGCCCTGTGTCCATAATTTCAGGGCTGGCTGTCAAGGCAGCAGAATCTTAAAGTGCTCAATTACGCTGGGGCAGAGGAGTGTAGCTTACTCCTGTCTCATCCAGAAATGCCCCCAAAGAAATGATGGCCTAAACGTTGCAGCTGCCACTAATTGCCATGCAGCTGTGAAGGAAATTAGGCCCTGGCACCGACTGTGCACTGAGAGCCCGACTGGGACTCTATAAACAACTAACCAAAGGTGTTAAAGCTGCCCTCTATCAAGCGGGGCAGCTGTAAACAAAGTAAAGGGGCCCTGGCACGACTGTGCTCTCGGGCCCCCATTGGGGCTCTCTGAATCAAATTTCCCCCATCGGTGTAGCTGCACTCTTGCAGGAGGGGCAGCTGTAAGAATGGCCAAACTGGAAGGGGCAAGTTCCCCTCTGGGCCCTCTGGACCCCCACCGGGTCCCTGAAAGCAATGTGGCTGATGTTGGAGCGGCCCGCTCTTCTGCAGGTCCGCTCGAGAAATAGGCACGGGTACTGTGCCTCGATTCTGCTCCCCCTCAGCCATCCCCACACACCGGG
Organism: Triturus cristatus; assembly: GCF_964204655.1. NCBI lineage: Eukaryota > Metazoa > Chordata > Amphibia > Caudata > Salamandridae > Triturus > Triturus cristatus. Next base: position 35,135,379 of record NC_140590.1, on the reverse strand, counting down.
CCCTCTGCTGGTGGGGAAGTCTCCTCTCTTGCCGGCTCATCACGCAGATCTTCTCCAGCCTCCCCTGGACTGGGGACAGGCGCCGGGGATCCTCTGCGGCGGACACGGGGCTCCCCTCAGGTCACGGGAGCCCGCTCACTTCTGGCAGCATGTCGCAGGCCCTGCCCACAATCAGGCAGTGGTGCCTGACTTACGGGTCGCGCTTGGCAGCGGCCCGGCGAATTCTCCTGGGGGCTTCCTTTTCCTTCAACACAATGCGGGGTGGGCTCCCGCTTTGATTCAGGCAACAAAGTGGGGTGGGCACTTGCATAAACAGAAGCATAAGCGGGGTGGGCACCCGCATATTTAAATATGCCATAAGCGGGATGGGCACCCGCGAAAATAGAGAAAAACGCGGGGTGGGCACCAGCTCCTTAAGTAAAATCATCAATGTGGGGTATGCACTCGCCAAAGGCACCATAATGCGGGGTGGACTCCCGCTGGGTACGGGGGAATCCCTACGATGGGGATTCCCTTTAAAAAGGTGGCAGCTCAGCGCTGCACAGCCCACGCTCTCCTCCTTCTGGGGAAAATAAAGAAATAAAGCACATCGCTCACGAGGTGCTAGAAGGGCCCAAAAAGTCCTTAGGGATCAAGAGGGCAATGGTGGGCCCAGGGAGGCAAGCTCTCATGGCGGGTCCTCCTGGGCCCCAGCAGCAGCATGCCCCAGCACGTCAGGAACAGCACCAGCACACCAAACATGGGGTCACAGCCCCTACATTTATACCACTTCTCTCCTTTGTCTGCAGTGTAGGCTTTGGGGGAACCAGATGTAACTGTTTCAGGGGGGCACTTTGTTTACAAGGCTCCTCTTCCCCTTTGTCAGGTGGGGGCTCAGTGATCAGACTCACCACAGGGGTGGAGCCAGTATTCTACAGGCTAAGCACAGATCTATTCAGGGTCAGTGGATTACTCCTCCCACTACTCTCAATGAAGATTTCCCATTCAGCCTAGTGCTGACTCACCCTGCCCCTCCTGGAGCCACACACACCTCCCAGCCCCTGTCACTCAAAAGCCAGACATGCAATTCACATCAGGCAGGCAGACACATAGCACACAGAAATGCCAACTTCTAAAAGTGGCATTTCTAAAATAGTCATAATAAATCTGTGCACACCATTATGCAGCATTTATTTTTACAATTCCAAAAATACTAAACTTGACGACACTGCTCCTCCCATATCAGGAATTACCACTGAAATACTTATCAGGGAATCCCCAATGCATTCCTAAGGGAGGGCAGGCCAATCTTACCAAATGTACACAGAGAGCGCATGCACTTTACACTGGACAGCAGTGCTAAAGTGCCCAGAGGCCTAAAACCACCAACACCATGTCAGAAATAAGGCTAGGAGAAAGGCAAAAAGTTTAGGGATGACCCTGCAAAAAGGGCCAAGTCCAACAGGTATTATCCTGGAACATTGGCGGATTAAAAAACGAACTCCACTGCCCAGATTGGGGACATTTTGTGGAAAAATATGAAGTGTGCATGTTTCAGGAAACGTGGGCGAGGGAAGATATCGCGAGGCTGGTGTATATCACATTTAATATATTTGACACCAAGGGGGGAAGAGGCAGACCATCAGGGGGTCTAGCTATCTGGGTTGCAACACATCTGGGATGTACGGCTGAACAGTTGAATACCCTTTCCAATGATATCCAGTGCACTGTGCTCACCTTTCCTTCCAGTTTGAAAATAGCCATTATTAATCTCTACTCCCGTCCCGTAAGTCTTGGTCGCAAATCTCCAACCTTTGACCAACTGAGCACTTTCATTGACTTAATTCCCACGAATATAAGGTTGGTCACTGGGGGTGATTTTAATTGCCAATTTGAGCCCCTTGCTGATTCCATTGATACAATCCCCAGTGAGGAGGATCTCTTTTGGCTAATTCCTGACACTCAAATCTCACCGATTGAGGCTTGGTCCCCGCTGGTACGTCAGATTTACTCTGTCACACTGACTCACTCACTGAGAGCGTGTAATGGCCGCACGATTTCAGACAGACCAGGGAAGTTAACTTTTAAGAGAACAGGCCAATCCTCCCTACTGGACTATATTTTAGTCATGACTAGGCTTTGGCAAAGGGTTTTTGACTTCGCTGTTCTGCAGCGACAGGACAGTGATCATAATGCCTTGACTTTGGAAATGGAGCTCCCAGACGTTATAAACCCAACAAGCAGCGGTACCCCCGCAGCCAATACCTTAACACTCTCTAATAATAGAAAGAGAATAAGGTGGGGGACAATTGAGCAGTCACCACACAGGACAGACCATTGCTTGGCAGTTGTTAATTTCACCTGGGGAGGGGTAACTTGCCTTAAGAAGGTTGTGGTAAGTGCAGACCTCCCTGTTGGATGCTTGTTGGGCAATTGTTGGAAATGGCCCTTTTTACAGGGTCATCCCTAAGCTTTTTGCCTTCCTCCTGGATTTGTTCTAACCTTTTTTTGTTGGCTTTATAACTCTGGGCACTTTACCACTGCTGATCAGTGCTAAAGTGCATATGCTCTCCCTGTGTAAATATGATATGTGAATTGGTATATCCATGATTGGCTTATTTGGTTAACCTGTTAGTCCCTAGTTGCGAGGACGGTGTTTGCCCAAGGCTGGTAGACCAAATGCTGCTGTTGGGCCTGCAGCGCTGGTTTGCGCCACCCACAGAAGCAGCTTGTAAAGTGTGTCTCAGACCTGCCACTGCACAGTCTGTGTGCAGTCCAGAACGGCCATCTTGGCTGTGAAGTGTACCCACTTCCCAGCCCCTGAACCTTCACTTGGCATCATGTGAGTCACCCCTATGGTAGGGTGCATTGTACGTGTAAGGTAGGACATGCCCTGATGTGTGTAACATGTCCTGGTAGTGAATTACAGCCAATTTTGTTTTTCACTTCTGTAAGGCTACCTGTTCTCCATAGGCCAGAATGGGCAGTTTCACTATTACATCCTATAGTCTTAACTGACCCAAAGAACATGGTAGAAAAACGAATTTAGTATGCCTGAGCTCAGAATATTAAAATACATCTTTTAGTGAAGCTTATTTTTATATTCTGTGTTTGAAAATACAACTTTTAGAAAGTAGGCATTTTCTTGCCTAAGCCTTCGAGTGTGCTCTGCTGTTATGTGTATTGGCTGTCTGGTTCTGGAGTGACAGGGCTGGGGAATTCCAGGAGACAGGGTGAGGTGTCCCAGTGGTGAATAGAGAGATCTGCATCTAGATGAGTGGGCGGAGTTGCACCTGGGACCTGAATAGGGCTGTGCCTTCCCTCCACAATGCTGGCTCCACCTCCTGTGGTGCGTCTGATGTCTCTGCCCTGCACTCTGAAAGGAAGGATGTAGCCTGGTAAACAAATTGCTCCAGGACTGGGCAGAATTAGTTCTGGCTGGGTTCAGTGACTTGTAGCTTCTGAGAACAAAGACTTTTGGGGTATAAATGAATCACTTTCCGACTGCTAACTCACGCACACAAATCACTCTACGACATCGGACCAGAATGCCTCAACTCACGACTGTCCTTCTACGCCCCCTCCCGCCAACTACGCTCTTCCAACCAAGCCCTCGCCACTGTACCTCGCATCAACAGGACCACCATGGGAGGCAGATCCTTCTCATACCTGGCTGCTAAAACATGGAACTCACTCCCCGCTTACCTTCGCCTCACCCAGAACCACCTGGCATTCAGAAAACAACTTAAAACGTGGTTATTTGACAAGTAATCCTCCTCCCCTTTCTAAGCGCCTTGAGACCCTCTGGGTATGTAGTGCGCTATATAAATTCTCTGACTTGACTGACTGACTTGACTAAATATCTGTGCTGAAACCCCTACAATTTGTATTGCTCCTGGACAACAAGAAGAACCTCTGTCCGTTTAACTGAAGGAATCTGCAGGAGGTGATTGTCCTTGTGCTTGTGTGCTGTTTCTTGGATTGGCCTGCAGTGGTTACTACTGGACTTGGAAGAAGAGGAAAAGGACTTTGAAGAGAACTTTTATTTCAACTTGCTAAAGCAATCACCCAAGGGCTAGACGAGAGCTAGCCTCCCGCTGGAGTCTCAGGCACATCAGACTCCACCACCAGCCTCCTGTTTCCTCCCAGCAAGGATTTCTATCTGCAGGTGAGGCTCCTGTGAGTTCCAGGGCCTCTAGTTCTACTATAGAGAAAAGAGTGCTGAAAATCGTCGCTAACGCCCGTTTGCGAGCCGCCACAGCTGAAGCGAGTACGAAAATTCATCGCGCTGCTGCCGCTGAGGGCTCGCTACCGGAGATCATCGCATTGCATGTTTGTGGGCTTCCAAAGGCTCACTAACCCGAGGATCATCGCATCTCACAGTTGCGGGCTGCCAACTGCTCACTAACCCAAAGATTATCGCATTGCATGTTTGCGGGCCTCCAAGTGCTCGCTAGCCAAAGATCATCGCATCGAGTTCATCGCTTCGCGACATCGCAGCGTGGACGCCGGGTGTCCGCCATTTTCATCACATCTCATCAGGATCGTCGCTCCCTCGCGGAGCACCATTTCTTCTCATCGCAACAGGGTCGCACACACACCAGGCTCGGCGCATCATCCTCCTTTGCGGCAAGGATTTCAACGCATCGACGGCTTAGCGTGGAGAAGTTTGTCGCTTTGTCCCACACGCTTCTGCAGATCAGCGCATCATCCTCCCTTGTGGCAAGGATTCCACGCATCGCTGGTCTCGCGTGAGGAAAATCATCGCTACAGCTCCTTCGCGAAATTTTGGTTGTTTTGCTACAGAATCCAGGTACTTTGTAAGTAAAAGGGTCGCAGAGACCACTACTTTGAACTGAACTCCTCTTTGCACACTTTGACCTATTTTGCAGCATTTCAAGAGTAACCCTATTTTTCTAGTATTGTGGCTTTTTACTGTTATTGGTCTTGTGTTAAGTCTATATATAAAGATACTTATTTTTATAACTACTTGTGTGATGTCCCTTTGTAGTGTTCTTCACTGTGTTACTGTGTATGAGATAAGCCTAGCCTAGCTGCTCGTGCTACGTTACCACAGGGTTGAGCAGGGGTTATCAAAGGGTGTAGCCCGCTTACTCTGCCTTAGGAAGAAGGGTCCCTACTTGGACAGTGGCCAGCCATTGCTAACTAGAGACCCCAATTTCTAACATTGGTGGGCAGCGGTGAGGATCTGGACTTGCATTTATGATCGCATACAGTAAATATAGTGTAAACTACTAGTGAGTGCAGACCATAAAGCAACCACATACGTTTTTGAGGTTTTGGTTCTATTTTTGATTCATCATTGCCAGTTATTGCTACAATGGGTCTTGCTGAAATGAGACCTACTTTTTATATAGAGGATCTGTTGACCTACAGTCTAGAAGAGCTAAGGGGGTTCTGTGAGGAGAGAGGTTTAGCAGTGAGTAGGAAGGAGACTCAGCTATCCTTGCAGACATCCCTGAGGCTTTGGCAACAAGACAGATGGAGATTCTTGGAGTCCCAGTACACCTACCAAGAGGGTAGTTGGTCTGAGGGTGGCTCTGGAGAATTTGAAGAGGATGGAGAAAGTGTTATGGAATATCTCAGAGGTGGGGAGTCCCTTGCTGAGTTTAGTGCCTATGGTAGTGACCGATTCCCTTTATGGTCACCAGAGGAGTTGGTGGACAAGTGGGAGGGTCCCATAGGTAGTGAGTCCCTTGCGGGGTCTAATGTCCAGAGTAGTGCCCAATCCCCTTCATGGTTCCCAGAGGAGTTGGACAGACAGAGGGAGAGGGAGAATGCCCAGCTGGAGGCACACCTAGCGCAGATAGCAGTAAAGGAGAAGTTAGCTTGGGAGGGTAGATTGTCCCCTGAGTGCAGTTGTAATTGTCTGGACTCACCAGTGAGGGTGAGGTCCAGTGGTGGCAGCAAGATTGAGTTATGTAATGATGACAGTGTAGTACACCCACCCAGAGATGTGACACCTGACTCGAAGAAGGGGGTTGATCTACACCAGAGGATTCAAGGATGAGGTAGCTCCATTGGTGTGGAGTGTCCCTGAGGTGGATTGGGGAACTAGCGCAGGGGCCCATAGTCCTAGTGAGGGGAAGGGCACCCTACCGACTCTAGATGTGAGGTGCAGGGAGAGGGGTTCCCCCGTGGTTGAAGTCCTGGTGTATGAGTGTGAGAACTGCCCAGAAGAGTGTGGGTTGAGTGATAGAGACAGTCAGGAGAGTGGTGTGGGGTACGTATGTGAGGCACTGGATTGTGAGGTGAAGGTTAGCACCTGCGTAGAACTGTGTAATCCAATTGTGGGAGAGCATATTGTGAGATCCTGTTTTCCAGAGCTAAACCAACACCTGTTAGAGCGCGAGTTCTCTGATCATAGGGAGCTTGCACAGGAGGCAGACCTCTGGGTGAGTACCAGAGGCTCTGCAGAGGCATTAGGGAATGACCCTAATAGGAGTGGTTCAGAGGTCTTCGAACCCAGAGTGGTGGGAGAGGTCCGGAGTGATGCAGCTACGTCCCCTTGTTGTGAGGAGATTGTAGGGCCTCACATCCTGTCTCGTGGGAGCAGGAGTGAGACTGGGATAGGTCCCGAAGTGCTCCCACCTCAGTCTCCAGTACTGGATGGTTCCATGAGGGAACACCAGGTAGGGAATCTAGTCTGTCCGGATGGACCGTCAGTTGTGGGGAGTCTCCCCGTGTTAGGTGAGCTGGGAGTGCCTTTAGTCAGGCCTCCATCAGTTCTTGTGTCTGGCAGTGCCACTCCTAGGGGGAGGGTGCAGAAGTCCAGCTTGAGGGGTGAGAGGGGGTAGGAGCCCCCCGTGGGAGAACCAGTGGGTCAGGGGCCAGTCAGGAGGGCTGAGCCCCAGAAGAGTGACCCTGGTACACCACTTCATTCCTGGGGGATCTTCGCGCACTGTCAGATGGACAGGGGTCGGGAGATCTGCACCAGGCAGACTGTCACGCAACACAGGAGTTATGTGTTACCCTCGGGGAGGGTGTTGGTACTCCCCAAGAAGTCCTGGTTCGCCGGGCAATTGGTCAACCGCAGGGGATGGTCCCTGGATTGGGAGGCCAGGTACAGGCGATTCCTGACCTGGAGGGAAGGACATCGATGGGTGGTGTCCTGCCCGTGGGGTTGATGTTGTGTGTGCCCCTTGAAGTCCTGGTTGGCCAGGCAGTTGTTCCGCCGCAGGGGTTGGTCCCTGGGTTGGTAAGTCCGGTCCAGGTGTTGTCTGACCTGGAGGGAGGGACAACTGTATGCAGTGTCCCGACCATTTTTTTTTCTGAGAGCACCACTCCAGGTGGGAGGGTACAGTATGCTGGAAGGGGGTGCAGAGGGAGGGAGTCCTTGCCTCTGACCCCGGTGCCACCTGAGGGGTTTTCCAGGTTGGTAGATCGGTTGCAGAGTCAAGGCCCTGAACTGGTGGAGGTGTATGTTTCCCTTGAGGGGGGGGGGCTGTGTGCTCCCCAGGAAGTCCTGGTGTGCCAGGAAGTCTGTTGCCCAACTCCAGAGGAGTGTGTTTTCCTTGGGGGGGAATTGGTGTACTCCCCCAGGAGTCCTGGGTTGCCAGGCACAGGTCCTGCCTAAGGGTACAGACCCTGGGTTGGAGGACCAGGTTCAGGGTGTCCCCCCTGACCTGGAGGAAGGGGCCACTGCTAACAGTGCCCCTACCAGTTTGTGTTATGGGGGCACCTCTCCAGGTGGGAGGGTGCAGGGCCCCAGTAAGGGGAGCAGGGAGAGGGCAGCCTCACCCCTGACCTCCGCCCAGTCTAAGGGTACAGACCCTAGGCTGGGATGCCAGTTGCAGGATAGAACCCCTGAACTGGTGGGAGAATTGTGCAGGACACCTGCCACAGGTGCCCTGACAATTCTGGAAGGGGGTACCGCTCCAGGTGGGAGGGTACTGAGTCCCAAGGAGGAGGACCGGGTGTTGGAAAGCCCACCCCAGTCTCTTGCCCAGCCGCTTGGTACAGGCCCAGGGCTGGTGGGTCAGTGTCAGGGTGTATTGCCTGACCTGGTGTGATGGAGAGTGGACAAAAGGTGCCAGGCACCTGGGGTTACTGCCCCCCACTCTCTGATGCCACAGAGGTTTGGGAACCCTGAGAGGCATCAGGCCTGGGTGTCATCACTGACTACTGTCAGTGGCCACTGTGGCTTGTTGTCTGTCTGTTGGGACACCCCTGTGAGCCAGTTAAGGTCAGGTGCTGCACAGGTGGTGTCCACAGGTGAGGAGGTGGACCAGGTGTGGGAAAGCCCACCCCAGTCTCTCACCCAGCCGCTGGGTACAGGCCCAGGGCTGGTGGGTCAGAGTCAGGGTGGCGTGCCTGACCTGACAGAAGAGAGGGTGGACAAAAGGTGGCAGGCACCTGGGGTTACTGCCCCCCACTCTCTGATGCCGCAGAGATTTGAGAACCATGAGAGGCATAAGGCCTGGGTCTCATCACTGACTACTGTCAGTGGCCACTGTGGTTTGTTGTCTGACTGTTGGGACACACTTGTGAGCCAGTTAAGGTTAGGTGCTGCACAGGTGTTGTCCACAGGTGAGGAGGAGGACCGGGTGTGGGAAAGCCCACTCCAGTCTCCGGTCCAGCCGCTGGATACAGGCTTAGGGCTGGCGGGTCAGAGTCAGGGTGGCGTGCCTGACCTGACAGAAGGGAGAGTGGACAAAAGGTGCTGGGCACCTGGGGTTACTGCCCCCCACTCTCTGATGCCACAGAGGTTTGAGAGCCCTGAGAGGTACAGGGCCTGGGTCTCATCGCTGACTACTGTCCGTGGAAACTGTGGCTTGCTGTCTCTCTGTTGGGACACACCTGTGAGCAAGCTAGGGTTAGGTGCTGCACAGATGGTGTCCACCGGTGAGGGGAAGAGTTCCCCATTGGTTGTTTTAGTGGGCCCTGAGAGTGTGGAAAGAGGGATCCACCATGGTTCAGACTGGTGTAGAACTGGAATATGCCCCTGCAGTCGCCAGCCTGTTCCGTGTTCTATCGCCCAAAGCAGGAAATCCCATCGAGGTAGTGATTGTTCTCCCCTGCTTTTTGGCTGGAAGGGGGTTGTGTTGGAAGTAGACCTTTTGCAGGGTCATCCCTAAGCTTTTTGCCTTCCTCCTGGATTTGTTCTGACCTGTTTTTGTTGGCTTTATAACTCTGGGCACTTTAACACTGCTGATCAGTGCTAAAGTGCATATGCTCTCCCTGTATGATATGTGAATTGGTATTTCCATGATTGGCTTATTTGGTTTACCTGTTAGTCCCTAGTAGCGTGGCCGGTGTGTGCCCAGGGCTGGTAGACCAAATGCTGCTGGTGGGCCTGCAGCGCTGGTTTGCGCCACCCACAGAAGCAGGTTGTAAAGTGTGTCTCAGACCTGCCACTGCAGAGTCTGTGTGCAGTCCAGAACGGCCATCTTGGCTGTGAAGTGCACCCACTTCCCAGCCCCTGAACGTTCCCTTGGCATCATGTGAGTCACCCCTATGGTAGGGTGCATTGTATGTGTAAGGCAGGACATGCCCTGATGTGTGTAGCATGTCCTTGTAGTGAATTACACCCAATTTCGTTTTTCACTACTGTAAGGCTACCTGTTCTCCATAGGCCAGAATCGGCAGTTTGACTATTACATCCTATAGTCTTAACTGACCCAAAGAACATGGTAGAAAAACGAAGTTAGTATGCCTGAGCTCAGAATATTAAGATACATCTTTTAGTGAAGTTTATTTTTATATTCTGTGTTTGAAAAATACCACTTTTAGAAAGTAGGTACTTTCTTGCCTAAGCCTTCGAGTGTGCTCTGCTGTTATGTGTAGTGGCTGTCTGGTTCTGGAGTGACAGGGCTGGGGAATTCCAGGAGACAGGGTGAGGTGTCCCAGTGGTGACTAGAGAGATCTGCATCTAGATGGGTGGGAGGAGTTGCACCTGGGACCTGAATAGGGCTGTGGCTTCCCTCCACAATGCTGGCTCCACCTCCTGTGGTGCGTCTGATGTCTCTGCCCTGCACTCTGAAAGGAAGGATGTAGCATGGTAAACAAAGTGCTCCAGAACTGGGCAGAACTGGTTCTGGCTGGGTCCAGTGACTTGTAGCTTCTGAGAACAAAGACTTATGGGGTATAAATATCTGTGCTGAAACCCCTACAATTTGTATTGCTCCTGGACAACAAGAAGAACCTCTGTCCATGTAACTGAAGGAATCTGCAGGAGGTGACTGTCCTTGTGCTTGTGTGCTGTTTCTTGAATTGGGCTGCAGGGGTTACTACTGGACGTGGAAGAAGAGGAAAAGGACTTTGAAGAGAACTTTTATTTCAACTTGCTAAAGCAACCACCCAAGGGCTAGAAGAGAGCTAGCCTCCTGCTGGAGTCTCAGGCACATCAGACTCCACCACCAGCCTCCTGTTTCCTCCCAGCGAGGATTTCTATCTGCAGGTGAGGCTCCTGTGAGTTCCAGGTCCTCTAGTTCTACTACAGAGAAAAGAGTGCTGAAAATCGTCGCTAACTCCCTTTTGCGAGCCGCCGCAGCTGAAGCGCGTATGAAAAATCATTACGCTGCTGCCGCTGAGGGCTCGCTACCGGAGATCATCGCATCACATGTTTGCGGGCTGCCAAAGGCTCGCTAACCTGAGGATCATCGCATCGCACGGTTGCGGGCTGCCAACTGCTCGCTAACCCAAAGATTATCGTACTGCATGCTTGCGGGCCTCCAAGTGCTCGCTAACCAAAGATCATCGCATCGAGTTCATCACTTCACGACATCGCAGTGCGGACGCCGGGCGTCTGCCATTTTTATCGCATCGCATCAGGATCGTCGCTTCCTCGCGGAGTGCCATTTCTTCTCATCGCAACAGGGTCACACACGCACCAGGCTCGGCGCATCATCCTCCCTTGCGGCAAGGATTTCAACGCATCGCTGACTTAGCGTGGAAAAGTTTTTCGCTTTGTCCCACACGCTTCTGCAGATCAGCGCATCATCCTCCCTTGCGGCAAAGATTCCACGCATCGCTGGTTTCGCGTGAGGAAAATCATTGCTACAGCTCCTTTGTGACATTTTGGTTGTTTTGCTACAGAATCCAGGTACTTTGTAAGTAAAAGGGCCGCAGAGACCACTGCTTTGAACTGAACTCCTCTTTACACACTTTGAACTATTTTTGCAGCATTTCAAGAGTAACCCTATTTTTCTAGTATTGTGGCTTTTTACTGTTATTGGTCTTGTGTTAAGTCTGTATATAAAGATACTTATTTTTTTAACTACTTGTGTGGTGTCCCTTTGTAGTGTTCTTCACTGTGTTACTGTGTATGGTCATAAATGCTTCACACACTGCCTCTGAGGTAAGCCTAGCTGCTTGTGCTACGTTACCACAGGGTTGAGCAGGGGTTATCAAAGGGTGTAGCCCGCTTACTCTGACTTAGGAAGAAGGGTCCCTACTTGGACAGTGGCCAGCCATTGCCAATTGGAGACCCCCATTTCTAACAGCAATGATTTAGAAACTTCAGCTTGGGCTGAAGTGGAACTCAGGACTCGTGCAGAAATGTTGGGTATCCCTGCAGATGCGTTTGCTATGACTAGGTCACAGGCAAAAATGTTTTCCACTGAACAGGCCCTGGATCCTGGAAAAATGAACCAGGCGCCCCCCAAAAGGAGGTGCAGTAGGGGTAAGGCAGTTTCATCCCCCCTGAATACAGATCAGTCTCTTGAGGGAGATGATCATAGTCCTGGAGAAGGAACTGTCCCAGAGGAGCTTGAACCTGATCAGGTTGAGTTCTTTGGGACGGGGGCCCTTCCAGGGCAGAGCTGAGCCAGGTGAAGCTGAGCTGCCCCTCTCTTGAACCCCTCAGACAGCAAGCTGCTTCTGAGGCTGCTGGTAGTGCCAGTGGGTCCCATATAATCTACTGGGATGATGGACTCCTTTACTCAGAGACCCCAAGGAGGTTGGTTATACCTCTGACATTTAGGGGCTTCCTATTGACATTGGCACATGACATCCCATTAGCAGGTCACCTAGGCAAAAACAAGACTTGGGACAGGATTGTCCCTCACTTTCATTGGCCTCACATTTCTGAAGACACAAAGGAGTTGTGTCACTCCTGTGTCACCAGTCAAGACAGTGATAAGGCAGGTGGCACTACAAAGGTCCCCCTAATATCACTACCTGTGGTAGGGGTTCCCTTTGAGGGGGTTGGGATTGACATTGTTGGTCCCATGGATCCTCAATCTGCATCTGGGCACAGATTTATACTGGTGGTGGGGGACCATGCCACTAGGTATCCAGAGGCAATTCCCACTTAGGACCACCACAGATCCTGTGGTGGCAAGGGCCCTCCTGGGAATCTTTTCCAGGGTGGGTTTCCCTAAGGAGGTAGTATCAGACCGAGCAGTAAACTTCATGTCTAGTTACTTAGCTGCTATGTGGAAGGAATGTGGAGTAAATTACAAATGTACCACCCCTTATCACCCATAGTGCAATGGCTTAGTTAAAAGGTTCAACAAAACCCTCAAGGGCATGATTAAAGGTCTCCCAGTAAAGCTTAGGCGTAGATGGGACATACTTTTGCCCTGTCTTCTCTTTGCTTACAGAGAGGTTCCTCAGAAGGAGGTTGGTTACAGCCCTTTTGAACTTCTGTTTGGACATCCAGTTAGGGGTCCATTGTGTCTAGTGATGGAGGGATGGGAGTTACCTCTCAAACCCCCTAAAAAGAATATTATGGACTATGTACTTAGTCTCCGCTCCCGGATGGCTGAGTACATGAAGAAGGCAACTAAAAACCTTGAGGCTAACCAGGAATTGCAAAAGGCCTGGCATGATCAAAAGGCTGTGCTGACTGTTTACCAGCCAGGACAGAAAGTATGGGTGTTGGAGCCTGTGACCCCAGCAGCCCTCCAGGACAAGTGGAGTGGCCCTCATACAATCATTAAGCAGAAGGGAGAGGTTACCTACCTGGTGGACCTTGGAACTCTCAGGAGCCCCATAGGGTGCTCCATGTGAAAAGGCTCAAACTATACGGCACGAAGATTTCAATAGCGCCCTCCCGAACCCTGCAAGCTGACCTTACCATCACTCTCTACAAAAACGGCATCGTCTTCATCCAAGCGTCAACCAAAAACCTGAATAAATTTGCGGACCTTTTTACTCTCTTCAGAGCCCGTGTGCACGACAATGGCAGGGTAACCAACACCAGCCCCGACAAGCCTCCGACGAGCCCTTCTAGCATGACTAGCCACTCACAAACCACCCCTCTAAGGTTTTCTAACACAGATCATCCTAAACACTCCAGCACACCTCCCGGCCCTGCCAACACAATCGTCCCTAGGCCTTTGGTCTCCTCCCAGCTAGCTCCCCAATATGACTGTGTGACTAGTACACCTCCAAAGACCAACGATACAGGTCGAGCTAGCCCTTCCAGCCCACAAACCACCCCTCTTAGGGTTCCCAACACAGATCATCCTAATCCCTCTAGCACACTTCCCGGCCGTACAATATGAAACGCCCGAGACTGTTGGCCCCCTCCCCGCTAGCCCCCCATTCTATGAGACTAGTATGCCTCCAATGACCTACGAGACAGGTCGAGCTAGCCCTGCCACCCTATCACCGACACATGCCGATAGCTCCTGAACCATTGCCCCCCGGCCCTTTAGCACCTCCCTCGTTTATGGATTTTGAATCCCTGCATTCCAGAGCTGCTAAACTAACCCAGAGCATTCACATTTCCATTTGGGATCTAATGAACCTCCTTGACCTTGCAGAACTCTCCTTCGCTAACCTCATGCCTCTGCCAAACTCCACCCCCTCAACATATCACGGAGTTCCCTAAACACCCTCTTCCCTATCCTTGAGACATCTTCGCCCTCGCAATCAATCAATCAATCAATCAATCAATCAATCAAGGAATTTGTAGAGCACACTACTCACCCGTGAGGGTATCAAGGCGCTGGGGTGCTGCTGCTACTGCTCGAACAGCCAGGTCTTGAGTAGCCTCCTGAAGGTTAGTAGGTCTTGGGTCTGCCATATGAGGATGGGGAGGGTGTTCCAGGACTTGGCGGCAAGGTAGGAGCACGATCTGCCGCCGGAGGTCACGCTTTGGATGCAGGGGATGGTGGCGAGAGCGCGGTCGGCGGAGCGGAGCTGGCGGTGTCATGGAGTGCCTTGTGTATGTGAGTGAGGAGCTTGAAGGTGATCCTCTTGTTGACGGGCAGCCAGTGCAGGTCTCTCAGGTGGGATGTGATGTGGCTGTGTCGAGGGATGTCGAGGATCAGGCGGGCCGAGGCGTTGTGTATGCGTTGTAGTCGTTTCAGCCGTTTGGCCGGGGCTCCGGTGTAGAGGGCGCTTCCGTAGTCCAGCCTGCTGCTGATGAGGGCCTGAGTGACCGTTTTTCTCAGAGGAGGAAGCCCTTGCTCTTGTCCTCTCCTACAACTCTACCCTTTCCACTCCAAGTCCGCTAGACCTCACGGAAATGGAAATCCTTGCCATGCTCCGGGACTAAAACGCTGCCCAGGCTACCCCTTATCCACTTGAAGTGAGTGCCGAACTGCTATCTGCACGGTCACTATCAACCCCAACAGACCAGCTACACTCCGTAACAGAATTGTGGTCAAAAGTAATCTAACGCCTGTTCACCTGTCCGCCCAGACTCCCAACACTCCGTCCGACCCCTCTCTGTCTGGTGTCTTAATCAACTGCTGATCGGTAGCTAAGCACGCCGATGATATTGCTGATCTCATCCTGAACAACAATTTTGACTTAGCAATCCTAACAGAATCATGGCTCAACAAATCCTCATCTCCATGCCTGGACATCCTACTTCCTCCCAACTATAACATTGCAAGGCTGGACAGGAAATCTAATGAGAAAGGAGGAGACATCGCCTGCATCTACTGCTCTAAGCTTCTTGTCACTAAACTCCTGGCGGATACCACTGAATCCTGTGAATACCTCGCCCTCGCTATTTGCAGCAATTCCACCCAACTGGGCAACCTGCACATCTTTTATCACCCCCAGGCATGAACGACTCCTTCACGGACCACCTCATGGAAATCATCACTGCTAAGATTTCCTCCAATACTAAAGATATTTTCCTTGGTGATTTTAACCTGCACTGGAACAATCCAGCAGTCAAGCTTATCTCTATAGACCCATGTGACTGGTCTGACCACCACACCATCACCTTCCTCCTACCTGGCACCCACAAGACAAGGGCGCCAGAACCAGTGATTCCCAAACGCTGGATCAAGGACACCAAGAACCTGGACCATAGGGAACTTGAGGCTCGCTGCAAATCTGACCTCCCCCTCTCGCATATCACACAACGGTCAGTAACCTCAACGATCACTACTCTGCGACTATATCAAACATTCTGGATGATCTAGCCCCACTAAAACTGTAAAGAACCCAAATCAAAGACAGAAACCCCTGGTTCACGGGATCCCTCAACAATGAGAGGAGATCCCTCCGGCAATCTGAAAGAACCTGGAGGCAGCACCCCTCTGCCGCACATCTAAATCATCTCCGCCAGGCCAGAAATGCCTACAACAGGAACATCCTCAAGTTAAAAAAAGAATTCTTCACATCTGAACTAGGGAAGGCCAAGGACAGACCCCGCAAGCTCTTTGAACTGGTCAAACACCAATCTAATAAATTGGCCAAAACATTGAAAGAAACCCCCAAGTCCCTATTATCCTCAGAGGAATTTTCCTCCTTCTTCGTCGAAAAAGGAAGCAAACTCAGTCCTGCCACATACTCTCAACTCCTTCCGGACCTGCCTCCTCCTGCCGCAACGACCCCACAGATTTCACCTAAAATTCAAGCTCACTGGACCGACTTCAAAGTCTATGACGAAGACTCCATCTCTAAAATCCTATCTACCTTAAACCCGAACAATCATTTTAATGACCCGCTATCCCTCCAACTGCCTAGCTGCCGTTGCCCAATCCATTATTCCTAGCTGGATTGCAATCATTAACACTACTCTCTGGCAGAGATCGATGCCTGACTCTCTGAAAGCCGGCCAAGTCCTCCCCATTTTGAAAAATCCGTTGCTAGATCCTGCTTCCCCCGACAACTTCAGACACATCTCCAACATCCCCCTCTTAGCCAAAGTGCTGTAGAAGTGTGTGCAACAACAGCTAAGTCAACACATCAACAACTTCCACCTACTCGATGACTTCCAATCTGGATTTAGACCTGGGCACAGCACTGAAACCACCATGCTCCACATCGTTGATGATGCCCTCCAAGCCCTTGACCAAGGCAAAACTTCTCCTAATCCTCCTAGATCTATCCTCGGCCTTCCACACAGTCAACCATGAAAAACTACTTAAACGCCTCAAACTCAGAATGGGATTGGAAGGCTGTGTTCTAGAATGGTTTAGGTCCTTCCTCCATAACCGATCACAGAGATTCCTAATCAACGGCAACCTATATGCTCCCTCCCCGGTCACGGTTGGAGTCCCCCAAGGACCAACCCTGTCCCCCTAACCTTTACCTAGAACCGCTTGCCGAAGTACTACGCACTGCCAATATCTCCTACCATATGTATGCTCACAACACTCAGATCTACATCAAAACCTCATCTCTAGAGGCGATCCTCTCCCTAAACGAAGCCCTGAAACCGACTGTCCAAAGGCTCGCCTCCAATCAACTCAAACTTAAAGCAAAGAAAACAGAATTTCTCCTAATTTCCCCTCCGAAAACCAACCTTGAGATGCAAATATGGATCAAGTCTATCTCAGCTTTAAATTTCCCACCGACCATCATGGACTCAGCCACATCCCTGGGAATCACGCTGGACAGCAACTTGAAGATGCGGGACCACATCAACCCAATGGCCAAATCAGCCAGATTCCACCTGAGCTACCTAAGGAAATTGAAAGCCCTCCTGGATTCTCCCGACCTAAAAATGGCAGCCCAAGCACTGGTCATCTCTAGACTGGAGTATGGCTGTTCTACCCTCTCTGGTTTATCCAAGATCTCCCTGGCACTAAAGCGTGCCTCAATGCGTCCGCGAGGCTACTTACCGGCACAAGGAAATTCAACCACATTTCCCCACACCTGAAAGCTCTGAACCGGCTTCCTCTTGAGGGAAGAATACAGCTTAAACTAGCTTGCATTTCACACAAGGCTTTATACTCAAACTCCTCTGCATATCTTGCATGGAAACTTGCGATTTGTGGAGGAATCAGAAACTCCCGGTCCGTCAGAGACCTCCTGCTGTAACCTGCTCGCTTTCAGAAAAAAAACGTACAATCGTGCTTTCTCTGGGGCCGCTCCTAGAATATGGAACTCTATCCCACCCGCCATCAGAAGAATCCCTCCTCTATCTCGTTTCAAAAAGGATACCAAAACCTTATGGGTAAATTCCTCGTTTAAATTTTGCATTCAACCACCACTATGACCATGATATACGTCACGTTACCTAGTCACCCCACCAAGAAACCTGTGGTCTTGTCTTGAGCAATTGTAAATGTAATCTGTAAATACGTGTCCTATCTCTTATGTATTCTGCACCCTGCCACCTCCTAATTGTTTTTTTACTCTTGTGATTCTAAGTCTTTTTGTACCATCCTATGACTCCTGTAAAGCGCTCTGATACCCTAACGGGTCAAGTTCGCGCTCTATAAAAACCAAAAATAAATAAATATGTCAACAGGGCAGACACAGGCTTGCTCATGGCTACTGATAAGGGGCAGGAGGAAGAGAGTGATCCACTTCCTGACCTGCTCTCACAGAACCCTGATGATGGTTCAGTTGATGGTCTAGCCTTGGCAGGCAGCCTCACTGCCCAGCAAAAAACTGATTGCAGACAAGTTCTTAATCATTTTAGGCATATGTTCTCACTGACTCCAAGTCAGACTATCTGGTGCACTCATGAAGTGGACATGGGCGACAGTCTGCCTGTTAAAAATAAGATTTACAGGCAACCTGACCACGTGAGGGACTGTATGAGGGCTGAAGTCCAGAAGATGTTGGATTTGGGAGTTATTGAGCCCTCAGATAGCCCTTGGGCTAGTCCAGTAGTCTTAGTACCTAAACCTCACACCCAGAATGGTAAGAGAGAGATGAGGTTTTGTGTAGACTACAGAGGTCTCAATGCAGTCACTAGGACTGATGCCCATCCAATCCCTAGGGCAGATGAGCGTATAGATACTTTGGCCTCAGCCAAGTTCTGAGCACATTTGACCTAACAGCTGGCTACTGGCAGATCAGACTAGCTGATGATGCAAAGCCAAAAACAGCATTTTCTACCCCAAGTGGGCACTACCAATTTGTGGTTATGCCCTTTGGTTTGAAGAATGCACCTGACACTTTTCAAAGGTTGGTGAATAAAGTCATTACAGGCCTGGAAGCCTACAGTGCAGCATATCTAGATGATATTGCTGTCTTTAGATCCAACTGGGAGGATCACCTGGTCCACCTGAGAAATGTTTTGGAGGCCCTGCAGAAAGCAGGCCTCACTATCAAGTCCACCAAGTGCCAGATAGGGCAGAGTCATGTTGTGTACCTGGGCCACCTTGTGGGTGGAGGCCAGGTTCAACCATTGCAGAGCAAAATCCAGACCATCATTGTTAGAAATGGGATTTCTGGTTGGCTGAAGCTTGCGCCAAAGCCAGGCAGAAACCACCACTCTAGTCAGGGCTGGGGAGTTACACGCCAAAGATAACCCCTGCTCACCCCCTTGGTAGCTTGGCACGAGCAGTCAGGCTTATCTCTGAGGCGATGTGTAAAGCGTTTGCGCGCGTACCCAGCAACAACACCCAAGGCCCACCACAAAGGAAACTCCACACAAGGTATTCTATAAAAATAGCCTTTGTATTATACACAACACATTAGATAAAAACACACACTTTACAAGGTGCCAACAGGCACGGGCAGAGTTTACAAGGGATTATATGTACAGGCGACAGGGCCACATGGACCACTGTCCGGAATTAGCACTTTTAGAACATAACACAAATTACCAAGTGTACATGTAGAATATAACACAAATTAGCACTGTAGAAAACAACCAGTATCTACTGGCGCAATAATGACCTCAGCGTCATCACACTAGCATCAGGTAAGTACCACCTACGCAACCCTAACCACCTTAGGAATATATTGCGCAGGGAACCAGAACCTCACTAGTACCACCTGTACCAGGAGAAAACAAACAACCACCTAAGTATCACAATACCTGTAGGGGTAAACGCACACTACACATGATGCATCACATTCAGAGGTGTAGAAAAAGGAAAACACATGATGCATAAAATAACACATTCAGAGGTGTAGAACCAGGGAAACACATGATGCATAAAATAACACATTCAGAGGTGTAGAACAAGGGAAACACATGATGCATAAAATAACACATTCAGAGGTGTAGAAAAAGGAAAACACATGATGCATAAAATAACACATTCAGAGGTGTAGAGCAAAGGAAACACATGATGCATAAAATAACACATTCAGAGGTGTAGAGCAAAGCACATGACGCATAAACACATTCAGAGGTGCAGGAAAGGAACACTAGCGCAAAAACTCACATTAGCCACTATCTGTGGCAGTCCCCAGGCCAACTGGCCTGGTCGGGGCTAGGACGCCCTATGTCCCAGCAAAGTCAGGGGCAAGACTGCGCCAGCTGCGCCAGCCCAAAAGCGTAAGGATCCCCACCTAAACGTTGCAGCTGCCCACTAAGTGCTGGGCAGCTGTAGAACTGAGCGTGGGCACCGCGGTGCCCTTCGAACACAAATCTGTCGCTCTCGTGGGGAGCCTCTCTGGGCTCTAGCTAAAAAGAATGCCCCCTAGAGCCTTCACGGCTCTGAAATAAAATGCCCCCGAGGTCGGAGCGTTCACTGCGCTCTTCGTTGGAGTCCCTCTCAGGGACTCGAGACACCACAATGCCCCCGTTCGTTGGAGCGCTCTGGGCGCTCTGAGCACAAGGATGCCCTGTACACGTTGGAGCCACGGGGCTCTGAACACAAGAATGCCCCCTCGGTGCAGGGTATGGAGGAAGGATACGGAGGAGCTCTACGGGAGCTCCTCACTCAGCCAGCACTCACCGGACAGACGCGGGGCTCCTCACAGCGGGGGCGCCTCCTCCGGGGTAGGCGCGGGGCTCTCCCCTCCTCACGGGAGCCCCGCCAACCATGGCTGCTTCTCTTCCGGAACTTCGGCGCCGTCCAGCGCGGGGTGTCACAAGAGAGCTCCCGCTCCTCGGGGCTCTCTCGCTCTGTCGTTCTCACTTCGTGGACCGGAGCGCGGGGTAGGCTCCCGTCGGCTTCCGGGTTGCGGCGAGGCCCCGCCCCCGTCACGACAAGACTTGCCTGACTTCCTGGTTGCACCAGGGCCGCGGCGGTGACTTCCTTAGCGGCAACGAGGGGTAGGCTCCCTCTGTAGACGCGATATACGGCGGGGTGAGCACCTGCCGTAACATAAACAAATTAGCGGGGTGGGCACCCGCCGACAAAATAAGCAGATAAGCGGGGTGGGCACCCGCCAACACGCACGGCAATGTCCCTGGCAGGGTGGGCACCTGCCAGTGGACGTAGGAATCGGCAAGGACGGGGCACACGCCGGGTGGGCACCGGCTTTTCGAAATAGCGCGCTCCAAGCGCTAAGGAAAACAAGGGAGAGCGCTCCCAGCGCTCACGGCCAGTCCAGCGCTTCCAGGCGCTTAGAGATCCAAATAAAGCGCTCCCAGCGCGTTAAGGGTGCCAGTAGCACAAAGTCCAGTAAAGTTCTCCCCTGCATGCAGCAGGGCAGGGGTGGGGGGCAAGGCTGGACCCAGAGCCAGCTCACTGGGCCTCCAGGCAGGGAGGTAGTCCAGGTGGCGGTCCTCTGGTCCAGCAGCAGCAGCAGCCCCCCTCAGGCAGGATCCTGGCAAAGAACAGCTTCTGTGGGGACACAGCCCCATTTTTATACAGCAAACCCCTTTGTTCTGGGTTCAGGGTGAGGGGGAAAACCAGTCGCAGCTGGTTGGGGAGCACCCTTGATGTGCTCAGCCCCTCACTCTATTCACTGGCAGGGCTAGGGTCGTCAGTCGCACCACAGGGGGCGGAGCCAGCATTGTGTGTGGGAAACCCTGTCCTATTCAGGACCCAGGTGTACTCCTCCCACCCATCTAGCTGCTGATCTCCCCATTCACCACTGGGTGACTCATCCTGACTCTGGGGAATCCCTAGCCCGTCACATGACATGACCAGCCAATCACGCGACAGACACACTGCACACAGAAGTGCCCACTTCTAGAAGTGGCACTTCCACACTAGGTACATGCACGCCGCACACATCATCGCGCAGCATTCACTCCCACGAGTCCGCACATACCAAACTCGGGCCTGCACACCCCACGCATCAGGAACTACTAGGGACACATACATTCCTCATGCATTCCTATGGGAGGGCAGGCCTATCTCACCACATGCACTCAGAGCACGCACGCACTTTACCCTGGGACACAGGGAAAGTGCGCAGATACCAAAGAATCACCACACCAAGTCACCAATAAAAAGCAAAAAGTTCAGGGGTGAACCTGCCAGAAGGGCCAAGTCCAACACAACCCCCTTCCAGCCAAAACGCAGGGCAGACCAATCACCACCGTGATGGACTTCCCTGCTTGGGGCGATAGAACACGGACGCGGGCCCGCAACTGCAGGGACACCCTCCGGTTCTACGCCACGGTGAACCCATGGAATTCTTTCTAACACCACTGTCTGGACCAACTGGGCTACCCCACTGGTACTCCCAAGCTGTCCGCGGCCAAGACCAGGCCCTAGGCCACCCATGTGCCACCGGTCTTTGCCTAATCACAGAGTGGGGGGTAGTAACCCCTGACACATAGCGGCCATTCTCCACTCTTCCTCTCTGCAAGACAGGACTAGACTGCCACTGGTTCTCCAGCCTAGGGTCTACACCCTCAGGCGGACCAGGAGTCTCAGGGAAGGCTCTCCTCCCCCTACCTCTTCTCCTAGGGTTCCTCCTCCTCTGGCGAGGGGTACACCTAGAACGCCATTCCAACCCAGGGTTTAACCCCTCAGGTTGTACCGGGGCCCGAGGTGGGCTCTCCCACCCTCTGCACCCCCTTCCAGAGCCCTGCTCCCTACCAACTGGGGCGGTACCTCTGGAAGAAGAACCGGTCGGGACGCTGGTTACAGACGTCCCACCCTTCAGGTCAGGCTGATCCTGAACCTGGCCTCCCAACCTCCGGCCTAGAACCTTTGGTGGAATAATTGCCTGGCACTCCAGGACTTCTGGGGATTTCCACACCATCCCCCTGAGGCTATCAAATGACACATATGTCGAGCGACTGTCTGTCTGGCGCTGATCTCCCGTCCCCTGTCCACCTGACAGTGCGCGGAGATCCCCCAGAACAGAAGTGGTGCCACCCTGGTCACTACATGGGATCCTAGCCCAACTGGGTAGTCCCTGACCCACAGGCTCTTCCACTGGGGAACTCATCCCCCAATCACTCCTCACACTGGACTCCTGTACCCTCCCTACCGGAGCGGTACTGCCAGACTCTAGAACCACAGGAGCCCTGGTTACAGGTGCTCCAGGTCCTCTACTCACCAAGAGATCTTCCTCAAGTGGAGTAACAGGACAGCCTAGGTCCCCAACTTGGTGTTCCCTCAAGAAACCATCCAAGTCCTGAGGCAGGGTTTCGTGCATCTGGGGACCCTCGGTCACCCTCTCACTCCTGCTCCACTGAGCCAGGCAGTGAGCCCCTACACCCTCCTCGCTATCCTGGGACCTAGCTGGGCTACACTGAGCCTCTTCCACCACGCTGGGCTGGAAGATACCTGAACCACTACTTTTGGAGTCACTCCCTAATGACTCTAGAGAACCTCTAGCCCTTTCCCAGCGCTCTGCTTCATCCGCAAGGTCAAATGGCTCAGACAATCCACACCCCAACAGGTGTTGGCGCAACCCCGGCACACAACAACTGAGCAGGTGTTCTTTGAGAATCAGATCAAACAGTTTATCAAAATCAGTTTCTGCGGGAATTCTTATCCAATCAGCCAGTGCATCCTCACATTTATCCACAAACTCCTCCCAAGACTGGTGAGACAGTTTCCTACTGCCCCTGAATTTTAACCTTAACTCCTCCTCCTGGGGAACAGGTACCAGACTGGGGGAACTGGGACTGGGATTTCCTACACTGGAATCTATCTGGCTGCTACCACTGGACTCAACCCTCGCTGGGGAGTCCAGAAAACCACAACTGCGCTCAGGGGATAACCTACCCTCCAGAGCTAGTTTCTCTCTGGCAAAGGCCCTCTCAGCCTCCGCCATCTGTCTTTTGACCTCCAGCTGCGCCATAGCCTGGGCATGCTGCATCCTGAGCTTTTCTAACGTCAGCTGGTGCTCCCTTTCTTTCCTCCTATCTTCCCACTCCTCTGGGGACAGGGAAAGGGATGAGGCGCTGCCTCCTACGCTGGACCCAGCAAGGGACTCCCTACCTATGGGGTCTTCACTCTCTACTGGCGTCCAGGTATTGTCATCCTCTACCTCCTCTTCTGAATCTTCAGGGCTCCCCACAGACCCACCACCCTCCAGGTGTGAGGCCCGGGCCCTTTCCATACTGTGCTCAAGATCCCATGGACCCTTTTGCCATAGGACCAGGTGGTCCTGCAGTTCGTACAGGGTGTCTGACTCTCTCACCCTTATACCTCTCTCTGTACAAGACCTTTCCAACTCCTGCCTCTGGCGCCAAGCTAGCTCATAGGGATCACAAGCAGGCTCCATTCTGGTGGACGTTATGGTGCAAAGATTCTACAGGGAACCTAGGGGTCTGAGCTTAACACAGGGTACACAATTCACAAAAAGATTCAGCCAGCTCTCTAACCCAGAGAACTCACACTCACTTGCCTAGTGCCACACACCATCCATCCACACACAACCCTCCCCTCGGACTGGTAAGGCAGTTTCTACCACCCCTGATTCCTCAACCTGACCACAAGTGACACAGGTACCAACTCTGGGCGCAGGGCGGGGGACAAATGTACGGGACACTATTACGCTGCCACCACTGGATCCCACCCTCTGGTGAATCCAGAAAACACAATGCACTTAGGGGGATGATCTACCCTCCCGAGCTAGGGACACCTAACTCACAGTGCACAAAAACACATTTCCAAAGAAATGACAATTAAAAACAAACTTAGAACAATAATCCCTATACCGTGTGATTTATCTAAATGCAGAGTTTTGTAGTGCGGCCAGTTGCTGCTGCGGTACAGCGCAAACGCAAGTCCAAATCCCACCGCTGATCACCAATGTTAGAAATGGGATTTCTGGTTGGCTGAAGCTTGCGCCAAAGCCAGGCAGAAACCACCACTCTAGTCAGGGCTGGGGAGTTACACGCCAAAGATAACCCCTGCTCACCCCCTTGGTAGCTTGGCACGAGCAGTCAGGCTTATCTCTGAGGCGATGTGTAAAGCGTTTGCGCGCGTACCCAGCAACAACACCCAAGGCCCACCACAAAGGAATCTCCACACAAGGTATTCTATAAAAATAGCCTTTGTATTATACACAACACATTAGATAAAAACACACACTTTACAAGGTGCCAACAGGCACGGGCAGAGTTTACAAGGGATTATATGTACAGGCGACAGGGCCACATGGACCACTGTCCGGAATTAGCACTTTTAGAACATAACACAAATTACCAAGTGTACATGTAGAACATAACACAAATTAGCACTGTAGAAAACAACCAGTATCTACTGGCGCAATAATGACCTCAGCGTCATCACACTAGCATCAGGTAAGTACCACCTACGCAACCCTAACCACCTTAGGAAAATATTGCGCAGGGAACCAGAACCTCACTATTACCACCTGTACCAGGAGAAAACAAACAACCACCTAAGTATCACAATACCTGTAGGGGTAAACGCACACTACACATGATGCATCACATTCAGAGGTGTAGAAAAAGGAAAACACATGATGCATAAAATAACACATTCAGAGGTGTAGAACCAGGGAAACACATGATGCATAAAATAACACATTCAGAGGTGTAGAACAAGGGAAACACATGATGCATAAAATAACACATTCAGAGGTGTAGAAAAAGGAAAACACATGATGCATAAAATAACACATTCAGAGGTGTAGAGCAAAGGAATCACATGATGCATAAAATAACACATTCAGAGGTGTAGAGCAAAGCACATGACACATAAACACATTCAGAGGTGCAGGAAAGGAACACTAGCGCAAAAACTCACATTAGCCACTATCTGTGGCAGTCCCCAGGCCAACTGGCCTGGTCGGGGCTAGGACGCCCTATGTCCCAGCAAAGTCAGGGGCAAGACTGCGCCAGCTGCGCCAGCCCAAAAGCGTAAGGATCCCCACCTAAACGTTGCAGCTGCCCACTAAGTGCTGGGCAGCTGTAGAACTGAGCGTGGGCACCACGGTGCCCTTCGAACACAAATCTGTCGCTCTCGTGGGGAGCCTCTCTGGGCTCTAGCTAAAAAGAATGCCCCCTAGAGCCTTCACAGCTCTGAAACAAAATGCCCCCGAGGTCGGAGCGTTCACTGCGCTCTTCGTTGGAGTCCCTCTCAGGGACTCGAGACACCACAATGCCCCCGTTTGTTGGAGCGCTCTGGGCGCTCTGAGCACAAGGATGCCCTGTACACGTTGGAGCCACGGGGCTCTGAACACAAGAATGCCCCCTCGGAGCAGGGTATGGAGGAAGGATACGGAGGAGCTCTACGGGAGCTCCTCACTCAGCCAGCACTCACCGGACAGACGCGGGGCTCCTCACGGCGGGGGCGCCTCCTCCGGGGTAGGCGCGGGGCTCTCCCCTCCTCACGGGAGCCCCGCCAACCACGGCTGCTTCTCTTCCGGAACTTCGGCGCCGTCCAGCGCGGGGTGTCACAAGAGAGCTCCCGCTCCTCGGGGCTCTCTCGCTCTGTCGTTCTCACTTCGTGGACCGGAGCGCGGGGTAGGCTCCCGTCGGCTTCCGGGTTGCGGCGAGGCCCCGCCCCCGTCACGACAAGACTTGCCTGACTTCCTGGTTGCACCAGGGCCGAGGCGGTGACTTCCTCAGCGGCAACGAGGGGTAGGCTCCCTCTGTAGACGCGATATACGGCGGGGTGAGCACCCGCCGTAACATAAACAAATTAGCGGGGTGGGCACCCGCCGACAAAATAAGCAGATAAGCGGGGTGGGCACCCGCCAACACGCACGGCAATGTACCTGGCAGGGTGGGCACCTGCCAGTGGACATAGGAATCGGCAAGGACGGGGCACACACCGGGTGGGCACCGGCTTTTCGAAATAGCACGCTCCAAGCGCTAAGGAAAACAAGGGAGAGCGCTCCCAGCGCTCACGGCCAGTCCAGCGCTTCCAGGCGCTTAGAGATCCAAATAAAGCGCTCCCAGCGCGTTAAGGGTGCCAGTAGCACAAAGTCCAGTAAAGTTCTCCCCTGCATGCAGCAGGGCAGGGGTGGGGGGCAAGGCTGGACCCAGAGCCAGCTCACTGGGCCTCCAGGCAGGGAGGTAGTCCAGGTGGCGGTCCTCTGGTCCAGCAGCAGCAGCAGCCCCCCTCAGGCAGGATCCTGGCAAAGAACAGCTTCTGTGGGGACACAGCCCCATTTTTATACAGCAAACCCCTTTGTTCTGGGTTCAGGGTGAGGGGGAAAACCAGTCGCAGCTGGTTGGGGAGCACCCTTGATGTGCTCAGCCCCTCAAACTATTCACTGGCAGGGTTAGGGTCGTCAGTCGCACCACAGGGGGCGGAGCCAGCATTGTGTGTGGGAAACCCTGTCCTATTCAGGACCCAGGTGTACTCCTCCCACCCATCTAGCTGCTGATCTCCCCATTCACCACTGGGTGACTCATCCTGACTCTGGGGAATCCCTAGCCCGTCACATGACATGACCAGCCAATCACGCGACAGACACACTGCACACAGAAGTGCCCACTTCTAGAAGTGGCACTTCCACACTAGGTACATGCACGCCGCACACATCATCGCGCAGCATTCACTCCCACGAGTCCGCACATACCAAACTCGGGCCTGCACACCCCACGCATCAGGAACTACTAGGGACACATACATTCCCCATGCATTCCTATGGGAGGGCAGGCCTATCTCACCACATGCACTCAGAGCACGCACGCACTTTACCCTGGGACACAGGGAAAGTGCGCAGAAACCAAAGAATCACCACACCAAGTCACCAATAAAAAGCAAAAAGTTCAGGGGTGAACCTGCCAGAAGGGCCAAGTCCAACAATCATGGACTGGGTTGCTCCAACCACCCAGAATCAGGTCAGAGCTTTCTTCGGCCTGACAGGGTACTATGGGAGATTTGTCAAAGGTTATGGATCCATAGTGACCCCTTTGAATGACTTAATCTCTAGGAAAATTCCAAAGAACGTTCAGTGGACAGTCAGCTGTTGAAAGACATTTGATTACCTGAAGCAGGCCATGTGCACTGCTCCCATTCTGCAAAGTCCTGACTACTTCAAACAATTCATTGTCCAAACAGATGCATTTGAGTTGGGGTGGTAGGGGCTGTGTTATCACAATTGTATGATGAGGGTCAGGATCAGCCAGTAGATTTTATTAGCAGAAGGCTGACCCCTAGAGAGAAACATTGGTCAGCTATTGAGAGGGAGGCCTTTGCTGTGGTTTGAGCTCTGAAGAAGTTGAAGCCATACTTGTTTGGCACTCACTTCATTGTTCAGACAGACCATATGCCCCTCTTATGGCTAAAACAGATGAAGGGTGAAAACCCCAAACTTTTGAGGTGGTCCATTTCCCTACAGGGGATGGACTATACAGTGGAACATAGTACTGGGAGTAACCATGCAAATGCAGATGGACTCTCCAGATATTTCCACTTAGAACATGAAGACTCAACTGGTCAAGGTTAGTTTAATGTCCTGATGTTTGGGGGGAGGTGTGTAGGAGAGTAGGATCTGCTTCTTATAGTTACTCCACATTTTGCTGATGTTTCACTGTTTTTGACTTAGACTGGCTGGGATCCTGCTATCCAGGACCCCAGCCTAGCTGCTTTCTCCTGTAAATTGATTGCATGTACTTTAGGTACTCTCCAGATTGGATTCTTGGGTACCCTTATCAGTCCCTAGTATATGGTATACTATGTACCCAGGGCATAGGTACCCCAGAGGCCTCTCAGGGGCTGCAGCATGTATTATGCCACCCCTGGGAGACCATTCAAAATGACACCATAGGTCTGCTACTGCAACCTGTGTAAGATGGTGCATGCACCCCTTACTTAGATATAGGTTCACTATATCTATCATATATCACTGCACATATAAACCCATCAGTCACCCCTATGGCAGGCCTTAACAATCCTGAAGGCAGGGTGCTGGGCTTTATGTGAGAGGGTTTCTCCTTCATGAGCAGAGCCCCTCTACATCTTTCGGAACCTATATTCCGGGGTTGTTTGTGATGCAGCCAACCATATATACTTAAGTGCATTATAACCTTGCGGTAAATGCTAACTTTAAAACGGCTGTATGGAAACATGTCGTGTTTGGTGTCAAACACCTTGGAATCATACCTCAACTCCAGTAACTGGTGTGGGAGTTATGATTCCACACTACTAGAGGGAGAAATATGACAACACCTGTACACCCGGTACCAGCTAACAGAGCCCTGGCATCACAAAATGGATGCTGCCAGCCACAGACATGAGTCTGCCCTCCTGCTGCTGGACAAAACTCCGGCAGGGGAAGGTTGGACAATAGGTTTTCTGGTACAGGGAGGTGTGACCACCTCCCAGACAAGCTTTAGTGCATTGGAGCTGGGTGGGTGCACTCTGAGAGTGTCAGGTACTTCAAGGCGGTGAAGTGTCTCACCTGTGTTTCTGCAGAGACGCCCAGGAACTGATGACAATATCCACAACTTCCACAATCACCACCTAAGCATATCAGACTCTATACTGCAGAGGTGATTAGGGGAAGAAGGGAGACAAAACAAGGATAGAGAAAAAAGGGGATGACTGTCGTGTTCAATCTCTGCCTTCAGTTGCTTCACTGTGGGTTAGCTAAAAGAAAGAAGGAGGGGTTAGCTAACAGAGGAGATAATGTATCCTGTCTAACCCTCACAAGTCTGTGCTATACCTTAATTCTCCCTTCTTCTTGTCTGGCATGGAAAACATATAAATTGGGACACCCAGGAGGCTGTAAGAACAAGCATAGTGCACTCAATATATATATACGTCAAACATAGAGAGTGTAAGTGCGACTAATTAGTTTCAGGCTCACCAGTAGTTCATCCCTGCTAACTTATAAGGTAATCACGCTGCACTCTTAATGCCAGGATATCAGGATTCTCCAGTCCATTTATAGAGCTTGCAGCAGTTAGAACAGCACAAATACAAAAGGACAAATAAAGGAAAGAGCGAACTTCAATTGTTACCAGGGTTCAGGTGTACTTGGATTTGTCATCTGTAGTCCGGTGTACTCACAGTTGGGTTGCAGTAACAGTTCCAGGATACTGGGAGCGGAGCAACGAAGTTAAGGAGACAAAGGAAAAGCGGCACTTAAATAGCAGGAGCAAAGAGCAGTGGAAGTCCTGCCGAGAAGTTGTACGGAGAGCCTTCGGACCGGCCGCCCGACGGAACACTGGTTCAACAATCGAGCTAACCCCAGGCCCGGCCGGTAGGCGGAACTTACAGCTCTCATGCCACTACTCCACAGCGGAACCCCTCTCTTTGTACTCCTGACGCCGGGGCTGCGCCGCATATGATTTACCAATGCGGGATTGAAAGGAACGGAATGGAGGTTCCATGGCGCGATGAGTCTTAAAGCGCCAACGGGGAAGAGTTCAGGATGAACGCGGGATCAGGATTTCAGATAACGGGATCCTCCAAGAAATCGGATGAGCTTCGGGTATACGGGGCTTCAGGATTCAGTACGCAAAGCGCTACTTCCGGGGGAAGCCAGGCTTTTGTCCCTGCCTGACTCCTCCGCGCATGCGCGTTCCATAGTCGCGATCTTTGGTTCGGAGCGGCGACCTTCATGACAGTACACTCCTCCCAACGACCCCCCCACGGGTTTGGGTTTATTGGGATGTCGTCTGTGGAAGATGCGAAGCAGTCTGGGTGCATGCACATTACCAGCTGGTTCCCATGATCGCTCTTCGATTCCATATCTTTTCCAATTAATCAAGTATTGCAATCTTTGTCTGACTCTTCTGGAATCTATGATTCTTTCCACTTCATATTCGGGTTCCTCGTCTATGAGAAGGGGTGCAGGAGTGGGCGGTAGGCGAGTTCCTGGCTCAACAGGTTTCAACAAAGATATGTGGAAGACAGGATGGATCTTTAGAGATGGGGGAAGAGCTAATTTCATCGCAACCGGGTTTACTACCCTGAGTATCTCGTATGGTCCTATGTACCTAGGTTTGAACTTGCAGGAACCCTTTAAAGCCACATTCTTTGCAGATAACCATACTTTGTCTCCCTGTTTATACTCGGGCCCTGGTCTTCTATGAGCATCTGCTCCTTCCTTATACCGAGCCTTTGCTTGTTCAAGATTTCTCTTAGATGTCTGATGAACTGTTTGAAGGTCTTGTATCATCTCTATGGCCTCGGGAGAAGAACAAGAAGAGTAGATGGGTTGACAGATGGTTCTGGGATGATACCCGTAAGTGCACATGTAAGGGGTGGTTTTGATAGAAGTATGGTAGCTGTTGTTATAGGCTATCTCTGCCACCCACACTAAGTCATCCCATTCTCCAGTAGACTGCAGGGCCTGACACCTAACATACTGTTCAAAGCATTGATTTACCCTTTCTGTTTGTCCATCCGTCTGAGGGTGGTGGCTGGAGGACAAACGGGCGTCTATCTGCAACAAAGCACACAATCCGTTCCAAAACTTAGAAACGAATTGTGCTCCTCTGTCCGAAATGACCACAGACGGGAGTCCATGTAGTCGAACTATCTGTTGTAGGAAAATCTGAGCCAAGGTTCGTGATGTGGGGAGTTTGGTTAACGGAATGAAGTGTGCCAGTTTTGAAACCGTGTCTACAACCACTAATAAAGTAGTGTGTCCCCTTGATGTTAGTGGTAAGTCTACCATAAAATCAAGTGAAACCGTATGCCATGGGCGTGGAGGTGTGGGCAAAGAAAGCAAAAGCCCCATTGGTCTTTGATTGGACGCTTTGCCTTGAGCGCATATGCTGCATTGCTGAATATAGAGTTTGGTGTCTTTTCTCATATCAGGCCACCAGAACCTTCTACGTAAGGACTCTAGAGTTTTCGCATACCCTGGATGTCCTGCAAGGGGATGTGAATGGGTCCATTGTAACGCTTGTTCCTGTAGCTCGATAGTGGGAAGCACCAGCCCTCCTCCTACATAAGAACATCCAGCCTCTTTAGTGACCATATTTGAACCTATTAGGTCTTTCATATTAGCAGCAATTTGTTCACGTTGAACTTGATCAAGAAAATCTTCTTCGGAACAGATTCCCCCTATTATCTTCTCCTGGGCTATAATAAGGGGTGGTTCTAGATGGGTTACTTCGTTTTCGTAGCCTAGTCGGGATAAGGCGTCCGCCTTCCCATTCTTTTTTCCTGCCTGATAACGGATGATAAAGTCAAATTCATTAAAGAACTGAGACCATCGTAACTGTCTCAAGGAAAGGGCTTTTGCTGATTTTAAATATTGCAAATTACGATGATCAGTCAGTACTGTGAATGTGTGATTGGCTCCTAGTAAGTATTGCCTCCATTCTTCAAACGCCTTTCTTATGGCCAACAATTCTTTGTCCCCTATGGCGTAATTTATTTCAGCGGGAGTAAGCTTTCGTGAAAAGAAGGCCACTGGATGCAATATTCCAGTCTGGGGGTCGTACTGTGAGAGAACTCCTCCCACAGCTACGTGGGAAGCGTCTGCTTCTACTACAAACTCGTGAGCTGGGTTCGGATGCCTTAGCACTGGGGCTTGAGTAAAAGCCTTCTTTAGTCTTTGGAATGCGTCTTCCACCTCCGGGGTCCACAGGAATTGTACGCCTTTTTTCAAGAGAGTAGTGATGGGTGAAACCAACTGGGAAAAATTTCAAATAAATCTACGATAAAATTGGCAAAGCCAATAAACTCTGTGTCTCCTTTACCGTCTGGGGAGCTGCCCATCTGTGAAAAGCTTCCACCTTAATCGGATCCATCCTACGACCTTGGGGTGAAATGATGAAGCCTAAAAAGGGTACTTCTTGTACATGAAAGATGCATTTCTCCAGTTTACAATAGAGCTTGTTAGTCCTTAACCTCTCTAGTACGTTTCTAACATGTTTCTCATGTTCTGCCAAGGAACGGGAAAAAATAAGTAGGTCGTTGATATAGACAATAACATACTTATCAATCATGTCCTTGAGGGTTTCATTGATGAAGAACTGGAATGCCGAGGGGGCATTACACAGTCCAAACGGCATCACTAAATGTTCGTATAGACCGAATTTAGTGCAAAATGCCGTCTTCCATTCATCCCCCTCTCTAACACGGACGAGATGGTATGCTCCGCGTAAATCCAGCTTTGTGAACACTGTTGCACCCATTACACGGTCGAGAAGGTCAGAAATCAGAGGCAATGGATACCTGTTTTTTATAGTAACCATATTAAGTGCTCTGTAGTCAATGCAACATCTCAGACCCCCCTCTCTCTTAGGTATAAAGAAAAGAGAGGAAGAAGCCGGAGAGCGTGAGGGACAAATGAATCCTATATGTAGCATCTTGTCTAGGTATTCTCGAAGATAAATGTTCTCTTTTTCAGTAAGATTATATACTCGACTGCTTGGTATACGAGCTCCTGCCTGTAAATCTATCCGGCAGTCATAAATTCTATGTGAAGGAAGACTGGTGGCTTCCTTTTCATCGAATATAGAGTGAAGATCCTGGTACACAGGGGGCAAGGACCCCTCCTCAACAGTAATCGAGGCCACTTGATCACTCCCAGAGACCAAAAAGGAAGGTTTGTTATCCAAGCTTGATTCTTTCCTAAATTCCAATGTTAATTCTTTCCAATTGATGAGAGGGTTATGTTGGCGCAACCAGGGCAAACCTAATATAACTGGGAACTGGGGGGCTCCGATTAGATCAAAGACCATAGTCTCCGAGTGTTGATTTTCAATTTCAACCCGTAGGGGTACGGTCTGGTGGGTGACGGGACCAGAGGTTAAGGTACTACCATCGATGGTAGTCACGTCTTCCCAAACCGCCTTGGCTACTTGATCGATATTGTGATTCCTAGCCCATAGGAGATCCACAAAATTACCTGACGCTCCTGAATCGATCATCACCGGAACCTCTACTCGGTGCCGACCCCATGAAATACAGGCTGTGACAAAGAAATGACGGGCTTGTCTTAAAGGCCTGTCAGAAGAGGAGACAATTAATCCTGAAGTACCCGAAAACCCTGTCTCCTTAGGTCTCGGGTTTATTAGTTTTCCGAGCGTGTAACTGGTTTTGGTCTCACAGGACAATCTCTTAGGAAATGACCTGATTTCCCACAGTACAAACATAGTTTGTTCTCTCTCCATCTTTGTCTTTCTTCGTTGGTCAATGGTCCCTTCACAATCCCTATCTGCATAGGTTCTGTATCATCATTACCCTTCTCCGTATCAGGATTCTTCTCACGGTATGGCATCCATCTAAAGTCCCCCTTACCCTTCTCTCTCTTTCTTTCATTAAGACGGTGATCAATCTTAACCACTAAGTCTATCAAGGCTGGACAAGTATCGGGGGGATCCACTACTTGCGCTAAGGCGTCCTTTAAATCGTCTCGTAATCCATTATAGAAAAGTGCACTCCGCTTTTCCTCAGGCCAACCAGCCTCCACTACTAATCTTTGGAAAGTAGTTATGTAACTGGCCAAATCTTTGGTACCCTGACGTAAATTCAAGAGTTCAGTGTCAGCAGAATGTGTAAATGTGTGTTTATCGAATAACTTCTTAAGCTCTCGACGAAAAGCATTGTAGTCATGTAATAAGGGGTCGTCTCTCTCTAGGAGCGGTATGGTCCAATTTGCAGCTACCCCTCCCAGATAGGATATAACAAAGGCCACCTTGGCTTGTTCTGTGGGAAAGCAGGAGGCTTTGCACATAAAGTGCAACTGGCATTGGCTGATAAATACGGCGAATTTTGCAGAGTCCCCAAAGAACCTCTCAGGGGGTGCTAAAGGTATAGTTTGGGGCGTGGACACCTGTATCACTGGGGGGGAAGTGCTCGAACCTGGTCGACCTCCTTCACTCTCTACTCTCCTGTCCCTTTGTAAGGAATCTACCCTAGTCGCTAACGACTGAGTTTCCACCTGAAGATTTCCTATCATATGCGCCAAATCCGCTAAGGATACTTGACTCAGTTCCATGACGCCTGGGCAGAAATAATAGTTATATCGTTTTAGGCTTTGCGTTCTGTCAGGTACTTCAAGGCGGTGAAGTGTCTCACCTGTGTTTCTGCAGAGACGCCCAGGAACTGATGACAATATCCACAACTTCCCACAATCACCACCTAAGCATATCAGACTCTATACTGCAGAGGTGATTAGGGGAAGAAGGGAGACAAAACAAGGATAGAGAAAAAAGGGGATGACTGTCGTGTTCAATCTCTGCCTTCAGTTGCTTCACTGTGGGTTAGCTAAAAGAAAGAAGGAGGGGTTAGCTAACAGAGGAGATAATGTATCCTGTCTAACCCTCACAAGTCTGTGCTATACCTTAATTCTCCCTTCTTCTTGTCTGGCATGGAAAACATATAAATTGGGACACCCAGGAGGCTGTAAGAACAAGCATAGTGCACTCAATATATATATACGTCAAACATAGAGAGTGTAAGTGCGACTAATTAGTTTCAGGCTCACCAGTAGTTCATCCCTGCTAACTTATAAGGTAATCACACTGCACTCTTAATGCCAGGATATCAGGATTCTCCAGTCCATTTATAGAGCTTGCAGCAGTTAGAACAGCACAAATACAAAAGGACAAATAAAGGAAAGAGCGACCTTCAATTGTTACCAGGGTTCAGGTGTACTTGGATTTGTCATCTGTAGTCCGGTGTACTCACAGTTGGGTCGCAGTAACAGTTCCAGGATACTGAGAGCGGAGCAACGAAGTTAAGGAGACAAAGGAAAAGCGGCACTTAAATAGCGGGAGCAAAGAGCAGTGGAAGTCCTGCCGAGAAGTTGTACGGAGAGCCTTCGGACCGGCCGCCCGACGGAACACTGGTTCAACAACCGAGCTAACCCCAGGCCCGGCCGGTAGGCGGAACTTACAGCTCTCACACCACTACTCCACAGCGGAACCCCTCTCTTTGTACTCCTGACGCTTGGAGCTGCGCCGCATATGATTTACCAATGCGGGATTGAAAGGAACGGTATGGAGGTTCCACGGCGCGATGAGTCTTAAAGTGCCAACGGGGAAGAGTTCAGGATGAACGCGGGATCAGGATTTCAGATAACGGGATCCTCCAAGAAATAGGATGAGCTTCGGGTATACGGGGCTTCAGGATTCAGTACGCAAAGCGTTACTTCCGGGGGAAGCCAGGCTTTTGTCCCTGCCTGACTCCTCCACGCATGCGCGTTCCATAGTCGCCATCTTTGGTTCGGAGCGGCGACCTTCATGACAGTACACTCCTCCCAACGACCCCCCCACGGGTTTGGGTTTATTAGGATGTCGTCTGTGGAAGATGCGAAGCAGTCTGGGTGCATGCACATTACCAGCTGGTTCCCATGATCGCTCTTCGATTCCATATCCTTTCCAATGAATCAAGTATTGCAATCTTTGTCTGACTCTTCTGGAATCTATGATTCTTTCCACTTCATATTCTGGTTCCTCGTCTATGAGAAGGGGTGCAGGAGTGGGCGGTAGGCGAGTTCCTGGCTCAACAGGTTTCAACAAAGATATGTGGAAGACAGGATGGATCTTTAGAGATGAGGGAATAGCTAATTTCATGGCCACCGGGTTTACTACCTTGAGTATCTCGTATGGTCCTATGTACCTAGGTTTGAACTTGCAGGAACCCTTTAAAGCCACATTCTTTGCAGATAACCATACTTTGTCTCCCTGTTTATACTCGGGCCCTGGTCTTCTATGAGCATCTGCTCCTTCCTTATACCGAGCCTTTGCTTGTTCAAGATTTCTCTTAGCTGTCTGATGAACTGTTTGAAGGTCTTGTATCATCTCTAGGGCCTCGTTAGTAGAACAAGAAGAGTAGAGGGGTTGACAGATGGTTCTGGGATGATACCCGTAAGTGCACATGTAAGGGGTGGTTTTGATAGAAGTATGGTAGCTGTTGTTATAGGCTATCTCTGCCACCCACACTAAGTCATCCCATTCTCCAGTAGACTGCAGGGCCTGACACCTAACATACTGTTCAAAGCATTGATTTACCCTTTCTGTTTGTCCATCCGTCTGAGGGTGGTGGCTGGAGGACAAACGGGCATCTATCTGTAACAAAGCACACAATCCGTTCCAAAACTTAGAAACTAATTGTGCTCCTCTGTCCGAAATGACCACAGATGGGAATCCATGTAGTCGAACTATCTGTTGTAGGAATATCTGAGCCAAGGTTCGTGATGTGGAGAGTTTGGTTAACGGAATGAAGTGTGCCAGTTTTGAAAACGTGTCTACAACCACTAATAAAGTAGTGTGTCCCCTTGATGTTAGTGGTAAGTCTACTATAAAATCGAGTGAAACCGTATGCCATGGGCGTGGAGGTGTGGGCAAAGGAAGCAAAAGCCCCATTGGTCTTTGATTGGACGCTTTGCCTTGGGCGCATATGCTGCATTGCTGAATATAGAGTTTGGTGTCTTTTCTCATATCAGGCCACCAGAACCTTCTACGTAAGGACTCTAGAGTTTTCGCATACCCTGGATGTCCTGCAGGGGGATGTGAATGGGTCCATTGTAACGCTTGTTCCTGTAGCTCGATAGTGGGAAGCACCAGCCCTCCTCCTACATAAGAACATCCAGCCTCTTTAGTGACCATATTTGAACCTATTAGGTCTTTCATATTAGCAGCAATTTGTTCACGTTGAACTTGATCAAGAAAATCTTCTTCAGAACAGATTCCCCCTATTATCTTCTCCTGGGCTATAATAAGGGGTGGTTCTAGTTGGGTTACTTCGTTTTCGTAGCCTAGTCGGGATAAGGCGTCCGCCTTCCCATTCTTTTTTCCTGCCTGATAACGGATGATAAAGTCAAATTCATTAAAGAACTGAGACCATCGTAACTGTCTCAAGGAAAGGGCTTTTGCTGATTTTAAATATTGCAAATTACGATGATCAGTCAGTACTGTGAATGTGTGATTGGCTCCTAGTAAGTATTGCCTCCATTCTTCAAACGCCTTTCTTATGGCCAACAATTCTTTGTCCCCTATGGCGTAATTTATTTCAGCGGGAGTAAGCTTTCGTGAAAAGAAGGCCACTGGATGCAATATTCCAGTCTGGGGGTCGTACTGTGAGAGAACTCCTCCCAAAGCTACGTGGGAAGCGTCTGCTTCTACTACAAACTCGTGATCTGGGTTCGGATGCCTTAGCACTGGGGCTTGAGTAAAAGCCTTCTTTAGTCTTTGGAATGCGTCTTCCGCCTCCGAGGTCCACATGAATTGTACGCCTTTTTTCAAGAGAGTAGTGATGGGTGAAACCAACTGGGAAAAATTTCGAATAAATCTACGATAAAAATTGGCAAAGCCAATGAAACTCTGTGTCTCCTTTACTGTCTGGGGAGCTGCCCATCTGTGAAAAGCTTCCACCTTAATCGGATCCATCCTAAGACCTTGGGGTGAAATGATGAAGCCTAAAAAGGGTACTTCTTGTACATGAAAGATGCATTTCTCCAGTTTACAATAGAGCTTGTTAGTCCTTAACCTCTCTAGTACGTTTCTAACATGTTTCTCATGTTCTGCCATGGAACGGGAAAAAATAAGTAGGTCGTCGATATAGACAATAACATACTTATCAATCATGTCCTTGAGGGTTTCATTGATGAAGAGCTGGAATGCCGAGGGGGCATTACACAGTCCAAACGGCATCACTAAATATTCGTATAGACCGAATTTAGTGCAAAATGCCGTCTTCCATTCATCCCCCTCTCTAACACGGACGAGATGGTATGCTCCGCGTAAATCCAGCTTTGTGAACACTGTTGCACCCATTACACGGTCGAGAAGGTCAGAAATCAGAGGCAATGGATACCTGTTTTTTATAGTAACCATATTAAGTGCTCTGTAGTCAATGCAACATCTCAGACCCCCCTCTCTCTTAGGTATAAAGAAAAGAGAGGAAGAAGCCGGAGAGCGTGAGGGACGAATGAATCCTATATGTAGCATCTTGTCTAGGTATTCTCGAAGATAAATGTTCTCTTTTTCAGTAAGATTATATACTCGACTGCTTGGTATACGAGCTCCTGCCTGTAAATCTATCCGGCAGTCATAAATTCTATGTGAAGGAAGACTGGTGGCTTCCTTTTCATCGAATATAGAGTGAAGATCCTGGTACACAGGGGGCAAGGACCCCTCCTCAACAGTAATCGAGGCCACTTGATCACTCCCAGAGACCAAAAAGGAAGGTTTGTTATCCAAACTTGATTCTTTCCTAAATTCCAATGTTAATTCTTTCCAATTGATGAGAGGGTTGTGTTGGCGCAACCAGGGCAAACCTAATATAACTGGGAACTGGGGGGCTCCGATTAGATCAAAGACCATAGTCTCCGAGTGTTGATTTTCAATATCAACCCGTAGGGGTACGGTCTGGTGGGTGACGGGACCAGAGGTTAAGGTACTACCATCGATGGTAGTCACGTCTTCCCAAACCGCCTTGGCTACTTGATCGATATTGTGATTCCTAGCCCATAGGAGATCCACAAAATTAGCTGACGCTCCTGAATCGATCATCACTGGAACCTCTACTCGGTGCCGACCCCATGAAATACAGGCTGTGACAAAGAAATGACGGGCTTGTCTTAAAGGCCTGTCAGAAGAGGAGACAATTAATCCTGAAGTACCCGAAAACCCTGTCTCCTTAGGTCTCGGGTTTATCAGTTTTCCGAGCGTGTAACTGGTGTGGTAAATATTTAAATTACCTGTACTATTTTTTATGCGGTAAAGTCTAGTAAGAATAACTCAGTAAAAATAAGAGGCAGAATCCGTGGTATTAGAGGTTCTAAAAGGACTTTATTCCTCACAGGGAATTATGAGTCGAATCATGGCTATCGTATTCCATCACCACGAAGGTTCAGGAAGGGACAGGCAATACATTATTGACAAGTAATGATATATATAAGAAAAGCATTACATTGAGACAGATGCAGGAGGCGTAACAGCTGATAATACAGATAAGAATATACATACGTAATGAAAAAGGCGTTATTATAGGCGTATACTAGAAACGTCATTCGAGATGATATCATAAATGGGTGGAGTCATAAGAGAATCTTGCAATGTCAGCAGAAATACTTGGCAGAGATGCGCGCGCAGCCGCATGACGTGTGATTGACGTGTGACTAGAGGGTGAAAGAGACTTGACATTTAGCTCTACATGTGGAGACAGAAGTCTGGAGGGTCAGGTCAACCTAATCCCAAATCGTATCTAGTATCTGGTGTTTAAGGAACTGTATTATCTGGAAGGAAAGGTCTCTCGGGCAGAGTCTATTCTATACTGACTGTTAGTGCGTGTACAAGCGTCTACATGTCTACATGAGATGCGTGGGGCATGGGCCTTCCATGGTAACAGGAGCTATGAATTACTGGCACGGAGGCAGTGAGGCCGGGCCCTTTGCTCTGTAGCTGAAAGGATGTTTACCTAAACTACTAGACAGAAAGGCATTGGATGAGGAGCAGAGCAGATAACTTTGAAGGCTGAATACAGTTTTTGGCAGGCAACAGGCCGAGTCAGGCACCGTTAGCCGCGCAGGGAGTAGGACAAAGTTCATGGATACAGATGCAAACTCAGGCTGTAGCTTTCAGAGACAGAAGAGGCTCGACGGCAGAATTCAGGGCCTACTCGCCTGAACTGTAAAACGTGGAAAGTGAACCATATAAAGTCGGTGGCCAATCATACTTAGAAACGGAATATCCGACCCATTCATGGCGGATCTGAAAGAGGACATGTTGACGGTGGACGCACATGTATTTGCGTCTTCATAGCTGGAAGTGGAGGGAACATACATGTACTTGTAGCATGTACATGGAGCCGTTGGGGTCTAAGATAGGGGACATAACTGATCATAAAATTCATATTTCCTCATTCCCTCCTTGTCCCCTACGGACCCTTCATGAAATATCGATCTTCATTAATCCATCAATCTGCTCATATAACATCATTTGCTCTTCTTTCTTCTTCCGAGATCTTGAATGAAAACTTGAATGTGGAATACACGATGTGGCACACAGACCACAAATCGCTGGCCCACATTGGAGACACAGGCAGCAACTGAATATTATGAGAAAGCCAATACCTAGGAAGGATAGGATCCTCCATCCCCAGGCTGACAACACGCTCCAGAGCCAACCGGACCAAGTCCAGGTGCCTGGATTCTGGTGTATCTGGCTTACAATCTTATGAAGACGAGTTATGGCTTTATATACTGATGGCGCGTTTTCTGGTATGAAAACACAGCAACTTGATCCGATGACCCTACAAGCTCCGCCCCTATCAGCCAGGATGACGTCAAGGACAAGACGATTTTGAAGAACAACAATCCGCATGGCAGACTG
This sequence comes from Triturus cristatus, assembly GCF_964204655.1. NCBI lineage: Eukaryota > Metazoa > Chordata > Amphibia > Caudata > Salamandridae > Triturus > Triturus cristatus. The sequence continues at coordinate 35,094,743 of NC_140590.1, read as the reverse complement.
CTCCTCTGTTAAGTTGCCTAGGGCGGAAGTAGTTTCATTCACTACTGCTTCAAGTGTTCTAGTTAATCTACGTATCAGTTTACTATTGGTGACAACACCTATATAGGGAAAAAAACCTTTATTGAAATCTGTGTATTGCTCCCATGTCGTTTCAGTATAGTCGACAATTGGGAGATCTCTCTGTGGTCTATTGTGTACTAAATGCGTATTCCTATGATAATCAGGAGGTGCTAGGAAAACAGGTGGCAAAAGAAATGCAATGTAACAGGTACCATCCCAATCTAGAGGTAAACGTATATATGCGGTATGACCACATATGAAGTAGGAATGACGAGAAGCTCTAAATGTAGACTTGCCTTGGTCATTGAATTTGATCACAGTAGTGCATTTACTATGACCCATATATACTGAACCATTCTTTCTTATACATAGTTCTCCTTTAACTGGAAATACTGACATAGCAGGCAAGATAGGTGTAGCTCCGGATTCAACATTCAGAATCATGAGGTTAAGTGTAAAGTTACCTAATCCATATACTTCATTTTCTAGATCAGTTCCTGTTCTTTTGGGAAGTCCCTCCTTGTTAGGGTAGCAAACTTTAAGCAAAACTAAGTGCAGGTTTCCCCATACCTTGTTGTCTTGATCAACTACGGAATTTGAGCCTAAAGAGTTAATCAAACTAAACCAAGCTCCACAGGAACCATTGTGTGTGAATGGATACGGAAAGAGAGGCAGAACTCCCTTGTATTTCTGGTAGGGAGGGAGTCGGCCACATATCCAACAGTTTGTTGCGTTACTGGTCTGATGGGAATGATGTAACATACTAATGAATGTGTTATTACGCAGCGCAAATCTGTAAGACAATTCATGTGGAGGTAATTCACTAAAAGAATGTTCGGCAGTAACATTGAAAGCATGCTTGGAAATAGGGTAATATATATGCAACAGTATACTAGCAGCGAGAATCAAAAAGCTTAGAAAGAACATAATCAACAATGTTACTACACAGTGACTACGAAGTGATTTACAGTATTCATGCTTTTGGAGCTTTTTCTGTCTATTTCTCTCTCTATTTCGGTCTAGAGGATACATGTCAGAGACAAATTCAACCGATTCACCTTGAAGAGGACTTAAACAATCAAATTGTCTGACTTGCTAGACCTTAGCTTTAGTTTATAGTTCTCGGACTCAGTCTTTTCGACCAGGGGAAGTTTTGAATCAGTCTGTGAGGGAACGCAGGGCTGAAAGTTCAAGTCTGACGGTAATCCATGAAATTTTTTGATATGGCTCGAGTGCAACCATCCTTTACGTCCCTCAAGCTTCACGGCAGTCCTTGTGGTCAATAAGACGAGCTTGGGCGACTGCCAACGAGGCTCCAGCGGGCTCTTCGAAGTTCCTCACAAGCACAAAATCTCCGGGAACCACTTCATGCGGCTTCACCTCAGTGTTATCGGGAAAAGCTGCAGCTACCTGTGAACGACAAGATTGTAGTGCAGACATCAAGGAAGCCAGGTAATCTGTCAGCATATTACAATCAACATCAGTAATTTTACGAGGTATAGGCGTCCCCCACATATTCGGTGGTCTACCGAAGATCACCTCATACGGGGATAGCCCTGTTCGAGAATGTGCTATCATTCTCATGTAAAAGAGCGCAACTGGTAAGGCTACTATCCAGTCGACTCCTTTTTCTCTACAGATTTTCGCAAGTCTGATTTTCAGAGTCTGATTATGACGCTCCACGAGACCTGCTGCCTCGGGATGTCGGACACAGTGGAATTTCCATTGATAGCCTAACAAGAGTGAAACGTGTTTCATTAGCTCGGATGAGAACGGCTGACCGTTATCTGAATACACAGCACGGGGCAAACCATACCGTGGGAAAAATTCGCGAACCAGCTGCTTAGCAGTGGTCGGGGCAGTGTAATCTGAGACTGGGTAGGCTTCCGTCCAACGGGAAAGCGCACATACAACTACGAGGACATATTTGAATCCTCGACAACGTTCCATCTGGATATAATCCATCTGGAGGATTTCAAAAGGATGATCGGGAGGTTGAAATCCACCTTGCTCTACGGGAATGCTTTTACCGGGATTGAACTGACAACAGATCATACAGGTACGTACTTTCTGTTTGGCTGCTGCTCGCAAGTGTTTATTGAACCAAATATGTTGGATACTATCTAGCATAGCTTTTTCTCCTAGGTGCGCTGGACTATGTATTGTGTTAATGATAACTTGGACCATGGAATCGGTCTCACAGGACAATCTCTTAGGAAATGACCTGATTTCCCACAGTACAAACAAAGTTTGTTCTCTCTCCGTCTTTGTCTTTCTTCGTTGGTCAATGGTCCCTTCACAATCCCTATCTGCATAGGTACTGTATCATCATTACCCTTCTCCGTATCAGGTTTCTTCTCACGGTACGGCATCCATCTAAAGTCCCCCTTACCCTTCTCTCTCTTTCTTTCATTAAGACGGTGATCAATCTTAACCACTAAGTCTATCAAGGCTGGACAAGTATCGGGGGGATCCACTACTTGCGCTAAGGCGTCCTTTAAATCGTCTCGTAATCCTTTATAGAAAAGTGCACTCCGCTTTTCCTCAGGCCAACCAGCCTCCACTACTAATCTACTTAATCGTCGCTCAGCCCCACTCTCTTCAACATCTACATGAAACCGCTCGCTGCCATCGCACGCCATAACAACCTCAACATCATTTCCTACGCCGATGACACCCAGCTAATTCTCTCCCTCTCCAGAGACCCCGACACCGCCAAAGCCAGCCTGCACGAAGGGATGACAGACGTCGCTGAATGGATGAACATCAGCCGCCTGAAGTTGAACACGGACAAGACAGAAGTCCTCATCCTGGGACCATCACCCTCCGCATGGGATGACTCCTGGTGGCCCCCGGCACTAGGCACCGCACCTGAACCGACGGACCACGCACGCAACTTGGGCGTCATACTGGACTCCTCCCTATCGATGACCAGACAAGTCAACGCCGTCTCCTCAGCTTGCTTCCTCAACCTCCGCATGCTCCGAAAGATCTTCCGATGGATCCCGACCGAGACCAGGAAGACGGTCACCCACGCTCTCGTCACCAGCAGACTAGACTACGGAAACACCCTCTACGCCGGTACTACAGCCAAGCTTCAGAAAAGACTTCAGCGTATCCAGAACGCCTCCGCCCGACTCATCCTGGACGTCCCCCGACGCAGCCACATCTCGTGCCACCTGAGAGACCTGCACTGGCTCCCTGTCAACAAGAGGATCACGTTCAGACTCCTCACCCACGCACACAAGTCCCTCCACGACCTAGGCCCAGGGTACCTCAACAGCCGCCTCACCTTCTACACGCCCACCCGCCGGCTACGTTCCGCTAACCTCGCCCTCGCCGTCGTCCCTCGCATCCAGAGAGCCACCGCTGGAGGAAGGTCATTCTCCTACCTGGCAGCTAAGACTTGGAACTCCCTACCCGTCCACCTGCGGATGACCCAGGACCACCTGGCCTTCAGGAAACAGCTCAAGACCTGGCTGTTCGAGCAGTAGCAGACCCCCTTCCCCAAGCGCCTTGAGACCCTCACGGGTGAGTAGTGCGCGATATAAGTTCCATGATTGATTGATTGATTGATTGAAAGTAGTTATGTAACTGGCCAAATCTTTGGTACCCTGACGTAAATTCAAGAGTTCAGTGTCAGCAGAATGTGTAAATGTGTGTTTATCGAATAACTTCTTAAGCTCTCGACGAAAAGCATTGTAGTCATGTAATAAGGGGTCGTCTCTCTCTAGGAGTGGTATGGTCCAATTTGCAGCTACCCCTCCCAGATAGGATATAACAAAGGCCACCTTGGCTTGTTCTGTGGGAAAGCAGGAGGCTTTGCACATAAAGTGCAACTGGCATTGGCTGATAAATACGGCGAATTTTGCCGAGTCCCCAAAGAACCTCTCAGGGGGTGCTAAAGGTATAGTTTGGGGCGTGGACACCTGTATCACTGGGGGTGAAGTGCTCGAACCTGGTCGACCTCCTTCACTCTCTACTCTCCTGTCCCTTTGTAAGGAATCTACCCTAGTCGCTAACGACTGAGTTTCCACCTGAAGATTTCCTATCATATGCGCCAAATCCGCTAAGGATACTTGACTCAGTTTCATGATGCCTGGGCAGAAATAATAGTTATATCGTTTTAGGCTTTGCGTTCTGTCAGGTACTTCAAGGCGGTGAAGTGTCTCACCTGTGTTTCTGCAGAGACGCCCAGGAACTGATGACAATATCCACAACTTCCACAATCACCACCTAAGCATACCAGACTCTATACTGCAGAGGTGATTAGGGGAAGAAGAGAGACAAAACAAGGATAGAGAAAAAAGGGGATGACTGTCGTGTTCAATCTCTGCCTTCAGTTGCTTCACAGTGGGTTAGCTAAAAGAAAGAAGGAGGGGTTAGCTAACAGAGGAGATAATGTATCCTGTCTAACCCTCACGAGTCTGTGCTATACCTTAATTCTCCCTTCTTCTTGTCTGGCATGGAAAACATATAAATTGGGACACCCAGGAGGCTGTAAGAACAAGCATAGTGCACTCAATATATATATACGTCAAACATAGAGAGTGTAAGTGCGACTAATTAGTTTCAGGCTCACCAGTAATTCATCCCTGCTAACTTATAAGGTAATCACACTGCACTCTTAATGCCAGGATATCAGGATTCTCCAGTCCATTTATAGAGATTGCAGCAGTTAGAACAGCACAAATACAAAAGGACAAATAAAGGAAAGAGCGACCTTCAATTGTTACCAGGGTTCAGGTGTACTTGGATTTGTCATCTGTAGTCCGGTGTACTCACAGTTGGGTCGCAGTAACAGTTCCAGGATACTGAGAGCGGAGCAACGAAGTTAAGGAGACAAAGGAAAAGCGGCACTTAAATAGCAGGAGCAAAGAGCAGTGGAAGTCCTGCCGAGAAGTTGTACGGAGAGCCTTCGGACCGGCCGCCCGACGGAACACTGGTTCAACAACCGAGCTAACACCAGGCCCGGCCGGTAGGCGGAACTTACAGCTCTCACACCACTACTCCACAGCGGAACCCCTCTCTTTGTACTCCTGACGCTGGGGCTGCGCCGCATATGACTTACCAATGCGGGATTGAAAGGAACGGTATGGAGGTTCCACGGCGCGATGAGTCTTAAAGTGCCAACGGGGAAGAGTTCAGGATGAACGCGGGATCAGGATTTCAGATAACGGGATCCTCCAAGAAATCGGATGAGCTTCGGGTATACGGGGCTTCAGGATTCAGTACGCAAAGCGCTACTTCCGGGGGAAGCCAGGCTTTTGTCCCTGCCTGACTCCTCCGCGCATGCGCGTTCCATAGTCGCCATCTTTGGTTCGGAGCGGCGACCTTCATGACAGTACACTCCTCCCAACGACCCCCCCACGGGTTTGGGTTTATTAGGATGTCGTCTGTGGAAGATGCGAAGCCGTCTGGGTGCATGCACATTACCAGCTGGTTCCCATGATCGCTGTTCGATTCCATATCCTTTCCAATGAATCAAGTATTGCAATCTTTGTCTGACTCTTCTGGAATCTATGATTCTTTCCACTTCATATTCTGGTTCCTCGTCTATGAGAAGGGGTGCAGGAGTGGGCGGTAGGCGAGTTCCTGGCTCAACAGGTTTCAACAAAGATATGTGGAAGACAGGATGGATCTTTAGAGATGGGGAAGAGCTAATTTCATGGCCACCGGGTTTACTACCTTGAGTATCTCGTATGGTTCTATGTACCTAGGTTTGAACTTGCAGGAACCCTTTAAAGCCACATTCTTTGCAGATAACCATACTTTGTCTCCCTGTTTATACTCGGGCCCTGGTCTTCTATGAGCATCTGCTCCTTCCTTATACCGAGCCTTTGCTTGTTCAAGATTTCTCTTAGCTGTCTGATGAACTGTTTGAAGGTCTTGTATCATCTCTATGGCCTCGGGAGTAGAACAAGAAGAGTAGATGGGTTGACAGATGGTTCTGGGATGATACCCGTAAGTGCACATGTAAGGGGTGGTTTTGATAGAAGTATGGTAGCTGTTGTTATAGGCTATCTCTGCCACCCACACTAAGTCATCCCATTCTCCAGTAGACTGCAGGGCCTGACACCTAACATACTGTTCAAAGCATTGATTTACCCTTTCTGTTTGTCCATCCGTCTGAGGGTGGTGGCTGGAGGACAAACGGGCATCTATCTGTAACAAAGCACACAATCCGTTCCAAAACTTAGAAACGAATTGTGCTCCTCTGTCCGAAATGACCACAGACGGGAGTCCATGTAGTCGAACTATCTGTTGTAGGAAAATCTGAGCCAAGGTTCGTGATGTGGAGAGTTTGGTTAACGGAATGAAGTGTGCTAGTTTTGAAAACGTGTCTACAACCACTAATAAAGTAGTGTGTCCCCTTGATGTTAGTGGTAAGTCTACTATAAAATCGAGTGAAACCGTATGCCATGGGCGTGGAGGTGTGGGCAAAGGAAGCAAAAGCCCCATTGGTCTTTGATTGGACGCTTTGCCTTGGGCGCATATGCTGCATTGCTGAATATAGAGTTTGGTGTATTTTCTCATATCAGGCCACCAGAACCTTCTACGTAAGGACTCTAGAGTTTTCGCATACCCTGGATGTCCTGCAGGGGGATGTGAATGGGTCCATTGTAACGCTTGTTCCTGTAGCTCGATAGTGGGAAGCACCAGCCCTCCTCCTACATAAGAACATCCAGCCTCTTTAGTGACCATATTTGAACCTATTAGGTCTTTCATATTAGCAGCAATTTGTTCACGTTGAACTTGATCAAGAAAATCTTCTTCGGAACAGATTCCCCCTATTATCTTCTCCTGGGCTATAATAAGGGGTGGTTCTAGATGGGTTACTTCGTTTTCCTAGCCTAGTCGGGATAAGGCGTCCGCCTTCCCATTCTTTTTTCCTGCCTGATAACGGATGATAAAGTCAAATTCATTAAAGAACTGAGACCATCGTAACTGTCTGAAGGAAAGGGCTTTTGCTGATTTTAAATATTGCAAATTACGATGATCAGTCAGTACTGTGAATGTGTGATTGGCTCCTAGTAAGTATTGCCTCCATTCTTCAAACGCCTTTCTTATGGCCAACAATTCTTTGTCCCCTATGGCGTAATTTATTTCAGCGGGAGTAAGCTTTCGTGAAAAGAAGGCCACTGGATGCAATATTCCAGTCTGGGGGTCGTACTGTGAGAGAACTCCTCCCACAGCTACGTGGGAAGCGTCTGCTTCTACTACAAACTCGTGATCTGGGTTCGGATGCCTTAGCACTGGGGCTTGAGTAAAAGCCTTCTTTAGTCTTTGGAATGCGTCTTCCGCCTCCGGGGTCCACAGGAATTGTACGCCTTTTTTCAAGAGAGTAGTGATGGGTGAAACCAACTGGGAAAAATTTCGAATAAATCTACGATAAAAATTGGCAAAGCCAATGAAACACTGTGTCTCCTTTACCGTCTGGGGAGCTGCCCATCTGTGAAAAGCTTCCACCTTAATCGGATCCATCCTAAGACCTTGGGGTGAAATGATGAAGCCTAAAAAGGGTACTTCTTGTACATGAAAGATGCATTTCTCCAGTTTACAATAGAGCTTGTTAGTCCTTAACCTCTCTAGTACGTTTCTAACATGTTTCTCATGTTCTGCCATGGAACGGGAAAAAATAAGTAGGTCGTCGATATAGACAATAACATACTTATCAATCATGTCCTTGAGGGTTTCATTGATGAAGAGCTGGAATGCCGAGGGGGCATTACACAGTCCAAACGGCATCACTAAATATTCGTATAGACCGAATTTAGTGCAAAATGCCGTCTTCCATTCATCCCCCTCTCTAACACGGACGAGATGGTATGCTCCGCGTAAATCCAGCTTTGTGAACACTGTTGCACCCATTACACGGTCGAGAAGGTCAGAAATCAGAGGCAATGGATACCTGTTTTTTATAGTAACCATATTAAGTGCTCTGTAGTCAATGCAACATCTCAGACCCCCCTCTCTCTTAGGTATAAAGAAAAGAGAGGCAGAAGCCGGAGAGCGTGAGGGACGAATGAATCCTATATGTAGCATCTTGTCTAGGTATTCTCGAAGATAAATGTTCTCTTTTTCAGTAAGATTATATACTCGACTGCTTGGTATACGAGCTCCTGCCTGTAAATCTATCCGCAGTCATAAATTCTATGTGAAGGAAGACTGGTGGCTTCCTTTTCATCGAATATAGAGTGAAGATCCTGGTACACAGGGGGCAAGGACCCCTCCTCAAAAGTAATCGAGGCCACTTGATCACTCCCAGAGACCAAAAAGGAAGGTTTGTTATCCAAACTTGATTCTTTCCTAAATTCCAATGTTAATTCTTTCCAATTGATGAGAGGGTTGTGTTGGCGCAACCAGGGCAAACCTAATATAACTGGGAACTGGGGGGCTCCGATTAGATCAAAGACCATAGTCTCCGAGTGTTGATTTTCAATATCAACCCGTAGGGGTACGGTCTGGTGGGTGACGGGACCAGAGGTTAAGGTACTACCATCGATGGTAGTCACGTCTTCCCAAACCGCCTTGGCTACTTGATCGATATTGTGATTCCTAGCCCATAGGAGATCCACAAAATTACCTGACGCTCCTGAATCGATCATCACCGGAACCTCTACTCGGTGCCGACCCCATGAAATACAGGCTGTGACAAAGAAATGACGGGCTTGTCTTAAAGGCCTGTCAGAAGAGGAGACAAATAATCCTGAAGTACCCGAAAACCCTGTCTCCTTAGGTCTCGGGTTTATTAGTTTTCCGAGCGTGTAACTGGTTTTGGTCTCACAGGACAATCTCTTAGGAAATTACCTGATTTCCCACAGTACAAACAAAGTTTGTTCTCTCTCCGTCTTTGTCTTTCTTCGTTGGTCAATGGTCCCTTCACAATCCCTATCTGCATAGGTTCTGTATCATCATTACCCTTCTCCGTATCAGGTTTCTTCTCACGGTACGGCATCCATCTAAAGTCCCCCTTACCCTTCTCTCTCTTTCTTTCATTAAGACGGTGATCAATCTTAACCACTAAGTCTATCAAGGCTGGACAAGTATCGGGGGGATCCACTACTTGCGCTAAGGCGTCCTTTAAATCGTCTCGTAATCCTTTATAGAAAAGTGCATTTCGCTTTTCCTCAGTTCCGAGTGTTCCGTGGGCTGGTATTTTCTGATTCAGCTCGAGGTCCCTTCGCGATCCCTGGTCCGTCAACCTATGGGTCCCTGAGAAGGGAACTTGAACTTTAAGTGGGCTTTCCTGATTGCTCCAGACATGCCCTGACTCTCCATCACTTGGGGAATCCCCGGGACCTTGCTGGTCCTCACCGAAGCATCTTTTCTCTGACCACGTGGTTTGGATTTGCCTAGGCTTGTTGGTGTTCAATCGGATACTGAACCCCCCATCCTTCGTGGGGCAGCTCGCCTGCAGACTCTGGTCATCGTCGACGTCTCCTGGTCCCCGTGGCTGCAGAGTCAAGCTTCACCTGTTCTCACCTGAAATACCCGACATCGGTGGACATTCGCCTATTGTGCCCCTGGTCACTGGCAAGTGACCCAGACTCTGTCCCCTCTGCTTTCATGTTCTTCTCAGCTCCAATCCAGGCTTGGATCACACCGGACACTTCTCATCTTCCCGGCAGCAACACTTCCTCGCATCACGCCATTGAAAACGACGAAGATTCCCGACACCATTTGACTCCTATGCACCCGGCTTCCCTGGGTTAGGTAACACAAGTACTCATGGCCACTGATGAGAGACAGGAGGAAGAGAGTAGCCTTCTCCCTGATCTCCTCTCTCAGGACCCCGTTGATGGATCACTTGAAGGAGTAGTCTTGGCAGATAGCCTCACTGATCTTCCTGGTCTCTTTTCTCTGACACCCAGTCAAACCACCTGGTATATATATGAAGTGGACACAGATGGCAGCCTGCCTGTGAAGAGCAAAAGTTACAGATAACCTGATCCTGTCAGAGATTGCATCAGGACAGAGGACCAAAAGATGCTGGAGTTTGGGGTCATTGAGCCTTCAGATAGCCCTTGGGCTAGTCCTGTAGTCCTTGTACCAAAACCTCACACCCAGGATGTGTTGACTATAGAGGCCTCAATGCAGTCCCTAGGACTAATACCAATCCAATTCCGAGGGCAGATGAACCGAATGATAAGTTGGCCTCTGCCAAATGTCTCAGTACCTTTGACCTGACTGCTGATTATTGGTAAATCAAATTCTATGACAATGCCAAACCAAAAACAGAATTTCCAAACCCCAGAGGGCATTATCAATTTATTGTGATGCCTTTTGGTTTATAAAATATACCTGCCACATTTCAGAGGCTGGTAAATAAAGGCTTAACAGGTCTGGAAGCCTATAGTGCAGCATATTTAGATGATATAGCTGTCTATATCTCCACCTGGAAGGATCAACTGGTCCACCTCAGAAATGTACTTGAGGCACTGCAGAAGGCAGGCCTCACTAATGAGGCCACAAAGTGCCAGATTTGGCAGAGTAAGGTTGTGTACTTGGGCCACCTTGTAGCCATTGGAGAGCAACATTCAGACCATCATGGACTGGATCACTCCCACTACCCAGACTCAGGTCAGAGCTTTCTTGGGCCTCACTGGGTACTACAGGAGGTTTGTTAAGGTCTTTGGATCCATAGTGACACCCTTTAATGATCTCCAAAAGGAGGCCTAAGAAAGTCCAGTGGACGGTTAGCTATCAGAGGACATTTGATGACCTAAAGCACACCATGTGCTCTGCTCCAACTCTGCAAAGTCCTGACTGCTCCAAACCATTCATTGTCCAGACAGATGCTTCTGAGATACGGATAGGTGCAGTATTATTACAGCTTAATGCAGAGGGCCAAGATCAACCAGTAGCTGTTATAAGCAGAAGGTTGACCCAGAGAGAAGTATTGGTCAGCTATTGAGAGGGAGGCCTTAGCTGTGGTCTGAACCTTGAAGAAGTTGAGGCCTGTTTGGCCAAAACTGGACAAAGGACAGGGGAGTATTCTCCCCTCTGTATGGCCCCTCCAGTTGGTGGGATCCCTGAGTTGTTCCAACCCTTTCCCTACTTAAGAGCACCTCAATAGGTGGGTCCTCAGATTCATTGTGGAACAAGACTCACCTCTGAAGCCAAGACACTCTTTGACTGTCTGGACCCTTGGACTTTGTTGGACTTCGACTGGAACTGAGACTGCACCAAGAAAGACTCCTGCTGCTCCTGGTCTCAATGTTCTTTAAATCTTCTGCATCGTCTGTGTCTGTGCTTCATCCCGGTTCTCCGGAAGGCCTGTGGGTATCAAGGACTTCCGAAGTAATCTCCATTGGAGTGAAGGAGTCACTCCCCTTCATCTGCTGGCACCGCAACGAAGCTGACCGGTCTGCTGCACCTGCCGTCCTATGGATTTCCAAAGGCCCAGCTACACAAGTGGTGGTTCTGCAGCTCCCTAGTGGCCTGACTTGTCTTCTCTGCAATTTTGAGGACAGTATCCCTCGTTAAAGCTGCTGGGACTAAATCCTTGTGCAGAGTGTTGACTTGCTGTAGCCAAGGCTTGTTATCTCTGCACTCCAGAGATCTTTGGGCTACAAGAAGTTCCACCCTTCTGGACCTCATCCCTTGAAGATCAGCATCCTCACTGTATCTTCTGCATCTGGGGCATCCACGATAACGGTAGCTCTCCAACCTCCTGTCTTCCCAAAGGTTTCTTCTGGGTCCTCTGGGAAGGGTCCTTGTGAGAAGTTGGCCTGGCATATGCTGTCCACTAGTTATAGGGGACACCTTGCACCAGTCCAATTTGACTCTTATGGTGATAGGTTAAAAGACAACCTTTAAAGAAAGCTATCCTAGTGGTAGCTGTGGAGAGCAGCCTTCAGGCTAAGTCTTGAAGGAGTGTTAAGCTTATTGTTTTACCATGGATAACCTCTTGAATAACCAAATGAAAGAGTAGCCCACACAGGTGTATATTCAAAATAAATGTATTTATTCTAAGAACAAATCCCACTAGTCTCTTTATGAGGCTGGAGGTAAATATACAATTCAATAAAGCAATAATAGTTACAATAAATAGCACTGGAATCACAGGGCCCCGGGGGGGACCAAACCATATATCAAAAAAGTGGTATAAGAACCACGACAGTTCTGCAGGCAGTGCCTAGGGCACTTAGGGTCGCTGGCCCCTTACGAAACCACCCAAGGTAGTGAGCAAGGGGACCCACGGAGAACGTGTGCAGTATTTAAACTAAGGCAGGAATCCCCGTTAAACCCTATGGGAATGTCACGGTTGGAAAATGCAGGAATCTAGACACTTCAAGCAAGAGTTCGAGTTCAGGAGTTTTAAGTTAAGCTCTTGGAGGGCGCACAACCACAATAGTAACGAGGTACCACTGTTACCTGCCCCAGGGAAGCCGGGCGCATAGGTCGTTTTCGGTGTCGGGTCGATGTCTCGTTCTCTATGGGAAAACGTGAAGAACTGCTGCTGGAGAGAAGAGTCATCAATGTCGTGCCGGTTGAAGATGAAGATCTTGAAGAAGAGGACCTGAAAGCAGAGGGGACAGAGTCTGGGTCACTAGCCAGTGACCAGGGACCTCCGGAGAGAGAGCCCTTCAATGTCGGGTGCTTCTGGGTCGAAGAGGTGAAGCTTGGATCAGCAGCCACAGAGTCCAGGAGGTGTCAAGGAAGGCCACCTGCTGGAAGGTGACTGTCCCACGAAGGATGAAGGCCGCTGCAGTGTTAGTGTCTGGATTGGAGCCACTAAACCTTGGCAACCGCAACCCACGCAAGGATGAAGAAACAGCTACGGTGCAGACCCACAAGGTCTGAGCGAGGTCTCCAGCGAGGAGACTGAAGAGCAGGCCTGGAGCAACCAGAGGAGCTTGTTAAAGTGAAGATTGACCTCCGCCAGGGCCCACCAGTCGAGAGACCAGGGACCGCGGGAGGCAGCAAAATGGCGTGCGTAAAGATGCACCCACGGGTCGCCGAAGCGGGCTGGAGCGTCGATCTTTGGCCCAGGTGATGCTGAGAGGTTGTCTCAAAGTTAGGCCAAAGCACAACTTCCCCACTCGCCGGGTTCGTGTGCTGTGCAAGAGGTGGCTGGTGTCCTGGGGTATTGGGTATCTCGGCACCCATGGGGTCCACAGTGCTCAGCCTTGCTGTGCACACTCACTGACCTCTGGGATGCTTGGGAACCTACCTCAGGGTAGGCAGACGTCTTCGAAGTCTGTAGGAGCAGCAGAGTGCCAACCGGGTCAGTTGCAGTGTTTTAGGTGCCTTCCAAGCAGGGGGGTAACTCCTTTACCCCAAGGGAGATTTCTTCCGTCAGCTGGGCAGCAGCTCGTCGAAGTTTCAAGTTTTAGAAGCAAAGTTCTCGTCCAAGATTAATCTGAGGCTCTGGGGACCCTGCACCCACCTTTATCCAAGGATTAGGGGAGTGGCTAAACCAGGGGCCACCAATGAGAGTTCAGGCGGAAAAGGTGGCTACACCCTCTCCCCTTTGTTGAGTTTCCCGCCAGAGCAAGGGACAGGATGCCCCCGAACCAGTTTGAAGCGGTGTATGCAGAAGTAGGCACCGAAGGGGCCTACATGCAAGTTTGAAAGGAATCCTAAAGTGCACCCACCAGTTCCAATCCACATAGACTGTCTGGGGAGGTGAGGACACCTCCCTGCAACAGGATCCTCATTGTCCAGCTGCCTTGGCTGGAGTTCTGCCCAGCAACAGGCAGCCAGAATTGTGTGGGTGGCAGGTAGCATCCATTTTGTACTACCGGTGCTCTTTTAACTTGGTGTCTAAAATCAACCGCTTTTACCATATCACCCTTCTAGCAGAGCGGAATCATACCCCCCTCCAGTTACTGGAGTGGGGGTATGATTCCAAGATGTTTGACACCAAACACGGCATGGTTCTGGTGGGCAGCCATTCTCAAGTTAGCATTCTACTGCGATTGATTATAATGCGCTTAAGAGTATATGGTATGGCTGCACTACAAACAACCTCGAAATCGTTTTAACGAAAGTTGCAGAGGGGCCCTACTCAGGTAGGGGTTCCCCCTCACACATTTCTCAGCACCCTGCCTTGTAGGATTAGCAAGGCCTGCCTTAGGGGTGAGTTATGAGGATATATGTGTTGTACTTAGGTGGGATACAGGCTACCTTTATCCCTGTAAGGGGTGCTAGCACCACCTTACCCAGACTACAGTAGTGGTCTGGTGGTGTCAGTTTGTATGGCGGTCCCAGGGGTGGCACAATAAGTGCTTCAGCCCCTGGTAGGCCTCTGAGGGACCCATGCCCTGGGTACCTAGGGTACCATCTACAAGGGGCTCACAGGGTGTCCTCAGTATCCAATTGGTATGTACCTAGGGTACTCACATCAGTTTAGAGAGGAAGCAGATAGGCTGGGATCCTGGATAGCAGGGCCACAGCCTGGCTAGAGTAAAAAAACAGTCAAACCATCAGCAAAAAGTTGGGGGCAACTATGCAATCGATGCCAATCTCCTACACAACCCCCGCCCAAACGCAGGGACATTAAACTAACCTTGACCAGTTGAGTCTTCATGTTCTAAGCGGAAATATCTGGAGGGCCATCTGCATTGGCATGGTTGCTCCCAGGTCTATGTTCCACTGTATAGTCTATCCCCTGTAGGGAAATGGACCACCTGAGTAGTTTGGGGTTTTCACCCTTCATCTGTTTTAGCCATAGGAGGGGCTTATGGTCAGTTTGAACAATGAAGTGAGTGCCAAACAAGTATGGCCTCAGCTTCTTCAAGGCCCAGACCACAGCAAAGGCCTCCCTCTCTATAGCTGACCAACGTTTCTCTCTGGGGGTCAACCTTCTGCTAATAAAAGCTACTGGTTGATCCTGGCCCTCCTCATTCAGTTGTGATAATACAGCACCTACCCCCACCTCAGATGCATCAGTTTGAACTATGAATTCTTTGGAGTAGTTGGGGCTTTGGAGCACTGGAGCAGAGCACATGGCCTGTTTTAGGTCATCAAAAGCTTTCTGACAGCTGACAGTCCACTGAACTTTCTTGGGCATCCTCTTAGAGGTTAAGTCATTTAGGGGGGTCACAATGGATCCATATCCCTTTACAAATCTTCTGTAGTACTCAGTCAGGCCTAAGAAAGCTCTGACCTGGGTCTGGGTGGTTGGAGCAACCCAGTCCATGATGGTCTGGATTTTGCTCTGCAATGGTTGAACCTGGCCTCCACCCACAAGGTGGCCCAGATACACAACCTGACTCTGCCCTATCTGGCATTTGGTAGCCTTGATAGTGAGTCCTGCCTTTTGCAGGGCTTCCAAAACTTTCCTTAGGTGGATCAGGTGATCCTCCCAGGTGGAGCTAAAGACAGCAATGTCATCTAGATATGCTGCACTGAAGTCATCCAGGTCTGTGAGGACTTGGTTCACCAACCTTTGAAAAGTGGCAGGTGCATTTTTCAAACCAAAGGGCATCACAATAAATTGATAATGCCCACCAGGGGTTGAAAATGCTGTTTTGGCTTTTGCAGATTCAGCTACCCTTATCTGCCAGTAGCCAGCTGTCAGGTCAAATGTGCTCAGATACTTGGCTGAGGCCAATTTATCTATGAGCTCATCTGCTCTGGGAATGGGATGTGCATCGGTCCTAGTGACTGCATTGAGTCCTCTGTAGTCTACACAAAACCTCATCTCTTTCTTGCCACCCTGGGTGTGAGGTTTGGGTACCAGGACTACTGGGCTAGCCAATGGCTATCTGAGGGCTCAATAACTCCCAATTCCAACATCTTTTGGACTTCTGTCCTTATGCAGTCCCTGACATGATCAGGTTGCCTGTAGATCTTATTCTTCACAGGTAGACTGTCCCCAGTGTCCACTTCATGAGTGCACCAGGTGGTCTGACTTGGAGTCAGTGAAAACATATGTCTGAATGACTGGAGAACTTGTCTGCAGTCAGACTGTTGCTGGGCAGTGAGGCTGCCGGCCAAGGCTACACCATGAAGAACCAGAAACCTTATGGGCCTGGCGGCGCAGGGTACGCCTTAATCTCCTGGGTTCTCCTGCTTCAGCTAACAGAGACACGGGGACACTCTGTCGGCGTAAAAGATCAGATTTTATTAGCTGCAGCTAGTACAGTTGTCCTAGAAGTACACACGGTATGTTCTCAGGAGACTGCCACTTCACTCCGTGGCGCACAATCTTTTATAGTACATAGGTGACATATACATTAACGAAGGACACACCTAAAACATACATGAAAAACCAATAAGAATAGTCTGAAAGTAAGTCAGAGCCAATAGAAAGAATTGGAAAACAAAGGTATCGAGTAACCCGAAGAAGCCTCTCCTCCAACTGTGTTTGCCACCCCTCCCCACAGGTTAAGGTACTAACGTGTCTGTAACTGACTTGCAGGTAGTGAGATACGTTTGTGTGTTTTGGAGAACAGTTGTGAAATGAGAGAATACGAGCAGAGGACAGTGAAGGCCAGAAGATAAGATAAAGTCAGAAGAGAATAGTGTGAATCAACAGATAGTTGAGACAGGGATTAGAAAAACCAGACGGGGATTAGTGTACTCGGCCAGTCTCTAACACCAGCTTTGTAAACAGAGGCACAAGGCTATTTTGACACGATATTGCAGGAAAAGCAGAAAAGACTTTGTTCGTCGTGCTGCTTGAGTGAGGGCAACACAAAATGGCGGCGGAGCACAAAATGGAGGCTCAATACGATCGTGATCGAAAATCGAATTTCCTCAGACCCTCCTTTTGCCAGAACTCAGGCAAGGTACACAGACTCACGTTAATCTGAGTCGATGTCGATAGCCATGAGGTCATCGAGCTGTTGCTGTAACATCATTCTAATATTCTCTGTTCTTTGTGTCTTAGGTTTTGGGATGCACACAGTGACACAAAGGTCGCAGATGGCGGGACCACAGTGCATACAAAGACAACAAGAGAAAACGATGGCTAAAACCATACCAAGGAATGTTAGCACTTTCCAACCCCATTTGGACAGTAGTCCCCAAAACCATCCCAATAACGACCAATCTCCTTCGTCCTGATGAATCGACTCGGAGATTATATGTAATTTAGAGATGGCCTGATATACTGTTGGAGCATCATCAGGTATATAAATACAGCAACTTGATTTGATCAATTTACAGACTCCACCACGATCTGCAAGAATAACATCTAAGGCAACTCGGTTTTGCAAAGTCATAAGACGATCCGCCTGTAGTTCCGCTGTAATATTACTCAAAGCTCCTACAGTGATGTCTATGGTAGTCTCTACAACACGAGCCAGTTGTCTCATATTCCTGCTGTTTGCCATAGGACCCCAAAAGGAAGAAATCCTTTTAGGAAGTCTCCTCCCTCTTGTCCTGCTGTGTCTTTGGAATCAATAATTCCTCTGCCATATCTGTTTCTATGAAAATTTGAAGAAGCAGTGTATGTAGGGGGAAGAAGAAAAGCTATATAGCAAGTTCCAGAAAAATCAGTTGGCAACCACGTATAGGCTCTATCGTGACAGATAAAATACGTGCCTTGAGATGGCACTAATGGCGACGAATTCTGAGATGAGTGGATGTATGTATGGGAACAAAAACTTTTTCTCTGTTCGATGTCAGTAGTCTGGTCATTTATTTGCAAACAGAAATTGCCTTGATGAGGTACAGTCCAAATTGGTGGAGATTTTCCCTGTTTGACCTTATCACTAAGGCTAGTGATATAATGAGTGACGTTTAAGCCTGGGCAAAGCACTACGCTACGCTCACGTAGTTTGCGAAGTTCGCGCTACTTCGCACTACGCGAACTGCACGTAGCACAGTGCGAACACGCGTAGCGTAGTGTTGCGTTATGCTGCGGTAATTTTTGGCTTGCTCGCGGTCCTCAACGTCAAGTTGGCGACCGCGAGCAAGCAAAATGACATCCCGGCGAGACTTTTTCCTTGTTCGCGATCAGCAACTGCAAGTTGGCGATCGCGAGCATGGAAAATAAACCTCCCGGCGAGATTCCCAACGCGAGGAGGTCAGGTTTCTCATTGCGAGTGGTCGCGTATGCTCGCGACCGCTCGCGATGAGAAACTACCAGTTCGCGTTGAGAAAGCTGAAGCTCGAGTAAAAATCTAATCGAGCAGCAGAAAACTACAGCTCGCACTGTGCAAGATGCCATTTTCAATGATTGCACAGTGCCGGTTGCTTGTCCGCACTGTGCAATCATTGAAAACGACATCTGGCACAGTGCGAACAAGGTACTACGCAGTTCGCGAAGTGCTACGCGTAGCTCGCGTAGTGCGAACTTCACTTTGCGTAGCTTCGCGAAGTGCTACTTCGCGAACTATGCCCAGGCCTACCGTTCCAATTAGTATATGCTTTTCTCCATACAGCAGAAATGTTACTGTTTTCCATGATTTTAGCCATAGCTACCATTCCCTTTATCAATGAACTATGACTGAAATCTGGTCCACTAATATAAGAACTGACAGGTCGTTTAAATCGGCTTTGATAAGCGTTAGAGAAAATAACAAAATAAGCCCAAGCAGAACCTTCATAAGAGAACGGAAGGACTAAATATGGCATCCCTTTTTCTGTGGTATGAGGCATTAGTCCACACACCCAACAATCGTTTGTATTAATTACTAATTGGTGTTGGTGTAATATCTGGATAAATTAATTGTTGTAATATTCAATTCTTCTAACGAGTTCATGTTGAGGAAGTGTATGAAATAGATGCGGAGAGATAGTAGAATAAGAAAGCACAGTAATAGAAGAAGGGACAACTTTTTGCTGCATAGCATGAACAATCCAACCTATACACGCCAACAAAATACACAATAATATAAAAACACATAAAGTTATACCACAACGACTGTATATTATTTTACAATAATTGCTTTCATTTTGTTCTTTCTCTCTCTTTCGCCTAATGTAGTTTCCATCTTCTAAATGGATGCTCACGGCAATCTTCCTTAATCACTTGGTCACGATTGTCTGCCGTCCTATGACACTGCAAGTCCTGCAGGCCTATTGCCACTACTCAGGTCACAACCAAGACTCCTACCGTGACCCTGCAACCGGGATAGAAATTACATAGAAGAGAGAATCTCAAGTTTTCTTCTTCAATCTAGGTCTTAAATCATAATGAGCCTTATCAGGTACAGTCTGATCTTGAAACAATGTTCGTAGATTTGTGGTATTCAGACGAAAATGTGGTGGTACAGCTTCTGGAGAATGTCGTCGTTTTCTTTTTCTGACAGTGTTCCATTCAAGCGTGCATCACTAAAAGGTATAAATCGTGGAACCTTCTCGCTTTCAGAGTCACTTATACCCTTACGGACACACTGATCAAAGGGCAAAGGCAAAGGAACCTTACTGTAGTGCACGCCATGGATCCAGTTCTTCTTTCCTTCAACCTTTACTGCTGTACGAGTGGTCAAGAGAACCTGACGGGGTTCTCTCCAGCGAGGCTCCAAATTCTTCGTCCTTTGGAAATTCTTCACACAAACCCAGTCACCTGGTTGGATGGAATGACCTGAGTCTGTGGAGGCCTCTGGCAAAGCGCTCTGAACCTGTTGATGGAGAACACACAATTTAGTTGTGAGGTCGTGCAAATAATCTATCAACATCGGGTATGGTATATCAGAGTACTTTTTAGGGCGAGGGACTCCCCATACATTAGCTGGGCGTCCGAAAACTATCTCATAAGGGCTAAGTCCCAAACGAGAATGCACAGCCGTTCTGGTGGATAAAAGAGCCAAAGGTAAGGCATCGGGCAAACTAAGGCCTGTACTAGTCTGCACTTTCGCAAGCTTAAGCTATAAAGTCCCATTGTAGCATTCCACTAGACCCGCTGACTGTGGATGGTTTGCCGCATGGAACTTCTGTTTTATACCAAGACCTGCACAAACTTTTTGTATGACTTGGCCCACAAATTCACTCCTATTGTCACTCCAGACAATGTGCGGCAAACCAGATCTAGGAAAAAACTCCTTTAGAAGTACTTTGGCTGTAGATAAAGCAGCATTGTCTTTCAGGGGGTAAGCCTCTATCCATCTGGAAAAGGCACATACCACCACTAGAACATATTTGAGATTGTTGCATCGTTCCATGTGAATGTAATCGATTTGCAACACCTCAAATGGATAGGTTGGAGGAGCAAAATGACCTGCTGGAGTTGGGGTTCCCTTTCCCGGATTGTACATTAAGCAAATATGCAATGTTTCACTACATTTTCTGCACACTTTGGGATTCCTTCATATTGCCACACTGGAGCCAGAAGCTTGCATATTCCTTTCGCACTTAGGTGGGCTGGACCATGCGCCATAGTAACTACAGGTAGTACATAAGCGTCTGGTAATAGCCAACGTTGGTGCTCGGACAATTCCACCCAACATCCCATCTCGTCTAACATTCCTGTACTTTCTTTCCACTTTCTCAATTCTTTCTCTGTAGCCTCTTCTTGAATTGATTTCACACTTTCTACTGTGTCCTCATACATTCCTTTTTCTCTGACCCAATTTGCAGGGCCCGCAACATACATGCGACTTGTAGCATCTCTGGCTGTCTTTTTCGCTACCTCATCCGCAAATGCATTCCCGTGACCAACATCGTCAGTAATCTTCTTATGTGCGCTACACTTCACAATTGCTATCTGGGTAGGCAAAGCAAGTGACTCAAGAAGGTCAGTCACCAACTGACCATGTTGTATCTTAGTGCCGTGGGAAGTAAGGAATCCCCTTTCTTTCCACAAACGTCCAAAATTGAATGCCACACCAAAAGCGTACTGGCTATCGGTATACACGTTCACTCTTTTTCCTTTGGATAACACACACGCTCTGGTTAAGGCTATCAGTTCAGCTGCCTGAGCTGAATTATGTCTGATGCGTGCTGTTTCCACGACTGTATGCAAGGTAGTAACAGCATAGGCTGAAGTTGTCTCTCGATTAGGAAGCTTAAAACAAGAACCATCTACCCATAGCGTTCCAAGTCAATTCTACCTTTTGTCTCTTCCTCAGTACGGAAGAAACAATCATGTTGTTCTTGAACACCTTTCTCTTCTGGAAGAGACAACAAAGTAGCTGGATTTAAAGTATTACATAGTTTGATATGCACGTGACTAACCAAGAGCGTCAGCTCATATCCAGACAAACGAGCACTCGTAAGATGCTGTGTTTTTGTTCTGTTTAGCAAAGTATCCACTGCATGTGGCACCTTAACAATGAGAGTATTATCTAGCACCACTCCAGCAGACTGTCGAATAGAAATTGCTGCTGCTGCTGTCGCTTTAAGACAACTAGGCAATGCTTTAGCTACTGGATCTAACGTAGCCGAAAAATAGGCACATGGTCGTTGTTTATCTCCAAATCGCTGTGTTAAGACTGACAACGCACAACCTTCTCTTTCATGAACATAGAGCGTAAAAGGCTTACTGTAATCAGGAGTACCTAGTACAGGAGCGGAACACAGAGCAGCACGTAAGTCAGTAAAACTCCTCTGACATTCGTCAGTCCATGGAAGGGGCTGAGGCGTATCTTTCAAAGTGAGTCCCAACAAAGGCTTGGCCAACAGAGAGAAGTTAGGGATCCACTGCCTACAATAGGAAGTAATGCCCAGAAAGGCACGTACCTCTCTTTGTGTGGATGGCACAGACATTTGTGCAATTGCTTGGATACGTTCTGGGGTTAATCGTCTTCCCTCCTTTGATAAGAGATGACCCAAGTAGGTAACCTCTCGGCGAACATATTGTAGCTTAGAAGGTGAAACCTTATGATTAAGATTGGATAAGTGTTGCAACAATGCAACCGTCACATTCTTACATATATCCTCTGAATCAGCAGCGATTAGCAAGTCGTCCATATACTGAATGAGAGCAGCACCAGACGGCAAGGAAAAAGCATCAAGATGACATTTCAGAGCTTGACTATAAATAGAGGGACTTTCACAATAGCCTTGAGGTGCGCGCTTGAACCGGAAGCTTCGGCCTCCAAGAGAGAAGCCAAAAATATCCCTACTCTCTTCGGCAATGGGAATACTAAAGAAAGCATTTTTCAGATCGATAACAGAAAACCAAACTGCTGTAGAAGGTATCATCGTCAACAACGCAGTGATATCTGGGACAACAGGAAACTGTGGTACAACAATTTTGTTTACCTCCCGAAGATCAATTACAAAGCGATAAACAGGAGGCTGAGAAGGATCAGTGCGTTTAAGAACAGGAAGAATAGGGCTATTACATATGTTACCTCTCGTTTCCTCAACCACATCCTTCTGAATCAAATCATGAATGATTTCCAAAAGCGCTCTTTCACCTTCAGTGGAAATTCTATATTGAGGAACGCGTGGCAATTCAGCATTGGGTTTGAGAGTAACAACATAAGGTGGAATTTCAAGACAACCAACATCATTTGGACCCGTGGCCCAAAGCGTTGTAGGAAGAGAGAGCAATTCAGGTGGGAATTGATCTTTTGACAAATACATTGGAGAAGTCAGTTTCTGTCCTAAAGTAAGATATATACCAGAGGGAGAGCAATATATCGTTGCATGCAATCTTTTCAATAGATCCAAGCCCAATAGATTCTCGCCGCAACCATTCGTTAAGAGAAGCGGAATTTCTAAATCATAAGGGCCATTTGAAATAGGCAAAGGGCAAGAAACCGGATTACGAACTGGGGCGCCAGAAAAACCTACAGATACATTCGTTAAGCCAGACAAAGGTGCCCCAGGGAGTTTTGAATGAATGATAGAACTTCTCATTGCACCAGTATCTAAAAGAAATGGCTCTGAAACACCCATTGTAGTGACATTAACATAAGGTCCATTCTGATTTACTGGAATCGACACAACTCCCTTACTTTGTCCATGGCTGTCCTAGTTAGCATGAAGAATTTCATTCTCGCCTTCAACATAACAATCCTCATTGTAATACTGTGTAGACCGAGCGTTTTGCTGATCAAAGTAGTTCACGGAATTAGAAGGAGGAAGGGAACGTTGTTCTTGGGTCAACATACCTCGACCTCTACCTCTGTTTGCTGACTGGAGGCCACCGTGACCTCGTGAAGCAGATAGTGTCCCATTGCGCTGTAATAAAACCGGACAACTATTCTTAAAATGGCCTTCCTCCCTACAATAGGCACATTGATTAGGACCTAACAAAGGTCGCGGAGTATATGGCTCAGGCTTTTGATAGACCCTCTGAAACTGTGGTGGCTGTTGAAACTGGGGCTGAGCATAACGAGGTGGATAAGCCTGTTGCAAGAGAACCTTAGTTTTAAATTCTTTAGTCTTTTTCTCTTGCTTATCTTTTTCTTCTTTATCTCTATTTTCATAATATTGAACAGTAGCCAATATCTGGGCTGAAGAGGAAACAGCCCATGAACTTTCGGAGTCTTTCAACTTATGCGACAGCTCGGGTAGCAAATTAAATACGAACTTATCTACAAATAATCGCTGTCCACCCTCTGTAGTCATGTCCTGACCACTGTGATCAATGAATGTCTCCTCGAAACGAGTGAAGAAATCGGAGACACTCTCATCATTCTTCTGTTTACACGCGGCTAGTTTATCCCAGTTAACTCTCAAGGCAGGCATCATTGTTTTCATTAATGTAATAATCCTACCAGGGAGTTCTGAAATCAAAGCATCAGGCTTCGCACCACCCACTTGGGCTCTATCTGCGGCAATTATAGCATCCCAGTCTCCACCTAATTCTTGGGCATGATTCTCCTTACGAATCCTAGCCCATAACGCTTGTGGGACTACATTCCCCATCAACATATCAATATCTGCTAAATTCATAATACAGGCATCAACAGTCTGTGACAATTCTTTATAATAACCTGCAGGGTTCTTACGAGGATCCGGTAGAGACTGTTTAAGAGCCAAATCTTCAGATCTTTTCCAGGGGACATGTACCCATATTCGCTGGAAGTGAGCAGGAATAGCTTGATTAGCACCTGCTGCTGCAACCTCTTCTCTCCATACCGGAGGAACCTCTCTCATTGGGTAATTTTTCAGTGTCAACCTAACTGAGGGATCGGAGTCAAGAAAAGTCTGTGAGGTAAATAAAGTTCTAAAGGTAACAAGAGTCTTTATAGCGTCCTCAACCTTAGAACCCACTATGAGTCCCTTATCAAAATTAGCCTGAATATCTAACAGACCCTGAGGAACCGAACCCAAGTCCATATCCTCCCAACCTTTAATGAGAGTATCACACATAACATTGAAAACATATCTCTGCGTAGGCGCATTCCACTGTGAGAAGGTAGGCATAATGTCAGGTACACTATACTAGGGGTGGGCGGAATTTGCGGAATTGCGTTACGCAAATCTCCGCGAAACGGTAAAAAATCTCCGCGAACACGCAGAAATTCCGCGAACACGCGGAATTGCTTGTTCGCGATGCTTTTTTCCTGTTCACAATTGCTGTTTGCGTGCTCGGGGAGAAATATCTCGCGAACACGCATTTTGAGAACGCGAACAAGCAAAAATTTCGCGAAATCGCGGAAAGCAGACTTTTGAGCAATTTCGCGTTCTCCGCGGAACGCGAAATTACGCAAATTCCGCAAATTCCGCGAGCGGAACGGAATTTACTGCCCAGGCCTACACTATACTGAGGACCCTTCTCAATCCATTTGCGAGCGCGAGAGTCCAACCTTTCTCGTTCTTCGGAAGCTGGGAACTGACTACGAGACTGTCTTCAAGAAAATGCCGGAGATACATTTAACGCCTCAAAGAAAGGAGATAAAAGACCAGAGACCGTATCTGTGAGTCGTTTACGCATAGACGGAGAATTGGACATAAGGATAGGGGACAAGGTATTAGGCGAACTAACTAAAGAGGAATCAGTAATTACCGGGGGAACAGAGGGCAAAGAAGATGAAGGAAAAGGAGTCGAAGGCAAAGCTGGCAGAGGCGGCAATACTTGAGGGGACAAATGTGGAAGAGCCGGAGCAAGCGGAGGCGCAACTGGCAGCTGAACAGGCTGTAACAATGGGGGTGCATTAACACTTTGTACATAGGGTGGAGGCAATCTCAATAGGTGAGACATTAAGGGATCTTCCTCTAAGTCCTTTCTTTTATCAGAAGGGGAAGCTGGCAACATCGGATAGCATTTATCTATCGCCATACGATGCTGTCTCTCTGAAATTTCCATCGCATTGTTAACTTCATCATCTTTAAATTGCTGGGCAGCCTGTATAATTGTCATACCCTGTGCTTTCCTATCTCGTTTTTCTTGCTTAATTTTTCTCTGTTTGGCTTCCTTACGCCAAAGGCGGAAAGAGTCAAACATTGCCGGCCGGGCTTTTCTTTTAAATAAAATAGTTTCTAAATTATCTAGTATGTCAGGCTCAAAACTACCATTTTCTGGCCATTTTAAAACACCATCATTCTTCGTGTATCGAATCCATGTCTCGTTAAAGGCAATGGGGTCAACACCATGTTTAGAATAGAGCTCATCAGTGGGAGTTCCAACCGAAGGAATCGGACAAGAGTTCTCCAGCTGGGAATCCCTATTACAACCAAAGCAACAAAGTTTAAACTTAGTCAGACCAGGCATCGTTATTTCACTAGCCTGTTCACAAACATCAAGGGGGTTAACTCAATTAACACAGCACAAATGTACTTAGCCCTCGGCTTCGGTTATTGCAATACCCGAATCAAAGACCCAAAGAACCAGAAAACCAAAGAACCAAAGAACCAAAGAACCAAAGAACCAAATGTGGGAGCGACCCACCAATACTTAACTAAGATGTCTTCTTACACCAACAGAGGCCCGTCTATCGTCTCGCTTTACCATACATCACCAAAAAGAGGGCCAAGGCAGGGCGGCAGTCAGGGCAGCAGTCATCAGTAGCCGTCAGGAAGGAGTAACCACGCTGCAAAAGACCTTCGGACCACTTTCGACATACAGGGGTCGCTTGACGTGGTTCGCGATTCCTCCAGAATTTTCTTGCGGGGTTCCTCACGACCTTCAGGCAGAACCACTACCTCTGAAGCCGCCCAACGTTGGGCGCCATTTGAAGAACCAGAAACCTTATGGGCCTGGCGGCGCAGGGTACGCTTTAATCTCCTGGGTTCTCCTGCTTCAGCTAACAGAGACACAGGGACACTCTGTCGGCGTAAAAGATCAGATTTTATTAGCTGCAGCTAGTACAGTTGTCCTAGAAGTACACACGGTATGTTCTCAGGAGACTGTCACTTCACTCCGTGGCGCACAATCTTTTATAGTACATAGGTGACATATACATTAACGAAGGACACACCTAAAACATACATGAAAAACCAAAAGGAATAGTCTGAAAGTAAGTCAGAGCCAATAGAAAGAATTGGAAAACAAAGGTATTGAGTAACCCGAAGAAGCCTCTCCTCCAACTGTGTTTGCCACCCCTCGCCACAGGTTAAGGTATTAACGTGTCTGTAACTGACTTGCAGGTGGCGAGATACGTTTGTGTGTTTTGGAGAACAGTTGTGAAACGAGAGAATAGGAGCAGAGGACAGTGAAGGCCAGAAGATAAGATAAAGTCAGAAGAGAATAGTGTGAATCAACAGATAGTTGAGACAGGGATTAGAAAAACCAGACAGGGATTAGTGTACTCGGCCAGTCTCTAACACCAGCTTTGTAAACAGAGGCACAAGGCTATTTTGACACGATATTGCAGGAAAAGCAGAAAAGACTTCGTTCGTCGCGCTGCCTGAGTGAGGGCAACACAAAATGGCGGCAGAGCTCAAAATGCCGGCTCAATACGATCGTGATCGAAAATCGAATTTCCTCAACCATCTACTGACCCATCATCAGGGTTGTGAGAGAGCAGGTCTGGGAGAGGGTTACTCTCCTCCTCCTGTCCCTCATCAGTTGCCATGAGCAAGCCCATGTCAGCCCTATATGGTTTCAGTCTATTTACATGAAGAACCCTGTGGGGACTTCTGGGAGTGCCAAGGTCCACCAAGTAGGTGACCTCTCCCTTCTGTTCCAATATGGTATGGGGTCCACTCCATTTGTCTTGGAGGGCTGCTGGGGCCACTGGCTCCAACACCCATACCTTCTGTCCTGGCTGGTACACCACCAGTACAGCCTTTTTAGTCATGCCAGGCTTTCTGTAATTCCTGACTTGCCTCAAGGTTTTTTGTTGCCTTCTTCATGTACTCAGCCATCCTGGAGCGGTGACCAAGTACGTAGTCCACAATATCCTGTTTAGGGGGTTTGAGAGGTAACTCCCATCCTTCCTTCACTAGACAGAGTGGCCCTCTGACAGGGTGGCCAAACAAAAGTTCAAAAGGGCTGTAACCAAACCCCTTCTGTGGCACCTTCCTGTATGCAAAGAGAAGGCGGGGCAGAAGAACATCCCATTTTCGCCGGAGCTTTTCTGGGAGCCCTTTGATCATACCCTTGAGGGTCTTGTTAAACCTTTCAACAAGCCCATTGCATTGAGGATGATAAGGGGTGGTGAACTTGTAGTTGACACCACACTCCTTCCACATGGCCTTGAGGTAACTACTCATAAAGTTGGTACCTCCATCACACAACACCTCCTTAGGGAAACCCACCCTGGAAAATATTCCCAGGAGGGCTCTTAACACCACAGATGCTGTGATGGTTCTAACGGGAATAGCTTCTGGGTACCTGGAGGCATGATCCACTACCACCAGAATAAACCTGTGCCCAGATGCCGTCGGTGGGTCAAGGGGACCAACTATGTCAATCCCTACCCTTTCAACCCCCACCACAGGTAGTGGTATCAGGGGGGCCTTTGTGGACCTACCTGCCTTGCCACTGGCCTGGCAGGTAATACAAGAGCTACAGAAACTCTTGCAGTCATCACTCATTTGAGGCCAATGAAAGTGAGGGACAAGTATGTCCCGAGTCTTATTTCGGCCTAGGTGTCCTGCCAAGGGAATATCATGGGCCAGTGTGAGCAGGAAACCCCTGAACTTCTGAGGTATGACCAACCTCCTGGTTGTCCCAGGCTTGGAGTCTCGACCCTCAGAGTAAAGGAGTCCATCATCCCAATATATGTTATGGGTTCCACTAGCATTCTCAGCAGCCTCAACTTGAGCCTGGAGCAGCAAAGCTGCCCCACTCTTGAACCCCTCAGTCTTAATCTGGTCAATACAAACCGGTGGGATGCTCTGGTAACATTACTGAGATAGATTTGATAGCCCTCTCCATCCACATGATTGTCATAAAATATACTGGTGACTAATTGACCAGCGCTCACCTTCCGTCTCTCCGCCCAATAAATCATAAAAATATTCTTCATCTCTACTTTAGACAAAACTGAGGCAGCATAACAAACCTCAGTAATATCTATTCCATAGATATCTCTAAAACTGGAGACTATATATTTTAGCCATGGAATATTGAGATACTTATCAAGGGAGAGACAATCAGTTACAACTGCTCTATTCAAGGAGGTCTCTTCCTTCAGCCAAACAGAACGCCACAACATAAGTGGCTTTAAGGAAATCAAATCAGATAAATGATAAATCCCCAACTCTCTATGGATTAATTCATTTGGGGCTGATTTAGGCAAGCACAGTAACCTTTTGAGGAAAAGATTTTCCTCTAATTGCAAGATACTGTTCGATGTATATCCCCAAACCCCTGCACCATAAAGGGCAGTGGACACACTACGAGCTTTATAAATCTGTAACATATCCCAAATACGTCTTTCCCCTAATTTAGCAGAAAATTTAAAAACACCATGGGCACTTTTTACCATTTTTGTCCGCACATTAATAGTTTCATGGGACCATCTGCTATCCTTTGCAAATGTAATTCCCAAATAGCAGAATTTATCTACTTGTTGGACCTTGTGCCCATCTAAAAAATAGGTTTGAGATCTCCTAGACCCTGCCCCGCAAGTCATAATAAAAGTTTTAGATTTGTTGATGAGTAGTTTCCTATTCTCAATAAAAATAGAAAAACTATCCATCAAACGTTGGAGCCCTAATGGGGTCCTTGCCAGTAACACGGCATCATCCTCATATAATAGATTTTCCTCTAATTGCAAGATACTGTTCGATGTATATCCCCAAACCCCTGCACCATAAAGGGCAGTGGACACACTACGAGCTTTATAAATCTGTAACATATCCCAAATACGTCTTTCCACTAATTTAGCCCTCTCCATCCACATGCTCCAGGCTCAAGTCTGCCCTAGAAGGTCCCCCTGTCCCCAAGAACTCAACCTGATCAGGCTCAAGTTCATCTGAGACAGTTCCTTCTTCAGGGGTCAGATCCTCTTCTGCTACAAGAGTCTCTTCGGACTGATCCTGGGGGGTAGAAACTGCCTTACCCCTGCTGCTCCTCCTCTTGGGGGGTCCTTGGTCCTTTCTTCCAGGATCCAAGGCCTGTTCAGTTTCTGTCAGCTTAGCTTTTGACCTTGTCAGGGCAAACACTTCTGCAGGGATACCCAGCATTGCTGCATGGGTAGTCAGCTCCACCTCAGCCCATGCTGAGGTCTCCAAATCATTTCCTAGCAAACATTCTACTGGTAGGTCTGCACTTACCACAACCTTCTTTAGGAAGTTAACAACTGCCAGAGCATGGTTAGTACTGACATTGCTCGCATTGGTAACTTGGTAGGTTTCTCCAAGTATGATTTGGCTAGGATCCACAAGGTCCTTAGTCACCATGGTGACTCTAGCCCCTGTGTCCCTGTATGCTAGAGACTCCCTTCCATTTATCCTAGGCTGTTGTTTGTATTTGCCCAGACCACTGGGGCTCACAAACAGAGACAGGTCCCCATCACAAACCAGCACAGCCTGAGTAGGTACTCTGAATAGGGAAGAGTCCTCTCCAGATCCCAGGGTCAACCCTACTAAACCCTTGTTCTGTGTACCACCACCTATAACTGGACTAGGGGGAACAGATGCCTTAGGGGCAGGTGTGGTGGGAGCTGTGGAGTGTTTGGCCTTGTTACAATCTGAAGTCCAATGGGTTTTCTGCTTACAGATTTTACACCATGGCTTCCTTGGCTGTTTAGCCTTGTTAGATTGGGAATTCTCAGATGCTGCTTTTTGGGGGCCTGTGGAAGACTTCTGGTCTTTTCCCTTTTCCCCACCCTTCTCAGAGTTGTTGGCATCTTCCTTTTTAGTTGCACCCCCCAAGGGCTGGACCTTTTGCTTGATCCTGGTTCTGACCCATTTGTCTGCCTTCTTTCCCAATTCTTGGGGAGAGGTCAGATCTGAGTCCACCAGGTGCTGATGCAATAGCTGGTTCTGACAGTTATTAAGGATCTGTTCCCTCATGATGAGATTGTATAACCCTTGATAATCATTTACCTTACTGCCATTTAACCAACCCTCCAGAGCCTTGGTAGCACAATCTACAAAGTCTACCCAATCTTGATTTGGTGCTTTCTGGGTATCTCTGAACTTTAACCTGTATTGATCAGTGGTTAGACCAAACCCATCTATCAAAGCATTTCTCAAGATATATTAATCATCAGCATCCTCTTCTCTAACAGAGAGGAGCTTGTCTCTTACTTTATCAGCAAAGGAGAGCCATAAGATTGCTGCCCACTGATCTACTGGGACCCTTTGAACTTTACAGGCCCTTTCAAGTGCAGTGATCCATTTGGGGATGTCATCCCCTGTCTGATAGGGGGGCACAATCTTATGCAGGTTTCTATTGTCAGGAGCTTTCTCTCTAACTCTAGGGGTATTATTACTGCCACTAGAGGTCTCTAGACCCCATCTTTTTGAAGCTTTCTGAAGCTCCAGGGACTCCCTGTCTAATGCTAGCTGTTCTCTTCTGAGCTGAAGCTTGGCTTGCTTCTTTTTACACTTTTTATAAATGAGGTAGATGCTGTTTTAAAGGGGGTGAGCGCTGATGTTCCCAAGATCAATGGCCTTGACGTACCGGTACTGTTATATGAGGATGATGCCGTGTTACTGGCAAGGACCCCATTAGGGCTCCAACGTTTGATGGATAGTTTTTCTATTTTTATTGAGAATAGGAAACTACTCATCAACAAATCTAAAACTTTTATTATGACTTGCGGGGCAGGGTCTAGGAGATCTCAAACCTATTTTTTAGATGGGCACAAGGTCCAACAAGTAGATAAATTCTGCTATTTGGGAATTACATTTGCAAAGGATAGCAGATGGTCCCATGAAACTATTAATGTGCGGACAAAAATGGTAAAAAGTGCCCATGGTGTTTTTAAATT
The DNA here is from genome assembly GCF_964204655.1 of Triturus cristatus. Classification (NCBI taxonomy): domain Eukaryota; kingdom Metazoa; phylum Chordata; class Amphibia; order Caudata; family Salamandridae; genus Triturus; species Triturus cristatus. The sequence goes on along the minus strand of NC_140590.1, from coordinate 35,063,553 downwards.
TTCTGCTAAATTAGGGGAAAGACGTATTTGGGATATGTTACAGATTTATAAAGCTCGTAGTGTGTCCACTGCCCTTTATGGTGCAGGGGTTTGGGGATATACATCGAACAGTATCTTGCAATTAGAGGAAAATCTTTTCCTCAAGAGGTTACTGTGCTTGCCTAAATCAGCCCCAAATGAATTAATCCATAGAGAGTTGGGGATTTATCATTTATCTGATTTGATTTCCTTAAAGCCACTTATGTTGTGGCGTTCTGTTTGGCTGAAGGAAGAGACCTCCTTGAATAGAGCAGTTGTAACTGATTGTCTCTCCCTTGATAAGTATCTCAATATTCCATGGCTAAAATATATAGTCTCCAGTTTTAGAGATATCTATGGAATAGATATTACTGAGGTTTGTTATGCTGCCTCAGTTTTGTCTAAAGTAGAGATGAAGAATATTTTTATGATTTATTGGGCGGAGAGACGGAAGGTGAGCGCTGGTCAATTAGTCACCAGTATATTTTATGACAATCATGTGGATGGAGAGGGCTATCAAATCTATCTCAGTAATGTTACCAGAGCATCCCACCGGTTTGTATTGACCAGATTAAGACTGGGTATTGTACATAATCTGGTAGCCTTCCACTCCCCTAAATCACACCCTGTTGGCCCCTGTCCCTGTGATGGCACCTCTGCACAAAGCACTTTGCATCTACTTTTAATATGTAAACTGTATTATCATCAACGAATACACTTTTTAAAACCAATTTTTGTTAAATATGGTGTACGCACCGTGCACGATTCAATGAAATTGCTTTTTAATATGTATGAAGTAGATATTTGCTTTTTTACTGCTACCTACCTTCTTAAATGTATCGAATTGATGAAAAGAATGATGTTTTAAATTATTCTGAAGGTTTAATTGTATTATTGTGCCCAGTAATTATGCTATCTAGACGTTATGTTTATATGTGCTTTTATGGTCATTATTTTAATGTATCGAATAAAGCTTTATGAATTGGCTTGCTCAAACTAGATCAGTCTGCATTTCCTCTATTCAGAGGAAGCTCTTCTCTAAGAAGAGGCAGAGGTCCTTTTGGATCTCCCAGAATGGTCAGACCCCTCGGAGGGTGATCTGTTCCTCCTGTATGGATCCACCACTCTCCTATTAGGGATGAAGGGACTGCCCCTTGGGTCTCTACCTCCATGTAGTGAGTGGTTTGGTTCTTCCAGGTCGAGTTCATTGTCCTCTTCCTGGCCCTCATCAGAGTCCACCACCTGGCTATCCTCTTCTGTGGGATGCCCACCCAACCTGTCTACCCCATCAGACACTAGAGTCTGCTTGAAGTCTGCAATGAGCAGTATTTCTCTGAGACGTTGCATGTTGGCACCTTTGGTTGTCTTCAAATGTCTAGCAGTGCACATCGCCCTTAGCTCAGCAAAAGGGAGATTGTCATACCTGTTGACAGGGACCCTTTGGGGTCCTTCCAGGGCATTACTGGCTCCTGGTGCTGAAGACATTTCTAGTATAGTGGATTGTTGCATCTACCTACACTAAGTGTGGCCTACTGAACCTTCTCTTGAGTTGTAGTCAAGGTGTGCTAAGCCCTCTACACACAACTCTAAGTTCAGTAGAACATATTGTATTCTAAGCTGAATTTTATATGTACCTTTAGTACCAAAGTGGCTTTCACTTTAGAAATTCAATTTGTTATCTGGTAAAACAATGGCATGCTTGAATCCAACCGCTGCACACCAATGTGAGAAGTTGGCCTGGCATATGCTGTCCACTAGTTATAGGGGACACCTTGCACCAGTCCAATTCGACTCTTATGGTGATAGGTTAAAAGAAAACCTTTAAAGAAAGCTATTCTAGTGGTAGCAGTGGAGAGCAGCCTTCAGGCTAAGTCTTGAAGGAGTGTTAAGCTTATTGTTTTACCATGGATAACCTCTTGAATAACCAAATGAAAGAGTAGCCCACACAGGTATATATTCAAAATATATGTATTTATTCTAAGAACAAATCCCACTAGTCTCTTTATGAGGCTGGAGGTAAAGATACAATTTAATAAAGCAATAATAGTTACAATAAATAGCACTGGAATCACAGGGCCTCAGGGGGAGACCAAACCATATATAAAAAAAAGTGGTATAAGAACCACGACAGTTCTGCAGGCAGTGCCTAGGGCACTTAGGGTCGCTGGCCCCTTACGAAACCACCCAAGGTTGTGAGGAAGGGGACCCACGGGGAACGTGTGCAGTAGTTAAACTAAGGCAGGAATCCCCGTTAAACCCTATGGGAATGTTGCGGTTGGAAAATGCAGGAATCTAGACACTTCAAGCAAGAGTTCGAGTTCAGGAGTTTTAAGTTAAGCTCTTGGAGGGCCCACACCCACGATAGTAACGAGGTACCACTGTTACCTGCCCCAGGAAAGCCGGGCGCTTAGATCGTTTTCGGTATCGGGTCGATGTCTCGTTTTCTATGGGAAAACGCGAAGAACTGCTGCTGGAGTGAAGAGTCGTCGATGTCGTGCAGGTTGAAGATGAAGATCTTGAAGAAGAGGACCTGAAAGCAGAGGGGACAGAGTCTGGGTCACTAGCCAGTGACCAGGGGCCTCCGGAGAGAGAGCCCTTCCATGTCGGGTGCTTCTGGGTCGAAGAGGTGAAGCTTGGATCAGCAGCCACGGAGTCCAGGAGGCGTCAAGGAAGGTCAGCTGCTGGAAGGCGACTGTCCCACGAAGGATGAAGGCCGCTGCGGTGTTAGTGTCCGGATTGGATCCACTAAGCCTTGGCAACTGCAACCCACACAAGGATGAGGAAACAGCTACGGTGCAGACCCACAAGGTCTGAGCGAGGTCTCCAGCGAGGAGACTGAAGAGCAGGCCTGGAGCAACCAGGGGAGCTCATTAAAGTGAAGATTGACCTCCGCCAGGGCCCACCAGTCGAGAGACCAGGGACGGCGGGAGGCAGCAAAATGTCGTGTGTAAAGAGGTGGCCGGTGTCCTGGGTATTGGGTATCTCGGCACCCACGGGGTCCACGGTGCTCAGCCTTGCTGTGCACACTCACTGGCCTCTGGGATGCTTGGGAACCCACCTCAGGGTAGGCAGAAGTCTTCGAAGTCCGTAGGAGCAGCGGAGTGCCAACCAGTTCAGTTGCAGTGTTTCAGGTGCCTGCCAAGCAGGGGGGTAACTCCTTTACCCCAAGGGAGATTTCTTCCGTCAGCTGGGCAGCAGCTCGTCGAAGTTTTAAGTTTTAGAAGCAGAGTTCTCGTCCAAGATTAATCTGAGGTTCTGGGGACCCTGCACCCACCTTTATCCAAGGATTAGGGGAGTGACTAAATCAGGGGCCACCAATGAGAGTTCAGGCGGAAAAGGGTGGCTACACCCTCTCCCCTTTGTTGAGTTTCCCGCCAGAGCAGGGGACAGGATGCCCCCAAACCAGTTTGAAGCGGTGTATGCAGAAGTAGGCACCGAAGGGGCCTACGTGCAAGTTTGAAAGGAATCCTATAGTGCACCCACCCAGTTCCAATCCACATAGCCTGTCTGGAGAGGTGAGGACACCTCCCTGCAACAGGATCCCTATTGTCCAGCTGCCTTGGCTGGAGTTCTGCCCAGCAACAGGCAGTCAGAATTGTGTGGGTGGCGGGTAGCATCCATTTTGTACTACGTGTGCTCTTTTAACTTGGTGTCTAAAATCAACTGCTTTTACCATATCACCCCTCTAGCAGGGTGGAATCATACTCCCCCTCCAGTTACTGGAGTGGGGGTATGATTCCAAGATGTTTGACACCAAACACGACATGGTTCTGGGCAGCCATCCTCAAGTTAGCATTCTACTGCGATTGATTATAATGCGCTTAAGAGTATATGGTATAGCTGCACTACAAACAACCTCGAAATCGTTTTAACGAAATTTGCAGATGGGCCCTACTCAGGTAGGGGTTCCCCCTCACACATATCTCAGCACCCTGCCTTGTAGGATTAGCAAGGCCTGCCTTAGGGGTGACTTATGAGGATATATGTGTTGTACTTAGGTGGGATACAGGCTACCTATATCCCTGTAAGGGGTGCAAGCACCACCTTACCCAGACTACAGTAGTGGTCTGGTGGTGTCAGTTTGTATGGCGGTCCCAGGGGTGGCACAATAAGTGCTTCAGCCCCTGGTAGGCCTCTGAGGGACCCATGCCCTGGGTACCTAGGGTACCATCTACAAGGGGCTCACAGGGTGTCCTCAGTATCCAATTGGTATGTACCTAGGGTACTCACATCGGTTTAGAGAGGAAGCAGATAGGTTGGGGTCCTGGATAGCAGGGCCACAGCCTGGCTAGAGTCAAAAAACAGTCAAACCATCAGCAAAACGTTGGGGGCAACTATGCAGTCGATGCCAATCTCCTACAGTCCTCCTCCTTTAAACTGCAACCGTGTCTTCTCCATTGACTTCCATTGGTCAGGCAGCTGTGTTTCCACTCTGCACACAGCCTCTGTGGGGTTCCTGGGTACTTGTCTTGGGTGATTCCTTGTGTCCCCAGCTACTCTGGGTCTTCTGGTCCAAGTCATGATTTCCTTTGCAGTTCACATTCCACTAGTATATGGTTTGGTCTCCCCCTGGAGACCAGTGAATATTTGTGCTACTTACCTGATTATTTTGAAGTATTCTTGTATGTATTGTTGATATATCCACGTAGAAGATATACCAATGTGTTAGTGATTGAGTTGCATAATAAATAGATTTATAAACACAGTGTGGTTCTTTTTCACTTAATCTACACTGTTGATTAAATGTGGTAAAACAAGCTGCTTTACACTCCTTGAAGATAAGCCTGAAGGCTTCTCTCCACAGCTACCACTTTGCGAGCTTTCTATGGTAATCAAAGACCACTAAAAGAACCACAAGGGTTGCCTGATTAGTGCAAGGTGCATTACTCCTGAGAGTGTGCACCATATACTAAGCCAGCCACCTACAACCACCAACACCAGTTCTCCATTATACTTCTCCCACAAGGGCACAAGTCCTAAAAGAAGTGGGTCACTAACCAAGTTGGGCAGTATGTAAATGACATCACAGCTCATGACATCACAACCTATGACCTCACAGGAAGTGATATCATGAAACATTACATCAAATTCTAAGGGAAGAGGATGTGGCCCAGCGGCTAAAGCACAATCTCGACGCTAGGGAACCGGGTTTGAATCTGGGCAGGAACGCTCAACATCCTGTGATTCTGGGCAAATCACTTAATCTCCCTCACGCCTACCAAATGAATGTATCTGTTTGTAGTGTAACCGGTGCTCATGTAAAGTGCTCTGAAACCTTTGAGTGGAGTTTGCACTATATAAAACTCTTTAAAAAAAAAAGACCTCACATATGTTAAGCAGGTCTATCATGAGTACATTGGAGCGCATTACAATATTTAACAAATTAGATTTTGCGTTGCTGTTGTGCCAAAAAAGTGATGCAACCCTGGAGCAAAACCTAGGCCTCTACTTTAGTTATTAAAACTCTGCCAGAATGAAATTGGCAACAAGGAGAAACGGGGCAGTAAATCTGTTCTGCCTAATTGGGAGCACAGTCTGCATTTTAAAATATCTTAGGGGGTTAAGGCACATGCTGCATAGATCTTTATATACCCAGTAAATCACAGGAAATAATGATAATGGTAAGATAACTCTGGAGGTTAGTGAACTTGTTGGAGACACAGGTTTTTTCTCAAGTCCCATTTTTTAATTAAAATAGCATAGAGGGTTAATATGTCTCCTGCAAAGCACATCATGTCACACACAGATGATGGATTTTTATTTTATGTGGGTTATTGCTTTTAACACAGAGATCCTTCAGTTACTTGCAGTTCATAAACTGTAATCCTTCTCATATAGCACAGCAAATTATAAAGGAGAGGACATGTGACTCCTACGCCTTGTAACCCTCAGTAGCTTATGTAACACATCCTGTAAATTGATTTACACACATATGATTTATTGTTAATGTATAATGTGTATGTGTGATGTAAAATGCTGTGACACCCTGGATTGCGTTGAGTAGCGCTATAAAAAAAAATAAGAGGAACTAGTGGTATTTAAATTGTTATTTGTGTAAATATTAGGACAGACAAACACATCTGACACAACATAACCCATGATGTATGCTTAGACTATGTTTGATGTTACCTTGAGGTTCAACTGTTCCAAATAAATATCTTAACAAACGATTAGCCTTTGAGTGGCTGAATTGCACAGTGTGGAACAGTCAAATACGGTTGGGTTGGGCTGAGGGGGAGCAGGATGCAGACAGCAATCAACAAACTGCCTCAAGACTCTTCCTTTGTCCTGGAAGTGCAGACTACAGGCAAACTGGGCAGTGAGTGCGAGGTGAGAAAAACATTCTTGGAGGTTTATAGCACAACAAAAGGGAAAGTCACGGGTCAAGTGCAGTGCCATTGGCACGTCAAAGCACTAGTGCTTTGACGTGCCAATGGCCCTGTGACTGACAAGAGAGAGGGGGAATTCTAATGTTCCCTTGTCCCCCTACCCCTGTCACCCGTGTTCCCCCACTGCAAAATCTAGGGGGGGATATGTCCCCCGCGTTACCCACACTCCCTACTCCCATGGTGAGAGAGTTCTGTGGTAAAAGCGCTAGAGTTCTGTGTGGTTGTCAAAATCCTGTCGAGTGGATTTTTATGAAAATCACATTTCAACATAAATATTTTCATAGACCTCTGAGGGTCTCAACTTACAGAGCAGGCTGTAAATGGTTAGTATAGCAGAGCTATCTCTCAGGTTATGGATTGTGTAATATATTGTAAAAGTTTCTACATATTACATGGAAGTGTATGTGTTTCAAGGTTAATTGGAAACCTCTGTACTGTGTGTTTCACGTAAAGTGGAGGACATTCTCTTATTTCAGTTTCACTTTCCAGAAATTAAATCTGTTGCTGGTGACACGATGTCCACAGACAAGCGTTGTGTCTGTTCTGCAATGCCATGGACTGGAAACCGATGTACTGAGGCGCGCGTGCCTCGGGAAATTAGGAAAATGGAGAATGCCAAGAAATGGCAATTGGGAGGGAGGGGGACAAGCCAACACCGAGCCCAATTTTTGTGTGTGTAAAAGGCCGCTTTTTTTAAACAGGTGCATATCACAATGTCCAACCTAGGCAACTGCCTTACAAACTAAAACCTCACTATACATAAAATAACTGATCCCCCATTTCCCCCCACCCCTACGATCCCCACATCAAATCCCCCACCCTACCGATAACATAATAACATTATATAACAACCACATTACACAGTATTGCATTTACATATCCTGCTCTCCAATTAAACCCAAACCCCTACCTGTCTTTCTGCAACTATAACTACCAAACATCTAGTCCAAACTTAGTCTACCTGCCTACCCTTTCCCTGCACCTGCTCACAAACTTCCAACACTTAACTAAAAACTTCTGCCAATCTTGGCCAACTTTTTACAACCCCGCCACCAAGGAAAAAGCGGGAGCGTAGGCGGGTACGCCGCCTCCCCTTTTTACTGTCCCCCTGACCTAATAGGAATGTATGCCTAGTGCTTTTGCACATTCAACACCCTAGACAGGACCTCTCTGATTTCCAGCAAATATAAGTCCATGGCCAAATGGGACAAAGGAACACCATCTCCCCTGAAAAATTCCTCAGTGTCAAACCTGATCTCCTTATGCGCGATCCTCTGAAAACCAAGCGCTCTGCAAAAACGGACCATTTCCGTATACAAATTCCTCCTGGCCCTGTCCACTGGCCCTGGGTTAACTGCGCCTCTCCAAACCCTGCGTGGAACAAACTCCGTCCAAATGACCGAGCACCCGGACTACAGCCATTTTACGAGGGCCAGGTCCTTTTTCATGCTTCTCATAAGCACAATCCCTTTTTTCCTGACCAGGTCATTTTCACCCAGATGAAGCAACAAAATGTTAGGGTACCTACCAACCACCAACAACCCGTTCAATGTCCTCAAAAGCTCTTTCTAGCGCATGCCCCCCTGCCCCCTCCAGGATACTTTAAACAAATCTTTATTGAAACCCAAATTTTCTCCAAAATAACTGTCGCGTGCCTGGACTTGGGCCCACTTCACAAATGAATGCCCCACTATCCAGATGGACATTTCACTGGCGAGGAGGCCAGCCACCGAACCTGAAACAAGAAAAACTGAATGAGCAGGAGAAAAAACAGAAACTGTGCTACACCCCCCTGCCGCGCCGCAAACGTATCGCTGATAGCAATCCGAAGTCCATCTGCCCAACCTCATGATGTCCCCTCACCTCTACCCCCTGTTATTTGCTTCTGACGCCGCACCAATCCGTAAAGAATGAGTCCCAAAACCCTTGCCATCAACCCCCAGCTCTGTCCGCGCTTTGTGCAACACTGTCAATAGCTGAAATGCTGTCACCCGACAACCGTTTTGTGTACAAATACTGACCCAACCTGTCTGCTCGAAAGCTCCCTCCACCTTGCTACCCACCTGCAAGGGCAAGTCAACGGGGTCTGCCGCCTGGAGGGACACCCAGTTTCCCGTGCCCCGCTGATCTGTTTTCGATTTACGTAGCCATATACAGACTGTCCCGCTGCTGCACCACATCCCCCCATTCAATACCTCCCTTATTTATTTTTTCCAACAGTTCTGACACCCGAAAGGCCCTTAAGAACATCCATGTCATCACCATGAAAAAAAGGCACGCCTCAAAACCGTCGGAGCAGACCGTGGGCAAAACCCGAATCCCCCTGACCAGCAAATTCAAAGACAAAGGCTGCCTCAACCGTCCCACTTGACCTTGCTCCCTAGCCCACCCCTCTAACATCCACGAGCTGGGTTCACCAGCGGATGGAGCATAACCCCATAACAACTTTTCTACAAATGCAATTCCCGCTAACTTGCCCGCGATAGTCACTTTAGATAGCCCTTTGTCAAGCAGATCAAGAACAAACTGTATCACATCTTCCCGCCTATGCTCTGTCGTGGAACGCCACTGGGCTCTTGAGCGCAGGAATTCCTCCCAAGCTAAACTGTATGCATTCCTTTTGGAGCGTGCCAGGGACCCTACCACCAGTTGTAGCATCCTGTCTCACCTACGTACCACAACAGCCGCGGCATGGGGGTCTGAGAGTCCTGTCTGCATCCTTGGCTAGCCCACGAAATCGCCACCACTGTGAACGAGACAAGGCATCCACTATGTCATAGTCCACACCTGGCACATGCACTGCTTTAAACGCTATATCAAAACGCAAATAGCCCAAGACGAACACCCTCAGCAACTTCAATACCTGCTCGTCCCTGGTGGACTGTCGGTTGACAATCTCCACCACTGCCATGTTGTCAATCCTGAAAATCACTATCTTATGCGCCAGTTGTTCCCCCCACAAAGTCACTGCCACCACCAAGGGAAAAAACTCCAAAAATGTGATACTCCTACCCCCCCTGCCACTCTGCTGGCCACTGCTCTGCACACCATTTTACCTCCCAATAGAGGCCAAAACCTTTGCTGCCTGCGGCACCTGTAAAGATTTGAACATCCCAAACCATGTCCTTTCCCCTTGCCAGGGGAATGCCATTGAAATCCTTCAAGAAAAACTCCCACATCCTCAAGTCTTCCCTTACTCCAGCCGACAAGCGGACATGGTGATATGGTGGTCTCTGCCCTGTCAGTGCCCTACCTAGTCGTCTACAAAATGTCCTCCCTACTCTCACCACCCGGCAGGCAAAGTTGAGGTGTCCCAGTAGCACATGAATCTCCCTCGCTGTGACCTTGGCTCCGCTCAGCATTGTCACTAGCAGCCCCAGCATTTGCTGCTTCTTATCCCCCGGCAGACGCGCCTCCAAAGATTGAGAGTCCAGCTCAATACCCAAAAATGAGAGAGCCGTACTGGGATCCATCGTCTTTTCTGGTGCCAAAGGCACTCCAAGCTCCCTCATGATCTCTTTGAAACTCTCCAGTGCTGCCTGGCACTCCTTGGAGTCTGAGGTTCCGACAAAGAAAAAGTCATCCAGGGAATGTGTTACCAAGTGGTGACCAATGCGCTTGAAAAGAAACCATTGGAGGAACATGCTAAAACATTCAAATAATGCCCAAGACATAGAACAGCCCATCGTTAATGCTTTGTCCACAAACCATTCACCATTGAAATGGATACCCAGGAGATCCCAATCCTCGGGGTGAATTGGAAGCAATCGGAAAGCTGATTTTTATGCCACATTTAGCCATTTCTGCCGTTGCGTCCGCGGTCACTACTAGTGACATGGCCACGTCAACCGACGAATAGAACACAGTAGCCTCTTTTTCATCAATAAAATCATTCCCGAGTTCCCTTCTGGCCATGATAAATGGTGTATTAACCCAAACTGCCCTTGTTCCTTCTTTGGCACAACACCCACTGGGGAAACAATCAAATTCTCCAAAGGCCAATCCTCAAATGGGCCCGCCATGCGACCCTCACGGACTTCTCTGTCCAATTTCTCTTGCATGCTTTCAGGGTGTTCCTTTGGTGATTGTAAATTGTCCGCCTACTGTCTAGTCCTTGGGCTCCTATACCTTAGCCTAAAACCATCCTGAAAACCTTCTTGTAACGTTTTTGCAGCCTTCTTGCTGCCATAACCCTGTAAGGCTGCAACTAACCTGTCCACCCTAACCGGTGTAAGAGCCCTTTAGCCCAGCCCCCTTAGCCCCTGTCCTCCCGCGAAGGGCTGCTGTTGCTGACCGCCCGCCTGGAACCCTCCTTGCTGCCACTGCTGGCCCCCTTGCTGCTATTCTGGCCCTTCCCCGAAGCAATTGACCAAGGCATGTCTGCCTCCACATTTCGAGCAGTCGTGCCCAAATCTACAGAAATCCCAGGTGCACATGCCCGTATTGAAATTCCAGCAGGCCCCTCTTGATCCTGTGTGTCCTCTGCCTGCACCACCCACCCCTCCTGAAAGGGCCGATACACGAGCGGTAGCCCGCGGGCTGTGAAAATTGTCTTCCCTGCCCACGACTCCCCCATGGTATGCTGCCACAGGACTGTATCTAGTTCCCCCATTTTTCATCAGTGTCCCATGCAACGCGTGCCCTGAATTCCTCGTTGTATTGAGCCCATGCATATCCACCCCCCGTGATCTGTGCTTTTCGGATCACGTCCATGTATTTGAACAGCGCCACACTCCGCTCTGGGTATTTTTCACAGTATACGCTGGCATATATCAAAAAGGTTGCTGTCCAGTTCTCAATGGCGAGAGGCACCCTCGGCCGCTTGGCCAATTCGTACGCCTCCTCTTTTGATCCTTCTTTCACGTGCACTTCCCTGTTTAGCATTTCCGCATACTCGCCTTACCAAATCCGCTCTTTAGTAGCCAACATTAAACGCGCGCCGAGCGGTTGGTTACCCCCATATACGGTAGTTTCCTAATTTTCAGTTCTTTGCTTTCTAACTTCTCGTCCGTCTCCCCAGTCTTTGTAGTCCCTGTGTCACCCACTTTTGACTTAGTATCTGCGGCTGCGCTCACTGATGCCTTACCTGCGTCATCTGTGCCCACTCCCACATCCAAAACATACTTGCCCCTTCGTAACCTTCCCCCATCCTCCCCACCCCATCCCCCCTCCTCCCCCATCCCCTCCCCCCCTCCAATCCCCACTGATACCATTGTTGCTTTCGCCCCTCCATTCCGCATTTTACCTGGCTCTAAGGAGGGTGCCCATCGAGCTGCAGTCCGCCTTGCCAATGGAGCCGAATTATCCACCAACCCCGATGTCCGACCCGTGGGTTCTGCCAGGCACCATGACACCTGCAACATAGTAGAAAAAGCATTACTCGTCCTACCATACCCGTTTCCTCGCATTCCCGTAACTCGCCCTCTTCCGGGGCTGTCCTCATCATATTCTAACACCTCGGGCTCCATGCGCCCCCACTGCCTCTCAACTGGAGGTGCAGACTTCACTCTCCTTGTCCCGCTAATACTGTTGCCGCCTGTGCTCCTGTGTACCCGTTGCCCTGTGGACTGCTGAGGACCGTCGGGTGTTGGGGCCAGGAAGACCACTCGGGCCTACTTGTGCGAGCCGCGTCGAGGTCTCACGCCGGTACTGGGAAAGCCGCGTGAGGTTCTGCCCTCCCTTCTCCTCCGCACCCTTTAGTCACTCCCAGCTCTGCCAAGTCTGGCTCCCGCTGTCGCTCCCCTACCTGTAATGAAAAGGGCTGGTCTGGTGTGCTGGATCTAAATGCCCTTTCTCTCCCCTCCCAATTCCTCTTTCTAACAACCCCTAGAGTACAGGCAGCCCACGCCCGCCCAACCATGCTAAGGCACAACGCTTTCCCCTTGACCCCCCTCCTTCTCCTCGTCGCTCCATTTAAGCCCCTCGGGGCCCGCTGCCCCCCCAACAGGGTCCTGCACCGTACTCCCCAAACTCATTGCCCTGACCCCACCCCTCACCCCATCCAGTCCTCGCACCCCCTTGCCCCCACCCTTTCACCTCCAAACCCAGGGACCCCCCCCCCGTGTGCAATGTAGGCATCCAACTGGCCCACCTTGTGTAAACCCTGCACCTCCTTGTTCTATGAGGTGAATATGTCCAGGCCCTCCCACCCCCTTTCCAGGGGAGTCTACCATGGCCCCCCAATCCCCTCTCATGTCCCCTGCCACTCCTGCCTGCTTAGCAGGGGGTAGAATAGCTCCCTGCTCCACCCAATCCCGGGGCCTCCCCTATTAGGCCACCTTCCCCAAAGGGAGCTGCTGGGCCTACAACCCCCTTTGCTCCCCACTTCCCACCCTTCTTCCTCGCACCTATGCTTGATGCACTCGGGCCTCCCACCCGCCCCTACCCGGCGGCGCACCACAGCCCGGGGATCCGACCGGGGAGCCACGAGACTCGCTCCTCCGATGGGCCCCGCCCTCATTCCTTCCCGCCAGAGCCTCCCATGCAGCTGGGGGCTTTGGTTCATTGGACACAAGCAGGTCGCTCTCCTGACATAGGAGCGGCCCCGCGCCTTGGAGGACCAGGCCGGGGAGACACGCGACGCACTCCTCCGGTGAGCCCCGCCTCACCGCATCTCCGCCACCGCCTCCTCTCACCCACGAGGCGGCGGCGCACAGTCCACTTAAGGGGCTGCACCTTCCCTACTCGTGCGGCCCTGAAGACTCACCTGCACTTCCTGTGCCCGATTGGGGGATGAACAGGCCGCGACAGCAGCCGCCACCCCTACGGACATGCGCCTCATCGGGTGCGCGCTTCCTGAGGCCTCCGGCAACAGTAGATCACGCCGGCCGGCCTCGCTCAAAGACGCACTGCCTCCAGAACTCGGTAGTCTTCCCCAGACATGCTACCTAACTGCTGCAGCAATTAACTAATCCTAAAGAGAAATGCCCTCGACCACAAGCTGCTAACTGCCCCAAAAAACACTAAGCTACTTAAGACCAATTGTAGCCCAATTAATTTGTTGCCCAAAGGTATAAGGGGGGATCTGCCGCGCTCCCAGCCACCATTTTAGGTTTGGTGACCTGGTGGCTGGGAGCGTGCCAGATTCCCCTGATACCTTTGGGCAACAAAATTAATTGGGCTACAATTGGGCTATTCCCAATGTAGCCCAATGCACAACATAGCTGATACCGGCCAGCCCCTCCCCCTCCCAATCTGACCCGGGGTGGGCAGACCTCACGGTGTTCGGGTGCCCCCCAAACTCCACTTTAAATCTAAAAATGAAAGTGCTCCTGATGCAGATCCGAGCTTCCAAATCCCCTCCACTTCCACGGACTGAATGATTTCACAGTCACACGCACACTCACACATCATACGCTGGTGGGGCCCATAACACCAACATTCATTCTAATCAAACTATCCGTGCCTGTAAAGGGAATAAAACACACTTCTAATTTTCTAACCGATCTGCATTTCACTCTGAAGGAAGAACCACTTTCTTTAAAATCACCCTAACAGTCCCTCCCTCAGATAGGTCGCCTGGACCATCTAGTTGCTGGTTTGACAATTAAATATAAACACTCAAATATATTCAAATAAATCATTAACTAAAATAATCACCCAAAACATTTATTAAAATAATGCTTTTTCTTTATCTAAATTAATTGCATGTTAAAACTTAGCAAAATGCAGCATCATCTTTGTCATATTTACCTATTCTGGCTATTTGTCGTTTTCTAAGTCAGAACTGGTCCTCAATACATCTGTCAGCGTTTTCTGGCTCAGTCATAGGCGTCACCGTCCTCTCCGTCAGCGTCGGGACCACGGGTCATAAGTTCAGGAAAGGATTGGCGCTAACCTCTCTAGGCTACTCATATTTATACCAAAAATTACAATATTAAAGTTACATTTCCAAATTCCCGTGAATTTCGTTGGATATTTCAAATTGGACGACCGGATTTCACTGCAACATGTGCAAATGTTCCCAGGCGCATTCTCACGCAAAGTCTTGATTGTCATTGTAAAAAATGTTTCGACATTTGTTGCAAACAAAAGGGACACGACCCGGTAACTTGTAACTTCTTCTCTGCTCAGGTCCGGTTTAACCTTTTTAAATGTTCTTTATCTTTGCCATTTCTGCATGTTCAGGGTCGTCTTGGCATACATCCCGGACAGTCACCATGACATATCTCTCCGGTTCACTTTGAGGGCAGGGTTGCAGTCAGTGCAGAATGCTTTTCTTTACAAAATCGTCTACTCGAATATAGGCTGCGGATGGTGGCCATCTTGTAGCAGGCCACAATGGTCAACTTAATCAAAAAGACGTAAAAATCATAATTAATACATGGAAATAATTAAAACAGTGTTATTCCCCAACTAATACCCATATGTGTGTGCATTTATCTAGCCATATGCAACACTTAAAGCCATTAGTGCATGTTTATTTTAAGCGCAAATCACAATAACATCACATAAGCAACGCGTATTTTATTTAGTATGCGTACAAACTTAGTTTACTTATTATTTTTAGCCATGCAGATGCATTCCCACGTGTATTCTTTCTGTTAATAAGGTTGATTTAGTAAAACGACTTCACACAATTAATTATTATAATTATTACTTAGTGATTTTAATATAAACATACGAAAATGGAACAGGAATTTCACTTTAGCTTATTTTACCTGCTCCAGCACTCCAAGAATTAGATACGCTTCTTTGTCTAAAAGTTTCTGTTGTGCATGACATATCTCCCTCTTCTCTCCTCCCTTCCAGCCTGGCTTGGGGTCTGGACCCAGCGGACGGCGGGGCAGGGGCCCAGGGCGGAGGTGACGAATGCTGCGGAGGGACAGACGGTCACCCTCACTGCCCCGAACACTACGGGTGTACTGACCTTCTCCTGGTACAGAGGGACAACAACGGATCCTCCACAACTGATCCTCAGTTACGTTGTGTCTAGTTCCGTGCAGACGAACGGCCCGGAGTACACGGGGCGGGAGACGCCCCTCCCGGACGGGTCCCTGCGGATCAGAGACGTGACGACGAACTACAGCGGAGACTACACGGTCAGCGTCATAGACAATGGTGGAAAACCTACACCAGCCACCAGGCGGCTGCGAGTCTTTGGTGAGTGACGCAGAACCATTGCAAGTGGTTAAATTACAAAGCAGTGTCTGTGTGTAAGTGTGCCTACCTGTAATACTAGTAGTAATAATAATATCACTAATAAATTATAAATAAGACGCGCCTTGTACACCCCAAGGGTGCCATAAATCAGGGGCGCAACACCTATTGGTAGGGTGACCAGATTCTCAAAACAAAAAACTGGGACAGGTGTCATAGACATAGAAGTAGGCCTGACAGAAGTACCCATGGCTTTATGGGGATAGAAAAAGAAGGGGGGGGGGAGTCTCCCAAGCGGCGTGGCCGATGTAATTAAGGCTTAAAACACATAAGCTGGAAAAATCTGTACTTAGCATAGCGTTCCGCCAAAAAAATGTGCTGCTTCTGTCATTGTATCCAGATAAATAATATTACAAGTATCATCATACCTAGAACAAGCCTGGACTATTGGCTTTGTCAATGGCTGTTGGCTACATAAGAGAAATAAGCAACAACTTTGGCTTCGCTGTACATAACATTGAAAATTCGTCAGTTCAGGAATGATGAAACTATGAAAGAACTATAACGGGTCTCTTTGAAGGTAGTGAAGGGTGTGACTGCTGAAGCAGTAAGTTTTTTTTTCTGTAAGGGCAAAAATCGAGAGCCCAATAGAGACCCGTCTCAGGCTGAGAGAAGTAAAGCAGGCACACTGACACACTATTTCACAAGCATTGGCATAGCCAATAGGTCTCGCCTTGGGGACCTTATAAGTGTTTAGCCATGCAACACTTGTTGTTGCACCAAGGATATTGTGCTGCATTACTAAATACTTATAAGGCCCCAAAGGCGAGACCTATTGGCTATGCCAATGCTTGTTCTTTAGAGTGGCCTTGAAAACAATCCCTACTATCCAACACCTGCACTCCAAGGAAACTCCTCAAGTGGGCCGGCAAACTCTGTCTTTGCAAGGGATGTACTGTAGGATTAATCGGCTCTTCGCATGTATGCTAAAAATCATAATAAAGCATGTACTATAGCCCCTCTACACACTCTCCATTATAATTCAGATGTGGTGTTTGAAGTTCCTCCCATTTCTTGCATTGCCCCCATCCTAGGCATGTTTCTGTTCATGTACTAGTGGGCAGTGTATAGGGTAGAGACTGCCAAGCTACTGAACGGGCATCTCCCTGTGGAGGACTGACACTTTTTCTTTGCCAGGGCTAAACATGGCTGCAGGATGTTGAGAAAAAACCCGTGATCTCTGTTTTTGCCAGCAGACCTGGCAATGGATGTTGATGCTTAAAACAGCACCAGGAGTCCTGCAGTGGATGGAGCACATATGATGTCTGCCCAATGTAGCAAAACACAGAGCAATTAACCAGCCCACTGGAGACGCGGAAAGCATCTGGATGGATGGGCCAGATTCTGTCCTCCAGCATCACTAACATGGATGCGATCAGGAGGTGCTTGGAACGTGAGCGGGTCCTTTTGTCTCTCCAGGGCACTTTACCTGTATTGGTTCAGACCTTGGTGGCCACACTGCCTCTTAAGGAAAAAAGGCAAAGGGGAAATGTGACTATGAGGGTTTGTTTCTCATCATCCCATCCCTGTTTGGTGACATCCTGGTGGTATGGAGAGAGATCAGGATCCCCAGATCGTCTTTTTACTTTAGGGAGAATCCTTGCTGTTCAACCTGCCACAAGGAAAGAGGAATGTGACCTGACATCATATAAGTGTTACGTTTCTACCAGCTACATATTAGACGTTCATAGGCCGCCTTCTACGCTTAAACTGCCTTTCAAAGACCACAGCAAGGCCGACCACTTCCTTACCATTAATGACCACGAGATGCGGGTCAGGGTTTGGGCGTTATATCCTCGTTTCACCTCCTGAACGATAGTAATTAGCTAATGTAAAATTGCAAACCCTAATACAGATTACAATACGGTTTTATAAGCAACTTTGAGCTGCCTGAAATTATTGAAGAATCCAAGGAAGCTCCTTATTTAAGTTTTGAATTATAATAAGGATTCTACCATCTGACGCGTAGCTTCCCACGACTCTGTCACAGTTGTAGTCCCTAGATTTCTTAAGAGGGATGTGTATTTCTCCCTCAAATGAGTGAGAATCTGCACTTTCTGTGAAAACTCTGAAAAAACATATGTACAGCACTGGACTGATCTGTAGTGGGAGGTGGGGGGGGGTGAGCTGATGTACAACGGGGGCATTAGAGGACTGTGAGGAGCAGTGCAAGTTTGCTATTATTATGGGGTCTGTTGGCCCTTGGTCGCTGCTGCTGGCCCAGTACCTTCCCTGTGGCTCATGGTTCTTCGACCCCCGGTGCCTGCCTGGTATCCTGCACAGGCCACCGTGGAAGGCTTCACAAGGGAGAGATCACATGAGCAAGTGATCACGGAGAGAGAGCTTGAATGTGACCAGCAGGACCTGAAACTGCTTTAGTGCCAGGGACAGTATGAGAAAGCTGTGTTGCGTAGGGCAAGACTGTGCATGTATGCCCAGAGACCCATAAGCCATGCAGCACCTGCAAGGATGCAGAAGCTCACAGGTACTCTCTTCACTCCTCTTTTCTCACTATTATGTGCATGTGGTGCTGAGTTGGTGCTTTTCCTGACATGCAGGTAAAACATCTGCAATAGCTTTGTGTAGAGCCTGCTAACTGAGATGGTGAAGCGGAAGGCTAAGTTATTTTAAATAAATGAAGGCAGGCGCTGGATGATAAAGCAAACGTGCTGTCCTTGTAGGATCACTTCCTTCCTGAGTGAAGAACCCAGAGGCAGAGTGTCGGCAGCCAGACCTATCATGAGCGCTGGAGGAGAAATTAAAAAACCAAAGAAATCAAAAAAGTTCTAAATAAAAATAGATGATTATTTAGAATCCCCACAGCAGACTAAAGGAATGATTGGGGTGATCCAAAACTTGCCAAAAATGGCATAAATATCAGTATATAAAAAGACCCTTGGACCCTGCTCTGGGAGAGGGTGTATCTGAAACAGAATCCCAAAGATCCCAAAGAGAGTGAGTTGAACAGTCTTTGTCACCACTTGTAACTTGGGAACTATACCCAGCACAGTCATGGGTAACTGAGAACCAGTTACTTCCGGGAAGGGGGTAGTTTGTGAAACATTAGACCATCTGACATTGAGGCAAGTGCCCACAGTCTCATGTACATTCCAGTACAGCCATAATTCTTGCACTGATACAAATTTTGTAAACCCACACTCAAAGTTGGACCAGGATTCTTCTTGTGGAAGGACCATCTAAAATTACGCAAGATCAGACACTGTGCCTGTGATCCGCAATGTGAGATGCGGGACAGTTGAAATGGGAACAAAGACGTGCCGGTGTCAGAGTACCTGTTTCCTGTTGATAAGTACAAATGCTTCCCCTTTAAAATTACACGCAGGCTGAGGAATGCCAGTAGTCTCTCTTTCAAAGTAAAGAGGTGCTGGTAATCAGTACTGAGAGAGCCTGCCCGCTTCAAGCAGTGAGATGAGGGTGTGAAGCCCGGGGCTGTCTGAGAGCAGGAACAGCATAGGGAGAGAGGAGCGAGCGTGCTTTCTGCACTCTGGAGTGGAGGGAAAATGGTGGAGAGCGGGCGTGATGAGAGATCTCTCCCGGGGGTATGGCTACCGGATGAAACCTAGAAGAAACAAGTGCGCGCACCTCGGAACTGCCACAGGTTTACAAAGTGAGAGGCACACAAGCGTTTCCCTTGCGGGAGCGAGCCAGGGGCACCATGTGTTTGTATGTTAATTACAAACATATGGTGCCAAGCTCGCTCCCGCAAGTGAATCTCCACACGTGCATGCGTTGCCATTGAAGGCAATGGAACGCGTGCACGTTTTTTGCTGAAAAGCCGATGCGATAGCTTAAGGTCTTTTGCCTATGCACTGCATGCGCGCTGCTAGGCGAGACTTAAAAACCGGGACATTTATCTGTTTAACCCGGGCACTACGCAAAAACCGGGACATTTCTTTAATTTGGAGCAAAGTGTCCGGACACCGGGACACTGCTCCAATAACCAAGACCATCCGGGAACCGGGACGTCTGATCACCCTACCATTGAGCTCAAAGGGCTTCAGCCCCCCTCCCCCCCGTCCCCCCTTCGTGTGTGTCAGCCCGGGCTGAGACAGCTTCCCAGGCACACACAGCCGCACCCGAGTATTTCACAGGTGTTTAAAAGAGCATTTGCTCCTTAATGAGGTGTTGTTGTTTTTTCACCCCTTCTTAGAGCCCCTGCATCTGCACTCTGCCTATTCCTGGAAGAATTAGTCCCCCCCCCCAAAAAACAGTTCTACCCCCAAAATGTGGCTCTAGTCGCGCCTCTGCCATAAATCTGCACAGAGTTTCAAGTCATCCGCAGTTTAAACACTTATAACCCCCCTCCCTCCAGTTTGCATCTTTGATACCGGCCGGTCTCGAACACCATCCTCTCCCCACAGATTCTTCACATCCTGTTATCACTGCTGCTGCCATGGAGCTGCTGTCACTGCCCCAAGGAAGGGCAATACACAGGGCTTCAAGAGGGATGAAAACACTGGGAGGTCTCTCATAGGAGCGTGACTGAAATAATTAAGGGTGTGGCTTAAAACGTAAGCTAAAAATCTGTGCTCAGCTTAATGTGCCTCCCGACTAGTATTTTGCTGCTTCTGTTATTGCCTCGACATATATAATACAAGTAACATTACACCTACAACAAGCCAGGTCTATTGGCTTTGTCAAAAGTTGTTAGTTGAATAAGGTAAACATGCTACATGCATGCATGAATAGAACTATGGCTTTGTTGTATATAATATTGAAAATGCTTTAGTTCTTGCGCAAAAGATTGCGGCGTAATGGCTAGAGCTGAACACTACAGCTGCCAAATTTTGGAGCTGAGGAAACAGGTTTGAGTCTCAGCGTTGGCTCAACATCCTGTGTTCCTGGGCAAATCACTTAATCACCCGGGCCTATCAAAAAATAAATGAAGATGTCCTTGTTTGTGCTCATGTAAAGCTCTTCGAGTTTTGCAATATAGAACTGCAAAAAACATAGAAGTTACATACAAAGCAGTGAACTCCTGCAGAGGTATGATTTTTTTTTTCTAGAGTGAGGGCGAAAATAGAGAGCCCAATAGGGACTGTCTCAGCACCTGCTTTTAAGAACTGCTTGTGCTGAGCACCCGCAGGACCGGGTCCACTGAAATCCCTGGCTATACACACAGGGCATGAGGCAATCCATACCTAAGCTCAACGACCCCTGGACATTGGCAGGCACTATGGGCTGGGGCACCAGTTAAAAATAGCCTGTTGTAGCTGGCACTATAAATAAAGCCACTGACCTTCAGCTATGAGTTATGAGCACTGGCCACGCCCAGTACCCAGTGTCCAGTCAAAATTTACCACACCCAAAGGGATCACAGACAAAGTTTCATGCATGTCTGATTTGCATTGTTCGTAATTGCCATCACAGGGACAAAGTGGAGCAGAACTCCCCGTGGTCTGGCAAAACACAATACCCGCCATCCAGTACTGGATCCAAATCAGAAAAGCAGAGATCTCTCCCAGTGCCTTATTCAAGCGCGATAAAGGCTGGTTCGAGGGAGCAAGTGACCTATAGTAAAATAACACTGCAGATTTTGTGGTCTCAACTGCGAGTCTGCTATCTTCGCAGCATTGAAGAGATAATTGCTTAACCCACAGTTTATCGTCTATCTTTATGTTAGCGGGAGAGGAAAAAAGAGAGGATAATCCCAGGTCTTTAGTGAACTTGATATGTAACTCAGCCACGGTATTGCACGTCCATTGTCCAGGCCAAGACAGTCCAAGATAATGTCCCTGCAGAGCTTGGCATGAGGTTTAGCCCATATGCTAACCCAAAGTAACAAGGCTGCCAAATGTACCACACACAGGACGCAGGTGCATCAACACAAGCTCGTCAGCTCAGTCGCTGAAGTCAGGGGTGAAAATTTAAAGAGTACTACTGAACTAAATGTTACCAGGCATGGCAATTTCCATGATCTATTGGGGCAAATTGAGAGCAGGGATATGAGGCAGTGTGTGCCCACCCTCCTTCTATAGGAAGATTGATTGATTGATTTGATTGATTTATTATTTTATAAAGCGCAGTGAATCACCCCCAAGAGGGTATCTCAGCGCTCGGAGGCGACAGTGAAGCATAGATCGAGGTAATCAGGCTGGGAACAGGGCGGTTTTGAGAGCTTTCCTAAATTTCCAGTAGTCGGGGCATTGTCTTAAGGCCAGTGGTAGCTGGTTCCAAATGCGGGGGGCCTGGTAGGAGAAGCATTTTCCTCCTGTTCGTGCTTTCCTAATCTTGGGGACTTGTAAAAGCGATTTGGAACTGGAGCGTAGGGATCGGAGGGGAGTGTAGAGGTGAAGTCTCTCCGCCAAATAGGAAGGGCATTAGCTCTTTTAATTATGGACTTTAACTATTCAGTGATCACGGGGCTGGGTTCCCGTCCCGCTGAGGAAGTCTACCTCAAGAATTGCATGCAGTCTTTTCTTGGGATGCACAAAATACCATTGTTTATTTGGTATAGGTGGTCAGAGTTCTTCACAATTACAAATAAGCTGCAGGACCTGCCATTTGTTTCTAGTTTCCAGAGGAACCATTGACGCTTGTGATAGACCCTCAAAGCATTGTACTTGCCCCTGAATCCTGCAGCCAAATAAATTCCAACACTGTGACCTTTAGCAGCTTTGCAACATTTTTGGCAGTGCCCAGATATAGGCATCTGTCAGAAACAACACAGGCATGTACTATGGATCCCATGAAAGTATTTCAAAGAGCTAACTGCCTGGCATGGAGGATGCTCTTGAGGCTGCCCAATTGGTCAAGAATGCTTTGCTCAACAGAGAGTGACAAGCTATGGTCCACCTTAGTTGAAGATGCTAAGGATTTGATGGATATGGTCACCTTTACCTAGGTGTTTGGGTTAGTTCACCCTTTTTTCACCTTGTCAGTACTAATCAGAATAGTAGTAAGATGGATGTACGGTGATGACCTTTTTTTTTTTTTTTTTTTTTTTAAACCGTTTATTGCATTCGAAAATAGTTACAAGTATGGGCCTACAACCATCCGGCCGGCCGGCCGCTAGAGTGGCAGAAGCATATGACATACATACAGTAAGAGTCTCTTGGCGGTATGGATTGGTAAATCAGGAGATAGCAATAGCGCAGGCCACATAGCTCCAAGCCCACAGTACGGTTCCCTTTTAGCAAAACAGAACAACACCAAAAACCACACCCGCAAGGCAACCCGCAATCCAAGATGTCGGTACGTGCTCCTTAAGTGGGGGATCCCAACCAGCAGCCTAACTCTGAAGAGGGGGAATGGGAGCAGATCCGGGGCTGGGGGCCCACATGCCCACGGCTGGGGGAGGGGGGTCGGCTAGGGGGATGGAGCTGGTGAGGCAGGCGGTAGCAGTGGCGGCTCACAAATACCCCCGCGATAGGCGTTCCAGGGGCCCCAGATTTTCACCCACGCCCCAGGCTTACCCCTCGCCACATACACCACCTTTTCACGAAACATACACCAATCCTTGTGTTCTTTCCAGGCCGATACCGCCGGGGGCCTCTGGGATCCCCACAATTGAGCAATGTCACGCTTAGCTATCATGTATCCCAGAGTCACCCACCGCGTCTGCGGGGCCGAGTAGTCATTTGGTTCCCACCCATTCAGCAAGCATCTCCTCGCTTCAGGCAACAGCGCAACACGCGTAACCACTCGCAGGACCTCATGCACACCACGCCAGAATCGCTCCACCTTTGGGCACTCCCACAGAATATGCATGAAGGTTGCCAAAGCACCACAGCCACGCTTACACAATCCATCCCCAGCAAAGCCCATACGTAGAAGCCTTGGCCCCGTCACGTAAACCCGGTGGAGGATCTTAAGCTGGACGAAGCGAAGGCGAGCCGGGATGGCCACCTCCTTCGGAGAGGCCACCGCGGAAATCCAGTCCTCGTCGTCCAATTCCAGCCCGTCGGCAACCCAGGCCTCGCGGAGACTAGTCAGCAGGCACGATCTGTCGTTGATCAGTTTTTTATATATAAGGGAGATCGTGCTGTCTGGGACATGGCCATCCAGCACTCTGTCCTCCAGGGGGGAAGACTCCGGAATGGACGCGACATCCGGGAAGACGGAGCCCAGCGCGTGGCGGACTTGTAAGTACCGAAAGTACTCACTGCCTTGCAGCTGAAACTCCGTCTGCAGCGTCTCGAATGTTTTGAATCCCCCCCTCGTCCAGAGATCTCCCACTGTGCTGATGCCGATCGTGTCCCACTTCTCGAAGCCCTTCGATGTCCACAGGGAGCCCAACCTCTCAGACGCATATAGCGGTGACGCCCGGGTCAAACGGTCCTTCCACCCCATAGCTGCATTAGCCGCGTGCCATACACGCACCATGACACGCGTCGGTCCCGTCAGACGGGAGTCGGGCGCGCCAGAGTAGAGCGCTCGATTGTAATCTCCACCGGGGAGGAGCATCTTGTCCATTTCAAATGCCGGGTTCAAGGCGGGCCCGTAAAGGCCATGATTAATTGCAGCTAGCTGGGAGGCCCAGTAATACCGTTTAATATCCGGGAGGGCGACCCCCCCATCGTACCACGGGAGCGTCAATTTAGCCAAAGCAATACGCGGCCTCCCGTCCCAGAACAGGCGCCGCTGCAGGCTCTCCACCTCACGGAAGTAGCGCGCCGGAACCAAGTCCATAGTGTTCTGGAGAGCGTACAGAAAGCGCGGCAGCGACATCATCTTAAACAAGGCCGCTCGGCCAAGCGGCGAAAGCGGAAGACGCCGCCAACGCACAACGTCCTCCTTCAAGCGCTGGAGGGGGGGTAGCAAGTTTCGCTCATAGCGGGCCTCCGGGTCCAGAGTAATATATATACCCAGGTACCGGAACCCCTGGGAGGCAATCTGGATCGGGCAGTCCCGTGGTAGGGCAGGGGCCTCCCCGGAAAGCACATATACGCAGGATTTCGCCCAGTTGATGACAAGGCCTGAGTTCCGACCGAATGAGCGCAAAACATCAACCAGGACAATCAGCGATTTACGCGGGGAGGCGAGATACAAAAGGATATCGTCGGCGTAGAGGGACACGCGGTCCTCATGCTCGGGGGTCCAGCGGAGACCACGGATGGAAGGGTGCCACCGCAGCCACTCCGCTAAGGGTTCCAAGGCCAGTGCAAACAGGAGCGGCGACAAGGGGCAACCCTGACGCGTGCCCCGTCCCAGCGCGAATGGGGCCGAGACTCGCCCATTCACCACCACCTGCGCCAATGGGCCCGAATACAACAATTTGACCCAGCTAATGAATCCCGGTCCAAATCCAAATTTCGCCAGCATCGCCCAGATGTATGGCCATTCAAGCGTGTCAAACGCCATGGTGGCGTCTAAGGACGCCAAGATGGCCGGCTCCCGCACAAACGGGACACGCGCGAGCACCCCGTGCAAGCGTCGCAGATTAAGAGCCGTGTTGCGATGGGGTATAAAGCCAGATTGGTCCTGGTGGACCAAATCGCCCACCACGCCGACCAGCCGGTTGGCCAACACCTTGGCGAGGATTTTGGGCTCCGCGTTCAAGAGCGAGATAGGCCTATAGGATGTGACCCGCTCACGGGGTCTCCCCTCCTTGTGGATCACCACGATTGTGGCCAGACGCTGGTCCGGCGGGAGGGAACCCTGCGAGTGGGCCGCCAAGAACATCGCGCGCAGGTGGGGCGCCAGTACATCCGGTCGCAGCTTGTACAGCTCGATGGGGATACCATTGGGGCCCATGGCCTTGCCGGATGCGACCGAGCGAATAGCAAGGGCAATTTCGTCTGAGGTGGGAGGAGCGTCCAGCGAATCCCTGTCCTCCACCGAAAGGGAGGGCAGCGCGATGTCCCGAAGCAGGGCATGGGAATCTTCCTCCGAGCAGGGAGAAACCGGGGAGTACACCTCGCGGAAATAATCCGCGAAGCAGGAGACAATGGCTTCCGGCTCGGTGACACGCACACCATCCATCCCCTCGATCAAAGGAACCACACGACTCGCTCTCTCCTTCTTGTCCAACCACGCAATCAATTTACCAGCCTTATCACCCACATCATACAATCGCCCCTGTTGCTCTCTACTGAGGCCCCTGGCCGCCTCCGTGACGAGGGCCCTATAGGCCGCCTGCTTGAGGTGTAGAACATGCAACTTGGCATCCGTCACCCCGCTCCCCAGGTCACCCTCTAGTTCAGTGATTTCGGCCTCCACCCGGGTTACCTCCTCCCGCTCGCGCCTCCGGGCATGGGAGATAAAGGAGAGGGCCTCCCCTCTGAGAACTACCTTAAAAGCCTCCCACAGGGAGAGGGCCGAAGGGACAGACCCCACATTCTCCTCAAAGTACCGCTGCAAGGATTTGATCAAGTCGGCACGAATAGTGGGGTCGCGCAAGTACCAAGCATTGATTGGGGCCACCCTGCCCTCCCCCCTCGGAAAGACATTGAAATGTAACAGTAATGGGGAGTGATCTGAAATACCCCGCGCCAGATGGCACACCTCTCCCACCCCCCCAGCATAGGCCGCAGGGACAAGGACGTAATCAAGCCGCGAGAGGCTACCATGGGCACCCGAGTGGAAGGTGTATTGCAGCTGCGTGGGATGCTTTAGTCGCCAGCAATCCACCAGTCCTAGTGTATCTAAAAGGCCGGACAGCCACGCCTGTGCCCGGGGGAGGTCCCTAGGGGGATGACGATCCATAGACCCAGAAGCTACCGCATTGAAGTCCCCCCCAACCACCAGCAGACCACCCGGGAGGTCTAGGAGAAGGCGCCCCAGGTCCGCAAACGTAGTAGATTGTAACCCAGGCGGAACGTACACTGATATAAAAACAACCACTCTACCCTCCATTCTACCCACCAGGACAGTGTAGCGTCCCCTCTCATCATGGCGCACCTCATCAATCTCCAACGGGAGCGAGTTCTTGATCATGATACCCACCCCCCGTGAGCCCGAGGTGAAGCCCGAGTGGGCCACCAAACGATAGCCCCGCCGATTCATGGCATGAAAGGAGTTGCCTATAAGGTGTGTCTCCTGCAGGAAGACAACATCTGGTGAAATACGTTTCAGATACTGCAGGACCACACCACGCTTAATCCTGTCCCCCAGGCCGTTAACATTCCATGACAACACAATCAAATCCCTACCCCCCATCATACGTAGGAGCAATCAATCGTCCCCCAAAGAGCAGCTCGAGAGCAACAATACAGTAACGGGTTTGCCTTGCGGTGCAAACAAACAACACACCCCCCCCACCCCCCCATCCCAACAGAACTCCCCCCTCCCTGCACCCCTGCATGAGCCCAGACAGCCCCCCCAAAGTGCAGTGTGCCTGTCGCCCCATAGATGAAAAACTAACTAGTCCCCCAGAGGAGGAGGGAAGCCCCCAATAGACCCCGTACGACCTCCATAGGAGGGGAACATACACGATCAGTAAATGGTAAAGGAATGTTGTCCAGAGCAAGGCCTATTATTCACCCCTCAGTTCTGATCCGGCGGGCCCTCCCCGCCAACCGCACCCCCCCACCCCCTCGGCCCCGATCCCCAGGCAGAGTGTCCAACCAGTCCCCAGCCGCCTCGGGTCGGTCAAAAAAGTGCGTGCGACCATCCACCTCCACCCTGAGCTTAGCTGGAAAAAGCATTGAGTACTTAAGGTTCAGGTCCCGTAGGCGACGTTTAACTCCGGGAAAACTCAGTCTCTGCTTTTGGACCGCCGGAGTAAAGTCAGGGTAGAAATGCACGTCCATGTTATCAAGCTTGACCGGTCCCTGTTGCCTGGAGGTCTGCAGGATAGCGTCTCTGTCCCGAAAGTTAAAAATCCGGGCAATGAGAGGCCGCGGCGGGGCACCGGCCTTAGGTCTGCCCCCAGGGACCCGGTGGGCACGTTCCACCGCAAAAAGCTTACTCAGCCCCCGGGGCTGGAGATGGGTAAGGATCAATTCTTCCACAAAAAGATCTGCCGCCTCCGCCTCTCGTCCCTCCGGCACCCCCACAATACGAACGTTATTCCTCCGGGCCCGACCCTCGGAATCCTCCAGTCGACGGTCCATCAGGGCGCTCGCCTGGCCAAGCCGGCGCACCTCCTTTTGGAGGGCCACCACATCTGTCGTGAGGCTCGTTGTGGTGTGGGCCAGGGAATCGACCCGGTCGTTTGTTTTGGACAAGTCGGCCCTCACAAGGCTCACATCCACAAGGACCGAGTCTATCTCTTGCGCTAGGGTGTCAAAGCGCTGGTCCACCGAGGCCTTCATCTCGGCGATGGCGCCCATGACGTCCCGGAGGGTCAGATCCACTGGCTGAGCAGACGCCTCAGTCGGGCCCGCCGGGGATGTACGCGATGCCTCCGGAGATCCCTTCTGGAGGGTGTAGCGGTCCATGCTGTTGGATTGATGCGCCGGGCCACGGCGGGTCATCTTCACCTTCGCCCGGTCGCCATCTTGTTTGGTGGCCATGTCCGCTCTCCCACCGTCGTGCCAATCTCCTCGAAAGGGCTGATAAACCAGTTCACGGGTTCCGGGGGGGAGGGCGACCACTGGACCGCAGGACGACTCACAGCCGGCGGGTCAGCCAGGCACCCGTACAAGGCCACACCACCGCACCCCGCTCCGCAACCCTACCTCGCTTGAGGGCAAGGAGGGCGCAAAAGCGAAAGTGAAAGCGCGGGGCACGCAAGTCGCCCTGCCCGCCGCTGTTGTTCACTTTGTCCCCGGATCGCCCCACAACTCCAATCCGGGGGGCCGGCGCGGAGAAGGCCGCAACCTTCGATCGGTGCTCCCACCGGTGTCCGGGGTCCGATTCGAAAACGGAAAGCGGGTGTCGCCTCAGCTCGGGTTCACAGACACAGTCCCCTCAACAAGGACAGGATATAACCAGGATTAATTCAGGAGGTCGCGGAGGTCCTCGGGAGCCTCGCACCTACGCGGCCATCTTGGTTGCGCGCTAGGCTCCTCCTCCGGTGATGACCTTTAACCCTCTCTAATGGCTCTGTGTTGTCAGAATATGAGAATATATATATATAGATTACATTGCCTAATGATGCCCTTTAGCAGTCACAATAGATGTTAAATATACAAGACCCTGCAGCACCCAACATGTCAGAACTAATGTAGGGACCATGAAGACCCAAGCCTGAAGCCTCAGAGTCCTTCTGAAAGATTGAAAAAGAAAGCAATTAGCACCTCCAACACTCACAGCATGTTCTAGTTGATTGAAAAAGGTCCAGTTATCAGGGCTGGACTGGCCGTAGCGGGCACCAGGCATTTCCCCGGTGGGTCACCAGGGTGGGGGCCGGCTTGGGGCCCCACGGTGGGGGCCGTTTTTGTTACCGGGGTGTCGGGAATCTCGGACCCCTGTAACAAAATCGGCCAAAACTGGCCCTAGCAAACAGCTCGGCCGCACCCCCTTCCCCCCGGGGGAGGAGAGGGGGTGGGGGGGGGGGCAGCTGAGCAGTTTGCCAGGCCGTTTCGGTTCACAGTCTGGCCCTGCTAGTTATGCTTGGTATCAAAGGCTGTTGAGAGGTCCAACATCCTTATCTTTCTCCTCATCTGTCCTTATCCAAGAGCCTTCATGATGCCACTCGGTGATTGCTCTATCTTTCTGGGAGTGAACCATGAGTGATTAGAGTCTAATATATTAGGTCTGTCCATGCGATCCACTCCTATTGAGAAACTGAATTTGTGTACCAATTGGATGACAATCGATTGTAATTGTTAGTTTCTTTAGGAGATCTTGGTTCTTTTTTAGGAAGGCTGTTACAATGAAACACTTCAACACTGTCCAAACTGGTATTTTCCTAATGGATGAGTTGTTCATGTTGCTGCCATCCAGCCTTTAAATGAAAGACAGACGCATCCCTACAGCGTGACCTGGATTCTTGTACATAATACTTGAGACAGAGATTGTAAGCACGAGACATGAGTCATTGATCCTTTAAGATTCACCAATTCATTAAGATGTCAACAGCTGAAAGATGCCTGCACATTACCAGTCGAGGGCGCCATCCACAGCCAACTATTCCTTCTCAACAAGTTCCTAGGAGCTCTCCTTGGAAGTACCACTGTAACACCAAAGGGTTTGCACTGTGGGTGAAGATAGCTACCTGCTGTGCAACCTTATAACCTCAAATTAAAGTAAATAAATCAATACATCAATTAATAAATAAATACCTAATGGTTGCAAACGTTGTGTTTGCTCCATAAACATGCATTAAAAGTTCAGTTATGATGAAACCCATGAGTCCAGCTGCTTCTTCCAACACACCTGAATGGCAGATTGGCCTCTCCTTGTAACTTCAACCCATGGCCACTGGAGTGTTGTGTCCAGATTGTGCAGCAAAAACGTACATTTTAGTAGATGATAGTGTAGCAGTAGTTTCACTATTTTGTCATTTTGAAACACACTAAAAGTGTCTGGACAAAGGTTTCACCGTGCCTCCCGTTTTTACTATTGTCTCAAGATTCAGATGTAAATGGAAGATGGTTGAATGTTAAACTGTCCTTGAAGGGAGTTCCTGTATCTCTTTTTAACGTCTACGCCCCTACATGTGGCGACCCCTCCTTTTGGTCCACGCTGGCTAGGCAGATTGCTCTCTGCGTGGAGGATAATTTCATTTTAGCTGGCGACTGTAACCAGATCTTTGACCCGTTTCTAGATAGGAATTCTAGAGCTCCCTACATTCCTAATAAGTCCCAGACATCATTTTTAAGAACTATATCCCAGTACAAGCTTTTGGACGCTTGGCGTCTCTGTAATCCGGTTACCAGAGAGTATACTTTTTATTCCCCAGCACACCAGACGCAATCAAGAATTGATTACATTTTTGTTTCTCATTCCATCTCGCAAGCCCTCACACATGCGGAGAATGGTCCGATTTTATTGTCGGACCATGCCCCTGTTTCAATTGGTTTCGAGATTTTACCTAAGGCTACAGGCCCCAAAAGGTGGCGTTTTAATAATGCCCTCCTTTTGGACCCAAAATTCACTGCCTCTTTTACCACCTTCTTTGAGGAGTTTTTTATGTTGAATCAAACCCATTCCATGCCCCTCTCAACTGTATGAGTTGCTTTTAAGGCTTCCGCAAGGGATTTTATTATTGGCTTTGTTGCTAAGAGGCGGAAAATCTCCCGTAAACTAACTAAAGATCTTCTACAGGACATTAAAAAACTGGAGCATTCTTTTTATACCTCACACTCGAAACAGGCTCTCACCGCTCTCATCAATGCCAAATTGCAATTTAACAAGAAATCAACGGAGGACGCCTCACTATATTTGTTAAAATCCAGTGCCAAATTTTATGGGGGTAAAAACAAAGCGGGGAAAATATTGGCTAAGTATTTGAGTTAAACACAATAAACTTAATATTGAATCCATTGATAATGACTGCTCAGACCTAAAGTTCAAAGATGCCGATATTTTGTACGAATTTTCTTGGTTTTACAAATCTCTTTATGCCTCGGAGTCGCAATCCTCTGATTATTTCTAATCCCACTTTTTCTCTAATCTCCAAAGATCTCCTCGTACTTTGCCGGATCTGGCCCTTCTGGAGTCAGATTTGACACAGCAAAAACTATCAAATGCCCTTCAGCAGCTTCAAAAAGACAAGGCACCAGGACCTGATGGGTTTACAGTAGAATTTTATCAGCATTTCTCCAAACTTATATTGCCCAAACTACACTCTCTAATCAATCTATTTAGTTTGATAGGCAGTTCCTCAGGGTCCTTCTCGGAAGCACACATCTGTCTCATACCCAAAGAGGGTAAAGATCATAGGTATTGTAAAAATTACAGACCCATTTCTTTGGTAAATTTTGATTATAAAATGTTCTCTAAAGCTTTAGCCATACGACTTGACTCCTATTTGCCTGATTTATTGGGTAAAGAACAATCCGGTTTTGTTAAGGGTAGGTTTATAACTGACAACACAAGAGTCCTTTTTAATGTTCTTTCTAAATCTTCTCACGTTAAACACTCTCTCGCGGCAATCAAACTCGACGCTGAGAAGGCATTCAACAGGGTTGAATGGGCCTATTTGTTCTATACTCTCAGATGGTTCGGCTTTGAGCCTAAATTTATATCCCTGATCTCTCTTCTTTACTCTAACCCACGTGCGGCTATCTGTGCCACTGGCTTGATCTCCTCGTTTTTCGACTTGGGTAGAGGAGTGCGTTAAGGTTGCCCTCTTTCTCCTTTCCTCTTTAATTTAGCTTTGGAGCCTTTTCTCTCTAAACTACGTCAAAATCCGAACTTACATGGTTTTCAAACAATACACTCTCATATTAAATTAGCTGCTTATGGGAATGACATCTTACTTTTTATGTCCAATCCTAGTGACTCGATTCCTGCCTTTCTGGTGGAGGCACAAGCCTACTCTGATATATCTGGCTATAAGCTAAACAATGATAAATGTGAGATCCTTCCTTTGACCAAGTACACTTTTAAGGCGGAATTTAGCGCCTCAAATTTCACATGGAGCCCCTCCCATATTAACTACCTTGGCTTGCATGTTACCTCTACAATATCGGACACGGTGACGCTATGCATGAATAGATGTATACAGAAAATTGCTGATCTAGCGGCTAAATGGCATCCCCTCTACTTATCGTGGTGGGGTCGCCTGGATACTATAAAGATGATGTTGTCACCTATTGTTCTATACACCATCTCTAATATTCCAGTTCCCATTCCTGCTAAATTTTTTAAAAGGATCAATTCCACCCTTTCTTCTTTTCTGTGGAATTCGAAGAGATCTCGAATGTCTATATCCAAACTAGTACGTCCTAAAACCGAAGGTGGAGTTAATTTTCCCGATTTTCAGGTTTACCAAAAAGCTTTTCTTCTACGTCAAGCCTCTCTCTGGCTGCTTGACCCCTGCTTGACCCCTTTCTTTTCTTATCTCCTTTCTCTTTCTCTGAGTACCTTTCCTTCTCACGTAAACCGCAGGTTGTGTCCACTCCCATACTATAGTTGACTTCCAAACTTTTGGCTTCTACGCTTCCTCCTTCCCCCAACACTTTGGACTATTTCTTGAGTTCAACAATTTGGCACAACAAGAATTTGGTTATCCGTGGTAGACCAATTTATTGGAAGTCCTGGCGACGGAAGGGTTTAATATGGATACACCAGTTATTCTCGCACTCAAACTTTCTATCCTTTTCCTCACTTAGACAATTATTCCATTTACCTGCTTCATTTACACATAAATATAATCTACTTAAGTTGGCTGTGATGGATAAATATGTTCAATTGTCTAATACACCCAATGTTTCCGCTTCCCGGACCCCCTTTTCGCAACTTTCCACCCTGCTTAAAACTAAACCCACAGCCTCCATTATATATAAATCTTTACAAGGAAAAGATAATGTCAGGCAGAAATCCAAAATAGAAGAAACATGGGAGCGTGATTTTCAACTCTCGTGGCCAGTAACTTTATGGAACAATTTATGGGTTAAATTGCACAAATCCTCCAGGGCAGCTAGTATAATACAAATGTTGTTTTTTGTGTATAATCGCCTTTTGCTTACCCCGAGAGCTTTGAACAGCAGGTTTCCTACTACTCCGGATGTTTGTTGGTCATGCTCTTCTCCAAACGCTGACTTATTGCACATGTTATTTTTATGCCCATTAGTAGATAGTTTTTGGAAACAAGTCTGGTACCAAATTAATCTAATTTTTGGTACTAAATTCTCATTCTCCATCACCAATGTTTTCTTAGGGAGTCTTTCACCTTGCTGGGGACATGTTACAGTTAATGTTAAAATTATTGATTTGTTACTAGCGGCTGCCTTTCAGCAAATCACTGCTAACTGGAAGGATTTCGCAAAAATTTCTTACAAGGCATGGTGGTATGCTGTTTGCCATAACCACAGATTGGATACTTCCTTTGTATATCCTATACAGTTGGCAGCGAAGCGTTTGGCTCTGTGGTCTCCTGTTACACTTTACCTTGATGCATGCGCCAAACGATGTTCCCAGTTCTCAGCATCAAGTCCTGAAACCCCCTTGAATTCCTTGTGCGTTCCCAGATTATTTATAATTCTAGTGCCTCTATGATTTACTTTTAGTGTATTAACTGTTTATTTCTTATTCATAAGTCCGATTTGGTTTTGTGTAGTGCAACCTATTGTATTGTATGACTTTTGTATTGACACCTTTCTTTCTATTAATAAAAAAAAAAATATTTTTG
Organism: Triturus cristatus; assembly: GCF_964204655.1. Classification (NCBI taxonomy): domain Eukaryota; kingdom Metazoa; phylum Chordata; class Amphibia; order Caudata; family Salamandridae; genus Triturus; species Triturus cristatus. The sequence goes on along the minus strand of NC_140590.1, from coordinate 35,029,839 downwards.
AACTTAAAAAAGGTTTCACCGCATTGCTACAAGTTAAACGCAGGGACCGACCAGTTAACTTTTGCAGAGGGTCTACCACTACGAAGGGCTACGCTTGACCCGTCTGATGAGTTTCGGGGTCTTATTCCTGCTAATATTACATATGCTATTTATTAGAAAACAGTTTAAGCCGCTTACTACAACTCCATAGCACATGCGGCATTGTTTCAGGATAAGCCTTGTCGAGGCCCGTGTAGCGTCCATTGGAATCACAGATCTCCACGGTCTCCTAATTTCATGTAAAAGGGATACGCATAAACCAAAATGGGACAAAACTGTGACAGATGTGTTTTGGCAAAAGGTACATATGAAATAACTGAACAGGATGGTTGCAGAATACGACTCCGTGGCATGACCGTTTCTTTGAATTAAACTCTGAATCGAGGCTGCTTGAAAGTAGCCTGACATCCATTGAAACCTCCAACTCTGAAAGGGATTATTGAAGAATGAGAGCTTCTGAGTGAGGGGAAAATATATATATATATTTTAAATAAGTCGACGAAGGAAACACAGTCATGGTTTGATCAATAATTTCTTTCCACAGCATGGATTTCAAAGTATCTATGAATCCTGAGTGGAATTAATGGAAAAAACGGAAAAAATATGACAATATTTGACATTAATTATTGCCATTAAACATTAAATTCAAGCCTTATCTGACACTGTTTGGAAGATTAATTAAGTCCAAACAAAGCCCTACGGCCGACCAGCTAATAATTTTACCCAATTGGCCAGATTCATGCAAATACTTGATGCCCATAAATTAAAGAAGGTTTCAATTGTGTGGCAATAGCATTCAAAATCAGAGGAGTCTCAAGTCGAAGAGCAAATATTAATGACTTGCCCTTACTTGTTAACGTTGATTTGTGGAATATATGTAGGAGACTTCAGAGACTCAGTAAATCACTTCTGTAAAAAAAAAACAAATAGACTGGCATATTTACTAACATTTTGCATCAGGGTTTATTTGCTTATTTGCTAATCCATACAAAGCTACTTTGCATGGCTTTGCATGGTTTAGTAAATACAAAGTACCTCAAGGCTGCACATTGCACAAAGAAGGCGTTGCGAGGGTGGAGAGAGGAAAACGCTGTTCAGGATTATTTTTGTGTAGGAAGGTGCCAGCGTTAGCACCTCTTTTTCCTTGAATTCCCCCACTACCACTCTCCTACAGTGCACCTCATCTCTCCATAACCTCTCTTTAACATACATTTAATTATTTATAGCGCTACTCATAGTTCACTCGCACTCAGTATTGTGATCTGCATGGTTCTCGTTCTCTGCAGGAGGCGCATTATCCTTCTGCTCTACTTTATGATGAGTCAAACTGCCACTACACAAAATTCAGATCTTTCACCAGCAGGAACATTAATCACCAAAGTTATCTTGACACTTTTATTGTTGATTGAAAACTGCTGGACCACATGGAAGTTCATGTGTTTTTAAACCCATTATTTATTTTTAGGTCGAGCCTGTAGCAGTGCGCATGCGCTGCTCTGGCAAGACTTTATGTAAACAGTAAAAGGGCTTTGGAAAGCTCACCACACGCTGGTGCATGAGGTTTGTTTTCGTTCAGAGGCTATTCGCCTTTGCGTGCGTCTTTCTGAGAAAGACAGCACGCAATTGGGCAAAGGCGGGTGCATGTCCTGCCTTTGCTCCGCCCACGGCCTATTGCTTGTGGTGCCACTGTAAGAATGTGACCGCCCACTTTTACAGTTATTCTGTGACAGCTCGGCTGTTAACAGACCATACCTGCGCGGTGTCCATTGACAACTCAGCCGTCTACAGACAGCACCGATGGCGTCTGCGCTTGAGACAGCTCTTCGGAACAGTCCTCCTGTGACAGCTCAGATGCCTGTACCCCCTCGAATGATGGCACAGCTCTCCGGAGCACTCCGGCAGTCACCATCTGTGACAGCCCACCAGTCTATAAAGAACGCAGAGATGTTTCTGTGTCTCCCTGTCTAGAGTACGCACCCCTGCAGTCTCCTCCAGGAGCAAGGCAGATGTCTGCATACAGCATCCCTGCAGTCTAGCCCGACAGCCCAGATTCTAAAGGCAGCCTCTCTGCATTGTTTCCACTGACAGCTCAGCTGTCTACAGATGTCACCTCTGCAGTCTCCCCGTGACAGCTCTGCTGGCTACAGAGAGTAACAATGCACAGCACTGTAAAGTCCCAGCTGTCTCGTGGCTCGTTCAGGCACCAGTTGTCTCTGGAGAAGATGGCGGCACCTCAGCCCCCCAGTAAGGTTCAGTGACTAAATATCGAGGGACATAATATAGAATGCCCAAAATATCGACGCCAAAATATAGAAGGACAGAATATCGACTCCCTATCTACAAACAGGTAAGTACTCAAATATCGATTCCAAAATATAGAATGTTAAAAAATAGTTAGCAAAAATATCAAATTTTTTAAATGTATTAAAAATAATATAAAAGTAATTAAATATTAAAAACAATTAAATAAAACATACATAATAGAATATAAAAATGCTTAAAATGTCAACATAATAAAAGTAATGTAAAAAAAGTAGAGATGTTGTTGGATAGTGAGAGCGTAAAAATTACTATTCCCACTCCAGTGAGTGCAACAGTAGGGAAAACGTTGGATAGCGTAGGGGTAAAAATTACTATTCCCACTCCAGTGAGTGCAACAGTAGGGAAAACGTTGGATAGCGTAGGGGTAAAAATTACTATTCCCACTCCAGTGAGTGCAACAGTAGGGAAAACGTTAGATAGCGTAGGGGTAAAAATTACTATTCCCACTCCAGTCAGTGCAACAGTAGGGAAAGCGTTGGATAGCGTAGGGGTAAAAATAACTATTCCCACTCCAGAGAGTGCAACAGTAGGGAAAGTGTTGGATAGCGGGATGGTAAAAATTACTATTCCCACTCCAGAGAGTGCGACAGTAGGGAAAGCGTTGGATAGCGGGAATGGAAAAATTACTATTCCCACTCCAGTGAGTGCAACAGTAGGGAAAGCGTTGGATAGCGTAGGGGTACAAATTACTATTCCCACTCCAGTGAATGCAACAGTAGGGAAAACGCTGGATACTGTAGGGGTAAATATTACTATTCCCACTCCAAAGAGTGTAACAGTAGGGAAAGCGTTGGATAGCAGGAGGGTAAAAATTACTATTCCCACTCCAGTGAGTGCAACAGTAGGGAAAGAGTTGGATAGCGGGAGGGTAAAAAATACTATTCCCACTCCTGAGAGTGCAAAAGTAGGGAAAGTAATGATTTAATTTTAAAATAAGATTACATTAATTATCAATACCAATAAAAAGTTAATTAAAAATAATTACCAATTAATAAGAATTAATTACCATTGAAAAATATTAATTAGCAATTAATAAAAATTCATTACCAATTAATATAAATTAATTACCAATTAATAATTATTTATCAATACACATAAATACAAAGATTAATATTTACTTTATTACAATTAATTTACTTCCCATCCAATTCCCCTATAAACCCACAACCCACTCCCAATAATATAAAATACAATTAACATTATTATCAATTAATCAATTAATAAAACTAATTTAGCAATTAATAAAAATTAATTAGCAATTCATACAAATTATTTTCCCTTTAATACAAATTAATTACCAATTAATAATGAATTATCAATTAATTATCAATACACAAATAAAAAAAAATAATTTAGTTTATTACAATTAAATGACTTCCCACCCAATTCCCCTACAAACCCACAACCCGCTCCTAATAAAAAAAATATAATTAACATAATTATCAATTAATCAATTAATATAAATTAATTACCAATTAATAAAAAAATAATTACCAATTAATAATTATCAATCAATTAATTATCACAACATATAAATATAATTAATATTTAATTAACCATAATTAAATTACTTCCCACCCTATGCCCCTATAAACCCACAACCCGTACGGAATTAAATTACGCAAAAATTAAATTACATAACATTCATTAGTTTAAATAAATTAAACATACATTACAAAAATAATACATAATTGTTGTAATCTACTACTTGGTACGTTCCTTCCCCCCCCCCCCTCCTTTCTCCTCCCATTGGTTCCTCCCTCTCCCTGTCACCAACATTCCATTGCACCCTTCCTCTGTTCTGCTGGATCCTGTGGTGGTGGAAGTACGAATAAAGAAGAGTTTCCTGATTACCTGTTTTGTACTTCATTATAACACTGGCGACGATTCGCTGGGTGGGGACGGCTCACCACCACCCCCAAATTCTTCTATGGATCCAGTTTTTACAATTTGTCGGCGGATGGGAGTTCTTCACTGTCCAGCATCTGTGGTGGCACCGCAAGGACATATTCAAGTAAGACGTGCCTTGTCCCTTGTTGGGCTGCTGTATGCCTTCGGCTGATGAGGGGAGCGCTTTGCAACTCCTTCCAGCGCTATAATCCCTGTTTGAGTACATGAGCGCTGCTTCTGCGGCTTATTTGAGCACTTTACTCCTTGGGCTTCGTTTACCAGCATTTCGCATGGACTGGAGACGGATTCGCTGCCTATTGCCTCTCAGTTTCACCTCATCCAAGGTCCGTGTTGGGTGCTGCCTTCTGAGGGGCTCTTGCTGTGAATACCATTTCCTGTTGTGTCCCCAGGCAGCGTGTGGCAGTCAGGCTTGCTGGGGAGTTAGGTCGTGACAGCCCCTGTTATATTGCGAAGCCTGTGGCCACGTCTCATTTTCTCTGTCACGATCGTGGCGGGAACCGGCATTCTTCCTCGCACGCTCGTAGCAGTCTGTCAAAATTGACACTTCACAGCTGTGTCGACTGGAGGTGTGGTTCCGTTTCATTCCTCCGGGTGGCAGTGTGGCCACATTGTTCAGCCTTCCTGAAAGGAAAAATTCAGATAAACAGCAAAGTATTAAACTTCGGGGTTTCCAGCGTCATTTCCCACACAAATTCACGAGATTAATTTGGAAATCCTTCATCACGTTCAGCTGTCTTCATTTCGCTGATGGGCACAGCTTTTGGTACTCAGGCCTGTCATTTCACGCTGACGGGCACAGCTACACACAGTTGTCATCACTGATGAGCACAATTGTTATCACTTTCGTCGTGCTTGTCTGTTCACGCTGACAGGCTCAGCTTCCCTTTGACGTAATTTTGCTTTCTCATGCCCTAACGTGACTTCCTTGGGGGGTGTATTCACCTGGGAATTATAGTATGTTGTTAATGTTTCGCTGTGTATTTCATGCTGACTGTCCTGGCTGGTATCTTTGCTAATTGCTGTTCTGCTCGTCCTTTACATTTGGGGCTGTTAAGATTGTGTTATTTTTGTTTTGGGCTCCTATTCCCCCTACCTTCCTTGTTCATTATCCTGGGGTACTGTATTTTACCCTTTCCAACCAAGTTTTGAAACATGGCAGCAGCAAATATGTCGCAGCCACCACCCTTCCTTAACGAGGCAGGAGAACCGGCTCTGCCTTGGAAACAATGGTTTGAGTTACTGGAGTCCTATCTTATTGCTATTGGGGGGGAGAAATTTTCCCATTTACGCAAGTTACACACCCTCCTACACAATTTGGGCGTTGAGGGATGCAAGGTCTATGATGATATTTCCACTAATGCAGAAGGGGGAAGTGATAGTGATGATGATAAAAATGTGTATATAGTGGCAGTAAACAAACTACAAAAACATTTCAGTAAGAGGATAAATGTAGTGTTAGAGAGACATAAATTCTTCTCAAGAACACAGGGAAAAAATGAGAAGGTTAAACCATTTATTGCAGCCTTAAAGGGTCTAGCGAACACATGTGAGTTTGAGTCCCTTCAAGATTCCCTGATTAGAGACAAGTTGGTCAGGTGCACCAACAATCATAAGATTCAGGAGAGGCTGCTTGTGGCCAATCCTGACCTCAAGGAAGCCATAGATATAGCGGTAGGGATTGAGCACACGGCAGATTGTATGGTTGAAATGAAAGGTGAAGGGGGCAAAACCATGGAGGTCAATGCCATAAGCAAAGATCACAAAAGTAAGATAGCTAACGCCCCACTTCAGGGAAATAAACTCAAGTGTTATAGGTGTGGGAGCCCAACACACTTAGCCAATAACCCGATATGCCAAGCACGTTCTGTTGTCTGCCACAAATGTGGGAAAAAAGGACATTTGTCCAGGGTTTGTCACGATCAGCGCTCTAAAGCGGTGTTGGAGATCGAGCCACAATTATTTCCTGATCCCAAGTTAATTTTTCAACTAAAAGACAAAAACAATGCTGACAAATTCCCCTCTTGTAACATTACCCTGGATAACAAAACCCTAACTGTCTTTGCTGATTCATGTTCCCCTTACACCCTTGTTGATGCCACGGTATTTTCTCAACTGTTTCCCTCATGGGAAGAAACGGTACAGCCTCCTGACATTCAACCAGGAGGCTACAATGGGGACCCCATACCCCTATTAGGCATGACCACTAAGGAAATAGGGTTCAAAGGGAGGAACACGGTGGGCAAGATATACATTACCCAGAAGGGGTCCAACTTGTTGGGTTGGAAACACCAGAGGGAACTCGGGATTAAGTTAGACCCCAACAGTCCCGATCAGGTCCTTTTAGTGGATCCATCGGTGGGAGGGATGGATGTTTGCAATGATTTCCCCAAAGTATTTTCTGATGACCTAGGCTTACTTAAGAATTATCAGCATTCTATCAAATTGAAATCCAATGCCAGGCCGGTAGCACACAAAGCCAGACCCATACCACATTTAATGCACGTTCCCCTTCAAAATGAGTTAGACAGATTGCTGTCCTTGGAGGTGATTGAACCCATAGAGTGTTCACAATGGTTGGCCCCCATTGATCTTACCACCAAGGCTACCAGTAAGGACTTCAGGCTGTGTGTAGACCTCAGGGACCTTAACCAGAACATATGGGTAGACAGGCACCCCCTCCCACGTATTCATGAGGTGCTTACCCTCATTAATGGTGCGAGTTGTTTCAGCGTTCTCGACCTATCCTCTGCCTATCACCAGGTGGAGCTTCATCCCAACTCACGGCATCTCACCTCCTTTGTGACACCCCTGGGAGCATTCCAATTCCGTCGAATGCCTTTCGGGTTGGCTTCTGCTGCGGCTGCCTTCCAGAGGATCATGCAGCATGTCTTGAAAGACCTTCCCAGAACTCTCTGTTTTCAAGACGACATACTAATCTACGGGAAGGACTTAACCGAGCATAATGCCACCCTCAGGATGGTTTTAACTAACTTGGAAAAATCAGGGCTCACCCTTAAAAAAGAGAAATGTCGTATTGGAGTGGGATCGGTTGAGTACCTAGGGCACACCATCTCTCAAGATGGTATCAAACCTAAAATAGACCTAGTTAAGGCCATTAGGGACACGGAGGCCCCTAAAGGTGTTCAAGACCTTAAATCATTTTTGGGCCTTTCCGAATATTATTCAAAATTTGTGAGGAACTATTCCTCAATAGTGGAACCCTTACGAAATTTACTCAAATCCAGGACTTCGTTTGTGTGGTCCGATGCCTGTCAGAAGGCCTTTGATCAGGTCAAAGAAAGCATAATTACTGCTCCATCGCTGGGTAGGTTTGACCCGAACAAAACCACAATCCTTTGCACAGATGCAAGCAATAAAGGGTTGGGGGCCAGCCTCACCCAAATGGGGGAGGGTAAGGAACACATCGTGGCCTTTGCATCTCGAGCTCTAAAGGGTGCTGAAATCAACTACTCGGTGGTGGAGAAAGAAGCACTAGCTTGTTTCTGGGCGATCAAACACTTCCGCTTCTTTCTGTGGGGTATTCCTTTTACTGTGAAGACGGACCACAAACCACTGATGTTTGCTTTCACCACCAAAGGAGCCAACAAAACCACCCCCAGAATTGCTAGATGGATTCTGGGACTGGAAGGCTACAATTTTTGTGTGAAATACATGCCAGGTTATCAAAACACGGTTGCTGACTTCTTGTCACGGTCTCCATCAGAGGGAGAGAGTGCTCCTGTCAGTTGTGAATGTGATGATGTGATACTGCAACTTACCTGCTTAAAAAAGGAAGAATGGAATGACAGTATGCAAACTGATGCAGAGATGTGTTCGATCAAAGAGTTCATCAAGAATGGGTGGCCTGAAAACAAGAATGACATTCCTACCAGTTTAAGTAAATTCTGGGATGTCAGAGTAGAACTCAATATACAAGGAAATGTGGTTTGCAGAGGGGAGAAAGTTATTCCACCGGAGAACTTGAGAGAGAAGTTTGTGGGACTAGCTCACGTGGGACACTTAGGGCGAAGCCTAACCAAGAATAAAATCAGACTGGAATATTGGTGGCCAGGTATGGACGCCATGACGGAACAAGTGGTGAGAAATTGTGTAGACTGTAGCCGGAGTGACAAAACTCACCAGACCCGTAAGCCCCCCCTTTCTCCCGTCGAAGTGCCTGATCGACCATGGTCAAAGTTAGCCTTGGACATCATTGGTCCCCTCAACTTAAAAACATTGAAGGAACGCTTCATCCTGGTGCTGGTGGACTATCACTCAAGGTGGTTGGTCTACAAATGCGTCCAACAAATCGACACGAGAGTCCTCATACAATTCTTAGAAAGTGTGTTCTTTGAGGAGGGGTTACCTGATACCCTTATAACAGACAATGGAGTACAGTTCACTTCGGACAATATGAAAGAGTTTCTGTATCACCGGGGCATCACTCACCTCAAATCTGCATTATACTGTCCCCGTGCTAATGGGTTAGTGGAAAGGATCAACCGGTTGTTCAAAGAGTGTTTGCAGAGGGCAGAAGTAATGGGGACTCCAGCTAATTCAGCGTTAGTGGAAACAGTATGGGCCTATCGCACTTCTCCAAACAGTGTTACTGGGGTTTCCCCGTTCACCTCTCTCAAAGGAAGGATCCCGAAGACTAAACTTACTCCACCTGTAGGGTCAAGAAAGGAGACTGGTGTAATAAACAGAGATGAGATCTCAAGAAAAGTGGAAGAACACCAAGCTAAATACAAAGTCAGATACGACCAGACCAAACATGTAAAGAAACAAATGTTCAAAGAGGGTGATTGGGTCCGGGTGGATTTACCAAAAGCACGCAGGAAAGAAGCGTCAAGATTTTCGGATCCATGCAAAATATCTAGTGTTGGAAAGAATGTAGTCCATCTCGACAATGGCCAAACATGGAGCATGGACAGAATCATCCCTAATGGACAAGGGGGTGGCGTTGACAATGATAGTAACCCAGAGACAGAGTCTCAAACTCTCAGTCCCAGAAGATCTCTGAAAACAAGGAGCTCACCTATCTGGACCAGAGACTACTGTGTTAAATGAGAGTTAATGTATAATGTTCCTTGGGGTTCCCTCCCAAGCCTTGCTGTTCTACTGCTTACATTGTTACTGCAGTGACCTCGTCGCTGCCTGTTGATACTGCCTTCTCCCCTGTCTCTTTCTTTCTTTCTTTCTCTCTCTCTCTCTCTCTCTCTCTCTCTCTCTTCGCCCTATGCAGGGAGGTGTGTTGTAATCTACTACTTGGTACGTTCCTTCCCCCCCCCCCTCCTTTCTCCTCCCATTGGTTCCTCCCTCTCCCTGTCACCAACATTCCATTGCACCCTTCCTCTGTTCTGCTGGATCCTGTGGTGGTGGAAGTACGAATAAAGAAGAGTTTCCTGATTACCTGTTTTGTACTTCATTATAACAATAATGTTAACACATATACTACAATACATAACACTAAAAAAATTTCGATATTATATATATCTATATTTTTAAAATCGATATTATGGTAATCTATATTTTAAAATTCGATATTATGGAATTCTATATTTTTAAATTCTATATTATGGAAATCGATATTTCGTACCCCAATTTCGATATTCTGACCTATCTATATTTTGATAATTCGATATTCTGTCCACTCTATATTTTAACTTCGATATTCTGGGCAGTCGATATTTCGGAATCGATATTTAGGGTGTTTACCCCCCAGTAAGGCTGGCAGCCTCTCTGCCACATTTGGGACAGTTGGCATCAATCCTCTGGGGTCTGCGCTCCCCTCGCCATACCCAGCAGAGGTCGGTCGCGCGGCGCTGCCTTGCAGCTTGGCTATCTCTTCCTTTCTTTAACCCTAATGTGGAACCAGCAGGCTGCCTACTCACGTTAACCCCTCCCTGGCTGCAGAGCCCAGTCCCGCTCTAATGGGGTAAACATGTGGCCTGTGGGTGCCGTTAGGGCATCACTTTTAAGTCCTTGCATTGCTATGTACTGTAAAACTTGTACAGTGCTTCATAACACCAAGGAGGCTGCGAAGCGTTCCACGGCTGTGCCATTAGACGTAATCAGATTTAAGGACTGCCCACCCACCAAAAGCCCATCTCGCAGGATAGCTGGGCGGGAGACATCAGAAACCCCTTACCCAGAAATATGAATGGGCCCGCTAGGAGGGTACTGGCAGCAGCTTTGAACCAGGACTTAGTATCGCTACGTCACTGCGCGTCGTGTAAATATAACCGGGGCATTAATGTTTCCTTCTTGTTTTGTCTACTTCTCCAGTCCCATATACTTTCCCTCCATTTTCGCATTCTTCATGTTTTACTCTCCACAATTACTGTACCCGGGGTGATCAGGCCTCCTCGAGCCCCCCTCCTTCCCTCCCACACCCTGTGTCCCTTCAGCAAGTATCACGTTCAAACTGACCCTGTCGTCATGTCAAGGGTAGAGCGTCGGCAAAGTTATGACATGCATTTAACGAGTATAAAAAATAAGTATGATGCCACAAATCTCTCCTTTCTCTCCACTGTCCTCCACTGCTGGATTTAGAGAAATGGATCATAAGAAGGGAAACAAGCATTGGCATAGCCAACAGGTCTCGCCTTTGGGACCTTATAAGTGTTTAGTTATCCAGCACAATATCCTTTGTGCAACAACATCAACTGTTGCACGGCTAAATAGTTACACCTTGAGCCAGAAACATCTGTTTGGAACAGCTTGTTGTGTAACTTTATGCAGAACATGAAATGATGCGGTACAAAAGGGGCACGCTCCTTGATTCCCTGCTGCCTCTGCTCAACACTCATCTTTGCTGTAATTTGAACGAGGAATCAGTCTACACACCATGAGTATGACTATAAAATTCATTCAATTCACTATATAAATTTGTTACAGGAATCGGACATTATTTATCTGCACTACTATAAATTTGGCCAGAAACTTGTCGGATCAGTAATTGTTTTGCGTGGGCCCTCGCCAGGAACAGTGGGGCTTATTTGCAAGCCTCTTGCACCACTTTTGCATCATTAGGTCTCGCTGAGACAGTGAAAGCTGTCTCTTTGAGACATTTTGTAAGTGGGCTTTCAAAAGTGCTACCCACATGGTTTTGCTGGCCTAGTGCTTGCGTGCGCGATGGCGTGCACGTGCACAGCTGCTCGTCTGCTCCTTGCATTCCCCCCTCCCTTCTCACCCAGCCCTTTGATGCTCTGCTCGATTACTTTCACTTTCGCCGCTTTGACCCTTGCATTCCCCCCTCCCTTCTCACCCAGCCCTTTGATGCTCTGCTCGATTCCTTTTCACTGTCCTTAAATCCCTCTGTAAGTCCATCTTGTTTGGGTCACCTTTGCTTCATTAGAACCATCTTTCCCGACTAGGAACCGGTTATTTTTGTCCACTCCCTTTAATTTACTTTAATAATAAACTCTCGCCTTAAGTGAAGCAATTGACTTTTAAATGTCGTCGTAATCTTACAGCCTTGTTCTCAAACAAGAAAACTCCTCTCCTTCCACACGTTTCCCATTCGGCCATCTTTTCTTCTGCAGTAGTTGATAACATTGTGGCCATGTTTTAACCAAAGCATCAGGTTTCTGCAATTTTGTAACGGCGGGGTGATGCACATACTTTCTGTATGTTGTACATTCCGCTGCCCCTAATGTGTCCGAGGTTTGTGAGCTGTGATGCATGCTGGCGCGATCCCACGCCATGCGCCTCTTCAGCCCTCCTAAAATATACCATCCTCACTCTCCAGGTTAGAATTCGACACTTCAAAAACAAACGTGTAGCAACGATCTTCTATTAATAATGCTATAACGGCAGCGCTTCTATGCATTCCATCGTAAATGTTCTGTGGAAAGTATATTTATTTTATCATTTTGCAGTGGTTCCGGTAGGTCGGCAGTCATTGATTCCTTGTTTGTGTACCTTTGCCCAGGGGCGTTTCTTCAATTGGTGCAGCAGGTGCAGTGGCACCAGGGCCCACGAATGCTGATAATTCGTGTATTTAATATAACTGTAGCATATTGAGGAGGTTGGGGGGTCATTTACTTACTTGCCCTGGGGTCCATGACACTGAATAGGCTGGTGTTTCGCCACGTAATTTCATTGGTCAGTGTTTAGCATTCGAGTTTTTACTCCTGAGTGACGTGACATAGAATGTAAGATTGATTGTGCCAGGGCATGAAAAGGAAATGCTGCTCAGGGCGCCAATTGTGTAAGGCATCTAGACCTCACATATGCTCTTCCCTCTATGTTTTTCTCTCTGGTCTCACATGTGCTATTCCCTCTGTATTTTCACTCTGCCCTCACATGTGCTTTTCCCTCTCTATTTTTCTCTTTCCTCACACATGCTATTCCCTCTGTATTTGTCTCCCTTCCCTCACATGTACTCTTCCCTCTGCATTTTTTCTCTCTGCTCTCACATGCTCTCTTCCCTCTATGTTTTTATCTCCGGTCTAACATGCGCCCTACCCTCTGTATTTTTTTCGCTTTGCTCTCACATGAGCTCTTCCCTCTCTATTTTTCTCTCCTCCCTCACATGGACTCTTCCCTCTGTATTTTTCTCTCTGCCCTCACATACTCTTCCCTGTATGTTTTCCTCTTTGCCCTCAAGTGCACTCTTCCCTCTGATCACATGCATACACAACTATGCACACATACAAACACACACATGCATTTACACATGCATATGAACATATACAAACACACACAGACATGCATAAACATATGCATATACATGCACACCAACCCCACATACACATATAAACAAGCACGCACACCAACATACTCAAACACATATACATACACACAAACATGCATACACAGACATAGGTATACACACAAACATATGTGTACACATCCATGAAGACAAATGAACACAATGACACACCCATACTTGCACACCAACACACACATGCATACACAAACATATACACATACAAACACACACACATGCATACACACACACAGATATATACATATAGACACACACACTATGCACACACACGCATCTCCCGTACTGTCTCAGGGAAGAGTCGGTGTCAGCTGTCTCCTAGAGGGAGATCTCGCATGAGACAGTAAGACTCAGAGACATGTGGCGGTGGGGAGAGACAGACATGCCTCCCTTTAATTGTGTTGTTGCAAGATGGGGACTATCTTCTGCCACTGGTGCATTCAGATAAGCGACAGGAAGTTCGTCGGACACATGCACTGGTTTCAATTTCGAGAAAGTGGGGTGAACGTTTCACAGATCGGGAGTGTGTGTCAACACGTGTTTCTCCTTCACGGCAAGGCCAATCAGTACGTTTTGTTTAACTGTGTGGTCATGAATCCTTTAATTGCATAAGTGAGCGGGTATGGATGTAAACAAAAATGTAACACTAATACCACATTTTCTGTCACTCTTATGAACAGGTTTGCTGTGAACAGTGCTTAATTTGTAAAATATGAAGTGCAGGTGCTCCCAAATTTTTTAGGAGACCACACCCACTCTCTCTCCCACCCCCCCACCCGGCTCCACCTACTACCTCCCATGACTCACCGAGTATTACACTTTCCCAACTAGACAAAACTAACAATGTCGAACAGCACAGTGACAGCCATCACTGACTCACTCTTTAACCCTTTCCGTGCTCATGACGGAACCACTCCGTCACGAGTCACGGGTGAGCTGTGCTCATGACGGAGTGGTTCCGTCATGCTGCGGCCGTTGGCGGCCGCTCCGCCCACGCGGCGCTGATTCCCCGCCTGTGCGGGCGATTAGCGCAGTGGGCGGAGACGTGACGGAACCACTCCGTCATGAGCACAGCTCACCCGTGAGTCGTGACGGAGTGGTTCCGTCACGAGCACAGCGGCACCGCAACTGCCCCCAAACCCCCCCAGCGCCGCGGCGGAATTCCTGCCGCGGCGAATGGGTTAAGAGCTGGCATTAGCACAGGTGGTGCCCAGTGCAACAAACTTTTTTGATGCCCCCCTCCAACCTCCTTCTCCACGGATTCCCTTACTACTACTCTCCATTAGTGCCCCTTATCTCTCCATAGTTCAGTTCCTCTATCACAAACATTTCATTTGTTTTTATAGTGCTGCACATTCAAGTGCAGGGTGCCAGAGCACTCTATACCACAGACACATTGTACTGATACAATTAATCATCCTACGAAATGTAAAAAAAATAAAAACAATAAGGATTAAAAGGTGTAGGATCACGTCATCTATAGTTAGGAAGGCATTATATTTTAATAGTGGTCTGGAAAGCACAAACTCAGGGTTTAAATGTACCACAGTAATTAGGGTTGCCTTTACTAATAAGAATGCATGTTTACCCAAACTAACTAATGACAGTTTTTATGCCACTGTGTGGAATAGGATTGTCATTTATTAATTATAAGCAACCAAAGGATCTATGTTACAAAGCAGTAACCCACTGAACTATCCACATAAAATACAGTTCTGTGACATGCAAAATACACATTCTTTCCAGCAGTCATGTTAACCCTCTGTACTACTGGTGAGTTAAATTTTGCACTACACAAAACTCGAATCCTTCTCTAGCAGGAACATTAATCACCACGTTATCTTTGACTTACCAAGAGGAGTCTCCTACAGTGATGGTTAAATAATATCTGCTGCCTTGGGGTGGTCGATGTAGCTGTAGACTGTGGAGTCCCTCACTGCAGACAGCTGCTCTGACTACCATGATGCTGTACTGGAGGCAGGAGTCAGTCACCGGTCATAGAGGGCAGCCTGCCGCAGTGAAAGAGATGATGCTGGCTCTCTTCTTTGCAGATAGCACTGTACTACTTTGCATCTAGTATGCAGCTATAGAGATGAGTTGCTTTGAGAGGGCATGGGGTGGCTCTCAACGTGTCTTCAGAGCCGTGACTCGATCTTTAGGCACTCAGCGCCAGTTCTCACCGTGACTGGCATAGCCGCCAGCAAACCTCCAAAAGCAGAAGGGCACTCAGGGCAGCACATGTCAAGGTCATGGCTGCTCCTTACTGTAATTACTCTGCCTGCAGCAGCAATTCCTGGTGGCAAGAGCAAGACATTGTGCATCGTCCTGTGCCAGCCACAACAGAGGGCTGAAGGGCTGGCAAACCATGATTTTCAGGGGCTGCTTGCTGCAGCAGCAGGCCAGAAAAGAGTGCATGAGGTGGCAATGCCCATTCTGATCAAAATGGATCGCAAACAGCACCACGTGTCCGGTCAGGGGCGGCAGCAGTTAAGAAAATTGTAAATCCAGCCTGAGACTGCCGCCTGGACATTACACACGAATGTGCGCTCTGTTTGTAAAACATGAAAACCAGCCCCGAATCCATGTGAGCTGGGCCCGGGCCGTGCAGCGCAGATTCGGTCTGCGCCTCGCCCTCCAGGAAAGAATGCACCCAGTACTGAATGCACCGGAACCACTTGTCCCAGATGCTGGGGTCGGCCCTCAAGACAGATTTGTGTTTTTTTATATCCGGTGCCAATTTGAAAACAACGTGTAAAAAGACAGTTCAAATGCCTAAGGCCATCTACTGTGAGCACGGAGGCAGGTAAATGAAGAGCGCAGCAGCAGCCCTTTTCTTTTTTAATTATGTGCAGGCACGCCGCAGTGCTTCATTCGCATTCAATTTGTAGATATGAATGTGTGACTAATGCATTTTAGTGCAGTGATACCAGCACTAAAATGCATTAGTCAGAGGGAAAATTGATTCAACAGCCCCGGCCCTGGGAAATATGTGCCGGTGCTGAGCACCGGAAAGCACCAGCACAAATTAAGCACTGGCTGTGAATGTATGAATGAGAATGTCGTTTTAGAATACGTTGCATGGAAAAGGGTCAACATGGCGTACACGTGTTTTTGGGTGTTTTTTTTTTTAATTTATTTTTTATTGCATGGTTAACGTCATGATATACCGGATTCGGATGCTTCATTGCAGATCAGTTGTTTGGCCCGTGGTTATTTACGAGTTTGGAAAATACTTTTGTATTGTTTCGATTCTTTTTGTCTCTGCCCTATCTACTGGCTGCGTCCTTACTCTCTCCCATCTTCTCTCTCCACCTCTTTGCTACATGTTCTCTCGTAATGTTTTCATTTTCCCCAACTCTCCTCTTTACTCTCTCTAATTCTTTTTTTGCTCCTTTTCTGTCTCTCTCCCTTCTCTCCTCTTTCTCTCCCCACCTGTCCCTTCTCTAACCCCACTCCTCTTCCTCTGCCCGCCCCCCCCATCCCTCTCTCTCGCAGTACTGCAGCATAGGCAGCACCAGGTCTCTGATGCCTTCTCAGTGTTGGCCCTGGGGGTTGAGGAGGTAACGAAAACAAAGAGAGAGGGACCCCACGCCAAGAGAGAGGGGTGCCTAATAAGACCGTGGTCAAAAAGAAAGATCTCCCCTGGGACTCAGAATATCACCAGTCTTTCAAACATACAGATTTCACACCAACAGGATGAGAAATGGCATCAACGAAGCAAACCAATTACTTAAAAGCAAATTTATTACAAATTAATCAAGAAATATCACATTAAGTCAAAATGTTATACATATACATAAAAAGGTAAACTGTTTACCAGATTTTAAAACAAAGAATAAAACTTCCTTTGAAGAGCAATAACACATAAAATTAAATCACAATAAATCTACATATACGACACAAAATTGGGAAAGAAAGCACAGGACAAATAATCCTATTCGGACACAGGAAATCGTTAACTCGCAGATTAATCAGTTCTAACCACAATAAATTTCAGTCACAGTGTACATGGCATAGAACTGTTGTCATTGCAAATTTTCAACAATTTCCTTCTTTAAGAGCATCGACGCGTTTCGGTAGGCCACACATTACAGCCAACACCTTCCTCAGGATTAGTTGTAGATCCCAATTCTAATATTATTAAAATCTGAAACAGAAAATGTATAACAAAAAGTGTAAGCGACTCACTTAAAGTATTGCCACAAACAGTATTTGATATACTTCGATGACCCTAACTCATCCCTTGTATTTAAACATGTACAGTCACACACATTCTCTTGTACCATCATCTCATACTGCCACTACTTTTTTTTGGGATAGGTTTTATAGAAACATTTTCTCACACTATCTTACACTATCTTATAGATACCCAAAACATAAGGTACGATGATATTATTTTGGGATGTGGAAAGATATCCATGTTCTTATATGAAAGAGACATTGTGTCAGGCTATCTTCACACCGCCTATTTTATGGGACACTTACTAAATATTAAGCCAAAATTATTTTATTTATCCCACTCACAATTATGGAGACATAGGAGAATCACAGTCTCTCTTGTCCAAGTTGAATCAAATGTTCAGCGTTTCAGTGCCGTCACAAATCTATTAAAGTGAACAGAATGGAGTTCTAGTACCTTATTATAGTGACAACATTGGTTACTTATTTCGTCGACATATTTAAGAAGTTTACCTTATATCTTCATTAAATTTATTTTTCGTAGTTATTCATATGTCTATTTTTCATAAGTGTCCTCATCTGGATCGAGATACTGCAGATTTATTGCCTAATATGAATTACAGAAATATATCATTCATGCTGCCTTATATGCAGCTGGAAATTTTAACAGGTTAGTCACAATACAAAGGACGTCATATTTACCGAATGCTTGTGTTCAATCCATACGGATCCTTTATCATTTATTTGTTGTATGTGTATCAATCCTGAGAGATACCTTTTAGTCTCCCGAATGATCTCTGAAATATATCAATTATTTGTTTAAATTGTGTTAACCTTTTCATAACGTCGATATCAAGCCTTAGAGAGATTACTTCACATATGCTATTTATTCTATATTACTACGTATCCCACGTTGTATTTTAGACAGACTGTTTGGACATATGCATCGATGTTCTCTAAATGGGAAATCCACTCTAATAGACGCACAACTAACGTCATATCTGTGGACGCTATATTAGCTCATAATGATCGATGTATTAGCTCATAATAACCGATATCCAATTAATCACACAGGTTCCTATAACTATCATAGAGCTTTTTGCCTGTTCATGGACCAATTTAGAACATTTGGTTTCAGTGAAGACCAACTGAATAGAATTATTAACACCAAAAATGGTAATAAAATCACTGTTCTATCCAATAAAGGTGAAAACTGGGGGAAACTGCTAAATCTCAAAAAGAAACTTATACGAACAGAAGCTCATGCCGAATTTTTGATTGAATATGTAAAATCAGGCACAATTCCAATCGGGCTACAGGTTCGCAATGAACCAGGCCTTTTCATAGAGAATAAAAAGTTCCTTGAAACCTGGGCCATGATATCCAATAGATGCAGCCGTGATTGGATGCTCCTAATTATTGAGACTGCCCAGGAGCTGATTATTATAGAAAAAGAGGCAATTGATAAGTTGGAGATTGAACTCAAAAATTGCCCCGCTCTAGAGGAAGCAAAGAAGAAACTTGATGATATAAATAGAGATGTAGACGGATACAGAGATTATCTGCTCAATAAAAAGACCAATAAATTAAGGAAAGATATGGATCGCTTTTCCCAAGAAAAGATTTATCCCTTTCTGAGAGAAAACTATTTTCAACTCAGAAATGAAAGTAATTGGGAAAGGCCCCCACAAAGACAAATTTACAATAGAGGTGGAAGGAAACAAGTCACTTTCTCAGAGACCTCTGGTTCTAGCAGTGAGGATGAGAATGTAATGAGAGAGGAGCCCATAAATAGGGTCAACACAAGAGACTATATACCTTTTTTAGACTCGCGCCCGAGGAGAGCACAGCGCTTCAATGGGAATCCGGGGAGGGGTCAAATGAACAGGGGCCCTCCACAGCAACAAGAATACATGCGTACAAGGAGTCAACGATACTGGCGACAGACCGAGCACCAGTAATCAACTTATCAGATAAACCCTTAAGTGAGATGGAGATTAGCATTCTCAGTAAAGGTTTTAGCTTTGTTCCCTCAACCACCATAGACAGATTCCAATTAGAGAAAGATCTACGCTCATTTTTCAGAAAAATAAGACTGAGAAGATTTTTTGAGAACCGCGAAAGCCTGGAACGGACTAATCTGTCGGGCCTCAAACCTAAGTCAACATTTACTCCCACTTTAGCAATGGTTGGGAAGAACATTGAAGTCTTTGAGAAAGCAGTGGAGAGTGACATTGCTAGCATTCTCAGTAGACAGAATAGAACAGACCCTGGCCAAAACATTAACAGAAATGAGAGACAGGCTTTAAACTCCCTTAAAACAGATAGAAGTATAACGATAAAGCCCGCAGATAAGGGTGGTGGTGTTGTTGTTTTCAACACGAGAGACTATGAGTGTAGAATATACAAATTGCTGAATGTCGAGGAACACTACAAGCGAACGAATATGCACAGCCTAGAAGTTGTGGCCAGAGAGTGTCTTGATCTCCTGAGAGAAGCTAAAGAGAACTCCTGGATATGCGACGATGAATTTAAATTTCTCAATAATTTGGAGCCCAGAACCCCTGCCATATATGGCCTACCAAAAATCCACAAAAATGCCACTGATCCACCTATGAGACCAATAGTGAGCAGTATTAATTCCCTCCTGGAACCGGTCAGTAAATATGTGGACCATTTTTTACGTCCCATTGTCTCCAATCTACGATCTTATGTGAGAGACTCGGCCCATATTATCTCACTTGTGGAAGGTAGACCGTTCTGTGGAGAGACTCAGTGTCTAGTTACTCTGGACATTGAGTCTCTCTATACGAACATCCCTCAAAATGATACGGTAGAAGTTATTCGAGAGGTGCTAAGGGATCAGGACCTTGGTGGAGCCAATGCTGACTTTATTGTCAGCTGTGTTAGCCTTATCCTGAAGAATAATGTTTTTTTGTTCAAGGATGAATATTTTAAACAGCTGAAAGGTACTAGCATGGGGGCTACCTGTGCTCCAAGTCTGGCCTGCTTATATGTAGGCCAGTTTGAAACTAAGCACATATACAACGAAGTAGCCCCTTTCTTTAAAAATGTAGCGGGCTGGTACCGCTACATTGATGACATCTTTTTCATATGGGAAGGTGACATTGACAAACTGAAAGATTTCCTTGCCTGGCTCAATCTTGGTGATCCAAATTTGAGGTTCACATACCATTATAGTAAAACTAGGGTCGATTTCCTAGACATCTCTATCAAAAATTCTAATAACTGTCTGGAGGTTGAGTTGTTCACGAAACCCATGGCGAAAAACACTCTCCTTCACTTCTCCAGTTTTCATCCTAAATCCCAACGTGAAAGTATCCCCTTCAGCCAATTCCTTCGCCTTCGAAGGAATTGCTCTGACTTACAGGATTTTTACAGACATGCAGAGGACTTAAAACGAAAATTTAGGGATAGAGGCTATCCTAAAAAACTCCTGACACACTCTCTTAAACGTGCCAGGTTTTATGACCGTAATGCATTAGTGAACAAACCTACGGTTAAAAAGGAATTTCCCAACAAAGTAGTATTTGTCAGTAAATTCTCAAACTTAAGCAACCAGATAAAGAACATTGTCAATAAGAACTGGCACATCATCAACTATGATGAAGAGGTTAAATTGGAAAGACCTCTGTATGCATTCAAAAAGAACAGCAATTTGAGGGACATACTAGTGCATACGTACCAGGAGGAGAATAACCTGACACAAAGGACGATTACCAACAGTCCTGCACTGGGTAATTTTAGATGCGGTACATGCAATGTATGTCCGCAGTGCATACAAACTAAAGAAATTACCTATAACGGTTGCACCATATACTCCAAAACGCTGAATAACTGCAGAAGCAAAAATGTTATTTACTTCCTACAATGCCCGTGTAATTTGGGATATGTAGGAGAGACAGGGAGAGAGATACGAGTCAGACTTCAAGAACACAGATCGGCCATCAAAACAAAAAAACTGACATCACCGTTGGTACCGCACTATCTCGAATTTGGGCACGGTGAAAATGATTTCACCTGGTTCATTTTGGAAAAAGTAAAATTGGATAAGAAAGGTGGCAACATTACCAGTAAACGTAAGGCACGCGAACAATGGTACATCTCCCACTTGAACTCAATACGGAAAGGCCTTAATTCACGAGAAGAATGGGAACGCTTTCTGGTTGTTTGACTGTAATAGATATCCCACAAAATCTATTCTCTCTGTTAGCAATAAAATTCTGAACTAAAAAGGGAGGACACCTTATGTTCAGTAACGTGATCAGTCTGGTGTCACCTATTTCTAAAAAGATCTATGATATATTGAATATGGTGACCTCAGCGCCAGTTCCTGGGGTTTTCTCACTGCCCTTTCTGAAATAACGGTGAAATATCAATCATTAGGGATGTGAATGATCGGTTTCTTTATTGTAAAATTGTCCATATAGGTTATCATCGCCACTTAGACAGTCTTAGATATTAATCAACATCTATAAATCGTGACATGTATTTTTATTATATTACGCATGGAAATGTAGACATAGGGTTTAGGACTAGATACTAACATAGCATGTCTTGGTCAACCAATGTAATATTGGAATACTACGAATTCGATGGGCTGTACTTATGCTATCTTTTTTAAGACGGATCTTCGGTCTATCTCGAGATCTATTTAGTTGTAAGATTGTACAACAGGCTACACTACAACTTGATGCTTTAATGGATAAACTCTTTGTTGAATAAGAAAGGGTGTTGTGGTCTGACACCTTGATTTAACTAGGAGGCATATGTTTTTTAACACTTCCAAGATGGCGGACTATTTGCAACTGTGTCTCTGCGGCCAACTCCTCAACCCGGAAACACTGGTTTTACTTCCGGTTTCGGGGACGCTAGCCGGTACTTAAATCGAGGGGATTTTTGGGTCCTCCGTTCATCTGATCTGAAGGAATCCACTTTGCGGAGGTGACCGGACCCAAACAAGGTATGTTTAATAGGTAGCCCTTTTAGGAACACATTTGTCGAGCTAAGCGAGATACGCCATCATTTTGAGGTCTGCGTTCTCTGTCTTTTTAGGGAGTCTCCTGATCCCAGTTTTGGGACGAACTCACCGTTACCGACCTCTAGATACATAACGGAAACATACCTAAGGTAAATAGGGAATCGCCTGGGTTTCGGTATAACTTCGGGTCCGAAAAGTAGCCAACACAAGCAATGGGCTCTATGATAGTTATAGGAACCTGTGTGATTAATTGGATATCGGTTATTATGAGCTAATACATCGATCATTATGAGCTAATATAGCGTCCACAGATATGACGTTAGTTGTGCGTCTATTAGAGTGGATTTCCCATTTAGAGAACATCGATGCATATGTCCAAACAGTCTGTCTAAAATACAACGTGGGATACGTAGTAATATAGAATAAATAGCATATGTGAAGTAATCTCTCTAAGGCTTGATATCGACGTTATGAAAAGGTTAACACAATTTAAACAAATAATTGATATATTTCAGAGATCATTCGGGAGACTAAAAGGTATCTCTCAGGATTGATACACATACAACAAATAAATGATAAAGGATCCGTATGGATTGAACACAAGCATTCGGTAAATATGACGTCCTTTGTATTGTGACTAACCTGTTAAAATTTCCAGCTGCATATAAGGCAGCATGAATGATATATTTCTGTAATTCATATTAGGCAATAAATCTGCAGTATCTCGATCCAGATGAGGACACTTATGAAAAATAGACATATGAATAACTACGAAAAATAAATTTAATGAAGATATAAGGTAAACTTCTTAAATATGTTGACGAAATAAGTAACCAATGTTGTCACTATAATAAGGTACTAGAACTCCATTCTGTTCACTTTAATAGATTTGTGACGGCACTGAAACGCTGAACATTTGATTCAACTTGGACAAGAGAGACTGTGATTCTCCTATGTCTCCATAATTGTGAGTGGGATAAATAAAATAATTTTGGCTTAATATTTAGTAAGTGTCCCATAAAATAGGCGGTGTGAAGATAGCCTGACACAATGTCTCTTTCATATAAGAACATGGATATCTTTCCACATCCCAAAATAATATCATCGTACCTTATGTTTTGGGTATCTATATGATAGTGTAAGATAGTGTGAGAAAATGTTTCTATAAAACCTGTCCCAAAAAAAAGTAGTGGCAGTATGAGATGATGGTACAAGAGAATGTGTGTGACTGTACATGTTTAAATACAAGGGATGAGTTAGGGTCATCGAAGTATATCAAATACTGTTTGTGGCAATACTTTAAGGGAGTCGCTTACACTTTTTGTTATACATTTTCTGTTTCAGATTTTAATAATATTAGAATTGGGATCTACAACTAATCCTGAGGAAGGTGTTGGCTGTAATGTGTGGCCTACCGAAACGCGTCGATGCTCTTATAGAAGGAAATTGTTGAAAATTTGCAATGACAACAGTTCTATGCCATGTACACTGTGACTGAAATTTATTGTGGTTAGAACTGATTAATCTGCGAGTTAACGATCTCCTGTGTCCGAATAGGATTATTTGTCCTGTGCTTTCTTTCCCAATTTTGTGTCGTATATGTAGATTTATTGTGATTTAATTTTATGTGTTATTGCTCTTCAAAGGAAGTTTTATTCTTTGTTTTAAAATCTGGTAAACAGTTTACCTTTTTATGTATATGTATAACATTTTGACTTAATGTGATATTTCTTGATTAATTTGTAATAAATTTGCTTTTAAGTAATTGGTTTGCTTCGTTGATGCCATTTCTCATCCTGTTGGTGTGAAATCTGTATGTTTGAAAGACTGGTGATATTCTGAGTCCCAGGGGAGATCTTTCCTTTTGACCACGGTTGAGGAGGTAAGTCAGCCCCCCAAGTGAATCCCATTATCAACAGATAGTGAACCTCTATTTACCAACAAGTACGGAGCGGTCTCGGGTGACGGCTGATGCGAACAGTGATCTGCTCTCGGCCCCGGCAGGGCCTGTGGGGTGGGGTCGTTACCTTACACTAGGAGAGGAAGTAAAAGTGATATCCTCCCCTCCCCCCACTCCACCACTGTCTCTCCTCACCCTCCACCTCTCTCTCTCCTCCACTTCTGATTCCCTTCCAACTCGGTCTCTCCTTACCCTCCACCTCGGTCTCTCCTCACCCTCCACCTCGGTCTCTCCTCACTCTCCACCTCCGTCTCTCCTCACCCTCCACCTCCGTCTCTCCTCACCCTCCACCTCCATCTCTCCTCACCCTCCACCTCCGTCTCTCCTCACCCTCCACCTCCGTCTTTCCTCACCCTCCACCTCCGTCTCTCCTCACCCTCCACTTCCGTCTCTCCTCACCCTCCACCTCCGTCTCTCCTCACCCTCCAACTCTGTTTCTCCTCACCCTCCACCTCACCCTCCACGTGTCTCTCCTCACCCTCCACCTCACCCTCCACGTGTCTCTCCTCACCCTCCACGTCTCTCCTCACCCTCCACGTGTCTCTCCTCACCCTCCACACGTGTCTCTCCTCACCCTCCACACGTGTCTCTCCTCACCCTCCACACGTCTCTCCTCACCCTCCACACGTCTCTCCTCACCCTCCACACGTCTCTCCTCACCCTCCACACGTCTCTCCTCACCCTCCACACGTGTCTCTCCTCACCCTCCACACGTGTCTCTCCTCACCCTCCACACGTGTCTCTCCTCACCCTCCACACGTGTCTCTCCTCACCCTCCACACGTGTCTCTGCTCACCCTCCACACGTGTCTCTCCTCACCCTCCATGTCTCTCCCCACCCTCCACGTGTCTCTCCTCACCCTCCACGTGTCTCCTCACCCTCCACGTGTCTCTCCTCACCCTCCACGTGTCTCTGCTGCATGCCTCACACTGCTGCACACCTCACACTGCTGCACGCCTCACACTGCTGCACGCCACACACTGCTGCATGCCACACACTGCTGCACGCCACACACTGCTGCACGCCACACACTGCTGCATGCCGCTGCACGCCACACACTGCTGCACAGCTCACACTGCTGCACGCCACACACTGCCACACACTGCTGCACGCCGCACACTGCTGCACGCCGCACACTGCTGCACGCCACACACTGCTACACGAAACATTGCTGCACGCCACACACTGCTGCACGCCACACACTGATGCAACCGGCACACTGCTGCACGCCACACACTGCTGCACACTGCTGCATTACTCACTGCTGCATGCTGCACGCAGCACACTGCTGCACGCAGCACACAGCACACTGCTGCACGCCGCTGCATGCCACAGTGCTGCATGCCTCACACTGCTACACGAAACACTGCTGCACGCCGCACACTGCTGCACGCCGCACACTGCTGCACGCCGCTGCATGTCACAGTGCTGCATGCCTCACACTGCTACACGAAAAACTGCTGCATGCCGCACACTGCTGCACGCCGCACACTGCTGCACGCCGCACACTGCTGCACGCCGCACACTGCTGCACGCCGCACACTGCTGCACGCGGCACACTGCTGCACTCCACACACTGCTTTTATGCGAGTTTATGCTACTGACATTGTAAATGACAATGCCTTTTATTTGTTTTAAAACCAAAACATAAATAAAAGGCATTGTAATTTTACAATGCCAATAGCTCAAACTCTTATAAATGCGAGACCTATTGCATTGCAAATGCTTGTTTTTAACAAGGAAAAGGTGATGTGCGGGTGGCGCTGGGGGTTTGTAAATAAGCCCCAATATTTCCACTTGAGAACAAAGAGACTCTCAAAGTATAAATTATTAATCCATACGCCTCGCGCCCTCTTACTGTGTAACATATAAACTCAGAGCAGGCAACTACCACACACACTCAAACACAGTCGCCCACACACCCCTCTTTACTTTCTGAATGGTTTATCTCGGATTCTCAAAAAGCTGCATTGTAGATAGAACATGCGCGGTGAGCCTTTCCAGGGCTTGGCTTTCATGTCCTGGAAGCCAGAGCCAAGAATCCTGGAGCGCACCAAAGAGGAAAGAATATTTCGTTCCAGATGGTTCTGAATGAGGAGCAGAGGACAGGACTGTACACTCTCATGGAAGGAACCTTATGCCTGTGTCACACAAGCGGTCTTTCACCCTTAAAGCCCAACACCAGGGCAGCCAAGACTCTGATGCTCAAGCCTGTTGCCGCAGACGAGCTCTTCAGTGCATCACAGTGACGTCAACAACACCAAGGAGGGGCCAGACATTGACCTACAGTGCCGCGAGGAGCGTATATTTGCATTTCAAGACATAACATTGTTTCTTCAATGTGTATTTGTGACATGTAAGAGCGCACAGTGCGTGGCTCTCCTCACACGCTCAGGACCTCATTTATGAGGCCCCACCGGCATATTTGTCGCCACCGGAATATCACTTTTTTGACGTTACGGTGGTGCAATGTGCCACTGCACATTTATAAGGCTACGTACAGCCACTTTACGTGGCTTTTCATGGCCTTATAAATATGTGAAATCTGCGTGAAAGGGGCGTTTCAAGGGTGTTGCTGTGGCTGTTCCCACGCAACACCCATGGAACCTGACACATTCCCAGATTTATGAGCAATTTTAAACCTGAGAATACGTCAAAGTCACGTAAGCGCAACGAAGGGAAATGAAAACATTTCACCTTGTGCTTTCATTTTTAGGTCAAACATTCAACACCTATTGTAGCTTCTCTTATGGGGTTAAAGCCATCCCCCTGCTACCCATTTGTTTGTTTCAGTGTCCTTTAAAAACCCTCTCTTACTAGTGGTCAATCCTTCTCTTTGTCCCTCCTGTTTGTCGTTCTGTACCTCCAACACAACAGGGACTAAGTATTGTATTATTATGCTATAGTTGTTTATTTGTAGTTTGGGTTTTCTTTTTTTCCTTTCCTGCTGGTGTTAATGTGTGCCTGTGTTCAGCTCGGCGCACATAACTGCTCACATTTTAATGGAGCTTTCCTTCCTCTCATGTGGCTGCATGACCATACCACTACCCCTTGTTTATCCAGCTCGCACCTTTGTTGATTTGACCTACGCACGATTTTCGTTAGGCGTCCCTGACAAATTAATGCTTTTTCTGAAGATCCCGCAATGTTGTGCTTTAATATTAAATATCATTATTTTTTTCGATACTCTTCACAGCGCTGCTTAAATCGAATTTTAAAATGCAGGATTTTTTCTCAAGTGGCAAAATGCCGTGATTTAACTTTAGCAAGGGCACCCCCTGCGCCTCTTGTCAGTAGTTCGGCATGTTATAATTAGAGTGCAATGCACAAACTCGGTTAGCGACCAACTGTAATATCAGTAAAAACAGTGCTTAATTTGTGCCGGTGCTTTCCGGTGCTTAGCACCGGCACTTATTTATTTGGGCCGGGTCTATCTGCGTGCTCGTGCCACCTCACATCAAGTACTACACATGTGTCCAGTCACACAATATGATCGACTAGTGACACTCTGTCTCCCCATTGAAGAGTGCTTAGCTGATAACAAATCCATGCCGCCCTTCAGTCAGTGTTGCCCAATGGACAGGACACTTATCGGCCGTTGTGGGACTGCAGCAGCAGGCTTTACGTAACCTTTTTAAAATGTTATGCCTGCCCGGCCACCCTGCCCTATCATTAATCATGAGCACATTGCGGATGTGTCAGCGCACCGGAAAAGGAAGTCTGTTAGGCACGACGCCGGGCGGCACTGTAATTTGAAACAGAATGTCATTGTGAACTGTGCAGCAGAGCAGCATCAGGCCTCTTAAGATAGGCTGCAACCAGTCCATTCCGTAACTGCAGTAAGTAGTAACCAACCAAAGCTGATTTTTATCATTACAGTGTGGTCACCATAGTGTAGTGGTTGTGGTTGGTAAACCGGATATTAAGCCACGTACGATACGCGGTGAGTGTGAGTCAGTAACTCTGATCCGAGCAGTCATGCCCCTGGAGACGGGCACCATGTGCAGTGAAATCCACCCAGTCTGTGGTGGCCTGGTTCTGTTACTGGGGCCTAATCATCAAATCAATAGGCCTATTTTTTTTTTTTTTACCAAAATCGCCCCACAGTAACACAATTAGAAGTCTGCTTTCACGGATTACCCCTTCTCCCTTGTAAAAGAGACTTTTCGTTTCCACTAAAATTCCTGTCATAAAGGAAGAATATGAGCGCCGCTTAAAAATATAAACTAATCCTTTTATTGCTAAGGCAGTATTTATACCACTGTCATAAACTTTAAGGGTGAATTAAAAATTCCAGGGGGAGCAGCAAAAATGCGGAGAAGTAAAACCAGCGTCTCCCACTGTAGTGCGCATTAGCAGAAGAAAGACCATTTACTGTCTGGCTGCCATTTATTTAAGTATAACAGAGCTATGATTATACTGTCAGCGTGGTTCTCGGACTGTTCTGCCGGCCCACCCCCCTCTGCTGAGCAGTATCCTCTGTGCAATGCATCTATTGATTGCATCATAACTGGGACGCACTGAGCGCCAATGGAGCACAATGGAAGTGTATTTGTGATGACAGCGCTGCCGTGATCGTGATATCCAACAAAAGCCTGGCTGCTTTATGCGCTCGCGCTCCTTAACTACCATCCATTTCAGAACAGCAGTAAAGCATGCCGAGGATTAGTATCTGAGGGGATTACAACAGCATTTTCTGGTGGTTTAAGGCGCGAGGCTGAGGTATTCCGCCGTCCTCCATTATCTCACGGCCTGTTATGTTTTACTACTAATAAGGATTGAATTTAGTGCCTGAAGTGTTTTTGACCCAGTTTGCGAGCTTGACATGTGCTATTGTGCTGCCTCTGGGCCTTGGAGTGTCCCCTCCGGCGGCCTTGTCAGTCACTGCCTCTGGGCCTTGGAGTGTCCCCTCCGGCGGCCTTGTCAGTCACTGCCTCTGGGCCTTGGAGTGTCCCCTCTGGCGGCCTTGTCAGTCACTGCCTCTGGGCCTTGGAGTGTCCCCTCCGGCGGCCTTGTCAGTCACTGCCTCTGGGCCTTGGAGTGTCCCCTCCGGCGGCCTTGTCAGTCACTGCCTCTGGGCCTTGGAGTGTCCCCTCTGGCGGCCTTGTCAGTCACTGCCTCTGGGCCTTGGAGTGTCCCCTCCGGCGGCCTTGTCAGTCACTGCCTCTGGGCCTTGGAGTGTCCTCTCCGGCGGCCTTGTCAGTCACTGCCTCTGGGCCTTGGAGTGTCCCCTCCGGCGGCCTTGTCAGTCACTGCCTCTGGGCCTTGGAGTGTCCCCTCTGGCGGCCTTGTCAGTCACTAAACAACGATAGAGGGACCCTGACTGTTTCACATATGTGAGGAAGGTACAGGGAGAAAACCTATAAATTACAACAAAAACTTCCTACACCTATTTATTTAAGAATTAGGCAGTATGTCCATGTAATAATATAGACCCCACAGACAACAGTGTATTAAGAACATGTCATTACATTTATTTAGAACATGTCAATTCATTCAGTTGATTCTTTTTTTCTCTTTTTTTAAATATAGAAAACCTATACAAATATGTTTATATATATAAAACAATTACAACCTATCTAAAAAAACCCACACCATATTGATGTTGAATACACTGCCAATATGGCACATTTGACTATACATTCACAATAAACAAAAAAATTGAAAAAAAAACACAATATACATAACAATAAGACAATAATAATAACATAAGACCAGCGCCAACGCGCGTTTCGGAGATCCTATATATCCAGTATAGGCTCCTTCTTCAGGGCTTGTTCGATAGGTCTTTTAAGTAACAACATATGCCAAACATCATTTCTTATCCGACATCATGAGGTGGGGGCGCTTTGCGTATATGTCAAATATTGACAACTGTTGGTACTGTGGGCACAAAAAACCACAATGAGCATAATCCAAGTATATTAAAGTCTAATTTAATTGAATAGTGGCTGAAGTTGGGAACAAACAAATAAAATAGAAAAGTGACACCCAAGAGGTCCACAGTCACCAGAACGTGAAGTTGATAAACCGAAAAATAAGTGTGATTCGATAGATGTTGGAAAGAGAAAAGTTATAGATTCCCATCACCTCAATAGTGAAGAATACTACAAATAAATACATACTAGGAACCAGCATTTTTATCAACAGCCTTCGATATAGAGTTGACTTCAAGAGGAGTGAAACTTATTTATAATTCACTGGAATGACAAAGATAAGAGTGGTAAAGAGGCAGGATATATCTTCAGTTGTATATATTTGTACTTTCATAGGAACTAAGGTCCTGCAGTTTTTAGAGAACTCGTGCAAATTGCATAATTATGGCCTAAAGGTAGATGTGCTATTGCTCTCAGGAGTTATATTAAGAAGAAGTCAAATTAAAGAATAACTGGAGGCATAGGAATTGCGTATATTATCTCAGTGTAGTAACTTGAACAAAATAAAGCGCTGTTGTGTATCATTCAACCACAACACTTACCGAAAGAAACATACGTCGGAAAGGTAGTTCCGATGTCTGAGCCAAGTCTTTTTGAGATATACGAGCGATGAGTCTAGTGTGGAAGACCTCGGACCCGTTTGAATGAATTTAGTGTGCCGACCCGGTGTAAGGCTACTAAGGTTGCCTAGGAGAAAACCCAAGACCAAATTATACTGCTGCTAACAGTGATTTAATCGAGGAATAGACGAATATTATAGAGCTGACTTACTCTTAACAGCCCTTCTAGCCGTATATTCAGTGATTTTAAAAGCTTCTAAGTGGAGATATATTCACTTGTGCTTAGATCAGGTGCCTCGTAGTATCTATAACCAAAAGAGGAAAATAGAGGGTAGCCCGTCATATTTAGGCAAATGAGGTCGCTAGTGCCTGATTACGGACGACAATACACAAAGATGGGTGCATCTCCTTACCAAGCGATTTCTAAAAACAAAGCTTCCGTGATTCGTATCCTCCCGCTGTCGGCGATGCACGCAATTGCGTGCAGCGTCTTCCTTGTATGGGCGATCTGGGAAAGTTTTAAAAGCTTCTAAGTGGAGATATATTCACTTGTGTTTAAATCGGGTGCCTCATAGTATCTATAACCAAAAGAGAAAAATAGAGGGTAGCCCGTCATATTTAGGCATATGAGGTCGCTGGTGCCTGATTACGGATGACAATACACAAGGACAGATGCATTTCCTTACCAGGCGATTTCTAAGACAAAACTTCCGTGGTTCGTATCCTCCCGCTGTCGGCGATGCACGCAATTGCGTGTAGCGTCTTCCTTATATGGGAGATCCGGGAAGTTATGCCTGGAGGTGGTAGGCATAGAAAGAGGACAGCTAGAATCTGTCTGTTTGTAGGGGGATGACGGAAATCGTAAAAGGACAAGGATTTTCTAACTACGCAGGTCCAGCTCTTAAGGTGACAATAGTTTCCTCAATGGTTTGTGCTGGAATGTAAAGGAATATATCGTGTAACCACTAGGATTAGAGTAGAATTTAGTAAAGCTATATAGACAATATGCATAGCATATAGCATCAGATACAAAGGGAGACTATATGTGCAGAGGATGTAGGTACTCAGACCTTTTAATAGCTGAGTAGCAGACTGTTGACACGAAGGTACACAGGTAATCCATATACGTAGTTAGAAAATCCTTGTCCTTTTACGATTTCCGTCATCCCCCTACAAACAGACAGATTCTAGCTGTCCTCTTTCTATGCCTACCACCTCCAGGCATAACTTCCCGGATCTCCCATATAAGGAAGACGCTACACGCAATTGCGTGCATCGCCGACAGCGGGAGGATACGAACCACGGAAGTTTTGTCTTAGAAATCGCCTGGTAAGGAAATGCATCTGTCCTTGTGTATTGTCATCCGTAATCAGGCACCAGCGACCTCATATGCCTAAATATGACGGGCTACCCTCTATTTTTCTCTTTTGGTTATAGATACTATGAGGCACCCGATTTAAACACAAGTGAATATATCTCCACTTAGAAGCTTTTAAAACTTTCCCAGATCGCCCATACAAGGTAGACGCTGCACGCAATTGCGTGCATCGCCGACAGCGGGAGGATACGAATCACGGAAGCTTTGTTTTTAGAAATCGCTTGGTAAGGAGATGCACCCATCTTTGTGTATTGTCGTCCGTAATCAGGCACTAGCGACCTCATTTGCCTAAATATGACGGGCTACCCTCTATTTTCCTCTTTTGGTTATAGATACTACGAGGCACCTGATCTAAGCACAAGTGAATATATCTCCACTTAGAAGCTTTTAAAATCACTGAATATACGGCTAGAAGGGCTGTTAAGAGTAAGTCAGCTCTATAATATTCGTCTATTCCTCGATTAAATCACTGTTAGCAGCAGTATAATTTGGTCTTGGGTTTTCTCCTAGGCAACCTTAGTAGCCTTACACCGGGTCGGCACACTAAATTCATTCAAACGGGTCCGAGGTCTTCCACACTAGACTCATCGCTCGTATATCTCAAAAAGACTTGGCTCAGACATCGGAACTACCTTTCCGACGTATGTTTCTTTCGGTAAGTGTTGTGGTTGAATGATACACAACAGCGCTTTATTTTGTTCAAGTTACTACACTGAGATAATATACGCAATTCCTATGCCTCCAGTTATTCTTTAATTTGACTTCTTCTTAATATAACTCCTGAGAGCAATAGCACATCTACCTTTAGGCCATAATTATGCAATTTGCACGAGTTCTCTAAAAACTGCAGGACCTTAGTTCCTATGAAAGTACAAATATATACAACTGAAGATATATCCTGCCTCTTTACCACTCTTATCTTTGTCATTCCAGTGAATTATAAATAAGTTTCACTCCTCTTGAAGTCAACTCTATATCGAAGGCTGTTGATAAAAATGCTGGTTCCTAGTATGTATTTATTTGTAGTATTCTTCACTATTGAGGTGATGGGAATCTAGAACTTTTCTCTTTCCAACATCTATCGAATCACACTTATTTTTCGGTTTATCAACTTCACGTTCTGGTGACTGTGGACCTCTTGGGTGTCACTTTTCTATTTTATTTGTTTGTTCCCAACTTCAGCCACTATTCAATTAAATTAGACTTTAATATACTTGGATTATGCTCATTGTGGTTTTTTGTGCCCACAGTACCAACAGTTGTCAATATTTGACATATACGCAAAGCGCCCCCACCTCATGATGTCGGATAAGAAATGATGTTTGGCATATGTTGTTACTTAAAAGACCTATCGAACACGCCCTGAAGAAGGAGCCTATACTGGATATATAGGATCTCCGAAACGCGCGTTGGCGCTGGTCTTATGTTATTATTATTGTCTTATTGTTATGTATATTGTGTTTTTTTTTCAATTTTTTTGTTTATTGTGAATGTATAGTCAAATGTGCCATATTGGCAGTGTATTCAACATCAATATGGTGTGGGTTTTTTTAGATAGGTTGTAATTGTTTTATATATATAAACATATTTGTATAGGTTTTCTATATTTAAAAAAAGAGAAAAAAAGAATCAACTGAATGAATTGACATGTTCTAAATAAATGTAATGACATGTTCTTAATACACTGTTGTCTGTGGGGTCTATATTATTACATGGACATACTGCCTAATTCTTAAATAAATAGGTGTAGGAAGTTTTTGTTGTAATTTATAGGCCTTGTCAGTCACTGCCTCTGGTCCTTGGAGTGTCCTCTCCGGCGGCCTTGTCGGTCACTGCCTCTGGTCCTTGGAGTGTCCCCTCCGGCGACCTCGTCGGTCACTGCCTCTGGGCCTTGGAGTGTCCCCTCCGGCGGCCTCGTCGGTCACTGCCTCTGGGCCTTGGAGTGTCCTCTCCGGCGGCCTTGTCGGTCACTGCCTCTGGTCCTTGGAGTGTCCCCTCCGGCGACCTCGTCGGTCACTGCCTCTGGGCCTTGGAGTGTCCCCTCCGGCGGCCTCGTCGGTCACTGACTCTAGTCCTTGGAGTGTCCCCTCCGGCGACCTCGTCGGTCACTGCCTCTGGGCCTTGGAGTGTCCCCTCCGGCGGCCTCGTCGGTCACTGCCTCTGGGCCTTGGAGTGTCCTCTCCGGCGGCCTTGTCGGTCACTGCCTCTGGTCCTTGGAGTGTCCCCTCCGGCGACCTCGTCGGTCACTGCCTCTGGGCCTTGGAGTGTCCCCTCCGGCGGCCTCGTCAGTCACTGCCTCTGAGCCTTGGAGTGTCCCCTCTGGCGGCCTTGTCAGTCACTGCCTCTGGTCCTTGGAGTGTCCTCTCCGGCGGCCTTGTCGGTCACTGCCTCTGGTCCTTGGAGTGTCCCCTCCGGCGGCCTTGTCGGTCACTGCCTCTGGTCCTTGGAGTGTCCCCTCCGGCGACCTGGTCGGTCACTGCCTCTGGGCCTTGGAGTGTCCTCTCCGGCGGCCTCATTGGTCACTGCCTCTGGGCCTTGGAGTGTCCCCTCCGGCGGCCTCGTCGGTCACTGCCTCTGGGCCTTGGAGTGTCCTCTCCGGCGGCCTTGTCGGTCACTGCCTCTGGTCCTTGGAGTGTCCCCTCCGGCGACCTCGTCGGTCACTGCCTCTGGGCCTTGGAGTGTCCCCTCCGGCAGCCTCGTCAGTCACTGCCTCTGGGCCTTGGAGTGTCCCCTCTGGCGGCCTTGTCAGTCACTGCCTCTGGTCCTTGGAGTGTCCTCTCCGGCGGCCTTGTCGGTCACTGCCTCTGGTCCTTGGAGTGTCCCCTCCGGCGACCTCGTCGGTCACTGCCTCTGGGCCTTGGAGTGTCCCCTCCGGGGGCCTCGTCGGTCACTGCCTCTGGGCCTTGGAGTGTCCTCTCCGGCGGCCTTGTCGGTCACTGCCTCTGGTCCTTGGAGTGTCCCCTCCGGCGACCTCGTCGGTCACTGCCTCTGGGCCTTGGAGTGTCCCCTCTGGCGGCCTCGTCGGTCACTGCCTCTGGGCCTTGGATTGTCCTCTCCGGCGACCTCATCGGTCACTGCCTCTGGGCCTTGGAGTGTCCCCTCCGTCGGCCTCGACGGTCACTGCCTCTGGGCCTTGGAGTGTCCCCTCCGGCGGCCTTGTCAGTCACTGCCTCTGGGCCTTAGAGTGTCCCCTCCGGCGGCCTCGTCGGTCACTGCCTCTGGGCCTTGGAGTGTCCCCTCAGGCGGCCTCATCAGTCACTGCCTCTGGGCCTTGGAGTGTCCTCTCCGGCGGCCTCGTCGGTCACTGCCTCTGGGCCTTAGAGTGTCCTCTCCGGCGGCCTCATCAGTCACTGCCTCTGGGCCTTGGAGTATCCCCTCCGGCGGACTCGTCGGTCACTGCCTCTGGGCCTTGGAGTGTCCTCTCCAGCGGCCTCGTTGGTCACTGCCTCTGGGCATTGGAGTGTCCTCTACGGCGGCCTTGTCGGTCACTGCCTCTGGGCCTTGGAGTGTCCTCTCCGGCGGCCTCGTTGGTCACTGCCTCTGGGCCTTGGAGTGTCCTTTCCGGCGGCCTTGTCAGTCACTGCCTCTGGGCCTTGGAGTGTCCACTCCAGCAGCCTTGTCAGTCACTGCCTCTGGTCCTTGTTGTCCTATCTGCTTCTTGATATGCAAGTCTTCTGCGGCTAGAGTTACACGTGCTGCAGCTCCTGGTGATGGTCTGCCCTATGTTGATTACATTGCTGACACACACGTCTGTGTTTTTTTAAGTGGTGCATGCTATCTTTTCCCTGGTGAGCTTCTGGCTCGCCCAGTGGTCGAAGTGAGAGGGATCACCAGGGCAGGGCCCCTTCTTCTTTAATTGAATTGAATCCGTTCCCCTGCCTGTTTATTTTACAAATGCGTCCTGGGATGGCAGAAATGGCTATGGTCTATAGATAAGACTTGGATGTTTGTGGCGAATATGCCGCTTTTTTGTTTGGGGCCGTTCGCGGACGGGACCAGAGAACGGCCTGCCCAGAGAAGACAAGGACAGTGTGTCCACTTCTCCCTGGCAGCTGCCCTCCTCTTCTCTCTTGGTCTCCTTCTTTGTTATTCCCCCTCTTTCTGTCTCGCTCCTCCTCACTTGCTGAAAACCAGGACTTAACGACAGGTGCTTACCCTCTTGTTCCTCTCCTTTCCTTCATTTCTTCCCCTGTGAAATGGATCCAAACAAAAACCCTTTGGCTGGAAATGTCTTTTTCTGACATTTTTCTATGTAAAAGTGCAGCCTCTGGACGAAGAGAAATAAAAGGTTCAGAATATGATGAAAAAAAGGTGGCCAGATTGATTTTATTCACACCCAAACACATTAGCACCACTTTACAGAGTTTGCCAGGGGAACACTACTTTAGTTTTCTCGTCTTGTTTTTTAATAGCCTTGTTTTCCACGGGTCGAGAAGTGCACCATTCGTGGAGGTACTGCAATAATACTGGATTGTTGGCCTAAGCTTAAACCAGCTAGATAAGAAAAGGCCTGTCTGTGTATGGTGTGTGTATGAGAGTTGGTCCAGGATTGTGTGAGAGGATAGATGCACGTGTGTATGAGGGTAGGTCTATATGTGTTAGTGTTTGAGAGTGAGTCCATGTGTGTGTATGAGGAAAAAAGACGTGTAGGCAGAAGATCCAAGCATAAACGTCCACATGTGTGTGAGGAACGACCAAATACGGCACTGGTGAAACTTATTTACCACAACAACCAATCATGTTACATGATACTATGGCAATAAAAAAGAAAAGTATCAGCTGAGAGTGGTGGGGGATGAAGTGGTTACTAAATACATAAGCATCTGCTTGCAAGGAGAAGTTTAATAGCAATCTCATAAGTTCTGCAATGGAAAAGTAGTATGTGGATAAAAGGCACAACAAATAATGTGCCTGACCAAAATAGGCCTATGCCTCAGTACACAAGGGAGCCTTATCCACCTTGAAGGTATGAGGCCCTCTGAGAAGAGTAGAGAGAACTGCACTCCAGGACCAGGGTAGCACACGCTGGTTTGGGGGTCAGACGCTGGGTGTGTCTCATATTCACTGGAGTTCAGTGGAATGTGAAGAGGGTCCCTGGAGAGGCACATGGATAAAACCGTTTAGGTCAGAAGGAGAATTATGTATTGCACTTAAATAGGGCTCCATTAACAAGTGTAAAACAATGAAGTGATACTCTAATAAAATGTGCCTCATTATGCTGCATGATTTGCCTTTTCTTCGGATATAAGTTACTCAACCCTGCCGCATAATTTGGCCCTTCCCTGACGCGTAATTCCAGTGCCCCTGCCTATTGGCATTCCAAATGCAACAGGCAGGCCATATGGTCCAGGAGTTTTTCCCATTGCCAATTCTTTTATTGCCTACTGAAGCTTGAATCCATCATGGGCATATTCAAAGTGTCTTGCTTCCCTGGAGGGAATCCTGTCAGGTTCATTCTATCTAATCCAGTTAGGAGCTGAGTTCTTCAGGTGATTCAGGGCCCTGTGCTCTATAGGTCTGTGTAAAAGACTAAAAAGGCTGTTTATGCTGTTTTGTGCATTTCGTGGCCTATTATAGGTATGTGTCATGTGTGTGATGCTCATTTCAGGTTTAACCCCTTCGCTGCTGGGGACATTCCGCTGCAGCGCTGGGGGGGGCAGGGGGGCAGCGCGGTGGGCCTGTGCTCATGACGGAGCCGCTCCGTCATGAGCCACAGTTGAGCTGTGCTCATGACGGAACGGTTCCGTCATGATTCCGCCCATTTGCGTTGTCGCCCCGCACAGGCGGGGAAACAGCGCCGCGCAGGCGGAGCGGCCGCCAACAGGATTGTCATGACGGAACCGTTCCGTCATGAGCACAGCGCAACCGTGGCTCATGACGGAACGGTTCCGTCATGAGCGGGGAAGGGGTTAAACAGCCACGCAAGTAGTTTGCCTGCTTTATCTCCCTCATAGTCTCTGTGGATTAGGTTTACAGTACATATGAGTATATGTTCAGTATGTATGAGTATATGTCAGGAGCACTGCATGTTCCTGCCCCCCAACTGTAAATATTGCTGGCTGAGAGGGTCATGTATTGGCGCCTGTTCTAGGTCATTTAGTGTTTTATCTGGTGTTGTCAGTACCCTAGCCATCGTTTTCCTGGCACCACACCGAACTAATATTGAGTACCATAGCCACCACTAAGAAGACTTCCCATTCCATTAGCATGCTAGTAGCTTACCTCTCGTTTTCCTAAGAGTGTTGGATGGTATCTCTCAGTGTTTCCTTGAATATTTGGTCCTCAAAAATGGTGCCTAACACACAAATTGCTTTTGTACTTAAAGTCTAAGTTTTGTCAAAATAATATGTGTACACATTACATGCAATTTATAACATGTGTGTGTTGAGTTGGTATGTGGTCTATGACATCATTGAATAGATTTGAATGAAAAATGTGATAAAAATCAAACTGATTTCACAATTTTCCTTTTAGAATTGCCTAAAAAATAAAGAAAGAAGTTCTTTTCAATCACAATGACTGACATGTGTGGTTTGAGGAAGTAAAAGGTTTATAAATTGTTGATTCAGTACTGGCATGCATGTTGTTGATAGCTTATAGATTGGCCTAGCCTTACTGATTATGGGCAAGAACCCTCTATGGTTGAACAAACAGGCAATTGTGTAGCAGCGTCCAGTATTGGAACTTTGGCTCCTTTCTTTTCCAATGCTATTCTCTTCTATTTAGGACATTATCGGTATGTCATCAGCATATAGTTGACAGTTGAATCCAAATTCCCCAACAAAACACCTACCTGCTCATCTTCTTTGCCGCCACCGCCATTGGAGTCACTGGGGTTGTGTTTCTGACGACCGGAGGAGTCAAGGGACTACCGCTCCCAGCGCTACAAGCGGCGCTTGACGCAATGTCACTATCCCGCGCCCGGAGGCGCATATAAGCTGCATGGGACTCCCGCAGCACGGGACGCATGCGGGCAAAGCCCGGGCCAAGGGCAGGCCCGTCCGCGCCCATCAGTGACAGGAGGAGGCAGGGCAGGGCCCCCCCAAACAACTGGTAGAGCGGACCGGACTGAGGATCCTACATTGCCAGGTACTATAGCGTTGTTATACCCTTGACATAGATTTATGCGGTCTCTGTACGTGACGAGGTGATATTGATCCTTACTTCTACAATGAGTAAAAGCAAGGGGTGTGTGGGAGTTACAGGGACACTGGATGCATTTATTATAAGGGCAGAATCACTGCTCAATCATGAAATTGAACTTACGGAGAGAAGGTTATCTCTAGATCCCTCTTCCTTACAGAGGTGCTCCTCATTAGGTATTGCTGCTCCAATCACCCCTCAAGCCTGTTTGACAGCTACCCCGCAGGGGACGCCACAGGCCCCTCAAACCCACAAACGAAGATCTCCACAGTGGACATTTCTAATGAGCCTAGTATAGCCTTAGGGACTCGTACCTCTAAACTTCAGAGCGATCATACGAAAAGAGACTCTACAGCGAAGGGTAAACGGGGCAAAGGCAAGGACATACATAAGTTTAAAGTACAAAAGGACCCCCGGTATATTTACCCTGCTCTGACCGAAACAAACACCATAAGCACCAGACCGATGATCTCCTGCCCACAACATCGGGTATCTCTTCAAAGAATGTGAATGCTGAGGCCGGCAAGTTAGCTCTGGATAATGCTTTAACCCAGCTTACAGATCAGATTGACAATAAAGTTGCCATAATGAATGAACGTCTCGATCATATAGACATGGTCCTGAATAACTTGAAGCCGAATGATCTAAGCGCACTTCAAAGTGTGTCCTCTAATATTGGTGCTGCTAAAAGGGAGGGTTCGGGGTTTGATAACTTACTTTTGTCAGTTAAAGCTCCAATAGAGAAAATACGGCTCAAGGTTTCTGCTATTGAGGATGTACTGAGTAGAGCTCAAGGGGTATGTTTTGCTAATAATCCAAACAACTTTGTAATACCCATTCTTAAACCGGACAACAATAGGACAGCTCACGCCCCCCATGAAGATATCCCTCAAACCTCAGCTGGGGCATCTGTAGGCCATGAGAGTAATATAAACAGAAAACACACTGAAGTCTCAATAAACAATAACACTAGATGGTCTCAACCACTGCCTAGGCCTTATGCATCCCCCATGAATGTGGAGAATAAGGAAGGGGTAAGACTGCATCTGCCGCCAGAAGCCACACCATACTCAATTATACTGGCAAATGTACCGTCCCTTACCCCCCCGGCTAATGAAACCTGGGACGCACTAAGGAATAAGGCGCTCTGCTGGCTTGGAACCAAGACAGGGCTAGCTGAAGCTCTGTTTGCTGAGTTTAAAATGGTAAGAAGGGTAAGCTGGGTAGGGACAAGGGAGAAAACACTACTCGGCGATTGTATAGTTCTCACATTTAGATCGCCCGGTCTAATAATGGAGATCCTGCGAAGACTTGGTGGTGTTTATGTGACAACCAGAAGTATAAATTAAGTTCCCCTGGGGTATTTTTATCCTCCAAAAATCATGTCCAGCATCAGGTACCACAACAGAGACCTATACCATCAAATATTTATTTTCAATCAAGTGTTCCACTTTACAATAGATTTGACATATTCTCTTCCCTGGAAGAGATAGATTGACTTAACCAGCCACTTAGACATGTAGCGCAGAGTAAGCCCATTGTAAGCCACCTATATGAATCAATTCTAACTTCGACCCTTGCACACCCAAAGCAGATAGATGATCAAAAAATTTGTGATGCTATAGTAGATGACAGAAATTTTTGTAGAATGGGGCTATTGACAGATATCAACCTATATGTCGGGGGTAGGTGACAGTAATGAACTATGTAACATAGAACCCAGCCTATCCCAGTTAAATATAATGATTCCTTGTGTACCTTTAGCTACACCAAACAATAATAGCCCATCTCTCAATGCTTTTTCTCCCTGTAATTACTAGGATGCCTCCAGCAGCAATTGTGTTGACCAGGGTGTCCATAGGTGTAGTCCAGAGACAATTATTCCCAGCATTTTGGTTTATAATGCTATTGACCCATGTACTTCAACCACAAATATTATTGTTGAGACTGATGATGACAATATGATTCCGATAACATCACCA
Source organism: Triturus cristatus (assembly GCF_964204655.1). Taxonomy (NCBI): domain Eukaryota; kingdom Metazoa; phylum Chordata; class Amphibia; order Caudata; family Salamandridae; genus Triturus; species Triturus cristatus. The sequence goes on along the minus strand of NC_140590.1, from coordinate 34,988,693 downwards.
GGGAACAGTACTAGTATCCTAAGCTGGAATGTGGGGGGTTACGAAGTAAATGTAGTAATCCGGAATGGTTGGAGTTTATGACAGCCTTTGAGATCTCGATGGTGCAAGAAACTTGGGCCAACGACCCTATACATCTTAATGGGTTTAAGACCTTTCACTCCAAAGCAACTCCATCCAGTCACAGAAGATCAAAGGGCGGCCTCTGTGTTTACGTATCTAACAAATTGGCCTCTACTAGTGCTATTTTTCATCGATCCAACCTGTTTTATCAAATCGTCCAGGTCGTGTGTACGACTTCTATTTCTTTGACATTAGTTAATTTTTACAATAACGCTCGTGAATTGGATATAATAGATTCTCTCTGTCAACTTGATGAGAATTTGGAATCTATTCTGAACAAGGGCCCTAACGATAAAATCCTGCTTTGGGGGGGGGGGTGATTTTAACATTCAACCCTGCCAATTGGTGGCTTATAAAGTCTGTGGTATGACCTTTGGAAAGGGTGACGATGTCACCCATTTTTCCCATTCAGGGTACGGAGAGAAACTCAATGAGCTGCTTTTTAAATATGATCTAGGCTTTAGTAATGAATTTGGAGGCAGCCCAGCTGTAGTACCCTGTACATTTGATGGCAGTCGAGGTAGGAGTGGTATCGACTTTCTCTTATTTTCTAATCGCTATTCAGCACTAGTTTTTAACTTTACTCTACATAACATTGCATTAAGAGATCATTTTCCACAGAGTTTTTCATTGGATATTAGTCTTCAAGAGGAGCCTGGCATAGGGCAACCCATCCTTGCCGCGGATAATATAGCACTCTCCTGTCTAAATGGCTTTGCCCTGCGCTGGTCCATGGTTGACCCATCTCAATCGAGTAGGGCCTTCAAGGTTTGTCTGGATGAGACTGTCGACGCCAACGCAGTTGTGAAGGCCTTTAGACATATTAGGGAGGAAATTAGTACAGGATTGACCACTAACCAGATTAGAGGGGCCATGAAAAAGCATGGGTGGTTTGACCATGCGTGAACTCTTGCTCATAAGAAGTTAAAGTGGGCTTTGAAGGAGGTACCCAGGAATAACTTGGTAGTACAGAACTGTAGGTGGGCGAACAAGCAAGCTTTAAATCACCGTAAAAAGATTCTGAAAGAGGAGGCCTGGGATCATCTGCAAGAGGCCAGCCAGAATAAAGATTCTAAGTTATTCTGGCATGTAGTAAATTCACCATTTTGCTGTGATAATGATAAACCTAGCATAGAGGTAGCAATCACAGAACAGGAATGGATGGCCTACTTTGCGAAACCATATATGGGCCCGACTGAGGAAGGACAAGACAACTCTGCAATAGGGGCGAAAGTTGTCCCTACTGGGCTTACCCTCTCAAGGCAATATTTTGATTTTAACTTTACACTGGAGGAGGTGATACGGGCACTCAGAGGGAGCAAGGGAGGAAAAGCACCCGGTCCAGATGGGATTCCGATTGATATTTTTAAGGACAACATCGACCTCTGGGGTCCTCTTGTGACCCTGGTTTTTAAGTCCTTTCGGGAAGTTGGCTTCCCAGTGTCATGGTCGGAATCACATATAGTACCAATATTTAAAAAGGGAGATCGAAATTGCCCTGCACACTACAGACCCATCTCCCTGCTGGATTCCTTGGTTAAGGTGGTGGGCCGTATTGTGCTAGACAGACTACAGGGGTGGGCAGATTGTAATAACATTTTGACTTACTTCCAATACGGCTTCCGCCAGGGTGTTGGGACCGTAGAGCAGGCCATTAACCTGAACCTGTTAGTGAGCAAATACATACAAATAAAAGGGAGCAATTTGTGTTTGGCATTTGTGGACTTGTCCTCCGCATTCGATTGTGTGGTCCATGATAAACTTTGGTCTATCATGACCACCATGGGTGTTGACTGTGCCATTGTCAATTTTCTTAGATATCTGTATTCAACGAGTTCTGCCAAGATTCGATATGGTATGAACGGCGAATGCACTAGCTCAGTTGACATCAAAAAGGGGGTCCGCCAGGGGTGTGTGCTTGCGCCTTTTTAATTTAATTTGTATATTAATGGTCTGGGTGTTACCCTTGTGGACTCCTGTAAGGACCTGCCCCAAATTGGCAACAGGCCATTACCAGTATTATTGTACGCAGATGATGCTGTGCTTATGGCCCGCACTCCTAATGAACTTCAATATCTCTTAGATAAATTTGTTAATTTTATGGAGAATCTGGGTATTTTAATTAATATAGGCAAAATGTATGTAATGAAAGCCGGCCGTAAGTCAGCTAAGGGACAAAACATTTCAATAGGAAACAAGACTTTACCTCAAACACTAACTTTTTCATATTTAGGAATAATGTTTGATAGCCTCGGTAACTGGAAAATCGCAGTTAAATCAAGAAGAATGCAGTTCCTCAGATCAATTGCGGGTCTGAGTAACTTCTCTAGGAAACTGGGACATAAACTCCCTAGGGACATGCTGAGCATTTATAATGCAAAATGCCGGTCAATAGCTATGTATGGTTCTGAATTGTGGGGTCATGTAGACATTGATTCATTACAGCTGGTAGAAACTGGGTTTCTTAAAAACCTGTTAGGGCTTCCTAACAGCTGTTCTAATTTTATCTGTCATGCAGAACTGGGTATAACCTATCTGGAGGATCTGATAAGGGTACAGCCAGTCCTCATATGGCACAAGATATGGACATCGGATTATACGAGTTTTAACAGAGCCATTCTGCAGGACTGCTGCGGGGCTGATCATGCTATGAGGATAACATGGTTGAAATACGTAAAAAAATTCATGCATGATATTTGTCATTCTGAATACTATGCAAAGCCCGAATCCTTATTGCAAATATCTAGAGAATCACTAAAAAAAGTATGTTTAAACAATTTGGAGGAAAAAAGATTAACATTGGAACTTGTGAAGCCCACCGTACAACATAATCAAATGATATTGACCTGGTACACAATGCAACTGTACTTAATCAGTGTTTTAAATGCCCAACATAGGTTTGTCCTGACACGCTTCAGACTGGATATTTTCCATCGCTTGACCAGTTTCTCTAACAGAAATAATTGGTCTTGTCGATTAATATGTTGTCCTTGTGACCAGATCTCCAAACAATCTACTATCCATGTACTGTTTTTTTTGTAAATTTTATACTGATCTAAGGACTACTTTTATCAAGCCTTTAATGAAGTCTTTATATTTTAGACAATGTAGACCGGCCTATCTGTTCATACAACTGCTCACGGATTTGTTTACATGCGTAGTAGTGGCAAAGTTTTTGAGGTCTGTTATTGCCAGAAGGAAGTTTTTAACTGATGCATTTTAAATCTGTTTTTAAATAACATGTATACTTTTTTCTTTTTAATTCTGTATTGAATTGCAAACTTTTATGGTTCTTTCTATGGATCCAATAAAGTTAAATTGATTGATTGAGTCCAAATTATGTTATGTTATTAAGTTATGTTATTTTCTGTGCTGCTGCCTGGATTTAAGGCTGTGCTATATATAAGGAAATACCCTAGTTATCAGCCCCAGTACAAAATTACAAGGTTTGTGGAAATGCCACGGGCCTGTTGTGTTTCCCCATGAGATTCTAGCAGCTGAACATAACCGAAATCTTCAGGCAAAATTGTAGGGGTAGAGGTAAAGAAGTCATTACTGCTAAAATGTCTTGTTTGGGTAATAATTGGCCTGTAGAAAGGTCCTTGCATGCAGTCTTATCATTGAAACTTACCCCACACTGAGTCTCTGGCTGCTCATCTTATGTACCTCTAGGAAACTCCATGCAGTCAGTGGTTGCATTACTGTTCTGCAAAGCCGAACTTCCTTATAGTGCGTTCAGTCTGTACCCAATGTGCTGGTCTGACAGATCAATGTGTGGGCCAACACATCTGACCCCTGCTCTTCCACAAACCTGTCATCTCTTCCCCAGACACCACTGCCCCTCTCATCTCTCCCTCACACTCCCACTATCACTCTCATCTTGCTGTCCCACTGCCCCTCTCATCTCTCCCTCACACTCCCACTACCCCTCTCATCTTGCTCTACCACTGCCCCTCTCATCTCTCCCTCACACTCCCACTACCCCTCTCATCTCGCTGTCCCACTGCCCCTCTTATCTCTCCCTCACAATCCCTATCTCCTCTCTATACTGCCTGCTCACAAATGCTAGCTTGCTGTACCTTGTCACTCTGTGCACTGCTCCTCCCACTCATCCCTCTGTTTCTGCCTCTCTCATATAATTTACTTGATGTCTTCAAGTACATTTTCTTTCCCGTGCATTTTCAAGGTTTGTGTCCCTCAAACCCATGCTATCCTCTTCTTCTCAGGGTGTCTTCTTTGTACATAGGTGCTCCCTCTTTATGCATCTGTACCCTGCTCTCCCATTCTTTCTCTTTCTCATGCACTTTCTGCTCCTCTGTCTCGAGTTCATGCACCACTTTCTAAACAAGCGACCTATACCTCACTAGCTTCCTTTCTAACTATTCTGTCCGGGTGTCGCCCCATCTATTCACCATACCACATAATTCAATTACACAAATACACTACACACCATACAGTTCCACCCCACACAATTTCCCAATGAACAATTCCAATGCAACGCACACAATTCCACACCACATACATCCACTACATTCCAAACCAAAACGCATACGTAAAAAGCATTGTCATTTATATTGTCAATGGCTGTAACTTTCAGAAATGCGAGACCTAATGCATTGCAAATGCCTGTTCTATGTGTGAAATAAAAGCACCTGAATGGATTGATGTTGTGCAGGAAGGGTCCCTTCCTCCACAAAATCAATCAGCCCCGCAATGCAGGCACCCTTGCACCATGGTGCAAAGGTGCCTGCGTTGGCGCACAGCTGCCCATTGTGGGCCGGCTCTGGGGAAAAGGACAAGAATGCACCTTAACATATAAATACAGCGCATTCCTGCCTTTTTCTTTTGCTGTAGGACAGCGCAGCAGGGAGGCCTGGGGGCTGCCCTACGGCAAAAGCCCATAAATAAGGTCCTTTGATTCCGCAGAATAAATTACAGGTCCAGAGTGGTGACGGACTTGTGATTTTTTTTGCCGATGTCAAAACTCAATTTATATAAAGCTGTTTTATGATGCATTTGTGTGCTTGATACTAGTTGGTTTTTCATTTATTATAATGAACTGCATATAATTTGTATCATTTTCAAATTTGGAACCACTGCTTTTTCCTATTCTATAATACCCCAAGCCCCTAGTGATCCCAGGGTTTCCCTTGTTTTGCAGAAAACTTCTCAAGGAGCAAATGCAGATCCTGTCCTCTGCCCCATCCTCAATACAAGGCCTCATGATGAGGGACACTGATTCGCTGATGACCCTGTTGTTGACCCTTCATTTTCCCCGTCAGTGTCTGAATTAGGGTGTCATTTAATGGCCTAAAGATAATTAACAGCAGGTGGCAGCATTCATGTTATAGGGTGCCGGAAATTGTGTTTCTGGTTGGCAGAGGTATGCACCCTGTCCAAGCAGGAACCACAATCCTAGTCAGTGCAAGCATAGTACACACTTAACGTTTACCTATGCTCAGTGGGTAATTTGTAAATAAAAAAAGAAGTGCCAGGGCTCTTGTCAGGAGGCAACTTTGACCATCCCATTTCTACTGTTAATACTGCCTAACTCAGAGCCAACAAACCCTACGAGAGGGGAGGGTATGTGGCATAATGGCCAGAGGTGCTGTACTCAGGGCTGGGGAACCAGGTTTGAGCCTCAGTATTGCCTCTGAGATTTTGGGTGAATCACTTAATCTCCCTGTACCCACAAAAAATGAATATGTCCTTAACTGGTGCTCAAGCACCTGTGTTGACGATTAAGTGCCGGTGCTGAGCACTGTAAACCACCGGCTCAAATTAAGCACTGCCTGTGATTACCCTCTGGTAACTTGGCACAGAGCTGTCAGGCTAAACCAAAGAGGCAATGTGTAACGTATTTGTGCACACACACAGTAACAGTGAAAACACCAGAGAAATACTTCACACCAGATTTTTAAAAAATATCCAATATTTATCCGAGTGAAACAAGACAAAAATTATAAAAATCCAACTTACACAAGTCAACATACAAATTTTGCAAGATTAAATCAAAATGCAGTGCTTAGAAATCAGCAGCTCCAACTGGCGCAATCTTGTCACAATTGACTGGGCAAACCCAAAAGTTCAGTCCAACCTCAATGGAGCGCGGGCTGGAAACATGAGTCACACAGACCCGCTGTCAGTATTTTGGATGCGTCGGAGCTTGCGAATTATGCATTGAGCTAAGAAGGGGATGCGATGCATCAATGTCATGAGCACTCTGCTTCCGCCCGATGTGTCGATGTTGAAACTCTAGGTTGTAAGCTATGCGTTGGTGTGAAGCCACGCAGGGCCGGGAATACGTTAGAGCTGGGGACAGTGCATCACAGCCGCACTCGATGTGGTGTCTGAGACACCTGCTGTGGCGATAATGCAGATGCGCTGTGTCTGAAAAGATGGGGCTGCATTGTAAGTCAAGGTTGTTGCGTCACGCAGTCGGATAGCGGTGTCCATGGCTGTGGTGCAGGCAGGGGAGATACATTGATATCGCAGAGAAATGTGCTGATTCCGTTTAAGGCATCAGTGTTGATGCATAGGTTTCCTTGGTAGCAGCACCAAACACTCACTTCCAAGGGCCCAGGACTGGATTTGGCACCATTTGGCAGAGCATGACTCACAACAGAGGAACCCTGCTACTGGTAGCAAGATGGGGGTGAAGTCTTTGATATCCCTGAGACTACAGAAAATCAATCAATTAAATCAATTAGGGGAATTGTAAGCGCACTGCTCACCCGTGGGCGTCTCAAGATGCTGGGGGGGCGGGGGGTTCTCTGGTGTTGCTTAGCCGAAGAGCCAGGTCTTGGCGGTCTTTCTGAAGGTGTTCAGGGAGGGGGCGCGTCTGAGGTCCACTGGTAGCTTGTTCCATGTCTTGGCTGCGATGGGGAGAAGGATCTTCCTACAGAAACAGGAGGTAAGCCCAACAAGCCCTCGGAGAACCTTTAGGCAAGAAGCAGCAGGCAGCAGACCAACACAACAAAGCAAGCAGCAAAGCAACAGTTACTCCTGGCAGCACACTTCCACTTCTTCGTGGCAGAATGTCATCACTCCAAAAGTGTTCTGAGTGTATGGTGTCAGAGATCCAGTACTGAATCCCATTATAGCCTTTGTAGTAGGGAGACTTCAAAGAAAGAACTTTGTAGTGCACAAGATCCTGCCCTTTCCTGCCCTGGCTCCAGACCCACTACAGTCTGGTACCTTTGTGTGGGGACAGGCACAGCCCTATTCAGGTGCAAGTGTCAGCTCCTCCCACCCACTCTAGCTCAGCAAGACCCATCATCCTGGTGATGGGCCATTGAGATATGCAGGGCACACCTCAGCTCTTTTTGTGTGTGACTATCCAGAGGGAATGCACAAAGCCTAGTTGCATTAGCGGCCGGGATCATTCACAGGTGGGGCGGTGGGCACAAGGGGTTGCGTGGGGTTGGAGTGGGGGGGTTTGCGGTAGATGTCCCAAGGGGGGGATCACGGGGAAATTAAAAAACAAAAATTAAACTTACCTTTCCGCTGAGTCCCGTGTCTTCTCGACTCCTGCTCTCCTGTCTCTGACAGCAACAGAAAGCAGGCAACCATGCTCCCTCCCCTATGCCAATGGTTGGGACGCCACTCAGCCAGAGGCTGATAGGGTGGCCATGTTCTGCATTCAGGCTGCAATGCAGCCTGCATGGAGAAGGGCAGAGTGGGTCGACCAAACAGTCTTTGCGCACTCAGAAGTGGGCAAACAACTCCTCCCCTGCCCTGCTCAAAGAGCAAAGCAGCCCCGCCCACCCACCTACCCGCCTGCCCGCAATGTGCAAAGCAAACATAAAATGGTAATAACTTTTAGTTATTACCATTTTATGTTTTGGCTTTCTCGCACTGCGAGAAAACAGTGGGGCGATGCTCCTCCACCCTAGTGGAGGAGCCACCCCTGCCCAGCTGTCACCCAACCCAGATGTGTATTCCAAAGACAGAAAGAAGGTACAGAAAAGTTTTAATTATAAAATGCCAACTTTCTAAAAGTAACATTTTCAGACCTGAATTTTAAAAACAAACTTCACTAAAAGATGTATTGTTAAATTGTAAGTCCAGAAACACCAAATTTCCTTTCCTATCTTTTCCCAATTGCAAGTAACACTTGTAAAATGTTATACAGCAGCTCCAATGTTACCCTATGGGAGAGATAGGCCTTGCAGTAGTGAAGAACTAATTTATTTGTTTTTGACTACCTGGACATGTAAAACATTAAAGTACATGTTCTACCGTAAATATAGTGCACCCTGCCCGTAGGGTATCCAGGGCCTATTCTAGGTGTGACCTATGTGTAATAAAAATGACGGTTTAGGCCTTATGAGTAGGTGAACATGTCAGGTCGATATGGCAGTATAAACTGCACAAACAGACTCTGCAGTGACAGGCCTGAAACATGTTTAAAGGACTACTGAAGTGGGTTGCACAATCAGTTCTGCAGGCCCATTAGTAACATTTAACTTGCTGTCTCTGGCCACATGTAGTGCACTGTACTAGGGACTTACCAGTAAATCACATATGCCCATTGTGAAGAAACTAAATGCCATACATTTTAGACACAGAGCACATGCTCTTTAAGACTGGTGAGCAGTGAAAAAGTGCACAGAGTGCTAAAGCCAGAAAAAACAAGTCAAAAAAAGAGAAGAAGTGGGATGTAAAGAGGGAAGGCTGCCCTGGCCCGCTGCGCTCTGCTGTGGAGATGATGTTGTGCTGATCTGGACTCCCAACGGGCCCTCCAGCTGCGAAGCCAATGTTCAAGATGCCGAAGGAGTGAGATGCTTGTCGTTTTCTCATTGGGATCAAGGATGCCCCGGGTCATTGCGGTGTTACGTGAGAGCTCACGCAATGAGTGGTCGCGTCTTGAGGGTAGGTCAGTCTCTTAATCGATTCTGGTGAGTGGGGGAGGGGAGGTGCTCACTTGCGGTTCTCGGCCATATGCAGCTCAGTGATATAGTGGGTCAGAGGCTCCTCATGTCCCAACGGTCCCTGTTCACATGGATGATGGCATAAAACAAAGCTGGCAGTGGAGCTCCTTCGTCGTTGGCGCTCTACAGAGAAGCAGCCGTTTTCCTGCACCGCCTGACTCAAACCCTGGTCTAATGTGAGATGCTTCACAATGTTGCCATGGAACATCAACACGCTGCAACTACTTCCACACACATAGAAACAATGCAGCCATTTTTAAACCTCACCAGGCTGCTCCCACCATGAATGCTTTTCTAGTGAGCTCTGCGCCATTTGGAAGTCAGGCGGCGACTCGCTTCAATTGAACTCATGGTCCTAACTGCTGTACTCGATCAATAGGAGTGGGCGCCGTTAAACGACATTAGACTTTCAACCTTTGGCTCATGTTTTTTTCTCAGAAAAACATGAATATGAAGAGGGGAGGTTGAACTTCTTTTTGTGCGGCATGATGGGAAGTGTAGCAGGAAGGCAGCCATATTAGGAGTGGAAACGTTATGTTCATTTTTGGCTTCTGAAACCTATGTGGAGGTAGGTGGTGGTCACTATGTAAGGACTGTGCTGAGGAAGATGGACGAGGAGGTAATAGAGAACTCCTCCTGCTCAGCCAGCTATGTGACAGATAGAAGCCAAAGAGATATCAGGCACTGATTGCTGTAAACTGTTCAGAATGTCGTGCAGTCTACATAGGAACCCACAACCTTTTTTCCCCAGACATCCCATCACCTGAGGTCTCTAGACTCTTCACACACCATCCTGGGAGGCATGAAAGCTGTGCTGCAGAGATGGTGTGGATTGGCACAGGGGACATCAAGGCACCATCCTTCCTTGGGGTACCCGTGACTAAACCCAGTCACACCTCAATGAACTGTCCATCTGTTGGAACCTTTAGGGTTGAGCCAGATGGTGTGGACCACCAGCTGGCCAGTCCCTCCTCCAGCCAGCTGCGCATCCACCAAAGATGCTCACAGCAAGAAAAGACGTCAAGAAACATGTGTCTGCAGCTGATAATGTTAAATATTTTCCATTTATTTGCACCACAATTGCCCAACCTTTACAAGAGCAGAGCACGGGTGGGTGGGCTTATTTTAGCCTTGGCGTGGTCCGCTTCCAAGGATAGTGAAGACAGAAGAAGGTGATAGCCGTGTACTTCAGGTATATGAGGCTTTTGCCCCTCCCATTAACTGATATCACCCAGAGAGACTACTCCGCTGGGAGCTGACCTTTTAGCAAAGGCAGGAAACGAGACAAAGGGGCAGAGGGGAGGCTGCCCACGATCCAGAGGCTAAATACAGCTGCTCCTCCTCAGACCAACTGATGGCGCCCCACTGCTCGCTGCGGTTTCCATAACATGCCAACATTATAACAACTGTCAGCATGAAAAGGAGCTCCAACATTTTGTACCCTTGGGTATCAACTGATAAATGCTTTTGCAGAAGGAGGTATTTTTCCAGTCCCTCTCATCTGGACACACCCCCTTCCTGAAGAAGCCTCTTCACACCCCAGATGTACTGACCATGGACTTCTTTGGGTCCTGGAGGCATACCAGGCATGTGCAGTGAGGTTCATAATTGTTTCTCATCACCCATGACTATCTGCAAGGAGCCGTCCAGGGTTGCGTGTTCCACCTAAGATCCTGCACTTGTGGTGCAGTGTGATATTTCACAGAGCAGGTGGCGCGGTGGCTACCAGCAGCCAGATGTCACGCATGGGCTATTTCATCTCTTCTCCAACTCCACCATTCCCTCCTCTGTCCCTCGACCTACCTCCAACCCAGCAACTCCCGTATCAGGCCTCTAGGGGGTGCACTCGCCTCCCAGTCATGGTGCCTGGCATGCGGAGGCTGATTCCGAAGGCTCCCCTTGCTGCCCTGTGCCAACAGCTGCCATAGTTGGTGTACTAAAACCGAACATGCATAGATCGTGCCAGGGCCGGACCTGAAGCTGGGACTTCTGCACCCAGCGCTCCAACCAAGAGGGAACCCCGCTGCCCGCTGCAATGTCACCCTCCCCTCGTCGCCATGGTGGCAGACTGCAGTCCATTACTGCGGTGCTTGAAGCGTGTTCCGGGAAAGGGAGAGGGAGGTCGCCAGGTAGGGCGCCACCTGTCCGTTATGTACACGGACACACCATAATCCGAGCATCAAATCGACTGTTCGCAGTTGTGTTTTTTACACCCTTTTCTGTAATTAAAAGGGGATGTAAAATCGATGTTTCTACATTTTACTTCAACTTGTAAAAAAAATGCCCTTTGTAAGACTGCCTGTACATGGGCTCGCACGCAAACGAGCAGTTAATCTGAGCAAGGGCCTGAAACATGCTTATTTACAAGGATCAAAGGTCTCCTTGTTAAATATTCACTTGTTGATAGAGGGATACGGCTGTCTCCCAGTGTCCGCCTCGAAGACAGCCTGGTATTCTTGCCAGAGCAAGGGCAAGGCAAGGCATAAGTGCATTTATTTATACTTAGCAAGTCATCACAGTTGTCATTTAAAAGTGGCAGCATGTATCTTTTATACCTCTATAGAGTAAATGTTTTGGCAGTTTCACGCTTGAAATACCCCTGAAAGTAATGGACAGCAATGCTGTGTGTGGCTGTGCATTAGTGTGCATCGAGGGGGCTTTCCACGGGTGGTACTCGAGCGCTCCCATGCAAACACGGAGAGCTTCGACCTAACCTACCAAGAATCGTAGACAGGCCCTTGCGACAAATACAAGATTTCACACCACCACTTCCAGGATGCCACTGCGTTAAAAACCTACGCCTGCTTGGTGCAGGCGTAAGGAGTGACGCAGTATATTGGGAATAGGCCTCAACATGCATTGCTGGAGTTGCGTCGTGCTGGCGACACAACTTCAGCAATATGTGACTTTTGCATCAGAATTTCTGACACATCTGTCAATCCTTGCGCCACGGTGCGCCGTATTGTAAATACGGCACATCCAGGATGACGCACGGAGGCGCAGAGAAACTGACACATCAGTACAGAATCATCAGTTTCTTGTAAATCTGCCCCTAAGTGAGCTATTGCCCAGAGTCACATGATGCTGAGCTGCCGCTGGTGATCGAACTGTGAGCCCTGCGCTCTGGAGACAGCCGCTCTGGCCGCTGCACCACACCTCTCCACCTCTTTGAGGCAGGCGTTAATATGAGTAATGTTTTACTGACTTTGCATGTGTGATGCTCCATACAGCACACATCCAAAGTGGGAAACATTTTAAAGTGTCTCTAGGCATAGTACAAATCCTATGGTGACAGCACTGTGCTTGGCACTCAGAATCCTGCTTGTGCACCTGTGCTAGGCAGAGGGCAGGGAGCATTATAACTTAGTACAGTTGGCGCTGTAATACAGTGCAGCAACTTCAGTTGCCGGTCTGCATACAGTGAGTTTATAGAAAATCTACTCCTACGTTTTCCATGGAAATGTCACTATTCACTGTAAATATGTAGCATTTATAATGTTTTCCGTTTGGTAGTCTCAACAGGAACAACAGAGTTTATTTACAAGCCCTGTGCACTGCCGGATCCTCACTTTTATTGATGTACTGGTGGCGCACAGTACAGAGCCATATCTACAGGGTTACGTAAAGCCACCCTGTGTGTGTAGATATGGTGTGAGGCAACGCAATACTAGTCACTGTGTTGCCTCACACTACAACGGAGAGGCATGCCATGGGCGTTGCTGTGGGTGTTCCCACTCAACGCCCATGGTATGTGACACATTCGCAGATTTACAACATGGCGTAATTCTGGGAATACGTCAAAACTGTTCCTCCTCAGGGAAGGCGTAATGATTGTTTCTGTGCCCGAAGGGGCCCCTTCCTACACAAAAACAATTGTGCCAACAATGCAGACACCCTTGCAACATGTGCAAGGGTGTCTGCATTAGTACTAGGCACCTATTTGTGCAGCAGCACAGTGGAAGAGAACAGGAATGCGTCATGTCTCATAGATATGCCATGTTTCTGCCCTTTTCTTTTGACACAAGGCAGCGCAGCAAAGTGACGTGCAGCGCTGCCTTAAATCAAACTGTTGTAAATGAGGCCTTTCATTTTTAGTAGGTGTTAATTATTTGTACTGTCTTTCAATCTTATCTAGATTCTGAATTCTGGGACACAGGGGGAGGTAAGAGTGCAAGTTTGAGAACAGCAATCGAAAAATACAAGAGGAGAAGAGAGGAGAGGCAAAGAATTGCCAGGGGTAAATGAGATGTGGAGAGAGAAACGAAAGGAAAGTGAGAAAATATTTAAGGAATGGTTTATAAAGGTATGGGCAAAGGATAGATAACGATAAGGTGGACAGAAACAAAACCAGCATTGCCAAAGTCAATAGTTCTGTCTATAATATGCTGGTACACATAAAGATAGCTTGTCCTTTTGGTTTTGCCTACGCTTAGAGCAAAACTAGCATAAAATACAAATATGAGATAAAGAACTGAATGTGACAAACAACATGATCATTGAGTTTACTATTCAGATGTATAATAGTCCCACATGCATAACAATAAAAGCAGATCCTGGAAGGTGGAATCATGAACCAAACAGCCAACAGCAGGGATGTGACCCTACCCACTTTTGCAGCACTTCCTGTGTGTTTTACTGCAAACTACCCAACAGTGCCCCTCTCTATTAAAATCTATATGGTAGAACTTTTCTTTCATTGTATATGGATCTTTGTGTCTTCCCGGAGGTGTGGCTAGAATACTGGGAAAACCCTCCTTTATGGCCACTCGAAGTGGCTCTGGGCCAGTCTCTTTCCCACAGGGATGGGTGCCAAGTTAGTTAGCAGGACAATGACAGGGGCATGTCTAAGTGTGCGTTACATCTGCTTGTGGCAGGGTAGGACCTTTGGAAGTTTAATTAAGTTCTTGGGTACAGCCCAGATGGCCATCCTGTCAGGGGGAAAGATCATCTCCCCACACCCAAGGCCTTTGACCACTGTCTGGGAGCAATACACATCTCACCACAGGAGAGCCATTAACAGTCAGGTGACATTGAACACTGGCAGAAAAGGGTATTTAACTTAGGCAGGAAAATGACAACTTTCTAAAGTTGGATTTTGGATTACCTTTAAATTGAGTCCTAGCCCAAAATGAAATCATGCATTACAAGGTGTTATAGTGTAACCCAGTGATTTTCTATGAAATAGCCTGCATTGCCACAGAGAAAAATTACTTTAGGGATTTTTACTGCCAGGACACGTAAAACTAAGGTGCACATGTCCTACTTTATAAATACAGTGCAACCTGTCCTTTAGGCATGCAGGGCCTACTTTAGGGGTGACTTATACGTATTAAAAACAAAGGTTTAGGACTGACAAATAGGGGTGGGTGGAGTGTTTAACTCGTGAACTGTTGGAATTTGCTATTACTCTTGTAACTCAGAGTTCTGGGCTAATTCCGCCAATCGCAGGATGGCAGATTTTTTTCCCACAAGGCTCCAGAAATGTTAGCGAGGTTTGGCGTCCCCTGGCACCATGTGCTAACACGCCCAGTTACGGTGAGTGGCCAGCTTCTAGAGTAGCTTTGCTGCCACTTGAGTGGACTTTCTACTTGAGCAGCAGCAAAATCTACCCGAATTGTCGCGTGCTCTTGCACACCGCAGCGTGCCGTTCACACTGATTTTTAAGCATTGCTTACGCTACTAGTGCTAAATAGCAGCACCAGCAGCGTGACATGCATATTTCAGTTTGTTGGGGGAACTTCCTGGAGTTTTTTGTAACACTGCGTAGTTCCACATAGTGAAACTTCGTGAGTTTCGCCCACCCCTAAATTGTCAAAGGGGTTACTTTGCCGGGTCGAATTTGAAGCTTTAAAACTGCACGTTCAGGCTCCAGGGGAGGGCTGAAGACATGAGTTGTATTGTCACTTTAGAGGCGGCACAATGGGTGCTGCAGTCCACTAGTGACATTTAACTTATAGGCCCTGGGTATACTGGGGTACCATACCCTATGGACTTATAGGTAAGTTAAATGGACCAATCAGGTTTTTTTTCCAATTCTACAAGTTTTCAGCGTGAGAGCACATGCACTAGGGCCTGGTTAGCAGGCTTCCAGGGCACAGTGTCCAGAAACCAATAGCATCTGTCCACAACAATGGGGGTGATAATGCAAAAGTGAGATTTTTTTTTCAATGACAATATGCCTAAAACAATAATAATGAATATTTTAGGCACAGGCTAACCATATTAAGGTCTTATTTCATTTTGGAATGTTGGTTATATTGTGAATTTTGATTTTCATACATTCATTTAGAACATATTTGAAAAAATTAAATGTTTGCTGCGATTTTAAATGTCAATTTTATGTCTCCTAGAAAAGCTTTCCCAGCCGGCCCTGAACATAACTTCAGGATTGGACTTTAATGGATATAACATGACCCTTAAGTGCGAGGCCTGGAATCAGACAGTGGAGAGCTACCTGTTTCTTAAAGATAAGGTGAACATCACCTGCGACCAGCAGCGCGTCATCTGCAATGAATCCAGCCCCTTCCTGCACTTCCAGCCAATAATGACATCCGAGAGCGGGACCTACACCTGTGGAGTATTCAACCTATTCAGCAGCAACACCAGCCGCCCCCTGGAGATCAGGGTGAAAGGTGAGGCCACGCTCTATATTTGTGTGACATCATGTTTTCTACTTCTCGGGCAAAGGGCATCTGACATTCAAAGACGGTCAGTGATTTGGAAACGGTAGAACAGAAGGGGGCGGGTGTGTGTGCGCGTGATTGTATGTGTTCATATTGCTGCTATACCTTTGGTATTTTGACTACAATTTACAACAAGCATTGGCAATGCCAATAGGTATGGTTTATGAATGCACTGTTAAACTAGACGTAAAGGTTAATGGCTGCCCACCTCCCATCTTTGCCGCTGCCAGATAAAAACACCATAAATTATCTGGTTATCTGAGACACTTTAATAGCATTTGTGTGAGTCCCTGAACATTCAATCTTGTGCAGCTGGGAAATTAAGCAATACGATCACAATTATGTGACGGGCAAGCACAGTTTCTGTGGAAGCACACAACGTCTGCCCAATCCAAACATGTACTCCTGGTTCCCATCATGTGGGAGGAGCCATAGACCCGCTCTAGCGGTGGCCAGACAATTGTCTGGGGACAGCTGCGCTGTGCAGCCAGGCCAGAAAGATGCTCATTTAATGTTAAGCTTTGCACTTCAGTTTATGCTTTCAAGTGTTAGTGAATCCCAGACTTTAATACCTTGGCCGTTTCTGCGCTGTTAAAACATATCTGGATGAGTAAAAACGAGTTGTGTCTCGCAGGACACACCCACTGGCCCATCATCGCACTGGCCAGTTGCAGCTTCATCGTCCATACAGAGCAGGTTCCTGCTAGTGCCAGTGTAAGAATGGGGTGACCCGAAACACGCCGAACGGACCTGGGTACATTGTGATACAAACAACAGGGGTCCTAACGGACATTAAGGATAGACCAATTCAATGAAACTATCCCAATTTAACATTTCAATGAATTAAAAAAAATACAGCAGAAAAGGGGAATTACTCCATGAAAAAACACACAGGGAAGAGAACATAGACATATAACAAAACATCACACAAAATGCAATATAGTCAAATACACGAAATTCAATTTGTATCAATAATTGACAATGTTCATATCCAATTTACACATAATGGTCGCTCTAGAGACCATAACAGTGTGCTCAGGAAAAGTGCTTGTGCGTGAGTTATATACAACAGGCAAAAAAAGGAGGGAAGCGCCCATAGCATGTACAAACTTATTTCAACATAGATTTTCAGTGAGTATTTTTATACAATCAAAATATATCTCCACTATCATGAGGTGATTGTATTCAATCAATATTGCCTCTCTGTGGTCAAACTATCCAGTCCAGGCAGTTCAGAAAAAATATCGACATGTCATCCGGACAAGGGGGAGGGGGGCACTTAGAGCCTCAAAGAGGGTCTTCTTCAGGACAAGGTAAATAGATGAGAAGGATGAGCCTGAAAGGAAACTTCAAACAGGTGAGGAAACTAGAGAATCGCTCATTGCGAAGAGAGAGGCCACAAGGTACCTGCTCTGGAGTATAAACTTATTCCATGACTGTTAGAAGATAGAGAGCACGAATACACGTCCCAGAAATACAATTCAAGGTCCACTCAGGAATACAGAGTTAATCTGTACCAGATGGTGATGCCGAGGCGTGGGAGCCCTAATGAATGAATGGATTCAATCCTGCCTGCAAGTGGTCCGAAGCATAACTGGCACAAGGAAAGAGTGGGTGGGGCAAAGACATCTGAAATGTAAAACTACAGCAGTGTTTCTAGCAGACCACTAGAGGTGGGTTTCCACTGACTGCTCCTCCCACCACGTCAGGGCAATCAGTGGGTTTGAGAGTTTAATAGGCTTTGATGCTCTCATAGCCTGGACAAAGAGGCTGTTCAAGGCACCGGGAGGAGATCAGAGTTCCTTGTCAATCCCAGGATATTGACATCTTCCACAAATGTTGTACAAGTGCAGAACACAACTTGGGGTTTGTGGCACAGTGAGCAGGATTCAAAGATTCCTTGACATGAAACAGAATAACCTCGGCTTTAGCTGCATCAGTTTCAGGCCGCTGTCGTGTAGCCACTTTGCTCTCTTGTTTCACTCTCTGCAGACCCCCTAGGAATACTGAGACTGAAGGGCAGCAGTGCTGAGCTCTAGGGAGAAAGATTCACACACTGCTCTCCCCTCATAGGCCCTGATTACATGTAGGTGAGCTGGGGTGAGGGACTCCCCTCACCTGCTCAACACCATTGACTCCGAGTAATGTATTTGCTGCATCTGGTACAGTTTACAAGGTTTCCACATGTGGAAGTGTTATTAAAATCAGTGAAAACACTCTTTAATATGTTTATTACAGGGTGAAACCCCATAAAACATGCACAAACAGCAACATACAGTATCTATAAGCCTATAAAAAAGTAATCATACATTAAACTAAAACAATCAATAAAACACTAGGGAGCATATTTATTGGAAAGTGGCGCAGCGCAGCGGAGTGCAGCGCAGTGCAGCAAGTCATTTTGCTGCGCTGCACTGCGTCACTGGGAAAGGGCAAGAATGCAAAGTATTTAAGGCATACAGTGCATTCCTGTCCTTTCTCCCTGCACTGATGCTCAATTTGCCCGCCCAGTGCCAACGTTTGCATCATGGCGTGAGGGTGCCGCCATTGCAGGCACCCTTGCACCATGGTGCGAGGGTGCCGGCATTGCAGGCACCCTTGCACCATGGTGTGAGGGTGCCGCCATTGCAGGCACCCTTGCACCATGGTGTGAGGGTGCCGCCATTGCAGGCACCCTTGCACCATGGTGTGAGGGTGCCGCCATTGCAGGCACCCTTGCACCATGGTGCGAGGGTGCCGCCATTGCAGGCACCCTTGCACCATGGCGCGAGGGTGCCGCCATCGCAGGCACCCTTGCACCATGGTGCGAGGGTGCCGCCATTGCAGGCACCCTTGCACCATGGCGTGAGGGTGCCGCCATTGCAGGCACCCTTGCACCATGGTGCGAGGGTGCCGCCATTGCAGGCACCCTTGCACCATGGTGCGAGGGTGCCGCCATTGCAGGCACCCTTGTACCATGGTGTGAGGGTGCCGCCATTGCAGGCACACTTGCACCATGGTGCGAGGGTGCCGCCATTGCAGGCACCCTTGCACCATGGCGTGAGGGTGCCGCCATTGCAGGCACCCTTGCACCATGGCGTGAGGGTGCTGCCATTGCAGGCACCCTTGCACCATGGCGTGAGGGTGCCGCCATTGCAGGCACCCTTGTACCATGGCGTGAGGGTGCTGCCATTGCAGGCACCCTTGCACCATGGCGTGAGGGTGCCGCCATTGCAGGCACCCTTGCACCATGGCGTGAGGGTGCCGCCATTGCAGGCACCCTTGCACCATGGCGTGAGGGTGCCGCCATTGCAGGCACCCTTGCACCATGGCGTGAGGGTGCCGCCATTGCAGGCACCCTTGCACCATGGCGTGAGGGTGCCGCCATTGCAGGCACCCTTGCACCATGGCGTGAGGGTGCCGCCATTGCAGGCACCCTTGCACCATGGTGCGAGGGTGCCGCCATTGCAGGCACCCTTGCACCATGGCGTGAGGGTGCCGCCATTGCAGGCACCCTTGTACCATGGCGCGAGGGTGCCACCATTGCAGGCACCCTTGCACCATGGTGTGAGGGTGCTGCCATTGCAGGCACCCTTGCACCATGGTGTGAGGGTGCCGCCATTGCAGGCAGGTTTGTTTTTGTGCCGGAAGGGACACCATCCTGCACAGAAATAATCCTGAGAGGCGTTTTCCTCTTTCTATATGATCCCAGACTACCCTTACTTTATGGTGTTATCTCTGTAAAGCTCCCCCTTGTTGTTCAACACTCTGAGGGCACACCTTTGCACTATATGGAGCAGGATGAATGGATAAATGAAGGAGTAATACAGGAAATAGAAACATTCCAGCCTGAACACATATTTTCAGAAGTGTCTCTAAGGTCTGAAGACTTCATACACTATCCAGTCTTTCACAGTCCTGAGCTTAACCCACTGGTATCTTGGCACAAAAGCAGTCAGGCTTAACTTGGAGGCAAAGCATAAAGTATTTCTGCAGCACCCACACAGTATTACAATGAAAACACAACACAAGAAACATCCCAACCCAATTTAGAGCAAAAAAGTAAATTTTACAAAACAAAATGAGACCAAACCCATAAATATCTGATCAGAAGAACCGAAGATATTGAATTTCAATATTTTAGGTAAGTATTGTGCCTAAAAGCACAGTGTCAGTCATGGCCATGTGCTGTGCTAGACTGGGGGAAAGTCACAAGTTCCGGCCAACCACGATGGAGTGCGGGCCAAATACAGGGACCAGGTTAGTCCTGCTGAGAAAGATGAATTATCAAAGTCCAACACAAGGAGTCCAGAACTTCAGGATTTCTCCTTTTCTTGTAGAGAGGTGCTCTCTGATGCCAGCCAAGGGTCCAGGACCTGGGGGGACACTTCTTGGGGGTCAGGGATTCACTCTAGCAGAGGCCATCAGGAGTCAGGCAGATCCTTCACAGGTCCAGGCAGGTCCAGTTCTAGCAGCCCCCTGGAGCTTGAACAGAAGGTCAGTCACCTGCCCTGTGGCTTCACTCAGGTAGAAGAGAGCCAGTCCAGTCATCATTTGCAGGGAGCAGGGCAGGACTCAAGCAGCAGGGCGGTCCTCTGGTAGCAGCAGGGCACTCCTCTGGGTAATAGGTCAAGCCTCAAGTTCCGTGGTCTGCTCTTTGACATGCTTCATAGCATGTGGAGACTCACAACACAGGTGACTAAACCTGTCCAAAGAAGAGACCACGGCACTGGTGAGCATGTCTCTTTTCACGGAGAGGGACCATCATTGAAAATAGAGAGTGCAGCCCAGTGGCACTTTTAACATGAAAATGAATGTCCTTCAATGTGGCTAATTGTTGGAAAGTGGATTATTGGTAGGGGCAAATGTACAGGTACCTCTGGCAATAAGGCCGCTAACACACGCTAGGGCTCAGAATAGGTCTCAGAAAATTATTCCCATGCTCAAACCTTGGTAGCTTGGCTGTGAGCAGGCAGACAGGATTAACTTCAGAGACACGTATGTAAAGCAGTTAAAAATACCAATTGCGTAAATAAATAAGACATAACGCACAATAAAAATTCAACACCAATTTATAAAAATAGGAAATGTTTATATCTTTAAAATGACACCAAAACGAAAAAATCCAATGTAGGGAACTGTAGATATTAATTTTTAAAGATTTAGCACTATATAGCATATAGAAACCTATAGCGCTTATTGAGACATCTGGTCACGCTACACCAGGTCAAAGTCAAAGTTTCAGGCCGATCACGATGGAACCCTGGTAAGATTCACTAAGCGGGAGTCCCCAATCAAGATTTTACCTTCACACTTAGAAACTTTTCTGGTAGATTTCTTATCAGATGTCGTGCAGCCTCCTCCAGCAGGCCTGATTCAGTGAGGGTTCACAGTGTACAAAACATAATCCAAGGGTCTGGAATCGCCAAGATGGTCCTTGAAAGGTTGGGACCACAGTTCCCACAATGCACATGGACAACACTCTTAAAAGTTCACTGGATACACTCCGGGCAGAGAACTCTTTATGGAGTTAATGAAGGTGAGCTCTGGTAACCTGTAGCTTACAGGGAGCCCACTCTGTATTCCTCTTCAAACAAGGTACATCCAAAGGGCTGTAGTTTCAGATCATACAGCAGACACAGTCAGTCAGAATGTAGGGCCTGATTTTGCACATGAAGTTTCCAGCTTGGCAATCATTGTTGTCGCAGTTTCAAGCAGCAGAGCCAATCAGAGCAATAGAGGACTGCATTTTGGCTTACAGACTAGAAAGTCTTATAACTTCCTGTCTGTCCATTTTAGGATAAACTAAAAAAATAGCTTATTGTTGGATTTATCAATATCATTCTGGGAAACAGCCTTTACAACGCGATTGTTACATCGTGTTACCTTTGCAACACGGTCGTTACAACAACAGCGTTGTTACAACAAAATGCCTTTACATCACAAATCATTAGATCGACTTGCTCTAGATGGCGCTTCAACCTAAGCAATAGTATGATTTACTATTCCAACACCTTCCCTACTGTTGCGCAGTGTAGAGGTGGAATAGTAAATTATTATGATTCCTAAGGTAGGAGCGCCATCTAGAGCGAGTAAATCTAATGACTTGTGTTGTGAAGGTATCGTGTTCTAACAACGCGGTCGTTGTAATGATCGCGTTGGGATGGAATGCGATGTAAATGCATGCGTTGTAGCTTGCTATATTCTACCATTCTACTGAGCCCTTGAATGATGTTTTTATGGCTTCCCTCTCTTCAGTTACTAATCAATAACTTCCTGCCATGTTAACCTATGGGGCTGGTGATCCGCAATGGAAAAAATGAACTGGGAAATTTCTCCAACACCAGGGTTTATAAAACATGTTTTATAAGGATCCTGCGTATATCTACAGGACCCCCTCACCCCTGGAACACCTAGGGGAGACTTTAGGGGTTCTGAATATGTCAAAATATTGCAGGTCCTCACTCCACAGGGCTCCTAGCACAAAAGTCGATTTTTGGAAGCACTTTACTACAATGTGGGAAGTAAAATGTGGAATTTCAATAAGACGAGGACATATAAAAATCATTCTTACAAGGATCCTCCTTATAAGTACTTGACCCCCGACCCCTGGGCTGGTTTTACACTCACCTCAGACTTAATCAGTGCACACATGCAAGTGCAGAAAGGGCTACTGGCCTATAAACGGCCAAGCCCTATTCTATACTAGGGACTTAAAGGTAGTTTCAATCTCCCTGCCCTATTATGCACTAGGGTCTTATTGAGGAGGTCAGGCCAATCTATGGGGTACCCTAACCCATAGTGTACCCTAGTGTATGTAGGTTTTTTTTGCTGTATTCTAAGTGTCGTTTTCAGCAAAGCACTGGCTCTGGGCCTGGTTAGGCAGAGCCCAGGGTCAGTCAGAATCAGTTACCACCAGTATCAGTCAGCAAAAAATAGAGGGTGCACAGGGCACAAGGAGAACTTTGCAACACTAATGCATTAATAGTGGCTTGAGAAGAGCTCCGAGGCACTTCACAATGATTTCAGTTAGTCAAAGACCAGGAGTGTTTGCGCTTTCACAGAGTCAGACCGATGCGGTGATGTGAGGAGACATTCATGGCAGCACCTGTGCCGTATACATATACGTCACATGACATCCTACATTATCTCATGTACATCAGCACCTCCTGTCTGTAAATTGTGGCCATGAACACTCTCTCTACCTTTGACCTTTCGTCTGAACCCGAGCACATATGTTTTGAACAATAAATACACACCACTAATTTGTTTATTTTCCTGTCTTCCGATTGGCAGATCCCATCACCAATGTGACCATCGCTAGCAATGTGACTTCAGGTCGCCTTTGGGAAAATGAAGGATCGGTGAATCTGACCTGCTTGGCTCTGGGAACGGCTCCCATCTTCTCCTGGATGTACAATGGGAGCGCCCTGCCTCAGGACCCGCGGTACCATCCGTCGCCGGATGGTTCATATATCGTAATCAGCCCGGTGACCAGACAAGACACTGGACTCTTTGTCTGCTCTGCGTCCAATCTTGCCAATAACCTGAGCAGTCAGCCATTCAAGATTGACATCTCCTGTGAGTACGGCCCTAAGAGTGGATGGAGCGATGGATGTATGATTGACTCGAAGCATTAACTATTATGTGTCTATTGCATGAAAGATTGGCCCTGTCTTGTCACATTTCATGAATATCTTGAAAAGTTAATATTTGACGAAAGGAACAATTTATGAGCCAAGAGTAACTGTAGTAATTTTGTTCTGGTTATCCATAGATTCCAAACTACTAAATTCCTACTTTACAGAAAAAGTTGCAAACGTCCTCATTTTGTACGGCGCTGTCTGCACTTCGGCCCGGACCAGAGCAGCATAATTTCTAAGGGTGGGCGGACAACTCCGTTCCGCCCACGAAATGTGCGGAGATTTGCCCTTCCGCCTTCCGCGATAATAGGCGGAGAAACAGTACAAATCTCCGCACACTCAGGGCGTAACAGAAATTGTCCGCCCGCCCTATTAAATACATAAAAAAATACATGTTTAAATAACCTTACCTGATCGGCGGCGTCCCCGGGCTTCAAACCTCTTCCAGCGTGTCTTCTTCTGAGAACTGCGTATGCGCGGGAGCCCGTGCATGCGTATTCCTGCCGAGGAATGCAAGTAAGATTATTTAAACAGGTATTTTTTAATGTATTTAATAGGGCGGGAGGCGGGATATGCGTAAGGGAACTATGCGGAGAGTGCGGAGATTGGTTCTATCTCCGTGCCTCTCCACGTAGGTCCCTTATGCATATTACGCCCTCCCTTAATAATTTCTCAGCAGCAGCTCTAGGTACCTGGGTTCATAGGACGTTCTTCGCTCTCCAGACACAGCGGAGACGGTTCACACAGGCAGGCTGGACAAGAGTTACTCAGGAGGATAAGTCTCCGTCCTGTCTGGACCTAGACCCCTCTGCCGTTGGGGGTCAGTAGATATATTGTGTCACAAGATGAGAAGTGCTTGGCTCTAGAGGTTAAATTCTAAAGCTGTAGAGATCTCTCTCCAGGACTGACCAGGAAGGGAGGCAGGAGGACAGACATCCTTAGAAGCAGGAAGCGTGGAAGTCTCATCTTTCAATTTACCAGCCAATTTCTTCTCAAAAAGCATCAAGTATGACAATTTCATGGGTGAACCCAGTCTGTGATTATTGACAACCCCTGAAGAAAAAAATCCTAACATTCTTAGTCTTTTTCAGCCAAAGGGAACTTGTTCTTGCTTTGTATCAAACAACATCCCATTATTCACTATAGAAAATTAACACTGCAGCTCTGTTATCATCTTCCTCAGATCTCCTGTCTAAATGCTCTAGCCAATGGTGCACATTCCCTTCCACAGAGGATGAATGAAAATGTTCATTCCTGGTTTCGTTTTTGGCATTCTGCAGTACACACAGAAAGAGGAAAAAGCCTCCATGGATTGTTTTTGGTGCAGGAAGGTGACTCGATTCAACATCTTGAAACTATTCAGTTGCTTGACAAAGGAGAATGGAAAGTTTGGCAGATAAATGTTTTCTTGATAAATATTTATTATCAGGCCAAGACTGGATACATTTTAGAACTACAGATACATCCCATAGAACAGAATATTGAGGATTGGGAGAAAAGATATCTAATACCACACAATAACTTATAGTTGTTCTCATATAAGATAATCCGCAGCTGGAATATGACCAGTAAAAAATTGCTGAATAATAGGAATTGTCTGTTCAATAGGAAACACCTTCTGCTGCCAACAATGCTAAGAAAACAAATCATATCTGCTTCCTAAAAAAATGGGTTATTGGTTGTGGGGGGTGGAAGCCACAATCAAGCAACAACCACAACAACCACAATTATTGTTAGGGTGAACCACAAATATCCCTAAATTAACCTATGCTTGATCCCCTGGAATCTTGGCACAAAAGTAGTCACACTTAACTTAGAGGCAAAGTAAAAAGTATTTGTGCAGCACCAAGACAGTATTACAATGAAAACACAACACAATTTCGAAAATAAATTGTAAATAATAAAAAAGAGACTAAAATCATAAATATTTGATTAGTGGAACCAAAGATATTGAATTTCAAAGTTTTAGGTAAGTATAGCGCCTAAAAGCACAAAGCTCCAATCATTGTCATCTGATTGGCTAGAAAAGGGGAAAATCACAAGTTCAAGCCAACCCCAATGGAGTGCAGGTCAAATATAGGGACCAGGTAAGTCTTGCTGAAAAAATTACCTTAAAGTCCAGCCAGAAATCCAAACCTCAGAATTTCTCCTTTTCTTGTAGAGGGGTGCTCTCTGATACCAGCCAAGGGTCCAGGCCATGCGGAGGCACTTCTTGGGGTTCAAGGACTCACTCTAGCGCAGGTCAGCAGGAGTCAGGCAGATTCTTTGCAGGTCCAGGCAGATCCAGTTGCAGCAGGTGAGCTGGACAGTTGCATGGAGGCCTCTGGAGCTTGCTGTGGGCCTGTAGCTGAGAACCGAAGGTCAGTCAACTGACCCATGGATTCAAGAGAGCAGGCCCACTCGTTATTTGCAGAGAGCAAGGCAGGAGTCAAGCAGCAGGGCAGTCCTCTGAAGAACAAGGCAGGCCTCATGCAGTAGAGCATCTTCTAGGGAACAAAGCAAGCCTCAAGCAGCAGGGCTGGCCCCTGAAAACAAAGCAGGTCTGAAGCAGCAGAGAAGGCCTTAGGGGAACAAGGCAGTCCTTTCTCTCTCACACCAGCAGGTCTAGGAGTGTAGTGAAGAGTGGCTCAGCAGGGCCAATATTTTTACCTGGTGCCATTCTTTGAAAGGTGATGATTTTCTAAGCTACTGTCCCATCTGGGTCTGGAATTTTCTTCCATCCCCCTGCCAAGGCTCTAAGAAGTCTGGAATGACAAAAGGCTAGTGTTCGGTTCCTTTGTGTGTGCTGGAGGCAAGTCAGATACCCAGGAACTTAATCTGGCTTGAAGGAAGAAGATCTGATGTGTCTCAAGTTAGTACATATCTGCTTTTATGATTTTATGTAACAAAAATCGAATAAATCTAATCTACTACTGCTACTACTAGTACATATCTGAGGTTTTCCAGAAAGTCATAGTAAGATTTAGATTAAAAAGTAAGATATTTGGTTTTTGGGATGTAATCAAAATATCGTCTCAATAAACGATTAAATGAACCTCATGAGGTCTGAGAAATGGCACTACTGGTTGCATTAAGTTGGCAAAACACCAATGGGCAGGCCAAACTGTAGACTCATAGGTTGTTGGCGCCATTAGAACTTAGCAAAAGGAGAGTGAGGAAGAATAATGTGAATCATTAGATAAGCATCTTCGAGGTCCAAGTGCACTATGAAGTTGTCCTCTCTTAGAAGGTCCCTAAAAAGATGGCTTCCCTCCATCCTGAAGTGACTGTAAAGAATCCAGGAATTCAATTGCTTGAAGTTGATTACAAGACAGAAGAAATCATTGTGGTGTGTTGTGCGAGGTGTGATTGCTTGTTTCTGAATTAATTAAGCTATCTGTTGGTCTATGATTTGGATTTGCTTTAGAGGAGAAGTTTGGAAGGGAGCTGCATAGAATTTCAGGCGGTAGCCATGAACAGTGTCATATTTTTTTGCCAGTTTTGAAAATAATGTGAATTCTTTCACCGAAATTTAGAGTTGAAGAAAATTGATGTCTTGCCATGAAAGATAGAATGTGTGGACCTATCACTGAAGCCTTCATGTTGGAAACCCTGACTTCTAGTTGGAAAGATTGGGGTGCCTCTGAGGTTGTCATTCCATTGACTCCTTCCTCTGAAGGTTACACAGCATGGTGCCTGGTAAAAAACAGCTGGCTGAGTGGCTGCTTCCTCTGTCTGCCCTGTCGGAAAGGTTAGGCTGGAAAAAAATGTAAGTGTTGTTTAGGCTTTATCTGAAGATGTGAATGTTTTCAGAAATATAGCTACTTCTTTAACAAATGGATCTCTACATAGTAGCTCTTCAGCTTAAGGGCCAGCCTCATTTGTTAAAAAGTCGCAAAGTTTAGGATTGCCCAATAAACAGAAGTTTTGTTGTGTCTAGTCTGCTAAAATATCATGGTCTAATGTGGTGCCTTGGTCTTTAGTGCTAAATGCCAAATCTAAAATTTTAGAAAACTGACCTAATAAGCCTAAAGGTTAATCTTGGCATGCATGATTTGTCAGTGGCTTTCTTTAGGTCTTTTATGAATTGCTACTTTGTCGCTAAAGAAAGTCTTGAATATTCTGCACGTGTCTTGGGGTCTATTTCTGACTCCTCTTGTTGCAAAGGATTTTCTTACTTTGCTTTGTATGTAAGGGCTGCTTTTGGAGTGGGTGTCCACTCAGAAGAACACTGGTAACAGTTTCCTCTGGATCAAATGTAGGATGCAAGAGAGATGAGTTATTCATTTTAGAAGAAGAACCTTCCCCTGCCTCAATATTAAAGCAGTTCATCTTTTTATTTAAGGATCACCAAGATGCCACCTCATCTTTGCCAGAGACCTCAGTTTCAAAATGCTCCCCTTGATCATCAGGGACTGAGGAAACACTATTCGTCCCTTCATCTTCAGTCTTCAGTAATATCTTCAGGTATCAAAGGAAAAACATCTAAATAAGTATGTTCAAGGCATATGAGCTGCAGATCACACACTTAGGATAGTAGATCGCCATCTGGTGTTGGGCTCGGATGCTTGCAGGTTGTTGTTGAAGAAGTCTTTGGTCACGAGATAGGTGACTCCTCTCTTGGACTACAGTGCGCATGGGCATCAACTCCAACCTCAGATTGTTTTTTTCCGCCATTGGGTTCGGATGCAACTTTTCCGCTCCGGTTGGAAATATCAATTCCAAGCTTCTCGAAGCGAAAAACTTCACAACAAACAAAACATCGAAACACCTTCATCCTCGACATCGATTACATCGGCTCGATTCCAGACGTCGACGCGGCCTGCTGGGCCTATCCACGCCGTGAGGCCTACGGCTCATGGAAAGGACTCCGTTCAAAAAATGCCCCCAGTGTAGAGCAAAATTTCCGCACAGTGACCACCACAAAGTCTGCAACCTGTGCCTATCACCGGAACACAACGAGTCCAGCTGTCCAGCCTGCGCAGTATTTTGATCCAAAAAGACCATTCGGGATCGAAGGGCTCGACGCCACATCATGGCACAGAGACCAGCTCCGGAACCAGAGGACATCTTTGAAGAAGGCCCAGATGTCCCGGAAGAAGATTCCGAGGGTCTGCAAATAATTTCCGAAGCAGATGACTCAGACGACCCCATCACTCCTGGGCAACGTGTGAGTACCACTGCCCCTGCCCCAACCCCACCAAAACCAAAGGCATTGGTCAAGACTTCACCTGCTGGCCCCAGTCGAGACCGAAAACATCCTTCAGAAGCCCCGCCTCCGGGCTCAGCTCCGAAGAAGCATAAGCCTTCCGATAGCTCGGGACCGAGCAAACCGCATGTAATTGTCCAACCGGCACCATCGGCACCGAATACAAAAGATTACTCGCACCGAAATCGGCTCCGAAGCCCTCGGCACCGAAACCACCAAAGCCAATAGAGACACCGGCACCGAAGGTTTCCAAGCCCACAGATACACCTTCAGCTCCGAAAACCACATCGCCACCGAAACCATCGTCGGTACCGAAACCACCGGCTAAGGACTCTCCTAAAGCCAAACACGCAACCGATCAACCAAAACCTCGATCGGAACCGAAAAAAATCGGTACCAAAGACTGTTCCCGAAGAATAAGAACTTTTTCATCCAGACCCAAGGCAGAAAAAGATCTATATCAACCCCAAGACTGGACATGTCACCACGGTGCCATGCAAAAAACGGAAGCTGGACACACCACCTGCCCCAGTTGCTGTAAATAGGAAGGACTCTTCTACTTCCCCTATCCCTCCTTCCTCTCCTATACTGCCTCCTATCCCACCCCCTCTGCCTACACCACCATTACATATACCCTCTCCATCTCATACACCACCACCACAGGATGATTATAATGACCTAGGGGGTGGGGGTGATCCTAATGATCTGTTTACGGACCCAGACACCACACCGTTGGATGATTGGGCTTTCCCCTTACCAGATATGCCTGACCCTCAACCATATCCCTCAAAACCATCGCCTCCTGACGATCACCTGGGGTTTGGACAATTATTAAATAGAGCAGCAATATACCACGGCGTCACAATGCACTCAGACGCACCAGAGGAAGACTTCTTACTAGACACTTTCGAACAGTCTCAAAAGTCTGTACAAATCCTGCCCATCATTAAAGGTGTCATAAAACACGCCTCCGAAGTCTTTAAAGACCCCGTTCGTGCCAGGGTTCTCAACCCACGAATTGAAAAGAAATATAGGCCTGCTCCTGAAGACCCTAACTACATCAAGGGCCAACTCCCTTTGGATTCTTTGGTCGTTTCCACTGCGCGGAAATGCGCCAACTCCCAAACCACAGGAAATACACCACCCCCAGACAAAGAATCCAATCTATTTGAAGCCTCCGGCAAAAGAGTAGCAGCACAAGCCGCTAATCACTGGTGAATTGCCAACCCTCAAGCCCTACTGGCACGCTATGATATGGCCCACTATGATCAATTAGAGACTCTCTTACAACATCTGCCAGACCAATACAAAGCCCAGGCAAATTACCTCATTCAGGAGGGAAAGCTCATTTCAAATGCAGCAATTAAATGTGCACTTGACGCCGCAGACACCGCCTCTAGAGCAATTAACACAAGTGTGCTCCTACGACGACATGCATGGCTGCGCATCTCAGGCTTTAAGCCTGTGGTACAAACTACCATACTTAGTCAGCCATTCAATCAGGAGCAGCTCTTTGGGCCAGCAGTAGACGCGGCACTGGAAAAAATGAAAAAAGACACAGAAACGGCTAAGTCCATGGGAGCGTTACAATCTCCCCAACCACGTGGGTCCTTTCTGCGCTCCTTCTATAGAGGAGCCTCCAAAAATATTGGAACGGACACCTCCTCTACATTTAAAACCGCCACACACACATCCCCCAGTAGAGGATATTTTAGAGGCGGATACAAAGGAAACAACAGCAAAGGGCGAGGGCGAGGTAATAATAACACTCGCACCCCTGCCACAAAACAGTGACTTTCATCCACTCCCCCCAGACCAATCCACTCCGGTCAGGGGAAGACTAACACAGTTCGTACCTGTCTGGAACTCCATCACAACAGACAGGTGGGTAAGACAAATTATCTAGTATGGTTACTGCCTGGAACTCACAACTACCCCCCGCATATACCACCCAAACATCGTCCCATGTCACAAGATCATCTTACACTCCTCAAACAGGAGGTTCTCTCATTGCTTCAAAAGCACGCAATAGAACCAGTTCCCTTACAACATCAGGGTACAGGGGTATATTCACTCTACTTCCTAATCCCCAAAAAGGACAGGACTCTAAGACCAATACTCGACCTCAGACCCCTAAATCTGTATATCAATTCAGATCATTTCCATATGATCACTCTTCAACAAGTGCTCCCACTACTGCAACAAGGCGATTTCCTTATCACACTAGATCTCAAGGACGCCTACTTCCACATCCCCATACATCCTGCCCACAGGAAGTATTTAATGTTTGTGGTGTACGGACAACACTACCAGTTTGCAGTCCTCCCATTCGGGGTAACAACCACTGCACCTAGAGTATTCACAAAATGTCTAGCAGTAGTAGCAGCACATCTCAGACGACAACAAATCCATGTCTTCCCTTATCTAGACGACTGGCTAATAAAAGCCAAGTCATTCAACAAGTGTGTCCTACACACTCACCAAACTATCCAAACTTTACACAACTTGGGATTCACAATAAACTATCCCAAATCTCACCTCCAACCTGCTCACATACATCAGTATCTGGAAGCCACAATTAAAACCTCCACAGCCTGAGCATATCCCAATCCAGCCAGGATAGCCAATATGCAAGCTCTTATCGCAAAATTCCAAATCCAACACTCTCTTCCAGCAAGAGTGTTCATGCAACTCATAGGCATGATGACGTCATGCATCTTCATTGTGCCTTATGCAAGTCTTCAAATGCGTTACTTTGCAAGAATGTCTAGCATGTCAGTGGAACCAGGCTCACGGACAACTTACGGATACGGTGTTGGTAGTCAGCCGCACACATCACTCTCTCAAATGGTGGAACATAACAAACCTCTCCAAAGGGCGGCCGTTCCTAGAGCCTCTTCCATAGATAGTGCTGACAACGGACGCATCGCTCACAGGATGGGGAGCCCACCTCCTCGGCCACACCACTCAGGGCAAATGGACCACTCAACAAAAAATGCTCCATATCAATCACCTGGAGCTGCTAGCAGTGTTCCTAGCACTAAAATCATTCCAAATACATCTCCAAAACAAAACTGTCCTCATTCGGACATACAACATGACAGCCATGTATTACATACAGAAACAAGGAGGCACACATTCTCTCCAGCTGTCCCAGCTCACGCAAAACATTTGGAGATGGGCCATTCCACAGAAAATATACCTACTTGCAGAACACCTTCCAGGGGTTCACAATCAGATTGGCGATTTGTTAAGTCGACAGACTCAACAAATCCACGAATGGGAACTACATCCCCAAGTTCTAATACCCTTTTTCCAACAATGGGGCCAACCAGACATAGATCTGTTCGCCACACACGAAAACGCAAAATGCCCAACCTTCGCCGCCAGGTTTCCCCACCCGGAGTCAAAGGACAATGCAATATGGATGAACTGGTCAGGCAGATTTGAGTACGCTTTTCTGCCTCTCCCACTCATTCCATTAGTGGTACGCAAGCTCAGGCAACAGTCTCTCAAACTGATCTTAGTAGCTCCCACATGGGCACGCCAACCCTGGTTCCCAACACTACTGGAACTCTCGCTAGTGCCCCACCAAAAACTGCATCTCTCCCCGTCCATATTAAACCAGAACCATGGAGAAATCAGACAACCAGATCCAGGTCAACTGAACCTGGCAATCTGGCTCCTGAAGTCCTAGAGTTTGGTTATCTCAACCTACCACCAGACTGCATGAATATTATAAGGGAGGCCAGACGACCTACTACTAGAGCCTGCTATGCTGCAAAATGGAAAAGATTTGCCATTTACTGCACTAACAATCATATAAACCCACTGGATGCATCCATCCAGGACATCATTTGCTACCTGCTACACTTGCAAAGATGTAATCTGGCATACTCATCCATACGTCTCCACCTAGCAGCATTAGCAGCCTACTTACAAAATCGACAACACTTGTCACTATTTAAAGTGCCTGCGATCAAAGCCTTCATGGAAGGTCTTAAAAGGATTATTCCTCCCAGATTACCACCCTCTACAGTGTGGAATCTAAATATTGTTCTCACTAGGCTCATGGGACCCCCATTTGAACCTCTGCATAAATGCGAACTGCAGTTCCTCACATGGAAAGTGGCTTTCCTTATCGCTATCATATTCCTCAGACGGGTACGTGAAATCCAGGCTTTAACCATACAAGAACCATTCTTACAATTACACCGTAACAAAGTGGTTCTTAGAACGAACCCGAAATTCCTTCCAAAAGTCATATCTCCGTTCCATCTTAACCAATCAGTAGAGCTACCAGTGTTCTTCCCAAATCCCGACTCGATAGCTGAAAGAGCTCTTCATACATTAGACGTTAAAAGAGCCCTGCTTTACTGCATCGACAGAACCAAATCATTCCTCAAAACAAAGCAATTGTTTGTTGCGTTCTCTCCACCACATAAAGGCAACCCCATTTCCAAATCTGGGATAGCCAGCTGGATAGTTAAATGAATCCAAATATGCTACCACAAGGCTAAACGCACACTGACAGTTCCCCCTAGAATGCATTCCACACGCAAAATAGGGGCTTCCATGGCATTCTTAGGAAACATTCTCTTAGAAGATATTTGTAAGGCAGCCACATGGTCTACAACACACACCTTCACTAAACACTATTGTGTTGACGTGCAAGCAAAGCAACAAGCTTCTGTGGGTCAGGCTGTCCTTAAAACTTTATTTCAAACTGCTGCAACCGATACAGGTGACCACCGCTAGGGGAGACACTGCTGTATAGTCTATCCTAAGTGTGTGATCTGCAGCTCATATGCCTCAAACGGAATATGCTACTTACCAGTATGCATCTGTTCTTGGCATGTAGAGCTGCAGAGTCACACACGCCCACCCACCTCCCCAGGACCTGTATCTGTTCCAGCATCGTCTTACTTAGACATTACTCATGGACATCTCTCTTTTTTCTACAAACTCCATCATTTCCCATCATGGCGAAAAACAATCTGAGGATGGAGTTGATGCCCATGCGCACTGTAGTCCAAGGGAGGAGTCACCTATCTTGTGACCAAAGACTTCTTCCGAAGACAACAACAACCTGCTAGCATCCGAGCCCAACACCAGATGGCGATCTACTATCCTAAGTGTGTGACTCTGCAGCTCTACATGCCAAGAACAGATGCATGCTGATAAGTAGCGTATTCCTTTTTTAACATTCTAAGGAGTTCAACTTAGATATAGATTGTTTTTTGGCTTTTGTGTTGTAGCCTGTTGTGATTGAGTAGACAGTTGAGGAGATGTGTCATTCGAGATAGAGAGTACATTTTTAAGTTGTTGAGTCATGTGACCCATAGATGTGGAAAGGGACTTTTATACATACTTTTGGAATATCTGATCAAATGCATATCTGTCGGGCCGAAAACATAATCGGTAACCATGTCAGTTGTCACATCAACAGGAGTGTTAGAACAACTAAGTGACCAGGGAAGGGAAAGAACTGACCAGAACCAGATATAGGGTATAAATGTAACATCTTCAGAACTTAAATCAGAACGCTCTTGGATCCGTGAAGACCAGAAGAAGGACTGCCTAGCTCTCTGTATCACTAAAGGAAGACAGCACCTGCTTGCCTTTTCTCAACGACTCCAGAAGTGACTCCTAAGGTCAGTTGGGTGACCTCATGGTTGAACTACAGGGCTACAACAAGTTTCCAGAGGCCTCTCCTGCTTTTCAGCGCCTGACCAGACCAATTGGACAGGGCCTAGTCCCATCTGCTAAGACTCTGGGAGTCAGTCCTAATTTCCAAGCCTGTCTTTAAGGTCCTGGATCCTTTGTGGTTGTCAGAGTGTACTCCTCCTTGCCTCAATGCCTCACTCCTCAACCTCAATGCAAGGCGGTGCAGGTTGATGCAGGACCCTCCACTGCAAAACCTCACAGCTCTTTATCGGCAGCACCCTGGGCCCAGTTCAGAGCCTAGCACCTCTTATTCACCATGAGTAATAAAGAACTACAAGTCCCATCATGCCAATAACTAATGGTGTAAGCCTTCTCTTGGTTGCTGCTCAGCAGCCATGGGAAAAAAACATAAAACAATGTCTATGTCATTGTTATAAGGCTGCTGAAAATAAGCAGTGAAGAAAGATTTGCAATCTGTGTAGCCTCTGACCCTGCCATAGAATCAACCTCGTTATTAGGTCGAGCATCAGCGTGCATTCGCTGTCTGTAAGACCTGTGGTGGTCACTCTACAGAGTGTAATCTCACCTGAAGCTTGCCATTGGTTCACTTCTTTTTTCCTGGCTCCTTATTGGCTGGTGCTCCAATACAACATTTCCATTTTATACCAAGGAGTAACTGCCAACAACACTTTACTTGCGCAGTAGGTGATTATGTGTTCCTTTCTAGACTACTCATTTTATATCCTGCAAACGTTTCACCAAGGATGCTGCTTAATTAGCTTTAGTCCCATTCGCTCTGATGATGTAAACAAATCTTTCTTCATTTTCACATTGCGCATGAAAGGGGTCTACAAAGACGACGTTGTTCCATCTCAAAATGTTTGGCGTGCACCTAATCTCCATGTTGGGAATTCCATATTATCAAAAGTGAAACACTCTTTGTTGTGGTCTAATTTTAATGAAAATGGCTGTTTTATTTCTTTACAAACCAGCACTTTTGGTTTTTTCGGTCTTGTGTGAAAGAAAACTCCCCGGGCGGCAAATTTTGCTTCTTGGGGGCGTTGGTATGATTTTAGATGCACCCTACTGCGTCAGGGGTTAGAGTAGTGGTCTGGGTATCTAGAAGAACTTTTTCACAATAGCAAAAGTCTGCTGCTTCAGTGATGTCTATGCAATGCTATGTCAATACAATGAGTCGCAAGGCACTTGGCTTTCGTCCGGCTTTTTCAAGAGGAGGAATCAAAGGAACACAGGAGGAAGCAGTAACTGGATTCAGAGCAGCAGGAAATCTGGCCTCTAAATCAGAATCAGACAAAGGTTTGTGCAGGAGGTGAGCTGCCGCAGGAACAGAGCGCACAGGAGTGTTGCGCTGTCCGACAGTGCAGCACCCACTACCCTGCTATTTCTACCTTTTCTGCATGACGGTCGTTTATTTTTTTTAACTAGTCGCCCAAAGGGTGCGGCACGGCTGAAGTCCCTTGGTCATGCCAGTGTCCGTCCCTTTTTCTGATCTTATACAGCAGTGGTTTAGCATTCAATTTCAAGTTCAATTATATATACATCATAAATCTTCAATACATAGTACACGATTTGAAATGATAAATTGTTGTCATCTCAATAAACAAATGTGAGAGTGATTTCTTCTTCCAAAAAATCTTTATTCGGCATCTTTAAAAAAAAAAACCCACAGCAAACGTGAAGTAGCCAACGCGTTTCATCCACCAGGGTCTTCTTCAGGGCTGCAAAATAAACACATAACAAACACTTATTTACAGTTTATTTACAAATATAAAACCTCTATCTATTTACAATATACAATAGTACAGACGCTACATAATATATTGGTCTAATACCTAAGCTCTATTTGTTCTCTTTGTTACACAATTATTTACAGGAAAAACTATTTGGAAATATGTATAAAGGACATATCCACACTGTATACTTATTTACACAGGAAGATAGGTAATCAAACATGTGGTCCTTCAGACAGATTGATGGAGAGACTCTAGGCCTTTAACAGTATTTGCACATTCATGGTAGCGGACTATCTCATTCTCAAAATGGGCATAAACTAACACACCTCAATACACGTGTTGTCGTCTCGTATATTCCTCAATATATGAAGGGAGAAAATGGATGTTGTTTTTAAGAGATTTTTCTGTAAAAAACACACATGGGAACTTCAACAGGATGCAGCCAGACATCAAACTCATTGTGTAACAATATAACACAGCACGATTTAAAGAGGGAAAAGAGTAAGTAAGTATATCACAACTTGTGCAAGATAAATAGCACACCATTATGGTTAAAAGAGGATTAAACATAGTCATATTGGATTAATTTAGACGGTTATTTGAGTATGCCAGCCATAGCCCATGAGTTAGAGCATACCATCCGTATGAAGCTAGAAACATTCTCAAAATTCTAGAGGGGAACACTACACTACATAAGAACGCCACATGAAACAAATATCTGTAATTAACATAAAATTTAAACAAAGCATGTTTAAGGAATTCTATGTGTAGCTAAAACCCAACATCCAGGCCTCTATGCACCTATTATGATTACTTTTGTGTCTTTATTCTGAATTAGAGGGCACCATCTTTACTTATCCATCGGTAATTAGGACACACAATCTTGTGGGGTCACATAACAATGAACGCGTATAAGCGATCATTTGGCGCACCATCTTCGACAGGTTTATTTTAAAATACCCGCAGCGTATTGACTCTACTCCCCCATGGAGGCAAGCTAAACACAGACATGTGAGCGCGCCATCTTTGATAGATAATGTGTATACAAAATGCGATGAGCACAAAGCGTGATGACTCTGTCATCCCCATAGAGACTGGTCAGTTCAGCTGTGAGCCTCTCCAGACTGACTTCACGACGCCAGGACAGGTCTTGTAGAGGTCTTGTGGTGTGCGCGAAGGAGGCAGCAGCAGAAAGTGGCAGCAAGCGGAAAGCGGACCGCGGGAGCTTGGAACCGTAAGAGAACTGCGAACCGCGAGCTGCGAGCCCAGAATCCTGAGCCCTGACCCGCTGCAGCCGCACGGAGCCGCGGGAATCATGAGGACCGACAGGGAGCTGCGGGAGTTGAGTAGAGCGGCGTGAGCTGTGAGTGGAGTGAGTAGAGCCGCGGGGGGCGACAGGGGCACCAGTGCAGTGCTGCTCGTGTAGCCTGTGGAGCTCCAGTGTGCTCTACTCCTGCCCCACTCCTGCTCGCACACGTCCTGCTCCGCGCATGCTCATGGTCTCTCCACTCCACATTGCTCCCGGTTGGCACTTGCTCCAGTGTGCTCCAGTGTGCCCTGTCCCAGTGTTGTGGGGAACTGCTGTGAGCTTCAAGAAGCCGCAGGGAGCCGTGTGGTGCTGAGTGGTGCTGGGGGGGTGAGTGGAGCCAAGTTGCGTTCTGCCCCTGCTCTTGTGCTAGTGTTCTCTGCCCCACACCACCTGTGCCCACTGTGAAACACTATGGGATTGAGGATTGAACAGCCCCGAACCCGAACCTGCAGCACGCAGACAAGCACTATCAGCGAAACAGCGTCAGCCGGGAAGACTCTGCGTAAGCCCCGGCAGTAGCAGCAAGGGCTACTGGGACCACCGGTGACAGGACAAACAGCCCCAAGGAAAAAAAAAAAAAAAGCAGACCATCCACCTCCACTCCGATGCCCCTCCACCGGCACCTCCACGGCAGCTGACAGACCCAACAGACCTGTCCTGATCCACCCTAGGAGGGCTTTTGCCAAATACAACGTAACGGGGAAGGTGCGAGAAAGCAGGGCCTCTCCCAGAGGACAAAGACCACCACAACCATGAGGTCGGGCAGGAAAAGGGGGCAGCCCGCTGTTACAGTGCGTAAAGCCAAACAAAATGGAAATTCAAAACCAAGTACAGGAACTCTGGTGATGGCCACTGAAGCAGGGGAGGAAGTGGATGTCCCCAGTAATCCAGCACAAAACCCTGGAAGCCATCGACCTCGCTTGCATCAACCAAAAATTTCATCAAAATTCCAATTCCTAAAGGACCCAGCGTCATCCATATTTTCTTTCAGTGGCAAAATTCTGGGCCTTCATGATCCTCTCCTACCTCTGCTCCCCTCACTGCCATCAACCTCACCAATCACGGAGCAAACCACAGTAGGAATCCTAGCGACCAAACCGGTGGTCTCTCCACTAACATCAGAAAAAATGTGGAAACATAAAACAAACAGCCCACCTATTTCTCAAGAGGAGGTGGAGGATGTGGAAACTCGTACTGAAGAGTATGTTGTTCATCAATCCTTGCCTACCCCCACCCCAATTTGCAACGCCATAACAACAGTCTCAATCGACTTCAAAAAGTGGAAGGAGGCACAAATCTTACTAGAGCCTAAAACAACAAACGGCAAGGTCACAAATTTGGGGCAGGTGGACTCGATTGGACACAATTTGAATTTTTCACCAGAACACCTCTTCAAATTCCTGCCTCAAAAAGAACTCCACAAACCCCCACTCATGCCACCACGACATTGAGAGGCCACCAAACCAGCCCAATCTTCACCAGGAGAGGAAACAGGGGGTGACCAAGATACCCCCAAAGAGTCTTCTGAAACTTCTTCGGACTCTCCAGTCTCCATGGTAAGTGGGCAGGACCCCATCTCCTACTTTGGATCGCAGGAGAGGGCTGACCTAATAGTGTCCTACGCACTGGACACTCCTGGGAAACAGCTTCCGCCTACAGCCTGCATTAATACAAATCAAGGCAACAACCAAGAAACAGTGATTAACAATCCAATTTCACGAAAAAGCCCTCCAACTCCTCCTTTGACCCCAGGCTTACCAAATTGAACCAGGAATCAGGCATCGAAAACATGGGACATCTTATTAAATACAATGCAACGAACGGTTGACATTTTAGACAACCAGTCAGACAAAATGGACCTGCAGCTGACACTTTTAGATACTCTGGCCCTCTTCGTGGGGGTATAGACGACAAACTAGGCCAACTAAACCTCTTAATCAGCAGACCCCAGCAGGAAGTAAAACTGAACTGCAGCTGTGGCCCTATAATTGACAAACTATTGTCACTCCCCTCAATTGTTTCCACCCTTATAAAAGGCCTGCCAATTGGCCCACATCAAGACAAACTAGGGGCAAACTCAAATTAAGCAGTAGCCAAAGAGGCACCAAACAGGGACTCTACTGCCCCAAAAAAATCTGGCAACAACTCTCCAATCCGTCACGAAAGTAGACTGCCCACTAGGACCTCTCCGCCACCCAAGGAGCAAACACCAAAGCAGAACTCAAAGTGACGCTGCCAACTTAGGAGGAAAGGACGGAATAAATACCATCTCCGAGCCTCACAAAGCTCTAT
The DNA here is from genome assembly GCF_964204655.1 of Triturus cristatus. Taxonomy (NCBI): domain Eukaryota; kingdom Metazoa; phylum Chordata; class Amphibia; order Caudata; family Salamandridae; genus Triturus; species Triturus cristatus. The sequence continues at coordinate 34,949,125 of NC_140590.1, read as the reverse complement.
CCTCTGTTTACAATGAAAATATCACAGCAGCAAGCACAAGTTCAATCTGCCATCAGATATGTCCCCGAAGCTGAGGAAAGATCTAACCAGCCAAAGGACACCAACACTACAGAAAACAAGGATGTAACACAAGCTGAAATACCACCTTTGGGGGCAGCCTGGATATCACTCCGCGGCCAAACCGACAACCAAGTCAAAACAGGACGACAGCACCACCACCAGCAGTCGAATGTCACAATCAACTGAGTCGAGGGAGCCCCCTGCTACCGAAGGCCCAAACCAGGAGTTGGCCTCAACCTCAACTTTACACGTCTTACCTCTACTGGGTGCCAATTCCTACACACCAACCTTAAAAATTGAGCTGCCAGCTAACAGGATCACTCCGAACCCAACAAAGGCACCAGGGGAAGCAAACCAAAAAAACAACAGCACAAGTAGCGCCTGTAATGAAGCACAGGGTCCCCTCTTCGAGCCAAGGACCACTACATTTGGGCATATGGGTCTCTCTCCAATACGACACCTAAACACCGACCGTGGCCTAGACGGATCAATAGGCCCTAAGCCCCAAGAGTCCCTATTTCCTGATACCTCGATCAGACCGAGTCAGCAACTCACCAACATCACCCCGAAATATCACCTGGGGACAATCTTTGGAAAAAAAAACTCCAGTAAACCAAACCAGGAATTCAGCCATTACTATTTTAACCACAGAATATGAATCGAAAGGACCTTTCGACTTCTTGAACAGAGGGAATATTCTCCAACTCTGGGGCACAATACCTACACTAAAAGGCATACGTTCTACTGACCTTCTTTCAATAGAATTTGTAAATCTGGACAAAGCAAAAGGAATAGAACCCACCAAAGCCACCTGGATTAGTAACCGAATCGCAAACATAGTCTTGGAAGAACAGGAAACCTTTAAAGCCTGGGGGATACAAACCACTGTATTCTATAACACAGGATACCCATTCCCTTTACTTGATATAGCAAGAGAAGGACTAACCCGCAAATGCAATAACATTTTGTCTGTACTTAGGGGGGCACGAGGGCGGTCACCACAAAATGAACAGATGCTGCAGATCGGCGCATATAAATTCTCCCTACTTCCACGGACAGAGTAAATCCACAGTCACACGCACATACACTCATCATACGCTAGGGCCCATCACACTGAAATTCATACTATTACTCTATCTGTGGTAAATATTTAATTACCTGTACTATTTTTGATGCGGTAAAATCTAGTAAGAATAACTCAGTAAAATAAGAGGCAGAATCCGTGGTATTAGAGGTTCTGAAAGGCTTTATTCCTCTACAAAGGAATTATGGTTCGAACCATAGGCATCAAATTCCATCACCACGAAGGTTCAGGAAGGGAAGGCAATACATTATTGACAGGTAATCATATATATATGAAATGCATTACAGTAAGACAGATGCAGGAGGCGTAACAGCTGATAAGACAGATAAGAATACACATACGTAATGAAAAAGGCGTACATGTAGGCGTAAACTAGAAACGTCATTAAACATGATGTCACAAGTGGGTGGATCCATAAGAGAATCCTGCAATGTCAGCAGAAATACTTGGCAGAGATGCGCGCGCAGCCGCATGACGTGTGATTGACGTGCAACTAGAGGGTGAAGGGGACTTGACATTTTAGCTCTACATGTGGAGACAGAAGTCTGGGGGGTCAAGTCAACCTAAATCCCAAATCATATCTAATATCTTATGTTTAAAGAACTGTGTTATCCAAAAGGAAAGGTCTCTCGAACGGAATCTATTCTATCCTGACTGTTAGTGCGTGTACAAGCGTCTAAGTGTCTACATGAGATGCGAGGGGGCAGGAATCTTCCATGGTAACAGGGGCTATGAATTACTTGCATGAGGACAGTGAGGCCGGGCCCTTAGCTCGGTAGCTGGAAGAATGTTTACCTAAACTACTAGACAGGAATGCATTGGATGAGGAGCGGAGCAGATAATCTTGAAGGTGAAATACATTTTCTGGCAGGCAACAGGCCGAGTCAGGCACCGTTAGCCACGCAGGGAGTAGGACAAAGTTCATGGATACAGATGCGAGCTCAGACTGGAGCTGTCAGAGGTAGAAGGCAGGAAAAGGCTTGATGGCAGAATTCAGGGCCTACTCGCCTGAACTGTAAAATGGGGAAAGTGAACCACATAAAGTCGGTGGCCTTTGATACTTAGGAACGGAATATCCGACCCATTCATGGCGGATCTGAAAGAGGACATGTTAACGGTGGACGCACATGTATTTGCGTCTTCATAACTGGAACTGGAGGGAACATACATGTACTTGTAGCATGTACATGGAGCCGTTGGGGTCTAAGATAGGGGACATACCTGATCATAAAATTCATATTTCCTCATATCCACACTGAATATAGGAGAGAAACCTAACCAATCTGCATCTAAAATGAGGTCAATGCAATCATAAAGACATTGTCCTGAGTCATGATTTTAAACATAGGAAATACATTTGTAACTCAATAAATGACAAAGAAATAACCACCTGACACTGGAATTCAAACAAAAGTCATTTTATCTAAATTAGTTCAAATGAAAGTCAATCAATAGCAAGATCATTATTCTCATAATTACCTATTCTAGCTAAATGGTCAGGACAGGTCTCTCAGTAAAGTCTCTCGAGCTGCCGTCAGCATCAGCATCGATCCTCACGAACATAGGTTCAGGAAGAAGTGGCCTCAAAAATCGGAATGCAAAAGCTACAGACCCTCTCTAGTCTAGTAATATTTATAACAAAACTAGCAGAACAAATGTAACAAATAAACTCTGAATGTCCGTTGAGCCGCTGAGCAGAGCGAGCAGGAAAGGATGTCGCTTGGTAACATTTAGAAAACCTCCGCTCAGGAATAATCACAAAAATAAAAACACGGAAGAAGGAAACTCGAGTTTGCAAGCGATACATTTATGAATGCTCTTCCTTGGTACCATAGCGAAGCCACCACAGGTTTATCGTAGTTCATTGTGGCTTTATTCTTTTCCAAGGGCAATTGGAAGCATGCCCGGAGCTGCTGTCCTCACGGAAACTTTTAAATCAGACAGAGGCTGTGGTCAGGTGACTTCTAACCATGTTCAGCAGGGCCTCTCATCAAAATTCAATCACTCGAACGCAGGCTGTAAATAGCAGCCATCTTGGTTTAGGCCAAAACGGACCATCTTAATTAAAAGAAACACAAAACAACGTTACCACATCATAATGATTATACAGTGTTAGTCCCCACTAATACCCTTATGTGTATGTAATTACCTAGCCGTCTGCAACACAAAGAAGCATTATAGCACGTTAATATAAAAGCGCAAACACGAAACAAATAGCACTTTTGCAACACTCATTTAATTAAGTTGCACGTATTATTAAGTAACATATATGCATTCCCACGTGTAGTTTCTCTCATTAGTAATGTTGGTTAATCAAGACTTTTAACAAAACTAATAATTAGTGATTATAAATTAGTAATTTTAATCATAACATATAAACAAAACTGGAGCTTAAAACTCAATAAATTTTCAACAGAAAACTCTGCTCCAGCAATCCCCCCTTTGGTGATATTATCACCACAAAAACCAACCCAAAAAAAAAAATGTTGTCCCAATTTTAGGAGAAATTGAAAATGTCTTTTATGACACAACATTAAACACCAGACTCCCTCACATCATCCCTCTTTGACTCCAAGTAAACACTCTCCCTCAATTCTTCTAATTCTATCTCTTGTGGGTCTCTCCTTGACCTCTTTTGTTTCTTTTCAGTATTTCCTCTAATTATTCTCTTTTTCCCTCCCCTGTTTTTACAACACAAACACCTCAATCTTAGTATCAATAAAGCAACAATTACACATGTCAATGGAAATAATATTTTACCAATAATGGTACCACCTATCCTAGCAATAAAACTCTTAACAGCAACTATCTTATTAGCTATTTTAGTCCAGATACTTTCAGCTTCCAGTGGTACTAATTCTTAATGCAAATCAGTAATATTTTTGATATAGACCTTTAGATCTTTGCTTTCATCAGGAATGTAAGTGCAACAATGTTGAACTTTCAGCATTCCACAAACTCCACCCTCCTTGGCCAATAGAATATCAAGGGCAAGTCGATTTTGCATAGACATGGGACGTACGGCAATCATCTCCGTATTTACCAAAAGAAACCCTCCAGCGGTACTTGTCGATAAGCGATCCACCACCGTTGACAGTTTCCGAATCCCATATGCATTTAAAGAAATTCCCACTGCTGGAATTAAAGCTCCAAAAATATCACCTACGATTTCTGACCAAGTTTCTCTCTTAAAACGTGTTAGTAAATTAATGTGTTCTACATCTTCTATCCTATCTATATGAAAAATCTTTGGAAAGGCCAGGCCCACATATCACGTGCCATACCAATGGTCAGGCAACTTGTAATAAGCCTTATTCCCACAAACGTAATACACTCCCGGGAAAACTGGATCTTCTCCACCTTTAAAACCCCATCCTGTTGCAATGAAGTATGTATCATGACACTCACTAGTCCCAACAAAATACCTATCATATTGAGATTTCTTTCTGGTAATGCATAGTTTACCCTTCTGTGGTGCATCTAAAGCTAAAGTTGGACTAGCTCCATTCCTCAATTCCTTTCCCATCTCAATATCCCATATTGTCTCACTCACTTTATATTTCCCTGCCTTTTCATGCATGCTCATTCTCCTTTCCTCTACCATGTCTAGGAAAGCCTTCTCTTCTTTCAAACTGCAAGTAAAATTGTTTCTAAAAATGTAATCTAATGTTAATTCTTCTTTCTCAATAAAAATATCACCAAAAATGTTAGCTTCTTTCGCTGGATTCAGCTTTCTATTCATAGGCAATTGCCCAAAAATGTTATCTTTGTTAGACATCTCATAATCTATTTTCCCTAACAAATAAAAAACACTACTTAGCACACTACATGAAATTCCATACGTAGCTGGTAAATGGTGATAAGTAACACCTTCTGAAACGGATGCAGGTAACTGCATACAGACGTAGCAATCCCTAACTTCCATTGTCTTTACGTATTCATACAACAACTTTGAAAAAACATTGCTAGAAAAATCATTAATTGACCTATCTTTATGTATGTAAATGTTACTACTTCTAGTCGGAACTATTTTCTGTGAACTCTTCCCTATATTAGTCATATTCTCAGTGTGTATTCCAAAAGTGTCTATTGTAACTCTAAAAGTAACTAGTAAAGCTAATACACCCCATAATAGCATTAATAATCCAGTACAGCAGCAGCACATTCTACACCATCTTTTCAAGAAGGCACATCTACTTTGATTATTCTCTGTGTTAGCCATTTTACTACTTTGGCAGTGTCTTTTGACTTAGCCTCTTCTACTCCACTACTGAAATTTAGATCTCTATATTATCTCAAACAGCTAATCTCAGATTTTCTTCTTTTCACTTTTCTCCAAGTGATTCCTTTTGTTCACTCAATTTGGATTTTCATCACTTTTCACTTCTTCTTCAGCAACATCAAATTTTATCAGATCTTCGACAACATCCTGAGCATCCGACTCTTCTCCAATGTCAGTCAAGATAACTTTCAGGATTCCAACAGTTTTCTCCTCAACCACTTCTCGTACGGTCCCCTCTGGATTTCCTTGACTTTCTGCCTCTTCACCTTCAGACAGTGCCACATACGTCCATTCCGGTGACCTATACTTCTGGTTAGGTTTTCTGATTCTCTTGAACTCCTCCGGTTCTTTTGTAATCTTCTTTTTATCACTCTTTGCTTGATTCTGACTAGACACCTCGTTCACCTGTTCAGCTTTCGATGAATTTGCCCGTGTCAGTCTGTACCTCAGTCTCTTTATTCTGTTAGGCCAAATATCTCCTCTTACAACCCTCTTTGGTCTCACTTCTTTATTATTTCTTTCTCCAATCCAAGTTCTCTTTCTCAGAACTCGACCCTCTGATTTCTCATTCTCACTCTCATCTGATTCTGTTTCATTTGCCTCTTGCTCTTCAACAATTTTCTTTCGCTCCACAGTCTTTTCCACCACTGACTGAGATTTCCCTATTTCTGTCCCTCCTCGGGTCTCCGACACGCAATCTTCTTGCTGTCTACTTGTCCCTTCACCTAGCTTATCAGGAATGTTCCCTACATCTCCTCGAGGGTCTTCCGCAATCTGTCCCTCTCTATCTTCTTCTGACCCTGCTCCTTCAGGTGTAATCTCAAGTGGATTTTCAATCTCTTCATCTGATTCAGGTGTAGTCTCTGTGGAATTGCTCTTTTCTCTTCTTTCTTCTCCACTGCTTGTCGGAACTTCAGGCACTCTTACAGAATCCGATCTCTCCTCTGAGACTCTCAATGTTTCTCTTGAAGCCTCTCTTGGAAAGAAAAAAGAATCACCTGACTCTCTTTCTCCTTCACCCCTTTCAGGATTCTTTCTTCTTCTCACTGGTTCAGTCTCTGCATCATCACTGGAATCTGACTCTTCAAAATACTCTTTACCAGTCCCTTCTTTTGGATTTGGAACTCTCAGAGTATGACTTGCATGCACCCAGTTTTTCACACCAGCACACTTTACTGCAGTCGTTGTAGTCAAAATAACTTGTCTTGGCCTTCCCCACCTTGGAACCAAGCAATTTCTTCTTCTGTGTACTTTAATCCTCACCCAGTCTCCTGGACTCAGATCATGAGCTTGCTTCTTCTCAAGTGTGGTAGCGTCTTCTCCAACCTGGTGAAACACAGAATGAACTGCGTCAGCCAGGCCTTTACAGTAATCCAAAATCATGTCATCAGTTATTGTCATCAACTTGTTGACAGGCACAAATGCATGTCTCATTGCACGTCCCATTAATATTTCGTGTGGACTCAACCCTGTGGTTCTATCTGGAGTAGACCTAATAGTCATCAACACTAGAGGCAAGACATCAGGCCATTTCATTCCAGTGGCTAAACACATCTTACCAATACGGTTTTTGATTGTGCCGTTCATCTGCTCAACAACGCCAGAAGCTTCTGGTCTGTATGCACAATGTAGCTTCTGCTGTATGCTCAATGCTTCACAAATTAAACCCATGAGCTCATTGTAGAAGTGTCCACCTCTGTCAGACTCAATTGTCACTGGGAACCTGTACCTAGGAATCAACTCTCTTAACAGTAACTTTGCAACTGTTATTCCATCACTCCTCCTAGTCGGATAGGCCTCCACCCATCTTGAGAACAAACAGACTACCACTAGAACATACCTCAATCTGTTCACTTGAGGCATTTCAATGAAATCTATTTGCATTCTGGTAAAAGGACCTCCTTCTCTGCCTATTGTTCCTAGACTCACCACTGTCTTTTTCCCAGTATTGAACTGCTGACAAATCAAACATCTCTGACAGATGCTCTCTGCAATTAACCTGAACTTTGCATTGTACCAGGTTTGTTTAAAAGACCTAATCATTGCATCCCTTCCCAGATGTCCCTGGCCATGATACATTCTTGCCATTGTCGACAACATGGAATTAGGCATGACTGGTCTACCGTCTCTATAGATCCAAACATGATCTGCTTCTCTTGGGGCACAACCTGCCTTTATCCAATCTCTCATTTGCTCATCTCCTGCCTCATCCTGCAACGGTTTCACTTCATCCCACGTTTCTAGGACATTAGTAAACATCACAGAACAAAAAGACATCTCCCTTTCTCATGCCCTATTAATCGAATGATTGTTCTTTGCACAATACTGTGCTATGTCATTGGCAAAACGATTCCCAAGATTAACAAAATCATCTCCTTGTCCATGAGCTGCACATTTCACAACTGCTAATTCTTTAGGCAGCTGTATCGCCTCAAGCAACTTCCCAATCACTTCAGCATTCTTTATTGGAGTCCCACTCGACGTCAAGAAACCTCTCTGTAGCCAAAGCTGGCCAAAATCATGAACGACTCCAAATCCGTACTGACTATCAGTCATCACAGTCACTCTCAAATTCTTCCCAATCTTGCAAGCTTTCGTCAATGCCACCAATTCAGCCACTTGAGCAGATCTTGCTCCTTTCAAAGGCGAAGCTTCCATAACTTCTGAAACCTTGCACACTGCATATGCTGCACTCAGCACACCCTCATCAGTTCTCAAACATGATCCATCCACAAACAGCACATGATCACTCTCAGGCAGTGGCAAATCTCTTATGTCCGGTCTAGTCTTTGTGCAGTAATCAAGCACATCCAAACAATCATGATCAACATCATCTCCCACATTCACATTCTCAGCATCTGGTAGAAGTGTCGCTGGATTCACATTCACACATCTCTCAAGAGTCACATTTGATGCTCCTAGAATGATTTTCTCATATTTAGTCAGCCGACTATGTGACATATATTGAGTTCTGCTTCTTGTCAAAAGAATTGCCACATCATGAGGTACGAATACCCTTACAGGATATCCCATTATTATACCCTCACTCTGTTCCAAGCTTCTGCATGTAGCAGCTACTGCTTTCAGGCAACCTGGCAAACCCACAGCTACGGGGTGAAGTGTCGATGAGAAGTACGCAATTGGCCTTCTCAGTTGTCCATGCTTCTGAATTAACACTGAAAGTGCACAACCATTTCTCTCACTGCAGTACAACTCAAACTCTTTTTCATAGTCTGGCATTCCCAAAGCAGGGGCTTCACACATTCTGCTCTTTAACTCTTCAAATGCTGCCATTTGTTCTCCATCCAGTTCCAATGGGTCTCTCACCTCACTTTTAGTCAATTTAATCAGTGGCTTTGCTATCAGGGAGAAATTACTTATCCACTGACGACAATAACCCACCATCCCCAGAAACATCCTCACTTCTCTCTGGGTCATCGGGGCTCTCATTCCTCTGATAATTTTGATCCTGTCATCGGTCACCTTTCTCAGACCTTTTTCAATATTGTGTCCAAGATAATGCACCTCTTTCTTGCAAAATTGCAATTTGGCTGGAGATACCTTTAACCCTCCATCTGCCAGATGATTCAGTAAAGCAATGGTATCTACTTCACAAGCTTCACGCGTCTTCGATGCCACAAGTAGGTCATGGATGTACTGTACTAGTACTGAGCTTTCAGGCATGATCAAACTCTCCAATAATTTCTTCAATAACTGATTGAATATCGAAGGACTCTCTGTATACCCCTGTGGGATACGACACCATGCTAAAATATGCTGTCCAAACCGAAATGCAAAAATCGTCTGGCTGTCATGATGCAATGGAATTGAAAAGAAAGCATGACACAAATCAATCACTGTGTACCATTCAGCATCATGAGGAATCTGATACAAAATCACTGAAGGATTTGGCACAATGGGACAACATGCCACCACAATTTTGTTAACTTTTCTCAAATCTTGTACAATCCTGAACTTTCCATTAGGTTTCTTTAGCCCCATTATCGGTGAATTACACGGGCTGCTCAGTAACTCCCTCAAAACACCCCGTTGAATCATTTTGTCGATTATAGGAGCTATTCCCTCAATTATCTCTGGTGTCAATCTGTATTGTGGGATATTAGGATAAACAATCGCCTCTTTCACTGAAATTTTCACTGGATCTACATTATTCATCAATCCCACATCTTCTCCAGTAAAATCCCAAACTGCTGTTTTTACTGTGTGTCTCAACTCCTGAGGCAAATCATCTGGGTTAAACACAGCATATGTACCAACAATCTCACTCTCTCTATTATCTAGAGTCATCCTGTACAAGACATCCTCATCTGGTGTCTCAAAAGCTATTCCATCTGGAGTACAAAAAATTGTGCAGTTCATCTTACACAATAAGTCCCTACCTAACAAGTTCACTGGACTAGTGTCACAGACTACAAATCTGTGCATGTCTGAAAATTTCCCTATTCTTACCCTTACTGGTTCGGTAAGACGAGTCTTAATCTGTGTATTTGCTACACCAATTACTTGGATTGCTTCGTCCGAGAGAGGAAGATTTCTGATATCTGCTGACCTGACAGTTGATCTCGTCGCTCCTGTGTCTACCAAAAAAGTAACACTCTCCCCATTTATTTTCCCATCTACAAATGGTCCTGCCTGGTCTATTTCTAGAGTTGCACCAAGTATGCACTCTTCCTCCTCTCTTCGGCACCGTCAATAGTCCCCTTCAGACTCACTCCCCTTATTCTTTAACCATTACTGCTGTACCGGGTTTGAACGTCTCGGTTTGTTTACCTGCTCATCATTGTAGAATCCTGACTCCTGGTTATACTTTTGGGACCCTCTATTCTGCGGCAAGGGCGGTTTTGGCTCTTGACTCTGCTGTCTGACAACCTTCTGCTGTTGCTGCTGATGATTACACCCCTCGTTCTGCACCTGTTGATTTAAGGCTTTATTCTCATTACTCACTAATGGTGGATTGGTACACTCGGATCTCCAATGCCCCAATTGTCCACAGTTGTGACAAGGAAACTTTTTCTTCGCTTCCTCTAAATTCCCCTTTCCTTTTCCTGCATATCTGGGTCTATTTCCTGGATTATTTGCCTGTTCCACCAACTGTGCTTCTTGTCTTTCAGCAACCTTCACCTGTGCCCACATTGCTTTTTCTTTCAGCTTTCTCTGTTTTGCTTCAATCTCATCACTGAAGTACTTTGCATGTCTCAAGATTTCATCAATCTTTTTACTCTGCCAATCAACTGTATGCTCACGAATTCTTTCACTAATTTCAGGTCTCAAGCCATATACAAATCTGTATACAAAATGACTCAAATCCTTGTCACCCAGGTGTTCGTCTCCACTGAACTGTTTAAAAGCCAGTATCAGCCTTTCGTAAAAAGCATGAACTGATTCTTTCGCTTCCTGATGTGTTCGATCTATCTTAACCCAGTCTGTCTCTTTCGGGGGTACCTTATTTTTCAGGAACACAATTACCTGGTCATATTTCTTCATAACCTCCGGGTCTGGTGCTCCTGTTTTCGGATCTCTTGGATATTCCTTAGCAGGCCAATCTACAACTATTTTACACTCTGCCCACAAGTCTGCTGGAACAATTATATCAAACAGACTATTCAGGTCAATCCAAAGCACTTTTGACAATTTCACAAACCTGTCTACCTGCCTATACCACTCGACGGGCTTTTCTCTCAGTCGAGGGAAATCATTCGTAAATGACAAAATATCCTGTCTAGTCCATGGGACATGTACATATCCTCCTCCAGGAATCTCTCTCATAGGATAAGCATCCACTGTTTTTTCTTTTTCTCTCATGGGAAAAGCTGAGTAAGTCCTGTCCACTGAATCTTCCCTTTTCTTGTACCATCTATCCTTCCATTTTTCCACATCACCCCATTTTCGCAATAAGGCAATCATTTCCTTAATCTGTCCTGTTCTGCCAGTACCATTAAGATTCTCAATATCCTTGTCGGTGAAATCCACCCTGTAAGGCTTCTGCAAAGCTTTCACCTTATCCATGTCAACTCCTTGTTCACTCGCTATTGCCCTTAACCTGTCATGTGTACTTTTAGCCCTCCAGGTGATACTCTTGCACATAAATAACAACTCTCCATCATGATGGGTTTTCAGTATATCTGTAGGAATTGTTCCTGCAATAAGCTCCTCCAATTGTATGCGCAACCTGGCTACATCAATTGCCTGTGAATCTTTATCTTTCTTTTGGAGAACTTTCAACCAATCATTCAAATCCTCAGCTGTTATTTCCGTAGACCTTTTCACTGTACATACTTGCTCTGCCATCCTCTGTGGTTCCAAAATTGATCCTCCTAAACAACCAGTATTCAATCCTGAATAAGGCTGCACTTCTGATCCCCCACTACATATGTCATGTCTCGACTGTCTCAAATTATTTCCTCCCGTTCTTATTCCCGATTCCTCCAAAGAACAAGTACCAACCAAACCATTTCCAACATAGGGAACTGTCAAACCATTTTCACCCATTCTTTGCTTATCAAAAATAGGCACAACCGGACCTATGGTTACAGGCACTGTAACAGCTTCTAGATTTTTCGTCAGCTCTCTAATTTTCTCAGTCAGCTCAGTTGTCGTTCTAGCTAATTCTCTTGTTTTCTCGTCACTGACTCGATTCTCTTTCTCTCGCTCTCTCTCTCTTTCCCTTTCCATGAAAGAGCTACCACTTTTCAAATCAGGTGTCACAACCTCAGTTTTAACAATTCGCAAAGTATCTCTTATTGGAGTAGCAACTGGCGTGCTCTCTTCTGGTTCTGGTCTATATGGAGGTGGTCTCTTGTAAATCATGTCATCCAAGACCTCATCCTCATAATCATTAGCCCCATACCTTCTCACTTCTGCATCAGGCACCTTTTCTGTACCCTTCCTCCCTTCCGTTTCTTCAACTGTCCTCATAGGATATAATCCCTCTGACATACTAGCATCTCGCCATCTCCTCATTCGATCATGATGAGTTTCACGATCATATTTCCTCCCAAACATGTACCTATAATTGCCTCCACTCCTCTGCTTTTCACGCTCATGCACCTCATCTTCCCATTCCACCAACGCCTCAACTGTGTCGGCCTTGGTCTAGGCTCTAGACACATCATCTTTTCCCGTAAATTTCTCAACACGGCCAAATTAAATGAACCATGTTCCGGGAATGCTAAAACACCATCCTCCTTAGTGTACTTAGCCCAATTATCTAACCATATACAGGTATGATACCCATATTTCGCAACCATGAAGGATGCAGGGGTTCTCGTCGGAGGTAGCAATTCACCTTCTCTAGTTATTATGTTTTTATCCTTGTCGAACCACCTTTTAATTTTACCGAACAAGGATTTCTTCTTCTTTTCCTCCGGTTGGTAATACATTTTAACGTTTACCAATATTCTCTAGTCCCTTCCGCAACTGTACGATCTTCTGTCCAATAACAGCGCGACTCATACCAACGCACCAATCCTGGAGCATCTACGTCACCCTGTACTCCTTCCAATCCCTGCGCGGCTCACACTAACGCACCAATCCCAGCGCGAGCACTGTTCTGATCCACTACCCAATCACAGCGCGGTCTGTCTCTGACTCCCTGATGTCACCGCTGCAGACGCTTCTGCTCTGTCTCCTGTCACTCGTCTACCCCTCCTTTACAAAGCCTTTTCAGTAGACTTCGTTTCAGATTTCTACAAAATCTATTAGTTACAACATATAAACATCTTCATTGTCTGCTTCGCTAACCACAGAATAGTAAAGGAAATTCTTTCTCACAAGAATCCCGCTTCTCTCTGGAACAGCGCTTACCTCTGCTCTACTACGGAATCATTACTTTCGTTGACACAGTAGCACATCCCTCTACTCTGCCCTTCTAACATACATCCATTAACTGTTTCCTCTAGGACTGCTCCAAAGAGTCTCACAATCAATTAAATGCTCATACATTCATGCACTTTCATACCAGGAAAATGTATCACACCCACACAGAATCCTGCCTTTCCCGAGAACAGCGAACAATCTGTCCCACTACAGAATTATAACACACGTTAACCAAGCAGCGCTTACCTCTGCCCAGTCCTTCAGACAAGCTCAGAGAATACCTATTACCTCTCCAGCAGAAAGCTTTAACGGCAAACCTTACGGATCCCTGGGACTTAAGACCAGAGTTTCACAGATAACCTTCGCTACCATACGCACTCCTTTTATACCGAAAACATGTCCCTAATAGTAACACACGACGATGTCACTGATTCCGAACCCAGACAATGTGATGCGCAACTTCAATTGTCACACGTTTTTCCTGCATACGTACAGGTAATTCCAACAATCCCGTCTTTCCCGAGAGCAGCGCTCACTTCCCTCTGCCCTACTACGGAACCGTCACCAGCTCCCAAATTCCAGAAGCCGTACACACTACATAAAACTCAAAACGACAACTTTAACATATAGTATTAGTACATATACCAACGTAAATCAATGAATCAAAAGCCTATGTACAAGCAATCTATCAGATCAAGACAATAATCTAAAACCATCATACTGCTACCAGGAAACTGCTGCAGATCGGCGCATATAAATTCTCCCTACTTCCACGGACAGAGTAAATCCACAGTCACACGCACATACACTCATCATACGCTAGGGCCCATCACACTGGAATTCATACTATTACTCTATCCACACTGAATATAGGAGAGAAACCTAACCAATCTGCATCTAAAATGAGGTCAATGCAATCATAAAGACATTGTCCTGAGTCATGATTTTAAACATAGGAAATACATTTGTAACTCAATAAATGACAAAGAAATAACCACCCGACACTGGAATTCAAACAAAAGTCATTTTATCTAAATTAGTTCAAATGAAAGTCAATCAATAGCAAGATCATTATTCTCATAATTACCTATTCTAGCTAAATGGTCAGGACAGGTCTCTCGGTAAAGTCTCTCGAGCCGCCGTCCTCAGCATCAGCATCGATCCTCACGAACATAGGTTCAGGAAGAAGTGGCCTCAAAAATCGGAATGCAAAAGCTACAGACCCTCTCTAGTCTAGTAATATTTATAACAAAACTAGCAGAACAAATGTAACAAATAAACTCTGAACGTCCGTTGAGCCGCTGAGCAGAGTGAGCAGGAAAGAATGTCGCTTGGTAACATTTAGAAAACCTCCGCTCAGGAAAAATCACAAAAATAAAAACACGGAAGAAGGAAACTCGAGTTTGCAAGCGATACATTTATGAATGCTCTTCCTTGGTACCATAGCGAAGCCACCACAGGTTTATCGTAGTTCATTGTGGCTTTATTCTTTTCCAAGGGCAATTGGAAGCATGCCCGGAGCTGCTGTCCTCACGGAAACTTTTAAATCAGACAGAGGCTGTGGTCAGGTGACTTCCAACCATGTTCAGCAGGGCCTCTCGTCAAAATTCAATCACTCGAGCGCAGACTGTAAATAGCAGCCATCTTGGTTTAGGCCAAAACGGACCATCTTAATTAAAAGAAACACAAAACAACGTTACCACATCATAATGATTATACAGTGTTAGTCCCCACTAATACCCTTATGTGTATGTAATTACCTAGCCGTCTGCAACACAAAGAAGCATTATAGCACGTTAATATAAAAGCGCAAACACGAAACAAATAGCACTTTTGCGACACTCATTTAATTAAGTTGCACATATTATTAAGTAACATATATGCATTCCCACGTGTAGTTTCTCTCATTAGTAATGTTGGTTAATCAAGACTTTTAACAAAACTAATAATTAGTGATTATAAATTAGTAATTTTAAACAAAACTGGAGCTTAAAACTCAATAAATTTTCAACAGAAAACTCTGCTCCAGCACAGACACCAAACATACATATGAGCACAGCAGTTAACATCGCATTTGCTCCTGCTCCCCTTCGGATCACCAGAACTATCAATACATTTGGCCACCCACAGTGACAGAGATACACAGCGAGGCATTGTGAAAATCAAGGTGTATTACCCCTGAGGATATGCTCATGGAATATTAACAGGCAAAACAACAAGGCCACTGACGTTGAATTTCTCGACTATGTAAAAACCTTCGATATCATTTTACTGCAGGAAACATGGCAAGAGGTGCCTCTGCAAAAAGGGATACATCTGTTTCCACACACCCGCTCTAAGGAATAGCAACTGTGGGCGTCTATCAGGCGGCCTGGCAACTTACATCAAAATAACACAAATTCATAGCGCAGTGGAATTATCGCCTGTATTCCCAGCTGTAAACAGCACAAAAATTCAACTAAACCTCACCGGAAAAAAGGAGGAGGTATTGATAATAAACATATACATAAAGCCGAAACAGAAAAAACAGGACTCAAAAAAATGGATTGAACACCTTTATCAATTGATGAGTATGCATTCCACTCCAAATTTCATTCTGTCAGGCGACTTCAATCAGCACATATTAGGTACCACCTCAAATGGAGACACCCAAGTCCAGTCTTTTCATTGGAACATTCCAATCCAATCACATAGAGATCACGGAAGAACATCCAAGGGCGCTACTGAGCTGCTAGAGGATCTGGAGAACTTTGGACTAAGGGTGCTAAATGGCTGATGATTCCCCACCGGTCGCTTCATTCCTCTTGGGCCATGCAACCTCTACAATTGACTACACCTACACCTTAGTATCTCTACTATTCTTGCAATACATAGAAGGCTACTGTCTAGAGGACAAAGGGGACAGGTACCATCGGCCGCAGGAAATCTCAATTCATGAACTACCAGATAAATCAATCCCTAACCCAGTTGGAAAGCATGCATGCCACAAAATAAGCCTAAAAAGAATTAAATCCCCCATAGCCAACTCCAAGGAGGTGCTCCTGGCAGCAAAACAACAGCTAAAGGAGCTTAGCCATCTCACGGGAAACCACACTTACATGTGGGAAACATTTACGTCCATGTTCTCAAATTCTTACTCATCCGGAGCCCGACACTTCCTGCCTAATGATTCAACAATAGCGGGGAAGGCTACGAGAGCACAAAGGTCAACTCTGAAAAGTCTAAAAAAAGTCATAAATAAATCACTTGGGGGCATATCAACAAGGAGGCGATATAAAATTATCGCCGCTTTTGCGTGTGTTTTCGGACGAAAAGCGGCGATAATTTTATCGCCTTATCAGCAAGGTGACGCTGTCGCGTGAATCCTTGCATTAGCTCCCTTTCCCCTAACGCCCACCTTTGCATCTCTAATGAGATGGAAAGTGGGCGTTACGTCCCAAAATAACTGGAGAAATGTCGCTAACCGACATTTCTCCAATTATCAATGACCAGGACTCCCAACCACTATCGATCCCTGATGCCTTTAACCAAATTACAAAGCAGGTCGCCTCAAACTTAACTGTTTCTTGCAGACGGAGGCCCCCAAAATTAAAAAAATGGTTTGATGAAAGTTGTAAGAATACCCATAAGGAACTTATGTGGGAACTTAACCAAAAACCCAGGGAGGTCTCACAGGTTAAGAATGCAAGAAGGGTATATAAATTGGCAGTGGAAAGACGGAAAAGGCAATTAAGGGAGATGGCGTAGGAGGAGCTTAGTCAGGCTAGTGTCCTGGCCAACAGCTCTAGATTCTGGTCTGTTGTTAATAGCTCATTGTTTAATGATATACCAAACTCTTGTAAGGACTGTTTAGTTCCTGCTCTGAGGTGGGTGCAACACTTTGGGAAAGTGTACAGTGATGTGACACCCGGAACTCCCGCAGGGTCAGCAGAAAGTGATTGTGTATGCAACCCTCTTGTTTTTACTATTGACGAAGTCAATAAGGCGATCACATCAACCTTAGGGGGGAAAGCTCCAGGTCCCGATGGAGTACCAGATGACTTGTACAAGGCAGATCCTAAGCTATTTGCTAAGTTTCTAACTTACGTTTTTAATGCAGCGTGCCTGATTGGTTTTCCCCTGTCTTGGGCCAAGGCGGTTATTATACCAATTTTTAAGAAAGGAGCGAGGGATGATCCGGCCTGTTATAGGCCTATTTCGCTCCTTGATTCCGCGGCAAAAATCATGGGCAAAGTTGTCCTGGCCCGGTTAACAGACTGGCTGGACCAAGCAAATATTATTTCCGATCTCCAATATGGTTTTAGACAAGGGAAAGGCACCTGAGATCAATGCCTTAATCTCAATTTGGTGATAGGGAAGTATACAGTTGCAAAACGGGGGGATCTTCATCTGGCTTTTATAGATTTAACCTCTGCTTTTAATCTTGTTAATAGATCAAAACTCTGGGTGATCCTTCAGGATATAGGGCTAGATGCTGATTTAATCTCTTTTCTGGCAGCCATCCACAAAAATACAATAGCGGCTGAGCGGTTTAATGAATATGGCAGCCTGACTGAATCATGGGCAGTAAAGAGAGGGGTCTGGCAGGGGTGTATTTTGGCCCCTTTACTTTTTACTCTCTATATTAATAAGCTAGGAGATTCCCTAATTTCCTGCTGTAAAGATATCCCTAGAGCCAGCTCCAAAATGCTCCCCGCTTTCCTGTATGCTGATGACGAGGTGTTGGTTGCCATGACTGCAAGGAGGCTGCAAACCCTTTTAAGCTGTTTTACAATTTTTTTGGAGTCTTTAGATTTAATTACCAATTTTAAAAAATCACATGCTATGTCCATAGGGTCAAAAAGGGCAAGGAAGGTTAAATTCTATTGCAAGGGTCTTGAGCTAGTAAAAGTCCCCGTGTTTCCATACCTAGGGGTGCTTTTTGACGACCAGCGCTCATGGTGCAGGCAGCGTGCACACTCGAAGAATGCATTAGCCAGAGCATCCGGGGCCACTCTAGACTTTGCAAAAAGAATAGGCTCAAAACCAATCCCCGCGCTTATAAAGATCTATAATGCTAAGTGTCTCCCTATGGCGACTTATGGGAGTGACATCTGGGGTTATACAGATGTCAGAGAAATTCAGGGGGTCGAAAATATTTTCTTCCGTAGATTGATTTCGGTCCCTGCTTCTACGCCAGTTCTTAACATACACGAGGAATTAGGAGCAGGTTTTATTTCTGACCAAATTGTGGTTGCCCCGTTATTGTGTTGGCTGAGAATTTGGGCACAAGCTACCCCAAATCTTAATCAATTGGTCATTGGAGATTGTCTTACCCTGGAAAAGATGTTAGACATTATGCCATTAGAGACCTCCAGCAGGAGTTCTTAGATAGACGAAGAGTACTAAGGGAGGAGAATGAGCTGAAAAAACCCATGGTGAGAAGTTTTATATATATATTGAGCCTGGGTCGGCAGACACAACCATATTTATCCTATATAAACAAACCGTACCATCTTTTTGTCTTGATAAGATTTAGGATGAACATGGTTCCCTGGCTCCTTGCATTCCTCAAAGGGTATTTCAAAGAGGGAACATTAAATCCTTGTCCTTGCAACAATTTCTCAGACCAGAATACTCTTCATATAATATTTTTCTGCGCATATTACAACTCCTTGCGCAGAAAATGTATTATTCCCTTGCTTTGAGGATGTAACTTTGAGCAAGTTAGGCCGGCGTTGGTATATTTACAAATGCTGGCCTCACCTATGGTCTGTTTTGGGGTAGCAAGTTTTATAATAGGTGGACAGGACTTTGAATCCTGTTACGTAAAAATGTATTTTTATGTTTTTTTATATGTAATGTTGGATAAGACTAATGCTGGGCTAACTGTATTTTATATATTTATTCTATTTATTTATTTATTCCCAGGCCTAATTATGTGTTAGTGGTCTGTATTTCCATTTTTGTATGAACTGTGGCATTTTTTGAAGGAGTGTACTTTGTCCTATTGTGGATAATGAATTTTGAGTGGGGCAGGACTCTATGAAGATTAATAATAATCATTTTATGTTTTTTATTGATTGCAGATTTGATCTGTTTTGTTTGTTTTATGTACTTTGATGGCTACAATTAGCCGAATAAAGTAAATTTGACTCTGACTCAATGGGCACGCACACTAACAAGCATAGCGATAAGAAAAGTCGCACTAACCTTGGTTATCGCTACTTTCCTAACGCCTGCTTTTAGTTTGACTTAGCCATTATATCCAATCTAAGGTGGATATCATGGCTAAGTCTGCCCTGCCCTATCAACAAGCTATCGCCAAACTTTGTGAGATTATCGCTGGATTTTCAGCGATAATCTCACATTTGGCAGTTAGCGCTTGGGATTTTATCTCTTTTGAGATAAGCGTTGCTGATTGCACGCTATCTCAGCGATAAAATTCCACGTTAGCTGGCGATAAATATCCTAGCGCTAAGTGCGCTTAGCGATAATTATCGCCGGTCCTTGATGATATGCCCCTAAGGCTACTGAGGTTATGCCCGGGGGACACGGATCTACTTCTGCAGCTCCGAAAGAGCAAGGCCGAACTTAGGAAACTTAAATGGGACATAAGAAAAACACAAGAAAACGAACTCTGTGCCAAACCCCATTGCGACTCCAAAGGAAATAACAGTGCACGTTTCTGGGCAACGATAAACAAATTCCTACAACCGGCACATGGTGGGTTAACAACCTACATAACAGAAAACAACTGGACATCCTTTTTAGAACGTCACTTCAATCAACATGCACCAGGACTTAATATTAGCAAGGATGACCAATCAGCACCCCAACTACAAACTGTGATGATCGACGAGGCTGAGATAATCGAAATTGATGCCGTCATGATCAGGGAACAAATACGTAAAGGGAGGAAAGAAGGAGCACCCGGGCCAAACGGGATTCCACCAGCTCTTTTTAAACAAGACCCAGAATACTGGTCAGAAACGCTAGCTCCAATCTTCAGCTCTGTTAGGCAGTCTGGGTGTTTGCCCGTATCATGGAAGGGCTCAGTCATCTCACCAATTTATAAGGCTGGGGACAAAACTCTACCAAAAAACTACTATCTAATTGCACTACTGGACGTAGAGGCAAAATACTTTGCGGTGAATCTACTTACAGAGCTGCAAGAATGGGCAACAGAGCAAAACATTATTCCCCCTAGCCAGACGGGGTTCTGTAGAGAGACAGGTACAACATCCAACCTTTTAGCAACGTCACTCATCATCGACAAAGCAATTTTAACCAAATAATCTCTCCACTTCTGCTTTGTGGATTTTAAGGCGGCGTTCGACAACGTCAATCGAGCTAACTGTTGGAGGAAATTGGTGCTCTGGGGGGGTTCCCTCGTCCCTCCTGAACCTCCTAATAGAACTACATTCCAACACGTGGATACAGGTAAAGCTTGGAAATGGTTCCCATCTATTGAGGTGCATAAAAACAACTAAAGGACTCAAGCAGGGGTGCGTTATCACACCCCTTCTATTTAACCTCTGCACAACTGACTTAACAACAGTCCTCTCCGCCTGTAATGCACTCGCCCCTCGAATAAGAGGAAAACCGATTTCCAGCATGTCATATGCGGACGATGTTGTTTTAACTAGCCAAACTCAAGTAATTTTACAACGGTTACTTAATACACTGCATGGGTATGATGATGAAAACCAACTAGAAGTCAACATAGACAAAACTAAAACTTTGACTATTAATGGAAAAAAGCGGTCCCATGCCTGGTCGCTTGGAAAAACCGCAATCGCGAACTGCAATATGTATAAGTACCTAGGTGTCATGTTTGACAAAGTGGGCCAATTTGCGAACCAGCTAAAAACCATCAAGAGGAAAGGAATGGCGATTGCGACAACGCTAAGTATCGTCAAAACAAAGTTGACTGGACCAACATTCGCCCCACTTCTTCGAGCTGCGCAAGCAAAAATTCCATCAACAATAACATACGGCAGCGAGGTACTGAGAGGCAGGGACACTTCACTGCTGGATACCACCTTGGCAAAGGCATATAGAGTAATGCTAAACCTCCCGCCATATACCTCGCCAGCACAGATTCGCCTAGAGCTTGGTCTAACAAAGCAACTCCACGCAAGGCGAGGCTCATACATCAAGTGCTGGCATAAAATCAAGAACTCCGCCAGGAACACATTGAACCATCAGCTCTGGCAGGAACTGTGCAGCACACCCACAACGCCAGCTAAAACATACTTGGATGAATCACTGGCTGCCACAGGACTAGCTGAACTATGGGAAATTCCGACAACACACTTGCACCTTAAGCGCATCGTAAACAAGCTTATTAAGAAAATTTCACTCACAGAAGATAAAGCCACGTTTGCACACAGGAGCCACGCATGGATGACTCTGTGCAGTTACAAATTTTTTGTCCCACAGGCATACTTTGAACTGGGGTACTCTAAGAAGTCTAAAGAGGCCTTTCTAAAATACAGGTTAGGGATCCTGCCATTCATACCTCATCTCCCACCATGGCTGAGAAAGAACTATGGGAACTTGTGCTGGCTATGCGGAGTTGGGAACGAGGACATTGAACACATAATATGCTCCTGCATCAAACTAAAAGAATAAAGGGTAGGCCTCCTAAAAACTCACTTTAATGAACGTGGCATACGTACTCGGAGACAAGCTGTACTCGCATGTTTTAACCCAAGGGACCCAAAACTAAACGGGAAGCTTGTCAAGTTCCTATCTCAAGTTGCAGCTAAGCAAAGGATCCGCTGTACTGTAACCTGCATACAGACTCCTGAGGCTCCAAGGAAAACAAACCATGGACACTCCGCACTTTCTTATCATTCATGCATCATGCATGTCCTGGTACATACATTTTTTCAACAGTCCACTGATCGAAAAGGAATTTAACCAAAATGTTTTATCAGAATGTATTTTTGTAATGGTTTTAACTAATCAAAAACAATACATTTTACTTACTTACCATAGAGACTGATTACAACAGAAACATGACACTCCTGATTAAAACCTTTTGATTCTCACATTGCTCAATAGATGTGACCTAAGTTGAGCCAAATCGAAAGTGATGCTAAGTTGTGACTTCTACATACAGACATTTATTAAGATAAACAGCATATGTATCAAAATACTCACAGAGTACAATTGCTCCGATAAGGTTCCAGCGTGGCGCGGCGTCCGGCGCTCAATAGAAAGAACCGAGCGCCATGGATGAAACCCGTTTTAAAGTGTGCATTCTAGTGCTCGCACTTGTGAGGATGACCATGTTGCTAGCACAAAAAGCAGACTAATATGATAGAAAACAGCCACCATATAGGAGTTGCTGTAGATATCGCAAGCTGTATATTACAAAGTTTAGTACATTAGAGAAAACCCCTTCAAAGAGTAAAAAACGTGATTAGCAACTACACAGTAGCAACTACTGGGTGCTGTTTCAACAAAAATCTATAGCAAGCAATGAAGCTCAGTGAAATTGTCACTCCTCCAGAGAAACTGAATACTTTAGTGAAAATGGGCGCCATATTTATAGTCTCACGGAGTACAATTGCTCCGATAGAGTTCCAGCGTGGCGCCCGGTTCAACAGACAGAACCGAACACCATGAGTGAAACCTATTTTATGATGAGCATTAAAGGACTCACACCTGTGAGGCTGACCATGTAACTAACACAACAAGCATTTGCAATGCAATAGGTCTAGCATTTGCGAGATTTTGAGCTATTGGCATTGTAAATGACAATGCCTTTCATTTATGTGTTTAAAAACCTGCAATAAAAGGCATTGTCATTTACAGTACCAATAG
This sequence comes from Triturus cristatus, assembly GCF_964204655.1. Classification (NCBI taxonomy): domain Eukaryota; kingdom Metazoa; phylum Chordata; class Amphibia; order Caudata; family Salamandridae; genus Triturus; species Triturus cristatus. The sequence continues at coordinate 34,926,047 of NC_140590.1, read as the reverse complement.
GTCAAAGTTTCGAAAATGCAAGACCTATTGCATTGCAAATGCTTTTTTCTTTTGTAACTTTTTCTAATTTCCTTTGTGATTATGCATGTATTTTTGCAAACATGCTTTCTGTTAATGTTCTGAATCATTCCTAGTTCTACATGAATTGTTCTAGAAATGACGTTCTATTATAACACTTTTTCTATTTTAAAGCATAATCTCTGTTTTTCTCAACAAAATGTTTATAATCTTATATTTTATATAATTGTGATTAATAAGGTGTTTGTAAAACTCAAACTAGGTAGACTTTAGTTGTTAAAAACGTTTAGAAATGCTCTATTGCCAGCATGTGGTCCCACCTCCACAGACCCGCATGTACAGGCGAGTATGGCCATGCCAGTTGTACTCACCCAGATGGGCAGGTGATGGCTGCCGATCTGCTTGGAGATGGTCTCCCTCTCCAGCTCCAGCATCTCGTAGGCCACAGTCAGGCGATTCAGCTGGCTTCCCTTGTTCTTCTTAAACCACATCCAGAGCAGGAGGCCAAGCAGCACCCAGCTGACGCCCAGGCCCAGGTATCCGCACGGGTAGACGGGGATGAGGTAGAAGATGGCCCTGCACAGGTAGGACAGCATCTCCAGGAGCAGCAGGTTCACGGCTGTGGGGGAGAACTCCGGGGTCCCCCCTCTCTGCTGGCGCATCTGGGGTCCCGAATCCCTGCTCCCCCATTCTGCTGCCAGAGCTCACACAAGGGTGGTGGTGAGAAAAAAGACCGGGGCACGGGAGGGGGGAAACAGCCAGGTGAGGTCCTGAAGGTGGAGCTACAGAACTCCTAAGAACAGTGGAGATCAGGGACTGAGTGAAGAGATGCCCTGAGGCGATCCGGCTGAGGGGCGTGGAGCCTGTCAGCAGAATCACCATTGCAGACAGCGCCTGGAGAACGAGTGCTCAAAAACCAGGCACTGACCTCCGACACAAATGGCCTCGGGTGTGAGTGTGCAAGGAGAGGCCTGACTGCCAGCACTTATTTCTTACAGGCCCCAGAGGGTCGGACACACAGCCACAATCCAGGTAGTAGGGTCCGACTCCCAGCTGCACAACTCCCTGCTCAGATACTAACAAGCCTCAGGCAGTGCTGAGACTGGCACTGCACGGACACACACCTGGAGCAGTGCACAGACAGTGGCCTGCGCACTGAGCCGTACACCTTGCTATGGTCCAGCAGCCCTTCTGCTTGACGACGGGCAACCACCCCTGCACCAGTATTGTGGAACAGAAGCCCCCGGGCTGGCTGTGCCCCACTTGGACTGTTGCACACCTCTGACTGGGAGTTGTGCACCACAGGAGCCGTCCCTGAACCTCTGTGGATGGGTGGAGTGTTGTGCCTGATCAGACGGCTGTGTACCTGTCCCTGGCTGAACTTGGAAAGAGAATTGTGTACCCGAGCCTCGCTGCCCGGACAAGGAGGTGTGTATGCAAGCCTCACCCTCTGCTGACCCGACAGATGGGCAAGTAGCTGCTTTTGCTGCCCGCACAAGGAGTGCTCTGCCAGTGATGTCACAGGAGCCTGTAGCGCTCTCCCTCTCTGAGCTGCCCGGCCCAGGGCTGCGCGGTTTTATTCCTCCTGCCTGTCTCATATCCTGCGCCCACCATCGCAGCAGCTGCCAAGGCCGTGAGTCTCCCGATAGGTATGTCTACCTCCGGACAGGCGGATGAGGAGGCGGGCCGAGTCACACATTAAGCACGGTGCCTGGGGGCAGGATGGGGGTGACGGGCTACAAGCCACGGGTGCATTATTAAAAGTGTGCGCCCGTGTTATTCATAAAGCGTAGTATGCGTTCTGGGTATAACAGAAAAGTAAAACATAAGGCGTGGCCGCTGGTATAATAAACAAGGAGTGAGGGGCACGAACCAGGCGCCATGGAAAAAAAAAACGAGGTAGTCCCAACATTAAAAAATACCACCCTGCAGCGTATGTTAACTGTAGTTCGTCGATGCTGCTTCCTCCAGAAACTGAAGAAAACGGAAGTGACGTATCGGACCACTAGCCAACCATGAGCAAGATAAGAAAAGTAATGCCTGATTACCCCAATGGCAAGCGGCAAAACAAAGAGAAACTCAATGGGTGGAGTTTCACTAGTAATTCTGATTACTTGATGCCTCGGAAAGGCAGCGCATGCGCTGCCTATGCGAGACCTAAAAAACAAACTGTTGTATTAAAGACGGCCGCCATGTTGGAATTGATCTGGATATCGCAAGCCGTATATTGCGATGTTTATTACAGCAAAGAGCACCCTTTCACATAACAAAGTAGACATAATTAGCAATCACACAGTGGCGACTACTGTGTGTTAATTCATCGAAAATCTATAACAAGTAATGAAACTCAGTCAAGGTGTTACCCCTGCAAAATATGGACTACTGTGGTGAAAACGTGCGCCATCTTTAAGTACTGAACATTTCCAATGTGTTTTAATGTACTTGTTACTCAATGCATCCTCCCTATTGAGGTTCCCTGCCTTGCTGCTCAGCCTATGGTGAGGTCATTTGGAATGTTCAGTGAGTTTGTATTGAAAGGAGAATCAGTTGGTGTGGAAGGACTCAGCAGAGGAGGCTGCTCCTGGTGGGGCACATTTATGGATCATATCATCTTCCTGTAAACTATAACCTAAGATGTAATCTCAAGAATAAATCTACTACCTTCTCTACAAGACTTGCCTGCAAATCAATCTTCCTTTTAACACTGGCGATGATCTGAAAGAACCTACGTGAGCTACCTTGAATGGACTGGTACCTAAGAAACTGAAGAAGCGCAAATGGAAGAAACTAGCTGGCAGTCCTGAGCCCCACCGGTGACCAGAAGATCGGTCGGCCCCATCGTGGATGGGCCAGTTAATGATGGACTTGGGTGAGTGTTCCCCAAATGAGCAACTAGCCTAACAGAAGTTCCTGACATTCCTACAACTTCTTGATGGTGTCCCTCATCACCTGTGAACGGTCAGCCCTAACCTGGGCCTGCCAGTTCCTGTTGGACTTTCCCTCTACCTGCCTGCTGTTGAACCCTGAAAGAGTCGAATTGCCTCGGGCAGTATTTCCTGAAAGAGTCTGCTGTGTGGAGCCCCGGTGTGGATTTAACAATGGCAACTGTATGTATTAACCGCAATAACCAGCAGAACAGCCCCTTTGATCGTGCCATCAAAAAGGAGCATGGTGTGAGGGGTCCGAGTCATGGAGTTACGTTTGGAGTAAAGTGTTTCCTGTGTCAGTGCTAATTGACGCAACAGCCGTGAGCAGCCCCGGAGTTCATATTATTGTCGGCTTCTGAAGAGCCCCTGTGAAGTGTTCTCTTCATTCAGCTTTATTACATAGTTTGGTGTGGGTTTTGGTGCTCATCACTTTCATGGAGGAAACTACTAAGGGGCGACTTCATGGCAGGGAAAACTACACCGCTGGCGATGCATTTATCACCGACTGTGGGTACTTTGTTTTTTTTGCTGCGCATTTCCAATGTGTTGCGCAGTTGAAAATGCACGGTTCCGCTAATGTGTGCGAGCCTTACCGTGTTCGAAAGATGCTCCTCTTCCCATTCCTAGTGCGAGACGATCCATGCATTCCTAGTGCGAAACAATCTGTGCAATCTGTATGTGACGTCACATTGGATTTAAGGCCTACTCTCCTTTGAAAGTGACGCTAAACGACGCACGGGTGGCCATTTTAGCTCTTTGGGAAGAATTTCTTTGACTTTGATAGCGATCACGACGTTGCGAGTCCTCTTGAACTTTGCATGCAATATCCCGCGATATTGCTGCATCAGATGAGTAATGGGTTTAGGCATTTCCTGAGAGCTGTTCTTGAAGAAGTTTCTCTTTCCTTGTGCCTGCAAGCTGTGTTCTGGTGAGCCACCTACATCATCAGTGCATATTTTTCTGATGAAGACATTTACAAGACTTGGGTTGATTTCTCATAGCTATGAACAAACAAGCTATATTTCTACTGCAACTGCCAATTGCTGAGATTAATTTGAGAATTCCATCCAACAACAAAATATTCTCTTGTTTGGGGTTTGTGGAGAGTTTAAAATCTTCATTGATTTCTATGGGGTGTACTTTCTTCGTTGGCACACCAGTGTTTTCATGGGCAGTTTGCTATTTTTTTAATGTCAATGAGTGAATCTCCATCTTTTTATTTTGTGCAATTGGATATGTAGTTGTTTGCCTGAATTTGTTTTGGGTTTAATGATACCCTGAATTTGTTTTGTTTTGGGTTTAATGATACCCTGCATTAGTTTTGTTTTGGGTTTAAAGATATCTATAGAATGTTCGAGAGTGTTTCGGGTTTAAGGATAACCTTGGATTTGCTTTGGGTTTAAAGATACCCATAGTGTCTTTCAAAAGTGTTTCGGGTTTAAGGATACCCTGGATTTGCTTTGGGTTTAAAGATTGCCATAATGCGTTTCAAGAGTGTTTCGGGTTTAAGAATACCCTGGATTTGCTTTGGATTTAAACGATACCCTGGATTTGCTTTGGGTTTAAAAGATACCCTGGATTTGCTTTGGGTTTAAGGATACCCTGGATTTGCTTTGGGTTTAAGCATACCCTGGATTGGTTTTGGGTTTAAAGATACCCATACTATGTTTCGAGAGTGTATTGGGTTTAAAGTTACCCTGTTTTGGCATGGGTGGAGTCTTATTCCTTTTCTTTGAGGTTAGACTTGTCATGCCATTAGTATGTGCAGTAGAGGGGGGTTTTTTGTTTGTTTTTTTGCATATTTATATAGCGCGAACTCGACCCGAAGGTATTGGAGCGCTTTACATAGCACCGTATTTACATTACACATTCAGGCACGGGGAGATTAAGTGATTTGCCCAGAATCACAGGATGTGGATGCGACCTCGAGGCTCGAACCCTGGTTTCCTGCACCAGAGGCGGCAGCGCAGCCAACGGACCACATCCTCTCCCCTAAGGTTGTAGATCCATGGTTCTGCCTCAGTCTTGTGCCTTAGTATGATGCGCAATGGGTACTCTGTGTGGTGTGGTACCCGTAGTTTGTAGTGTGAGTTATGTGGATTAGCATCCACTGTTTTAAAGAATGTCTCTTTTCATCGTGCATTCATTGTTTGTTTCTGCTCATTATGAGATGTGTATAATGATTTTGTTGTTTTATGCATCCTCCTTTGCTGTCATATGTGTGTTTATGAGATGTGTATAATGATTTTGTTGTTTTATGCATCCTCCTTTGCTGTCATATGTGTGTTTTATTATCTCCATACATTTGACTGTTTATGATCATTATAGGAGGGGGCTTATGTGTAATGATTTTGTTGTTTATGCATCCTCCCTTGCTGACATATGTGGGTTTTATCATCTTCATATATTTTGATTGTTTTGATCATTATAAGGGGGAGATGTGTTGTAATGTACTTGTTACTCAATGTATCCTCCCTAATGAGGTTCCCTGCCTTGCTGCTCAGCCTATGGTGAGGTCATTTTGAATGTTCAGTGAGTTTGGATTGAAAGGAGAATCAGTTGGTGTGGAAGGACTGAGCAGGGAGGAGGCTGCTCCTGGTGGGGCACATTTATGGATCATATCATCTTCCTGTAAACTATAACCTAAGATCAAGAATAAATCTACTACCTTTTCTACAAGACTTGCCTGCGCATCATTCTTAGTTTTAACAATATCACAAGCCGTATATTGTGATGTTTATTACAGCAAAGAGCACCTGTTCACATAACAAAGTAGACATAATTAGCAATCACACAGTGGTGACAACTGTGTGTTCATTCATTGAAATTCTATAACAAGTAATGAAACTCAGTCAAGGTGTCACCCCTGCAAAATAGACTACTATGGTGAAAACGGGTGCCATCTTTAAGTACTGGGAATATCGCAAGCCATATAATACCCTCTCTAGCGATAAATGAGCGCTGTTAGCAAAAGCAAAATGACAACTACTATGTATTGTTTCTACAAAACAACTTTGAGGAAAATTTGTACTAAACAATTGAATGTGTTGAGGTTATTACATCTAGAGACATGTACCCGTTGACAATCCTATTATAGGAGATGAAAATGAATTACCATAGTATGAACCAGATTACATGTTAGGTAGCTGTTATCAAAGTGAGCCCTATTTTCCAGCACGGTAAACAGGAAATGACCCATTGTCAAAAAAGGATTATTATTGTAGGAACTAATTATTAATTGCAGGATAGAAACTGCTATATGTTGTGTGGAACATATTTTTATTGTAGAAACTAATCGCCAATAGCAGGATAATAACTGCTGTATAAGTGGTTTCAAGGGGCAAATGAACATAACAAAATTATATCTCACTCATGTCAAACAAGATTCAGAGACTCGTGCTACAGAAATATGCAATACAGTATCCAAACCAACAATAAAAGATGTTTCCTTAGGTTACAGAAAGTGATGAAATTCATTATTGATGTTTTGGCCAAACGCAACAGTGCGGAGGCGACAAATCCATCTAGCCTTTGCTTGTCTCAAGTTGGTTGTCCTGTTCCCACCCCTATCACAACTCTTCCCATGATCTGTAGCATGAAAGCTAATTTTGCAAACGGACTTTTGAGGGCCTTTCTTTTATTGCGCGGCCAGACTTCTGTCATGCCACTGTCGAGAGGCGATGGAGACTTCGGCAGATGATCACCCCCTTTCAGGGGATGGGTTGTGAAGCTTATTTACTGTTTCCTGCGCGACTCAAGGTTATTTTAAATGGGAGGGTGCAAATGATTTTCTCTGAAATTAAGGCACAAGAGTACCTGACTGAGCTGAAAGAGGCAAGGGGGAGGGCTGGAGTAATGAGACCGTCTCAGGAGGATCCTACAGTTGGCTGAGAAGCTCTTCGAAGTTAAAGGGTACAGTTTTAGCTAAGTAGTATCTCCTTGAACGTCTAACTAGTTAATTACTTTGTGCTCTGTTTTTCTCTGGTCTGTCTTATTTCTACTAGTATTTAGAACACAGTAGTGTATTTCAGGGTTGGGGTGGGAGAATCCACAGCAGCTTGAGAAGTGAGCTCGGCTGCCTGTCATAGGTCATGGCTGACCTGTTTGCCTGTGAGGGTGGTTGACGGGGAGTGGGGGAGGGGGGTTTGAAGGGGAGGGTGGGGGGGTTTTGGGGGGATGGGGAGGTGGAGGGAATAGCACATGACTTGCCTGCGCATCATTCTTAGTTTTAACAATATCACAAGCCGTATATTGTGATGTTTATTACAGCAAAGAGCACCTGTTCACATAACAAAGTAGACATAATTAGCAATCACACAGTGGTGACAACTGTGTGTTCATTCATTGAAATTCTATAACAAGTAATGAAACTCAGTCAAGGTGTCACCCCTGCAAAATAGACTACTATGGTGAAAACGGGTGCCATCTTTAAGTACTGGGAATATCGCAAGCCATATAATACCCTCTCTAGCGATAAATGAGCGCTGTTAGCAAAAGCAAAATGACAACTACTATGTATTGTTTCTACAAAACAACTTTGAGGAAAATTTGTACTAAACAATTGAATGTGTTGAGGTTATTACATCTAGAGACATGTACCCGTTGACAATCCTATTATAGGAGATGAAAATGAATTACCATAGTATGAACCAGATTACATGTTAGGTAGCTGTTATCAAAGTGAGCCCTATTTTCCAGCACGGTAAACAGGAAATGACCCATTGTCAAAAAAGGATTATTATTGTAGGAACTAATTATTAATTGCAGGATAGAAACTGCTATATGTTGTGTGGAACATATTTTTATTGTAGAAACTAATCGCCAATAGCAGGATAATAACTGCTGTATAAGTGGTTTCAAGGGGCAAATGAACATAACAAAATTATATCTCACTCATGTCAAACAAGATTCAGAGACTCGTGCTACAGAAATATGCAATACAGTATCCAAACCAACAATAAAAGATGTTTCCTTAGGTTACAGAAAGTGATGAAATTCATTATTGATGTTTTGGCCAAACGCAACAGTGCGGAGGCGACAAATCCATCTAGCCTTTGCTTGTCTCAAGTTGGTTGTCCTGTTCCCACCCCTATCACAACTCTTCCCATGATCTGTAGCATGAAAGCTAATTTTGCAAACGGACTTTTGAGGGCCTTTCTTTTATTGCGCGGCCAGACTTCTGTCATGCCACTGTCGAGAGGCGATGGAGACTTCGGCAGATGATCACCCCCTTTCAGGGGATGGGTTGTGAAGCTTATTTACTGTTTCCTGCGCGACTCAAGGTTATTTTAAATGGGAGGGTGCAAATGATTTTCTCTGAAATTAAGGCACAAGAGTACCTGACTGAGCTGAAAGAGGCAAGGGGGAGGGCTGGAGTAATGAGACCGTCTCAGGAGGATCCTACAGTTGGCTGAGAAGCTCTTCGAAGTTAAAGGGTACAGTTTTAGCTAAGTAGTATCTCCTTGAACGTCTAACTAGTTAATTACTTTGTGCTCTGTTTTTCTCTGGTCTGTCTTATTTCTACTAGTATTTAGAACACAGTAGTGTATTTCAGGGTTGGGGTGGGAGAATCCACAGCAGCTTGAGAAGTGAGCTCGGCTGCCTGTCATAGGTCATGGCTGACCTGTTTGCCTGTGAGGGTGGTTGACGGGGAGTGGGGGAGGGGGGTTTGAAGGGGAGGGTGGGGGGGTTTTGGGGGGATGGGGAGGTGGAGGGAATAGCACATCACAGTACTTGAGGTTTAAATCTATAAATGAGAATAGAAAAGGAAATGGAAAGATAACAGTGAGCCAAAGAACCTGCTCAGGAGGGCTAAGAAGTCTAAAGAGGTATAACTGGGCTGGGAAATCTTCTACTTTGAGCCAATGAGTTTACGTGTAGCATCAATAAATATCTGTGGTTTGAATGACCTGCTTAAGAGGCAAAGAGCGGCAATTATCCTGAAAACACTATGTATAGATGTATTATGTGTCCAAGAGACTCATATAGAAGGCACTAATGGTAGTATTATGGAACAACTCAGGTTCAAGCTCATTGTTAACACCACACAAGGTACGAAAACAAGAGGGGTTGCCATCCTTTCCCGGCGTAATGGTATGGTTTTTAAAAAGAAGCTGTCCGATAGATGGGGACGCTGGGTATTGGTGGAATTTATGCTGCACGAGGAGGTATTTACTATTTGCTCAGTTTACGGTTCAACCGGGGATGATACGGAAATTTTAGAATTTTTGGATACTGAGCTTGCATCTTGGCCTACCCCAGTAATACTGTGTGGGGACCTTAACATTAACGGTTTGGGAGGGCTCTGGGGGGCAGCGGGAAGCAACTATATGGGTTGGAAGAAAAGGGTTTTTAGGGCGCTCACCAACCTAGTACAGAACAACGGGTGTGTAGTTGTGTGGACGCATTTTAAACCTGATGATCCTGAAAGTACGTTTTACTCTGCTCCCCATAAAGTAGTGGTTAGGCTAGATTACTTTTTTGTTTCATATTCACTTATTACTAGATGTAAGATAGAGAAACATCCCTGGATAATTTCAGACAATAACCCTCTAATTTTATTGATTGCGATAGGGAGGAGAGATAAGACAGAAAGGGTATCAACCTTTGAGAGAGCACTTTTAAAAGATATATAGTATATTTGACATATGAATGAATGGATCAAGGACTTCTTAGAGATTAATAGAAAGAGTGCTGTTTCTGGGGTAGTCTGGGACGCTTTCAAGGCTAGAGTCAGAGGGGAGACACTAAGCTATAGCTTGTACCGGCAGGGGAGGGAGCTACAACAGGAGAAAAAGCTCTGCAGTATTTTAGTGGGGGTCGAGGAGAAACATGCAGCGGCAATAATGTTGGGGAAACCTTTGGATGATATCCTGCTCAGGTGGGCTCTAGCTAAGGCAGAAATAGGGGATATTGCTGCAGCTGAGGCAGCTGAAAGGTTTCTTGCCAGAAGAGAGCATTTTTATGAGTATAGCAAAAGAGTGGGGCACACCTTGGCAGTTCGATTGAGACAAAAGAGTGCGGCGGGGAAGGTCCATGAAATTGTAGATAATAGCGGGAATCTGATTGAGGGTCTATCTGGGGCACTGGATGTATTTCAACAATTCTATAAAAATCTATACAGTGATGAGCAATCGGCAGAGCAATGGTTAATTCAAGGGCACTTAAGGGAAATCCCAATACAGGGTATTTCCCCTGAGGATAGGGATGCATTAGAGCCCATTGACACAGGAGGAGATCTATGCAGCAGTTGGTAATCTTACTCCTGGGAAAGCAGCTGGACCGGACCAGATTCCCCTGGAGTTATATAAAACGTTTCTGGATGTAATTGGTCTTGATCTGGTAGATATAATGTGCCAAGCCCAGCAAGGGAGCTCAGTTCCTGAGTCTGGTGCCGAGGCAGACATCATTGTATTGTTAAAGAAAGGCAAGCCAGCTAGGAGCCCAGTGTCTTATAGACCTATTACACTCATGAACAGTGATGCAAAAATCTTCTCTAAAACCCTGGCGACTCGCATAAATTCTGTTATTGGAAAAACAAATCTCCCCTTGTCAACATGGGTTCATACTGGGGAGGGGAACAACACAGCATATCCGTGAGTTTATTACCTGGTTTGATGCTGCTGAAGTCTCAGGGGACCCTATGGCTTTGGTGCTTATGGATGCGGAGAAAGCATTCAATAGGGTCTCCTGGGACTTTCTCTGGGCTGCTATGGGAGGGTTTGGTCTTGGAAACAGCTTTATTAAGGCAATTCAGGCTCTATATGAATCACTGTCGGCTCGAATTAGACTGAATAGGGGGTATACTGCACCTTTATTAATTATCCGCGGTACAAGACAGGGCTGCCCATGCTCATCCCTCCTCTTCGCCATATATATTGACCCACTGATCAGGAAACTGGCGGCTACTAATGGAATAACATCTCTTACTTATCACGGTCTGGAATCAAAAATGTTGGCGTATGCAGACGATGTTGCTGTGGTCACATTCAATGCTCAAACTTCCTTAGCCGCAAAAGAAAGTGAAGCGCAAGCTTTTGGTCTGATTTCTGGGTACCTATTAAATAATCAAAAGACACAGATAGTTAAGAATAGCGTGGCTGTATTGGATGATCCGCGGGTGACGGAATCAGCCGTGTATCTTGGTATAGATATCACACCAGACCTGGTGAAGTTGGTAGAGAAAAACATTAAGCCAATACTTACAAAGACCAAAAAAGATTTCGATAGGTTTCATAATTTGCATATGTCACTGGCGGGTCGGTGTTATGTGGCCAAAATGGTTTTTCCGCCTAAAGTATTATACTTCTTCAGAGCAATCCCGTTGGAATTTGAGAGACGTTGGCTTATAGTGCTTGAAAATTTAGTGAATAGATTTATTTGGGCACATGGTAAAACCAGGAGGGCTTTAAGGTATATGTCACTGCCATGAGAAAGAGGGGGCTGGGCAGCCCAAGATTTTAAGATGTATTACTGGGCAGCGGCCTTTCAATATATGAGCGGGTTTTTTGGCGGTAACGTTTCAGATCCCTGGTCTAGTATAGGCTTACCAGATGTATATACACTACTGTTGGGAGAGGAGGCTGAGAACTGTTTCATGCAGTTCAGCGAACCTAGTTATTTTAAAAAAACAAGATTTAAAACTTTGGCAGCTGCATATAAGCTCTGGTCCGCACTTCAAAAAAAGACGGGTCTCTGGAGGATACACTTTTATACTCAAATGTACAGAAACCCTACGTTTCCTGGAATTTTCGCAGATGCAATAATGTTAATCTGGATGGGGTGTGGGCTTCAGAAAATAGGGGATCTCTTAGGTCAGGATGGAATTCACGCATTCTGCGAAAATCAGAATAAATTCGTATTGAAAGGAGAAATATTTTTAAATATCTACAGATACGTAGTTTTCTTGCTGGGAAAAAGGGTGGGTCGAATGGTTTCAAGGAAGTTAAGGTTATTGATATTATAAGAGATAATAAAAACTACTCCATTAAGAGAATATATGCAGAACTATCGTTACTCAAACCGGATGATCTGGATAAGCATGGGAAGAAATGGGCAGATAAATTGGGAAAAGATGAAAATCGATCTCTTGACTCCCTAGAGCTAGGACAGACTATTTTGTGCTCTGCGGGGCTTCAAGCGCAGCATTTTAAAACAATATTTTCACTGTACTATACTCCTGCGAGGATTGCTCAGTGGGGAGGACAGGAAGGAATTAGATGTCCTCTGTGTGATGGTTTGGACACCGATATAATTTACATGTTTTCAACCTGCCCTCGCCTAAATACCCTAAGGCGTGCAATGGAATTTTTTTTTGACCAAACGCTCAATATGAAAGTTTTGCTTACTCCTGAACTAATGCTTTTGGGGATAAATAGTAGAAACACAAGTAGTATCTTATTATTTCCTCTTTCTAGCAATGGCTGCGCTGCAGATCTGTATAGCCTCTGCCTGGCTTGATCAGGCAGCACCAACGTTCCAGCAATGACTTGCTGGACTTTTAGCCTCCTATAATATGAAAAAGGGGATATATGAAAGGAAGGGCAAAAGAGGGAGAATGATGGGTAGGCGAATCTGGGCTCCAATATATAGATGGAAAGAAGATATGATTGTAGGTGATTTGTAGATCTATAACAAAGGGGTAGCTTAGTAAATCTGTTCTTTTACTTGATGTTAGATCTGAAAACAACAATTAATTTAACATTTTCCCATTTAGAGAAGAATTGTTTTGTAAGTGTCTTAAATGATTTAATGGCATTTGTGCAAATTGTAACTGATTATTCTCGGTCCCCAAGTACTAATTGTTTTAAGTAAAACTGCTGTTTAATAAAATATTTTTAAAAAGTTTTTTTAAAAAGAAAGCTAATTTTGGTGTTATCCGGATGAGTTGTGTGTATAGGACATTTGTCATCTTTATTCTTGATTGCTCTGACATGCTCTTGTATACGGAGTTTGAGACTCTGTGTACTACTTCCAATGTATTTTTTTTTTTACACGCACATCTGATCATGTAAACTGTATGTGTAGTCTTACAGTTGATGAAGGAGTTGATTTTAAATTCCTTCGACCTATTGTATTGAAAGAACATCTGTTTATTGGTACGTAACTGCATACACAACAGTTGCCACAAGTAAAGGATCCATGTGGTCTTTCTGGTATCCAAGTTTTGGTTTTGTCATTCACTTTCCTGACATAACTGGGGCATAATAGATTTTTCAAACTCTTGCCTCTTCAATATGTTACTTTGGTTTAGCTGATATAATGCCCATCGGCATGGTGTTCGATTTCAACAGGTGCCAAGTTTTTTCTTAGGATTTTGTAAATATGGCCACTATAAGTATTGTTTTCTGTTATGAATGCTACTTCTGTTTGGGGTGTAGCATCCCCTTTTCTGTTGGTGTCTGTCACAAGTGTTCGCTTTCTGCCCAGTTTAGCTATGTTTTTCTCAGCATCATTTAAACAGATGTTATCATATCCCCTCTCACTGAAATCATTTCTTATTTTTTTAATGATTCTACTAAATTTATAGTCTTGACTACAGTTGCGTCTTGCCATTTCGCCATATGGTATGGCCTTTATTGTAGGTTTTGGATGGCAACTAGTTGCATGGAGTACACTGTTGGATGATGTTTACTTCCTATAGATGTCACTATGTATCATAGTGATGTTGATATACAATCCATATATGTATATTTATGTGGCTTCTAAGGTCCAGAAACTCTATCTCATGTTTTGAATGGTTGATGGTCAATTTTACATTGAATTTTTTGTTGTTTAGATATGCATATCTCTTCAGATCTTCATTACTACCATTCCAAATCATTATTATATCGTCAATGTAACGACCATAAAAAATAATGTTTTAAACCCAATCCTTTGCATTAGAGCCCCAGGCATGCTCATATCAAACAAACCCATAAAGAAATTTGCATAAGATGGAGCAAACCTGGAGCCCATGGCAGTCCCTTGCTTTTGCAAGCACCAGTCATTGTCGTGTAGAAAAACATTTTGCATAAGGATCATTTCGGACATCTCAAGAAGCATGTGTGTATGCTCCAGGTGTTTTGCATTGCATTTATAAATTACATTTATTTTTGGATGCAACTGTAAAGACTTTCAATGTCCATAGTGACAAAAATGAGCTTGTCACTGTCCCATTTAAAATCCTCCAGTTTGCATAGTAGGTCCCTACTGACCTTCAAATACGAGGAAAGATTCAGAACAAAGGGTTGTAGAAATGTATCTACATACTCAGCAATATGTTCAGTTGGTCCTCCATTTCCAGATATTATTGGTCTACCTGGAGGAAAAGGGCAACCCTTATGTACCTTTGGTAGAATATAGATACATGGATGTCTAGAGTGCTGAGCCAATAGATATCTGTATTCTAGATCTGTGATCAGGCAGGATTCATGCCAGTCCGTCAGTTTTGCATTGATGTTTTTCTCTATCATCGCTATGACATTTCTTTTTAACCTTTCATAGCATGTTATGTCACTAAGTTGCCGATCTATCTCCCTCAAGTAACAACTGAGGTCCATCAAAACTATGTTGCCGCCTTTGTCAGCTTCACGGACTACCAGACTTGAATCATCCTTAATTGACTGCAAAAAGTGTCTCTCCCTCTTAGTCATGTTCGATTGGTGTCTACATTTTTTATCATTTGCATGTGTATCTTCTAGATGATATAACTCATGCATTACTTTATCAAAGAATTCATCAATTACAGTATTGTTGTTACTAGGTGGTATATATTTGGATTCATTTTATAACCCACTATCTATTGTAACATCTTCCTGTGAATCAAGTTCACGGGCCAATTGGTTTAAGTCACTTGTGTCTTCATCATCATGTAGTGTCGTAATCAGATGTATCACATTCAAGTCACATATGAAAAGTTTCTATTCAATCGCAGTATTTGATATAGGATATTGCACAGTAGGATGGTCTTCAAAGTGTTTTTAAAATTTCAATTTCCGTACAAACTTGAATAGATCTAAATGTACATTTTCGAAATTAAATTTCTCAGTTGGACAGAAATTAAAACCTCTGCATAAAACAGACATTTCATATTCGCTAAGTACTCTAGACGAAAGAATAATGACACTTAATTCGTTCATTTTTGACAAATCATCAGAACTCCCCATAATATGGTTCACATTCTCAACTATTTCATTATTTCCGTATTCTCCAATCTTGCTTTTACTCCTGCCCTTGTGTTTCTTACCACCCCTTCTGATTTGTCATTGAATTATTTCTTTTTGTTGCCCAACCGATATCGCTGAAGCTCTGGAAAGTGGATTTAAAGTGGATCCCAAACATGTCCCCTCCCCAAAATCACTATCTACAGAGGAGAGAGATGTACTGCTAGAAGATATACTGGCTTCCCGGTCATTATTGATTTGATCCGATGCTGCTTTTGTACTGATATCATCATACTTTTTAGCAAAAGTAAAAATGTGACCTCTTTCGTAATCACCCTGATCTCTCTGAATTTTTGGTTGTGTTTTATCTTTAAGATATAGCTGATAACTAGTTAGTTATTTCTTCAAGATTATCTGATTTTTTAGTATGACCTCTGTCAGGTTGGTATAATTTATCTCTTTCTCAAGTTTAGTTATTTCATCTCCTATTTCCGGACCTTGAGCTCTGAATTTCTGATTACTATTTCCATCATTTTGTAAGAAGCTACATAGAGACCTTCTTCCCATTCTTCTAATAATTCCGAGTCAAGAACCTCAGGGTTAGGAAATATTAGAATGCGCAAGCCTCGCGGTATTCGTTTATTCTGCAATTTTTTAAGGTGGTCCCATCCCAACATTTGGCCAGTTATTGTATTTTAAGCCTTAAGATTTTTTGGAAGAAGAAACCACTCTCACATTTGTTTATTTAGATGACAACAATTTATTATTTCAAATCGTGTACTATGTATTGAAGATTTATGATGTATATATAATGGAACTTGATATTGAGTGCTGAACCACTGCTGTATATGTTCATTTTGGGAAGTAATTCCCTTTTAGAAGTGTAGAAGGGTCGCACCTCTTGTTTGTTGCACCACTGTGAATTTGACTCCACTTTTTCTATTCTGTGCTGACGGGTGCACGATTTGTGTGCCTTGATCCTTCTCCTGTGCTAATCCATTTTCTGATCTTGTTTATGCTTTAGTATCTACTTATGAGATGAAGTTTGACCATAACCCTCTGTTTTTGTTTATTTAATTATTTAAAGGGTTAAACTGAGAGCAATAGAAAACCACATTGAACAAAGTCGGGTGAGTTTCTGTAGCTCTTAAACTGTGTGGCATGTCTGATCCCTGATACGTGAATTCACCTTCTCTGAGACATTCTCAGCCTGGTCCTGTTGGATTCCCTTAATTTAAAGTGTAAATGAAAGTACATCTCTCACAATTGAAAGTATTGTTTGAAAGGCCACGACTGGCTGAATTGTATTGTATTGTAATTGCATTTATATAGCGCTGACTACTCCTGACGAGGTGTTAAAGCGCTTTATACCAATTAAAAGCTTTATGCCCAGTCAGGGCTGGCTTTAGGGCGGTGCGACCTGTGCCACCGCACCGGGTGCTGGCTTCCTGGGGGCGCCGTGTTTGAAAGTTTATTATGCTTTTGAAGCACCTGCTGCAGCGTTTCGTCCCCCCTGGCAATTACCAGGCCTCACATAAATGTCAGGATAACTCATGTGATTAATTATCTTCCTGGAGAGAGATCAGCATTTTGTATAGTTGACGTTTTGACTTAAGTGAAGTTAGTGCAGAGGGTTAATATGCCTGCTGCAAAGAACGTGTCCCAAGTAGATTACAGAGTGGGTATGATGTAAACAGATCAGCAGGTTACTGCTTTCAAAAGGGACATCCTTTTGATACTTGCAATTTATAACTTAAAGTCCTAATATAGAATAGTGAGCTATTAACTTTCATCCTAGAACTGCATACGCACTGCAAAGTATACATTATTAGAACATTGATTAATGTTGCAAAAAGGGTTAATTTAGCTAGAAATCGATTCTTATTATTAAAGAAAACTCCCAACTATGCTGTTTCTTTTTCGACTCTGAGTGTGTGCTTCTCCACACCAAGCACTCTTAAACTATACTGCCTACCAGTATGGATGACATGTGACTCCTACACTTTTAGTTCTTTGGCTTATGTAACATTTCCTATACACTGATTTACACACGTTTGATTGATTGTCTCTGTGTAATGTGCGTGTGAGGCAAAGTGCTCGGACACCCTACACTGGTATGTGTGGCGCTATATAACTAATTCAATGCATCTGAGAGAGTGTGGTTATGGAGACTTGGTCACTGTTAAAGGATGCTAGTGAGAGAATCCGTGGTGGAGGTGGTCATAAGGGGGGCGCCAACAAACATTGTAACACAGGGCGCCACCAGCACTAAAGCCGGCCCTGTGCCCAGTACACAAAGGAAGGAGTGACATTAACCCCAATTATTTTGTAAAGCTCGTCTTTTTTGTATTAATTTAAAAAAATCAACCTGAGCTTGCTCATGAAAATCTACAATATGCAACCTTCCCAAGCGTGCTTACACTCACACAATTTAGAAGTTTTTTCCCCCTGGCTTCAGGCAGTTTTAAGACTCGCTTGATCCAGGGAACATGGGCACCATTTGTTATGTATTTTTGCCTGGTTTAATTAGTACAGTCAACAGAAAATACAGCCTTAAGACAGTCTTACACCAGGATAGGGATATATTTGCTAGTTGAATATAAGGAAAGCCTTTAGGAAAGCTGAAGAAGCATTGAAAATGCAATAGGTCTCGCATTTGTTTGAGTTAGAGCTATTGGCATTGTAAATGACATTGTCTTTTACCAATGTATTATGGAGTGGTTGTATGTGTTTTCAGCAATGACGTTAAGAGAACTCCAGAATTACAAGCATTTTAATTGGCTCTTATTTTAAGTTTTGGTTGAAGGGGCTCTGGCGTAGAATAAACATCATACAGTTGCTGTAACACGTAAGGCAGTCAAGTTCCCTACTGACGCCTGACAACCAGCAGCTTCACAAGCAGAATGCTTCAGTAACAGTTACATGAATCCACAGCATCAATCCTGGCAGAACATAATAAAAAAGAACCAGATTTTATTGTAAATTGTTCTATGTAACTTGCATCCAAGCGCCGGCCAAACAAACTTAGAATGTAAAATCACAAACTATCCACTGAAGACCCATGATGGTGAGAAAAGTCTTGAATAATGATAAATAAAACAAGTGCCCACAAGGTCTGAAAGGACTTCTGTGTGCCATCAGGTTGACATCCAGGTACGGTTTGTGGCAATTTCTTTGCCTTATATTTCTACTACGTTAAGAGACCCTGTTGAGCCTTCGAGTTATTCCTCGAAAGGGCTAAGGATGCCACAATGACACTCCCTACTTGGTTTTCGTGCCAATCCTCTTAGTATACTCGGAGATCCAGCAGGGCAGGATGCAGCATTACTATTATGGCATTATCTCATTTTGACAAATAATTATATCAAACGGATAGGCAGAAAAAGAACATTTATTGGACTTGGAATCAAGGTTTATGTGTCAGGATATCAAAGCCCAAAAATATCATGGGGACAAAGTATCGAGGCATAAGTAGTTTTAGTGGTGCGGTTACACCAATGCAATGTGCAACAGCAACTCTGAGAATGTTCTGGTGGTTTGGTGGCACGGGCATTTCACGTAGTACATATTAGAAAACAAATGAGCTGCCTTTCATTCATGTCCTAGCAGACAGGCTCGCGTAGCTTACTGTCTGCAGAAGACCAGCAACAGACGCAGAAGTGTTGCACTGGGTGTTCTCCGTGACCACACTGATGCTGTGGCACACACGCAGTGCAGGTCGCCAATGTCGCACTGTGTATCCGTTGTGCTGCAGGAACTATTGTACCCATTCCACAAGCCAGCAAATTGGAGCAAGGGGGTTGTGAACCAATGGAATGCAAGAAGGTGTAATTACACTCAGTAGAGTGATTACAGCAGGTCATACAGACAGCGCATGTGCACTGATGCTCGACCTAAAATTATATGGCAATATTTGTGAAGCAGTGTAACTAAAAAAGGTTAAAAAAAAGTTTCATCGCCAGTTGCCTTCTCCTGTAGTGAACGTTTTACGGGGGTGGGGGAGAGGTGAGCATCATCATTTCTTTGCAAAACAATATGGCGTCTTATATCTAAATATGGAAGAATGAGCAAGTAAGTAAATTGTGTTCAGGCCAAGAAACAGTTAAGCCCCAGTTCTATTTTTTTTTTTTTAAAAACAAGCATTGGCATAGCCAATGGGTCTTGTCTTTGGGACCTTATAAGTATTTAGCAATGCAGCACATTATACTGGGTGCCACAACATCTATTGTTCTTTAACAAGAAAGCTTTGTGCATAGAACAGCCTTGCTAGGTGCTGAGATGTGGCAGGCATTCAATGGCGTGCACTTAGAAAGCGGGTGCACAGGGTTCGAACTCATGGTAGTTTTCTGTTCAAAAGCCGTCTCTCAGGAGTCTGCATGGTAGTGGTACAGACGCCAACCATTAATTAGATGTACTGGTGATCGAAGTGCATGCCCCAAAGTATGTGTGTATAAAACTATGCCAATGGGTTTAATGGGAGTAGCCTTGTGCTAAGCCTGTGTGCTCTGCATGCCTGACTATAAATGGCTCTAGGGCAAGGCAATGCTGGGGGGGACATCTGGCTTGCTCTCACGAACATACAGAATGCTGGGTTTGGTGGTGGTAATTTACACCTTCCTGCTCTTTGGATTTATTCAGCAATTGAACAGCACATGATCGGGCATTACTGTGGCATCGCTGTACTTTTCAACATAGCAGCTGTATGAGCTTTCAGCTGCATGACCTTTGGAGCAGTCCTGATGTTTACAACAGAGACCGCAGTGTGATTTGGGCTGTCGAGACTGGCAGCTGACAGACCGAGTCAAGCTATGAAGAAGTTTCTCCCTTCTATGCTTTCCAGATGGCAGGGGTTGGGTCACATGCCTTGGCAAACCGCAGTGGTGAAACAGTGGTCCCAGTCCACCAGGGAAGGCTTTATGCAGTTTTAAAGAGCGCGAACCAGGTGGAGGGAGGCGCAGACTTCCACTCTTTGTCCAGGCGCTTCGAAGAACAGACGATAAAATAAATACCCAGAAAAATCCAGGAGGGAACTTGAAAATGTAAGTTGCACTGGGTACCAGTGCTGAAAAAAGCAAGCACTGCTACTAAATAGGAAGGCAGCCGTGGCAGCTCGGCTGGACTGCAGAGGCTCTGGCCACCAACAAACACCAGGACGCTCTAGTAGGACTCAGAGACACACCCCGTCACTGTGACCAATAGATTAGCTGTGCTCTGACAGTGAACTTGTGAGGGATCGTTTAAAAGCCCGCGCTCTGAGTCCGTCATTTTCCCATCCTCAGCTCCTACACCAGTTAACGCCTTGTCAGAGTGGTAGAAGACGCAAAATTCAGCTGCATGCCAGACGTGAGGCTTTAGAGATTTCTGCAAATCTGTTGCTGGGCCGGTATGCTCAGCCCCCTGCCAGCATATGCTTTACCATTCTGAATGTAGGTACAGGCTGCAGCGGGGGTGCATGCAAGCCCTGGGCACACACAGGCACAACAAAACGGCCCAGATATTTAAAAAAATATTGCAATGCAATAGGTCTCGCATTTAAATGCAAGAACTATGGCGTTGGAAAGAAGTGGCCGCCATTGTCCTGGCTGCTTGAAAAGAGAGAGCGCACATGGCACGCTGAATGTAGGAAAGCACGTCATGCCTGCAGTAACAAAAACTCAATAAAGTGTCATGTCCTTTAGGCTAGTCCTGTCATGTATACCGCCTTTTTACATGCATCGTCCTATCCACACGACAATAACGGTTTCAATCAGGTGACCTTTTACCTAGTAGCTTCGACACCAGGCTTGTTGCATTCTATCATAATCCCTGTAGCTCACATACATAAACATGTCCCCAGGCACGGCAGAATTATTCTGTATAAGGGTCACCACTTTTTTTTCATCCTTGGCAACAGCCAGCTGTGCATGATCACATTTGTTTGAAAAAGCACTGGTGATTGTTTTCAAAACATTTATGATTGTTTTAAAAACATATTGATTCTAGTAAAAACCCTGGAGTGACTACTTTAGTATAAAAGACCCTTACTCCCCCCGACAAATAAGAGCAGAATTCCTTCGAAGCTGAGATGGGGGTCCTGCTTGCTGAATTTTCGATGCACAGCGGTCTGAGATGGGGTCCTTCGTTCTCAATAATCAGGTGAGGGGGCTGGTTCATCCCTAGGGATGTCTTGGCTACAGATACCTACACATACGCATATAAATGCTACATGCACAGTCTGGGCTAGGTACATTTAGGCAAATTATTTTAGGCCACGCATTATAGGAATATGCAAGTGCTACTGTTTTTATCTGAACTGCTTATGTTCATTTTATTTGCACTATGGTAGTACTATTTACTATATTGGTACTTGCCATATCATTTGTATGCTTCTGTCGCCTGATTGTTGCAGCACATATGTTTTACACAAGACTGATGCTGGACCAATAAATACTTATTGAAACGTCCTAACCGCCATTCTGTGTATTCTTCTGAGAATAAGAGAGCACGAGTTACGGAGCGAAAAGTACTGTACTGAGGGATCAGGGTTTTCATGTTCAGTGGTTGCCAGTAACTACCTACACCACTGTAGAATACAGGGGGGTGGGAGTGGCACTGTTGAGCTAGCTGGTCTAAAGTCTGACATACCCTGTGGGGATGTCCAGAGTCAGTTTAGACACCAAGCCCTCAGTGTAGGTCATCCAAAATGCGCAGGTCCTGGGGGATGGATGATGGATGGATGGATGGATGAAGGACAGCAGACGGAAGCTGAACTCAGTCAAGACAGAGGTCCTCATTCTCGGACCCGCCCCATCAGCCTGGGACGACTCTTGGTGGCACACGTCACTAGGCACAGCCCCGGAACCCACTGACCACGCACGCAACCTGGGGGTCATCCTCGACTCCACTCTCTCCATGACCAGGCAAGTCAACGCCGTCTCCGCGTCCTGCTTCAACACCCTCCGTATGCTCCGCAGGATCTTCAAATGGATCCCCCTCGACACGAGAAAAACCGTTACCCAGGCCCTCATCACCAACAGACTCGACTACGGGAACGCCCTCTACTCAGGAACTACAAACAAGCTCCTGAGACGACTCCAACGCATCCAGAACGCCTCGGCCCGACTCATCCTCGACGTCCCCCACCGCAGCCTCATCACACGCCACCTGAGAGGTCTGCACTGGCTCCCCGTCAACAAAAGGATCACCTTCAAGCTCCTAATCCACGCACACAAAGCACTGCACAACACCGGACCCACCTACCTCAACAACCGACTCAGCTTCCACACCCCCACCCGAAGCCTCTGCTCAGCCAACCTCGCCCTCGCCACAGTCCCTCGCATCTGAAAAACCACCGCCGGCGGCAGATCCTTCTCCTACCTCGCCGCCAAGACCTGGAACACTCTCCCCACCATCCTACGACAGACCCAGGACCTGCTGGCCTTCAGAAGACTCCTCAAGACCTGGCTCTTCGACCAGTAGCACCCCCCCCCCCCGCCCCAGCGCCTTGAGACCCTCTCGGGTATGAAGCGCGCTTTACAAATGCAGTGATTGATTGATTGATACACAACAAAAGAAAATAGTGCTTACAGACTAAATGACAAGTACAGTGTAACAACCGAAGTAAAAGGGCCCGTCGCCATAGGAGGTTACAAATGAAGACAAGGGGGTGCTAAGGAGGGACTAAAAAGCCTGTTTACGAATCAGAAGCCATCTTTTACGAAGGACAATAGCACAAGCCAATGACAAATATGGGTGGAGAGCTTCTGTTACATACGCCAGTACAACAAGTCTCGCAGGGCAGCGCATGCGCGCTGACTCTAGGCTCGACCTACAAATGCAGCTTCTCCTTGTTGCTGGTAAATGGTCCGGCAGATTTATTGCTTTATTGGGTTGGACCCTGGAGGTGAGGTCTCTGGTATCTTTAGCATGCACATTATTCGGAAGGACCTGTCCCCCATTGTGCACCCGAGTAGCAGCCATTATTAATTGGGCATAAAGGTTCATCAAAGGCAACTAAAGTTCATGGACTGTGAGTACCACAGGAAATAACCACCTATTAAACGTGATTTAACAAGAGCATGGCTCTGCACCACCGCTGGGCGCCACCTGGGCTGGGCGCCACCAAGGATGTGCTCCACATACGCAAGGGAAGCTTCCAACAATGAGTCTACTTTCAAGAAGAGTCAACTTTTTTCTATGCATGAACATTGTGGCAATGTTAAAATGACTTGTTTCTCAAGATGGCATAATTGCTACCGTCTAAGCAGACGACCTCTAGTTTGAATGCTACCCATTCATACATAGTCTCAATATTTTATTTTGTGTACACGAAAATTGGAAATGCAACCCCCCTTACAGCTCCTTTGTGTACAAAGCAGGCCTTGGGAGAAGTAAAGGCTGCAACAACTGATTGCACCATGGGGGAGTCCTCGTGCAGACTAGCTCTGGACTAGGTCCAGGCAAAATTTCTGTTGCATTGGTGTAAACTTGCGTTTTGCGAAATTCCCAAAATTGTATTATTATGCCACATCGCGTAAATTTGTGTAATTACTCTAAAAATGTGCATAATTACACAGGACCAAATCCTAAGCAACCATTGGTAAATGCATTAGATTTTGCCCATTTAATTATTAATAGACTGTTTTTTGTTGTAAGTTGTAGCTTGCTGAGACGTTGTACAATATAATTTACATAAACTCTCAATGTGTTATAACTTGTTCATGTACAAAAAGGCAATATATTGTGCTGTTACTAGTAGTAGTGCAGGTAAGAAATAGCAACATTTTAAGGAGAATAATAGAATTAATTGATGTAATAGCAATATCATGTGTTTAGAGGATTTCTGACAACTTTTGGGTTTGTGGCCACCACGTCTCCTGCACCATTCAAATTATGCCCCTATTACCTGTAAGATAACTCCATTTGTGACTGCCTGTTTTGTAGTAAAATATAGCAATATTTGGTGTTTAGAGAAGTTATGACAACTTTTGGCCCCAGTTCCACTGCACCTGCAGCACCATTCAAATCATGACCCTATTGCCTGTTAGGTAATCATACTTGTGGCTGCCTATTTAGTAGTAAAATATTGCAATCATTGGTGTTTAAAGGGGTTCCCAGAGTTTTGGACCCTGGCGTCATTTCACCTGCTGCATCATTGAAATCATGACTTTCGTGCGTACAAGGTAACTGCATTTGCGACTGATTGTTTAGTTGTTCAATATAACAATAGTTAGTGTTTAGAGGAGTTCTGACAAGTTTTAGCCCTAGTGCCACTGCACCTGCAGCACCATTGAGTAAATGGCCCTAGTGACTGCTAGATAACTGCCCATGTGACTGCCTATTTAGTAGTGAAATATAGCAGTAATCTGGATTTAATGGGTTCCCTACAGCTTTTGATCCTGGTGCTACTGCACCTGCTGTACCATTCAAATGGTCCCCATCTCCAGGCCCCGAAACAAAGTTAGGGAGCGCCGTCGCGCTCCCCGTGAAGATGACCCCAAGCGGGGTGCCAGAAGCACACTCTGGGCCCCGCCGATGTTGGATGGAGGGGAGCGCCGTCGCGCCCCCCTCGGAGTTGTTCAGGGACACGGGACCCCAACCCCAGGACCCGGTGTCAGGAGAAAGGAGGGGGGAGTGCCGCCGCACTCCCCCACTGCAGCCGGAGGAAGGCGGGGGAGTGCCGTCACACTCCCCCGAGGTCCGGACAACCTGGCAGAAGCTTCGTGTCTGCCCGCAGGAGCGGGCAGACCAGAAGAGATGTGCTGGCTCCCGCGGCAGCATGCGAGGGTGCTGGCCGGGCGGGGAGCTGGCGGAGGCAGCCGGGGGTGGGCTCCCTGGGCTGCCCTCCAACGTGAGGGCATGCGGGGGTTCCGGGTGGGACCGGGACCCCGAGAGGACACCCGGGTGGGACCAAGCTCCCGAGGAAGAGCGAGAGAGGTGAAATGGGCCCAGGTAGGACCGGTCACCCGAAAATGCACAGATCGGCCAGGGGTGGGCTCCCAGAGCCGTAAGACTCACCTGGGTGTCCGGTTGGGCTGGACCCTCCAACGGCAGGCAGACAGTGCCAGAGGCCGACATCGCGGCTCTCCCTGGAGCAGTGGGGGAGCCGCTGCTCTAATATGCTGGAGTGCCCATAATGCCTTGAAGGCCCGGACCGGCTTGCAAGGAAAAGTCAGCGTTTTCTTTGCTTGTGGTGGCCCCAGGAGAACGGGGTCACCACCACATGTGTGCACAGGTGCAGGGGGAGCTGCAGGAGCAACGCAGTCTCTCCCAGCATGAAAATGGAAGTCTCCCCATAAGTCTCAGGGGGACTTGAGAAGAATAACGCCTCAAGGGCTCATCGAGCATTTAAACACCTTCTGGGCTGGAACTTTTGTTCTACAGCTGGGGGTGTTCTGAGAAATACACCAAGGGATGAAGAGCTGAGTTGGGGATGGCTGGTAAAGGGCATCCCCTGAAGATGAAGAGGTGTAATTGTACCCATAGTGCATTTACAAATGTTATTTCTTTCAGGGAGTCACTGTGATGTGATGTACCAGTGTAAGGTGATGTCATAAGCAAAGTGGGTTATGTTGCCAGACATTCCTCTTAGGGTGTCTGGCTGTATATGCGTAATTCTATGATTTCATCTGTACTGCCTTTAGGGGCTGTCATTCCAATGCATTCTAATGATCCACAAATGTGATGAGTACTGTCATTCTAAAGTGATGCTTAAACATGTATTCTTGCTGCTGCGCTTAGGTGAAGACTGCTAGCCCTTAAGATGTAGAGGTGTATACTTCCTCGTCAGTAGGAAATGCTCAGTCAGGGTTATGTGTCACCAAGGCAGAGTTACCCATTTTTAAGGCTTGTTGAGATAATGGGGTGGGTCGCCACTGGGATGGTGCCAGTGCGCAGGGCCCTCACTCCAGATTATGTTCAACTAACTGTGATGGGGCAAGATGATGTGCATACATGGGAGTGCTGGGGGGGGGGGGGTGGAGGTGTTATGCAATGTGGCAAAGTAATTCCAACAGCTTATGTATATTTGTAAATTGGTGCATAGTATTGAGTAGTGTGTGTGTTTAATAAATGTACTCCTACTTTTATAAAGCAAAGTACAGACTGGGCAATCAATTATTGAGTGTTATTTCTGCGCACCTGCAAATGGCGATTACTAGCCCACACCACCTCCCTTGAGTAAGCCTCAGACTGCTCTGCAACGCTACCCTCTGAGAGTCAGGCGCTACAATTAGGTGTTTGGTTCCCAGTGAAGGACAAATGTAGTCATGTTATTTGTGCAGGCCTCACAGATGCTGCCTCATTTTCCAACATCCACCAATTGATTTTAATACATTTCCTGATTTACCATTAGTGATAGACCTGGGACTGCATCAAAATGCTACGCCTCCCCAGGTGAGGTGTAACAAGGAGAAACCTCTTTATTTACTTGTTCTTTCATTTTTCAATAGGTGCTGCATTCTGCGTCACACATAGAAAGAGGAAAATGCCTCTCAGGATTGTTTGTGTGCAGGAAGGTGTCACTTTAGGACAAAAACAAGACTGGCTACCATGGTGCAAGGGTGCCAGAATTAGCGCTAGGCATCCAAAAGTGAATGTATGACGATAAAACGCAAAAATTTACAAGGCATGCCTTTACAAAATAGTTTTTACATCGCAACATCCATTGAGACGCATGTTTTTACATCGCATGCCATCACAGCGCATGTTTATAAACTACATTTACAACGCATTCCATTACATCGCATTATACCATTACAACACATAACATTACAATGCATACCATTACATTGCATTTAAGGTAAGTGTTGGATAGTGGAGGGGTAAAAATTACTATTCCCACTCCAGTGAGTGCAACAGTAGGGTAAGTGTTGGATACTGTAGGGGTAAAAATTACTATTCCCACTCCAGTGAGTGCAACAGTAGGGTAAGTGTTGGATAGTGTCAGGGTAAAAACTATGCATTGTAATGGTATGTGTTGTAATGGTATGCGTTGTAGTGACATGCATTGTAATGAAATGCTCTGTATTGACATGCGATGTAATGGCTGCGTTGTAATGACATGCGAAGTCAAGGATGTTGCGATGTAATGACTGTGTTGTAAAGGTAGTGTGATGTAATGACTGCGTTGTAAAGGTTGTTTCCCGCCAAAAGTGCGCCAGCAATAGGAAAGGATAGGAATATGCTGTATAATGGTAAATACGTTGCACTCCTGCCCGCTTCCTATCACACAGAGCAGTGCAGTGCAGCAAGGTGGCTTGCTGCATAGCGCTACGTGAAAGATTGATCAATCTGCCCCAGTGTGTTCAATCAATGTGGACTTTGTGGAGGCAACTATTGCAGTCTTTATACATAATGGAACACCTCAACTCCAGCTGGATACAGCCACTCTAGCCCACAGTGTAAGGGCATAGTCCAAGATGTAGAGCTGCCCCCTGTGAGCAGCAGTGCACTGCACAGAAGAGAGGATCTGTGCTGTGCCCTAGAGTACATTGAGTTAGGTACAGGCAGACATTGGATTTGTAGCCATTAAACGAGAGAATGTGAATACTGTTCACTACAGTTCGATCATGACAAATGCTTTAGTTACTTGGTAGAACTGAGAGGTTGGGGCCTGAGTGTTTCAGAGGAGCTTGGAGAGAGATATCCTTAGCTGTGTGTGAGGTCCATACAGTATCCTCTGTTGGTCATGTGATCCTTAGCTGTGTGTGGGCTGTTCATGGGATCCCTACTGGGCATGAGGTCTGCATGGGATCCTGAGCTAGGTGTGAGGTCTATGCAGGATCCTGAGTTGGGTGTAAAGTCTACATGGGATCCTGAGCTGAACATGAGATCCACCTGGGATCCTAATATGAATGTGAGGTCTACGTGGGTGTCTTGTTGTTGTCCAGTTCAGGGTGCTGTGAACACAAGGCCAGTGCTCAGTATGGAGCCGCTCCTCACGCCATCTCTCTTTCTTCCCTTTCAGTGAGACCCAGTGGAGGGATCCAGTGTGGAGCCCAGAGTATCAGTGACAGTCATGTGGAGTTATCATGCTCCTGGCCTGGGGGGTCCCCACCTGCCAACTTACAGCTGCAGCTGTCCCCCAGCATTGATGCCAATGCAAACAATGAGGTAAAACGTAACGTGTCCCGGAGCGATATCACTCCTAACATGACCTTGACATGCAGAGGGGCACAGGAAGGATACACCGACAACTGTTCTTTGGCACTGGGTAAGTTTCTAGTGTTTACCATAATTTGACTTGTGCTGCATATTGTTTCTCAGTGCCTGTGCGTGACTCAAGTTAAGAACAATTGTCATAAACACTAGCTTTAAACGCTATTTTGTCACTGCGCTCACATCAGAGCACCACATTCCAAGCTCTGAAGGCACTACTTTACCCGGTGGCCTTCTTAGACCTTCACCCAGGCCTCCAGAAACTGAGAAAGAGGGTGGGATGAGCAAGGGTGCCACAAGTCATGGACTTACCCGTCAGTTGTAAGTCTGAGGAGACCAGCATCTCGCAGGGAAATGCCTCGCTAATAAGGAGCAGCTGTCACAGAGCCGCTGCCACAGAACC
Organism: Triturus cristatus; assembly: GCF_964204655.1. NCBI lineage: Eukaryota > Metazoa > Chordata > Amphibia > Caudata > Salamandridae > Triturus > Triturus cristatus. The sequence goes on along the minus strand of NC_140590.1, from coordinate 34,897,419 downwards.
TCTGCCACAGAGCTGCTCTCACAGAGCCGCCATCACAGAGCCGCCGTCACAGAGCCGCCATCACAGAGCCGCCGTCACAGAGCCGCCGCCACAGAGCCGCTGTCACAGAGCTACTGTCACAGTCACGGGGCCGCTGTCACAGAGCCGCTGTCACAGAGCCGCTGTCACAGAGCCGCGACCACAGAGCTGCTGTCAGAATCAATATCACTGAGCCACTGTCACAAGCCGCTGTCACAGATCAGCTATCACAGAGCTACTGTCATAGAGCCGCTGTCACAGACCTGCTGCCACTGAGCCGCTGTCACAGAGCTGCTGCCACAGAGCCACTGTCACAGACCCGCTGTCACAGAGCGGCTGCCACAGACGCTGTCACAGAGCCGCTGTCATAGAGCCGCTGTCACAGAGCCGCTGCTACAGAGTTGCTGCCACAGAGGTGCTACCACAGCCGCTGCCACAGAACATCTGCCACAGAGCCACTGTCACAAAGCCACTGTTGCAGAGCCGCTTTCAGCTCAGAGTCGCAGTCACCGCCGCTGTTACAGAGCCGCTGCCACAGATATACTGTCACGGAGCTGCTGTGATAGAACTGCTGCATGGGACAAGCCAGGTTACATTCATTGAGAGCAGAACAGGGTGGAAATGGATGAGAGTCTCTTGTTCCAGGACCAGAGGCCCCTCATGACCATGTAGTTCTAGATTTTGTGGGAGCAAAGAGGGCACCTATGTAACACTCTGCTACACCGCCGCCCATGCTACGAGAGAACTCGCCCATCGGCTATGCTTCCTGGCTTTGAGATGCCGGCTCACAAGCCTCGGTGTTTGCTGGGGAAAAGCCGCCGCCGCACACAAAGAAGGATCGGAGTTAACATCACCATCGATACACCATGGAGCGACGTGGCTCCAGTTACAGTTTGGGATCTTTTTCTATTTTGGGCTGCTGCAGCGCTTTTGATAAGCCTTGCCACTTCCGCGGAGACCCTGCGAGCCGTAAGGAAAGCCCGGCATTGTTTTCCACAGAGTATGGCATCCCGAGGCACTAGGGGTTCAAAGACAAAGCCTACCAATGCCGGATCCTCCAGTGCGGGTCTGTCAATGTCGGATGCGGACACTGTACCAAAAGGTAAACGGGAGGCCGGGGGCAATAAAAGAGCGACAGGGATATCTGGGGGGGAAACGGTCAAAGAGAGCGGGGGCTCCTAACCCTCAATAGCCAAACTGTTCCCTGGTGCAAGCTCCATGGCCCCCAAGGAAAAAACTGCAATGAGCTTTGAGGGAGGTGAAGAGCATACTGAACCAGCAGACAATAAACTGGGACTGTTTAACAATCAATAGCTTGCCACGTCGCAGATTGAAAGCTTTGAGTCAGTACAGACAGGGGGGTCCCAACAAGGGATTTCAATTGAGAACACTAATAATTCTCCGGAACATCTTAAACCTGCAGCTCCTCCTTTGGCCATTATAGACAATGGCCTCAAGGGGAAGGATCTGAGCGCCCTGGATGAGTCTACCCCCTGTGGGCTGAAGCAGTAAATATGTGGCTATACAATTACTCATCAAGGCAATAACAGCGCCCAGAGGCCTCAAAGCACTCTGTCCTCTGACCCGGCCGGTGAACACTTTTCAGTGCCGGATGGCACAGACTCCGCGGCTGAAGAAAGTTCATCCACCTCAAGCGATGGAGACCAATCTGATAACAATCGCAGTAATTCTTGTAAGGAAACCGGTACGGTGCAAAGTAGGAAGACCACGTTTAGTAAGCAGGAAGGCAAGTGCCTAGAGAAGCATAGAAAGCTTAAATGAGACTATTCCGACTCTCAACTTACCTTCCCTTATGGAGAAGATTCGGGCAAGCCCAGATAATCCGCGAGTCGTATCGGATCCTTCAGAAGAACCCTCTTTTACTTCTATATTACTATCAATTAAGCAGTTCCAGGAGGAAGTTCGCCCAGACAGTCGACTAGCCAAGGGTGCTGCTAAAAAGATGCAAGGGGGTCTGAGAAAACTGAATAAAACCTGTTCATATATCGGGGAATGGGTCACCATGATTGAAGACCGCACCGAAAGCCTGGAAACTGAAGTCACCACTCTGAACAGCTTATGCTCTTCTCAAAGCGCATGTATGGCAGATATTATGTGGAAAATGGAAGACCAGGAGAATAGACAGTGCTGAAGCAACCTCCGCTTACTAGGGATACCCGAGGGGGTTGAGGGGTAAGATCCCTGGCGCTACATAGTGAAACTCCTGAAGGAGGCTTTTCCAGAACATACAGATTGGAACTGCGAGCATGAGATCCAGCGGGCTCAAAGTTTTCCTTTCACTTTGAAGAAACAACATGTCAGTGGGGGAGAGAAGCCCAGAGCCTTTCTGGTGTTCTTCGGAAACTTTTTGCTCAGGCAAATGGTCTATGAACAAGTCCGACCAAATTCCCAGAAGAGCTTTGAGAGGTATCCTTTTTTGCAAAGCTGGACTTTTGCCAAATGTTGGAACTGAGGTGGAGTCTTCGTCAGCTACTCTCACCTTTTCAGCTGCTGGGCGCACATGTATTTTTAAAGAACCCTGCTAAACTAAAAGTTATTCTGAATGGTCCTCACACATGTTTATGTCTGAAGTTAAAGTCCAAGAATACCTTAGCGAAATTAAGGTCAGGAAGGGATAACGTTAGCTACCACCATGTACAATAAGTCCCAAACCTAAATACTAAAACTACCTTTTTTTCTCTTTTTTTCTGCATGGGCAGAGTGTATGTGAAAGGCACCTGGCAGGTTCTTGTTTGGGCTTAGGAGGGAGGGAAAGAAGCGAGGGATTCAAGGGTGATCTAGGGCTGGACCAAATTTAAAGCCTACGGTCTTGAAAGCTGAGGCAAAAGTAATGGTTTTGTATTCCCTCGTTTTATTGGCCTAAATAGGTTTAAATCTTTGCCAGAAATGTTTTGCGGGGCTGGGTGGCGGGGTTTTACTACAGGTGGTCATCATTCAGGTTTTACTTGATTGCTCTATTTTTGAGGGGGAGGAGGGGAGGAGGTGGGGGGAGGGCAGAGGCTGAAGGAAGGGCAGGGAGAGCTAGATTGGGAAGGGTCCCTTTTGTTTTTTTTGTCACTATAAGTTTAACAATTACTTATTGAAGAAACAAAAGTTTGGAGTCTTTTCTCCTGCAAGATAATCGATTTCCTAGAGTCAGACAGGGCACCTCTGGGAGATTGGCTATGTATAGCATATATTTTGATGCTATTTTCAAACATAGTATTGCATTATTATGACCAACGCTACATACTTTAGAATTGTTTCTCTAAATATTTGTAGCTTACATGATGTGCGGAAAAGACAGAAGGTTTTCCAAGGGTTACGACTGATGGGGCTGACGTTGTCTGCCTTCAGGAAATGCACATTGAGGGGTCCCAGGTACATCTTTTAAACTCATTGGGATATAGCGTAATTGGAGGGACATCTCAGGGGGCACATGCGAAAGGCGTAGGTATTTTGGCTCAACGTAACTGCTTACTCCAGCCCTCTTGCACCAAATCTGATCCTTATGGGAGATGGGTCTTAACAGAATGCCCGCTAAACACAGAATTTTCTTTTACTCTTTGTTGAATATACGGGAATATTGATGATGATCCCGGAGTAATAAATTGGGTTTGCGAGGAAATAGCCCTCTGGCCCCTCCCAGTTATTGTACGTGGGGATTTAAACATCAATCTACCTAGTAACTAGGGGGCGAATAATCAATGGAGGTATACAGGCCGGAAACCAAAGATCTTACAGGCCTTAAGGAATTTAATACATACACGGGCTTGTGGATGCCTGATCCAAGCTTAAATGAATCAGCCAGGGTACACTTTTTATTCAGCTCCTCGTCATTCTTTTGCAAGATTGGACTATTTTCTGGTATCGCCTTCCCTGCTCCAAGTAAAATTGATATTGTACCACGATGTTTGTCAGACCATAACCCGTTGATTTGAAATCCAAAGGGTTTAGCGCTCCATAAGGAAGTTTCGACTTGGAGCTTTGAGAGAGTATTATTGCTTGATATGAGTTACCAAATTCATATGAAAAGCTGGATCCAGGACTTTCTCGAAAAAAACATTAGTTTGGCCCCAATTATGGTTGTCTGGGACGCACTGAAAGCGTGTCTCCAAGGGGAAACACTACAGTTTCTTTGAGAAAGAATAAACAAGAGAAAGCGCAGATTCAGGAGCTCCAAATAAAGTTGGCTAAGGTGGAGGAAAAACTGATCGGTGCTGTCCGGATGGGGGCAGAATTTAAACCTGTACAGCTGGAAACGGCAGCCATCAGAGCAGAATTTGTTTTAATCCTGGCAGAGAAAGCCGCTGCAAAATGGGCCACTGCATGCGAAGTGTTGTAATAACTTTTTGTGAGGACATTTTTAGAAGGGAGGGTTGTCCTGCTGAAATTGTTTCTGACAATGGTCCTCAATTTATTTCTGCGGAATTGAGAATTTTTTATTGGCATGGGGCATTAAACATACTAAGACCCCTGTGTACCATCCAAGGGGAAATGGTTTAGTTGAGAGGTTCAACAGAGTGCTTGTTGAGAACATACAACTTGCAGGTAACAGTGGTTTGAACCATAAACAACAGGTTAAAGAGATGTTATGGTGTTATAGAACCACTCCGCATTTGATCACTAAAGAAATCCCTTTCAGTCTTCTCAAGGAAAGAGTACCTTGTACTGTAGCTGTGCCTGCCTGGATGGATAGGGCACGCAAAAGTGAGGTTGATCATGAAGAAATAAGAGTCCGTGTTAAAGAGTATCAGAATTCTTATGGTCAAAGACATAACACACACATTCACAAACCGCGTCGATCTTTTAAGTCTGGCATGTTTGTAAGAGTTTATATAGGTGACAAAACAAAAAAGGGTGCTTCTAAATGGTTGTGTCTCAAGGAGATTGTGTATGTCAAAGGTAATTGTGTAAAACTTGCAGTTGGAAATTGGTGGAACACTAGAAAGGTATCCATATGCAATGCTACTGAACAAGAAGAATGGTTGAAATTTCAATGTCCTAAATTTCAATGTTCCAGGAGTTTTAATCCCACCTCCAATGAGAGAATTTCACAAAGAAAATATACTGTTGATCCTGTCACAACTCGTCACTCCTTCCGCACCATTGTCAGACCAACATTTCTTGATGATTACACATGTGATTAACACATTGTTATTAACCCCTTAGGATTGTTCTTTGTTTATTTTGTTTGCTGTTGGGGTATTTTTACTTGTTTTTTTATTGTTAGAAGGGAGATATGTTATATCCCTGATATTTCATATGTATGCATATGTTTATACTATTCTTGTGGAATGCTCCTCGCTCCTAGGTAACTGTCTCGGGCTTGTGAGGTGATTCTGGAATGTAGGCAGAGCGGTTGCACCGGGAGCAGAGAGCAGACCATCAAGGGCCATTTTCCTTCAATAAAACTTCTTTTCATAAAGACTCTGAAACACTCGTCTTTACAAAAGCTTCTACTCCTACAATAAATCAGACAGAGTGAATAAGGTCAGTGTGTCAGCGTCGAAGATGTTACGATCCATATGTAGTTAAAGGATTATGATTAGGACATTCAAAATCATGTCTGAGATGTGATACATAGCAGTAGTAAAAGATCACCTAAAATAATGGAAAAAATAGGGAGTAGGGAAAAGAAGGGGAAAGAGAGTAATGTCCACTCTGATTTGTATGGTAACAAGGTCATACATGTCAAGGACACTGCAGGTGAGGGAGCAGCCACATGCGTCTATAGCACTGGAGGTGCCTACAATCTGATCAGTAATCAACCAGCGTGGCAGACTCTAGGATTGTTCACCTAGACCAGGCTTCTCCGACGAGTAGCAAATGAGCTACTGGTAGCTCTCCAGGTGCCTGTAAGTAGGTCACTTTTGTGCAGCTCAGACTACTACATTTGAAGCTTGTACTTGGTTGAATTAATATACATATACCAAAATTCAGAGTGTATAGTAGAGATGAAAATGTGTTTATTTTCAGAACTCATAAACTGATATTTGGAAAAAGATGGCTGATTTCCCAAAAATATTTAAAGCTGATATTTGACTGATAAATAATGTGGTATTGATAAGATTTTTTTTTTTAAGTTTTAGCTTGGTGCCAGAGGCTTTGCAGCTAAAGCAGATATGTACTTACCCATGTAGAGGCGCTCCATGTTCACCAAACCTCTTATACATTACTGCTGGCAACCATGCTTGATGCACTGAGGTGATTGCTGGTGGTAATCTTGTAGCCTGGACTGTAATAGTGTCTGATGTGGTCACTTTTACATCAATAATAACATTAGTAGCTCTCGATGAGTTTCATTGAACACAAGTAGCTCTTATTACAGAAAGGTTGGAGACCCCTGACCCAGACAATGGGGCCGAATTCACAACAAAACAAGTACTAACCTAGGCCAAAACTGTCCCTAAAATAGATTACAAGAGTGTATGACAATAATAATGGATGCTGAATTATAATGATAACCGAGGTATGCGCCATTTTAATTACCTCTGGCACAAGGCCTGCCATCAGTCTCATAGTCGAGGATAAATGTGTGCTAAAACTGTGTCTCAATACAGCCAGTATTGTAACCTAGGAGAGAGTCAAAGCCAAAATTGGATACACTGTGGAAGTGTATGCGGCCGTGAGAGGTGAATGCTTGTACACACCAGATGTCATACTCATTGCCTCCAGATGCAAGGCCTGGAGACTCTATAACAGTCTTGGATCAAAGCAAAATAATATCAGTTGAACGGAAAAGGCAATGCTGGAACAGCCCAAGGGTGTATGCTGAGGGAAGGTCAAAATACCTGTAATCTATTTGTAGCTTGGATTGTCTCCCTCTCGGTGTGTCTGCAAGCTCCTCTTAGTCTGTGCTCTCACCTTGTGAAAGGTTCCAAATCTCCATCACTCTCATAAACACACTCTCTTTCACTTCCTCTCTCACAGGCCCCCCATTAACTCTAATGTTAAACTTCACAGAATTACCACAGGATCCAGGATTTAAGGACAACACCACATCATCCGTGATCGGAGGAGAGCCTGTGTCTCTGGCTGTGAACTTGCTGAGCAGCAGCCGGGTGTCTTCAGCAGGGGTTCTCCCAGCCACCTTCATGTGGTTTAATGCCACATCCAACATTGCACCGGGCGGAAGAGTGGAAATCACCTCCAATGCCACCTTCTCCCGGATGGTGATTGCCAGTGCGATGCAGAGCGACAGCGGTGACTACGTCTGCCGGGCTGAGAATCTCCTGGGAGCAACTAACTTTTCATTCCGGGTCCATGTCTCTCCAGCACCAGGTAATCTTGAGAGTGGGCCTGTGTTCAGTGGCTTGGAGCACTTAGAGCATATGTTCTCATAAAGGGTGGGAGGAAATAGGGATTGTTTAATTAAATCGCCCCACCAGATTCATGAGTGGTACACGTGCCCGTTCCTAGGGGTTCTTATCCCACTTTTCTGTGATTAAAATGAGATCTTGACTTATTCAATCTCTGGAGTAGGAATGTACCAGAAAGAATGGATACATATATCAATGGCCACCATGAAGAGCAGGATGCACTGAAGATGTGGTATGGTAGCGAGGTCCTTTACTCCCTGATAGCTTCCATGAAGATGGTTGCTTCATAGGAGTAAAACACCCCAGACACAAGGTAGCACATTTGTACACTCTGCTCTACCACCCTCATGTGACCCCTCAATAGTCTACAATCATACTGTCTTTGAGAGGGCTCTACTTATACACCCTGACATAGCAAGAAGCAGCCATTTCTCTAGGACGTGTTATTCTGTGTTTGGGTGTATGTAATGTTTTCCAAGATTGGTAACAGTGGCGAAGGCAGGATTTTGTACCAAGGGATGAAATACTCTTCAAGGGGTGCCATACTCACTGAAGGTTGAGGAACTTTTAAAACTGCGTGTGACAGTGGGGGCTGCTGAAGTTTAATGGTGGTCGATCAGGAGGGCAGAGGTACCACAGATGTCACCCAGCAAGTAGGAAAAGTGAGCAAGCTGTAACTGCTTCAGTAAAACTTGGGGCGGAAGGGTTTTTCCTCCAAGATATAACAAGCATCATTTTTACCTAATTGGCTACAAACCCATCGGTCCTAAATCGGGCACTCATGAAAAATTCCATTATTATGATTGTTTGCAAGAAAACTTTAAAGAACGTGGACAAAGCTGACTTTTGATCACAAATTTAATCAAATTTGGCTACGTTGCCATGGGAATTGGAAACAATCAAAACATTGGGAATGCAATTTCACTTTGTCAATTATTGATATATGCATGTATAATTTTTTTCACTTTTATATTCTACTTCCTACCATTGTCCATTATGTTATGCTATGCTATGTTATGTCATCTTATGCAATGCTATGCTATTCTATGTTCTGTTCTGTCATGATATGTGTATTTGTAAGGTGCACAATGACCCACAACAGTATTCTGGTGCAGAACAGGTGTGTGTGCCTAGCTCTGCCTGCGGTAGGTTAGTTAATTGAAAAGCCATTGCTTCACCTTCTTGCGGAATTCAAGAAGAGAGGAGGAGGCTCTGATGTGGAGTGTGAGGTCATTCAGTGATTTCGAACCGGTGTAAGAGAACACCCGTCCTTCTGATCTGCGGTGGTGCCTAAACCATGCATGGAATGTAATATTCAGATCCGTATTTGTGGCAAAAGTTGTCTGAATGAATCAGGCAATCCAGGGCACAGCGTGATTTTTACAACTGGAGACGATCTGATCGACGTCCTTTCTCCATCGCGGTAGGATTAAGGACTTTTGCCACAAATAAGGATCTGAATATTACGTTCCATGGATGGTTTGGGCACCACCGCCATGGTCTATTTCTACTGAATAACGGGAATTGTCCTTAGCTGGCCCTTGCCATGTTACGGGCATTGGTGTAACCAGGTTTTGGACTCCAATTGAGCATTGCAAGAGTGATGAGGGTCACTTCACCCGTCCCCTTGTCCTGAGGAAGATCCGTATAGCTGAGGTATTAAAGTCCTTCTTTTGCCAATAAGCCGGATCAAAACGTCGATGCTACTCCCTACCGCACCTGGCCAATTTCCCCTTCCCCATTACCCCTGTTTACAGCCTTAAGGAAACTCTCCTTACAAATTCAAATGAATAATTTGCATGTGGCCAGTTTACATCTAACTGTTTATTGATAATCAGTTTTGTACAGTCTTGTAAATATATGCCCTTTACTTTTCTACACACTTTGAGCTCTCTTGACTCCTATATATACACTTGAGCACTCCTTCTTACACGTTCCCTAGAACATTTTCCTACCTTCTTGACCCTCTAATGATTGTTTCTTTAAATGACTAAATAAATATATTGTAATAATACTTAGTGGTTTTTTCTGCACATTTATTTTCACGATTTACAGACGTTTGGGAGCTGGTTAATGTAAACTCAAATAAGTTGTTAATTCTGTTAATCTAACTCTTCCTTGAATAATTGGTCCAGGACCATTGTTTCTTTATAATAACCGATACCCAGGGACCTTTTGGGAATACCCCATTGTTTATAATAGTGTGACTTGTGAACCATGTAAATATCTCTCTCAGCATCTTTAGGGTGTGGAAGTAGGATGCAGTGACAGCATTGACCTGTGTATTATGTCCATTTTGCTGTTCTTGACTTTTCTGATGTTCCTGATGTGGCTGCTGGATGTAGGTGCAAGTTTGGCCAGCCACCAGTTGGAATTCCATGGTGAGGTGTTCTTGCTGAAGATCACTACTTCTGTCTTGTCGGTGTTGGGCTTAAGACAGTTGGCTTTCACCCAGCTAGCGACTTCGGTCATATATGCAGACAATTTGTTTGCTGTGTTGGGGGTCTTATGCGAGAGGGAGAGTATGAGTTGCATGGTGTTGGTATGTAAGAGGATGTCGATGTTGTGTGCACGAATTACTTTGGCCAGAAGGATCATATATGCATTTAAGAGGGTGGGGCTAGAAGTAGATTGTCAGTCATTGTGACTGACATGCTGTTTGGAAGTAACATTAAAAGTTTCAGAGAACTCACTTATCAGGCGATAGATAGTACAGTTAGGCAGATGTTAAAAGCTCAAACAGCAGAGATACTGCTACAGTTCTTATAAGCTCAGGCCTCAAGTGAAGCACCCGCTGCACCAAGGAAAAACACAATACATCTCACAAAAGTAAATATACAGATTATCCAATCTGTTACAAATTGGGTTGTTGGTTGACTGGGGTGTGAGCCATGGAAGCAACCATAATCCTAGTTAGAGTTAGAGGCAGGCACACCCTAAGTTAACCCTTGCTCACCCTCTGGTAGTTTTGCACAGAGCAGTCAGGCTTAACTTAGAGTCTTCATGTAAATTATTTGTGCAACACTTCAACCAGTAAAACATTGAAAACACCACACAAAAAAATACCACCCCAAATTAGAAAAAAGGATCTGGCTTTAATGAATAAATTAAGATCAAAACAGCAAGCATCCAATGAGTAGAACTAGAGTTATTGAAATGCAAAGTTTCTAGTGAGAAATAATATCAAAAGCACCAAGTGCTATTTGAGATATCTGGTCAAGCCAGACTGGGACAAAGTCAGGCTAGCCATGATGGACTGCAGGCAAGCTACAGGGACACAGTTAGACCCGTTGAACAGAGTACCTTAAATCCTGGTTGCGGAGCCGTGACTAGTTCCACATTGAAGATGCAATGGTTCCAAAATGTGGTCAGATTGAGTTGTGTGGTCCACTTGGATCGACGTTGAGGATCCTGCCAACAGAGCTTGCGATGTGAATTCCGGTGTCAAGGATGCAAGGCACAGCTGAGGCGATGCATCAATTTCGATGAGCGGTGAAGCTGTGATGCAGGGTTTTGTTATCGTCGAGGCTGCTGTTGACGAGGGATGCGATGCACAGCAGCAGTTCTGAAGGTGATGCGTCGTCTCAAGAAGCAGGAGGCGGTGGTGATGCAAGTCTTTTGCAGCAGATCCAATCCACGCAGCAAAGGCGATGCATTGGTTGTGCTTGGGATTGTGGCACTCAGACAAGGAGATGCACTGCAATTGTTAGTTCTGCCCTGGAATATGTCACTCAGCAGGGAAGATGTGTCGGTTCTGCTGACAACCACCTTAAGCCAACTTCCAAGTCTCCAGGACTGGGGTGGCACCAATTGTCAGGGCAGACTCACAGATTGCAGAGTTCGGCTACAGGGGTTAGACCTCTGTTATGTCCCTGAGGCTTCCGATTAGGTGTCAGATTAGGGGGCCAGCCAACTAGCCCGTAGAGTCACTCTGTTCTGGGGTCAAGAGATGCAGTTTCTGTCCTTCCCCCCAGGCAAGAGTGCAGCAGGCAGCAGATCAGCACAGCAAAGCAGGAATTCAGCAGAGTGTCTTGTCTTGTAAATGTAAATGTATGTGTCTTGTAAAGTGGCAGTCCTTCAGCAGCATAGGGGTCCTTCTTCCTGGCAGAGTATCCGCAGGTCCAGAAGTGTACTGAAATTATGGTGTCTGAGGTCTATTCTTTATACCCAGTGGTGCCTTTGAAGTGGGGGAGACTTCAAAGACATGTATTTGAAGTGCACAGATGACCTGCCTACCCTGCCCTGGCTCCAGACTAACTACAGGGGGTATGTAGCCTTTTGTGTGGAGACAGGTCTATTCATGTGTAAGTGAAGCCTTCCCATCCTGCCAGAGTTGGCCCATTGAGGCACACTTAAGCTCCCACTGTGTGTGGTTCTGTAGGAGCAATACACAAAGCCAATCTGCCACTGACATCCAGTCATGGTACAGGCACCAAATGGCTAAAACAAGAAAATGCAACTTTCTAAAAGTGGCATTTTCAGACTCGCAATTCAAAATCCAGCTTCACCATAGATTAGAATTTTAAATTAGGATTCGAGCGACACCAAACCAGGCATATCTACCCATTTGGCAATTACACTTATATGATGAATTAAATTAATCCCAATATTATCCTATTGGAGATATAGGCCCTGCAGTAGTGTAGAATACATGTAAGAGTTTTTAAGTAACGGGCCGTGTAAAACTTAAAAGTAAATATATTGTACCCTGCCATCTGGGCTGGTCAGCCCCTCCCCCTCCACCCCCGAGGGGTGACAAATGTATTATAAAGGAAGTTTAGGGCCTGGCAAAATGTTTATTTTGCCAGCTCAAAATGGCAGTTCAAACTGCACACACCGACTTTGCAATGGCAGGGCTGAGACATGGTAAAAGAGATACTTAAGTGGGTGCCACAATCAGTGCTGCAGGCCCACTAGTAGCATTTAATTTACAGGTCCTGGGCTAATGTGGTGCACTTCACTAGTGACTTATAAGTAAATTAAATATGCCAATTTGGTATGAGCCAATTTAGCCAAGGCATAAGCCAATTTTACCATGTTTAGGAGAGATCGCATGCTCTTTAGTGCTGGTTAGCAGTGGTAAAATGCCCAGAGTCCTAAAACCAACAAAAACGAATTCAGCAAAAAGTAGGATGAGGAAGGCAAAAGGTCTGGGGGTGACCCTGCAACAAGGGCAATTTTCCAACTCTATCATATAGAAGATTTCTATTCAAATAAATACACCCAAATGTCCAAAAATATTCTTGCTACTTTCATGAAAAGCAATTTTTCATGAGAAATATTATGTTTCAGTAAATACACATTTGATTTGTAAATCTCAGTGTTTCACACATTGACAGATTCCGCCTTGCATTCAAATATCACCACCACAAAAAAACAATGGCCATTTCATGGCAAGTAGTTTCGTCATCATTGTGCCAGAGTGGTCCTTCTCATGCCATGGAAGCCCACAGGATGCCAATAATTACCACTATTATGTCCCAACATTGCACATGGAGTAGCATCCTGCAGGGGAGCACACCATTGTTGCACATGCCATGGATGCCTAGAGTATATCAAGAAATATCAACGTTATTCCAGATGTAGCATTATGCCAAGGGTGAACACCATTGTGGCATAAAAATACCACGAGCCATGGGCAGCATCATATCAGGGATGGGCACCACCGTATCATGAAAGCCCATAATATGCCACAGACTGCCACTTTTATGCACAAGTATTGCTTAATTATTAATGAAAGTCACTTACTTTTTAATTTCATGGTGAATTGATTCCTCTATTGATAGGATAAGGAAATGCAACTAATCACAAACATTGCAGGAGAAATGTACCGTTTTAAACAAATGTATACATGGGAAACCTTCCAACCCCGGGGATGGGAAACTTTCCTGCATGAATGCAATACATAGTGACATTTTTCACTTTCCATGTGTGCTGCAAAATGCAGTGCACATGGAAAGAGGAAATAACGAGGAGAAATAAAGTTATTTTTACCTAGTTACGCCTCACATGGAAAGAGGAAGTAACGAGGTGAAAAGAAATTAATTCCCCTTGTTGCATTTTACTGGGGAAGGCAAATCCTTTTGACATGTTTCAAGTTTTAGTGGCCTTAGTAAATCTGAAATATGCCAAAATCCACAGGTGGATGCGTGTGAATGTCTATGCTGTACCCACGGAACGCTTCACAGCTTGAAATGTAAAGTAGTGCGAGCCGTTGCGTTGTGTTACATTTATTTGCAAAGCCACGTAAGGCCAGGGAAATTAGGCCTTGCGTAGCTATATAAATATTACTGAAGCCTTTGCATTGTCCATGCGTCACCTTGCACGATGCAAGGACAATGCAAAAACTTGATAAATACGGGCCAGTGCGTTTTTGTACTCTACAACTGAAAGACGCTAGCTTCATCAACACTGAATGATGAAAGGCTGGGGCTATCTTACGGTACTCATTTTTATCAAACTCAGGATGAGAGGCTAAATCTAAGCTTTTCCCATTGGAATACACAAGGATCTTTTCAACAGGTGCCTGAAGCCACTGACCTATATTTAATAAGGTGGCAGACAGCTTCACAGTGACATTGGGTGGTAAGATGAGATGCAAATTCATGGCGTTACCTCATGAGTAAGGCATGTCCTCCCACACAGACAGTCTGACCACTTCTAGATGCATCATGGGCAGGTGGACTGAGCCTGAAGACCTGAAAGAGCTGCAGCACCTTCGGTGATAGTGGGAAAGACCCCTAAGAGTGTCAGTGGACATCCACGCTCCAGATGGAAGGGCTGCTTTCCAGGAAGTGAGGTTCAGATTTTGGGGGTTGTAGATTCCTGCCACGCGCCTTTACTCCTAGCTCCCATACAGTTTACACCGAGGATCTTACAGTTTACATTTAGGATTATCCAGTGAGGATAATACTGTTTACACTGAGGCCCATACAGTTTACACTAAAGCTCGTACAGTTTACTCTGATGACCAGACAGTTTACCCTGAGGATCTTACCATTTACACTAACAAACCTAAGGTTTACACTGAGGATCACACATTTTACTCCGAAGCTCATACAGTTTACACTTAGCATCATAGCGTTCACACTGAGCATCATCCAGTTAACCCTGAGAATCCTACAGTTCAATCCAAGTATCATACAGTTTGAACTGAGGATAATACAGTTTACACTGAAGATTCACTTACGGTCATACAGATTACACTGAGGATCACACAGTTTACACTGAGGATTATTTAGTTTACACCGAGGATTGTACAGTTTACACTGACGATCGTTCAGCTTACACTGAGGATTGTTCAGTTTACACTGAGTGTGATACAGCTTACATTGATGATCATACAGTTTATGCTGAAAATCAGGCAATTTACACTGAGGATCTTACATTTTATATTGAGGATCATACAGCTTAAAGTTTATACTGAGGATCATACAGTTTACACTGAGAATCAACAATTTGCACTGAGAATCAAACAGTTTACACTGAAGATCCTACAGTTTATACTGAAGATCCTACAGTTTACACTGAAGATCCTACAGTTTACACTGAAGATCCTACAGTTTACACTGAAGTTCTTACAGTTTACACCGAGGATCATGCAGTTTACCCTGAAGATCATTCAGTTTACACTGAAGCTCATGCAATTTACACTAAGGCTCATACAGTTTGCACTGAAGATATTTCAGCTTACCTTGAGGATGTTACAGTTTACACTGAGTGTAATACAGTTTACATTGAGTATCATAAAGATCATGCTGAGGATCATACCATTTACAGTTACCCTAAAGATCATACAATTTACACTGAGGTCTTACAGTTTATACTGAGGAACATAGAGTTTACACTGAAGATCAGACATTTTACACTGAGGATATTACAGTTTAAAGTTGACACTGAGGATTTATAGAGTTCACACTGAGGATTGTACAATTTACACTGAGGATCGAACAGTTTACACTGAGGTTTGTACAGTTTACACCAAGCATCATACAGTTCACCCTGAAGATCATTCAGTTTGCAATGAAGAGCTTACAATTTACATCAAAGGTCATACAGTTTATACCGAAGATCTTACAGTGTACTCTGAGGATCATACAGTGTACAGCAAGGATTGTGCAGTTCACATTGATGATCCTGCAGTTTACATTGAGGAATATTTAGTTTATACCGAGGATCATACAGTTTACACTGAGTGTTATACAGCTTACATTGAGGATCACAAAGATTATGCGGTGGATAATACCGTTTACATTGAGGATCATACAGTTTATGGTGAAAGATCAGACAATTTACAGTGAAGATCTTACCATTTACATTGAGGATCATAGAGTTTACACTGAGAATTGACAATTTACAGTGAGGATCGAAAACAGTTTACACTGAAGATTTTACAGTTTATACCGAGGGTTGCACAGTTTTACACTGAGGATTGTTCAGTTTACATTGAGTGTCATACAGTTTACAATGAGTATTTTAACGATTATGCTGAGGATCATACCGTTTACATTGAAGATCGTACAGGTTATACTGAGGATTATACCGTTTACATTGAAGATCGTACAGATTATGCTGTGGATCATACAGATTATGCTGTGGATCATCCAATTTACACTGAGGATCATACAGTTTCCACTGAAGATCATACAGTTTACACTAAGGATCGTACAATTTACACTGAGGATTGAAAAGTTTACACTGAGGTTTATACACGTTATACTGAGCATTGTTCAGTATACACCGAGGATCATACAGTTTACACTGAAGATCTTACAGTGTACACCAAGGATTATACAGTTCACAGTGAGGATCATAAAGATTATTCTGATGATTTGCATTGAGGATCATACACATTATACTGAGGATCATGTAGTTTACCCTGAAGATCAAACAATTTACACTGAGGATCTTAGAGTTTACACTGAGGTTCATATAGTTTAAAGTTTACACCGAGGATCATACAGTTTGCACTGAAGATCTTGCAGTTTACACCAAGGATTGTACAGTTTACAATGAAAATCGTTCAGTTTACACTGAGTACCATACAGTTTACGTTGAGGATCATAAAGATTATGCTGAAGATCAGTGATTTACACTGAGGATCATACAGTTTAAAGTTTGTACTGAGGTTGATACAGTTTACACTGAAGATCATTCAGCTTACCCTGAGGAGCATACAGTTTACACTGAGGACCATAGAGTTTGCACTGAGGATCATACAGTTTACACTGAGTAACATACTGTTTATACTGAGAATTTCATACAAGGAATCCTTTAGTCTCTATTGGGGTATTGCATGAATCTGGTCCCAGTGCATCACAATCATTGTTAATTTTCCCAGGTTGAACTTATCTTCATTTCATACACATTTTTGAGTAGCTAAAATAAAACTTAATATGCACTGGTCGTGGCATTGAAGCAAAATAACTATCTGTTGATGCGATGAACAACCTCAATGACCACAATGCACTGTGACGTGAAATTGTAGTTTAGAAACTAGGCTACAACAGATTTCTTCACCAGGCAGTTATTTTCTGATGTAGGTTAACAGCTCAAATTAAAATCCATTTTCTGTGAGGTTTATAACTTCTTCTACCTGCTGGACATTTCCGTTTTGGTTTTGGGTCTTTGGTGGGTGTGGATCTAACAACAGATAGATTCAGACTTCCCATTAAAATTCTCTTGCTTCTATTTGACAGAGACATCCACAACAGTAACCACGTCCACGACCACTCCACCTGTGACCCGTCCAAATGACAATGCTGGAGGACTGTCGGCTGGGGCGATCGCTGGTATTGTCGTCGGGGTGCTAGCCGTGGTGGTGATCATTGGAGTCACGGTGTACTGTGTTCTAAAGAAAAAGAAAGGTGAGTAAGAGCCAAAGAGGCGCTCCTTCCAGTGAGGACCTGTGAGGGAGTTGGGATGCTGACAGCATGTTTTCCTTCTCTACAGATAAAAAGCTGAGAACATCCAACAGGTAAGCCTTCTTTCTTCTGGAACTCAGTCGAATAAAGGCAGTAAGTCTGGGCAAATTGTTACATTTGTTTTCTTCTTTTTACAAATGGGGACCACCGGCAATAGATGATTATTAATATTTATTAAGGGAAATTCATCTAACCTTTAACCATTAGCAGGCACTACACCCTAGAAACCTCACTATAAACTCAATATAAGCTTAAAGGTACAGAATCCAACACATCCTTTTTCCCAGTCCAATTAGAATAGGACGATACGTATGTCAGAAATAAGTTATGCAGATAATCAGTGAGCATAAAAGAAATGGTACAAATTTAGGGAGAAAGGACGGAAAATTCAAAAATAGACACAGGAGTTGAGAAATATGAGAAGGAGACTATAAACAAACCTACACACTACCTGAAGAGTAAGAACACACATAATAATCCAGTCTCTTGGGTCTCATTTTCTTCCATACTGTTGGACCTGGCCCTTTTGGCAGGTTCACCCCCAAACTATTTGCATTTATCCTGGCCTTTTCCCCTATGTAGTGTTAGTAGTTTTAGGCCTATAGGCACTTTTAGCACTGTGTCCCAGTGTAAAGTGTGTGCGCTCTGTGTTACATGTAGTGAGACTGGCCTGCCCTCCCATAGGAATGCATGGGGGATAGGTGTGTCCATGGTAGTTCCTAAGGTGAGAGGAGTGCAGGGGCGAGTTTGGTATGTGCAAAATCGTGGGAATAAATGCTGCGCAATGGTGTGCGCAGATTTATGGTGACTGGTGGGGAAGTGCCACTTCTAGAAGTTGGCATGTCGGTGTGCTGTGTGATGTGAATTGCCTGTCTGGCTTGTGATTGAAAGGAGCTGAGAGGGCCGGGGAATTCCAGGAGCCAGGGTGAGTCTGCCCGGTGGTGAATAGAGAGATCTGCATGTAGATGGGAGGGAGGAGTTGCACCTGGGACCTGAATAGGGCTGGGCCTTCCCTTCACAATGCTGGCTCCACCTCCTGTGGTGCGTCTGATGTCCCTGGCCTGTCCTGTGAATAGAGAGGGGAGTTGGGCAAAACAAAGTGCTCCTGAACCAGTTGTATCTGGTTCTCCCCTTGCCCTACAGTTGCAGAACAAAGGAAAATGCTGTATAGAAGAAGGGGCTGTGACCCCATGAAAATGTTCTTGTTTTTGACTGGAAACTACCAGGGGCGTGCTGCTGCTGGGGCTCAGGGGAATGCTTGCCTCCCTGGGCCCTGCCCAGCCCCTGGATACCTGGAGGACTTCTTTTTGGGGGACCCTTCTGCCCTGCAGTGCCCTCTTCATCTGTGAGGGCCTTGTTACTGGGACCCTTTTGCTCCAGTGGCTATTCCTTGGAACTTTGTGGCTTTGTACCTCCTAGCGCCTCGGGAGCGCTTTATTCTTTTATTGTTTTGCAGAGCGTGGTATTTACACCAGGAGGGAACGCTTCTGCCTCCCCCTCGCAGCGCTGGGCTGCAATCACCTTCGTGGGATTCCCCACATTCCGGGCTTCCAGCGGGAGCCCACCCCGCATTGGTGCCAGCTCGAGCGGGAGCCTACCCCGCTTTATATTAATGATTTTAGGCAAGTGTCCACCCCGCGACTTGGCCGATATTTTGTGCGCGGGTGCCCACCCCGCGACTTTACCCTTGATGGCGTATTTCTGGTACCGAGGGAGCCTACCCCTCATTTTCCGCTGCCGTGATTGCCGCTGCAGTCCCGCCGCGGCCACCCCGGAAGTCAGGCAAGTCTGCCTGTGATGGGGGCGGGGCCGCGGCAGGACCGGAAGGAGGAAGTCTAGCAAAGCGCCCGAGGCCGCCGAGAGCAGCGCGGGGCTCCTGTGGAAGGGAAGCCCCACGCCGGTGCCGGCCGTGCCACTGCAGAGTCCCGGTCCCAGAAGAGGGACCGGGTGAAGAAGAGGCGGCCGGAGCAGGCCGCGACCCAGAAGTGCGCCCTGCGGGACCCCCGTAGTGAAAAAGGAGTCCCGCGGGCAGCACCAGCTCGACCGGGACATTAGAAAGAAGCGCGGCGTCTGCCCCAGCTCCACGCCATCAGAGGAGCATCCTGCCTTCGCCCCAGCTGGTGAGTGGAGCTCGAGGTGGGTATTCAGGTAGTGCCTGGGAGCGGCACAGAGCCAGAAAGGCCCCGTCTGGCAGCGGGACGCTTCATCCAGAGGAGCATGATTTTCTCAGAGCCCCGTGTGGCTCCAACGTGGGCCATCTTTGTTTAAAGGCCCCAGAGGGGGTCCTGAGGGCCAGTGGGGCCCGTACTTTTTAGTTGTGGCCATACTTGTTTACCTGGGCCTAGAAGGGCCCATGCTTTATTGTTGGGGGCAAGTCCTTTTCCCTAGCTGGCGCCAAGTTATTTCAGGAGCCAGAGTGCTCCATGGGGACATACTTAATTTAGAGCCCGTGTTGGCTCCAACGTGTGGCGCATTTGTTCCTAAGGGCCAGTGAGCGCCCATGCCGCATTCTACCTCCTACAGCTGCCCAGCAAGTAGTGGGCAGCTGCTACGTTTAGGTTGGCGCGCCCTTGACTTTCGCTGCCTTGGCAGCAACCCTGACTCTTGGGACAAAGGGCCTTTGAGCCCCTGTTTGAGATGGCCAGTTGGCCGGGGGGGATTGTTAGAGTTATAGGGCGCCAGGCCCTACTGTGATTCTTGGGTGCTAGGAAATGTAATGTATGTAGAATGATTTACGCACCTGTGTTGATACCTCTAAATGTGCGTTATGATTATGAGGTTGGTTAGCATATAATGGTTTATGCTAGTGAGAGTTATTCCCTAATGTAGTTATACTTAGGAGGTTAGGGTCTAATGTGTTTAGACTTGTCAGAGAATTGCATAATGTGGTTATGTTGATGAGGTTGGCGTACAATGCGTTTGTCACCTAATGTGATACTGTGCATAAAGTAGTTTATGTTATAGGCTGATGCTGAGAACAGTGATTCCCAGTGGTTGCAGGTTGTATGTTTATGATCTGCTGTACTTTTACTAAGTTCGCTTTGTGATGGTTCTGGCAGTGGTCCGTGTGGCCCTGTCATGTGTACATAATCCCTTGTAAATATTGCCCAGTGCCAGTTGGCACAGTGTATAATATGTGCTTACTATTCTAATGTGTTATGATAATACAAAGGCAATTTTTATATAACCTTGTGTGGAGTTTCTTTTGTGGTGGGCCTGGGATGTTGTTGCTGGGTGCGTGCGCAAATGCTTTACACATTGCCTCCGGGATAAGCTTGACTGCTCGTGCCAAGCTACCAAGGGGGTGAGCAGGGGTTATCTTTGGCGTGTAACTTCCTTGCCCTGACTAGAGTGGTGGTTTCTGCCTGGCTTTGGCGATCGCCTTAGCCAGCCAGAAATCCCATTTCTAACACATACACTGGTTTTCATGGGGCTTTTCAATGGGACTTACACACCTTCACTTAATTGTGGATCTAAACTCTCAACCCACACACTCTGTCACCCTAAGTCACTGCATTTTGTAACTTTTCTTACATTTACCCACTTGCCACCTTCCAGCACCACAAATTACCCTTCATTGTGATCACCCTCTTGAGATATGAACACTGGGACATTCCCTTCTTTCGCACAGCACTCAAACACACCGGCACAAAGTCTCCATCTAATTGTCATGGTCTCTTTGGGTATACTTATCCTATGTACGTTTCATTATCCAGTCAATTTCTGTCCATCAACTCCTTTCTTCTTTGTTCTACTCATCCAAGATGGTGTGACAGAGGTTTATGGGACTCTGCCCTTTAAGAGAAATAATGGGGTCTCCTGGGTTATAGAGTGTGGTATCTTTCTGTAACTCCACACAATTATTTTACCAACTATCTGCAGTCCAATCCTTGTTGCACGACTACATGTACATATTCACAAAGCACTCTGTTGAACCTTTCCTCCAGTCCATTCTAACATGGATGTTACTCTGCTGTCTTCTAATGCCTGATACCCTCCCACTTTAGAGATGCCTTAATTGCCCAGAAATGAACTGGGGTTCATTGTCTATTGTAACCTTTCCCGGGCAAACCTCCCTCTGAAATATTTATTTGCAAACGTTCACAAGGTTGGAAACCTTAATTTCCTTCAAAAGCCCTACCTACAGCCAGCTAGTACTCGAGCCTACCTTCTTTCTAAACCCAGACTATTGAAAGGGCAACAAATGCCCAACTCTACTTTCTCTAAATCTCATTACGCACATTCTGTAATAACTCGTGTCTCTTTGATGATGTGTGACTTGTAACTGCACATACATGTCATAGACCCGCAACCAAACCTTTCTATCTCATACTTTATGCCCATCCACCAGAAATCAGCCTTCTTTTCATGTTGGACATTCCACCATCAATCTTCCCAGCAATGCCTCAGGAACCACTAACCTGTCTCTTCTCCTCCCCACTACATCCAACATCACCAATGTAGACTACACAGGGATGGAAAACTCCATGTTCACTAATCCACCCCTGAAATGTTTTCATTAACATTTAGCAAAATCACTTCACACAGCACTTCCTCCTCCCATTCATGCTCAGATATTGTGGCTCTACAAGACTGATTTGTGTAAACCGCCATCCCGTCATCATCAAATCATACATCCCCCTTTTTCATTACAGTTGAGGAGTCGGGGCCACTTCAGCTTTGGAGGAACCTTTCTTGCTGAACTCCAATTTCCGGATGTAGAATTCCTGCACTCGGTTTAACACAGTGAGTGAGTGGGTGACGCAGCTCAAGGACACACACCGCATATGTGTTACTATTTTATTTTTTATATCTGGGGCTTTGGGAGTTATATAAATGGGGCAACGCTCCTCCACTCCTCTTCATATTGTACCTTGTACCCAGGGGCAACTCCTCTTTTGGGGGCAGGAGCCTCGTTCCACGTAAATTACTCCCAAAGCCCCAGATATGAAAAATAAAATGGTAATTCATTATCATTTTATTTTTGAAACCCCTTCCTGAACAGAGCATTGGGAGGTGGTGTGGGGGGCCGCTGCTGAGTGACAGAAGCAGAGAGGAGGGTGGGTAGTCTATGCACTGTTTAAAGGGCACATGTCCTTTTGGCCGGCTGTCTTGCGACGACCAGCCACACATGCATACTTTGAACATCTCTAACCCAGCTGTTTAAAGACAGCTGTGTTACAGCAAATGCATGTCTCCAGAGTGCTGTGCAGTGCAGAGTGAGACCGCTCCCTCCAATCAGGGCGCTGATCTCATGGTATGAGAACAGCGTCAGGATTGGTCAAGGCAGTTTCCTGGTCACCAGGCTGCAGATGAAGAAAGAAGAGGAAGATGTCCAGTGCATTTAGGTAAGTGTTTTATTTTCTAGATTTTTTTTATTTTACTTGCACTCACACATACCTGCCTAGCCCCCCACCCCATAGATGCCAGCCACCACTGCTAGAACTACATAGAGGTCTGCTAAGGAATTGTTACATATTATACCATCAATACACTAATGATTCACACTTATGGAAGAAACTCTGCCTCTCGGGTGACATTGAATAATTAAGTGCACGATTGTAGTGTCCAATGAGGGTCACAGAAAGCGTAAGCCCTTTGAGCCAAGTTTAGCCATTGATGAATTGCTACAGGTCGTGTGGGAGGTTAATCTCGTATTTATATTCCTGTTTTTCCCCCTTCTCCCAGGCCTAAAAAGTAACCTTAGGGGGTACCTCACATTTCTGAACATGAAGAAGTGACCCACACCATTGTCCTTTCCAGACTTGGCTGCAGGAAGGCTATTCTCACGGGGATCCCAGAAATCCATTACCCTTGAAAGCTGCTCTTCTTTCAGCTGCTCCCCCCTCCCAGAGAGGATGTGATCTGACGGCTAGACTGCCGACTTAGGAGCTGGGAAAACATGGTTCGAGCCTTGGGGTCGCGTCCAAATCCTGTGATTCTGGACAAATCACTGAATATCCCCATGCATACCAATAGAATGAATGTGTCCTTGTGTAACGTAACCGGTGCTCAAGTAAAGCGCTCCAATACCTTCGGGTCGAGTTCGCGCTATATAAAGCTGCAAAAAAACAAATCTACAGTCTGAACTGTTTAAAGCCATGTGTGTCAGTCATCGTATTATGCGGAAGAAGGGCCCCTCCAATCTGCATGACCTCCTTACCCCGTATGTTCCTATGCGGGGCTTAAGATCTAGTGGGATGGGTCAGGTCAGCATCCCGAGGATCAGAAGAGGCAGGATGGGCGGACGCTCTTTTAGCTTTTTAGCAGCCTCCCATTGGAATAAGCTCCCGATAGAGCCTCGGCTGGAATCGTCGGAGACTGTTTTTCGGAAAAAGCTCAAGACGTGGCTTTTCCCATCTGGCTACTCCACTGTCTGACTTCTCTCTGTGCTGTCCTTTTTCTGAAACGGGTCATTGTCGCAGCGCAGGGACGCACTAGTTAGTGCAGCCATGCACTTTATAGATTTGATTTGATTTGAACTTTGAAATTCAGATTAGCTGGCATTAAATCTAAGGATCCTACAGGATGATCTAACATCATCTTGGGTCTGTAACAGAATATTACTTCTAATGAATCGTTGGGAACGCTCCGTTATCTTCTAGCGATGTATATTTTCCCTCGCGTTCCAATTCCCTGTGTGCATTAGTCAATTCCAAGTGGATACATATATATTTCTGCCTCATTCCATATTGGTTTTCCACAGTATTGGTGACTGCATTTCACATCTGTCCCACTAAGTCGCTCTCAGGGGCGGTGCGTCCATTGGGGCATTGGGGCATTGCCCCACTAACCTCAAGGCCCACGGAGGAAGAATATCACTGCCAGGCACGTCCTAACTCGAAATACGAGTCAGTCAGGAGGACGCGTTGCTGAAGGGGGTGGGGCAGCACTGGAGTGTTGGGTTTGTTGTGACGTTGACTTCCCTGAGTGACAGCCAGCAGCAGGGCAGGCCCATTGCGCATGTTCAGGTTTGGGCTGATCCTTTTTCTGACCAGCCCGAACATGCGCACTAGTATAGCCTGCAGTGCCCAGCATTCGGAGAGCGAGCGAGGGCTGCTACTGGCCAGTGGCCACAGCCCCTGGTCTCCTATGAGCGGAGACAGTCCGTGCTCTGGCCAATCCTGGCGCTGCTGGAGCAGCGTCTTAATTGGTTGAGAGGGGTTGCACGGTGCACCAGCCACTCATGAAAGCGCCAACGCGGCAGCGGACCCCGGCACAGGAACATGCAGCACGGAGCCGGCAGCGGTCAGGTAAGTTTTCACTTTTTTTTTAAACTGCCCCCCCAACCGGCCCCCCACCCACGCGTGACCCCCCCCCCCCGTGCGTATTGCGAGCCGCAACAGCTGGTTTCCTTATTCTGTGACACCCGCTTTCTTGGAGGCCTGCCATGGTTGGCACGGACCTCCACAGGATCGCGCTCCTGTCCTGGTTTAGTTTGCAAAGTGTATTTGGTAGTATAATCTCTTCTGGCACATCATCAGATATATCCTTAGCAGCTCCGGTGAGTTACAGACAAGCAGGACCTCTATTTAAAACTGCTACTCACAGGCGCAGTCACATTTCATAATGAGCTGTTTTAGACATCATGTGCACAAAGAGAACAGGGGTGACGTAAAATAACTGATAATAAATTCTATTTTTGAGAACCTCGTATTCTCCTCATATCCGTGTACAGACCTTGACTTGGGAATGGCCTAAGAGAATTCCACCAGCTGACTCACTTCTCTGCCTGACTACTGACCTGGCTCCTGTGAAGCAGCCATGCTGCGGAGCGCCCTACAGTCTGTCTGGTATGTGGCATTACAGCCTGTTTTTTACAGTCTCCTGGGTATAACTCCGACAGTGCTTATTGTGAAAAAAATTATGTAATCTCACATACCAAAACGAATGGCTTTCTACCCAAATGTGTGTTAATCATTATAATGCATGAATATGAGCCTTGCTAGAGGGATGTATGCTTGCAGTTAGTGTAAGTCACTGCATAGAGGCCAGCCATGTCTTTATTGCCACCCCCACTGAATCTGTGACTAAAAACGCTATGCCTTTATAAGGAATTCTTTGCCTAAGTCTGTAAGGAGGTTGAAATCCACAAACCTTCCTGACAAGTCCAAAAAGAAGCCTTCAAAATTACTTCACTCAGGGTAGTAACGCTTTAAGCAGTGGTTCCTTGCAACGGAAATCTAGATCAATGCGCAACTGACCAGTGCAGTAAGGCTAGTACTGGAGTACTTCAAATCCACCCCGAGGGTCTTTGTGGACCTGGCGATTGCTTTTTGAATACGGATCTGCATGGCACCACTTTATTATTTCACGACTGTTATCCCTGTCTGTGGAGGTTTATGCTTCTCACCGTGAAGTTTCTTCTGGGTATTTTCACGAATACCACTAGGGCTCGGCTCATTATGTGCATCAAGGAAGGACTGAAGAGTGAGACGGGCAGGCTGCCTTTCCTCGTGAGCTGGGGATCGCGAGGGTCAGTGGGATGTGGGACTCTGGGGCCCCGAGGGTCGGGGTCGGGGATGTGAGGGCAGAAGGGTGCACACTGCCGTGCAGCCCTCTAGATCAGGTATGTGCTCGGCTCCTACGTGGGGTTCTCTGCGGTTGGCCACATTACACCGTCTGCCCAGTGAACAGTTACCATTGCGGTAAAGAAGTGCTAATGTATAAGCTTAATTGTGACCCTGCGGTGTCTTGTGTTCTTTTCTTCATTTGAACCTAGACAAGTTCAGCTGAAATACCTGTTGACTGTGATACCTTGGGAGTGGTAATAACACAAGACAATTTACTTTACATCTTTACCCAACTCGCCGCCGTTTTCTGGAATGTGCTTCCATTCTTGCCTGACTGCATATGTTTCTGCACTGTAACACATGTCAAGTGACACAGGACTGTCCCATTGATGCAAATGTCCCGCTTTCAGTAAGACGCATGATATGTTATTTTTTACAATTTACAGACCCTGAAAATGTTGTTGCACAATGAAACTAAGGCAAAGTGGGCTAAAATGATTGCACAGGAGCATACGATGTGGTCTGGATAGTAAAGTAGTAAAATGTGTCATATGTTCGTGTGGGCTGGAGTTATCATCAGCCTGGTGCTTCTTTCGATGTGTTGGGGAACAGTCGGCATTTTATTTAGTTATTGAGTTTTATATAGCGCGAACATGACCCTTATTGGGTATCAGTACATTTCAAAATATATTTATTGTGTGAGACTGTGACACATAATCTCACGTTTAAAATGCATCTTTAATGTATGGGAATTAGAATTTAGTGGCTCTAATCTCATTGCTCACAATGCACCTTCTGGGCCCAGCCATGGTTGTGAAAATGATTTGTCATTTAATCCCATACATTTTCACTCTATTTTATGACACGTCACACGAGGGTATGGTTGCCCATAGTGATTCTCATTGGTTGCTTCTTCTGGGATTGTGCATGATATCATTTGGAGTGGCTTGAAACACCTGTTACATTTACTGGATTGATGTGTAAAATGAGAAGCATAAGTCTATTTTTGCCATCAGAGAGTGATGGACTCATCTACTCACTGCTTTGTAATCTGTGGTGTCCCTGTGCCTATTTTCAATTGCTATATTGTAGTGTATTTCATCTCTTGGGATGTTACAGGGTAGGTTTGTGCTGTTTATATTTTAATTCTGGATGTGAGGAAACTCGATTACTATTTTCTGGAATGGTGTAAAAAATCATTGAGAATACTGCTTATGAGAAGAATTTATTATTGCATTCACGCACAGCTTGAAATGTGGAATGTTTGGAAATATTTGCTGTTTTGTGGCCACGTCATATAATGTCATTTTGGATCGTATGAAGCAGGGATGTCACAAGTTGCTTCACAAGAACTTGAATTTAGCCATAATTTCAGGATAACCAAAGAATATTTAAATTATGTAATTTAGATCAACTGTATGCATGATTGTCATATGTGTATATAATAAAATCTGATATGAATCCAACCTTCATGGACCAACATTGGACATCACTGCCAGAAAGGGCCTCTGTGGTGGAGCTAGTCTGGCAACATTGGCCCCTTTTATTATACATTGGCTATGAGCATTTGCGTTGTCGGACTCTCTCTTGTCGTGGTGATGCTTGGGGATGCCATTGGGCCAAGTACAGGCCTTCAGACTCTATGTTAACTAGATTTTCATTTCTGTGAGTAGGTTGTTTTCGATGCTATGAATGAATTCACATATGACCAAAAAGCAACCAGCAGCTACTTATAAAGTGTTCATTAGCTTTCACACTCATTTGTTTTTCGGTATATATTTCTCTGATGAAACAGTGTGCATCTTTGAGTGCAGTGCAGCGAAGGGTGAGGGATGTCTGTGTGAGTGCAGGTTGAGCAGTGTGCCTGTGTGAGTCCAGGGTGAGTTATATGAATGGGTGAATGCAGGCTTAGTAATGTGTCAGGGAAGGGTGAGTAATGGGTCTATGAGTGCAGGGTGAGTAGTGTGCCTATGTGAATGCAGGGAGAGGGATGTATCTGTGCAAGTGCAAAGAGACTTGTCTGGCTACTCCCAGAGATGTGTTCGCCAAGCCACCTCTTTCTCAAATTTGCTTGAAAATGCACCATTTGCCCACTTTTTTTTCAAAATTTTCTCAGGGGGAGAACCCCCACAAACCCTCCCTTAGGTGGTTCTGGCTCGCTCACTACGCTCGCTCGCTACAGTGCAGTATTTACGTCACACACCACTTTCAAATGTAACCAGCCGCTGCTGGTCGCTCTGTCACTCATCAGGACCTCATCAGGATCACAACTTAAACCCTGAAAAATAAATGCATGATATAAACAAGAGTCTCACCCTCTGGAGTGGTGCTGAAGATGTTGGTCATCTGAATACATCAGTTAATTCACCCTGTAGTCTCCAGAATAGTATTAATGACGAAATCCCACCATCTCAGCACATTCTTTATTACCTTTACACAAAACTCCTGCCTTTAGCTCATCTCAGAGCACCATAGACCACATCATCAATGCAGACATGTTTCTGCAATCTTGTATCTCCTTATAGCATCAGAAAATGAGAGCTCTGATGTCTGCCTTTTCAACCTAAGTTAATGCGCCACCTGTTTATAATTCTTAATGCATATAAACATAAATTATGCAAAATATTTTCAAAAAGCTATATCTGAGTGTTCTTCCCAGGACAAGCATTCCATTTTATTCGGAACTTGTTCTTGGGTTGTCTTTACCATTTTTCAGTGCATGTGTTCATTCAGGTTTGTGCCAGTGTGAAGGTATTCTCTGGTTCCTTTCTCTGTATTTGTAGGATAGGTTTCCCTCGAATACTGCCTTGGTGGCGAACGGAGTTTAGCTCAGTGGTATTCGTTATTGCCGCTGGTCTTCCAAGTCCCAGCTTTCCATAGGTCATCACACTTGGGGTTATATAATGTTTATTATCACTTTCACTGTTGTCCTCTGTTGCAGTGTTTTTTCATTGTCATAATCAAGTTTTCGGTGACTTCCAATGGTGCTCTCGTTTACGTAGCCTGTGGTCCTTGCCACAGCTCATGGTTCTTCTTAGATACCTCCCATCTGCTATATTAATTTAGACTGGCTAGTTCTTTTTCGGAACCTTTGGTAGGATCCATTCGCAGACCCACCTCTAGAGAGGGTATGGCTATGGCATCAAATCTAAAGTTAAGGAAGCTGTGGCTATATATATCTAGCAGATGGACAAGTTACTTACCCTCGATAACGCCTTATCTGGTGGAGACATGATCTAGCCACAGAGTCCTTAAATGCTCAACTATCTTTCCAACTTTGCAAATGACTACAGTATCACAATTACATTTCTTCAGGGACGCTAGTTTAACTCACCAGTGGTCAGTGTTCTTATTCTGTATGTGTTGGAAAGTGGATTATTAGTAGGGGCAAATGTTTATCGGCCACTGGCAATAAGGCCACTAACACAGTATAGGGCTCAGAATAGGTCTTAGAAAACTATTCCTATACTCAACCCTTGGTAGCTTTGCTGCGACCAGGCAGGCTTAACTTCAAAGACAGGTATGTAAAGCATTTAAATACACAAATTCAGTAAATAATTACGACACAATGCATAATAAAGATCCAACATGAATTTATAAAATTAGGAAATATTTTTATCTTTAAAATGACACCAAAACAAAAAACATCCAATGAAGGGAAACGGAAATATGAATTTTCAAAGTTTTAGCAATTTCTAGCACATAGAAAAGTAGAAAACTAGAAAACCTGCTCGGCTACCACTCGCTGTAGGTCTCGGTCACAGTTTTTACCTTTGGGCTTAGAAACTTTTCTGGAGCTTTTTTCTTTGCGGGGTCCCTCGATGCTCTTCACCAGGCCGAATTCGGTGAGGGTTCACCGGCCATTGGATTTCGCCTACTCCCGGTCAAACTCTGGAAATAGGACCTATAGAGCTTTTCAACGGGATGAACCTGGACGGCAGGCCGGCTTGCGGTTGAAGGCAGGAAGCTTGGCTGGCCAGGTCGAGTCGGTCCCCTTATTGAGCTTTTTCCAAAGTTGCTGCAAAGTTCTCCATACTCCTGGAACTTCTTCCTAAAGTTTACCAAAGGGCCCCACAGTGTCTCAAACTTACTCCAAGGGTCTGGAAGCTCCAAGATGGTCCTTGAAAGTTGAGGACTTCAGTTCCCATATTCCACTTGGACAAAACCCCTACAAATCCACTGGTCGTCCTCTAGGTTGAGGATTCTTGGTGGTGATGTTCCAGATGAGCTCTGTTAACATGTAGCTTGAAAGGAGTCCACTCTTTAGTCTTTTACAGCAAGGTAATCCACAGGCTGTAGTTTCAGGTGGTGCATAAGGTGCAATCTTCAGAGTGCAGGCCTTAGGAAATTCACATCTAACTTCTTAGCATGGTCTGTCTTGCTTTATTAGGTTTCAAGCAGCAGCTCTGAGGGGCTCTGCCCTTCTCAGATACGTATTCCAACCTCTCTGAGTCAAGCAGGAGGTCAGTCCTGTCCAATGGGCTGCAGGGTACCACCCAAAGGTCTGACCACTTCCTGCAGAGTGTGGCACTATTTTGTCCCAGAGTGCACCAATTCTATTAATTCATAATGGCTGATTTTCCAGCAGGGAGGAAAGAGCTGGCTAAACACACCCCTAGTATGGCTAATATCCATAGTCTCTCCTCCTTGCCTCTGCTCATTCCTTCCTTAATCCTAGCATCTGGCTTGGGCCCACAAGGGTAAAGTTGTAAATGACACTGGGGTTCTCCCCTTTTCTTGAAGTCCATGGTTTTTGACTCCTCCCCCTGCTCTGGCATTCCTGTGCAACAGGACACTGCCCTCCCAGCAGAGCTGGTCAACCACAGGGGCTCTTCATCACCTCTGCAAAGAAGCCTGGCTAATCCACTTAACTCTGACCAATCAGGACAGACCACTGGAAGGCTGAACCTGGACTTACAAACAAGAAAGTCTTATAACTCTGTGTATGTATATTTTAGGAGAAATTCAACAATATCATATTGAGTTTATTAATACCATTTTGGGAAGTCTTTGAATGGTACTTTTAGCCTTCTCCTATCAAGAGTTATCAGTTAATAACTTTCTGCCATGTTAACCTATGTGGCAGGGGATTTGCAATGGGAACAACAACTTTGGCCATTTCTCAAGCACCAGGGCTTATAAAAATCTATTTTATAAGTACTCTTCCTATATCTACAGGACACCCCCTTGGATACCTAGGGGACACTTTAGGGGTTCTGAATATGCAGAAATATTGCAGATCCTCCCTCCACAGTGCTCCTACCACCAAAGTCGATTATGGGCAGCACTTTATCACAATGTGTGGAGTGAAATGTGCAATTTCACTTAACCCAGGGCATATAAAACTCATCTTATAAGGGTCCACCTTTTAGTTACTTGATACCACACCCCTGGGACACCTAGGAGAGACCCTGGGGGTACCTAATATGCCCAGGCATGGTAGGTTATCGATTTTTAAGTGCCCCAAACACCTACTTTTAAATTTACCTCAGGAACAGCAGTGCACACATGCAAGTGCAGAAAAAGCTGTTGGCCTCTAAACTGCCATGCCCTATTATGTACTAGGGACTGAGAGGTAGTTTTAATCCCCCTGCCCTAATATGTACTAGGGCCCTATAGGGGAGGTCATGCCAATCACAGGGGTACCCCAACCCATAGTGTACCCTAGTATATGAAGGTGTTTTCACTGTATTCTAAGTGTCTTTCAGCATAGCAATTGCCCTGGGCCTGGTTAGGCAGAGCCCAGGGGCAGTCAGAGTCAGTTACCACCAGTACCAGTCAGCACAAAGTTTGGGGGGCGCCCCGGGCACAGGATGACTTTGCAACAGTATGCTCTTTGATTTGTTTTTGCCTTACTACACTAATCTTTTTGGAGTATTACCATGTCGTTATTTAAGACTTCGTATTCATTACTTACAAAAAATAGTTCAATCTTTTTTGGCACACTGTTTCCACAGCCAGCTTCTATAGTAGCCCCAGGTTTTGGCGTAGAAAGAATTCACAGAAGAAACTGACATCAGTGGATTGGAGAGTGTCATATATGGACTCCTGCGACATCGCATGCATGAACGACGTCATTACGGAGTCACGTGATAGCCACTTCTGACGCTAACAGGTACTGCTGCTGAAGAATTACCAGATCTAATGTGGCATCTGCAGAGAATAACCCAGACGTCAGACTGGCTATGGAAAATTTTGCCTGAGCAGTACCCCTGCACACCGTCGGATGGCTTAGTTTGGCTCCACGTGACATCGCCAGCATTGTTGGCATTGGTTGTGATGTCACGGTGACCTACATAGGTGCCACCCAGGTGCGCAGACATTAGGTACTTTTCACTTTTTCCACGCCATAAGCGCAGAGCCATGATGTGAACTGACTAGTGTGTATCCAAACTAGGGCTCTGTAACCGGAGTAGCCCTATCCCTATAAATGAGTCCGCAGAGCGGAAAGGCATGGGTGGGTCTGTAAGGTATCTGCAGCTATCGAAGGTAAGTAACTTGCTCATCTGATAGAGACTTCTAGCTGCAGAATCCTTACCTTTGAATAGATAAGAAAGCCATACTTCCTGGCTGTGGGCTGCGGGCAGATTTACTAGATTAAAAATCTATTTTGACAGGAACAAACCTGTAGATAACAGACTGCCACTGTTAGTACCCCTTCGAGAGGCTATCATTGTGCTTTTCTATCCAGACTACTGACTAAGGGTGGGCTGAATGTTTCGTTCTGCCCATGGAATTGGTTTAATTTTGGTCACTCCACGTTTAATGTAAAGTTCTAGACAAATTTTGCCAATTGCAGCATGGCAGAATCTTTCTTCTTCGAAGCTCCAGAAAATGAGAGCGAGATTTGGCGTCCCCTACAGTGATTTTCGAATGCGGGCGGTCGTAAGTGGTCGCAGTCAGAGGGCTGCAGTTCGAGTAGATTTGCTGCCGCTCAATTAGATTTTCTACACAAGCGTCAGAAAAATCAACTTGAATAACCACACTCTCTTGCGCATTGCGTGGTACTGTTTGCATTATTTTCAGTGCTCCTCGCGGTACTGGTGCTAAATTGCAACACAAACAGTGTGACTTCAGCCCATTGGCACAATTCTGCAGAATCTCGTAGAGTTTTTATGTAACTCCAAGGAATTCCACCGATCAAATTTCACAAGTTCCTCCCACCCCTACTAGTGACTGTACAAAGTACGGAAAGACAGCAGCTTTAGTTCACAATCACTAGGTGGCACCACGTTACAATAAATGGGCAGAAAAATTGCCACATCATCGTTCTACCGTAAGAAGTAGAACAACATTGTATTTTTTTAGAGCACTGAAATATTGCACTGTTTCTGACAGTGAGTACAGATGAGTCCCTCTGTTGGCCTGTTGGCCCATCGCACCAGTTTTACGTATGACTTACAATGTCTTAAGTGTCATGATTTAGCAAACTCTCTACTAGTAAGTGTGATGCTTTTAAACGTGCTCCAGTGCCAGCTTCCAGAGCCCTTAGGTCGCTTCCTTGAATGATAGTCATACAACAGAAAGCAGCTGACGAGGGGACCGCATGGTCGTAGAAGCCCACAACATGCTCTAATTTCATAAAATGTTCACGAAAGGTTCAACATTAGAAGATTTCTTCTTTTTTTATTGTTCCACTGCTTTACACGGCTTCTGTTCTCATGGCCTTTATTTTGAGATGTGTTGATGGCCATGAATTGTGTGTGGTGACACTAATAAACAAGCATTTGCAATGCAATAGGTCTCGCATTAATTAAGTTTGAGCTATTGGCATTGCTAAATATTGCAACACCAATTGCAACAAAGGTCTATAAATTGTAGGCCAAAAAAATGTGTATTTATTTTTGTAGCAATGGTGGCATGCTGCGCTTTAGATGAATATGTTTAAAAGTAAAGTGCGCCTTACTGCGATTGCTACAATAGTTAATTGTGGATGCGTTAACAATTGATGTGTGCACTGATGGCTGGTGGTGTGTGTGCCGGTAGAAATTGTGCACTGATGGCTGGTGGTGTGTGTGCCTGGTGGAAGCGTGCACTGACGGCTGGTGGTGTGTGTGCCTGGTGGAAGCGTGCACTGACGGCTGGTGGTGTGTGTGCCTGGTGAAAACGTGCACTGACGGCTGGTGGTGGGTGCCTGGTGAAAGCGTGCACTGACTGACGGCTGTTGGTGTGTGTGTGCCTGGTGAAAGCGTGCACTGACGGCTGGTGGTGTGTGTGTGCCTGGTGAAAGCGTGCACTGACGTCCGGTGGTGTGTGCCTGGTGGAAGCGTGCACTGATGGCTGGTGGTGTTTGTGCCTGTAGAAATTGTGCACTGGTGGTGTGTGTGTGCCTGGTGAAAGCGTGCACTGACATCTGGTGGTGTGTGCCTGTTGGAAGCGTGCAGTGACGGCTAGTGGTGTCTGTGCCTGGTGAAAGTGTGCACTGATGGTGTGGTTGTGTCTGTGGTTGTGTGTGTGGTTGTGTATGTGTAGTTGTGTGTGTGGTTTTGTATGTGTGGTTGTGGTAGTGGTGTGTGTGGTTGTGGCTGTGTGCTTGTGTGTGTGCTTGTGGTTGTTTTTGTGTGGTTGTGTGTGGTTGTGTGTGTGGTGTGTCACGGGGCAGCGAAGGGGACAGAAGGAGAAAAAGGCACCGAATCACGGGGGCAGCGAAGGGGACAGGAGATAAAAATGCACAGAATCACGGTGGCAGTGAAGGGGAGAGAAGGAGAAAAAAGGCACAGAATTACGGGGGCAGCGAGGGGGACAGAAGTAGTGCCATTAAGAGAGATGAAATGATGAGGTGAAAGGAGGAGTCAGGTATGAAGTAGCGACTCTGGTAAAGGGAGGGGCAGGATGAAAAGGTGGAGCCTGTGAAGTGCTGGTGGAGATGAGAGACTGAAAGATAGTGATGAAATAAGTGACTGGGTGAGAAAAGGAGAGCCACTGGTAGAAGGAGGGACAGAATGACAAGGGGAGAGATAGCCCGTGAAGTACCGGAGGGGAGTGCTATTAGAAGACAGTGAAAGGCTGAGGTGAAAGGAGAAGTCTACTAAGAAGCCGAGAGACTGGTGAAATGAGGGACAGTGTGACAAGGAGAGCAGAGAGACATCAATAAAGTAGTGGTAATGTTTTTATGCATGTTATTTTATTTGCAGTGGAGGTTTTTTTTTTTTAGTAAATTAGAGTTACAGCTATTGAGGCTGTAAATCAAGCGATCGGCGCTCAGGAGACAGCGGGAAGGGAAGTAGCTCAGGGTGGAGGAGGGGTGTGGAGATGAGATGCTGGGGCAGAAGAGCAAGTTGGGTTAACAGTGAACAGCGGGAGGGGGTGATCTGGGTACGGGAGTACAAACAGCTGTTGGCCCATCACCTTCGGAAAAGCCAATCAATTTGTTTGCATGTATGAAATAAAGAAATGCAAATACATAGTGAAAGCGACTCCGTTCTTAAACAATGACAGGCGTGTTTAAAGTCGAAGCGTCGCCATTTAGAAACAATAGGTCTCGCATTGATGCGAGTTTGAGCTACTGACATTGTAAATAACAATGCCTTTTATTTAGGTTTTTAAAAAGAAAACAAAAATAAAAGGCATTATTATTTGCAAATGTCAATAGTTCAAACTTGCGTCAATGCGAGAACTATGGCATTGCAATTGCTTGTTAACTTCTAGTCTTCAAGCCGGAAGTTAGGTGCCCTTGCCCGGGACGTGGGCGGAGCCTGCTCCGGCAAAAACAGAAACCGGCGTGCTGTGCTAACGCGGGCTCCCATGTTGAAGGGAGAGCCCCGCAGTGGCGGCCGGACTTAAGAGAAGCCCCGGGTCCCAGGAATGGGCCCGGGTGAAGAATGCGGCGGCAGAGGATGACCACAGCAGCGCGGGGCTCCCAGGAGTGCAGAGAAGCCCCGCAACAGAAGTGCTGCAGCCGCGAGTTGGAGACCCCCCCAGAAGAGCAGCCCGGTGAGTAAAGAAGGGCTGGGGGGGCTCCGTGTGGGCTATTGTTGCTCAGAATTGCAAAAGTACACTTTGCACCAACAATAGCCCACACGGAGCCTCCAATGGGGCTGGCATGTTATCGGAAGCGGGACAGGAGATGTGCACATCGCGTTTGTGCACGTGCGTGTCAAGTGCGCGTACACCGGCTCAAATCCGCCAAAAGCCTTGCGCGTGCCCATCTCCTGTCCCACTTCCGAGGCAAGTCAGCAACAATAGATCTCGCTGGCGGACAGCAGCGCTTTGCGCTGCGTTCGCAGGAGAGACCTAAAAACGTGAGTGTTGGCATTGTGTAGAAAGTTACTGCAGCCACCATGGGTACATTATCAATTGTCTCTGCCCAAGAGCATAAGTGCTTTCTACCTCGAGGCAGCCCCAGTCATGGTGCATGAAATCGCATCAAGATGATGGCAGCACCTGCGATTGAGTTCATCTCTCACAGCCCACATTCATGTTGACTTTTAGGGGTAATCAATTTGATGAAGACATTTATCATTAATTAGTTTGCGCCAGGTATTCATTGATACCTTTTCAGTTTGAGTGAGATATTTCTTTTCTGCTTCTCAAGTATTGTAGAAACTCCTCTTAATGAACATAAAAGTGATGAGGTTGCATTTTTTAGCGCTCTCCAGTGTCTGCATGTCCAGCATGAGTAGCTTACCGAGCACTGTCTCACAGACAATAGTAGTGTATTCTAGCAGTGTGTTGCAGCCTAACACTTCAACTGAAAAGTGCAACAGTTTGCTGCATGGCTAAATATTTAGGCCCCAAAGGCGAGACCGATTGCATTGCAAATGCTTGTTTTGCTTTGCATTCCCTATTTTAAAATGAGAAAAATGGGACATCCCGTCGCAAAATGCACAACAAAAACAGGGGTCTGGCTGAGGGAAACCTGGGAGCTCTGAAAATGTGGGCAAGTGACACAAATTAGGATAGTCATCTCGGTTTGGAAGGCTCACTAAGTTGGAAATACATACAAAATACGAAAGTGAAAGGTAGGCAGCGAAGGATACTAAAAAGAGGAAGCAGCAGAGATGGGACAAGCTGAACAATGATTACTTGGTCTTGGAAGCGAACTTCATCAGCAGGGTCGTCTTCTTGGAATTCAGGACTGGGAAAAGATGCAGGCATCTGCGAATACATAAATTGGCGCCCCCCACTCGCAGTGCTGCATGAGACCAGCACATCGCCATTCTACCCTTACTAAGCCAGGGTGCTGTGGACAAGGATTGACACTAAAGAAGGACTGAAGAAAAGTTCACAGTCACTGAGCCAATCACTAGAACCACGATGATAAAAACAAAAGAAGGACGCGCTGAAAGAGTAGCTACAGCATCAAACAGTTCTGCTTTCAGGGCAACGAGAATGCTTTAAGAAATGCGAGTTGATTAAGGATTTGAAAAAATGTAGACAGAATTTGAAGTTGGTAATATTTTATCAACTTTCTTCACAACAAGTGACGTGGAATTGTATTTTCTAATAGAAATTATAGATAACAACTATCTTTTTATATACAAATATCTACGCAAACACACTTAATATTATAGTTAGGAAATTAATATTGTAGGCCCATGGTGAATAAAATACCTGATATAATTTTGCTTAGAATAATTAAAAAAGACTCAGTCTAACATGGCCACCACTGTAACATGCGATCCGCCCATTAATTTTCACTGGCAGATTCCCGTTTTCGGTTCTCTGCTGACTAATGACTATGTAAATCATTCAAAGCAAAAGATAAGCTACGGCTCACTAACGAAAGGGTGACTGATTAAATGCATGTCACGATTTGCGACACGTTTAGGTAGGCCTGCGTTTAGTTAGGATGACTTTCCATGCGCGAGGGTTTTTTAATTCCCGAAGTCTAATGAGAACAAGCGCTAGTAATGTTGCCAGTTGTGGGTGTGCTGGCAGAGGAGGCTGGGTCTGCGCAGCAAAGCGGCCGTGCGGCCGCGAAATTGAAAGTGATCGTGATCAAAGCGGCCGTGCGGCCGCGAAAGTGAAAGTAAGCGCGGCGCGCGCGCCCGCGCACATGCACTGTAGCTTTAGGCCACGGCAGCACTTTGTAAAGCCCAGATATAAAATGTCTCTTCGAGCCTTTGGCTCGCGAGACCTAAAAACGCTACAACCACATCTGGTAAAGCACGTTAGTTTTGCTTTTCAAGTTATGGATAGAAAGCACTTCTTTTGTACCTCATTTTCCAATGTCCCACCATTGAAATAAGTCTCTTTTCCCTTCTTTATAAATAATATCCATGCACAAACAATCTGCCGAGAAGGAATTACTTGCCACGGAGTGGAAAATCAAAGAGCGCCGGATCGCACACTCTCTCAGTTCATCCTCAAAGGTTGTGTTCACAAAAGAAGCAAGCAAACAAAGGAGCTGGACTGAAGGGTGCTGGGGTGCTGCAGCACCCCCCTAAATAACCCTGTTGGAGTTCAGAAGGTCAATGAGAAATAAAGATGCCTTTAGATTTTCTGTCTATCCTGCCACATTTGCTGAGAGTTCGAAAACAAAGGTCAAATGTCATTCTTAGACTTCTGAGAAATTGCTGCTTATTTGGAAACTGAAAGTGAGAGGATTTTTGACAGTGCCCTAGGTGACAAACGTGGCTGGGGTGGAAGGAAAGGCTGTAGGAAGTCAGTTGTTTTTCTAATACATATTTAAATTATCTGTAAATGAACTACACACATATTTAAAAATCAGTGGTGATGGAACTGTTTTCAGAGTCGGGGTCCTGCCATCATTGTTACATCGCTAAACTCATAGCAATTGTGAAAAATTCAAGCATCATACGAAAAACAGGTGTAACAAATTAGCACTGCCATGCAGGAGGAGAGCGGTATGGGTGTGGTATGTAGCTGATGGAGCCCTGTTGTGGTTGCGCACAGTCATTTACAGTGAGCACATTCTCTAGGGAAATGCGGGTTAAGTTTGCATAGACATGCAGTTTAACTAGTAGAACTATACAGCAAACAAACGATAATATATGGAAAGCGGGATTCAGTGAATATTTATAATATGTGAATCTCCAGGTGAAGTGTCTTGATTTGCTTTGATCATATTAAAATCTTTGCTTTCATCACACTTCAGAATTACAAAAAAGTGCTTCATTTGTTCTCTCCTAATTGCTGATATAGTTGGATATGTGTGTATAGTCAATTTGCAGGTATAACAAATACCCTGTCAAGCACACCTCCCTGAAGCAGGGCATACCCCAGGGACCCATCCTTTCTCCTAAAGTATTCATTGTATACGTGGACATCTCTCCTCCCTTCTAAGACAGTCAAATATCTCCTTCCATCTCTACGGCGATATCAAGCCGCTGCATTAACAAGTCTCATTACCGGATAAAAGTACCAAACTGGCTAACTCCTTAAGTATTACTTCGTTCATAGACGTCCCGCCATCCCAAGCGGAACCCTCTAGAGATGGAATTCCATCGAAGTCCATCTGACGATAGAATTCCCCCTCGTCTCATCCTCGAAATGCTCCACTCCAATCCCAGACTGTATAGATGCGACCAGCCTAGTGAACTGCAGGACAATGATTCAAGAGTGTGTCAAGTCTTTAGGCTTCAGGTTCAATAAAGTCAACCTAAAGCTGACGTTAATCCAAAGGCTGAAAGTGCTGACCACCAAATGAGCGTTCTACGAGGCATGAAATCCCTTATTCTGTATCAGGACTTTAACTTAGTGCTCCAAACCACAGTCCTATCAAGGATCATCTGAAATCCCTAAAACACACTTTGCTCCTCTGAAATCAGCCACAAATGAGGCACCTTCCTTGATATTGGAAGCTATTGTAGAACAGATCACATCTCTCCTGTCTTGCTGTCATGCGACTGGCTTCTAGTAGACTTTCGAAGTCAGTTCACTTGCATTGTCTACGAGGCTGTACATGAGAACTCACTGAATTTCCTAGTCAACAACCCGAGCATCTCAGGTGGAACGCGTACACTCCAGAGCTCAGACTCTCTCCTACTTGGAATCAAGAGTCCTCAATGAAGCCTTCTGAGGGGGCCAAGAACCTCTGTCCCCTCTTTGATCACCTTCAAGAGTAAGCTCAAACTATTACTATTTCAATGTCTTTAACTAGTAATTTCCACAACAGAAGTTCTAAAAGCGTCCTCATTAGCCACTTTAAATTCTTCTTCTTGTCAAATACTTTTCTATTCTGAGCTTGTCTTGCTCTAATATGTATTAACTATTACATCTGTTTCTGGAAAGTGCTATGCTTCCCTGCTGGCTCTGGGTGGCGCTATAACATATAGAAAATAAATGAACACCCATAGCACCTACATCAGCATGTCACCATGGTTACCACATGTCACACAAATGCCAGCTGCACCGCACACGTTATGATCTCTTAAACCACATTTTCTGACCTAGCAACAGGGTCTAATCAGACAACTAGAATCTGCATCATTAAACTTCGCAACTTGACTTCTGAAATCATGGGGTTTGATATTTATAAATCCTGCAAAGACGCGCAGAAACCAAGAGGGAGGCTTAAAGTTCAGCACATAGACATGTTATACTGCGAAGTGGAAACATTGTATTGCTTCTTGTACTCAAGAGTAGGCGTGGCCCTTCCTCCATTCTGTTCCAAATACTCTACAATTTGTGTTACATTTATTTTATACTCATTTAGATTTTGCATCCATTACAGTTGCTTACATTACCTGTGCACATGAAGAGTGCTCAACACCCACCATTCAGCCTTCCTGTCATTCATGCATTTTTAGGAGGAATCATACTTTAGTAACCTCTCTCCCTCCAGCACACCCTCTTTAGTTTGATGTGCATACCTCTTCTCTTAAATACTTAGGCTCTGATTACACAGTTTTTGGAAAATGGGATGTCATTTGCCTGCCCCTCCTGTGCTACTAATTCCAGGGGCCGGTAAACTCTGAGGCTTTGCGGTGAAATTTTGGATTATCGTTGAGGTCATCATGAGTCCTCTGAAGTCCACCAATAGTTATTGCTTAAAAACATAATTTGAACGCAAACACAAAATGATGGGATATTTCAAACGTGTAATCTAGAATACTCAGAAGCAGAAAGATCATTTTGATATATAAGCAATTTGTTCCACATAGAGATTATCATATGACCTGCATTCATCATTCCACATAGAGCTTATCGTATAAGCTGCACGCATCATTCCACATAGTTTACCGTATGAGCATCGTGCATTATTCCACATAAAATTTATCATATGAGCTGCATTCATCATTCAACATAGAGTTTATTGTATGAGCTGCGTGCATCACTCCACATAGAGTTTATCATATGAGCTTCGTTCTTCATTCCACATAGAGGGGCATATCAACAACAACCGGCGATAATTATCGCTAAGCGCACTTAGCGCTAGGATAATTATCGCCAGCTAGCGTTGATTTTTATCGCTGAGATAGCGTGCTATTAGCAACGCTTATCTCAATAGCGATAAAAATCCTCACGCTAAGTGGCTAACGTGAGATTATCGCTGGAAACCCAGCGATAATCTCACGTTAGCTTGTTGATAGGGACAGACAAACTTAGCCATGATATCCTCCTTCCATAGGATATCATGGCTAAGTCAGAAAAATACCAGACGTAAAAAAGCAGCGTTAACCGCGGTTAGCGCTGCTTTTTTTGTCTCTAACAGGGTTAGCGATATTCTTGATAATAGGAGAAATGTCGCTATTATTTT
This sequence comes from Triturus cristatus, assembly GCF_964204655.1. Lineage (NCBI taxonomy): Eukaryota > Metazoa > Chordata > Amphibia > Caudata > Salamandridae > Triturus > Triturus cristatus. The sequence continues at coordinate 34,855,979 of NC_140590.1, read as the reverse complement.
ACTCTGGAACGCCCCCTTTGCATCTCATTAGGGATGCAAGGGGAAGCGTAGAGTAAATGGGTGCTAACATGCAAATTTGCATGTTAGCACCCTGTTGTTAATAGGGTGCTAGTTTTATCTCTGCTTTTTTGGCTTTTAAAGCCAAAAAAAGCAGAGATAAAGCCCTTGTTAATATGCCCCAGAGTTTTTTGTATGAGCTGAATGCATAACTTCAGATAGAGCTAATTGTATGAGCTGCATGCATCCGTTCACATCGAGCTTATCGTATGAGCTGCACACATCATTCAACTTAGAGTTTATCATATAAGCTCCACGCGTCATGCCACATGGAGCTTATCAGAGAGCTACACGCCTCATTCCACACATAGCTTAGCATATGCGTTGCAAGCATCAATCCACAAAGAGTGTATAGTATGAGCTGCACACCTTCAGGACTCTTTGATGACTCCATATGGGGTATTAAAAATGTTAAGGTCCTACAAGTAGTAGAAGACAAATTTTTAAAATCTATCTTATGTCTACCTCAGTCAACCCCCGCCTATATTGTTCATCAGGAATGCGGGATAGATTATTTATTAGATCGTATTGCTCTAGCCCCATTGCTTAAATGGATTACAACTTGGTTAAACCCAGATTTGGAACTAAATCATGTGATTTTAAAGGATTGTCTATCTCTTGAGTATGGCAATGCCATCCCTTGGCTAAAATATGTCAAGAATTTATCCAGGGAATTAGGCCGTCCCGAATTATAGGATTTACCTGGCAATTTAATTAAGGGGGATTTGAAATGGGTGAAAATTGCCCATAAACAGCGGGCAACTTTAGAAAGGGAAGAAAAAGAGTTACTTAAACCTTCAGTAAGGGCTCATCAGTTGGTAATTACTTCAAATAGTATTGAACCCTACTTGGTCATTGTTAACAATATGAACCATCGTTTTTTATTGACCAAGTTCAGACTGAATAAATTTCATCTCCTGCTCACTGAATCCCCAGGGTGGACGAAGGAGAGAAATTTGGAAATCTGTTCTTGTGACGGATTTTCCATCAAAGACACGGTGCACTTTATCTTCTTCTGTAAGCACTTGTCCCCTATTCGTAAAAAATTCATTATCCCCCTTATTAAGGGTAAAGGTTTTAGGCAGGTTAAACCTGCTCTTCTATATCTACAATTGCTGGGTTCTACTTGGGAGATATTTAATATTGCCAATTTTTTAGCAATCTCAATGAGATTAAGGAAAAAAAATTCTTGGATTTAATATAACAATGGGTAACTCATGAATTGAAATCAAGTGTCTTGTATACCTTTTTAACTTAATTGTAGTGTTTATTGTCATTGTTATTTATATGGTATGTTTGTTATATTTATATGCTTTTATGGTTTTTGCTATGAACCGAATAAAGTCTTTTTTGACTGACTGACTGACTCCTTATGCTTTCACAATCCCTTTCCATTTCCCTCTTCCGTTTGGATTTCAGAATCTCTGCTTCTGTTTTCACCCCCTCGATTGCTGCTTTCTCCAATTTCACTTTGCAGTTACTAGGAATATTTAGTTACCAGGAATATTCAGAGAAAGGGGAGAGAGCTCCAACGAAGACAAAACAAATGATCCTATATTAGGATGAACTTCTCACTCACCCTTAGAAGTTAGTTTAATCTCTGAAGAAATGCATGCAACACATGTGACAACTGACCACAACAGCAGAAATGCACTAAAGGTAAAGACCACAGAGCTCCAAACCAAGTGAAGGAAGGTAATCTGGTACACGGATGAAACATTTTAGCTGAAACGAATTGTAATGTTTAGTTTGAACATTAGGGTTTGAGACAGCAAAGTTAATCGGAAAATAGTGGTAGATGAGGTACTCAAAAAAGGACATGAGAGATGTGAACATCATCTACACCTCCTTCACCACCGCCACCTTCCCTGAGAGCTGGAAGCATGCCGAACTCAGCGCTCTACTCAAGAAACCAACAGCGGACCCCACCGAACTCAAGAATTACCGCCCCATCTCGCTGCTCCCGTTCCCAGCCAAAGTCATCGAGAAGACCGTCAACAAGCAACTGGCCGCCTTCCTCGAGACGAACGGATCCCTCGACCCCTCACAGTCTGGCTTCCGAGCCAACCACAGCACCGAGACCGCCCTCATCGCTGCCACCGATGACATCCGAACCCTGATGGACAACGGAGAAACAGCGGCCCTCATCCTACTAGACCTCTCCGCGGCCTTCGACACCGTCTGCCACCGCACCCTAGTGCAGCGCCTCAGCAACATCGGAATCCAGGAGAAGGCACTGGAATGGATCATCTCCTTCCTCGACGGAAGAACACAGAGAGTCCGTCTACCACCGTACAAGTCAGAGGCCACCAAAGTCATCTGCGGCGTCCCTCAAGGATCCTCGCTGAGCCCAACCCTCTTCAACGTCTACATGAGCCCCCTCGCGGCCATCGCACGCCAACACAACCTCAACATCATCTCCTACGCCGACGATACCCAGCTGATCCTCTCCCTGACCAACGACCCCGCCGCCGCCAGAGCCAACCTCCACGAAGGAATGAAAGAGGTAGCCGAGTGGATGTCGACCAGCCGCCTGAAGCTGAACTCGGACAAGACGGAAGTCCTCATCCTGGGATCCTCGCCCTCCGCCTGGGACGACTCCTGGTGGCCCCCCGCCCTGGGCACCGCACCCAAACCGACAGACCACGCACGCAACCTGGGCTTCATCCTGGACTCCTCCCTCTCCATGACCAAGCAAGTCAACGCCGTCTCCTCGTCATGCTTCAACACCCTGCGCATGCTACCGAAGATCTTCCGGTGGATCCCCACCGAGACCAGGAAGAATGTCACCCAGGCACTCGTCACCAGCCGACTGGACTACGGCAACGCCCTCTACGCCGGAACCACCGCCAAGCTCCAGAAGAGACTCCAACGGATCCAGAACGCCTCAGCCAGACTCATCCTCGACATCACACGACACAGCCACATCTCCGGACACCTAAGAGACCTGCACTGGCTCCCGGTCAACAAGAGAATCACCTTCCGTCTCCTCACCCACGCACACAAAGCTCTTCACGACCAAGGCCCAAGCTACCTCAACAACCGCATCAACTTCTACGCTCCCAAACGACACCTCCGATCAGCCAGTCACGCCCTCGCCGCCGTCCCCCGCATCCGAAGAACGACAATAGGAGGAAGGTCCTTCTCCTACCAGGCCGCCAAGACCTGGAACTCCCTCCCGACCGACCTGCGCCTGACCCAGGACCACCTCGCCTTCAGGAAGAAGCTCAAGACCTGGCTGTTCGGACAGTAGCAGCATCCCCCCCCCCCCCCCCCCCCAGCGCCTTGAGACCCACCGGGTGAGTAGAGCGCTCTATAAATGCCTATGATTGATTGATTGATTGGTTTTTGCCCTTGATTTTACCAATTCACCCGTGAGAACTATTATAGGAGAGAAAGGTTTATGTACATTTAAACAGTTATGCTTATGTGCAGCAAACATTTTGTTAAAAAAATCAGAATGAGAAAAATGTCCTGACCCTCAGGACTAGTCCTTCAAACATCAGTCCATGGTTTCCGGTTGCAGGGACACCCCACACAACTCCAGTTCGGATCATCAGCAAAATGTTCACAGACAAATAGTTCCTAGAATTTCTTTGCAGCAGGAGAAGTGGGAGGAGCTACATTTATCTGGTAGGGTCCCTCGTCATTTCACAGGCATTGGGAAGAAGTTCCAGGGAGAAAGAAGTGCACAGTTGCAGCTTCTCCATTGGTTTTACTTCCAGGTTATCACATCTTCCTCAATCTCATTCTGGACTCTCCTTTCACTCGAGAAAAGTTCCAAAAACAAAAAGAAGGTGATAGAAATGTCCAGTTGCAGCTGGTGAATTGTCACTAGAACATTTAGCACTATCTTCAACAGAGACGTTTCAGAAGGCAAGTGGGCTTTCAGGCTAGACCTGTGTGCCTGTGTGGGTCAACAAGAAGTGATTTTTCGAAGACATTATTAAAGTTTATCAGTAAAAGCGATTCAAGCTAGAATTGGTGACAGCAGCTCCTCATAGACCTATGTAGAGCGGGAAACAACCGGTACAACGCATGCATTACAATGCATGCTTTTACCCTGAATGCCTTTACAATGAAAATGGCTTGCTGTAGGGGGTATAAGGTGTTGGATTTAACTCCAACACCTTCCCTACTGTTGCACAGACTGGAGTTGGAATAGTAAATTATTCTCTTCCAAATTCCAGCGCACCCCTGACAGCTAGTCGAGGTAAAAATTTGCATTGTAACGGCATGTCATACAACCTTAGCAGAAAGCGAGGGGCCTGACTTAGAGTTTGGCTGGTAGGGTACTGTGTCACACCTGCCTTATTGCAAGTATATTCGATTTAATACACTTATAATAATAAGGTGGACGCAATGTTCATCGTGTTTGTGACATAAGGCCCACCTGCCAAACCTAGGTCTGCACTTGGTGAAAGTGAAATTAAACTTCCTGCAGTTTCCTGCCTGATAATTAGAGGTGTCTCAGTTCCTGTTCTAGAAAGATGTATCACTGTAACTGCCATCCAGAGGTTCTTCCTATTACACTCCCTCAGTTCCTTACTCTGCTGGGCTCCTTCTCCAGCTCTCTTGTATGTGTGGGTAGTGTCAGCATGGTAAGGCCCCAAAGATCTAGGACAGTCCCCTCCGCCTCCAGATCCTGTTTGCTTTCCTTGTTTAATGTATACAATTTAGTTGTTACTGGAAAGTGCTTTTTTAGCACTGTAGCTTTCTCTGAAATGGCAGTGTCTATGTTCCCACAGCTCATTGTTCTGAAGGCCTTTACATGCCCCACGTAGTTCATGGAGGGGTTAGAAGTAAAGTGGGACAATTCGCAGTGAGCCGCCAGGCCCTCGCCCAGCCTCAGAGTCTTAGCTCGTTGCTAGGTCTAGTATTAAAGTTCAAGCAGGCAGTAGGACATTTTTTGTACACAGAGAGTGCAGGCAAGAGGTGTGAGCAAAATTTTAACCTTGCATAAAAAGCATTATTTGGTGAACATCACATAAAACTACAAGAAATGTAAAGGTCTGATACTCTGTTGGAAAAATCATACGCAATGACATACCTCAAATACAAAGTTCACGCAAGACATGAATAGTACACTTGTGAGAGCAGAAAAGATCTTGGGGACATGACATCCTTCTTTTTCTCAGTTCCTGCAGTATATTTTGAACTTGAAATAATCTCCTGTGGGATACTACACACAAATATATAAATGCTAAAACATGCTAAAGAATAAGGGCCTCATTTATGAGATTTTACCGTAGGGCAGCGACGCAGGCCTTCCTGCTGCGCTCCTATGGTAAAAGAAAAGGGCAGGAATGCGCTGTATCTATAAGATACAGTGCATTCCTGTCCTTATTCCCTGCCAAGGCGCTCAATGGGCTGCTGTGCGTCAACACAGGCACCTTTGCAGCATGGTGCAAGGCTGCCTGCGTTGCGGGGATGATCATTTTTGTACAGGAAGAGAAACCTTTCTGTACAAAAATAATCAAAAGAGGCTTTTTAGGCCTCGCCTATGCAGCGTGCATGCGCTGTTTCTGCGAGACATCAAGTAATGTGTGTTAGGGGTGAAACTCCACCTATTGCCGGGGAATTTCTCCTGCCGCTTGCCATTTGTAAACACTCACATTGGTTTTCCTAGAGGGCTTATTATTGGCTGTAGATCCGATGCGTCACTTCCGTTTATTCCGCCGCCAAACTACAGTTTTCGTCCACTCTTGTGGTTAATGTTGTCCGGGAAAACTTTCTTTTTAGGGCCCCACTTGTATACATAATCAGTATGGATCTCGTCACGAGCACCGCGCAGTTAATTATACATAATCAGCACTGCGCTTGCCATGAGCGCCTCGCTGTTAATGGTGTCAACATTTTCTCCAAACCCTCCCTCCATATTGTTCCTTTCTGTCCGTCGAAGCCGTAGTCTGCATTCTGTCCATTAACTGTTTTTTTTTGCATTTGCCACCCCGAGTGGGACAGGTATGCTCAGACGTGAGTCCCGTGCTCTCCATGCCACTGGAATCAAGCTATCCTGGCTGAAGAGGGGTGAAACCCCGAAACCGGGCCTAGGATGCTTGTCTCCAGTCCAGGGAGGGCCTGGCTTGGCAGTTCGGGCTGGTATGTTCCCATGAGGCACAGGGTCAAGACTGATTTGCATATGGCTGGGTTCAAACAGGAATGGCATGGTGAGCAAAAAAACGATGGATTTAGGCCCAGATCTCTGTACTGGGGTGAATGTATGACATTGTTCTGCATTCTGTCCATCAACTGTTTTTTTTTTTGCATTTGTCACCCCGAGTGGGACGGGTATGATCAGACGTGAGTCCCGTGCTCTCCATGCCACTGGAATCAAGCTATCCTGGCTGAAGAGGGGTAAAACCCCGAAACCGGTCCTAGAATGCTTGTTTCCAGTCCAGGGAGGGCCTGGCTTGGCAGTTCAGGCTGGACTGTTCCCATGAGGCACAGGGTCAAGACTGATTTGCATATGGCTGGGTTCAAACTGGAATGGCATGGTGAGCAAAAAAACAATGGATTTAGGCCCAGACCTCTGTAGTGGGGTGAATGTATGACATTGTTCTGCATTCTGTCCATCAACTTTTTTTTTTGCATTTGTCACCCCGAGTGGGACGGGTATGCTCAGACGTGAGTCCCGTACTCTCCATGCCACTGGAATCAAGCTCTCCTGGCTGAAGAGGGGTGAAACCCCGAAACCGGTCCTAGGATGCTTGTTTCCAGTCCAGGGAGGGCCTGGCTTGGCAGTTCGGGCTGGACTGTTCCCATGAGGCACAGGGTCAAGACTGATTTGCATATGGCTGGGGTCAAACTGGAATGGCATGGTGAGCAAAAAAACGATGGATTTAGGCCCAGATCTCTGTACTGGAGTGAATGTATGTTATTGTACTGCATTCTGTCCATCAACTGTTTTTATTTTTGCATTTGTCACCCCGAGTGGGATGGGTATGCTCAGACGTGGGTCCCGTGCTCTCCATGCCACTGGAATCAAGCTATCCTGTCTGAAGAGGGGTGAAACCCCGAAACCGGTCCTAGGATGCTTGTTTCCAGTCCAGGGAGGGCCTGGTTTGGCAGTTCGGGCTGGACTGTTCCCATGAGGCACAGGGTCAAGACTGATTTGCAAATGGCTGGGTTCAAACTGGAATGGCATGGTGAGCAAAAAAACGATGGATTTAGGCCCAGATGTCTGTACTAGGGTGAATGTATGACATTGTTCTGCATTCTGTCCATCAACTGTTTTTTTTGCATTTGTCACCCCGATTGGGACGGGTATGCTCAGACGTGAGTCCCGTGCTCTCCATGCCACTGGAATCAAGCTATCCTGGCTGAAGAGTGGTGAAACCCCGAAACTAGTCCTAGGATGCTTGTTTCCAGTCCAGGGAGGGCCTGGCTTGGCAGTTCGGGCTGGACTGTTCCCATGAGGCACAGGGTCAAGACTGATTTGCATATGGCTGGGTTCAAACTGGAATGGCATGGTGAGCAAAAAAACGATGGATTTAGGCCCAGATCTCTGTACTGGGGTGAATGTATGACATTGTTCTGCATTCTGTCCATCAACTGTTTTTTTTGCATTTGTCACCCCGAGTGGGACGGGTATGCTCAGACGTGAGTCCCGAGCTCTCCATGCAACTGGAATCAAGCTATCCTGGCTGAAGAGGAGTGAAACCCCGAAACCGGTCCTAGGATGCTTGTTTCCAGTCCAGGGAGGGCCTGGCTTGGCAGTTCGGGCTGGACTATTCCCATGAGGCACAGGGTCAAGACTGATTTGCATATGGCTGGGTTCAAACTGGAATGGCATGGTGAGCAAAAAAACGGTGGATTTAGGCCCAGATTTCTGTACTGGGGTGAATGTTTGACATTGTTCTGCATTCTGTCCATAAGCTGTTTTTTTGCATTTGTCACCCCGAGTGGGACGGGTATGCTCAGACGTGAGTCCCGTGCTCTCCATGCCACTAGAATCAAGCTATCCTGGCTGAAGAGGGGTAAAACCCCGAAACCGGTCCTAGGATGCTTGTTTCCAGTCCAGGGAGGACCTGGCTTGGCAGTTTGGGCTGGACTGTTCCCATGAGGCACAGGGTCAAGACTGATTCGCATATGGCTGGTTTCAAACTGGAATGGCATGGTGAGCAAAAAAACGATGGATTTAGGCACAGATCTCTGTAATGGGGTGAATGTATGACATTGTTCTGCATTCTGTCCATCAACTGTTTTTTTTGCATTTGTGACCCCGAGTGGGGCGGGAATGCTCAGACGTGAGTCCCGTGCTCTCCATGCCACTGGAATCAAGCTATCCTGGCTGAAGAGGGGTGAAACCCCGAAACCGGTCCTAGGATGCTTGTTTCCAGTCCAGGGAGGGCCTGGCGTGACAGTTCGGGCTGGACTGTTCCCATGAGGCACAGGGTCAAGACTGATTTGTATATGGCTGGGTTCAAACTGGAATGGCATGGTGAGCAAAAAAACGATGGATTTAGGCCCAGATCTCTGTACTGGGGTGAATATATGACATTGTTCTGCATTCTGTCCATCAACTGTTTTTTTTGCATTTGTCACCCCGAGTGGGACGGGTATGCTCAGACGTGAGTCCCGTGCTCTCCATGCCACTGGAATCAAGCTATCCTGGCTGAAGAGGGGTGAAACCCCGAAACCGGGCCTAGGATGCTTGTTTCCAGTCCAGAGAGGGCCTGGCTTGGCAGTTCGGGCTGGACTGTTCCTATGAGGCACAGGGTCAAGACTGATTTGCATATGGCTGGGTTCAAACTGGAATGGCATGGTGAGCAAAAAAACAATGGATTTAGGCCCAGATCTCTGTACTGGGGTGAATGTATGACATTGTTCTGCATTCTGTCCATCAACTGTTTTTTTTTTTGCATTTGTCACCCCGAGTGGGACGGGTATGCTCAGACGTGAGTCCCGTGCTCTCCATGCCACTGGAATCAAGCTATCCTGTCTGAAGAGGGGTGAAACCCCGAAACCGGTCCTAGGATGCTTGTTTCCAGTCCAGGGAGGGCCTGGTTTGGCAGTTCGGGCTGGACTGTTCCCATGAGGCACAGGGTCAAGACTGATTTGCAAATGGCTGGGTTCAAACTGGAATGGCATGGTGAGCAAAAAAACGATGGATTTAGGCCCAGATCTCTGTACTGGGGTGAATGTATGACATTGTTCTGCATTCTGTCCATCAACTGTTTTTTTTGCATTTGTCCCCCCGAGTGGGACGGGTATGCTCAGACGTGAGTCCCGAGCTCTCCATGCAACTGGAATCAAGCTATCCTGGCTGAAGAGGGGTGAAACCCCGAAACCGGTCCTAGGATGCTTGTTTCCAGTCCAGGGAGGACCTGGCTTGGCAGTTCGGGCTGGACTGTTCCCATGAGGCACAGGGTCAAGACTGATTTGCATATGGCTGGGTTCAAACTGGAATGGCATGGTGAGCAAAAAAACGATGGATTTAGGCCCAGATCTCTGTACTGGGGTGAATGTATGACATTGTTCTGCATTCTGTCCATCAACTGTTTTTTTGCATTTGTCACCCCGATTGGGACGGGTATGCTCAGACGTGAGTCCCGTGCTCTCCATGCCACTGGAATCAAGCTATCCTGGCTGAAGAGGGGTGAAACCCCAAAACCGGGCCTAGGATGCTTGTTTCCAGTCCAGGGAGGGCCTGGCTTGGCAGTTCGGGCTGGACTGTTCCCATGAGGCACAGGGTCAAGACTGATTTGCATATGGCTGGGTTCAAACTGGAATGGTATGGTGAGCAAAAAAACGATGGATTTAGGCCCAGATCTCTGTACTGGGGTGAATGTATGACATTGTTCTGCATTCTGTCCATCAACTGGTTTTTTTGCATTTGTCACCCCGAGTGGGATGGGTATGCTCATTCGTGAGTCCCGTGCTCTCCATGCCACTGAAATCAAGCTATCCTGGCTGAAGAGGGGTGAAACCCCGAAACCGGTCCTAGGATGCTTGTTTCCAGTCCAGGGAGGGCCTGGCTTGGCAGTTCGGGCTGGACTTTTCCCATGAGGCACAGGGTGAAGACTGATTTACATATGGCTGGGTTCAAACTGGAATGGCATGGTGAGCAAAAAAACGATGGATTTAGGCCCAGATCTCTGTACTGGGGTGAATGTATGACATTGTTCTGCATTCTGTCCATCAATTGTTTTTTTTGCATTTGTCACCCCGAGTGGGACGGGTATGCTCAGACGTGATTCCCGAGCTCTCCATGCAACTGGAATCAAGCTATCCTGGCTGAAGAGGGTTGAAACCCCGAAACCGGTCCTAGGATGCTTGTTTCCAGTCCAGGGAGGGCCTGGCTTGGCAGTGCGGGCTGGACTATTCCCATGAGGCACAGGGTCAAGACTGATTTGCATATAGCTGGGTTCAAACTGGAATGGCATGGTGAGCAAAAAAACGATGGAGTTAGGCCCAGATTTCTGTACTGGGGTGAATGTATGACAATGTTCTGCAGTCTGTCCATCAGCTGTTTTTTTGCATTTGTCACCCCGAGTGGGACGGGTAAGCTCAGACGTGAGTCCCGTGCTCTCCATGCCACTAGAATCAAGCTATCCTGGCTGAAGAGGAGTGAAACCCCGAAACCGGTCCTAGGATGCTTGTTTCCAGTCCAGGGAGGGCCTGGCTTGGCAGTTCGGGCTGGACTGTTCCCATGAGGCACAGGTTCAAGACTGATTTGCATATGGCTGGGGTCAAACTGGAATGGCATGGTGAGCAAAAAAACGATGGATTTAGGCCCAGATCTCTGTACTGGAGTGAATGTATGACATTGTTCTGCATTCTGTCCATCAACTGTTTTTATTTTTGCATTTGTCACCCCGAGTGGGATGGGTATGCTCAGACGTGGGTCCCGTGCTCTCCATGCCTCTGGAATCAAGCTATCCTGTCTGAAGAGGGGTGAAACCCCGAAACCGGTCCTAGGATGCTTTTTTCCAGTCCAGGGAGGGCCTGGTTTGGCAGTTCGGGCTGGACTGTTCCCATGAGGCACAGGGTCAAGACTGATTTGCAAATGGCTGGGTTCAAACTGGAATGGCATGGTGAGCAAAAAAACGATGGATTTAGGCCCAGATGTCTGTACTAGGGTGAATGTATGACATTGTTCTGCATTCTGTCCATCAACTGTTTTTTTTGCATTTGTCACCCCGATTGGGACGGGTATGCTCAGACGTGAGTCCCGTGCTCTCCATGCCACTGGAATCAAGCTATCCTGGCTGAAGAGTGGTGAAACCCCGAAACTAGTCCTAGGATGCTTGTTTCCAGTCCAGGGAGGGCCTGGCTTGGCAGTTCGGGCTGGACTGTTCCCATGAGGCACAGGGTCAAGACTGATTTGCATATGGCTGGGTTCAAACTGGAATGGCATGGTGAGCAAAAAAACGATGGATTTAGGCCCAGATCTCTGTACTGGGGTGAATGTATGACATTGTTCTGCATTCTGTCCATCATCTTTTTTTTTTGCATTTGTCACCCCGAGTGGGACGGGTATGCTCAGACGTGAGTCCCGAGCTCTCCATGCAACTGGAATCAAGCTATCCTGGCTGAAGAGGAGTGAAACCCCGAAACGGGTCCTAGGATGCTTGTTTCCAGTCCAGGGAGGGCCTGGCTTGGCAGTTCGGGCTGGACTATTCCCGTGAGGCACAGGGTCAAGACTGATTTGCATATGGCTGGGTTCAAACTGGAATGGCATGGTGAGCAAAAAAACGGTGGATTTAGGCCCAGATTTCTGTACTGGGGTGAATGTATGACATTGTTCTGCATTCTGTCCATCAGCTGTTTTATTGCATTTGTCACCCCGAGTGGGACGGGTATGCTCAGACGTGAGTCCCGTGCTCTCCATGCCACTAGAATCAAGCTATCCTGGCTGAAGAGGGGTGAAACCCCGAAACCGGTCCTAGGATGCTTGTTTCCAGTCCAGGGAGGACCTGGCTTGGCAGTTTGGGCTGGACTGTTCCCATGAGGCACAGGGTCAAGACTGATTCGCATATGGCTGGGTTCAAACTGGAATAGCATGGTGAGCAAAAAAACGATGGATTTAGGCACAGATCTCTGTAATGGGGTGAATGTATGACATTGTTCTGCATTCTGTCCATCAACTGTTTTTTTTGCATTTGTGACCCCGAGTGGGGCGGGAATGCTCAGACGTGAGTCCCGTGCTCTCCATGCCACCGGAATCAAGCTATCCTGGCTGAAGAGGGGTGAAACCCCGAAACCGGTCCTAGGATGCTTGTTTCCAGTCCAGGGAGGGCCTGGCGTGACAGTTCGGGCTGGACTGTTCCCATGAGGCACAGGGTCAAGACTGATTTGTATATGGCTGGGTTCAAACTGGAATGGCATGGTGAGCAAAAAAACGATGGATTTAGGCCCAGATCTCTGTACTGGGGTGAATATATGACATTGTTCTGCATTCTGTCCATCAACTGTTTTTTTTGCATTTGTCACCCCGAGTGGGACGGGTATGCTCAGACGTGAGTCCCGTGCTCTCCATGCCACTGGAATCAAGCTATCCTGGCTGAAGAGGGGTGAAACCCCGAAACCGGGCCTAGGATGCTTGTTTCCAGTCCAGGGAGGGCCTGGCTTGGCAGTTCGGGCTGGACTGTTCCTATGAGGCACAGGGTCAAGACTGATTTGCATATGGCTGGGTTCAAACTGGAATGGCATGGTGAGCAAAAAAACAATGGATTTAGGCCCGGATCTCTGTACTGGGGTGAATGTATGACATTGTTCTGCATTCTGTCCATCAACTGTTTTTTTTTTTTGCATTTGTCACCCCGAGTGGGACAGGTATGCTCAGACGTGAGTCCCGTGCTCTCCATGCCACTGGAATCAAACTATCCTGTCTGAAGAGGGGTGAAACCCCGAAACCGGTCCTAGGATGCTTGTTTCCAGTCCAGGGAGGGCCTGGTTTGGCAGTTCGGGCTGGACTGTTCCCATGAGGCACAGTGTCAAGACTGATTTGCAAATGGCTTGGTTCAAACTGGAATGGCATGGTGAGCAAAAAAACGATGGATTTAGGCCCAGATCTCTGTACTGGGGTGAATGTATGACATTGTTCTGCATTCTGTCCATCAACTGTTTTTTATGCATTTGTCACCCCGAGTGGGACAGGTATGCTCAGACGTGAGTCCCGAGCTCTCCATGCAACTGGAATCAAGCTATCCTGGCTGAAGAGGGGTGAAACCCCGAAACCGGTCCTAGGATGCTTGTTTCCAGTCCAGGGAGGACCTGGCTTGGCAGTTCGGGCTGGACTGTTCCCATGACGCACAGGGTCAAGACTGATTTGCATATGGCTGGGTTCATACTGGAATGGCATGGTGAGCAAAAAAACGATGGATTTAGGCCCAGATCTCTGTACTGGGGTGAATGTATGACATTGTTCTGCATTCTGTCCATCAACTGTTTTTTTGCATTTGTCACCCCGAGTGGGACGGGTATGCTCAGACGTGAGTCCCGTGCTCTCCATGCCACTGGAATCAAGCTATCCTGGCTGAAGAGGGGTGAAACCCCGAAACCGGGCCTAGGATGCTTGTTTCCAGTCCAGGGAGGGCCTGGCTTGGCAGTTCGGGCTGGACTGTTCCCATGAGGCACAGGGTCAAGACTGATTTGCATATGGCTGGGTTCAAACTGGAATGGCATGGTGAGCAAAAAAACGATGGATTTAGGCCCAGATCTCTGTACTGGGGTGAATGTATGACATTGTTCTGCATTCTGTCCATCATCTGTTTTTTTTGCATTTGTCACCCCGAGTGGTACGGGTATGCTCATTCGTGAGTCCCGTGCTCTCCATGCCACTGGAATCAAGCTATCCTGGCTGAAGAGGGGTGAAACCCCGAAACCGGTCCTAGGATGCTTATTTCCAGTCCAGGGAGGGCCTGGCTTGGCAGTTCGGGCTGGACTTTTCCAATGAGGCACAGGGTGAAGACTGATTTACATATGGCTGGGTTCAAACTGGAATGGCATGGTGAGCAAAAAAACGATGGATTTAGGCCCAGATCTCTGTACTGGGGTGAATGTATGACATTGTTCTGCATTCTGTCCATCAATTGTTTTTTTTGCATTTGTCACCCCGAGTGAGACGGGTATGCTCAGACGTGATTCCCGAGCTCTCCATGCAACTGGAATCAAGCTATCCTGGCCTAAGAGGGGTGAAACCCCCAAACCGGTCCTAGGATGCTTGTTTCCAGTCCAGGGAGGGCCTGGCTTGGCATTTCGGGCTGGACTATTCCCATGAGGCACAGGGTCAAGACTGATTTGCATATAGCTGGGTTCAAACTGGAATGGCATGGTGAGCAAAAAAACGATGGAGTTAGGCCCAGATTTCTGTACTGGGGTGAATGTATGACATTGTTCTGCATTCTGTCCATCAGCTGTTTTTTTGCATTTGTCACCCCGAGTGGGACGGGTATGCTCAGACGTGAGTCCCGTGCTCTCCATGCCACTAGAATCAAGCTATCCTGGCTGAAGAGGAGTGAAACCCCGAAACCGGTCCTAGGATGCTTGTTTCCAGTCCAGGGAGGGCCTGGCTTGGCAGTTCGGGCTGGACTGTTCCCATGAGGCACAGGGTCAAGACTGATTTGCATATGGCTGGGTTCAAACTGGAATGGCATGGTGAGCAAAAAAACGATGGATTTAGGCCCAGATCTCTGTACTGGGGTGAATGTATGACATTGTTCTGCATTCTGTCCATCAACTGTTTTTTTTGCATTTGTCACCCCGAGTGGGACGGGTATGCTCAGACATGAGTCCCGTACTCTCCATGCCACTGGAATCAAGCTATCCTGGCTGAAGAGGGGTGAAACCCGAAACCGGTCCTAGGATGCTTGTTTCCAGTCCAGGGAGGGCCTGGCTTGGCAGTTCGGGCTGGACTGTTCCCATGAGGCACAGGGTCAAGACTGATTTGCATATGGCTGGGGTCAAACTGGAATGGCATGGTGAGCAAAAAAACGATGGATTTAGGCCCAGATCTCTGTACTGGAGTGAATGTATGACATTGTTCTGCATTCTGTCCGTCAACTGTTTTTATTTTTGCATTTGTCACCCCGAGTGGGATGGGTATGCTCAGACGTGGATCCCGTGCTCTCCATGCCACTGGAATCAAGCTATCCTGGCTGAAGAGGAGTGAAACCCCGAAACCGGTCCTAGGATGCTTGTTTCCAGTCCAGGGAGGGCCTGGCTTGGCAGTTCGGGCTGAACTATTCCCATGAGGCACAGGGTCAAGACTGATTTGCATATGGCTGGGTTCAAACTGGAATGGCATGGTGAGCAAACAAACGGTAGATTTAGGCCCAGATTTCTGTACTGGGGTGAATGTATGACATTGTTCTGCATTCTGTTCATCAGCTGTTTTTTTGCATTTGTCACCCCAAGTGGGACGGGTATGCTCAGACGTGAGTCCCGTGCTCTCCATGCCACTAGAATCAAGCTATCCTGGCTGAAGAGGGGTGAAACCCCGAAACCGGTCCTAGGATGCTTGTTTCCAGTCCAGGGAGGACCTGGCTTGGCAGTTCGGGCTGGACTGTTCCCATGAGACACAGGGTCAAGACTGATTTGCATATGGCTAGGTTCAAACTGGAATGGCATGGTGAGCAAAAAAACGATGGATTTAGGCCCAGATCTCTGTACTGGGGTGAATGTATGACATTGTTCTGCATTCTGTCCATCAACTGTTTTTTTTGCATTTGTCACCCCGAGTGGGACGGGTATGCTCAGACGTGAGTCCCGTACTCTCCATGCCACTGGAATCAAGCTATCCTGGCTGAAGAGGGGTGAAACCCCGAAACCGGTCCTAGGATGCTTGTTTCCAGTCCAGGGAGGGCCTGGCTTGGCAGTTCGGGCTGGACTGTTCCCATGAGGCACAGGGTCAAGACTGATTTGCATATGGCTGGGGTCAAACTGGAATGGCATGGTGAGCAAAAAAACGATGGATTTAGGTCCAGATCTCTGTACTGGAGTGAATGTATGACATTGTTCTGCATTCTGTCCATCAACTGTTTTTATTTTTGCATTTGTCACCCCGAGTGGGATGGGTATGCTCAGACGTGGGTCCCGTGCTCTCCATGCCACTGGAATCAAGCTATCCTGTCTGATGAGGGTCGAGACCCCGAAACCGGTCCTAGGATGCTTGTTTCCAGTTAAGGGAGGGCCTGGTTTGGCAGTTCGGGCTGGACTGTTCCCATGAGGCACAGGGTCAAGACTGATTTGCAAATGGCTGGGTTCAAACTGGAATGGCATGGTGAGCAAAAAAACGATGGATTTAGGCCCAGATGTCTGTACTAGGGTGAATGTATGACATTGTTCTGCATTCTGTCCATCAACTGTTTTTTTTGCATTTGTCACCCCGAGTGGGACGGGTATGCTCAGACGTGAGTCCCGTGCTCTCCATGCCACTGGAATCAAGCTATCCTGGCTGAAGAGTGGTGAAACCCCGAAACTAGTCCTAGGATGCTTGTTTCCAGTCCAGGGAGGGCCTGGCTTGGCAGTTCGGGCTGGACTGTTCCCATGAGGCACAGGGTCAAGACTGATTTGCATATGGCTGGGTTCAAACTGGAATGACATGGTGAGCAAAAAAACGATGGATTTAGGCCCAGATCTCTGTACTGGGGTGAATGTATGACATTGTTCTGAATTCTGTCCATCAACTTTTTTTTTTTGCATTTGTCATCCCGAGTGGGACGGGTATGCTCAGACGTGAGTCCCGAGCTCTCCATGCAACTGGAATCAAGCTATCCTGGCTGAAGAGGAGTGAAACCCCGAAACCGGTCCTAGGATGCTTGTTTCCAGTCCAGGGAGGGCCTGGCTTGGCAGTTCGGGCTGGACTATTCCCATGAGGCACAGGGTCAAGACTGATTTGCATATGGCTGGGTTCAAACTGGAATGGCATGGTGAGCAAAAAAACGGTAGATTTAGGCCCAGATTTCTGTACTGGGGTGAATGTATGACATTGTTCTGCATTCTGTCCATCAGCTGTTTTTTTGCATTTGTCACCCCAAGTGGGACGGGTATGATCAGACGTGAGTCCCGTGCTCTCCATGCCACTGGAATCAAGCTATCCTGGCTGAAGAGGGGTAAAACCCCGAAACCGGTCCTAGAATGCTTGTTTCCAGTCCAGGGAGGGCCTGGCTTGGCAGTTCAGGCTGGACTGTTCCCATGAGGCACAGGGTCAAGACTGATTTGCATATGGCTGGGTTCAAACTGGAATGGCATGGTGAGCAAAAAAACAATGGATTTAGGCCCAGATCTCTGTACTGGGGTGAATGTATGACATTGTTCTGCATTCTGTCCATCAACTTTTTTTTTTGCATTTGTCACCCCGAGTGGGACGGGTATGCTCAGACGTGAGTCCCGTACTCTCCATGCCACTGGAATCAAGCTCTCCTGGCTGAAGAGGGGTGAAACCCCGAAACCGGTCCTAGGATGCTTGTTTCCAGTCCAGGGAGGGCCTGGCTTGGCAGTTCGGGCTGCACTGTTCCCATGAGGCACAGGGTCAAGACTGATTTGCATATGGCTGGGGTCAAACTGGAATGGCATGGTGAGCAAAAAAACGATGGATTTAGGCCCAGATCTCTGTACTGGAGTGAATGTATGTTATTGTACTGCATTCTGTCCATCAACTGTTTTTATTTTTGCATTTGTCACCCCGAGTGGGATGGGTATGCTCAGACGTGGGTCCCGTGCTCTCCATGCCACTGGAATCAAGCTATCCTGTCTGAAGAGGGGTGAAACCCCGAAACCGGTCCTAGGATGCTTGTTTCCAGTCCAGGGAGGGCCTGGTTTGGCAGTTCGGGCTGGACTGTTCCCATGAGGCACTGGGTCAAGACTGATTTGCAAATGGCTGGGTTCAAACTGGAATGGCATGGTGAGCAAAAAAACGATGGATTTAGGCCCAGATGTCTGTACTAGGGTGAATGTATGACATTGTTCTGCATTCTGTCCATCAACTGTTTTTTTTGCATTTGTCACCCCGATTGGGACGGGTATGCTCAGACGTGAGTCCCGTGCTCTCCATGCCACTGGAATCAAGCTATCCTGGCTGAAGAGTGGTGAAACCCCGAAACTAGTCCTAGGATGCTTGTTTCCAGTCCAGGGAGGGCCTGGCTTGGCAGTTCGGGCTGGACTGTTCCCATGAGGCACAGGGTCAAGACTGATTTGCATATGGCTGGGTTCAAACTGGAATGGCATGGTGAGCAAAAAAACGATGGATTTAGGCCCAGATCTCTGTACTGGGGTGAATGTATGACATTGTTCTGCATTCTGTCCATCAACTGTTTTTTTTGCATTTGTCACCCCGAGTGGGACGGGTATGCTCAGACGTGAGTCCCGAGCTCTCCATGCAACTGGAATCAAGCTATCCTGGCTGAAGAGGAGTGAAACCCCGAAACCGGTCCTAGGATGCTTGTTTCCAGTCCAGGGAGGGCCTGGCTTGGCAGTTCGGGCTGGACTATTCCCATGAGGCACAGGGTCAAGACTGATTTGCATATGGCTGGGTTCAAACTGGAATGGCATGGTGAGCAAAAAAACGGTGGATTTAGGCCCAGATTTCTGTACTGGGGTGAATGTTTGACATTGTTCTGCATTCTGTCCATAAGCTGTTTTTTTGCATTTGTCACCCCGAGTGGGACGGGTATGCTCAGACGTGAGTCCCGTGCTCTCCATGCCACTAGAATCAAGCTATCCTGGCTGAAGAGGGGTAAAACCCCGAAACCGGTCCTAGGATGCTTGTTTCCAGTCCAGGGAGGACCTGGCTTGGCAGTTTGGGCTGGACTGTTCCCATGAGGCACAGGGTCAAGACTGATTCGCATATGGCTGGTTTCAAACTGGAATGGCATGGTGAGCAAAAAAACGATGGATTTAGGCACAGATCTCTGTAATGGGGTGAATGTATGACATTGTTCTGCATTCTGTCCATCAACTGTTTTTTTTGCATTTGTGACCCCGAGTGGGGCGGGAATGCTCAGACGTGAGTCCCGTGCTCTCCATGCCACTGGAATCAAGCTATCCTGGCTGAAGAGGGGTGAAACCCCGAAACCGGTCCTAGGATGCTTGTTTCCAGTCCAGGGAGGGCCTGGCGTGACAGTTCGGGCTGGACTGTTCCCATGAGGCACAGGGTCAAGACTGATTTGTATATGGCTGGGTTCAAACTGGAATGGCATGGTGAGCAAAAAAACGATGGATTTAGGCCCAGATCTCTGTACTGGGGTGAATATATGACATTGTTCTGCATTCTGTCCATCAACTGTTTTTTTTGCATTTGTCACCCCGAGTGGGACGGGTATGCTCAGACGTGAGTCCCGTGCTCTCCATGCCACTGGGATCAAGCTATCCTGGCTGAAGAGGGGTGAAACCCCGAAACCGGGCCTAGGATGCTTGTTTCCAGTCCAGAGAGGGCCTGGCTTGGCAGTTCGGGCTGGACTGTTCCTATGAGGCACAGGGTCAAGACTGATTTGCATATGGCTGGGTTCAAACTGGAATGGCATGGTGAGCAAAAAAACAATGGATTTAGGCCCAGATCTCTGTACTGGGGTGAATGTATGACATTGTTCTGCATTCTGTCCATCAACTGTTTTTTTTTTTGCATTTGTCACCCCGAGTGGGACGGGTATGCTCAGACGTGAGTCCCGTGCTCTCCATGCCACTGGAATCAAGCTATCCTGTCTGAAGAGGGGTGAAACCCCGAAACCGGTCCTAGGATGCTTGTTTCCAGTCCAGGGAGGGCCTGGTTTGGCAGTTCGGGCTGGACTGTTCCCATGAGGCACAGGGTCAAGACTGATTTGCAAATGGCTGGGTTCAAACTGGAATGGCATGGTGAGCAAAAAAACGATGGATTTAGGCCCAGATCTCTGTACTGGGGTGAATGTATGACATTGTTCTGCATTCTGTCCATCAACTGTTTTTTTTGCATTTGTCCCCCCGAGTGGGACGGGTATGCTCAGACGTGAGTCCCGAGCTCTCCATGCAACTGGAATCAAGCTATCCTGGCTGAAGAGGGGTGAAACCCCGAAACCGGTCCTAGGATGCTTGTTTCCAGTCCAGGGAGGACCTGGCTTGGCAGTTCGGGCTGGACTGTTCCCATGAGGCACAGGGTCAAGACTGATTTGCATATGGCTGGGTTCAAACTGGAATGGCATGGTGAGCAAAAAAACGATGGATTTAGGCCCAGATCTCTGTACTGGGGTGAATGTATGACATTGTTCTGCATTCTGTCCATCAACTGTTTTTTTGCATTTGTCACCCCGAGTGGGACGGGTATGCTCAGACGTGAGTCCCGTGCTCTCCATGCCACTGGAATCAAGCTATCCTGGCTGAAGAGGGGTGAAACCCCGAAACCGGGCCTAGGATGCTTGTTTCCAGTCCAGGGAGGGCCTGGCTTGGCAGTTCGGGCTGGACTGTTCCCATGAGGCACAGGGTCAAGACTGATTTGCATATGGCTGGGTTCAAACTGGAATGGTATGGTGAGCAAAAAAACGATGGATTTAGGCCCAGATCTCTGTACTGGGGTGAATGTATGACATTGTTCTGCATTCTGTCCATCAACTGGTTTTTTTGCATTTGTCACCCCGAGTGGGATGGGTATGCTCATTCGTGAGTCCCGTGCTCTCCATGCCACTGAAATCAAGCTATCCTGGCTGAAGAGGGGTGAAACCCCGAAACCGGTCCTAGGATGCTTGTTTCCAGTCCAGGGAGGGCCTGGCTTGGCAGTTCGGGCTGGACTTTTCCCATGAGGCACAGGGTGAAGACTGATTTACATATGGCTGGGTTCAAACTGGAATGGCATGGTGAGCAAAAAAACGATGGATTTAGGCCCAGATCTCTGTACTGGGGTGAATGTATGACATTGTTCTGCATTCTGTCCATCAATTGTTTTTTTTGCATTTGTCACCCCGAGTGGGACGGGTATGCTCAGACGTGATTCCCGAGCTCTCCATGCAACTGGAATCAAGCTATCCTGGCTGAAGAGGGTTGAAACCCCGAAACCGGTCCTAGGATGCTTGTTTCCAGTCCAGGGAGGGCCTGGCTTGGCAGTGCGGGCTGGACTATTCCCATGAGGCACAGGGTCAAGACTGATTTGCATATAGCTGGGTTCAAACTGGAATGGCATGGTGAGCAAAAAAACGATGGAGTTAGGCCCAGATTTCTGTACTGGGGTGAATGTATGACAATGTTCTGCAGTCTGTCCATCAGCTGTTTTTTTGCATTTGTCACCCCGAGTGGGACGGGTAAGCTCAGACGTGAGTCCCGTGCTCTCCATGCCACTAGAATCAAGCTATCCTGGCTGAAGAGGAGTGAAACCCCGAAACCGGTCCTAGGATGCTTGTTTCCAGTCCAGGGAGGGCCTGGCTTGGCAGTTCGGGCTGGACTGTTCCCATGAGGCACAGGTTCAAGACTGATTTGCATATGGCTGGGGTCAAACTGGAATGGCATGGTGAGCAAAAAAACGATGGATTTAGGCCCAGATCTCTGTACTGGAGTGAATGTATGACATTGTTCTGCATTCTGTCCATCAACTGTTTTTATTTTTGCATTTGTCACCCCGAGTGGGATGGGTATGCTCAGACGTGGGTCCCGTGCTCTCCATGCCTCTGGAATCAAGCTATCCTGTCTGAAGAGGGGTGAAACCCCGAAACCGGTCCTAGGATGCTTTTTTCCAGTCCAGGGAGGGCCTGGTTTGGCAGTTCGGGCTGGACTGTTCCCATGAGGCACAGGGTCAAGACTGATTTGCAAATGGCTGGGTTCAAACTGGAATGGCATGGTGAGCAAAAAAACGATGGATTTAGGCCCAGATGTCTGTACTAGGGTGAATGTATGACATTGTTCTGCATTCTGTCCATCAACTGTTTTTTTTGCATTTGTCACCCCGATTGGGACGGGTATGCTCAGACGTGAGTCCCGTGCTCTCCATGCCACTGGAATCAAGCTATCCTGGCTGAAGAGTGGTGAAACCCCGAAACTAGTCCTAGGATGCTTGTTTCCAGTCCAGGGAGGGCCTGGCTTGGCAGTTCGGGCTGGACTGTTCCCATGAGGCACAGGGTCAAGACTGATTTGCATATGGCTGGGTTCAAACTGGAATGGCATGGTGAGCAAAAAAACGATGGATTTAGGCCCAGATCTCTGTACTGGGGTGAATGTATGACATTGTTCTGCATTCTGTCCATCATCTTTTTTTTTTGCATTTGTCACCCCGAGTGGGACGGGTATGCTCAGACGTGAGTCCCGAGCTCTCCATGCAACTGGAATCAAGCTATCCTGGCTGAAGAGGAGTGAAACCCCGAAACGGGTCCTAGGATGCTTGTTTCCAGTCCAGGGAGGGCCTGGCTTGGCAGTTCGGGCTGGACTATTCCCGTGAGGCACAGGGTCAAGACTGATTTGCATATGGCTGGGTTCAAACTGGAATGGCCTGGTGAGCAAAAAAACGGTGGATTTAGGCCCAGATTTCTGTACTGGGGTGAATGTATGACATTGTTCTGCATTCTGTCCATCAGCTGTTTTATTGCATTTGTCACCCCGAGTGGGACGGGTATGCTCAGACGTGAGTCCCGTGCTCTCCATGCCACTAGAATCAAGCTATCCTGGCTGAAGAGGGGTGAACCCCGAAACCGGTCCTAGGATGCTTGTTTCCAGTCCAGGGAGGACCTGGCTTGGCAGTTTGGGCTGGACTGTTCCCATGAGGCACAGGGTCAAGACTGATTCGCATATGGCTGGGTTCAAACTGGAATAGCATGGTGAGCAAAAAAACGATGGATTTAGGCACAGATCTCTGTAATGGGGTGAATGTATGACATTGTTCTGCATTCTGTCCATCAACTGTTTTTTTTGCATTTGTGACCCCGAGTGGGGCGGGAATGCTCAGACGTGAGTCCCGTGCTCTCCATGCCACCGGAATCAAGCTATCCTGGCTGAAGAGGGGTGAAACCCCGAAACCGGTCCTAGGATGCTTGTTTCCAGTCCAGGGAGGGCCTGGCGTGACAGTTCGGGCTGGACTGTTCCCATGAGGCACAGGGTCAAGACTGATTTGTATATGGCTGGGTTCAAACTGGAATGGCATGGTGAGCAAAAAAACGATGGATTTAGGCCCAGATCTCTGTACTGGGGTGAATATATGACATTGTTCTGCATTCTGTCCATCAACTGTTTTTTTTGCATTTGTCACCCCGAGTGGGACGGGTATGCTCAGACGTGAGTCCCGTGCTCTCCATGCCACTGGAATCAAGCTATCCTGGCTGAAGAGGGGTGAAACCCCGAAACCGGGCCTAGGATGCTTGTTTCCAGTCCAGGGAGGGCCTGGCTTGGCAGTTCGGGCTGGACTGTTCCTATGAGGCACAGGGTCAAGACTGATTTGCATATGGCTGGGTTCAAACTGGAATGGCATGGTGAGCAAAAAAACAATGGATTTAGGCCCGGATCTCTGTACTGGGGTGAATGTATGACATTGTTCTGCATTCTGTCCATCAACTGTTTTTTTTTTTTGCATTTGTCACCCCGAGTGGGACAGGTATGCTCAGACGTGAGTCCCGTGCTCTCCATGCCACTGGAATCAAACTATCCTGTCTGAAGAGGGGTGAAACCCCGAAACCGGTCCTAGGATGCTTGTTTCCAGTCCAGGGAGGGCCTGGTTTGGCAGTTCGGGCTGGACTGTTCCCATGAGGCACAGTGTCAAGACTGATTTGCAAATGGCTTGGTTCAAACTGGAATGGCATGGTGAGCAAAAAAACGATGGATTTAGGCCCAGATCTCTGTACTGGGGTGAATGTATGACATTGTTCTGCATTCTGTCCATCAACTGTTTTTTATGCATTTGTCACCCCGAGTGGGACAGGTATGCTCAGACGTGAGTCCCGAGCTCTCCATGCAACTGGAATCAAGCTATCCTGGCTGAAGAGGGGTGAAACCCCGAAACCGGTCCTAGGATGCTTGTTTCCAGTCCAGGGAGGACCTGGCTTGGCAGTTCGGGCTGGACTGTTCCCATGACGCACAGGGTCAAGACTGATTTGCATATGGCTGGGTTCAAACTGGAATGGCATGGTGAGCAAAAAAACGATGGATTTAGGCCCAGATCTCTGTACTGGGGTGAATGTATGACATTGTTCTGCATTCTGTCCATCAACTGTTTTTTTGCATTTGTCACCCCGAGTGGGACGGGTATGCTCAGACGTGAGTCCCGTGCTCTCCATGCCACTGGAATCAAGCTATCCTGGCTGAAGAGGGGTGAAACCCCGAAACCGGGCCTAGGATGCTTGTTTCCAGTCCAGGGAGGGCCTGGCTTGGCAGTTCGGGCTGGACTGTTCCCATGAGGCACAGGGTCAAGACTGATTTGCATATGGCTGGGTTCAAACTGGAATGGCATGGTGAGCAAAAAAACGATGGATTTAGGCCCAGATCTCTGTACTGGGGTGAATGTATGACATTGTTCTGCATTCTGTCCATCATCTGTTTTTTTTGCATTTGTCACCCCGAGTGGTACGGGTATGCTCATTCGTGAGTCCCGTGCTCTCCATGCCACTGGAATCAAGCTATCCTGGCTGAAGAGGGGTGAAACCCCGAAACCGGTCCTAGGATGCTTATTTCCAGTCCAGGGAGGGCCTGGCTTGGCAGTTCGGGCTGGACTTTTCCAATGAGGCACAGGGTGAAGACTGATTTACATATGGCTGGGTTCAAACTGGAATGGCATGGTGAGCAAAAAAACGATGGATTTAGGCCCAGATCTCTGTACTGGGGTGAATGTATGACATTGTTCTGCATTCTGTCCATCAATTGTTTTTTTTGCATTTGTCACCCCGAGTGAGACGGGTATGCTCAGACGTGATTCCCGAGCTCTCCATGCAACTGGAATCAAGCTATCCTGGCCTAAGAGGGGTGAAACCCCCAAACCGGTCCTAGGATGCTTGTTTCCAGTCCAGGGAGGGCCTGGCTTGGCATTTCGGGCTGGACTATTCCCATGAGGCACAGGGTCAAGACTGATTTGCATATAGCTGGGTTCAAACTGGAATGGCATGGTGAGCAAAAAAACGATGGAGTTAGGCCCAGATTTCTGTACTGGGGTGAATGTATGACATTGTTCTGCATTCTGTCCATCAGCTGTTTTTTTGCATTTGTCACCCCGAGTGGGACGGGTATGCTCAGACGTGAGTCCCGTGCTCTCCATGCCACTAGAATCAAGCTATCCTGGCTGAAGAGGAGTGAAACCCCGAAACCGGTCCTAGGATGCTTGTTTCCAGTCCAGGGAGGGCCTGGCTTGGCAGTTCGGGCTGGACTGTTCCCATGAGGCACAGGGTCAAGACTGATTTGCATATGGCTGGGTTCAAACTGGAATGGCATGGTGAGCAAAAAAACGATGGATTTAGGCCCAGATCTCTGTACTGGGGTGAATGTATGACATTGTTCTGCATTCTGTCCATCAACTGTTTTTTTTGCATTTGTCACCCCGAGTGGGACGGGTATGCTCAGACATGAGTCCCGTACTCTCCATGCCACTGGAATCAAGCTATCCTGGCTGAAGAGGGGTGAAACCCGAAACCGGTCCTAGGATGCTTGTTTCCAGTCCAGGGAGGGCCTGGCTTGGCAGTTCGGGCTGGACTGTTCCCATGAGGCACAGGGTCAAGACTGATTTGCATATGGCTGGGGTCAAACTGGAATGGCATGGTGAGCAAAAAAACGATGGATTTAGGCCCAGATCTCTGTACTGGAGTGAATGTATGACATTGTTCTGCATTCTGTCCGTCAACTGTTTTTATTTTTGCATTTGTCACCCCGAGTGGGATGGGTATGCTCAGACGTGGATCCCGTGCTCTCCATGCCACTGGAATCAAGCTATCCTGGCTGAAGAGGAGTGAAACCCCGAAACCGGTCCTAGGATGCTTGTTTCCAGTCCAGGGAGGGCCTGGCTTGGCAGTTCGGGCTGAACTATTCCCATGAGGCACAGGGTCAAGACTGATTTGCATATGGCTGGGTTCAAACTGGAATGGCATGGTGAGCAAACAAACGGTAGATTTAGGCCCAGATTTCTGTACTGGGGTGAATGTATGACATTGTTCTGCATTCTGTTCATCAGCTGTTTTTTTGCATTTGTCACCCCAAGTGGGACGGGTATGCTCAGACGTGAGTCCCGTGCTCTCCATGCCACTAGAATCAAGCTATCCTGGCTGAAGAGGGGTGAAATCCCGAAACCGGTCCTAGGATGCTTGTTTCCAGTCCAGGGAGGACCTGGCTTGGCAGTTCGGGCTGGACTGTTCCCATGAGACACAGGGTCAAGACTGATTTGCATATGGCTAGGTTCAAACTTGAATGGCATGTTGAGCAAAAAAACGATGGATTTAGGCCCAGATCTCTGTACTGGGGTGAATGTATGACATTGTTCTGCATTCTGTCCATCAACTGTTTTTTTTGCATTTGTCACCCCGAGTGGGACGGGTATGCTCAGACGTGAGTCCCGTACTCTCCATGCCACTGGAATCAAGCTATCCTGGCTGAAGAGGGGTGAAACCCCGAAACCGGTCCTAGGATGCTTGTTTCCAGTCCAGGGAGGGCCTGGCTTGGCAGTTCGGGCTGGACTGTTCCCATGAGGCACAGGGTCAAGACTGATTTGCATATGGCTGGGGTCAAACTGGAATGGCATGGTGAGCAAAAAAACGATGGATTTAGGTCCAGATCTCTGTACTGGAGTGAATGTATGACATTGTTCTGCATTCTGTCCATCAACTGTTTTTATTTTTGCATTTGTCACCCCGAGTGGGATGGGTATGCTCAGACGTGGGTCCCGTGCTCTCCATGCCACTGGAATCAAGCTATCCTGTCTGATGAGGGTCGAGACCCCGAAACCGGTCCTAGGATGCTTGTTTCCAGTTAAGGGAGGGCCTGGTTTGGCAGTTCGGGCTGGACTGTTCCCATGAGGCACAGGGTCAAGACTGATTTGCAAATGGCTGGGTTCAAACTGGAATGGCATGGTGAGCAAAAAAACGATGGATTTAGGCCCAGATGTCTGTACTAGGGTGAATGTATGACATTGTTCTGCATTCTGTCCATCAACTGTTTTTTTTGCATTTGTCACCCCGAGTGGGACGGGTATGCTCAGACGTGAGTCCCGTGCTCTCCATGCCACTGGAATCAAGCTATCCTGGCTGAAGAGTGGTGAAACCCCGAAACTAGTCCTAGGATGCTTGTTTCCAGTCCAGGGAGGGCCTGGCTTGGCAGTTCGGGCTGGACTGTTCCCATGAGGCACAGGGTCAAGACTGATTTGCATATGGCTGGGTTCAAACTGGAATGACATGGTGAGCAAAAAAACGATGGATTTAGGCCCAGATCTCTGTACTGGGGTGAATGTATGACATTGTTCTGAATTCTGTCCATCAACTTTTTTTTTTTGCATTTGTCATCCCGAGTGGGACGGGTATGCTCAGACGTGAGTCCCGAGCTCTCCATGCAACTGGAATCAAGCTATCCTGGCTGAAGAGGAGTGAAACCCCGAAACCGGTCCTAGGATGCTTGTTTCCAGTCCAGGGAGGGCCTGGCTTGGCAGTTCGGGCTGGACTATTCCCATGAGGCACAGGGTCAAGACTGATTTGCATATGGCTGGGTTCAAACTGGAATGGCATGGTGAGCAAAAAAACGGTAGATTTAGGCCCAGATTTCTGTACTGGGGTGAATGTATGACATTGTTCTGCATTCTGTCCATCAGCTGTTTTTTTGCATTTGTCACCCCAAGTGGGACGGGTATGCTCAGACGTGAGTCCCGTGCTCTCCATGCCACTAGAATCAAGCTATCCTGGCTGAAGAGGGGTGAAACCCCGAAACCGGTCCTAGGATGCTTGTTTCCAGTCCAGGGAGGACCTGGCTTGGCAGTTCGGGCTGGACTGTTCCCATGAGGCACAGGGTCAAGACTGATTCGCATATGGCTGGGTTCAAACTGGAATGGCATGGTGAGCAAAAAAACAATGGATTTAGGCACAGATCTCTGTAATGGGGTGAATGTATGACATTGTTCTGCATTCTGTCCATCAACTGTTTTTTTTGCATTTGTCACCCCGAGTGGGACGGGAATGCTCAGACGTGAGTCCCGTGCTCTCCATGCCACTGGAATCAAGCTATCCTGGCTGAAGAGGGGTGAAACCCCGAAACCGGTCCTAGGATGCTTGTTTCCAGTCCAGGGAGGGCCTGGCTTGACAGTTCGGGCTTGTTGGACTTGGCCCTTCTGGCAGGTTCACCCCTGAACTTTTTTGCTTTTTACTGGTGACTTGGTGTGGTCATTTTTTGGTTTCTGCGCACTTTCCCTGTGTCCCAGGGTAAAGTGCGTGCGTGCTCTGAGTGCATGTGGTGAGATAGGCCTGCCCTCCCATAGGAATGCATGGGGAGTGTATGTGTCCCTAGTAGTTCCTGATGCGTGGGGTGTGCAGGTCCGAGTTTGGTATGTGCGGACTCGTGGGAGTGAATGCTGCGCGATGATGTGTGCGGCGTGCATGTACCTAGTATGGAAGTGCCACTTCTAGAGGTGGGCACTTCTGTGTGCAGTGTGTCTGTCGCGTGATTGGCTGGTCATGTCATGTGACGGGCTAGGGATTCCCCAGAGTCAGGATGAGTCACCCAGTGGTGAATGGAGAGATCAGCAGCTAGATGGGTGGGAGGAGTACACCTGGGTCCTGAATAGGACAGGGTTTTCCACACACAATGCTGGCCCCGCCCCCTGCGGTGCGACTGACGACCCTAGCCCTGCCAATGAATAGAGTGAGGGGCTGAGCACATCAAGGGTGCTCCCCAACCAGCTGCGACTTGTTTTCCCCCTCACCCTGAACCCAGAACAAAGGGGTTTGCTGTATAAAAATGGGGCTGTGTCCCCACAGAAACTGTTCTCTGCCAGGATCTTACCTGAGGGGGGCTGCTGCTGCTGGACCAGAGGACCGCCACCTGGACTACCTCCCTGCCTGGAGGCCCAGTGAGCTGGCTCTGGGTCCAGCCTTGCCCCCACCCCTGCCCTGCTGCATGCAGGGAAGAACTTTGCTGGACTTTGTGGTGCTTGTTAGGCCTAAGCGCTTGGAAGCGCTTTTATTCTCCTTTAGCGCTTGGAAGCGCTTTTATTTGTCCTAGCGCCAGGAGCGCTTTATTGCTGCAAGCCGGTGCCCACCCAGCATTTCCCCCGTGCGGTGCCAATCCTGAAATACCCTGGCAGGTCCCCACCCTGCCAGGGACCTTGCCGTGCTCGTTGGCGGGTGCCCACCCCGCTTATTTGTTTATTTTACGGCGGGTGCCCACCCCGCCGTACATCCACTGTAACGAGGGAGCCTACCCATCTTATTGCCGAGAGAAGTCACCGCTGCAGCCGGGCTCGAAGGAAGTCAGGCAGGCCGGGGGCGGGACTCCGGGACAACAGGAAGTAGGAGGGCGGGAGCCTACCCCGCCTCCCTTCGTGGACTCGCGACGGTTTGTTTGGCCCCCGGAGCAGGCAGGAGCCGACTCTGCGCCCGGTGCCCTCGCCCGAGAAGCGAAGGGTCCCTGAGGTCCTGGCTATCCCGAGCGGGGCTCTCAGGAGGAAGAGGAGAGCCCCACCGCCTTCAGAGACGCTAGCGCCGCCTCCGCCAGGATCCCGGTGAGTGAGGGCAGTGGTGCTTGAGCCTGTGAGGCTCCGACGGGACAGTGTTGATGGGCCCCGAGCGCGAGTGCGCTCCAACATAAAAGGGGGCATTAGTTTGGCAGGAAAGAGCGGCCCCGGAAGGCAGCGGGCCGCTCCAACGTTGCCCCACAGTTGGTCCAGAGCCCCCGAGGCTCCAAAGAGGCGCAGGGTCCTAGAGCCGTGAAGGCTCCAACGAAGGGGCACATTATTATTTAGAGCCCGCGAGGCTCTAGGGGGCATGTGTTTAGAGCCTAGAGAGGCTCCCAGGGCAGCAGATTGACTTCAAGGGGCACAGTGGTGCCCACGCTCCCTGTTCACAGTTGCCCAGCACTTAGTGGGCAACTGCTACGTTTAGGTTGTGACCCCCTGAGTTTGGGACTGTGCCTCCTGCGCAGTCTTGCCCCTGACTTTGCTGGGACATAGGGCGTCCTAGCCCCGACCAGGCCAGTTGGCCCAGGGATTGCCACAGATAGTGGCTAATGTGAGTTTTTGCGCCATTGTACCTTTCCTGCACCTCTGAATGTGTTTATGCGTCATGTGCTTTGCTTTACACCTCTGAATGTTATGCATCATGTGTTTATGTGCTTAGACCCCTACAGGTATTGTGATACTTAGGTGGTTGTTTTCTCCCTAGTACAGGTGGTGCTAGTGAGGTCCTGATTCCCTGCGCAATATTTTCCTAAGGTGGTTAAGGTTGCGTAGGTGGTACTTACCTGATACCAGTAGTTACTGGTTGTGTACTACATATGTTATTTTGTACTACAGTATTATTCCTATGTTCTAAAAAGTGCAAATTCCTGACAGTGGTCCAGGTGGCCCTGTCCCCTGTATATATAATCCCTTGTAAATTCTGCCCGTGCCTGTTGGCACATTGTAGAGTGTGTGTTTTTATCTAATGTGTTGTGTATAATACAAAGGCTATTTTTATAGAATACCTTGTGTGGAGTTTCCTTTGTGGTGGGCCTTGGGTGTTGTTGCTGGGTGCGCGCGCAAACGCTTTACACCTCGCCTCAGGGATAAGCCTGTCTGCTCGTGCCAAGCTACCAAGGGGGTGAGCAGGGGTTATCTTTGGCGTGTAACTTCCTTGCCCTGACTAGAGTGGTGGTTTGTGCCTGACTTTGGCGCAAGCCTTAGCCAACCAGAAATCCCATTTCTAACAGGGCTGGACTGTTCCCATGAGGCACAGGGTCAAGACTGATTTGTATATGGCTGGGTTCAAACTGGAATGGCATGGTGAGCAAAAAAACGATGGATTTAGGCCCAGATCTCTGTACTGGGGTGAATGTATGACATTGTTCTGCATTCTGTCCATCAACTGTTTTTTTTTGCATTTGTCACCCCGAGTGGGACGGGTATGCTCAGACGTGAGTCCCGTGCTCTCCATGCCACTGGAATCAAGCTATCCTGGCTGAAGAGTGGTGAAACCCCGAAACTAGTCCTAGAATGCTTGTTTCCACTCCAGGGAGGGCCTGGCTTGGCAGTTCGGGCTGGACTGTTCCCATGAGGCACAGGGTCAAGACTGATTTGCATATGGCTGGGTTCAAACTGGAATGGCATGGTGAGCAAAAAAACGATGGATTTAGGCCCAGATCTCTGTACTGGGGTGAATGTATGACATTGTTCTGCATTCTGTCCATCAACTGTTTTTTTTTGCATTTGTCACCCCGAGTGGGACGGGTATGCTCAGACGTGAGTCCCGTGCTCTCCATGCCACTAGAATCAAGCTATCCTGGCTGAAGAGGAGTGAAACCCCGAAACCGGTCCTAGGATGCTTGTTTCCAGTCCAGGGAGGGCCTGGCTTGGCAGTTCGGGCTGGAAGGCAGCTGTCTCTGTAATCTCATCCCAGGAGAGAGCACGGGGATCAGACTACTTCAGGCGGCTAATCATTATCTACAGCTGCTCTTCAGGGTCGGAGCTGTTTATCCCCCTTTGTGCACGTGTGCGTGTGCGTGTGCGCGTGTGTGTGTGCATGTGTGTGTGCGTCTGTTTGTGTGTGTGGGCATGTGTGTGTGTCTGTAGCTCACCTCCTGTGGGGTTTGAGGGCTCGATTCTAAAAGAGCATGTTTGCATTTCTTCCTTCAGGGAGCCCTGTACCTTGTAATCCTTGTTTAAACAATTATTGGTTTTGTTTCTTCTGTATCCACGTGGTTGATGGGTTGATGCCAGAGATAAGCCCTGCATTACAAACCTATGGAGCCTATAAGCTAACAAGTTTACACACTTATACCGCATCTAATGAGAACATCCACTCCTAAGTGTAAGTCTGGGAAATGCAAACTAATACAAAAGGAACGAGTAGAGATGAAACCAGAGCAAAACCTAACTCGGGAGCTTGGGTCTGCAGGGATGCTATTTTCTCTTTTGAGTATAATCAGGCATGAGAACAATGTAATCGATATCGCATTTCGCCGTGAAAGCGGCCAAGCATTCCTGGCCCATATCTGGACAGTCGGCATATCAGCTGACAGAGGCTGCAAACTTGCACTGGTTATTCATGGTTGAGTGCTCAGTGAAAGTGCTTGTGTGCCCACAAATGCGCCACCAACTTTTCCTTCCACACACTCCAGACTGGCGCCCCTATCCGCAGTGTGCTGTCCCTGTGTGCTGATGTCTTTTGATATGGCCTGGCAGTAGAAAACACCCCTGACACTGACAGTGTATCGCAGCTCACCATCTGCTATTGTAAGAATCGTGCGATGTGGCGACCATCCGGAGCAGTTCACCGCCCTGCACTTGGCCTGCCATACTGATCCTCAGGGAACTTAAATCAACGCTCCACCATTCAGGTTGACCCCCCAACCCCCCCAACGCTCTACCCGGTCCTCCACCGGAATCCCAATGAGGTGTTGATGAATTGTCCACGAACGCGAAGCGGAGCAATCTGCGCCACCCTGAGCCAGTGTTTTTAGGTCTCGGCTGGCGTGGCTGCGCACATGCGCAGCTCGCTCGGGGAGATTTTGGGCCTCATGTAGGTAGCATACCAGTTACCACTTCTAAAATACCGACCGATACCGAATCGGTATTTTAGAAGTGGTAACTCGTATGTAGGTAATGAGTCGGTATTTTTTACCGATTCGTTACAAGTCGGTAATTACCGAATCGGTATTTACCGATTCGGTAATGAGGCATACCTTCCCATTGATGGGAAGGTATGCCTCATTACCGAATCGGTAAATACCGATTCGGTAATGGGGGGAACACATGCAAGGGTGGCAGGGTGTCACATTGACACCCTGTTGCACCCCTGATTCGGCCATGTGTGCACATGTGGCACACATACATGCCCTAAGGGCATGTATGTATGCCACATTGCACACTGCTACGCGCTTCTAAATGCCCATACACATACATTAATTATTTACCACCAACTATAAGTTGGTGGTAAATACCGACTCGTAAACACACACACACACTCCCCCTACATATCATTTCTTGATTCGGAATTTACCGATTCGGTAAAATTACCGAATCGGTAAAATTACCACATCGGTAACGTTACCGATTCGGTAATTTTACCGATTCGGTAGTTTTACCGACTCGGTAAATTCCGAATCAAGAAATTGACCCCCTTCATACCAATAGCCAAAATACCGGTCGGTAACGGTATAATTACCGAAAATCGGCCGTTACCGACCGGTATTTGGCTACCTACATGAGGCCCTTAATGTTTTGGAGGACTTTCAGTAAAGGGCTTCAAGTCCTGCCCCTCTTTCCCATTGGCTGGCGTCACCGTTTATGCTAAACGGTGGCCAGCAATTGGAAAAGAGCTTTTTATGTCATGTACTTTTGGCTTTTTCAGATGGCCCACTTGGACGGGCTCGTCTGCTTTCCTCCCGTTGCGAAAGGTTTCTTATCTTTATGGGGCCATGTGTTTGAAACACATGGCCCCATAAAGACAAGAGATCCTAATGCTTGCAGCGCGCTCCTCCTTTCACTTTCGGGACCGCGCTTGTCTATATACCCATCGTTTGTTCTTCCTTGTTTTACTTTCAGCGCGAGGCGCACGCGTTTTCCTTGAATTATCTTTGGCTCACAGTGTACTCTTGATGGTCTATTTAAACATCCCGGGGGGGAATGCCTTCGGGCCTTTTTATCACAAAAGATTGCTGCCCAGTTCCTGGCTTGAGTTTGGAGGTGGGATTAACTAGAGACTAGTATAACGCAGTAACTTGCTTCACATTCTGTAATGAATTGTGGTGTGGGCTACAGAGTGTCACTGTTGGTGTACTGTAAATGTTGAACTGTGCCTTATTTGCGTAAGTGGAATTGGCGAATAAAAAAACAGCAAAGATCGCCAAACTTGAGAGTGACAGGTTTCACTGGGAAGACATACTTTAGTATATTACCGGAGTGCAGGAGCCAGACAGAATGCAGTGGTGTTTAGTTTATCTGCTAGAACACAAGCAAATCATTTATTTACATTTATGCCGTGGGAGTTAGAAGCAGTATTGACCAGCAAATGACAGAGTGTTATAATAATGAGTGTTTGAATGAATTGTGACACTGGGATACAGAGACAGCATCATTCACTGTTCTTCTGACCTTATGTGAAATCCTTACGTCTGAATGCACACGTGTTTGTGGACAAATTAGGATATGACGGCCTGGCGGGGGCAGAGTGGAGTGTTGGACGGATGAAGAAGAGGGCAGAGTGTGTGATTAGGCAGGCGAGGCAATCAAGGTATAATACAGCAGGAGGAGGCTGTCGCCTCTCGCCGCTCAAGCCTTGTCATGGGACAAACCAAACGGGTTGTAAGGGGCAGCGGAAGTGAGGGGGAGGCACGCAGCAGAAGGCTGGTGTCAAATTATCGCAATTTCCGCGAGCGGAACGAAATTTTCGCCTAGGCCTAATGAATACTTCCGTTCCGTTAAAATCTCTTCTGCCCTCTGCTGCCACCAGACGAGAGAGGTGTTCAGAGGCCATGCCCTTTTTACAACACTCTGCAACGCAGCTCAATGGCGCTTACTGGAGGTATCTGGTGGGCTAGTTGGTCCCCAGGGAACCTCAGGATTGAAGAGGAATTAATTCCCCAACTTAAAACGCGACACAGGGCGTGTTTGCACACATATCACCTCAGGCCCCGCCCCATACCTTCACCACTGTACAAACGCGCCCCGTGGGGTGTTTTAAGTTGGGGGATTAAGTCCCCTTGAATCCTGAGGTCCCCTGGCATCCAACTAGCCCACCAGGTACCTCCAGTATGCGCCAGGGAGCTGCGTTGCAGAGAGGTGTAAAAAGGGGCGTGGCCTCATTACACCTCTCTGCAACGCAGCCCCCTGGCGCATACTG
This sequence comes from Triturus cristatus, assembly GCF_964204655.1. Taxonomy (NCBI): domain Eukaryota; kingdom Metazoa; phylum Chordata; class Amphibia; order Caudata; family Salamandridae; genus Triturus; species Triturus cristatus. The sequence continues at coordinate 34,821,045 of NC_140590.1, read as the reverse complement.
GAGGTTCCTGGTGGGCTAGTTGGCCCCCAGGGACCCCCAGTATTGAAGGGGAATTCGTTCCCCCTCTGCAAAAGCGCCAGGGGGCGCGTTTGCAGAGTGATGAAAGGAGGTGGCGTGGCCTCCTCCCGATCCCGTTTTTTTTTCCTTCTTTTTAAGAAGGGGGCTGTGTAGCTCCCCTTCTTTTCTTATTTTTTGGCCCTGGGGAACCCATCCCCCAGGGCCTGCCCCCTATTTTTTTAAACTGTGGAGGGGGGCCGCATGGCCCCCCCCCTCCCGAGGCCTTAATTTGCCCCGTGGACCCCATCCCCTGGGGCATGGCCCTTTTTTGTTTTGTTTTTTATTTTTTTGATGGGGGGCTGCCTTGCCCCCCTCCTGTGGCCTCTTTTGGCCCCGTTTTTTAAATTTTTATTTTGGGGAGGGGGGCCGCGTGGCCCCCATCCCGGGCCACTGCTGGCCCCGGGGACTTCATCCCCCGGGGTCTGGCCTCCGTTGGGCACCGTGGGGGGGACCCAATCTCCCCACTGCCCCGCCGGCTCCCCGCCTCCTGCAGCAGCCGGCATTGCTTTTCCACATGGGGAGCAGCTAACATGCTGCTCCCCATGTGGAAAAGCAACCTGCTTTGCTATTTGGAAGAGAGCGCAGGTTTCCCTTCTCTCTCTTCCAAATAGCAAAGCAGTTTGCAATGGCAGAGTGGGAGCCGCGAGGCTCCCGCCCTGCCATTGCAAACAGCAGATAGCAGTGTCCCGGGGGTGGGCACCCTGGGACACTGCAGGAGCCGGCCCTGGGGGGGGAGCCGGCCCTGGGGGGGAGCCGGCCCTGGGGGGGTGGCCACAACAAGGCTCCAGGAGGGGGGCCGCGCGGCCCCCCTCCCATTTAAGTTAAAGCCCCGGGGGTGGTGGTCCCCGGGGCTTGGGGGTCCGTAACGGACCCTCTACTTTAAAAAAACAAGCTCCGGGGGGAGGCGGTGCCCTGGGGCTGTGGGGGGGGCATGAGCCCCCCGCATACATTAAGATAAGCCAGGGGGCGCGTTTGCAGAGTGATGAAAGGAGGTGGCGTGGCCTCCTCCCGATCCCGTTTTTTTTTCCTTTCTCTTTAAGAAGGGGGGCTGTGTAGCTCCCCTTCTTTTTCTTAGTTTTTGGCCCTGGGGACCCCATCCCCCAGGGCCTGCCCCCTATTATTTTTTTTAAACTGTGGAGGGGAGCCGCGAGGCCCCCCTCCCGAGGCCTTAATTTGCCCCGGGGACCCCATCCCCCGGGGCATGGCCCTTTTTTGTTTTGTTTTTTATTTTTTTGGAGGGGGGCTGCCTTGCCCCCTCCTGTGGCCTCTTTTGGCCCCGGGGACCCCATCCCCCGGGGCCGTTTTTTTTATTTTTATTTTTATTTTGGGGAGGGGGGCCACGTGGCCCCCCTCCCGGGCCACTACTGGCCCCGGGGACCCCATCCCCTGGGGTCTGGCCTCCGTTGGGGACCGTGGGAGGGTCCCCAATCCCCCCACTGCCCCGCCGGCTCCCCGCCTCCTGCAGGAGCCGGCATTGCTTTTCCACATGAGGAGCAGCTAACATGCTGCTCCCCATGTGGAAAAGCGACCTGCTTTGCTATTTGGAAGAGAGCGCAGGTTTCCCTGCTCTCTTTTCCAAATAGCAAAGCAGTTTGCAATGGCAGGGTGGGAGCCACGAGTCAAACAGCAGACAGCAGGCCCTGGGGGGTGGCCACGACAAGGCTCCAGGAGGGGGGCCGCGCGGCCCCCCTCCCACTTAAGTTAAAGCCCCGGGAGTGGTGGTCCCCGGGGCTTGGGGGTCCGTAACGAACACCCTACTTTAAAAAAACAAGCCCCGGGGGGTGGCGGTCCCCGGGGCTGTGGGGGGGCCATGAGCCCCCCGCATACATTAAGATAAGCCCCGGGGGTGGCGGTACCCGGGGCTGGGGGGCCCCTCTGGGCCCCCCATTATAATATTTTCAAACAAGCCCCGGGGGTGGCGGTCCCTGGGGCTGCGGTGGGGCCATGAGCCCCCCTGCATACATTAACTTTAAGCCCCGGGGGTGGCGGTCCCCGGGGCTGGGGGGCCCCTCTGGGCCCCCCATGACTATGAAAAATTGCCCCCGGGTCTTTGCCCCCCCGGGGGCTAATTGTAAACGAAGCGCGGGAGCCCGCGCTTTGTTTTTTGTTTCCTCAGCGGGATGCGTGGACCCTACGCACATCCCGCGATTTAAAAAAAAAAAAAATTGGGGCCTTGGGGGTCCTTGTGGGACCCCCTGAGCAGGCCTAAGAGGTCAGGGTGTTTCTACCCTGCCCCCTTTTTGCGTTTTGTGATGTTTTTTTGGGGGCTTCTTGTGCCTCGGTACTACCGAGGCACAAGATGGCTGCCAACACTTCCTGATCTGGAGTGTTGACAGCCAATTAGCATTCAGCTCGTGCACGGCAGCGTGCGCTCTGGGTGCGGGGAGGGTGCGCGGATCCTCCTCGGCCATAGATATCACTAACTTTTTTACCCTAATTTGCTCAGGAACTACTGAACGGATTTACACCATTTAAGCAAAAGGCACGAGTCTGAACTGAGGACTACCTCTTTGCCAAATTTGGTGTAATTCCGTTCAGCAGTTCGGGCTGTAGCTGCAACAACAGGTCCTATGGGAAATTGCATGGGGAAAACGCGTTTTGGGACCCCCCTTTTTTCTCGGCCCCCGCTTGACGAATCACCGCGAAACGTTCAGGGTAGGAGCGGAGCGGTGCTGGACAAAAGTTGGGAAAATTTCGCGAAGATTCGTCAATCGACGCCAGACTTATTGGGAATAGAATGTTGCGGATTTCCTATGGAAAATAGGTCCTAACTATAACTATCTACTGGCGACCGCCAGTAAATAATATATAGATATATATATATATATATATTAACATCCTGAACGTCTCTTCAACAAACAGGCACCAACTCCGTGAGTACTTTTGACACAGAAGACGATTTATTGGAAAACTCGGTCAGACGCGTTTCGGCGGCAAAACCGCCTTGTTCACTGCATAATCAGTTCTGTCAGTGTCAACCATAAAAATACCGCCACCATTTACCCTTGGTTGCCATGGCAACCAAACATTTTCATAGACATAGAAGTTTTACCGTGATTATAGTGCATTAACTTAGATACAGCATGGAAAAGGTATATACATACACAGGTAGCCTGAACATAAACAGCTTACATTTGTGATCCATTGCTGAAAATAATATGAGTTAAGTAAATCACTCAATTAATAAAAGAAAGGAATACCGAAGAAAAGAACATAAACAGACATATGTCTGCAATGGTGTATCCTAGCTGCCTAGGTGAACGTAATATCGTATGGAGGGTAAATTTGATCTCAACCACAGAAATAAACATAATATCGGTCGTGTGTGGGTGTGTGATGTCCCTTCCTCCAGTCTCAAAATTTAAGGACCTATCCTACACACCTCCTGCACCCATAATATATATATATATCATACTTACAAGTGCTTTCAATCAGCCTTCAACATCCCCTTGGCCTGCTGTAGTGTCACTCAAATTTTCCGACAGCCAACCACAGCGTGCAGCATGGGGTACAGGATCCACCCACTGAAGCCAGTGGTTCCCAAACTTTTTTGACCCACGGCTCCCTTGACCCATTGGCCGTTGGCCGCGGCTCCCCATTATATTACTTTTTTATTCGGGTGGGGGGGATGTAAGCCCAGCCTCGGCTCAGTACCTAGAAGCAGTTAGCAACGATGCTGGCTTCAAGCAGGAGTATAAAACACTGGCACAAAGAAGTGAGTTATGTGCACCTGGCAGTTATAAGCCTTCCTGTAACAATGATTAGAGACAGACAAAAGGACAAGCCCCGCCTAGAAACTTCTTCACCTTGAACAACATAAACTGCAGTCCCACCTTCGCCCCTACCATCCACTGAACAGCAGTGTTCCAGAAGAAATTATCAGCATCACTTTACTAACAGGGATTTCATTCAATTTCTAAAAGGGTGCCCTGTCACCATTCTCCTTCACATCAATGTCTGTGTCTGTGCATTCCAGCAACAGGAAGGCAATCAATACATCCCACTGTCCGGAAAAGCTTTATCAACCCTCCATCCATCTTGTTCTGTGTTGAACAAGATGCCATCCAACATAGATCTCACTGGTCCCAGTACAAAATTCTCACCATACACACACTAACAAACATCCACCAAGTAGTTGTTGCATATACACACACTGTATGCAAGCATGTGATATCAGAACAAGAATCTAGGGTTCACATAAAAGCAGATATTTGCATGAGGTTTTGGTAGACTACATACCCTCTCCCTGACACAGATAAAAATGTCTGGTCACTCAACCGATTTACAAAAGCCAGAGACGCTGCCACCACCTCTCTGTGTAACTTACCCAGAACATGGAAAGTTGTTCTACATCTGCTATGAAGGCAATCACTGTGCACCCCTCAAAGTCACAACATAGGTTCTGCACCCTGCATTACATGTTTTCTATGTGGGCAACATTCCCATTTCAAAAATCTGCATGCTAATAATTTCAAGCTGCTGAACACCAAGTTGAGAGGTGTCGCAGGTCTCTGTTTTTAGAGAAGGACAGTGCCAAAATGTGGCACTGAAAATGTGTTGTAGGGCACAAGGCACTGAAATCCAAGAATACACTTGAATATCATGGAGAATAATTAAAATCAGAAGAGATGCAGGGTAAAAGGTAAGGTTGAAATTTGCGACAGAAGACTGTGCTAAGTAGGCAGGCCTGTGCTGGGCACAGCTGTGATATGATGGAGTGTTGTGAAAAGACAGGGACCAGTAAGGTAAGGGTGGTGTGTGGGGCAAGGCTTGGTACAGAGGAGCCCTGGGGTAGGAGTTTTTATTTATTCATGTCGTTTTCTATACCTCAAACGTGGCCAAAATATTAAAAGTGCTTTACACAGTCACAAGCAATTGAAAAGTTAGAAGATAAAATAAGTAAATCACTTTTCTTAACCCCCCCAGAAAGATGTGTATATAACTTAATTGGGGACATAAAGTAAGAATTGGGTTACATACAAGAAATAATATATATTAACAGAAGAACATGGAGGGAAAGATCTGGAATTAAAAGCATTTTATGAGAAAAGGAACTAAAACCCTCTTACCCTGTCCAGATGTGCATGAAAGGGGTGAACACGGGTCAGAGCGTTTCTCCCTCATAGTACAGGTCGGGTGCAATCACAAGTCGGGGGAGGCTCTGGGGCCCTCAGACGTAGAGTTGTGGTTGGCGCAGGCAGGGTTATTCATCTGTAGAAGGGCGCCTCTTGGATGTTCACACCGGAGGGGTGTCTTTCTCTCACGTCCTCGCAAGCAGACAAGTTCCTAGCTTTGAAGCGCTTAAACTTCTGGGGTGCCTCTCGGGTCTTCTTCACAGGTCTTAATAGGGCATAACTTGCAGATTTTGGTGCTCTGTGCCCGAAATTTCACTTTTGCTGGTATTTACCTTTCATTTCCCCCCTGTAAAATTCGACGGGGGTCACTTGCCGGAATTTACCTGGTGAAAATTGCATTGGATGTGATAATTACCAAAACAGTGGTTTGCACAGGGATGTGAAATGAACAGCCCACTCGTAACGAGGCCCATTATTCTGGCACACACCACAAACATATTTGTTTCTTGTTGGCTCTGTGAATAGGGTTTATCACGGAGCTATGCGGACCTTGAGGCGCAACAGAAGTTAGGTGAGAATATATTTTCAGACGGATTACTGACGTCATCAAGGAGAAGGCCAGTGAAGTCGTTTGGCGCAAGCATAGTTTTCCCCTTTCCTCTACTCATACTTTCCCTTAGCTGCGCCAGTCTCCGTTATCTGCGAATTTATAGCTAAAGTTAATGCATCAAAGTGCCTCATGTTTGTGCGGTATTACTTTTGTGTTTTTTTGGCTCATTCATTAAAAAATGCATTTGGAGAAATGGGTAAAGTGTTCAGTACATCCGAGTGCTCTCACCTACTGGGTAGGTCGCTGGCTCGAGGCGGGTCCACACTTCAGGGGTGCCTCAGGCTCTTCTGTGCTCGGTCCCGCATTGCAGCCTTCTTTGCTCCTGCACATGCCCTTCGCGCACAACCTACACAGAGGCACTCTGGGGAATGAGCCGGACTCTGCAGCCAATACTAAGTCCTGCAAAGATAAGGCTGATGAACCTCCGCCAATCAGTGCCGGGACAGTTTTGAAGTCCCAATCCGAGCCCGTTCTCGCCGCAGCGCTTAAAGAAAGCTGTGGTCTCGCCTAAGTGTGAGTGAATTCAACCAATGGGAGAAGGGAGCAGGGTTCCGCACATATGTTGCACTGGTTCTCGGGGCTGCAGAGAGTTAATTTACACACTTTGCACATTAAAACTTCTTCAGAGCATACTACCTTTTCCACGTTCTCAAGATGTGCGCGGCGCCCCAGACAAGTTCTAACGGCGCACCAGGGCGCGGCGGCGCACAGTTTGAGAACCACTGCACTGAAGCCATTCGCTTACTTAGCGTGAATGACGGGATCTGTCCTTGCACAGTGTGCACATCCGTGCAATAGACAGTCCCCTTCAATGCCAGGAAATACTTGTGCAGTATGTGCTGTTACTTTAAAAACAGGCATTGAAAATGCTATAGGTCTCGCCTTTGATTAAGTTACAGCCATTTGCTTTGCTAATGGTATTGTTTAGCAAAGCAAATGGCTTTAACTTAATGAAAGGTGAGACCTATTGCATTTTTAATGCTTGTTTTTCCTGTTGGTACTGCCTGTTGCCATCCTAGCGCTCCACTTATGCCTAATTTCGTTTCTAGTTTTCGGGACACAATCCTACCAAACCCTGACACCCCCGTCAGCCTATTACCATAGACCCCGGGCCCCATTTGTGCAATGCATCATTTATGGATGCCGCATTTGTATGTATATGTATCCAGAAATGTCTAATAAATAGCATAATGGCAGGGGTAGAAGTGAAAAGAGGACTGCCTACTTCTGTTGTTACACAGTGTGTCTTCTTTCATCTGTAAGCCATATTTTCTTTAATGTGTTTCACCTACTGCAGCCATACGTTTTCCTTCAACATTAGTGCGCCATGCGCGCTTTGACTTTGCAAGCATGTGTATCAAAATAGGGGTTTGCCCAAAACATCCCACTAAGACCCGGGCACAAAATACGTCAAGCAACAAAAGTTGATCTTCTTACGGGAACAAATGGATATGTCTTTAGCCAGTCAACTTCTTAATGGGTCACTGGTCTGGTCTTTGCTTACCAATTATATTTCAAAACCCATTCTATCTAGCTCATTCCCAAACTAACGGCCAAATCATAACAAAAAAAATATATTTTCGCGATATATATTCAAAATACTTATTAGAATATACTTAAAACATCTACGCATATATATATTCACTGAAAAAACCATGGGTTTCACACACGTTATAGTTAGGAATTAGCATTTAAAAAACCTTAGAAATTCACTGAAAAAACCATAGGTTTCACACACGTTATAGTTAGGAATTAGCATTTAAAAAACCTTAGAAATTCAGTGAAAAAACCATAGGTTTCACACATGTTATAGTTAGCTGGACATTTTACTCGTAAAAAACCAATGAAATTGCCCCGTTATAGTTAGTTCAGCTAACTATAACTCGCGCGCCCGCAATGCACTGCTGATGACGTCACATATTACATCACTCATGACATGGTCAGTGACATCACTCATGACATCACTGATGACATCTCAAATGACATCACTGATGACATCACTGATGACATCATCCAGCGAATGTGTGTTTTTCTGAAAATTACATATGTTTTATATATGTATATCTCAAGTTCGATGGAAGAATAAATGGGTATATAAGTGTCTAAATGGATGAATTGTTTTTGAAAAATTGATTGTATAACTGACTGATTAAAGTGTATCTTAGTGAATACATGGCTTAGTGAGTAATGTTTAAATATGTAAATATCTGTATCAGTCTCTCACTTTGTGTATAAGTGGCTGCATGGGTTGGTGAGTAGCTACATGAGTGTCTATATAGGTTATTAGTTGGTTTTTTGAGTATCAGTGTCTGATGTCTGTATTGTTCGGTGGGTGGTATTACGTAGTGTATAGGTGCATGAATGAATGACTCACTCTTTGTATGTGTTGAAGACAGCATGTGTGCAGGACTCTATGGGTGCATGAGTGTGTGCATGGGTGTGTTAGTGAGTGATAGATTGTCTCAATAGTGTCTTCAGGAGTAACTACATATGTTTTAAACTAGTATATGTGACTATTGGTGTATATATGTGAGTATATGTGAGAGGGAGAGATTGAAAGAGTTCCTGTATGAATAAGTATGTGTTTCTATAAGTGATTGTTTAAAAGACTAAGTATGTGTAAGTTTCCGTAGAAGTAAGTGTGGTGGTGTGTGTATAACTGTATATGCAGGTGAATGTATGTTTGATTCTTTATTAGCATGAGTGACTATGTGTGTGAGTAACTCTATGGATGAGTGGCATAATGTAACAGGATGTATAGGTGTATGAGTACATATGATGAGTGAGTACATGTATGAGTGACTGTATAGGACTGTTGGTGAATGAGTGGATGAGTATGTGGATCTTAGAATTACTGATGAGGTTGTTTAAACTGGTATTGGTATGTCCATTGTTTTGAAAATTTTAGTCTCTATTTTTGAATGTGTGTATCAAAGCTTATATTAAGGTGAGAGGAGGTCTGCCACTCTATCACAAGGATGATGTCATCAGTGATGTCATCAGTGATGTCATTTGAGATGTCATCAGTGATGTCATGAGTGATGTCACTGACCATGTCATGAGTGATGTAATATGTGACGTCATCAGCAGTGCATTGCGGGCGCGCGAGTTATAGTTAGCTGAACTAACTATAACGGGGCAATTTCATTGGTTTTTTACGAGTAAAATGTCCAGCTAACTATAACGTGTGAAACCTATGGTTTTTTCACTGAATTTCTAAGGTTTTTTAAATGCTAATTCCTAACTATAACGTGTGTGAAACCTATGGTTTTTTCAGTGAATTTCTAAGGTTTTTTAAATGCTAATTCCTAACTATAACGTGTGTGAAACCCATGGTTTTTTCAGTGAATTTGCAAGGTTTTTTAAATGCTAATTCCTAACTATAACGTGTGTGAAACCCATGGTTTTTTCAGTGAATTTGCAAGGTTTTTTAAATGTTTTTTTTTTTTTATTCTTCATTTTTTTCAAACATATTTTTAATTTAATTTTCTTACCTTTTATAAAGACTGTGCTTAAATTTTTAAAATTATTAAATATTTTTTTTTTAATATATTTTTTAAAATAAACATGTAAAATTTATTTCCAGTTTTTTTTTTTTTTTATAGTACGCGTACCGTAAGCTCACGGTGAGCGTACGGTTTACGCAACGTCCGTAATCTATCTACGCTGCTTGCGTATAGTTACGTACTTTGCGTAACCGCACGTACTGCGCGCGGGACGCGTGCGCGCTTACGCCACACGCGCACGTTACGCGGAAGTGCCGGGGAGTGACTGTTATGCGCATGCGCGGAAGCGAGTGTCTTTTTTACGCGTATGCATACTTTTTGCCGTAAGCGTACCGTAAGCGTAACGTAAGCGTACGGTAGGTCATGTGATCTTGAAACACAACTTTTGATTGGTTGAAACTACTTTCAGTTCTAGAACTCTCCTACACCACACCCATTCCCCTCATTTCTGCTTGTGATCCCTTGGGAGAAGGAGCTGGTTTGTCTTTGGGATACGATGGCAGAACAGCAGAGCTCTTCTGAGAGTGAGGCTAGCACCAGCAGCACTGTCTTGAGGCAGAGAGCGAGGAAAGTAAAGCCCTCTTATGTATGGGATTATTTTACTTTTCCTGAAGGCCAGCAAAAGGTGAATGCACCCTTAGTTACTTGCAGGCTGTGTCAGCGTGTACTTTCTAGAGGTAATCCTGACAGGAAGTATTCCTTTGGGAATCATACCATGATCAGACACCTCAAGGATGTACACAAAAGGACACATGGTCATCTTTTTGGAGGTAACTCTTCAGAAAGACGAGCCAGTACATCCACAGCAGCTCAGCCTGGACCATCATCTGCAGGGCTGACTCCTTCCTCTGCAGGTCAGGTGAGCCCTTCATCTGTGGGGGGAGAATCTCCTTTTGCTGGCCCTCTGGAAATGAACCCTCGGTTTGCGAGGGTTGAAGTACGGTGCGCCACTTGTCATGATCTAATTACTTATAGGGAGACCAGTATTTCCCTAGTGAACAATAAAATAGATCAGCACACTTGTCGTACCGTCTAATATTCCCAATCTTTCTTTCCTCTGTCCCTGCATGAACACAACGGCTCTTTTAAGAGCCAACCTTATCTTACATCTTTTTTTACATATGTTTTTAAAAACGTTTTTTTATTTTTTTTTACCGTACGCGTACGGTAAGCGTACCTTTTTTTTATTTTTTAAAAAAAACTCTAAAAATCATTTATCACATTACATTGACTTACCATACTCACTCAAAAAAATATTTATTCATTTGTTTTTTTTAAAAATAGTTTTTAAAATTGTTGTAGTTTTCGAAAATTTTCTATATCGATCTGAAAAAAAAGAAAAAAGTCTTAATATTTTTATAACAATTTATAATACAGTACACATATTTACATTTTTTTCCAAAAAATATTTTTGCCTTATTTTTGCTGTTTTCAGAATATATTGCATTTCACTATAAATTGTGAAAGCAATTGCATTCATCATTTTACAGCGGGCAAAAAAAATTAACAATCTCAAAGATTGTATTAAAAAAGCCCAGAATCTCTTCTCACTTATACTTATCATTACAGAAATGCATATTATTCTAAAAAAATATCATCTAAAAACAATACTTTTTTCTTTAAAATACCATCTGATATGTTTGTTTCAGAAGTATAATCACAATATTATATCTCAAATAACTTCAAAATACATCTGATTTCATTTCCTTTAGGCCAAATAGTAATTTTTTTTTTTTTCTGGAATAAATTTCCAAGGGAAATCCATTAAAATTCTAAAGTTTAATCTGTCCAGATCTCACCGATTCTCTGTAACATTTTGGTTCACGAAAATTTTTTGAATAATTTATTTAGTCCACAATAGAATTGCTTACTTTTCCACATGGCCAAATAGTAATTTTTTAAATCATTTTTGAAAAAATTTCCAATGGCAGTCCAATAGCATTCCAAAATTTAAAATGTGCAGAAGTTATCGATTATCTCTAAATTATTGGTTTTTCAAAATTGCATTAAAAATTAAAAAAGTCCACATTACAATTGGTTATCTTTCCTTTAGGCCAAATGATAATTTTAAAAAATATTTTTTCTACATAATTGCAATGGTAATCCAGTAAAATGGTAAAATTATTTTGTCCAGATCTTGCCAAGTCTCTCTAAAATTTAGGTTTCAGGAAGATTAGATAGGAATTTGCTAAATCAAAAGGCAAACGTTGTTTGAAAATCAATTGGGAATCATTACACAGTGTCCAGCCTTTTTCACATTTAAGATAAACTGTGTAATGTCCAGAAGTAACAGTAGGTCCATCATGGAAAATTATTGCAACAGTTACAAAAGTTTTTCCTGAAATTGATAATTGCTGTCCTGTAAACTTCTTTATTAAAGTATCCAATTTTGAACCATCAGCTCTACATCGTTGCATCATTAAAATTACATACTGTCCGTATTCCCTTAAAATTAATGTTGAAAACATGTCAGAATTACACTCACCGCATTTCATGCTATGATTAGCATCTTTAACTAATTTTGCAAAAGTGACTGTTTTACTCTCTGGCAATGTCAAATAAATAAACTTTTCATTATCAACAATTGAGCCACATATATTATAACAATTATCACAACTATGTTCCCATTTATAAGAGAGACCAAAAAAAATGTCAATGGGAACTCCTTCTTCTTCCACTACCTGAAGAAAATACATCAAAAATTCGTGTGCATCTTGCTGTTCATTTTGAGAAAACTGTGTTCGTCCTGAACATACATCTAAAAGTTTTCTAATATCAGTAGCACTTTCTATTTGAGTTTTATCTTTACTCAGCTTTTGAAAAAGGAGACTCAGCTCTGAACAGAATCTTTTTCCCTGATTTACTATTATCTGCTCTTGCAAACTTTCCAGATAAAATGCAACATTCAGCACTACATTAGCGTAGCAGTTGACACCAGAGCTATTTTCAAAATGACATCCTACAACCTGTTCTTCATTTTCTTTTTTCTTTTTGTTTGCAATTACATCACTCCTCTTTTTTTTCCTCTTCTCTATATCTTCATTACAGATATTCTCATTTCTCCTTTTACGAGAAACTACACGTTTCTCCAACACAGGATACTGACCTAAATGAGGAGCATAGCTTCTTCTTAATCTATTATACTCCTTTACACAGTTTGTATCAGCACTAACTTTTGAGTCATCAAAGTCTATCATGAATAAACCTGATAATGTTTTGACTCGTGACAAAGCTACATATGCCATACCTTCTTTGAACACAGTTGAACCAATGTTCACAAATGCACAATCTACAGTCAATCCTTGAGACTTGTGGATAGTTACAGCATATGCTAGTGAAAACGGAAACTGCTTCCTACGTACATATAAGTCTTTCACAAGCATGAAACGAACTGTACAACGACAAATATCTTTAACTTCATCTATCTGATCAAATTTTATCTTTAAACATTCAATTCCTTCTTTTTTCTGATAATTAATAAAACCCACAACTGTTCCCATCGCTCCATTCACTAAGCCTTTCTCTACATCCAAATTTCTCCTTAAAAACACTCTACAGTTCATGCAAACATATAGATTTTTTTCTAATCCAGCTGTTTTGGAGATGTTCTTCTCTAGTGAGTCCAATTTATTTTTCATTTTGCCTGTTACTGTGACAGTAATTCTTCCATCCTCAATTTTGTCCACTGCTTCCAATTTCCTGATCTCTTCCTTTTCCAATTTCAAAAGCTCCTCATTGAATATTGAGCATTCACGTAGAGTTGGCATTAAGCAGATGACACTTTTGTTTTCTGCAATATTCTTGTATATCTTCTCTGCAACTATTTCTTCCTTTGGAAATAAATTATGTAGCAGCCGACTCTGTAATGCTTTTTTCCCAACTTCTGTGAGTAGTCCAATCCTGATATCTTTCAGAATACTTCCATATTCTTCATCGTTTGCTTGCCTCACATTAGTTGTAAGTTCCTTGTACTCAAAGAAGGACCAAATATTTGTATTTCCAATGCTTCCCAATGACTTCTTCGTGTCTTCATGTGTCACAGTATTAAACACTGGTTGTCCTTTAACTGGAGTAAGTTGCAAAAGATCCCCAAAAACTATGACGTGTTTTCCACCAAATAACACGTCATAGTCTGTCTTCAAAATTTGCTGCATTCTTAAATGCACAAAGGCAAGCATTAAGTTTGATACCATGCTCACCTCATCAATAATGAGAACTTGCATCTTCTTCAATACTCTTGAAACTTCCAAGGATGCTTCTCCAGTTAGCTTGTTGAATTGTATTTTGTTCTCATGCTCCACTGGTAACATTAGCAAACGATGTAAGGTGATTCCTTTTATGTTATATGCTGCTAACCCAGTTGGAGCAGTAACCACACAAGACAAAGTAGAATCCGTTTTTTGCTTTAGGTAGCTTCTGATGACTTTAATTAGGAAACTTTTTCCAGTGCCAGCTTGTCCGCTTACATACATCCTGATTGGATGAAATGATGTGCATGAGCACTCTTTTTTTACATGTAGAAATCCGTGATCAATTTTGTTTTTGATCTCTTCATAAATTTGTTGCTGCTCTTGATTCAGTTGTCTTTCCAAATTTTCTAAGTCTATAAATTCTTCTTGAGCTTGATTCATAGCCGTTTCCACTTCATTCATGGCTATTGATGCTTCATTTTCAACGATTGGTTGTCCTAGGGGATCTTGACTGTATGTTCCTGAACTTTGGCTGTCCTGAGAACTGTCTCTAGCTATTTCTGCTGCAATTGTAGTTCCCTGTTCAATTTCTTCATTTAACATTTGCAGATAAGTTGTGAATGTATTGCATTGTATGCTGTCTTTGCAAGCATTAAAAGAATCTTCATAGCTCTGGAATTCTCCCAGTAGTTCATCCTCTGAACGCCATGGTTTAAACAACTGTAAAAGAGCCAAGTAGTAAAATTCTTTCTTGTCGGTAGTGTCGCAACTCAGCTTCCGGTGATTTATCAAACTTCCTTTGGTTTGCTTCACCAAACATCCTTCTTCACCAACAACTTTATATTTTCCACTGTTGATGTCTTCTGCAGCTTTCCGTGAATAAATGTAGTTCTGTAACACTTCATAGAGACACATGTTCTCCAGATGATGACTTCTCTTGGGATAATATGTGTCCAACATGTTTGTTTTCAATATATCTGTACTTTCTGGGTCATTCTCAGCCAAATATTCAATTTCTCCAACAGATTTCAGTACCCGATTTCTCATTGCTGCAAGGCCTAAACTTGCCCAAATTATTCTTCTTGACTTCGAGTAGAGACTTGCAGAAGATAACCTATCTGAACATTCGTAGGATCCAATTTCTCGATGCGATAACATCTTCAAACTGAAACTGTACAGCTTCTTACTGACAGTCTTCTCGTGAGAAATCTCTTCCCACATTTCCTTCAATTCTGTTTTTTCTGATTTCGTAATGTAAGACGTTACATATCGAGCAACAGCAATGGAATTGTCAGCAACATACTGTATATCCATGTTAGCGTTCCACATGGATAAAATGACTGGGTTGTAGTCATTTATATTTTTTGATTCTTCTTTTCTTTTAAGGTTGTAGGTATTCTTAGGTGATTTTCTTTTGATAGTATGTCTCACAGCTGACATAAAACTGTTGACTCTTCCATTTGAAAGAACAGGTCTAGGAAATCCAAATCGACATTTAGTGTAGTATTTTTCTTTGCTCTTGTATTTCCGTCGACAGTATTTTCCACACCGATGACTTTGGAAACGTAGAACTTGCTCCTTTAACTTTTTCTCTTCTGTGCTTTTAGGTATAGCACATGTTGCATATTCTTCAATGTAAGATAACACTGCTTCATCAGTATCTGTTCCAAACTTTGGGGCATCCTTGATCCACAGCAGCATATGAATATGAGGAGCACCTCTTGCCTGGTACTCTTTTCTCCAAAAGAAATCCACTACTTCTCCAAGGGGTGGATTTTTTTTATTGCAGATGAAGGACATCATAGCCTCAAATCTATGATTGAAATATCTGCAAACATTAACCGGATCCAATGAGCACAGTTCTCCTGCTGTCTTGTATTCGATGTTTTTAATGTTTGAATTGGCCTCTCGTAGAAAATCCAGTAAATCATCCCAAGCGTACTCGGCACAGCTTAGGGTAAGGAACCATGTTGGTGTTCCTAAATTGCGTAACATGCATTTTAGTTCACCATGGCGTCGGTACCAATATTCATTTGTCCCACGCTGACAAGCCATCAGATTGATCAGTTGTGTTTCCAAATGATCATCTCGGTGCTGCACTTTCTCCATAAAATCCTTAGCAGACACATTTTGTAAATGTACTCCACTTTTTAAAATGTGATTTACTGCATAAGACAGTGCAGACAAGTCGCTTTCAAATAAAAGATGGAACAAATAAGGAATACTTTGTCGAAATCTGGGATCTTCAGCATATAGTCTTGTAGTCCGATACTCTGAAGCTGGAATCTGTTCTGGACGTTCATCGTATCGTCCTCCTTTTCCTTTAGGAAACAGCTGGGGAAAACATCGAGCTTCCAAGCTCTCCTCCCATACACTCACGGGATTTCCTTTTGCTTTCTTCATCTGAAAGAGATCAATATTGTCTCCCATAACTTCTTTCGAATGGAGAGGATGTATGCTAAAATGTTCATAAATTTCTTCTTCCTTTGACTTGTCCACTTTTTCAATTTGTCCAGTTGGTGTTTCTGTGTCTTCTTGAAAATCTTCTTCTTCTTCTTCTTCTTCTATATAAATTGATTCATACCATTTGTTATTTTTTTTCAAATACAAATTTGCTCTTTGTACTTTCCGCACATCTACCAGCTCCTGCCAAATCTTCTTATTCTTTGTAGGTACACCATTAACCAGAATAATTAATGGTTCAGTTTCCAAAGTATCCGCATCAATAGTTTCCATATTTTTTTTCAAATCCAAGGGCAAATACACCACTCTACCTTTTAAACCTCTCAGTAAATCTGAAGGAGGTAATTTACCAGTTTTGGGCTCCATACGTACTATGGTCTGGAACGGATGAACACATTGAATGAGTATAGACTCATATGTATTTAATTCAGAAAGTTCAGCAGGAATAGCATCCAATTCTAAATTATTATGTACAGCTCTGGTCGGCATTCTATTTTCCTCTAACTTGTTGTAACAGTATTTACAAATACGCTGATCTTCACCCAATTCAAAACAATTTTCAAGAAATATATATGTGGCAAAATCCATCCACTTATAATTATCTTCATTTTCACTCTTTCTGTACAGATCAACATTCCTAGTTTGTTTTCTATAATGAGTTCTGCGGCAACAAATACAAGTAACATTTGGTCTTTCATTAGAGACTATTGCAAATTTTGTTATGTGATCATTAAATGTGTTACTTACAGAGGGTTCTACATTGTCTTCCACTTCTGCCTCATTTACCTTGTCCTTCTCTGCACTGTTTTGTTCAGGACCAAAGTAACAAAACTGAATTTCATCAACAACCTTCTCTACATCTGATACCGTTCCTCGGAACAGAGCCCTATTCAATTCATTTAACTTTATTGCTGGACTTTTGGCAAAATACAACCGTCTCACAAACTTTCTCATTTCAGTATGATGAACAGCCAGCATCCTAAAATGATGGAAAACACTATTGCACACTTTTCTAGATAGACAAGCAAGAGAATGACCCTGCAAACCTGTATTCTCTCTCACTCTGCATGGATCCAGACTTTGAAGCACCTTAATCTTTTGTTTTACACTTTTTTTACTATATTCTCTTAGAAACTCTCGAAATCTGTCAATAGATTCCTGACGCACAGTGCAAATACTACTACAATTCCAAGTGTACACTGGGGCTTTAGGACGTCTCCCCATTGCCTCATCTGCCATCACTTGTACCTCATCTCTTGGAACCATTATCTCCTTCTCCATTATGCAACCATTTTTTACTTCGTATGAACGACCTCTGGTGTCAACTGCATGCAGCAAACTATTACTTTGAAAATAGCTCTCTTCATTAAAAAAAGGTTCACTACTTGAACTATGCATCCACTTTCCTAAAAACACTTTACAAAAGTTTGTTCTGTTCACTACTCTTTTGCTTTTGCTTTGTGATTTCAGTACATTAACCATTTTATCTAATGTACGCATCCTATTCAAAATTAATATGAATAGTTTCCTTTTTAATTCTAATGCTTTTGCTGCAATGGCTTCAATTTCTTTTTTTCTCTTGTAATATTTTGCCTTTTGCTTATATTTCTTTATATCCTTTATCAAATTGGACATAACTCTTCTCTGAAACATTTTTCTACGTATCTCTTTAAATGCTGTTTTTCTGTTTATGTTAAACTTTTCAATTGCAGAAGGTATATTTGCATTAACTAAATTCTCAATTTTTTGCTGTTCTCTATGTTTTGTTACATTTTTCCGAGAACAGACATTTTGTACATTTTTCTTTGTTTTGAATATTTTGTTTAGAAATTGTTTTTTTTGCTTACCAGAAGATTTTTTCTTTTTCCCAACATCAGCATCTTCTACTAACTTTGGTCCTCCAGTTGTCTTCAAATATAGTTTTTTTTTTAGCGTTTTTTGAACTCGAGATTTTGTAGGCATCTTAAATTTTGTTCACTGTTCTTCAGCAATACCTGAAAAAAACTAAAAAAAAAATCCGTTATTGTATTTAAATATATTACTACATTTCTTTTCACAATAGTCACAAAACGAAATTTCTTTGCCAATTTGAATGCACACAAACTGCTCTTTTTTTTGGGCAAGTGAAAATCTCTTTTACAAACTGTCACATTATGAAACCACTTTTAAGATTTTTTAAAAAGCCCATGTCCACAGTGCTACACTCCAGCAAGGGCAACTAGCCTTAGTGATGCTGAATGTATTTGCATTACAGACTTAAACCTGAAAACCCCACTGGCTTGTACATACTGTGCATGACTATACACGGCAAGGACATGGGTGTGTGCTAAGCCTCTGCTTCTTCCCCCAAAAATTCGCTCCCCCTTTCCATCTAATGCAACTGTGAAATCACCAGAGCAAGACGCAATAAATCTCTGTCTATAATTCTTCTATGCACACAGAGTCATGTTTTCACATTAGTGCCAAAACGAAATTTCTTTGCCAATTTCAAAGCACACTTACTGCTCTTTTTTTTTCGGGCCAAGTGAAAATCTCTTTTTACAATATGAAATCACTTTTACAGACTGACACATTATAAAACCACTATTTTTGCTTTATTTAATTGCACGTGTCCAAGCTGTTTTTTTTTCAGACCACCACCATGTGCATTCTCTGTGACTGCCTACACTCCAGCAAGGGCAACCAGCCTTAGTGATGCTGAATGTATTTGCATTACAGACTTAAACCTGAAAACCCCACTGGCTTGTACATACTGTGCATGACTATACACGGCAAGGACATGGGTGTGTGCTAAGCCTCTGCTTCTTCCCCCAAAAATTCGCTCCCCCTTTCCATCTAATGCAACTGTGAAATCACCAGAGCAAGACGCAATAAATCTCTGTCTATAATTCTTCTATGCACACAGAGTCATGTTTTCACATTAGTGCCAAAACGAAATTTCTTTGCCAATTTCAAAGCACACTTACTGCTCTTTTTTTTTCGGGCCAAGTGAAAATCTCTTTTTACAATATGAAATCACTTTTACAGACTGACACATTATGAAACCACTATTTTTGCTTTATTTAATTGCACGTGTCCAAGCTGTTTTTTTTTCAGACCACCACCATGTGCATTCTCTGTGACTGCCTACACTCCAGCAAGGGCAACCAGCCTTAGTGATGCTGAATGTATTTGCATTACAGACTTAAACCTGAAAACCCCACTGGCTTGTACATACTGTGCATGACTATACACGGCAAGGACATGGGTGTGTGCTAAGCCTCTGCTTCTTCCCCCAAAAATTCGCTCCCCCTTTCCATCTAATGCAACTGTGAAATCACCAGAGCAAGACGCAATAAATCTCTGTCTATAATTCTTCTATGCACACAGAGTCATGTTTTCACATTAGTGCCAAAACGAAATTTCTTTGCCAATTTCAAAGCACACTTACTGCTCTTTTTTTTTCGGGCCAAGTGAAAATCTCTTTTTACAATATGAAATCACTTTTACAGACTGACACATTATGAAACCACTATTTTTGCTTTATTTAATTGCACGTGTCCAAGCTGTTTTTTTTTCAGACCACCACCATGTGCATTCTCTGTGACTGCCTACACTCCAGCAAGGGCAACCAGCCTTAGTGATGCTGAATGTATTTGCATTACAGACTTAAACCTGAAAACCCCACTGGCTTGTGCATACTGTGCATGACTATACACGGCAAGGACATGGGTGTGTGCTAAGCCTCTGCTTCTTCCCCCAAAAATTCGCTCCCCCTTTCCATCTAATGCAACTGTGAAATCACCAGAGCAAGACGCAATAAATCTCTGTCTATAATTCTTCTATGCACACAGAGTCATGTTTTCACATTAGTGCCAAAACGAAATTTCTTTGCCAATTTCAAAGCACACTTACTGCTCTTTTTTTTTCGGGCCAAGTGAAAATCTCTTTTTACAATATGAAATCACTTTTACAGACTGACACATTATGAAACCACTATTTTTGCTTTATTTAATTGCACGTGTCCAAGCTGTTTTTTTTTCAGACCACCACCATGTGCATTCTCTGTGACTGCCTACACTCCAGCAAGGGCAACCAGCCTTAGTGATGCTGAATGTATTTGCATTACAGACTTAAACCTGAAAACCCCACTGGCTTGTACATACTGTGCATGACTATACACGGCAAGGACATGGGTGTGTGCTAAGCCTCTGCTTCTTCCCCCAAAAATTCGCTCCCCCTTTCCATCTAATGCAACTGTGAAATCACCAGAGCAAGACGCAATAAATCTCTGTCTATAATTCTTCTATGCACACAGAGTCATGTTTTCACATTAGTGCCAAAACGAAATTTCTTTGCCAATTTCAAAGCACACTTACTGCTCTTTTTTTTTCGGGCCAAGTGAAAATCTCTTTTTACAATATGAAATCACTTTTACAGACTGACACATTATAAAACCACTATTTTTGCTTTATTTAATTGCACGTGTCCAAGCTGTTTTTTTTTCAGACCACCACCATGTGCATTCTCTGTGACTGCCTACACTCCAGCAAGGGCAACCAGCCTTAGTGATGCTGAATGTATTTGCATTACAGACTTAAACCTGAAAACCCCACTGGCTTGTACATACTGTGCATGACTATACACGGCAAGGACATGGGTGTGTGCTAAGCCTCTGCTTCTTCCCCCAAAAATTCGCTCCCCCTTTCCATCTAATGCAACTGTGAAATCACCAGAGCAAGACGCAATAAATCTCTGTCTATAATTCTTCTATGCACACAGAGTCATGTTTTCACATTAGTGCCAAAACGAAATTTCTTTGCCAATTTCAAAGCACACTTACTGCTCTTTTTTTTTCGGGCCAAGTGAAAATCTCTTTTTACAATATGAAATCACTTTTACAGACTGACACATTATGAAACCACTATTTTTGCTTTATTTAATTGCACGTGTCCAAGCTGTTTTTTTTTCAGACCACCACCATGTGCATTCTCTGTGACTGCCTACACTCCAGCAAGGGCAACCAGCCTTAGTGATGCTGAATGTATTTGCATTACAGACTTAAACCTGAAAACCCCACTGGCTTGTACATACTGTGCATGACTATACACGGCAAGGACATGGGTGTGTGCTAAGCCTCTGCTTCTTCCCCCAAAAATTCGCTCCCCCTTTCCATCTAATGCAACTGTGAAATCACCAGAGCAAGACGCAATAAATCTCTGTCTATAATTCTTCTATGCACACAGAGTCATGTTTTCACATTAGTGCCAAAACGAAATTTCTTTGCCAATTTCAAAGCACACTTACTGCTCTTTTATTTTTTCAGGGGCAAGTGTAAATCACTTTTACACACTGACACATTATGAAACCACCATGTGTAACTACAACAAAAACAATTCCCATTTCTATTATTCATTTCTTAAGTTACCACATACATACCCTCTCAAACTGTAAACTCACCTTTAAAATTAGTTAGTTCTGAAAGAAATGTGACACTCAAACAGCAGATTATCAGAGCCAGGATCTCTGTTGTGTTCACCTGTCTCCTCTCAGCAGAACCAGATAATGGCAAACTTTCCCTCTATTTTTCCACACATATACATGTAAGTTTCAAATCTCAGTGCTTCCCCCTTTTTTTTAAATGTAATCACACATTTCTATTGGTTGAAAACCAACCCTTTTCCAAAAGTACCCTTCCCCCAACTTGACTTCTGCCTAGTACCCTTCCCCCAACTTGACTTCTGCCTGCTACCATAGCAACAGCTCATGGAACACTGCTGTGTGCAGTTAGGTCAGAAGTTCGACACACAATGTTTCAATTCCACAGAGCAAGAGTGCTTGACTTTTCAAACCTAACAGCAAATCCATAGTACTGTTCTTTGGTTACACATTTTTTTGTACCAATACAAAACATGCTTCTATTAATTTTCACATACAGCCTAGTTTTTATTCTGGAATGGTATGAAACAGCCAATCAGTTCTTTTTGTTTTGTAAAAAATATGTATGCCTCCATTTCCAAACTGTCTTTCTTTTCTTATTGCCATTCTACTGAAAGACACCTCCTGAGTGCATCCAGTTCTCCTTTGAAGATGTTCACAGTGTGGATTGTAGGGCACAGCTATGTCTTCTGGAGTGAAAAGTTTGCAGAGAAAACAGATATGGTGAGAGACCTTGCTTTGCCAAATGTAGACATTAAATGGATTGGTCAGAGAGGGTTAAAGTGGCACCAATTGATGCCATTGGTAAAATCCTTCATTCAAATCCAACACCCTGACCTCATAATAGTGCACTGTGGTGGCAATGACCTAGGCACTTTGACTGGGGTAGGTCTGGAAATGCTTATGAAGGACACCTTTGCACAACTGTTTACACTTTTCCCTAAAACTGCCTTTGTGTTTTCCAACATATGCCAAAGGCAAAAATGGAACTGGTCCAATCATTTCTGTCCACAGATTGACAAAGCAAGAAAGCACGTCAACAAATCTGTTTCTGCTTTCCTCCGTGACTATGGTATGGGTGCCATTTACCACAACAACTTGCGTTATGACATGCAAGACATTTATAGAGGAGATGGTGTGCACTTCAATGATGAAGGGAACAGAGTCTTCCTCTTGAACCTTAGACTCTGCATCGGTACTTACTTGTAGGTACCACTAAAAAATCAAATCACTTCATAAACACAACGGCTCTTTTTAGAGCCCCCTAATATCTAAACTCTTAAATCTGCATTTCATTTCTTTTTTTTTCTTTTTTTTCTACCGTACGCGTACGTTGAGCTTACCGTACGCGTACCCCGTGATTTTTTTTAAAATCAATAAATGTTTTTATTGTACTTTTCTGTCCTTCTTTGACCCCCTTACAATTGTTAGGGGGTCTGTAACTCTCCTCATTGCCCCCTTTCCTTGTTTTCACTCTTTTTTTTCAGAGTGAAATACACAAAATGGCGGCCGCCGCTTCCTGGTTTCGGCCGATTCGAATGTTTACTAAGATCTAACAGCCAATCAGAATCGTGCTCGCGCACGCCACCGTACGCTTACGGTAAGCGTACCGTAAGCGTACCGTAAGCTGGCTCAGATATATATATTGATTTAAAGGCTATTTTCTCAGAATCTACTGAACAGATTTACACCAAACCTACAAAAGGCACTTCCTTGACCTAGGGACTACCTCTCTGCCAAATTTCTAGTAATTCTGTTCAGCCGTTCGGGCTGTAGCTCGTTCTAAAGGTCCTATGGAAAAATGCATGGGAAAAACGCGTTTTGGGACCCCCCTTTTATCTCAGCCCCCGCTTGACGAATCCCCCCGAGACTTTCAGGGTAGGAGCGGAGCGTAGCGCCCCACCTATTTTGAGAAATTCGCGAGGATTCGTCGACCGGCGCCAAAGTTATTCAAAATAGAATGTTGAGGTTTTCCTATGGAAACGTGGTCCTAACTATAACTACCTACTGGCGACCGCCAGTAGGTAATATATATATATATATATATGCATAACTTCAATATAAACATAGACAGATACAGTGTACCAACACATATATCAGATATCCCTATACCAATAGGGGCTCTCTTTACAAGCAGGCCGGTACAATGGCTGCAAGGTCTCGCATTTATAAATATATATAAAACACATAAATAAAAGGCATTGTCATTACAATGCTGATAGCTCAAACTCGCGTAAAAGCGAGACCTATTGCATTGCAAATGCTTGAAAAAGGAAAAACGAGGAGAAGTAAAGATATTTCTGCTTGTTGTGCCTCCCTTACCCCTCCTGTGATTTCTCGTAAATCTGGGGCAGTGTCAAAATCCATGGAGGTTGTTATGAACGCCCCAAGCAACATGCATTGCACGCCCCTTTAACGCAGAAAAAAACTGCGTTAAAGGGACTAATATTCATCAGGCAGCATTAAGCCAAAAAAAGTGGCTCAGTGCTGCCTGATAAATATCACGCAGGCTTCTACGCCACAGAATGTCACAAAAAGTGAGGTTCCGGCAGCGCAAGGGGCCTCAGAAATGAGGCCCAATATCTTTATTAGTTTCATTATGTGTAGTTATCAATTTGATGCAGTATTAAGATAATAGCATTTCTAGAACAGAAGGTAGAAAAGAAAGGGTACTTAGTTATCACAATGAAAAAGGCCAATGCTTGTTATCTTTTGTTGGTGTAAGCGGGGAAACATCTGCTTCCAGCAGGGACATGAGCATTATCCAGCTGTGCACATCCTTGTGTCCAGTTACAGCTGCTGTACCAACATGAGATTTAAAAACACATTTGTTCTTTCAGTTTTGGGCTAAAGCACCTGCAGATGGGGTTAAGGAATAAACCTTAAGAGGCACCGAAGCCAAATCATACCCATCCGGCCGGGGAGGGGGGGGGGGGGGGGGGAGACGTTTTCTACACCCCTCAAAGCATGTTTGTCTCCCCCACCTCTTTACACCCCTGAGTTTTTAGTCCCTGCTCCCCGATCCCAGTCAACTTTCTGCTCCCTGTCACTCCTGTCACTCCTACCATTTCTACATTCTTTTCCTCATTCTCATCCTCTGCTCTTTGCCTTTCTCTCTCCTGGTTTCTATCCCTCCTGCCCTCTCTTTTCATTCGTCCATCACTCCTTGCTGTGGTCGCCTCTTCTGCTCACTCACTGCTTCCCTCCTCTGCCTCTCCGGATGTCACCCATATGTCTCTTTTTGTTGTCTCCTGTTCTCTGGCCCAGGAGGGAGATGTGGAAGGGTGGGGGCTGAATTATTCAAATTCGTTCATATTTAGAGAAACATATTTACAGTTAAACCAGACGCTCATTCTCATGCGAATAATCTGTTTGTGTTTCCTTCCAACTCGGACCTTGCCAGGAATGAGCCAGGTACGTTCCTCTTTTACTCGATATTGCTCTCATGAGGTGAGACGTGAGAGTGGGAAATTGAGTGAGATGCAGAGTAAACCCCCTCACTTCCGGAGACGAACCCTCTGGAGAGAGGCCAATGACTGAAAGGGTGCAGAGAGTCAATGACCCCCAAAGAAGGTCATTGATGTGGCTGTCTGTGAGTGGGTGACAAAGCAATTGAAATGTGACTGCATTGTTTATTTCTAAACGCTGTTTGAGCATATTTTACAAAACTCAAATACTTCCTGTCTGTAAGATGTTGAAAGTAAGTCCAGGGTGTCTGCTGTTCCCCTGCACCAGTCTTCTGCCAACATGCATAGACCCCATTAATAAGTGGACAGGCACGAATGTCTGACTGTTCTTTACAGGTTTCTGCCAGTGTTAAACTTGCTTGCAGATATGTACATGGCCTTGGGTGACGTCATAGTTGTACCCCTGAATATCTGATTTAAAAAACCTCCCACAGAGGTCCTTCTATCCATGTAAGGACTGCATAGCCCAGAAACTCTAAATCTCCCAGCAGAGGACGAACCACCTTTTACCTTTTGCCCAACAAGTGCCCTTTTGTTATCATGACCCACAAGCAGCCCTTCTAAAGGTGGCATCCCGTCCTATGGGGCGCTCCCAGGGGGCGTCTCTGAAGATCAGCGCTCCCAACGACACCCAGGCACCCAGTAAAGATGCATTTATAAATTAGGCCTGGCAGAGTTTGTAGAGTCGTGCTACATGGAGCTCAGCGAACTGCCGAAAACCCTCCGCCACGCGACCAGAGTTCCGCGAGCAGCGAGGTTCGATACGTTGTGCGGTTTTTGCTGATTTTTAGCACCAGGAGTTTCTCCCATGCTGTAAAATTAGCGCAAACGGCAGCTTCCTCAACGAGAGCGGCAGCTTCCTCAACGAGAGCGGCAGCTTCCTCAACGCAAGAGGTAGTGACCTGCTGCAACCACCGGCGCTCAGAAATCTCGCCGGGAGTTGGTCTAGCATAAGATTTCTCTTGCTCACCAATTTAATGTTGGTGAGCTGCGTGAGAGAAAAAACTCTGCTCTGCACCACGGAGTTTATCATAACTACGCGCACAACTCCATGAACTCTGCCGGTGGAGCGTAAATCTTCCCCACCCCGATTCTATATATTCATAAACTTCATTTTTGAGCAAACGTAAACTTGTAACAAAACAAACACACAGTGCTTAGGCTTAGAAAGACCCTTTTGACTTATGAACCTTACAAACGTCAAACTAATTACCTGGTCACGTGAGGCACATTTGTGTGAATAGATCGTCTTATCATCTTCATCTAGGAGACCGCCTTCTCTGCGATGATGGAGGGTAACTTCTAAGACTGTGGGAATGAAAATCCAGAGATGAGGCTGGGCGTGTGTGTATATACCTATGCAGTGGTATCTGTATAGCGCAATCCTTGCTGGGTCGCCAGAGCGCACCCTACAGTAGAATGAAGTATCATCTACAGGGAGCCAGGACCCAGGGAAGGTCCTATGATGTGGGAAAGAGAGCTCTTTCAAGAGATGGGGGGGCGGTCACTGTAGTTCCTTCAGTGTTGGGGTGGTGTACGCAAACTTCTTCAAGTCTGCAGAGTGAGGGGTGCTTCTCAGGTGTTGAGGAGGCCTAGAGCAGAGCGTTACTTGTATTGGAATTGTAGAGCACCAGGCCACGGCCTGTTCTGGGTCCACATCTAGTAAGAAAGTTGTGTGAAATTTATAGCTTTGTGAGGCTGCTAAATTTGTGGACTTTACGCAACCTCACTTGTGGGGAAAACGTCCAACAAAAATATTTTTGGTTAGAATATTTGAGCTGAAACCTGTGTTTTCTTGTGATATCTTCCTTTAATAATCTGCATTGGTGTATTTTTACAAATGCATTATTTTTTAATTTACCACATTCGTCAGTGTTAGACTCGACAGCCTTTGGTGTGGTCTTCTGCCAAACCTGTTGCCTTCTTCCTTTTTGTTGGCCTTAGAACTGACTCTGTGAACTTTACCACTGCTCACCAGTGCCACAGTGCACGTGCTCTCTCCTTTAAACATGGTAAAATTAACTTACATCCAATTGTCATATTTAATTTACTTGATAGACCCCAGTAAAGTGGTACTACATGTACCCAAGGCCTAGCAATTAAATGCTACTGCTGGGCCTGTGGCACTTAATGTGCCACGTACTTAAGTAGCCCTCTAAAACATGTCTCGGGTCTGCCATGACAGCCTGTGTGCAGTTTTACACTGTCAATTCAATGAAGCAAAATGTACCTTTTGTGTAAGGCCAAGAAAATGGATTCTGAAAAATAGGAGGGGTGAAGGCAACTCGTTTGGGGTTGACCCTGCAGAGAGGACGAAGTCCCATGAAGGGCTTCTGGGTGCTCTGTGTCCTTGTCATCAGACTCCTTGTGGTGTCTGATGCATCCATGCAGACAAGGTCAGCAGCAGCAGCAGCAGGGCAGACCAGCAAGGCTTAATCCTAGCCTTGATGAAGATTGCAGGGGGTGCTCCAAGTCCAAGGTGCTCCACAACAGGGTCCGCCCAGGATAATGACAATGTATGCCTCTAGTATGCGAGACTAGATCTCCACATCATAGTCACAGACTGTTGCAGCTAGACACGGGCCAGTGCCTGTCAGTGCAACACATTTAACAACACTGGAGCAGAGGTGGCTTCTCAGGAGGCTTCTGGCAGGGCAGTTCAGAATGCTATGTGGGGGGGCTTGGGACACCAGGCAAGTAGATTCTCACGGGGTGGTTTCAGGTGGGAAACCTTGTACATACAGGACCTGGAGAGAAGACGTGCCCTGGGGTAGGGTTGTCCTTGTCATATATTTGTGGGCAGCAGCAATTCTATAAAAACATAATTTTGCCATTTTAAGCTAAAAACAATTTATCGATAATCTAATGTCAATAGGTCTTCGTGTACCACTCGTATGTTTGTGCACAGAATGTGCACACTCATCCACATGTATTTAAAACACAAAGAGGTCTCATCTGCCATTAGTCGCTGAACTTAAGTTAAGCTTGGGTGCAAGTAGACATTACTGCCCGGTGCTGCCACTGAACCCTAAAATTGTTGAATGACACAACCAGTCTTGCCCTGACAACAAGGTTGAGGGCACCACCCCCCTGAGTGGGGATGAAAATGGAGGATCTGCTTACCCTTAAATCTAAGGGTATACAAATGGGGTGCCAAGGAGCACTGCAGTTTGGGGGTTCTTTTAGTATTATGGGCTCCTCAAACTTTGCGGGAAGAGAAAAATCTAGGAAAGAACTGCGCGATGGCTCAGATGAAGAAGTGGTCGGGGACATCCATCATTACCCAAGAGTGGAGGCTACATCTCCCTTCTTGTCCACCCTCCACTGTGGAGATTTACCTTCTGCTGCCCACGACCCAAGGCTTGCAGACCTCCACCTTGTGGTGTGTAGTACAGAAATATACAGATAGGGTACACACCCGGGGAACCTCGCGTTCACCAATGAGGAGCTGGTCTGAACAGGGTAAGTATCTAGCAGAATCTTGTCATGGAGTTTTCTCTGTGTAAGTCTATGGTTTCCAAAGACGTTCTATGCGCAGTGACCATGCCTAGGAGAAGAGCTCCTATGGATTAAATCTAAGCCTTGCATAAATTACAAATCAGACATACACGTGGTGTGCGCCAAATTCAGATATTAACATCATATGTTGGGCTCTGTCAGAGTCAGACCCACAGGGTTGTCACCTCAATAAAGCTCCGTGCTCATATTTTGGAAAAGTAAATCACCAAACATCACTTCCTCAGCTAGATTATTCGAGTCTTAAGTTTATATTCCATTGTATTTTGTTTCTGCTGAGAGGAGAGAACACTTTAATGGAAAACATTAAAAGAGGCACAAGAACTTCTGAGCTTTTTCATAAAGAGTTGAAAATCCTGGCCCTTGTGTTTCTTTCTGTTCCCTTCTCTGGGTCATTCTGCAGGCTCTCTCTCAGTAGCTCTCAGTTTGTAACACTCTACGGACCCACTTCACAAAGGTAAACTTACACTTTTGTGTAACTTTACTGTCTTTCGGTGTTCACAAAGATAAACTTAGACCAAAAGTCTAACTTTACTGCCTTTCGGTGTTCACAAGTTAACTTAGACCAAAAGTCTAACTTTACTGCCTTTCGGTGTTCACAAGTTAACTTAGACCAAAAGTCTAACTTTACTAGAAGTAACTTAGCTTTGTGAATAGCAAAAAGTAGTTAAGTTAGACTTTTGGTCTCAGTTTACCTTTGTGAATCAGGCCCTCCGTGTCAGGGCGGGTCCCAGAGACCCTGTCGTGTTGTGCCAGAGACCTTGCCCTCCCCCCCCCCCACCCAAGACATCTTCTAGTTGAAAGTCTCTGTTCATCTCTCCCTGCTGATCCAGGTCAAGGTCACTCTATGGCTGCCTGCATCATTCTGCCAGGATCATGGCTTCCTGCATCCCTCTGCCAGGGTCATGGCTGCCTGCATCCCTCTGCCAGGGTCATGGCTGCCTGCATCCCTCTGCCAGGGTCATGGCTGCCTGCATCACTCTGCCAGGGTCATGGCTGCCTGCATCACTCTGCCAGGGTCATGGCTGCCTGCATCACTCTGCCACGGTCATGGCTGCCTGCATCACTCTGCCAGGATCATGGCTGCCTGCATCACTCTGCCAGGGTCATGGCTGCCTGCATCACTCTGCCAGGGTCACGGCTGCCTATAGCACTCTGCCAGGGTCATGGCTGCCTGCATCACTCTGCCAGGGTCATGGCTGCCTGCATCACTCTGCCAGGGTCATGGCTGCCTGCATCACTCTGCCAGGGTCATGGCTGCCTGCATCACTCTGCCAGGGTCATGGCTGCCTGCAGCACTCTGCCAGGGTCATGGCTGCCTGCATCACTCTGCCAGGGTCATGGCTGCCTGCATCACTCTGCCAAGGTCATGGCTGTGCCCCAGCAGCTGCTGTACATTCTGAGATGTCTCTGTGTCCCTGCATGATTCAGGTTATCATCACTCACACTGATTATGATACAAATGTCCCCAGTTCTCTCATGTACTCTTCAGAAGTGGATGATATCTTCAGCTTTATAAATCACAAGATCCCTTGTACAATTTCTCACTCTCTTTTCCTTTCCCCTAATGCAGGAGACCCCAATGTACTGCAGATGAAGGACACTCCCAAGCAGGTAGGTGAATGGTGCAGCGATGTTACGTAGATAGGTATGCACATGCCTGATGTTACAGGGGGATTGTTGGACATTGCTTGTAGGAAGGAGTTCTTCCTACGAACCTAAGAAACACAATCTGGTTAGTTCACAGCACAGGTCTGTAAGGATCGGTAATAATGGTACAAACAGCCGGCAGTTCCACAAAGAAATGCGGGAAGATTTACTAAGGTTTTCCATTGGAGTTGCATCACTTTTAAGGCACAGCCACTTTGTGTACAAAGCGATGCTGGGCAGTGCATAGCTGTCCCTTGTGTTGCTCTGTATCAGGGATGCGTTCCATGGGCGGAGCCTGGGCGTTCCCATCCATCCACCCATGGAGTTTGGTGCATTCCAAGATTTACTAAAGCTAGTAAACCTGGGAATGAGTCTGAAATCTACATTTCCATGAAGAATGCAGAACGAGGAGAAATATCTCTATTTTTCGTTGTTACTTCCTCTTCCTATGTGTGCTGCAGAATGCAGCGCACATGGACAGAGGAATATGCTTCTAAAGGATTGTTTCTGTGCAGGAGGTGCACCTTCCTGCACAAAAACAATCCTACCTATAACACAGACACTCTTTGACTATGGTGCAAGGGTGCTTGCATTGTCACTCAGTTGCACACTGTGCTAGGAGAGAGCAGAAATGTCCCAATTCGTAGTAGAAATAGGGCATCTCTGGCTGTTTCCCTTTCACGTAATGCAGTGCAGCCACTTTGCTTGCTGTCGTGTGTTGCATGAAATGTAAGTAAATCTGTCCCTGCATGTTTAGCTCAAGCAACATTAAAAAATTTTAAAGACAGGAATCCAACAAAATAACATTCCCAAACCAACACAGAAAGATCAAGATGACTTTAAAAAGCAAAACATTTGAAATTGGATATAAATATGATTTGTTTTCATTTTTTGAGACGAGAAACAGCAAGAAAACAAAAAGCAGTAATTAAAAGTCACATTATGCGGTTGACCGGGTTATAGGTACAATTTTAGTTCACACATGATGCAGAAATTACATAGGGTAGGACAGCGGGTAATGCAGGTTAAAGTTTTCCCTTTTCGCCTAGTTTTCAAGAGCTCCAAGTTGAAAGTGATGAGAGTACCTCGAAGTCAGAAGCCTCCTCAATGAACTCCACCTGAATTCTTGAGTTTTGCTGCCTGAGTCAAAGTCTCATAAAGGGGTAAAGCAGGGTTCCGGATCCACTCCATCCCAATGAAAGGCTTTGCCTTCAGACCCAGTCACTATTTTGGGTCTTCATATCATCCAGAAGTGCCCGGCTGGCAGCCGAGCCTGGCCTGGGCTTCACAAGACCAGATGCATTCACTAGAGTGGGTCCTATTGAAGCCGTCTTCTTTGTAGCAAAAACGCTCTGAGCAGGACAAACATGGATATCTTGCACAATGAGGGTGCGCCCTTCTAGAAGAACCCTCAGAACCTCGGCCCAGTCACTTGGAGGCAGAAATACGACTAAAGCTTGATTTTAAGATTCCGGATGGCTTAACCCATCACAAAATGATGATTATCCTGCCCTCCTTGTTGCAAGTGAATGATATTCTATCCTCTCTGTCATATCCTATGTAATAAGGCAGACAGGATATCCGTCACATTGTGATGGAGTAACCCACCTGTCAAGCTCTAAATGGCACCCTAATTCCTAATCAGTTCTTGGTGCTGTAAATAAATACTCCTGGTCACTCCTGTGGGCTCTCAGGTTCCTAGGGCAGATTTCCAGGTATCAGGGCCTAGTTACAAAAACGTTGCACAACTCAATGCCACAACTACAGTTGTATGAAAGGGAGACAACGCAAGAGTGGATATCTACCAAGATGTGATGCTAGTTTCCTCTCTCCCTGCACTGACACACTTTCAGCTGTCATGCACCAACACTCACCACCCTTGCACAACAGAACAAAGGTGTGTGCATTTTGCAAAAAATAGTTGTAGTACTGGAGAAGCAACCCACAATCAAAGTAGGAAAAACATGGAGAAATTAAAATATTTCTCCTCATTTATCTAGTACTGAGACTTTGGGACAAATTTCTGTGTACGAACGTTTGTGGATAGAGTGTTGCATCAAAAAACCGTTGGCTGGTTTAATGGGAACACCAATGTAAAATCCACAAAACACCACATCGAAATGAAATGAAATACCGGAGAGGTGTCTGGGCGCTGGGGGTCATCAGGAAGTTTAAGCGAGCTATTGCCCAGAGTCACAAGGTGCTAGGCTAACCTGCCCCCGGCGATCAAACCGTGATCCCCCGTATTCCAGAGTCAGCCGCTCTTGCCGCTGCACCACACCTCTTCCCTTAAGACACAATTGACACAAAGAAGTGCATAGTGCAACTTTGCATTCCATTGGGAATCTGTCCAACTGAAATCCTGATTTGCAGTGGATTGTAAATCCCAACGCAGCACTTTGTCACGTCCGCGTTACACAATGAACACAAACCCGGAAGTTTGCATTAGTTAATCAGGGTCCAGAACTCTCCAACCAAGACTGCTCTAGTGAGGTCCAGTCCACAGTTGTCAGAAGGGCCGTCTTGGAGGCAGGAGTCGTACTGCGTTTTATATCTCTGTAGTAGGTGCCATGAGGTCTCTGGTTAACCTTTGGAGATTTTCTGCAGTCCCTTGATGCTGGAAGGAGTCATGAGTCCTTGAGTCTCCGATCATCCAGCAGCCTGGCTGTCCTTTGTCTTCAAGATGTTTCTTCCCAGAACTAGGAATTCTCTGAGCAGCTAGTGGTTAAGTTTCAGTATTATCCTGTGCATCAGCCAGTGATTGGATAAATACTTACACATAGGTCTATGAGGCTCTCTGATCAATCACCGGTAGGGATGTCACAAACTGCAGTAGTATTATCCTGTGCATCAGCCAATGATTGGACAATTCCTTACATTCAGTCCTGGCTACTTTCATGCGGAATTCCCATTTCTTTTTTCAGCACTTCATTCTTCCAGTTCTCTGAAAGGTAAGCCTAGTTGTCTTTCAGCTGCAGGGGCTTGTCCTTCCTTATAGTCATTATCCTAAATATGTTAGCTTACTCTCATCTGGCCGTGCTTGAACTGGCGTTGCCTCCTGTAGGGAACACAGATCTATGGTAATCCATGGTATATATTGAAGAAAAACATGCAAACAGGTAAGTATGTACAGATGGTCTATAGCTGAGTCCACATTTATGTACCTTGATTATATATTGTCAAGATATATAATTACTTATATATGAAAGTAGGTGTCTATACATAGCAAAACCACTTCTGCTTGTCATGTGACCCTGCTGGGTATTTAAACTGCATCCCAGCCTGAGTACAATGGTGCTCTCTGGGGCCATACATTTATGTCACATATGTGTGTATTTTAAATGCACAATATAGTCCACATAAAACATTTAACTTCCACATAATAATCCAGTGTGGAATGGAATATGATGCCATGTGTACTGAGAGTGAGATGGAGATTAAAGGAAAGCACAGAAAGGAGGATGAGTTAAGCAGAGAAGAGCCAGGTCCAGGGCTTTGCTTAAAGGCAAGTGCTTAATATTAGGTTAAATGAGTGCAAAGTGCATGTTTCAAAGGGAAAGTATCTGTACTGTGACATACTGTGACTTACTGTGACTTACTGTGATGTACTGTGACATACTGTGATGTACTGTATCATACTGTGACATACTATGATGTACTGTAACATACTGTGACTTACTGTGATGTACTGTAACATACTGTGATGCACTGTGACACACTGTGACGTACTGTGACATACTGTGACGTACAGTGATGTACTGTGACACACTGTGAAGTACTGTGACTTACTGTGATGTACAGTGATGTACTGTGACATACTGTGATGTACAGTGATGTACTGTGACATACTGTGAAGTACTGTGATGTACTGTGACATACTGTGATGTACTGTAACATACTGTGACATACTATGATGTACTGTTCCATACTGAGTCATACTGTGACGTACTGTGACATACTTTGATGCACTTTGTTGGACTTGACAGCCGCCTTCGATACCCTATCTCCCTCGGTTCTAATATCTCGTCTTAGGGAGATGGGGGTGGAAGGTTTGGCCTTGAGCCTTCTGGCCTCCTTCCTTGACCAGAGGGAACAGAGGGTCAAATTGGGTGAATACCTATCTCCATCCCTACCTGTCCAATGTGGGGTCCCTCAGGGGTCGGCCCTAAGTCCTAATCTTTTTAACATCAATGTGGCCCCACTTGCCAAGCTAATAAGATCTTATGGGATGGAGGTGGTATCATATGCCGACGACACCCAGATTATGGTGTCCCTTTCCCACTCGGGCAGTACCTCCGCTCTCAGCTTTAGGAACTGCATGGAGGCAGTTTCTCAGTGGATGATTTATAATTCACTAAAGCTGAACGGGGAAAAAACCGAGGTTCTTATTTTTGGTGGAAACAGGAACATTTGGTCCTCTGAGTGGTGGCCCCCTTCTTTGGGAGTGTGCCCTGTGCCCACGGACTTGGCTCGTAATCTGGGAGTTTTGATCGATCCCGCTCTCTCCATGTCTCAGCAGGTTAATAGGACCGTTGCTACCTGTTGGGGTATTATCAGGATCCTTAGGAAAATCAGACATTATTTGGCTCCACATGCCCGCAAACAGATTGTTGTTGCATTGGTCGCCTCACGGCTCGCCAGCCTCGATGACCCTTTGCTTTTGTTTTGTTTTGGGAGGGGGTGGGGGTCTTGGTGAGCGGCAGAGGGCCTCTTAGATAGCTCTCGGCACCAGGCCCGCACCCTCCTCACACAGGGAAGTTATTTAGTAAGATGGCAGGTATGTTCCTTATTAGGAATCAAAAGGAGAGGGAGGAACAGCGGGGCTAGTTCACTTCCCCTGAGGTATATGTATTATCAATAGGAACTAGCCACATGGAGAACGGATATAGTCTGTATTGTGCATGGGAGGAAGAAATATTATTTTTTATGAAAGCCCTCACCCACCAACCTAGTTGGTGGCATGCTTCATCATCGTGCTCCACCCGGTGACACCGAATGTGTCCCGGGTTAACTGGTTTCTTGGTGAGTGAGTATGCAGTGATGGCGTGTGAGTGTAGGTTAAAAACTGTCCATGGGTCCCAAAACCTCTTGTAGGTAATTTAATTAGCGGGCCCTGGCAGTGTTAAAAACAAGGCAGCGGATGTATTGTGGAGTTATCTATGGTCTCCCACATTCTATGTGGTCAACATGTTTTAGCCAGGCCTTGGTTGTGATCTGGCTTTCTTCAGGACCTTTAGGGTGTATGTGAAGTGATTTGAAAAAGGGTTGGGGGTCAAAATGTGATGTGTATGACACGCTATGTGTTGCACTCGCTACGGTGCAATATGTGTAAGAGGGTATTTCCCTCTAAGCTAAGTACTCTTGAGGTTATCAGAGTAAAGCTTCATGAGTATCTGGCATGGGGTCGGCTTAGATACAGCGTTTTGGGTGAAGTTCGTACCCCCGCATCAGCACCTACTTTGTATGCGTCGGAGATCCGGATACTCATGAAGCTTTACTATGAGAATCTCAAGAGTACTTAGCTTAGAGGAAAATATCCTCTTACACATAGACTAAGGGATAGATAGGGGTTTTTAGGGATCAGGAATGGGTGAAGTTAAGAGGTAGTGAGCGGTCGTATGGTTCAGTAATGGGTGGAGTGTATGGGTAGAAAGGGCCAACAGGGCTAGGGTCAGGAGTAGTTTACGGGTCGGGGAATGGTGTAGTGAAGGCGCAGTGAGGGGATTTGGTTTCTGGGATGGGTGAAAGTTAGGAGTAGAAAGGGATTTTAGGGCTCAGGAACGAGTGGAGTTCAGATGTAGTGAGAGGTTTTAGGGGGCATGGATTGATTGTGTTTAGGGGTGATGAGGGGTCAGCAAATTCAAAGCATCCAAAATAATTGTGTGGGAATGTAAACAATATAAATCTGAAATAATGTTCCCTGAATTCAAGCATGAAATAAATCCCTCTTACAAAACAGTTTCTGAAAATAAGACCTGCACACATTGTGATAAAACCTAAACAATAAGTATGCAAAAGCTACTTTCGGACAAATGTGCATTTCTATGAATTAGTGTCTGTGAAATAGTAAATGCCATTCATCATGAAAATGTCCTTTAAAGAGTGTAGGTGAAATGGTTTCTCAGTAATGGTATCCTATGAAATTGTTTTTCTGTGAAGTTACATACAACGTGTAAGACTTCACACTGTTGTGCTACATAACAAAGCCATCAAAATATGGTGATGACATTATTGTTCAAAGGAATACAATGATTGCACCTGTGTGTAGAGAATATCAACACAACACTATTGACACTACAGAAATGAACCAGGTTAGAAGCCCCCCATCACATTGTTGTGCCAGAGAATAAGGCCTCAAACGTTTGAGCCAGAGAATGAAGCCATGAGAGATTTATATCAGTAATTGTTACCTAACAGAATATTACCTCAAAAAATCTGCCTTCTTCATGGGGTATCTCCAGTCCCACGCTCAGAATCCTTCTTGACCCTCTTTGGGTCGTAGCACTCTTGAAATACTCACCCGTTCAGCCCATCTCATGCTTTCAGGGCAAACTGGTACCATAATTTGAGGAAGAAATGGCTTTCATCCACCAAACGCTGTGTTGGAAAGAGGGTGAATGGTCGCCATTGAGGTGGGCTAAAAGAGTTCCCTCCCACCTGTCTTCTACCCTCTGTTCCTCCACTCCTCCAGCACTGCTGTCTGTCCCTGTATGGCTGGTGGTGATTTTGCGTCGAGGTTTGACAGATCTTCACTTCCCAACCTCGTAGAAGAAAGACCAGCCCAAGCCAGCTACTACCTTCTGCAGAAGAGATATTATTAAATAAATGCAAACAGTCCTATCTTGGGTTTGTAAAAGAGGCACATGTAATGCACCTGAGCCAGAAGACTGTATTTGCTCCAACTAGTAAAAGAGTTTCAGTGTCCCATCTTCAATGAACTCATTCAGTAATGCATTACTCCAATGACTGGTCTACCTATGAGGTGGCGGGACAGTTTTAGGGTCTCTCCTTGATGGCTGGATGTCGCTGTATATGCCTTGATAAGTTACAGAGCCCTCATCCAGCTTGGCCATGGTTCGGGTGCTGGAGGAAAAGGCCGCTGCTTAATAGAGCACTGTTAATTTTGTTTAATCTTATTTTTAGTCTGTCCCAGGCCTGGAGGGGAACCACTAGGCCCTGGACATAGGAAACTCATCTGATGGCTGCTGCTTGACATGGCTCTTTTTTCAGGCTTATACACAAACCCTTTGCCTTCTTCCTCCAATTTTTCTGACCCTCTTTTTGTTGACTTTAGTACTCTGGACACTTTACCATTGCTAACTAGTGCTAAAGTGCATGAACTCTCGCCCTAATATATGGTATGATTAGTTTACACCTGTTTGGAATATTTGATTTACTTGTAAGTCCCTTGTACAGTGGTATCCTATATACCCAATGCATGTGAATTAAATGCTACTAAAGGGCCAACAGCACTGCTTGTGTCACCCATAGAAGTAGTCTTTCAAACCTGTCTCAGGCCTGCCCCTGCAGAGCCTGTGTGCAGAGTTTACTGCTACATTGACTTGCCATTTGAAACTACCTTCTAAGCCTTAGACTCCCGTTTTTATTCATATAGGTCACCACTAAGGTAGGCCATAGGTAGCCCTATGGGCAGGGTGCTGTGTAGATAAAGGGTAGGATATATGCCTTTATCATGTGGCATGTCCTGGTAGTGACAAACAGCCTATTTTGTTTCTCACTACTGTGAGGCTTACTCATCTGAAAGGCGAGCATTGGGAATTCCCTTATATATGTTTACGTTGTAATTCCTGATCTGAAAGGAGTAACATTGCCATGTTTGGTATTTTGCAAATGGTAGTGATAAATCATGCTTACTGTTGTAGGTGGATTTTACATTACTATTTAAGAAATGCCACCTTTGAAAAGTGGGCATTTCTCTATGCATGCAACTCTATGTGCTTTGCAGCGTGATTCCGATCCACGTCTAGGGCAGAGTGACAGTTACACTATGTGCAAAATTTCCAACACCTATCACACAGGAGGGGCTTGATGCATCTGCATATTGATAGACTTACAGGGCTGGGAGAGGCAGGCACACTCACATTTGTATAGGCTGTTTCCTGCCCTCACACAAATGGCTGATTTTCCCCTTACTGATGTCCGGATCCAGGGCTGGGGTTGAAAGGGGGTGTTGTACACTTAAAAGGTTTTTTTTAATGTCACCACTTGAACAAAGACATTTTGGAGTATAAGTACAGGGGCTCGGATGTTTTTAGTTCACTTTGGGATCCTAAGGAGACTCTGTCACTAAAAGGAGCTGCCCTGCCAGGAGGGACTCCACTCTGCCTCTGCACTGCTGTGTTGGCTTGCTACAAGCTGATTGCTGTGATGCCAGGAAGGACTGCCACTTTTCACTGTGCTCTGCTGTGTTGTCCTGCTGCCTGCTGGCTCTGTAGTGAGGGAGGAAGGATCCTACATTCACTTGCACTCAAGTATCTCCAAGGGCTTGTTGGCCTGCACCAGGTTTTTAGGTCTCGCACGGCGTTTCAGGGCAGAGCTCTGCTCCGCCTCTGCGAGAGATTTTGTAAGAGAGGACTTTCAGAAGAGGGCTTTAAGCCCCGCCCCTCATTTCCATTGGCCGGCGTCACCGTTTCTGCTAAACGTTGGCCTGCCATTGGAAAGAGGGTTTTCTGTTCACGCCCTTTCTCTTCGAGCCGGACTGGCTCACCTGCTTTGCTGCTGACACAAAGCAGTTCCTTATCTTTATGGGGCCAAACACATGGCCCCATAAAAATAAGAGATCCCATGCTCAGGCTACAGCGCGGTCCTCTTTAACTTTCGGGACCGCCCTTGTCTCAGCCCCTCCTCGGTCCCCCTCCTTCTCACTGTCATTCGTCCCATCCTTCATCTTGCCCACCACTTTGTAAATATATGTACTTTGTTCGCTCGTGCACAGTCACACAATGGAGAAACAAACCATGTTATGTTATGTTTAGACGCTTTCGCCCTTTCCTTCTCCGCTGCCTAAACCTGTCCCTCAAATATCACTCACGTGGCATCTCTCAATCCCTCAGCAGACCCCTCACTCACTTTTCTGATATTATTCCTTTCTTCCTTGTCCTCCTGCCTTTCAAATACCCTGTGGCTGTTCTCTCCCCCCGCGGATGCGCTCGCCCCTCACGTGACTCGGGCGCGAGGCCACGGGTCCGTTTCCTCCTGTGAATGGGAACCAGTAATTCCCGTTAGCAGAGGCAGGAGGATGTGCCAGGGGCTGCCGCACGAGAAGGGGCTCTTCTGCCATCAGGGCCAGCCACGGGCT
The DNA here is from genome assembly GCF_964204655.1 of Triturus cristatus. NCBI lineage: Eukaryota > Metazoa > Chordata > Amphibia > Caudata > Salamandridae > Triturus > Triturus cristatus. Next base: position 34,781,774 of record NC_140590.1, on the reverse strand, counting down.
AGCACCCTCTGCCCCCGAGGCTGCCATGGCCATGGCGAGGGGCGGCACCTCCTCCTTCCCAGGTAGGACGGAGTTTATTGCGGGCACGCACTGGCCCTTTAAGGATAGTGCATTGTGGGACATGAAGTCTTCCAATCTGAGGCAAGGGGTTTTGTTTGCACTTTGCTGTTGATGAGAATTAAATGCCAACTGGTATTAGACCGCGAGAGCTACGTTTTGACAGCCCCCTCTCTTTTCAGCATATTGTAAAGTGCTTCTCTTTGTTAAAATCGAACTCGTTTTGCAACTTTTAAAACTAGCAGGAGGTTTTGCAGAGAACTTCGAGCCTGGGAGTTCCTACTGTGGCGCGCAGACGGGGGGAGCAGAGCGCTTGGAATGGCCCTGTGGTGTCTTGAGTGCTGATACATCAGTCTTGGTGCAGTAAAAAGTACATTTGGTGTAAGATACTTTGAAATAACTGACATACCCAAAACTGAAATGCAATGAAGATCACACGTTTGTACAAGTGAAAAAAACTTAGACGTTAGTAGGCGTTCCTTGATTACTTATCTGCAGTTAATATATTCAGAAATGGCTGAGCCTCATGTTCCTTGCTTTTGGACATTGTTGTCCCCACAGTTCCTAGTCGATGGTAATCCCAAATATCATCCTCGGACTAGGCTAACTCCGAACAGCCTCCTCCATAGTCTGTCAAGCAATAGAAAAAAAATGAAACGTATTTCTGAGTCCACAAATATTTAACAAGCATTTGCAATGCTATAGGTCTCGCTTTCACGCGAGATTGAGCTATTGACATTGCAAATAACAATGCCTTTTATTTTTGTTTTGGTTTTAAAAACATAAATAAAATGCATTGTCATTTACAATGCCAATAGCTTAAACTCGCGTAAATGCGAGACCTATTGCATTGCAAATGCTTGTTATACCAAGGTCCCTGTGACCTCAAGGACTTTGTATTTCTACTAAATTGGAATTGTGTGCTCTAACCTATGGAAGTGTGTCTGGAACACTGTCAAGAAGGACTTGAGTGTGATGCTTCCTTTGAGCCCTGCACCGCACTCACACTGTGTTCAATTGTGGGCCCCAAAAGCTCCCTGTGTTCCGTTCATATTCGCCCTCCCCAACCTGTAGGAGAGTGAGGCACTTGTTGAAGCCAAATTCTCTACATGCCCGTGGCGGCTTCATTCACAACACCAGTGTCGCCGGCTCACAAAGGGCGCTCCGTGCAACCCAACCTGCCACTGTGCTGTGGCCAGCCTTCTTTTTGGCCACAGGACACGCTGCCCACAGTGCATCACCTGCTGTGTGGGCCCTGAAACCTCCCAGATAAGAGCAGCACTCTCCACTGCCCAAAAACTCCCACTTTGTGTGTATAACGGCACCGCAACACCAGGTGAAGTCGGCGAGCAAGGATCCTCCTCCCCCCCTGTTGTCTAGGAGATCCTGGGCGGCATCAGGACGGAGTGAGACTTCTCCGACATGTGACCCTGCACTGGCCCGATCTCCGCGTCCTGTATTCCCACAGGGCCAGGCCGGCTGAGAAGTAGACACCACCATCAACCCAGCACAGGTGTCTCAGGCTGCCACAATGGCCATGAATCCCCCAGTCAAAGCTGGCTGCATCTCTGGACCGTGACGAGCCTGTTGACAATGCCTGACTTCAAGTACGGGGCTCCTGTTGGAAACCGGTGTTCTTTGCAGATGCCGCCCCACTTTTTGCCCCCGATTGAAATGCTGGATGATGAATTTGGACTCTGATAGTGCACTGGGAACTCCTAACCGGGCACCAGTGCCAGTGCCCTTTCCCCTAAAAGTAATGTGAATTTGGTACACCAAATTGGTACAGTAATTTGCCCCCTTATATGTCCCTAGTAAATGTTACCAGTGGAACCCTGAGCTAGGATAGTAATGGGGTCACTAGAGCTGCAGCACTGTTTGTGCCACCCTGTGTGACCCAAGCAAAAGTGTGTCTGCAGGTCAGCCAGGTCAGCCTGCAAGAGCAACCTGTCTGCTAGAGAAAGACCCACACATAACAGGTGCTGCAGTGTCCCTGATACTGCTTTAACGTAAGCAAGCAGCTTCTAACATAGGCCTCCTATAGCCCAGGTGGCAGGGTGCTTTATATTAATGGTGTAGATATGTATGTTTGGGCATGTACATCTTTACAGTAACCCGGTAAAGCAAGGTTTACTGGAAGTAACCGGCCCTCCATAAGGTAACATGAGCTGGTTACCAGGCACACTCGAGATAGCCAGCTCCATTATGGAACGACAGAATTGTGTCATGTTTGGTGTCAAACACCATGCTTTTTCACCCCCAACACAATTCACATGTCAAGGGTGAACTAGCATGCACGTAGGTGCCACCCTGAGTGGGTGCCCACCTAAGATTCCTAAGGTTTAGTGCTCCAGTGTCTTGGCGAGCTTCCCGAGCCAGTAGCTCATTGGCCTCTGTCCCTCACACCTTAAAGGCCCCTAAACTAGGATTTAAGGGCTCCCCTGACCCCAGAACCTCAGTTCTGGCTTTGAATCCAGGAAGGGGCAAAAAGAAGACGCTGTCACCGACAACAGGACTTTCGACTCTGCCGCAGTGCAAAGAAAGCACAGCTAAGTACCCTGAAGAGACCATACACTGGAACTGTATGTTTGACTTGTGTCCGTGGCAAGGGCTCATTGCTCCCAGAAAGAGGAACTCCCGTGGATGTCAAAAATCCAAAGCAGACTCCCCTGACTGGTGGAACAATTCGACTGCAACCTGCAGAAGAATGTACATACTGCATGAGAAGAATTACAACCTGCTGGGCCTGCCGAAGTGAGCCCAAAGAGAAGTGGTGTCCATCAGCTCCGGGGTGGTAGCCAAGCTTCCTCCAAGTTTAAAGCTGCTACTCCACTTCTGTTGCCCTCCCGCCGCCGAAGTAACCATGTTTTACGTTTGCCACAGCGAAGGTTTGGTGATCACCATTTGGGTGATCGACCCCTTGAGTGCCATGTCCAGCCTGAGAGCAACTCACAGCAACAGCAACCGACATTGTTATTGACCCCGCTGCTGTGTTCCTGCATCCTGAAGTTGGAGTCGTCGAGTATGTGGTAAAGCTTCTTTGGCACGACCTGCCCTGGTGACGGCCAGCTGCCAGCTACCTCTGCACTCAGAGCCAAGCCGCCGAGCAAGGTAGAAGAAATCCAGCTGTTGAACCCGGGTCCTGGAACCCAAAAGGCCTCTACTCCCTGAGGGGAGAGTGTAACTCTACTCCAAGTGCAGATTTGTCAACTGCTGCAAATTTGACAGCTCCTGTGGATCCGTTCAGTACCAAAGCCAGCCAAGTCACCTCTGCACCCGGACTCCCTGGGCAAGATAACAAAGTATTGACTGTTGAGACCTGGTCTAGGGCCCTGCAAGACCTTATCCACAAGAGGGTTCATTTGAACTCACCCTGCAAGTGACTGAGTGTCACTTGTGTTTTCGCTCACTTTTATTTCAATGGGACCAGTTTGACGGCTGTATTACATTTATTGTTAAAATCTTCAAAAATCCACAATTCTGGTTGTATGTAAGTTACAAAGTCTGTTTTGGTGTCTATATTTACATAAAAATACACTCTGTTTTATAAATTGGTGTCGGATTTCTTTTGAGTTGTCTCAATTACTTATGCACCATCATGGTACTGTAAAATGCTTAGCACATTCCTCCAGTAATGCCTGACTGCTCTTTGCCACACTACCAGGAAGGAGCTATGGCTTATTGTTGTTGAATCTAAGGATCATCTCAGTGTATTGTGACAATATTGCATGGTAAGGCCCCCTCAGCCATACCGCATAATAGTCCACTTTGCAACGGCCCAACATTGTCCCTTCTAAGAACACACCCCCTTCTTGAAGACGGGTCAGATCTCTTCTTCGGATTTATTGGGACAACCGCTAGCCCTGACAAAAGGGAACCCAGTGCTTTTATGTCTGACAACGTGTTACTCATTCCCTGGGAAAGCACGTGCTAGCACCGCTAGCATTGGGTGCGCATTGGGGGCGCGTTGTTTTTATTGTTGACAAGTGGTACATACGGAAGTACATGCGCTGTGATATAACAAGCTACGTAAGATGCCCAATAATTCGAATGGAGGTCTTTTTAGACCCTTGCAGTACCAGGATAGTGAATACTGTTTCAGTAATTGCATTTTATGCACCCTATTCATGATTCATGTATTTTTATGGTCTATGTTTTATGCACAATGTACACTATATATTTTTATATTATCCTGTGTGGAGTCTCTTTTGTGGTGTATTCATTGTGTTACTGTATGATTGTGTTGTGCAAATGCTTTACACATTGCCTCTGGGGATAAGCCTGACTGCTCTGTACCAAGCTACCGGGTGTGAGCTCAGATTATCTTTGGTGTGCAACTTACTTGTCCTGACTAGACTGGTGGGTTCTGCCAGGCTTAGGTGCTTGCCCTAGCCAACCAAAAACGCCATTTCTAACAGCTGCCATGATTGGTTGGACTTCAGTGAAGAAATGTTTGCTGAAATGGCTCTAATGTAAAAAATTGTATCTCTCACCTATCATTCGCCTGCAAAACTTATTCTCAAAACGGTGTTTCTATATTTTCAGGATGAAGTTAATTATGCTGTTCTCAAATTCAACAAACCCAACGTACAAATACCACAGCCTGATTACCCTAATGCCAATGAAACGTTGTACGCCCAGGTGAGGAAGAATTAAAGGCACCACCTGGCAGGAAGCTGAGAGCAGGAAGAGCTGGAGACCAGCCACCACCCTCCGTCCAGCTGAATTCCATTGATTCAGTGTCTTCCTCGTATGTGACTCCAGGTCTGGGATAACTCCGCCCATGACCCCTTAATCTGTAAAACTCCCTTAATGAACTTCAGACTGCAGCATACCATTTACCATTTCTCCATCATGGAAAGTTCTACTAAGGTTTTTTTTTAAAAAAAATTCTTTTATGACCTCATGACTACACCCTCAGTTGATTTGTTTACAAATTTTTTATTTTGATGGATATTTCTATGAATGTAGTTGGAAAATAAACATTTGAATGTCGTGGCTTGTGCACATACACTTAATGTATCCAAAACTCCATTAAGGGCGCTAGCTGACCTCACTGTACTAGTAAAAAATAAAAAAAAAAGCTCACAATAGTAGAATAGTGCTGAAGGGACCTCTCAGTCCACAGTAGCGCCACCATAGACAGAGGTATCTTATAGCTTGATCTGTCAAAGTTGTATCCACAAGATCCTGGATTTGATCCCTGGTTCTTGGAACCACCCCTCCCCAGTCTACCTTGTCGAGTGCCTTGTAGAGCCATCGGGGCTGGAGGGGCACAGAGGACACCTGTACGCCGAAGTTAACGCACTCCCTCCTATTAAAGCAGAAGTCCCTCCCTTCCCCCGTGTATCCTCTCCTCCCTCATCCCATAGGTGGAGTAACCAACCCGTCATCTCCTTTGCAAGGGAAACCGCCTTTACCACGCCGCTGGAACCACATGGCGCCTTTACAACGTGAGCCGTAGAAGGAACATGGCGTTACCACGCGTTCCTTTACTACGAACGTCTTTACAACAGGAAAGCGTTGTTGGACTGGTGTTGGATGTTAAGTCCAACACTTTCCTTACTGTTGCAGAGACTGGGTTTGGAATAGTAAATTATACTATTCCAAAGTGCAGCGCTTCCCTGAGACTTGCCTGGCAAAGGAACGCGTGGTAATGATGAATTGCCCTTGTAAAAGCACGCTTGGTAAATGCATGCGTGGTTCCGTCATACAACCCTTCAATGAGTAACTGCGGCCTCTTACCTGCAGAGGCCTCATTAAAGAAATGATGATGTGTGTATCCCAGGAGCAGGAGGGTGCCTTTAGGAGGATGGGGGGAAAGTGTGGTACGTCTATGCTCTGGGTTCATAAAGGGACATCCAGGGGCGTGGGAGAGACTGAGGTTCTGTCATGGAGGCGGACTGAGACTACAAAATGTCTTACATGCATTTGAAAACCAAAGAGCATAGTCGGTGTGCCTGACAAAATACGTTTCAAAATGAAAAACTTTACATGCTGCAAAATATGGGAAAATAAAGATTGCTTTGAAAATGTACATTTCTTAGTGGATACTTACTGTACAAGGCCAGAAAAGGCCTTCGGTTCGTTTGATTGCAAAGTCCAGTTCAGGATTTATTGTCGGAAGAGACGTTTTAAGGCATGGGCAAAGTGGGCTCTGGCCCAGGGCTCCAGCCTCTCAGGTGCCCCCTAATAGAGCCAGCTCTGCTCTTGCCCCCATGACCTGAAACAATTCCTAGACAGGTTGTTTAAATACCGTTTCCCTTTATTTTATTTTTAATGTGGGTGATGTGTGAGAGTCTGTTTACAGACATTTTGCAAAAAAAAGTTGTTTGTTTCATGCAACGTCCATAAAAAAAATCTTTTAGATCAAAACAGGACCTCACATATGAGAAACGAGAGTGGTCACAGAAATGATTTCTAGTAATATTTGTGAACTGCTGCTGTGTTACAATATTGAAACACACGTCACTGTCCCTGAATATCAGATATAAACACATTTAGAATTTGAACCAATGTCCCTGTGCACTGCCAGTGCCCTGGCCAAAGAGGGTATGAAAGAGATGAAACTGGATCATAAATTCAAAGCTGCCCTCAACAGGGGCCCCAAGATACGTTTGGCCCCGGGTCCCAAAGTCCTTAAGCTGTCCCTGATTGTCAGAGGGGGGAGGGAAGCAACGCAGACAGTTTTGAGTTGTCTGGTGACATGCCACCACTCACCCAAACCGAGGTGAAATGTCTACCATGCTAGAGACATGCTAGACTGTATGTAGTTGTTGCAACAATGTTAAAAGCGCCCATGAATATTACTGATGGTTTTTCTTGGAGAAATGTTCCCCAGCTTTACTACACTGTGCTACCTTGAAGATAACATGTAAGATTCCAGCTGTACCTTTTAAGTACGTATTAGTTGTGATCTTGGACAGAAGGTGACATGGCCAAGGGTTTGCACAGGACCAGTGGCTTGACACAAATATCTTGAGACCACTGGTTGAGCTCGGTGGTCTCAGTTTGTGGAAAACGCCTAGAAGGTCAGAGGCTGCCTCTGGTTGGGCATCCCGCCAATCAATGCCCTCTGAATGTCCCGCCCCTCTAGTCTTGCGGTCCCCGCGGAGCCACTGGAAGTAAAACAGGTCTTGTGCCTCCCAGCATTCATGCAAGCGCAGGACTCTGGACTCTTCTGAAACACCTCAAGGCGCATCAGGAGAGCAAGGAAAACGAATGCTCCGTCACTGGCTTATCTTATGAAACAAATATGTTTGAATAATGTGTAGTCGAAAAACTAAATGTATATCTCACTGAAAATAGAGAACCATACACGTGCACCAGATGCAGGACAGAGGTGCAACTGCCTCTCCATCTGCCCTGAGCCCACATAGCACCACTGAACTTCACTGGTGACGCCCACCAGATGCAGGACAGAGGTGTAACTGCCTCTCCATCTGCCCTGAGCCCTCACAGCTCCACCGAACTTCACTGATGACGCCCACCAGATGCAGGACAGAGGTGCAACTGCCTCTCCATCTGCCCTGAGCACACATAGCACCGCTGAGCTTCACTGATGACGCCCACCAGATGCAGGACAGAGGTGTGACTGCCTCTCCATCTGCCCTGAGCCCACATAGCACCGCTGAGCTTCACTGGTGACGCCCACCAGATGCAGGACAGAGGTGCAACTGCCTCTCCATCTGCCCTGAGCCCACATGGCACCGCTGAGCTTCACTGATGACGCCCACCAGATGCAGGACAGAGGTGCGACTGCCTCTCCATCTGCCCTGAGCCCACATGGCACCGCTGAGCTTCACTGATGACGCCCACCAGATGCAGGACAGAGGTGTGACTGCCTCTCCATCTGCCCTGAGCCCACATAGCACCGCTGAGCTTCACTGGTGACGCCCACCAGATGCAGGACAGAGGTGCAACTGCCTCTCCATCTGCCCTGAGCCCACATGGCACCGCTGAGCTTCACTGATGACGCCCACCAGATGCAGGACAGAGGTGCGACTGCCTCTCCATCTGCCCTGAGCCCACATGGCACCGCTGAGCTTCACTGATGACGCCCACCAGGTGCAGGACAGAGGTGCAACTGCCTCTCCATCTGCCCTGAGCCCTCACAGCTCCACCGAACTTCACTGATGATGACTACCAGATGCAGGACAGAGGTGCGACTGCCTCTCCACCTGCCCTGAGCCCACATAGCACCGCTGAGCTTCACTGGTGACGCCCACCAGATGCAGGACAGAGGTGCGACTGCCTCTCCATCTGCCCTGAGCCCACATAGCACCGCTGAGCTTCACTGGTGACGCCCACCAGATGCAGGACAGAGGTGCGACTGCCTCTCCATCTGCCCTGAGCCCACATAGCACCGCTGAGCTTCACTGGTGACGCCCACCAGATGCAGGACAGAGGTGCGACTGCCTCTCCATCTGCCCTGAGCCCACATAGCACCGCTGAGCTTCACTGGTGACGCCCACCAGATGCAGGACAGAGGTGCAACTGCCTCTCCATCTGCCCTGAGCCCACATGGCACCGCTGAGCTTCACTGATGACGCCCACCAGATGCAGGACAGAGGTGCGACTGCCTCTCCATCTGCCCTGAGCCCACATGGCACCGCTGAGCTTCACTGATGACGCCCACCAGGTGCAGGACAGAGGTGCAACTGCCTCTCCATCTGCCCTGAGCCCACATAGCACCGCTGAACTTCACTGGTGACGCCCACCAGATGCAGGACAGAGGTGCAACTGCCTCTCCATCTGCCCTGAGCCCACATGGCACCGCTGAGCTTCACTGATGACGCCCACCAGATGCAGGACAGAGGTGCGACTGCCTCTCCATCTGCCCTGAGCCCACATAGCACCGCTGAACTTCACTGGTGACGCCCACCAGATGCAGGACAGAGGTGCAACTGCCTCTCCATCTGCCCTGAGCCCACATGGCACCGCTGAGCTTCACTGATGACGCCCACCAGATGCAGGACAGAGGTGCGACTGCCTCTCCATCTGCCCTGAGCCCACATAGCACCGCTGAACTTCACTGATGATGCCCACCAGATGCAGGACAGAGGTGCAACTGCCTCTCCATCTGCCCTGAGCCCACATAGCACCGCTGAGCTTCACTGGTGACGCCCACCAGATGCAGGACAGAAGTGCAACTGCCTCTCCACCTGCCCTGAGCCCACATGGCACCGCTGAGCTTCACTGATGACGCCCACCAGATGCAGGACAGAGGTGCGACTGCCTCTCCACCTGCCCTGAGCCCACATAGCACCGCTGAGCTTCACTGGTGACGCCCACCAGATGCAGGACAGAGGTGCGACTGCCTCTCCATCTGCCCTGAGCCCACATAGCACCGCTGAGCTTCACTGGTGACGCCCACCAGATGCAGGACAGAGGTGCGACTGCCTCTCCATCTGCCCTGAGCCCACATAGCACCGCTGAGCTTCACTGGTGACGCCCACCAGATGCAGGACAGAGGTGCAACTGCCTCTCCATCTGCCCTGAGCCCACATGGCACCGCTGAGCTTCACTGATGACGCCCACCAGATGCAGGACAGAGGTGCGACTGCCTCTCCATCTGCCCTGAGCCCACATGGCACCGCTGAGCTTCACTGATGACGCCCACCAGGTGCAGGACAGAGGTGCAACTGCCTCTCCATCTGCCCTGAGCCCACATAGCACCGCTGAACTTCACTGGTGACGCCCACCAGATGCAGGACAGAGGTGCAACTGCCTCTCCATCTGCCCTGAGCCCACATGGCACCGCTGAGCTTCACTGATGACGCCCACCAGATGCAGGACAGAGGTGCGACTGCCTCTCCATCTGCCCTGAGCCCACATAGCACCGCTGAACTTCACTGGTGACGCCCACCAGATGCAGGACAGAGGTGCAACTGCCTCTCCATCTGCCCTGAGCCCACATGGCACCGCTGAGCTTCACTGATGACGCCCACCAGATGCAGGACAGAGGTGCGACTGCCTCTCCATCTGCCCTGAGCCCACATAGCACCGCTGAACTTCACTGATGATGCCCACCAGATGCAGGACAGAGGTGCAACTGCCTCTCCATCTGCCCTGAGCCCACATAGCACCGCTGAGCTTCACTGGTGACGCCCACCAGATGCAGGACAGAAGTGCAACTGCCTCTCCACCTGCCCTGAGCCCACATGGCACCGCTGAGCTTCACTGATGACGCCCACCAGATGCAGGACAGAGGTGCGACTGCCTCTCCATCTGCCCTGAGCCCACATAGCACCGCTGAGCTTCACTGGTGACGCCCACCAGATGCAGGACAGAGGTGCGACTGCCTCTCCATCTGCCCTGAGCCCACATAGCACCGCTGAGCTTCACTGGTGACGCCCACCAGATGCAGGACAGAGGTGCAACTGCCTCTCCATCTGCCCTGAGCCCACATGGCACCGCTGAGCTTCACTGATGACGCCCACCAGATGCAGGACAGAGGTGCGACTGCCTCTCCATCTGCCCTGAGCCCACATAGCACCGCTGAACTTCACTGGTGACGCCCACCAGATGCAGGACAGAGGTGCAACTGCCTCTCCATCTGCCCTGAGCCCACATGGCACCGCTGAGCTTCACTGATGACGCCCACCAGATGCAGGACAGAGGTGCGACTGCCTCTCCATCTGCCCTGAGCCCACATAGCACCGCTGAACTTCACTGGTGACGCCCACCAGATGCAGGACAGAGGTGCAACTGCCTCTCCATCTGCCCTGAGCCCACATGGCACCGCTGAGCTTCACTGATGACGCCCACCAGATGCAGGACAGAGGTGCGACTGCCTCTCCATCTGCCCTGAGCCCACATAGCACCGCTGAACTTCACTGATGATGCCCACCAGATGCAGGACAGAGGTGCAACTGCCTCTCCATCTGCCCTGAGCCCACATGGCACCGCTGAGCTTCACTGGTGACGCCCACCAGATGCAGGACAGAGTGCTGGTCATGGTGGCTTTGTAAATGATGCAGCTGGTTGTGAAGGTACGGGCGTCAGAGGAAAGCAGTGGAGTCCCATCAGAACGGGTGGGGTATAATAATAATTCTTCAGGCCCTGGATGGGACATGATGCAGCAGGTGGGATGCCGCAAATGGCTGCCAGAGTGGCATCTTGGAGGCCATGGAACAGGGCATTTCCACCATCCAGATGTGAGGGTACGAAGGCTTGAGCAGCAGTTCTGAAGTTGCCTTTTGGAAGAAATGGTTTTACTTTCTTTAGAAGAGAGAGTTTCTGGAAGAAATGTTGCGTTTCCCAGGTGGTATTTTCCATATATTTGAAACCATATTTACAATGAATTCTATTTAACTCAAATATAGAGCCTCAATGGGTTAAAGGTCAACGTTCCATCTATTTTAATGGTGGTGTTTACTGCTCTGGAGCCGGTCAGGCCTTCACTGCCATGAAATGAAATCCAGTATTTCCAAGGCTCACAATTACCCAAGGGTGTCAAGGCGCTGGGGGCCATCGGGAAGATTAAGCAAGCTACAGCCCAGAGTCACATGGTGCTGGGCTAACCTGCTGCTGGCACTGGGGATTGAACCGTGAACCCCATGGTTCGGAGTCCGGCACCCTGGCCACTGCGCCACACCTCTTCCATAGAAGAAGAGGCTGGACGCTTTGGGAAAATGGGTATAAAGTAATCATTCAAAACTCAAATAATTACAGATTTACAAGGCTAATGAGCGTGACAGTTAGACAGTTCTTGAAATATAGGAATAAAAATCTGTAGTGATATTGGACACAAAGTCCGTATTAATTATGGAACCCTCTTCAAGCCTTGTGTTATCAGAATGCTTAAACTGCTGCCCCTCAAGCTAGAGGAGCTGGGGTCCCTGGGCCCATGATGCCCCTCAAGGTTTTGTTTTTAACAGTGATCTGAGCACTTTTATTGTCAAATTTATCGATTTGATTGTGATTATCGAATATTGCATTGTACGTGTATTAATGAATTATGGTTTATTCTGCCTTTGCTTCTTTCGTTAGTGAAAAGCAAACAAACTGGAAAATAACTGCAGGTGATCCATTCTGTTTGAAAACAAGGACCACTGGAGGCATCCTGTCTGATTATTCCAAGGGTAGCATGGCAGATAGCTGACCAAAAGGGTGCATGTCTCACTGATGGGAAGAGAGCTGGAGAGGGCTAGCATGGGCAACTCACTTTATGGGTGGAACTACAAGCCAAGTGGGTAAACCTAGCTAATCTCCTCCTCCGTCATTTTTTAAAGCTACGGGAAAATGATGTGTGGGAATTAATTTATGAAAAACCGTGGGAATTCTAAGTGAAAGGCTTATGGCAAGTCACCAATGCATAGTAGGAGACCATAATAAAAATATGTTCCTATAACTCGGAAGCCAGAATCCTGCTGGACAGAGAAGAATAAACAACCCTATGGGTGAGTTCCTGACTCCCTGGGAGAGGGCTGAGGAGCCTGAGCTGAGCTTCAATGAGCTATTCTGAAGACTAAGAGCTGAACTATTATTCATCACACGTCAGAGGTGATCTCAGGACTTATCTGGCAGGACCTGCGGCTGCTGGGGAACAACATTTCCAAAGCCTGGGGGAGAAGGAAGGGAGCAAGAGCCAGAATCAACATCAACACCAAGAGAAGACCAAAGCCCAACTTCATCTACACAATAGCCCGGAGCGCTCAAATGCATGGAGATCACATCAATGAAAGTGGAATGTGTGTTACCATTTATCACAAAATATACAACATATGATTCAATGTCAAAATGTATGTAATTGTGCAAAAAGTCGTTTCGTCATACAATATACATGGGTTTGTCAGTCCGCTGAACACAATACATTATGAAGTCCACTGAGCTGGAAAATGATCACACAGAATGAGTTCCACATGAAGATCAGATCTATGTCTTCACATAAGTCATCCGATTGGTCCACACAGCCAACACATGTTTCGTCTTGCTAGACTTCTTCAGGGCTTAGGGTATACCATTTGAGTATCCCATATAAAGATTAAAAATACAAGATCCAATATGAATAATAATCTCACGACAACTGTGCCTCAACGATCCCTGTCATTGACAATGCCTTCAGATCGGTTAATATTGTTGTTGTGGTAACTTTCAATCAAATAAGAGACCAAAGTTTCTTTGTCCCAAATCCTTTAGTCTATCACAACATCGCCGATGTCGGAATCCATACCCGGACGCCACCATAAGTGAATCCTTCCGATGGGCCACCCTGATCACTTTCCGTCTCTGTGAACTTCATAATGCATCCACTGGACTGACAAAACAATGTATATTGTATGAAAGAACTACTTTTTGTAGAATGACATCCTTTTTGACATTGACTCATGTTATATATTTTGTAATAAATGGTAACAAAAGAATCCACTGTTATTGATGTGATCTACATGCATTTGAGTGTTAGCACTGAAGCCCGGTGGACTGACTCCCAAGGAACAGTCCCTCACAATTTACTGTCAATTGGAGTAGCCTAGAAGGCAATGTTCAACTTTAAGTCAGGTTAAACAGTATTTAACTTCTGGAAGACCTGGACAAGATGTCAAGCATATACAAAAAAGACACAACTTCAGTAGCTACTTTTTCTAAGTTTGTCCTTCTCGGAGTTTTTTAACACAAAGATCGAAACAGAAATAGGACTGTGAAAATAGTGGGGATCATTCATAAACTGTACTCGCGTACTACAGAATGCTATTTACTTACCTACATGCAGCGGTCTATGCCGCCACATCTCATAGCTGATTATTGCTGCTGTGGGTTCTCTGGGTGCCCATATACAAAAGGATCAAATGTCAATGCCACAGCATGAAAACACAGCACAGGAACCCGCTCATACGATAATCATGGATTCCAGTGAGGGAGCGCCCCATAATGCCACACGCCGGCTCATTTGAATATTCATTTGGCTGTCATGCTCCACAATGGGCTAGGGCCCCTAGAGTGTTTGCGTGGCTACTGATAGCAGAAGCTCCTCTGTAAATAACTTATCAAAATGACTCTAAGATAAGAGCACATTGGGTTCATGGCCTCTGAAGAGTGTAAAGAACATATTTAGGCACATCTGTTTCTTATGAAATATAAATAATATTGTATTGATACTACTGTGTAGATGGTGATTATTGCAATGGTTATATTAATTGATTTGTTTGGATATGATTATTGTTTTTAATGATACAACTTAACATGTGGTTATGATTTTCTTAACCTGGGGCCCTAACAAAGCCAAATGTCCTACTTTATATATATTGATGTGGTGATGCCTTGACTAAGCCAGTAGGCTTGCCCTACAGATAATGACTTCCTGCACTCAAACATATGTCTGATATAAAGTAGGTCACTCCTATTACACACCAACACTGATGTCACTCAGTTCTCTATAGCTCCGTCTAGGGGAACAACAAAGAGTTTTGATAGGAACTTAAAAATAAGCACCAGAAAATAAATGATTTCTAGAGACGGAAACAACCCCTGACTGGTGCCTTTTTTACAGTTGTGATAACTAAACAAGGATAGGAATCTACACAACTTACACCTTTGTGTTGCCTTTTGTTAGAGGATTTCACCCCAGAGTCCGGATCAAAGCCAAAGCGTTGGGAATGAAAAGGAATCCCTCCAGATAGAGGCGAGAACCGAGGCCAGATTTACTAAGAATTCACATTGCGGTTGTGTTACTTTTTTGACACAGCCCAGATGAAAAATGAATTTTGGGACTTTACAAAGCCACACAAATCCTCATTTGTGTGACTTTTGTAAAAAAAGAGTAGGGCAAGACAGCACACAGCAGTGCCCTGTGGTACCTTGCTTCAGGTAGGTGTTACATGGGTCGAGCATGGACGTTCCTGTGCAGATACCCATGTGTCTTGACACAAACCCATCTTTACAAAGACTTGTAAACATGGGTTTGCACCAAAATTGTTAAACTAGAAGAAATACCGCTATTGCCCTTGTTTTTTCCTCTTTGCATGTGTGCCGCATTCTGCACACATGTGTGACATCTTAGTTAGTTTGTTGTAACGCTTAGTGAATCTAGGCCTCAGTGTCGTCCAATCGGAGGAGCTGCCTTCACCGAAAAATGATGATTCCAATCAAATAGAGGTAACAGGTGAGGGAGCTGATTTTGATGTATTACAATCGTGTATCAAACGTTATGAACTTTTTTGCACTAAAATGAAAACACTGCACCTTGTAAAATTTTGATTTTCTTGTGCTTAACTTAACTACGCCCTAACTCGGCCTAAACGCCATCTTGAATCCCAATGTAGCCATGGTGTGTTTATTCACTTCTCCTCTCATCGCACGCTACAAAATATTGCTCTGAGTTGAATGCTGTTCTAACACAACTTTGGAACCAGCCTTTACAACATGCACGGCTCTTCCTGCCTGAATACTGTAGGCCTGTTCATTTCTGAGAATGTCATTGTTTTGAGTGTAACCAGATTTGCACTAAATACAAGCGATGACATTAGATCAAAGGATGCCTTTTGTACCGCTTTGTTCGCCATAAGTTGGCAGGGTATGCTCAGACGTGAGTCCCTTGCTCACTTTGCCACTGGATTCAAGCAAGCCTGGCTGAAGACGGCTGAAATACCAGAAACCGGTCCTAGGAAGCTTGTTTCCGGTCCAGGGAAGGCATGGCTTGGCAGTTCGGGCTGGACTGTTCCCATGAGGCACAGGGTCAGACTGATTTGCATATGGCCATGTCTAAACTGGGGTGGCAGAGTGGGCTAAAGAACGGTGATGGATCAAACCCAGATCTGTTGACTGGGGGTGAGTGTTTGATTGGTTCTGATGGTCCGTACATCACCACCCCCTTTTGTACCACTTTGTTCGCCATAAGTTGGCAGGGTATGCTCAGACGTGAGTCCCTTGCTCACTTTGCCACTGGATTCAAGCAAGCCTGGCTGAAGACGGCTAAAATGCCAGAAACCGGTCCTAGGAAGCTTGTTTCCGGTCCAGGGAAGGCATGGCTTGGCAGTTCGGGCTGGACTGTTCCCATGAGGCACAGGGTCAGAGTGATTTGCATATGGCCATGTCTGAACTGGGGTGGCAGAGTGGGCTAAAGAACGGTGATGGATCAAACCCAGATCTGTTGACTGGGTGTGAGTGTTTGATTGGTTCTGATGCTCCGTCCATCACCACCCCCTTTTGTACCGCTTTGTTCGCCATAAGTTGGCAGGGTATGCTCAGACGTGAGTCCCTTGCTCACTTTGCCACTGGATTCAAGCAAGCCTGGCTGAAGACGGCTGCAATGCCAGAAACCGGTCCTAGGAAGCTTGTTTCCGGTCCAGGGAAGGCATGGCTTGGCAGTTCGGGCTGGACTGTTCCCATGAGGCACAGGGTCAGACTGATTTGCATATGGCCATGTCTAAACTGGGGTGGCAGAGTGGGCTAAAGAACGGTGATGGATCAAACCCAGATCTGTTGACTGGGGGTGAGTGTTTGATTGGTTCTGATGGTCCGTACATCACCACCCCCTTTTGTACCACTTTGTTCGCCATAAGTTGGCAGGGTATGCTCAGACGTGAGTCCCTTGCTCACTTTGCCACTGGATTCAAGCAAGCCTGGCTGAAGACGGCTAAAATGCCAGAAACCGGTCCTAGGAAGCTTGTTTCCGGTCCAGGGAAGGCATGGCTTGGCAGTTCGGGCTGGACTGTTCCCATGAGGCACAGGGTCAGAGTGATTTGCATATGGCCTTGTCTGTACTGGGGTGGCAGAGTGGGCTAAAGAACGGTGATGGATCAAACCCAGATCTGTTGACTGGGTGTGAGTGTTTGATTGGTTCTGATGCTCCGTCCATCACCAGCAGAGGAACAGTGAAGTAAAATATTTGCCTAGAATCACACAGTTTGGCAAAGTTGGGAAGTCAGGATTTCACATTGTGCAATTTAGCCACTAAACAGGGCTTTTCCAGGGCTTCATGTTGCTTCAAAGGGCGTCATTTACGATGTGTGTCTGTTTTAATAGACTTCACAGTTTGGTTTGCTTGGGCCATGGCGCCCCCTGACGTTTCACACATTTGCAATGGAATGTCACTCATGCCCACACTGAAGCCATGGAAACGTCACATATGAGCAGTCTGAAAACGTGGCAGCGATGAGTAATTAATTAGGGGAACGTAACTAGGAGGAAACGCCAAACTCTTCTTGACAGAAGTGAATCTCGTATTCTGAAGTCTGAGGACTAAACTGCCCGCACTCGTGATTTGTTTTCTGTGTCGGGGTCACCCGTGCCCTAGGTACCCCGATACTTATTAGCAGTCCTTGATTCAGAAGCGCCGTCCGGTCCGTATGTCGGATGTATCCAGAGTGCAGAGAAGGAGTAGCCGTTTACAGATTTTACATTTTTAAACTGTTTGCAATGCAAGAGTGCCCCCTGCTGACCAGAAGAAAGAAAGCCACACAGGGCTGTTTCCTGATGAGTCGGACGGAATTAACTGATGTATTTTAATGGTTAGCGCTCATCAGGCGCCTAAGATGCTTCTAGGTACTTTTGATAATATATGCGGGATCCTTTCGCCTTCCAATCTTCCCCTGGTGCTGTCCTCGTCTTCAAGCAGCTCTTTGGGACATTCCTATCATTTCTCAGCTCCTGATGTCTTGTTTTCTCTTCTCTTAATTAACCACTTTCTGGCGCACTTCCTGTCACCCTCTGCTAAGTTGTTGAAGGATGTGTAAGGACTCCGAGTATTTTCTTCCGTGACTACTACCGAGAGTGCATGGTTTGGGGGTCATGATGACCACATACAGAGGCAGCCACAAAGGTAGGGTGAGATGGTGGGGAGCCCCTGTCACAGGAATAAATAAACTCTGTCCCTGATTTCTTTCACAGCTACTGACTCAGTAGGTTTCCCTTCTTTGGAGCCCATTCCGATCTCTTCCGCAAAGCATTCCGACTGATTTGGTTCCCGAATGCTTTCTGAACGACTTGGATCGGGGAATTCGACCGAGTGATTTGGATGAATCCGGATGCTTCCTGATACGATTTGTTCGGACTCCTAATGACTTCAGTGGGAGACTGTGTTCCGAAAGGGACACACAGGCTCCAATTAAAACAAGCATTGGCATAGCCAATAGGTCTCGCCTTTGGGACCTTATAAGTGTTTAGCCATGTAACAATTGCATAACTAAATACTTATAAGGTCCCAAAAGCGAGACCTATTGGCTATGCCAAGCGGCCGTACGGCCACGAAAGTTAAAGTGATCGCGATCACGATCAAACATCAAATCAAAAGTGAAAGTAATCGCGGTAAAGCACGGCGCGCGCGCCTGCGCACATGCACTGTAGCTCTAGGCTGGCCTGGTAGCACTTTTTGGAGCCCTCTCAATAAGTCTCGCCAGACCAGCGCATGCGCTGGGTCAGGCGAGACCTAAAAAAGAAGTGGGGGGATGCTGACGTCACGACAAGAAGTGACGTCACAAAAGGTGGCTTGCACCATCAGACTCATTGCCTCCCCTCGCTCACCCCTTAGGTGCGATTGCATCAGAGAAGCCAGCACGTGAGCAGCATTCTGAATGAGCTCCGATCTCGCCCCAGAGAGGCCAAAGAGTGAATGTGTGGCTCCATTTGCTCCAGTTATCGAGCTCCGGGTAAAATAAGTGGGGGGACGCCGTCCACAAGCGTGGTACCACAACTCGAGCCCTGATAACAAGCATTGGCAAATCAAATAAGTCTCATCACTTGGCTTTACTAATGAAGAAAGAAAGAACGAACGATGCCGAGCAATGTATTTTCAGGTAGTAATACATGGTATGTGTTCAGAATTGAATATGCCATTGTAAAACAAAAAGTGTTTGCTTCATTTCAGCTTTTTACACCTGTGTTACAAGACCCGTTTCAAAGGCACCATTCTTTGTTAGTAGGTATCCAGTTGTTTGAAGGAGGTATGAG
Source organism: Triturus cristatus (assembly GCF_964204655.1). NCBI lineage: Eukaryota > Metazoa > Chordata > Amphibia > Caudata > Salamandridae > Triturus > Triturus cristatus. The sequence goes on along the minus strand of NC_140590.1, from coordinate 34,762,829 downwards.
GGATGAATCAGGGCAGTAATTGACGGGCCTCAGTCCCGGTGTCCAGCCCTTATCTGGGAGAAACGGGATGAGAGTAGTACGTGCACCTGGAGGCCAGCAGCCGCCCCACTTGCCGCAGAGATTATGGATAAAGACACTGAAGTGGGAAATGGCAAATTGTGTCTAGTGTGTAGGTGGTGCTGTTGTTGGTGGGTGTGGGGGCACTGGTGTGGGGCTATCAAGCAATGAAACTCTTGGAAAGCAGAAGAAAATGTCAATAAAGCTTGTATTTGTATTTGTATTTGTATTTGTATGTGGATTTTTTAAGCGCGATTGATGCCCGGGGGCGTCCAAGCGCTGAGGGACCGACAGATGTATAGGCAGAGGCGGGGATAGTTACCAGAATTATTGTGGGGAGTTGAAAAGAAGAGTCTTGAGCTGTTTCCGGAATGAGGTAAGATTAGAATTGGCTCTCAGATGAAGAGGAAGGGCGTTCCATAGCTTGGAAGCGTTATGGGTGAAGGTCCTACCATCTGCTCTGGCTCTTTTTATTCTGGGTGCGGTGGCCAGGAAAGTCTGGTTTGACCGTAGGTTTCTGCTTGGATGGTAGTGAGAGATTAGGTCGCGGGTGATGATTGGGCCTTTGTCCCAGAAAGCCAGGTGGGCAATACACAAGGCTTTGAAGTGGATTCTTTGGCGGACTGGCAGCCAGTGTAGACTGGTCAGACTAGCTCTGACGGATTGTTGGCGTGGGAGCTGGAGCAGTGTCCGAGCTGCACAGTTCTGCACTGTTTGAAGTCTCCGCAGTGAGTAGTCTGGTGCAGCGAGGTATAGGACGTTATTGAAGTCCAGGCGGGACTGGATCAGACCCTGGATGGCCACTTGTTTTGCCTCCATGGGTAAAAGATGAAGAATTTTTTTAAGCATTTTAAGAAGGCCAAAACAGGTGGCGGAAAGTTTGGTAGCTTGTGTGTCGAATGACAGGGATTTATCGAGCCACACCCCAAGACTCCTGATGTTGTCCTTGGGTGTTGGGGGGGTGCCCAGACAGGGTGGCCACAGGGAATTGAAGGAGCTAGGATTCGCGGGACCTAGAAGCATCAGCTCCGTCTTGTCCCCGTTTAGCTTGAGTGATGAGGAAGACATCCAGCTCTTTACTTCCTCAAGGCATTTACAGAGTCCCCCGCTCATGGGAATGTTGGCCTCATGTGCCAGTGAGACCACCAGCTGGGTGTCGTCCGCATAGGAGATGATCGTAACTCCATACGGACGAACAACCTCAGCCAGTTGCCTCATATAAATGTTAAATAGCGCCGGGCTTAAAGAGGAGCCTTGTGGGACCCCGCACCTTAAGGGTCTGCTGGTAGATACTGATTCACCGTCGAATACCTGAAAGGATCTGTCTTTCAGGAAGGACTCGAACCATAGCCAAGCCTGGTGCTTGACGCCAACATTAGACAGACGGTTCAGCAGGATGTCATGGCTGACCGTGTCAAAGGCCGCGCTGAGGTCAAGGAGGATCACTGCCACTGATCCTCCTTGGTCCAAGATTTTTCTGGATTCCTCTGTGACCTTGAGGAGGGCAGTCTCGGTTCCGTGCTTGGGTCGGAAGCCTGTCTGGGTGGGGTCTAGCAGTTGGTTGGTTTCTAGGAAGGAGACCAGAAGGCTGTTGATGTATTTCGTATACAAAAAGAAACTGTGAGTCAAAAAGGTTGAGTGACCGTAACAAAACCACTAAGTAAGTACTGATCAGGATTTAATTGCTGTTTATGAAGTACCAACTATATCAATAGGTATGTGTATGTATATATGAATGTGTGAAAAAGATTCCCATCACCCACAACAAGTGGCTCGCTTCATCATTTGGGAACCTGGGAACTTCACCAGAGAACCGTCTTCTACCAGATGGACGTAGATATCGGTTCAATAATGTGTCCCAAATGTATCTACTGATGTATTTATTGAATCGAAGGAACCATCAAATAACTAATAAGGGTTGATGTGTGCAGTGCTAGTGTTAAAGAATGTGCTAATTAAAATTGGTTAACCAGGCACAAAAGTGCTTTTAATGAAGTGCTACCTGGATACCAAAATAAAACAAGACAGTGCTGTAACAGTTTGAAAGGATAACTGTGTTGGAAAAAACTGGTCAACATGTTTCAGCTCTTGGATACATTGTATCCTAGCTTTCGTCAGGACCAGAACGCTACTGCAAATATTAATGTTGTGACTAAGATACATAGAAAATTTTTAGAACATACAACCTGGACCTTGTTTTTCGGTACAGGAAAATACCTACAAAAGAAACAGCATTGATCAAAAGCAGACTAACAAAGTGGTTGAATATGGAAGATCGGTCAACAACTGCAAATTATTCTATAAAAGGTTTTTGCAAAAGTACCATTAAGTGTACAAGAACAACCATATAGCCGTAATCACAAATAGGAAAAATGATGATTAGGTTGTCACTCACCCGAATCAATCTGGGTATGTGCCTCACCCCGCCTGGCAACTGCTCAGGTTAGGAGGCACTGCTCTGGGGAATAATATGAATGTAGAACATAACATTATAAGGCTGCACTTGTTGAAATGTTCAAACATCATATAACGCTGGGTATGGCAACCAAGCGGTTAAAAACACGGAAGTCCGGTTGTCAAAAAACATGCCAAACAACATTATAAGCTTTGTGATTTTAGACGTTCAAACAGAGAGTTACAAAGACACAGGCCGGTGATTTATGCTGCTTTTTAACATCGTTGTCACTAAGTCGAAAGTTTGGCACACGTATAATAAAAGTAAAATAAGTGTGCTCAAATCGCTATCCCGTTAAAACGGTAAGAGTATACCTATCTAGTCAAATCCTACGCCGAGGTAGCTGGGCTGTACTCAATGCAAATCGTGTGACAGGAAGACCAACTCTGACTCAGTCATACTCAATGGGTCGTGAAATTAGGAGTTAGAAGTTGGAAAACAAAGCAATATGTAGAGTTTAGTCTTACCTCTCCGTCGGTACCTCTCGCAGTGTCTGAGCGAGAAGGGGAGGTGTACGCTTAAGGTAACGAATCCTATTTGAGGATTTCAAAAACGTCCTGTCCGTTCGTTCGGCGCATAATCCAATGCAGGAGAAAACGCCTACTTAGGACGTAATCACGTTGTTGTATGACGTACATGTGATCCTGGGAAATGTAGTTTAACTAGAGTTTGCGCGTGTACTAAACCCAACTTTATTGGGATCGAAAAGATATTGACAGGCCCCACACAACGTAACCAGGTACATAGAAAGGACTGGTAAAATGGCAGTCACGATTTATTTTTCTTGTGGAATATAATCTACAATCAATTCCGATATAAAGTATAGAGTATAAAATCGGATTAATAGCTAGGTGATAGCGTAATAATACTCAAGGCTCAGATCAGGAAGACAGACTAAATGGATTGTAGTATAATGAATGACCGTTTTACTGTTTATCGAGGACGACGCTGGGCTGATATAGCCTATGTATGCATCTCAGAGCGAAGTCCACGGTATCTGGTCATTCAGTCCCACGCCATCACTATGCAATTTATAAACCCACTTCTGCTCTTTTGTGAAAAGGAATTTGTTAATGTCTGTGATGTGGGATGGAATAAATGGTTGTTCCAAAATAAGCCATTTCAAATCTCCTGGCTTGTGGTTAAAAGCCAAGAAGTGAGTGGTAAGTCTTGTGGCTTGTTTCTTCCGCCTGATGGTGCTTTTGTGCTCACTGATACGGACCTTAATCTTACGGGTCGTCATACCTATGTATCTGAGTGAACACGGACACGTGATAAGGTAAATTACCTTTTCTGAGTTACAGTTGGTGTGTCGCCGTAAAATCCATGGTTTTTCCAACCCTAGGTCAACTGACTTAGTTGGCTGGGTTTGAGGACAGGCAGAGCATGAGCCACATGGATAGTGGCCTTGTACGGGTGGTAAATCCCATAATGTGGAAGTAGTTTCATTTTCTTTCATCCTAGGTCTGGTATGCACGAGATTATCACGCAAGCTCGTTCCTCTTTTGAATGAGAAAAGTGGTAATGGAATACTCTCCTTTGCTACATTCAAGATGCGCCAGTGTTTCCTTATTGATTTTTGGACACTATTGGATAGTGTACTAAAGGTGGTGACGCATGTCATTCTCGTCAAAGGTTCCTTAGCCACCGGTGGTTCTAGCAGGGCGTCTCTATTGTTGTTACATGCCCTTTTTCGCGCTTTTCTCACCAGATGTGCTGGATATTTCCTTACTTGTAGTTGCTTAGAGAGTGACTGTGCATGGACCTGAAAACTGTCCAACGTGGAGCAGTTCCTGCGAATACGCAGGAACTGTCCCACTGGAAGATTGTGTCGGAGAGATTGAGGGTGATGACTCTGGAAGCTCAGAAGGGAGTTCTTTGTCTGAGGCTTCTTATACAGTTCACTTCCCAATACCCCTGCAATAGGGTAGATCATAATGTCCAGAAACGGAAGTTTGTTTCTGTCGTATGTGACTGTGAATTTGAGGAAATTATTTTGAGCGTTAAGCCATGCATGAAAATCCAGCAGAGTGGCAACTGGACCATGCCAGATCACCAAGATATCATCTATGTATCTCTTCCAGCACGCAATCTGCGCACGGAAGGGATTTTGATCAGTTAACACACAATTTTGTTCAAAAATATGAACATAAAGATTGGCCAGACTGGGAGCAAAAATGCTCCCCATAGATGTTCCGGAGATTTGGAGGTATTTAGTCTCTTCAAATTGGAAAAAAATGTCCATCATCGCCAGTCTGGCACATTCCATAATAAATTGCGTCGGTGTCGTGGTGTCTCGGTCACTGTTATCAAGAAGACCTCTGATGGCTTCAAGTGTCTCTTCTTGTGGAATGCAGGTGTAAAGTGATTCCACGTCGAAACTCACCAAAAGGTCAGTCTCGATGTTGAAAGCAGTTTCTGGCAGAAGACGCAAGACATCCTTGGTGTCTTGGAGATAAGTTGGCATATCTCTCACAATGGGCCGCAGGAAAAAATCAACAAAGGTGGACAGTGGTTCTAAAAGAGAACCAATCCCTGATATAATAGGGCGACCAGGTGGTGGTCTTGTAGGCTTGTGTATCTTTGGGAGTACATAGAAGTATGGCATGACTGGGAATTTGGTAACCAAGAACTCCGATTCCTGTGAACTAATCCAGCCAGATTCCTTCGCTTCATTGACAAGGTCATGAATTTCCATGGTCAAACGTGAAGTGGGGTCTTCTGAAAGAAGACGGTATGATTTAGTATCGCTCAGTTGTCTCAGACATTCTTCTCGATAGGAGGAAGTATCCATAATGACAATGGCTCCGCCTTTATCGGCGGGCTTTATAGTAATCAACTTGTCATTCTGGAGTTCTTTCAGAGCTAGTTTCTGTGCTCTCGATAAATTCTGAAATACTCTATCACTTTTGAAATCGAGTGAATCGATGTCGTGTATTACAGCTTGTTCAAAAACTTTCACCTGGTCTGGTGTGAGATGAGCAGGTGGATTGAAAGTCGATGGAGGTTTCAAGCCGGTGTCTGAGCGAATTGTGGCGTCAAGTTCGTTAGAAGCCATAGAGTCCTTGTCTTTGAAGAAAAAATGGAGGCGTATTTTTCTGAAAAACCTTTCAAGTTCATGCCTCAACTGAAAAGGCTCGCCTACATTTGTTGGCACGAATCCCAAACCTTTGTTCAAGACACTCAACTCCACTGTAGTGAGTATTTTCTGACTCAAATTGACCACTAGGTCGTCATGTCCATGTTCTGGCCCACTGATGGTGCCCCCCTCTTGTTGCGTGTGTTCTGTGGGGTTGAATCTGTTTGCCAGTGTACCTGTGGTGTCATTGCTCCTCTTCTCCTGCCTCTGTTGCGTCCTCGACCCTGTCCTAAAAAAGGTGGCTGCCCAAAGGAAGGGGAGGGTTGGTATGGGAAGGGAGGCATGGGTTGTGCAAAAGGGGAGGGCTGAAATCCCCATGGAGATGGGGGCCACCAAGAACCTTGTTGTTCGTAGTAGTTTTGTGTACCTCGTCTGCGATTTGGACGTGAACGAGGATTATAAGTTCTATTAGGTGGTATAGACGTGTTGGAACCGTCAGAGTCAGTTGAAGGAATATCTGACCCTGACGACGAATAATTAGACCCATATCTTTTGCCTTTTCTGTTGAACTCCGGAGGAGTGTAATTCTCACTTGTGTAGGGATAAATTTTATCAAAAGAGAACCGTGCTAGGTCCTTCTTGAATTTCTCAATTTTGGTCAAGAGAATGGAATCTTTATGCTCCTTATTGGACTTATTGGTTTCATCCAAATTTCTCTTATATAAGGCGCTGGTGATAGATGCCTTAATTTGACCTTCTAAGGTCTGTATCTCTACAAGTATCATGTCTGCTGCTTTTTTTGCAGTACTAATGATTAGGATTAGCCAGTCGCGGGTGCATCGCCACGCGATCATCGACCAATCTTTAAGAAATGTCTTGTCTGTGAGAAAAAGACGAGGGGCATTGGTAACAATCAAACCCATCGGGGCACTGTTATTCCTCAAATACTCTGCCATTATAGCCCCATGTATAAAGGTACGAGAATGAGTTTTCTTTAAATTGAGTAGGACCTGCCAATCATCTTGTGTATTGCTAGTGACTGTGGGTAGACTCTCTAGAATACTGGGATTAGAACTCAGAATGGTCTGTAACATGTTTTCGTCGAAGGACAATCCTGTGCATTCCGCCATAATTACCAAAAAACAGCGTGGCCCCTAGAAAACAGGGTATAGACGTGTAGTGTGATGATACCCTTGAAAAGGATATAAAGACCCGCAGCCAAAGCTGCTCAAACCAACTATAAAAATTATCTCACAAGGAGTAGGGGTCTAAGGGATAAGTTTACCGACTCAAGCAGTTTGTAATCCCCAAATCAACATATGTATACAAAAAGAAACTGTGAGTCAAAAAGGTTGAGTGACCGTAACAAAAAATTATGCGCCGAACGAACGGACAGGACGTTTTTGAAATCCTCAAATAGGATTCGTTACCTTAAGCGTACACCTCCCCTTCTCGCTCAGACACTGCGAGAGGTACCGACGGAGAGGTAAGACTAAACTCTACATATTGCTTTGTTTTCCAACTTCTAACTCCTAATTTCACGACCCATTGAGTATGACTGAGTCAGAGTTGGTCTTCCTGTCACACGATTTGCATTGAGTACAGCCCAGCTACCTCGGCGTAGGATTTGACTAGATAGGTATACTCTTACCGTTTTAACGGGATAGCGATTTGAGCACACTTATTTTACTTTTATTATACGTGTGCCAAACTTTCGACTTAGTGACAACGATGTTAAAAAGCAGCATAAATCACCGGCCTGTGTCTTTGTAACTCTCTGTTTGAACGTCTAAAATCACAAAGCTTATAATGTTGTTTGGCATGTTTTTTGACAACCGGACTTCCGTGTTTTTAACCGCTTGGTTGCCATACCCAGCGTTATATGATGTTTGAACATTTCAACAAGTGCAGCCTTATAATGTTATGTTCTACATTCATATTATTCCCCAGAGCGGTGCCTCCTAACCTGAGCAGTTGCCAGGCGGGGTGAGGCACATACCCAGATTGATTCGGGTGAGTGACAACCTAATCATCATTTTTCCTATTTGTGATTACGGCTATATGGTTGTTCTTGTACACTTAATGGTACTTTTGCAAAAACCTTTTATAGAATAATTTGCAGTTGTTGACCGATCTTCCATATTCAACCACTTTGTTAGTCTGCTTTTGATCAATGCTGTTTCTTTTGTAGGTATTTTCCTGTACCGAAAAACAAGGTCCAGGTTGTATGTTCTAAAAATTTTCTATGTATCTTAGTCACAACATTAATATTTGCAGTAGCGTTCTGGTCCTGACGAAAGCTAGGATACAATGTATCCAAGAGCTGAAACATGTTGACCAGTTTTTTCCAACACAGTTATCCTTTCAAACTGTTACAGCACTGTCTTGTTTTATTTTGGTATCCAGGTAGCACTTCATTAAAAGCACTTTTGTGCCTGGTTAACCAATTTTAATTAGCACATTCTTTAACACTAGCACTGCACACATCAACCCTTATTAGTTATTTGATGGTTCCTTCGATTCAATAAATACATCAGTAGATACATTTGGGACACATTATTGAACCGATATCTACGTCCATCTGGTAGAAGACGGTTCTCTGGTGAAGTTCCCAGGTTCCCAAATGATGAAGCGAGCCACTTGTTGTGGGTGATGGGAATCTTTTTCATACATTCATATATACATACACATACCTATTGATATAGTTGGTACTTCATAAACAGCAATTAAATCCTGATCAGTACTTACTTAGTGGTTTTGTTACGGTCACTCAACCTTTTTGACTCACAGTTTCTTTTTGTATACATATGTTGATTTGGGGATTACAAACTGCTTGAGTCGGTAAACTTATCCCTTAGACCCCTACTCCTTGTGAGATAATTTTTATTGTTGATGTATTTCTCCAACACCTTGCTCAGCCAGGGAAGCAGGGAGATTGGCCGATAGTTGCTGAAGTCTAATGGGTCCAAACTGGGTTTCTTCAGCAGTGCTTTAACCATGGCCCGTTTCCATCCAGGAGGGACCGTGCAGGAGGAGATAGAGGCATTCAGGAGGTCCATTATGATGGGTAGGGTGACCTGAGATGCCGACATTATAATGTCTGATGGGGCTGGGTCGTTGGGGGAGCCAGATTTGACTTTCCGGGCTACAGTTTCCAGAGATGCCAGATCTAGGGGGGGGAAGTGAGCTAGTGTAGTGGGCGTCTGTAAGGTAGGGTGTGCCAAGACTGTGTTAGTCGAGGCTGGAACGGAGGTGGCCAGGGGGGGAAAGGAGGCGTAGATTTTGTCACTTTTTTGGTGGAAAAAGGCTGCCACATTGTTGCAATGCTCTGTGGATGTGGTTACAGGTAGGCTGGGTGGTAGCTTGGAGAGATTTTTTACTATTAGGAAAATCTCCCTAGGTTTTGATTTGGCTGACATGATTTTGTTAGAAAAATATGCCGCTTGAGTGGCTTTGATTTCTTCTTTGTACTCTTTAAGTAGCGTTCGGTATTGGGTTTTTTCTATTGGAGAGAAGTCCAGACGCCATTTCCTTTCAGCTTTCCTGCATAGGCGTTTCTTTGCCCTAAGGGCCTCTAAATACCATGGTGCCGATTTGTGGGAACGTTTTAGAGTGGTTTTTCTTTTGGGGAGAGTGTTGTCAAGGGATTGGGTGATCCAGTCTTCATAGGTCTGGTCAGCTAGGCGTGGATCCTTATTATGGAGAGGAGGGTTGCTAGCGAGTTTGCTCATCCATTTGTCGACTGGAAGGCGGGACCAGGCTCTGGCTACTCGTACTGTGGGTTTAATGGTTGGGGGTTTGAGTGTGGTCCAGGTGAAGGGGACTAGTAAATGGTCAGTCCATGGAAGGGGGATTGGTAGGCTAGATGTAAGATCTGCGCAATTGCTGAACACAGGGTCCAGCAAATGGCCTTTGATGTGAGTGGAGGACCTAACGATTTGGGTTAGCTGCAGCGCTGCTAGGTCATTTATCATCATAGTGGCTATGTGATCAGTTGTGGAGTCAAAGTGGCAGTTAAGATCCCCTAACAGGGTGAAGTTCGAGGAAGTGCTGACGCGTTCCGCCACAATCGAGGCGAGAAGATTGTGGAATTGTTTGGGAGGGCCTGGAGGGCGGTAAATTAGAGTACCTGTGAAGCAGGTGTTAGGGGAGAGTTCGAGGCAGAAGGCTAGGCTCTCGCAGTCAAGGATGGTCTCCGGAATTATTCGACAGAGGAATTGGTCTTTATAGATAATAGCTAGACCTCCTCCTCTGCCCTCAGGGTGGTCCTGCCGAATGATTTGGAAGCCGGGAGGGAGGGCTGTGATTACCGCGGGGTCCGAATCTGTGGCCAGCCATGTTTCTGTTAGGAAGACAATGTCTGGCATACGTTCTTCCAGCAATAATGCGAACTCTGCCCTGTGTTTGGGCAGGGATCTGCAGTTGAGCAAGAACATGCGGTACTCATGTGAATGGTCTGGAGCCGGCTTAGGTTTAAGGGTTGATTGGCAGGAGGGGCAGGAATGTGGGATGTTTTCTGCATGAAACTGGGGCTGAAGGCAAACTCTGCCGGTGTGTCTTAATCCCATGAGAGTTTCCGAGTTGTAATGTCTGAGTTTTATAGCCGGGGATATAGGGGGGGTGGCCCTAGGCCCGGTCTTGGCACGGACGAGCACAGACGAGCTTGCCTTATGCGCGCCTTCAGCGCGCAATCGTCGCGCCCGCTGCGCTCGTCCGCTGCGCTTCCGGTACATGCACATGTTTTGAAGAAGGGGATAGGTGAAGGCGTGGCCTCTAGTGGGCGTGCCCAATCAGGGCGAGGGGAGATATTTAGGCGGGAAATGCGGCGATTTCGCCCTTCCCAGCGCTCGTTTTCAGCGTGGAAGGGTGCCTGCACACAGAGGATGTGTCCCAGGAGGGGTGAGTGAGTTAAAATGCAAGTGACAAAAATACAGTATTTTAAGTTTTAAAAACAGTGAATAGTTCTGTCTCCTTCTACTCCCGGCTGCGCTTCAGGAGGGTCCAAGTTATCTGACTCGCTTGTAGTCAGCGCGTTTTTTATAGCTAGGACTAAGGGGGCATGGCCTCTAGTGGGCGTGCCCAATCAGGGCGAGGGGAGATAATTAGGCGGGAAATGCGGCGATTTCGCCCTTCCCAGCGCTCGTTTTCAGCGTGGAAGGGTGCCTGCACACAGAGGATGTGTCCCAGGAGGGGTGAGTGAGTTAAAATCCAAGTGACAAAAATACAGTATTTTAAGTTTTAAAAACAGTGAATAGTTCTGTCTCCTTCTACTCCCGGCTGCGCCTCAGGAGGGTCCAAGTTATCTTGTGAACGTTCTAGTTGAAACGTTTGACACAGTTTCAACCATGGTGCTTTGGAAAGGCAGATTACAACTGATTTAGTTTGGTGTTTGATATAGCGCCAATATAGACATATTGATCACGAGGTGCTGTATCTATAGACATTTGGTGTGTGGGGCTATTACAGACCGGATTACTGGCACTGCTGGTTATGGCGTGAGGACAACCAATAAATGATGTACTTCGCATTACATAGTAAAATATATTTGCATGTTTGGTGTACGGAAAGATGTTTTTTTAGTGTCGACGTCAAATTAAACGCTGAACGACGCTTCGTGCTAATTTCAGAACCTTGTTTATATTTTGGGTCGGCCAGTGCCCCGCCCCACCGGAGAGCTACTAGCTGAGAGTGACTTCTGGGCACAATGTCGGTTACCAAAAGGACACACACATTTGCTGACATAGGGTCATCTATAGACGGGGTCGCTGCGCGTGACTGTCTTCTGTTTACATCCCCCAAAATTCTGCAGAACGGATCTTGGAATGCATCTCAGGCACCGAAGCACCGTACCCCCTGTGAACCCGTCTAGGTCTGTTGGCGATGAAACTCTTTCTTACAGTGTGCTGTTATGCAAGAAAAGTTCACAGAGGCACCACGGCGAGTATAATGAGTGAATTGATTGCAGATTCTCCTAGCGACCGCGAAAGTTAAAGTGATCGCTATCGCGATCACGATCAAACATCAAAGCGGCCGTGGGGCCGCGAAAGTGAAAGTAATCGTGGTAAAGCGTGGGGCGCGCGCACCCGCGCACATGCACTGTAGCTCTAGGCTGGCCTGGTAGCACTTTTTGGAGCCCTCTCAATAAGTCTCGCCAGACCAGCACATGCGCTGGGTCAGGCGAGACCTAAAAAGGGATGGTTGAGGAAAATCATGCACCCTGTGGTGGGCACCCCTTGGTGCCTGCCACATTGAGCATGGTTAGAAAGGGGGTCCCTTGGGTACACCTACGGGGTCCCGGGGGTACACCTACAGGCCCAATTTCGGAAGGCCTCGGGTGAAGGGGGACCTGCTACGGGCCCCAAAAGACAGAATCCGACAGCTGTTTTGTGTCGGGCAAACCAAATCAGAATGGCAGTCCAAATCGGTCATTGTAATTGCTCGCTTCGAAACCGTGTCCATGGAGCTGTACGATTCGGCTTCAAAAGACTCGACCTGTCTGAATGCCTTTCAGAACCGATTCGGAGAGCCCAATTTCTTACTGGGCATCGCAATCGATCGTTGGGAACTGTGTGCCATTCGGTTGGAAACAAGGGTTCCAAATCAGATTCGGCAAACCCTAATCCGATTCGGAGACCTTCCGAATGGCATCTTAATTGACCCATTAGAAGTCTCATCTCACGAAGCCTGTTGCAAGTGCAGACCTTTCAACCGTCCTGGAATAGAGATCTAGTGAAAGAGGAACTCCTTTCAACATTTTAAAATGTCATCCCGGTGCCCAGGTTATGACGCAACTGACGGATGATTGGGACTGATCAATAGCATTGAGGTACAGACCTTTAAAACTGAACCATGGAGGCGGACTGCCTGCCCACTCTGGTTAACCACACTTTCCATCGTAAAATGACATATACGTGGGTTGCTTTTAGGTACATGAGTACAGTGGAAGTTGGGGAGCCAGTGTGACAGCTATAGACCACGCTGTTAGCTGTCTTCGCCTCCTCGGCCTACAAGGCCACGGGCCGGGATGGTCATCCCTCTAAACCTCCCCTCACAGACCACTCTGGTAGAGGTTTGTATGTAGAGTGCAGAGGACATCTGTGTTCACCTCTCTGCATAAAGCTATTTCATACAAGTCAGCCTGTGGCTTACAAGGTTAGACAAGTGACAAAGACATAAAGGTGGGACTTGTGAGGTTTATGGAGCTCTGATTTCATAGGATTCCACTGTGAATTCCTGGTCCACTTTGAACCTTCTAGCTGGTAGTATATGCTAGCTCTGTGAGTCAGCAAGACATTTCACTGCAGGAATATTTAAGTTTTCCAGTTGTTTTCTCCATATTCTTTTGGTTTGATGGACTTCAGTAGCTGGCATATTTCAAACCCTGGGCCCAGGAAGGCTCTTAAACACTTCACAAGCCATGTATTCTACATATAAAGATGGTGATAATTGGTAAATATAAATTGTATTATTTGACGTTTTGGAAAGCCCACAGTACAACTGCACAAAACTCCAAATGTGTGGCATAAAAAAAAACAATGTCCTCTGTGAGCTGCAGTGTGGCCTTGCACTGATTTCATGGGAGACATTCGAAGCCTCATAGTACCAGAGGGGAGAGAGCTATGTCCGTGTTTCATGGGGTAAGTCCAACTCCTGCGAAAGATAACCAGAATCCATAACATTCACCTCAAGAGAGAGTGCCCAAACAGCCATCTATTCCAAGGGGGTCCAACCTTTTTAGTTATAAGAGCTGCTTATGTTCAATGAAAATCATCCCAAGCTAATACAATTATTAGACAACATCTCGTTACTTATCAATTAAATATATGAGCTTTAGATATATTTAGAAAATATCTGATGCAGGCTTTTGAATTTTGGTACAGTTGTATTAATTCAACCAAGCAAACACTCCTTAATATGCATGCTGGGCTGCTGCCAGACGAGCTACTTATCGCTAGCTGGAGCACTACCAGCAGCTCATGAGCAATTCTTTGGAGATGCCTGATCTATTCTCAAACAATAAAAATGGGTTTTCCCACGCAACACCCATGGAGTTTGACACTGCCCCAGATTTACAAAGTGACGTAAACCTGGAGAAGTGCCAAATCTGTGCACTCCCAAGGTGAGAAGCGAAGAGGAGAAAAATTTTCATTTCTCCTCGCTTTTTCATCTTTCTGTGAGCGTGGTATTCTGGGAAGGTGCATCTTCCTGCACAAAAACAATCCTACTTGCAACAGAGGCCCCCTGCACCATGTAAAGTTGTACATGTGTGATGCAGGGCTCTCATTTCTCATGGCCCACCATGCTCTCCTGGGCAGCCTACCATGCAGGCCTGGCTCACCATGTGTCGCTGGCACACCATGTTCTCCTGGGCAGCCTACCCTGCAGGCCGGGCTCACTGTTCACTTAAAGTCTATTTGGGGCTCTAAACTTTGGCAAGTGCAAGGGAGTGAGTCCTTGCAATGTGCGTGTTTAATACCCTCTCAACTAATATTTTTAAATCAAACGGTTCAACAAACTACCTGTTTCGGTTCGGCCACTGCTAAAGATTTGAATACTCCCTCTATTCCGTCTCTGGCTCAATATGAGACGTGGCACACACATACCAACTACTCTATTGAAGATTTAACTTGTATGATACAAAATAGCACATTTAATCTTCTATGGTAAATGCGGAGGGTTGGGTGTTATGGCCTACACACACTGATGCTTGTCATTTATGTTTTATAAATGCACCTAAAGGGTTTACCCAAAAAAGACCTGATACTCTTTCACCCCTCTCACATACGGTTACCACATATTCGGTTGGTAAATTATGTCAACAATGGTTGGCACATTCCACACTATTGTCTGTGAAGTACCATCTTTCCTTATTGTCAGGTGACATTGATCTTTCAGATTTTCTTTTAGGTCCAAAATCCCCTCACACTAAACGTTTTGTTTATCCAGTCTATAATGAATTTTGGAAACTATTGCAAATGGAAGCAGCACTACGCTTGCGCCAAATTGATCAAGATAATTTGGAAAAAGTTCTTGCTGTGATTGATAACAGCATAAACACACTGCCTTCTCGTATCTATACCTTAGACAGTATTGTGTTGTCTGTTATTGATATTGTTCAGAATGAAGTATCTACTGTGTATCATGGTCAAAATTAGCTACGTTCTGTTGTGCAATTTGGTTGGACCTTACAGACACTTAAGAATGAGAGCGTACCATGGGATTTCCTTAATGCTTCTGCACTATATTTACAGTTCAATTTGACAGATAAACAGGAAATGGTGTCTATGAAAGATGCAACATACACTCTGTTCCACAATGAGAAACTTGAACAGTTAACATTTACTGTAGCGGAAACAGATTCAGTGGTATGGTTAATACATAGTGTTATTTCATTGCCCATCTCACTTTTCCAGCTTACGGCTTGCATGAAACACTATCCTGTAGGTAGATATGAACCCCTCTGGAGTAGTTTCATACATGAATTGTGGTCCTTGCCATTCGCATTACGTTGTCAATGTGCAGAAAAAGAAGTTTTCCATACAGGGGAGGATTGTGACTCTACAGTTGTTCACTCCCTTGTATGAAAGCAAGTAAAACTTCACAGCACTTGCAACATTTAAGCACCTAATTTGGTTTGTTTTTAAAAGGAACCCTGATTCTGTCTATTATTCCAAATCTCCTCCTACACTTTGGGGAATTAATTGCTGCTGGAAAAAATAGAATGAATAAAAGCAGGGATTACTCCTAAAATAGTCTAAAACGATGTAACAACTTAAAAAAAGTGGGCAAGGCCTGCCGCCGTATCAGACACATTAATGATTTAGGGAATGGAGATTCTCCAATTAACATACAGAGAGAATCTTGATTTCATTAAAGACAACGGAGGCTAACATTATGCAATAACCTTTATTGCTGCCCCCAATATGCAGCCCTTTAAAGAACATGTGTTACATCATAAGTAAAACCTTCCATAGAACTTTAGAAACATAACATAGTAACATTGTAACTAAGTATAATCCTCTTTTATTGGCCGCTCCTCTCAGTTAAGTACACTATAAGATGTAGCTCCAATGCTGATATAATATTTCCTATGATTAACCTTTATTTTTTCAGTTTTGCATGGTATGTGCTTTTATTTCCCTACTTGGGTGGCGACCCATCCAATTTTTGGTGGGGTTTCTATTCCCTTCACGTTTAATTTGAAAGTTTTTGGCGCTTCCTAGTGAGCATGCTTCTCTTTGATATTCAGTATTTTCAGTGCTGTCATGATTTGGTAGGAAAATGATTATACATGTATTATTGACATAAATGTTAACACCTTCTGGGCCATATTCACAAGGAGCTATTGCCGAATTAACGGCACTTCATCGCAGCCAAAGCTGTGATAAATTTACCTCGCCATTTACAAGCTGGTGCTAACAGCTCCCCGCACCAGTTTATCCGCAATTGCAGCTGCAAAAAACATCCCCACAGAGGCCCACCGCAACTATCGCTAATGAGATGCAGAGTGGGCGTTTCCGTGCCAAAAGCCATGACCACATCACACCTCAACATTCTCAACGACCAGACAGAACTGCGATAAAAACACAAAACAGGCGATAAGGCATGTTAGCACCAGGTAATCTACACCTGCTCTAACCTGGTGTAAAGTTGGACGGCAGCCTGCACAACAAAAGGGAGCACAGCCCAGGGACACATCGGAAGGGCAACAGATGCCATGGAGCCACCCATCATGCGGCCCTGACAGCCAAGAGGGCCACAACACCTACCGACACCAACCCCAACCCATCCCTCCCTGGCACCCCCCAACCAAAGACATGCCACATCAGCTACACTTAAACAAGTACAGAATAATCCACCTGACGTCGCACAATCGCAACTGGTGACATGCATGTGTCGACACAGGAATGAGCAGCATACATTCACTTTCGAAGCAACAAATGAAACTTTATTAAAATAAACACTGAAATGAAATAAAGACACATGGCTGCTCCCCTCGGGACAATCCGTAGGTCCCAGCCTGCGAGACAAAAAACATGATGAGAAGGTGTGTCCTGTGCACATCGAAGGACAGAGAGAGAGCGGAGGAGAGAGAGAGAGGAAGAGAGGGAGAGAGAGAGAGAGAAGAAGAGAGGGGGAGAGAGAGAGAGAAGAAGATAGGAGGAGAGAGAGAGAGAGAGAGAGAGAAGAAGAGAGGGGGGAGAGAGAGAGAAGAAGAGAGGGGAGAGAGAGAGAGAGAGAAGAAGAGAGGGGGAGAGAATGCTGCCCCTGCACATCCTGGCCACACTGCTCACCTGCTGCCACCGGTATGTCTCCAACCACGTGCCGGTATGTATCGCTGTTCACCAGGTTACACATCTGAGTCAGGGACGTCAGCTGAAACAGAGTCCAGATACATGACTGGCACAATACACACACCTGCACAAGACAACATCGCCTGCCCGCCCATGCACACCCAGGCAGAGGCACCCCTCCCGCCGCCCATCGGAACATGCCCGCCCATGCACACCCAGGCCGCACTGCTCACCTTCTGCCACGGTGCGTAGACAGGATATCCCACCACGTGCCGCTGCAAGCCACAAGCCCGGGGCCCGCGGACATGGCACCCAGCCTCCACACCATGCAGCCACGGACCGCAGGCGAACAGGTCTCACTTTTGGTGCTGGGTCTTGATTAGTACATGGCAGAGGACATACCAGTGCACCCGGCACCATCTCAGGCTGCACACCCGCTCAGCCCAGTTGGTGCCACTAACTCTGGGATCCCGGAAGCGACGCCACGTGGCGGTAGGCCCGCTGCCTCTGGCCTACACTGCGGTCCAGCAGGGCACACGAAACCTGAGCTGTCCGGACCGCCGGGACAGGGCATCATCGCAGGCTGCACACCCGCTCAGCAGCTTAAGGTGCCACTGACTCAGTGCACCTAAAGTCACCGCCCCATGGTGGGGTGCCTGTACCGGCCACAATGCTCCAGGTGCCAGTAATCCTGTGCAACCCCAGTCAGCGCCACGTGGTGGCAGGCCCGTGATGGCCGCAAGGCCTCTGGTGCCACTAACCCTGTGCAACCCCAGTCAGCGCCACATGGTGGCAGGCCCATGACGGCCGCAAGGCCTCGGGTGCCACTAACCCTATGCGCAACTACTCATGGGCCCGTTATGATTGAGAACCGTGAAGCGTCCGTCATCCAGTCACCACAGGCAGAGGGGAATGTGACGTCATCAGCCCCTTATGTTGGCGGAGAAACATGGCCTGTTATGCCTGTGCTGGATGGGTGTGGTGTGTGTGCAAACCTGCCCTCAGGGAGTGGCAGTGACATGCTGATGACTAGACCAGTGACCTGCACACCACCAGCATGTACGCCTGCGATGGGTAGCAATGAGGGCCCCCTTGGAGTGTCATCGGAGTGGTCTGGCCTGCCGTATGCAGAACCAGGGCAGGGCTTGCCACAATGACTCGTGGGCTCGGGGCATGGTCCAGTCCATGTCCGAACAAGGAAGTGACTGATGCGTGTGTCCCTGTTGTAGTGTTCACAGTATCAGGTACACAAAATGCAATATCGCACCCTCTGACTCGCATCTCACAGGATGATTATCATTGACGCAAGGGAAGGCACTGTCCCCACATTCATCCACACATCCATACCTGAATGATGTAAGACATGTCACAGTAGTGCGTCCCTTGATGTTTATTTGCACACCCAGTGCATTTCTGCAGCTGGAGCGGTACAGGGCAAAGCCGAGCACACTACACAATATGGGCCCGTGGAGGGCCAGCCAGAGTCCATCCAGGGGTGATATGTACTGCGGAAGAGGAAGGGTACAGTCCACAGTCTGTCCACCGTGTCATTGGTCATTGATCAGGACGTGGCAGTCCATGTAGCTGTCCAAGGTGAGTGCATCAGAGTGTATCGGGGGTCAGTGGAAGGTCATGAGGCCATGTGCAGCACCAAGCAGAAACAGGCCAGGTGGCAGAAAAGAATGCTAGTGCCTCCTGATAACAAATCCATCCACGTCCTCATCCCAGGATGTGTGCCCTGCCCCCCCTGTGGGTGTTGCAGTACCGGTTGCGGCACTGTGTGCCACTGACACATCAGGGGCCAAAGGGGGGTTGTCGGCAGCACTGTGTGCCACTGACACATCAGGTGTGTGAGTGGATACGTCTGTCTCATTGTGAGGCACTGACACACCAGGGGGCGGGAATGTGGATGGTGTGGGGCAGCAGCATTCATCAGTGCCACGCCTTGTGGCGGCAATGCCATGATGGAGGTCTGCAGGGCATGATAGATCCCAGCTACATTTCGATGATGTGCAACGGTGGCTGCCAACCTTTCCACCTCCATACGCACCATGTCCTCCATGAGCCTCCGCATGTGTGCCAGCTCATGGCTGGTGTTGCTGGAGCCACTCTGAGCGGACAGCTGTTCTACTCTCCGCATCATGACTCCAGCGATGTCAGTCAGGGCTCGTTGGAGACCATGGGGTGGACATAGACACCCAAGGATGGCATCTAGTTTGGCAGCCAAGAGTTCGAACCCCACCCGCACCTGCTCAGCCGTCTCCCTCTGGCACTTCAGCACACGGCGTTGGAAGGTCATTTGTTGTTCCTGGGGGACTTGGGAGGGTGCCGGGACTGTGGGTGCCTCCTGCTGAGTGGTTTGGGTGGTGGGTGGGGTCTCATTGATGTAGCTGGGCTGCCCTGATCCTGGAGGTGAGTCGCGGATGAGGTCCAGTGGCGTAACGAAACATGAGGGGGCCCCCCTGCAAAGTACATGGAGTGGGGCCCCCCACTCTCTGAACCAAGTAAGGAGCTTACAGGCCACGTGTCCACCGCCCGTGCACAGTCCCGGAGTGGCGCCCTGGAGCGCGCCCCCCACACTGTGGAGGTTGCAGGGGCTATTGTTACCCCACTGCTTATTACCTAGCTTTCTAGAAAACCGAACTCAGTATTCTAGAGTTATCTCGAAAATGCTAATTTGTATAGTAACAGAGAGCCCTAATCGGAGTGCAATAACCCAACCCTTATGTCCCTGGTGCCACTGTTCCTGCTGCTCTAATGATAGCTATGTCCCCTATTTTAGATGACTAAAGTGATGTGGCATATGTTATAAAACTGGGAATGTAGAGGGTTGCTTTTGCAGGTTTACAAGTACAAATCTGAGGAACGTTTGCTTGAGAGGTGCCTTCTTAACTTGAGTATTGTTTACCCTTTTACAATTTTGGATCCCAAACCTTTGTGTATTATCTGCTTCGTTCCAAGTACTCGCGAAGGAAAGTGCCCATGAGCTGAAAGCACTCCTACCGGTTACATCCAACCTGCCTCTCCTTGATTCTTTCTTGTTCTTGGCTGCCTTAGCAGTCAGACACTTACAACCCGGTTGATGTTTGTCAGCAGTGCATTGAAACTCCATCACTTGACCTTAAAGATCCTGCCAAGTTAGTTGAGTTGTTACTTTCAGAATGTATTAATATAGCCCTGGGGCCATTACATTGCTGAGGTTGGGCTTATTTCAGTACTTTATTGTTAAACGAAAACAGGATCATCATAAGTAGGCAGCTTGAGAGTGCCTATCAGATTGTTCACAGTAACCAAACTGGTATTATCAAGTAAACCACCTCCCAAAAATATTCAAATCTTAAACAAAGCAAACAACACTTAACCACAATTGTGCACGTTATTAGACATGCCATCACCAAAGGCACCGCCAGGGGCTGCCACTGGAGCTGCAGCCTTCACACAGTATTCCCCAGACAATGCTGTGTGCTCAGCCCTTGCAGCCTTAGTTTCCTCTCTGAGCTGAGCAATAACCCTTGAGACTGCTCTAAAGGACTCCAACTCCACACCCAGTCAACATTGATCTGTGTTACTAATAAAAGTATTGCGCTGAGTCCCTTTTTACCTGCTCAGAAGCATCTGATCCAGAGTGGATGAAGATCCAGTCTTTCTCTGAAGAGAAGGTAGCTGAGCAGGATATTTAAATACCCGCAAACCTTGATGTCACATCTACATTCCCACAATCCTTTCTTCTATTGCTGCAATCTTTAAATGCGATTTTCAATTATTAGGCTGACTTTTCCTTATATTGTACCATATTCCACGTGTTTCATTTATATTTAAAATAAGCCACTTTACCTTTCAAGGGTTTATCTTTTTCCTGGGATGACAAGCACTAACCTTCTTTTGTAAAATATATAAATAAATAATAATACAAAATTTATAAAGCGCCTGGTTACTCCATACAGTGTTCCTGCGCTAGAAATGAATTATCCAGTATAGAGACAAAATGCACAGTCTACCCACCCTAAATTTGTTTAAAAAGCTTAAGTTTCCTACGAAAGACTAATCCTGAGAATTCCTGTCTCAGATCCAGAGGCATGGTGTTCCACATTTTGGAAGCCAGAAAACTAAAGGAACATCCTTCCATGGGTGCTTTTTTCATGATGGGGATTATGGTGAACGCAGCTCCTGCAGAATTATGCCTTCTTCTGGCTCAATAAGGCTTCACCAGACAATATTGGTAATAAGGTACTTTATAATTCAAGATTTTATGGCAGAAGCACGTGGCTTTAAAGGACACTCTCTTGCTTAGCGGGATCTAGTGTCGTTTAGCAAGGGCTGGTCCCATGGAGGAGCGTCTCGTGATGTTGAGCAGCAAACTTGCTGTTGAATTCTGCACCCTCTGGAGCTTTCTTAACCTCCCTTGTGTGGCTCCGATATATAACACATTACATTAGTCCAGTCTGGACATGGCCAGGGCCTGGACTACTGTTTACCTGGCGGCTTCACACGGAGAAGGCCCCCGATCTTTTTCAATGTTTTTAGGATACCAACACATTTCACCACAAGGCTGGCTGTCTCGCTGTCAAATGATAGATTTTGTCAAACCATATTCCTAGGTTCTTCACTTTTGGCTAGGGAACAGGTACTGGTCCAAGTGCGTCTGGCCAAAGACTGTCAAAACTCAGAATCTGACATTTGTTTGCAGTTTCCTTGTCAGTGAAATGCCCTGCATACCCTGCTCAGCAGTCTGGCGAAGCACAGCCTGGAAAGAACATCCCAGATACTGCAAGGAGTGTGCACTGTTTGGCTCCAGCACACCTCAAAGAGTAGCTCCCGGAGTGGTGTGATAAGTGAGCCATGCCACCTCCATGTAAGGTAGCAACGTAACACCAGGCACTGATGGAAGGACCCCCTCTGGTGTGTTTGGGCAGTGGTGGTACAGATGGAGAGGTACTACGCCTCCTGGAGCTTGCCCATCCCTGATGACATGCCATCAATCATGGCGACAGATAATCAAGCCACCAATTGACTGCCCTTTGGGCTATCAAAACTGTGAATGACATTTCCAGCTAACCAATGACTGTAGGTGGCAGGTCCATTGCCCCAGTGGGCACCATTGCGCCAAGAGTGCTTACAGTATGTTAAGATTTGCTTCCATTATGCCACAGAAAGCATTACGGAGGACACCATTGTGCCAAGTATTCCCACATAATGTTCAGAATTACCATCATTATGCATAATTAGATTTGCCCCATCATTCATTATTAGTATATGTTTGAATATGCACATCCCTCAATAATCCTTAATGCGAGCTCAGAGTTGCATCATCACTCAGTAATCCTAACTGCATACCCAAATTTGCACCATCGCCCAGTAGTAATCAGTACATGCTTATGTTTTCGCAGTCATTTAGAAATGTCGACTGAATGGCCACATTTGTAGCTCACTCGAATTCTATTTTATGCATGGATTTAAATCATCACTTAGAAAGCCTGTGCATGATCAGTTTTGCAGCTTTGCTGAGAAATATTGGCTGAATGCACGCTTTTCAGAGAACTGAGATCTTTACTCACTGCCATAAGCATTCAGCTCAAGCCTGGGCTTGAGCTGTTGGATTCTACCAGTGCAAGTTTCCAAGGGACCATTTAAGTGTCACTCGTAACACCTCTGCACCCAGAGTTACTGGTATCCCGGGTATTGATAGCTTGGGAGAGAGATAGAGGGAGGGATGTATGTATTTTGCTTTATTTCTTAATCGTCTAAGCTCCGGCACACAGTTAAATCTTGAAAACATAAAAATGAAAACATTTACACATCACCTTGACCGCTTTTCTTGTCTCTATTTCTAATTGGCAGCCATCTGTACATTACTGATGCCCGTTACTCTGCCTGCTCTGTGTTAGTCTTGATAAATGAATGCTTTAAAATGGAATGTACCCTTTCATTGTTCACTTTCCAATGTGTTTTCATTATCATGATAATGAATTATGGAAAGTTATTTTGTCTGTTCGTCGTCCTTCAAGGGTTCTGTCAACATATACTATTCCTACAACGAAGTGATGGTGTTTAAATCGAATCATTTATGTTGGTGAAATATATGCAATGTACATTTCACAACTGAAACAGTAATACCTGATGCAGTGTGAAACTGCATGTTACTTCAAAAGGAGTACTAAAGTGGTGCAGAGGTATCTAGTGAGCTGAGTTGAGATAGAGTTGGGCGAGCCATTGAAAGTTGAATCCTGGATCTGGCTCAACTCGAGGTCCCATTGGAACCTTGAGCCCATAACGAGCCGAGCCTTCATGTGCCTTCTGCCTGCCACCCTCACTCTACCTTTATGGACAAAGAGGTGAAAACAGAACCTTAACATTTGAGATAAAAAGGAGAGACAAACAGATACCCATTCAGTGAATGATCTGTACAAAGTGGAACCAGAACACTTGGATTCATTGCGGCTTCCCCCGTAACTTAATTGTGTGATCTTAGGCAGATATTTCTTTTTACCTGCTTTTTCCTCACTATTGCATATAAAAGCACGTTCAAAAACGTGAAAACTGTCTTGCCTCTTAGTTTATTAATAGCACCTCAGCCAGGGTGGGGGCAGAAATGGGTATAAACTCAAGTTAAAAACTATCACCTTTGATAAGTACGTCTCAGACAGTGTTTCCATGTGATTTATAATGTCACAGCTTCCACTTGTTCAAGAAGTATGATTTACATCGCAAACGTGTTCGCGGCTCGGCTCGTGCACAAGTTCCAAGAACCACCCAGACCCTTGGCTCGGCTCTGTCTTGGCTCGCACTGTTAATTTGTTGCATCGCTCACCTCTAAGTCGTGGATTCGTCTACCTACCTTCCATGAGATCATTCATAAGTTATTGTCTGTTTACTCCCTCCAAGTTCCATGTTTAACTTTCCAATGATGTGTCCTGAGGGAATAGTCCCATTGTTTCCCAATCCCCAAGGAATGGGCGCGAGCTCCAGCCTTCCGTGGGTGACTTTAGGCCTGACTGGCGTGAGCAGTGGTTGCCCATTCGATTTCCTGGCTACATTCTATGACGTTTATCACAACAACATTGTTTCTTTAATTTATGGACCAAATGAAACTTCGAGTAGAAGAAAGGTAACGGATATATTTATATTTAGAATGTGTAGAGCTGTGTCATGGAGAGCCCCCCCTCTCATAGCTGCCACGGTTTAAGATTGCTATGTGTGACATTTTCATAATTTCAGTGTGATTAGGAGTGACATTTCAATGACCATGAGTGCCACTATCTCGAGAGCAAAATACAGCAATGAATAAGAGGTAAATATATAAATATCAGAATTTACAGCCATATGAACAATGAGAAAAAGATTTTTATAACTACTGAAAAGCATCACTAGAAATTAGAGGGCACCAGTGCCCTTGTAATCTGATCGTACTGTAAAGCTGGGCAGGACGGCCCCCCTGCTGGAGAGATCTTGTTTTATTTGGCGCAGGGCGCCGCCCATGGTGCAATAATGAGGCAAAATGCGTGCAGCGCTAGTCGATTAGTACGGGACCCCCTCCCGACCGAAGCTGTTACACTACAGTATTGTGCACTAACGTGTCACTGCTGAAGATGAGAGAGGCTACTTGTTGCACAATAATTCCTAGAGTGAATGAGATCGTAGCCAGCCCAGAATGAATCCAATTTTATAGCAGCCAAGAGCAATTACATACCTAGCAGACACGAAACGTGAGAGAGCAGTCCGTGCTGAAATAAATGTAAAGGCATGCGGCGGTAAAAATCAAGTAGCTTTAAGTGTTTGTGCTGCAACTTCTTGCTGCTTGCGGGGGCGCTTAGTGGGGCAGTCTAGCCACAGAATGGCGATCAACTAAGTGACCCTGAGTGAGTGTAGAACGATCAGACACAGGGCAAAGGTAGTAAAAAGACTGCAGAGAGGGGCACTCACCAAACAAGCTCCTTCTGGCACCCATCTGATACATTTGAAATTCCCGCCTGTCCGGACCTGCAATGGCAGCAATAGAGATGCTGATAATAATTAAACTCCGCAAGGATTGTTACGTCGAGGGGATGTGGAGGGTAATTTTTAATGAAGTCTTGCTGGGGTTCACATTGTAAACTTCAAAAAAACCTTTCTTTTCTGTACCACAGCATGGCAGTGTGAACCCCAACCGTTCCCAGAGTGAAAAAGTACTCACATACTGCGGCGCCACCCGGGCAATGATTTTAAGGGTACTCACCAGCTGCACAGTCTGTGAATGGTGTGTGCTCTCCTGCTCTGGGCTACATCGCGGCTGCCACGGTCCCGTGAGTCGAGAAGGGCGTCACTCTTTGCATGGATCATGGGTGCATCAACCCACCATTCTATCTGCTTGGCGTGCATGTGGGGTAGGAGTCCTTGCGACCGAGCGCCAGGGATGTAGTGTGCTTTTCAGAATGCTGTGCTCCCTACTCTGCACCCCCAAAGATGCGATACCCCACCACCCCCTGAGTACCCCTCGTGAACCAACACTCATTGCTTCATACTTTTTAGTCTGGTGTGGGGCATTGTTCGAAGGTTTCCAAATCGCTCTTTCATCACCATTTTTGCTGGGATGCGCGAATCACTAATGAACAGAACTGTCTGCATGTTGATTAATATCTGTACTGACGTCATTACATTTATGCCGATTTATTGGTATGTTGTGCTGTTCTCTTTTAGTCAATGTTAGGGTTTGCGTTAGATGAAAATAACACAGCAATAAAAAGTAAATCATTGTGGAGGTTTCGCCACTCTGTGCATTTGGGATGAGCCTTTAAGAACCAGCGCCTGGATACCCTCACGACCCCGGTGACAGGCAGCGCTCTACATACAAATACACTTTACATTACATAAAGGTTTGCGGACCAAACTCACCTCGCCTTTGCGCCTCGCAAAATATTTGTTTTGTACAGCATCGAAGCTCTCGTATGCATTCTGCCACATGGCGCTAGTGCAGTGCTCCGCCCTGGTGAAAGCCTCTCAGACTCCTCATCCCTCTGTCACACCCGCCTCCGGTCAAGAGCCCAGTGATCGGGTATCACAACATAGATTAATTATAAATTTGACCGCGGAGGTGCGAGCATAACTACCATTTGCCGCACAGAAACTTTGCTGCCTGACCCCTGCCCTCCTGCGCCACAGGCGCCAGCAGGACGTGACGTACCACGACTAGCAAAAGTCGGCTGCTGACACTGCATGCAAATTATTACATTGTAGCACAATTAGCAACGCTATGGCTTCACTTTCCGGGGGCAGGCGCAAATGAAAATGCATTTCAGTTGGAATTGGCTTCCTCGGGAGCTGTCAGGTCAGGGTAAAGTGTTGAGGGGGCCCCCTGGAGCTCGGGGCCCCCCGCACCGCGGGGCCTGCGGGGGCCTTTGTTACGCCCCTGATGAGGTCAATGATGTCTAGGCGGGCTTGTGCGTCGATGCTGGTGTTGTCCTCCTCATCATCAGTGAAGAGTGGCTGGGATTGTTCTGCAGGAGGTGTTGGCGATGCCCCTGCGATGTGAAGGGGAGATGGTGTATTACAATGTCTCCATATGTATGTAGCCGCATGGTACAGGTTGACATTCTGACAGCATGGCATTGTACATTGTGACAGTCTGTGGGTCTGGGCGAGGAGCCAGGGTCATTGTTGGTGTGTACTGTGCCCTGCTTGATTGTGCATTTGTGCCATTGTGGCCATCTCCACCCGTCCACCCAGTACCTGGTGGTCACTCACCCTGTTGCGGAAGTGTTGTGTCCTGTTGAGCAGTGTCCGGTACCCCGACTCCGGCCACAGTATCCACACTGATGACTGTCGACACCAGCTCCTCCATGTCATCCAGCTTGAGCTGTGGCGCTGGGCCCCCACCTCCAGTCTGCATTGCTACCTTCTGGTTGGCTGCGAGTTTCTCCTTGGTCTTCCGCTTGATGTCATTCCATTGCCTCTTGACCTCGTCCATTGTCCTCTTGTGCTCTCCGACAGCATTCACCTTGTCGACGATGTCCCGCCATATTCCAGTTTTGGTGCCCAATGACACGTTGGAGGTGATGAAGAGTTGTTGATGGTGTTCCATCACCTCCTTGACTATGATCCTGTTCACCTGCGGACAGAACTTCGTCTTTCCCGTCTTCTTGTCCTTGCCCTTCCCTGTAC
This sequence comes from Triturus cristatus, assembly GCF_964204655.1. Classification (NCBI taxonomy): domain Eukaryota; kingdom Metazoa; phylum Chordata; class Amphibia; order Caudata; family Salamandridae; genus Triturus; species Triturus cristatus. The sequence goes on along the minus strand of NC_140590.1, from coordinate 34,735,810 downwards.
CTAATGTCCCGGGCTAGTCGTCCGGGGTGCTTGTGGGGTTGCGCTCGTCCTCTGCGCCTGCTCCGGCTGCCTCCATGGTGCTTGGGTGTAGGTCAGTTTGTGTGTGGGTGTGTTTTCCGCTTTTATGGTGATTTTTTCTGCCTGCCAGTTGTGTGTTGCAAGCCTGGCGCTGCTTATCACTTATTTACTAATCGCGCTTTGGCCCATCGTGTGTTTTTTGGTGTTGTGGTTTTTGATTTTATCTCCGTCATGGTGGTTGTATTGCAGACATTGTCCGCGGTGTCGGTGGACTATCGCATGGTACTGCCTTGTTGTGAATTCCACGTTGACACAGGGTTATTTTCCCGCGATGGGCTGCGATATTGAAAGTTGCGTTACGCTACTCTTGCGGTAGTTATCACACGTTCTTGTGAATATACCCCTTTGTGTTTTATAGCATGAGGTAATGCGGTATGCTTTTGAAGTGTTCCCCTGAAGTTCTTTTCTGTCCTTTTGACAAGAGGTATTTGTTGACGATAAACATAAGATCAGGGAAACCTGTTGACAATAAATACACGATCAGGGAAACTGACCTGAGGGTCGTCAACCTCCTTGATCGGCTTCCTCAGAGCTTTCCACAAGTTTCAACGGTTTTCTTGTGTCTCCCGTAGGGAGAGAAGTTCCCGGTGGAGCTCCGTTCTGCCACCGCGCCCGAGTCGTGATGAGCCGATTTCCCCAACATGGGAGTGGTTCATGGGGGTGCCACAGGGGGCGCCTCAGTACTCTTGCGGTCCTCTCTCCTGCGTGCACTAACTTTGGCGAGGTCTCTCTCCTTCTCGGAGAGAGACAGAGTTGTTGCTGGCTGCAGAGCTGGTTTTTGGAAGCATGAGATGGACTCGACTCCGCCCCTGACTTTCCCAGCTCAGTTGCACGGCGGACATCTTCTCGAGTTCCTCACTTCCCCCTAGGGCGCAGAGCTATCGGGGAAGTGACGCACACAACATTTTGGGGAAAACAAAGAAAGGGCTAAAAAAAAAATTTACTTTACCAACGTAACCAACCAAGCCTGAGCCAGACAACTGTCTTCCCTGTCATTTAACGAGGCTGGCTCTATGATTGGAACGGTTTTTCAATGAAACAAGATAAAGATAAGATATTTTTCTTTTTTAATGGGAAAGGGGATTCTAAGACAACCTCTACCTTTTGACTAATAATCATCTAATAATATTTAAACAGTTATTAATATTTTAAATGAATAAGGCTTTCTTTAATCAGCTTTATTTAATCAGCATTCTGAACATTATGTCTGATATTGAGACAGAGAGGACTTCAAGTATACCCCTCAATGAAAGAGTGTTAATACATTTCTTGGAGAAGGAATTAAAATCCTCCATGAAAGAGGCAGTGGAGGCGGCCCTTAGCAAAAGAAAAAGGTACTACTCTGGAGAGGACCTAATATCCCTCTCAGAGGATGAGACTCCCATCAAAAAAAGAGGTAAGGTTCTCAAAAAAAACTAAACACCTATCTAATGTACCCTGTACTAATGGTAGCCAGCGCGCCACAAAACAGAGAGAACAAGCATCAGGTAGCCTGTGCTCTACAAGTGACCTTGGTGCCCATAGTGGTACAATAAGCAAGAGCAGCCTTATTGGCACAATAAGCCCAGGTGCCCACCGCAACACAGAGAGACCAAGAGACCTTTATGGCTCAAAGGACCCCAGGTTACAAACTGGAAATGAAACCTACTCCTGTGATACATGTCCAGAGGACGGGAAGGATGAATATGTTTTTGGCCCCCTAGAAGACTTAAACAATGATCTCCTTGATGAAGACCTTGAACAAGCCTCTAGCTCTAAAGCCATTACAGACCTAACAGGGGTGGAAATGTTTAACCCTAATCAGATCACTCTCCCAAGGGGGTCAGACTGGTGGCCCATGGACCGCGTATCAAAATTGATTGAACACTGGATTTGCAGTTCCTTTGAAAAGAAAACGCGAAATATGATGAGGGCAGAATGCCCTAGACCCTTCCTAAATAATAAAGCAGGGATGACACCAAATTTGGATCCCAAATTGATGACCTTCTTGTTTAAAACTGGCAAAGACCCAATAAAAGGCTTAGAGCATTGATTCAAAAAATGCCAGGACAAGGTCTTCAATATTTTGGGCCCTCTTGCAAGAATTTGAGATCTGGCAGAAGAAGCTTCAGTAAAGGGCACACATGTAGATGTCGACCTACTCTGTGACTGGAGTCAACGCGTCCTATGTCTTTTGGCCAACGCTAACGCTGGCCTTTTGGCAGAGCGTAGAAGGGCCATACTTGTGAGGATTAATCCTAAACTCTCTGTCTTGGTCAACAAAGATCCTAAAGGTGACTCCAATGGTTTACTCTTTGGAGAAAATGTTATCAAAACTCTGGGAAAGTATGTATCAACTTTCTCAGCCTTCAGCAGAGCTCAATCTAACATGAGGCATATGTTTGTAGGTAGAGTTTTTAGAAGGGCTGGCAGGACGGAACTGGCTGCCAGCCATGGACAACAGAGGACCCATTTTTACCAAAATAACCCCAGAATATTCGAAAGGCAATTCCGTGAGAATAATACCTTCTTTCCCCAAAGACGCCGAGGTACATGACCTTGTGGCAGCAGAGGCAGATTCCAGGGAGGTGGAAACCAAGGTAAGAGTCCCAATCCCTTTTGGGTCTTCCCCTTTAAAGGTAGGGGGAAGATTACACCACTTCAGCAAAAACTGTCGTTTAATAACAAAGGACCCATGAATACTCAATACTCTAAGAGGTTTCAAGATAGATTTTACCCACACACCACATCAAAAACACCTACCCTGAGAGTTGATCCTAGACCAATAACCGTCAAACATATTAGAACTAGAAGTGATCCAAATGCTACAGAAAGTGCCATTCACAAAGTCCTAAACTCAAATGATGGTTTCATGAGTACGATTATTTTAGTAAAAAAAAAGACAAGGGCTGGCAGCCAGTAATAAATCTGAAACAGCTGAACGCATTTTTAGTATACATACACTTCAAGAGGGAGGGTATCCATCTTTTGAGGGACACTTTACATGAAAAAGACTGGCTTGTGAAATTGGATCTCAAAGATGCTTATTTCACAAACCCTATGGACTACAACTCACAAAAATATTTAAGGTTCTCATAGAAGGGAAACATTTATCAATTCTGCTGTCTTCCCTTTGGCCTCTCATCAGCTCCTTGGTGTAGTAGCCTTTCTAAGAAAAAGGGGTGTTTGGATTCTAACTTATCTAGATGATATGTTGATAATGTCACAGAGTCAGAAGAAATTGCTAACACATATAAAGTGGGCAATAGACCTCTTGGAGGGACTAGGATTAATTTTCAACACAGAAGAGTCAGTGACAATTCCTACTCAGAATCTAGAGTTCCTAGGATTTCAGGTGAGTACCATCACGAGCCAATTGCAATAACCCTTGAAAAAATTGGCCAAAATAACGAACGAAGTAGCTTATGTCCTTTCATAAGATACTCTGAGTCTGAGATCCTTAGCAAGAGTGGTTGGCCTTCTGTCCTCTTCTATCCAAGCTGTTTCACCAGGTCCTTTACACTACAGGGCCCTACAGAGACTAAAATCTTTGGGTTTAAGGAAGGGAGTATCGACTAAGACAAGTTTCCCTTGTCTCAAGAAGCACGAGAGGATCTCCTGTGGTGGTGGAACAATCTGGACAGTTGGAATGGGAAGGCAATCTTCGGGAATGTCTCAGATTACATAGTGGAATCAGACAGAAGCAACTTAGGTTGGGGTGCGAGACCAGGTATGACAGAGACAGGAGTGAAATGGTCACAAGAGGAACGTCTACTACACATAAATTGTCTAGAGATGATGGCTTGCTAGAACGCACTGATGAGTTTCAATTCATCCATAGAGAACAGCCTAGTACTCTTGAGACTGGACAACTTTACAGCCATGTCCTATGGGGGCTCAAGGTCCAAAACACTTACAGACATGGCCAAGGAAAATTGGTATTTTTGCTGGACCCAGAAAATGTTTACTGAAAGCAGAATTCATTCCTAGTTACCAGAACATAAGAGCAGATTGGAACTCAAGGTTTCTAAGGGACTCAAGCGACTGGAAACTGAACCCAAAAATCTTTCAAAAAATTCAGAACCTTTGGGGCCCCATTCAGGTGGATCTGTTTGCCAACAGATCGACATATCAAGTAGAACACTACTTCAGCTGGAGACCAGATCTCAAAGATATGGGAGGGAATGCTCTACTTCAACCCTGGGACATGAAGAACTGTTATGCTTTTCCCCCTTTCGCTCTAATAAAGAGAGTATTGCTGCAAATACGGAGAGAGAAATACAAGATAATATTGGTAACTCCCTTTTGGGATACACAGGTATGGTTTCCCAGGGTCCTGGAACTAGCAATAGACATCCCATGTTTAATTCCAGGGAATTTAGACCTTCTCCTAGGACAAGAAGGGGATCAACATCCTTAATTACAAGAAGGAAATATGAACCTTCTTGTTTGGAGGATTTCAGGCGATCAAGCAGATACTCAGGCCTTTCAGGAGAGGCTAAAGCCTACTGGATGAGTCATGGGCACCAGAAACAAGGAAGAGATACACCGGTGCATGGAAAAAATTGTCTAGTTGGTGCATGGAACGAGATTTGGATCCCGTGGATGCTCCTATAATCAATATAGCCAATTTCTTAGCAGAGTTATTTCTATCTGGATTATGCTATCGAACCATTAACTGCTATAGATCAGGGATTTTGGCAGGTCACTCACTGATAAACGAGGTTTCTGTTGGCAGCGATCCTTTGATCCGCAGAGTAATGAAAGGGATAAGACTTAGACACCCTCCCAGGGCTAAATATCAGTCCTTATGGAATGCAAATATATTATTTTTTACTTACTTATGTCCTGGCCTGACAACCCTTTACTATAAAAAAAACTGTTATCTATGAAATTAGCTACTCTTCTCTGCCTTATATCTTTCAGAAGAGTATCTGATGTTAGAGCATTAGCAATCTGAAACAGATATTATTCCCCAGACGGAGTACATTTTGACATTTGTAAAAGAACCAAAACAATGTCTGAGAGTATTGTTTACCCCTATTTTAATGATTGTAAAAAACTTTTTGTTGTAAGTTGTCTGAAAACTTACGAAAGTAGTATGTCTGTTGTTAGACCAGTTGGTGAAAATCAATTGCTGATATCCATTGTGAAACCATATAAAGCTATATCTACAGCTACTATCTCTAGATGGGTAAGAACGATTATGTTAGAAGCTGGAGTGGATTTAACAAAATTTGGAGCACACTCTTCCTGATGTGCGATGGCCAGCAAAGCATTTTGGGCTGGAGGTGCGCTTTCAGATATACTTAAAGCGGCTGACTGGTCCAGTAAACCGGTGGAGCACGCGAGCAGTATGGCGTTAAATAGCTTTAAACTTGCATAATGGTAGCCTGCGGTCTTGTAAGAAATGGCGATTCTCCAAATAACATACAGAGAGAATTGCGATTCTCCTATTACCATGACCAGAGAATCTAGATTTCATTAAAGACAAGGAGGCTAACATTATGCATTATTCTTTTAATGCAACTTCAAGCAGCCATGCAACAGGAACAAACAGATCTGCTTTTTTTAAATGCAATGAGAAAAAAGCATAGAGTTCTTCTAAAGGTAACGAAATCCAAGAGACAAAATCGTGATGGCAAAGATTTCTCCATAAATCAATGAACAGTTCCAAGTAGAAGGAAGGCATGATGTTGAGACTTGCTTGAATAATATCTTGATGAGGAGCCAATCGAGTTGAATTATCTGAAAAAGGACAAAGTATTAGGAGTTGGACTAAACGCTCTGAGAGAAGGGGAAAAGAGAATTGGTGATAACATTGCGTAAAAAAGGCAAAATACAATGAAAACTGAGAAAAGTTCTTAACAAGAAACATTAACATAATATAAACCTCAAAGACAATACAAATGAAATAAATTGATAGATGTTAAAATCCACTCCCGGGAGGGAGGGTTGAGATAATGTTAGCCTCCGTGTCGTTAATGAAATCCAGATTCTCTGGTCATGGTAATAGGAGAATCGCAATTTCATTAGAAGACCGGATGCTACCGTTATGCATGTTGGTAGTCTAGTAAAACGACGTCAGACATGTGTTCGACGGGTTTGCAATAATGTTTTGCAAAGGTATAGGAACTGGACCAGTCTGCTGCCTTAAGAATGTCATTTAACTTACCTCCTTTCCTAAAGGACTGGCTAGCCATAGCGCCTCTTAAAGAGTGTGTCTGAAAACTTTGGACATCAATGCCTGACAATTGCATAGCCAGTTTAACCCATCTAGCTACGTAAGAAGAAGAGACAGGTTTGAAGGGTTTAACAAAGGAAATAAGAAGTTGGTCTACACCAGCGGTGCGATGTTGGTTCATCCTTGAATCATATTCCTTCATATAATCCACCACACACAATTTTCTACAAGCATCCAACCTTGGGCAGAAAATCATATCAGACATTGTTTTGGGTCTTTTGATAATTTCAAATCTGACGCCGAAGGCTATATGCACAATAGGGGCCTCCACGGAATCCAGGTCCCTTTCCAAGCACCACTAAAACCATCTTTTTGAGATGCCGTTGTATCTATAGTGTGTACCAGGGGCCCATGATTCTTGGAAGAGAGAAGAAGCCTGCGCCGAAAGCCCAGAGATTTCATTGACTCGCCTGACACTTTACAGGCAAGAAGGTTCAAAGTCCTGTTCTGAAGAAGAGGATGCTCCAAACCGTCTGTGTCTCTTAGGAGGCCTGGTGAAGCTGGAAGTAGATAGAGAATTTCATAAGTTAAGTCCAAGGTCGTTGGAAACTAGGCTTCGGATGGCCAAAAGGGTGTTATTAGGACTATTGAAGATTGTTCCATCGTCAACTTTTGAAGGACACGCTGGATCATTGCAAAGGGGGAAAAAGCGTATCCCCAAATTCCCTTCCAAGGTTGAAGAAAGGCATTAACAGCCAGAGCACCCGGGTCTGGAATCCAGCTGAAGTAACAGGGAAGTCAGAACGTGAGTCTGGTCACAAAGAGGTCTACTTCTAAGGGGCCCTAAAGATAGTTTAGACTCTTGAACACGTTTGTGTTTAATTTCCAATCGGTGTGATCTACGAGGAACCTTGAATTCCAATCCACACAAATATTGTTTTGACCTGGAAGGTACTCTGCTCTTAGCGAAATATTGTGTTCCAAACAGAACATTCATAGTTTTTTGGCTCGTTTGGAGAGGTCTGGTGACCTGGTGCCCCCTACCCTAGAAAATTTATGTAGGCAACAACCGACATATTGTCATTTTTGAGAGTGACTGACCACCCCTGAAGTGATTGTTTGAAACTCATTAGGACATAAAGCCCGGCGGTTAACTTCCGAAATTTTATTTGATGCAAACTCTCCGAATAGGACCATAAACCTCCTGTGCTCTGATTCTGAAAGCAAGCACCCCAGCCATGAAGGCTGGCATCTGATTCCAGTACAAATTCTGGGGAAATTCCAAAAAATGGCTTTGCCATTCCATGTGTCCAGATTTTCTAACCACCGAGTCAGTTCTGTCTTGGCTTCTGTGTCTAGGGGAATTTTGTCTCCGTACCAAAGGCCAGATTGGAGGGCTCTGCCTTTCAGCCTTTGAAGGGCCCGATAGTGTAAAGGACCGGGAACATTGCTTGGATTGATGATGATAGGAGCCCCAGGAGTCTTGCGAGTTCCCTTAAGGTTACAAGATCGAGTTTCAGAACATGGCGTATTTCTTTCCGAATCTTGGAAATCTTTTTCGGGGGAAGTAACAGCATAGACTTCACGGTGTCTACCGTGAAGCCCAGGAACTCTGGAGACCTTGAGGGAGTCATGATTGATTTTTCCCTGTTTATATTGAAGCCTGTACTCTCTAATAATTCCACAGTAGTATTCAAGTCTTTCAGAATTTGAGAGTGGTCTTGAAACATGATGAGGATATCGTTTAAATAGATTATAAGGCGGACACCCCTTTCTCTCAGAACTGTGGTAATGGCCTTCATAACTTTGGTGAAGCACCAAGGGGCAGATGATAGACCAAAGGGGAGAGCTTGGAACTGATAAAGGTGGTTGTTCCACGCAAATTGAAGAAAGGACTGGGATTCTCCTGCCAGAGGAATTGTAAAGTAAGCGTCCTTGAAGTCTAGTTTGACTAACCAGTCTCTTTCTAAAAGCATGTCCTTGAGAAGATGGATACCTTCCATCTTGAAATTATTGTAGGTGAGAGATTTGTTCAGTTCCCTTAGGTTTATTGCTTGTCTCCACATTTTGTCCTTCTTTTCTACCAGGTAAACATTGCTCAGGAAATTCTTGCATTCCCAAGGGACTTCTACAATTGCTCCTTTCGTCAACATAGAATTTACTTCCTCTGCCCCGATAGACTGTTGCTCTAGAGTTAACCCTTTGGGTGTTATAACTTAAATGGTTTTTCCATGAAATCTATTTTGAAACTCTGAACAGTTTCCAGTACCCAAGGATCGTGTTTAATTTGTTTCCAGATGTTTAGGAAATGTTTTAGCCGGCCGCCACTTTCCCTGTTGAAGATTAATGTTTAGTGTTCTCTGGCTCCATCCTTTTAGGAGGTCAATATTGGGTTAAGAACCATTGATGTAGCTCTCCTCAAATAGGTCAATCATTCAGCATAGAGGGCCAAGCATGCCAAGCATGCGATCTTGACAATTTTTAGGGAGCTCTCCATCCCTTTCCTAGGGTCCCTGCCCAATTTTAATAAGTACTTGAGGCTCAGGGTCCAAATTAGGGGTGAGGCAGAATTTATCTTGAACCATGCGTCTTGGACGTTCTGCCTTCAGGATATTCCTAGTCTCTTTTTATGGGGGGTTCTTTATCCACCTCTTTATAAACTTGGCCACGTTTGGGTGTTGATTATTATCCGGGGAGAACATTTCCTGCCTAAGGGATCAAAAGTAATCTCTTTTGAGTAGGAGGTAAGTTCCTATTTCGAGAGATCAAAATTGTCATCGTTATCGACTTGGTCTAAGTCAAAAATATATTTGCCCAAGGATTCATTTGTAACATGTTCATCGCAGGGATCAGTTAGAGCACTTGGATAGTGTGAGCCACTTAGGGCCTCCAAATGAGTAGGCCTGGGCCAAAATTCCGTTCCGTTTGCGGAAATTGCGATATTTTGGCATTTTCGCGTTCCGCGGAAAGCGCGAAAATGTCAAAATTTCCGCATTCCGCAGCTTAGCGATAATTTGTTTCTTGCTCGCGCTGTAAAAAAATACATTCTCGCGTTCGCGCGATCGCCTTACCTGAAACCCCGCGTTCGCCGACAAGTTTTCTTGACCCGGTCGCGTTCTCCACGAGATGTTGGATTTTGGTAGCCATTTTGCGCTGTCTCGCGACAGTTCGCGGCCGCATTAACGTCATTTGTCGCGCGATCACGTCATTTGTCGCGCGATCACATCTTTCTTCTCGCGATCATGCACCGCGCGAGTATGAGAAGATTGAGATCTCAAACATTTCATTCTACATCGCGAGCCAGAGGATGAGGACGCGGGCACGTGTAATCGAACGCGAACAGGAGAAAGAGACCCCGAACACGTCATATCCAACGCGACAGGGACAAAGAAGAGAACGCGATCATGTCGTTTTTGACACGCCGGCGGAAGTAATGTGAAGCTCGAGAACTCAACAACGTAAAATTTTCAATTTGGAGAGGAATATCGGCTCTAGCAGCATGAAACCATCTGCAAATTCTGATTTTGGATGAAAAGAACTCCTTACATTGACATTTGGCTTTCCTTTTTTGTGCAAGGAGTCAATTTTGTAAAAGGTGGAGAGAGGGAGGAAGTGACACAGAATCTCCAACTTCCTGTTCCTGTCCAGCAGGCTCCTCCCAGTGCTTTGTCCATCTCCTGCTCATTCTGCCTTTGGATTTGGAGCTGGAAAGATCACTCTTTTTGTCTGCTGCATCATTGCAATTGGATTTCAGGATTTTTGGAATAGGATATTTTACAAGTAAGTGGTTGTTGTGTTTGTTTGATTGTGGGCATTGCAGTTGTTGCAACTACAATTTATTTTTGATAATTAATTATCATCATTCCTTTTTTTTATTTTTTTTTTATTTTGTGGGTAGTAGTAGTACGCCCGAGCTAGCCATGGGCATGGCCTCATGGGTGTGTGTGTGCATGATGAAGCAACTGTTCCTTTTGTTGTTTTTTTAATGTATTTCATTTTCAAGCACATTTAGGGCAGGGATGGCATTGGATTGAGTTGGGGAAGTGTGTTTTTTGGGGGTGGCCTTTGTGATGTTGTTGGGCCTGGCCATGTGGCTGGTGGCCATTTTTAGGCCTAGGCCTGCAAGCTTGCCTGGCCTTGTCTGCCAACAGGCCTGCTTTTTCATCCACTAGGATCAGAGCAGGTAGCCACAGCTTTATTAATCAAGTGTTTTCTGTGTGATCTGCTGAATTTAGACATCATTTAGGGCATGGATGGCATTGGATTGAGTTGGGGAAGTGTGTTTTTTGGGGGTGGCCTTTGTGATGTTGTTGGGCCTGGCCATGTGGCTGGTGGCCATTTTGAGGCCTAGGCCTGCAAGCTTGCCTGGCCTTGTCTGCCAACAGGCCTGCTTTTTCATCCACTAGGATCAGAGCAGGTAGCCACAGCTTTATTAATCAAGTGTTTTCTGTGTGATCTGTTGAATTTAGACATCATTTAGGGCATGGATGGCATTGGATTGAGTTGGGGAAGTGTGTTTTTTGGGGTGGCCTTTCTGATGTTGGTTGTCTTAAAGACATGCTTTTGTTGTATGTGTCTGGTGTGTTGGTGTGCAATGCATGCACCCTGCAGAGCTTTTTGGGGCCTGTGAATGTTCGTATTTACATTTTGTTGCATTAAAAAGGCAGTGCAGTGTGCTTTAGCAGGCATCCTTTACCTGGCTTTTATAGGCCTTTTGTCAGCTCCTGGTGGTTCCCAGGCCCCCGGCTTGTTTGTGATTTGTGTGTGTCCATGTGGGTGGTGGCCTTTTTTGGTGTTTGGACTGTGAGTTATTAGTGTCCTGCTTTTGCCATAGGCCTGCCTGGTTTTCCTATTGGCTCTTTGGCTTACTGCTTCTATCCATCCACCCCCTTTGCCAGCAGCAGCTCCATGGATGCTGAGATGCTCAAATAATGCAATGGTCCACCCCACTTCCATTAAATTTTTATTTTGTTGTTTATTATTAACTTTCCTATCCTTCCTGAGAGTGTAGTGTGTGGCTGTACACAGTACTAGTAGTATAACATAGCTCTAGTTAAAAAAATAGTCATAAATGGCTAGACTATCTTTTGTTTGCACTAGTACAGTACTAAGTAACTGAACCACAACAACAAATGCAACATTTCACTGATGTTCTTCTCCTGTCTTATTTGCTTTTAGGTTCACAAAAGACAGAGTAGGAGGTGTCATCAGCATCACCCGGCTACCCGTTGTACTGCCAGCCAGACAGAAGTCCTGCTGCGCATCACGTCCACGTGAGACCAGAACTTGTTGTGCATCTGCATCCTGCCTGACATCTGAAGAAGATGGCCCCAAAGAAAGGTACCAGGTCCAGTACCAAGAAAGTTGCCGGTGAGAAGAAGGAACAGAAAAAGCAAGTGCCATTAACCACGACTGGTGTGTGCCGGCCAATGTTTTTTTTGGCACCAAAGCGTTGTCCGGGAACCAAGCTGGGAGCAGCACAGCGGTCCAACTCCACCAACCTAGGCCCAAGGGCTTTAGTGTCGCAGAGGTAGCCAGTCTACTAACGAGCAGCGATGTTGAAGAAATGTCATTACCGCAAAGTAGTACACAATCAAGTTCAACGCAGGCGCAAACTCAGCAGATCAGTGTGCAGCTGCCGCAACAAGAACAGCAGCAGCCGCCGCAACAAGAACAGCAGCAGCCGCCGCAACAAGAACAGCAGCAGCCGCCGCAACAAGAACAGCAGCAGCAGCCGCCGCAACATAAACAGCAGCAGCAGCCGCCGCAACAAGAACAGCAGCAGCAGCCGCCACAATAAGAACAGCAGCAGCCGCCGCAACAAGAACAGCAGCAGCCGCCGCAACAAGAACAGCAGCAGCCGCCGCAACAAGAACAGCAGCAGCTGCCGCAACAGCCCACCATAGTAGTTGTTGCTCCTGACGTAGGGGCATTTCAGGAAATCGAGCTTCCTGCAGACAAAGTGGAGCAAAGTCAAACCACTGTTTCAGAAGATCTATTGTCTTCCAGACCACCAGCAAGGAAAAGGAGGCTTAGTCCATCATCTTCTTCTTCAAGCCCCGCTTCTGATGATCGTGATGACACTTGGGTCCCACCAGCTCGGTCTGAGAGTGATATACGCCACAAGACAATGCTTCTGAAAAGGAAGGTCCCAGAAAAACTTAGAGTTATGGAGGTAGATGTAGAAGAGGGGGGTGATGATGTTGATGAAGACGAGCCAGTCATCACGCACATTACTCCCGCCCCAAAGGGATTGGAGACCGACGTTCTCACCCTATCCAGAAAGGCTGCTACTGAGCGGGATGTAGCACGGATCCCACCAACACAGGTTACACCACCACTACCTCCAGCTGCCATATTTTCCAAGGCCCGGCAGGGACCTACATCCAGCTCAACCATCTCAGTAGGAAGTGGTAGTAAAAGTCACAGTGTAAGTGGACAGGGTCACATATTTTCAAGCACCCCCTCAAGTTCATCTGGTGTTGAAAGTGGCACATCCAGCAGTGCCAGAAAGTTCTCCTCCCCAGTTTGGGACTTCTTTTCTGTTAGCGCCAAGGAGGAGAACGTTGCTATATGCTCAATTTGTCGGCAAGGTGTTCGGCGTGGTAAGCTTGGTACAAACTATGGTACCGGAGGACAAGCAAGTCATCTCAGAATACACCACACTATCGTGTGGGAGGATCACCTACTTAAGTTAAAAGAAAGTAGGAAAACTAAACCCATTGAAGTTGGTCAGGATTCAGAATCAGGGAGCGATATTATTGTAGTGGCAGGTGAAGAACATGGAGGCATTTCTAGCCCTTTCTCCAGTAGTGCAGTCACTGCAGTGGTAACGCCCACATCCTCCTCAGTATCATCAGAGTGGCACCGCAGGCGACCGGCGAGTACCTCAATGAGACAATCTGTGTCGTTGAGCCTTAGTGGGTTAATGAAAACAGCACCACTAAGGAAAGTAAGCCAGCCTACCATTGAGAGCATGTTTAGGTTGGAGGGGCAGTTCCAACGCAACCACCCAACGGCACGATTGTACTATGCGAAGCTGGCTAAAATGTTAGCGCTGGACCTTCTTCCTTTTTCATTTGTGGAAGGGGTGGGTTTCCTTGAATTTGTGTCTGCCATCTGCCCGAAATAGAAAGTTCCCAGCCGGTCCTATTTCGCAAGAATTGCTGTTCCGGCACTACATCATGATGTGCTGGAATTGGTTGGTCACGGTTTGCAGCAGAGTGCTGTGCACAATATCCACCTGACAACAGACATGTGGAGCAGTTGCCAAGCCACAGATTACATGTGCATCACTGCACACTGGATCTCTTTTGTGGGGGTTAGAGATAAACTATCTGCACGAGGTGTTGTTGACACAGCTGCGATTTTTGAAGGTACTCGGAAACATGCAACTGTAGCCATGTTCGCCATGGAGAAATCTCATACGGCTGAAAACAGTTTAGAAGAGTTTCGCACCAAGGTTTTGGAATGGCTGCGGCCCAGAGGGCTTGGTATTGGTTTTGTTGCCACAGACAATGGAAGTAATGTACTTAAGGCCATGGAACTTGGTTCCTATTTCAGGGTTCCGTGTTTGGCACACTGCATAAACATTATAGTGCAAGACTTTCTGAAAAAAGAACCCATAGTCAGCAATTTACTGGCCATCTGCCGAAGAATATGCACTCATTTTAGCCATTCTTTTAAAGCTCGGAAGCAGCTGAGGATCATCCAACATGAAATTAGGATGCCAGTCAAGGCACTCATCCAGGAGGTGGCAACACGTTGGAACTCAACGTATTACATGCTTGATCGTCTGTACGAACAGCACAGGTCACTCCATGAATATGTCTGGTACAGAAGCAGTGATGCTAGTGTTAAAGGCATGACCCTTCAGAGGGAGCAATGGACCCTAATTAAATGCCTGACTGAGATGCTGTCTCCTTTTGAGGTCTTCACACGTGAAGTCAGCAAGGAGGACTGTACAATGGGCCAAGCTATCCCATTGTTGCAAATGCTAGAGCATGAGCTGAATAATGTGTCTGAATCCTACAAAGGTGTAGAGGACAGAAGGCAAGCCCATGACTTGGTGGAGAGCTTATCCAGGCGCTTATCAGAAAATGTAAGGATACAAAATAAAATTTTGTCACAAGAACATTACATTTGTGCCACAATTCTGGATCCACGTGCAAAATTAGGACTATTCCTTGCTTTTTCCGACAATGATGTTGCCCGCTACAAAAGTTGTATAGCTGAAGCAGCCATTAAGTTTGAAAACGAAGGGCTGCTAATTAAAAGCCCGCCACATCAACCCACAACAAGTACTGATACTGAAGCAGGCCATGCAGAATCAAGTGCAACTTCGTCGGCTGAGGGCAGTGCGGTTGGCTCACAATCACAACACTCACCATCACTATCGACTACAGAAACAAAAACTGGATCATTAGGCCGAGTACAATGATCATCATTACAGGATTGGTATGTAAAGACGGGCTATGGCAAGCACAGTGCTGATGCACAGAAAAAACAGCACAAAAGCTTACCATCAGCAACCCTGAACATTGAGCGGATGGTCCAGGCCTATCTGGACGACCCAACAGAGGTGTACGTTGATCAAAACCCATTGCAGTGTTGGTATAGGAAAAGGTCTGAATGGCCACAGCTCAGCAGGCTGGCGATAAGCTATCTGGCTTGCCCTGTCGCAAGTGTCTCTTCCGAACGTGTTTTCAGTGCTGCTGGTTCCATTGTAACATTGAGAAGGACCAGTCTATCTCCAAAAATCGTGGAGAGGTTAACAATGATCAAAATGAATCAGCACTTCATACCACCGAATTACACAATGCATGAATCAACAGAGGAAGATGAGGACGGCGGCTCAGTTGATGGAAGTATTGTGTCAGATGATTACCTACTACTGGAAGAACCCCCAGAGTTTGAGGACGAGCTATACTTCCCTGACAATTAGGCTCGCACTTACTGTCTTCCTCCCTTTTTTTCCCCCTTTGTTTATGTGTCTGTCGTTCCGGTTATAAACTTGTGAAGCGCCAGAAATCCATTATCACCGTCTTCTACTCTTCTAATTTAATATACAAGTTTCAGGTGTCTGCCATTTGACAGTACAGTCCTCCGAATCCAGCTCCTCCGCTCGATCATACTGAATCTCCTGCTCAATTCCATTTCCCTCATGAATGATGATTGGATGATGGTAACAACAAATTCAAACTTTCCTCGTCCTTCCAAGACAAGTGGACCATGAATCAGATGACCACTATAGCTATCCTCCTTTCAGAGCCGAGAGAGACTGGCCATTAACTGAAAATAAGATGGAACAGGTAATGATTGATGCCATGCATTGGACGCAGAGTCGCAGACTGAATGATTTAGATTTAGTTGTGTTTGTTGCGCATGAATTTATGTAATTGTGCACTGCCACTAATCAAATTTCTACAGAACACACTAATTTTCCCCTTCTTGCAAAAAAGAAATGTGTACTTCTCCTGCATCTTGGTGATACATTGCTTTTAATTCAATACAGGAAGGGGACTCACTCAATCTGCGCAATGCAAATGACTGTGACACAACAGCACCGTCCATGATGATGATGGCGAAATAGACGGCCCGTTAACAAGATGAGATGGAACAGGTAATGATTGATGGCTGCCATGCATTGGCCGCAGAATCGCAGACTGAATGATGTAGATTTTGTTGTGTTTGTTGCGCATTAATTTATGTAATTGTGCACTGCCACTAATCAACTTTCTACAGAACACACTAATTTTCCCCTTCTTGCAAATAAGAAATGTGTACTTCTCCTGCATCTTGGTGATACATTGCTTTTAATTCAATACAGGAAGGAGACTCACTCAATCTGTGCAATGCAAATGACTGTGACACAACAGCACCGTCCATGATGATGATGGCGAAATAGACGGCCCGTTAACAAGATGAGATGGAACAGGTAATGATTGATGGCTGCCATGCACTGGCCGCAGAATCGCAGACTGAATGATGTAGATTTTGTTGTGTTTGTTGCGCTTGAATTCATGTAATTGTGCACTGCCACTAATCAACTTTCTACAGAACACACTAATTTTCCCCTTCTTGCAAATAAGAAATGTGTACTTCTCCTGCATCTTGGTGATACATTGCTTTTAATTCAATACAGGAAGTGGACTCACTCAATCTGCGCAATGCAAATGACTGTGACACAACAGCACCGTCCATCATGATGATGGCGAAATAGACGGCCCGTTAACAAGATGAGATGGAACAGGTAATGATTGATGACAATTAATGGCATGCATTGGACACCTGACTCTGAGCTATTGGCCTTTGTGTTTGCGTTGTTTGTTGTGCACAAAGTGATGTCAAAGTGTACTAGTAGTAATCTATCTTTCTGTACACAATAAAGAATGACTCAAGTCAGTAATATTTATATTTCTACTCTTGTTGTGTCATAAAAATTATACTTATAGTGCAGGCCGATCTTCAGTCAGTCAGTAAAAGTATCAGAGATGATGATGAAGTCAGGAGGATGTTTCAGGAGTGGCATAAAACGGAAAAGCCTAAAGGTAAACACTTCAACAACAACCACAGCAGTCCCAAATGTCTGTGTAGAAGTTGAATAGAGTGTAGCGGTGGGATGACTGCAGTGCATTGATTTTACTAACTTTAACTGTAAAATGCTATGTTTGGAAGGGATAATGTGCTTTGCGTTTGTCCAACTCTTTGAGAGAAAAAAAAAGGACTCTAAAGAGTTAACGTAGGATGTGCTAATGCAAAGCACTGTGGCCCTGCTCTCTCCTGTTACTGTTGAAGGTCAATGCTGGAAAAAAACTAGAGTAGAGATGATGCATATGCATACATGCCACCTTGGAAAGTGTTCTTGTTGCACTACACCATCACTTGTGCATTTGTTTTCACTTTCTTTCTCAATATACCCTTTGATTTTCCATCTAAAATTACAGGCCGGGCCTTGCCCAAAACTTTGTAAAACATTACAATGCATATTAATTACCTTACCAATCAATCACCTTTTTTTTTCCAGCCGGGCAGTGGCGAGTGGCGAGGCGACACACCCAAGATTGATGGACGAGACGAGAGGAGCAAGAGGACTGCCGAGATGCAAAAATCCAGTCCACATTTTTGACCAGGATAAGACAGTAACAGTATCCACTTTTAACTTCTTTTAAATAATTTGATTAATATCTTGTATACAATCTTTACAACAGTGTGTTCTTGGAGTTGTTATTATCAATCATCATTGTGTTTGCTCTGTGTTTACGATTCTTCCCTACCAATATTTAAAATTTCTATTTGCTATCTGTTAAAGTATTAAGGCCGGAAAAACAAAACAAGAACTAGATGTGTATGTAATCCGGGTCTCTCATCATCATGCATGCATTGCCTTTTTCTCCCTTAACATATGGATATGGTAGTCTTCAATGATTGTCGTTTGTTTTTCTATGTATGCATACTGTTTTTCTATGTCAAACCTTTCCCAAAAACCCCCTTCCCATCCATTCAACAAACCCTAACCCTCTTCCCCCGGGCTGTGTGACTTATTGTCGAGGTGTAACTAAATTAAATGTACACCAATACTTAATCACACACTTGCTGGGGCGGATGTGGTGAAAGCAACACTACTTCAATTTGAAGGCAGAGCGATGATCTTCTTCTGCTTGGCCACCCATGAGTAGGATATTTCAGAGGTTATTTAATTTTATTTAACAAAGGAACATATACCTCAGCATGATTTGCCGGCATTGATTGGATTTGTTTGTTGTCATTCCTCATATACAGCACTAACTGTTAGACTGTAGGCATAGTCAAGTGACTCGACACAACTATAGTTTGTAACTCTGTCTAGTAGGCTATCCTCCTAACCACCATTCAGTTTTTTTGTCAAATATTTGAGCATATTATTGTTGCTCGGTAAGTTCCGTACTGTACTTCATTCAACTACTCCTCTAACAGTCTCTCAAAGGCGATTGACTGTCTCCTTTTCTTTTTTTGGAAATGCTGCCGCCCTGCCAGTGTCTACTACTATTACTTTACTACCACCACCACCACCACCACCACCTCAATCATGGCATGTATGAAAAAGGAAACCATCTTCACCATGCAGCCAGTGCTGTGCCACAGTTGGACATAAACATCAAGCACCGGTAAGAGAGAAGTTTGGGGGAGGCAGAATTAATAATGGACATGTTGTCAATGATTTCATTTTCACACACCACTCCAAAGAATGCATAGACTAGAGGACAGACTGAAAGTACTAGAAGGACCAGTCAATGAGTGAGGTGTGTCGCATCTATCTGTTTGTGTCTTATACAGTCAGAAAATTATTGAAATCAAACACAGGCTATGGGCGTCCATGCACCAGCAAGGAAACAGTGTGATGTAAAACAGTGACCCCACCTACAAAACATTAACAACATTGCATGTAACATAGAAAAATATATTTAATTTACCCTAACAAAAATAAACTAAACCCACAAAAGCTGACCCACCCCCCTCCCTAATCCCAACCACTGTCCATAGTAGAAAAAAGTCTGTAACGCCCAAACGAACAAGAATTAAAAAAGGGGCAGTGACAGGGACTAACTGGTGGGGCGGGACTGGAGGAGGACACGCATCTGGCGCATCTCGTCCTCTAAATGGGCGACGCGGCGTCTAAGGCCGCGGCAGTTGCAGCCACAGTGGGGGGGGCACCGGAGATGGCACGGTGGCGCCGTACCGCTGGGGGGCGGTGGCTGGGGCCCGGGGCACTGGAGGAGGCTTGAACAATTGCTGCTGCAGTCTCCTCCTCCTCCTCGGCTAGGACCACCAGCCGCCGGTATTCCCGCTGGATTGCCTCCAACTTCCGGCGCCGTGCCTTGGCGGCCAACTCCTTCCGGTTGAGTTTCGGAGTAGCTGTGTATCAAAAAGAAAAAAACAAGACAATTGTAAAATATAGTCTTAATAAAACAGTAGGACAAGGTAATTATTTATACACATGGCATGGTAGAGTAGCACTATAAAATAAAGCACAGTAGTACATAACATTTTAAATGTCGCCCGTCCTTCTTCCTTCCACCTGTCTTAATCTTTTTAGTTGAACAGTGCACCAGGTGCTCTTCTCCATAAAACTTTCAAAGCGGAGTTGAAATCAGATAGATGAGGCCATTGGTTACTCAATACTCCGGCTTCTAGTCCTATACCAATTAAAGGGAATTCTAGTCTTCTAGTTCACTCTTCAAACGTCCCCAACAACTCATACTTACTTACGACATCGGATAGCGGGCGGACTTTGTCTGCCCGCCATCCGACTGCTAAAAAGGGTGGGGGTCCCGTGGGGACAATTAATTAGGATGATGCGCCCGGCACAGTGGCGGGCGCACCCTGTTTTTTTTTGTTACATTCTGGTTGGCTTTGCTGAAAGCAATGCTAAAATGTTGTGCTGCTTTTCCAAGCACAACATGATGGGCCCCGCACGGAGCCTGTCACGTTTTGCTTTGAAAGGCAGGGGGGTACCATAGCATAGGTAGGTACCCTCCATGGGGGCCCCCAAGCATACTCTGCAATGTCTGCATGCCTTTCCGTGGCAGACGACAATGCCGCCACGCAAAGGCATTCCAAAATGCAGATTATATGGCTGGCGCTGTGGTGAGAGAGACACCACCGCCATATTGAACCCTTTTCTGCCTGGTCGACATGTCTGAATATTTTCTACAGGGATGGCGGGAGGTTTGCCCCTGCGGTGTCGGCAGTGAATTCCAGCCGGCCCGGCGGGGGCAATACGCATCGCCCACCATCCTAATGGGGCCATAAGTCACAACTGTACAGTATACATATATACATACAGTACACCCTTGCAGTGAGTGTACTGTCAAGTTCAACAATAGATAAGGATTATGAATCTAACTTACCACCGCCCGCCACTGGTGCTGCCACTCCCCCTACTGCTCCGTGCTATCTACAGCAACTGCCGCATCCTCGCCCTTCGCTGGCCCCGGCAATGGTGGTCGGTAGTGCGCCTAGAAAACATTACACATTTATTAGGCGTCATATACACCTCCCCCTATTGATCAGTAGCAAGGTTGAAAAATTAGTTAATACTAACATACATCACTAGTACAAATCAGGTAGTAGTAGAGTAGACACTAATAGTTATATATGATCATTGTAGCCTTTGCTTAATTAGCCCTAGCCATGCTACCATTTTACCTTTGTGGCTTTTATTTTTGTACATGTGACGTTACCTTTACCTTGCAGCTTCTTAAGACACCTTTGAGCCCACATGACCTGCCTCACACTGCTACTGTCTAGTCTACGCGCTGCGTACAAGCGGTCCACAAACATTAACAAGCCACTTTTTTAGGAAGTACTGGTGTACTACTGTTACTGTTAGTCCATATTGCTTATCCATAGATGCTACACTTTTTGGCACGGCTGAGAAATGCTTGCAAGTTGCAATATACTAATGCACACCATTTCTCTTTTCGCATTACAGATGCAAGATTCCCTTCTACGAACCAGAGCTTCTGAATGATGCAACAACTACCAGTACTAGGTTCTTCTAAGGTGAGGGGTCCCTTCACTCACATCTTATTTTATAAATGTATATAAACTAAATTGCTATGGGATGGTGGTGCTGCCTTCCACCACTGTTCAGTTATCATGATTTAATTCCCAACTGTATAAGTGTAACAACAATGTATATTGTTTTAATGTTATTGATTTTCCGGTTGGTGCTGCTAATAAAACAGTGTACAGACCTTCTCAAATTGAAATAAACATTTTGAACTTACATAGACTTGGTGATATTTTGGTGTGGACTAACTTACACGAGTGAGCAAATTAAAGTAAGGGTGTGCATGTGAATTGCTTCCACGACTGAGAGGTTGGGTGTGTTATGTTCTGGGTTGTCTACTTGGTGAGTATCTTGGGGGGAGGGTTCCGAGACCTAATAGTTATGACAAGACAGTACTATAGTCAAGCAGTGGAATTGTGGTGGGTGCGGAATTTCTGATTGAGGTGTGCAAGGAAGGTCCAACCTACCATCACCAACATCCTATTTTCTGGTGCAAATGTATGTGCAAGATCCCTACAACAGTAGTATGTCCTATAGGGTATCATATCAAAATAGTAATAAATTTGGTGGGGCTGTTGTTGCTGTGAATTTTCAAAGCCTCAAGATCAATTAGAGTAAAAGTAGTACAAGACGACGACCCAACGGATTGGACTCAATGGCTGGAGCTACTGGTGAATATGAGTTTTATATTACAACCTTTCACAAAGAGTGGCACTGGCCAACTGGGCAAGACTAGCTACTACAGTACAGACAGACTGATAGTATGTAGTAGTAGTAGTACTCAGAGTCATCATAGCGGAGGCAGGGATAAGATTTTTGAAACCGTACAGATCGAAGGATAATTGGTGGTAAAAAAATAGCATTTGGAAACCAACAATAGTTCAGGAAAATATGGGGCAGTAAAAGTTATGGAATAAGAAATATTATTAAAAACAAGAAGACTTACTGGGGCCAGCAGAGGAGCCCTCAGCGGTGTCCTCCTGGTGGTGTTGTTCCTGTCCCGCGGACTGCCCAGTCCCTGTCGGTCTGCCCCTGGGTGCTGATGAACAGGAAAGATATAAGAAAGAGACAAACATTGATGGATGGTGTCAAACAAATACAATATTTTTCAACAACGGTCAAAAAACACTTATGTAAACAACAATTGCAATAACTACATTGACCGATCTCATCTGGTCAACATGTAATATCGGGGGATTCGCAGTTCGACTACTTAAGTTACTATTTATCAACAGTAATCCCGTCTTCCATTCTGATTCCAGAAAACTAAGTTACAACTAAGCCTAAGTACAACGTACCACCCAACCTAGCCCACCTATTCCAGGCATGCCAATTGTACATTAAGTATGCATTTCCACTGTATTCCTCAACAATGCGTATGGTCAAATCATGGAGGACACATGAACATGACTACATTTTTTGTATACACCAAATTTTGGTTTGATTGATGCTGATCTGCTACTGCTAAGTAACTGCTAAGCCTACCACCACTCATTGAACAAACTAGAAAAGGTTCTAAAGACTGCCGTACTAGCAGCACGTCACGTAACTGAGTGAGGGGGCATCACGCATACCACTAACAAATTAGAAGCTCATACAAAGTAGTGTACCTAAACATCAATCCGCCCCTATCTATTAGTGACGGTCACGGGACAAAGTAAGGAGTGGACTAGAGTCACTGTAGCATTACGTAACTTAATTTCTCTAAAATAAACTCGTAAAGAATCACGCTAAGCAAGCGCAAAGCTGCAAACAAGTAAGATTAGTAGTAGCGCAGAAGAGCACCATAATCACAGAAGACTTTTAAACGTTATTAACCTGGAATGTATTGATTTGTAAGCAGCAACATTCTAGCTGGTTGAAAGGGAAAAAAATATTCGCAATATATAACACAGAGCAGAAGAACAGACACAAAGTTGTAGTAATTAAATATGTACTCACCAAGCCCCGGGACCTCCACTCCTAGCAGGTCTAGCAGGTCCTGCTCACGGTCCAGGATGTCGGACCACCGGTGCGTCAGCTGTGCCTGGGTGCGCCGGACCCCAGAGATGCGCGACACTGCCCGGCGCACCTTCCCCCACCGCTGCCGACGCTCCCGGAGGCCGTACCCGGACCCAGGCCTGCCACCTGCTGCCAGGGTTGAGGGGAGGTGGCGCTGCACAAAGAAAATTAGTGCAGCCAACTCCTCCTCCCCAAATAAGGCCTGTGCCTGCACCCCTTGTGGGCGCCGCCTTCTGCGAGGAAGGCGGTCGCAGCTCTGGCTGCGCCGGCGAACAGCCCTACCCTTGGACATGGTTCTGGGGATGGGGCGGGAAAGAAAAGGTAAAATAAATAAAGGAGTAAAGGAAATAAATAGCAGGGAATAGAAAGAGGCAAAAGTAGCTAAAAAACAAAAAAAAAATAGACAAAAACCAAAAATATAGAAGCAGGAAAATAGTTAGAGAAATAATAAGT
Source organism: Triturus cristatus (assembly GCF_964204655.1). Taxonomy (NCBI): domain Eukaryota; kingdom Metazoa; phylum Chordata; class Amphibia; order Caudata; family Salamandridae; genus Triturus; species Triturus cristatus. The sequence continues at coordinate 34,712,561 of NC_140590.1, read as the reverse complement.
AATAAAGTTCCAAAAAAAGTGGCTATAAACAAAGGATTGAAAGGATTTTGGAAGGATTGAAAATCAGGCCCCAGAACCATGCAATAGAGTGAAAAACAAGATGGCCGTGCCCATTGCGACCACGTGCGCAAGTTCGCGAGATATTTTCTCCCCGAGCAAGCAAAAAGCAACGCGATCAAGTAAAAGCGGTCGCGAACAGGAAATTTCGACCGCGAACGGGCGCGAACATGCATTGCGCGACCCGGAACAGGAAGTAAGCATCGCGAGAGGGCGGGACAAGTGAAAACAAGATGGCCGCGCCCTTGAGCAACCGCATGGGTAAGTTGGCGACCCGCGATCACGCAAAAAATACCGCAAACAGGCGGGAAAAAAACTTCCGCGTCTTCGCGATATTTCCGGCGTGTTTGCGGAGATTTTTAGCATTTTCACGATAATTTGCGAAAGTTAATTTCGCAAATTCCGCCCACCCCTACAAATGAGTTGTGCCGTTATGGACACATGGTCTTTTTGGGGCGCGTAGGCCTCCCTTAGTATTTGAGGCGCTCAGCCCTCCTTAAGTTCATGAGGTGCATGAACCTCCTAATAGGTTTGAGGTGCTTGGACCTCCCAGTGTGCTCTCTTGTTGCAAATTATTGCTTTTTCTTAATTTTTTACCCCACACTTATTAAGTTAATCAATGTGCCCTCCGTGGAGAGCAGTGGAGTCATTAGGATTGGGAAGGGATCTCTTACCTGTAACAATTTTGCTTATAGTCTCCCTCATACAAGATTGCTTCTCCTTTTGAATTATTTTCTTAATGAGCTCCACATTAGTATTAGGAGCAGGTGTCTGGGTCTGAGAGTCATCAGATTCAGCGTGAGATATATTGAATAGAGAAAGAACCACTAGTTAGGTAAATTGAAGGAAAAAGGGTACAAGGGTACAACTCCATGATATATAGGGGTTAAAAGGTGGAAGTAAGATTGGTTCTATGCTAAATAGATGTCTTTTTTTTTTTGTTTACATCTTTTAGAACAAAGGAATCAGTTGAATTGGTAATGGAGCCCGTAATCAGTGGAATTTGAAATTAAGGCAGGAATCAGAGCCAGAAAGTAAGCTAATCCTATTGTCGTGTCAACCTTCGGGAAGACGAACAGCTGTTGAGGGAAAAACATTGTTAGGCAACAATACAAAGCATTGAAGTGCATGAGGGACGTTGCCAAGGGTCCCTCTAATGCGGGAGAGCTGTTGGCAGAACTGACGCAATGCGCTCTCTTTCTCCTCTTTTTTATTTTTTTATTTTATTAATTATTGGCTTGACGAATAAATGCAGGTGACCGGAGGGTTTCGGAAAACGATGGGGGCTCAACGCGACCCGCACGTCGTGCTGAGGTCTAAAACCGTGAGTTTCAAGCCGGCAGCGAAGAAGAAGGCCTACGTAGAAGATATATGGAGACGAGCGTGCAGTGAGAAGCCAAATGCAGAGAGGCCGTCGACCATCCGAAAGCGGGTATGTGGAATCTAAGCAATAGCGTGTGTAAACTCAGTATGGTGTAAGGTCGGTATGCGACTTTAATATTGTTGGAATAAAAGCATTTCACGAAGGGCAATGCAGGGAGGGTGCTGAAGCAGGGTATGTGGAATCAAAGGCAATAGCGGATGAAAGGTCGGTAAAGGCGTTTAACGAATGGCAAAATAAAGAAATAGGCACAGTAAGCTCTCAAACAGATAAAGGCATTACATAAACAGCATTATTAAAATAAATGCAGTAGGTTAGGTATACAAGTGGCATTTAAAGACAAAAGCGTTAAATAATGATAGAAAAAATGTAGAGAGTAATAGAAAAAACATACAGAGTAATGTAGAAGGCAATTTATCTGCTCAAAGCCGCATTTAAAAGAGGCAGATCTGTGTGTTCCTGTTGCCATCTGACATTAGTACATTCTAGAGCTTTACTTTGTGATGTAACTTTAAAATGGCTGCTTGAAGTTGCATTAAAAGAATAATGCATAATGGTAGTCTCCGGTCTTGTAATGAAATCTTGATTTCTTTAAGACAACGAAGGCTAACATTATCCCACCCTCTACACCCATGTGGAGAAAGTAAAAATGAAAGAGAAAAACAATTCTTAAAGTTCTATTTATACTTTATATCTATGTTACCGGTACATTTTGTTGCCTTTGTAATGTTAATTTTACTTGCTTTTTTATTTTTCGATATTTTAAGTGGTTATCACTCTTCTTTCTTCTTTTCCAGACATTTATCATTATGGAGTTTATTTTCTCATCAAGCAGTCCCATCAATACTACAAGATTATTCTGATGAGATTAACTTTTTCGTCTCAGCCTTAAGAGGATGAAACTTAGTTACACTGTCACTATGTTATGTTTCAAGAGTTCTATGGAATGTTTTACTTATGATGTAACACATGTTCTTTAAAGGGCTGCATGTTGGGGCAAAGTTATTGCATAATGTTAGCCTCTGTTGTCTTTAATGAAATCAAGATTCTCTCTATATGTTAATTGGAGAATCGCCATTCCCCAAATCATTAATGTGTCTGATACAGCAGGCCTTGCCCACTTTTTTAAAGTTGTGGGATCCAGCCTTGTTACGTCATTTCAGACATTTTTCTGAGTAATCCCTGGTTTTATATTTTTAATTTTTTCCAGCGTATTCGGAGGGGTTTCCCCGCTGCTCCCCCTTGTTTGTGGCGTTCTTGTACTTATATTGCTGTTCCGCAATGGCTGCTCGATATGTGGTACTGTCAAGCCTGGAACAGTTGCATCTGCACCGTGATCGTATGCACTAACTTTTTGGTTAAATGCCATTAGAAGCTCATGACATCGACTATTGGCTGACCTTCCGTTATGCCTGCTTCACCTGCGTGCTACCTGTGTTCTATTGCATACGGTGCCCTTTTCAATGGGCCCTGGACGTCTGCCTGTCCACTACATCACAGGTTGCTCTGGATTATGACTTGAAGATTGTTCCATTGATGTCCCTTAGGCAGGGCTGTTCCGTGGGTATGCGTTTTGTGTACGATCCTTCACTGGGGCTGGCGGCTGAAACGAGTCCCTGTGCCCGTGCACAGCACCTCTTGGATCTGAAATTCATCGAAATAGACACAGGTTGCCCTGGAATGCTCCTTGCGGCCTCTGGTTATGAAGAGCATATTTGTTCCTTTGAATTGCTTAATTGGATGGCATCGCTTTTTACTCTTGAAGGTTCTGACGCCACTTGTTCCGCAATGTGTTTGGCCCAGAGAATGCGCTGTAATTGGATATATTTTTGTGTACAACATTTTCCTTTTTCTTTTTTCCTTTCTATCACAGTCCTGCTTTTGCACTTTGAATTCAAGTTGTCCTCTGAAGGAGACGCTTTGGTTCCGCTTACCTGTGACTTCTGTATTAGTCTAGGGCTGACGTCCTGACCAAGGGGAGGGTTTCACGTGGCCCATGGGGACATTGTCGTGTTCCCCAAGTTAGTATGAGCACACTGCAGACTGTCTGCTGCTCTGTGCGCGTTACTGCACGAGTTTATTTTGCAGATGCTTCTTTTGATATTTTCACATGGGAACCTACTGCTGTGTTCACGCTTTGCAGGTTCATGGGATTTAGTCTGACTCTTGTGAACAAAGTAGAACAACAATGCCCCTGGTTATTCTGTTCTGGTCAGGCCCTACTACCTAGACAAAACATACAGCTGTTGTTTGGGAATACGTACTTTGGCCATATTAGAACACATGGATAGGTAGGACACACTTGAGAGGAACCTTTCCAGGGAGAAGAGCGAGACAGCACCTATGATGTAGATCTACCATCTATAGACTGAGGTGTGGGGTCTGCTGATAACGCCCAGTATATAATCATCCTGCTCCTATAACAAGGTGAGCGAGGTTAGGCTGTGCTGTCTTTTACTATGACAGCTCCTTTTATGATTTACGGACTACTTGCTATGCTGACCGTAGTCATGTTTTGCATTTTTCTGCTTATTGTGGCACGCATACTGCATATTAGAGCACGTTAGTTGAAAAAAATATTTTAAACTTGTTTGTGTCTCTGTCAGATCTTATTGTAGACAAGTATAAGAGTGTAAGCGAAAGGGTGTGTCTTGCAACCACGACTCCTGAGACAGTCGGGAGTGTTGTGTTCTGGTGTGTCTAATCACTTGTTCCTCTTTGAGTGAGTAGGAGGGCAAGTGAGACGCTATAGCTAGTTGGTCCTAGGCTCATGGGTACTAAGGTGGTAGGATGACTCCATCCTTATACACTAAGGTCCCATAATCCTATGCATAGCTTTGTGTTTGTGCAGAATCCCTGAAACACTGCCTAGCGCCAATGCAGGTACTCTTGCGTCATGGGCAAGGGTGCCAGCGTTGCAGGCAGGATTGTTATTGTGCAGACAGGGATGCCTTCCTGCGCAAAAAGAATCCCGTGAGGCTTTTTCCTGTTTCTACGTGTTCTGCGGTACGCTTTTGTAAATGTACTATTCAAATGCAGTTTGGTGAACTACAAAACAAATGTAAACGTACACAAAAGTGTGTGTTTACCTATGTGAATCAGACTCTTTTAAGCCAGCTACATTTGTTTTTAACAGCAGTTTTAAACTCAGTTTTAAAGTTATATTAGTACAAGTCACATTGGAAGGCAGTGGGGCAGAAAATAATTATGTGGTGGTGCTTCAATATTTTTTGGGGGATTGCACTCAAGTCACTTTAATTCTTATCTTCGCAAGTCAAGAATTACACTCTGTATTTCGTAATCCATTAAGGTTTCTGGACGATGGGGAGTACTTGGTAACCTATTCTGCCCTTTTTCCTCCGCCAAGGAGTGACCATCCTGGGAAATGGCCTAGTGATTAGGAAGAAGGCATGTGGAGGCAGTTGAGGCAGGATATTTGGATACACTGAGTGGTAATGCTGCAGACGCACCAAAGGTGCACCAATGCCCACATGCGCCCGTCTGTGCCCCAAATGAGCCCAGCGCCAGCCACGCTGTCTAACTGGGAAGCATTGGAGCATTGTACCAGGGTGTTAGAAACTGGGCTCCTGGTTGACTGAAGTGTGAGCCCTGGTCAAACAGTAACCCCAATCCTACTAAGGTTAAGGTATCGGCAATCCCCAAGTGAAGCCTGTGCTCACCCTCTGGTAGCTTGACACAGAGCAGTCAGGCTTAACTTGAAGGCAATGTGTAAAGCATTAGTTCATCATTTGAAACATCAAAAACAGTGAAAACATCACACAAAAACATCCCACACAAGAGAAAATGTTAATAAGTAAAACAAGACCAAAACGACAAAAATTCAATACGTACAACCGGAGCTATTGTTTTTAAAGATTTAAGTGAAAATAGTGCCAAAAAGCACAAAAAGCCAATAAGGGATATCTGATAGCCCTGGACCGGGACCAAGTCAAAAGTTCAGGCCGACCACAATGGAGCATTTTGGCTACAGGGGCCCCTTTAGGCCCGCTGAACCAAAGTGCTTTACTCCTAGATGCATCTACATGGAGGACCCTGTTGACAGGGCTTGTGATGCAATGCTGTTAGCATGGTTTTCGAAGCTGCCATAGACAGGGATTCGAGAACCTTGCACTTGGAAGAGTGTTATGCAGTGGTGGTTGCGAAGACAATGCATCAACTTTGATCCACACAGCATTGGCGATGCGTCAGTTCGTATCCATGCAACTGCGATGCGTCAATGCCAATCCACGTAGCGGCAGTGATGTGCCGCTTGTGATCCGTGCAACGGTGCAAATGCATCGGTTCTAAAAGCTGGCGGTGCTTTAGGTTTTGGGCAGGTGGTGATAATTGAATTGCTTATTCGCAGTTCAGGTTCCTCAATCTCACAACTCTATAGCTGCCTGCTGGAAGGGCTGCCAGATGATCTAGATAAGCACAGGCAAAGATGGCAGGATAAATTGGGGGTTTTGGATTCTTGTTTCCTTAAGTGAGTCACATTTTGGAATTCCGTGCTGTGTTCGGCCAATATGCAATCACAACATTTCAAGACCCTGTTTGATCTTATATCACGTCTGCTAAAATTGCAAAATGGGGAGGAGTGGAGGGAATCCATTGTTTCAGGTGCAAGGCACATGCTGCGGACATAATACACATTTTCCACTTGCCCCTGTATTGAGCCACTCGGATGAGAAATATCAGCTTTTTTACAACTTGTTTTAAAGGAGGATGTGCCTCTGTCGCATCATCTTCTACGGTATTCATTAGGTTTTGACTGTAGTTTTCAACGTGTGCGTTCACAGTAACGGATTAACTGCCATTGTTTAAATGAAAAAAAGAATCCTGCTTACCTCCTCATGGAGACTGTCGGCGTCACCATGACACCATCCTTTGTGTGACGAGTCTTCACTCCAACCTGCCTGCGTCAGTACTCCTGTGTGGCGATTTTGGATGCATGTCCTTGCCGAGAACCACCCGGTTCTACGTTAATATGCGTGCCTCCATGTTAGGTGAATAATCCAGATGCACACTGTTTACGGGATCAGGTATTGACGACAATGTCAATGGAGTGTTTCGGATTACCAGGAACTTTACTACGCAGAGATCGGCAGTGAGTCAGAGAGATATGTGGATATATTTTATCAGTTAATTTTCCTGCTTTTGCTGATGGGTATATATCGTTTTTTTATTAAGAGCTGGACATTTCTGGTAAATTGCTGTGAGATTATTGACAGCGTGTCCTTGAACTCAAAATGACTAAAACTAGAACACATGTGAGAGGAATAGAGCAAGCTCTCCTGCCTTTGTCATGATGTGATCTTAGAACCGGGACAAGAGTGAGTCAGACAGCATAAAATAGGGACAATGTTCCAGAACTGTAAGCGGTGGATCAGAGAGTCCATAATGGGGACAAATATCCCAGAAACAAAACCAAGTCTGAGTGTGTGAATAAAAAAAACAGTGATAAGTGGCAGAGAGCCCGGAACTGGGACAACGATTCTAGAAGTTAGAGTCAAGTGTGAGCCTGGAACAGGGATAGTAATCCCAGACGTCGGTCATTGAGATAGGATTTTGGAGGGGATAAAGGTCCCAGAACTTGAACCACGACTGCTCAAAAAACGGGGACAAAGAGCCCATGTTGGGGACAAAGGTCCCAGAAATTGAACCACAACAGTTAGCTCTAAATGGGTACAAGGGTCCCAGAAGTGGAAGATTGTTGTGCATGAGTTGGCGTTGAGGTGTTAGGCCACTCATTGGTATGAGTTGTGTATGAGATGGCTGTGTTCTATGTTAAGTCACTCATTAGTAGGTATTATTTGTTGTATAATGGTACGTGAATGAGACTCAGTGTCTCAGTGTTTGAGATTTGTGGTAAGGGAGAGTAGTAGTTTTATTGGGAGTGTGAAGTAGAAGTATTATTAGGGTGTTTGTTTACTGACCTGGGGTGTACACATTGTTTCCTGATATATATGTATTGTTTTAAGGTTTGTTCCCCGTATGTTGCTCGTCGTACCGGTCTGGCCAACTGGTGTGATCTATGGCATATGGGTTTTGGTGTTTGTGGTAGGATGGTGGTTTAATTCAGGAAGTGTTGTGATACTTAGGTCAGAATGTGATGTGGTGTGAAATCTGTGTGCGAGATGAGATGTAGCTTGATGTGATATGACGTTTCTTTTATGTGAGTTTGATGAGACGTGGTATGGTGTGACAGGGTATGATGTGGGATGTTTATATTGTAATGCATTATTTTATTACTATTGGTGCATTGTATTCAATTTCGTGACTATATGTTATTTGCCATATTGTCATTGTTTTATTGTATCATCTAATTTATTTTACGATGCACTTGTTCCCCGTAAAGAAGGGAGATATGTTGTAACTTATGTTTCCCTGCTGCTCAGCTAGAATGACTGTGGTGTGGAATGTTGGATGGATGGAATGTTGGATGTCTGTGAATGTCAGTTGGGTGTGGGCTGAGCAGCAGGACGGCTGTTCCTGGTGGGGTTTCTCTTGATTACTTAACAACTTGAATAAAGATCTTAACCAATCTACATAAGAAGACTGGATTTATACTTCGATTGATTACAACATTGCTCAAAACACCCGACAATCAGCCTTCTCTATTATCTTGACACTAGGCACACTGCATGATTTGCCTTATGAAATAAATGGCCCCTTCCTACCATTCCATATCCTCTTACCAAAGTTCTGTACTTCGAATCGCCCCCTGTGCTGCCTTTGTGGCTTTCGCAGAGAAGTTGGTCCAAGAGCAGGTTTACCTCTGGGCGAGACGCTTCTGTATCCGCAGTTGAAAGAGCGAGCAGCCTGCCCAGGTGACGCTGGATGTGCTCAGTTGGCTCCGAAGTACGATGCAGGATCTCCCCTCCACGTTCCTCCACAAGTATGTTCACACTGCCCTGTGCGGTACCTCACTATGGTAACTGCCAGAAACAGCCAATTGCAACACACATAAAACCCTCTGAGCCAATTGGAAGGATGTAGTGTCGCGATATCACCCCTGACGTGACACGCGTTGGTGTGCACGTCAGGGCACGTCATTTTATCCCCTAATAAATACTACGTCACGCAGGCACGTAGGCAGAAGCGCCACGGCTGCGGAGACGGAGAGTACACTACACTTGTGTCCCGCGTACTTCTTCCAGCACGCGTGTTGGGCTCATCCAGTGGGGGTCGACTGCACATGCCCCCAGCGACACCACAAACTGGCGACGAGGGTGGGATTGCCCCCGCTCCAGCTCTGCGCGTCCGGTCGGTGTGGCGGCCGTCAGCGCTCCTCGCTCGCGGTGCTCGTGCCCCGCCGGAGCGCGCTCCTGTCCCTGCCTCCCGGGCCTGCCTGGTTCGTGCGCGGAAGCGCCGAGTGCTCCGTGGTGCTGGTGATTCGCGCTGGGGCCGTCTCTGGCATCGGCGCCCCAGCGCGCTTCGTTGACCTCACGTGCCCTGCCCCCCCCTGGCCTGGAGAGCGCGCTGCGCCTGTCGTGCCCTGCCTCCTGGGACAAATAGCGCCGCCTGGGCCTGCAGCTGCCTGGAAGGTAGGACCACGTGCCCTGAGCCTGTCTGAGCCATTGATCACGGTCCCTGCTGTCCTGGAGCCCCCCTCCTGGGGAATCTGACACTGTGTAAGGGGGAAGGTCCCGCAGCCCACGTCGAGGCCCTCATTGTCCTGGGGTGGAGAAGGTCTCGCCCAGCGCTAGAGCGCACGTGCCCGAAGGTCTCGCCCAGCGCTAGAAGGTCTCGCCCAGCGCTAGAGCGCACGTGCCCGAAGGTCTCGCCCAGCGCTAGCACACACGTGAGAAGGAGGTTCTGTTCAACGCAAGCCGCGCACGTGCAACATGGCGACAATTCCGCCAATAGAGCCATTCTCTGTCGAGGGGCCCCCATCGACGGTTGCGGCCCGATGGAGAGACTGGGAGGACAGAGTGCGCATATTCTTCGAAGCCACGAAGGTCCACAGGGATCAAAAGCGCGCAATGATAATTCACCTAGGTGGGAAAGAGATCCACAATATAGTGAAGACGCTTGCGGAAGCCACCCCCAAGACGCACACGACGCTAATAGCGGCGCTCAACGAACACTTCGAGCCAATTGCAAACCGCGACTATGAACGCTTCATATTTCGCCAGGCGCGCCAATTGCCGGAGGAGTCCCTTGACAAATTCTACGCTCGTCTAAAGAACTTGGCGGCCACCTGTGGGTTTCGAGACGAGACGGAGGAGATAAGAGGCCAGATAATACAGGGGTGTGCGTCCGTCAAGCTGAGGGAGAGGATCTTGGAGGAATCCGGGAAGCCCCTAGCTGATATCCTGACGATGGGCCGAACGAAGGAACTGTCCAAGGCGCGCGCTGCGCACATGGAGGCGGCCCTGCAAGTGCCAGTAAAGACCGAGACGGTCAACGCGGTGGCAGTCAAGCCTAAACAGAGGTGGCCCCGACGAAAGCCAGGCCCGGCTGCTCAAGAACAACCAAAGTCCTGTGGGTACTGCGGTGGCTCGCCCCACACCCCGTCGGAGTGCCCAGCGCGAGGGACCAAGTGCAGAGGGTGTGGACGTTTCAACCACTTTGAGAAAGTGTGCCGTTCGAAGGGCTTCCGAAAGCCCCGCCAAGCCGTTAACACGGTCGAGGAAGGAGGTCCGGGGGCCAGCGACATGGACGACGATGAAGAGGAGGAAAAAGTCATACACCGGGTACACATGATAGGCACGGCGGCCCGCCGGACTAGGAGACTGCCGCAATGCAGCATCCGAGTAGGGTCACAAGACGTCACGACCGTGGTAGACACAGGGGCCAGCATCAACATCATGGCTGCCGCGATGCACAAATCCATGCGCCCACAGCCCACGCTCCAGCCCTCGACGATCACGGTGTTCGCCTATGGACAGGAAGAACCGTTGAAGGTACGAGGAAAGTTCCGAACGGTGATATCCCATGGGACGAGGTCCATCACGTCGAATGTCTACGTCACCGAAGATGGACAAGGCATGCTCCTGGGCTGTCGGGCGGCAGAAGATCTGGGAGTGGTGACGTTCGCGTTCGGAGTACACCAAGAGTCAGTGCACCACACCCTGGAGGAGTTCGAGGAAATCTTTCAAGGGATAGGCAAGTTCCGGGGAAAAGAAGTCCACCTGCATATCGATCCCACTGTCCAGCCGGTAGCCCTCCGGCACCGCCGCATAGCGTTCCACCTCAGGCCACTGGTGGAAGCGGAATTGAAGAAGCTAGAGGCAGCGGGGATCATTGAGAAGGTATCCGGACCGACCCCGTGGGTGTCGCCAATTGTCGTGGCGAAGAAACCCAAGCAGCCAGGCGCTGTCAGAATATGCGTGGACATGAGGCTCCCCAACGCTGCCATCAAAAGGGAGCGACACATCACCCCGACCATCGATGACATCGTTGGGGAAATGGCCGGCGCCAAGTGGTTTTCAAAGCTGGACCTACGATCAGGGTATCACCAGTTAGTTCTAGACGAAGCATCCCGGAACATAACCACGTTCTCCACCCATGTAGGTCTGAGGCGGTACACGAGGCTGAGCTTCGGGGTGTCGAGCGCTGCGGAGGTATTCCAGAACGTAATACAGGAACTGATCGCAGGGATCCCCGGAGCGATCAACGTCAGTGATGACATCATGGTCCATGCCACGACCGTAGCGGAACACAACGAGAGACTGGTGCAGGTGCTACGACGCATACGAGACGCAGGCCTCACGCTACATCGGGAGAAGTGCGAATTCCTGTGCCGGAAGATCCAGTTCTTCGGCTATACTTTCTCGGCCGATGGTGTCAACCCGGATCCGGACAAGGTCAAGGACATCAAGGAGGCAGCCGCCCCTGCCAATGTCACGGAGGTGAGGAGCTTTCTAGGAATGGTGAACTACTGTGGCAGGTTCATTAAGGATCTGGCGAACCTCACGGCGCCACTGAGAGAACTTACTAAGGAATCAACCCCCTGGACATGGAACAGTGACCAGAGCCGAGCCTTCGAGGAAGTCAAACAGGCACTCTCGGAAGCCACGACGCTGGCCTTCTTTGACCCGGCCAAGCTGACACAGATCGCTGTCGATGCCGGCCCAGTCGGGCTGGGCGCGGTCCTGCTGCAAAGGAAGACAAGTGCCGAGGAATGGGCCCCCGTGGCTTTCGCCAGCCGGTCCCTCACTGAGGTGGAGCAGAGATACTCCCAAATAGAAAAAGAGGCGATCGCCATTCATTGGGGGTGTCGTCACTTCCACCTGTATGTCTACGGCAAACCCTTTGTTGTGACCACGGATCACAAGCCACTGGTATCCCTGTTTGCAGGCACCTCCACTAAGCCACCACCAAGAATCGAAAAGTGGATGTTGCAACTACAAGACTATAACTGCAGGATCGAGTATCAGCCGGGTGCGCGGAACCCGGCGGACTACCTATCTCGCCACCCCCGCACAGCCACTCCAAAAGAAATGAAGGAGGCGGCAGAAACAGAGGAGTATGTCCGGTGCATCACGGCGCGGTCATGTCCCCGGCCTGTGTCCATGGCTAGCCTGTCTCAGGCCACCAGTGAAGACGAGTGCCTACAAAGAGCAAGAGCGGCGGTCCGAGACAACAGCTGGGCCCGCGCCAGAGAGGAGTGGAAGAGTTTAACACCTCAGGCGAAACAGATAATGGAGAGCCTGTACCATGTGAGAACAGAACTGACGGAAGACGATACAGGGTGTTTGCTGAGAGGCCACCGGCTGGTCATACCGACGTCCCTCACCCAGAGAGTGGTGGATCTGGCTCACGTCGGTCACCAAGGCATGGTCAAGACTAAGTCAAGGCTCCGAACCAAGGTGTGGTTCCCTCTCATGGACGAAATTGTGGAGGCCACCGTTCGAGAATGCCAAGCGTGCCAGTTAACCGGAGAGGTGCCCCGGCCAGCCCCCGTGGTGATGGAGCCTCGCCCGAGGAGGTCCTGGTCCAAGATCAGCGTCGATTTTGGCAGCTTGCCAGACGGACGGCACACCTTGGTGGCTATAGATGATCACTCCAAGTACCCGGAAGTGGAGATATTGACGGTCCTGAGCGCTCAGGAAGTAATCCCGAAGCTCGAGAAAATCATGGCAACACACGGCATCGTCAAGGAGATCAGAACTGATAATGGGTCACCCTTTCAGAGTCAAGACTTCGCGGCGTACCTACAGACTCTTGGGGTTCATCACCGGCGAATCACCCCCCGATGGCCTCAAGTGAACGGAGAAGCTGAGCGCTTCATGAGGACACTCAATAAAGTGATACGGATTGCCCATGAAAAGAGCCAGTCTGTGGAACTTGCCATCTTCACATTTCTCCGCAGCTATCGCCAAACGCCCCACTCAATTACGGGAGTAGCACCGGCGCACCTGCTGATGGGGCGGGTTGTCACCGACTCAATACCGCATCACCCAGAGTGGAAGCCCGAAACTCCCAATGACAGTGCCATTGATGCGCATCGACGGGAAGCGTTTGCTCACGCCGACGCCCGCCGGCGGGCAGTGTCCTCACCACTAGCCCCAGGTGACAATGTACTGATCCGCAATCGGATGCCAGGGGGCAAGTTTCGCCTGAATTTTGAACCTCAGCCCTGGACTGTGGAGAAAGTCAGAGGCACGTGCATGACAGCCCGAAAAGGGGCTGAAAAAATAACAAGGAATGTTTCATACTTCAAGAAAGTCCCAGTGCCCTCCGGAGTGGAGGAACGATGCCAGGACAGGGCTAGGATGGACATGCCGCGAGATGAGAGACTAGTAGAGCTCGAGAGCCAGGCGAGTGGAGGAGCGGAGTCCACTGGTCATGGACTTGACACCAGGCAGTACCAGCCAGAGAACTTGCCACCCGAAGCAGCCGGCGTGCCTGAGGCCGGAGAGAGCGGTGCAGATGGCGACTCCGGGAGCGGAGGTCCGGATGTTGTGGTGGACCGTGGTGGAGTGCGATATGACCTGCGGCCGCACCCCGTGGCCTCCAGGCGGCTACGTGACTACGTCAAGTAAGACTGTTTAAGTTTTTGTTTGTTACAATTTCAGACTGCAGATGCTGAAGGCAGAGGTGCGGGACACTATGAGACCTGTTGTCCATACCTTAGGGTGCCGTCACAAATCTGGGGTCATGCTATTTTGTTGTTTTGTGTGTTGGGGAGGAATGTAGTGTCGCGATATCACCCCTGACGTGACACGCGTTGGCGTGCACGTCAGGGCACGTCATTTTATCCCCTAATAAATACTACGTCACGCAGGCACGTAGGCAGAAGCGCCACGGCTGCGGAGACGGAGAGTACACTACACTTGTGTCCCGCGTACTTCTTCCAGCACGCGTGTTGGGCTCATCCAGTGGGGGTCGACTGCACATGCCCCCAGCGACACCACAGAAGGATGCCTCTAGTGTGGGCCGTTCAAGGAGTAGTAGAAACAACAATTTCCTAATATTGATCGGCAATAGATAGATCTGAAAGACTATCGAAGAAGGTTGCCTCTTTTGTCCTTCTTTCTTTGAATCTTTTTCATCTCTGGGTTGATTTACTGTAGTTTAGGAGCTCCGCCCCTCAACACCACCGTCTTGTTTTTCACCTGGCTTTTGTCCAATGCCGACAGGTGGTCACAGTTCTGCCCTGTCAGAGATCTTGGAGGACCAAGTGTTTTCACTGCATCATCCCTTAATGGTGCAGTGGTTTTCTCTGAGAGAGCTCAATTCCCAGAGTTCCCCTCTCTTTCTCCACACCCTCCACTGCTGCGTTTCGGGTATTGGCAGCCCTTTCAGATGCTGTGCCCGGCACTTTTCCTGCAATCTCGCTGGGTGTGCAATCGAAGTCTCCTAAGTTGACTTTCCAGGTATGTGGATTTGGGAGTTGGGGGAAATGTTTAGTTGTGCAGTGATCCACTATGATCAGCCGTAATTGACCCCGGGTTGGATTTAAACTATGACGTTGTTTCCAGAGGTGGGCTGCGGGGGCTAACTCCACCATTTAGCGGTATCAACGTTTTTTTGCTGAACTCCTAGCTCCAAGTGGAAAGCGGAGTTGGAAAAATTCAGCAAACTTGGCTGGCGGAGCGGAGTTCGCCTCCCACCCTTAGTTCTTTGAGCATTTGTAGCGAAAAAATGTAAAGAGCAAACAAATGATGGACGGAATGCTGACAATTCAAACATTCTCCCCCAGTCAAAAGATCTGGGTTAAATTCATCATTCTTTTGCTCACCATGCCACCCCAGTTTAGACCTGGCTATATGCAAATCAATCTTGACCCTATGCCTCATGGGAACAGTCCAGACCGAACTGCCAGGCCAGGTCCTCCCTGGACCAGAAACAAGCATCCTAGGACGGGTTTCAAGGTATGTCACCCTTCTTCAGCCAGGCTAGCTTGAATCCAGTGGCACAGTGAGCAAGGGACCCACGTCTGGGCATACCCAGTGCTTTAAATGGGCCGGTACTCACCGGTACGGAGCACCTGCACTTTTTATTTTTCTCCCTTTGAGTACCGGAACTTTTCCTTCGCCAAGGACAGTACCGGTACTCAGGGGAAACTCAGGCAGTGCAGGATGGCACTGGAGACTGTGCTGCGCAGAAAGTGCTCTGCTTGGCAAAAAAGAGAAGGCAGAATGGAGGGAGGGGCAGTGTATGCCGCTGAATGGAGCCGCTGCTGAGCAGTCCAGCAGCGACTCATTAGCATCACTTAACGGCCCTCTGTGAAAAAAAGTGAAGGGTCCAATCAGACCCTGCCCAGTCAATCACACTGTAGGTGTGGGACTCTGAGCCTATCCCCCACCCCACAAATCTAATTACAGCGTGACACCCGAGAAGAATGCAACTTTCAGCACGAGTCTGCAGGAGGGGCGGGGCTACCCAGCATCAGATTGGAAAGGCGGACATTGGGTGATGGGATGGTGCCTAAGGGTCTCTCTGCTTTTCTTCCCTGCTCCCTGGCCATGCTAGCGCCCTGAAGCTGTAGTTTGCTGGGAAAGGGGAGAGTTAGTGAATTGGACTTGCTGTGTGCCTGTTGTTAGCACCTTCGCTCCAGTGTCTTTCAGGCCGTGGTGGGGGGTTTATGCTTGCATCGGCTGTGAGGCATCTTTCTCAGATAGGAACATTGAGAGGCTGTGAGGCATCTTTCTCAGATAGGAACATTGAGAGACTGTGAGGCATCTTTCCTAGATAGGAACATTGAGAGGCTGTGAGGCATCTTTCCCAGATAGGAACATTGAGAGGCTGTGAGGCATCTTTCCCAGATAGGAACATTGAGAGGCTGCAAAGCATCTTTCTCAGATAGGAACATTGAGAGGCTGCGAGGCATCTTTCCCAGATAGGAACATTGAGAGGCTGCGAGGCATCTTTCCCAGATAGGAACATTGAGAGGCTGTGAGGCATCTTTCCCAGATAGGAACATTGAGAGGCTGCGAGGCATCTTTCCCAGATAGGAACATTGAGAGGCTGTGAGGCATCTTTCCCAGATAGGAACATTGAGAGGCTGTGAGGCATCTTGGCATCTTTCCCAGATAGGAACATTGAGAGGCTGTGAGGCATCTTTCCCAGATAGGAACATTGAGAGGCTGTGAGGCATCTTTCCCAGATAGGAACATTGAGAGGATGTAATGTTAGGGCCGGTCAGAGCTGCCTAACAAGGAACTATGAAAATAGGTTTGAGTCCCAGCTTCAGCTCAACATCCTGTGATTCTGAGCAAATGACTTAATTGTCCTAGGCCTAAAACACAAATTAATGTGACTTTCTGTAATGTAACTGGTGCTCAAGTAATCTCTGCCCTTGTGTGTCTGCTATGTTTGTGTGTTTGCCTGCATTTGTATGCCTGTTTTTGTAAGAAAAAAGTGAGAGAAAGAGAGAGAATCAAGACACTCTCAGGAGGTATTTTAAAGAAAATGGGTGGCACTTTGTGTGTACATGTCTGCTCGGCGACAAAGATTCGTAAATAACGAAAAAAAGGGTTGGTGGTTGGGTGAGTGAGTGGATGGATGAGTGAGCAAGGGTGGATGTATGTATGGATGGATGAATAGATGGATGGATGAGTGAAAGCATGCAGGGGTGAAAGAGTGTGGTAAATAAAATATTACGCTCTCAGAATTTTTCATAATATCAATAGGATCATGCATAAAGCAAGAGGCTGAGTCTGTGGTATCAGGTTCTAAAAGGGCTTTATTCCAATAACTCGAGTCAAAGGGAGAATATTTCCATCACCAAAAAAGGATCTGGACGGGGCTGAAAAGTATTCTCAATATTCTCAAAACATTATTCACAGAGTACAGTATATATACATTTCTCAATTGTACGTAAGCAAAAGAGCAAGAGAGAATGAGATAAGAGCATGTGGGCGTGTAAGTAGGCGTGAAGGTGGGCGTCCATGTGGGCGTCCACTTGATGATAATAGGTAATTTGTCATAGGTGGGTGGATACCTGGAGGGGGTTGCGTGATCTGCTGGAATTGTACTGGAACTTTGCCTTACTTGTGCTCAACTAGAGCATGACGTGTAACTGACGTGAGGAGGGTTGCTATGCAACCGAACAAGTCTGGAAGTGAGGCCTTCAGTGTCAGAACGACCAGCACATCTTGTATTATCTGATATCCGATGTCTGGAGCAGGGACTGATTTGTGACATAGGTTGCTCATCACCAAGAGCCGATGTGGCATCTATTTCTTCATTTACTTTATTTACTGCAGAGGCCTTACATGGGGGCTATGGGCTTTTTACTGACGTGAGCTTTGCAATCTCACAAAGAGAGACAGTAAGGCTGGGCTCCCTCCTTGCAGATGGGTCGCGTTCATTCCTCCTTCACCAGGCAAGAATGTATTTCTCGAGGAGCGGAACAGATAACTTGAAGGCTGAATACAGTTTTTGGCAGGCAACAGACAGGCTGAGTCAGGCACGGTTAGCTGCGCAGGGAGTGGGACAAAGTTCATGGATACAGATGCGAGCTCAGACTGGAGCTGTCAGAGGTAGAAAGCAGGGAAAGGCTTGATGGCAGAATTCAGGGCCTACTCGCCTGAACTGTAAAATGGAGTAACTGAGCCATATAAAGTCGGTGGCCTTTTGTACTTAGGAATCGAATATCCGGCCCATTCATGGCGGATCTGAAAGAGGACATGTTGACGGTGGACGCACATGTGTTTGCGTCTTCATAACTAGAACTGGAGGGAACATACATGTACTTGTAACATATACATGGAACCGTTGGGGTCTAAGATAGAGGACATAACTGATCATAAAAATCCATATTTCCACATTCCCTCCTTGTCCCCTACTTGGCCCTTAGGAGATATCAATCTTCATTAATCCATTGATCTGTTCATGTAACATCATTTGCTCTTCTTTCTTCTTCCGGGATTTTGAATGAAAACTTGAATGTGGAATACACGATGTGGCACACAGACCACAAATCGCTGGCCCACATTGTAGACACAGGCAGCAACTGAATATTATTAATAGTATCAACCCACAGACGGTCAACACTTTCCATCCCCAAGCCGATATTAATCCCCAGAGCCAACCGGACCATGTCCACGTGCCTGGGTCTTGATGTATGCTTTGGGTAATCTTGTGGAGCCTTGTTATTGCTTTGTATACAGACGGTGCGTTATTAGGAATGAAAGAAATGATATGTAGCACGTCCCACCCCAGTCTAAGGGCAGTTGCACATAGGCTGTCTGGCCACAAATAAAGTAGGTGTGTCGTGATGCTCTGAAATAGGACTTTCCTTTGTCTTTGAATACTATTATAGTATCACACTCACTGTGCCCCAAATGTACTGAACCTTCTTTTCTGACACACAAGTTCCCTTTTACTGGCAGGACTGTAATTGAAGGCGGACCTGACATGTGTTGGGGCTTTACGTTCAACACTATGAAATCGAGGGTCACATTTCCTTGCAGATACTCTTCATTTTCTAGATCTGTACCTTTCATTTGGGAAAGTCCCTCTTCATCTGGGAAACATGCTTTGTTCATGACTTTATTCAAGTTACCCCATACCCACTCGCCCCTACACTCCTTGTCTTGACATTCTTTGGCATCACCGTTGATGGATGTCATTAAGGCAAACCATGCTCCGCAAGAACCATTATGGGAGAATGGAAAAGGAAAAAAGAGGCAAGACTCCCTTTACCTTCTGATACGGGGGAAGTCGGCCACAGACCCAGCAGTCTGTAGCATTGCTAGTCTGATGTGAATGGTGCAGCGTCTGAATAAAGGTATTGTTGCGTAGGGCAAGTCGATATGATAACTCATGGGATGGCAGATCACTAAATGTGTGCTTTATGGTATCATTAGTGGAGGAGTATAAGAGTGAGGCAATAGAAGGAAAAATAGCATGTAGTATTAAGCTGATACATATTATCGTGATGCTCTTTTTATCAATGTTATTGTCCAAGATCTTATGCAAGCCAGAATACATGTTCAACCGCTTCACCACCTAGTGGACTTAATTGATCAAACGGGTTCTGACTTTTTAGATCAAAGTTTAGCTTTGTGGAAACTTCTGGGGAGTCTCCTCTAGAAAATGTTGTTTAGAGTCTTTCCTTTGTAAAAGAGTGGTGAAGGTGCAATCATCTTTTCCGCCCTTTGACTTTAACGGCCGTCCCCGTGGTCCAGAGCACTGACTTTGGCGCCTTCCATCCAGGAGCGATGGAGTATTCTTTGACCTGGGTGTTGTCAGGGAAGGCGGCAGCAACCTGCGAACAACAAGAGAGTAGTGCAGACATCAAGGAAGCCAGGTAATCTGTCAGCATGTTACTATTAACGTAAGTAATCTTTTAGGCATTGGAGTGCCCCACATATTTGGTGGTCTACCAAAGACCACTTCATAGGGAGATAAGCCTGTTCTAGAATGAGCTACCATTCGCATGTAAAAGAGGGCAACCGGCAGGGCTACCATCCAATCTACACCTTTGTCTGCGCAAATTTTAATGTCCGATTATGTCTTTCTACAAGGCCTGCTGCTTCAGGATATCGCACACAATGGAATTTCCAGGTATACCCTAACACAAGGGACACCTGCTTCATTAGTACCAGGACAAATTTGTAACCTCTACATCTGTTTATTTGGATATAATCCATTTGGAGCACTTCAAAAGGGTGGTCAGGTGGATGGAATCCACCTTGTTCCATCGGAATGCCTTTACCTGTATTGAATTGGCAACAGATCATACATGTTCTGACCTTTTGTTTCGCTGCTGCACGCAGGTGCTTGTTGAACCATATATTCTGTAAGCTATCTATCATTGCTTTCTCTCCTAAGTGTGCAGGACTATGTGCGGTATTTATAATCACTTGTACCATCGAATCAGGAAGAAACTATGTGGATTTGCCCTTATTCATCCAACCCTGATCAGTCAGCACCCCTCCTTGTTCCGACCATTTCTTTAATTCGTCCATAGTAGCATGTGTCTGAATGTCTTGTACATCCCTGGAAGGATCCCTAACTGTCATGGCTTTGGACAGTGATAGTATCTGTAACTTTGTCATGTCTAGTGGGGTCTGAGCTGTCTGTTTAGCAGTTCGGTCTGCCAGATCATTGCCTTGGGAAATGGTATCTGTGGCTCTAGTATGTGCTTTACATTTTAGGATAGCTATGGCTGTTAGTAAATGTATCGCTTCCAGAAGGGCTTGAATATGGGGGCCATGCTGTATCTTGGCCCCATGAGAGGTCAAGAAACCTCTTTCTCTCCACAGAATCGGTGTAAATGTTTACTCTCAGGTGCTTAGCTCTTATGCACGCTTGTGTCAGGGCGATGAGCTCTGCTGCTTGTGCTGACAATATGTCTATTCTTTTAGTCTCTATTATTACAGTATCAGTAGTCACTGCATATGCTGCCACTAATTCTCCCGCCCCTGTCCTCATGCATGAGCCGTCAACATATAGTGTTAGGTCGGGGTCTGGGAGTGCAACATCTGTCAAGTCTTGTCTTGATTTAGTCACGGTATGTATTACTTCAACACAGTCGTGTGGTGAAACGCTTTCTGTACTGGAGGGCAAAAGGGTAGCGGGATTCAGTATGTTGCATCGTCTGATCTCTATGTGTGGTTGAAATAGCGTCAACTCATAACCTGTCAGTCTAGCTACAGTCAGGTGTTGTGTTTGTGTCCGGTTCAAGAGAACCTCTACTGCGTGTGGTACTTGTACTGTCAGAGGGTGGCCCAGCACTATCGAGTCACTTTGTCTTATGGCTAAGGCCGTTGCTGCAACTTATTTTAGGCACGCAGGCAAAGCCTGTGCTACTGGGTCTAATGTACTAGAAAAATAAGCACAGGGCTCGTGTTTTCCTGCATGATCTTGTGTTAGGACAGATAGTGCTGTTCCATCCCGCTCTGTCACATAAAGCATAAACGATTTGTTGTAATCAGGGTTTGCTAAAACTGGTGCTTGACATAAAGCTCTCTTTAATTCTTCAAATGCCACAGTGTGTTCTTGAGGACTTTAGTCTTTTTGTGTCTTGGGCTGTGAAAAACCAGAAATCAAATGAATACGTTCCGGTGCCCACAACTAATTCCCCTGAAAGATCACAATAAAACATGAGAAAAAGGGGAAAGCACCATACCTATTTCCTCGGCTTAATTTCTAAGGGGGCTAATTTCTAAGGGGCTTAATTTCTTAAGGGGCTAGCGGGAAGCGAACCTCCTCAGGGGCCAGCAGAAAGCCAATATTCTCCTCCTTCCCCCCCTTTTTGACAGGAGGAAATCTGAAACAGATTTCACTGCTGTCAAACACTATCAAACCCTGTGTCTTGTCAACACTATTAATCCCTGTGTGTAGCTACTGGGCGTAAGCAAAATTATAGGAGATACACAGCGTATGTGAAACGGCGAGAAATCCTTCAAATTAATGTACAAACCTCATTGTGTTAGCTCATAAGCTGGCCAAATGACATCTCATATGCAAATGTCCCTATTACATGAACCTACACCAACCTGAAGTCAATATTAATGCTAGGAGGCCCTAATAGGAATGCTAAATTACCTAAATATTCGGAAAACCAAGTTTAAGAACAGTTGTTAATGTTGATAATTAATAATTTATCTGCTAAAGAAATCAGTCATTTTGCAATAATTTCCACCTATACAATAAATAGCCTAATTTAAAAACAAGTCAACTTTTGGGGCCACCACTTACAAGAATGAGCTTACTAAAGCAAACTGTAAAAAGGAAATCCTGTCAGATATTTTCTCATTACCCTAAATACCGAGCCTCATTTGTCACTCTGTGGTGGCAGTCCTTATTTAAAACAGGCCTTTCAAGAGTTAAGATGCGAGTGCACAGATCATAATTGTTCCTTAATGTCTAATCTGGAAACATATGACCGAGGCTGCCTGTCTATAAGAGAAAGGCAGTCATGTGATACATATTTTAGTCTTGCATAACTTTTCCTTCTTTTATTCATCTCCAATACCAATTAGACATACACTGATAACGTGTTGTCTGCTATTTTGACAGCATGATAAAAGTAATATCACGTCTGTGAAATTTAGTAATTGTGAACAAGTTCCAGCCAAGCGCTGTGCAAAGATCGCCGTCGTCACGACTATCTCTGTACTTGCACAGGAGAACTTTGTATTAAACGCTAAACAGACTGGTCAATACAACACAAAAACAAAACATATATAAAATACATATGCCAAGCCATCAGTATACCAAGCACAGAAAGCATAGACAATTGCACTAACATATATAAATGAGCAGCGATGCGCAATTACAGTACCTACAGCTCAGATGCGAACATTCTGGCCTGCTTAATTTGTCAGGCTTATAATCAATAACTGATTTACCTGCCCTATACACCTCCATCTGACAGTGGGTCATCCCAATGATGACCGTGTCAAGTCTGACACACAGGATCAGCAACAATAATCAAAAATGAAGAACACACGAACCTGTCTTTTTTTTTTATTTATTTTTTTTAAAAAATGAGCTATGCATCTTTGTACACAATGTACCCTCATGTCCTAGTCGAAGATGCATCTCCCATCTTTCCTCACAGACCCGTAACCACTGGATCATTTATCCAATGCAACTGGTGGCAGCTTGTGGCCACAATTCAAAAAGTCTGAATTTGAAAATCGTTTTTATATAGGCACATAGCCCTTAAAATTCCAAGCAAGAACAACATTTTACTTTCTGGCCAGAAGCAATATAACATTTGCTAAAAAATAAAACAAATCTTCTCCATAGACATTTCTCGGGGCACTTGTTTTGCACAGAATAGAACAAGGGAATCTTTCTCGACTCACATTTCTCAGCTGCCCTGTCTTATCAGAGAAGCTAAAAATAGCCCCTCAGCGCGGCTTGAGCCTGGGCTGCCAGCCATCTTTTTTTTTTGTTTTCCTACTCCCGGCCCCAAGGCTCTCCGGCTGCAGGCATTACACAGATGCGATCTCAGAGAAGCTTTCTAAGCAGTGCCTCTGTTCTGCTCCTCTCACCGGCCCCCACCTACACTGGCTACAAGGTCAGAATCTGTCTCCGATTTCTGTATCACATTCTGCTCTACACGGCCCCCACCTTCTCCTCACTCTGAAGCTGTCAAAGACAAAAAGACTACTCAATTCCATAAAAACTGCAATAATTCGCCCAATTGAAAA
Organism: Triturus cristatus; assembly: GCF_964204655.1. NCBI lineage: Eukaryota > Metazoa > Chordata > Amphibia > Caudata > Salamandridae > Triturus > Triturus cristatus. The sequence goes on along the minus strand of NC_140590.1, from coordinate 34,689,554 downwards.
ATTATTTTTACATACAATTTGCACTCAGGGGGTCATAATCTTACCGACTTGACCCAGCACATTGGCTCACTGGACCACCAAGAACACAAACCTGTATTCATGAACAATTTGCAAATTCAAAATACCCACAATTCTTTTTTCAAGCTAAACTTTTCACTAATTATTTTTTCGTTAACACTTTGTACATTAGGGGTGTCATCAAATCACAGATGTTGCTCCTTCTCTAGCTACACCCCTCTCAATTTCCTATTGACAACGTAGTCAAATGTTGGACCATGTAGACACCAGCCATGCGCTGTTCATTTGGTGGGTGGCTCAAGAACCTTTGGGCTACTATATCATTATTATATGTATCGTGGTACTTGCGGTGGCACTCTAACTCGCCTTTCTACTGGGGCCACTCTTGCTAGGTCCTCTGAAAGGACGGGATAAATACCAGCAACGTCAGTATTTCTTTTTCTGTCAGCCTGTGCTCATTTTACCAGCTCCAATTCCTCCTGTAACATCTCTTCCTTGGCTTTTCCAGACTCCAGTCTACTTCTCTCTGCTTCGTGAAACACTTACTCTGTCCTCCTATGTCACTCCTTGCGCCAAAACTCAATGGCATCCTTCCAAGCTGGTCTACATTTCCTCTTTCATAAGAGTGTTTCGTTGTCTGTCTACTTGTTCTGCTTTTACTCGGATACCTTCCTCAACTAATACGCTTTCTCGGGCTTTGTCTGAATCCTCCCTACTTTTCTCTTCTTTTCTGAGCGCTTTCTCTGTGCGTCTATGCAATTCTTTACGCCATAATTCAATGGCATATTTCTGTGACTGTCTGGCTGTCTTTTTCCATAACTCTTCTTCTACTCTCATGATGCAATCTGCATCCCATGTCCCAACTGCGGGCCACCTCTGACTTTCTGGTAAATCCTTGGTATAGTCCACCCATAAATCAAGAAATAATACGGCATCTAGGCCCTGCTTATGATACATAAAGTACCCTGAAGTGTCCCTAGGTGGAATGGGAACAGCTTCTTTGAGTACCCCTTTTCTTGTTTTGATCTGTCTTAATTTTGAAAAGAGCGGCATCTTTAAACCTTGCTACTTTATTCCTACTCTTAATACCTGGACTTGAACACAATTAAATACGATAAACATAATAATGAACACTCATTCATACCACAATTTTTAAAACATATTAAAACATTTAACATTTAACATTTAACGAACAACAATGATGGCCATTAAGGAACTAATCACTTAGCATAATACTCAGCAATAACTAGATGCTTCTGAATACTTGATATACTGCTAAACAGTACAGATACACTGCTGAAACAGTGCAGACCGGATTTGTGTACCCAAACCCGTCTTGACCGGCACAACCTATGTGCACGTCAGAACGCCTCCCCAGCAATGGTACTCACCGGGTAGCTCGGAACGGAAGGCCTCGGAACGGAACTGAACTGGACTGGACCGAACTGGACTGGACTGGACCCGACTCGTGACCTGGATACTTCGGAACTTCGGAATCTGGTGGGCCTCTGTATACCTCGGACACAGCTCTCTCGCAGGTGGGCTCTGGGTAGGACAATCTGCGTTCCTCACCGCCTCGTATGGATGCCTGGTCGCAGTCTGTCCCCTTCATTGGCCTGAGGGAGTTGGCGGGAAGACCCGCGACGTGCGCGCTTGAAGTCCATCACGGCTATGGAAGGGGGCAAAACTGGACCTTCATCTCCGGCGTGTGGGGAAAGAGATTAAACTGTTCGGGCGCCATTATGTGGTAAATAAAATATTACGCTCTCAGAATTTTTCATAATATCAATAGGATCATGCATAAAGCAAGAGGCTGAGTCTGTGGTATCAGGTTCTAAAAGGGCTTTATTCCAATAACTCGAGTCAAAGGGAGAATATTTCCATCACCAAAAAAGGATCTGGACGGGGCTGAAAAGTATTCTCAATATTCTCAAAACATTATTCACAGAGTACAGTATATATACATTTCTCAATTGTACGTAAGCAAAAGAGCAAGAGAGAATGAGATAAGAGCATGTGGGCGTGTAAGTAGGCGTGAAGGTGGGCGTCCATGTGGGCGTCCACTTGATGATAATAGGTAATTTGTCATAGGTGGGTGGATACCTGGAGGGGGTTGCGTGATCTGCTGGAATTGTACTGGAACTTTGCCTTACTTGTGCTCAACTAGAGCATGACGTGTAACTGACGTGAGGAGGGTTGCTATGCAACCGAACAAGTCTGGAAGTGAGGCCTTCAGTGTCAGAACGACCAGCACATCTTGTATTATCTGATATCCGATGTCTGGAGCAGGGACTGATTTGTGACATAGGTTGCTCATCACCAAGAGCCGATGTGGCATCTATTTCTTCATTTACTTCATTTACTGCAGAGGCCTTACATGGGGGCTATGGGCTTTTTACTGACGTGAGCTTTGCAATCTCACAAAGAGAGACAGTAAGGCTGGGCTCCCTCCTTGCAGATGGGTCGCGTTCATTCCTCCTTCACCAGGCAAGAATGTATTTCTCGAGGAGCGGAACAGATAACTTGAAGGCTGAATACAGTTTTTGGCAGGCAACAGACAGGCTGAGTCAGGCACCGTTAGCTGCGCAGGGAGTGGGACAAAGTTCATGGATACAGATGCGAGCTCAGACTGGAGCTGTCAGAGGTAGAAAGCAGGGAAAGGCTTGATGGCAGAATTCAGGGCCTACTCGCCTGAACTGTAAAATGGAGTAACTGAGCCATATAAAGTCGGTGGCCTTTTGTACTTAGGAATCGAATATCCGGCCCATTCATGGCGGATCTGAAAGAGGACATGTTGACGGTGGACGCACATGTGTTTGCGTCTTCATAACTAGAACTGGAGGGAACATACATGTACTTGTAACATATACATGGAACCGTTGGGGTCTAAGATAGGGGACATAACTGATCATAAAAATCCATATTTCCACAAGAGGGTGGATGATTGCCTAAAAGGGCGGATGATGGGTGGATAAGTCAAAGTTGGATAGATAAATGAAAGGGTGGATGATTGTTAGAAGGCGACCTCAGAGGAGCCCGGAGGGGGGCCCTGACTACCCTGAGACCAACCCTCGAGGTATCGTAGCCGGGCACTGGCGGGAGACTCCTCAGGGGAGGAATCTCGTATCTAGGATCGTACACTCGGCACCACACGACAAAGAGACGCCACACCGTGAGTTCTTAAGAACAGATCTTTATCAAATCGGAGTCGTAGGATCTTTATGATCAGCAAGGCAAATATATACAAGTAGAGCACGGGCTCACAGAGTCTCGGGGAGGGTAAGAGGTAGCGGGACAGTCTTTGGGGATATGGATCAAATGCAGGGGCGTACCCGGCGCACAGCTCACAATCCTCGAGCTGGGGGATACGCTTGTCGTCGTCGGGGTCCGGCGGGCCCAGGAGAGTCTGTGGGAGCCGCGAGTCACTCAGCAGTGTTCAAGCACAAGTTCGGAGGTCTTACGATTTTCAGGGAGCCGCGAGTCACTCAGCAGGGCTCAAGCACAAGTTCGGAGGTCTTACTATCTTCAGGGAGCCGCGAGTCACTCAGCAGGGCTCAAGCACAAGTTTGGAGGTCTTACGATCTTCCGGGAGCCGCGAGTCACTCAGCAGGGCTCAGGTGTTTCCAAAGGCGAATCTGCCGGATAGTCCCAGAGCACCCCTTGTTATAGGTCGACCCCTCTTTGATGTCCGGAGTCTGTGCAGGCAGGGGTCCTGTCACCTGGGGGTCGCTTGTCGGGGTTTCCTGCCAGTGTCTTTTGATCCTTTCAGGGCCGGGTTGGGAGGAGTCCCAGACACCCAGCAGGCGTGGAGCCAGCCCTTGGGGAGGCCGGAGGGTCGATCGAAACCCACCTTCCCAGGGGAGCTCAGAGGTGCGATGGAAACTGCTCCTCCCTCTCTCATCCCAATGGGAGCGCGATGTTCTCCAGCCGGAGTGGCGCCACTAGGCCAGGGTCGCGCTGGGGGCCGGGCGGCCATCTTGGTGCATGAAGTGGGCACACGGGCCCGGTGTGGCCGAAAGGAGGAAGGCCACGGACGGGGAAGTCCGGGTCGGGTGTGTGTGTGTTCTGGTGGGAAGGATCGGCTAGGCCGTGCGCTCGGGGGCTGCATGAGGTGCATGGGTCAGGATATGTGGTGCGGGGACAGGGATGGCCATGCCACGAGGCCGGGTCTAACAATGATGGATGAGTGAAAGGAGGGATTGAGTGAAAGGGTGGATGGAATGAAAGGGTGGATGGAATGAAAAGGTGGATGGAATAAAAGAGTGAAAAGGTTGATGGATGGATGAGCGAATGGATTGATGGATGAGGGAAAAGGTGGATAAAGAGATGGATGAGTGAAAGGATGAATGGATAGGTTTGGAGATGGATGGATAGGTTTGGATATGAAGGGTGGATAGACGGAATGGTGAAAAACGAACTGATTGATGAAAGACTGAATAGACAATAGAATGTAAAGGTTAAATGGTGGACATTCAACAAATTGGGAAAACAGTTATTTCAAGCGCTCAGCAGATGTAGGTCAAACAGTCAACAATGTCCAAGTCCAAAAATGGTGCTCAGGAGGAAGGGATTGGTTCCCACAACCCCAATAGGACAACCAAGGTGGTCCAGAACTATACTCAAACACCTCCGAGCACTCAAAACTCCATGTTGAAAAAGTTCCAAAAATTAGAATCATCAGTTGATAAGATTCATCCACTGTTCATTCATCAGGACAGCAGTTCAATACAAGCGCAGCCGACACGTGTTTCGTTAAGTCATATCACACTCACAACTTCTTCAGGGCTGAAATAGCAATTCTTAGCGCTCCTTCAAGTCCACAAAAAGAAGAAATATTATCCATCCAATCCGGTCTCCAGTAAATGAACCCTTATACACTCCTCATTTGCTTAAGGACTTCCCAAGTTACTTCCTTCTTATTTTATAAGAATTGACATTTATAGGTAAATGGTAGGATGAAAGGATGAATTGATAGATCGATGGAAGAGACAAGAGATTTCTTCTGGGGAGGGTCATGATTGTTTGCTTCATTTGCTTGGTGCCATAAGATCTTTTGTTCGAAGTGGGGGTATTTTCAGTTTCTTCCTACTCGGATGCTTAAAAATATATAGTATTGTGCCAAACAGCAATTAACAGTATGACATTAAAAAAGCTGCAACTATTGCAAAAAAAAAGGAAATGTTAACATATTATCGCATTTCTCTTTCATTTTGTGTAATAAGTTCACTTGCTTTGTTTGTATCAACACATTTCTCGTGTTTTGGTGTGTGCTGCAACTAATACAGAAGTCGTTAAGTATCATCATGTCTGGCCTTTAGCCCCGCCCCTAGCCCCGCCCCCTCACTAAACCTGTAGCTCATTTTAATGAGTACCTGCACTTATCTTTTCCCATTTAAAGCACTGGGCATACCCATTCCACTTAGGGCAAAAAGAGTTACAGCAAACAAATGATGGACGGAATGCTGACAATGCAAACATTCTCCCCCAGATGTGGGTCCCCTGCTCACTGTGCCACTGGATTCAAGCTAGTCTGGCTGAAGAAGGGTGGCATACCCTGAAACTAGCCCCAGGATGCTTGTTTCCAGTCCAGAGAGGACCTGGCCCGGCAGTTCGGTCTGTACTGTTCCGATGAGGCACAGGGTCAAGACTGATTTGCATATGGCTGGGTCCAAACTGGGGTGGCGCAGTGGGCAAAAGAACGATGGATTTAACCCAGATCTTTTGACTGGGGGAGAATGTTTGCATTGTCAGCATTCAGTCCATCCTTTGTTTGCTATCACACTTTTTGCCCTAAGTTGGCAGGGTATGCCCAGACGTGGGTCCCTTGCTCACTGTGCCACTGGATTCAAGCTAGCCTGGCTGAAGAAGGGTGACATACCCTGAAACCGTTCCCAGCATGCTTGTTTCCGGTCCAGGGAGGACCTGGCCCGGCAGTTCGGTCTGGACTGTTCCCATGAGGCACAGGATCAAGACTGATTTGCATATGGGTGGGTCCAAACTGGGGTGGCGTAGTGGGCAAAAGAACAATGGATTTTAACCCAGATCTTTTGACTGGGGCAGAATGTTTGCATTGTCAGCATTGCATCCATCATTTGTTTGCTGTAACACAAAAAATGTCTACGGCCCAAATTTGGGATTTTGGCCTTTTCTGTCCCTGAGGCTCTGATCAGGTCAGCCAGCTAGCCCTTGTAGTCACTCTGGTATTCCTGGATTCAAGCAGCGGAACAGGGCTCAAGCAGAAGGGAAGGCCTCTGAGGCTCAATGCATGCTTCAGGCTAGGAAGCAGGCAGCGCTTTCAGGTGCAGCATGGCAGTCCTCTGAAATACACAGCAGGTCACAGCTGCTGGCAGTCCTCTGAGAGTCACTTTGCAGGTCCAGAAGTGAACTGATGAATGGGTCTGAAGGACCTGTTTTTATACCTGGTGCCTTCTTTGAAGTATGATGTTTCTAAATAATTCCCTTTAAGTGCTTGCTTCAAGTTTCCTGCCTCCCCTGCCCTGGCTGCAGGCTAGCAGCATGAACAATGCAGTGTTGACATGTCCTTTATGTGAAAGAAGGTCACAACCTATAGATTTGCAATTGGAGCTGTGCCCAGCTCCACCCCTCATCCTACCGGTAATGGCCCATCCAGGAATACCTAACCCTCTATTATGTGTGGTTTTGGGAGAAGTAAACAAAGTCCATCTGCCAACTACTCCTAGTCATGTGACCCAGGAACAGGCTGCAGGGACCACAAGTTAGAGCAGGGAAATGGCAACTTTAAAAAAACTGCATTTTTAAAATTATAACTTAAAATACAACTTTACCACTAAGGAGGATATTAAATTTAAATTTCTCAGTCACCACTCATGAAATCTTTACCTGTTCCCAATCAAACGTTATTAAATGTAATGAGGCAGCCCAATGTTATCCTATGGTAGAGGTAGGCCTCACAGTCGTGAAATACAAATATAGGATTTTTTTACTAGCAGTGACTTTGGAAATATAGGGGCCCCTGTGTACAAGAAGAACTTGCCAATTATAAGGAAAATAGGAACTGAAAAAAAGGCTCCTGCAAATCACTATATATATATGTATATTCACTGAAAAAACCATAGGTTTCACACATGTTATAGTTAGCGGAAATTTTACTGATAAAAAACCAGTGAAATTGCCCCGTTATAGTTAGTGCTGGCAACTATAACTCACGCGACCGCAATCCTCTGCTGATGCTAATACTGTATTTAGACACTTATTTGCCCATGTCTTCTTCCATACATTTTTAGCTATACATATATTACAAATATTTTTTTTTCATAAAGACACATATGTCGTCAGCAGAAGATTGCGGTCACGTGAGTTATAGTTGCCAGCACTAACTATAACGGGGCAATTTCACTGGTTTTTTATAAGTAAAATTTCCGCTAACTATAACATGTGTGAAACCTATGGTTTTTTCAGTGAATTTGCAAGGTTTTTTAAATGCTAATTCCTAACTATAACGTGTGTGAAACCTATGGTTTTTTCAGTGAATTTGTACGTTTTTTTAAATGCTAAGTTACTTTACGCCATTCGTGGCGTGCGCGCCCACTTAACGCAGTTCGTTCCGTGCACGGTAATATTTTAATTTTTCGTAATTTTTTATAAGCCATGCACAAATGGTGCACTTCGGGCACCATTGGCACACGGGGTGGAGAGAGTGTGGATAATTTTTTCTTTTATTATTTTTGTTTACAATATTTATTTTTGGCAGTAATTATAGGCCCTGTACATTTGGTGGCCTTCGGCCACCAAAGGCACAGGGGGTGGGGTAAGTGTGGAGACTGTTTTTTTAATTTCTATTTTTTTACCGTACGCGTACGGTAAGCGTAATCGGCGAAATTACCGAAACATTTTTTTTTCCGTTTTTGGCCTTGGGGGATCTTTGGAGACTCCCTCAACATGGCTATGTGTGTGGGAGTTGTCTAAACAGCCCCTTTACATGTTTTTGGGCTTTATATTTTAAAAATCACTCTCAGTGCGAGAGACAAAATGGTGGACGCCGCTTCCTGGTTTCGGCCGATTCGAATGTTTACTAAGATCTAAGAGCCAATCAGAATCGCGCTCGCCACCGTACGCGTACGGTAAGCGTACCGTAAGTGCACCGTAAGCTGGCTCAGATATATATATTGATTTAAAGGCTATTTTCTCAGAATCTACCGAACAGATTTACACCAAACCTACAAAAGGCACTTCCTTGACCTAGGGACTACCTCTCTGCCAATATATAGGTAATATATATATTACCTACTGGCGGTCGCCAGTAGGTAGTTATAGTTAGGACCCCTTTTCCATAGGAAAACCTCAACATTCTATTTTGAATAACTTTGGCGCCGGTCGATGAATCCTCGCGAATTTCTCAAAATAGGTGGGGCGCTACGCTCCGCTCCTACCCTGAAAGTCTCAGGGGGATTCGTCAAGCGGGGGCTGAGATAAAAGGGGGGTCCCAAAACGCGTTTTTCCCATGCATTTTTCCATAGGACCTTTAGAACGAGCTACAGCCCGAACGGCTGAACAGAATTACTAGAAATTTGGCAGAGAGGTAGTCCCTAGGTCAAGGAAGTGCCTTTTGTAGGTTTGGTGTAAATCTGTTCGGTAGATTCTGAGAAAATAGCCTTTAAATCAATATATATATCTGAGCCCGCTTACGGTACGCTTACCGTACGCTTACCGTAAGCGTACGGTGGCGTGCGCGAGCGCGATTCTGATTGGCTCTTAGATCTTAGTAAACATTCGAATCGGCCGAAACCAGGAAGCGGCGTCCGCCATTTTGTCTCTCGCACTGAGTGTTGTTTATCAAACATGATGGCCAAAAACATGTTACGGGGCTGTTTTGACAACTCCCTCCCACATAGTCATGTTGAGGGAGTCCCCAAACATCCCCCAAGAGCAAAAACGGTTTTATTTTTTTTTCGGCAATTTTGCCGAGTACGCTTACCGTACGCTTACCGTAAGCGTACGGTAAAAAAATAAAAATAAAAAAAACACTATCCACACTTACCCCACCCCCTGTGCTTTTGGTGGCCGTAGGCCACCAAATGTACAGGGCTTATTAATAGGTAAAAAAACTAAATTTTGGCAACATGAAATTATAAAATCGAAATAAAAAAAACACTATCCACATTGACCCCACCCCCTGTGCTTTTGGTGGCCGAAGGCCACCAAATGTACAGGGCTTATTAAAGTTGATAAAAACCGTGCACGGAACGAACTGCGTTAAGTGGGCGCGCACGCCTCGAATGGCGTAAAGTAACTTAGCATTTAAAAAACCGTACAAATTCACTGAAAAAACCATAGGTTTCACACACGTTATAGTTAGGAATTAGCATTTAAAAAACCTTGCAAATTCACTGAAAAAACCATAGGTTTCACACATGTTATAGTTAGCGGAAATTTTACTGATAAAAAACCTGTGAAATTGCCCCGTTATAGTTAGTGCTGGCAACTATAACTCACGCGACCGCAATCTTCTGCTGATGACATATGTGTCTTTATGAAAAAAAAATATTTGTAATATATGTATAGCTAAAAATGTATGGAAGAAGACATGGGCAAATAAGTGTCTAAATACAGTATTAGCATCAGCAGAGGATTGCGGTCGCGTGAGTTATAGTTGCCAGCACTAACTATAACGGGGCAATTTCACAGGTTTTTTATCAGTAAAATTTCCGCTAACTATAACATGTGTGAAACCTATGGTTTTTTCAGTGAATATATATATATATATATATATGACACACCAAATAGAGGTCCACTGCTGGAGAAAGGCATTTATTCATGGCACAACAGCGTACGCGCTTCCATTTCCTTACGCGTTTCAGCGATCTCTGCCGCCTTGATCACAGGTGGAAGCTGTTAATCATGCAAAGTGCAAAGTACGTGTTTAAAAAGTCATTAGATCACATGAGCAGACTGTTAGAACTTCATTTCCCATGATGCAGGTAAGTTATTTTGAAGTGCAATAAGGAAAATCCTTTTCTGTTTACCTGCACAATGTTGGTATCAGTAAGTATATTCGTTGCTGGTCTTGTGAATAGCAATTGAGACGTGCTCTGAAAAAATTCAAACGTGCTCTGAAAAAATTTCTCCTCTCCAGCACGATCAGGCAAGGTGTCTCCCTTCCCGAATCCCTTCCAAACACTCTCAGGATTCGCTGATAGCATGTCCTTTTGTAAGGTCTGAGAGGGCAAGTGGGTCATGCTCCTCATTTAATATTTCACAGACACCCTCCACCAAAACACCATGGCACGGGTCAGATACACAAATGAGGGTGACATCACAGAGGATTTTCAGTGTAAGGGTGGGGTGAGGCAAGGGTGTATCCTGGCGCCCTTCCTGTTCACGCTTTACATCAATGGACTAGATAAGGCGCTCGGAGCCCTGGAGGTAGACTGCCCCTGCATTGGGAGAAGAGGAATACCCGTCCTCCTATACGCAGATGACGCGGTCCTCCTGGGGCGCACTGGAAGGAGCTTGCAGGCCCTCATTGGGGGATTTGTCAGTTTCATGGCAGACCTTGATCTGGTCCCTAACCTCACAAAATCTTTCATCATGGAAGTGGGTAAAACCCCACATAAGAATTTTGTTTTTACCATAGGCACTCACAAATTGGAGAAGGTAAAACAATTTATTTGGGTATGGTTTTTGACAAAGACTTAAAGACTTAAACTTTAAACCCCTTGTAAGTTATAAATGTACCCAACAACTTGGTGTGGAGGGGTCAATCATGAATTATGCACGCAGACTGGGTCGTTGGTCACCCAATGAAATAGTACATTTATACAGTCTCGTCTGTTGTGCTAAAACCCTGTACGGAAGTGAGGTGTGGTGCTTTATAAATGGGAGAAAAATTCAGCTGGAGGAAGACAAGTTCCTAAGGAGACTTTTGCAAGTCCCTCAAAGCACTCTCTCTTTTATAGTCCACGAAGAGCTGGGGATTGCTTATATCAGCGACAGAGCATGCCTCAAACCCATCATTTGTTGGATTAAAATCTGGACAAACCCTGAGGCAAGCCTTAGCAGACAAATCTTGGAGGACTGTATGAATAGGGATAAGGGGATGCAAATACCCTGGCTCAAATACGTAAAGGACACATTAACTAGTTTGGGTCATGCTAATCTTTTTGATAATCCTTCTACAATAGTCAACAGAGATAAGGGTGTCATAAAGGCAGACTTCTCACGTCACTCAGCCAGTGATAGAGAGGAAAGGGAAGGACGGAAATGTACTGTAAAAGAACACCAGCTTTTAAAAACCTGCGTGGGTATGGAATTTTACCTGTCTAATATACATAATAGACAGGATAGATTCCTGATAACAAGATTCAGATTAAATCTCTTGCACCACATTTTATCAGTTCCAGCTGGTTACGTGAGTGATGTTAGTAAAAAAGGGTGTTGAGGCTGCGATCAACGATCTCCGCAAGACACCATGCACTTTGTTCTTATATGTCCTTTTTATGCTCTCCCAAGAAAGCGGTTTCTACAAAACATCTTGAAACGCTCGAAAATTAGACAGGCTAAAGTGGCCCTCTTATTTCTCAAACTCTCCGCTGACCCATTTGTATTATTTAGCACTGTGCACTTTCTGCGATTGGCAGTTAGACTAAGAAATACTAGGGGTGAGGAGTAACTCGTAGGATTGCTCCCTTGTTTATATGATTTTAATAGCTTCCTCCAGACATAGCCAATATCAACTGTTACGAGTAGATTATAGATGATGAATTATAGCCTTTGATTGTCCTGTTTTTAATGACCTCGTATTTTGGGTTTTTTATGTACTGTCGATTTTTAGGGTTATTTTGTATATCTGATTGTGTTTTTTAACAAAAGGATGGTGTTTTGGTGGATCATACGCAGAGCGTGGATCAGACCTGGATCCACGCCCATGGCACTCATGATTTCCGACAGCCTTCTTCTGTTTACACAGTCGAAGGCCGCTGAGAGATCCATGAATGCCAGATACACTGTCCCCTCCCTGGCCACAGTATACTTTGCCACCAGATGGTAAAGATTGAGGCATTGATCCGTTGTGGAGCGCCCTTTTCGAAAGCCATACTGGACGTCAGTGATAATGTTATTTTCCTCAGCCCATATCATTAGACGGTTTAAAATGACTCTTCCCAAGACTTTCGCCGATACATCTATTAGGGATATTGGGCGGTAAGATTGTGGGTCATTTTTATTACCCTTCTTGTATATGGGCACAATGACGGCCGTAGACCAGGATCTTGGCATGCCCACTTCAATGGCTGTATTATAGACCCTAGTTAAAATGGGGGCCCAAAGGTCTGTCTGGCTTTTAAATAAATCCGGGGGTATCCCGTCTGGTCCTGGCGCCTTCCTCACTACTAGGCCTTCTATTCCTAGTTGAACCTCATCCACTGTACTAGGTGTCCAGGCACAAGTGGGACATCCAATGACTGATGTAGGCTGCGCCTCCGGTGCCCCACGATTATACAAACTGGTGAAGTGTGCCTCCCACGCCTCTGGTAAGATATGAGACGCCATTTGCGGTTTATCTAGGAATTGAAAACAAGGGGCGTTTATTACCCTCCAGAAACTGCTCATGTCTCTAAGCTCGTCAGCCTCTCTTAGGGATTCCCAAGCTTCAATTTGTAAGGCTTTTTTCCGCAACTAGAGGTCACCCTGAAGGGTCGGAGGCTCCGGTACTCGGAGGGTGTCTGTGAAATATTAAATGAGGAGCATGACCCACTTGCCCTCTCAGACCTTACAAAAGGACATGCTATCAGCGAATCCTGAGAGTGTTTGGAAGGGATTCGGGAAGGGAGACACCTTGCCTGATCGTGCTGGAGAGGGTGTCTGTGAATATATATATATATATATATATATATATATATATATATATATATATATATATATATATATATATATATATATATTCACTTAAAAAGCCATAGGTTTCACACATGTTATAGTTATCTGGACATTTCACTCGTGAAAAACCATTGAAATTCCCCCGTTATAGTTAGTTCAGATAACTATATCTCGCGCGACCGCAATCCACTGCTGATGACGTCACATATTACATCACTCATGACATGGTCAGTGGCATCACTGATTACATCACTGATGACATCATCCTTGTGATAGAGTGGCGGTCGCCCGAGTTATAGTTATCTGAACTAACTATAACGGGGGAATTTCAATGTTTTTTTACGAGTGAAATGTCCAGCTAACTATAACAGGTGTGAAACCTATGGTTTTTTAAGTGAATTTGCAAGGTTTTTTAAATGCTAATTCCTAACTATAACGTGTGTGAAACTTATGGTTTTTTAAGTGAATTTGTAAGGTTTTTTAAATGCTAAGTTATGTATGTTTTATTATATTTTTTATATATTTATTTTACAATAAGCTACCTATGTATATAGTTATAGATTGACTGTATCCTGTAATATGGAATAGCTAATTTAAAATGTTTTTTTTTTTTTTCTGTAAGGATTTTCACCGTGCGCGCACGGTGCGCGCACACCGCGATTTTTGGAAAAAAAGGGGTTTTTTCACCGTTCGGGGTCCTTCAAGGACCCCCTGACAAAGGTTAGGGGGTCAGGAACTCTCTACCCTGCCCCCTTTTCACGTTCTCTAACTTTCTTTTTCACTGTCACACACAAAACCCACAAAATGGCGGCCGACACTTCCTGATTTCGACCGATTCGAATTTTGACTGACATGTAACCACCAATCAGAATTACGCTCGCGCATATAGATATTTATGTGCTTTTAAATGCAATTTTCTCAGGAAATACTGAACAGATTGACACCATATATGCAAAAGGCACATCCCTGACCTGAGGACTACCTCTTTGCCAAATTTCAAGTAATTCTGTTCAGCCGTTCGGGCTGTACCTTCGACTAAAGGTCCTATGGGAAAATGCATGGGGAAAACGCGTTTTGGGACACCCCTTTTTTCTCAGCCCCTGCTTGACGAATCACCCGGGGACTTTCAGAGTAGGAGCTGAGCGGAGCGCCCCATTCCACTCCTTCCCTGAAAGTCTCGGGGGGATTCGTCAAGCGGGGGCTGAGAAAAAGGGGGGGTCCCAAAACGCGTTTTCCCCATGCATTTGTCCATAGGACCTTTAGTCCAAGCTACACCCGAACGGCTGAACAGAATTACTTGAAATTTGGCAGAGAGGTGGTCCTCAGGTCAGGGATGTGCCTTTTGCAGGTCTGGTGTAAATCTGTTCAGTATTTCCTGAGAAAATAGCATTTAAATCAATATATATATCTATAGGCGCGCACCGTGCGCGTACGGTAAAACTTACCGTACGCGCATGCTGCCGTGCGCGAGCGCGATTCTGATTGGTTGTTAGATCTTAGTAAACATTCGAATCGGTCGAAACCAGGAAGTGTCGGCCGCCATTTTGTCTCTCGCAGTCTGAGGGGGTGAAAAACAAAGGTGGAGAACGTGAAAAGGGGGCAGGGTGGACAGTTCCTGACCCCCTAGCCTTTGTCAGGGGGTCCCAGAAGGACCCCCAAGGGCCAAAATATCATTTAATTTTTTTACGAAAAATCGCGGAGTACGCGTAGCGTGAGCGTACAGTAGAAATGGAAAGATTCCGCGAACTGCGTAACGTGTGCTTTGCGCACCGCGATGCGCACCGTGCGCGTACGGTGAAAAACCTTAAAAATAAATAAATAAATAAATACATAACTTAGCATTTAAAAAACCGTACAAATTCACTGAAAAAACCATAGGTTTCACACACGTTATAGTTAGGAATTAGCATTTAAAAAACCTTGCAAATTCACTTAAAAAACCATAGGTTTCACACATGTTATAGTTAGCTGGACATTTCACTTGTGAAAAACCATTGAAATTCCCCCGTTATAGTTAGTGCAGGCAACTATAACTCAAGCGACCGCAATCCTCTGCTGATGACGTCAGATATTACATCACTGATGACATATGTGTCTTTCTGAAAAAAAAAAATTTGTAATATATGTATAGCTAAAAATTAATGGAAGAAGACATGGGTAAATAAGTGTCTAAATACAGTGATTTAATATCTGACGTCATCAGCAGAGGATTGCGGTCGCGTGAGTTATAGTTATCTGAACTAACTATAACGGGGGAATTGCAATGGTTTTTCACGAGTGAAATGTCCAGCTAACTATAACATGTGTGAAACCTATGGTTTTTTAAGTGAATATATATATATATATATATATATATATATATATATATATATAAGCGCAGGCAAAAAATCTAATACAATTGCATATATGTTAAAAAACATACAGTATAACATATGCTGATATTTTCAAATTAGTTATTCATAATGTTTTTAATTTTTTAGCAAAAATATTTTTTTCCCTTTTAAGGTAAATATATATGGATATATATCTGATATTATGTTTAAATATATTAAAATAATTTTATCCATTGTCCAAATTTACAGTGAATACAGCGGGCATAAAAATCTAGGTTTTGCGTTGCTTTGTGTCCCATTCAGTTTATACTACGACAGATTCCTGGCGAAGGCTCAGCCGAAACGCGCAGAGTGTCAACAAACCGCCAGCTTCCTTCCATCATTCAGCTACTGGCTTTGTGCATTGTTTACAAAGATAATCATGTTTTATTATATGATGTGATTTATAAGTGAAAAAAGAGAAAAAACGTTTCCATATTAATGTATCATATGTGCAATTCCCCATGTAATCACTGTAAATTTGGACAACGGATAAAATTCTTTTAATACATTTAAACAAAATATCAGATATATATTCAAATATATATTTATCTTAAAAGGGAAAATATCTTTTTGTAAAAGACTGAAATAAAAAATAAAACAAATTGATGATGCCAGCATGTGTTATACTGCATGTTTTTTTTAACAAATATGCAATTGTATGTTTTAGATTTTTTTCCTGCACTTACATATATATAGTGATTTGCCTAGGCCTTTTTCAGTTCGTTTTTCACTAGCAGGCCATCTAAGAATTACACACACATGTCCAACCTTTTAATTACAATTTACCCTGCCCTATGGTCTACCCAGGGCCTATCTTAAGGTTGGCATATATGCAAAAAAGGGGTGTTTAAGGCTTGGCAAGAGGGTTATACTGCAATGTCGAATTGGCAGTTTAAAACTGCATTCATGCTGCAATGGCAGGCTTGGGACAGGTTTCTAAGGGGCTACTTAAGTGGGTGGCACATAAAGTGCTGCAGGGCCACTAGTAATATTTAATTTACAGGCCCTGGGTGCATGGTATACCACTTTACCAAGGACGTATTAGTAAATTAAATATTCCAATCATTGTCATGTTTTAGGGAGTTAGCACAAGCACTTTAGCACTGGTTAGCTGTAGTAAAGTGCACAGAGCTCTAAAGCCAACAAAAGAAAATTCAGCAAAATAGGATGGTGAAGGTAAAATGTTTGAGGAAATACCACCCTAAGATTGCCAAGTCTAACATTAGGTCAGCCTATTGCTTGCTCCTGGGAGGCATTTCACACCTCTTCAGGGCTGGGTCCCAGGCTGAGAGGCGTCAGTAGTGTACCCTAAATTAACAGTTCAGGCAGCTAAAAGGGTAACTTTCCAAAACATATTTTCTGTAATAGTTAGTAAAAATCAGACTTCACCATTGAATTGGATTTTCTATTAAAAGTAGCTTTTCAATTTATTTCTAGCTGATTCCTTGAACGAGCTAGCAGTATTAGTATTTTAACCTGCACTTTGTTTTTCTACTAAGACAACTAGGTGTGCCACAGTGAAAATAACTTATTGAGCTTTGTCCCTGTAGAGACATTGTAATATTAATTGTATGCATGTCCCACTTTTAAAGACCATGCACTCTTCCTGGAAGGCATTAAGCCATAGTTGTATTGGAAGGCCCAATAAGTGCTATAATCCAGAAGTGGCATTAATCTTCCAGGCCCTGGATACACTTTCTACACCCTGTAGTATTGACTTCCAGATGAGTTAAATGTGCAGGAATTAATCAATTTAACTGTGCTTAAAGGGGGAGCACAGGCACTTTACTACTGGTTGTCAGGAGTTAAGTGGACAGAGTTCTAAAGCCAAGAATAATACGGTCAAGAAAAAGGCAAAACTTTCGGAGAAAGCATTTGGGGTGACCACGCAGAAAAGGCTCATTTGCTACAGCAATTTTGACCATCTTTCCCAGGGAGGGTGATTTTAATCTCTTTCATCAATCAAATTGGGCTAGCCACTTCATCCGATATTGCCTAGAATTAGCAGGTCCAATATGCTTATATATATCTGCAACAAATGGATAAAGAAAGCGAAGGTATCCAAGGATTGGAAAAAAAAACATTGGTCACTCCCATACTGAAAAAGTCTACAGCTGTCTTAGCTGTTGAAGCAACCATCATTCAATATCACTCTTGCCTTTTCCAGTGAAAATATTAGAAAAGTTAAGCAAGAGACAGCTTTCTCACTACTTTTCTACACATAACATTTTGGACACTGTCCAGTCTAGTTCCAGGTCTTCTTTTCGCACTGAAATGGCTCGATCTCTATTTTTAATAACCTGTAAGTTCATGTGACGTTGGCTAGCCCTCTGCCCTCTTGCTGCTTGACTCATAAACTGCTTTTGATACAGTCTCACTTGCAAAGTTAATTCTCAGGTTATCTGAGGTGGGAGCGGGAGGCTGGGTGTTTAGAGTGGTTGATATCATACATGCAAGACTGTGCGCTGGTTGTCTGTCTGGGTCTATCTGGCCCCTTTGTGTTCTGATTTTATGCCTCTGAATCAGGAGTCCTCCGTGGCCCATGTCTAAGGCTGACTCTTGGATGCCATGCTCATCCATTCTTTTGGGTTAGATTCATGAGCTTTGCAGACGACACACAAACATTAATACATTTCATGATTCTGTCCCTCAAACATTGACCAACCTTCACGACTGTATGACATCACTTGTCGGAGGTGAATTCATTGAAAAGACAGAGGTACTCTATGCACCAGGGGCCCTATTATACATTGTGCCCCGGGGTGCAACAGGAGTGTGCACCCACTTTGTGTGCCTCCGGGGCACAATGGTATTTCAGAAGAGCCCACAGCTGCTTATGCGGCCCCTTCTGTACTTAAGATAGCGCTGGCGCACATGTGCTTCAGAGATATCATAAAAGGGCGTCCCCTCATTTGCATGGGGTTGTGCCTCATGAAAATGAGGGAATCAGTTTGCACCTTCGCCATATTATGGACAGGGGTGTAGAGGCAAACATGCCTTTAGGAGGTTCACTTTCAGTGCTCCACAAAAAGCTGCCACACTTTCAGTTAGACTCCTAAAGGCAGCCCTCTAAAGGGGAGAAAAGGGATCTCATGCACAACCCAGACAATCCCTTTCAGGCGGATGCAGTCATTCACTGCACCCGCCTAAAAGGGAATCTCTTGCCTCTCTTGAAAGGGCATGTGGTTGCTGGACGGTTAAAGCTTTAAAGCAGCTGCTCCGTATGTCACTTGAATACCGTGACTCTGGAGCAAACAGTGGTGGGCAGTGAAAACACAACACAAGAAAAATCCCAAACTAATTTAGAAAAAACAGTATAACTTTTAATAAATAAAATAGGACCAAAACAACAAAACCCCAATCAGTAGAACTGGAGATGTGTAATTTGAAAGTTTTAGGTAAGTATAGCGCCTAAAAACACAAAGCGCCACTCACACTCATTTGGTCAAGCTATACCGGGGAAAGTCAAAAGTTCAGGCCAACCACAATGGAGCATGGGCTGGAGACAGGGACCAGGTTGTTAGTAACCTTGGGCGTAGTTCGCGTAGTAGCTAGGTGTGGGCGGAATTTGCGAAATTAACTTTTGCAAATTATCGCGAAAATGTTTAAAATTATCGCAAACAAGCGGAAATATCGCGAAGATGCGGAAGTTTTTTTCCGGCATGTTCGTGAGATTTTCTGCATGGTTGCAGGTCGCCAACTTACCCATGTGGTTGCTTGCGGGCGCGGCCATCTTGTTTTGAGTTGTCTTGCGGTGCATGATCGCGAGAAGAAAGACGTGATCGCGCGACGCATGACGTCACCGCGGGCGCGAACTGTCGCGAGACAGCGCAAATGGCTAAAAACAATACAACATCTCATGGAGAACGCGACCGGGTCAAGAAAACTTGTCGGCGAACGCAGGGATTCAGGTAAGGCGATCGCGCGTGCGCGAGAATGCATTATTTTACAGCGCGAGCAAGAAACAAATTATCGCCAAGCTGCGGAAACCGGAATTTTTGACATTTTCGCGCTCTCCGCGGAACGCGAAAATGTCAAATTATCGCAATTTCCGCAAACGGAACGAAATTTTCGCCCAGGCCTAGTAGTAGCGCTACGCATAGCTATGCAAAGTGCACTTTGCACTACGCGAGATATGCGCAGCACTACGCAAACTGCGTAGTGCGCTGTTCGCGGTGATTGCACAGTGCCGTATGCTTGTCTACACTGTGCAATCATTGAAAATGGCATCTTGCAAAGTACGAGCTGTCGTTTTCTGCCGCTCGAGTAGATTTTTACTTGAGCGGCAGCTTTCTCAACGTGTGCTGGTAGTTTCTCATCGTGAGGATACGTGACCACTCGCAATGAGAAACCTGACCTCCCCGCGTTGAGAATCTCGCTGGGAGTTTTATTTTCCACGCTCGCGATCGGCAACTTAATGTTGCTGATCGCGAACGAGGAAAAAGTCTCGCCGGGATGTCATTTTGCTCGCTCGCGGTCGCCAATTTGACGTTGAGGACCGCGAGTGACCAAAAAATGCCAACTACACTACGCTACGCGATTTTGCACTGTGCTACGTGCAATTCACGTAGCGCGAAGTAGCACAAACTGCGCAAACTTCGCGAGCGTAGGGTAGTTGTCCGCCCAGGGTTAGTTGTTAGTCTCCCTAAAAAAGTTACTCTCTCAAAGTTTAGCTCAAAAGTTCATAACTTCAAGATTTCATAGGAGGAGATCAAATTATGCCAGCCAAGGGTCAGGGACCTTGGAAGGCACCTCTTGGGGATCCAGAACTCTCTACAGCAGGGGCCAGCAGGGCTCTGGCAGTTCCAGTTGTAGATCCATGCAGGGCTAGTTGCAGCAGGTCAGATGGGCAGCTCTAGGGAGTCTTCTGGAACTTGTAATGTCCCAGTAGCTCAGAATAGGAGGCCAGCTAAATGACCCTTAGGACCACTCAGGTTAGCCTAGGATGAAGGGAGCAGATCCAGTCTTGCTTCTCAAGCAGCAGGGCAGTCCTCCAGGGAAGCAAGGCAAGTCTCAAGCCGCAGGACAGTCCTCTGGTAGCAGCAGGGCAATCCTCTGAGGAACAAGGCAGGCCTCAAGAAACAGGCCAGTTCTCTGGGGAACAAAGCAATCCTTTTGTCTGTAATGTCCACAAGTCCAGGAGTGTACTGAAGAGTAGCTCATGAGTTCCAATTTTACACCTGGTGCCAGCCTTTGAAGTGAGGGTTGGGGGACTTCTAGGCTACCCCCACATCTAGTTCTGGAAAGTTCCTTCCGTCCACTGTCAAGGATCCAGGAAGTCTGGGGTGAAAAAAGACTAGTGTTAAGTTTCTGTGTGTGTAGTGGAGGCAAGCTCCTTTAAAGTGAAAATGGGTAGGAAACAGCTCCGCCTCCACCGATCCTGTCAGGATGACCCATCCTCCCCACACCTAAACCCTTTTTTCCTATTGTCTGGGAAGAAAATACAAAGTCTAATAGCAGGGTCGTGAAACTCAGAACACTGGCAGCAGGCACCGAATAGTTAGGACAAGAAAATGGCAGCTTCTAAAAGAGGCATTTTCAGAATTGTGACTTAAAGATCAACATTACTATTAAACGGATTTTAAATTACAATTCTTTTGAAACCAGACATGAGATTTCTTCTGATTCCCATCAAGAAGTTAGCACTATAGTAAAGTAACCCGATGTATCCTATGGAGGTAGGCCTTATGGTAGTGAAAAACGAATTCAGGAGTTTTTAACTACCAGGACATGTAAGACATGAAAACACATTTCCTACTTTTTAAATACATATTGGTAACCTTTTTTATTAAAAAGGAGGGTTTGGGCATGGCAAAAGGTTTATTTTGCCAGACAGAAATGACAGTTTTACAACTGTACTACAGGCTGCAATGGCATGCCTGAGGTATGTTTGAAAAGGCTACTTTAGTGGGTGGTGCAGTGAGTGCTGCAGGCCCACTATAAGCACTTAATTTATAGGCACTGGTTACATGTAGGACCAATCCATATACTAGGGGTTTACATTCAAATTCAATATGCCAATTTGGTGTGAGCCTATTTTAACATGTTTAGGGAGAGAGCCCCAGCACTTTAACACTGGTTAAAAGTGGTAAAGTGCACAAAGTTACAAAAAACAAAAAAACAAATTTACAAAACTAGGAGGTGGAAGACAAAAGGTTTGGGGGTGACCCTGTAGAGGGGGCCAGGTCCAACAGTGAGGAAGGATATCAAGATAAGCCTAATTATCTTTGTTTTGAGTAGTGGAATGCAGTCAATGGTGGAATCTGCATTATAGTGCAGGCAATGAAGCATTATCAGCTTGAGGTTAAAATGAGGTGTGGTCTCATCAAGATTTTTATCAAGTCTATAAGAAACCCTGCAGCAAACATTTTTGCAAAACCAAATTCAGAAATAGGTTTGATCTTTTGAAAATATTTTACAGGAGTATTTCCCAAACTTTTTATTACCACAATCCCCTTTTTTGAATGACAAGATGTTGTGACCCACCGACCTTTAGTGAACATGAGGCAGGTGATTTTCACGCAACTATAGAATCATTTGGCAGCACATTGTAATTTTTCATTGAAATGCCCACTAAATTTCCACAGACATATAGTTTCAGTGATAAAAACTGGTGGCTCTAAGAATACTTAAAACAGATAGCTCACAACTTATTGTATTCGGTGTAAGCAGAGTTTTACTCGCAGTGGGTAATCTATGGAAAAAGAGATGGTTAAAGTTTTAATGTTTGTATATTATTGTCCCAGCTTTCCTAGAGATTCACATGTATACTTTTATATGCTGAAATTGGCCCTAATATCGATGATGATCAATTTTATCTGTTATGAAATAGCCATTTAGGGGCCGATTCCGATCCTGGAAAAATATTTCCCGTACGAATCGTATCTGGATTTTTTCCCGTACGAATCGTACAAGTCCCATACAAACTGGCAAGTACGAATCGTATGTGAAAAAGTCCATACGAATCGCATTGGGTAAATTCCCCGACACGTCCTCGGGTCGGGAAAAGTGTCCGACACGTCCCCGGACAGTTTTACGTACGAATCGGAAAACTGAAGTCCGAGTGCATAAGTACGATCCGTACCGTCCGTCCGATTGTACAACCGTATGGTAAAAAGACCGTCCGGAGCGAACACCTATAGCAACCATGGAGACGTCCAAACAGGTGCCCAGTATGCGCCGAACACCCCCCCAGTCCCCCATATGTACGGCGCGTACCCCCACCCATGTATGTATGGCACATACCCCCACCCGTGTATGTACGGCATGTACCCCCAGCCCCGTAGGTACGGAGCGCACCCCCACCCGTGTATGTACGGCACGTACCCCCACCTGTGTATGTACGGAGCGTACCCCCACCCGTGTATGTACAGCGCGTACCCCCACCCGTGTATGTATGGCGCGTACCCTCACCCGTGTATGTACGGCGCGTACCCCTACCCCCATATGTACGGCGCATACCCCCACCCGTGTATGTACGGCGCGTACCCCCAGCCCCGTAGGTACGGTGCGGACCCCCACCCGTATATGCACGGCGCGTACCCCCACCCGTGTATGTACAGCGCGTACCCCCACCTGTGTATGTACGGTGCGTACCCCCACCCGTGTATGTACGGCGCGTACCCCCAGCCCCGTAGGTATGGAGCGTACCCCCACCCGTGTATGTACGGCGCGTACCTACGGGGAGCTGGGGGGGCGGACGGCACGTACCGGGCTCCCTATTCCGCTCGCATCGCGGCGTACTTCGCTTTTCTGGCACTTTTTGGGTGTCGTACAAATATTGCCGTCCGGACTGCTGTCGGTATGAATCGTACTTGCTGGTACGTAAAAATATGCCTAACTCCGTCCGGACGTCACGTCCGCGGTGTCCCGGATCACATTCGTATGTATTTTGCTGTCGGTCGGTGTTTTTTCCGACTCGTATGGAAATGGTGTTTCCGTACGATTCGTACTTTCAAGTTTGTATGGTTTTTTTACCGGGTACGAGTCGGACGGAGAAAACGCTCCGACCAACGGTTCGTACCCGGTTTTTCCGGGATCGGAATCGGCCCCTTAATGTGTTTTAACCAAACCAAATTATCTCATCCGTTTAAGCATTTTATAACGTAAATACACTTTACATAACTCACTTATAAATGTAGATAGTGATGAGAGACCCTTTTAAATATGGAAATTTTCCCATGATGGAACTGTACTTATCATCCTACATTGACAGTCTATGTAACAAGTGTGTTTTATTGTAATAGTATTTTTATGATCTTTTATGGTTCATTGAACTAAAATAAAGATGAAATGTGATAAAACTACATAGCACAGAAATGACAATGTGCATAAATATGGCTGTGTGCATCAACAAGTAAAGTGTCTTGATTTGTTTTGATCCTATTGAAATCTCTGTTTCCAGCACAATTCAGAATTACTAAAAATGTGCTTCTTTTTTGCTTTCCTGTTAGACCTATCAGCCTTAGGGTGAACTTTCCCCGAACTTTTTGTCTGCTTACCTCCTATTTTTCTGAATCTTTCCATTGGCCTTTGGACACTTTACTGATGCTGGCCAGTGCTAAAATGCATGTACTTCTCCCCTGAACATGGTAACCTTGATATATACATAATTGGCATTTTTAGTTTACTTTTTAGTACCTTGTGCAGTGGTATACCATATACCCAGGGCCTGTAACTTAAATGCTACTGGTGTGCCTGCAGCACTGATGGTGCCTCCCACGCAAGTAGCCTTTCAACTTGTCTCAGGCTGCCACTGCAGAGCCTGTGCGTGCAGCAGTGCTTAATTTAAGCCAGGGATTTCCAGTACACAGCACCGGCACTTAATCATCAACACCGGCACTTATAGCATGCACTTGATCCAATTGGAGCTCTTTTCATGGGCACCAGTTAAGGAGACACTTGTTTTTGTAGACACAGAAGATTACGTGATTTGCCCAGAATGTTAAGCTTACACCGAGACTCGTACCTGGTTCCCCAACTCCGAAGTCAGCCATTACCCCACATTGTCTCCCCATTCATGGTTAGTAGCAGGTTCTGTTTTAGGCAGTACTAGCAGGAGAAAAGGGCTGGTGCCAGTTGCCTCCTGACGAGAGCCCCTGGACATATTTCTTTACAAATTAACCACTGGCGTGCAGTGACTGCCACTTTGACTTGGCATTTAAAACTCTTTTCCAAGCTTTAAACTCCCCTTTTATTACAAATAAGTCACCCCTAAGGTGGGCCCTAGGAAGCCCATAGGGCTGGGTCCTATGTAGGATATGTATTTGAAAGTTTTGCATGTCCTGATAGTGACAACCCCCCCAAATTTGTTTTTCTCTACTGTGAGGCCTACTCCTCTCATGCGTTAACACTTGGAATTCCATATTACATGTTTAAGCTGTAATTCCTGATTAAAAAGGAATAGCCAGGTCATATTTTACAGCTTTGGAATGGTAGTAATCAATCCCCTTTACTGGTAAAGTTGGATTTAACATTTCTATTTTAGAAATTCCACTTTTATGAAGTGAACATATCTGTGCTCTTGCAGGTCTGTGTGAGTACAGCCTGTCTCCAATACACATCTGGGGTGGGTGACAGCTACATTTTGTGCATTCCCTCTAGACAGCCACAAACACAGGAAGGGTAGGTGTGTCTGAGCACTCATCTGCTTTCTAATGGTTGTTCCTGGGCAGGACAGGAGGAAGGGCTGGGAAGAAGCAGCTTCTGTGCACTTCATAGACCCTTATTTATAGTCACCCTCACTTCAAAGTCACAACTGGGTATAAATACTGGATCTCTGACCCCAACAAATTAGACACTTCTGGATCTACAACTGGACTCTGTCAGAAGAACTTCAGTGCTGCATCAAGGGCTGACACTGTGCTGAACTGCTGACCTGGAAGGCTTGCTTTTCTGCTGTGCTGCCTTGCTGCCTGCTACTCTCTGACCCCACTGAGGAAGTGCTGTACTCTGCGTTGCAATCCCAAGTGTTCTCTAAGGACTTGTTGGCTTGCCTCCTTTTGCTTGAGGCTCAGGGATATCAAAGTCTCTACCCCTGCTCCTGTGCCTGGTTCACTGGAAGTGGACCCACATACTTGCACCAGAGAAATCAACGCATCTCTAGACTGCTTGGAGCAGAACCGGCACATTGAACCCTGCTATAGAAGTGGAATCGGAGCATCGCTCTTCGAACTAATGCATCACCTTGAAAGTCCGAGGCATCAGAACCGTGCATCTCTGCCGCACAGCTTGGAGAGATCAAAGCATCCCCTCAACTGCGCAGAGAAACCAGGTGCATCGCACTTCGGAACCAACACCTTTCAGCTTGGCGCTTCGTCTATGGAACTGACGCATCGCCACCCCTTTATGAAGAGAATCAACGCATCTGCGTTCTTGACATCGATGCATCGCTCGTAGTCCACCCCACATCTCACTGTTGTGACCAAGGATCAAGGTACTTTGTTCACTCGGCCTGCTTGGGTCCTGTAATTGCCCTGTGCTACATCACAAACTTTTGACTTTCTCCCGGGCAAGCGAGACCAGATAACCTCCATTAGCGCTTATTGTTTTTAAGCGCTATAACTCTTTTTACTTAATAAAAATTAATAACTCGACTTTTACGAATTGGATTTTTGTCATTTTGGTCTTTATTCATACATTTTTTGTCTATTTTTCTAAACCAGTGTGGGTTATGTTTGTGGCACTTTCATTGTGTTATTTTGTTTGTGCATGTGTGTGTGTTGCACAAATACTTTACACAGTGACTCTTTACACAAGCCTGACTGCTCTGTGCCAAGCTACCAGAGGGCGAGCACAGGTTATCTTTAGTGTGTATATAGCTTGTCCTGATTAGAGTGGTGGTCCCTACTTGGACAGGGTGCATACCTCTTCCAACTAGAGACCCCAATTGTAACATTTCCTTACTGCTGAATGCCTACAGTTAATTTACAGGCATTTACATTTTGTTGTGCTGCTGCAAAAAACACAGCATCCCACAGTTTTTCCTTTCACACTCTGTACTCAAGCAAGATTGTCAATTATTCACTTTAAAAACTCCTCTCCTTTTACAGAAAAAAGAAAAGGAAACACCAACCCTCATGTTAAAATACGCAGCGATTTGTCAGTAGACGTAGCCTGACAGTTGATCTCTGTCTTTGAAGCACCAGCAAATGTGACAAGCTAGACACAGAATTAAAAAATGTCTTTATTTCTTGCTCTGACTTTCCTGACTCACCGAAAATCGCCTTGCAATACACCGGTAGGTCGTGATCCATAGTTTGGGAGACACTGCTTTACAGCCATGCATGAAGAGTACCTTCCACCTTAATTCATTGACATGAAAGATTGGTTAAAGGTTCTTTACTGCCTCTCTGTGACTAAAAATGACTCTCACAACCTAGAATTCCCTTTTTACAACAAAGAACAACCTGCCCAATGAACAATATTAGACAGGTGGCTACTTGCGACCCCCGTGATTGGCTACAAACACAGGGATTATGGCTTGCAAAGCGCAGTAAATCTCCCGCCATGAGTTTGAGTTCTAAACTAGGGGCTTATTTTCAAGTCCCTTGCACCGCCAGTCTGTAACTTTGTATGACACTCCGGGGGGGTGTCACAAAGTGAAGACCAATATTACGTGGGCGTTGCGGTGGGTTTTCCCACGCAGCAGCCATGGATTTTGATGCTGCCCCAGATTTACAAAATCATGAAAACCTGGGGCAGTGCTTAATCCTGATGCCTCCCCAGAGCAGGTGTAACGAGGAGAAATATTTTAATTTCTCCTCGTTTTTCCTCATTCCTTGTGTGCTGCACTCTGCAGCACACATAGAAAAAGGAAAAAGCCTCCATAGATTGTTTTTGTGCAGGAAGATGCCCGTTCCTGCACAAAAACAATCCTGCATGTAATGCAGGCACCCTTACACAATTGTGCAAGGGTGCCTGCATTGGCACCAGGTAGCCAAAACTGCGCCAGCTCAGTGGGAAAGGACAGAAATGCAGCGGATATCATAAATACAGTGCATTCCTGCCCTTTCCTTTTGACACAGGGCAGCACAGCCAAGTGACTTGCCGTGCTGCCCTACAACAAAAACTCATAAATGGAGACCTAGATTTTGGTTTTAAAAAACAGCCCATGCTCCTTAAATGTACTGACGCTTTTTTGTAGCAGCTTGTGTTCCTTAAAGGAATTGGTGCTGCTTATAAAAAGGTTTTCGATTTAAGAAAACTTTGGGTGGTGGGGACAGTGATGTGCTGGATCACTGCCTGCTCCTCTGAGGTTCCAAGGAACACCGGCCCCTTTGTGAATCAGTTACCACCCCAACTAAGGAGTCAGTAAGTAATCAGTGGTTTGTGATCGCAATAGCAACCACAATCCATTGTTACATGCCAATTAGAAATACTCCTTTCTAATTGTGATTCGCTATTGATCACTAAAACCATTATGAGAGTCAGAAATACATTTCTGACCTGCAATTTGGGTTTATTACATGCCTAAATGCCATTTTGCAGTTGCAACCCCTCTGCTTTTGTGAATCTGTTGGTTTACGACATCCGTCGCTGGTCTATAGATATCCAGATCTACCGTACTCTAAGTTAAACCCCTATTATTGAAATGTATCTACAGAAAGGAACTGTCTAAATGCTATAACATCATACGAAAGCCACTGAAATCAAGAATAATCAAAGGAGCAGGTCTGGAAAGGATGTTTTCACTGATGGAATCTACAGTTTTATGGCAAGTGTGGAGCACAAAGCCACAACGAGTTATGGGAATGTTGGTGGACTTTCCCACCAGTTTTGCTGATAAATTGACCTGACTTCTCAAACAGTGGAGTAAGGTTCTGGGTTATCTGATCTGGAAGAGTCATTTTGGATGGAAATGTTTCCTGCATGGTGTACTGTAATGTTCCCCTGTCCAGAATGCATAACTGTGTACTTCTGCATGTAATTTAGAATGTGTACAAAGGTCTAGGGCTGGTCCTGGCCATGGGTAAGATCCTGAACCTATTCCGTGGCCTGTAGGAGCGGACCAAGCATGGCCTCATTGACAGTCGACTACTGCCCGTGTCATGGGTTCAGCGCACAGAGCGGTGGTGGTAGTGTACTGTGTTTTGTGAATTCATACTTGTGACAAGACCTCTTTATCCATGTCATGATAGTGGAGGCCAACTAGCCCACCCGTCTAAAGTTTAACTTCTATGCATTTACCTAACTCTAATATCCCAAGTGAATCTTGTGTGTGTTTGTGTATCTGCGCTCTACATGCATGGTGTGTGTGAGTGAGCCAGAGTGATAGAGGCCTGTGGGATCCATTTTGGATACCCTAGGTTTGCCCTTCTGCACAAGCTGAAGGCGAGGTTGTTTTCCCAGGCAGTGAAAGTGTATTGTTGGAATATGAGAAGCTGGAGGCCAGAGTCCTAGACACTAAAGGAAGAGGAGTGGAGACAAGGTTCCTTCAGAAATTCAATTAGGCCCTTTAGCTTTCAAAGATCTGTTGATTAGACTTCCTGCACATGCCATTTGGGGAACATAGTGTTGAAGGGTGTGACTGCTGAATCTGCTGTGCAAAGAGAAGGGGACACGTTGGGTAAAACCCAGCCTTTCTTTTCCTCTCTCTGATCACAATTTCAGTTTGGCTCATGACAGCCAGGTGCTGAAACCTCATACCACTTCATGCTTCTTTTGTGTGTGATTTACTTGGGAGACTTCCCTGTTGTGATAAGCATCAGTGTACATGAAAGCCGTGTCTTTAGGCAGCCTGGAAAGAACACTTAAAAGGAGAAACACCCAAAACCGGTTCTGAAGATGTAGACTGAAGATACACATCTTCCGTCTGATGGTTGCTGTACAATAATGGTAACGACTACCTCACTTGCTGTTTCCGTGCCAAGTCCTCTGTGCCCAAGAAGGGGATGGCTCCACAGAGTACTTAGAAGAACGCTGTGCCACCAGACAGGGTGTCTGTCTAACAGCCAGCTTCCCAGAGGTGAAGAGATAGCACCTGAAAATGACCTCTTGCTTGAAGAGCTACATAAGTGACCTTAAGTGCCTAGAAGGCTATGTGCCTGCTGAGAGAGTAAGGGTTCTGCCGAAATACAGGAGGAGTGACTGTCCAAGAGGAGGGCGGTGCAGGGTGCCTCACTTGAGGCATCCAGAGGAGGAAGACTTAGAAGAGAGATGTTTGGACCCTGGTGTCTGTGTGCCTGTTTAAGTTCTTCAAAGACATTCCTCTCTAAAATAACAAGGTCGAATTCCTGCACCTGCAGTAGGGGCGAAAGGAAACTTTCTACACACGCATAAATTCTAATTAACTCATAACTTGAGAGCAAATGAAGAGAAATGGAACTTGAGAAAAACTAAAGTTAGGCCTACAATTGGCTAACCTAAGAACGTTCTTTATTGTGCACCCATTACACAAGCCTATATACAAATCATTTATCAATAGTAAAAACATTTATTTTGCCTAATATTCATAATGCACATGCATGATTACATGATTTCTCTAAACACATGCAAAATCCTTATCAATCTTGTAAATAACATTACAATTACATTCTACTGGTTTAATATGAAGATATAAACTTCATTCTAATAACATGAATTATAGCGAAACAACAGAATATATATGCGAGTGCAGTTCGTACATGAATATAATGCATCCTTACAAAATTAAGAGCGTTGAGCACTCTATCAGCCCCCCGCCCCCCTCTGATGACTAGTGCCATCAAACACAGCACGTTTCCCTGTCTATGGGCTCCTTGCAGAAAAGACCGACCTAAACAGAAGTTGTAGCCGGCCTTCCCTACCTAAACTTCTCCAGATTCTTAAAGTTCTGATAATGACTGTCCTGCAATCTTTCCATCAGTCTTTCCCTTCTCCTAAGAGCGCTCTCAGTCAGTCTTGACTTGTGCCACTTATAAGCTCCGAAGGCACCCAACAATACAATGATACAGACCACGACTATTATGATAGGCTTCAGGATGTAGCCAAAAATTCCCTGTCCCAGACTTCCTAACCAACTTCCAACTTCCAACCTTTCCAAATCCTTGGCTAATTTTCTCCCAAATCCCTTCAGTAGCCAGGTCATGTATGTCCTGATGTATCTCAGTGATGTTACTTATATATTTATTTAGCTCTTTACTACTGGAAGGAATATAGGTACAACACTGTTGGACCCTCCATAATCTATAGACTCCGCTCTCTTTCGCCAACAATACGTCTAATGCAGGACGGTTCTGAAGCACCATGGCCCTTATAGAGACCATCTCTCCATCAACAAGTAGGAAAGCTTGAGCCGTATTCACTGACATCTTATCCACCAATGTTGACAACATTCTTATCTTTACGTCATTCAGAACCACCCACAAACTTGGTATAATTACACCAAACACATCACCAACAATTTCTCCTGCACTCGTGCCCCATGTCTCACTATGAGGTTGTTTTCCTTCCAAGGGCCACAAATGTTCCACGTGGAAGATCTTAGGAAACACCACAGCCAAATAACACGTTCTGGACCAATTTGGTGGCAACCGGACATACGCGATTCTCCCACATACAAAATACATATTGGGTACTATGGTCAATTTATCCAATAGCGCCTTCTTTATTAATTCTTCAGTCAAGAAAATATGTTCACATTCACTCCCTCTCACAAACACTTTATCATAATATGTCTGTGGTTGTCTAATGCAAAGTTTCCCTTTTTGCTGCAAATATAGAGCTATTGGACCAGAGCTTCCCTTTGCCTTATGATATAACTCCTCTTGGCTCCATGGAATCACATCATGCTTAGGATCAGGCCTAAATAATAACTGTGTATGCCTATCCTCTAGCTAATCCACAAATTTATTTTCTATTTCAGATAAAATACATGTCAAATTGTGTTGATGGGCAAATGCTGTATCCAAAGTTACTGTGGGCACAAAATATTTTGACATTCTCTCTTCATTTTTATAATAATCATATTTGTTCAGCTATTTAAGTGCGGGGACCTCAGGGAGCACGACGTCATAATTGGAAAAATAGTACTCAAAATATGCTTTACCATAAAACATACTCAGCAGCACACTACAAGTGATGCCATGTGTCAGGGGTAGGTGGTGATATCTTATTTCCTCCTCCACTGATGCTGGCAACTTCATAGCAATCTTTCGCATCCATGGTTTCCACATACTCATGCAATAATATTGTGTATGCAATTAACGTAAAGTCACCTTTGGATATGTCTACAGGTAACAAGCAACTAATTTATTTTATCATATTTCTATCTGATTCCGATGCACCCTCTCTTATCTCTGATATAGAAGGTGTAGGTGTCCCTTGTTCCCCTTCTTCTTCTACAACTTTGGATTCAACTATGGAAGTGATGACTGTAGGAGAGTAGGATCTGCTTTACATGGGAATCCCCACTTTTTGCTGGTATTTCACTGTTTTTCGACCTTAGTCTGGTTGTGGCCCTGCTAATCAGGACCACAGCCTAGCTGCTTCCTCTCTAAAATGTTTCTATGTACATTAGGTACATATCTAATTGGATTCTGGAGTGCCTTATAAGCCCCTTGTATATGGAATACTATGTACCTAGGGCATGGGTATCTCAGAGGCCTACCAGGGGCTGAAGCATGTATTATGCCACCCCTGGGAAGCACTCTAAAATGCCACCACAGGTCTGCTTCTGCAAACTGGGTAAGGGTGTGCTTGCACCCCTTACAGTGGTATAGGCTACCTATATCACTATCATTGCACACACATATAAAACCTATAAGTCACTCCTATGGCAGGCCTTCACAATCCTGAAGGCAGAGTGCTTGGTTTTTATGTGAGAGGGTGCCCCTGCATAAGCAGAGCCCCTCTGCAGCATTCGGAGTATCGCCTCTGATGCTGTTTGTGGTGCAGCCTGACCATATACTCTTAAGTGCATTATAACCTTGCGGTAAATTCTAACTTTGGGATGGCTGCACGGAAACATGTCGTGTTTGGTGTCAAACGCTATGGAATACTACCCCTGCCAGTTCTGGCGGCGGGGGTAGCATTCCACCCTTCTAGAGGGAGAGACATGTTCACACTGGTCTAACCCGGTAGGACTTTCTAGAGCCCTGGCATCACAAAATGGATGCCTCTCCCACAGACACGGGTCTGGCCTTCTGCTGCTGACCGAAACTCTGGCAGGGGAGGCCTGGACAATAGGTTTCCTATCAAGGAGAGGTGTAGCCACCTCCCCATATAGGCAGATGTAGTAGTAGTAGTAATACTTTATTCGATAACAAGGTATCATAAAAGTAAATACAATGAAGCATGAATCGGAATAAATATAATAAATACAATTTCATAAAAAAATTAATAGAAATTGATAAAAACAGTGAACAAATACACTTGAGTTTTCTTAAAAATTCATGCAGAGGAATAAAAAGGGCAACAAGCCTGAAAAAATATAATCACATCAGATACATATCAATTGCTAAGGTGCTAATTCGTAGAATGGCACAATTACACAATATGGCAATCTACCCAGTACTCGATTCAACAAGCTTAGTTCGTATTTGCCACGCTTTCCCCAGATATTTAGCGACCCCACAAATTACCATCAGGGATGTAGTATCAGTTGTTAGGATACGAAGGGCCACTGAGCACTGCTAGTTCCCAGTTTTCTACACACTGGGCTTAGCCATCTTTTCCTCGGCCCCCTGTATGCCTTACATGCAAACAGGAAATGGCCCAGATATTCGGTTGGATTAGAACACCCTGGGCAAACTGCTTGATGGGATTTAAAGTTTTTCCAGCTGCTCGTAAAAACATTCAGGGGTAGCGTGCCTCACCTCATTTCAAAGAACGAAGCTCTATCTCTTGGGGAAGAGATAAAATCTAGAAACGGTTCCAACTTCGGTACTGGCTTATGAGTCAAAAATATGTCGATTAAATTGCCCCACTTGGGATTTCCCAAATCCATTGCTTCTATACTTGCCCAATATAGTTTCTTAATGGTATCTTTCGGCGGGTGCCGCTGTAATAGCCATTCTTCTTTTAGTCCCAAGTTGATTACCAGGGCCCTTAGATTTTTCAGCCACGGAATCATCCCATAGCCATTCAAAGTAATGAGTTCATCAAGGACTGCGGCATAATTACTAAGTTCCGGCGTCCTTCTAAGGCAAACCCAGAAAAGTAAGGGGCGAAGCCCGACAATATCTTTAATAGAGCGACCTCCCAGGTCATGAAGTAATGGTTTAATGGGGGTAGAGACTGGGAGACCCACTAGCTCTCTCAAAAATGTATGTTCCGCTGTAACTAAATCAGTGACTCTTTCAGATCCCCACAATTCAGAGCCGTAGGTTGCAGCGGACAGTGCCTTACCTTCATAAACTAGTAAAGCGGGGCTAATGGGCTTACTAGAGGTCAAACGATGGTCTCTAGCAATTGCTCCTGTCACTCTCTTAAAATTTAGCAACATCTTCGCGATGTGTGAATCCCATTTCATTTTAGAGTTTATCCTTACCCCTAGGTAATCAAATGCATCAACTTCCTCCAATAAGGTGCCATTTAGTGCAATGTTAATTCTTTTACATTTTTTGTTTCTGGACATAACCATCAATTTGGTTTTAGTGGTATTGACAATAAGACCACGATTGTTACAAAAGGCACTGAACCTATCTAGAAGTTTCTGGAGACCAGAGGGGGTTTTAGACATAAGAAGAGTGTCATCTGCGAAGAGGAGGGTAGGAATTTTTTCCCCCGCCAGGGTGGGGGCATCCGCTGGGTCCTCCCTCAAATGGTCTGCCACCCCTATGATAAAGTGGGAGAGCAAGGTTGGAGCCATCACACAGCCCTGGCGGACCCCCCTCTGCACAGGTATTCTATCAGTCAACTGGCCTTCGCTCCCCCATCTGATTCTCGCATAAGTGCCGTCATGTAATCTTTTAATGAGTTCTGAAAGATATCGTGGAAGTCCCATATCGTGCTTTACCTGCCACAATTTGACCCGGGGGACAAGATCAAAAGCGGTTTTAACGCCAATAAAGGCCAAGTACAAAGATCCCTTACCAATTAAAACGGTCTTCCAGTAAGTGGCTATAAATCTGAATACTTGGTCCATAGTACCTATTTTCTTTCTAAAACCCGCTTGCAAGTGTGTTAGAAGGTTTCCCTCTTCTAGCCAGGTCCCCATTCTGTAGATAAGGACCCTACCAACCACCTTTTGAGTAACATCAATTAGACTTATCGGTCTGTAGTTGGCAGGGTCCTCTCTCGCCCCCTTCTTATAAATTGTGACTACCTCTGCGCCCTTCCAGGAATCTGGAACTGCATGACCCCTTAACAATAAGTTCATCAGATTAAAAATAAGGTTTGCCCATGCTATAGGGTCATGAAGAATCAGATCTCCTGGCAGCCCATCCGGACCTGCCGCCTTCCCAGGTGCTATGCTTTTGATTGCTGTCTGTACCTCCAATAGTGTAAAAAAATCTGATGGTTCATTCTGTATAGGTACTGGCTTGGGGTCTGGACTGGCAGTCAAGGAATAGTCAAACTCTACCTCACTGCAGTAAAGACTTGAAAAGTGCAGAAACCACTGCTGATCAGTTATGTTATTAGGGATAGGATCGGAGCCTCTTTTAGTTAGTTGGGTTATTAAAGCCCAAAAAATACTAGAGTCTTTTAGGAAGGCTGCCTTCTTTAGTTCCTGCCAATGATCCTTCTCCCAAACCCGTTTGGCAGCTTCTATGGCTTTTCTGTAGTCTTGCCTGGCCAACCTTACAGCTACAGGATCTTTTTTTCTGTAGGGCTAATGAAATGGCCTTTCTCCGGGCTCTGCAATGTGCAGTGAACCATGGGTTGCCTCTCTTAACTGCAAGTTTTGTCCCACCCTTAGAGGCCATTATTTTAAAATGAGAGCCTATGCCTTCTATAAATTCTTTATAAGTGTTACTAAGATCTATACAATTCTTCTCAGCCGGCGTGGAATTAAGGAGGGCGAATTCGGCTGCCTTAGAGGCCACTTGGAGACCTATACCAGATAGAATGTCCTCATGACATGACACGTTATGCAATTTAAGCCTTCTGTGGCAATTTGTAGGGATCACTATTTTTGAAACCAAATACGCATTTGTAGTACTTTCCCTTGCGTGCCATTTGATGACTGCACAGAGAGGATTGTGATCACTGTCTGGCATCTGCTCTACCTTCATGTCAACCACATAACCCCATGATTTTGTATCTAGAATGATATAATCAATACGCGATGGGCCATTTAATCTATTAAAGGTCATAGCCCCATGGGGGTCAGAACGAGTTCTTCCATTTAATGCCCGAAGGTTAAATTCCATGGTTAGGGCAGTGATCTGCAGTGCCCTCGCAGTCCACCTCTTAATGGGACTCAGGTTTAAAATAGGGATGGAATTTTTTGTATCATCCTCACTGGTCCCTAAAAGGTCTTCCTCACTTAGCGGTTCGTATGTACAATTTAAGTCACCTCCCAAAATAATATTAGAAAGTGGGGGGATACCTGCTAAGACATTTTCCAAGGAGGAAATAGTAACAGATTTTTGATTATGGGGGCCTCCTCTTGCATACACATTGAGAAGGTCAACTCTAGTACCATTCAATGGCCCTTTAAAAGATAAATGAAGAATGTCTTCTGAATTATCATTATGGACTTTAATATCCAATTTTAGTTCTACCTTGACCCAGATGTGTAGACCCCCCGAAGGGCGGCCTACACCCTGGGTCACGGCTGGAATATAGAAGGTAGAATAGCCGGACATATAGAGGGGTTCCAGGCTCCAGGTCTCATGGAACATGCAGATCTCATGTTTATTAACAAAGTCATGCCAATCAGGGTTTGCCAAGTTCTTCTTGAGGCCTGCAATATTCCAGGAAAGTATATGAATTATCCCAGTATTGCCTCCCTCGATATCTGGCACAATGTTGGTCAGTGGAAGAAAACAGTGATCACTATTTGTTTGTACCTTCACTGTGTCACAAGAAGGGCCCCAAGAATGGTCTCCTGAGGAAAGTCAATCGACATCCTCAAGTCCTCTAAGAGGGGAAAAACGATTAAAAGTAGGTAAATCGAAATTAACAGACCCTATTTGGGGCCGCAGATAAATGCTGGGTTGTGTTAGATTCCTGGTTTGTGTCTGTGGATAGAAATAGATTAGGTCATGGGTTCTGATGGCACTCTGGTATTGACCTTGAAACCAATTAGTTATGTGTCTAGTTGCCCTGTGATCTCTAAAATTAACAATAATTACGTCACCTTCAATCTCCTTTGGCCGTGGACCAACCCAACCAAGCCTACGGACGTTCAGAATTTCGCCATTAATGTTAGGAGGTAAAGGCCTATTCTGTCCCAACCAGTGCATGACCTTATTTTTTAGGTCATAATAACCCTCTTTCTTTCCTGATTCTAGCACTGGGACTCCTGTCATAATTACAGCGTAAGGGACCGCCTCCGGGGGCAGATCTATGTGATGGCAGTTGGGACCGTATGTTTTACTCGTGGCAATGACAGGGGATGCACTGCATGTATTAGAATCGGGGCCATTAGTTCGAGAATTGGCGGTTGTCTGGCCCTGATCTGGCCCAATGTTGTTATTTCGGTTGAGTGACAAGTTAGTTGAGTTTAATGAGGATGGAAAAGTTTTGATTTTGGTAGCATCTAAACTAATTTGCCTATCGTCTAGCAATAAAGCTGGTTCAGGATAAGTGGTACAGTTTGAGGGTACCACTGTGTTAGGCGATGGCTCTTTTGATTGATCAGTATTTTGTAGGATCAACTTCTCCATGAGCCCAAGTTGTGTTGACATGCCCTTCATTCTTTCTAACAGTGGAAGAAGGAGTGATTTAACAAGTGACTCCAGTCGACCCACAATTTCGTTTGTTAATGAGTCAAAGTTGTGGGGATCCGACTGTGTTTCTGAGTCTTGTAATTGTTTGGCAGCTAAGGGGGAATAAATCGCGGTATTTTCCACTTGGTTGCACTTGTTATTACCAGGTGGATTCGATTTATTATATTTCTTTCCTCCCTTCTTTCTTTTTTTAGAGGAGGAGGGCCTGCGTTAGTAGTTTTCCTTCCCTTATTATGTGGACTAGCAATAATGATAGTGGTAGTAGCCCTTGAAGATTGTAAGTCCGATAATATACAATCAGAAGAAGGATTAACATGGAGGTCGGAAACAGGCAATGTTAAGTGTGTATAAGATTGTGTCACTATATTAGGGTCTCGGGTAGGGGAAGAAGATCTAGAGGCAGTCTGAGAATTCTTTATTAAACAAGTAGTAGGTGGTGCGGGAACCGGTGAAACGGCCATCTGGATAGGACCGAGCGAGGAGCGTTTAGTTTGCAAATGTTCGGCCGATAGGCGTCGCTCCACCATGGCAATCTCCTTCTCAAGAACTGAGGCGGCTCTTGTAATGAAGTTGTCCAGCGTGCCTCTCACTGAGCCTCCCAATAGTGATGTTCTACATTTTGGGGTACGTGTTGTCATAATGATAATTTAGTGAGGCAGCAGTACACGATAATGTGATTTACAATGACAATGACCAGCTTGTGGTAAGCACGTACTAGTAACCTAGAGTCGATGAGAATATGGCTGTTGATCTACACATGAATACAAAATGTACCTTTGGTAGCACTAAGCAGTTCTACGCAGTTCTCAGGGACAGGGCCCAGCCCTGCCTCCTCCTGCCCCGGACGGCCACAGACGGCCCGCCCTTTCCCCGCGAGGCGGGGGCAAAGGTGCTGTTTATAGCGCCTCCGGGCCCGAGAGTACAGGGTGCGGCTTCCGCTTCCGACCCTTGGAATGCTGGATAATGAAGTCCCCTCTTCCCCACGGCGGCCGCGATGCTGTGGTGGCAGCGGGAGGGAGACAACCACCAGGCACGGGGACAATGATATTTCTGCATCACGACTTTGGTATTACAATATTTCTTTCCCATATTTCTGTCTCCCAATATTTACAACTCGATATTGTGTCCAAATACCATCAAATGTCTGACTGGCGATGACCGGTTCCCGCGCAGATGTGTATTGGGGCTGGGCGGGAGCACTCTCTGGTGCTTTGAAGTCCTGCACTGGGGGCACACTTGGTGTCCTTGTGCATAGTCCAATTCAAACCGGTTGCAGGGGCTACTTGCCCCTGCTCTGGTGCGAAACTGGACAAAGGAAATGTGTGTAACCACCCCTCTTTGCAAACCCTCCCATAGGTGGGTCCATAGAGTATGTCCAACCCCCAAACTTAGTCTAAGTATGGGAACCCAGTCCTTGTGACTTTAGATTACCCTGGGCGAAACTCTGCAATATATATCCTGGACCTTTGATGTTCTATCCTGACTAGAAGACTGAAGAAATCTCCCTTGGAGTCAAGGAGTGACTCCCCTGCTTGGCAGGCACCAAAGAAGCAACTGTCCAGTCTGCAATTCTGAAGCTCCCGTTGGACGCCGAAGTCTCTGCATCACCAGAGGTGGGTTTCCTGACTTCCCCGAGGCTACCCTGAGTCCACAGCAAAGCTATGAGGCTATCGTGGGTGATGAGGAACCGAGACCCCTGGACACCGCGTACTATTGCTGGTACATCAACTTCTTGTGTATTCCTGAAGTTCTGCTTTGGGCTCTGAGTAGCCCCAGCCTTGAGCATAGACTGCACCGAAGATCTCTGGCCTCCACTCCATGAGTGACCCGTGGGCCAGGTTCCAGTGCAACCGCTTGAGGTTCCTTTGCGATCGCTAGCCCGTTGGCTAGTTGGTCCCCACGAAGGCAACTCCTCTTCTACTTGGGCTTTCCTGGTTGATCCAGACGTGCCCTGACTTACCCTTGCTGGGTGAGACCCTCAGACCTTGCTGGTCTGCACCGACGTCCTTCTTCTCTTTCCACGAGACTTGCCTTTGCCAAGGCTTGTTGGGTCCAATCTGGTCACCGCAGCACTCAACAGACTTTCTGGGACAGCTTGAATCCGGCTCATGGACTTCGTCGACGCTTCCTAGACCTCATGGCTGAAGAGTCAAGACACCCGTCAACTCACCTGAAGCACCCGACATCTGTGGGCATTGGTCCATCCTGCCCTTGGTCACTGGCAAGTGACCCAGACTCTGTCCCCTCTCCTTTCAGGTTCTCTCCATCCTAGATCCAGGCTTGGATCTCTTTGGACACTTCTCTTCTTCACGGCAGCAGCAGTTCTTTGCCAGCTTCCATTGCAATCGACGACGTGACTCGACACCAAAAGACACCTATACACCCGGCTTTCCTGGGTGAGGTAACTCGAGTACTCCGGTGCTCCTGTGGGTGCTAGCCCTAGAACTCCTTAAGTCCAAAATGGTTCGGTCCTGACTCGATTTTAAGCGTCCCTAATCTTTAAATTTCCAATCGCGGCATTGTCCTTAGAAGCTAACTGGAACCCGCGGTTGTGTTTACACACTGCACGCGGCCCCCGTGGGTCCCCTGTGTCACTTCCTTGGGTGGTTCCTTGGGGTCCCAGTGATTCTACAGGCTCTAGGCCTTGTGTCTATTTCAGTCGTGGTTCTTATACCACCTTATTGGTATATGGTTTGGTACGCACCTAGGGCCCCAACGTGTATTTGTGCTACTACTGTTGATTGCTAACTTATAAATTAAGTATTTAAAACCCCAGTATCATAAAGACACTAGAGGGGTGTGTTTTATCCTAAATACATATATTTTAAATATATACCTGGTGTGGTTGTCCTTTCATTTGATCATTCAAGAGATTATTGACTGGTAAAACAAGCTGCTTTACATTGCTTCAAGACTTAGCCTGAAGGCTGCTCTCCATAGCTACCACTAGGATAGCTTTCAATAAAGGTTGTCTTTAACCAATTCACCATAAGGGGTTGTTTGGACTGATACAAGGTGCCCACTGGAACTAGTGGACAGCATATATCAGGCCACCTTCTCACCTTGGTGTGCAGTGTGTGGGATTCCAGCTTGCTATTGTTTTACCTGATAATCTCAATTGAATTAATCAACTGAAAACCACTAAATGTACCTAAGGAACCAGTGGGCCCCTGCCAGGAGACAGTGAGCTCCTCCCCCATAAATATGAGGATCTCTCCTTTGCTCAGTTTAGGGCCTTATGTTCCATTAGGAAGCTGAAGACAGGCAAAAGCCCAACCACCCAGCATCTCATAAAGATAATTAAGCGAGATTATATCTCAGGGCCTAGTGGGCCTGATGGGGTAGGCAGTGTGGGTGGGGCAGCAGGTGAGGGTGGGCCTAGGGGTGGAAGCTCCCCTGACCCTACCTCTAATGCTGACCAGACTGATGACAATGATCAGAATCTGGTGAACCCAACTCTCTTGGATGAGGATGAGGAGGATGACAACAATGCCCCCTCCTTTATTCCTCCAGGAAGATTTTAAAGTAGGGCTAGAAGGGATAGATCTCAGTCAAGGGGATCTGTCCAGTCTAACTCTTCTATAGGGACATCTGTCTCTTCTCACAGAGGGAGGGAAACCTTCCAGGAGAGGAGAGAGAGACTGCTGAAGTATGAGCAATACAAGTTCAACCTCAGAAAGCAGCAGATGGTGTTAGATAGGGAAGCCCTAGAGCTATACAGACCTAGGAAAAAGGAGGGACGAGAGTCCTTTGGTGGCAGCAATTTCCCTAGAGATAGGGAGAGGTCTTATGACCATAGAAACCTAAGTAAAATTGTCCCTCCCTACCACAGTGGGGATGACATCCACAAATGGATAACTGCCTTGGAGAGGGCCTGTAAAGTACAGAAGGTCCCTCAAGGTCAGTGGGCAGCAATCTTATGGCTCTCCTTTGCAGACAAAGGTAGACACAAGCTCCTCACTGTAAGAGGATGCTGATGATTACCAGGTCTTGAAAAGTGCACTGATAGATGGGTTTGGCCTAACCACTGAACAATACACGATAAAGTTCATAGACACCCAAAAAGCACAAACTAAAGACTGGGTTGACTTTGTTGACTGTGGTGCTAAGGCTTTGGAAGGTTGGTTATTGGGCAGTAAAGTGTGTGACTTCATAGGATTGTACAATCTGATAATGAGGGAGCAGATTCTTAATAACTGTCAAAATCAGCTGTTGCACCAGTACCTGATAGACTCTGATCTGACCTCTCCCTAAGAATTGGTAAAGAAGGCAGACAAATGGGTCAGAACCAGGGTGAGGCAGAAGGTACAGAACCAAGGTGGTGACCCAAAGAAGCAGGATTCTAAGAACTCTGACAAGGGTGGAGACAAGGGTAAAGACCAGAAGTCTTCTCAAGGGCCCCGAAAATCTTCAACTAATGGGGAGTCACAGTCAAGGGTAAAGGCCAAAAGAAACCTTGGTGCAAAATCTGTAAACAGAAAGCTCACTGGACCAGTGACTGCACCAAGTCCAAATAATCTACTGCAGCCACCATTGCCCCTAAGGCACCTGTTCCCCCTAGTACAGCTACAATAGGTGATGGCAATGTTCAGAATAAGGGTGTAGT
Organism: Triturus cristatus; assembly: GCF_964204655.1. Lineage (NCBI taxonomy): Eukaryota > Metazoa > Chordata > Amphibia > Caudata > Salamandridae > Triturus > Triturus cristatus. Next base: position 34,647,882 of record NC_140590.1, on the reverse strand, counting down.
AGGGTTGACCCTGGGTTCTGAGATCGACTCTGGCCTAGTCAGAGTTCCAACTCAGGCTGTGCTTGTCTGTGATGGGGGCATGGATATGTCCCCCTGTGTGAGTCCCAGTAATCTGGGCAAATACAGACAACAGCCTTTGATAAATGGAGTAGAAGCTTGGGCATTCAGGGACACAGGAGCAAGTGTCACAATGGTGACAAAAGATCTTGTAAATCCTGGGCAGATTATACTTGGTGAAATGTACCAAGTGACCAATGCTAGCAATGTCAGAACAGACCATTCTCAGGCAGTTGTTAACTTCTCCTGGGGAGGGGTAACTGGCCTTAAGAAGGTTGTGGTAAGTGCAGACCTACCAGTACAGTGCTTGCTTGGCAATGATCTAGAGACTTCAGCTTGGGCTGAAGTGGAGCTCAGGACACATGCAGAAATCTTAGGGATCCCTGCTCATGTCTTTGCTGTGACTTGGTCACAGGCCAAAATGTCTAAAGCTGGACAGGCCCTGGATTCTGGAATAATGGACCAGGTGCCTCACAAGAGGAGGAGCAGTAGGGTTAAGGGAGAGCCTTCCCACCTGACTCAGAATGCTGATCGGTCTCCTCAGGGAGATGATCTTGAGCCTGAAGAAGGAACTGTCCCAGAGGAGCTTGAACCTGACCAGGTTGAGTTCTTGAGGACAGGGGGCCCTTCCAGGTCTGATCTGATCCAGGAGCAGAACCCCTGCCCCTCTCTTGAACCCCTCAGAAAGCAAGCTGCTGATGAGGCTGCTGGGAATGCTAGTGGCACCCATAAAGTTTATTGGGATGTTGGACTCCTTTACTCAGAGAGTAGAGACCCCAAGCCTGGTGCATGCAGGAGGCTGGTTATACCTCTGAAGTTTAGGGGTTTCCTTTTGACACTAGCCCATGATATTCCCCTAGCAGGACACCTAGGCCAGAACAAGACTTGGGACAGAATTGTCCCTCACTTTCACTGGCCCCACATGTCTGAAGAGACAAAGAAGTTTTGTCGCTCCTGTGTAACCTGCCAAGCCAGTGGCAAAGCAGGTGGCACTACAAAGGCACCCCTGATACCACTACCTGTGGTGGGGGTGCCCTTTGAAAGGGTAGGGATTGACATTGTTGGTCCATTGGATCCCCAAACAGCATCTGGGCACAGATTTATACTGGTGGTGGTGGATCATGCCACCAGGTACCCAGAGGCAATTCCCCTGTTGATTAGAAAGTGCGTCTGACGGACCCTTGCTCCTGGACTCTTGGCCTTGGGCTGTTGTACTGTCTCTAAGCCCACTGTTCGCTGGACCCGCTTCGCGGGTCCCGCTTCACCGGAATTGCCGCTGGGGAATCTGTGGAGAGGCTGTGCAGTCTGTGTTGTGCTGGGGCTTTTGGGCAGGGCTGCGAGCGTTTCTGCAGGGACTACGTTTCCCAGGAGTCCCTGCCTGGCCGATTGAGAACACCTGGCCCGCTCTCCCTGTCAGCCCCGCCCCCTGCGCACAGAGTGTGTTAAAGAGCCTGCCTGCCTCTTACCTGCGGGATCCAATGTTGATTAGAAAGTGCGTCTGACGGACCCTTGCTCCTGGACTCTTGGCCTTGGGCTGTTGTACTGTCTCTAAGCCCACTGTTCGCCGGAATTGTCAGCCCCGCCCCCTGCGTGTCACGTCTGACCTATAACAGTGGTGCTTACTTCCGCTGCGCGGGAGCGCGCGGGAGCGTCCCGGGAGAAGCCCGGGACAAGGGCGGGACCGTCTGTGGCCGTCAGGGGCTGAAGGAGGCTGGGCTGGGCCCGCTTTTTGACATTGCGCCTTCTGACTACTTGTTACAGTACGTTCCCTGTATCTAGAGATCTCTGGTGTTTGCTTATATAGTATTGTTCTTTTTAAAGCTCGTTGGCTGCAAAGTATGTCTTCTTCTTCAAATACCACTGCCCAGATCTCTACTCAGTCCGAGGTGGGGTCAGCCATCTTGGGTCCTCTAGACAAATACTTTAGTCGGGTAACCCAAGATATTGACAAGAGCGTAGGTTATCTATTGAACTCCTTAAAATTCCTTTGGAGAAACGGCCACCTCAGGGTTTCCCGGCATTGGTTCCTCCCCTGTCATCGCTAACCCTGCCAGCTGTACTGGAAACGCCTTATGCTTTTCCCCCTTCACTAGAGCTGTTGGCTGGCTCGTCTGTGGGTCACGATGTGCCCATTTTGCCTTCTACCTCGTCCACTATACCAATTTGCTTACCTACAGGGCAGGTGACCACTGCCCAATCGAGTGTGTCAACTCACATGGTTAAAACTAAACCAAGTAACAAAAGAAGTGCTGCCCCGAAGAAGTGCTATCTTCCCAAACATCCGAAAAAATAAGGAAGGTTGGAATATGCCTGCGCCCTTCCTGCTAGCCTATTGGGGCTGGCTCTGGTGGGGTTAAGATTGTCAAGGACGGAGTTGTTCCGGCTAGTCCCGTATCTAACATGAATGACCCCTCAACGATGGTATTGACTGAGACCTTATCTTCTGCTCCACCCCTGCTCTTCGAGTTGGAGAGGCTGATGAGGTCTCTCCTGACTCCTATTGAGGAACGAGTTAAAAAATTAGCTGATCGGTTAGATCATTTCGAGCAGGCTACTCTAGATAACTTTTTTTCCACCAAATCCCTAATCAAGTCCCACCCTAGGACGGGGGATAGCATCAATCTTCTGAAACCAAATGGCCAGGCAAATGGTGTGACCATCGCTGAGCCTCCTCCCTCAGCATTGCAAGTAGGCCTCAGTCGAAGGGACAAATCCCCATGACTAATTTAGATTTGTCGGACCGTCCAAGTAGTAATACCACTAAAAAAAACAAGCTGCCTGATACTGTGGCTATGGGTAATAAAGATAGCTCTAAAAGTGGCAATCCTGTATCTAATGGTTCCCAACCCTCACCAAGCATTTCAACACCCCGTCTTGGCGTTCCTGTTAGGGGTAATAAAGACAGTTCCAAAACTAATAACACTGTATTGAATAGTTCCCAACCACCACCAAGTATTCCAACATCCCGTCCTGCTGCTCCTGCCATTAGCCTGCCTAACACCCTCCCGATGAAGGCACCTCGTAGGATACCTCCTATGAATCTCACCCCAGATTCTTATCCTTTCGTGGCTGTCCTCACTAATGTACCACCTTTGTTGGCCGGGCAAAGAGAATCCTTCCAGATGCTAAAAAACAAGGTAATGCACTGGTTAAAGGCAAATAGACCACTGCCCGGGGAAGTGGACGGGCTGATTATTGGAGTAAGAAGGACAGACTGGATAGGTTGTACTCCTAAGCACTTGGGGGGGGAGTGTATAGTTGTTAATTTCCAAGATCCTAGGGTGGCACGTCTGATTACGAAGCAAAATTGGGGCACAAGCAGTGGTGGAATTGGTGTTGTTGATCTCACATTCTTTTATCCAAGACCAACAGGTGTTCAATTTGGTATGACCAGTGAATTAGGTTGCTATAACAATCTCCCCTCCCCAGGGTTTGTTCCTTTCACTGTACCCTTACAACGGGGGTAACTTTTATAAGGGACCAACGTACAATCGTTTTGAAGTGATAAAAGATCCGGGGTGGGTTCATTGACCAAATTCCGATTATTCCACGAACAGTAGGGAAGGTATGACCCGTTGGGATATATGTGGGAAGCCTGTGTTAACTGTTTTGACTAAAAACGTGGAATCAAATGAAATGAGAACTGGTTGGGAGACTGTGATTTTGGAGGAAACATGTGGGGAGTGTATTCCAATTTCTGGGGACTCTGGAAATGAGGAACTAATTACACTTAGCACTATTGGCACCCAGGAGGTTGATCACAACACTGAGGATACCAACCGAGAGAGGGAGGGGTATGACGGAATCTTAACAAACGACTTTGGGATGTCCTGTGTAGGAGCAGTATCCATGGACGGCCCCAGTTTAGGGAAGTTTTTTTCATGGAACATCGCGGGGTTGAGTAGCAAGCTGATGTCCCAAAACTGGATGGATTTCGTCAATGGCTTTGAAGTTTGTTTATTCCAGGAGACATGGGCTTGCGACCCTATATTTCTTCCTGGCTACTTAAATTTTTCAATCCCGGCCAGTAGAGGCGCTAGGGGTCGAACGATGGGAGGCCTTACAATCTGGGTAAGGCAATGTCTTCAAATAACAATCAAAGTGGTGGATCTGGGTTGTAAGGATATCCAAATGCTAAGAATAGCCTCAGAAAAGTGGAGAGGGATAGATATATACAACATCTACGCCAGGGGCAGTACCACTGGGAGTTCACCCATTCTAGAGGCTTTGTCCACTTTTTTGGAATCGCAGTCCCTGGGTAACAAAGTTGTAGCAGCTGGTGACCTAAATAGGACTTTCGAACCATTGGATAGTTCGGATGATCCCCTAGGACAAGAGGAGGATACGCAATGGGGTGTTCCAACTTTAAATCTGGCTCCTGTTAAGCGGTGGACAAAAGATATATTACAACTGAATGCCATTTGCCTGGAACATGGGTTGAGAGCCCTAAATGGGAGGACGAAGGGCGATAGGGAAGGTGCCTGTACATTCGACAATGGTCATAACCAAAGTCGGATAGACTATGTCCTTTGCAGCCTCAATTTGTGGCAGTCGGTATGCGACATGAAAATCGAGGGTAGACTGGAAAGTGACCACAATGCCCTCTGTGTGACCCATAACTGGTGGATGGCCATATCAGGGAACCCTCAATCAAGTGACGGCCCAATACCCACCATGGCCAATGACATGCGCAGACCTAACTGGCCGAGTGTATTGGCGAATGCAGAATCTATGGACTTTATAAGTTTCGAGGTGGATGCTGCAATCGCTGCTATGGAGGCTGCAAACCCCGTAATCCCAGGTTCTAGGGAAATAATGGACATACACAACAAGCTCTTTTCCCTTTTAAAACCGCATTTCTTGAGGTCCCGCAAGATAAATAGGAAACAACCACCCAAACCAGCTAGGTGGTTTAATCATCAGTGCAGGGAAGCCAGGTTAAGCTTGGGAAGAGCAATCAGGAATAGGGACAGGGCAGCGATTAGCGAGGCTAGGAAGCACTACAAGGTTAGTGTATCGCTAGCAAAAAAAACATGGGACGAAAAGTATTGGGCAGAACTAAAGGAGGCCTCGGGGGCTAAGGATTCCAGGTTATTCTGGAATATTGTCAAGTGGGGTAGAGGTGGAACTCCAAATAAACCCGACAATAATGTTGCTGAGGGTGCCTGGGTGGATTATTTCAAACCCCAATATGCTGAGACTACCGAGTTTAAGGATGTGGAAGTAATTTCAGCTGTATTCCCCACTGGGAATTTATTTTCCCCTAAAGAAACTGAAGTTGCAATATGCACTGCCCAAGGGGGAAGGGCCCCGGGTCTAGAAGGGATACCCTCTGATGTTTTCATAAACGATAAGGTGAGGTGGGTTAGGTATGTATTCCTTTTGGGAAACGCTATTGCGAAGGGAACGGCAGTCCCAGAGCTATGGAAGGGAGCAAATATTATACCCATATATAAAAAAGGGGATCGGTCCCTCCCGGCCAATTATAGGCCGATAAGTTTGATTGCCACTATCCAAAAAGTGGTAGGGAGAATAGTGGTAAACCTATTAATGGATTGGGTAGACGAGAACAACGCCCTGTCCCCTTATCAGGCAGGTTTTCGGCGGGCTACAAGCACAGTCGACCAGGTGTTTCGCTTTGCTCTGCTGCAGTGGGGGACGGTGGTGCTCAGCGAGGGCAGCCTGTATGTTGCCTTTGTCGACTTGTGGGCTGCCTTCGACCTGGTCCCAAAGAGAAACTCTGGGCAGTTCTGAGCGAAATAGGCCTTCCGGCTGAGTTACTCACCCTGATAATGAGGCTGCATGAGTGTAACTTCGCCAAAGTTCAGTGGGGTATGAATGGTGAATCATCTGCCGACTTTCCGATTGAACGCGGAGTACGACAGGGGTGTGCTATGGCCCCCCTGCTTTTTTCCCTATTTATTAACGGAATTGTGGCTCGGATGCTGGATGCCAGTGTCGATGCACCTTCGTTGGCGGGCCTCAGGGTTCCGATCCTGATGTTCGCCGACGATACGCTGATTTTATCCAAAACACCGGCTGGCTTGCAGCGAGCTTTAAACATCTTCGATCTTTTCTGTGGGGAACATGGTCTGGAAGTTAATGTGGGTAAGACCAAGCTGATGGCCTTCTGACCAAAACGTAGACCCCGGCCTAAAATACTTTTGAACAATTGTGAGCTTGAGGTGGTTACTGTATTTACCTACCTTGGGGTGCAGATAGCAAACAATCTAAAATGGTCCCAACATATAGAAAAGGCGGTCCTGAGGCATAAACAGATTTCGGGGGCACTTCGGGTGGAACACAAAAAGTCTAAATCAAAGCCTATAAAACCAGTCCTGGCAGTATATGATGCCAAGGCTATTGGGTCTGCCCTATATGGGGCTGAGCTGTGGGGTTTCGAGAGGCTTCTCCCCTTGCAAATATCGGAGAATAGGTTCCTCAGGGGAATCACGGGTCTCCCTCAGAGTACACCACTAATCCCGCTTGGTCTTGATTTAGGGAGAAGATCAGTTAGTGACCGAGCGCGATTGCGCCCGATTCTCTATTGGAGACGCCTCTGGACTACCCCAGAGATACGGCATTATGCAGAGGGGTTCCTTGCCATAATTAAAGCTGACACCTTTCATAAAATAGTTTGGTTAAAAAATCTTAGGACTGCTTTAGGTGACCTCGGCCTCTCCAATCTATGAAATAATCCATCTGGGGAACCCTTTCCAAACAAAAACATAATTAAAAGCTTATATTGGGATTGGATAGATGGCAGACTCTGGAGTAGAACGAGATCAGACACAATGGCGGGGCGTTTCTTAGAAATCAAACTGTGTCCTGCATTGGAACTATACTGGGACAGTATTACTAACCCAGGGGATAGGAAGCTTTTCTTCCAGTTAAGATTAGGTGCCCTTCCTCTGAGATCACTGACGGGTAGGTGGAGGAGTTCAACCACCTCGTGCTGCCCGGTTTGTGGTGCAACTGAGGAAAATATAGGTCACTTTCTATTCTTGTGTAAAGCTTATGCCACCCCGAGAAGAGTTTGGTTAGCTCCTGTTTGTAGAAATCTAGGGACATCCAGGGGTGTTGAGGCGCTACGAATTATTTGCACCGCCACTGATATGCCTATTGTTCTAGGAACAGCAAAGTATCTGGGGTGGGCATGGTCCATTAGACGGAGGGCAATTTCTATTAATGTAATATAACTGGGGTATCAAGTGATTTCTGTGTAAATGTACACCAAAGATTTTTATTGTTTATGTACGCACAACTGTTTTAAAAGTATGTATAAATAGGAAAAAAATTTAATGTGATGTATTTTAAATGTATGTTTGTGCTTTTATGAGTATATTCCTCGAATAAAGCTTTGAATACGTAAATACGCAATTCCCCTAAGGACCACTACAGCACCTGTGGTGGCAAGAGCTCTCTTGGGTGTATTCTCAAGAGTAGGCTTTCCTAAGGAGGTAGTATCTGACAGGGATGCAAACTTCATGTCTAGTTACTTGACGGCTATGTGGAAGGAGTGTGGAGAGAACTACAAGTTCACCACCCCCTGTCACCCACAATGCAATGGCTTAGTTGAGAGATTTAACAAAACCTTAACAGGCATGATTAAAGGGCTCCCAGAGAAGCTTAGGCGAAAATGGAACCTACTCTTGCCCTGCCTTTTATTTGCATACAGGGAGGTGCCTCAAAAGGGGGTTGGTTACAGCCCATTTGAACTTTTGTTTGTTCACCCTATCAGGGGTCCATTGTGTTTGGTGAAGGAAGGATGGGAATTACCTCTCAAGCCCCCAAAGCAAGACATAGTGGACTATGTACTTGGTCTCCGCTACAGGTTGGCTGCGTACATGAAAAAGGCAATCAAAACCTTGAGGTTAGCCAGGAACTGCAAAAAGCCTGGCATGACCAAAAGGCTGTACTGACTGTTTACCAGCCAGGACAGAAAGTGTGGGTGCTGGAGCCTGTGGCCCTAGCAGCCCTCCAGGACAAATGTAGTGGCCCCCATACCATTATTGAATAGAAAGGGGAGGTTACCTACTTGGTAGACCTTGGAACCCCTAGGAGTCCCCACAGGGTACTTCATGTCAACAGACTAAAACCATATGATGACAGGGCAGACATGGGCTTGCTCATGGCTACTGATGAAGGACAGGACGAAGAGAGTGACCCACTCCCTGACCTGCTTTCTCAGAACCCTGATGATGGGTCAGTTGATGGGGTAGTCTTGGCAGGCAGCCTCACTGCCAGCAGCAAACTGACTGCAGAAACCTTCTCAGTCAGTTCAGACATATGTTTTCTCTGACTCCAAGTCAGACCACCTGGTGCACTCATGAAGTGGACACTGGGGACAGTCTACCTATAAGATCTACAGGCAACCTGACCATGTCAGGGACAGTATAAGGAATGAAGTCCAAAAGATGTTGGATCTGGGTGTGATTGAACCCTCAGTTAGCCCTTGGGCTAGCCCAGTAGTCCTGGTACCTAAACCTCACACCAAAGATGGCAAGATAGAGATGAGGTTTTGTGTGGACTACAGGGGCCTCAAGGTAGTCACTAGGACTGATGCCATCCCATCCCCAGGGCAGATGAGCTAATAGACACTTTGGCCTCAGCCAAGTTTCTAAGCACATTTGACTTGACAGCTGGCTGCTGGCAGATCAGACTAGCTGATGATGCAAAGCCAAAGACAGCATTTTCTACCCCTAGTGGGCACTATGAGTTTGTGGAAATGCCCTTTGGTTTGAAGAATGCACCTGCCACTTTCCAAAGGTTGGTGAATCAAGTCCTTACAGGCCTGGACGACTTTAGTGCAGCATATCTAGATGATTTTGCTGTCTTTAGCTCCACCTGGGAGGATCACCTGGTCCACCTGAGGAATGTTTTGGAGGCCCTGCAAAAAGCAACCTAACTATTAAGGCTACTAAGTGCCAGGTAGGGCAGAGTCAGGTTGCGTACCTGGGCCACCTTGTAGGTGGAGGCCAGGTTCAACCATTACAGAGCAAAATCCAGACCATAATGGACTGGGTTGCTCCCACTACCCAGACTCATGTGAGAGCCTTCTTAGGCCTGAGTGGGTACTATAGGAGATTTGTCAAGGGGTATGGATCAATAGTGACACCCCTCCTGAATGACTTAACTTCTAAAAAGATGCCCAAAAAGGTTCAGTGGACAGCTAGCTGTCAAAAGGCATTTGATGACCTGAAGCAGGCCATGTGCACTGCTCCCATTCTGCAGAGTCCTGACTACTCCAAGAAGTTCATTGTCCAAACAGATGCATCTGAATTGGGGGTAGGGGCTGTACTGTCACAATTGAATGATGAAGGTCAGGATCAGCCAGTAGCTTCCATAAGCAGAAGGCTGACCCCTAGAGAGAAACGCTGGTCGGCCATTGAGAGGTAGACCTTTGCTGTGGTTTGGGCTCTGAAGAAGTTGAGGCATACTTGTTTGGTACTCACTTCCTTGTTCAGACAGACCATAAGACCCTCTTATGGCTAAAACAAATTAAGGGTGAAAGCCCCAAACTGCTTAGGTGGTCCATTTCCCTACAGGGGATGGACTTTACAGTGGAACATAGACCTGGGAGTAACCATGCCAGTGCAGATGGACTCTCTAGGAATTTCCACTTAGAACATGAAGACTCAACTGGTCAAGGTTAGTTTAATGTCTCTGCGTTGGGGGGGGGGGGGGTTGTGTAGGAGAGTAGGATCTGCTTCACATGGGTACCCCCACTTTTTGCTGGTGTTTCACTGTTTTTCGACCTTAGTCTGGCTGTGGCCCTGCTCATCAGGACCACAGCCTAGCTGCTTCCTCTCTAAAATAGTTTCCATGTACATTAGGTACATATCTAATTGGATTATGGAGTGACTTATTAGCACTAGTATATGGTATACTATGTACCTAGGGCATAGGTACCTCAGAGGTCTACGAGGGGCTGAAGCATGTATTATACCAGCCCTGGAAAGCACTTCAAAATGGCACCACAGGTCTGCTACTGCAACCTGGGTAAGGGTGTGCTTACGCCCCTTACAGTGGTATTGGCTACCTACATCACTATCATTGCACACACGTATAGAACCGATAAGTCACTCCTATGGCAGGCCTTAACAATCCTGAAGGCAGAGTGCTTGGTTTTTACATGAGAGGGTGCCCCTGCATGAACAGAGCCCCTCTGCAGCGTTCGGAGTACCTCCTCTGTGGTACAACCTGACCATATACTCTTAAGTGCGTTATAACCTTGGGGTAAATGCTAACTTTGGGATTGCTGCACGGAAACATGTTGTGTTTGGTTTCAAACGCTTTGGAATACTACCCCCCGCCAGTTCTGGCGGCGGGGGTAGCATTCCACCTTTCTAGAGGGAGAGATATGTTCACACTGGTCTAACCCGGTAGGACTTTCTAGAGCCCTGGCATCACAAAATGGATGCCTCTACCACAGACACGGGTCTGGCCTCCTGCTGCTGACCGAAACTCTGGCAGGGGAGGCCTGGACAATAGATTTCCTGTCCCAGGGAGGTGTAACCACCTCCCCAGACAAGCAGATGTGTATTGGGGCTGGGCGGGAGCACTCTCTGGTGCTTTGAAGTCCTGCATTGGGGGCACACTTGGTGTCCCTGTGCATAGTACAGTTCAAACCGGTTGCAGGGGCTACCTGCCCCTGCTCTGGTGTGAAACTGGACAAAGGAAATGGGTGTAACCACCCCTCTTTCCAAACCCTCCCATAGGTGGATCCCTAGAGTATGTCCAACCCCCAAACCTAGTATAAGTATGAGAACCCAGTCCTTGCGACTTTAGATTACCCTGGACGAAACGTTCTATCCTGACTAAAAGACTCAAGAAATCCTCCTTGGAGTCAAGGAGTGACTCCGCTGTTTGGCAGGCACCAAAGAAGCAACTGTCCGGTCTGCAATTCCGAAGCTCCCGTTGGACGCCGAAGTCTCTGCATCACCAGAGGTGGATTTCCTGACTTCCTTGAGGCTACTCTGAGTCCACAGCAAAGCTGAGACCCGTGGCTATTGTGGGTGACGTGGAACCGTGACCCCTGGACACCGCGTACTATTGCTGGTACATCGGCTTCTTGTGTATTCCTGAAGTTCTGCTTTGGGCTCCGAGTAGCCCCAGCCTTGAGCACAGACTGCTCTGAAGATCTCTGGCCTCCACTCCACGAGTGACCTGTGGGCCAGGTTCCAGTGCGACCACTCGAGGCTCCTTCGCGATCACTAGCCCATTGGCTAGTGGGTCCACACGTAGGCAACTCCTCTACTACTTGGGCTTTCCTGGTTGCTCCAGACGTGCCCTGACTTACCCTTAATGGGTGAGTCCCTCAGACCTTGCTGGTCTGCACCGACGTCCTTCTCTTTCCATGAGACTTGCCGTTGCCAAGGCCCGTTGGGTCCAATCTGGTCGTCGACACTGCAGCACTCGACAGACTTCGTGGGACGGCTTGATCCGGCTTGTGGACTTCGTCCATGCCTCTTGGACCTCGTGGCTGAAGAGTCAAGACACCCGTCAACTCACCTGAAGCACCTGATATCTGTGGGCATTGGTCCATCCTGCCCTCGGTCACTGGCAAGTGACCCAGACCCTGTCCCCTCTGCTTTCAGGTTCCTTCCATCATAGATCGAGGCTTGGATCTCTTCGGCCACTTCTCCTCTTCACGGCAGCAGCAGTTCTTTGCCAGCTTCCATTGCAACCGACGACGCAACCCAACACCAAAAGACACCTATGCAACCGGCTTCCCTGGGTGAGGTAACTCGAGTACTCCGGTGATCCCCGTGGGTGACTTCTTAAGTCCATAAGGGTCCCAACGTGTATTTGTGCTATTACTGTTGATTGCTAACTTGTAAATTAAGTACTTTGAACTCCAGTCTGATAAAGAGACTAGAGGGATGTGTTTTATCCTAAATACATATATTTTAAATATATACCGGGGGTGGTTGTCCTTTCATTTGATCATTCAAGAGATTATAGACTGGTAAAACAAGCTGCTTTACATTCCTTCAAGACTTAGCCTGAAGGCTGCTCTCCATAGCTACCACTAGGATAGCTTTCAATAAAGGTTGTCTTTAACCAATTCACCATAAGGGGTTGTTTGGACTGATACAAGGTGCCCACTAGAACTAGTGGACAGCATATTTCAGGCCACCTTCTCACAATGACTACTACTGTAATGACTATAATCACTCCCACTATAAGTGTTCCTATCAGGCATTTCTGCCGACTGTTCGAATTTCCAGACTCCATATTGAGTTCTCCAACCAGCTGCAGTAGTGGAATCAACAAAGTCCTTTCTTCTCTCCTAATGGTTCTGCGTACTAAGCTCTTGCTGAATCCTTTTGAGAATTCTGGAGTTCTTCTGTATTCAGTTCAACAGTAATGTTTACGGTTCATCAATATTCATCCCTAGCCCTCTTTCCTATTCTACTGGAAAATCCCTAAATGTATTCTTCTTGCACTCAGACCTTGGTTATCATCTTTTAGAACCATGTCTATATATTTTCTTTTCTCCCTTGTCCAGTTCAATTTTCATCATAGATCAAATCGGTGCCAAGAGCATCAACAACAAGTTTCAAGATCTTCATACGAAAAGCTGCCAATTCCTGAGCTGATGGCTTACCAATCGTTGGAAATGTCAGTTGATTCAAGATCAGAAGTCGCAATCCACTCAGCCTTGGAGGATCTGGTACTGTCAGAGTCAAGAGCCCGAGGGCCTCAACTCCAGGGACTAAAAGTTCAATGTCAATGATCAGTGTGGTCTACCCACATCTCACCTCCCCGGCCCCTGCATCTGTGACCAGGTACGTCCACCCTGGAGCAGCGTACTTCCGGCACAGCACTCTCCCTCTTTGATCTCCTTAAGCTTTCTTGACTTGGTTCTGCGTCACTTTGCTCAGATTGAGACATTTCAGAAATAGAAGCGAGATCCTTCTCTGATGCAAGCCTCAAATTCAGTCTTTCTTTTCTCACTAGCCACATTTCGCTGCCAGCCTCTACTCTCTGTCTGTGCCTACCCCACACCCGCTTGCAAAGCTGAGTCTCTACTACAACTGCAACAATTTGGTCTCCCTCAGAGTCCGCACCTGGACTTTGTGCAGATCCCTTTCAGCTCGATCTGATGAGTAGTCAGTCTCGGCAGGAATCCTTACTGCTTAGCTTGTTCCCTCTCCTGACCTTCAGATTTCAGCTGGAATTCTTTGAGCGAGAGAAGCTGTTTCTTCCAAGGTTCTGGATCTCTGGGGGTGTGGGAGGCGTGGATCCAGTTCATTATGCCTCCCCACTTCACGGATGTGCTTGTAACCAGAATCACTTGGTACAGACCGTGCCACCATGCATCAAGGTAGTTCTTCCTCACATGCTTGCAGACCAAAACCCAGGCCCCCGGCCTTAGGTTGTGCAGGAGATCCTTTGAGGTGGGTGCAGTTGCAGCCTTGACCTGATGAGACACAGAATTAAACACATCAGCCGGACCCTTGCAATAATCGAGAACCATATCATTGGTGATGTTTATCAATGCTGTAGCTGGCACTGCAGTCAAACGCATCACAATCCCCATTAATATCTTGTGGGGTGAAAGTCCTGTTCTCCTATCAGGGGTGCTACGCGGCCTCATCAGCTCCAAGGGCAGCAAGTCCGGCCATTTCAAAGTCTTCGACGCACAAACCTTTGCCACTCTCATCTTAATGGTCCCATTTATGTATTCCACCAGGCCAGATGTACAATGTAGTCTCTGATCAACTTGAAAAGTGGCACATAACAGTTTCATGATCTCACTATGGAAGTGAGTTCCTCTGTCTGATTCAATGAGGTTGGATATCCGAACCATGGCATGACCTCCCTCAGCAATAACATTGCTACTGTGATTTGCTGACAAGTAACACACTGATGACACACTGCCTCAGCATACACACGAAACCGTGGAGTGAGCCACGTCTGTTGAAACACCCTCACGATTGTATCCCTTCCAAGATGAACTGCTCCATGAATATGCCTTGCCATACGAATCAACAAGAAATTGAGTAACACTGCCCTTTCATCTGCTGACACCCATATGCCATCCCACTTTTTCTCACAACCTGCCCTAATTCACGCCGCTTCCTCCTCTTTGGGGACATCTTCTTGGAGACGTTTAACCTCATCCCAGGTATTTGCCACAGCCAACATCATGCTGAGCTCGGTCTTTTCTGTGCTCTCGCTTATATATTCCCCATTAAAAATGCAAGCATGTATGGCACAAAAGCGAGCTTCTTCACCTGCATAACGGTTTCCCTTTGTTAAAAAATCCTCTCCTATTCCATGTGCTGCACATTTCACCACTGCTATCTCCTTGGGCTTCTGTAAAGCCTCTAACAGTTGTTGCACATTTTCTCTGTTCCTGTAACGCCCTGAACGTCTCAGGATCGTTTAACAGACACGATAATGAGGACGCAACCACTTGTGAAGGGTTAGTTATTTTAATGAAGGCAAAAACAATACAACGAATAAACAAAAGTTATAGTCACTGGAATCCTCCAGGCTAAGTACGTTACCAGCCCACAGCACGGATGGTCCTAACCGTCCTCTGCATATACGCCGATCCCGGCGTATGCCAACAGAGGGCAGAAATGAAATGGCCGACAATGCCAATCGGTAGGCTGTGAGGGGCACGACGAGTGTTGGGGAGAATCGAGGAGTCAGGGAAACACCCAGCCGGGGTCTCTACCTGAAGGGAGCAGCCGCTCAACCTCTTCCTCCGACTGCACCGGGACGCGGAGTCACCTCCTGGTGATGCGTCACCGATACCCCAATCAAAAGCAAGAAGACTGAACCAAGAGCAGCCGCTCGATCGATCCTGTGGACTTCCGAGTCTGTAACGCGGCAAACACCTCCTGGTGTGCGTTACAGCTGGCAGTCCCTGTATCTCTGGTCGGGCTGGGAGTTACGACTCCAACCAGCAAAAGCGCCACTGCGCTTTGACTCAGCCGAGTCAAAAAGCGAAGCTCAATGGTTGACCGGTAGAGCTTCCGGGTCCTTCACAGGTGACGATGGGGCAAGACACGGCCCAGGGAGTAACGACTCGACCTACCTCCGTTCTTGCCTTACTGGAGCACCACTCCGGAACACTGCTCTTCACGAAGCAGGTACGTCGGTGTAAACACAATATCCGACAGCCTTGTCCCTCCCGGTTCCTCCCTTTATAGGGCGTGTTTTCCTTGAGTTATGTAACAGCTCTCCTGTTTACATAAGGGCGTGTTTTCCCTTGAGTTATGTAACAGCTCTCCTGTTTACATAAGGGCGTGTTTTCCCTTGAGTTATGTAACAGCTCTCCTGTTTACATAAGGGCGTGTTTTCCTTGAGTTATGTAACAGCTCTCCTGTTTACATAACCTCTCAACCGCTAAGCATCCTGGGAGATGTAGTCCGTTTACGCTGGTTACCGTTTTCCTCCCCTCGCATGACAGGAATTCTTGACAGTTCCTGATAGGAGATCCTGATGACCTTAAGAACCCCCTCTGTGACCACAACTGCCCGAAATCATGAACAACTCAAAACCCATATTGACTATCGGTGAAGATAGTCACTCAAACTTGATCAGCGATGAAACATGCACATATCAGGGCAATTATTTCAGCCACCTCTGCGGAGTATGCTCCCTGTAAACAAACGGCTTCCATAACTCCAGAAATGGTACAAATAACAAAAGCTGCTCTGAAACAAACCTCATTGTCTCTTAAGCATAAAAAATCAACAAAGAGAACCAGATCAGATTTGTGTAATGCTTCATTGACAATGTAGGGCCTGGGTTTGGTAGAAAGTTCAGTCTCAACCAACCAGTCATGTTCCTCACAATCTTCTCCTTCAATAGGTGGGAATGGCATCAGTGTAGCATTATTCAACATAAAACATCTTTTCAAGGAGACATTTTCAGATGTCAATATAACCTGCTCATACTTAGTAAGCCTGTTATTTGTCAAGTGCTACGTTTTGGTTCTTGTCATCAGGCGTTCCACTGAGCGCGGAACATAAACAGTAAGAGGGTGTCCCATTCTGATACTCTCACATCTTTTAATGTTGACACCTGTTGCAGCAACGGACCTGAGAGATCCGGGCAACACAGAAGCTACCGGGTTTAGGGCAGCCGATAAATAAGCCACTGGTCTACAGGCACCCCTATGTGTCTGCGTGAGTACCGCTAATGCGCAACCCACTCTCTCATGGCAAAAGAGCGAAAACGCTTTGTTATAATCTGGCATTTCCAGAGCTGGAGCATGACATACGCTCTCCCTCAGCTCCTGGAAAGCAACCAAACAGTCGATATCCCATGGTACCGGATCATTCACATCTCTGCGTGTCAACCTTAAAAAAGGTTTTGCCTTGAGTGAAAAATTTGGAAACCACTGCTGACAGTAGCCGACCATTGCCAAAAACATTCAGACTTCTTTTTGTGTCTTTGGAGTACCCATTTGCAAGATCGCCTCCATGCGATCTGGTGACATCTTTCTCTTTCTCTTTTCAATCTGATGTCCCAGATGATGAACCTCAGATAAACAGTACTGGAGCTTGTTTTGGGACACCTTGTGTTCATTCTCTCCCAGGTGATTCAACAAAATCACAGTATCTATCCGCCAAGCAATTTCCGTTTCTGAGGCAACAAAAGATCATCTATGTACTGGACAAGAACTGAATTATGTGGCAGTAGCAGACTCTCAAGATTCTTCTTCAAGATCTGATTGAAAATGGATGGACTTTCAATATACCCTTGTGGGATATGACACCTAGTTAACACATGATTTTCCACCCGGAAAGCATATACAAATTGGCTTTTCTCATAAGGGATATCGAAAAGAATGCTTGATACAGGTCAATGATCCTGAACCATTCTGCATCACAAGGTATTTGGAACAAAATTACTGCTGGATTCGGTACCACATGGAATTACGATCTCATTAACTCGTCGCAGGTCCTGAACTATTCTGTACTTGCCACTAGGCTTCTGCAACCCCATAATTGGTGAATTACAGGGGCTCCCTCTAATGTCTTTCAGAATGCCTTGTGTAATCATAGACACAATTACAGGTCTTATTCCCGCCAGAGTCTCTGGAGACAATTTATATTGTGGCGTCCTTGGGAATAGACCATTTGGCTTGACCTGTACCCTAACTCCTCGAATCAGGCCTATCTCTTCGCCAGTAAAATCCCATACCACAAGAGAGACCAAGTCTCTCAAGTCAAATGGCAACTCTTCTGTGGTCAGGACAATTAACATCTCCTCACACAAGTTCTGACTTGCCACCTTAAAGGCGGCATCATTGTCACATATCTGTAACTCTACCCCCTTGGAAGTACAATAGATGGTACAATTTAACTTGCACAAAAGATCACATCCCAATAGGCAAACCGGATTTGAGTCAAATATCACAAATTGGTGTCAGTCCTGGAATGTTCCTGTTCTCACAGGTAACTCATCTGTTAATTGATTGGTCATTCTCTGATTAGTAATTCCTACCAACTGGATTGACTGTCGAGTAGAACAGGCAGCACCGGTATCAATCAAGAATGTAATGGGATGACTGTTAACATCTGCCTCCACAAACGGTCCAATCTGGTCTACCTCCAAGACTGCCCTGAGGGTACAGACCTCCTCTACCCTCATACACCGTACTCGCAAAAGGTCCCGGTCAGAGCTGTCTGATATTTAGATGAAAGGCATCTGCTGATACACCTGATTGCCTAGGGAGATTCTTGGGGGTTGAGGTACTTGCATTTGCTGGTCTGACCCTCCCCATCCATGGACCTAGGTCTAGTCACTGTGTTCAAACAATCAGATGCTTGCACATTTTCCTCACTTTGCATCTGATTAGCGGGTTTAGACGCAATCACGCTTCCAAATCCCGATCTTGTGGCAATAATAACGGACACTGTTCATCCTCGGTTTGGCTCATTCACCTCCAATCCTGGGGTCCATTTCCCTTCCTCTTTCTTGTTCTAAAGGAGCTGCCATATTTAGCCTGCTTCTCTACCACTCCGACCCATTGTACCTCCATTCCACTGTAATAGATCTGGTCTCTCAGCATTCCTCAACTGCACCATCATCAGCTTATCCTTCATTTTCCTATGTTTGGACTCTACTTCATCACTACAATACTTGACATAACGCAGAATCTAGTCCACCATCTTGTTCTGCCAACAGATCAAATGTTGTTGAATCATGAAACTAATCTCAGACCTCAAACCCAATACAAATTTCGAGACAAACTGTCCCATGTCTTTGATTTCCAAGGTATCCAACCCACTATGCCATTTAAAGGCTAGTAGGAGTCTCTTATATTAATCATGTACTGACTCCTTGGGCTCTTGGGTGGTACTATCAATCTTGTGCCAATCAGTACTTCAAGGGGCAACTTTAGATTGAAGCCATGTAATCGCCTGCTGGTATTTTTTCATCACCTCAGGCAAAGGGCCATGTGTTACAGGATCTCTCTCGGGTTCTGCAGTCGGCCACTCAATTGCAATTTTGCAGGCAGCCCACAAATCATTTGGGACCACAATGTCAAACAGAGTGTTCTAGTCTATCCACAATACCTTCGAAATCTTCACAAACTACTATTGTATGAGGTCCTACGTTTGTTGCCATGTAATGTGCTGGGATATCCTCTGGTGGGGCTTCTTGCCCTACCCAAGACACCACCCCTGAATCTCCTCTACATAAATCTTGTAATACCTTAAAACATTTTATTATTTAATTTGATTGTTACCAGACACGCAATTTTTCTTTTCCAATTTCTTGCTGGAGCCCTCCAATCCCAGCATGGCGTTACACCAACCGACATATCACAGCGCGGTGCATTCGCTCTCACATTCATACAACCAAGTAACTGTGCATCCAAAGCTTCTAAACCAAGTGACCCCCATCAAACAGTCTCAGCAACTTACAGTTAAATGTAATTGTATACCCAAAAAATACTAAACCAAGTAACCACCTCTCAAGCAGTCACAGTAATTTACAGTTATAGAAAACCAAGTAATTGTCTGTCGTCGAGAAGATCGATAGTATACACTCTCTCAAGAACATTCATACCCCATGATGAATGGCCTGCGTCAGTCAATCAAATTGCTGTAGTCTACCCCTGGTACCTGAGATTTTACACATATGACTCTATTATCCACTCACACAAATTTCCCTACCCCAAGTGAGTCGTCGATAGCGCTCCACAACACCCGCATCAATGATCAGACAATTACAACATAAAACTATCCCGGGATCTTGGACTTCTCTTGAGTCCGCTTTCCAAAAACCTGATCTGCACATGTTCGGACCAGTAAACCGATAACTCACGTTCACTCGACTATCATTCCAACTCAGCAAGACATCACACAATCAATTCACCACAATCTACCACACACATCACTGTTCATACTCATGCTACTGCTGTCTCCACCAGACCATCAATTTCCTCCAATCTCCGTCAGCACCCGCCGTCCTCTGCTCTAAATTATGGGGCTCTCTTTTGGGCTCTATGGGTCTAATTCTGTTCTAGATTTTCTAGATTGTCCCCTCACTTCTAGAGTCAACCATCCGTTTCTGCTACCAATTGAGTGCCTGAATTCCACTTCCTAGATTCACACTGGAATCCCTCACCGATGGTCTTTATTGCCTGCTAAAGAAGTGTAGAAGGGAGCTAGATAAATTACCAATTATAAATGTTCCTTTTCCCGTCCGACTAAATTTTGTTAATTTATGACAAAGCCAAAAATAACAGACTATAGACACACCTCAATATCTGAGTATAAAGATACATGAATACTAATACAGAGCCAAGCCTACAAATATACTTCATTCAGCACAATAGGCATAACACAATGATCTCCAAAATCAGAACACAACTGAGGGCCCGATTCCAATGTCGTTCGGAAGGCCTCTGAATTGGATTTGGCTTTCCCAGATCTTATTCATAGCCTTCGTTTCCAAACTAATCATGCACAGGTCCGAACAACCAAGTACGATGCAAAGATCGCGTACGCGCCAACCAAATTGTTTCCGAACCCCATCCTGTCCGTACGACTCATTCATATCCGAATTGTGTCACGCAATGGAGACTAATTCTGAGCGAGCAGGTAGGATGCACAATTCGGACAACCGCATCGACTTGGTCTCAGCGAGAGAAAACGGCTGTCGGAATCGTACTTCAGGAGACCATAGCAGGCCTCCCTTCACCTGGGGCCCTCTGAATCTGTCACAGGGGGTGCCCAGGGGTCCCCCGATCCAAGCACGCACAGTGTGGCGGGCACCATGGGGTGCCTGCCACAAGGAGTACACTTTTCCCCACCCACCCCTTTTTTGCTTGTGTACGCATCGGTACACAGGCTCCCATAGAGTTCAATGGGAGTCCAAGTGAACCGAATCCGTAAGCATACGGATGCATCGTACTCACTCATTTGGGGGCATAATATCAAGCACGGCGTTAACATTATCGCCGCTTTAGTGGCAGAAAACTGCCGCTAAAGCGGCGATAATGGCCTTGCTAATATGCCGCAGAGAATTCCAATAGAAGCCCATGTTGACACCAGAACATGGGCTTCTATGGGAATTCTCAAGGGCATATTATCAAGCCCATTATCGCCGCTTTAGCTGCAGTTTTCTGCCGCTAAAGGTGAGGTAACATATTCCGTGAGCACCTTTTTCGAGTAACTTTCCATAGACTCCAATGAATTCAAGTTCTTCTCCGACGACTTTGATTTCCAGGTTTCACCACGCACGAAAGGTGTCCTCCCTTCTTTCTGTTTAAGACATTCCTCTCCTCCCATGTATTTTCTTAAATCTAAAATAACGAGGTTGAATTCCTGCACCTATAGTAGGTGTGAAAGGAAACTTTCTACACACCCATTAATTGTAATTAACTCATAACTTGAGAGCAAACAAGGAGATACCAAACTTAAGAAAAGCGAAAGTTAGGCCTACAATTTGCTAACCTAAGAACGTTCTTTACTGTGTACCCGTTCCACAAGCCTCTATACAAATCATTTATAAACAGTGAATACATTTATTTTGCATTACAATTTCATTCTACTGGTTTAATAAAAAGATATAAACTTCATTCCAATAACACGAATTATAGCAAAACAACAGAAAATATGCAAGTGCAGTTCGTACATGAATATAATGCACCCTTACAAAATTAAGAGCGTTGAGCGCTCTATCAGCCCTCGATTACAGGACATATTCTACAGCAAAGGTCTCTGAGACTGGTTAAGAGGGCCGCATGGAATTCAACTATTTTGAGATAAGAGGAATTGAAAATACCGCCTCTGAGGTTTGGGCCATAGTTTTGCTGCTGACGTTCTCATTCCTACTTCACTTGAAGAAGGTTCATCAGTGGTGGGTTTATCACCAAAAGTGTTTGGGTTCAGTATGAGGCTCATGCAAATTATTTTAATTTATTTTATTAAGGAGTTTTCTATAGCGCTATCCTGATCCAAGGGTATCCGAGCGCTTCACAACAGTTTTTGAACAAGATTCATACAATAAAGCAGTATTCTACATATAGGTTCAGAAGTCCAAGTGTGCTGAGCAGCCTTGAGGTAGTACGGGAGTCTTGAGATAACCTCATAGAGTGCACGTTGTCTTGGGGTTGATACAATAAAGCAGTATTCTACCTATAGGTTTGGAAGCCCAAGTGTGCTGAGCAGCTTTGAGGTAGTCCGTGAGTCCTGAGATAACCTCATAGAGTGCACGTTGTCTTGGAGTTGAACCACTTAGGGGAGGGGGGAGCAGCAGTCAGGGGTCAAATAGCAGGGAGGAAGAAAGTCTAAGAGCTACAATGTCTGAGAGAAACGACAAGCAGGGATTTGCGTTTAGATGGTGGCTATCCATTTGGAAGGGAGCGGTTGAGGAAAGGGACTTTTGGGTGTTTTTTAAATTTTGTGAAGGACGAGATAGTCCTAATACCGACTGGGATGGCGTTCCATATTTTGGGCGCATATCCGGCGAAGGACCGTGCAGCAGTTTTTTGTTTGCCTGTTTTCATAGGGATGAGTAGTATGGTGCTGGAGCTCCTGAGGTTCCTTGTCTGACCAGCCCTCTTGAGTTTAGCAGCCAAATACTCAGGTTTTCCTGTGTGCAGGGCTTTGTGTGTGAGGCAGGCAGTTCTGAAACTAGCACGTAGTTTGATTGGGAGCCATTTTAGTTCTCTGAGTGCTGGTGAGATGTGGTCGTATTTCCTGATTTCAGTGACCATTCTAGATGCTACGTTGAGAGTAGTTTTGAGGGGAGCTAGGTGAGATTTTGTTGTACCAGTGAGGGCGGCATTCCCATAGTCGAGTATGGATAGCACCAGTGATCGGGTGGCTTGTTTAAGGTCGTTGGTTGGGATGAATGGTTTTATTTTGTTAAGTAGCTTCAGGTTGACGAAGGCACTCTTTGCGGAGTTCTTGATGTGTTTGGCCATGTCGAGTTTTGAGTCTAGGGTGATTCCTAATGATTTTACGGAGTGGGCCATAGCGTGAGTGCCGTTGAGAGCATCCAAATCTTTTAGCCGTTCTGAGATGTGAGGGTTCTCTTCTTTGTTGGAGATGAGGAGTACTTCGGTTTTGTCTTGGTTGAGTTTTAAGTGGCTAAGCGATGGCCAATGTTGTATTTCTTTTAGAGTGACATTTACTCTGTGAATGTCATCAATGGAGGAGGTTTCTAGATAGATCTTGGTGTCATCTGCATAGAGGTGGAAAGGGATGTTAGCATTTTTGAGTAGGGTGGTGAGGGTGTCCATGTATATGTTGAACAGTTGAGGTGAGAGCACTGAACCTTGGGAGACGCCCCTGTTGACGGGGTGTAGGTCGGAGGTAAAGTTTTTTTTTAAATTCTTTGTGAGCTGCTTTGTAAGAAGGAGGAAAACCAGCGTAGGACCACCTCATCAGCTCCTACACTTTCCTGTAAAGCATTGATGAGAAGTTGGTGATCAACCGTGTCAAAGGCTGCCGATAGGTCTAGGAGAATGAGGAGGCAACATTGGTCGGTATCGAGGGATTTGTGGATGTCGTCTGTGATGTTAAGGATCGCGGTCTCGAAGCTATAGCCTTTTCTGAAACCCGATTGGTGGGGGTCAAGAAGGTTGATGCTATCCATGTGCGTCAGTTGTTGTAGGATGCATTTTTCAAGGATTTTGGATAGGAGGGGAAGATTGAAGATGAGTCAGAAGTTATTCAGTTCATTGGAGTCAAGGTCTGTTTTTTAGGTCTCGCATAGGCAGCACATGCACTGCCTCTACGAGGCATCAAGTAATCTGTATTACTAGTGAAACTCCACCCATTTTGTTTCTCTTTGTGTTGTCACTTGCCAATGGTTAAATGTGTCATTGCTGGTTTTATTTCACTCATTAATTGGCTGGTGGTCGGATACCTCATTTCCGGTTTGCTTCTATTTTGCAGGAAGCAGCACCGACCAACTACAATGTAGTTCCGCTGCTGGCTGTTATTGTTTCTTTGAGGGACTACTTGTTTTATATAGGCATCACGCACGCATGCACGCCTGGATAAGAATAATAATGTTTTCATGTTTATGGCGCAGAACGCTGCCCCATGCCTTTCTTTTTATGGATATTTGTTTAATACAATGGCGGCACCAGGTTCCAGGCAAATGCAGCCTCCCGCCAGCTGTGCCAACACTCTGCCGATCACCGCAACGAAAACAAAGATTTTCTTAGCGGCGGACGCTCCACCTGCAGGTTCCACAGTGCAGCTCGGCGGTGGAACAACAGAGCTGTGGAATCCGCTGTCTTGTCTTTTTATGGAGTGCCTCGCTGTCCGCTTCTAAATCTGCTGCTGCCTGTCATGCCCTGTCTCCGGGAGCCCAGCACAAAAGCCCCCTTTCGTGTGCACTCCCTTTGCTACCTCTGCTCACAGTTACAGCGAGGTAGCGTGCACAAAGGGGCCAACAATGCCTGGCGTGGGCTTCGAGAAGCCTTTCTCCTTCTAAGAATCATTTGTTGCATTCTCATTGAAATAAAACGCTCTGGGTAATCGGTTTTCAGAGCACATTCATTATATTAAGGGTGTTGTTTAGGATGCTAATTGACCAATATTGTTATCTAGCGCCAGTCCCTACTGCGCGTCACAGTTTCCAATCCAAACACTGGACTGCAACAAAAACCAGACGAGAATGGGATTAATGGCGCCCCCTCCCCTGACCCACACCCCCTCTCTGACCAGAGCTCCTCCGCTCTGATCTCACAAAAAAGGGCATGACAGAGAGTAGCCAGGGCATTTTTTTACTTAGGTCTGTAACAAAAACCATGCGTGTTCTGGGGCATACTTACTTGTCATAAATGTTTGTGCCTGCGCACTCTCTTTTCATTTCCCTTCGCTCTGGTTCACAAAGGCATTGATAATCCCTTCTGTCTGCCTGTTTGTGGCTTCCCCCTCCCTCCTCGTGCTCGGAGCCCTCCCCCGACCTCCAAGCAAACACACACAGCTGAGGGTTTCTTGCATCAGAGACCTCGCACTGCAAATTCCCCCTCCAGCACCTGCACTCCCCCCTGCCTGCCTCTGTTTACTCCAGCAGCGGCGGCATATGCAGTTGATTAACCCTTTCTTTCCTCCTTGTTATTAATGTATACCAGTTAAAACAAGGGCAGAGTCACTGCTCTTATGATGCAGACCCTATAGTTGTAAATTGCCATTCACGCATTTACAATTATTATTTAGTGATGTCATTGTTGACTATAGAGCTTACAGTAAAACTTTCGAAGCGCGTCTTTAAATGTAATAGATGGCGTAGGACTGTAATGCACACAGCTGTGTTTCAACCCTGGTGTACCCTTACAGCTAGTGAACTTACTAGACTGCATGCAATTGATGTGACTATCGGCAGCGTTCCTTTCCAACAGCGTTCCTCTCGTCCACTGTGTGTGTGTGAACCATTTGTTAACTCAGAAGAATGCCACTGCTTTTTCTTTTGTTCAGGTAAGGCCGTTTTTTATACTTTATTTTATTGCGTACAGAATTGTACGGTTTGTATTTAGTTATAGTGCACTGTAGTTGCATGCTCCTGCATTACAGAACCTCGTTGAAGCATTCACTGTGCTGTGTGAAGTCTGTTGTGGGCCTCAGAGATCCCTCCCTACCCAGCCCTGAGCTCTCAGTCTACCCTCCCTCCTTGTGTTTATAAATAATACATTTAGAAACAGCGCGTGTGAACTCATGTCATTGCACCACGCCCGTCATCAGCTCACTAAACACACATTTCATTACAAGGCCTTTATGGCCGGACATTGCCCCGTTTACCCTTTTTTTGCATATTTAAAGCATCTGCATAAGAGCAAGGCTGCCATTTGTTCACTTAGTAAATAATGTGAATTCTAAGGTTTGTTACTGGAATGTATTTGACAGATTAAATATGAGTGTGTTTGCTGTTGCTCCACGGAGCACATTTCCATGTTCTTTATTTTTATCTCTGGCTTATGTTACCTTCGGGTGAGGTTAGCAATGCCAATAGCTCCAACTCCAAAAATGCGAGACCTAATGCATTTCCAATGCTTGTTTTAGTAGTGGCGTGACTTGGCCAACTTTGAGGCATTCAGGTATGATGCCAGTTCTCAGGGAGCGGTTTATGATCTTGCACCAGAACGGGGCTATGGAGAGTTTCAGTTTTTTGGTCAGTTCGGTGGGTATCGGGTAAAGGATGTGAGAGGCTGGTTTGGAGGTGGAGATCAGGTTGAGAATCTCAGTTTCCGGGATGGGGTTGAAGGACTTCCAGGTTTTTGTGGGGTGCTTGGGTGTGCTATCTACTGTCACTGGGGGTAGGCTTTTGCAGACGATGTTGACGTTGATGTCCAGTGAGAGCTCAATCTTGGTGATTTTTTCTTCGAAGAAGTTGGCGAAGTTTTCACACAATTCCTTGGAGGCCTGTAGGGAGGATTCCGGGGGTTTGGAGGTTTGTTGCCTGATGATTTTGAACAGTTCTTTGGGCCTGTTTTTTGCGTTGTCCAGGGCGGCACAGAAGAAGGTGGATTTTTCACTGCTGATGTGTTTTTTGTATTTCCTTCGGGCTGCTTTGAGTTGTTCGAGTAGGCTTGAGGAGGGTTGCTCCTCCATAGTCTTTCTGTAGCTCTTAGTTGTCTTCTTTCGTTGTTAATGTCCGTGTTGAACCAAGATCTGGATGTGCTGTTCCTGGTTTTTTTTAGTTTCAAGGGGGCTACTTGGTCTAGAATGGATGTTGTAGTGGGAGGTGAGTTCTGTTGTGGATAGATCATCCATGGAGGCAGTGAGGAGAGAGTTAACCCTTCCCTCTAGGTCAGTCATGTTAAGTGAAGATTCTAGTCCATTTCGGAGTGTCTTGGGTGGGGGGTTCAAGTGTGATTGGCTGAGTGAGGAGGAAAAGTATTAAGTGGTGGTCAGACCAATCCGATCCTGATAAGAGGGATCAGAGCTCCGCCATTTTAAGGTCAGGCAGGCTTTGCAGGGGGAATCACTACACGCATGACAGAGGGCATAGGTGCTTCAACACGTGCACTTGGCAGTTGAACATCACCACAGTAGTCCAACAAATCAGAAAGAGGTGTCAGTGAATTGCGTTGCGACTCTTTGCTTTGAAAAAGAGTTAAAAGCGAGGTGTTGCACAGCGGGCAAAACCATCAACATTTTAGAGTCAGTCAAAACGTGGCTATGAATTGGTTATGGTATAATCATACCGAGTTAGTTATATATCTGTCGATTTTACCTGGTGTTGGTCAGTAATGAGCTCCGCTAAGCTAGCAGCCCGACATGCAGATGTCCAAGAGAATTCACGGCGTCTCTAGCCGAGTTGTTAGGGTTCAGTCACAGCCATTTTAATCTCCGTCTTCTTATGATCACGGCAAGCCTCGCTGCAGATTCTGATTGATCTGAGACTTTCCACAGCAGGGAATCTTGCCAGCAGGTGCCGCTTCACTTTAGGGGGAGAAAACTGTGCCATCCCTCCTAGACACCACCCCTGGCTTTGGCCCCACCAAAGTCTGCCACATTCTAGAATCTTCTGAGAGAGCCCCCGTGCTGAAGGGCCTTGTGCATCAGCAGGGCTGGGAGGAGAGGAGTGGTGCCAGGAGTACCCTCTGCACCCCCAGACCTGCCACAAGCCCTGAGGGGTCCTGTGCATTAACAGGGCTGGGAGGAGAGGAGTGGTGCCAGGAGTACCCTCTGCACCCCCAGACTTGCCACAAACCCTGAGGGGTCCTGTGCATTAACAGGGCTGAGAGGAGAGGATTGGTGCCAGGGTTGCCCTCTGCACCCCCAGCCTTGCCACACAACCCTGATGGCTGCTGTGCATAAGCAGTGCAGGGAGAAGAGGGGTGGTGCCAGGGGTGCCCTCTGCACCCCCAGCCTTGCCACACTGCCCTGAGCGGTCTAGTCCATCAGTAGGCCTAGGGGGAGAGGAGTGGTGCCATGAGTGCCCTCTGCACCCCCAGCCTTGCCACACTGCCCTGACGGTTCTTGTGCATCAGCAGGGCTGGTAGGAGAAGAGTGGTGCCAGGGGTGCCCTCCTTGCCCCATGCCTTGCCATTCTGCCCTGGGAGGTCTTGTGCATCAGTAGGTCCGGGAGGAGAGGAGTGGTGCCAGGGGTGCCCTCTGCACCCTCAGCCTTGCCACACTGACCTGAGGGCCTTGTGCATCAGCAGGGCAGGGAGGAGTGGAGTGGTGCCAGCAGTGCCCTCTGCACCCCCAGCCTTGCCACACTGCCCTGAGGGGTCTAGTGCATCACCAGGGATAGGAAGAGAGCAGTGGTGCAGGCAGTGCCCTCTGCACCCCCAGCCTTGCCACACTGTCCTGAGGGGTGTTGCTTGTGCATCAGTACGTCCGGGAAGAGAGCAGTGGTGCCAGCAGTGCCCTCTGCACTCCTGGCATTGCCACACTGCCCTGAGAGAACTAGTGCATCAGCAGCACTGGGAGGAGAGCAGTGGTGCCAGGAGTGCCCTCTGCACCCTCAGCCTTGCCACACTGACCTGAGGGCCTTGTGCATCAGCAGTTCTAGGGGTGCTGTAGTGGTGCCCTGAGTGCCCTCTGCACCCCCAACATTGCAACACTGCCCAGTGCAGCAGTTGTGCAATCCTCGGACTGCGGTTTGAAAGCCTGTTCATGTTGAGGTATTTGCTGACTGCCTTCCTCCCCTCTTCACTAAAAATCCCCTATTTCCTTGTTCCAGTGGGTGTGTCATTTACCAGAAGGTGCGCAAACACTCCAGTGTGTTCACCTCTGCCATGTCACTCATCCATCTAATCTCATAAAAGGTTTAGCAAGCTCTGCCAAGTCTGGAGCTGTGAGCACAACTTTCCCATGGCACCTTCCTCAACCAGAAGCCTAACTTCGTAGTCACCACTGGGGTGCACAGACAAGACCTGGTCAGTGTGATAGGTTTATGGTGGACACAGAGATGAGAGAAAGGTATGCAGAGGGTGGGTGACACTGAACCACATGTGGAATGAGAAGCAGGAACTCACAGAGGGGCGTCAGGGAGGGCGTAGGGTCTAAATTCACTGTTGCAGCATCCACGTGCCACCCTGCTCCTCATATTCTCAATCTGACCAATAGAGTGAGTTTCACTGCTCAGAAAACTCATCCTTATAAGAAAAGGGCAACCTGGTAACCTTAGGACCTGGGTAAACAGGTGATAGAGCAAAACAGTGGTCCCTCAAGGGGGAAGTGTGAACCTCTACTTCCTAGAAGAGAGGAACTTTGACCACCAAGAGATTGGTTCCATTTCTCAATAAGATAGTTTTATTTTAATTTCTTAAACAATAGAATTTTTTTTTTACAGGTTCCCCACATGTTTTTAAAGATAATCACCAGGCGAATGCAGTACTCTTTTGGGTGCTAGAGGCACACCCGTTTAATACTCCTTTTATCGTAGGGCCCTATTGTCCCAACAACCAGGCCACAGCAGACTGCCTGTTGGAAGCTGAATAAAAGTCATGGAGTACCAGTGGTTTTAGCAGCAGCCTAGTGATGACACCACTTAACCGTTCTCTTAGTAGAATTCTTTGTTTTGTGTTATGACTGGGCCTCTGATTCTCCGTAAGTGCATGATGTCTTTGTCAGTAGGGCTTGGATACAAGAGCAGTGTGACCCTTTGTTTTTTTTATAGTCAGATTTATAGTCATGTTTTCCAAGTTGTGGAGTAATGCCCGGTGCGTCTTGGCGCTAGCGAACTGTCAGAAACCGTAGAGCTCTTAAGCCCATTAGTCAGCGAATAACTAGGTTCTAAGCCCTTTTCTAAGAAGGAAGAAGTTAGACTGAGTTTTTAAATACATGGTCCTTGCTCCATGCTTTTCCAGTGGATAGTAAGAAGCTCTTCCCACCCTAGAGTGCTTTTTTGAACCTCGGGATCCATCTGTTTTTAGACGAGGCGGAGCAGAGTTTTTGGAAGAAGCGGAGCGGAGTTTGTGGAAGAGGCAGAGCGGAGTTTTTGGGAGAGACAGAGTGGGGTTTTCGGAAGAGGTGGAGCAGAGTTTTTGGAACAGGCGGAGCAGAGGTTTTGGAAGAGGCGGAGCAGAGTTTTCGGAAGAGGCGAAGCGGAGTTTTTGGAAGAGGCGGAGTAGAGTGTTCCATTGGAGCAGACCAACAGAACCTTGACCTCAAGTATTCCGGTCCACAATAAAAGCTATGGCAATAGTCGACATGCTTCAAATAAGGTGAAAACATATCACATTGACATAGAACCTCAGAGAGAACTTTGAAACAGGCCATGATGAGCTACCCATTTTCCAACACCATATCATGTTTTTGGGGGCACCCCCTGAATTTGTAGATCGGCTTCTTAAATTTAGCACACAAATCCATCGCCGCCCTCAGGTTCACCAAAGATGAAGGAGTGGGGAGCACCAGTGTTTAGCAATCCAATCAGGTTACTGTTGCCCTTGCTATATACATAGCCCCTAAGGCTGCGGTGTGCTTCTGATGGTTAGTGGTTGTGAGAGCTGCTGTCTCTCATGTCTGCATCCATGTGTGGCTCACCATCCCCTTGCAGAAACCACAGTAAATCAATCAATCATGCATTTGTTACGCGCTACTACTCACCCGTGAGGGTCTTAAGGCGCTGGGGAAGGTGGGGTTTCGCAGCTTCCAGTCCATCAAGGAGGGGGTCTGTCGAAGAGCCAGGTTTTGAGGTTTCTTGTGAAGATGGGGAGAGATGTTGTCTGTCTGAGGTGGAGAGGGAGGGCGTTCCAGGCTCTGGCCGCGAGGAAGGAGAAGGAGCGGCCGCCTGATCAGGTCTTTCTGGTGTGGAGACCATGGCGTAGGAGAACTGGGCTGATTGTAGGGTCCTTTGGGGTGCGTGGAATTTGAGTCGGCTATTCAGGTATGCTGGTTCGGTGTCGTGGAGGGCCTTGTGAGCGTGGGTGAGCGTCTTGAAGGTGACTCTAGCTTCGATGGGGAGCCAGTGGAGTGTGAGCAGGTCCTGGGAGATGTGGCAGTGTCTTGGCAGGTCAAGGACCAGTCTTGCGGCGGCGTTCTGGATGTTCTGTAGCTTGAGTGTGAGGTTTTTGTTTATTCTGGGATAGAGTGCGTTGCCGTAGTTGAGTCTGCTGGTGACCAGGGCGTGAGTGATGGTCTTTCTGTGCTCGAGGGTGATCCATTTGAAGGTCTTGCGAAGGAGGTGGAGGGTGTGGAAGCAGGAGGACAAGACGACGTTGATCTGGTGGTCCATTTTGAGTCCGGAGTCCTGGATGAATCCCAGGTTGCGTGGGTGGTCCGTGGGGGTGGGCGGGCTTCCGAGGGCAGGGGCCACCAGGTGTTGTTCCAAGCATCGGGGTGTGGGACCATGATAAGTACTTCTTTTTTGTTGGTGTTTATTTGAAGGCAGCTGTTTTTCATCCATTCGGCGACGGCTTCCCTGCCTTCCTGAAAATTGTGCCTTGCGTTGTTGGGTTCGTTAGATAGGGAGAGGATGAGTTGGGTGTCGTCTGTGTTGAGTCCGTAGGTTCTGACAATGGGGGCAAGCGGAGCCATGTAGACGTTGAAGAGCGTAGGGCTGAGGGATGACTCCTGGGGGACTCTGCAGGTGGTTGGTGTAGGGTCCGAGAGGAAAGGGGGAGTCTGACCCTCTGCATTCTGCCGGAGAGGAAGCAGCAGATCCAGTTGATGGCCTCGTCTTGAATCCCTGCGTTGTGGAGTCTGCGTATTAGGGTGCGGTGAGAGACTGTGTTGAATGCCACTGAGAGGTCGAGGAGGATGAGGGCTGTTGTTTCTCCTTTGTGCAGTAGGGTGCGGATGTCATCTGTTGTGGTGAGGAGGGTGGTTTCTGTGCAGTGTTTTTTTCTGAAGCCGGATTGGGAGGAGTCGAGGATGTTGTGCTCTTCGATAAATGTGGCGAGTTGGCTGTTGATGGCTTTCTCGATGACTTTCGCTGGGAACGGGAGCAGGGAGATGGGTCTGTAGTTTTTGAGGTCGGTGGGGTTCACCAAGGGATTCTTGAGGAGGGGGTTGATCTCGGCGTGTTTCCAGTTGTCGGGGAATGATGCGGTTGCCAGGGAGTGGTTGATGGTGTGGCTGAGCATGGGTGCGATGGTGTCAGCGGCTCTGTTGAAAATGTGGTGAGGCAGGGGTCCAGGGGGGCCCCGGAGTGGATTGAGTTCATCTTCTTCAGTGTGTCTTCGGTGGTGAGGGCTGTCCAGTTGTCGATCATTGGCTTCATGGTGTCGGGGGTGGTTGGTGAGGGTTCAGTGTGTTGGTTGTCTTCGTCGAAGTTGTCGTAGATGCTCTTGATTTTGTGGTGGAAAAAGGTGCTGAGTTTGTCGCAGAGTTCTTGTGAGGGTGGGATGTTGGTGGACTCGCTGGTAGGTTGGGTGAACTCCTTGATGATGTTGAAGAGTTCTTTGCTGTTGTGTGCGTGGGTGGAGATTCTGTCTTCAATCACTTTTTTCCTCGTTTTTCTGATGAGTTGGTGGTGGACTTTGGTGGCAACTCTGAAGTTGTTGTGGGTTTCTTTGTATTTGGTGTTCCTCCAGTCCTTTTAGAGGTGGCGGCAAGTGCGTCTGGACTCTCGAAGTTCGGTGGTAAACCATCTAGCTTTCTTGGCATGGGTGTTGTCATTTTTCTTAAGGGGGGCTAAGGTGTTGGCGCTGTCAGTGATCCATCTGTGCAGGGTTCGGGCTGCGGCGTTGGGGTCACCGTTTTCCAAGACAGTAGGAGTGGAGTTGCTGAGTGATAAGGTTAGCCGCTCGTCGGTGATGTTGGTCCAATTTCTTCGTGGGAGCAGGTGCTGCTGTCTGTGACTGGTAGGTGTTCTGAAGGTGAAGTGGACGCATCGATGGTCGGTCCATAGGAGTTTGGTGGTGTGGCTGAAGGTGATGGAGTTTCCTGTTGTGTAGAGGGGGTCGAGGGTGTGTCCTGCTGAGTGCATGGGTTCAGTCACGATCTGGTGGAGTCCAATGTCGTGGAGGTTATCCAGGAGGGATGTGGTGCTAGGGTCTAGTTGGTTGTCGAGGTGGAAGTTGAGGTCTCCCAGCAGGGTGTAGTTGGTGGATGCGAAGACCTGCAGGGAGAGAATCCCCGTGATGGATTCGGCAAAAGGTCCAGGGGTCCAGGGGGTCGGTAAGTGAGGGTTCCTCGGAGGGTGGTGGTGGGGCTTGCCAGTATCTTGAAGGTGTTCCATCAGGTCTGTGGGCTTGTCGGGGAGTGTGCTTAGGCGGAGGGTGGATTTGTGCACAATACCGATTCCTCCTCCCAGGCGGTTTGGGCGGTTTTTCCTGTAGATCTTGTATCCTTGGGGGATGGCGATGGCGATGTCCGGTCCCGAGGAGGTGTTGGTCCAGGTTTCGGTGAAGAATGCTACGTGTTGGGTGGTGCTGTTGAGGAGGTCCCAGATTTCGGTGGCGTGTTTGTGGACAGATCGGACGTTGAGGAGGATGCATTGCATGGTCTTTGGTTCGGGTGTGTTCTGGCGGGTGGGTTGCACTGGGTCAGTGGTCTTGGCGGTGCTGCAGGTGTGCCGGCAGCGGTGACAGCTGAAGGATCTGTGGGTTTCAGCCGGTGATGCTAGCTTGCAGTTGTTGTTGCTGCCTGGGTTGAGGGTGTGGAGAGTCGCCGGGTCGTACCGTTGGCGGTGCGGAGATCCAGGGTTCCTGGCTCTGGTTGCGGTCGGGTCGTGGATGGGCGCAGACGGGCTTGCCTTTGACGCGCCTTCGGCGTGCCAGCGGCGCGCCGCTGTGCGGCCGTGCAGCGGGCACCATCAAGTAGGGGTCGGTAGGGTTGTACAGCTGGGAGGTGGGAGCCAGGAGGGGAGCAGGATAGGTCGCGCTTGTCGTGCTGGGGGGAAGGGCCGCGGGGGCTGCAGCGGCGGGGAAAAACGGGTGGGAGAGGAGAAATAAGGGAGGAAAAAAGGAGAAAAATAGTGAAATAGAGCAGAAAGCAGAAAAAAGCACAGAAAGCAGAAAAGTGCAGAAACTATCTGAAAAAAGGGGGAAAACTAGTGAAAAATGGAGCGGACAGCGTAGCGAGGCAAAGGAGAACGGAGGTCCACTGGACCACCAGGGAGGCTAAGGGAAATAAGGACAAGCATTGGCATAGCCAATAGATCTCGCCTTTTGGGCCTTATAAGTGTTTAGGCAGATCTATTGGCAGGGAAACGCTAAAAGCACATGCTGCGAAGGTAAACATGTATTGTAAGTGCAGCAAACGCGAGACAGAGAGCTGGAATGGTGACAAGTGGGGTCGAACAGAACATATGGTCACCTGCCGTCGTCACTCCAGTCCCAATATGAGAAGTGTGGCTCAATGGTTAGAGCGGCAGACCTCGATGCAGAGCACTGGTCCGGGACCAGGGTTCGATTCCCGTCGCGGCAGGGTCTCGGGCTATAAAATTCCGCGGACCGGATATCCTCGCCTCAGTGCCTATTCTAATCATGGGTCCCACGCTGCAACTCTGGGCAATAGCTTGCTTAATCTCCACAACGGCCCCAACAGGGCTGGGATGCCTGGCTTCACCCTGGGGATGCCCAGGAGTGGACATTTCACAGGGAAAAAGCCAGGAAGGGTTCCCTAGCGCCGGGAAACCCCGAACCGTGGTAGCTGTGCGCTATATAAGTACAAGCACATTTACATTTACATGCTGCTGGGCCTGCCTGGTGTCAGCAAGGAGCCATCCCATGGGGCCTCTGCAGCTAGTTTGGTCAGACTCCTGCTAGCCACTGCTAGCTGCCCAGTTGATCTCTGGGACAGAGGAGGTTGATGTGGGTGGGCGGGGGGGTTCTTCATCACAGATCTCTGCTGTTCACAAGCCATTGTCTTTAAAATGCCCATAAACGTTGCCAAAACAAATAGAATGAGTATATAATACCGTAGGGCAACCGGACAACTAGTCACGCATTCTGTAATTAACCCAAACTCCTTTTGAGTGGCTCTGGCTGGTATCTACAGTCATTCACAAACTATTCATTTCTACAAAAAAAAATCCTTGATTATTATATAGCTTGCAATTGGAGAACAGCATGAAAAAAATACTTCATCTTAAAGGGCAATGCTTAGGGAAGCTTGAACAGCAAACGAAATTCAACCTGTAAAATAAGGGCTGTTTATATGCAGAATGTGCAATGTGTCAGTAGCCGACTTACGAGACATGCCTGGGATCAAAGTCGAACGAAACTAAGAACGAAACTGAAACATTTCTAATGTAACAATATTACGGGCTTATGTTAAAGTACAAAAAAAAAACACGTTTGCCTCAGTAACCCGACCCTGCTGGGAAGCCCTGGCGAACGAGCTCTCGGACTGGGGGAGTGCAATGCGTCAGTTGCGGACTTACGAGACATGTCTGGGAACAAAGTCGAACGAAACTAAGAACAAAACAGAAATATTGAAAATGTAACAATATTACGGGCTTATATTAAAGTACAAAAAAAAACACATTTGCCTCAGTAACCCGACCCTGCTGGGAAGCCCTGGTGAACTAGCTCTCGGACTGGGGGCATGCCTGGGAACAAAGTCGAACGAAGCACGCAAGTAGTGCGCGCGCAGCAGCGGCAAAAGTTAAAGTGATCGCGCTCCACATGGCGCCTCGGGTGCTGAAAGCTGGCGGCTTACTTTAATATAATATTCACGACTAGGTTGTCAGTGGATTCCTGTGCATTTCAAGATGGGTATGCACATAACAACAGTGACGTGGTTAAAGCACTGCACGAGTTCACATTATTATTTCACAAACCAATCTTGCTCTGTTATTTCACATGGCACGATAAAGAGGGCGGAGGAAGCACGGGAAATAAAAAGAAAAGCACGCGAGTGGTGCGCGCTGTTATGGCAGGGTTTTTGGCTTTATTTAGCAGTGATAATAGATCATTATTCTTGCTCGCATCTAGTATAGGCATTCTTAGCCTGTGTTGGCCCTTTTAAGCCCTTTTTCCAGACCTAGAAGAGGATAGCTGCTTAATATGCCTTTATTCTTGACTTTAACCTGTCTATTGCCTATTGGCTTTGACATATTAGACATATTGGTATGGTTCATGTAGGTATTCTGACAGAGCTAAGGAGCATTTCACCCCTTTCAGGCCTAAAACTAGAGAGACTCCATCTTGATGGAAGCAGAGAGGCTTTTTAGGGCAAAAGCAATGTTTATAGTTATAACTGTTGTTCGCCCTAAGCGGACCGGAGAGAACCGGCCAGAGCTGAATCTAATCAGGAATTGTTCCCGGGCTCAGGTCTCTAGACGAAACAAGCAGACTGGTCACTGTGGGAGCGTCTAGCGCAAGGAGCCTGGTGCATGGGATTGGTGGGAAGAAGCTGCTGGCTGGAACTTTCCATGAGGAAATAGCATTCTATATTTGTGAAGTGCAGAGGCGGAGTCAGTCAGTCAGTCAGAGGGCAGTCGAGGAGAGAGTCCAGCAGAGAGGAGAGCAGTGGAGTGGAGTTGGCAGAGAGAGAGAGAGAGAGGGTTCAATCTGGAGAAGAGCTGAGTTGAATAGTGAGCTGGAACTGAAGGAAGCAGTCAGAAGCAGTTGCTTATCAGGAGGAGGTGTGAATAGCTGGAGTCTGAAGTAATGCCTTTTAGAAGAGATAGAGGAGAGCTTGTGGATTAACCTATGGGAGCAGATGGAATTGGACATTGGCGCAGAGACAAAGCGAATAAGATAGTAGAATGAACGGTGATCAGAGCGGCAGGAACCATTAAGAGTGAAGACGCAAGGTGGAGAGACAGTTCGTGTGGGGGAGAGGAGTCCAGAGACAGAGCGATCAGCGCAGAGGTGTACCCAAGAGTGCAGGAGAGAGAGAGAGCATGAGATGAGCCAAGGCACAGACGAGAGAGGAACCCAGATGACAGCTAGAACAAGACTTCACACTAATCAGGTGATATTGTTTTCATCACATTAGCTACACTTAATCTTTTCCCTTTCAGCGGAGTGTTCCTGTTATGTGTAATCCTTCTCTTTTAAGTAGTGTGTTCTACCTATAGCCTTTGTTAGATTTGTATTAATGTTTATATTACTGTAATAAATGACCCCCAGTTTATAACAAACTGGTGTGTAGCCCCTATTCTTGTTCACTGGAGGTAAATGAAGCTCCTAGGTGAGCACTAGGCGCGTGAATGGATGAGTAATCCCAATCAGGTAAGTGGTGATCACATAAATAGGGAGTGAGTGGACCTTTGATGCCAAGAGCAGGTAATACACAATAATCTGGACCCACATTCAAAGTTATTATTGTAGTTTCATCCCGAGTAGACAGCTGAGATAATATCCCAATATATATATATATATGTATAGGTGTTCATAGGAATGTGGTCGTCGTTGATATGCGGCGTTAATGAGAGCACTGGGGGGTCGAACCAGTGTGGATACCCACAAGATTGTGGCTTGAGTAAATGAGAGCACTAGGTAGTGGAACTAGTGTGTAAGTTTCGCAGGATCGCGAACGGTTTGGAAAAGGGAGCATTGGGTTCTGCAGGCCCGTGTGTAGACGCACCAGATTGTGTGTCAGATCTGCCCTAGGGTAGAACGGTCTGGGTCAGGGTGGCCGCGAGACCAACTGATGTGAATAAGTGTGGTGTAGGGTATGGATATCCCTAGTAATCAGTGAGTATTCTTAGTATCCCTATAGATTTAGTGGTGTTCTTAATAATATGAGCTTGTATATTGCGAGTTCCCTATCCTCAGGTAGGTACCAGGTGCCTGGATATAGAGGAGTCCTGAGGACGGAAGGTGAGTACGTTTTGGCTGGGTCACAGGGGCCCCTGGGGGCTGATCCCATCTAAACAGAAAATCCAGCCATTACATTTGGCGTAGTCGGACAGTTTACGAATCCTGTGTGACCTCCGTGTTTAGATTGTTTCCCATGTGTTGTGAGTGAGTGCCATGAACGCCATTACATTTGGCGTAGTCGGACAGTTTACGAATCCTGTGTGACCTCCATGTGCTTAGATTGTTTCCCATGTGTTGTGAGTGAGTGCCATGAACGCCATTACATTTGGCGTAGTCGGACAGTTTACGAACTCTGTGTGCCTGGCCATGTGCTTAGAGAGTTTTCCATGTGTTCTGAGGGAGTGCCCTGAACGCTAGTTTCATCTGGCGTAATGTTGCAGTTTATGTAGCCTGTTAGACCTATTGGCTTGAACAGTTGCAGCGTGAGGAGATTGTATTACATCATGGCATTTGGTTTATTCAGGGTGGAAGGAATGGTTTTCATCTTGGTGTTTAAACTGTCAGAGTTGAAGGATGACATTACATGAGGAAGCCAGTTACATCTATGTGATGGTCCAATTGTATAATTGTGTGTACAAAATGCTTTTAAATTGCCCATTCAATTGCTTGCTGCATCTGCTTATGCTGTGCAATGTGAAATGTGTTCATTGTTCTATGATCTGTGGAGTTCTGTGAATATAGCTCCTTGTAAATATGACTTGTGAATAGCGCCATATTATTGTGCTTTGTGAGGTGCATGTTCTCATGTTGATCTGTTGTGTTCCTTGTGCATTGCGCCTTGGAAATGTTGTTTGTGAAAGGCTTGTCTTGTAAATATGGCTTGTGAATAGCGCCATGTGGTCATGGCTTGGACAGGGCATGTTATCATTACGTTTGGCAGGAGAGAGCTGGATCTTTCTCGGGTGCTTGGGGATAACGTTTTTGAAAATATGTGTGTATCATTTGTAAACGTGAAGAAATGTGCTAATGATTTTCCCATGTATAAATGGACATTGGGAAATGTTTCTATTTGAGCTGCCAAAGGGTTAATATCTTGAGTTGAGATGGCAGCCTTTATTTTTTACATGCTGTCAACATGCATGGTTATTTGACCTGACTATAAAAGTCAGTGAATTATTTTAAGGATTTTTGATGGTTTGATTTTGACTTTTTTTTTTGGTTCCTTGGTCAGCCTACGTGCTTTGTCAGTTTCTTGACGGAAAGGTAACATCTTGTGTTTTGAGAAGGGTTCTGTTCATTTCACATTCCTTTTGAAATGCGTACGTATTTGTGTGGGTTCACCTTGGAACTGATGTGGTTATAAATCAACGTTACGGAGAAAGCTGTGTTCTTTTAAAATGAGTGAAATGTTAAAAAGATAGCCCGTTAGAGTGCACGCTACGAGCTGTTTTCATTAATTATTTCTGTGAGGGGTTTCCATCTAGACAGGAATGTGTTAGTTTAATAATAATAAATCTTGCCCGACTGTGCATGGTAACATGTGCTTTTAATTAGTGACTGGCAACTATTTGCCTTTGAAATGAAAATGTTAAAATGAAAATGTATGTTTTTATAAATGTGAATTTAAATACAATGTTGAAATGTATCTGCATTTTATGTTGTTTTACAAATTATTTCTCTTTGACAAATGGACCCTAAATAAGTGAAATGTCTAGCCTTTAGTTGAGTTAGTTGGACAAACGTCTTTTTCAAAAAAAAAAACTGGAGCTTTTTTAATTGGCAATGCACTGTAACAGAATTGTTTTTGTTAAATTCGAGCTTCTGTTAGTTACAAAATAAGGCAGGAGAAATTTGTTTTTTGACCTTGGCAGACCAGCTGGTCTGCGCAGACGAATTTTTTTTTTTTTTTTTTTTTTTCTCATTCTGCAAGTTTCGATCACGTCCCAGTGTGTTATGATGGGCTACAATCCAATTTTCTTCCGCGCACGGCTTGTTTATTTAAGGGCGGGGTGGCCTTGCTCTTCCCTTGGAGTTAGTTAGTTGGATGGGCCTGGGCGGACTCTGACCAGGGAAAATGGGAGGCTTGCAGTGCCCTGCTGATGCTGTCATCATTTGGCAGTAGTACAATTTTTTTTTTTTCTCACACTGTAACATGGCTCTTGCCCAGAAGGGTGGGACTGGCTTAGTTAGGATTAGGGTATGTTAGGCCCCACTCAATGTTACTAAATGTTAAATTTTGAATGTTTTTAATTCATTAGGATATTTTCTTTTCGATAATGAAAGGCACCCGGGGTGCTTTTTAAATGGAAAATTTTATTTTACAAGAATAATGATACTTCTTCTCTTGTTTCTAGGATTGCTGCAGTTGGGGTGCGTGCGTGCGTCTGCCCACTCCCTTTATTTGTTTTAGCTTTTTATTTTCATGTTATTATTTTAGTTTATTGTTTTGGATGATGGAACCAGACCAGACCAGACCAGACCAGACCGGGTGATGGATGGCCGCATTGGAGGAAGTACCGAGGATGCAGGGTGGTGGCCTACACTGAAGAATTTGGACATTAAATAATCGCTTGGACAATCAGGCCCCACTTTTAAAGCAAAAAAAAAAAAACGTGTCACCTATTATGACTAAGTTATTTAATTCCCTGGCCTGCGATTTTGACATCACTACAAGCAGGCCCCACTTTTAAAAAAAAATTTGTCACCTATTATAGTTTTTCCAAATGAAGGACTTTTTTCAATGATGGTGCGCACATGTGTTTCACCGTGTGATTTAAAATGTTTTTTGTTACTGTTCTTATATTTTCACCTTGATTGATCAATGGGTGGTTACCTTAAAATTTGGATTGTTCTGGGTAGAGTGTTTTTTAGTATGATTATGTATTAATGTTTGCCCAGACCTTGCAATTGTATTTCTCGGATTTCACTTTAAATTGACAAATGTCAGCAGGTAGGCCTCATTTAGGCCTATTGTTATTTTCATCTCACATATTAGCACCTACACCAATAGTTTCATGAGTCATCATTGGCTTAAGTTGCCTATAGTACGTAAGGCTCATTTAGGCCCTTTCTTGTTCTCTCATTAGGAGTTGAAGCACATTTAGTTTTTAAGTTGACAATGGTAGGTAGGTCTCATTTAGCCTTAAGTTGTCCGAAGTAGGCCCATTTAGGCCCCTTGCTGTTTTCATTCAACACATAAGTCCCTACATCACTAGCTTTCACCAGTTATCGTTAGAAGTTGAGGAACATTTAGTTTGAGGATGCTTTGGTTAGTTTCTTTCGTTATCAGATCCAATCTCAGATATTTTCAGCATTCGAGTCAAGGGTGCTTTGATTTGTTTTTAGGTTTCTATTCCCTACAATTGAGTTTCAGGTGGAATTTTCTTGAGTTGTCATTGTTTTTAGGGAGTTTTTTAGGTTTTGATTTGTTGATAGATTTTGTTGATGTTTGTTTATTTAGATGTTATTGTTTGTCAGATGTTCGCAAGATAGGGATCTAAGGGTGGATGGCAGAGATATTTAGCAGTGATATAGATCTTAATCTTGCTCACATCTAGGATAGGTATTTTTAGCCTATGTTGGATAGATTATGTTGATGTTTGTTTAGATGGTTGTTGTTGTTTATAAGATGCTCGCAAGATAAGGATCTAGGGTGCAATGTTATGGCAGGGTTTTTGGCTTTATTTAGCAGTGATATAGATCTTAATCTTGCTCACATCTAGGATAGGTATTTTTAGCCTATGTTGGATAGATTATGTTGATGTTTGTTTAGATGGTTGTTGTTGTTTATAAGATGCTCGCAAGATAAGGATCTAGGGTGCAATGTTATGGCAGGGTTTTTGGCTTTATTTAGCAGTGATAATAGATCATTATTCTTGCTCGCATCTAGTATAGGCATTCTTAGCCTGTGTTGGCCCTTTTAAGCCCTTTTTCCAGACCTAGAAGAGGATAGCTGCTTAATATGCCTTTATTCTTGACTTTAACCTGTCTATTGCCTATTGGCTTTGACATATTAGACATATTGGTATGGTTCATGTAGGTATTCTGACAGAGCTAAGGAGCATTTCACCCCTTTCAGGCCTAAAGCTAGAGAGACTCCATCTTGATGGAAGCAGAGAGGCTTTTTAGGGCAAAAGCAATGTTTATAGTTATAACTGTTGTTCGCCCTAAGCGGACCGGAGAGAACCGGCCAGAGCTGAATCTAATCAGGAATTGTTCCCGGGCTCAGGTCTCTAGACGAAACAAGCAGACTGGTCACTGTGGGAGCGTCTAGCGCAAGGAGCCTGGTGCATGGGATTGGTGGGAAGAAGCTGCTGGCTGGAACTTTCCATGAGGAAACAGCATTCTATATTTGTGAAGTGCAGAGGCGGAGTCAGTCAGTCAGTCAGAGGGCAGTCGAGGAGAGAGTCCAGCAGAGAGGAGAGCAGTGGAGTGGAGTTGGCAGAGAGAGAGAGAGAGAGGGTTCAATCTGGAGAAGAGCTGAGTTGAATAGTGAGCTGGAACTGAAGGAAGCAGTCAGAAGCAGTTGCTTATCAGGAGGAGGTGTGAATAGCTGGAGTCTGAAGTAATGCCTTTTAGAAGAGATAGAGGAGAGCTTGTGGATTAACCTATGGGAGCAGATGGAATTGGACATTGGCGCAGAGACAAAGCGAATAAGATAGTAGAATGAACGGTGATCAGAGCGGCAGGAACCATTAAGAGTGAAGACGCAAGGTGGAGAGACAGTTCGTGTGGGGGAGAGGAGTCCAGAGACAGAGCGATCAGCGCAGAGGTGTACCCAAGAGTGCAGGAGAGAGAGAGAGCATGAGATGAGCCAAGGCACAGACGAGAGAGGAACCCAGATGACAGCTAGAACAAGACTTCACACTAATCAGGTGATATTGTTTTCATCACATTAGCTACACTTAATCTTTTCCCTTTCAGCGGAGTGTTCCTGTTATGTGTAATCCTTCTCTTTTAAGTAGTGTGTTCTACCTATAGCCTTTGTTAGATTTGTATTAATGTTTATATTACTGTAATAAATGACCCCCAGTTTATAACAAACTGGTGTGTAGCCCCTATTCTTGTTCACTGGAGGTAAATGAAGCTCCTAGGTGAGCACTAGGCGCGTGAATGGATGAGTAATCCCAATCAGGTAAGTGGTGATCACATAAATAGGGAGTGAGTGGACCTTTGATGCCAAGAGCAGGTAATACACAATAATCTGGACCCACATTCAAAGTTATTATTGTAGTTTCATCCCGAGTAGACAGCTGAGATAATATCCCAATATATATATATATATGTATAGGTGTTCATAGGAATGTGGTCGTCGTTGATATGCGGCGTTAATGAGAGCACTGGGGGGTCGAACCAGTGTGGATACCCACAAGATTGTGGCTTGAGTAAATGAGAGCACTAGGTAGTGGAACTAGTGTGTAAGTTTCGCAGGATCGCGAACGGTTTGGAAAAGGGAGCATTGGGTTCTGCAGGCCCGTGTGTAGACGCACCAGATTGTGTGTCAGATCTGCCCTAGGGTAGAACGGTCTGGGTCAGGGTGGCCGCGAGACCAACTGATGTGAATAAGTGTGGTGTAGGGTATGGATATCCCTAGTAATCAGTGAGTATTCTTAGTATCCCTATAGATTTAGTGGTGTTCTTAATAATATGAGCTTGTATATTGCGAGTTCCCTATCCTCAGGTAGGTACCAGGTGCCTGGATATAGAGGAGTCCTGAGGACGGAAGGTGAGTACGTTTTGGCTGGGTCACAGGGGCCCCTGGGGGCTGATCCCATCTAAACAGAAAATCCAGCCATTACACGCGCGCAGCAGCGGAAAAAGTGAAAGTGATCGCACTCCAGCTTTTAAAAGCCCACTTACTAAATGTCTCGCAGTGCAATGCATGCGCTGGCTCAGACGAGACCTAAAAACAAGTTACAATCAATTTCATAACGTTCAATGCATATATATTATGTCTGCACCCTGCTAAACACAGAGCTGGTCTAATCTCCCTCCAAAGAAGGTGTCTTTAGATAAGTGAATGTAAGGTTGAGACACTCGCAAAACAGATAATCTATCAAGGTCATGTTCCCCCTTTTTAAAGGTACAGGAAACATACATGATTTAATCTTTTGATCACAGCTTTCAAGTCAGAATTGAACACAGAAACATCTGTTCACCAAAATGGTAAGGGTAGCTGTTGTGACCCCACTTACCGTTTGAACCCTGATACCACAGGATGGACCCCTTGTCTCACCTGTAGACCCTTGAGGCCCTTCATTTCCCTGCTCAGGATTAAGGCACAGTGCAGGAAATACAAAAAGTAAACGTATCTCATAGAGCCCCGTCTGCCTTTTGTTCCTGCAACCAGAGGTGGAAAGAAATGGCAGGTCAGGGGGCGCTGCTCTGAATTGAAGTACACGACTAAATGGTGCAGTTATTGGGTCTGCAATACTTGCTCAACTTTGGCTGCAGACACTTACTCTTTTACAGTTCCACCTATCAAGCAGAACCGTATTTTTTAATGTTGGGTGCAAATAATGTAATATAATATTCTCATTTAGAAAGGAGATATGAATTATGTATCAATCCCTCCTCACTAGAGGCCGACGGTGTATTCTGAAGGGAGGCCACGCTCGCGCGCAGAGTAGAAGAACAGGAAAGCTCGCGATGCACTCGAGTGGTTATGTGGAGGACGCCGGGCAGTGTCGTCGATGGATGGCTGGCCTCAGAGGGGAGGACGGAACGGTGCTTTCTCCTTCCTCGTGTTATGTTTCTGCATCTTGATCTCTGAATAGTGCAGAGGGGGCCTCGCTCTCCGAGGGGTTGTAGCCGAGGTGAAAGGTTTTATTCAACCCGTTAGCCTCCACTCCCACTGCGACTCCCTGGAGTACCCAAGAATGTGTCATGGAGTCCAAGATTTAGTGGGTGGAACGTGGCAGCGCCTCATTACCGGAAACCCTAAGCCCTGCCCCAAACTTGTTAAAATAGATGGCATTACCTCATTTGTTTAAGGGAGCCCTAGTCATTGCAGCAAGAACAAGCATTTGCAATGTAATTGGTCCGATTGCATTGCAAATGCTTAAGTTTAAAACTGAGCGCGGCGCCGCTTCAGGGACACCAAGCTTGGTTTCTTTATATATTTTTTAACTTCAATACTGAGTGCGGTGTCCTTGAAGTGGGCGCTGCGCTCAGTGCTAAAGTTAAGAAAAATATAAATAAACCAAGCGCGTTGTCCGTGAAGCTGCGCCGTGCTCAGTTTCAAAGTTAAACGAGCAAGACTCGCAGAGCGTTTCCCTTGTGGGTACCATCTGTTTGCAAGTTAATTACAAACAGATGGTTTCAAGCTCGCTCCCGCAAGTTAATCGCCAAGCATGCACGCGTTGCCATTGAAAGCAATGCAACGTGTGCACGTTTTTGGCCAAAAAAACGAGTCGATTACAAGAGGTCCCCTCCAAACAGCGCATGCGAGCTTTGTAGGCGAGACCTAAAAAAGTGGAAAAATGAATAAAGGTAGGAAAAGTGAAGAAACAGAAAAAGACAGAGGGAGAAAAAAACAAGTGAAACAACGGAGAGGAGAGCGGAGCGAGGCAGAGGAGAACATGTGTACACTGGACCACTAGGGAGGCTAAGGGAAAAAAGGAAAAAGTGGAAAAAATGATAAAAGGTAGGAAAAGTGAAGAAACAGAAAAAGACTGAGGGAGAAAAAAACGAGTGAAAAATGGAGAGGAGAGTGGAGCGAGGCAGAGGAGAACA
This sequence comes from Triturus cristatus, assembly GCF_964204655.1. Lineage (NCBI taxonomy): Eukaryota > Metazoa > Chordata > Amphibia > Caudata > Salamandridae > Triturus > Triturus cristatus. The sequence goes on along the minus strand of NC_140590.1, from coordinate 34,603,028 downwards.
GGGGTCCACTGGACCACCAGGGAGGAGGCGCAGGTGACCCTGCGGGTGGAGGAGGGCCTCGAACACCAGCACACGAGAGTGCAAGTGCAGGGGCAGGCCTCACTGAATGGTGGAGCTGCGAGAGAGGGGAAGCAATTTCACTGAAAATGAGTCAGCGGTCTTGCAAATAGTAAGCACTACTATTTGTGTTGGATTTGAAGTGACATAACTTTCATTGAGCAGGGAGGGCTCTTCGTTTTCACCCTCCCTGCTCCAGGAGGGAGCCCAGGAGGTAGTCTGGTTGTAGCCCAGTGGCTTGGGAGGTGCTGCACCTGAACAAGGCACTCTGGCCAGAGTCCAGAGCTAATCACCAACATACAGTGTCCTCAACTGCTGGAATACAAAGATCTCAGCAGCACCCCAGGATTGGCCAAATGGCTTTCTGGCTCCAGTATATGAAATACAGTGGACACTATTATATGTCTGTCCCCCCTTTCTTACTCCCCCATGGAAGCCAGGGTGTTGGGACACTGACAAAACGATGCACTTTGGCATCATCGGTTTCCTCTAAAAACTTGGGGACAACTTTCAAGAGATCAATGACCTGAGACCACCCAGCACTGAATATAATAATAAAGAGTTCACTGTCAGACCCACTCTAGCACTGAGGACAAACCGTTTGTGCTGCTGAGGAGTGAGGGAGACAGACCCATGGTGGACCGGCAATCGCCTTTACTTTATTCCTCTCCAGATGCCCAAGTCCAGCTATTTGTAGAGCATCGTCTGTCAGAAAACATCAGGAATGAGGACTTGTGAATGCTGTCCAATATGACCAAGATTACTTCCTGAGAGCAAGGAAAGGTCTAAGGAGGGTGTGAAGACGCTATAGATAAGGACGCTGTGAAGGATAACCACCTGAGGAGTGCGAGGTGTCCTCTCCTTCCCTGTCCCTCATTTGACCAAAGAGCTAGTGGTGCTGCTGCTATCAACCCCTTGCCCATGACCTCTCCTCGCTGCCACAAACTGATCCCCTGTTGCAGGGCCGGCGCTAGGCATGGGCAGTGTGGGCAGCTGCCCAGGGCCTCGCACTCAGCCCACCAGCATGGGGCCCAGCACCGGTGGTGTGTGCTGTTGTTTCCCTGGCAATCCATTTGAAAGAAAGGTGTCTCCTTGCAATTAGGGTACATGGGAGGGACCCCCCCACCTACCCGGGCCTCTCAGGGATGGTGTCAGGAGAAGGGAGACACTTCATCTTGCCCCAATTGCAAGGAGACCATTCAGAGACATTGCGGGACCCCAATTGTCCAGCATTGTAGCTCCCCCACGTGTTAACTTTCAGGTCACAAGCAATTCTCACACCTTCGGCCCGATAGGAGCTGTAAAAGAGTTGCTTGTAGGAGGCTGGGTGAAGGAGCTGCGGCCCAGGAGCAGTCTGCACAAAGCACTTCCTGAGCTGTGTCACTTATGTAAATTAGAGGGGCCTCGCACATTTCTTTTTGGCCCGGGCCCGCAAATCCTATAACCGGTCCTGCCCTGTAGATGACGCTGATCCTGCGCATGAAGGCCCATCAGTCATCGTAGCTGCCACACAGAGTCCCCCCTGTGGCGATTTGGACCCTGTATGTGAAGACGTGAGGCTCCACACCCACAGCCACCACAGCATTCACCCTGTGAGTGCTGCCCTCAAAGGAGGGCACCCGTAAAGAGATAAAAGTCATGTGTGCATTGTCTTATGTGCAATGAATGTTGGACACTTGTAAATGAACCAGAATGAACTTTGTTTCAGACCTTACTATTAAGATGGTCTTTTCCAGAAAAACTTGAGCTTTGCTGGAGCCACTCAGAAACTGAAGGGGTAAGATAGTGACGAAGCAGGGTGTGCTTGGACTGAAGAAGGAGACCCACAACTACATGACAATGCTCGATCACAAGCAAGCAGGCATGCCTGCCATGCTGCCGTTAAGGACAAATAGTGAATTGGACCCAGTACTGCCCTTGCTGAAAAGCTGCAGAATTATCAGCAATAACAGGCAGGTCACACACACCATCATAATATGTCTGCCCCCAAGAGCTATTCACTGATCTGCTTTTGTCATGATTCAAGTCAAGTGTCTTCTTCAACCACAAGTAGTGACTGAAGTGGGTTTTTTGTGGAGGAAAGGGTATCAACAATGTTCAATGCAGCAGGGACCCCTCCCTTCCTACTGCCATGGCTAGTGCAACATCACCTCTGTCCTCCACAGCCCTCCCTTCCTACAGCTATTGTAGGAAAGTGGAATGTTATGTGGTATAGCTGGGTATCCTTACCACGTAATATTATCACGATACCCCAAAGATGATCCTTGGATTCACACTAATACATCCTTAGCTCAGTCCTGGTAGAGTGGCAAAGAGCAGTTAGGCTTTACTACATAAACATGTTAAGCATTTCAGAGTACCAACATGGACAATAAGAAATTGACAAAACTCGAGAGAAATACTACACCAATTTATGAAAATAGAGTTTATTTTTATCTTAATTTATACGCCAAAAAAAGGAATATCATGCATATAACCAGAGTTACTGAGTATTGTAGCAATATTAATCAGTGCAGAAAAATAGCATTGCGGTCATTGGCAAAATCCACTAGTGACAATTGGTCATTTGCAGGTCCAGTTACCAAAAATGCTTATATTGTAAGGTTTTGCGGGACCCGGGACCAGATCACTGCAGTCACATCAATTTAACACATCCTATGGAGTCCGGGTGTCGAGTTGTTCTGATTGTCCTCGGTGCTGGAAAGGAGCCGTGGGTGGTGCTGTTTTACTGCTTACACGGTGGTGCAAAAAAGAAGATGCAAAAATACAACAGGTACACAGCTACTGAGGTCAGATGATGGTTGGACAGTGTTCCCTGTAGATGTAGTGTCGACTGTGGGGGTCGGTTACCGGACTGGTCACCAACAAGCGTTGGCAGCGATAAGCACAGCAAAAAGCTACTGGAACTTCATGAAGTCTGGAGACTAACATAGCAGCCTGAAACTTCTGGGCAGATGAGACTACAACTCCCACAATGCAGTGGACAACCTGTATTTGGGTGATCCCTCAGAGGGCCCAATGGCCAGCGATGCTTTGGATCCAGTGAGTGGTTTTACCTGTAGTCTGCAGGGGACTAGTGCCACTAGTTCAGGGAGGCTGAGTCTGCTTCTGGATTCCACAAGGGTCCCTTTCTTCAGGAGTGTCTAGTTTTAACCAAGAAACGAGGGTCATTCACTCTGTTCCAAGTCTGTTGCCTCGGGAACAAAGTAACCCTCTTTTACTTTGTGCTGGTGGGAAAATACCTGTTGTCGGTGGCACAGGTCTCCTCTTGTCCTTCTTTGAAGTTGTTCAGATCTGAGGCTCTTGTGTCAGGGGGGTCCCTTAAGTCCTAGATTGAGGGGAGTTAGAGGTGTGGGAGCTAATAGCCAATGGGCAGCTAATCGCTGAAGCTAGTCACCCCTGTCCAGTGGTGTAGGTCACCTTTTCTACACTATTTCTGCACTCCTAAAGATAGCAGAATTCAATTTTAGGAATACAGACCAGGCTGTTCACCCTAGAGTTGGAGCCAGCCTTCCTGGGGGTGTACATCTCCTGCACAGCTAATTTTCTGCCTAGCCCAGGTGCAAGCATGCCTGAGGCAAGGGGAGGGACTGTTTCCTCCTTAGGGGAACAGCCCGATGCATATCAGAGGCAGTGAAGCCTTTGAAGCTCATCGCTCTGATGTGCCAATTCACTAGCCAGCTAGGGAGGAGGGAGATGGGACCTCCTTCCTACCCAGCCTCTTTTTCTGAATCCTGGGAGTGATCTCTCTGCCTGGCAGGAAGTCAGAATACTGTCTTGGTGGCAACAGGCATGGGAAAGTGCAGGCTGGCCAGCTAGAGCACAGTACATCTGGCGGCAACCTCCAAGATGCCACCTGGGTGCATGCCACTTCACCCAGGGCAAAGAATAGTCTCGGGGTGAGAAGGCATGTTGTGTGATACCAAACCTGATATATTTTTGTGGTACCATAATGGAGCTGCCAATCTTGAGGGAGCCCGGTTGGTAGCCCATGTTATCCTATGGACCGCTAACACATATAGTAGTTTCCAATGGGGAACACCACTATAGGGACATATAGGCTTACACTTATCAGTCCACACCTTTAATATAATATACCCTGCCCCTTGGGCTGAGAAGGCCTTCCTTAGGAGTGACTGACATATATTGACTGTGCCACACATGGCGAGGGCAGATTCGAGTTTGAGCCCTTTGCACTGCTCCTGCAGCCTGAAACGGGAGGCCTGTTGTCAGTAGTTTGCATGGGTTGCCCAGGGTGTCAAAAAACCATGCTGCAGCCCTGGGAACCCCGTTACCACCAATGCCTGGTTACCAATACCCTGGTAGCATATACTAGGGACTTATAAGGGGGTAAAGCTTTTGCCAATTCGGGACTACCAAGTCGAACATAGCAGTTTTAGGAGAGAGCATCGACACTTGGGTCTGGGCGGCAGACTGCAGTGTACTAGCAGAGTCATAACCGATGCATTTGGAGCAACAAGTGGGGGGTTACTATGCAATAAGGGCACTTTATTGCATGTCTCCCTCACCCTAAGACTTAAGGTGATGAGCAACTAACCTATCCCCTGGTAGTTCTCATCATCTAAGTGGAAAACCTTGAAAAGCAACTTGCATTGGTATGGGCAGTCCCTGGTCTCTGTTCCACTGTAAAGTCCATACCCTGTACGGAAATGGACCACCTCAACAGTTTTGGGATTTCCCCTCTCATGTGCATCAGCCATCTGAGAGGCTGTGGTCGGTTTGAACCTTGAAGTGAGTCCCAAATAAGTAGGGTCTCGGTTTCTTCAGGTACCAAACCATAGCAAAGGTTGCCCTCTCAATGGCACTCCAATGCTGGTCTCTAGAGAGGAGCCACCTGCTGATATAGGCAACTGATTGATCCTGGCCCTCATTATGGGATTGTGCTAACACTGCCCTAATCCCATGTTCGGAAGTGTCAGTATGGACAATGAACCTCTTTCCATAGCTTTCAATACTGGTGTACACTACATAGACTCTTTTAGGATGTCAAAGCCATTTTGTCATCCTGTGGTCCATATCAACTTATTAAGCTGTTTTTAGAGGTGAGTTCAGAGAGTGGGGCCACAGTGGTACCATCAACCTCCTGTAGTACCAAGTTAAGCCAAAAAAAGGCTCTGACTTGAGTCTGAGTTTTGAGAGCTTCCCAGTCCAGAATAGTCTGAATCTTTGGATGTACTTGACCTCCACCTGCAAGTGGCTCAAGTACACTACAGAACTCTTCCCTATCTGGCAGTTGGTGGCCTTGATAGTTAGGCTTGCCTGATGTAGGGCCTGTAGCACGTCTTTGAGGAGGACAAGGTGATCCTTCCAGGTGGAGTTAAAGACAGATATATTATCTAGATATGCTGCACTGAGGTCCTCCAATCTAGAAAGAACTCTATTCACCAGCCTCTGGAAGGTGTCATGTGCACTTTTTAACTCAAACGTCATCACTTTGAAACAGTAGTGGGTTGAAAATGCTGACCTCCCCTTTGCTCCCTGGTTGAGTCCAATCTTCCAGTACCCTGATGTTAAGTCAAAGGTGCTCAAGGATTTGGCTGCACCCAGCTTGTCAATCAATTCAGCTGCTCTTGGAAATGGGGTGAGCATCAGTTTTGGTAACTGCAGTGAGACCCCTATAATCCACACAGAACCTCATCTCAGGTTTCCCACCTTTGGAGAGAGGTTTAGGGATCAGTACCACTGGGCTAACCCAGGGACTTTCCGAAGGTTTAATAACCCCAAGCTCCAACATCTTGCTGACCTCAGCCTAATGCAAGTCTTAACTTGGTCTGACAACCTGTAAATGATATTTTTGAAAGGGAGGCTATCACCAATGTCCACATCATGGGTACAGCACATTGTGTGAGCAGGGGTCAAGGAAAATAACTCAGCAAACTGGCCTGGGACTTGCCTGCAATCAAATTGATATTTTACAGTGAAGGTATCAGACAAGAGAACACCTTCAACTGACCCATCCTGGGGGTTGTTTGGCAGTAGGTCAGGGAGGGGCTCGCTTTCCTCCTCCTCCTGACCTCCATCAGTGACCATAAGCATGGCCATGTCAGCTCTGTCCTGGTGGGGTTTTAGGCAGTTTACATGGGTAACTCTATGAGGATTCCTTGAGGTACCTAAGTCAACCGAGTAGGTGACACCCCCCTTCTTCTCCAAGATTGGGTAGGGCCAAGCCTACTTGTCCTGGAAGGCACTGGGACCCACAGGCTCCAACACCCACACTATCTAACCTGGTTGGTACTCCACCGGTGCTGCCTTCTGGTCATACCAGTGCTTGATAAGCTCCTGGTTGGCCTTCAGGTTCTTGATTGTCTTTTTCATATATTGTGCCTTACGTCAAAGCAGGCCTAGTACATGATCTACTATGTCCTGCTTGGCATGTTTGAGAGGTCTCTTACATCCTTCTTTTAAAGATTTAAGGGACCCCTTACAGGATGATCGAACAAAAGTTCAAAGAGGCTTAATTCAACCCCCTTTTGTGGCACCTCTCTGTATGCAAATAGTAGGCAAGGTAACAGGACATCCCATCTTCTTCTGAATTTTTCAGGGAGGCCCATTATCATATCTTTCATGGTTTTGTTGAATCTCTCAACTATACCATTGTCTGAGGGTGATAGGGGTAGTGAACTTGTAGTTCACACTACATTCAACCCACATAGCTGTTTGGTATGCAGACATGAAATTGGTCCCTCTATCAGAGACCACCTCTTTTAGTAACCTAGCCCTGTTGAAGATTCCAAGATTCCAAGGAGGGCCTTTGCTACTGCCCCAGTTGCAGTCCAGAGGGTAATTGCCTCCTGGTTTACTACCACTAGGATAAATCTATTCTCATGTGCATTAGGAGGGTAAAGGGGACAAACAAAGTCAATCCCTACCCTATCAAAGGGAGTCCCAACCACTGGTAGTGGAATTAGGGGAACCTTTGGTTGTGAGCCTGTTTTGCCACTGGATTTACAGGTCACATATGAGTGGCAAAACTCCTCAAACCTTTCAGACACTTAGGGCCAATAAAAATGGGCAAAGAACATGTCCCAGGTTTTGGTTTGTCCCAGATGTCCAGCTAAGTGGATGTCATGGGCCATAGGAAGGATGAAATCTCTGTACATTTGGAGACCACCACACTCCTGGCTACCCTTGGTTTGTGGTTCCTGGCCTCTATGTACAGAAGCCCATCTACCCAGTAGACCCTGTAGGTACCCTTGACATCTCACTCTTCTTGCCTTGCAGCTTGCTTCCCAATTCCTTTATGAGTAGGGTACTCCTTTTGACCTATCTCCGGTCCTCTCTGGAGGGTCCCTATGCTCTTAAGAGTGCTGGCAGGTAAGGCCAGACTCCATCAGCTACAGTTACCTCCACAGGCACTAGGGCATCTCCCTCAGGAGAAATCACCCCCTGATTATGTGACCTTTTAGAAGCTGCCTTAGCAAACATCTTGACCTTTCTTTTGTTAGGGGTCATCTGTTACACTGTTTCAGGAACCAAGGTCCCATGACTTCCCTGACATGCTGCCTGTGCTTTTGTGGTAACCCACACCCACTCAGGGAGAACCAGCAATTCTGCATGAGCCTTCCTCTCTACCTCTGACCATGCAGAGGTCGTTTACCAACCAACACTCCACTGGGATGGCAGAGGACACAATCACCCTCTTTGGGCTAATACCCTTGCACACTGTAGACTTCTCAAGGTCATTGGATGAAGCTTAGTCTCATTGTCAGCACTGGTCAGCTGGTGACTGACACCAGGTAACATTGGGTATGGGGAAACCAGACAAACTGCTTCCATGGTGACACTGGCACCTGTATCAATCAGAGCCCCTACCTCAGTCCCATTGATGTTTGACCTTTGTCCATACTTCTGCAAGATTGGAGGCAAGACACCCAGGGCCTCAATATCCGCCCCACCCAGAGAAACTAAAGTAGCCTCCTTGTAACATCTGGCATCTCCAGAGTACAGCTCTTCCCTCACGGACCAACACTGGGGAACATTTTAGAGCATATTGCATCTCATTTATATAACCTGCCTGCTGACAGTCATGACATAATCCAGAAGCATTTGCTGGATCCCAGTTTCTATCCCCTGGTACTCCTTGCCTTTGGACTGGGAGATGTCTCGGGTCCACCCTCCTGAGAAGTATTTTGGGGGCCTTTAGAGAACTCCTTCTTTTTATACTGTTTGTTGGTCACCTCCTTACCCTGCTGGAAAGTCTCTAAACCCTTTCTGCCCTCCCACAAGGGGTCTTCCTGGGCACCTGGTTCTAACCCATTTGTCAGCTATCTTCCCCAGCTCTCTGGGAGAAGACAACTTAGAATCCACCAAATGCTGATAAAATTTCTCTGTGGTACAATTAGTTAAAATGTGCTCTTTCATAAATACATTATACAGTCCATCATAAGAGTCAACCTAATTGCCTTTTATCCAACCTTCTAGTTCTTTGACTGAAGGGTCCACAAAGTCCACCCATGATCTTATGGGCGTCTCAGAACTTTATTCTGTCCTCTTCTGTAGTGAGTCCAAATCCAAAAATCTGAGAAGGAGTGAGAAGTCTTTATACGGGTAGGCCTTCAGCTTCCCTAACTGTAATTATAAGCTTAGCTTTGAAGGCCTTCAGCTTCCCTAACTGTAATTATAAGCTTTGCTATGATGGAAGACCCCAACCCCGTTCTCCTGAAAAACCTTTTCTATAGAGTGCTGTGCTTGAATGTTTTATATATCACAAGCGAGTGAGTGGATGGCACCCAGGTAAATTAGTGCCCCGCCATATTTATTGGATATGTAGATATATGTGTTTATATAGATATCTGTAAGGTTCTCACCCACAGGTACCACCTGTGGCTTGCTTTATCATTGGACCTTTGCCCAGACACAGAATGTTAGTGGGTGTGCTAGACATGTTTGTATTTTGCGTGAACGTTACTTAAATATTCGAATGCACTTAAATAAGTTGATAGTCAACCAATTTACGCTGGGTTAAATTAGGTCCTGAAGAAAGCCGATTGAACCTTTATGGGCAGTAACATGGCTGAAACATGTCGACCTTTTGATGTCCGGGATGATTGAACCCTTATAACATCTCATTGTTTATTATCTTGTCCTAGACCCTATTTGATAAAATACAGTGACATAGGGCCCGATTCACAGAACTAACTTATGACAAAATCCTAAAATTACTACCATTTTGGTATTCACAGAAGGCACTTACTCATTTTGATATTCACAGAAGGCACTTACTCATTTCGGTATTCAGAGAAGTTAGGAGTCCTAACTTTAGGACTCCTGAATGCCTTCTGGGAATACCGAAAGTCTAAAAGTTAGGATTTTTGTCAGTTTAGGAGTCCTAAAGTTAGGACTCCTAACTTCTGTTAATGCCGAAATGAGTAAGTGCCTTCTGTGAATACCAAAATGAGAAAGTGCCTTCTGGGAATAACAAAATGGTAGTAAGTTTAGGATTTTGCCTTAAGTTAGTTCTGTGAATCGGGTCCGCAGGATTTAGAGGCATTTTTAACTCACTCACATTCCCTGCAAACTCACTACTAAGAACACCGCTTACCAACGCTTTGAGCCCGCCATATCACATTCGTTGTCTGGGTGAGGGTCCAATGATGAAGCAAGCTGCAGGTAGTACCTGTGGGTGAGGATCCTACATATACATATATATCTACATATCCAAGAAATGTGGCGTGGGCACTAATTTACCTGGGTGCAATCCACTCACTCACTTGTGATATATAAAACATTCATGCACACCCCTCTATAGAAAAGGTTTTTCAGGAGAACTTGGTGTTCCTTCTTAAAAGTCTATCTTTGTCCTGAGAAAAACTCCCAAACTAGAGAGCCTGAGTGCCGGGTTGTTATCCTCCTCATTTTGCAAGCCCTCTCAAAGGCTGCAAACCTTTTGCCGATGCAATCAGTGTCACTAAACTAAGGGACAATCTCACAGGGTCAAAGGATTTCTCTTTCTCCCTGGTACTATTGTTGCTGCCACCATTTTTGGGCCTGAGGCCTAAGTTAACCCTTCTTTACTCAAAGGGTGGTCTCCTCTCCTCAAGTTCAATCTTTTTCTCCTCCAGGGAGATTTGGTCAAGCTCATTCTCAAGGAGTCCTACCACCCTACCAGTGGGGGGTCGACTAGAGTGACTTCTCTGACTTCCCACAGGTGAGGGGGTCCGGGAAAGGCTAGAGACTTGAGGTCGTCACCTTCTTGCCCATAGTTATCAATCTGGGTCAGGACATCATCCTCATTCTCTTCAGGATCATCTTCTGAGGCATGGCCCTCCCACTCTGAGCTGAGCAGCCTCTCCAGGTCCTCCCTTTCAGCTGTCGCTTTGTAGGTAATGCCCCTTCCTTTGCACAGCGCCCTCAGGTCCACGATCTCCAGGGCGAGGATGACTGTCAGGTTCAGATTCTGACCAGCCTCCATTGTGCCTAACATTTACTTATTAGTTGAAACCTTATTCAAAATTTAGAAAAACATTAAAACTTTTGCTACTTTACGAAGACTTTTAAAATGTGCCAATGGAATAAGGGTCTACACAGGGCCCTAATAATCCAATTAGAAAAATTGAGAAAACAAATTGCAAAAATGATTTTTGATGCTAAAGTCAATTTAGTAGATTTCTCGTGCAAAATCACTTATGACCAAGTATTACTGCCAAACACAGGTTCAGGCTCCGCGCCGCTGTAACACCAATGTAGGAAAGTGGAGTATTATGTGGTATGGACGGGCAGCCTTAACATTTAATATTATCTCAATATTTCAAAGATGGGCCTTGGATTCAAACTAATAATTGCTGAGCTCGGTCCTGGTAGTGTGGCAAACAACAGTCAGGCTTTACTAGAGGTACATGTGTTAAGCATTTCAGAGTACTAACATGGGCGATAAGTAATTGACATGACTCAAAAGAAATCTGACACCACTTTATAAAAATAGAGCAGATTTTAATATAAAGTTGGACATCAAAATGAAGTCAATCGGGTGAGTATAGCTGGAGCTATGGATTTTAGAAACAAAATAAATCAGTGCAAATCAATAGTGCAAAACGTTTGCATTGTGGTCAATGATAAAAAGCACTAGTGACAATCAGTCAGTTGGAGGTCGAGTTGTGTAGAACCCAATGAGAGTTAAGGTGATGTGGGTCCCAGGACCAAGCACAACAGTCAGTTCGATTTTTCCTGGCTCAAGACGCCTAGGCGCCGTGGGGAAGCTGGTTTTACAACTTGCACGGTCCTGGTGCGGAAAAGGGTTCAAAAACTCAACACGGCCACTACTGATGGCAGATGGAGGTGTTGCGGTGTTCCCTCGAGGTGCAGCATCGAGTAAAGGTGGTGGTTGCCTAACTGGTCACCAAGCCTTGACAGAGGTACGGTGAGCAAGAAGTTATTTTGATGTCAGGAGGTGAGGGGGAAAATGGTAGCCACCTGAAACTTGTTGGAGGTCAGGACTACATTTGTCACAATGCACTGTATCATCTACTTTTTTTTAATCCCTCCAAGGGCCGATGGGCAGCAATTCTTTCATTCAGGTGTGCTCTTTTTTTACCTGCAGAGTGCAGGGGACAAGTGCCAATAGAGCAGAAGAGAAAGAACAGAAGGTATAGTAGCAATGCTGCAAAAGAAAGAGGAGCAAAGCAAATGGAAATAGATGGAAGGAAGATGGAGAGAGGATGAAACAGAGTGGGTATTGAGGGAAGAAGATGGGGCTATCAAGGGAAAAGAGATAGGGAGAGAAGAGGTGGAGGAGAGGAGATGGAAAAATGTAGAAGTGAGAATAAGAGTGGAACATAGGAGTAAAAAAGAGTGAAGAGGACAGGAATTGGGAAATAGAACAAACAGCAGAATAAAGAGATAAAATGTAAATGTGAAAAGTATTAAGAATGGCTAATGTGTCATGTGAGTAAAAAGTACTTGAAGAGAGGAGAAGGTAGAGAACGGATGGAAGATAGAGTAAAATGACAGGAGAATGGAGGCATTAGTAGAATTGGATAGGGAGAGGCAAGAGGATGAGGGAGTGGCATGAGAGAAGGGGGGGATCAAGAATGACTTACAGAGAAAAAAAGGAATGGTGGGAAGGTGTGCAAAGGAGGAGAAAGAGTGATAAAGAGAAAACTAGAGGTAGAAAGAAAAAGACTGAGAATCAGTGGGCATTAAGGCAGATGCATAATGAAAGCTGAGGAGGGCTGAATGAAGAAAGGATAGTGGGACATGCAGAGAGAAGCAAGGAAGGAGATGAGACAAGAAGAAAGGTATGCCTGACATCGAGGGAGTAACCTGGATGTTAAAATACCCCCTACATCCAATCGCACAGTGAGCAAACTTGCCATCATTAGATGAGTTTCATTTACCCTTTCATCCTCCTTCCATCCATCTATGTATCCATCTGTGCACCCTTCACCCTTCCAGACACCCATCCACCAATGCTTTCTTCCATTCAGTCATCCACGCGTTCACCTATCCGCCCAAATATATCCTCATGAATCCATTGAGCCAATGTTTTACCCAACCAGCCTTTCACTCTTCCTTTCTCCACCCTTTCACTCATCTGCCCCTTCTTCCATCCTTCCATCCATTCACCCATTGATTCTTTCGCTCTTCCATTCATCCTTGCACCTTTCCATGTATTCTTGTTTCCACCTTCTAATCCATTCATTCCTTTCTTTCACCCCCCACTATAACTTTCACCTTTTCCTCCTCTCCTTTCACCCTTCGATCCTCCTCTCATTCTTACTTTCCCCTTTCTAGCTACCTATATTTTTTCTCTGATCCATACATTTTCCTTTTTTATCTTTTGACCTCTCTCTCTCTGTGTCTCCTATTTTCATTGTTCCTCTTTCTTTCTTTCCTTCACTGTGCATGTAGTTCACAACCCTGTCCCTCCTGCCATAGCATTCACTGGCAATGTTTACAAATCACAGGGGGTGGTAGTGCTTTGTTTATTTGCACTTCTTAGGAAACAGTAATAGTATACTGTGGGTGTATTGACGGAGAACCATAGTATTCATATAGGATAAGTGGTGCTACAGGGTTTGAAGAGCACCCTACTACCCAAGGTGCTATTTACAAGTTAGGTCATAGAACTCCCACTGCACACTGTACACAGAACTGTATAATGTGTTAATAAATTGTTTCTTCATCAATACAATATCCAGACCGTTTGAATCTTACATTGTTATGACATTGTATGAGTGCTGGGGTTTGTCATTTTTCTAATTTCCCATTCCCCGGCAAAGATAAGCTTTTTGTCTAGACATAAGAGGTCCATAAACAACGCATGAATGTTTTAGAGAGAGCCAGTTTACTAGTACATGGGACCCAGAGTTGGCCCAGCTTAAGCTGTCGGAGCAGGGGAGTTCACTGTGCGTCTCACTGGAACGGAAGGAAGCAGGAGGTAAAGAGATCCCATAGAGGCAAAGGAAGGAAGAGGCATGAGCTAGGAATCCACATGGATCAAGTTTGCACAAGATTATCCAAGGGCATCATTGGTGACTTTATTTGCCTGGCTGCTCTCATCTCATCTCATCATGGCACCGATTCATATAACGAAGACCAATTATAAAGACAACTATCTTTCCAAATGTTGAAGCCATTTCCAGCTTTAAACTAAGTTGACAACAATATTGCAAATGTATCCCCCCTTATTACAGTAACTAAACATTGATGATGTACAACTGAATAAGGAGAATACAAGCCTAATGTATAGCTCCATTCGAACTAAAATAAAGATTAGTTGGGAGGAAGGTAAAAACCATAACGTGACCAGTATACTCTCAGGCTCCTCCGTTCTGAATCCTCAGGATCGTGTTGATGCTCAAAGGGGGCCCACATCTGGATGGCCCCAAGTCTGGCATATACCGACACAGGGGTAGTCGAGTGGGGGAAGGAAAGGTGTGAGAAGTTGGCCTGGTATATGATGTTCACTAGTTAAAGTGGCCACCTTGTACCATGCCAAACAACCCTTATGGTGTGGTTGTAAGTCAACCTTTTCGGACTAGCTGCCCTAGTGGTAGCGTAGGCTAAGCAGTCTTTGAGGCTAAACTCGTGAAACGTGTTAAGCAAGCTGTTTTACCAAATGCAACCCCCTTTTATACCAATGAAAGGACACCACACAGATATATATTCAAAATATATATGTATTTATTTCTCAAAGTAACCCCTAGTCTCTTTATGAGCACAGGAGCACAAATCGTCAAACAAGATTACAGTAGGATACACAGAAGTTGCACTTTATATGGATAGGCCCTGGTGGCCGCTCAAACCATATACTAAAATAGTGGTATAAGTACCACGAACAGAAAAGGAAAAAGGCCTAGGGCCTCTAGAATCGCTGGGCCTACAAGGAGCTAACTTCAGTTAGTGACCAGGAGGTCCACGGGTTGCGTGTGCAGAGCAAATAGTCACACGCGAGCTCCCATAGGTTTTCAATGGGTGCGTAAAAAGTACAAAGTTACTGCAAAGAGGATCTTCCGGATGGACTAGGAACTTAGGATTGGAAACACAGACACTAGAGATGATTCTCTACACTTGGGCACCGGATCCCCAGCTTTACCTCACCCACAGGAAGCGGGTGCATAGGCGTCGAAGTGCGTCGGGTTTCTTCTATCTGTTCAATGGAGCCTGTGGACAAAGATGCTGCAGGCAACCGGTCCGGAAGAGATGCAGTGGATCCAGGAGTGGATCGGAGATGTTGAAGACCTGTAAGCAGAGGGGACAGTGTTCACAGTCACTAGCCAGTGACCAGCGTGGCACCAGGTGGGTACCAGGCGATGTCGGGTGCAAACAGGAAGAAAGGTGTAGCTTGTCTCTGCAGCCACGTGGTCCCTGAAGGGTGACGACGTCCAGGTGTCAAGTCACGAGCTGTCCCACGCAGGCTCTCGCTGTCGGCGGTGTCGGCGACTTGATCGAAGCAAACAAGCCTTGGCAAAAGCAATTGTTGGGGAAGATAAAATAAGCTGATTGTTCTGACCAGCAAGGTCAGAGGGATTGCTCCTTTGGAGGGGAGCAAGGGCCAGTCTGGGGCAACGAGACCAGTGGTGTATTTTGTGAAGTTCGTCGCCAAGATGGCAACTAGCCAGCGGGCCAGCAACCGGTTAGGCGCGTCGAGTGGCAAAATGCAGAAGGGCCCCACGCAGATCGTGGAGATGCTGGAGGGCTCACCTTTGGTGCAGATGCTGCTCGGGTGTTGGGCTTCTCAGATCCCAAAGCACAACTAGGAGGGAGCCTCGGTGGTTGCGCTTGCAGCTTGTTGTGGTCTTTTTAAGATGGCTGGCTCCACGTGTCTCGGTGCCTCCACGGGTCTCCTCTTCTCAGGGACTGTGGATCAGGCGGTGAGAGGTCTGGAGGTCCAGGTCTTGTCAGTCTCTGGGCTCGGGCTCCGGCGGGAGGCGGCGGCAAAGCAGACGTTGATTCGCTGGATGGTGCTTGCGTTAGCAAGGTGGTCACTCCTTGACCACAGGGGAGATTGGCTTCAGTCCTCTGTGCGGCAGAGCGTCGAAGTTCCCGTCTTCTTCTTAGTTTCAAGTTGATTCCAGGATGTCTGAAGTCTTAGGACACAGCTCCTACCTTTAAGCGGATTCTAGGGGCCGGACTACCTGCTAGGTCCCTCCCTAAGGGTGGGACCAGGAAGGGGGGTGGTTACACCCCCAATTCTTTGTCCAGCTCGCCCCAGGCCCGGGACTGGTGTGCCCCAGGACCGGATTGAACTGGCATATGCACCGAGGCTCCTTGTGAGCCTCAGGCATGTCTGGTTTCTTTCAAGCCCTACCTGACCAATACACAACACCCTGTCTGGGGTGGTGCTCGCACCTCCCCTGGCAGGAAACCCTTTGTCCACGTCTCCCAAGCTGGAAGGACTCCCAGCAGCAGGAGGGCAGACTTGTGTCTGTGGTGGCAGCATCCATTTTGTGGAGCTGAGGCTATGTCTGATTTTACCCGGGTTTCAGGTACTGTACATGTCGTGTCCCTCTAGAAGGGTGGAATGCTAACCCCGTCGCCAGAATTGGCGAGGGGTTAGTATTCCAATTCGTATGACACCTTACTCGACATGTTTTGATAAAGCCAAACCAAAGTTAGCATTTAACCGCGAGGATCATAATGCACTTAAGAGTATATGATATGACGATATCTGGAAACAGTAGAAGGAAGTTGTTCCGACCACTGCAGACAGGCTCAGCTCATGCCAGAGCACCATCTCACATGGAACCAAGCACTCTGCCTTCAGGATTGTTAAGGCCTGCCATAGGAGTGACTTCTAAGGTTACCAGGTGTCCCAATTAAGGTTAGGTATAGGTATACTACACCTAAGTAAGAGGTGGTTACACCAACTTACCCCAGCTGAGTGATCAGCCAGTTGTGTCAAATTTGTTAGGCCAAGCCTGGGGTGGCATAATACATGCTTCAGCCCCTGGCAGGCCTTAGATACACCAATGCCCTGGGTACCTAGTGTACACTGGTACAGGGGCTGACAGGGTGATCTAGTTCCAATGGGTTATGCACCTAGGGTACATGGAGTCCATTTTAAAGAGAGAGCAGGTGGGCTGAGGTCCTGAATGGCAGGATCTCAGGCCAACTAAGTCGAAAAACCAGCTAGACACTAGGCAAAAATGTGGGGGTAACCATAGTCAGATATCCACCTTCCTACACAACCCCCCCCCCCCCCGAAACGAAGGGAGATAAGGCTGACCTTGACCAGGTAAGCCTATATTGCCCAAGTGGCCATATAAGGAGGAACCAGCACTGGCATGGTTACACCCTGTCTCATGGTCCACTAAGCAATCCCTCACCCTAAGGGTATCAGAGGGTCTCCACCATAGGGAATCTCTACCTTTGGTGTGTCTTTGCAAAGTAAAAGGCTGGTGTGGAGATGGAGTACTGAAGTGAGTGTCCTCAAAGTGAGGTTTCAGCTTCCTCCAATCATCCTCCACCATGGATGCCTTTCTTTCTTTAGCTGAGTTGCACTGTGCTCTCAGGGTCAGCCTCTGGCTACCTAAAGCTGGAGGCTGGATCCCTTTTGTGGGCTTACTGGAGGGACAGGTCAGGTTTGGGGCCCTAAGGTCCCATGTTTGCCTGTGCCCAACAGAATCCCTCTGGGGGAGGTCCCTAACTACCTGTAAAGGAGATCCCTCAGGAATGTTTTTACCCATCACCTGACTAGGGCTACTAGCCAGGCAATCCTCATTCTTTTGATGGGGGGGTTCTTGTGGACAGAGGCCCTCTTGGGGTCCACTGGCCTCCCTGACCTCTGCAGCCCTGGGCTGACTGAGGCAGGGTGGAGAGAGGCAGGCTACCTGCACCAGACTGGGTCCCACCTTGGAAGGGGCCACTGCCATCAGAGGCTCTGCCAGGCCAGGCCTAGCTACCTCTGGGGCAGTTCCTTCACAAGGGGTGAGGTCAAATCCCTGAGGAGGCTGACCTTTTCCTGATGTCTGGGGAGAGGGATACTTTCCTTCCTCCCCACTACTCTCAGTTTGTGTGGAGTGATCCATTGTTTCAGGCTTCACTACACCTATGTCAGTCTGAGTATAGGCTGAGACCATTACAGCCTTGCCAACCTTTTCAGGGGGGCACTCAGTTTGTGTTTGAGCTGTGACTGTCACAGCTCTGCCAGTCTCTACAGGGAAGTCTGTCTGTGCCTGGGCTGTGGCTACCACTGCCCTTCCAACCTTTCCAGGGAGGAAATCTATTTGGACAGGGGTTGTGGATGGCACAACCCCACTGCCCTTTTGTGAAAGGCCTACCATTTTAGAATGGGTGTCTTGTTCAACTCCAGCCCAAGCTGAGAGTTCTAAGTCATTCCCCGGTAAGCAGTCTACAGGCAAGGTTGGGGACACTGCCACCCTTTTAGGGCCAGTGACACCTCCCCAGCTGAGACATACCTCTGCCATGGGATGACTGTTCTGTTTACCATCAATGTTAGTTACCTGGTAGGAGAAACCAGGCAAAAGCTGCTCAGAGGGAACTAGCCAATGGGCCACCATAGTGATGCTAGCTCCAGTGTCTCTGTAGGCCTCAGCTTTTGTACCATTGATGTAGGGCTCCTGTCTGTACCTACCCAAAGTGTTGGGACAGGCAGTGAAGTTGGCAAACCCCATGCCACCATCACAGACAAGAGTAGTTGCTGTAGGGGAATTGGCTAGGCCAGGGTCCCCCTGTGTTCCCCAAGTAAACCCACCCAGATTTCTGGGGGCACTCCCACCACCTGGGGGATTACTGCTGACAGTAATAGGTGGTGTGACAGGAGTAGTTGGAGGAACAGTTTTGTTTTTAGCCCTTGGGCAACCGCTGTCAGTTTTCCAATGCCCAGGAGTTTTACACTCATGGCAGTAGGGCTTTTTAGCTGTGGTAGAGGAGGGAGCTTGGGACCCACCACCCTGTGTGGAGTTTTGGGGCCCTGAGGAAGATTTCTCTTTTGCTTTATCCCCACCCTTCTCTTGAGGCTTGGTGGTATCTTTCTTTTGGTCACCACCCTGGTTTTTAGGCCTGATCCTGGTCCTGACCCATTTATCTGCCCTCTTTCCCAATTCTTGGGGAGAGGTCAAATCTGAGTCTACCAGGTGTTGATGGAGAAGCTGGTTTTGACAATTACTTAAAATCTGCTCTCTCATCATCAAATTGTACAATCCTGTATAATCAGACACCTTACTTCCCAGCAACCAACCCTCCAAAGCCTTAGTTGCACATTCCACATATTCAGACCAGTCCTGAGTCTGTGTCTTTTGGGTGTCTCTGAACATGAACCTGTACTGTTCAGTGGTTAAGCCTAACCCATCAACTAGGACACTCTTCAGGACTCTGTAATTTCTGACATCCTCTTCTCTAACAGTGAGGAGTCTATCTCTGCCTCTTCCTTCAAAGGAGAGCCAGAGGATTGCTGCCCACTGGTCTTCAGGAACCTGCTGCACTTTGCAGGCTCTCTCAAGAGCAGTCATCCATTTGTGGATGTCATCCCCACTTTTGTAGGGGGGCACAACCTTAGACAGGTTCCTATTATCAAAGACCCTATCTTTGTCCCTAGGGACAATGCTGCCACCAGTGGGTATAGACCCACTCTCTCTAGGTTGCCTAGCCTTGTTCAGTTTCTCTTCCATCAGGGCCACTTCTAGCTCCTGCTTCCTGATCCTCAGCTGGGCTTCCTGCATTCTGGCCTCATGTTCCCTCCTCTGAGGGGTGGTCATCCCTCTCCTGGAGTGACCTTGAGAGCCTCTAGGGCCATGGGAAGCATTGGATTCACCTGAGCGATTCCTTTGCCTCCCAAGCCCTGTGTTAAGTCCACTGGGGAGATCCAATGGGGTAAACCCACTGTCAGTCCCCAATAGCCTTAGTTTAGCTGGGCCAAGTATAACACTTGGCACTGGGCTAGTTCTCCCTTCATCCCCACTCACATCTGTAGCCCCCTCACTTTCCTCCTCTGTAGTATGGTGCTAATCTAAGGGATGGCTATTGGAAAGGGGTACCTCAGTGGCATCTTCAGAAGGGGGGCCTCCTGTTCCTGTCCCTAAGGGGGCTAACTGGGAAGCTTTCTTGAGCTCTCTTTGATTTTCATCATTTTGCAAGAGTTCTCTGAGCTCAGCAGAGGTAGGGTTCTTGGGCTGTTTAAGGCCTCTAAGAGTTGCCAAATGCCTGAGCTCATTCTGATTAAGGGTAGCAAAGATGGATGGTGCCCTCTGGGGGTCACTCTCAACAGAGATGGGTACAGTGGACCCCTCTGCCCCAGCCATTGCTCTTAAGTGTGGGTGGATGTGTTGCAATCTACCTACACTTGGGTTTACCTACTAAACCTATCTAGTAGTTGTAGTCAGGGTGTGCTACTCCCTTTGCTCTACAACAACTAAGTTCAGTAGAACTTAAGTATATCTAATCTTGTTTTATATGTACCTACAGGTACCTATGTGATCTTTCAATTGGTAACCACGAGATTACAGAGGTAAAACACAGCAAGCTCAAATCCAACCGCTGCTCACCAATGTGAGAAGTTGGCCTGGTATATGATGTTCACTAGTTAAAGTGACCACTGTAGGTACCTGGGGTCACCAGGCCCTATAGGCGGTAGCGTGGCGCGAGCCGGTCGGGCAACCAGAGGGCTATGTGTTAAGCAACCATACACCACACGCTTCCCATGGACTAGAGTCACACACAATAAGGGACGCCACACCGTTTAAATTATGCAAATACTTCAAGTTTATCCAAGTATAGCTGGTCAGTTGCAGTTCGGGCAATAACAAGACAATACATGAATCACAATACCATCGTTCAGTACATGCGACACTCTGGGTGATATCTATGCAGTGCCTAACCTCGATTCCAGCGCGGTGCGCGCTTATGTAAAGTCTGTCCCTGAACAGGCCGTCTAACACAGCGTAATACTTGTAAGGGGGAACATTGGGTTCATCAACATGGCGCCTGTCGAACTGAGCGCTCCTCGTGACCACTGGCCCCTAGTACTGTGAAGCAAGGCATATAAAACACAGCGCTATGCGCAATCAGTTGCATGTGGAAACGTTTGCGGAGAACAGTTATCACAACACGTTACTCGTAATCAGTTGCATATCATTACCTTCGAGCAGAGCATATAACACAGTGCGCTAATCGCGTTCCTGGGCCTGTAATTACTTTCGAGCAGGGCATATAACACAGTGCGCTACTCGCGTTCCTGGGCATGTAATTACTTTCGAGCAGAGCATATAACACAGTGCGCTACTCGCATTCTTTGGCATGTAATTTACTTTCGAGCAGAGCATATAACACAGTGCGCTACTCGCATTCCTTGGCATGTAATTTACTTTCGAGCAGAGCATATAACACAGTGCGCTACTCGCATTCCTTGGCATGTAATTTACTTTCGAGCAGAGCATATAGCACAGTGCGCTACTCGCAGTCCCGGTCTCTCCGGCTGGGGAAGCAGGGTCGGTGGCGTGAAGCGCCACACGAGGGTAATGTCAGTCAGTTCTTTGGGCGGCTTCCAGTGGGGAGGGTGACCGGACTTGAGGAGCGGGTCCCTATGCTCCGGTGCAGTTCACAGAGCACCGCGCTCAGTATTACAGAAGGGGGGACACGGACAGGATCCCTCGGGGGGGTCTCTCCGTCACGCAGGCAGGGGAGGGGATTCCCACGGAGGGGACGACCCGGGCCAAGTGCGGTGCGGTTTCAGGACCAGCAGGGGGCGCACCAGGGGGGATCTCGGCCTCCGGGCTTACCTCCGTCTCGGCGTCAGCAGGCGTCCGTCCTCACGACGTTGGGGAAACTCGGTACCGACCTTGCGCACCTCCTCACTCTGCTGCGACGGCAGCGACGGGGCCCCGGGCTTCTCCTGGGCCTCGCGACACAGCAGGGCACTCCTCCAGGCCTCCAGGCCGCAGCGGTGAGCGCGCTGGCTTCGTCGTCGCAGGGGGGGGGCTCATATTAAGGATGGGGTAAAGTGCTCAGCGGAGCACGCTGCCGGGGGTCCCAGACCAGGGGAGGAAGCGCGGGGGTCACAGCGCTAGTACCTGGTCGATCCCCGGTGACTTGGCAATCGGCTTAGCATTTAGTTTGATAGGTCAGCTTGGACACGCAGTCTCAGCTCTGGCATTCAAGGCTTACAGCTCGCTCTTGTCATGCAGTCTCAGTTCTTAAAGTTAGGTTTCAGTTCTCAGTTGACAGATGCAGTCTTTTGGCGCAGATGTATCTGGCGCCCTTAAGGGGTTCTGTTACAGGGGTAGGGATGGAGAGGGCGACTAGATCCTTCCTAGTCAGGTTGGCAGAGAGTCTCTGGGTCCTCCTACTACTGGGCAAGATCAGTGGGATTCACAGGGCACCTCACTCACTTAAGAGGCAGTACCTAAATCCTGTCACTCTCAGAGGCATAAGTCCCTGGCTAGGCCCTACCGCCTACACTCCTGGTGGATTCTTCCAGCTCCGCTTCACCCCAATGGCCAACTCACCACACAAGTTTCCCTCCCACTCTTAAGTAGCCCTAGGTCAGGTGACCTCTAGCCAAGGCGGCAAAAGTAAAACCCCACCTCCCTTCTAGAAGGTTCCAGCTTCTTCCAGGAGCTTCCCCACACTAACTATGGGACAAAAAGGCGGGCTGGTATCGCAACATTGTTGTGGGTCCCAGCCAACTCCTGGCAGCTAGGGTGCTACTATCAAAAACGACCACCCTGCAGTAGCAGGGGTCTGTGGCAGCCATCTTGGGCGAAGTAAGCACCTGCACCTTAACATTACAAAAACGAAAAAAATGAGGGAAAAAGGGCCAAGTCCAACAACCACCTTGTACCATGCCAAGCAACCCTTATGGTGTGGTTGTAAGTCAACCTTTTCGGACTAGCTGCCCTAGTGTTAGCGTAGGCTAAGCAGTCTTTGAGGCTAAACTCGTGAAACGTGTTAAGCAAGCTGTTTTACCAAATGCAACCCCCTTTTATACCAATGAAAGGACACCACACAGATATATATTCAAAATATATATGTATTTATTTCTCAAAGTAACACCTAGTCTCTTTATGAGCACAGGAGCACAAATCGTCAAACAAGATTACAGTAGAATACACAGAAGTTGCACTTTATATGGATAGGCCCTGGTGGCCGCTCAAACCATATACTAAAATAGTGGTATAAGTACCACGAACAGAAAAGGAAAAAGGCCTATGGCCTCTAGAATCGCTGGGCCTACAAGGAGCTAACTTCAGTTAGTGACCAGGAGGTCCACGGGTTGCGTGTGCAGAGCAAATAGTCACACGCGAGCTCCCATAGGTTTTCAATGGGTGCGTAAAAAGTACAAAGTTACTGCAAAGAGGATCTTCCGGATGGACTAGGAACTTAAGATTGGAAACACAGACACTAGAGATGATTCTCTACACTTGGGCACCGGAGTGCCAGCTTTACCTCACCCACAGGAAGCGGGTGCATAGGCGTCGAAGTGCGTCGGGTTTCTTCTATCTGTTCAATGGAGCCTGTGGACAAAGATGCTGCAGGCGACCGGTCCGGAAGAGATGCAGTGGATCCAGGAGTGGATCGGAGATGTTGAAGACCTGTAAGCAGAGGGGACAGTGTTCACAGTCACTAGCCAGTGACCAGCGTGGCACCAGGTGGGCACCAGGCGATGTCGGGTGCAAACAGGAAGAAAGGTGTAGCTTGTCTCTGCAGCCACGTGGTCCCTGAAGGTCGACGACATCCAGGAGTCAAGTCACGAGCTGTGCCACGCAGGCTCTCGCTGTCGGCGGTGTCGGCGACTTGATCGAAGCAAACAAGCCTTGGCAAAAGCAATTGTTGAGGAAGATAAAATAAGCTGATTGTTCTGACCAGCAAGGTCAGAGGGATTGCTCCTTTGGAGGGGAGCAAGGGCCAGTCTGGGGCAACCAGACCAGCGGTGTATTTCATGAAGTTCGTCGCCAAGATGGCCACTAGCCAGCGGGCCAGCAACCGGTTAGGCGCGTCGAGTGGCAAAATGCAGAAGGGCCCCACGCAGTTCGTGGAGATGCTGGAGGGCTCACCTTTGGTGCAGATGCTGCTAGGGTGTTGGGCTTCTCAGATCCCAAAGCACAACTAGGAGGGAACCTCGGTGGTTGCGCTTGCAGCTTGTCGTGGTCTTTTCAAGATGGCTGGCTCCACGTGTCTCGGTGCCTCCACGGGTCTCCTCTTCTCAGGGACTGTGGATCGGGCGGTGAGAGGTCTGGAGGTCCAGGTCTTGTCAGTCTCTGGGCTCGGGCTCCGGCGGGAGGCGGCGGCAAAGCAGATGTTGATTCGCTGGATGGTGCTTGCGTTAGCAAGGTGGTCACTCCCTGACCACAGGGGAAATTGGCTTCAGTCCTCTGTGCGGCAGAGCGTCGAAGTTCCCGTCTTCTTCTTAGTTTCAAGTTGATTCCAGGATGTCTGAAGTCTTAGGACACAGCTCCTACCTTTAAGCGGATTCTAGGGGCCGGACTACCTGCTAGGTCCCTCCCTAAGGGTGGGACCAGGAAGGGGGGTGGTTACACCCCCAATCCTTTGTCCAGCTCGCCCCAGGCCCGGGACTGGTGTGCCCCAGGACCGGATTGAACTGGCATATGCACCGAGGCTCCTTGTGAGCCTCAGGCATGTCTGGTTTCTTTCAAGCCCTACCTGACCAATACACAAAACCCTGTCTGGGGTGGTGCTCGCACCTCCCCTGGCAGGAAACCCTTTGTCCACACCTCCCAAGCTGGAAGGACTCCCAGCAGCAGGAGGGCAGACTTGTGTCTGTGGTGGCAGCATCCATTTTGTGGAGCTGAGGCTATGTTGGATTTTAGCCGGGTTTCAGGTACTGTACATGTCGTGTCCCTCTAGAAGGGTGGAATGCTAACCCCGTCACCAGAATTGGCGAGGGGTTAGTATTCCAATTCGTATGACACCTTACTCGACATGTTTTGATAAAGCCAAACCAAAGTTAGCATTTAACCGCAAGGTTCATAATGCACTTAAGAGTATATGGTATGACGATATCTGGAAACAGTAGAAGGAAGTTGTTCCGACCACTGCAGACAGGCTCAGCTCATGCCAGAGCACCATCTCACATGGAACCAAGCACTCTGCCTTCAGGATTGTTAAGGCCTGCCATAGGAGTGACTTATAGGTTACCAGATGTCCCAATTAAGGTTAGGTATAGGTATACTGCACCTAAGTAAGAGGTGGTTACACCAACTTACCCCAGCTGAGTGATCAGCCAGTTGTGTCAAATTTGTTAGGCCAAGCCTGGGGTGGCATAATACATGCTTCAGCCCCTGGCAGGCCTTAGATACACCAATGCCCTGGGTACCTAGTGTACACTGGTACAGGGGCTGACAGGGTGATCTAGTTCCAATGGGTTATGCACCTAGGGTACATGGAGTCCATTTTAAAGAGAGAGCAGATGGGCTGAGGTCCTGAATGGCAGGATCTCAGGCCAACTAAGTCGAAAAACCAGCTAGACACTAGGCAAAAATTTGGGGGTAACCATAGTCAGATATCCACCTTCCTACAAAAGGGTAGGGACTGCAGGGAAGAAGATCTGAGAAGGATACAAGAGCACAATATGAGCACAGCGTAAAGCAAGATATGACTCAAGGTAAAGAGGCAATAACTGACATAATGCACAAAGCCTACCACACCCACCTGAAATATAAAGAAGGGGTAGAACGAATTACAGAAGAGAGCAGAGGGTGGTGGCAGGATCACAACATCAAACTACTGAAAGACAAAAGAACACATATTGGCAAGAAACGTAACTATTTTCTAACACTGTACTATGCGTGCACTGGTTCCCCCTGCTACACCTACCAAATGGGCACATGAAGTGAGACCAAATATGCCGAGCCATGGCAGCGTCACACCCTCTCTGGTAACTCTCTCCTATATAAAACGTAAGGAGAACAAAAACAATGAAAAACAATGAAAACGTGAAGGAGTGTATCTGGACCATTTAACAATAACAGTCTTGCCCTTATCCAGTCTGTGTTATGCTTGTGCTTGTTAATAGACACACAATACCACCAGCATGTTAGGTATAAACAATCCGGGTTCTAATTATCCGGGTGATAATTCATTTATCATCTGTGTTTTGAGGATTCCAAGTCTCTCAAAAACCAATGACCACAAATGCCTGCAATATGGAAAGGCGCCATTTACCTCCCCGCATGAGACCTATGATTGTTTGTCTCTCCAACGGGGGGTTATGCCTTTCAAAGAAGGCTCCGAAACACAGAGACTCCTCTGTAAGAGACCGGCAGGGCTGGTCTCGGCCAACAGAGGAGTCACAAAAAGCGGAGGAGTCAGCGAGGTTAAAGAACACGTCTGCCTCCCTCAATAGATGGTGATACGACAACCTGTGCTTTCGCACACTTACCGCCCAGAAGTCTGATGTCCGCAGGAGAAGTCTGCTACGGGCATTCTGTGAATTATCGGCAGCGAGTGATTCTTTCCGCCACCCTTAACCACACAGCCAGCATCGCGTGACTTGCGTTGCATGCCGGGAGGTGTAGTTCAGAGGGGGTGTGTCCATGATGCCAGACATACGCGCAACGGGCAGTCACTGCATAACCGGCAGTAAGTTCCTGACATATACACACTGGATGGCATTTCTTCACCTCTGGTATGTCACTGCCTAAAACAATGAGACATTAATGTGCTTCCAGAAAATATTTAGTAGCTTGAAAGTTTGCTACCCTGCCTTTGACAGCCAGACTCTGGCTCTCTATGATGGTTGACCAGTGTGATTTTGCCCTTCCTCCTCTCCCTAGACTGTCATTGTGTCCTGGCAGAGAGGACATGTCTCCAAGCTGTCTTGGCATCCCTACCATACTCTTGCAGAAACAATATTCTCAGTCACAAATATTGTGTCAAAAACATTGTGATGTCCAAAAAATCTTAGGAAATACTATAGGCACAAGAATACACTTGTACACATTATAGTTTTATTTTATTAAGTAGCATTAAAGTTATTGTTTTAAGCAGTTTGGTAAATATTAGTTATTTCAATATTTTAAAATATTACAAGTATTTGTGTTTATTTTTAGCACAGTTTGCACGTTTTTAAAAGGATTTTTTAAATGTATTAGAAATTGTTGATTTGGTAGAAGGTTGTTTGTGTTTGTAGAGGATTAGGGTAGAACGTTTTTTAAAAAGGAAAATGTTTTTAATTGTATAATTACTTTTTATATAAATTATGTGTTGATTTTTAATTACTTGTTAATTGGTCAATTAATATATTTATTACATTGTGTTAATTTTAGATTTATTCATAGTTTTATGTTTCGATTTAATAGTTATTTTAATATTGATCATATTTTTATTCATTGTAATTGTGTGTTGATGATTCTTACGCTACTAATGAGAAATGTGTTTTTTTATCGTTATCATATTTTTTTTAATTTGACTTATTTGTATTTGAAATATAAATTGTTCCTTAGTTACATTCAATTGTATTTGGTTTAGATTTAAAGAATACAGTTATACTTTTAAATATGTTTACAATTTTGTTTTTGTCTATATTTAAATATTCAATTTCGAAGAATTTAGGCATTGGAATAGTAAATCTGACCCCTTTGGAGTAAAAATAGTAAATGTGATCCATCCAAAGTCCAACACTTTGTCTACTGGTGCTTAAATTGGAGTGGGAACAGTAAATCTGACCACTTCTACGTCCAACACCTTGTGCTCGGGTTGGAGTGTGAATGGTAAATCTGACCCCTGCAAAGTCTAACACTTTCCCTACTATAAATCAGATTAGAGTGGGAATAGTAAATCTGACTACTCCAAAATCATGAATTTTCTGTACATTTGCTATGTTACAGAGGAAAAAGTGAATCTTCCTCCTCCAAAATCCAACACTTTCTCTACTTTTCCTTACGGTGGAGTGGTAATAGTATATCTGACCCCTTCAAAGGGTACCACCTGCCCTACTTTTGCTTACATAGGAGTAGTATTAGTAAAATATGAACCCTCCAAAGTTTTTCACTTTCTCTAATGTTGCTCTGGTAAGAGTGGGAGTAGTAAAATTTAATTAGATTTTTTAAAGTTGTTTTTATAGATCTCTCTTAAAATTTGATTATAAAAGTAAGTTTAACATAATTTTTTTAAAATGAATGTTTGGTAATTTATTTTTATGTTATTGTGTACATGTTTTATTTGTAATATCTAGGGCCTCATGTAGGTAGCCAAATACCGGTCGGTAACGGCCGATTTTCGGTAAATATGCCGTTACCGACCGGTATTCAGACAAGTGAGATGTAGGAGTCCAAAAACCACTTTTCGGTAAATATGAGGCGGTAAATACCGATTCATATTTACCGAATTCCAAAATACCGAATCAGATTTACCGAATACAGAATTAACGATTCGGTAAACATGAAGTGGTAAATATGAAGTGGTAAAAATTAAAATGACATGTAGGAGCACTCGGTAATTAAGAAATCCAGGAAAATCGGTAAATAAGAGTCGGTAATTAACACGGATTGAAAGCAGGTGGTAACCATCAACAATGCATATAAGCAAACCCAAAATGCAACAGCGTGGACAACATGGCCGCTATGTACGTCATTGCAAGGCGCCTACGTCTACAGGCAGCAGGACTGAGGGTGTGGCGACGGGAGGAACAAATCTACAGACAGCGCATCACACTATTCCAGCTGACTGATGCAGAGATACATGAGAGGTACAGGCTAGACCCCGAAACCATCATGGACTTAATCAGGGACCTACACCCACTCCTGGACCATCCAATAAGAAGGGCGCACGCCATACCCCCACATGTGCAGGTGCTCTGCAGCCTACATCTGTTGGCATCCGGCAGTTATCAGGTGGTGATAGCTGCGGTGGGTGGGGTATCCCAGAGTTGCCTGTCACGTTTCTTCAGGAAGTTCCTGGATGCCATGATGCAGAGAATGCACCACTACATAAGCTTCCCAAACACACAGGCTGCACTGCAGAAAACAAAAACTGACTTTTATCACATGGCACAGTTCCCCCATGTCATCGGCTGCATTGATGGTACACACATCCCAATCTGTCCACCAGCTGATACAGAGCACATCTACAGGAACAGGAAGTCCACCCACTCCATCAATGTGCAGGTGATCTGTGATGCAGGGAACATCATCACAGATATTGTTGCAAAGTTTCCTGGGAGCACCCACGACTCTTACATCTTCCAGAATAGTGGGATCTACACACGACTGAGTGCCGGAGAATTCGGAGAGGGATACCTGCTAGGTAAGTAACAGTGACACCCCTTGAAACCTGCAAATCATAGTGTATAGAGGCATGTTACTGATGGTTCCCTTTTACTCATCCAGGCGACAGTGCATATGCATGCCGGTCATTCATCCTCACTCCCTACCTACACCCAGCAACCCAGAGTGAGAGACGATACAACGTGGCACACAAAACAACACGCAATGTGGTGGAGCGCACGTTTGGACTACTGAAGAGCAGGTTCCGCTGCCTGCACAAGAGCGGAGGCGCACGCCAGTACAAACCCATCACCTGCTGCAAGATTATTGCCACTTGTGCAATGCTGCACAACCTTGCCACGAAAAAAGGTACAGATGTGGAAGTAACATATTTTGAGGACAACGAGGATGAGTCAGGCCAGCCAGAGGGCAACGCAGCTAGAGTGCCAACTGCAATCGATGGGAGAGAGAGACGGGCAGAGATCACATCCAACTATTTCTGAGTAAGTAAGGGGACACAGCGAGTTGTGGGAAGTCCTGACGTAGTTTTAATGTGGCACCACGCCATGCACACATGAACAGGCCAATCTGGCAATATACCATCTATAGTATGTCCAGGGTTACGTCACCCATTGGGAAGTGGCTAAGCAGGGCTACATCAATATTTGCGCATACGCGCTGCAGTGGTGGATTGCACGGCCTGTGCATCCTCACTAGAGCCAACCCCAAGCCGCCTGCTGCTCCTGCGTGCTTCTGGGACGGGGGGTGTGATGCTGCTGCTGGTGTCGATGCTCTCCGCAGCATCCCCTGCAGCAGTTGTCGACGCCTGACTAGTCAATAGCACCCCTAGTGAACTTGTCACCTGCACCATCCCCCGAGACAGGTCGCTGCAGCACTGTGTTAGGCCCTCCTGCATCGTCACAGAGCGCCGGCACAGTAGAGAAGTCGCAGTTGCCAGACGGTTGAGTGCCCTGCTGGTAGTGTCCCTTCTCTGGCGGTCCCGGCGCCGTGCTTCGATGTCAGCATCTAATTTGCTGCACAACTGCTGGATTGACTGGGACATGTCCCGAATGCCCGCAGCCATGCCGCTAATGTTATTGTCCATGTTGACTAATGTTGTCTTCATCACCCGCATGTGCCTCTGGACTGACATGACTGCCTTTGATTGCAGGCGCTGTTGTTTCAACATTTGGCCCTCGAGCCCCAAGAAGACACCATGGCCGTCAGTGGGTGCTGGTGGACTCTGGACACGCGACCTGCGGCGCCCTCTTGCTTCCGTCTGTGCTGCCTGTGAGGTGTGGGGCACAGTGGTATGGCTCCCTTCCTGGGGCCTGGTGCGGTCTTCTGGGCCCATGCTGTCGTCTGACGAGGTGTCTAAGGCTCGTAGCCTGGCTGCTGGACGCCTCCTCATTCTCACACCTGCAAGCGGAGATGTGGCCGGTGATTCGAACATGAGTGGCGATGCTGGCTCTGGTGGTGGTGATGCTGGCTCTCGGTGAGGTGATGCTGGCTCTGTGTGCGGCGAGGCTGGCTGTGTTGGTGGTGCGGCTGCCAGTGGGCCTGCTCCCTGGTCTGAACTTGTGCTGGCTAGAGGTGATATTTGTGGCCGGTGTGCCGTCTCTCCTGCAGCATGCCCTGTCCTGCATGATGTCACATCTGTGGACAGAAATACAACATTGGCTCAGTGTCCCCGAAGGGCTGCATTGCAAGCGTCACAATAAATCATTTCACATTCCAATATGTCCTCTGTCTCCTTGTGCCTCGAGTGCGTGACATGCCTTGTTGCCCTGTAACATTTACGTCATGGTTAGTGTTGCCCTGACTACATCTCCCGGAATGCATTGCCTGTCTGCACTGACACGTGTGGACTGCAGTGTGATTCTCGTTTCACAATGGGGGATGTGGGATAGGGGTAGGGGGGGCTACATTGCTGTGCTTTCGTCTTACCTTGGTGTGTTGCGGCTCTGGCAGAGCTGTCGGCGTCCCCAAGACCCACGACGCTCTCTTGCTCGATTGTGGCCGCCACCAGCTCCTCCAGTTCGGTGAGGGCAGGTGCCCTGTTGGTTCCACCTCCGGTCTGGCTGGCCTCCTTCTGGATGTCGCCCATCTTCCTCTTGGTTACAATCCTCAGGTCATACCAGCGCTTTTTGAGGACCTCAATGTCCCTGTGGGTCACTCCCACAGCATTGACCTGCGCCTGGATGGCCAGCCATATGTTGCGCTTTTCAGCCTCAGGCACTTGCAGGGATTGCCTTCCAAACAGCTTCTGGTGCTGCTTCACCACCTCCTCCACCAGCACCTGGAGTTCCTTGGGGCTAAATTTCAGCTTACTCCTCCTTTCCCCTCCGTCTTTCTGTGTTCTCTGGCTGGACATGCTGTTCGTTTCCCCGCTCGCACATGCAACGGCTCCCTGCCTCTCCTCTGCACTCCAAGCCTCTCCAGGGTCGGCTAATTATGTACACCTGCCTGGGTGTGGCCACTTCGGCTAATTATGTACACCTGCCTGGGTGTGGGCACTTCCTGGTTGGGTGGGCTGTCGTTGCACAGGATTAGCTGTTTCGTCAAGTCATGTGATTTTATTTACCGAATCCGTACATACCGATTCGGTATTTTCCGATTCGGTAAATACCACCTCGGTATTTTCCGATTCGGTAAATACCACCTCGGTATTTACCGATTCGGTGAATTCCGATTCGTAATTACCGAATGTTACCGAATCGGTAACTGTTACCGAATTTTTACCTACATATAACTTACCGATTCTAATTTACCGATTCGGTACGGCTCGGTATTTAAGAACCGGTAAAATTTATTTACCTACATGAGGCCCTTAGTCTTTCAAATTATATTTAATTGTTTCAGTTTTTATTGTTTCTTGCAATATTTTTTTAATATATTTATTATTTTTTACAATTATTTTAAAGTTTATATTTTGATTTATGTTTGTAAGTTTTACAATATACACATATAGTCACTGAAAAAATACAAACGGTTAAAGTAACATTAAAGTTAAGTGAATTTGTGAGTGTTAACATTAAAGCTTTAACTAAAAAGAATCAAAGGCATTCACCAGTTATAGTTAGCAGCGCTAACTATAACTTGTGACCCTGCCATGCACTGCTTATGCCCTCACATATGACATCACTCATGACATGTTCTATGATATCATTTATGACATCACTAATGACATCTTAAATTACATCATTGATGACATCACTAATTACATCAATGATGACATCATCCAATGAGGGTGCTAGTCTGTTTTACAGTTCACATAGTGGTGAGTAACTATCATATTACTTTTTCACAACATTTTGGACAGCTTGGGTACAGCTAATGGATGTAAGTGTTCACAAAACACTTGTGCTCCTAATACACCATATCTGTGTTGAGGTATTCAACAGGTTATAAATGTTTGCATTCAAGAGTAACTCTGTGAGCAATCAACAGTCTACTTGTATTCATTATGCTCCACACAATCTTTTGTTTCTGCATAACAAAAACGTTTCCAACAGGAGAAAGATTCTGCGTATTAGATACTAACTTTTGTAAGCAGCCTTGAGTTATTAAAGAGAATTGTGTCACCATGATTATTTATACTTATCATGGAAGAGTGTGCGCACCAGGTACTAACCGATGAGTGTGTGCTTGTTTTGGTTAAGAAGAAGTTTTCACCAGTGTGAAAGGTGCAGGTAGTATGATATTTAGCATCTTCAGCTCTTGGTTATTTTGAGCAAATAATGTCTTTTTTGACAACTGTGGCATTAAATGTACACTGTTCTTGGTAGATTATTTTTAATAACTCCGAAGTCTATTTCTCATGAGAGTTTCACTATTTGCCAAAACTGTGGTATAAAATGAAACCTCTCCAGAGAGTAAAAACCATTTACAGTACTCAGTTCTCTTCTACTATAAACTTCACTTCTTAATGTAGGTTTGATGTGTGTAAGGGGTTTGATACAGATAAAAGATGCCTGTAGTAGAGCATTTGTTTTGGAATTGGCATTCACTATTTTGGCTTCCTCTGAACAGTTGTATACAGATTGAACAGTGTACTCATTGAGGGTTTTCTATATATCTGTGGTTGATTGTTAAGGTGAGCTATGCTGCGTATAAAGCCAAAGCAATTTAAACAGCAATATGTGGGAAATGAAGCTTGGATCATGTCATCATTCATTTACTCAATTATGTTAAAAGAAATGTCATCAGTGATGTCATAAGTGATGTAATAGAACATGTCATGAGAGGTGTCATATGTGAGGTCATAGCAGTGCATGGTGGGGGTACATGTAATAGTTAGCACTGCTAACTATAAGTGGTGAGTTGCTGTGGGTTTTTTTAAGCTCCAAACGTTAATGTTGACACTGACAAATTCACCTAGCTATAACATTACTTTTGTTTCTTTCAGTAAATTCCCAAGGTTTAAAAAAAAATGAAAACAGATCTTTTTAGGTTTTTTTATAGTATTTTTTTTTAACTGCATGTATGGTAAAATAACTGAATAATATATCCTGTGTGCGGACATTATTCTGAAAGGGAATTGCTTTTGTATTGTAACTTAACAGGAAAGGGGGCACACTTTGCAAAAGGTTTCTAAAAAATGATGTCTGAGTATAGAACTGAGTAATACAACGATATCTGTATTGTGCTTGTCTATGTCCTCAGTTCTTCTGCCTCTTATATTGAGACATTTTCCGAGCAAGTTCACTATTATTGTAATAGGATATTTTTCATAGTCTTTGTATGTGTTTTTACATTAAAATCATAAATATAATTTAGAAAAAGAGTAATCAGTGTTTTGAATACAGTATAGTATTGTTTCATTATATAAATCTATATTTTTAAGATTGAGATTACCAACAGTTCTATATGTTTACTGTATACTGTTTAGAGTTCTTTTTCATGTGCTCAGCTACTATTTAATGTCAATCTGTAATAAGAGAATCTTTAAAATATGGTTGTAATATTCACTTATTATTTTTTATAGGTGGTGACTCTCATGTGACATTTGCAGGAGTAGAAATCACAATCCCATGCGAGGACTCCGAAAGAGTTATATTTCCTTTCTGGCTCTTGCGATCTACCTGTGAGATCATGCATTTGAATTAGGTTAATGACAATGCCTTCTTGGAAATTCTGAACAAAGGAAGACATTTGACATTTTGACTAGCTTGAAAAAATTGATTATGAATTGTTCCATGAAATATATAAAGCAATAATACTTACGATCTTGCTAGATGCTGGTGGGAGTCTTGCAAGAAGTCCGGAAGAGGACCCACACCCTAAGGAAAGATGGTGATTGATTAATATGGCTGTCTTTTTTTAGAAGAAGAAGATTCCACCCTTTTTTCTTTATTTCACCATTGGATTTTGGTGGGATTAGACTTGCTCTCCTATCCTACTTCCTTCTGAGCAGACAGATTTCTTCATCTGATTCGGACGAACAGACAGGGGCTTCTGCAGCACCACCGCCACCTAAGGAATCCTTGGTGTGGCGATTCTTTAAAATGAGGGCAGGTGCCAAGACGGTATCTGCGAAGTACGTAAAATAAACAATACAGTATGAGTGCCACAGGTACATTTAGACACCTGAGGTCTATGCATACTCAAAGGCTTGCACAGGCAGATTTAACTTGTGCTCCAGAGATAGAAAACTCTACTGAAGCTTTAAGGAGGGTGTCCCTTTTTGCACAGTTACCCCCCACATTCTGCCTGATTTCTGATGCATTTGACTGAATGTGCACTAGGTCCCTGCTAATCAGGTTCCCAGTGCCTGTGTTCTTTACCAAAACTGTATCTTTGTGTACACATTTGGCATACTTCGGGCACACAATCTTAGTCCCTTGTAAAAGGTACCACTGGTACCAGGGGCCTTGTGACCAGAGAGGGTCTCTAAGGGCTGCAGCATGTATTGTGCCACCCTGAGAGACCCTTCACCAAACACATAACATAACACGTGTATTTGTAAAGCGCACATTCACCACTACAGGTATCTTGGTGCTGAATAACAGATGTTTATTGTTACCCAACTCAATGGTACTCATTTTATCGACCTCACATGGATGAAAGGCTGAGTGGACCCACCGGGATTTGAACCTGTGACTATGAGGTCGAACACAGGCCCCTGCAGCAGACGCATTAGTCCACTGAGCCACCAGACCCGGCTGCCATTGCAGACTGTGTGTTTTGGTGCAGCTAAAACTAAAGAGTCGAGATGGCACACATCCCTGTGTGCCATGCCTACAAACCACTGCCTGTGGCAGGCCTCACAGCCCTAAGGCAGGGTGCACTATACCACAGGTGAGGGCATAGCTGCATGAACAATACTCCCCTAAAGTGTCTAAGTCCATTCTTAGAAATTGTAAGTGCATTGAAGCCATATTAGTACATGGACTGGAAAATTATCATTACGAACTCCACAGCTCCTCTGACAGTGACCAGCTCCAGTAAAGATCTTCCAATGCCGAAAGGCACCCCTGCATCCTCAGCCCCCAACTTTGGGGAGCCCAGCCAATGGTGCCCAGGCATCCACCGACATCACAACTTATCTGCTCAGTTATTGGTCCCCTTCGTCCTGCCTCCTGGTCTGAGCCTGCAGCCTCTTTATGAACTGAGTTCCTTCATCTGCTTGCATTGGGTGCCAAACTCTGCCTTTGCACCCTGCACCCGGCCGGCCCTGTGCAGCTGGTGATGTATGATCGGTGCTGCCTTGTGGCCCCCCTGTGCTTGCTTAAACCCCCAGGACCTGTGTCCAGAAACCGCATGTACTTGCCTGCAAACCGTGCATCTCCCACCACATCACCCCCAGTCTCCATAGACTAACATTGGACTTTGACATCTGCACCCGGCTGCCCCTGTGCCGCTGGTGGTGCAGATTTAGTGCCCACGTGAACCTTGACCTGTGTTAGTCCAAACCCTCGATGACTGGGATTGTAAGTTGTGTACTTACCTGTTAGTGTGCGTAACTGTTTTCCTGCATAGGTTTACATTGGATTCTTGCTATTTGCACTAAGAGGCCGATTCCGATCTGGGTCGGAAGGGCACCGAACGTGATCCGGCCAGAAAAACAACGAGCCGTACCCGTGTTTTCCGGCCGACTTGTACAGCTGTACGGGCGAGCAAGTACGATGCGAGCTACATGAAATTCACCGGCCGAGTCGTTTCCGGGTCCGAACCGCTCCGCACGTCTCGGTCGTAAGCTAACCATGGCGTGCAATGGATGCAATTCACGACCGAGCCAGTACGATGCACGCGTTGGACAGCCTGTGCCAGCCGGAGTGTCCGGTTCGCAAATTGTCTGGGTGGTTGCCTTTGAGGGTCCGCGTCAGACCCCCTGTCACCCGTAGCCCTACGACTCGGACACAGGGGGAGACCCATGGGTCTACCCAACGTAGACATGTACGGTGCGGATGGCACCGACGCGTACCTACTGTAGGGGGCGCACTTGTCCGCGGCGTATCCATTCAGTCAATGGGAGCCCATGTGCGCATCGTACGACCGGCTCCCATTGACTTCTATGGGAGTCCGACCGAACCGAGTCCGGCAGCATACGGCTGCATCGTACTCGCTCGGTCGGACTGCAGGACTCCGGCTCGGTCAGAAAACACTCCGGATCCGGCTCGGTCGGAGTGCTTTCCAACCCGGATCGGAATCGGCCCCTAAGTGTCTATTTTTTACATTGCTAAGTATTGCTACTGTTGATTGACACAGCAAAGTATTTCTAATATTACTGTAAAGTATTCCTATTACTCTTTGCAACACATTTCTACTCTAACTGAAGGTATTGCTATTTCTAAACTGGTACTGCCCTGCAACTGAGTTCTTCATGGTTCTAAAATAAAAGTAACAAAGTAATATTTTAATACAAACATTGGACTTGGAGTCAGTCATTGAGTGTGTGCCTCATTTCTGGACTGTGTGTGTACTACAAATGCTTAACACTACCCTCTGATAAGCCTAACTGCTGAACCACACTACCACAAAAGAGAGCAAGGTATCTACTTTAGCCACTGTAAAGCCTCTGGGGATCCACAGGACTCTGTGCACACTATACTTTGATATAGTATTTACAAAGCCAGCTCCCTACAGCGCTTCAACAACTTTTGCACCAGGAGATACTGTGCCCCCAAAGGTTTTTACTGCACAAAAGACAATAACTCTGCCCTTTTTTAAATAAAGCTCCATTTTGATGCTGATGATAATTTTTTTCATCTGAGACAAGCAGGTCTGCCTAGGACAAGCGTTCTCAACAGCACCAGGCAGCAGTTTGTTATTTTTTGAATTTTTTCTCCTTTTTGCTTTTAAGGACATGATGTTCCTGTTTGTTTAGCACCTACATTAGTATGTTTTTTCCATACCCTTTAAAAAAAAATACCCAAAAAATATTTAAAATGTTTGAAAACACTAAACATTTCTAATAGTTGTTCAAATGTGTTAACAAAAAGGGCTCTTTTCAGAGCTACCCTATAGTTTCATGTTCTATGTTGTTTTTACTATGTTTTTATTTTTTCCCTTCTTCGAAATTCTCATGAGACTTTTGCGAAAGCCAGAGAGGCAATCCATCACATGCAGTCTGAAGGGGTAATGCTTCCTGGCTTGCTCTCGCGAGATCATACTTTTTATAATGGACTTTGCATTTACAGTGAATATATCCTGATATAGTATGTATAATTTATATACACCAGAATAGTAACAGTGTGCTTGCTTTAAAAAAAATGCAATCTATTATACAATTGTGGAGAAAAATAAATCACTTAGATTTATGGAGAAGCCGACTTGTTTTTATCTGGTATGAACATTGGTATGTAGCATACATCAATACTCATTTATTTACTTAAAGTCTGCGTATTATTATTAGGAAACTTCAATCACAACTTCTTTTACAGTCCTGAGAGTCTCATGATATTGTCAAAATGTTTTAAGGAGAAAGAATTTACACTTTCCTTTAATACAGTACTTATGCCTTATAGTCCCCACTGTAGGGTGTGGGGAGAAAGTAGACTTTTAAATGAGACCTTTTTAGAGTATGACAACAGTGCACAATAGGATGGAAAGGGACACTGGGATCTCACTGACCCCTTCCACAGCCAAACAACTGTGTATAGTAGTCTATGGGGGAGATTGGCCTCTCCAGTGAGACCATGCATGAAGGCAACCGGTGTGTGGAATTGGGTGTAAAGAGACACTGCCTCTCCACTCACACCATTCACCAGGCTCAGCAGTATGCATATTAGGGTGGGGAAGATGCACACCTCATTTGTAAGGCCAAACACCAGCATAGGCAGGTTAACAATAATGTGTGACCCCAGAACTCTAGAAAGTGTATTGTTGACTGCTTGCCAGAAGCCAATAAGGGCGGGACAATGAAGAAACATGTGGATGTCAGAAGCCTCCGCTGCCCCGCACTTTGCACAGCATACTGGCATTAGAGAATTTAGTGAGCCTCAGTGGAGAGTAATAGGCTCTGTGTATTGTAAACAGGTGATTCCTTCGAAGCCAGGCTGGTTTTACGATATCATACAACATTTTACAGGATTTTAACCATAATAAGATGCACACCTCATATGTAAGACCTTACTATTCTTTAGTAAGTAGAACAAGTACTGGCCTCCCCACTGAGACCTCTCTGCAGGAAAATACCCATAAATAGTAGGGTGCAGGAATGAATTTAACTGTCCAGTCACAGCACTCCCCAGGATGACAGCCATATACAGTAGTGTGTAGGTAAACATTTACCTCACCACTAACACCTATCTCCAGGACAACCATGGATGTGCAGTATGGTGTTGGCAAGGAATGGCCTCTCTGCTGACACCTCTCCCTAGACCAACAGGGATACGCAGTGGTGTCCGGGAAGGGAGTTACCTGTCTGCTAGCACATCTTACTAGGGGGAAAGGTGTCTGTAGTAGGGTTTGAGAAAAAATTATCTTTGCTCCTACCTTTTCCCATGGCCCAACGGCCTATTAAGCTGTGTGCATAAGAAGCTGTTGAGAGGAACTGCCCTGTTTGCTGACAGATCTCTCTGGTATGATAAGTCTGAATAGTATATTGTGGAAAGAGGCTGGCCCCTCTCCTGTGACCTGTCTCATGGATGATGGGTGTGCAAATTAGACTGTGAAAAGGGGCTTACCGCTCTGGTCACAGCTCTTCCCAAGACGACAGATGTACAAGTAAGGTGTAGGGATGAAATTGTCTCTATCCTGATTAGTCTGCCTTCCAAAACACCTGCAGACACTATGCTATGGAGACTAACTGCCCTGTTAGCTGAGACATCTCCATAGAATAACATATGTGTGTTGGACTTGGCCATTTTTGCAGGGTTATCCCTAAATATTTTGCCTTCTTCCTATATTTCCAGACCTGTTTTCATTGGCTTTAGAGATCTGAGCAATTAACTACAGCTAACTAGTGCTAAAGTGCATATACTCTCTGTCTAAATTGTATTGGTGATTTGTTTCACCATGATTGGCATATTTGATTTACTAGTAACTCCCTAGTACAGTGCACTGGGTGTGTGCCCAGGGCAAATTAAATGCTACTAGTGAGTCTGCAGCACTGATTGTGCCACCCACACGAGTAGCCCTGAAAACATGTTTCAGACCTGCCACTGTAGTGTCTATGTGTGCAGTTTTAAATTGCAATTTCGACCTGGCAAGTGCACCCACTTGCCATGCCCAAACCTTCCCTTTTACTACATGTTAGTCACCCCTGAGGTAGGCCCGAGCCAGCCCCATAGGCAGGGTGCAGTGTATTTAAAAGGTAGGACATATACTGGTGTGTTTTACATGTCTTAATAGTCAAATACTGCTTATTTCGTTTTTCACTATTGCAAGGCCTCTCTGTCCTATGGGGTAACATGGGGATTGGCTTGAAATGTCTTTTAAGTGTAATTTCCTATTGGGAGCAAATTGAGATTTAGAGTTTGGGGTCTCTGAACTCACAAATTAAAAATGCATCTTATGGTGAAGATGGCTTTTAAATTGCATGTTTGAAAATGACACTTTTAGAAATTGGGAATTATTTTGCTTAACCATTCGGAAGTTTGTCAACTGCAAAAGCAGAAAGAGGTAGTAGAATTGGACCTCTGGCACCCCAAATTCAGAACACTTCTGGACTGAGGATATTCTGCCAGGAAGAAGAGCTGGATGCGGTAGGAGTGACTGCCACTCTGCCTGTTGAATGGTTTTGTTGGCCTGCTGCTTCTGTCCTGGGAATTAAAGGACTGGACTTCGCTTTCTACATTCTGCTTCCATGGGTCTCCAAGGGCTTGTGTGTGCTTGCCTCCTGTTAAGAAGTCTCAGAGCCATCAAAGACTTCACCTGCCAGTGCCTAGGCTCTTCTGCTGAGAGTTCTGACTTGCCAAGGGGTGCCAAATTTAGTTCCTGTGCCCTTGGAAGTAGAATCTGGTGATCTTGAGGAGAAAATCTATGCATCAACTCCCACCGCCTGTTTTCTTGATGCATCACTGCCCAAGATCGACACATCGCCACTGCCTGCCCCAAAGCATGGCTCCCGAACAGCACATCAACCACGGGTTTTACCACATGCTCCAGCTTGCCATTGCAGCGTGCCAGAAAAATCGCTGCAGCATGAGTTTTTATCACTGTGTCACCGCCTTCCATGACACCCGCTCCAACTGTGAAATGGAAGCAGCGCCTGCTCTGCAGCCCAGAAATTAAAGCAATGCCTGCTTCGCCAAGGTTACATCCACACATAGCATCTGGATTTTCGATGCATTGTTGCTGGCCGACGATTCTTCATCAATACTGCACCGCAGTAAGGACCTGAGGACGCATGTACCGAAACCGACGTATCACCTCCCCTACCAGTATGGAACCAATGCATCACCTGCCCTGCCTAACAGTAAGGAACCGATGCATCACCTCCCCTGTGTAGTAATGAAACAACGCATCACTTTGCTTTTCTGGTACCTCACCTCACCTGCCTGTTTAGTCTTTGATTTTGGATGCATCTAAGGTACTTTGTGCTAAAATTAACACATACATTCATTTATATAAACTAAGCTTGCTTAATCTTTGAAAATGTATATTTTGACTTGTGTATGTTGGATTTATGTTGTTTTGGTCTTGTTTTAGTCCGATAAATATTACCTGTTTTTCTAAACTGGTGTAAACTCTTTTTGTAGTGTTTTAACTGTGTTACTGTGTGTGTACAAATACTTTACTCAGTGCCTTTGAGATAATCCTGACTGCTCGTGCCAAGCTACCGAAGAGGGGGGGCAGGGGTTATCTTAGCTGTGTGACTTCGTTACCCTGACTAGAGTTAGGCTCCCCACTTGGAAATGGTGCAAACCAACGCCAACTAGAAACCCTTTTTCTAACAATGTGCAAAGTAGGCTGTGGGTAGTAGGTTAAATTTGCTGAGAACTGTGTCTTGGTTATGGATAGTTGAATGTGGTGACACACTCACCTCTCCCCCATGAGGACAATGAGGCCTAGTAGGGTGCACACAGGGACAGACTTCTCAGTTGAAATCTTCTCTCCAGTGTCACAAACCGATTTAGTAACATGTGCAAAACAACTGCCCTCTGTACTATCAGATCTTCACCAGCTGATAGGGGGTGAGTAGTAGAATATGAGGATGCACTGGCCTCTGTGCCAAACCCTACTAATTATCTCTAGCATAAAAGATGTGCACAGTACCGTATACATATATATGCATGCAGGAGCACGTCTTCCCTGAAGATGGAACTTCCAGTTTTAGTCAACATTACAAAACTATAATAATATCCAAATCTATAACAACTATTAAGCAAAATAATCAGTAGTAACTTCAAACATTTTAATACAAAAAAAATATTTAACAACATTGCAAAACTACAACAACTATATTACCAAGCTATATCAACAACTTTAAAACAATAAAACAAACATTTTTACCAATATATAACATTTTGTTCTGATGCTCATAAGCAGGTGATAATGTTCCCCCCCATTTTACTTCATTATCCTACTGGATTTTGATGTACGCAGAGCATCTTTTCCTGTCTTTTAATCATTTTAGCCTGCTAAAGATTTCGAATTTCCTCCTATTTCATAGCAGGCTATGTAACAGAATCGTCTCAGCAAACTAGCACATCCAGTTAGT
Organism: Triturus cristatus; assembly: GCF_964204655.1. Lineage (NCBI taxonomy): Eukaryota > Metazoa > Chordata > Amphibia > Caudata > Salamandridae > Triturus > Triturus cristatus. Next base: position 34,561,223 of record NC_140590.1, on the reverse strand, counting down.
GCAGTTTTTTAACAGGAGCTCACAACGGATGGCTCAGGCAGTGTTAGCTCATGCTGCAGAACTGGAAATCTCTTCGGGTCCTTCTGCATCATTTGAACCTCAATAATCTCTGCCTGCTCAGGGAGTTACTGTTCAACAACACAATAATCCTGCTTGAGTTAACAATGCTCTTTTTTACTGCTTATGTAAATAGATAAATATTTCCTCATATACAAGTGGACCTACAGAGAACAAGCTTGCCCAAGATCACAAAGGTAACCCAATCCAATACAAACAAATAAAATACAAACATTATTATCTCTCCAAATAAACTTTTTTTCTGATTTTCCACAGAGTCCTTATTTCCTTGTTCTTCAAAAATTAACAAGGCTTCTTTTTCTCCTCCATGTATTTTCTCACATGGTCATTTATTTGTTGACAACTTCTGTTTTCTATTTTCCTCTTACAAAAGATAAAATAATTAAAAAATATAAAAGTTACATGCCAGTCAATAAATCATAATATTAGTTCTTCACTATATTCTGTAAACTTTTCTACATCTTTCACCCCCAACCACATAGTTATATCTAGCGTCCCATTAACTTGTTATTCCTTTCTCCAGACAAAAATTCATATTCTCACCCAGTGCTTTTTTTCACAAATAAATTATAACACGCCATCAAACCTGATTTAAAAAAAGGTTATAAAGTAACACATGCTTCTTGAGGTGCCTTTGCTAACACTCACCATAGTGTTTCAATCTAGAAAAACCAATATCAAAACTCAAACATCTCACAGGGCTAAAGCCCATGAAAACAGCAAGGCTTGTATTAACACATTCCACATTCTTTGCTTTATAATTTGAGAAACACTCTCCTCCTTTACTTAAAGTACATACAGTTATAACACTTCATTTTCAACACTAGCTGCAATACTTGCTGATATCTCTCTACATTTCAATGTCTACCTCTCAAGAGCTATATTGAGAGATCTACACCTCCCAAACAGCTTTTCAATAAATCAATCAATCAGGATTCTTACAAATTGTGACTACTCACCCATGAGGGTCTGAAGGCGCTGAGTAGGGGTGGGAGGTGTGCTGTTCAGTCAAAGAGCCAGCTCTTGAGGCCCATCCTGAATTGTGGCAGTGATGGTGATTGCCTGTGATGTAGAGGCAGGGAGTTCCAGGTTGTCACAGTGAGGTAGGAGAAGGATCTTCCTCCTGCCCTGGTCTTGTGGATCCATGGGATGGTGGCCAGGGCCAGTTGGGCAGAGCAGAGATGTCTGGTTGGAGTGTAGACAGAGAGACGGTGGTTGAGGTAGGCAGGTCCGGCATTGTGGAGGGCCTTGTATGCGAGCGAATGGAGCTTGAAGGTAATTCTTTTGTAGATGGGTAGTCAGTGAAGGTCTCTTAGGTGGCTGGTGATTTGGCTGCAGCGTGGGATGTCCAGGATGAGTCTGGCAGAGGCGTTCTGGATGTTCTGGATGGTCTGCAGTTTCTTTTGGACTCTCTGCATCCACGGTCTTTGCAGGTAACAGCGATGGGATGGTGGGCCGGGTTAGGGGGCATTTCGAGGGATGATGCGGAGGGAAAATTAATTATTTATTTGATTTTCTCTTGGCATCGTCCCTCGAAATCCCCCCTTACCGAGCCCCACTGCTGTAACCTGCACGGACCGCGGCTGAGTCTTTGGGTGGTGCAGGCGTAGAGTGCAGTGCCGTAGTCGAGTCTGCTGCAGACGAGCGCATGAGTGACCATTTTCCTGGATTCAGTGCAGATCCACTTGAAGACATTATGAAGGAGGCATAGCTTATGAAAGCAGGAGGGTGAAACTTCATTGATTTGCCGGTTCATTGAGAGCGAAGAGTCCAGGATGATGCTGAGGTTTCGTGCGTGGGTTTTGTGCATGTTCCATGGGTGTGGAGGATTCCAAGCACTGCGGGTCACCAGGAGTCAGCCCAGGCGGAGGGGTTGGAGCCCAGGATGAGGACTTCAGTCTTGTCTGAGTTAAGCTTGAGGAAGCTGTCCTTCATCCAGGTGGCAACTGCCTTCAACCCGGTGTGGAAGTTGCTCTTGGCGGCTGCGGGTTCATCTGTGAGAGAAAGCTTTTCACTCAGTAAACATGCTGTAGAATAAGTTTTACAACATTACTGCACTCACAGACACTTCACAACAAAGTTTATAAAATATATTATTAATTACCTGAACTTGGAGTTCTTTCTTAAATGCAGATGAAGATGTCAGTCTCTTTTAGCTCCAAAACAATTAACTTCTGCTGAGAAGATCTCAATCAGACTTCCTTCTCCTCCAAAGCACCAAGGACTAAGTGATCTATCTTTAGTTCTGCACCCAATCACAAGACAACATTTCTTCAACTATGTAATAGGAATTGTAACTATTGGTTGAGCATTATCCCTTTTTAAAAAAAAATCCCCATACGATCTCGCAAGACTCTCACTGGATCGTAAAACACCTCTTTGCAAGCCCTGTCATTTTCCATGCAGGTCTCGTGAGAATCTTGCGGGATCAAACAATCCACATGCAGAAAAGCTCAACCCCTGAAGATTGCACGCTACACTTGTGAGACTCTTGTGTCATCACAACACATTTATAGGGAAATAGTAGTATATGGAAGCAGTAGCCTCTCCACTAAAAGCCCTCTGTTGAATGATGGGTGTGCACACTGGAGTATAAGGAGGGACTACCCTCTGCTTTCAAACTTCTCTCACAAATAACAACTATGCATAGTAGGGCATGTGCAGGGACAGACTTCTCCACTGAGACTCCTCTCTTGCATAACGGGTGTACATAGTAGGGTGTGTGGTAAGACTGAGGTCTCCCTTCAAACCTCTTGCTCAGTTAACGTTAACAGTTGTGCATAGTAGTCAGTGGGGAGGGACTGCCCCCTCCTTTCAGACCCCTCTCTCAGATGACGGGTGTGCGTACTATGGTATTTGGATGGAGTAAACTTTCCTTTGAGTCCACTCTCTCGGATGATGAGTGTGTATAGTAATGAGTGGGGAGGGACTGCCTTTCCCTCTGAGATGATGGGTGTGTAGTGGTGAGTGTAGAGGGACAGCCCTATTCTTTCAGACCTTCCTCTGAGATAGTGGGTGGGCATGGTAGGGTGTGGGAATGGGCTGGCCTCTCCTTTCGGATCCCTCTCTCACATGATAAGTGTGCATAGTAGAGTAAGGAGCGGGGTTGGCCTCTCTGCTGAGACCTCTCTCTATAGTGATGGGTGAGTGTAGTATGGTGTGGAGAGGGATTGGCTTCTCCTTTTAGACCTCTCTTTCAGATGATGGCTGTGCACAGTGGAATAGTAGAATTTCACTGAAAAAAGGTTAAAGTAACATTATAGTTAGCTGAATATGTCAGTGACAATATACATGTTTTGAACTAAAAAAAAACACAGAAATTGAACATTAAACCTTTATGATCCACAGACATTTTCACCTAACTGTTACTTCAATGTAACCTTTTCAGGGAATACCTAAGGTTTTTATAATGCAAATAAAGTACAATAACAACTACACATTATAATGTCACTTTAGCATTTGCTTTATTCAGTGGAATTCAAGTTTTTTTTTAATGTAAAGTAATATTTTATTACCATATGCAAAGCTAACGCCTCTCATGGATGGCCTTGGGCCATGTGAGGCGGAGGGATGGCCGCAAGGCCTGCAACCAACCACTGCCAGAGGCAGCCAACCCCACGCCACGCACAGCCTTTGGTCGTGTGCAGCGTGGGTTGGACGCAAGGGCTGGCTTACAGCCAGGCCCTGCATCCAACTCTCCCACAGGCAGCCATCACCATGCTACATTTTTCTGATGCCTGCAGCGAGGCTCTCTCTCTGCCCAACCCCTGCATTATATCAAACGACAATGTCTCAATGTGGGTTTCATTTGAGGAACAAATATAGTAAGCAAAATTGAATTGCAAAGGATTAAATCGGCGTAGGGAGAAACACAGGGTATTATGTATTTAGAGTCACCTAAAACATGTTAGACATATTGAACAGCATATGTACAATCACATGAAAAGAAAAAGCACTGCGTTACATTAATAGAAATGTAACCAATAGGATACTGTGCACAAGTGCTCGTGAAAGTTGTGACGGCGCAAGTGGCACGTGAAGTGGCATATACAGTGAACAAATATTTACATATTTAAGATATCCAGGCAGTCAATGATAAACAAATTACTAAACACAATGGATAGGATGTCCGTGACATGGGGGCGCCAGAAATTACGCTGTTGAAGTCAACGGCGTTTTGGCCTGCTGAAGTCTAGGCCATCATCAGGACTGGTTACATACAAGTTAAGGGCAGTGGATTAGGTAGGATGCGAGAGTAAACCACGGCACGAAGGGTCAGAACGTGCAAGGTGCCGGTGTTAGTCCAGCGGGGGCTGCAAATGCAGGCCAGGGAGGTTAGTGGTGGGGGAGAATAACTACAGTCAGGCGGGATCCGGAAGCCAGTAAATGGGTAATGATTAACTCGGATGCAGTTGTGAATCACCAGATGAAGTTTTCAGAGTGCCCAAGGTGCCGGCGTTAGTCCGGCGGGGACCCCTGCAGGCAGCCAATCCCACACAGAACTCGGCCATTGGCCGTGAATGGCTGGAGGGGGGTTGGCCACAAGTACTGGCAATGTGAAAGGGGAAATACCAGCAGTTCTAAGCATGGGTTCATTACTTTTCATAGGAGAGTACCAAGACTTTTCATTAGTGGGCACATATACTGTGATTCTGGGATAGTGAGGTACCTGCTCATTTATACTTCCATTCCAAGCACAGGCTCTTGAGGAGGCCAGGTCTCCTTGCAACCATCATCATCTTAGTCCCCCACTCTAGTGCACAGACTGATATAGGGATTTTTGAGGGCTAGATGAGCTCTGGCACAAACCCTTGAGTGCTAAGGGGAGTTCACGGAAAATAGTGTAAGTGTAAAAACACTATGTCTCACCTCTATGGGACCTCTGCATGGAAATATCAGGTCAAGGAGAGATGTTTAGCAGACACTGAAAAATGATGCAAGTGTGTACTGCCATCTACAACATTACTTGTGGGACTGGGAGAACTTCTGTGGACTCCACTGGCTGGACCCCAGACCCACACTATGGCAGGCTACCGCCCGTGTGTACTGCCATCTACAACATTACTTGTGGGACTGGGAGAACTTCTGTGGACCCCATAACATTTGGGAGTAGGAGCAATTCTGGAGACTCCACTGGACCCCAGACCCTCCCAATTGCAGGCTACCTCCAGTGTGTACTGCCATCTACAACAAAACCTGTGGGACTGCCAACTGCACCCTTTGGCAGCCTATAGCCAGTGTAGAGTGCCATTTACAACATAACCTGTGGGACTGCCAACTGCACCCTTTGGCACCCTATAGCCAGTGTAGAGTGCCATTTACAACATAACCTGTGGGACTGCCAACTGCACCCTTTGGCACCCTATCGCCAGTGTAGAGTGCCATTTACAACATAACTTGTGGGACTGGGAGTCTTCGTTGGATTCAACAGGCCAGACCCTTGGTCCACCCTATGGCAGCTCACAACCAGTGTACACTGCCTTTGAGAAGATAAAGTGTGGGTTCAGGACAAGCGCAGCCAATAGCTGTAGGTGAGATGCCCACCTTCCTACGTCAGATATGCTACCTCACTTTTTGCCTCATATTTGTTTACTGCCTGCAAAGCTGTAAATTTGTGGCACTGGGCAGCTCTGTAGTAGAGTGGCATTGATGGCTTCGGGTAAAGTGCCAGATGCACAACAGATCAGCTAAGCATGCGTACTTCACAAACACTCATCCAACCCCCATGGCAAACTAACTATCACGATGTCATTATTAGGTCTGGCTAAACAATACAAAATTAAATAAATAATATAGTAATTATTTTTACATTGCTATTACAGTGTGACAGTCCTGATTATTAACAAGGTCCCTATTGACTGTTGGGGCCTAGGCGGAAGCCCTCAATGTCCATAACTTTAAAGAGAGAGGAATTAATCAGAGTGGTGGAGAGGGAGAAAGGAGTGAACAGAAGGATGAAAAAGAGAGACAGGAGAGAAATATTCAGAGATGGAAAGGTATCTACAGAAGAAGGACAGATATGAGAGAGTAGGAGAGAAAAGAGGCCAACACTATGGCTTTATAACATGTCTTAGGCCTTCCAGTGCAAGCTAGTGCAGCTTTAAACTGCCATTTCCATGTGGCAACAAAAAAAAACCTTTTGCCAGGCCAAAACCCTCCTTTTTAATACTTTCAAGTCACCCCTAATTTGGGCCCTAAGGGTTCATAGGGGCAACAAATAAAAACTATATGCCACATCTCTGAGGGTGACCCTCTTAGATTTAAAATCTTTGAGTTGAGTCGGAGATGTCCTAATTGTTTACGTCCAATGTTTGATATGAAGGGACTAATTAATGTTTCTTGTTTGTTCATTATGTTCATGTCCCGATTATTTTCAATTTGTTATGATTTGGACTAAATGTATTTAGTATAATTTTAGGTGTAGGTATAGGTGCGCGATGATCTTGAAATAAGTTTCTGAATAATAGGAAATGTTGTTTTGAAAGAGTAGGCTTGGATTTTTCACGCAGCCTCAGTAACTCTAGAACAATTCATGATGCAGGGGGTCTTTCTTCATGTATTGACAACTTCTTGAAAGTGCCATTTTCAGAATTGTGACTTAAAATCCAAATTTACCATTATAGAGGATTTAAAATTACAATTACAATTTATGGATCCCGCCCCACACTCTCTTAACAGGATCACTCCCCGTTGTGTTTGACACTTTTAGGAAGCTGATATTTTCTTGTCCTAACCATTTGGTGCCTGCTGCCAATGTCCTGGGTCACATGACAGTGAATGACCCTTCTGTTGCACTTTTTTTCTGTTCTTCCCAGACAATGACGCAAAGGGATTAGGCATGGGCAGGATGGGCCATCCTGCCAGTCTGACTGGGGGCAGAGCTGTGCCCTGCCCCGGTTACACTTCAACGGGATTGCCTCCAGCACACACAAAGAACCCTGACACTATCCTTCTGCCACCCCAGGCATCTTGGAGCCTTGACAGGGGAAGGAAAGAACTTTCCAGCATGAGATGTGGGGTAGGCCAAGGTGTCCCCCACACACAAATTATGGCGGCACCAGAAATAAATATTGGTCGCTCAGAACAGCATTTTACTACACTCCTGGCCATGTGGAAGACTACAGGACTACCATGCCACTAGAGGAGTGCCCTGCTGCTACCAGAGAATGGTCCTGCTGCCTGAAGGACTGCCTTGCTGCTTGAAGGAGAGCTGGACCATCTCATTGAATCTAGGGCCACCAAAAGTGGCTCCAATCATTAGTTGGCCGGCCTTTGTGTGAGCTACTGGAACATAACAAGCTCTGAGGCCTTCAACTCTGCTGTTGGCGTCTGCTGGAGTGAGGCCTAAAACCCTAGGTGGTGCCCCGCCGAGGTCTGGACCCTTGGAAGTGGTGTTGGTGGTACTCCCCCAAAATGTGGGACTTTAAAAGATTTTCTACAAAAATGTCCTAGAGAACCAAACAGAAGACCTGGAACTACCAGCCAGCCAATCCACCTAAGGTGTATTGCCGGTCGCCCTGAGTTTGTCGTAGCTTCTGTTATGTTCTTCTTCAAAAGTGGCTTATTCTAATTGTATGAATTATACACTTAAAAAGGTCGATTTTGTAAACAAAGAGAAAAAGTAAAGCATGAATAATATCATTGATGGTCATGACAATGGAGATGTGTGATCATGGTATGTGAATTAAATTAAGGAGTGATATCAGTACTGGCACTTGTGTTGTTTTTTGAAGTTATACGGAGCCTAGCCTTACTGATTGCGGGCCTACCTCTACATAGATTTGTAGTGTGTTCTTTACAGCAGCAGAAACTGTTCAGCAGGACCTCCTGGGAACGTTATCCAGCCTCATGGAGCACTGTACGGTCATGGTCTGCAGAGTCGACCTGCTGGAGATTTGCGACTTCCATAAGTTTGTCTAAGTCCGAAGGTAAAAAGCTTGACAGAACTCGACCATGACCGGCTCCCCATCAAGGATGACAAATTCTTTGGCCTGGAATTCCAGCTTTTCCTGCTCTGAGCTTTTCCCACCATCGTAGGAGGCTTCCCCAAGACTTTGTTGAGTGGCTCATCAGCGTCCACGACACGTCCGGCACTAATCCACTCTTTGTATCTGACCCGCGCCCCATCAAGGTCGGCCTTAACTTTAGACTTTGACCCGGTCTCTCCAGATCAGATACTCCTGGATGGTGCATTGATCTTTTAAGTGCTAGATTTCACTAAAAATCATAACTCAAAGTCTACTAATTGGATTTAATTTGTTTTGGTGTCATTTTATGTAGTAACATTTTCCCTATCTTTACCAATTTGTTTGGGATTTTGATTCTGTTGTGCTTTCACTTCATTACTGTTTGAGCGCTGAATAAATACTTTACACAGCGCCTCTCAGTTAAGTCTGATTGCTTTTGTGCCAAGCTACCAGAGGGTTGAGCACAGGTGAGTTTAGTGGCTTTTGTGATTCATGTTGTTGCTTGCCAGGGCATCCACCCCCTCACCCAATAACCCAGTACCTTCCACAGCCTCTCCATGGCTCAGTGAACTCTCTGCAGCAAATGTCCCTGGCACCTATTTACGAATTAGATGAAGCACTTCCTGGAGATTAGTGGGGCGGAGTTGTGGGTCTGTTCAGCCTTTCTGTGTATGCACCTGTCGGGCGGGGTTCCAAGACGTGCCGCTCCCTCCGGTGACCCAGAGGACAGGGCGCTTTGGTCCTGGAGGGTGGGGGCGTCAGGGAACCATGGGGTGAAGAATAAACTGGGACAGACCAACGAGAGAGAAGAGGGGCGATATCTGCTTTATCTGTAACATGGAAGAGTGGTGTAGGGACATAGCTGTTTTACTGAAATCAATGCTATGCAACGATGACATGTTGCAGCCTGGCTAATGTAAGGCAAACTAGGCCTTCCCTTCCATCTTTACTGTGAAGTTTTCACAACACCACTTGCCTAAAACTCCGTTTTCATGTCTCACTAGAATAACAATGAAATGTGTCCCGCAGAGGACAAAGGCTTTTATAGACTGCTGTGAATGAAATGTACTAATTCAATGTTACACCTAGCTGTACCGGGGACAGGCGCATACTATGTAATCTTTAATGTTCTGTGGGACTGCTCATGAGAAGCTCCGAGTAGTGGAATTAGGGAAACCTGTCGAATGGATTCATTTATAAATGTTTCTCTTTTTGTCCAGAGCCTGTGAACCATGCACTACTGTATTGGATGGATGAACCCTTTGTTTGGAACCCTGTAAAAGGGGGTGACTTCTTGATGCCCGAATCCACTTCCTTTAGAAGGCGAACCTCTGTTAGAATTCTTTCCCATTTGATGATCTGAACTGGACTGAGTTTTTCATTGATTCTGTACTATTACCTGAGCTTTGTTCTTGGATTTATTGACAAATGGATTTTGACCATATCAAATTAACTTCTGTATGCCTTAAATCCCTAAAATAAAAACCTTTAAGGTTGAGACTTTGTTGTCTGTCATTCTCGAGGAGCAGGTGTGTTCTACATTCCTGTTATTTGAAGTTGTCTCCTTGAACTATGTAAACGGAGACGAGTCCAGCGCGGAACACCAAACCCTGTCTGGAGACTCCACTCACGATCCATCAAGGCTCGCTTTGGAGAAAGAACAAATGGACAGCCTGGGGGGGACCCCATTGCAAGCTTATAAAATACCCCCCCCCCCCACAACCCACTGTTGGTTATTGAAAAAACAATAGCATCACTCTCCGTGTTTCCTGCCACCGCACCTGCAGCACCACTGGTGTCAACATGGGCTTCCATTGGAATTCTCTGCGGCATATTATCAAGCCCATTATCACCGCTTTGGCGGCAGTTTTCTGCCGCTAAACCGTCGATCATTTTAACGCCGCCCTTGATAATATGCCCCCATGTGACTCCAAGTCACGTGGCCAGTCCTCATGGTTTATTATTCTAGGCAGTGTGGCTTTGATTTTACCACTGTGACTCTGGGCTCAAAAATTCAAACATGCAAAGTGCTGTTGACAAAAAAACACGAGACTGGCTGACACTGGATACAAACGAAACAAAAAGCATCAGAAATTCACAAAGCGATTCCTAGAAGAAGAAGCAGAAAAACATTACCCACAGTTTGAAAATCAGGCCAAATTCTGACTTCACACAGCACTTAGACAGAGGCGCTGCAGCTCAAATGATGACACAAATAAATGCAATGTCTATAGTGTAGGATGGCCAAGGTATAAGTTTTACCATCAATTGTGCCATAAAGACAGAGTGAAACATTGGTATAAAAACAAAGGGCCATCATTTGTTTACTTGCAAAGTCCCGGGTCCGAGCGAACAGTTTCCCTATTTCAGGTATGACCTGAACATCTCGTCACAGGTGTTTTATGGCCTAGAATATAGGTGTTGGAATTTGGCAACACCATGCTCCTCATGTAACACGGAATTCCGATCAAATTACTCTAATCTCCATCTGGCCTAATTGTTTTCCTGTGAGGCTCCAAAAATAGGAGCATGAATGAAGATAAGCGTCCCCTTGTTTCATTTTCAGACGCGGGCGGTAGAGGTCAGAGGGCTGCTCCTCGAGGAGATTTGCTGTAGCTCAAGTAGATTTGCGGCTTATCGAGTAAATTTGCTGCAGCTCGAGTAGATTTGCTGTAGCTCAAGTAGATTTGCGGCTTCTCGAGTATATTTGCTGCAGCTCGGGTAGATGTGCTGCAGCTCGAGTAGACTTTTCTACTTGAGCGGCAGCAAAATCAATTAGAATGGGGGTTTGCTTTGCCGCACCGCATGGTGCCGTTCTCAATGATTTTTCAGCGTTATTTGCGTTACAAGTGCTAAATTGCAGCGAGAGCAGTGCGAGCAGGGCAAAATGTATATTTACCACCCGATGGATGAAACTCGTTGGAATCTTGTAGGGTTTTTATGTAACTCTGTCGGATTCTGCGTGTTCCGCCCACCCCTACTTGCATACCTGACTTAGAGTTTCATGTTTAACACTGCATATATGTACATACATAATGAAACCAACAAGACACTGCTGACTAAAACCCCTGGACAGGCTGAGTGGACAGTTAGGCACCAGTAGGGAGCGGGCAGGAGGCCTTTATGGAGACTGCACTGTGACGGACCCAGTCTAACCAACAATGCTCACCTATCTTTTGAGGTATACTGTTTTTGAAGGAACATTCTATTCAACCTGCAATCCTGATATAAAGTGGATTGCGACACAAGTCAGCGCTTTCCAAATTACGTCTATAGATATCTGAAAATTGTACTGCACCTGAACTCTCTGCTCTCAGCATAGCTGCTAAATTGATCATTCTGTCTCTTGCGATAATCACAATTCAAATCCAGATATTGAAACATAAAAATACACTTTACTAGAACAGGATAGTACATTTCAATTCATTAAAAATAACATAAAAACATCCATATCACTAGTAACAATTATTTCCTGACATCCCTCCTCTCTTAAAGTTCCCCACAATGAAAATAACTCATCCTCCCCTGAAACAGCCATCGCCCTTGTTCCTTCATAGCTCTTCCATTGCCTTCCACAATCACTCGCCCACGCCCACGGCCAACCTAACTCATAACAGCTCCAATCCACTTACCATTCGCCTACTCCAAGTCCCCAGATTGTCTGTTCCCTTACTCTGTGCACCGTACCCCCGATGGGTGGATACCTTCTCACCGCCCCCCCAACAGCTGACATTCAGAAAAACCCACAAGAAACCCTCATCTTGTTACCTGTGATGTTGTTGCAGCAGAGTCATTCATTCCACACACCTGCCCAAACCTCTCATAACATAAACATATGGTAAGCATCCTTGGACAAATGTACCCCAGACCCCCAGATTAATATTATCCTTCCACCTTCATGTTAGCATGTTGTAAAATATCACTGGCCGGTACCTCACAAAAACTCTCATTGCCCTGTTCAGCTTTTTTCTTGCTTTATGAATTGCTACTTGTTTATTAGCCCCTGTTATGTGGCTCCCTGGGAGAGACTCTGTCCATAACACAGATTTCCCCGCCCTTTGCCCTTTTTTCAATGTTAGATCTCCTTTCATCATCTTCAATACATTTAAACCTGAGAGCTGCACTATGTCATTTCCCCCTAAATGTATTATTTGCAGATCTGGACAATTTCTTCTTGAAACTAATGCAGTTGGTAAAGGCAGGCCTTTGTCCATTCAGTTCCACTCTTTCCAACCCACATCACCTCGTTGCCTGTCACTGGGCAATCCCTAAGGTAGTCCATATATCTGTTCTCCACATAGGCCAAAGTACAACATAAAATATGTGAACAACATATATACAACTGCCCAATACGTTGTTAATATCTCCTAATGTGTCATTCACAACATTTTGATTTGACAATCTTTTTTTAGTCCATGCTCTTCCAAACCTAACCTGGCTGCTCCAGACGCTGCTCCCCTCTCAATGAGCGTACCCCAAGCCTGCCCGGCGGAAAACCTACTTTTTCAAGGTATGCCTCAATACCTCTAAGTTAATAGTTGGTATCCTTCTAGCTGTTTCATAAAAATAAACCTTTATCGACTCGCACGTCAGGCCACAAAAGGGTCATATCTGCACTCTAGTCAAACCTTCAATATACTAAATCAAAAGGCAACGGATGACTCAATTTTGTTTAAGCTCCTTTCACCCTACTTGTGCAAACGAGGCAAAGAGTCAGCCATATTATAATTTGTGCGAACGAGACAAAGAGTCAGCCATATTATAATTTGTGAGAACAAGACAAAGAGTCAGCCATATTATAATTTGTGCGAACGAGACAAAAAGTCAGCCATATTATAATTTGTGGGAACAGCACAAAGAGTCAACCATATTATTGTTTGTGTGAACGAGACGAAGAGTCAGCCATATAATAATTTGTGTGAACGAGGCAGAGTCAGCCATATTATAATTTGTGCGAACGAGACAAAGAGTCAGCCATATTATTGTTTGTGTGAACGAGACGAAGAGTCAGCCATATAATAATTTGTGCGAACGAGGCAGAGTCAGCCATATTATAATTTGTGCGAACGAGACAAAGAGTCAGCCATATTATAATTTGTGCGAACGAGACAAAGAGTCAGCCATATTATAATTTGTGCGAACAGCACAAAGAGTCAACCATATTATTGTTTGTGCGAACGAGACGAAGAGTCAGCCATATAATAATTTGTGCGAACGAGGCAGAGTCAGCCATATTATAATATGTGCGAACGAGACAAAGAGTCAGCCATATTATTGTTTGTGTGAACGAGACAAAGAGTAAGCCATATTATAATTTCTGCGAACAAGACAAAGAGTCAGCCATATTATAATTTGTGCGAACGAGACAAAGAGTCAGCCATATTATAATTTGTGCGAACAGCACAAAGAGTCAACCATATTATTGTTTGTGCGAACGAGACGAAGAGTCAGCCATATAATAATTTGTGCGAACGAGGCAGAGTCAGCCATATTATAATTTGTGCGAACGAGACAAAGAGTCAGCCATATTATTGTTTGTGTGAACGAGACGAAGAGTCAGCCATATAATAATTTGTGCGAACAAGACAAAGAGTCAGCCATATTATAATTTGCGCGAACGAGACAAAGAGTCAGCCATATTATAATTTGTGCGAACAGCACAAAGAGTCAACCATATTATTGTTTGTGCGAACGAGACAAATAGAGTTAGCCATATAATAATTTGTGCGAACGAGGCAGTGTCAGCCATATTATAATTTGTGCGAACAAGACAAAGAGTCAGCCATATTAATGTTTGTGTGAACGAGACGAAGAGTCAGCCATATAATAATTTGTGCGAATGAGAAAAAGAGGCAGCCATATTATAATTTGTGCGAACGAGACAAAGAGTCAGCCATATTATAATTTGTGCGAACGAGACAAAGAGTCAGCCATATTATAATTTGTGCGAACAAGACAAAGAGTCAGCCATATTATAATTTGTGCGAACGAGACAAAGAGTCAGCCATATTATAATTTGTGCGAACAGCACAAAGAGTCAACCATATTATTGTTTGTGCGAACGAGACGAAGAGTCAGCCATATAATAATTTGTGCGAACGAGGCAGTCAGCCATATTATAATTTGTGCGAACAGCACAAAGAGTCAACCATATTATTGTTTGTGCGAACGAGACGAAGAGTCAGCCATATAATAATTTGTGCGAACGAGGCAGAGTCAGCCATATTATAATTTGTGCGAACGAGACAAAGAGTCAGCCATATTGTTGTTTGTGTGAACGAGATGAAGAGTCAGCCATATAATAATTTGTGCGAACGAGGCAGAGTCAGCCATATTATAATTTGTGCGAACGAGAGAAAGAGTCAGCCATATTATAATTTGTGCGAACGAGACAAAGAGTCAGCCATATTATAATTTGTGCGAACGAGACAAAGAGTCAACCATATTATTGTTTGTGCGAACGAGACGAAGAGTCAGCCATATAATAATTTGTGCGAACGAGGCAGAGTCAGCCATATTATAATTTGTGCGAACGAGACAAAGAGTCAACCATAATATTGTTTGTGCGAACGAGACGAAGAGTCAGCCATATAATAATTTGTGCGAACGAGGCAGAGTCAGCCATATTATAATTTGTGCGAACGAGACAAAAAGTCAACCATATTATTGTTTGTGCGAACGAGACAAAGAGTCAGCCATATTATAATTTGTGCGAACAGCACAAAGAGTCAACCATATTATTGTTTGTGCGAACGAGACGAAGAGTCAGCCATATAATAATTTGTGCGAACGAGGCAGAGTCAGCCATATTATAATTTGTGCGAACGAGACAAAGAGTCAGCCATATTGTTGTTTGTGTGAACGAGACGAAGAGTCAGCCATATAATAATTTGTGCGAACGAGGCAGAGTCAGCCATATTATAATTTGTGCGAACGAGACAAAGAGTCAGCCATATTATAATTTGTGCGAACGAGACAAAGAGTCAGCCATATTATAATTTGTGCGAACGAGACAAAGAGTCAACCATATTATTGTTTGTGCGAACGAGAGGAAGAGTCAGCCATATAATAATTTGTGCGAACGAGGCAGAGTCAGCCATATTATAATTTGTGCGAACGAGACAAAGAGTCAACCATAATATTGTTTGTGCGAACGAGACGAAGAGTCAGCCATATAATAATTTGTGCGAACGAGGCAGAGTCAGCCATATTATAATTTGTGCGAACGAGACAAAAAGTCAGCCATATTATTGTTTGTGTGAACGAGACAAAGAGTCAGCCATATTATTGTTTGTACGAACAGGACTAAGAGTGAGCCATATTATCGTTTGTATGAACGAGACAAAGAGTCAGCCACATTATTGTTTGTGTGAATGAGACCAAGAGTCAGCCATATTATTGTTTGTGCGAACGAGACAAAGAGTCAGCCATATTATTTTTTGTGCAAATGAGACAAAGAATTAGCCATATTATAATTTGTGGGAACGAGACAAAAAATCAGCCATAGGATTGTTTATACGAACAAGACTAAGAGTGAGCCATATTATCATTTTTGGGAATGAGACAACGAGTCAGCCACATTATTATTTGTACGAACAAGACAAAGAATCAGCCACATTATTGTTTGTGCGAACGAGACAAAGATTCAGCCACATTATTGTTTGTGCAAACGAGACAAAGAGTCAGCCACATTATTGTTTGTGCGAACAAGACAAAGTCAGCCACATTATTGTTTGTTTGACGTAGATTGGGGTGGATTGGATTGGGGTAGATTGACTTTGATGGAGTGGGGTGGATTGGAGTGGGTGGACTGGATAAGGGTAGATTGGATTGCAGTGGGGTTGATTGAAATGGGGTGAGGTGGATTGGATTGAGTTGGAGTGAGATGGAGAGTCAGCCATATTATAATTTGTGCGAACGAGACAAAGAGTCAGCCATATTATAATTTGTGCGAACGAGACAAAGAGTCAGCCATATTATAATTTGTGCGAACAGCACAAAGAGTCAACCATATTATTGTTTGTGCGAACTAGACGAAGAGTCAGCCATATAATAATTTGTGCGAACGAGGCAGAGTCAGCCATATTATAATATGAGCGAACGAGACAAAGAGTCAGCCATATTATTGTTTGTGTGAACGAGACAAAGAGTAAGCCATATTATAATTTGTGCGAACAAGACAAAGAGTCAGCCATATTATAATTTGTGCGAACGAGACAAAGAGTCAGCCATATTATAATTTGTGCGAACAGCACAAAGAGTCAACCATATTATTGTTTGTGCGAACGAGACGAAGAGTCAGCCATATAATAATGTGTGCGAACGAGGCAGAGTCAGCCATATTATAATTTGTGCGAACGAGACAAAGAGTCAGCCATATTATTGTTTGTGTGAACGAGACGAAGAGTCAGCCATATAATAATTTGTGACAACAAGACAAAGAGTCAGCCATATTATAATTTGTGCGAACGAGACAAAGAGTCAGCCATATTATAATTTGTGCGAACAGCACAAAGAGTCAACCATATTATTGTTTGTGCGAACGAGACAAATAGAGTCAGCCATATAATAATTTGTGCGAACGAGGCAGTGTCAGCCATATTATAATTTGTGCGAACGAGACAAAGAGTCAGCCATATTATTGTTTGTGTGAACGAGACGAAGAGTCAGCCATGTAATAATTTGTGCGAACGAGAAAAAGAGGCAGCCATATTATAATTTGTGCGAACAAGACAAAGAGTCAGCCATATTATAATTTGTGCGAACGAGACAAAGAGTCAGCCATATTATAATTTGTGTGAACAAGACAAAGAGTCAGCCATATTATAATTTGTGCGAACGAGACAAAGAGTCAGCCATATTATAATTTGTACGAACAGCACAAAGAGTCAGCCATATTGTTGTTTGTGTGAACGAGACGAAGAGTCAGCCATATAATAATTTGTGCGAACGAGGCAGAGTCAGCCATATAATAATTTGTGCGAACGAGGCAGTGTCAGCCATATTATAATTTGTGCGAACTAGACAAAGAGTCAGCCATATTATAATTTGTGAGAACAAGACAAAGAGTCAGCCATATTATAATTTGTGCGAACGAGACAAAAAGTCAGCCATATTATAATTTGTGGGAACAGCACAAAGAGTCAACCATATTATTGTTTGTGTGAACAAGACGAAGAGTCAGCCATATAATAATTTGTGTGAACGAGGCAGAGTCAGCCATATTATAATTTGTGCGAACGAGACAAAGAGTCAGCCATATTATTGTTTGTGTGAACGAGACGAAGAGTCAGCCATATAATAATTTGTGCGAACGAGGCAGAGTCAGCCATATTATAATTTGTGCGAACGAGACAAAGAGTCAGCCATATTATAATTTGTGCGAACGAGACAAAGAGTCAGCCATATTATAATTTGTGCGAACGAGACAAAGAGTCAGCCATATTATAATTTGTGCGAACAAGACAAAGAGTCAGCCATATTATAATTTGTGCGAACGAGACAAAGAGTCAGCCATATTATAATTTGTGCGAACAGCACAAAGAGTCAACCATATTATTGTTTGTGCGAACGAGACGAAGAGTCAGCCATATAATAATTTGTGCGAACAAGGCAGAGTCCGCCATATTATAATATGTGCGAACGAGACAAAGAGTCAGCCATATTATTGTTTGTGTGAACGAGACAAAGAGTAAGCCATATTATAATTTCTGCGTACAAGACAAAGAGTCAGCCATATTATAATTTGTGCGAACGAGACAAAGAGTCAGCCATATTATAATTTGTGCGAACAGCACAAAGAGTCAACCATATTATTGTTTGTGCGAACGAGACGAAGAGTCAGCCATATAATAATTTGTGCGAACGAGGCAGAGTCAGCCATATTATAATTTGTGCGAACGAGACAAAGAGTCAGCCATATTATTGTTTGTGTGAACGAGACGAAGAGTCAGCCATATAATAATTTGTGCGAACAAGACAAAGAGTCAGCCATATTATAATTTGTGCGAACGAGACAAAGAGTCAGCCATATTATAATTTGTGCGAACGAGACAAAGAGTCAGCCATATTATAATTTGTGCGAACAAGACAAAGAGTCAGCCATATTATAATTTGTGCGAACAGCACAAAGAGTCAACCATATTATTGTTTGTGCGAACGAGACGAAGAGTCAGCCAAATAATAATTTGTGCGAACGAGGCAGTCAGCCATATTATAATTTGTGCGAACAGCACAAAGAGTCAACCATATTATTGTTTGTGCGAACGAGACGAAGAGTCAGCCATATAATAATTTGTGCGAACGAGGCAGAGTCAGCCATATTATAATTTGTGCGAACGAGACAAAGAGTCAGCCATATTGTTGTTTGTGTGAACGAGACGAAGAGTCAGCCATATAATAATTTGTGCGAACGAGGCAGAGTCAGCCATATTATAATTTGTGCGAACGAGACAAAGAGTCAGCCATATTATAATTTGTGCGAACGAGACAAAGAGTCAGCCATATTATAATTTGTGCGAACAGCACAAAGAGTCAACCATATTATTGTTTGTGCGAACGAGACGAAGAGTCAGCCATATAATAATTTGTGCGAACGAGGCAGAGTCAGCCATATTATAATTTGTGCGAACGAGACAAAGAGTCAACCATATTATTGTTTGTGCGAACGAGACGAAGAGTCAGCCATATAATAATTTGTGCGAACGAGGCAGAGTCAGCCATATTATAATTTGTGCGAACGAGACAAAGAGTCAGCCATATTATTGTTTGTGTGAACGAGACAAAGAGTCAGCCATATTATTGCTTGTACGAACAGGACTAAGAGTGAGCCATATTATCGTTTGTATGAACGAGACAAAGAGTCAGCCACATTATTGTTTGTGTGAATGAGACCAAGAGTCAGCCATATTATTGTTTGTGCGAACGAGACCAAGAGTCAGCCGTATTATTTTTTGTGCAAATGAGACAAAGAATTAGCCATATTATAATTTGTGGGAACGAGACAAAAAATCAGCCATAGGATTGTTTATACGAACAAGACTAAGAGTGAGCCATATTATCATTTTTGGGAATGAGACAACGAGTCAGCCACATTATTATTTGTGCGAACAAGACAAAGAATCAGCCACATTATTGTTTATGCGAACGAGACAAAGATTCAGCCACATTATTGTTTGTGCGAACAAGACAAAGTCAGCCACATTATTGTTTGTTTGACGTAGATTGGGGTGGATTGGATTGGGGTAGATTGACTTTGATGGAGTGGGGTGGATTGGAGTGGGTGGACTGGATAAGGGTAGATTGGATTGCAGTGGGGTTGATTGAAATGGGGTGAGGTGGATTGGATTGAGTTGGAGTGAGATGGAGAGTCAGCCATATTATAATTTGTGCGAACGAGACAAAGAGGCAGCCATATTATAATTTGTGCGAACGAGACAAAGAGTCAGCCATATTATAATTTGTGCGAACAGCACAAAGAGTCAACCATATTATTGTTTGTGCGAACTAGACGAAGAGTCAGCCATATAATAATTTGTGCAAACGAGGCAGAGTCAGCCATATTATAATATGTGCGAACGAGACAAAGAGTCAGCCATATTATTGTTTGTGTGAACGAGACAAAGAGTAAGCCATATTATAATTTGTGCGAACAAGACAAAGAGTCAGCCATATTATAATTTGTGCGAACGAGACAAAGAGTCAGCCATATTATAATTTGTGCGAACAGCACAAAGAGTCAACCATATTATTGTTTGTGCGAACGAGACGAAGAGTCAGCAATATAATAATGTGTGCGAACGAGGCAGAGTCAGCCATATTATAATTTGTGCGAACGAGACAAAGAGTCAGCCATATTATTGTTTGTGTGAACGAGACGAAGAGTCAGCCATATAATATTTGTGCGAACAAGACAAAGAGTCAGCCATATTATAATTAGTGCGAACGAGACAAAGAGTCAGCCATATTATAATTTGTGCGAACAGCACAAAGAGTCAACCATATTATTGTTTGTGCGAACGAGACAAATAGAGTCAGCCATATAATAATTTGTGCGAACGAGGCAGTGTCAGCCATATTATAATTTGTGCGAACGAGACAAAGAGTCAGCCATATTATTGTTTGTGTGAACGAGACGAAGAGTCAGCCATGTAATAATTTGTGCGAACGAGAAAAAGAGGCAGCCATATTATAATTTGTGCGAACAAGACAAAGAGTCAGCCATATTATAATTTGTGCGAACGAGACAAAGAGTCAGCCATATTATAATTTGTGTGAACAAGACAAAGAGTCAGCCATATTATAATTTGTGCGAACGAGACAAAGAGTCAGCCATATTATAATTTGTACGAACAGCACAAAGAGTCAGCCATATTGTTGTTTGTGTGAACGAGACGAAGAGTCAGCCATATAATAATTTGTGCGAACGAGGCAGAGTCAGCCATATTATAATTTGTGCGAACGAGACAAAGAGTCAGCCATATTGTTATTGTGTGAACGAGACGAAGAGTCAGCCATATAATAATTTGTGCGAACGAGACAAAGAGTCAGCCATATTATAATTTGTGCGAACGAGACAAAGAGTCAGCCATATTATAATTTGTGCGAACAGCACAAAGAGTCAACCATATTATTGTTTGTGCGAACGAGACGAAGAGTCAGCCATATAATAATTTGTGCGAACGAGGCAGAGTCAGCCATATTATAATTTGTGCGAACGAGACAAAGAGTCAACCATATTATTGTTTGTGCGAACGAGATGAAGAGTCAGCCATATAATAATTTGTGCGAACGAGGCAGAGTCAGCCATATTATAATTTGTGCGAATGAGACAAAGAGTCAGCCATATTATTGTTTGTGTGAACGAGACAAAGAGTCAGCCATATTATTGTTTGTACGAACAGGGCTAAGAGTGATCCATATTATCGTTTGTATGAACGAGACAAAGAGTCAGCCACATTATTGTTTGTGTGAATGAGACCAAGAGTCAGCCATATTATTGTTTGTGCGAACGAGACAAAGAGTCAGCCATATTATAATTTGTGGGAACGAGACAAAAAATCAGCCATAGGATTGTTTATACGAACAAGACTAAGAGTGAGCCATATTATCATTTTTGGGAATGAGACAACGAGTCAGCCACATTATTATTTGTGCGAACAAGACAAAGAACCAGCCACATTATTGTTTGTGCGAACGAGACAAAGATTCAGCCACATTATTGTTTGTGCAAACGAGACAAAGAGTCAGCCACATTATGGTTTGTGCGAACAAGACAAAGTCAGCCACATTATTGTTTGTTTGACGTAGATTGGGGTGGATTGGATTGGGGTAGATTGACTTTGATGGAGTGGGGTGGATTGGAGTGGGTGGACTGGATAAGGGTAGATTGGATTGCAGTGGGGTTGATTGAAATGGGGTGAGGTGGATTGGATTGAGTTGGAGTGAGATGGATTAGATTATTTTGGGTGAGGTGGATTGGATTGGGGTGGGGTGGATTGGACCAGAGTAGGATGGTTTGGAGTGGAGTGAATAAGGGTGTAGAGGAGGGGGTGGATTGAACTGGACTGGAGGGGAGCGGAGGGGTGGGGTGGATTGGACTGGAGTGGGGTGGGGTGGATTTGAGGGGGTGGAATGGAGTGAGGTGGAAAGGAGTGGGGTGAATTGGAACCTGTGGATTAGACTGGCGTGGGTTGGATTGGAGTGGAGTATATTGCATTGCAGTGGGATAGATTGATTGGATTTGGGTGGAGTGGATTACAGTGGATTGGATTATAGTGGATTCGATTGGATTGCGGTAGGTTAACTGGATAATGTGGGGGATTTGATTGAGATGGATTGAATTGGATTGGAGTGGAGTTGGGGGTAGGTTAGATTTGGCTGGGTTGAGGTGGATTGGATTGTTGTGGGGTGGATTGTTGTGGGGTGGATTGTTGTGGGGTGGATTGAAGTAGAGTGGAGTGGGGGAGTGGAGTGGATTCGATTGGCGTGGCTTGGGGTAGATTGGAGTGGGGTTGGCTGGATTGGAGTGGAATAGATTGGATTGCAATGGGGTGGATTGGATTGAGGTGGATTGGATCAACGGGGTGGATTGGATTGGGGTGGACAGAATTGAGGTGGATTTGATTGGGGTGGGGTGGGGTGAACTGGATTGAAACGGGGTGGATTGGATTGGATTGGATTGGGGTGTGGCGGGGTTGGCTGGAGTGGATTGGAGTGGGGTAGGGGTGGATTGGAGTGGGGTATATTGGATTTGGCTGGATGTGGTGGATGGATTGGTGTGGGATGGATTGGATTGGATTAGGGTGGTGTGGAGTGGAGTGGTCTGGGGTAGATTTGAGTGGGACAGATAGTTTTGGATTGGAGTGGGGCACATTGGAATGGGGCGGATCATTTTGATTGGAGCGAGGCTGATTGTTTTGGATTGAGTGGGGCAGATTGTTTGGGATTGTTGTGGGGCAGATTTTGTGGGGCAGATTGGAGTGCAGAAGATTGTTTTGGATTGAAGTGGGGTGGATTGTGGTGGATTGGATTGGAGTTAGGTAGATGGAATTGGGGCGGGGCTGGGGTGGTAGGGTGGATTGGATTGGAGTGAGGTGTATTGGATTGGAGTAGATTGGATTGGGCTGAATTGGGGTGGATTAGATTGGTGGGGTGGATTGCATTGGACTGGGGTGGCGTGTGGTGGATTACAGTGGGGTGAATTGGGATGGAGTAGATGGATTAGGGTGAAGTGGATTGGATTGGAGTGGGGTGAATTGGAGTGGGCAGATTTTTTTGGATTGGAGTGGGGCAGACTGGAATGCAGCAGATTGAGTGGGGTAGATTTGAGTGGATTGGAGTAGGGCAGGTTGGAGTGAATTGGAGTGGGGCAGATTGCTTTGGATTGGAGCAGGGCAGATTGGATTGGGGCAGATTAGAGTGGAGCAGACTGTTTTGGATTGGAGTGTGGCTGACTGGAGTGGGGCGGATTGAGGTGGGGCAGACTGGAGTGGGGCATGTTGGAGTGGGCAGATTGTTTTGGATTGAAGTGAGGCAGATTGACATGGGATGGAGTGGAGTGTGCCAAATTGTTTTAGATTGGAGTGGGATGGATTGGAATGGGGCAGATTGTTTTGGATTAGAGTGGGACCGATTGTTTTGAATTGGGGTTAGATTGTTTGGAATGGGGCAGATTGTTTTGGATTAGAGTGGGGCAAATTGTTGTGGATTGGAGAGGGGCAGATTGTTTTGGATTGGAGTGAGATTGATTGGAATGGGGCAGATTGTTTTGGGTTGGAGTGGGGCAGATTGTTTTAGATTGGAGTGGAGCAGATTGTTTTGGATTGGAGTTGGGCAGATTGTGTTGGACTAGAGTGGGGCAGATTGTTTTGGATTGGAGTGAGATTGATTGGAATGGGGCAGATTGTTTTGGATTAGAGTGGGACAAATTGTTTTGGGTTGGAGTGGGGCAGATTGTTTTAGATTGGAGTAGGGCAGATTATTTTATATTGGAGTGGAGCAGATTGTTTTGGATTGGAGTGGGGCAGATTGTTGTGGGTTGGAGTAGGGCAGATTGGAGTGGGGCAGATTATTTTGTATTGGAGTGGGGTAGGTTGTTTTTGATTGAGTGGGGCAGATTGTTTTAGACTGGAGTAGGGCTGGTTATTTAAAATTGGAGTAGGGCAGATTGTTTTGGATTGGAGGGAGGCAGATTGTTTTGGATTGGAGTGGGGCAGATTGTTTTGAATTGAAGTGGGGCAGACTGGAGTGGGGTGGGTTGGGAATATTGGAGCGTTTCGTATTGAATTGGAGTGAGTGGTTTGAAATGGAGTGGAGTGAGGTAGATTGGATTGAGTGTGAAAATTGGTGGAGGGTGAGGTGGCATGGACAGTAGTGGGGCAGATTGGAGTGGGGTGGATTGGGGTGTACTGCACGATTAGGTGTAAAAGCATCATTTCAGAAATTACACTTAAGAAAGAAACAATGTTGCTTTGCAATAAAATAATCCTCATCTTTTGAGAACAGCGCCCATGAGCAAAAACAAGAGTGAAAAGCAAGAAAAGAAAACTTGGCAAAATAAAAGAAAGTTACCTATAGAAAAGTAATCTTTGCATTTATGTCCTGCTGGGCAGGTTTTTGCTGGTTACATGCCTTCTGTTTGCTGAAAATAAAAGTTAAACAGAGCAAAATAGTACCTCAATCACGTCTGGAGCAGAGGTCGGGCACTGATTAAGTTGAATCAATCAGTGCTTGGTCCTTGCTCCACAGAAAGGAACGGAAATTATGTTAGGTCTCCCTTGATGAATTACGAGGCTGTAAAGAAGAGTGCCACCCAAGCCAGCAAATGGTAAGCAATGGGCGGCTACAAGCCATTTGTGTTAAAATTGTCTCGCGGGCTCGACCCTAAAAAGTTAGGGGCTCATTTACAAGCCCCTTGCTCCACTTTTGCATAATTTTTAACATGGGAAAAGTGACGTACAGGTGGCGTAAGGGGCTTGCTAATAAGCCCCATAATATTTTAGTTGGTCCTTCAGTTTTATTCTGGAACAACAAGCTCTTTTGCCAGAACAAAACTTGCAAACACTCTCCTGAATTGTCCTGCCCAATAAATCAAAAGTCGTCTAATTAATGTGTCATTACTTCATCTAAATAATGTGTGCCCTGTCTTTTCACCTATTGTCGATTGTAAAAACAAGCTCAATGTCTCAAATAAAGTGCATGAGAAAGCATATCCAGTTGGTAGTACCCTAGCTACATAAATTGTGCCTTCACATTACATAGGAAGTGACGACAAGCATTGGCAAAGCCAATTGGTTTCACCTATGCAAAATCTATTGGCTTTGTCAATGTATTTTTAGACATGTTGCACAGCAGCTCAGCCTGCTTACAACATGGGTTAAAATAACATTTAAAAGTTCATATGACACGGCCAACATGGACCACATTCTATTGCCTTGTTCTTTAAGCCATGCTGCACAGCATCCAGTGCTGCTCTGCAATATCTCTAAGAAAACATTAAACATAGTGAAACAGCACTGGCATCAGCGCATTCTATTTGGTTTTGTTTAATGTTTTTTTGGTGGTGGATGGGAGGGTTAGAGATGGGGATATGGAGAACCGTGGGTGGGGGGCAGCAGCACAACTTTTTGACTATACTCTCAGCCTTACTGCTATAAAATGAGTCAAAAGACAAAGAGGCAGATTTATGACGACTGGCGCATCCCTGCAGATCAGCAGGGATGCGCCAGGTAAGATGCGTCACGCAAGTTTAACCTTGCACCACCACAGATGCACCGCATTTACTATGCGGCCCATCGTGGCGCAAGGATAAACAGATGCGTGTTGCATCTCCCGTCGGAATGGTGGCGCATTGATGGAGTCGTGTCGCTAGCGCTACACAACTCCAGCAGTGCTCGTGGCCTACCCATACATAACGTGGTGCGTCACGCCTTACACCTGCTTCAAGCAGGTGCAAGGTTTTGACGCATCGGAAAAGTGACTGAGTGGTATGTTGTAGATTTCACTCAGGCACTTTATCGAGGCTTTACAGCTCCGGAACGCCCCCCCCCCCTCCGAGCCGGAACACACACATTAAACCTGACGCAGGTTTCATGTGGCGCAGGGCTTTACAACATGATGCATCGCCCTAGATGCGTCACGTTGTAAATAGGGCGCAACGTGGCGCATGGTTTACGCCGCCGCTGCATCATAGAAGTGACGCAACAGTGGTGCAAAAGTGGCTCAAGGGGCTCGTAAATCTGCCCCAAATCATTTACAGCCGCCAAAAAATGGAGCAACTTGATTTTGCGTTATATGTATTGCTTACAGAAAATAAACTGCATTATTTTCCCTCCCTTTGGGCTACAGCACCATTTTGCACATTGGAAAAGGTTCTTATTTGGGTAAGCAGCAGGACAAGGAAACATTACGAGTGCCTGACCCCATTGTTATAGGGTATTGGCAGACTGTACACTGTGAAGGGCAGTAATTAATGGCAGTTTCCGAATTATGCTTTTTGACATGGTGTGACATTACTCATGCGATATGCAGCTAATTGTTCTTTTTCATTGCACACTTTTGTGCATCAACAAATACACTGCATGAAGGAAGCAGAAAGGCCAGATGACATAGATTTCAATGGTTTCAGGAAATTTTGCACCAATGTCAGCACAGTTCTGCACCCATTTGTTTTTATAAACCGATGAGACTCAAAGTACGGCCCGGGGGCCACACGCGGCCCCTCCTGATCCTTACATGGGGCACCCTGATCAACAGCAGCACTGGGCTGCTATTTACTCGACTTAGCAGTAACATTGAGGAAGAAGTTAAATAAACAGGCAGGCGTTTATTTAAAGTTTAATTAAAGTTAAAGAAAGGAAGTATATAGGTTATCCTGCACTTCCTAACTTTAGAACACCTTTATTTTTAAAGACATCTTGCAGCAAAAGTGTAAAATTATGATAAGGTCTCTTCAAAATTCAAAAGGTGTATCTCAAAAAAATGTAGAACCTTTTCAATCTAGTACATCACATTATATCAGTGCATTGTGAAGTATTTTATTTAATCAATAGTTTTGAAACATGAATTTACAGACATTCATTCTTCCCCCCACCCTGAACTATTTGAAGTAGGATGCAAGTCTGTTGTTAGGGGACTATTTGTCCTGGGTTCCTATTATACATGAAAAACAATATAGTTTATTAAATCAAACACAGGAGAATGTTTTGTACAATGCACATCCAGAAGCCATGTATTTCAATGTCCTTTTATATATGAGAATGAAGAAAAAGGATGGAAAGTGAAATTAAAGATTTGCCTTGGATCACACAGTTTGATAAAGTGGGGAAGCCGGGATTAATCCCAGGTTTTTTGGTTTCATGTTGTGCTATTTAGCCACTGGATCTATATGCCTTGCTTCCGCTATACCCACCTTACTGGGACCACCCCGCAAACCCCTGCCCCGACCGCCCCCCTGCTGGCATCAATGTGGCTTCGGTCACATCACAGAAAAAATCTTTTGGCCACTGGGAAAATGTTTGTGATTACCTATGGTATAGACTAACACGTTTAAAAAACAGCATTTGAAGAGACATCCCAGACTTTCCGCACTGGTTAGACACATTTTCCACTGGTCTATTCGTGCAAGTAAATAAGTGAAATTGTATCACACAAATGCCATCTAAATAGTTTGTCCCCAGCTGCCTAATGTGAGTGGTGTTATCTTTTGAAGTGTCAAATGTTGCGTGACAAAAGGTGACATTCTTCATCCTGTGATGAAGAGATTTTGGCATCTTCCCAAACGTGGACACATTCAGGTGTATCATGTTTCCTCAGCCTCTCTTTAGTCAGCCCAGAAAACATGCCCACAAAGACGTCAGGGGCCTCATTCATGAGGAATTGGAGTAGGGCAGCGCTGCAAATCTTCTTGCGGCGCTGCCCCATGCCAGTGTGAAAGGATAGAATGCTCCGTATTTAGGAAATATGGTGCATTCCTGTTCTTTCCCCCTGTGCTGGGGCACAATTGGCTGCCTAGCGCCATTGTAGGCACCCTTGGACCATGGTGCAAGAGTGCCTCCTTTGCAGGCAGGAATGTTTTTGTGTAGAAAGGGGCACCTTCCTGCACAGAAACAATCTTGAGAGGCGTTTTCCTAGAATGCATCCCACATGGAAAGAGGAAAAAACGAGGAGAAATAAAAACATTTCTCCTCATTAAGGGAGGCGTAAGGTTTTGTTACTGCCCCAGCTTTACATGATTAAGTAAATCTAGGGCAGCATCAGAATCCATGGGTTCTGCATGGAAAAAAAACCACCGCAACACCCGTGGCACACCCCCTTGACGCAGAATGAGGAAGCGCAGTGACTTGTCCTGCTTTGTCTTACTCCGTAGTCATGAGGACATGAAAAACCACACAGAGTGGCTTTGCGTCGTCTCGTAGAAATGATTGAGAGGCTTGCGCCGCCGGAGTGTCAAAAAAGTGACGCTCCGATGGCGCAAGCATCTCATAAATAAACCCAGCGCTCTAGAGGCATTGATGAGCATCAGATCCGTGCATTAATGTTGAAAGAAGAACGCATTATCGAAACCACCGCTTCCCTCAGCCCAGGACAGGTTTACAAAACACTTATGAATGTGTTGCACTAAAATAAGTTCTAACAGCTGTAATTAAGTTAAGGAGGAACTACAAGACAGTTTCAAGAAATACAAAGTAGTTATTAACTATGCAGAAATAAGTTCAGTCACAGGAGCTGCTGGAGATAAAGCGCCTAGAAGCAATTTGCCAACTTCTGCAAACAAAAATAAAACTTTTCAGAGCCCTTTGTGCAATCGTGAGACGCACAAAGAT
Source organism: Triturus cristatus (assembly GCF_964204655.1). Lineage (NCBI taxonomy): Eukaryota > Metazoa > Chordata > Amphibia > Caudata > Salamandridae > Triturus > Triturus cristatus. Next base: position 34,532,854 of record NC_140590.1, on the reverse strand, counting down.
GGATATCTCAGCTGCTGTGCAAAATAATTACAGAAGTGGTTTAATGAAGGGATGACATTCCTAAAGTAACGTAAAAAATAATTTAGTAACTTGCCACAGCCACAGTCCGTTTCTGACGGCCTCCAGGTTATGATCTGGTTTTATTTCATGATGTAGTTATAGAAACGCAGCTTTGTCAATGTTTTTAAAGAAAGAAACAAGCACTATGATGCCTCCAACATTGATAGTGTCGCAGAGCTTTTTTTAACTTTAAGCCATGTTTTACGTCAGGCCACACTGCTGTGCACCATGTAGAACAAGCATTGGTAATGCATCGGTTTCGCCTATGTGAAGAATGAAGAGCTGTTTTCATTAATCATCGTCCCGGAGAAGGAAAAAGCTCTCTGACAGATAACACAGGAGTGGACAGGATGTGGCACAGCGGCCAGAACTGCTGACTCGAGAGCTGGGGATCCCGAGTCTGAGCGGTGCCGCAAAACATCCTGTGATTTTATGCAATTCACTTAATCTCTCCGGTGATAAATTGTTATATGAATATGCTGCAATAGTAAAAGGCAGACCCTTATGGAAACATAGGGGCAGATTTATGTTAAGTGGCGCATCCCTGCATATCAGCAGGGATGCGCCAATTATTATGCGCCACAGCTGCGCCACCATGGATGCGCCGCATTTATAATGCGGCGCACCATGGGGCAAAAACGGCACAGATGCGTGACGCATCTGTGCCGTAAAAGTGGCGCATTGCTGGAGTTGCGTCGCAAGCGCGACGCAGCTCCAGCAATGTTCTGGGGGGCCCTATCTGTACAATGCTGCGTCAATCCTTACGCCTGCTTCAGGCAGGCGCAGGGTTTTGACGCAGCATGGGCCTAAAAGTGACTGAGTGAAATCTTGTAGATTTCACTCAGCCACTTTTAGGAGGCGTTCCTGCGCCGGAACGCCCCCACCTGCCCTGGAACGCCTACATGTGGCGCAGGGCTTTACAACGTGACGCATCTCCCAGATGCGTCACGTTGTAAATACCCCGCACCATGGCGCAGGATTTGCGCCGCTGCTGCGTCACAAAAGTGACGCAACGGCGGCGCAAAAGTGGCGCAAGTGCAACATAAATCTGCCCCATAGTTCCACCAAAGCGAATGTTAAGAGTATTTTGGCAACAGGAAACTGATAAGAGAAGCAGAAGAGGAACAAGCATTGGAAAATGCAGGAAAATATGCTACAGTTCATAGAAATAGAGGAAAGGTAAATGCCACACACAGGAACCAATGAGAAGGCAGGAAAGAGAAGAGGCAGGATGTATGTCCCTTTTAAGGTGATATTAAAAACAATGGATTTCTAAAGCACAGCACAAGTGCTGTGCAGGCAAAACGTAAAAAACTGCGCGGAGGGATCGGAGGGGTCAAGCAACACAAGGGAGGAGGGTGGGAAACTGATCGGAGAGCAGGAGGAGGGAGTTTGTTTGAAACAACGGAAAGCAGGAGCTGACAAAGGGAGGGAGGGTGACACCATGGAAAGAGGGGAAGGAGGAGGCGGGGGAGGAAGAGAGCGGGGTGAGAACAGGAGGAGGATGGGGCAGCATGTAGGGGGTGTTTGAATCAACGGCCAGCGGGAGGTGACACAGGGTAGGGTGACATCACAGAGAATGGGGGTAGGCTGACACCACACTAACAGTATCCTTAATTCAAAATTTGGCAAATTTCCAGAGGCTCTGATGATACCATATTTATTGAACCGTATTTTGAATTATGATACAGGGTTGTGTGGAATGTATTTAGTGTAACTACCAATGCCTGGAGGTGACACGGTAAAGCCTAGAGTTTAAAAAACAAGATAACGCCTGTTCTGGATCCCGCTTGAAGTTTGCGCAGAGAGATGCTCCTACAGCAGCCATCTTGCAGCACCGACTCTGCAGGGCTGGCCCTACCTGTCGCCTCCAGCTGAAGCACAGCCTGCAGTCTGGTCAGTGAGTGTTGGGGTACCAGGCATGCTCTCAGGGCTGTGGGGTGTGCAGGTTCTCCCAGGGGACTGAGACGACTTTGTCAAAACAGTGAGGGTAGTTGTCATAAATGCTGAAGGATCCATATGGCAACAGCACGCTACAAACAGAGCCCAACTGGAAGGGGTGAAAATAAGCACAGCTAGCCCACACTTCTGGGGCAGCAACAGAGAGAGAGGATGTTTTGCTGTTCTCTACGCTACCCCATAAGAAATCCCACCCCAATGTGTTGTCTCTGTCTTGCCCACTGACTAATTTACCATTTCACTGGGTACATATTACATCAAAGGGAGTTCTGCTTGGTGGGGGAAGCAGATGTGGTGGATTGCCATGTTTCCCTATGCGGCATAAAACGGTTAGCTCAGTGGGTTAATATGTCAATTGCATGGATGTACACGTGTTCCCACAAAGATCTGACAGACTAGAGTGATAACGCTCCATACAACAGAAAGAACTGCAATGCAGCCTTGGGCACCATTTTTTTGGAATAACCCCCTGGAATTGTCAGGATTTCTTTGGGCAGGCCTTAACAAGAAAGTAAAAAAGAGTACCTGCTGACCAGTGGAAGGACACTGGCTACAGGAAGCTCTACTTGGTCCATGCTACGTGGCTGGAATGACGTCTAAAAACCCAGGAGGAAGCAGGAAGTGAGGCGGAGGAACTGACTAACAGGAAGCAAGGGAAATGAGAGCGATGTGGGAGCCAAACATTGGTAAGTTAAGGTAAGGAATGGGTAGCCTCAAAGCTTTTTTTTTTACAGGAGATTTCACAGGCACAGTGCAGGCGCTGTGCAGGCGAAACCAAAAACATCAGCCAGGGGCGCTGGTGTTACTCGAAATTCAGACTGCTTCCTTACCAGCCATAGTTACTAATTTGAAGGTAATCATCAGCCGCTGCATACATCACACTTGAGTCATCAGGTGATATAAAATCATTTACAGAATACACTTTGGACATTGACAACTGATGTATTAAGCAATATTCACCTTCAGCATTTTTGGGAATTACCCCCGAACGGGATACCGTTAGGGACTGTGACAGACATTTATAAAAGAGGCCCACAAGTCTTCCTTCCCTCACTTCTTTTTCCAATCTAACTTTTGCTATCTGTTTTATTTCTTCTACTGGTATCAAGTTGTCAGCCCATCTTCTTACACTAGGTCCTTGGTAGCCAAGTCAAAAACCCTTTGAAACTCCCCAAAACAATTATTTTAAAAATGCATTAACCAGCATTGCAACTTGTCACAATTAACCAAGGTAGGAGCTCTTTCGAAAAGGCAGTGTGTTAGACCTGGCATCTTTTGGCATGAGTTCCCCTGTATTTTTATTTCTGACCTCCTGTTTTTGACTGTGTGCTGCATTATGTTTTTGCCGGTTTTTGAACTCTGGATACTTTACCTGCTGACCAGTGCTAAAGTGAAAGTGCCCCTGTGTAAATTGTATTGGTGATTGGTTTATCGATGATTGGCATTTTTTGATTTACTAGTAACTCCCTAAGTGCACCAGGGATTCCCAGGGCCTGTTAATCAAATGCTTCTAGTGGACCTGCAGCACTTATTGTGCCACCTACACAAGTAGCACTCTAAACATCTCTCAGACACTGCGGAGCCTGTGTGTGCAGTTTTAAACTGGCAGCCATGTCGACCTGGAAGAGGACCCACTTGCCACATTCAAACCTTCCCTTTTATGACATGTATGACACCCCTAAGATAGGCCCAAGGTAGCCACATGCACAGGGTGCAGTGTATTTAAAAGGTAGGACATGTACTGTTGTGTTTTACATGCCCTAGTAGTGAAATACTGCTAATTTCATTGTCAATATTGCAAGGGCTATTTCTCCCAAAGAGTAACATGGGGATTGCTTTGAAATATCTTTTAGGTGTAATTTCACATTGGGAGATTTTAAGTTTGGGGTCTCTGAACTCACAATATAAAAATACATCTTTTGATAAGGTTGGTTTTTAAATTGCGTGTTTAAAAATGCCACTTTTACAGGTGGGCATTATCTTGCTTAACCATTCTGTGCCTCTGCCTGTCTGTAGAATACACGTCTGAGTTGGCTGACAGTTGGGCTCTTGTGCTTTCACTATAGACAGTCACACAAAGGAAGCTGAGGTGTGCTTGCATATCCTGATGGCCCATCACCAGGCTGATGGACCTTCCTGAGCTAGAGTGATGGGAGGAGTTGTCACTGACTCCTGAATAGGGCTGTGCCTGTCCTAACACAAAGCTGTCTCCACCCCCTGTAGTGTGCCTGGAGCCAGGTCAGGGAAAGGCAGGGGCTTGTGCACAACAAAGAATTTCCTTTGAAGTTTTCCTACTTCAACGGTAGAAAGGGGTATACGAACAGGACCTCTGACACCCCAAAATCAGAACACTTCTGGACTGCGGACATTCTGCCCAGAAGAAAACCAGGATGCTGTAGGAGGGGCTTCAGCTCTGCCTGTTGCTTTGCTGTGCTGGCCTGCTGCTTGCTCTTTCTGTCCCGGGAGTAAAAGGACTGGGCTTTGCTGAATACATCCTGCTTCCAAGATTCTCTAGGGCTTGTGCATGCTTGCCTCTTCTTAAGAATTCTAAGGGCCATCAAAGACATTACCTACCAGTGCCTGGGCTCTTCTGCTGAGAGCCCAAACTAGCCAAGTTGTGCCAAATCCAGTTCCTGGGCCCTTGGAAGTACAATCTGGTGATCAGAAGGAGAAAATCTACGCATTGACTCCCAGCGCCTGTTTTCTCGATGCATTGCTGTAGAAGATAGATGCATCACCACTGACTGCCCTGAAGCATGGTTTCTGATCGGCGCATCAACCATGGCTTTCACCGCAGGCCCCAATTCGCTATCACAGTGCGTCAGAAAATCACTGCAGGATGAGTCCCGAGCACCGCGTCACAGACATCTGTGACATCCGCTCTAACATCGATGCAGCACCGGATTGCGGCTGTGAAATCAATGCAGCACATGCTAAACAGTTGGAAAAGTGATGCAGCGCCTGCATCGCCACTGTTGCATCAATGCAGTGCATTTGGATTTTCGCCACATCGTCCCTGGGTGCCGATTCTTAATCAAACCTGCATCGCAGTAAGGAACCGAGGCTGCGTGTCTGGAAACCGATGCAACACCTCTCCTACCAGTAAGAAACCAATGCATACCTCCCCTGTGTAGTAAGGAACCAACACATCTCTTTGCTTTTCTAGCACCTCACCTCCCCTGCGCCTCACACCGCCTTTGATTTTTGACACATCTCAGGTACGTTGTGCTAAAAGAAATGCATCCATTGGTTTCTATGCTGTGGTGTAGCAAGGTCAGGTGGTACCCGGTGCAGGAAATCTTTTGTCACCCCCGCGTCGAGTTCAGGGGCGTTTTGTTGCGTTTGTTGACTGAACTAAAAAGTTTCAATACATACATATTTTTGCCATTTTGTCACCCCCCCTCAGTGATGACACCCGAGGTGCCTGCACCCACCGCACCCCCCTTTCTACGCTGCTGTTTCTATGAACTAAACTTGAATAATCTTTTGAAAGTAATATTTTAAATTATGTATGTTGGATTTTTAGAATCAATCTTTTTTTATTAAGTGATACACCTGCCAAATACACAGCTTGACTGCCTACATCCGTGGGCCGGCAGAGCGACACAATATATGCCATACACAGCAACCAGGTCTACAGCCCGGAGGGCGACCCCGCAAACAGGGATGAAACACAGGACAGGCCTGTCAGGCATGCACTCGGAGATCAAAGGAAGAGTCCAAAACAAAACAAAACAGACAAACCCCCGCCCCCCTCCCCTCCCTCTCCGCATCAGCCTCTACCCACTACCCCGAAACCCTACGAGCCGACGGTCTCAATCAAAGGGGAATCAAACCTCCCCAGCGCCACTTGCTGGTTCTAGCGGGATAAGCTGAAGAATTTGCAAATATTTAGCTCATGTAACTTCCCGCACCTCCTTGGATAGAAGCCGCACAAAGAGGGCCCAAAGCTTCACATAATCCGATCCCTTCCCATCGACTCTGAGCGATAGGCACTCCATCGCCAGCAGATGCCAGAGCCTCCGAATCCAGTCCCGCTGATCCAGTGCAGCCGGAGAGCCCCACTGTGCCAACAGAACGTGCCGCGCCGCCAGCAGCGCCAGGGCCAGCTGCCTGCCCCGCAACGAGCACAGGGCGAAGCACTTGGGATGTGGGAGACCTAACAACGTGTGCACAGGTTTCCGCTGCAGTTTAATTTGAAACGCCTCGTCAAGGTCATCCAATATCGCCGCCCAGTACTGTACCAATTACGGGCAGGGCCACAGCAAGTGCACCAGGGTACCAAATTGCCCACACCCCCGCCAGCAAAGACCGGATTGAGTAGGGTCCCAAGAGTGAATGTGCGCCGGAGTATAGTACCAGTATGACGCCACTTTATAAGCAGATTCAGCCCCCACCGTGTCAGACGCCGTATGGTGGACACGATAGAAAACTTGCTCCCACTCCTTGCTCGTCAACGGGCGCCCCAGCTCAGTCTCCCAGTGAACCTGCGCCTTCGACCTCTGCTGCGTAGGACGAGCCATTATTAGGGCATAGAGTTCCGAGATGAGCTTCCAATCATCTTTCTTGTAAATCAACCAGCGCTCAAAAGTGGTCAAGGGACGGGACATCAAGGCGAAGTTGTGAGGAAGGGACACCCAATGTGCAAGCTGTGCATGGTGATAGGCGTCGGTGGGCGGTAGGTCAAAATAGTCTTTGCACAATTGGGCGAAATGGATCACGCCATCCGGCTCCAATAGGGAACCCACTCTCTTACAGCCTTCCTCACGCCAACACTGAAAAACAGGTGACGCGCAACCCGGCGGAAAATCGGGGTTGTCCACAATAGGCGTCATAGGGGAGGGAAACGTGGTCCACCCCCGAGCGCTCACTAGTTGATCCCACGCCTTAAGAGTCGGAGAAGTCACCGGGGAGGAGTAAAAACCCCCGGCCCTGTGCTTCCGCGGAAGCCAGAGCTCGCACCAGATATTACAGCCCGCAACCGTCTGATCCATAAAAAACCAATGCTTGCTAGAGGAAGGCCGATTCCACTCCGCGATATATCGGAGGCAAGAGGCCTGGTAATACGCCCACAACAGTGGAAAACCCAACCCACCAGCAGCCTTCGGCGCAGTAGCGATCGATAAGGCGATCCTTGGCCTCTTATTGTGCCACAAAAACTTATTAAGCAGATCTTGCAGCTTGTGGATGGTACCCGGAGGTGGCTGTGCAGGAAGCATCTGAAACAAGTAAAGGACCCTTGGCAACACCGTCATCTTGACCGCCGCGAGTTGCCCATACCAGGCCAGACCAAGGCGAGACCAGTCAGCGAGCGCTTTAGTGGTGTGTTCCACCAATAGTCTATAATTAAGATGAGCGGTTTTGACAACTGACAAGGCCAAGCGAATCCCCAGGTAGGAGATATCAGAGTGCACCCAGGCAAAGTCTCTCCGCAGATCATCGACTTCCTCTTCAGGGATAGAAAGGTTAAGCACCATCGACTTTGAAAAATTAACTTTAAATCCTGCAACCGATCCAAAGTCGCGGAGTTCTCGCATCAAGCACCGCAAAGAGGTGCGTGGGTGGGTAAGAGAGAAAATAACATCATCCCCGTAAAGACTGATTTTGTGAATGTCAGCGCCGAATTTAAGGCCCTCGACATCCGGATTCGACCGTATGTGCTGGGCAAAGGGCTCCATATAGAGCGTGAAAAACAGTGGAGACAGGGGGCACCCCTGCCTCGTCCCTCTAGTGATGGGAAAGGGCGAAGACCGGCACCCATTCACCCTCATGGACGCCCTAGGGGTGACATAGAGACAGTGCACGCAGCAAAGGAAATGTTGCTTGACATGTAGTCCCAGTCCACCCGGTCAAAGGCCTTCTCGGCGTCAATGGAAAGGAGACAAGCCGGGGTCCGAGACCGGTGGACCAAGTCAATAAGATGGAGAAGACGCTTGGTGTTGTCCCCTCCCTGACGCGTAGGAATGAACCCTGACTGATCAGGGTCTATAATGCCATCCATCAGTGGACTGAGACGCGCCGCCAGAATGCCCGCGAACCATTTAGCATCAATATTTAAGAGGGAGATTGGCCTATACGAGCCGCATTCCCGCGGGTCCTTCCCAGGTTTAAGGATAACCGTAATCGCAGCTTCCGACATAGTGGGGGTCACCTCCCCGTCTCCAGAAAAGAATTAAAAAGACGCGTTAAAAGTGGAGCCAGCTCAGCACAAAAAGTCTTAAAAAACAGGGCGGAAAAACCGTCAGGGCCAGGCGATTTGGCGACCTTGAGGCGAGCAATCACCGATATGACTTCCTCAATACGGATGGCAGACTCCAATGCATCAGCAGAGGTTGCAGACAGCGACGTGACTCGGCAGGAGGCAAGGTAGGCCTCTCGGTCCGCCGGATCGGTCGCCTCCCTGGAGCACAAGCGCTGATAAAACTGCCGGAAAGACTCCACAATAAGGGCGTCACTAGTCTGCTCCACCGTCCCGAATGGACTGGACTGCCGCCTGCTGCGTACTCGCTCGGAGCCTATGGGCCAACAATCGCCCTCCTTTATCCCAGGTAAGGTAAACTTTATGCCGCAGACGCAACAGCGCATATTCGGCCCTGTCAAGATCCAGATGCTTCAGCATACGCCTCTTCGTTTCGAGTTCTCTCCACACCGAGGCGCTCCGGTGCGCTTATGGATGGACTCTAGGGCCCCCACCTCACGCTCCAACTCCGCACGTGCAAATGCAGCCGCCAGCGCAATGAACTCCACCCGCACCACTAGCTTGAGGGCCTCCCAAACCGCCGCCACCGACGTAGTGCCCTGATCATTAACTGCCAAATAAGCAATGATCGCATCGCGAATCCGAGCAACCGTGGAGTCGGAACTGAGCAAAGAATCGCGCAGGCGCCAGCCAGACGGAGAGGGACGGGTCGCCGGAGAACTAAGCTGCACAGAGATGAGGGCATTGTCGGACAGGGAGTGGGGAGTGATGGTCGAATCCGAGAGGGATGGCAAAAGGGAGGTGGAGGCAAAGAAATGATCAAGGCGGGCATAAGTTTTGTGCGCTGCCGAGTAGAAGGTATAATCGCGCTCAGTAGGGTGCTGTATGCGCCAGACGTCGTGCAGACTGCCATCACTCAACCATTGTCTGCCCCCAGTGAGAGAGCGCCCGCCTGGTGCGATCGCTGCCCTGACCTGTCGAGACCCGCATCCATCACCACATTCAGGTCCCCCCCCCATCAGTATCAGGGAATCAGGCGAGGCCAGCACCTCAGAAAAGGCCCTCTTTAGGAAAGACTCCTTATGCTCTTTCGGGGCGTAGATGGACCCTACAGTGAAGCACATTTCCCCCCACTGCACACTAAGCGCCAAAAGCCTCCCCTTCAAGTCAGCAACCTGGGTGAGAACCTTACAATGAGCACGCGCACTAAAAATAATTGCCACCCCATTCTTCTTAGCCGCCCCAGAAGACCACACCTGCAGGGGGAACCGCCGATCTCTCATCCGCTTAACGTCCTTAGAGAGAAGATGAGTCTCCTGTAACAAACACACATCACTCTCCACGTCCTCCAGGAGGGATAGAATAGCTGAGTGCTTAACTGGATTATTTAAGCCCCGAACATTCAAACTCACCACTTTAAGACTCCTACTCATGGGAAACAAGGGAGAGATAGCCAATGATCAAGCGCAAGAACCCAGAGCCAGGAGGAAGACTCACCAACAAGGATTCGGGGACAAACAAACCCCACCCCTAAGAGGACTGATGCAGAGCCCCAACACATTCCCAAAAACACCCCTTAACTCCCACCCCCAACCCCAAAAGCAAAAAACACAGCAAACATAGAAAAGTCACTGCAAAACACAGAACCCAAATGCACCGAAAGGGGACGACAGTCTGATATATAGAACAAACGACGTGGGGAACGTGGAATCCAGGAGGACAACACCTCGGCACAAAGGGCACCAGCCATCCAACCCCACAGGGAAGTTGACGACCAGCACCCCCCGCCAAGGGCCTTCCCCCTCCGGCGCCGCAAGAGAAAAACCAGCTGATGCTAGCTCTAGAAGGTTCATGGAGCCCCGTTGCTGTCCGTCACTTGTGCCACCGAAGTGACCGCCGCTTCCCGCTCCAGAAGAGTACTGGACACATCAGGCCCCGAGGGTCGGGGGGAGCGGCCCACCCGCTGCCAGCCATCCGAGCACCTACGCCGCCACGCAGGCGCGTCAGCTACCCCAGTCGGGGAGGAGGGCCGCTTCAACCCCAGGGCCTCATAAGCTGCAGTCAACGAGCGTAGCTGATAGAGTGTGCCTTGGTGTTTAAAAATAAGACAGAAAGGATGGCCCCACGAGTAAGGAATGTTATTTTCGCGCAGGGGAGTAGTGATGGGCTTGAACTCCCTACGATTCACCAGGGTGGAGGCAGCTAAGTCCTGGAAGAGGGTTGGCTGGTGACCACGGAACTGGATCGGGTTATGCTCACGGGCCTTGCGTAGAATCTGCTCCTTAAGCTGAAAACCGTGCACGCACACCAAGATGTCCGGAGGGGGGGGCCCTCGGACCCCTCGGCAAGCCAACGCAGTGCACACAATACATCTAAATGGTCCGCTCCGTCTCCTCCCCGAGAATCTGACGGAAAAGCTGAAGCACATATTCTCGGAGATCATCCCCCTCGCCCTTCCACGGCACTGCACGGATTCTAATATTATTCCGTGGGGACCGGTTTTCAAGGTCCTCGACGTGGGCCTGCAAGTCAAGGTTTTGCTCCCTGAGATGAAGGACATCCTGCTGGAGCTGGTGCATATTGTCCTCACGCCCTAAGACATGCTCTTCCACAGTGGCGACGCGGTCCCCGAGAGCATCCACGTTGCGCCGCACCTCGCGAAGGTCAGATGAGAGCTGGGAGCGGAGCTCCAGGATGTCCTCCTTGATGGCAGAGAAGAGGTCGAGCATAAATGCCATAGTAGCCAGCTGATCGTTGTACTCAGATGTTTGCGAAGGGGGAGCCAGCTGGGAGGAGGTCTGCCCCCCGGACCGCTGCAGAACATCCTTCAGGGTCTTATCTCACCGAGCTTTAGTGGAAGACATGGCAGCTACCCGGGTTCTCCACCAACCAACGCAGGCAGTCCGGCCCCCGGAATCGAAGGAGCAGGCCACACACCAACACTACCCTGGCCCGGCTTCAAAACACCGACGGGTCACCAGCCCCTCCGCCGACCGCTGACGCGCGGCCCGAGTACCACCCCTGCTCAAGCAGCTAAGGCCCCCAAATCGTGGGGCAGCACTCGGCACACCAGCAACTGCAGCAGTAAGCGTCCACCCTCCGGGCCCAGCAGTCTTCCCACCGGCCCTCTACTGAAGAGTACCGGCCACCGAGCGCTGCCTGCCGACCTGCGGGCTGAGAAGCGGGCCCAGGAGCCAGAGTCACCGGCCCCTCGAAACCCCAGCCAGTCCCTCTGACACTCAGACGAAGCCCGTGAACCCTTAAGCGATCCCTGCGCTCCAGCACACAAGGACGTCGCTAACCCCAAGGCCACATGGAGCACGACCTCAGCAGCCGACCATAGGGGCCTCAGCCAGGACCCCGGCACACTCCGGTCCCTCCGCTCCCACCGTCCACCGAAATGCGGACCGAGCAGGCCGCACCGCCGGCCCCTCACTGAAGCATACTGGACCTAGAGCACTGCCTGCCAGACCACGGGCTGAAATTCAGGTCCCTGGCCAATGTCACCGGCCTCCAAGGTAGGGCAGGCAACACACAAGCAGGTCCCTCACTCTGTCAGCCAATTTCGTTTCGCACACAGGCCATGTGGAGCACCGCTGCCAAGGGCCGGCCACAGGACCCCAGCCAGGCCCCCGCGCACCCCAGCAGCACCCGGCCCACCGTCCATCGAGATGCGGACCGAGCAGCGCCCCCTAGTAGCCAGCACTCACCGGGGCGAAGAGAAGCAATGTCCACAAAGGGCGCGAAGCCCCGCCAGGCAGAATTCAGCCGGAACCAACAGCAGGAGGGCCCTCCAGTAGAGCCGCGCACCACTCGGCAGCAGGCCCGCCCGTGTCCCTCAGCACCTCCAGCCCTCGTGTGGGGGGCCCACACCAGCTCTCACCGCCGGCGTCCCCAGTTCCAGTGCCGGAGTCCGCTGGGCCGCCAGGTCGCAGCTATGCCGGGACCGTAAGGCCCCGCTGGAGCCACCAAGCAACGTCCCGATTCAGAAGTAGAGCCTCAAGGCATCAGGGTCCGCCAGCCGTGTCACCGCCAGCCGCAGGCCCACGAGAGCGGAAACTGCCGCATCAGCACATCCAGGCCTCAGATGGCGGCTGACGCAACCCAGACTTCACGCTTCTCAGGTCTCCACCAGCACACCTGCCTCCACCAGGGACGAGCCGCACGCGCACTGGCGCTAATTTCCAGACAGCGCTAGGCGGCCCGGAGGATCCGATCCCCCATCCAAGTCATCTCAGTCACCGCACTGCCACAGAGGACCGCCGGCCCGCAGCGAGGCCGGGGCCGGGCAGGCCCGCGCTGCACACTGGAGTGCCATTGTTCCCCGAAATGGGGGTCTCCGGGCGACAGAACAGGAGCAGATGGGCATCAGGGGACAAGATATGCAAGGCGATGGGTGGCGGCGCCGGAGAGACGGAGAAACACGTCTCACTCAGCCGCCATCTTAGCCACGCCCCCTGTATGTTGGATTTTTGTTGTTTTGATCTTGTTTTATTCAGACAAATATTGGCTATTTTTCTAAACTGGTGTGGACTCTTTTTGCAGTGTTTTCACTGTGTTACTGTGTGTGTGAGTACAAATGCTTTACACATTGCCTCTGAAACAAGTCTGACTGCTTGTGCCAAGATACCCAGGGGTTGAGAAGGGGTTATCTTAGCTGTGTGACTCCTTTATCCTCACTAGAGTGAGGGTCCCTAATTTGAAGGGGTGCAAACCGCTGCCAGTTAGAGATCCCATTTCTAACACAGTGCATGAAACCTCTGCCTCTGTTCCTTCTAAATGTTTTGCAATCTGGTGCCATGCCTATACATTGTGTAGGTGAATGCCCATCCCCCAATTTAGAACATTTACGTTTGTAGCTACACACCTGTCAAGCACAACAACCCCTGTTTAATCCCCAGCCAGCACCCGACGACCCGACCACCCCGCCATGCATAATACTACCCCTTGATGAGTGGGGCGGCCTTGAAAAGGACGATACAATTTTGGTAAGCCACTAGCTGTGGGTGTAACTGATGGAGTGTTAGTAGTTTCCATCCATTTTACCCAGAGCTCTGAGTCTACTTCTCTGCATTGATACTAAGGCATGCCCTAAACTCCTTATCATAGCAGATCAATACACACAGGTGTATTTTAAAAATGCCAAAGTTCAAGTGTCAATGTTCATCGGAACTCTTGGGCACCTTGCCGATTCCCATTCCTCTTATTTTGAACATTCCTTAGATTTCATTTCCCTCTACAGTCATTTTGATACATCGATACATTTGACTCTCCAAGGTTTCTCTGTAGTCTTTACTGTCAAACGTGCACCCAAATGCATTGTTTTTCCCATATATGGCTATTTCTTTCTATGATCAATACTGTCACTCTCACCCATTGCTTTGTCTCAAACATTTTAGTTTTTATCCTTCTCACTTTGATTTGTTTATTTACAACCTGTTTTGACCTGTTTCTGTTTAAACATCATGGTAATTAGCTTCTTTTGTAATTTGCCATGTTCTCCTTTATTACCATCCTCAGTCACCCCACCCCCACGACTTACAATTTTTAACTTGCCTTGTTTGTGTGCACAAAGACCACTATTTTTTCGTACCTTAATTTAAAGTCTTTTTTCCTTTGAAAAAGTCTTCTCTGGATGCCCCAACACTCTTCTCTTCGGATTTCTTCTTCTTGAAGCCTTTTGCTGCTCTTGACATCTGCAAAGCACCAACATTCGCCTCTCCTGGTAAACCTCTTTCAGTTATCCAATAGTCATTCGAAGGCAAAACTCCTTTTCCATTTCTTACACTCCCAAGTTCCCCCAAGTCATCTTCCTCACTGTCCTCATGATACTCTTATAATAGATCAAACCAGTCATCACATCTCCACCACTTGTACCTGGTTGTTCTCCATCTTCCACACCCGTCATACATTTTCCTTTCTTCTTTCGACAACAACATATCCTTTGCACACACCAAAGTATCCCTTAATGTCAAAGAGGCCACAATAAACACATGTGAACCTTCTGACTAATATATGACCCAACAGGTATCTTTCCATGTCTTTGTTCTGTGTCTTCATGTTCTGGGCTCTACCAACATCCTGGTCCAATCTAGTTGCCTGAACTCTGCCCCAGCAGGCATTGGAGACTCATTCATTCCTCTAACAACTGCTAAACTCTCAGAAACCTCATTAACCCACCTTTCTCTGCACTTTTCTGCAGCGGTCCTATTACTATTAGATAAATGCACTAAATCTTCCTGTGTATTGTCCACAGAAAATACATCCATTATCTACGCAATAGTATTCTCAAGCTATGACCCATATTATATATTAACTGTGCCGGCGCTTCACTTGTTTCCTCTCCCCTGTCTGCCCGAGCTGCTGCCCTCTGTAGTCAAGTTAAATCCGGCTCATCTGCAGATCCACTCAAACCAGATCTGTTTCTCAAGCTCCGCGATCCCCTCCTCCCGCCATGCTCAGAAGTAAACAGTCTTTCTCTGACTTCAGTCCATGTAGCCGGCCCTGGTAACATGCTGATGCAGCGGAGATTACCATCTCTACATATTCATACACACAACACTCAATTTGGGCCCATATACATTCATACATTCGGTGAGCTAGTAAATATCCCCTGGTCATCAATTTTGCTTTACCCTAGGAAACTCTTATACCAGTATTCTTACCATTCCTGTCTCCTTAGTATATGCACAGTCGAAAAGATCTTGTAGTCGATTAGAATAGGGAGGAAATACAATAATGCATTTAAATTCTATTCAAAAGAATCACAGACTCAGAAGGAGTTTCAAAAGTTTATCTGAATTAATAAATGTTGTGAGTCAAAGCAGAATACACATGGATAGTACCAGAATTCTCCATCAGGAAAAATAGTACTGTTAGCTTATAATCAATTTGCATTAATAAGTTCTTGCAATGACTGCACCTGAGGAGAGAAAGGACAGAGAACAAGTACGGAGCATTTACCCTAAATTATATTTACCTAGAAATGGTGTGAGGACCCCGACATCAGAGTGTCAAAGATTCAGGATCAGCTCAGGACAGGGAAGGTGACCTCTTCTAGTGTAACGCCAGCGTTACACCCCTCTCTGGTGCTACACTCTCCGGCTTGGACTCGTCCGGACCCCTTCCTAGATGTGCCTCCTCGGTTGTTCTGTGATTTCTCCCTAGTGTTGGATTCTTCAATCAGATTGCAGCAAAATCGGGCAGCATCTCAGCATAGCATCAGCATCTCAGCACCAAGAGTGTCTCACTATCTATAACTTACCTCTGTTATACCAATTCAAATGTATGATCCAACCCCCAAATGTTTCAATTCCATGTTCCCCCGCAATTTTATTGGGCCAAGCAGTGGAGTGAGGACATCACACCATACTAAGTGCAATATTTTTCTTTTGTCTATTGTCTAACTTCCCGCCCCTTAATTTTAATATCCACAAGCTTTATTCCCACAAGCATTTCATATGTGGATCGATAAGTCTATTACAATGTAACGTCCTCTTCCTCTCGTAGGGTCAAAAGTTGGGTTTCCCATGTCCTTGCTGGGCTTAGGGTTTGGCAGTCAGTCAATTACTTCACTTGTTCCAGGACAAGCAACCATTGCGCATGTGTAGAAGCCACAAGGAAACAGAGACGCGGTCACCCTCCAAGGCCCAAATACGAACTATTAATAAAGTCAGAGAAGAACATGTTAGAATACAAATATAAATGAATTCACTGTATACCACTTACTTCTACTCTAACCCCATTTACTTAATATATCTTTTGCATTAATGGCTTAGTAAAACTTACATAGGTTAGTTTCAGCACAGCATGTGTGTTAGTGCGTTACTTTGAAGCAGCCATATTAGAAGCTGTTGCGCAGCTGCAGAGTTTTTCCCCCAAGCGTCAGAAAACGTCATACTACGTAGATGTAGTAGACGCATGCGCAAAAGAGTTCCCGCGTTTTTTGCGGCCATTTTAGAACACTCGGATTATTCACTAGTGGAGCACATAGAAAAGCGTCCCCTAGATACAATATGTAGAATGTGGTGCAGAATTAATAATCGCGAACAGGTTGATTACAATGTTAAAGGTTATTTGAGAGGATTGCATACAAGCAAGTTTCTCTTTATGCAAAACCTTGCTCCATCAACCCCCTCTCTGATGTCATTTTATGCCATTACTAAATTTTATTAAATCAGATGCCAACTTTAGCATTCTACCATTTCAATGTCTTCAAATCTTTTATTCCTTCCTTTATCTTTCTTAAATTGTGATCCCTTTTATAGATATTTCCCTTCAATTCTTCAAGTCGTATTTCTTCTAATTTATTTTTCCTACCCTTCTCATTCACTTAGTACCTTTTTCTTTTCCCACTACATTTGCGGCAACACATTATCATCAAAACTAGCAAAGTTATGCCCATGATTGGCAATAATATTTGACCTAAGATTCTTTTACCTATGTTAGAAAACCAACTACTAATGGTGGAAAAACTATTTGTTATTTTCTTCCATACACTGTCAACCTCCAGTGGTTTCAGTTCCTCATCCAAATGAGTAATGTTTTTAATATATCTTCCAATCTCTACACTCTTGTCAGGTATATACGTTTAACAATGTTGCGCTTTCAGCATTTTACAGACTCCACCCTCTTTTGCCAATAAGATATCAAGGACAAGTTGATTTTGGAAAACCATAGATCTAACAGCAACTAACTCTGTAATGATCAGTAAAAATCCTCCAGCAGCGTCAGTAGATAACCGATCAACTACTGTTGACAATTGACAGATTTTTCGAGAATTCAGCAGAACCCCCACTGAAGGTATCAATGCACCAAATATGTTACCTACTATTTCAGAAAAAAACTAGCTCTTTTATATCTGGTTAGTCCACTACTGTCATTATTGCTTCCAGTGATTCCTTTAACATGATAGACTTTAGGGAATAATATTCTGAAATAGCAACTCCCATACCAGTGACCAGGCAACCTACAATAGGCGTTGCTTCCACAAATATAATAATTCCAGGAAATACTGGATCAGATCCTCCTTTTAGTCCCCAACCACCAATTACTAGGAAGTTATGTTCACATTCACTGGAACCAATAAATACATTGTTATATTCTGTTTTAAGTCTATGGAGACATATTTTTACTTTCTTTTCAAAATCCAAAGACATAGCAGCATGAGTCTTACCAGTTGCCAAATGATCTTCCCCTTCAGGCCATTTAGGTATCTAGGGTTTCGGTTCAGAGGCTCTTCTTTGGAAATCCTGTCTCCTGTGTTCAACTAAATTTGAAAATATATTTTCTTCTTCATGTAATTTACAGGTTAAGTTACGCTTATGTGCATCAGCTATATCTATTGTCTTCATTGTTAGGAAATATTAACCCATGAATTGTGAGTCTAAGGACAGGGTTCATGCTCTTTCGCATGGGAACTTCTGAAAATATTACATCTACATTTGAATAATAATACTGAAGTTTTCCAGTTCTATAGAATAAGCTAGCCAGTACACTACATGATACCATATGTCAAGGGTAAATGATGATAAGTTACCCCTTCAGCTACTGAATTTGGCAATTTCATGCAAACATAACAATCACTAACTTCCATAGTTTCTACAAAATGGACTAAGAGATTTGCAAATACATTTAAATCAGTTTCATTCTTAGCTACTGTGTGGTGTAAATCTAACTTATCTGGTGTTTCTAAGTCTACTCTATCTCTTTTAATATTTGCTACTTCTGTGTGTGCATTAGTACTATTCTGTTTGTCAGTAACCATCAAATACAGAATGGCTATTGCTAATATTATCCATATTACAAGGACTAATATTAAACTAAATATACAGATTCTACAACACTTCTTTATACAGCTTTGTTTTGGGTTTCCAGTAACTTTATCATCAGACATTTTTGGCCAAGAAGATTTGGCTCTTCTTTAATATAGAACCTGATATACGATAACACCTTAAGCGCCTTTTCTCTTTCAAGTCGTTCTCACTTCTTCCTCAATTTGTTCATCATTCAGCTCTTCATCACTTTCTTCATTTAAATCGAGGTTTTCAAAGTCTTCAAGAATAACATATGTCCACTCAGGACCCTTGAACTTGTTATTAAAAGCCTTCAATCTTTGACTCCTCCGCTTTGGTATAACCTTGGAAGGTCCAGATTGACTAGTTACTTCATTTACTTGATCGGGTTTTTCACTGATTGTCTTAAGACGGTATCTCAGTCTCTTGATAATTCTTGGCCAATTATCACCTTTTGGACTTTTCTTAAACTTCACTGCACTGCCAGGTTCTTCAAGACTCCTTTTGTTTTCTTTAGATTTTGGCACAACTTGATCATGTTCGTCCTCAGATTTCCTCTCTATCTGACCTTGACCAGGGCTTATTAATTTTGCCTGTTCTGCCTGGATGGGTTCATCTACCTCAATCTGACCCTGTTCAGGATTAGTGATGTCTGGTTTTTCTTCTGCATCCTGAACTTGCGTTTCTATGCCAATCTGGTCCTGTTCAGGTCTTTTTACCTCTTTATTTTTTTCTGCTTGAACGTTTTCTCAGAGTCCTAACTGTCCCTCCTCAGACTCCGAAATGGGGCTTTGAGTTTCTTCTGTCTGAGTATATTGTTCTCTCCTTAGCTGTTCCTGCTCAGGCTTCCTAACAGTCGTTTCACTACTTTCCTGAGCGAGTTCTTCTACACCTGTTGTCTGTTTAACTGTGTTTGACTCCTAGTTCTTATAAGTACTTCAGGTATGTCCACCACTGGGATCCAGTCGTCCTGATAAGTGCTCGGTTGTTCTTGGGCAGCTACTTCAGCATCTTCTATAGGAAGTTCTTCAGCTGCACAACCTTCAGCACCATCAATTTCTCGTCTCAATTGAAACTCTTCTTCTTCAGGAGCTGGTACCCTTTTGGAATGACTTGCATGGATCCAATTAGGCAATCCTGCACACTTAACAGGCGTTGAGGTAGTCAATATTAATTGATGCAGTTTATCCCACCTTGGTGCTAGGCACGATTTTCGTGTGTGATTCTTCACAACTACCCAGCCACCGGGATTCAGATCATGCACTTGGTTCAGCTGTCTGTTGAAAGCGTCTTCCCCAACCTGATGAGAGATAGAATGCACTCTGTCAGCCAACTCTTTGCAATACTCCAAAACCAAGTCATCAGTTATATTCAACAGCTTGTGTCCTGGTGCACATGCCTGTCTCATTGCTCTTTCCATGAGTATTTCATGGGGACTCAGTCCAGTATTTCTGTCTGGAATACTTCTGAGTCCCATCAGAACAAGAGGCAAAGCATCAGGCCATTCCAGTGGGGTGGATTCACACACCTTTCAGAGTCTTGATTTGATTGTGCCATTCAATTGTTCTACCGCTCTAGAAGCCTCTGGGTGGTAAGCGCAGTGCAATTTTTGTTCGACTTTGAACGCTTCACAGATTAGTTGAATTATTTCATTATTAAAATGAGATCCTCTATCTGATTCATTCGTTACTGGAAAACCAAATATGGGAATGAGTTCTCTTAATAAAAGTTTGGCCACTGTCAAGCTGTCAATTTCTTCGAGTCGGGTATGCCTCCACCCACTTTGAAAATAAACAAATTATGACAAGCACATATTTCAGCCCTCGACAAGCAGGCAGTTGAATGAAATCTAATTGGAATCTCACAAAAGCACCTTATGCCTTTCCAATCTTTCCCATGCAGACCACAGTTTTCCTGCCAGGGTTCATTTGTTGACATATTAAACATCTCTGGCAAAGGCTCTCTGCTACATTCCTGAACCTTGCGTTAAACCAATCTTGTCTGAAAAGTCGAATCATTGCATCCCTACCCATATGTGTGTCTCCATGGTACATTCTAGCCATTGGTGCAAGCATACGGTCTGGCATGACTGGTCTGCCATCATAACAAACCCACACCCCATCTTCTGCCCTTCTTTGACATCCTATTTCACCCACTCTTCCTTTTCTCTCATGTCTACTGCATTCTGCAGATCTTTCACTTCTTCCCAGTTTCCCACTCCTGCAAGTAGCATAAGTTGGCAGCTGATTCCACAAGTTTCGATTTTCTTGTTTAAGGCAATCTTATGCCTTGCACAGTGTTGGGCAACCTGGTCAGCATATCGGTTACCGGCTGTCACATAGTCATTTCTTGATTGGTGAGCGGCACACTTAACCATGGCCACCTCTTTTGGTAATTGAATTGCCTCAAGTAATTCTTTCATAAAAATTCCATTTTTCATACGAGTCCCTGAAGAAGTCAGGAAATCCCTCTGCATCCACAGTTGGCCAAAATCATGCACAACCCCATAACCATATTGACTGTCAGTAAATATGGTTACTCTCCAACTTTTCCCAATTTTGCATGCCTTAATTAAGGCGATCAATTCAGCAATTTGTGCAGATTTGACTTCTGGCAAATAGGATGCTTCGACTATTCCAGTTAAGCAGCACTCAATCCTCCCTCCTCATGTCTCATGCATGAGCCGTCTACAAACAGCTCATGTTCTGCATTTTTCAAAGGTTCTTCTTGAATGTCAGGGCATGGTTTGGAGTTCAGCCACATCAAGACATTCATGCTCAACCTCCCTCACTTCTTCCTGGTAAGGATCAGGTAGTAAGGTGGCTGGATTTAGAACGGTACACCTCACTATTATCACATTTTCAGCTCCCAATATTATTCTTTCATATTTTGTCAGTCTACTGGGAGTAAGGTACTGTGTTCGTGTCCTGGTCAGTAAAATCACCACTGCATGAGGAACGTACACCGAGACAGGGTGTCCCATCGCAATTGACTCACTCTGCTCTATGCTTACGCAAGTTGCAGCAACAGCTTTCAGGCAACCCGGTAATGCGCAGGCCACAGGATCCAAGGTAGCAGAAAAATAGGCCGCTGGACTTCTCATCAATCCGTGTCTTTGAGTCAGTACTGAAAGTGCACAATTACCCCGCTCATAGCAGCATAAAGCAAATTCTTTTGAATAGTCGGGCATGCCCAAAGCGGGTGCTTCACACAAATACTCCCGCAATTTCTTAAAAGCTTCTATACTTTCATCGTCCCATTCTATAGGATCCTTTGCTCTTTTTCTGGTCATTTGTATCAGGGGTTTGCCAGTAAAGCAAACCGTACAATCCACTGTCTACAATACCCTACAACTCCCAGGAACATTCTTACTTGTTTTGGGTTCGTGGCAGCTGCATTTGTCTTATTATTCTGCTTCTTTCAGAGATCACTCTTCTAATTCCTCTTTCTATTTGATGTCCCTGGTATTTGACTGAATTTTAACAAAACTGAAGTTTCTCAGGGCACACTTTATGTCCACCCTTCGCCAAATGATTTAGCAATGCACTTGAATCATTAACACAGTCTTCTCGTGTATTTGACGCCACCAGTAGGTCGTCAATATATAGTACCAGGACTGACTCTCTGGGCAATACAAGAGATTCAAGGCTTTTTTTGAGAATCTGATTAAAGATTGAAGGGCTTTCTGTGTACCCTTGAGGCACACGATTCCAAACATCAACATGCTCGTCAATTTTGAACGAAAATAAAAACTTGCTATCTGGATGCAATGGAATAGAAAAGAATGCATGACATAAATCGATTACTGTGAACCATCCTGCTTTCCATGGTATCTGATAAAGAATCACAGCTGGATTAGGCACTACTGGGCAGCATGGTACAACAATTTTATTAATTTTCCTGAGGTCTTGGACCACCCTATATTTCCCGTTAGGTTTCTTAATGCCAATTATAGGTGAGTTACAAGGGCTACTCATTATTTCTTTCAGGATACCTCGTTCAACCAATCGCTCAATCTCTGCTGTGACACCTGATTTTACTTCTGGACTCATTTTGTATTGTCGGGTATTCGGGTAAACAGCACCTTCTTTCACAGTCACTTTTAAGGGATTTACATTTGCCATTAATCCTATTTCTTTTCCATTCAAATCCGATATATTTGCATTTACAGTCAGTTTGGCTTCTGCAGGTAATTCATTTTGTGTCATCATTGAATATAATTCATTTACTTCTGTTCCCTGTTTAGCTAACATGAACTTGTAAACTCCATCTTCATCTGGGGTTTGTATTGCAACATCATCCGGTGTGCAAAATATGGTGCAATTCATTTTGCACAACAGGTCTCTTCCAAGGAAGTTTACAGGGCTTGAGTCGCAGACCACAAACTTATGCATTTCTTTAAAATTACCAATGCGCACCTCCATGGGTTCTGTGATTGGAGTGCTAATCCGTTTGTTTGAAACACCTACATCTTGAATGTTCTCTCCCAAGAGGGGCTTGTTAGGGTTGTCTGCTGTTCTCACAGTAGACCTGGTAGCACCAGTATCCAGCAAGAAGGTAATATCATTTCCCTTTATTTTACCCTCTATATAAGGACCTGACTGATCTACCGGTAGGGATGCGCCAAGTACGCATTCCCCTTCCTCCCCCCTCGCGCACCGTCATTCTTGATCATAATCAATCAGTGGGTCCTGCAAAAAAAACGGTGATGTTACGAACATTTTCTTACCACTTCCTTCTGGAAAATTTCATCGATGGACTTTGATTGCCAGCACGGCATGTGCTGCTTAATCATTTGAGATATATCCAATCTCAGCTCTGTCACAAATCTATCCACAAAATGAGTCATGTCTTTATTTTCTAAACTTTCAAGGGGAATTTCACTCTTCAGAAAGGTGATTACCTGATGATACTTTTACATAACATCCCTTGACGGGGCACCTGTTTTTGCGTCTCTTGGTTATTCCTCACTAGGCCAATCCACAGTAATCTTACATTCTGTCCACAAATCTGCAGGTACTACTATGTCAAACAGACCATCCAGATCCTTCATTAAAACCTTTGAAACTTTCACAAACCTCTCAACTTGTTGGTACCATTCCACTGGTTTCTCACTCAATTTTGGGAAATCATTTGTAAAAGAAAAAATATCCTGTCTGTTCCATGGTACATATACGTACCCCCCTCCGGGTACTTCTCTCATCGGAGACAACATTTCAGCTTTTTCTGTTTCCCTCACAACATATTCAGATGTCGTTCGATTTACTTGTACCTCTTCCTTTTTCTTTGCCCATCTAACTTTCCATCTTTTAAGATATCCCCACTTTTGCAACAGAAATAACTATTCCCTGATCTGCAACTTTCTTCCAGACACATTCATATTTTCCAAATCCTTATCAAAAAATTCTGCTCTTTATTGTTTCTGCAACACCTTTGATTTTCCATTGTCAATTCCCATTTCAGACCTCAAATTAGTCAGCTTTTCATGAAATGTTTTTGTATTTCGTGTAATGCTTCTACAGATAAACAGTAATTCTTCTTCACTGTATGTGTTTAACCTGTCTAGGCCCACATTTCCAGCAACCATTTCTTCCAATTCTACTCTCAATTTAAAAATGTCTAATAGTTTTGGCTGTGACTTTGGTTTCTCTATTTCTTGAGACCATCTCTCTATATCTTCTGGGGTTACTATTGTGGCACTTCTAGTTCCTGATGACGTGCCTAGTCTAACTTCCTTTGAACAACTGGGCAAATTTATTTTCGTGGTTTCCGTTATTGGCTCTCTTATGAGTAAATCCATTAATGATATTACTGATTAACATTCACTTTCTTGATCGTCTATTAATATCTTTTCTTTTCTAGGTTCTATGCTTGGGGTAGGCATTACAGGAATTTTAGGACAGTTTGATTTTTCTCCATACAATGGAACTACCGGACCTATTTTCACTGGTATGGTCAATGCCTCGGGATACGCATTTATCTGAGCTATTTTCTGAATTAACTCATCTCTATTCTTATTTATTGCCTCCTTTTTCTTTTCTTGAAGTACTCTATCTGTGGTGTCATGTACTATCAGTGGAACCAATTGTGTTCCTATCATGGGGGCACTAGGGGTCATTCTGTTAAATCCATCATTATAAGGTGGAGGACTTTTCATCAATATGTCTTCTAGGTATCCCTCTTCTGCTTCTCCGCTACCTAACATGGTTAAATGCTTGGTTTTCTCTGTACATTTACCTCCCATCTGCTCTTCTGATAAAATAGGACATAACCCTTCTGCCACCATGGCCTGTCTCCATTGTTTCATTTGGCTATCTCTAGTTTCTCGGGGAAATTTGGGGTAATATTTGCTTAAGGTCCTGTTACTTCGGGGTCTGTCCCGTTCAAAGGCTTCCATTTCCCATTCTTCTAAAGCTTCATATTGAGTCAATCTAGGTCTGGGTTCTAATTCATTCATTCGTGTTCTCAAGTTGTGCAATATTCTCCCATTAAAGCTTCCGTATTCGGGAAATGCTAATATACCACCATCCTTTGTGTATTCTACCCAGTTGTCTAACCATATACAGGTATGATAGCCTCTCTCCACAGTCATGTCAGATGCAGGCGTATTTGGAGGAGGAATGAGAATCCCCTCTCTACTCTTGATGGGTTTGTCCTTTTTTAAATAATTCTTAACTTTTTGTTGAAATGTCATTTTTCCCTTTTCTCCGTACATTGCGTGCTTGTGCTTATTAAGGTACTGCTCGTAAGCAAACCCTACAAACCTTCTATCTGGTCTAGTCCCTGTTAATGTTGGATCGTACATGCAATCTCCTCTATCTATTAATATTCTCGGGATTTCTATTTTGTCAACCAATCAGACGCTTGCTTTAATTCTAAAAATTCTCCAATACCAGCGCGTTTTCTATTCTGACGACCAATCAATTTCTACTCTGCTCGCCCACTCAGCCAATTCTTGCGCGGATTTTCTGTGACGTCAGTATCACTCCTTTCTACTGACCCCTCCTTTACAATTTTGCATCAACTACACACCCGCTATTTCAACCAATCCCAGATCGGCTCCAGTGACGTCAGTGTAGCACCCGCAACTGACCCCTCCTTTACAAGGTAATGCGAAAACTTATTTTCTCACAATTCTTCACACAAATTTCATTCATTAACAGCGTATAAACATTTGCTATTGTGTCTGAACCACTAATTCAAAGAACATTAAGATTTATTTCACTAAGAGTAAAACTCTTCCGCTTCCTCTTCACACACTGCGAGTAAATCCCTTCCGCTTACTCTTCACACAAGCATCAGAGAACCTGCTACTCTTTCAGTATTACCCTTTCTAGATGATATAATACCAAAACTTCACCAGAGCACTCCTTGCTAACAATTATTACAAGAACTAACATACAAGAAAAAATGTCCCTAACTTAGTGCTTCTAGTCCTGTGTAACTTTCAGCACCTTCTCGATCCAGACCAATAACCTCACTGCAGTGTGGCTTCCACTTGCCACCCGCTATTCAATATTCCCGGGAACTTCCAGACAGCATGAAACAATACATAACGGGTTTTGGTTAAAACATAAATCAATAATTCAATTTCAAATACAATCCTCACCTAACTAACTATACTAACCATGCCTCTGCTACCAAGAAAAACTGATGCAGCGGAGTTTACCAGCTCTACACATTCATACACACAACGCTCATTTGGGCCCATATACATTCATACAATCAATGAGCTAGTAAATATCCACTGATCATCAATTTTGTTTTACCCTAGGAAACCTTTACACCAGTATTCTTACCATGCCTGTCTCCTGATTAAATGCACTGTCGAAAAGATCTAGTAGTAGATTAGAATAGGGAGGAAAATACAATAATGCATTTAACTTCTATTAAAGAACCACAGACTCAGAAGGAGTTTTAAAAGTTTATCTGAATTAATAATTTTGTGAGTCAACTCAATATACACATAAATATACCAGAAATCTCCATCAGGAAAATAGTACAATTAGCTTATAATCAGTTTGCATTAATAAATTCTTGCAATGACAGCACCTGAGGAGAGAAAGGACAGAGAGCAAGTACAGAGCATTTACCCTACCATTATATTTACCTTGAAATGGTGTGAGGACCCCGACATCAGGGTGTCGGAGATTCAGGATCAGCTCAGGACAGGGAAGGTGAGCTCTTCTAGTGTAACGCCAGCGTTACACCCCTCTTTGGTGCTACTCTCTCCGGCTCGGGCTCGTCCGGACCCTTCACTAGATGTGCCTGCTCGGTTTTTCCGCGAATTTCCCTAGTGTTGGATTCTACAGTCAGATTGCAGCAAAATCGGGCGGCATCTCAGCATAGCATCAGCATCTCCGCATCAAGTGTGTCTAACTATATATAACTTACCTCTGTTATACCAAATTCAAGTGTATGATCCACCCCCAAATTTTTCAATTCCATGTTCACCCGTAATTTGATTGGGCCAAGCAGTGGGGTGTGGACATCACACCATCCTAAGTGCAATATTTTACTTTAGGCTATTGTCTAATTCTCCTCCCCTTAATTTTAATACCCACAAGCTTTATTCCCACATGCATTTCATTCGTGGATCGGTAAGTCTTTATACATTGTTGCTCCATCTTCCTCTAGTAGGGTCAAGAGTTTGGTTTCTCATGTCCTTGTCGGCTTAGGGTTTGTCAGTCAGTCAATTTGCATCACTTGTTCCACGGCAAGCAGTCGTTTTGCGCATGTGTAGAAATCACAAGGGAATAGAGACGTGGTCACCCTTCAAGGCCCAAATACGAACTATTAATAAAGTCAGAAAAGAACATGTTAGAATACGAAAATAAATGAATTCACTGATGTTAGATCTGGCACCTTGGCGTGAGTCTCCCTTCTACTTTTTTGTCGCTGTGCCTTATGTGTTTTTATGGTGTTGGCTGCTCAGAGCACAGTGCCACTGCCAACCTGTGCCACCATGCAAGTGCTCCCTAGGTAAAATGTATATGTTGGTTGGATTCCATGATTGGCTTATTTGGTTTACTATCAGACCCCAGTAAAGTGCACCAGGAGTGCCAGGGCGTGTAAATACAAATGCCGCTGGTGGGCTGCAGCACTGGTAGTGCCACCCACAGAAGCGGCCTGGTAAAATGTGTCTAGGTCTGCCAATGCAGAACCTGCGTGCAGTCTGGTACTGACATGCTGACTGGCAAGTGCACCCATTTGCCAGTCCCTAAACCTTCCCTTAACTTTATGTTAGTCACCCCTATGGTAGGCCCAAGGGCAGGGTGCATTGTAGCATAAGGTAGGACAAGCCCTGATGTGTGTGGCATGTCCTAATAGCGAATTACAGCCGTTTTCGTTTTTCACTATTGTATGGCTACCCTGTTCTCATAGGCTAGAATGGGCTGTTAAGATTGTTACATCCTATGATCCTAACAGACCCAGGGAACGTGGTAGAAAATCGAGTTTAGTATGCCTGAACTCAGAATAATAAGGCACATCTTTTAGTAAGGTTTATTTTAATATTCTGCGTTTTCAAATGCCACTTTTAGAAAGTTGGCCTTTGCTTGCCTAACCATTTCAGCCCGCCTCTGCGTGATGTGTATCTGCTGTCTGGCTTGTGTGAGTGACAGGGCTGGGGAAACCCAGATGTGCAGGGCTAGGTAGCCTGGTGGTGAATAGGAAGATTGGCAGGTAGATGGGTGGGAGGAGTACACCTGGACTCTGAATAGTGCTGTGCTCTGCCACCACAATGCTGGCTCCGCCCCCTGTGGAGCATCTGATGGCTCTGCCCTGCACCCTGAAAGAAGAAGCCTGCATCGCATCAACAAAGTGCTCCAGAACTGGACTGAACTAGGCAAGGGCCCCCCTGGCCTGGGAGAACAAAGGATTTATGGTATAAATGTAGGAGCCCTGCTCCTAAGAATCTAGATCCTGACCTGCCAAGAAGAAACCTCTGTCCGACCTGAAGGAACTGGAAAAGCTGCATGGAGGAGTACTGTCCCTGACCTGGGGGATTGGCCTGCGGTGGTTGCCTTGCTGCTGAAGAAGAGGAAGAAAATACTCAAGAAACTTTTATTTGGCTTGTGCTGAGAGATCTCCAAGGGCTTGTGAGTGAGCTTGCCCCCTGAACGAAGTCCCAGGACCAGTGGACTTCACCGCCGTGAGATCGCCTTGGACAACGGACCGTTTTCCCCGCATCTTCGACTCGAACTGCTGCGCACGTCTCGCTGATCGCAGCGTACCCCCTGCAAGCTGGTATCCCGCTGTCCTGCCCGAACAAAGCGTCTGAGGCCCCTCTACGAGCCGTAGCTCGCACCGCAAAGGAAGGTATCGTCCGGCCTGAGCAATGCGACTAACAGGCCCCTATGAGCTGTAGCTCACACCGTAACGGAAGGACTGCGAACCGTACTTCTATCCCCTACGAACCGTACTGTCCAGCGTACGCTCCTTTCCCCTGCTTTGGGAAGGCTGCGGTGCGTACGGAAGTCACGTACGTCTCCCCTGAGTGGAGCGTATTGTTCGCTTGTGTCCAGCACTTTAACTCAAGATTGCCGATCTCACTGTACGGCGTGAACGCCGCGACGAACATTGAAATCACCGTACCTACGCACCGTCCCCTGAAGCCCTGCACACCCAAGGTCCAACGTACCGTAGTACGCACCGCACCAGGAGGACAACGCACCGTACATTGCGCTTGATGTCAGCGCAGCCTCCGTGACGAACTCACCAAAAGGTAAAGGTACTGTGCCTGTTCGCACCGTAGGGTGTACGCTTCATCCCGAAGCGCCTACAGTGCATGTGAGACCCGTTCCCAAGAAGTCTTTACCACGTACGAAGCGTACGGAAGGGAACGAAGAGCACAGAACTTTAAAACAAGCCTAATCTATATATATAAAGTGCTGTTTTTTATATATCCCAGTGTGGAGTCCATTTGTGGGGTTGTCACTGAGTTACTGTGTCTGTGTTCACAAATGCTTTACCTAAACGCTCTGAGATAGGCCTTGTCTGGTCGCGCCAAGCTACCTAGAGGGTGAGCAGGGGTTATTGTTGGAGTGTACCCCCTTACCCTGACTAGAGGAAAGGTTCCCTGCTTGACACAAGTACCTACCTGTGCCAACCAGAGAACCCGGATTCTAACATTGGTGGCAGCGGTGAGGATTTCGAATTTGCGTTTGTGATACATACACAGTGATTGGTGAACGCCACATAGTGAAGGCTGACCAATAGCGCGACCACTTACTTTTAATTCGCATTTTTGCTGGAAATCGCCAGTTGTTAAAAAAAGAAATCCCCTGAGCGGAGCGTATTGTTCACTTGTGTCCAGCACTTCAACTCAAGATTGCCGATCTCACGGTACGGTGTGAACGCCGCGACGAACATTGAAAGCACTGTACCTATGCACCGTCCCCTGAAGCTCTGCACACCCATGGTCCAATGTACCGTAGTACGCACCGCACCAGGAGGACAACGCACCGTACATCGCGCTTGATGTCAGCGCAGCCTCCGTGACGAACTCACCAAAAGATAAAGGTACTATGCCTGTTCGCACCGTAGGGTGTACGCTTCATCCCGAAGCGCCTACAGTGCGTGTGAGACCCGTTCCCAAGCAGTTTTTACCACGTATGCAGCGTATGGAAAGGAACGAAGCGCACAGAACTTTAAAACTACGCTAAACCCAAGAACACTTTGTCTAATAAGTATTGTGGGCCGCCAAACGTTATCTGGTCTTGTGCTAAGCCTAATCTATATATATAAAGTGCTATTTTTATATATCCCAGTGTGGAGTCCATTTGTGGGGTTGTCACTGAGTTACTGTGTGTGTGTTCACAAATGCTTAACCTAAACTCTCTGAGATAGGCCTTGTCTGCTCACGCCAAGCTACCTAGAGGGTGAGCAGGGGTTATTGTTGGAGTGTACCCCCTTACCCTGACTAAAGGAAAGGTTCCCTGCTTGACACAAGTACCTACCTGTGCCAACCAGAGAACCCGGATTCTAACAACTGTATACCACTTACTTCTACTTTAACCCCATATACTTAATACATCTTTTGCATTAATAGCTTAGTAGTACATGCATGAGTTAGTTTCAGCATAGCATGTGCATTAGTGCATTACTGTAAAGCGGCCATTTTAAAAGCTATTGCGCAGCTCCAAAGATTTCCCACCAAGCGACAGAAAACGTCATACTACGTAGATGTAGTAGACGCATGCGCAGAAGAATTCCCGCGTTTTAGAGGCCATTTTAGGACAATCGGATTACTCATTAGTGAGGCACATAGGAAAGCATCCCCTAGATACAGTAAGTTGAAGTGGTGCACTGTTAGTACTCACGGATAGGTTGATTATAGTGTTACAGGTTATTCGAGAGGATTGCATACGACCAAGTTTCCTTTTACGTGAAACCTTGCTCCATCACCGGCAGATGGAGCGCGTGATCACTATGTGTGCTAAGTTCTTATTGGCAATGTGTACCTAAGTCATGTGGCATCTGACTTTTAGGGTGTTTTTAGGAATGCGTGTACCTCCTCCAGCCATGTGCGCTTTATTTGGGGAATCTACCCTGACCATTGTAGTGACACTGCACCAATCTGTGGGATTGGTCAAGAGTTTCCTGCCCGGGCATTTGCCTGCCAGCTACACCCCCTCCCACCTGTGACCTATCAATCAGCAATCTCGGGCCGAGGTCTCAGGACCTGCTTGACTACATATTTGCGAGTTGAGGTTGATGTAGAGTTTACAATGCGTGATTCTATTAATAAGGACGAGATACTTATACATCAACAAATGCATCCACTTCCATATTAACACGTTCGTGCACCACATTGTCACGTTACTGCACTTGGCCAGGTCAGCATTCGAGAATGGAGTCACAATGTAGAAATGATTGAAGGACGGTTAGTTCTCTTCAGTTCAAGAACCTCTGTGAATCCATTCTGGAACATTTCTACTGGAAAGATGTCTCATCCATGGTGGGTCCCGATTGCATGATGCGGGCATCCACCATACTGACCACAGGAGAGAGCGTAGGTAACTCTGAAGTTTAAAGATCTAAGGAGGACCTAGGGTAACCTTTCCAGCAGATGAACTGAAGAGACCTCCGGTGACTTTGAGCTTTTGACTTGGCTGCAGATGAGATTTTTTCCAAATTTAGTATTCAGCTGTTATTCTTCAAAATAGATCAAACTTTCAGAGCATCCTGAGCCATTGTGCAATAGTTTGGAGCCTATTTCAGCCAGATGTCCAGGTACAGGTGAGGTCAGATGCCATGTGTGTGTGTGGAATCACAGCCTGTAGAACAAGCACCTTTATGAATACGCAGTGAGCTGACTTCAGAGCGAATAGGAGGACCTGGAACTGAAAATGACCCTCAGGAGTTTGAAACCTAAGGAAGCATTGGGAAGATGTTAGAAAGAGTAGGCGGAACATCATTTCAAGGATACCGCAGGTATTGCAGACTGGTGGGCCCACATTCCCAATGGAAGAGTCTTTCTGAATGGTTTTAATTCCTTCAGGTCTATGATTGGATGAAAATCTCCTGAAGGCTTTGGCGCCAGAAACAGAATAGAACAAATGCTTTCTTTCTCCTCAGATGATGCCTCTGGCCCTGACTGCTGTTTATGAATTCCAGTGGCCCTGCTGGTGGTTTTATGGGAATGTTGAAATGATGTCCCTGCACGCCCAATGGCCGCACAGCGAACCATCCTCGACCGCACCCCTTCCACATTCTTTCCTTCGCGTGCCAAGGAAGTGCACAACCAACTCCAGCAGAAGGAAAAAATAAAGCGACCACTACACTTACCAAGCAGTGAGAAAATGCCATTTTCTATTTTGAGCAATAAATAAAAAATGGCCAGTATTTGAAAGTTGTCACGCAGGAGGCTTTGTTTGAAGCCTCAGCTACTTAAAGAAGGATTGTGAACCCCAGGCAGAAAAAAAGGAAATGCCACAATAGGTGCAAGTGTAGTGACAAGGAGACATACCCTGGGGTTTGCTCTGTTAATGATCTCTGGTATGCTGAGATTAATATGGAAGTGGTGTTGTGGTGTAAATAGGAGGACCTATGAAACTTCCTGGCACCATCTGGTGTGCTTGTTACACTAGGGGCTTCCTGCAGTCTCAACAGCGACATCTAGTAACAAACTGTGGTACTGCACTTCCGTCAGAAAATGCTCATCTGTTTAACAAATGGATTCTTAGCTTGTTTCAAAAAATGATACAAGTGATGCAACAATTTGCCCCCAAGCACACACGTAATTCCAATTTTCAATAACTGTTATTATTTGCAACCTGAAAACAAAATCCCCAATGCTGCCTTCCCCAGCAATATGATCCTTAAACGGAGATTTTTTTATAGCAAAAAATTATCTTTGATGTAAAAGTGAAAAAAATATCCAATTCAAAAGTCTCACATGTAGCTCTAACTAGCATAGCCAGTGCAGCTGCTCTGATGGTTTACATAAAAATCACCTAATACGCACCCCGGTAATGACCTGTAAAAGAGAAAACAAAGTATAACTTACAGGTTTTTTGGGTAAAAATAGTCTTTATTTTGATAACAGAATGTAGGACATTTTCAATAAGAACAGACCCAAAAGGCTGGCACATGTACTATGCCAATGTGATAACCTGTACACACCTGTATAATGGCCTGTATATGTCATTTTAATAACCTGCAATAAGGGAACCAAATGAAGTGAACAAATGTAACAAGCATTGACAAAGCCAATAAGTCACGCCTTTGGGAGACACAGAGGACGATGTGCAGCATGGCTATAATAAAAAAAAAGTCTGGGCCACTTCATAACACTTTTTAGGTCTCGCCTACGCAGCGCGCATTCGCTGAATAGGGGGGACCTCTTGGAATCCATCCTCTTTTTTCCCCAAAAACGTGCATGCGTTGCATTGCTGTCAATGGCAATGCGTGCACGTTTGGCGATTCCCTTGTGGGAGCGAGCTTTGGCGACACCTGTTAGCAATTATCGCGCTCGCTCCCGCAAGGTAAATGCTGCGCGTCCCAGCTCTCGGCCACACTCCCTCCCACTTATTTTACTTGCGGATGCTCGGAGCATCGTGACAGGCCGGGCTTCCTGCGCGTTCCTTGTATACATGGCACCCTCCATACACTCTCCTGCCGAAGCTTTGAACTGCAGCATGCAGACTCGGTGGTTTTGCGGGTCTCAAATCTTATACAGTTAACGTCACGGAGTCATCCTTCCCCCTCATTAAAGGCATCGAGCCCTGTCTGGCTTTATCTTCATGTTTGAGCGGTGGCGGTAGCACGGGGTCGCTCAGTACGGACTGCCAGGTCCCCGGAGGCAGAAATGGGGCTGGCCGAACGCAACGTCTGCCGGGAGACCTTTTTGGGGGTTTTTTGTGGCCAAAATGCAAAATATTTCAGTCATTGCGCTCCTAAGCTGATTTTGCAAATCGCGAAATGCTGGAGAGCTGTATAATGAAGTTTCAAGAATATTTATTGAAATACATAGGCATTCACTTTCCCAGTGTGTCTAATTCCTTTTAGAGATGGTTTATATTGTTCTGGGAATGGTCTGCACAATCCATATTGTGTCTTTCTCTTTATGTGCACTGGCATCTGCACCTTGCACTGTAATTGATGCCACTTTCGCATAATCATGCACTATGCATTGTGTTCTTTTACATGTTATGCTGTTTTAGCCTTTTGGCATATGTACGATGTTTTATTGTGGTTTCAAGGAGATTGATGAGGAGTATTATTTTATTTTAAGAACACATTTTTAATGAGCTATTGCAGAATAATGATTTATAAAAAAGAGAAATTAGTGAATATGATATATCAAATACATAGTAATAAGATGGGAGGGTTATCAAACATAAGTCGGTCTTCATCCTTAATACAGCTCTAAATATCCTGTTTAAAACTATACAAATGGAAACAAAGAATTCTTCAAGTAAACACATCAGTTTTAGCCCATACTTTTGCACCTATTTTCCTCCCCCACCTGCCTTTAATTTTTAAAAATGCAGATTCAGTCTCAAACACAGGGTACATCGGCTGCTAACAATATGTGTATTCGGGAGGCGCGTGATCCAGCAGGGCTTGAAGTGAAGCTTTTTCAATATTATATACAAGCCATAGTTGCTGCTTATTTATCTTATGCAACTAGCAACCATTGACAAAGCCAATAATTCTGACTTCTAGATATGCTGTTACTTGTTGTATGATATATCTGGATGCAATGACAGAAACAGCAAAATACGAGTTGGGCAGCACACTGTGCTAAGCACAGATTTTTACCTCAGGTGTGTTCAGCTACGCCCTTAATTACATTGGCAACGCCTCTTTGAGAGAACCCCAGTTTTTTCATCCCACTTAAACCCCTGACTAACCCTGTAAGAGAACCTGAGGCGTTCCAGACAACAAATCAATCGTCAAGTGGCCACATATCATGGGCAACATTTTCAGCATGCTATGGCTATTTAACCATGAGCTCTCAGTTCACTGGAGTTTTTCATTTAGTCTATAAAATGTTGACATGGGATTATGGTGAGTTACTCTTTTCTGTTAAACTTGGCTTAGCAAAAGTGGGATCATGTTGTACTCCAGTTTCAACTTGTGCAATGTGTCCAACGTATATGGAGAGGGTAGAAATGCAATCTTATGGTACGCTACAAAACACGAAAATTGTAAAGAAACTAGGCTCCCACCACAGTGTACTTTTTATTTTGGTGGCATCTGTGTATAAGAAGCTGCTTCTTGGAGAGCAAGGCAAGAAATGTTGTTGTGTTCATGGAAACTATAGCTCTACTTCTACTTCCAAAGGCTGGTGTTGAGAGCACGTTATAAAAAAAAAGTATTGGCATAGCCAATAGCTCTCGCCTTTGGGACCTTATAAGTGTTTAGTTATCCAGCACAATATCCTTTGTGCGACAACATCAACTGTTGCATGGCTAAACACTTCTAAGGTCCCAAAGGCGAGACCTATTGGCTATGCCTATGCTTGTTTTTCTTATGGTGAGTTGAACTGTGGCAGCAATGCAGCCAGTGGGGGCGGGGGAGCAACATTGACAAAGGAGGTGTGAGGGTTAGAAGTAACACAAACAGCTTAGAAATAAGGACAACGGGGTGGGAGACTTACAAGCAACATGGAAAACAGGAAGGTGGGAGGTAAAGAAGGGACAGGACAACGGGGGGGGCTGCGGGTGAAGAAGCAACACAGACAAGGGGGACGGAAGATGCAAGGCACACAATGGGCGTTGTCTGTGATGCCATGCGCAGTCTGTAAGTGAGACATCAAAATAGAAAAGAGACTAAGGGCCAGATTTAGAGTTTGACGTGGGAGAGCCGCTAACTCAGGCCCCAGGTCTCATTGGGCGCATTCTTCCACGTCTTACGACAAGGGCATTGCCACTTCCATCTTGCACGGCTCTTGTTGGCAGCCACTTTTCTTCCATTCCTTCCAGCACTGCTTCTTGCATTTCCGGGAGATATGTTTATTTCGAGACAATTTGCTGTGCCGACGTTTTCCTGTGGGGCAGAAGAAAGGTCTGTAGGTTTGGGGAACACGACAATTCAAATTTTTTTGCTATTTTGGGGAATTGTATACATTTATTGCATAAGCCCATTTGTCCAGAGTTAAGAAACATGGTTGATGGAAGGGCCCAGCACCCCACTATCTGTTCACATCTGACAGAAGTGCACAGCACCCCAATATCTACTCATGTCTGATGGAAGTGTCTAGAACCCCAATGTATTGTCACACCCAACTTGAAGTCCATGTACCTCAGTGTTTATGGATATCTGCTTGAAAGGCTAACACCGTGGGTTCTAGAGAGGTTTTATTGAGGT
Organism: Triturus cristatus; assembly: GCF_964204655.1. Lineage (NCBI taxonomy): Eukaryota > Metazoa > Chordata > Amphibia > Caudata > Salamandridae > Triturus > Triturus cristatus. The sequence continues at coordinate 34,497,022 of NC_140590.1, read as the reverse complement.
GCCCAGCACCCATGAGTAAGCCTGCCCACTGTTCTGCAGCTCGTAGTCCTTAGCGGTGCCCTTACACACCTGGATTGTCAGAGAGGGCTGAGACTGACATGAGTGTGTCAAACTATGTGACAAAGAGTCCCTCCGGGTCTCTGCTTCCATCACTGCTAGTGTGGCGGTAATGCACTCGCCATCAGTCCGCTCCACTACCCACCGATCCACCATTCTTCACCCTATGCATGTCTAGAGAATGAGAGTTCAGACATGGAGAGAGAGGCTCTCCACAGAAGGACCTCTAAACACCCTCTGCAGGTCTCTCGTAGCATCATCTGCCCAGACATCCTCACACCTACTATCCAAGCCACAAAACAACCAATCAGAGCCTGGTCATTATCAGGGGCGGGGAATGAGCGCGTTGAGTGGAACAAGAAAGGTGTCCCAGTAGGAATGAAGTATTTCAGGAGAGTAAGAAAAGCAGAGACTTCTGGTCTTTCCTCCACTCCCCGCGCCTCAATAACAATGACGAAACCTAGGACTATATGTCAGTGAATGTTTAGAGCCCCAAAACGCACGTGACCTGCGACCTTTAGTTGTCACCCACAAGTTGTGACTGTAAACATGTGACAGTTCCCAGTCACTCGAGCTGGCATCGGGAGGCGCCCAGTGCTTAATTTGTAAAATATTAAGTCCAGGTGCTCAAATTTTTGTAGGATGCCACACCCACTTTCCCCTGCTCCACGCACTGACTCCACCCACTTACTCTATTGGCTCCACCTGCATCCTCAACTGGCACCACTGAAATCCCGATGTAATACCCGATCTGAATTTCAGCAAGGGAGCTTTCCTCAAGTAAGATATTGATGCGAGGTCCCACCACCCCTGAGGAAATGTATTTAAAAATGAAATCAAAGGTGCATTTAAAGCACAATTTTGGAGTAAATTGGCTAAAATGATTAACAGGGAACAAGTTCGAACATGTACACCAGGGTGTATGTCTTTATGCCATATAAAACATGGCCACACCATCACCTTTCGCACAAACCACTTAAAACCTTGGTGCGTAGCACTTCTATATGATAGAGTGAGCATGCTTGCAAACGTGAAGAATACAAATAAAATCTCTAGTGCTGCAAAATATTACACACCAGAAAAAACCTGCTGGATGTGTGTTGCATACAGATATTAGAAACACTTCAATATAAGTCAGTTTAAAAAAAGCTGGAGTAGTTTGGAACTTGTAAAAAGTGGAAACATGCAGAAAGAGATTCTAGCTTTTCTCTATCTATGGAGTGCAAAAATATATATTTTCTCTGCTTGTTTATGTAAACTATTAAAATAAAGCAGAAGAAAGAGATAGCAAATGCTGTAATATGCTGCTCTAGATGGAATTGTTGCAGCTAAGCAACAAAATGTTCATGTCACAACTTAATTTGTGCCTGGGAGAGGTGTGAAGAGGTATGAATGGAAATAGAGGCCCTCATCTTTAGCCCTCTCCTTGTTTACACCAATGAATAAAAGGGAGAGTAAATGAAAGAAAATAGCAGCCTAGGATCACTCAAATTGGCTAAGTAGGGAAGCCAGCAGTGATCCTAGGTTTTCAATTTTCACTGCAACTCAGACACCAAGTGGGCATGTTTTTCTGACATCAAAGGGTAACATTTTGTCCTGTAATACGATAATATAGCAAAGGTGACAAGCAGAATTAATTTTCTTTTTAACGGGCATACAAGTTCTTCAAGAAAGGGAGATCCTGAATACTCTGTGGCTGTCTTGCAGCATATGGTATAACTAGGTTGGTAAGCTGTCCTGAATAACGGCCAATTGGCCCCATAACATGTGCCACTGCTTCCTTTAGCCAGTACAAGGTTTTTAAGAGCAGAGCACACTACGTTGTGGGTCTTCTAGTTTCACTTTATAAGATTTCAAGAATGTGTGCTGATGGCAGAAAAACAAGACTACCTGAACATGCTACTCAGGGGTAGCTCCTCCTGTGTCCCCCTCCCACATAACCTACCCTGGCCAGTACCCTCAGTATGACCAATGCCCCCACGACCACCTCACATTATGATCAGGCCCTTTCCCCACGTATGCCTTAGATTTGCATGTGGCTCCCTTACACTCCAGTCTGGCATGCAACCCCCTCGCACAGCTGTCTGGCTTCTGCCCCATCACACTACAGTCTTGCTTGTAAAACCCCCTTCAGTCAGAGTGTGTTTGTACCTCCTTGGGTCCCAGTCTAGTTTGTGGCCCCTGACGCTCCAGCCTGGCATGTGCAACATCCCCGTCCTTATGGCCCAGTCTGGCTTGTAGCCTTTAGATACTTCAGTGGGATTCATGAGATAAAGGGGTAGGAGTGGCTGGTGGTGGATGAAAAAGGCTCGAGGCGGAATCAAAAGTAGACAGCCTTTGGATTCATGAGATAAAGGGGAAGCAGTGTCTGGGGGAGTGAAGGAAGAATGAGGTAATATCAAGGGTAGACATCCTTCAGATTCATGAGATAAAAGGGCAGTAGGAGTGCCTGGGAATTGATGAATGAGGCACGAGATAGAGTCAAGGGTAGATATCCTTGGAATTCATGAGATAAAGTGGCAGGGAGCGTCTGGTGATGGATAAAAGAGGCACGAGGTGGACTCAAGAGGCGACGTCCTTGGGATTCATGGGATAAAGGAGTGGAAGTGCTTGGTGGTGGATGAAAGCGGCTCGAGGTGGAATCAAAAGTAGACAGCCTTCGGATTCATGAGATAAAGGGAAAGGAGTGTCTGGGGGGGTGAAGGAGGGGTGAGGTGGAATCAGGGGTAGACATCCTTGAGATTCATGAAATAAAGTGGCAGCAGGAGTGCCTGGGGATGGATGAAAGAGGCACAAGGTGGACTGAAGAGTAGACATTGTTGGAATTCATAAGATAAAGTGGCAGGGAGTGTCTGGGGGTTGAAAGAGCACGAGGTGGACTCAAGAGTAGAAATCCTTGGGATTCATGAAATAAAGGGGCAGTAGTGTCTGGTGGTGGATGAAAGAGGCTCAAGGTGGACTCAAGAGCAGACATCCTTGGGATTTATGAGATAAAGGAGCAGGACTGCCTGGTAGTGGATGAAAGAGGCACGAGGTGGACTCGAGAGCAGACATCCTTTGGATTCATGAGATAAAGGGGCAGGAGCGTCTGGTGGTGGATGAAAGAGGCACGAGGTGGATTCGAGAGCAGACATCCTTTGGATTCATGAGATAAAGGGGCAGGAGCGAGTGGTGGTGGATGAAAGAGGCACGAGGTGGACTCGAGGGCAGACATCCTTTGGATTCATGAGATAAAGGGGCAGGAGCGTCTGGTGGTGGATGAAAGAGGCACGAGGTGGACTCGAGAGCAGACATCCTTTGGATTCATGAGATAAAGGGGCAGGAGCGTCTGGTGGTGGATGAAAAAGGCACGAGGTGGACTTGAGAGCAGACATCCTTTGGATTCATGAGATAAAGGGGCAGGAGCGTCTGGTGGTGGATGAAAGAGGCACGAGGTGGACTCGAGAGTAGACATCCTTGGGATTCATGAGATAAAGGGGCAGGAGCGTCTGGTGTTGGATAAGAGAGGGGCGAGGTGGACTCGAGAGCAGACATCCTTTGGATTCATGAGATAAAGGGGCTGGAGCGTCTGGTGGTGGATGAAAGAGGCACGAGGTGGACTCAAGAGTAGACATCCTCGGGATTCATGAGATAAAGGGGCAGGAGCGTCTGGTGGTGGATGAAAGAGGCGCGAGGTGGACTCGAGAGCAGACATCCTTGGGATTCATGAGATAAAGGGGCAGGAGCGTCTGGTGGTGGATGAAAGAGGCACGAGGTGGACTCGAGAGCAGACATCCTTGGGATTCATGAGATAAAGGGGCAGGAGCGTCTGGTGGTGGATGAACAAGGCACGAGGTGGACTGGAGAGCAGACATCCTTTGGATTCATGAGTTAAAGGGGCAGGAGCGTCTGGTGGTGGATGAAAGAAGCACGAGGTGGACTCGAGAGAAGACATCCTTTGGATTCATGAGATAAAGGGGCAGGAGCGTCTGGTGGTGGATGAAAGAGGCACGAGGTGGACTCGAGAGCAGACATCCTTTGGATTCATGAGATAAAGGGGCAGGAGCGTCTGGTGGTGGATGAAAGAGGCACGAGGTGGACTCGAGAGTAGACATCCTTGGGATTCATTAGATAAAGGGGCAGGAGCGTCTGGTGGTGGATGAAAGAGGCGCGAGGTGGACTCGAGAGCAGACATCCTTGGGATTTATGAGATAAAGGGGCAGGAGCGTCTGGTGGTGGATGAAAGAGGCACGAGGTGGACTCGAGAGCAGACATCCTTGGGATTCATGAGATAAAGGGGCAGGAGCGTCTGGTGGTGGATGAACGAGGCACAAGGTGGACTAGAGAGCAGACATCCTTTGGATTCATGAGATAAAGGGGCAGGAGCGTCTGGTGGTGGATGAAAGAGGCACGAGGTGGACTCGAGAGCAGACATCCTTTGGATTCATGAGTTAAAGGGGCAGGAGCGTCTGGTGGTGGATGAAAGAGGCACGAGGTGGACTCGAGAGCAGACATCCTTTGGATTCATGAGATAAAGGGGCAGGAGCGTCTGGTGGTGGATGAAAGAGGCACGAGGTGGACTCGAGAGCAGACATCCTTTTGATTCATGAGATAAAGTGGCTGGAGCGTGTGGTGGGGGATGAAAGAGGCACAAGGTGGACTCGAGAGCAGACATCCTTGGGATTCATGAGATAAAGGGGCAGGAGCGTCTGGTGGTGGATGAAAGAGGCACGAGGTGGACTCGAGAGCAGACATCCTTTGGATTCATGAGATAAAGGGGCAGGAGCGTGTGGTGGTAGATGAAAGAGGCATGAGGTGGACTCGAGAGCAGACATCCTTTGGATTCATGAGATAAAGGGGCAGGAGCGTCTGGTGGTGGATGAAAGAGGCACGAGGTGGACTTGAGAGCAGACATCCTTGGGATTCATGAGATAAAGGGGCAGGAGCATCTGGTGGTGGATGAAAGAGGCACGAGGTGGACTCGAGAGCAGACATCCTTTGGATTCATGAGATAAAGGGGCAGGATCATCTGGTGGTGGATGAAAGAGGCACGAGGTGGACTCGAGAGCAGACATCCTTTGGATTCATGAGTTAAAGGGGCAGGAGCGTCTGGTGGTGGATGGAAAAAGCACGAGGTGGACTCGAGAGCAGACATCCTTTGGATTCATGAGATAAAGGGGCAGGAGCGTCTGGTGGTGGATGAAAGAGGCACGAGGTGGACTGGAGAGCAGACATCCTTTGGATTCATGAGTTAAAGGGGCAGGAGCGTCTGGTGGTGGAGGAAAGAAGCACGAGGTGGACTCGAGAGAAGACATCCTTTGGATTCATGAGATAAAGGGGCAGGAGCGTCTGGTGGTGGATGAAAGAGGCACGAGGTGGACTCGAGAGCAGACATCCTTTGGATTTATGAGATGAAGGGGCAGGAGCGTCTGGTGGTGGATGAAAGAGGCACGAGGTGGACTCGAGAGCAGACATCCTTTGGATTTATGAGATAAAGGGGCAGAAGCGTCTGGTGGTGGATGAAAGAGGCACGAGGTGGACTCGAGAGCAGACATCCTTTGGATTCATGAGATAAAGGGGCAGGAGCGTCTGGTGGTGGATGAAAGAGGCACGAGGTGGACTCGAGAGCAGACATCCTTTGGATTCATGAGATAAAGGGGCAGGAGCGTCTGGTGGTGGATGAAAGAGGCACGAGGTGGACTCGAGAGCAGACATCCTTTGGATTCATGAGATAAAGGGGCTGGTGCGTCTGGTGGTGGATGAAAGAGGCACGAGGTGGACTCGAGAGCAGACATCCTTGGAATTCATGAGATAAAGAGGCAGGAGCATCTGGTGGTGGATGAAAGAGGCACGAGGTGGACTGGAGAGCAGACATCCTTTGGATTCATGAGATAAAGGGGCAGGAGCGTCTGGTGGTGGATGAAAGAGGCACGAGGTGGACTCGAGAGTAGACATCCTTGGGATTCATGAGATAAAGGGGCAGGAGCGTCTGGTGGTGGATGAAAGAGGCGCGAGGTGGACTCGAGAGCAGACATCCTTGGGATTCATGAGATAAAGGGGCAGGAGCATCTGGTGGTGGATGAAAGAGGCACGAGGTGGACTCGAGAGCAGACATCCTTGGGATTCATGAGATAAAGGGGCAGGAGCGTCTGGTGGTGGATGAAAGAGGCACGAGGTGGACTGGAGAGCAGACATCCTTTGGATTCATGAGTTAAAGGGGCAGGAGCGTCTGGTGGTGGATGAAAGAAGCACGAGGTGGACTCGAGAGAAGACATACTTTGGATTCATGAGATAAAGGGGCAGGAGTGTCTGGTGGTGGATGAAAGAGGCACGAGGTGGACTCGAGAGCAGACATCCTTTGGATTCATGAGTTAAAGGGGCAGGAGCGTCTGGTGGTGGATGGAAGAGGCACGAGGTGGACTCGAGAGCAGACATCCTTTGGATTCATGAGATAAAGAGGCAGGAGCATCTGGTGGTGGATGAAAGAGGCACGAGGTGGACCGGAGAGCAGACATCCTTTGGATTCATGAGTTAAAGGGGCAGGAGCTTCTGGTGGTGGAGGAAAGAAGCACGAGGTGGACTCGAGAGAAGACATCCTTTGGATTCATGAGATAAAGGGGCAGGAGCGTCTGGTGGTGGATGAAAGAGGCACGAGGTGGACTCGAGAGCAGACATCCTTTGGATTCATGAGATAAAGGGGCAGGAGCGTCTGGTGGTGGATGAAAGAGGCACGAGGTGGACTCGAGAGCAGACATCCTTTGGATTCATGAGATAAAGGGGCTGGTGCGTCTGGTGGTGGATGAAAGAGGCACGAGGTGGACTCGAGAGCAGACATCCTTTGGATTCATGAGATAAAGTGGCTGGAGCGTGTGGTGGGGGATGAAAGAGGCACAAGGTGGACTCGAGAGCAGACATCCTTGGGATTCATGAGATAAAGGGGCAGGAGCGTCTGGTGGTGGATGAAAGAGGCACGAGGTGGACTCGAGAGCAGACATCCTTTGGATTCATGAGATAAAGGGGCAGGAGCGTGTGGTGGTAGATGAAAGAGGCACGAGGTGGACTCGAGAGCAGACATCCTTTGGATTCATGAGATAAAGGGGCAGGAGCGTCTGGTGGTGGATGAAAGAGGCACGAGGTGGACTCGAGAGCAGACATCCTTGGGATTCATGAGATAAAGGGGCAGGAGCATCTGGTGGTGGATGAAAGAGGCACGAGGTGGACTCGAGAGCAGACATCCTTTGGATTCATGGGATAAAGGGGCAGGAGCGTCTGGTGGTGGATGGAAGAGGCACGAGGTGGACTCGAGAGCAGACATCCTTGGGATTCATGAGTTAAAGGGGCAGGAGCGTCTGGTGGTGGATGGAAGAGGCATGAGGTGGACTCGAGAGCAGACATCCTTTGGTTTCATGAGATAAAGGGGCAGGAGCGTCTGGTGGTGGATGAAAGAGGCACGAGGTGGACTGGAGAGCAGACATCCTTTGGATTCATGAGTTAAAGGGGCAGGAGCGTCTGGTGGTGGAGGAAAGAAGCACAAGGTGGACTCGAGAGAAGACATCCTTTGGATTCATGAGATAAAGGGGCAGGAGCGTCTGGTGGTGGATGAAAGAGGCACGAGGTGGACTCGAGAGCAGACATCCTTTGGATTTATGAGATGAAGGGGCAGGAGCGTCTGGTGGTGGATGAAAGAGGCACGAGGTGGACTCGAGAGAAGACATCCTTTGGATTTATGAGATAAAGGGGCAGAAGCGTCTGGTGGTGGATGAAAGAGGCACGAGGTGGACTCGAGAGCAGACATCCTTTGGATTCATGAGATAAAGGGGCAGGAGCGTCTGGTTGTGGATGAAAGAGGCACGAGGTGGACTCGAGAGCAGACATCCTTTGGATTCATGAGATAAAGGGGCTGGTGCGTCTGGTGGTGGATGAAAGAGGCACGAGGTGGACTCGAGAGCAGACATCCTTGGAATTCATGAGATAAAGGGGCAGGAGCGTCTGGTGGTGAATGAAAGAGGCACGAGGTGGACTGGAGAGCAGACATCCTTTGGATTCATGAGTTAAAGGGGCAGGAGCGTCTGGTGGTGGATGGAAGAGGCACAAGGTAGACTGGAGAGCAGACATCCTTTGGATTCATGAGATAAAGGGGCAGGAGCGTCTGGTGGTGGATGAAAGAGGCACGAGGTGGACTCGAGAGCAGACATCCTTTGGATTCATGAGATAAAGGGACAGGAGCGTCGGGTGGTGGATGAAAGAGGCACGAGGTGGACTGGAGAGCAGACATCCTTTGGATTCATGAGTTAAAGGGGCAGGAGCGTCTGGTGGTGGAGGAAAGAAGCACGAGGTGGACTCGAGAGAAGACATACTTTGGATTCATGAGATAAAGGGGCAGGAGTGCCTGGTGGTGGATGAAAGAGGCACGAGATGGACTCGAGAGCAGACATCCTTTGGATTCATGAGTTAAAGGGGCAGGAGTGTCTGGTGGTGGATGGAAGAGGCACGAGGTGGACTCGAGAGCAGACATCCTTTGGATTCATGAGATAAAGGGGCAGGAGCATCTGGTGGTGGATGAAAGAGGCACGAGGTGGACCGGAGAGCAGACATCCTTTGGATTCATGAGTTAAAGGGGCAGGAGCGTCTGGTGGTGGAGGAAAGAAGCACGAGGTGGACTCGAGAGAAGACATCCTTTGGAATCATGAGATAAAGGGGCAGGAGCGTCTGGTGGTAGATGAAAGAGGCACGAGGTGGACTCGAGAGCAGACATCCTTTGGATTCATGAGATAAAGGGGCAGGAGCGTCTGGTGGTGGATGAAAGAGGCACGAGGTGGACTCGAGAGCAGACATCCTTTGGATTCATGAGATAAAGGGGCTGGTGCGTCTGGTGGTGGATGAAAGAGGCACGAGGTGGACTCGAGAGCAGACATCCTTGGAATTCATGAGATAAAGAGGCAGGAGCGTCTGGTGGTGGATGAAAGAGGCACGAGGTGGACTGGAGAGCAGACATCCTTTGGATTCATGAGATAAAGGGGCAGGAGCGTCTGGTGGTGGATGAAAGAGGCACGAGGTGGAGTCAAGAGTATACATCCTTGGGATTCATGAGATAAAGGGGCAGGAGCGTCTGGTGGTGGATGAAAGAGGCGCGAGGTGGACTCGAGAGCAGACATCCTTGGGATTCATGAGATAAAGGGGCAGGAGCGTCTGGTGGTGGATGAAAGAGGCACGAGGTGGACTCGAGAGCAGACATCCTTGGGATTCATGAGATAAAGGGGCAGGAGCGTCTGGTGGTAGATGAAAGAGGCACGAGGTGGACTCGAGAGCAGACATCCTTTGGATTCATGAGATAAAGGGGCAGGAGCGTCTGGTGGTGGATGAAAGAGGCACGAGGTGGACTCGAGAGCAGACATCCTTGGGATTCATGAGATAAAGGGGCAGGAGCATCTGGTGGTGGATGAAAGAGGCACGAGGTGGACTCGAGAGCAGACATCCTTTGGATTCATGAGATAAAGGGGCAGGAGCGTCTGGTGGTGGATGGAAGAGGCACGAGGTGGACTCGAGAGCAGACATCCTTTGGATTCATGAGTTAAAGGGGCAGGAGCGTCTGGTGGTGGATGGAAGAGGCATGAGGTGGACTCGAGAGCAGACATCCTTTGGATTCATGAGATAAAGGGGCAGGAGCGTCTGGTGGTGGATGAAAGAGGCACGAGGTGGACTGGAGAGCAGACATCCTTTGGATTCATGAGTTAAAGGGGCAGGAGCGTCTGGTGGTGGAGGAAAGAAGCACGAGGTGGACTCGAGAGAAGACATCCTTTGGATTCATGAGATAAAGGGGCAGGAGCGTCTGGTGGTGGATGAAAGAGGCACGAGGTGGACTCGAGAGCAGACATCCTTTGGATTTATGAGATGAAGGGGCAGGAGTGTCTGGTGGTGGATGAAAGAGGCACGAGGTGGACTCGAGAGCAGACATCCTTTGGATTTATGAGATAAAGGGGCAGAATCGTCTGGTGGTGGATGAAAGAGGCACGAGGTGGACTCGAGAGCAGACATCCTTTGGATTCATGAGATAAAGGGGCAGGAGCGTCTGGTGGTGGATGAAAGAGGCACGAGGTGGACTCGAGAGCAGACATCCTTTGGATTCATGAGATAAAGGGGCTGTTGCGTCTGGTGGTGGATGAAAGAGGCACGAGGTGGACTCGAGAGCAGACATCCTTGGAATTCATGAGATAAAGGGGCAGGAGCGTCTGGTGGTGAATGAGAGAGGCACGAGGTGGACTGGAGAGCAGACATCCTTTGGATTCATGAGTTAAAGGGGCAGGAGCGTCTGGTGGTGGATGGAAGAGGCACAAGGTAGACTGGAGAGCAGACATCCTTTGGATTCATGAGATAAAGGGGCAGGAGCGTCTGGTGGTGGATGAAAGAGGCACGAGGTGGACTCGAGAGCAGACATCCTTTGGATTCATGAGATAAAGGGACAGGAGCATCGGGTGGTGGATGAAAGAGGCACGAGGTGGACTGGAGAGCAGACATCCTTTGGATTCATGAGTTAAAGGGGCAGGTGCGTCTGGTGGTGGAGGAAAGAAGCACGAGGTGGACTCGAGAGAAGACATACTTTGGATTCATGAGATAAAGGGGCAGGAGTGTCTGGTGGTGGATGAAAGAGGCACGAGATGGACTCGAGAGCAGACATCCTTTGGATTCATGAGTTAAAGGGGCAGGAGCGTCTGGTGGTGGATGGAAGAGGCACGAGGTGGACTCGAGAGCAGACATCCTTTGGATTCATGAGATAAAGGGGCAGGAGCATCTGGTGGTGGATGAAAGAGGCACGAGGTGGACCGGAGAGCAGACATCCTTTGGATTCATGAGTTAAAGGGGCAGGAGCGTCTTGTGGTGGAGGAAAGAAGCACGAGGTGGACTCGAGAGAAGACATCCTTTGGAATCATGAGATAAAGGGGCAGGAGCGTCTGGTGGTGGATGAAAGAGGCACGAGGTGGACTCGAGAGCAGACATCCTTTGGATTCATGAGATAAAGGGGCAGGAGCGTCTGGTGGTGGATGAAAGAGGCACGAGGTGGACTCGAGAGCAGACATCCTTTGGATTCATGAGATAAAGGGGCTGGTGCGTCTGGTGGTGGATGAAAGAGGCACGAGGTGGACTCGAGAGCAGACATCCTTGGAATTCATGAGATAAAGAGGCAGGAGCGTCTGGTGGTGGATGAAAGAGGCACGAGGTGGACTGGAGAGCAGACATCCTTTGGATTCATGAGATAAAGGGGCAGGAGCGTCTGGTGGTGGATGAAAGAGGCACGAGGTTGAGTCGAGAGTAGACATCCTTGGGATTCATGAGATAAAGGGGCAGGAGCGTCTGGTGGTGGATGAAAGAGGCGCGAGGTGGACTCGAGAGCAGACATCCTTGGGATTCATGAGATAAAGGGGCAGGAGCGTCTGGTGGTGGATGAAAGAGGCACGAGGTGGACTCGAGAGCAGACATCCTTGAGATTCATGAGATAAAGGGGCAGGAGCGTCTGGTGGTGGATGAAAGAGGCACTAGGTGGACTGGAGAGCAGACATCCTTTGGATTCATGAGTTAAAGGGGCAGGAGCGTCTGGTGGTGGATGAAAGAAGCACGAGGTGGACTCGAGAGAAGACATACTTTGGATTCATGAGATAAAGGGGCAGGAGTGTCTGGTGGTGGATGAAAGAGGCACGAGGTGGACTCGAGAGCAGACATCCTTTGGATTCATGAGTTAAAGGGGCAGGAGCGTCTGGTGGTGGATGGAAGAGGCACGAGGTGGACTCGAGAGCAGACATCCTTTGGATTCATGAGATAAAGAGGCAGGAGCATCTGGTGGTGGATGAAAGAGGCACGAGGTGGACCGGAGAGCACACATCCTTTGGATTCATGAGTTAAAGGGGCAGGAGCGTCTGGTGGTGGAGGAAAGAAGCACGAGGTGGACTCGAGAGAAGACATCCTTTGGATTCATGAGATAAAGGGGCAGGAGCGTCTGGTGGTGGATGAAAGAGGCACGAGGTGGACTCGAGAGCAGACATCCTTTGGATTCATGAGATAAAGGGGCAGGAGCGTCTGGTGGTGGATGAAAGAGGCACGAGGTGGACTCGAGAGCAGACATCCTTTGGATTCATGAGATAAAGGGGCTGGTGCGTCTGGTGGTGGATGAAAGAGGCACGAGGTGGACTCGAGAGCAGACATCCTTGGAATTCATGAGATAAAGGGGCAGGAGCGTCTGGTGGTGGATGAAAGAGGCACGAGGTGGACTGGAGAGCAGACATCCTTTGGATTCATGAGATAAAGGGGCAGGAGCGTCTGGTGGTGGATGAAAGAGGCACGAGGTGGACTCGAGAGTAGACATCCTTGGGATTCATGAGATAAAGGGGCAGGAGCGTCTGGTGGTGGATGAAAGAGGCGCGAGGTGGACTCGAGAGCAGACATCCTTGGGATTCATGAGATAAAGGGGCAGGAGCGTCTGGTGGTGGATGAAAGAGGCACGAGGTGGACTCGAGAGCAGACATCCTTGGGATTCATGAGATAAAGGGGCAGGAGCATCTGGTGGTGGATGAATGAGGCACGAGGTGGACTGGAGAGCAGACATCCTTTGGATTCATGAGATAAAGGGGCAGAAGCGTCTGGTGGTGGATGAAAGAGGCACGAGGTGGACTCGAGAGCAGACATCCTTGGATTCATGAGATAAAGGGGCAGGAGTGTGTGGTGGTAGATGAAAGAGGCACGAGGTGGACTCGAGAGCAGACATCCTTTGGATTCACGAGATAAAGGGGCAGGAGCATCTGGTGGTGGATGAAAGAGGCACGAGGTGGACTCGAGAGCAGACATCCTTGGGATTCATGAGATAAAGGAGCAGGAGCGTCTGGTGGTGGATGAAAGAGGCACGAGGTGGACTCAAGAGCAGACATCCTTTGGATTCATGAGATAAAGGGGCAGGAGCGTCTGGTGGTGGATGAAAGAGGCACGAGGTGGACTCGAGAGCAGACATCCTTTGGATTCATGAGATAAAGGGGCTGGTGCGTCTGGTGGTGGATGAAAGAGGCACGAGGTGAACTCGAGAGCAGACATCCTTGGAATTCTTGAGATAAAGGGGCAGGAGCATCTGGTGGTGGATGAAAGAGGCACGAGGTGGACTCGAGAGCAGACATCCTTTGGATTCATGAGATAAAGGGGCAGGAGCGTCTGGTGGTGGATGAAAGAGGCACGAGGTGGACTCGAGAGTAGACATCCTTGGGATTCATGAGATAAAGGGGCAGGAGCGTCTGGTGGTAGATGAAAGAGGCGCGAGGTGGACTCGAGAGCAGACATCCTTGGGATTCATGAGATAAAGGGGCAGGAGCGTCTGGTGGTGGATGAAAGAGGCACGAGGTGGACTCGAGAGCAGACATCCCTTGGATTCATGAGTTAAAGGGGCAGGAGCGTCTGGTGGTGGATGAAAGAGGCACGAGGTGGACTCGAGAGCAGACATCCTTTGGATTCATGAGATAAGTGGGCAGGAGCGTCTGGTGGTGGATGAAAGAGGCACGAGGTGGACTCGAGAGCAGACATCCTTTGGATTCATGAGATAAAGGGGCTGGAGCGTGTGGTGGTGGATGAAAGAGGCACAAGGTGGACTCGAGAGCAGACATCCTTGGGATTCATGAGATAAAGGGGCAGGAGCGTCTGGTGGTGGATGAAAGAGGCATGAGGTGGACTCGAGAGCAGACATCCTTTGGATTCATGAGATAAAGGGGCAGGAGCGTGTGGTGGTAGATGAAAGAGGCACGAGGTGGACTCGAGAGCAGACATCTTTTGGATTCATGAGATAAAGGGGCAGGAGCGTCTGGTGGTGGATGAAAGAGGCACGAGGTGGACTCGAGAGCAGACATCCTTGGGATTCATGAGATAAAGGGGCAGGAGCGTCTGGTGGTGGATGAAAGAGGCACGAGGTGGACTCGAGAGCAGACATCCTTTGGATTTATGAGATAAAGGGGCAGGAGCGTCTGGTGGTGGATGAAAGAGGCACGAGGTGGACTCGAGAGCAGACATCCTTTGGATTTATGAGATAAAGGGGCAGGAGCGTCTGGTGGTGGATGAAAGAGGCACGAGGTGGACTCGAGAGCAGACATCCTTTGGATTCATGAGATAAAGGGGCAGGAGCGTCTGGTGGTGGATGAAAGAGGCACGAGGTGGACTGGAGAGCAGACGTCCTTTGGATTCATTAGTTAAAGGGGCAGGAGCGTCTGGTGGTGGATGAAAGAGGCACGAGGTGGACTCGAGAGCAGACATCCTTTGGATTCATGAGTTAAAGGGGCAGGAGCGTCTGGTGGTGGATGAAAGAGGCACGAGGTGGACTCGAGAGCAGACATCCTTTGGATTCATGAGATAAATGGGCAGGAGCGTCTGGTGGTGGATGAAAGAGGCACGAGGTGGACTCGAGAGCAGACATCCTTTGGATTCATGAGATAAAGGGCCTGGAGCGTGTGGTGGTGGATGAAAGAGGCACAAGGTGGACTCGAGAGCAGATATCCTTGGGATTCATGAGATAAAGGGGCAGGAGCGTCTGGTGGTGGAGGAAAGAGGCACGAGGTGGACTCGAGAGCAGACATCCTTTAGATTCATGAGATAAAGAGGCAGGAGCGTGTGGTGGTAGATGAAAGAGGCACGAGGTGGACTCGAGAGCAGACATCCTTTGGATTTATGAGATAAAGGGGCAGGAGCGTCTGGTGGTGGATGAAAGAGGCACGTGGTGGACTCGAGAGCAGACATCCTTGGGATTCATGAGATAAAGGGGCAGGAGCGTCTGGTGGTGGATGAAAGAGGCACGAGGTGGACTCGAGAGCAGACATCCTTTGGATTTATGAGATAAAGGGGCAGGAGCGTCTGGTGGTGGATGAAAGAGGCACGAGGTGGACTCGAGAGCAGACATCCTTTGGATTTATGAGATAAAGGGGCAGGAGCGTCTGGTGGCGGATGAAAGAGGCACGAGGTGGACTCGAGAGCAGACATCCTTTGGATTTATGAGATAAAGGGGCAGAAGCGTCTGGTGGTGGATGAAAGAGGCACGAGGTGGACTCGAGAGCAGACATCCTTTGGATTCATGAGATAAAGGGGCAGGAGCGTCTGGTGGTGGATGAAAGAGGCACGAGGTGGACTCGAGAGCAGTGTTGGACAGGCCTCACAGACGGCTTGCTCCCTCCCCGCTCGACAGGGCCCGAACCCCGGCCCACCTGGCATATCCCCGCGACAAGCACCTGTACTCCGTCTCCCGACGGACCCTCTGCCCTCGGACCTCTACTCATCACGGGGTCCAGCCCCCCCGGCTTCCCCGGCCGGGTCAAGCCGCCATCTTGGGCCCTGCACCACGCGGCCGCATGGCCTTCCCTCGACCCTAACCCCGGGCCTGGCCGGCCCCGACATCCCGGCACCACCATCCACCCAGGAGGTGAGCGGACCACTTGGCAGGTCAATGGGAGAACGAAGTGTCAAGGGCTCTCCCCCGCCAGGTGCCGATCGCCCCCAGCTCCCCCAGGCACTGGCTCCACCCCCTGCTGGGTGTCTGGACACCTTCATCCCGGACCCTCCGACCTCCAAGTGCGAGGGTCCGGACATCAAAGGGCACCAGCCCTATAACTGCGGCAGCTCCGGAGCAGGAAGGCAGTTGTATCCTGGAGTCGAGAGACACCGAGTGAACTCAACCTTGACGGTCTACTGGCGCTGCCGTAGCCCGCTCTTGTGAACCATCGTCCTGCCTGCTGGCGCTGCCGCGGCCTTCTGCAACATTCATCTTCCTGGGACCTGCTGGCGCTGCCGCGGCCCGTTGTAACGACCATCATCACCGGGACCTGCTGGCGCTGCCGCGGCCTGCTGCAACAGTCATTTTCCTGGGACCTGCTGGCGCTGCCGCGGCCCGTTGTAACGACCATCCTCACCGGGACCTGCTGGCGCTGCCGCGGACCGTATATCTTCCGGGGACCTGCTGGCGCTGCCGCGGCCCGTTGTATCGACCATCCACACCGGGACCTGCTGGCGCTGCCGCGGCCCGTACCACCTAACCACCAAGCTCGAGGATTGTGAGCTCATCATCATCTCATCCGAACTACCTGATTGGTAAATAGACTGTCCCGCTACCCCCTTCCCTACCTTGCGAGACTCTAATCGAGGGGACCCCTGAGTCCAGACCTCCTTGTACCATTCAACCGTACCTTAAATAAGTGCTTATAAAGAACACTGAACCTTATCCGTGTGTGATATCTGTCTGTGGGGGGGAAGTTACTTGTCTGTACGATCGCTGGAGACGGCTCTCCCCGGAGACCTCTCCTCCTGACCCCGGCCGACCCTCCCGGTCCGTCTACCTTTTCTAACATTGGTGGCCAGCGGCGCGATCCGAATCAACGCGTAATCGTACAGAGAGTAGCTCACCCCACGACAAAGCACGATGTCGACCAAAGATAGCAGCTCCACCGAGAAGTTCCAAATGGAGAAATTAGAAGAATACAACCACCGCGAACTGAGACAATTTTGCATAGAACTTGGCATTGCTACCACCGGCCTGAGTACCAAGGATGATCTACAGCGCGCTCTTGAGTCATGGACAGAAACTGGGGTCGCAGGACCCTCCGACCAAAGCAGCATCACACCAGACCAAAACAGCATCACACCAGAGGGGAACGCCACGGCTCCCGAGGAGCGGGGAACGGGCCTCTCGCAGGAGGAGATACGAGAAAGAGACAGAGTCAGATTACACGAATTAGAGATGGCACGACTCAAGATGGATGGGGAACTCAAGTTAGCTGAACAGAAACTCAACCTCGAGCATATGCGACTTCGAGAGGAACGAGAAGAAAAGCAGAGACAGAGAGAGCTGGAAGAGAAAAAAATAACGCTCGAGCACGAGCGCCGACTGGCGGAAATAGAACTGCGCAAACAGAATAAGGAACTGGGGGTGCCTGAGCGACCACACACCCCGGGGCCAATTGAGAAAAAAGTTCACATCCCCAAGCATGTGGTCCGCGAGTATGTCCGAGAAGACGACATACAACAGTGGTTTAAAGCCTATGAGATCGCAATGACCTCCCACCGGATCGACCGGAGTGATTGGGGAGCCGGACTTTGGGGGAGATTTATCAACGAGGGTCGCGATGCCCTGCTGCAGCTCCCCGATCACCAAATGTCGTCCTACGACCACATGAAGGCTGCCCTCCTCACCCGCTACGGCCTCACGCCCGAGATGTACCGCCAGAGGTTCAGAGATTGCACCCGGATCCCAGGTACAACTTGGGTAGAATACGTGAACTATTTCAGCCGGGCCTTCGAGGGTTGGATCAAGGGAAGTCAGGTCACCACCTACGAACAACTCTTCAACCTTATGGTATGGGAGCACCTGTCAAACAACTGTTTCGTCGAGCTCAGGCAGCACCTACTCGACAGTAAGCTGACTGACCCCCGGCAGCTCGCCGCCGAAGCTGACCGGTGGGAAAGCACCCGAGTGGGCCGGAAAGGGCCACACGACCAGAACAGAAGCAACCAAGGCCAGCACCGTCCTCGGGGAGGAGGAGGGGGCCAGGGGCGAGGGAGAGACGCCTTACCAGCAACACCCGTGGCCAGCACCCCGCCCCCGGCCGGCCGGGGCAACCCCCCGTTGCGGCCTGGGTACCGAGCCAACGTCACGTGCCACCGGTGCCAGCGACTAGGCCACTACGCCAATGATCCGAACTGCCCGCTAAACCAAACGCCCAAGCCCCGCCAGGTAGCTGCCGCTGCCCTAGGGGAAGAGCAATCATCGGAGGGACCCGAAGAGTATGAGCCGGCCCAGCAAGGGTGGGAACCGGCCGCCATGGTCCTGGCATGCTTAGGGGGAAGAGACATGGTTCCGCGGGCTCCCCTACCCGCCAACACCAGAAAATACGGTCAGTGGGTGACCATTAATGGACAGAGAGCCGAGGCCTTGCGTGACACCGGCGCCAGCGTGACGGCCGTCCGCTGTCACCTGGTGAAGCCCGAGCAGATCCTACCGAACATTCTCTGCCCCGTCCGCTCGGCAGACAACTCTGAGAGCATGTGTAAGATGGCCTGCGTCCCGTTTGAATGGGGAGGGGTCTCCGGCCTACTGAAGGTGACGGTCCGGGACGATGCCCCCGTGGACTGCCTCCTGGGGAATGACCTCGAGAGTTCCCCGTGGGCCACCGTCGAGAGAAGAGAGCACTTGGGGATGCTGGGCCTCCCAGACTGGGCCTGCATAACCACCCGATCCATGGCCGCCCGTGCCGCCCCCCGATCAGAAGAAACCGAATGGCCAGCACCTCCGCCCCCGGTTGCCCCCGTAGAGGACAACGGCGAGTCCGACCTCCCGGACCCGACTACCGAAGAAGACGCGCAACACCAGGACCTTCCGGATCTGGCTCAGTGGCGGCAAGAAGGGGGGCCCACACAAGAACAGTTCCGCCAGGAACAAAAGACCTGTCCCTCCCTCGAGGGACTCCGCCAACAAGCTAGCACCCAAAACGCCGGGGACACCACCGGAACCCACTGGGTCTACTGGGATAACGACCTACTCTAAAGCGACCAAAGAATCGCCGAGCTGGGGGCCGGTCGAGTTCTGGTGGTACCGCTCCGCTTCCGAGACTTTCTGCTCAACCTGGCCCACGATGTCCCCCTGGCTGGACACCTGGGCCAGGACAAAACGTACAGTCGCCTGGTGACCCACTTTTTCTGGCCGAAAATGAGGAATGACGTCCTGAACCACTGCCGATCTTGCCCCACATGCCAAGCCAGCGGGAAGAGTGGCCGGAAGCTGAAGGCCCCTCTACAACCCTTCCCTGTGGTCACCACCCCGTTCGAGAGGGTGGGGATAGACATTGTGGGACCTCTGGACCCCCGCACGGCACAAGGACACAGGTTCATCTTGGTACTAGTGGACCATGCCACCCGCTACCCCGAGGCGGTGCCCCTACGGACAGTGACCGCTCCGGTGGTTGGCCGGGCCCTGATGGGGATCTTCTCCCGGGTAGGCTTCCCCCGAGAAGTCGTCAGCGACCGAGGCACGAATTTCATATCTAAATACATGAAGTCCCTCTGGCAACAATGCGGGGTCACCTACAGATTCACGACCCCCTATCACCCCCAAGGGAACGGACTAGTGGAGCGTTTTAACCGCACTCTCAAAGGGATGATTGGGGGATTGGAAGAGCCTCTCCGTCGCCAGTGGGATGTACTGCTCCTGTGCCTCCTCTTCGCCTACCGGGAAGTTCCCCAGAAGTCCCTCGGTTTTAGCCCCTTCGAACTCCTATATGGGCACCCTGTGCGAGGGCCCCTCAGCCTAGTCAAGGAAGGTTGGGAGATGGCCCCCCTAACGACCCCTCCAGACGTCTTCAAATACATCCTGGCCTTGCGAAACCAGACCCGGCGCTTCAGGGAGATGGCCAAGGCGAACCTCGAGGCCAGCCAGGAGGACATGAAGAGGTGGTATGACCACAATGCCTCCTCCGTTGAATTCGAGCCTGGGCAGCAAGTATGGGTGATGTCCCCCACCGAACCATGTGCCCTGCAAGATAAGTGGACAGGGCCCTTCAAGGTGGTCGAGCGCAAAAGCCCCGTCACTTACCTCATCGACATGGGGTCCTCCCGGAACCCCCTTCGGGTCCTCCACACCAACCGGCTCAAACCACACTTTGTGCGCTCCGAACTAAGCCTCTTGATGGCTACAGACAGTGGCACAGAAGAAGACTCCGAGCCCCTCCCGGATCTCCTGAAGACTCAGGAGAAGGACGGCTCCGTGGACGGGGTCCGGCTCTCTGACGCCCTCACTTCGGAGCAACGCCAGGACTGCCGGGACCTCCTGCTGCAGTTCGCTGCCCTGTTCTCCCTCACCCCCGGGGTCACCCCCTGGTGTTTGCACGACGTAGACACCGGGGACAGTCCCCCTGTCCGGCACCGGGCCTACCGCGTACCAGATCGGGTACGGGCCTGCATACAGGAGGAAGTGGCCAAGATGCTCACGATCGGGGTCATCGAGCCCTCGGACAGTCCCTGGGCCAGCCCGGTCGTATTAGTTCCCAAGGCCGCTGCCCCCGGCGCCGCCCCTGAACTGAGATTCTGCGTCGACTACCGGGGCTTGAACGCTGTCACCCGGACCGACGCTCATCCCATCCCCCGAGCAGACGAGCTGATCGACCGGCTGGGGGCCGCCCGCTACCTTAGTATCTTCGACCTAACGGCGGGCTACTGGCAGATCGGCCTCACACCCAGGGCTCAGGAACGGTCAGCCTTCTCTACCCCCGATGGCCACTATCAGTTTAAGGTCATGCCCTTTGGCATGAAGAATGCCCCCGCCACGTTCCAACGCCTTGTGAACAAGGTCTTGGCGGGGCTTGAGGAATTCAGCGCTGCCTACCTGGACGATATCGCTGCATACAGCCGCCACTGGTCCGACCACCTCCGACACCTCCAAGAGGTCCTACAAGCCCTCCAGCGGGCCGGCCTCACCATTAAGGCCGGCAAGTGCCAGATTGGCCAAGGGTCTGTGACCTACCTTGGGCACCAAGTGGGGAGCGGGCTGGTGGCCCCACTACAACTTAAGATTGCTGCCATCCAGTCCTGGCAGCCCCCCGTCACCCAGACCGAGGTCCGAGCCTTCTTGGGGCTCACCGGCTACTACCGGCGGTTCGTGAAGGACTACGGCAGCATCGTGGGGCCCCTCACGGGTCTCACATCCAAGAATCAACCGAAGCGGGTCAACTGGACTCCTGATTGTCAAGCGGCCTTCGAGGAGCTGAAGGCCGCCCTGTGCACCGCCCCGGTACTCCAGGCCCCCGATTACAGTCGGGAATTTGTGGTGCAGACCGACGCCTCCGACCACGGCATCGGAGCCGTCCTCTCTCAGTTGAACCCCGAAGGTCATGACCAGCCGGTGGCCTTCATCAGTCGACGTCTCCTGGCCCGAGAACAGCGTTGGAGCACCATCGAGAGGGAGGCATTTGCAGTAGTGTGGGCCCTCAAAAAGCTCCGACCCTATCTCTTCGGTACCCACTTCCGGGTACAAACCGACCATCGACCCCTGCAATGGCTGATGCAGATGCGGGGGGAGAACCCAAAACTCTTGCGCTGGTCCATTTCCCTGCAGGGAATGGACTTCACTGTGGAGCACCGCCCAGGCCAAGACCACGCCAACGCGGATGGCCTGTCCCGCTTTTTCCGCCTCGACGAAGAGAGTCCCCAAGGAGATGGGTGACTCTCCCCGCCTTCAGCTGGGGGGGACGCATGTTGGACAGGCCTCACAGACGGCTTGCTCCCTCCCCGCTCGACAGGGCCCGAACCCCGGCCCACCTGGCATATCCCCGCGACAAGCACCTGTACTCCGTCTCCCGACGGACCCTCTGCCCTCGGACCTCTACTCATCACGGGGTCCAGCCCCCCCGGCTTCCCCGGCCGGGTCAAGCCGCCATCTTGGGCCCTGCACCACGCGGCCGCATGGCCTTCCCTCGACCCTAACCCCGGGCCTGGCCGGCCCCGACATCCCGGCACCACCATCCACCCAGGAGGTGAGCGGACCACTTGGCAGGTCAATGGGAGAACGAAGTGTCAAGGGCTCTCCCCCGCCAGGTGCCGATCGCCCCCAGCTCCCCCAGGCACTGGCTCCACCCCCTGCTGGGTGTCTGGACACCTTCATCCCGGACCCTCCGACCTCCAAGTGCGAGGGTCCGGACATCAAAGGGCACCAGCCCTATAACTGCGGCAGCTCCGGAGCAGGAAGGCAGTTGTATCCTGGAGTCGAGAGACACCGAGTGAACTCAACCTTGACGGTCTACTGGCGCTGCCGTAGCCCGCTCTTGTGAACCATCGTCCTGCCTGCTGGCGCTGCCGCGGCCTTCTGCAACATTCATCTTCCTGGGACCTGCTGGCGCTGCCGCGGCCCGTTGTAACGACCATCATCACCGGGACCTGCTGGCGCTGCCGCGACCTGCTGCAATAGTCATTTTCCTGGGACCTGCTGGCGCTGCCGCGGCCCGTTGTAACGACCATCCTCACCGGGACCTGCTGGCGCTGCCGCGGACCGTATATCTTCCGGGGACCTGCTGGCGCTGCCGCGGCCCGTTGTATCGACCATCCACACCGGGACCTGCTGGCGCTGCCGCGGCCCGTACCACCTAACCACCAAGCTCGAGGATTGTGAGCTCATCATCATCTCATCCGAACTACCTGATTGGTAAATAGACTGTCCCGCTACCCCCTTCCCTACCTTGCGAGACTCTAATCGAGGGGACCCCTGAGTCCAGACCTCCTTGTACCATTCAACCGTACCTTAAATAAGTGCTTATAAAGAACACTGAACCTTATCCGTGTGTGATATCTGTCTGTGGGGGGGAAGTTACTTGTCTGTACGATCGCTGGAGACGGCTCTCCCCAGAGACCTCTCCTCCTGACCCCGGCCGACCCTCCCGGTCCGTCTACCTTTTCTAACAAGCAGACATCCTTTGGATTCATGAGATAAAGGGGCTGGTGCGTCTGGTGGTGGATGAAAGAGGCACGAGGTGGACTCGAGAGCAGACATCCTTGGAATTCATGAGATAAAGGGGCAGGAGCGTCTGGTGGTGGATGAAAGAGGCACGAGGTGGACTGGAGAGCAGACATCCTTTGGATTCATGAGATAAAGGGGCAGGAGCGTCTGGTGGTGGATGAAAGAGGCACGAGGTGGACTCGAGAGGAGACATCCTTGGGATTCATGAGATAAAGGGGCAGGAGCGTCTGGTGGTGGATGAAAGAGGCGCGAGGTGGACTCGAGAGCAGACATCCTTGGGATTCATGAGATAAAGGGGCAGGAGCGTCTGGTGGTGGATGAAAGAGGCACGAGGTGGAGTCGAGAGCAGACATCCTTGGGATTCATGAGATAAAGGGGCAGGAGCGTCTGGTGGTGGATGAACGAGGCACGAGGTGGACTGGAGAGCAGACATCCTTTGGATTCATGAGATAAAGGGGCAGGAGCGTCTGGTGGTGGATGAAAGAGGCACGAGGTGGACTCGAGAGCAGACATCCTTTGGATTCATGAATTAAAGGGGCAGGAGCGTCTGGTGGTGGATGAAAGAGGCACGAGGTGGACTCGAGAGCAGACATCCTTTGGATTCATGAGATAAATGGGCAGGAGAGTCTGGTGGTGGATGAAAGAGGCACGAGGTGGACTCGAGAGCAGACATCCTTTGGATTCATGAGATAAAGGGGCTGGAGCGTGTGGTGGTGGATGAAAGAGGCACAAGGTGGACTCGAGAGCAGACATCCTTGGGATTCATGAGATAAAGGGGCAGGAGCGTCTGGTGGTGGATGAAAGAGGCATGAGGTGGACTCGAGAGCAGACATCCTTTGGATTCATGAGATAAAGGGGCAGGAGCGTGTGGTGGTAGATGAAAGAGGCACGAGGTGGACTGGAGAGCAGACATCCTTTGGATTCATGAGATAAAGGGGCAGAAGCGTCTGGTGGTGGATGAAAGAGGCACGAGGTGGACTCGAGAGCAGACATCCTTTGGATTCATGAGATAAAGGGGCAGGAGTGTGTGGTGGTAGATGAAAGAGGCACGAGGTGGACTCGAGAGCAGACATCCTTTGGATTCACGAGATAAAGGGGCAGGAGCATCTGGTGGTGGATGAAAGAGGCACGAGGTGGACTCGAGAGCAGACATCCTTGGGATTCATGAGATAAAGGGGCAGGAGCGTCTGGTGGTGGATGAAAGAGGCACGAGGTGGACTCAAGAGCAGACATCCTTTGGATTCATGAGATAAAGGGGCAGGAGCGTCTGGTGGTGGATGAAAGAGGCACAAGGTGGACTCGAGAGCAGACATCCTTTGGATTCATGAGATAAAGGGGCTGGTGCGTCTGGTGGTGGATGAAAGAGGCACGAGGTGGACTCGAGAGCAGACATCCTTGGAATTCTTGAGATAAAGGGGCAGGAGCGTCTGGTGGTGGATGAAAGAGGCACGAGGTGGACTGGAGAGCAGACATCCTTTGGATTCATGAGATAAAGGGGCAGGAGCGTCTGGTGGTGGATGAAAGAGGCACGAGGTGGACTCGAGAGTAGACATCCTTGGGATTCATGAGATAAAGGGGCAGGAGCGTCTGGTGGTAGATGAAAGAGGCGCGAGGTGGACTCGAGAGCAGACATCCTTGGGATTCATGAGATAAAGGGGCAGGAGCGTCTGGTGGTGGATGAAAGAGGCACGAGGTGGACTCGAGAGCAGACATCCTTTGGATTCATGAGTTAAAGGGGCAGGAGCGTCTGGTGGTGGATGAAAGAGGCACGAGGTGGACTCGAGAGCAGACATTCTTTGGATTCATGAGATAAAGGGGCTGGAGCGTGTGGTGGTGGATGAAAGAGGCACAAGGTGGACTCGAGAGCAGACATCCTTGGGATTCATGAGATAAAGGGGCAGGAGCGTCTGGTGGTGGATGAAAGAGGCACGAGGTGGACTCGAGAGCAGACATCCTTTGGATTCATGAGATAAAGGGGCAGGAGCGTGTGGTGGTAGATGAAAGAGGCACGAGGTGGACTCGAGAGCAGACATCCTTTGGATTCATGAGATAAAGGGGCAGGAGCATCTGGTGGTGGATGAAAGAGGCACGAGGTGGACTCGAGAGCAGACATCCTTGGGATTCATGAGATAAAGGGGCAGGAGCGTCTGGTGGTGGATGAAAGAGGCACGAGGTGGACTCGAGAGCAGACATCCTTTGGATTTATGAGACCAAGGGGCAGGAGCGTCTGGTGGTGGATGAAAGAGGCACGAGGTGGACTCGAGAGCAGACATCCTTGGCATTCATGAGATAAAGGGGCAGGAGCGTCTGGTGGTGGATGAAAGAGGCACGAGGTGGACTCGAGAGCAGACATCCTTTGGATTCATGAGATAAAGGGGCAGGAGCGTCTGGTGGTGGATGAAAGAGGCACGAGGTGGACTGGAGAGCAGACATCCTTTGGATTCATTAGTTAAAGGGGCAGGAGCGTCTGGTGGTGGATGAAAGAGGCACGAGGTGGACTCGAGAGCAGACATCCTTTGGATTCATGAGTTAAAGGGGCAGGAGCGTCTGGTGGTGGATGAAAGAGGCACGAGGTGGACTCGAGAGCAGACATCCTTTGGATTCATGAGATAAATGGGCAGGAGCGTCTGGTGGTGGATGAAAGAGGCACGAGGTGGACTCGAGAGCAGACATCCTTTGGATTCATGAGATAAAGGGCCTGGAGCGTGTGGTGGTGGATGAAAGAGGCACAAGGTGGACTCGAGAGCAGATATCCTTGGGATTCATGAGATAAAGGGGCAGGAGCGTCTGGTGGTGGAGGAAAGAGGCACGAGGTGGACTCGAGAGCAGACATCCTTTAGATTCATGAGATAAAGAGGCAGGAGCGTGTGGTGGTAGATGAAAGAGGCACGAGGTGGACTCGAGAGCAGACATCCTTTGGATTCATGAGATAAAGGGGCAGGAGCGTCTGGTGGTGGATGAAAGAGGCATGAGGTGGACTCGAGAGCAGACATCCTTGGGATTCATGAGATAAGGGGGCAGGAGCGTCTGGTGGTGGATGAAAGAGGCACGAGGTGGACTCGAGAGCAGACATCCTTTGGATTTATGAGATAAAGGGGCAGGAGCGTCTGGTGGTGGATGAAAGAGGCACGAGGTGGACTCGAGAGCAGACATCCTTTGGATTTATGAGATAAAGGGGCAGGAGCGTCTGGTGGTGGATGAAAGAGGCACGAGGTGGACTCGAGAGCAGACATCCTTTGGATTTATGAGATAAAGGGGCAGAAGCGTCTGGTGGTGGATGAAAGAGGCACGAGGTGGACTCGAGAGCAGACATCCTTTGGATTCATGAGATAAATGGGCAGGAGAGTCTGGTGGTGGATGAAAGAGGGACAAGGTGGACTCGAGAGCAGACATCCTTTGGATTCATGAGATAAAGGGGCTGGAGCGTGTGGTGGTGGATGAAAGAGGCACAAGGTGGACTCGAGAGCAGACATCCTTGGGATTCATGAGATAAAGGGACAGGAGCGTCTGGTAGTGGATGAAAGAGGCACGAGGTGGACTCGAGAGCAGACATCCTTTGGATTCATGAGATAAAGGGGCAGGAGCGTGTGGTGGTAGATGAAAGAGGCACGAGGTGGACTCGAGAGCAGACATCCTTTGGATTCATGAGATAAAGGGGCAGGAGCGTCTGGTGGTGGATGGAAGAGGCACGAGGTGGACTCGAGAGCAGACATCCTTTGGATTCATGAGATAAAGGGGCAGGAGCGTCTGGTGGTGGATGAAAGAGGCACGAGGTGGACTCGAGAGCAGACATTCTTTGGATTCATGAGATAAAGGGGCAGGAGCGTCTGGTGGTGGATGAAAGAGGCACGAGGTGGGCTCGAGAGCAGACATCCTTTGGATTCATGAGTTAAAGGGGCAGGAGCGTCTGGTGGTGGATGGAAGAGGCACGAGGTGGACTCGAGAGCAGACATCCTTTGGATTCATGAGATAAAGGGGCAGGAGCGTCTGGTGGTGGATGAAAGAGGCACGAGGTGGACTGGAGAGCAGACATCCTTTGGATTCATGAGTTAAAGGGGCAGGAGCGTCTGGTGGTGAAGGAAAGAAGCACGAGGTGGACTCGAGAGAAGACATCCTTTGGATTCATGAGATAAAGGGGCAGGAGCGTCTGGTGGTGGATGAAAGAGGCACGAGGTGGACTCGAGAGCAGACATCCTTTGGATTTATGAGATAAAGGGGCAGGAGCGTCTAGTGGTGGATGAAAGAGGCACGAGGTGGACTCGAGAGCAGACATCCTTTGGATTTATGAGATAAAGGGGCAGAAGCGTCTGGTGGTGGATGAAAGAGGCATGAGGTGGACTTGAGAGCAGACATCCTTTGGATTCATGAGATAAAGGGGCAGGAGCGTCTGGTGGTGGATGAAAGAGGCACGAGGTGGACTCGAGAGCAGACATCCTTTGGATTTATGAGATAAAGGGGCTGGTGCGTCTGGTGGTGGATGAAAGAGGCACGAGGTCGACTCGAGAGCAGACATCCTTGGCATTCATGAGATAAAGGGGCAGGAGCGTCTGGTGGTGGATGAAAGAGGCACGAGGTGGACTGGAGAGCAGACATCCTTTGGATTCATGAGTTAAAGGGGCAGGAGCGTCTGGTGGTGGATGGAAGAGGCACAAGGTGGACTGGAGAGCAGACATCCTTTGGATTCATGAGATAAAGGGGCAGGAGCGTCTGGTGGTGGATGAAAGAGGCACGAGGTGGACTCGAGAGCAGACATCCTTGGGATTCATGAGATAAAGGGGCAGGAGCGTCTGGTGGTGGATGAAAGAGGCACGAGGTGGACTCGAGAGCAGACATCCTTTGGATTCATGAGATAAAGGGGCAGGAGCGTCTGGTGGTGGATGAAAGAGGCACGAGGTGGACTGGAGAGCAGACATCCTTTGGATTCATGAGTTAAAGGGGTAGGGGCGTCTGGTGGTGGATGAGAGAAGCACGAGGTGGACTCGAGAGGACATCCTTTGGATTCATGAGATAAAGGGGCAGGAGCGTCTGGTGGTGGATGAAAGAGGCACGAGGTGGACTCGAGAGCAGACATCCTTTGGATTCATGAGATAAAGGGGCAGGAGCGTCTGGCGGTGGATGAAAGAGGCACAAGGTGGACTCGAGAGCAGACATCCTTTGGATTCATGAGATAAAGGGGCAGGAGCGTCTGGTGGTGGATGAAAGAGGCACGAGGTGGACTCGAGAGCAGACATCCTTTGGATTCATGAGATAAAGGGGCAGGAGCGTCTGGTGGTGGATGAAAGAGGCACGAGGTGGACTCGAGAGTAGACATCCTTGGGATTCATGAGATAAAGGGGCAGGAGCGTCTGGTGGTGGATGAAAGAGGCGCGAGGTGGACTCGAGAGCAGACATCCTTGGGATTCATGAGATAAAGGGGCAGGAGCGTCTGGTGGTGGATGAAAGAGGCACGAGGTGGACTTGAGAGCAGACATCCTTGGGATTCATGAGATAAAGGGGCAGGAGCGTCTGGTGGTGGATGAACGAGGCACGAGGTGGACTGGAGAGCAGACATCCTTTGGATTCATGAGATAAAGGGGCAGGAGCGTCTGGTGGTGGATGAAAGAGGCACGAGGTGGACTCGAGAGCAGACGTCCTTTGGATTCATGAGTTAAAGGGGCAGGAGCATCTGGTGGTGGATGAAAGAGGCACGAGGTGGACTCGAGAGCAGACATCCTTTGGATTCATGAGATAAAGGGGCAGGAGCATCTGGTGGTGGATGAAAGAGGCACGAGGTGGACTCGAGAGCAGACATCCTTTGGATTCATGAGATAAAGGGGCTGGAGCGTGTGGTGGTGGATGAAAGAGGCACTAGGTGGACTCGAGAGCAGACATCCTTGGGATTCATGAGATAAAGGGGCAGGAGCATCTGGTGGTGGATGAACGAGGCACGAGGTGGACTGGAGAGCAGACATCCTTTGGATTCATGAGATAAAGGGGCAGAAGCGTCTGGTGGTGGATGAAAGAGGCACGAGGTGGACTCGAGAGCAGACATCCTTTGGATTCATGAGATAAAGGGGCAGGAGTGTGTGGTGGTAGATGAAAGAGGCACGAGGTGGACTCGAGAGCAGACATCCTTTGGATTCACGAGATAAAGGGGCAGGAGCATCTGGTGGTGGATGAAAGAGGCACGAGGTGGACTCGAGAGCAGACATCCTTGGGATTCATGAGATAAAGGGGCAGGAGCGTCTGGTGGTGGATGAAAGAGGCACGAGGTGGACTCAAGAGCAGACATCCTTTGGATTCATGAGATAAAGGGGCAGGAGCGTCTGGTGGTGGATGAAAGAGGCACGAGGTGGACTCGAGAGCAGACATCCTTTGGATTCATGAGATAAAGGGGCTGGTGCGTCTGGTGGTGGATGAAAGAGGCACGAGGTGGACTCGAGAGCAGACATCCTTGGAATTCTTGAGATAAAGGGGCAGGAGCGTCTGGTGGTGGATGAAAGAGGCACAAGGTGGACTGGAGAGCAGACATCCTTTGGATTCATGAGATAAAGGGGCAGGAGCGTCTGGTGGTGGATGAAAGAGGCACGAGGTGGACTCGAGAGTAGACATCCTTGGGATTCATGAGATAAAGGGGCAGGAGCGTCTGGTGGTAGATGAAAGAGGCGCGAGGTGGACTCGAGAGCAGACATCCTTGGGATTCATGAGATAAAGGGGCAGGAGCGTCTGGTGGTGGATGAAAGAGGCACGAGGTGGACTCGAGAGCAGACATCCTTTGGATTCATGAGTTAAAGGGGCAGGAGCGTCTGGTGGTGGATGAAAGAGGCACGAGGTGGACTCGAGAGCAGACATCCTTTGGATTCATGAGATAAGTGGGCAGGAGCGTCTGGTGGTGGATGAAAGAGGCACGAGGTAGACTCGAGAGCAGACATCCTTTGGATTCATGAGATAAAGGGGCTGGAGCGTGTGGTGGTGGATGAAAGAGGCACAAGGTGGACTCGAGAGCAGACATCCTTGGGATTCATGAGATAAAGGGGCAGGAGCGTCTGGTGGTGGATGAAAGAGGCACGAGGTGGACTCGAGAGCAGACATCCTTTGGATTCATGAGATAAAGGGGCAGGAGCGTGTGGTGGTAGATGAAAGAGGCACGAGGTGGACTCGAGAGCAGACATCCTTTGGATTCATGAGATAAAGGGGCAGGAGCGTCTGGTGGTGGATGAAAGAGGCACGAGGTGGACTCGAGAGCAGACATCCTTGGGATTCATGAGATAAAGGGGCAGGAGCGTCTGGTGGTGGATGAAAGAGGCACGAGGTGGACTCGAGAGCAGACATCCTTTGGATTTATGAGATAAAGGGGCAGGAGCGTCTGGTGGTGGATGAAAGAGGCACGAGGTGGACTCGAGAGCAGACATCCTTTGGATTTATGAGATAAAGGGGCAGGAGCGTCTGGTGGTGGATGAAAGAGGCACGAGGTGGACTCGAGAGCAGACATCCTTTGGATTCATGAGATAAAGGGGCAGGAGCATCTGGTGGTGGATGAAAGAGGCACGAGGTGGACTGGAGAGCAGACATCCTTTGGATTCATTAGTTAAAGGGGCAGGAGCGTCTGGTGGTGGATGAAAGAGGCACGAGGTGGACTCGAGAGCAGACATCCTTTGGATTCATGAGTTAAAGGGGCAGGAGCGTCTGGTGGTGGATGAAAGAGGCACGAGGTGGACTCGAGAGCAGACATCCTTTGAATTCATGAGATAAATGGGCAGGAGCGTCTGGTGGTGGATGAAAGAGGCACGAGGTGGACTCGAGAGCAGACATCCTTTGGATTCATGAGATAAAGGGCCTGGAGCGTGTGGTGGTGGATGAAAGAGGCCCAAGGTGGGCTCGAGAGCAGATATCCTTGGGATTCATGAGATAAAGGGGCAGGAGCGTCTGGTGGTGGAGGAAAGAGGCACGAGGTGGACTCGAGAGCAGACATCCTTTAGATTCATGAGATAAAGAGGCAGGAGCGTGTGGTGGTAGATGAAAGAGGCACGAGGTGGACTCGAGAGCAGACATCCTTTGGATTCATGAGATAAAGGGGCAGGAGCGTCTGGTGGTGGATGAAAGAGGCACGAGGTGGACTCGAGAGCAGACATCCTTGGGATTCATGAGATAAAGGGGCAGGAGCGTCTGGTGGTGGATGAAAGAGGCACGAGGTGGACTCGAGAGCAGACATCCTTTGGATTTATGAGATAAAGGGGCAGGAGCGTCTGGTGGTGGATGAAAGAGGCACGAGGTGGACTCGAGAGCAGACATCCTTTGGATTTATGAGATAAAGGGGCAGGAGCGTCTGGTGGTGGATGAAAGAGGCACGAGGTGGACTCGAGAGCAGACATCCTTTGGATTTATGAGATAAAGGGGCAGAAGCGTCTGGTGGTGGATGAAAGAGGCACGAGGTGGACTCGAGAGCAGACATCCTTTGGATTCATGAGATAAAGGGGCAGGAGCGTCTGGTGGTGGATGAAAGAGGCACGAGGTGGACTCGAGAGCAGACATCCTTTGGATTCATGAGATAAAGGGGCTGGTGCGTCTGGTGGTGGATGAAAGAGGCACGAGGTGGACTCGAGAGCAGACATCCTTGGAATTCATGAGATAAAGGGGCAGGAGCGTCTGGTGGTGGATGAAAGAGGCACGAGGTGGACTGGAGAGCAGACATCCTTTGGATTCATGAGATAAAGGGGCAGAAGCGTCTGGTGGTGGATGAAAGAGGCACGAGGTGGACTCGAGAGTAGACATCCTTGGGATTCATGAGATAAAGGGGCAGGAGCGTCTGGTGGTGGATGAAAGAGGCGCGAGGTGGACTCGAGAGCAGACATCCTTGGGATTCATGAGATAAAGGGGCAGGAGCGTCTGGTGGTGGATGAAAGAGGCACGAGGTGGAGTCGAGAGCAGACATCCTTGGGATTCATGAGATAAAGGGGCAGGAGCGTCTGGTGGTGGATGAACGAGGCACGAGGTGGACTGGAGAGCAGACATCCTTTGGATTCATGAGATAAAGGGGCAGGAGCGTCTGGTGGTGGATGAAAGAGGCACGAGGTGGACTCGAGAGCAGACATCCTTTGGATTCATGAGTTAAAGGGGCAGGAGCATCTGGTGGTGGATGAAAGAGGCACGAGGTGGACTCGAGAGCAGACATCCTTTGGATTCATGAGATAAATGGGCAGGAGAGTCTGGTGGTGGATGAAAGAGGCACGAGGTGGACTCGAGAGCAGACATCCTTTGGATTCATGAGATAAAGGGGCTGGAGCGTGTGGTGGTGGATGAAAGAGGCACAAGGTGGACTCGAGAGCAGACATCCTTGGGATTCATGAGATAAAGGGGCAGGAGCGTCTGGTGGTGGATGAAAGAGGCACGAGGTGGACTCGAGAGCAGACATCCTTTGGATTCATGAGATAAAGGGGCAGGAGCGTGTGGTGGTAGATGAAAGAGGCACGAGGTGGACTCGAGAGCAGACATCCTTTGGATTCATGAGATAAAGGGGCAGGAGCGTCTGGTGGTGGATGAAAGAGGCACGAGGTGGACTCGAGAGCAGACATCCTTAGGATTCATGAGATAAAGGGGCAGGAGCGTCTGGTGGTGGATGAAAGAGGCACGAGGTGGACTCGAGAGCAGACATTCTTTGGATTCATGAGATAAAGGGGCAGGAGCGTCTGGTGGTGGATGAAAGAGGCACGAGGTGGACTCGAGAGCAGACATCCTTTGGATTCATGAGTTAAAGGGGCAGGAGCGTCTGGTGGTGGATGGAAGAGGCACGAGGTGGACTCGAGAGCAGACATCCTTTGGATTCATGAGATAAAGGGGCAGGAGCGTCTGGTGGTGGATGAAAGAGGCACGAGGTGGACTGGAGAGCAGACATCCTTTGGATTAATGAGTTAAAGGGGCAGGAGCGTCTGGTGGTGAAGGAAAGAAGCACGAGGTGGACTCGAGAGAAGACATCCTTTGGATTCATGAGATAAAGGGGCAGGAGCGTCTGGTGGTGGATGAAAAAGGCACGAGGTGGACTTGAGAGCAGACATCCTTTGGATTTATGAGATAAAGGGGCAGGAGCGTCTGGTGGTGGATGAAAGAGGCACGAGGTGGACTCGAGAGCAGACATCCTTTGGATTTATGAGATAAAGGGGCAGAAGCGTCTGGTGGTGGATGAAAGAGGCATGAGGTGGACTTGAGAGCAGACATCCTTTGGATTCATGAGATAAAGGGGCAGGAGCGTCTGGTGGTGGATGAAAGAGGCACGAGGTGGACTCGAGAGCAGACATCTTTTGGATTCATGAGATAAAGGGGCTGGTGCGTCTGGTGGTGGCTGAAAGAGGCACGAGGTGGACTCGAGAGCAGACATCCTTGGCATTCATGAGATAAAGGGGCAGGAGCGTCTGGTGGTGGATGAAAGAGGCACGAGGTGGACTGGAGAGCAGACATCCTTTGGATTCATGAGTTAAAGGGGCAGGAGCGTCTGGTGGTGGATGGAAGAGGCACAAGGTGGACTGGAGAGCAGACATCCTTTGGATTCATGAGATAAAGGGGCAGGAGCGTCTGGTGGTGGATGAAAGAGGCACGAGGTGGACTCGAGAGCAGACATCCTTGGGATTCATGAGATAAAGGGGCAGGAGCGTCTGGTGGTGGATGAAAGAGGCACGAGGTGGACTCGAGAGCAGACATCCTTTGGATTCATGAGATAAAGGGGCAGGAGCGTCTGGTGGTGGATGAAAGAGGCACGAGGTGGACTGGAGAGCAGACATCCTTTGGATTCATGAGTTAAAGGGGTAGGAGCGTCTGGTGGTGGATGAGAGAAGCACGAGGTGGACTCGAGAGGACATCCTTTGGATTCATGAGATAAAGGGGCAGGAGCGTCTGGTGGTGGATGAAAGAGGCACGAGGTGGACTCGAGAGCAGACATCCTTTGGATTCATGAGATAAAGTGGCAGGAGCGTCTGGCGGTGGATGAAAGAGGCACGAGGTGGACTCGAGAGCAGACATCCTTTGGATTCATGAGATAAAGGGGCAGGAGCGTCTGGTGGTGGATGAAAGAGGCACGAGGTGGACTCGAGAGCAGACATCCTTTGGATTCATGAGATAAAGGGGCAGGAGCATCTGGTGGTGGATGAAAGAGGCACGAGGTGGACTCGAGAGTAGACATCCTTGGGATTCATGAGATAAAGGGGCAGGAGCGTCTGGTGGTGGATGAAAGAGGCGCGAGGTGGACTCGAGAGCAGACATCCTTGGGATTCATGAGATAAAGGGGCAGGAGCGTCTGGTGGTGGATGAAAGAGGCACGAGGTGGACTTGAGAGCAGACATCCTTGGGATTCATGAGATAAAGGGGCAGGAGCGTCTGGTGGTGGATGAACGAGGCACGAGGTGGACTGGAGAGCAGACATCCTTTGGATTCATGAGATAAAGGGGCAGGAGCGTCTGGTGGTGGATGAAAGAGGCAAGAGGTGGACTCGAGAGCAGACGTCCTTTGGATTCATGAGTTAAAGGGGCAGGAGCATCTGGTGGTGGATGAAAGAGGCACGAGGTGGACTCGAGAGCAGACATCCTTTGGATTCATGAGATAAAGGGGCAGGAGCGTCTGGTGGTGGATGAAAGAGGCACGAGGTGGACTCGAGAGCAGACATCCTTTGGATT
Source organism: Triturus cristatus (assembly GCF_964204655.1). Taxonomy (NCBI): domain Eukaryota; kingdom Metazoa; phylum Chordata; class Amphibia; order Caudata; family Salamandridae; genus Triturus; species Triturus cristatus. The sequence goes on along the minus strand of NC_140590.1, from coordinate 34,462,846 downwards.
CATGAGATAAAGGGGCTGGAGCGTGTGGTGGTGGATGAAAGAGGCACTAGGTGGACTCGAGAGCAGACATCCTTGGGATTCATGAGATAAAGGGGCAGGAGCGTCTGGTGGTGGATGAAAGAGGCACGAGGTGGACTCGAGAGCAGATATCCTTTGGATTCATGAGAGAAAGGGGCAGGAGTGTGTGGTGGTGGATGAAAGAGGCACGAGGTGGACTCGAGAGCAGACATCCTTTGGATTCATGAAATAAAGGGGCAGGAGCATCTGGTGGTGGATGAAAGAGGCACGAGGTGGACTCGCGAGCAGACATCCTTGGGATTCATGAGATAAAGGGGCAGGAGCGTCTTGTGTTGGATGAAAGAGGCACGAGGTGGACTCGAGAGCAGACATCCTTGGGATTCATGAGATAAAGGGGCAGGAGCGTCTGGTGGTGGATGAAAGAGGCACGAGGTGGATTCGAGAGCAGACCTCCCTGGGGATTCATGAGATAAAGGGGCAGGAGCATCTGGTAGTGGATGAAAGAGGCACGAGGTGGACTCGAGAGCAGACATCCTTTGGATTTATGAGATAAAGGGGCAGGAGCGTCTGGTGGTGGATGAAAGAGGCACGAGGTGGACTCGAGAGCAGACATCCTTTGGATTTATGAGATAAAGGGGCAGAAGCGTCTGGTGGTGGATGAAAGAGGCACGAGGTGGACTCGAGAGCAGACATCCTTTGGATTCATGAGATAAAGGGGCAGGAGCGTCTGGTGGTGGATGAAAGAGGCACGAGGTGGACTCGAGAGCAGACATCCTTTGGATTCATGAGATAAAGGGGCTGGTGCGTCTGGTGGTGGATGAAAGAGGCACGAGGTAGACTCGAGAGCAGACATCCTTGGCATTCATGAGATAAAGGGGCAGGAGCGTCTGGTGGTGGATGAAAGAGGCACGAGGTGGACTGGAGAGCAGACATCCTTTGGATTCATGAGTTAAAGGGGCAGGAGCGTCTGGTGGTGGGTGGAAGAGGCACAAGGTGGACTGGAGAGCAGACATCCTTTGGATTCATGAGATAAAGGGGCAGGAGCGTCTGGTGGTGGATGAAAGAGGCACGAGGTGGACTCGAGAGCAGACATCCTTGGGATTCATGAGATAAAGGGGCAGGAGCGTCTGGTGGTGGATGAAAGAGGCACGAGGTGGACTTGAGAGCAGACATCCTTTGGATTCATTAGATAAAGGGGCAGGAGCGTCTGGTGGTGGATGAAAGAGGCACGAGGTGGACTCGAGAGCAGACATCCTTGGGATTCATGAGATAAAGGGGCAGGAGCGTCTGGTGGTGGATGAACGAGGCACGAGGTGGACTGGAGAGCAGACATCCTTTGGATTCATGAGATAAAGGGGCAGGAGCGTCTGGTGGTGGATGAAAGAGGCACGAGGTGGACTCGAGAGTAGACGTCCTTTGGATTCATGAGTTAAAGGGGCAGGAGCGTCTGGTGGTGGATGAAAGAGGCACGAGGTGGACTCGAGAGCAGACATCCTTTGGATTCATGAGATAAAGGGGCAGGAGCGTCTGGTGGTGGATGAAAGAGGCACGAGGTGGACTCGAGAGCAGACATCCTTGGCATTCATGAGATAAAGGGGCAGGAGCGTCTGGTGGTGGATGAAAGAGGCACGAGGTGGACTGGAGAGCAGACATCCTTTGGATATATGAGTTAAAGGGGCAGGAGCGTCTGGTGGTGGATGGAAGAGGCACAAGGTGGACTGGAGAGCAGACATCCTTTGGATTCATGAGATAAAGGGGCAGGAGCGTCTGGTGGTGGATGAAAGAGGCGCGAGGTGGACTCGAGAGCAGACATCCTTGGGATTCATGAGATAAAGGGGCAGGAGCGTCTGGTGGTGGATGAAAGAGGCACAAGGTGGACTCGAGAGCAGACATCCTTTGGATTCATGAGATAAAGGGGCAGGAGCGTCTGGTGGTGGATGAAAGAGGCACGAGGTGGACTGGAGAGCAGACATCCTTTGGATTCATGAGTTAAAGGGGCAGGAGCGTCTGGTGGTGGATTAGAGAAGCACGAGGTGGACTCGAGAGAAGACATCCTTTGGATTCATGAGATAAAGGGGCAGGAGCGTCTGGTGGTGGATGAAAGAGGCACGAGGTGGACTCGAGGGCAGACATCCTTTGGATTCATGAGATAAAGGGGCAGGAGCGTCTGGTGGTGGATGAAAGAGGCACGAGGTGGACTCGAGAGCAGACATCCTTTGGATTCATGAGATAAAGGGGCAGGAGCGTCTGGTGGTGGATGAAAGAGGCACGAGGTGGACTCGAGAGCAGACATCCTTTGGATTCATGAGATAAAGGGGCAGGAGCGTCTGGTGGTGGATGAAAGAGGCACGAGGTGGACTCGAGAGTAGACATCCTTGGGATTCATGAGATAAAGGGGCAGGAGCGTCTGGTGGTGGATGAAAGAGGCGCGAGGTGGACTCGAGAGCAGACATCCTTGGGATTCATGAGATAAAGGGGCAGGAGCGTCTGGTGGTGGATGAAAGAGGCACGAGGTGGACTCGAGAGCAGACATCCTTGGGATTCATGAGATAAAGGGGCAGGAGCGTCTGGTGGTGGATGAACGAGGCACGAGGTAGACTGGAGAGCAGACATCCTTTGGATTCATGAGATAAAGGGGCAGGAGCGTCTGGTGGTGGATGAAAGAGGCACGAGGTGGACTCGAGAGCAGACGTCCTTTGGATTCATGAGTTAAAGGGGCAGGAGCGTCTGGTGGTGGATGAAAGAGGCACGAGGTGGACTCGAGAGCAGACATCCTTTGGATTCATGAGATAAAGGGGCAGGAGCGTCTGGTCGTGGATGAAAGAGGCACGAGGTGGACTCGAGAGCAGACATCCTTTGGATTCATGAGATAAAGGGGCTGGAGCGTGTGGTGGTGGATGAAAGAGGCACTAGGTGGACTCGAGAGCAGACATCCTTGGGATTCATGAGATAAAGGGGCAGGAGCGTCTGGTGGTGGATGAAAGAGGCACGAGGTGGACTCGAGAGCAGATATCCTTTGGATTCATGAGATAAAGGGGCAGGAGTGTGTGGTGGTGGATGAAAGAGGCACGAGGTGGACTCGAGAGCAGACATCCTTTGGATTCATGAGATAAAGGGGCAGGAGCGTCTGGTGGTGGATGAAAGAGGCACGAGGTGGACTCGCGAGCAGACATCCTTGGGATTCATGAGATAAAGGGGCAGGAGCGTCTGGTGTTGGATGAAAGAGGCGCGAGGTGGACTCGAGAGCAGACATCCTTGGGATTCATGAGATAAAGGGGCAGGAGCGTCTGGTGGTGGATGAACGAGGCACGAGGTGGACTGGAGAGCAGACATCCTTTGGATTCATGAGATAAAGGGGCAGGAGCGTCTGGTGGTGGATGAAAGAGGCAAGAGGTGGACTCGAGAGCAGACGTCCTTTGGATTCATGAGTTAAAGGGGCAGGAGCATCTGGTGGTGGATGAAAGAGGCACGAGGTGGACTCGAGAGCAGACATCCTTTGGATTCATGAGATAAAGGGGCAGGAGCGTCTGGTGGTGGATGAGAGAAGCACGAGGTGGACTCGAGAGGACATCCTTTGGATTCATGAGATAAAGGGGCAGGAGCGTCTGGTGGTGGATGAAAGAGGCACGAGGTGGACTCGAGAGCAGACATCCTTTGGATTCATGAGATAAAGTGGCAGGAGCGTCTGGCGGTGGATGAAAGAGGCACGAGGTGGACTCGAGAGCAGACATCCTTTGGATTCATGAGATAAAGGGGCAGGAGCGTCTGGTGGTGGATGAAAGAGGCACGAGGTGGACTCGAGAGCAGACATCCTTTGGATTCATGAGATAAAGGGGCAGGAGCGTCTGGTGGTGGATGAAAGAGGCACGAGGTGGACTCGAGAGTAGACATCCTTGGGATTCATGAGATAAAGGGGCAGGAGCGTCTGGTGGTGGATGAAAGAGGCGCGAGGTGGACTCGAGAGCAGACATCCTTGGGATTCATGAGATAAAGGGGCAGGAGCGTCTGGTGGTGGATGAAAGAGGCACGAGGTGGACTTGAGAGCAGACATCCTTGGGATTCATGAGATAAAGGGGCAGGAGCGTCTGGTGGTGGATGAACGAGGCACGAGGTGGACTGGAGAGCAGACATCCTTTGGATTCATGAGATAAAGGGGCAGGAGCGTCTGGTGGTGGATGAAAGAGGCAAGAGGTGGACTCGAGAGCAGACGTCCTTTGGATTCATGAGTTAAAGGGGCAGGAGCATCTGGTGGTGGATGAAAGAGGCACGAGGTGGACTCGAGAGCAGACATCCTTTGGATTCATGAGATAAAGGGGCAGGAGCGTCTGGTGGTGGATGAAAGAGGCACGAGGTGGACTCGAGAGCAGACATCCTTTGGATTCATGAGATAAAGGGGCTGGAGCGTGTGGTGGTGGATGAAAGAGGCACTAGGTGGACTCGAGAGCAGACATCCTTGGGATTCATGAGATAAAGGGGCAGGAGCGTCTGGTGGTGGATGAAAGAGGCACGAGGTGGACTCGAGAGCAGATATCCTTTGGATTCATGAGAGAAAGGGGCAGGAGTGTGTGGTGGTGGATGAAAGAGGCACGAGGTGGACTCGAGAGCAGACATCCTTTGGATTCATGAAATAAAGGGGCAGGAGCATCTGGTGGTGGATGAAAGAGGCACGAGGTGGACTCGCGAGCAGACATCCTTGGGATTCATGAGATAAAGGGGCAGGAGCGTCTTGTGTTGGATGAAAGAGGCACGAGGTGGACTCGAGAGCAGACATCCTTGGGATTCATGAGATAAAGGGGCAGGAGCGTCTGGTGGTGGATGAAAGAGGCACGAGGTGGACTCGAGAGCAGACCTCCCTGGGGATTCATGAGATAAAGGGGCAGGAGCATCTGGTAGTGGATGAAAGAGGCACGAGGTGGACTCGAGAGCAGACATCCTTTGGATTTATGAGATAAAGGGGCAGGAGCGTCTGGTGGTGGATGAAAGAGGCACGAGGTGGACTCGAGAGCAGACATCCTTTGGATTTATGAGATAAAGGGGCAGAAGCGTCTGGTGGTGGATGAAAGAGGCACGAGGTGGACTCGAGAGCAGACATCCTTTGGATTCATGAGATAAAGGGGCAGGAGCGTCTGGTGGTGGATGAAAGAGGCACGAGGTGGACTCGAGAGCAGACATCCTTTGGATTCATGAGATAAAGGGGCTGGTGCGTCTGGTGGTGGATGAAAGAGGCACGAGGTAGACTCGAGAGCAGACATCCTTGGCATTCATGAGATAAAGGGGCAGGAGCGTCTGGTGGTGGATGAAAGAGGCACGAGGTGGACTGGAGAGCAGACATCCTTTGGATTCATGAGTTAAAGGGGCAGGAGCGTCTGGTGGTGGGTGGAAGAGGCACAAGGTGGACTGGAGAGCAGACATCCTTTGGATTCATGAGATAAAGGGGCAGGAGCGTCTGGTGGTGGATGAAAGAGGCACGAGGTGGACTTGAGAGCCGACATCCTTTGGATTCATTAGATAAAGGGGCAGGAGCGTCTGGTGGTGGATGAAAGAGGCACGAGGTGGACTCGAGAGCAGACATCCTTGGGATTCATGAGATAAAGGGGCAGGAGCGTCTGGTGGTGGATGAACGAGGCACGAGGTGGACTGGAGAGCAGACATCCTTTGGATTCATGAGATAAAGGGGCAGGAGCGTCTGGTGGTGGATGAAAGAGGCACGAGGTGGACTCGAGAGTAGACGTCCTTTGGATTCATGAGTTAAAGGGGCAGGAGCGTCTGGTGGTGGATGAAAGAGGCACGAGGTGGACTCGAGAGCAGACATCCTTTGGATTCATGAGATAAAGGGGCAGGAGCGTCTGGTGGTGGATGAAAGAGGCACGAGGTGGACTCGAGAGCAGACATCCTTGGCATTCATGAGATAAAGGGGCAGGAGCGTCTGGTGGTGGATGAAAGAGGCACGAGGTGGACTGGAGAGCAGACATCCTTTGGATATATGAGTTAAAGGGGCAGGAGCGTCTGGTGGTGGATGGAAGAGGCACAAGGTGGACTGGAGAGCAGACATCCTTTGGATTCATGAGATAAAGGGGCAGGAGCGTCTGGTGGTGGATGAAAGAGGCGCGAGGTGGACTCGAGAGCAGACATCCTTGGGATTCATGAGATAAAGGGTCAGGAGCGTCTGGTGGTGGATGAAAGAGGCACAAGGTGGACTCGAGAGCAGACATCCTTTGGATTCATGAGATAAAGGGGCAGGAGCGTCTGGTGGTGGATGAAAGAGGCACGAGGTGGACTGGAGAGCAGACATCCTTTGGATTCATGAGTTAAAGGGGCAGGAGCGTCTGGTGGTGGATTAGAGAAGCACGAGGTGGACTCGAGAGAAGACATCCTTTGGATTCATGAGATAAAGGGGCAGGAGCGTCTGGTGGTGGATGAAAGAGGCACGAGGTGGACTCGAGGGCAGACATCCTTTGGATTCATGAGATAAAGGGGCAGGAGCGTCTGGTGGTGGATGAAAGAGGCACGAGGTGGACTCGAGAGCAGACATCCTTTGGATTCATGAGATAAAGGGGCAGGAGCGTCTGGTGGTGGATGAAAGAGGCACGAGGTGGACTCGAGAGCAGACATCCTTTGGATTCATGAGATAAAGGGGCAGGAGCGTCTGGTGGTGGATGAAAGAGGCACGAGGTGGACTCGAGAGTAGACATCCTTGGGATTCATGAGATAAAGGGGCAGGAGCGTCTGGTGGTGGATGAAAGAGGCGCGAGGTGGACTCGAGAGCAGACATCCTTGGGATTCATGAGATAAAGGGGCAGGAGCGTCTGGTGGTGGATGAAAGAGGCACGAGGTGGACTCGAGAGCAGACATCCTTGGGATTCATGAGATAAAGGGGCAGGAGCGTCTGGTGGTGGATGAACGAGGCACGAGGTAGACTGGAGAGCAGACATCCTTTGGATTCATGAGATAAAGGGGCAGGAGCGTCTGGTGGTGGATGAAAGAGGCACGAGGTGGACTCGAGAGCAGACGTCCTTTGGATTCATGAGTTAAAGGGGCAGGAGCGTCTGGTGGTGGATGAAAGAGGCACGAGGTGGACTCGAGAGCAGACATCCATTGGATTCATGAGATAAAGGGGCAGGAGCGTCTGGTCGTGGATGAAAGAGGCACGAGGTGGACTCGAGAGCAGACATCCTTTGGATTCATGAGATAAAGGGGCTGGAGCGTGTGGTGGTGGATGAAAGAGGCACTAGGTGGACTCGAGAGCAGACATCCTTGGGATTCATGAGATAAAGGGGCAGGAGCGTCTGGTGGTGGATGAAAGAGGCACGAGGTGGACTCGAGAGCAGATATCCTTTGGATTCATGAGATAAAGGGGCAGGAGTGTGTGGTGGTGGATGAAAGAGGCACGAGGTGGACTCGAGAGCAGACATCCTTTGGATTCATGAGATAAAGGGGCAGGAGCGTCTGGTGGTGGATGAAAGAGGCACGAGGTGGACTCGCGAGCAGACATCCTTGGGATTCATGAGATAAAGGGGCAGGAGCGTCTGGTGTTGGATGAAAGAGGCGCGAGGTGGACTCGAGAGCAGACATCCTTGGGATTCATGAGATAAAGGGGCAGGAGCGTCTGGTGGTGGATGAAAGAGGCACGAGGTGGACTCGAGAGCAGACATCCTTGGGATTCATGAGATAAAGGGGAAGGAGCGTCTGGTGGTGGATGAAAGAGGCACGAGGTGGACTGGAGAGCAGACATCCTTTGGATTAATGAGTTAAAGGGGCAGGAGCGTCTGGTGGTGAAGGAAAGAAGCACGAGGTGGACTCGAGAGAAGACATCCTTTGGATTCATGAGATAAAGGGGCAGGAGCGTCTGGTGGTGGATGAAAGAGGCACGAGGTGGACTTGAGAGCAGACATCCTTTGGATTTATGAGATAAAGGGGCAGGAGCGTCTGGTGGTGGATGAAAGAGGCACGAGGTGGACTCGAGAGCAGACATCCTTTGGATTTATGAGATAAAGGGGCAGAAGCGTCTGGTGGTGGATGAAAGAGGCATGAGGTGGACTTGAGAGCAGACATCCTTTGGATTCATGAGATAAAGGGGCAGGAGCGTCTGGTGGTGGATGAAAGAGGCACGAGGTGGACTCGAGAGCAGACATCTTTTGGATTCATGAGATAAAGGGGCTGGTGCGTCTGGTGGTGGCTGAAAGAGGCACGAGGTGGACTCGAGAGCAGACATCCTTGGCATTCATGAGATAAAGGGGCAGGAGCGTCTGGTGGTGGATGAAAGAGGCACGAGGTGGACTGGAGAGCAGACATCCTTTGGATTCATGAGTTAAAGGGGAAGGAGCGTCTGGTGGTGGATGGAAGAGGCACAAGGTGGACTGGAGACCAGACATCCTTTGGATTCATGAGATAAAGGGGCAGGAGCGTCTGGTGGTGGATGAAAGAGGCACGAGGTGGACTCGAGAGCAGACATCCTTGGGATTCATGAGATAAAGGGGCAGGAGCGTCTGGTGGTGGATGAAAGAGGCACGAGGTGGACTCGAGAGCAGACATCCTTTGGATTCATGAGATAAAGGGGCAGGAGCGTCTGGTGGTGGATGAAAGAGGCACGAGGTGGACTGGAGAGCAGACATCCTTTGGATTCATGAGTTAAAGGGGTAGGAGCGTCTGGTGGTGGATGAGAGAAGCACGAGGTGGACTCGAGAGGACATCCTTTGGATTCATGAGATAAAGGGGCAGGAGCGTCTGGTGGTGGATGAAAGAGGCACGAGGTGGACTCGAGAGCAGACATCCTTTGGATTCATGAGATAAAGTGGCAGGAGCGTCTGGCGGTGGATGAAAGAGGCACGAGGTGGACTCGAGAGCAGACATCCTTTGGATTCATGAGATAAAGGGGCAGGAGCGTCTGGTGGTGGATGAAAGAGGCACGAGGTGGACTCGAGAGCAGACATCCTTTGGATTCATGAGATAAAGGGGCAGGAGCGTCTGGTGGTGGATGAAAGAGGCACGAGGTGGACTCGAGAGTAGACATCCTTGGGATTCATGAGATAAAGGGGCAGGAGCGTCTGGTGGTGGATGAAAGAGGCGCGAGGTGGACTCGGGAGCAGACATCCTTGGGATTCATGAGATAAAGGGGCAGGAGCGTCTGGTGGTGGATGAAAGAGGCACGAGGTGGACTTGAGAGCAGACATCCTTGGGATTCATGAGATAAAGGGGCAGGAGCGTCTGGTGGTGGATGAACGAGGCACGAGGTGGACTGGAGAGCAGACATCCTTTGGATTCATGAGATAAAGGGGCAGGAGCGTCTGGTGGTGGATGAAAGAGGCAAGAGGTGGACTCGAGAGCAGACGTCCTTTGGATTCATGAGTTAAAGGGGCAGGAGCATCTGGTGGTGGATGAAAGAGGCACGAGGTGGACTCGAGAGCAGACATCCTTTGGATTCATGAGATAAAGGGGCAGGAGCGTCTGGTGGTGGATGAAAGAGGCACGAGGTGGACTCGAGAGCAGACATCCTTTGGATTCATGAGATAAAGGGGCTGGAGCGTGTGGTGGTGGATGAAAGAGGCACTAGGTGGACTCGAGAGCAGACATCCTTGGGATTCATGAGATAAAGGGGCAGGAGCGTCTGGTGGTGGATGAAAGAGGCACGAGGTGGACTCGAGAGCAGATATCCTTTGGATTCATGAGAGAAAGGGGCAGGAGTGTGTGGTGGTGGATGAAAGAGGCACGAGGTGGACTCGAGAGCAGACATCCTTTGGATTCATGAAATAAAGGGGCAGGAGCATCTGGTGGTGGATGAAAGAGGCACGAGGTGGACTCGCGAGCAGACATCCTTGGGATTCATGAGATAAAGGGGCAGGAGCGTCTTGTGTTGGATGAAAGAGGCACGAGGTGGACTCGAGAGCAGACATCCTTGGGATTCATGAGATAAAGGGGCAGGAGCGTCTGGTGGTGGATGAAAGAGGCACGAGGTGGACTCGAGAGCAGACCTCCCTGGGGATTCATGAGATAAAGGGGCAGGAGCATCTGGTAGTGGATGAAAGAGGCACGAGGTGGACTCGAGAGCAGACATCCTTTGGATTTATGAGATAAAGGGGCAGGAGCGTCTGGTGGTGGATGAAAGAGGCACGAGGTGGACTCGAGAGCAGACATCCTTTGGATTTATGAGATAAAGGGGCAGAAGCGTCTGGTGGTGGATGAAAGAGGCACGAGGTGGACTCGAGAGCAGACATCCTTTGGATTCATGAGATAAAGGGGCAGGAGCGTCTGGTGGTGGATGAAAGAGGCACGAGGTGGACTCGAGAGCAGACATCCTTTGGATTCATGAGATAAAGGGGCTGGTGCGTCTGGTGGTGGATGAAAGAGGCACGAGGTGGACTCGAGAGCAGACATCCTTGGCATTCATGAGATAAAGGGGCAGGAGCGTCTGGTGGTGGATGAAAGAGGCACGAGGTGGACTGGAGAGCAGACATCCTTTGGATTCATGAGTTAAAGGGGCAGGAGCGTCTGGTGGTGGATGGAAGAGGCACAAGGTGGACTGGAGAGCAGACATCCTTTGGATTCATGAGATAAAGGGGCAGGAGCGTCTGGTGGTGGATGAAAGAGGCACGAGGTGGACTCGAGAGCAGACATCCTTGGGATTCATGAGATAAAGGGGCAGGAGCGTCTGGTGGTGGATGAAAGAGGCACGAGGTGGACCTGAGAGCAGACATCCTTTGGATTCATTAGATAAAGGGGCAGGAGCGTCTGGTGGTGGATGAAAGAGGCACGAGGTGGACTCGAGAGCAGACATCCTTGGGATTCATGAGATAAAGGGGCAGGAGCGTCTGGTGGTGGATGAACGAGGCACGAGGTGGACTGGAGAGCAGACATCCTTTGGATTCATGAGATAAAGGGGCAGGAGCGTCTGGTGGTGGATGAAAGAGGCACGAGGTGGACTCGAGAGTAGACGTCCTTTGGATTCATGAGTTAAAGGGGCAGGAGCGTCTGGTGGTGGATGAAAGAGGCATGAGGTGGACTCGAGAGCAGACATCCTTTGGATTCATGAGATAAAGGGGCAGGAGCGTCTGGTGGTGGATGAAAGAGGCACGAGGTGGACTCGAGAGCAGACATCCTTGGCATTCATGAGATAAAGGGGCAGGAGCGTCTGGTGGTGGATGAAAGAGGCACGAGGTGGACTGGAGAGCAGACATCCTTTGGATATATGAGTTAAAGGGGCAGGAGCGTCTGGTGGTGGATGGAAGAGGCACAAGGTGGACTGGAGAGCAGACATCCTTTGGATTCATGAGATAAAGGGGCAGGAGCGTCTGGTGGTGGATGAAAGAGGCGCGAGGTGGACTCGAGAGCAGACATCCTTGGGATTCATGAGATAAAGGGGCAGGAGCGTCTGGTGGTGGATGAAAGAGGCACAAGGTGGACTCGAGAGCAGACATCCTTTGGATTCACGAGATAAAGGGGCAGGAGCGTCTGGTGGTGGATGAAAGAGGCACGAGGTGGACTGGAGAGCAGACATCCTTTGGATTCATGAGTTAAAGGGGCAGGAGCGTCTGGTGGTGGATTAGAGAAGCACGAGGTGGACTCGAGAGAAGACATCCTTTGGATTCATGAGATAAAGGGGCAGGAGCGTCTGGTGGTGGATGAAAGAGGCACGAGGTGGACTCGAGGGCAGACATCCTTTGGATTCATGAGATAAAGGGGCAGGAGCGTCTGGTGGTGGATGAAAGAGGCACGAGGTGGACTCGAGAGCAGACATCCTTTGGATTCATGAGATAAAGGGGCAGGAGCGTCTGGTGGTGGATGAAAGAGGCACGAGGTGGACTCGAGAGCAGACATCCTTTGGATTCATGAGATAAAGGGGCAGGAGCGTCTGGTGGTGGATGAAAGAGGCACGAGGTGGACTCGAGAGTAGACATCCTTGGGATTCATGAGATAAAGGGGCAGGAGCGTCTGGTGGTGGATGAAAGAGGCGCGAGGTGGACTCGAGAGCAGACATCCTTGGGATTCATGAGATAAAGGGGCAGGAGCGTCTGGTGGTGGATGAAAGAGGCACGAGGTGGACTCGAGAGCAGACATCCTTGGGATTCATGAGATAAAGGGGCAGGAGCGTCTGGTGGTGGATGAACGAGGCACGAGGTAGACTGGAGAGCAGACATCCTTTGGATTCATGAGATAAAGGGGCAGGAGCGTCTGGTGGTGGATGAAAGAGGCACGAGGTGGACTCGAGAGCAGACGTCCTTTGGATTCATGAGTTAAAGGGGCAGGAGCGTCTGGTGGTGGATGAAAGAGGCACGAGGTGGACTCGAGAGCAGACATCCTTTGGATTCATGAGATAAAGGGGCAGGAGCGTCTGGTCGTGGATGAAAGAGGCACGAGGTGGACTCGAGAGCAGACATCCTTTGGATTCATGAGATAAAGGGGCTGGAGCGTGTGGTGGTGGATGAAAGAGGCACTAGGTGGACTCGAGAGCAGACATCCTTGGGATTCATGAGATAAAGGGGCAGGAGCGTCTGGTGGTGGATGAAAGAGGCACGAGGTGGACTCGAGAGCAGATATCCTTTGGATTCATGAGATAAAGGGGCAGGAGTGTGTGGTGGTGGATGAAAGAGGCACGAGGTGGACTCGAGAGCAGACATCCTTTGGATTCATGAGATAAAGGGGCAGGAGCGTCTGGTGGTGGATGAAAGAGGCACGAGGTGGACTCGCGAGCAGACATCCTTGGGATTCATGAGATAAAGGGGCAGGAGCGTCTGGTGTTGGATGAAAGAGGCGCGAGGTGGACTCGAGAGCAGACATCCTTGGGATTCATGAGATAAAGGGGCAGGAGCGTCTGGTGGTGGATGAAAGAGGCACGAGGTGGACTCGAGAGCAGACATCCTTGGGATTCATGAGATAAAGGGGCAGGAGCATCTGGTAGTGGATGAAAGAGGCACGAGGTGGACTCGAGAGCAGACATCCTTTGGATTCATGAGTTAAAGGGGCAGGAGCGTCTGGTGTTTGATGAAAGAGGCGCGAGGTGGACTCGAGAGGAGACATCCTTTGGATTCATGAGATAAAGGGGCAGGAGCGTCTGGTGGTGGATGAAAGAGGCGCGAGGTGGACTCGAGAGCAGACATCCTTTGGATTCATGAGATAAAGGGGCAGGAGCGTCTGGTGGTGGATGAAAGAGGCACGAGGTGGACTCGAGAGCAGACATCCTTGGGATTCATGAGATAAAGGGGCAGGAGCGTCTGGTGGTGGATGAAAGAGGCGCGAGGTGGACTCGAGAGCAGACATCCTTTGGATTCATGAGATAAAGGGGCAGGAGCGTCTGGCGGTGGATGAAAGAGGCACGAGGTGGACTCCAGACTACAAACCCTCCGTTTTTGGCACGCCAACATCGAATAGAGCTGGCAGCGACTTCCGAGCAGAGGTTTGGCCCCAGCACATATTCTTTTACAGAGTAAGGTGCGCCTCCCTACCGAAGAGCCTCAAACCAAGAACCTTTCCAAAGGTTTTACACATGGCCTGAACCTGTGCGCCTTGCACATGTTTCCCTTTGGAATGGTACCTTGTTCATCGTCATAAGTAGCATCTATCAACTGTCTTTTGTGCGCCTGGTCGTGAACGGCGGAGGAGACCGCCCCTGCACTCGTGGCTTGAAGCTCAGATCTTGGCAAAGACACCAATAACCTCGTGTCCTCTGCTCCCACTTCAAGGTGCTGGCGTTTCTAGGCGCACTTCGCTGCGCTCGGGCCTCTCTTTGTCCTCTCAAGCACCACGCTAGAGCAGGGGTTCTGTATCTTGAGGTTTCCATAGTAACCGGTCCTGTCGCGTGAGACTGAGGTTAATATAGAGAGCCCTGGTGCCAGCTAATCCTTTTACTCACATGTATGTGCGTGCGTGAGTATGTGTGTGTGTGCGTGTGTGTGTGTGTGTGTATGTGCGTGAGTGTGTGAGGCAGAGAGTCTAACGATGCAGTACGTTTGCTCCTAGACTCCCAATAACACCTCAGCACATGGACCGATAGGAAATAAAGCGCCCAGAAGCACTCGACTCAGCGCTTGCCATAGCGCAATGCTACACCCACAAGGTGAAAAAAAACTTACCTTACTCTGAACCCCCTCTGGGTGACAGGAAGAAGAAGTAGGTGGGAGAGGGGAAGAGGTCACCAACGCAAGGAAGAGGGGTGTAGTGTAGGAACAGGAAATACTGGTGAAACGTGTTTTGATGAAGGGCCGGGTAAAAATAAGCTGCCCCGATGTGTGGGCCCCCTCATGATGTAAGGACTGGGACAGGGAGGACGGACAGGGGGTAATGTTCACCCCTTAAACTAGTTAATTACACAAGTGACGTCAGTGCTCTTTGCCCCCCAGTGCTCACTTCGGGCGTGCAGGTACTTCCGGGGTGCAGGGGCAGTAACACAAGCCCGTTGGTTCTCAAGGAGTTCCCTGGACGCACATTACAGCAGTTCTCGGGGTGCGCTGTTTCAGGGTGCGCACATATGAACGGATAGATTTTACTCACGCAGTAATATGTCGCAGGAGCAACTCTCTGCCCCCTTTGATCCCAGGGAGCCTCCCACGGTCCTGGAACTTGCGTCTTCAAGGGCAGCTGAAGGACAGAGAATCATGGGTTAGAATCAGAACCGATGGAGAAACAGGGTCAGAATATTAAGTATATTATGAGGCTCCCCCCCCCCACCCCCCCCCTGGCACGGATAGGTCAGGGTACCACAGGAGTATTGACAGCGCCTCACTGGGAGAACTGCGAGCCTTCTAGGAGTGAGGGCACTATCATCTCCTCTCAACAGAAGCACCATATTTATTATCATGGCTCTCCTCAACAGAAGCGCTATATTTATATCTTGGCACTTCTCTAGAAGCGCTATATTTATTATGGGTCTTCCCAACAGAGGCGTTATATTACTATCATGACTCTTCTTAACAGAGGCGCTATATTTACTATCATGGCTCTTCTCAACAGAGGCGCTATATTTACTATCATGGTTCTTCCCAAAAGAGGCGCTATATGTACTATCATGATTCTTCTTAACATAGGCGCTATATTTACCATCATGGCTCATCTCAACAGACGCGCTATATTTACTATCATGGCTCTTCCCAACAGAGGCGCTATATTTACTATCATGACTTTTCCTAACAGAGGCGCTATATTTACTATCATAGCTCTTCTCAACAGAGGCGCTATATTTACTATCATGGCTCTGCTCAACAGAGGCGCTATATTTACTATCATGACTCTTCCTAACAGAGGCGCTATATTTACTATCATGGCTCTTCCCAACAGAGGCGCTATATGTACTGTCATGACTCTTCTTAACATAGGCGCTATATTTACTATCGTGGCTCATCTCAACAGAGGCGCTATATTTACTATCATGGCTCTTCCCAACAGAGGCGCTATATTTACTATCATGACTTTTCCCAACAGAGCCGCTATATTTACTATCATAGCTCTTCTCAACAGAGGCTCTATATTTACTATCAAGGCTCTTCTCAACAGAGGCGCTATATTTACTATCATGACTCTTCCTAACAGAAGCGCTATATTTACTATCATAGCTCTTCTCAAAAGAGGCGCTATATTTACCATCATGACTTTTCCCAACAGAAGCGCTATATTAACTATCATGGCTCTGCTCAACAGAGGCGCTATATTTACTATCATGACTCTTCCTAACAGAGGCGCTATATTTACTATCATGGCTCTTCCCAACAGAGGCGCTATATGTACTGTCATGACTCTTCTTAACATAGGCGCTATATTTACTATCGTGGCTCATCTCAACAGAGGCGCTATATTTACTATCATGGCTCTTCCCAACAGAGGAGCTATATTTACTATCATGACTTTTCCCAACAGAGCCGCTATATTTACTATCATAGCTCTTCTCAACAGAGGCTCTATATTTACTATCAAGGCTCTTCTCAACAGAGGCGCTATATTTACTATCATGACTCTTCCTAACAGAAGCGCTATATTTACTATCATAGCTCTTCTCAAAAGAGGCGCTATATTTACCATCATGGCTCTTCCCAACAGAAGCGCTATATTAACTATCATGGCTCTTCTCAACAGAGGCGCTATATTTACTATCATGACTCTTCCCAACAGAAGCGCTATATTAACTATCATGGCTCTGCTCAACAGAAGCACTATGTTTACAATAAAGGCACTTTTCAATTAAAACACTATTTATTGGTAGTAGGTAACGCCCCTTTGGGTAGAACTGCTGTGACAATAATACTGCGACAGTCCAGTGCCTTGAAGGCTTGTCCTACTTTTATGATGCACTCCAAGCCCTTGCCAGCATGACTCGCGTGCTGGTTAGAGCAGGGTGGGGTGGTTAGGGATTGACTAAAGCGCTTCAAGACTGAACAAAGAGACATCAGCACACACTCAATGTAACATTCCATGTGTGTGAGCTGCAGATATGTCACCCCCATCCCTTTTAAACCTAAACTATATTCTTCATGAGACATCGGAATACGGTAACCAAGCGCACTCTCCCACCCTCCAGTTTCGGTGCTGGTCGAGACCCCCACGCACCCTACAGCCACTCTCTTAAGGGCCAACACTCTGGACTTACAATCAACCTTAAAAAAGAGCGGTCAGCAGGCGGGGTCCGTGAAGGGCTACAACCTGCCCGCCAATCCCTGAGTTGGAAGCATAAACTACAGCTGAGCTGACGTGTTATGCGTGCACATGTGTGTGAGCGTGCGTGTGTGTTCTCCATCATGTGATGGGACCGTACACTACGGCTGCCGTGCTCTGCTTATGAGTGTGTGGGATGCTTGCAGTATTGTTATTCTACCTGCTCCATGTGATGGGACCGTACACTACTGCTGTAGAGCTATGCCCATGTGTGTCTGTGTGCGTGTGCTCCATGTGATGGAACTGTACACAACTGCTTCAGAGCTCCACCTGTGTGTGTGGGAAGCTTGCAGTGTTGGTGTTCTACCTCTTGCATGTGATGGGACTGTACACTACTTCTGCTCAGCTATGCCTGTGTGTGTCTGTGTGTGATGTAAAGGAAGCTTGCAAAGTTACTGCCTTCCAATGGATTACTTCTGCTATAAAGGAAGCTTGCACTGCTACTGCCCTTCCAGAACCTGATTGTGCTGTACAGGAAGTTTGTCCTCCCAGGGCTTGCTGGTGCTGTAAAGGAAGCTTGCACTGCTACTGCCCTCCCAGGGCTTGCTGGTTCTGTAAAGGAAGCTTGCACTGCTACTGCCCTCCCAGGGCTTGATTGTGATGTGAAGGAAGTTTGCACTGCCCTCCCAGGGCTTGATTGTACCCTGAAGGAAGCTTGCACTGCTACTGCCCTCCCAGGGCTTGATTGTGATGAGAAGGAAGCTTGCACTGCCCTCCCAGGGCTTGATTGTACCCTGAAGGAAGCTTGGACTGCCACTGCCCTCCCAGGGCTTAATTGTGCCATGGAGGAAGCTTGCACTTTCACTGCCGTCCCAGAACTTGATTGTGCTGTGAAGGAAGCTTGCACTGCCCTCCCAGGGCTTGATTGTACCGTGAAGGAAGCTTGCACTGCCACTGCCCTCCCAGGGCTTGATTGCGCCATAAAGGAAACTTGCACTGCTAATGCCCTCCCAGGGCTTGATTGTGCTGTGAAGAAAACTTGCACTGCCACTGCCCTCCCAGAACTTGATTGTGCAGTGAAGGAAGCTAGCACTGCTACTGCCCTCCCGGGGCCCTCCCAGGGCTTGATTGTGCCATGAAGGAAGCTTGCACTGCACTCCCAGGGCTTGATTGTACTGTGAAGGAAGCTTGCACTGCTACTGCCCTCCCAGGGCTTGATTGTGCCGTGGAGGAAGCTTGGACTGCTACTGCCCTCTCTGGGCCCTCCAATGGCTTGATTGTGCCATGAAGGAAGCTTGCACTGCCCTCTCAGGGCTTGATTGTACCCTGAAGAAAGCTTGCACTGCTACTGCCCTCCCAGGGCTTGATTGTGACGTGAAGGAAGCTTGCACTGTAACTGCCCTCCCAGAACTTGATTGTGCTGTGAAGGAAGCTTGCACTGCCCTCCCAGGGCTTGCTTGTGCTGTGAGGGAAGCTTAGACAGCCACTGCCCTCCCAGGGCTTGAATGTACCATGAAGGAAGCTTGGACTGCCACTGTCCTGCCAGGGCTTGATTGTGCCGTGGAGGAAGCTTGCACTTTCACTGTCCTCCCAGGGCTTGATTGGACCGTGAAGGAAGCTTGCACTGCTACTGCCCTCCCAGAACTTGATTGTGCTGTGAAGGAAGCTTGCACTGCCCTGCCAGGGCTTGCTTGTGCTGTGAGGGAAGCTTAGACTGCCACTGCCCTCCCAGGGCTTGATTGTACCGTGAAGGAAGCTTGGACTGCCACTGCCCTCCCAGGGCTTGATTGTGCCATGGAGGAAGCTTGCACTTTCACTGCCGTCCCAGAACTTGATTGTGCTGTGAAGGAAGCTTGCACTGCCCTCCCAGGGCTTGCTTGTGCTGTGAGGGAAGCTTAGACTGCCACTGCCCTCCCAGGGCTTGATTGTACCGTGAAGGAAGCTTGCACTGCTAATGCCCCCCCAGGGCTTGATTGTGCTGTGAAGGAAGCTTGCACTGCCACTGCCCTCCCAGAACTTGATTGTGCTGTGAAGGAAGCTTGCACTGCCCTGCCTGGGCTTGACTGTGCTGTGAAGGAAGCTTGCATTGCTACTGCCCTCCCAGGGCTTGATTGTACCGTGAAGGAAGTTTGCACTGCTACTGCCCTCCCGGGGCTTGATTGTGCTGTGAAGGAAGCTTGCACTGCCCTCCCAGAGCTTGATTGTGCCGTGAAGGAAGCTTGCACTGCTACTGCCCTCCCTGGCTTGATTGTGCTGTGAAGGAAGCTTGCACTGCCCTCCCAGGGCTTGATTGTACCGTGAAGGAAGCTTGCACTGCTACTGCCCTCCCCGGGCCCTCCCAGGGCTTGATTGTGCTGTGAAGGAAGGTTGCAATGCCCTCCCAGGGCTTGATTGGACAGTGAAGGAAGCTTGCACTGCCACTGCTCTCCCAGAGCTTGATTGCACCATAAAGGAAACTTGCACTGCTACTGCCCTCCCAGGGCTTGATTGTGTTGTGAAGGAAGCTTGCACTGCCACTGCCCTCCCAGAACTTGATTGTGCGATGAACGAAGCTTGCATGGCTACTGCCCTCCCAGGGCTTAATTGTGCTGTGAAAGAATCTTGCACTGCCCTGCCAGGGCTTGACTGTGCTGTGAAGGAAGCTTGCATTGCTACTGCCCTCCCAGGGCTTGATTGTACCGTGAAGGAAGCTTGCACTGCTACTGCCCTCCCGGGGCTTGATTGTGCTGTGAAGGAAGCTTGCACTGCCCTCCCAGGGCTTGCTTGTGCTGTGAGGGAAGCTTAGACAGCCACTGCCCTCCCAGGGCTTGAATGTACCATGAAGGAAGCTTGGACTGCCACTGTCCTGCCAGGGCTTGATTGTGCCGTGGAGGAAGCTTGCACTTTCACTGTCCTCCCAGGGCTTGATTGGACCGTGAAGGAAGCTTGCACTGCTACTGCCCTCCCAGGGCTTGATTGTACCGTGAAGGAAGCTTGCACTGTAACTGCCCTCCCAGAACTTGATTGTGCTGTGAAGGAAGCTTGCACTGCCCTCCCAGGGCTTGCTTGTGCTGTGAGGGAAGCTTAGACAGCCACTGCCCTCCCAGGGCTTGAATGTACCATGAAGGAAGCTTGGACTGCCACTGTCCTGCCAGGGCTTGATTGTGCCGTGGAGGAAGCTTGCACTTTCACTGTCCTCCCAGGGCTTGATTGGACCGTGAAGGAAGCTTGCACTGCTACTGCCCTCCCAGAACTTGATTGTGCTGTGAAGGAAGCTTGCACTGCCCTGCCAGGGCTTGCTTGTGCTGTGAGGGAAGCTTAGACTGCCACTGCCCTCCCAGGGCTTGATTGTACCGTGAAGGAAGCTTGGACTGCCACTGCCCTCCCAGGGCTTGATTGTGCCATGGAGGAAGCTTGCACTTTCACTGCCGTCCCAGAACTTGATTGTGCTGTGAAGGAAGCTTGCACTGCCCTCCCAGGGCTTGCTTGTGCTGTGAGGGAAGCTTAGACTGCCACTGCCCTCCCAGGGCTTGATTGTACCGTGAAGGAAGCTTGCACTGCTAATGCCCCCCCAGGGCTTGATTGTGCTGTGAAGGAAGCTTGCACTGCCACTGCCCTCCCAGAACTTGATGGTGCTGTGAAGAAAGCTTGCACTGCCCTGCCTGGGCTTGACTGTGCTGTGAAGGAAGCTTGCATTGCTACTGCCCTCCCAGGGCTTGATTGTACCGTGAAGGAAGTTTGCACTGCTACTGCCCTCCCGGGGCTTGATTGTGCTGTGAAGGAAGCTTGCACTGCCCTCCCAGAGCTTGATTGTGCCGTGAAGGAAGCTTGCACTGCTACTGCCCTCCCTGGCTTGATTGTGCTGTGAAGGAAGCTTGCACTGCCCTCCCAGGGCTTGATTGTACCGTGAAGGAAGCTTGCACTGCTACTGCCCTCCCCGGGCCCTCCCAGGGCTTGATTGTGCTGTGAAGGAAGGTTGCAATGCCCTCCCAGGGCTTGATTGGACAGTGAAGGAAGCTTGCACTGCCACTGCTCTCCCAGAGCTTGATTGCACCATAAAGGAAACTTGCACTGCTACTGCCCTCCCAGGGCTTGATTGTGTTGTGAAGGAAGCTTGCACTGCCACTGCCCTCCCAGAACTTGATTGTGCGATGAACGAAGCTTGCATGGCTACTGCCCTCCCAGGGCTTAATTGTGCTGTGAAAGAATCTTGCACTGCCCTGCCAGGGCTTGACTGTGCTGTGAAGGAAGCTTGCATTGCTACTGCCCTCCCAGGGCTTGATTGTACCGTGAAGGAAGCTTGCACTGCTACTGCCCTCCCGGGGCTTGATTGTGCTGTGAAGGAAGCTTGCACTGCCCTCCCAGGGCTTGATTGTACCGTGAAGGAAGCTTGCACTGCTACTGCCCTCCCGGGGCCCTCCCAGGGCTTGATTGTGCCGTGAAGAAAGCTTGCACTGCCCTCCCAGGGCTTGATTATACCATGAAGGAAGCTTGCACTGCTACTGCCCTCCCAGGGTTTAATTGTGCTGTGAAGGACGCTTGCACTGTCACTGCCCTCCCATAACTTGATTGTGCCGTGAAGGAAGCTTGCACTGCTACCTCCCTCCCAGGGCTTGATTGTACTGTGAAGGAAGTTTGCACTGCCCTCCCAGGGCTTGATTGTACCATGAAGGAAGCTTGCACTGCTACTGCCCTCCCAGGGTTTAATTGTGCTGTGAAGGACGCTTGCACTGTCACTGCCCTCCCATAACTTGATTGTGCCGTGAAGGAAGCTTGCACTGCTACCTCCCTCCCAGGGCTTGATTGTACTGTGAAAGAAATTTGCACTGCCACTGCCTTCCCTGGGCTTGATTGTACCCTGAAGAAAGCTTGAATAGATTGTGTCAGCTTCTGAGTGAGAAAAGTGTGCCCAGCGTCGAGCACATGGTGTGGATGTGAAGGAAGCTTGTCAACTTTTTTCTGTGAATAAAGCAGGGCCTCTGCCCCGGCCCTCGCGCAACCTCTGCCCCTCGGGGCTCTCCCAAGTGTGAGTCGTGACCCCTTCCCTGGCTACAGGTGTCCGTGGTGATCACAACAGCTCAAAAAGCGGCCACTGGGAGGCCAGATGCATGCCAAGCCTCGGCATCAGCCCACCTCTTCTCCACTCGGCCCCGGGCATGTGGTGGCTCCGCTGAAACCCGAAGCTGTGACAACTGAGGGGGTGGTGGGCCGGCTGCGGGTGTTGGTGCGCCTGCTGCGGGTGTGAAGGGTTGCTGCGCCTGCTACGGGTGTGAAGGGTTGGTGCCTGCTGCGCCTACTACGGGTGTTGGGGGTTGGCGCCTGCTGCGGGCATGAAGAGTTGCTGCGGGTGTTGCTGCGCCTGCTGCGGGTGTGGAGGTTGCTTCGCCTGCTGCGGGTGTTGGGGAGTGCTGCGCCTGCTGGGTGTTGCTTCCAGCTGCGGGACTAAAGGGTTGCTGCGGGTTGGAGGTTGGTGCGCCTGCTGAAGATTTGGCGCCTTCTGCGGGTGTTGCTGCACCTGCTGCAGTTGTGAAGGTTGCTGTGCCTGCCGCGGGTGTTTCTGCCTGCTGCCGGTGTTGGGGGTTGGTGCGCCTGGTGTGGGTGTTGTGTCTGCTGCGGGTGTGGGTGGTTGGTGCGCCAGCTGCGGGTGTGGAGGGTTGGTGCCTGCTGCGGGTGTTGAGGGTTGCTGCGCCTGCTGCGGGTGTTTGTGCGCCTGACATTTAGAGCTTGGGTTTGGAAATGGCACAAACTACACTGCTGTGCGCATAGGGATGCGTCGGCACTGGCAGGGGGTGGTTTACAGTGCGGGGCACACACGGGTACACCATGCCCCCCCTCCCCACCCCCACCGCTCACCGTGTCCGGGGCGCCGCCTCCAGTGAGGCGCTTCTCGTTCTTGGACCCTGAGGAACAAAGACACACCTGTGAGAACAACACACACAACCTACTACTTACCGGGAAGAAGACACCCCGAAGCCACACCACACACAACAGTGCCCCACCACGTAACACTGCTCCCTGCCACATATCAGCACAAACCCCAACCTCAGCCTACCCCAAACCAGCACAACACGTCCCAACCACGCACCTCACACAAGTTTCCTCTACACATTACCACAAGCTAATAAAATGCATGAGCACAACACACGTGTGCTACACGCCACCAGCCCCTGCCACGTATCACCTCAACATCCACAAGTCAACACAACACGTCTGCTACACACCACCAGTACCAGCCCTCATCACACCAGCACCAGCATTCCCGCATCAACCCAACACACGTGTGCTACACGCCACCAGCCCCTGCCACGTATCACCTCAACATCCACAAGTCAACACAACACGTCTGCTACACACCACCAGTACCAGCCCTCATCACACCAGCACCAGCATTCCCGCATCAACCCAACACACGTGTGCTACACGCCACCAGCCCCTGCCACGTATCACCACAACATCCACAAGTCAACTACACACCACCAGCACCAGCCCTAAACACAACACGTCTAATACACACCACCAGTACCAGACCCACCCCAACATACGTCTGCTACACACCAGCATTCCCGCAGCAACCCAACACACGTATGCATACAACACCAGCCTCTTCACGCATCGCCACAACACCCACGCATCACCACAACACAGGTGTGCTACACGCCACCAGCCCCTGCCACGTATCACCTCAACATCCACAAGTCAACACAACACGTCTGCTACACACCACCAGTACCAGCCCCTCCCCAAAATACGTCTGCTACACACCAGCATTCCCGCATCAACCCAACACACGTGTGCTACACAACACCAGCCCCGTCACGCATCGCCACAACACCCACGCATACCACGACACAGGTGTGCTACGCAGCACCGGCCTCACCGCGCATCACACAAGTTCACACAGACACAACCCTAACAAGTTATGACCACAACAAACCTCGGATGTACGTCGGCATAACTCAACGACTCATCGAAGCAACACCGCGGACCCCCAAAACACAATTCAAACGCATAAATCTGAAGACTCCATTCGACAGCGCAACCCCCCTCTCAAAATACCACAGGTGCCCCCTCCGATTACTACACATATCCCCCACGCACCACAGCACGGCCGTGCACGCAGCACCTCGAAGTACCAGCGCCTCACAACATGTCCCAGGGGTGCCGCAGGTGCAGTGGCACCGGGGCTCTGAGGGGCACACTTCACCTATATTGTATTTGTGTTTTACTGTGAAACTGAGGAGAGGCGGCAGATGGGCATGGTTTCCTCACTTGTTTTAGAACTCGTTGCCACACAGTCCCACGTGACCGGTTTCCACAACAGACTCTGCGACACACCAACCAATGCCCAGAACATCTTCACACCTCACAAGACATAATAAGAACCAACCACACGTAAGCACACACCACTAAACAACCACACCAGACAGCACCAACCACAAGCTCTGACAAACCCAGAACGAATCACAAACTACCCCACACCGCGCAACCAACCTCAACAACCCCGAGGCACAGGTCTGCAACCCAAGATCTCGGAAAGATAGCACAGCGAGTTCAGCTCATGCTGCTGTCCCACCCGCTGCAGCTGCCAGCGGCATGGGGGTGGGCGTGTGCTTGGGGTGGGGGAAGAACTGCCCTATCGATCAGATACCCCCCAGGGCCCTGCTCATATCCACCCCTGGGGTGGATGGCCACTCTGGGCAGCGACCCGATGGGGATCTGGGCAGTTTGAGGGAACTGATAAATATAAGATTTGGAGGAGGAGGGGGGAGGGGGTCACAGAACCGGGTCTTCGGGGACCAGATCCCACCCCAAACACAGAGCGCTTCCCCCCATCACAGCGTTTCCATGCGATCAGTGTACGGCGCTGTGACTCCGTACACGGGCATGCAGCGCTACCAATCTGGGGCAGATTTACAAGCCCCTTGCGCCACTTTTTCGTCACTTTTTCCATGTTAAAAGTGACGCAAAAGTGTCGTAAGGGACTTGTAAATCTGCCCCTTTACCTCTTCACAGCAGTCTGAGGGGGGGGGGGGGGGGGGCTTACCTCGGTGCGCCCAGCTAAGGGATATACAAGCCAACAGCAGCACCGCCAGGGCTAACGAGAGCTTCATCGTAGTCAGGTCGATATCAGCCACAGACCCCGGAGAACTGTGTGTCCGAGTCCGTCCGAGCACACAGAATGTCCAAGCCCAGGGAGGGACCGTCGGAGCCCAGCCACCGTCCAAGCCCAGAGTCCGTGAGAGCCCAGAGACCGTCCGAGCCCACGGAGGGACCGTCAGAGCCCAGGCACCGTCCCCAAAGAAACCTCGTGGCGTGCTAAGAAGACTTTTACTGAGCCCTGCTCGCCAGCCCCTGTTGGCTATCGGCCCTGCCCGTGATGAGCTTGGACTGATAAGAGAGCTCGTCTCCCAAACACAAGCATCTACCAAACAGGATTAGGCTGGTTTTCGGCATAGAGGAACTCCCCCCACACACGCACCCCCGCGTCTCACCTGAAGTGTCCCTCCCAGGAAGGCCTGCATACCTGCCCCCAGCAGGGAGGGGGGGGGGGGGGAGAGTTGCACTTTCGCTTACATTCATGAGAAAGAAAACCAGTTTGGGAGCTTGGGGCAGATTCAATTGTCTTAAGTGTGTGTGTGTGTGTGGGAGGGGGGGGGGGTCATAGAAGAAGCAACAAGTGAAACTGCAGGTGTCAAGGTGCCTCAGGGCCAGTAAACTTCCATAGGAAACAGCCATCAGGGTGGCGAGGCTGCCTGCTTCGAGCTCAGCCGCTCTCAGCTCGTTTGGGTTCCCATTCCCGTCCATCATTTTTTTGTCCACCGTGGCAGTCTAGGCGAGGCCCGGCTCATGCACACTAGTACTTGGGATCCGGTGGCTTCCAAACTTGTATCGAACCTAACACAGTCCTGTACTGCACGTGTTCAAGCACTGACTGAGCGACCACACACGAGTGTGAAAAGCACACAACAAAGTGTGTGGTGCACACTTGTCACACGGTAACAAGTGTGATACGTAGGCAGATTGCCACACAAAGTTTCTTGAGAACGTTCAGGCGAGTAAAGTTCTAGTTGTAACCAAAGTTAGAATAAACATTTGTGGCCCATGAGGAGAAAATCTCATCAGCGTTTCGGCTCGATAGGACGATAGTGTCTTCATCAGGGCTCATTACTAAAAAGGCCAGAGGATAGGATGGTGACCAAGAGGTTCCGCATCCTGGAAGGGACGTCTCCTGAAGGTCCCGGATGGACAGCTCCCATGAGGAGCACCGCCAGTGATCAGGTTATTGCAATAACCGCCCCCAATCACCTTTGTGTGCTTGAAGCTTCTGGACTCGGTACCCTTGACTTACTGGCAACCACAGTGTCCAGTTGTGTAACTACAAACCTTTTTCTCGATGGTTTTTAAATGCTGTTTTATTTATTTAATTGTGAATAAGAAATCTTTTATTGTAATGTGTATGCAAAGATTTTAATCAATCGAGCATAATAAAATGGACTAGGCTGTGCCACCAGTATTCGTGTGTTTGCATCACTTCTGGAAGGCGTGGGGGTGGAAGGGCTGTACCACCTGTGTCTGTGGGTTTGCATCACTTCTGGAAGGCATGGGGGTGGAAGGGCTATACCACCTGTGTCTGTGGGTTTGCATCACTTCTGGAAGGCGTGGGGTGGAAGGGCTGTACCACCTGTGTCTGTGGGTTTGCATCACTTCTGGAAGGCATGGGGGTGGAAGGGCTGTTGTCGTACTTTAGAATTTGGGACCGCGTAGGAGGCAGGGCCCTACCCCTGTCCATCCCTGTATTAGTGAACCGCGAATGGTTAATGCGGTATGTACAAGTGCTTTGTATAACGTTTTAGCTATGAATGCACTGTGTATACGTTATTATACATCACTACGTGGGTTCCATCTTGGAGCGGTGGCCATCTTATGGTTGCCCTCACATAGGCTACATAGCATGAAGCAAATACGGGCCTTTTAGAGCACATGTGCTTTCCTTTGACTTCTCTGTGACCTGGACAGCTTGGCTCCGCTGCCCCAGATCAGTCCGGTCTCACGAGCTCCCCGTCCTCTGGCCACCTGTGATTAGCATCAGGTCTTGACACACCATAAAGCCTTTTCATCCTACACGAGCCTCCAGCTAATCTCTTTCACACCTGACTGTTCCTGCTTTATGGCTTGTTTCCCAAAACAGGAGATGCTCATGTTTATTGGGGCCTATCAATATCTGATGTGGGATCTGAGCTTTGCTGTGTAAATAATTGTGGGCTGGCTTAACTGGAATGTGGGATGGTCATCATGACTCTGCCTTTCGTTTGTAATGTATACCTCTATATGACCATATCGTAAAACCAAGGAATGTGTGCCTGAAGCATGATATTTTGTATTTAAGGAGAAGCCTGTTTCTGTGATTTTTAGCAGTCTCCTAAGAACATACACGCTGTTGTACTTCTTGGATACCTGTAATTGGTCTGCAGCCAATAAACTGATCTTTGACTTCACCCAGAAGACTTTGTGTTTCTGTAGGTCTGAAACAGGAAGAACCCGAAGTCATAGGGTGTGTTCCCCTGCACCGCTGGGCTTAAAATTCCCAGTACTTCACTGTACCACCTGTGTTCGTGGGTTTGCATAACTTCTGGAAGGCATGGGAGTGGCAGGACTGTGCCACCTGTGTTCGTGGGTTGACATCACTTCTGGAAGGCATGGGGGTGGCAGGGCTGTACCACCTGTGTTCATGGGTTTGCATAACTTCTGGAAGGCATGGGAGTGGCAGGGCTGTGCCACCTGTGTTCGTGGGTTGACATCACTTCTGGAAGGCATGGGGGTGGCAGGGCTGTACCACCTGTGTTCATGGGTTTGCATCACTTCTGGAAGGCATGGGAGTGGCAGGGCTGTGCCACCTGTGTTCGTGGGTTGACATCACTTCTGGAAGGCATGGGGGTGGCAGGGCTGTACCACCTGTGTTCATGGGTTTGCATCACTTCTGGAAGGCATGGGAGTAGCAGGGCTGTGCCACCTATGTTTGTGGGTTTGTATCATTTCTGGAAGGCGTGGCGATGCCAAGGCTGTGCCACCTGTGTTGGAATCTAATGAAATGTTTTTGCTGTATTGATATGTGTTTGTTCAGCTTAACTTAGCATTCGCGGCACCATTTTACGTTTAGCCGCCATGTTGTGTTATGATCGTGATTTATTCTCTACTCAGCTCTGCTAGAAGCAGCCGTGATGCATTCTTTTTCTCTCTCTCAAGGTTGGGCCTCGCTGTATTAATGAATATATTATTATTGTTAGCGCATATCTTTCTCACAAGATAGATGCCTGCTCCCCCTAGCTAGGCTATGGGCGCAGGTGGAGTGACCTTGGCACACAGATAGTGTGTGCCCAGTCTCAGGATCAAAACGTCTTCTATTGTACCTTCATTGTGTAGCTGGTCCCAACAGTTTGGGCGTGTTTTACTGATTCTAAATCCTACATAATGTAATACCATGAGTTCTGATGTCAGTTCCCTCTGCAGCACCCCAAGCGACTGGGCAGACGGGGCTCCACTATAGTGTACTGAATACATTTATACTTGGTTTGTATTCTCTACTGTCTGACCGACTCTTCATTTGTGTGGAAGGCTGGAGGTGGTCCCGAGTGACCCTAGTGACCCGCAGTGGGTCACTTCCTTCAATTGGTGCCCGAATAGTGACCCCATCGGGGGACCCATCCTTGCCCGCATAGGGGTGAGGAGGTCGGGCCATGTGGGGTCGGACGGGACGGACCAGGGATCCCTGCCCGAGAGAGTCCTGAAGTCGCAGCTGCCCCGTCTGTCTGACCAGTCAGTGCCTCACCCAGCGATCATCCCGGCTGGGGTTCTGAACGGCGAAAACCCTTGGATCTGACCATTTGGTTAGAAGAATTGGCAGTGAAGAAAATTCATTTGCTTGGCGAGTTTGCTTCGGCTTGTATTTGGAGATGGTAACATTTTGGTCTGTATTTGGTGTGATTTGAGGACCGCTTTTGGATTTGGTGCAGTTTTGAAAACCGCTTTTAGTGCATAGTGTCTGTGAGCACTTTGCCGGGCAACTTAGTGAATTTGGCCTACTTTTGAAAATACCCAGTTGTATTAAGTTTTGGGTTTCTTGCTATCATTGTTGTTCTGCTGATGCTCGATTGGAACAAAGTCAGCCAGCGCCTCTGGAAGGCACCCCGAATTTAGACATGTATGTGAAGCCTGACGTGGCCCTATTACGTTTAGTACGCTGTGGCACAAATATACAATGCCGAGTTGCAGTGGCCCTTGACTGGCACCTTTGATGAACAAAAAATTAATTTTCTGCAGGAAAATAGTTTGCCAAACGAAAAAGTCAGACTATGTTTGATTCTCTATGAACTTGGCAGAAAGAGGCTAAACAGAGACGATTGAAAGTAGAGAAAGAGGCTCGAAGGAGAGAACGAAGACATTGACTCAAGAAGCTGTTGCGCATGATAAAGAGAAGCAGGAGATAGGAATTGAGTATGCAGATAGAAAGTTCCGACTGCAGGCTGACGAGTCCTATGTGGCCCGAGAGGAAAAGGATGTTTTTGTAAAGGAATTGTTGGATACTAGACCCCCACCCCCATAAGCCCCACAGAGGATATATCCTGCTCTTCCCCTACAGGCCTCGATGCCTGGTTCTTTTGTCCCTGCTGTTTCTGCTCCTGCTACTACTGATCAGACTACTTTGGCTTCGGCACCCCGTGTCCTATCGCTGTCTCTGCCGTCTGTGGCGACTATAAATGTTATTACCCCTGCCACACCTATTGCTTCAGCGTTTCTTTCGCCAGCCCTTACAACTACGACACAGCCACCAGCAACGTTAATGCCTGGTGCTTCTGTCACTACTCCCACTGTATTCTTACACTCCCCGACGTTAGGGATTAGTGAGATACCAGTAAGTGGACTGACAGATAGAGACTGGAAGAGCATTAAGGAACGTACAGGAGGTGTTGGTTCGGTCAGATGTGGGGGAGGAACAGAAAAGGATGATAGCTAATCAGGCTTCCCAGTGGGCTCAGAATCCCATTTATGGTTTGGATGATGTGTGGAATGTGATGTAAGATTAAGAACCATTTGTGCAACAGCATGCCCTTAAGCATATGTCGGCCAAGTTGATCGGTCCTTTGGAGCAGTGTTTCAAGGATGCGGCACCTCAGATTTTATTTGATATTAAGGATCATGTATATATTTCTGGCATGGCGCATTCTCTGGTTTATGGTAATGTTGCGACGATGATTGCTTATCGACTAAGGCTCCTCGAGAAGAGCCCCATTTCAGTATCTCAGTTCCCGATGCTGGAGGTCCACCCAATTACCACCCTGAAATACCGGAGTTACTAGACCAACATGACGTAGTTATTAGACCAGGGTTATCTGCTTGTTTCCAAGAACAATGGGCCCGATTCACAGAATTAACTTAAGACAAAATCCTAAACTTACTACTTCTGGTATTCACAGAATGCACTTACTACTTTTGGTATTCACAGAATGCACTTACTACTTTTGGTATTCACAGAATGGATTTACGACTACTAACTTTACGTCCGTACTCGGGCCGGAAATTACGGCCCGGAGGTGGAGCTTCCGGCCCGGAGGTGGGGATTCCGGCCGGTGGCAGAGATTTAGCCATGGCTGAAATCTCCACCTCCGGGCGGGAAAAAAACTTCTGCATCTTCGCGATATTTCCGCGTGTTTGCGGAGATTTTTAACATTTTCGCGATAATTTGTGAAAGTGAATTTCGCAAGTTCCGCCCACCCCTACTATTGACCCCTCTGAGCCTGACCCACTTTTTAGGTCTCGCCTGACCCAGCGCATGTGCTGGTCTGGCAAGTCTTTTTAGTGAGGGCTCAAAAAATGCTACCATGGCCAGTCTAGAGCTACAGTGCAGTTGCGCGGGCGAGCGCTTAGGAGCAGAGGCACCATATGGCAAACCTCATCATGCTCATTAAGCGCCCGCGATCACTTTCACTTTTACCCGCGATCACTTTCACGGCGCCCCTTTGATGTTCTCGTTCAAAGTACATCAAACAACATGTTGTTGTGTTAATGCTTTGCTGCGCCCGTTTGACTTACAATGTGCTTTCTCTTTCCACAAACTCGATGTTTGTTTTCCCTTATTTTGATATGCTTTTAGTATTACTGTCACAGACACAACAACAACCACACACACAACCACAACCAAACACACAACCACAACCACACATACAACCAGACGCACAACAACACACACAACCACACAACCACACACACACACACAACCACACACACAACCACGCATACAACCACACACACACACACAACCACACACACACAACCACACACACACAACCACACAGCCACACACACAACCCCACACACAACCCCACACACAACCCCACACACAACCACACAGCCACACACACAACCACACACACAACCCCACACACAACCCCACACACAACCACACACAATCACAACCACAACCCACACACACAACCACAACCACACACACAACCACACCCACAACCACACACACAACCACACACACACAGACAACCACACACAACCACACAACCACACACACACCCACACACACAACCACACACAACCATACCCAATCACACACACAAGCACACACAACCACACCCACACACACAACCACACACACAACCACACACACACAACCACACAAACCACACACACACAACCACTCCCACAACCACACCCACAACCACACACACACAACCACAACCACACCCAACCACACCCACAACCACACACATACAACCACAACCACACACACTCACACACAACCACACACCCACACACAACCAGAGACACAACCACACACACAACCACAACCACACACAACCACACACAACCACACACACAACCACAACCACACACAACTACACACATACGCAACCACACAACCACACCCACAACCACACACACAACGACAACCACACCCAACCACACAACCACACCCACAACCACACCCACAACCACACACAACCACAACCATACACACAACCACACACACACACACCCAACCACAACCAACCGCACACACACAACCACACACACAACACACACAACCACAACCACACACACACAACCACAACCACACACACACACAACCACACACACAACACAACCCCACACACAACCACACACACAACCACAACCACACACACAACCACACTCACAACCACACACACACAACAACACACACAACCACACCCACACACACAACCACACACAACCACACACACAACCACAACCACACACACAACCACACAAACCACACACACACAACCACTCCCACAACCACACCCACATACACACACAACCACAACCACACCCAACCACACCCACAACCACACACACACACAACCACAACCACACACACTCACGCACAACCACACACCCACACAGCCAAACAGAACCAGAGACACAACCACACACACAACCACAACCACACACAACCACACACACACCCACACACACACAACCGCACACAACCACACACACAACCACAACCACACACACAACCACACACACAACCACACACACACACAACCACATACAACCACACACAACCACACCCACACAACCACACACACAACCACAACCAGACCCAACCACACAACCACACCCACAACCACACCCACAACCACACACAACCACATACAACCACAACCATACACACAAACACACACCCAAACACACCCAACCACACCCAACTGCACACACACAACCACACACATAACACATACAACCACAACCACACACACACAGAGCCACAACCACACACACACAACCACACACACAAGACAACCCCACACACAACCACACACACAACCACAACCACACACACAACCACACACAACCACAACCACACACACAACCACACACAGACACAACCACACACACAACCACACATAATCACACACACAACCACACACAACCACACATACAACCACACACAGCCACACACAAACCACGCACACAACCACCCACAACCACCCACACAACTACACACACAACCACACACACAACCACACACACAACCACACACACACAACCACACACACAACCACACACAATCACACACAAACCACACACACTACCACCCACAACCACCCACACAACTATACACACAACCACACACTCAACCACACACACAACCACACACACAACCACATGCACAACCACACACAACCACACACACAACCACAACCACACACAACTACACAAACCACGCACAATCACACACAACACACACACAACCACACACACAACCACACACACAACCACACACACACACAATCACAAACACACACACAAAAACACACCCAACTACACCCAACCACACCCAACCACACATCCACACACACACCCACAACCACACCCATACCCACAACCGCACCCACACACAACCACAACCACAGACACAACCACACTCACAACCACACACAAGCACACACACACAACCACACAACCACACACAACCACACACACAACCACACACACAACCACAACCACACACACAACCACACATACAACCACACACAACCACACATACAACCACACACACATACAACCACACACACAACCACACACACAACCACACACACACACACACAACCACACACACACACTCACAACCACACACACAACCACACACACAACCACACAACAACACATACAACCACACACACAACCACGCACAAACAACCACACACACAACTACACACACAACACACACAACCACACACACACAACCACACACACACACACAACCACACACACAACCACACACACACACACAACTACACACACATCCACACACACAACCACACATACCCACAACCACACACACACACAACTACACACACACACAACCATGCACACACAACACACACACCCACACACACCACACACACCACACACACACACACACAACCACACACACACCCAACCACACACACACACACAACCACACACACATAACCACACACACACAACCACAACCACACACAACCACACACACATACAACCACACACACACAACCACACACACACAACCACCCATACAACCACACATCCACACACACACCCACAACCACACCCGCAACCACACCCACAACCCCACACAACCACACATACAACTACACACACAACCAAACAACAACACACAGCCACACAGCCACACACACACAACCACACACACAACCACACAACCACACACACAACCACCCACACAACCACACAACCACATACACACCACCCACATACACAACCACACACACAACCACACACACACATAACCACACACACACAACCACAACCACACACACACACACAACCACACACACAATCACACCCAACCACACATCCACACCCACACACACAACCACACACACAACCACACACACAACCACACACACACAATCATACACAACTACACACACACAAGCACACACACACAACCACACACACCCACACAGCCACACACACAACCACACACACAACCACACCAAGCATTGGCATTGCCAATAGGTCTTGCCTTTGGGACCTTATAAGTGTTTAGCCATGCAACAGTTGATGTGGTTGCACCAAAGATATTGTGCTGCATAACTAAATACTTAGAAGGTCCCAAAAGCGAGACCTATTGGCTATGCGAATGCTTGTTAATGATCCTTCTGTGCCTGGAGTAGCTAGGTACAATTTGCGCCCTCAACGGGGGAATAGTGCACCAAAGGAAAACTCAGATTAGTTAGGGATGGACTGTGCAAGTTAGGGCATACACTGCTGTAGTACCAACGGTGTTAGTTTAGACAGTGACGAGACTGGTGCACTGTTCCAGACATTGTACAGGGTAAGTTGAGCATGCTCTCCAGGAGGGGAGTACATTACCCTGCAATGTGGGATACGGATCCAAGCTAGGACTGAGCAGCTCCACCACTAGTGCTCAAGATGATGAACAATAGGAGCCTGCCAGTGAGGCTCTAACAGACACTGGGAACATTCACTCCATTATCAGTTTCATTATATACCTTGTTTCACAATGTACCCGTTTGGTCGACCTATTGAGGAGGAGGAACAGCCATATGCAGCACAGCGTTTAGAGCGGGATTGGTCTAGATGGTCTGCTTGGTCCAAAAAGAGTAAGATAGTTTTTGTAGTGATCATAGTGATTTTTTTAATAATGACACTTGGGATAATATGGTTCCTAGAGGAGAAATATCCAGTGCATTCTTTGGTTGGTACAACAACTAGGCCTGGGTGAAAATTTAGTTCCGTTTGCGGAAATTGCGATAATTTGACATTTTCGCATTGCGCGGAGAGCGTGAAAATGTCAAAATTTCCGCATTCCGCAGCTTGGCGATAATTTGTTTCTTGCTCGCGCTGTAAAATAATACATTCTCGCGTGTGCGCGATCGCCTTACCTGAATCCCTGCGTTCGCCGACAAGTTTTCTTTATCCAGTCGCGTTCTCCATGAGATGTTGTATTGTTTTTAGCCATTTGCGCTGTCTCGCGACAGTTCGCGCCCGCAGTGACGTCATGCGTCGCGCGATCACGTCTTTCTTCTCGCGATCATGCACTGCGAGACAACTGAAAACAAGATGGCCGCACCCGCGAGCAACCACATGGGTAAGTTGGCGAGCCACAACCATGCAGAAAATCTCGCGAACATGCGGGAAAAAAACTTCTGCAACTTCGCGATATTTCCGCGTGTTTGCGATAATTTTTAACATTTTTGCGATAATTTGCCAAAGTGGATTTCGCAAATTCCGCCCACCCCTAACAACAACTCCTCTCCCTGAGCATGTTTTTGTTACTCTGGCTCCACACAAGGCAATGCATAGATTGTCTCATACTGAAAATGTTTTTGTGCAAATGTTGCATCAAGTTCACAATGTGTCCAACAAAACAAATTGCTGGGTTCGCGGATTGTTTCCCTCAGTGACTCACAATGTTGAACATTTGTAGTCCATGCCACTGTCATACATTAGTAGTTGTGAGGGCTGGTTCGAATTGCTCAGCATGGTACAGCAACATCCCCCACTCTCTACTCTGAACAAGGCACCTGCTCATTCTCACACTATGGTACAGAATATACAATCTCGTCATAGGGTTCCACTTGGAGGACAGGCAGGACAGGAGGTGTTTGGTACAATGTTTTTAAAGTCTTGTAAATGCATATAAAACTGTAAAGAACGAGACATGCTCCAAATGGAAATGGCTGATTTTCAGGGATTTAACACGTCTGAGTATTTCCAGTCTTTCCTAGCTCGTAATGTTACAGAAGACAAGCCAATGCCAGTGTCAGTGATCAACACAACAGCTATTTTTTGTGTCCAGGGGACAGGGAAGGCAGTGGTAGGGGAGAGCAGATGCAATTCCACATATGAATTGAGAATGACCGATAGTCCACCCTTAATTCCACCCTCCAATGAGTACTTTTTCTGCGGCTCCCACGCTTATGTATAGCTCCCAAGGGGTTGGTTGGGTAGGTGTTATCTCTCTTTCCTTCTTCCCCCTGTGATTGTTACCCCGTCCGATTATCACAGAGCTCATCAGTTGCAGCGTAGGAGTAAGCAGCCTGTCCCGGAGAAAAAGGGTTCTTGATTTGAAGGATGTAGATCAGACAGATACAGCCACACAGCAATTTGAGAATGTTGCAAAGGGCCTTTTCCCCTTTTGGGGCCCTATAGCCAATAGTCTAGAAATTTGTCGGCTCACTAGAGTCGTGGAGGCAGTTATTAATACCACAGCGGACATAGCGACAAATATTACGGCAGAGCTCCAAGCTACGAGATTAGTTACCATGCAAAACCGGATGGTGTTAGATGTCATCCTTGCAGACCCAGGAGAGGACTGTTGTGTAATTGGCAGTTGCTGTTGTATATACATACCTGATTACGCACCGAATGTCTATTCAGCTGTACAGAAATTACATAGATTATCAGCCACAATTAACCAAGAGACAGGTACCTGGACACTATAGGGGTGGTTCTAGAGTTTACTGACGACATGGGGTCGGAAAATACTTATCTTCTTGGTAATAGTGGCAGGCATTATCTTGTCATGTTTTCTGTGTATACACTGCCTCCCAGCAAGTTGTGCCTGCTGTGTCAATGTTCTGATGCCCAAAAGAGAAATACCCATACGTGATAATAATACTGATAATAATACGATGATCATGCTGCAGAAAAGTGTTGAGGAAATGATGAACATACATGAGGGCATATTTGTGTCTAAGTCCTCCCTTGCAATGTCTATTCCTGACTATGAGTATATAGACTTCCTTGAGTGTTGATGTCTTTTTCCAACATGAAAAAGTAATGTCTCCTTCCCTTAGGGTAAAATTAGTTTAGCAAAATACTAAAACGAGGGTCTGTTGGAATCTTATGAAATGTCTTTGCTGTTTTGCTCTGTGTTTGTTCAGCTTAAGTTAGCATTTGCGGCACCATTTTACGTTTAGCCGCCATGTTGTGTTATGATCGTGATTTATTCTCTACTCAGCTCTGCTAGAAGCAGCCGTGATGTGTTCTTTTTCTCTCTCTCAAGGTTAGGCCTTGCTTTACTTAAGAATATATTGTTATTGTTAGCGCATACCTTTCTCACAAGATAGAATCCTGCTCCCACTAGCTAGGCTATGGGCACAGGTGGAGTGACCATGACACACAGATAGTGTGTGTCCAGTCGCAGGATCGAAACTTCTTCTACTGTGTCTTCATTGTGTAGCTGGTTCCAATTGGAAATGTCCAGCTTGCACGTGGTCTACTGATTCTAAACCCTACACAATGTAATACCATGATTTCTGATGTCAGTTCCCTCTGCAGCAGCCCAATTGATTGGGCAGACTGGACTCCACTATAGTGTACTGAATAAACGTATACTTGGTTTGTATTCTCTACTGTCTGACGGACTCTTCATTTGTGTGGAAGGGTGAGAGGTGGTGCGAGTGACCCGAGTGATTCAAAACGGGTCACTTCCTTCACCTGTGTCAGTTGGCTTGCACCATTTCTGGAAGGCATGTGGGATGGCAGGGC
The DNA here is from genome assembly GCF_964204655.1 of Triturus cristatus. Classification (NCBI taxonomy): domain Eukaryota; kingdom Metazoa; phylum Chordata; class Amphibia; order Caudata; family Salamandridae; genus Triturus; species Triturus cristatus. Next base: position 34,425,217 of record NC_140590.1, on the reverse strand, counting down.
GGTGCCACCTCTGTCAGTAGTCTTGCATCACTTGTGGAAGGCATGGGGATGCCAGGGCCGTGCCACCTGTGTCTGTGGGTTTGCATCACTTCTGGAAGACATGGGGTGGCAGTGCTTTGCCACCTTTGTACATGGGTTTGCATCACTTCCGGAAGGCGTGGGGGTGGCAGGACCAAGCCGCCTGTGTCCATGGCGGAGCATCACTTCCTGAAGGCATGGGGATGGTCAGGCAGCATCACCTGTGTACTTGGTTTTGCATCACCTCTGGAAGGCATGGGGACGCCAGGGCCCTGCCACCTGTGTCCGTGGGTTTGCATCACTTCTGGAAGGTGTGGGGATGGCAGGACCGAGCCACCTGTGTCTGTGGTTTTGCATCACTTCTGGAAGGTGGTGGGTTGGCAGGGCTGTGCCACCCGTGTCCAGGGGTTTGCGTCACTTCTGTAAGGCATGGGGATGGCAGGTCTGTGCCTCATGTGTCTGTGGGTTTGTATCATTTCTGGAAGGCATGGGGGTGGCAGGGCTGTGCCACCTGTGTCTGTGGGTTTGCATCACATCTGGAAGACGTGGGTGTGGCAGTGCTGTGCCACCCGTGTGCATGGGTTTGCATCACTTCTGGAAGGCGTGGGCATGGCAGGACCAAGCCACCTGTGTCCATGGGTTTGCATCACTTCTGGAAGGTGTGGAAGGGCCATGCCTCCCATGTCCATGGGTTTGCATTACTTCAGGAAGTTGTGGTGATGTTAGCGCTGAACCGCCCGTGTCTGTGGGCTTGCATCACTTCTGGAATGTGATGGGTTGGTAGGGCTGTTCCACCTGTGTCCGTGGGTTTGCATCACTCTCAGATGGCATGGTAATGGCAGCGCTGTGCCACCTTTGTCCATGGGTTGGCATCACTTTTGGAAGGCGTGGGAATGGAAGGGCCATGCCATCCATGTCCATGGGTTTGCATTACTTCTGTAAGTTGTGGTGATGTTAGGCCTGAACCGCCTGTGTCTGTGGGTTTGCAGCACTTGTTGAAGGCATGGGGGTGGCAGGGCTGTACCACCTGTGTTCGTGGGTGTGCATCACTTCTGGAAGGCATGGTAGTGGCAGGGCTGTGCCACCTGAGTTTGTGGGTTTACATCACTTCTGGAAGGCGTGGCGATGTCAGGGCTGTGCCACCTGTGTTGGAATCTAATTAAATGTTTTTGCTGTATTGATATGTGTTTGTTCAGCTTAACTAAGCATTCGCGGCACCATTGTACGTTTAGCCACCATGTTGTGTTATGATTGTGATTTATTCTCTACTGAGCTCCGCTAGAAGTAGCTGTGATGTGTTCTTTTTCTCTCTCTCAAGGTTGGGCCTTGCTTTACTTAAGAATATATTGTTATTGTTAGCGCATACCTTTCTCACAAGATAGAATCCTGCTTCCACTAGCTAGGCTATGGGCACAGGTGGAGTAACCATGACACACAGATAGTGTGTGCCCAGTCGCAGGATCAAAACTTCTTCTACTGTGTCTTCCTTGTGTAGCTGGTTCCAACTGGAAATGTCCAGTTTGTGCGTGGTTTACTGATTCGAAACCCAACACAATGTAATACCATGAGCTCTGATGTCAGTTCCCTCTGCAGCACGCCAATTGATTGGGCAGACTGGACTCCACTATAGTGTACTGAATAAACGTATTCTTGGTTTGTATTCTCTACTGTCTGACGGACTCTTCATTTGTGTGGAAGTGTGAGAAGTGGTGCGAGTGACCCGAGTGATCTGAAACGATCACTTCCTTCACCTGTGTCAGTTGGCTTGCACCATTTCTGGAAGGCATGTGGGACGGCAGGGCGGTGTCACCTCGGTCCGTAGTCTTGCATCACTTGTGGAAGGCATGGGGATGCCAGGGCTGTGCCACATGTGTCTGTGGGTTTGCATCACTTCTAGAAGGCATGGGGTGGCAGAACCAAGCCGCCTGAGTCCATGGAGGTGCATCACTTCCTAAAGGCGTGGGGGTGATCAGGTCCTGTGTTCTTGGTTTTGCATCACCTCTGGAAGACATGGGGATGCCAGGGCCCGTGTCACCTGTGCCTGAGGGTTTGCATCACTTATGGCAGGCGTGGGGATGGCAGGACCGAGCCACCTGTGTCTGTGGGTTTGCATCACTTCTGGAAGGTGATGTGTTGGTAGGGCTGTGCCACCCGTGTCCAGAGGTTTGCATCACTTCTGTAAGGCATGGGGATGGCAGGTCTGTGCCTCCTGTGTCTGTGGGTTTGCATCATTTCTGGAAGGCATGGTGTGGCAGGGCTGTGCCACCTGTGTCTGGGGGTTTACATCACATCTGGAAGGCGTGGGTGTGGCAGGGCTGTGCCACCCATGTGCATGGGTTTCCATCACTTCTGGAAGGCTGTTGCGGGGATTCTGCTTATGCACAGAACTATGCGCAGGAAACCAGGACCTCAGAGAATTGTGGTGTACCAGAAACTCCCCTCAGAACCAAGAACCCCTTATCCGACTAGCTTAGTGTCCCATTCGTTATCCGAGATTTAGCTTGGCGGTCCCAATGTATAGACAACCCAGAACAAGCGACTTAGATATTCTCAGGATTGGTGGGAATCCGAAATACCTGTTTGTATCTATATATCAGTCCACAACAGAATAACAAAGACACGGTAAAGTTTAAAGAGTTTATTTTATAAACCTCGCATCCTAAGATGCAGTACTTTGGCTAACACAAGCAGACAAATGGTCAAGATCAGAACCATCAGCATTGTTACAATACCATAGAAAATGAAAGGAGCAATCATAATACAAATGACAGTGGAGAGCAACCACCCTCCTTTCTCTAGCAACTAATAGGTTATTATTAGACTAATAGAAGGTCTCTTGGGCATGCACGGGGGACCCCATACCTTATGGATCAGCTTAGTGGAATCACATCACAGGATCAGCTAGGCTCTCTCCTGCAACAGCTCTTCGTTTCGAATGAATCTAAAAACATGCTGCTCTGTAATATTAAAGGATTCGTCTTTCAAATATTGGCAGCTGCATGCATGTTATGGCTAAGAAGTGGTACGATCAACCTGAACACAACAACCTGCACCGTCTAGTGACCCAGACTCGTTCCTTACGCGGTGTACAGACCAAGGTCACTGCTCACTGTTAAGGATGTTAAACAACAGACGGTTCTCATGTGAACCAAAGTCGAGTCAGCAGTTCTCAAATGAATAACATGTAACAACAGTGTCGCGTGCAAAGGCAGCAGAAGCGGCAAGCTGGCTTTCTAACAGCTGACGCGGTTGTGCTAACTTAGCGTTGTTCATAGGGAGTGGCTAACCCATACTACACCCCCCCTTGATCAGACTACTAACCACTAGGGGCGCACTTATCAAGAACGCAGAGTTCAAGTTAGAGAGAACGAACCAACGGCATGAACTATAAGTCCATATAAGGTAAGTGTAAAGTTCGAAAAAAAAATTTCAAGAAGAAAAACTATGTCTGTAGGAAAAAAAACATGAAAGAATGGGGAAAAAGAATGACATCGTTGGATGCACCATGAGTTGATCAGGACAAAGAGTCAATCCATCAAGGTATAGGCACAATAAGTTGCAACAGCCTCCAAGAGGAAATCATTGGAGCGTTCCGCAAAATTATCTGCCATCCAATTTAGCAAGGGAAAGGAACACACGTGTTCATTTACAATTGGAGCTTCCAGCACCACACGAGGACAACAGGCAGGTTCTTCGACATAACTTCGTTCCAGGAAGTCATTAGCGGCCTCTCCGATGTCCCAATTCCCAAGGACTCCATGTGCAGCACCCTAGGCCATAAACCAGACACCAGAACAGGCAAACTCATGAGCCACTAAGGGGCCCATTAGGTGATCAAAATCCGGGGCAGGTGACACCAAGTTTGACAGGCACAAATCCAGAGCCCACTGGAATGGACAATCCAGGCAGTGAAAGACAGGTTGCACACAAGTAAAGAATGGAAACCGGAAGGACAATCCATATGCGACGCTTAAAGTCGCCAGGGGTAAGGTGCCATAGTATTCAAGCATCCGGTTACGCAGATGGAGCAGCCGGGGCATGTTGTCTCGGTATGCAAGTTGCGCAGCCATTGCGTATTACGCAAATCAATAGAAGTATCCCAGCTATAAGGGCAAGAAGCAAAGGGAGACCTCCGAAGACGCTGGAAAAAATAGAATGAAAAAATGCGGGGATCACACCAAAAATAGTTTGAAAGGAGGTCACGAGGCCGGAGCCCACAACTTTAAAAAAATGAACTATGCCAGTCGTAGACGAGGCATTAAAGATAGTCTGTATCAATGTCCCAAAATGCGAGGGGAGGTCAGTATTCAAAAGTGCCTGCACCTCCGTGCGGGTGTTTGCTACTTGAAGAAGAAATGTTTCACGGGACGAAGTCAAAGCGACCTCTTTTTGAGACAAAAGAGCCCTTATTCTGCTCATCTTGTTGAACTCTGCTTTCAAGGTTGGAATCGAAGGCCAGATGGAAACATCGAGCCGGCCATGCGGGGCTGGGAAAAGGACATTATTACAGCAAGCTACACGCTGTGAAACAGTTACTATGTAAGGTATTCCTTCAAGCATCCCACAGCAAGCTTCATTATTTAAAAGCAAATAACTACCGTTAGCAAGCAGCGTAAATGAAGGGGTTATAACTGGCACTGGAATACCTTTCAGGACGCAAGCCAAATTAGGAGCGTGTACATTGCAAGCACCATGTAATTGTATGTGTCTACACACTACAGAATGATCAGGGGCAGAAGTGCACTCCTCACCCTTTAAATAAACCTCCTTGCCCTCCCGCATGCATCTATATGTGAACGGGAGCGACCAAACTTCATGCAGGAAGGCAGTACCAAGTTGTTCATATCAGCCAAGTGCATAATGTTTCATGCATGAACTAAACTTAAACAGTGGAAAAGGTAACGTGATCAACCCGTGGATAAGCCACACGGCAGAATTCAATTCAGCAACAGAGAAAGGTAACGGTTCTAATTTCTCAATGTGCAGTAGTGAATAAGTAGCATCTTTCATGGACATAAACTGTTGTTTTGCAGTCAAATTAAAAGGGAGGAACAAAGAGGACACATTCATGTAATCCCATGGGACTTTCCCTGCCTTTAACGTTTGCAAAGTCCACGCAAACTGCATAATAGAACGCAACTGATTCTGGCCATGATACAATACAGACAAATCATTCTGCACAATGTCTACGACAGATGAAACAATATTATCTAAAGTATAAATTCTGGAAGATAAGGTGTTAATACTATTATCTATCACAGCCAATACTTTTTCCATATTGGCTTGGTCAATAGCACGTAATCTGGACGCAGCTTCAATTTGCGACAATTTCCAAACTTCGTTGTAAATAGCATATACCCATCTTTTGGACCTGCCTGTCGCAGGACCCTTAACAAAATCATTCAAATCTATTTTGTCGTTTAAACGTGATAAATGAAGTTTAACAGATGCTAATGTGGAATGTTGCAGCCATGACTGGCATAACTTACCCACAGAGTAGGTAGTTACAGTGTGTGATGATTCAAAACGAGGATCTACTCTAACTCGAGTATACCCAGGTGCTAAAGCTAGAAACCGACGTTGACAGGAATCTGAGCCAGTTTGCCATACCAACCACCCCTCAGGATCTAGTGCCGAAACATTGAAGGTGGTGTTGGGAACAAGGGACTGCAACATAGTTAGGGACAGATCTGTGTGATTTTCCCAATTGGGATAAGCACCCAGATCCGGGATCGAGGGGGAATTCAATTTTTTAGATGTAGCCAATCCAAAACAGGTGGTCTGAAAAATAGATGAATTAAAAAATAACATGTGGTTTGGGATAAGACAGGCACGATGCAAAGCTTCTGTTCCCTGTACCTGCAACGGTTTAGTTCCCCAAACCGATTTAAGATCGATAGTAGCTTTCCATAGGTCATAACCTCCGATAGCCAATTAGTCCATAAAGGACTTAGAATATAACAATTTGGTATGTGTTAATCTAACCTTAGAGGCCGTTTCAGCCGCCACTTTAAAATAAAAGGAGGTCGGATTAGACACACTAAAATCCGAAAAATATGTGAACTTGTTCACTAACGTGGCAGAGCTGCCAGACAAAGGGGCCGGACAATGTTCCCATTGTGTGTAATTAACAAAATTACGAAAAGTATTTGCTCTGTGTAGGAAATGTGTGCCATAATGTTGATAGCAAAATTGTTCACCATAATTTGCAGTATTTAAATACAAATCCTCAGCATCAAATGCAGCATAATATTTCAAATCAGAAAACAGTGCTTCAATTGCTTGTACATCCCAATCATCCGATCGGATGTTCTGTTTAACTACATCACCCATAGAAACACGAAAGACATTAGGCACATTAATCACTTCAGTAGGTCCATGAATTTGAAATTTAACAGCATCCTAAGCGATCCCATCACGCACAGGCCAGGCAGTAATGTTCACAAAAGTCTGGTCCCTCTTCATAATGTGTGATGAGGAATGGGGGGCCAAAGTTCCATCAATCAATCGAATTGCAGATCGTTCATCCAGGTAGTGTCCATTGATAAGTTTAAAAAACACTACCACAAAGCCAATTGTCATGAACAAAAAAATACATATTAGCACCAGCCAGATGTAAGTCCATGGTGCCACCAAAAAATGTCTCTTGAACCAGGCAAAAAATATAGAAATTTTGGAAGGGGCAGTCGAAGTCATTGAATCAGTGTCAAAGGAAGAATGTGACTGGTTAATCGCTGTTGAATGTAATAGAGGCAACGGGACACCTTCAGGATAAGCATACTCAGGATCATCAGGTATATCACCAGCAGTAGGCGGCATAGAAGGTGCAGTAACTGCATGCATCTCAATGGCAATCTCAGGCATGATGTTAGAGGGCGGCACCACAACAGAATTTCGCAGTATAGAAGGGCAAGAAACTGAAGGTGTCATACTATGGAGAATCGGCCACCCGCTGTAGCTTGACATTGTCAATCGAGATGTACCTGTTATCCTTGCGACCAGGAGGTAAAATAACTGTACATGTACCCAGGACTCCAAGCACCGGGACCGGTGCACGATAAGAGGGGCCAAACTCCTTCTTGTTCTCCACCTTCTCACGGACCAGGTCACCAACTCGAGGTAGCCAGCCGACTACCGGAATATGGAGCTCAGCATCGGATGTAGAGGGTACGTGTTCCTTTGCTAGAGTGTCTCTGGCGTCTTGAAGATTCTGCAATACAGCACAGTGATCATCTAGGTCAAAAGGCGCGGCTGCCGCCGCCATGTCTAGACCCTCAAGGTCCGGGACAAACATTCGTACTCCAAAGAGCATCATGTATAGGGTCCGCCCACCCACCCAGAGACCTTCTAGGGAGATTATTAAGTGCGCGTTGCACGTCATACAAGTGGGTGAGCCAGCCTCGGCCTGTACCTAAAACCCTTGCTGTCAAAGATTGCTTTAGGTCACGGTTCATTCGCTCCACAACACTATTGCCCTCAGGCCGGTATGGAGACGAAAATTTGACTTGGACCCCCAAACTTCTCATGGCTTCCTTGTACGCCCTAGAGGCAAACGTAGGGCCCTGGTCAGAATGAAGGGTACCACATGCAAAACTCCCGACAAAGACACGCAAATCCTTGATGACAGTGCAGGCATCAGCACTCCTTTGCGGCCACACCCACAGAAAACGTGTGCACGAATCCACTGCAACCAAGATGTACTTGTACGCAGTATCAGAGGTAAAAGGACCGCAGTGATCTAAATAAACACACGCAAGTGGTTGATTAGATATATACAGCTGCGTTTGTGGTGGACGCGCGGCAGAAGAAGGTTTAATCTGCTGGCAAATGTCACACAAAAGGACATAAGTCCGCGCTTGTTTGTACAAACCGTACCACCAGTAACGTTGCTGCAAAAGAGATACAGTAGCCGAAACTCCGGCATGCGCAGACGCAACACCTTCGTTGGCAGCTGAAATCAGAGATGGTCTGCAGTCCGCGTTGGGAATCAATCTGTCACCAACGTCGTTAATCCTCACTAACGGGACGTTATCAGGACTTAAGCGATAATGGTAGCGAGAAGGGAAACCTTTTGGAAAGCCTTTCCCTGTCTCGGACGCAGCAATAGCTGCCAAGATGTCATCATCAATCTTAGTTTTGGATCTTGTAACTGCTGCTACTAAATATGTCTCCACTGCGGTTTTTGCTGCCTCGTCAACCAGACTGTTACCGACAGCATGGACACCAATTCGTTGGTGACCAAGAGTGTGAATTACATTCACGAGGGGCAGACGTTCCTGCAGTTCTGCCACTCGAACCCAAAGCGTTTTATGCTTTACTGTGCTACCCTTGGAATCACGAAAGTCATTTTGAATCCAAAAGTGTAGATTTTCGTTGTAAGATTGAACACAATAGTACGAGTCACTCACTATAAGAGTAGTGACCCGAGGATCAGCAAACTCCAGTGCAAGCACCAGAGCCTTAAGCTCTGCTAACTGCGCGGTACAATCACCCAATGACTGCGTATGCACGACATCAGATTGGAACTCTCCGTTCACGAAAGTACCCACGACAATTGCGCAGGCTGCTGAATAGGCGTGCTTTGATCCAGTAGCGGGTTGCGCAGACCCATCAGTGTAAATGACACAATGGTACTCCTCGAGCGGGCGCAAAGTCAGAGGAGCCGGATGAACGAATTCATACTCCAAGAACTCTTGTGTCTGTAATGCAGCATCAAAGATATATGTGACGTCAGGCAAGGTCAAGGAGGTAACCCATTGTATCCACCTTGGATGCAAAGCCTTAGAATTTGGTACACTGGCTTTAGTGACTGCCTCAAGGGCAGGGTACGGTGTTACCACCAGCATGTGTTTCCCTTGTAATAGCGCTCGCTCTTTCAGGATCGCCATCTGAACTGCTGTCAGTACTTTTTCGACAGCGGAAAATCGCAGCTCAGCCGAAGTGTACAGATGAGATTTGTAAGCAATGGGGACGGTGTCGCCCTCATTGAACGTCAAGTAGGTGAAACCCACTGCACCCGGTACGATTCTAATGACCAGGTTAGTGTGGTTATCACGAGTTTGTACGAATTTTGAAGCAAGAAGATCAGACTGCAAAGATTGCAATGCAGCAGAGTGCTCAGGCAGCCAGCAAGATTTGGTAAAAGTAGGTTGTACCAAGGCATAAAGTGACTTGCTACGCTGGGCATAATCAGGAATGTAGGTACGACCGAAATTCAGAAAACCCAGCAAAGATTGTAATTTCTTCAGTGTCGTAGGAGCAGTAAGGCGTGCAAACTTCTCAAGGAACTGCGGAGCCAAGCCTCGGCCCTCATTATTGAGTTCGTACCCCAAGAACAACACTGTGAACTCGGCAATGTGGGACTTCGCAAAGTTGAACTTATAACCGAAGTCAGCAAACATAGTTATTATGTTATCCACGCGAGCAAGGTGTGGAAGTAACTCGTCGTCTGTTAGGTAGATGTCATCTACATACGAGTATGCCTCCGGGTCAACCATCTCTAAGAGAGAGACCACACGAGCAGCAAAGACCCCGGGGCTATTCTTATATCCCATCGGGAGCATTTTGAACTTCTTTTGTTTGCCACCCACGGTAAACGCTGTCCACTCATAGCTATGAGGGGACAGATTATGGCTATAAAAGCTATTGGAGATGTCAAGTGTGGTTTTAAACCGTTTTCTCACAAGACTATCGACGAGAGCCGAACTGTGAGTATTCTGTACCGCGCATGTCCGGCAGTGCGAATTTAAGTGCCGGTAATCCAAAACTAGGCGGTACGATCCGTCAGGCTTCGTCACAGTGAATAAAGGATTATTCATGGGTGACACACATGTTTCAATTACTCCCTGATATTCCAATTGTTCAAGGATAGACGCGACATGAGATCTAGCCTCGCGACGCATGGGATATTGGGGTTGTGGCTGGGGTTCTGACCGCAACGGAATCGTATGGTTGGGAGAAAATTTATCCCAGCCCACCTGAGTACGATACAACGCAGGCGCGAGCACCTGCGCCCACTCCCCGGCTAACCTGTTAGAATGTTCCGTTGGCACTGTGTGCCCAAAGGACGGGAGGATCACTGCCTCCCCTCTAGGAGCATCTAAAACGAAAGCCGGGGGCCAATCCGCCTTTGCCAAAAGTATATCATAGGTGGAGGTTAGATTATCCCAAAAGACTACTTTAATTTTACGTTGTATGTCACCCTCAATTACAAGGACAATTTCAAACATTCGTTCAGGGGGAGCTACGCGAGTATCAGCAGTTTCAACACTTACAAATGTATCAGTTGCTGTCGCCGCCAGATACGGACGCAGCGCTTGTCGCACTACTGTAACGTCCGCCGCGCTGTCTAGCAGCGTTAGCGCCCATGTCTGGTTCTGAAGCTGTGTCCGTACCATCTGAGGCATATCTCGCAGTTAGAGCAGCAACTTTTTTCTTCTGAAACGGGGGTCTCTGACGTGCAGATTCGTCCTGCTTGCCTTTACCGTCAGTCTGACGGGGCTGCTCACGACCTTGAGCACCCCTTCCCTTCCCACGATCTCCGCCACCGGATTGAAAAGCCGATGTTTCCTGTGAAGAACGAGGAGAGCGTTGTTCAGGAACCTGAAATCTATCAGGTGACTTAATATTAGAACGATCGCGCAAATCATAAGTGCGTTCAGTTTTTGCCTGTACCGGCGATGCAGAACGAGACCTCAGCTTCTCCTGCTGCTTCCCCTGTTTCTTGTTTCGGGAAGTTGGGCTTTTCGTCTTTAGTAGACGAACTCACTTTAGTCTGCTGTACTACATCAGGAATGATTACGGTGGGTTTAACACCCAAGGCGCTACGACCCACCATTCTGTAGGCTTTCTCAATAATCTTAGCGAATTCCTTCGGCCTGTCGGCCGGATCCACAAGGGCCAACATATTGCCCACTTGGAACTGCATGGCATCCCCTTTGAGGTTGCCCATCACCATGGAACAAACCACATCGAAGCTGTCGACAAGCCTCATTCCCAATTCAATGGCCGCCTCCGCACCATGATTGTCCTGGACTTTCTTGATGACGGAAGGTAGTACGGACATAGACGGAGTGCCATAGCACTTCGCATAGGACGCAGCAAAGACCTTGCCCCAATTGTCACAATCGACAATATCAGGGACCAGGTCCTTCGGTAAAGTAATAGTGAGTATCCTGTGTTTATCCACAGGAGAAGTATGCGGAAACACTGCTTCTAGTTGATCGAACGTTTCAGCAAGCCAGTAAGGAAATTCATCCTTATTCTGGGGGCGCTTGCCGACAACCGCATTAACCATAACTGGACTAATGACCACCGTGTGGTGGTCAGTCGTGTGGCCCGCAACAGCAGGTGCCCCCACCTGTACATTGCGAGACACGTACTGCACTAACACCCTATGGACCGTAATCAGGGCAGTGTGTAGTACACGCAACTCCGCCACCCCCGCAGTTAAGTAGCGGGGATGAGGCGTATAACCGGCCAGCACCGGCCATGTGGCCCCTGCAATAGACAACGGGCCCATTCTCACCGGTACTACCGCATGGGGAAGGGCGCCATTAAACCAAATGGTATGCTGCCAGGCAGTGAGAGGAATTTCAAGTGTCCTATAAGGGGCATAGGCTGCAGGCATCGCTGTGGCAGTATAGGCGTGGAACAAATTATCGTTCGCATCCACTGCATCGAACGTCACCCAAGAGTAAAACAACTCATACGGGAACGCTGCATCAGCCCCCACCACAAAGATAACAGCCAACCCGTCATCAGGAACCCCGTAAACCCGTAGATGTGCGGTCAGGGGAACCCGACTATGTGCGGCTACATCGACCGCCATTAGGATACACTGAAGAGCAACAACAAGTTCGACAGTAGCACTGGGGTTCAGAAAAAAGAAACCTTTTTAATTATCAAGCTTGAAAGAACCTTTAGTCGAAACCTAGGTAGGTTAAGCCGCCACTCCCGTTATCCGGAAATTAGAGTGAGGGCGTTGTGGACTAATAAAAGCACTACTAAGGCGTTTCAGATCAAAAGACCAAACGTTAGGTGCGCCATGTTGCGGGGATTCTGCTTATGCACAGAACTATGCGCAGGAAACCAGGACCTCAGAGAACTGTGGTGTACCAGAAACTCCCCTCAGAACCAAGAACCCCTTATCCGACTTGCTTAGTGTCCCATTCGTTATCCGAGATTTAGCTCGGCGGTCCCAATGTATAGACAACCCAGAACAAGCGACTTAGATATTCTCAGGAATGGTGGGAATCCGAAATACCTGTTTGTATCTATATATCAGTCTACAACAGAATAACAAAGACACAGTAAAGTTTAAAGAGTTTATTTTATAAACCTCGCGTCCTAAGATGCAGTACTTTGGCTAATACAAGCAGACAAATGGTCAAGATCAGAACCATCAGCATTGTTACAATACCATAGAAAATGAAAGGAGCAATCATAATACAAATGTCAGTGGAGAGCAACCACCCTCCTTTCTCTAGCAACTAATAGGTTATTATTAGACTAATAGAAGGTCTCTTAGGCTTGCACGGGGGACCCCATACCTTATGGATCAGCTTAGTGGAATCACATCACAGGATCAGCTAGGCTCTCTCCTGCAACAGCTCTTCGTTTCGAATGAATCTAAAAACATGCTGCTCTGTAATATTAAAGGACTCGTCTTTCAAGTATTGGCAGCTGCATGCATGTTATGGCTAAGAAGTGGTACGATCAACCTGAACACAACAACCTGCACTGTCTAGTGACCCAGACTCGTTCCTTACGCGGTGTACAGACCAAGGTCACTGCTCACTGTTAAGGATGTTAAACAACAGACGGTTCTCATGTGAAGCAAAGTCGAGTCAGCAGTTCTCAAATGAATAACATGTAACAACAGTGTCGCGTGCAAAGGAAGCAGAAGCGGCAAGCTGGCTTTCTAACAGCTGACGCGGTTGTGCTAACTTAGCGTTGTACATAGGGAGTGGCTAACCCATACTACAAGGCACCTGTGTCCATGGGTTTGCATCACTTTTGGAAGGCGTGGAAGGGCCATGCCTCGCATGTCCATGGGTTTGCATTACTTCAGGAAGTTGTGGTGATGTTAGCGCTGGATCGCCCGTGTCTGTGGGTTTGCATCACTTCTGGAAGTTGATGTGTTTGTAGAGCTGTTCCACCTGTGTTGGTGGGTTTGCATCACTCCCAGATGGCGTGGTAATGGCAGCGCTGTGCCATCTTTGTCCATGGGATGGGATCACTCCTGGAAGGTGTGGGCATGGAAGGGCCATGACACCCTTGTCCATGGGTTTGCATTACTTCTGTAAGTTGTGGTGATGCTAGGGCTGAACCGCCTGTGTCTGTGGGCTTGCAGCACTTGTGGAAGGCATGGGGGGTGGCAGGGCTGTGCCACCTGTGTCCGTGGGTTTGCTTCACTGGAAGGCATGGGAATAGTAGTGCTGTGCCATCTTTATCCATGAGTTTGCATCTCTTATTGAAGTTGTGGTTATGGTAAGGCCGAACCTGCTGTGTTACTATGTTTTCATCACTTCTGGAAGGCCTGGAGGTTGCAGGTCAGAGCCACCTGTGTCCTGGGTTTGCATCACTCCCGGATGGCGTGCCGATGGCAGGGCTGTGCCACCCATGTCCAGGGGTTTGCATCACTTCTAGAATGCATGGGGATGGCAGAACCGAGCCTCCTGTGTCCTGGGTTTGCATCACTTCTGGAAGTTGTGGTGATGTTAGGGCTGAACCGCCTGTGTCTGTGGGTTTGCACCACTGGAAGGCATGGGAGTGGCAGGGCTGTGCCACCTTTATCCATGAGTTTGCATCACTTCCAGAAGGTGTGGGACAGGGGGCAGGACAGGCACTTCCATTGTGTTTATGGGTTTGCATCACTTCTGGAAGGCGTGGGGATGGCAGGACTGTGCCATCTGTGTCCATGGATATTGGTCACTTCCGGATGGCGTGGTAATGGCAAGACTGTGCCACCTGTGTCCATGGATATTCATCACTCCCGGATGGCACGGCGATGGCAGCGCTGTGCCACCTTTATCCATGAGTTTGCATCTCTTATTGAAGCTGTGATTATGGTTAGGCCGAACCTGCTGTGTTAACATGTTTTCATCACTTCTGGACGGCGTGGGGGTTGAAGGTCCGAGCCCCTGTGTCTGTAGGTTTACATCACTGCTGGAAGGCATGAGGATGGCAGGACCGAGCCACATGTTTCAATGGGTTTGCATCACTTCTAGAAGGCCTGGGGATGGCAGGACTGAGCCACCTGTGCGTTTGCATCACTTCTTGAAGGTTTGAGGATGGCAGGGCTTTGCCACCTGTGTCTATGGGTTTGCATCACTTCTTGAAGGTGTAGGGATGGCAGGGCTGTGCCACCTGTGTCTATGGGATTGCATCACTTCCGGATGGCATGGTAATGGCAGGGCTGTGCCACCTGTGTCTATGGGTTTGCATCACTTCCGGATGGCATGGTAATGGCAGGGCTGTGCCACCTGTGTCTATGGGTTTGCATCACGTCTTGAAGGTGTAGTGATGGCAGACATTTTGAGAGGAGTGACATTTCACAGTGTAGCAAAGAACATGTCACGAATTTTTGGTAGCAATGCTATTATATTCAGGAATCAATATTGTGCAATAGTCATAGTACTGTGTGTCGATGACGTTTCGATCCCATTACACGATATAGGGATCATCATCAGGACTTAGACTGTGCCTGAGAGTATCTATTGTCTAATCCAGGGATGCCACAGGGATTTCCTGGTAGGGAGAAAGCTCCATGGGATAGAGATGGCAGCAATGAAAGCCAGCTGACGACTAAGGTCCAGTGCGAAGCGAAACGTTCGAGTCAGTGCGGAGATGAAGACGCGTCCATTGCGAAGGGGCAACCACACAATGAGTGGTGCCCAGTGGTGCTCAAAAAAGTGGTCCCATTTTAGTATGGGTGGCGATGGCGATAAAATCGCCAAGGTGTGCCGAGATGTAGCGGCAGCTTCACAGAATTGGTGTGGTCGGAGCACACCGAGGGGCATATTATCTAGATAATGATCGCCAGCGAAAGTCATCGGCATTTTATTTATCGCTTCCTTTCCTGGACACATTTCGCATTTTTATCGACGTATTATTAGGACGTCGATAACATGCGATGGTGTACGGGAAAGGAAGCGAAAACTCCCACTAACACGCGATAGACAAACATGCGATAGCATGTAGTCAGCACGTTAGCGGGAATAATATTTCAGCTAACGGGCCATGCAGCATGAAAAGCCCCTGTTTGACAGGCACCTCGCACTCTGCAGCATGAAAGTAGACAAACTATGAATTGGGTAACAGTGAATGCTAACATCAAAGGTATTAACACAGAACTAATCATTGATATTTTATAATCAATATTCTTAATGTTAGGTGACAGGCTGGATGATGATGTGATGAACTGCAATGTACCCCTTTACAAGACAACGGCACCTCTGTACATGGTAAGGGCTAATAATGCAGCATGAGGTCCACCTCTGTGCTGTCTGTGGCGGAGATCAGGGCTAGCCTCCCTTGTATGACCATGTTTAGTCAGGTTTTATTCAGGTGTTAAAAACCTGCGTACATCGGGGGTTAGCGCTTTTTTTTTAATCGCGGGTCATCTTTGATAATACAGCGAAGTGCTGTTAGCGATTTTTACCGTGAAATTTATGTAAGTAACGCCTACCCTGCATGCAAGGCGATAAAATAACCGCCAGCTAACGCCGGAAAGCTTGCTAATAGGGCGATAAAAATATCGCCGGTGTCATTGTATGTGTCCTGGTGTCAGCATACCATGCCAGGCGCAGGCAGTAGGATTAGTTAGGTTCAGCCCAGTACCCAGCTTGGCACATGCATACCTTCCTGAGCTGTCTCACTCCTTGCCTGCAGTGACCTGAAGCCATACTCAATACACTCCATGTGTGCTCTCTCACAGAGCACTCACTGAAGCACTCACTCGCCCACCACATTCACTCACTCTCATATTGACTCTCTCCCTCTACCATAACACCCTTTTCAAGCCAGTTGCTGTCACCTCTGGCAGGGAGGGCCTTGGCATAGACAAACTAGGAGCACATTCAGATGCCATTCTTCAGAGGGCAGCGCCTGTGTTAATTCTGTATGTTATATAAATGACACTTAATATGGAGATCAGTAGAAAGGATTTTAGAAAATAATACAAGGAGATGGAATTGTTTAATTGGAATCCAAACTTGGATTCTCTAACCTAAAACAGTCCTAGCAAGGTAACATACATATTCAAACATTTATTGAACGGTGTAAAAAGCACACAATAAAGTATGCGGTGCACGTTTTTCACACAATAACAACTGTGATATGAAAGCAGATTGCCACATAAAGTTTCTTGAGTATGTTCAAGCAAGTAAAGGTCTAGTTGTAAATAAAATTAGAATGAATATTTGTGGTCTATAACGCAAAAATATATACAGCGTTTCGGCCCAATAGGGAAAAAGGGTCCTCATCAGGACATAATACTTTAAAGGCCAGAGGATAGGATGATTATCAAGAGGTTCCTAATTCTAGGTTTAGGAATCCAAAACAACTAAGAGATGGATGCACAATGTTTCCTGGGTGAAGGCCAGGATAGTCACAATGGAAACCAGCCAACATTCTTTATTGAAAAGATGGCAACAGAAGGAAAAGTGGTTCCTCAAGGTTAGAGATAAATGGAAGCGGCCCATTGGGAGAACAGTACCAGTGGCTAAGCTTGTCTTTTGCTTTCCTTGCTCCTCTCCATCCAACTCGTTTTTAGGTCCTGTCTTCAAAGGGCATGCACTGCAAGACATATTGTGTACTATTGAATGGGCTTACAAACTGCCCACAGCATATCATTAGTTGTTTTTATTGTCTCTCTCATTTGCAATTTTACATTGCTTAGCTCATGTAGGCTTCCCTTCCGTGTTTGTTTTAGCTCTGCCTTGGAGCATGGATCAAGTACATGTGCTCTTCCTCTTCTTTGGTCCTACTCATCTTTTTGCAACGCACTGTTTTCAAATATATATACATATATATTAGCATTTCACTATTATTCCTAGCTGTGCAATGTACTTTTCAAACTTCTTTTGTCACAGGCCTATGACTTCTTATTTACGTTGCTTCCCCCAATTTACTGTCTGTAACGAGGCTTAAGTTACTTACACTCACAACCAAACTACTGTACATGACTTTACTCTAAGCTACTCCACTCTACATCATTCTACACCACTCCACTCTACTCTATGCCATTTTACTCTATGCCAATTTACTCTATGCCACTCCACTCTATGCCACTCCACTCTATGTCACTCCACAACTCTACTCTACGCTACTTCACTCTACACCACTCCACTCTATGCCATTTAACTTTACTGTACACTATTTTACTCTATGGCACTTTACTATACACCACTATGCGCTATATGTCTCCTCTATTCACCTTTCAAATCCATGCCACTCTACTCCACTCCACTGTTGGCAGTCTGTGACGTTCCATGCAACTCTGTTCTATGCCACTATACGGCACTCCACTTGGCTCCACTCTATACCACTCTAATCTATGCCACTCTACACCACTTTACTCTATGCCACTACACTCTAGTCCACTCTGCTGTGTGCCACTCCATTCCACTCTACAACACTCTACTTCAATCCACTCCACTCAGCGCCACTCTACAGTGCTCTATGCCTCTTTTCTCTACACTACTCTATGCCACCCTACTCTCTGCCACTCTACACCACTCCACTCTACACCACTCTAAGCCACTCCATTCCACTCACTACCACAAAACTCCAGTCTATGCTACTCTACTCCCCTCTGCACCCCTCCACGTCATTCCACTGAACTCTACTCTATGGCACTCCACTCCACATAACTTCACTCCACATCACTCCACTCTACTATACACCACCCCACACCACTCTACACCACTCATCTCTAATCCACACCACTCTACGCCACTCCACCCCACTCTATGCCACTCTGCTATATGCTACTCTGTGCCACTCCATTCTACGCCAGTCTACTCTATGCCACTCCATTCTACTCTACACCACTCTACTCTATGCCACCCCACAATCCACCACTCTACTCTACGACTCTCTTCTATACACCACTCAAATCCACACCACTCTACTTCACTCCACTGCTGGCAGTTTATGACTTTATATGCCAATGTGCTCTATGCCACTCTACACCACTCAACTCGACTCGACTCTATATCACTCTAATCTATCCCACTCTACACCACTCTACTCCATTTTACACCAGTCTGCACTACACTACTCCACTCTATACCACTCCACTCCAGTCCACTCGACTCTACGCCACTCCACTCTTCTCTTTGCCACTCCACTCCACTCTAAACCACTCTACTCTATGCCACTCCTCTCTACACCCCTCTACAATCAAGCTAATGGTAAAGTGAAACTACTCACCCGTAAGGGTCTCAAGGAGCTTGGGGGAGGGGGTGATTGCTGATCCTTCGATGGCACTGTGGTTCAGTCGGAGAGCCAGGTCTTGAGGTCCTTCCTGAATTGAGGCAGTGACGGTGATTGCCTGAGGTGGAGAGGCAGGTTGTTTCAGGTCCTTGCTGTGAGGTAGGAGAAAGATCTTCCCCTGTCCGTGGTCTTGCGGATCCATGGGACAACAGCCAGGGCCAGATTGGGCTGAGTGGATGTCTCTGGTGGGTGGGTGGAATGCGAGGTGGTGGTTGAGGTATGCAGGTCCTGCATAGAGTAGGGCTTTGTAGATGTGTGTGAGGAGCTTGAAGGTGATTCTTTTTTTGACTGGGAGCCAGTGGAAGTCTCTCAGGTGGCTGGTGATGTGGCTGCAGCAGTGGATATTGAGGATGAGTCTGGTGGAGGCGTTCTGAATGTTCTACAGTTTCTTGAGGAGTTTCTCTAGGTGATGCTGGCATAGAGTGCTTTGTTGTAGTTGAGTCTGCTGCTGATGAGTGCTTGGGTGACTGTCTTTCTGGACTCAGTGGGGATCCACTTAAAGAGCTTTCAGAGAAGGCATAGCGTGTGGAAGCAGGGTGCTGAGACAGCGTTGATCTGGCAGTTCATGGTGAGCAAGGAGTCCGGGATGATGCAGAAGTTTCAACCGTGGTCTGTGTGTGTGGCGGGAGATCCAAGATCTGCGGGCCACCAGGAGTTGAGTTGAGCTTAAGGCAGCTGTCCTTAATCCAGGTGGCGACAGCCTTCATCCCATCGTGGCAGTTGTTCTTAGCGACTGTGGGTTTGTTGGTGAGGAAGTGGATCAGCTTGGTGTTATTGGCATAGGAGACGATGTTGAGTCCTTGGTTCTTGACGATGGCTGCGAGCGGGCCATGTAGATATTGAAGAGATTGAGGCTCAGGGGAGGGACCCTGAGGCACTCTGCAGCTTATCTCTGTGGGTACAGACTGGAACGGTGGTACCCTGACTCTCTGTGTGCGGCCTGTGAGGAAGGAGCAGATCCATTCCATGGCTTTGTCTCAGATGCCAGCACTGTGGAGTCTTGTGCATAGGGTGTGAAGGAAGATGGCGTTGAAGGCAGCTGAGAGGTTCAGGAGTATAAGGGCTGCAGTTTTGCCTCGGTCGAGGAGGGTGGGGGGAGGAACATAGTCTCGGTAAAGAGCATTGTTGCTTCAGATGTCAGATTGGAAGAGGTCCAGGATGTGGTTTGCAACACAATATCACTCTACAGCACTCTATACCACTCTACTCTATGCCACTCTACACCATTCCTCTCCACTCTATGCCACTCTACTCTGCAACACTCTACACTACTCCACTGCACCACGCTAAGCCACTCCATTCCACTCACCACCACTCCAGTCTACGCTATTCTACACCACTCTACTCTACACCACCCTAAGCCACTACATTCCACTCACCACCACTAAACTCTAATCTAAGCTACTCTATGTCACTCCAAGGAACTCTACTCTACTCCATGCCACTCCACGCCACTCCAGCCCAATCTATGTCACTCTGCTCGATCCCACTGTACTCCATGCTATTCTACGCCACTCTATGCCACTCTACTCTATGCTATTCTTCCCCACACCACTCTAATCCACTTTACACCACTCTAGGCCACTCCACACAACGCCACTCTAAAGCATACTATGCCACTCCACTCTACTCTGTGTCACTCTCCCGTCACCATATTAGTCTACAGTACTCCCCACTATGCCACTCTACACTATGCCACTTTACTGTAAGCCACTCCATTCCACTGTGCGCCACTCTATACCTCTGTACGACACTCTACTCCACTCCACTCTATGCCACTTCACTCTATGTCACTCTACGCCACCCCATGTCAATCTACACCACTCAAATTTAATCTACTTTACTGTACATCACTCTACTCTACTCCACACCACTCTAAACCACTCTGCTCTACATCACTCTATACCAGAGGTCTTCAATCGGTGGGGCGCGACCCCCAGGAGGGCCGTGGAGTCACGGGAAGGCGGGCGTACATTGCCCAGCCTTATTATCGGTACACAAGGATTATTGAGTGGCATCTGCTCCGATTGTACCAGAGAGAGCCTAGCACTGGGAGCTGCTCTGAGAAACAATCCTTGTAGGAGAGTAGGATCTGATTCACATGTTTACCCCCACTTTTTGCTGGTGTTTCACTCTTTTTCGACTTTAGTCTTGCTGGGACCCTGCTATTCAGGGCCCCAGCCTAGCTGCTTTCTCTCTAAATTGATTGCATGTACTTTAGGTACACTCCAGATTGGATTCTGGGATACCCTTGTGAGTCCCTAGTATATGGTATACTATGTACCCAGGACATATGTACCCCAGAGGCCTACCAGGGGCTGAAGCATGTATTGTGCCACCCCTGGAAAGCCGTGCAAAATGACACCACAGGTCTGCTACTGCAGCCGGGGTAAGGTGGTGCATGCAACCCTCAGTCACCCCTATGGCAGGCCTTATCAATCCTGAAAGCAGGGTGCTTGGTTATATGTGAGAGGGTGCCCAGGAATGAGCTGAGCCCCTCTGTAGCCTTCGGAATCTCTTCTCCGGGGTTGTCAGTGGTGCAGCCTGACCATATGCTCTTAAGTGCATTATAACTCAACGGTAAATGCTAACTTTGGACTGGCTGCACAGAAACATGTCATGTTTGGTGTCAAACACCTTGGAATCATACCCCCGCACCAGTAACTGGTGTGGGAGTATGATCCCACCCTTCTAGAGGGAAAGCCATGACAGTACTTGCCCTGGCATCACAAAATGGATGCTGCAGCCACAGACATGGGTATGGCCTCCTGCTGCTGACCGAAACTCCGGCAGGGGAGGCCAGGACAATAGGTTTGCTGTCACAGGGAGGTGTAACCACCTCCCAGACAGGCTTATGTGTATTGGGGCTGGGTGGGAGCACTCTCTTCTGAGTGCTTTGAAGTCCTGCACTGGGGGCATATTTGGTGTCCCTGTGCGTAGTCCAGCTCAAACCAGTTCAGAGGCTTCCAGCCCCTGCTCTGGCATGAAACTGGACAAAGGAAATGGGTGTAGCCACCCATCTTTCCAAACCCTACCATAGGTGGGTCCCCAGAGCTAGTCCAACCCCTTCCTTAGGTATAAGTAAGGAACCTCTGTAACCAGAACTTTAGATATCCCTGGATGAAACTCTGAAGCTGAAACCTGGAACTTCGATGCTCTACTAACGACTAGAGAACTGAAGAAATCTCCCTTGGGGTCAAGGAGTGACTCCCCTGCTTGGCAGGCACCAATGAAGCATTTTGCCGGTCTGCATCTCCGAAGCTTCTGCCGGACTTCAAAGTATTTGCAGCCCAGGAAGAGGATTTCCAGACATCTCAGAGGCCGACCCGAGTCCCCAGCAAAGCTGAGACCCGCAGTCCTCATGAGTAGCGATGAACCAGAACTCCTGGTCACCGTGCACTTTTGCAAGTGCATTGACTTCTCAACGTCTCTTGAAGTTGTGCTTGGGCTTACTTGTAGCCCCTACCTCGAGCACAGAATCCACCGAAGATTGTTGGGCTAGTCACCTCGAGTGACCCATGGGCCGCCATTTTGTGTTTTATCTTGAGGTCCCTTCGCGATCCCTGGTTCCTTGGGCTTCCCTAGTTGCTCCAGACGTGCCCCAACTCCTTACCAAGTGGTGAGTCCCACAGACCTTGCTGGTCTGCACCGAAGCATCTTTCTCCTTTCCGCGTCGGTTGCTGTTACCAAGGCTTGTTGTGTCCAATCAGGGCACCAACGCTGCAGCACTCGACATCCTTCGTGGGACAGCTCGAATCCAGCTCCTGGTCATCCTCGACACCTTCTGGTCCTCATGGCTGAAGAGTCAAGCTTCACCTTCTTCACCTGAAATCACCCAACATCGGTGGGCATCCACCTATCGCCTTCCTGGTCACTGGCAAGTGACCCAGACTCTGTCCCCTCTGCTTTCAGGTTCTTCTCAACTTTGATCCAGGCTTGGATCTCTTCGGACACTTCGCAACTTCTCGGCAGCAGCACTTCTTTGCCAGCTCCCATTGAAATCGATGACGGGACCCGACACCATTTGACACCTATGAACCCGACTTCCCTGGGTGAGGTAACTTGAGTACTCCAGTGCTCCCGTGGGTGTTGGCCCTAGAACTTCCTAAGTCCCAAAGGGTTTGGTCCTGACTCGTTTCTAAGTGTCCCTAATCTTTATAAATCTAACCGCAACTTTCCCCATAGAAGCTTATGGGAGCTCGCGGCTGTGTTCTCACACTGCACACTTCCCCTGTGGGTCCTCTGTGTAACTACCTTGGGTGGTTCTTTGGGGTCCCAGCGATTCCACAGGCTCTAGGCCTTGTGTCTAGTTAATTTGTGGTTCTTATACCACTATTTTAGTATATGATTTGGCTCGCCACTAGGGCCTGACGTGTATTTGTGCTTATTACTGTGATATTTGAAGTGTAACTTATGTGTTTAGACCTCTAGTCTCATAAAGAGACTAGGAGGGTGTGTTTAGAAATAAATACATATATTTTATATATATCACTGGTGTGGTTATCTTTCATTTATGCACTCAAGAGATTATAGACTGGTAAAACAAGCTGCTTTACATTCCTTCAAGACTTAGCCTGAAGGCTGCTTTCCATAGCTTATTTTCACACACGGAGAGTGAGAGAGTAAACAACACAGTTGCGTTCTCCCGATCAATCTTTTTATCACAATCAGCAACTGTTGCCAAAAAAGTAGACCCACAAGGTCTTCGATTGTTATGAAGTATTACTACGATGAATACTATGTCAGGTGGAATATTAAAGATATTGAAGAAGACGCCTCACTCACATAATAGTGACATGCTTCATCATAGGCGATTTCTCCACACCCAGATAAGGTGGTACTATCTGGGCGGACTCGACCAAAGATGTAATGGGAGTGCTTAGATAAGTAAATAACTGGTTAAGCAGGGAACCAGATTTTGAATAAAAATACCTACAAGTATCCCCCTACTCAATCTTTTATTCTGGGGTACTTGTGGTACCGTTAAAAACTATGTGTTGGGGTTTTTTTGAACATCGTTTTATTCAAATATACCCTCAAATAAATGCCAACATGTTTCGGCCCATGTTGATAGCCCAATCGGGTCTGGGGGCCTTCGTCAGGGCGATATATTTCTGTTCCTTAGCTTTAAGGTCCCTGTCTTATTTATGCGCATGTGCTACATGCAACCCAAAAGTGAGGCCTAATGCACTCACCTGCACATCTTGTACTCGAACTCCAGTAGGTTTTCTATGAAGAGTTAAGAGCGACAATAAGAAACATATACCTCTGTGTATATTTATATGCCTCAATTACTATTGTGCCTATGTCGTGCTCATATTCACTATAATAGTGTTTGAGTATCGGTGCACCACCCGACCAAGTGCTCACTATTAAGGTGTTGGTAGACATATCTACTTAGTCTACCGGATATGCCAGTCCACTTCTTTCTAGTCACCACACTCTGTGATCCATATCAAACACGCTTTGTGATTCATATACAGGAACCTTTTCATTGTAAACTACAAACTCCACATAAGTCTATGTCATGACTAGAGACACACACGCGTACTTGTAATCTCATTAATTCATTTGGCGGCAATTTATAGTGCTCCGTGAGTCCCATGTTGAATAAAGGAACTTTGTTTGTTCCAACGGATGACATTAACAATTTAAAAATAGAAATATCAATTTTCAAATTTATGAGAAACCTTTGATTACGCTATTTTTTACCAATGTGTTGCCTTTGTCTGACAGCAGCGACAACTCGTCCAATGCTTTTGCTCAAGCTGATATACACTAAAAATAACTTAAACCTTAGAGCATATATCGCACTGACATCTCACAAACTGTTGGATACTTTTGAGACTATTATCAAAAAAAAAAATCTCTAAATTGAATTTACAATCCAAAACTAGACCTAATTTGTCAAAAAATGAAAAACGGATACTCAATCAACTTGCGAGTGATCTGCAGGAAGCTGGCTCTGTATATACCAAAGGGACGTGTATGGAGCACAGAGTCCAGTGGAACCCCAAAGGTAGGCAGAGGTAAACTTAGATAGCACCTCACTCTCTATTTGTGGTAGTGTGGTCAATCAGTGAGACAGTATCAGAGGACAGTGTTAAGCATTTGTTTTACACACTCAGTCTGCAAATGAATTCACACACTCAAAGACTGAATATCAGACCAATTCTTTTTGTATGAAAATATTATTTTAGTTATTTTATTTCCTAGAACCAAGCAAGCCTGGCACAGGTAAGTGATTTTGCAGTAAATATACAATTGAAATACAATATGAATTGAATGGTATATGCACTTTGTTTTGACTTACAGTATTGTTTGCAGAGAGATGCAATGCTTTGTAAATACAGTACATAGACTTGAATGGGCTTTTCAGTCAAGTACCAGGTAAGTTACTTTTTAGATTACTTTTCTTACACAGAGTAGTATACCTGGATACTAGTCTGGGACATTTCCTATAAACAGGTAAGTAAAATCGTTTTTGTTAAATACCATTTTAAAGAATTTCTTTAGGTTTTCAAACTCCACACTTCTGAACTTTTCCAAGAAAAACAGTCAATGTTATCCTATGGAGGAAAATAGTGTTATCGGTTTTAAGGTCAGTATTTGGTAGTGGGAGTTGAGGTTTTCGGGGTAGACTCAGGGGTCCCCAAGGGTCAGGGATGCACTCTTATTACACCATCAGCGGCACTAGGGCGGCCGGGTACAGAGTGTTGAGACCCAATGTTATCCAATTGGAGAAAGGGGGTCTCTGGTTGGTGGCTGCTGACGAGCAGGCCACTTGGTTGTGGGAGAAAAGCTCCTGGACTTTAGCTCAGGGCAAATGAGGAAACAAAATAGCACCAAAGGTGCACCCGCAGCCGCACTAGTGCGGCCGAGTGCAGGGTGCTGTTTTTACGTTGGGCGCCCTGTTGTTTGCAATGGGGAACTTTCGGTTTGCAAAGGCACTGCAGGCTTGGGGACGAAGGTCTTCTGGGTGCAACTACCACTTCAAGAAGTAAGTTGTGGGTTGGTTAGGCACCGTTGGTTTGGCCACCCAAGGCCATGGGGTGTCGGCTGCTGGGGTGCATTTTTGGAATCAGAGGTTCTTACCAGCTCCTGGTCACAGTTGGGGGGGGCCTTCCGGATTTACGCTGCAGGCGTCGGCTGGAGGTTTGAGGCAGGTTGGGGTTCACCGGATCTCTGGGGACCTACTCGTGGTGTTTGCCCACTCGAGCTCAGGCCGTGGACGGCGGGTGCAGAGTGGTGCAGATTCGCGGTTTTAGGCAGGAGCTAGAGGCTGCAGATGAACAAAGCCTGTGTTCAGGGGAGACACAGTCTTTGTGGTTGAAGGCAGGCAGATCCTACAGGGTTTTTGAGGTTGCTGGCTGCAGGACACACTGGGATTTCGCAGGAGCAGGTTCGAAGTGGAGACAGGCAAGTCAGTGGGCGTCTTCCTCTTGTTAGCTTCGGCACGGCTGTTCGGTCCTTCGTCTTCTTTTCTTATTGCAGTTTCTGGTCTGCTTTCTTGGTTCAGGGCTGCCCCCTAAATACTGTATTTAGGGGTTGTTTTAGAGGTCTTGAGGTCAGTATCCAATGAGCTACTGACCTTAGAGTGACTACACCCTTGGTGTGCTCAACCCACGTGGGGGAGTGAAAACAATCTCTAATCCTGTTTTTCCAGAGTGCCTGCCAGCTGCAAGATGGCGAGCACTGAAGAGTGGGATTTACCTCGCCTCCCCCACCTGAGGGGTGGAGTTCGCAGAGGTGGGCACACCTTCTGGGCTGGCTAGTTTTTCCCGCCTGTCTTCCTGTCGAAAAGGAGGGGAGACAGGAAGGGGGCCTCCTCCTGATAACAGGAGAAGCTAGGGGTCGCATTACATAGGCTGCTAGGCCTTCGAAGCTCCCCTGCCACAGAAGGCTTTTCCTGGACTGGGGGAGGTGTGAACACCTCCGCTCAGGAAAGGCTCAGTTTCTGGGCTCAGAGAGTGAAGGCTCCCACCCTAGAGGTCCAGAAACATGTCTCGTGGTGGCAGGCTGGTGTTTACCAGTCAGGAAACCCACCAGATGCTGGTCGTTTTCAGGGGGCATCTCTAAGATGCCCTCTATGTTCATTTTACATTAAATCCCACACTGGCATCAGTGTGGGTTTAATGTGGTGAGAAGTTTGATACCAAACTTCCCAGTTTTCGGTGTCCCCATTATGGGGCTGTGGAGTTGGTAATGATAAACTCCCAGCACCATATACTCTTAATGGCAGCATGTCTAAGAATGGACTTAGACACTGTAGGGGTACAGGGCTCATGCACCTGTACCCTCACCACTGGTATAGGCCACCCAACTAGAGGGGTGACTGATCTATGCCAGGGCAGTGGGTTGTAGGCATGGCACACAGGAATGTGTTCCATGTCAACTCTTCACCACTTTGTTCTGCACCAAAACACACAGCCTGTAAAGGCAGTGTGTGTGTGTAAAGGTACAGGGCCCCTAAGGGTGGCACAATAAGTGTTGCAGACCTTAGAGGCCTTCCCTTGTCACAGTGCCCTGGGTAACTATGGTACTATTCGCCAGGGGCTGACCTGTGGCCAGAGATGCTAATTAGGGTAGTTTTGGGGAAAGAACACAGGCCTTTGGAATCTGATTGGTAGGGACCCAGGGCACATCAAGTCAAAGTGCATCAGCAGTCTGGCAAAAAGTGTGTGTGTGGGGGGTTAGTGCAGCAGAATCCCAGCTTCTCAGACAAGCCCCACCCAGCTCGAAGGCAAGGAGACTCAGCCAAACCTGGGAGAGTCTTTCTGGTCTTTCAGGCAAGGAAGAGTAGAGGAAGTGGGTTGAAAGTTGCAGGGCCTACTCTGCCTTACATCCTTCTGTCCAGGTTAGTTCCTTTGGGGAGCTGGCCTACCTCAACAGTTTCAGGACCAAATTCCCAATGCTCCTTTCCTAGCTCTTTAGTTTCTTTATCCCATCTTTTTAGTTTGGGTTCAGAGGTGCTTACCTCTGCAAATTTTAAGTTAGCCAGGGCAAACTGCAGCTTCCCCACAAAGGTCATCCTCGGTGGGGGAACATGGCGGCCGCCATGTAAACGGTCGCGGACCGCTGGGGGAGGAGATGTGAGATAGGAGTGCCTGAGCCCTCTGCACTCCCTTTCTTTTTACCCGAATTTGATTTATATCATGTACAGAGCACAGCGAGATGATTTTAGCCTCGGAATTCTATTTACTTACTAGAATCGGGGCATCTGATGATACTGACTTGGCTAACCGGCGAGGGCGTCCCCGGCCTCAGACGCAGGGATTACGCCAGCGTGGCTGAAGGCAGCGGGATTGCTGCAGCGGCTCAGAGCGGCGCGCGCACAGAGTGAAAGAGGCAGCACAAGCCTCCTTGTGTCGTATGTGGCGTTTCTGAGCCACCAGAGAGCGGTTTCAACTCGGATTTACTGCAAAGCAGAGCCCCAGCTGGATGGCAATAATAGAAGGCGTTGGAGGGAGAACCCTGCAAAACGCCTTTCACCCCTATGGAGAAGGAGAGCTTGATACCTGTAGGGAAGAGAGGTGAGAAGAAAGGTGAGACTTCAGGTGTAAGTTCGGACCGGATTTCGAGGTACACGCTCTGCACCCGGGCCCTTGGAGTGGTGGAAAGTTCAACAGGGGTAAGTCATAACTCCAGTTTATTATCAGCCACTGGGGATACATTTGCAGGTAGAGCTTCCCTAAAACTACAAAAGAAGGAAAAGTTGCAAGGCATCAGGGAAAGAGCCCCCAGGGAAGGGGGAAAAAGATATCCCCCTTACAAGCTAAAATCACTCCTTCATTAAAAGCATACTGTAAAGTATTTACACAAGTGATGGCATCAGGAGATAATGGAGGTGGTGCAAGTGGAGGGGCGCAGAAGCAATTGTGCGAACAAGAGAGCAGTCGTTTGGAGCCTGTCAATCCCGCTAAGCCTGTAACTAATCCAGGGGAGGAGAAATAAGGGGGCAAAGAAATACAAGAAGAAACACAAGAAGACGGGGTAGCTGGGACGGGGTTCCAAGTAACAACGCAGAATAGGTTTAGTATTTTTCAAGAGAATGAGACTGCGGAGGTTGTGGAGCTGGACCAGGCAAGCAGGGGCAGGGACACCATGGTACAAGTAAAAAATCTGTTAGCCCCTTTAAGCACGTTAGCACCAGTGGGCCCCTCAGTGTTACCTCAGCCGTTCCCAGAAAACCCAGATGCCACATTTGCCTCTATTCTTATGGATCTTAAGAGAGAGCTCAGAGGTTGGTTCGAGATATCAGAGATGAACCAAGCAGATATACAAGCCTCATGTACAGTCCTTGCACAAAAGTTGGACGAGGTCGCCACTCGAACAGGGAAGCTTGAAGAGGAAGTAAGCATTATACGGAAAGACATTTCAATCAACACAAAAGGAGTCGAGGCCTTGGCTAAAGAAAATGTTAGCCTCAGGGAAGATCTGGAAAGATTAGAAAATCACTCCCGGAGAAATAACTTGAGGATCCTAAACATTCCGGAGGCGGAAGAGGGGTCAAATCTTAAGGCATTTGTGATCAAATTATTATTGGAGACAGCCCTGAAAGACGGATCAGATATCGGCTTGGATCGAGAGATACAGAGGGTCCATAGAGAACCATTTAGGAGAAACCCTCAGCGTCAGAAGCCGAGGAAAATACTGATTAATTTTCTTTCATACTCGGTCAAGGAAGCTATTCTGTTGGCTGCATTGAGGAACGGTCCCTATGTAATGCGGAGCCTTCAGTTCACTATTAGATCAAATTTATGCCACGCAACTGATCAGAAACAATGGGAACTGGGCAAAAGAATGGGGGAACTTAATAATTTGGAGGCCAAGGCTCAGCTGAAATTTCCAGCTATGCTACGAGTCATGTGGAACAATCAAATGCGCAATATACGAACAATAGAAAACACAGATAGCTTGATTGAATCCATAAGGAAAGAGGGGTGCCCCTGAATAGATGAGTCTGTCAATCTAAGAAGCTAAGAGTGCGAAAGTCAAATACCAAATTCTTTCAATACAAAAAAAGTAGGAAAAAACAAAAAAGAGAGGAAAATATATATCATAATTTAGACACATAATTATCACTGAGGGGTGGGGGAGGCTCAAGTATAATTATAGTTAGGGCTCCTCCCTTCGGCGGTTCAATGGGCTTTATGCTTGATAGTTTGGGGAGGGTTCCTATGGGGGGGGGGTTAGGGGTGCACTGGGTGGGGTGCAGTGGGAGAAAATAAAAAATAAGTTCTCATTATACATATCAGATATACTATACATTTTATCTTGGCTCTCTTTCAATATAAAGAACCAGAGATCCTCGAGTCCAAGCGGCTGGGACACATTAAAATAAATGGCAGGGAGGGATAATAAAGTTAGTATTGTAACGTGGAATGTAAATGGATTAAGGTAAAAAAAAACAGACAAAGGTTGATAATGAGGTACTTAGAAGAATCTAAAGCCCAAGTATGTATCGTACAAGAAACCCACTTAACTGCATGTGAGAATAGGGGATTATATTCCAAACAAAGATCGATAGGGAGCCACGTAGCATCAGATCAATCAGAATACTCGAAAGGTGATGCTATAATTGTCAGGAAGGGGTCAGGAGTAGAAATGATCACTTCCAACACTGACAATTCAGGTAGATGGGTAACGGCCACTCTTAAATGTCTGGGTTCTGAGTTTGTGTGTGCTCGTTTCTACGGCCCGAATACGAATGACCCCCAGTATATAGTGGAAATGCAATTAAGATTAGCAGGGGCAACATCACCTATCATAATAGGTGGTGATTTTAATACTCTTTTGGACCCAATATTGGATAGATCTACAAGTAGGAGGGGGGTTCTGGCCCAATCACCAAAAACAAGGCAGGCCTTTAAACACATGTTAAATGAGTTGGGTATGGTTGATTGTTGGCGGCATCTAATGAAAGGTAAAAGAGCCTACACCTTTCATAGCAAAAAGTATGATCATTTTTCTCGCCTGGACTATATATTGGTAAACAGAAAGTGGGCTGGGAAGATAAAAGAGGTGCATATATTTCCAGGACACATTTTGGATAATAATATGGTTAGTATCATATTGGGGGAAATCAGTGTTAGGAATAATGTTAGACGGATGCTGAAGAGAGCCATTTTATTGGATTTAGGCGTGGCTGCCCTTTTGAAGGAAAAAAACTGTAGAATTTTTCCGGATTAATGCTCACTCAGCACCAATTGGAGTTATTTGGGATACTTTCAAGGCCTATACTCGGAGGGTTTTGCAAAGTCAGGTCTTATATAAGAATAAAGTGGAGCGAGCTGAATTAAAAAAAAGTTGGAGGAGGAGATTAGGTCATTAGAAGGAAGGGTGCAGCAGGACACACAGTATAGTGAGGAGATGGGAAAAAAGTTGGATGAAGCCAGATTGAATTATAGAATGAGATTAGAAACAAAGAGCAGAGAAAGGAGGGAGGCAAGCCATATGCAACATTTTGAGCATGGGGAATAAGCCGGAGCATTATTAGCCTGGAAGGCGATAGGGAGAGAAACCACATTGGAGAGTTGGTCATTAATCCCGAGGGAGATGTTACCAATAACGAGGAGGAAATTCAGGAAACCATAGTAAAACTCTTCTCAGAATTGTATACAGAGTCAGGAAGGCAAGATGTAGAGGTGTTAAAGGGCTGGTTAAACAACATTGGTCTCCCGGTCTTAACAACAGAAGGGAGGAACAGGGTCAACACTCCAATTATGGAAGAGGAAATAAGAGAACAACTTAAACACATGAAGAATGGTAAAGCGGCAGGCCCCGATTCAGTTCCTGTTGAGGTTTATAAATTGATAATAGAGGAGATTGTACCAGAAATGGTGCCTCTCTTTAATGCTGTATATAAGGAGGGAGTTCAGATTCCATATTTGTGGAATGAGACCAAAATCATGTTAATTTTAAAACCGGCTAAGGATCTGAGAAATGGCGATTCATATCGACCAATCTCCTTATTAAATGTGGATCTCAAAATTTATGCAGGCATACTGACGGGGAGACTGGCTAGGGTGGTTCCTCGGTTGATACACACTGACCAGAAAGGGTCAAATACAAGAACTCATGCTCTCACTAATAAGGACTATAGACCTAGCGGTCGCGAGATCGATCCCGTTGGCGGTGATCACTGTTGATGCAGCCAAAGCTTTCGATCGTGTCAGCTGGTTATTTCTCTGCGCGGTTCTAGACACAATGGGTTTCAGTACTAATTTTATTCAAGCAGTGCAAAAACTATACAAGCAACTTACGGCCAAAATTCTGTTAAATGGTGCATTGACAGGGAGTTTTAAATTAAGAGGGAGACGAGACAGGGGTGTCCCCTGTCCCCCCTTTTTTTTTATATGTATATGGAACAATTTGCGCACAAGTTAAGAGCAGATGAGCAGATCATCCCTATCCACCAGCTTCCAACGCATATTAAAATGCATTATATGCAGATGATTTGGTAGTCTATAGCTCCGATCCAGCGCAAACATTGAAGAGGATAGAACAATTGACAACTGAATTCGGTGCACTTTCGGGATATTTAGTCAATATCTCAAAAACTTAAGTAATGTGTTGGAACATGGTAGGATGAGGCGGCAGAGTTTGTTCAGATATTACATATCTGGATATAATAATTCTAAATAAAAAAGATGAGATCTCCTCTCGTAACTTGAAGCGAGTGATGAAGGAGGTAGATAGGAAGTTAGCCAGGTGGAAGAGCTTACCCCTGTCAATTTATGGGAGGGTCAGTTTGATAAAAATGTCTGTCCTCCCAAAATTAACCTATCTTTTTAACTGTACACCACTCAGTTTCCCTAAAGATGAAATTAACAAAATACAAGGGAAGATATCTAGTTTTATTTGGGCATCCCGGGTGGTACGGCTCTCCTGGATAAAACTTAGAAGTTGTCTTAAGAAGGGGGGTTGGCACTACCAGACCTCAGACTGTATTGTATGACCTTTCAATTTAAGAACTTTCGCATGTTGGCGGGGGAGCCTGTAAACACCACATGAGGTCTAATACTGGGTGAAATGACCAAAGAAGTAGGAGGATCCTATTTTATTATCCTATAAGCAGCCTTAAGTCTCTGGCTTGCATTGAGACGGACCTTAAAGATTGTCTACTTTTCTGAGTTTGCCCCAATATGGGAATGCCCGGGGACGCCAGAATGTCTGAATGATGCCCTGAGCCTGCCTTTAAAACAGGCAGGGATAACAAAATGGGGAGATCTAATAGCAAGAGGCTGATTGGTCCCATGGGAGGTCTTGAACATTAAGACAGGTAACAGGCTTTCTAGGTATAAGTACCTGCAGCTTACTCCATGGGCTTTGGCTGTATTGGAGGAAGTTGGAGGCAACTGGGAATTTGAGGCCTCGCTCCAGGATTCAGGTCAGAAAGCTAAAGAAGTGGCCCTATGGCACGGATGTTTGTTGGAGGCAGAGGAAGAGAACATGAAGGATTTATCGGAGGTCTGGATAGATATATTGCAGGAGGGTAGTGTACAATCTTTGTGGATAGACTCCGTGAAACTACTCTATACCACAGTAACACCAGCAAATTTTAAACGCCACCATTTTTTTGTTATCCATAGATTGTATTGGACACCACAAAGATTATAAAAATTTGCGTTACAGCCTGTGCCAAGATGTAAAAAATATAACTATCCAAAGGCTAATGATGTACACGTTTTTTTTATATGTCCAGAGCTAAAAGAGTTTTGGAGGTCCGCGGAAAATACTATAAGGGCCATCTTAGGAGAAAATATAACTTTAACCGAAACATTGGTGCTCTAAATTACAAGCAACCAAGTCTATTATTTTACTTGATACTCCTGGCCAGGCGGGAGATTTGTAAACTCTGGCTGGATCCCCAACCTCCGAATCCAATCACCTGGCTATATGTGGTTAAATGGACATGCAGATTAGATACTAAAGTGATCGCACGAAGGTCAGTAGAAGTGTGGGAGGATTTTTTGAAATGGTCAGGTTGATAAGTATGCAGTTGGGTTATGGACTCGGAAAACTAGTCCAATGATTACATCAAGCCATGGATTGGGGCAGTTTGGAGGCTTTAGCCCCACCCCCTTGTGGGTAGACCGGTACCGTGGAAGGTGCTGTCCAAAACTGCTTGGACCACAGATGGATCGAGGGTGTTTACAACCGGCCTAGAATGCAGTAGCCATGGTGTAATGAGGACAAAAAAAAAACAAAGGTCATCCTCAGCTTGAGCACCCCCACCATGACCAATAGGGTCAAGGGGCCTAACTTGCTATTTGGCAGGGGGCTAGGCCACCATGCCATGGACAGTGCTGCTATGAAGGCTGACACCCAGCAGAGGCTGCTGAC
Organism: Triturus cristatus; assembly: GCF_964204655.1. Classification (NCBI taxonomy): domain Eukaryota; kingdom Metazoa; phylum Chordata; class Amphibia; order Caudata; family Salamandridae; genus Triturus; species Triturus cristatus. The sequence goes on along the minus strand of NC_140590.1, from coordinate 34,391,350 downwards.
AACGGTTAGTGCCCAGAACCAGACCTTTAGCTCATCACTGGTAGGTGAAGTGGCTAACTTACATGCTTCTTTGGGTTTTGGGGGGCCTGTCTGCTGTTTTAGGGGGCGGTCACTACACTTGGTAGTGAACATCCTTCTTCCACCCTCTGTTCTGGCAGCTGAGGAGCCACCAACTCAGGCTGGATAGTTGCCTGAGTGGTCAGGTCTTTTTGTTGGCTTGGGGGGACTTCTCCAGTGTCAATTTTAGAGTTCTCTCTTACTGGTACAGAATCTCCTTGGCCCACTGGAACTGTGGCTAACAGTAGCCCACCTTTCCTACACTTTTTCTTCTTTTTCTTTTGGGTCTTAGCTTCACCAGCTGCAGGTTCAGCCCCCCCAGGTTTTTTGGGTGAGGTCTGGCACTGGGCTAGTACCTCTTTATCGCTCAGTCCAATCTCTGGGTGGTCATTCTCAAGGAGACAATCAAGGGGGAGGTCTTTACTGACTACCACCTTTCTCCAACTAAGGGACCCAGCTATTTCTAGGGGCAATACAGCCATAGGCCTAACAGTGACACCCCCTGGGAAAGCCCTTACTCTTTTTGTTTCCCCTGGGACATAATGGTTTGAGAGAAACAACCTATCATGCACCACAGTGTGATTGGCACAGGTATCTCTCAGGGCAATGGCTAGGATTCCATTCACCAGTAGGCAGTGGAAGTGTCGACTCTCCTCTGGAATCTCCAACTCACCTTTTGGGCCCATTTTCCATTTGAAGGCTATGAGGGCTTCCTTATCCGAGTAATCACCCTCTAAAGCTACATTGACAACCCCTGGAGCTACAATAGGGGCTGTCATTTTCTTAGGATAGCTAGGGTCATTGGTGTGGTGTCCTTCCTTTTGGCAGTTGTGACACCATACCCTGTTGGGATCCCAATTCTTACCTTGGAACCCAGTTTTGGTTTGTGAGGTGTATTTGGGCTCTCCCTCCTGGTCAGGTGTTTAGGGGGCTACCTAGGACTCCTTACTTTTATCTTTTAGAGGCTCATTGTCTTTCCTCTGGGGAGTTTTTGTAACCCCTTTCTTTTGGTCACCCACAGTGGTTTTTTTTGTCACCCTTGTCTTGACCCAATGGTCTGCCTTCTTTCCCAATTCTTGGGGAGAAATTGGTTCTCTTTCATAAACAAATTATAAAGACCATCATAATCTTGCACTTTACTTCAAGTCAACCAAGCACCTAGTGTTTTAACTGAGTAGTCAACAAAGTCAGTCCAGGATTGGTTTTGAGCCCCCCTGAATCTAATTCTGCATTCCTCAGTTGTGAGTCCAAATCCCGCAATCAGAGTTCTCTTCATGAGGTCATACGACCCAGCATCTACCCCTGTGAGGGTCAGGAGTCTGTCTCTGCACTTACCTAGAACAGTTCCCAAAGAAGTGCCCACCAGTGAGTTTTGCTCACCCTTCTGGCTTGACAAGCCCTCTCAAAGGGTGTGAACCACTTGGCGATGTTATCCCCATCCCCAAATTTAGGGACAATCCCTCTGGAGATTTTAGGATCACAGTATCCTTCTTTTTCTAAACCTTTTTAATTGCTGCCACCATTGATGGGCCCTAGGCCCATTTATGCTCTCTCTTTCATTAGAGCTACGAGCCTAGTCTCTAGGTCTAGTCTTTTGGTCATCCTTACTAAAAAGGAGAGCCTCCTCAGTGAGGTTGCCCTCACTGTCTGGCAAGGAGTTGACCCTACCTCTGTAGAAGCCAGACCCTGTATCTATGGGGAGGGTAGGACGCAAAATTCCCTTCCTCCCTAAGTAGTTGAGGTTGTTGGTCTAGGACTTCATCATCTTCACTTCGTTCCCCATTTTCTTGAAGGTCTTCACCTTCTTCTGTGGGGTGGTCCCTCGCACCAGGAACTCATGGAGTTGTATTCTGGTAGGGTTGGACCCAGTTATTTTCTGTTTAGCCTTACAGAAAAGCCTTAAATCTCTAACCTGTAGGTTGGAGTAACCTGTAGGGTAGAGTTCCTCAGCCATATTCCCTGGATTGCTCATTATATTTCTAAGTGGGGTTCTTTTCGGAAGACCTACACTAACATTTCTAGATACTCCCCCCTAACGTCAGTGACGTTTTCTTTTTCTAAAAAAAATTATACAGGGACTTAACACAAGGCCCTAACAAGGCTTTTAGAAATTTGGAAAAAATAGTCAATTCAAGAAATGAGTTGTACTAAAGACAATTTTTGGATTCTTGCAAAAAACAAAGGAAATGATGGACGGAGTGTTGAACATTGCAAGCACTCACCCCCAGTCAACTGATCTGGGTTTAATCCATCACCGTTCTTTAGCCCACTCTGCCACCCCAGTTCAGACATGGCCATATGCAAATCAGTCTGACCCTGTGCCTCATGGGAACAGTCCAGCCCGAACTGCCAAGCCATGTCTTCCCTGGACCGGAAACAAGCTTCCTAGGACCGGTTTCTGGCATTTCAGCCGTCTTCAGCCAGGCTTGCTTGAATCCAGTGGCAAAGTGAGCAAAGAACTCACGTCTGAGCATACCCTGCCAACTTATGGCGAACAAAGCAAAAACCAAAGGAAATGATGGACGGAGTGTTGAACATTGCAAGCACTCACCCCCAGTCAACTGATCTGGGTTTAATCCATCACCGTTCTTTAGCCCACTCTGCCACCCCAGTTCAGACATGGCCATATGCAAATCAGTCTGACCCTGTGCCTCATGGGAACAGTCCAGCCCGAACTGCCAAGCCATGTCTTCCCTGGACCGGAAACAAGCTTCCTAGGACCGGTTTCTGGCATTTCAGCCGTCTTCAGCCAGGCTTGCTTGAATCCAGTGGCAAAGTGAGCAAGGAACTCACGTCTGAGCATACCCTGCCAACTTATGGCGAACAAAGCAAAAACCAAAGGAAATGATGGACGGAGTGTTGAACATTGCAAGCACTCACCCCCAGTCAACTGATCTGGGTTTAATCCATCACCGTTCTTTAGCCCACTCTGCCACCCCAGTTCAGACATGGCCATATGCAAATCAGTCTGACCCTGTGCCTCATGGGAACAGTCCAGCCCGAACTGCCAAGCCATGTCTTCCCTGGACCGGAAACAAGCTTCCTAGGACCGGTTTCTGGCATTTCAGCCGTCTTCAGCCAGGCTTGCTTGAATCCAGTGGCAAAGTGAGCAAGGAACTCACGTCTGAGCATACCCTGCCAACTTATGGCGAACAAAGCAAAAGCCAGAAACCGGTCCTAGGATGCTTGATTCTGGTCCAGGGAAGACATGGCTTGGCAGTTCGGGCTGGACTGTTCCCATGAGGCACAGGGTCAAGACTGATTTGCATATGGCCATGTCTAAACTGGGATGGCGTAGTGGGCAAAAGAACGATGGATTTAACCCAGATCTCTTGACTGGGGGAGAATGTCTGCATTGTCAGCATTCCGTCCATCATTTGTTTGTTGTAACAATTTTTGGATTCTTGTCATGTGATCAGAGGTTGTCAAAGTTAGTCCAGTAAATGCAAGACATTACATCCCACCACTGACCCACCAATGTAGGAAGCTGGCTCTGTATATACTTTACCAAAGCAAAGTATAGTATGCACAGAGTCCAGGAAGTCCCCAGAGGTATAGCAGAGGCTAAATTAGGTAAGTACTAACAGCTCTCTTTCTGGTAGTATGGGCAAGCAGTTAGACCTATTCACTGGGTGTTTTAAGCAATTATTGTATCCACTCAATCAAGAACTGATTACACAAACTCAGAGACAGATCCAGACCAATTAGCTTAGTATAAAAAGGTATACGTATGTTTTATTTTAAAACCAAGCAGGATTTGACAGAGGTAAGTAAAATATACTCTTAAATGCAAGACTTTTCAAGGAAGTGCAGTTGTGTTTGAATTTGTAAATTGTTACAGGCTTGTATATGCTTCAGAAACCGTTTAAATTACACAGTAATTACTTTCAGATTACTTTTTAGTTACTTTTGGATTACTTCGAGTAAAGGGGGTGGTCTGCCTACATATCACCTTAGGATCTCACAATACAAGGTAAGTAAGACTTTTTATACTCTGCAGTTGAGTTTTCTTGTCTCCATACAAACATCAATTCAACACAACATTTTAGGCCCAAAATCTCCTAAAATGGGTTCCAATGGGAGAAAAGTGTGAGCGGTGTCTCTGGTAAGTACACAACTTATGAGTAGGAGTTTTGGGGTTCAGGACCTATATTCTCCAAGGACTAGGTAGGCACTCAAGTTGCACCACCAGCGGCACTGGGCTGCCAGTTGCAGAGTACAGGGACCCAATGTTAGCCAATAAGGATAAGGGGGCCTTCGGTTTGGGTGTTGGAGCAAAGCTCCTGCAGGGGCACAGGTGCTGCACCACCTGCGGCATAGGGGCGGCCGGGTGCAAAGTGCAGCGGCGACGTTGGGTACCCAATGGATACCAATGAAGATCTTGGATTTTGAATAGAGGCTGCAGGCTCGAGCTGGTAGACTTTCTGAAGGCGACCACCGGGTGGAGAGGTAACCTGGGGTCTTGGGGGATGCTTAGACACCATTGGTGGGGTCAACCAAAGACCAGGAGGTATCTTTTGGCGATAGATTCTTCTGACCACCTACGGTCGCGGTCCGGTTCTTCAGACTGCTTTGGTCTCTGTCATGGTCTTCTTAACGCCTTCAGTCGCGGTCGGGGGGATCCTCAGGTTGAGGCTGCAGGTGTGTCACGGGTACCCTGACGAGCAAGCACAAGATGACTCTGATGACCACGCCCTACCTGACCATGCCTTGCCCTTCTTCTTGTTGCAGCATTAAAATCTCTAGACATCCCCGTTTGCACCCTAGAGTAATGCTTCTGGCTTCTTTAAGGAAACCTATGTCCGGGATGAAGGCCCGCCCCTCCAAATTGTGTCACTTTCAAAATACCCCCTAAACCAATAGGGGCTGAGCTGTCCCAGAGTGAAAAGCCCGGAAGTCAAGTACAGGGGTGTGCGATCGTTGCGGAACACGAGGAGACGCCGAAAGAAGAAACTAGCGAGGAGCACCATACTGGAGAGATCGGTGTATCTTCTTCCGCGGACTGTAGACTCAAGACCAATGTGCTGTCCAGGAAGCGTGACGTCGGAGGTGGAGGAACGGAAGCAGAGGTCAGTGCAACCCGAGAAGGTGAAGAGATAGCAAGAAACCACTTTTAAGCGAGCCACACTCCAGGAGGAGCGTGGCTTACAGCGGTACGAGCGCGCCTCAGGTCTTTAAGGGGGAGGCAGGGCGCTGACTCTACTTAGAATAGAATCTAAACAAAGGGTGCATGTTCCTGCCTGAAAACCCCTGCCTCACAACGGTGAATGGTTTGGTGCACAAACTTCCCACACTTCCCTCCTTAAGTTTCTTACAAGACCCTATATGTGGTCATTGATTCCGGTTCCACTTTCAGTTTTTTTAGGGCTTCTGAAGTTAAGAAGACTCTGGGCATGAATTCTTCTTGGTCAAACAAATAAAGAAGAAGCCAAAGCCACATTCTCCTTGTGCCAGGAACAAGATTTACTTCTATTTTGTTAATTAATAAAATACTGAAGCATAGCATAAAAGGGTACTTCCATTCATTCAATCTACATAGGCTACAAGGTGTCATCTTGAAACATGTGGGAGGTCAGGGGTCACCAGATCCTAAGTCAAGATTGCTGGGTGGACCTCCTTGGTGTTTTGGGCACCTTGGGCTTGGGCCATGGCAGCCGATTGTAGAGTGGTGCAGGACGACGTGACCGCCGGGGCCCAGGTTCTGGTCTTGGAGTAATAGGTTTGAGCAAATCCAGTGCTCATGGGAGACAGAGTTTGTAAGGTGAGTGCAGGCCAAGTCCGCCGGGTGTTGGGGGGCTACTGGCTGCTGGAAACGTAGGTTTCTTTGCTGTGGGCAGGGTGGAATCAGGATAGGCTGGTAGGGCTGGGGCCAAAGTAGTTGTCCTCCTCTTCTTCCTGGGTCAGCATGGCTCTTCGGACCTACTTCTTTCTCCCTCAAATCTGAGGAGGCAAGGTTCAGGGTTTCCCCTAAATACTAGATGTAGGGACATTTGAAGGTATATGCAACTTGGGACCAATGCTACCCTCCAGTGGGAGAGGGCATGAGCCTCTCACTGATTGGCTGGGTCCCCTAATTTTCAAGATGGAGGGGACTGAGGTGTGTGCTTCACCTCACCTCCCCCACCTGAGGGTTGGGGTTGGCAAAGGTGGGCACACTTTTCTTCCTAGCTTGGTTTCCTTCCGATTCTCCCACCCAAAGTGAGGGAAGAAATGGTGGGAGACAGTTCCTATGGGCAGCAAATGGCAGGGACAGCGTCTAAACTTAGCAGGCCTTTGAAGCTTCCCCTTTCGTGGACCCAGTCAATCCTGGGGGATGAAGCATGACACCTATGCCCAGGTTGGGCTTTATTTCTGGATCCAGAGAGCAGAGGCTCTCTACCCAGGAGTCCATAAACCTGTCTTGTGGTGGCAAATGGTGAGAAGCCACTCAGGAACCACACCAAGGATGGTCGATTTTTAGGGAGCATCTCTAAGATGCCCTCTAAGTGCATTTTACATTAAATCCCACGCTGGCATCAGTGCGGGTTTAATATGCAGAGAAATTTGCCACCGAACTTCTAAGATTTTATTAAAGCCATTATGGCACTGTGGAGTTTGAAATGACCAACTCCCAGACCATATCCTCTTTATGGCTTTACTACATTTACAGTGTCTAAGAATGGACTTAGATACTAAAGGGGTGCAGGGCTCATGCCACTGTGCCCTCACCTGAGGTCTAGTGCACCCTGCTAGAGGGGTGACTTACCTAGGCCATAGGCAGTGGGTTGCAAGCATTGCACACAGGGATTTGTACCATGTTGACTCTTTACTTCTCTTTGCATCGAAACACACAGCCTGTAATGGCAGTGTATGTGTGTTAGGGTACAGGACCTCTAAGGGTGGCACAATATGTGCTGCAGCCCTTAGAGGCCTTCCCTGGTCACAGTGACCTTGGTACCCATGGTACCTTTTACAAGTGGCTTAACTGTGGCCAGAGATGTGCTAATTGTGGACACAAAGGTCCAGTTTTGGGAAAGAACACAGGCCCAGGGAACCTGATTGGCAGAGACCCAGGGCACATCACGTCAAGTTGCATCAGATGTCAAGCAAAAAGTGGGGGAGGGGGGTAACCATTCAAAAAAGGACATTTTCCTACATGTGTCGTCCAAAATGTTCTAATTTCTCTGTCTTATCTAAGGATCAGAGTCCAGGCATTTTAGCCCCTTGGTGACCTAAGTTAATTACTCTGCTCCCATGCAGAGGGAACAAGGGCCTCCAAACACAAAAGGAGTAAACCTCAGTGCATTCCTCAGCTCCTGAGGAGGAAGGGTTGGGGAAGAAAATCTGCATCTCTAATGAGCCGGCAGGGCTGGGTACCATCCAGGTTCACTGAACCCAGGAGAAAGCCCAGACAACTGGCGCCTACACGCAAGGGGGCTCCTTTTAGGTCTCGCCTAGGCAGCGCGCATGCGTTGCTCTAGGAGAGGGCTTTAGCCATCAGTCTTCACTTTTCAAGCACCACACTCGTGCTTGTGGCGGCGTCCACCTTGCGGGAGCGAGCAGCGACGCGACCACGTTAATTACAAACATATGGCCGCTGCTCGTTCCCGCAAGGTGGATGTCGCCACAAGCACGATTGCAAGTGCTTGAAAAGTGAAGACCGCTTGTTTACCCTGAGTTTGTTCTGCTTTTCGCAGCGCACGGAGCGTCAGTACATTGCTCCTGGTTTCCATGATGCCAATAGGCTTTGCAGCCCCTCCCACTCCCCCTCTTGTGCCTGGTGCTCCTGTCCTGTCGTTCACCCCTCCCGCCACGTTACTTGTTTCCTTTACTTCCTTTCATCGTCCTCTCCATTAAATTCTTCGAGAACCCGCCATTTGACCTGGCGCAATGATTTCCAGATGTATTCTGTGAAGAATGGGACCACAGACGTCATCATTGCCCGGCGTGTTGGGAATGGCCAGGCTTAAGGTTCACTCCTCGAGGCACAGATGTGAGTCATCAGGTGAACCTTGGAACCCTTCTTTGTCCTCTGGGGATTCCCCAGGCAGGAGCTGGTTTTTCATGTGAGAATGTACAGCTTCATAGAAATTAAAATGTGTTGCGCGCTGCTGAGTGAAAGCAGCAGAGGTTTCTACTTCCTCCCCGCACAGGTCTAGATGCACATCAATAGCTACCTCGCGCCTACCGCGCGCTTCCCTCCCGAGGCCTCATGCGCACTTAATATAGAGGTTCGAATGTGCAGAGAAGTGCACATTTTATGCAGAGCATAGGAAAGGTTGCGGATCGAAGACTCTGGGCATGAATTCTTCTTGGTCAAACAAATAAAGAAGAAGCCAAAGCCACATTCTCCTTGTGCCAGGAACAAGATTTACTTCTATTTTGTTAATTAATAAAATACTGAAGCATAGCATAAAAGGGTACTTCCATTCATTCAATCTACATAGGCTACAAGGTGTCATCTTGAAACATGTGGGAGGTCAGGGGTCACCAGATCCTAAGTCAAGATTGCTGGGTGGACCTCCTTGGTGTTTTGGGCACCTTGGGCTTGGGCCATGGCAGCCGATTGTAGAGTGGTGCAGGACGACGTGACCGCCGGGGCCCAGGTTCTGGTCTTGGAGTAATAGGTTTGAGCAAATCCAGTGCTCATGGGAGACAGAGTTTGTAAGGTGAGTGCAGGCCAAGTCCGCCGGGTGTTGGGGGGCTACTGGCTGCTGGAAACGTAGGTTTCTTTGCTGTGGGCAGGGTGGAATCAGGATAGGCTGGTAGGGCTGGGGCCAAAGTAGTTGTCCTCCTCTTCTTCCTGGGTCAGCATGGCTCTTCGGACCTACTTCTTTCTCCCTCAAATCTGAGGAGGCAAGGTTCAGGGTTTCCCCTAAATACTAGATGTAGGGACATTTGAAGGTATATGCAACTTGGGACCAATGCTACCCTCCAGTGGGAGAGGGCATGAGCCTCTCACTGATTGGCTGGGTCCCCTAATTTTCAAGATGGAGGGGACTGAGGTGTGTGCTTCACCTCACCTCCCCCACCTGAGGGTTGGGGTTGGCAAAGGTGGGCACACTTTTCTTCCTAGCTTGGTTTCCTTCCGATTCTCCCACCCAAAGTGAGGGAAGAAATGGTGGGAGACAGTTCCTATGGGCAGCAAATGGCAGGGACAGCGTCTAAACTTAGCAGGCCTTTGAAGCTTCCCCTTTCGTGGACCCAGTCAATCCTGGGGAATGAAGCATGACACCTATGCCCAGGTTGGGCTTTATTTCTGGATCCAGAGAGCAGAGGCTCTCTACCCAGGAGTCCATAAACCTGTCTTGTGGTGGCAAATGGTGAGAAGCCACTCAGGAACCACACCAAGGATGGTCGATTTTTAGGGAGCATCTCTAAGATGCCCTCTAAGTGCATTTTACATTAAATCCCACGCTGGCATCAGTGCGGGTTTAATATGCAGAGAAATTTGCCACCGAACTTCTAAGATTTTATTAAAGCCATTATGGCACTGTGGAGTTTGAAATGACCAACTCCCAGACCATATCCTCTTTATGGCTTTACTACATTTACAGTGTCTAAGAATGGACTTAGATACTAAAGGGGTGCAGGGCTCATGCCACTGTGCCCTCACCTGAGGTCTAGTGCACCCTGCTAGAGGGGTGACTTACCTAGGCCATAGGCAGTGGGTTGCAAGCATTGCACACAGGGATTTGTACCATGTTGACTCTTTACTTCTCTTTGCATCGAAACACACAGCCTGTAATGGCAGTGTATGTGTGTTAGGGTACAGGACCTCTAAGGGTGGCACAATATGTGCTGCAGCCCTTAGAGGCCTTCCCTGGTCACAGTGACCTTGGTACCCATGGTACCTTTTACAAGTGGCTTAACTGTGGCCAGAGATGTGCTAATTGTGGACACAAAGGTCCAGTTTTGGGAAAGAACACAGGCCCAGGGAACCTGATTGGCAGAGACCCAGGGCACATCACGTCAAGTTGCATCAGATGTCAAGCAAAAAGTGGGGGAGGGGGTAACCATTCAAAAAAGGACATTTTCCTACATGTGTCGTCCAAAATGTTCTAATTTCTCTGTCTTATCTAAGGATCAGAGTCCAGGCATTTTAGCCCCTTGGTGACCTAAGTTAATTACTCTGCTCCCATGCAGAGGGAACAAGGGCCTCCAAACACAAAAGGAGTAAACCTCAGTGCATTCCTCAGCTCCTGAGGAGGAAGGGTTGGGGAAGAAAATCTGCATCTCTAATGAGCCGGCAGGGCTGGGTACCATCCAGGTTCACTGAACCCAGGAGAAAGCCCAGACAACTGGCGCCTACACGCAAGGGGGCTCCTTTTAGGTCTCGCCTAGGCAGCGCGCATGCGTTGCTCTAGGAGAGGGCTTTAGCCATCAGTCTTCACTTTTCAAGCACCACACTCGTGCTTGTGGCGGCGTCCACCTTGCGGGAGCGAGCAGCGACGCGACCACGTTAATTACAAACATATGGCCGCTGCTCGTTCCCGCAAGGTGGATGTCGCCACAAGCACGATTGCAAGTGCTTGAAAAGTGAAGACCGCTTGTTTACCCTGAGTTTGTTCTGCTTTTCGCAGCGCACGGAGCGTCAGTACATTGCTCCTGGTTTCCATGATGCCAATAGGCTTTGCAGCCCCTCCCACTCCCCCTCTTGTGCCTGGTGCTCCTGTCCTGTCGTTCACCCCTCCCGCCACGTTACTTGTTTCCTTTACTTCCTTTCATCGTCCTCTCCATTAAATTCTTCGAGAACCCGCCATTTGACCTGGCGCAATGATTTCCAGATGTATTCTGTGAAGAATGGGACCACAGACGTCATCATTGCCCGGCGTGTTGGGAATGGCCAGGCTTAAGGTTCACTCCTCGAGGCACAGATGTGAGTCATCAGGTGAACCTTGGAACCCTTCTTTGTCCTCTGGGGATTCCCCAGGCAGGAGCTGGTTTTTCATGTGAGAATGTACAGCTTCATAGAAATTAAAATGTGTTGCGCGCTGCTGAGTGAAAGCAGCAGAGGTTTCTACTTCCTCCCCGCACAGGTCTAGATGCACATCAATAGCTACCTCGCGCCTACCGCGCGCTTCCCTCCCGAGGCCTCATGCGCACTTAATATAGAGGTTCGAATGTGCAGAGAAGTGCACATTTTATGCAGAGCGTAGGAAAGGTTGCGGATCGAAGAGGCCTCTCCAGGTGTCGTAAATTGGCTGCGATTAAATTAGCGTTAGCAGAATCCATCTGGTATTTAGAGGCTATCTTGTACATTTTGTGGAATCCATTTTGTATTTCTGGCAGCCATTTTTTTTACCCTTGTGCTCTGTTTAAAAGACTGGCTATACTTAGACTCTGCTACCCTGCACATGCGCAGGAATATCTAACTGTCCATACATCTGTTTTTAGTCTGTAACTATCAGGTTGTTTCTACCAGAGTCAGCAACTGCTAGCTCCTCCTTTACTATCGACTGTGCATTTCTGTATGACCATTTATGTATGTAACTCTTCTCATGTATGCTTGTACCGCCCTCTTTCTGAGCCCCTGTGTGGGTATAAAAGACCCATGGTTCTTCTACTCTGTGTGCTACCTTCATTCAGCACCACAGGGTGCTGGGTGAATGTGGTTCCACCTCATGAGGTTTATTAAACTCTGTATTTTCTATTCCAGTTTCTGTGCCAACTTCTTTCCAATAGTCTGAGGACTCTGTGCAGAGAAGGGCGAACCCCTTGCACTGGTAGGCCTAGCTGAGGCCTATTTTCTACAATTGGCGCCCAACTCGGGGCTCATCGAGGACTCGGATGCCCGAAGGATTGGTCGCGACGAAGGATTGGAATCTCGCTCTGGACGTGATCACTGCCCGATAAGACACGAGTCTTGGCATCCACGGCGGCTTTTCCTTTCTTTCTGATCTGACCATCCAGGTGGCGCCGGTCCTCGACTGAGATCTCTTCTGTTGATTCGCCGTGCAGTGACCATTTGGTCGATTTTAGAACTTGGCAGGATGAATCTGGACACCTGATTGGTAAGTGTCCTTCTGCGGCGCTTGCTGTTGGTTTTGATGCCTGGGATTGGTAAGGTAGTTTAGTAACGCTTACTGTGGCTTTGAGTATGGTATATTTTGTGTTGGCCAACTTGGTTTGTTTTGACATATGTGACTTGCAAATCACATAGGCAGGTAATGAGGAGAATTTTCTCTAACTGAATTGATTTGAACGGCACATCGTACTAAAGGTACCTTAAGTGCTACTTTGATTATAATATTGCATATTCTGCACTATTTTTGGCATGCCTGTCTTTAGCACACTTCTGTGTTGCTTTTGTAATGGTACCAATTTGAGACTTGATGAAGCACAATACCCCCCCCCCCCCCCCGGAGGGGACGCCTAATAGGCATATGTATATTAAGTATGGTCTTTCTTCTATAATGTACAGCGCATTATGGAATACATACACTTGTAAGGATCCTGAGTTGCGTTGGCCTATGTATGGGTCATTTGATTTTCGGAAAATTGAGTATGTAGAACAGTGAATGTTTAAGCAAAAGACTAGGCAAGAGATGTTTGATTGTCTACAAATGTGGGAGAAAAAGTACGTGAATGAATGAATGTGTTGCTTTCTTGGATGTACCATTTCTTTTGTATATAATTAGCCGGCTCCCCTAGAGGGGATACTTAACTAGGTTTAGGTATATAAAAGTATTTCTTCTTTGGGGACTAGTACCCCGAGGAACTAAATATGTACATAAAAGGATCCTGGTCTGTGCACTTAGTAACATTCATAAGTGATGAGATGCAGAGCATTCTTTCTGGTGTTCTGCCAGCCAAATCTGGTGAATATGACTTGCAACTAGTATTTACAAATGGTTTGGTTTAAGTACAGTCTGTGGGCTGTCTTTTGTTTCTGTCTTAAGTGTTGATCTGTGGGTTAAATGTGTGTTTAAATGTTGTGGTGTGGTAAATTGTGTTTTGGATGTTGCTAGCACTGGAAAAAGCGTGTGATTGAATGACTGTGAATATGTGAAAGAATTCTGAGAAGTGAAATTGTTAAGGAGTAAATTTAATTTGGTCTCATCACCATCAATAAGTCGCCAAAGGAAATTGAGAGGGGTGTAGCTAGAGAAAGAGCAACCCCTGTGATTTGATGACACCCTTAATGTACAAAAGTATTAATGAAGAGTAATTAGGGACCGGTTAAAAGTTTAGCTTGAGAAAATTGTGGGTATTTCGAATTTTCAAATTGTTCCCATGAAGCTTTGTGTTCTTGGTGGTTCAGTGAGCCAATGTGCTGGGTCCACAGGGTTGTAGGTTCTAATTTAAGCTGAACCTGCTAATCTGAGAATTGAAAATAAACGTATGACCCCTGAAAAGAAATTGTATATCAAAATAAATTTTTCCATAGGGCAAATTATTGCAGTTTAGATGAAATTAGGAAGGCTTTTTGTCTTTGACATCTTCAGGGCTGTGCGAGGCAGATTTTGACCTTGCAGCCTGTAAGGTGGGGGCTAGAAATAGGAGCGAGTAAACCAGGAGGTGAAATCACTGCTTAGAAAGCGTCTCTGACATGAAAATGTGTAATGCTTGCAGCAGGAGAGCCTTGGAGAGAGGTGGGGGCCAGGAGTGCTCGCCTGCGCTGAGGGGCTATTTTTAGCTTCTCTGATAAGACAGGGCAGCTGAGGAACCGAAACTCAAGGAGCCTTCCTTGTCCCTATTTTGATCAAGATCAGTTAGAATTTCCATAGAAAACTGTTTTTATTTTTTTTAAAACTGTTGCATTAATCCTAGACAAAAAGTAAAAAGAAGATCTTGCTTGAAATTTTAAGGGCTATATGCCTATATAAAAACGATTTTCCAATTTAGAATTAATTTTCTAAGTGGAAATTGTGGCCCAAAGCTAACATGGAATATCAAATAAGTAATTTTACTTTTAGAAAGCTAAAATTAAGATGATCTGTATGTCAGAAGCGACACAGTCAGTTCAGCTGACAGCTGGTCATCATAAAGATGACCTACTGTCAGATGGGGGTGAGTACCGCAAGAAAATCAGTTATTGATTTTAAGCCTGACAAATTAAGCCGGCCAGAATATTCGACTCTGAGCTGTAGGTTCAGTAATTGCGCATCACTGCTCATTTATATATGCTATTGTAATTTGTCTATGCTTTCTGTGCTTGGTATACTGATTGGATATTATGGAACCATTATGATTTGTAGCCCCTGCAAAAAGGTGACCTGAATTTTTCTAAAATATCGCACTAGCTAAATCCTGTTCTGTTTCTTTGGCAGTGTATAAGTATGCCTTTGATCCCTTAAAGGAAATCAGGTTTCCTTTTTCATATTCTTTATATGGGGATAAAAGGCCAAAAAAAAAAAGAAAAAAAAAGAAATTGTGTGTTTTACAATAGATTAAATTCAGATACAAAATGTCACAGCATTTATCCTTTTGTATAGGGTATTCAAAGGCATTCACATTATACAGAACGATAGAGTTGTGTTGGCTTGAAAGGTTGGCTTGAAAGGCGTGTGAATTCGACGCCTTTACGTGTCAAGCAGCTGTGTTAGCACGAATTCTTCTATTTCTGACTCCGGCCACAGAAAACAGCTGAATTACTACCCTTTAAAAACAAGGAGTAAATATACTGCATTTCAGACTGCTGTTTTAAAGGTTAGAAATGTAGTTTCATTATTTTCGATAAATAGAGGACAGATTGACAGTAGGGATTTCTTTTGTTAATGCCTTTTTAAATAAGGATAAGAGTGGTTTTTTGATGTTACATAATAAAAGTGGCGCAGACTTAAAATGATTATATTAAAAATGTTATCTAACATAGGTGCATTAAATTCGTTTTTTTACTATTCATAATGCCCAAATCATGATGCTGTGACCACCTAGCATCCAAATTGAATTTAAGCCGTGCTATACAGCAATAGGGGGTCAATTACATGTGAAAATGTCACTTTATCCAGGCGTACAAAACTCATTTTTATAAGGGCAAACATTATACATTTCTGATGCCGCATCTCTGGGATATGTAGAGGACATTCTGGGGATGACTATTATGCAAAAACATTGTAGGATATTCATTTTTAAGTGCCCTACACATCAAAGTCGAAATTGAGTAAAATTCATTATTTAAATGAGATTTCTCCAGTCAGAGCAGCTTTTAAACTGCCTTAGGCTCCAGTAAATGCACATATGTAAGCATAGACTTAATAGCTGACATCTATACTGCTCAAGCACTCAGTACACTGCTGCCAAATATACCTATGTACAAAACTGGCAGAAGTTATTAAGCTTACCTCTGAATTGCTGGTTGACTCGGTTGGAGTGGGTTTTGCTGTTTCGCCTTCGGTCTCTAGGGTCACTTTGACTTGGGAGCACTGCATGACAACCTTGCATACAAGATGGAACAGCTGCATAGGTTAAAGGCCGAACTCCTACATTTAGAAGCCTGGCAGGGCTCGGCTTCACATGAGCCTTGACATTTCGACATTTGAAAGACGAAATGGCAGGGCAGGGACAGAAAGAGGTTTTGCTTACCTTTTTTTTGGCAAAAGCAAGTTTTTGTGCACTCAATGAACATAGTATAATGGTATATGTCACCTCTCTTTAAAAGACAATGGCTCTGCCATATATATAGTACACATGCTTTTAGGGCTGAATTCAGGAAGCAATGGGATTTAGTTTGAATTCATGCGGCCTCATGTTGCACTACTACATTTGCTAAGGGAATATGTTCTTTAGCTAGCTTACTGTGCTATTTCGCTCCTCAGAGTTTGTTTATGCCCAGTTGCTATACATTGGGGTTGATAGTGTTGACAGAATGAAACCTATTATAGGTTTCTTACTGTCAAAAATGGGGGAGGAGGCTAGCTCCTCTACAAATTAAGGGTAGGCAAATTTATGTGTTCTCTCTCTTTTTCTAAACTGTCTGTGAAATAGCCATGAGACATTTAATTGGCTATTCAGTAATACTGTTTTAAACATTATTAGCATTAATAAAATGAATAAATATATTTTGCTATGTTACTACCCATCCTCTCTGATGGAATTATAAGAGGATGAGTAGTCTAGATTGCTGCTTCCTTATTTGATCTTTAAGGGGAACTAGCTGTGGGTAGCTTTTGTTTGAAAATTCTCAGGTGACAACACCACTATTGTTTGTTATTCTCATGTTACAAACAGTTTTGCAAGGGCATTGCTAGTTTTTATTAGCTAGTCTGTGTAAATAAACTGACAGTCCTTACTAGAACTGATGTTGCATAGTTTCGATTGTGAAAAAGTAGAACGAAGGGAAGATGTCCATGTGATCCTTAGCAAACATTTTTGAGGAAAATATTGTTTTATAGGAGTCTGTTAGTCACAAGATGTTCCACTGGAGAACGTGTACCCATTATGTTGAAGTTTTTAGTTCTTTATGTAATAGGAATCCTTGTTAAATTAGCAGTGTTAGATTTTCCTGTTGCTCCTATAAAATGAGAGCATAGTCCTGAGTATACAATGTAGGTGCTTTTATTAAGAAAAATCATTTTAGAAGTGTCTGCAGTCCTGTACAAGTAATGCAAAGTTTATGAGTATAACATTTCCTTTTTCTTGAGGTCTTTAGATGATTAAGATAGAAATATACATATGTAAAGATTTGGAGTATGTCTGTACTGTTTTTCTCTTTTCATCAGAATTTGGTAAATGAACACAGACTTCCTTGACTGCTTGGGATTGGGTGACGTATTGTTCTTGTCAGTTCACCAAAGAGTTCCTTTTATACTTGCCAATAGGTCCAGGCTGTTGTTTTATTTACTCTCACATAGATGAAAGGGGTTCCAGGGTGCCTTGTTAATATATGGGGCATCCCTAGACTAGGAAGTATTCTGAGACTATCCTCTCTGTTGATAGATTATTTCTGTGCCTTGTCTAAAGACCTTTTGTTCTTTCCACCAATAGATATTTGCTGCTTTACAACCATTGCCAGAGGGGCGCGGACATCAGATCCAGCTTGAGGAGTCAGCATCAGTCCAGCTTGAAGTCAAAGTGAAGGTAACCAGCACAGGCATTGCTGGCAACCAGGACCTCAGTGAAGGTAGAAGGCCGGAAGCACTGGGATGAGTGTACCCCTGCTACTATCTTGGGCAAAAGACGGGGTCACAAATCAGAAAGGAAAAATCGTGGATCAAGCTTTTGATGCCCAGCCGAGAGTCACAGACCGACCAGGAAGGCGAGAAAGTTTTTGCTTGAGGTAACCCCCTTTGAAGCAAGGGTTGCTTCAGAGATCCTAGCATCAGGCCTCTGAATCTTGGTCCTAAAGTGGCTGTAACGTTTTCACCTTTGTTGGTCAAGAGATACCTGGCCAAGCCAAAAACAATCTATGGCCCCAACGAAAGAGCAGTGTGCCAGCAGAGCAATACAGGAATTAGGGAAGGACTTGAGTTCAGGGTACAGGTGCTGTGTCTCTGGTGCCTGTTAGATTGAAATGAAGAAAACTGGTGCACTGCCTGAGACACTGGACAGGATCGCTGAGCGCATTTGCCCTGGTGGGTGATTGCCCTATCCTGAAAGAAGAAACTTTCCCCTTGAAACTAGGCCATGATTCCTGAGTTGCGAGTTGTGCAGCTCCACCGTGGGAACAACAAGAGCCTGCCTGTGAGGCTCAAACGGACACAGGGAGAAGACTCCCCTCTGGTTGGTTGTACAGTGGCTTTAATTTCCCAAGGACTTCTTTTTCTTTTTGTTGAAAATGTACCCCATTGGTCGTCCCATTTTTGAGGAGGAGCAACCCTTTGCAGCTCTTCGTCCTAATTCTCATGGTTCTGTGGAGTCCTCCTGGTACTCTGGATCCAGGATCATTTTTGTAAATAATATATCTGACTGCTTTAATGTTTGTATTGGGTATAATGATAGATACTCTAGCCCTCATAAAGGAAACACTGGAAAAGTCTAGCGAAAATGTTTTTGAAGTTGAAATTGATGGTAACTGAAATGCATAGGAGCCTTGAAAATGTTTTTACTGGATGGTTCTAGGATTTGCTTAGGACTAGAAAACTAATAGTTCTGTTTCTGATAATAGTAATTACTCTCTCCTGCTATCTGTATGACCCAATTCTCTGTTCCCTTTGTACTTCTGCTTATACCTTATACATACCCGCTTAACAATATTTAGAATGAGAAATGCCCACCTAGCAATGAATTAGGATATTTATGAAAAACATTTTTTTTTTTTAAATTAATATGCATATTTTTCATTTTCCTACTGGATTATGGGAGATGTCTTCAGCTAACGCTAAAAGGGTCGTCTGTCATAAATTGGCTGCGATTAAATTAGCGTTAGCAGAATCCATTTGGTATTTAGAGGCTATCTTGTACATTTTGTGGAATCCATTTTGTATTTCTGGCAGCCATTTTGTTTACCCTTGTGCTCTGTTTAAAGGACTGGCTATACTTAGACTCTGCTACCCTGCACATGCGCAGGAATATCTAACTGTCCACACATCTGTTTTTAGTCTGTAACTATCAGGTTGTTTCTACCAGAGTCAGCAACTGCTAGCTCCTCCTTTACTGTCGACTGTGCATTTCTGTATGACCATCTATGTATGTAACTCTTCTCATGTATGCTTGTACCGCCCTCTTTCTGAGCCCCTGTGTGGGTATAAAAGACCCATGGTTCTTCTACTCTGGGTGCTACCTTCATTCAGCACCACAGGGTGCTGGGTGAATGTGGTTCCACCTCATGAGGTTTATTAAACTCTGTATTTTCTATTCCAGTTTCTGTGCCAACTTCTTTCCAATAGTCTGAGGACTCTGTGCAGAGAAGGGCAAACCCCTTGCACTGGTAGGCCTAGCTGAGGCCTATTTTCTACACAGGGACCCACACGATATCTGTCTAATTTAGATTTACTTATGTCACTGGAAAATTCCGGCTTAAACATTTAAGCTGAGTGCAATGGGTAAGGCCCGGGATGCCGTTCCCTAACCCGTCATTCTTCATTAAACTGCTTGGAATGCGTCCAGTACAAGTGAGATCACAGATATGCTGATGCAGCAGGGCAGACCTCTGGCTAAATGTTCAAGGCGGACATATTGACCGCTCTACGTATGCGGGGAGGGGCGGGCTAAGCCAGCTAAGGATGACCTCATGTTAGATAACAGTTTTCAGATCTTTGTAAATAAGCTGTGTGTGGGTCACGCCATCGACACTATAATTCAAAGGACCTTAATGGACTTGGAAAGTGTTGTAAATACTTTAGAGTACTTTTAAATTATGCTTGATCTCAAACAAATTTGGATTTCAAATTAAAGGTGTAAATAATGTCATTTGTTTTCAAATCTTTTCTAGGAGTCATATAAAGAGCTAGCAAGGCTTTATATGAATTAACCAGACAAATAATTTGTCGGTCCACCAATGAAAAGCTTCCATGCTTCACCACTCACAGATCACAGTTCAATCCAGATATGAAGGAACTAGTCATTGGTCCAATTGGTGTCATGATATTAGGACCTGATGTGTATAAGATGTGACTTCTCCAACCTGACAGAGATAAGAGATCATAATTAACTAAAAGGAACAAACATTGGCATAGCCAATAGGTCTCGCCTTTGGAACCTTATAAGTATTTAGTTATACAGTACAATATCCTTGTGCAACAACAACTGAAGGACTGGGTTATTTTTAAGACCCAGCGGTGCCAGGGAACAACACCTGAAACCTTCGTGGGTTACCTGTTCTGGCGTACCAAACACAGAGACACGGGACACTTCCAGCGACGTCAGAGATCAGCGTTTATTTACTGCAGGGATACAGAGGTCACAAGAAGTACACAACGGGTAGGTTCTCGGAGACTGCTTCAAATTCGTAGAAGTGGGTCGCTCCTTTTATACAAGTTGTTGCCATAGCACAGTATGGCGAACAAAGGTTACAACTCAGTTCCCACAATAAACTTCAAAAGGGTCGCGTTCATGTTTCAGGATGCCGGAACATAATTACACCAGTCTTGCCGGTTCCCAACTGTAAAAACATATTTCCCCCACAATAAACACATTCCATCCCAACCGTAAACACATTAAGAGGAAGGACGAAAAACAGATGCAAGGAAAGGACAAGAATGGACAACAGGTTAGAAAAGAGTGTTAGGGGCAATAAGGAAACTTGATAGAAGGGTCAAAGACCTCGTGTCTAATGTATGCGTGGCTGAAACAATAGACCGGAGCGGCAAGATGAGCCTCGAGCGGGGCCATCTGCCTTAGTCGTGTCATTTCCCTCATCGTAAAAGTCACCTCAAAGGAACACGTGTCCTTCGTGTAAGCTTGAGAGTTCCAGGGTCACGAAGCGGACAAAGCCCGTTCGCTGACTACCTGAGGGCAAGAAACAAAATGGATGCTGTATCTAAAATGGAACCCGAGGGTTCGGATGAACAAACCCAAAAACGAGACGAACCATACGTGGCTGCATAGCGAAACTTCGTACACCCACTATGCTCGTCATTTGCGGTTCGTAGATACCAAACTCATCCATATTCGTCACTACTCAAAAAGTGCCGTCCCGTCTCACACGGAACCTCAGACGCTCCTTTTGCCCTCATGTAGGCAAGCACTAGTCACGATCGGAGTCTATGTCGATATTCATCAGATCGTTCAGCTGCTGCTGGAACATCATTCTATTCATCAATGTCTCCTTGGTAACAGATGGCCGCCTTATACACGTCGTAGCACACAGGCCACATAGGGCAGGACCACACTGTACACAAAGACAACACGTGAACAGAAACGCTACAACAGCCCCTACGATCATTAGAATCTCCCAACCCCAGGTTGACACCAGGCCCCAAAACCATCCTAGGAGCGTCCAAGTACCTTCGTCCACGTGTATGGACTCGGAAATCTTGTGCAACTTCGAGATGGCTTGGTATACAGTTGGAGCATTGTCAGGAATAAAAATGCAACAACTCGAATGGATAATTTTACACACACCCCCTCTATCTGCAAGAACAACGTCTAGAACCATACGGTTCTGCAACGTCATGAGTCTATCCGCCTGTAGTTCAGCTGTTAGATTACCAAGGGCATTTGCAGTAATATTAGCAGTCGACTCAACCACACGGGTCAACTGTCTCAGGTTCCTACTATTAACCATAGGTCCCCAAAACGGCAAGAAACCCTTAAAGAAGTCTCCTGCTTCCTGACCAGCAGTATCCTCTTTGCTAATAACACCTCTCACAACTCTGGTTTTGTGGTAGTCTGAAGCAACTGTGAAAGTTGGAGGTAAAAGATTCGCAATATAGCAGGTACCCGAAAAGTCGCGGGGTAACCATGTATATGCGCGTTCATAACATACAAAATAGGTGCCCTTGGCAGTCAGAAAAACAGGGGAGGAGAGCATCGGTAGAACATACGTATCAGTGCAAGCACTGTTCCCAAGTTGTGCTCTCGGATTTCGACCCAAACCTTGCAAGCAGAAATTACCAAGGTGCGGTACAATCCATATCGGGGACGAGCTCTTAAGCTGTCTATTACCCACTGACGCACTATACTCAGCCTCGCTCAGATCCTTATAGGCCTGCACTTCTTCATCCGGAATAAGTGATGAGTCAAAAACGTCTCTATCCAGATCCGCTATTGCTATGGCCAAAGGCTTGTGGTACGGCCCAGGACCGGAATTTACAGATCGTGGCTCTCAACTGGGGTAGGAATCTAGTGCACTACGGAACATAGTTTGAAATGCTCGAGCTGAACCCTGGGAGCTGTAAGGAAGAACCAAGTACGGAATACCCCTATCCATGGTGTGTGGCATTAACCCACATACCCAGCAATCGGTAGTATTCACCACCAACTGATGCTGATGTAGGAGTTGAACAAAGGAATTATTCATGAATTCCGCACGTCTAACCTGCTCATGTTGAGGCAAAGGATGAAAGGAATGCGGGGAGACAGTGGTGAGGGAACTTGAATCAGGAGAAAAAGTAGGTGAAACAGAAGGCAAAAACAACTGTACTCCAAAATACACTCCACCCACCAATAGCATAGATACAGTTAGGAACAGTAGAAATACCTGGAACAAAAAACATTTCGTTCGTACAATCCTCCATAGCTCTGATCTCTGTGCTGACACCCTTTCTTCTTCCACTAGCTTAGAGAATGCCATCCTCTACAAACCGTCCGTGACGTACTTGACGCACTTCGTTCTGAGTAGCAATTATCAATCCCCGGGAGTTCCCAGGAATCGACAAAAGTAACCAACCTAACGTCAGAAACCTGCTAAGCAGAAAGAAGTACCCGCACGGCCCTACGGTAACCCGGATGGAGAGGTTTCCCTATTACGAATCTCTTAGCAGTGGAAAAACACATAAAAACTCCAAAAAGAAAGGATGTAATTGTTCGCAGTATTCGTAACGTCAAAAAACAATAATACTACTAATTTTTATTAGTCCTTGAACGAAGAAAGTATCGACTTCTTCCAGGTTGAGTTTGCTCTACAAACAATTGTTCAGCTGGCGCAACAGTGTTCGATGAGGTGGACAACGAGTCAGACCTTGGGTTCTCTGTTACTGATGACTCCACATGTGAGTTTGGCAGGGACGAATCCTCCTCCACGAGTTGAGCGTCGCTAAACGGCACAAAATGCAAAGGAGTCTCAGTTTCTGTAGCCAAAATCCCAGTCCTCACCCAACCGTCAGTTGGTAAGGGGATCGGTACCTTCTTTGTGTGACTGGCATGGACCCAATGTTTCCGGCCCTCCAGTCGAACCGCTGTCCTCGTTGTCAGCAAAACTTGGTAGGGTCCGACGAATCTTGGCTCCAAGTTACGCTTCCGACCGAAGTTCCGGGTAACCACCCAGTCCCCTGGCCGGAGCTGGTGTCCAGGACCCTCTGTCTGCGCCGGTAGAGCTTCAAGGACCTGTTGATGAATTAACCGTAGTTTAGTGGTCAAATCATGCAGATAATCAATCAACATTGGATACTCAAGACTATCAAAAACCCTCGGCCTCGGGACACCCCAAATATTTGCAGGGCGGCCGAACACAATCTCATATGGGCTAAGCCCTACTCGAGAGTGTACAGTCGCTCTGGTCGATAGGAGAGCCAGGGGCAAGGCATCAGGCCATGACAGTCCAGTCGTAGCTTGGATCTTAGCGAGTTTCAGCTTCAGGGTACCATTGTACCCTTCAACCAAACCCGCTGCCTGAGGATGGTTGGCACTGTGGAATTTCTGTCGTATTCCAAGGCCCTTACACACACTTTGCATTACACTTCCCACAAACTCGCTTCCATTATCTGACCACACAATCCGTGGCATTCCGTACCTAGGAAAGTACTCCTTTAGCAGGATTTTTGCTGCGGACAGGGCAGTATTATCTTTAAGAGGATAAGCCTCGATCCATCTGGAGAACGCGCAAACCACAACCAAAACATACTTCAGGTTATTGCATCTCTCCATATGGATAAAGTCCAACTGGATAACCTCAAAGGGACAAGCAGGAGGAGCGAAATGACCAGGTGGAGTGGGAATGCCCTTTCCGGGATTGTGCATCAAACACACCATACAATTCTTAACCACTCTCTCGGCACACTTAGCAATACCATCATTCCTCCATACAGGAGACAAGAACTTGCATATTCCTTTCGCACTAATATGTGACAACCCATGAGCCATCGTCACAACAGCTAATACATACGCATCTGGTAACATCCACCTCTGACATTCCGTCAGGTCAACCCAACATCCGTGCGTATCCAGTCTCGCTGTGTTTTCTTTCCACTTGGTCTTTTCAGCTTCAGTGGCCTCGTTCTGAATTGCTTTCACACTCTCAACAGTATTCTCACACATACCAGTCTCCATCAGCCACCTTGCTGAACTCGTGACATACATTCGAGTCGCAAGATTCTTAGCCGTTTCCTTCGCAATCTCATCCGCAAACGCATTACCACGGCCAACATCATCCGTTACTTTCCGATGTGCACTACACTTCACAATCGCCACTTGTTTAGGCAATGTAAGTGCATCCAAAAGGTCATTCACAAGCTGCCCATGTTGGATCTTTGTACCATGCGATGTCATGAATCCTCTTTCTTTCCACAGTCTTCCAAAGTTGTGCGCAACACCAAATGCGTACTGACTGTCGGTAAACACATTCACTCGCTTTCCCTTAGACAAAACACACGCTCTCGTTAATGCAATTAATTCTGCCGCTTGTGCTGAATTCTGGTTCAATCTCGCAGTTTCCACAACCGTGCTCAACGTCACTACAGCATACGCAGTCGTCACATCACCATTCGACAACTTGAAGCAAGAACCATCCACATACAAGGTACCATCGGGATTCATCAAAGGAGTGTTTTTCAGGTCCACACGACCTTTTGTTTCTTCCTCAGTCCGTAAATAACAATCATGTGGCAGCACATCATCTGATTCCATATTAATCGGCAACAATGTCGCCGGATTCAGTACATTACAACGTTTGATCTGTATGTGACTTGCCAAAAGGGTCAGCTCGTACCCGGACAACCTTGCACTCGTCAGATGTTGAGTCTTTGTCCGATTCAAGAGCGTATCAACTGCATGCGGAACCATCACTATGAGCATATTATCCATGACCAGACCTGCGGACTGTCGAATAGACGCCGCCGCTGCCGCTGTTGCCCTTAAGCAACTCGGCAACGCTCTAGCTACCGGGTCTAAGGTGGAGGAAAAATATGCACACGGACGCTGCTTATCACCAAATTGCTGCGTTAAAACACTCAACGCACAACCGTCCCTCTCATGGACGTACAATGTGAAAGGCTTACTGTAATCGGGAGTACCTAACACAGGGGCCGAACACAGTGCATCACGCAGTTCAGAAAAACTTTTCTGACATTCCTCCGTCCAAGGCAAAGGAGTTGAAACGTCCTTGCACGTGAGAGCTACCAATGGCTTCGCTAACAGTGAAAAGTTTGGGATCCACTGTCTGCAGTATGACGTGATACCTAGGAAGGCACGCACATCTCTCTGAGTTGTTGGCACAGTCATTCGAACAATTGCTGCAATTCTTTCAGGGGTCAACCTCCTTCCCGCCTTTGACAATAAGTGACCTAGATAGGTTACTTCTTGACAACAATATTGTAGTTTGGAAGGTGATACCTTATGATGTAAGTCACAAAGATGCTGTAACAGTGACACTGTAGCTGTTCGACAAAGCTGTTCAGTGTCAGCAGCTACCAACAGATCATCAACGTACTGAATCAAGGCCGCACCAGCCGGTAATACAAACGCATCAAGTTGACTTTTAAGAGCTTGACTGTAGATCGATGGACTCTCACAGTAGCCCTGAGGCGCGCGTTTGAACCTGAAGCTGCGACCTCCTAATGAGAAACCGAACAAGTCTCTACTTTCCTCTGCGATCGGAATGCTAAAGAACGCATTCTTCAAATCAATTACCGAGAACCATGATGCAGTGGCTGGAATCAAAGTCAGTAAAGCAGTAATGTCTGGTACCACAGGAAACTGTGGGACAACAATTTTATTCACCTCTCGCAGGTCGATAACTAGACGATACACGGGAGGCTTGGAGGGATCCGTTCGTTTCAGAATAGGCAACACGGGACTATTGCACACATTACCCCGTGTCTCCTCAATAACATCTTTACCGATCAAATCGTAAATGATCGCTAATAGTGCCCGTTCACCATCAAGGGAAATACGATACTGGGGTATGCGCGGCAAGCGCGCACCAACTTTCAATTGAACAACATAAGGTGGAATATCCAGCAGGCCCACGTCGTTGGGACCTGTCGCCCACAAGGAGGCCGGAAGAGATCTCAATTCCGATGGGAGCTTATCGATCGATAAATACATAGGGGAAATCACGCTCTTACCCAACGTAAGCTCCACACCTGTAGGAGAACAGTACAAAGTCGCATGCAACCTTTTCAACAGATCTAGGCCCAAAAGATTCTCACCACAACCAGTAGTCAAAATCAAAGGAGCCTTTAGCTCATGAGACCCAATCGTAAGGGGCAAAGGGCTAGAAACTGGATTGCTAACGGGGGCGCCAGAAAATCCAACGGAAACATTCGTTAAGCCAGACAAAGGCGCGCCAGGGAGTTTCGAATGCATGATGGAACTTTTTGCTGCACCAGTGTCCAACAGAAAAGGCTCAACGACGCCCAAAGTGGCTACTGCAACATAAGGCCCTCTCTGATCAACCGGAACTGATACTTCTCCCTTCCTTTGTCTATGGCTGTCCTAGTAGATATCATCCGTATCAACATCACATCCAACATAGCGGTCATCAACATGATACTGTGCAGATCGACCGGACGGCGGGTCACGCCGATCGAAAAAATTTTGCCAGTCCGCAGACGTTGAAAAACGGTCAGCCTGATTCTGAGTAACTCCACGACCTCTACCACGGGAAGCCTGTTGAGGGCCACTACGACCTCCTCGAGCCGACACACCATTGTTCCTGTCACGGAGAACCGGACAGTCAAACTTCAAATGGCCCTCCCCGTGACAATATGCACATTGATTATATCCCAACACAAAGCGAGGTGCGGGAGAGGCATTTCGCGGCTGCGATCTAGAGAACTGTGATTGGGATCGATTTGGCTGCTGGGTATCACTGAAATTCGAACGCGGGGGATAGGCTTGCTGCAACAAGACCTTTGTTTTGAGATCCTTCGTTTTCTTATCTGCACGCTCACTTTCCTCCTTTTCCCTATTTTCGTAATATTGGGCCGTGGCCAATATTTGAGCGGTGGTAGAAACAGCCCACGAACTCTCAGAATTCTTCAATTTATTGCTAAGCTCAGGCAACAAGTTCGATACAAACTTATCGACGAACAACCGCTGACCACCCTCAGAACCCATGTCCTGACCACTATGATCAACAAACGCTTCCTCAAATCTTGTAAAGAAATCAGAAACACTTTCATCCCTCTTTTGCCTGCAGGCTGATAACTTGTCCCAATTAACGCGTATTGCTGGCATAAGCGTTTTCATGAGGGTAATTATCCTCTGAGGCAAATCCGCAATAAGCTGTTCAGGCTTAGCCCCACCGACTTGCAGAGCGTCCGCCGCCGTAAGGGCAGCCCAGTCACCGCCTAACTCGGCTACATGATTCTCGTGGCGAATTTTCGCCCAAATCGGCTGAGGCACCACATTGCCAAACAACATGTCGATATCAGCCAAGTTCATCACAGTAGCATCCACCAATTGGGATAACTCCTTATAATAACCTGCGGGATTCTTACGGGGATCAGGCAAAGATTGCTTCACTTGCAAAACTTCCGATCGTTTCCAAGGGAGGTGTATCCACACTCGCTGGAAACGGCCTGGGACAACAGGGACAGCAGTAGGATCACCTGGCATCCACACTGGGGGAACTTCTCGCATAGGGTATTGGCCAGGGTGTGCCATCCATTCTGCGGTCGCGTCTTTAAACAACGCACGAGGTTGCACTGTACATCGAAAGGATAACAAGCGTTCTAGAGCCTCTCGAACCTTATCACCTACTATCACACCCGTGGCGAACTGACGCTGTAGCTCGGAAACCTCAGGTGGTATATCATCGGCCATATCGTCGTCCCACTCCTCTTTTAATGACTTACACAATTCTTCGAACACAAATCGTTGCGTGGGCACATTAAACTGAGAAAACGTTTCAAACACTACACGTGGGGTGTATTTAACAGGGTTACAAATCCATCTACGTGCCGTTTTCACCAATGAGTCACGTTCCCTACCATCAGGAAGCTGACTACGTCTTTGAGCGACATCTGAGAGAGTCGAGCCAAGTATCGGCCCAAAAAGCGGAGAATAAAGAGAGGCAACAGCGGTCAGGAGACGACTACGAACAGAAGGAGAAGAGGAAGAGGATGCAGACGCAGCAACAATAGGGGTGGAAATAGTAGAAGCCGACGCGGCAGCAGGAGTAGCGGGAACAACAGGCACTTGGAAAGGCGCAGTAGGGAGAGGAGGCGGAACGGGAGGATGCACGATCTGTGGCACAAGGGGATTTGGGAGAGCGGGAGGAACGGCGGGCTGACCGGCAGCCGCCACAACAGCAGGTTGAGGAAGGGGTGGATGCACGGGACCCATAACATCGGGAGCATAGGGAGGTGGCGATTTCAACAGATAAGACAAGAGCGAGTCTTCCACCGCATCCTCTCCTACTCTGTCGATATTAGAAGGTAGCACCGGATGACACTTATCCACTGCCATATGGCGATGCCGAGCACTCACTTCCTGCTCTTTCTCGTCTTTGTCTAACTGATACTGTTCTGCATTTCGCATCACCGTAATAACACCTTCTTTTTTATTTTTCTTATTCTGTTTGATTTCTTTCTGTTTGGCCTCTTTCCGCCATAACCGGAAGGAATCAAACATGGCCGGCCTAGCTTTCTTCTTAAACAATTTAGCTTCCAAATTATCCAGAACGGCAGTCTCGAAACTACCATGAGATGGCCAACTAAGGACGCCATCGTTTTTAGTGTAACGGACCCAATATTCATTATATATAATAGGACCCACGCCATGACGACTATAGAGCTCATAAATCGGAGTTCCAACCGGAGGTATCGGACATGAATCCTCCAGCCGGGAATCCATGGTACAACATTTGAGAAACCCAAACAAAGTACTACGGCCAGGCATCGTGCACACTAGCCAAGTATACAAACTTCAAGGGCTATCGAAGTACGATGTCCTCGCAAAAATGCAAGACCCTCGGTTTTTGGCAATTGCAATCGTCAAATAAAACCCAACAACTAAGAACCACGAATGCTATGGAACCATGCAAACAACAAAGCAATACAGGGAGCGACCCACAAATACTTAACTGAGAGAACACTGGCGTCACCAGGAAGGCCCGTCGATCGTCTCGCCGTACAAAGGACTACGCCAGGCGCCAAAACAGGTCGACAGTCAGGGCATCGGTCCGTCGCAGCCGTCAGGAGGCGGGGATCTTCGCGGGAAAAGACGTCGGGCCACTTATTTCGACAACTGGATCGATGAAGCGGGGTGCACCTTCCCTCGGAGATTTCACACGAAGTTCCTCACGATCGTCGGGCTTTGGACCGGTACCGTTGATGTCGCCCCACGTTGGGCGCCAACTGAAGGACTGGGTTATTTTTAAGACCCAGCGGTGCCAGGGAACAACACCTGAAACCTTTGTGGGTTACCTGTTCTGGCGTACCAAACACAGAGACACGGGACACTTCCAGCGACGTCAGAGATCAGCGTTTATTTACTGCAGGGATACAGAGGTCACAAGAAGTACACAACGGGTAGGTTCTCGGAGACTGCTTCAAATTCGTAGAAGTGGGTCGCTCCTTTTATACAAGTTTTTGCCATAGCACAGTATGGCGAACAAAGGTTACAACTCAGTTCCCACAATAAACTTCAAAAGGGTCGCGTTCATGTTTCAGGATGCCGGAACATAATTACACCAGTCTTGCTGGTTCCCAACTGTAAAAACATATTTCCCCCACAATAAACACATTCAATCCCAACCGTAAACACATTAAGAGGAAGGACGAAAAACAGATGCAAGGAAAGGACAAGAATGGACAACAGGTTAAAAAAGAGTGTTAGGGGCAATAAGGAAACTTGATAGAAGGGTCAAAGACCTCGTGTCTAATGTATGCGTGGCTGAAACAATAGACCGGAGCGGCAAGATGAGCCTCGAGCGGGGCCATCTGCCTTAGTCGTGTCATTTCCCTCATCGTAAAAGTCACCTCAAAGGAACACGTGTCCTTCGTGTAAGCTTGAGAGTTCCAGGGTCACGAAGCGGACAAAGCCCGTTCGCTGACTACCTGAGGGCAAGAAACAAAATGGATGCTGTATCTAAAATGGAACCCGAGGGTTCGGATGAACAAACCCAAAAACGAGACGAACCATACGTGGCTGCATAGCGAAACTTCGTACACCCACTATGCTCGTCATTTGCGGTTCGTAGATACCAAACTCATCCATATTCGTCACTACTCAAAAAGTGCCGTCCCGTCTCACACGGAACCTCACATCAACTGTTGCATGTCTAAACACTTACAAGGTCCCAAAGGCGAGACCTATTGGCTATGCCAATGCTTGTTTAAGTTGCAGTGGAAAAGTTCCTTGTAGCGATGTCAGTGAGGGGTGCAGAGGTCTCTAGAGGATATGTGAGCGGAGAAAACGTGACACACCATCTTGGTTTTTCCCAGCATGCTGTGAAAGAACGTTAGGACAGGGGTGGTGGGATGATGTTGCACCCTATGATTGGCCAGGGAGCCTGGCTTCTAGAACCTTACAGCCAATTTAAAAACTCTTGCACAACATAGAGAGAGGGCTTTATGTTCGACCAAGACACTGGGACTGCAATGGCAGCAGCAGCCATGTAGAACTGGAAAGACAAACTTCCGATGCCTGCTCCTGGTGGCTAAAGGTTGCCACCAAGGAAACAATTAGCCCAAAATAAAACGGGTATTTCATGAAAAAAGTGATTCAATTTTTTACATAATACTGTGGATTTCCACACAGGTTTATGAGAGTTGTATGATTTTGGACTTTTTTAAAAGCTGGTATTTCAAGAAAATGATTTTTTCCATATAAACTTCCAAATCAAAATATGATTGGCACTCCAGAAGCTAAAATAGGTGCATTTTCTTTAAATCCCCAAACTTCATCCTCACCCATGAGTGAAAATGCAAGAGGTGTCAGTACAATATCTAATTCCAACAGCAGGATTGTTCTACTGCAGCATCACCACACAGAACTAATGAACAACTAGAGCGCTAACATGCGATAATAATGTCAAACATAATATATACCTGAAAGCCATTTTGCTGGAATAGGAGCTGTAGAATTGAAAGCATTTCTTGAGGATTAGACAGGAGTAAATAAACAAGATGAGGGGTTTAATATTGTTCAGTTAGTTATAGTTTGTGCTCAAGAAAACTAAAACAAGGCCACATTTATAATCAATCAATCAATCAATTGCATTTATAAAGCGCGCTACTCACCTGTACGGGTCTCAAGGCGCTGGGGGGGTGGGGGGGGGGGTCAGTGCTCGAAGAGCCAGGACTTGAGCTGCCTTCTGAAGGGGAGGTGGTCTTGTATGGCGCGAAGGTAGCTGGGAAGAGAGTTCCAGGTCTTCGCTGCTAGGTAAGAGAAAAACCTGCCTCCGGCGGTGGCTTTGCGAATGCGAGGTACGGCTGCCAGGGCTTGTCCGCTCGAGAGTAGGGTGCGAGGAGGAGTGTAGAAGGAGACGCGGTGGTTGATGAGTTTTGGTCCGAGGTTGTGCAAGGCTTTGTGTGCGTGGGTGAGGAGTCTGAAGGTGATCCTCTTGTTGACTGGGAGCCAGTGGAGTTTCTTCAGGTGTCCAGAGATATGGTGGTGGCGGGGTATGTTCAGGATGAGTCATGCGGCCGCGTTCTGGATTCGTTGAAGTTTCCTCTGCAGCTTGGTAGTGATGCCGGCATACAGAGTGTTCCCATAGTCCAAGCGACTGGTGATGAGGGCGTGGGTGACGGTCTTCCTAGTATCGGTGGGGATCCAGCGGAAGATCTTGCGGAGCATGTGGAGAGTGTTGAAGCATGCCGAGGTCACCGCGTTGACCTGTCTGGTCATGGAGAGGGATGAGTCCAGGATGAAGCCGAGGTTGCATGCGTGGTTGGTGGGTTGGGGAGTGCTGCCTAGGGCGGGGGGCCACCAGGAGTCGTCCCAGGCGGTGGGTGTAGGGCCGAGGATGAGGACCTCCGTCTTCTCTGTGTTCAGTTTAAGCCGGCTGTCTGTCATCCAGTTCGCTACTTCCTTCATGCCTTCGTGTAGTCTGGTTCTTGCTGAGGTGGGGTTGTTGGTGAGGGATAGGATGAGCTGGGTGTCGTCTGCGTAGGATATGAGGTTGAGTCCGTGTTTACGTGCGATGTTCGCCAGGGGGGTCATGTAGATGTTGAAGAGGGTGGGGCTGAGGGAGGATCCTTGGGGGACGCCGCAGATGATCTCCGTAGCTGTGGATCCGAAGGGGGGGGAGGCGGACTCTCTGAGTTCTTGTGGAGAGGAAGGAGATGATCCATTCCAAGGCCTTGCCTCTGATGCCGGCGTTGTTGAGGCGACGTATCAGGGTACGGTGGCAGACCGTGTCGAATGCTGCAGAGAGGTCCAGGAGTATGAGGGCCACGGTTTCTCCTTTGTCGGTCAGGGATCTGATGTCGTCCGTGGCTGCGATGAGGGCGGTCTCGGTGCTGTGGTTAGCTCTGAAGCCGAACTGTGAGGGGTCGAGTGAGTCGTTGGTTTCCAGGGCGGTGGTAAGTTGAGCGTTGACGATTTTCTCAATCACTTTGGCGGGGAACGGTAGGAGCGAGATGGGCCGGAAGTTTTTGAGTTCGGTGGGGTCTGCTGTTGGTTTCTTTAGGAGGGCGTTCAGTTCAGCGTGTTTCCAGTTCTCCGGGAAGGTGGCGGTGGTAAAAGATGTGTTGATGACGTCTCGGAGCAGAGGTGCGATGATGTTGTCGGCTTTGTTGAAGATGTGGTGCGGGCAGGGGTCGGATGGTGATCCTGAGTGGATGGAGTTCATGACGTGGGTGGTTTCCTCAGTGGTGGTTGGGTTCCAGGTGTGGATGGTGGTGTTGTCGGTGGCGGGTTCCGGTGGAGGGCTCGTGTTGGTTGTGGTGAAGCTGTTGTAGATGTCGGTGATCTTGTGGTGGAAGAAGGCTGCGAGGGAGTCGCAGAGGTCCTGTGAGGGAGGGATGGAGTTGTTTTCGGCGTCGGGGTTAGAGAGCTCTTTGATGATGCCAAATAGTTCCTTGCTGTTGTGGGCGTTGTTGTCTAGTCTGTTCTGGAAGGCTGATTTTCGTGCGGCGCGGAGGAGTTGGTGGTGTTTGCGGGTGGCGTTCTTGAGGGCAGACGTGTTCTCGTCGGTTTGGTTGAGGCGCCAGGCCTTCTCGAGGGTGCGGCATTCTTTTTTGGAGTCCTTGAGGTCAGGGGTGAACCAGGAGTTTTTCTTGTAGTTGTTTTTGTTTGCTTGGGTCTTCAGGGGGGCCAGGAGGTTGGCGCAGTCTGAGATCCAGCTCGTGAGGTTGTTGGCGGCTTCGTTGGGGTCTATAGTGCTGGTGGGTGGGTTCTGAGAGAGGGTTGATGCGAGTTGTTCCGTGGTGATTCGGTTCCGCTGTCTTCTTGGTGGTTGTTGGGCGTGGTGGTGTACGTTGGTCTTCTTGAAGCTGAAGTGGACACAGCTGTGGTCTGTCCAGCAGAGTTCGGTGGTGTGGCTGAACGAGATGTGTTTGCTGGAGGAGAAGATGGGGTTGAGCGTGTGTCCGGCGTAGTGGGTGGAGGTGTTGACTAGTTGTTTCAGTCACAGGTTGGCGAGGTTGTCCGATAAGGCGGTGGTGTTGTTGTCGGTGCGGTTCTCCAGGTGGAAGTTGAGGTCCCCTAGGAGGATGTAGTCGGTGAACGGGAGTGCGTGTGGGCTGATGAAGTCTGCGATGTCTTCGCTGAACTTTGTACGTGGTCCTGGTGGTCTGTATATGAGGGTGCCTCTGAGGGTGGTCTTGGGGTCGCTGTGGATTGAGAAGTGGAGGTGCTCGGCGTCGGGGAGTGAGTCGTCGGTGTAGGTAGCGATGCGGATGGAGCTCTTGTGGGCGATGGCGATGCCTCCTCCGGTGCGGTTGGTGCGGTCTTTCCTGATGATTTTGTAGCCCTCGGGGATGGCTATGGAGATGTCGGGTGCCGAGGAGGGTTCATCCAGGTCTCGGTGAGGAAGGCGATGTCCGGGTTTGTAGAGTCGATGAGGTTCCACAGTTCGATGGCGTGCCTGTGGGCGGATCGGGTGTTGACCAGGATGCAGTCAAGGTTGTTTCCGGGCGAGTCGTTCCTGTTGGGTGCGATGTGAGTTCGTAGGCAGGTGAAATGGCAGTTGCGGCAGGTGAAGGGTCCGTGGGTCCGCTTTGGGGTGGCGTGGCAGCAGCCCTGCGTGTGTCCGGGGTTGAGAGCGGTGAGGACGGCGGAGTCGTAGGTCAGGCTGGGGTGGCGGGGGAGGTGGGGGTAGCGGGGGCCAGGGGTTGTGGCACTGGGCGCGGTCCAGGCGCGGACGGGCGGAGACGGGCTTGCCTTAGGCGCGCCCTTGGCGCGCCAGCGTCGCGCCCGCTGTGCGCGTCCACTGCGCGGCCTCGCAGCAGCCGCCATTTAAGGGTAGCCGGGGAGGAGGGGTCAGCTGGGAGTTGGGAGGCGGGCGGGTAAGCGGGGGAATCCGAAGGCGGGAAAAAAGAGCGGCGAGGAGGCCTG
The DNA here is from genome assembly GCF_964204655.1 of Triturus cristatus. Lineage (NCBI taxonomy): Eukaryota > Metazoa > Chordata > Amphibia > Caudata > Salamandridae > Triturus > Triturus cristatus. Next base: position 34,357,105 of record NC_140590.1, on the reverse strand, counting down.
GAAAAAAGGCGGCAAAAAAGGGCGGCGAGGTGGCCTGGAAAAGTGGCGAGAAGGCCTAGAAAACCCTAAGAGGGAGGGGGCTGTAAAAAGAAGAACGGCGAGAGGGGGCACACGGCACTCAGGGGGCACACGTACGGGGTACATGGGAAAAAAGAGGATTTACAGTCAGACCGGCAACACAAGCACTCGGGGTACACGGGAAAAAGAGGATTACAGTCAGACCGGCAACACAAGCACTCGGGGTACACGGGAAAAGAGGGAGCACACTCACACACACTCACAGGAGGAGAACAGTGAGGAGGGCAGTCAGGGACTGGTGGCTCTGCGTGAGCAGGGGAGCGACCTACCCGAGGGTCAAGGGTTGCTACCTCTACCTGGCAGCGGCCGCCATTTAAGGGTAGCCGGGGAGGAGGGGTCAGCTGGGAGGCGGGAGGCGGGCGGGTAGGCGGGGGAACCCGAAGGCGGGAAAAAAGAGCGGCGAGGAGGCCTGGAAAAAAGGTGGCAAAAAAGGGCGGCGAGGTGGCCTGGAAAAGTGGCGAGAAGGCCTAGAAAACCCTAAGAGGGAGGGGGCTGAAAACAGAAGAACGGCGAGAGGGGGCACACGGCACTCAGGGGGCACACGTACGAGGTACACGGGAAAAAAGAGGATTTACAGTCAGACCGGCAACACAAGCACTCGGGGTACACGGAAAAAAGAGGATTACAGTCAGACCGGCAACACAAGCACTCAGGGTACACGGGAAAAGAGGGAGCACACTCACACACACTCACAGGAGGAGAACAGTGAGGAGGGCAGTCAGGGACTGGTGGCGCTGCGTGAGCAGAGGAGCGACCTACCCGAGGGTCAAGGGTTGCTACCTCTACCTCGCAGCGGCCGCCATTTAAGGGTAGCTGGGGAGGAGGGGTCAGCTGGGAGGCGGGAGGCGGGCGGGTCGGCGGGGGAATCCAAAGGCGGGAAAAAAGAGCGGCTAGGAGGCCTGGAAAAAAGGCGGCAAAAAAGGGCGGCGAGGTGGCCTGGAAAAGTGGCGAGAAGGCCTAGAAAACCCTAGGAGGGAGGGGGCTGAAAAAAGAAGAATGGCGAGAGGGGGCACACGGCACTCAGGGGGCACACGTACGGGGTACACGGGAAAAAAGAGGATTTACAGTCAGACCGGCAACACAAGCACTCGGGGTACACGGGAAAAAGAGGATTACAGTCAGACCGGCAACACAAGCACTCGGGGTACACGGGAAAAGAGGGAGCACACTCACACACACACTCACAGGAGGAGAACAGTGAGGAGGGCAGTCAGGGACTGGTGGCGCTGCGTGAGCAGGGGAGCGACCTACCCGAGGGTCAAATATAAATATATATTTACAAGCATCTTTCTCATCAATATGAGAGTAAAGTCTGGCATGCTAAGTGGAACATGTACTTTGCACCCCAGCCGCAGTCGGTTACTTAATTCCTCAGAGTCCTGCTGGAGCTTCACACATTCTAATGAATAACTAGAGCGCTTTCATTCTTTATTGCTGAGGGAAGTGTGGCACTCCTAAATGCCATGTGTCGGGAAACAACGATATTACATTTATATCCTTCTTTAGGGAGCTGATGACCCTACAGATGGTCAGACACTACAAATGAGCTAATGTATCAAAATTATATTTTTTCACAAAACGTATCTCATTTTGTCAACATTTGCATTTCCCTGCATAAACATGCGCTTGTTTAAAATTCATTTTTAGTCTAAGTTAAAGATAAGGAAATGATAACAAAGGATTACAAATATATAATTATTGTTTATAATAATGTCTTTTTGTGTACCTTGTACACAACCATGCCCAAGGTAATTATTTAAAACATTCTGATACTAGCCCTGCCAAGTGTCACAGGTCAGCTAGAGCCCGCAGCACCACATTGAAATGCGTTATTGGAAGACGCACAAGCGCGTGATTCAAAATGGCAGCTCGCCACTGAAGCTCCGGCTCACCTGTCCAAACAGCGATGTTTTAAATACCAAATTTACAGGATTGATTCAATTCCTGTTATTAGGTATCCTTACCTGCTCAGAAGGATGTGCTTTTGCTGTTTTTTTTAGTGGCCCTGACTATTTCTGGACTCCTCTGGCTGCTGGCTCTCCGTCACCGAGGCTTCCCTCAGCTTGGCTCCGAAGTTCCTGTCAGGGAGGCGGAGTTCTGTATCTGGAGAGGGTGCGGCTTTGGCCTGGGTATCCTCCCACTGCTGGTTTTAGATGCTGCACTGGTTTTGGCATATTTATCTACTTTGTTATCTCACATTTCTGCCTGTTTTTATTTAATATCTTTAAGTATGGAAAGCAAATCTTCCACACATAAATGTAAACAGACAGTATCTCCACCACCTGTTAAGTTAAAAATGGTAGATACTGATACACCCGAACCCTCCCTTGTTAATATTTTGGAGGAATTGAAGGCAGTTAGATCAAATACTGATAGTATTACAATAGAAATTAATAATAAACAGAAAGATATGGCTAGTCTTTCAATGAAAGTTGCTGATAATGAGATTAAATTAAATGACGTTATAACAACAGCTTGTTACAAACATCCCTTCCATCAGTACCAGACTGCTTGAGATAGAAAATAGAAATAGGCAATATAACTTGCATATTTTTAATTTGCCTGAAGATATAGAAGGGAATGAGTGCAGATGTTATCTTGAGAACCTATTGCCTAATTTATTAAACTTGAAGGGCCTCATTTATGAAAAGTGACGCATCACTGCGTGAAAACAGTGATGCGCCACTTTTCACTGCGCCCTCCCTGCGACTCCAGTGATGCGTCATATTTACAGTATGACGCATCATGTCGCAAGGAGTCACAGATACGTCAGTATTTCTGACGTATCTGTAGGCGCAAAAGTGACGCATCGCTGGAGTGTGTCACAAAAGTGACGCAACTCCAGCAATGTGTCCTTTCACATGGGGCAAGCCCCATGTGAAAGGGCCTGCGTCAGTCTTACGCCTGCTGTGAGGCAGGCGCAAGAAATTGACGCATTTGCACACTAGAAGTGGCGCAGTGAAATCTCGTAGATTTCACTGCGTCACTTCTACGACCCTTTGTTGCGTCAAAACGCCCCCCTTGCATACATTATACCTGGCGCAGGTATAATGTGGCGCAGGGGTTTACAAAGTGACGCATCTACCTAGATGCGTCACTTTGTAAATATGGCGCAACATGGCGCATGTTTTCTGCCACTGGTGCGTCACAAAAAGTGACGCACCGGCGGCGCAAAAGTGACGCAGGGGCTCATAAATGAGCCCCGAAGTTTTCAGAAACATTTGAGATTGATAAAACACATTGTGTTCCATCTCATCATAAACCAGGCCAAGCTGAGCCTCGGCAGGTCATTTTTAAGTTTCTTCGCCATCACTATCTCATCCTTATCCGAAAAGCGACTTAAGAAATTCCTTCTCTTCTGGTTAATGGCTCTAAAATCTTCATTCATCAAGATTTTGCTAAGGAGACTGTTGCCATATGACAACATTTTGCAGCTTTGCGACCACGACTGAAAGACTCTGGCTTCAAGTATGGACTCTTTGATCCATCCACCATGCGTATCTGGAAAGACGACAGACATTTCCAAATCCTTTCACCAGCCGGAAGACCTTCAAGCTTTTCTTTAAAATCATTCTCCTCTCTCAATGGATACGCATGATTCTTCATCTTATAAATGCTTGGACTATATTATAGCTTTCAATCTTAATTACCTAAATGAGAGTTCATATGTGCCTGGTATTTCTGGTTGTTACTATTCCTGTTACTTTGTATGACATTCTTTTAAGCATGGGTGTACCTCTCTCTTCTCTGTTTTCTCTTCTTATATTCACGTGTGTGTCTTATTAATATCTATGTATGTCCTTCACTGTTTTGAAAATACATCTGTTCTTTACTTTATGTTTTCTATGTTTCTACGGCTACTTCCTTGGTCTCTTATACTGCTTCTTTCATATCTTATATACTTCTTCATTTTTTTCTATTTTCCTTTTTATTTCAATTTTTAGTATATGAATAATACCCACAAAATTAAAGTTGTTTCCTTGAATGTTAAAGGTTTGTGACATCCAGTTAAATAATTGAAGATTTAGGTTATTTATATTGGCAAAAAGATGACATATGTTTATTGCAAGAAACTCACATTGTCGACAACATTTTATCAGACATGCAAAGGAAATGGGTTAGTCAGATTATCTCCTCCCCTGCATTAGGTAAAAAGAATGGTGTGGCTATTCTTTCTTCAAAAAACCTTCAATTGCAAATTTTAGATAAACAAGCAGACTCTAAAGGTTGATTTCTTTTGGTTAAAGTACAACTTGGTAATATGATTTTACACTTAATTAATATTTGTGGACCAAAGGTTTATGACCCTAATTGCTGGTCTCGTATTACCACTGAAATTCTTCAACTTGGGAAAGTGTCCTTGATTATGGGCAGTGATTTTAACTTGATTAGTGACCCCCTTTTAGATAGACTATCCTCAACCAAATTTACACCTCCTAAAACATTTCACTCCCTCAGAATTTTATTTAGAATCTTTAAGCTTGTTGACAATTGTAGACTATATTTCCCCACTCAGAAAGAATTCACCTTTTTCTCCAATCCCCATAACTCTCAATCACGCTTAGATTATTTGTTGGTTTCTAGAGACTTAGTGAAATCTATAACCCAACCTGGCATTGGAAACATTGAAATTTCATACCAAGCTGTAATTTCACTTCATTTACAAGTTAATATTTTTTCTGTCTTTTATTCCACTTGGCGTATAAATGTAGATGTTGTCATTCAAGATGCTCATAAAGACACAATTTTAAAAGCTATTTATGAGCATTTCTCACAAAATCCTGATGGTGTTACCTCCCCTATTATAAAATGGGATGCTTTCAAGGCATACTGGAGAGAGATAGTTATTTCTATAATGGCCCATGAAAATAAGATATTTAACACCAAATTGTTATACTTAGAAAAACAGATTGCAAAATGTGATTGATTATTTATATCTTCACGAAATATTGTTATTAAAACCACAGTACAAAAACCACTACATTGTCACGGACAAGGTGGCAGGAACCTCGCGGTGCCTGTCACCCTGTGTATGACAATGCACAATGTGCATTTCCAGCATTATGGGGGGCGGTGCTGTGAGCACCACCCTCCACAATGTTGGGAATGGAGGATGCCACTGCCACAGTGGCATTCTAATTGCAGGTGCGGGACTGCTGCACCACTGGCGGCCGGTCCCAGCCCCGCTAGGGTTGGGGGCGGACTCAAGTCCGTCCGCAATCCTAATAGGCCCCTAAGGTTTCAAATCATCGTCCTATTTCCCTAACAAATCAGGGTTATAAAATGTGTTAAAAAATCCCAGCTACCAGGTTAGCTCGGATTTTGTCGTCCCTTATTCACATAGATCAATCTGGTTTTATGTCTAAAAGATTCTCTGTTAATACCACATGGCTCCTCTTTCATGTTATTGACAAAGCTTCTAACTTTGCTTCTCCTGTCGGTCTTCTTGCTCTAGATATGGAGAAAGCTTTTGATAAGGTTCATTGGCAATTTCTTTTTCAAAAGTTATCTTCTTTTAATTTTATTAATCATTTTATAAAAATGGTCTTGACATTATATGGCTCCCCTTCTGCTCGTCTTTTTATTAATGGTAATTTTTCCAATCCCTTTTCTCTCTATAGAGGAACTCGACAAGGTTGTCCATTATCACCTCTTCTTTTTTATTAGCAATTGAACCTTTTCTCTCTCACATTCAGAAGTCCATTGATATTGAAGCTATAGAGTTACCTAATGTTAATCTTAAAACGTCTGCTTGTGCAGATGATGTCCTACTATAAATTAATAACCCAGCCACATCTATACACGCAGTTTTAAATATTTACATGAATATTCCATCGTTTCTGGTTATACCTTGAACACTCATAAAACAGAATTATTTCCCTTGAATGTCCATTGTACACCTTCAGTACTGGATAATACTGAAAATTATCTGGCAAAAGGAGCAATTTGAATATTTATGTATACTTTTTTCATATTCCTTAAAACATTCGATTAGTCTCAATTGTGATATTTTAATTACAAAAATGACAGCTGAGATTCACTAGTGGTCCCCACTACATCTATCTTGGTGGGGGAAACTTGAAACCGTCAAAATTGTATTAGCCCCAATTATTTTCTGCACTTTATCCATGATCCCCATACATTGACCTCTCTTATTTTATAAACAAATTGATAAGCTCATTTCCAAATTTGTTTGGAATCATAAACCACCTCGTATTTGCCATACTAAACTTAAACTTTGCAAACGTAATGGAGGATTTGGTCTGCCTGATTTTTTCAAATATCATAAAACGTTTATCTTTGAAGAAGGCTCATTTTGGTTTACCTGTACGGACCCAAGATATTCCCCTAAATGGTTACTGATAGAACGAAATTTAGTATAGCTATTTCCTCTCCCATCACTTTTGTCTATGTCCAATTCAAATACATTTTTAAAATCCTTTCCCATCAAAGCACTCACTAAAATGATTATTACTGACTTTGATGCCTCTTTCTCATCACGTATTTCAGATTCTACTATGATTTCTCTTTGGCACAATCCCATATTAAAGTTTCATTGTACTATCACATTTTGAAAATTATGGATATCAGTTGGTAATTTCTTCCTTCAGGAGTTTTATGAAAATTAGGGTTTGTTACCATTCTCTGAATTACAGGCTAAATTTATGTTATCCAATACCAAAGCTTTTAAATATGAAATTCTTTGTATCCTACTCAATACCTTCCTAAATGTGCTACCCCAAGTTAAAACCCCTATATTCTGTAACCTGTATTAAAGCTTTTTTAGGCTCTAAACACACTGGGGCCAATTCACAGAACTAATCTGAGATGAAAACCTAAACTTACAACTTTTGGTATTCAAAGAAGGAATTTAGTAGTAGTAAAGTTAGGAGTCCTAACTTTTCTACTACTAAATGCCTTCTGTGAATACCGAAAGCCATAAAGTTAAGATTTTGTCTCAGTTTAGTAGCAGTAAAGTTAGGAGTCCTAACTTTACTACTACTAAATGCCTTCTATTAATACCAAAAGTAGTAAGTTTAGGATTTTATCTCAGATTAGTTCTGTGAATCGGCCTGCTGTCTCCAAATTTTATAAACAGATAAACTGTACAAGTGTTACCAACCTAACTTTTTTATCCACTTTTTGGAATGCAGAACTCTTCTTGAATTTTTTGTTAAATGAGTGGAGACATATATGGACCACTAATATTTCAGGGTGGTTACCTGCATCGTTATCTAAAACTAATGCTTTTATTTTATTCAATTGTTTATGGACTCCTTATAAATTATATAAGGCTAAACTTGTTGATTCCTCACTTTGGTGGCATTGCAAATGTTATGAGGGTACTTTAAACATGTTCTTTTTGAATGTATAGTAAAATCAATTTTGGAAGAATGTTTGGGATACCATTGTTAAAATACTTCCTATCTCTGAAGCCCTCACTTACAACAAGCTTATTTGTAAATCTCATGATGTATCATCTACCTCATTGGAGTCCCATTATAAACTTTTTGATCTTCCTATTTCCGTTACTATTAAATCCATTACCTCCTATTGGAAATCATCTGGGGCTATATCAACCTAGGCTTGGTGGTCTTATGTTACTTTTGTGAGATCTGGTGCCCAATTGTCTTTTAAGGGATCGTGTAAAAATACATCTTTATTTCAACAGTTATGGAAACCAATTGATGATTACATGAATACTTATCTATAAAATATTTAGTACTTCTATTTCTTATTTTATTGACATAGCTGTATGACTAGTGTTTTGAGAAGTAGCCTCGTTTGTTCCGTATCCACTCCTTATAATTTTATTGCTTCCATGACAATCATAAACTTTTAGTATATAGATACTGTTATAACAATGTTTTTAACTTTAGTGGTGTTCTGTTATATATACCAACACTGTATCATTTTCAGTATGTTTTTGTTTGTAAACACCTTATAAAATATTTTGAACACAAAAAAAGAAATGCATTATCATGCACATTAATTTAAAAAAATCCATGGCTAATAGGTGCCGCAGCGCTAAAATCAGATCGGCCAGTGCACTTCTGTGTGTGCTGCTCACAACTGTCGAAGCCAGGTCCAGGTCGAGGATGGACGAGTGGTCGCTATGGGTACCACATCTCAGCCTGGTCCCAGCCTGTTTACTGCATGTTTGGCACACTGTTACTTACAGAGGAGAGAGACTGCTTCTGGCCCGCTCCTCACCATCATCTTCATGATCTGGCACAGTGTGCTCTTGGGCTGTGCAGAGTCCGAAGTCTGATACATAACATTTGACTCTTCCTTTCACCCTGCCCCAGGGTCATCCAGACAGTCCTGTCCTGTTCTGTCCAGCGCTAGCCAAGTGCTGCCAGGCAGTGGCGCAGACACACAAAGCTGTTAATCACACAAAGCGGTAGGGGGTGGGCAAATGGGTGGTGGGTGAGTGCATGCATGCAAAGCAAGTGGCGACTACAAATAAGTCGCTCCGGTTTGTGTTCTGCTTCTGTTTCACCCAGGCTCCTTCGGCTTCAGCCAATTCCCCTAACCAAACCTGGCGCTGCTCTCATTCTGATAACCAGCATGAGAGATTCGCCAGGATTGGAGGGAGCGGCCTCTCTCAGCCCTCTAAAGAGCACTGGAGGTCTGTGCTTTCTCTCACCTAGCTGTCTAAGTCGGATGAGTTAGAGAGGTTTAAAATGCGTACATCTGGCTGACCATTGCAAGACAACCAGCCAAACAGACATGCGCACCTTAAACCTAAGTGCACCGCCAGCCCACCACTTCTACCACCTGCAGCGATGGCCCGCCCCCTCCTGACACTCATGTTTGGAGGTGTTTATGAAAAATAAAATGATAATAAATAACCCTCCTGACCCAATGAGGAACCAGAGAATGGTGGGTGCGTTCACATATCTTGTATCTCTCTCGGATGTCCCATTCCAGTATTGGCACCCGGCAGGTGCCCGGTGGCCAGTCCAACTGCAGGTTCACCAGCAACAGCGCAGCAGGGTCTGGGTGGTGAAGCAAGACTCGGGGAGCAGTTTGTTGTGAAGACCAAATACTATGGCACTGACAGGCAGTTGAAGGTCCCAACAAGTGCTGGTCGATTGCTCAGAAACCCATGTCAGTAATGCAGCTCCTGTTTACATTTCACACATTTTACTGCATGTCGTGTTTCTGTAGTTTAGCACCTTGCACTGCATTATGTGAACAAAGTTGTCTCTAGGGTTCCGGGTGAGTTTTGGGTGTGGGGGAGAGACGGGGGAGTTAATTATGGGGCATGAAAGTAAACTCAAGGCAGTGCAATATTCCCTCCCTGCCTGTCAGTGGGTCATGATGGTTTTAAGACTACCTGTTCCTCCAATCTATGGCCTCTCTGCAGAACGCACTCAGTGGGTCATGATGTTCCTCCAATCTATGGCCTCTCTGCAGAGCGCACATAGCGATTATCACAAAAGTGCTAATTGTAATAGCCATTTGATGTGAAAGTGTGTGAAAGAGGCAAACAGCAGCTGAAAAATTTACACCTCTGAAAGAAAAGAAAATGTGTTTACAGGTGTGGACAGAGTTGGCTGTGTGTAAACAAGAGCAAGAGCCAGGAGCGGCCACCCTTATTGCGAAGCGGTGTGGCAAGGGGAACACACACAGAACACACACAAAAAACAGAAGTGTAAATAATGAAAATAAAACTTACCTGCTCCGATGTGTGCCACCTTGCTCCAGATCCTCGCCTCCCGTCCAGGAACTGCTGCACACTGCACAGGCTCCAGCTTCCAATCCCAGTGCTGCTCACAGGCTGGGAATACCATTTCCATCATATGAGCAGCGCTGGGATTGGTCTGAGCACCTCGGTTCGGCACTTAGACATGGACGGGAGCCTGTGTTGGTTTTTCCACCCAGCTGTACAAGAGGGCTCGGGTGGAGAAAGGCTAAGGGCCCGATTCACAGAACTAACTTAAGACAAAATCCTAAACTTACTACCATTTTCGTATTCACAGAAGGCACTTACTAATTTTGGTATTCACAGAAGACACTTACTCACTTCGGTATTCACAGAAGTTAGGAGTCCTAACTATAGGACTCCTAAATGCCTTCTGTGAATACCGAAAGTCTTAAAATTAGGATTTTTCTCAGTTTAGGAGTCCAAAAGTTAGGACTCCTAACTTTACTACTACTAAACTGAGAAAAATCCTAATTTTAAGGCTTTTGGTATTCACAGAAGGCATTTAGGAGTCCTAAACTTAGGAGTCCTAACTTTACTACTACTAAATTGAGAAAAATCCTTATTTTAAGACTTTCGGTGTTCACAGAAGGCATTTAGGAGTCCTAAAGTTAGGAGTCCTAACTATACTACTACTAAACTGAGAAAAATCCTAATTTTAAGGCTTTCGGTATTCACAGAAGGCATTTAGGAGTCCTAAATTTAGGACTCCTAACTTCTGTGAATACCGAAATGAGTAAGTGCCTTCTGTGAATACCAAAATGAGTAAGTGCCTTCTGTGAATACCAAAATGGTAGTAAGTTTAGGATTTTGTCTTAAGTTAGTTCTGTGAATCAGGCCCTAAGTGCGCATGACGGTTTGGCCGATCCCAAAGGGCCGGGCAAACCGTCATGAGCACTTGGCAGTGCCCACCACTCCCCCTACCTGGTGCTGCAGCTGCAGTGTAAGGATGGGAGGCTATGCACCTTCCTAGGCTCACAGCCTGCAGGACAATAAATAAAATAATAATACAAATTTATTATTTTCGTAGTTTGCCTCTGCCGAGGAGCCGCGCCTGGCAAGAACATGGTTAAGGGTGCGGACGGGGGCGACACAAGGAAGCACACTTAGAAGGACAGAGCATAAGGACAGTGATGAAGAGGAAGGGGATGACGTGAGGTAAGCACATGGACAATTTCAGAAAGTTGTGGACAGTGCAAGAATGAAAGTGGATAAAAGAGCAGGAAGTGGGAGATGACAGCGTGGATGGGAGAATGAGGGCGATTGAAGCGCCCTAAAGACCACTACCATTCCACAGGCCCTAGCAATCCATAATTCACAGTCTAATAATTCCAGAATCAAAGCATAATTTTTTATTTAAATTCAAAGCAAAATGTTTTTTTAATTTCTCACTCTTCTGATACTGCTAACAAGCATTGTTAATACCAGCAGGTCTGGTTTGTTTGTTTGTGGATACAGTAATTGGAAAGTCAAAGGCACACACATTGTAGTTGTTGCAGTGATTTACTCATGAGGAAGTGTCACTCAAAGTGTCACATTTTCCGCAGCAGAAGAATGTCATTCACACCCTGAAAGAATAGAATGTAACCTGCGAGCACACCGAAAAGCTGTCAGGTGTGAGCTAGTAAATCAGACAGAACAATGATGCAACTATTTTAAAACAGTGAAACTCACATTGGGCCTGATTCACAGAACTAACTTAAGACAAAATCCTAAACTTACTACCATTTTCGTATTCATAGAAGGCACTTACTCATTTCGGTATTCACAGAAGACACTTACTCACTTCAGTATTCACAGAAGTTAGGAGTCCTAACTTTAGGACTCCTAAATGCCTTCTGTGAATACCAAAAGTCTTAAACTTAGGATTTTTCTCAGTTTAGGAGTCCTAAAGTTAGGACTCCTAACTTTACTACTGCTAAACTGAGAAAAATCCTAATTCTAAGGCTTTTGGTATTCACAGAAGGTATTTAGGAGTCCTAAAGTTAGGAGTCCTAACTTTACTACTACTAAACTGAGAAAAATCCTAATTTTAAGCCTTTCAGTATTCACAGAAGGCATTTAGGAGTCTTAAAGTTAGGAGTCCTAACTATACTACTACTAAACTGAGAAAAATCCTAATTTTAAGCCTTTCAGTATTCACAGAAGGCATTTAGGAGTCCTAAAGTTAGGACTCCTAACTTCTGTGAATACCGAAATGAGTAAGTGCCTTCTGTGAATACCAAAATGAGTAAGTGCCTTCTGTGAATACCAAAATGGTAGTAAGTTTAGGATTTTGTCTTAAGTTAGTTCTGTGAATCGGGCCCATTGACTATACAATTTCACAGACGGGGATAATTTTAATATAAAATACACACATTTGAAAAGAAATATGTTTGCAAACACTTTGTTTTAGGAACTTGTAGCAGCAGATATAAGATCCATGTTTATATACATTAAAAGTGTATACACTGAAGTGAGTGATTGTGAAACTGTCTTCAGGACTGGACTAGGCAGCCCGTGCTCGACGGGCTGGTCCTACAAGTCAGTGTGTGGCCGTGTTTGGCTGTTTGCGTCCTGTTTCATGGTATGCCCGGCCGCTTTCTATTGTTGAGTTGCTTAAACAAACATTGCCTGCAGCAAGCTCCAATCCATGCACTCTAACCTTGCAAACACGTTTCAGCAGGCCTAGCAGGTTCAAACTGCTCTCACTTGCAAACGTGGCCCCCTCCCTTAACTTCCTAATTCAATATTGGGGGCCACTTTTATATGGGCGCCCGGGCTCATTACCTGTCCCAGTCTGACCCAGCAACATGTCTCCCAGTGTAGGCACGTCCTGTGAGCCAGCTGAACGCTCTAGTTTTTAATTAGAACTCTATGATCTTCACAGGCAGGCACCAGGGGAAGGAGGCGCAGTGAGATGGGGTTGGTACTGCGACAACACTTGTCTGAGTTTATAGCTGCATCTCCTGGGTACACTCCCACCGGCTAGGACCAGTCGATGCAGCATTTTGTTAGAATGTGCAGCTGTCTGGTTTACAATGGTCATCACTGCTGCTCTAATTGTGTCTTATTTGAAAGTGTTTTGAGCAGTTGAGTTTATAGCCCTTAGCAAACGAATCTGAAGACAGACTGCCACCTTATGTGAACTGATCTTGTTGTTTGAGGGATATTGATCCAGAATGCCATATTTGTGGCCAATTACGATGAGTGTCAGAGATTCTCCGACCTCAGGTCCTGAGGTGGGTGGCTTTCCAACACTCACCGTCGGTTTCAATTCTAACAGGCTGATTATGATACAGCTGGTCGGAATTGAAACTGGCCGGTCATTCCGGCTGGCTTCCGACGGGCTCAAGGAGACCGTCGGCCAGTTGGAACCAGCCTGTAATCCAAATGGACGGCGGTTTATGCTATCAGGATTACGATGCACGCTTTCCGACAGGGTTTCCATGATGGCCTATTTTACATGGAAACCCTGTCAGAAAGCGTATTTGGGGGCCCTTAGCAGGGTCCCCTTTCCTTTAGGCCTCCGGTTTGGGGCTGAGGGTGTACATATGGTGCCACCCCGTTAATCCCTGCACCTTCTGGCAGGGCACCATGAGGTGCTTGCCACTGGGTGCAGGGATTAACACAACCTTGCCTTTTTTTGTAAAGTGATTTGCCATCCATTGGGTCTTGTGCGCAGGATATTAAAAAAAAATTATTGTGATATATTGATCTGTGGCTTTACTCAACAATGCTAGGTTATAATTAATGTCATTAAATGAACCTTGTAATAAATTAATTAATTTCAGCAGATCGCTGAATCTCGTCACTGCTTTTCAATTCTCATATCTGATTCATTTCTAGTCATGCAACTAATGCGTTACCCTTAATGGCCATAAGAGGGCAGACTTCTCTCAGAATGCTTTTCCTCTCACTATTGAGAAGGTCCTGTAAAGCAATGACACTGAGATATCCCAGCTGTGGCCTGCAGAGGGCAGACAGGCTCCACGAGATATTTGATTTCACGCACTTGTTGTCTGTCGGTATTGTACGGAGTTCATTGTCATTTGGGGTCCCGGTTTTATGGTATTTTTTTTACATTTCCGTCTGTTTTTATCAGTATTAATTTTTGGGCCATTTTATCTGTATTTATCCATATTTCGCTTGTGTTTTGTGTATAAATAAAGTTGTAAAACTGTGCATTTCCATATTTATTTAACTGATAGACGTGCACTCATACTTTGATATCTGTAAAGATTTAAACTATTTAGGCTGACAAATATTATATACCAATATAGCCACTAAATATTTGCATTATACCACAATGTATGTTTACATATGCCCTTATTTAAAGAAATGTCATCCTGTTATTAAATTTCCCCTGCTGTCCATCCGCTCACCTGTTGGGCTACAAATCAGGAAAGACAGCACGGAGAGTCACTTAAAAGAAAAGCCATTCTCTGTATGCATCCACTTTTAAAAATAAATGCAGACAGAAAACACATTGTTTTCTGTCTGTATTTATCTGTAAAAATCTGTAAAAACGGAAAACAGGGAGCCTTAATTGTAATTCAAGCCAGTCCAAGAGCCCTGACTGGCAGGAGCAGCCGAGCAGTTACTGTGCTGACAATGCTCTTCACTACATGTCATATAGTTGTCACTACCAAATTTGCTGCATTTTAATTGGCTCCAGGATGGTCGATCTCTACCCAGGAGGTTCATGGCTAGTACTTGAGGGCAGACGTTTTACAGCGTCACACATCACTAGCCCTTCTGAAGGCCTGTGACGTCACAGAGATCTTGTAAACAGCAAGGGAAACCCTGTGGAAGTTAGGAGGTTGGAGAGGCACCCGACCGTGGATAGCGTAGTACCAGAGTTACCTATCCCAGGGGAGCCGGGTGCATAGATCTGAAGTGGTGTCAGAAACCGCTGTCGATCTCAATGGAGGACTTCAAAGAAGAGCCAATGCTGGAAGGCAGAAAAGTGTCAGTTGAAATCCAAAGGTGGATTCTGGTTGAAGAGAACCTGAAAGCAGAGGAGACAGGGTCTGGGTCACTCAGGAGTGACCAGGGGCTCGGTAGACGAATGGCCACCGATGTCGGGTCCTTCAGGTGCATTGAAGGGGTTCTTGAATCTGCAGCCACGGGGACCAGGAGAAGTCAAGGACAACCAGGAGCCAGATATGAGCTGTCCCACAAAGGATGTCGAGTGCTGAGGGGTCGGTGTCTGGCGGGAGCACCAGCAAGACTTGGCAATGGCAACCCACGCAGAAAATCAAAGAAGGATACGGTTCGGACCAGCTAGGTCCAGGAGATTCACCAGAGAAAGGGGAGTCGGGCAGACCTGGAGCAACAAGGGGAGCCCAAGAAAAGCAAAGTTGACTCTCAAGTGGACTTACAGGCTGGAGGCACAGGAGTCGCCAGAGGACCTTGACCAATTTCACCAAACAGCAGCCCACTGAGCGCTTGGTGCTAGGAGGCCGGAGTTCTTGGTAGAAAAGAGTTTGGGGCTACTCGAAGCCCAGTGCACTTGCTCAGGAAATGCTAACATGCATATGCACTTGAAAATGAATGCGATGCACAGGGGCATGGGTATTGCAGCGCCCACAAGGAATTCTGACTTCAAACTTGGTAAGAGAGCAGCTCGGACCTCGTGGGATGTAGGGACCTGCCTCCTGTGTTGCTGGAGCCTTCGGAGACTGTAGGAGCTCAGGAGCAGCAGATTGGTCAGTCATGACGTGGTGCCTGCAAATGCAGGGGAGTGACTCCTTCACCCCAAGGGAGATATCTTTGGTTGTCCTTGATGCCCCACAGGTCCTGCACAGAGCCTGTATGGTTCATGGGCACAGAGGATGCTTTGGACGTAGAAAGAGATGAAGTCAGGTCCAAATGAAGTCCAGCGAAGTCGAGAGTGTCCAGACGGTTGAGGGTCAGTGGTTTCTGTCCACATCCAATCTAGGGTCCTACAGCCAGGTAAGCCCTTTTGTACCCACGGGAGAGGGTTGAACAGATTCAGGGAACTCTCCCAGGGGAGGGTTAGGACAGTGGGGAGGTTACTCCCATGTCTTTTGTCCAGTATCGCCGCCAGAGCGGGAGCCAACTGCTGCCAGGATCAGTTTGAACTGAACTATGCACAGGGACACCAAATGTGCCCTCATGCAGACTTTGAGTTGCTGGCAAGCGCATCCACCCAGGTCTAATACTCTAAATCCTGTCTGGGAGGTGGTCACACCTCCCTGTGACAGGATGCCTATTGTCCTGCCTTCCCCTGCTCAAACCTGGCTCAGCAGCAGGAGGGCAGAAATGTGTCTCTGGTCAGCAGTAACCATTTACCAGTTTGAGGGTATGATTCCAACATGTTTGATACCAAACACGATAGGGTTTGATTCAGCCACTTTAGAGTCAGTCAGTACGCGGTCACATAATGCCACTCTATATGTCTCATATGGCTATATCACTGACAACCCGGGAGAATGGACTCTGTAGGCTGCAGGGGTGTCCAGCTCGTGCTAGGATACCCTCTCACTTAGAACCAAGAACTCTGCCTTCAGGATTGGTAAGGCCTGCTATAGGGGTGACTTATAGGTTATAAGTGCAGTGACCCTTTAGATATCGGGAACTAAGGCACCATCTAACATAGGCTGCAATGGAAGGCCTGTAGTTCCATTTTGCATGACCTCTCATGGGTGGCATACAATATGCTTCAACCCATGGGAGGCCTCTTGGGTACCATATCTCCAGATTGGGTATCCAATCTGGAGTGTACCTAAGTACATAGCATAACAGTTTAAGGAGAAACCAGATAGACTGGGGTCTTGATAAGCAGGATCCCAGTCAGACTTATCAAAAAAAGAGTATCACATTTAGCAAAAAGTGGGGGTAACCATAAGAAGCAGATCCTACTTTCCTACAGCATCCATTATGCCACACGTTTAAGTACTTTGCCTTACTCCAATTCATTTCCCTGTTTCGAAAGGCTAATCAGAATCTCATTGGGATCTACAAGGGGCTCACTGCAGTTTCCTTCCAAAGACGCTGTAATCCGCCTCACATGCAAAGGAAAGGTAGGAGCGCTAGAGCAGTGTTCCTTAGACAATGTATTAAATCATGCACTTATTCCTTTGTGTAGGATCCTATTAACAGGACCACTCACTTCGTGGATACTCTTGATCCACCCACTTCACCCTATCCCGGCTGGGAGGTGAGACGAGACATGCTTTTCTAAACATTTTTAATTGGTTTTGCACATGTTGTATTGTTAATGTGGGTATGTAGTCCCTCGTAGGGGTTACATTTTATTGCCCATTGGGACATAATATCATGCAATGTTATGTTCTGTTAATTTCAGGTGAGTTGTGATTTACTCACACCACTTTAAAGCCGTTTTTATCCAACCTCACACATGGTCTTCGACTGTGTACCTTTCTATCGCACAGGCTGCACATGTTTTCAGTCCTGAGGAAGACTCGTTGTGATGTTTTTAGAAAACATGATTTAGAAGGGTCGAAACGTCGACCATATGTGTATTGTGTGCTCCGCATCTACAGTGGCCATGACTAAACATTCACAATTAATACAATAAGCCCTGGTTGAGCAGATGTATTAAGAACGAAACAGGCATTATAGTAAGGCTATTGCTTAATATCATTTTTGTGTCGTTGTGTAGTTTATGTTTTTTGTTTGAATCACTTAGTCACACTGCATGAGCATTTCAGTTGTATGTCACTGTTGGAAGGCGGCCTGATTAAAAAACAAATTGTGTTTCTGTAAACTTCGCTATATGAATAAGAACATACGAAGCAAATTCACACCCATGTGTGTTTCAATTCATTTATTGATGTGTCTGAGTTACAGGACAAAAGTAGTAATCGTTTGAAGCAATTTTATTCTCTTATCCGTCCATTAAAACCCATTTTACTTCTGTTTAAGACTCGAATCCCAGCGTCCTCACTTGACCAGTTTATGTCACCTGGTAAATATTTCTAATGCACATTTTCTCATTTTCCTTAAGTAATGTACGAGAAACTAAAGACATTAAAGGGCATATTTGCATTTTATGAAGCAGAGGGCAGAAACCAAAGTCGCTGCACTGCGTTGCATAGAAAGGGTGAGAGCAGGTAAGTGCCATATCCATTAAGATACAGCACATGTGTGCTGTCTCTCACTGTTGGTGCGCTGTTTGCAGCCCAGCACTAATGCAGACATGCGTGCACCTCTACACCTGCTTCAGAGAGGCATAGCTTTTTGACACATTCCCAGGTTTACTAGCTTTATTAAATCGTGGATTGCGCCACACCCGCGTTCCACCCTTGGAACACCTCCCTGATGCAAAGTAAGTAAAGGCAGCGCTATGCGGTGCATTGCAGTGGTTTTTGGTGAAAATCTCACGCACAGCCACGCAAATCTGATTCTTGTGGCTTTGTAAATCACAAGTACCATTTTGCATCGTGAATGCACCAAAGAAGTGGCGCATCTACGATGCATAATGTTATTGCATCTGCCCCTCAGTTCATCATGTCTACTTTACACAAACATCACTCCTGTATGGTTTAATAGGTAGTGAAGTTGCTTTGCGTGTAACAGCAGTGCACAGAAATGCAGTTGGCATGACAAACCTATATCTTTCTTGTCTGACTCATGGCAATATCGGGACACTGAAGTGTGCTTGTGTGTCTGCAAATTTATATTACAAATGATTGTTTTCAATAAATTTTACTCAACAGACTGAAATGAAGTATTATATTTAATCAAAACACTTGGAAATGTTGAAACAATGTCATTTTTTTATTTTTAAGCATTTTTGTCCTATTTTTTCATCACATTTGTCACCTGATTTACATGTCCAATCTTTTTTTAATTTAATTTCTTACATTTTGCATGAGACATAGAATTACAGTACTGAATGACCACATGTCAAATCTTGTGATGTCTTGGACTGTGCTTTGGCTGTTTGGGTCTACTCAGACCTCTTTCTTGTCTCTGCCTCATCTCTCTCATTGGCTCTGCTGACGTGCCATCCTAGACGCTGTCCAAGAGCAACAGGGCATGTTGTGAGTCCTACACGAAGACAAGAAGTGATGGGAAACTGGCAAATATTGTGCACAGCTCCAGTTATCAATCCAGATGTGCACCTCTGGCTGTCACTGCTCATTCGCACATCTGTGCATGGTTTATAGAGTGTAATCCAGCTGCATGGAATCTTATATCATACACAGAGTCAGACACCCTCGGCTCGTCGACTGACTCTGCCCCTTGTATTGAATAGGTTCCGAGAGCTGCATAAAAGGGAGGAAGGGGAGATGTACGGAGGAGGGAGAGGTGCTTCTCTGGCAATGAGAGTGTGACTTCCTGGAGAGAGAGGAGGTCTACAGGCTGGATTCAGCATCCTGTAGAAAGATCAGACAACAGGACGGGGCACAATCCTTTGGGTCATATTTACCAAAAATTCAGGGCAACGCAATGCAGCAATCGACGGTGGCCTTGCATGCCTTGATAAATCTCACTTTGATTTGCGTCGCACTTGCATCCCCTTGTGTGGCACAAGGGAGATGCAAACCTTGATAGATAAATATGGGCCCGCTGTGTCTAAAAGCCCATATTGACATAGCAGCACCTGTAGGAAACCATAGGGTACTCCAATGGCCTTAAGCATATAAAGAGATAGGAGCTCTCCACAGGATGCAATACACATATATTGACTCGCCTCACACAGCACGATGACTTCCCAGCCCTTTCTCCTTTTTAAAATACCATACGAGAAAAGAGGAACTGGCTCGCAGTTCTTGTAACTGTGAATGGCAACCCCGACTGAGCACTTGTGCTGATTCTGTGTTTCATTTGCCCTTTTGTCGTGTTGGCTATATATAGAGAGCACAAATTATCATTAGACATTATTTGTAAGTTATTCAGATATGAATTATTTTAAATGATTCCCTCTCTCATTTTACTTTTACCTCTGACGTAGCTTGTCTCCATTCATTCTGCCCATGCACTGCCTGTGCCACCCAGCCTGCTCCGCTCCACACTTCCTGCCTACTTCCTGGACAAGAAGTGATGCCCAGTGGCCTGGCTGCCACCCTGGGAAGGTTGCAGACCACAGAACCCTAGTATACCCTAGTGATAACATGGCTTCCCTTCTTAGAGAAAAATATCACATCTCTGATAGGACCGCCCAACGCTGCAGCAATTAGAGAAATTCCTCAAGACCTAGGGGGATATTCTCAGGAATGTGTGATAACGATCGCAAATTTAGCTTAACGCAACTTTGCATATCGCAGGAAAACAACGCCTTGTTAACGTAGTATTCTCAACCTGGCAGCACCATGCAATAGTCCCACGAAAACACGTCAAATGTACATGTTAAAATCAACGCGACGCCACAAAAACACGAGACACAAACGTGAAAAAGTAGCGATGCCGCCAATCGCGATACAAACATCAGCGACAAGCAGCCACTGTCCTGCAATTCTCATGCTTCATGCAGGAAAATGCACTATAAAAGCAATAAAAAAACACACCAAAACCAAATCAAACTCCGTAGCACCAAGGCTTCAATGAGATATGCAAATGCTGCCAGGACTCCCTGAGCACTGATTAGTTCACAGTTGTGAATCATACCTGAATATAAGTGAGGCCACTTCTGCTTAGGACGCCCCCCTCCCTGCTCGGGGCTGCATCCATTAATGGGTCGGCCCAGCGAGACTGGCAATGACACCTCAGAGTCCTTTGTAAAAGGGAGGTAACAGAGGCCCACCTGCCTCCGTAAAGGTCGCTCGAGTCCCCACTGGGCCGCTAGCAGCATCTGAACAGCGCAGACAGCCCAGACCAGCCACCACGCTGGCCAAACAGGAGGTCCAGGCTGGAACCCCAATACCGGCCCAACCACCATTCTCTGAGTGCCTACCTTGCAAATCCCACCCTGCTGCCTCGTACTGTGAACAGCCACGACTCTCTGCCCCCGCACTAATTTACACATCTCATGGAGTGAGTAACTACACTCAGCTAGATGTGTTCAGACAGTTCCCTCATCCGCTTTCATATCTCGCACTCTCTGTGCATATGACATAACACTCCCCGCCCTGCTTAAACATTGTTTACAACGAGGTATACAGCGCTCTGAAACCAGGACTGCTGGAGTGTGCACTATATGAATCAATATATAACCAAATTGGGGGCATATCATCAACGAGGCGTTGAAAAATTATCACTGCTTTTGCGTCCGTTTTCAGACGAAAAGCGGTGATAATTTTAACGCCCTATTAGCAAGGACACGCTAACGTGTGAATCTATGCTTCTTCGCCCTTTCCCTTAATGCCCAGCTTTGCAATTCTAATGAGATGCAAAGTGGGCGTTCCTCCCCAGAATAACGGGAGAAATGTCGCTAAGCGACATTTCTCCTATTATCAAGCCTCAAACTAAGAAGCATAGCGGCAAGAAAAGTAGCGATGACCTCTGTTATTGCTACTTTCCTTATGCCTGCCTCAAGACTGACTTAGCCATGATATCCTATGGAAGGTGGATATCATGGCTAAGTATGCCTTGCCCTATCATCAAGCTATCGCTAAACTTTGTGAGATTATCGCTGATTTCCAGCGACAATCTCATGTTTGGCAGTTAGCGCTTGGAATGTTATCTCTTTTGACATAAGCGTTGCGAATAGCACGCTATCTCAGTGATAAAATTCCACGTTACCCGGCAATAATTATCCTAGCGCTAAGTGCGCTTAGCGATAATTATCGCCGGTCCTTGAAGATATGGCGCTAAGTGTTCATCCCAAGTCGTATAATGTATCAGTTTTCACTGCATTCTCGGCTATGTCCTCCAGTATTTGTTTAGGTTACATTTTATTATGCACTATTTACTGTTTGTAGCAAACATCCTTGCCTTTTTTTGTAAAGTGATTTGCCATCCATTGGGTCTTGTGCGCAGGATATTTAAAAAAAATGATTGTGATATATTGATCTGTGGCTTTACTCAACAATGCTAGGTTATAATTAATGTCATTAAATGAACCTTGTAATAAATTAATTAATTTCAGCAGATCGCTGAATCTCGTCACTGCTTTTCAATTCTCATATCTGATTCATTTCTAGTCAAGCAACTAATGCGTTACCCTTAATGGTCATAAGAGGGCATACTTCTCTCAGAATGCTTTTCCTCTCACTATTGAGAAGGGCCTGTAAAGCAATGACACTGAGATATCCCAGCTGTGGCCTGCAGAGGGCAGCCAGGCTCCATGAGATATTTGATTTCATGCTCTTGTTGTCTGTCGGTATTGTACGGAGTTCATTGTAATTTGGGGTCCCGGTTTTATGGTATTTTTTTTTTTTTACATTTCCATCTGTTTTTATCAGTATTAAATTTTGGGCCAGTTTATCTGTATTTATCCATATTTCTCTTGTGTTTTGTGTATAAATAAAGTTGTAAAACTGCATTTCCATATTTATTTAACTGATAGACATGCACTCATACTTTGATGTCTGCAGAGATTTAAACTATTTAGGCTGACAAATATTATATAACAATATAGCCACTAAATATTTGCATTATACCACAATGTATGTTTACATATGCCCTTATTTAAAGAAATGTCATCCTGTAATAAATTTCATCTGCTGTCCAGCCTCACCTGTTGGGCTACAAATTATGAAAGACATCACAGAGAGTCACTTAAAAGAAAAGCCATTCTCTGTATGCATCCACTTTTAAAAATAAATGCAGACAGAAAACACTTTGTTTTCTGTCTGTATTTATCTGTAAAAATCTGTAAAAACGGAAAACAGGGAGCCTTAATTGTAATTCAAGCCAGTCCAAGAGCCCTGACTGGCAGGAGCAGCCGAGCAGTTACTGTGCTGACAATGCTCTTCACTACATGTCATATAGTTGTCACTACCAAATTTGCTGCATTTTAATTGGCTCCAGGATGGTTGATCTCTACCCAGGAGGTTCATGGCTAGTACTTGAGGGCAGACGTTTTACAGCGTCACACATCACTAGCCCTCCTGAAGGCCTGTGACGTCACAGAGATCTTGTAAACAGCAAGGGAAACCCTGTGGAAGTTAGGAGGTTGGAGAGCCACCCCACCCGTGGATACCGTAGTACCAGAGTTACCTATCCCAGGGGAGCCGAATACTTCTAAGAAAAAATTATGGACCTGAGGAAAGACTTCCCTGCTACCACCCCTTCGATGAAGGAATCTATATTCTTAGGGTCTACCGGAGCTTTTTCCAGCTTTCAAGAAGTCAGCTTGGAACAATCAAAACAGGCTATCCTTACCTGTAAATCGGGTTCCCCGTTTGATCCTTGTCCCCTCAAAGTTTTTCAGGCACTAGTAGATATCATCAATCTAGTCATTAATAAGATAATTAATTCATCATTTGAGTCCGCTAGTGTCCCTGACACCTGGAAAATTGCAGCAGTAAAACCTCTCCAAAAAAAGAAAGTTGCTGATCCCAGTACACTTTCTAATCTTCGACCAATTTCATTGCTGCCCTGGTTGAGTAGGTTGGCTGAAAAACTGGCGAACAAACATTTGAACGAATTCTTATGGAAAGAAAATATTCTCCATCCTAAACAATCTGGTTTCAGACCTGGCCATTCGACAGAATCAGTGCTGCTCCATGCATCAGAAACATTACAATTGGCTTTAGATCAAGGCAGGGATGCAGTACTGGTTCTGTTGGATCTATCGGCAGTGTTTGACACTATCTCCCACGCTGTCTTGTTGGATAGATTGGCTATCAATGGCATTACCAACAAGGCATTATCCTGGTTGACATCTTTCTTAGGAAATAGACGTAGTATTGTCACCCTCGGCCACTACAAGTCGGCAGAAAAACTGAGTCGGTCAGGGGTCCCTCAGGGCTCCTCTCTAAGCCCCACACTTTTCAATCTATATATGACCCCGCTACTCACTCTGATCGACTCATTTGAGGTTGAGGCTATTACATACGCAGATGATACACAGATCATCCTTACTCTAGATAAAAATTCCACCAGTGCCGAGGAAAAATTCTATCCCTGCCTAACGGCAGTTATGAATTGGATGAAGGAGAATCATCTAAAATGTAATAGCCAAAAAACCGAGATTATGTTGTTTGGAAAAACTAATCTTTTTTCGCCCAGTCAGTGGTGGCCTGAAAATATGGTTCCCCCACCGAACATCGTGGACACAGCTCGGAATTTAGGAATTTTATTCGATCATTCCTTATCTTTCCACAGTCAAGCATCAGCAGTGGCAGGCATGTGTTTTTATACTATCAAAACTTTGAGAAAGTTTCTGGACCTACTGCCTCTTTATGCTAGGAAAGTGGTTGCAGTAGCGCTAGTGCTCTCACGCCTGGACTACTGAAACAGCCTGTATGCAGGTGCACATAAATCCATTATAAAAAAGTTACAAGTGGTCCAGAACACGGCAGCCAGGCTGGTGCTTAGGCTGCCGAGGGGAGCTTCTTCTTTTCCAGGACTTCAACGTCTACACTGGCTGCCCATACATTAAAGAATTCTGTTCAAAATCTTAACTATCATCTATAAAACCACTAAAGCATTAGGGCCAGTTTATCTTAGGACTCGAATTCAGCCTTATACCACACGGCGTTCCCTTCGTTCATCATCTGGACACTTTCTGACAGTCCCCCGTTATCGATTAAAAACAAAAGGTGGAAAAACTTTAGCGGTTCTGGGTACAAAGGCCTGGAACAGCTTGCCGGCTCAGTTGAGACTAGCCCAATCAGAATGTCTTTTCAGAAAGCTTTTAAAAACGTGGATTTTCTCCATCAATGATAGTACCGTGTTCTCCCTGCTATCAGGATAATCACAGGGACTTACACTTTTTTTCTGTCTCCTTATCTCTTCTGTTACTGCTCTGTCCTCTGTTCCGGTCTGATAGCGCCAAGATGCTCCTTGCGCTTTATAAATAAAATCATTCATTCTTTCATTCATAGGTCTGAATTGGTGTCAGAAACCGCTGTCAATCTCAATGGAGGACTTCAAAGAAGAGACAATGCTGGAAGGCAGAAAAGTGTCAGTTGGAATCCAAAGGTGGATTCTGGTTGAAGAGAACCTGAAAGCAGAGGAGACAGGGTCTGGGTCACTCAGGAGTGACCAGGGGCTCGGTAGACGAATGGCCACCGATGTCGGGTCCTTCAGGCGCATTGAAGGGGTTCTTGAATCTGCAGCCACGGGGACCAGGAGAAGTCGAGGACAACCAGGAGCCAGATATGAGCTGTCCCACAAAGGATGTCGAGCGCTGAGGGGTCGGTGTCTGGCGGGAGCATCAACAAGACTTGGCAATGGCAACTCACGCAGAAGATCAAAGAAGGATACGGTTCGGACCAGCAAGGTCCAGGAGATTCACCAGAGAAAGGGGAGTCAGGGCAGGCCTGGAGCAACAAGGGGAGCCCAAGAAAAGCAAAGTTGACTCTCAAGTGGACTTACAGGATGGAGGCACAGGAGTCGCCAGAGGACCTTGAGCGATTTAACCAAACAGCAGCCCACTGAGCGCCTGGTGCTAGGAGGCCGGAGTTCTTGGTAGAGAAGAGTTTGGGGCTACTCAAAGCCCAATGCACTTGCTCAGGAAATGCTAACATGCATATGCACTTGCAAATGAATGCGATGCACAGGGGCATGGGTATTGCAGCGCCCACAAGGAATTCTGACCTCAAACTTGGTAAGAGAGCAGCTCGGACCTCGTGGGATGCTGGGACCTTCCTCCTGTTTTGCTGGAGCCTTCGGAGACTGTAGGAGCTCAGGAGCAGCAGATTGGTCAGTCATGACGTGGTGCCATCATATGCAGGGGAGTGACTCCTTCACCCCAAGGGAGATATCTTTGGTTGTCCTTGATGCCCCACAGGTCCTGCACAGAGCCTTTATGGTGCATGGGCACAGAGGATGCTTTGGACGTAGAAAGAGATGAAGTCAGGTCCAAATGAAGTCCAGCGAAGTCGAGAGTGTCCAGACGGATGAAGGTCAGTGGTTTCTGTCCACGTCCAATCTAGGGTCCTACAGCCAGGTAAGCCCTTTTGTACCCACGGGAGAGGGTTGAACAGATTCAGGGAATTCTCCCAGGGGAGGGTTAGGACAGTGGGGAGGTTACTCCCATGTCTTTTGTCCAGTATCGCCGCCAGAGCGGGAGCCAACTGCTGCCAGGATCAGTTTGAACTGAACTATGCACAGGGACACCAAATGTGCCCCTCATGCAGACTTTGAGTTGATGGCAAGCGCATCCACCCAGGCCTAATACACTAAATCCTGTCTGGGAGGTGGTCACACCTCCCTGTGACAGGATGCCTATTGTTCTGTCTTCCCCTGCTCAAACTTGGCTCAGCAGCAGGAGGGCAGAAATGTGTCTCTGGTCAGCAGTAACCATTTACCAGTTTGGGGGTATGATTCCAACATGTTTGATACCAAACACGATAGGGTTTGATTCAGCCACTTTAGAGTCAGTCAGTAAGCGGTCACATAATGCCACTCTATATGTCTCATATGGCTATATCACTGACAACCCGGGAGAATGGACTCTGTAGGCTGCAGGGGTGTCCAGCTCATGCTAGGATACCCTCTCACTTAGAACCAAGAACTCGGCCTTCAGGATTGGTAAGGCCTGCTATAGGGGTGACTTATAGGTTATAAGTGCAGTGACCCTTTAGATATCGGGAACCTATATCTAAAGTATGTGGTGAAGGCACCATCTTACACAGGCTGCAATGGAAGGCCTGTAGTTGCATTTTGCATGACCTCTCATGGGTGGCATACTATATGCTTCAACCCCTGGGAGGCCTCTGGGGTACCATATCTCCAGATTGGGTATCCAATCTGGAGTGTACCTAAGTACATAGCATAACAGTTTAAGGAGAAAGCAGATAGACTGGGGTCTTGAAAAGCAGGATCCCAGTCAGACTTATCAAAAAAAGAGTATCACATTTAGCAAAACGTGGGGGTAACCATAAGAAGCAGATCCTACTTTCCTACAGCACCCATTTTGCCGCATGTTTAAGTACTTTGCCTTACACCAATTCATTTCCCTGTTTCGAAAGGCTAATCAGAATCCCATGGGGATCTACAAGGAGAATCGCACTCACTGCAATTTCCTTCCAAAGACGCTGTAATCCGCCTCACAGGCAAAGGAAAGGTAAGAGCGCTAGAGCAGTGTTCCTTAGACAATGTATTAAATCATGCACTTATTCCTTTGTGTAGGATCCTATTAACAGGACCACTCACCTCGTGGCTACTCTTGATCCACCCACTTCACCCTATCCCGGCTGGGAGGTGAGATGAGGCATGCTTTTCTAAACATTTTTAATTGGTTTTGCACATGTTGTATTGTTAATGTGGGCATGTAGTCCCTCGTAGGGGGTTACATTTCATTGCCCATTGGGACAGAATACCAGGCAATGCTATGCTATGTTAATTTCAGGTGAGTTGTGATTTACTCACACCACTTTAAAGCCATTTTATCCAACCTCACACATGGTCTTTGACTGTGTACCTTTCCATCGCACAGGCTGCACGTGTTTTTAGTTCTGAGGAAGACCCATTGTGATGTTTTTAGAAAACATGATTTAGAAGGGTCGAAACGTGTGCTCCGCATCTACAGTGGCCGTGACTAAACATTCACAATTAATACAATAAGCCTTGGTTGAGCAGATGTATTAAGAACGAAACAGGCATTATAGTAAGTCTATTGCTTAATATCATTTTTGTGTCGTTGTGTAGTTTTGTTTGTTGTTTGAATCGCTTTGTCACACTGCATGAGCATTTCAGTTGTATGTCAATGTTGGAAGGCGGCCTGATTAAAAAACAAATTGTGTTTCTGTAAACTTCGCTATATGAATAAGAACATACGAAGAAAATTCACACCCTTGTGTGTTTCAATTCATTTATTGATGTGTCCAAGTTACAGAACAAAAGTAGTAATCGTTTGAAGCAATTTTATTCTCTTATCGTCCATTAAAACCCATCTTACTTCTATTTAAGACTCGAATCCCAAGGTCCTCACTTGACCAGTTTATGTCACCTGGTAAATATTTCTAATACACATTTTCTCATTTTCCTTAAGTAATGTACGAGAAACTAAAGACATTAAAGGGCATATTTGCATTTTATGCAGCGAAGGGCAGAAACCAAAGTCGCTGCACTGCGTTGCATAAAAAGGGTGAGAGCAGGTAAGTGCCATATCCATTAAGATTTGCAGCCCAGCACTAATGCAGACACGCTTGCACCTCTACACCTGCTTCAGAGAGGCATAGCTTTTTGACACATTCCCAGGTTTACTAGCTTTATTAAATCGTGGATTGCGCCAAAATCCATGGGTGGATGCACGGGCTCACCCGTGTTCCACCCTTGGAACACCTCCCTGGTGCAAAGTAAGGAAAGACAGCGCTATGCGGTGCATTGCAGTGGTTTTTGGTGAAAATCCCACTCACAGCCACACAAATCTTATTCTTGTGGGTTTGTAAATCACAAGTACCATTTTGCATCGTGAATGCACCAAAGAAGTGGCGCATCTACGATGCATAATGTTATTGCATCTGCCCCTCAGTTCATCATGTCTACTTTACACAAACATCACTCCTGTATGGTTTAATAAGCAGTGAAGTTGCTTTGCATGTAACAGCAGTGCACAGATATGCAGTTGGCACGACAAACTTATGTCTTTCTTGTCTGACTCATGGCAATATCAGGACACTGAATTGTGCTTGTGTGTCTGAAAATGTATATTACAAATGATTATTTTCAATAAATGTTACTCAACAGACTGAAATGAACTATTATATTTAATCAAAACACTTGGAAATGTTGAAACAATGTCATTTTTTAATTTTTAAGCATTTTTGTCCTATTATTTCATCACATTTGTCACCTGATTTACATGTCCAATCTTTTTTTAATTGTATTTCTTAAATTTTGCATGAGACATAGAATTACAGTACTGAATCACCACATGTCAAATCTTGTGATATCTTGGACTGTGCTTTGGTTGTTTCAGTCTACTCAGACCTCTTTCTTGTCTCTGCCTCATCTCTCTCTTTGGCTCTGCTGGTTGTGCCATCCTAGACGCTGTCAAAGAGCAACAGGGCATGTTGTGAGTCCTACACGAAGACAAGAAGTGATGGGAAACTGGCAAATATTGTGCACAGCTCCAGTTATCAATCCAGATGTGCACCTCTGGCTGTCACTGCTCATTCGCACATCTGTGCATGGTTTATAGAGTGAAATCCAGCTGCATGGAATCTTATATCATACACAGAGTCAGACGCCCTCGGCTCGTCGACTGACTCTGCCCCTTGTACTGAATAGGTTACGAGAGCTGCATAATAGGGAGGAAGGGGAGATCAGGGCCGGCTTTAGTACTGGTGGCGCCCTGTGCAACAAAGTTTGTTGGCGCCCCCCATGCCCACCTCACCACGGATTCCTTCACTGCCACCATTTGACAATGCCCCCCAAGTCACCATAACCACTGTCTCTTAGATTCATTTCGTTTTCTACCCCCCCTCATACCAGTTTAGGGTCTCAGAACACTTTACATCACACATACGTTGCACGGAGACAATCATACGTGTGTAAATCAGTGTATAGGAAATGTTACCTAAGACGGAGGACTACAAGGTGTAGGAGTCACATATCATGCACAACAGTAGACAGTATAGTTTAAGAGTCCTTGGTCTGGAAAAGCACAAATTAAGAATTTTAAATGTAACATCATTGTTGGGGGTTTTCTTTAATAATAATAGTTGATTTCTACCCAAATGACACATTTTTGCAATACTAGGATAAGAAAAGACTGGGCAAAAAACATGAGGCTGTAATATATTTCTTGCAGTTTGCATGA
Organism: Triturus cristatus; assembly: GCF_964204655.1. NCBI lineage: Eukaryota > Metazoa > Chordata > Amphibia > Caudata > Salamandridae > Triturus > Triturus cristatus. The sequence continues at coordinate 34,327,523 of NC_140590.1, read as the reverse complement.
GCTCTTTGATGGCAGTTAATAGCTCACTGCTCTATATTAGGATTTTAACATTTAACCTGCAAGCAACAAGAGGATCTTGCTGACAAAAGCGATAACCCCTTGACCTATTTAAAGTGTATGCAGAATGGGAGAAGTTCTTTGCAGCAGGCATATTAACCTTCTTGGCTATGATGAGTTAAATCTTTCCCCAGACAAAGCTGGGGTCTCTCACCAGGAACAACCTTAATCACCAGAGTTATCTATCATGACATTTTTAATGATGCTTGAAAATTGCTCGGACAAGGAACATGGCACCTGGAGCTTTTAAAACAATAAACATGGCGCCCCCTCCCCAAGTCAGCGCCCGGTGCGGTGGCACCGTTCGCACCGCTCTAGAGCCGACCCTGGGGGAGATGTACGGAGGAGGGAGAGGTGCTTCTCTGGCAATGAGAGTGTGACTTCCTGGAGAGAGAGGAGGTCTACAGGCTGGATGCAGCATCCTGTAGAAAGATCAGACAACAGGACGGGGCACAATCCTTTGGGTCATATTTACCAAAAATTCAGGGCAACGCAATGCAGCAATCGACGGTGGCCTTGCATGCCTTGATAAATCTCACTTTGATTTTGCGTTGCACTTACATCCCCTTGTGTGGCACAAGGGAGATGCAAACCTTGATAAATAAATATGGGCCCGTTGTGTCTAAAAGCCCATATTGACATAGCAGCACCTGTAGGAAACCATAGGGTACTCCAATGGCCCTAAGCATATAAAGAGATAGGAGCTCTCCACAGGATGCAATACACATATATTGACTCACCTCACACAGCACGATGACTTCCCAGCCCTTTCTCCTTTTTAAAATACCATACGAGAAAAGAGGAACTGGCTCGCAGTTCTTATTACTGTGAATGGCAACCCCGACTGAGCACTTGTGCTGATTCTGTGTTTCATTTGCCCTTTTGTCGTGCTGGCTATATATAGAGAGCACAAATCATCAGACATTATTTGTAAGTTATTCAGATATTAATTATTTTAGATGATTCCCTCTCTCATTTTACTTTTACCTCAGACGTAGCTTGTCTCCATTCATTCTGCCCATGCACTGCCTGTGCCACCCAGCCTGCTCCCCTCCACACTTCCTGCCTACTTCCTGGACAAGAAGTGATGCCCAGTGGCCTGGCTGCCACCCTGGGAAGGTTGCAGACCGCAGAACCCTAGTATACCCTAGTGATAACATGGCTTCCCTTCTTAGAGAAAAATATCACATCTCTGATAGGACCGCCCAACGCTGCAGCAATTAGAGAAATTCCTCAAGACTTAGGGGGATATTCCCAAGAATGTGTGATAACCATCGCAAATTTAGCTTAACGCAACTTTGCATATCGCGGGAAAGCAACGCCTTGTTAACGTAGTATTTTCAACCTGGCGCCACCATACGATAGTCCCACGATAACACGTCAAATGTACATGTTAAAATCAACGCGATGCCGCAAAAACACGAGACACAAACGTGAACAAGTAGCGATGCCGCCAATCGCGATACAAAAATCAGCGACAACCAGCCACAGTCCTGCAATTCTCACGATTCATGCAGGAAAATGCACTATAAAAGCAATAAAAAACACACACCAAAACCAAATCAAACTGCGTAGCACCATGGAAGCACCCAAACCGAGTGCAGAGGACAACCCGAACCCCACAAGCCCTACGGAGGACCAGCCAGGAACCCCATGTTCGGGGAAGGGCAAGGAGAAGAGGATGAGGAAGACTGGATTCAGTCCGCAGGAAGACCAGATCATCGTCACGGAGGTGATAGACCACTACCAACAACTGTTCGTCACCTCCACTGTGTCATTGGCAACACAAACGGAAATATGACAGTCCATCATCAACAACGTGAATGCAGTCGGAGTGTCGAGGAGGTCAATGGAGGAAGTCAAGAGGTGCTGGCATGAAGTGCACATCCAAACAAAACAGAAACTCACTGCCAACAGGAAGGCAGCAAAGGCGACTGGAGGTGGTACTCCTGCGTCACAGGAGGAGCTGGATGAGCTGGAGGAAATGGTGGCCACAGTCATCAGTGTGGAGACGGTGGAAGGAGTTGGGGGTCTGGACACAGCTCAATATGACCTGACCCAACAGCAACAGGGTGAGTAACGACCAGGGACTGGGGGGATGGGGGAAGATGGGCACAATGGCACACATGCACAATCATGTGCAGCACACTGCACACCCACGAGTGTGGAACTTGTCCCTGATACCCTTGGCACACTGCAGCACACATAGAAACACCAAGTAGGCCCCAGTCCACAATGTGCACAAATGGGCCCCCCTCCATATTACCAATGCCACAATCTACCCATGCACATGTGTTGAATCCAGAAAAGCAGCAGCTCTGTGAGCCACACTGACAATGAAAGTGACACTGCATGACAGCTAGCATGGCTGCAGACACAATATATGACATGGTGCACGAGATGACATTGAGGTGGCTGAGTGTGGACCACATCCGTAAATGAGCAGGTCACACTCTGACAGTTCCACGTGCACCTACAACCCATGACATCAAAAACACATCTGCAGACAAACAATGCACAAGAGTACAAAATTTGTCCAAGAGCACAAATGACCCAAGTTGCAAACATCCCAGCACCCGAAAAGTACACAAGCCAAAGGCACGCCGACTCAAAGAGATAAGGGGCCGCTAAATCAGAGCTACAGGGGCGACTCGCCAACAATGCAGCACACACACACACATAGCAATCACAGTACATCAACATTGATGACAATGCGGTAAAAAGTGCAACCCTTACACCACAGGACAGAGGACACAACTGGTGCCGCTTGTGTGTAGAAACTGGCCAATCACATCTGGCATTGCTTGACACTGTGGGATGATAATGTATGAGTACAACCACACATCCGTCATGTAGTCAAAATGTCCACTGTCTCCCATCAAATAGCCAGCTCCACCAAAACAGTCATAATGTACATTGTCATGCAGTCTGTATGTAAACATGTACAATGCGTCAACATACATGGAACACACTGTTAACCTGCATCTCCCCATTACATTGCAGAGGGACAATCAACACCTCATGCAAAGCAGACCACACATCTCTTAAGTGACGATGAAGAGGACACCCTGCACATTTGCCCAGACACCCTCCAACGGCTCGTGGACATGACCAACACATGGAATTCCAACGCCGTTTCTTAGTGTGCCAGGAGCAGATGGCTGATCAGCTGTATGTGGGGTTTGACCTCATGGCAGCCAAACTTGATGCCATTCGTGGGTGTCTGAGTCCAATCAGGGACCACTTACAGTCCCTAACGGACACCCACTGTCCGCACCATGCTCACCAACAATCCTTGACTGACATCGCTGGGGCCATTACTCGGATACAAGAACTGTCTAGTCAGACAGGCACCAGCAATTACAGCACAGAGTTGGCACAGATGCGGAGGACAATGGAGACCACGGAGATGTAGCTGGGATCTTCCAGATGACTGCTTCAGGAACCTTGACACACACATCTCCACCCCATGACGTGTCATTGGCACACACTGATGCAGCCCTATCACCTTCACACCCTGATGTGTCAGTGGCACCCAGTGATGCAGCCATAACACCACCACACACACCTGACACAGAAGAAATCTCAGAGGAGTAAGATGTGGAGGGTAATGACTGTGTGAAGAAGGAGGCAGTAGCATCCATCCCCACCATGTGGCCTGTCCCAGCCCGGTTCAGCCCTATGCATCATGCCCTGGAACAACACCTTCCACTGTCCCCGAAAACACTCTGAGACATTTACCTTGACCCCAACATGGACTGCCATGTCTGCTCTAGTGCCAATGACACAGCAATCCGGCGGCGGACTGCACTCTTCCTCTTCAGATTAACTTTGCATTCCCCCAAGGACTCTGGTTGGCCCACCACTGGGCAACCATGTAATGTGGGCTTGAAATGGCCATGTACTGCTCCAGCTCCGACACTCCCCAGAATGTGAATAAAACATTCCAAATCACACAGATGTGTCTTGTCTATGTCACTCACGTACAAATGTTTGAATGAATGTAGTGGCATTGATTGCACTAAAAGGTACACCCTGGTAAACGTCATCAATACACATGTTTGACCCTGACACACATGGCCAATGAGATGACTGTGAAGGTGTGAACTAGCTGTGGCCTCATTGCACATTAACAACAATCTCGTTACCCCCCAGCGTAGCCCCACGTCCATGTGTCAAATATGGCTGTGTGTAGAAATGTCAAAGTCGGTAGCAGTCCTGAAGTGCTGTCCCCATCACATGCATATCCTCGCATACCTACTCACACATTTCTGTGTGGACATAGTCTGTTTTGATGGATAACCTTGATCTACATGGCAAGAAGTTGGACACCATACTCACATTGCTGGAGACAAGTAAGAGCACAGGTCTGCCGGCAACTATCCCAACCACAATGTCTGGCTCACAGAGGTGGAGCTGTCAATAGGGACTCACCCCCAATTTACAAGTGTCAGTCAATCCCTCCCTGTGTAGGGACAATGCACATGGAGGCACACGATTTGACGTTATAATCAACACTCATCACAGATGTACACTAGTGAAGTTGTGTAGACTTTATTAGCATGTGCGTGTCAGTACGGACAAGGCCAGGGCCACAACACGCAGACCATTTTTTAAGACACTTACAGGCAGCTTAGGAACATGTTGAGGTGCAAGAAATGGGGTGGCAAAAATGAACACAAATCATGATGGTTGTCAATGGTCTCAGACCACCTTGCCTTACTGGACGAGTCATGTGATGCTTGGAGTCTGCTCATTGCCCCGTGTCCGGGGACACGACTCACAGCCCATGGGATCTGCATGGTGCTGTACCACCAGACTGCGCCGACTGTGTGCTCTGCTGACAGTGAGCAGGTGAAAGGGTCTTCAAGGTCACATGTCGTAGTACATTGCCATGTGTGTACTCTCCCCCAGCAGTTTCTCTGATTTTGGAACGTTGCCAAACAACGCTGTACAGCTCCGCCCATTGGACTGCATCACCTTGCACAGGTGTGTGTACACATGCATACGTCCACGCACATGCATTCTGAGTCCAGGCGAAGGCAGACATGTCCACTGTTGTGGTGGGATATGTGACCATTCCTCCAAAATGGTACAAGGTGTGGGGACCTGTGCTGTGGGTGACAATCAGTTGTGGCTGCAGGAACGTAGTCACTCGTCCATGAATGCAAGAACAGCTTCATGGGCAATGTGTTCCAAGAGTACATCGTTGTTGAGTTCAAGGAACACAAGGGTGAGCCAATCGCTTAACTAGTCCGGGCAGCTGTGCTCCGCCCACGCCGTTTCACCAATCCGCAACACAGCCTAATAGGGGAGTGCCTCGATGTGGTCACTGCACATGAGGAGTTGTGCAATCTCCCATGCCCAACTGCCTGCACATATGCCAAATATCAAGGCATCCAATGCACGGGTATCACGGTTACACTCTTGCTCGTGGGCCAACAGGGGGCGCACACACAAGTCATAATCCATTTCAGCTACCGTTGTGTTGGATAGGCAGACATCCATGGGTCACTCGAATGTGCATGTTTGACAGTGGAACCAGGGCGTGTCGCAGGTGACGTACGCCAGACGGAAACTCAGACGGAAACTGATGCGCAACGCTACCAGTGGCACTGATCCCAACAGATGCAGCGTAAGTGCACGGTACAGTTCCACATGACAGGGGTTGTGCATGTGCCCGGGATTGCCAGCCATTGCCTTTGTTGGTCTTGTAGCACCGGCACTCTTCTGACAGGCGGCAGTTATATGGATGATATGCCACTGCTCGGAGCAATGAGTCGTATTTGTGTGCAACATTTGGATGTATGGGTTGTTTTTTACTTATGTGTCAAGGGCATCCCATGCCGATGTACCTCGAGCAGGGACAAGTGTGTGTGGGGTGTGGACATGTTGGTCTTTCATTCGCGCAGTTCGTGGTGTGGGAGTCGTCAAGATCTGGTATGGTATCTCTCACAGGGAGTGCCAGCCGCTTTCAAGACCAAGGTCGGGGGTTCAGATGTCCTTCCGCCTTGTGTATTGAGACAAAGGAGCTTTCATACCTAATGTTAGACTGACTACTGCTTGCATTTTTTAAATGTGATGTGGCCTTCGCGTTGCAATTGATGCCAGGCCTTTGGCTTAGTGTGCACCAATAGCGATGCACACACAACAGTTGGCATGTAGGAGTCAAGAGCACGATTGCCCTTGCGCTCCTTGTACAATCTCTCTCTTCCTCTCTCTTCCTCTGTCTTCCTCTCTCTTTCTATCTCTCTCTTTCTCTCTCCCTCTCCCACTCCCTCTCTTACTCTCTCTATTTACCTGTCTTTCGCTCGCTCTCTCTGTCCTTTGATGAGCACATGACACACCTTCTTATGTAGAATTTTGTTTGGCAAGTTGTGACTTACGGATTGTCCTGAGAGGACCCACCATGACTCTTCATAATGGTGGTTTTGTATTTATTCTGCATGAAACAAATTATTTGGGAATTCTAAGATGAATGTATGATTCTCATTTTCCTGACCACACATGTATGTTAAGTGTTGTTATTGTGCGACATCAAGCACATTGTTTTGTTCATGATTTCGTAACATTGATATGACATATCTTTGTCCGGGGGTGCCCGGAGTGGTGCCCCGGGTGAAGGGAGTCCTGGGGGTTGTGGCGGTGGGAGTGGTTGGCCTCTTGGGGCTCCGGGATGCATGATCAGTGGCTCCCTGGCATCTGTTGTTCTTCATGTGTGGCTCTGGGCTGAGCTCCCTTTGATGGTGCAGGTTGTCGTCCGACTTTACACCAGGTCAGAGCCGGTGTTAAAATCCTGCTGCTAACGTGCCTTATCGCATGTTTTGTGGTCTTATCGACAATCTGGCTGGTCGTTGAGAATATTGTGGAGTGGTATTGTCACGGCTTTTTGCATGGGAATGCCTACTCTACATATCATTAGCGTTAGTTGCCTGTGGCGATGTTTTTTACGACTGCTATCGCACGTAAACTGGTGATATGGGCTGTTAGCACCAGCTTGTGAATGGGGCGATATATTTATCGCAACTTTGGCTGCAATAAAGTGCCGATAACTCGGCGATAGATCCTTGAGAATATGCCCCCTGGAGGTTAAAATGAGAACCCACCAAGCAGCAGCCAACACCCACAGCACCTTGAAACCCTCACAGGTGATTTGCCACGTCCTATAAATGCTTGATTGATTGATATGATTCCTACCTCCTTTTTGGAGAGGAATGACACAAAATACCCCCCCCGCCCACTCAAGCAGAAAAACTCTTGATGACTTCACACGTGTCTCGTCTTCCCAACTTAGGTTAGTTGAATTAGTCAAGCTGTCCCTCTTGCTGGAGATGGAGTGGGAATGGGGCGATGTCCAGGTTGAATATGTAATGTTCCAACATGTACTAATACCATGCATGCCATCACAACGCGGGTATTACAACACAAATACTTTGATACCGACTAACCATTACAACAGAAACTTTTACCATGCTTATGCCTTTACCACGCATTCCATTACAACGCAAAGGCCTGCATGGTAAAGGCATACTCTTGATAAAAGTGGTTAAGGTAGGTAAATATTTATATATATATATATATATATTCCAATCGAACTTGCTCCGCAATTGAAGATACCCACACAACGCTATGTTTCAACCTTCTTTATTCGGGAGGCAGCAGCGGACTCAGGGAGGACCTCACAGCGCAATGTTACACCACTTGCCTACGCGTTTCGAGAGTCAATCTCTTCCTCATGGCATGGTGTTGGTCGGGAGAGTGGAAGCATGGCCATTGATTTTGCACAGGTGATAAGCAGGTCTTAATCCCGCCCCAGTGGGCGTGTTTGTTGCAAAGCACCCTGGTAGATGTGGTCCAGAGTAATAATGAAGGTCCATAGTGGGTGCCATTACCATCAACCCCTTACCACATCTACCAGGGTGCTTTGCAACAAACACGCCCACTGGGGCGGGATTAAGACCTGCTTATCACCTGTGCAAAATCAATGGCCATGCTTCCACTCTCCCGACCAACACCATGCCATGAGGAAGAGATTGACTCTCGAAACGCGTAGGCAAGTGGTGCAACATTGCGCTGTGAGGTCCTCCCTGAGTCCGCTGCTGCCTCCCGAATAAAGAAGGTTGAAACATAGCGTTGTGTGGGTATCTTCAATTGCGGAGTAAGTTCGATTGGAATATGTGTGGCCAGCTAGGGTCACGAAGATAACCCCGCTGCTCGCCGCAGATCCGTGTGCCACAACTGAGGCACGAGACACGGAACAACGTACCTGTTCGCAGGGGCATCACTACAGCAACGAACTCGGAAGGGGACAGCCGGCGACCCGATGGGCAAGAATCACTAAGGGGTTGATGGTAATGGCACCCACTATGGACCTTCATTATTACTCTGGACCACATCTACCAGGGTGCTTTGCAACAAACACGCCCACTGGGGCGGGATTAAGACCTGCTTATCACCTGTGCAAAATCAATGGCCATGCTTCCACTCTCCCGACCAACACCATGCCATGAGGAAGAGATTGACTCTCGAAACGCGTAGGCAAGTGGTGCAACATTGCGCTGTGAGGTCCTCCCTGAGTCCGCTGCTGCCTCCCGAATAAAGAAGGTTGAAACATAGCGTTGTGTGGGTATCTTCAATTGCGGAGTAAGTTCGATTGGAATATATATATATATATATATATATATATATATATATATATATATATATATATATATATATATATATATATAATATTGATACCCCCTGAAACCCTAAAATTCCCCTACTACCCCAATACTCATACCCCCTTAAACCCTAAAATTACCCTTGCCATCCCAAAACCCATACCCCCTAAAATTCTAAAATTACCCTTACCATCCCAAAACCCATACCCACCCTGTCCCCAAAAATTACCCCTGGCACCCCACAACCTATACCCACCCTGAAACCTAAAATTACCCTTGTCACCCCAAAACCCATACCCACCTTGAACCCTAAAATTACCTTTGGCACCCCAAAACCCATACCCACCGTGAACCCTAAAACTACCCCTGGCACCCAAAAACCCAAACCCACACTGAACCCTAAAATTTCCATTTGCACCCTAAAACCCAAAGCCACCCTGAACCCTAGAATTACTCTTGGCACCCCAAACCCATACCCACCCTGATCCCTAAAATTACACTTACCACCCCAAAACCCAAACCCACCCTAAATCCTAAAATGACCCTTTTCACCCCAGAATCCATACCCACCCTGAACCCCAAAATCACCCTTGGTACCCTAAAACCCAAACCCACCCTAAAACCTAAAATTACCCTTTCCACTCCAAAACCCAAACCCACCCTAAACCCTCTATACTTACCATATACATACATATAAAACACATATGCCTTACAACTACATTTGTTGTAAAGAGTTGCGTGGTAAACACATATGCGTTGTAATGACATGCGTTGTAAAGGCATAGTGTTGTGATGGTACTTGCGTTGGGATGGAATGCATGTAATGGCATGCGTTGTTATCGTTTCGTTGTAATGGCTGTTTCCTGCCAAGGTTCCTACGTAGTTTTAGGTGATGTGGCATGTTTGTTTGCATTGCTGGTGGTTTGTTTGAATTTCATTCCATTTTATGAAGCTGTCTGAGGTAACAGGTTCACTGGATTTGGTGTTCTGTTGTTGTTGGTAGGTGACTATCAGGAGGTTTTGGTGTTCTGTTGTTGTTGGTAGGTGACTATCAGGAGGTTTGGGTGTTCTGTTGTTGTTGGTAGGTGACTATCAGGAGGTTTGGGTGTTCTGTTGTTGTTCGTAGGTGACTTTCAGGAGGTTTTCTTGACTTGGCAGTGACTACGGATTCTGTTGAGCCAGGACTTTGCATAGACACTCTCTTTGCATGTGATGTGTCTTCAGATGGTTTCCTACGCCACGGGTTTCTTCCTTATGATGCAAGTAGCAGTGTTGTTGGCCCACCAGAGCCTGGTAAATGCTTTTGGCTGAGTGATGTCTTTAGGCGGTGTCCCAGCCGTCACACCTTGATATGTTCACATATGATCGCTGCACAGAGATAGAGACTTTCTGCCTCACACTGGACACGTTCTTCCCAGTTCTTGTCTGAAGCCTGTTGTTGAGATAGTTGATGAGTGTGTGCTTTGTCTCAGTTCCACTATAATGGGACACATCTTCACCCCTCAGTTCTCACCCCTTCACGGTGCCTTTGTGTTCCATATTTTTGTTCTCATTTCCAAAGTGTGGTTGTACAGTTGAAGTACTGGGTTTTTCGGAACCCAGCGGTGCCAGGGAACACACCCAAAGACTTCGAGTTCTTCCTGTTTCAGACTACAGAAACACAGTCTTCTTGGTGAAGTCAAAGATCGTATTTATTGGCTGCAGCCAGTAACAGGTATCCTAGAAGTACAACACGTGTATATTCTCAGGAGACTGCTCTCTTACGAAAACCAGCCTTCTCCTTATATACCAAATATTATGCTTTAGGCAAACATTCCTTGTTTTACGGTATGATCATTCACATGCATTCATTACAAAGGAAAAGACAGAGTCATAATGGCAAGGACATATTTCAGTTCGTTCAGCCCTTAATCAAATACCCGGCAAAGCTTAGCGCCTTCATCAGATATCGACGGACACCCAATAAAAACGGGCACCTCCTCCTCGTAAAACGGGTCATAAAGAGGGAAACAGGGGCAGGTGTGCAGAAGATTAGGCAGGGTTCGTGTCTGATGAAAAGGTTTCGTGATATGCTGGGCCCTGATACTAATCTCATTCGGCCGTGGGAAGGGAACTGACCAAACAGGTTTGGCCTTAGGCAGCGGAGTCGGTTCACCCAGGTCACCGAGGAGTCAGCGAAGGTGTGTGTGTCCTTCAGACCCATGCTTGGCCGTAGTCCTGTTGCCTATGAGAGGGCAATCACAAAATGGCTGTCGTCCTAAAATGGAGCTCGAGGTATTAGGACAGAAACTCTGATTTCAGGCGATCTCGTCACTCGAATGTGACGCAAATGCTTGTGCATAGTATCCTAAACATTCTTGGTCTGTTGATAAAGAAATCGTCATGTTAGAATCATGCCAGATACGTGGTTCCGAAATTTACAGTACCACACAGTTGGTTTCCTCTTGCTCTTTGTGGGTGTGCTATTGTCTGTGCCACTTTCATGACCTGCACTGCTGTCTGACATCTTGTAAAAGGTGTCTGTGAGGTCTGACACCCAAAGTGCCTCATTGCTCCCTTGTCTTTCCACTCTTCAATTGGTCCATTTCTGGGATGTCCCGGTGTCTGCTTTGTTCACCCTCTTTGATGAATAGGACAATAGCATTGTGTGCCACATCCCCCGCTCTCTATGCCAGCATTTCCGCCCAGCTCATCAGACAACTTCAGACCATACAGAATGCTGCCCACATCACTCCCCACCTTAGATACCTCCACTGAGTCCCCATCCAGAAGAGGTGCCAGTTCAAGATCCTCGCAGCGCCTACAAAGCTCTACACGATCTAGGAGCTGCCTACATCAACCATTGCCTGTATTTCCATCAATGTGCGAGACACCTACCCTCCTCCGGTGTAGCCTGTGTGCAGACCCCAGCTCCGTTGTGGCTGCAGTGGGGGCTGCTCCTTCACCTACATCGCCGCCAAGACCTGGAACGACATGCCCCTCCTTCTTCGAACAGCACCCTCCCTGGTGGACTTCAGAAAGAATATCAAGACCTGGCACTTCTACGGAGACGTCACACCCTCAGTGCCCAGATACCCCTAGGGGTGACAGGGCTGCGCTATACACATGCTGTTTGATTGACATCTCCGGATGTGGTGTGTCATTGATGACTGATCGTGAGGTCTTTCTTTGCCTTCAGTCCTCCATGCGTCTCTTTCTGTCTCTTGTATTCCCGTCAGTGGTGTGCGAGACATCCCTTTTCGTCTCCTTCCCTCTCGTGGCCTGTGGCCAGCTCACTCTCTAAGGGGCATATTATCAAGGACCGCGTTAAAAATTATCGCCGGTTTAGCGACACAAAACTGCTGCTAAAGCGGCGATAATGGCCTTGATAATATGCTCTATGGAATTCCAATAGAAGCCCATGTTCTGGTGTCAACATGGGCTCCTATTGGAATACTCCAGGGCATATTATCAAGCCCATTATCGCCGCTTTAGCTGCAGTTTTCTAAACCGGCGATAATTTTAGCGCCGTCCTTGATAACATGCCCCAAGGTGGTTGTGATAGGAGCCGGCGTTGCATGCTCCTCATGACCCGCACTCAAATCACCCCAGACCCTAAAAGTACTAAAAGCAGAATGTTTGTAACTTTGCGAAGCTGGTAAGGAAGCGCCCGTCTTTCTCGAGAACGGAAATGAGGCGTCCTTGGTGTACGTTCCTCTTCCGGTTCACATGAGTGCTCCCCCCTGCGTCTTGAGTTGTTTCTTGTTTGTTTATTGCGGTTCAGGGCTCTGTGCCCGCCGTCTTCATCAATGCGGCTCTTGTGTACTCTCCGTCTCTCCCTCTCTCTGTTTGAAAATGTGTTTGTGTCCTGCGGCTGTTGCTCGCTTCTCAGCATCTATTTCTGGGCGTTGGGTCTGGAGATCATGTGACGTGTCCTGCTCCTGCTAGCTTTAGGCTGCATCACCCTGCTGGCGGGGAGAGCTGCCGGGCGCACCCCTCTTTCTGCTACAATGGCCCTCTCTTTCCGAACAGACATACGCTGGATTGTGCTGGGTGGTAAATGCGTTTTCCTCAATGCGTGTAAATGATTCTCAGTGTCCTGTATTACTCATGCGGTGCATTGCCTCGTGGTTGTTTCTGTTTGCCTTTATTCATTTTAATCAGTTTCATGCTGACCAATGCTCTTGACCCACTTTAACCACACTTGGTTCATCTGCTTTCGTTTCATTGTATTTACATTTTTTATTTTTCACAAAGGCCACAACAAATCGAATCCTCGCGATGCCGTCTTCATTTTATTTTTTTGGCCCCTAATATAAAATGGTTCCCACTCTTATGCATTATAATATTTCTCCAATGGTTTAAATTTTGCAACAATCTCGTTTTATTCTTGTCACTCTCATGTGGCTGCAGGCTGCCAGCCTCACAGGACTTTGCGTGCCACGTCATCAGTACGCGTTATAGTAATTGGTGCTAACGTCTCTCTCAATAAATAGAAATGGAAGTCAGGCACCTTTCAGTGTGTATTTATTTACAATGATGGATATGAGGCTCAACTTGTACATAATGCACCAAAGACAAGTTCAGACTGACCACGATGGACCGCGGGTCAGATACAGGGACCGGTTCAGTCCGCCCAAACAGTCACCTTCAGACCTACATTATTTTTGAGAGCCAGAAAGTCTTCGCTGCACACAGGCACCATGGACTCATCAGTGACAGACAGCTGAGGACTAGGTCTCGGAGAAGCCGTCGATGAAGGCAGGAAAGGCTGACAGGGGTAAAAGCTCCTGTTTCTCACCCAAGTGGTCTTCAGCGTCAACGGGATTCGATCGATCGTAGCCACCGATAAACCTTCTACATTTGGACGTAGGAACTTTTCTGGAAGTTGGATTTCCTCAGCGGGTCAAGGCTTCGGGTTGAAGTCGAAGTGGGTTCAACGTCATTGGATGCTGGTTGACGGAGGTCCCACTGAAACAGATTTGCGGGTGCAGAGAAGAACGCGGTGGGGACTGCAGCAAACTGAACCCCTGAGGGAACAGCTTGGCAGGTTGGTCATGGTCCTGCGCCACCTCCCAGGGTAAAAAGTTGGCTAAAAGTTTCTAGTCACAGGTTTTAGGGTTAGGCAAAGAGGAGCACACTCTGACATCATCCAAGGGTTTAGGACCTTGGCGACAGCGCTTGAGGGCATGAACTCACTCCGGCAGACCCAGCAGAAGGGTCCAGGTCAGGTCCAGTTAAAACTGGTCAGAAGGAAAAACAGGAGAAAGGCCGCTTGAAGCTTGTGTAGTCCTGTAAGGGGGCAGCCAACTGACCCTTGGAGTCACCTCTCAGGTCCTGGGTGCATGGAAGCAGGCCCAGTCCACCTTGGTCTTCAGGCAGCGGGGCAGTCTGAATCTGCCTCAGGGCCAGCCGTGTTCTGAGAAGGGTACGGGGGATGCTTGTGTATTCCATGGTTTCCATATGGAATCGGTCAGCGATGCTACAGTTATAGCTCGTAGACGTTTTTACTGTAAGGAGAAGTGAAACTTTAACCTTTTACACGAGCTACTGTTAAATACCATGCGCCCTGCCTTTGAGGGTACTAAGGCCTTTCTTAGGGTGACATTAATACTCAAAAGGAAGGTTTAGGCCTGGCATAAGGGTCTATTTGGACTGATCTAACAGGCAGTTTAAAAGCTGCACCTCCCAGCTAGAAGGGCAGGCCTGGGGCTGGGTTTGCTGTGTCGCTGCAGTGGGTGGCACACTGAGGGCTGCAGCCCACTGGTGGCATTTTACTTACGGGCGCTGGGTACATGTGGTACCATAGACTAGGGACTTATAGGTATGTTAAATACGTCACTCAGGTGTAGACCCTTTTCATCCTGTTTAAAGTGGGAGCAGGAGAACTTTACTACTGGTTAGAAGAGGCAAAGTACACAGGGTTCTGTGGACAACAAAGGCAGTCTTGGTAACATTCTGGGGGAATACCCCACAAGCAATGGCCATTTCCTGCAATCCTTCCATCAAGAGCTTCAGGAATGCAAACAGGTAATAAATACCTTATACTCCAAATATGAAACCGTTCCATCTGTATGAGACAGTGTAGTACAAGGATGGTTCCGCTCGGTCCTGAAAAAAAGTGTTCCTTCTGCCTAACAGTGCAGGACAGTGTTAAAAGTGGCGAGTTTGGAATCCTGCACAGATGCCGTACGCCGCCCAGTGATTACACTGCTCACAAGGCTGCAATAAATGCAGTGTTTCTGGCGTTAGAGAAAGCTAAACCACATATGTCTCCATGGGTGCTCTCAGGTTCATCTGTCTGTGTTCAGGGCTAACCTACCTGGACCATTAGACATTGGATAGAGCCAAGAGGTGAAATCACAACATCTCAGCAGCCTTGGGATCAGATTGTGTCTCTGCAAAGGCAGTTTCCAGGAGTAGAGGACAAGAGACACTGACAGATTTCAGGTGAGGGATCCACACCAGAGGTGATCAGCCACACGTTATATGCTGCCAACGGTGCAGTTTAAAGGGTGAAGTTGTAGTCGTTATAAGGTCTCAGCCTAAAGTAGGTGCAAATACAGCACCAGCAAAAGAAGCATTACCTTAGGATGCTCGGTTCAGCTGCTGAACAGAGTAAGGCCCTTCCCAAAGGTGTCCCAGTGTAACATGAGTATTTACTGGGGACTGAAGGAAAACCCACAGTAAATATGACTGTGAGTTGATTTTTATTTTATTTTTATTTTAAAAGTTTTATATAGCGCTAGCTTGACCCGTAGGTATTAGAGCGCTTTACATACATACTGTAAAGAAAAACACACGGAAATTGCATTACAAAGTAGGCAGGCAGGAAGCAAAACCAGGGATAGAAAAAAATGCAGCATGGAAGACAAGGTGGTTAACACAGTCCGGTCACCAACTATCCTTGCATGTCAAGAGAGAGGAGAAAACTCGGATATTGAAGTCTAGGTTAGATGAGTGTCATATTCCAAATGAAGCATGTGGCTTAGATTTAATTTATAAACATAAAGGGGTCTGATCCAATACCGCCTACCTCATGGGGAGGAATCAGAGCCAACATGCACACGCTAGAGAATACCCCACAAGGCCAATAATACACATTATTGAATGAAAACACAACAAACACATTACTATAGTGTGCTCAGAGTATTTATCTGATTCCTAAGTTTATCAATATTTTTGGAATTTTTCATTTTCATGATTACCTCATCTATTTGGTACAGATAATACAAATATACACACAAGACATCATTTAATAATGGGTCAACGCAAATCAAACACAACTTTAAACACTCAAAAGCAATTTTTTGACCAAAGCACTATTTTCTGAGCTTGGTGAGTTAATGCCATTTTAGTCCAAATTAACCCCCACCTATCTTTGCATTGCCCCTATAGTCCACCTGGGGTTAAGAGTCCAGTATCATAATCCCACACTCAGTATAGCCCAAACGAGTTATTAGATCTTTGTGAACCAGTTGATTATTTTAAGGATCATATCCAATAATTTTTATGCTGAGATGGTACTCCTTGTAGATCCCCAGGAAAATGCCAACGCGTTAAAGGGGCGTATAAAGATTCTTTTAGAGGTCATCATTGCGTACAGACATCAATTGTGAATAGGACCCCTGACAGGAGCAGTAAATGAATAAAATTTAAAAACAGTCCTTTTTGCTGATATCAAGAAAGCCGCAAGTCGGCCGTACACACGCTGTGTGTACCAACACCGTTCGGCTCGGACTGAATGAGTCTCTTCGTCTTGTTTATCAGCCGCAAGTTGTTTCCCCAAAAACTGCCTTACCCTGCTATGGAAAAGGAATGTTTGGCCATCAAATGGGCAACAGACAAACTCAGATATTATTTGAATGTTAGATCTTTTGTGCGTTATACGGATCATGCTCCCTCACGTGTGGGTGCAGCAATACGAGTATTAATCCTAGACTGTTTCTTGTCCCTCCAACCCTTCTGATTTGCATTCTGATGTCTCTTTTTGGGCAGGAACAGCGGAAGGGGCTGACTCTTACACCTGCAGTGCCCTGTCCCCACACAAAAGGCTGATTACTCCCTACTAATAGTCTGGAGCCAGTGTTGGGAAGAAAATTCCTTTGTGCACTTCAAAGACCCTTCTTTGAAATCACCCCCACTTCAAAGGTACAACTGGGTATATGTACTGGGTCTCTGACCTACTCCAACTCTGGACCTACAGCTGAACTCTGTCTGAAGAACTTCTGTGCTGCATCAAGGACTGACACTGCTGGACTGCTTATCTGGAAGACCTGCTTTCTGCTGTGCTGCGTTGCTGCCTCCTGCTCTCTGACCCTGCTAGGGAGCGCTGAACTCTGCATTGGTACTGCTGTGATCTCCAAGGGCTTGTTGGCTTGACTCCTTTTGCTTGAGATTCAGGGATATCAAAGACTCCACCCCTGCTCCTGTGCCTGGTTCACTGGAAGTGGGCCCAGATACTTGCACCTGAGACATTGACACATCTTCAGTCTGGGTGTAGCAGAACAAGTTCTTGTCTCTGGCCCTTGGTTTCATCGGAGTTGGCCTGAACTGTTGACTTTGGCCGGGTCCAGTGTGACTAGATAACCCCGATAGGCGACTATTGCTTCTAAGTGCAAGAACTCTTTTTATTATTTAAAAATTCATAACTCAACTTCTACTTATTGAATATTTGTTGTTTTAGTGTTGATTTATTCATAAAAACATTCTCTAATTTTCTAAATGTGTATGAGTCTTTTTGTGGCATCTTCATTGTGTCACTGTGTGTGTGTTGCACAAATACTTTAAACCATCCCTCTTTAGATACACCTGACTGCTCTGTGCCACGCTACGAGAGGGTGAGCACAGAGTATCTTTTAGTGTTTATCTAGCTTACCCTAACTAGGATTGTAGTCCCCACCTGGACAGCATGCATACCTCTTTCAATTAGAGACCCCGTTTCTAATAACTACAGACCTGTGAGTCCAGAGGCTCTGTGACTCCTCTCCACAAGAGCTTCACCCAAAAAGAAGAAAACAAAAAGAGATTAGAAAGAAATAATGAAAAACAGAGCGAGAGAGACAGGATAATTAGACTAAAGACTACCATTATCCGCACAGGAGGAAGAAAAAGAGTGGAAAGGATGGAAGTCGGGCAAAGGAGGAGGAAAGACAGAAAAGGAGGAAAACAGGAGGAAAACAGGAGGAGCGGGTGTATAAACTCATGAATGGTGGTGGTGTCAGTAGAACGCTGAGGGAGAAGGAGAGGAAGACGGCCTGAAGAGGGCTGACAATGGGAGATCTGCTAATCAGTAGCTGTACCTCCCAAGACTGGATGTATGTCGTTACAACGCACACTTTTACAACGCATGCACTTACAACGCATTTTTTACAACGCAACATCCATTACAACGCATTCCATTACATAGCATGACACTACAACGCATTTTTAAAAACTACCTTTACAACGCATTCCATTACATCGCATACTACCTTTACAACGCATACCATTACAACGCATAATATTAAATTGCATTTAAGGTAAGTATTAGATAGTATAGGGGTAAAAATTACTTTTCTAACTCCAGGGGGTGCAACAGTAAGGTAAGTGTTGGATAGTATAGGGGTAAAAATTACTATTCTAACTCCAGGGGGTGCAACAGTAGGGAAAGTGTTGGATACTATAGGGGTAAAAATTACTATTCTAACTCCAGGGGGTGCAACAGTAGGGTAAGTGTTGGATAGTATAGGGGTAAAAATTACTATTCTAACTCCAGGGGGTGCAACAGTAGGGTAAGTGTTGGATAGTATAGGGGTAAAAATTGCTATTCTAACTCCAGGGGGTGCAACAGTAGGGTAAGTGTTGGATAGTATAGGGGTAAAAATTACTATTCTAACTCCAGGGGGTGCAACAGTAGGGTAAGTGTTGGATAGTATAGGGGTAAAAATTACTATTCTAACTCCAGGGGGTGCAACAGTAGGGTAAGTGTTGGATAGTATAGGGGTAAAAATTGCTACTCTAACTCCAGGGGGTGCAACAGTAGGGTAAGTGTTGGATAGTATAGGGGTAAAAATTACTATTCTAACTCCAGGGGGTGCAACAGTAGGGTAAGTGTTGGATAGTATAGGGTAAAAATTACTATTCTAACTCCAGGGGGTGCAACAGTAGGGTAAGTGTTGGATAGTATAGGGGTAAAAATTACTATTCTAACTCCAGGGGGTGCAACAGTAGGGTAAGTGTTGGATAGTATAGGGGTAAAAATTACTATTCTAACTCCAGGGGGTGCAACAGTAGGGTAAGTGTTGGATAGTGTAGTGTAATATTATGCGTTGTAATGGTATGCGTTGTAAAGGTAGTATGCGATGTAATGGAATACGTTGTGATGGTAGTTTTTAAAAATGCGTTGTAGTGTCATGCTATGTAATGGAATGCGTTGTAATGGATGTTGCGTTGTAAAAAATGCGTTGTAAGTGTAGTGCGTTGTAAAAGTTGCGTTGTAAATGTTGTTCCCCCCCAAGACTGGGACATCAGAGAGGCACTCGGATCCAACCATGCTCAGTGGGGAGCATGGCTTAGTCAGGTGAGCAGGTCAAACGAAAAGGGTATACAGTTCCTCTGTTCATAGAGGAGAGAGTGAAGGGTAATCTCCTCAGAATTAGACTAAGTGGGGAGTGGTGTTCAATAAGCCCAAAGGGTATAGGACTGTGTGGGGTGGGGGAACCCACATTGGTGGAACTAAAACCCTCACACACCCAGCAAGCTAGGTGTCATGCTTCATCATCTGGGTTTTGCTCCTCGTCGGGTCGGCGCTGCAATTCCCGACGGGCACCCAGAGATGGGGCTCTTTGGCGGAGATCTTTTGTTCCTTGCCGAGGGTGAGTGCAGGTGAGGGCCAGGGAGGTGTAGACGTTAGGTGGGTGTGGTTAAAAAGGGTCGGTTAGTCTGGATAAATGATTTTATTTGGTCAGTAAACCACCCTGTTAAAATGAAAAGAGAGGTGGTAGTCTTGACTAGATGGGTCAGGGACTACTCTACTCTACTCTGGTGGTCGACATGTTTCATGCCTTCTAGGTCAGGAGGATCCAACGGCAATTCATCAGGACCAGTGATTAAAACTATCTACAACTATGTGAGGGTGTGGTACTAATTATAAACAGTGATAAGGACTACCCTAAGTAAGTGTCGGAATAACTAGACTCTTACTATCTGGACCGGCCTATAGAAAAGGAAAAAGGGAACAAAACAAGCACCAGCGTACATTAAGACGCACACTTAGTCAAAATAAAAGAAGAAACAGGAGCCAAGGTCTCCTCGTATGCATTAGTGGAATGAACAATATAATTTACATATTGGTGGTCATGCATAGGTGGATGCATGGTGCAGAAACGTGCCAGGTGAGCAAATCTGGAATAACAATATATACAATTCATTAAAACCACTCAGAATCTAACCTTAAGTGCAAAGATGCTCACCTAAAGTATTCGAAAGTGCCGCTCCAGTCGGTACTTGGCGAGCTTCTTGGGGATGCGCACTTGCCTACTAGAGATAAGGGTAAAGGGTGAAGAGGCAAGGGGCTCATGCTAGGGGAGATGCATGCTCCTTGTTCCTGACGATCAAGGAAAAGGGAAGGTGTCAAGCTAACCCCCCGGGTCCCGTGATAGGCGAGAGGCTGATGCTCAGATGCGATGCATTCTGCCAGTTCGCTCTGTCATCCAGGACAGAGAAGCTAGTAAACACCCCGTGGGGGCCCGTGAAGGGAGTAACCACGGCCGCGGGACGATCCGTCAAACAGTCCCAGGCGTCTCGGGGGAGACAGCGAGGAGACCGGGAACGGGCCGTCACAGCAGCCGAGGGGCGCCGATCACAGAGACCCGAGGAGTCTCAGCGTCACAGATGGGAAAATAAGATGCTACTCACAGTTGAATCGCCCAAGGGTGGTGTAGAGACCTACCCTGCTCCGCCGAAACCGGGAAGTAGAGTCTGTTTCCCGCTACTCGGTTAAAAGGAATAACTCGTCACGCTAGATTGATGCTGATTGGTTAACGGGCACCGGCTGATGAAATAGACGTAGGATCTAATATCAAGGGTAAACAAAGGTGCCATCTTGGAGAGGGGTATGCCACTGAGATGTGGATAGTGTGTGTGGCGTAATAACGTCAAAGGGTCCTATAGAAACAGACGTAAACATGGGCTTATGAGTGTATGGATATGTACTTTCTCCAAATCAAACATTTATTGGGAAGTAATACTCGTGGATATAAATAGATATGGTAATATTATCACATATACTGGTGATGAAAGAGGTATGGCAAGTTGATGTGGCCTCAAATCATCTGGGTTTACTGCCGGCAGGCTAAGTAAGAAGTTAAATAAGTAGGGGTTTTTTTTTGACAAGAAGTTTAGCGATGGTGGTCTCATCAACGGAGACGACATTGGGCGCCATGTTGAAAAGTAGTTAAACGCCTGGAAACCAAGTATAATGATGAAAAGCAGGGCGCTGCAGAGCATCAATCTCCGGTTCGAATCACACATATGGTGTTATGATGTCATAGGAGAGGCGTGACAGGTAGAGGAACTGTAAATAAGTTAATTCCAACCTAATGGTGTGTATCGGGGAAGTGTTGCAGGGTAGTCAAGAATTTCCCAATCAATGTCACGAGTTAGCAGATGATACCCCTCCCTTTATGGAATACTACTCGAGGGTGCGATTGCAGTGGAGTAGAGGTGTCAAGGGAAAGTACTCTCAAACTCAGTGTTGTGGGGTATGATCATGGGAAAATTGTGTTTCTCCCTTAGGTTAAACTAACTGATAGGGATTGACATATAAGTGTCGTGTAAATGTCAATGAGTTAGAGAGACCCATGGTATGTCATCGTTAAGACCACGTGTATCAGAAGACAGTTTATGGACCCATCTTTGTTCCAATCTTAGAAGGGATTGTGGTGGCATGCCTGGATGTGATTCAAGGACAACCCATCTCAAGGAGTCTGCTGTGTGATGTAGATCCTTGAAGTGACAGTATAATTTTGTAGTTTCCTTGGAGCATCTGATATTACTTTTATGCTCTGTGATGCGTATCTTAATTGATCTTGTCGTCATCCCTATGTAATACAAAGCGCAAGGGCATTGTAGTAGATAAATGCAATTCTTAGAATTACAATTCGTGTGACGTTTCAATTTCCAGGTTAGATTGTCAGACAAAACCAATTCCTTAACGGTCATCGTTTGTTGGCAAGATGTGCAACTGCCACACGGGAAATGTCCTGTGACTGGCGGGAGGCCCCACAGGGTCGCTTGGGTGTTCTGTGCTGTTTTTTTGGGTCTGGTGTGGATCAAGATGTCTTTAAGGTTTTGCGTTCTCTTAAAGGCAAACCTTGGTTGTGGTAAAGTCAGATCTCCAGCCGCCAGAATCCCCCAGTGTTTCTTGATGACCTTTTTAATGTTGTTAGAAGATGGGGTAAAAGAAGTAACACAGGTCAGGATATCGGTTTGTTCATGGGTCTTTGTCTCTAGTAACACATCTCTAGGGTTATTCCTTGCCCGTTTCATCGCGTTATTGATAGTGACGGGGGGATACCCTCTCTCTTGTAGGTTACTGGCCAGGTTGTTTGCCTCTCTTTTGTAGTCCAACACAGAACTGCAATTTCTCCTTAGTCGGAGAAACTGGCCGAACGGCAGATTGTCCCTCAACGCTTTGGGGTGGTGACTGCTATATAACAACAGGCTGTTTCTGTCCGTTGGTTTTTTGTAGAGACTAGTGGTTAGGACTCCTGCCTCCAATCTGATGTCTAGGTCCAGGAAGGGAATGTGTGAGGGGGAGATGTGATTGGTAAATCTCAGATAAGGATTTTGGATGTTGATCCATTGGCAGAACTCATCACATCTGCTCATTGGACCCTTCCAAAGGATGAGGATGTCGTCAATAAATCGCCTCCATAGCATCAGATTCTCATTGAATGGGTTGTTGGGACTCTGAATGATTTCCTCCTCGAAGGCTGCCATATACAGGCAGGCTAGACTAGGGGCGAATGTGCTGCCCATAGAAGTCCCCTGGCATTGATGGTACAGTTCATTCTTGAAACCAAAAAAGTTCTCAGTTAATGCCAAGGATGCCAAGTCCATGATAAAGGACACCGGGGTGGGTGATGTCCATTCTTCCTTTCGTAGTGCCTCCTCGATCACAGTCAGGGTGGCTTGTTGTGGGATATTGGTGTACAGTGCCTCCACGTCTAGAGTGACGAGGAGGCTAATATCCCCATTAGGTGCCAACCCTTCAATTGTTCTTAAGATATCGCTGGTGTCTTTAATATAAGATGGTATTTTTTGGACCAGGGGTTGTAGGTAGTGGTCAACAAACCTAGATAGGGGCTCCAGGATTGAGCCAATTCCCGACACAATGGGCCTACCTGGGGTGGGAAAGGTTCCCTTGTGGACTTTAGGCAAGGTGTAGAAATATGGTGTTACAGGATTGGGTGTATTGAGGAAGTCTGCCTCTTTTTTAGAAATCCACCCATTGGTCTCAGCCTCGAGAGTTAGGCTATTAATGGTGTCCTTCAGTCTGGGAGTAGGGTCTATAGTAATCGGAGTGTAGTATTTCCGATCACCTAGTTGCCTCTGACATTCTCTCTCGTAGTCAAGGGTGGACTGGATTACTGTAGCCCCACCCTTGTCCGCTTGTTTGATGGTGATTGTGGGGTCATCTGCCAGGGCCCTGGCAGCATTCATTTCCTCCTTTGAGAGATTATAGAAGGTGTTTGACCTCTCTCGTGTCATGGCTAGATCCTTTATTATTGCTTTCTCAAATGTTAGTACTTCTGGGGGAACCATGCCAGAGTTGGGAGTGAAAGTTGAGGGATTATGTAACCCCGTATCTGTGGTATCAGGATCGTTATTTGATTTGTTGTGAAAGAAGGCTTTGAGGCGGATCTTTCTGAAGAAACTGTGCAGTTCGCAAGCTTCCCTGAATTTATCCACTTTAGGAGTCGGTACAAAGCCTAACCCTTTTTGCATCACTCGTAACTCAATGTTGTTGAGTGATCTTTCAGAGAGATTGATCACTAGGTCCTTCTGCCCCTGCGTTGGCTCCGGGTCTCCATTTGTGGCTGTGCTTGGTCTTGCCACTGCACATGTTGTGTTCCTCGCCTTCGCCCTCTTCCTCTGCCCCAGCCTCTGCCTAAAAAAGGTTGGGGGTTGGTTCCTGGGTAGAATTGGGGAGGACACGGGGGAAATGTGGGGTATTGCCAAAATTGAGTTTGTGGAGGTGGGCCAGGGAACATTGGTGCCCCTTGGTTGTAGAATGAGCGATTGTTCTTTCTCCTCTGGTTAGTGGAGTCCCAGCTACCCGAGCTTGAGTTACTGTTGTTAGAACCCCTCCTACTGCTGTTCCCAGATTCTTCATCACTCGAGTAATTGTTCCTGTTGGGTGTGAAGTCAGGTTTTAGGTATGGGAAGATTTTTTCCTTATCGAACCTGGAGATATCCTTTTGTAGTTTAGTGATCTTCTGTTTAAGAAGATACTCCCTATTCTCCGTTATTTCTGAATTGATTTCAGCTAGCTTCGTTTTGTATGTACTGTTAGGCACTGCAGATTTCATATTGGACTCTGCAGCTTGTATCCTTAATAACAAGGCATCTGCGAGTCGTTTTGCAGTGTTAATTATAAGTACTAGGAGGTCACGGGTACACTTCCAAGAGACTGCAGACCAGTCCTTCTTAAAAGGGGGGTCCTCCAGAAATAGCCGGGGAAGGATGTTCACAATCAGTCCATTGGGGGCAATGTTTGCCCTCAAATACTCAGTCATAACAGCGCCATGCATCGTTATCCTGAGCCATTCTTTTTTGAGGGATACCAGATTAGACCAGTCATCTGAGTGGGACACGTTTGCTGTTGCACCTTCTACTCCAAGGAGTGATGGTGTTCTGAGGATGTCTGAGACTGCATCCTCGCCATAGCTAATCCCTAATTCTCCCTCCATTGTGTTGAGGACGGGGGGGACAATGGCTACTAACCCAACGTGGAGGGTTAGTTGGTTGTGGAATGGGCCTACCAGTGTAAATTAACACTGTAGGTAACCTCAATCTTATCCTACGGTTAGCAAACCGCGCAAGGAATCGTTATCAAAAGAAGGAAGGATAAAACGTCAGAGACGGATGGGCTATATTTAATGAGGTCCAGTATACAGGCCCTGAACTGGTCAAACGAAAAGGGTATACAGTTCCTCTGTTCATAGAGGAGAGAGTGAAGGGTAATCTCCTCAGAATTAGACTAAGTGGGGAGTGGTGTTCAATAAGCCCAAAGGGTATAGGACTGTGTGGGGTGGGGGAACCCACATTGGTGGAACTAAAACCCTCACACACCCAGCAAGCTAGGTGTCATGCTTCATCATCTGGGTTTTGCTCCTCGTCGGGTCGGCGCTGCAATTCCCGACGGGCACCCAGAGATGGGGCTCTTTGGCGGAGATCTTTTGTTCCTTGCCGAGGGTGAGTGCAGGTGAGGGCCAGGGAGGTGTAGACGTTAGGTGGGTGTGGTTAAAAAGGGTCGGTTAGTCTGGATAAATGATTTTATTTGGTCAGTAAACCACCCTGTTAAAATGAAAAGAGAGGTGGTAGTCTTGACTAGATGGGTCAGGGACTACTCTACTCTACTCTGGTGGTCGACATGTTTCATGCCTTCTAGGTCAGGAGGATCCAACGGCAATTCATCAGGACCAGTGATTAAAACTATCTACAACTATGTGAGGGTGTGGTACTAATTATAAACAGTGATAAGGACTACCCTAAGTAAGTGTCGGAATAACTAGACTCTTACTATCTGGACCGGCCTATAGAAAAGGAAAAAGGGAACAAAACAAGCACCAGCGTACATTAAGACGCACACTTAGTCAAAATAAAAGAAGAAACAGGAGCCAAGGTCTCCTCGTATGCATTAGTGGAATGAACAATATAATTTACATATTGGTGGTCATGCATAGGTGGATGCATGGTGCAGAAACGTGCCAGGTGAGCAAATCTGGAATAACAATATATACAATTCATTAAAACCACTCAGAATCTAACCTTAAGTGCAAAGATGCTCACCTAAAGTATTCGAAAGTGCCGCTCCAGTCGGTACTTGGCGAGCTTCTTGGGGATGCGCACTTGCCTACTAGAGATAAGGGTAAAGGGTGAAGAGGCAAGGGGCTCATGCTAGGGGAGATGCATGCTCCTTGTTCCTGACGATCAAGGAAAAGGGAAGGTGTCAAGCTAACCCCCCGGGTCCCGTGATAGGCGAGAGGCTGATGCTCAGATGCGATGCATTCTGCCAGTTCGCTCTGTCATCCAGGACAGAGAAGCTAGTAAACACCCCGTGGGGGCCCGTGAAGGGAGTAACCACGGCCGCGGGACGATCCGTCAAACAGTCCCAGGCGTCTCGAGGGAGACAGCGAGGAGACCGGGAACGGGCCGTCACAGCAGCCGAGGGGCGCCGATCACAGAGACCCGAGGAGTCTCAGCGTCACAGATGGGAAAATAAGATGCTACTCACAGTTGAATCGCCCAAGGGTGGTGTAGAGACCTACCCTGCTCCGCCGAAACCGGGAAGTAGAGTCTGTTTCCCGCTACTCGGTTAAAAGGAATAACTCGTCACGCTAGATTGATGCTGATTGGTTAACGGGCACCGGCTGATGAAATAGACGTAGGATCTAATATCAAGGGTAAACAAAGGTGCCATCTTGGAGAGGGGTATGCCACTGAGATGTGGATAGTGTGTGTGGCGTAATAACGTCAAAGGGTCCTATAGAAACAGACGTAAACATGGGCTTATGAGTGTATGGATATGTACTTTCTCCAAATCAAACATTTATTGGGAAGTAATACTCCTGACCTAGAAGGCATGAAACATGTCGACCACCAGAGTAGAGTAGAGTAGTCCCTGACCCATCTAGTCAAGACTACCACCTCTCTTTTCATTTTAACAGGGTGGTTTACTGACCAAATAAAATCATTTATCCAGACTAACCGACCCTTTTTAACCACACCCACCTAACGTCTACACCTCCCTGGCCCTCACCTGCACTCACCCTCGGCAAGGAACAAAAGATCTCCGCCAAAGAGCCCCATCTCTGGGTGCCCGTCGGGAATTGCAGCGCCGACCCGACGAGGAGCAAAACCCAGATGATGAAGCATGACACCTAGCTTGCTGGGTGTGTGAGGGTTTTAGTTCCACCAATGTGGGTTCCCCCACCCCACACAGTCCTATACCCTTTGGGCTTATTGAACACCACTCCCCACTTAGTCTAATTCTGAGGAGATTACCCTTCACTCTCTCCTCTATGAACAGAGGAACTGTATACCCTTTTCGTTTGACCAGTTCAGGGCCTGTATACTGGACCTCATTAAATATAGCCCATCCGTCTCTGACGTTTTATCCTTCCTTCTTTTGATAACGATTCCTTGCGCGGTTTGCTAACCGTAGGATAAGATTGAGGTTACCTACAGTGTTAATTTACACTGGTAGGCCCATTCCACAACCAACTAACCCTCCACGTTGGGTTAGTAGCCATTGTCCCCCCCGTCCTCAACACAATGGAGGGAGAATTAGGGATTAGCTATGGCGAGGATGCAGTCTCAGACATCCTCAGAACACCATCACTCCTTGGAGTAGAAGGTGCAACAGCAAACGTGTCCCACTCAGATGACTGGTCTAATCTGGTATCCCTCAAAAAAGAATGGCTCAGGATAACGATGCATGGCGCTGTTATGACTGAGTATTTGAGGGCAAACATTGCCCCCAATGGACTGATTGTGAACATCCTTCCCCGGCTATTTCTGGAGGACCCCCCTTTTAAGAAGGACTGGTCTGCAGTCTCTTGGAAGTGTACCCGTGACCTCCTAGTACTTATAATTAACACTGCAAAACGACTCGCAGATGCCTTGTTATTAAGGATACAAGCTGCAGAGTCCAATATGAAATCTGCAGTGCCTAACAGTACATACAAAACGAAGCTAGCTGAAATCAATTCAGAAATAACGGAGAATAGGGAGTATCTTCTTAAACAGAAGATCACTAAACTACAAAAGGATATCTCCAGGTTCGATAAGGAAAAAATCTTCCCATACCTAAAACCTGACTTCACACCCAACAGGAACAATTACTCGAGTGATGAAGAATCTGGGAACAGCAGTAGGAGGGGTTCTAACAACAGTAACTCAAGCTCGGGTAGCTGGGACTCCACTAACCAGAGGAGAAAGAACAATCGCTCATTCTACAACCAAGGGGCACCAATGTTCCCTGGCCCACCTCCACAAACTCAATTTTGGCAATACCCCACATTTCCCCCGTGTCCTCCCCAATTCTACCCAGGAACCAACCCCCAACCTTTTTTAGGCAGAGGCTGGGGCAGAGGAAGAGGGCGAAGGCGAGGAACACAACATGTGCAGTGGCAAGACCAAGCACAGCCACAAATGGAGACCCGGAGCCAACGCAGGGGCAGAAGGACCTAGTGATCAATCTCTCTGAAAGATCACTCAACAACATTGAGTTACGAGTGATGCAAAAAGGGTTAGGCTTTGTACCGACTCCTAAAGTGGATAAATTCAGGGAAGCTTGCGAACTGCACAGTTTCTTCAGAAAGATCCGCCTCAAAGCCTTCTTTCACAACAAATCAAATAACGATCCTGATACCACAGATACGGGGTTACATAATCCCTCAACTTTCACTCCCAACTCTGGCATGGTTCCCCCAGAAGTACTAACATTTGAGAAAGCAATAATAAAGGATCTAGCCATGACACGAGAGAGGTCAAACACCTTCTATAATCTCTCAAAGGAGGAAATGAATGCTGCCAGGGCCCTGGCAGATGACCCCACAATCACCATCAAACAAGCGGACAAGGGTGGGGCTACAGTAATCCAGTCCACCCTTGACTACGAGAGAGAATGTCAGAGGCAACTAGGTGATCGGAAATACTACACTCCGATTACTATAGACCCTACTCCCAGACTGAAGGACACCATTAATAGCCTAACTCTCGAGGCTGAGACCAATGGGTGGATTTCTAAAAAAGAGGCAGACTTCCTCAATACACCCAATCCTGTAACACCATATTTCTACACCTTGCCTAAAGTCCACAAGGGAACCTTTCCCACCCCAGGTAGGCCCATTGTGTCGGGAATTGGCTCAATCCTGGAGCCCCTATCTAGGTTTGTTGACCACTACCTACAACCCCTGGTCCAAAAAATACCATCTTATATTAAAGACACCAGCGATATCTTAAGAACAATTGAAGGGTTGGCACCTAATGGGGATATTAGCCTCCTCGTCACTCTAGACGTGGAGGCACTGTACACCAATATCCCACAACAAGCCACCCTGACTGTGATCGAGGAGGCACTACGAAAGGAAGAATGGACATCACCCACCCCGGTGTCCTTTATCATGGACTTGGCATCCTTGGCATTAACTGAGAACTTTTTTGGTTTCAAGAATGAACTGTACCATCAATGCCAGGGGACTTCTATGGGCAGCACATTCGCCCCTAGTCTAGCCTGCCTGTATATGGCAGCCTTCGAGGAGGAAATCATTCAGAGTCCCAACAACCCATTCAATGAGAATCTGATGCTATGGAGGCGATTTATTGACGACATCCTCATCCTTTGGAAGGGTCCAATGAGCAGATGTGATGAGTTCTGCCAATGGATCAACATCCAAAATCCTTATCTGAGATTTACCAATCACATCTCCCCCTCACACATTCCCTTCCTGGACCTAGACATCAGATTGGAGGCAGGAGTCCTAACCACTAGTCTCTACAAAAAACCAACGGACAGAAACAGCCTGTTGTTATATAGCAGTCACCACCCCAAAGCGTTGAGGGACAATCTGCCGTTCGGCCAGTTTCTCCGACTAAGGAGAAATTGCAGTTCTGTGTTGGACTACAAAAGAGAGGCAAACAACCTGGCCAGTAACCTACAAGAGAGAGGGTATCCCCCCGTCACTATCAATAACGCGATGAAACGGGCAAGGAATAACCCTAGAGATGTGTTACTAGAGACAAAGACCCATGAACAAACCGATATCCTGACCTGTGTTACTTCTTTTACCCCATCTTCTAACAACATTAAAAAGGTCATCAAGAAACACTGGGGGATTCTGGCGGCTGGAGATCTGACTTTACCACAACCAAGGTTTGCCTTTAAGAGAACGCAAAACCTTAAAGACATCTTGATCCACACCAGACCCAAAAAAACAGCACAGAACACCCAAGCGACCCTGTGGGGCCTCCCGCCAGTCACAGGACATTTCCCGTGTGGCAGTTGCACATCTTGCCAACAAACGATGACCGTTAAGGAATTGGTTTTGTCTGACAATCTAACCTGGAAATTGAAACGTCACACGAATTGTAATTCTAAGAATTGCATTTATCTACTACAATGCCCTTGCGCTTTGTATTACATAGGGATGACGACAAGATCAATTAAGATACGCATCACAGAGCATAAAAGTAATATCAGATGCTCCAAGGAAACTACAAAATTATACTGTCACTTCAAGGATCTACATCACACAGCAGACTCCTTGAGATGGGTTGTCCTTGAATCACATCCAGGCATGCCACCACAATCCCTTCTAAGATTGGAACAAAGATGGGTCCATAAACTGTCTTCTGATACACGTGGTCTTAACGATGACATACCATGGGTCTCTCTAACTCATTGACATTTACACGACACTTATATGTCAATCCCTATCAGTTAGTTTAACCTAAGGGAGAAACACAATTTTCCCATGATCATACCCCACAACACTGAGTTTGAGAGTACTTTCCCTTGACACCTCTACTCCACTGCAATCGCACCCTCGAGTAGTATTCCATAAAGGGAGGGGTATCATCTGCTAACTCGTGACATTGATTGGGAAATTCTTGACTACCCTGCAACACTTCCCCGATACACACCATTAGGTTGGAATTAACTTATTTACAGTTCCTCTACCTGTCACGCCTCTCCTATGACATCATAACACCATATGTGTGATTCGAACCGGAGATTGATGCTCTGCAGCGCCCTGCTTTTCATCATTATACTTGGTTTCCAGGCGTTTAACTACTTTTCAACATGGCGCCCAATGTCGTCTCCGTTGATGAGACCACCATCGCTAAACTTCTTGTCAAAAAAAACCCCCTACTTATTTAACTTCTTACTTAGCCTGCCGGCAGTAAACCCAGATGATTTGAGGCCACATCAACTTGCCATACCTCTTTCATCACCAGTATATGTGATAAATTACCATATCTATTTATATCCACGAGTATTACTTCCCAATAAATGTTTGATTTGGAGAAAGTACATATCCATACACTCATAAGCCCATGTTTACGTCTGTTTCTATAGGACCCTTTGACGTTATTACGCCACACACACTATCCACATCTCAGTGGCATACCCCTCTCCAAGATGGCACCTTTGTTTACCCTTGATATTAGATCCTACGTCTATTTCATCAGCCGGTGCCCGTTAACCAATCAGCATCAATCTAGCGTGACGAGTTATTCCTTTTAACCGAGTAGCGGGAAACAGACTCTACTTCCCGGTTTCGGCGGAGCAGGGTAGGTCTCTACACCACCCTTGGGCGATTCAACTGTGAGTAGCATCTTATTTTCCCATCTGTGACGCTGAGACTCCTCGGGTCTCTGTGATCGGCGCCCCTCGGCTGCTGTGACGGCCCGTTCCCGGTCTCCTCGCTGTCTCCCTCGAGACGCCTGGGACTGTTTGACGGATCGTCCCGCGGCCGTGGTTACTCCCTTCACGGGCCCCCACGGGGTGTTTACTAGCTTCTCTGTCCTGGATGACAGAGCGAACTGGCAGAATGCATCGCATCTGAGCATCAGCCTCTCGCCTATCACGGGACCCGGGGGGTTAGCTTGACACCTTCCCTTTTCCTTGATCGTCAGGAACAAGGAGCATGCATCTCCCCTAGCATGAGCCCCTTGCCTCTTCACCCTTTACCCTTATCTCTAGTAGGCAAGTGCGCATCCCCAAGAAGCTCGCCAAGTACCGACTGGAGCGGCACTTTCGAATACTTTAGGTGAGCATCTTTGCACTTAAGGTTAGATTCTGAGTGGTTTTAATGAATTGTATATATTGTTATTCCAGATTTGCTCACCTGGCACGTTTCTGCACCATGCATCCACCTATGCATGACCACCAATATGTAAATTATATTGTTCATTCCACTAATGCATACGAGGAGACCTTGGCTCCTGTTTCTTCTTTTATTTTGACTAAGTGTGCGTCTTAATGTACGCTGGTGCTTGTTTTGTTCCCTTTTTCCTTTTCTATAGGCCGGTCCAGATAGTAAGAGTCTAGTTATTCCGACACTTACTTAGGGTAGTCCTTATCACTGTTTATAATTAGTACCACACCCTCACATAGTTGTAGATAGTTTTAATCACTGGTCCTGATGAATTGCCGTTGGATCCTCCTGACCTAGAAGGCATGAAACATGTCGACCACCAGAGTAGAGTAGAGTAGTCCCTGACCCATCTAGTCAAGACTACCACCTCTCTTTTCATTTTAACAGGGTGGTTTACTGACCAAATAAAATCATTTATCCAGACTAACCGACCCTTTTTAACCACACCCACCTAACGTCTACACCTCCCTGGCCCTCACCTGCACTCACCCTCGGCAAGGAACAAAAGATCTCCGCCAAAGAGCCCCATCTCTGGGTGCCCGTCGGGAATTGCAGCGCCGACCCGACGAGGAGCAAAACCCAGATGATGAAGCATGACACCTAGCTTGCTGGGTGTGTGAGGGTTTTAGTTCCACCAATGTGGGTTCCCCCACCCCACACAGTCCTATACCCTTTGGGCTTATTGAACACCACTCCCCACTTAGTCTAATTCTGAGGAGATTACCCTTCACTCTCTCCTCTATGAACAGAGGAACTGTATACCCTTTTCGTTTGACCAGTTCAGGGCCTGTATACTGGACCTCATTAAATATAGCCCATCCGTCTCTGACGTTTTATCCTTCCTTCTTTTGATAACGGTTAGTCAGGTGAGCAACCATATAAGGAAATGGATGAGACTTACTTACATGGGGCGGCGGGAAAGAAGGCTGTTTAATGGTGGGGATCGCTTATTTTTTTAGTTACTTTTTTGATTCTTTTCATTATTTATTCGGCACTGGATTGAAGTAAACTCCTGGAAGTCTGCTTTGGAGAGTTTACCCATGTATTTGGGAAATCTGAAGATATTAAAGAGGGGAAAATAGACTTGTAAGTGAGAAGAGCAGGACCTCACCTGAGAGTTCATGTGTTACTTCCCTTGTGTTACTTGCTGTGAGAATCAGTTCCAGTATTGAATTAAGAACGAAGAGTGAAAAGAAATACCAATATGGTGCCTAGAGAAAAAACAAAACAGTATGTGATAAAGGGAGGCAAGACAGAAGAAAGAGAAGGATAGGAGCAAAAGAGGAAGGTAAAGAAGATACACTTACCTGACCTTGTTTCTTTGCCAACAGTCTCGGGTTCCCATCAAGAGAGATAAGACCCTAGATGGAGAGAAGAAGAAGGAATATTGAATGAGAAACACAAAAGAAGATCATAAACGAGACAACATCTGAAATCATATCAATTATATTAACAGAGACAATTGCTTAACAATAAAGAAAATAAAGCAACACAAACTAAGTGGTGTAACATGTTATTTGTACAACATCTTCTATCACAGGGGTTCTGTCCCTTACCCCATGTAGGAAAGTAGGATCTGCTTTCATGGTCACCCCCACTTTTTGCTGGTGTCATTATGGTGTTCTGACTATTCTGATTGGGATCCTGCTAATCAGGACACCAGTCTCTGTGCTTCCTCCCTAAATTGGACATGTTGAGTATTTAGGTACACCCCAGATTGACTGCTGATGTACCCTTGTATGTCCCTAGTATATGGTACTAAGGTACCCAGGGAATAGGTACACCAGGGATCCCCCATGGGCTGAAGCAAGTATTATGACACCCATGGGAGACCACTCAAACTGTGACTACAGGCCTGCCATTGCAGCATGTGTGAGCTGGTGCTAGCACCACTTATGACAGATACAAGTTTCCTTATATCTGAGGTCACTGCACTTAAAACCTATAAATCACCCCTAAGGCAGGTCGTTCAATCCTGAAGACAGGGTGCTCGGTTATAAGTGCAAGGGTGCCCCTGTATGAGCAAGACACCCCTACAACCTACGGAGTCCATTCTCCTGGATTGTAAGTGCATCACCCATTAAGATCCTTAGAGTAGCCATGCATCATTACATGATGACCATCTCTAAACTGGCTGTAACGAACCCTGTCATATTTGCTCTCAAACATGTTTGAATCATACTCCAACACTGTAGCCGGTGTGGGAGGTATGATTCCATGCATTCTAAAGCTCCTCCAAGAGGCCCTCAGTGCTCCCAGTACCAGTCTTCTAAACCCGGACAGCAAACTATGGCTGCTGCCAACCAGAGACACAATTCTGCCCTCCTGTTGCTGGGCCAAGCTCGAGCAGGGGAAGGTAGGACAATAGGTTTCCTGTCACAGGGAGATGTGACCACCTCCCAGACAGGATTTACTGTATTGGGCTGGGATGGGGGTGCTTGCCAGTGCCACTAGACTGCTTTGAAGGGCACATTGGGTGCCCTCCTTGCATACTCCATTTGAAACCAGTTTAGGCAGCTGTTGGCTCCTGCTCTGGCATGAAACCGGACAAGAAACATCAGAGTATCGTCCCTACTGTCCAACCCCTCCTGTGGGAGGGACCCCTGAATCGTCCCAGCCCTTTCCTTAGGGTACTTAAGGGCTTGCCTGTGGGTGGTTCCTTAGATTCTTCATGGGACAAGATTTAGATCCAAAACCACTTCATTTTCAACCATCTGGGCACTTTGGACTTCGCTGGACTATGCTTTAGGAACCAAGGCTGCAACTGGGAAGAATCTTGCTGCTCCTGGTCTTGTTGTCCTGCTAGTTTTCAGCATTGTCTATGCCTGTGCTCCATATAGGTGTTTCTACAGGCTTGTGGACATCCAGGACACCCGGTGAATCTCCCTTCAAGTGAAGGAGTCACTTCCCTGCATCTGCAGGCACCGCAATGAAGCTGACCGGTCTGCTGTTATTGAGATCCTACGGACTCCGAAAGGTTCAGCAACTCCCATGAGACCTGTAGTGCTTTCACAGCAAGTTTGAAGTCAGTATCCCTCGTCAGAACTGCTGGATCAGTACTCATGTGCACTGCATCCACTTGCCGTTGCCAAGGCATGTTTACTCTTTTCACCAGAGATATTCGAGGCTCCAAGAATTTCCAGCCTCAAGCATCTCATGCAACCAAGATCTTCACCTGCAGCACATCCTCTGCACCGTGGGCCTTCATCCTTTGGTGAGCTGCTTGAGGTCCTCTTGCGACTCCTGTGCCTTCAGCCCATGGTTCCTCTTGAGGCTTTTCTTTGGCTCCAGTTGGCTCCCCTGCTTGCTTGGGACCTGCTCTGACTTACCTGCTTGTGCTGAGTCACTTGGACCTTGCTGGTCCCAACACCGCACCTTTTTCGCATACTACATTTGTTGCCGTTGCCAAGGCTTATTGGTACTCCCGACAGACACTGACCCCCTGGCTCCTGACATCCGATGTGGGACAGCTCATGAATGGCTCCTGGTCTTCCACAGCCTGGTCTACACAGCTGCAGCTTCAAGGTCACCGTCAACTCTCCTGCACCTCTGACATCGGTGGACATTCCTCTTCCGTGCCTCCTGGTCACTCCTGAGTGGCATAGACTGTCCCCTCTGCTTGCAGGTACCTCTCATCTTGAATCCACCTTTGGATTCTACCGTACTCTTTTACTTTCTTCACCAGCGGCATCTTCACTAAAGTCTTCCACTGTGGTCTACAGCAGTTTTCGACATCACTTCGCACCTATGCACCCGGCTTTCCTGGTGTAGGTATCCTGGTTCCTGGGGTATCCAAGGGTGGGGTGACTCTCCAACCTTCCATCTTCCACTGGATTTCTTCAGAGTCCTCTGGGAAGAGACCTTCTTAAAAACTGCAACCGCGACTGTTAGAATATGTTCTATCGCCCCAAGCAGGGAAGGCCATCAAGGGATTGATTAGTCTACCCTGGCTTTCGGCTGGGAGAGGGTGTGTTCGATTTGGCTTTTTCAGTGGGTTTACCCCCAGACATTTTGCTTTTTGACCTCCTGTTTTGGACCCTGATTTTGTTGTTTTTGGGACTCTGGGAAATTTACCACTGCTATTCAGTGCTAAAGTGCATATACTCTCCATGTAAATTGTGTTTATGGATTGGTGATTCCATGATTGGCATATTTGATTTACTGGAAAGTCCCTAGTATCATACCATGTGTGTGCCCAGGGCCTGTAAATCAAATGCTGCTAGTGGGCCTGCAGCACTGATTGTGCCACCCAAATGAGCAGCCTGTAAATGTAACTCAGACCTACCACTGCAGTGTCTGTGCGCAGCTGGTACTGCCATGTGAACCTGGCAAGTGCACCCACTTGCCAGGCCCTAAGGTAGGCCCAAGTTAGCCCCATGGACAGGGTGCAGTGTTTGTGAAAGGTACAACATGTACTGAGGTTTGTGACATGTCCTGATAGTGAAATACAGTGTTTTTCGTTTTTCACTATTGAAAGACAATATGTCCTATAGGCTATAATGGGAGTTTATTTATAACATCTTATAAATATAATTTCCCATTGGGACAAGATAGAAAGATGGAGTTCAGTATGTCTGAACTCAGAATATAAAAATGCATCTTTTAGTACAGATATTTTGTATATTGTGTGTGAAAATACCACTTTTAGAAAGTGGGAATTTTCTTGCTTAGCCATCCTGTGTGCCTCTGCTGGTTTGTGGATTGACTGTCTGGCTTTGGAGTGACAGGGGATGGGGATGTGTATTCTCTCAGATGGCCACCGGGGAGAGGTGTTGATGTGTGTAGGAAAGTGGGTTTCTGTTGCAGTAATCCCCCCCACACTGTTTGCCAGACTACTGATGCACTTTTACTTGATGTGCCCTGGGTCCCTGCCTATCAGGTTCCCAGGGCCCGTGTTCTTCCCCCAAAACAAACCGAATTGTCATCTCTGGCCACAGGTCAGCCCCTGGTAAATGGTACCACAGGTACGCAGGGCACTGTGACCAGAGAAGGCCTCTAAGGGCTGCAACACTTTTTCTGCCACCCTTAGAGGTCCTGTATCACTAAGCTCACACACTGCCGTTGCAGGCTGCATGTTTTGGTGCAGAACAAAGTGAAGAGTCGACATGGCACATATCCCTGTGTATACAGCTGTGCAACTCGCTATAACCTGCAAGTTGCGGGCCATTACAGATTCATGAACATATCCCTGTGTGCCATGCCTACAACCCACTGCCCTGGCATAGGTCAGTCACCCCACTAGTTGGGTGCACTATACCAGTGGTGAGCAGGAGCCCTGTACCCCCATAGTGTCTAAGTCCGTTCTTAGACATTGTAGGTGCAGTGCTGCCATTAAGAGTATATGGTGCTGGGAGTTTATCATTACGAACTCCACAGCACCATAATGGCTGCACTGAAAACTGAGAAGTTTGGTATCAAACTTCTCAGCACATTAAAAACACACTGATGCCAGTGTGGGGTTTAATGAACAATGCACACAGAGGGCATCTCAGAAATGCCCCCTGAAAACTAACCCACCTCTAGTGTCCCGACTGAGTGGCTGATTGAGCTGTCATCATCAGACATGTTTCTGGACCCCTGGGTCGAGAGCCTGCTGCTCTCGGGGGCCGAAACAATGCACATCCTGGGACGAGGTGCCAAGCCTCCTCCCCCAGGATGGGCAGGGTTCACGAAGGGGACGCTTCAAAGGCTTGCTGCCTTTGTAAGCTTCCCCAGGCCACTTGCTGCTCTCAGCAACTGGTCCGTGCTGGTTCTACCCCCCCCCCACTTTGGGCGGGAAAACCAGCGGGAAAAACAAATGAGGGAAAGAGGTGTGCCCACCTCTGCCAACTCCACCCCTCAGATGGGGGAGGCGAGATGAAGCACAACTCTGAGACCCTGCCATCTTGAGGATGGGGGACCCAACCAACCAGGGACAGGTCCCTGACCCCCTCCCACTGGAGGGTGGCACGATAGTGGGAGTACCCACCCCAGGGAAGGGACCCATCGGTCCCTGCCCTTTACCTACCTGTAACGCCCCTAAATCTAGTAATTAGGGGGCACCCTGAACCTTGCTTCCTCAGATCCAGAAACAACATGAAGAAAAGAAGAAGGACCAAACTGCCGTGCAGCCAGCTAACAAGTGGAAGACGCCCACTGACTTGGCCCCAGCCCTACAGGCCTGTCTCCCCTCGAACCTGCTCCTGTGAAATCCCGGCGTGTCCTGCAGCCAGCAACCTCGAAAACCCAGAAGGACCTGCCTGCCTTCACTTCCAAAGACTGCTTCTCCAATGAACACCGGATTTGTTCAAACAGCAACCTCTGGTAGCAGCCAGAAACTAGGAATCCAGCCCAATCTGCACCCGTCGAACCCGGCCCGAGCTCGACTGGAAAAACACCACGAGAAGTTCGCCCCGGTGATCCTGACCCGAGATCCGGCGACCCCTAACCTGCCTCAAGCCTCCAGCCGACGCCTGCAATCTAAATCCAGAAGCTCCCCTTACCCCGACCAGGAGCTGGTAAGAAGGTCCGACCCCAAAAGGCACCCCGCAACCGACACCCTATGGCCTTGTGTGCCCTAACCAATGGTGCCTAACCAACCCTTAACTTCCCAACTCACCTCTCGAAGTGGTGGTCGCACCCAGAAGTCCTTTGTCTCCCTTCCTGCATTGCTTTTGCAAACCGGAGATTCTCCATAGAAAACAACGGGGCGCCCGACATCGAAACAGCACTCAGTACCTGGCCACCTCAGTGCCGCTGAGGGTGCACCTTTTGAGCTACTTTGTTTCCCCATTTGCCCTAACCTAAACCCTAGGAGCTTTGCTCCCACAACCCAGTGGCCTGCTTGCCAGCAGCCACCAACCTGAGGCCCCCTATCCCCCATCGGATAACATGGGGCGTCAACACTCTGCACCTGTTGGACTTGGCCCTTCTGGCAGGATCACCCCTAAACTTTTTGCAATTATCCTAGCTTTTTCCCTATGGAGTGTTAGTGGTTTTAGACCCCTAGGCACTTTAACACTGTGTCCCAGTGTAAAGTACCTGCGCTCTGTGTTACATTTAGTGAGACTGACTTGCCCTCCCATAGGAATGCATGGGGAATGTGTGTGTCCATGGTAGTCCTGATGCGTGGGGAGTGCAGGGTCGAGTTTGGTATGTGCGAACTCATGCGATTAAATGCTGCGCGATGATGTGTGCGGCGTTACTGTGTCTAGTGTAGAAGTGCCACTTCTAGAAGCTGGCATGTCTGTGTAATAAATGTGAAGTGACTGTCTGGCTCGTGATTGGCTGGTGCGCCTGGCTCTACGAGTCAGGATGGGTCTGCCCCGGTGGTGAATGGAGAGATCTGCATGCTGATGGGTGGGAGGAGTACACCTGGGACCTGAATATGGCTGGGCCTTCCCTACACAATGCTGGCTCCGCCCCCTGTGGTGCGACTGATGTCCCTAGCCTGTCCAGTGAATGGGGAGAAGGGCAGAGCACAACAGAGTGCTCCAAAACCAGTTGCATCTGGCTTTTCCATAATCCTGCAGCCTGAGACAAAGGAAACCTGTGTATAAAAAGGGGCTGTGACCCCATGTAAAATGTTCGTCTGATCCTAACTGGACGGGGGGCCTGCTGCTGCTGGGCGCCAGGAGGACCACCACTGGGGACTGCCTCCCTGCCTGGAGGGCCCTGTGAGCTGGCCCCTGGGCCCAGCCCTTGCCCCCCTGCCCCCTGAAAGACTTTCCCTGAACCTTGCCGTCCTTGGAGGAGCGCTTTGTCTTCCATGGCCAAGAAGCGCTTTATTTTTATTTGCTGAAGAGCGCCTTCGTTGGGAGCAGCAGCGCTGAGCTGCGATAATTTACGAGGGAATCCTGACGTAGGGATTCCCCCGCTGTTGTGCCTTTTTGAGCGTGTGCCCACCCCGCCTTATATGGTGATTTCCTGACGGAGCCTACCCCTCATTGCCTGCTTCGCTGTGTCTCTGGACTGCGGGTGCCCACCCGCGTATTTGCCTGCTGTGCGTGGTTCTGGAAAGCGGGTGCCCACCCCGCATTGCGGTGCTCGTTGGCGGGTGCCCACCCCGCTTATGACATAATCGCAACGGGAGCCTACCCCGTATCGTCGCTGCCGCCGAGAACACTGGGCAGCCGCGCTGCCCGCGGCGACCCGGAAGTGGACCTTGGCAGCCTTAGTTGCGGGCGGGGCTGGAGAGGAGCCCGGAAGAGAAGCGCCGCGTCCAAAGACCCAGGCGGGAGCCCATCCCACACTGGGATGTGCTGCCTTGAGGGTTTGGAGCCCGGCAGGGTCCGCATCCAAGTCCCGGGTCCCAGGAGGGGGCCTGGGTGAAGAGAGCGCGTCGGTTGGGCGTAAAGAAGCAGACGGGAGCCTACCCCGTGCTCCCGTGCTCGTGGAGAGCACCGCCTTCCTTCCAGCCTCACCTGCCGGCGAGGAGACCGCCGCAGATGGAGCGGAGTCCCCAGGAGCAAGCCCGGTGAGTCTAGAAGGGCTGGGGGGCTCCGTGGGGACTATTGTTGGTGCCAGATAAAGGCACAGGGCAGTTCTGCCTTTAGAGCGGCCCCGGATGGCAGCAGGCCACTCCAACCCCGGGGGCATGTTTTATTAAAAGCTCCAGTCCGCTCCAGTGGGGGCATTATTCTTTTAGAGCCCAGAGGGGCTCCACCGAAGGGGGCATTTTTAGTCTAGAGCCCAGAGAGGCTCCAACGTTTGGGGGCCACGTTTATCGGCAGAGCCTGTGCATGGCTCCATCGAGGGCCATAAGTGTCCTAGGCCGGCCCAGTGGGGCTCATGCTTTATTTGAGTACTTCAGGAGCCAGTGCGCTCCAGGGGGCATGATTATTTACAGAGCCCCGTGTGCCTGCAACACGCTGCATATTTGTTCTAAAGGCACAGTGGTGCCAGGCCTTATCTGATTCTCAGCTGCCCAGCACTTAGTGGGCAGCTGCAACGTTTAGGTTGTGCCCCTGTGCGCTGTTGCTTACGCTGCTTTGGCAGCCCAGCCCTGACATTTTGGACAAAGGGCGTTTGAGCCCCTGATAGGCCAAGTTGGCCTGGGGACAGTTTCTCTGCGTTGTGCCCTCACCTAGGGTACATGGTTATTTCTACATGTGTACGTTTGCGCAATGTGCATTGCCTTTATGCTTATGTCTATTTCTAAATGTGTCAATGCTTAGGAGATTGTTTTCCTAGAATAGGTTGTGCTAGTGAGTTCATGGTTCCCTGCGTGATACAGGCCTAAGGTGTTTAGGATTGCATAGGGTGTACTTACCTTTTACCAGTAGGTACTGGTTGTGCTCTACAGTTATAAATTGTGTACAGTTGATATATGTTTTTGTTGGACCCGGCCTCGTGGCGTGGGCCATCCAGACCCGTAGCGACACCAGACTGACCTCTACACCCCACACAACCCTGATTAACGTAGCCTACCCGACCCAGTCCACACCTGGTCCCCCATAGAACCCGGGGCTACCCCCATCCTTCCCTCCATCTTCCCGACACCGGGCACCCTCCCCCCTCCATCGGCCTCACGGCCTCCAGTGACCAGGCCCCGCACCCCAGATGGCCGCCCTCGACCCAAGCGCAACCCAGGCCTAGTCGCGCCATGCCGGCTGGGGGGAGAGAGAGAGCTCCTGGGGAGCAGGAGAGGGAGGAGTAGTTTCACTCACACCTGGCCTCCTCTCAAGAGATAGTTTCGATCACCCCTCCGGCCACCCTGAAGGCTGGCTCCATGCCTGCTGCCTGTCTGGGATCCCTCCCGACCCCGCCTTGAAAGGATCAAAGGGCCGCATGGCAAGAACCCCCAACAAGCGACCCCCAGGTGCTAAGACCCTGCCCGGTAGGACTCCGGACATCAAAGAGGAGTCGACCTATAACAAGGGGCGCCCTGGGACCCTCGGCAGTTGAATCCTGGAACGAAACGAGCCCTGCTGACGTGGTCGCGGCTGAAAGAACATCCTCCCAAAGTCCGACGGAACTCTTGGAACCTCGGTGAGCCCTGCAGACAGCGTCGCGGCTCCACCTGGCAGAGAAGGACTTCTGCCTAAAAACATCCGAGCCCTGCTGACGTGGCCGCGGCTCCCCTTGCACCCTTGAGAACTCTGAGCCCTGCTGATCGACTCGCGGCTCCTGGAAGATTGTCCGACCTCCAACACCCTTACTCGAGCCCTGCAGACTTGGTCGCAACTCAAGAGACATTCTGGTCCGGCTGGACCCCAAATATCGTTTCGTATCCCCCGGCTCGAGGATTGAGAGCCGTGCGCCGGATACACAACCGCATTGACCCAGATCCTAAGACAGTCCCGCTACCCCTACCCCGACCGAGACTTTGTGAGCCCTTGCTCTACTTGTACAGACTCCTCTGTGGATCATAAAGGTCCTGATATTTCTAGATAAAGAATACGTACTTCAGAATCTACGGTGTGGTGTCTCTGTGTTGCATGGTGCTAAATCAGCGTGTACGATCTTAGGTACGGGACCCAGCCCTGAAGGGGGTCTCCTGCCAGTGCTCGGCTACCTCTCCCGGGAAAGGCGGGTCGCAGGGTGGTCAGGTACATATTCTGTCCTTCCCTGAGGCTGGCCCTTCTAACATTGGTGGCAAGCGACGGGATCCGAGCCCACAATCTAGAGATCGTACAGTGAACAGCTGACGCACTACCGAACAAAGACGGCAGAAGAAACCACCATGAGCACCACTGAAACCGACGCGAGTGCTACGTTTTGTGCACAACGGTTAGAAGAATACACACACAAGGAGCTGAAACAATTTTGCAGACAACGGAAGATGGCTACCACTGGTCTGAACACCAAAGAAGACATGCAACAAGCCCTGAAAGCCTGGGTGGAGTCCGGAGCCTCCCTTCCCCGACTGGACAAAGTCGGTGAGGAGACAGAGCGGCCGGACGAGCTCAGGAACTTCCCGAGAACAAGCAATAACCCCCAGGCACAAAGCAACGCAGCGGATGGGGGCTGGTCCCCGGAAGACGTCACAGACAGGGAAAGGGACCGAAGTCATGAACTGGAAATGGCCAAACTGAAAATAGAAGGCGAGAGCAGGCTAGCCGAAAAGAGGCTGCCGGTGGAACAACTACGAGTACAAGGAGAGCTAGAAGAAAAGAGGTTGCAGCGAGAGCACGAGGAAAAAAAACTTCAGCTGGAGCACAAGCGCAGCTTGAAAGAAATAGAGTTCCGAGCAAGGAGCGAAGGAGCTCGACCCCCGGGGGGCCAAGAACCTGCACCCCTGGGAGAGCCAAAAGTCCACATCCCCAAGGATGTGGTCAAAGAGTACTATCAAAATGATGACATCCAGCAGTAGTTCAAAGCCTAAGAGGTAGCCATGACCTCCCACTGCGTCCCACAGAAGGACTGGGGGCCTGGGTTGTGGGGGCGATTCCTGAGCGAAGGACGGGACACCCTCCTCGACATACCGGCCTCTGTGCAAACATCCTACAGCCACATGAAGGAGGCCCTCCTCACGAAATACTGCCTCACCCCCGAAATGTATCGGCAGCGGTTCCGGGACTGCCGAAAGATCCCAGGCACCACCTGGGTGGAATACGTAAACTTTTACAGCCGAGCGATGGAAGGGTGGATCAAGGGCAGCAAGGTAACCACCTTCGAAGAACTGACCGACCTCATTGCCTGGGAACACTTGTCCACAAACTGTTTTGTAGAACTACGCCAGCACCTGCTCGACAGCAAGCTCGCAGACCCGAGGAAGCTGGCCGTCGAAGCAGATCGCTGGGTGAACACCCGGGTCCCCCGGAACCCCATAGGAGACTACCCCCGCAGCCATCAAGGACCTCCCCGTCAGAGA
Organism: Triturus cristatus; assembly: GCF_964204655.1. NCBI lineage: Eukaryota > Metazoa > Chordata > Amphibia > Caudata > Salamandridae > Triturus > Triturus cristatus. The sequence continues at coordinate 34,283,877 of NC_140590.1, read as the reverse complement.
GGGGGTGGAAACAAGGGAAACAGAGGGAGTTCCCATCCGGGCCCCCGCGTAGCCCCCCGAGGAACCCACCCCCGGGGTTCCCAGCTCCTCCGCCAGGCAGTACCGCCCCCCCAGGTAGACAAGGACCCCGGGTGAATATCACATGTTTCCGCTGTCAACGGCTAGGGCATTACGCCAGCGACCCTCAGTGCCCCATGGCCCAGAAACCCCCCACGACAGCTCCCCCAGCCCGACACATGGCCACCGTAACCCTAGGGGAGGAGTTTGGGGACCCCGAGGGATGGGAACCTGCAGCCATGGCCCTAGTCTCTCTAGGAGATCGAGATATGATTCCCGGGGCACCCCTACCCGCAAACACCAAGAAGTACCGCCAGCTCGTAAAGGTTAACGGCCACCCGGTGGAGGCCCTTCGTGACACCGGGGCGAGCATCACTGGTGTCCTCAGCCACTTAGTCCAGGCGGACCAGATCATCCTAAATGTCTTTTGCTCTGTGATAGCTTCCGACAACACTGAGAGTTTGTGTAAGGTGGCTTTGGTACCATTCGAATGGGGGGGAGTAACCGGAACATTGCGGGTGGCTGTCCGAACCGCCCAACCTGTAGACTGCCTCCTGGGAAACGACCTGGAAAGTTCCCCCTGGATACAGGTCGAGCGCAAGACCCACCTCGGGATGATGGGTCTACCAGAACGGGTGTGCGCAACCACCCGATCCATGGCGGCCCGACTACCCCCCCCCCCGCGGGGGAGTCGAGGACGAAGCCCCCAGCACCACCTCCGTTGACACAGCCGGAGACGACCCCGTTGAACCTCACGACCTATCCCCAGGAGGAGAACCCCTCGCCGACGACGGGCTCGTCCAGCCCGACCACGCGCAGATCACGGAGTTAGGTGATCTGCCCGAGTTGGCCCAGTGGCGCCACGAAGGGGGCCCCTCCCGAGAGGAGTTCTGCCAAGAACAAGCGACCTGTCCTTCCCTGGTCAGACCCCGGCAGCAGGCCGAAGCCCAAGCCGCGGGCGACCAAACGGGAACCCACTTATTATATTGGGAGAATTACCTCCTGTACAGTGAACAGCGGTCTGCCGAGCTAGGGTCAGCCCGGGTGCTGGTGGTACCCCTACGCTTTCGAGACTTCCTCCTGGGCTTGGCCCATGATGTACCCCTGGCCGGCCACTTGGGCCAGGACAAGACCTACCACCGCCTAGTAACGCACTTTTATTGGCCCAAAATGCGAGCCCACGTAGAGGCCCACTGCAAGTCCTGCCCTACGTGCCAGGCTAGCGGTAAAAGTGGAGGGAAGCGCAAGGCTCCCCTCCAACCCTTCCCAGTTGTCAGTACTCCTTTCGAGCGGGTCGGAATTGACATCATGGGGCCCCTGGATCCCAAGACCGCCCAGGGTCACCGCTTTATCCTCGTCCTAGTGGACCATGCGACACGATACCCGGAAGCCATCCCCCTCCGCACCGTCACGGCCCCCGTAGTGGGGATCTTCTCCCGGGTAGGGTTCCTCCGAGAGGTCGTGAGCGACAGAGGCACCAATTTTATCTCCAAATAAATGAGATCCCTGTGGCAACAATGTGGAGTATCTTATAAATTCACTACCCCTTACCATCCCCAAGGCAATGGCCTAGTGGAACGGTTTAACCGGACTCCGAAGGGAATGATCATGGGTCTCGAGGAGCCCCTGCGGCGAAAGTGGGACATCCTTCTCCCCTGCCTCCTGTTCGCCTACAGGGAAGTCCCCCAGAAGTCCTTGGGGCTCAGCCCGTTTGAATTACGGTATGGGCACCCAGTCAGAGGTCCCCTGAGCCTGGTCAAAGAGGGATGGGAGACGGCACCCCGGGACCCACCGCAGGATGTGTTCCGGTACCTGTTGACTCTCAGGAACCAGACTCGGAAATTCCAAGAGCTGGCCGAGGCCAACCTCGAGGCGAGCCAGGAAGAAATGAAGCACTGGTATGACCAGAATGCCACTCTGGTCGAGTTTCAGCCCGGCCAGCAGGTCTGGGTGATGGCCCCAGTGAAGCCGTGCGCCCTCCAAGACAAGTGGACCGGGCCCTTCAAAGTGGTAGAACGAAAAAGTCAGGTGACATACGTGGTGGCCGTCCAGTCCCCTCAGAACCCCCTTCGGGTCCTCCACGTGAACCGCCTCAAGCCTCACTTCGTGCGGACGGAGTTAAGTTTACTCCTGGCCACAGACGACGGGGCGGAAGAGGAAACGGAGCCTCTCCCTGACCTCCTGCGGGCCAAAGAAAAGGACGGCTCTGTGGAGGGGGTGATCCTCTCCCCCTCCCTCACACCCCAACAACACGAGGACTGCCGCCTGCTCTTGGGCCAGTTCTCGACCTGTTCTCCCTCGTCCCCAAGGTCACCGACTGGTGCGTCCACGACGTGGACACCGGAGACAGCCCACCGGTACGGCACCGAGCCTACCGCGTTCCCGACCGAGTCCGGGCCTGCATCCAGGCGGAGGTCTCGAAGATGTTATCTCTAGGGGTGATCGAGCCCACAGACAGTCCTTGGGCCAGCCCGGTGGTACTAGTCCCGAAAGCAGCTGCCCCTGGTGTTGCCCCCAAACTACGGTTCTGCGTGGACTACCGGGGGCTCAATGCGTTCACCCGAGCCGACGCTCACCCTATCCCCCGCGCAGATGAGCTCATTAACCGCCTTGGGTCTGCTCATTTTCTCAGCACCTTCGATTTGACCTGCGGATACTGGCAAATTGCGCTCACAGAAGGCGCCAAGGAGCGGTCTGCCTTCTCCACCCCGGACGGGCACTATCGCTTCAGAGTTATGCCATTCGGGATGAAAAATGCCCCGGCCACCTTTCAGAGACTGGTGAATAGAGTCCTGGCCGGGCTGGAAGAGTTCAGCGCCGCCTATCTGGATGATATTGCGGTATTCAGTTCCGAATGGGGTGAGCACCTCCGGCACCTCCAGAGGGTCTTGAGGGCCCTGCGCCAAGCCGACCTCACAGTGAAAGCCAGCAAATGCCAGATTGGGCAAGGATCGGTGGTCTACCTGGGGCACCAGGTCGGCAGCGGGCAGGTCGCCCCCCTCCAACCTAAGATTGACGCCATCCTGGCCTGGGAACCACCAACCACCCAAACCGAAGTCCGCGCCTTTCTGGGCCTCACTGGTTACTACCGGAGGTTCATCCAAGGTTACGGCAGCCTCGTAGGACCCCCTCACGGAGCTCACGTCCAAAAGACAACCTAAAAAGGTGCAGTGGACCCCTGCCTGCCAGGAGGCGTTCGACGCACTGAAACTCGCCATGTGTACAGCCCCCGTGCTCCAAGCCCCTGATTACTCCAAAGAGTTTGTGGTGCAAACGGATGCTTCCGAGCATGGCATTGGAGCCGTCCTATCCCAGCTCAATGAGAAGGGCCTGGATCAGCCCGTGGCCTTCATTAGGCGAAGGTTACTGCCCCGAGAGCAACGATGGAGCACCATTGAACGCGAGGCGTTTGCCGTAGTCTGGGCTCTAAAGAAACTGCGACCCTACCTCTCCGGAACCCACTTCCGAGTCCAGATGGATCATCGACCTTTACGGTGGCTCATGCAGGTGAGGGGAGAGAACCCCAAACTGCTACGATGGTCAATCTCCCTTCAGGGGATGGATTTCACAGTAGAGCATCGCCCTGGCACCGACCACGCCAACGCTGACGGCCTCTACAGATTATTCCGCCTCAGCGAAGAGAACCCCCAAGAGGATGGGTAGTTCTCTTCGGCCTTCAGCTGGAGGGGACGCATGTTGGACCCGGCCTCGTGGCGTGGCCCATCCAGACCCGTAGCGACACCAGACTGACCTCTACACCCCACACAACCCTGATTAACGTAGCCTACCCAACCCAGTCCACACCTGGTCCCCCACAGAACCCGGGGCTACCCCCATCCTTCCCTCCATCTTCCCGACACAGGGCACCCTCCCCCCTCCATCGGCCTCGCGGCCTCCAGTGACCAGGCCCCGCACCCCAGATGGCCGCCCTCGACCCAAGTGCAACCCAGGCCTAGTCGCGCCTTGCCGGCTGGGGGGAGAGAGAGAGCTCCTGGGGAGCAGGAGAGGGAGGAGTAGTTTCACTCACACCTAGCCTCCTCTCAAGAGATAATTTCGATCGCCCCTCCGGCCACCCTGAGGGCTAGCTCCACGCCTGCTGCGTGTCTGGGATCCCTCCCGACCCCGCCTTGAAAGGATAAAAGGGCCGCATGGCAAGAACCCCCAACAAGCGACCCCCAGGTGCTAAGACCCTGCCCGGGAGGACTCCGGACATCAAAGAGGAGTCGACCTATAACAAGGGGCGCCCTGGGACCCTCGGCAGTTGAATCCTGGAACGAAACGAGCCCTGCTGACGTGGTCGCGGCTGAAAGAACATCCTCCCAAAGTCCGACGGAACTCTTGGAACCTCGGTGAGCCCTGCAGACAGCGTCGCGGCTCCACCTGGCAGAGACGGACTTCTGCCTAAAAACATCCGAGCCCTGCTGACGTGGTCGCGGCTCCCCTTGCACCCGTGAGAACTCTGAGCCCTGCTGATCGACTTGCGGCTCCTGGAAGATTGTACGACCTCCAACACCCTTACTCGAGCCCTGCAGACTTGGTCGCAACCCAAGAGACATTCTGGTCCGGCTGGACCCCAAAGATCGTTTCGTATCCCCCGGCTCGAGGATTGAGAGCCGTGCGCCGGATACGCAACCGCATTGACCCAGATCCTAAGACTGTCCCGCTACCCCTACCCCGACCGAGACTTTGTGAGCCCTTGCTCTACTTGTACAGACTCCTCTGCGGATCATAAAGGTCCTGATATTTCTAGATAAAGAATACGTACTTCAGAATCTACGGTGTGGTGTCTCTGTGTTGCATGGTGCTAAATCAGCGTGTACGATCTTAGGTACGGGACCCAGCCCTGAAGGGGGTCTCCTGCCAGTGCTCGGCTACCTCTCCCGGGAAAGGCGGGTCGCAGGGTGGTCAGGTACATATTCTGTCCTTCCCTGAGGCTGGCCCTTCTAACAGTTTTACATCTACAATTAGTGATTTGTGCTAATTATGACAGTGGTCCATGTGGCCCTGTCTGGTGCAAATAGTCCCCTGTAAAATTCTGCCCAGTGCCAGTTGGCACAGTGTAAAGTATGTGATTATTATCTAATGTGTTTTGGTATAATACAAAGGCTATTTTTATATATAACCTTGTGTGGAGTTTCTTTTGTGATGGGCCTAGGGTGTTGTTGCTGTGTGCGCGCGCAAACGCTTTACACATTGCCTCCGGGATAAGCCTGACTGCTCGTGCCAAGCTACCAAGGGGGTGAGCAGGGGTTTTCTTTGGCGTGTAACTCTCCAGCCCTGACTTAGAGTGGTGGTTTCTGCCTGGCTTTGGCGCAAGCCCTAGCCAACCAGAAATCCCATTTCTAACAGCACCCAGCCGCCCTAGTGCCGCTGAGGGTGTACCAAGAGTACATCACTGACCCTGGGGGACCCCTGAGTCTAACCCCAGAACCTTAAATCTCACAGCCGATAACTTGCCTGTGAACCGATACCCTGGTTTTCCTCCATAGGATAACATTGACAATTTTCTTCCAAAAAGTTTTGAAGTGTGGAGTTTTGAAATGTTAAAATATTCTTTAAAAATCGCACGAATAACCAAAACATATTTACTTACCTGTTTGGAGGGAATGTCCCAGTGCTGAATCTAGGTATCCAGCATTGAGTTAGAAAAGAAACGTAAAAAGTAACTTACCTGTAATTTACTGAAAAAGCCTATTCATTTCAATGTACTGTATTTGCTAAGTATTGCAACCTACTGCATCCCCTGTGAATCAAACAAAGTACAAGTTCTATTGCATTTTCAAACTGTTCTACATTCAGCAGCATCTTACTGTAAAGTATTTAATGCTTACCTGCGGCAGGCTTGCTTAGTTCTAAAAATAAAACAACAGTATATTTTTTATACAAAAACAATTGGTCTAGAGTTCAGTCCTTGAGTGTGTGAATTCATTTGCTGACTGAGTGTGTACATCAAATGCTTAACACTGTCCTCTGATACTGCCTTACTGCTCGACCACACTACCACAATAGAGAGTAAGGTTCTATCTAACTTTAACCTCTGCGTACCTCTGGGGTCATCTGGACCCTATACACACTATACCTCATTTTGGTGTAGCATATATAGAGCCAGTTTCCTACAATGTGTGTCCTCCCTTTCTTAAATGAGTCAGGGATGGGCTGAATAGACCTGGGCTGCATTCAGAGTAGTGGGAGGAGTTTTCACTAGCACCTGAATAGGCCTGGTCTGCATTCAGAGTAGTGGGAGGAGTTTTCACTAGCACCTGAATAGGTCTGCATTTAGAGTGGTGGGAGGAGATTTCTCTTGAGCCTGAATTGCCCCTGTCTGCCTTGGACAATGCTGTCTCCACCCCCTGGCAGGAAGCTGCACCAGTGAGGACAGAATTGGTTTGGCTGGGCAAAGAGCTTCTCTGCCACCAGAGAACAAAGGAATTTGTGCTATAAAAAGTGGGGCCCAGACCACACAACTTTAGATTACTGCCGAACTAAGGAACGTGCCAGGAAGAAGAGCTGGAAAAGCAGTCAAGAAGAACTGCCACTTTGCTGCGTGCTCTACTGTGTTGGTCTGCTGCTTGCTGTTTCTGTCTTGGGTAGGGAAAGGACTAGATTGTACTTTTATCATCCTGCTGTTAGAGTTTTCTCCAAGAGCTTGAAGTAGAGCTTGCCTCCTGTTGGAAGTCTCAGAGAGATAAAAGACTTCAGAGAACTTGCTGGAATCAAGGAACATGCCAAGACGAAGAGATGTAAAAGCTGCCAGGAGGAGTGCTGCCCCTTTGCTGTGTTTTTGCTTTGTTGGGTTGTCCTGCAGTTGCTGCTTGTGCCTTGGGCAGTGAAAGAACTGGACTGAACTTTCTTCACTTGTGCTGAGTATCTCCAAGGGCTTGAAGTAGAGCTTGCCTCCTGTTCTGAAGTCTCAGGGACTGCAAAGACTTCGCCAACCTCTGGGAACCGCTTCTGAAACTGTTGTTTCAGTTGCCACAGAATAGGGAAAGGCAACCGACTCTGTCACTGACTCCGTTGCTGGCTCCATGTCCTGAAGGCACTGTAGAGGGCACTGCCACATCTCGCACCACAAACCTGGTCTCACCGATAATGACGATCGCTGCCACCGAACCGCTGCTTGCACTGTGACCTGTGGGCATCGCACTCCTCACCACCTCGCTTCACTTCACCGCCATGGTCTCACTGACACCGTCACTGCCTGCTGACTTTGACACCCGTGACCGCATCGTGGGTGGGGGCACCGCTCATAAGTTTCACGACTCACCACCTCATCCAACTGCACAGTCTGGGCCGATCGATGCCAGCTCCCACTAATCAGCCCCTGTCGCTTGCACCGTGACCGGCCTCACTCCTCATTGCAGCCCTGGTCTCACCGACGCCGCTGGATGACCGTCATCGAGCCGCTGCCTGCACCACACCTTGAGGGCACCGCACTCTGCACCGCTTTGCTTCACATCGCAACCAAGACAGTTGCCATGACCGGCTCGCACCAACATATCAGCCGAAACACCAAAGGTACTGTTTACGAGTCTTCCTACACCTCCGACCGATGCGGTCAGACAGAATTGTTGGATTCTGTTGTTTTCAGTTTCGCCGTAGCCCCGGACGGAGCTACCAACTCGGTAGACCTTTGTTTATTTAGATATTTCTGCAATTTTAAAGGATATCTTGCAACGTATATTTTTAAGTACTGTATGTTGGATTCTTATTGTTTTGGTCTTGTTTTGGATATATACAAATATTGGATATTTTTCTAAACAGGTGTGCTGTCTTTTTGTAGTGTTTTGAATGTATTGCTGTTGGTTATGTGCAAATGCTTTACACACTGCCTCTGAGGTAAGCCTGACTTGGACAAAGGTGCAAACCCTTGCCAACTACAGAACCCCATTTCTAACAGCGAGTTACCCATTGACTTGTATTGAGCCTGCGGTCGTGTTCCCTTTCTGCATACGGCCTTCCTGAGTACTTACCTTGGGTGGTTCCTTGGGTCCCCGGTGTGAGAAGTTGGCCTGATATGTAGTGCTCACTATTCTAGTGATCACTGTGTATCATTCCAAACAACCCTTATTGATGATTGGTTGTAAGTCAACCTTATAGACCAGCTATCCTAGTAGCGTGGATACGAGCAGTTTTAGGCTAAACTCTAGAGGGCGTGTTAAGCCAGCTGTTTACCGTCACATATACCCCTTGAACACCAAGTGAAAGGACACCACACAAGTTGTTATGAAAATAAAGGATATTTATTTATAACGAGACTACCCTGGCTCTTTATGAGTCAGGGAGCTAAGCACAATACAAAACTCTTAGGAAAATACTTCTGGTTGCACAATTTACACAAATGCCCGAGGGCACGAAACCCTTACACTGCAGGTGGAAGGGGAGAGGTTAGAAAGTCTAAAGTTACTGATTCCGGAGTGATCCGATCAGTGGGACTAAACGAAAAAGGAACTGGACACTTGTAAAGCAAACCTGCGATGGAGCACCGAAATGCTCGAGTTACCTAGCCCAGAGGCTGCGGCTGTGGAAGGTTCGGCAAGATGTCGGAAGTCCTCGTTGTAGTCTCAGGAGTCTGAAAGAAGAGTTGCTGGCAGGCGACCAGTGTCGATGTTCAGCGAGATCCAAGCCTGGATCGGTGATGAAGGAAACCTGAAAGCAGAGGGGACTCAGTTCTCAACCGCTAGCGAGCGATCGTGTGGGTACCAGGAGGGTACCGGCTGAAGTCACCTCGACCAGGTGAGTGGATGACGTCGGACTCGGCTGTTCCTCGGACCAGGAGGCGCGGCGGCGACCAGGATGGAGGGCGAGCTGTCCCACGAGGGTGTCTGCTGTCGATGATGCTGGGCCCAGGAATGGGGCAGCGGATCTTGGCAGTGGCAAACCCACGCGGTGGAGTCAAGATGGCGTCTGGAGTGGACCAGGAGGGTCCGTGGTACTCTTCTGTTGAAGGGGAGCAAGAGCCAGTCTGGAGCAACCAGACTAGTGATGAAAAACAATCGTGGTGCATCGTGAAGAGGGCCACAAGCCGGTCGGCAAGTGGTCGAACAACGCGGTGAACAGCAAGGAGCGGAAGGGCCCCCACGCAGATCTCGTGGATGCTGGGGAGGCAGACTTCAGTGCTGGAGCTGCTCAGGGTTAGGGCTTCTCAAACCCTAGGTGCACTCACTCGAGGGTCCCTCGGTGGGTGTGCTAGATAAGCGTCGTGCAGGTTCTGAAGATGGCCGGTCCCGCAAGTCTCGTCACACCTACGACTCTCAGCTGGGCTGATGAGGTAGGTAAAAGGTCAGAGATGGCAGGGAACTCGGGTCTCGTCGAGCTGGGCAGTCTTGATCCGTAGGAGAGACTTACAGCAAACCGCAAGCGCTTAGGTGGTGCCTGCTGGTGCAGGGTGGCTACTCCTTAGCCACAAGGGAGAGTCTTCAGAAATAGTCAAGAGTTCCTTTCGTGGAAAGTAGTTCAAGATTCAGAATTATCCAATTTGGGAAGGGGACTCGCTCCTACCTTTATTCTAAGAAAAGGGGCTGGCCCATGACTAGGTCCTACCTATGGGTGGAGCCAGGAGGGGGGTGGTTACACCCCTATCCTTTGTCCGGCTTCGCCCCAGCTCAGGGGCTGGTGTGCCCCCAAAACTGGTTTGAGCCGGGCTATGCACAGTGAGCACCGGGGTGCCACTTGCAGTCACCTTCCTTTCAGCCCTGCCTACCTGGGATACACAAACCCTGTCTGGGATGGTGCTAACACCGCCCTCGACAGGAAACCCTTTGTCCAAGCTCCCCTCGCTGGAAGGTCTCCCAGCAGCAGGGGGTCAGACTTGTGTCTGGTGGCAGCATCCATTTTGTGATGCTGAGGCTTGAGTCAACTTTAACCGGGGTTCAAGGTTACTTCCATGTCGTGCCCCTCTAAAAGGGGGGAATGCTAACCCCGTCGCCAGAACTGGCGAGGGGTTCGTATTCCCATTCGTATGACACCTTACTCGACATGTGTAGGTGATGCGATGCCAAAGTTAGCAAATAACCGCGAGGATTATAATGCATTTAAAAGTAGTTGGCCCGCGTCACGATGGAACGGCTATTAGGACTTGGTTCCGCAAGCCGTCGACGGGCTCAGCTCGCGCCAGAGCACCGTCCCACATGATTCCCTGCACTCTGCCTTCAGGATTGGTAAGGCCTGCCATAGGAGTGACTGATAGGAATCCATGTGTCCATCCTAGGGTTAGGTGTAGGAATACTACACCTATAGCAACGGGTGATTACACCACGTTGCCCCAGCTGTCGTGCAGCCAGTTGTGTCAGATTTGGGCGGCCATTCCAGGGGTGGCATAATACATGCTGCAGCCCCTGGTAGGCCCTGGGTACACCGATGCCCTGGATACCTGTGGTATGCTGAGACAGGGACTGACAGGGTGACCCAGTTCCAATTGGTGGATGCACCTAATGTACATGTGTGTTAATTTCGAGAGAGAACAGCTAGGCTGTGGGTCTGATTGGCAGGCCCACAGCCAGGGAAAGTCGTAAACCAATGAAGCAAAAGCAAAAAATCTGGGTGATCATAGGATTGCAGACCCTACTCTCCTACACCCGGCTCTTCTACGTCTACTGGGTTCAGTCACGACTTAGGTTGTGCTTCGCATTCCACTTTATTAGTATATAGTTTGGTCTCCCCATGGAGACCACTGTGTATTTGTGCTACTTATGTGTTCTATTACTAATTTATTGTGTGTATTGTTATTATGTCGCTGGGTAGGAGATGTTGCAATGTGTTTGTGAGTGTTTATAATAAATACATATTTTTATAACTACAGTGTGTGGTTCTTTTTCATTTAACCTGCACTATATGATTAGTTCTGGTAAACCGAGCTGCTTTACACCCCTTCTGGACTAAGCCTGAAGGCTGATCTCCATAGCTGCCACTTAGAGAGCTTTCTAAGGTTGTCCAAGACCACTGAAATCCCCATAAGCAGTGTTTGGATTAGTGCAGGGTGCTACACTTACATAAGTTAACACCATATACTAAGCCAGCCTCCAAAACCCCAGCACCACCGTCAGTGGTTTTTGCAGTTTCGTGCAGGGCTCCATCAACATGAGCCCTACAACAAAGTGTTTCTATTCTATTTTCGAAAAGAAAATCCTGAATTATTTTTGAAGATAAAAAAGATAATGCCCTTCTCGCCATGGGAGTTATCTCCTATGGCGAGGAGGGCATTTTGTATTTCTTACTGTCCCTTATTGCCAGGGTTTGCCACTTTTGCGTCACTTTTCCCATGTTAAAGTGACGCAAAAGTGGTGCAAGGGGCTTGTAAATCTGCCCCAAGTTCTTCCATCCCTCATTTATCTTCTTCCCGCCTAGGTTCTGCCTGCCTTTTCTGTACACAGAGGAGCAGATTTATGACGTCTGGCGCCTCTCTGCTAATCAGCAGAGATGCGCCAGAAGAGTTGCGACGCATCTGCCCACCCGTGCGCCACCATTGATGCGCCGCATTTACAATGCGGCACACCGTGGCACTCGGATGGGCAGATGCATGACGCATCTCCTGTCGGAAAGGCAGCCCATTGCTGGAGTTACGTCGCAAGCGCGACGCAGCTCCAGCAAGGCTCGGGGGTGCCCTATCCCTTACATGCTGCGTCAATCCTTACGCCTACTTCAAGCAGGCGCAGGGTTTTGACGCAGCATGGCCTTAAAAGTGACTGAGTGAAATCTTGTAGATTTCACTCAGCCACTTTTAGGAGGCGTTCCTGCGCTGGAACGCCCCCCCCCCCCCCCCGCTCCAGAACGCCTACATGTGGCGCAGGGCTTTACAACGTGACGCATCTGCCAGATGCGTGACGTTGTAAATACCCCGCAGCATGGTGCAGGATTTGCGCCGCCGCTGCGTAACAAAATTGACGCAACGGCGGCGTAAATGAGGCGCAAGGTGCTCATAAATCTGCCCCCGCCTACTTTGAATCGCATGCCTGCCTTTCTTACTCTCTCATTTCTTTTACCCATATGACTGCAACCAACAATATCTGCTCATACAGCCAGTTGCCTCTCCCATAGCCCCCTCTAATCCCACCTAAATCATGGATGCGGCACCAAGAGACTGGAGCCAATGCAGAGATTGAATTCCCTGCTCATGCAAGGCTGACCACAGTGACCAATGGACTGACCACTGTCTCTGGGCTCCCAGGTGGCGTGAAGCACTACAACGCCTTGCCGGGGGTAGTAAGCGCTATATAAACACATCTTAATGCAATCAGTGCATCACATGCATTTCACCTAATGAAGTGTGCGATGTCCTCAGTAATATCCCGCGCCTGTCCAGCAGAGGGCAGCCGCGCCACACATATTTCTTTTCACAATCCTCTATTCTAAATGGTGCCCCCACCCAATCGATACTGTATTTTATTGAATGCATTTCCTGGAAGGTCAGATGGTTGCCACGCCCTGGAACACAGTACATTAACCTGGCACTCCGGTGCCATGGTAACCGAGAGCACGTGCCCCCAGGGGAGGCGGGCTGTGACCTGATAGCCTGTGTGTTTACTCTTTACATGGAGAACAGCCAGGGAGTTTCTGCTTGCAGGCGGGGCCCTGCAGAGGATCACACGGTGCGTTCCTACGAGGAGTCTCTTCTCATTCCTTTTAAGGAGACCCAAGGGGCCCGGGAGCCTGGGATTGCAGGGCCGCTCCTCAGGAAACGCTTATCTCATTCAGGAGGAGAGAGTAAACCTCAAGTTTATGGAGGCTGGGGCCAGCGACGGCCATGAAACACTCGGCACTTGTCCCGAACAAATGCCACGTAGAGTCAACATATGATAAAGGCTCTTTATATCTCTAGATAGGAGAATTGCTTTAACTAGTGACGTTTGTGTCCAGCGCGCGTCCCCAGCTGAGTGACTCTAACTGTCCTCAAACTGGCGGCTGCATATCCAATCAAGACAGATATCGCGTGAAATGATGGCTCTTTAGCGATTTAACTTAAATCAATAGAAAACATACAAAGATAATAAGCAAGCATTGTCAAAGCCAACAGGTCCTACATCAGCTCCCAGGACCAATGCTTGCTGTGTCTTGTTATGACTTTCGTAGGAGTTTATTGTGAGCGCAGCGGGGCACCTGTTAATATAAAAACAAAGTTGCCCTAAAGAACACTTCTTTTTAGGTTCTAAATGCACATGTTGCCGTGGTGGCTCCTGGCACTAAAGGGGCCGCTTTGTGTGTGAGCGGTCTCCTTGTAAAAGAGCAGAATGCTGTCACTCACAGTGAAGTTAACCAATGGCTGAAGCGGGCCTGCCGCGCGCCCCATGTTCTATGCAGTAATGGACGGAACAAAATGTGAATGACCCAACAATAAGCCAATAGATGAAGAGGGCCGGACGAAAGCTCCTATACGTAAACTCATTATATAATATCATTTTAGCACAACCAAAAGGTCTTGGCTGAGGCCAGACCTAAAAAACCTTTCTAGAAAAATCTGCTCTGTTGAATCATGGGAAGTCGGGGACTTCACCACAAGAATAACGTGTCCTTCCTTCCCTGATGCTTAACAGGAAGAGATCGGTTTTTAGAAGCCGCTCGGCATTCCTCAGATTACCAAACAAAGGGCCTGAGTTAGATCTTGGCGGACGGGTTACTCCATCACAACGGTGACATCAGACCCAACGATGCCTCGTGACCCCAGAGCTGCGCCCGAGGGCACGGCTCTTATTCACTTGCTCTGTTTTTAGCTCTAGCAGAGAAGTTGCCCAAGTCCAAGCTGCAGACCCACTCTGAGTCCTGCCTGAGCACATTTTATATTTCAAACACTGCGTTCTGCGCTTCTCCCCCTTCTGACTGTCCAAGGAGGGAGGGATTGTGGGGTTTTGAGGCAGAGCCCACTGTAGTCAAGGCAGGGAGGCCTTTTTCAGAGGGTAACAAATGTTTTCGGGTTCAGTGCTTCGGTTCATGAATGCAGTTTACGTGTTTAGAGGGGGAAGATGAGTCAGGGGGGTGCATGAGAACTCGGAGGGTGCAGCCTTCTTTAGATGCCATCGACGGAGGCAGCGCAGCCACTGAGGCCACTCCAGGACAAATGTAATGAGCCACCACCTCAGACTTTAGTCTACGGTGCCATTCTTGCCTCCATCACGGGGTGTGTCATCACCATCCACCAGGGGCATCACGCGAGCCCTGCCGCCCCTAAGGTGAGGGGGGGGGGCAGTGGTATTCAGGGGCCATTCTGCCCAAGGATAAATATGAGAAAGGCGAGACTCAGGGGCCCTCCTCAAGGGATTTTTTCGCATTATTCCACTCTCCCTCCTCTTTTCAAGAGGTCGCCATCTTTTCTCACCCTTCCTATACTTCAGGTCCAGACATCACGTGTCCATCACCACCAGGGCGTGTTTATTTATTTATTTTATTAATCCATTTTTTTGCAGCACAAACTTTACCCAGCGGCGTCAGAGTGCCTTACAATAGAACAAAGGAAATTACATAAGGAGTGAGAGTAGCGTGGAAGTCGGTAAAACTACTTATAGGCGCTCGTGATGGAATTTACATATGAACAAGTTACAGACACTTTCCCGGTTATAAAAACGAAAGTTGGTAAGATTAGGGTAATACAAGTAGAGAATACAAATTTATAAAATTGAGTGCAGTAAGACATGGTGCACTCTTTTGAATCAGTGCGCCGGGTGCAAACGGGGACAGTGCGTCGTATCCAGGAAGTATCCTGCACAGCGCACTCAGCTGCTCTTACGTCATGTCCTGTCAGGTGTGTGGGAAACTCTGCCCTGTCTGGGGCCTAGTGGTGGTATCTCTGCAGAGCTGGCTCTTAGGACTGATGCCCAGTGGTGCAGGGCTGTTTGCCGGGGGCATCCAGGGAGACCATTGCTAGACTCTATGGGTGAAATCCAACCGCCACCGTCAGCCTCCCGCCCTTTCAGGTTTTCCTGTTGGTGCCTGTGAGACCGGCCTCGTGGCGTGGGCCCTCCCGACCAGCAAGCCACCCTGCAACCGCACCGATCCTCGATGTCACAGACTTCCGGCCACCATGCCCTACATCCCGATGGCCGGCCAGACCCCCAACACGCATGCCCGGCCTAGGGAGAGCGAAACCCCCCAAACCAGACCGAGAGGCGCCGACCCTGTCACACCTCTGGTCTCTTACCCGAGGGAGGTTTCGATCGACCACCAGGCCCCCGGTGAGCGGCCGCCTCGCCTGCTGGGCGTATGGAGTCCCTCCCAGACCCACCTGAACAGATCAAAGGGCAGAGCGACAGGAAGCCCCGACACACCGCCCCCAGGCACCCAGACCCCTCTCGGCGAGGACTCCGGACTTCAAAGAGGAGGGGAAGTATAACAAGGGGTGCGGAAGGGACGGGGAGCAGAGAAGACCTGGACTGACGAGAGCCTGCTGACCTGGTCACGGCTCGATCGCTCCCCGAACCGAAGAACTCTGAACCATATGAGCCCTGCTGACGCCGTCGCGGCTCGCCGAACTCTGAACCATCTGAGCCCTGCTGACGCCGTCGCGGCTCCCCGAACTACGAACCTCCGGTGCCTGCTGAGTGACTCGCGGCCCTCTCCTCCAAGAGAATCGGCAGAGATTGCCGAGAGAAGCAACATCCCCTCAGCTCGAGGATTGAGAGCTGTGCGCCAGATACTCCGCAGAGACACTGATGCAAAGACTGTCCCGCTACCCCTTTACCCCCCATCACGAGATCGCCGCCGCTTGTGGCACTAATTCTGCACCTGCCTTCCGGATCATAATGATCCCTTACAACTAACGATAAAGTCTATTGTCTTACAAAGAACTACTGTGTGGTGTCCCTCTATCAGAAGAGAGTAAGCGCAGCGTGTGCGATCCTAGGTACGAGACCCTTCCAGGAAGGGCCTCCCCGCTCTTGCTCGGCCTAACTCTGGGAAAGGTGGGTCTCCGGGTGGTCAGGAACGCATTCCGCAGCCTCCCCGGGGAACGCCTTCCAACATTTGGTGGCAGGCGACGGGATCCGAGCCAACACCTAGAGATCGTGCAGTAAGCGGCTGACGCACTACCAAGAAGAAATGGAAGGAGAAACCTCCCTAGGTGCCGCAGGTACCAACACGAGCACGACATTCCGAGAGGACCAGTTGGAATCTTATACGCACCGAGAACTGAAACAATTTTGCAAAGACCTTGGAATCGCTACCACCGGACTAAGCACGAAAGAGGACTTCCAGGGAGCATTAAAACCTGGGTCGAGGCTTGAGATCCCCGGACACAAACAGAAGGAGAGCCTCCTAACGAACCATGAAGCACCCCGGGGAGGAACGGCGCCCCCGAGGGGGGCCTATCCCCAGAGGAACTAGCGGACCGAGAAAGAGGTCGCAACCACGAACTAGAACTAGCAAAATTAAAAATCGAGGGAGAGCTAAAACTGGCCGAAAAGAAGCTGGCGGTAGAACAGTTACGCCTACAAGGAGAACTCGAGGAAAAGAAACGACAAAGAGAACACGAAGAAAGAAAACTCCAACTGGAGCACGAACGTAGCCTGAAAGAGATCGAGCTCAAGGCTAAGAATGCGGAGGCCAGACCCTCGGAAACCCAACCCCTCTCCTCCACCGTGGAACCAAAGGTCCACATCCCCAAGGATGTGGTGAAGGAATACTATAAGAACGACGACATCCAGCAATGGTTCAAGGCCTACGAAGTCGCCATGACCTCCCACCGAGTCCCGCAGAAAGACTAGGGGGCTGGGCTGTGGGGCCGGTTCCTGAGCGAGGGGAGAGATACCCTGCTGGACCTGCCCTCCACGGTGATGAACTCCTACAGTCACATGAAAGAGGCCCTAGTAGCCAGATATGGGCTCACCCCTGAAATGTACCGGCAACGATTTAGAGACTGCAAGAAGATACCCGGTACCACCTGGGTGGAGTACGTGAACTTTTACAGCCGGGCCTTGGACGGGTGGATCAAGGGCAGCAATGTCTCCACCTTTGAGGAGCTGTTCGACCTAATCGCATGGGAACACTTGTCCGCTAATTGCTTTGTAGAGTTGCGCCAGCACCTCCTGGACAGCAAACTCACAGACCCTCGAAAACTGGCCGTCGAGGCTGACCGGTGGGTAAACACCCGGGCCTCCCGGGGTCCCGCGGGAGACTACGGTCGCCACAGTCAGGGACCCCCCCGCCAGAGGGGCGGAGGGAATCAAGGCCGGCCAAGAGAACTCCCGGGGGATCCCCGCTCAGCCCCCCCAGAGGACAACCTCCGCCCTTTCCAGCTCCACCTCCGGCCAGCACCGGGCCACCAGGGAGGCCAGGGCCCCGAGTGAGGATCACCTGTTTCCGCTGCCAACAGACCGGACACTATGCCAGCGACCCTCAATGTCCCATGTACCAACGACCAGCCACGACAACCCCGCCGGCTCGACAAATGGCCTCCGTAGCCCTGGGGGAAGAGATGGAAGACTCCGAAGAATGGGAACCAGCCGCCATGGCCTTGGTCTCCCTAGGGGACCGGGAGATGGTCCCCGGAACGTCCCTGCCCGCCAACACGAAGAAGTACCGACAGCAGGTGACGGTCAACGGTCACCGCGTCGAGGGCCTCCGGGACACGGGGGCGAGTGTCACGGCGGTTCACTGTCACCTGGTCTCCGAAGACCAGATCCTGCCCGGCGCCTTTTGTCCCGTCATATCATCAGACAATTCCGAGAGCCTCTGCCGGATGGCGCTAGTTCCCTTCGAATGGGGGGGAGTCACCGGCAAGTTGAAGGTGGCAGTCCGTACCTCCCAGCCCGTAGACTGCCTCCTGGGCAACGACCTTAAGAATTCCCCGTGGGGACAAGTGGAACGAAGAGCCCATCTCGAGATGATGGGCCTACCCGAATGGGTATGCGCCACCACGCGCTCGATGACTCTCAGAGTGCCTTCCTCCGAGGGAGGGGAGGCCATGCCGCTGAACACCGCCACCATCCCCGAGGTCCAGGATGCGCCACCCGAGCCCAACGACCCCCTTCCGGACGAAGCGACCGTTCCCGACGAGGGGTCCGTGCCTCCCGACCCCGAACCCCCGACCGAGCTCGGGGACCTGCCGGAAATGGCCCAGTGGCACTGCGAAGGAGGCCCCTCCCGAGAAGAATTCTGCCAAGAACAATCCACCTGCCCTTCTCTCATTGGACCCCAACAGCAGGCCGAGGCCCAAGCAGCAGGCGACCAGACCGGCACCCACTGGGTATACTGGGAAAATGGCCTCCTGTACAGTGAACAGAAGTCGGCCGAGTTGGGATCGGCCCGAGTACTGGTGGTACCCCAGCGCTTCCGAAGTCTCCTCCTGGGCCTGGCCCATGATGTACCCCTGGCCGGACACTTAGGCCAAGATAAGACCTACCAGCGACTCGTCACCCACTTCTATTGGCCCAAGATGCGAGCGAATGTGGAGGCCCACTGCAAGTCCTGCCTCACGTGCCAGGCCAGCGGAAAGAGTGGGGGGAAGCGCAAGGCTCCGCTACAACCCTTCCCCATCGTCAGTACCCCTTTTGAGCGGGTAGGAATCGACATCGTGGGACTGCTGGACCCCGAGACCGCCCAGGGCCACCGGTTCATCCTCGTCCTGGTGGACCATGCCACCCGCTACCCCGAAGCCATCCCCCTCCGCACCGTGACGGCCCCCGTGGTAGGCCGGGCCTTGATGGGGATCTTCTCCCGCGTGGGGTTCCCCCGCGAAGTCGTGAGTGATCGGGGCACAAACTTTATCTCCAAATACATGAGGTCCCTATGGCAGCAGTGCGGAGTATCGTACAAGTTCACCACCCCGTACCACCCCCAAGGGAATGGCCTAGTCGAGCACTTTAACAGGACACTGAAAGGAATGATCATGGGCCTCGAAGAACCTCTACGCCGGAGATGGGACGTCCTCCTCCCATGCCTCCTGTTCGCCTACCGGGAGGTTCCACAAAAATCCATGGGGTTCAGCCCATTCAAACTGCTATACGGACACCCCGGCCGGGGACCCTTGAGCCTGGTCAAGGAGGGTTGGGAAACGACTCTCCGGGGGACCCCTCCGGATGTGTTCCGATACATCTTGGCGCTCCGCAACCAGACCCGGAAATTCCGAGAACTCGCAGAGGCGAACCTCGAGGCTAGCCAGGAAGAGATGAAGCGCTGGTATGACCAGAATGCTACGCTGCTCGAGTTTCAGCCGGGCCAACAAGTCTGGGTCATGGCCCCGGTGAAACCCTGCGCCCTCCAAGATAAATGGACTGGACCCTTCAAGGTGGTCGAGCGGAAGAGCCAAGTCACCTATCTCGTCGATGTGCAGTCCCCGCGGAACCCCCTCCGGGTTCTCCACGTGAACCGCCTCAAACCCCACTTTGTGAGGACGGAGTTGAGTTTACTCCTGGCCACCGACGATGGGGCCGAAGAAGACACCGAGCCCCTTCCAGACCCCCTGGGGGCGAAAGAGACCGATGGTTCCATGGAGGGGGTGAGACTGTCAACCGCCCTCACAGCCCAACAGTCCGACGACTGCCGCCAGCTACTAAGGCAGTTCACGGACCTCTTCTCCCTAACCCCTGGGGTCACCGACTGGTGTGTCCACGACGTGAACACCGGCGACAGCCCGCCAGTGAGACACCGGGCCTACCTGGTCCCTGATCGGGTCCGAACCTGCATCCAGACCGAGGTAGCGAAGATGCTGGCCCTCGGGGTGATTGAACCCTCCGACAGCCCCTGGGCCAGCCCGGTAGTCCTGGTTCTGAAAGCGGCTGCCCCTGGTGTCGCCCCCGAGCTGAGGTTTTGCGTGGACTACCGAGGACTCAATGCGGTCACCCGAGCGGACGCTCACCCTATCCCCCGCGCAGATGAGCTCATTGACCACCTCGGGGCCGCTCGCTACCTCAGCACCTTCGACCTAACTTGTGGATACTGGCAGATTGCCCTCACCGAGGGAGCCAAGGAGCGCTCCGCCTTCTCCACCCCGGATGGGCACTACCGCTTTAGGGTGATGCCGTTTGGAATGAAGAATTCCCCGGCCACCTTCCAGCGGCTGGTGAACAGGGTCCTGTCCGGACTAGAGGGGTTCAGCGCAGCGTACCTCGACGATATAGCGGTATTCAGCTCCCAATGGACCGAGCACCTCCAGCACCTCCGACAAGTCCTGCTGGCTCTGCGCCAGGCCGGCCTCACCATCAAAGCCAGCAAATGTCAAATTGGGCAAGGCACCGTAACCTATCTGGGGCACCAGGTGGGAAGCGGACAGGTCGCCCCCCTCCAGCCAAAGATCGACGCCATCTTGTCCTGGGAACCCCCCACGACCCAAACGGAAGTCCGGGCCTTCCTGGGCCTCACCGGTTACTACCGGAGGTTTATTAAGAACTATGGCAGCATCGCAGGCCCCCTCACAGAGCTAACCTCCAAAAAACACCCCAAGAAAGTACAATGGACTCCCCCATGCCAGAAAGCGTTCAACGCCCTAAAAGCCGCTATATGTACTGCTCCGGTGCTTAAAGCCCCCGACTACGCTCAGGAGTTTGTGGTCCAGACGGACGCCTCGGAACACGGCATCGGGGCAGTCCTCTCACAGTTCAACGACAAAGGCATAGATCAGCCCATAGCCTTCATCAGCCGAAGGTTGCTGCCCCGAGAACAGCGGTGGAGCACAATTAAAAGAGCGACCTTCGCAGTAGTCTGGGCCCTCAAAAAGCTACGGCCCTACCTGTTCGGAACACACTTCCGAGTGCAAACAGATCACCGATCCTTGCGGTGGTTGATGCAGATGCGAGGGGAAAACCCCAAGCTGCTACGCTGGTCCATCTCCCTCCAGGGGATGGATTTCACTGTGGAACATTGCCCCGGGACGGACCACGCCAACGCGGACGGCCTGTCCCGATTCTTCCACTTCAGCGAGGAGAACCCCCAAGTGGATGGGTAGTTCTCCCCGCCTTTCAGCTGGGGGGGCACGTGTGAGACCGGCCTCGTGGCGTGGGCCCTCCCGACCAGCAAGCCACCCTGCAACCGCACCGATCCTCAATGTCACAGACTTCCGGCCACCATGGCCCAACATCCCGATGGCCGGCCAGACCCCCAACACGCATGCCCGGCCGAGGGAGAGCGAAACCCCCCAAACCAAACCGAGAGGCGCCGACCCTGTCACACCTCTGGTCTCTTCCCCGAGGGAGGTTTCGATCGACCACCAGGCCCCCGGTGAGCGGCCGCCTCGCCTGTTGGGCGTCTGGAGTCCCTCCCGGACCCACCTGAACAGATCAAAGGGCCGAGCAACAGGAAGCCCCGACACACCGCCCCCAGGCACCCAGACCCCTCTCAGCGAGGACTCCGGACTTCAAAGAGGAGGGGAAGTATAACAAGGGGTGCGGAAGGGACGGGGAGCAGAGAAGACCTGGACTGACGAGAGCCTGCTGACCTGGTCGCGGCTCGATCGCTCCCCGAACCGAAGAACTCTGAACCATCTGAGCCCTGCTGACGCCGTCGTGGCTCCCCGAACTCTGAACCACCTGAGCCCTGCTGACCTGGTCGCGGCTCGATCGCTCCCCGAACCGACACTGATGCAAAGACTGTCCCGCTACCCCTTTACACCCATCACGAGATCGCCGCCGCTTGTGGCACTAATTCTGCACCTGCCTTCCGGATCATAAAGATCCCTTACAACTAACGATAAAGTCTATTGTCTTACAAAGAACTACTGTGTGGTGTCCCTCTATCAGAAGAGAGTAAGCGCAGCGTGTGCGATCCTAGGTACGAGACCCTTCCAGGAAGGGCCTCCCCGCTCTTGCTCGGCCTAACTCTGGGAAAGGTGAGTCTCCGGGTGGTCAGGAACGCATTCCACAGCCTCCCCGGGGAACGCCTTCCAACAGTGCCCAAATAAATAAAGAGGAATATTGACTATTCCACTTGCCGTGTCACCAGCAGCCAGGAAGGTTCCTCCTTTTAAAAAACTCCCTCATGAGGCTGAAGGCCTCGTCGCCAAAGCTCACACATCAGAGTATGTTTGTGTAGCTGAGCTCTGTGGTGTAGGGATCGGGCAATGAGAGCGTTGGGCAGGAAAAGCAAAAACAAGCTCTTGGAGCATGGACTCCAGTCCCTCCCAGGCAGCCAAATGGCAGTGAGGCTGTTACCTGGTAACCAGCATGACGCTATATATGTGACAATTTAGACAGTTTCATGTCACCCAAAGCTGTAAGAAATGCTGGACGAGGTTTTGCTATTTTAACTTTTATATTTAAAACTCTGCTGATACAGTGTGTTTAAAAATAGGCAGGCGCGGCCGCATTATGGCGGACTGTAAGACACAAGTACTGGTGCCAAACTCCAACAAACACTGGCACGCTTTAAGCAGTGGTATTCGAAAGTAGGGGTATATCTACAGCAGAATGGAGAAGCGAGGCGTTAAGCAAACATTGCTAACGCCACGCTTCTCCATTCTGAAAACGCAGGGATGCGCCATATTCACAAGAACGCGGCGCACCCCAGCATTTCACCAAGCACTGGCCCTGAGTTCAGCTGCCTAGCGCCAAGGCAGTCACCCTTGCACCATAGTGCAAGGGTGTCTGCGGTGGGTGAAATTATTGCTTATGTGCAGGAAGGTCTCCCTTTCTGCACATAAACAATTGTTCATGGTGTTTTGAAACTTCTATGTATGCTGCGTATTGCGGCACACATAGAAAGTGAAAAACATCATTTTTTGGGGGATTGGTTATGTGCAGGAAGGGTCACCTATCTGTACATACACATTCAATGGCAATTTGCTGTTTCTATGTGTGCTGCGCAAGGCGGCACACATAGAAACAGCAAAAACGAGGAGAAATAAAACGCTTCTCCTAGTTGCGCCATGATAAGACCAGGTTTTCCCTGGTCTTATTGCCTCCTATTCAATAGGAGTTGTGGTGGAAAACCCACTCCACTCCCCTTTCACGCTAAACATAGCGTGAAAGGGGGCCTTATTCACACGGCAGCCAAAAGTGACATTGGTGTGTCAATAGGGGCTTGTAAATATGCCCCATAGTGTTCATCGGAGACAGCAACGCCATTCGCCCTTTTTTGTTTGGAGGGAATATGAGCTTTGGTTGGTCACAGCACTTGTTTCACCATTGAGAAAATGAGGCCATGGGTCTTATCAGCAAGGGCCGGCGATAATTATCGCTCAGCGCGCTTAGCACGAGGATAATTATCACCGGCTAGCGCTGAATTTTATCACTGAGATAGCATGCTATCAACAACGCTTATCTCAACAGCGATAAAATTACAGGCGCAAGCTGCCAAATGTGCGATTATCGCTGGAAATCCAGCGATAATCGCACAACATTTGGCGATAGCTTGTTGATAGGGCAGGGCAGACTCAGCCATGATATCCACCTTCCATTGAATATCATGGCTAAGTCAAACTAAAAACAGGCGTAAGGAAAATAGCGATAACCGTGGTTAGCGCTACTTTTCTTGTCGCTATGCTTGTTAGCGTGCCCATTGATAATAGGAGAAATGTTGGTTAGCGACATTTCTCCAGTTCTTTTGGGAAGGAACGCCCACTTTGCATCTCATTAGAGATGCATAGCTGGGCATTGGGAAAAAGGGCGCTAAGGCAAGGATTCACGCGATAGCGTGACCTTGCTGATACTGAGATAAAATTATCGCCGCTTTTCGCCCGACAACAGATGCTAAAGCGGCGATAATATTATTGCCCTGGCTTGATGATATCCCCCACATTTGTTCAAGATGGCGTCCAGGCAGGACACCTTAAAGGCTGTTCTTCTGTCACCCTCAAAATGTCTAATTCTAGGGGGTGAAGCTGAAGAGTATGTTTCCTCGCTCCCCCATGGGTGAGTGCACATCAGTAATGTATACCCACACCACCCCGTTAGGTGTGGCCTCCACCCATCGAACGGAAGATGAAGCATTCAGAGGGGATCCTCTTAGTACATACCAGCGCTGCGGCAGATCAGGTGGGATCAGGTATGTTCAGTTTGGATCAGTTTGGATCTGGTGAGGATCCGATCAGGTGGGATCGTGTGGGCTCGGGTTGGATCAGTTTGGATCAGGTGTGGATCTGATCAGGTGGGATCAGGTATGTTCAGGTTGGATCAGTTTGGATCAGGTGAGGATCTGATCAGGTGGGATCAGGTATGTTCAGGTTGGATCAGTTTGGATCAGGTGCGGATCTGATCAGGTGGGATCAGGTTTGTTCAGGTTGGATCAGTTTGGATCAGGTGAGGATCTGATCAGGTGGAATTAGGTATGTTCAGGTTGGATCAGTTTGGATCAGGTGGGATCTGATCAGGTGGGATCAGGTATGTTCAGGTTGGATCAGGTGAGGATCTGATCAGGTGAGATCAGGTATGTTCAGGTTGGATCAGTTTGGATCAGGTGGGATCTGATCAGGTGGGGCTACGCATGAGTAGTGTCGCTGACGCACCCCCTTGGAATTAAACTCCACCTTGACGGTGACTCTAATCCCACGAGTCTGAGACTAAAAACTGAAAACCCCCCTGTGCTGACGGTGGTCAGGGGGCTGGAGGTGAGCTGAGCGCCCTGAACTTTAACGCCCTCTGCTTAAATGTCCGCTAAATGATCACCTCAGACCATAAACTAATCGTGCACCTACCTTGGTCCTGGACAGAGCTGGAGAGGAACAGAATGAACAAAGCTCCCAGAAGCCCGACCCCTTTATAGTGCCACTCAGCTGCCTCCAGTACTACCTGCCCTGTTCATGCAGCCAGGGAACTTCAGGTTTTAATGCCCAAGTCAGGTGAGGCCAAAGGTGGGACCCCGGTGAGTGCTTAGCTCTGTGTTGTACATCTCTGGGGCAAGGGTGCCCACTGCAGAAAGAGGACCCTGGAAACTGTAATGTCAGCCAACGAGCTGTAAGTGGAGCCGTGGCACCAGTGCCATCTTGAAGGGGCCTTCCCTCAGTTGTACAGGGACGCAAGCGCAGAGACAAACAGGTCCTTGCGAGGCGCACTTATAGCGCGTTCAAAAAGAGAGTGCGTTGTCAGTGCACCGCATGAGGGCAGCCCTCTGGTGGGAGCAAAGGGAATCCCTTAGACACCCCCGGCTGGGGGATCTCTGGCCCCTCTTTTAAATGCAGCCAAGTTGCCGCCTGCACCATGAAACACGGAACAGCTTGTAAGTGCCCCCTCTCACGAACTGCGTAGAATAACCCTTCTTACCGCATGTATCACAGTTACCAGCTGTATCATAAACCTCACACACCACACTTACATTCTGAACCTCCCTCAGGGTGGGGCCATCTGAGGGCTCGGCCCCGTGAGCAATAAAAATCTGCTGAGGGGTGGGAACCTCTTGAGAGCTGAGGACCCCTGAGGGGTTCGGGCCCCCTGAGTGGACGGGGCCCCTGAGTGGACGGGGCCCCTGAAGAGACCGAACCCCCTGAGGGGATCTGCCTCCCTGAGGGATGGAGGCCCCCCTGAGGAGCGGTAACTTTTTAAAGCATGAGGGTCCCTCAGGGTAGGGGGCCCCCTGAACGGCGAGGGGTAGGAGGTCTCTCAGAGGTGGGAACATTCTGGGGGGGAAGGGATTGCTCTTCCGGTACTTTCCGTCGTCTCCTCATTCGGATAATTTAAGTGCAATGAATTGATAAAGGGGTGTGGGGGGGGCCGTAGTTTGACGAGTTTAATCTGCCTAGGATTATTGCATAGCGTGCCTGCCACGGCCCTGCGGTTAACGCTGAATTTCCATGAAAAGGCGGGGTGTGGCGCAAGCACCGGCCGGCTCCTCTTTCTGAGCGTTGCCCTCCCGCGCTTCATTAATTTCTAAAGTCACTTCCTCATTCCAGGCGCAGGCAGAGCCTTTCATGTGCGTCTCTTTCTTTCTCCCCTTAGGTCTCAACACTGCACTGTGAACAGAGCCCCTGTCTGGCTGTGTCTCCCCCTCGCCCCCTCCGAGGTCTCACTGCTTTGTGTGCTGTTCCCTTGCCTGGCTGTCTCACTCCTCGTTGAGGTCTCACTGCTCAGGTCGCAGAGCCTTTGTTTTGAGGGTCACTCTCTCTCCCCCTCCGAGGCCTCACTACTGCTCTGTGCACAGAGCCCTTGTCTGCCTATGTCCCTCCCCGCTGAGGTCTCACTGCTCTGTGCACAGAGCCCTTGATTGACTGAGTCTCTCTCCACTCTGAGGTCTCACTGCTGCGTGCACAGAGCCCTTGTCTGGTGGAATCTCTTCTCCCAGGACTCACCACTGCTCTGTGGGGAGCCCTTGTATGGCTGTCTCTCTCCCACCTTTAGGTCTCACTGCTCTGTGCACAGAGCCCTTATCTGGCTGTGTCTCCCCCTCGCCCCCTCCAAGGTCTCACTGCTTTGTGTGCTGTTTCCTTGCCTGGCTGTCTCACTCCTCGTTGAGGTCTCACTGCTCAGTTCGCAGAGCCTTTGTTTTGAGGGTCACTCTCTCTCCCCCTCCGAGGCCTCACTACTGCTCTGTGCACAGAGCCCTTGTCTGCCTATGTCCCTCCCCGCTGAGGTCTCACTGCTCTGCGCACCGAGCCCTCGATTGACTGAGTCTCTCTCCACTCTGAGGTCTCATTGCTCTGTGCACAGAGCCCTTCTCTTGCTTCGTCTCTCTCCCCCTGAGATCTCACTTCTCTATGCACAGAGCCCTTGTCAGGTTGCGTCTCTCTCCACCGTGAGGTCTCACTGCTCTGTGCACAGAGCCCTTGTGTGACTGTGTCTCTATCTGCCGTGGTCTCACTGCAATGTATGCAAATCCCCTTTCTGACTGGGTCTCTCCACCCTGAGATCTCGCTGCTCTGTGTGCAGAGCCCTTGTCCTGCTGTGTCTCTCCCCGCTGAAGTCTCACTGCTCTGTGCACAGAGCCCTTATCTGGTTGTGTCTCTCTTTCTAAGGTCTCACCACTCTTTGCACAGAGCCATTGTCCTGCTGTGTACCTCCCCCCCGAGGTCTCACTGCTCTGTGTGCAGCGCCCTTGTCTGGGTGTGTCTCTCCCCCCTGATGTCTCACTGCTCTGTGCACAGAGCCCTTGTCTGGTTGTGTCTCTCCCCCCTGATGTCTCACTGCTCTGTGCACAGAGCCCTTGTCCTGCTGTGTCTCTCCCCGCTGAAGTCTCACTGCTCTGTGCACAGAGCCCTTGTCTGGGTGTGTCTCTCCCCCCTGATGTCTCACTGCTCTGTGCACAGAGCCCTTGTCCTGCTGTGTCTCTCACCCCTGAGGTCTCACTGCTCTGTGCGCAGAGCCCCTGTCCTGCTGTGTCTCTCCCCACTGTGGTCTCGCTGCTCTGTGTGCAGCGGCCTTGTCCTGCTGTGTCTCTCCCCACTGTGGTCTCGCTGCTCTGTGTGCAGCGGCCTTGTCCTGCTGTGTCTCTCCCCACTGTGGTCTCGCTGCTCTGTGTGCAGAGCCCTTGTCCTGCTGTGTCTCTCCCCACTGTGGTCTCGCTGCTCTGTGTGCAGCGGCCTTGTCCTGCTGTGTCTCTCCCCGCTGAAGTCTCACTGCTCTGTGCACAGAGCCCTTGTCTGGTTGTGTCTCTCTTTCTGAGGTCTCACCACTCTTTGCACAGAGCCATTGTCCTGCTGTGTACCTCCCCCCGAGGTCATACTGCTCTGTGTGCAGCGCCCTTGTCTGGGTGTGTCTCTCCCCCCTGATGTCTCACTGCTCTGTGCACAGAGCCCTTGTCCTGCTGTGTCTCTCACCCCTGAGGTCTCACTGCTTTGTGCGCAGAGCCCTTGTCTAGCTGGGTCTCTCCCCACTGTGGTCTCGCTGCTCTGTGTGCAGCGGCCTTGTCCTGCTGTGTCTCTCCCCACTGTGGTCTCGCTGCTCTGTGTGCAGAGCCCTTGTCCTGCTGTGTCTCTCCCCACTGTGGTCTCGCTGCTCTGTGTGCAGCGGCCTTGTCCTGCTGTGTCTCTCCCCGCTGAAGTCTCACTGCTCTGTGCACAGAGCCCTTGTCTGGTTGTGTCTCTCTTTCTGAGGTCTCACCACTCTTTGCACAGAGCCATTGTCCTGCTGTGTACCTCCCCCCCGAGGTCTCACTGCTCTGTGTGCAGCGCCCTTGTCTGGGTGTGTCTCTCCCCCCTGATGTCTCACTGCTCTGTGCACAGAGCCCTTGTCCTGCTGTGTCTCTCACCCCTGAGGTCTAACTGCTCTGTGCGCAGAGCCCTTGTCTAGCTGGGTCTCTCTCCACCCTGAGGTCCTGCTGCTCTGTGCATAGAGCCCTTGTCTGGCTGTGTCTCTTCCTGCTGAGGTCTCACTGCTCTCTACGCAGAGCCCCTGTCTGACTGGGTCTCTCTCCCCCCAACTCCCCTGAGATCTCACTGCTCTGTGCACAGAGGCTATGTCTGGCTGAGTCCCCCCACAAACGTCTCACTGCCCTGTGCACAGAGCCCTTGTCCTGCTGTGTCTCTCTCCCACTGAGGGCTCACTGCTCTGTGTGCAATGCCCTTGTCCTGCTGTGTCTCTCTCCCATTGATATCTCACTGCTGTGTGCACTGAGCCCTTGTCTGGCTCCATATCTCCCAGCTGAGGTCTCATTGCTTTGTGGGCAGAGCCCTTGTATGGCTGTGTCCCTCCCCGCTGAGGGCTCACTGCTCAGAGCGCAGAGCCCTTGTCCTCCTGTGTCTCAACCCCTTCCCCGCCTGAGGCCTCACCACTTTTCTGTGCACAGAGCCCTTGTCTGGCTTTATCCCTCCACGCTGTTGTCTCACTGTTCTGTGCACAGAGCCCTTGTCTGGCTGTGTCCCTCCCTGCTGAGGGCTCACTGCTCAGTGCACAGAACCCTTGTCCTGCTGTTCTCATCCCCTCCCCCGCCTGAGGCCTCACCACTTCTCTGTGCACAGAGCCATTGTCTGGCTGTGTCTCCACCTCCCAGAGGTCTCACCACTTCTCTGTGCACAGAGCCCTTGTCTGGCTTCATATCTCCCCTCTGAGGTCTCATTGCTTTGTGGGCAGAGGCCTTGTCTGGCTGCTTCTATCACCGCTGAGGTCTCATTGCTCAGTGCACAGAGCCCTTGACTGGCTGGTTCTCTCTCTTCCCCCTGAGGTCTCGCTGCTCTGTGCACAGAGCCCTTGTCTAGCTGTGTCTCTCTCCGCTGAGGTCTCACTGCTCTGTGCACAGAGCCCTTGTCTGGCTGTGTCTCCCCTCATGAGGTCTCACCTCTGTTCTGTGCACAGAGCCCTTGTCTTGCTGAGTCTCTCTCTGCTCTGAGGTCTCACTTCTCTGTGCACATTGCCCTTGTCTGGCTGTGTCTCTCTCCCCTTTAGGTCTCCCTGCTCTCTGTGCAGAGCCCTTGACTGGCTGTGTCTCTCCCCCCTGAGGTCTCATGGCTCTGTGCGCAGAGCCCTTGTCTTGCTGTGTCTCTCCCCCCTGAGGTCTCATGGCTCTGTGCACAGAGCCCTTGTCCTGCCCCCCCCGAGAATACACTGCTCTGTGCACAGAGCCCTTGTGTGGCTGGGTCTCTTCCTGCTGAGATCTCACTGCTCTGTGTGCAGAGCCCTTGTGTGGCTGTGTCTCTTCCTGCTGAGGTCTCACTGCTCTGTGTGCAGAGCCCCTGTCCTGCTGCGTCTCTTCCCCCTGAGGTCTCATTGCCCTGTGCACAGAACCCTTGTCCTGCTGCATCTCTTCCCCCTGAGGTCTCACTGCTCTGTGCACAGAGCACTTGTCTGGCGGCGTCCCTACCCCCTGAGGTCTCACGGCTCTGTGCGCAGAGCCCTTGTCCTGCTGTGTCTCTCTCTCTGAGGTCTCACCACTCTTTGCACAGAGCCCTTGTCCTGCTGTGTCCCTCCCCCCCGAGGTCTCACTGCTCTGTATGCAGAGCCCTTGTCATGTTGTGTCTCTTCTCCCTGAGGTCTCACTGCTCTGTGCACAGAACCCTTGTCTGGCTGTGTCCCTTCCCGCTGAGGTCTCGCTGCTCGGTGTGCAGAGCCCTTGTCCTGCTGTGTTTCTCCCCACTGTGGTCTCACTGCTCTGTGCACAGAGCCCTTGTCCTGCTGTGTCTCTCCCACCTGAGGTCTCACTGCTTTGTGCACAGAACCCTTGTCTGGCTGTGTCCCTTCCCGCTGAGGTCTCGCTGCTCTGTGTGTAGAGCCCTTGTCCTGCTGTGTCCCTCCCCCCCGAGGTCTCACTGCTCTGTATGCAGAGCCCTTGTCCTGCTGTGTCTCTTCCCCCTGAGGTCTCACTGCTTTGTCCACAGAACCCTTGTCTGGCTGCGTCCCTTCCCCCTGAGGTCTCGCTGCTCTGTGTGCAGAGCCCTTGTCCTGCTGTGTCTCTTCCCCCTGAGGTCTCACTGCTTTGTGCACAGAACCCTTGTCTGGCTGCGTCCCTTCCCCCTGAGGTCTCGCTGCTCTGTCTGCAGAGCCCTTGTCCTGCTGTGTTTCTCACCGCTGAGGTCTCACTGCTCTGTGCACAGAGCCCTTGCCTTGCTGTGTCTCTCCCCCCTGAGGTCTCACTGCTCCGTGCATAGAGCCCATGTCCTGGTGTATCTCTCACCACGGAGGTCTCGCTGCTGCTTGCACAGAACCCTTGTCTGGCTGCGTCCCTTCCCGCTGAGGTCTCGCAGCTCTGTGTGCAGAGCCCTTGTCCTGCTGTGTCTCTCCCCACTGAGGTCTCGCTGCTCTGTGTGCAGAGCCCATGTCCTGGTGTATCTCTCACCACAGAGGTCTCGCTGCTGCTTCCGCAGAGCCCTTGTCTGGATGCGTCCCTTCCCGCTGAGGTCTCGCTGCTGCTTGCGCAGAGCCCTTGTCTGGATGCGTCCCTTCCCGCTGAGGTCTCGCTGCTCTGTGTGCAGAGCCCTTGTCCTGCTGTGTCTCTCCCCCCTGAGGTCTCACTGCTCCGTGCATAGAGCCCATGTCCTGGTGTATCTCTCACCACGGAGGTCTCGCTGCTGCTTGCGCAGAGCCCTTGTCTGGATGCGTGTCTCCCCGCTGAGGTCTCACTGCTCTGTGCACAGAGCCCTTGCCTTGCTGTGTCTCTCCCCCCTGAGGTCTCACTACTCCGTGCATAGAGCCCATGTCCTGGTGTATCTCTCACCACAGAGGTCTCGCTGCTGCGTGCGCAGAGCCCTTTTCTGGCTGCATGTCTCCCCGCTGAGGTCTCACTACTCTGTGTGCGGGCGAGGAACAGGGTCGAACTCTGTAATGGACATGTATCAACATTAGGCAGAGCGATTTCCTAATTTTGATTTTCTGCAAATCACACTTAGATAATCGCTATTCCTAAAGTATAAAACTCCATGAGTTTCATTTAGAAATTCCTAGGGGGTTGCAAAATCAACCCCCCTCATCAATATTGATGAGGTAGGTCGTGATTTATGACCCATTAGGAATCGCTAAATTCACAGGGATGGTGGCCTGCTGGGCTCAGCAGGCCACCATGTCCTCGATTGCTTCTAAATAAAGCAATCACGTTTTTTTTTTAATGCAGCCCATTTTGCTTGAAGGAAAGCAGTGAGCCCTTGTGTGGCTGTGTCTCTTCCTGCTGAGGTCTCACTGCTCTGTATGCAGAGCCCTTGTCCTGCTGCGTCTCTTTCCCCTGAGGTCTCACTGCTCTGTGCACAGAACACTTGTCTGGCTGCGTCCCTCCCCGCTGAGGTCTCACTGCTCTGTGCACAGAGCAAAGCAGAGTGGGCGCCCGCGCATGCGCATTTGTGAGGAAGAAGTCGGCGATAGAGCAGGAAGAGGGAGCCCCGGGACGCCGCAGCTCAGGTAAGTCATTTTAAATACTTTTACCATGCTTTTAAAGATTGTAAGGGCATTTAAAAAAGGGCGGGAGGGAGGCGGATGGCGGGCAACTCCGCTCTGCCGTGGCATGTGCGTAGCCTGCCTGCTACGCCTACATCGTGGACCGCGAAGTAGGCAACACTACGCACACTCTGCGGGCGGAGCGGAGCACTACGCCCACGGTTAATAAACACAGCCCTTCCTAATACCGACTCGCAAACCCATTTTGTGCTTCGGGAACAGGTTACAGAACCACAAAAGAGAGATTGGGTCATTGGAAAAGCCTTTTTTGTGTTCGAACACAGGCCGGGCCAATTCTGTGAATCGGCCTGTTTGTGAACCCAAAATAGCTTCATACATGTGGCCGTAAATGATTAAAAGATTCAAAGAGAGAAAATCATAATTTAGAATCTTTTAATTCCTGTTCCTTCTTTTAGCTGATTTACATCTTCCACAGACACAGAGGGGGAAGTCTGCCCTCTCTAAAATAATCTACCAAGGCAGTTTTCTCCGCAAAAGCGACTCTACCAACTTCTCAAAAGCCACTTGGGGAAGAAACTTTTGCGAAGCATCCTCCATCATTAAATCAGGCACCACGGTGTGCTGGTAAACAAAGTGCATTCTGGGAAAGTAGATGAGCAGTGGGGCCTCATGAGTCCATCACAGAGCTGCTGTTTTCTATGCTTGCATCAGAGACCCCGAAGAAGGACTGGAGAGATTAGTGACTGTGAGCAGACGAGGGATGGTCAGGTGGTGCATCAAAGAGGCTTTGAAGAGAGCTCGGTGGTCGGTATGAGGTGGTTAGAAGGCCATTGGTGCAAACTCATGCATTTGAGCCTCAGGAAACCCTTAAAGCTTTGCGAGGGGGCAGTGGTCATTGGAGCCAGGGGTTCAGGGCACCCGAGAAATCTGAGGGCTACTTCATCCATTTACCACACTGCTTCCAATCTGACGAAGCCCAAGATGAGTATGTGGCATAACAGCCAGAGTTACCTCATTTGTATTTGGTGAAACCAGTTCGAGTCCTGCCCTCTGGTCAACATCCTGTGATTCTGGGAAAATCCTTTAATATCCCTGGACCTACCAAGAATGAATGTGTCCTTTTACAATTTAACTGATGCTAATGTAAAGGGCTATAATGCCTTTCGGGTCTAGTATGTGCTTTATATAAAACAAGCATTTGCAATACAATAGGTCTTGCATTTGCGAAGGTTTAAGCTATTGGTATTTTAAATGACAATGCCTTTTATTTATCTGTTTTGATAATTAACACATAAATAAAAGGCATTTTCATTTACAATGCCAACAGCTCACACTCTTGGAAATGCAAGGCCTATTTCATTCAAAGAAGCGGCCGCCATCGTCCGGGCTGCTTGGAAAGTGATAGCACGCACAGCGAGCTGAATGCTGCAGGTAAGCATGTCGTGCCTGCAGTAGGAGAAACTCATTAAAGAAAGCAGTTTTTACAGACTACTTAAGATGTACTGTGTAACAACAGAAGTAAAAGGGCCATTCCTCATGCGAGGTCACAAATGAAAACAAGGCGGTACTAAGGAGGGACTAACAAGCCTATTAATGAATCAGAAGCCAGCGTTTTCGAAGGACAATGACACAAGCCAATGAAAAATATGGGCGAGAGTGGGTTGAGCTTGAAGTCTATACTTGAATACAGCATGCCTCGCAGAGCAGTGCGTGTGCTGCCCAGGCTTGACCTAAACATGAAAAGAAGCCTGAAGGGATATGATGTATCCACTAAAGGGGTGCAGCTAGAAGGCTGGCACCACACGTCTCACCATGAGAGGTGTGAACACTTGAACCTGAACACTATTGATAGCCTGGGTATGTTCCAGAAAAAGATGTAAAGCACCTTAGAGGGACAAATGTAGAAGAAGAGAGAAAAGAATGAGATGTCCATACTTCAGTAGTGGAGAGAGAGTATGCGATGCCCTGCTTCCCCAGGACCTTGCCACTGTTGGGCTGGTGATGCTGTGATGCACACACACAGCTCAGTACCCTGGTCTGTGACCCTGCAGGTCTAATGATGGACCTGCCTCTTCTCCCGCTCACTACAGTCCAAGATACCCTGCTGCCCCTGGTCCTTGCCCCTGTGAGGCTGGTGATGCTGTAGTGCACACCCCTAGCTTTGCACCAGGTACCCTGGTCTGTGACCCTGCAGGTCTAATGATGGACCTGCCTTTTGTACCTCTTACTACAGTCCAAGATGCCCTCCTGCCCCAGGTCCTTGACCCTGTGAGGCTGGTGGTGCTGTACTGCACACCCCAAGCTCTGCACCAGGTGCCCTAGTCTGTGACCCTGCAGGTCTAATGATAGAACTGCCTCTTGTCCCACTCCCTACAGTCCAGGATGGCCTACTGCCACAGGTCCTTGCCCCTGTGAGGCTGGTGATGCTGTACTGCACACCCCAAGCTCTGCACCAGGTGCCCTGGTCTGTGACCCTGCAGGTCTAATGATGGTCCTGTCTCTTGTCCCACTCCCTACAGTCCAGGATGGCCTGCTGCCACAGGTCCTTGCCCCTGTGAGGCTGGTGATGCTGTACTGCACACCCCCGCTCTGCATCAGGTGCCCTGGTCTGTGACCCTGCAGGTCTAATGATGGACCTGCCTCTTGTCCCACTCCCTACAGTCCAGGATGGCCTGCTGCCACAGGTCCTTGCCCCTGTGAGGCTGGTGATGCTGTACTGCACACCCCAGCTCTGCACCAGGTGCCCTAGTCTGTGACCCTGGAGGTCTAATGATAGAACTGCCTCTTGTACCACTCCCTACAGTCCAAGATGGACTGCTGCCACAGGTCCTTGCTCCTGTGAGGCTGGTGGTGCTGTACTGCACACCCCAGCTCTGCACCAGGTGCCCTAGTCTGTGACCCTGGAGGTCTAATGATAGAACTGCCTCTTGTACCACTCCCTACAGTCCAGGATGGCCTGCTGCCACAGGTCCTTGCTCCTGTGAGGCTGGTGATGCTGTACTGCACACCCCAGCTCTGCACCAGGTGCCCTGGTCTGTGACCCTGCAGGTCTAATGATGGACCTGCCTCTTGTACCACTCCCTACAGTCCAGGATGGCCTGCTGCCACAGGTCCTTGCCCCTGTGAGGCTGGTGGTGCTGTAGTGCACACCCCTAGCTTTGCACCAGGTACCCTGGTCTGTGACCCTGCAGGTCTAATGATGGACCTGCCTCTTCTCCCGCTCACTACAGTCCAAGATACCCTGCTGCCCCTAGTCCTTGCCCCTGTGAGGCTGGTGATGCTGTAGTGCACACCCCTAGCTTTGCACCAGGTACCCTGGTCTGTGACCCTGCAGGTCTAATGATGGACCTGCCTTTTGTACCTCTTACTACAGTCCAAGATGCCCTCCTGCCCCAGGTCCTTGACCCTGTGAGGCTGGTGGTGCTGTACTGCACACCCAAAGCTCTGCACCAGGTGCCCTGGTCTGTGACCCTGCAGGTCTAATGATAGAACTGCCTCTTGTACCACTCCCTACAGTCCAGGATGGCCTGCTGCCACAGGTCCTTGCCCCTGTGAGGCTGGTGATGCTGTACTGCACACCCCCAGCTCTGCACCAGGTGCCCTGGTCTGTGACCCTGCAGGTCTAATGATGGACATGCCTCTTGTACCACTCCCTACAGTCCAGGATGGCCTACTGCCACAGGTCCTTGCCCCTGTGAGGCTGGTGATGCTGTACTGCACACCCCCAGCTGTGCACCAGGTGCCCTGGTCTGTGACCCTGCAGGTCTAATGATGGACCTGCCTCTTGTCCCACTCCCTACAGTCCAGGATGGCCTGCTGCCACAGGTCCTTGCCCCTGTGAGGCTGGTGGTGCTGTACTGCACACCCCCAGCTCTGCACCAGGTGCCCTGGTCTGTGACCCTGCAGGTCTAATGATGGACCTGCCTCTTGTCCCACTCCCTACAGTCCAGGATGGCCTGCTGCCACAGGTCCTTGCCCCTGTGAGGCTGGTGATGCTGTAGTGCACACCCCCAGCTCTGCACCAGGTGCCCTGGTCTGTGACCCTGCAGGTCTAATGATGGACCTGCCTCTTGTCCCACTCCCTACAGTCCAGGATGGCCTACTGCCACAGGTCCTTGCCCCTGTGAGGCTGGTGATGCTGTACTGCACACCCCCAGCTCTGCACCAGGTGCCCTGGTCTGTGACCCTGCAGGTCTAATGATGGACCTGCCTTTTGTACCACTCCCTACAGTCCAGGATGGCCTGCTGCCACAGGTCCTTGCCCCTGTGAGGCTGGTGATGCTGTAGTGCACACCCCCAGCTCTGCACCAGGTGCCCTGGTCTGTGACCCTGCAGGTCCAATGATGGACCTGCCTTTTGTACCACTCCCTACAGTCCAGGATGGCCTGCTGCCACAGGTCCTTGCCCCTGTGAGGCTGGTGATGCTGTACTGCACACCCCCAGCTCTGCACCAGGTGCCCTGGTCTGTATCCCTGCAGGTCTAATGATGGATCTGCCTTTTGTACCTCTTACTACAGTCCAAGATGCCCTCCTGCCCCAGGTCCTTGACCCTGTGAGGCTGGTGGTGCTGTACTGCACACCCCAAGCTCTGCACCAGGTGCCCTGGTCTGTGACCCTGCAGGTCTAATGATAGAACTGCCTCTTGTACCACTCCCTACAGTCCAGGATGGCCTGCTGCCACAGGTCCTTGCCCCTGTGAGGCTGGTGGTGCTGTACTGCACACCCCCAGCTCTGCACCAGGTGCCCTGGTCTGTATCCCTGCAGGTCTAATGATGGGCCTGCTTGCTGCAGATGTATCAGGGTGCAGCACAACTGGTCTGTGGTCCTGAGAGCAACCTTGTGCTGAGCGTGTCTTCTATAGTAAAGGGCTCTGGCACCTTTGGGGGCGGGTCGAACAGGGACAGAAAATAGGCCCAGGCACCAAATTAACGTGGACCCCATTAGCCAATCAGAACGCTATAAAAGTGGCCAGCATTTGCAATTGAAGGCAGTTTTAAACTTTTTTTAGGGGAGAGGATGTTGTCTAATGGCTAGGGCGGTCAACCTTAAATCTGGGGAACCGGGTTCGAGTCTCGACAACGACGCTCAACATCCTGTGATTCTGGGCAAATCACTTAGTCTCCCTGTGCCTAACAAAAATGAATGTGTCCTTGTGTAACACAACTGGTGCTCGTGTAAAGCGCTCTGATACCTGTGAGTCAAGTTTGCGCTATATAAAAATCCGGTAAAAAAAGACGCGTTGTGTAGGCTGTTTGCAAGGCATCTGAGAGTTCATGTGTTTGTGCTTGCTGCGGGCAATGTTAGCTGTTATATCATGAAAATCAACAGTACAGGCCGGTCCTTCAGACCATAAATCAGCCCCAGAAGCAGCCAAAATACCAGCCCACACACTGGCCTGCCAAACCATCCCTTCGGGCACTGCCAGACTGTCCTGCAGGCCTCTCTTTCCACACCACAGAAACCTGCCTGAAGATAAAAAGAGACTGACAGACAGACAGATGCACAGCCCACTTCACTTGCAGGTTTCAGATGCCCTGTGTTTCAGCTTCCGCTGGTCTCTCTCTTGCAGTGCTGAGGTGATATTCAGGACCTGTGGAGACATTACTAGTCTTGTTTCATCATTCTAGTCACTGCCTGTGTGTTGTCAGTGCTTCATTTGTAAATACACGTGTCCCGGCGTTGAAAGCTCTCCTCAGAAGACTGCAGCCAGTACAAGCAATTGAATGCTGATACTAAGGCCGGTGGTCTCAAATCCACCCCACGCCTCTTCCATCTATTACCTTCAATCAATCAGTCTGGACTTGTAGAGCTCAGCTAATCATCTGTGAGGGTCTCCAGGTGCTGAGGGTGCTGCTGTCAGATCCTCCCTGCCCTGTATCTCACCCTTGCAGGTTCCTGTATTCTCCCTTTGCAACATTTTTTTTCACTTCCTCTTCCTGTGTCCTTCTGCTTTCTGGGTTTTTCTCTCGCTTGTAGGTGAATGTATGATACTTAAAAATACGTACCGGTCCCCAAAACTGAGTGCCGATGGCCCCCACCAGCAACCACTGGCTCAAATTAAGCACTGGGGGCATATTTAGAAGTTCCTTTTTTGACACTCCAGGGGCGCAGAGTACGACCCATATCTGTGAGTCCATGCACATCCACTTTGTGTGACATTTCATGGTCTTATAGATATGCTGTAAGGCAACGCAGCACAAGTTGCTGCCTTGTATTACACTGCTTCAGGTGGGGCGCTCTATGGCGTTGCAGTGAGTGTTTCCAGGCATCACCCATAGGTTTTGACGCATTCCCAGATTTACAAGGATCTGTAAACCTGGGAATGTGTCAAAACTGTACGCCTCCCAGAGCAGGCGTAACAAGGAGAAATGTTTACAGTTCTCCTCATTTTTAGGCCGAGCTTTGGCGGCAGCACGCTTGCGCTGCTTGCTCTGCGAGGCATGCAGTAGTAGAGTATGGAGAGACAAGCTGCCCTCACTCTCCGCCCATATTTTTCATTGGCTGCTGTGTTTGTCCTTCGGAAAGTCTGTCTTCTGATTGATTATAAGGCTTGTTAGTCCCACCTTATTTTGCCATGTTGTCATTTGCACCCTTCCATGGCTATTGGCTCCTTTATTGAGTGTTACACTGTACGGACGGGCGTGTTATTTAGAGCACTATTTTTTTCCGTGCCTTCTTCGCCATCCCCCGCATTCCCGTTGTCCATGCCTTCTCGACCTCCTCTGCCCCCGCCCCCACACTCCCGCTTGTGGTGAGCCACCCGACCACTGCATTACAATGTTACACATGCAACTCCCTGGGCCGGGCTCGGCCAAGGGGGTATATAATAAATGACGACGTCAGCTCACGTGGCTGATGGCGGGAACCGAGACTGGTGTTAGACGTCCCTTACTTGTTCTCCGCCATATAGTTGGGCCACCCCTGTCACCTACCACTAGCCGTCGGTTGTAGCCCCCAAC
This sequence comes from Triturus cristatus, assembly GCF_964204655.1. NCBI lineage: Eukaryota > Metazoa > Chordata > Amphibia > Caudata > Salamandridae > Triturus > Triturus cristatus. The sequence continues at coordinate 34,245,266 of NC_140590.1, read as the reverse complement.
CGCATGCCCAGAGACCAGCCCCTCCACCCCACTAGCTAGAGCAGCCCTCTACACCGCTGTTGTTGCCTTCTTGCCCCCGCCCGCCCGCCCGCACTCCTGTTTACAATGCAAAGGGGGTTCCTAATGCGGTCATGTGACACTGCCCTTCGAATGTGCTTGTATTCTTTGATTGTTGGTAACATGTATTGATGTCTCACCAGGTTTACAGCTGTTTATAACCAAACTGTAAGGAAAACGACAATAGCATCAATGATTTCGGGTATGTTTTCAGAGATGCGCTACAAAAACTTAGAAGCAGCATCAACCAGTGGTCGAAGTGGGCGGGAACGGCAGGGCACGGCGTGCCCCTACTTCTTTAATTTTAAGGATTCCGTTCCCCTACTTTTTTATTCTGAAAATGCGTCCCAGGACGCAAGAATTCGCCACCACCTATAAATAAAGTTCGGCGTTCCTGGCGTTCGTGACGGCAGAGAAGTAACAGGACTCTGTCTTTTTCTTCTTGCCCAGAGAAGAAAAAGACAGTGTCCACTTCTGCTCTGCCGCTTCAGCTGCCCCCACTCTTTCCTTCTTCCCTCTTTCTGTCTAGCATTTTTTTCATTTGCATATTTATATAGCGTGAACTCGACCCGAAGGTATTGGAGCGCTTTACATGAGCACCGTATTTACATTACACATTCAGGCACAGGGAGATTAAGTGATTTGCCCAGAATCACAGGATGTGGACACGACCTCGAGGCTCGAACCCTGGTTTCCTGCACCAAAGTCGGCAGTTTAAGCCGACGGACCACACCCTCTGTCAGTTCTTCCCTTACTGAAAACCGTGACTTCAAGACAGGGTTCTCTCTCTCTTTCCTCTCCTTTCATTTGCTCCCCTGTGAAATGGATCCAAAAAAAAAACACTTTTGCTGGAAATGTCGCATTTTTCCGACATTTTAATTCCAAAGTGCAGCATCAGGAATAAAAGGTTAAACATATGAAAAATAACTAAATAAAGTAAGATAGAGTGGGTGAAAACTGATCTGATTGATTTTATTCACACCCATACACATTAGCGCCACTTTTACAGAGTTTGCAAGTGAAGCGCTATTTTTGTTTTCTTGTCTTTGTTTTCCCCTTGTAACTAGTGCACCAATCCTGGAGGTACTGCAAAGTGTGGACTGGAAAACAAAATGTGTACTGCGGCTCTGCGTCCAGGGAAGTGGTCTTTTTACCATACTGCTTACGTTTTGTAAGCAATGGACATTGAAATGGGTCTATTCAGGCTCCTGTAGTCATGTCCTTAACTTTTCAGGCAAAAGCACTCACTGATTTCTGAATAGTGAGTGTAAAAGCATTAAGGTAACCATGTTGTTCCTGCTTACATTTCACATGGTTTGCTAAATTTTGCATTCCCTATGAGTGTTTGTTTTTTCCATGATGTTGTTACTTTTTTTTGTAAGGCGCATATTGCTCTTGTCTATAACGTAATTTAAATTGAGCCGCATCCAGGTGTTGATAGCCGGCAACAATTGGGTTGTAGTTCAAGGCAGTGTGAGTTTTCCTCAGTGGGGCAGTATGGTGTTCAGTGGGGGAGAGGATGTGGCAATATGGCCAGAGCTGCTGAATTTGGAACTGGGGAACCAGGTTCAACCTTAATAACCAGTCCACCAGACCACTCTCCTGAGAGAGCACAATTCCATGCTAGACTTTAGAAGCCCTGGTGTCTTAGCACCAGCAGGAGGACCCTAGCATGACAAGTGTGGGTTAACTTTCAAGGCTTTTCCACCACAATCCATACTGAAGTTCACCTCCAGTCTTGCGGGCAGGCCTATGCAGCAGCACACTCTAGAGCAATAGTGACTCTGTCACTGATGACACAGGACCCTTGAGAAGGGCCAGCTCTAGGGCGGTGGAAACGGTGTGACCGCACCGGGTGCTGACTTTGGATGGAGGCATTACGTTTGCTAGAATATTATGGTTTTTAAAGCACTTGCTGCCTCCTTCTTGGCCTCCAGCAATTTTCGGCAACAATAAAAATGTCATGATGACTTTGGTGATTAATATTCTTCATAGAATTTTGTTTCGTGGAAGTTTTGACTCATGGAAAGGTAGCTAAGAGGGTTAATGTGCCTGCTGCAAAGAACATGTACCATGCAGATCACAAAGTGCACATAATGTAAATAGGTCGGTGGGCTACTGATTTTGTCAGAGAGATCCTTTTGTTACTTGCAGTTTATACGTTAACATCCTAACATAGAACAGTGAGCTATTAACTGTCAGCTAAGAGCTGCATACAAACTGCAAGGTATAAATTAGAGAGTTATGTTTTCCCCCCCAGTCTTTGATTATCCTAATGTTGCAAAAGGTGTTCTTTTGGACAGAAATCAATTCTGATTATTAAAGGGAACACCTCCCCCAACCATGGTATTATGTTTTAAATTCTGAGTTTGTGTTTCTCCAGACCAATCACTATTAACCTATGCGGCCTACTAGTATGGTTGTCAGCTCGAGTGGGTAACGTAATCTTAATGGCCACCGCAACAAGGGTCTTATCACAGGTGTGGTTTTAACTATTTAGGGAGATATTCTCAAGAACGTGCAATAATCATCGCCAAAATAGGTTAATGCAATTTTTCATATCGCTGTCTATCGCGGAAAAATAACTCTGTGTTAATGCCATATTCTCAACACAGCGGTAACATGCGATAGTTTCTCGATAACGCGTCAAATGTCTGCGATAAAATGACCGGGATGGCAATAAAAATCGAAACCCGAGTTGCGATGGGCCCATCTGCGATAAAAAATTCTGCGATAAGCAGCGCCAGGCCTGCAAGACCCATAAGTCAGGCGGGAAATATCAATATAAAAGCGGCAGCAAAAAACACTAACAAAACACAAACGACTGTGAAGCACCATGGAGGTAGCCAGAGCAAGTACAGAGGACAAACAGAACCCCACAAGCCCCACGGAGGACCAGCCTGGGACCTCGGGGTCAGGGAAGGGCAAGGAGAAGAAGAAGAGGAACCCGCGTTTCAGTCTGCAGGAAAACCAGATCCTCATTACAGAGGTGATAGAACACCACCACCAATTGTTCGTCACCTCCACTGTGTCATTGGCAACTAAAAATACAATATGGCAGTCCATCTTGGCCACTGTGAATGCAGTCGGAGTGAAGAGAAGGGAAGTGGACCACTGCAGCCAACCTGAAACTTGCAGCCAACCTGAAAGCAGCAATGCCGACTGGAGGAGGGAGTCCAGCGACACACCAGGAGCTGGATGAGATGGAGGAAATGGTGTCCTGAGTCATCATTGGGAAGACAGTGGCAGGAGTTGGGAGACCGGACACTGCACAACATGACCTGAGCCAACAGCAACAGGGTGAGTAACAACCAGAGACTGGGGGGACGGGGGAGATTTGCACAATGGCACACATGCACAATTAAGTATAGCACATCTGCGGACAAACCATGCCCAAGAGTCACAATTCCGACCAAGAGCCCAATTTACCCAAGTCTGCAACATCTCAGCACTGTTTAAGCACAGAAGTTAAAGGCACACCGCCTGAAAGGGATAAGGGGCAGCCAAATCAGAGCTGAAGGGGCAACTCACCCTCAATGCAGCACACACACACATAAGAATCCGAGCATCTCAACATTGTCAACCATGTGGTACAAACTGCAACACTTTCACAACCGAACAAAGGACACAACTGCTGCCGCTTGTGTGTAGGAAATGGCCATTCGCATTTAGCACAGCAGGAAACTGTGAGATGACAATGTACAAGTACAACCTCACATCCCTGATGGTGTAGAAATGTCAACTGTCCGCATCAAATAGGCATCTCCTCACAAACAGTCACAATGTACATCATCATGGAGTCTGTTAGTAAACTTGTACAATGCGTGAACATACATGTGAACACAATGTCAATCTGCATCTCCCATTCACATTGCAGAGGGAGAATCAACACCTCCTGCAGAGCAGGCCCAACAACTCAGCACTTATGATGAAGAGGACCTCCCCAATATCAACACCAACGCCCTCCAACAGCCGATGGACAGCTTCGGCGCCCCACCCCCAGGAGCAGGGAAGCCCAACTGCATCTAGGATACCCCACCCCCTGCACAGACCACACAGCAGGAAGCACCCACCACCACGGCTGTCGACCAGGACCCCCACGACCAACACATGGCATTCCAACACCGTGTGTTAGGGTGCCAGGAGAAGATGGCTGATCAGCTGCGGGCGGGGTTCGACCTCATGGCAGCCAAACTAGATGACATACGTGTGTATCTAAGTTCCATCAGGGACGACTTACAGTCCCTAACGGACACCCACTGTCTGCTCCATGCTCTCCAACAATCCATGGCTGACATCGCTGGAGTCATGACTCTGAGCCAAGAACAACTGTCTAGTCAGAGTGGCTCCAGCGATTTCAGCCGGGAGTTGGGACACATAAGGAGAGTAATGGAGAGCTTGGAGTGGATGGAGACGGAAAGAATGTTTGCCACGGCTGCCCACCAGTGAGATGTAGCTGTGATCTTTCATGCCCTGCATATCCTCGTCATGGCATTGCCACCACAAGGCCTAGCGTGGATGGATGCTGGTGCTACTACTACATCCACATCTCTGCCCCCTGAAGTTTCAGTGCCACACAGTGCGGCAGACATTCCACATCTGGCCCCTGATGTGTCACTGCCACACAGTGATGCAGACCAAACACCACCACCCACATGTGAGGCACCGGACACATCAGAGGACGAAGATGATGATGAATCTGGCTTTGTGGTAGGAATGAAGTGGTAGCATTCATCTCCGCCATATGGCCTGCTTCAGTTTGGTTCAGCCCTCTGCATCATGCCCTGGAATAACACCTTCCACTGTCCCACGATACACTCAGCGACACTCACCTTGGGCCTCGACATGGACTGCCATATTTTGTTTGGTTACCAATGACACAGCAATCACACTGCGGACTGAAGTCTTCCACTTCCGATGAACTTGTCATTCTCTAAAGGACTCTGGCTGGCCCTCCACACACAGGGCAACAATGTAAAGTGGGGTGTGCATGGCCCTGTACTGGTCCAGCTTAAATACTCCACTGAATGTGAATGAAACATTCTAATTTACACAGATGTGTCTGAGCTATGATCAATCAAGTAGGAAAGTATTGATGAATGTAGGGACAGTGATTTCACAAAAAGGTACTCCTTGGGTAATGCTATCAATGCACATGTATGGCCGTGAGCCAGATAGGCAGTGGGACACACATTGTCATTCAAATCAACACTCATCACAGTTGAATACAAGTGAAGGTGCATAGACTTTATTAGCATATGCGTGTCGGTACGGGCAAGATAAGTGCTACATCATGCATACCAATGCAGCACTATGTCAGAATGAGGAACGTTGCCAAACATCGCTGTCCACTCCGGGGAGTGCCTCACCTTTCACTGTTGTTGTGGGATATGTGACCAGATCTCCAAGATGCAACAAGGTGTTGGGACGTGTAAAATGGGTTCCAATCTGTTGTGGCTGCAGGTACGTAGTTACTCGTCCATGAAAGCGATTGCAGCTTCGTAGGCCATCATTTCCAACATGAGGTTGTTGTCGACTTCATCAAACAGGACAACGTGGCGATCCATTAGCAGGTCTGGACAGATGGGCTGCGTTCACCCCCTTTCAACAATTAGTACTACAGCCCAATAGGGGAGCAGTTCAATGAGGTCACTGCACACGAGGGGTTGTGCAATCTCCCGGGTCCAGCTGCCAGCATGGATGCCAAGTATTAAGGCATCCCATAAACGGGTATTAAGGTGACACTCTTGGTCGTGGCCCAACAGGGAGCGCACACACATGTCGAAATCCAGTTCAGCTACCTTCCTGTTGGTTAGGCAGACATCCATGGACCACTTGAATATGCATGATCGACAATGCAACACAGGCTGAACGCAGGCTGAACGCAGGTGACGTTGGCAAGGTGGAAGCTTAGCCGGTAACTGATCCGCAGCACTGCCAATGGTAGTGCTCCCAGTAAATGCAGCATTCATGCATGGTACAGTTCCACATGACAGGGGTTGTACATGTGTCCAGGATGTTCTGCCATTGCATTAGCGGCTCTGGTTGAAGTGGCGCTGTTCTGACCTGCGCCAGTCCTGTGGATGAAATGTCACAGCTCAGATCAATGAGTTGTTTTAGTGTGCAACGGTTGTACGCCTGGGATGGTGTGGGAGTAAGTGTGAAGGCCAGTCCATGCAAGATAACTTCGAGCAAGGACTTCCGTGTGTGGGGTGTGTATACATTGGTCTTTCGTCAGGCTGTGCGTAGTGTGGGAGTCGTCATCGGCTGCTATAGTGTCTGTCAAGGGGTGCAGTTCCGAGGACGGAGGTGCAGATGTGCTTCCGCCTGATAGTTCAGACAAAGAAGCTTTCATCCCTAATGCTAGTTTGTAATCTGCTTGCATTCAGGAAATGTGATGTGGCTTGTTGGGGTGGGGTGGGATGAGTGCGATTTTGGGGTTCATGTTTGACATGTCTTGCATGTGGCAAATGTGTTTGTGTTTGTTTTTAACAGTTGACTTTCATTTCTTTGCTAACATATTTTTGTGTTTTTATACATGATTAAAGTGCTGCGAAGTTACAAAAAAGTGCAGGACTGTGACTGGGATCATCATAATGTATTGTAAACTGGCCTTCCCACCCCACCTCTCATGAGACCGGCCATCACTGCTCGTCCAGGCCTCCCAAGGAGTGACCGCGCCTCGAAGTCTGACTTTCCATCGAAGAGGGAGTAACCGGCCTCCTGCTTGGTGGGAAGCACCTGCCCCCTCCCTTTGAAAGGGTCAAGAGTCGGAGTAAAACCCTACTTTATACAAAGTTTATAGAGTGTTTTATTACCCAACCATCGCCCTCCTATAGAAACAGCACTGAAGGCTCGTGCTCGGCTGCGCGTGCACGGTTTTATCTCTTCAAATGTATTGCTTCAGTGTAGGGAAATATGTCTTCCTGAATATCCCACGGCCCACCTAACATGGTGTTGGGGGTCTTGATCCGCTGACCCCCTCACTCATCTGACCCTTGGTGTGAATTTAGGCACAGCACATTCATTTCCTTCTCTACTCAATGTAATCACTTCAGATACAGGGGGTAAGACAGCTCAGTGGGCTGTGCGGTTCCACACAGAGGCCCATATTGCAAGTTGTGGTAATCCGCCAAGACTGTTGTTTTTCGTTGGGAATGATTATGATTCGATTTCTTCCCGGTAATCTTCGTTGCCCCGATACCTGGTCCTCCGTGTCCTCACGGAGGAAGGCCGGATTGCCTCAGTCTGTAAGGACTGGACGAGGATGGGAGTTGAGGGGGTACTGGGGTACCTCGACACTCCACCACAGGCAGCCCGCTGTCTCCGGACCCCATCATTCCCAGTCTGGAGGAATGAACAGAGCGCCGAAGGAGTTAGCACCTCCAGCGCCTTGAGACGCTCAGGGGTGATTCGCGGCACTTTATAAATCCCGATAGAGTGACCTGGTTTCACCCTGCGTGGGTTCGCCCCTGGTTACACTGCGGCCGACAGGAGCACAGCCCGGCCATGGGTGACCTCTGTGGCCCCCAGTGCTCCGCCTCCCCCACCCCTGCTGAGCTCACCCCGGATTCAGAGTCAAAACAGGGAAATGGACCCGAAGGAACAAAGGGGCATATTATCAAGCCAGGCGATAAAATTATCGGCAGAAAACTGCCGCTAAAACGGCGATAATGGGCTTGATAATATGCTCTATGGAATTCCAATTGAAGCCCGGCTTAGATGTCCTTCACGTCTAACATGGGCTTCAATTGGAATTCTGTGCAGAGACCTGGGCCTAAAACAATGTGCCCAAGCTTGTAGGACTTTACGTTATGATACTTCACCCCCCATTGTGTTCTCTGTTTCCCGCTTTTTATATGGCATGTGGCGAAGAAGATCTGCCCTGATAAATTAACAAATCAACCAACTGTTTTTAATACTGATGAAATCAATTGTTTATTATCCCTTCTTTGATAACTTCTGTTTAATAACCTTTTATCTTAAGTGTTAACTTATTTATGTATTTTATCTTGTATGTATATATTTTATCTGTGCTTTTATGGTCACCGACCGAAATAAAGCTATCAAAGTTGAAGTTGAATTCCATAGAGCATATTATCAAGCCCATTATCGCCGTTTTAGCATCAGTTTTCTGCCGCTAAAGCGGAGATAATTTTATCGCCTGGCTTGATAATATGCCCCAAAACTCCAGATTGTTGCGGTGTGTTGATGCGCGGAGACGAGTGGAATCAGAGATGCGGGTCCCACATTATCATCACCAGAATCCGCCACACAGGCCCCAGGGGCCACAGTGATAGGGCCCTGGTGTGTCCAGTCAGCATCGTAGCCGGTGCAGGATGAAGAGCTCGTGTGTTCGGCACCAGGAGACGGTCGGTGCTGTGCCCTGTGCCCTACATAAGGAGCCAGCACCTGGATATGTGATACTCCCTCCCTGACTCACGGGATGTTACACAAAGACGCAGAGGCAACTCGCTGTCACTAGGGGGTGTCCTGCAGGACAGGAGGGGTGTCCAGACTTGTAGCTGGAGGTGTCGTAGTCAAGGGTCGTGACCTATTTACACTCCTTCACAGACTGACTGACTCGCGCAATGACCCCCAGGGCTCGGATTTTACACACAATGAGCTGAAAGGGAACTCGAGCTGTTAGAAATGTGAAACTTTACCCCCAGGCACTGAGTCCGGGTGGATGTATGTCACTCATTGTGAGCGGGCGAAAATAACAACAGCTGACAGCCACTAGTTTGAGAGAGGCTGCTTTACGGCAGCCTGGTCACCATCACAAGGTGCGTCAAAGACCTGCGCTGGGAATGAACCTCTTGTCAGAGGGCAGCCTGGTCACCATCACACGACCTGGTCACCATCACATTGCGTCAAAGACCTGCGCTGGGAATGAACCTCGTGTCAAAGGGCAGCCTGGTCACCATCTCACGGCCTGGTCACCATCACACGGTGCCTCAAAGACCTGTGCTGGTAATAAACCTTGTGACAGAGGGCAGCCTGGTCACAATCACACAGCCTGGTCACCATCACACCGTGCCTCAAAGACCTGTGCTGGTAATCAAAGACCTGTGCTGGTAATAAACCTTGTGACAGAGGGCAGCCTGGTGACAATCACACGGCCTGGTCACCATCACAGTGCGTCAAAGACCTGCGCTGGGAATGAACCTCGTGTCAGAGGGCAGCCTGGTCACCATCACACGGCCTGGTCACCATCACACGGTGCCTCAAAGACTTGTGCTGGTAATAAACCTTGTGACAGAGGGCAGCCTGGTCACAATCACATGGCCTGGTCACCATCACAGTGCGTCAAAGACCTGCGCTGGGAATGAACCTCGTGTCAGAGGGCTGACTGGTCACCATCACACAGCCTGGTCACCTCACATGGTGCATCAAGGACCTGCACTGGGAATGAACCTCGTGACAGAGGGCAGCCTGGTCACCATCACACGGCCTGGTCACCATCACAGTGCGTCAAAGACCTGCGCTGGGAATGAACCTCGTGTCAGAGGGCAGCCTGGTCACCATCACACGGCCTGGTCACCATCACATGGTGCATAAAAGACCTGTGCTGGGTATGAACCTCGTGTCAGCGGGCAGCCTGGTCACCATCACACGGCCTGGTCACCATCACACGGTGCCTCAAAGACCTGCACTGGTAATAAACCTCGTGACAGAGGGCGACCTGGTCACCATCACACGGTGCGCCAAAGAACTGCACTGGGAATGAATCTTGTGACAGAGGGCAGCCTGGTCACTATCACACGGCCTGGTCACCATCACATGGTCCCTCAAACACCTGCGCTGGTAATAAACCTCGTGACAGAGGACAGTCTGGTCACCATCACACGGTGCATTAAAGACCTGAGATTGTAGTAAACCTTGTGAAAGAGGACAGCCTGGTCACCATCACACGGTGCGTCAAAGACCAGCGCTGGGAATGGACCTCGTGACGGAAGACAGCCTAGCCACCATCACACGATGTATCAAGGACCTGAGCTGGGAATGAACCTCGTGACAGATGGCAGCCTGGTCACCCTCACACGGTGTGTTAAAGATCTGCAATGTGAATGAACCTTGTGACAGAAGACAGCCTGTCCACCATCACACAGTGCGTCAACAACCTGCGCTGGGAGTAACAGAGGACAGCCTGGTCACCATCACACAGTGCATCAACAACCTGCGCTGGGAGTAAGAGAGGACAGCCTGGTCACCATCACACAGTGTGAGAAGGACATGCGCTGGGAATGAACCTTGTGACAGAGGACAACCTGGTCACCATCACAAGGTGCGTCAAGGACCTGAGCTGGGAATAAGTTTCATGACAGAGGACAGCCTGGTCACCATCACACGGTGCGTCAACAACCTGTGCTGGGAGTAAGAGAGGACAGCCTGGTCACCATCACACAGTGTGAGAAGTACATGCGCTGGGAATGAAACTTGTGAAGGATGGCAGCCTGGTCACCATCCCACGGTGTGTCAAAGATCTGCAATGTGAATGAACCTTGTGACAGAAGAAAGCCTGGCCACCATCACACGGTGCGTCACCAACCTGCGCTGGGAGTAAGGGAGGACAGCCTGGTCACCATCACACAGTGTGAGAAGGACATGCGCTGGGAATGAACCTCGTGACAGATGGCAGCCTGGCCACCATCACACAGTGTGGGAAGGACATGTGCTGGGAATGAACCTTGTGACAGAGGACAGCCTGGTCACCATCACAAGGTGCGTCAAGGACCTGAGCTGGGAATAAGTTTCATGACAGAGGACAGCCTGGTCACCATCGCACAGTGTGAGAAGGACATGCGCTGGGAATGAACCTTGTGACAGATGGCAGCCTGGTCACCATCCCACGGTGTGTCAAAGATCTGCAATGTGAATGAACCTTGTGACAGAAGACAGCCTGGCCACCATCACACGGTGTGTCAACAACCTGCACTGGGAGTAAGAGAGGACAGCCTGGTCACCATCACACAGTGTGTCAAGGACCTGCGCTGGGAGTAGGAGAGGACAGCCTGGTCACCATCACGGATGTATGACGTTACAACGCATGCTGTTACAACGCATGCTGTTACAACGAAAGTTTTACAACGCGAGTGCATTGACTACGCAGGACATTACAACGCAAGTCTTTACATCGACTTGCACTAGATGGCGTGCTAACATTAAAAAAGTGTAATTTACTATTCCAACTCCAGTCCACGTAACAGTAGGGAAGGTGTTGGGATAGTAAACTACACTATTTTTAATGTGAGCACGCCATCTAGTGCAAGTCGATGTAAAGACTTGCGTTGTAATGTCCTGCGTTGTCAATGCACTCGCGTTGTAACAGTTTCGTTGTAATGGTAGTGCGTTGTAAAAGTTGCGTTGTAAAGGTTGTTCCCCCACCATCACAGGGTGCGTCAAAGACCTGCGCTGGGAATGGACCTCGTGACAGAAGACAGCCTAGCCACCATCACACAGTGTATCAAGGACCTGAGCTGGGAATGAACCTCGTGACAGATGGCAGCCTGGTCACCATCACACGGTGTGTCAAAGATCTGCAATGTGAATGAACCTTGTGACAGAAGACAGCCTGTCCACCATCACACAGTGCGTCAACAACCTGCGCTGTGAGTAAGAGAGGACAGCCTGGTCACCATCACACAGTGCGTCAACAACCTGCGCTGGGAGTAAGAGAGGACAGCCTGGTCACCATCACACAGTGTGAGAAGGACATGTGCTGGGAATAAACCTTGTGACAGAGGACAGCCTGGTCACCATCACAAGGTGCGTCAAGGACCTGAGCTGGGAAAAAGTTTTGTGACAGAGGACAGCCTGGTCACCATCACACGGTGCGTCAACAACCTGTGCTGGGAGTAAGAGAGGAGAGCCTGGTCACCATCACACAGTGTGAGAAGGACATGCGCTGGGAATGAACCTTGTGACAGATGGCAGCCTGGTTACCATCACACGGTGTGTCAAAGATCTGCAATGTGAATGAACCTTGTGACAGAAGAAAGCCTGGCCACCATCACACGGTGCGTCAACACCCTGCGCTGGGAGTAAGAGAGGACAGCCTGGTCACCATCACACAGTGTGAGAAGGACATGCGCTGGGAATGAACCTTGTGACAGATTACAGCCTGGTCACCATCACAAGGTGCGTCAAGGACCTGAGCTGGGAATAAGTCTCGTGACAAAGGACAGCCTGGTCACCATCACAAGGTGCGTCAAGGACCTGAGCTGGGAATAAGTCTCGTGACAGAGGACAGCCTGGTCACCATCACACGGTGCGTCAACAACCTGTGCTGGGAGTAAGAGAGGACATCCTGGTCACCATCACACGGTGTGTCAAAGAGCTGCCCTGGGAGTGAGAGAGGACAGCCTGGTCACCATCACACAGTGTGTCAAGGACCTGCGCTGGGAGTAGGAGAGGACAGTCTGGTCACCATCACACGGTGCGTCAAGGACCTGCGCTGGGAGTGAGAGAGGACAGTCTGGTCACCATCACACGGTGTGTCAAGGACCTGAGCTGGGAATGAGCCTCGTGACGGAGGACAGCCTGGTAACCATCACGGGGTGCGTCAAGAACCTGCGCTGGGAATGAACATCGTGACTTTGCCATGTGCTGCAAAAGCAGCACACATGAAAGTGACAAAATGGCATTTCAGGATTGTTCATGTGCAGGAAGGGGCACCTTCCTACACATAAACAATCCTCCCCTGCATGCAGACCCCCTTGCACGATGGTGCAAGGGGGCCTGCGCTGGCACTACACTGCTAAGTGTAGCGCCAAGGCGGGGGGAATCGCAAGGATGCACCATATCGTTGTAAACTTGGTGCAGCCCAGCACTCACCATCACACGGTGCGTCAAAGACCTGTGCTGGGAATGAAACTGGTGACAGAGAACAGCCTGGTAACCATTGTGAGAAGGTGGCCTGATATATGCTGTCCACTAGTTCTAGTGGGCACCTGGTATCAGTCCAAACAACCCTTATGGTGATAGGTTAAAGACACCCTTTATTGAAAGCTATCCTAGTGGTAGCTATGGAGAGCAGCCTTCAGGCTAAGTCTTGATGGAATGTAAAGCAGCTTGTTTTACCAGTCTATAATCTCTTGAATGATCAAATGAAAAGACAACCACACCAGATATATATTCAAAATATATGAATTTAAGATAAAACACACCCACCCCTTTAGTCTCTTTATGAGATTGGAGTTCGAAGTACTTTGTTTACAAGTTAGCAATTATCAGTAATAGTACAAATACACGTTTGGGCCCTAGGGGCGTACCAATCCATATACCAAAAAAGTGTTAAAAGAACTACAACTGAACTAGACACAAGGCCTAGAGCCTGTAGAATTGCTGGGACCCCAAGGAACCACCCAAGGTAGTGACACAGGGGACCCACGGAGACTGCATGCAGTGTGTAAACACAACCGCGGGTTCCTGTTAGCTACTATGGGCAATGTCGCAGTTGGAATTTTAAAGATTAGGGACACTTAGAATTGAGTCAGGACCAAACCCTTTTGGACTTAAGAAGTTCTAGGGCTAGCACCCACGGGAGCACTGGAGTACTCGAGTTACCTCACCCAGGGAAGCCAGGTGCATAGGTGTATTTTGGTGTCGGGTCGGGTCGTCGGTTGCAATGGAAGCCGTGAAGAGGAGAAGTGTCCGAAGAGGTCCAAGCCTGGATCTAGGATGTAAGGAACCTGAAAGCAGCGGGGACAGAGTCTGGGTCACTAGCCAGTGACCGAGGGCAGGATGGACCAATGCCCACTGATGTCGGGCGCTTCAGGTGAGTTGATGGGTGTCTTGACTCTTCAGCCACGAGGTCCAGGAGGCGTCAAAAAAAGTCCACGAGCTAAATTCGAGCTGTCCCACGAAGTTTGTCTAGTGCTGACGTATCGGCGACCAGAATGGACCCAACAAGCCTTGGCAACGGCAAGTCAAGGACTGCGGTGCAGACCAGCAGGGTCTGAAGGACTCACCTAGTGAAGGTAAGTCAGGGCACGTCTGGAGCAACAAGGAAAGCCCAAGTAGAAGAGGAGTTTCCTTCCTGGGGACCTGCTAGCCAATGGGCTATTGATCGCGAAGGAGCCTCAAGCGGTCGTACTTGAAACTGGCCCACGGGTCACTCGTGGAGTGGAGGCCAGCAATCTTCAGTGCAGCAGGTGCTCAAGGCTGGGGCTACTAGGAACCCAAAGCGCAACTTTGAGGAAGCCCAGGAAGATGCTGTTGCTGCAAAAGATCATGGTGTCCAGGGGTCATGGTTCCACGTCACCCACAATAGCCACGGGCCTCAGCTTTGCTGTGGACCAAGGCTAGCCTCGGAGAAGTCTAGAAATCCACCTCTGGTGATGCAAAGACTTCGGTGTCCGGCAGGAGCTTCAGCAATGCAGACCGGTCAGTTGCTTCTTTGGTGCCTGCCAAGCAGGGGAGTCACTCCTTGACCCCACGGGAGATTTCTTCAGTCTTCTAGTCAGGATAGAAAGTCGAAGGTCCAGGATATATGTTGCAGAGTTTCGTCCAGGGCCTCTAAAGTCCTAGGGACTGGATTCCTATACTTATACTAAGTTTAGGGGATGGACTAACTCTATGGGTGGGTTTTGGAAAGAGGGGTGGTTACACCCATTTCCTTTGTCCAGTTTCGTGCCAGAGCAGGGGCAGGTAGCCCCTGCAACCGGTTTGAACTGGACTATGCACAGAGACACCAAATGTGCCCCCAGTGCAGGACTTCAAAGCACCAGAGAGTGCTCCCGCCCAGCCCCAATACACATCTGCCTGTCTGGGGAGGTGATTACACCTCCCTTCGACAGGAAACTATTATCCAGGCCTCCCCTGCCAGAGTTTCGGTCAGCAGCAGGAGGCCTGACCCGTGTCTGTGGCAGAGGCATCCATTTTTTGATGCCAGGGCTCAGGAAAGTCATACCGGGTTTGACCAGTGTGAACATGTCTCTCCCTCTGAAAGGGTGGAATGCTACCCCCGCCGCCAGAACTGCCGGCGGGGTAGTATTCCAAAGCGTTTGACACCAAATACGACATGTTTTGATGCAGCCATTCCAAAGTTAGCATTTACCGCGAGGTTATAATGGACTTAAGAGTATTTGGTATGGCTGTATCACAGATCAGCCATAAGGAAGTATTTTCGATAGCTGCAGAGGGGCTCAGCTCATGCTTGGGTACCCTCTCACACTAATCCAAGCACTCTGCCTTCAGGATTGTCAAAGCCTGCCATAGGAGAGACTTATAGGTTTATATGTGTCTGTATATATATATGTGGATATAGGTAGCCTATATAACTGTAAGGGGTGCAAGCACACCCTTACCCAGGCTGCAGTAGCAGACCTGTGGTGCCATTTTGGAGTGCTTCCCAGGGGTGGCATAATACATGCTTCAGCACCTGGTAGGCCTCTGAGGTACCTATGTCCTAGGTACATAGTATACCATATACTAGGGGCTTATAAGGCACTCCAGAATCCAATTAGATATGTACCTAATGTACATGGAAACCATTTCATAGAGGAAGCAGCTAGGCTGTGGTCCAGATTAGCAGGGCCACAGCCAGACTAAGGTCGAAAAACAGTGAAACACCAGCAAAAGTGGGGGTACCCATGTGAAGCAGATCCTACTCTCCTACACTCATCACACGGTACATCAAAGACCTGCGCTCGGAATGAAACTCGTGACAGAGGACAGCCTAGTCACCATCACTTGGTGTGTCAAGGACCGGAGCTGCCAAAGGACTTCGTGACAGAAGATAGCCTGGTCACCATCACACAGCCTGGTCACCATCACACGGTGTGTCAAGGACCTGCGCTGGGAGTGAGAGAGGACAGCCTAGCCACCATCACACGGTGTGTCAAGGACTTGCCCTGGGAGTGAGAGAGGACAGCTTGGTCACCATCACAGTGTGTCAAGGACCTGAGCTGGGAATGAACCTCGTGACAGAGGGCAACCTTGTTACTATGATACTGAAATAAACAAGGCAGGAGGCTGAAAGTGCATACTAGTTGTGAGAATATCCACCATGGCCTGGAATAAAAAAATGCAAAAGATATTGATGGAGCGGGATTTTGCAAAAACAAACCTTCTCGAATCGAGTACCCCTGTAACAGGTACCTACTGTAAGTAGCGAGTATATAATAACGTGCAACCTCACATCACACATATGAGATTTGCTTTGCAATATGCATGAATCCTAACAATACGTAAAAAAACAGAAATGTAATAATATTGTGTGTAGAATGTGTTATGAAGGTTTTGCATGGCAAGGCCGCATGTATATGTAGTAAAAAGCATGACGTGTGTTGCTCCTATCATAATAATTATTGCCGCTTTTCTGCTTATGCTATGCTAGGTTAACTACTAATCTGGAATAGAGATACTGTGGGTGGTTAACGGAAAAATGACACTTTCACATAATTAATAAATGACTGTTTTCTGTTCTTTCAGTAAATGGACGAGTTTCCATCTTGTATTAACTTGACCTAACAGTAGGGGTGGAACTGGTAGTGCGCATAAACCATGTGATCAAGTGACTGGACTGCGGAACAATCTGAAAGAGCGTGGCTCGGTGAAGGACAATATGCTTGACATGCGGCCAACACCAGTGTCTTCATGAGAAAAGTTTATAGTCGCTGAATGTATTCATTTTTGTTCCTTGATTATTACACATGTACTCATGAGAGAGAAGGGATGTAAATTGAATATGTAAATTGAATATGTGGGAACGGAAGTTTAAGAATGGGGTAGTCAAAAAATCGTGATCTAATGGTAGGGTGACCCTAGATTTTAGCCAATCCCGTAGATGGGACAGGCGATCTTAGCAACTTTAGTGGGATGGACTTGTGACGTAAAGGTATAAAGAATAGGTTATTTAGAGGAGGGGGCTGCTGGTGCGAATTTCGGAGGAAACGGCAAGATAGAGAGAGAGGGTGCACCGCTGATCGTCAGGTTGAAGAGAGGCCTAGCTGTTCCTGTCCTGTCCCTGTCCTGATAATTGTGTCTTTGATCCCTGACTCTCTGTCCGGGGTCCTCTACTGCTACCTAGGCCTGGGTGGTGTTTTTCTACATTCATATTATTTGGGTTGGTATTTCTGATCACTCGATTTTCTTTGCACTTTTGTCTCTTCATCTATCTCTTCAAATTGATGAATTTTGGATAATGTATATGTCTGATATCTCTTTATCTATCCACTCTATGCAACATATGTTTTTTTTTTTTTTGAGGATCGTTCATTTGCTGGGTGGTTGATTAGATTGTACTCTCTCTCATGAGGCTTTCCGAGATTAACACATTTGAGTTAGATAAAATTAATAATTTGCAAACGAAGAGTCTGTGGGTATTTTAGTCAGTTTATGATTTTTACTTTGTATAGAATTGCCATTGCCTTCAATTGTTCAACTAATTAGTCCATCGACCAAGAAGACGAGAAATTGACTAACATGTTTATTGTGTAAACTGTGGACAGTCTAAATATGAGCGGGTGTTACTGGTGTTTAAGCAGTACAGCGGATTTGAGAATATTGTATATAAGGATATGGGACATTTTGTGTATCGGTTCGTATATGGATTAAGACCAGAAATTAGTGCAATGATAAAACCGCATTTGCTATGTTGGCCGAGTAAGTCAATTGATGAGATTCTGAGATATGCAAAGTATTGTAGCGATGATAGGGATTCTCGGCTTAAAAAGGTAAAAGATAAAATGATGTGGGCACAAGTGAAATTGGCAGAACAACAACTGGAAGTTAGTAATGTGCCACAAGGTCAGGGTCAGTAGGACAGACAAGCAGTGGAACTCTAGGAAAGTTTAAAATGAGTAAGGAAGAGGCTAAAAAGAAATATCCTTGTCATGCTTGCAGAAAGTTGGGACATTGGAAGAACGAGTGTAGATCTGGACAAAAGGGTAATGAGGTGAAACAAAATTTAAATCCACAGATGCAGAATGAGGTGATTGGGAATCAACAACAACAGCAGCAGCTAGTTACTCCACAGTTACATGTACCACAACCACCTATACCTCACAATGTGAATGCTCACATGCAGATGTACAGTGCAAGTTCGGGATTTCGAGAAGGAGAGCAGTTTGGTAAGAAGCTATTATTTTCGCAGTATTTGGTGCGTTGTAGTGAGAGTGATTTGGATTTGTCTCAATGACAGAGGGGGAGGAAGAGTGCGTACTTGGCACATCTTTAGCGGTAGATCAGTCAGGTCCATTATTGATGGAAAGGTAGAAGGTAAAGACATTACCTTTTTGTTGGGCACTGTGAGAGCAGTGGAAATCCCAAACCTACCCCTCTCGGGAGAAACTATCCAAGCAGCAAGTGTTGCAAACAAACACATTAGAACTCCTGTCACAGCCCCAATAGAAGTTCATATTGGAAACTTTAAACACATGCATTGGTTTGTGTTGTGTGATACCAGTTCTGTTAATCTCTTGGGCAGAGATTTGTTGTGCAAAATGATCTGCACTATTTATTGCACACCGGATGGTGTTGCAATCATGACACTGGATGAGGATGTTGAATATAAAATATTGATAGCCCAACGAGAGTCGGAAGTAAGTGAATTATATTCACTACTGACAGAGGAAGATTTGCCAGAAGACTTAAAGGGTACAGTGAGATCGGATATGTGGGATTTTACAGGGCTAGAGATTAGATCAATGAGAAATGTGGGCCCAATTCAGGTAATAGTGAGGATGGAACAGTGTATCCCAATACCACTCAGTACAAGATGAGTCCAGATGTAATTGCTGGAGTCACTCCTGTGATTGATCAGATGATTGAACAAGGAATTTTAAAAGAAATACTGAGCAGTCCCTGCAATTCACCCATTATTGGTATTAAAAAGCCTAACGAAAAATATAGAATAGTTCAGGATTTGAGAAAAGGGAATAAGATTGTTGTGCCATTTTCTCCAGTGGTACCAAACCCTGCTGTAATTCTGTACCAAATACCCTGTGATGCCGAATGGTAAACAGTTATTGATTTATGTCAGGCATTCTTTTCCATCCCCTTGCATCCGGAGAGCCAATATTTATTTGCCTTTCGGTTCGGAAAATGTGTTTTGGCATGGTGCCGAGTACCTCAAGGGTATTCTGAGAGTCCATCAATTTTCAATCCGATCTTGAGAAGATGTTTAGAAACTTTAAAGTTACCTAGAAATTCTGTCTTGGCTCAGTATATTGATGACTTACTGGTGGCATCAAATACGGGAGAAGCATGTGTAACAGACAACATTGCATTACTGAACCATTACCTGAAGGAGGACATAAGGTTTCACCATCAAAGTTTCAGTACTGTAGACAAGAAGTTCAGTACTTAGGACACAAGATTGAAAAGGGACTTAGAAAAGTGACACCAGAGAGAAACAGTATAATCAAGAAAATGAATCCACCCCGAAATCAGAAGGAAGTGAGGATGTTTTTGGGAATGGTTGGATACTGTAGACAATGGATCTGTGGTTTCTCGTTGTTTGCAAAACCTCTATAAAGGTTAACACGAAAAGATGTGAAGGATCCGATTGTGCTGGATGAAGAGAGTTTGGAATCTTTCTCTCGATTGCAAAACAGTCTTTGTCAAGCGCCTGCTTTGGGAATGCCTGATTATTCTAAAAAATTTGCATTATACTGTTGTGAAAGAGATGGAAGTGCACTTGCAGTCTTAATTCAGAAACACGGAATGGCAAAACGTCCAGTGGCATATTTTTCTGCTACTCTGGATTCTTCTACTCTGGATTCAGTGGCTGCAGCATTGCCAGGCTGCTTAAAAGCAGTAGTCGACACTAGTGTACGTTTGGAACAGAGCAAATCAATTGTGATGGGTTACCCAGTGAATGTCTATTTACCTCACTCTGTTGAGATTCTTTTAACTGGCACTCGGACTCAACATATGACAAATAGTCGGCTGACTAAATATGAGAGAGTAATTCTAGGGGCTGAAAATGTGACTGTGGTAAGATGCAGTACTATGAACCCTGCCACACCGTTACCAAATATAAGATGTAAAGAGGTGAGAGAAGAGGCAGAACATGATTGTCTGGAAGTGACAGAACTTTGCACTAAGCCCCGTCCTGATATTGCAGATGAACCATTGGAAGATCCAGACTGTGGATTGTTTGTGGGTGGATCATGTTTGAGAAATGAAAAGAGTGGATTGTGTGCTGGTTATGCTGTCTGTACTCTATCTGGGGCACTAGAAGCATCCTGTTTGAAGGGTGTAAATTCTGCACAGGTTGCGGAGCTGATTGCTCTGACCAGAGCCTGCAAATTGGCAAAAAGTCTAAAAGTAATTATTTACACTGACAGTACGGATTTGGTGTTGTACATGACTTTGATGACTTCCTCAGGTTCCCCAATTCACAATGGAAACACTGTAAAAGAATTATTGGAAGCTTTGCAGTTACTAAAAAGAATTGCAGTTGTAAAATGTGCAGCACATCAATCAGGAGATGATAATGTAACAAAGGGTAACAGATACACGGATCAATTAGCGCGTTACTGTACTCAAAATACACTGGCCCTAAACAGATGAATTGAAAAAGAAAATACCGAATGCCACCTTATGTTCACCACAACATTCGAGACTTGGGATGAGTTGAGACAAATGCAGGAAGAAGTCAGTGACAAAGAAAAGGAAGAATGGAAAAGAATAGGTTGTAGGAAGAACGAAGAAGAAGAGATATGGGTTTATGATGATGGAAGACCAGTATTACCAGACTCTTTACTTTTTCACATTGCCAGGATGTACCATGGACATGCACACATTGGACGAGATGCCACTGTTCCATTAGTCCTGGTACAATCCAAAGTTCAGGTCATCGCAGAAAGTTTGTGCCAAGGGTGTGTTATATGCCAAAAGCAAAACCCAGGAAGAAAAACAGTTGTCAGCTGGGGTGTAATTGGGAAAGCAGGAGGACCTTTCACTAGACTCCAGCTTGATGTCATCGAGCTGCCTCCATGTAATGGACTAAAGTATGTCCTTGTTATTGTTTGTTTGTTTTCTCGCTGGGTGGAAGCCTACCCAACGAGAAGGAATGCCAGTCTTACTGTGGCCAAATTGTTATTGAGAGAATTGATACTTAGATTTGGTTTTCCAGTCACTTTGGAATCGGATAGAGGATTACATTTTAGTAATGAATTAATCCGAATGATCTGCGCAGCTTTGGAAATTGAACAGAAATTGCATTGTGCCTATCGACCAGAAGCATCTGGTATTGTGGAACAGATTAACGGCACCATAAAGTCTAGACTAGGGAAGGTGTGTGCATCCACAACACTAAAATGGCCAGACCTTTTACCCCTTGTGTTGATGAGTCTTGGAAGTATTTCTGACAAAAAGAATGAATTAAGTCCCCATGAGGTGCTAATGGGAAGAGCAATGAGACAAGCAAACATAACTTTAAACAAACAGATGAATATGTCTGATGATCGTGTGCTGGATTATTGTAAAGGAATGGCTGACCTGGCACGTTCTGTGTCCCAGCAGATTGGAGGAGATGTCACACCGACACAGCGAAACCAAGCACATGATTTGAATCCTGGAGAGTGGGTCCTAGTGAAGAAGCATGTGAGGAAAACGTGTCTAGAACCCTGCTGGATTGACCCTTACCAGATCATATTGGTGACGACCACAGTAGTAAAGTGTTTTGGTTTGCCAAATTGGATACATGCAAGCCATACCCGTCTAGTCCCACGTCCAATTGAAAGACCTGAAGAGCAGAAACTGGAAAACAAAAATCTAGAACCAGTAGCTGAAGTGTGCGAAGCTAAATGGTCTGGAGTGACAGATTCTGATGAACATTTTGACAATGAACAGCCAAGCACAAGTCGAATAGAGTGGGCACCAGATACTGGGACAGGAAAGGCTGCTGTTGAGTTGAAAGAAGGTGAGGCTACTATCGAAACAGGAGAACCTGGAACAGCTGATGAGACAGAAGAAGAAGCTGAAGTTCAAAGAAACATTCCGGAAGAAAACCAACTCACAAAAGAATTAGAAGAGGTATAATTATATAGTGAGTCTGACTCAAGCACTGAACATTCAGAGACTGAAAGACAAGAAAGACAAAAAAACAGATAGAAAGAAGAGTGAATAAAAGAAACGGTGAATAGAAAACAGAAGGTGATAAGGTAGTTCAGAAAAAGAGACCTAGAAAGGGAGACAATTGGCCAAGTGGAGCAAGAAGATTAAAATACAAAATAGTAAGAAGAAGATTAAGAAGAAGACCAGAGCAAAGTGACAACATTTCTAGTCAGACAGAACAGGCAAATGTAGGGATAAAAAAAACTTGAAAGTCGAAAAGGACAAGAATTCCTTGTAGAAAGTACAAGGCTCCTGAATGGACTTATGTTATCCTGGAAGAGTTTGAAAGTTTGGGCCTGAGCGAAGAACAAGAAAGTTGTGATACCGAAAAGGAAGATGAGAACAATCTAAGACCACCTTAACAAGAATTGTAACAAAATTAAGGTGAATATTTTTGTCAGATGAAATCATATAAAAACTCAAAATAGACCATAAAGACTGAAAAATTAAAAGAGAGGGGTGAAGAAGAACGTCATTAGGTGTAGGATTACATAACATCAAATTTTTTTAGATTCTCTTTTCTCATTAGATAAGGGTTTATTTAGATTTCTTAGGCCTTAGACAAAGAGAAATTGTTAGATTTTACATTTTTGTAAAACATCAAAATGGCAGAAAATGAAGTGACTGGACAACCAAAATCTAGCCTAAAACGTAGATGTATTAAATTTTGCTGATGTAGTGTTTTTCTACTAATGTTTATGTGGATTCTATTAATTATTGTCATGCCAATATTCGAAGTAAATACCACCGGAAAAAACACTAATGATGTGTCTATTGAAGGAATGAAAGATGTTTCTTAACAAATAATGAATACTAATGAAGAACAATTAGATGGAAGCATTCTCCATCATGACAAATCGATTAGTGATTTCTCCTTAAATGTGGTTACTAAATTGTTGTATGAGCACACTAACACCATGAATGTGAGTGATTGTTATGTCTGCATGAAATTACCATTGTCTGTCACTGAAGGTATAACGTACCGCCATCTTTCTTTAACATATGCTGTTTCATGTAGTGTTCTTAGTAGTCTATCTTACATGAAAGGCAAACTGGAGTATCAATATACAGATATAGATTTAGTATTTTCAAGTACCAATTGTAAGAGAACTAAACAAAGTAGAAAGTGGTAAAAACACATATTATATTGGTGAATTTTTCCATATTACTAAACCTCTAGATGTAGAGCACGCTTATAAAAATAATTTGACTTGCGGATTGCATTTTGCAGAGAGACTATTTTTGGATACCGTAGAAAATAGAAGAGAGAGCTTCCAGAAGAAAGCTGTTGAACAAAAATCACAAGCACCACCTTGGGCATTTAGAGAGGGAAATAATGAGAAGGGTGAAACTTATGCTGCGATGTCCTTGGATTGGTCACAGAAAGAGAAGTTATGTTTATTAAGATGAAAGACTAACTACAACAATTATTTTATTGGCACTAGTGAATGTGAGCACACTTTCCAAATTACTGGTGGTTGGGGATTAAAGGGTGGAACTGATCAAGTCTTCCCAGGGATATACTATCCATGTAGTAGGAAAGCCTATTACAGGTTACCTGCCCATTGGTATGGAAGTTGTTATTTTGGGATTGTCTTTCCAAAGGTCTATCATGTAGACCGAAAAGATCATAGTGTCAATGAAATAAAGCAAGGATTAACACGTAGTAAGAGAGCAAGTGTTTCTGAAATAGTAGGTGATATTTTCAGTAAACTGATACCCTCAGTTGGAGTTGTTTTAAATTCAAATAAAATTCGAAAATTGTCTAAAGTGGTTGATCGTTTATCAACAGATGCTGCTGGTGGATTTTTGATGATTGATACCGAAATGGTGGCAATCAGATCAATGGTTTTACAAAATAGACTTGCCCTTGATATTATCTTGGGCAGCATCAGACCACAGGAGGTAGCCCATAAACCACAGTGAGACTGGGGCAGTACATGATATCAAACAACAATGTCTCAACGTGGAATTCAATGGAAGGACAAGTAATTCAAAGGTGAGCTGTATGTTACAATATCAGAGGAATGAATCCATACACAGAGGACAACAGGAGACCAAGTTAGTAGGAAAGAGTTGTATTTTCAATACATGATGAACATATTGCGTCATATGTACATATCATATAGGTTAAAAAAGCACTGCGTGACACTTAGTGAAAGTGTAACCGAAAAGATACTGTGCACAAGTGCTCGTGCAGTTTGTGACGGCGCAAGTGACACATAAAGTGGTATATACAGCGGTGAAACGGCGCAGCAAGAGAACAATAGTATTTTGAATATGCCAAAATTAGGGCATTTACACAGTAAATGTATGGGAATTCAAAGGACAGTAAAGCAAATGCCCATGTTTGTAAATGCGCCAACAGTAACGCTGTTGAAGTCGACGGCGTTTCGGCCCGTAACAATCAAGGCCATCATCAGGACTGGTTACACATATTTTGAACAGTGCTAGGGTAAAGAAAAACAATTCTCAAAAACTGGACCAAAATAAAGAAAAAAAGGGGACAGTTGTGCAGATGGTGGTGAGCACGGCGACGTGTAGTGGCCGTGGGTACGGGTCTAATGTATGGCCATGGGCCAAGGAGCAGTGATCGGACGAAAGGTGAGCGCGAGAGCGGGTATCACAGCGGCGCGCGAGTCGGGTGAGGCGTGCCCGAGTGGGCAGAGGTAGAGTGAATAGGGACTGGGGCCAAGAAATGGTGAGCTGTGTGGTAGAATTACTAACGAAGAGAAAGGAAGAGAAATCGCACAGGTGGATGGTAGCAGGAATGCAGGGGAGTGCCACAGTGAGAGAAACAGGAAGTGACAAGGGGCAAAACAAAGGAAAAGGAACTTACTCGCATGGAAGGGGCGAGCCGGGTGAATCGGCAAAGAGGAGTCAGACGGGTCCGGGGAAGTCCAAACTGGACGGGGGAGAAAAACTGGAGGTGAGGAAAAGAACAGGTAGGACGTGGGGGGGGAAGACAGCAGAAAAGATAGGAGCGACAAACCACTTACTCCTTTCTTAAAGGGCGAGCCGAATGAAACGGCAACGCTGGACCACGTGACGTTAGAAGGGTCCGTGGTAGTTCAAGCTGGAAGGGGACAAGGGACAAGGGGTGAGGAAAAGGCAAGGGGGAGAGAACAGTGGGAAAGAAGGGAGTAAGGGAGACACTTACTTCAGGAGGGGGGGCGGAGATCAATCAATGAGGAAGCTGGAAAGAAAAGGGGAGGTTTAGAAACGGGGCAGATGGACGCTTTACGGGGAGATAAAGTGCGAGCAGAACATACTTACATTTTGGCGAGGCGAGTGAATCACCGAGAGGGGGTCCGTTAGGGAGGGCGTGCTGGTATGAATCAGGCAGAGAGTAATGACGGAAGGGCACTGACGAGAGTTTATGAGGTCAGTGCTTCCGGGTCACGAGGAGCGTCCACCAATCAACGGAAAGGAGACGGTGGCAGGCAGCGCGCTGATGGGTGCTGGGGATTGATAGGCTGGGGGGTGCTGAAGGGGAGTGAAGCGGAAAGGTCACCAATAGATCGGAGAAGGAGTCATGGCAACCGGTGGTAATAACCCGCAAAGACGCGTGTGTCGCTCGAGTGAGAAAAAGAGGAGTAAAAGGATAACATTAGAAATGAAAACAATGTGGTCAAATCAATGGACCGAAAAGCGAGCCAGATAGGACGAATAGCAATTTATACAGAATACATAATAAATACAATACAATTGTTTCAATGAAGCCATGGGCCATTGACAGGCTGGTTTTCAGATAGTACATCATGGGTAGGCGTATGTGGGGGGGGGTGGGAAAGGAAAGGGGAGGAGGGGGGGCGGAGGGAAAAGGGGGGGGGGTGGGAGGGAAGGGGAGGAAAAAGAGGAAGGAAATGGGAAGAAATTGTGTGGATAACAAAGGAACAAACAGCAAATTAACAAATGAATGGGGCGGAAGGCAAGGGGGAGGGGGGAAGGGAAGGAGACGGGGGAGGGGGGGGGTGGTTTGTACAGGGGAAGGGGAAAAATAAATGCGTACAAAGTACAAATTAAATAAGCAAGGATGGAGAACGTATCGGCTGTAAAGAAGGCAGACCAGTAAATCACAATCATGCAAAGGATTACAATCATGCAAGGGTAGAGTTCCATTCATCAAGGGAATTCAGGCCCTGCTCAATGGAGTTAAAGCGGGAGATCCAACGGCATTCGCACCTATTCAGGAGTCTTTGGGTATCACCGCCTCTTAGTGGGATGGATGGTTTGTCAATTACCAGCCAGGTAAAATCGGCTTCGCTGTGATTCTTTTCTTTGAAGTGGGAGACCAGGGGGGCTGTTAGGACTCCGCATCTAATGCGGCTGCGATGTTGTAGGATGCGGTCCTTTACCATCTGGGTGGTTTGGCCAATGTATATTTTGTCACAGGGACAACCTATATGATATGTACATATGACGCAATATGTTCATCATGTATTGAAAATACAACTCTTTCCTACTAACTTGGTCTCCTGTTGTCCTCTGTGTATGGATTCATTCCTCTGATATTGTAACATACAGCTCACCTTTGAATTACTTGTCCTTCCATTGAATTCCACGTTGAGACATTGTTGTTTGATATCTTGATATTATCTTGGCAAAAGAGGGTGGAGTCTGTTGAAAATACAACACTGCTGTACCTATATCCTTGATAAAAGTGAAGGGATAGAAGGATATATTAGAAATATAATAAAATTACATAAGGACCTTACCCAACTGGAGGTTGACGGTGTTTGGGAGAAAATTGGTAAGAGCATCTCCGCTGTGAGTAAATGGTTTTCAATGTTTGGAGAAAGTCTGTTAGGAAAAATAGTGATACCAGTACTTTCAATAGCAATGGTAATTCTAGTAATGTTAACGGTGTATAAATGTTGTAAGTGCATAAAAGGGAGAAAAGATATATCCGATATAATGAATAGAAACTTTGCACCAGGCTTTCTGTGCCCTCACAAGAATCGCCTGAAGCCTGCACCAGGCTTTCTGTGCCCTCACAGGAGTCATCTGAACCCTGCACCACACTTTCAGCACCCTCACAGGAGTCACCTGAACCCCTCACCATGCTTTCAGCACCCTCACAGGAGTCGCCTGAACCCCTCACCACGGTTTCTGCGCCCTCACTAGAGTCACCTGAACCCTGCACCAGGCTTTCAGTGCCCTCACAGGACTCACCACAGTGCATTCACAGTAGTCGCCTGAACCCCGCACCACGCTTTCAGCACCCTCACAGGAGTCACCTGAACCCCGCACCATGCTTTCAGCACCCTCACAGGAGTTACCTGAACCCCGCACCATGCTTTCAGCACCCTCACAGGAGTCACCTGAACCCCGCACCATGCTTTCAGCACCCTCACAGGAGTTACCTGAACCCCGCACTATGCTTTCAGCACCCTTACAGGAGTCGCCTGAACCCCAAACCAGGCTTTCAGCACCCTCAGAAGAGTCGCCTGAACCCCTCACCATGCTTTCAGCACCCTCACAGGAGTCACCTGAACCTCGCACCAGGTTATCAGCGCCCTCACATGGGTTACCTGAACCTCGCACCAGGCTTTCTGTGCCCTCACAGGAGTCGCCTGAACCCAGTACTAGGCTTTCAGCGCCCTCACAAGAGTCACCATGGGGGCGGTTCTTGCGAACGCACAGATTACCACAGTGCTGGTGGTGAAAACGCAATATAGTGGCTTTTTGTCCATCAAGGTGCAGGACCTCATGCCCTCTGCCACACTGAATTACAGAGGACTAACTCTGCCCTAACTTATACCCCCTGGCACAGACAACCAACCCCCAGTCACGTCTCCCAGAGGGAGCTCGGACACCACAACCGCACGGCTTCAGAATAGAATAGGGGGTGTGTGGTTATGGGGTTTCCACTCTCTCTCTGAGTCTCTCAAACACCCCCCTTTCACACTCTCTTCCTCTCACACTTTACGTCTCTCCAACTCACCCTCCATTTCTCTCTGTATCCCTCGCTGCCCCCTTACTCACGCACACTCTCTGTCACATACAGGACCTCACAAAGAGAATGAAACAGATCTATACACTCATTTCTTTGCAATTTTATATAGTACGTAGTCAACCTGAAGGGATAGGAGCGCTTTACATGAGCACCAGTAACATTACACAATATGAATTCATTTTATTTATTCAGGCACAGGGAGATTAAGGGGCATATTCGTGAGAGCCTTGCGTGACATTTTCACCACGCAAGGTGGTACATGTGTGACACAAGGCTCTGAGTCAGATGTATGAAGCCATGGAAAGCCACATTGCGTGGCTTGGAGAGGACTCATAAATCTTGAGTTAGGCAACGCAGCACAAATCGCTGCGTTGCCTTACTCTGCGCCTGGGAGCTGTTGCATGGGCATTGCGGTGGGTGTTCCCACCCAACTCCCAAGGGTTCTGACGCTGCCCCAGATTTACAAGGACTTGTAAACCTGGGAATGGATTAAATCTGAAGCTCTCACGGAGAGGTGTAACGAGGAGAAATGTCTTTATTTCCTCTTGTTGTTTCTTCTTTTGCAGCACACATAGAAAGAGGAAAACGCCTCTTAGGATTGTTTTTGTGTAGGAAGGGGCCTACGTTTGAGCTAGGCTGCCAAAACAGCACCAGGGCAGGGGAAGAGGACAGGATTGCACCGCATCGCTTAAAATAATACGGTGCATTCCCGCCCTTTCAACTTGAGGTAGGGCAGCAGAGCAAGGTGACTTGTTGCACTGCCCTGTGCCAACACCCCTTAAATAAAGCCCTAAGTGATTTGTCCAGATTCAAAGGATGTTGAGACAACGCCGAGACACAAACAAACCACCCCAGTTCCACAGTTGACAGCTCTGGCCCTTATGCCACATCGTTTCCCCAAAGCTCCGCAGCCCGCCCCATGGTGCAGTACGTGATGCCAGTGATGCTTGTGTATTGCTGCTGTGTGTGCGCTGTACACCCCTGCCACAGACAGGGTCTGTCCTGGTCCTGCCTCTGCCCCTGAGCTGTCATTGACTCACACTGTTCTCAGCCCCTCCCTCTTAGTGCCAGGGTGAGCCGGCTCACTCTGCCCTTCACTCAACACTTGTCCCCTTGCCCTTTGCTGCAGGTTTACACAGAGCTGTTGTTGCAGCTAATCTGAGCCATCGGCACAGGGAGATAAGAGAGAGAGAAACATGCCTCTGGACTTCCTCCTTCTGAGCTGCGGTCTGGATCTGTCCTACAGCCCGCCCTTTCTATGCCTCATGGGGAACTCTGCCTCCTGCAGCCTGTCCTCTCTATGCCTCATGGGGCACCCTGCCTCCTACAGCCTGTCCTTTCTATACCTCCGGGGGCACCCTGCCTCCTACAGCCTGTCCTTTCTATACCTCAGGAGGCATCCTGCCTCCTACAGCCTGTCCTTTCTATACCTCATGGGGCACACTGCGTCCTGCAGCTTGTCCTTTCTATACCGCATGGGGCACCCTGCCTCCTGCAGCCTGCCCTCTCTGTACCTCCTGGGGAACTCTGCCTCCTGCAGCCTGTCCTCTCTATGCCTCATGGGGCACCCTGCCTCCTACAACCTGTCCTTTCTATACCTCCGGGTGCACCCTGCCTCCTACAGCCTGTCCTTTCTATACCTCCGGGGGCACCCTGCCTCCTACAGCCTGTCCTTTCTATACCTCCGGGGGCACACTGCCTCCTGCAGCTTGTCCTTTCTATACCTCCTGTGGAACTCTGCCTCCTGCAGCCTGTCCTCTATATGCCTCATGTGGCACCCTGCCTCCTACAGCCTGTCCTTTCTATACCTCATATTGAACTCTGCCTCCTGCAGCCTGTCCTCTCCATACCTCATGGGGCACCCTGGCTCCTACAGCCTGTCCTTTCTATACCTCTGGAGGATCCCTGCCTCCTACAGCCCGTTCTTTCTATACCTCCTGGGGAACTCTGAATGCTGAAGCCTGTCCTCTCTATGCCTCATGGGGCACCCTGCCTCATACAGCCTGTCCTTTCTATACCTCTGGAGGCTCCCTGCCTCCTACAGCCAGTCCTTTCTATACCTCATGGGGCACACTGCCTCCTGCAGCTTGTCCTTTCTATACCTCATGGGGCACCCTGGCTCCTGCAGCCTGTTGTTTCTATAACTCATGGGGCACTTTGCTTCCTGCAACCTGTCCTTTCTATACCTCATGGGGCACCCTACCTCCTACAGCCTGTTCTTTCTATACCCAATGGGGCACCCTGCCTCTGGTAGCTTGTCTTTTCTATATCTCATGGGGCACCCTGCCTCTAACAGCCTGTCCTTTTTTATACCTCATGGGGCACCCTGTCTCCAACAGCCTGCCCTCTCTACACCTCATGGGGCACACTGCCTCCGGTAGCTTGTCCTTTCTATACCTCATGGGGCACCCTGCCTCCTACAGCCTGTCCTCTCTTTAACTCATAGGGCACACTGACTTCTGCAGGCTTCCTGGATAGCCTGTGACACACAGGCATACCACCCAGAGGTGTCGTTTCACCAGTAGCAATTTTAGTATCCCTGTAATCTCCAAGGGGCATATCAACAATAACCGGCGATAATTATCGCTAAGCGCACTTAGCGCTAGGATAATTATCGCCGGCTAGCGTTGATTTTTATCGCTGAGATAGCGTGCTGTGAGACCGGCCTCACGGCGTTGCCCTCTCCATCATCCAGCCAACCTGCAACCACCCTCAAGACACGACATCTCCGACTCCGGCCGCCCCAGCCACCCCCGATCCGCGGACCGGCCAGAGGCCTGACAGACTCAACACCCTACCACGCATGCCCAACCGAGGGAGCGGGAACCCTCGAGCCAGACCCAGAGGCGCCAGCCCAGTCACACCTCGGGTCGCCTTCCCCGGGAGGACTCAATCGGCCACCAGGCCCCTGGGGAGCAGGCGCCTCCCTTGCCGAGCGTCTGGGGTCCCTCCCAGACCCACCTGAAAAGACCAAAGAAGTGAGCGGCAGGAAATCCCGCCGAACCCCCTCCGTCACCCCTGTCCCCCCTCTGCGAGCACTCCGGACTTCAAAGAACCAGCGGAGTATAACAAGGGGTGCCGGAGAAACAAGTTCAGAGAAGACCTGGAACCATCCAAGCCTGCAGACGCTGTCGCGGCTCCTGAATGCTGAAATCACCTGGGCCTGCTGAGTGACTCGCGGCCTCTTGCTATTGAACCATCTGAGCCCTGCGGACGAGGTCGCGGCTCCCGAACACTGAACCACCTAGGCCTGCTGAGTGACTCGCGGCCCCCAGCTATTGAACCATCTGAGCCCTGCTGACGGAATCGCGGCTCCTGAACTCCGACCACCTGTGCCTGCTGAGAGACTCGCGGCGCTCCCCTTGAGGACGACTCGGTAAGAGATCGCCCAGAGACACGACACCCTCCAGCTCGAGGATTGTGAGCTTTCCGCAGGGTATTTCGCAGAGACACTATCTTGAAAGACTGTCCCGCTACCCCCATTCCCCACGACTAAGTTGTGGTACGTTGTGCCACTGCTGTACTACTTGCCTTTTGGATCATAAAGATCCCCTGAAATCATCGATAAAAGAACCTATCGTCCTACAAAGAATACGTGTGGTGTCACTCTGTTCGTAGTGTAACTCAGGGTGTGCGCGCCTGGTTCGGCTTACTTGGGAGAGGTGGGTCAAAGGGGTGGGCAAGACGTGTATCGAACCCCCCCTCCGGCGAACGCCTTTCCAACATTTGGTGGCAGACGACGGGATCCGAGCCGACACCGAAAGAGAGCGTGCAGTGAACGACTGACGCACTACCAAACAGAGATGGAAGGAGAAACCTCCCTGGGTGCCGCAGGTACCGAAATAAGCTCACCGTTCCGAGAGGATCAATTGGACTATTACACGCATAGAGAATTAAAATAGTTTTGCAAAGACCTTGGCATCGCTACCACCGGACTAAGCACAAAGGAAGACTTCCAGAAAGTACTGAAAGCCTGGGTCGAGACGGGGGCGCCCCCGACCCAAACGGAAAGAGATTATACCCATGAACCACCAAGCATCCCGGCGAGAAACAACGGGCCAGAGGGGAACCTGTCCCCCGAGGAACTGGCGGACCGAGAGAGAAGCCGCAACCACGAACTTGAACTGGCAAAATTAAAAATCAAGGGAGAGATAAAACTGGCAGAGAAGAAGTTGGCCGTCGAGCAGTTACGGCTACAAGGGGAACTCGAAGAGAAGAGACTCCAAAGGGAGCACGACGAAAAGAAACTCCAGCTAGAACATGAACGCGGCCTGAAGGAGATTGAGTGGCGGGCTAGAAACAAAAAGTCACAACCACCCGGGAATCCACCGTCCGCTCCCACCGGGGAAACCAAAGTTCACATCCCCAAGGATGTGGTAAAGGAGTATTATAAGAACGATGATATCCAGCAGTGGTTTAAGGCCTACGAAGTCGCCATGACCTTTCACCGAATCCCGCAAAAGGATTGGGGGGCTGGCCTATGGGGCCGGTTCTTAAGCGAAGGAAGAGACACTCTGCTAGATCTGCCCTCCACGGTCATGAACTCCTACAGCCACATGAAGGAAGCCCTCGTGGGCCGGTACGGACTCACCCCCGAAATGTACCGACAACGGTTCCGAGATTGCAAAAAGATACCGGGCACCACGTGGGTAGAATACGTGAACTTTTACAGCCGAGCCTTAGACGGGTGGATCAAGGGCAGCAAGGTCTCCACCTTCGAAGAACTGTTCGATCTGATTGCCTGGGAACATTTAGCGGCCAATTGCTTTATAGAACTGCGACAGCATCTCCTGGACAGTAAACTCACCGACCCTCGGAAGCTGGCCGCTGAGGCTGATCGTTGGGTGAACACCCGGGCCACCCGGGGCCCCGTGGGGGACTACGGCCGCCACAGTCAAGGTCCCCCCCGCCAGAGGGGCGGAGGGAACCACGGCCGACCAAGAGACTTCCCCGGGGGGCCCTCAACCAGCCCCCCCAGCAGCCCACCAGCGGCGGGTTCGGCACAGTCCCCAGCAAGCACCGGAGCCCCAGGACGACCAGGTCCACGAGCTAGGATCACCTGCTTCCGCTGCCAACAGCCCGGACACTACGCCAATGACCCACAGTGTCCCCAGTATCAGCGAACCACAACGACCAACCCCACGGCCCGGCAGATGGCCTCCGTGTCTCTGGGGGAAGAGATGGAAGACTCCGAGGAATGGGAACCGGCGGCCATGGCCCTGGTCTCCCTTGGTGATCGAGAAATGGTCCCCGGGACACCCTTGCCCGCCAACACAGAAAAATACCGGCAGCAGGTGACCATCAACGGCCACCGAGTCGAGGGCCTTCGCGACACCGGGGCGAGTGTCACCGCGGTCCACCGCAGCCTAATTTCAGAAGACCAGATCCTAACCGGGGCCCTCTGTCCGGTCGTATCCTCCGACAATTCTGAGAGCCTCTGCCAGATGGCGCTGGTGCCCTTCGAGTGGGGAGGGGTCTCCGGAGAACTGAAGGTAGCGGTCCGGACCTCGCAGCCCGTAGATTGCCTCCTGGGCAACGACATGGAGAGTTCCCCGTGGGGGCAAATAGAACGAAGAGCCCACCTGGAGATGATGGGCCTACCAGAATGGGTCTGCGCCACCACGCGCTCCATGACCGCACGCTTGCCTCTCTCCAAGGGCGGTGAAGCCCTCTTACCGAACACTATCCCCGAGAGCCGGGACCCCCTACCAGAAGCAGACAACCCTCCTTCCGAGGGAGAAGGAGACACTAACCCGGGGGAAGGACCGGAACCTTCCGCCCCAGAGGCCCCGACGGAACTCGAAGAACTGCCCGAGTTGGCCCAGTGGCGATGCGAAGGGGGGCCCTCCCGCGAAGAGTTCTGCCAGGAACAGGCCACCTGCCCCTCCCTCGAGGGACTTAGACAACAAGCCGAAGCCCAGGCCACCGGTGACCGAACGGGGACCCATTGGATCTATTGGGACAATGGCCTCCTATACAGCGAGCAAAAGTCCGCCGAGCTAGGCGCAGCACGAGTACTGGTGGTACCCCTGCGGTTCCGGAGCCTCCTCCTGGGCCTGGCCCACGATGTACCCTTGGCAGGACACTTAGGCCAAGACAAGACATACCAGCGATTGGTGACCCACTTCTATTGGCCCAAGATGCGAGCGAATGTAGAAGCACACTGCAAGTCCTGCCTCACGTGCCAGGGCAGTGGGAAGAGTGGCAGAAAACGCAAAGCTCCCTTACAACCGTTCCCCGTTGTGAGTACCCCGTTCGAGCGGGTCGGCATCGACATCGTGGGACCCCTGGATCCGAAGACCGCCCAGGGCCACAGATTCATCCTTGTCCTGGTGGACCATGCCACCCGCTACCCCGAGGCCATCCCCCTCCGCACCGTGACGGCTCCCGTGGTGGGCCGGGCTCTCATGGGGATCTTCTCCCGTGTCGGATTTCCCCGCGAGGTTATGAGTGATCGCGGCACTTACTTTATATCCCGCTACATGAAGTCCCTGTGGCAGCAGTGCGGAGTCACGTATAAGTTCACAACCCCCTACCACCCCCAGGGCAACGGCCTAGTGGAACGCTTCAACCGAACCCTGAAGGGAATGATCCTGGGCCTCGAAGAGCCCCTGCGCCGGAAATGGGACATCCTCCTCCCTTGCCTCCTGTTCGCATACCGAGAAGTCCCCCAAAAGTCTCTGGGGTTCAGCCCCTTCGAACTGCTGTACGGACATCCCGTCCGAGGGCCCCTAAGCCTGGTCAAAGAGGGCTGGGAGACAAGCCCCCAGGGGACACCCCCTGATGTGTTCCGCTACATCCTGGCGCTCCGCAACCAGACGAGGAAATTCAGAGAACTCGCAGAGGCTAACCTCGAGGCCAGCCAAGAAGAAATGAAGCGCTGGTATGACCAGAACGCAACCCTGGTCGAGTTCCAGCCGGGCCAGCAGGTTTGGGTCATGCCTCCGGTGAAACCCTGCGCCCTACAAGACAAATGGACTGGTCCCTTCAAGGTGGTCGAGCGAAAGAGCCAGGTCACGTATCTGGTCGACGTACAGTCCCCACGGAACCCCCTCCGGGTCCTCCACGTGAACCGTCTCAAGCCCCACTTTGTAAGGACGGAATTAAGTTTGCTACTGGCCACCGATGATGGGGCGGAAGAAGACACCGAACCCCTGCCCGATCTCATGTGCGCGAAAGAACTGGATGGTTCCGTGGAGGGAGTGAAACTGTCGACCACCCTCACTCCCCAGCAGTCCGACGACTGCCGCCAGCTGCTCAGACAATTCGCAGACCTCTTCTCTCTCATTCCAAGGGTTACCGACTGGTGTGTCCACGACGTGGACACCGGCGACAGCCCGCCTGTGAGACACCGAGCCTACCGGGTGCCTGACCGGGTCCGCACCTGCATCAAGACCGAGGTACAGAAGATGCTCACCCTGGGAGTAATCGAACCCTCCGACAGCCCCTGGGCCAGCCCGGTGGTTCTGGTCCCGAAGGCGGCTTCCCCAGGAGTCGCCTCCGAACTAAGATTCTGTGTGGACTATCGGGGGCTCAATGCGGTCACCCGCGCAGACGCTCACCCTATTCCCCGAGCCGACGAGCTCATCGACCGCCTGGGGGCCGCCCGGTTCCTCAGCACTTTCGACCTGACCTGCGGATACTGGCAGATTGCTCTCACGGAGGGAGCGAAAGAGCGCTCTGCCTTCTCCACGCCAGATGGCCACTACCGCTTCAGGGTCATGCCGTTCGGGATGAAAAACGCCCCAGCCACGTTCCAGTGGTTAGTGAACAAGGTCCTGGCTGGACTCGAGGAGTTCAGCGCAGCGTACCTTGACGACATCGCCGTATTCAGCTCTCAATGGCACGAGCATCTCCAGCACCTCCGACAAGTACTAATGGCCCTGCGCCAAGCAGGCCTAACAGTGAAAGCCAGCAAATGCCAGCTCGGGCAAGGCTCCGTGGTCTACCTGGGACATCAGGTGGGCAGCGGCCAGGTCGCCCCTCTCCAGCCGAAGATCGACGCCATCAAGTCCTGGGAGCCCCCCACCACGCAGACAGAGGTTCGGGCCTTCCTGGGCCTTACGGGGTACTACCGGAGGTTCATTAAAAATTATGGTAGTATCGCAGGGCCCCTCACAGAGTTGACCTCCAAAAAGCTCCCGAAGAAGGTGCAGTGGACCACCCCGTGCCAGCAGGCGTTCGACACCTTGAAAACCGCCATGTGCACCGCTCCCGTACTCAAGGCCCCCGACTACTCCCAAGAGTTTGTGGTCCAGACCGACGCATCCGAACACGGCATCGGGGCCGTGCTCTCGCAGTTCGACGACAAGGGCATTGATCAGCCCATAGCCTTCATCAGCCGAAGGCTGCTGCCAAGAGAGCAGCGTTGGAGTACTATAGAACGAGAGACCTTTGCCGTAGTCTGGGCCCTCAAGAAACTACGGCCCTACTTGTTCGGAGCCCATTTTCGAGAACAGACGGACCACCGGCCCTTGCAGTGGCTAATGCGGATGAGGGGGGAGAACCCCAAGCTACTACGATGGTCCATCTCTCTCCAAGGGATGGATTTCACTGTCGAACATCGCCCCGGGACGGATCATGCCAACGCCGACGGCCTGTCCCGGTTCTTCCGCTTCGGCGAGGAGAACCCTCCAGTGGATGGGTAGTTCTCCACGCCTTTCAGCTGGGGGGGACGCGTGTGAGACCGGCCTCACGGCGTTGCCCTCTCCATCATCCAGCCAACCTGCAACCACCCTCAAGACACGACATCTCCGACTCCGGCCGCCCCAGCCACCCCCGATCCGCGGACCGGCCAGAGGCCTGACAGACTCAACATCCTACCACGCATGCCCAACCGAGGGAGCGGGAACCCTCGAGCCAGACCCAGAGGCGCCAGCCCAGTCACACCTCGGGTCGCCTTCCCCGGGAGGACTCAATCGGCCACCAGGCCCCTGGGGAGCAGGCGCCTCCCCTGCCGAGCGTCTGGGGTCCCTCCCAGACCCACCTGAAAAGACCAAAGAAGTGAGCGGCAGGAAATCCCGCCGAACCCCCTCCGTCACCCCAGTCCCCCCTCTGCGAGCACTCCGGACTTCAAAGAACCAGCGGAGTTTAACAAGGGGTGCCGGAGAAACAAGTTCAGAGAAGACCTGGAACCATCCGAGCCTGCAGACGCTGTCGCGGCTCCTGAATGCTGAAATCGCCTGGGCCTGCTGAGTGACTCGCGGCCTCTTGCTATTGAACCATCTGAGCCCTGCGGACGAGGTCGCGGCTCCCGAACACTGAACCACCTAGGCCTGCTGAGTGACTCGCGGCCCCCAGCTATTGAACCATCTGAGCCCTGCTGACGGAATCGCGGCTCCTGAACTCCGACCACCTGTGCCTGCTGAGAGACTCGCGGCGCTCCCCTTGAGGACGACTCGGTAAGAGATCACCCAGAGACACGAAACCCTCCAGCTCGAGGATTGTGAGCTTTCCGCAGGGTATTTCGCAGAGACACTATCTTGAAAGACTGTCCCGCTACCCCCATTCCCCACGACTAAGTTGTGGTACGTTGTGCCACTGCTGTACTACTTGCCTTTTGGATCATAAAGATCCCCTGAAATCATCTATAAAAGAACCTATCGTCCTACAAAGAATACGTGTGGTGTCACTCTGTTCGTAGTGTAACTCAGGGTGTGCGCGCCTGGTTCGGCTTACTTGGGAGAGGTGGGTCAAAGGGGTGGGCAAGACGTGTATCGAACCCCCCCTCCGGCGAACGCCTTTCCAACACGTGCTATTAGCAACGCTTATCTCAATAGCGATAAAAATCCTCACGCTAAGTGGCTAACTTGAGATTATCGCTGGAAACCCAGCGATAATCTCACGTTAGCTTGTTGATAGGGACAGACAAATTTAGCCATGATATCCTCCTTCCATAGGATATCATGGCTAAGTCAGAAAAATACCAGACGTAAAAAAGCAATGTTAACCGAGGTTAACGCTGCTTTTTTTGTCTCTAACAGGGTTAGCGATATTCTTGATAATAGGAGAAATGTCGCTTAGCGACATTTCTCCTATTATTTTACTCTGGAACGCCTCCTTTGCATCTCATTAGAGATGCAAGGGGAAGCGTAGAGTAAAAGGGTGCTAACATGCCAATTTGGTGCTAGCTTTATCTCTGCTTTTTTGGCTTTTAAAGCCAAAAAAGCAGAGATAAAGCCTTGTTGATATGCCCCCAAGTCTCTTGGGATATTGTGTGGCTACAGGTCTCCAGAGATGTCCTGTCACCTAAAGGCCTTAAAGTATAGTCTCTTAAACTCCTGGCCTTCAGAGAGGTCTTGTGCTTTCAGGCCTCCAGAGATGTCACACCACCTGTAGACCTTCAAGGACAGCCTGTTATCTCTATGCCTCCAGAGATGTCCTGTGCTCACAGGCCTCCAGAGTTGTCCTGTGCTCACAGGCCTCCAGGGATGTGCTATGTTCACAGGCCTCCAGAGATGTTCTATGCTCACAGGCCTCCAGTGATGTTACACCACCTGCAGACCTTCAAGGACAGCGTTTTTATCGCTACGCCTCCAGAGATGTCCTGTTACCTAAAGGCCTTCAAGTATAGTCTCTTAACTCTGGGCCTACCGATATGTCCTGTTTTCACAGGCCTCCAAAGATGTCACGCCACCTGTAGACCTTCAAGAACAGTCTGTCACCTGTAGACCTTGAAGAACAGACTGTTCTCTCCAGGTCTCCAGAGTTGTCCTGTGCTTACTTATAGACCTTCAAGGACAGTCTGTTATCTCTACCCCTCCAGAGGTGTCACACCACCGGTAGACCTTCTAGGACAACCTGTCACTTGTAGACCTTTAAGTTCAAGGACAGCCTGTCACCTGTAGGCACCCAAGGACAGCCTGTCACCTGTAGACCTTCGAGGACTTCCTGTTCTCCCCAGGCCTCCAGAGATGTCCTGTGCTGAGAGACCTCCAGAGATATCCTTCACCCGTAGACCTTCAAGGACAGCTTCTTATCTGTGCGGTACAAGAGATGTCCTGTGCTTACAAGCCTCCAGAAATGTCCTGTGCTCACAAGCCTCCACTGATGTCACACCGCCTGTAGACCTTTAAGGACAGCCTGTCAGCTGTAGACCTTGAAGGACAGCCTGTTCTTTCCAGGCCTCCCAGAGATGTTGTTTGCTTACAGGCCTCCAGAGATCTCACACCACCTGAGGACCTCCAAGGACAGCCTCTCACATGGGGACCTTCACGGACAGCCTGTCACCTGTAGACCTTCAAGGACAGCCTGTTCTCTCGAGGCTTCCAAAGATACCCTGTGCTTACAGGCCTCCAAAAATGCCCGTCACCTGTAGGCTTCAAGGGCAACCTGTTCTCTGTACTCACAGGCCTCCAGAGATATTCCAACATTTCCCTTCATGGACAGCCTGTTATCTCTGGTCCTCCAGAGATGTCCAGTGCTCACAGGCCTCCAGTGAAATTCCACCATTTTCCTTCAAGGACAGTCTTTTGCCCTCAGGCCTCCAGAGGTAATTTGTGACCTCTAGGCTTTCAAGGATAGCCTGATGCTTCCAGGCCTCTAGGGATATGGGTGGCTACAGCCCTCCAGACATGTCCTGTCACCTATAGGCTATTGAGTATTATTCGCTGCCTCGTAGCCTTCAGGGATGCCTTGTCACCTATAGGCCTTCAAGTATGATCTGTTTCCTCCCAACCCCTTCCGGGATACACTCACCTGTAGGCTTCAAGGCGTAGCCTGTTAGCTCCAGGCATCTATGGACGTCTGCCTCTTACAGACCTCCAGGTTTAGGTGGACACCTCCAGGCCTCCAAGGACAGCCTGACCCCTCCAATGTGCCAGTGTTGGTGATTCTTAAAGTTTTTACACAAGTCTTTTTTTTACAATATGTGAAAACCATCATTGTATTAAAACTCTAAAAACACCAACGCGGAGGGGGAGACAATGTGGCTTTAGGGCCAGAGCTGCCAACTTTTGAACTGGGGAACTAGAGTCGATTCTCGGCATCAGCTCTATGTCCTGTGATTCTGGGCAAATACCTTACTGCCTCATTTACATTTTTTTGACACAGCGCAGCACAGCAAGTCACTGCGCTGGCTGTCCAGCGTCAAAAGAAAAGGGCAGGGATACTCCGTATCTATGAGATATGGCAAATTCCTGTACTTTTCGCCTTCGCCGGCGCACAATGGGCTGCCATGCGCCAATGAAGGCACCCTTGCACTATGGTGCAAGGGTGCCTGCTTTGCAGCAATGATAGTTTTTGTGCAGGAAGGTGCACCTTCATGCACAAAAACAATCTAAAGCAGTGTTTTCCTCTTTCTATGTGTGCAGCAGAATGCTGCCCGCATAGGAAGAGGAACAAGCATCCTGAGCCACTGCTAGGTTTACGAGTCCTTATACATCTGGGGAAGCATCAGAAGCCATGGATGTTGGTTGGAACACTCATCGCAACGCCCCTGGAGCGCGTCTTTGACGCAGAGTAAGGCAAGGCAGGGACTTGCGCTACTTTGCCTTACTCCATATCTATGAGGCCAATGAAGTGGTCTCCTAGATATAGGGTTGCACTTTGTGCTGGAGCTTCAACAAACCGTGATGCAGAGACAGCAAAAGGGGCTTGTAAATAAGCCCCCTAACCCCTCTGTGCCTGAGAACTGAGTGTGACCTTGTGTAATGTGACTGGTGTAAAGCTACCTTTGGGGCGAGCTTGTGCTGTGTATGGACTGGAAACAAGGAAGGGAGATTAGAGTGGATCAGAGAAGCACCGCAGTGTTTTACCCCTTATCAGTGCAAACGGAAAATATAAGCAAGTCCTTTCTCACCTACTCTGCTAATGACGCCTGACTGATGACGAAAGTAAACAGAAAGCGGAAGGTCATGTCACCAGTAAGTGCAGACTTTATACAAAGTTCTTTACAGGTGCACCGCCCCGGCCTTTGCAGACTCAAAACACGGGCAAAGGGGCAGGATTTTTCTTTTAGAAATGTGGAAACCACTATAACTCAGTATCAATGCCGGGGCTCCTTGAATCTTTAATTACACCTGTACCCCACCCTCTCAGGTCTGGATTCAGTCAAAATTCTCTTTAAAGGGCCTCAAAAGGGCAATTAGATTTTCTCTAAACAAACTCACAGAGAAAAAAATACTGGCTTTGGTGCTGCACTTGGCTCAGCAGGGCATTCACAGAGGGTGTGACACTCCTGCCCCTCCCCCACCCCCATCACCAGCCCCATCACAGGGGAAGATGGAGTTTGGGGAGAGGGAACAAGGACATGGATAAAGGTGCACTGTCTGTTCATCCTCCATGGGACACGGACCAGGGTAAAGGGGCACTGTCCATTCATCCTCCATGGGACAAGAACCAGGGCAAAGGTGCACTGTCCGTTCATGCTCCACGAGACAAGGACAGGGATAAAGGTGCACTGTCCATTCATCCTCCGAAGGACAAGGACAGGGATAAAGGTGCACTGTCTGTTCATCCTCCATGAGACATGGATAGGGATAAAGGTGCACTGTCTGTTCATCCTCCACGAGACAAGGACAGGGATAAAGGTGCACTGTCCATTCATCCTCCATGGGACAAGAACCAGGGCAAAGGTGCACTGTCCGTTCATGCTCCACGAGACAAGGTGCACTGTCCGTTCATCCCCCATGGGACAAGGACCAGGATAAAGGAGCACTGTCCATTCATCCTCTACGGCACAAGGACCAGGGTAAAGGTGCACTGTCCATTCATACTCCATGAGACAAGGACAGATATAAAGGTGCACTGTCTGTTCATCCTCCACAGACAGAGACCAGGGTAAAGGTGCACTGTCCATTCATCCTCCACAGGACAAGGACCAGGATGAAGGTGCACAATCGGTTCATCCTCCATGGGACAAGGACAGGGATAAAGGTGCACTGTCCGTCCATCCTCCATGGGACACGGACCAGGATAAAGGTGCACTGTCCATTCATCCTCCACGGGACAAGGACGAGGATAAAGGTGCACTGTCCGTTCATCCTCCACGGGACAAGGACAGGGACAAAGGTGCACTGTCCATTCATCCTCCACGAGACAAGGACAGGGATAAAGGTGCACTGTCCATTCATCCTCCACGAGACAAGTACCAGGATAAAGGTGCACTGTCTATTCATCCTCCA
This sequence comes from Triturus cristatus, assembly GCF_964204655.1. Classification (NCBI taxonomy): domain Eukaryota; kingdom Metazoa; phylum Chordata; class Amphibia; order Caudata; family Salamandridae; genus Triturus; species Triturus cristatus. The sequence continues at coordinate 34,203,056 of NC_140590.1, read as the reverse complement.
CGAGACAAGGACAGGGATAAAGGTGCACTGTCCATTCATCCTCCACGAGAAAAGGACAGGGATAAAGGTGCACTGTCCATTCATCCTCCACAGGACAAGGACCAGGATAAAGGTGCACTGTCCGTTCATCCTCCACGAGACAAGGACCAGGATAAAGGCGCACTGTCCATTCATCCTCCACGGGACAAGGACCAGGATAAAGGTGCACTGTCCATTCATCCTCCACTGGACAAGGACAGGGATAAAGGTGCACTGTCCATTCATCCTCCACGAGACAAGGACAGGGATAAAGTTGCACTGTCCATTCATCCTCCACGAGACAAGTACCAGGATAAAGGTGCACTGTCCATTCATCCTCCACGAGACAAGGACAGGGATAAAGGTGCACTGTCCATTCATCCTCCACGAGAAAAGGACAGGGATAAAGGTGCACTGTCCATTCATCCTCCACGAGACAAGTACCAGGATAAAGGTGCACTGTCCATTCATCCTAAATGGATAAGGACCAGGATAAAGGTGCACTGTCCATTCATCCTCCACAGGACAAGGACAGGGATAAAGGTGCACTGTCCATTCATCCTCCACGAGACAAAGACAGGGATAAAGGTGCACTGTCCATTCATCCTCCACAGGACAAGGACCAGGATAAAAGTGCACTGTCCATTCATCCTCCACGGGATAAGGACCAGGATAAAGGTGCACTGTCCATCCATCCTCCACGAGACAAGTACCAGGATAAAGGTGCACTGTCCATTCATCCTAAATGGATAAGGACCAGGATAAAGGTGCACTGTCCATTCATCCTCCACAGGACAAGGACAGGGATAAAGGTGCACTGTCCATTCATCCTCCACGAGACAAGGACAAGGATAAAGGTGCACTGTCCATTCATCCTCAACAGGACAAGGACCAGGATAAAGGTGCACTGTCCATTCATGCTCCGTGGATAAGGACCAGGGCAAAGGTGCACTGTCTGTTCATCCTCCACGGCACAGCGACCAGGATAAAGGTGCACTGTCCGTTCATCCTCCATGGGACACCGACCAGGATAAAGGTGCACTGTCGGTTCATCCTCCATGGGACATAGACCAGGATAAAGGTGCACTCTCCATTCATCCTCTGTTAGAGTCGGGGATCTCCGGTTGGCGCAAGGTTGCCCTTGTGTCAAGCGGGAACCCTCTCCTCCACGTCAGGGCGCAGGATAACCCCTTGCGAATGACCCTTGCTCACCCTCTAGGTGCGTGGCGTGAGCAGCCAAGGCGATTCCTCAGGCGTTGTTGGTTAAGCACTTATAATCACACACACAGTAAATACATCAATCCCCCCAGAAACGGACACCAGACTTGGATATATATAAAAATACGCTTCTTTATGTAAAAATAGGTATATATATCTCAGCAGACTTATCACAAGACCAATAACGTTTTCGCTATGCCACCAGGTTGTAAAGCAGGCAAATGTTCTTTGTTCGTAGCTTCAAATGGATACTTTGTAGTCTCTTGCAAAGGTTACTTGTAGTTCCAGTACTCACAGAGATCGGCTCCTGCGAACGGGGAAATAAGGCGTTGCGGGCCCCGAGCCCGATACTGGAACTTCTTTCGTGATGGGGAGAGTCGGCACAGGTCGGTGCGACTCTCAACTTCGGGAAGTGTTCTTGGGTCCTCAATCAGCAGGTGTGGGCAAGTAGGCAGGCGCGGCCCGCGACCCTTTGGCACGGCGGTGCAGGAGGGTCTCCACAGCGGGGGCGGCGTGGCCTGAGATGTCCGGGGCTAGTGAAGCGGGGTCACAGGGCACAGTCAGTGCAGCTGGATGACCCGGCGTAGATCACAGTCGTCGGACGGCTGCCGGCGGGAGGGGTGATAGCGCGTTCAGCGTGCTCCAATGGCAGGCGGTGACAGGGGTGCAGGCGGCCTAGCCCGGGGACAGAGAGCGGCTCCGGACGGAGCGGGGCTCTCACGGGGTTGCGGCAGGTGAGCTCCTGAGTGTCACGGCCCTAGGAGGGGCGATGAGGGGCGCAGTCTCTTTTCCAGCGGGATGCACACACGGCTCGAATTGGAGGACGATCAAGAAGCACAGAGAACCCACTGGTCCTGGGGTTCAGTTCAGGGGGCAAGCTCAGATCAAGCCCTTGGAGAATGTTCAAGCACAAAGTAGCAAAGTCTTTTCAATAGTCTCTTCCTCTCCTTTCTCAGCAAGGCAGGCAGCAGGCCAGCTCCTCCAGCGTCTCCTTCTCCTTCTAGTCGGGCAGAGGTTCTTTGTGGTAAACAGGATTCTGATTTCTTAGGAGCCAGGCTCCTACTTTTATACCATGATTCTTTTGTTCTTTAGCGCCAGGGGGCCTAGGCCTGGCTCAGTCCAGTTCTGGAGCACTTTGTTATGGTGATTCTGCTCTTTCCTTTCAGCAGCAGGGCAGAGACATCAGCCGCTCCACAGGGGGCGGCGCCGGCTTTGTGGTGGTAGAGCACAGGTCTATTCAAGAGTCAAGGTGTACTCCTCCCACCCATCCTGGTGTCATCTCTCTACCCACCACCTGGCAGCCAACCTGTCTCTGGGGATCCCCCCACCCTGCTCCTTACTGTTGCTAGGCAGAACACACGCACACATACAGCAGAGGCGGACTGAGATGGTCAGGTCAGTAAATACTAACTTTCTAAAAGTAGTATTTACAAACCCAGGATATGAAAATAAACTTGACTACAAGAAGTATTTTATTATCCTGAGTTCAGGCATACTAAACTCGACACTCTACCATGCTCTCTGAGTCCACCGGGGTCACAGCGTTGGCGCGATCCCAGCAGCCCATTCTGGCCTACGGAGAGCAGGTAGCCTTCAATAGTGAAAAACGGAAAGGGCTGTAATTCACTACTAAGACATGCCACCCACATCAGGGCATGTCCTACCTTATGCCTACAATGCACCCTGCCCGTGGGCCTACCAGAGGGGTGGCTAATATGTAAGTAAGGGAAGGTTTAGGGACTGGCAAGTGGGGGCACTTGCGCAGTCAGCGCGACGGTCCCAGACCGCGCACAGGGTCTGCGGTGGCAGACCCTAGACACATTTTACAAAGCCGCTTCCGTGGGTGGCGCAACCAGCGCTGCAAGCCCACCAGCAGCATTGGCATTCACAAGCCCTGGCACCCCTGGTGCACTTTACTGGAGACTGACAGTGAATCCAATAAACCAATCATGGACATCAATTACAGGTACACTTTTACCTAGGGAGCACTTGCACTGCGGCATGGATTAGCCGTGGCGCAGTGCCCTGAGCGGACAACACCAGCAAAACAATCGAGGCACACCATCAAAAAGTGGAAGGGAAACTCACGCCAAGGTGCCAGGTCTAACATCCTCCATGCGATAAGAACCAGGATAAAGGTGCACTGTCCATTCATCCTCCATGGGACACGGACCAGGATAAAGGTGCACTGTCCGTTCATCCTCCATGGGACACAGGACCAGGATAAAGGTGCACTGTCCGTTCATCCTCCATGGGACACGGACCTGGATAAAGGTGCACTGTCCTTTCATGCTCCATTGATAAGGACCAGGATAAAAGTGCACTGTCCATACATGCTCCGTGGAAAAGGACCAGGGTAAAGCTGCACTGTCCGTTCATTCTCCACGGGACAAGGACCAGGATGAAGGTGCACTGTTTATTCATCCTCCAATGCACAAGGACCAGGATGAAGGTGCACTGTCCGTTCATTCCCCATGGGACACGGACCAGGATAAAGGTGCACTGTCCATTGATCCTCCATGGCACAAGGACCAGGATAAAGGTGCACTGTCCATTCATCCTCTACACGACAAGGACTAGGATAAAGGTGCAGTGTCCATTCATCCTCCTCGGGACAAGGACCAGGATAAAGGTGCACTGTCCATTCATCCTCCACGGCACAAGGACCAGGATAAAGGTGCACTGTCCATTCATCCTCCACAGGACAAGGACCAGGATAAAGGTGCACTGTCCATTCATCCTCCACGGGATAAGGACCAGGATAAAGGTGCACTGCCTATTCATCCTCCATGGGACAAGGACCAGGATTAAGGTGCACTGTCCGTTCATGCTCCATGGATGAGGACCAGAATAAAGGCGCACTGTCAGTTCATCCTCCACAGAACAAAGACCAGGATAAAGGTGCACTGTCCGTTTGTGGTAAATATTTAAATTACCTGTACTACTTTTATGCGGTAAAGTCTAGTAAGAATAACTCAGTAAAAATAAGAGGCAGAATCCGTGGTATTAGAGGTTCTAAAAGGCTTTATTCCTTACAAGGAAATATGGTTCGAACCATAGGTATCATATTCCATCACCACGAAGGTTCAGGAAGGGATAGACGATACATTATTGACAAGTAACGACATATATAAGAAAAGCATTACATTGAGACAGATGCAGGAGGCGTAACAACTGATAATACAGATAAGCATACACATACGTAATGAAGAAAGGCGTGACAATAGGCGTATATTAGAAACGTCATTAAAAGTGATGTCACAAGTGGGCGGATCCATAGGAGAATCCTGCAATGTCAGCAGAAATACTTGGCAGAGATGCGCGCGCAGCCGCATGACGTGTGATTGACGTGCAACTAGAGGGTGCAGGGGAATTGACATTTAGCTCTACACGTGGAGACAGAAGTCTGGGGGGTTAGGTCAACCTAATCCCAAATCATATCTAATATCTTATGTTTAAGGAACTGTATTATCCAGAAGGAAAGGTCTCTCGGACGGAATCTATTCTATACTGACTGTTAGTGCGTGTACAAGCGTCTAAGTGTCTACATGAGATGTGAGGGGGCATGGTAGCAGGGCTATGAATTACTTGTATGAAGACAGTGAAGCCGGGCCCTTTGCTCGATAGCGGGAAGGATGTTTACCTAAACTGCTAGACAGGAATGTATTGGACGAGGAGCGGAGCAGATAACTTGAAGGCTGAATACAGTTTTTGGCAGGCAACAGGCCGTGTCAGGCACCGTTAGCCGCGCAGGGAGTAGGACAAAGTTCATGGATACAGATGCGAGCTCAGACTGGAGCTTTCAGAGGCAGAAGGCAGGAAAAGGCTTGATGACAGAATTCAGGGCCTACTGGCCTGAACTGTAAAACGTGGAAAGTGAACCACATAAAGTCAGTGGCCTTTCATACTTAGGAATGGAATATCCGACCCATTTATGGCGGATCTGAAAGAGGGCATGTTGACGTTGGACGCACATGTATTTGCGTCTTCATAGCTGGAACAGGAGGGAACATACGTGTACTTGTAGCATGTACATGGAGCCGTTGGGGTCTAAGATAGGGGACATAACTGATCACAAAATTCATATTTCCTCATTCCCTCCTTGTCCCCTACGGACCCTTCATGAGATATCGATCTTCAGTAATCCATCAATCTGTTCATATAGCATCATTTGTTCTTCTTTCTTCTTCCGGGATCTTGAATGAAAGCTTTAAGGTGGGATACACGATGTGGCACACAGACCACAAATCGCTGGCCCACATTGTAGACATAAGCAACAACTGAATAGTATGAGAAAGCCAATACCTAGGAAGGATAGGATCCTCCATCCCCAGGCTGACAACACGCTCCAAAACCAACCGGACCAAGTCCAGGTGCCTGGATTCTGGTGTATCTGGCTTACAATCTTATGAAGGCGAGTTATGGCTTTATATACTGACGGCGAGTTTTCTGGTATGAAAACGCAACAACTTGATCCGATGACCCTACAAGCTCCGCCCCTATCGGCCAGGATGACGTCAAGGACAAGACGATTTTGAAGAACAACAATCCGCATCGCAGACTGCTCCTCTGTTAAGTTGCCTAAGGCGGAAGTAGTTTCAGTCACTACTGCTTCAAGGGTTCTAGTTAATCTACGTATCAGCTTACTATTAGTGACTGTACCTATATAGGGAAAGAAACCTTTATTGAAATCTGTGTATTGTTCCCATGCCGTTTCAGTGTAGTTGACAATGGGGAGATCTCTCTGCTGTCTATTGTGTACTAAATGAGTATTTCTGTGATAATCAGGAGGGGCTAGAAAAACAGGTGGCAAAAGGAATGCAATGTAACAGGTACCATCCCAATCTAGAGGTAAACGTATATATGCGGTCTGGCCACATATGAAGTAGGAATGACGAGAAGCTCTAAATGTAGACTTGCCTTGATCACTGAATTCTATTACAGTGGTACATTTACTATGCCCCATATGTATTGAACCATTCTTTTTTACACATAATTCACCTTTAACTGGAAATACTGACATGGCGGGCAAGACTGGTACGGTTTCAGATTCAACATTCAGAATCATGAGGTTAAGTGTAAAGTTACCTAATCCATATACTTCATTTTCTAGATCAGTTCCTGTTCTTTTGGGAAGTCCCTCCTTGTTAGGGTAGCAGACTTTAAGTAAAACTAGGTTCAGGTTTTTTTTTGAGGGCGCTAGGTGGCGCACAGCGGAATGGCTGCCTTCGGGTGAAGCTCCCGCAGCCCAGCGAAGAAATCCTTAAAAATCCTTCCTGAAAGTCGCATTTGACTGCCCACACGGGCCTCTGTGGGCGGACCGACATCCCTACCGCAGTCTGAGCGCTGTCTTATCCCTGGTGACCCGGCGATATTGGACTGTGGAGCCGCTGCGGGTTGTGCCGGCTGTGAGGGACATCCCGCTGGAGCTGTGTCCGGGAGGCTGCTGCGACGCGAGTCCGGTGCGTCCCACGTGGGTGACAGGCCTCGCCTCCGGATCCGCGGCTGCGGGCGGCGGCCCTGCGGCGTGTCAGCTGGGGTTCGCTGTGGCCCACGTTGGATACCCCCGGCCGGGGGCGAGAGGACGGACTGGATTACGGCGTGATGCACAACGGGCGCGGGCGCTGGTGAGTGGCGCGCCCGGCCGAGGTCCCAGCTGAGGTGGCCGCCTTCCCTGCCCGCGCCAGATCCTTACTGCGGCGCGGTGCCGCCCCGCTCGTACCGGCCTGCGTGGATCCCCCCCCCCGGCTGCTACCTTGCTGCTTGCCCACTGGGGGAGATTACACGTCCGACGGAGGGACAGATCGGAGGAGGTGCGGGGCCCGGAGAGACTGTTGCCTAGTGCGCTGACCGCTGGCCCTCCTGCGCCGGGGCCTTCGATGTGGGGCCTACGCTGGGGAGAGACGAAACAGAGGAGGTAGCCATCGGCCCGAGGGGGCTAGACGGAGGTGCGTGCTGTCTCCCCCTGCCTGGCGCGCTCACGATCGCGGGGCCTGCGTGCGGGGCCCCGACTTGGATCCTCTTTGCCCCCATCTACCTGACTCTCTTCTGCTGGCGCTCCGCGCGGAGGTCATCCCGTTCACTCACGGAGAGTGGCTACTGGCCGTGGAGGTGAGAGGTGTGCTTGTGGGGTCGCGGTCGGCCCCGGGGGCGGCGGCTGGTCCCCAGCGGGGTCCTGCGTGGCAGGTGGAGGGGGTTGCACGAGGTGCTGGTGGTTGCTCCTGTGACCTGCCGTAGGATCTGGCCGCTCCCCCTCTCCCCTGAGCTGCCGCTCCCCCCCTCCTTTGCTGCTTGCCCCCGGGGCCCACCCGGGCGTCCCCCCCGAACCTGCTGCGGGCAGCCTGGTGGCGCCGCCATGGGGAAGCCGGACAGCCGTCAGTCTCGCCTTACTTTTGTGTCCAAGAAGCAGACCAGGCCGCAGCCGGAGGCCGCTGCGGCGGGGTCGATGCCGGTGGAGGCCCCGCCGGGGGATGATGTCAAGTCCATATTGCTGGACATGAGGCAAAGTCTAGCGACCATAGTTGACAAAATGGATTCCATGCAATCCCGCATGGACTCGATTGTACATAAGGTTGACAGCCATGGCGAACGCCTCACGGAAACAGAGAGGCGTATCTCGGACACCGAAGATCGCACAACGGAACTGTCCGCCGCTGTGGCGCGCATGGACAAAGTCCTCCATGTAATAGCAGCCAAAAACGAAGACTTGGAAGCGCGTAGTCGGAGGAACAATATCCGTATAATTGGCATTCCGGAATCGACCCACACGGGCAAGATGGAGGACTATGTGGAGGGTCTCCTGCGCGAGGTGGTGGGCACGGACTCCCTATCTCCCCAGTTCATAGTGGAAAGGGCACACAGATCTCTGGCCCTGAGACCACCGCCGGGGGCTCCCCCTCGCCCTATTATCGCACGCCTATTGAACTTCCGTGACCGAGATGTCGCGCTTAGGACGGCGAGGGAGAAGAAGAGCCTATCCTATGGCGGCACTACCTTCACCATTTTCCCGGACTTCACCCCGGTGGTTCAGGAGGAGCGGAAGAAATTTGTCCAGGTCAAGCATAAACTACGCGCTGCACAAGTTGACTATGCGCTTCTTTACCCGGCCCGCCTGCGCATCACGCATCAAGGGAAACAAATTTTTTGCACTAAACCCCAACAGGCGGAGGAGTTTTTGAAGCGACTCAAGAAACGTGATCAGGACTGCCCCTCACCGCCGGCATCAGACTGATGGGACTGGATTGTTGACCTGTCGACTCTGAGACTGAGGCCTGTCAGCTGGTAAGGTGGTGCGCGTATCTGCTATTGTGGGACTTGATACAGTGACCCATGGACCCGGCTTTGTCCACTGTGAGGGGCTGATGGCGGGGTGCAGAAACTCTTTGGCTTGCACTAGACTCTCAGGAACTCATCGTCTTGCTGGGCACCCTTTTTTGACCATGGGGAGGGTCCGGCCCACGGGCGGGGTGCTCTCTTCTGGATCGAGGGGTTATTGTGCATTCACCTAGACTGTCCTCCCAAGGGTATTACCCAATTGACTCTAAGTTTTCATGTTGCTCCACTGTGGCCTTTGCTATGGACGGAGTTCGTTTGGGGGGGGGAGGGGGTCTGTCCAGATAGCATGTTTGGGATGCTGCTGTGGGTGGGGGGAGGGGGGGGGAGTTGGGGATTTGTTATGTCTGTTAAGTTTGTATGCGATGTGGCGCTGCTGGCATGGTCTTCTTCACATGGGTCGGGAGGCGGCGTTTGCATTATATTGCTGGGTGTGAGTCTTTTGGTCTTCCATGAGTGATCCGCAAACACATAGGGACTCTACTGGGCAGCTTAACTTTTTATCCTGGAATGTGAGGGGCTTGGGGGACCACAGAAAGCGCAGGCACGTCCTGGCATACCTGGACAGGCATCACGTAGGAGTGGCCTTTCTTCAGGAGACGCACCTAGATCCCTCCAGGCCGGTGCTATTTGCCTCGCGCTGGGCTGTGCACCGTACCTTCTCCTCCTACTCCACCTACTCGCGTGGGGTGGCCATCCTCAGTAGGAAACATACCCCGTTTGTGCACATGGGCGAGCGGATAGATCGGGAGGGCAGGTATTGTATTGTCTGGGGGCGCATGGGCGTGGATACGCTCACTTTGGTGTGCTATTATGGTCCCAACACTGATGATCCGTCTTGTCTTCGAACGCTGTGGGGAGAGATTCTGCGTGTCGGTTCCACTCACCTAGTGTGGGGAGGTGACTTTAACATAGCTGTTGACCCCGAAAGTGATAGGTCGAATCCGAACCCACACCACTATTCCCGCTCGCAGGCATATGTGCATGACCTTCTTACTGAGCGTCATCTACTGGACACGTGGCGTTCTAGGCACCCGGTGACAAGGGAGGGCACGCACTGGACTGCCGCGCACTCCACATGGGCGAGACTGGACTATATCCTAGTTTCACCGGGGCTTGCCCCCACGATAGGCTGGGTATAACATCTCGCTCGCACGTACTCCGATCACGCCCCGGTCCTGCTGAGCTTTGCCTTGACTGACCTCGCCGGTTCCCCGATGTCGTGGAGACTGCAGCCCACTGCCCTGCTGGACGATGTCTTCAGATCCGAAATAGCACAGGAAATTGAGAGCTTCTTCCAGCGCAACGGTGGCACGGTGGATAGTGTTGCCGTGGTGTGGGAGGCTTTTAAAGTCACGATTAGTGGACTATGCATCTCGAAGGGTGTGGGGGTCCTCAAGGTTTTACGTAGCACCCTTTGTAAACTCGAGACTGACCTGAAAGACTTGGAGAATGCCCCCACGTTTCATACTGATGCTGGGGCTCAGGCCCGCTTTCGGGAACTGCTGACCGACTATAAAGAAACAGCGGACAGAGAGGTCCGGTTCAGGGGGAAACACTTTCAGGCTCACAGGTACGGGGAGGGGGAGCGCCCGGGTAAATACCTAGCTTGGGCAATCCGGCCGCCCCGTTTTAACAACCAAATCCTCGAGATCCAGGATGGGTCGGGGGAGCTCCACAGGGACACCCGGTCCATCATGCAAACATTTGTTACTCATTATACTGACCTGTACTCCTCCGCTCACGCGGAACCGCCGGAGCTGGCTCCCTATTTGGGGGAGACCACATTGGGATGGCTATCTGATACGCAGAGGAAGTTCCTCATGGCACCGCTTGGGATTGACGAAATTCGCGAGGCCATCATGCAAATGGCCTCGGGGAAAGCCCCTGGACTCGACGGGCTCCCGATCGAGTTTTATAAGTCGTACATAGATATCCTTGCCCCGATCTTGAAAGAGGTGTTTGAGGAGGCCCACACGCTGGGAAAGCTCCCCCCTACCATGAGAGAGGCATTGATTACCTCCCTTTTGAAGCCGGGTAAACCGGCGGCCTCCCCTGACTCCTACCGGCCTCTGTCCCTCCTTAACTGTGACGTAAAGATCCTCTCTAAAACCCTGGCTAACCGGTTGACGCTCCTTATGCAGAGGCTAGTACTACCGGATCAGTCGGGTTTCATACCGGGCAGGGCGACGTCGCACAACCTGCGCACGCTGTTCGCCACTCTGCAGAACGTTGACCCCAGCCTCCAGATGGCGGCTGTCTTTTTGGACGCGACGAAAGCGTTCGACTCCCTGGAGTGGGATTACCTGGTGGCGGTGCTGACTAGTATGGGTTTCCCCCTGGTTTTCCTGGGCTGGATAGCTATCCTTTACGGAGGCCCCCGCGCCAGGGTATTGATCAATGGTAGGACGTCGGAGCCCTTTGGAATCGCCCGGGGGACCAGGCAGGGGTGCCCCTTATCCCCTCTCTTGTTCGCACTGGCGGTAGAGCCCCTTGCTTCGCGGTTGCGACAGCGTCATCAACATCGGGCGCTGATCTGCGAGCAGAGGCAGCTTCTGCTGTCGCTCTACGCAGATGACATTACTTTGTATGTGCGGGACCCCCAAAACAACCTGAACCCTCTACTCCGGGAATTCATCACGTACGGTGAAATGTCGGGCGTGCGCATCAATTGGTCAAAGTCTCAGATCCTCCATTTGACGGATGGATGTCGGAGGTTCTCACTTGACTATCCCATAGAATGGTGTGAGTCTGACGTAAAATATCTCGGCATCAGGATATCCCGTGACAGGGAAGAACTGATGCGCTCCAACTACGGTACGGCGTTGACACAGGTCTCCTCCTGTGTGGACCGCTGGATCGCGCTCCCCCTCTCGATGGCAGGACGTGCTGCCTTGATTAAGATGGTGGTGCTCCCTAGACTTTTATATCTGTTTATGAACATTCCCTTCCCACCGGGTCGGCACTTTTTCAATCGAATGCGCTCGGAATTGATTCGGCTTGTCTGGGGTGGGAAGAGACCTCGGCTGAAGTGGGAGGTGATGACCTCTCCCTACTCCCGGGGAGGTTTGGACATACCGGACCTGGAGTTGTACTACTATTGCGCTCAAGCACACTATGCATTTTACTGGTTCCACCCCATTGCATTTATGCCCCAACTCGCTGCGGAGGACTGGCTGGCGGCTCCTCTGCCTCTGCACGGTCTGCTGCATAGTACTCTCCCTCATAATACCTCGGATTACAATGCATTGCAGGGTACGGTGCGGGCATGGCTGGAGATATCTAAGCGAGTTGCGAGCTCGTTCTTGTACTCGCCCCTTCTCCCCATTGCCTACCACCCGCAGCTGCCCCTTCTACAGGAAAGATTGTTTCAAGACTTGATCCGCAAATTGGGGATTCAGAGGTGGGGTGATCTATTCTCAGCTGGGCGCTTCCGAGATCGGGAACACTTCTTCGACGGGCACGCGCCTACCCCTTTGGAGCTATTCACCTACGTGAGACTGAGGCATGGCATGCGGTCCATATTGCAGACATTTCCGGTGGAACCCGAAATCACTGACCCATTGCACAGAGTCTTACAGGCGTCCTCGCCCTCCCACCTGGTCTCCATACTATACCACACAATTCGATCTGACGCTGCACTAGACACTTCACGGGCTCGTGGGGAGTGGGAGCGGGAGTTGGGGCTAGAGCTGGGAGATGACAGGTGGTCATACTGTTGCATACAGACAGAGCAAATTTCTGCGAGCAGCAGACACCGTGTCATACACTTTAAGTTCCTAAACCGCCTGTACTGCACACCGGTCACCAAACACAAATTTAAACTGCAAGACTCGGATAACTGCGAGAGATGTCTCGCCCCACATGCAGACTTCCTGCACTTATCCTGGGATTGCCCCGCAATTCAGACCTACTGGACCCAAGTGTTTTCCGCTGTCTCACAGATGGTGGACCTACTCCTTGAGCCCGACCCGGTACAGGCCCTATTGGGGTATACCAAACACATTCCGCGGGCGAGCCGCAGGTTTGTCACGGCGGCGCTGCTGTTGGCGAAGCGGCGGATAGCATGCCGTTGGGGTAGGGGGAGGGCTCCGAAATTTAAGGAATGGCTTAAAGACCTTGTCTACTGCCAAGAGCAGATACTGACATACTCCGACCTGCTCCCGGCTCGATCCCGCCCCGCCGATATTTGGGGCCCACTACAATGTTACCTACTGCAATACCCGGGAGCCCTGACGGGGGATGCCCCCTCCCTGGCCCATGACGGCGTTGCTTCTGCTGCTCATGACGCACAACTTGAGCAGGGGGACGGTTGAGCTGTTGCGGTGCTGTGGGGGCGGGTGTTCTGTTCATGTGTCCCCGGGCTTCCTCCTCTCCCTACGTGGCCACTCTGCCCTTTCTTCCAAGATTACCAGGCCGGGATGATCAGGTTGCATACCCGTTACACGTGTTTTAAGGATGACGGTCACCCCCTGGGAAAGGTATACTGCATGGGGAAGGTCCACTAAAGAACCTCCCAGGACTACATTGTTCGCTTGACTTGTGTGTGGCTCTGCTGCCAGCTGTTCATGCCCAAGGTCCCTGCGCCAAGACTCATGATAATTTATGTTTTGCTGTTCCCGCTCCCCCCGGACATACATCGGATATACTGCTGTAATGATTCAGACCTTGAAATGCCACTGAAGTTTGCTTATGATTACTGTGTGACTGTATTGTTTTGATGCAAAATTCAATAAATAAAGTTTAAAAAAAAAAAAAAAACTAGGTTCAGGTTTCCCCATACCCAGTTGTCTTGATAAACTACTGAATTTGAATCTAGGGAATTAATCAAAATAAACCATGCTCCACAGGAGCCATTGTGTGTGAATGGATACGGAAAGAGAGTCAGAACTCCCTTGTAGTTCTGATAGGGAGGGAGTCGGCCACATATCCAACAGTTTGTAGCATTGCTGGTCTGATGGGAATGATGTAACATACTAATGAATGTGTTGTTGCGCAGCGCAAATCTATAGGACAACTCATGCGGGGGTAATTCGCTAAAAGAATGTTCGGCAGTAGCATTGAAAACACGCTTAGAAATAGGATAATACATGTGTAACAGTATGCTCGCAGCAATGATTAGAAGACTTAGGAAAAACATAATTAATAATGTCACTATGCAATGACTACGAAGTGTTTTACAATACGCATGCCTTTCGAGCTGCTTCTGTCTAATTCTTTCTCTGTTTCGGTCTAGAGGATACATGTCAGAGACAAATTCAACCGATTCACCTTGGAGAGGACTTAAACAATCAAATTGTCTGACTTGCTAGACCTTAGTTTCAATTTATAGAGTTCACTTTCGGTTTTTTCAGCAAAAGGGAGCTTTGAGTCAGTCTGTGAGGGAATGCAGGGCGGAGTGTTCACATCGGACGGTAGTCCATAAAATTTTTTGATATGGCTCGTGTGCAACCACCCTTTACGTCCCTCGATCTTCACGGCGGTCCTCGTGGTCAGTAAGACGAGTTTGGGCGACTGCCACCTAGGCTCCAGCTGGGTCTTCCGGTCAAAATTCCTCACAAGAACCAGATCCCCTGGAACCACATCATGGGGCTTCACCTCAGTGTTATCGGGAAAAGCTGCAGCTACCTGTGAACGACAAGATTGTAGTGCAGACATCAAGGAAGCCAGGTAATCTGTCAGCATATTACTATCAACATCAGTGATTTTACGAGGTATAGGCGTCCCCCACATATTTGGTGGTCTACCGAAGACCACCTCATACGGGGATAGCCCTGTTCGAGAGTGTGCTACCATTCTCATGTAAAAGAGTGCAACTGGTAAAGCTACTATCCAATCGACACCTTTTTCTCTACATACTTTGGACAGTCTAATTTTCAGAGTTTGATTATGGCGCTCCACGAGACCTGCTGCCTTGGGATGTCGGACACAGTGGAATTTCCATTCGTAGCCTAACAGAAGTGAAACGTGTTTCATTAGCTCGGATGAGAATGGCTGGCCGTTATCTGAGTACACGACACGGGGCAAACCGTACCGTGGGAAGAATTCTCGAACTAACTGTTTGGCAGTAGTCGGGGCAGTGTAATCTGAAACCGGGTAGGCTTCTGTCCAACGGGAAAGAGCACAGACAACTACGAGAACATATTTGAATCCTCGACATCGTTCCATCTGGATATAATCCATCTGGAGGACTTCAAAAGGGTAATCGGGAGGTTGAAATCCACCTTGCTCTACGGGAATGCTTTTACCTGGATTAACCTGACAACATATCATACAGGTACGTACTTTTTGTTTAGCTGCTGCTCGCAAGTGTTTGTTGAACCAAATGTGTTGAATACTATCTAGCATAGCTTTCTCTCCTAGATGCGCTGGACTATGTATTGTGTTAATGATGACTTGAACCATGGAGTCGGGGAGAAACCATGTAGATTTTCCCTTCGTCATCCATCCTTGATCCGTTTGGATCCCTCCTAATTCAGTCCATTTCTTTATTTCTTCTGGTGTAGCATGTGTCTGTATGTCAATTACATCAAGAGCGGGATCCTTAACTGTCATGCAATGTGTTGGTGTCGGAACTATTGTCTTTGTCGTGTCAGCTGTAGGAGTCTGATTCTGAGCAGTTTGTTTAGCTGTTCGGTCAGCTAGGTCGTTACCCTGGGAAATGATATCGGTAACTTTTGTATGGGCTTTACATTTCATAATAGATATTGCAGTGGGCAAATGAATTGCATCTAGTAGAGCTTGAATGAGGGGTCCGTGTTGGATGTGAGCACCGTGAGAAGTCAAATAACCTCTCTCTCGCCATAGAACGCCGAAGTCATGGACGACTCCGAATGCATAACGTGAATCTGTGTATATGTTAACTTTCTTATTTGTGGCTTGAATACAGGCTTGTGTCAGAGCGATGAGCTCTGCTGCTTGAGCTGACAAAGTGTTAATACAATTTGTTTCAATGATTTCAGTGTCTGTTGTAACTGCATAAGCGGCCACTAATTCTCCTGTATTTGTTCTCATGCATGAACCATCTACATACAATGTCAGGTCCGGATCTGATAATGGAATATCAGTCAAGTCTTGTCTGGGTTTCGTCGTAATAGTAATGACTTCAATACAATCATGTGCCAATGGGTCTGTTCCCTGTACTGGCAAAAGTATGGCAGGATTTAATGTACTACAACGTCTGATTTCTATGTGTGGCTGAAACAATGTTAATTCATAACCGGTAAGTCTCGCTATAGTCAAGTGTTGTGTTTGTGTGCGGTTCAAGAGAACCTCTACTGCGTGTGGTACTTGTACTGTCAATTGATGTCCTAACACTATGGCATCGCTTTGTCTGATCGCTAAAGCTGTTGCTGCCACGGATTTCAGGCACGCAGGAAGAGCCTGAGCTACGGGATCTAGTGTACTGGAAAAATAAGCACATGGTTTGTGTGATCCTGCTTGTTCCTGAGTGAGTACTGACAAAGCAGTACCTTCACGTTCTGTAACAAAAAGTGTAAAACGTTTGCTGTAACATGGTGTTGCTAAAACGGGTGCTTGACATAAAGCTTTCTTCAAGCTTTCAAAGGCTTGTGTATGTTCTTGAGTCCAAGGGAGGACAGTCGATGTCGCTGCCTCCTGTGTTGTCAACTGAATGAGTGGTTTTGCTAGAAATGCATATTGAGGGATCCACTGCCTACAGTACGAAGTGAGGCCTATGAAAGCCCGCACCTCCTTTTGTGTCTTAAGTGGCGGCATGTTAACAATTAACTGGATGCGGTCAGGTGTAAGCTGTCTTCCCTCCTTGGACAGCGAGTGCCCAAGGTACACAACTTGCTGGACACAGAATTGCAGCTTAGAAGGGGACACCTTGTGCCCCTTGTCGGCTAGGAACTGTAAAACCGTTAGTGATGCTTTTTCACATTCTGGTTCGCTTCGGGCGGTGATCAGCAGATCATCGACATATTGAAGCAGGGCAGTGTTAACTGGCATGTGGATACTGTCAAGTTCTCTTTTCAGTGCTTGGCTATAGATGCTGGGGCTTTCTGTGAATCCTTGAGGTGCGCGTGCGAATTTAAAGCTTCGTCCATTTAAACAGAATCCGAACAAATATTGACTTTCCGGATCGATTGGGACGCTAAAGAAGGCGTTCTTGAGATCAATTACAGTAAAGAACGTTGCTTTGGAATCAATGGCTGTCAGTAATGAAGAGATGTCTGGGACCACGGGGTATTGTGGTACAATGCATTTATTTAATTCGCGCAGATCAATAACTAATCGATATACTGGCGGTGCTTTTGGATCAGTTCGTTTAAGAATCGGAATTATCGGGGAATTACATACATTGGAGTCGGTTTCCACAACCACTCCTTGTGCAATGAGCTCGTCAATGATTTGCAGCAAAGCCACAACAGCATCTGGGGGTAGCTTGTATTGTCGCATTCGTGGTAGTACCACTCCTGTTTTGAGTGTGACTCGATATGGTGTAATGTTCATGCAACCAACATCAGTGGGGCCTTGTGCCCATAAATGTGTAGGTAAAGTCTGTAACCGGTGGTCCATGTCTCTGGATACGTAGTGGCCTTTAAAGTCACGCAAAAATAATCGTACTCCTTCCGGAGAACAACATATTATAGCTCCTAGAGCTTTCAATGTTTTTATACCTAACAAGTTTTCTGGACATGATTTAGTAAGCAATAAATCTGTAGTTCGTGTCAATGGACCAACCGTAAGTGGAAGGGGTTGCGATACTTCATTAATGATAGGCTTTCCTGAAAATCCAAGGGAAATATTCTGTGAGCCTGAGAGGGGTGCCCCTGGAACTTCGCTACGACTTATAGTTGTTCTGCTTGCCCCTGTATCGAGTAAAAACTTTCTGTCTTTCCCTAATACTTCACTCTGTACATAAGGTCCCTCTTGATCTACAGGAACCTCAATAAGGGGTAAGCCAAATTCCTTCTCTAGGCTATTTCATGTGTATCGTTGATAATCGGGATAGTCAGTTTGTGCATATTGGTACATCTGTTGTGTCGTTGTTTGTGTTGCAGCAATAGGCTGCGCCTGTGATGTTGCTACGGTCTGTGGTGGAGCTGCCTGTTGCGGAGTTGGCCTAGATTGTGCATGCTGAGGGGCTTGTTGTTGGATCTGATCCTGTCTAGGTGGACGTGGTCTCTCCTGGGTTTTACCCGTGGAGATATTATGTTTCAGAACTGCACAATCCTGTATATAATGACCTGGCTGTTTACAATAGTTGCATGTCCCTTTTACAGGACCCACTGAATCATTGGACTGTCTATGACTGTCAGCTGGAACTGACTGGGCAACAAGCATTTTCATTTTCGTGTCTTTCATACGTTTTTGTTCATGTTCTTGTTCTTCTCTAATTCTATTGTGGTGATATTGTAACATTTGTAACATTTGTGACGGGGTGTTACCTTGCCAGGTACTCTCGAATTTCAATACTCTATTCTTAACTTGGGGCAGGGAATTTTCAACTAATTTTGTCACAAACAGATGTGGATATGACTCGCTACTTGCTTTTATGCCACTATTAATACCAAAACATTTTTCAAATCGGGAATAGAAATCACTAGTGTCTTCATCTTGTTTTTGTTTACAGGCTGAGATTGCACCCCAGTCTTCCTTTTTCGTAGTTAATAATCGTGGCAATACTTGCACTAGTAATCCTGGTAATGCTGTAGTCTTTTCCCCAAGCCCTGAACCTGGAGCTCGGGCCTTTTCTTCGGTTTCTAATGCTGTCCAATCTATCTTTTGGTCTCCCACCTCCCAGTCCTTTTCCTTGAGTTTTTCGTAAATGCCGGCAGGCATTAATACCTTTAATATTTTCATAATGTCAGGATAAGTATACTCTCCCATGAGTAACATGTCTTTTATCTCACGGTGGAAACCTGCTGGGTCCTTGTCATGGCTAGGTACTACTTTCTTCATTTCTAATAATTCAATTTTAGTTATGGGTGTGTACACAAACACGCGTTTAAAATTGTCGTCGTCAATTTTGATGGGGTGAACTTCGCGTAAGGGATTCTGTCTGTCCATGTAATATGTTATTCTTTCCTTGATGGGAACTGAAACATGTTCTGGGCATACGAAAACAATATACTGGTTTCGAAATTCTAGAATTTCTTTAATTAAATCAGTACCTGAACCTCTCCATTTATTCGTGAGTAATTCTGTCAATATGTCAGGTAGGGGACCAGGATCGGAGTGTTGGCTTTTATATAATATAAGGAGGTGTTGAATCATGTATATACCAGCTAAACGCTGTTCATCTGGGGTAAGGTTCAAAACCGTGTGTGCTAGCGCATCATCACTGTATTTTCCGGGACTGTCAGCCCATTGTACTGCTGACCTGGCTAATTCCTGTTCATCCATAGAATCGAGCATATGATACCCCCTTCGGTCTCGGAGTAATTTATCAGCAGCCTGGAATAAGTGTTCAGGAGACCTTATATTTATCATGGGGGTTTGAAAATTTCTGTTACATTCTGGACGTATCGGACGTATTGGATCATTAAAGCATCTAGTATTATTATAAGGTCTTCCTCTACTTACATAAGCCATCGTTTCTAACTGTCCTGTGGGCATTTCTGATTCTTCCTCCTCCTCTCCTTCTGATTCGGGTTTGTCTGTCTCTAATCTTTCTTTATGTATTCGTTCTACTTCTTTGCGGATCTTTCGGTTCATGGCTACTATACTCGTCTGTTTATCATGTTTCCCTCCTGATATATTCTGACCCCATTTGGTAAGTTTTTGCATTTCCTCCGGATCTACCCCAGGCCTGTCTTGATTTCTGATCACGCAGTTTATGAAGAAGCGTAACAATTGCCCCTGTACCTCCGCTTTCTGGTATTCCATGGCTTCGTTAATACTTTCAGGGCCTCGCCCCGATTGGACAAAGTGATATATATTTTCTAAATGTGCCGTCATTCCTGGTAGCGTCGTTAAATACATTGTAGCTCGTCGTATACGTAATGATGACAGCAGCATTTCGTCCCGTCTACCGGGCACAGGATCATATCTACAATCCACTAGAAGTTCTTTAAACATGTCGGAAGTTCCTAGTTGGGGTGTACGTTGGTGTGCTAAATCTCTAAGGGATAATTTATTTCCTCGGGGTGGCGTGGCGAAAATGTCTGTCGTACCTCCTGTAGCGCCGTCTGAGGTGCTGGGCACGAAAGGATTTGTTGGATGTAAGATAGAAACTGTAGATGCGGGAAAAGCGGTAGAAACAGATGGGCCTGTTGGAATGTGTGTAGGAGTTTGTTGTTGCGGAGGTACAGACGGATGATCTTGGCGTTGAGCACCACCGGCAGGCGGTGTGTGTGGTGTAACATTAACATATTCGGGAGCTACATCGTCTAAATAGGAAGAAAGGAAAATATCTTTTGCGGTCTTGGGATGTGCTTTTAACGGGAGTAATGGAGGTGTCAAGTTTTTCGGTATTTCTGGGGTGGCCTTAGGTAACCCTTCGGCCAGAAGAGGATACATACCATTCATAAGAGTGTTTCGTTGTCTGTCTACTTGTTCTGATGTTACTCGGGTACCTTCCTCAATTAATAGATTTTCTAGGGCTTTATTTGAATTCTCCCTATTTTTCTCTTCCAATCTAAGCGCTTTCTCTGTGCGTCTATGCGGGGGAACAACCTTTACAACGCAACTTTTACAACGCACTACCTTTACAACGCATTTTTTACAACGCATAATCCATTACAACGCATGACATTACAACGCATGACACTACAACGCATTTTTAAAAACTACCTTTACAACGCATTCCATTACAACGCATACTACCATTACAACGCATACCATTACAACGCATAATATTACACTACACTATCCAACACTTACCCTACTGTTGCACCCCCTGGAGTTAGAATAGTAATTTTTACCCCTATACTATCCAATACTTACCCTACTGTTGCACCCCCTGGAGTTAGAATAGTAATTTTTACCCCTATACTATCCAACACTTACCCTACTGTTGCACCCCCTGGAGTTAGAATAGTAATTTTTACCCCTATACTATCCAACACTTACCCTACTGTTGTACCCCCTGGAGTTAGAAAAGTAATTTTTAACCCTATACTATCCAACACTTACCCTACTGTTGCACCCCCTGGAGTTAGAATAGTAATTTTAACCCCTATACTATCCAACACTTACCCTACTGTTGCACCCCCTGGAGTTAGAATAGTAATTTTTACCCCTATACTATCCAACACTTACCCTACTGTTGCACCCCCTGGAGTTAGAATAGTAATTTTTACCCCTATACTATCCAACACTTACCCTACTGTTGCACCCCCTGGAGTTAGAATAGTAATTTTTACCCCTATACTATCCAACACTTACCCTACTGTTGCACCCCCTGGAGTTAGAAAAGTAACTTTTACCCCTATACTATCTAATACTTACCTTAAATGCAATTTAATATTATGCGTTGTAATGGTATGCGTTGTAAAGGTAGTATGCGTTGTAATGGAAATGCGTTGTAAAGGTAGTATTTAAAAATGCGTTGTAGTGTCATGCGTTGTAATGGAATGCGTTGTAATGGATTATGCGTTGTAAAAAATGCGTTGTAAGTGCATGCGTTGTAAAAGTGTGCGTTGTAACGTCATACATCCGTCTATGCGATTCTTTACGCCATAATTCAATGGCATCTTTCTGTGACTGTCTGGCTTTCTTTTTCCATAATTCTTCTTCGACTCTCATGATGCAATCTGCATCCCATGTCCCAGCTGCGGGCCACCTCTGACTTTTGGCTAAATCCTTGGTGTAGTCCACCCATCAATCAAGAAATAATACGGCGTCTAGGCCATGTTTATGGTACATAAAGTACCCTGGGGTGTCCCTAGGTGGAATGGGAACAGCTTCTTCGAGTACCCCTTTTCTAGTTTTGATCTGTCTTAGTTTTAAAAAGAACGGCATCTTTAAACTTTGCAACTTGATTTTGAACACAATAAATTACAGTAATCACAATAATGGACACTCATTCATACCACGATTTTTAAAACATATTAAAACATTTAACATTTAACATTTAGAACGAACAATGATAATTAGAAGAAAACTAGTTACTGACATAACACTAATACTAGACAATACTGGATTATGTATAAGACATACTAGATATACTGCTAAACAGTACAGATACACTGCTGAAACAGTGCAGACCGGATCTGTGTACCCAAACCCGTCTTGACCGGCACAAACTAATGTGCACGTTTAAATGCCTCCCCGGCAATGGTACTCACCGGGTAGCACGGAACGGAAGGCCTCGGAACTGAACTGAACTGGATCGGACTGGACTCGACTCGACTCGGAACTTCGGAACCTGGCGGGCCTCTGTATACCTCGGATCTTGCTCTCTCAGCTAGGCTCTGGTCGGGATACTTCGCACTTCTCACCGCCTCGTCTGGGTGTTGATCGCAGCCTCAGTCACCCCCGCTCGGCCGGAGGGAGATACAGGAAATCCTGCGGGTACGCGTAGTTGTCCGTTCAGCTGTGGCAGGAGACCGGGCCTGCAACGCACCGCCGGCGCGTGAGATGAGAAAGTGTCCCTGTTCGGGCGCCAATTATGTGGTAAATATTTAAATTACCTGTACTATTTTTATGCGGTAAAGTCTAGTAAGAATAACTCAGTAAAAATAAGAGGCAGAATCCGTGGTATTAGAGGTTCTAAAAGGCTTTATTCCTTACAAGGAAATATGGTTCGAACCATAGGTATCATATTCCATCACCACGAAGGTTCAGGAAGGGATAGACGATACATTATTGACAAGTAACGACATATATAAGAAAAGCATTACATTGAGACAGATGCAGGAGGCGTAACAACTGATAATACAGATAAGCATACACATACGTAATGAAGAAAGGCGTGACAATAGGCGTATATTAGAAACGTCATTAAAAGTGATGTCACAAGTGGGCGGATCCATAGGAGAATCCTGCAATGTCAGCAGAAATACTTGGCAGAGATGCGCGCGCAGCCGCATGACGTGTGATTGACGTGCAACTAGAGGGTGCAGGGGAATTGACATTTAGCTCTACATGTGGAGACAGAAGTCTGGGGGGTTAGGTCAACCTAATCCCAAATCATATCTAATATCTTATGTTTAAGGAACTGTATTATCCAGAAGGAAAGGTCTCTCGGACGGAATCTATTCTATACTGACTGTTAGTGCGTGTACAAGCGTCTAAGTGTCTACATGAGATGTGAGGGGGCATGGTAGCAGGGCTATGAATTACTTGTATGAAGACAGTGAAGCCGGGCCCTTTGCTCGATAGCTGGAAGGATGTTTACCTAAACTGCTAGACAGGAATGTATTGGACGAGGAGCGGAGCAGATAACTTGAAGGCTGAATACAGTTTTTGGCAGGCAACAGGCCGTGTCAGGCACCGTTAGCCGCGCAGGGAGTAGGACAAAGTTCATGGATACAGATGCGAGCTCAGACTGGAGCTTTCAGAGGCAGAAGGCAGGAAAAGGCTTGATGACAGAATTCAGGGCCTACTGGCCTGAACTGTAAAACGTGGAAAGTGAACCACATAAAGTCGGTGGCCTTTCATTCTTAGGAATGGAATATCCGACCCATTTATGGCGGATCTGAAAGAGGGCATGTTGACGTTGGACGCACATGTATTTGCGTCTTCATAGCTGGAACTGGAGGGAACATACGTGTACTTGTAGCATGTACATGGAGCCGTTGGGGTCTAAGATAGGGGACATAACTGATCATAAAATTCATATTTCCTCACGTTCATCCTCCATGGACAAGGACCAGGATAAATGTGCACTGTCCATTCATCCTCCATGGACAAGGACCAGGATAAAAGTGCACCGTCCATTCATCATCGATGGATAAGGACCAGGATAAATGTGCATTGTCCACTCATCCTCCACAGACAAGGACCAGGATAAAGGTGCACTGTCCGTTCATGCTCCATGGATGAGGACCAGGATAAAGGTGCACTGTCCGTTCATCCTCCATGAGACAAAGTGCACTGTCCGTTCATCCCCCAGGGGACAAGGACCAGGATAAAGGCGCACTGTCCGTTCATCCTCCATGGGACAAGGACCAGGATAAAGGTGCACTGTCTGTTCATCTTCCACAGGACAAGGACCAGGATAAAGGGGCACTGTCCATTCATCCTCCACGGCACAAGGACCAGGATAAAGGCGCATTGTCCGTGCATCCTCCATGGGACACGGACCAGGATAAAGGTGCACTGTTTGTTCATGCTCCTTGGAAAGGACCAGGATAAAGGTGCACTGTCCGTTAATCCTCCAAGGGACACGGACCAGGATAAAGGTGCACTGTCCATTCATCCTCCACGGGACAAGGACCAGGTGTGAGACCGGCCTCGTGGCGTGGGCCCTCCTGACCAGCAAGTCACATTACAAACACGCCAAACCTCGTGGGCACGGCCTTCCGGCCTCCGTGGACCAACATCCCGAGGGCTGACCAGATCCCCAACACGCATGCCCGGCCGAGGGAGAACGAAACCCCCCCCCAAACCAGACCGAGAGGCGCCGACTCTGTCACACCTCTGGTCTCTTCCCCGAGGGAGGTTTCGATCGGCCACCAGGCCCCCGGTGAGCGGGCGCCTCTCCTGCTGGGCGTCTGGGGTCCCTCCCGGACACATCTGAACAGATCAAGGGGCTGAGCGACAGGAAGCCGGGACACACCGCCCCCCAGGCACGAGACCCCTCTCCGCGAGGACTCCGGACTTCAAAGAGGAGGGGGAGTATAACAAGGGGTGCTGAAGGGACGAGAGGCAGAGAAGACCTGGACTGACGAGAGCCTGCTGACCTGGTCTCGGCTCGATCGCTCACCGAAACAGAAGAACGCTACCCGAACTCTGAAACCATCTGAGCCCTGCTGACGCCGTCGCGGCTCCCCGAACTCTGAAACCATCTGAGCCCTGCTGACGCCGTCGCGGCTCCCCGAACTCTGAACCACCTGAGCCCTGCTGACGCCGTCGCGGCTCCTCGAATTCCGAACCATCTGAGCCCTGCTGACGCCGTCGCGGCTCCTCGAATTCTGAACCATCTGAGCCCTGCTGACGCCGTCGCGGCTCCCTGAACTACGACTCTCCGGTGCCTGCTGAGTGACTCGCGGCCCGCTCCTCCAAGAGAATCGGCAGAGATTGCCGAGAGAAGCAACATCCCCTCAGCTCGAGGATTGAGAGCTGTGCGCCGGATACCTCGCAGAGACACTGATTGAAAGACTGTCCCGCTACCCCTTTTCCCGTCATCACAAGATCGCTGCCCCTTGTGGCATTAATTCTGCACCTGCCTGCCGGATCATAAAGATCCCTGACAACTACCGATAAAAGCTTATTGCCTTATAAGGACCTACTGTGTGGTGTCCCTCTATCCGAAGAGAGAGTAAGCGCAGCGCGTGCGATCCTAGGTGCGAGACCCTTCCAGGAAGGGCCTCCCTGCTCTTGCTCGGCCTAATTCTGGGAAAGGTGGGCCTCAGGGTGGTCAGGAACCCATTCCGCAGCCTCCCCGGGGAACGCCTTCCAACATTTGGTGGCAGGCGACGGGATCCGAGCAAACACCTAGAGATCGTGCAGTAGACGGCTTACGCACCACCAAGAAGAATGGAAGGAGAAACTTCCCTAGGTGCCGCAGGCACCAACCCAAGCACGGCATTTCAAAAAGACCAGTTGGAATCTTATACGCACCGAGAACTGAAACAATTTTGCAAAGACTTTGGAATCGCTACCACCGGACTAAGCACGAAAGAGGACTTCCAGGGGGCATTAAAAACCTGGGTCGAGGCAGAAACTCCCCGGACACCAACAGAAGGAGAACCCCCCAACGAACCACGAAGCAGCCCGGGGAGGAACGGCGCCCCCGAGGGGGGCCTATCCCCAGAGGAACTAGCGGACCGAGAAAGAAGTCGCAACCACGAACTGGAACTAGCAAAACTAAAAATCGAAGGAGAGATAAAACTGGCTGAAAAAAAACTGGGGGGCTGATTCACAGAACTAACTTAAGACAAAATCCTAAACTTACTACTTTTGGTATTCACAGAAGTTAGGATTTTGTCTTAAGTTTGTCTTAAGACAAACTTAGGACAGACTTAAGACAGACTTAAGACAAATTTAAGACAAACTTAAGACAGACTTAAGTCAGACTTAAGACAGACTGAAGACAGACTTAAGACAAACTTAAGACAAACTTAAGACAAAATCCTAACTTAAGTCTGTCTTAAGTCTGTCTTAAGTCAGTCTTAAGTTTGTCTTAAGTCTGTCTTAAGTCAGTCTTAAGTTTGTCTTAAGTCTGTCTTAAGTCTGTCTTAAGTCTGTCTTAAGTTTGTCTTAAGACAAACTTAAGACAAAATCCTCACTTCTGTGAATACCAAAAGTAGTAAGTTTAGGATTTTGTCTTAAGTTAGTTCTGTGAATCGGGCCCTGGCAGTAGAACAGTTACGCCTACACGGAGAACTAGAGGAAAAGAAACGACAGAGAGAACACGAAGAAAAGAAACTCCAACTAGAGCACGAACGTAGCCTAAAAGAAATCGAGCTCAAGGCCAAGAGGGCGGAGGCCCGACCCTCAGAAACCCAACCCATCTCCTCCACCGTGGAACCAAAGGTCCACATCCCCAAAGATGTGGTGAAAGAATACTATAAGAACGACGACATTCAGCAATGGTTCAAGGCCTACGAAGTCGCCATGACCTCCCACCGAGTCCCGCAGAAAGACTGGGGGGCTGGGCTGTGGGGCAGGTTCCTGAGTGAGGGGAGAGATACCCTGCTAGACCTGCCCTCCACCGTGATGAACTCCTACAGTCACATGAAAGAGGCCCTGGTAGCCAGATATGGGCTCACCCCTGAAATGTACCGGCAACGGTTTAGAGACTGCAAAAAGATACCCGGTACTACATGGGTGGAGTACGTGAACTTTTACAGCCGGGCCTTGGACGGATGGATCAAGGGCAGCAAGGTCTCCACTTTTGAGGAGCTGTTCGACCTAATCGCATGGGAACACTTGGCCTCTAATTGCTTCGTAGAGCTGCGCCAGCACCTCCTGGACAGCAAACTCACAGACCCTCGGAAACTGGCCATCGAGGCTGACCGGTGGGTGAACACCCGGACCTCCCGGGGCCCCGTGGGAGACTACGGTCGCCACAATCAGGGACCCCCCCCGCCAGAGGGGCAGAGGGAACCAAGGCCGGCAAAGGGAGCTCCCGGGGGGATCCCCGCTCAGCCCTCCCAGAGGACAATCTCCGCCCTTTCCAGCTCTGCCTCCGGCCAGCACCGGGCCACCAGGGAGGCCGGGACCCCGAGGGAGAATCACATGTTTCCGCTGCCAGCAGACCGGACACTATGCCAGTGACCCTCAGTGTCCCCTGTACCAGCGGACCGCCACCACAACCCCGCCGGCTCGACAGATGGCCTCTGTAGCCCTGGGAGAAGAGATGGAAGACTCCGAAGAATGGGAACCAGCCGCCATGGCCTTGGTCTCCCTAGGGGACCGGGAGATGGTCCCCGGAACGCCCCTGCCCGCCAACACGAAGAAGTACCGACAGCAGGTGACGGTCAACGGTCACCGCATCGAAGGGCTCCGGGACACGGGGCGAGTGTCACGGCGGTCCATTGTCACCTGATTTCCGAGGATCAGATCCTGCCTGACGCCTTTTGCCCCGTCATCTCATCAGACAATTCCGAGAGCCTCTGCCGGATGGCCCTAGTCCCCTTCGAATGGGGGGGGAGTCACCGGCAAGTTAAAAGTAGCGGTCCGAACCTCCCAGCCCGTGGACTGCCTCCTGGGCAACGACCTAGAGAACTCCCCGTGGGGACAAGTGGAACGAAGGGCCCACCTCGAGATGATGGGCCTACCCGAGTGGGTATGCGCCACCACGCGCTCGATGACTCTCCGGGCGCCTTCCTCCGAGGGGGGAGAGGCCATGCCCCTGAACACCGCCACCATCCCCGAGAGCCGGGATACGCCACCAGAGGCCAACGACCCCCTTCTGGACGAACCAACCGCTCCCGGCGAAGAATCCGGGGCTTCCGACCCCGCAACCCTGACCAAACTCGGAGACTTGCCAGAACTGGCCCCGTGGCCCTGCGAAGGGGGCCCCTCCCGCGAAGAGTTCTGCCAAGAACAATCCACCTGCCCGTCCCTCATTGGACCCCGACAACAGGCCGAGGCCCAAGCAGCAGGCGACCGGACTGGCACACACTGGGTATACTGAGAGAACGGACTGCTGTACAGTGAACAGAAGTCGGCCCGAGTACTAGTAGTACCCCTACGCTTCCGAAGTCTTCTCCTGGGCCTGGCCCATGATGTAGCCCTGGCCGGACACTTAGGCCAAGATAAGACCTACCAGCGACTCGTCACCCACTTCTACTGGCCCAAGATGCGAGCAAATGTGGAGGCCCACTGCAAGTCCTGCCCCACGTGCCGGGCCAGCGGAAAGAGTGGGGGCAAGCGCAAGGCTCTGCTCCAACCATTCCCCGTCGTCAGTACCCCTTTTGAGCGGGTGGGAATCGACATTGTCGGACCACTGGACCCTAAGACCGCCCAGGGCCACAGGTTCATCCTCGTCCTGGTGGACCATGCCACCCGTTACCCCGAAGCCATCCCTCTCCGCACCGTAACGGCCCCCGTGGTGGGCCGGGCCTTGATGGGGATCTTCTCCCGCATGGGGTTCCCCCGCGAAGTCGTGAGTGACCGGGGTACGAACTTTATCTCCCGATATATGAAGTCCCTCTGGCAACAGTGCGGAGTATCGTACAAATTCACCACCCCGTACCACCCCCAAGGAAACGGCCTAGTCGAGCGCTTTAACAAGACACTGAAAGGGATGATCATGGGCCTCGAGGAACCCCTACGCCGGAGGTGGGACGTCCTCCTCCCATGTCTCCTGTTCGCCTACCGGGAGGTTCCCCAAAAATCCCTGGGATTCAGCCCATTCGAACTGTTATATGGACACCCCGTCCGAGGACCCCTGAGCCTGGTCAAGGAGGGGTGGGAAGCAACCCCCCGGGGGATCACTCCAGACGTGTTCCGTTACATCCTGGCGCTCCGCAACCAGACCCGAAAATTCAGGGAACTCGCAGAAGCAAACCTCGAGGCCAGTCAAGAAGAGATGAAGCGCTGGTATGACCAGAATGCTACGCTGGTCGAGTTTCAGCCAGGCCAACAAATCTGGGTCATGGCCCCGGTGAGACCCTGCGCTCTCCAGGATAAATGGACTGGGCCCTTTAAGGTGATCGAGCGGAAGAGCCAAGTCACCTATCTCATCGATGTACAGTCCCCACGGAACCCCCTCCGGGTTCTCCACGTGAACCGCCTCAAGCCCCACTTTGTGCGGACCGAATTAAGTCTACTCCTGGCCACCGACGATGGGGCCGAAGAAGACACCGAGCCCCTCCCAGACCCCCTGGGGGCGAAGGAAACCGATGGATCCGTGCAGGGAGTGAGACTGTCGGCCGCCCTCACAGCCCAACAGACCGACGACTGCCGCCAGCTACTTGGGCAGTTCGCAGATCTCTTCTCCCTGACCCCCGGGGTCACCAGCTGGTGTGTCCACGACGTGGACACCGGAGACAGCCCGCCAGTGAGACATCGGGCCTACCGGGTCCCTGATCGGGTCCGGACCTGCATCCAGACCGAGGTGGCAAAGATGTTAGACCTTGGGGTGATTGAACCCTCCGACAGCCCCTGGGCCAGCCCGGTAGTCCTGGTTGCGAAAGCGACTACCCCGGGTGTTGCCCCCGAGCTGAGATTCTGCGTGGACTACCGAGGCCTCAATACGGTCACCCGAGCAGACGCTCACCCTATCCCCCGTGCCGACGAACTCATTGACCGCCTTGGGGCCGCCTGCTACCTCAGCACCTTCGACCTGACCAGTGGGTACTGGCAGATTGCCCTCACCGAGGGAGCCAAGGAGCGCTCCGCCTTCTCCACCCCGGATGGGCACTACCGCTTTAGGGTGATGCCGTTCGGAATGAAAAATGCCCCGGCCACCTTCCAGCGGCTGGTGAACAGGGTCCTGGCCGGACTAGAGGGGTTCAGCGCAGCATACCTTGACGACATAGCGGTCTTCAGCTCCCAATGGACCGAGCACCTCCAGCACCTCCGTCAAGTCCTGCTGGCTCTACGCCGGGCCGGCCTCACCATCAAAGCTAGCAAATGTCAAATTGGGCACGGCTCCGTAACTTATCTGGGGCACCAGGTGGGGAGTGGGCAGGTCGCCCCCCTCCAGCCGAAGATCGACGCCATCTTGTCCTGGGAACCCCCTACAACCCAAACGGAATTCTGAGCCTTCCTGGGCCTCACCGGCTACTACCGAAGGTTCATTAAAAACTATGGCAGCATCGCAGGCCCTCTCACAGAACTAACCTCCAAAAAACACCCCAAGAAAATACACTGGACTCCCGCCTGCCAGAAGGCGTTCGACACTCTAAAGGCCGCAATGTGCGCGGCTCCAGTACTCAAAGCACCCGACTACGCCCAGGAGTTTGTGGTCCAGACGGATGCCTCGGAACACGGCATCGGGGCAGTCCTCTCACAATACGACGACAAAGGCATAGATCAGCCCATAGCCTTCATCAGCCGAAGGTTACTGCCCCGGGAACAGTGGTGGAGCACGATTGAACGAGAGACGTTCGCCGTAGTCTGGGCTCTCAAAAAGCTACGGCCCTACCTGTTCGGAACACACTTCCGAGTGCAAACGGATCATCGACCCCTGCGGTGGTTGATGCAGATGCGAGGGGAAAACCCCAAGCTGCTACGCTGGTCCATCTCTCTCCAGGGGATGGATTTCACTGCGTAACATCGCCCCGGGACTGACCACGCCAACGCGGACGGCCTGTCCCGATTCTTCCGCTTCAGCGAGGAGAACTCCCAAGTGGATGGGTAGTTCTACCCGCCTTTCAGCTGGGGGGGGCACGTGTGAGACCGGCCTCGTGGCGTGGGCCCTCCCGACCAGCAAGTCACACTACAAACACGCCAAACCTCGTGGGCATGGCCTTCCGGCCTCCGTGGACCAACATCCCGAGGGCTGACCAGATCCCCAACACGCATGCCCGGCCGAGGGAGAACGAAACCCCCCCCCAAACCAGACCGAGAGGCGCCGACTCTGTCACACCTCTGGTCTCTTCCCCGAGGGAGGATTCGATCGGCCACCAGGCCCCCGGTGAGCGAGCGCCTCTCCTGCTGGGCGTCTGGGGTCCCTCCCGGACACATCTGAACAGATCAAGGGGCTGAGCGACAGGAAACCGGGACACACCGCCCCCCAGGCACGAGACCCCTCTCCGCGAGGACTCCGGACTTCAAAGAGGAGGGGGAGTATAACAAGGGGTGCTGAAGGGACGAGAGGCAGAGAAGACCTGGACTGACGAGAGCCTGCTGACCTGGTCGCGGCTCGATCGCTCACCGAAACAGAAGAACGCTACCCGAGCTCTGAAACCATCTGAGCCCTGCTGATGCCGTCGCGGCTCCCCGAACTCTGAAACCATCTGAGCCCTGCTGACGCCGTCGCGGCTCCCCGAACTCTGAACCACCTGAGCCCTGCTGACGCCGTCGCGGCTCCTCGAATTCCGAACCATCTGAGCCCTGCTGACGCCGTCGCGGCTCCCTGAACTACGACTCTCCGGTGCCTGCTGAGTGACTCGCGGCCCGCTCCTCCAAGAGAATCGGCAGAGATTGCCGAGAGAAGCAACATCCCCTCAGCTCGAGGATTGAGAGCTGTGCGCCGGATACCTCGCAGAGACACTGATTGAAAGACTGTCCCGCTACCCCTTTTTCCGTCATCACAAGATCGCTGCCGCTTGTGGCATTAATTCTGCACCTGCCTGCCGGATCATAAAGATCCCTGACAACTACCGATAAAAGCTTATTGCCTTATAACGACCTACTGTGTGGTGTCCCTCTATCCGAAGAGAGAGTAAGCGCAGCGCGTGCGATCCTAGGTGCGAGACCCTTCCAGGAAGGGCCTCCCTGCTCTTGCTCGGCCTAATTCTGGGAAAGGTGGGCCTCAGGGTGGTCAGGAACCCATTCCGCAGCCTCCCCGGGGAACGCCTTCCAACACCAGGATAAAGGTGCGCTGTCCGTTCATGCTCCGTGGATAAGGATCAGGATAAAGGTGCACTGTCCGTTCATCCCCTGCGAGACAAGAACCAGGATAAAGATGCACTGTCCGTTCATCCCCTGCGAGACAAGAACCAGGATAAAGATGCACTGTCTGTCCATCCTCCATGGGACACGGACCAGAATAAAGGTGCACTGTCCATTCATCCTCCACGGGACAAGGACCAGGATAAAGGTGCACTGTCCGTTCATCCTCCACGGGACAAGGACCAGGATAAAGGTGCACTGTCCATTAGTCCTCCACGGGACAAGGACCAGGATAAAGGTGCATTGTCCGTTCATGCTCCATGGATAAGGACCAGGATAAAGGTGCACTGTCCGTTCATCCCCCAGGGGACAAGGACCAGGATAAAGGTGTACTGTCCATTCATCCTCCACGGGGCAAGGACCAGGATAAAGGTGCACTGTCCGTTCATCCTCCACGAGACAAGGTGCACTGTCCGTTCATCCTCCATGAGACAAGGTGCACTGTCTATTCATCCTCCACGGCACAAGGACCAGGATGAAGGTGCTCTATCCATTCATCCTCCATGGGACAAGGACCAGGATAATGGTGCACTGTCCGTTCATCCCCCATGGGACACGGACCAGGATAAAGGTGCACTGTCCGTTCATGCTCCATGGACACGGACCAGAATAAAGGTGCACTGTCCGGTCATCCCCCAGGGGACAAGGACCAGCATAAAGGCGCACTGTCCGTTCATCCTCCATGGGACAAGGACCAGGATAAAGGCGCTCTGTCCATTCATCCTCCATGAGACAAGGACAAGGTTAAAGGTGCACTGTCCATTCATCCTCCACAGGACAAGGACCAGGATAAAGGTGCACTGTCCATTCATGCTCCATGGATAAGGACCAGGGCAAAGGTGTACTGTCTGTTCATCCTCCACGGCACAGCGACCAGGATAAAGGTGCACTGTCCGTTCATCCTCCACGAGACAAGGACCAGGATAAAGGCGCACTGTTCATTCATCCTCCATGGGACACCGACCAGGATAAAGGTGCACTGTCGGTTCATCCTCCATGGGACATAGACCAGGATAAAGGTGCACTCTCCATTCATCCTCCATGCGATAAGAACCAGGATAAAGGTGCACTGTCCATTCATCCTCCATGGGACACGGACCAGGATAAAGGTGCACTGTCCGTTCATCCTCCATGGGACACAGGACCAGGATAAAGGTGCACTGTCCGTTCATCCTCCATGGGACACGGACCAGGATAAAGGTGCACTGTCCGTTCATGCTCCATGGATAAGGACCAGGATAAAAGTGCACTGTCCATACATGCTCCGTGGAAAAGGACCAGGGTAAAGCTGCACTGTCCGTTCATTCTCCACGGGACAAGGACCAGGATGAAGGTGCACTGTCTATTCATCCTCTAATGCACAAGGACCAGGATGAAGGTGCACTGTCCGTTCATTCTCCATGGGACACGGACCAGGATAAAGGTGCACTGTCCATTGATCCTCCATGGCACAAGGACCAGGATAAAGGTGCACTGTCCATTCATCCTCTACACGACAAGGATTAGGATAAAGGTGCAGTGTCCATTCATCCTCCTCGGGACAAGGACCAGGATAAAGGTGCACTGTCCATTCATCCTCCACGGCACAAGGACCAGGATAAAGGTGCACTGTCCATTCATCCTCCACAGGACAAGGACCAGGATAAAGGTGCACTGTCCATTCATCCTCCACGGGATAAGTACCAGGATAAAGGTGCACTGCCTATTCATCCTCCATGGGACAAGGACCAGGATTAAGGTGCACTGTCCATTCATCCTCCATGGACAAGGACCAGGATAAAAGTGCACCGTCTATTCATCATCGATGGACAAGGACCAGGATAAATGTGCATTGTCCACTCATCCTCCACAGACAAGGACCAGGATAAAGGTGCACTGTCCGTTCATGCTCCATGGATGAGGACCAGGATAAAGGTGCACTGTCCGTTCATCCTCCACGAGACAAAGTGCACTGTCCGTTCATCCCCCAGGGGACAAGGACCAGGATAAAGGCGCACTGTCCGTTCATCCTCCATGGGACAAGGACCAGGATAAAGGTGCACTGTCTGTTCATCTTCCACAGGACAAGGACCAGGATAAAGGGGCACTGTCCATTCATCCTCCACGGCACAAGGACCAGGATAAAGGCGCATTGTCCGTGCATCCTCCATGGGACACGGACCAGGATAAAGGTGCACTGTCTGTTCATGCTCCTTGGAAAGGACCAGGATAAAGGTGCACTGTCCGTTAATCCTCCAAGGGACACGGACCAGGATAAAGGTGCACTGTCCATTCATCCTCCACGGGACAAGGACCAGGATAAAGGTGCGCTGTCCGTTCATGCTCCGTGGATAAGGATCAGGATAAAGGTGCACTGTCCGTTCATCCCCTGCGAGACAAGAACCAGGATAAAGATGCACTGTCCGTTTATCCTCCCCGGGACAAGGACCAGGATAAAGGTGCACTGTCTGTCCATCCTCCATGGGACACGGACCAGGATAAAGGTGCACTGTCCATTCATCCTCCACGGGACAAGGACCAGGATAAAGGTGCACTGTCCGTTCATCCTCCACGGGACAAGGACCAGGATAAAGGTGCACTGTCCATTAGTCCTCCATGGGACAAGGACCAGGATAAAGGTGCATTGTCCGTTCATGCTCCATGGATAAGGACCAGGATAAAGGTGCACTGTCCGTTCATCCCCCAGGGGACAAGGACCAGGATAAAGGTGTACTGTCCATTCATCCTCCACGGGGCAAGGACCAGGATAAAGGTGCACTGTCCGTTCATCCTCCACGAGACAAGGTGCACTGTCCGTTCATCCTCCACGAGACATGGTGCACTGTCTATTCATCCTCCACGGCACAAGGACCAGGATGAAGGTGCTCTATCCATTCATCCTCCATGGGACAAGGACCAGGATAATGGTGAACTGTCCGTTCATCCTCCATGGGACACGGACCAGGATAAAGGTGCACTGTCCGTTCATGCTCCATGGACAAGGACCAGGATAAAGGTGCACTGTCCGGTCATCCCCCAGGGGACAAGGACCAGCATAAAGGCGCACTGTCCGTTCATCCTCCATGGGACAAGGACCAGGATAAAGGCGCTCTGTCCATTCATCCTCCATGAGACAAGGACAAGGTTAAAGGTGCACTGTCCATTCATCCTCCACAGGACAAGGACCAGGATAAAGGTGCACTGTCCATTCATGCTCCGTGGATAAGGACCAGGGCAAAGGTGCACTGTCTGTTCATCCTCCACGGCACAGCGACCAGGATAAAGGTGCACTGTCCGTTCATCCTCCACGAGACAAGGACCAGGATAAAGGCGCACTGTTCATTCATCCTCCATGGGACACCGACCAGGATAAAGGTGCACTGTCGGTTCATCCTCCATGGGACATAGACCAGGATAAAGTTGCACTCTCCATTCATCCTCCATGCGATAAGAACCAGGATAAAGGTGCACTGTCCATTCATCCTCCATGGGACACGGACCAGTATAAAGGTGCACTGTCCGTTCATCCTCCATGGGACACAGGACCAGGATAAAGGTGCACTGTCCGTTCATCCTCCATGGGACACGGACCAGGATAAAGGTGCACTGTCCGTTCATGCTCCATGGATAAGGACCAGGATAAAAGTGCACTGTCCATACATGCTCCGTGGAAAAGGACCAGGGTAAAGCTGCACTGTCCGTTCATTCTCCACGGGACAAGGACCAGGATGAAGGTGCACTGTCTATTCATTCTCCAATGCACAAGGACCAGGATGGAGGTGCACTGTCCGTTCATTCTCCATGGGACACGGACCAGGATAAAGGTGCACTGTTCATTGATCCTCCATGGCACAAGGACCAGGATAAAGGTGCACTGTCCATTCATCCTCTACACGACAAGGATTAGGATAAAGGTGCAGTGTCCATTGATCCTCCTCGGGACAAGGACCAGGATAAAGGTGCACTGTCCATTCATCCTCCACGGCACAAGGACCAGGATAAAGGTGCACTGTCCATTCATCCTCCACAGGACAAGGACCAGGATAAAGGTGCACTGTCCATTCATCCTCCACGGGATAAGTACCAGGATAAAGGTGCACTGCCTATTCATCCTCCATGGGACAAGGACCAGGATTAAGGTGCACTGTCCATTCATCCTCCATGGACAAGGACCAGGATAAAAGTGCACCGTCCATTCATCATCGATGGACAAGGACCAGGATAAATGTGCATTGTCCACTCATCCTCCACAGACAAGGTCCAGGATAAAGGTGCACTGTCCGTTCATGCTCCATGGATGAGGACCAGGATAAAGGTGCACTGTCCGTTCATCCTCCACGAGACAAAGTGCACTGTCCGTTCATCCCCCAGGGGACAAGGACCAGGATAAAGGCGCACTGTCCGTTCATCCTCCATGGGACAAGGACCAGGATAAAGGTGCACTGTCTGTTCATCTTCCACAGGACAAGGACCAGGATAAAGGGGCACTGTCCATTCATCCTCCACGGCACAAGGACCAGGATAAAGGCGCATTGTCCGTGCATCCTCCATGGGACACGGACCAGGATAAAGGTGCACTGTCTGTTCATGCTCCTTGGAAAGGACCAGGATAAAGGTGCACTGTCCGTTAATCCTCCAAGGGACACGGACCAGGATAAAGGTGCACTGTCCATTCATCCTCCATGGGACAAGGACCAGGATAAAGGTGCGCTGTCCGTTCATGCTCCGTGGATAAGGATTAGGATAAAGGTGCACTGTCCGTTCATCCCCTGCGAGACAAGAACCAGGATAAAGATGCACTGTCCGTTTATCCTCCCCGGGACAAGGACCAGGATAAAGGTGCACTGTCTGTCCATCCTCCATGGGACACGGACCAGGATAAAGGTGCACTGTCCATTCATCCTCCATGGGACAAGGACCAGGATAAAGGTGCACTGTCCGTTCATCCTCCACGGGACAAGGACCAGGATAAAGGTGCACTGTCCATTAGTCCTCCACGGGACAAGGACCAGGATAAAGGTGCATTGTCCGTTCATGCTCCATGGATAAGGACCAGGATAAAGGTGCACTGTCCGTTCATCCCTCAGGGGACAAGGACCAGGATAAAGGTGTACTGTCCATTCATCCTCCACGGGGCAAGGACCAGGATAAAGGTGCACTGTCCGTTCATCCTCCACGAGACAAGGTGCACTGTCCGTTCATCCTCCACGAGACAAGGTGCACTGTCTATTCATCTTCCACGGCACAAGAACCAGGATAAAGATGCACTGTCCGTTTATCCTCCCCGGGACAAGGACCAGGATAAAGGTGCACTGTCTGTCCATCCTCCATGGGACACGGACCAGGATAAAGGTGCACTGTCCGTTCCTGCTCCATGGACAAGGACCAGGATAAAGGTGCACTGTTCGGTCATCCCCCAGGGGACATGGACCAGGATAAAGGCGCACTGTCCGTTCATCCTCCATGGGACGAGGACCAGGATAAAGGCGCTCTGTCTATTCATCCTCCATGGGACAAGGACCAGGATAAAGGTGCACTGTCAATCAATCAATCAATCAAGGCATTTATATAGCGCACTACTCACCCGGAGGGTTTCAAGGCGCTAGGGGAGGGGGGTCCGCTACTGCTCGAACAGCCAGGTCTTGAGCTGCTTCCTGAAGGCAAGGTGGTCCTCGGTCAGGCGGAAGTGGGTCAGGAAGGAGTTCCAGGTCTTGGCGGCCAGGTAGGAGAAGGACCTTCCTCCTGTGGTGGCTCTTCGGATGCGGGGGACAGCAGCGAGGGCGTGGCCGGTCGATCGAAGCTGGCGTGTGGGAGTGTAGAAGTTGAGGTGGCTGTTGAGGTATCCTGGGCCTTGGTTGTGTAGGGCTTTGTGTGCGTGGGCGAGGAGACGGAAGGTGATTCTCTTGTTGACCGGAAGCCAGTGCAGATCTCTCAGGTGTCCGGAGATGTGGCCGCGACGGGGGATGTCCAGGATGAGTCGTGCGGAGGCATTCTGAATCCGCTGGAGTCTCTTCTGGAGTTTGGCGGTGGTTCCGGCGTAGAGGGAGTTGCCGTAGTCCAGAGGGCTGGTGACGAGGGCCTGGGTGACCGTCTTCCTGGTCTCGGTGGGGATCCACTGGAAGATCTTACGTAGCATGCGCAGGATGTTGAAGCATGACGAGGAGACGGCGTTGACTTGTCTGGTCATGGAGAGGGAGGAGTCCAGGATGAAGCCCAGGTTGCGTGCGTGGTCTGTTGGTTTGGGTGCGCTGCCCAGGGCGGGGGGCCACCAGGAGTCGTCCGAGGCGGAGGGTGAAGATCCCAGGATGAGGACTTCCGTCTTGTCCGAGTTCAGTTTCAGGCGGCTGTTCATCATCCATTTGGCTACGTCTGTCATCCCTTCGTGTAGGTTGGCTCTGGCGGTGGCGGGGTCGTTGGTGAGGGAGAGGATCAGCTGGGTGTCATCGGCGTAGGAGATGATGTTGAGGTTGTGTTGGCGTGCGATGGCTGCGAGGGGGCTCATGTAGGCGTTGAAGAGGGTTGGGCTGAGCGAGAAGCCTTGAGGAACGCCACAGATGACTTCGGTGGCTTCTGATCTGAACGGGGGGAAGCGGACTCTCTGTGTCCTTCCGGTGAGGAACGAGATGATCCATTCCAGGGCCTTCTCCTGGATTCCGACGTTGCTGAGGCGCCGCACTAGGGTACGGTGGCAGACAGTGTCGAAGGCCGCGGAGAGGTCTAGGAGGATGAGGGCCGCTGTTTCTCCGTTGTCGAGCAGGGCTCGGATGTCATCGGTGGCTGCGATAAGGGCGGTCTCGGTGCTGTGGTTAGCCCGGAATCCAGACTGCGAGAGGTCGAGGGATCCGTTCGTCTTGAGGAAGGCGGCCAGCTGCTTGTTGACGGTCTTCTCGATGACTTTTGCAGGAAACGGGAGCAGCGAGATGGAGCGGTAGTTCTTGAGGTCGGTGGGGTCGGCTGATGGCTTCTTTAGTAGAGCGCTGAGTTCGGAGTGCTTCCAGCTCTCCGGGAAGGTAACAGTGTTGAAGGAGGTGTTGATGATGTCCCGCAGGTGGGGTGCGATGACAGCGTCGGCCTTGTTGAAGACGTTGTGAGGGCAGGGGTCGGTCGGAGATCCGGAGTGGATGGAGTTCATCGTGCGGATGGTGTCTTCGGTGCTGATCGGGGTCCAGGCGAGGAGGGTGGTGGTGGGGGGCGGTGGTTGAGTCATGGCGTGCGTCGGTTGAGTGTTGAAGCTGTTGTGTATGTCCGCGATCTTGTTGTGGAAGTAGGAGGTGAGGGAGTTGCAGAGGTCTTGCGAAGGGGTGATGTCGTTGTTTCCGGCGTTGGGGTTGGAGAGCTCTTAACGATGTTGAAGAGTTCCTTGCTGTTGTGTGCGTTGTTGTCCACTCGGTCCTTGAATGCAGTTTTCTTGGTGGCGTGGATCAGTTGGTGGTGTTTTCGGGTGGCGAGCTTGAGGGCAGTCATGTTGTTCGGTGTTGGGTCTCTGCGCCAGGTTTTCTCGAGTGCTCTGCAGTTCTTCTTGGAGCTCTTGAGTTCGTCGGTGAACCATGGGGCTTTCTTGCTGCCGGGTCTGCTGGGCGGGGTCTTCAGAGGGGCGAGGTCATCTGCGCAGTTGCTGATCGACTTCGCGAGGTTGGTGGCCACCTGGGAGGGTTCATGCTCAGGGAAGTCGCGAGCTGGTCGGCTGTGATCTTGTTCCAGTTTCTGCGTGCAACCTGTTGCTGGTGGTGGTGGATCGTGGTCCTCCTGAAGCTGAAGTGGACGCAGCTGTGGTCCGTCCAGTGGAGTCCGGTGGCGTGGCTGACGGCGATGTCCTTGCTGGGTGAGAAGACGGGGTCGAGTGTGTGTCCGGCGTAGTGGGTGGGGGTGGTCACCAGCTGCTTGAGACCGAGGTTGGCGAGGTTGTCCAGCAGGGTGATGGTGTTGCGGTCGTTGTTGTTCTCCAGGTGGAAGTTGAGGTCCCCGAGGAGGATGTAGTCCGCGGAGAGGAGGGCGTGCGGGCTGATGAAGTCGGCGATGTCTTCGCTGAATTGTGTGCGTGGGCCCGGGGGTCTGTAGATGAGGGTGCCTCTGAGGGTGGTCTTGGGGTTGATGTGGATCTGGAAGTGCAGGTGTTTGGCGGGTGCGGGGGTGTCGTCGGTGTTGGTTGTGATGCGGATGGTGTTCCTGTGGATGATGGCGATGCCTCCTCCTGTTTGATTGACGCGGTCCCTCCGGATGATCTTGTAGCCGTCCGGGATGGCGATGTCGGGCACTGAGGAGGCGTTCATCCAGGTTTCTGTGAGGAAGGCGACGTCTGGGGCTGTGGTGTTGAGCAGGTTCCAGAGTTCAACGGCGTGTCTGTGGATGGAGCGGGTGTTGAGCAGGATGCACTGGAGGTGGTTGCTGCTGGTGCTCGGCTTGGTTGGTGCTGGTGTAGTGCAGGTCCGGGTTTCAGCTGAACTTGCAGGAGTGGCAGCAGAAGGGTCCGTGGGTGCGTCTCGGGGTGGCTCCATAGCATCCCGGGATTCGACCGGCGTTGAGTGCGTAGAGTTCGGTGGCGTCATAGGTCCTGCGGGGGCCAGGGGTCCTGGCGCTGGGCGCGGTCCAGGCACGGACGGGAGCAGACGGGCTTACCTTAGACGGGCTTACCTTTGGCGCACCTTCGGCGCTCAGTCGGCGCTCCCGCTGCACGCGTCCGCTGCGCGGTTGCTCTAGGGGCGTCATAAGTAGAGGTACGGGAGGGCGGGTCAGCTGGGTAGGCGGGAGCGGGGCGGCCAGTGGGCTGGAGATGGGCGGGGCCGCAGGGGGTCAGCGGCGGGAAAAACTGGCGGCCGGGCGGCTCAGCTGTGGCTGGGTCGCTCGGGTGCAGGGAGGGCAGCGGCGACAGGAGCAGGTGGGCAGGAGTCCTCAGCAGTCCTCAGCGGATCGTCAGGTAGCGGCTGGAGCAAGGGGGTGACCCGGCCTACTGAAAGGCGCAGTGGTCATCCTCCATGGGAGAAGGAAC
Source organism: Triturus cristatus (assembly GCF_964204655.1). Lineage (NCBI taxonomy): Eukaryota > Metazoa > Chordata > Amphibia > Caudata > Salamandridae > Triturus > Triturus cristatus. The sequence goes on along the minus strand of NC_140590.1, from coordinate 34,162,378 downwards.
AGGGTAAAGGTGCACTGTCCGTTCATCCTCCACAGGACATGGACCAGGATAAGAGTGCACTGTCCGTTCATCCTCCATGGGACAAGGACCAGGATAAATGTGCACTGTCCATTCATCCTCCATGCGACAAGGACCAGGATAAAGGTGCACTGTCCGTTCATCCTCCATGGGAGAAGGAACGGGGTAAAGGTGCACTGTCCGTTCATCCTCCACAGGACACGGACCAGGATAAGGGTGCACTGTCCATTCATCCTCCATGGGACAAGGACCAGGATAAATGAGCACTGTCCATTCATCCTCCATGCGACAAGGACCAGGATAAAGGTGCACTGTCCATTCACCCTCCACAGGATAAGGACCAGGATAAAGGTGCACTGTCCGTTCATCCTCCATGGACAAGGACCAGGATCAAGGTGCACCGTCCATTCATCATCGATGGACAAGGACCAGGATAAAGGTGCACTGTCCATTCATCCTCCACAGGACAAGGACCAGGATAAGGGTGCACTGTCCATTCATCCTCCACAGGACACGGACCAGGATAAGGGTGCACTGTCCGTTCATCCTCCATGGGACAAAAACCAGGATAAAGGTGCACTGTCCATTCATCCTCCACAGGACAAGGACCAGGATAAAGGTGCACTGTCCATTCATCCTCCACAGGACAAGGAGCAGGAAAAAGGTGCACTGTCCATTCATCCCCCACAGGGAACGGGCCAGGATAAGGGTGCACTGTCCATTCATCCTCCACAGGACAAGGACCAGGATAAAGGTGCACTGTCCGTTCATCCTCCATGGGACAAGGACCAGGATAAAGGTGCACTGTCCATTCATCCTCTACAGGACAAGGACCACGATAAAGGTGCACTGTCCGTTCATCCTCCATGGGCCAAGGACCAGGATAAAGGTTCCTTGCCTGTTCATCCTCCACAGGACAAGGACCAGGATAAAGGTGCTCTGTCCATTCATCCTCCACAGGACACGGACCAGGATAAGGGTGCACTGTCCATTCATCCTCCACAGGACACGGACCAGGATAAGGGTGCACTGTCCGTTCATCCTCCATGTGACAAGGACCAGGATAAAGGTGCACTGTCCATTCATCCTCCACAGGACAAGGACCAGGATAAAGGTGCACTGTCAATTCATCCTCCACAGGACAAGGACCAGGATAAAGGTGCACTGTCCATTCATCCTCCACAGGACACGGACCAGTATAAGGGTGCACTGTCCATTCATCCTCCACAGGACAAGGACCAGGATAAAGGTGCACTGCCCGTTCATCCTCCATGGGACAAGGACCAGGATAAAGGTGCATTTCCATTCATCCTCTACAGGACAAGGACCAGGATAAAGGTGCACTGTCCATTCATCCTCCACAGGACAAGGACCAGGATAAAGGTGCATCGCCCATTCATCCTCTACAGGACAAGGACCAGGATAAAGGTGCACTGTCCATTCATCCTCCACAGGACAAGGACCAGGATAAAGGTGCATCGCCCATTCATCATCGATGGACAAGGACCAGGATAAATGTGCACTGTCCATTCATGCTCCATGGATGATGACCAGGATAAAGGCGCACTGTCAGTTCATCCTCCACGGAACAAAGACCAGGATAAGGTGCACTGTCCGTTCATCCTCCATGGGCCAAGGACCAGGATAAAGGTGCACTGTCGGTTCATCCTCCACGGGCCAAGGACCAGGATAAAGGTGCACTGTCCATTCATGCTCCATGGATGAGGACCAGGATAAAGACGCACTGTCCGTTCATCCTCCACGGAACAAAGACCAGGATAAGGTGCACTGTCCGTTCATCCTCCATGGACCAAGGACCAAGATAAAGGTGCACTGTCCGTTCATCCTCCACGGGCCAAGCACCAGGATAAAGGTGCACTGTCCATTCATGCTCCATGGATAAGGACCAGGATAAAGGTGCACTGTACATTCATCCTCCATGGGACAAGGACCAGGATAAAGTTGCACTGTCCATTCATCCTCCACAGGACAAGGACCAGGATAAAGGTGCACTGTCTATTCATCCTCCATGGACAAGGACCAGGATAAAGTTGCACAGTCCATTCATCATCGATGGACAAGGACCAGGATAAAGGTGCACTGTCCACTCATGCTCCATGGATGAGGACCAGGATAAAGGTGCACTGTCCGTTCATCCTCCATGGGACAAGGACCAGGATAAAGGTGCACTGTCCATTCATCCTCCACAGGACAAGGACCAGGATAAAGGTGCACTGTCTATTCATCCTCCACAGGACAAGGACCAGGATAAAGGTGCACTGTCCGTTCATCCTCCATGGACAAGGACCAGGATAAAGGTGCGCTGTCCATTCATCCTCCACAGGACAAGGACCAGGATAAAGGTGCACTGTCCATTCATCCTCCATGGGACAAGGACCAGGATAAAGGTGCACTGTCCATTTATCCTCCACCGGACAAGGACCAGGATAAAGTTGCACTGTCTATTCATCCTCCACAGGACATGGGCCAGGAATAAGGTGCACTGTCGGTTCATCCTCTATGGACAAGGACCAGGATAAAGTTCCACCGTCCATTCATCATCGATGGACAAGGACCAGGATAAAGGTGCACTGTCCGTTCATCCTCCACGAGACAAGGACCAGGATAAAGGTGCACTGTCCATTCATCCGCCACCGGACACGAACCAGGATAAAGGTGCACTGTCCGTTCATCCCCCACGGGACAAGGACCAGGATAAAGGTGCACTGTCCGTTCATCCTCCACGAGACAAGGTGCACTGTCCGTTCATTCCCCAGGGGACAAGGACCAGGATAAAGGTGCACTGTCCGTTCATCCTTCATGGGACAAGGACCAGGATAAAGGTGCACTGCCGGTCATAATCCACGGGATAAGGACCAGGATAAAGGTACACTGCCGGTCATACTCCACGGGTCAGTGATGATCTTCCTCCACCCTTTGCCTAGTTCCTCTCCATTTTATGTCATGTTGTGCCTGAAGTTGCTGCTGAGTTTGTTGTTGGAGGCTTGGCTTGTACTTGGGCTCTCAGACTGAAGCCAGATCCCGGTAAGGAGCGATAGTTCCTTTAAGGTGTAAGGTGAGGAGCGATAGTTCCATTAAGGTGAAAGGTGCTGAGCAATAGTTCCTTTAAGATGAAAGGTGAGGAGCGATAGTTCCTTTAAGGTGAAAGGTGAGGAGCGATAGTTCCTTTAAGGTGAAAGGTGAGGAGCGATATTCCCTTTAAGGTGAAAGGTGAGGAGTGATAGTCCCTTTGATACTTCTATTGAGGTTAACAAAGCACAGAGAGAGGTCCATCAAGATCAAAGGTGCAGATAGATAGTTCCATTGCGGTGAAAGATGCAGAGGGATAGCCCTGTTGAGGTGGGAGGTGGATAGGGATAGTTCTATTGAGGTGGATGGTGCAGACAGACAGTTTCACTGATACGAAAGATGATGAGGGAAAGTTCCACTGGAGTGAAAGGTGCAAACAGATATTTACATTCAGGTGAAAGGTGCAAATGGATAGTTCCACCGATAAGAAAGTTACAGAGTGGGTGTTCCCTTGAGGTGAGAGGAGCAGACAGATAATGCCATCAAGGTCAACTGTGCAGATTGATAGTTCCATTGAGCTGAAAGGTGCAGATAGAGAGTTCCTTTGATATGGAATCTGCAGAGGGAAAGTTCTATTGATATCAAAGATAAAAAGTGTTAGTTCCCTTGTCATGAGAGTTGTAGTGGGATAGTTTCTTTTGTTGTGAAATCTGCAGAGGGATAGTTCCATAGGAGGGAATGGTGTAGAGTGATAATTCCATAGGAGAGAATGGTGCAAAGTGATAGCTCCATAGGAATAAAAGGTGCAGTATGATAGTTCCATAGGAGTGTATGGTGCAGAGTGATAGTTCCATAGGAATAAAAGGTGCAGACTGATAGTTCCATAGGAGTGAATGGTGCAGAGGAATAGTTCCATTGAGGTGAAAGGTTTAAATCGATAGTTCCTTTAATATGTGATCTGCAGAGGGATAGTTCCATTGAGGTGAAAGGTTTAAATAGATAGTTCCTTTAATATGAAATCTGCAGAGGGATAGTTCCATTGAGGTGAAATGTTTAAATAGATAGTTCCTTTAATATGAAATCCGCAGAGGGATAGTTCCCTTGATTTCAAAGATACATAGTGTGGGTTACCTTGTTGTGAGAGTTGCAGAGCGATAGTTCAATGAAGGTGAAAGGTCCAGACAGAAAGTTTCTTTTATGTGAAATCTGCAGACAGATAGTTCTATTGAAGTAAGCAACGCAGAGTGGCAGTTCCCTTCAGAAGAGGATTCTAGAGGATCGTTCCATTAAGATGAAAGGTGCTGACGGACACCGCGTTTGAAAAGTTGACAGAAAGGAACTTTGTAATCTGGCTGGAGGAGGAGCTGGTGGCACCGCCTCTATGGTCCTCTGCTATCTCTCCCGCCTCTATGGTCCTCTGCTATCTCTACCGCCTCTATGGTCCTCCGCTATCTCTCCCGCCTCTATGGTCCTCCGCTATCTCTCCCGCCTCTATGGTCCTCCGCTATCTCTCCCGCCTCTATGGTCCTCCGCTATCTCTCCCGCCTCTATGGTCCTCCGCTATCTCTCCCGCCTCTATGGTCCTCCGCTATCTCTCCCGCCTCTATGGTCCTCCGCTATCTCTCCCGCCTCTATGGTCCTCTGCTATCTCTCCCGCCTCTATGGTCCTCCGCTATCTCTCCCGCCTCTATGGTCCTCTGCTATCTCTCCCGCCTCTATGGTCCTCTGCTATCTCTCCCGCCTCAGGAGCACAAATGATGGCGGTGGCGGTCGGTGGTCGTGAGGTGGTCTTCCTGCCCTGCTTGTAATCCAGGGCAGAGGGCAGTTGGACCTGCAAAAGGTGACAGTGGTTTATGAATCACCAGCGTCGTATTCAGGCCCTTAGTTAGAGTTTTGGTCTAATTTTACTTTCTTGAATTAGGTGAACACTCTGTAAGTGCCGATAGTTGTCTGGGACTACCAAACCCTGCTCGAGAGTAGAGGGCACATTTAGGAAACAAGACACGTGGATGCCACCCAGCTATATCAAGTCTTGGAAGGAGGCACAGAGCCCGTGAAAGAAAAGGGCACGAATCTCAAAAGGGAAATTCTGCAGTGTATAAAATGGGGGAGCGACATCATGTTATATAGAGCTATTCTCCCTGGTAATTATAGTGGAGTTTCATCCATATTCTCAAGTCCAGGGTCAGTCGCTCTTTGAGGGGTTTATCCTTAGCCTCCCAGGGGGTCTGCAGGGCAGAGAGACATAGATCCCCTGGGCCCGATTCACAGAACTAACTTACTACAAAATCCTAAACTTACTACTGTTTTGGTATTCACAGAATGCACCTACTCATACTAACTTTATGTCCGCACTCGGGCCGGGGATTCCGGCCCAGTTGTGGAGATTCCGACCCGGTGGTGCAGATTCCGGCCCGGAGATGGAGATTCCAGCCCGATAGTAGAGATTCCGGCCCGGAGGTGGAGATTCTGACCCGGTGGTGAAGATTCCGGCCAGATGGTGGAGATTCCGGCCCGGTGGCGGAGATTTCGGCCAGTGGCAGGATCTCTGCCACCAGCCGAAATCTCCACCACTGGCCGGAATCTCCACCATTGGGCTGGAATCTCCACCTCCGGGCCGGAATCTCCACCTCCGGGACGGAATCTCCACCACCGGGTCAGAATCTCCACCACCGGGCCAGAATTTTCGGCCCGATTACGGACAAAAAGTTAGTATGAGTAAGTGCGTTCTGTGAATACCAAAATGAGTAAGTACCTTCTGTGAATACCAAAATGAGTAAGTGCCTTCTGTGAATACCAAAATGAGTAAGTGCCTTCTGTGAATACCAAAATGGTACTAAGTTTAGGATTTTGCTGTAAGTTAGTTCTGTGAATCGGGCCCCCAGTACTTAAAGTATCTCTTCTTAATTTGGAGTTGAAACAGCAAACCTCGAGCAACCACCTCACCTCTGACTAGCACCGGGACCGATTTGTTCCAGTTTTTTACCAATCCAGAGGCAGATCCATACGTATGAAGGATCTTCATCAGCCGTTCTCCCATTTCCACCCAGTCTTGCAAAAACTGGAGAGCATCACCCACATATAAAGATATACGGTCTTCAGTCACATCACGCCATGGGAAGCCCTTCACCAGCACATCTCTCCTGCTCTGTTCTACCAGTGGCTCAAAGATAAGGGCAAACAGTAGGGGAGGTAAGGGACATCTCTATCTAGTACCTCCTCGGATGGGGAAGGGGTCTGAAACTGCTCCATTGGGTCTCATGGTAGCCCATTAAGTAAAGAGTCTTGACTCCAGCCAAGAACCAGGACTAAAATTCTTCTTTGTTAGCACCTGGGACACAAATTCCCAGTTAATGGAATTAAAAGCCTTCTCAAAGATAAGGAGAACAATGGACAGAGGGCCTTCATGCTCTCGATGTCCAGCAAGAGCAAGTTGCAGTCATGTAATACAAGGTTTACTTCCCAGACCAGACATTAAATGTTTCAGTCATTATGGAGTAAATAGTCTATCCCCACCTTCCTCAGGACAAATGTGCAATGACTCAATTCATTATATCCCCATCATGTAGTGACTTTGAGGAGTATCTTCTGAACCAACCTACTCCGATAGCTCCCATCACTTCTCTCTTGTTCCTTCATCCCCATAGCCCAGGAGAAGCCGCCTGATGGCACCAAGCAAGGCTGACTGTTTCTATTAGTTTTATAAGGCTCTTAATGCAGTGGTTGGCACAAAGTTCAATTCATTTGATGGTATAGCATTCATTTTGCAACCACACGATGAAGCTATCTGTTGGGACATGAGTGTCCACATCTGAGTGTTTCTTCTCTAATGTCTGGCTTCCTGTGGCTGTGGCCTGGCACTGAGGGTCCTTCCCTGGTTTTGAGGGTGCTTCCCTAGCACTGAGGGTCCTGTTCTGGCACTGAGGGTCTTTCCCTGGCTTGGTGGGTCATTCCTGGTACTTAGGGTCTTTCCCTGGCACTGTCGGCCCTTCCCTGGCACTGAGGATCCTTCCCTGGCACTGAGGGTCTTTCCCTGGCAATGAGGGTCCATATCTGGCACTGAGGGTCTTTCCCTGGCATTGTGGGTCCTTCACTGGCACTATGGGCCATTCCCTGGCACTGAGGGTCTTTCCCTGGCAATGAGGGTCCATATCTGGCACTGAGGGTCTTTTCCTGGTATTGTGGGCCCTTCACTGGCACTATGGGTCCTTCCCTGGCACTGAGGATCCCTATCTGGCACTGAGGGTTCTTCCCTGGCACAGAGTGTCCATATCTGGCACGGGGTCTTCCCTGGCACTGAGGTGCTTCCCTGGCACAAGGTCTTCCGATTCCACCAAGGAGTCTGTAATGCTACAGAAGGTGACCTCAGCTTAAGACTTCCTTATGGCCAAGTCAGCCAAGGAGAAGGCAACGCAGGTTTCATCCAGGAAATTGGAGGCAGTGGAGAGGGCAGAAGGAATTTATCTCTATTGTATGAACATTGGAACAGAGGAGACACATCATCTGGAAATACAATCTTGAGAACTGCTCTGGCTCTTAATAATGCAACTTACGTTTTTTACAATACCAAGTTGAGCATCTTCCATATTGTTTAGATCACCCATGTTGTTATTTGTGTACAATGCCCAGAACAGCTTTTATCACTAATTGAATCCTTTATTCCTTCTCTGCTAGATTGTGTTACTAAATGAGAGGGAAGTGAATAAATCCCCCTTTCTGAACATTATAAGTTTGTTGATTCTTAGGGCAAAGATTGCTCAAAGTGTTTGGGACTAACATTTGATGTGGCTTCCATATGTCATTTGTAGATTTCAAGAGATCGAGGGGCATATTATCAAGAAATTGCGATAAATATCGCAAAGCGCGCTCAGGGCTGTTTTACTTATTGCCGGCTATCGCTGGATTCCATCGCTGAGTTAGCGTGTTATCATCAACGCTTATCTCCAAGGCGATAAAAAAACCAGCGATAGCAGCGAAATGTGTGAATATCGCTGGAAATCCAGCGATAAAACCTCAGCGATAGAGAGATCCTTGATAATACGCCATGGTGGACTTAGCCTGACAATCCACCTCCCATTGACGAGATGGCTAATTCAGATTTGTTTGAGGTGTTAAAATCCGGCGAAAACCGCAGTTAGCGGGACTTTTTACATCGCTACGCAGTTGCAAGGCCGCGTTACTGACCTTTCTCATGTTGTTTCAAGATGGCACACCTACTTTGCATCTCATTAGCGATGTATATCGCTAAGATTCGTAGCGCTAGAAATTCGGCTGCTAACATGTGCTAATGCATGTTAGCGCCGCCTTGTTAATAGGGTGATAAGAATATCGCCGCTTTAGCGGCAAAAAGTGCCGCTAAAGCAGCGATACTGCCCTTGATAATATGCCCCGAGTCTTAGTCACAATAACTCATAAAACGTAGCCCGTTCTGCCACCCACGCAGGCTGGTCCTAGAGGTTTGCTGACCACCTTCCCCCCACATCACGCCCTTCCCCGCACAGACATCAAGACATTCCAACAACTCAGAAACATGTTTATTTGCATGTACATTGATCATTTCAATGTAAAATTGGGCTTAGAACTCACTCAACGTCAACATATTTTACACAAACGATGTTACCCTGGTTAGCACAGCCAACATCTGCGCTTTTCACTTTAACTAAGTATATGTTATTGGGAAAGTTAATGGTTTGTGTGTTCTTTTTGTGTTCTACCAGACACATACACCATGGCAATGAAACAATAATTCTAAGATAAAACGGTCAAAAAATGTTGCCACCCCATCTCTCCTGCCTGAGAAGTTTAAGTGTCCGAGGAAACATTAGGAGTTCTTTGTTAAGCTACCTAGGAGGACTCATAATAAATTCTGACTTCTAATGGTTCTAACTTTCCATAGACAAAGAGGCCTGATGCCTAAAGACAGGTTCTAACTCTCCACTTACAAAGAGGCCTGATGTCCATAGACAGGTTCAAATTCTCCACTTACAGAGAGGTCTGATGCCCAAAGACAGGGTATACCTTTCCACATACAAAGAGGCCTGATGCCCAAAGACAGGTTCTAACTCTCCACTTACAGAGAGGCCTGATGCCCAAAGACAGGTTCTAACTCTCCACTTCCAAAGAGGCCTGATGTCTAAAGATAGGTTCTAACTTTTAACTTTCAAAGAGGCATGATTCCTAAAGACAGGTTCTAACTCTCCACATACAAGGAGGCCTGATGCCCAAAGACAGGGTATAACCTTCCACATACAAAGAGGCCTGATGCCTAAAGACAGGTTCTTCCTCTCCACTTACAAAGAGGCCTGGTGCCTAAAGACAGGTTCTAACTCTCCACTTCCGAAGAGGCTTGATGTCCAAAGATAGGTACTAACTTTCCACTTACAAAGAGGACTGATTCCTAAAGACAGGTTCTAACTCTCCACATACAAGGAGGCCGGATGCCCAAAGACAGGTTCTAACTCTCCACTTACAAAGAGGCCTGATGTCCCAAGACCGGTTCAAACTCTCCACTTACAAAGAGGCCTGATGCCTAAAGACAGGTTCTAACTCTCCACATACAAGGAGGCCTGATGCCAAAAGACAAGGTATAACTTGCACATACAAAGCGGCCTGATGCCTAAAGACAGGTTCTAACTCTCCACTTACAAAGAGGCCTGATGCCTAAAGACAGGTTCTAACTCTCCACTTACAAAGAGGCCTGATGTCCAAAGACAGGTTCTAACTCTCCACTTACAAAGAGGCCTGATGTCCAAAGATAGGTACTAATTTTCCACTTACAAAGAGGACAGATTCCTTAAGACAGGTTCTACCTCTCCTCATACAAGGAGGCCTGATGCCCAAAGACAGGTTCTAACTCTCCACTTACAAAGAGGCCTGATGTCCCAAGACTGGTTCAAACTCTCCACTTACAAAGAGGCCTGATGCCTAAAGACAGGTTCTAACTCTCCACATACAAGGAGGCCTGATGCCCAAAGACAGGGTATAACCTTCCACATACAAAGAGGCCTGATGCCTAAAGACAGGTTCTTCCTCTCCACTTACAAAGAGGCCTGGTGCCTAAAGACAGGTACTAACTCTCCACTTCCGAAGAGGCTTGATGTCCAAAGATAGGTACTAACTTTCCACTTACAAAGAGGACTGATTCCTAAAGACAGGTTCTAACTCTCCACATACAAGGAGGCCTGATGCCCAAAGACGGGTTCTAACTCTCCACTTACAAAGAGGCCTGATGTCCCAAGACCGGTTCAAACTCTCCACTTACAAAGAGGCCTGATGCCTAAAGACAGGTTCTAACTCTCCACATACAAGGAGGCCTGATGCCAAAAGACAAGGTATAACTTGCACATACAAAGCGGCCTGATGCCTAAAGACAGGTTCTAACTCTCCACTTACAAAGAGGCCTGATGCCTAAAGACAGGTTCTAACTCTCCACTTACAAAGAGGCCTGATGTCCAAAGACAGGTTCTAACTCTCCACTTACAAATAGGCCTGATGTCCAAAGATAGGTACTAATTTTCCACTTACAAAGAGGACAGATTCCTTAAGACAGGTTCTACCTCTCCTCAGACAAGGAGGCCTGATGCCCAAAGACAGGTTCTAACTCTCCACTTACAAAGAGGCCTGATGTCCCAAGACTGGTTCAAACTCTCCACTTACAAAGGGGCCTGATGCCTAAATACAGGTTCTAACTCTCCACATACAAGGAGGCCTGATGCCCAAAGACAAGGTATAACTTGCACATACAAAGCGGCCTGATGCCTAAAGACAGGTTCTAACTCTCCACTTACAAAGAGGCCTGATGCCTAAAGACAGGTTCTAACTCTCCACTTACAAAGAGGCCTGATGTCCAAAGACAGGTTCTAACTCTCCACTTACAAAGAGGCCTGATGTCCAAAGATAGGTATTAATTTTCCACTTACAAAGAGGACAGATTCCTTAAGACAGGTTCTACCTCTCCTCATACAAGGAGGCCTGATGCCCAAAGACAGGTTCTAACTCTCCACTTACAAAGAGGCCTGATGTCCCAAGACCGGTTCAAACTCTCCACTTACAAAGAGGCCTGATGCCTAAAGACAGGTTCTAACTCTCCACATACAAGGAGGCCTGATGCCCAAAGACAAGGTATAACTTGCACATACAAAGCGGCCTGATGCCTAAAGACAGGTTCTAACTCTCCACTTACAAAGAGGCCTGATGCCTAAAGACAGGTTCTAACTCTCCACTTACAAAGAGGCCTGATGTCCAAAGACAGGTTCTAACTCTCCACTTACAAAGAGGCCTGATGTCCAAAGATAGGTACTAACTTTCCACTTACAAAGAGGACAGATTCCTAAAGACAGGTTCTAACTCTCCACATACAAGGAGGCCTGATGCCCAAAGACATGTTATAACTTTCCACATACAAAGAGGCCTGATGCCTAAAGACAGGTTCTAACTCTCTACTTCTAAAGAGGCCTGATGCCTAAAGACAGGTCCTAAATCTCCACTTACAAAGAGGCCTGATGCCTAAAGACAAGTTCTAACTCTCTACATACAAGGAGGCCTGAAGCCCAAAGACAGGGTATAACCTGCCACAAACAAAGAGGCCTGATGCCTAAAGACAGGTTCTAACTTTTCACTTACAAAGAGGCCTGATGCCTAAAGACAGGTTCTAACTCTCCACTTACAAAGAGGCCTGATGTCCAAAGACCGGTTCTAACTCTCCACTTACTAAGAGGCCTGATGCATAAAGACAGGTTCTAACTCTCCACATACAAGGAGGCCTGATGTCCAAAGACAAGGTATAACTTTCACATACAAAGAGGCCTGATGCCTAAAGACAGCTTCTAACTGTCCACTTACAAAGAGGCCTGATGCCTAAAGACAGGTTCTAACTCTCCGCTTACAAAGAGGCCTGATGTCCAAAGCTAGGTTCTAACTCTCTACTTACAAAGAGGCCTGATGCCTAAAGACAGGTTCTAACTCTCCACTTACAAAGAGACCTGATGTCCAAAGACAGGTTCTAACTCTCCACTTACAAAGAGGTCTGATGTCCAAAGAAGGGTTCTAACTCTCCACTTACAAAGAGGCCTGATGTCCAAAGATAGACACTAACTTTCCACTTACAAAGAGGACAGATTCCTAAAGGCAGGTTCTAACTCTCCACATACAAGGAGGCCTGATGCCCAAAGACATGTTATAGCTTTCCACATACAAAGAGGCCTGATGCCTAAAGACAGGTTCTAACTCTCTACTTATAAAGAGGCCTGATGCCTAAAGACAGGTCCTAACTCTCCACTTACAAAGAGGCCTGATGCCTAAAGACAGGTTCTAACTCTCTACATACAAGGAGGCCTGAAGCCCAAAGACAGGGTATAACCTGCCACAAACAGAGAGTCCTGATGCCTAAAGACAGGTTCTAACTTTTCACTTACAAAGAGGCCTGATGCCTAAAGACAGGTTCTAACTCTCCACTTACAAAGAGGCCTGATGTCCAAAGACAGGTTCTAACTCACCACTTACAAAGAGGCCTGATGTCCAAAGACCGGTTCTAACTCTCCACTTACTAAGAGGCCTGATGCCTAAAGACAGGTTCTAACTCTCCCCATACAAGGAGGCCTGATGTCCAAAGACAAGGTATAACTTTCACATACAAAGAGGCCTGATGCCTAAAGACAGCTTCTAACTCTCCACTTACAATGAGGCCTGATGCCTAAAGACAGGTTCTAACTCTCCGCTTACAAAGAGGCCTGATGTCCAAAGCTAGGTTCTAACTCTCTACTTACAAAGAGGCCTGATGCCTAAAGACAGGTTCTAACTCTCCACTTACAAAGAGACCTGATGTCCAAAGACAGGTTCTAACTCTCCACTTACAAAGAGGTCTGATGTCCAAAGAAGGGTTCTAACTCTCCACTTACAAAGAGGCCTGATGTCCAAAGATAGGTACTAACTTTCCACTTACAAAGAGGACAGATTCCGAAAGACAGGTTCTAACTCTCCACATACAAGGAGGCCTGATGCCCAAAGACATGTTATAACTTTCCACATACAAAGAGGCCTGATGCCTAAAGACAGGTTCTAACTCTCTACTTATAAAGAGGCCTGATGCCTAAAGACAGGTCCTAAATCTCCACTTACAAAGAGGCCTGATGCCTAAAGACAGGTTCTAACTCTCTACATACAAGGAGGCCTGAAGCCCAAAGACAGGGTATAACCTGCCACAAACAGAGAGGCCTGATGCCTAAAGACAGGTTCTAACTTTTCACTTACAAAGAGGCCTGATGCCTAAAGACAGGTTCTAACTCTCCACTTACAAAGAGGCCTGATGTCCAAAGACAGGTTCTAACTCACCACTTACAAAGAGGCCTGATGTCCAAAGACCGGTTCTAACTCTCCACATACAAGGAGGCCTGATGTCCAAAGACAAGGTATAACTTTCACATACAAGGAGGCCTGATGCCTAAAGACAGCTTCTAACTCTCCACTTACAAAGAGGCCTGATGCCTAAAGACAGGTTCTAACTCTCCGCTTACAAAGAGGCCTGATGTCCAAAGCTAGGTTCTAACTCTCTACTTACAAAGAGGCCTGATGCCTAAAGACAGGTTCTAACTCTCCACTTACAAAGAGACCTGATGTCCAAAGACAGGTTCTAACTCTCCACTTACAAAGAGGTCTGATGTCCAAAGAAGGGTTCTAACTCTCCACTTACAAAGAGGCCTGATGTCCAAAGATAGGTTCTAACTCTCTACTTACACAGAGGCCTGATGCCTAAAGACAGGTTCTAACTCTCCGCTTACAAAGAGGCCTGATGTCAAAAGCTAGGTTCTAACTCTCTACTTTCAAAGAGGCCTGATGCCTAAAGACAGGTTCTAACTCTCCACTTACAAAGAGACCTGATGTCCACAGACAGGTTCTAACTCTCCACTTACAAAGAGGTCTGATGTCCAAAGAAGGGTTCTAACTCTCCACTTACAAAGAGGCCTGATGTCCAAAGATAGGTTCTAACTCTCCACTTACAAAGAGGCCTGATGTCCAAAGATAGGTACTAACTTTCCACTTACAAAGAGGACAGATTCCTAAAGACAGGTTCTAACTCTCCACATACAAGGAGGCCTGATGCCCAAAGACATGTTATAACTTTCCACATACAAAGAGGCCTGATGCCTAAAGACAGGTTCTAATTCTCTACTTATAAAGAGGCCTGATGCCTAAAGACAGGTCCTAAATCTCCACTTACAAAGAGGCCTGATGCCTAAAGACAGGTTCTAACTCTCTACATACAAGGAGGCCTGAAGCCCAAAGACAGGGTATAACCTGCCACAAACAGAGAGGCCTGATGCCTAAAGACAGGTTCTAACTTTTCACTTAGAAAGAGGCCTGATGCCTAAAGACAGGTTCTAACTCTCCACTTACAAAGAGGCCTGATGTCCAAAGACAGGTTCTAACTCACCACTTACAAAGAGGCCTGATGTCCAAAGACCGGTTCTAACTCTCCACTTACTAAGAGGCCTGATGCCTAAAGACAGGTTCTAACTCTCCACATACAAGGAGGCCTGATGTCCAAAGACAAGGTATAACTTTCACATACAAAGAGGCGTGATGCCTAAAGACAGCTTCTAACTCTCCACTTACAAAGAGGCCTGATGCCTAAAGACAGGTTCTAACTCTCCGCTTACAAAGAGGCCTGATGTCCAAAGCTAGGTTCTAACTCTCTACTTACAAAGAGGCCTGATGCCTAAAGACAGGTTCTAACTCTCCACTTACAAAGAGACCTGATGTCCAAAGACAGGTTCTAACTCTCCACTTACAAAGAGGTCTGATGTCCAAAGAAGGGTTCTAACTCTCCACTTACAAAGAGGCCTGATGTCCAAAGATAGGTACTAACTTTCCACTTACAAAGAGGACAGATTCCGAAAGACAGGTTCTAACTCTCCACATACAAGGAGGCCTGATGCCCAAAGACATGTTATAACTTTCCACATACAAAGAGGCCTGATGCCTAAAGACAGGTTCTAACTCTCTACTTATAAAGAGGCCTGATGCCTAAAGACAGGTCCTAAATCTCCACTTACAAAGAGGCCTGATGCCTAAAGACAGGTTCTAACTCTCTACATACAAGGAGGCCTGAAGCCCAAAGACAGGGTATAACCTGCCACAAACAGAGAGGCCTGATGCCTAAAGACAGGTTCTAACTTTTCACTTACAAAGAGGCCTGATGCCTAAAGACAGGTTCTAACTCTCCACTTACAAAGAGGCCTGATGTCCAAAGACAGGTTCTAACTCACCACTTACAAAGAGGCCTGATGTCCAAAGACCGGTTCTAACTCTCCACTTACTAAGAGGCCTGATGCCTAAAGACAGGTTCTAACTCTCCAGATACAAGGAGGCCTGATGTCCAAAGACAAGGTATAACTTTCACATACAAAGAGGCCTGATGCCTAAAGACAGCTTCTAACTCTCCACTTACAAAGAGGCCTGATGCCTAAAGACAGGTTCTAACTCTCCGCTTACAAAGAGGCCTGATGTCCAAAGCTAGGTTCTAACTCTCTACTTACAAAGAGGCCTGATGCCTAAAGACAGGTTCTAACTCTCCACTTACAAAGAGACCTGATGTCCAAAGACAGGTTCTAACTCTCCACTTACAAAGAGGTCTGATGTCCAAAGAAGGGTTCTAACTCTCCACTTACAAAGAGGCCTGATGTCCAAAGATAGGTTCTAACTCTCTACTTACACAGAGGCCTGATGCCTAAAGACAGGTTCTAACTCTCCGCTTACAAAGAGGCCTGATGTCAAAAGCTAGGTTCTAACTCTCTACTTACAAAGAGGCCTGATGCCTAAAGACAGGTTCTAACTCTCCACTTACAAAGAGACCTGATGTCCAAAGACAGGTTCTAACTCTCCACTTACAAAGAGGTCTGATGTCCAAAGAAGGGTTCTAACTCTCCACTTACAAAGAGGCCTGATGTCCAAAGATAGGTTCTAACTCTCCACTTACAAAGAGGCCTGATGTCCAAAGATAGGTACTAACTTTCCACTTACAAAGAGGACAGATTCCTAAAGACAGGTTCTAACTCTCCACATACAAGGAGGCCTGATGCCCAAAGACATGTTATAACTTTCCACATACAAAGAGGCCTGATGCCTAAAGACAGGTTCTAATTCTCTACTTATAAAGAGGCCTGATGCCTAAAGACAGGTCCTAAATCTCCACTTACAAAGAGGCCTGATGCCTAAAGACAGGTTCTAACTCTCTACATACAAGGAGGCCTGAAGCCCAAAGACAGGGTATAACCTGCCACAAACAGAGAGGCCTGATGCCTAAAGACAGGTTCTAACTTTTCACTTAGAAAGAGGCCTGATGCCTAAAGACAGGTTCTAACTCTCCACTTACAAAGAGGCCTGATGTCCAAAGACAGGTTCTAACTCACCACTTACAAAGAGGCCTGATGTCCAAAGACCGGTTCTAACTCTCCACTTACTAAGAGGCCTGATGCCTAAAGACAGGTTCTAACTCTCCACATACAAGGAGGCCTGATGTCCAAAGACAAGGTATAACTTTCACATACAAAGAGGCCTGATGCCTAAAGACAGCTTCTAACTCTCCACTTACAAAGAGGCCTGATGCCTAAAGACAGGTTCTAACTCTCCGCTTACAAAGAGGCCTGATGTCCAAAGCTAGGTTCTAACTCTCTACTTACAAAGAGGCCTGATGCCTAAAGACAGGTTCTAACTCTCCACTTACAAAGAGACCTGATGTCCAAAGACAGGTTCTAACTCTCCACTTACAAAGAGGTCTGATGTCCAAAGAAGGGTTCTAACTCTCCACTTACAAAGAGGCCTGATGTCCAAAGATAGGTTCTAACTCTCTACTTACACAGAGGCCTGATGCCTAAAGACAGGTTCTAACTCTCCACTTACAAAGAGACCTGATGTCCAAAGACAGGTTCTAACTCTCCAACTATAAAGCGACCTGATGTCCAAAGATAGGTTCTAACTCTCCACTTACAAAGAGGCCTGATGCCTAAAGACAGGTTCTAACTCTCCACTTACAAAGAGGCCTGATGCCTAAAGACAGGTTCTAACTCTCCACTTACAAAGAGGCCTGATGTCCAAAGACAGGTTCTAACTCTACACTTACAAAGAAGCCTGATATCCAAATATAGGTTCTAACTCTCCACTTACAAAGAGGCCTGATGTCCAAATATAGGTTCTAACTTTCGACTTACAAAGAGGCCTGATGTCCAAAGACAGGATTCCACGAGTGAGTGCTTGGTCGCTTGTCTGACCTTGAGGGTTTTTTCCTGCCAGGGTCACAGGTCACCTGGCACCTCCCGCCCAGACCTTTGTTTTGGTAAAAGTTGGTTTCAAGCTGATCACTTGTTCCTACTGGAGATTGGCAGTTTCCGAAGGTGGGGTGCCTTCTAACTAGGCCTGGGCGAAATGTGCATACTTTACTGCAAATTCTGTTGTTTAGCACCACAATTAACGTAAAATGCATTGTTGAATCAATTTTTGACACAAGGGCACATTTTGTGATAATAAATAATGTAAAAACTCAGGGCCTCATTTTAAAAAAACGGACGCATTGGTGCGTCAACTTTATTGTGCCTGCGTCAATTTCCCTTGTGACACCATGGATGTGCTGTATTTACAATACAGGGCTCCATGGCGCACGGATTAACAGATGTATCAGATATTCTGACACATCTGTTGGCACAAAAGGGACTCATTGCTGGAGTTGGTCATAAAACTAACACAACTCCATGAGTGTGTCAGAACACACAGGCAAGTCCTATTGTAAAATCCCTGTGTCATTCCTTATGCCTGGTCTGTGTAGGCGTAAGGATTTGGACGCAGTAAAGTCATAGATTAACGCAGTGAAATGTTGCAGATTTCACTGCACAAGTTCCACGTCTTTTTTTGCATGGGAACACCTCCCTGGCATACATTATGCCTGGCGCAGGTATAATGTGATGCAGGGCTCTACAGAATGATGCATTAGACCCAATGAGTCAGTTTGTAGATACGGCGCAGTGTGGCGTACTGATTGCACCGCTGCTGTGTCAAATAAAAGTGATGCAGTGGAGGCACACGGGGCTTGTAAATAAGCCCCCTGGACCATATTCATGGCAAAGTGATGCAGCGCAGCACATCAAGTCACTTTGCTGCGTTTTGCTGCATCACAGGGAAAGGGCAGGTATGCACCATATTTAAAAGTATACAGCGCGTTGCTGCCTTTGTCCCTGCACGGGCACCGTTTTGGCTGTGTATTGCCAACGCAGGCAGCATTGCACCATGGGGCAAGAGTCCCTGTGTTGCACTCAGGGATGTTTTTGTGCAGGACAGAGTCATATTCCTCTTTTTATGTGCGCTGCAGAAAGCAGCGCACACAGAACGAGAAAGCAATGAGATCAAGATATTTCTCCTCCTTACGCCTTCTTTGGGAAGGCGTCTTTTTTTTGTCGCATTCCCAGGTCTACCACTTTTGGTAAATGTGGGAATGCGTCAGTAACCATGGGAGTGGCGTGAGACCATCCATGCAACGCCCATGAACGCCTTCCCACGGCACAGTGATTTGCGCTGCCTTGCGTTACCCCAGATTTATGAAGCAACTCAGGGCCACGTAAGGTGGCTGTGCGTGGCTTCATAAATAACATTTTGGACTTCCGTCACGCTTGCGTCACGCCTGCAACACACTGTGTGGTGCAAGAGTGGCAAAACTCCCCTTATAAATCTGGCCCTTAATTCCTGCCAATCAGATTAGCTCATGTTATAGCTGTTTGAGTTGTTCCTGTGCTATAATTGTACTGCAAACTGCCGTGTAATTACGCTACATGGCATACGTTTGATAACTTTGCATAACAAGCGTAACATGAAATTCTCAAAATTACACAAATTACGCCAACATAATTTAAATGTTGCCCAGGCCTCCTTTAATCATGGATGCCTCACAGACTCATATTCAGGCATTGACATGGCTATTCGTCAGCGGCGGCTGATCCATGTTGACTGTCTGCTGGAGGTGTCTCTAGTTGCAACCCAGTTTGGGGAGACTGCTGACTAGCCCGCCTTGTAAATCGGGTGAATGTCTGAAAAGCAAGCACAAAAATATACTGCAAAGATATCGTAGCCAGAATGGTAGCTAGCAAAATATTGTGAGGGTAAATAGATAAAATAAAGTGTATATTTTCTATTCTTCTTAATGTCATCTTTAGGTACCTTGTAGATGCATTTTGTTTAAGTACATATACGGGGAGCGAAGTATATTAAATCTGTTCTTACCTATGTCATTTTTACACTCACACATTTTTGCAGCACAATTCTTAAAACTCAATACTTAAAACACACTTTTAGAGTTTGGCAGAGTGAGAGAGTTGCCCTCAATCAGCCAAACTCACAATCCTCCCACCCTATGTAGACTCAGGGAAAGCACAGGCCTTACACCAGTGAAGACCCTGCTGGCTCTGCCACTGGGACCCTTTGACCTGGCAGCCTATCCAACAAGGGCCACCAGGCCACATCGACAGCCATCCAGGCCGAGTGACTGTCACTCATTTATCCTGCCTGTTGTCTCCATGCATGTTATGGCAGACGTAGGCAGGACAAATGTGAAACCACCTCCATGCGCAGGGTGAAATCACCCTAGAAGCCATTTTTTTTAGTTCAGAGGAAAAACCCACTTTGAAAGTATGTTTTCACTGATCAACATAGTTTGCAGTTCTCTGAGCACCACCATATCAAACAGCACATCTCACTTTCAACTCCATAAAGGCAATGTTGCTTGAATGTGAATTAACCTTGGAAAAACAAAGACAAGAGGCGCATGGAAAAATAGGAACAGTTGGTTTAATCAAACACTTAGCCCAGGAGCACAGTATCAGAGTCAGGGTCTGAGCACTGTCTCAAAGTAGAAGTGTTTTGAGTACCTATATAGACCATTCTTGGAGCATCATAAAACAATTCATAGATCCTGTTTTGGGAGTGGAATGTGGGCCTATTCATGGAGCCATAAATTATTCCCACCTGAAGACAAATGCAGGTTGGTCTCGACTTGCGTGGACACAATGAGGGTAACATGTTCAGATGTTTGGCATGGGAAGCGGTTGATCACTGCATGTGTTGTGTTTGCTGTGTTCTGATTGACTGAGTGTGCCTAACATCATGTGGCATCTGACTTTATAGTGTTATGGGAATGCGCACCGCTCCGGCCATGTGCGTTTGTCCTGCTGGTTACGTGCCACCCCACCTGTGATAGGTCAATCAGTTGCCTCAGGCCTAGATCGCAGGGCCTGCCTGACCATGTATTTCTAAATCAGGGCTATTGGAGAGATTCCATTGGAAGGCCTCTGTCAGCTTTATTCAGTACTGAGATCTGTGCTCTTTGGAGGCCCCTGTCTGCTTCATTCAGTACTGAGATCTGTGCTCCTTGAAGTCCCCTATCTGCTTTATTCAGTACTGAGATCTGTGCTCTTGAGATGTCCCTGTCTGCTTTATTCAGTACTGAGATCTGTGCTCTTTCGATGCCCCTGTCTGCGTCATACAATACTGAGATCTGTGCTCTTGAGATGTCCCTGTCTGCTTTATTCAGTACTGAGATCTGTGCTCTTTCGATGCCCCTGTCTGCGTCATACAATACTGAGATCTGTGCTCTTCAGATGTACCTGTCTGCTTCATTCATTACTGAGATCTGTGCTCTTTGGAGGCCCCTGTCAGCTTCATTCAGTACTGAGATCTGTGCTCTTGAGATGTTCCTGTCTGCTTCCTTCAGTACTGAGATCTGTGCTTTGTCAATGCCCCTGTCTGCTTAATTCAGTACTGAGATCTGTGCTCTTGAGACGTCCCTGTCTGCTTTATTCAGTACTGAGATCTGTGCTCTTTCGATGCCCCTGTCTGCTTCATACAATACTGAGATCTGTGCTCTTCAGATGTACCTGTCTGCTTCATTCATTACTGAGATCTGTGCTCTTTGGAGGCCCCTGTCAGCTTCATTCAGTACTGAGATCTGTGCTCTTGAGATGTCCCTGTCTGCTTCATTCAGTACTGAGATCTGTGCTTTGTCAATGCCCCTGTCTGCTTAATTCAGTACTGAGATCTGTGCTCTTGAGACGTCCCTGTCTGCTTTATTCAGTACTGAGATCTGTGCTCTTTCGATGCCCCTGTCTGCTTCATACAATACTGAGATCTGTGCTCTTCAGATGTACCTGTCTGCTTCATTCATTACTGAGATCTGTGCTCTTTGGAGGCCCCTGTCAGCTTCATTCAGTACTGAGATCTGTGCTCTTGAGATGTCCCTGTCTGCTTCATTCAGTACTGAGATCTGTGCTCTTGAGACGTCCCTGTCTGCTTCATTCAGTACTGAGATCTGTGCTCTTGAGACGTCCCTGTCTGCTTCATTCAGTACTGAGATCTGTGCTCTTGAGACGTCCCTGTCTGCGTCATACAATACTGAGATCTGTGCTCTTGAGATGTCCCTGTCTGCTTTATTCAGTACTGAGATCTGTGCTCTTCAGATGTACCTGTCTGCTTCATTCATTACTGAGATCTGTGCTCTTTGGAGGCCCCTGTCAGCTTCATTCAGTACTGAGATCTGTGCTCTTGAGATGTCCCTGTCTGCTTCATTCAGTACTGAGATCTGTGCTCTTGAGACGTCCCTGTCTGCGTCATACAATACTGAGATCTGTGCTCTTGAGATGTCCCTGTCTGCTTTATTCAGTACTGAGATCTGTGCTCTTCAGATGTACCTGTCTGCTTCATTCATTACTGAGATCTGTGCTCTTTGGAGGCCCCTGTCTGCTTCATACAATACTGAGATCTGTGCTCTTGAGACGTCCCTGTCTGCTTCATTCATTACTGAGATCTGTGCTCTTTGGAGGCCCCTGTCAGCTTCATTCAGTACTGAGATCTGTGCTCTTGAGATGTCCCTGTCTGCTTCATTCAGTACTGAGATCTGTGCTCTTGAGACGTCCCTGTCTGCTTCATTCAGTACTGAGATCTGTGCTCTTGAGACGTCCCTGTCTGCTTCATTCAGTACTGAGATCTGTGCTCTTGAGACGTCCCTGTCTGCGTCATACAATACTGAGATCTGTGCTCTTGAGATGTCCCTGTCTGCTTTATTCAGTACTGAGATCTGTGCTCTTCAGATGTACCTGTCTGCTTCATTCATTACTGAGATCTGTGCTCTTTGGAGGCCCCTGTCAGCTTCATTCAGTACTGAGATCTGTGCTCTTGAGATGTCCCTGTCAGCTTCATTCAGTACTGAGATCTGTGCTCTTGAGACGTCCCTGTCTGCGTCATACAATACTGAGATCTGTGCTCTTGAGATGTCCCTGTCTGCTTTATTCAGTACTGAGATCTGTGCTCTTCAGATGTACCTGTCTGCTTCATTCATTACTGAGATCTGTGCTCTTTGGAGGCCCCTGTCAGCTTCATTCAGTACTGAGATCTGTGCTCTTGAGACGTCCCTGTCTGCGTCATACAATACTGAGATCTGTGCTCTTGAGATGTCCCTGTCTGCTTTATTCAGTACTGAGATCTGTGCTCTTCAGATGTACCTGTCTGCTTCATTCATTACTGAGATCTGTGCTCTTTGGAGGCCCCTGTCAGCTTCATTCAGTACTGAGATCTGTGCTCTTGAGATGTCCCTGTCAGCTTCATTCAGTACTGAGATCTGTGCTCTTGAGACGTCCCTGTCTGCGTCATACAATACTGAGATCTGTGCTCTTGAGATGTCCCTGTCTGCTTTATTCAGTACTGAGATCTGTGCTCTTCAGATGTACCTGTCTGCTTCATTCATTACTGAGATCTGTGCTCTTTGGAGGCCCCTGTCAGCTTCATTCAGTACTGAGATCTGTGCTCTTGAGATGTCCCTGTCAGCTTCATTCAGTACTGAGATCTGTGCTCTTGAGACGTCCCTGTCTGCGTCATACAATACTGAGATCTGTGCTCTTGAGATGTCCCTGTCTGCTTTATTCAGTACTGAGATCTGTGCTCTTCAGATGTACCTGTCTGCTTCATTCATTACTGAGATCTGTGCTCTTTGGAGGCCCCTGTCTGCTTCATTCATTACTGAGATCTGTGCTCTTTGGAGGCCCCTGTCAGCTTCATTCAGTACTGAGATCTGTGCTCTTGAGACGTCCCTGTCTGCTTCCTTCAGTACTGACATCTGTGCTTTTTCGATGCCCCTGTCTGCTTCATTCAGTACTGAGATCTGTGCTCTTTGGACATCCAGCGTATTAAGTTAAACCTTAACCGTAATGCAGGAAGCATCTTAGGACTTCCCCATCTCTTATCTATTTACAGTGAATGCTGAGACATTTGTTACTGTGATAAAATGTAATTTTTTCCCTACAAATTGCATCATTTATATTGAGTTGTTGGTAACTTCCCTAGTGATTGTGACCGGCGAGTGTTTGCAAACAATGTTTTAGCTGTTACTGTCTTAGCAAGACAGTGTTGACACCATAAACAACGCTGTCCGCTACCAGGTAGTTATTATGAAATGTGTACATCATGTGTAATTTAATCATACATTATTTTACAGCACCTTTTGTATCATATTTACTTGTGTGATTTATTCATGTTATTGACTTTTGTGATTTATACATGTTATTTAACTGTGTGATTTATACATGTTATAGTGTGATTTACACGTTATTTACTTGTGTGATTTATACATGTTAATTACTTTGTGATTTATAAATGCTATTAACTTGTGTGATTTACACGTTATTTGCTTTGTGATTTATACATGTTATTTACTTGTGTGACTTACACGTTATTTACTTGTGTGATTTACACATCTTATTTGCTTTTGTGATGTACACATGTTATTTACTTGTGTGATTGATACATGTTATTTATTCTTGTGATTTATACATGTTATTTACCTGTGAGATTTCTACATGTTATTTACTTGTGTAATTTATACATGATATAACTTGTGTGATTTATACATGCTATTTGTGTTTAACCATGTTATTTACTTTTGTGATTTATACATGTTATTTAACTGTGTGATTTATACATGTTATAGTGTGATTTACACGTTATTTACTTGTGTGATTTATTCATGTTAATTACGTTGTGATTTAAAAATGCTATTAACTTGTGTGATTTACACGTTATTTGCTTTGTGATTTATACTTGTCATTAACTTGTGTGATTTACACATGTTATTTACTTGTGTGACTTACACATGTTATTTACTTTTGTGATTTATACATGTTATTTAAGTGTTAGATTTCTACGTTATTTACTTTTGTAATTTATACATGATATAACTTGTGTGATTTATACATGCTAATTGTGTTTAACCATGTTATATACTTATGTGATTTATAAAAGTTATTTACCTGTGTGATTTATACAAGTTATTTACTTGTGTGATTTATACATATTATATTTGTTTTACATATATATAATTACAAATGTACTGTGTTATTAAAGTGTGGAGTCTGTTGCCCCTGGATTATCAGTGATTCCAGATGATAGACTGGAGAAGAGTTTTTATCTGCATCATGAAAAAAATCTTACACTGTTAAATGTAATCCAGACAACATGAAAATAACGCTTTCTTTGTCATGAATGTAAAATCATATTACAACACAATCAGTGAAGCAATTGTTTCATGGTGAGAGTCAAAGTACAGAAAAACCCTAATCATTTCACTACGCTTCTTAAGATCTGATGTCTTGAATCTTACAGCGCTTTCCAGGAGACACTTCCTACATTCAAGAAAGAGCAGTGCTGGTTCTAAAGGCCCAAGTATGAACTCAGCGTCAACCCAAACCTGGAGGAGACTCCCACAACAAGTGTAGTCTAGTCTATGAGTATTGTAAAGCGCATAGCTACCAGAAGGCCTCCCAGCGCTAGAACAGTTACCATCATCACCAGCTCACTGGCTAGAACTAATTAAAGTAAAGCCATGTTTTCAAAGCCTTACGAAAGGACAATATGAAATAAAAGAGGGGTACTTTTTATTGCAAGAAGTCTGCACAGAAGGCTGCATGTAACAGAAAACACACCAACCATGTGCTCTCTTCTGGCTACTCTCACTATTTTACTGTGAGTCAATCAATCAAGTAGTATTTATAGAGTGCGGCTTGTCACCCTCTAGGGTATCCACGCGCCTACTGTAGGTCTCATTCAAAGAGCCAGGTCTTGAGCCCCTTACTGAAGTCGGTTAGCAAGGTTGAGGTGCGGAGGTGGAGGGGGAGAGTGTTCCAGACTTTGGTGGGGAGATGGGAGAAGAAGCGTCATCCGGTGCGGCAGTGGTGTATGCAAGGGATCTGCGTGAGGGTGAGGTGTGCAGAGCAGAGGTTTCTGGGGGGATGGTGGAAGTATAGTCAGTGGGTCAAGTAGGTGGGTCCTTGGTCATGGAGGGCTTTGTAGGCGTGGGCCAGGAGCTTGAAATGGCATCTCATCTGGACCGGGAGCCAGTGGAGGTCTTTCAGGTGCAGTAGTGGGTGGGTAGTAGAAAGGACAGTAGTGTGTAAACGTGACAAAACAGTGAGATAGTACAGGCACAGAATGTAATGGAGACTGCGGCATAATTTGCACTTTTGATGCATAATTTAGTAAATCTATCCTCACAGTTGTGTCCTCTGCTGCTGCATAGCTACAGTGCCTTGTTTTCAACACAACATGTGGTTGTGACAGAGTCTAGAACTGAGAAAAAGGATTAACCGCATAGGGGGTTATTCACAACGTTAAACTTACACACAAGTGATCTATATGTGTAAGTTTCCTCTTACACTTCGTATGAAATTAGTGGTGCTGCCCTGCATCACTGGGACAGGGCAGGAATGTACCGTACTTGTCCAATATTGCGCATTCCTGTTCTTTCAACTTGCACTGATGCAGTTTTGACAGCCTAGCTCCTATGCAGGCACCCTGGCACCATACTGCAAGGGTGCCTCCGTTGTATGCAGGATTGTTTTTGTGCAGGAAGAGACACCCTGTCGTACAATTTTCACTTTCGTTCATTTGTTGGACAACAGGAATTGTGGTAACAAACCTAGAACATTTTTGCCCAGTCACTTGTGGACAATCAGGAAGATACACAAGAAATAGGAAAGGGGCATTTCAATATTTATTGAAAAATTGTGATTCTTATATAAATATATGCACTGCAATGATTAATAGACGAAAACAGATTAAAGTGATAAGCAATATAAGAACAGTGACAAGAATAAACAAATCCACCATTGTGGTAAAACAGTGTGTATATATGCTGGCATATAAGTAATGTATATAGTTTACTCCTAGTATGCACTCCCTAGTATGCAGACATAATATTGATGTCTAAATATCGATATACCATTATATTAATGTTTAAATATCGATATGACAGAGTATCGACCATCAAGAATATCCTCAACCAGAATATCGACATGTAGGTAAGAAATATCGTTTTAATTAATATTGATGTTAGTAATATTGTTAGTAAAAATATCGTTGTTAATAATATCGATTTTTTGTGTGTTTTGTATGTTAGTATATGTGTTAATAGTATAGCTTATTTTTGTAATGTATGTTTGAATATTTTACAAGTAATTAATTTCAGGTTAATTATTTTTTGTGTATTTTAGTTCTGTAGCGGGTTGTGGGTATATACGGGAATAGGGTGGAAAGTAATTTAATTTAGATTAATTATTAATAATTTTATTAATTATATTTTTGTACATTTAATAATACTTTTTTATGTAATTCATTTTTTATATTGTTAATTGTGTTAAAAAATGTTATGAGTCCGTTAATAATTAGATATTGATTGTTAATAATTAATTGGTAAATATGTTAATTGTGTAATTTTGTGAGGCGCTGGTTGTGGTTTTATAGGAAAGTAATTTAATTATAATTCATTATTAATAATTTTATGTAATTAATATTTTATATTGTTAATTGTGTTAAAGATTTGATTAATTAGTTATTAATTAAATATTAATTATTAATATTTAATTGGTATATATGTTAATTGTGTAATTTTTTTAGGAGGTGGTTGTGGGTTGATAGGGGAGTAGGGTGGGAAGTAATTTAATTGTATTACATTTTTTAGTTATACAATTTTTATTTAAAGTTATTTTAGTGTTAATTGTGTAAAGTAATTTATTTTTCATTGTTTTTTGATTTTGCTTGTTAACTGTTATTAGTTAATTAATTAATTGTTAAATAATTTTGTTAATTGTGTAGTGTTTTACAATATTGGTGGTGACGTTTCTAGGGGAATATAGTGGGCGGTAAATTATTTTTAAAAAATTCATTATTTGTTAATTAATGTTAATTATTTTGCAGGAGTGGGAATGCTAAATTATTCCCCTCCCATATCCAACACTTTCCTTACTGTTACACTTGGTGGAGTGAGAATAGTAAATTATCCACACCCGCTATCCAACACTTTCCCTACAGTTGCACTCACTGGAGTGGGAATAGTACTTTTTACATACCCGCTATCCAACACTTTCCCTACTGTTGCACCCGCTGGAGTTGGAATAGTAATTTTTACCCACCGCTTTCTAACACTTTCCCTACTGTTGCACTCCCTGGAGTGGGAATAGTAATTTTTACATACCCGCTATCCAACACTTTCCCTACTGTTGCACTCACTGGAGTGGGAATAGTACTTTTACATTCCCGCTATTCAACACTTTCCCTAATGTTGCCCTTGCTGGAGTGGGAATAGTAATTTTTATCTACCCCTAATCTTATACTTTCCCTACTGTTGCACTCACTGGAGTGGGAAGAGTAAATTTAACCCTCGCTATCCAACACTTTCCCTACTGTTACACTCGTTGGAGTGTGAATAGTCATTTTCACCCACCCACTATCCAACACTTTCCCTACTGTTGCACTCACTGGAGTGGGAATAGTAAATTATTCCCCTCCACTATCCAACACTTTCCCTACTGTTACACTTGGTGGAGTGGGAATAGTAAATTATTCCCACCCTCTATCCAACACTTTCCCTACTGTTGCACTCACTGGATTGTGAATCGTAAATTATTCCCCTCCTCTATCCAACACTGTTCCTACTGTTGCACTTGCTGGAGTGGGAATAGTAATTTTTACCCACCCGCTATCCAACACTTTACCTACTGTTGCACTCACTGGAGTGGGAATAGTAATTTTTAGCCACCAACTATCCAACACGTTTCCTACTGTTGCACTCACTGGAGTGGGAATAGTAAATGATTCCCCTCCGCTATCTAACACTTTCCCTACTGTTGCACTTTCTGTCATGGGAATAGTAATTTTATCCCCTACGCTATCCAACATTTCCCTACTTTTATAGTTAATGTAGTGTAAAATATGTTTTTAAAAATAAATATTAATTATCACATTTTAAATTACAGGTTTATGTATGCGTATGTATATATATATATTTTTTTTTTCACTGAAAAAACCAGAGGTTTTACAGATGTTATAGTTAGGAATTAGCATTTAAAAAACCTTTGAAATTCACTAAAAAAAAATAGGTTTCAGGGACGTTATAGTTAGTTGAATATTTGACTCATATAAAACCAGAGAAATTTGCCTGTTATAGTTAGTTGAGCTAACTATAACTCCCGCTCCCGCAATGGACTGCTGATGATGTCACATATAACATCACTCATGACATGGTCAGTGACATCACTGATGACATCACTGATGATATCTCAAATGACATCACTGATTGTACATGCTACATAAATGTAAATTGCGCATTCTGTGATGTCAAAACTGCAACAGAAACACACATAAGTACACTTCCTGGCCAGGCAGGAACTGAACAACGCCCAGGTCCCCGAACTATTATTCACACCCCTACGCTCGCCTGGTGTACGCAAGCCCAGCCCACTTTGCATATGTATAAATAGAATAACGACGACGCCACATGTCCCAGTTCTTCTACACTGCCTCAGGTGATATGGCCGCATTCACCTCGCATATCACAATGCGCAATTAAAAAAGGGATCCATAAGGTGTATACCATAGTCGCAATCAACACTGCACCTGAATTGTGAACCCTGCTGCCCGTCGTGTTTGGACACACAACAATGACAGCAGGTGAGCAGTGGAGCCTGGGTGCACAGGGGCTGCAATTGAGCGCGATGCGGCAGGTGTCGTGGGGTGCATTAGCCTGGCTGCGCAGGTACAAACAAGCGATATTGCCCTGCTTAATAATGTGTTCCCTGACCTCATTCAGTCACATGTCTGTCTCATTTTAAGGTCCTGCTGGACCGTACTGTGGGCCTGAGCCAGCGGGCTGCGCTGCCCTACAGAGATGTGACGTTGGCTTTTGGGGCACTGTAGTGAGCTGATTACTAAGTGTACATGCACACAAGCTTGCGCCACTGCATTACACGCCCACATTACGCTTCTACCATGCGCCCTGTTCCTTTGTATGTGAACGTTGGCATGACATATTAATATTAAACCTTGTGTATTCTTGTGCACTCCAACTCCTCTTTGAACCACGATTACCACTTACAGTTCGAAGATCGTACTTCAAGAAGGAAGGATGCACACAACTGGTGTTCTCTGTTAACATTGAAAGAAACCTTCATTTACCTCAAGACGTTTACAACATTATATTTTTTCGCCCTCTTCAGACACTGGGTTAGTGGAGCAAAAATGGGCGGTGCGGGTGCTCACCCTGTGATGATGCCCTGGGCATTCTGACGCCTTCCACCGTGGTATCAAGACACCGTCCCCGACCGGAGACCTGCTGGGCCACCCTGATAGTGGCACCCCGGAGTTGGAGCTCGCACCGGCATGTCCTTGGACACACCGGTTGTGGCAGGTGATCAGTCAAGCCTCGGCACGCAGGAGCTGCAATTGAGCACAGTGCGGAGAAAGGGGCTGGGGTGCAGCAGCCTGGGTGCACAGGTGCAGGCAAGCGATGTTGCCATAGAGAATAATGTAATCTCTGACCTTATTCATATCTCTGTTTCATTGCTGGACCGCACTCTTTATCGCGGACCCCAGCGTCCCAGACACACGGGTGCCGGGAGGTGAACAGTGAGGGCTGGGTGCAGTAGGCCAGCGCTCTGTCTCCTCCTCCTTCTGTTCTTTCCACTCTCCCTCCCCTGGTGCACCTACCAAATATAAACCAATATACTATTACATAAATGAAGCCTGGGTAATTGTACAACGGCAAGCGTTCTATGAGTGTATCACTTTATAACACTATGAGTACTGCCTGTGTGATTTCAGAACCAATAACGCACTGCCTAGGGCCACCGAGGCTTCAAGGACTGGCGAGGCCCACCCTGCATACTTAAATAAAGCCTCGAAGGTTGCCGATCCCCGGTCTTGAGTTGGCCTCGAAGCCCCCCGACCAATTCGCAAACAATACCCGGGGAGGTGTCGATCCCCTAGTCTGCTAAACATCTCTGTGCCCTCCTGCGCCTAATTTACATGTGAGATTAAGATCCCCAGTGCTGCAGAGACCCCTCAATATAATAATAGGATTGCACACGTGTGGTACAGCAACCAGAGTTTACTGAAGAGGCAGAGGAAGCCCAAAATCAAAAAATATAAATCCTACCAGAGGTAGGATCGCATAGTTCGATCAGCCGGTGACCCTGGGATGAGTAGTAACAGAGTCACCAAGAAAACGGGTCTTCAGTACAACGCAAGCAAGCGCAAAATCTTGGTGAGTGCTGCCTTCTTTTCACCTTCTCCCGCTCGTCGCCAAATTTATGTAGTGAACAGGAGGACAGCAGTGGATCTGATAAGTAGATTTATTGCAGGAAAAGAAGACAGCTTAAACAGCCACCAACAGGACCAGACACCAAGGCATCCGTCTTCTCCAACACCGTGCACAAACTCCCCAAGATTCCCCTCATGACAGACCCACATTCTAACATTACATACTTACATTATAGTATCTGTTGGAAAGGCGTTCTCCGGGGGACTTCGGAATATGTTCCGGACCACCCTTCGACCCACCTCTCCCAGAGTTAGGCCGAGCAAGGGCGGGGAGGCCCATCCTGGAAGGGTCTCGTTCCTAGGATCGCACACCCTGAGCTTGCAGTCTCGGACAGAGGGACACCACACAGTAGTTCTTCGTAAGACAGTACTTTATCGTTAGCTTTTAGGGACCTTTATGATCCGAAATGCAGGTATTGAAGCAGCGCCACAAGCGGCGATAATTTCGTGATGGGGTATGGGGGTAGCGGGACAGTCTCTGAGTTCAGTGTCTCTGCGGAGTATCCTTCGCACAGCTCTCAATCCTCGAGCTGGGGGATGTTGTTTCTCTTGGCAATTTCTGCCGATTCTTCTAGAGGAGAGTGCCGCGAGTCACTCAGCAGGCACAGGTGGTTTCGGAGTCGGGGAGCCGCGACGCCGTCAGCAGGGCTCAGATGGTTCAGAGTTCGGGAAGCGTTCTTCCGTTCAGGGATCGATCGAGCCGCGACCAGGTCAGCAGGGCTCTCGTAGGTCCAGGTCTTCTCTCCCTCCCGTCCCTTCAGCACCCCTTGTTATACTCCCCCTCCTCTTTGAAGTCCGGAGTCCTCGCTGAGAGGGGTCTTAGTGCCTGGGGCCGGGGTGTCGGGATTTCCTGTCGCTCGACCCTTTGATCTGTTCAGGTGGGTCTGGGAGGGACTCCAGACGCCCAGCAGGCGAGGCGCCCGCTCACCGGGGGCCTGGTGGCCGATCGAAACCCTCTTTGGGGAGGAGACCAGAGGTGTGACAGGGACGGCGTCTCCTGGTCTGGCTTGGGGGCTTCTCGCTCTCTCGGCCGGGCATGCGTGGTAGGGTCTAGGGTGTTGCTGGGGCCTTGGCCGGCCATCGGGTTGTTGGGCCATGGTGGCCGGAAGTCTGTGACATCGGGGATCAGGTGCAGTTGCAGGGTGGCTGGCTGGTCGGGAGGGCCCACGCCACGAGGCCGGTTTCACACGTGCCCCCCCAGCTGAAAGGCGGGGAGAACTACCCATCCACTTGGGGGTTCTCCTCGCTGAAGCGGAAGAATCGGGACAGGCCGTCCGCGTTGGCGTGGTCAGTCCCGGGGCGATGCTCCACAGTGAAGTCCATCCCCTGGAGGGAGATTGACCATCGTAGCAGCTTGGGGTTTTCTCCTCTCATCTGCATCAGCCACCGCAAGGGTCGATGATCCGTTTGAACCCGAAAGTGGGTTCCGAACAAGTAGGGCCGTAGCTTTTTGAGTGCCCAGACTACTGCGAAGGTCTCTCTTTCAATGGTGCTCCACCGCTGTTCTCGAGGTAGCAACCTTCGGCTGATGAAGGCTATGGGCTGATCGATGCCCTCGTCGTTGAACTGTGAGAGGACTGCCCCGATGCCGTGCTCCGAGGCGTCTGTCTGGACCACAAACTCCTGAGAGTAGTCGGGGGCTTTGAGTACCGGAGCGGTACATATAGCGGCTTTCAAGGCGTCAAACGCTTTTTGGCACGGGGGAGTCCATTGTATTTTCTTCGTGTGTTTTTTGGAGGTTAACTCTGTGAGGGGGCCTGCGATGCTGCCATAGTTCTTAGTGAACCTCCGGTAGTAACCGGTGAGGCCCAGGAAGGCCCGGACTTCCGTTTGGGTGGTTGGGGGTTCCCAGGACAAGATGGCGTCGATCTTCGGCTGGAGGGGGGCGACCTGCCCGCTTCCCACCTGGTGACCCAGATAGATCACTGAGCCTTGTCCAATTTGACATTTACTGGCTTTGATGGTTAGGCCGGCCTGGCGCAGGGCCAGCAGTACTTGCCGGAGGTGCTGGAGGTGCTCGGTCCACTGGGAGCTGAATACTGCTATGTCGTCTAGGTACGCTGCGCTGAACCCCTCCAGCCCGGCCAGGACCCTGTTCACCAGCCGCTGGAAGGTGGCCGGGGCATTCTTCATTCCAACCGGCATCACCCTGAAGCGGTAGTGCCCATCCGGGGTGGAGAAGGCGGAGCGCTCCTTGGCTCCCTCAGTGAGCGCAATCTGCCAGTATCCGCAGGTTAGGTCGAAAGTGCTGAGGTATCGAGCAGCCCCGAGGCGGTCGATGAGCTCGTCTGCGCGGGGAATAGGGTGAGCGTCCGCTCGGGTGACCGCATTGAGTCCCCGGTAGTCCACGCAGAACCTCAGCTCGGGGGCGACACCAGGGGCAGCCGCTTTCGGGACCAGGACTACCGGGCTGGCCCAGGGGCTGTCGGAGGGTTCAATCACCCCGAGGGCCAACATCTTGGTTACTTCGGTCTGGATGCAGGTTCGGATCCGATCAGGGACTCGGTAGGCTCGGTGTCTCACTGTCGCTGGTGTCTACGTCGTGGACACACCAGTCGGTGACCCTAGGGGTTAGGGAGAAGAGGTCGGTGAATTGTCTTAGTAGCCGGCGGCAGTCGTCGGACTGTTGGGGGGTGAGGGTGGCTGACAGTCTCACCCCCTCTACGGAGCCATCTGTCTCTTTAGCACACAGGGGGTCTGGAAGGGGCTCTGTATCTTCTTCAGTCCCATCGTCGGTGGCCAGGAGCAAACTCAACTCCGTCCTCACAAAGTGGGGTTTGAGGCGGTTCACGTGGAGGACCTGGAGGGGGTTCCGCGGGGACTGTACATCAACTAGATATGTGACTTGGCTCTTCCGCTCGACCACCTTGAAGGGACCAGTCCACTTGTCTTGGAGGGCGCAGGGTTTCACCGGGGCCATGACCCAGACTTGTTGGCCCGGCTGAAACTCGACCAGCTTGGCATTCTGGTCATACCAGCGCTTCATCTCTTCTTGGCTAGCCTCGAGGTTCGCCTCGGCGAGTTCTCGGAATTTCCGGGTCTGGTTGCGAAGCGCCAGGATATAGCGGAACACGTCAGGAGGGGTCCCCCAGAGAGTCGTTTCCCAGCCCTCCTTGACCAGGCTCAGGGGCCCCCGGACGGGGTGTCCATACAGTAATTCGAACGGGCTGAACCCCAGAGATTTTTGGGGAACCTCCCGGTAGGTGAACAGGAGGCATGGGAGGAGGACGTCCCATCTCCGGTGTAGGGGTTCTTCGAGGCCCATGATCATCCCCTTCAGGGTCCTGTTAAATCGCTCGACTAGGCCATTCCCTTGGGGGTGGTAGGGGGTGGTGAACTTGTATGATACCCCGCACTGCTGCCATAGGGACCTCATGTATTTCCACGATCACTCACGACTTCGCGAGGGAACCCCACGCGGGAGAAGATCCCCATCAAGGCCCGGCCTACCACAGGGGCCGTCACGGTGCGGAGCGTAATGGCCTCGGGGTAGCGGGTGGCATGGTCCACCAGGACGAGGATGAATCGGTGGCCCTGGGCGGTCTTGGGATCCAGGGGTCCCACGATGTCGATCCCCACCCGCTCAAAAGGGGTACTAACAACGGGGAAGGGTTGTAGCGGAGCCTTGCGCTTCCCCCCAATCTTTCCGCTGGCCTGGCACGTGAGGCATGACTTGCAGTGGGTCTCCACATTCGCTCGCATCTTGGGCCAATAGAAGTGGGTAACTAGTCGCTGGTAGGTCTTGTCTTGGCCTAAGTGTCCTGCCAGGGGTACATCATGGGCTAGGCCCAGGAGGAGACTTCGGAAGTGCAGGGGTACCACCAGTACTCGGGCCGATCCCAGCTCGGCCGACTTCTGTTCGCTGTACAGGAGGCCGTTTTCCCAATATATCCAGTGTGTGCCGGACTGGTCGCCTGCTGCCTGGGCTTCGGCCTGCTGTCGGGGTCCAATGAGGGAAGGGCAGGTGGCCTGTTCCTGGCAGAATTCTTCTCGGGAGGGACCTCCCTCGAAGTGCCACTGGGCCATCTCGGGCAGGTCCTAGAGTTCGGTCAGGGGCTCGGGATCTGGATGCACTGACCCATTATTGTGAACGGTTTCTTCTTCCGGAAGAGGGTCGTCGGGCTGGGGTAGTGCGTCCCGGACCTCGGGGACTGTGACTGTGTTCAGCGGCATGGCCTCAACTCCCTCGGAGGAAGGCAATCGGGCAGTCATAGAGCGCGTGGTGGCGCATACCCATTCGGGTAGGCCCATCATCTCTAGATGGGCTCTTCGTTCCACTTGTCCCCACGGGGAACTCTCGAGGTCGTTGCCCAGGAGGCAGTCTACGGGTTGGGAGGTTCGGACTGCCACCCTCAATTTACCGGTGACTCCCCCCATTCGAAGGGTACCAGGGCCATCCGGCATAGGCTCTCGGAATTGTCCGAAGATATGACTGGACAGAAGGCGTCGGGCAGGATCTGGTCTTCGGAGACCAGGTGGCAGTGGACCGCTGTGACACTCGCCCCGGTGTCACGGAGGCCCTCGACGCGGTGATCGTTGACCGTCACCTGCTGTCGGTACTACTTCGTGTTGGCGGGTAGGGTTGTTCCGGGGACCATCTCTCGGTCCCCTAGGGAGACCAGGGCCATGGTGGCTGGTTCCCACTCTTCGGAATCTTCCATCTCTTCTCCTAGGGCTACGGAGGCCATTTGTCGAGCCGGAGGGGTTGTCGTTGCAGGTCGTTGGTACTTGGGACACTGGGGGTCACTGGCATAGTGTCCGGTCTGTTGGCAGCGGAAACAGATGATCTTGACTCGGGGTCCCGACCTCCCCGGTGGCCCGGTGCTGGCTGGAGGTGGGGCTGGAAAGTGCGGAGGTTGGCCTCTGGGGGGACTGTGCTGGGAGCCCCCCTGGGAATTCCCTCGGTCGGCCTTGGTTCCCTCCG
Organism: Triturus cristatus; assembly: GCF_964204655.1. Taxonomy (NCBI): domain Eukaryota; kingdom Metazoa; phylum Chordata; class Amphibia; order Caudata; family Salamandridae; genus Triturus; species Triturus cristatus. The sequence goes on along the minus strand of NC_140590.1, from coordinate 34,126,737 downwards.
CCCCTCTGGCGGGGGGCTCCCTGACTGTGGCGACCGTAGTCTCCCACAGGACCCCGGGAGGCCCGGGTGTTCACCCATCGGTTGGCCTCGATGGCCAGTTTCCGCGGGTCAGTGAGCTTGCTGTCCAGGAGGTGCTGGCGTAACTCCACAAAGCAATTGGCGGACAAGTGTTCCCACGCGATTAGATCGAACAACTCCTCAAAGGTGGAGACCTTGCTGCCCTTGATCAACCCGTCCAAGGCCCGGCTGTAAAAGTTCACGTACTCTACCCATGTTGTACCGGGTATCTTCTTGCAGTCTCGAAACCGTTGCCGGTACATCTCGGGGGTGAGCCCATATCTGGATACTAGGGCCTCTTTCATGTGGCTGTAGGAGTTCATCACCGTGGAGGGCAGGTCCAGCAGGGTATCTCTCCCCTCGCTCAGGAACCGGCCCCACAAACCAGCCCCCCAGTCTTTCTGCGGAACTCGGTGGGAGGTCATGGCAACTTCGTAGGCCTTGAACCATTGCTGGATGTCGTCGTTTTTGTAATATTCCTTCACCACATCCTTGGGGATGTGGACCTTTGGTTCCAAGGAGGAGGAGGATGGTTGATTTCCCAAGGGTCTGAACTCCTCACTTTTAGCCTTGAGCTCGATCTCCTTCAGGCTGCGTTCGTGTTCTAGTTGGAGTTTTCTTTCTTCGTGTTCTCTCTGGCGTTTTTTTCCCTCAAGTTCTCCTTGTAGGCGTAATTGTTCTACCGCCAACTTTTTCTCGGCCAGTTTTAGCTCTCCCTCGATTTTCAGTTCGCTAGTTCTAGTTCGCGGTTGCGGCCCCTTTCTCGGTCTGCTAGTTCCTCCGGGGATAGGCCCCCTTCTGGGGCGCTGCTCCTTACCGGGATGCTTCGTGGATCGTTTGGCGGCTCTCTTTCTGTTTGGGCCAGGGAAGCTCCTGCCTCGACCCAGGTCTTCAATGCTCCCTGGAAATCTTCTTTCGTGCTTAATCCGGTGGTAGCGATTCCAAGGTCTTTGCAGAATTGTTTTAATTCTTGGTGCGTATAATATTCCAACTGGTCCTCTCGGAATGTTGAGCTTGTGTTGGTACCTGTGGCACCTAGGGAGGTTTCTCCTTCCATCTCTTTCCGGTAGTGCGTCAGCCGTTTACTGCACGATCTCTAGGTGTTGGCTCGGATCCCGTCGTCTGCGACCAAATGTTGGAAAGTTGTTCTCCGGGGGGCTTCGGAATATGTTCCGGACCACCCTTCGACCCACCTCTCCCAGAGATAGGCCGAGCAAGGGCAGGGAGGCCCTTCCTGGAAGGGTCTCGTTCCTAGGATCGCACACGCTGAGCTTGCACTCTCGGACAGAGGGACACCACACAGTAGTTCTTCGTAAGACAGTACTTTATCGTTAGCTTTTAGGGACCTTTATGATCCGAAATGCAGGTTTTGAAGCAGCGCCACAAGCGGCGATAATTTCGTGATGGGGGTATGGGGGTAGCGGGACAGTCTCTGAGTTCAGTGTCTCTGCGGAGTATCCTTCGCACAGCTCTCAATCCTCGAGCTGGGGGATGTTGTTTCTCTTGGCAATTTCTGCCGATTCTTCTAGAGGAGAGTGCCGCGAGTCACTCAGCAGGCACAGGTGGTTTCGGAGTCGGGGAGCCGCGACGGCGTCAGCAGGGCTCAGATGGTTCAGAGTTCGGGGAGCCGCGACAGCGTCAGCAGGGCTCAGATGGTTCAGAGTTCGGGTAGCGTTCTTCCGTTCAGGGATCGATCGAGCCGCGACCAGGTCAGCAGGGCTCTCGTAGGTCCAGGTCTTCTCTGCCTCCCGTCCCTTCAGCACCCCTTGTTATACTCCCCCTCCTCTTTGAAGTCCGGAGTCCTCGCTGAGAGGGGTCTTGGTGTCTGGGGCCGGGGTGTCGGGATTTCCTGTCGCTTGGCCCTTTGATCTGCTCAGGTGGGTCTGGGAGGGACTCCAGACGCCCAGCAGGCGAGGCACCCGCTCACCGGGGGCCTGGTGGCCGATCGAAACCCTCTTTGGGGAGGAGACCAGAGGTGTGACAAGGACGGCGTCTCCTGGTCTGGCTTGGGGGCTTCTCGCTCTCTCGGCCGGGCATGCGTGGTAGGGTCTAGGGTGTTGCTGGGGCCTTGGCCGGCCATCGGGTTGTTGGGCCATGGTGGCCGGAAATCTGTGACATCGGGGATCAGGTGCGGTTGCAGGGTGGCTGGCTGGTCGGGAGGGCCCACGCCACGAGGCCGGTCTCACAGTATCATTACATACTGACATTGTACTATGACTTACATTGAAATAGTACACAGAGAAAATCACTTTACAGCAATGAGCTCACGGTTTAATCCCCGAGTCTTTTGACCAGAAGGGGTGAGTAGTTCGCTTCTCACTCCCTGTATAGTATAAACGCATGCTAACACTACTTACAGTTATACAACAGTGGCCAGTATGCTACAGTGCCCACAGCCCATCACTTTACAACAATCAGCTCGGTTTGATCCCCGAGTCTTCACACCGGTAGGCGTAGTACTTCGCTTCCCACTTCTGGTATAGTATAAACACACGGTAGAGCTCAGTAGTTCGCTTCCCACTCCCTCTATGGTATAAACGCCTACTAACACTACTTCCACAGGTATCCTACAAACACCAGAGCACATCACTTTACTGCAATGACCTCCCAGTTTAGGCTCTAGGTTTCATACCCGACTGTAGCAGCATCTCATCTCACCACCATGTCACTCTGAGCAACACCGCACTTTCAGACCGGTAGATGTGACTACTTCGCTTCGCACTCCCCCACCTAGGTTACAGTGCTCCTATCCTCCTGTTTCCTACTCTTTTCGCCCTTTTTCCCCCTTACTCGCTTCAATGGAATCACAAAATGGCGTTCAACACTTCCGAGTTGTAACCGCTTGCAGCGCTCACAACCAATAAGCAGCAAGCTTGTGCTCGTAACGCCTCAGCCAATCAGATGGCAGAATTCCCAAATATCGACATCTGTAAATTTCGATATTTCTCCAAAACTACTGAATGTATTTACACCAAATAAACAAAAGCGTGCTTTCCCTGTCAAATCTGGGGCAATTCCGTTCACCTGTTCGACCTGTAGCCTTGTCTAAAGTTTCCTACGGACATAAACATGGAGAAAACACGTTTTGGGACCCCCCCCTTTATTCTCAGCCCCCCTTGACGAATCACCCCCAAACATCCCACATAGGAGCTGATATGAACAAAGTATTCATTTGGAAATGTCATGAAGATTCATCAAACGACGCCAAAGTTATACGCAAAACAATAAATGCTCTTCCTATGGAAACTTGGTCCTAACTATAACTACATAACTGGCAACTGCCAGTAGGTTTTATATATCTTTTATTATGTTTCTAACATTTTATAATTAAATAAAGAAATTATTTATTAGTATTATTAAGTTAATATATATTAAAAAGTATGTTTAATTTTTTTATATATTGATCATTTATTAGTTTTTAACATTTTTAAATAATTCTAACTATGTTTTTATTAATTATATGTATTATTTAATGATTTTTATATTATTTTAAGACATTTTAAAAAAACGATATTTTAAAGAACGATATTTTAAACATCGATATTTTGGTTTCAATATTTTTGTACTTACCATTGAAGAGATAGGCTGTCGATATTCTGTCCATTGATATTGTAGACTCGATATGCCTGTAGCTCGACAGTCTGTCTGTCGATATTCTGTCAGTGATCCCACTCCCTGACCTAGTTACCTAGGGCGGGTGCACAAAAACAATCCTGAGAGGCTTTTTCCTCGTCCTATGTGTCCTGCAGAATTCAGAATGCAGCACATATAGAAAGAGGAACAAACGAGGAGAGATTAAGATAGACCTCCTCGTTACGCCTCACCTGGGGAGGTGTAAGATGTTGAAGCATTCAAAGCTTTACAAGTCTTGTAAATATGGGAATGAATCAAGAACCACAGGAGTTCAGTAGGAACACCCACCACAATGCCCACTGAACGCCTCCCTAGCACCGAGAGAGGCAGCACGGTTATTTGAGCTGCGTTGCAGTACTCCAATGGCTTTGTGTGGCTTAATAAATTTGACATAAAGGCTTGTGTCACTGTGGAAATGTGGATTTCCCTGATCAGTTATGTCCCCTATCTTGGACCCCAACGGTTCCATATGCATGTTACAAGTACATGTATGTTCTCTCCAGTTCCAGTTTCGAAGACGCAAACACATGTGCGTCCACCGTCAACATGTCCTCTGTCAGATCCGCCATCAATGGGCTGGATATTCGCTTCCTAAGTAGGAAAGGCCACCGACTTTATATGGCTCAGTTACTCCATTTTTACAGTTCAGGCGAAGTAGGCCCGATTCTGTCCTCAAAGCCTTTCCCTGCTCTCTGTCTCTGACAAGCGTCAGCTTGAGCTCGCATCTGTATCCATGAACTTTGTCCTATTTCCTGTGCAGCTAACGGTGCCTGCCTCGGCCAGTTTTCGCCTGCCTGCCAAGAAGCTGTATTTCACCTTCAAATTATCTCCTTTGCTCTTCAGCCGATGCATTCCTGTCTAGTGATTTAGGTAAACATTTCCTTTAGCTCTCGAGCAAAGGGCTGTCCCCCTGCAAGTAATTCATAGTCCAGCTGCCATGGAAAGTTTTCTGCCTCTTGCATTTTACATAGACACTTAGACGCTTGTGCACGCACATACAGTCAGTATAGAATAGATTCTGTTCGAAAGTCCTTCAGTCCTTCCTTGTGGATAACATAGTTCTTTAAACATAGGATGTTAGATATGATTTGGGATTAGGTTGACTTGACCCCCTAGACTTTTCGTCTCCACATGTAGAGTTAATGTCAAGCCCCCTTCACCCCCTAGTTACACGTCAATTACACGTCATGCTGCTGCGCGCGCATCTATGCCAAGTATTATCTTATAGAACCACCTATATATGATAACTCTAACCAATTATGTTTCTTTTTATTCCTTATTACGCCTAGTTTCGTTTACGTAATTACTATGTCACTTTTCATATCAATTGTTACGCCTCCTACATTCATTTCATTGTAATGTACTTACTATAAAAATGCATGTCTGTCAATAAAGTATCGTACTTCACTTCCTGAACCTTTTCGGTGACGGAACCTGAAGGCCGCGACTCGAGTCGGCCATTTTGGAATAAAGCCCATTCAGAAACCTCTTATACCACGGATTCTGCCTCTTATTATTCTGAGCTATTTGTTTAAAGTTCCAGTATGAAATTCAGTTCGGTAAAGAAGATTTTATTTACCACATAATGGTGCCCGAATAGGGACACTTTCTCATCTCACGCGCCGGCGGTGCGTTGCAGGCCCGGTCTCCTGCCACAGCTGGACGGACCATAACGCGTACCAGCAGGATTTCCTGTAGCTCCCTCCGGTCAAGCGGGTGCGACTGAGGCTGCGATCAACCCAGACGAGGCGGTGAGAAGCGCGAAGTATCCCGACCAGAGCCTAGCTGAGAGAGCAAGATCCGAGGTATACAGAGGCCCACCAGGTTTCCGAAGTCCCGATGTCCAGAGGGTCCGATGTCCGAAATCGAGTTCAGTTTCCGAGGCCTTTCGTTGTGAGCTACTCGGTGAGTACCATCGCCGGGGAGGCGTGTTGACGTGCACATAGGTTGTGCCGGTCAAGACGGATTTGGGTACACAAATCCGGTCTGCACTGTTTAGCAGTGTATATGTACGGTTTAGCCGTATATCAAGTATTCCGAAGTATCTAGTTATTGTCAAGAATTCTGCTTGGTGATTAGTTATGCAGACTGTCATCATTGTTGGTCATTTTTAAAATGTTTAGTGTTTTATTTTTAATGTGTTAAAATGTCCTGCATATTGTGGTATGAATGATTGTTTTATTGTGCTTTGTTCATTATTGTGTTTTTCGTACTAAGTGTGTTCAAGACTAAGTATCAGATCAGTTGTGTTCAAGAGTAAGTACCAGATTAGTTGTCAATATGCCGCTCTTTTCGAAGTTAAGACAGATCACTACTAGAAAAGGGGTGCTTGAAGAGGCAGTTCCTATTCCTCCTAGGGACACTCCAGGGCATTTTATGTACCACAAACATGGCTTAGACGCCATATTATTCCTAGATCTATGGGTGGACTACACCAAAGAGTTACCAGAGAATCAGAGATGGCCCGTAGCTGGGACCTGGGATGCAGACTGTATCATGAAAGTAGAAGAAGAGTTGTGGAAGAGGAAAGCCAGACAGTCACAGAAAGACGCTATTGAATTATGGCGTAAAGAATCGCATAGGCGCACCGAAAAGGCGCTAAGACAGGAAGAGAGAAGTAAAGAAAGTGCAAATAAGGTTCGAGAGAAGCAGTTGATTGAAGAAGGTACACGAGTACAAGCAGAACAAACAGAGAGACAAAGAAATGCCCTTATGAAAGGGATGTATCCCCTTCTGGCCGAAGGATTGCCCCAAGCCACTGCGGCCATACCAAAGGACTTGCCACCCCCATTGTTTCCAATAAAGGTACATCCTACAGGACATCCTAGAACGGCAGAAGATATTTTTCTTTCCTCATATTTAGATGATACAGTTCCCGAATATGCTAACCCCGCACCACATAGACCGGCTGCTGGGGGGGTTCAACGACAAGAGCAGGTATCTGTCCCGGTACCACAGCAAGCTCCGACACAAGTTACGACACAAGCTTCGGCAAGCACATCTGCTTCCGCGTCTGTCCCCGCAACTGATTCTACAGCCGTGTCTACACCTATAGTGGCTGTAGCACGTTCAACGAATCCTTTCACGTCTGACACCTCAGAGCGGGCTACTGGAGGTGCTACTAGCCTTCATTTCACGCCACCCCGAGGGAGTAAATTTTCTTTCCAAGAATCAGTACATGCACGTACGCCCAAACTTATAAATAACCGTACGCTTAAGGATCTTATGGTAGATTGCAGATATGACCCGGTGCCTGGTAAAGAGGATGAAATGATTATAACATCATTACGTATTAGACGAGCTGCGTCGTTTTTAGGAAGGCTACCAGGAATGGCCGCGCATTTAGATAACATATATCATTTTGTCCAAACAGGAAAAGATCCTGAATGCATTAACAGAGCTATGGAGTATCAGAAAGTAGAGATACAGGGAGAATTGTTACGTTTTTTTGTAAATTGTGTGATCAGAAATCAAGACCGACCAGGGGTAGACCCGGAAATAATGCAAACTCTTACTAAATGGAGTCAGAATATATCCGATGGAAAACATGATAGACAGGGAAGTATAGTGGCCATGTGCCGAAAAATCAGGAAAGAAGTAGAACACATACATGCAGAGAGATTGGAAACAGACGAGTTCGAGCAGGATGAAGAGTCCGAATTAGGAGATTCAGGAAGACAGCCAGACACCATAGCCTATGTGGGCAGAGGAAGGTCCTGTAATAATACCGGAGGTTTTTCTGATCCGATACACTCTATACGTCCAACAATAATAAATATGAAATCTCCCGAGCGTTTGTTTCAAGCCGCAGATAAAATACTCCGGGAACGAAGGGGTTACCACCTCCTCGATTCTATGGACGAACAAGAATTAGCAAGGGCAGCTGTTCATTGGATGGACAGTCCCGGTAAATATGGTGATGTAACAGTCGCACACGCGTTTTTGAACCTCAGTCCAGACGAACAACGTTTAGCTGGGATTTATATGATCCAGCAACTTCTTATACAATATAAGAGCCAACATGCTGATCCTGGTCCCTTACCCGATATGTTAACCGAACTACTCACGAATAGATGGAGAGGTTCCAGTAACAAGTTAATCAAAGAAATACTAATGTCACGTAAACAGTACGTTCTTTTTGTAAACGCGGATCCTTTCTCGATCCCCAGCAAAGAAGGAACACCGTACTACATGGATAGACAGAATCCCTTACGAGAAGTGCACCCAATAAAGGGCGATGACAATGAGTTTCATCGTGTATTTGTCTACACACCCATATCAAAAATGGAATTATTAGAAATGAAGAAAGTAGTACCCAGTCATGACAAAGACCCAGCGGGTTTCCACCGAGAAATTAAAGACATGTTACTCATGGGAGAGTACACCTTTCCTGATATCATGACGATACTAAAGGTGCTTTTGCCTGCTGGCATTTATGAAAAACTGAAAGAAAAAGAGTGGGAAGTGGGAGACCAAAAGATAGATTGGTCAGCATTAGCAGAAGAAGAAAGGGCCCGAGCTGCAGGTTCAGGGCTCGGGGATAAAGTTAAACTGTTACCAGGTTTACTAGTACAGGTACTACCACGTTTATTAACTACTAAAAAGGAAGATTGGGGTGCAATCACAGCCTGCAAACAAAAGCAAGATGAAGACACAAGTGATTATTATGCCCGTTTTGAAAAATGTTTTGGTATAAACAGTGGTATAAAAGCAAGTAGTGACTCATATCCACATTTATTTGTGACAAAATTGGTGGAAAATGCATTGCCTCCAGTGAAGAATAGAATATTAAAATTCGAGAGTACTTGGCAAAGTAACACTCCGTCACAAATGCTACAAATGTTACAGTATCATCACAATAGAATTAGGGATGAACAAGAACACGAGCATAGACGCATGAAGGATACTAAAATGAAAATGCTAGTTTCTCAGACAGTACCAGCGGATGGTCACAAAAAGGGTGTGACACATTCAGGAGAATCTGCAGTTCCTGTAAAAGGAACCTGCAATTACTGTAAACAGCCAGGCCATTATGTACACGATTGTCAAGTCCTGAAACGTAATATAGCTACAGGTATTGCAAAAGAGAGACCACGATTAGTTAGACAAGATCAGAATGAACCAGGAGCTATGCAGCATGGACAGTCCATGCCAGTTCAGCAACAGTCTATGCCAGCCGCACAACAGCCCATACAGTTTGTGCCAGCTGCACCACCGTTGCCTGCTGCTGCCACACAAGTAACTTCACGACAAATGTATCAGACCGCACAGTATGAATACCCTGAGTATCAACGTTACGCATGAACCAGCCTAGAGAGGGAAGTTGACTTACCCCTTATCGAGATTCCAGTAGACCAAGAAGGACCTTATGTACATAGCGAATTATTAGGTCAAGACAGAAAATTCCTACTCGATACAGGGGCAAGTCGAACAACCATAAAACGTAGTGAAGTTCCAGGGGCACCCCTCTCAGGCTCTCAAAATGTTTCCCTTGGTTTTTCAGGAAAGCCTATTGTTAATGAAGTAACACAGCCACTTCCGCTTACGATTGGTCCCTTGACACGAACTACTGATTTATTGCTTACCAAATCATGTCCAGAAAACTTGTTAGGTATAAAGACATTGAAAGCCCTAGGGGCTATTATCTGTTGTTCTCCGGAAGGAGTAAGATTGTTTTTACGTGATTTTAAAGGTCACTATGTATCCAGAGACATGGATTCCCGACTACAGAACTTACCAGCGCATCTATGGGCACAAGGCCCTACTGATGTTGGTTGCATGAACATTACACCATATCGAGTCACATTAAAGCAAGGAGTGGTATTGCCACGAATGCGGCAATACAAGTTACCACAAGATGCTGTAGCGGCTTTACTGAAAATAATTGACGAACTTGTTGCCCAAGGAGTGGTTGTGGAAACCAACTCCAATGTATGTAATTCACCGATAATTCCGATTCTTAAACGAACTGATCCTATGGCCCCGCCAGTATATCGATTAGTTATTGATTTGCGTGAATTAAACAAATGCATTGTGCCACAATTTCCTGTGGTTCCTGATATCTCATCATTATTGACAGCTATTGATTCTCAAGCCACATTCTTTACTGTAATTGATCTCAAGAATGCCTTTTTCAGCGTCCCAATAGATCCGGAAAGCCAATATTTATTCGGATTTAGTTTGAATGGACGAAGCTTTAAATTCACCCGCGCTCCTCAAGGATTTACAGAAAGCCCCAGCATCTATAGCCAAGCACTGAAGCGAGAACTTGACAGTATACACATGCCAGTTGACACAGCACTGCTTCAATATGTCGATGATCTGCTGATCACCGCCCGAAGCGAACCCGAATGTGAAAAAGCTTCACTGACAGTTTTACATTTTCTAGCCGACAAAGGGCACAAGGTGTCTCCTTCTAAGCTGCAATTCTGTGTCCAGCGAGTTATCTATCTCGGTCACTCGCTGTCCAAGGAGGGAAGGCAGCTTACACCCGACCGCATCCAGTTAATTGCAAACATGCCAATACCCGAGACACAAAAGGAAGTGCGGGCTTTCATAGGCCTCACTTCATACTGTAGGCAGTGGATCCCTCAATATGCATTTCTAGCGAAGCCACTCATTCAGTTGACAACACAGGAGGCAGCCACGTCGACTGTCCTCCCTTGGACTCAGGAACACACACTAGCTTTTGAAAGCTTGAAGAAAGCCCTATGTCAAGCACCTGTTCTAGCGACACCATGTTACAGCAAACATTTTACAGGCAGCTTACACCCGACCGCATCCAGTTAATTGCAAACATGCCAATACCCGAGACACAAAAGGAAGTGCGGGCTTTCATAGGCCTCACTTCATACTGTAGGCAGTGGATCCCTCAATATGCATTTCTAGCGAAGCCACTCATTCAGTTGACAACACAGGAGGCAGCCACGTCGACTGTCCTCCCTTGGACTCAGGAACACACACTAGCTTTTGAAAGCTTGAAGAAAGCCCTATGTCAAGCACCTGTTCTAGCGACACCATGTTACAGCAAACATTTTACACTTTTTGTTACAGAGCGTGCAGGTACTGCCTTGTCAGTACTCACTCAAGAACAAGCGGAATCATGTAAGCCTTGTGCTTATTTCTCCAGTACATTGGATCCCGTAGCTCAGGCTTTGCCTGCGTGTCTGAAATCAGTGGCAGCAACAGCTTTAGCAATCAGACAAAGCGATGCCATAGTGTTAGGACATTCATTGATAGTACAAGTACCACATGCAGTAGAGGTTCTTGTGAATCGAACGCAAACACAACACTTGACCATAGCAAGACTTACTGGTTATGAACTGACATTGTTTCAGCCCCATATAGAAATCAGACGTTGTAATACACTGAATCCTGCTACACTTTTACCCGTGAGTGGAACAGATCCACTAGCTCATGATTGTGTTGAAGTTATTGAAATAAAGACAAAACCCAGACAAGACTTAACAGACGTTCCATTGTTAGATCCAGACCTGACGTTGTATGTAGATGGTTCGTGCATGAGAACAAGTACAGGAAATTTAGTTGCCGCATACGCAGTCACTACTGACACCGAAGTTATTGAAACAAACTGTATAGATACTTTGTCAGCCCAAGCAGCAGAGCTTATTGCTCTAACCCAAGCCTGTATTCAAGCCACAGACAAGAAAGTCAACATATATACTGATTCACGTTATGCATTCGGAGTCGTACATGACTTCGGGGTGCTTTGGAGAGAGAGGGGTTATTTAACTTCTCATGGAACCCATATTCAGCACGGGTCCCTCATTCATGCTTTGTTAGACGCAATTCATTTACCGACTGCAATATCGATTATGAAATGCAAAGCACACACGAAGGTCACTGATATCATTTCACAAGGCAATGATTTAGCTGACAGAACAGCTAAACAGACTGCTCAGACTCGTACATCCGACATGACAAAGCCAATAGTTCAGACACCAACACAGTGTATGACGATTAAGGATCCCGCACTTGACGTAATTGACATACAGACACATGCCACAGAGGAAGAAATAAAGAAGTGGACTGAACTAGGAGGGATCCAGACAGATCAAGGATGGATGACGAAGGAGAAATCTGTGTGGTTTCTCCCTGATTCCATGGTTCAAGCCATTATAGCTACAGTTCACAGTCCAGCACATTTAGGAGAGAAGGCTATGTTAGACAGCATTCAGCACATTTGGTTTAACAAACATTTACGAGCAGCAGCTAAACAAAAGGTTCGTACCTGTATGATATGTTGTCAGTTTAATCCAGGAAAGAGTGTCCCCGTAGAGCAGGGTGGATTTCAGCCTCCTGATCATCCTTTTGAAGTCCTCCAGATGGATTATATTCAGATGGAACGTTGTCGAGGATTCAAATATGTTCTCGTAGTTGTCTGCGCTCTCTCCCGTTGGACAGAGGCGTACCCTGTATCAGATTACACTGCCCCGACTACTGCCAAGCAGCTAGTTCGAGAATTCTTCCCACGGTACGGTTTACCACGTGTTGTATATTCAGATAACGGCCAACCTTTCTCATCCGAATTAATGAAACATGTTTCACTCTTGCTAGGATATGAGTGGAAATTCCATTGTGTCCGACACCCCGAGGCAGCAGGTCTCGTGGAACGACATAATCAACTTTTGAAAATCAGATTGTCTAAAATATGTCAGGAAAAAGGTGTTGACTGGATAGTAGCCTTACCAGTTGCACTATTTTATATGAGAATGGTAGCACACTCTCGAACAGGGCTATCCCCGTATGAGGTGGTCTTTGGCAGACCACCGAATATGTGGGGGACGCCTATACCACGTAAAATAACTGATGTTGACTGTAATATGCTGACAGATTACCTGGCTTCCTTGATGTCTGCACTACAATCTTGTCGTTCACAGGTAGTCGCAGCCTTTCCTGACAACACTGAGGTGAAACCCCATGACGTGGTTCCCGGTGATTTTGTGCTCGTCAGGAATTTTGATCGGAAAACCCAGCTGGAGCCCAGGTGGAAACTTCCTAAGCTGGTCCTGCTGACAACCAGAACAGCCGTGAAGATCGAAGGGAGAAAGGGCTGGGTTCACTCCAGCCACATCAAGAAATTTCATGGACTTCCTCCTGACACGAACAGTCCTCCCCGTGTGTCTTCCCCCATTGACTCAAAGCTACCTTTGGCTGAGGCCAGTAGCACCGAACTCTATAAGCAAAAACTCAGGTACAGACCTAAACTGTCGGACGATTTGATTGTTTAAGTCCTCTCCAAGGTGAAGCGGTTGAATCTGTCCCGACATGTATCCCTTAGGTCTGAATCATGCAGAGTCCAGAACCATAATGAAACGACATGCTTACTGTAAAGTACTGCGTAGCCACTGTATTGTGACTTTATTAATTTTGTTTTTCTTGAGTCTTATAATAGTTACTGCAAGTATATTGTTGCATATGTATTATCCTGTTTCCAGACGTGCTTTCAATATAACTGATGAACATTCTTTTAGTGACTTACCCCCACATGAGTTGTCCTATAGACTTGCGCTGCGTAATAACACTTTCATTAGTATGTTACATCATTCTCATCAGACTAGTAATGCCACAAATTGTTGGGTGTGTGGTCGACTCCCTCCCTATCAGAATAACAAAGGAGTTCTGCCTTTCTTTCCACATCCGTTCACATATAATGGCACCTGTGGAGCATGGTTTAGTTTATTGAATTCCATAGATTCAAACACAGCAGTTTATCAACACCATTGGATATGGGGAAATCTGAATATAGTGTTATACAAAGTCTGTCACCCTGACAAGGAGGGTCACCCCAGTAGAACAGGAACTGATCTAGAAAATGAAGTGTATAGATTAGGTAATTTTACACCTAATCTCATGATTCTGAATGTCGAATCCGAAGTTGAGCTAATTTTGCCCACCATGTCAGTATTCCCAGTTAAAGGTGAATTATGTGTAAGAAAAGTTGGTTCCATACATATGGGCCATAGCAAATGTGTTACTACAGTAGAATATAGTGATCAAGGTAAATCTTCATTTAGAGCTTCTCGCCATTCCTACTTTATATGTGGTCAGACGGCATATATGCGTCTACCTCTAGATTGGGATGGTACCTGTTACATTGCATTCCTTCTGCCACCTGTTTTCTTAGCTCCTCCTGATTATTATCGAAATACTCCTTTAGTACACAATAGAGAGCGAAGAGATCTCCCAGTTGTCGATTATACTGAGACGGCATGGGACAAGTATGTAGATTTCAATAAAGGTATTTTTCCATATATAGGTACAATTTCAAATAGTAAGCTGATACGTAGACTAACCAAGACTCTTGAAGCTGTAGTGAATGAGACTATAGCCGCCCTAGGCAATCTGACAGAGGAACAATCAGTGATGAGGATTGTTGTCCTTCAAAATCGTCTTGTCCTTGACGTCATCCTGGCCGATAGGGGCGGAGCTTGTAGGGTCATCGGATCCAGCTGCTGCGTATTCATACCAGAAAATTCGCCATCTGTATATAAAGCTATAACACGCCTTCATAAGATTGTGAGCCAGATACACGAGGATCCAGGCACTTGGACTTGGTCCGGGTGGTTTTGGAGTCTGATATCAGCCTGGGGATGGAGAGTTCTATCCTTCTTAGGTATTGGCCTTCTTATACTATTCAGTTGCTGCTTATGCCTGCAATGTGGACCAGCGATTTGTGGTTTGTGTGCCACATCGTGTATTCCGCATCAAGGTTTTCGTTCAAGATCCCGGAAGAAGAAAGAAGAAGAAATGATGCTCCATGAGCAAATCGATAGATTAATGAAGATTGATGTTTCTTGACGGGCAAGTAGGGGACAAGGAGGGAATGTGGAAATGTGGATTTCCCTGATCAGTTATGTCCCCTATCTTGGACCCCAACGGTTCCATATGCATGTTACAAGTACATGTATGTTCTCTCCAGTTCCAGTTTCGAAGACGCAAACACATGTGCGTCCACCGTCAACATGTCCTCTGTCAGATCCGCCATCAATGGGCTGGATATTCGCTTCCTAAGTAGGAAAGGCCACCGACTTTATATGGCTCAGTTACTCCATTTTTACAGTTCAGGCGAAGTAGGCCCGATTCTGTCCTCAAAGCCTTTCCCTGCTCTCTGTCTCTGACAAGCGTCAGCTTGAGCTCGCATCTGTATCCATGAACTTTGTCCTATTTCCTGTGCAGCTAACGGTGCCTGCCTCGGCCAGTTTTCGCCTGCCTGCCAAGAAGCTGTATTTCACCTTCAAATTATCTCCTTTGCTCTTCAGCCGATGCATTCCTGTCTAGTGATTTAGGTAAACATTTCCTTTAGCTCTCGAGCAAAGGGCTGTCCCCCTGCAAGTAATTCATAGTCCAGCTGCCATGGAAAGTTTTCTGCCTCTTGCATTTTACATAGACACTTAGACGCTTGTGCACGCACATACAGTCAGTATAGAATAGATTCTGTTCGAAAGTCCTTCAGTCCTTCCTTGTGGATAACATAGTTCTTTAAACATAGGATGTTAGATATGATTTGGGATTAGGTTGACTTGACCCCCTAGACTTTTCGTCTCCACATGTAGAGTTAATGTCAAGCCCCCTTCACCCCCTAGTTACACGTCAATTACACGTCATGCTGCTGCGCGCGCATCTATGCCAAGTATTATCTTATAGAACCACCTATATATGATAACTCTAACCAATTATGTTTCTTTTTATTCCTTATTACGCCTAGTTTCGTTTACGTAATTACTATGTCACTTTTCATATCAATTGTTACGCCTCCTACATTCATTTCATTGTAATGTACTTACTATAAAAATGCATGTCTGTCAATAAAGTATCGTACTTCACTTCCTGAACCTTTTCGGTGACGGAACCTGAAGGCCGCGACTCGAGTCGGCCATTTTGGAATAAAGCCCATTCAGAAACCTCTTATACCACGGATTCTGCCTCTTATTATTCTGAGCTATTTGTTTAAAGTTCCAGTATGAAATTCAGTTCGGTAAAGAAGATTTTATTTACCACATCACGCATGTACTACTTTGCGTGGTGCAAACGTGATGCAACACTCACATTAATTTGCCCCTGAGTACTTTAGGCTAATCATTTATTCATGTAAGTTCAATGTAGGCTTTCATCTCTACACCCCATGAAGGTAGGGAATGGAGCCTCATTTACAAGCGTATAGTTACTGTTTGTAACTTTTCACAATTAGCAGAAAATCTTCACTACTGGCGCAGAGATCTCCCTATGTGAAAGTATAGGGGATAGTTTAATAGTTTATAAAAGTTTAAAAATAATTAGTAAAAATATTTTAAATATAAATAATAGTGTCAGGAAATTTTACATATTTAATTTACATGTACAACAAAATAAAAAATAAAAAATACTACAGCACCATAAAATTAATTTTAAATTGACTATGTAATTCATTTAAATATATTAAATATCATTTAAATTATTTGTTATAAGCTTCATTAACAAAAATACCTAAAGTAAAATTTGTATATTTCATTATTATATATTATAAATAGACAATAAAGAAATAATTGTTTTTATGTATAAATTGTTTAACATTTAAGAACAATAACATATGTTTTTGAGAAGATCAAATAAAGTCTTATATTTTAACATTATTTCTTATGGGTTGTATTTTAAGTGCCTACTATCAATATTTTAAATGTGAGGCTGTTGCAGTGACAATGGTTGGCCAGAATACATTTAGTACTAGTGTAATCCTTTTGACTGTAGTATCTTTAGAAGTGCAGCATGTGAATAGCGATGGGCTTACTCTTTTGTGGGTGGGTGTATGCTCCTTCCAAGACCCCTCCTTAGCCCTTCCTGAATCCCTCCTTGATCCTCCCAAAGACCCTCTCTTCTAGTAGTAAGTATTCACCAGTTTCCAGCCACTGCCTCCGTCTCCTTCACATTTACTACTAAAAAACAGACGTAAGAGCGCGGAGATCTCTCCACAGAAAGGATAGAAGAGGCAGAGGCGGCGCCTGCTCATGAAGGGTTGAGACTCGTATTTTGTAGAACGTGAGCAGAACTACTAAATATACTACAAAATGCAGTTTGTGAATAGGCCCCATCCTGGGTGATTTACGCTTGGGCCGGTGGTTTTACATATTCACAAACAGTATTGCGCTGAGGTTAGCACTGATGAAAATGCTGAACGACTCACTAATCGTGCACACGTCTGTTTGGAACAGCCGCGTAGCACCAGCTTTTAGTTGTCTGTCACTCTGAGCAACAGGCAAAAAAGTGGAGCAATAAATAAAGAATCATGCAGCAAAGCTGCTCCACACATTGCTCTGCACCTTTTACTCATTTCTGTAAACTGAGTACAAACAAAAATCCGGTGTCAAATGCAATTGTTATTAAAGCCGGGCTGCTATTACAGGTTGTATGTGACCCTGATGCTGCTCAGCACGCTGGCCTTTCTGCAGTGGACTCCATATAATTGCACGTGGCAGTGGACGGTGCAATATCTGCACAGAGACCCTCACAATCAAGAAGTGCACTGGTGCCAGTGGCGTAGCATTAGCCCCCGCAGACACCGCTGCCCCCACAGCCTCCGCGGTGTGGGGGTCTCTGAGTTCCAGGGGGCCTCCTGCTGCCCAATGTGCGGGCAGCGGGCTCCTAGCCTGAGAACTCCTGACTGGGTCCACGGCGTGGGGGTCCCCTTCATGGTTCAGAGCATGAGGGGCCCCTCCATAGTCCAGAACGTGGGGGGCCCCTCAATGCACTTTGCATTGGACCCCCTCAAGTTGCGTTAAGCCACTGATTGCTGCTGCACAATCTCCCACATTAGTTGCTCATTTCATTCCATGGACGCAGACAGAGGTTCAACTGGGCCTGATCAATGGGGAACCACTTGACCATGCTTATTTTTAATTTTACAAAAACAGTTTCCCTAAATGGTGTTTAAAAAAGTCCCTGAATGGTTAACTTCCACTTTGAGGTGCCTCCACTCATCTGGTCTCCAATGCCAGGAAGCCAAGGGAGGGACATAGACCTAAATAAGAAGCATGCCTCCTCATCAGGGCGCGTGCTACATGAAAGAAATGCAAATGTGTGCCAGGGGCTGATCTCCAAATACAAAGCATGCTTGGGAGCCATTAGACCCTTTAAATGATGGGTTCACTCAAAGCTTGAAGCTGAAAAGAGTTTTTTAGAAGTAATGTAAGGGTGTTCCCAGCTGAGTTCTCAAGTGCCTCCTTTCAATGACACTTACAGACAATGTCTGTACTTGGTACAGTCCAATGGCATATTACTAAAATATATTCTTTGATAGTACTTGCTTTATCTTAAATGCTAGGGGCCATATGTATGCACATCTAGTCACAAAATACTGGTCTCAAATTGCCAGTAGATTTTCCACTAGTAATGATTTGAAGGAACCGATCCACGTACTAATATGTCAGTTCTTAAAAGTAAGAAATGTAGTCGATGGCAATCTGACCTATTTTTGGAATATTAATGCCGGGGGGGTGGGTGGCGGGGGTCTCAAATTTCAACTCACTATGATTGGAGGCCGCCGCCGGGATGGTGGCCTGCTGGAGCCAGCAGGCCATCATGTATGTGACCGCCTGCATATACAGTATAGCCTTTTGTAAAGTGCAGCATGTTTTCCTTAAAGGAAAAAAGTTCACCACTTTGTTGCATTCGCATACATTTTACGACTGTATTACCACCTCTTTTGAGGTGTCAGAGAAATGTCAATGTTTTGCGACTAGAATTTGGTCTCAAAGCAATGATACACTAGACACGGATTCAGTATATGAAAGAGAGGTATACAACACTCCCCTTCCGGATACTGAATTGGTATCCATTTGGAATCCAGGAGTCGGAAAATCTTTCACTATCATATATTATGTAGATAATGCCATTTTTAAGTAATTAATTTTGCGCTCACAGTCCTTTGTGTCACAGGTTGGGACTCATTGTGCTATAAATTCACCAATCACTATTCCCCACTGCACCCACCACAATTGAATTATGTGACTCTTTGGTTACACACACAGACAGCAGATGAGATACCAATAACCAACTGAGGTTTTATAAGGTAAAAGACTGCACTACTCACCAATCAAACTTGTATTTATTTAAATGCAGTTATCTGAATGTGAAAGACCAATAAACCTCCATTGTACTTAGGCTCGATGGCCTCATACTTTGTAGGTACAGCCTACAAACAACTCACACTATCTGGCTGTAAAATACCTATTTTGGGGTTACCAAGAACAGACAGAGAGGTTTAGAGTCGGCTCATTGCTGCCCATTGGTTGTCTTTATTGCCATTCTCATTTGCTTCCTTATTATTTGATGGCTTCTCTGTCTATGTTGTGTTTTATGTCCACTGGAACATAGCCTCTACAGCATCCTCTTGACTGGCTGGCTTGTGTTCTTCCACTGCTCACTTTTAGGGAACTACTTTTTTCTTTTTGTTAAAGCGTTCCATAGGACCTGATATCATGGGTAGGACTTGTGCCCAGCAATGACTTACAGTTCAAACACCTTGGATGGTAGTCTGCCAAACGTTTTCCCTGTATATTTCCTATTTTACCGAATCTGTTTTTGTTGTCTTTAGGGCTCTGTGCACTTTACCACTGCTAACCAGTGCTAACGTGCTTGTGCTCCTTCCTTAAAACATGGTAAAATTGACCTAATTGTCACATTTAATTTACTGGTATGTCCCTAGTAAATGGTACCACATGTACTCAGATCCTATAAAGTAAATGTTACTGGTGGGCCTGCAGCATTAATTGTGCCGCCCACTAAAGAGGCCCATTAAAACATGACTCAGGCCTGCCACTGCAGCCTGTAGAGCTGTCTAAAACTGACATTTCGACCTAGCAACATAAGCTTTTTGCCTGGCCTACACATTTAACTTAAATATCACCCCTACATTAGGCCCTAGGGCAGGATTCATGTTTTTTTAAAAAATTAGGACATGTGGGTTTAAGTTTTAAATGTCCGAACAATGACAAGCTTCTAAAGTCGTTGTCAACAGTTGTCAGGTTACCTCTCCCAATGGCTATCACTGGGTTACCTTATTACATTTAATAAAGTACAACTTCAGGATGGGAGCAGGTAGGAAAATACTTATTTGACTCTCTTGAAATCATCTTTTTTTTAAAACAGATTTTATTGAAGGTTTTGTTGACAGTACATCTTACATCCATTTGCATCAACATTGCCTATGGCCAATTTGCAGTTCGAGCATACCATCATAAAACCTAATATAGACATCTACTACAATAGCAACTTTTACACCCCTCATGAGTTGATCCCGCCATGCGAAGAAGAAGTATAGAGAACTATCACATTGCTGGCCGCTTGTTTACGATCTTTCTGGGGATCTTCAGAAATTAATTTGTATTTGCATTCTGAAAAAAATATTATTTGGAAAATGTATTAAAACACTAGGAAATAATATTTTAATCTTAATAAAGATGATTTATAGAAATTAGTTTTAATTGACTAATCATTATTGTGAGAAAACAATCTTATGTTTACCGATAGGTGGCACTGTGCAAGTGAGGCAGTTGCTGCGGCTTCACTGTAGCCTGTGCAGTAACCCCAGTGATTAATAACACACTGATTACAAAATGATGGACACCCGCCTATATACTGTTTTAGTGGTAGAACCCAAACTAATTTTAAAAAATGTGATGTTAATACTGATTTTTCCTCTTTAACACCACCAACTGAACTTATAATTCTCGCACCAGAGACCCTGCAATCTAGAATGGATTTCTATGCAAATTGAAACTGCAATACACTTGAGATTGTGTATTGAAAAACGTGGCCAGGCGTTCTAGGACGGTGATTTAAACCCAGTCCAACTGTTTAATGTATTAAGCTTCCCTATGTCACCATTTTGAATACTCTTCTTCACCACCTTACACTTGAGCACCCTTACTTCATGCACGTTCCCTCTGGAGCAACCTCCCCTGCAAAATTGATAACGTACATTTAATACTGTCTGATTGTTTCACCATTTGACATGAAAATAAAATGCATGGTGATTTACATTATGGTTTGTTGCACTTCCTTGTTTTGTTGTAAATAATGTATTAAGTACTATGAGAGATTACTTTGTTCCTAAGAATGCTCATAAAATTATTGGCTGAATATACCAAATAGGGATATCGATTTATGTCTTTTCAAATTAAGGTCTACGACCAGTGTGTTTTTGTATGGTATCTGTATCCAACCTGTATGCCATCACGGTCAGCCTCAACTCGTGACTCTGCCCCGGTCTTGTGCGACCACATACCCACGGTTGGAGCTTTGTTATTTTTGGTGTAATTTTTCCCTGAAAAATGGAAAAACTAATCATATCTCTGGTTCTACTGATTAAATTGGTGTGGAATTTCTCTTGTGTGTATTTTCACTTTATTATTATTTATATGATGTGTAAATACCTTACACGTTGCCTCTACATTAATTCTGACTGCTTTTGAGGTACCAGTGGGTTAAGCACAGGTTATTTTAGTGACTTTTTGTGGTTCACCCTGTCGTGGGTAGTGTTTAATATTTGAGAGGGGCTTCTAGCCCCTCAACTAATACCCCGATTTTTGCAATGTGTTTTACAGCTCTCTCCCTGTTCTGCTTCTCTTTCCTCCCAAAAATACCAGTGCCTCCTTTGCTCTGTTTGCGCTCTCTCTCTGTCTCTCGCTTGGCTGCTCACTCTCTTGCTTGTGTACATCTTCCGCCACACTCCTTACACTATGGATTTCTGGATCCCTGTGTGTTTCTCCTTCTGCCCTGCTGTCTCTCTTGCGTTCTTCTTCCACTGCCCTGTGTTGTTCGGTTTCTCATTACACCTCCCACTTCTTTTTACAACCCCTTTCTCCGATGTCCCCCACCTCTGCAGTCCTTTATTTAAATATACTTTTCAAAATATTTTTATGGGAAAGCCAGGCAATAAATTGCTGCTAGCCCTCTACAAAAGCACTTTTTCACACTCGCGTTTGTTTTTTTCCGCATTAAGTGGCACCCACTATCTTTCGGTCAATAAAAAATAACTGCCCCAGCGTCATTGTTTGGTGGGCATGTGTGATGAGGCAGGCGTGCACTAGCAGAATGACATGCTTACCATCAATGGACATGCTGATACTGATTAGCATCGCAAAAAGTATTGCCAGAAGCAGTGGGCCCCAAAGACGAGACCAATTGGTTTTGCCAATGCTTGTTTTTAAGCATTTCCATAGGCACAGAGGCATGCTGATTCTGGCTCCAGGGTGTGTGAAGAGGAAGTGGCAAGAACACGTGCTGTGGTCAGAGAGCTTCTCGTGAGATAAGGCACTGCGTCCTCACACGCAGGACAGGCGTGGCGTGAAATTGGCTATAATAAACCCCAAGAGACCGGCTCATGCACGAGCTGTCAATGTTTCTGCAGTGGTTTGCAGGGATGATGAAACTCCTGTTACACGAAGGCCCAGTCCTTCATGCGCTCACCCTGTCAGGACCTGTCCCTCCAGCAAAGCTGGAATTAATTACAGAGCGTGTGAACTGAGTTAATGTTTAAACCACTTCTCACCCATGCCATAGCAAACATGGTGTGGTACCACACACAGTGTGTGTGTCTAGTGTTGGCAGCTTTCAGATTTAAAAGACCAGTAGTGTTAGCAAATAGCAATATTTCACGGGTTGATGAGGACAGTAAGACCTCCTCAGCGCCTGGGTTGGGCTTTGGCCTCTAAAAGAACACATTGGTCACCCACTGCGGTAACTCCCCTCAGAGACTTTGGAAGAAGTTATGTCTGTTGTAGGCTACTTCCAGTCAGCTTCCCACAGTGATCCCTTTCCTATGCTGCTCCTGCAGGCCTTCGGGCCACCCATTGTGCATCATCTTTGGGAGCCGTTAGGTATGGTCTGGGCTACCTCCAGTCAGCTTCTCCCAATGATCCCTTTCCTGTGATGGTCCTTCAAGCCTTCGGGCCCGCCATCATGCATCATGTTTGGGAGAAGTTAAGACTGGACCTAGGCTACCTCCAGTCAGCTTCTCTCAGTGGTTCCTTTCCTGTGATGGTCTTGCAGGCCTTCGGACCAGCCATCTTGCATCGTCTTTGTGAGTAGTTAAGACTGGTCTAGGCTACCTCCGGTCAGCTTCTCCCAATGATTCCTTCCCTGTGATGGTCCTACAAGCCTTCAAGCCAGCCATCTTGCAGCCTTTTGTGGGAAGTTGATGCCACTTTTACTCATGTGCCGCACCAGAGGTCTGCAAAAGAGCAGCTGACAACCCGGCCATCAAATACCCAAATGTTGAGCCAAAAGATCTTAAAAACCATAGGCACAATAATATTTTACCCCAAACCAGTTGACACCATGAAACAGGAGGTTAGACAATTGGATGGCCATTCCAGGAGCACTAGATTGGTCTCAGGCATGGTCTGCAGCCAGTTGTAGCAGGAAGTCATCCCTCCTAACCCTCATGAGAGTTCCTGAGAAGTAGCGGATACTGATTACTGATGAGCAGGCTGGCTTGGGCTTTCAGACCTTTCAGCGGCTTTCAATGCGATTGATTTGATCTTTTCATTTTAAAACGTTTCTGTTCGCGCATGGCTCCCAGTGGCTACTGAAGTTTGATTGTCATTCACAGTCAGTATTAGTCGCTGTGGGTGCGGCTCACTCGCCCGAAGCTGGAAAGCCTCTAACTTTTTTAGGCTGAAGTGAGGTCATTGTCATTAGTGGTGACACCCTGGCTGGACCTTTACCACTTCGCCTGATATTTTGGGCTTTCTTACAGACCAACCCCTTCAACAAAAAGTCCTACGGTGGTTGCCAGCCAGTAATTCAGTTTCAGTGCCCAAATTCACAAAGTTTTGTCATTTTTCTTCTTGACAATGCGTGTTCTCCAACCTGCAAATATGTGAAAATATGGCTGCCACCCAGCTCGTGGCATGGGAAATGCGGAGATGTTTCAGCTGCGCGCCGATCCTTGAATTGGCTCCAAGTTATACGGGGCATGGACTGCAAGGAGCTCGGCTTCATCCACTGGACATTCTACCACTCTGGCCCTCTTCCTTTCTGATCTGGTGATGCCTTATGTGACTGTCCAGCACTGGAAGACATGGGTATAGACTATCAAAGGGATGATGAAGATAAGGATAAACAGCAGGTAGGAAAGGGGGGAGCCCAGGGAGCTAGGAGGCACAAAGTGAGTACAATCCAAGGAAGAAGCAGGCGGCTCAGGAAGGACAATGAATGTCTATGAACAGAGCAGATCCAATGGAATGAATGTTGTTGACCATAGGACGCTGGCAAAGCTGGTGAGGTGGTCCAAGAGATCTAGAAACATCATTAAGTCATGACCTGAGGTTTCTCAAAGGCAAGAGGTCGAGTAAAAGATGGTGGCTCAGCAGGAGTGGTTGCATAGTTTCCAAACCAAGATATGAACTGTCAGGAACCTAATGTTTTCTGAGTGTGACTAAGGGTAATCTAGACTAAAATGGGAACTGGAGACTTCACTGTAGCAGTGCGTGCACATAGAGAGACTCATGCTCACTTTGTGTAGCATCAGTATGATAAAAACATGCGCAGTTATATCAAGAATGAGGACAAAAACACCAAGGAGGTTGGAAGAAAGAGTTTCTCCCCAAAAGGGACCTTTAACTTGGATAACATCACAAGACTAAAATGTAAATTAGGAAAATAAGTAGCATTTCACCTGACCATTGGAAGCCATTCCTAAATTATCATGAGGAGACCTCAAATGCCAGCAAGAATCAGGCAAGAGGCCCTACTAATGCCCAGGGATAGCTGGGATACGAGGAATGCAAACAGAGCCTGCTGCCCAAATGCACCACCTTCCCCTACAGTTTCACCCGGGATTTCTGAGAACATAAAGGAAGATGATGGTGGAGATCTCCTAGAGATGATACTTCTCCCGGGAAATGGACAAGGGCCCTAGTAGGTGCACAGGCGGGGTGTATCGGCATGGGGGTAGTGCAGGGAGGAGGGCTGCAGAAGGATGAAGCACAAACAGGCGCAGCAAGTGCAGTGAGCACCGGCACCGTGAGTGGGAGGACGAAGCGACTCCATTGTCATCTAGGAGTAGAAATAAACCTTGATGTATCATTACTAGTGAGAGGCTCAGGCAGAGACCAGAAGAAAGGTTAGTATCCAGAAGTAGGGTTAGTAGGAGTCAACCACCCACAGCCACAAGCGAGGAGGAGGCGAGTGAGGACAACGCAGATGAAATCCCACGCTGGGGCCCTTTTGTCACTAGTCCGATGCAGGTGGATGGGGGGTCGGGAGATGATTGTCCATGTTTCGTGGTCACGATCCGATCTCTTCAGCACAATCTAACAATCCTCCAAGATTAGAATCCCTAAATCCCAAGAATTCAAGGAGGCACCACAGGAAGCCATGCAATGCTGCAATCTCACTGGTCTTTTATCAAAGCAGCTCTTCAGGGTTGTGATGTCTGCTGAGGTTAGGGACCAGCTGACAATGAAAGCCAATGCTCCACATGTGTACAGATGTTGAGGGGTGGCCATGGCTTACAGACAGCTAGAGATGATCTGGTTAACTCAGGAAGAAAAATAAACAGACACTGGTCCTGAGACTGCCTCTGATGCCACGGTGACTGCATGGTACATGGGCTGCTCCCTGAAGGACAGGACCAGTTGCATTCCATCTGTCAAACTAGGCTTGTCCAAATTAGTCACAGAAGGAAGCCATTGTTTAGAAAAGATGGAGAGAAAGAATCAACAGAAAGCAAACGTTGGGGCTGATCTGTCATTTGGTGGATAGGGAATCTGTTTGTCAGGGTATTTGGCTGCAAAAGCAACAGAGTGTCCTGTGCGTAAACTCCCTGTCTGCCCACTTGATTCAAAGATGGGCAGATCCTAGGCTTTCTGTAAGGGGGGCCCTCGTTGGATCGGTCGATGGAAAGCTTACTCCCAAGGCTCGATGGAGTGGGAACTGTCAGAGTAAAGTCATCACCCTGTCAACTCTAGAGGAATTGGGGCGTTTTTTCAATTCTAGCTGTTACTGCCAGGAAAAGCCTTACAGTGAAAGACAGGAAAAAGCAATAATGACCAACATATCCTGGGAGAAAACTCACAGGTTCTGGGGGCATTCATTGTTTGTTTTTATATTAGATACAAACGCCAGTTTTCGTTTCAAGATACAGAGAGGAACGCTGGGTTTCTGGGCATCTTTGATGGGCAGAGCACCTTTGCAACTTAATGTCTTCCACTGTCCCAACAGACACTGCACGGCTGATCCCACAGTAAATAAAGTCCCTCTGTCTGCCCAAAGCCAATCCTTGCAGCAGCAGAAGTAAGAGTGCAGGGTGGGAGGAGGCGTGGCGATGGTAAGAGTAAGGGGTCAAGGGAGCGAAGGGGGTCAGTTTTTACTCCACCAGAAAACTCCTTCTCTCTCTAGGTCACTAGAGGAAGGACTGCCTGACGCATCCCCAGGTACCGCAAGAGCGACCCAAGGAACCCAGCTTTCCAATTCCTTCTCCGCCTCCTCTACCTACTAGGACAAGGCAGGAGAAACTGGCTGTGGACACTTATTTCAAGTAGATCAAAAGGGGCTGTAACCCTCATCTGTTCAGGATGGCAGGTCCAGCCCTGTCTGTTCATACTGAAGCCTTGAAAGGCTCTAATTTCCTTTCTTCTCTCAGACAAAACCAGTTCATCCAGCTTTACTAAACACTGCATGAAAATACTGCTGTTTGCTCTGTTTATATCCTTAAGCCGCGCACTGCTCAGTTCCTTACCCCTGGTAAACGTTTAGAACAAGATCTGTTGCACACAGTGAGCTGTAGGTGTACTGTAAACCTTAAGGCGCTCACGTGGATGTTTCTGTTGAAACTGAAAATGCGGATTCGGTTTCCTCGGGTTGACGCCCCCCCCCCTCTGGTGTGTTTGAAGCTCTGATCCTTCCATAGATGCATCTGCTGTCTTGGAGCAGGCTCCCGTTCCCTGCTGGTTCTGACATGCCAGCTGAGTGGGATCCATCCTCATTATTAACTGATGAAGATATCTCTGGGCCCCTTGAAAAGTCTTCCTCAGGAGCTCCAAAGTCACCTCCGATCAGAAGTTGAAAGAATCAGGTTGATTCTCGGATTGCTCATTTGAGGTGAAGCTGAACCTGTAACTGCCACTGCTAAGCAGCCATGAAAAGCAAACATTAAGAACAACCACCCTCCCAGCATTAAAAGCCCCTGTGGTCCTTATAAGTCACCTGTGATAATCCTTCTCCTCTTGGCACCAGTTCCAAAACTTCATGAAAAAAGAGTGACCCAGCCATGGCAGAAACTGCAAACACCAAAAGACTCCCATCAGAACACTCTCTTGATTTACTGTCTCTCTGTTTAGGAAAAAGACACTTAAACACAAACTAGTCATATTAGTGGACATAACATAAGTACCAACACCTCAGTCCACACAGCCACGGGTGAGACGGGAGAGATGATGTTCAGCCTCTGTGTCTTTAATAAAATCCAGACTCTTCTTACACAGATGCTTGGGGAATCTGCCTTTTATGACACCAGTGCAGGCTGCCATGATGCATGTTCAAAGCCCCACAAGAAACAGGAAACATGCTCCAATGGGCTCAAATAAAAGGTATCAATGTTCCCACTGAGCCTCTCTCAAGATATCTTCCAAATGTTCCCCCGAAAGGAAGACTTTACTCGCCTTTGGCGACCTCCCTTTGGGGCTTATTTGCGGGACTTTGGCATAGGGCAGGGCAGCAAGTTGTCTTACGGCGCGGCCCTACGCCTGAGTGAAAGGGCAAGAATGCATCGTATTTATGCAATACAGTACACTCCAGTCCTTACCCCCTGAGCTGGTGCCGTTTCAACAACCTAGCGCAGACACAGGCAACCGTGCACCATGGTGCACGAGTGCCTCTGCCATGTGCAGGAAGAGAAACCTTCCTACTCAAAAGGAATCCATAGAGGGGTTTCCTCTTCCTGTGTGTGCTGCAGAATACAGCACACATACAAAGAGGAGAAAATGAGGAGAAATAAACATATTTCACCTCATTACACCTCACCTCGGGAGACGTACGTAATTGGCGCTTGGACAGGTTTACATGATTTTGTAAATCTGGGACAGCGTCAAAATCCATGGGTGTTGAGTGGGAAAACCCACCGCAACGCCCAAGGAACACCTCCCAGGTGCAGAGTGAGGAGACGCAGCGGTTTGTGCTGCGTCGCCCTACTCATGCTTTGTGAGGGCACTTAAAGCCACACAGAGTGGCTTTACGTGGCTTCATAAATCAGATTGAGAGTCCTGCGTCACGCATATACCACTTTATTTGGTAAAAAAGTGATGCAAGTCTCCATAAATAAGCCTCTAAGTGTGCATTAAAGTGACTCAAACCCATGCCATCTTTACTCAAAATCATCCTGACCCATCTTGCAATCTTAGTAGGACAGAGTGACGCGCACAATTCACATAGGAAAGTGGAACTTGAAAAAAAACATTCCCAGATAGGTGGGAGAACAGCTATGTGGAGGACATATTGAAAGCTTAATTTACAAGGACGTCAATGTGCTTGCTCATATCTCAATAAGAACAGAATTTGAAATAAGGAAGTGCCCAGCCGCCTTCCCCATGACAACTTCTGCGAAAGCTTAGCGCTTATCTGGACCATTTATAACCACAAAAAACTGTTAGTAACTGAGTCTGTTTTGTTAAAGCATACAGTAGTGGAGAACAGCGGTATTGCTCTTAACAAGAATAACATCTTAGGCAGAACTGACATGTTTGCAATATTTCACTATCGATAGGCCTCATTTATTGATCCAGTACAAGAATGCGGCGCACCCCTGCGTTTCGGCTAGCACTGGCGCTAAAGACGCTGCCTAGCACCAGCGCAGGCACCCTAGCGCCATGTTGCATGGGGGCCTGCGTTGCAGGGTTGATTGTTTATGTGCAGGAAAGGACGCCTTCCTGTGCATAAAGAATCTTGAAGGGTGGTTTGCTGTTTCTATGCGTGCTGCACAACTCAGCACACATGGAAAGAGCAAAATACGAGGAGGAATGAAACATTTCTCCTCGTATCGCCTGCTTCAGACCAGGTTTTCCCTGGTGATATTTTTGGTGCTGCCACATACCTTGTAAAAATGGGGAAGCGTCAAAAATAAATGGGTGTTGCAGAGGAACGCTCACCACAACACCATTGCCTACCCCTTTCACACGTAGTATAGTGTGAAAGGGTGCCTTATTTACAAGGAAGCATTAAGCCACATTAAGTGACTTAACACAGCCTTGGAATATGACAAGAACTTAACACCACCAGAACATTGGAAAAAGTGACGTTCTGGTGGTGGTAACTCCTTGTAGATATAACCCAAAGTTAGAAATCTACGCGAGGGCCATTGTTCAAGTAACCAAAAAATGAATATGACAATCACATAGAACTGTCCTTAGGTTTAGGCGGCCTGCACAAACAGAAGCCCGTTCATCCAAAGAGCTAGTCTCAGCCCTTCATCTTTCATCGTCATCAAAATACGAGTGGAAAAATACAGTGCAAAAAGTAACTCATTGCTAATGATTCCATTGCTTCAGGCATTGTTGCTGACAGATTACTTTCATGCTAATTTGTGGTGGTGACTACTGCCCACTAGCTTACAGTAACCGGAAAGTTGTGTAGTGTTGTCAGCAGTTTCTGCTCCTCATTCTGTTATTCCTCTCTTGTATTAAAAAGCAGCACTTCAGATGGACTCACACCACTTCTCCTTCAGAAAACCCACCGTACATAAGTACACTTACCGCCGCCACCGTAGAAGATGGAACAAAGTCACCGAAGACCATCTCACTTCCGCCCTCACCAGTACCCCACCACTGCCGCCGCCTGACGCCAACACCGTGACATGCAACCTCCACCGCTGGATCATGGCCTGCACCAACGCCCTTGCCACCCTCAAGAAAGCCAGAGGGTAACACACCTAGAAAGCAAGCTGGTTCACCACTGCACTCCAAGAATCCAAGTGCTCCTGCAGACGCCTCAAAAAGAAATGGAGGAACAACAAATCCCCAGAAGCAAGCACTCCCTACAGAGCAGACCACCTCATCAAATCCACAAAAATGAACTTCCTCCAAGACATAATCCTCACCAATGCCCACAACTCCAAGAAACTCTTCCCCATCATCAAGGAGTTCACCAATACCTGCAGTGAAACAAAAGACGTCATTCCCTCCCATGTGCTCTGCAACCAACTCAGCACCTTTTCTCACCTCAAGATTAAGACGATCTACGACAGCTTCGACAACCAAGACCTCTGCACCACTCCTGCTCCCACCCCTAGCGACACCACCCAACAGGCCTTGCTCATCTGGACCCCGCTCATGACAGAAAACACCTTAAAGACCATGATGAGCATCCACTCTGGAAGCACCCTCAGACCCTTGCACACCCCACATCTTCCATGTTGGACCCGGCCTCGTGGCGTGGTCCCGAACCCTCCTACCAGACTAAAACGGGGGCTACCCGAACCCTTCGGGGTCCCCCTGGATTGTACCCCGCTACCCTTGAGCCGTCGCGGCACGACCCGCCCCCGGCCTTGGTCCCCGCGAAGCCCTGACCTCAAGGCGCCAAGACCTGACCGGAGGGGGTCGAGTGGCCACTCCACAGATTCCGGAGGAGGAGAGTTTCGATGGGGCCTCCAGCCGTCCCCCGACGCCTGGTTGCGATCGCCCTCCGGCCTCCCTGGGCGCTGGCTCCACCCCCCGCTGGGTGTCTGGACGCTCTTCTCCCGGCCCCTCCGACCTCCCCAGGTGCGAGGGTCCGGACATCAAAGGGCTCCAGTCCTATATCTGGGGCAGCCCAAAACCAGGACGGCAGTTGTATCCTGGAGTCGAGAGCCCTGCTGATCGGATCGCGGCTGACCCTACGGAGAGAGACTCATTGCCTGGAACTTGGAACTCGAGCCCTGCTGACTGCGTCGCGGCTCCCCCTTGCTGAGAAGAAGACCCTCACGGAACATCGGAGCCCTGCTGACCTCGTCGCGGCTCGACCTCACAGAAGTAACCATCGGAGCCCTGCTGACCTCGTCGCGGCTCGACCTTGCAGAAGTAACCATCGGAGCCCTGCTGACCTCGTCGCGGCTCGACCTCGCAGAAGTAACCATCAGAGCCCTGCTGACCTCGTCGCGGCTCGACCTCACCGAGGCAACCCTCCGAGCCCTGCGGACGACGCCCCGGCTCCCGGAAACCCCCCCAGCTCGAGGATTGAGAGCTGGGCGCAGAGTGTACCAGGCTGGTACTGAGACTGTCCCGCTACCCCGTCCCTGAACGACCCTGAGACTCTTTGGGATCCCTCGATCCACCTGTAAATATTGCCACAGAAACCTGCCTTTTGCATACCCATAAAGACTTGTGAGAATTGATACCCTTGTTGTGTCCCTTTGTGGTGGTGAGGTTGCTTGGCTGGTATGATCATAGGAGAAGGACCTCGCCCAGGAGGCTTCTCAGCGGCGCTCGGCTACTTTCCTACGGAACGGTGGCTCTCGGGGTGGTCAGTCCGACACCCTCTGATTCCCCAGAGAGCGCCCTTCTAACATTGGTGGCCAGTGGTGCGATCCGAGCCCGACGCAAATCGTACAGCGAGTAACTCACCCACTACCTACCCAGACACAGAGTAACCATGAGCAACCAAGAGACCACTCCAACCGCGGAGTTCCAACAAGAACGGTTGGAGGAAGATACCCATAAGGAGCTAAAACAGTTTTGTAAAGACAAGGGCATCACGACCACCGGATTAAACAAAAAAGAGGACCTGCAAAAAGCCCTAAAGGCCTGGGTAGAGTCCGAAGCGGCCTCCCCCCAAACCGTAGAAAACCCGGTGCCAAACGTGCACCGGCAACCAACCGCAGCCCCGGCAGATGGTTGAAGAACCAGCATGGAGACCGGCCTCTCCCCGGAAGAGATACGAGAACGGGAGAGGGTCAGGACCCACGAGTTGGAGCTCGCCCGACTCCGCCTGGACGGCGAACTCCTACTAGCCGAAAATAAATTGGCCCCAGAGCAATTGACATTGTTCTGCATTCTGTCCATCAATTGTTGTTTTTGCACTAGAGCAACTGCGGCTGCAAGAAGAAATAGAGGAGAAAAAGCGGCACCGAGAACTGGAGGAGAGGAGACTAACCCTCGAGCATGAGCGGGGCCTCAAAGAACTTGAAATTAAGTCCAAGAATGGGGAGACCGGCACCCCCGGAAACAGGGACACCCCCCCCACCGGCCGAGGCGAAGGTGCATATCCCCAAGGATGTCGTCAAAGAGTACTACAAGAACGACAACATCCAACAATGGTTCAAGGCCTACGAGGTCGCCATGACCGCCCTCAGGTACCCCAAAAAGATTGGGGTGCCGGCCTATGGGGACGGTTCCTCAGCGAAGGCAGAGACACCCTGCTACAGCTCCCAGACGTGGTGATGACCTCTTATGACCATATGAAGGAGGCCCTGCTCACCCGCTATGGTCTCACCTCAGAGATGTACCGCCAGCGCTTCCGGGAGTGCAAGAAGCTCCCCGGTACCACCTGGGTGGAATACGTAGACTTTTTCAGCAGAGCCCTGGAAGGTTGGATCAAGGGCAGCAAGGTCACCTCCTACGAACAGCTGTTCGACCTCATTGTATGGGAACACCTCTCCAATAACTGCTTAATCGAGCGGAGACAGCACCTCCTCGACAGCAAGCTGACCGAGCCACAGAAGCTGGCCACCGAGGCCGATCGATGGGTGAACACCCGGGTCCCTCGGAACTCGATGGGGGAGTACCAACGGAACACCACGGGGCCCCCCCGCCAGCGTGGTGGAGGAGGAGGATCGAACAGGAACAGAGACTTCCCAGCAGAGCCGCCCCGGAGTCCCCCCCGGGGACCGCCCCCGAACCGCACGTCCCCGACCCTCGCCCGAAGAGGGGCCCCCCTAGCCCGACTAGGACCTCGACCGACGGTAACGTGCTACAACTGCCAACAGCCAGGGCACTATGCCAGTGACCCAACCTGCCCCGTGAACCGACGAGCTGGGACCGACGAGCTGGGACCACCGGGCCAACCCCCGCCAGTTGGCGGCCGCTGCACTGGGGGAAGGGGGAGAAGAGGAAGAGAGCTACGACGCCGGGCCAACTGAGTGGGAACCCGCCGCCATGACCTTGGTATGCCTGGGCAGCCGGGAAATGGTACCCCGGGCTCCCATCCCGAGCAACACCCAGAAGTATCAACAGTGGGTCACCATTAATGGACACCGGGCCGAAGCCCTCCGCGACACCGGAGCCAGCGTGACAGCCGTCCGCTGCCACTTGGTGACCCCTGAACAGATCATGCCGAATGTACTATGCCCCGTCCGGTCGGCAGACAACACCGAGAGCTTGTGCCAGATGGCCCGGATCCCCTTCGAGTGGGGGTGAGTGTCGGGCATGCTGAAGGTGACCGTCCGCGACGACGCCCCCGTAGACTGCCTCCTTGGGAACGACCTGGAGAGTTCCCCCTGGGCCCACGTCGAGCGCCGCGAGCATCTGGGGATGCTGGGACTGCCCGAGTGGGCCTGCGCAACCACCCGGTCCACGACCGCCCGGGCCATCCGGCCGAGCGTAGCTGCTCCCCCCGAAGAGCCGGAGTGGCCCGAGCCACCACCTCCCTCCGTCGAAGAAGAAGCCGACGCCGAGTCCGGGCCGCCAGAACTCGCCCCGGACGAGGTCGCCGCGCTCGGCGACCTCCCCGAACTCGCCCAATGGTGCCAAGAAGGTGGCCCCACAAGGGAGCAGTTCCGCCAAGAACAGAAGACCTGCCCCTCCCTCAAGGGGACCCGACAGCAAGCAGCCGCCCAGGCCGCCGGAGATCAGACGGGGACCCACTGGGTCTATTGGGACAATGACCTCCTCTACAGCGAGCAGAAGACCGCAGAATTGGGGGCCAGCCGAGTGCTGGTGGTCCCCCTCCGATTCCGGGACTTCCTCCTCAATCTGGCGCATGATGTACCCCTCGCCGGGCACCTGGGGCAAGACAAAACATACAGCCGCCTGGTGACTCACTTCTACTGGCCCCGAATGCAGAAGGACGTGGACAATCATTGCCGAACCTGCCCGACCTGCCAAGCCAGCGGGAAGAGTGGGGGAAGGGTCAAAGCCCCTCTCCAGCCCTTTCCAATAGTAAACACCCCGTTCGAGCGAGTGGGGATCGACATCGTGGGGCCCCTGGACCCCCGAACCTCCCAAGGACATCGCTTCATCCTCGTCCTGGTCGATCATGCCACCCGATACCCCGAGGCCATCCCTCTCCGAACAGTGACGGCCCCCGTGGTGGGCCAGGCCTTGATGGGAATCTTCTCCAGAGTAGGGTTCCCCCGGGAGGTGGTGAGCAACCGAGGCACAAACTTTATCTCCAAGTATATGCGGTCCCTGTGGCAACAATGCGGGGTCACCTACAAGTTCACCACCCCGTACCACCCCCAGGGGAACGGACTAGTCGAACGATTTAACCGAACCTTGAAGGGAATGATCAAAGGCCTGGAGGAGCCCCTGAGACGCAAATGGGACGTCCTGCTGCCCTGCCTCCTGTTTGCCTATCGGGAAGTCCCGCAGGATTCTCTGGGGTTCAGCCCCTTCGAACTCTTGTACGGACACCCTGTCCGAGGCCCCCTCAGCCTGGTCAAAGAAGGCTGGGAGACCACCGTCCAAGATTCTCCCCCCGACGTCTACCGGTACCTCCTGACCCTGCGAAACCAAACCCGGAAATTCAGGGAACTGGCCAAAGCCAATCTCGAGGCCAGCCAGGAGGAAATGAAACGCTGGTATGACCAGAATGCCTCCTCCATCGAGTTCGAGCCAGGCCAGCAGGTCTGGGTCATGTCGCCCATCGACCCCTGTGCCCTCCAAGACAAGTGGACCGGGCCCTTAAAGGTGGTCGAGAAGAAGAGCCCCGTCACCTACCTGGTCGACCTGGAGTCCCCCAGGAACCCCCTCCGGGTCCTCCACGCCAACAGGCTCAAACCCCACTTTGCCCGAACGGAACTTAGCCTGCTGATGGCTACAGACGATGGGGCCGAAGACGACTCCGAGCCCCTGCCCGACCTCCTGAAAACCTCAGAAAAGGACGGCTCCGTAGAGGGAGTCATCCTCTCCGCCACCCTGACTCCAGAGCAGCGCCAAGATTGTCAAGGACTGCTGCATCACTTCGCTGCTCTCTTCTCCCTCACTCCCGGAGTCACCCGATGGTGCGTCCATGACGTCGACACCGGGGACAGCCCCCCCGTGCGACACCGAGCCTACCGGGTCCCCGAACGGGTGCGGGCCTGCATTCACGCCGAGGTCGCCAAGATGTTGGCCTTGGGGGTCATCGAACCCTCCGACAGTCCCTGGGCCAGCCCTGTGGTCCTGGTGCCGAAAGCTGCCGCCCCCGGCACCACCCCGGAGCTCCGGTTTTGCGTGGACTATCGGGGATTGAATGCCGTCACCAAAACCGATGCCCATCCCATTCCTCGGGCAGATGAACTGATCGACCGCCTAGGAGCAGCCCGCTACCTTAGCACCTTTGACCTCACCGCCGGATACTGGCAGATCGGGCTCACCGCAGGCGCCCAAGAGCGTTCCGCTTTCTCCACCCCCGATGGCCATTACCACTTCCGAGTGATGCCCTTCGGCATGAAAAATGCCCCGGCGACCTTCCAAAGACTAGTGAATAAGGTACTGGCCGGCCTAGAAGCGTTCAGCGCCGCCTACCTGGACGATATTGCGGTGTTCAGCAGCCACTGGCCGAGCACCTAAGGTACCTCGGGGAGGTCCTGACCGCCCTCCAAAGGGCAGGACTCACCGTAAAAGCCAGCAAGTGTCAGATAGGCCAAGGATCCGTAACCTATCTGGGACATCAAGTGGGGAGCGGGCATGTGGCTCCCCTCCAGCCAAAGATCGACGCCATCGTGGCCTGGGAGCCCCCAACCACCCAAACCGCTGTGAGGGCCTTCCTGGGACTCACGGGCTATTACAGGCGGTTCATTCAGAACTATGGAAGCATTGTGGGCCCCCTCACGGAGCTCACATCAAAGAAGCAACCAAAGAAGGTGCACTGGACGCCCCTCTGTCAGGCGGCCTTCGAGACCCTCAAGACAGCGATGTGTACCGCCCCCGTGCTACGAGCCCCCGACTACAGCAAAGAGTTTGTGGTACAGACGGATGCCTCGGAGTACGGAGTCGGGGCTGTCTTGTCCCAAGTGAACTCTGAGGGGATGGACCAGCCGGTGGCCTTCATCAGCCGGCGCCTGCTGGCCCGGGAGCAGAGATGGAGCACCATTGAACGAGAGGCCTTTGACGTGGTGTGGGCCCTCAAGAAACTCCGGCCCTACCTCTTCGGCACCCACTTTCGGGTCCAAACCGAGCACTGACCCTTGCGGTGGTTAATGCAGATGAGAGGTGAGAACCCGAAGTTGTTGCGATGGTCCATCTCTCTGCAGGGGATGGACTTCACTGTAGACCATCGGCCCGGCAATGACCACGCCAACGCCGACGGCCTGTCCCGCTTCTTCCGCCTCGGCGAGGAGACCACCCAAGACGATGGATGACTCTCCCTGCCTTCAGCTGGGGGGGACGCCTGTTGGACCCAGCCTCGTGGCGTGGTCCCGAACCCTCCTACCAGACTAAAACGGGGGCTACCCGAACCCTTCGGGGTCCCCCTGGATTGTACCCCGCTACCCTTCAGCCGTCGCGGCGCGACCCGCCCCCGGCCTCGGTCCCTGCGAAGCCCTGACCTCAAGGCGCCAAGACCTGACCGGAGGGGGTCGAGTGGCCACTCCACAGATTCCGGAGGAGGAGAGTTTCGATGGGGCCTCCAGCCGTCCCCCGACGCCTGGTTGCGATCGCCCTCTGGCCTCCCTGGGCGCTGGCTCCACCCCCTGCTGGGTGTCTGGACGCTCTTCTCCCGGCCCCTCCGACCTCCCCAGGCGCGAGGGTCCGGACATCAAAGGGCTCCAGACCTATATCTGGGGCAGCCCAAAACCAGGACGGCAGTTGTATCCTGGAGTCGAGAGCCCTGCTGATCGGATCGCGGCTGACCCTACGGAGAGAGACTCATTGCCTGGAACTTGGAACTCGAGCCCTGCTAACTGCGTCGCGGCTCCCCCTTGCTGAGAAGAAGACCCTCACGGAACATCGGAGCCCTGCTGACCTCGTCGCGGCTCGACCAAGCAGAAGTAACCATCGGAGCCCTGCTGACCTCGTCGCGGCTCGACCTCGCAGAAGTAACCATCGGAGCCCTGCTGACCTCGTCGCGGCTCGACCTCGCAGAAGTAACCATCAGAGCCCTGCTGACCTCGTCGCGGCTCGACCTCACCGAGGCAACCCTCCGAGCCCTGTTGACGACGCCCCGGCTCCCAGAAACTCCCCCAGCTCGAGGATTGAGAGCTGGGCGCAGGGTGTTCCCGTACCAGGCTGGAACTGAGACTGTCCCGCTACCCCGTCCCTGAACGACCCTGAGACTCTTTGGGATCCCTCGATCCACCTGTAAATATTGCCACAGAAACCTGCCTTTTGCATACCGATAAAGACTTGTAAGAATTGATATCCTTGTTGTGTCCCTTTGTGGTGGTGGGGTTGCTTGGCTGGTACGATCATAGGAGAAGGACCTCGCCCAGGAGGCTTCTCAGCGGCGCTCGGCTACTTTCCTATGGAACAGTGGCTCTCGGGGTGGTCAGTCCGACACCCTCTGATTCCCCAGAGAGCGCCCTTCTAACATTCCACAAAACCGCCCAGCCCGAACTATGCCAGACGATCTACTGCTCCCTTGAAACCGCCCCATTCCCCAACAACTGAAAACATGACGAAGTCAACCCCCTCCTGAAGAAACACTTTGCCGACCTGATGGATCTCAAGAACTTCAGGCCTGTCTCCCTGCTTTCATTCTCAGCCAAAGT
This sequence comes from Triturus cristatus, assembly GCF_964204655.1. Classification (NCBI taxonomy): domain Eukaryota; kingdom Metazoa; phylum Chordata; class Amphibia; order Caudata; family Salamandridae; genus Triturus; species Triturus cristatus. Next base: position 34,089,170 of record NC_140590.1, on the reverse strand, counting down.
CATTGAGAAAGCTGTCAACGCCCAGCTAGCAAACTTCATAGAAGCCAACAATGTCCTAGACCCCTCCCAATTCGGATTCCACAACAGCCCCAGCACCAAGAGCACCCAACTCGCTGCCACTAACGACATCCTCTTCCTCCTCAACCAGGGCCAAACGGCAACCCTCATCCTCCTGGACCTCTCAGTGGCCTTCAACACCATCCCCTACCGCACACTGACCACCAGACTACACGATGCCAGCATACGCAGAAAGGTCCTTGACAGGATATACTAATTTCTCACAGGCAGAACTCAGCGAGTCAGACTACCACCCTTCCTCTCGGACCCAACAGAGGTCAGATGTGGAGTGCCCCAGGGATTCTCCCTCAGCCCCACCCTCTTCAATTTCTACATGGTCCCCTTGGAACCATCATCAGAAACCACAGGCACAACATCATCTACTATGCCGACGACACTCAGCTCATCCTCTCTCTCACCAAATAACCCAACATCACCAGGTACAATTTCCAAGAAGGGATGAAAGTTGTCACCAAGTGGAAGAAGAAGAGCTGCCTGAAACTCAACTCTGAGCAAACAGAAGTCCTCATCCTTGGCTGCCCCCTTCTACCTGGGATGACACCTGGTGTCCCCCTGCCCTCTAAACCCCACCCACCCCAACAGACCACGCACAAAACCTCAGTATCATACTAGACCCATCGCTCATGATAAACCGCCAGATCAACGCCGTATCCTCAGCCTGTTACAACACCCTCCACACACTCCGAAAAACATTCAGATGGATCTCACTCGAATCCAGGAAAATGGTCATGCACGCCCTCATCAGCAGCAGACTGGACTACAGCAATCCTCTGTACGCCGGAATCAACAAGAAGCTACTTTGCAAGCTACTGACAATCCAGAACTCCGCAGCCAGACTGATCCGAAATATCCCTTGCCACCATAACATCACCCAACACCTCCACGATCTCCACTGGCTCCCCATCGAAAGAAGAATAACCCTTCAAGCTCCTCACTCATGCCTACAAGGCCCTCCACAACATTGGACCAGCATACCTAAATGACCACCTCTCCTTCCACGCACCCAAGAAACACCTCCGATCAGCTGACCTCTCTCCGGCCACCATCCTGCCTACCTACAAGCCCTGAAAGGGAGGAAAATCCTTCTTCTACCTCGCAGCCAAGGCCTGGAATGACCTCCCTCTCCACCTCCGACAAACTTTCCACACTGCTGCAGTTCAGGAAGGACCTCAAGACCTGGCTTTATGGATGATCCCAGCACTCAATGGAGCAGCGCCTTCACAAGCCCTAGCACCTTGAAACCCTCCCGGGTGAGTAGTTGCACTTTACAAACCCCTGATTGATTGATTGAGAGGGTGGAACCTGGCAACACAAGATGGCTGCTCTCTAAGTGAGCTCTAGAGGCCAGCAAATGATGCCGCCATCAATACAGTGCTTAATTATTGAAAAACTAAGTGCCATGGCACTTGTTGGAAGGCTGCTGCAGCCTGCATCACCTATACCCCGTCAGAACTGTCAATAACAGTGCCAACATAGCACCCAAACATTGACATCCTAAACGTTTGACAATTCAGGTGATTTCCGGCCCCACAAAGCTGTGGCCTAAAGGCTAGGGCAGCCGCTCTCGAATCTGGGGAACCAGGTTCGAGACTCAGCAACAACACTCAACATCCTGTGATTCTGGGCAAATCACTTAATCTCACTGCGCCTAACAAAAATGAATGTGTCTTTATGTAACACAACTGGTACTCATGTAAAGTGCTCTGATACCTTTGGCTCAAGTTTGCGCTATATAAAACGCCAGAAAAAAAAATGATATGCTGGTTTTATTTATTTTCACTGTGTATTGACTTAATAAACACAGTTGTTGTGTTCATCTCAATATTAAAAAAGACAATGCCACCATGTGGTGGGCTGTCACTAGAGCTGGTGATGACAATTAAGTGTCGGTGCCAAGCACCGGAAACCACAGGCGCAAACTAAGAACTGCATCAATATCCACGAGGCCTGATGGCGACCTGTAACCGATATGCATTACTGGTGACTGGTGAACCCTAGAATGGCACTGGAGACTGCGACAACAACCCCAAGAACAGTGGCTAGGCTAGGATTGCACGCTACCACCCTCTGCTGGTGAAGTTTGTAAAACCAGGGGACCACCTGGCCAGGCATCAGTGGGAGAAAAGGAGAGGAGACACATTGGAGAGACTGGACAGCGAGGGTGGACCACCTTGGGCCCTGAGAGGTAGAAAAAAGAGAGAACAACCTGGGAGACCACCCACGGACTGCACAGATGACAGCGGCATAGGGCAGAGGTCAGGGTAGAGGTAGAGGTCAGAGCGACACTGCTGGCCAGCTGGGTGGGAGAACACAGTCAGACCAGGAGACAGACCCCAATATAATCACCCACAGAAAAGGGTTGTGAACAATCGAAAGGAGACCAGCAACCCCTCCTGCACCCCCCCCCCTGAACAGAAGCGGAACAGACATCACTGAGGTGAAGGAAGAAATGTTATGGGGAGCAAAGAGGACCTTTACCAAACCCACTGACCTCTTAGAACCAATCAAGACCACTCTGGTGGAAACATTCACGACCTTGGCCTAACACAATGTGGACGTCCCATACAACATGGACGTCTAGAGAGGTGAGAGACATGACTGACTTCCTGGAGGCACAGATCCTGATGCGACTTGAGGAACCACTGGAATTCAAACAAGCATATGTCTAATGCAGCCTACAACATCTAACTACCCTCAGCCAATCATTGCTTCTCTACTAAGACACCAATGTGCGCGTCTGATACTTCAAATGGGGAAAAAACAGAATGGTCCTTTCCTTCTAGATGGAAACCTCTCCCCGTCTTGGATGACTACTCCTTGGAAACAAGCAATGTCAGGAGAAAGTTCCAAAATCGCCTGAGGGTGTGGGATGTTAAATATGGGTTACTACAACTGGTAAAGTTGATGGAAAGACCTTGAATGTATGGATCGATAGGAGAACCCGTAGATATTCCTTGACTTGCGCGACTCAACCTCCTGGGAAGTGACGCAACGATCATTGGCCACAGAAGTCAACCAACCCCGTTCCTCCGAGGAGAACAGATCTTCAAAGAAAGAAATGATAGAGGGCAAGAGATGATCGGGTGAGGAAAGCCTGAACCCAGTAGTAGATGCCCTCAGTGCGGGCAGGTTCAAATGATGGTCTTCGATGGAAGAAAGCTCTGGCACTAACGACGCTGACTTCGAATCTCACCCCTAAAAGAAAGAGTAACCAACAACAAGAAATAAAGATATTTCTCCTCGTTACACCTCCCCTGGGAAGTCGCAGCATTTCAGCACATTCCCAGGTCTACCAGTAAATCTGGTAAGTCTGGGAATGCATCATAATCCATGGGAGCTGCATGGAAACACCCACACGACGCCCATGGAACGCCTTCCCAGGGTAAAGTTACACAATGCTGCAATTTGGGCTGTGTTGTGTTACTGCTGATTTATCAAACCACTCAGGGCCACGCAAAGTGGCCTTTCGTCGCTTGATAAATCGCATTTTGGGGTTACATCGCACATGCTCTAAGTTGCATGTTGCACGAGTGAGGCAAGAGTACATAGTACCATAACCGGTGTGTGGTTTGGGCTGGATAATGAAATGGAGTAATAGCCTGTTGAGAAAAGATATGATATAAAATGCGCAGCGGCCAGTGTAGGTAAGGGAGGTAGGGCATGGCATGGTGGGGCGGGGGGGATGTCGACAGTCTACGGAATAGGATTGATTTATTTACTGCATTTTCCCTATTCCACCGGCCGCTGCTGATGATGTGTGCATAGGGAATGGGTTTTTTTCCACGAGGAAGGGGGTCCCTTTTAAACCTATATGTCTTATCAATGTAAGTTGTGACGCGAGTCACTCACAGAGAATTTCATACTTGCATTGTTAGTAACCAGACAGATCGTTACACATATCACGCATATCATGATAGGTGCATACAAGTGGAGACAAGACAGACCTCATAAGATAATTGTTCACCCAAACTACTAGGGCTGTGCGTGGGTAGGGTGATACCCTCGCACTGACTGCACCACCAACCGACCCACTTCACTGTGACTTACAAACAACTCACACATACAAGGAAACACCGGAGCCACAAAAGCACTAACATGGACCCCTCTGAATGTCGCGGATTGACCCACTTTATCGGGAGTAAAAAGATCCTGACCGCTTACAATCCCAGCCGGCAGACATCCCATAATTCAAGAGATGCACTTGAATACCACCGGACCGGCCAATCTAGGGCACGACTGAGTGGGGTCGGTCACCAGCAGCAGCTGCAGCGACGGAGACCGCACGGATACCGCAGCGCATAGCAACAGACTGAGTCGCGATCCAAAATTGGAAATCACTTACACACAAGAAAGCTCAATAATAACCCTGTGTGCCCCCGGAACGACATTTTGTATGATGTTCCGTGGCGCACAGGGCTTAGCCATATCTACAAGGTCACGTAAAGCCACCCTCCATGGTTTCGTAGATATGTAGTGAGGCAATGCAGAGCAAGTCGCTGCATTGCCTCACTGTACGATGGAGAGGCATGCCATGGACATTACAGTGGGTGTTCCTACGTAACATCCATGGCATTTGACACATTCCCACATTTACAACACGTTGTAAACCTGGGAATGCGTTAAAAGCCTATGCCTCCTCAGGAGAGGCAAAGGGGAGGCGCAATGAGGAAAAATATTATTTCTCCTCGTTTTTTCCTCTTTCATGTGTGCTGTATTCTGCAGCACACATACAAAGAGGAAACGGCCTCCATTGATTGTTTTTGTGCAGGAATGTTTGCCTTCCTGCACAAAAACAATCATCCCTACAATGCAGGCACCCTTGCACCATGGTGCAAAGGCGCTTGTGTTGGCGCATGGCAGCAAATTGAGCGTCAGTGCGACGCAAGAGGACTGGAATGCGCCATATCTGATAGATACAGCACATTTCTGCTCTTTTCCTTTGCCACAGGGCAGTTCAGTGGCACTGCCCTATGGCAAAATATTGTACATGAGGTCCTAGATTCGCAACAAATCCCAGATGGCAGAACGCTAAGTGGCTCGCAATGTTAACAAAGAGATTTATCTCAATACAATGCAGATCCAGGCCTACACTCCATCACTGGCCAGAGAGACAGCAGGACGGCTTCTAGCAGCTCGGATACAACATGAGAATCTCAGCCTGTGCGACCCTCAGTCAAAGACAAATGTCGCACGTTGCACACACACCTAGTAGGACAAGCATTTGCAATGCAATAGGTCTTGCATTTATGCGAGTTTAAGCTATGGACATTGCAAATGACAATGCCTTTTATTTTTGTTTTCGTTTTTTAAAACATAAATAAAAGGCATTGTCATTTATAATGCCTATAGCTTAAACTCGCGCAAATGCCAGACCTATTGCATTTCAAATGCTTGTTTTTTTAGGGTGTGACTACAGAGTAGACTTTAAAGGTTGTTTTGTTTTATTTCCTACATTCCATCTATTGCACAAAATCTCAGACACACAAAGGTTTTTATGGCACTGGGGGGGGGGCAGCTGCTGCACTCTGCACTCACTCAGCTGGAGTTTGAGGAAGAGGTTATTAGCAGGAATGAAAAGGAGAAGTACTTTTTTTGGAGGCGGATAACTCTGCTGTCTGAGCTAATGGCAAAATGACTGAAGCATGTTTTATTTCTGAATATCGTGGAAAGTAAACTAGTCTTTGGGAAGTATTTTCCTTTAAACTTCCACATTCCTTTTAAAGTCTGTTCAGATTTTCCTGAGTGAAAAGTATTTGAAAATAAACCATGCCATTTATAAAGACTGACCATATTGAATTCAGTGTGTAGTTTGGAGATTCCTTAATGTAGATGTTTGTTTTTCATCCAGTATTTTTAAACATTTTAATTGTACTTGTTTTTAAACCATGCTTTACAAACAAGCATATGCAAAAACCAATAGCTTGGCACACTCTTTATACAAGCTCAACCTATTGATTTTGACAATGCTTTTTCTCTGTGGCTTGTAATTTGCTGTATAGTTATGAGATCAGGGGAGCACTCCGGGTTTGAGGTATTTTTATCGAAATGTTGAGATTCAACTTATTCCAAAGGTGCTGCAGCTAAGCATGAGTTGTCCACTGATGCTGAGAATTTATGTAGTTATGAACAAGTCTGAACTTGTGTAAGCTGCGCACTGTTCACCTGGTGTTAGTTAACACCTCTTATTATACAAAATAGAACCACTCAAACAACATATTCAAGCAAATTGTATGACATTTACTTTTCAACAATATATTTGCTGTTGTTTTTAACAAGCATTGGTGGTAAATAAAGTTTTCCAAATAAAGTTCAAAAAAACATTCATCAGTTTTGCATGAATTCCATTATGTAATAAAAATATGTTAATCATTCACATAAATGCTTCTGTAGTTTACATGCCCAATGCATTTCAGAACCAAACGGTTCCTTCTTCAGGGGTCAATCTGCAAAAAATAATGAATAAACATTCCTGTCAGTTTCACTCTAATGGTGGCTCTTAAAATATATGCTATTGTGGTAATTTAAAATGCGTACCTGGATGGTCAGAAATTAGTGTACCTATGCGTTGCACTCTGAAAAAAACATGAATGAAAGGTGTGATGTGTTTGATAACGTAATGAGGGGTGTGTTGATGTGAGATATGGTCGGGAGGCTTACCTGCGTGTAAAGATGGGGAAAGCACTGTAAGGTACCTGAGTAATGTAAGCAAAAAATCGACATGGTAAAAAAAGGAACCCACTTAAACCGAAGACATAAATAACCGTGATGCTGGTTTCTAAAAATATAACGATCTTACCTCTAAGAGGTGAAGTTCCGGTGTGCTCTGAAAAAGCCAAATATATCGTACGTAAGCGCACGGTGTGCGAAAATACTAAAAGATAAGCATATGCTAAAACCGATGAGAGGCTTACCGATATTCTGGTACGATAACAGGGTGACTAGTTTCTGCCAACAGCGTGTATGTCGGTGAGCCGCGATACAAGCATATGAAGCCGAACGGCACAAAAAGTCACAAAAAAGTGAGAATGTATGTTATGTCTATCTGTGCTAGCTCATGTTATGTCATTTTATATCTGCTTAAAGTATTACCAAAGCCTTTGCATTTAGAATTAAAATATGCATTTTAAACGTGCAGCCAATTTGCATTCCAGTTTTTCTACTTTGCACATTTAGCCTGAGTGTTAAGTGGGCGTGGCCTCATTTTGAAGCTGGCATGGACTGGACAAGCGAGCTGCAGAGGTAGTGAAGTCAGCTCCAGGCCTCGTGCGTTCTTCCCATGAGAGGCGCCTGCGGGTTGTGTGTAACTTGAGTTTCAGTTCAACCAAGTCCTCTCCGCTTTGGGGAAAATGTATGAAAGTGGAGTAAAAATGAACTGAATTGAACATTATTTGCGCCAATGATTCTGAGAGAAATGTGATGATCCCTCGACATTGTGAATCGCGCTAATATTTCTGCAGCTTGTAATATTTTTACATTAAGCGTGTTTTGGGCTTCTATGAGCTTTCCAGGGAGTCTGTTTTCTCTCACAGACCTGGAGCTCTGTGTACTGAAGCATCTTAACTAGGAATCGAAAGGGGTCACGCGCTGCATCAGACTCCACACATGGCACCGGGTGCTGACAGTGAGGGACAGAGAGATCTCCAGGGGTTCTGACTAGGACTCGAAAGGGGTCCCGCGCTGGATCAGACTCCACACATGGCACCGGGTGCTGATGGTGAGGGAGAGAGACATCTCCAGGGGTTCTGACTAGGACTCGGAAGGGGTCACGCACTGGATCAGACTCCACACATGGCACCGGGTGCTGACGGTGAGGGACAGAGAGATCTCCAGGGGTTCTGACTAGGACTCGGAAGGGGTCACGCACTGGATCAGACTCCACACATGGCACCGGGTGCTGATGGTGAGGGAGAGAGACATCTCCAGGGGTTCTGACTAGGACTCGAAAGGGGTCCCGCACTGGATCAGACTCCACACATGGCACCGGGTGCTGATGGTGAGGGAGAGAGACATCTCCAGGGGTTCTGACTAGGACTCGAAAGGGGTCCCACACTGGATCAGACTCCACACATGGCACCGGGTGCTGATGGTGAGGGAGAGAGACATCTCCAGGGGTTCTGACTAGGACTCGAAAGGGGTCCCGCACTGGATCAGACTCCACACATGGCACGGGCTGCTGATGGTGAGGGAGAGAGAGATCTCCAAGGGTTCTGACTAGGATTCGAAAGGGGTCTCGTGCTGGATCAGACTCCACACATGTTACCGGGCGCTGACGGTGAGGGAGAGAGAGATCTCCAGGGGTTCTGACTAGGACTCGAAAAGGGTCACACGCTGGATCAGACTCCACACATGGCACGGGCTGCTGATGGTGAGGGAGAGAGAGATCTCCAGGGGTCTGATTAGGACTCGAAAGGAGTCACGCGCGGGATCAGGCTCCACACATGGCACCGGGGCTGCTGATGGTGAGGGAGAGAGACATCTCCAGGGGTTCTGACTAGGACTCGAAAGGGGTCACGCGCTGGATCAGACTCCACACATGGCACCGGGTGCTGATGGTGAGGGAGAGAGACATCTCCAGGGGTTCTGACTAGGACTCGAAAGGGGTCACGCGCTGGATCAGACTCCACACATGGCACCGGGTGCCGCACGCGCTGCATCAGACTCCACACATGGCACCGAGTGCTGACGGTGAGGGACAGAGAGATCTCCAGGGGCTCTGAACAGGACTCGAAAGGGGTCACGCGCTGGATCAGACTCCGCACATGGCACGGGGCGCTGATGGTGAGGGAGACAGTCATCTACAGGGGTTCTGACTAGGACTCGGAAGGGGTTACGCGCTGGATCAGACTCCACACATGGCACCGGGTGCTGACGGTGAGGGACAGAGAGATCTCCAGGGGTTCTGACTAGGACTCGAAAGGGGTCACGCACTGTTTCAGACTCCACACATGGCACCGGGTGCTGATGGTGAGGGAGAGAGAGATCTCCAGGGGTTCTGACTAGGACTCGAAAGGGGGCACGCACTGGATCAGACTCCACACATGGCACGGGCTGCTGATGGTGAGGGAGAGAGTCATCTCCAGGGGTTCTGACTAGGACTCGAAAGGGGTCACGCCCTGGATCAGCCTCCACACATGGCACCGGGTGCTGATGGTGAGGGAGAGAGACATCTCCAGGGGTTCTGACTAGGACTCGAAAGGGGTCACGCGCTGGATCAGACTCCACACATGGCACCGGATACCGCACGCGCTGCATCGGACTCCACACATGGCACCGGGTGCTGACGGTGAGGGAGAGAGAGACATCTCCAGAGGTTCTGACTAGGACTCGAAAGGGGTCACGCGCTGGATCAGACTCCACACATGGCACTGGGTGCTGATGGTGAGGGAGAGAGACATCTCCAGGGGTTCTGACTAGTACTCGATACGGGTCACGCGCTGGATCACACTCCACACATGGCACCGGGTGCTGACGGTGAGGGACAGAGAGATCTCCAGGGGTCTGATTAGGACTCAAAAGGGATCACGCGCGGGATCAGGCTCCACACATGGCACCGGGGCGCTGATGGTGAAGGAGAGAGTCATCTCCAGGGGTTCTGACTAGGACTCGAAAGGGGTCATCCGCTGGATCAGACTCCACACATGGCACCGGGCACTGATGGTGAGGGGGGAGAGAGAGATCTCCAGGGGTTCTGACTAGGACTCGAAAGGGGTCACGCACTGGATCAGACTCCACACATGGCACCGGGTGCTGACGGTGAGGGAGAGTGAGATCTCCACGGGTTCTGACTGGGGCTCGAAAGGGGTCACGCGCTGGATCAGACTCCACACAAGGAAACGGGTGCTGATGGTGAGGGAGAGAGACATCTCCAGGGGTTCTGACTAGGACTCGAAAGGGGTCACGCGCTGGGTCAGACTCCACACAACGCACCGGGTGCTGATGGTGAGGGAGAGAGACATCTCCAGGGGTTCTGACTAGGACTCGAAAGGGGTCACGCGCTGGATCAGAATCCACACATGGCACTGGGTGCTGATGGTGAGGGACAGAGAGATCTCCAGGGGTTCTGACTAGGATTCGAAAGGGGTCTCGCGCTGGATCAGACTCCACACATGTTACCGGGCGCTGACGGTGAGGGAGAGAGAGATCTCCAGGGGTTCTGACTAGGACTCTAAAGGGGTCCTGCATTGGATCAGACTCCACATGGCACCGGGTGCTGACGGTGTGGGAGAGAGACATCTCCAGGGATTCTGACTAGGACTCTAAAGGGGTCCCGCACTGGATCAGACTCCACACATGGCACCGGGTACTGATGGTGAGGGGGACAGAGAGATCTCCAGGGGTTCTGACTAGGACTCGAAAGGGGTCACGCGCTGGATCAGACTCCACACATGGCACTGGGTGCTGATGGTGAGGGACAGAGAGATCTCCAGGGGTTCTGACTAGGATTCGAAAGGGGTCTCGCGCTGGATCAGACTCCACACATGGCACCGGGTGCTGACGGTGAGGGAGAGACAGATCTCCAGGGGTTCTGACTAGGACTCGAAAGGGGTCCCGCACTGGATCAGACTCCACATGGCACCAGGTGCTGACGGTGAGGGAGAGAGACATCTCCAGGGGTTCTGACTAGGACTCTAAAGGGGTCCCGCACTGGATCAGACTCCACACATGGCACCGGGTGCTGATGGTGAGGGAGAGAGAGATCTCCAGGGGTTCTGACTAGGATTCGAAAGGGGTCTTGCGCTGGATCAGACTCCACACATGGCACCGGGTGCTGACGGTGAGGGAGAGAGAGATCTCCAGGGGTTCTGACTAGGACTCGAAAGGGGTCCCGCACTGGATCAGACTCCACATGGCACCAGGTGCTGACGGTGAGGGAGAGAGACATCTCCAGGGGTTCTGACTAGGACTCGAAAGGGGTCACGCCCTGGATCAGACTCCACACATGGCACCGGGTGCTGATGGTGAGGGAGAGAGACATCTCCAGGGGTTCTGACTAGGACTCGAAAGGGGTCACGCGCTGGATCAGACTCTACACATGGCACCGGATGCTGCACGCGCTGCATCGGACTCCACACATGGCACCGGGTGCTGACGGTGAGGGAGAGAGAGACATCTCCAGGGGTTCTGACTAGGACTCGAAAGGGGTCACGCGCTGGATCAGACTCCACACATGGCACTGGGTGCTGATGGTGAGGGAGAGAGACATCTCCAGGGGTTCTGACTAGTACTCGATACGGGTCACGCGCTGGATCACACTCCACACATGGCACCAGGTGCTGACGGTGAGGGACAGAGAGATCTCCAGGGGTCTGATTAGGACTCGAAAGGGGTCACGCTTGGGATCAGGCTCCACACATGGCACCGGGGCACTGATGGTGAAGGAGAGAGTCATCTCCAGGGGTTCTGACTAGGACTCAAAAGGGGTCACCCGCTGGATCAGACTCCACACATGGCACCGGGCACTGATGGTGAGGGGGGAGAGAGAGATCTCCAGGGGTTCTGACTAGGACTCGAAAGGGGTCACGCACTGGATCAGACTCCACACATGGCACCGGGTGCTGACGGTGATGGAGAGAGAGATCTTCAGGGGTTCTGACTAGGACTCGAAAGGGGTCACGCGCTCGATCAGACTCCACACATGGCACCGGGTGCCGCACGCGCTGCATCAGACTCCACACATGGCACCGGGTGCTGACGGTGAGGGAGAGAGAGATCTCCAGGGGTTCTGACTGGGGCTCGAAAGGGGTCACGCGCTGGATCAGACTCCACACGAGGCAACGGGTGCTGATGGTGAGGGAGAGAGACATCTCCAGGGGTTCTGACTAGGACTCGAAAGGGGTCACGCGCTGGATCAGAGTCCACACATGGCACTGGATGCTGATGGTGAGGGACAGAGAGATCTCCAGGGGTTCTGACTAGGATTCGAAAGGGGTCTCGCGCTGGATCAGACTCCACACATGTTACCGGGCGCTGACGGTGAGGGAGAGAGAGATCTCCAGGGGTTCTGACTAGGACTCTAAAGGGGTCCCGCATTGGATCAGACTCCACATGGCACCGGGTGCTGACGGTGTGGGAGAGAGACATCTCCAGGGATTCTGACTAGGACTCTAAAGGGGTCCCGCACTGGATCAGACTCCACACATGGCACCGGGTGCTGATGGTGAGGGGGACAGAGAGATCTCCAGGGGTTCTGACTAGGACTCGAAAGGGGTCACGCGCTGGATCAGACTCCACACATGGCACTAGGTGCTGATGGTGAGGGACAGAGAGATCTCCAGGGGTTCTGACGAGGATTCGAAGGGGTCTCGCGCTGGATCAGACTCCACACATGGCACCGGGTGCTGACGGTGAGGGAGAGAGAGCTCTCCAGGGGTTCTGACTAGGACTCGAAAGGGGTCCCGCACTGGATCAGACTCCACATGGCACCAGGTGCTGACGGTGAGGGAGAGAGACATCTCCAGGGGTTCTGACTAGGATTCTAAAGGGGTCCCGCACTGGATCAGACTCCACACATGGCACCGGGTGCTGATGGTGAGGGGGACAGAGAGATCTCCAGGGGTTCTGACTAGGACTCGAAAGGGGTCCTGCACTGGATCGGACTCCACACATGGCACCGGGTGCTGACGGTGAGGGACAGAGAGATCTCCAGGGGTTCTGACTAGGACTCTAAAGGGGTCCCGCACTGGATCAGACTCCACATGGCACCGGATGCTGATGGTGAGGGAGAGAGACATCTCCAGGGGTTCTGACTAGGACTTTAAAGGGGTCCCGCACTGGATCAGACTCCACACATGGCACCGGGTGCTGACGGTGAGGGGGGGAGAGAGATCTCCAGGGGTTCTGACTAGGACTCGAAAGGGGTCACGCTCTGGATCAGACTCCACACATGGCACCGGGTGCTGACGGTGAGGGACAGAGAGATCTCCAGGGTTTCTGACTAGGACTCGAAAGGGGTCACGCGCTGGATCAGACTCCGCACATGGCACCGGGTGCTGATGGTGAGGGACAGAGATCTCCAGAGGTTCTGACTAGGACTGGAAAGGGGTCCTGCGCTGGATCAGACTCCACACATGGCACCGGGTGATGACGGTGAGGGGGAGAGAGGGATCTCCAGGGGTTCTGACTAGGACTCGAAAGGGGTCACGCGCTGGATCAGACTCCACACATGGCACCGGGTGCTGACGGTGAGGGAGAGAGAGACATCTCCAGGGGTTCTGGGGCAGAGCGCGGCCTCACTCTGGACCCACACATTTGACCAATCAATGTCCGGATGCAGATATCAAAATGACTGTGACGTCTGGCCACGATGGTTCTTTTCGCTATGCTTTCCTCTTTTCTTGTAATGTTTTGCAATGTTTGCGATGTGATAACAGGTGGCACCAGAGTGGTAGGCAGTGGCGTAGCAAGGGGGTGGCAGGTGGGGCTGAGGTTCTGGACTTTTAAGAGTCCAGAGGTGTCAGGGAAACAACACCCAAAGACCCCTGAGTTCCTTCCTGACTTGGTGCACAAATGAAACAGAGACGCGGGCTTCTCGATGGTGGCGTCAGAGACCAAGATTTATTTACTGCAGGGACACAGAAGTCATAGGAACCACACAACGGCAGAATCTACGAGACTGTTCGATTTGCAAGAAGTGGGTTGCACCTTAAATACATAAAATATGCCTTCAGACAACATTACACGAATACTTTTCATGCCCAACCCGGTATCCCAAACAGACAATAAATATACACCAAACAATAATTAGTCGTAGGTTTTCAGTATTCGATCAAATCCCTTTGTCAGTTTCCCATTCTTTGACCGATCCTCCCCATCATAAAAATCGTATCCTCCCCATCGTAAAAGCCCAGAAGGAGAGGAGCAGAGCCAGGTGTGGGAGATAGAAATAGGGATGTTTATGGATCATAAACGGGCATGGCTACCGTCTTCGGCCTCTCAATCAGGACAATGGACACGAGAACCAGTATAGCAGGGCTGGCCTCAGGCAGGGGAGGCAGCTTGATTCTGCTTAGTCACGCAGCGTCAGCTTCCTCGGGCTCGGGCTTACGTGTCCTTAACAAGGTGATTCTGCCGGGGTCATTGCTCGTCCATTGACTATGTGAGGGCAAGAGACAAAATGGGTGCCGTATCTAAAATGGATGCCATGGCTTTACAACAGAATGCCCTATTTCTCAGTGAATTCGTGCTCGTAGCGCAGCGAAAACACTGTCATATATATAATGGATCATTTACGGTTCATTGGTACCAAAATCGTGTCAGTACTACGATACCGAATACACGGGTTCGGATCGCTGCAGAACCTCAGACCGTCCTTTTGCCCTTACATAGGCAATAACTCACTCTATGTCAGAGTCCATCTCTATGTTCATCAGGTCACTGATATGTTGCTGGAACATCATTCTATCCTGTGGCGTATCTCCAAGAACAGGTGGTCTTCTTACGCATGTCGAAACACAAAGGCCACATAAGGCAGGACCACACTGAACAATGAGACAGCACGAGAATAAAAATACCAACGCAACACCAGTGACTATCAGAACCTTCCATCCCCACGCAGATAACAGATTCCAGAACCATCCCATTAGTGACCAGTCACCTTCCTCTACATGAATAGAGTCAGAGATTTTGTGTAACTTAGAAATGGCCTTATATACCGTTGGTGCATTATCTGGGATAAAAACACAACAACTCGATTGGATCATCTTACATACCCCACCTCGATCTGCAAGTAATACATCAAGGACCATACGTTTCTGTAACGTCATGAGGCGATCCGCTTGAAGCTCAGCTGTCAGGTTGCTAAGGGCACCCGCAGTCTCGGTAATAGTGGATTCAACTACCCGTGTTAGTTGACGTAAGTTTCTACTGTTGGCCATAGGCCCCCAGAACGGAAGGAAACCTTTGAAGAAGTCTCCTGCTTCTTGGCCAGCGGTGTCTTCCTTATTGAAAACACCTCTCACAACTCTAGTTTTGTATGTATGTCGGAGGCAACAGTTGAGCGATATAACATGAGCCTGAAAAGTCAGCGGGCAGCCACGTATATGCTCTGTCTTTGCAAACAAAATAGGTGCCCTTAGCAGCTAAGAATGCAGGGGAAAACTGTGACGGGAAAACGTATGTCTCGGTACAGTCACTCTTCCCTAGCCGAGCTTTCGGATTCCTCCCATTTCCTTGCAGACAGACCTGACCTTGGTGGGGTACGACCCAGATCGGAGTCGAGCTTTTACGTTTGTTCTCACCCAAAGTAATGCCATATTCCGTAACGTTCCAACCCATGTAAACCCGCAATTCATCCTTGGGAATAAACGGAGTGTTATTGACTTCTCTAACCATGTCAGTAATTCCCTTTACCAAGGCTCTATTAGCGGAGTTATACTTAGTGGAACGTGGAGGTCGCGGGGGATAGGTCTCTAGAGCATAGGCGAACATGGTCTGAAATGCCCAGAATGATCCATTATAACTAAATGGCAGAACCAGATAAGGGATACCCTTGTCCATGGTATGTGGTATCAAACCACACACCCAGCAGTTCGTTGTGTTTACCACTAGTTGGTGTTGGTGCAAGAGCTGAATGAAAGTGTTATTTATAAACTCAGAGCGCCGAGCTTGCTCATGTGCAGGAAAAGGATGGAAAGAATGAACAGAAACAGTAGTCGGAGAAACAGAAACATGGGGAGATACCGTAGATGTAACAGGTGCAAAGATCAGTTGAATGCCAAAAATAATTCCGCCTACCAGAGTTATTAAAACAATCAGAAATGTCAGAGCACATTGCATTAGAAAACATTTGCTATATAATATTTCATACAGTTTTGTCTTGCGAGCATTTATGACGTTAGCCCGTCGCAGTTCAGGAAGCTCCATCTTCTACAACCGTTCGCAACGGATGGTTTGTACCGGTTAAAAATTGCCTCTGTCTACCCTGGGAGTTCCCAAGATAAACAGAAGAAACCGACCTTGTGTCTGGTTCCCTGCAAGTTAAAACAAGGCACACGTTACGACCCTACGGTAACCCAGATGGCAAGGTGAGAGAACAACACAAAAAAAAAAAAACACAAAAAATTATAGAGCAAACTTCCTGACTGAATGGAAATGTGATAAGATCAAAACAGTTTTCAAATAGAAAGGTAATTATGCAATGTTATTGGTTCATAGAATGAGAACGTAGGTTATATCTGTACTTTCCGGGTCTTGTCTGATCCTGAAATAGCTGGTCTACAGGTGCAGTAATGTTCGAATCCACAGGTGACAAATGTTCACTTTGTACAACACTCTGTTCAGGGTTCGAAGGAACAGTTCCTGGTGGGGTATCAGAGTTCTGCGTTTCAGTTCGTTTGTCCGTTATGTACTCTGCATCACTGAAGGGGATGAGCCTAGGAACAGGTTCTGTCTCGGATACACCAAATCCCTGTCTAACCCAGTTGTCGTAGGGGAGTAGGAGAGGGACACGCTTCGTATGGCTAGCGTGCACCCAGTTCTTTCTTCCAGCTAGGCGTACAGCAGTTCTTGTTGCCAGGAGCACCTGAAACGGTCCCACAAATCTTGGCTGGAGGTTCCGGGTTCGTTCAAAATTCCGCACCACCACTTGATCACCGGGTTTCAACGTGTGGCCTGGACTCTCTGGCAGTTTAGGCAAGGATTCAAATACCTGTTGATGAATAAGGCTCAATTTAGCAGTCAGGTCAAAAAGGTAATCGATCAACATTGGATATTCGATCTGTTTGAATTCCTTTGGCCTAGGGACTCCCCAAACATTAGCAGGACGACCAAACACAATCTCATATGGGCTAAGCCCTACTCGAGAGTGTACAGTCGCTCTGGTGGACAGTAAAGCTAAAGGCAGTGCGTCTGGCCACGATAGACCAGTGGAAGCTTGAATCTTAGCAAGTTTTAGCTTCAAGGTACCATTGTACCCTTCAACCAAGCTTGCTGACTGTGGGTGATTCGCACTGTGGAATTTCTGGGTGATTCCCAGACCCGCACACACACTCTTCATAACTTTCCCTACAAACTCACTTCCATTGTCCGACCATACAATCCGTGGCATACCATACCTGGGGAAGTACTCTTTGAGGAGGATTTTTGCAGTGGACATAGCAGTGTTGTCCTTTAACGGATACGCCTCAATCCATCTTGAAAAAGCACAGACTACCACTAGGACATATTTAAGATTATTACATCTGTCCATGTGGATAAAATCCAACTGAATCACTTCAAAGGGACAAGAAGGGGGAGCAAAGTGACCAACTGGGGTTGGGGTTCCCTTGCCAGGATTATGCATCAGGCATATCATGCAATTTTTCACCACTCTTTCCGCACACTTAGTAATTCCATCGTTCTTACATACTGGAGCTAACATCTTACATATCCCTTTCGAACTAATGTGTGCCGCTCCATGCGCCATCGTGACTACCGCAAGTACATACGCATCAGGTAACATCCAACGCTGCTGTTCAGACAAATCAACCCAACATCCACTTGAATTCATTCTACCCATTTTCTCCTTCCATTCATTCTTCTCATTTTCAGTTGCTTCATTCTGGATTGCCTTCACGCTTTCAATTGTATTCTCACACATTCCTGATTCAGCAATCCATCTCGCAGACGTTGCAACGTACATTCGACTCATCATGTTCTTGGCCGTCTCTTTGGCGACCTCATCAGCAAACGCATTCCCACGGCCAACATCATCCGTAATCTTTCGATGTGCACTGCACTTCACAATCGCAACTTCATTCGGTAAGGTCAGAGATTCCAACAGGTCATTGACTAACTGTCCATGTTGGATCTTAGTCCCATGGGACGTGAGAAAACCTCTTTCTTTCCACAGACGTCCAAAACTATGTGCTACGCCGAAGGCGTATTGGCTATCGGTAAACACATTCACTCTCTTTCCCTCAGCTAAAACACACGCTCTTGTTAATGCAATTAATTCTGCAGCTTGGGCAGAATTCTGACTTACTCTTGTGGTCTCAACAATCGTGCTCAAAGTCGTAACTGCATACGCGGCCGTCACATCACCATTCTGTAGTTTAAAGCATGACCCATCGACGTACAAAGTGCCATCTGGATCTAGTAACGGAGTATCTTTTAAATCAATCCTACCTTTTGTCTCTTCCTCAGTTCTAAAACAACAATCATGGGGCTCTGAATCACTCGACTCTTGAGTAGTCGGCAACAACGTTGCTGGATTCAATATGTTGCATCGCTTGATCTGAATGTGACTTGCCAAAAGCGTCAGCTCATAGCCTGATAGTCTAGCACTGGTGAGGTGCTGAGTTTTCGTTCGATTCATGAGTGTATCCACAGCATGTGGAACCATGACTACTAACATGTTGTTCATGACTAGTCCAGCAGACTGTCGAATAGACACTGCAGCTGCTGCTGTAGCTCTCAAACAACTTGGCAATGCTCTGGCTACCGGATCTAATGTGGATGAGAAATATGCACAAGGTCGCTGTTTGTCACCAAATTGTTGTGTTAAAACACTCAACGCACAACCTTCTCTTTCATGGACATATAAAGTAAACAGCTTACTGTAGTCAGGAGTACCCAACACAGGAGCTGAACACAGCGCATCACGTAAGTCGGAGAAGCTCTGTTGACATTCATCAGACCATGGCAAAGGGCTCGGAACACCTTTTCCAGTCAGGGCTACCAATGGTTTTGCCATGAGAGAAAAATTTGGGATCCATTGCCTGCAGTATGACGTAATACCTAAAAACGCACGTACTTCTCTCTGTGTGCTTGGTACAGTCATCTGCGAAATTGCTTTGATTCTCTCTGGGGTCAACCTTCTTCCCTCCTTTGACAAAAGATGACCTAAGTAGGGCACTTCTTGGCAACAATATTGCAGTTTAGAAGGTGAAACCTTGTGATGTAAGTCTGATAAATGACGTAATAAAGAAATTGTAGCTGTTTTGCAAGTTTCCTTGTCATCAGCAGCCAGTAAAAGGTCATCTACGTATTGGATCAGGGCAACACCAGGAGGAAGTACAAGAGCATCTAATTGACTTTTTAATGCTTGGCTGTAAATTGAAGGGCTCTCACAATAACCTTGTGGAGCGCGCTTAAACCTGAAACTGCGACCACCTAAGGAGAAACCAAAAATGTCTCTACTTTCCTCGGCTATCGGGATGCTGAAAAAGGCATTCTTCAAGTCTATCACTGTAAACCATGAGGCCGATGCAGGAATCAACGTCAATAATGCAGTGATATCTGGTACCACAGGAAACTGTGGAATCACTATTTTGTTAACCTCTCTGAGGTCAATCACAAATCTGTAGATTGGAGGTTTGGAAGGGTCAGTGCGTTTCAAAATCGGCAGAACAGGACTATTGCAGACATTTCCTCTAGTTTCCTCTATCACATCTTTCTGTATCAAGTCTTTCACGATCAGTAAAAGTGCACGTTCACCTTCATTCGAAATCCGATATTGTGGGATTCGTGGGAATCTAACATTCGCTTTCAGACTCACCACATAAGGGGGAATTTTCAAAAGACCTACATCGTTGGGACCAGTTGCCCAAAGAGTATCAGGGAGAGAACGCAGCTCCGGTGGGAGTTTATCCATCGACATGTACATTGGAGAAATGACTCTCTTACCCAATGTGAGCTGTACTCCCGAAGGAGAACAGTACAGTGTCGCATGCAGGCGTTTCAACAGATCCAAACCAAGCAGATTCTCATTACAACCGGTTGTTAGAATAAGGGGTGCTTCCAGTTCGCATGGCCCAACAGAAATTGACAAAGGTACTAGAAACAGGATTGTGAACAGGGGCGCCTGAGAAACCTACTGAAGTGTTCGTTAAGCCAGACAAAGGTGCGCCAGGGAGTTTCGCATGCATAATTGAACTTTTTGCCGCACCAGTATCCAACAGAAACGGATCGACCACGCCTGATGTAACTACTGCGACATAAGGTCCACTCTGATCAACTGGAACTGATACTACTCCCTCTCTTTGCCTGTGGCTGTCCTAGTACTCGCTTTTCTGAATCTCTTCATTATTTTCATAGTAATCCTCAACATGATACTGTGGAGATCTACCTGGTTGCGTAGATTGTACATTTCGCTGATCGAAATAATTTGATGGGCGATCAGCCTGTGGAGTCATTGTACCACGTCCTCTACCTCTAGGAGCTTGCATAAACCCACCACTACCTCTATGAGCTGGGACACCACTGGTTTGTGTGTGCAGTACTGGACACTCGTTCTTATAATGGCCCTCCTTTTTACAATAGGCACACTGATTCCATGCTAACTGTTGTCGGGGAAAACCATAATTAAATCTTTGGGACGTCCCTTGCTGGAATTGTGGCTGTTGCTGAAACTGAGGTCGCTGCTGTGAATCTGACTGAACTGTGCGAGGTGGGTATGCCTGTTGCAAAAGAACTTTAGTTTTTAAATCCTTTGTCTTCTTTTCTGACTTTTCCCTCTCTTCTTTCTCTCTATTCTCGTAATACTGAGCAGTTGCAAGTATCTGTGCTGTCGTCGACACTGCCCATGCACTCTCAGAATCTTTTAATTTGTTACTAAGCTCAGGCAGTAAATTAAACACAAACTTGTCGACAAACAACCTCTGACCTCCTTCAGTACTCATATCTTGCCCACTATGGTCTACGAAGGTCTCTTCAAATCTAGTGAAGAAGTCAGAGACGCTTTCGTCCTTCTTGTGCTTGCATGCTGATAATTTGTCCCAGTTGACCCGTAACGCTGGCATCAGCGTTTTCATCAGATTAATTATTCTGCCAGGTAAAGCAGCAATCAGTGGCTCAGGTTTAGCACCAACAACTTGTTGCGCGTCTGCCGCTACAATAGCTGGCCAATCACCTCCTAAGGCGACTGGGTGGTTCTCTTGCCGAATCTTGGCCCATGTAGGCTGTGGCACTACATTGCCAAATAGCATTTCGATGTCTGCCAAATTCATGACACACGCTTGAACCGACTGCGTTAACTCTTTATAGTAACCAGCAGGATTCTTACGCGGGTCCGGCAATGCCTGTTTTACTGCTAACACTTCTGCCCGCTTCCAAGGGATGTGTATCCACACTCTATGGAAATGCGCCGGAGCAGCTGCAATGCCATGAGCCGCATCAGCTTGAACTGCTTCGCGCCATATCGGTGGAACTTCCCTCATCGGATACTGACCTCGTCTCTTCCTCGTAATCGGAGAACCATCAGAACCCATTGCAGGCCGAGAAGGAGAATCATCCCTATAAGCTAAAATCAGTTCTAACGCTTCCCTTACTTCTGAACCTATCACCATTCCTGCGGCGAACTTTTGCTGAATATTTATCAAATCAGAGGGGACGGAATCTGAGTCATCATCATCCCATTCCTCACGCAAAAGAGAACACATCACGTCAAAGACATAACGCTGAGTTGGTTCATTCCATTGCATAAATGTATCTGACACTCTTCGTGCATCATACTTCGCAGCTTTCGACATCCACCTGAGAGCTGTCGAATCCAACATTTCTCGTTCCTGAGGACCTGGAAACTGGCTACGTCTCTGTGTAGAGTCAGAAACGGGGGTCCCAATTAAAGACCGGTAGAGAGGAGTTAGGATATTAGTTACAGAGTCGGTTATTTTCCGACGAACAGAAAGCGGAGTCAGAATGTTTACAGAGTTCGGGAACAGGGAAGCTGGAGCAGATGAAATGGTAAGGGTGGGAGTAGCAGGTAAAGCAGTTTGCGAAACGACAGGCAAAGGCGGAATAGGCAACCCAGAAAGAGGGGGTGCCGAGGGAACATTTACCACAGGAAGGACAGGAGCTTGAATCAAAGGAAGTGGAGCAACTATTCCAGGCTGACCAGCAGCTGGCTGCACAACAGGTAGTAACTGTGGTGCTGTATTACCCTGTGCATACGGTGGAGGTGATCTCAACAGATAAGACAACAGAGGATCCTTTTCAGGGTCCTCTATCGGCTTAGCAGGACAAGATGGCAAGACAGGGTAGCATTTATCAATCGCCAAATTATGTTTTCTATTCGCTATCTCTATTGCTTTCTCAGTCTCATTGACATGCAACTGTCTAGCAGACTCCATTAATGTCAACCCTTTCTCTTTCTGTTCCGTCTTCATCTTCCTAATTTCTCTCTGTTTAGCTTCTTTACGCCATACGCGAAAAGATTCAAACATTGCCGGCCGGGCTTTCTTTTTAAACAACTTCATCTCTAGATTGTCGAGAATTTCGGTTTCAAAGCTACCATGCGGTGGCCAACTAAGGACACCATCTTTCCTGGTGTAACGGACCCATACTTCATTATAAGCGATAGGACCTACACCGTGTTTACAATAGAGCTCATATGTAGGAGTTCCAATTGGAGGAACCGAACACAGATCCTCCAACCGGGAATCCCCGTTGCAACCTAACCAGGACAGGAAACAATTACTACTGTTAGTCATTATAAACTAAGGACAGATTCCAACCAAAATGCGCAAAGAATTTAGGCCTACCAAATGAACTAATACCAAAACAAAGATTATCTTAACAAGAGCAACCAATGATAATCTACGAATTCAAAAACAAAACGTATCCAGAGAACAAAACAAGAGCAACCAAGCACAACCCACTTAATACTTAATTGAAATGTGGAAGACGTCACCAAGGAGAACCCGTCTACGTCTCGCCATACTAAGGTCTGCACCTCGGGTCCAAGACAGGGCGACAGTCAGGGCAACGGTCCTCTGTAGCCGTCTAGGAACGGGAACCCTCGTGGAAGAGATCGTCGGGCCACTTTTACGACATACAGGGATCGATGAAGCGGGGTACCTCCCTCCGGAATCTTCACACGAAACTCCTAGAAATTTTCAGGCTTTGGACCGGTACCAGATGACGTCGCCCCACGTTGGGCGCCAATTTGAGGTTCTGGACTTTTAAGAGTCCAGAGGTGTCAGGGAAACAACACCCAAAGACCCCTGAGTTCCTTCCTGTCTTGGTGCACAAATGAAACAGAGACGCGGGCTTCTCGATGGTGGCGTCAGAGACCAAGATTTATTTACTGCAGGGACACAGAAGTCATAGGAATCACACAACGGCAGAATCTACGAGACTGTTCGATTTGCAAGAAGTGGGTTGCACCTTAAATACATAAAATATGCCTTCAGGCAACATTACACGAATACTTTTCATGCCCAACCCGGTATCCCAAACAGACAATAAATATACACCAAACAATAATTAGTCGTAGGTTTTCAGTATTCGATCAAATCCCTTTGTCAGTTTCCCATTCTTTGACCGATCCTCCCCATCATAAAAATCGTATCCTCCCCATCGTAAAAGCCCAGAAGGAGAGGAGCAGAGCCAGGTGTGGGAGATAGAAAAGTAGGATAGGGATGTTTATGGATCATAAACGGGCATGGCTACCGTCTTCGGCCTCTCAATCAGGACAATGGACACGAGAACCAGTATAGCAGGGCTGGCCTCAGGCAGGGGAGGCAGCTTGATTCTGCTTAGTCACGCAGCGTCAGCTTCCTCGGGCTCGGGCTTACGTGTCCTTAACAAGGTGATTCTGCCGGGGTCATTGCTCGTCCATTGACTATGTGAGGGCAAGAGACAAAATGGGTGCCGTATCTAAAATGGATGCCATGGCTTTACAACAGAATGCCCTATTTCTCAGTGAATTCGTGCTCGTAGCGCAGCGAAAACACTGTCATATATATAATGGATCATTTACGGTTCATTGGTACCAAAATCGTGTCAGTACTACGATACCGAATACACGGGTTCGGATCGCTGCAGAAGCTCAGGGAGGAGGGGTTGCCCCAGCTGCACAATTTTTGGGGACAGAGGCCCTCCCCATGCTCTTACTTGGTGTTTCAGGGTGGCGATCGCCAGTCGCCGCTCTTCAGCCGCAGCGGGTGGAATTTGGAGGAATCTTGCCAGAACCGCTCCCCGCTCTTCAATGCGGCCGCCGTGGTGCCGCAAATATAGGAACCACCACGGGTGGTAGAAGGCAATGGGATCATAGACTGGCAGTTCACGTAGGAATGGGGGGAGTCCTGTGGCTGTGGTGGTGTGTGTAATCCACAGTATAGAGGGATCAGGCTCTCAAGAACTGTGCAGATGTGGGGAAGATGGGCAGGAGTGCCAGGATCCGAAGCTTAGACCCTTGAAGGATGAATGTGTGTGAGAAAAGGGAGGTGAGGAATGCACTGCATATTTGCCCATGCTGGCTGGTGATGCTGAGGTGCGTCAATAGAATCGAGGCAACAGTTGTCAGGTAAGGACCACATGCCAGTGACCGCCCCTAACCCTCCCCTGCACCCTTACAACCTCTTTTGTCTTGTTGCCAGCACCCTTTTGAGGGTCATGTGACGCCACTGGTGTTTTGGTCTATAAGGATGACTTACGTAGACCTGAACTGTCCCACCAATCAGGACCTCACCCGCTACGCATTACTAAATACGAAATATTAGCCATACCTGTAAGAAAAAAAAACGTGGTTAGACATCAAAAACCATTATGACGCGTACAAGCAAGATCACCAAATATTGTCATATGGCAATAACTGAAACTTTCCCAAAAAACTCCTCAAACACCCGAGTACTTTCCCCACCCGGTGCTTATTGTTCTGGGGCTGATGAGCAGGGGGGGTTACGAGGGAGCAGAATGCTGTGGTCGACTTCCTTCCTGCGAGGCAGCGAGCAAGTCAATAGAATCGAGGCAGCGACAGCGGAAATTCATGCGAACGGAGCACAAGGAGGTAATGCGCAAGTGACCACTGCGAAGTGGATCACGACATTTGTGTGCTAGAAGGGCATATAGGAGGAGCTAGATGAGATGCAAGCTCCAATACTGTGGAACAGTCTATCCCAAGACCCCTTCCTATACCAGCTGGGCATAGGAATCGCCGTGAGTAGGGTGACCACCGTCCATAAATTTCACGGACCATCCGTAATTTGGACTTCACGTCTGTTGTCCGTAAGGATCCTTTTTACGGATGCCTTTTGTCCCTAATTTTGGGTATTGCAGGGAACACCACTGTTCCCTGCATGAATGAACCTCAACTCCCTGATGGGGCCGCCTTGCACTCCTCCTCGGAGCACAAGAGTAGCCCCACCCCCCATTGTCATTCTCTATGCTGGCCGATTGTCACATACAGAATGACAAGGAGTCAGTCTGGGCTGTAAAGCAAGTGGTGGGCCTCCCCCAACCTCCATCTAGGGCAGGGCATTTTGTCAGACAGAAGAAATGTGCAAACTGGCCAATACTGCTACATGAGAATCCAGGTCAAGAAAAGAAGCTGGAGAAAGAAGTTAAAACAAGCATTGGCATAGCCAATAGGTCTTACTTTTGGGACCTTATAAGGTTTTAGCCATGCAACAGTTGCATAAATAAATACTTATAAGGTCCCAAAAGCGAGACCTATTGGCTATGCCAATGCTTGTTTCTGTTTATTACTGCTCTGTAGTAATGGCGGCACCCGTGCTTGAGCTTAAACATCTTAAGCTAAAGTCGGGTGCCGAGATTGCTTCAAAAGTAAAGAATTATCTATTTCTTTACTTTTGCAGCAATCTCAGCACCCGACTTTAGCCTAAGATTTTTAAGCTAAAGCACGGGCACCACCATTACTACATAGAAGTAATAAACAGAAAAAAACATGCATTGGCTCACGGAGAACATCAAAGCGGCGAAAGTGAAAGTGATCGCGATCAAACATCAATGCGGCCGCGAAAGTGATCGCGATCAAGCGCGTGCGCCCGCGCACATACACTGTAGCTCTAGGCTGGCCAAGGTAGCACTTTTTTGAGCCCTCACAAATAGTCTCGCCAGACCAGCGCGTGCGCTGGGTCAGGCGAGACCTAAAGAAGGGGCGAGAGTTCTTTCACAGTCTCGCCATTTTAGAACTGATGCGTTTTCAATATTATATTCAAGGAAGCCATGATTGCTACTTTTTTATTTTATGCAACTAACAACCATTGACAAAGCCAATAGTTCTGGCTTGTTGCAGGTGTAATGCTACTTGTTGTGTTATACATCTGAATACTATGACAGAAGAGGCAAAATACCAGTCCATACTATATTAAGCACAGATTGTTAGCTTAGGTGTTTTAATCCACGCCCTTAATTACATCAAACACCCCCTTTGGAGAGACCCCCCTGTTTTTTTTATCCCACTTAAAGCCCTGGAACCAACACCATGTCACAGTCACCTCATGGCCTGACACTATGCATTATGCATGAATCATGACTCCGATTGTCTATGTACAGGGGCATAGTGAGCCCACCCCCACCCCACCCCTTGGTTTAGGAACTACTGCAAGGGTGGAGTGCTTGATGGGTCTCTTCTGTGTGCAACTCTGCGGTCAAAGGCCCAGCTCATTATTAATATGAAAACGTGGGTGAGTGAGTAAGTGAAGGGATGGATGGGTGGATGGCTGGATAGATTAGTGAAAGGGTGAATGGATGAATGAAAGGGTGAATGGATGGATAATGAGAGAAAGGATTGATGGATGAGTGAGTGGAAGGATGGATGAAAGAAAAGGTAAAAAGATGGATGCATGGGTAGACTGGTAGATGGATGGGTAAAAGCAGTGCTTTTCTTTAAATGGGCCGTACTGTCCGGTACGGAGTACCGGCACTTTTTTATTTTGAGCGGGAGAGTACAGGCACTTCTCAAGAGAAATGCTATACTTTTAATTGGAGAGTACCGGCACTTCTCCGAAACAAGCAGGTACTCTGGTAAAGAGTACCTGCACCTCTATGTTTCCATTTGAATCACTGGGTAAAAGGGTGGGTGGATGAGTGAAAGGATGCATGGATGAGTGAAACAGGTGGATGATGGGCAAGTGAATGGGTGGATGGATGAAGAAAATTATGAATGGATTGAGAATTGATAAGTGAAAGGGTGAATGGATGGATAGATGAGTGAAAGGGCGGATGCAACGATGGGTGAGTGAGTGAAAGGGAAGGTAGGTGGGCAAAAGGATGGATAGATGAGGCATGTTATGTTACATAAATTTGTAATGCACACAGATACTCATGAGTGTCCCGGCCCGGTGCCTAGTGAGGTATGGAAAATAAAAATCAGGCAAAAAAATTTGTTTTTAATTTCCTTTTAAAAAACTACTGGGTCCTGAATGGACCACAGGACGAGAGGAGGGACATTCCAAGCAACTGCAGCCATCACAGCAAAGGAGCTGCCACCTAGCCTCTGATACTTGAAGCGGGGAATCTGGGCAAAGCGTAGAGACATCGATCGCAGAGCTTGCGAAGGAACGTAAAACGAGAAACGTCTCTGCAGATAGAGAGGACCGCACTCATGAAGAGCACGATGGGCCAAAACCAGTGATTTACATTCAACTCTGTCCACCACAGGAAGCCAATGGAGAGATCGCAGTTGATGGTGGACACTGTTCCTAGCCGAGATTCCCAATAACAGTCTAGCTGCCGTATTCTGAACCACCTGTAGCTTTTTCAACAGGTAGCCCAGAATACCAACATAAAGAGCGTTGGCATAATCACGTTGCAACAGAATCAGTGCACACGTAACCGTTTCCCTCGCCGCCTGATGTAGAAGAGGAAAGAATTTTCTGAGAGTTTTAAGAAGGCAGAAACAGCAGCTAGCCAACTTCTTAATGTGTGTCTAGAAAGAGCGACTCTCATCAAACCATACCCCCAGGTTTTTAACGGGTTTCCCTGTGATGGTGGGCATTGGACGCTTGGGAGGCCAAAGCTGCTCTCGGAAATTTGGGGGGAATTTACCAAAAAGCAGGATCTCGGACTTCTCTTCATTACACTTGAGCTGTGCATCCGCCAGCCATTTAAAAATAGAGGCTAAACAATGTTGAACCAAAAAAACAGAGTCTGCATCTTTGTCCCAGGTAAAAAGCAGCTGGATATCGTCTGCATAGGCCATTACCTTAGCCTCTAGCTCCTCTGCCAGATCTATCAGAGGATTGACATAGATATTAAAAAGCAGGGGGCTAAGGGAGGATCCCTGAGGGACTCCAGTTGTCACTGACTGAGGGGAAGAGGATGATGGTGGAAGCCAGATCTGCTCGGCCCGCCCCTCCAAGAAGGACCTAATCCAGCCCCAAACACCCCCCGACATGCCAATCCCAGCCAGTCGCGCTAAAAGAAGTGTGTGCGGGACCGTGTCGAATGCCGCCGAGAGGTCCAGCAGAATTAATGCGGCTCTCCCGCCGGCGTCCAGACACTCCCGAATGGCCTCCGACACCTCAAACAGAACTGACTCTGTACTATGAGACGCCCGAAACCCTGATTGAGCTGGGTGCAAGAGCACCTCTCTTTCCACTAAATCTGTAAGCTTTTTATTAACCACCTTCTCACACACCTTGGCCAAATCCGGAAGGAGGGAGATAGGCTGGTAATTCCCTGGGTGAAGGGGGTCCAAAGATGGCTTTTTCAGGAGTGGCAGGATCTTAGCCTGCTTCCAAACCTGTGGTACAACAGCTTTCTGGAGAGACATATTAATAATGATGTTCACTTCTATGTTCGTGCTCTTTGCCACTGCTGCCAGAAGCCTGGCAGGACAGGGGTCAGAGAGTGATCCAGACTTGAGACCCTTAAGAATTTTGAGAGATTCCAAATGATCGACGGGCCTCAATACAGACAGTATATGAGCAGGATCGGCAGACTGAGACCCCAGAAATCCCCCAATGCTGATGTCACAGGATGTGAACGCCGCCTGAATAGTCCGAATTTTAACCCGAAAGAAGCAGGAAAGAGTGATACACCAGGCAGGTGAAGATGGAGCCACACTCGCTTGGGCCAAAGGGGACGTGAAGCTCTGAACAATGGCAAAAATGTATTTGGAGTTGTTGTTGGCTGATTCAATACGGGCTGCGTAGAATTGTCCTTTAGGCAACATAATAGCTTCATAGTATGTTTATTACTTATCTCTGAGATTCTGCTTGGCTGCCAGGCAGTAACCACTCTTGCGCCAAGCCGGCTCATAGATCTTACATTCATGCTTCGCAGCTTTAAGAGCTGTGTTAAACCAGGTGTGCCGATGTGGGGCCGCCATGGCTACTGCCTTAAAAACCCAGCTAGTGAACCCAGCCAAACACTCCTCAAGCTCCCCTGTCAGAGTAGGCCTAAAAGTTTCCAAGGCCAGACTGAGTTCAAGTGGGTCAATTTTCCCAAAAGCTGGTTTGCGGCTTGAGCGCGCTAATGACTCGGCATTTGACACTTTCCATGAAAAGTAATTTATAAAATGATCCGACCATGAAACCGGGCAAGGATCCCTCAGTAGAATGGGGAAGTTGGTACAAAGGGGGTCAAGTATGTGGCCGGCCTGATGAGTGGGAAGGCTGACATGCTGATCAAGTTGCGTGAAATGTAGTATGTCCAACAGGTCATGCGCATCCTTAGTGTCTGCTTGATCCAGATGGATATTAAGTTCACTCAAAACCATATAGTGGGAAAATCTTACCGCCCTGGAGATTACAGCATCCCCACATGCCTGAAAGAACGAACCCACCGGGCCAGGGGGCCTATAGATCAAAGAGCCTCCCAGGGTAAAATGTGCTGAGAAGTGGATGCTAAAATCAAGCGCCTCGCTCCCTCCCCATGAAGTAGGTGAGTGAAGGAGTGAAAGGGTGGATGGAAGAGTGATAGGGTCAATGGATGGATTCATGAGTGGATGAGTAGATGGATGGCTGGACAGAAGGATGTCTAAGTTTAAGGGTCGATGGAGAGAGAAAGGGAGGATGGATGGATGACTGAAAGGGTGAATGAGTGGAAGGATGAGTGACTAGGTGGATGGATGAGTAAGTGAAAGGATGGCTGGATGGGTGAAAGGCTAAAAGGCTGGATGGATGAGTGAGTGGCTGGATGGGTGGAAGAGTGGATGGATAAGTGTACCAATGGATAAGGGTGAAAGGGTGGATGGATAGATGGATAATGGATGGATGAGTGAAAGGGTGGATGAAGGGATGGATGAGTGAAATGATAGATGGAAGGATACATGATGGATAGGTTTGCAAATGGTTGAATATGTTTGGATATGGCTGGGCTTACTTATATACTATTGCGCGACCTCCTCTGATGTGTCTGTAAAACTTACCTTTTGTCCCGAAGTTTTGCCCTGAATTTTGACCTCCTGTCCTGAATTTGTGTCCTGAATTTTGACCCTCTGTCCTGAGTTTTTACACTCACCGTCCTGTTTGCACCCATGCACGTTGGTCACCCTAGCTGTGAGCGTAGCTTCACTAAAGGTGAAGGTGCGCAGAACTTTATTGTTTTGGCATCGGCCATAACAGTCGATTTTAAAATACCATATGGACACATAAAATAAGGGCATGCCCTAAAACAATCAAAGTAAGGTAAATGCAATATAAGCACTAAAGTGCATAACAAAAGGACTCTACACTAACAACAGTCGTTCAATGCTAGAATTCATCACTACCCAACAGTCTTTTTTAGAATAAATTCAATATAATTTCTAGTATACGTAGCAGCAGCTGTGTACACTTATTGAAATCTCTCAATGCTGGAACCATCACTCCCAGCTAACTCTGAATACTCACTGTGAGTCCATCCTTAGTGGCTACTTTTGAAATGAGCCGCACAGACCAAACATACCCAGATACAAAAACTGTATTACATTGATATTCATTCTAATCTATAGAAGAGACTTAATGCATTAAAACATGCTCTTATGCGGAAAGAAAAATGTGGAATGAGACAATTATGTCGAGGAGAAAACGTTTTAGACAACAAACATAAAGTGCTTTATTGTATCGCCTCTGCTTTCTAAATTCAATCCCAACTGTGACATCTCCATTGGTGGTTCTTGTGCACCCTGGTGGCACCAGACCGACTCTACCACAGCTGGCGGAGATAGAGGTGGGAGTGCTCTGTGGCCAGACATGCCTGCAAATCCAACCTCCACCACAGACACTCACTCCAACCTGTGCATGAACTGTGACTTCCATCCTTACATTTCCAAGAGAAGGCTGTTGAAACGTTGTGCTTCTCACACGGTGCCTTGCCACAATTTCAGTTATGTTGTAACTCCACATGTCAACACTGAAAGGAGTCTACTGAACTCTTTGAGGTCGCGCCCGGGAGTCTTGGCCAACACTGTCAACTGGAAACTCCCGCAACTTCCACAGACGGCCCTTGCATCACACATGTGAACCGGATGAACCCGCCCTCTTCATTCATTGCGTCACACTCGTTGGAATCATGAACCCTGTGACACACAACTCATGCAGACACTTACCTACCCCCACACACACACACAAAAATACAAACACATACACCAACACACGTGTATGCACACACACACTCATACACATGCTACCGCATATATTCACCCACACATACACATAAAAATACAAACTGGTACACAAACACACACACACACACCTATATGCATGCATTCACATGTATCCACTCACATGTACACACACAAATACAAACAAATACACCAACACACATGGACACACACATCCATAGAAATGCATACACATATATCCACCTACATATACACATACAAATACAAACAGGTACACAAACACACACACACCAATATCAATGCATTCACATGTATCCACTCACATATACACACATAAATACAAACACATACACAAACACACACACCCATACACATGCATACACATATATCCACTCACATGTACATACACAAGTACAAACACATACACCAACACAGGTGTATGCACACACACTCATACACATGCTTCCACATATATCCATCCAGATATACACATACAAATAAAAACAGGTACACAAAAACACACACACCTATCTATATACATGCATTCACATGTATCCACTCATATATACACACACAAATACAAACACATACACCAACACACGTGCACACACACATCCATAGAATCGCGTACACATATATCCACCCACATATACACACACAAATGCAAACACATACACAAACACACACACCCATACACATGCATACACATATATCCACTCACATGTACACACACACAAATACAAAAACATACACCAGCACATGTGCACACACACACACACATCCATAGAAATGCATACAAATATATTCACTCACATGTACAAACACACAAATACAAACACACTCACATTTTTACACATGCATACACATATATCTTATCATATAAATACAAACACAAATACAAGCCCATACAATAACAAACACGCACACACAGAGACACACATCAGTAGAAACACATAAACACATATATCCACATACATATACACACACACAAATACAAATGTATACACCCACACAAGTGTACACACACACACCCATACACATGAATACACATATATCCACCCACACATACACACACAGACACACACCCATATGCATGCATACACATATATCCACTCACATATACACACACAAATACAAACACACACCAACAAACACAAACCTACTTGCACCCATACACACACATACACATATATCCACCCCCACATACACACACAAATACAAACACACACACACCTATATCCATGCATACACATATATCCACTCACATATACACACAAATACAAACACATACACAAACACACATGTACACACACCCACCCATACAGACGCAGACAGATATATTCACCCACACACACAAATACAAAC
Source organism: Triturus cristatus (assembly GCF_964204655.1). Taxonomy (NCBI): domain Eukaryota; kingdom Metazoa; phylum Chordata; class Amphibia; order Caudata; family Salamandridae; genus Triturus; species Triturus cristatus. Next base: position 34,056,517 of record NC_140590.1, on the reverse strand, counting down.
ACACACACACACACCTATATTCATGCATATACATATATCCACTCACATACATACACACACAAATTCAAACACATACACTAACACAGGCGCATATGAACATCAATACACATATATCCACCTCACATACACACACAATACAATCTGGGCTGTAAAGCAAGTGGTGGGCCTCCCCCAACCTCCATCTAGGGCAGGGCATTTTGTCAGACAGAAAAAATGTGCAAACTGGCCAATACTGCTACATGAGAATCCAGGTCAAGAAAAGAAGCTGGAGAAAGAAGTTAAAACAAACATTGGCATAACCAATAGGTCTCGCTTTTGGGACCTTATAAGGTTTTAGCCATGCAACAGTTGCATAAATAAATACTTATAAGGTCCCAAAAGCGAGACCTATTGGCTATGCCAATGCTTGTTTCTGTTTATTACTGCTCTGTAGTAATGGCGTCACCCGTGCTTTAGCTTAAACATCCTAAGCTAAAGTCGGGTGCCGAGATTGCTTCAAAAGTAAAGAATTGTCTATTTCTTTCCTTTTGCAGCAATCTCAGCACCCGACTTTAGCCTAAGATGTTTAAGCTAAAGCACGGGTGCCACCATTACTACATTGAAGTAATAAACAGAAAAAAACATGCATTGGCTCACGGAGAACATCAAAGCGGCGAAAGTGAAAGTGATCGCGATCAAACATCAAAACGGCCGCGAAAGTGATCGCGATCAAGCGCGTGCGTGCGCCCGCGCACATACACTGTAGCTCTAGGCTGGCCAAGGTAGCACTTTTTTGAGCCCTCACAAAAAGTCTCGCCAGACCAGCGCGTGCGCTGGGTCAGGCAAGACCTAAAGAAGGGGCAAGAGTTCTTTCACAGTCTCGCCATTTTAGAACTGATGCATTTTCAATATTATATTCAAGGAAGCCATGATTGCTACTTTTTTATTTTATGCAACTAACAACCATTGACAAAGCCAAAGCCAATAGTTCTGGCTTGTTGCAGGTGTAATGCTACTTGTTGTGTTATACATCTGAATACTATGACAGAAGAGGCAAAATACCAGTCCATACTATACTAAGCACAGATTGTTAGCTTAGGTGTTTTAATCCACGCCGTTAATTACATCAAACACCCCCTTTGGAGAGACGCCCCCCCCCCCTTTTTTTATCCCACTTAAAGCCCTGGAACCAACACCATGTCACAGTCACCTCATGGCCTGACACTATGCATCATGCATGAATCATGACTCCGATTGTCTATGTACAGGGGCATAGTGAGCCACCCCCACCCCTTGGTTTAGGAACTACTGCAAGGGTGGAGTGCTTGATGGGTCTCTTCTGTGTGCAACTCTGCGGTCAAAGGCCCAGCTCATTATTAATATGAAAACGTGGGTGAGTGAGTAAGTGAAGGGATGGATGGGTGGATGGCTGGATAGATTAGTGAAAGGGTGAATGGGTGAATGAAAGGGTGAATGGATGGATAATGAGAGAAAGGATTGATGGATGAGTGAGTGAGTGGAAGGATGGATGAAAGAAAAGGTAAAAAGATGGGTGCATGGGTAGACCGGTAGATGGATGGGTAAAAGCAGTGCTTTAAAGGGGCCGTACTGTCCGGTACGGAGTACCGGCACTTTTTTATTTTGAGCGGGAGAGTACAGGCTCTTCTCAAGAGAAATGCTATACTTTTAATTGGAGAGTACCGGCACTTCTCCGAAACAAGCCACCACTCTGGTAAAGAGTACCTGCACCTCTATTTTTCCATTTGAAGCACTGGGTAAAAGGGTGGGTGGATGAGTGAAAGGATGGATGGATGAGTGAAACAGGTGGATGATGGGCAAGTGAATGGGTGGATGGATGAAGGAAATTATAAATGAATTGAGAATTGATAAGTGAAAGTGTGAATGGATGGATAGATGAGTGAAAGGGCGGATGCAACGATGGGTGAGTGATTGAAAGGGAAGGTAGGTGGGCAAAAGGATGGATAGATGAGGTATGTTATGTTACATAAATTTGTAATGCACACAGATACTCATGAGTGTCCCGGCCCGGTGCCTAGTGAGGTATGGAAAATAAAAATCAGGCAAAAGTTTTTTTTTTATTTCCTTTTAAAAAACTACTGGGTCCTGAATGGACCACATGAAGAGAGGAGGGACATTCCAAGCAACTGCAGCCATCACAGCAAAGGAGCTGCCACCTAGCCTCTGACACTTGAAGCAGGGAATCTGGGCAAAGCGTAGAGACATGGATCGCAGAGCTTGCGAAGGAACGTAAAACGAGAAACGTCTCTGCAGATAGAGAGGACCGCACCCGTGAAGAGCACGATGGGCCAACACCAGTGATTTACATTCAACTCTGTCCACCATGGGAAGCCAATGGAGAGATCGCAGTTGGTGGTGGACACTGTTCCTAGCCGAGATTCCCAATAACAGTCTAGCTGCCGTATTCTGAACCACCTGTAGCTTTTTCAACAGGTAGCCCGGAATACCAACATAAAGGGCGTTGGCATAATCACGTTGCAACAGAATCAGTGCACACGTAACCGTTTCCCTCGCCGCCTGAGGTAGAAGAGGAAAGAATTTTCTGAGAGTTTTAAGAAGGCAGAAACAGCAGCCAGACAACTTCTTAATGTGTGTCGAGAAAGAGCGACTCTCATCAAACCATACCCCCAGGTTTTTAAAGGGTTTCCCTGTGGTGGTGGGCATTGGACGCTTGGGAGGCCAAAGCTGCTCTCGGAAATTGGGGGGGAATTTACCAAAAAGCAGGATCTCGGACTTCTCTTCATTTCACTTGAGCTGTGCATCCGCCAGCCATTTAAAAATAGAGGCTAAACAATGTTGAACCAAAGAAACAGAGTCTGCATCTTTGTCCCAGGTAAAAAGCAGCTGGGTATCGTCTGCATAGGCCATTACCTTAGCCTCTAGCTCCTCTGCCAGATCTATCAGAGGAGTGACATACATATGAAAAAGCAGGGGGCTAAGGGAGGATCCCTGAGGGACTCCAGTTGTCACTGACTGAGGGGAGGGGGAGGACAGTGCAAGACAGATCTGCTCGACCCACCCCTTCCAAGAAGGACCTAAGCCAGCCCCAAACGGCCCCCGACACGCCAATCCCAGCCAGTCGCACTAAAAGAAGTGCGTGTGGGACCATGTCGGACGCCACCGAGAGGTCCAGCAGAATTAATGCGGCTCTCCCGCCGGCGTCCAGACACTCCCGGATGGCCTCCGACACCTCCACCAGAACTGACTCTGTACTATGAGACGCCCGAAACCCTGATTGAGCTGGGTGCAAGAGCACCTCTCTTTCCACGAAATCTGTAAGCTTTTTATTAACCACCTTCTCACACACCTTGGCCAAAGCCGGAAGGAGGGAGATAGGCTGGTAATTCCCTGGTTTAAGGGGGTCCAAAGATGGCTTTTTCAGGAGTGGCAGGATCTTAGCCTGCTTCCAAACCTGTGGTACAACAGCTTTCTGGAGAGACATATTAATAATGATGTTCACTTCTATATTCGTGCTCTTTGCCACTGCTGCCAGAAGTCTGGCAGGACAGGGGTCCGAGGGCGATCCAGACTTGAGACCCTTAAGGATTTTGAGAGATTCCAAATGATCGACCGGCCTCAATACAAACAGTATATGAGCAGGATCGGCATACTGAGACCCCAGAAATCCCACAATGCTGATGTCACAGGATGTGAACGCCGCCTGAATAGTCCGAATTTTAACCCGAAAGAAGCAGGAAAGAGTGTTACACCAGGCAGGTGAAGATGGAGCCACACTCGCTTGGGCCAAAGGGTACGTGAAGCTCTGAACAATGGCAAAAATGTATTTGGAGTTGTTGTTGGCTGATTCAATATGGGCTGCGTAGAATTGTCCTTCAGGCAACGTAATAGCTTCATAGTACGTTTTTTTCTTATCTCTGAGCTTCTGCTTGGCTGCCAGGCAGTAACCACTCTTGCGCCAAGCCGGCTCATAGATCTTACATTCATGCTTCGCAGCTTTAAGAGCTGTGTTAAACCAAGTGTGCCGATGTGGGGCCACCGTGGCTACTGCCTTAAAAACCCAGCTAGTGAACCCAGCCAAACACTCCTCAAGCTCCCCTGTCAGAGTAGGCCTAAAAGTTTCCAAGGCCAGACTGAGTTCAAGTGGGTCAATTTTCCCAAAAGCTGGTTTGCGGCTTGAGCGCGCTAATGACTCGGCATTTTACACTTTCCATGAAAAGTAATTTATAAAATGATCAGACCATGAAACCGGGCAAGGATCCCTCAGTAGAATGGGGAAGTTGGTACAAAGGGGGTCAAGGATGTGGCCGGCCTGATGAGTGGGAAGGCTGACATGCTGATCAAGTTGCGTCAAATGTAGTATGTCCAACAGGTCATGCGCATCCTTAGTGTCTGCTTGATCCAGATGGATATTAAGTTCACTCAAAACCATATAGTGGGAAAATCTTACCGCCCTGGAGATTACAGCATCCCCACATGCCTGAAAGAACGAACCCACCGGGCCAGGGGACCTACAGATCAAAGAGCCTACCAGGGTAAAATGTGCTGAGAAGTGGATGCTAAAATAAAGCGCCTCGCACCCTCCCCACGAAGTAGGTGAGTGAAGGAGTGAAAGGGTGGATGGATGAGTGATAGGGTCAATGGATGGATTCATGAGTGGATAAGTAGATGAATGGCTGGACAGAAGGATGTCTAAGTGTAAGGGTCGATGGAGAGAGAAAGGGAGGATGGATGGATGACTGAACGGGTGAATGAGTGGAAGGATGAGTGACTAGGTGGATGGATGAGTAAGTGAAAGGATGGCTGGATGGGTGAAAGGCTAAAAGGCTGGATGGATGAGTGGGTGGCTGGATGGGTGGAAAAGTGGATGGATAAGTGTACCAATGGATAAGGGTGAAAGGGTGGATGGATGGATGGATGGATGGATGGATGGATGGATGGATGGATAATGGATGGATGAGTGAAAGGGTGGATGGAGGGATGGATGAGCGAAAAGATAGACGGAAAGATACAGGATGGATAGGTTTGCAAATGGTTGAATATGTTTGAATATGGCTGGGCTTACTTACATACTATTGCGCGACCTCCTCTGATGTGTCTGTAAAACTTACCTTTTGTCCCGAAGGTTTGTCCTGAATTTTGACCTCCTGTCCTGAATTTGTGTCCTGAATTTTGACCCTCTGTCCTGAGTTTTTACACTCACCGTCCTGTTTGCACCCATGCAAGTTGGTCACCCTAGCTGTGAGCGTAGCTTCACTAAAGGTGAAGGTGCGCAGAACTTTATTGTTTTGGCATCGGCCATAACAGTCGATTTTAAAATACCATATGGACACATAAAATAAGGGCATGCCCTAAAACAATCAAAGTAAGGTAAATGCAATATAAGCACTAAAGTGCATAACAAAAGGACTCTACACTAATAACAGTCGTTCAATGCTAGAATTCATCACTACCCAACAGTCTTTTTTAGAATAAATTCAATATAATTTCTAGTATACGTAGCAGCAGCTGTGTACACTTATTGAAATCTCTCAATGCTGGAACCATCACTCCCAGCTAACTCTGAATACTCACTGTGAGTCCATCCTTATTGGCTACTTTTGAAATGAGCCGCACAGACCAAACATACCCAGATACAAAAACTGTATTACATTGATATCCATTCTAATCTATAGAAGAGACTTAATGCATTAAATCATGCTCTTATGCTGAAAGAAAAATGTGGAATGAGACAATTATGTCGAGGAGAAAACGTTTTAGACAACAAACATAAAGTGCTTTATTGTATCGCCTCTGCTTTCTAAATTCAATCCCAACTGTGACATCTCCATTGGTGGTTCTTGTGCACCCTGGTGTCACCAGACCGACTCTACCACAGCTGGCGGAGATAGTGATGTGGGTCCTCTGTGGCCAGACACGCCTGCAAACCCGACCTCCACCACAGACACTCACTCAAACCTGTGCATGAACTGTGACTTCCATCCTTACATTTCCAAGAGAAGGCTGCTGAAACGTTGTGCTTCTCACACGGTGCCTTGCCACAGTTTCAGTTATGTTGTAACTCCACATGTCAACACTGAAAGGAGTCTACTGAACTCTTTGAGGTCGCGCCCGGGAGTCTTGGCCAACACTGTCAACTGGAAACTCCCGCAACTTCCACAGACGGCCCTTGCATCACACATGTGAACCGGATGAACCCGCCCTCTTCATTCATTGCGTCACACTCGTTGGAATCATGAACCCTGTGACACACAACTCATGCAGACACTTACCTACCCCCCCACACACACACAAAAATACAAACACATACACCAACACACGTGTATGCACACACACACTCATACACATGCTACCGCATATATCCACCCACACATACACATACAAATACAAACTGGTACACAAACACACACACACACACCTATATGCATGCATTCACATGTATCCACTCACATGTACACACACAAATACAAACAAATACACCAACACACATGGACACACACATCCATAGAAATGCATACACATATATCCACCTACATATACACATACAAATACAAACAGGTACACAAACACACACACACCAATATCAATGCATTCACATGTATCCACTCACATATACACACATAAATACAAACACATACACAAACACACACACCCATACACATGCATACACATATATCCACTCACATGTACACACACACACAAATACAAACACATACACCAACACACGTGTATGCACACACAATCATACAATGCTTCCACATATATTCACCCACACATACACATACAAATACAAACAGGTACACAAACACACACACACACCAATATGCATGCATACACATGTGTCCACCCACATATGCACACACAAATTCAAACACATACACAAACACACACACCCATACACATGCATACACATATATCCGCTCACATGTACATACACAAATACAAACACATACACCAACACACGTGTACGCACACACACTCATACACATGCTTCCACATATATCCATCCAGATATACTCATACAAATAAAAACAGGTGCACAAAAACACACAAACCTATCTATATACATGCATTCACATGTATCCACTCATATATACACACACAAATACAAACACATACACCAACACACGTGCACACACACATCCATAGAAACGCGTACACATATATTCACCCACATATACACACACAAATGCAAACACATACACAAACACACACACCCATACACATGCATACACATATATCCACTCACATGTACACATACACAAATACAAACACATACACCAGCACATGTGCACACACACACACATCCATAGAAACGCATACAAATATATTCACTCACATGTACAAACACACAAATACAAATACACACACATTTTTACACATGCATACACATATATCTTATCATATAAATACACACACAAATACAAGCCCATACAATAACAAACACGCACACACAGAGACACACATCAGTAGAAACTCATAAACACATATATCCACAATCATATACACACACACAAATACAAATGTATACAACCACACAAGTGTACACACACACACCCATACACATTAATACACATATATCCACCCACACATACACACACACACACACACCTATATGCATGCATACACATATATGCACTCACATATACACACACAAATACAAACACACACCAACAAACACGAACCTACTTGCACCCATACACACACATACACATATATCCACCCCCACATTGTGGAAAAGTGGATTTTCCTGATCAGTTATGTCCCCTATCTTGGACCCCAACGGTTCTATATGCATGTTACAAACACATGTATGTTCCCTCCAGTTCCAGTTTCGAAGACGCAAACACATGTGCGTCCACCATCAACATGTTCTCTGTCAGATCCGCCATTAATGGGCTGGATATTCGATTCCTAAGTATGAAAGGCCACCGACTTTATATGGCTCAGTTACTCCATTTTTACAGTTCAGGCGAAGTAGGCCCGATTCTGTCCTCACAGCCTTTCCCTGCTCTCTGTCTCTGACAAGCGTCAGCTTGAGCTCGCATCTGTATCCATGAACTTTGTCCTATTTCTTGTGCAGCTAACGGTGCCTGCCTCGGCCAGTTTTGCCTGCCTGCCAAGAAGCTGTATTTCACCTTCGAATTATCTACTTTGCTCTTCAGCCGATGCATTCCTGTCTAGTGATTTAGGTAAACATTTCCTTTGGCTCTCGAGCAAAGGGCTTTGCCTCCCTGTCCTCATGCAAGTAATTCATAGCCCAGTTGCCATGGAAAGTTTTCTGCCTCTCACATCTCATATAGACACTTAGGTGCCGATCACGATCCGGTAAAAAATATCCCCGTGCGACTCGTATCCGGTCTTTTTACCGTACGAATCGTACAAGTGCCGTACGAACTGGCAATCACGATTCGCATGGTAAAAAGTCCACACGAACCGCATTCGGAATATTTCCCCACACGTCCTCGGGTCGGAAAATGTGTCCGACACGTCCTCGTACGATTCACCGTACAAACGTGAAAGGTGAAGTCCGACCGGGGAATCACGATCCATCCCGGGCGTCCGAATGCACAACCGTATGGTGAAAAGACCGTCCGCACCGAACTCCCATAACGACCACGGAGACGTCCAAACAGGTGCCCGGTACGTGCCGTACCCCCCCCAGCCCCCGTAGGTACGCGCCGACCCCCCCCCCAGCCCCCGTAGGTACGCGCCGACCCCCCCCCAGCCCCCGTAGGTACGCGCCGACCCCCCCCCCAGCCCCCGTAGGTACGCGCCGACCCCCCCCCCAGCCCCCGTAGGTACGCGCCGACCCCCCCCCCAGCCCCCGTAGGTATGCACCGACCCCCCCCCCAGCCCCCGTAGGTACGCGCCGACCCCCCCTGTGTGTACACCCTTGTACGCGCCGAACCCCCCGTGTATGTACGGTGCGTACCCCCCGTGTACGTTCGAGTCGAACCCCCCGTGTACGTTCGAGTCGTACCCCCACCCGTGTATGTACGGTGCGTACCCCCCGTGTACGTTCGAGTCGTACCCCCCGTGTACGTTCGAGTCGTACCCCCCCGTGTACGTTCGAGTCGAACCCCCCCGTGTACGTTCGAGTCGAACGACTCGAACGTACACGGGGGGGTACGCACCGTACATACACGGGTGGGGGTACGACTCGAACGTACACGGGGGGTTCGACTCGAACGTACACGGGGGGGTACGACTCGAACGTACACGGGGGGTACGCACCGTACATACACGGGTGGGGGTACGACTCGAACGTACACGGGGGGTTCGACTCGAACGTAAACGGGGGGGTTCGACTCGAACGTACACGGGAGGGTACGACTCGAACGTACACGGGGGGGTACGCACCGTACATACACGGGTGGGGGTACGACTCGAACGTACACGGGGGGTTCGACTCGAACGTACACGGGGGGGTACGACTCGAACGTACACGGGGGGTACGCACCGTACATACACGGGTGGGGGTACGACTCGAACGTACACGGGGGGTTCGACTCGAACGTACACGGGGGGTACGCACCGTACATACACGGGGGGTTCGGCGCGTACAAGGGTGTACACACAGGGGGGGTCGGCGCGTACCTACGGGGGCTGGGGGGGGTCGGCGCGTAGCTACGGGGGCTGAAGGGGGGGTCGGCGCGTACCTACGGGGGCTGGGGGGGGTACGGTGCGTACCTACGGGGGCTGGGGGGGGGGTCGGCGCGTACCTACGGGGGCTGGGGGGGGGGTCGGCGCGTACCTACGGGGGCTGGGGGGGGGTCGGCGCGTACCTACGGGGGCTGGGGGGGGGGTCGGCGCGTACCTACGGGGGCTGGGGGGGGGTACGGTGCGTACCTACGGGGGCTGGGGGGGGGTCGGCGCGTACCTACGGGGGCTGGGGGGGGTACGGTGCGTACCTACGGGGGCTGGGGGGGGGGTCGGCGCGTACCTACGGGGGCTGGGGGGGGGGGTCGGCGCGTACCTACGGGGGCTGGGGGGGGGTCGGCGCGTACCTACGGGGGCTGGGGGGGGGTCGGCGCGTACCTACGGGGGCTGGGGGGGGTACGGTGCGTACCTACGGGGGCTGGGGGGGGGTCGGCGCGTACCTACTGGGGCTGGGGGGGGGTACGGTGCGTACCGGGCAACCTACTCTGGTCGATTCGCGCCGTACTTCGCTTTTGCGGCACTTTTTGGGTGCCGTGAAAATATTGCCGTCCGGACTGCTGTCGGTTCGAATCGTAATTCCTGGGTCGTGAAACGCTGCCTGACAGCGTCCCGACGTCACGTCGCAGCATTCCCGGATCACATTCGTATGTATATTTTCGTCGGTCGGTGTTTTGTACGAATCGTACGGAAATGGTGTTTCCGTGCGATTCGTAATTCCATGTTTGTACAGTTTTACGACCGGGTACGAGTCGGACGGGGAAAACGCTCCGACCGACGGTTCGTACCAGGTTTTTACCGGATCGTGATCGGCACCTTAGACGTTTGTGCACGCACACACAGTCAGTATAGAATAGATTCTGTCCGAGAGTCCTTCCTTGTGGATAACATAGTTCTTTAAACATAGGATGTTAGATATGATTTGGGATTAGGTTGACTTGACCCCCCAGACTTTTCGTCTCCACATGTAGAGTTAAATGTCAAGTCCCCTTCACCCCCTAGTTGCACGTCAATTACACGTCATGCTGCTGCGCGCGCATCTATGCCAAGTATTATCTTATAGATCCACCTATGTATGATAATCCTAACCAATCATGTTTCTTTTATTCCTTATTACGCCTAGTTTCGATTACGTATTTACTATGTCATTTTCCTTATCAATTGTTACGCCTTCTACATTCGTTTCATTGTAATGTATGTTCTATAAAAGCAATTTCCTGTCAATAAAATATCGTACTTCACTTCCTGAACCTTCTTGGTGACGGAACCTGAAGACCGCCACTCGAGTCGGCCATTTTGGAATAAAGCCCATTCAGAAACCTCTTATACCACGGATTCTGCCTCTTATTATTCTGAGCTATTTTGTTTAAAGATCCAGTATGAAATTCAGTCCGGTAAAGAATTTATTTACCACATAATGGCGCCCGAACAGGGACACTTTCTCATCTCACGCGCCGGCGGTGCGTTGCAGGCCCAGTCTCCTGCCACAGCTGGACGGACCATAACGCGTACCAGCAGGATTTCCTGTAGCTCCCTCCGGTCAAGCGGGGGCGACTGAGGCTGCGATCAACCCAGACGAGGCGGTGAGAAGCGCGAAGTATCCCGACCAGAGCCTAGCTGAGAGAGCAAGATCCGAGGTATACAGAGGCCCACCAGGTTTTCGAAGTCCCGATGTCCAGAGGGTCCGATGTTCGAAATCGAGTCCAGTCCATTCTCCGAGGCCTTTTCGTTGTGAGCTACTCGGTGAGTACCATCGCCGGGGAGGCGTGTTGACGCGCACATAGGTTGTGCCGGTCAAGACGGATTTGGGTACACAAATCCGGTCTGCACTGTTTAGCAGTGTATATGTACGGTTTAGCCGTATATCAAGTATTCCGAAGTATCTAGTTACTGTCAAGAATTCTGCTTGGTGATTAGTTATGCAGACTATCATCATTGTTGGTCATTTTTAAAGGTTAAAATGTTTAGTGTTTAACTTCTAACGTGTTAAAATGTCCTGCATATTGTGGTATGAATGATTGTCCATTGTGCATTGTTCATTATTGTATTTTTTTTGTACTAAGTGTGTTCAAGAGTAAGTACCAGATTAGTTGTCGATATGCCGCTCTTTTCGAAGTTAAGACAGATCCCTACTAGAAAAGGGGTGCTTGAAGAGGCAGTTCCTATTCCACCTAGGGACACTCCAGGGCACTTCATGTATCACAAGCATGGCTTAGACGCCATATTATTTCTTGATCTATGGGTGGACTACACCAAAGAGTTACCAGAAAATCAGAGATGGCCCGTCGCTGGGACCTGGGACGCAGAATGTATCATGAAAGTAGAAGAAGAGTTGTGGAAGAGGAAAGCTAGACAGTCACAGAAAGACGCTATTGAATTATGGCGTAAAGAATCGCATAGGCGCACCGAAAAAGCGCTAAGACAGGAAGAGAGAAGTAAAGAAAGTGCAAATAAGGTTCGAGAGAAGCAGTTGATTGAAGAAGGTACACGAGTACAAGCAGAACAAACAGAGAGACAAAGAAATGCCCTTATAAAAGGAATGTATCCCCTTCTGGCCGAAGGATTGCCTAAAGCCACTGCGGCCATACCAAAAGACTTGCCACCCCCATTGTTTCCAATAAAGGTACATCCTAAAGGACATCCTAGAACCGCAGAAGATATTTTTCTTTCCTCATATTTAGATGACACAGTTCCCGAATATGCTAACCCCGCACCGCATAGACCGTCTGCTGGGGGGGTTCAACGTCAAGATCAAGTATCTGTCTCTGTGCCACAGCAAGCTCCGACCCAAGTCACGACACAAGCTTCGGCAAGCGCATCTGCTTCCGCGTCTGTCCCCGCAACTGATTCTACAGCCGTGTCTACACCTGTAGTGGCTGTAGCACGTTCAACGAATCCTTTCACGTCTGACACCTCAGAGGGGGCTACTGGAGGTGCTACTAGCCTTCATTTCACGCCACCCAGAGGGAGTAAATTTTCTTTCCAAGAATCAGTACATGCACGTACGCCCAAACTTATAAATACCCGTATGCTTAAGGATCTTATGATAGATTGTAGATATGATCCGGTGCCCGGTAAAGAGGACGAAATGGTCCTGGCATCATTACGCGTTAGACGAGCTGCATCGTTTTTAGGGAGGCTACCAGGAATGGCTATGCATTTAGATAGCATATATCATTTTGTCCAAACAGGAAAAGATCCTGAATGCATTAACAGAGCTATGGAATATCAGAAAGTAGAGATACAGGGAGAATTGTTACGTTTTTTTGTAAATTGTGTGATCAGAAATCAAGACCGACCGGGGGTAGACCCGGAAATAATGCAAACTCTTACTAAATGGAGTCAGAATATCTCAGATGGAAAACATGATAAACAAGGAAGTATAGTAGCCATGTGCCGAAAAATTAGGAAAGAAGTAGAACACATACATGCAGAGAGATTGGAAACAGACGAGTTCGAGCAGGATGAAGCGTCCGAATCAGGAGATTCAGGGAGACAGCCCGACACCATAGCCTATGTAGGCAGAGGAAGGTCCTGTAATAATACCAGATGTTTTTCTGATCCGATACATTCTGTATGTCCAAACAATAGCAGAACCTATCCGACACCTATAATAAATATGAAATCTCCCGAACGTTTGTTTCAAGCCGCAGATAAAATACTCCGGGAACGAAGGGGTTACCACCTCCTCGATTCTATGGACGAACAAGAATTAGCTAGGTCAGCTGTTCATTGGATGGACAGTCCCGGAAAATATGGTGATGTGACAGTCGCACACACGTTTTTGAACCTCAGTCCAGATGAACAACGTTTAGCTGGGATCTATATGATTCAGCAACTTCTTATATTATATAAGAGCCAACATGCTGATCCTGGTCCCTTACCTGATATATTAACCGAACTACTTGCGGATAGATGGAGAGGTTCTAGTAACAAGTTAATTAAAGAAATACTAATGTCACGTAAACAGTACGTTCTTTTTGTAAGTCCAGATCCTTTCTCGAACCCCAACAAAGAAGGAACACCGTACTACATGGATAGACAGAATCCCTTGCGAGAAGTGCACCCAATAAAGGGTGAAGACAATAATTTTCACCGTGTATTTGTATACACACCCATAACAAAAATCGAATTGTTAGAAATGAAGAAAGTAGTACCAAGTCATGACAAAGACCCAGCGGGTTTCCACCGAGAAATTAAAGACATGTTACTAATGGGAGAATACACCTACCCTGATATTATGACGATATTAAAGGTGCTAATGCCTGCTGGCATTTATGAGAAACTGAAAGAAAAAGAGTGGGAAGTGGGAGACCAAAAGATAGATTGGACAGCATTAGAAACAGAAGAGAAAGCCCGAACTGCAGGTTCAGGACTCGGGGATAAAGTTAAAGCATTACCAGGTTTACTAGTACAGGTACTGCCACGTTTATTAACTACGAAAAAGGAAGATTGGGGTGCAATCACAGCCTGCAAACAAAAGCATGATGAAGACACAAGTGATTATTATGCACGATTTGAAAAATGTTTTGGTATAAACAGTGGTATAAAAGCAAGTAGTGACTCATATCCACACTTATTTGTGACAAAATTGGTGGAAAATGCATTGCCTCCAGTGAAGAATAGAATATTGAAATTCGAGAGTACCTGGCAAAGTAACACTCCGTCACAAATGCTACAAATGTTACAGTATCATCACAATAGAATTAGGGATGAACAAGAACACGAGCATAGACGCATGAAGGATACTAAAATGAAAATGCTAGTTTCTCAGACAGTACCAGCGGATGGTCACAAAAAGGGTGTGACACATTCTGGAGATTCTGCAGTTCCTGTAAAAGGAACCTGCAATTACTGTAAACAACTAGGCCATTATGTACACGATTGTCAAGTCCTGAAACGTAATATAGCCACAGGTATTGCAAAGGAGAGACCACGATTAGTTAGACAGGATCAGAATGAACAAGGAGCTATGCAGCATGGACAGTCCATGCCAGTTCAGCAACAGTCCATGCCAGCTCAGCAACAGTCTATGCCAGCCTCACAGCAGCCCATACAGTTTGTGCCAGCTGCACCACCGTTGCCTACTGCTGCCACACAAATAACTTCACGACAATTGTACCAGACCGCACAGTATGAATACCCTGAGTACCAACGTTATGCATGAACCAGCCTAGAGAGGGAAGTTGACTTACCCCTTATTGAGATTCCAGTAGATCAAGAAGGACCTTATGTACATAGTGAATTATTAGGTCAAGACAGAAAATTTTTACTCGATACAGGGGCAAGTCGAACAACCATAAAACGTAGTGAAGTTCCAGGGGCACCCCTCTCAGGCTCTCAAAATGTTTCCCTTGGTTTTTCAGGAAAGCCTATTGTTAATGAAGTATCACAGCCACTTCCGCTTACGATTGGTCCCTTGACACGAACTACTGATTTATTGCTTACCAAATCATGTCCAGAAAACTTGTTAGGAATAAAGACATTGAAAGCCCTAGGGGCTATTATCTGTTGTTCTCCGGAAGGAGTAAGATTGTTTTTACGTGATTTTAAAGGTCATTATGTATCCAGAGACATGGATCCCCGACTACAGACTTTACCAGTGCATCTATGGGCACAAGGCCCTACTGATGTTGGTTGCATGAACATTACACCATATCGAGTCACATTAAAGGCAGGAGTGGTATTGCCACGAATGCGACAATACAAGTTACCACAAGATGCTGTAGCGGCTTTACTGAAAATCATTGACGAGCTAGTTGCCCAAGGAGTGGTTGTGGAAACCGAATCCAATGTGTGTAATTCACCGATAATTCCGATTCTTAAACGAACTGATCCTATGGCCCCGCCAGTATATCGATTAGTTATTGATTTGCGCGAATTAAACAAGTGCATTGTGCCACAATTTCCTGTGGTCCCCGATATCTCATCATTGTTGACAGCTATTGATTCTCAAGCCACATTCTTTACTGTAATTGATCTCAAGAATGCTTTTTTCAGCATTCCAATAGATCCGGAAAGCCAATATCTGTTCGGTTTTAGTTTAAATGGACGAAGCTTTAAATTCACACGCGCTCCTCAAGGATTTACAGAAAGTCCCAGCATCTATAGCCAAGCACTGAAACGAGAACTTGACAGCATCCACATGCCAGTTAACACTGCACTGCTTCAATACGTCGATGATCTGCTGATCACCGCACGAAGCGAACCCGAATGTGAAAAAGCATCACTGACAGTTTTACATTTTTTAGCCGACAAGGGGCACAAGGTGTCTCCTTCTAAGCTGCAATTCTGTGTCCAGCGAGTTATCTATCTTGGTCACTCGTTGTCCAAGGAGGGAAGGCAGCTTTCACCTGACCGCATTCAGTTAATTGCAAACATGCCAATACCCAAGACACAAAAGGAAGTACGGGCTTTCATAGGCCTCACTTCATACTGTAGGCAGTGGATCCCTCAATATGCATTTCTAGCGAAACCACTCATTCAGTTGACAACACAGGAGGCAGCCACGTCGACTATCCTCCCTTGGACTCAGGAACACACACTAGCTTTTGAGAGCTTAAAGAAAGCTCTATGTCAAGCACCTGTTCTAGCGACACCATGTTACAGCAAACATTTTACACTCTTTGTTACAGAACGTGCAGGTACTGCCTTGTCAGTGCTCACTCAGGAACAAGCAGGATCATGTAAGCCATGTGCTTATTTCTCCAGTACATTAGATCCCGTAGCTCAGGCTTTGCCTGCGTGTCTGAAATCAGTAGCGGCAACAGCTTTAGCAATCAGACAAAGCGATGCCATAGTATTAGGACATCCATTGACAGTACAAGTACCACATGCAGTAGAGGTTCTTGTGAATCGAACGCAAACACAACATTTGACCATAGCAAGACTTACTGGTTATGAACTGACATTGTTTCAGCCACACATAGAAATCAGACGTTGTAATACATTGAATCCTGCTACACTTTTACCCGTAATTGGAACAGACCCACTAGCTCACGATTGTGTTGAAGTTATTGAGATAAAGACGAAACCCAGACAAGACTTAACAGACGTTCCATTGTTAGATCCAGACCTGACATTGTATGTAGATGGTTCGTGTATGAGAACAAGTACAGGAAATTTAGTTGCCGCGTATGCAGTCACAACAGACACTGAAGTTATTGAAACAAACTGCATAGATACTTTGTCAGCCCAAGCAGCGGAGCTTATTGCTCTAACACAAGCCTGTATTCAAGCCACAGACAAGAAAGTCAACATATATACTGATTCACGTTATGCATTCGGAGTCGTACATGACTTCGGGGTGCTTTGGCGAGAGAGGGGTTATTTAACTTCTCATGGAACCCATATTCAGCACGGGTCCCTCATTCATGCTCTGTTAGATGCAATTCATTTACCGACTGCAATATCGATTATGAAATGTAAAGCACACACGAAGGTTTCTGATATCATTTCTCAAGGCAATGATTTAGCTGACAGAACAGCTAAACAGACTGCTCAGACTCGTACATCCGACATGACAAAGCCAATAGTTCAGACACCAACACAGTGTATGACGATTAAGGATCCCACACTTGACGTAATTGACATACAGACACATGCCACAGCAGAAGAAATAAAGAAATGGACTGAACTAGGAGGGATCCAGACAGATCAAGGATGGATGACGAAGGAGAAATCTGTGTGGTTTCTTCCTGATTCCATGGTCCAAGCAGTTATAGCTACAGTTCACAGTCCAGCACATTTAGGAGAGAAAGCTATGTTAGACAGCATTCAGCACATTTGGTTCAACAAACATTTACGAGCAGCAGCTAAACAAAAAGTTCGTACCTGTATGATATGTTGTCAGTTTAATCCAGGAAAGAGTGTTCCCGTAGAGCAGGGTGGATTTCAGCCTCCTGACCATCCTTTTGAAGTCCTCCAGATGGATTATATTCAGATGGAACGTTGTCGAGGATTCAAATATGTTCTCGTAGTTGTCTGTGCTCTCTCCCGTTGGACAGAGGCGTACCCCGTATCAGATTACACTGCCCCGACTACTGCCAGGCAGCTAGTTCGAGAATTCTTCCCACGGTACGGTTTACCACGTGTTGTATATTCAGATAACGGTCAGCCTTTCTCATCCGAATTAATGAAACATGTTTCACTCTTGCTAGGATATCAGTGGAAATTCCATTGTGTCCGACACCCCGAGGCAGCAGGTCTCGTGGAACGACATAATCAACTTTTGAAAATCAGATTGTCTAAAATATGTCAGGAAAAAGGTGTGGACTGGATAGTAGCCTTACCAGTTGCGCTATTTTACATGAGGATGGTAGCACACTCTCGAACAGGGCTATCCCCTTATGAGGTGATCTTTGGTAGACCACCGAATATGTGGGGGACGCCTATACCCCGTAAAATAACTGATGTTGACTGTAATATGCTGACAGATTACCTGGCTTCCTTGATGTCTGCACTACAATCTTGTCGTTCACAGGTAGTCGCAGCTTTTCCCGACAACACTGAGGTGAAACCCCATGACGTAATTCCCGGCGATTTCGTTCTCGTCAGGAATTTTGATCGGAAGACTCAACTGGAGCCCAGGTGGAAGATTCCTAAGTTGGTCCTGCTGACAACCAGAACAGCTGTGAAGATCGAAGGGAGAAAAGGCTGGGTCCACTCCAGCCATATCAAGAAATTTCATGGACTTCCTCCTGACATAAACAGTCCTCCCCGTGTGCCTTCCTCCATTGACTCAAAGCTACCTTTGGCTGAGGCCAGTAGCACCGAACTCTATAAACTGAAACTCAGGTCCAGACCCAAACCGTCGGACGATTTGATTGTTTAAGTCCTCTCCAAGGTGAAGCGGTTGAATCTGTCCCGACATGTCCCCCCTAGGTCTGAATCATGTACAGTCCAGAACCATATTGAAACGACATGCATACTGTAAATTACTGCGTAGCCACTGTATTGTGACTTTATTAATTTTGTTTTTCTTGAGTTTTATAATAGTTACTGCAAGTATATTGTTGCATATGTATTATCCTGTTTCTAAACGTGCTTTCAATATAACTGATGAACATTCTTTTAGTGACCTACCCCCACATGAGTTGTCCTATAGACTTGCGCTGCGTAATAACACTTTCATTAGTATGTTACATCATTCTCATCAGACTAGTAATGCCACTAATTGTTGGGTGTGTGGCCGACTCCCTCCCTATCAGAACAACAAAGGAGTTCTGCCTTTCTTTCCACATCCGTTCACATATAATGGCACCTGTGGAGCATGGTTTAGTTTATTGAATTCCATAGATTCAGACACAGCAGTTTATCAACACCATTGGAGATGGGGAAATCTGAATATAGTGTTATACAAAGTCTGTCACCCTGACAAGGAGGGTCACCCTAGTAGAACAGGAACGGATCTAGAAAACGAAGTATACAGATTAGGTAATTTTACACCTAATCTCATGATTCTGAATGTCGAATCCGAAGTTGAGCTAATTTTACCCACCATGTCAGTATTTCCAGTTAAAGGTGAATTATGTATACGAAAAGTTGGTTCCATACATATGGGCCATAGCAAATGCACCATTACAGTAGAATTTAGTGATGAAGGCAAATCTTCATTTAGAGCTTCACGCCACTCCTACTTCATATGTGGTCAGACTGCCTATATGGGTCTACCACCAGACTGGGATGGTACCTGTTACATAGCATTCCTTCTGCCACCTGTTTTCCTAGCTCCTCCTGATTATTATCGAAATACTCATTTAGTACACAATAGAGAGCGAAGAGATCTCCCAGTTGTCGATTATACTGAGACGGCATGGGACAAGTATGTAGATTTCAATAAAGGTATTTTTCCATATATAGGTACAATTTCCAATAGTAAGCTGATACGTAGACTAACTAAGACTCTTGAAGCCGTAGTGAATGAGACTATAGCCGCCCTAGGCAATCTGACAGAGGAACAATCAGTGATGAGAATTGTTGTTCTTCAAAATCGGCTTGTCCTTGACGTCATCTTGGCCGATAGAGGCGGAGCTTGTAGGGTCATCGGATCCAGCTGCTGCGTATTCATACCAGAAAATTCGCCATCTGTATATAAAGCTATAACCCGCCTCCATAAGATTGTGAGCCAGATACACGAGAATCCAGGCACTTGGACTTGGTCCGGGTGGTTTTGGAGTGTGATATCAGCCTGGGGATGGAGAGTTCTATCCTTCCTAGGTATTGGCCTTCTTATACTCTTCAGTTGCTGTTTATGCCTGCAATGTGGACCAGCGATTTGTGGTTTGTGTGCCACATCGTGTATTCCACATCAAGGTTTTCGTTCAAAATCCCGGAAGAAGAAAGAAGAAGAAATGATGCTCCATGAGCAAATCGATGGATTAATGAAGATTGATGTTTCTTGACGGGCAAGTAGGGGACAAGGAGGGAATGTGGAAAAGTGGATTTTCCTGATCAGTTATGTCCCCTATCTTGGACCCCAACGGTTCTATATGCATGTTACAAACACATGTATGTTCCCTCCAGTTCCAGTTTCGAAGACGCAAACACATGTGCGTCCACCATCAACATGTTCTCTGTCAGATCCGCCATTAATGGGCTGGATATTCGATTCCTAAGTATGAAAGGCCACCGACTTTATATGGCTCAGTTACTCCATTTTTACAGTTCAGGCGAAGTAGGCCCGATTCTGTCCTCACAGCCTTTCCCTGCTCTCTGTCTCTGACAAGCGTCAGCTTGAGCTTGCATCTGTATCCATGAACTTTGTCCTATTTCCTGTGCAGCTAACGGTGCTTGCCTCGGCCAGTTTTGCCTGCCTGCCAAGAAGCTGTATTTCACCTTCGAATTATCTACTTTGCTCCTCAGCCGATGCATTCCTGTCTAGTGATTTAGGTAAACATTTCCTTTAGCTCTCGAGCAAAGGGCTTTGCCTCCCTGTCCTCATGCAAGTAATTCATAGCCCAGTTGCCATGGAAAGTTTTCTGCCTCTCACATCTCATATAGACACTTAGACGTTTGTGCACGCACACACAGTCAGTATAGAATAGATTCTGTCCGAGAGTCCTTCCTTGTGGATAACATAGTTCTTTAAACATAGGATGTTAGATATGATTTGGGATTAGGTTGACTTGACCCCCCAGACTTTTCGTCTCCACATGTAGAGTTAAATGTCAAGTCCCCTTCACCCCCTAGTTGCACGTCAATTACACGTCATGCTGCTGCGCGCGCATCTATGCCAAGTATTATCTTATAGATCCACCTATGTATGATAATCCTAACCAATCATGTTTCTTTTATTCCTTATTACGCCTAGTTTCAATTACGTATTTACTATGTCATTTTCCTTATCAATTGTTACGCCTTCTACATTCGTTTCATTGTAATGTATGTTCTATAAAAGCAATTTCCTGTCAATAAAATATCGTACTTCACTTCCTGAACCTTCTTGGTGACGGAACCTGAAGGCCGCCACTCGAGTCGGCCATTTTGGAATAAAGCCCATTCAGAAACCTCTTATACCACGGATTCTGCCTCTTATTATTCTGAGCTATTTTGTTTAAAGATCCAGTATGAAATTCAGTCCGGTAAAGAATTTATTTACCACAACATACACACACAAATACAAACACACACACACCTATATCCATGCATACACATATATCCACTCACATATACACACAAATACAAACACATACACTAACACACATGTACACACACCCACCCATAAAGACGCAGACAGATATATCCACCCACACACACAAATACAAACACACACACACCTATATTCATGCGTATACATATATCCACTCACATACATACACACACAAATTCAAACACATACACTAACACAGGCGCATATGAACATCAATACACATATATCCACCTCACATACACACACAATACAAACACATCCACTAACACACGTGCACACACACAAATCCATAGAAACACATACACATTTATCCACTCACATATACACACACAAATGTAAACACATCCACCAACACACCCATACACATACATCCACCAAGACATCGACACACAAATACAAACACACTAACATGCTTGCATACACCCATGTACATTCATACACATATCCACTCATATATATACACACAAATACAAAACAGATACACCAAAACACACACATGAATACACAAATACTCTCTCTCCCAACTTTCCCTCCATGTTTGTTGCTCAAGGCTTATTTATGATTGTGTTTAGCTCGTGCAAGGCCCTGGAGCATCAGGTCACTAAGCAAAGAGTAAATAAAAAGGTGATACATAACCGTGCTAAATTCCACAATCAGTTGCTAGAGGGTGTAGAGTCAATGCACAACATGCAGTGTGGGACAAACATGGCTTAAACACGTAAAACAACAGCATTGTTTATAGACAATGTGCATTCGACAATACCAAACACGTGTACAGGCTCTCGTACTGGGAGTAGCAGTGCCGCAGGAAGAACTACAAATTCAAATGAGTAGATTTTATGACGATATGCGTCGTCGTATCACGAAGGGCTCAGATTCATAAAGAACCAGCCTGGAGTAGGACGGCTAAGAGCAGTGCTTAAATTGAGCCGGTGGTTTCTCGTGCTCTGGACCAGCACTTTATTCTTAGCACCGGCGCTTGTGACCGTCTGCCACATGGTGGCGCTGTCTGTTAAATCTGGCTATGAGCTCAACAGCTCTTTATTAATTTAATATACATTAGTTTTCATTAATACGGGCCACCCAAGCCATGCTTAGCTTTGGGGGCCCCGAATAGTCGGAATTACAGCCTTGTAGGAGCGTGATGGTTAGTAGTTGTGTTGGCACTTGGCACCGTCATTGGCAGCGCTGGCAAGGGTGATGGATGGTGGAAGCTGCAGTGACCTCCTGACAGGGCCCCGGCATTTAAACTTTTACAAATTAACCACTGGTTAAGAGAAGGCCTGGGCAAAATGTAAATTACCATGGCGTAATTCAGGAATTTCATGTTATGCTTGTTAAGCAAAATTCCTGAAATTGCGCCATTATTCCAATCTGTGTAATTTTGGGCCTTCACTGTAACGGTTTTCCGTGAGCGCGCGGGAACAGAGCACGAGCGGCTGCTGGCCGTGGTGCTCCTGTTTAAATTCACCCTTTTCCCAAAAATTCATGCAAGGATGCATCCTGCGCAAAAATATACCGCAAAATGGCAGAGAGGATTACCTGGGACGGAGTCCTCTCAAAGCCCAAGAAGGGCACACAAGACAGAGTTAGAAACCAGAGTGGGGTCTTAGCCCCCGGTTCGGCATGATTCTGACCCGCCCAGTGGGGCTGTTACTCCACCAACCTTCTGTGCTTCAAGATGGCAAACTGGCCTGTGACTGACACAGTCCCAGCCCCATTGGCACATGCCTAACTCCACCTCACTGCCGACTGCTGCTCGCACCCTGGCATGTGGCGGCCATCAACCCCAACCCTCTGATGGCAGCGTAGCATGTGACTGACTCCGTCCCAACCCTGGAGGCCTTCTCAGGTGGGGCCTAAAATGGTATTGACTATCCCCTCCCCTAAGCATCTTACAGCTGAAGATTCAAAGTGCTGATGAATCTGCCACGCCTCCTTACAGATCCTATAACTGTTTACCTAAGATGTTACTGGCCCCGCCCCAGCCCTTCAGGATTTACAGGTTCAGGATGCAACAGCTCCAGAGGCACAAGCCTGGGCACGTCTAATCTCCTCTGAGTGATGGAGGGCCGGGGCAGGCGAGGCATCCAAACATTCACACCTCTGTGGTTGCCAGCAGAGGTGTAATAAAGGCATCCTATAATATTCTGTCACGTCCCAGAAACGAGCACGTATTTTATTATTTCCTCTTCAGAATCTTTTTCACGCTTTAGCCTGCGGGGCGCGTCCGTGGAACACGAGAAACTTCAACAGCGCCATAAAGAGGGGGCACAGGAGCTACAAACGACAACACTGCATCCCCCTGACGCCACGTCTGGCCTCTGGCGAGAGGGCAGCCTTTGGCGCAGCTCTAGACATCGGGATAATCTGTTCTGAAATGATGGCAGGATGTTCACATTGTCTCTGACCCGCCCCTCTGCCACTCAACGGAAGCGCAGGGGGCGGTGCTGAAATCACGGCCCGGTGATCCGAGGTGATCGTCCATAGTACCCCCAGGGGCACCCCGCTTTCCCCCCTCCCCCAAATTAGGTTACCCAATGAAACACAAGAAACAGTTGTAAGTGGGTAACAAATGGTGCAGGTTTATTACATAATTCCAGTATATGTAATGGGTGGGTTATCTTACGGGCGATCCAAGGGCAGGCGACCATCTACTTCACCTGCCCGCCTGATGAGCCGGGCAGCGCGGGAACGACCCGCAAGTGCTGCCCCCCAAGTGATTCTTTTTACGATCACGTGCCGTTGAAATTCTACTCACGCCCCCCCTCTCGGGGCGGAGCGTCGCATAGCAAGCCCCCGGTTGTTCAGGCCCACAACCGCCCGCAGGACTAGCGGGGCGCCGACCGGCTTCCGGGACCTCTCTGGAGGCTCCTCGTTTTGGCTCAGGCACCACGTGGTGCCGCGCAGAGGTACCCTTTGTACCGGCCTGCTTCCAGATCTCCCTGTAACTCCGCCTGCAACGAAAAGGAAAACATTACAACGCTCAGAAACCCCCCCCCCAACCACGCCTACGCCGGGTAAGCGGTAGGGAGGGAAAAGGCGAGGTGGGCGACAAAAGAGGTCGCCAGTGAGGGTGGGGGAAGGCTAAATAGCCTCCCCCTCACACCTGGGCCCGGAAGTGACGCGCATTGCGCGTCACTTCCGGCCCTGACACGGAGGGGGGGCAACAGTCTGTGTCCCTGCCCCCCCCCAAAGCGAGGGGGGGGAGGGGTGACCGGGGCCCCGGGGCCACTAAGGCGCCAACCGCCGAGTGGCCCCCTGCGGGGGCCGCGGTCAGCGGCATAGTACCCCCAGGGGCACCCCGCTTTCCCCCCTCCCCCAAATTAGGTTACCCAATGAAACACAAGAAACAGTTGTAAGTGGGTAACAAATGCTGCAGGTTTATTACATAATTCCAGTATATGTAATGGGTGGGTTATCTTACGGGCGATCCAAGGGCAGGCGACCATCTACTTCACCTGCCCGCCTGATGAGCCGGGCAGCGCGGGAACGACCCGCAAGTGCTGCCCCCCAAGTGATTCTTTTTACGATCACGTGCCGTTGAAATTCTACTCACGCCCCCCCTCTCGGGGGGCGGAGCGTCGCATAGCAAGCCCCCGGTTGTTCAGGCCCACAACCGCCCGCAGGACTAGCGGGGCGCCGACCGGCTTCCGGGACCTCTCTGGAGGCTCCTCGTTTTGGCTCAGGCACCACGTGGTGCCGCGCAGAGGTACCCTTTGTACCAGCCTGCTTCCAGATCGCCCTGTAACTCCGCCACAGCCCTGGAGGCGGCTAACCGTCGCAGCCAGGGCCCCCCACCAACCCGCTATAGTCTTACCTGCAACCTTTCCTATCTAGGGCTTCCTGCAACTAGCTGGAAGGGAACCATCCTAGCAGAAAGAAGAGTTTGAAATTCTGCCACCTCATAGACAGAGTGACAGCGCTAGCGGAACTCAAACCCTGTGGGATCCCTTATGTCCACAGGCCCAAGACTTACCAGTGAGCTATAGCTCCTGGTGTTGTAGATGGCCCCATCTAAGTCCCCAAGGCCCCAGTCGCTATCCTAACCGGATAGGGTCCGCTGCAAGAGGGACCCGGTGGGCCTGGGGAGATGCGCCAAGAACTATACGCGCCCCATGCGGGCAGGTTACCCTCTTCACAATTCTGGGCCTGCCCTCTTTGGCTATGAAGGCGGGAAGGGTTTTACTTAACCTTTGGCCAGTCCCCTCTGATTGCTCAACCTGGAGCACAGGAGTGCTCCTGGCTGCCAGCGCGTGACCATGGGCAAGGGGCGACTCTTGCCCTTGCCCACCATCCCTTATTCCTTATGGGAATTATGCCTCTACAGATCCCTCAGTGATGAAACCCCCTAGGTATACCAGCTACGGGAATCTGTCTGGCTTTAAGCATTGCGCGCTGTCGGTAAAGTTCAAGCCTTGAGGATTGAGTAAGTCCTACTACGCCCCTCCCAACATGCTTCCCAGTAGGAGGGTGGCGGGGGGGTGCCCCCCCCACCAACCCAGAGCATCCCGGGCGGTGCCAAATTCCTGCTTCATTGAAGTAGAGATTTAGTGCACCCTGGGCGTGACAAATGTACTATTGACATGATGTCCCCTTGCGTTTGCCCCGCAGACACCCCAGTTATTGGGACAGCAGCACCCTATGTATTTTTTTTTTTTTTTTTTTCATTAGCCCAACCCCGCCTCTCAACCCCCCATGCCCCCATCTTGCGCCCCCTCCGCCCGTGGCGATCCTTGCCACAGGGCCCCGTCGACCTGGTACTGCCCAGGGACAGGGCCGGGGCGGAGTGGGTGCAGCAAGACTCACCAGAACAAGAAGCGTGGAGGCGACGACAATCAAGAGTGCTGTGGGGGCCGGAGGCGCACGAAGACGGCGCGGACAACGGACCGATGCAGCGAGGTGAGGAAAAGGCGAGGTGGGCGACAAAAGAGGTCGCCAGTGAGGGTGGGGGAAGGCTAAATAGCCTCCCCCTCACACCTGGGCCCGGAAGTGACGCGCATTGCGCGTCACTTCCGGCCCTGACACGGAGGGGGGCACCAGTCTGTGTCCCTGCCCCCCCCCCCGAAGGGAGGGAGTGGGGAGGGGTGACCGGGGCCCCGGGGCCACTAAGGCGCCGACCGCCGAGTGGCCCCCTGCGGGGGCCGCGGTCAGGGGCATTTTCAGGCACTGTCCGCAAATTAGCCCACGCCCCTTATCCGTGATTAATGTCTTAAAGGTCAGTTTCATTTTAACTAAAGCATACATGTTAATTCCCACATTTGGGACTTCCCGGGTGGAGTGGAAGGGAGGGAGTCTCCTGACCTGCATTCCTAGGGAGGGGCACACACCTAAAATAAAAATAAACAGGCCTTCCTGTCAGGGTGGCTGCTTCCCAGAAGAAATGCAAATGTGTGCAGCTCGTGTTCCTGCTGCTTGGGAGGCTTCACTGATGGAGTCACTTGGAGCTTTCTGATGACAAAGATATTTTATTTTGAGAGGTGCTGTCAGGGTGTTCCAAGCTGCGCTGGGGGGTGCTGCTTTTAATGGACACGTATAAAAAAAAATTCACTAGGTATACAGGTATACAGGTATACAGGGCCAGGCTGGCCATAGCGGGCAACGGACGTTTTCCCAGGATGGGCTGCCAGCAGGCGCGCAACACCCATTGGACTCAAAGGGGTTCAGCCCCCCCCCCGTCTTGTGTGGCAGCCCGGGATGAGACACCTTCCTGGGCAAAAAAGCAGCCGCACCCGAGCACTTTACAGGTCTTTAAAATACCATTTGCATGTTAATGAGGCCTTGCTGTTGTTTCACCCCTTCTAAGAGCCCCTGCAGCTCCACTCTGCCTATTGCTTAAAGTTCAGCCCCCCCCCCGAAATTTTTGCTCAGCCCCCCCCCCGAAATTTGGCTCTAGTTGCGCCTCTGGCTGCCAGGGTGGGTGTTGTGTCCTGCGAGACACGTTCTAGTGTCTCGACAGGCACAGAGTTAGTAGCCACTCCCCTGTGGGAGTGGGCACACTTGCACCCCACATGCATCCCTCACAGGCGTCACAAGTGATGTGAGCCTGATAATAAAAGGGCCCGGGTGCACGTGCTGGAGGCCAGTTACAATACCCCACTACGGTGTCCGTGTGGTCATTCCTTCCAGCATGTGGGCCTGGCGCCCAGGACACTACAATGACGACGAGCGGATCTGACCTCGCACGTGTATGCAGGCAGCAGTTTTGAAGTTCTGCGTGGGGGGGGGATGTGTAGACTTTGCCTAAGGCAGCCCCACATCGCTTACCGGCGCGCTGCCATCCGATGAGTGGGGATGGTGGCGTTCGTATGTTAATGTCCCCAGTAGCAGCATGACTGTGGCGCAACAGGACACAGCCTATCCCTTCTCCAGAAGCACAGAGAAGTAGGAGAGACAGTTTGGCAGCAGTGTTGAGACAGTGAGAAGTGCGCCATCATGCACACCAATGACAGAATAACAGCCGCAAGTAAGTGAAGCGCGACTTACACGGCCACTCTGCACATTAAGACTGGCCCCCAGCAGCGAGCCGAATGTCCTGCAACAGTAAGAAAGCAGGCTCACCTCTTTGACAAAAACCGCGAGATCCGGCGCCCCACCTGCATGAGGCCCGAACCGACCCTGTGCTACATGTCGTTCCCCCCCATAGTGAAAAAAGAGCATGGTAGCTGAAGAAGCCGTAGCAATTAAGAAAATTAGTTTTTACTAGGTTCTATTAATTTCCTTACATTCCTCCATTTCCTTGCCATCTCGTGACAAAACCCTGCCTACAGCCTCCATTTCTGCTGACGCTCAAAACTATCGCATACCCAAGTCCCCCTGTTCTTTGCAGTTAGCCAATTCATCAACAGAAAGCCATGAGACACCTACGCCCTGTGTAAACAAGCTTGTTTTTCATCTTCTGCTTCCTGCTTGGTAAACATCCTTGACACCTTGATCAGGTTATCTGGACAATGGTCTGACTGACCGAGCCTTGATCAGGTCATCAACTACAAACACCGCCATGATCAGGTCATGAACTACAAACACCGCCTTGATCAGGTCATCAACTACAAACACCGCCTTGATCAGGTCATCAACTACAAACATCGCCTTGATCAGGTTATCAACTGCAAACACCGCCCTGATTGAACAATGGACTGAATGCCAAAAGAGTGGAGTAAAAATGTATATAAGGCTTGTTCGCTGTGGAGTAAAGCAGCAGCCTCCTGGGTTTTGTCTCTGACTAGCTTGGGACTCTGTTCCATAGCCCGGGCTATTGTAATAAAGGTGGTTCTTTCCGCAGACGAAGGTTTCCGGGTCCACTTTATTATATAAGGAGGGTAAGAGTAGACTCGGGTGATTCCTGCACCGCCAAGCCTCCACTCCTCCTTGGGGTGGGCTTTTCTTGGTTCTACAGCGAGAGAGGGGCCGTGCCCCATTGTCTTCTGGTGCTGCCGCAGCCCCTGCACAGTGAAAGGTCTACTCCCTACTCCTAGCAATGCCATAAGCGAGAGACGTACCGGGGCCGGAGTTTCCGCAGTCGGCCCTGCTCCCAATAGTCGGACCCTCCAGCAGCAGCACAGACTCATGAGAGGTGGTCATCTCCTCAGGAGGAGAGGGCGAGGCATGGCTGACCGAAAGCCGCAGCAGCGCGTGGAAGAGGCCTGCAGGGCAGGAGAAGCTGTAACCGTGCCACATAGCGGTGGATCACTAAACCACACGCCGTAAAGCAAGCCACCATAAATTATAAGGTTCCCAAAAGCTGCTCTGCCGGCTGCCATCGGTTGTGGCAAAGTGGTGCCGTAAGTGGAGGCACCAGCAGGATGAAACCAGTATATGTAGTGCACCGCGAGGCCTGCAGCACCACAAAAGCTGCCGTAGCCTCCCGAAGGATTTTAGCTCAACCTTGCGGTAGCCAGCATACACAGCACCCAGCAACACTAGTGATACGGCGGCCCGACAGGTGCTGTGTGAGAGGAGCTGCCATACACTAGCACTGAGCGCCCCCGTATCCGCATCAATAAGGAGTGTGTGCCTGCATCGGTGAACACTGCCGTTGGCCTCCTAAAGTAACTACAGTGCCACCTAGCAGACGCTCCGCACCTGTCTTAATGACTCGTCCCACACGCAGCCAATAGAGGAAAATATGCCCCCTGCAGCACGGATAATGAGAGCACCCCAAAGAGAAGGCTATGCAGACACCACACGCCTCCGGTAGGCTGAAAAGTGTTTGGAGGAGAGACACTATGCACCACTGCAGAGAGAGAGAGAGAGAGAGAGAGAACCCTTAGAAGCCCCAAAGCAGCAGAGCTACAGGCGGCAAGCCCAGCCAGCAGGCGCACTAAAAGCATAAGGACAACTGGGTGCTACGTCCCAGCGGCTAGCTGAGGCCTCCGCACCTGGAGAAGATAATGCTGCATACTCACTAGTGGTGAGCGACCACCGGAAGAGAAAGGAACAGGCACGCAAGGTGCCAGAAGAGGGTGCCCACAGAGATTCCAGCATAGAGGACTCAGCACACCACCATGAGACTGCAAGCCCAAAGCAGCCAGCTGGTAGAAGTGGACACAACCCTGCACCCATAACAAAACAAAACAAAAAGGAGATAGCAAGCGCCCACACCCGCTGAACTGATCACGGCGCAGCCCAACCATAAGGAGAGGAGAGAGTGGGAGACACTGAGCACTGCTCAAGACTTCACAGCAATAGACTGTTCAGAATAGTGCCACCGGCCCCCATGGACTGCATGTCAGGTTGACATGGAGAGACTGCTCACTCTGCAGAAAGCCTGCATGAAGCCAGCACACGCGCCACCATGCAACGTCCAGTCAAAGGAGGGGGACTAGAAGTCCACAGCAGCAACGTCAACAAGAATAAGTCTCAACAAGGTGATCACTGATCAAGCAACAGCTCAAAGGAGTCTTCCCCCGCCAAAAGTGCAAGAAAAGACTGGTGCAGGGAGTGCGCCACCAGCGGTGGCCCAATGCCACCACAAGTGAGAAGATAGCACGCCACACGCCCCTGGCGGTGAATGGTCACCACCGCAAGAAGGAAGAAAAGGCACGACAAGTGCCAGAAGAGGGCGCCCAAGAAAAGACGAAACATGCGCTGCAGGAGGTGTGCGCCACATGCACCCAGAACCAGCAGGGAGATCCCATACATCTCCACGGTGGAAACAGCAACAGAGCCCGGAAGGGGCCAAACACAGCACAGTATCCTCCCTCCCACTGCCTCAAGCAGGAGTCGTCAGTGACCCAAGGCTGATGAGAGGAGAGTCGTACACCACATGTGGCCAGCCGCCACCACAGCTCTCTACTGCCCGTGGAAGCCATTCCCTGAAGAGGGAACACCCAGAGTAGGAGCCTAGCACCCCACTGCCCATGGAAGCCATTCCCTGGAGAGGGAACACCCGGAGTAGGCGCATCAAGAAGCTGCCTGAAGAAGGAGCACCAAAGATGTGTGACTGCTCGCCATGCAGCCGAGAAGAGCAACTGAAGGTTCGCCGGAGTGGTCCGGAGACCATTGAAGTTCAACGGCCCCGTTGGCTGTGTTAGAACATGGTGCATGTCATTGCACCCGAAGAAGAAGAAGAGTGGAAATCGTGTCACCCAGAAGAGCTGGACAAAAGCAGGTGCGTGAAAGACAATGAGAGGAGAAGCACAAGGACTCGTAGCACCACAAGCCAAGAACACCTCCAAAGACACGAGACAGCCACCAAAGCGGACCGACGGCCCTGGCGACAGCACCAAGGGAATAACACACTTAAGCCGCTGCAACCGCAACCGCGTTGCTCCCATCGCTTTACAGTGAGATAGTCCAGCCCCGAGTATCGGCAGTTGGAGTCGAGTGGCATCCCTGCTCCTGACCGCAAGTGCCAGAGGTGCAAGACAAGATTCAGAAGAGGCGGTCACGTGGCTACGACGTCCGATCCGAAACTTCCTCTCCTAGTTAATCATCGCCACCGGTCATCCAGGCCCCATGGCAGCTACGTCATCAGTGCCATGTGCATGACACCGCACTCAGCAAGAAACGTGGAAGTGTGACCGGAGGGTCTACACCAAGAATCGGACAACCAGCTGAGATCAGAAGAGGAAGTCGTGAGTGGAAGGGCCGGACAATTAAGAAAACCCAAGCTACAACAGGAGGGAGTCCTGATACAGCGACAGCAAGGGAGGAAGGGTATAACCCGAGAAGGTACTTGCAACCGCACAGCGGGAGTCCGAGAGTAAGCCGCACAGCCCGTGTGAATCGAGTCTCCAGCCATACGTTTCTCAGCATGTTCATCACTCCTCCATCATTAAAGTCCCAACAGCCCAACAAGTACAAGTACATGAATGCAAGTCCCTCCCCAGAGAACATGGAGGTACCTGGCCACTCCCTGCCTCAGGTGATCGACTCCAGACTAGACGCCTGCATCCATCAAGGCAAGTCATCACCCGCCATTGTCCAGATTCACCACACGGCTGGCAATGCCACCAGGCCAGTCCTCATCACGTGCGTCAACTGATACCATCTCAAATACACATGGAGTGGAGTCCTACGCTATTGCCAAACTAGCCACCAAGAAAGCTCAGCGGCTTCGTGCTAACATGGTCTGTACCTCAACTGTGGCAGCGAGAGCATGTCCTGACCATGATCCATACACCCCTGAGGTTTGTGCGATTGACTGGCTACTGGCTCCTCGGTGCTTTGTAGCTGCCCCCAGCCGGCACATACGCAGCCCCAATCGCAGCCTATCAGCAGTCCCGTGACAAGCCTGACGAAGGGCCTCCCCAGGCGGGAGAGCGGGAAGAGGCATTGCCCCACCGACAGGTCACCGGCACAGCAAGACAGCCTAATAGAGACTTCAGGCAAGACCAAAATAATCCAGTGAACTTTCACCATGGACTCCCACCATGATCTTGGCGCACCTAGTTAATGAACTATTGTTACATGCCACATTCCATCATCCAGGTCCGTGGACAGAAGTTACGTTGGACTAAAGGGCATGTTTACACTGGCGCGGTCCTAGTGACATCTTCAAGCACAAGTTCGTGTGCTGAACCGATCAGGTCAAATGATGTGATGTGCTGAGAGTGTGCTGTCACAGTCGAACTCACCAGCCCTTGTCGACCGTCTTCCGGATGCCGGACACGAGTAACTGATGGACCCTGTGGTGTATATTTTGTTACTGTTTATCCATACAGGTTGAACTACAGAGCTTTTGTTTTTCATTAACATTTTGGAGGAATGTTGTGTCCTGTGGGACACGTTCTAGTGTCTCGACAGGCAGAGAGTTAGTAGCCCCTCCCCTCTGGGAGTGGGCACACTTGCACCCCACATGCATCCCTCACAGGCGTCACGAGTAACGTGAGTCTGCCAATAAAAGGGCCCGGGTGCACGTGCTGGAGGCCAGTTACAGTACCCTACTACGGTGTCCGTGTGCTCATTCCGTCCAGTATGGGGGCCTAGCGCCCAGCACACCACTGTGGGGGCGTTTTTGTTACCGGGGGCCGTTTTTGCATTGCTGCAATATCGGCCTCCTGCAGCAAAAGCAGCGCAAAGCTTTACAATAGCTTTTTAGCCACGTCTTTGATTCTGCCTCAGGGCTCAATGACCCCGCCTCCTGGCAGGATCCGTACATTTTTTAATGCACTTCAACTGCTGCACTGAATAACTTCGAAGTGGGCGAACCAGCAAATTCACAAGGAGAGATGAGCCAAGGGTCTGGCTCTGATCTCAGAGCCATGCACGAGCCAAGCGCAGATGTGTTCTCAATATAAATCCTAAAACAAAGATCATGTAAAATGTAATAAAATTCCAGAGAAGTGCATTTCTTTAACATGTGAAGCATTGACATTCACCGCTCACATTAAAGCTTAATAAATCACATAAATAGGTTTTTCTACAGCTTGTATTCTGAACTCACATATTTGAAAGTGCTTTCACATGCATTAATTAAGAAAAAAGGTTTGGCAAAATAAAATATATGTCTAAGATCACACAATTTGAGCATGGAAGTTGTGATCTAATTTAACTTTGTCCATATCAGCAAGGGAATGGATATTTGTCTTTCCTTGTGCTAAGGCTTTGTTTTTACACCTTTTTCTACAGTTTTTATAGAGCATGAACTCGGCCCAAAGGCGTTACAGCCCTTTACATTAGCACTACTTACATTACACAAGGCCACATGTATTGTTTGTAGGCATGGGGAGATTATGTGGTTTGCCCAGAACCACTAGAAGTTGAGCTGATACCGAGACTCAATCCTGGTTCCCCAGTTCAGAAGTCGGCAGCCCTGGACCTAACGCCACATCCTGGACAGAGGGAAAGAGGCGGGCACAAGATACATGAAAGGTTGGCTGATTATGGGCAGTGGTGTAACACAGGCAGCCCAACCCCTGCAGTGTGGGGTGGCCCCCTGAGCTGCAGGGGGCCCCCACAGCACAGTGCTCTGGGCCCACAGCTCCTGAATACATCTGGAGAGGGCCCCTCTATGTACCTTGTAGGGGGCCCCCTCAAGTTTCCTTACGCCACTGATTCTGGGCTCGAGGTTCCAACAGGACCTCGAGGTGAGACAGAGGCGGGCTTCGGGCTCGAGCCAGGCTCAAGCTTTCAGTGGCCGCCCAACTCCAGAATAGCTAGATAAAGTGCAACAAGTCAGTGATATTAGCATATGGTCTCCTGCCTTCCCTTCATTATGGATCTCTTCAACAAAGGGGGGAACCCAAATAGCCCTCCGGCATCTGGGTATATAAATGATATATAGAAAAAGATAGTGCTAAAACATTGTATATGCACATACATATGCAGAATATTTGAACCGTATAACAAGTGGTTTTGGAAGGGTCGAATAATAACACACAAGGTATGTACTACATATCCTTTCAATAACATGCAGGTTCTATTGCCTATTTCCCTTAATGGGTGTTACTTACGGTGTCAATTACTTTGGGTTTTCTCGTTCTAAATAACGATGCAATCGGTGCACTTTGAGATTATACTGACTTCGAGATAAAGGGAAACGGATGTGTGAGACTGTCACTGGAAAGTAGATATATTTAGTATAGGTGGATGGATTTTCCATTGAGATAATTCTTGGTTTTGATTGCTTTTAGCCCGCCAAAATAATTTATAGAAAAAAGAAAGAAAGAAAAGACGATCATTTGTCCCAATGAGACCCTAATTGGACAATAGGTAATATGCAGTTTTCATTATAAGGCATTTTAGGTTTATTTAGCATATCACACATTAATACACCTAATTGCTTTACATTCACTGTCGGTGATATATCAGATTGGGTTATAAGGTTGTCATACACCCTGGGTGTTTTATTTAAAGGTCTTCGGTTTTTTGTATGAGCCGCCACTTCAGTTTTGAACTGTTGTAATATAATTGTAATATAGTGTTTTTTAATATTGTTCCTTGTGCTCCTGTGTATATAATTTATATAGAGATAAGATGGATATTAATAGGGACAATTAATTTGTTCTTACAGGTTGTAAATTATTTGTTCGGATGCCCTAGTCCTGATGAGGCCAAAAGAGTTATTTGGCTGAAACGCGTCGACATTTATTTTGAAGACACTCGCTGGATTATGATTTATGTTTTGACTGATTTGTGAAAGAGCACTCAAAATAATTAGGAGATTGTAAACGACAAAATCTCGTAGTGCGTCTGTAGTAGTGATCTTCGATATATAGGAATGCTGTTTCAAAAAAAGCCCATAAGCATCCTGGTATATTAAAAAGGGCGTTTGTTGATATGTATATGTTTAGTGGTTTTGCTATATGTAAGTAATGTAAATATTGTATTTGTTTGTATATATATGTCTAAAAACAAAAGAATTATAAAAGAATTTCAAAAAAGTGTGGTATAAAATAAATATCCTTACACTTATAAAAAGTTAACTTATATACTTTTGGTTTTCATTTGAATCGCCGTTGACTTGGTCACAAAATTCAATAATACAGGTTCTGTTGGAGAAATAAATATTACTCTAGGGGAGAGATAATTTATCTATCTCTTCGCCTAAACTTATGTGAGAGTATCAGTCCCGAGGCATTATCTTTTTCTATATATTTCCCTTCATTATGGAGCTGTTTTGTTTTTGATGTTGTGTCAGATTACCTGTGATGTGTATTTCTGTAACACAGTATACTACCCAGCTTCAAGAATGATACAAAAGCACTGCCTTGTGGTTTCAAAGGTATTGAGATAAATAAATTACTTTAGTCAGTGGCTTTTGTGCACTATGTGTGACCGGGAAGCCTGGGTTTGAATCCCAGATTTCCTGCATGGCTAAAGTGTGTGATCTTAGTCCAATAAATTTAATTCTTGAGTCTAATTGACTTGATAGTGACATTTAATAGCACTTTCAAGTAATTCAGTTTAAGATGGACTATGTACAAAAAACACTTGTATGTTTTATTAGCCTGGAATGTTCCACCATCCATAACAATAATAGTGGCCATGATGTAAGGGACACCAGATCACTGGTTCACTTTGTTCCCTTCTAGTATTTTCAAAAGAGAGGGTAAATTCATGTTTTAAAGTTCATATTTAGAAATTTTCACTTCAAATATATGTCCATGCAATGCTGTGATCGAATGCATTGAACTGAAACACTGCTATATGCTTTTAAAAGATTGTATTGTTGCATACCAACAAGAGGTTACACAGCATGACAGAAGCCAGGTATGAACCGTGCTGGCTATTTATGAGGAGTTAACATACCATTTTTTTATTTTGTATTTGTAACACACGAACCCATAATAAACTGTCAACCTCCCCCCCCCCCCGCCCATTTGCTCTTGCTTTAAGTGTTCTAGAGGGGAAATCCTGCCCGTGTGTGGGAGTCGGGGTCAGGCGCCCTCAAACCACTGCCGTGAGCAGTTCCCCAGATGTGGCAAGAACGACTACCGTATACAAACCGAGAATGCATGCCCGGGGTGGGTATGGGGGAGAGTGTCATCCTAGGTGCCGTCTTTAAAGGCCTCAAACAAATATCCGCGCCTGTGCACAAAAATATGTTACCAGAGCGGCTCATTCCTCCTGTGTAAGAGGTGCTCGTAGATCGAAACATAGGGGCATATTATCAAGCATAGAGTTAAAATTATCGCCGCTTTAGCGGCAGAAAACTGTAGCTAAAGCGGCGATAATGGGCTTGATAATAAGCCCATGTTGTCACCAAAACATGGGCTTCTATGGGAATTCTCAAGGGCATATTATCAAGCCCATTATCGCCGCTTTAGCTACAGTTTTCTGCCGCTAAAGCGGCGATAATTTGAACTCTGGGGCAGATTTATGAAGTCTGGCGCATCTCTGCTAATCAGCAGAGATGCGCCAGAAGAGTTGCGACGCATCTGCCCACCCATGCGCCACCATTGATGCGCCGCATTTACAATGCGGCGCACCGTGGCACTCGGATGGGCAGATGCGTGACGCATCTCCTGTCGGAAAGGCGGCGCATTGCTGGAGTTGCGTCGCAAGCGCGACGCAGCTCCAGCAAGGCTCGGGGGTGCCCTATCATTACAATGCTGCGTCAATCCTTACGCCTGCTTCAAGCAGGCGCAGGGTTTTGACGCAGCATGGGCTCAAAAGTGACTGAGTGAAATCTTGTAGATTTCACTCAGCCACTTTTAGGAGGCGTTCCTGCGACGGAACGCACCCCCCTGCACAGGTACGCCTACTGCTGGCGCAGGGCTTTACAACGTGACGCATCTCCCAGATGCGTCACGTTGTAAATACCCCGCAGCATGGCGCAGGATTTGCGCCGCCGCTGCGTCACAAAAGTGACGCAACGGCGGCGTAAATGAGGCGCAAGGGGCTCATAAATCTGCCCCTCTGTTTCTTGATAATATGCCCCCAAGAGAGCAAAACCTCAGTCCAACAAACCAGAACCGGAGGAAGCGAATCCCTCCAGAGGGGTGTAATGTTGAGTTTCAGTGGAAGAAGAGCCAGGTGGAGGAACCTGGTGGAGGAACCTGGTGGAGGGGGCTCGCTTGCATCCAGATGGATAACTCAAGGTGAAGGGACTCGCAAGAAACAACAGCCACCCAGCAGCAACACATAAGCAACGTCCACACCTCGCGTTATCCAGCACCACGCAGTTTATGACACAAGTGAACATGCTAAGAGTGAAAGAGCAAAACACACATCAGAACTTCAACACAGGTAGCCGAAATACTTTAATTCTTCATTGAAAGATATAAAATCCCTTACTGACAATGTATTAATCAAAAGGGCCTGAAAGCAGTTATCTCAGTCGCCTGCACAGCAGATCGAGTGGTCCAGCTCGTCACCCGGGTGGGCATCGCGCCGGCCTATGGGTTCGTCAGTCAGTCCGGCCTCCCTCTGCAAGGAGCTGCGGTGCTCAGAAGGTCTCAACTGACTTTGTGTATTTCACAAATGTTGACACCAGTGTAGGGCGCTCCATCACTGCTCGCCTGCAGGAACCTATGTCCCCAGGAGCAGGAACTGTGGTTCTAATAATGCACGCCCTGCTGGCAGCGTCGCGGGGGACCGCAGACTATGGGAACACTTGTTTCACTATAGGATCGACAAACCCTCCAAAGTGAGCTGCTGCTTCTCCTCACCCTCGCAAGGCTGCAGTCCAGTGTCGGCGGAGACCCTAGTCCCATTATGGCAACACACCCCCCCCCATACCACCACAGAGTATGCATGCATACAAGTGAGCTGCTGCTTCTCCTCATCCTCGCGAGGCTGCAGTCCAGTGTCGACGGAGACCCTAGTCCTATTATGGCAACACACCCCACCCATACCACAACAGAGTATGCATGCATACAAGTGAGCTGCTGCTTCTCCTCATCCTCGCGAGGCTGCAGTCCAGTGTCGACGGAGACCCCAACCCATACTGGATGGGTGTTTGTTAAACTTGTTTTGACTTGCAAACACTTGGAATCGGTTGCCGGCCCAGATTGTCAGTTGTTTAAAGGTACCCAGGTGTGCGAACGAGGGGCTGACTTTGGGGCATATTATCAAGAAACAGAGCTAAAACGGCGATAATGGGCTTGACAGTATGCTCTGTGGAATTCCAATTGAAGCTCAGGTTAGACGTCCTTCACATTTAACATGGGCTTCAATCGGAATTCCATAGAGCATATTATCAAGCCCATTATCACCGTTTTAGCGTCAGTTTTCTGCGGCTAAAGCAGCGATCATTTTATCGCCTGGCTTGATAATATGCCCCATTGGACCCAGGGAACGAGAAAGCAGGAGTTAGTCGAGGATGTGTCACTTGGACACACATCGCCTGCTATTTTGCTATTTCTATCCCTCAAGTATTGTGGTGAATGAGGGTGGGTTTTATCACCGCTGTCAGTGTCATCTGAGTGCACTTCCCCTCCCCACGGAGGCCACGGGGGCGGTTTAGGGCCAAGGTAGTAAAATCTACATGCCACATATCATTTAGGAGCTGACTGGGGACCTGCCACATCTCTCCATTCACCACTTACCAACAGCGGGATTTGGGGTTCCCCACAAGCCGCACTGTTGTCGCTGCCCCCCTACTTCCTCCTTAGGCACACCTCAATAGAGCTGATCTTGTGGGGCTTGGTTAGCCTCATGCACATCCTTCTGCTCTTCCTGGGCAGGTGTGCCAGTCAGTGCCACTCAGGGCAGGAGTTAGCTTGAGACCCAAAGGGCTCACCCTGTCTTCTTCTTAGTACCCTCTTCCATCAGACTTCAGGGTTTACATTACCCACCACAAAATCTTTGCTAAGAAACACGAAACCCCTTCCCCTGCTGTCCTTTTCCCCTCTGATTGAAGTTCCCAGCAACAACATCCCCCCTTCTCTGATCAGAATAGAAGTGACACTGCCCTCACCCTCACTCCCTAGAAACCCCCCTCTAAGACAAGTGCCGCATTTTTTGACCATCCAACACTGGAGAGGAATACCTGAGAACTAACTGCTCCCTCAGACACAACTTCCATCCCTTTCTGACATTCTTGACCTCACACGAACAACCACTCGATAGTACACCCAATCCTCGAACACATTTCGGGGAACACTGTACCTCAAAGTCCACATTCTTGTCTCTAATCTCCTTGATGTTAACAGCCTGTCACACTATTTGATGGGAAACAGATGCTGCATCACCTGTGTGGCAAACACACTGACACGCGCTCTTTCGGGACACACATCTGTCCAGAGAGGAGAGACGCTGATTCACCAGCATGCCAAACACAATGAAACGCACTCCTCCAGGACACGTGTCTGTCCCCAGAGCAGAGACGCTTCATCACCTGCATGGCAAACACACTGACAGGCGCTCCTCCAGGATGCACATCTGTCCCCAGACGAGAGAAGCTGCATCGCCTGCATGGCAAACACACTGACACGCGCTCCTCCAGGATGCACATCTGTCCCCAGACGAGAGAAGCTGCATCGCCTGCATGGCAAACACACTGACACGCGCTCCTCCAGGATGCACATCTGTCCCCAGACGAGAGAAGCTGCATCGCCTGCATGGCAAACACACTGACACGCACTCCTCCAGGAGGCACATCTGACCCCAGACGAGAGAAGCTGCATCGCCTGCATGGCAAACACACTGACACGTGCTCCTCCAGGATGCACACCTGTCCTCAGACGAGAGAAGCTGCATCGCCTGCATGGCAAACACACTGACACGCGCTCTTTCGGGACACACATCTGTCCCGAGAGGAGAGACGCTGATTCACCAGCATGCCAAACACAATGAAACGCACTCCTCCAGGACACGTGTCTGTCCCCAGAGCAGAGACGCTTCATCACCTGCATGGCAAACACACTGACAGGCGCTCCTCCAGGATGCACATCTGTCCCCAGACGAGAGAAGCTGCATCGCCTGCATGGCAAACACACTGACACGCGCTCCTCCAGGATGCACATCTGTCCCCAGACGAGAGAAGCTGCATCGCCTGCATGGCAAACACACTGACACGCGCTCCTCCAGGATGCACATCTGTCCCCAGACGAGAGAAGCTGCATCGCCTGCATGGCAAACACACTGACACGCGCTCCTCCAGGATGCACATCTGTCCCCAGACGAGAGAAGCTGCATCGCCTGCATGGCAAACGCACTGACACGTGCTCCTCCAGGATGCACATCTGTCCCCAGACGAGAGAAGCCGCATCACCTGCATGGCAAACACACTGACACGCGCTCCTCCAGGATGCACATCTGTCCCCAGACGAGAGAAGCTGCATCGCCTGCATGGCAAACACACTGACACACGCTCCTCCAGGATGCACATCTGTCCCCAGACGAGAGAAGCTGCATCGCCTGCATAGCAAACACACTGACACGCGCTCCTCCAGGATGCACATCTGTCCCCAGAGGAGAGACGCTTCATCACCTGCATTGCAAACACACTGACACGCGCTCCTCCAGGATGCACATCTGTCCCCAGACGAGAGAAGCCGCATCGCCTGCATAGCAAACACACTGACACGCGCTCCTCCAGGATGCACATCTGTCCCCAGAGGAGAGACGCTGCATCACCTGCATGGCAAACATGTTGACATGCGCTCCTCCAGGACACACGTCTGTCCCCAGAGCAGAGACGCTTCATCACCTGCATGGCAAACACACTGACACGTGCTCCTCCAGGATGCACATCTGTCCCCAGACGAGAGAAGCTGCATCGCCTGCATGGCAAACACACTGACACGTGCTCCTCCAGGAGGCACATCTGACCCCAGACGAGAGAAGCTGCATCGCCTGCATGGCAAACACACTGACACGTGCTCCTCCAGGATGCACATCTGTCCCCAGACGAGAGAAGCTGCATCACCTGCATGGCAAACACACTGACACGTGCTCCTCCAGGATGCACATCTGTCCCCAGACGAGAGAAGCCGCATCACCTGCATGGCAAACACACTGGCACGCGCTCCTCCAGGATGCACATCTGTCCCCAGACGAGAGAAGCTGCATCGCCTGCATGGCAAACACACTGACACACGCTGCTCCAGGATGCACATCTGTCCCCAGACGAGATAAGCTGCATCGCCTGCATAGCAAACACACTGACACGCGCTCCTCCAGGATGCACATCTGTCCCCAGACGAGAGAAGCTGCATCGCCTGCATGGCAAACACACTGACACGTGCTCCTCCAGGATGCACATCTGTCCCCAGACGAGAGAAGCTGCATCGCATGCATGGCAAACACACTGACACGCGCTCCTCCAGGATGCACATCTGTCCCCAGAGGAGAGACGCTGCATCACCTGCATGGCAAACACGTTGACACGCGCTCCTCCAGGACACACGTCTGTCCCCAGAGCAGAGACGCTTCATCACCTGCATGGCAAACACACTGACACGCGCTCCTCCAGGATGCACATCTGTCCCCAGACGAGAGAAGCCGCATCGCCTGCATAGCAAACACACTGACACGCGCTCCTCCAGTATGCACATCTGTCCCCAGACGAGAGAAGCCGCATCACCTGCATGGCAAACACACTGACACGTGCTCCTCCAGGATGCACATCTGTCCCCAGAGGAGAGACGCTGCATCGCCTGCATGGCAAACATGTTGACATGCGCTCCTCCAGGACACACGTCTGTCCCCAGAGCAGAGACGCTTCATCACCTGCATGCCAAACACAGATGCTCGTATCCTCCTTTCGTAACTCTACCAAGAAATGTGGGGTTTACATACTAATAGGACACAGACTCCCCTGCAGGCACGGTTCTTGAGGGTGGGCCAGGACCTCCCAGGATAGCCCCGTGGCCCAACCAAGGCCCATTCACAAGCAGAAAAGATATTTTGTTATTTTTCTTGATCAAACAATTCCACGTGCCTGCAGGCTCAGTTCAAAGCCTTATTATGTCACTTTTATGCATAATGCCAATACACTGGGCTATTTTAAGTGCCTGGGGGGAGGGGTGCGGTCACAGGGGGTGGTTGATATAACTCTGCATGTGCAAATGGAAGGGCTACTTGAGACAACCCCACAATATCAA
Organism: Triturus cristatus; assembly: GCF_964204655.1. NCBI lineage: Eukaryota > Metazoa > Chordata > Amphibia > Caudata > Salamandridae > Triturus > Triturus cristatus. The sequence goes on along the minus strand of NC_140590.1, from coordinate 34,014,295 downwards.
GAGTGCAAGCTCCAGTTTCTAAGTAATTAAGAGATGAACACATTTTTATCTCAGAAACAGTGTGAATGAAATTGCCGTTGCAAGAAAAGTAAATGAAAATGCATATACAATCAGGATATACATCTAAGTAATGTTTTGTTTTCTTTATTTTCTGCTGTGATGCTAATCCTTACTGAGGAATGGGGCCACTAGAATTATACGGCTGGGAAAAACCAAGCCATGCGACAGGGTTGGCTAAATTATGCGGCAAGAGAAGGCAAATTACACAGTGTTAAGGGGCACATTTTGTGTTAGTATTACTTTATATTATTTTTACATTTTGACATGTTAACGCTGTCTTGGGAAAGATCACACCTCATTTGTGCCAATTTAACACTAAAATGCCGCAATAGGCAACTGGGACCTCACCAGTCAACCTTTGCGGAGGCCCTCCACTCCGCAGCAACACGTGACAGTAGTTTATTTTTATTTGATATAGACCTCGGCTGAGGTCAACAAATATACAAACACGATTTTAAAACATTTAACGGAGAGCTCATATCATCAACTTTAAACATTTATGATGCTAAATCCATTCATCATAGCTTTTTGAAACGATTTTAACTCAAATCTGTTTAGGAGATTATACCACTTAAAGCATTTAAAACATTTGTGTTCGTCTGGTGATTATTTTTCAAGATTTACATGGACCTTGTGAAGAAATAAAATTGGATCTGTTATAGATTGGTCATAAAATCGGCTTTTGATATTTAGAAGTTTAAAATCGTTAGCATCATCGACTTTAAAACAGCTTTAAAAAAATCTTTAAAAATGTATACAATTGGCAACAAACAAATTAGTCCGGTGGTAACTTGCAGACGGTGATTAGACACAGCAACACGTGTCATTTCATTTTTAGTAAGTTTTGATCCCTTTAAGTCAGAAACATTTTTTCTCTTAAAATCTGCAAGTTATGCAGCAGATAATGTGGCAAATCCATAATTATGCTGAATAAGCTACAGCCGCAGAATCACATATTTCCAGTGGCCCTGCTCATAGCGCTATATTAAACAAAAAAACTCTGACAATGGCAAAATTCAGAAAGAGAAAGTAGGTTCAGGTGGAAATAGAGAGAGTAAGGTGAGAAAACTATGAGAGTGAAGTGAGGAAAGTGAAGGGACGTATGGAAACAGGTGGCTAAGTTGGAGCAAGGGTAGGATCATGCAAAGCGGAAAGAGTGAGAGGAAATAGTGGGTGAAGTAAGTGGGACAGCAAGATGAAATGGAGAGAAAAGAGAGGGAAATCTGAAGAGAGGAGGGTGACACAGAGAGAAATTAGGGTGACTGGAGAGACAGATGAAAACTAAAATACAGCTAAATTGGTCGGGTAAAGTCAGCCCTCAACTGATCGACAAGTGGCAGATAGAGTTTGTGGCCGGCCCCTACTCCCGCATCCACCTCCGGACCTTGCCCATATGCTATGGCATGTCAAAGATGACTCAGACGAAAGGCTTGCCCTCTCATAGATGCTGAAAAGGTACTTGACCATGTTGAATGGCCAGACTTCTTGACTTCATAAGCAAAGTCTGCTTTCTCTACGACTCCGCAGTGGATGAAGTGAACTGCAGCGGTTCCCTCTCTGGCGCATTTGAGATCCATCGAGGCAAACGATATGGATGCCTCCTCTTCACATTTCTTTTTTAATAGCCCTGGAACCCTTATCCATGGCAATAGGTCTCTCTCCGACAGTGTGCGCCATAAAAATAGGCGGCGATGAGGTGAAATTGGTACTATATGAGGACAACATCCTTCTCTTATCCTGCCCTGAGACCTCGACTTAGGCTAATGAGTGTTATCATCAATAAATTCTCCTGACTGTCTAGTTACAAGATGAACTGGATTAAATCTGAAGCCCTCCCCCAGACCAGGGTAACCACTAATGCCTTTACAAAAAACTCCGACATGACATGGGTTACCTGGGCGTCTGCATCAACAGAGGACTCAAATATTTGTTGGAAGACAACCTACTTTCCTTCATAGAGCTCAGCAAGCAAGAATTTCTCAAACAGCAACTTCTGAACCTGTCACTTTAGGGGAAAGAGCTGGGAGTGGAAATGACCACAGCAACAAAGTTTACCTATATTTTCATTACGTTTCTGTTGTGGGTCGCCCAAGCACTTGTGCTGGGTATGGAAGCAGATGTGAGATTATAGAACTGAAGTGGTCGCCGACCCAGATCGCGAGTGTCCATTTTATGGGCAGATACAAGGGCAGGATCTCTTCGATTGCCGCACATGGCTTAGCCTTTACTCGCAATTGTTGGCTTGCCTGTGTGATCCAAGAGGTACTCAACATGGGTTCCAATAGAACGCAATCCCCTGGGAGACCCACATGTATCCCTCCCTGTCTACTTTCTGAGTAACCATCGGCTTAAAGCTGGAAACACAATCCATGGCGCGGTGGGGAGACCTGGACATACATTGTCATTCCTAAATGACAAAGCACCATTGTGGTGTATGCGGCATTGTGAGTGGATAACACGACTTACTGTTGGAATTTGTGGAATGTAAAAGGGGTGAAGAACAGGTCAGATGTTCAGTGGGGGCACCCTCAAATGATTCTACCCCCTCAAAGAGGAGTTCGATCTCCTTCCATCAGATTATTGGAAGGACCGTCAGCTAGCGCATTGCCTACACACAGCAGTTTGCCTTCCGCCAGTGGAGCTTCTGGTGTAGCCCATCCTGCAATATCTCTGGATCTGGAGTCAGTTCACAGGAGTCACCTCTGCCCCTAAGGAGTCCTCCTCAAACCCTGCACCCAGGCCCCACTCTCAGTTTATCTAGATGAACGTGACAGACTACCTGAACATGGAATACTTCCCCAAAGACTGGGTGGCACTGGTCCTGGACTATGATAAAGGCCTCCGGGAATCACGACTTTCTGTATCCTTCGTGAATGGTGCTTGACCCTTCTGAAATTGCACCTCACACAACTCTTGCCCATGAATGCTGCTGGAAATGTAATACAAATTATTGTTATGTGCATCATATTGTTTCATTTGTTTGGTCCTGTCAGGAATCGCAGTCATATTTGGTGTCGGTGTCTTTATATAAAACAGAGTTATGACTTCTCTGTCTCCCAAAGGGCCACCCAGCACACCACCATGGCACGTCTGACATACCCGATCAAGGCTCCCACACTCATCTCTGGGTGGCCACATCGTGGCAATGGCCAAAGTATTTATGTTATGTCACAGAAGACAAACCGCTAGCCCCACGTGCAATGAGTGGCTCATTCACCTCCATCGAGTAGTCCAACACAACTGGACCACCAAGATACTGACAGAGAAGACTGAGACGTTTGAGAGTCTGGGGTGCTTTCCTAGTGGTAGAGCTGATGCTCAACTAAACTATAACCCCTCGTGCTGTCCCTGAATTCTCCGCTCTAGGATCACTGTGTCCTCCCTCATGGACCACTGCCCACCCCAGGCCAATTGCACATTTCCTCGAGTGATACCACCAAGAATGCTTTACTCAACACTCCACAACACACGGCGCAAGGAATAAGATACATGTGGACCTGTGGACTAGAGGGATCCTTGTTCTCCACCCCTCTGCTTGTGGCCGATGCTCCAGTGGAACTGGGAGGGCCCTGGCTGACTACCCGCCCCCTCCACATACATACATTGTCATACCCCTTACAGCCCATCAGTGATGGATAGTCAGTGAAGATCATGCTCGCTCCTCCAAAGAATCAGAGGGACTTGTATGAAACATGGGGAAATCTGAAGGAATATATGGTGATAATGAGTACCAAAGGCAGTAGGGAGACCCCTCCGTACTGATCATTCCCTCGTTACAACAGACCATAGGCACCCTACATAGCACCCCTCCCTCGTCCACTAAGGTGGACAAAGACGTGGAGACGCACAGATGCGGAGTGTCGAACACGCTTCTGTTGTCCCCTGTATATTATATTGAAATGATGTTGTAGTTATATTGTTAGCCCCCTTCGAGAACAACCATGGGTATAGACTCTGTCGCGTGTTCTTGTTTGACTGTGGTTAAAGTCACTTATATCTATGATATCCCCATTCCCTCCCCTACCCACCTGTCAACCTTCCCTCCCTTAGTGCTTCCAATCCCCCCACCCCTCCTTTCCTGCTCCCTCTCCTCTCTACACCATGTGCCTGTCTACTTCTTCCCCTCATCAGGCGATCAGTGTCTGAATAAGGAATGGCCCTGTGACTGTAGCTGTGACTTCTTATGAACGTTGCGCATCCACAAATCTACACCTGAGTGTTCTAGACTTTTGGAAAATAAATAAATAAATGTTGCAAAAAGGAGGGTGCAGGGTCAGGTGTGCAGCTGAGACACACTGTTAAAGGTGCTAAAAGGTGCAAATGCTCAAAGAGGAACACAGTGACACCGGCGGCACTATAAAATAACAAACACTGGCAAACCCAATAGGTTTTGCTCTTGTGACCTGCTGGCTTTTCCAGTAGATTTTAGTCACACAGGACAGCATCTATGATGCTGTGCAGTGGGGCTAAAGCTAAAAACAGGCAAGCAAGGGAGCAGAAGCAACATGGTGGGGGTGAGGGTACAGTGAAGCCACATGAGGGAGGGTGGAGGGAATGTTAAAGCCAAACAGGAGGAGATGCCAAGTAACAGGGGGAGGACAGGAACAAAAGCAACGCAGGGTTCAGGGAATGCAACATAAAGGGAACGGGTGGGCTAAAGTAATGGGTGCATCATACGGGTGAGTGCAAGAGGGGGGGGTGAGGAGAAGCACTAGTGCAAAAGTGCGCAAGACGGAGTTGGGGAGAGATGCACACAATGGAGACAACTCAAAACAAGCATTGGCATAGCCAATAGGTCTGGCTTTTGGAACCTTATAAGTTTTTAGTCATGCTTTACATGGCCAAGCAATGGGAAAGGAGGTAGTGAGCAGGACGTGGTGGGTCACGCGGGGGACATGGGGCGGGGGAGTGGTGTCAAAAGCATTGGTTAGTTGAAAACAACAACTACGGAAAGGGTGGGGTGTTAGAAACAGAAACAGACAAAATACAAGTCGGGCGGCACACTATGCTAAGCACAGATTTTTTAGTTTATGTGTTTTAAGCCACGCCCTTAATTACATTGGCCACGCCAATTTGAGAGACTACCCAGTTTTTTTCATCCGCTTAAAGCCCTGACTGCACTAGACAGTGGACAAGGGTTATTGTGGAATCTACCCTGTAGGTAGGATATTGTACACAATTTCTAATAAGTTGCATTAATAATACCTAATTTTTCACTTCTTATTTAACTTTCTATTCTGTATGATATGATTGCTCTCTTTTTTTTGTCTCTGCTGATTAAAAAGGTGGCTTTAATTGTACAGCTGAAATGTCTGTGTTCCTGCCTTTTCCCCTTTACTCGTCAACTCGCCAGTAAGCAGGTGATTCATAATGTCAACACCCGTGCATGCCATAAAGAAGTGAAAGCGCATATTTTGCGTAGTAGCTTAAAATTTGTGTGTGGGTGAGTTTAACCCCTCCCCTTAGATGTTCAGACCACGCCCACACGCGGTTGCTGGCCTAGTACTGCCTTGCCAGTAAACCACTCGGTGTGTCCGGTTTTACAAATTCCAAGGTATTCCATCTGCCCCCACACCCCAACCTAGCCATATCAGCTGGTGGAGGGGGTGGCTGGGATGTGTTAGTCATTTCCCAAAGTACAGGCTCTGCCTTCTGAGCTCGGGGCCGGGGGCCAAGCTCCAGGCTTTGAATAAATCAACAGAGCAAAGGTGAAAGCACAGCAAAGAGACCCCCTTAAATGATCTTACCTCAAAGAAAATGCCAATAAAGGTTCAGTGGACAGCTAGCTGTCAGAAGGCATTTGAATACCTAAAGCAGGCCATGTGCACTGCTCCCATCTTACAGAGTCCAGACTACACCAAAAAGTTAATTGTCCAAACAGATGCTTCTGAGCTGGGTGTGGGAGCTGTACTGTCTCAACTGAATGATGAAGGTCAAGACCAGCCAGGAGCTTTTATAAGCAGAAGGCAGACCCCTAGAGAGAAACGTTGGTCAGCTATAGAGAGGGAGGCCTTTGCTGTGGTGTGGGCCCTGAAGAAGCTGAGGCCATACTTGTTTGGCACTCACTTCATAGTTCAGACTGACCACAAGCCCCTCCTATGGCTTAAACAGATGAAAGGTGAAAACCCAAAACTGCTAAGGTGGTCCATTTCCCTACAGGGGATGGACTATACAGTGGAACCTAGACCTGGGACCCAACATGCCAATGCAGATGGACTCTCAAGGTATTTCCTCTTAGAACACGAAGACTCAACTGGTCAAGGTTAGTTTAGTGTCCCTGCGTTTGGGGGGGGTGTTGTGTAGGATCTGCACTTATGTTGTCACTACTTTTTAGGTCTCGCCTAGGCAGCGCTTGCGCTGTCTCGTTGAGACATGCAGTATATACTTTAGTGAGGGTCTGACCACCTTTTTAGGTCTCGGGACCATCCGGTCGGCAGACCGGAAGTCCGGAGATTTAATGTCTTTGAGAAGAGGGGCTTGCACCCGCCCCTCTTCTGCCCTGTTCTCCATTGGCTGGCCTCGTAAATGCTGGCCAGCCATTGGAGAAGAGGTCCCGTCACTCCACTCATGCCCCGTCCTTTTCGGATCGGGGGGCGTGTTTTTTAAAGAAAGTCTCATTCTCTCCTCCAGCCAATGGCTGGAGGAGAGAAAAGACAAACACGCCCCCGAATCCGAAAAGGACACTGCGTTTCTCCAAGGCATTTCTTCTTGACCTCGGAGAAAGGCAGTGGTGTGCTTGTCCTCTCCCCTTGCTGTCGGCTCCCGTGTTCGCTTTATGAAGACGTGCATCTGTTAAGTCTATTGCACCCCCTCCCACTCCCCCTTGATTCTCCCGGCCTCAGGCATGTCAAATCTGCACAATCCACGGACACATATTTCGCTCGAAAGATATATTAAGAAACTCAGTAAAAGAAGGCTCGGGAAACAATGACCTAAAGGGGACGTTCAGGAAACAGCACATGAAATACTACTGTGCACAGTCCACCAAGACTAGTATTCCTCAAATGCAAAAAGGCACACAACTTGGAATAAGAAGGCTCGGGAAACAATGTCGTAAAGGGGTTTGTTAAGTATAATGTGTGTACTCGAGGCGTCAGAGAAAATCGTGCAACAAGTGATCAAGGTTTATGAAAGTATTGGCTGCGGAGAAGAGTCAAGAAAGGACAATAGAAAAAAGATACAGGCAGTGAAGGGTTAAGGACAGTGAGTACAGCGGTGCCTTGTAGAGATTGTGCTGCGGTCTAGCGAGAGTCTGCAGAACAGGAAATAACTCTGAAACATGATTGCGCATGCGCGGTGCTGCTGGGCTGAGACCAGTCCATTATTTGAGGGAGGAGGTGGGAGCTGCATGCGGGGGGCAGTAGAGTGAATCCAGGGTTTACGCCATCCTTCACTCGTGTAGTTCATCGTGTGGTTCTTGTTCTGTGCTTGTTTCCCGTGTGGGCTTTTCCTTCAGCTCTTCGTGAATCTCTTTCTTTTTTCTTTATTTCTCCCTTCCTATGCCTGCAACTTTTGCTTGCCTCTTTCTTCCTTGTCTGCCCGGCACCCTTTCTTCGTGCTTCTTTGCCCTCTTTATTGCCGCCTGTTCATTCTTGTCCCTTTATCCTCGTTCGCTACCACTTTTTTATTCCTTCTTTGCGTCACTACATACCCGTTCCTTCTCTCTGGCTTTTTATCTTCCCAGTCTATATATTGCCCCCTCGCGCTCCGCTTTCTCCCTTCCTTCCTTCCTTACCACACTTCCCTTCCAAGCGCCCTTCTCTGCCTGCTATTTGTATCCCTTCCCTAACACAACCACTCAAAACACACTCGGGAAAACAGCATGGTACAGTAAACTGAGCAAAGCAGGCGCTGTTAGATGACGTGTGGTTAATGAGGGAGTAGAAAGAGGACTCCAAAAGAGCACAACACCTAATTGTCGGAGCAAAACGCACCAAGTTGATTTGCAAAAAAAGCCTCAAATTATAAAACTGTGAAAAAAATATTCACAGTTAAAATGTCAGCATTTTAATAAGCGCAGAAAAACCGGGAAGTGCTGGTCTTGTATTGCAATGAATAGTACCATGCATGGCCATTTAATGGCGTCCGTTTTAGAGTCAGGCCACAGCGTCACTGGGACATCCTCATAAATGGCATCACAGTGACGCCTGACGTTCGCTGACTTGTTTCTGTTTTGCTTTCCTTGGCGACATCTGTCTACTCGTCTTTCTCTGAATGTGACAGAACACGACTATCTAAAACGCTAACACGACGCAGTAGGGGGCGCCCTGCTGCTACTGTTGTCAGTTTTAGAATGCAGGAGCCCAAACATGCTGGGCTAGGCAAGGCAACAAAATTCTAAGGAAGATATTGTGATGCTGGGGCTTGGCTGAAGGGCAGCACTCGGTGCGCCAATAATGACAGGCAAAGGGGTAGTGCTCATAGCTGCCAAGGTTTCATTTTTAGGTCTCGGGACCATCCGGTCGGCAGACCGGAAGTCCGGAGATTTAATGACTTGGGAGAAGAGGGGCTTGAACCCGCCCCTCTTCTGCCCTGTTCTCCATTGGCTGGCCTCGTAAATGCTGGCCAGCCATTGGAGAAGAGGTCCCGTCACTCCAATCATGCCCCGACCTTTTCGGATCGGGGGGCGTGTTTTTTGCGAAAAGTCTCAAGGAGGAGACAACAGCAAAACACGCCCCCGAATCCGAAAAGGACGCTGCCTTGATCGTGTGCTCGTCCGCTCCCCCTTCGTCCGTTGCTTGCTGGTTTAGCTGCGCCTGTCTCAGCAGCAGTTGCAGAATGTTTTACATTTCCCAAATAAAAAACAATCCCGTGAGAGCCGGTTGTGGAGTCCGCGTGGGTAACGTGGGCGCAGCGGCGCTATGACTGGCATGTGTAATTTATTGAATAATCCGTCTGACAGCCACAGAATCACGTGTCAGGTTCTAGGCTGCTGTGTCCACACTGTCGCCCGCTCTGTGGGGTAGTGCAGTGAGCTCGACGCGCGCGCGCAAAGCAGTAAGCAGAGCCGTTTCCAACATCTATATTCAAAGAAATTACAAGCAGCTGAGATGGAGCCGCCCTATTCTTCTCCCACACTTGCGAAATGTGTACTAAACACTGGAAGAACGACGCCGGAAGCCGTCACTCCACGTCTGCCATCTGTTGCCATATCTCATTCACAATCACTTAAATGGCGCGACTCACTTCACAGGCCTGCACGCGCTGTGTGGCTTTAGTCAGCAGGCACAGCTGAGAAGAAGTAATTTGTTTTTGTTTACAGGTATGACAGTTTGATGACGTGATACCAATGCAAGAGTGCAGCCTTCTTCCTTGCTTCCCCTTGCGCCCCCCCCCCATATATCTGTATATTTCCAAGATGCCTGCATACCCTGCCCAGTTATTCTAAATATAGCGGTGTCAAGGGGAAGGCGATGCAACGGAGCTGGGCGCACTCCGCTGTGACTTTCTCGGAGCTTGCTTCCAACAGCTGGATCCTGCCAGTGGCAGGGCTGCGGCGGAAGGGGCCTCGCGAAAGGAAGGGTCACTGCAGTTATATAAAGCAGGACACGTTTGAATCTCCTCGCAACCGGATCCATTTTGAAGTAAACACGCGGGGGTTACCTGCCAAGTGGCCCCATGCCATGCGTGTGCCTTCAGCCAGGTCTTCCTGTTTAACCAAGTACATCTGCATACTGCAGTTTTCCATACTTTTTCGTGGCAATGCCATAAGCAGGCTGCTGCTGTAGAGTGCTGGCTGAAAGCGGCGAGTGTCTCAAGGTGTCACACATGACAAGGTGACACTTGGCAGCCATCACAGTCTCTCCCTACTGGTAGTCTGCAATAACCAGGTCCACTAATATTGGGTTAGTGACATTTTCCACATACTCAACAATCTGATGCATATATTGCAGATTTCACAAAACAAGTTTGTTCTACCTCAAACCGAGCAAAAAGTACTAAACAGAAAGCACCACACATGGTTTCCGTGCAATGGCACAACTGTGGCAAGGGTTATCTGGCCCCCATTCAGTTGCTGATGTTATAAGCAGGTGTTAAACTGGTACTGAGATTTTTGCCGAGACAGTGTGAATAGTTGTTGAAATGACCGAGTGCCTTTTTTGCCACATTTTGTGTGAACGCTGCAACTTAATTTTACCGTTTACTTCCTGTGGCGCTAATAAGAATCCGCAGAATGCAAGCAATTATGAGAAATGCCAAGCTGTAAACAAGGTAGCCATGTAAAGCGAGGGTACCCGAAAACGCATCGAGGCTGGGACATGGTCACCCCTTCATTTACATTTGTCAGGGATAGGTCAGAAGTTGTGGGAGGTGTAGTACACGTATCAAACCTACAAGTGCCAGAACGCAGTGTAAACGGAAATGACTGTAGACACTGAGGTAGTCAGCCAGAGCAGACCAGCTGGGAAGTTGTCCTGTACCACGCACAAGACAGCTTAAAACACTTTATTTTTTCTCGTGAAGATACGTGAAAAGTCATTTTTCAAAGCCGTTCCACTTATGGTTTGTGACCTAGGCTTCTTATTTCTATGTACTAGTGCAACACGTGTTTCAAACAAACCGTGTTTTGCTATATATATACATTACAATTTAATTGTGTTCTCAACTTACTCCCTGCCGCCTGAGAGTAGTTTAACGAGCTGTTTTTCCCTCTCATTCTGCTGTTTGTTAGGCCTCGGGGAGATTATCGTGTTTACTTCATTTTTATTCATCCTTGCAGCATTATTTTTGTTTATGTTTTTGTTTTTAAAACATTTAAAGAAACGGCATTGTCATGAGCAATGCCAATAGCTCTAACTTTAACAATGCCGAGACCGTTGCATTGTAAATGCTTGTTTTAAATAGTTGTTCTCATTCGTTCTTCAATGTGCCTCTCAAACTGTTTCTACTTGGTATTGGTTAGAAGTGTTTGAAGTCCCTCCTTTTGGGCTGTTAGCCACACCTATGGCTATTGGCCCCTTTACTTGTATTAGGGGCGTTGCTTTGGTTGTTGGACTTTTTTTTATTTCCTGCACTTGATGCTGATGGAATGCTCCCTAGGCAGAAACACATCGTTAAAGCACGTGATTTAGGCAGTAACACATTGTTAAAGCACGTGACGTTAATGGAGTGCCTCCCAGGCACGGACTTTTTTATCTGGACGTGATGCTGATGGAATGCTCCCTAGGCACACACATATGGTGCCCTTTTTTTCGTTGTTGTTTTTTTTTTCTTCGTTAAAGCCCGTGATGTTAATGGAGTGCCTGGATGTTTTATAGTCTTTTTTTTACAAACACAGAAAGACGAGTGCCTTACACGCCTTTAAACCTGTAAGCAGACACTCGTTGTGTAACGTATTCAGAGCAGCTGCTGCTTGTGATCGGGGGCAATTTACAGAGCGGCTGCTGCTTGGGATCGGAATTTTTTTTTAAGAATAAGCAATTTAGTCAGAGAAAGAGGATGAGATTATCCATTTAGGATGAGATGTATATAACTATTGGAGCTGATGCTAATTTATAAGAATTGACGAGGCTGCGCTGTGTGTTGTTGTTTTTTTTTTTTCGTTGAAGCCTGTGATGTTATTGGAGTGTCCCACACGCTTTTAAGCACGTAAGCAAACACTCGTTGTACAGAGCATGCAGAGCGCCTGCCACTTAGGATGAGATGTTGTTTTAAAAGTGTAGCATTTAACCTTCAAAAAACGGGGACCCCACACGCCTTTCAACCCGTAAGCAGAGGAGGGCTCCATATGCTTTTTAACTGTGAGCGACGTATTTAGCTTGTCTGTTGCTTCTGATCGGGCGATGTTTCAAGGAAAATATGCTTTTAAATGTGTGACACCCTTTGGTATAACTATTGGAGATTTAGTATAGATGTGATTCAGACCTCGGCAATGCAACTAAGGAACCGGTTTTGCTGTCTGGGAAACGCGGGCTTCACAGGTGTTCTTGAAGTCATGTGCTTCATATGCACCAAAAAACAAATAACTTCAAAGTAGATCCGTGGCTTCATGTCCGTGTTGCTAATTACTTCAGACAGAGCCCGAAGACAGTTGTTAGTCATGTGTCCCTGAGCGATTTTAGTAAACGCTCAAAAAGTATTTGAGTAAGTGGGAAACTGGGGATATCACAATGCGCAAATTAAACTCAGTAGCATAAAAATGTAAGTAAGCCGGCTCCATTTATTTACTACTGGAATAAACATGCAAGTTAGCTCATTACATATATTTTAGACTGTAATAAAAATGTACCTTCAATTTTTTTCCTGGCATGACACTACAGATTTCTGCTTCCCACCACGAAACACTTTCAAGAATCCTTCATTTAGTCCTTTCGTAACCCTGCCCAAGCTGCTCTCTTCCTCTGATACCTTGCAGTGCCAGTATTGTATCCTTTTGAGGAAAGCCAATACGAGCGCCAAACTTAGCAACTGAACTGCCCTTTAAATATTAGGCTTAAAGCAATTCAATGTATTTTTGCCAAATGTTAATATTGTTTACAGACGCCTTGTCAGAACAATAGCAGAGAACGCTATAGTCAGTGTAGGGCACTTCTCTGTTATACATAGTATTATGGCGCACACTATATGCACACAGTCTATATTTCTTCATTAGGTTTATGAGCCTGCCCCCGTTTTATTTCTCCATAATTTGCCTAGGTAGCTCTGACTCGCAGCGGCTTAGGGACATGAATGTGATCTCAGGTTCTATCTTTTGACGTGCTGTGTGACTAGTCTAGGAAAGCGGTGGCAGAATCGCTCGGTGTTAAAGCCGCACCCAAGTACTTCACAGCTCTTCTTGAAATCGTATGCTTCAGGGGCACAACGAAACCAAATAACTTCAAAGTAGCTGCATAGCTTGACGTCTGTCTTGTTGGAGCCACAAGTAACTACTTCACAAGTGTTTGCAAATAGCCTGCATATGTGTAAAAAACTCTATTGTTACTGTGAATTAGGAGGCTTCCATGAAAAGTAGCTCGGACAGCATATTGATTTGGGCAAAAACTACAATTATGTTTACAAATTAAGCAGCGCTATACATTTATGTGAGAGGTGAACGGGTACGACATATACGGAGCTAAATAACAAACAGTGCCCGCTTATTAAATTGCAAGTTTTATTCTTTGACGATTCGACCAGTAGATATAGCCGCGCTTTTTATCAGCACTATTTACATTACCCAAAACATATTCGTTTTGTTAGCACGGGGGTATTGGTTTTATGTACTGTGTATAATGTGCACGGATACAAAGCTAGGCGCACAGAGGTGGATAGAACTGGATTTGGTATCGCTGCGTGCAAATCCCCGGTGATTTCGCTTAAATGTAGTTTAGACCGCGGCCATGCCACTAAAGAACCGGTTCTGCTGTCTGGGAAACGGGCCTCCATTGATGCTGCACACCGTTTGATTACTTAAACTACAGTGTTTTCACCTCCTGCCCTTATGTTTTGAAATGTTTTGCATCCGGGCAACATATGTCCACACCCTGTAGTATAACATACATTTTAAGTACAGCTATGGTTGTGCATGGCGAACACGCTGATGCGATTTGATAGTTTTTACAGCAGAGACAGATGATTTACGTAAAAGAGCCTTTCATATTTACAAGTGAAATCGCTAGTACTGTAAGCGGAGCGCTATGCCATAGGGCTCTTTAGTTTTAAATAAGCAGTCTCTCTGCGTGATAATTAATCAAAAGCAAAACATATGAATGTAAGAAAACAAGTGTATGCTATAAATGGTGTACTCCTTTGCCCTGTGCGTATTGCACATGTGATACTTTATGTAAAGTAGCTTGCATGGCATGCTTTCTTGAGTACAGACGCACATCTTTATTGCGGTTCCCAGGGATAGGCACAAGTTTTATAGGAACCTTTTGGTCCGCCATAAAATTCCTTGTATTCTCTTTAGAAGTGAAGCGGGGGCGTGGGTTTTAACACTTTTTCACTCGAAGTTTGTTTACAAACCTTTTTCAGAGGTTAGCTGCATCTGGTGCTGTGTTATGAATGTGTTAAAGATTTCTTGTGCGATAAATGTAGGCCTCGTTTTCCTATGTCTTTTAATAATTGTAGCAGCTTGGTATGTTGTATTATATGTCTATTTGTGGTTTAACTGTAAAAATAAAAATACTATGACAACTTAAACAAAATATTGCACAGGTTATGAGGGTTTTTGAAAAGCGTACAATTTATCCAAACAAATCGTGAGCCCCACACATCTTTAAACCTGTACGCAAACCCTCTATGTACAGCGCATCCAGCACGCCTGCCACTTGGTATCGGGTATTGTTTTAAAAGCGTAGAATTTAGCCTTAAAAAAACGGGGGCCCCACAAGCCTTTAAACCCGTAAGCAGACACTTCTCGTCGAGCGCATGCAGCGCCCCTGCTAATGTTGCTATTTTATTTTCCGCAATTGCCCCGGCTTCCACATATGAACACATATTGCTATACTAGCATGCCCCTTTAAATGTCACCAATGTAGCTGCTACTGGTTTATAAGGATTGACGAGGCTGCGCTGTTACCAGCAAAATAGCAAAGTGCTCGCCATTATTTTTAATGCGCAGCGCTACTCCATGTGACATTCTTTGAGAGAGGGAGCGCATCCAAAGCTACGGGCAGAGAGATGGACAGAACTGGATTTTGTGTCACTGCAGCCGACTTCCGTCTTATTTAGCATAAACGCGATTTAAACCTCAGCAATGGCACTAAGGGATTGGTTCGGGTGTTTGGGATGAAAAGTAGTTTGGATAGCATATTTATTTGTGCAGAAACTACAATTATGTTTACAAATTAAGCAGTGCTATACAGTGCAGTAGGCAAAGCAAAAAGGAGCAAGGTAAAAAGTACTTGTCTCTTACATTAAACCAAAAGAAATTCACTTAATAAATACATAAACAAAATTACATTGCACGTCCTGCAATGTAGCAATGCAATGCAAAACGCACAATTGAATTTATTCTAATTCTTTAATTATTCTATGCACTTTATTTTGTTTAATGCTAAATAATAATAACCCACAACCTAACCCTCTACCCGCAAATCAGCACTGCAGCAATTTCACACAAAAAAAGCAATATCAACTGAATACCACTTTCATTTACTTACAAAGTTACAAACATGTTTGCTATCACTACATCATAAAAACAATAATTTTTTATTGTATATAAGTCTAAAATAACAAACTGCAAACTTTTTGTATAAGTTAACAATTATTAGTTGGATTTACTGTATTAGTTACTGCTTTGATGGTTTCAAATGTTTGCCGTGTGGCTTATGTGTGTATAACAAGTTCTGTTTGGAAGCAATTTCACTCTTGAGGCCCTATAGCTCAGCTAAAATATGCTTGACAATATATTACAAGATTACAAACATGGATGCTAGCACTTCATCATTAAAAATTATTTTTACATATTGTATATAAGTTTAAATTAACAAAATGCAAAATTTTTGTATAAGGTACCAATTATTAGTTGGATTTACTGTATTACTTACTGTTTTGATGCTTTCAAATGTTTAGATGATAATAAAAATTTCTACAAAGAAACTAAGTGATCACATAGCTTTTATTACACACAATTATACCATATAAAAATACTATCAAAGATTATTTCTAAAAAAAACGCAAACCTCATCAATATGGCGAGACCGATTGGCATTGCCAATGCTTGTTTTCTGATGTTAACACTGGTTTCTGGCTATAGTCTGGCTGGGACCCTGCTAATCAGGGCCCCAGCCTCTCTGTTCTCTCTAAACAACTTAGAGTGCATATTAGATGCACTAATGATTGGATACTGTGGTACCTTATGAGCCCCTAGTATATGGTACCTTAGGTACCAAGGGCAAAGGTACTTCATAGGCCTACCAGGGGCTGAAGCATGTATTATGCCACCCCTGGGAAGCAGACTAAATCTGACACCACAGGCCTGCTACTGCAGCCTGGGTGAGGTAGTGTTAGCACTCCTCACTGAGAGATAGGTTCCCTATATCTCTCCTTACACACTCATATAAACCTATCAGTCACCCCTAAGGCAGTCCCTATCAATCCTGAGGGCAGGGTACTTGGTTTCCATGTGAGGGGTGCCTCTGCCTGAGCTGGGCCCCTCTGCAGCTCTCCATTCTCTGTAGCTGTTTGTGGATGCGGTTAAACCATATACTCTTAAGTGCATTATAACCTCGTGGTAAATGCTCTGAGATGGCTGCATCAAAACATGTCGTGTTTGGTGTCAAACGCTTTGGAATCATACCCCCACACCAGTAACTGGTGTGGGAGTATGATCCCACCCTTCTAGAGGGATAGATATGTACCCACTGTGGAAACACGGTAGAATCCTGAAAAGCCCTGGCCTCACAAAATGGATGCCACCAGTCACAGACACTGGGCTGCCCTCCTGCTGCTGACCGAAACTCGCAGTGGAGGAGGTCCAACAATAGGCATCCTGTCACAGGAAGGTGTAACCACCTCCCAGACAGGATTTAGTGTATTGGGGTTGGGTGGGTGCACTCCTAGAGTGCTTTGAAGTCCTGTACTGGGGGAGCAGTAGGCTCCTCTGTGCATATGCCAGCTCAAACCAGTTCAGGGGCTACCTGCCCCTGCTCTGGCGTGAAACTGGACAAAGGGAAGTGGGTGTAGCCACCCACTCCCCTGACCCTCCCATAGGAGGGGTCATAGAGCTAGTCCCTCCCTTCCTTGTAGTATAAGTTAGGGAACCCTTGCCATTGCAAACTAGGTATCCCTGGACGACGCTCTGAAGAAGAAACCTGGACCTTCGACGTTCCACTACCTCTGGAAGACTGAAGAATCTCCCTTGGAGTCAAGGAGTGACTCCCCTGCTTGGCAGGCAGCGAAACTTTGCATCAACGGTCGCAAACATTCCCGCTCCCGCCGGAGTCGGAAGTCCTTGCAGTCCCAGAAGTGGATTTCCTGACTTTTCCAAGGCCATCGTGAGTCCCCAGTGATGCTGAGGCAAGTGGATCCCATGAGTGATGAGGAACAGCAAAACACGGGTACCGTGCACTATTTTCAAGTGCAGCCCCTTCACGACATTCTACAAACTTGTGCATTGGACCATGTGTGGTCTAAGACTCTAGCAGGATTTTCTCCGAAGATCAGAGGCCTACCTTGTCCCGAGTGACCGTGGGCTCATAGTGAGTGAATCTTCCTGAGGTGTCTTTGCAATCCCTTGCTGGCTGGCTTGTGGGTCCCCAGAAGACCTTTCTATAGTTTCAAAGGACTCCCCTGGCTGCTCCAGGCTTGCCCTGATTTACCCTTACTGGGTGGGTCCCTCAGATCTTGCTGATCTGCACCGCTGACTTTTTACACTTTCCACAAGACTTGCTGTTGCCAAGGCTTGTTGGCTCCAACCTGGCCGCCGACTTTGTGGGACACGCCAAATCCAGCTCCTGGTTGTCATCGACACCTCCTGGACCTCGTGGCTGAAGAGTCAAGACACCTGTGATCACCTGATATCACCCGACGACTGTGGGCATCCAGCTTTCTTGCCCCGGGTCACTGCCAAGTGACTTTGAACACTATCTCCTCTGCTTTCAGGTCTTCTTTCTTCTGAATCCAGCCTTGGATTCCACCGGACACTTCTCCTGTCTTCACAAGCAGCAAGTCTTCTTTGGCTCCCATTGAAAATGACGCCGCGACCCAACACCAAAAGACACCTATGCACCCGGCTTCCCTGGGTGAGGTAACTCCAGCACTACGGTGCTCCTGTGTGTGTTGGCTCTAGAACTACTTCCCCTGTAAGTGACTTGCTTGTAGACTCTCCCGAAGTATCCTAAAACTTTAAAATTCCAACCGCGACTTGCTCCATTGAAGTCTATTGGAATCCGTGCCTTGGGTGGATTAGTGAGGCCCCAGTGCTTCTGAAGGCCCTAGGCCTTGTCCCCTTCAAGTCGATATTCCTAAGTCTCTTTTTTAGCATATGGTCTGGTACTCCCCTAGGGCCCCAGCCATATTTGTGCTTAACTTGTTGTGAAAAGTTGATTTGTGCATATGTTCCTGACTTCTAATCTCATAAAGAGATTAGTAGAGTGTGTCTAGTAATAAATACATATATATGTTATATATATACCTGTGTGGTGTCCTTTCATTTAGTAATTCAAGAGATTATAAGGTAAAACAAGCTGCTTTACATTCCTCAGAGACTTAGCCTGAAGGCTGCTTTCCACAGGTACCACTAGGATAGCTTTCTTTAAAAGTTTGTCTTAAACCTATCTACCATAAGAGTCGAATTGGACTGGTGCAAGGTGGCAACTATAACTAGTGACCAGCATATGCCAGGCCAACTTCTCACATCAATCATTCAGCATTTGTATAGTGCAGCATTGCCACTCCTAGGGGCATCTACTGGGTGCTGGGATGCAACATCAGAAAAGGTCAGAAATAACCCTGGGCATAGTGGGCATAGTGGGGCTACGTGGAGCATCGCGTAGTGTGGCCAAATCTACGCACACTTGCGTGCTCCGCGTAGCCCCACTACGCGCCTCCCGCCCGCCCTCATTTTAAAATAATTTAAAGTATTTTAAAGTAAGAAAAAATGCCTTACCCGCTGTGCGAGAAATGCGCATGTGCGGGCGTCTGCGCATTTGTGAGAAGAAGTTGCCGCTGAACCAGGAAGAGGGAGCCCCGGGACGCCGCACCGCAGGTAAGGCATTTTCTTACTTTAAAATACTTTAAATTATTTTAAAATGAGGGCGGGCGGAAGGCGTGTGGTGGACAGCTCTGCTCCGCCGTGGCGTGTGCGTAGCACTGCCTGCAATGTCTACTTCGTGAACCGCGAAGCAGGCAGCACTACGTACACTTCGCGGGTGGAGCGGAGCACTACGCCCCCCATTAGTCAGAAGCAAGCAGAAAAGGAAGAAGATGGTCAGAAACGAGCAGAAAGAGACAAAACATAGAGCAGGAGGAGCAGAAAAGAGGTGGAAAAACAAGCATAGAATTAGCAGAGGAGGCACAGACCGGAGATTGCAGAGGTTAGTGGACTGCGAGCAAGCTGGACAGGAGGACTGTCGCAGGGGGAGCTTGCATGCGGACCTGGTCGTGCCTGGCCCAATAATGCAAAGCCTAATTACGTGTTTTCTGGGAAAATATAGTAATTTAAAATGTGATGCCTAGTTTCAGTAATAGTCATGTTCGATGTACCTGTATCAAGCCAAGAAGAACCTCCAGAGAGCAGAAACACTTGTATCTACCAGCACCGAAAGAAAGGGCAATTTAAAAAATGTCAAAACATTGAGAGTCGGAGGAGGGCAGGAGTGCAGAGTACTGTAAACTCAAGCACAGCCATAAATATTTCAGCAATGGCTCCTTATCGCCACTGAAATTTAGTTAAGTCTAGTAGTGACAGCTTCCTTTCCAGAACACAGAGGACAAACAAAAACAGGGAACAAATTAAATGAAAATGAAAACGTTTTATAACATAATAAAAACCAGCTGCTCCATTGTGCAAAACACCTCTGCTGGGACAGGAACACTTTATGACACCAAGATAGCACTTCCAACGGAAAGGAATAACTGCCACACTATCTGGGTAATAAAAATAGGATCTGAAGCAACAAGACTGTTGCATGCATGTCGGGACATGCCAGGCCTCTCAGAAAAACAAGTAATAGTGAAGGAATGCGGTGGCAGATGGGCCCTCTTCATACAGAGCAAAGAGGCTGCTGCAAACGAACACACATCATGATCACTTCACTCAGCACTTTAGGATGATATAATCAAATCAAAATTTGACGGTATCTGCGATCCAGTGCTTATGTGGTCGCCCCTGCCATTACCAGTGATGTTCAAAGTGCTTCATCCAGTGTGGGTTGTCAGCCGGGGGCAGCCCCAGAACACCTCAGCAGGGTTGGGCAGTATCTGCGCCCACCACAAACACAGCGCACTAATATGCACATATGGCAGCTAGGGTCCCACATCCACATTGAGCATGCACGGCTCAGACTTCACAGCCAGACTTCACAGCCAGACACTCACTGACCATGCGCAACTTGGCCGCAGGATCCCTTGTCTCTGATTATACGTGGTTTACAATAGTGTCAATAGTGTCTTGGTATCAGAGCATGCACAGTTTGCAGTAGTAGGGTAGTAGGTGTACGAACAAGTTTTCAGTTTCCAAATCTGGAAATACGGCCAGAGCTGTCGAATGGAAAAGCATATTTGAGTCCCGCTGTGAGCTCAACAACATGTAATTCTGGGCAACTCAATCTCTCCTTGCTGGAAAAAAAAGCTGCTGCACCCGAGGAAGAGGTTGGGGAAGAAGGGGACAAGTAGGGGTGCTGACACGCTTACTCATAAGAAAGAAGTTTCACCAAAGCAGGTGAACACGTGTACTTGGGCCACAGGACACTGATAAGAGAAACACATGAGGAACAACAGGAAATAGAATACTGCAACCAATTGCAATGGAAGAAAAGTAATGTGGCAAGCACACACACAAATTAGAAGTAAGGGCAGGATGTAAGTCCCTTTTAAGATATTTTAAGTAGAGTAGGTTTCACAAGCACAGCGCAAGCGCTGGGCAGGCGAGACCTAAAAAAGATATCAGCCTTTATTAGTCTCTTCACCTTTTTGATGACCAGCTTGGTACGAGAACTAATTTAAGGAATTTGGGTAGAACAATAGCAAAAGATGTCAGGTATCTCTCTTGTTAATGCCACAAGTAAAAATGTATTCTTCCCAACACACAAATTGAGAAGATTATGAAATATTTCCATTCAGATGTCAGGAAAAGGATGTTCAGTGGAGCCGCGAACTTTGTATTACATTAAATCAATGGCAAAGACTTGATCATCAGAAACAATGAGAAGCCCAACAACAATAATCCAAGCTGATCACCAGGAATCCTGTGTGGTAGAATAGTAAGCTACTTCCGCTCTGGAAGCCTTACAGTCTAAGGACTGCACCGCTAGTGAACCTAAAATCTGAAAACCACTGAGAGAAGTCGCTATTACAAACATCTTAGGTTGACTGTGAGGAACGCCTGGGAAAGATGGAAATCAAGAAACATTGAAAGCTCTCAAAAAAATATTGCAGCGGATTCTCAAAACTGTGAGTACAGGAAGTTGTACAAAAAAAACTATTGATGGACAGAATGCCGAACAATGTCATACATTCACCCCAGTACAGAGATATGGGCCTAAATCCATCGTTTTTTCCTCACCATGCCATTCCAGTTTGGACCTAGCCATGTGCAAATCAGTCTTGACCCTGTGCCCAATGGGAACAGTCCAGCCCGAACTGCCAGGCCAGGTCCTCCCTGGACTGGAAACAAGCATCCTAGGACCGGTATCGGGGTTTCACCCCTCTTCAGCCAGGATATCTTGATTCCAGTGGCATGGAGAGCACGGGACTCACGTTTTAGCATACCCATCCCACTCGGGGAGAAAAATTCAAAAAGAACTATTGATGGACAGAATGCAGAACAATGTCATACATTCACCCCAGTACAGAGATCTGGGCCTAAATCCATCATTTTTTTGCTCACCATGCCATTCCAGTTTGGACCCAGCCATATGCAAATCAGTCTTGACCCTGTGCCCAATGGGAACAATTCAGCCCGAACTGCCAGGCCAGGTCCTCCCTGGACTGGAAACAAGCATCCTAGGACCGGTTTCAAAGTTGTACTACAGGATTACTATTTTACACACTCTTACATGCCTTTGTGAATCTTTTCAAAGCGTCCAACGTTCTTAGTAAATGACCAAAGAAGGCCCAGCCCTTTCTATTTGTACTATATGCGTATCAATATTCCCATTGTATTCCAATTTAAGATGTTTTGGACCAATTGCAACTGGCATGTAAGATTATGTGAAAGAACATAACAAGTGTACTGATTTACATACTTCAAAATTCCTTTGTGAACAGGTCTCATTGTTTGAAGAAATCCTGGGACTAATATCCTCAACCACACTTGAGTGAACTTACGAAAAGGGCCTGACAGTTGTGCTTCAGTGGATAGATAGATAGATAGATAGATAGATAGATAGATAGATAGATAGATAGATAGATAGATAGATAGATAGATAGATAGATAGATAGATAGATAGATAGATAGATAGATAGACAAATAGATAGATCTTTGTACTGAAAAGAACTACCTTTGTTTTATTCTTTTTATTACTCTATGTTGATTTCTAAAGTGACTTATTTAATGGATCAGCATGGAGAACTTGACCAATTACCCAATGGTCCGTCCCAGTTACTGTCTGAGTCAAAAAGAGGAGAAAATGCCAAGGAGCAGGACTAAAATTACGTTGGTTACAAACTAGTCATAATTTTCAAGCAGTATTGTTCTGACAAGTGTGGTATTTTGTGAATCAACCTATGTATTCAGCACAATTTACAAAATTCTGATTCAGAGTTGGTCGTAGTTTGACCTGCCTCGTTAATATTCATCCGGTAGGTGGTAAATTGTAACTCACTCACAGCCACAAGGATGGTGGCCTGCAAGGGTAAGTAGACCAACATGTCTTTGATTGTTTTTAAATAATGTAAACCATTTAAAAAACTGCCAGAATTCCTTAAAGGAAACAGGGTAAACATCCTTTACAATGCATACTTTACAATGCATGCCATTACCCCGCATTGTTTACTCTCCAGGGCTTTACACTTCAAACCATTACAACGCATTCCCCAAAGTAACGCCCTGGTGGAGTTAGAATAGTAAATTGTGTTGTAATAGGGAATGCATTGTAATGGATTGCATTGTAAAACCCTACATTCTAAAAGATTTTGCGGAGTAAAAAATGTGGGGTAATGGCACACGTTGTAAAAGTGTGCCGTGTAAAGTTTCCTATTCTGCAAACAGGGCTACTTTTACAAAAAACACTGCTTCTTTTTCTTGTTCAGTGTTTTACTGACGGTTGTCAGTGGTCTCTGTACCACTGCCTACTGCTCCTGAAATGTTTACACAAATTCACAAAGGGGAAGAGATTCATATGCGACCCCTTCCCTTTTGTGAATTAGATACTACTCCAAATTGGGAGTCGGTAGCTCTTCAATTATTTGCAATCAAAATTACAGTTGCAAATCAGAGGTACATGTGGTACACACCGAATCGGTATTGGGCAGGGACGCCCAATCCAGAACCCATTTCCAGGAGTTGGTAATCCGCTGAAAAAGAGATCCGTGCACAGCTCTACCATCAACCACGTGGTAAGACGGCAGACTCCGCTGTGATCCTTCGATTTCTCTGCACATCATTTCAAAAGTACTAACATGAAGCGAACAGCATTGATCCTCTCAGCCAGAGTTATGTTGGGTCATACTGTGTATTGTCTTGCGTATTGTATTTGCATTATGTCAATCAATCAGGGGAATTATAAGCGCACTACCCACCCGTGAGGTTCTCAAGGCGCTGAAGGGGGGGTCAGCATATTTTGTATCAGCCTTCCTGAAAGTGTTCAGGGAGAGGGCACATCTGAAGTCGGTGGAAAACTCGTTCCAGGTCTTGACCGCGATGTAGGAGAAGGATCTTCCCCTTGCTCTGGCTCTGAGGATGTATGGGGTTTTGGCGAGGAGGAGGTTGGTGGGACAGAAGTTGCGTTTGGGCATGTGGAGGGTGATTCTGTTGTTGAGGTATTTGGGTCCGGTGTTGTGTAGGCATTTGTAGGTGTAGGTGAGTATCTTGAAGGTGACTCTTTTCTTGACGGGGAGCCAGTGGAGCTTGCATAGGTGTTGGCTGATGTGTTTGTGTCGAGGGACCTCAAGGACGAGTCTGGTGGCGGTGTTCTGTATTGTCTGGAGCCAGCAGAGTAGGGATATGTTGATGCCGGTGTAGAGGGTGTTTCCGTTGTCCAGCCTGCTGGTGATGAGAGCGTGGATGACTGTCTTCCTTGCCTCGGGGAGGGAACCATTTGAAGGTCTTACGGAGGATGTGGAGAGTGTCGAAAGAGCTGGAGGTGACGGTGTTGGCCTGTTGATTCATGGTGAGGGAGAAGTCAAGTACGATGCAGAGGTTCTTGACGTGGTCTGTGGGGTCGTGGGGCTGCCAAGGGCGGTGAGCCACTAGGTGTTGTTCTACACCGAAGGGGTGGTTCCGAGGACAAGGACTTCTGTCTTCTCTGAGTTGTGTTCTAGGCAGCTGGTGTTCATCCAGGCTGTGACATCCTGCATTCCTTCCTGGAAGTTGAGTCTGGTGTTGGTGGGGTCCTTGGTGAGGGAGAGGATGAGCTGGGTGTCGTCAGTGTAGGAGACTATGCTGAGGCTGTGCCATCAGACGATAGCGGCGAGGGGAGTCATGTAGTTGTTGAAGAGGGTTGGGCTGAGTGAGGATCCCTGTGGGACTCCACTGTTAATTTCCGTGGGTTCAGAGAGGAAGGGTGGCAGTCTGATTCTTTGGCTCCTGTCGGTGAGGACAATCTGATCCAGTTGAGGGCGGCGCCTTGTATGCCGGCGTTGTGTGGTCTGGCTGTGAGTGTGCAGTGAGAGACGGTGTCGAAGGCTGCTGACAGGTCGAGTAGAATCAGGGCTGAGAAGTGGCCTTGGTCGAGGAGGGTGCAGATGTCATCAGTAGTGGCGAGTAGGGCAGTCTTGGTGCTGTGGTTGCTTTGGAATCTGGATTGGGAAGGGTCAAGGATGGCGTTGTCTTCAATGAGCCTTGACAGTTCTGCGTTGACGGTCTTCTCTGCGACTTTAGCTGCAAAAGGGAGGAGAGAGATGGGCCGGTAGTTCTTGAGGTCTGTGGAGCCCGCTGAGGGCTTCTTGAGCAGGGGCCTAACTTCTGTGCGTTTCCAGTTGTCGGGGAAGGAGCAGTCTTGAAGGTGGTGTTGATGGCACGTTGTAATATGGGTGCGATGGTGGTGGCGGCTCTGTGGTATATGTGGGGTGGGTAGGGGGTTCATGGGGGCCCCAGAGTGGATGCGTTTCATGGTCTTGGCGGTCTTCTCGGATGTGATCGGTGTCCAGGCAGAGATGGTGGTCTGGCTGATGTTGCCGCTGGGCCGTCTGGCTGCAGGGTCGGGCGTTTGGTCATTGAAGTTGTCGTAGAGGTTCTTTATCTTCAGGTAAAAGTAGGATAGGAGTTTGTCGCTGAGGTCCTGGGAGGGGGTGATGTCCGTGGCTTCGCTGCGGGGTTTGGTGAATTCCTGAATGATGCTGAAAAGTTCCTTGGAGTTGGGGGAGTTGGGAAGGATTCTTTTGTGGTTGTATGTCCTTTTGGTGCTTCTAATGTGTTGATGGTATTCTGTATAGCGTCCTTGTAGGTGGTGTAGTCTTTGGGTGTCTTACTGCTTCTACAGTTCTTCTCCAGGTGTCTGCAGGTGCGCCTGGCTTCCTGGAGATCGGTGGTGAACCAGGCGGCTTTTCGGGTGCATTGCTTGTCGTAGTTGCGTAGCGGGGCGAGCTTGTCTGCGCAGTTGGTGATCCAGGTGTGGAATTCTATGGCCACGAGGTTAGCATCGGTTGCAAGGAGTGTTGCCGTTGAGTTGTGCTTCAGTGACTCTGCTCCAGTTCCAATGCAGGAGGTGTGGAGCAGGTTCGGGGGGCTTGGGTTTGTTGATGCAGAAGTGCACACAATAGTGGTCGGTCCATGGGGGCTGTGTGGTGTGGCTGAGGTGAACGCTGCTGCCTCCAGCGAAGATGGGGTCGAGAGTGTGTCCTGCCTTTTGGGTCGGTATGGTGATGAGTTGTTTCAGTCCGATGTTAACGAGGTTGTCACAGAGGGCGCCGGAGTTGAGGTTGCTGAGGTTGTCGAGGTGGAAGTTCAGGTCTCCGATGAGTAAGCAGTCCACGGCGGCGATCGTGTGGGTTGCAATAAGGTCGGTGATGGTGTCCGCGATGGGTGCTCGGGCCCAGGGGGTCTGTAGGCGAGAGTGCCATGGAGTGTGGAGTCGGGGCTAGTCTAGACCTAGTGCAGATGTTCGGCGGAGGGGAAGTTTTGGATGGAGGTGGTGAGGCAGAGCGTGCTTTTGTGTGCGGTGTCGATACCTCCTCCCGGGTGGTTGGGGCAGTCCTTCCTCTGGATTTTGTACCCATCCAGGATGGTGATGACTATGTCTGGGGCCAAGGAGGCTTCATACTCTACGTGACGCACTGAAACATATTTGTGAATTTATAGCAGGCCTCTCCGTGTAGTGCTGAAGGTAAAGAGTGTGTCTCTCACGTAGCCTGTGTGCGCAGTGTTTTGATGGTGTGTGGTTTTGATGTTTGTCAGGTTTTCTTAAAAAAATGACTGTTCTACCCTCCTCAGTTCCACATCAAACAACTGTGGCTGTTTGTCTGAGAGAGGGCTTCCTGCACTAAGCTTTCTGTCCCTGGAATCAGCTGTTTGTCTGAGAGAGGGCTGCCTACACCTGGCATCAGTTCCCTCCCAACTGCCCCTCTCTTTTGTCTGAGTGAGGGTTGCCTGTATCAGACTCCCTGGCATCAGCTGTTTGTCTGAGATAGGGCTGCCAGCACCAGGCTTTTTGTCCCTGGCATCAGTTCTCTTCCACACGTCCGTCTCTTCATCTTGTCACATCTCACCCGGCAGGTGAGCCACCTGGTTGAGGATAATCTGCACCTCCAGGACTTGTAGATACTTCAAAGGTGTCTATCATCCCTCAGATGTGCTATAAACTGTACAGCGAAATAACCCAGGCTCAGATCTAGGCAAACATACAGGGAACACAAGACAGTCTGGGTAGGTGGTACCTCTGAAAGGCCTTTGTGACTGGGGAAAAGTCAGTTCCAAGTCAAACAGGGTAGGAAATTCCAAGCCTTGTCATTGACTAGACTATCTCTGCACCTCTTTACCTGCTCATCTTTAAAAATCAGCTTTCATCACTCTGAGGAGCATGTCAGACAACAACTCACAATGGTCTTAATCCACGTCTCACAGTAGCTTGTCAGACACCGGGCTCACATTGTTCTTATTCCATGTCTCGTAGGAGCTCTTCAGACACCGGATCACATTGTTCTTAATCCATGTCTCACAATAGCTCGTCAGACACCGGCTCACATTGTTCTTATTCCATGCCTAGCAGTAGCTCATCAGACACCGGCTCACATTGTTCTTATTCCATGCCTGGCAGTAGCTCATCAGACACTGGCTCACATTGTTTTTATTCCATCTCTCATAGTAGCTCATCAGACACCGGCTCATATTGTTCCTATTCCATATCTCACAGTAGCTCATCAGACACCAGACTCACATTGTTTTTATTCCATGTCCCAGAGGAGCTCGCCAGACACCGGCTCACATTGTTCCTATTTAATCCCTGGGAGGAGCTTGTCAGACACCAGCTCACATTGTTTTATTCCATGTCTCACAGGAAACTTTTTAGGCATCGGCTCATATTCTGATTTCATTTCTCAGAGTAGGCTTGTCTGATCCCTGGTTCACACTTTGACCTGTTTCTATGTCTTAGAGTGAGCTTGCAGACTCCTGGTTCACACGTTTACCTTTTTCTATGTCTTAGAGTAAGCTTGCAGGCTCATGGTTCACACGTTGACCTTTTTCTATGTCTTAGAGTGAGCTTGCAGACCCCTGGTTCACACGTTGACCTTTTTCTATGTCTTAGAGTAAGCTTGTCAGACCCCCAGTTCACCCGTTGACCTGATTCTATGTCTTAGAGTAAGTTTGCAGACCCCCAGTTCACACGTTGACCTGTTTCTATGTCTTAGAGTAAGCTTGCAGACCCCTGGTTCACACGTTAACCTTTTTCTATGTCTTAGAGTAAGTTTGCAGACCCCTGGTTCACATGTTGACCTGTTTCTATGTCTTAGAGTAGGCTTGTCAGACCCCCGGTTTACACGGTAACCTGTTTCTATGTCTTAGTGGAAGCTTGGCAGACCCCCGGTTCACATGTTGACCTGTTTCTATGTCTTAGAGTAAGCTTGCAGACCCCTGGTTCACATGTTGACCTCTTTCTATGTCTTAGAGTAAGCTTGCAGACCCCTGGTTCACATATTGACCTGTTTCTATGTCTTAGTGTAGGCTTGTCAGACCCCCGGTTCACATGTTGACCTGTTTCTATGTCTTAGAGTAGGCTTGTCAGACCCCCGGTTTACACGGTAACCCGTTTCTATGTCTTAGTGGAAGCTTGGCAGACCCCCGGTTCACATCTTGACCTGTTTCGTTGTCTTGGAGTAGGCTTCTCAGACCCATGGTTCACACGTTGACCTGTTTCTATGTCTTAGAATAGGCTTGTCAAACCTCCGGTTCACACGTTGACCTGTTTCTATGTCTTAGAGTAGGCTTGTCAGACCCCCGGTTTACATGGTAACCTGTTTCTATGTCTTAGTGGAAGCTTGGCAGACCCCCGGTTCACATGTTGACCTGTTTCGTTGTCTTGGAGTAGGCTTCTCAGACCCATGGTTCACACGTTGACCTGTTTCTATGTCTTAGAGTAGGCTTGTCAGACCACCGGATTCACACGTTGACCTGATTCTATGTCTTAGAGTAAGTTTGCAGATCCCCAGTTCACACATTGACCTGTTTCTATGTCTTAGAGTAAGCTTGCAGACCCCTGGTTCACACGTTGACCTGTTTCTATGTCTTAGAGTAAGCTTGCAGACCCCTGGTTCACACGTTGACCTTTTTCTATGTCTTAGAGTAAGTTTGCAGACCCCTGGTTCACATGTTGACCTTTTTCTCTGTCTTAGAGTAAGTTTGCAGACCCCTGGTTCACACGCTGACCTGTTTCTATGTCTTAGAGTAGGCTTGTCAGACCCCCGGTTTACACGGTAACCTGTTTCTATGTCTTAGTGGAAGCTTGGCAGATCCCCGGTTCACATGTTGACCTGTGTCTATGTCTTAGAGTAAGCTTGCAGACCCCAGGTTCACATGTTGACCTGTTTCTATGTCTTAGTGTAGGCTTGTCAGACCCCCGATTCACACGTTGACCTGTTTCTATGTCTTAGAGTAGGCTTGTCAGATCCCTCGGTTTACACGGTAACCTGTTTCTATGTCTTAGTGGAAGCTTGGCAGACCCCCGGTTCACATGTTGACCTGTTTCTATGTCTTAGAGTAAGCTTGCAGACCCCAGGTTCACATGTTGACCTGTTTCTATGTCTTAGTGTAGGCTTGTTAGACCCCCGATTCACACGTTGACCTGTTTCTATGTCTTAGAGTAGGCTTGTCAGACCCCCGGTTTACACGGTAACCTGTTTCTATGTCTTAGTGGAAGCTTGGCAGACCCCCGGTTCACATGTTGACCTGTTTCGTTGTCTTGGAGTAGGCTTCTCAGACCCATGGTTCACACGTTGACCTGTTTCTATGTCTTAGAGTAGGCTTGCCAAACCTCCGGTTCACACGTTGACCTCTTTCTATGTCTTAGAGTAAGTTTGCAGACCCCAGGTTCACACGTTGACCTGTTTCTATGTCTTAGAGTAGGCTTGTCAGACCCCTGGTTCACACGTTGACCTGTTTCTATGTCTTAGAGTAGGCTTGTCAGACCCCTGGTTCACACGTTGACCTGTTTCTATGTCTTAGAGTAGAATTGTAAGACACCGGGCTCACATTATATCCTGATCCCATGTCTTACAGAAGCTTTGTCAGACGCCATCATTCTGTCCAGTGGAACGTTGCAACATATGCACGTCTGAGGCCACACCTTTGTACAGATCACAATATATTGAGCTTTGTGGGTTTTAATGCACCTGATGTGAGGGTCTGTGACTGGTCATTCACAGGTTTAAATTCTGACGCACCTAAGTTTATGCCGTGTAAATCCATTAACAATACCTCTTAATTACTCTGCCACAAATCTGCTTTTTTTTTATGAAATAAAAATACAATCGTTTATGTTAATGCTCCATGTTGTGTTGTTCTCATGTACAGGACATAATTGTGATACAAGCGTGCAAGGCTGTTACTGAAAAGTTGGTAGAAAAGGCAGTGACAGTGAAAAACCTTTTCGTAATGTGGTGTTTTAATGAGCAAGGCATCTGAGTGCTTCTTTGAGCTCTAGAATGCATTAAAGGGTTTATTTATGAGAGGCCGGCGCAGCGTCACTGTTTCTGATGCTCCGGCGGCGCAGGCCTCTCATGCATATCCGCAAGGCGACGCAAAGCCCCCCTGCGTGTCTGCGTGGCCTCATATATATGGAATAAGGCGAGGCAGCGCAAAGTGTTGCGTTGCCTTACTCTGCGTCAAGGAGGCGTTCCATAGGCGTTGTGGGGGGTTTCCCACGCAGAACCCATAGGTTTTCATGCTGCCCTACATTTACCTAATCTCATAAAGGCGGGGCAGCCCCAAAACCTCACGCCTTCCTGGAGCAGCCTTAACAGGAAGAAATGCTTTCATTTCTCCCAGTTTTTTCCTCTTTCCGTGTGTGCTGCATTTTGCAGCACACATGGAAAGAGGAAAATGCTTTGTGTGATTGTTTTTGTGGAAGAAAGTGACCCTCCCTGCACAAAAACAATCCTGCCTCCAACAGAGGCATGTGCCTATGGTGGTGCTAGGCTGCCAAAACGATGCCAGAGCAGGTACAAAGGCAGGAATGTGCCGTGTTGCTCAAATACGGTGCATTCTTGCCCTTTTACATTGGCATAGGGCAGCGCAGCAAGAAGACTTGCAATGCTGCCTTATGCCAATACCCCATAAAGAAGGCCTTTATCAGTGCTCTGTGTGTGTGACCAATGTGTAAGGAGGTCACTACAACACACATTGAATAGCGCCTCTTAATAGCTTTCATCATAACAATAGAGGCAATGACTCCATTTCCCTTCTAAAACCCGCAGTGTGCCGTGTCAAATCTACAGAATGAAAACATTGTCATTAAATGTTACAGGGGCCACGTGCCTTATATAAAATGCAGAGATTGTTACCACTTTCGCCAAGCCTTCTTTGGAGAATATTACCAAATTCTCTTTAAAGGTTGTTTCTAAGTGTTTATAAGAATTACAATAAAAAGTGTGACATGCACTGTGACCTGGGTAGAAAGATGGGAACTAGTGCAACGTGGAACAAGGGAGACCCCTGAAAGACAAGCGGCACACATGGAAAGAGGAACATGCATTGGCAAAGCCAATAGGTCTCACCTTTGGGACCTTATAAGTGTTTAGCCAGAGCTATTGGCTTTACCAATGTCTTTAAGCTATGTTGTTGAGCAGAGTGGCATGTTGAAAAGTTGTATTAAAGTGATATAAGCATTTTTGTTGCCTTATATATAACTAAGAAGACATTATGTACAACTGAACAACCCTATTAAACAAGCATTGAAAATACAATAGGTCTCGCCTTTGATTAAGTTAAAGCCATTTGCTTTGCTAATGGTATTGTATAGCAAAGCATATGGCTTTAACTTAATGAAAGGCGAGACCTATTGCATTTTCAATGCTTGTTATAAGACTTGTGCCCTGGATATCTTATTGTGCTTAGGTGCTCATTGTGCATGAGCATCATGCTGCCACGGACAGAGTTGACCCTGTGCCCCATAATGTATGCTGTGGAGAGCAGAAGCAAAATGTGAGTGACACTACAGCAGATGATGAGGCTTACTGAAACCTCCTGCAAGGAAGTATTTATAGTATATATAATATAATTGAAAACCAAAGGACCTGGCTGACGTCAGCTCTGAAAGATGAGGCAGTTTTAATGGGAGTCTTTCACCATGCTGATTAGGGCAAGGGGTAGATTGGCACTGATTTGCAGCCATTCCCCTGCTTTGCTCTGAGCTCCCTTCCTTCCCCGTGGTTAAGTCCTAAACCACTGACTGCCTCACCTGCCTCCACCTTCAGAAAGCCTGCAGGCTGCCCCATCTTAATGTGTGCCCACCGCCTGATAAGATCATCACGCCCACTGGTTTCTGCCACTGTTAGAATGGGGAACCTCTGGTTGGCACAGGTAGGTACTTGTGACAAGCAGCGGTCCCTTCTTCTATTCAGGGCGAGAGAATTACCCTTTCAGAACAACCCCTGCTCACCCTATAGGTAGTGTGGCGCGAGCAGTCAGGGCTAAACTTCAGGGCGCTAATCAGTCAAGCATTTATGATCACACACAGTAAATCACAGCGATCCCCCACAAATGGACACCAGGCGTAAGTTGTATCAAAAATACGGATGCTTTATATAAAAGATTCTTTGTTACGCAGGCATGTACAAGACCATCAATAGCGGTTGCGAAATGGAAGCCACAAGATGATAATTAGGCACTGTTCTTGTCTTTGGTAACTTATTCGATCACGAGCGCTTCACAGGGCTCGGTTGAGTCGGTCCAGTCACGATGTTGCGCAGTGCACCCGGGGTACAGTGATACGGGGAAATCAGAACGTTGCGGACCCCGAGTCCGATAGAGAGTTCACTGTACCTGGGAACGTGCGATGTGCTTGGATGAGTCTGCGGGGGAGATGCAGGTTCTGCACCTCGCGGGTCTCCTGATCAAGAATTCAGCGGGCGGCCCTCGGTAGACAGGTGCGGCCCAGGGCCTCCGACATGGACTGTGCGGGAGGTCACTGCGGAGGGCGGCACGGTCAGACTCAGGCTAGGAGGTGATGCGGGGCGGCCGGATACGTTACGACGTACGGGCGGCCGTCCGAGGCTTGATTTCACTTCCCAGTTAGAAATCCGGCGGGAGGGCGAGAGGGCACCAGGCACGCTCCAGTGGCAGGCAGGTGACAGGGAAGCGGGGCGGCCAGCCTCGATGGGTCCAGAGCGACTCAGGCAGAGCGGGGCTCTCGGCGAGGGGAAGCGGCCAGGCTTCTGGGAGTCACGGCCCTAGGAGGGGTGGCAAGGTGCGCAGAGCACTCCGGCGGGAGAAAGCCCACGGCTCGAGTTCTCAGACGAGCGGAGACACGGTGAACCCACTGGTCCTGGGGTTCAGTTCAGGGGGCAAGCTCTTCTTCCAAGCCCTTGGAGATAGTTGAAGAACAAAGTGCAAAAGTCTCTTTTAGTCTTTTTCCTCTCCTTCCTCAGCAAGGCACCTACTGCAGGCCAATCCCTCAGGTCAGGGAAAGTTACTCCTCCTTCAGCTTCTTCCAGGTCCTTCTAGTCGGGCAGAGTTCCTTCGTGGTTCAATCTGGATCTGATTTCTTAGGAGCCAGGCTCCTACTTTTATACAGTGATTCTTTTGTTCTTTAGCGCCAGGGGGCCTGGGCCTGGCTCAGTCCAGTTCTGGAGTACCTTGTTTTGGTGACTCTGCTCTTTCCTTTCAGCAGCAGGGCAGAGACATCAGCCGCTCCACAGGGGGCGGAGCCGGCTTTGTGGTGGCCGAGCACAGGTCTATTCAAGAGTCAGGGTGTACTCCTCCCACCCATCCTGGTGTAATCTCTCTACCCACCACCTGGCAGCCAACCTGTCTCCTGGAATCCCCCAGCCCTGCTCCTGTACTGTTGCTAGGCAGAACACACACCCACAGCGGAGGCGGACTGAGATGGTCAGGCACGCAAAGGCTAACTTTCTAAAAGTAGCATTTGCAAACCCAGGATATTAAAATAACCTTTACTAAAAGATGTATTTTATTATCCCGAGTTCAGGCATACTAAACATGACTTTCTACCGGGCTCTCTGAGTCCACTGGGGTCACAGCGTGTAGCGATCCCAGCAGCCCATTCTGGCTTATGGAGAGCAGGTAGCCTTCAATAGTGAAAAACGAAAATGGCTGTAATTCACTATTAAGACATGCCACACACATCAGGGCATGTCCTACCTTATGCCTACAATGCACCCTGCGCCTGGGCCTACCAGAGGGGTGACTAACATGTAGTTAAGGGAAGGTTTAGGGACTGGCAAGTGGGGACACTTGCTCAGTCAGCGCGACGGTACCAGACCGCGCGCAGGTTCTGCAGTGGCAGATCCTAGACACATTTTACCCCGCTGCTTCGGTGGGTGGCACAACCAGTGCTGCAAGCCCACTAGCAGCATTTGGATATACAAGCCCTTGGCACCCCTGGTGCACTCTACAAGGGACTGACAGTAACCCAAATATGCCAAACGTGGAAGTCAATTCACATAATACCTTTTACCATAGGGAGCACTTGCACTGTGGCACTGGATGGCAGTGGCACAGTGCCCTGAGCAGCTAACACCAACACAAAAACACATTGAGGCACAGACAAAAATGGAAGGGTGACCCACGCCAATGGTGCCAGGTCTAACACGTGTCCCCTCCAGCTGAAAAGTGGGGAGAACTACCCTACCCCAGGGAGTTCTTCATCACTAAGGCGGAAAAACCTGGACAGACCGTCAGCATTGGCGTGATCTGTGCCAGGGCGATGCTCCACCGTCAAGTCCATACCCTGTAGGGAGATGGACCACCTCAACAGTTTTGGGTTCTCACCCCTCATTTGCATCAACCATCTGAGGGGCCTGTGGTCGGTCTGAACCCGGAAGTGAGACCCAAACAAGTAGGGTCTTAGCTTCTTCAGCGCCCAGACCACAGCAAATGCTTCTCGTTCTATTGCACTCCACCTTTGTTCCCGGGGAAGTAACCTCCTGCTAATAAAGGCTACTGGTTGGTCAAAGCCCTCCTCAGTGATCTGTGAGAGAACAGCCCCTACACCATGCTCTGATGCATCCGTCTGCACCAGGAACTCTTTGGAGAAGTCAGGAGCCAAGAGCACGGGCGCCGTGCACATGGCAGTCTTCAGGGTGTCGAAGGCTTTCTGACAGGTGTCAGTCCATATCACTTTTCTGGGCTGCTTCTTCGAAGTCAGCTCTGTCAAGGGGGCAACGATGCTGCCATACCCCTTGACAAACCTCCTGTAGTACCCGGTGAGTCCTAAAAAGGCCCTCACCTCCGTCTGGGTCTTTGGGGGCTCCCAAGCCAGGATGGTTTCAACTTTGGGTTGGAGGGGCGCCACCTGGCCGCTCCCCACTTGGTGTCCCAAGTACACCACTGAACCCTGCCCGATCTGACACTTGCTTGCCTTGATCGTGAGGCCTGCCTTGCGCAGCGCCATCAACACTTCCCAGAGGTGTTGCAGGTGTTCTTTCCATGTGCCGCTGAATACTGCGATGTCATCCAGGTATGCCGCGCTGAACTCGGTCAGCCCAGCCAACACCTGGTTGACCAACCTCTGGAAGGTGGCAGGGGCATTCTTCATCCCAAAGGGCATCACCAGGAACTGGTAATGCCCATCTGGTGTAGAGAATGCGGACCTCTCTTTGGCCCCATCAGTCAAGGCAATCTGCCAGTACCCAGACGTTAAATCAAACGTGCTGAGGTACCGTGCAGCCCCTAACCGATCGATGAGCTCATCAGCTCTGGGGATGGGGTGCGCGTCAGTCTTCGTGACTGAGTTGAGTCCTCGGTAGTCCACACAGAACCGGAGTTCGGGCGTGGCACCCGGCGCTGCAGCCTTTGGGACCAAGACCACTGGGCTGGCCCAAGGACTGCTGGAGGACTCAACCACCCCTAGAGCAAGCATCTTCGAGACCTCCTCTTTGATGCAGGCTCTGACCCTGTCAGTTACCCGGTAGGCTTTGTGCTTCACAGGTAAGCTGTCTCCTGTATCCACATCATGGACGCACCAATTTGTGATACCAGGAACCAGGGAGAACAGGTCAGGAAACTGCCCCAGCAGCTGGCGGCAGTCACCCTGTTGCTCAGGGGTCAGGGTGGGTGAGAGGTTAACTCCCTCCACTGACCCGTCTCGCTCTGAGGCTACCAAGAGGTCAGGAAGAGGCTCGGACTCCTCTTCCGTCCCATCATCGGTGGCCAAGAGCACTTCGGACCTCTCCAAGTGGGGCTTCAGTCGATTGACATGTAGGACCCTTAAGGGGTTCCTAGGAGACCGCAAGTTCACCAAGTAGGTGACAGAACTCTTGCGCTCCACAATCTCAAAGGGTCCTGTCCACTTGTCCTGGAGTGCACAAGGCTCCACAGGGGCCAGGACCCACACTTTTTGACCAGGTTGAAGCTCAACCAGAGTGGCATTCTGGTCGTACCACCGCTTCATTTCCTCCTGGAAGTTTGCCTCAGCAAGTTTCCTGAAACGCCTAGTCTGGTCCCGGAAAGCCAGCATGTAACTGTATACATTCTGGGGAGGTTTCCTGGGAGATTGCTCCCAGCCTTCCTTGACCAGACTAAGAGGTCCTCGTACTGGGTGGCCATACAAAAGCTCAAAGGGACTGAACCCTAGAGACTTTTGTGGCACCTCGCGGTACGCAAAGAGAAGGCATGGTAAGAGGACGTCCCACTTACGCCTCATGGGTTCCTCAAGACCCATAATCATGCCCTTCAGGGTTCTGTTGAAGCGCTCAACCAACCCGTTGCCTTGGGGATGGTAAGGGGTGGTGAACTTGTAGGTCACACCACACTCTTGCCAAAGGGACTTCATATATTTCGATATGAAGTTGGTCCCCCTGTCAGACACCACCTCTAGAGGGAATCCTACTCGTGAGAAAATTCCCATCAGTGCCCGTCCCACCACGGGGGCCGTCACTGTCCTCAGAGGGATGGCTTCAGGGTACCGGGTGGCATGGTCCACCAAGACCAGAATAAACCTGTTGCCCATGGCTGTCTTGGGGTCCAGTGGCCCCACAATGTCAATCCCCACCCGCTGGAATGGGGTACTGACCACAGGGAAAGGTTGGAGTGGAGCTCTCAGCTTCCTTCCACTCTTGCCACTTGCCTGGCAAGTCTGGCATGTCCTGCAGTGAGTGTCAGAACTCCTGCGCATTTGGGGCCAATAAAAGTGGGTGACAAGTAAGGGTGGGCGTAGTTCGCGAAGTAGCACTTCGCGAAGCTACGCAAAGTGAAGTTCGCACTACGCGAGCAACACGTAGCACTTCGCGAACTGCGTAGTAACATGTTCGCACTGTGCAAGATGTTGTTTTCAATGATTGCACAGTGCGGACAAGCAACCGGCACTGTGCAATCATTGAAAATGGCATCTTGCACAGTGCGAGCTGTAGTTTTCTGCTGCTCGAGGAGATTTTTACTCGAGCTTCAGCTTTCTCATCGCGAACTGGTAGTTTCTCATCGCGAGCGGTCGCGAGCATACGCGACCACTCGCAATGAGAAACCTGACCTCCTCGCGTTGGGAATCTCGCCGGGAGGTTTATTTTCCATGCTCGCGATCGCCAACTTGCAGTTGCTGATCGCGAACAAGGAAAAAGTCTCGCCGGGATGTCATTTTGCTTGCTCGCGGTCGCCAACTTGACGTTGAGGACCGCGAGCAAGCAAAAAATGACCGCAGCACTACGCAACACTACGCTACGCGTGTTCGCACTGTGCTACGTGCAGTTCGCGTAGTGCGAAGTAGCGCAAACTTCGCAAACTACGCGAGCATAGCGTAGTGCTTCGCCCAGGCTTAGTGACAAGCCTTTCAAAGGTCTTGTCCTGCCCCAAATGTCCTGCTAACGGTACGTCGTGAGCCAGCCCCAGTAGGAAGGCTCTGAACTTCTGGGGTACCACCAGCGCACGGGCTGACCCAGGTTCAGCAACCTTTGCTCTGAGTATAGGAGGTCGTTCTCCCAGTAGATCAAGTGAGTTCCGGACTGATCACCATTGGCCTGGGCTGCAGCCTGCTACCGCATACCCTCTAGAGAGGGGCACTCTTTCTGCTCCCTGCAGAATTCCTCCCTGGTGGGGCCTCCTTCTTGCTGCCAATGGGTCAGCTCAGGCAGGTCCCCCAGTTCGGCTATCTGTTCCCCGGTAGGCTCCAGGGCATCCCCCTCAAGGTCTGCTTCCTCCTGGGCCTTGGGAACTTCAGGAGCCGGATTCCCGTGCCTCCCTTGCCCTCTCTCTAAGGCCGGTTCCTGGGCCTCTCCCTCAGGCTCCAGGGTTCCTTCAACACCCCTACCGGCTGCCATTGACCGGGTGGTCACGCACGCCCAATCAGGCAAGCCCACCATCCGTAGGTGAGTTGTCTTCTCCACCTTTTCCCAAGGGGAGTTCTCCAAATCGTTACCTAGGAGACAATCAACAGGCATGGCCTCTCTCACAGCCACTTGCAGAGTACCAGAGACCCCCCCCCACTCAAAGGGAACCTGAGCCATTGGACACTGACTCTCTGTGTTGTCGGCATTGACAACACGGCAGAATGCGTGTGGGACAACCTGCTCTTGAGACACCAGGTGTTGCTTGACAGCAGTCACACTGGCTCCTGTATCTCTAAGAGCCCCCACCCTTCGGCCATTTATGGTCACCCACTGCCCATACTTTTGAGTATTGGGGGGCAGTTGGGCCTCAGCGACCATCTCACTGTCTCCTAATGAGACTAGGGTCATCTGTACGGGATCCCCCGCCCCTTGGACATCTATCTCCCTCCCCAAGGCTACACTATTCACCTGCTTGGGGGGTGTAGCACCAGAGGGTGCTGGTTTACCATACAGGGGGCACTTGGGATCCACGGAAATGTGCCCCAGGTTGTTACACTTGTAACATCTGAGGGGCCCTCTTTGAACAGGGTTATCTGTCGGGGCCCCGGTCTGCTTCGGGGGTGGGGGTGGCTGAGAACCTTTCCCTTGGTTCCCTTGGGGATTACTTTGGGGCCCTCTGTAGAACTCCCTCTGTTTACCCTTGTCCCCCCCACTCTTCTGCTGGGGACCCTGAACACCTTTGGCGGGGCCTCCCCCGGGACCCTTGTGGACCCTGGTGCTGATCCAGCGGTCCGCCTCCTCGGCAAGCTTCCTAGGGTTAGTCAGCTTGCTATCGATCAGGTGCTGGCGTAGCTCAGGAAAACAATTATCCGACAAGTGCTCCCATGCAATTAAATCAAACAGCCCTTGGTAATCATTCACTTTGCTACCCTTCACCCAACCATCCAGCACTCTGCAAAAAAAAAGTCACATATTCTACATAAGTGGTACCAGGTTTCTTGGTGCAATCCCTAAATCTCTGTCTGTACAATTCAGGAGTTAACCCATACCTTGTCATAAGAGCCTCCTTCATGTGTGGATAGGATGTCTTGACCTCCGAGGGGAGATCCAGCAGTGTGTCCCGCCCTTCACTCAGGAACCTTCCCCACAACCCCGCTCCCCAATACTTCTCAGGGACCCGGTGGGAGGACATGGCTACTTCATAGGCCCTGAACCACTGCCCAATATCATCCTGCTTATAATATTCTTTGACTACATCTTTAGGAATGTGCACCCTTGACTCTGTTGAATTGCTGCCACCAGAGGGTGAGTTGTCTAAACTCCTGGCCTTGAGATCCAACTCCCTCATTTTTACCTCGTGCTCCATGGCCAGTTTTTGCCTTTCCATCTCCATTTGCAGTTTTGCCATCTCCACCTCATGTGCTCGTGCAGCACTCCTGTCGGCCATCTCCTCTGGCGAAAGGCCTCTGCTAGGCTCAGAAACACCTTCTGGGGGTATCACGTCCCGTGCATTCTCTGGGAACTTTGATTCGTGCCAGGCTCTCAGCGCTGTCACGTACTGATCCTTGTTGCCAAGTCCACTTTGCTTAATTCTGTACTTGGAGAGATATCCTTTCAGGACATCATTTGTGCACTTCCTCAGTGTCTCTGGCTCCCAATCGATGTCATCCACTCCAGAGAATACAGAGGACGCTCCGCCTCCACTGACTGAGCTAGGCATGGTTTCTTAAGGGGGAGATTCTTCTTTAGCAACAACTGTCAATCAATCTGTGGCTGCGTTATAGGTCTGCTCTACGTGGTGATCAATAATTCACTGTATGTAAATCATAAATGCAAATTCGAAATCCCACCGCTGCCACCAATGTTAGAATGGGGAACCTCTGGTTGGCACAGGTAGGTACTTGTGACAAGCAGCGGTCCCTTCTTCTATTCAGGGCGAGAGAATTACCCTTTCAGAACAACCCCTGCTCACCCTATAGGTAGTGTGGCGCGAGCAGTCAGGGCTAAACTTCAGGGCGCTAATCAGTCAAGCATTTATGATCACACACAGTAAATCACAACGATCCCCCACAAATGGACACCAGGCGTAAGTTGTATCAAAAATACGGATGCTTTATATAAAAGATTCTTTGTTACGAAGGCATGTACAAGACCATCAATAGCGGTTGCGAAATGGAAGCCACAAGATGATAATTAGACACTGTTCTTGTCTTTGGTAACTTATTCGATCACGAGCGCTTCACAGGGCTCGGTTGAGTCGGTCCAGTCACGATGTTGCGCAGTGCACCCGGGGTACAGTGATACGGGGAAATCAGTACGTTGCGGA
This sequence comes from Triturus cristatus, assembly GCF_964204655.1. NCBI lineage: Eukaryota > Metazoa > Chordata > Amphibia > Caudata > Salamandridae > Triturus > Triturus cristatus. Next base: position 33,974,235 of record NC_140590.1, on the reverse strand, counting down.
CCCCGAGTCCGATAGAGAGTTCACTGAACCTGGGAACGTGCGATGTGCTTGGACGAGTCTGCGGGGGAGATGCAGGTTCTGCACCTCGCGGGTCTCCGGATCAAGAATTCTGCGGGCGGCCCTCGGTAGACAGGTGCGGCCCAGGGCCTCCGACACGGACTGTGCGGGAGGTCACTGCGGAGGGCGGCATGGTCAGACTCAGGCTAGGAGGTGAAGCGGGGCGGCCGGATACGTTACGACGTACGGGCGGCCGTCCGAGGCTTGATTTCACTTCCCAGTTAGAAATCCGGCGGGAGGGCGAGAGGGCACCAGGCACGCTCCAGTGGCAGGCAGGTGACAGGGAAGCGGGGCGGCCAGCCTCGATGGGTCCAGAGCGACTCAGGCAGAGCGGGGCTCTCGGCGAGGGGAAGCGGCCAGGCTTCTGGGTGTCACGGCCCTAGGAGGGGTGGCAAGGTGCGCAGAGCACTCCGGCGGGAGAAAGCCCACGGCTCGAGTTCTCAGACGAGCGGAGACACGGTGAACCCACTGGTCCTGGGGTCCAGTTCAGGGGGCAAGCTCTTCTTCCAAGCCCTTGGAGATAGTTGAAGAACAAAGTGCAAAAGTCTCTTTTAGTCTTTTTCCTCTCCTTCCTCAGCAAGGCACCTACTGCAGGCCAATCCCTCAGGTCAGGGAAAGTTACTCCTCCTTCAGCTTCTTCCAGGTCCTTCTAGTCGGGCAGAGTTCCTTCGTGGTTCAATCTGGATCTGATTTCTTAGGAGCCAGGCTCCTACTTTTATACAGTGATTCTTTTGTTCTTTAGCGCCAGGGGGCCTGGGCCTGGCTCAGTCCAGTTCTGGAGTACCTTGTTTTGGTGACTCTGCTCTTTCCTTTCAGCAGCAGGGCAGAGACATCAGCCGCTCCACAGGGGGCGGAGCCGGCTTTGTGGTGGCCGAGCACAGGTCTATTCAAGAGTCAGGGTGTACTCCTCCCACCCATCCTGGTGTAATCTCTCTACCCACCACCTGGCAGCCAACCTGTCTCCTGGAATCCCCCAGCCCTGCTCCTGTACTGTTGCTAGGCAGAACACACACCCACAGCGGAGGCGGACTGAGATGGTCAGGCATGCAAAGGCTAACTTTCTAAAAGTATCATTTGCAAACCCAGGATATTAAAATAACCTTTACTAAAAGATGTATTTTATTATCCCGAGTTCAAGCATACTAAACATGACTTTCTACCGGGCTCTCTGAGTCCACTGGGGTCACAGCGTGTAGCGATCCCAGCAGCCCATTCTGGCCTATGGAGAGCAGGTAGCCTTCAATAGTGAAAAACGAAAATGGCTGTAATTCACTATTAAGACATGCCACACACATCAGGGCATGTCCTACCTTATGCCTACAATGCACCCTGCGCTTAGGCCTACCAGAGTGGGTGGCACAACCAGTGCTGCAAGCCCACTAGCAGCATTTGGATATACAAGCCCTTGGCACCCCTGGTGCACTCTACAAGGGACTGACAGTAACCCAAATATGCCAAACGTGGAAGTCAATTCACATAATACCTTTTACCATAGGGAGCACTTGCACTGTGGCACTGGATGGCAGTGGCACAGTGCCCTGAGCAGCTAACACCAACACAAAAACACATTGAGGCACAGACAAAAATGGAAGGGTGACCCACGCCAATGGTGCCAGGTCTAACAGCCACCCACACTAGACCATTCCCCATGACAATCCTATCCCACAGTAGATCATCCCCTATAGTTACTCCTTGCATCCCTTCCCTGGTGGCTGCAGGAGGGCAGCAGGCAGGGACCATCTCCTGCTTCAAGATGTCCCTCCAGCGGTACATCTTGGACCACTAAATGATCAAAGGCGAGTTTCTGCTATGCCTTCGAGACTTGAGGCAAGTCTGCACTCCAATGCCAAGGCTTAATTTAAGACAAATCATGGTTTCAGTGCAACTGAACTTCTTATCAGTGTTTGTATGCCGGAAATTAAAATATCCTAAAATAAGCTGGCTTCAGGTACCAGAATGTTGCCATCATATGCCATGATACTGCTTCTACACATCTTGATGTAGCTTAAACATATTCCAGGGCACTACTAATAACACCAGAGCGCTAAAAAGAATTCCATTGTATAGCCACAACCATCCGGGCTCTTTTCAAATATTGCAAGTTCCTGGGAAAAATGATCTTGTGGAGATGAGAGAACTTTTATTAATATAACAAGGCTGCTTAAAAATTACAAGGTGATGTCAATAATATTAAAATGCTCTTGCGTGATGCTCTGTATGTGAAGGTGCTACCCAATGTACGCGAGGCACCGGTTAGTGGGCTAGGATGCTTGTTCTACAAGGGTGGTGGTTATGAGCGATTCTGCAGCTGTGGTGTTTTCCGCAAAATTCTATATTTGCCGCGGTTGTCACATAATACATCACCTGCAGTGTAGTCTGCTGATTTTTTAAAACAAAATGTTGTTCCTAGAGTAAACAGATCAAAAGTTACTAAAAACGCAGTGACACGTGGAATGCCCTTTGCAAAGGTTGCAGTTGCTTATTGCTATATTTCGGAGTTCATTTGGTACAAATGAGGTGAAATATTTGCCCAGACAAAATATTGAATTAATTGTATCACAAAAGGTGCTACATTAAGCCACATCATTTGCCTTTTCTTGCTGGATGCTATGTGCATATGTAAAGCGCACATATACCTGCGAGGGTATCCTGATAATTTAGTGAACCCTGCCGCGTAATTCCAGTGGCTCTGGTTATGAGATAAGATTTGTTAGGGGCAGCCCAAGGGGTGAAATGCGGACAGAGCATTGGGGCAGGTCCCAGCAAGAGTGGTGAGGGCAGCGCAGCGACAGTACAAGTCCCAAAGAGTGTGAGGTGTCACATCAGCCAGGCATTGGAAGGAGCTACCCAGAGGATGAGCTATTACATTCAGGGTCCCTTGTTAGACCCAGCTAGGATTTGGCCAGAGTTCTTCCCTCCAGATTGCTTTTCTGCAGCCCAATGTGGAATCTTCAAAATTGCAAGCATGGCCTTCTAGTCTGGCTCCCAAGCTGCTCAACATGGCGGGTCCCAGCCCCTCAGTCTACAGATTATGAGCCTGAAGCTTCGTACGTGGGATGCTTATTGATTGCTTTTAGGCCCTAGAAGAATAACTTGTTAATAATTAAATAAACAACGGGCACGCCGTTGCATATCCATCACCCGTCTCTTTTCCTATGGGATTTCGAGTTCTGGTACAGACGTCAACAAGCCTTGGAGTAACCGTGTTAGTCTCACAGCCAAATTCTGCCAGCTTATCTGGAGAGTGAAAGGGCGCAGGCCTGCTCTGGGACCGGAAGTGTCTGGCGGTGCTGTGAAACTCGGGTTAAAAAGTGGTCAAACAAATCCGAGCCTCATCCCGGACGTACGTGCAGCATGCGCTGCCTGAATATTTGTGGTTTATGACTTGGGTCCGGCCATGGAAATGCATGGATTGCTCAGGTGCCGGCTGAGGCAAGAACAGACCCATCAAAGCGCCAAGGTGCCGACCGCTTTGTCGAAGCACATTCCCACAGACAGACACAGTGTGAGCCGTGATCCACAGAGCATCCTTCAGGGGGTACAGATGAATTTGTGGGCACTTGAGGGTGGTTGGGGGGTGAAGAGCGTGTCTCTTGGGGGCAGCACAGTAGCTGGTGTGTGGATTAACTATAGAGGCGCTCTCTGTCAATACCACTGGTACAGGGCACAAGTCCGAAAACAAGTACACATGAGAGATGCCTTCATCATCAGAAACTGACTCTACCCTGGGGAGAGACCCCGCAAGCAACAAGAGAGGTCGGCTGGGCTGGCGCCCAGTGCACGCGCACGCATGGTGGCGTGCTTTCACTTTAAACTGTGTTTAAAGTGAAAGCACACTGTGAAAGCACGCGTGTTTATCAAGATGGCGGCGGGCTGTCCACTGTCCTTTACATGCACGTGCATGCTGTTAGGTTTGGACAAATGGCGAGAGCAGCCATCTTTGTACATCCCTGCGCATGCATGTAAGGCTTTGGGAGAATCGATTCCAAAAGGTCCTCTCTGGCGAAAGCAGCACTCTGGCGAGGGCAGCGCATGCACTGCTTTCGCCAGGCGAGACCTAAAAATAATTAGCATTAAAAAGTTCTCATTTTTTTGTCCTTGCAATGCTGGCAACTTCTTCCTGCCATTTTCTAATGCTTGTTTGATATAGCTTTTATTTTGTTATGGGGAGGGGACATAAACAACGGGAGGGTGGAGGTTAAGAATAGGTACTTGAATTACAACACGAGCAGCTGAGGGACACTAGGGGAAAAGAAACAGATGTCAGATTCTGAGGGGAGCCTGAGGGGGTGCTGAGTGATGCTGAGGTGGTGCAGAGGGGGTGTTGTGTTGGTGTGCAGGTGATGCTGAATGATACCCAGGGGGTGTTGAGTGATTCTGAGGTCGTGCATTGGTGATGCTCCGGTGATGCTCAGGTGATGTTGAATGATACCCAGGGGGTGTTGAGTGATGCTGAGGTGGTGCTCGGTGATAGGGTGCTGGTGCAGAGGTGATGCTCAGGTGATGTTGAATGATACCCAGGGGGTGTTGAGTGATGCTGAGGTGGTGCATAGGTGATGCTCAGGTGATGCTCAGGTGATGTTGAATGATACCCAGGGGGTGTTGAGTGATTCTGAGGTCATGCATAGGTGATGCTCAGGTGATGCTCGGGTGAGGTTGAATGATACCCAGGGGGTGTTGAGTGATGCTGAGGTGGTGTTCGGTGATAGGGTGCTGGTGCAGAGGTGATGCTCAGGTGATGTTGAATGATACCCAGGGGGTGTTGAGTGATTCTGAGGTCATGCATAGGTGATGCTCAGGTGATGCTCGGGTGATGTTGAATGATACCCAGGGGGTGTTGAGTGATGCTGAGGTGGGGCTCGGTGATAGGGTGCTGGTGCAGAGGTGATGCTCAGGTGATGTTGAATGATACCCAGGGGGTGTTGAGTGATTCTGAGGTCGTGCATATGTGATGCTCAGGTGATGCTCAGGTGATGTTGAATGATACCCAGGGGGTGTTGAGTGATGCTGAGGTGGTGCTCGGTGGTAGGGTGCTGGTGCAGAGGTGATGCTCAGGTGATGTTGAATGATACCCAGGAGGTGTTGAGTGATTCTGAGGTCGTGCATAGGTGATGCTCAGGTGATGCTCGGGTGATGTTGAATGATACCCAGGGTGTGTTGAGTGATTCTGAGGTCGTGCATAGGTGATGCTCAGGTGATGCTCAGGTGATGTTGAATGATACCCAGGGGTGTTGAGTGATTCTGAGGTCGTGCATAGGTGATGCTCAGGTGATGTTGATTGATACCCAGGGGTAGTTGAGTGATTCTGAGGTCATGCATAGGTGATGCTCAGGTGATGCTCAGGTGATGTTGAATGATACCCAGGGGGTGTTGAGTGATGCTGAGGTCGTGCATAGGTGATGCTCAGGTGATGCTCAGGTGATGTTGAATGATACCCAGGGGGTGTTGAGTGATGCTGAGGTCGTGCATAGGTGATGCTCAGGTTATGCTCAGGTGATGTTGAATGATACCCAGGAGGTGTTGAGTGATTCTGAGGTCGTGCATAGGTGATGCTCAGGTGATGCTCAGGTGATGTTGAATGATACCCAGGGGGTGTTGAGTGATTCTGAGGTCGTGCATAGGTGATGCTCAGGTGATGCTCAGGTGATGTTGAATGATACCCAGGGGGTGTTGAGTGATTCTGAGGTCGTGCATAGGTGATGCTCAGGTGATGCTCGGGTGATGTTGAATGATACCCAGGAGGTGTTGAGTGATTCTGAGGTCGTGCATAGGTGATGCTCAGGTGATGCTCAGGTGATGTTGAATGATACCCAGGAGGTGTTGAGTGATTCTGAGGTTGTGCATAGGTGATGCTCAGGTGATGTTGAATGATACCCAGGGGGTGTTGAGTGATTCTGAGGTCGTGCATAGGTGATGCTCAGGTGATGCTCAGGTGATGTTGAATGATACCCAGGGGGTGTTGAGTGATTCTGAGGTCGTGCATAGGTGATGCTCAGGTGATGCTCGGGTGATGTTGAATGATACCCAGGGGGTGTTGAGTGATTCTGAGGTCGTGCATAGGTGATGCTCAGGTGATGCTCGGGTGATGTTGAATGATACCCAGGGGGTGTTGAGTGATGCTGAGGCGGTGCTCGGTGATAGGGTGCTGGTACAGAGGTGATGCTCAGGTGATGTTGAATGATACCCAGGGGGTGTTGAGTGATTCTGAGGTCGTGCATAGGTGATGCTCAGGTGATGCTCGGGTGATGTTGAATGATACCCAGGGGGTGTTGAGTGATGCTGAGGTGGGGCTCGGTGGGAGGGTGCTGGTGCAGAGGTGATGCTCAGGTGATGTTGAATGATACCCAGGGGGTGTTGAGTGATTCTGAGGTCGTGCATAGGTGATGCTCAGGTGATGCTCAGGTGATGTTGAATGATACCCAGGGGGTGTTGAGTGATTCTGAGGTCGTGCATAGATGATGCTCAGGTGATGCTCAGGTGATGTTGAATGATACCCAGGGGGTGTTGAGTGATTCTGAGGTCGTGCATAGGTGATGCTCAGGTGATGCTCGGGTGATGTTGAATGATACCCAGGGGGTGTTGAGTGATGCTGAGGTGGGGCTCGGTGGTAGGGTGCTGGTGCAGAGGTGATGCTCAGGTGATGTTGAATGATACCCAGGGGGTGTTGAGTGATGCTGAGGTGGTGCTCGGTGATAGGGTGCTGGTGCAGAGGTGATGCTCAGGTGATGTTGAATGATACCCAGGGGGTGTTGAGTGATGCTGAGGTGGTGCTCGGTGATAGGGTGCTGGTGCAGAGGTGATGCTCAGGTGATGTTGAATGATACCCAGGGGGTGTTGAGTGATTCTGAGGTCGTGCATAGGTGATGCTCAGGTGATGTTGAATGATACCCAGGGGGTGTTGAGTGATTCTGAGGTCGTGCATAGGTGATACTCAGGTGATGTTGAATGATACCCAGGGGGTGTTGAGTGATGCTGAGGCGGTGCTCGGTGATAGGGTGCTGGTGCAGAGGTGATGCTCAGGTGATGTTGAATGATACCCAGGGGGTGTTGAGTGATTCTGAGGTCGTGCATAGGTGATGCTCAGGTGATGTTGAATGATACCCAGGGGGTGTTGAGTGATTCTGAGGTCGTGCATAGGTGATACTCAGGTGATGTTGAATGATACCCAGGGGGTGTTGAGTGATGCTGAGGCGGTGCTCAGTGATAGGGTGCTGGTGCAGAGGTGATGCTCAGGTGATGTTGAATGATACCCAGGGGGTGTTGAGTGATTCTGAGGTCGTGCATAGGTGATGCTCAGGTGATGTTGAATGATACCCAGGGGGTGTTGAGTGATTCTGAGGTTGTGCATAGGTGATACTCAGGTGATGTTGAATGATACCCAGGGGGTGTTGAGTGATGCTGAGGCGGTGCTCGGTGATAGGGTGCTGGTGCAGAGGTGATGCTCAGGTGATGTTGAATGATACCCAGGGGGTGTTGAGGGATTCTGAGGTCGTGCATAGGTGATACTCAGGTGATGTTGAATGATACCCAGGGGGTGTTGAGTGATGCTGAGGCGGTGCTCGGTGATAGGGTGCTGGTGCAGAGGTGATGCTCAGGTGATGTTGAATGATACCCAGGGGGTGTTGAGTGATTCTGAGGTCGTGCATAGGTGATACTCAGGTGATGTTGAATGATACCCAGGGGGTGTTGAGTGATGCTGAGGTGGTGCTCGGTGATATGGTGCTGGTGCAGAGGTGATGCTCAGGTGATGTTGAATGATACCCAGGGGGTGTTGAGTGATGCTGAGGTGGTGCTCGGTGATAGGGTGCTGGTGCAGAGGTGATGCTCAGGTGATGTTGAATGATACCCAGGGGGTGTTGAGTGATTCTGAGGTCGTGCATAGGTGATGCTCAGGTGATGTTGAATGATGCCCAGGGGGTGTTGAGTGATTCTGAGGTCGTGCATAGGTGATACTCAGGTGATGTTGAATGATACCCAGGGGGTGTTGAGTGATGCTGAGGCGGTGCTCGGTGATAGGGTGCTGGTGCAGAGGTGATGCTCAGGTGATGTTGAATGATACCCAGGGGGTGTTGAGTGATTCTGAGGTCGTGCATAGGTGATGCTCAGGTGATGTTGAATGATACCCAGGGGGTGTTGAGTGATTCTGAGGTCGTGCATAGGTGATACTCAGGTGATGTTGAATGATACCCAGGGGGTGTTGAGTGATGCTGAGGCGGTGCTCGGTGATAGGGTGCTGGTGCAGAGGTGATGCTCAGGTGATGTTGAATGATACCCAGGGGGTGTTGAGTGATTCTGAGGTCGTGCATAGGTGATGCTCAGGTGATGTTGAATGATACCCAGGGGGTGTTGAGTGATTCTGAGGACGTGCATAGGTGATACTCAGGTGATGTTGAATGATACCCAGGGGGTGTTGAGTGATGCTGAGGCGGTGCTCGGTGATAGGGTGCTGGTGCAGAGGTGATGCTCAGGTGATGTTGAATGATACCCAGGGGGTGTTGAGGGATTTTGAGGTCGTGCATAGGTGATGATCGGGTGATGCTGAAGGAGCGCCTGTGTCCGCAGAAGAGACCCTAAGAAGAGGAGGAGAGGGTGGGTTTCAGGGACGGAAATGTTGCAAAGGCATGATAAAGAAATTGTACGTGAAGACCTGAAGTGAAGCAGTATGGGGGTGGTGGGTAAGAGTTTGGGAGAACGAGAAAGAAATGTCAGAGTGAGTACGAGAGAGAGAGAGAGAGTGAGATGAATTCACCGTTTGTAAAATAATAACAGTAGTAATTCAAGCATATTTGTTATAGGTTGCCCCTGAGGAAGGGACACTCTGGTCCCGAAATGCATCGGGCTCCAATTGAAATTGGCTTCAAGTGAATTTTGGATAACACAATGAACTATTGTATCTTCTGTTCTCTACATCCACAAGTGCATTTATTGGATTGCTGAATTAAGCATATAACGATTGTTTATATAATTTGCATATTATCTTGTGATTGATTAATGAAAATAATCAATACCCAATTTCTTGTTTATTTTTTGATTTAGTCTTGTTGATGGTTTCCTATCTTGAATGGTTTTGGATAAAACCTATTGAACAGTGCACAGTACTAGCAGGTTTCCCTGCTACATTTATGTTTGATTTCCCTCTACGTGGGGGTGGGCACATGGGGGGTCAGGGCCACGCTACTCTATTGCTGCCTTGAGTAGCCCCAAAACTCTACTCAAGGTAATTGGCGCCGAGACTAGACACCACACACAGTGCTCCGCCCCTCCCTCGAGAGACAGGCCGCCCCCCACCGGCCCCAGGCCTGTGCCCTGCCGGGACATGGATCGTCAGGCTGAAAGACCTTCCCTGTCCTGGGAAATATCACACAAGGTGGAGGCAGCGCTACCTGCAAAACCCCACACGGTCCTCGCCAGTCACGGAGAAGGAGCCGAAGTGCCCGCTGTCCCCCCTCCCTGTTGCGTTTGTTGCGTACGCAGGCCTAGCAGCAGCGGCACATTGAAATAACGAGACCACACACAGTTACGGTGTCTCGGCGCCAATGCCCCACGAGGCACGCCCCCCTTTATTTATACGGACGTGGTGTGCTGTGATACTCCCCTAGGAACCGTTGGATCTCTCGTTCCGGGTCTAGATGTTCGGCGCCGGCTATTCGCAGGATTTTATTTAGTGTCCGCATGAAGCGTTCGACCTCGCCGTTGGCTTGGGGCCACTGCGGGGTGATCCATCTGTGGCGTATGCATTGACGTGCGAGGAATTCTCGAAATTCGTGGCCTTGGAACGGTGGCCCATTGTCGCTTTTCAGTTCTGAGGGGCGCCCGAACATGTGGAATATCTTCTCTAATGCTGGCCCTACAAACGTGAAGGCTGTGGATGGCAGCGCATCCACCAGGGGGTATTTGGAGAAATTGTCCATGACTACCAGCGTTACTCTCCCGTCGGGAAGGGTCCCAAAGTCCACACTGATTTTGTCCCAGGGGTGTCTCCCGGGCTGGAGGTTCAGGTCGGCTAGTCATCTGACACGCCGGGCAGTTTCTTACGATGTCTTCCACCAAGGCGTCCATTCCCGGAAACCACACCTTTTCTCTCATTCTGGCCTTCATCCTCTCCGTCCCTTGATGACCTCTGTGGGCCAGGAGGGTGGCTTGGTGGCGTAGCGCTGCTGGCATGACGATTCTAGCTCCTCTCAGGACTATTCGATCTCTGGTGGCGCTGAGCTCATTCCGTACGCGCCAGATCTGTTGCAGGTCTGCCCTCTCATCCTCTGTCCACGTGTTGGCAGACTGTAGGAAGTTGGTCCACGACCCCTGTTGGAGGGCTTCCCTGGTTTTGGTCATTACGGTGTCACGCTCCGCAGCTTGTAAAATCTCTTGGAGTGTCAGTACCTGAGGGCAGGTTAGGGCCGCGATGAAGTCTAGGTGTGCTTCAGCCGCGTCTTCTCCGTCTTTCCCGGCCTGTGGGGGCTCTCTTTTGTCTGGGTGCCTGGACAGGAAGTCGGCCGGGTTCTTGGCGCCAGGCCGGTAGGTTATGTCCATATGGTACTGTTGGAGTCCAATGGCCCATCGTTCTATTCACGGCGGGGGGTGTGGTGCTGTCCCTTTAAAAAGGGGCACCAGTGGCTGGTGGTCTGTCACGACCGTGAACGGATGTCCACAGACGTATAGGTGGAAATGTCGACAGCCCCATCTTATGGCCAGTGCCTCCCGCTCGATCTGGGAATACCTTTGCTCTGTTGCTGTGAGCGCTTTGCTCGCGTTGGCGAGTGTGGCCCACCGCCCCGGCTCTTGTTCCTGTGTGAGAACTGCCCCGAGTCCCACCGGGCTGGCGTTGACTAGTAGCTCAGTCCTTCGTGTGGGGTCGAAGTAGACCAGAGTGGCTTGGTCGAGGAGCACTGTCTTGATGGCTTGGAACGCGGCGTCTTCTTGGGGCCCCCACTGCCACGGTGCGTCCTTCTTCGTCAGTTGTCTGAGAGGCTCGCCAATCGTCGCTAGGTTCGGAATGAACCGACCGCAGTATGTGGCCATTCCCAGAAAGCTGCGCACCTCCGAGGCGGATGTGGGTGCTGGGGCGTCTTTGATGGCTTGGGATTTCCAGGGGTCCACCTGAATGCCGTTGTTGGTGAACTTGTACCCGAAGAATTCAATCTGCTGCTGGAATAGCTGGCACTTGTCCTTGTGGAGTGTGACTCCGTAGTCCTTGAGGCGTGTCAGTGTGGCTCTGACTCTCCGATAGTGCTCATCTATGGTAGTGGAGTGGATCAGTATGTCATCACTCACATTCATAACTCCCGGCAGGCCTTGTAATATGGCCCTGATCGTGTTCTGTAAAATCTCCGCCGCAGATGATATCCCGAAATTGAGCCGCCGGTATCTTCTCAGCCCAAGGTGTGTACTGAAGGTGGTGATGTACCTACTCTCTCTGGCTAGTGTTAGCTGGTGGTAGCCGGCATTTAAGTCCAACTTGGAGAACCACCGTGCCCCGTTAGGGTCCGCAATGATGTCGTCCATGGTGGGTGTGATGTGTCTCTCCCTCTTGATGGCTTTATTGGGGAGCCGCATATCAATGCACACCCGGATCTTGCCTGGTTGACGGGGCTTTTCCACAATCACCATCGGGGACACCCATGGGGTGGGGCCAGTGACTGTTTCTATGACCCCTTGTTCTTCCAATTTCTTGAGTTCTTCTTCCACCAGAGGGCGTAGATGAAAGGGGATCCGTCTGTGCTTCAGTGCCGTGGGTGTGATGGAGTGGTCGATGTGGAGTTTGACCGGCGGGCGCTTGATTTTCCCTAGACCGGTGAATAGTTCCGGGAACTAGTCCAGCAGGTTGGCCGTTTGATTATCTTGAACTTTCCGGATGAACACTAGGAGCCCTAGGTCCTCGGCGGCGTGTCCACTCAGGAGCGTGTCTACCTCTTGATTGATGATGTGTGCATCAATGGTGATTTCGGCGTCCTCTGTTCCCACCGGTACTGTCATTTTTCCCAAAAGGGGTAATGGGACATCACTGCCATATGCATATATGCGGGCCTTCGATGCCTTGAGCTCTGGCTTCGGTCGGAGTCGGTTGTATTGCTGCACCCCCATGACGGTGACTGATGCCCCCATGTCGATCACCGTGTTCACCTTTGATCCTGCGACCCTGACGTAGCACCGGGGTTGTGGTCGTCTGGTGCTTTTTAGGGCTCTGGTGAACGAGATCACGTATGTCTCCTCTCCATCGTCAGACTCCGAGTCGTCCTCCTGCAGGGCTCGCGTGTGTCTGGGCTCAGCGTCAGTGCGTGAGGAGAGGGACAGCTGGGATAGTTGTCTCACCATGACTTTCGCAGGCCTCTTGCCCCTGTGATCCTTCCACGGGGCGCGCTTCCGGCAGACGGAGGCAAAGTGGTTCAGGGTGCCACTGCTGGTGCACATTTTACCTTTCGCAGGGCACGTCTTGCCCTGGTGTTCTTCGTACCCGCAGTAGTCACACTGCGCTGGGGGCGACCTCCTGGGTGATGGTCGACGCGTCTTCTCGCGCGTCCGCTCTGCGTCTGCGCGCTCTGTCTTGACGGTCACTCCTGGCCCCGTGCTCCGCGTGAGCGCTTGTTCCATCTCTTCCGCACGTGCGTCGGACAGATCGTGGGACCGTGCCAGCACCAGGATGTCAGCCATTGGGATGTTTGGTTGGCGGAGGATGAGGCTCCGCAGCTTCTTGCTTCGGATGCCATAGATGAGCTGCGCCCTGATCTCCTCTTTTGCTCGGTCGCCAACCAGATGAGTGTCCGCGAGCACCCTCAGCCGTGCATGAAAGGCATCCACTGACTCTCCCTCTTTCTGCTTCGCCTGACGCATCTTGAAGTTCTCGAAATCTGGATTCATTTGGGGGTCAAAGTGCGTGTTGAGGGCCGTCACGGCTGCGTTGTAGTCGTCTGCATTACCGGTGTTGGGAAGGTGCTTAAACAACAGGTATACTTCCTCCCCCGCGTAGTGAAGAAGGAGCGATCGCTTCACCGCCCCGTCCGTCTCCCGAGAACCGATGAAGTAGTTGTTGAGCCTACCGATCCACGTCTGCCAGCGTGGGGCGGCTGTGGCGGGGTCAGCAGTCTCGCTGAAAGGTGGTAAGACACCGGTCGGTGGGTGAAACGGGTGGGCAGGTGCTTGGGCTCCGTCATCTCCCATGGTACAGCAGTGAAGGCGTGGCGCTGGGAGGCAGGGCAGCTGCTAGAGGACCAGCGTAGCGAAGGGCACCGAGGGCCACGTGGAGGTACGCCCAGGCGACTACGGGGCCTATGTAGGGCTGGCACAGAGGATGTGGCACGAGGAACCAGATGGGATACAACGCTGGGGCAAGACAAGCGGGAATCTTCATCCACTTGTTGCAGGCATTGGTGGTTGGTGCATACTCGCTCACCGTGTGGAGTGGGCTGTAGCAGGGTTCAGGCACAGACAGCAGCAGCTGCAGCGTCAGTCATGCGTCGTCCCAGGCTCGGGCGAGCAGCGTGACAGGCCGGAGGGAGCTGGAGCGAGGCCGGAGTAGAATCGCGGGACTGCCGCGATCTGTGTAGCAGGAGGCAGCGCTGGGTGCGATACACGCGGCAGGTCCGGCCGCCTCGTCACCAATGTTGCGTTTGTTGCGTACGCAGGCCTAGCAGCAGTGGCGTATTGAAATAACGAGACCACACACAGTTACGGTGTCTCGGCGCCAATGCCCCGCGAGGCACGCCCCCCTTTATTTATACGGACGCGTACGCCACCGTCGCGGCGTACGCATAGCGTTGTCCACATACGCGTTCTAGCGTCGGACGCTAGAGCGCTAACTGCAACACTCCCGACCCACGACTTAGGCAACTCCTGGGCTGCCAACAACAGGCCCACGTGGAGGAAACACACCCGGCAAAATGGTGGGCGGGGGGACTACATACAGACTGCACCACCCGACAAACCAAGGTCTGGCTACGGGCACCGTCGAAAGTGAACCGTGAACGACAACCTCCCTCTGGCATTAGTATTCCATGTGTCCCACCCAGCGGCTCCTACAGGCAGAGGCCCTGTACCTGGCCCTATGCAAGCAGGAGCGTTTGCAGACCCATGCAAGCAGTGGTAGGAGCCTGTACCCGCACCAAGGCACCGGGCACCAGGCAGGACCCTCACAACCTGCAGCCCTGCAGGTGGAGGCGTGTGCCATCACCGTGGAGGGATGCCCATGTGGGGCGAAGCCGCAGAGGCTGCATCGGCGAGAAGCCATCAGCAGGGGGAGGGGGTGCCAAAAAGGTACTGCTTTCTATCTATCCCGGGTGCGGTTAAACCCAGAGGCGACAGATCCACTGCCGAGCCCCCCGCAATGCTGAAGACTCCATGTGTGGGCCCCCCGGAAGGCAGGAGGCCCGTACGGGTGGAAAGCGAGCAACATGGAGGTGGGGCACCCAAGAGGCACTGCCTGCTCTCCCCGCTTCCTCAACGGGAGCAGCACCCCACCTCAGCAGGACACCCCAGGGGCAACACGCGGGCAAAATGCAATCAGCCCGCAAAACCTGTGGGCCCAAGTCGGGACGGCACACCCAAGCTAAAGGGCATCCCGCACGCCCCCGCCTCTGTGCCCCCTACCCGGTCAGCACAGTGCTGGCCTAAATCAGGGAGGAGTGCCGCTGTCATAGCCTTCTAGGTGCTGTCCCCCCCCCCCCACTGGCGGGCCGCTGCCACAGCCGAAGTCGGGTCGAGCAACCCAGCCTCAAGGGAGGTGGGGGGGAATCAACACTCACCACGACAGTAGGCAGCTGCTGGGGACACGTCCGACATGGCGTAAAGGGCAGCCACAAAGAGGCCGCCATATGAGCGGGGAGAAGCACTTACTGCATCCCCTGCCCACCCCTTACCGGAAATGACGAGGCACGCGGACCCCTTGTGGGTCCCCAACTACTGGACTGACTTGTGTGCCCTCATGTGGCAATAAGGCGGCTGCCCTCTTAAGAGGGTCCCCTCCGTGGACCACGGGCAGCCAACAAAATGCGACCTGACTGTCCTAAAGAGATGGGTGTGGAGCGGAGCATCGGGTCAGACTCACCAGCCTTGTTACTGGCCCAGGCACCAAGGAGCGCCCGAGGTCAGTTGTAAGAGCTGGGGAGCACCTGGCGGCCTGAATCCGGTGCGCTCAAGTCCCTTTCAACAGCAGCTCAACACTGGGCCTGGGCCTGGGAGTGGAACCGGGTGCACTGGAGGGCAGGGCAGAGGGGGCCACAGGTGGTGACGTGCTCACGACATGGTTACAGCCAGGCAGGGTGGGCTCGGCCAACAGCAGCTGAACTGAGGCAGCTGCGAGACAGCGGCCAGTGGATTGGGTCTCCACCGATAACGACACTGCTAATACGGACCACCAAGGTCTTACAGCGGCCTCTGAACAAACAACAGGCAAAGCCACAAAGGAAAGGGTCAGGAAAGATTCCCATTCCACCTATTTAGGGAAGCAGTGTCTCCATGTCTGAAAGGAGCGCAATCCACCATGAAAATAAGACCAGAACAAGCCAACTAATTCCAAGGTAAACTGAAAACCAGCCCAAGTCTTCAAAAATCAACCAACAAGTAACATGGTGGGAGGAGTGAGGGGTGAGGGATGGAGACAGGAGCACCAGGCACAAGGGGGAGAGGCTGGAATACCTCATGCACTCCACCGCACAACAAGACAAGAGAATTGCGTTGTTGTTGAGCAGCTGGAAAGCCATACACAAAAAAAAGTCTTTCAAACAAGATCTTCGAAAAGGGAATGTGATCCTAAAAATAGAGACGGAAGCAGGCAATGGTTGAACTCCCTTCCAATGTAAAATGAAAACCCTGCAAAAAAAGTCAAGAGAAGCGCGCGTTGTTGTCGGGCAGCTGGTAAGCCACAAAAAAAAGAGTTCTTACTGATTATCATAAATAACAGTAGGAGTAACATCACACGTAAAAGGGACAGTCCTCATGTGGGGATACAGAAGACAACAAGGAGAGGGACTAGTAAGTGTATTCACCAAACAAAAGCTGGAATTTACAAAGGACAGTAAGAGGAACCAATCAAAAAAATGGGCGGTGCTTGAAGCCAATTTTGTAATTAGAGCTTGTCTCGAAGAGGCAGTGAGCCTGCACTACCTAGGCAAGACCTAAAAACGAGCAGAAATAAAGATATTTACCCTCGTTCCGACTCACTTCTGGAGGTGTACAGATTTGACGCTTCCCCAGGTTTACATCCCTTTGTAAATCTGGGGTAGCATGAAATTCAATGCGTGCTGCGTGAGAAAACCCACTGCAACACACATGGAACGCCTCAAGGGCACAGAGTAAGGCAACGCAGCAATGTGCACTGCATCACCTTACTCGTGAATAATGAGGCTACTCAAAGCCATGCAGGGTAGCTTTGCGTGGCTTCATAAATCAGATTTAGAGCCCTGCGTCACACATGTTCCACTTTACCTGGTGCACAGGGCTCTAATAAATAAGCCCCATAGTGTAGAGTAACATTTACAAAGTGTCAAGTATTGATGCTAACGCACAAATAACAACACTTGCACAAATTTAAGGGCCTCATTTACAAGTTTTCGATGCAGAACTCTCAAAAAGAAACGCCTGGCAGTGTTACCCAGTCATTAACTGATGCAGGTCAGGACAGTGTACCAAGATGTCTGACAACAGATCAGGACAGCATGGCCAGGCATTACCTACACATTAGGACAGACTAGTCAGGTATCACCCACAGATCAGGACAGCATGGTCAGGTATCTCCCCACAGATCAGGAGAGCATGTCCAGGTGCATCCCCACAGATCAGCACAGAGCACCAAGGTAGCTCACCACAGATCAAGACAGCATGGGCAGCCATCACCCAGAGATCAGGACAGCATGGCCTGGTATCACCCACAGATCAGAACAGCATGGCCTGGTATCACCCACAGATCAGGACAGCATGGACAGGAATCACCTACAGATCAGGACAGCATGGCCTGGTATCACCCACAAATCAGGACAGCACAGCCAGGTATCACCCACAAATCAGGACAGCATGGGAAGGCATCACCTCCAGATTAGGACAGCATGGCCTGGTATCACCCACAGATCAGGACAGCATGGCCGTGTACCACCCACAGATCAGGACAGCATGGTCAAGTATCTCCCGATTCAGAACAGGACAGTATGGCCAGGTATCTCCCCACCGACCAGGACAGCATGGCCAGGCATCACCCACAGATCAGGACAGCATGGCCAGATATCTCCCCATAGATCAGGACAGCATGGCCAGGCATCATCCACAGATCAGGATGGCATTGCCAGGTCTCTCCCCACAGATCAGGACAGCACGGACAGGTATCAGACAACAGATCAGGACAGCGTGCCCAGGCATCACCCATAGATAAGGACAGCATGGCCAGGCATCACCTACAGATCAGGACAGCATGGCCAGGCATCACCCACAGATCAAGACAGCATGGCCAGGTATCTCCCCACAGATCAGGACAGTGTGGACAGGTATCACCCACAGATCAGGACAACGTGGCCAGGTATCACCCACAGATCAGGACAGCACGGCCAGGTATTACCCACAGATCAGGACAGCATGGCCAGGTATCAGACAACAGATCAGGACAGCGTGCCCAGGCATCACCCATAGATAAGGACAGCATGGCCAGGCATCACCCACAGATCAGGACAGCACGGCCAGTTATCACCCACAGATCAGGATAGGATGGCCATGTATCACCTAGAGATCAGGACAGCATGGCCTGTTATCACCCACAGATCAGGACAGCATGGCAAGGTATCACTCACAGATCTGGAGAGCATGGCCAGGCATCACCCACAGATCAGCACAGCATGGCCAGATATCTCCCCATAGATCAAGACAGCATGGTCATGTATCACCCACAGATCAGGACAGCATGGCCAGGTATCTCCCCACAGACCAGGATAGCATGGCCAGGTATCACCCAAAGATCAGGACAGCATGGTCAGGTATCACACACAGAAGAGGACAGCATGGCCAGGAATCACCTACAGATCAGGACAGCATGGCCTGGTATCACCCACAAATCAGGACAGCACAGCCAGGTATCACCCACAAATCAGGACAGCATGGGAAGGCATCACCTCCAGATTAGGACAGCATGGCCTGGTATCACCCACAGATCAGGACAGCATGGCCGTGTACCACCCACAGATCAGGACAACGTGGCCAGGTATCACCCACAGATCAGGACAGCACGGCCAGGTATTACCCACAGATCAGGACAGCATGGACAGGTATCAGACAACAGATCAGGACAGCGTGCCCAGGCATCACCCATAGATAAGGACAGCATGGCCAGGTATCTCCCCACAGATCAGGACAGTGTGGACAGGTATCACCCACAGATCAGGACAACGTGGCCAGGTATCACCCACAGATCAGGACAGCATGGCCAGTTATCAGACAACAGATCAGGACAGCGTGCCCAGGCATCACCCATAGATAAGGACAGCATGGCCAGGCATCACCCACAGATCAGGACAGCACGGCCAGTTATCACCCACAGATCAGGATAGGATGGCCATGTATCACCTAGAGATCAGGACAGCATGGCCTGTTATCACCCACAGATCAGGACAGCATGGCAAGGTATCACTCACAGAT
The DNA here is from genome assembly GCF_964204655.1 of Triturus cristatus. Taxonomy (NCBI): domain Eukaryota; kingdom Metazoa; phylum Chordata; class Amphibia; order Caudata; family Salamandridae; genus Triturus; species Triturus cristatus. Next base: position 33,955,572 of record NC_140590.1, on the reverse strand, counting down.
CTGGAGAGCATGGCCAGGCATCACCCACAGATCAGCAGAGCATGGCCAGATATCTCCCCATAGATCAAGACAGCATGGCCATGTATCACCCACAGATCAGGACAGCATGGCCAGGTATCTCCCCACAGACCAGGATAGCATGGCCAGGTATCACCCAAAGATCAGGACAGCATGGTCAGGTATCACACACAGAAGAGGACAGCATGGCCATGGTATCACCCACAGATCAGGACAGCATGGCCATGTATCACCCAGAGATCAGGACTGCATGGCCTGGTATCACCCACAGATAAGGACAGCATGGCCAGGTATAACTCACAGATCAGGACAGTATGGCGAGATAACTCCCCCTATATCAGGACAGCATGGCCAGGTATCTCCCCACACACCAGGACAGCATGGCCAGGTATCACCCACAGATCAGGACAGCATGGCCAGATATCTCCCCATAGATCAGGACAGCATGGCCAGGTATCACTCATAGATGAGGACAGCATGGCCAAGGTATCACCCACAGATCAGGACAATGTACCCATAGATCAGGACAGCATGGGCAGGTATCACCCACAGATCAGGACAGCATGGCCAGGTACATCCCACAGACCAGGACAGCACATCCAGGTATCGCCCTCAGACAAGGACAGTGTGCCTAGGTATATCCCCACAGATTAAGACAGCATGGGAAGGTATCACCCACAGACCAGGACAGCATGGCCAGGTATCACCCAAAGATCAGGACAGCACAGCCAGGTATCACCTACAGATCAGGACAGCTGGGCCAGGTATCTTCCACAGATCAGGACCAGGACAGCATGGCCAGATATCTCCCCGTAGATCAGGACAGCATGGCCAGGTATCACTCACAGATGAGGACAGCATGGCCAGGTATCACCCAAAGATCAGGACAGCACAGCCAGGTATCACCTACAGATCAGGACAGCATGACCAGGTATCTCCCCAAAGATCAGGACAGTGTGGGCAGGTATCACCCACAGAGCAGGACAGCATGGCTAGGTATCACCCACAGAGCAGGACAGCATGGCCAGGTATTACCCACAGATCAGGACAGCATGGCCAGGTATCAGACAACAGATTAGGACAGCGTGCCCAGGCATAACCCATAGATAAGGACAGCATGGCCAGTCATCACCTACAGATCAGGACAGCATGGCAAGGTATCACCCACAGATCAGGACAGCATAGCCAGGTATGACCCACAGATCAGGACAGCAAGGCCAGATATCTCCCCATAGATCAGGACAGCATGGCCAGATATCTCCCCATAGATCAGGACAGCATGGCCAGGTATAACTCACAGATCAGGACAGCATAGCCAGGTATGACCCACAGATCAGGACAGCACAGCCAGGTATCACCTACAGATCAGGACAGCAAGGCCAGATATCTCCCCATAGATCAGGACAGCATAGCCAGATATCTCCCCATAGATCAGGACAGCATGGCCAGGTATCACCCATGACTCAGGGCAGTGTGCCATGGTATCACACACAGATCAGGACAGCAAGGCCAGGTATCACCCATGAATCAGGGCAGTGTGCCATGGTATCACCCACAGATCAGGGCAGTGTGCCAAGGTATCACCCACAGATCAGGACAATGTACCCACAGATAAGGGCAGCATAGCCAGGTATCACCCACAGATCAGGACAGCATGTCTAGGTATCACTCACAGATAAGGACAGCATGGCAAGGTATCACCCTCAGATAAGGACAGCGTGCCTAGGTATCTCCCCGCAGATTAAGACAGCATGGACATGTATCACCCATAGATCAGGACAGCACAGCCAGGTATCTCCCCACATATCAGGACAGCACAGCCAGGTATCTCTCAACAAATCAGGACAGCATGGCCATGTATTACCCACAGATCAGGACAGCATGGCCAGGCATCACCGACAGATTAGGACAGCACGTCCAGGTATCACCCACAGATCAGGACAGCATGGCCATGCATCACCCACAGATCAGGAGAGCATGGCTAGGTATCTCCCCACATACTAGGACACCATGGCCAGGTATCACCCACAGATCAGGACAGCATGGCCAGATATCTCCCCATAGATCAGGACAGCATGGCCAAGGTATCACCCACAGATCAGGACAGTGTGGCCATGTATCACCTGGAGATCAGGACAGTATGGCCTGGTATCACCCACAGATCAGGACAGCATGACCAAGTATCACCCACAGATGAGGAGAGCATGGCCAGGTATCTCCCCACACACCAGGACAGCATGGCCAGGTATCACCCACAGATCAGGACAGCATGGCCAGATATCTTCCAATAGATCAGGACAGCATGGCCAGGTATCACTCACAGATGAGGACAGCATGGCCAAGCTATCAGCCACAGATCAGGACAATGTACCCATAGATCAGGACAGCATGGGCAGGTATCACCCACATATCAGGACAGTACAGCTAGGTATCACCCATAGATCAGGACAGCATGGCCATGTATCACCCACAGATCAGTACAGCATGGCCAGGTATCTCCCCACCGACCAGGATAGCATGGCCAGGTATCACCCAAAAATCAGGACAGCATGGCCAGGTATCACACACAGAAGAGGACAGCATGGCCAAGGTATCACCCACAGATCAGGACAGCATGGCCATGTATCACCCAGAGATCAGGACTGCATGGCCTGGTATCACCCACAGATAAGGACAGCATGGCCTGGTATAACTCACAGATCAGGACAGCATGGCGAGATAACTCCCCCTAGATCAGGACAGCATGGCCAGGTATCTCCCCACACACCAGGACAGCACGGCCAGGTATCACCCACAGATCAGGACAGCATGGCCAGATATCTCCCCATAGATCAGGACAGCATGGCCAGGTATCACTCACAGATGAGGACAGCATGGCCAAGGTATCACCCACAGATCAGGACAATGTCCCCATAGATCAGGACAGCATGGGCAGGTATCACCCACTAATCAGGACAGCATGGCCAGGTACATCCCACATTCCAGGACAGCACATCCAGGTATCACCCTCAGATAAGGACAGTGTGCCTAGGTATATCCCCACAGATTAAGACAGCATGGGAAGGTATCACCCACAGACCAGGACAGCATGGCCAGGTATCACCCAAAGATCAGGACAGCACAGCCAGGTATCACCTACAGATCAGGACAGTATGGCCAGGTACCTTCCACAGATCAGGACAGCATGGCCATGTATCACCCAGAGATCAGGACTGCCTGGCCTGGTATCACCCACAGATAAGGACAGCATGGCCAGGTATAACTCACAGATCAGGACAGCATGGCGAGATACCTTGCCATGGATCAGGACAGCATGGCCAGGTATCTCCCCACACACCAGGACAGCATGGCCAAGGTATCACCCACAGATCAGGACAGCATGGCCAGATATCTCCCCATAGATCAGGACAGCATGGCAAGGTATCACTCACAGATGAGGACCGCACAGCCAGGTATCACCTACAGATCAGGACAGCATGACCAGGTATCTCCCCACAGATCAGGACAGTGTGGGCAGGTATCACCCACAGAGCAGGACAGCATGGCTAGGTATCACCCACAGATCAGGACAGCATGGCCAGGTATTACCCACAGATCAGGACAGCATGGCCAGGTATCAGACAACAGATCAGGGCAGCGTGCCCAGGCATAACCCATAGATAAGGACAGCATGGCCAGTCATCACCTACAGATCAGGACAGCATGGCAAGGCATCATCCACAGATCAGGACAGCATAGCCAGGTATGACCCACACATCAGGACAGCATGGCCAGTTATCACAAACAGATCAGGACAGCATAGCCAGGTATCACCCACAGATCAGGACAGCATGGCCAGATATCTCCCCATAGATCAGGACAGCATGGCCAAGGTATCACCCACAGATCAGGACAGTGTGGCCATGCATCACCTGGAGATCAGGACAGTATGGCCTGATATCACCCACAGATCAGGACAGCATGACCAAATATCACCCACAGACAGCATGGCCAGGTATCACCCATGACTCAGGGCAGTGTGCCATGGTATCACACACAGATCAGGACAGCAAGGCCAGGTATCACCCATGAATCAGGGCAGTGTGCCATGGTATCACCCACAGATCAGGGCAGTGTGCCAAGGTATCACCCACAGATCAGGACAATGTACCCACAGATAAGGGCAGCATAGCCAGGTATCACCCACAGATCAGGACAGCATGTCTAGGTATCACTCACAGATAAGGACAGCATGGCAAGGTATCACCCTCAGATAAGGACAGCGTGCCTAGGTATCTCCCCGCAGATTAAGACAGCATGGACATGTATCACCCATAGATCAGGACAGCACAGCCAGGTATCTCCCCACAGATCAGGACAGCACAGCCAGGTATCTCTCAACAAATCAGGACAGCATGGCCATGTATTACCCACAGATCAGGACAGCATGGCCAGGCATCACCGACAGATCAGGACAGCACGGCCAGGTATCACCCACAGATCAGGACAGCATGGCCATGCATCACCCACAGATCAGGAGAGCATGGCTAGGTATCTCCCCACATACTAGGACACCATGGCCAGGTATCACCCACAGATCAGGACAGCATGGCCAGATATCTCCCCATAGATCAGGACAGCATGGCCAAGGTATCACCCACAGATCAGGACAGTGTGGCCATGTATCACCTGGAGATCAGGACAGTATGGCCTGGTATCACCCACAGATCAGGACAGCATGACCAAGTATCACCCACAGATCAGGAGAGCATGGCCAGGTATCTCCCCACACACCAGGACAGCATGGCCAGGTATCACCCACAGATCAGGACAGCATGGCCAGATATCTTCCAATAGATCAGGACAGCATGGCCAGGTATCACTCACAGATGAGGACAGCTTGGCCAAGCTATCAGCCACAGATCAGGACAATGTACCCATAGATCAGGACAGCATGGGCAGGTATCACCCACATATCAGGACAGTACAGCTAGGTATCACCCATAGATCAGGACAGCATGGCCATGTATCACCCACAGATCAGTACAGCATGGCCAGGTATCTCCCCACCGACCAGGATAGCATGGCCAGGTATCACCCAAAAATCAGGACAGCATGGCCAGGTATCACACACAGAAGAGGACAGCATGGCCAAGGTATCACCCACAGATCAGGACAGCATGGCCATGTATCACCCAGAGATCAGGACTGCATGGCCTGGTATCACCCAGAGATAAGGACAGCATGGCCTGGTATAACTCACAGATCAGGACAGCATGGCGAGATAACTCCCCCTAGATCAGGACAGCATGGCCAGGTATCTCCCCACACACCAGGACAGCACGGCCAGGTATCACCCACAGATCAGGACAGCATGGCCAGATATCTCCCCATAGATCAGGACAGCATGGCCAGGTATCACTCACAGATGAGGACAGCATGGCCAAGGTATCACCCACAGATCAGGACAATGTCCCCATAGATCAGGACAGCATGGGCAGGTATCACCCACTGATCAGGACAGCATGGCCAGGTACATCCCACATTCCAGGACAGCACATCCAGGTATCACCCTCAGATAAGGACAGTGTGCCTAGGTATATCCCCACAGATTAAGACAGCATGGGAAGGTATCACCCACAGACCAGGACAGCATGGCCAGGTATCACCCAAAGATCAGGACAGCACAGCCAGGTATCACCTACAGATCAGGACAGTATGGCCAGATACCTTCCACAGATCAGGACAGCATGGCCATGTATCACCCAGAGATCAGGACTGCCTGGCCTGGTATCACCCACAGATAAGGACAGCATGGCCAGGTATAACTCACAGATCAGGACAGCATGGCGAGATACCTTGCCATGGATCAGGACAGCATGGCCAGGTATCTCCCCACACACCAGGACAGCATGGCCAAGGTATCACCCACAGATCAGGACAGCATGGCCAGATATCTCCCCATAGATCAGGACAGCATGGCAAGGTATCACTCACAGATGAGGACCGCATGGCCAGGTATCACCCAAAGATCAGGACAGCACAGCCAGGTATCACCTACAGATCAGGACAGCATGACCAGGTATCTCCCCACAGATCAGGACAGTGTGGGCAGGTATCACCCACAGAGCAGGACAGCATGGCTAGGTATCACCCACAGATCAGGACAGCATGGCCAGGTATTACCCACAGATCAGGACAGCATGGCCAGGTATCAGACAACAGATCAGGGCAGCGTGCCCAGGCATAACCCATAGATAAGGACAGCATGGCCAGTCATCACCTACAGATCAGGACAGCATGGCAAGGCATCATCCACAGATCAGGACAGCATAGCCAGGTATGACCCACAGATCAGGACAGCATGGCCAGTTATCACAAACAGATCAGGACAGCATAGCCAGGTATCACCCACAGATCAGGACAGCATGGCCAGATATCTCCCCATAGATCAGGACAGCATGGCCAAGGTATCACCCACAGATCAGGACAGTGTGGCCATGCATCACCTGGAGATCAGGACAGTATGGCCTGATATCACCCACAGATCAGGACAGCATGACCAAATATCACCCACAGATCAGGACAGCATGGCCAGATATCTTCCAATAGATCAGGACAGCATGGCCAGGTATCACTCACAGATGAGGACAGCATGGCCAAGCTATCAGCCACAGATCAGGACAATGTACCCATACATCAGGACAGCATGGGCAGGTATCATCCACATATCAGGACAGTACAGCTAGGTATCACCCATAGATCAGGACAGCACAGCCAGGTATCACCCACAGACCAGGACAGCATGGCCAGGTATCACCCACAGACCAGGACAGCATGGCCAGATATCACTCAAAGATCAGGACAGCATGGGCAGTTATCACCCAAAGGTCAGGAAAGCGTGGCCTGGTATCACCCACAGATCAGGACAGCACAGCCAGGTATCACTCAAAGATCAGGACAGCATGGCTAGGTATCACCTACAGATCGAGACAGCATGCCCAGGTATCACCCACAGATCAGGACAGCACAGCCATGTGTCTGACAACAGATCAGGACAGTGTGGGAAGGTATCACCCACAGATCAGGACAGCATAGCCAGGTATCACCTACAGATCAGGACAGCACAGCCATGTGTCTGACAACAGATCAGGACAGTGTGGGAAGGTATCACCCACAGATCAGGACAGCATAGCCAGGTATCACCTACAGATCAGGACAGCGTGCCCAGGTATCTGCCCACAGATCATGACAGTGCTCCAAGGTAACTGTCAACGGATTAGGACAGTATGCCCATGTATCTCCCCACAGTTCAGGACAGCATGCCCAGGTATCTACCCACAGACCGGAAATTACTCTGAGCTCGTAGCCACGCATACATATTATTAAAAATAAAACAAGCGCAGGTGATTTCCAGCACAAGCGACACCGGTTTTTCTCGTTCTCAATGTGCCTTTGTGTCCCTCCTCTGCCATTGCCAATTCCTGTTGTTCTGAATGAGTTTACTTGTCGTATTTGCATAACATCTGCCAACCTGCAAAACCCCCGGGAGTAAAACAGACAGGTAAATACAGTGTGCACAGTACTGGAGACAGACAAGTAAATATAGTGTTTGCGGTGGGCGTGGCACTTTAATTAATGGTGAGCGGGAAGGAAGCCAGCCAGCGATGGATGAGAACAAGAGAAGGCAGCCAGTCTCCGACACCAGAAGAAACTGAAGACTCTGGCGCAGACTGAGGGAGAAACTCACGAGTGAACCGATTGAATCTTCATTACTCCGAGCCCAGGTCTTCCTCGATACAGTCCTTACCACACGAGCGGTTCTCTGTCCCACTGGAGTGACCCCTAGCTGAACTAAAATAACACTCCCAATATGGCCGCTGCTTTCCCACCAGTGCCATTAATGAGAGGAGCTATGAGGCCACATAATGTTCATCACAAAGCAAAAAAGCAAGAGAAAAATAATCTCTTGGTATGGTAATGGGGGCTGGATTCACGGGTATATCGAGGAGGACCTGGACTCATAGTGATACAGATTAGGAGTAAGTAACTGAGTCATTACCTCCTCGTTCACCTTCATCGAGACAGTCTTCACATCGCGCGCCAACAGGCAAGCTGAGGCAGACTGATAACTTGAGCAGCCACGGTCCGTGTAGGTAAGAGCGGTGAGGCGGTGGGTACAGTGGGGAAAATTAGATAAATAATTAATTTTCCCGCTTAGTCATCTGTTGAAATTCACCCCCACCCGGCACCTCCGCCTCACCGCTTTTACTGCATGAGCCACTCCTGGGCTTGAAATGAAAGAAACAATTGCCAAAACACAGAGAAAATCTGACAACCGAATAATTGAATTTAGAGAATTCAGTATTTTCAAGATTGAGGTCGCTGTGTTTACTTGGCATTAAACATTCAGAGCAGAAGATGATACCTGAACACCAAAGTATGTGGTCAACCCTGCACCCTATTGCAGACTGTAATGTGAAAGAAACGTATGTGGTGACTTCCATGTAATCACCTAACAAATATCTTTACGGGATGCCTCGTTGAAACTAAAACACCCATGAGGTAGCCTTACTCCTAGTAGACCTACCTTCATCCTGAGTGGGGAGAGTGGAACCTCCTAACCCTCCAGGTTGGTAGAATTGATCCATCTGGATGTGGTTGACGGAGAAGGGTGCATGCCCCTATTCAAGACCCTGAAGGTAACAAAAAGTGGGTCAGACTTGCGAAAGTGTGCAGGCCTGTCCACGTAGATGGGCAGAGCCCTGCGTACATCCAAAGGAGGTAAATCTGCTTCTTCAGAAGAGGAGGGATCCGAACAGAAAACAGAAGGAACCATGCCCGCCGAACCATGAAATGCAGAAGGAATTTTGTTAAGAAACGAGGGACTTGGACGGAGGACCAACATGTCCATAAAGAAAGGAAGAAAAGAAGAAACTGATTGAGGCTCCTATTTCCTCAAATCTCCGTCCTTAACCAATAGCAACCAGTGAAACGGCTATGATGGTTGAAACTGCACCTCCGCCCTCTTTATAGGCTCAAAGGGTGGTCCCTGTAAAACCCTGAGTACAAGAGACAGATCCCAAGAAGGGGCAGGGGAGTGAATAGGACAACTTTGAAGAAAAAGCTCTGCAGGAAGCGGGAGGCGCTACAGTGGCTACAGTCTCCCCCCTGAAAGCCTAAATCGCTGCCCATTGAGCGCGTATGGTGAAGAAAGACAATTCTAGCAAGAACCCATCCCTCAAACAATCCAGTATGTGAACTGGATCACAGGGAGAGAAAAATTTGCCACAGCACCAGAATTCCAAATGGTGCCATTGATGGGAGTAAGCCTTGTGGATTGATGGCCGTCTGCAAAGTTGAGTAGACGCCGCATCATTTGAACAGTTCTAAAATAGAAGGCTCAGCCGTCCAACACCCACACGCCCAGAGTCAGACATGTTTGAGAGTCCCTGGGCAGGGTTGGAAGGATGAGAGGGGATGGATGCTTTGGGAACCGCCAACAAGGGTGGACCTCTCCAGACAACACTGAATCCCCAGATGAAGCATCGGTTGATGGTGGTGCCGAGGAGGAGGTGACTGTCAAAAGTTGTTTACTGAGGCATCTGAAAAATTGATATGGTGACCTTAGACTACCTGCAGATCCCATGCATCTGACACAGTCTCCTGCCACTAATGTGGACAAAGAAGAAGACTTCCACCTGCTTTTGGAGACGGGGCAGTTGGGGCGGTGAAAGCTGCCTGGAACCAGGCCTTTTCAAGAAGTAGGGTCCCCCTGACACGCCTTCTACCCCATAAGGGCTGAGAGCTGCCATGTGCTGCTGGAGGAGAAGGGGGGCAGGTGTCATAAGTGTATTCTTTTCAGTGGACCTTTTCACCATCTCTTCAAGTTTCTGCCTGAAGAGCGTGGAACTATCGAAAGGCAACTTCATGAGAATGGATTTCTGGGCTGCGTCTGCTTTCCAAGCTGAACTTCCACAAATGCTCTTGTACCAGACTGAAGAACCAGAGGCGCGTACATTATCAACGGAGATCTCCAAGAGAAATTGGACTTGTTGTTCACGTTTCAATATACCTTGCCATAACAGGTTTAGCCTCTTGGACTGCATCGATTGACTGATGCTCGACTCCGACTCTGGGCATATTGCCCCAAAGCAGATGGAGTCCAGGGTGAGCGGGGCTGTATTCCCATATCCTCAGGTATCCCTGGGTTATGATAATTGGAAAGCCCGGGAAGACGGGAATGCTTTGAGAATTGGGGGGGCACCCACAAGACTTTTTGTAGTGACTCCTGAATGCCGAAAATCCCCGAAAGACGGGAACACTCCGAGAATAGATGTTGGTCCGGGAACTTCCCATGTTTTGACCTCGACTTCTAACTTGGGCGAAAGCTGTAAAAAAGGGACAACCCACCAGATCGAGTTGAAGCCAGTGGAGACATTACTTCCTAAGTCAATTGTGTCCCATCCTGTTATCTTCCCTATTAACACGTTGTCTCCTGATCCTCCCATAGAATCAGGGCCAACAGTCAACACTAGGGATAATTCAAGCATCCCCCTGGGAATTACATCTATCCCCCACTGGTTACACCCCGTTAAACCCTCCACCATTCGGGTTTAGGGGCTAAAAATCCTATCCTGGAATGTGGCGGGACTATCTCGTTTGTTAGAACTCCCCGATTGGGGGGAATTCATTGACGAACATGACCTTTGCCTATTTCAGGAAACTTGGGCACTGAAGCCTCAGGGTTTGCTACTTTCTGGGAACCCGCTGTAAGGCCAAAAGGGGGAAGGCCATCGGGAGGGTTGTCCATCTGGGTGCGAACACATTTGGGATGTACAATCAGGAAAATTAGTACTGACTCTCCGGACATTATGTGCTTAGCTATCTCTTTTCGGGATAAACATGAGTTGAGCCTGATAAACATCTATTCCCGTCCAGTGAATTATGGCCAAGTGTCCTCTACTCTGACTAGTTTAGAGGTATTCCTGACCTCAATCACCAACACTGACCAACTTATAATTGGTGGTGATTTCAACTGCCACTTCGAACCCCTGAATGGGTTGATTTCCCCAGTATCACAGGAAGAGGATAAAGTGAGGGCTATTCCATCAACTAATACCTATCCCACGAAGGCTTGGACACCACTGGTTCTCCAGCTCACTTCAATAACACTCACCTTTTCGCTAAGGGCATGTAATGGCAGGTTCCCAGCAGATAATCCAGGTAATCCAACTTTTGAAAGAAATGGCCAAACCTCCATTATCGATTACATTATGCTCAGCATGGGACTGTGGCCAAGGATCATGGACTTCCAAGTTAATAAACGCTGTGAAAGTGACAACAATCCCATTGCTGTAACCATGGAGGGTTTCACCAACTGCCATATTCCCGCTAATGATTTACTCATATCTGCACCCTTGGTTACAGCCTGTGGTGCTCGAAGAGTTAGATGGGAGAAGATGGCCCAATCCCAAAGGAATCTTTGTGCCATGTATACTGAGATGTATCCCCTTTTGGAGAAATCTATGGGAGAAGCCATCTCGTCAAAGGCTCATCTAGAACTGGATTTGATCGGAGCAACCCACCTAGAACTCTGTGGCATTCTAAAGACCCATTTTAGTCGGGAAATCAGGAGAAATTCGGCATCTATGAGGGGGAATATCACTTGGTTTAACAAATCCTGCAGGGAAGCAAAGTCATCGCTTTTGATAACCCTTAAGAACGGTAATAAGCCATTAGTTAAGGAGGCGAGGGCTTAATTTAAGAAAATTACCAACGAAGCAAAAAAAGAATGGGAAATAAGCAGATGGGAGGAGATTTCCTCAGCACTTAAGAATAGGGACTCAAGATCGTTTTGGAGTTTAGTCAAAACTGGATCGTCACGTCCTAACCAAGCTCTTCAACCTAATGTTGGGGAAGAAATATGGCATGGTTATTTTGAAGCCCTGTACGCCTCTAAGCCACCAGTAGCGAACAATTTTCTTTCCTACCCTAACGTTTGCCCACATCCTATCCCGTGGCCGGCTCAGAGGTGCACCCTTAGTGAGGTTAGAGTGGCTCTTAGTAAAGTCCTACCAAATAAAGCTCCAGGCCTAGACAGGATCCCAGGTGATCTTTACAAAAGTGAGCCTGACATCTGGGTTCCATATTTATATGGTCTTTTTAATGCAATTTTAGCTGGAATGCCGCTACCACCCACATGGGCCGGTGCCGAGATCATACCGATACATAAAAAGGGTTCTCCCCTGGATCCGGCAAAATATAGGCCTATTAGCCTAATCGACGTCGCCCAGAAGATTTTTGCGCACATTCTTTTGGGGAGACTGCAAACCTGGATGGAGGATTTTAATATTCGAACCCCTCTGCAGGTGGGCTTTAGAGCCAAAATGTCAACTGTGGACCAACTGTTTAGGTTGCAAATGATCCACTGGAAAACTATCATTTTAGAAGGGGGCAGCCTTTATCTCACGTTTGTTGACCTAAAGTCTGCCTTCGACACGGTGGATCGTACCCAGTTGTGGGAGCTGTTAAAAGGGATGGGAGTACCTCTTTACCTCTGTGACCTACTCGAGCGATTACATAAAGATACTTTTGCTAGAGTTAGGTTTGGACTTAATGGAGAACTTACGCACCCTTTTAGAGTAGAGAAGGGAGTCAGGCAGGGTTGCGTTTTAGCCCCAACTCTTTTTGCCCTTTTTTTTAATGGGCTGGTTGAGGATATTCTGGCTCTAAGAGACATAGATGCTCCTAAGTTGGCAGGCAGGAAAATCCCTGCACTAATGTTTGCAGACGACACTCTGCTTCTGTCCAGGACTCCCATGGGGATGGAAAGAGTCCTGGGCGGATTTGCGACATTTTGCAGGAAAAGGAATTTAGTCATCAATGTGAGTAAGACCAAATATATGGTCCTCCACGCAGACACTATTAACCGCCCTATTCCAAAATTGGACAGTTTGCCCCTAGAACGGGTGAACATCTTTGACTACCTGGGCTTGACACTTAATAATAAAATGACCTGGGGCCCCCAGATCTTAAAAGTAAATTTAAAATTTGCACAGATATCTGGGGGAATCACAAAGATGTACAAAAACAGTCAATTAACTGGTGGAGATTTATAAAACCCAGGCTAGGGGGGTGGTAACCTATGGAGCTGAACTATGGGGCCACAACTCAGCCCAGATTTTAACTAAGTCAGAAAATCAATTTTTAAGACAATTATTTGCACTCCCAATGAGCACTCCTATTCAGCCGCTTAGGATGGACCTAGGTATTCAACCTATTGCGGACCTGGTCGCTTCTAGACCAGTAATGTATTGGCGCCGACTATGGAGCACTCCTGAACTCGCAAATTTTCAGGAGGAACTAAAATCTATCCTGTTGATACCAAAGGCAGGTGCCATCCCCTGGCTAGCTTACGTAAAAAAACTGCTGAGGGAGATAGGGAGAGAAGACCTCTGGCTCACACCTGAGGACTCTTGCCCTTCTGTTTAAAAAAGATCTTTGGCAAAAATCTTGGAGGAACATAATTTGACTCAGGCTATTCGATTAGTTAACACTGCTAATTTGACCTCGGCATTTTTCGAGGTAAAAACTGGCTATAGCTTTGAGCCAGTAATAGATCTGATTCACCCGGTTATTGCCAAAAAATTATTTCTACAATTTAGGCATGGTTCTCTCCCGCTCCACTCAAGAACGAATAAGTGGGCTGGTTCTGTCTGGCAGCCTTGCCCCGGGTGTGGTGCTTCTGATGAAACCGAGGTCCACGTTATACTTTTTTGTGCAGCCTATAAAGTCCCCCGCCGAAGATGGATTATCCAACTCGCAAATAATACGGGGGCTAGGAACTATAGAGATCTGTTCAGGCTGCTGAAGTATGACTCTTCTCCCTTATATGTTACGGTGATTGCCAAATTCTTGTTTTCAATGTGGTTAGTTAGAAGACGAGTGTTACCACACTAAGGCAATTCCTGTGTTATTATCTATTTTAATTATTGTTTTCTTTTTTTCATTCATATATATAACCATGTATTATTCTCTTTAAACTTGCTGGTATTGTTTTATGTGTTAAATGAACTTTTATGGCTGACAGCCGAAATAAAGTTTTCTGACTGACTGTTCCATGAGACTGAAATGTGCTGTGCAGTGAGTGGCGGCTCGCATAGGGCATCCTGCGGGGCGGGGGAGGGCAGGGTATGTCCGAGTTTACTACCCCCCTAGTCTGCCCCTCCCCCTGTGTGCAGTCCAGACCATCTTCCTTCTGCTCCCATAAAGAATTAAAATCTTTTTTTTTTTTTAAAACAAATTGTATTCAATTTTCAATTTATGCATAAACACAATACATGCGTCAGTGGATACATCTTCTGGCTGTGAATTGCAAAGTCAATAATTGCAAGAATCGGTGCAAGTACATGTTTAGCGAACTCAGTCATCGCAGTAGATTGTTCACATTCGTGTGTGTAATGAGCGATTTACATACATGGGTAAGTTGGCGACCCGCAACCATGCAGAAAATCTCGCGAACATGCGGGGAAAAAACTTCCGCATCTTCGCGATATTTCCACTTGTTTGCGATAATTTTAAACATTTTCGCGATAATTTGCGAAAGTTAATTTCGCAAATTCCGCCCACCCCTAGTGTTTACCCAAGAACCTTGGAAAAGCGTCCTTAGCTACACCCTCTTACTCATGGAAGAGAGCACCCCAAGTAGCCCCACGCAAAGGGGAAACTTCCAGCTGCGGGTGCTGGCATTGCAATAAAAAGTCATCTTACCCCCCACCCCCCAAAGGTAGATGAGGGAGTTAAGTCCCTCAATGCTGTAGAGTCTCTGTGAGATCCGCGCCTTGAATAAAACGCGCCTCGCGATCTCCATCCTCAGGCTCACCAGAAGGGTTAGGAGGATCTGGCACTCCAGGCACCTTAGGCGGTGGGGACATACTTTCACGGGACTTAGAGGCCACCTCAACACAGCCACAATCACCTGCTACAGGGAAAGACCACAGGGGACCTCTGATGGAGGCCCTGCCGCCTCTCAATCCGCCACATCCTCCATTGTGGGTCGAAAGTGGACCAGTGAGCCACAAACTCACAATCAACCGGCAGAACCTCAGTCGGTCGCTCACCCTTGGAATACGGAAGTGGTGTGTGAAACCTCACGTGAGATACAGTTCTGAGAGTCAGGCGCATTGTTTAGACAAAAGTAGCTGCATCTAAGGAGAGTACAACATATATCTCAAACCCTCTCCGCGGTTTGCGCAGGGGAAATATGCGCTTTATAATCGGACCGCTAAGCGAGTCCTCACCAGGCTCCTGTAGCGGGAGACGCACCATCAGCCTGCTGACGAAAGAGGGTGAATCAGCCATACCCAGGCGCGCAACACCCATTGGGCTCACCGGGCTCCAGCCCCCACCCCCCCCCAGTACTTCACAGGTCTTTAAAAGACCATTTACTCGTTAATGAGGCTTTTGTTGTGTTTTCACCCCTTCTTACAGCTAGGCCTAGGCGAAACTTTCGTTACGCTCGCGGAAATTGCGATAATTTGACATTTTCGCGTTCCGCGGAAAGCGCGAAAATGTCAAAATTTCCGCATTCCGCAGCTTGGCGATAATTTGTTTCTTGCTCGCGCTGTAAAATAATACATTCTCGCTCACGCGCGATCGCATTACCTGAATCCCTGCGTTCGCTGACAAGTTTTCTTGATCCGGTCGCGTTCTCCATGAGATGTTGTATTGTTTTTAGCCATTTGCGCTGTCTCGCAACAGTTCACGCCCGCAGTGACGTCATGCGTCGCGCGATCACGTCTTTCTTCTCACGATCATGCACAGCGAGACAACTGAAAACAAGATGGCCGCGCCCGCGAGCAACCACATGGGTAAGTTGGCGACCCGCAACCATGCAGAAAATCTCGCGAACATGCGGGAAAAAAACTTCCGCATCTTCGCGATATTTCCGCTTGTTTGCGATAATTTTAAACATTTTCGCGATAATTTGCGAAAGTGGATTTTGCAAATTCCGCCCACCTCTACTTACAGCCACTCTGCCTATGGCTGGAAGACTTACCCCCCCCCGAAATCTTTTTCAGCCCCCCCCCCCCGAAATTTGGCTCTAGTTGCCCGCCTGGCCATACCTAACTGTATATTAGGGAAAAGGTTCAACCATTGAAATAAAATAAATGTTATATAATACATGGAAAAAAGAAACCTTTCTTCCGCAGTGGGGAAGAGAACTCTGACACTGACACAAGAAAGGAACAGGAAGTGACCTCATAGTTCCTCCCATTTATGGCACTGATGGGAAGCAGCAGCCATTAGTCGAGAATTATTCCAGCTAGAGAACTCACAGTTTCCTTCCGGGCAAGAAGGAAAGTTTCAATTCTGTTAAGGACAGGAAAATTGGTGCCCATTCGGGTAGAAGGGCCATGGCCTCTAAGGCCATTCGGGTAGGGGGCAGATTGGAAGATATTGTGAATGCCCCAGACTGGTCACCGGAATCCAGTTTCAGAAATGCTTATTTCCCATTTCTGGCACAGTGGATTTGCTGGTGAGATACCTTTAAAGTTGCATAATCCTCAACTCCGTTCCTGACACTGGATGAAAAATGTCCTAGATAGCGAAAAGGAAAGTTTCAAGTCTATGAAAGACACGGAGGCGAGGATGATCCCACCCGGACATCGGCAGTGGACAGACCTTTCACCCACACCAGGATCGTTAGGATCAGCGATAGGACATCTGCAGTGGAGATACCTTTCACCCACACCAGGATCGTTAGGATCAGCGATAGGACATCTGCAGTGGAGAGACCTTTCACCCACACTAGGATCGTTAGGATCAGCGAGAGGACATCTGCAGTGGAGAGACCTTTCACCCACACCAGGATCGTTAGGATCAGCGATAGGACATCTGCAGTGGAGAGACCTTTCACCCACACCAGGATCGTTAGGATCAGCGATAGGACATCTGCAGTGGAGAGACCTTTCACCCACACCAGGATCGTTAGGATCCGCGATAGGACATCTGCAGTGGAGAGACCTTTCACCCACACCAGGATCGTTAGGATCAGCGATAGGACATCTGCAGTGGAGAGACCTTTCACCCACACCAGAATCGTTAGGATCAGCGATAGGACATCTGCAGTGGAGAGACCTTTCACCAACACCCGGATCGTTAGGATCAGCGATAGGACATCTGCAGTGGAGAAACCTTTCACCCACACCAGGATCGTTAGGATCAGCGATAGGACATCTGCAGTGGACAGACCTTTCACCCACACCAGGATCGTTAGGATCAGCGATAGGACATCTGCAGTGGAGAGACCTTTCACCCACACCAGGATCATTAGGATCAGCGATAGGACATCTGCAGTGGACAGACCTTTCACCCACACCAGGATCGTTAGGATCAGCGATAGGACATCTGCAGTGGACAGACCTTTCACCCACACCAGGATCATTAGGATCAGCGAGAGGACATCTGCAGTGGAGAGACCTTTCACCCACACCAGGATCGTTAGGATCAGCGATAGGACATCTGCAGTGGAGAGACCTTTCACCCACACCAGGATCGTTAGAATCAGCGATAGGACATCTGCAGTGGACAGACCTTTCACCCACACCAGGATCGTTAGGATCAGCGATAGGACATCTGCAGTGGACAGACCTTTCACCCACACCAGGATCGTTAGGATCAGCGATAGGACATCTGCAGTGGAGAGACCTTTCACCCACACCAGGATCGTTAGGATCCGCGATAGGACATCTACAGTGGAGAGACCTTTCACCCACACCAGGATCGTTAGGATCAGCGATAGGACATCTGCAGTGGAGAGACCTTTCACCAACACCAGGATCGTTAGGATCAGCGATAGGACATCTGCAGTGGACAGACCTTTCACCCACACCAGGATCGTTAGGATCAGCGATAGGACATCTGCAGTGGAGAGACCTTTCACCCACACCAGGATCATTAGGATCAGCGATAGGACATCTGCATTGGACAGACCTTTCACCCACACCAGGATCGTTAGGATCAGCGATAGGACATCTGCAGTGGACAGACCTTTCACCCACACCAGGATCATTAGGATCAGCGAGAGGACATCTGCAGTGGAGAGACCTTTCACCCACACCAGGATCGTTAGGATCAGCGATAGGACATCTGCAGTGGAGAGACCTTTCACCCACACCAGGATCGTTAGGATCAGCGATAGGACATCTGCAGTGGACAGACCTTTCACCCACACCAGGATCGTTAGGATCAGCGATAGGACATCTGCAGTGGACAGACCTTTCACCCACACCAGCATCGTTAGGATCAGCGATAGGACATCTGCAGTGGAGAGACCTTTCACCCACACCAGGATCATTAGGATCAGCGACAGGACATCTGCAGTGGACAGACCTTTCACCCACACCAGGATCGTTAGGATCAGCGATAGGACATCTGCAGTGGAGAGACCTTTCACCCACACCAGGATCATTAGGATCAGCTATAGGACATCTGCAGTGGAGAGACCTTTCACCCACACCAGGATCATTAGGATCAGCGATAGGACAACTGCAGTGGAGAGACCTCTCACCCACACCAGGATCGTTAGGATCAGCGAGAGGACATCTGCAGTGGAGAGACCTTTCACCCACACCAGGATCCTTAGGATCAGCGATAGGACAACTGCAGTGGAGAGACCTCTCACCCACACCAGGATCGTTAGGATCATCGAGAGGACATCTGCAGTGGAGAGACCTTTCACCCACACCAGGATCATTAGGATCAGCGATAGGACAACTGCAGTGGAGAGACCTCTCACCCACACCAGGATCATTAGGATCAGCGATAGGACATCTGCAGTGGACAGACCTTTCACCCACACCAGGATCATTAGGATCAGCGAGAGGACATCTGCAGTGGAGAGACCTTTCACCCACACCAGAATCGTTAGGATCAGCGATAGGACATCTGCAGTGGAGAGACCTTTCACCCACACCAGGATCGTTAGGATCAGCGATAGGACATCTGCAGTGGACAGACCTTTCACCCACACCAGGATCGTTAGGATCAGCGATAGAACATCGGCAGTGGAGAGACCTTTCACCAACACCCGGATCGTTAGGATCAGCGATAGGACATCGGCAGTGGAGAGACCTCTCACCCACACCAGGATCATTAGGATCAGCGATAGGTAAACTATCACTAACAGATGGTCATTGTTGGTATATGACCGCTAAGGACTCGTGTATCGCTGAAGCAGTTTTCTCCTGGGACTCATGATGTGTTATTTGAGGAGCACAAACCAAGTATCATGCTTGAACAAAGACTTAGTAAGAAGGATTGGATAAAGTTCTCAATTTTATCCCTGGTACCATCCAAAAGATTGAAAAGGGAAAATTCAAAATGGCTAACTTCCTCGTGTAAAGAAAAGTAACAGGAAGGCACATTGTGGATATATACATGGGACCGTGTCATGAATGGAAGACTGCTGCTTTGGACACTGACGTCCCAATGGTTGCTGGGGGGTGTAGTTCAGTGTTTAGTTTATTTTTATTAAAGATGTGCTTTGTAATATCTGCTATATAATAAAGTGAAGAAAGAAATGCATAACCCACCCCTCTGGTGCTGATATTGAATCACTTCTGCTTGACAGAGATATTTATAGACAGCACTGGCATTAAAGCTTTCTGGGGCTGGAAATCCCAATCCAAAAATAGAATTGGAGGGTTGGCACAAACCTAAAATATGGAAGCATCCCAAAGCCTGACAGCAGTCGCTAAGAAATCTCTGGAGCAAGCTTGGCGTGACGGGGTAATGTGCAAAAGTGAAAGAGGGTTTCAAAAAGTGAGTTGGGGAAGACCAACTAAAGTTAGCTGGCAAGAATGGCAGAGAAGAGTGGTACGCTGAGGGAGACACCGATGCCAGCTCTCAAGAATGGCAGAGAAGAGTGGTACGCTGAGGGAGACACCGATGCCAGCTCTCAAGAATGGCAGAGAAGAGTGGTACGCTGAGGGAGACATTAATGCCAGCTGGCAAGAATGGCAGAGAAGAGCGGTAGAGTAAGGGAGACATTGATGCTAGCTGGCAAGAATGGCAGAGAAGAGCAATGAGCTGAGGGAGACATTGATGCCAGCTATCTAGAATGGTAGAGAAGAGTGGTGGGCTGAGAGAGACACCGATGCCAGCTGGAAAGAATGCAGAGATGAGTGGCAGGCTGAGGGGGACGTTGATGCCTGCTGGCAAGAATGGCAGAGAAGAGCGGTGGGCTGAGGGAGACATTGATGCCAGCAGGCAAGTATGGCAGAGAAGAGCGGTGGGTTGAGGGGGACACTGGCGCCAGCTGGCAAGTATGGCAGAGAAGAGCGGTGGGCTGAGCAGGACACTGATGCCCGCTGGCAGGAATGGCAGAGAAGAGCAGTAGACTGAGGGATCAATTGATGCCAGCTGTCAAGGATGGCAGAGAAGAGTGGTGGGCTGAGGGATACATTGATGCTAGCTGGCAAGAATGGCAGAGAAGAGCGGCAGGCTGAGGGAGGCACAGATGCAAGCTGTCAAGAATGGCAGAGAAGAGGGGTGTTCTGAGGGAGACAGTGATGCCAGCTGGAAAGATTGGCAGAGAAGAGTGGTGGGCTGAGAGAGACACCGATGCCAGTTGGCAAGTATAGCAGAGACGACCAGCGGGCTGAGGGAGACATTGATGCCAGCTGGCAAGAATGGCAGAGAAGAGTGGCGGGCTGAGGGAGACATTGATGCCAGCTTGCAAGAATGGCAGAGAAGAGTGGTACGCTGAGGGAGACATTAATGCCAGCTGGCAAGAATGGCAGAGAAGAGCGGTAGAGTAAGGGAGACATTGATGCCAGCTTGCAAGAATGGCAAAGAAGAGCGTTAGGCTGAGGGGGGCACTGATGCCAGCTGGCAAGAATGGAAGAGAAGAGCGGAAGGCTGAGGGAGACATTGATGCCAGCTGGTAAGTATGGCAGAGAAGAGTGGCGGGCTGAGGGAGACATTGATGCCAGCTTGCAACAATGGCAGAGAAGAGCGTCAGGCTGAGGGGAACACCAATGCCAGCTGGCAAGATTGGCAGAGAAGAGCGGTGGGCTGAGGGTGACACCGATGCCAGCTGGCAAGTATGGCAGAGAAGAGCGGTGGGCTGAGGGGGACACTGATGCCAGCTGGCAAGTTTGGCACAGAAGAGCGGTGGGCTGAGGGAGACACCAATGCCAGCTGGCAAGTATAGCAGAGAAGAGCAGCGGCCTGAGAGAGACAATGATGCCAGCTGGCAAGTATGGCAGAGAAGAGCTGTGGGCTGAGGGAGACATTGATGCCAGCTTGCAAGAATGGCAGAGAAGAGCGGAAGGCTGAGGGGGAAACTAATGCCAGCTGGCAAGATTGGCAGAGAAGAGCGGTGGGCTGAGGGTGACACCGATGCCAGCTGGCAAGTATAGCTGAGAAGAACAGCGGCCTGAGGGAGACATTGATGCCAGCTGGCAAGAATGGCAGAGGAGAGCGGCAGGCTGAGGGGGACACTGATGCCAGCTGGCAAGATTGGCAGAGTAGAGAGGTGGGCTGAGGGTGACACCGATGCCAGCTGGCAAGTATAGCTGAGAAGAACAGCGGCCTGAGGGAGACACCGATGCCAGCTGGCAAGTATGGCAGAGAAGAGCGGTGGGCTGAGGGAGACACCGATGCCAGCTGGCAAGTATAGCTGAGAACAGCGGCCTGAGGGAGACATTGATGCCAGCAGGCAAGTATAGCTGAGAAGAACAGCGGCCTGAGGGAGACATTGATGCCAGCTGGCAAGAATGGCAGAGGAGAGCGGCAGGCTGAGGGGGACACTGATACCAGCTGGCAAGGTTGGCAGAGTAGAGAGGTGGGCTGAGGGTGACACCGATGCCAGCTGGCAAGTATAGCTGAGAAGAACAGCGGCCTGAGGGAGACACCGATGCCAGCTGGCAAGTATGGCAGAGAAGAGCGGTGGGCTGAGGGAGACACCGATGCCAGCTGGCAAGTTTGGCAGAGAAGAACGGCGGGCTGAGGGAGACATTGATGCCAGCTGGCAAGAATGGCAGAGAAGAGCGGTGGGCTGAGGGGGGCACTGATGCTCGCACACTCCAATGAAGGCCTCCTGATACAATAGCTCAGGCTGAGAAAAAAGGTGAAGACAGGGAGACCCTAAAGACCCTGATGCCAGAGCAGAAATAGAAAGAAAAAGACACCAGCGCTGGAATGACACATACACCTAAGTCTCCAGGAAATAGGAGCGTGCCAAAGATGTTCTTCAAAAAGGTGTCTGGCCGAACATCAACAAACAGGTGTCTGGCTGAACATCAACATACAGGTGTCTGGCCGAACTTCATCTGAAATATAGACCCTGAGCATCAGCCCAATCAAGGTGAGGGGGCGCGCTGTCTGCAAGTCAGCCCCAGTGGCGCCCATTGCATTCTGGTTAATGAAGTTAATAGTCCGTTTGAATGACTCACCAGTAGAGCAGTGTTCGCCACCAGTGGGGGTGCACCCAGTGCTTGCATTCCTAGACACCGTTTTGGGTTCTTGGGTTTTGGGATTCTTATCCATCTTCAGCAGAAAGTAGAATGTAGATTGTGGAGTGCTGGAAATGCCACTTGTAGCATGCCAGTTAAAGTACCACTCCAGAGCACACAGGTGCATCCCAGGGGCTCACATGACCCTCGGAGGAGCCTACAAGTCAAGGGGGGCGGGGAGGGGGCACACTGACAGCTCCTGGAAGCTGCAATTTAAAACTGAAGATCAGATTCTTGTTTGTATTGTGTGCCATTCTCCGAGGACGGTGGTTTTACCCTGGGTGACTTCACTGAACGCATGATCTATTGATCACGCAGGCGTGCGGGCGTGTCCCACCTCTGACACTCAATATGGGTATAAACTTCTGATGTGCTAGGATTCGATTAGTGCTTAGAAGTGAAGGAATAAAGGTAGAACTGCTAGAGTTTTATCACTGCCATCAGGTCAGAGCGGCTCCTCCAATGTTCGCTTTGATGACGCGCGCTGACGCCATTTTATCAGAGTTCATTGTGGTCACACATCCTACTCTGTGCACCAGGCCGGGATTCTGATTTGAAATACATATTTAAAACGCATCCTGCATGTTCTCGTGTCTTGAGTGTGTCATTCTTTGATGAAGAAGGGTTTGGGATTCCACTAACTAACCTTGTAATGCCTCACGGGATGTATCATTGCCTGAAACACACATATTGCTCAGTGGGTTGTGGGGTGGTTGCAGCACAGCTGGTTTTCTGATTGGCATGGACTAAATGCTTAGCGGCAGGGGGGCTGGTAAACGGGTCTCTGCGTTTCCAAAAAAACTAGAAAACATATGAACATCACAGGGTGCCTCTGGTATTGAAAACGGCAGTTCCCTGCTGAAGGGTGCATGTTACATGTCCGCCGCTACAAGGTGCAAACGTGCAGCAACACACGGCTCTCCGCCATAAATGAGCGGTATCTTTGCCACATTATTGCAAAGTCCACCAGGCGAGCTTTCCGCTCAGCGAGCTGTGCATGGGCACACTTCTAATGAACGCAGCACAGCTGTCAATGTGTTATTACAACATTGTTCATTTCATGCACCCCCATATTTAAGGGACAAAAGTTCGCATGTTGCAAACGCTAAATGCGAATATTTGAAAAAAACGATGTTATGCAACATGTCATTTCTGTTGACGTCATGCTCAATCCACCACTAAAGAAGTTGCTTTTGAATACTTTGCTCTCTCCGGAAGACGCCAATGAAAAAATATTGCCATAACATTTTCTGATCACGCAAGGTCAAACATCTTGGAATTAGCGAAGGAGTTTGTGGCATTTCACAAAATGTCCGCTTTAAATTGCCTGCTGTAATACCTGGGGCTGTATAATACAGAAGGCGCACTTTCGCTGTTTGCGTCACGGCACACCTTTCGAAAGGTACACGGTGGGTGTAATGTGTTAGATAGCCTAATCTGCATGCCTGCGCGTAAGCGCCAAATAATACACGGGAGCCGATCTTTCGTTTACACCCGCGTGGCTCCGACTGCCGCGCCGAGGCCACGCCCCTTTATTTAAATGCACTAGCGCCTGACGTCACGCGTCAGCGCTAGCGCGGCTCGACAGCGCGGAAGGCTAGAACGCCTCGCGCACGCCGAACACTACACTCCTTCCAACCTTTATAAAACTTTAAGCAAAACATAAAAACCAACGATGCATCTATTACCAGTCTGCCAGTCCTTACAGGTTACACCATATAGTCCGCCAGCTGGGATGAGGGTGCCGGGTTCTTCCTCAGGTTGTAGCGGGATGGGCAGCCTCGGGAAGGGGCCACCTCGGGGGTTCTGCGCCTCGGGGTGTTCGGCTCTACCCGGACTGGGGAGCTGCCAGGCGAGTTACCCCCCGGGGTGGCGGGGATGGACTGGGAGCCACTCTCCTCGCTCCGACCGTCCTCCACCTCCTGATCTTCGCTCGGTTGGTCGGGATCCGGCCCCTCAGGCTCGGTCCCGGGACGTGAGGGTGTTCCTGGATGGACTTTTTTGAAGAAGGACACATCTCGCGTGACCGTTTCAGCACCTCTTTGAGCGGTCACCATCGTGCCCGTCCGGCGGGTGACAATCCATGGTTGGGGTTCAAAAGGAAGTCTGAACTTGCTGCCTGGGTAGCGGTCCTTCACGTACACTCGATCTTGTTGTTGTATCGTGGACTCCTTGGCTCCCCTTCGCCGGCTGGCGTGGTCATTCGAGCGCATCCGATTGGCTAAGGTCTTTTCGCTGGTGGCTTGCGCCGGAACCCAAGTAGGGTGGTGTGGGATCGTGTCACTCACGATTCTCCCCATGGTGGCTGGTCCTGGCGCTGCCTCGGTCGTGACATGGGGGGTCAACCGGTATTCCCGCAGGAAGCTGTAGATCGCTCTCTCCAGTGGAGATCCGTCAGCCATGGCGATGCGAATGGTTTTGTTGAGAGTCCTCATAAACCTCTCCACCTCTCCATTGGCTTGGGGCCACCGGGGTGTTATTTTGCGGTGATGGATCCCCCAGCCCTTGAGATACTCAGCGAATTCCTGCCCTTGGAAAGGCGGTCCATTGTCGGTCTTGACCACCCCGAATATGCCATGAGTGGCGATGGTTTTTTCGAACTTCGCGATCCCTTCAGTGGCTGTCTGGCTCCCCACGATTTCGACCTCTGGGTATTTGGTGAAATCATCGATAATGACCAACGCGTACCGTCCATCGGGGAGATGTCCGAAGTCGGCACTCACGCACTCCCACGGTCTCTGAGGATTGTCTTCGGTCGCCACCGGGTGAGGGCGTTCCGGCTGTCCTGCGGCTTGGCACCACGTGCAGGTTCTCACCGTCTGTTCCACCATCGCATCCATACCTGGGAACCATACTTTGGCTCGGAGCCTGCCCTTTGTCTTTACCACTCCTCGATGTCCCCTGTGGGCGAGGTCCACCGCCTGTTGAGCGAGGCTGGCCGGCATGACCAGCCTCGGAACCCGCAGAAGACATCCTTGGGCGTCCACGGACAGCTCACTTCTCACTTTCAAGAACGATTCCAGTGTCAGCTTGGCTTGGGGTGTCCGTCTGTTGAGCGAGGCTTGGATTGTCCTCCAATCCCCCGATCTGACAGCCTCGGCTGCGGCTCTCACGCACTCATCACCTTCCGAGGCCTCTATGATTGCGGCCAGGCTCATTGGGAGGGGTCGTGACCGCTCTGTCACGTACCGGACGTACTCCTCTGTATCCTCGGCCTCCTCCTTCTCCTCCGTCGTTGCTTTCCGTGGGTGTCGTGACAGATAGTCCGCCGGGTTAGTGGCCCCTGGTTTGTACTCCACCCGGTAGTCGTACCCTTGGAGTTGGAGTATCCATTTTTCAATCCGGGGCGGCGGTTTCGAGGATGACCCTTGGAATAGGGGAATGAGTGGCTTGTGATCGGTTGTCACTGTGAAATGATGTCCATACACGTAGACGTGAAAATATCGGCATGCCCAGTGGATGGCGATTGCTTCTCGCTCGATTTGCGAGTACCGCTGCTCTGTCTCGGTCAGGGACCGGCTGGCGTAGGCGATGGGGGCCCACTCCTCGTTGTCCTGGAGTTGCGTCAGGACCGCTCCCAGCCCAAACGGGCTCGCATCGACCGCCACGTTGGTGGGCTTTGCCGGGTCGAAGTATGAGAGGGTAGTGTCCGCTGACAGGGCCGCCTTCGTCGCTTGGAATGCCTGCTCCTGTTCCAGGCCCCACTGCCACGTGGTGGACGACTTGGTCAGCTCTCTGAGGGGTTTGGTGAGGTTGGAGAGGTCCGGAATGAAGCGGCCGCAGAAATTGACCATGCCCAGGAAACTCCGGGCCTCCGAGATGTTCGTCGGAGCTGGGGCATCTTGGACATCCTTCACCTTGTCCGGGTCTGGGGCCACCCCTTGGTCCGAGAAAGTATACCCAAAGAAACTGATCTTGTTCTGCAGGAACTGACACTTCTCCCGATGCAGGGTCAAACCTGACTCCTGAATCCTCTTGAGAACCCCTCTCAACCTCTGGTGGTGTTCCTCTATGGTTGACGCGTATATGAGCAGGTCGTCGCTCACGTTGAGCACACCAGGGAGCCCGCTGAGCACCTCTCTGATGGTATTTTGGAATACCTCGGCGGCACTTGAGATGCCGAAGTTTAGGCGCCGATACCGTCTGAGGCCCACATGGGTGGAAAATGTGGTGATGTACCTCGAGTCCGGATGAAGTGGTAGCTGGTGGTAGCCTGACCGTAGATCCATCTTTGAAAACCACCGGGCCCCGTTCAGCTCTCCCAAGATGTCATCAATGGTGGGCGTCAGGTGTCGCTCTCTTTTGACCGCGGCGTTAGGGAGGCGCATGTCCACACAGATGCGGACTTGTCCTGGCTGCTTCGGCTTCCTGGCGATGACGATCGGGGATACCCAAGGGGTTGGCCCACTGACCTTTTCGATGATGCCTTGTTTCTCCAGGGCCTCCAGCTCCTCCTCGACCTTCTGCCGCAGGTGGAAAGCAATCCGCCGGTGCCTCAACGCCACTGGCTGGACCGACGGGTCGATGTGTAAGGATACTTCCTTTCCTTTCAGGCACCCAATGCCGTTAAAGACTTCTCCAAATTCTTCCAGAATGGTGTCCAGTTCTTCCTCCAGGACTGCCATGGCAAACGAGATCAGTCTTAATTCTTCGGCCGATTGCCCGCTAAGCAGCATCCCGCTGCCCTCTTCCGTGACATAGACGGTGGTGTCGATGCTCCTCTCGCCATGTCGTAGCTCTGTTTTGAAGCATCCGATGAGGGGAATGGGCGTCTTCTGGCCGTATGCGAACACCCGAATCTTCGCCTCTCTCAGCGGGGGTTTTGCCCGCAGTTGGTGGTAGACATTGGCGGCCATCAGCTCGATGGAGGCCCCGGTGTCAATTGTCGCCTTTACCTCTTGTTGTTGGATTAGGATGCGACATTTCGGAAGTCTGCGCTTCTTTTTCTGTGGTTGATGGATTGCAAACACATAATGGACTGGGTACTCTTCGGTGTCGTCGTCCATATCTTCACTGTCTGCCTCTTCGCGTACCGCATGGGCCGCCTCCTTCTTGGCTCTAGTGGACCGGCACACCGCCGCAAAGTGGTTCATCCACCCGCAGGCGCCGCACTTCTTCCCTCGGGCCGGGCAGTCTTGCATGCGGTGGGGTTGTCCGCCACAGTACCCGCAGTCTTTCTTCTTTGCCTCCGGCTGCCGTTTCCCTCCGGCTTGCCTCCCCTTCGGCCGCACTACGTTCACCGCTTCCGCCACTTGCACTTGCTCCGTCTTCACCGGGCGATGTAGGGCTGCCTCCATATGCGAGGCTCTCGCTTGCGATAGCTCCTTCGACCGTCCGAGGGTGAGGATGTCCGCCAGGGGCTTTCCTTCTTCCTGGAGGACCGTGACGCGAAGCTTAGACGAGTAACACCCCTGTATGATCTGCCCTCGGATCTCTTCCTGTTCGTCGCGGAATCCACACGTGCTGGCCAACTCCTTCAGCCTGCCATGGAACGCATCCAGGGACTCGTCCGCCTCTTGTTTGGCCTGGCGGAAGATGAACCTTTCATAGTCTCTGTTCGCCATGGGCTCAAAGTGGGCGTTAAGCGCGTTCAGCAGCGTGTGGTACGTCTTCGGCGTGGCTTCCACAAGAGTTTTGTAGATGCGGTGGATGTCCTTGCCTCCTAGGTGGAGCAGCAGTGCTCTGCGCCTTTCCCTCGCGATGCCAGCCCCTTCGAAGTAAAATTGCAGGCGATCTGTCCAATCCTTCCAGCGCGGGGCAAGGGACGATGGGGCACCGTCGACGACAAACGGCTCAATGGCGGGGATCGACGCCTTCTTGGCACGTGCGCAGCACGCGGTGGAAGCAGGCTTCCTCTCCTTTGCGTCGACGCCACTAGGCGTGCACCTCCTCCGGGCGTTGCGCGCTGACTCTCCTCGCGCTGCTGCACCTACCGGTGAGCGCGCCTACCTCCAGACGGCATCCGCGGGACTCCTCAGGCACTTCAGGGTTGAGGCGATCACGCTCGGCGTAGGCCTGGCCCGTGAGAGGGCGCGGTCGTCGTCAGGCACTTCGTGGGGCAGGTGGGGCGCCACCTGGGCGAGACATACTCCTTCCAGGCTGTGGATTGGGGCCCCAGGGCGCACACAGCGTCACCTCCGATGGCTGGATGGACGTCCAGGGCACTTGCAGTGTCCCCCAACAGGCCTCATAGTAGGCTCAGCCGGGTCTCCACGAGGGGGGCTGCACACACACAGGCCCAGTATGCATGGGAGGCCAACAGTGGTCCCTGTGGGGCACCAGATAGCACAACAGGGCTCAGTAGACCCCTCGTCGCCAGTGTAATGTGTTAGATAGCCTAATCTGCATGCCTGCGCGTAAGCGCCAAATAATACACGGGAGCCGATCTTTCGTTTACACCCGCGTGGCTCCGACTGCCGCGCGAGGCCACGCCCCTTTATTTAAATGCACTAGCGCCTGACGTCACGCGTCAGCGCTAGCGCGGCTCGACAGCACGGAAGGCTAGAACGCCTCGCGCACGCCGAACACTACAGTGGGCAAGCAAGGAGAGTGCGCCACACTACAAAGAATGTGCTGCCCCCAGGGAAGCTGTGAACTGCTTCAAAGCCGCTCCATGCCTCACAGTGCTGGCGGTACTCCACCTGCACTCTGAAGAGGGGAGAGAGATAGCCACGCGGGTGGGTGCAGTGAGTGACTGCACCCGCCTGCAGGGGGATATGTGGGGGTCTCCCCAACAGAGGGCTGCCTTTGGGAGGTGCCGTGAAGGTGTACCACGTTTCAGTGCGCCTCCTAAAGGCATGCTTCCCTCTGACCCCACATCCCTACTACAACACACGTGCAGTGGCAAAGTGATTCCCTTATTTACATTGGGCCACGCCCCCATGTAAATGAGAGCATGCCCTCTCTTGATAGCAATTGTGCTACATGTGCGCCAGCGCTATCTGTATTGAGGAGGGGTCACTCAAGTGTGTACGGCCCCTTCTGTAATACCTGAGTGCCCCTGGGGCACACTGTACAACACGGCCCCCGGGGCGGAAGAAACACCTTCGTGAAGACTGCGATAATCCCGTGATTCATCTTTATTTCCCTCTTTTGTAACTTTTTTCTTGCCCTTTTCCCCTGACTGTTTAAGCAAAACATGTGACCTCTGCCCTGGGTACCTTGGGTTGCTTCACCTATGAGTGGTAGCATGCCCTGCAAGTACCCTCAATACATCCCAAATGTGTAAAGCGTTTGCAAAGCATGAAGTCTGCTGAGAGTTAAAGCTCTGAAGAGCCAGGCCTAATCAGTAATCCCTGAGAGAGATTTTCTGAACTGTCGTGGATAGCCTGAGTGACGTCACACAGCTTCTAACCCCCTTTCATCCACAGTAATATACTAAGGCGGGTTCCATAGACCACATCTGAAGCCTCCTGCCTGCTGGACCAGGACTAGGGCACCTACTGCCTGCTGTAGATGGAAAAGGGCACCTACTGCCTGCTGTAGATGGACCAGGGCACCTCCTGCCTGCTGTAGATGAACCAGGACACCTCCTGCCTGCTGTAGATGGAAAAGGGCACCTACTGCCTGCTGTAGATGGACAAGGCCACCTCCTGCCTGCTGCAGATGAACCAGGACACCTCCTGCCTGCTGTAGATGGACCAGGGCACCTACTGCCTGCTGTAGATGGAAATGGGCACCTACTGCCTGCTGTAGATGGACAAGGACACCTCCTGCCTGCTGCAGATGAACTAGGACACCTCCTGCCTGCTGTAGATGGACCAAGGCAGCTCCTGCCTGCAGTAAATGGACCAGGACCAGGGCACCGTCTGCCTGCTGTAGATGGGCCAGGACCAGGGCACTTCCTGCCTGCTGTAGATAGACCAGGACCAGGGCACCTCCTGCCTGTTGTAGATAGACCAGGGCCAGGGCACCTCCTGCCTGCTACAGATGCACAAAAGGCACTTTCTGCCTGCTGTAGATGGACCAGGGAACCTCCTGCCTGCTGTAGATGTCCCAGGAGCAGGGCACCTCTTGCCTGCTGTAGATGGACCGGGAGCAGAGCACCTCCAGCCTGCTGGAACCAGGGTCAGGACATGGCCTGCCTGCTGTAGATGGGCTAGGACCAGGGTACCTCCTACCTGCTGTAGATGAACCAGGGCACCTCCTGCCTATTGGACCAGGACCAGAACACCTCCTGCCTGCTGTAGATGGACCAGGACCCGGGCACCTCCTGCCTGCTGTAAATGCACCAGGGCACCCCCTGCCTGTGGTAGATGGTCCAGGACCAGGGCACCTCCTGCCTGCTGTAGATAGACCAGGACCAGGGCACATCCTGCCTGCTTTAAAAGGACCAGGGCACCGCCTGCCTGCTGTAGATGCACAAAGGCACCTCCTGCCTGCTTCAGATGAACCAGGGCAGTTCCTGCCTGCTGTAGATTGAACAGGGCACCTCCTGCCTGGTGTAGATAGACCAGGACCAGGGCACCTCCTGTCTGCTGTAGATGGACCAGGGTCCTGCCTGCCTGCTGTAGATGGACCAGGACCAGGGCACCTCCTGTCTGCTGTAGATGGACCAGGGCACCGCCTGCCTGCTGTAGATGGACCAGGACCAGGGCACCTCCTGTCTGCTGTAGATGGACCAGGGCACCGCCTGCCTGCTGTAGATGGACCAGGACCAGGGCACCTCCTGTCTGCTGTAGATGGACCAGGGCACCGCCTGCCTGCTGTAGATGGACCAGGGTCCTGCCTGCCTGCTGTAGATGGACCAGGACCAGGGCACCTCCTGTCTGCTGTAGATGGACCTGGGCACCGCCTGCCTGCTGTAGATGGACCAGGACCAAGGCACCTCCTGTCTGCTGTAGATGGACCAGGGCACATCCTGCCTGTTGTAGATGGACCAGGACCAGGGCACCTCCTGCCTGCTGTACCAGGATCAGGGCACCTCCTGCCTGCTGTAGATGGACCAGGGCACCTCCTGCCTGTTGTAGATGGACCAGGACCAGGGCACCTCCTGCCTGCTGGACCAGGATCAGGGCACCTCCTGCCTGCTGTAGATGGACCAGGGCACCTCCTGCATGTTGGACCAGGACCAGGGTACCTCCTGCTTGCTGTAGAGGAACCAGGGCACCTCCTGCCTGCTGTAGATGGACCTGGACATGGGCACCTCCTGCCTGTTGGACCAGGACACCTCCTGCCTGCTGTAGATGGACCAGGGCACCTCCTGCCTGCTGTAGATGGACCAGGACACCTCCTGCCTGCTGTAGTTGGACCAGGGCACCTCCTGCCTGCTGCAGATGAACCAGGGCACCTCTTGCCTGCTGTAGATGGACCTGGACCTGGACACCTCCTGTCTGCTGTAGATGGACCAGGACCAGGGCACCAGATACAAACCAGAGAAAGTGCAAAGGACTATTTGCCATGTATTTTTGGGTCCTGTTCTGCCTTCAGGGTCCCTAGGCCAGGGGGAGGGGGCGTGTGTGGTCCAAAGGGTACCAGTGGTCAAGCAGGGGCAGCACCTGTGGTCTGACAATGATCTTGCCATTTCATGACATGTTACAGCCATCAGGGACTGCTGTCCTTCACACAAGGCACTCACTGAAGCTCTAGTCCTGCCATGGATGGGCCTCTGTAATGTATCATGTATGGGGGAAATTATCAGGCCAGGAAGAATAAAAGACTGAGCTGCTTTGCTGTGATTTGAACCTGTGACATTCAACCCACTGTGTTGCCAACAACACACCACCTTTTGCAGTGAAAAGAGGGTGTGGGGCTGACAACACGCAAGACGCGTTTTAGGTCTGAAGTTATCCAAGACCTTTTGATTTCACTAAAATGATAGGTATAGTTGGGCGGGTAAGCTCCTTGCCTGGTTAGATAGAAAGGAAAGGGTGAGTAGATGAGAGGGGGAATGGACAACGGAACGATCTGCAATTGCTGAAGCCTTTGCCTCCTATTGCTCTCAACGTTATTCCCCATCTTGCACCTGACAGCTGAGGAATCTTGTGAGTTATTAGTGGATTTAACACTTCCTTCCCTCATGGCAGAGGACAATACCCTCATGGAGGGCGATATCACAGAAGAAGAAAAAGTCCACTCGATTCAAGATCTAAATGCTGGTAAGGCACTTGGTCCCAGTGGAATGCCCATCGAACTGTACAAATTTATGGCACCGTAACTTGCCCCACACATGCTACTGATGTTTAAGGAAAGTAGAAAATGAGGTATTCTCCTTAGAGAGCAACGTGCAGCTACAATTGTATTCATACACAAAGAGGGTAAACCCCCGATGAATGTGCTTCATACCGGTCAAACTCACTCCTCAATACCGAGGTCAAAATACTGGCCAAACTCTTGGCCTGCCGGCTCATACAGATTTTCAGGAGGCTGGTCCAGCTGGGTCAATCAGCTTTATGCAGGGACGCAGTACTGTGTTCAATTTGAGAAGATTGCATGGCGTACTTAGCCATGCATGCTACATCCTAGAAGACACCATTGTCGTCTCTATGGATGCCAACTTGGCCTTTGATACTATTGAATGGCCATACCTTTTCGAGGTCTTGGCCAAAATGACCTTTAGCCCCAAATTTATAGAGTCTTATATACTGAACTTTTACCTCAGGTGGTGGTAAATGGAGGGAACTCTCGAGTCTCTCCATTACAGAATAGTACTGGGCAGGTTTGCCCGCTTCCCCCCTAGTCTTTGACCTAATGTTGTAGTAACTGGCAACCTCGATCCAAATGGATCCCATGCTCTGAGGGCACCGCTGGACTGACCAGTGGGTGGATAGAATCACTCTTTATGCCAATGATGTCTTTAATAATCATGGCAAACCCCAACTTTTCCCTAAATAGAATAATACATATACTCACCCTATTTGGTCGATATTCTGGATGAAATCGCTAATTTATGTTTTACATGTTCCGTCGCCTGTGTTGCCCTGAGACTGTGAGATCCGAGTGGTCCTGGAAGGCTTTAAATACCTTGGATCTTTTGATACCACTGAGCCAGATCTCTTCTATGAGAGAAATCTACTACCACCTTTGGAAAGGCTGAAAAGTGACGTACAACACAGGAGATCGCTGCCCCTGTCCCTACTAGGGCGGGTGCTGTGCTTTAAGATGATGGCCCTGCCCCGCTTTTCGAATGCACTTTACTCCATACCGCATCCCAGTGAACTACTTTAAGACCATAAACGCCACAGTACTTACGTTTTTATGGAACGGGGGATCAGCACGTATAGGAGATGGGATGACGGTTGTATAGCATTACCCAACATACAGAAGTACTACTGGGCAGCCCAACTCACAACTCTCAACCAATGGGTACACCTTCCAGAAGATGAGCTATTGCTCCATATGGATCACTTGGACATGCAACCTGGAGGACACTTACCTGCTCTACACGTCAGCGTTTCACGGCTGCCAGGCTCACACTCTGGCGTACCGTGCTGGCAGCGTTGGGGTGGCAGACTAGTATAACCCAAACCACCCCTCTATGGGATTCTGGAGCACTGGACACTCTAGGTACCCAGCCGGAATTCAACAAATGGGACCTCATGGACTTTCCATGGTAGGTGATCTCTGGTCCCAGAGAGCAGTCTTCCCTCTGCTGACTTCCAATAATACTATCAATTAGCCCCCTCAGAAACATACCATTATTTGCAAGTCCAACACACTCTCCAAACAGGCCTGTCCTTGAAACTGTGGTCAGAAAAGCACCTTTTATCCTATTGTATGAGGATGTCCTGTCATACAACACTATTGGGAAACAGTTGTAAACTGTATGAATCTTCTGTGCAGCGCAACGTTACCTCTCACGGCTAAATGGTGCTTACTCAAAATTTGGGACAAATCTGATCTTAATCGTATGGACAAGACCTGGATGATTGTGGGTCTGGCGATTGCAAAGCACAACATTGCCTGCCCTCGAGGAGCAGAGATGGCAGCACGTCTGCAAGATTGGAAGAACGACATGGACTTGAGCACGAAGCCGAAAAAGAAACACTGCTGCTGCGCTTTTGTTACAAGAGGCGAATATTGTAGCACTGCTGCAAAACTGGCCCCCATTAACAAAAACAGCCCCCACCGGTCCAATACCGACCCCCACCCATCCAGCCCACTGGGAAAACGCTCGGTGCCTGCTATGGCCAGTCCGGCCCTTTCTCGGTCTTACCAATAGGTGTTTAATAAACTTTGCCCTGGAAGAAAAGTTACTTTTATTGGGGCCGATTCACAGAAATAACCTGAGATAAAATCCTAAACTTACTACTTTTGGTATTCACAGAAGGCATTTAGTAGTAGTAAAGTTAGGACTCCTAACTTTACTACCACTAAATGCCTTTTGTGAATATCGAAAGTCGTAAAGTTAGGATTTTGTCTTGGTTTAGTAAAAGTAAAGTTAGGAGTCCTAACTTTACTACCACTAAATGCCTTTTGTGAATACTGAACATCGTAAAGTTAGGATTTTGTCTCAGTTTAGTAGAAGTAAAGTTAGGAGTCCTAACTTTACTACCACTAAATGCCTTTTGTGAATACCGAAAGTCGTAAAGTTAGGATTTTGTCTCAGTTTAGTAGAAGTAAAGTTACGAGTCCTAACTTTACTACTACTAAATGCCTTCTGTGATAACAAAAGTAGTAAGTTTAGGATTTTATCTCAGATTAGTTCTGTGAATAGACCCCATTGTGTTTAATTTGCAGCCAACTGATAATACTTTATCTAAACATTGGTGAGGTGTAATTTGGGTTTTAGTATACAATATTTTATATTGTGACCCTCAGAAAACAACAAGAAACTTACGCTTCAGTACCTGAAAAGGGAATTACAATTATCTTCATGCGGAGGTGAGATTGTATATTTACAATATAATCATGGATACATTTGAAGGTGGTGAGAAAACTCACTAAAACTGTAATTATGTATACATTCATGAGCAAGGTAGACAACTCACTTCTGCCGTTGGCTGACGTCACTATGAATGTTGGCATGCTGCCCTTTCACAAGGACCATATCCACCCACAAACGAGTTCCCTTCTGTGCCAGGGAGCACTGTTGGAGTACTGTGCTAGAGTGTGCTCTTTTGAGCCCAAAAAGACATTTTTGGCGTTGGCTTAAAACAGACGTTGCTCCCGCTGCTTTATGTCTTGTTTCAGCTATCACCCATGTCTTATGAATGCATGACAGTGGTACATTGAAGCACAGTCCCCACCTCAAATACAAGCACCCTCATTTGTATTTCCCTCTTATTTACATGTGTGAATGTGAGAAGGTGTCCACACTCCTCTTGAAACTGTGCAGACTTTAGGAAGTGAGACCAACAGCTGCTTCTCAGGGCAGTGTCCGGGTCATGCCTGGTCAGCCCTGGCTGCGCCTCAGGAGTGTTCCTCTGGCCCATGAGTAACCGAGAGTGTCGCAGAAGTCATTAGCAGCACAGCTAGTGTAACTCCACTGCTCTCGATGCATTCAGTGAGTCTTTGGAATTACAGTATACCTCCAGTGCGCTCAGGGCCTCATTTACAATATTGTGACGCACAGTAGCGCAGCAAGCTATCCCGCTGCGCTGTTGTGCATCAAAAGAAAAGGGCAGGGATGCGTTGTATCTACAAAGTACAGCGCTTGACTGTTCTTTTCCCCTGTGCTGGTGCACAATGGGCTGCCATGCGCTAACGCTGGCACCCTTATACCATGGTCAAGGGTGTCTGCGTTGTAGGGGTGATTGTTTTTGTGCAGGAAGGGACACTTTCCTGCAACACACATAGAAAAAGGAAAAATAAGGAAGGTGGTGCATTACCAGTACATCCAGTAATAAAAACTCCTGCTTTATGAAACTGGAAGCAGGATGTAAATTAGCTTCGCAGGAGAGCACAAGTAGACGAACAGCACATCTACCCGCCTTGATTCTATCCTGCTCTTGTGAGTCTTTCCAGTTTGGATACAGTGTTAATTTGGGTCGTCCCCACTCTCCCACCTGTGTACTTATGAGTTTATCACACAACAATGAGAATTATCCTTTTCACGTTACTGCTGTTGCATCGGAGTAACAAAGCGAATTGGGGTGCTCGCCTAGGCTTGATCTTGATTCATTCTTCGTTCTCTCTCACCTTCATGCCCCAGAATTTGAGATTTATAAAAGTTTCCGTTAGTGAAGGACTTAAAATCAGAGTCTTGCTGTTCTTATCAGAGGACTTCCAAACCATACCCCTTGGGGCTCCTTTTATTCAGGGCCTGATTCAGATCTTGGCGGTAATGGTCCCATCCTCGCTTTTTACACTGATTCACCACTCGCCTACTTGGTGGTCCGGCCACTGTATTTGGATGTTGGCGGGTCCCTGGATTAAAGTCTGCCAGAATTTTCACCCATGTCAACGGAGTAATAGGCAGACGCGGCTGGCGGAGGGAGTCCAGTCAAGGTGACCACCGAGCTGATCCCGATGTGCCTTTCCATCGAGGCAACTGAAACGGGAATACCTCCTACTTTGAGTTGGTGGAATTGAATAAAATAAGGTAAACACTGACCTTTCTCACTGTCTTCCACTTCCGTTTTCGTATTGAACCCCATTGTCCAGGCCATTCCTCTGGCTGCTACGACTTCACCACAACACCATACAACTTTGTTGTTGCCAGGATCTAAGGTAATCTACGCTTAAATCTGTCATACTATGAATCATGTGACGACAATTGCTGTAGCCTTGTGTATTTTTGCATTGCTATTGAATGCAATTTTTTCTAATGTGTATAGCAGTAATGTTCATTTTTCAACTTATCAAGGTAAAATGAACACACCTATATTTACACCTAAAACAAATATTGTTGTTGTGGTGCTTGGGGTGTTGTGCTTGTGGTGTCTTTGGGTGTTCATTCAATAGTGTGTGTTTGTTGTTTGTGTGGCATGCAATATGTAACAAAAAGGTGCATAACACATTACCTACACATTTTTTAGAAGCAAACACAACACATATGTTTATTTACACATTAATAAGTTGCCCACTTCACCAGGGATTCACACCATCGATAAACCGCATCTAGGACACCACCAGCTCAACAGAGACATCTAAATCGGCTCTGCCCAAACCCGTACTGTCAGCCAGCAGAGGAGTCCACTGCGTCGACAGATGGTGGTTCAAACAGCATACAGCTAAATACGGCGGGTGGGACACCATCGACTCAACGGAAGATTTGCCGCAGTGGAACGACTGTAGTTCTGCCAAACTCTAAGTCAAGCCCAAAGTCTTGCCTGCACAACGCATGCCCTGCAAGACATATTGTTTAAAATTTAGTAGGTGTACAACCTGCCCACCGCATACCATTAGTTGTTTTCACTGTCAACCTTTCGATTGCTTAACTCCCTATGGCTGCCTTTCCTTTTTTGTGTTCCTCCCTGGGGCATGTACCTAGTACATGTGCTCTTCCTCGTCTTTTCTCTTCCGTCTCTTTTTGCAATGTACTTTTTATTTTAATTTTAAAAGCATCTCAGGATTATTCCTGGATGAGAAATGTACTTTCCTACTTTTAACACTGGTATATGTCTTCTTATTTATGTTGCTTTCTTCCCATCTTATTTATTTATTTGCGGTTTTTATAGAGCGCGACACTGGGCATGGCTAAGCAATTTAAAGGCAGCCCTCTGACGCATCGGGAGCCAGTGAAGTTTCTTTAAGCATTCTGATGCTGAGTCTCGTTTACCTTTGTTGCAGATGAGTTTGGCCGCCAGATTTTGCAAAACCTGTAAGCGGGAGAATAAATGTTCGTTCATCCCTACAAACAGCGCATTGCCATAGTCCAGGCGACTGACCAATAGGGCCTGTGTGACTGAGCGTCTGCAATCTAGGGGTATCCAGGGAAATATCCTGGCGAGAAGTTTTAGTATGGCAAAGCCCTTGCCAAAAAGGGATCGGACGTGATCCTTCATGGACAAGGCATCGTCCATGATGATTCCCAGGTTCCTGGCATGTTGTTTTGGAGTGGGGGCCAATCCCAGTGAAGGTGGCCACCATGTGGCATCTCACATGCGTTTGGCACCACCGAACAGAAGAATCTACGATTTACCTGCATTCAACTTTAGGCAGTGATCATGCATCCATTGTGCCATTTCGGAAAGGCAGTCATGTAGCTTGGTTTTGGTTACATCTGGCCCTTCGTCCATGGCCACCATCAGCTGCGTGTCGTCCGCATAGGAGCAGATGCCAATGCCCCACTTCCTTCCGATGTCAGCAAGAGATGAAATATAGACATTGAAAAGAGTGGGGCTCAGTGAGGCGCCCTGAGGGATCCCGCAGCCGATGGGGTTGGGCCTTGAATGGAACTGACCCATATGTACTGCCTGGGTACGGTTGATCAGGAAATAGTGTAGCCAGTTCAATGCCGTGGATTGAACTCCCTTGCTCTGAAGTATGTTCATCAGACACTCGTGGGATACCGTGTCAAATGCCGCTGACAGGTCAAGCAGTATCAGCGCCACCGCTCCACCTTGATCGGTGGAGGATCTGATACTGTCCGACACTGCCAGCAACGTTGCTTCGGTGCGGTTATTGGCTCTAAAGCCAGACTGGGAGGGATCCAGAAGGGAGTTACTTTCTAGGTACCTAGTGAGCTGTGCATTGACCAATTTCTCCAGAGCTTTAGAGAGGTAAGGAAGCTGGGAAATCGGTCTGTAGTTCTCTGGATTGAGAATGTCGGATCCCGCTTTTTTCAGAAGGGGGGTCACAGAGGCGTGCTTCCAGACATCAGGGAAGATAGCAGTGATTAACGATTTATTGAAAAGTCGAGTGATCAGGGGGCAAAGCGTAGGCGCAATTTCTGAAAACACGAAGTGGGGACAGGGGTCCGAAGGGGATCCAGATTTAACTGTGTTTAGAACTGCTAGAACCTCATCTGCAGAGAGTGGTTCAAAGCTGGTTAAGCGGGGTGCATTTCCTGAGTCTGGTGGGGCTGTGGGTATTTCTGGTAGCATCGCAATCTTAGATGGGTTATCTGAGTTACTATAGGTATGTTGGGGGGTGAAAGTAGAGTATATTTTCTTGATCTTTTCAGAAAAGAAGATACTGATACGCTCACAAGCCTCGGTCGAGGGGGTGAGTGTTTGTGTAGTGCTGGATGGTTTGCTGAGCTCCTTCACTATCCTAAACAGTTCTTTCGCTGAATTACTGTTTTCTTGAATACGCTGAGTAAAGTAATCCTTTTTTGCATTTTTGATGGCAAGAATATACTGCTTTCGTTTATGGACATAGGTTAGTCTTGTTTCGCTGTCTTTGGACTGTCTCCATAGATGTTCAGTTTTTTGGCATTCCTTTTTAAGATTTTTTAGATGGGGGTATACCATTTCTCTGTTATAGATTTTTTTCTGGATTCCCGCATCGGGGCTAGTTTATTTAATGTTTGCAATATTCCAGCATCTAGTAGGGCAACATCATTACAGACAGAGGAGTCCTCCGATAATTTAATAATAGCCTCTTGAAAGTGTTTCTCAAAATTGAATTCGTTGATTAGCCTCCAAGCTCGTTTGGAGATAGGAGGGGCTACCTTGGAT
Organism: Triturus cristatus; assembly: GCF_964204655.1. Lineage (NCBI taxonomy): Eukaryota > Metazoa > Chordata > Amphibia > Caudata > Salamandridae > Triturus > Triturus cristatus. The sequence goes on along the minus strand of NC_140590.1, from coordinate 33,915,548 downwards.
TTCGGAGGTTTACCGGGAAGGTCAAATGAGAAGGAAATAAGGGAGTGGTCCGACCAGGATAGGGGGTGGACCTCTCTTATGTTGGTGGATTCGATGTTAGTAAATAGTAGGTCTAGTGTGTGGCCAGCTGTATGAGTGGGGCCCACTACCCACTGCTTAAGATTGAGAATTCCCATGTCATATTCAAGCTGGGAGGCTCCCGGGGCATCCATTTTCTCGTAGTGAATGTTAAAATCGCCAACAATTAGATAATTTTTGTGTTTCAGACAGAGTGGCAGAAGTTGATTCAATAATTTGGCGCCGAGACTGGCTTGTTGTCCAGGGGGGTTGTATATAACTGCACCAGCTAGGATGGTAAGGCCCTCGTAAAGTACTTTAAAAGGTAAGGTCTGATGTTCGATGTGGGCAGTTGTAGGTTCCACAAAGCATGTTAGTTGTTCCCTGAATATCACAGCAACCCCCCCTCCTCTTTTACCAGGTCTGTCTTGCGTAATGATTTTGTAATTAGAGGGGAGGGCGTTTGCTAAGTCTGGAGCATTGGTCTCGGATAGCCAGGTTTCGGCAATGAAAACTAGGTCCGGGGTCTTAGATATAAGTAGATCCCAGATGTCCAGAGCGTGTCTAGGTAAGGATCTAGCGTTAAAATATAGACAGTTCAGAGTCAAGTGATTTTTCGCATGGGTTGTGTGGTTTCCTGATGGGGTTTGACCCATGCTGGACCAGCGACAAGCGAGGCAGGAGATTGCTCCATAGGATAATCCTGGCCCCGTTTGGGTACATAGATGTGTTTTTATACCCTTATTATCATTATGAAAGGCTAGCAATTCATTGCGAGAGTAGCGGGTGGGTGTGGACGAGTTTTGAGTCGAACCAGCAGGGGGTATAGCCCCTAGTCCCGGCCGGTCGCGGACGGGCGCAGACGGGCTTACCTTTGGTGCGCCCGCTGCGCTTGTCCGCTGTGCATCCGACCCAGGCACATGTTTTGTAAGGGAAAGGAGGAGGTGTGGCCTCAGGGCGATGGGGGTGGCCTCACTGTCCTCGTAATTGGCGGCAAGAGAATGGTTACACCCGCAGCAGCGTTTAGATCGGCTGTGCGGCGTGAACGGCGACTCGAATTCAGGGGGGAGTGCTCAGGGCAGAGTGACACACAGGTAAAAAAACAATTTTGTAGCAGATTGATTCTTTAAAAATAGCGAGCAATACTCCCGGCTTCCGCCTCAGGAGCTGTCTTGTTGGTAAATCTTCCATCTCTATTGATGCTTTAGTTAGCCACACCCACAACTTTACTACTCTACGCCACTCTACTCTGCTCTAATCCATTCTACATCACTCCAGTCTAGGCTACTCAGCACAACTCCACTCTATGCCACTCTACTTTACACCACTCCACTCTATTCTATGCCATTCTATGTCCCTCTAATCTATGCCACTCTACTCTGTGCCACTGTACTCTATGCCACTCTACTCTCCACCCCTCCACGCTGCTCCACTTTACTCTACACCACTCCACTCTATGCCACTCCACTCTACACCACCCCACTTCATTTCACAACGCTCTATTCTACATCACTCTACTCTATGCCAATCTACTCTACGCCACTCTACACCACTCCACTCTACGCTGCGCCACTCCACTCCACTCCACACAGTACCTCTGTATTGCACTCCATTATACCCCACACTACTCTACTTCACTCTATTATCTGCCCCTCAATGCCATTCTACTCCATGCCACTCTACTCTACACCACTCAACTCTACATCACTCCACTTTAGTCTACGCCACACTACTCTATAAGCCACTCTACACTAACTCTACTCTATATCACTCTACTCTACGCCACCCCATTTCACTCTATGCCACTCTTCTCCACTCTACCCCACTCTACTCTATTCCATTCTACACCACTCTACTGTATGCCACTCTATGTCACTTCACTCTACTCTATATCTCCATGTCACTCCACTGCACTCCACTACACTCCACTGTACTGCACTCTTCTCCACACAATGCCACTCTATGGCACTTTATGCCACTTCACTCTATGACACTCTACTCTATGCTACTATATTCCACTCCACTTTACACTACTCTACGCCACACCACTCTAAGCCACTCCACTCTACTCTACGCCACTCCACGCTGCTCTACACCACTCCACACTACTCCACACAATGTCAGTATATGGCACTCTGACTCTATGCACTCCACCCTACCCCACTCTACTCTATGTCACTACTCCACTCAACTCTACACCATTCGTTTCTATTCCACTCTTTCTATGCCGCTCTGCTCTACACCACTCTACTCCATGCCACTCTACTCCACTCCATCCCCTCTATGTCGCTACTCTCTATGCCACTCTACATTCTGTCACTCCACTCTACTTTGTGCCACTCTTCTCTACACCACTCTAAGTCACTTCACTCTACACCACTTCACTCTACTCTACCAGTTCTACTCTGTGCCACTTCTCTTGATGCCACTCCACTCCACTGAATACCACTCCACTTTGCACTACTCTAATCCAACATAACTCTACTGTATGCCACTCTACTCTATGGCACTCCACTCTACCCTATGCCAATCCACTCCACACAATGTCACTCTATAACACTTTACACTACTTCACTGTACACCACTCTATGCTACTCTACTCTGTGCACTCCACTTCACCCTATGTCACTGTACTCTACTCTATTCCATTCTACACCACTCTACTGTATGCCACTCTATGTCACTTCACTCTACTCTATATCTCCACGTCACTCCACTCCACTGTACTCCACTCTTCTTCACTCAATGCCACTCTATGGCACTTTATGCCACTTCACTCTATGACACTCTACTCTATGCTACTCTGTTCCACTCCACTTTACACTACTCTACGCCACACCACTTTAAGCCACTCCACTCTACTCTACGCCACTCCACGCTGCTCTACACCACTCCACACTACTCCACACAATGTCAGTATGTGGCACTCTGACTCTATGCACTCCACCTTACCCTACTCTACTCTATGTCACTCTACTCCACTCAACTCTACACCATTCTTTTCTATGCCACTCTTTCTATGCCGCTCTGCTCTACACCACTCTACTCCATGCCACTCTACTCCACTCCATCCCCTCTATGCCACTACTCTCTATTCCACTCTACATTCTGTCACTCCACTCTACTCTGTACCACCCTTCTCTACACCACTCTACGTCACTTCACTCTACACCACTTCACTCTACTCTACCAGTTCTACTCTATGTCACTCCACTCCACTGAATACCACTCCATTTTGCACTACTCTAATCCAACATAACTCGACTGTATGCCACTCTACTCTACGGCACTCCACTCTACCCTATGCCAATCCACTCGACTCCACACAATGTCACTCTATGGCACTTTACACTACTTCACTGTACACCACTCTATGCTACTCTACTCTGTGCACTCCACTTCACCCTATGTCACTGTACTCTATGACACGCCACACTACTCTACGTCACCCCACTCTACTCCATGCACTGTACTTAACGCCACTCTGCTCCACTCTATGCCACTATACCCCACACCACTTTATGCCTCTCTACTCTATCCCACCCCAACCCACTCAACATCACTCTACTCCACTACACTCTACGTCACTCTCCTCTACTCTATGCCACTTCTCTCTATGCCATTCTATTCAATGGCACTCCACACAATACCAATCTATGCCACTCCACTGAATGCCAAGCTACTCTACACCACTGTACTCTGCATGGTTCTGCCCCTCTCTACACTGCTCCACTCTACTCAACACTTCTCTAATCTACTCCGCCCACGTTATGCCACTCTACTCCATGCCACTCTATGCCACTCCACTCCACTGAATACCATTCCACTTTACTCTACCCTATGCTACTCCACTCCACACAATGTCACTCTATGGCACTCTACACTACTTCACTGTACGCCACTCTATGCTACTCTACTCTATGCCACTCCACTTCACCCTATGTCACTGTACTCTACGCCACGCCACTCTACTCTATGCTACTGCACTCTGCTCCACACACTGTACTTAACGCCACTCTGCTCTACTCTATGCCACACTACTCTACATCACTCTATGCCTCTCCACTCTACGCCACCCCTGGCCACTCTACATCACTCCACTCCACTCTAGGTCACTCACCTCTACTCTATGCCACTCTACTCTATGCAATTTTATTCAATGCCACTCCAAACAATACCAATCTATACCACTTCACTGTATGGCATGCTACTCTACACCACTGTACTCTGCACAACTCTGTGCCTCTCTACGGTGCTCCACTCTGCTCCACGCTGCTCTACTCTACTCCACCCACTCTATGCCACTCTACTCTATGCCACTATATGTCATTGTACTCTACACCACTCTATTCAATGCCACTTCACTCTATACCAATCTAATCTACACCACTCTACTCTACGTCACTCTATGCCACTCCACTTCTCTCCAGTCTATGCCATTCTACTCTATGCCACTCTACGTCACTCTACTTTATGTCATGCCTTTCCACTCTAATTCACACTACGCAACAAAACTCTACACCACTCTACTCACTGCCACTCCACTCTCTGCCACTCCACTCTATCTCTATGCCCCTCCAGCCTATGCCTCTCTACTCTATGTCACTCTACTCTATGCCACTCCACGCTCTATCAATCTAATCTACACCACTCTACTCTATGTCACTCTAAGCCACTCAACTTCACGACACTCCACTTCTCTCCAGTCTACGCCACTGTACTCTAGGCCACTCTATGTCACTCCACTCTACATCCCTCTACTTTATGTCACTCATTTCCACTCTAATTCACACTACGCAACAAAACTACACCACACCACCTGTTCTCGCCTCACGAGCCCTGCCCGCCCCATCGCAGCCGATCGGGTGCTGCCGGGGACTCGAACGGAAGCCACCATCTTGGGTGAGGAGTAGGCGAGCGGCACAGTGCTCGGCCCCTCCCACCTCCGCGGCTACAAATGAACATCCCTCACAGGAAGCGCAGCGGACGAGCGCAGCGGGCGCGTCGGCGGCGCGTCGAAGACGCGCCAAAGACAAGCCCGTCTGCGCCCGTCCGCGACAGGCCGGGACCCGGGGCCACACTCCCTGTCCCTTTTCCCTTGAGTAAAAGTCTTATCTCCTATTCAGGGAATGAGCTAAGAAACATGAATATTGCGAATTTTCATACTCAAGCATTATGTGCTAAACTGGAACCCTCATGCTATACGGGACCGCTCAGCTGTGGGAACTGTCAATGGTTGAGTAACCCCGGGCATGGCCCCTCCAATCCCGGCGCCGCAGAAATAACGTTAAAATGCATCTATTTCAACGTTAGGTCCCTCCCTAAACATGTAACGGAAGTATGGGATATTCTGGAAAATGACCAACCAGATCTAGCCTTTATCACTGAGACCTGGCTAGATAACCATAACACCCCGGATATTGCCATGGCCCTTCCAGAGAATTATAAAATTCTTAACCTGAATAGGAAGAATAAGAAGGGAGGAGGGGTCGCACTGCTGTTTAAAGACATTTTTTCTTGTAAACAAGAAGCAATCACTCAGGCTAGTACTCACGAGGTTATGGCATTCTCCCTATCCTCCAACACCACTATCTTACTTGGAGGAGCTGTTATTTATAATCCCCCGGGCTGCACCTCTGAATTTAATACTCGTCTTCTGGCTCAGGTTATGCCAATCTGTCTCCAGAACAAAAACATACTACTCGTAGGGGATTTTAATATCCACTACGATGATAGTAATAACCCTCTTACCAAACAACTAATGGAAAACATGGAGATACTTCAGTTATCGCAGAGAATTGACCAACCAACCCATCGTGCCGGTCATATTCTCGACCTGATGTTTTCCAATATTAACCATATTTCCATCTTAGGGATAAAACCAGTGCTATGGACAGATCACTCTTTGGTAGAATTCGATATAAAACTATCAGTCAAGAACACTAAGCCCGCGTATCAAACAGTAGCGTATAAAAGAAGTTATGCTAACTTCAAGGCCGAAACCTTTAAGGAAAACTTTGTTTACCATACCACAGAGGAAACAAGTGTCAACGAAGCAACGGATAGACTGCAGGATCACATCGCAATGGCCCTTGAGCATTGCTCGCGACAGCGTCGGAACCCCAAACCTAGCCGCACTAAGTCTGAAAAATGGTACGGCCAGGAATTAAAGACACTCAAGAGGAAATGCACCAAGCTTGAGCATAAATGGAGGCTAATAAAATCTCAAGAGAATAGATCAATGTATAAAATAGCTCTGTCGCACTACACCTTGGCCATCAGGAAAGCAAAAAAGGACTACTTCTCCCAGAGGATTCTAGAGAATAAAGACTCCTCCAAAGAACTCTTCAAAATAGTTAAGGAGCTATGTAGCCCGTCTAGTCTATCATCTGAATTGATCCCATCACAAATCAGCTGCGATAAAATAAGCAGCTTTTTCTGTGAAAAGATAGACAAGATTTATGCTTCTTTCCCTAATTCGGAAGTAGGACCCCTCACAGATCATGAGCCCCCCTCTCCTCAAGTCCTCTGCACTAGCTTTGGGCCATTTTCTGAAGAGGAAGTAGGCAAAACGATGATAGAAATTACATCTGGCTCTCCTTTGGATCCGTGCCCCCATCATATCTTCCGACAAATTACTCCCTTCATTTGCCCTGCAGTAACTCAAGTTTTAAATTACTCGTTAGAAGTTGCAGAATTTCCACGCAGTTGGAAGAATGCCATAGTCACCCCCCTCTTAAAAAAAGCAGGCCTAGACATTAACAATCCGGCTAATTATAGACCTATTTCCCAGCTTCCCTACCTGTCGAAAGTCTTGGAGAAACTGGTCAATAGAAAATTGGTTAGTTTTCTCGAGACTAACAATCTATTAGACAGTACGCAAACAGGTTTTAGGGCCAACAATAGTACGGAAACAACTCTCCTGGCCGTGCTTGATAACATCAGAATGCTGGTGGACCAGGGGAAAACAGTTGCCCTAATCCTGTTGGACCTCTCGGCGGCATTCGATACCGTCCCACACAAACTGCTCCTGGAGACACTAGCCACCAGAGGCATTAGGGACAGAGCACTGGGATGGTTGCGGTCCTTCCTATTGGAAAGATCCCAATCGGTGCATTTGGGCAAGTTCTCATCCTCCCCCCGGACCATCAAATATGGGGTCCCACAGGGGGCTTCGTTAAGCCCTACCCTGTTTAACGTTTTTGTGTCTTCTCTGGCCGGAATTGGCAGAAAATGGGGGGTGGAAATTTGCTCCTATGCAGATGATACCCAACTCATGGTAGTCCTGGATGAGAAGACCAACTCCAAGGACAGACTTAGGAGCTGCCTCTCAGATCTGGCTGATTGGATGCATAAACACTGTCTCAAGTTGAATGCAGACAAATCAGAGATTCTGTTGTTTGGAGGCCACACACAAATATGGAATGACACCTGGTGGCCCGAAGCATTGGGCATCCCCCCAGCCCCTACATTAACAGCAAGGAATCTGGGGATAACGATCGACACATCCCTTTCCATGAAAGCTCATGTAGCCGCTATATGCGGCAAGGGCTTTGCGATCCTGAAGATGCTCAAAAGAGTCTTTCCTTGGATTCCATTAGATTGCAGAAGGATCCTAATTCAGTCTCTCTTGATGAGCAGGCTGGACTATGGAAACTCTCTGTTTGTTGGCATGGCGGAGTATCTGTTCACCAAGCTACAAACACTTCAGAACGCAGCAGCCAAGGCCATCTGTATGAAAAGGAAATTTGACTCGGCCAAAAACTGTCTGCGAGATTTGCACTGGCTTCCGATGAAGCAGAGAGCCACTTTTAAGATGCTGTGCATTACTCATAGAGCACTCCATGAGACAGGCCCTCTCATCCTTAGAAACAGGATCCGGTTCTACACTCCCACTAGACACCTTCGCTCACAAATCGCGGCTTTGGCCACCATACCAAGGGTAAAGAAAGCCAGGATGGGTGAACGAGCATTTTCCTACGTTGCCGCAAAGAAGTGGAATGAACTTCCCATGGCCCTTCGACTTACAGAAGATCATCTGGCGTTCAGGAAACAACTGAAAACTTTTCTTTTCCCTGACTATGATTAAAGACACCTATTTTCTTTTTTCCCACTGCATTCTCACTGTAGCAATCGCAGCGCCGTGATATCCCCCGGGATGATTGTTAGCGCTTTATAAGTAACCTAAATAAATAAATAAATAAAACTCTACTCAATGCCACTCCACTCTCTCCCACTCCACTCTATCTCTATGCCACTCCAGCCTATGCCACTCTACTCTATGTCACTCTACTCTATGCCACTCTACTCTTTGTCACTCTACTTTATGCCGCTCACTGTACAACACTCCACTCCATGTCACCCCATGCTACTCCACTCTATGCTAATCTACCCTAAGCCACTCCACTTAACACCACTCAACTCCACGCTACTCTATGCCACTCCATTCTACTCTACGGCATTCCACTCTTCTCTCCTCTATGCCACTCTCCTCTACAACACTCTACTCTTCGCCACGCCACCGTTGGTAATGCTGAAATGCAGCCACGCTGCTGTACAACATGGCTAAAAGACATTGGCAAAGGCAATAGTTCTCACATAGGCGAGAACTATTGGCTTTGCCGATTCTTGTCTGTCTTATAGTGACAGATTGCAAACGTGCTAAAATTGACACTGGACACGTCTCTGAGACACAGAAAATTCTCGAACCTTTTGGTCATTAGAGTTGTTTGTTACTAACAATCAACACCCTTTTTAGGTCTCGCCTGACCCAGCGCATGCGCTGGTCTGGCGAGACATTTAGTAGGTGGGTTTTGAAAGTGCTACCCACATTTTTGAGCTGGCGACAAGCTAGAGTGAACGATGGTGTGCACGCGCACAGCTGCTCCCCGCATTCCCCCCTCCCGTCTCCCCAGCCATCTGCCTTTCCTGCGCCAGCCCTGGACAACGCCATATAATGTATTTCCCTATCCGTCCCCAACTGCTCCGCCCACTCACCAGGTTTCCGTACACGTCCGGTGGCCGCTGGTAGTACACAGTGTTCAGCGCCTCGTCCAGGCGCACTGGGAATCCGTTTGCTCGGGGGCAAGTGTTTTAAAGAAGAATTAATTAATTCCTACTTTTTAAAGAAAAATGTTTGCTAGGTCGATTAATAGTTTAGTGAAACAGGTTTTACTGCTGTTGTCAGCGCTTTGCCGTTGTTGTATACCTATCAAAAATGGCGGCTGTACTGGGAAGTGGCAGGAGAGCGATCAGGCAGATCACGCGCACAGCTGCTCCCCGCATTCCCCCCTCCCTTCTTGCCCAGCCATTCTGCGCCAGCCTTCAGCACCATAACCCCCCCGCTGCTGCGCGCGCATCCCTAGTGTGCGTTATCGCGATCACTTTCGCTTTTACAGTGATCGCGATGAGGGATTGTCCGTGTGAGACTTATCTTTTCAACTCCAATGAGAACATTGTTACATAGCAGGTTAAGCAATATCAAACAAGTAAAGCTGACTTGTTTTACCTCAGCTGTCCCGTTACATGAAATTAGAGGGCAGTTGGCACTTTTAAGAGTGGAAACTTCGACATAATTGCATTTATGATTCCAGGCTACCTTAGCATACATTTTTAGTTTTTTTGGTTATTATAGATATTGCGCCCCACTGTAAGTATTACTGAGTGGCACATGAGTGTTGCGTGCTGTTAATACCTCTATGCATAATAACGTGTATGCTGTTGCGCGATCTCCTCTTGGAGTCTTTCTTTTTCACCTTTTTTTTTTCATTTTATTTGTGTTTATTGATTATATATTTTTTTTTGTGCTTTGAGACTTTTTTGCGTTTGTTCGTAAATCACCAATTTGGCTGGGTTAAATATTGTTTACAATATTGCATAGCCAATAGGTCTCGCCTTTGGGACCTTATAAGTATTTAGTTATGCAGCACAATATCCCTGGTGCAACAACATCAACAGTTGCATGGCTAAACAGTTATACGGTCCCAAAGGCGAGACCTATTTGCTATGCAATAGGTCTCGCATTTGCGAGAGTTTAAGCTATTGGCATTGTAAATGACAATGCCTTTTATTTATCTGTTTTCAAAACCAACACATAGAAAAAAGGTTTGTCATTCACAATACCAATAGCTAAAATTTTCAAAACCAACACATAGATAAAAGGTTTGTCATTTCAAATGCCAATAGCTCAAACTTTTGCGAATGCGAGACCTATTGCATTGCAAATGCTTGTTTGATATGTAAATGAAAGACCTGTTGTTTTTAAAAGATATATTTTTGACTGGACTTTGCATTTCTTGTGGGCCATTAATTGTGTCATACAGTATTTGGGCTCCACACCCTCTCATGAACGTACCTTTAATCTGTTTGTCCTTTTAAACCTCGGAGAGTGAAGAATGCATCGGCCATACCTTGGTCATGCGGTTGGAGTAGCCATTTCTGTGTCCCTGGGAGACCCCTTATAAGCCACAGTGGCCACCACGGATGGTACCCAGTACCATCTGTCTTGCTTTCAGCATCACTGTGATTCAACCTTTGTGCGCTGTCGTAGTGCACAGTCGACCTGTGGTGTGGGCAGATTGTAGAACAGCATTCCAGGGGGTGTAGCGCCTGCACTTCAATGGGATATGTGTGCGCTATGTAGTGCACAATTATACTACAGAGCTGGCACAGTGTAATTACGGTGCAGATTAGCATGGCCGAGGGTGAAGTGTCTACACTGCAATTGCACCTCTAAGCGCTTATTACACAGTGGCACTACACTGCTGGCCTAGTATAATTCCAGTGCAGAGTGATATTGCTTGCACTGCAGTGCGCTTCCAGGCGCTTTGGTTTTGCTCAGCTGTCCGACAGTGTTGCAGGTTGAAGAGTGAAAGGGGATGAAAGATCTTGTTGAATCGGATGCAAGTTTTGAGTTTTAGCATCAATATACTCAACCCCTCGAGCCTGACTGAACTGGGGAGCGGCGTGGTGGGGGGCCGGGGGAGGGGGGTTAATATTCCACTGATGAGTGAAGGACTCGGGGGTGGATCAGCCTGTGGAATCTCCTCCTCATAGGAAGAGGGCGAAGGAGGAAATCCCACCACTGGATCTGCTCTCACATCCATGACGTCCACGGTTCAGGTCGGTAATAAGATGCTCTTCTAGCGCCATGAGGCCCGATACTTTGCGGAACGCGCTATATAAATGGTCATGTCAATGATGTATTTCGATGCTGTGGACACCGAGGAAGGTTCTGTAAATGGCGAGGGTTGAAAAGAGGTGCCCTGCTCTCCAGCAGGTTGCTTGGCATGGAGCAGCCGGAAGTGATCGTCGACGGAGGCAGGGTGACGTCAGAACACGGAAGGAACAGATACATTCAAATAATCCCGTCCTTGGGCAGGCACTGGGGCTTTTCCTGGGAGGCTCTGTTGCCAAGGTGCCACGCTGCTGCCCTCGGGCGTAATCCCTTTTGTTGGTGCAACTGGCAGTGCCATCTTCCCCCGAGAAGAAGCATACTTGCCTTGCCCAGTGCCTGCTGCTCTCAGGCGCACACTATGGGCTTTATGTAGGGGAAGTGACACATCGCTGCGACAAAGTACCAATGCAACATTTCCCAGTGCGCCCTCCTTGCGACACCATTGATGCGTCATATTTACTGTATGGCGCATCATGTCGCAAAGAATGGCAGATACGTCAGTATTACTGACATATCTGTTGGCGCAAAACTGACGCATTGCTAGATTTGTGTCGGAAGCGTGACGCAACTCCAGCAATGCAGGGTGGAGGGCTATGATTATAGCACTTTGTCACCCTTACGCCTAGTGAGGTTTCGACGCAATGGCGTCCTAAAAGTGGCGCACTGAAATCTTATAGATTTCACTGCACCACTTCTACGAGGCTTTGATGCGGGGGAACGCCCACCCTGAATGCATTATACCTGACGCAGGTATAATGTAGCGCAGGGCTTTACAAAGTCACACATCTGCCTAGATGCATCACTTCATAAATACGGAGCAACGTGGAGCATTATTTACGTTGCGTCTTCACAAAAAGTGATGCAACGGCGGCACAAAAGTGACGCAGGGGCTCATAAATAAGCCCCTATGTTGTTATAATTGGTAGTGCCATCCTCCCCGGGGGAGCAGTGTGCTGCGCACCTGCTGTGCCAAGGTGTACCGAACACTTGCACAGGAAACTGCACCCATATTGTGTTATCAGGCACACACACTCTGTAGTCGAGACAGGCAGTGCCACCCTCTCTGGAGGAGCAAGGTGGGGACACCCACTGTACTAAAGTGCATAGCACTAGTACAGGCGAACTACACCCACCTACTCTCTGTAGTTATAACTGGCAGTGCCACCCTCTCCGGAGAATCAGAGTGTGGCGAACCAACTGTGCCATGGAGTACCCTGCACTGGCATAGGGGGACTGCGTCCACCTTAGTGCACACACTCCATGTTCTAACTGGCAGTGCCTACCTCCCCGGAGGAGCAGTGTGCAGTGCACCCGCTGTGCCAAGGTGTGCCCTGCACTGGTACATGCGAGCTGCGCCCACCTAATGCAAACACTCTGTTGTTTTCACCAGTGCCACCCTCTCCAGAGGAGCAGCATTTGGCACACCCACTGTCCATCAGCGAGTGGTATTGGACCTGAGAACAATTTTTGGCAGCCTACGCAGCAACCCTACACACATGGCTATTCCCTGCTGACGAGAGGTAATAACCTCGAAACACGTGTCCAGGGATGGCCAACGCGACTTTAATTTTGCTTAATACTCTGGCAGAGGCGCATTCGCTGATGCTTACTTCATGGACCATAATGCTTTGGGGTAACACGCTGATAGGACGAGCAGTGTGCGACCAATTGGATTTATGTTAATATTCAGGCTCTCTTGAGCCACTGGGGCTGACGAGCTCATGGTTACGCACCTGAATGCCACGAGTGGTACTGGACCTGAGAACAATGTTTGGCAGCCTACGCAGCAACCCTACACACATGCCTATTCCCTGCTGATGAGAGGTAATAACCTCGAAACACGTGTCCAGGGATGGCCAACGCAACTTTAATTTTGCTTAATACTCTGGCAGAGGCGCACTCGCTGATGCTTACTTCATGGACCATAATGGTTTGGGGTAACACGCTGATAGGACGAGCAGTGTGCGACCAATTGGATTTATGTTAATATTCAGGCTCTCTTGAGCCACTGGGGCTGACGAGCTCATGGTTACGCACCTGAATGCCACGAGTGGTACTGGACCTGAGAACAATGTTTGGCAGCCTACGCAGCAACCCTACACACATGCCTATTCCCTGCTGATGAGAGGTAATAACCTCGAAACACGTGTCCAGGGATGGCCAACGCAACTTTAATTTTGCTTAATACTCTGGCAGAGGCGCACTCGCTGATGCTTACTTCATGGACCATAATGGTTTGGGGTAACACGCTGATAGGACGAGCAGTGTGCGACCAATTGGATTTCGGTCTCATGTGCTTCACTGTCCTTGGTACAGCCCCAATTTGTTGATATTAAACCTCAGCTCGGGATCAAGGGTCCATCCGCTTGAGTGCAGCTTATACCTGAGTTTGCACCAACGATCTGCACGGTGCAAATCCTATCCGAGTTGCAACATATGTATGTATTTGTGTATGAAAATATGTGTTCATTGTCAAAGCTAGTCAAAAGGCAGTGGCGAGATGAACAGTTGTGAACATATGATGTAAATGCTAAAGACATCAGATATTATACCTGCAGAAGCCTTAAACTAAGGCTGGGCACCGCTGTGACACGGATCCCCTTTATATAGAAATAATTGCTATCTTAATAACAGTCAGACGCGGCTCGTGCAGGTAAGAGCTGTGGGGTGGGGAGGCCTGGTGGGGGGGGAGGTTTTGACAGACGATGACGAGGGGAATTTAAAGCAATAATACTTTTCCGTCGTTGTCGTCTGTCGAAATTCCCCCCACCCGGCCCTACCACCCCACGCTCTTACCTGCAGGAGCCGCGGCTGTTAACAGTGTGAGCAATAAACAACTGATGGGCACCATTGAGCCAACAATAAAGGCATTCATTCAAGAATTGCCACCCTTATGCATGCTCAGAGTTTACCACATCATCCATTAATCCTAATTGTAGTTTCATATTTGCTCCATCACTCAGTAATCCTCTTTGCATGTTCATGTTTGTCCCATCATTCAGTTATCCTCACTCAACATTCAGAGTTGGACCATCACTCTATCATCTTTCTAACACCAGTAGTCAGGAGCTGCCCGGGGGTCCGGGTGAGCCCAGAAGCATTGCGGAGTGGGCCGATGGTCAAGGGTCTTGGTGCCCTCTCTTTGAAGACTCTGCCCTTAATTGTTACAGCAAGAGTCAGAGGAAGGAACTAGACCCTTGAGAATGGTATCTGCAAAGCGTTTGGCTGTAGTGATGATTAAAATAAGCCGGTCCCGCGTGCACTGCAACCAATCTTTTATGAACGTTTTACCCTCGTTCATGAAAGGTTGGTCGCTCATTGCCTGGCGATGCACGTGGGACTGGCTCATTCTAATTCAAATTCAAACCCTCAAAGCGCAGATGACATCTGTCATCTCTTTTACTCTATACAGGAAGAATAAAGAGGCAACTAGTAAGATCAACAAAGAATTTCAAGACTCTATTCTTATGACTAAGATCAATAAGTTTAAGAAAGACCTGGCACGCTTTTCTTTTGAGAAAGTATATCCTTACACGGGGATAACTTCGCACCACCAGAGTTAAATAAGAAAGGAAGAAGGTACGGTTCTAATCACTCCTCTTCAAGCACCGATGAATGGTCAAGTGACTCTAACTCATTCACCAATGCTGGTCAACAAAAGAGAGGCAGAGGGCGTAACATCAGAGCGAATTGGAGAAGTAGTCCATCTGGCCCGCAACAAGCACAATGGCGGCCTCCCACACCTTGAGGGGGTCCTAATCCGCCATTCCAGCCACCCATACTACCTTATCAGCCTTGTCACCATTTCTTCCACAACCAACCTTTTTTAGGATCTGGCCGGGGATGGTCAAGAGGAAGGAGAAGAAATCAGCAAGCACAAGTACACTGGAGCCCTCCACCCTCCCTGAGGACCACACGCAGCAAGAAAACAGTAATTCACCAGCCAGGGACCAGTGGCGCCACGATCTAGTGGTCAACTTGAGTGACCGTGTACTCACACTTGATTAACAGGCTGCACTTAATGGAGGGCTTGGATTTGTTCCCACTTACAAAGGTGACTCTTTCCAAATACAACGAGAATTGGTGCAGTTCTTCCAGAAAATTCAGTTGCACTTTTTCTTCAAAGAGAAGATTAATGAAATCAAGGATGTGGGACCTACTAACACTGGTTTGAGAACTCGTTCTACCTTTAATAC
Organism: Triturus cristatus; assembly: GCF_964204655.1. Classification (NCBI taxonomy): domain Eukaryota; kingdom Metazoa; phylum Chordata; class Amphibia; order Caudata; family Salamandridae; genus Triturus; species Triturus cristatus. The sequence goes on along the minus strand of NC_140590.1, from coordinate 33,900,119 downwards.
TCCAGCTCACTTGGTTCCTGCCCAAGTGCTGACCTTTGAAAAAGCGGTAACCACTGAGGTTTCTGCTATGTGCATCTCTAAAAAAAGACACTTTCAAAGTTTGCCCACGAATGAGCAGAAAGCTTTGCAAGCATTGGCAATGGACGAATCTTTTACCACCAAGCCGGCAGATAAAGGTGGAGCAATAGTCATTATGAGCACGCCACTTTATCGCACAGAATGCTTGTGTCAACTTGGGAACAGACGCTTCTACCGTCCCCTTAAAGCTGACCCAATCAAAAGACTCACACAAGAGATTGCCAACCTTGTAGAGGAGGCTAAAGATGAAGGATGGATCACGACTCAAGAGGCAAATTATCTCATCACCTCACATCCTGTGATGCCTTATTTTTATGCATTGCCAAAGATACATAAAGCCCAAAGACCACCACCAGGGCAACTGATTATTTCGAGCATAGGGTCTCTTTTAGAACCCCTGTCTACTTTTGTTGACCACTTTCTCCGCCCGATGGTTCGGGAGATGCCAACGCATCTTCAGGACACCAAAGACATCCTCAGATTGTCACCAGATGTACAATTCAACATCGCCACGGACTATTTAGCCTCGTTTGATGTCGAATCTTTGTATACTTGCATCCCCCAAAATGAGACTTTGGCTGCTGTAAGATTGCTTTTGGCCAACAAGAACCTAGACACTATATCACCGGTATATTTCATTATGGAGTGTGCCAGGATAGCCTTGAAAGAGAACTACTTCCATTATGAAGACACCATATACCTTCAGACGTCAGGTACTTCTATGGGCAGCGTTTTTGCGCCCAGCTTAGCAAATCTCAACGTCCAGGTATTTGAACAGGAATATGAATTGTCAGACAACAACCCATTGAATAATTAGGTCCTCCTTTGGTAGAGATACATTGATGATATGTTCGTCATCTGGAGGGGGGAGCCCGATGCCATTTCCAATTTCCAACAATGGCTGAACATCAGGAACGAATTTCTTCGATTCACAATGGAATTCAGCAAAACAAGCTTGCCTTCCCTGGATATACACATTTTTTCCACTGACACAGGTTGAGAGACTGAGCTTTACAGAAAACGGATGGCACGGAATTCCCTCTTGCCATTCAAATGCTACCATCCTAAATCGCTTTGGGATAATTTGCCATATGGCCAATTCCTTCGGATTAGGAGGAATTACTCTACAAGGGAGAAATTCAATGAGCATGCCAAAACTCTCTTCACCCAACTTGAAGACAGGCATTATCCGTCGCTCTCTTAAGCGTGCAGCCAATCATAACAGAGAAGCGCTTATTGAGCCACCGACACTGAAAGCAGAGATGTCGACAATCACGTGCATGAACACTTTTAGTACAATTTCCAACGGAATCCAAAAAAGTGTGCGCAAGAACTGGCGAATCTTAAATATAGGCAACCAATCGATGTCCCAGCCTCTCCTTGCCTTTAAGAGTAGAACCAACTTGAGAGACAACCTAATCCACACAAGACCCAGAACCACGCCAAGCTCCACGCAAGATACTTTATGGAGTCTACCGGCAGTCAAGGGGCATATCCGTGTGGAACTTGCGCAGCCTGTCCCCAGACAAAACACACAACAATGTGGACATCAGTAACAACAGGCCATAGTCACAGGTTCGTCACACGGACTGTAATAGTGAGAGGCTTATTTACTTAGTTACATGCCCCTGTGGCCTCCGCAATGTGGGCATGATGACTCGCCAAGTAAAATTAAGAATTTTGGATCACAAGAATACCATCAGGTGTAAAAAACAAGCCACTGAACTCACAAACCATTTCCTTGACTCTGATCACACTGCAGATGAACTTAGATGGACTGTTTGTAACAACCTTATATATACCTGCTCATATCAAAGATGTGGCTAGATTCTTATTTGTTAAAGAGCAAAGATGGGTCCACAAATGACGGTGTGACAGCAGTGGTTTAAATGATGATATACCGTGGTCACCACTATAGGCATATTCAAAGCGATAGAGAACTACTTGATTATACCTGTGATTCCGGTTGGCATCTCTACTTTTGATGATGGTATTACACTCTAATACATATGACAAAAAAGATTGATTCTGTCATTACTATATATCAAACTATAGAGATATCACTTGCCATATAGTGTACACCGTAGTACATCACACATGACCTTCATTTCTAATATTTAACATTGAGTACATTGATTAACAATTATGCACTCTTCCACTTACCAATAGAGTGCTTTTGTACCTCCTTTTGATCCAATACTACCCTCAGCGAGCACTTTCTTGTAGTCAAACAGTCTACTGACCAATATACGCACATTCTCCTAAGAGCATATTGTGACCGATATACGCATCTTTTTCTAGGAGCGTTCTTGCTTATACCCTTCGTGTCACTCTATTTAGTGCATGCCTGCGGTTCCAGACATTACGTCTGTTATATGTCAATTGATGTTATCAAACATATAAGGTATCTACTTTTTTGACGTTTACGTTTTGCTCACAGTTACATTCTTCAACCTCTCCTAACAGAGAACTATGCACCCCGTGAACCCTCGGGTTCAGTTGTAGTTGTTTCTTTTTTCTGACCCAACGTCATCAGGCGGGGCCTCTGGCTGTGAAACACCGCTTTCAACGATGTTCAGGTGTGAGTTTTCGAGACTGCCCCTGGCGTTTCTGAGCATACTTTAAGCCTCGGCATTTGGCCATCAGGTACCTCAGGTTACAGTTCTTTAACCGCCCGGGGTACCGACGGAGAGGTAAGCAGCATTAACACGTTCATTTTAACAATTGTATACCTTATTCTAAGCCTTGATACGTTTTGCATTATCTCAATGGGTTTGTTGCAGTATGCATAACTTGTTTAAATAGCTATATGTTAGGCACATTGCACGTGGCTTAACTCGTATGCCCGTTTCTTTCGGCTACGAGCCCGCATTTGCTAAATTTGAGGTGTGGCATGCGTATACAAACGAATTTTAACACCTAACAAGCTTTGCACAACCCACGACATGTAAAGTCTCACAAGAACTCTTCTTTAGTTAGCCATATTCGGAATGGTCATACGGCTTTGCCCTTAGTAAGACCGGATATTTAATTAAACTATCCCCCTTTGATTGTGCAGTGGTTTGACAAAGTAAATCATGTTTATAATATCATGTATATTATACGTTGATTTCACTGTCACTGTTTTTTCAGGAGTTGTTATAAGATCATGCTTAGAAGACCACGTTCGGAACACGATTACTCCACTGTCGTACACCCTTTTTTCCAGATATGTATTCTTTGACCTTACCGAATACACATTTTTTATTTTAATAGGCCTTCGATCAGTTGCTAGTATATGTTATCATGCATATATTGTTTTGTCACCACCGTGAGAGTCGGTCAATAGGCATCCCCTTTTCTGTGACTGACTCGGCTAACAGGTTCCTAATTATATCTGAATATTGCATTCGTGTCTGATTGAATATTAACATATAGGTCTGACACTGGCAAATGTTCCCTTTTTCAGAGCGGTGCCTCCAGTCCTGAGCTGTTGCCAGGCTGAGGTGAGGTCTTTCACTCGTAAACAACAATACATTCACACAACCATGTATGTTTGCACGCTACAAAGCATATTGCTGATGAGTATATATGACTCACACCATTTTCCTGTCCTAATTATATTCTTAGACACAAGCATTTGATTTTCTTTTTCCCCTTTGTCTTTTCACTTGTTTATACCAGTTTATCGTTGTTCACCAAAAGTGAGACTACTGGTTTGTATGTTGCATCTGTTCTAAATTTCTCAACACTTAATTTCTAACAAATTTTAATAATTTTCACTGTATCACGTGTTGAAACGCATTAGCATTTGACATCTAGGTCCTGAAGAAGGCCACGACACCCGTGCGGATCACACTGGCAGAAACATGTAGACCTGTTTATTTGGACATGCAGTAAATATTTGTTATACTGCACATGCACTGTTTTTAATTCTGACACTAGCAGTGAGCCAATAAAGCTATTTTCACTCCTAGTAGTTAGTTTTAGTAGCACACATATCACTTGGTTAAGCAATTCCTTGCACTGTGCCCATTACCCAAACAGCTTAGTGTTTCACATCTGGAGGATCTTAGTATATCCTTTACAGAGTAAGAATTCAAACATCCCTGCGCTCCTCCCTCACAGTGAGTGGGTTGTAGCTCTTGGCGGTACTAGGTGTCCCCGCCAGGAGGAGAATCCCAGATGATGAAGCATGCCACCTTGGTGGGTGATGAGATTTCGTTCTAATTAAAGTACCTCTTCATTAGTGACTAGTTTTCTTTGCTCGTGTATTTTTATGGAGCTTTTCTAGCACGTTAGACCCGTGGATACTGTGTGTTTAAAACTAATAATGGGAAGAGAAGTCGGCCTAATGGCTAGGGCAGTTGACCTCGAATCTGGGGAACTGGGTTCGAGTCTTGGCAATGACGCTGAACATCCTATGATTCTGGACAAATCACTTAATCTCCCCGTGCCTAACAAAAATGAATGTGTCCTCATGTAATGCAACTGGTGCTATGTAAAGCGCTCTGATACCCGATTTGGGTCAAGTTTGCGCTATATAAAACTTCGTAAAAAAAAAATATATATATAATAATTCATCCATGCACACTAACAAACCGAGCATTCATTCATGTGTACTAACAAGCCAAGCATTAATCCATGCACACTACACTAACAAGCCAATCATTCATTCATGCACACTAACAAGCCAAGCATTCATTCATGCACACTAACAAACCAAGCATTTATCCAAGCATCTAACAAACCAAGCAGTTATCCATGGACACTCAGAAACCAAGCATTCATGAATGCACACTAATAAACCAAGCATCCATCCAAGCATCTAACAAATCAAGCATTCATCCAAGCATCTAACAAACCAAGGGGCAGATTTACAAGAAAGTGACGCATCTGTAGAGATGCGTCACTTTCCCTGCACCAACATGCCAAATCCTTACGTCACCATGGATGCACTGTATTTACAATATGGCGTCCATGGCGCAAGGATTGACAGATGCGTCAGAAATTCTGACGCATCTTTTGACGGAAATGTCACGCATAGCTGGAGTCGTGTCGTAAGCACGACGCAACTCCAGCAATGCTGAGGGCCGCCCTATGCCTAACATGCTGCGTCAATTCTTAAGCCTGCTTCAAGCAGGTGCAGGGTTTTGACACAGCATGGACGTAAAAGTGACTCAGTGAAATCTTGTAGATTTCACTGCGTCACTTTTACAGGACTTCCTGCGACGGAATGCCCACCCTGCATACATTAAACCTAACGCAGGTTTAATGTGGCGCAGGGCTTCACAACGTGACGCACCTCCCTAGATGTATTACAACAACAATTGATGGACGGAATGCTGACAATGCAGACATTCTCTCCCAGTCAAGAGATCTGGGTTAAATCCATCGTTCTTTTGCCCACTACACCACCCCAGTTTAGACATGGCCATATGCAAATCAGTCTTGACCCTGTGCCTCATGGGAACAGTCCAGCCCGAACTGCCAAGCCATGTCTTCCCTGGACCGGAATCAAGCATCCTAGGACCGGTTTCTGGCTATCAGCCGTCATCAGCCAGGATAGCTTGACTCCAGTGGCGTAGTGAGCACGGGTCCCACGTCTGGGAATACCCATCCCACTTAGGGCGAAAAGCGTTACAACAACAATTGATGGACGGAATGCTGACAATGCAGACATTCTCCCCCAGTCAAGAGATCTGGGTTAAATCCATCGTTCTTTTGCCCACTACACCACCCCAGTTTAGACATGGCCATATGCAAATCAGTCTTGACCCTGTGCCTCATGGGAACAGTCCAGCCCGAACTGCCAAGCCATGTCTTCCCTGGACCGGAATCAAGCATCCTAGGACCGGTTTCTGGCTATCAGCCGTCATCAGCCAGGATAGCTTGACTCCAGTGGCGTAGTGAGCACGGGTCCCACGTCTGGGAATACCCATCCCACTTAGGGCGAAAAGCGTTACAACAACAATTGATGGACGGAATGCTGACAATGCAGACATTCTCCCCCAGTCAAGAGATCTGGGTTAAATCCATCGTTCTTTTGCCCACTACACCACCCCAGTTTAGACATGGCCATATGCAAATCAGTCTTGACCCTGTGCCTCATGGGAACAGTCCAGCCCGAACTGCCCATTTGGCACCTCCCTAGATGTGTCACGTTGTAAATGGGCCGCAACTTTTACGCTGTCGCTGCGTGACAAGAGTGACGCAATGACGGTGCAAAAGTGATGCAAGGGGCTTGTAAATCTGCCCCCAAGCATTTTGCCATGCACACTACACTAGCAAGCCAAGCATTCATCCAAGCATCTAACAAGACAAGCATTCATCCATGCATCTAACAAACCAAGCATTCATCCATGCATCTAGCAAGCCAAGCATTCATCAATGCATCTACCAAAGCAAGCATTCATCCATGTATCTAACAAACCAAGCATTCATCCATGCACACTAACAAACCAAGCATTCATCCATGCACACTAATAAATCACGCATTCATCCAAGCATCTGATAAACCCGTGCCCAGCTGCACCAACCTTGTAATCCAAGTCCAATAGGAGTGATAGAAGTTTTCAATCTTCATCGAATTTACAGTGATTCTTAAACTAACACACTATAGATTAACAGTGGACCCAGGGCACAGGAAGTATGACAAGAGAGTCTACCGGACACACTGGATATTGTCACACTGTCTGGGTGCACAGGGAGTCCTAATTTGTACAGCAGGAACAGTTCAGAGGTTTGAAAATGAGAGACTTGACATTTACGGCCGTGACGTTGGCTGTCATGGCTTAAAGCCTCACACACCGCCACTTCAGAAACGCAAGGCTGCACCATATTAACAAGGATATATTGCAGCCTTCCGCCCCCCCCTGCGCTGGCGCTGTTTCGCAGCTTAACACCAATGCAGGCACCCCTGCACCAGAGTGCAAGGGTGTCTGCGTGCAGGGGAGGGTTGTTTGTGTGCAGGAAGGTCCCACTTCCTGCACATAAACAATGTTTAAATACCGTTTTGTCACTTCTATGTGTGCTGCTTAATGCATCACACATGGAAGTTACAAAATGTCTTTTTTTTAAAAAAGATTGTTTATGTGCAGGAAGGGACATCTTCCTGCACATAAACAATCCAAGGTGTTTAGCTTTTTGCATGTGTGCTACAAAAGCATTTCTCCTTGTTTCGCCATGTTAAGATCAGGTTTTCCCTGGTCTTAATTTGGGCGGTGCCTCCTATTTATGCCTCCCTTGTGAATGACAGTGTCAGAATCAATGGGGGGAACGCCCACCGCAACACCCACTGCCCACCCCTTTCACGCTAAGCATAGCATGAAAGGGGGCCTTGTAAATAAGGCAGTGCCCCTATCATCACGGGAATGTCAGAAAAAGTGATGTTCCCGTGGCGATAGGGGCTTGTACACATGCCCCTCAGTATGGTTATGTTCCACCTTAGACGGTATCTTCTAATACTGTAGTTTCTCTGCTAGCAGCCTCTGTATTTCCATCTTTCTGTTTTGAAATGAAACTGGGTAAATTTTCTGAGCTGTTATGAAATTAAGGTTAATCATATTATAATTGCGAATACCACTCCGGGTTACTAAATGTTGTGAACAACCCTCCCTGATACGTAATTACTCTCTGTGGCCACTCTTCCATCCAATATGTCTAGTTGGTAGTTCAGCACATGCAATCAGTGGGTATTTCAGAGATTAACACATTTCCCCTTGTTAACACCTGCTTCAAGGAGGTGTTATTTGTGATGCTAGGCCTGGTCTGGCTAGCTTAGCAGATCAGGTTTTGAGTTAAAACCTAAGGGCGTTTGTTTTGATCTGCTCAAAGTATGCCCTAATAACACTCCCTTGATGCAAGGCGACACAAAGTGACGCAAATCAGCGCAAAGCTCTTTTTGCACTCGAAAACGGGCACTTGCCCAGCACAAAATAGCTTTTGCAGTGGGAGCGCCATGCGAATGAATAGCTTTGCATCACTTTTCATCATTTTACGATAGTGCAAAGCTGGAGCACATCTGGGGGGTGGTAAGAATAACAAGATGCAAATAAGCTTCAAAAACCTAGGGATGACCCTTAATGCAAATAAATAAAGTGAAACCTAGAGTCAGTAATCCTAAGGAACGGCTCCTGATGGACATGAATGATGGTCAAGTCTGTCTCCTTGTGCGCCTGGAGCGAGAAGACTTCTCTGGTTCAAAGGAGGCCTTGTGTCAGCTTCGTGGAGAGCAGGCGCCCCATATTTAAACTTCTAACAGCAAGCCCCCTATGACACAACAACTTACAGCATTGCACTCTCCCAGCCACTGCAAGGGAGGCTCCAGGAACCTGATGTTCATAAAGAATCACCATATGCAAATCTGTAAGCTTCTGAAATGTGCATGGTCAGCCCACTTCTCTCTTCCTCTCATAACCTCAATATTAACACTTCCTCCCACTCTAGTCTGGGGTCTGAGGGAAGAGGAACATCAGTGGTAGAATCAAGAGACTTCAAACACATTCACAACAAGCACTGGCAAAGCTCACAGATCTGGCCTTAATGAGTTAATAATGGCAGGGTGGCAGGCTCAAATGTGCAACCACACACGCCCTCCCTCTGTGCAACCTGCCTCCTTTCCTGCCTCCCATGTCTGTGCCCTGCGTGTCCTCCACACAGCTTGTGGTGCTGCTGTTCTTCCTTCCATGAGGCTGCAGTGACGCTGCCATCCAAGGAGTGAGGTCAGGAATCGCCCCTCTTAGATCACGACTGATCATCTGACTTACCATGTAGTAAAACCTTTCTATCCGAGCTCAGGAAAGCAAGGACATTGGTGCCCCCCAGATGGTACCTCTGCCTCCCTCCTGCCCAGTCTATCGTACCTCTCTTTAGGGCTTGTTTTCTATCTACCTATCCCTCCTTTATATTCCCCTCTCACTCCTTTGACATTTCCTTCCCCCTAGCTCTCATGTTCTCCAACACTCCCTAAAACCTTACTTGCCTCTTTACCGCCCTCTTTCCCTGCCACTTCCTCTTTCCACGCCTCTACTTGTCTATCTCACCTTTTTCTATTTACCATACATCTCTCCATCCTTCACGTATCTCCCTTCTCACATCTCTCTCTACCTCCCTTCTCCTTCTTCCACACATACAATGCAACAGGATTTATAAAGCGCTCAGCGGCTTCCCATGAAGCGTCCTGGCGCTAGCGTCAAGGTTCGAAAGAACTAATAAGCATCCAGATCACAAGACACAGACCTAAGCATTGAAAAGAAATATCTACAAGATTCTCCTAAAACTGATTCAGAGGGGCGAAATGAAGTCGATTCGGGAAGGAGTTCCAGAGTTTAACAGTTAGAAACACAAAGGACCTTCCCCCTCTTCTTGCTTTGCGAACCCTAGGACTTTGCAGGAGCTTTAGACTTCAAGGACCTACACTGACCATAGGCCTTCAGCCTTCTTCTTAGGTACATCTTTCTGTGCATTTCTCATTGCCAGCCACGGCTCTTCCACTATGGTGGAGGAGCATCGCCCCCCCTTCCAGCTGCCTCAAAACAGGGGGAAAGGAAAAGTAAAATGATAGTAAACACATTTTATATTTCCTTTCCTGACCGAGCCTTTGGGGGCGGGGACAAGGGGATAACAGTCACTGGAGGGGGAGTGGCCCGCCCTGTTATCAGTGCGCATGCAGGTTTCGCCGGCCGTCTCAGGATGGCCAAACTAACATGCGCAGTGAAGCTGTCTCCAACCCAAGCTGCATTACCGGGTTGGAGACAGCAGGCACAAGCTCCCAGTCTCACTGGAAGTGCAAAATCAGGGCCCTCCGGCCAATCCTGACACTGGTCTCATGTATGAGAGCAGCATCAGGATAGGCCGCAGGGGCGTTTGGGAGACCGTGCCTGCAGTGGACTGGAGTAGAAGAGCGTGCTACGGCTGGCCGCAGGTACGTTATTTCTTTACATTTATTTCTGTATTTTATTTGTTGTCTGTTGTCCCCCCAAACCCTTCCTCCCCGCCCCTACTGCTCATTGTGTCTCTGTCCTTGTCTTGTCTCATGCCCTATCCCTTTCCCTCTTACTCAGAAGAGCATAAGGTCACTTTCTAGACAGGGAAGTATACTCTTAGGAAGAAGAGAGGAGGGGAAAACAAGGAAAGAGAATTATTGAAAAAATTGTAGATTTCACCTAATCAATGGTAGAAAATCATCAAAGAAGTGCTTTGACTTTCAGTGTTGCAGTGAGAATATCTGTAGTGATTTATGATTGTGAATGTACAGTTCCAAGTGTTATGTGCCTATTGTACAATGCTGCATAGAGCAGGATATGAAGACGATCTCATATTAACTAAAGGCTCTGCTATTCCTGACCTATTATGATGCCTTATGATGCACCCCATGCAGACTGGGGCCACCCACCAAGCCTCAGCACCATTGTGGAACTCCACCTACCACCTGTACAGACCTAAAGAGATAACTTATGCGGGAAGGGTTGGACCACCTCATCCATGAGTATGAGCAGTGGCGGCCACCACAAAATTCAAGTGGGGGGCAGGGGAGGGGGAGACGGAATGAGGGAAATAAGTATAATGAAATACAAAATCCTTACTTGTCCCGATGCTGCCGGCCGCCTCAGTGCTCCTGTTCTCTCATGATGATGTCCCAGCAATCCCTGGGACACAGCACAGGCTGCCCACCCAATCCCGGTGCTGCTCTCAACACAATGAGAGCTGCGCCAGCATTGGTCTGAGGGGCTTGGTTTGCCACTCAGACAGTGCCTGGGAGTCTGTGCTGCTTCTCCAAACCAGCACTGCAACACAACTGGGTTGGAGAAACCTAAGTGTGCATGATGGTTTGGCCCGCCTAAGACCGTCTACCGTCGACCGTGCACTACTCCTCCCCTGCTGGCTGTGAGAACAGCCAAGCCCGTCCCGCCCAGACTTGGCTGAGTCTAGAGGCTAACTGGAAAAATAAAATGATAATAAAAGCCATTTATGATCATTTTATTTTTCCCGTTTCCCTCGGCTGGCTCTCAGCTGGGAGGGTGATGCTCCTTCTCAATCGCAGAGGAGCCGCTGCTGAGTATGAGTCTCCTGCGCGCCACGGTAAGTGCTTGAAAATGGCCTAGCAGCAAAGTATGGTTGAAGGTGAGTCTATTTTACACCCTGTGAATGGTGCAGAGTGAGATCATTGAACACCGCATGAAGGATCCCAGAGGAGAGCATTAAACACCGCACGAAGGATCCCGGATGAGATAATTGAACACCGCACGAAGGATCCCAGAGGAGAGCATTAAACGCCACACAAAGGATTCCGGATGAGACAATTAGACACCGCACGAAGGATCCCGGATGAGACCATTGAACACCACACAAAGGATCCCATAGGAGAGCATTAAACACCTCACCAAGGATTTCAGATGAGATCATTAAACACCACACAAAGGATCCCGGATGAGATCATTGAACACTGCATGAAGGATCCCAGAGGAGAGCATTAAACACCACACCAAGGATTCCAGATGAGATCATTGAACACCACACGAAGGATCCTGGATGAGATCATTGAACACTGCACGAAGGATCCCAGAGGAGAGCATTAAACACCACAGGAAGGATTCCAGATGAGATAAATGAAAACCGCACGAAGGATCCTGGATGAGATCATTGAACACTGCATGAAGGATCCCAGAGGATCGCATTAAACACCACACCAAGGATTCCAGATGAGATCATTGAACACCACACAAAGGATCCCGGATGAGATCATTGAACACTGCACGAAGGATCCCAGAGGAGAGCATTAAACACCACACCAAGGATTCCAGATGAGATCATTGAACACCACACGAAGGATCCCGGATGAGATCATTGAGCACCGCACAAAGGATACCATAGGAGAGCATTAAACGCCACATGAAAGATCCCAGATAAGATCATTGAACACCGCACAAAGGATCCCAGAGGAGAGCATTAAACACCACACAAAGGATTCCCAATGAGACCATTCAACACAGGACAAAGGATCCCAGATGAGACCATTGAACACTGCACAAAGAATCCCAGAGGAGAGCATTACAAACCACACAAAGGATTCCAGATAAGACCATTAAACACCACACGAAGGATCCCGGATGAGACCATTGAACACCACTCAAAGGATCCTGGATGAGACCATTGAACATCACATGAAGGATCCCAGATGAGACCATTGAACACTGCACGAAGTATTCCAGATGACACCATTGAATACCGCACGAAGGATCCCAGATGAGACCATTGAACACCGCAGGAAGGATCCCAGATGAGACCATTGAACACTGCACGAAGGATCCCGGATGAGACCATTGAACACCACACGAAGGATCCCAGTAAGACCATCGTACACCACACAAAGGATTCCAGATGAGACCATTGAACACCGCACAAAGTATCCCAGATGAGAGAATTGAACACCACACAAATTATACCAGATGAGATCATTGAACATAGCATGAAGGATACCGGATGAGACCATTGAACACCGCACAAAGGATCCCAGAAAAGACCATTGAAAACCACACGAAGGATCCTGGATGAGACCATTGAACACCACACGAAGGATCCCAGATGAGACCATTGAACACCGCATGAAGGATCCTGGATGAGATCATTTAACACCGCACAAAGGATCCCAGAGGAGAGCATTAAACACCACAAAAAGGATTCCCAATGAGACCATTGAACACTGCACAAAGAATCCCAGAGGAGAGCATTAAAAACCACACAAAGGATTCCAGATGAGATCCTTGAACACCACACAAAGGATCCCGGATGAGATAATTGAGCACTGCACAAAGGATCCCAGAGGAGAGCTTTAAACACCACATGAAGGATTCCAGATGAGACCATTCAACACAGCATGAAGGATCCCAGAGGAGAGCATTAAACACCACACAAAGGATTCCAGATAAGACCATTAAACACCACACGAAGGATCCCGGATGAGACCATTGAACACCACTCAAAGGATCCTGGATGAGACCATTGAACATCACACGAAGGATCCCAGATGAGACCATTGAACACTGCACGAAGTATTCCAGATGACACCATTGAATACCGCACAAAGGATCCCAGATGAGACCATTGAACACCGCAGGAAGGATCCCAGATGAGACCATTGAACACTGCACGAAGGATCCCGGATGAGACCATTGAACACCACAAGAAGGATTCCAGTAAGACCATCGTACACCACACAAAGGATTCCAGATGAGACCATTGAACACCGCACGAAGGATCCTGGATGAGACCATTGAACACCACACGAAGGATCCCAGATGAGACCATTGAACACCGCATGAAGGATCCTGGATGAGACCATTAAACAGCGAACGAACGATCCCGGATGAGAGCATTGAACACCACACGAAGGATCCAAGATGAGACCATTGAACATAGCACAAAGGATTCCAGATGAGAGTATTGAACACCGCACAAAGGATCCCAGATGAGACCATTGAACACCGCACAAAGGATCCCAGATGAGACCATTGAACATAGCACGAAGGATCCCAGAGGAGAGCATTGAACACCACACAAAGGATCCCAGATGAGAACATTGAACATAGCATGAAGGATCCCGGAAGAGACCATTGAACACCGCACAAAGGATCCCAGAAAAGACCATTGAAAACCACACGAAGGATCCTGGATGAGACCATTGAACACCGCACGAAGGATCCTGGATGAGACCATTGAACACCACACGAAGGATCCCAGATGAGACCATTGAACACCGCATGAAGGATCCTGGATGAGACCATTAAACAGCGAACGAACGATCCCGGATGAGAGCATTGAACACCACACGAAGGATCCAAGATGAGACCATTGAACATAGCACAAAGGATTCCAGATGAGAGTATTGAACACCGCACAAAGGATCCCAGATGAGACCATTGAACACCGCACAAAGGATCCCAGATGAGACCATTGAACATAGCACGAAGGATCCCAGAGGAGAGCATTGAACACCACACAAAGGATCCCAGATGAGACCATTGAACATAGCATGAAGGATACCAGATGAGACCATCGAACACCAAACGAATGATCCCAGATGAGTGCATTAAACACCACATGAAGGCTCCCATATGAGACCATTGAACATTGAACGAACGATCCTGGATGAGAGCATTGAACATAGCACGAAGGATCCCGGATGAGAGCATTGAACACCAAACGAATGATCCCAGATGAGAGCACTGAACAGCACATGAAGGATCCTGGATGAGAGCATTGACCATCGCACAAAGGATCACTGAGGAGAGCATTGGACACCACATGAAGGATCCCAGATGAGACCATTGGACATAAGACGGAAGATCCCGGATGAGAGCATTAAACACCAAACAAATGATCCCGGATGCGAGCATTGAATACCACACGAAGGATCCCAGATAAGATCATTAAACACCGCACGAAAGATCCCCAAGTAGAGCATTGAACACCACACAAAGGATCCCAGATGAGACCATTGAACACCAAACGAACAATCCCAGATGAGAGCATTGAACACCACACGAAGGATCCTGGGTGGGACCATTAAACACCGAATGAACGATCCCGGATGAGAGCATTGACCACCACATGAAGGATCCCAGATGAGACCATTGAACATAGCATGAAGGATCCCGCATGAGACCATTGAAGGCCGCAGGAAGGATCCCAGTTGAGACCATTGAACACCACATGAAGGATCCCAGATGAGACCATTGAACACTGCATGAAGGATCCCAGAGGAGAGCATTGAACACCACACGAAGGATCCCAGATGAGACCATTGAACAGAGCACGAAGGATCCCGGATGAGAGCATTGAACACCGATCGAAGGATCCCAGATGAGACCATTGAACACCGTACAAAGTATCCCGGATGAGAACATTGAACACCGCAAGAATGATCCCGGATGCGAACATTGAACACCACACGAAGGATCCCAGATGACACTATTGAACATTGTAGGAAGGATCCCGGATGAGAACATTGAACACCACACAAAGGATCCCAGATGACACCATTGAACACTACATGAAGGATCTGGGATGAGACCATTAAACACTGCATGAAGGATCCATCGTAGCTTCTGGGAATGGTCCTCAGTGAAGTCACTGCACGTCCTATGAGTAGTTGTAGGTATGTCCTTTGTACACAATGAATGGTCTCGGTGAGACTGCTACACGCCTCATGAACAGTGCAAATGAGACCATTTTACAGCCAGAAAATGATCTTCAAGAGTCCATTGTACACACTCTGAGTGGTACCAGGCATGTCCGTCATATACACCAAGGCCAAATTATGAGTTATTCACACAACTGTAAGTAAGCCACAGTTTTCACATGCAGATTTTTAAGGTGAGAAAACACCGACCCAAAATTCCTTTGGCTTAATCACAATGAGAAACAGACTGGACCCATTATCCAGAAGTCCACAGCCCCCAACCAAGGTGTGGAGGGAGAATTAAATACTCCTCCTTGACAAGCAGGAGCGTCCCTTTCTCTCATCCACACTCTCTACTTTGCGCTCTCCCCAACACCCCTGCCCTCCTTCCACCTCACACCGACTGCTCTGAATATAATTACCACCTGTTTACATTGTGTAGAAAACACCATGGAAAATCTGTACGGGATTCTGACTGGTAAATCTGGGGTAGCAAAGTTATTCTCCACTCTTTGTGTGTGTGTGTGAAATTGAATCTCTAGTTCATGGAGATTTGTACAATGTCCAAGTAGGGACCACAATCCTAGTCAGGGTAAGTCAGATACACAACCAAAATTAACCTGTGCTCACCCTCTGGTAGCCTGGCACAGAGCGGTCAGGCCTAACTTAAGAAGCAATGTGTAGAGTATTTGAGCAACACTTTAATTACAGTAAGACAATGGAAATGCCACAAAAAGACTCCACACTAGTTTAGCAAAATCGAGAATATTTATCTAAGTAAAACAAGGCCAAAGCAACAAAAATCCAATAAGTAGAACGTGAGATATGAATTTTTAAACAATAAACTAAATATAGTGTTTAAAAGCCAAAAGCACTTAGCGGTTGCTTGAAGTCATGCTGGACTAAGGTAAATCCAAAGTTCAGGCTGACCACAATGGAGGGCTGGCCGGCTGTAGAATCCATGCAGGACTCGCTAAAAAAGTACCTTGGATGGAGCAACTGCCGTCATTGAAGACTTGATGTGTTGGTTCCGATCCACACAGTCAGGTAGATGCGTCAGGTCGAGCCTTGCAATCGGGTCCCGCATCGTCATCTAATCCCTCACGATGAAGGCGCTGCCTTGTTATTGAACCCCGCAGTCTAGTCCTGTGTACGTGTCCAACTGCTTACGATTCAGGAACTGTGTCTCCATCAAGCCTCACAGCAGGGTCCTGTGTCAAGCCGTGCATGGATGTCCTAGAATCAGCACCGCGTCTACATCAAAGAGCACTGCATCGGTTCTGATCAGCACAAGCTCCTCAGTGCGACAATGTTTCTGAAAAAACAGCTGCAGAATCCACTTTCAAGGCCCAGGAGTGAGTTGGCACCTCCTGGCAGGGCAGGACTCACAGTTGGCAGACTCCAGCAGCTCATGGCAGGGCATGACTCAAAGTTGGCAGACTCCAGCAGTTGATGCAGGGTTGTAGGAAGTCTTTGATGGCCCTGAGACTTCAAAACAGAGACAGGCCAGCAAGCCCTTGGAGAAACTTGGGTTCAAGGATGTAGAGAGCAGTTCGAGTCCTTTTCACTCCCTGGCAAGAAGCAGCAGGCCAACACAGAAAAGCAGGTACCAAAGTGGCAGTCCCTCCCACAGCACAGCAGTTCTTCTACATGGCGGAATGTCCTTAGTGCCAGAAGCCTTCTACTTTTATGGTGTCAGAGGTCCAGAACTTATTTCTCATTTGACCTTTGAAGTAGGGAAACTTCAAAAGATGCTTTGGAGTGCACAAAGCCATGCCTTTCCTGCCCTGGCCCCAGACTCACTGTGGAGGGTATGCAACCCTTTGTGTGGGGTCAGGCACAGTACATGTCCTACTTTTTAAATACTCTGCACCCTGCAATTAGGGCTGCACAGGGCCTACCTTAGTGGTGACTTATATGGTGCACAGTTAAAATATCAAGTTTTTTATATCGACCTACATTTTTATCGAGTTCGAAATATCGGAGGGATAGAATATCGACAGCAAGAATATCGGTGACCAGACTATCGACCTTAAGATAAGTAATATCGTTTTTATTAATATCAAAGTAAGTAATATCCTTTGCAATAATTTAGATGTCATTAATATCGACATTTATGTTAGTGTTATGTATTTTAGTATGTATTTTATATGTATGTGTTTAACATTTTTTGCAGTGTTTTTTATTTATTTTTAAATATTTGTATTAAATGTTTAGAAGTTATTAATTTTTTTTAAAGTTAAGTTTGCGTTTTAGTATTGTAACGGGTTTTGGGTTTAAAGGGGAATAGGGTGGGAAGAGGTGTGGTGCAGCGGCCAGGGTGCCTGACTCCGGACTACGGGGTTCACGGTCCGATTGCCGTCGGCAGGTTAGCCCAGCACCATGTGACTCTGGGCATTAGCTCGCTTAATCTTCCCGACGGCCCCCAGCGCTGGGACATGACTTCAGAGGTAGCTGTGCGCTTTACAAATACTGGTATTTCAAGTGATTGAATCATACTAAATTAATAAAAAAAAATTTTTTAAATGATTAATTATTTTAAATTAAATATTTTGTGTTTTAGTTCCGTAGCGACTTGTGGGTTTATAGGGGAATAGGGTGGGAATTAATTTAATAAAATTAAGTAATTCATATTTTTTATTTATTTGTATTGATAATTTATTTATGTTTAATTAATTATTAACTGGTAATTGGTGGGTTGTGTGTTTATTGGGGTATAGGGTGGGAAGTAATTCATTATAAATAAGTAATTATTAATTTAAATGTATTGGTATTTTTTAAGTTTAATTAATTATTAATTGGTTAATTGATATAGTTTATTAATTGTTTTAAATTATTTTATGAGTGTATTATGTGTTTATAGGGGAATAGGGTGGGAAGTAATTTATTGTTAGTTAAGTAATTATTTTTTATTGGGTTTTTATGGGTAATTAATTATAAATGTTTTACTTAATTTAAAACAAAAACATAAGTAATAAGTATTTTAATTTAAACCCCCTGCTATCCAACACTTTCCCTACAGTTATACTTTCTGGAGTGGGAATAATAATTTTTAACCCTACGCTATCCAATACTTTCTCTACTGTTGCACTCTCTGGAGTGGGAATAGTAATTTTAACTATTACGCTATCCAACACTTTCCCTACTGTTGCACTCTCTTGAGTGGGAATAGAAATTTTAACTATTACGGTTTCCAACACTTTCCCTACTGCGGCACTCACTGGAGTGTGAATAGTAATTTTAACCCCTACGCTATCCAACACTTTCCCTACTGTTGCACTCAGTGGAGTGGTAATGATAATTTTTACCCCTACGCTATCCAACATTTTCCGTACTGTTCCACTGTTTGGAGTTGGAATAGTAATTTTTATCCCTACGCTATCCAACACTTTCCCTACTGTTGCAATTACTGTAGTGGGAATACTAATTTTTTCCGCTACTCTACCCAACACTTTCCCTACTGTTGCACTGTTTGGAGTTGGAATAGTAATTTTATTCTCTCTGCTATCTAATCTTTTTTGTATTATTTTAGTTAATGTAGTATATAATTAATTTAAAAAAGATTAAAAATAAAAACAAATTTTTAATTTGTTATATATATTTATTTAATTTTTATTTATATTATTGTTTTATGTGTATAGATGTATTTATAATTTATAAGATATTTTTAAACAATTTACAAGTTATTAAAATAATTATTAAAAAATAATAATAAGTATATATATATATTATATATGTATATGTTTAATTTATTTTTACATTATATATATTACTTATAATTTTTAAACATTTTACAATATTTTTAACTATGCTTATTTTAATTATATGTATTATTAACTTTATTTTACATTATTTTTTAAACTTTAAAAAAAAAAACGATATTTTTAACATCGTACGTTTTTTTCTCTATATATTTTTGTACCCACCATGATGTAGATAGAATGTCGTTTTTCTTGACGTCGATATTCTTGCGTCGATATTTCTGTAGGTCGATATTCTGACTCTCGATATTCTGTCGGTGATTCGACACAGGCTCTGCAGTGACAGGCCTGAGCCATGTTTAAAGTTCTACTTAAGTGGGTGGCTCAATCAGTGGTGCAGGCGCTCGAGTGGCATTTGGCATTGGGCACAGGTAGGGCACTTTACTAGGGACTTCTATGTAAACTAAATATCCCAATTGTGAATAAGCAAAAGTTGCAATGTTTAGAGCACAGAGCACATGCACTTTAGCACTGGTTAGTAGTGGTAAAGTGCCAAGAGTCCTAACACCAGCAAAAATGAAAGTTAGCAACACAAGACGTCAGAAGCAAAAATTCAGGGGAAACCACGCCAAGGATGCCGGGGCTAACTGTGTGGATTCACAATTGGATCCATTTTGTGGCGATTCCAACACAACCAAAGTTCTGGCCACACAAAATCTGCACATGTATTTTCTCCTCACACGCGGTTGACATTACTGATTCCAGGACAGCTGCTAATAAATCATCTCAGAAATCGATGTCCACATTAAGCCTTTCACCACGGGGAGGGTGGGGGTGCGTTAGGTAGTGGCCATGCGGTCGATATTTGGGTGCCCCTCCACCCCCTTAAATCTCAGGCTGACTTTTATTTTCCTACTGTTCTCCCAAGGTGTTGTGCACTTCTGTGTCTTTGTTCATGGTGCAGATATTGTCAGCGCTGAAGGGATCACGTGGGTCAAGGGTCGCGTGTGCCCAGATGGGTATTCTTTCTGCCTCTGGAATGGGCAAAGTGTGAGGTCAGCAAGAGGGGGGCGGGGCATGAGCTGTGTGGAGCTGAGCAGGCAGGGTGCACAGTCATTCTTCACCTGAGCACGGCCTCAAATAAATCTCGGAGACTTCGGGGCCAGTTAGAGCATTGAACCAAGGGCCACCAGAGTGTCTGGAAACACAGCACAAGTCCAGAAGGTGCTCATGATTACACAAAGGATTCCATTCTGATATAATCTTAACATAAACATGTGATTAAGACAGAGCCAAAGAGGCCACAGTCTAGCAACCAGGTTAAGAAATCAAACATGTGTTACTCCTGCATTAATCATGCAGTGTATCTATTATCACTGGTGCACAGATACCTAGACAGTTTACGTCAGCCACTGGAGCAGCACCACGCCCAGGCTTTGGGTAGCAGCACGTGCCTTGTGTTTACCTTCCTGCAGATTAGAGTCCAGGCAGCCCCCTGGACCCCGCTGTGCCCGGCTAAGGACTGGCCTCTCCAAAAGGCATTTCTTCTTCAATGGATTCAGATGTCTGTAATTGGGACACCAACCAGAGCGGTGGGTCACTTCCACCCATATCATGAAGATCCCACAGCTCCACTGTCCTGCCTTTGACTCAGTCTGAAGATCGCACAGCTCCGCTCTCCTGGCTTTGACTCAGAATGAAGATCGCACAGCTCCACTGTCCTGTCTTTGAGTCAGCCTGAAGATCGCACAGCTCCACTGTCCTGTCTTTGACTCAGTCTGAAGATCGCACAGCTCCGCTCTCCTGCCTTTGACTCAGCCTGAAGATCGCACAGCTCCACTGTGTGTCTTTGACTCAGTCTGAAGATTGCAGCTCCACTGACCTGTCTTTGACTCCGACTGAAGATTGCACAGCTCCACTGACCTCTCTTTGACTCAGACTGAAGATCGCAGAGGTCCACTCTTCTGTCTTTGACTCAGCCTCGTCCTCTGTCTTTTGCACGTACCATTGGTATCTGTTCCTATTTCTAGTTCCTTATATTAGCTATCTGTGCAAGCACGCTTTTGTTACTGTATCTAAACCAGCCCTACTGTCCTCTCATTGACTCAGCCTGAATAGCGCACATCTCCACTCTCCTGTCTTTAACTCATACTGCAGATCGTACAGCTCCACTGTCCTGTCTTTGACTCAGTCTGAAGATCGCACAGCTCCACTGACCTGTCTATGACTCAGCCTTATCCTCTGTCTTTTGAATGTACCATTGGTATCTGTTCCTATCTCTAGTTCTTTTTCCCTATGTGTACAAGCACACTTTAGCTACTGTATCTGAACCAGCCCTTCCTGCACCTCTCCTAACCAAACCACCAAGCTGTATAATGTAACATGTGTGAAGCGCACGTTTACCCAAAAGAGCATGTTGGTGCTGAATAACAGATGTTTATTGATACACAGCTCAATAGTACTTATTTTATTGACCTCGGAAGGATGAAAGGCTGAGTGGACCCACCAGAATCTGAACCTGATCTACCTGATCTCTGTCTGATCTCGGCCTGTTCTCTGCCTGGTCTCCTGATCTCAGCCTGATCTTTGCCTGGTCTCCTGATCTCTGCCTGATCTCTGCCTAGTCTCTGTCTGATCTCTTGATCTCTTACTGATCTCTGCCTGATCTCCTTATCTCTGCCTGATCTCTACCTAGCCTCTGCCTGATGTACTTTTACATTTTCTTGCTATTCACAAACATTCCTAGTGCTCCTGGGAAGCTCAGGAGGCCTTTTCAGCAGCTCCTGGTGCCACTGAACCCAGATCTCCACGGAGGTGAACTTTGTACACAGAAAGAGGATGGAAATGGGGTGCCTGTGCAAATGCACAGTTTTTCTTCCAATTGTAGCAAATGTTGTCATCTACAGTCAAACCCAGTCTGGGGGTGATCCATCCCCTCCCCCCCTGGAAAGGGAGTTTCTCATGCTTTGCCTATTTCCAGAGAGTGTACCCACATATTCATAATGTGTACCGTGAGATATAAGCTAATGTCTCTCCAAATGACTTTAAAGTGGTTGCAATTTGGCATAGTGTAGGTTTAGTTGGTGATGACGGTAAGTAACCCTGGCCGTAGTTCGTGTAGTAGCGCTACGCGTAGCTACGCAAAGTGCACTTTGCACCACGCGAGATACGCATAGCACTACGCGAACTGCATAGTACGCTGTTCGCGATGATTGCACAGTGCCGGATGCTTGTCCGCACTGTGCAATCATTGAAAACGGCATCTTGCACAGTGCGAGGTGTCGTTTTCTGTCGCTCGAGTAGATTTTTACTCGAGCTGCAACTTTCTCAACGCGGACTGGTGGTTTCTCATTGCGAGCGGTTCCGAGCATACGCGACCACTCGCAATGAGAAACCTGACCTCCCCGCGTTGAGAATCTCGCCGGGAGGTTTATTTTCCACACTAGCGATCAGCAACTTGATGTTGCTGATCGCGAACGAGGAAAAAGTCTCAACGGGATGTAATTTTGCTTGCTCGCGGTCGCCAACTTGATGTTGAGGACTGCGAGCGAGCAAAAAATGCCAACTACGCTACGCTACGTGATTTTGCACTGTGCTACGTGCAATTTGTGCAACTACGCACACTGCGCGAGCGTAGCGTAGTTGTCCGCCCAGGGTTAATGGTAAGTATCTGTTGGTGTTTAAGAAATGTACTCATTTGGACAACTTCATACGGCAGTTTCGTTCTGAAACAAAGTATCTATTTAGGCGGATGTGAGGGTTAGACCCACTCTAGGTTAACACTGTGTAGGTGCTACAGGCGCGAGAGCAGATCTCGCCAGGGAACGCTACGCGAGCGCTGAGATGAAGGGATCATTGATTTGTGATTAAGACTTTGATCGTTCTATAAATTCCCATGAGCCACCGCTTCTAACTTGTAGCTTGGAGACCCCGGTAGCCGTGCTTGTCTCTTCAACCTATGTCACGCGGATGAATGGACCAACTCAACCAGACCTGGCTAACTTGCTTAGAACCTCTTAGAATCTGATGTATTAGTGGTCATGGTTAGCATGGCTGCTTTTGATGTCAAGTGGCCCATCTCTGTCTATTACTTATAGATGCGATAGGTAACCAGTCAGACTACTAGTGATTGTCTTTGTAGTATGATTATGGGCGTTCTGGTCTCACCACGGGCATTTATTCTGTCCCAGATGATGGGCGAATGCTCAAATTCTACTATTTAAAAAAAAAAACACCAGCAGACCCACTTGCACAGTCAAATCATAGGCCAAACTTAAAATTTGCGTTTGAGGGAAAAATATTAGAAAAAGATATTCATTGACAATTGATGAAGCATTTGGGGGTCGATAAAGTGCTTGGTAAATCACATGTGGGTTTCAAACCACTCTGCTGCACTGAGACCGCTCTTGTGTCAGTTTTGGGTGACTTCAGGATGCTACAAGATGGAGGATGCAGCGCGGACTTGATGCTGTTAGATCTTAGCGCTGCCTTTGATACGCCTTGCCTAGCGTTCGCCGCCAAAGACTGTGGATGACTCACCTTTATCCAATCCTTCCTGAGCGGTGAGAATGGGAAATCTTTCCTCTTGTTTAATGTCTCTGTCTCTCCCTTGGTTTCATTGATAAAAGGATATGGTCAGTCACTTGTGTCATGGTAGCCAGCTTGATTTTCAGTGGTGGGTGAACCTAAATACCGCCTCAAACTTGCATGACTGTGAGTGTGGCGATGAAGTGAACGTGTGCCAGCGCTCTGAGCGGAATAGTGATAAGAAGGACTTATGTTTTGGAAAGTTGACTGTCACCAATACATCAAATTGATGCCCTTGGATTTAGGCGACCCTCCAACTGGGGTGTCTGAAGCAAAATATTTGGGGGTGATGACTGACAATAATCTTTCCATGGATAAACCTATCAATGAGGTTTCAGCTTCCTGTTCCCTATATTTAAGGATCCTGGTTAAAGCACCTGCAATGCCTCATCAACAGACTCAAAAAAAGGTGGTCCATCCACTGTTCTAATGGGCTTGGACTGCTCTAATACTCTATACTCGGGGCTGTCACGCGGCCACTAGATCGCTGGCAGGGGTCCGCCATGGTGAGTCCGCGGCTCCTATATTGAAGACTTTCCATTGGTCACTGGTTGATAAAACAATCCAATTCAAACCGGCTTCTAACTCTGTCTCATAGGACCCACTACAAGGTGATTCCGAAATTATAACAGAAATTTTAGACCTATTCCCTTGACATCCCTTTACGGTCTGTTAATGCTTTCCTATTCACTGTCCGTAGAAGGACCTAGATCCGTGAAGGCGGGAAATCATTCTCCTCTTTGGCGCCCAAAAGTAAATCACCCTCACGCCTCCATTTAAGGGGTGAAGGCAAACATTTAAAGTTTCACAAAGAATTGAAGACTAGGGGGCAGATTTACAAGGTGGCAATAAAAAATGATCGCCGCTTTTGCGGCTGTTTTCGGCCGAAAAGCGGCGATAATTTTATTGCTATATCAGCAAGGTCACGCTATCACGTGAATCCTTGCCTTAGCGCCTGTTTACTGAACACCCAGCTTTGTATCTTAGATGAGATGCAAAGTGGACGTTCCTTCCGGAAATAACTGGAGAAATGTCGCTAACCGACATTTCTCCAATTATCAAGCCTCACACTAACCTGCAGAGCGATAAGAAAAGTAGCGCTAACCTTGGTTATCGCTACTTTCTTTATGCCTGCTTTAGTTCTGACTTAGCCATGTAATCCAATGGGAGGTGGATTACATGGCTAAGACCACCCTGCCCTATCAGCAAGGTATCACCGGTCGCAGTGCGATTATCGCTGGATTTCCAGCGATAATCACACTGTTTTCCAGCTAACGCATGGATTTCTATCGCTTCGGAGATAAGCGTTGCTGATAGCACGCTATCTCCGCGATAGAAAACAGCGATAGCCGGCGATAATTATCCTAGCGCTAAGTGCGCTTAGCGATAATTATCGCCAGCCCTTGCTGATATGCCCCAACGTTGTTTCAGTAAACAGACAGCTGTGCTTGTTTCTGGGAGCGGCAGGACGCCCTTCTTAGGGTAATTGTCACCTTGTATTGAAACCCTTTCTTCATCGTCATTATCATAACCTTGAATCTGTGGCGCCTTGAGGGTGTTACTCTACCAAGGGCCCCCTCTTTGCACCTCCCACAAAGATCCTTTACTTCAGAACCAGATTCCCTTTGAAGATGTCCAAATAGGTGTACCTACTACACTGATGGGTAATGTCTTATCCAGTGCTCAGTTCCTTCATAGCATCTGGATCCTCACAGAATGATGGCTAAATATCACCCAAAGATTTGACTTACAAGTAGCTCTGTGTGGATCCCTAAACTGTGATGAATTTACCACATACTGTTCAGACCCGTGTCCTGTCTACGACAGGGGAGTGTTTCATATTTTGGAAAAATGCGTACGTTGATGTATTCTTCTCCCTGTTCCTTCCCCTCACCTTGGACGGATGTTTACTATGAACATCTACTTCACCTACACCATTCTCATCTGGAACCATTGGGAATCCATCAGGGGGGACATTAGCTTACGTCTCCTCACTGTACATATGCTGAATATCTGTGCATACGTCACACGCCGGCTTGCACAGTAGGTGCTGGGCTCATCCATTCTCCTTTATTCACAACCTGGTGGGGCTCACAACGGTCGGTGGCATCACAAAGATCTGTGAGGGCTTTAAGCAAATGCACGCGAAGCACAGGAAATGTTTCCGAGGGTTGGAGTGAAGTTGTTAAAGGTATGAATATGATTATGAGCTTTCTGTAAACACTGAGGGACTGATTCACAAAGGGAAACTTACAATTATGTGCAAGTTTACGATTGTTTGCTATTCACAAAGGGATTTACGAGTAGCATCGTTGCAAATGTGCAGTCTGCACACATATAATGATGGGTCTTTTATGGCTAGACAGTTTACTATGAAATGGAGTAACAGAAATCTTTTGTACTGTGTATTTTCCAGCCCTAAGGAAGTTGTAAATTGCAAAGCACATGTTGGCTAGGACTGAATATCGACACAGTCAAATAAAGGATGCACAATATTATCTGAACTTTGCAATTTTGATTCCTGGAGAGTTCTCGAGGGATGAATGAAAGATTGTGAAATGTCCCTTCAGAGAGGTGAATTAGTCGCCCCTCGTACCTTCTTGGAGCACCAGAGCTGTAACCACAAGGACACTGACTGTTGACTACACTAGAGAGGTGCATGCCTGTCCACAGGCAGTAGTGCATGCTGAGGTGCATCTCCTGTCCACAGGCAGGACTGCATGCTGAGGTGTGTCTCCTGTACACAGGCAGTAGTGCATGCTGAGGTGCGTCTCCTGTACACAGGCAGACGTGCATGCTGAGGTGTCTCCTGTCCACAGGCAGTAGTGCATGCTGAGGTGCATCTCCTGTCCACAGGCAGTAGTGCATGCTGAGATGCATCTCCTGTCCACAGGCAGGAGTGCATGCTGAGGTGCGTCTCCTGTACACAGTCACTAGTGCATGCTGAGGTGTGTCTCCTGTACACAGGCAGAAGTGCATGCTGAGGTAGGTCTCCTGTTCACTGGCAGGGTGCATGCTAAGGTGCGTCTCCTGTCCCCAGGCAGTAGTGCATGCTGAGGTGTGTTTCCTGTCAACAGGCAGTAGTGCATGCTGAGGTGCGTCTCCTGTCCACAGGCAGGAGTGCATGCTGAGGTGCATCTGCTGAGGTGCGTCTCCTGTCCACAGGCAGGAGTGCATGCTGAGGTGCGTCTCCTGTCCACAGGCAGGAGTGCATGCCGAGGTGTTTTCTGTCCACAGGCAGTAGTGCACGCTGAGGTGCATCTCCTGTCCACAGGCAGTAGTGCATGCTGAGGTGTGTCTCCTGTACACAGGCAGAAGTGCATGCTGAGGTGCATTTCCTGTCAACAAGCAGTAGTGCATGCTGAGGTGCGTCTCCTGTCAACAAGCAGTAGTGCATGCTGAGGTGCATCTCCACAGGCAGTAGTGCATGCTGAGGTGTGTCTCCTGTACACAGGCAGAAGTGCATGCTGAGGTGCATTTCCTGTCCACAGGCAGTAGTGCATGCTGAGGTGTGTCTCCTGTACACAGGCAGAAGTGCATGCTGAGGTGCATTTCCTGTCAACAAGCAGTAGTGCATGCTGAGGTGCATTTCCTGTCAACAAGCAGTAGTGCATGCTGAGGTGCATCTCCACAGGCAGTAGTGCATGCTGAGGTGTCTCCTGTCCACAGTCATTAGTGCATGCTGAGGTGTGTTTCCTGTCCACAGGCAGTAGTGCATGCTGAGGAGTCTCTTGTCCACAGGCAGAAGTGCATGCTGAGGTGTCTCCTGTCCACAGACAGTAGTGCATGCTGAGGTGTCTCATGTCAACAGGCAGAAGTGCATGCTGAGGTAGGTCTCCTGTACACAGGCAGTAATGCATTCCAGGGTGCGTCCCGTCCACAGGCAGTAGTTCATGTTGAGGAAGATCTCCTGTCCACAGGCAGTAGTGCACACTGGGGTGTATCTCCTGTCCACAGGCAGTAGTGCCTGCTGAGGTGCGTTCCCTGTCCACAGGTAGAAGTGAATGCTGAGGTAGGTCTCCTGTCCACAGGCAGTAGTGCATGCTGTGGTGCGTCTCCTGTCCACAGGCAGTACTGCATGCTGATTTGATTTGTAATTTGTAAAGAGCAACAATCACCCTAAGGCATCTAGCTGCTAGAGACCAGCCTTCCAGAAGAGAAGCAGGATGAAAAGGGAAAAGAAAATCCAGATAGATGCTAGACCGAGAAAATCCAGGTCTTAAGAGCCTTTCTGAAAGGGAGCAGAAGAGGGATAGACCTATGGGCAAGGGGGAGGGAGTTCCAAAGCTTGCTCGCTGCCACCAAGAATGCTCTGTCCCCCCACTTCCTCTTTTTGGTTCTTGGTACGACCAATTGCATTTGGAGGAAAGAACACAAGGGTCTACTAGGGGAGTGCCAATTGAACATAGCCTTTAATCTTGATCGGTAGGGAGAATGCAGTGTTTTATGAATCATACAGAGTGATTTGAAACTAATGCGTTTTTCGATAGTGAGCCAGTGCAGGGATTCCAGTCCCTTCCTGGCGGATCGTTTGCTGAAAATGCCCAGAACGAGTCTTGCCAGTGCTTTCTGTAGCACCTGGAGTTGATGCTGCATACTCTTATTGGTGACCAGGTATAATGCATTGCAGTTGTCGAGTCTGGACATTACCAAGGCCAGTGCTACCTGGATTCGAGCTGGTTGTTCGATAAGAGGGAAATTTATTTTTTAACATCCCTATGATCCAGGAACATGTCGAGATGGTCCGGTTAATTTGGATATTAAAACTGAGTTTAATATCCATCAGAACTCCAAGGTTCTCAGCCGTCTTGCTCGGGGCAGGACAGCATCCTAAGGATTGAAGCCAGCAGTTGTTATTCCACTTAGATGACCCTGATCCGAATATCATCACTTCAGTTTTCTCCCTATTGAGTTTCGGAAATTTAGCAGACATCCATTCTGCCACTTAAGTCATGCATCCGAGAATATTTTCTGACTTTGAGCAAGGACCTTTAGGGATAGTAACCATGATCTGTGTGTCATCTGAATATGACACCACCTCCAGTCCAAATGAGTGGATCACAGTTGCTAGGGGTACCATATACACATAAAAAAGAGTAGGGCTCAGAGATGATCTCTGGTGAACTCCACAGGGAAGAACTTAGGAGTCTGAGTAGAAAGATTGTAATTTCACCCTTTGGGATCTCCCTGTTAGGAATGAGGACAGGAGGGCTATTGCTTGATACGAGATACCAAGACTCTGGAGTCTGTCCTGCAGCAGAATAGGTGAAATCATGTCAAATGCTGCTGACAGATCCAAGAGAATGAGCACTACCCCTTGTCGTTCATCCACAGAACACCTGATGTAATCAGTGGCCGATATTAGAGCCTTTTCCGTCTCATGACGCTTCCTGAATCCAAACGGAGAATCATTGAGTCATGATTGTTGTTCTGCCATTTCCAAGAGCTACTTATTAAGATGCAGCTCCAAGATTTTAGCTGGAGCTGGAAGCTAAGATATGGGACGGTAGTTCTTACAATCCCCTGGATCCAAGTTAGTTTTTTTAGAAGTGGCTTAATGATGGCTTGTTTCCGACTATGTGGATAGATTCTGGATAGAATGATGTTATTCATGAGTTTACAGAGCGGTTCTGCTATGGTGTTTGCAGCCATATGAAGAATTGCTGGTGGACACGCCTCCATGGGTGAACCAGCATGGGTTCTCAAAAGATATTGTACAACAAGTGGGGGGGAGATCAGAGAATTTAGAAAGACCTCTATTCTCGCTAGAGGGATCCAACAGTGCCCCCTCAGTGAGGCTGCTAGATGCCCGTGATATAGAGGACGCTCCAAGGTGTGGATCAAAGGCGGTATAAATATCCATGATTTTAGTTTGAAAGAAGTTGGCCAGTCGGTCGCAGAATACTTGTGAAGTTTCTGGTTCTGCTATGAGTTGGAAGGATGAAAGCTGTTGTACCACCTTAAATAACTCTTTTCTGGATGATGAGTTTTCAATTTTGTATGTGCAGTATTTGGATTTTTCATCCACTAATGCACGTTTGTATTCCTTAATGCTAGCTTTGTATGACGATCTATCAGGTTCCTCTAAGGTTAATCTCCAGGCTCGCTCAGAACGACGGCAGGCTTGTTTTAATAGTCTGAGTTTGTCATTAGACCAAGGGGCAGAGGGACAAAAAAAAATTCAAGCATATAATTTCAAAGGTGCCAGTATATTAGCTGCGGTGCTGAGGTGAGTCTCCTGTCCACAGGCAGAAGTGCATGCTGAGGTGTCTCCTGTCCACTGGCAGTAGTGCATGCCAAGGTAAGTGTCCTGTCCACAGGCAGTAGTGTATGCTGAGGTAGGTCTCCTGTCCACAGGCAGTAGTGCATTCTGAGGCGTGTCCTGTCCACAGGCAGAATTGCATGCTGATGTAGGTCTCCTGTCCACAGGCAGAAGTGCATGCTGAGGTGTCTCCTGTCCACTGGCAGTAGTGCATGCCAAGGTAAGTGTCCTGTCCACTGGCAGTAGTGCATGCTGAGGTAGGTCTCCTGTCCACAGGCAGTAGTGTATGCAGACGAACGTCTCCTGTCCACATGCAGAAGTGCATGCTGAGGTGTCTTCTGTCCACAGGGAGTAGTGAATGTTGAGGCAGGTTTCCTGTCCACAGGCAGTAGTGAACGCTGGTGTGCGTCCCCTGTCCACAGGCAGTAGTGCACACTGGGGTGAGTCCCCTGTCCAGAGGCAGTAGTGCATGCTGAGATGTGTCTCCTGTCCATAGGTAGTAGCGCATGCGGAGGTGTGTTTCCTGTCCAAAGGCAGAAGTGCACTCTGAGGTGCGTCTCCTCTCCCCAGGCAGAAGTGCATGCTGAGGTGTCTCCTGTCCACTGGCAGTAGTGTATGATGAGGTAGGTTTTCTGTCCACAGTCAGTAGTGCATTCTGAGGTGTGTCCTGTCCACAGGCAGAATTGCATGCTGATGTAGGTCTCCTGTCCTCAGGCAGTAGTGCATGATGAGGTGTATCCTGTCTACAGGCAGAAGTGCATGCTGAGGTAGGTCTCCTGTTCACAAGCTGTAGTGCATGCTGAGGTGACTCATTTCCACAGGCAGAAGTGCATGGTGAGGCAGGTCTCCTGTCCACAGACAGTAGTGCATACTGAGATGCGTCTCCTGTCCACAGGCAGTAGTGCATGCTGAGGTGTGTCTCCTGTCCCCAGGCAGTAGTGCATGCTGAGGTGCATCTCCTGTCCACAGGCAGTAGTGCATGCTGAGGTGTATCCTGTCAACAGGCAGTAGTGCATGCTGAGGTGTATCCTGTCCACAGGCAGTAGTGCATGCTGAGGTGCGTCTCCTGTCCCCAGGCAGTAGTGCATGCTAAGGTGTGTTTCCTGTCCCCAGGCAGTAGTGCATGCTGAGGTGCATCTCCTGTCCACAGGCAGTAGTGCATGCTGAGGTGTATCCTGTCAACAGGCAGTAGTGCATGCTGAGGTGTATCCTGTCCCTAGGCAGAAGTGCACGCTGAGGTGCATCTCATGTCCACAGGCAGAAGTGCATGCTGAGGTAGGTCTCCTGTCCACAGGCAGAAGTGCATGCTGAGGTGCGTCCCCTGTCCACAGGCAGAAGTGAATGCTGAGGAAGGTCTCCAGTCTACAGGCAGTAGTGCACACTGGGGTGCTTCTCCTGTCAACAGACAGTAGTGCATGCTGAGGTGCGTTCCCTGTCCACAGGCAGAAGTGAATGCTGAGGTAGGTCTCCTGTCCAAAGGCAGTAGTGCATGCTGAGGTGTGTCTCCTGTCCACAGGCAGTAGTGCATGCTGTGGTGAGTCTCCTGTCCACAGGCAAAAGTGCATGCTGAGGTATCTCCTGTCCACAGGCAGTAGGGCATGTTGAGGCAGGTTTCCTGTCCACAGGCAGTAGTGAACGCTGGTGTGCGTCCCCTGTCCCCAGGCAGTAGTGCACACTGGGGTGCGTCCCCTGTCCAGAGGCAGTAGTGCATGCTGAGATGTGTTTCCTGTCCTCAGGCAGAAGTGCATGCTGAGGTAGGTCTTCTGTCCACAGGTAGTAGTGCATGCTGAGGTGTTGCTCCTGTCCTCAGGCAGTAGTGCATGCTGAGGTGTGTCTCCTGTCCACAGGCAGTAGTGCATGCTGAGGTGTCTCCTGTCCACAGGTAGTAGTGCATGCTGAGGTGCGTCTCCTGTCCTCAGGCAGTAGTGCATGATGAGGTGCATCTCCTGTCCACAGGCAGTAGTGTATGCTGAGGTGTTGCTCCTGTCCTCAGGCAGTAGTGCATGCTGAGGTGTATCCTGTCCACAGGCAGTAGTGCATGCTGAGGTGTATCCTGTCCACAGGCAGTAGTGCATGCTGACGTGAGCCTTCTGTCCACAGGCAGTAGTGTATGCTGAGGTGTTGCTCCTGTCCTCAGGCAGTAGTGCATGGTGAGGTGTCTCCTGTCCACAGGCAGTAGGGCATGCTGAGTTGCGTTTCCTGTCCACAGGCAGTAGTGTATGCTGAGGGGCCTTTCCTGTCCACAGACAGTAGTGCTTGCTGAGGTGCGTCTCCTGTCCACAGGCAGGAGTGCATGCTGAGTTGCGTTTCCTGTTCACTGTCAGTAGTGCATGGTGAGGTGTATCCTGTCCACAGGCAGAAGTGTATGCTTAGGGTCATTTCCTGTCCAAAGGCATTAGTGCATGCTGAGGAGCATCTTCTGTCCACAGGCAGTAGTGCATGCTGAGGTGTGTCTCCTGTCCACAGGCAGTAGTGCATGCTGAGGTGTGTATCCTGTTCGTAGTACATGTCACAGTAGGTCTCCTGTCCACAGGCAGGAGTGCATGCTGAGTTGCGTTTCCTGTTCACTGTCAGTAGTGCATGGTGAGGTGTATCCTGTCCACAGGCAGTAGTGTATGCTTAGGGTCATTTCCTGTCCAAAGGCAGTAGTGCATGCTGGGGTGCGTCTCCTGTCCACAGGCAGTAGTGCATGCTGAGTTGCGTTTCCTGTTCACTGTCAGTGGTGCATGGTGAGGTGTGTCTCCAGTCTGTAGTACATGTTGCGGTAGGTCTCCTGTCCACAGGGAGAAGTACACACTGGGGTGCGTCCCCTGTCCACCATGTGTGCGACATTTTGGGAATCAGAGCACCTTTCATGGTTCTGGGGTGCTCTTTTATCGGGGCTCTAGTGGTGTGTTGACATTGTATTAGGTAGAGTTTGATTTTCTTTACACAAGTCATGCTGGACAGTGGTGGACCATGCATTATAATGGACAGTGGTAGACCATGCAGTATAATGGACAGTGGTGGACCATGCAGTATAATGGACAGTGGTGGACCATGCAGTATAATGGAGAGTGTGGACTAGCCCCTGTCATGTTGTGACAGTCCGGCTCTCGTCCATCACCAGTATCAACATAAATGTGCTTTTGATGAAGTGATCCCAGAACAGTATCCTCCAGATGAGATCTCTCAACAGGCGTGCAGCTGTGACGCAGCGGGTGGAGGTCTGTACTCACCAGCACAGATATACAAAAACTTTGCTTCGGGTTTGCGTTACTTTTGTAATGGAAACCACAGAAAGTGTTACGGCTGGATTTACTATCCAACACAACTCAGGGTTTGCGTTGAGCAGTAACACAAAGGTGTGCAATGCACTGCCTGGCATTTTGTTGCATCAAGAGAGCATTCCACGGGTGGCGCATTGGGCATTCCCCTGCAACCACCCATGGGTTTTGACGTAAATCCCTATTTACAAAGAATTGTAGACATGGATTTGCATCACAATTCCACACCTTCTCGAGGCAGGCACAGCGATGAGGACTGTTTTAAATCTCCTCATCCTACCCACTTTGCATGCGTGCTGCATTGTACAAAGCCTTAAAGCAGGCATGTTCTACGGGAAGGGAGACCTTCTGGCACAAAACCTACGCTACAGGCTAGGCAGGCAATGCTTGCACTGTGGTGATAGATTGGGTGCGTTGGCGCGTGCCTGGCTTAAGTGCACCGCCCCAGGGAGAGAGCAGAACAGCGTCACGGGTTAGCAGACACAGAGGTGGTCTGCGCTCTCCTATTCATGGAACGCAACACCAGGCGTTGCGCGACTTCTTGGTGAATCCGAGACCCCTTCTTATGCATTACATTGTCACTGTTTCCTGTTTTGCATGAAACCATAGCATTATTCTCCTGGTGGCCCAGGCACTCAAGAGCTGTGCAGGAATGCTCTCATCTCGAGGCTCTCTGTGCTGGGACCATCCCTCCCTGCAGGCCTCGGATTCCTCCTGTGTGGCCTCTCGACAGACAGGCTCTTTAACTCCCTTTGTAATCCCTGCTTATCACTCAAGTAATGTCAAAAGCCTGCAAGAACAAGTCTGGTAACTACTGTTTATCATTCATGTCCGCCAGCTACGCGTTCCAGCCTCTCACCGGAAGTCAGCAGGTTCAGCACATTCCACAGTCGGTCTCCCTCACCGGAAGTCAGTGTCTCTCTAGGTGCATCACATTCCACGGTCGGTCACCTTCACCAGAAGTCAGTGTCTCTGTAGGTGCATCACATTCCACGGTCGGTCACCTTCACCAGAAGTCAGTGTCTCTGTAGGTGCATCACATTTCACGGTCGGTCACCTTCACCAGAAGTCAGTGCCTCTGCAGGTTCAGCACATTCCACGGTCGGTCACCTTCACCAGAAGTCAGTGCCTCTGCAGGTTCAGCACATTCCACGGTCGGTCACCTTCACCAGAAGTCAGTGCCTCTGCAGGTTCAGCACATTCCACGGTCGGTCACCCTCACCGGAAGTCAGTGTCTCTGTAGGTACAGCACATTCCACAGTCGGTCACCCTCACCGGAAGTCAGTGCCTCTGCAGGTTCAGCACATTCCACAGTCACCTTCACCGGAAGTCAGTGTTTGTCTGTAGGTTTAGCACATTCCGCAGCCCCTCACCTAGTGCTGATATCGACAACCCTCCCCTCTGCAAAAAATAATCAGTCCACACAAATTTTGTTAAAAACAGTTTGCTGCAGGTTTATTTCATACATGAAGTATGCCAACATGGTCATCATCATCATCATCATCATCAAACAACTTTATTTCAAATCCAAAGAGGAGTCATAAAAGTATACACATATAATAAAAACAGTACACACATATTAAAAGAGTTATCCAAAGATCCAAAATACAATAAAAACATTTTTTTAAACAGTGCGTTAAAAATAACATTTGACAGGTAAATCCATTATAAAAAATTAGCACTCGCTAACTTCAGTAACGGTTTCTAATGGCAAGGGCCGATCTAATAAAGCTCAATACAGCATTACAAATACTTGGGGTGGACAAGGATAATAAATGTTCATAGGCCTCTCTGTAAAAACTGGAACCAAAAGATACCAAGACTGGTTTAAGAAATCTATTTCTTGGAGCATTATACAATGCACAGAATAAAGTACAATGAATGGTGCTTTGCGAAACTCTGTTATTACAAGGGCACAAAGGCAAACTCTTGAACCACCCCCCTTGCTTTGGAAATGCAAGTAAGAAATGTAAAGTGCTAATACGAAACCTTGTCAGATAGAAACGCCATTGCGAGTGAGTAATGGAAGATAAATAAAATGGGCAAGACAGCTTACCCCTCAGGTACAGTTGATGCTTGCTAGAATGTAAGGTGCCAAGGTTATGACGGTAGGCATTTTTTATCAGGGGCTTAAAGTCCTTACCAATCTGGTCTGGGCTATCAAATATATTATTTAGCCCAATCTTATAAAAAGTATCCCTAACATACAAAAGCGAAAGGAATCTTCATACAATGGTCAAGTTTAAGACACTCCTGCAAAATTTCCTGTGATAGTTTTAAATCTTCAGACTGCCAAACTTTAGCCCATAACAATAGGGGAGACACATGTATGATGTCGCTAAGATACTCAATGCCCACCTCCCCATGACAAAAATTATTCGAGGTTCCCAATGGAACGGCTAGGAGACGCTTAATAAAAGTATTCTCCATAACCTGTAACTTTCCAGTATTATGAGAACCCCACACTCCAGCACCGTAGGTTGCAACCGAGACACACTTGGCTTTATATAGGGATATTAGGGTAGGTACTGGTTTTTGT
This sequence comes from Triturus cristatus, assembly GCF_964204655.1. NCBI lineage: Eukaryota > Metazoa > Chordata > Amphibia > Caudata > Salamandridae > Triturus > Triturus cristatus. The sequence goes on along the minus strand of NC_140590.1, from coordinate 33,864,526 downwards.
CCTAACTTACTGGCAAATTGAAAAAGGGCTTCAGCAGATTGTGAAAGTTTTTGGGCCCGAGCTATTATCAAAGTGTCCCAATTCAATTTCTTATTAAATATATTGCCCAAATAATTGAAATTGTCAACCTTCAATATAATTGAGTCCCTCACCCTGTATCTACGTGTTTTAACACTTTTCAGACCGCAGGTCATGGCGAAGGATTTAGTAAAGTTGATTTTAAGGTCTAAACTCCCCATAAACTTCTCAAAGGCATCCAAGCAGAGCTGCATGCCATTAGCAGTAAGTGTCATTAAAACCGTGTCATCTGCATATGACAGCATTGGTAACCTTTTACCATTGGCCTGTGGAAAATCAGCACCAGACTCCAACAAAAAACTTTCCAGCCCGTTAGTATAGACCAGGAATAAAAAGGGAGCCAAGATGCATCCCTGGCGCACACCCTCGGTCGATGGAATGGGTTTAGTTTTTTCCCCACCCGGGCCATAACGAATACTAACTGTAGTAGCAACGTGTAGTCTACGGAGCAGAGACACCAATGCCTCTTTCAACCCCATAGTCTCCATCATCTGCCACAACTTGGCCCTACATACCGTATCAAAGGTGCTAGACAAGTCCATGAATGCCAAGTGGATGGAACTATGCTTGGAACCCATGTACTTGCCCATAATTAGCGCCAAGTTTAGGCACTGTTCGGTGGTTCCCTTGCCCCTTCTAAACCCATATTGGGAGTCTACAATGAGACCAGCTGTATCCGCCCAGGTTTCAAGACGTGCCAATATCACCCTGCCCATTAATTTACAGGTCGTGTCTAATAGTGAGATCGGCCTGTAGCAGCACGGGTCCGATTTTTTGCCCTTTTTAAAAATCGGAACCACTGCAGCATCTTTCCAAGAGGCTGGAATAAATCCAACCACTATTGCTCTAAATACGTTTAGTAGGAGTGGCACCCATACATCCAAATTATATTTAAAGAAGTCTAAGGGCACTGCATCTGGCCCTGGGGCCTTTAAAGCGGAACCCTTGCATAGAGCACTCCTTACCTCATCAAGAGTCAGTGAGGCACTAAGCTCTTTGGCTGTCTCCTTATTAAAATTACCAACATCCACCATATCAGATAATTTTACCTCCTTTGGATTAAAAATTTTGCTATAATGTGCTACCCAGGAGTCTTCAGTTATTTGCACTTGTATTACCTCCTTATCATCAGATTTTTAAAAAGGTCGGTTTATTACCTTCCAGAAAAGGCTAGTATCCCTCAGCTCCACAGCTTTAATAAGGTCCTCCCAAGCCTTGGTCTTTAATTCGTTTTTCCGCTTCTTGATTACAACTTTATATTTTGTCCTGGCCGCTCTAACCAGGTCTCTATCAAGCAGCACTTGTTGTAAGGCCTTAGTCAAGCTTGTTTGGGCAGCAGAGCATTCTGCATCAAACCATTTGAGGCACCTTTTTTGGCCCCCGCCTATTGTTTTTATCAGGTGAGAAGCAATGTTACCCAAAAGAGCCTTAAAATTATCAATAATGAGGAAAGGATCAGACATGGGCGTTAAACATATTTCAATCCCTATCTTATTTTCCTTAAAAATATCTGCCTGCAATTGCCCCGCATTTACCTTATCCCACCCAACCGTAACCCCCCGGTTTTTATTATATTTTATCACATGGTCTGCGGGCTGAGATTTCCGAATGGGGGAGCAAAAGTTCACAATTAAAGGATTATGGTCGCTGGCAGGGTTTGCAACGATACTAAAATCCTTTACAAAATGGGCATAACCCATGGATAGTATAACAAAATCTATTGTACTTACTCGACCCCCTGAGCCATGGATGGTAGGGATGGCCAAGTGATCAGAAAAACTCAACATCTCCATAATACATAGGTCATTGTTAATAATAATGCTATTCAAGGCATCCCCCTGCTTTGAATGGGTAAAGTGGCCATGGGCTGGTCGTTACTATCCACCAAGCCACAAGCTTTAGTACCACTAAATTTGCACAATAAGCAGTTAAAATCGCCCATCCATAAAATAAAAAGGGGAAAAACCTTATTTGTTATCTCAACAATTTCCTCCTGTAGTTTTTCTATAACTAGAATGTTATGTTGGTCAAATATGTTATAATACCAGTTTATCAGAAGTAAGGGGACAGAAAACAAGCCCCTAATAATAAGTAACTGGTACCAAACAGATTCACCTTTAATCCACCTTTACATGAGGTACCACCACAGGTGTTATCCTTTGAACAAGCGGTAACCGAGGAAATCACCACCTTATGTAAGAACAAAACAAGATCAGATCACTTCTGTAATCTACCGAAGAAAGAACGCTTGGCCTTGAAAGCCCTTAAGGAAGACCGAACCATCGTAATAAAGCCAGCCGACAAAGGCGGAGCAGTGGTCATCCAAGATACTGAAATATATCGCCAAGAATGCCTCAGACAACTGGCGGATCGAAGATTTTACAAACCTCTTCAACAAGATCCCACCAAGAGGATTCAGAAAATTATCACTGAAGCAGTAGATGAAGCATCATCTAATGGATGGATCACTTCACAGGAAGCATCATTTCTTAATACCCTTCATCCTGTGATGCCTTATTTTTACACACTTCCTAAAGTTCATAAAGTCCAACGGCCCCCACCAGGGAGACCTATTATATCAGGACAAGGATCACTACTAGAACCTCTATCCACCTTTGTTGATCACTTCTTGAGACCTCTACTCAAAGAGATGCCTACTTACCTGCAGGACACAAAAGATATTCTACGTCTTTTGCCTACAGTTGATTTTGATCCCGATAGAGACATTCTAGTATCATTTGATGTAGAATCATTATATACCTCTATTCCTCAGGATGAGACCCTTGAAACCATCTTCTCCATCCTGAACAATACACACCTGGATACCATCACTCCCGTTCATTTCATCATGACCCTTGCACATTTGGCTATGAAAGAAAATAAAAAAAATTCAAATTTGAAGACACCATATACCTGCAGGTCTCCGGGACCAGCATGGGGAGTATTTTTGCTCCAAGCTTAGCCAATCTCTATGTGCATTCATTCGAACAAACACATGTGCTCAATGATGACAACCCCTTCAGTGACTCAATCCGACTTTGGAAGCGCTATATTGACGACATCCTGGTAATCTGGCGTGGTGATTTGTCATCAGTGTCACCTTTCTTAGATTGGTTGAACACCAGAAACAACTACCTGAGGTTCACAGTGGAAGCTCACAAAGAGAGATTAGCCTTTCTAGATCTCTCCATCTTCAGCACTCCAACCGGCCTTGAAAGTGAACTGTATAAGAAACCAATGTCCCGTAACTCTCTCCTGAGATATGATAGTCAACATCCAAAATCATTGAGAGACAATCTTCCTTACGGACAGTTTTTGCGTGTAAGACGCAACTGTTCTACATCTGACAAATACCAGGTGCATGCAAAGAATCTCACTGAACAACTTATTGTTAAACAATATCCGAGATCTCTGATCAAGAAAGCGTTCAAACGCGCTTCCAATAACAACAGAGAAGCATTAATCGAGCCACCTATTGCTAAACCACCACTTGAGCGGCTCACCTTCGTCCACACCTTCAGCACTCTTACTAATGGAATTCAGAAGAGTGTGAAAAAGCATTGGCGCCTTTTGAATTCATGCAAAGAGAAAATACCACTGCCTTTGTTCTCTCTTAAACGAGGAAGCAACCTTAGAGACAAATTGGTTCATACACGACCCCGCGAAGTAAGACCACGTCCCATTGGCACTTTATGGGACCTACCTGCAGTACAAGGACACCACCCATGTGGGACGTGTTCAATATGCCCACAGACTAGCCATTCTACAACACTAGACATAGGCACGAACACACCATGGGAACAAAGACCTTTTACCAACTGCAACAGTGACAATCTAATCTATATGATTGAATGCCCCTGTAAACTCCGGTATATAGGGATGACCACTCGGAAAGTCAGACTGCGAATGCTAGAACATAAAAGCACCTTTCGCTGTAATAAAACTAATACGAGACTGACACGTCACTTCTATGAGGTAAAGCACCAAGCCAACGATTTTTGGTGGACAGTCCTAGAGAAACCCTTTATCCCATCACATGTAAGTGACACATCTCGCTTCTTGTTTTTAAAAGAACAACGCTGGGTGTTCAAAATCGGTACATTTCAAACAGGATTGAACGATGATATTCCGTGGATCTCATTATAACTCTCCACTGATCATGGTTCATCCTGAGATAGTGATTAAGTATTTGGACTATCTGCCTCTTACAAGAAAAAGTACATGATACATTCACAGCTCTGCTATACTCATGGGTTAAATCTGATTACAGTCGACTGTGGAATCCCATGGTATGGTGATTATTATTAACCTCATTTAGATCTACGACTTTAAACTATTCGCTAGATCTAATCTATCTATCATATGACAGTATGTTTGCGTCAAACTGATTGATAAAGTTTCATCACCCGTATGTACAAATATACGGAACTACACCTTCCTGACATGCTGACACCATCCTGTAGTTATTCTCGAAGTCCCGCGTGACCTCGGGCTTTCCATGGCCCTATCAGAGGCCATAACAAACCAAACACAGTAACCCATTGGCCCCGCGTTGACGAATCAGATCGTCGCTTAACCAAAGCGTATGTTTTTTAACACCGCTCACCTGTGATGCCGGTTACCTCCCAAACGGCTCAGACTCCACATCGAGGTACCGACGGAGAGGTAAGCGGTCTAAATTTTAAAACTTTGATACTCCAAAACTTTGTAACAGATGCGGCGTAATTGAGCACTGCGTGTTCCACCGGTGTCAGAACATTTGCGCGTCTGCAGAGTTTATCATCTTAGGTGTTGTCTTGTTTTCTTGAGTGAAGTCACTTCAGCGTTCAAAGCAGAGCATATAATGGACATTCAGACGAATGTCTCAAATTTTAGATCTTGAACCATTGTATCTCATGGTTCATCGTACTCATTTTCCCCACATTTTATTCAATTTTGTAGGGCGGGGCCTCCTTCTAACCTGAGTCATTACCGGGTGAGGTGAGGCTCACTTCTCGTGCTGATCAGGTAAGCACTTGAGACTAAGGCACAGCGTTCTAAGCGAGAATTTGTCAGATGGTTTCACTCACTTTGTTGCTTTGTGATTCTCTTTTCGTATTTCCACAGATGTTCTTATACACACTGACAGTACGAAGAAGTTATACACCATAATAAGGTTGTATTTTTTAACATTGCTTCACAATTTATAATTTTTTCACTCACTTTTGCTGCAGTAGCGATAATAAAAATGAAGGTCCTGACGAAAGCCATTTGACCCTCCAGGCAAGCAGGCTGAAACATGTCGACCCTATTGTCAAACAGCCTATTTGTTAGAAGCTGTTTCTGCACCATTTTTAGATAAGGATTGGCAGGAATATTTCTCAATAAACTTTCTTTTTCCTCCTTATCCTTTTTTAACATTTCACCTTACTGCACTGCACCACTTATATATCATTTTGGTATATATCACACATCTTGCCAATACTAGCGGCTTGGCTGTCTTCTCTCCTTCCCCCTCCATGGGCCTCAAAAATGTGCTCCGGTTATTAACTAACCACGAATGAAACTCCAAGATGGAGTGAATCACAGTGGTGGGAAGGTGCGGATATCCAGATGATGATATTCACCAATCACTGGTTTTTGATGGAAATCCTATTGAATCCTACAGCACTCTGAGGCTCCCTTTTCAAACTCTTCGCTTATTCTTACCTTCTTAACGACTGTGCCCTTGTTTTCAGACTGACAGATTCCTTGTTGTATTGGTAATTGCATGGGGGATTGAGTCTGTCTTGGTCTTTAAATTTTCCCTCGGACCCTCCCCTCTTTTGTTATTATTACAGTGCAGCTGATGGCTGCGGGTCCTGTTTTAACCCATACTTGATGGTCTGTTGAACTGACCTTTGACAGTTCACCACCATACAAGCACTTGCACTGTTTGTTCTGCTGGTGACTTCCTCTTCTTAAAAAGACATATACCTCACTCTCTGCACGATGGCAGAATTCAGTGGTTTAGCCTATGATGACTCTACTCTCCAATCTATATTGGATAGTACACCCAGTATATTAGACACTACATTTACCTTACCCGGCACCAATATTGATGATTGGAGCAAGATAATTACATTAAAGAAATCACACACACGGACAACAATACACGGTGCGATCATGGCTGAATACTTACGAGGCAACTGTGCCCCTACAGGCCTAATAGTTACCAACGCACCTCGCTTATTTTTGCAAGATAAAAGATTTCTAAAAGATTGGTCCCTTATAGCGTGGCGCTGCACGCGTGATTGGCTCATTTTGATCATTAGCACATCTAAACGCATTGCAGACACCATCCTCCTAGAGATACAGGCTTTAGAAGCCCAAATCAAAGTCACCGTCACTGCTACAATTTTCAAAAAGAACCAGGATGAAGCCAATAAAAGCAATAAAGAATTGAAAGACGCTATACTGGCCTCCAAAATAGAAAAATTTAAAAAAGACCTTGCTAAATTCAAACACGAGGTGATATATCCCTATACCAGTGATTCCTACGTAGCACCCGAGTTCAACAACAAAGGGCGCAGATATGGGTCCAATTACTCAGGGAGCAGTTCGGATGATGACAACTACGAAAATGAGAATGGGGGTCCACAACCCAACAGACCACAACACAGGGGTCGAGGGAATAGAAGGAACTGGAGAGGACAATATACTCCTAATTTCCAACAATGGTGGCCTCCGACACCGTGGGGATATCCCCCACCACCCCAGGCTTTCCAGCCTTTCCAACCAAACCAATTTTCAGTACACCAGCAGGACCCCAATTTCCAGCCTTTTTTAGGGTCGGGCCGAGGAAGGCCCAGGGCAAAAAGAAGAGGTCAGCAATCACAGGTACATTGGAACCTGCCCCCATCAATGCCCCAACAAATGAACACACGCAGCCAAACCAAGAGGGGACAACCAGGAACGAGTACCGAGACGATCTAGTACTGAACCTGAGTAACAAGATCTTGACACCTGATGAGACATCGATACTCAACAAAGGCCTTGGTTTTGTGACCACCACTCATGGAGATGATTTTGAAGTACGATGTGATCTGGCGAAATTTTTCCGCAAAATAAGGCTACACTATTTCTTTAAGAATAAAGAGACGACAGAAGTTGCATCGAGTGAACTCAACACCGGCCTGAAAAATAAATCCACCTTTAATCCACCTTTACATGAGGTACCACCACAGGTGTTATCCTTTGAACAAGCGGTAACCGAGGAAATCACCACCTTATGTAAGAACAAAACAAGATCAGATCACTTCTGTAATCTACCGAAGAAAGAACGCTTGGCCTTGAAAGCCCTTAAGGAAGACCGAACCATCGTAATAAAGCCAGCCGACAAAGGCGGAGCAGTGGTCATCCAAGATACTGAAATATATCGCCAAGAATGCCTCAGACAACTGGCGGATCGAAGATTTTACAAACCTCTTCAACAAGATCCCACCAAGAGGATTCAGAAAATTATCACTGAAGCAGTAGATGAAGCATCATCTAATGGATGGATCACTTCACAGGAAGCATCATTTCTTAATACCCCTCATCCTGTGATGCCTTATTTTTACACACTTCCTAAAGTTCATAAAGTCCAACGGCCCCCACCAGGGAGACCTATTATATCAGGACAAGGATCACTACTAGAACCTCTATCCACCTTTGTTGATCACTTCTTGAGACCTCTAGTCAAAGAGATGCCTACTTACCTGCAGGACACGAAAGATATTCTACGTCTTTTGCCTACAGTTGATTTTGATCCCGATAGAGACATTCTAGTATCATTTGATGTAGAATCATTATATACCTCTATTCCTCAGGATGAGACCCTTGAAACCATCTTCTCCATCCTGAACAATACACACCTGGATACCATCACTCCCGTTCATTTCATCATGACCCTTGCACATTTGGCTATGAAAGAAAAAAATTTCAAATTTGAAGACACCATATACCTGCAGGTCTCCGGGACCAGCATGGGGAGTATTTTTGCTCCAAGCTTAGCCAATCTCTATGTGCATTCATTCGAACAAACACATGTGCTCAATGATGACAACCCCTTCAGTGACTCAATCCGACTTTGGAAGCGCTATATTGACGACATCCTGGTAATCTGGCGTGGTGATTTGTCATCAGTGTCACCTTTCTTAGATTGGTTGAACACCAGAAACAACTACCTGAGGTTCACAGTGGAAGCTCACAAAGAGAGATTAGCCTTTCTAGATCTCTCCATCTTCAGCACTCCAACCGGCCTTGAAAGTGAACTGTATAAGAAACCAATGTCACGTAACTCTCTCCTGAGATATGATAGTCAACATCCAAAATCATTGAGAGACAATCTTCCTTACGGACAGTTTTTGCGTGTAAGACGCAACTGTTCTACATCTGACAAATACCAGGTGCATGCAAAGAATCTCACTGAACAACTTATTGTTAAACAATATCCGAGATCTCTGATCAAGAAAGCGTTCAAACGCGCTTCCAATAACAACAGAGAAGCATTAATCGAGCCACCTATTGCTAAACCACCACTTGAGCGGCTCACCTTCGTCCACACCTTCAGCACTCTTACTAATGGAATTCAGAAGAGTGTGAAAAAGCATTGGCGCCTTTTGAATTCATGCAAAGAGAAAATACCACTGCCTTTGTTCTCTCTTAAACGAGGAAGCAACCTTAGAGACAAATTGGTTCATACACGACCCCGCGAAGTAAGACCACGTCCCATTGGCACTTTATGAGACCTACCTGCAGTACAAGGACACCACCCATGTGGGCCGTGTTCAATATGCCCACAGACTAGCCATTCTACAACACTAGACATAGGCACGAACACACCATGGGAACAAAGACCTTTTACCAACTGCAACAGTGACAATCTAATCTATATGATTGAATGCCCCTGTAAACTCCGGTATATAGGGATGACCACTCGGAAAGTCAGACTGCGAATGCTAGAACATAAAAGCACCTTTCGCTGTAATAAAACTAATACGAGACTGACACGTCACTTCTATGAGGTAAAGCACCAAGCCAACGATTTTTGGTGGACAGTCCTAGAGAAACCCTTTATCCCATCACATGTAAGTGACACATCTCGCTTCTTGTTTTTAAAAGAACAACGCTGGGTGTTCAAAATCGGTACATTTCAAACAGGATTGAACGATGATATTCCGTGGATCTCATTATAACTCTCCACTGATCATGGTTCATCCTGAGATAGTGATTAAGTATTTGGACTATCTGCCTCTTACAAGAAAAAGTACATGATACATTCACAGCTCTGCTATACTCATGGGTTAAATCTGATTACAGTCGACTGTGGAATCCCATGGTATGGTGATTATTATTAACCTCATTTAGATCTACGACTTTAAACTATTCGCTAGATCTAATCTATCTATCATATGACAGTATGTTTGCGTCAAACTGATTGATAAAGTTTCATCACCCGTATGTACAAATATACGGAACTACACCTTCCTGACACGCTGACGCTATTCTGTAGTCATTCTCAAAGTCCCGCGTGACCTCGGGCTTTCCATGACCCTATCGGAACTACACCTTCCTGACATGCTGACACCATCCTGTAGTTATTCTCGAAGTCCCGCGTGACCTCGGGCTTTCCATGGCCCTATCAGAGGCCATAACAAACCAAACACAGTAACCCATTGGCCCCGCGTTGACGAATCAGATCGTCGCTTAACCAAAGCGTATGTTTTTTAACACCGCTCACCTGTGATGCCGGTTACCTCCCAAACGGCTCAGACTCCACATCGAGGTACCGACGGAGAGGTAAGCGGTCTAAATTTTAAAACTTTGATACTCCAAAACTTTGTAACAGATGCGGCGTAATTGAGCACTGCGTGTTCCACCGGTGTCAGAACATTTGCGCGTCTGCAGAGTTTATCATCTTAGGTGTTGTCTTGTTTTCTTGAGTGAAGTCACTTCAGCGTTCAAAGCAGAGCATATAATGGACATTCAGACGAATGTCTCAAATTTTAGATCTTGAACCATTGTATCTCATGGTTCATCGTACTCATTTTCCCCACATTTTATTCAATTTTGTAGGGCGGGGCCTCCTTCTAACCTGAGTCATTACCGGGTGAGGTGAGGCTCACTTCTCGTGCTGATCAGGTAAGCACTTGAGACTAAGGCACAGCGTTCTAAGCGAGAATTTGTCAGATGGTTTCACTCACTTTGTTGCTTTGTGATTCTCTTTTCGTATTTCCACAGATGTTCTTATACACACTGACAGTACGAAGAAGTTATACACCATAATAAGGTTGTATTTTTTAACATTGCTTCACAATTTATAATTTTTTCACTCACTTTTGCTGCAGTAGCGATAATAAAAATGAAGGTCCTGACGAAAGCCATTTGACCCTCCAGGCAAGCAGGCTGAAACATGTCGACCCTATTGTCAAACAGCCTATTTGTTAGAAGCTGTTTCTGCACCATTTTTAGATAAGGATTGGCAGGAATATTTCTCAATAAACTTTCTTTTTCCTCCTTATCCTTTTTTAACATTTCACCTTACTGCACTGCACCACTTATATATCATTTTGGTATATATCACACATCTTGCCAATACTAGCGGCTTGGCTGTCTTCTCTCCTTCCCCCTCCATGGGCCTCAAAAATGTGCTCCGGTTATTAACTAACCACGAATGAAACTCCAAGATGGAGTGAATCACAGTGGTGGGAAGGTGCGGATATCCAGATGATGATATTCACCAATCACTGGTTTTTGATGGAAATCCTATTGAATCCTACAGCACTCTGAGGCTCCCTTTTCAAACTCTTCGCTTATTCTTACCTTCTTAACGACTGTGCCCTTGTTTTCAGACTGACAGATTCCTTGTTGTATTGGTAATTGCATGGGGGATTGAGTCTGTCTTGGTCTTTAAATTTTCCCTCGGACCCTCCCCTCTTTTGTTATTATTACAGTGCAGCTGATGGCTGCGGGTCCTGTTTTAACCCATACTTGATGGTCTGTTGAACTGACCTTTGACAGTTCACCACCATACAAGCACTTGCACTGTTTGTTCTGCTGGTGACTTCCTCTTCTTAAAAAGACATATACCTCACTCTCTGCACGATGGCAGAATTCAGTGGTTTAGCCTATGATGACTCTACTCTCCAATCTATATTGGATAGTACACCCAGTATATTAGACACTACATTTACCTTACCCGGCACCAATATTGATGATTGGAGCAAGATAATTACATTAAAGAAATCACACACACGGACAACAATACACGGTGCGATCATGGCTGAATACTTACGAGGCAACTGTGCCCCTACAGGCCTAATAGTTACCAACGCACCTCGCTTATTTTTGCAAGATAAAAGATTTCTAAAAGATTGGTCCCTTATAGCGTGGCGCTGCACGCGTGATTGGCTCATTTTGATCATTAGCACATCTAAACGCATTGCAGACACCATCCTCCTAGAGATACAGGCTTTAGAAGCCCAAATCAAAGTCACCGTCACTGCTACAATTTTCAAAAAGAACCAGGATGAAGCCAATAAAAGCAATAAAGAATTGAAAGACGCTATACTGGCCTCCAAAATAGAAAAATTTAAAAAAGACCTTGCTAAATTCAAACACGAGGTGATATATCCCTATACCAGTGATTCCTACGTAGCACCCGAGTTCAACAACAAAGGGCGCAGATATGGGTCCAATTACTCAGGGAGCAGTTCGGATGATGACAACTACGAAAATGAGAATGGGGGTCCACAACCCAACAGACCACAACACAGGAGTCGAGGGAATAGAAGGAACTGGAGAGGACAATATACTCCTAATTTCCAACAATGGTGGCCTCCGACACCGTGGGGATATCCCCCACCACCCCAGGCTTTCCAGCCTTTCCAACCAAACCAATTTTCAGTACACCAGCAGGACCCCAATTTCCAGCCTTTTTTAGGGTCGGGCCGAGGAAGGCCCAGGGCAAAAAGAAGAGGTCAGCAATCACAGGTACATTGGAACCTGCCCCCATCAATGCCCCAACAAATGAACACACGCAGCCAAACCAAGAGGGGACAACCACAACCAGGAACGAGTACCGAGACGATCTAGTACTGAACCTGAGTAACAAGATCTTGACACCTGATGAGACATCGATACTCAACAAAGGCCTTGGTTTTGTGACCACCACTCATGGAGATGATTTTGAAGTACGATGTGATCTGGCGAAATTTTTCCGCAAAATAAGGCTACACTATTTCTTTAAGAATAAAGAGACGACAGAAGTTGCATCGAGTGAACTCAACACCGGCCTGAAAAATAAATCCACCTTTAATCCACCTTTACATGAGGTACCACCACAGGTGTTATCCTTTGAACAAGCGGTAACCGAGGAAATCACCACCTTATGTAAGAACAAAACAAGATCAGATCACTTCTGTAATCTACCGAAGAAAGAACGCTTGGCCTTGAAAGCCCTTAAGGAAGACCGAACCATCGTAATAAAGCCAGCCGACAAAGGCGGAGCAGTGGTCATCCAAGATACTGAAATATATCGCCAAGAATGCCTCAGACAACTGGCGGATCGAAGATTTTACAAACCTCTTCAACAAGATCCCACCAAGAGGATTCAGAAAATTATCACTGAAGCAGTAGATGAAGCATCATCTAATGGATGGATCACTTCACAGGAAGCATCATTTCTTAATACCCCTCATCCTGTGATGCCTTATTTTTACACACTTCCTAAAGTTCATAAAGTCCAACGGCCCCCACCAGGGAGACCTATTATATCAGGACAAGGATCACTACTAGAACCTCTATCCACCTTTGTTGATCACTTCTTGAGACCTCTAGTCAAAGAGATGCCTACTTACCTGCAGGACACGAAAGATATTCTACGTCTTTTGCCTACAGTTGATTTTGATCCCGATAGAGACATTCTAGTATCATTTGATGTAGAATCATTATATACCTCTATTCCTCAGGATGAGACCCTTGAAACCATCTTCTCCATCCTGAACAATACACACCTGGATACCATCACTCCCGTTCATTTCATCATGACCCTTGCACATTTGGCTATGAAAGAAATTTTTTTCAAATTTGAAGACACCATATACCTGCAGGTCTCCGGGACCAGCATGGGGAGCATTTTTGCTCCAAGCTTAGCCAATCTCTATGTGCATTCATTCGAACAAACACATGTGCTCAATGATGACAACCCCTTCAGTGACTCAATCCGACTTTGGAAGCGCTATATTGACGACATCCTGGTAATCTGGCGTGGTGATTTGTCATCAGTGTCACCTTTCTTAGATTGGTTGAACACCAGAAACAACTACCTGAGGTTCACAGTGGAAGCTCACAAAGAGAGATTAGCCTTTCTAGATCTCTCCATCTTCAGCACTCCAACCGGCCTTGAAAGTGAACTGTATAAGAAACCAATGTCCCGTAACTCTCTCCTGAGATATGATAGTCAACATCCAAAATCATTGAGAGACAATCTTCCTTACGGACAGTTTTTGCGTGTAAGACGCAACTGTTCTACATCTGACAAATACCAGGTGCATGCAAAGAATCTCACTGAACAACTTATTGTTAAACAATATCCGAGATCTCTGATCAAGAAAGCGTTCAAACGCGCTTCCAATAACAACAGAGAAGCATTAATCGAGCCACCTATTGCTAAACCACCACTTGAGCGGCTCACCTTCGTCCACACCTTCAGCACTCTTACTAATGGAATTCAGAAGAGTGTGAAAAAGCATTGGCGCCTTTTGAATTCATGCAAAGAGAAAATACCACTGCCTTTGTTCTCTCTTAAACGAGGAAGCAACCTTAGAGACAAATTGGTTCATACACGACCCCGCGAAGTAAGACCACGTCCCATTGGCACTTTATGGGACCTACCTGCAGTACAAGGACACCACCCATGTGGGCCGTGTTCAATATGCCCACAGACTAGCCATTCTACAACACTAGACATAGGCACGAACACACCATGGGAACAAAGACCTTTTACCAACTGCAACAGTGACAATCTAATCTATATGATTGAATGCCCCTGTAAACTCCGGTATATAGGGATGACCACTCGGAAAGTCAGACTGCGAATGCTAGAACATAAAAGCACCTTTCGCTGTAATAAAACTAATACGAGACTGACACGTCACTTCTATGAGGTAAAGCACCAAGCCAACGATTTTTGGTGGACAGTCCTAGAGAAACCCTTTATCCCATCACATGTAAGTGACACATCTCGCTTCTTGTTTTTAAAAGAACAACGCTGGGTGTTCAAAATCGGTACATTTCAAACAGGATTGAACGATGATATTCCGTGGATCTCATTATAACTCTCCACTGATCATGGTTCATCCTGAGATAGTGATTAAGTATTTGGACTATCTGCCTCTTACAAGAAAAAGTACATGATACATTCACAGCTCTGCTATACTCATGGGTTAAATCTGATTACAGTCGACTGTGGAATCCCATGGTATGGTGATTATTATTAACCTCATTTAGATCTACGACTTTAAACTATTCGCTAGATCTAATCTATCTATCATATGACAGTATGTTTGCGTCAAACTGATTGATAAAGTTTCATCACCCGTATGTACAAATATACGGAACTACACCTTCCTGACACGCTGACGCTATTCTGTAGTCATTCTCAAAGTCCCGCGTGACCTCGGGCTTTCCATGACCCTATCGGAACTACACCTTCCTGACATGCTGACACCATCCTGTAGTTATTCTCGAAGTCCCGCGTGACCTCGGGCTTTCCATGGCCCTATCAGAGGCCATAACAAACCAAACACAGTAACCCATTGGCCCCGCGTTGACGAATCAGATCGTCGCTTAACCAAAGCGTATGTTTTTTAACACCGCTCACCTGTGATGCCGGTTACCTCCCAAACGGCTCAGACTCCACATCGAGGTACCGACGGAGAGGTAAGCGGTCTAAATTTTAAAACTTTGATACTCCAAAACTTTGTAACAGATGCGGCGTAATTGAGCACTGCGTGTTCCACCGGTGTCAGAACATTTGCGCGTCTGCAGAGTTTATCATCTTAGGTGTTGTCTTGTTTTCTTGAGTGAAGTCACTTCAGCGTTCAAAGCAGAGCATATAATGGACATTCAGACGAATGTCTCAAATTTTAGATCTTGAACCATTGTATCTCATGGTTCATCGTACTCATTTTCCCCACATTTTATTCAATTTTGTAGGGCGGGGCCTCCTTCTAACCTGAGTCATTACCGGGTGAGGTGAGACTCACTTCTCGTGCTGATCAGGTAAGCACTTGAGACTAAGGCACAGCGTTCTAAGCGAGAATTTGTCAGATGGTTTCACTCACTTTGTTGCTTTGTGATTCTCTTTTCGTATTTCCACAGATGTTCTTATACACACTGACAGTACGAAGAAGTTATACACCATAATAAGGTTGTATTTTTTAACATTGCTTCACAATTTATAATTTTTTCACTCACTTTTGCTGCAGTAGCGATAATAAAAATGAAGGTCCTGACGAAAGCCATTTGACCCTCCAGGCAAGCAGGCTGAAACATGTCGACCCTATTGTCAAACAGCCTATTTGTTAGAAGCTGTTTCTGCACCATTTTTAGATAAGGATTGGCAGGAATATTTCTCAATAAACTTTCTTTTTCCTCCTTATCCTTTTTTAACATTTCACCTTACTGCACTGCACCACTTATATATCATTTTGGTATATATCACACATCTTGCCAATACTAGCGGCTTGGCTGTCTTCTCTCCTTCCCCCTCCATGGGCCTCAAAATTGTGCTCCGGTTATTAACTAACCACGAATGAAACTCCAAGATGGAGTGAATCACAGTGGTGGGAAGGTGCGGATATCCAGATGATGATATTCACCAATCACTGGTTTTTGATGGAAATCCTATTGAATCCTACAGCACTCTGAGGCTCCCTTTTCAAACTCTTCGCTTATTCTTACCTTCTTAACGACTGTGCCCTTGTTTTCAGACTGACAGATTCCTTGTTGTATTACCAAACAGATTCAACCAGCCCAATCACCTGAATTTTGTTACATTTTACAGGGATAGCTGTGAGAAGCCCCCCCCCTTTGCTCTCCCTGCTTGTGAGGGTTCTGCATGAACATTCCACATTTGAAAACCATCCAGGGTTGGATCTCCAGTACTCCAGGTCTCCTGGAGGCATACCATATCAAAAGATTTAATATATTTCAGCCAAACTGGGTCATCCAATCTCCGTGAAAGACCAGCTACATTCCAGGATATCATGCGAAAATTATCTTCCATCGCCAGGATCCCCCCTCCACCCAGTTGCCCTCTTCCCGACAGTTTGATTACATCACACTCACTCATTATTGTCTCCTTTGCAAGGCTAGTTTCTTCAATGTAGGATACCACAATGCCTTTGCAATTAGTTGGGTTTTCCCCTCCTGATGGATCTAAAGTAGAGTTGGGGTTTAACTTGCCAACAGACCCCTTATTAAGTTGGTCACCGTCAGACAGATATTCACTGTTGGATAGTAATTTAACAATTGACCCATTTAGAGGCATAATTTCGTTTCTATCCGACATTTCCCAAGGGGTCACAACATTCACCAGATCAAACCTATCCAAACTTAATAAATTAACATTAACATTGTCTATATGTTCATCCTCCACCCCTCTAGGAGTGGAAATCATCATAGAAAGTCAATCCACCCCCTCTAAGCACGTGAGTGGCTCAAACCAGTTCATTAATGGGAAGAAATGTGGAAAATGTGCAGCATGAGGTACCCCCCCTGGTCTATATGACCCAAACGCTGGTCCCCAGGCAGGGGTCTTTGGCCCATAGGGATGGTCATTATTTGAATGGGGATAAAAATATTGTAGATCAATAGACTGAATATCCCCCAGACAGCCAAATCTAGGTTTCCTGCATATATATTTAACAGCCCAAGTATCTCTGAGGTTAACAATTACACAATCACCCTCGAGATCCTTGGTGCTATACCCTATCCAATGTACTCTCCTTACACCAATAATCTCCGTATTTGTCCCTGGGGGTAGCCTTCTATTTTTCCTGAGCCAATATAAAACCTTATTTTTTAAATCCCCATCAGATTCTTTAGCATTTGGACCAAGTTCAGGAACCCCTGTTAAAATAACCACAAAAGGAATTGAATCTGGGGGGAGGTTTACACATAATGACTTCTTCTTAATGTGCTGAGTACCCATTGGGGCGGCAGTATGAGTTGTGGTCAACCCTTGTTTTAAGATAGGAGATTTTTCTACGGGGACCAGCCTAGTTGCATTAGGTACAACAGTTAACCCCTGGGCCATGCCATTAGATTTTGCAGCTGGCAAGGCATTCGGCATAGCAGTAAGTACTGGGGTTACCGCTTTGGAGATGTTTGGAGCTTCACAGTCTCAGCTATACCCTTATTTTGCTTCCCACTTGTAATCAGTGAATCTATTTTCACCATATTCCCTTTAGCGATGTTTTCTAGTTTATCTAACTTTCCCATGATTAACTTCATTCGGTTAACCACAGGCATTAATAGGGATTTAACTAATATTTCCATTTTTGGAAGAATACCCTCAGTTAAGGGTTCTTGTATCTTGGAAACTATTGTATTATCCACTAGGTTAATCTGGTTTCCAACCTCAATTGATTGCTCTAAGGGAGCCCGAAACGTATGCTTTTTTGCCCATCTATTTGCCCTCATTCTCCTAGCATTCCCGCCCTTTCTTTGACCTCCCCTTCTCTTCTTTCTCACCTGTTTAGGGCTGACTGAACTAGTTTCAATCTGCTCTACCAGATCCTGCTCTGAATCTTCTTGTAGTTGAGAAGCGTGTTTGGGGGTTGAGGATAAATTAGGTGGTTGGGTTACAAAACTTACTAGATCCAGAGGCGGACTAGAAGCCATTAAATTTGGTGCATTATCCGCAAGACGGTCATCCACCACTGCATCTAACGCACAGGGAATCGGGCTTGCGATTATTAAGGGGGCCAACTCAATACGATCAGCTGGGGTTACAGCAGCTCTAATTGTCCCTAAAGAAGATCGCTTCCCCGTAACAATATCTAGTGATAGGCGCTTTTCTGCAAGTGCTATTTCTTTCTCTATGATTTTTGTGGTTCGTGTGAAAAAGTCATCAATAGTGCCCGTCACTACCCCGGCGTTTGTTTTAATGGCAACTACTCTAGTTTTCCCTGAGCGTAAAGCCATCGTAACGTACACATCCTACCCTTTGCGGCTAATTAACAAATATAATACCTTCCCTATTCAATACCAGCCACAAAATCTACAATAATGTCTTACGACTATTTTGCTAATATTTTGCCAAATAAATAAAGAAAGTGGCCTAGCCCGGCCTCTACCGGCCCCGGACGGCAACAAACGGTCCCACCCTTGTCCTGGGATCCTTCCGCAGTGACTAACTAGTGCTGCTAGATGTGCACAGGGGGCGGAGGAAGCAGGGAGAGCGGGCCAGGTGTAGGAGGTTGGCCAGGCATGGACTCCTGGGAAATGGAGTCCCTGCAACAACGCTCGCAGCCCTGCTACTATCCTTCAGCACACCCCAGCAGTCCTCCAGCAGTAGCACGAAGTCCGATGTTTCCACTAACTTCCTTGACGAAGCGGGACCCGCACAGCAAGGTATGGCACAGGGTGATGAGCTGAAAGGGTCCAGAAGGCACAGTCCACAAACAGCAAAGTCTCCACACACACAAAGGTTCCCCACTAATCACCTACAGTGTTCCTTGTGAGGGGAAATAATCCTTCAAGTCCTGGCAGTTTCTTTAGGCAAACATTTCTGCATTTATCAGTTCAGTCTCAGGTAGGCGTAGTGAAAGCAGGTGTAGGGACTATCCAATTAGCTCCCCCCCGACAAGAATCACTTAGCGCACGGTTCAGATTTCTCCCAGGTTTCTCCCAGCTGGTTATGACCTTGTGTGTGTTGGGGAAGCACCAGCTCCGACGCGTGCGTGCGTTAAGAATCACAGGGAACCCTCAGTCCCAGGTCAAGAAAACCTGCACAGGGAGTGACTGTTTGATCTTCTCTGTCTTCAATTGGCCCTGGACCTCAGCCGTACACCCTGCAATCCCGCTAGCCTTTCCCCAGCCCGTCCAGGCAACGCAACAAATGGCGGTGAGGGTTTAACGTTACCTGGGAGGCTGATCTCTTGCTGCGGTGTACCCCGAGGCTGTCCCCTGTCTGTAGTCTCTCTCCCAGTGTCCGGCGCTTCCTTTAGGAAATCAGAGCAGATCTCCGGCTCTGACGCGGCTTCCCTCGCTGCCGGGAGGCCGAGGACCTGCTGGGCAGTTCTTTCCGCTACGGCCGCTCGTCTATGGTGACGCGCCCGGGGAGGGAAATCCTAGTTGCTAGGCGAAACTGACACGACCTCCTCAATACCACGGGCGGTCAATTTACAGGCCATCCAAGGGCAGGCAGCGGTGACTGACCTAAGCTGCCCTGCCCGTTGATGAACCAAACAGCACCGTGTCCCACCCAATCGGTGCTACCATTTATGTGGGGATTATCCCCTTTAAATACCGTGGACCACCGGTCCATGACTTTACTTGCCCTTGGAACTGAGACTGAGCATTTGACCGCACTCGCGGAATCCGGGGGACTCAGTGTCCCAACACCCTTCATTGCAGCGGAAGGGAGCAGAGCCGCTGTCAGCTGACCTGCGCCGCGCACAGTGCACCACAAAGGTGTGGACCATCTCCTGCAGCGTGGGAGGTGGTCGGGCCGCACCCGGGCCATGCCCGGGCCACGCGTGGGCCAAGGGCGGACCTGTCTACGCCTGTCAAAGCCCGGAGGATGCTGGGCTGGGCCCCCTCTTGGTTTTTCTGTTTCCTCGTTCATTTGCCTAGGGCATTTTTGATACTTGGGCTGTGAGCTGAGAGATGGAACTCCAAATAAGTCTGCAGAGATTTACAGGTGAAGGATTAGAAGATTCATGCAGGAAAGAGCCCATTTTTCAGGATCTATATGTGTGTTGGCTCTCTGACCAGCTGGGTGCATCCCCCTCTTTGGCAGTCTTATTACAGCGGAAAGCCCCTTCTTTTGCAGCCCCCTAATAGTTTTGCTTTATTGGAGCATCAGATCATTTGACAGACACAGTTGGTCCATTTCTGTAGGGCAGTTGGACTGTAGTGGTTTAAAATGGGGAAACGTAGGCCCACACCCAAGGACCCTGTGAAAGCGGTGACCACCATGGATGACTTTCTGCAATGAGCCGCTAAGGTTTGGACAAAGAGATCGAGTTGGCCACCCGGCAACTATCTCGATCTCCCACTCTTCCTCTCACCCATAGTTCCTCTGCCTCCCTACTTTTAGGGTCCCCTGCACAAGTTCCTCACGCAGGTCTGGCAGAAGATGAAGCTGAGTGTGTCTGCCCGCCTGCGATACTCCCTTCACCACAGGTTACAGGTTACCGCAGTCATCTCAGATAGAATGCCAGTACGTGGAGCTGGCCATGGTGTGGGGAAGGGTGGAGGGGGAGCTAAGAGGAAGGGCCCCTCGATGGGGAGTTACGCTAAACGCCGGAAGAGCATTGGATCCCAGTCAAGCCCTTCAGTGCCTCTAGCAGACCCTAGCATGGATATGACTTCTCTTCTTGATACACTCAAGGCAGCCCTGCTATTAGCGTTGGACTCCAAACTGGACCCAATTTTACAATGCCTTTCTGCAATTGAAAACTATCTGCTTAACCTGTCCACCTCTTTGCAAAGGGACCATATACCATCGACCGCATGCTCATCAACCCTAAAGGTTATGGTAAACACCCCCTGCGGTGATGAGGTGGAGTCTGGCCCTAGGTTTCCCCCCTAGGCGTGTGCCTGACTCACCTAAGTAGAGGACGAGTTATTTAGCTCCTTCAGCCCAGCCGACAACAGTAGCTCCAGTGATGAACAGCCCTGTACCAGCGGCATCAACACGGACAGCTAACCGCATGACGGGGGTTATTCAAACTGGGAACACAATCAGAATCAAGGTGTCCAAGCAGGTGGGTCACCCCGTCTCCCTGACACAAAGCGGGGAGGGATGAGCCACAGGGAGACTAGTTACCCCACCTAGAGTATGTGTAATGTCCATCTACCACCAGAGTCAACCCCACCTGTAGTGGTTCTAGCCAATGTTCCCCGACTTGATCCAGGTGTCAAGGAAGACTTTGACCAGTTGAAGAACAAGGTCGTGCACTGGCTAAATTTAACCTCTGCTGTGGAAAATTACTCTTGTGAGTGGAAAATTACATCATTATGGTACGAAGGATATCCTGGGTGGGCTCTCCTAAGAAAGCATGGGCTGGGGACTGTGTCATCATTAACTTCATCAGTTACGTCATGGTAAATAAAATTCTATGTTCAGTTGCGCAGTCTAACTGTAGGAGTCGAAACTCTGTTATTGTGGCACTACCTTTGGGTTATTTTTACAAGACCTTGTACCATCCTTTGCCTTTGCTCAGAAACTCACGGGGAGCTCCCAAGATGTGAACTATATGAACCAGCAGGAGATAATGACGGGCGTAAGTACGTCAAACAGGCTTATGGCCTTGAGTTCACTAGAAGCCTATGATTGACTGGGTGCTGGCTCACAGGTTGCAGACGTTCCTCCATCACAGGGTCTGATTGGGCCATTGGGCTCGGGCTCTCAAAATCGTAAGGGTTGTTATTTCATGGAACATTGAAGGGCTTGCAAGTAAGTTTGATGATGCGGACTGGGTGGCTTTTATCAAAGGTTACGATGTGATCTGTCTACAGGAGACATGGGCTGTTGAGAGCAGATTTTACCTGGGAGTTTACAAAACTTTTTTTGTGCCAGCTACCTCTTCTATGGCAGGAAGAGCAAAGGGAGGCCTAGTAACCTTTGTCTCAACATGTAATATTACACGGATGGGCTCCATTTTGAGAAATATTACTGCGAGTGGACAGATTTATTCAAATTTATTTATAGCAGGGGATTTTAATGTTAATTTGTGTGGGGATATAAGTCGTGGAGGGGTCAGTAGTACTGGATGTGCACGTTATGCCGGTTTGCACATAGAATACACCCCCCAGGGCACCGTACTAAATGCCATCCTGCAGGAATTTGATCTAACCTCTGTCATTAACAAGTTGCCACCAGAGAAATCTGATATTAATCCTACCTTTACGGGGAGAGGGTGTGCAACCTTTATTGAATTCATCTTTGTCTCTACACCGTTTTATTGTTATATTGTGGACTTTTTTTATTAAGGCAAGCACACACAGTGATCACAATCCTGTGTGTGTTTCGACAGGATGGCTTTGGTCAGATAAGCAAACCAAGGCGGGAGTGGGGGTTCCCCTGAAGGCCGTGGAAGGGGGTAGGAGACTGAAGTGGGGTCAAATTGTCCCAGACCAGTTTTATGAGTCCCTCTAAACGCAGTGCAACAGGGAGTTTGTTATTTGTCTAGACAGTGAAGCCAACCCAGTGGATATTATTAAGGCTTTTGGCAGCTTGTCTGGATCTATAGCAAACCTTATGCGGGCACAGGGCAGGTGCTCTATGCACTCAGGACCAAGATAGTTGGATTCCGAGTGCTCGGGTGCCTCCAGGAAATTGAAAGAGGTATTAGGAGTGACTCCTCGAAATCCTTTGGCTGTTAAGAGCCATCGTAGGGCCTGTAATGCTGCCCTGGACAAGCGCAAGTCAGCTCTTAAAGAGGAGGCTTGGTCTGAATTGGTAGAAGCCAGCTGCCTGGGCAATAGTTCCAAGTTTTGGAGCATTATTAACAGACCCGTCTTAGCAGGTGACACTGGCAACAGAATGGATGCCCACATTTCAGAGGACGATTGGGGTAGCTACTTTGAGGGCACGTTCATCTGACCCACTTACCCGGGAATGACAGGACAGTGTGGATGGTAAATCCAAGGTTATATTTACAGCACAAGAAGTCAGAGCAGGTATCTTGGGACTGTTCAAAAATAAGGCCCCAGGTCCAGACGGGATTCCGCCCGATCTTTACATTGCAAATGTGGATACCTGGATGCCTGTACTTACGGCAGTTGTAAATGCAGCAGTCAAGGCAGGCTGCCCAGACTCATGGACCTTATCGACGATTGTACCTATTTTTAAAAAGGGGAACCGAGATAGCACTCTCTGTTATAGACTTATTTCCCTTCTGGACTCTGTGGTAAAGGTGGTGGGTCGAATGGTTTTAAATCGGCTCGTAACTTGGGCTGACGAAAATAGCATTCTAACCGAGGCACAATATGGCTTCCGACTGGGTCGCTCAACAGTGGACCAATATCTAAACTTATATATGGTCCTGAACAAGTACACTGTAGCTCACACTGGTTCCAGGTTCCTGTGGCAGGGGTGCATTTTGGCACCGTTCCTTTTTAACTTGTACATCAACTTCTTGGAGAAGGTCATTTCAAACCTAAAAGCTGATTGCCCCCAGGTAGGCAAGCGTAGTTTGCCAGTTTTCCTATACACAGATGACGCTGTCCTCATGGTGAGGACAGCCAGGGGCCTACAGCTTTTGTTGAATTCTTTTGTACATTTTATGGAGGACACCTGGACCTATAGGTTAATCAGAGCAAATCATATGTAATGCAGGTGGGCCCTCGTACAGCTAAACACTATACCTTTAAGGTAGGAAACGCATCAATTCCTAAGACCAATGCCTTCTCTTATCTAGGAATTGTATTTGATAAAGCTCTGGGTTGGGGCCCCTCGATTAGCCGCAAGAAAGGGGCCCTGGCCAGAGCGACCACTGACGTTTTCAACTTCACTTCGAGACTGGGTGGCAATCGATGGGGGCTTTACTGCAGATTTACAGAGCCAAATGTCTCTCGAAGGTTATTTACGGGAGTGCGATATGGGGTTACACTGGGCAGGATGCACTGCAAATTGCTGCAATTTTTTTGAGATGGTTATTATCTGTCCCATAGTGCATCCTGTCGTACATAGTGCACAAAGAATTGGGAATGGCCTTCAATCAATCAATCAAAAGCTTTTAAAGTGCGCTACTCACCCGTGAGGGTCTCAAGGTGCTGGGGGGGATGGAGCAGCTCCGGGTCAGCTGAAAAGTCAGGTCTTGAGGCTCTTCCTGAAGGTGTGCAGAACGGGGGAGCATCTGATGTTGACTTCGTGCTCATTCCAGGCCTTGGCCACAAGGTAGGAGAAGGCTCTTATGCCTGCTCTGGTTCTGTGGATGTGCGGGGTCTCTGCTAGGGCAGGTCGTCAGAGTGGAGGTTTCATTTGGGTACGTGGAAAGAGACTCTTTCATTGAGGTATTTGGGTCTGATGTTATGGCGGGATTTGTAGGCATGGGTGAGTAGCTTGAAGGTTACTCTCTTCTCGACAGGGAGCCAGTGGAGGTCTTGCAGGTTCTGGGTCACGTGTTCATGTCGTGCGGTGCCGAGGACTAGTCTGGCTGTGGTGTTCTGAATGGTCTGGAGTTTGTGTAGCAGGGATTTGTTGATTCCAGCGTAGAGGGCATTACCGTAGTCCAGTCTGCTGGTAATGAGTGCATGGGGGACAGTCTTTCTGGCTTTGTGGGGGATCCACTTGAAGGTCTTGCAGAGGATGCGGAGGGAGTTGAAGGAGGTGGAGGCAACAGCGTTGATCTGGCGAGTCATGCTGAGGGAGGAGTCTAGAACGATGCCGAGGTTCCACGCATGGATTGACGAGGTGGGTGGGTTTCCGAGGGTGGAGGGCCACTAGGTGTTGTCCCAGGCGAGTTGGCTTATCGGCCCCTAGCCCTGTGGATGAAGACATGGATCATGAAAGAAAACTCTCTTAGAAAGGATATTCTAGGGTATTGTCTTTCTTTAGATCACATGAACCATAGTGGATGGTGTGAGAAGGTGGCCTGATATATGCTGTCCACTAGTTCTAGTGGAAACCTTGTATCAGTCCAAACAACCCCTTATGGTGAATGGTTAAAGACAACCTTTATTGAAAGCTATCCTAGTGGTAGCTATGGAGAGCAGCCTTCAGGCTACGTCTTAAAGGAATGTAAAGTAGCTTGTTTTACCAGTCTATAATCTCTTGAATGATCAAATGAAAAGACAACCACACCAGGTATATATTCAAAATATATGTATTTAAGATAAAACACACCCCTCTAGTCTGTTTATGAGACTGGAGTTCGAAGTACTTTGTTTACAAGTCAGCAATTATCAGTAATAGCACAAATACACGTTTGGGCCCTAGGGGTGTACCAAACCATATACCAAAAAAGTGGTATAAGAGCCACGACTGGCATAGGAACTAGGCCTATAGCCTGTAGAATCACTGGGACCCCAAGGAACCACCCAAGGTAGTGACACAGGGGACCCACGGGGACTGTATACAGTGTGAAAACACAACTGCGGGTTCCCGTTATCTTCTATGGGCAATGTCGCGAAATTTAAAAATTAGGGACACTTCTAATCGAGTCAGGACCAAACCGTTTTGGACTTAAGAAGTTCTAGGGCTTGCACCCACGAGAGCACCGGAGTACTCAAGTTACCTCACCCTGGGAAGCCGGGTGCATAGGTGTCTTTTGGTGTCGGGTCACGTCATCGATTTCAATGGGAGCCTGCAAAGAACTGCTGCTGCTGTGAAGAGGAGAAGTGTCCGGAGAGATCCAAGCCTGGATCTGGGATGGAAGGAACCTGAAAGCAGAGGGGACAGAGTCTGGGTCACTAGCCAGTGACCAAGGGCAGGATGGACCAATACCCACAGATGTCGGGTGCTTCAGGTGAGTTGATGGGTGTCTTGACTCTTTAGCCATGAGGTCCAGGAGGCATTGACGAAGTCCACGAGCCGGATTCGAGCTGTGCCATGAAGTCTGTCGAGTGCTGCGGTGTCGGCGACCAGATTGGACCCAACAAAGCCTTGGCAACGGCAAGTCACTGGAATTTAGAGAAAGGACTGTGGTGCAGACCAGCAAGGTCTGAGGGATTTACCCAGTGAGGGTAAGTCAGGGCACATCTGGTGCAACCAGGAAAGCCCAAGCAGAAAAGGAGTTGCCTTCGTGGGGACCTGCTAGCCAACGGGCTAGTGATCGTGAAGGAGCCTCGAGCGGTTGCACTTGAAGCTGGCCCACGGGTCACTCGTGGAGTGGAGGCCAGCAATCTTTGGTGCAGGAGGTGCTCAAGGCTGGGCTACTCGGAGCCCAAAGCACAACTTCAAGGAGGACCAGGAAGATAGTGTTGCTGCAAAAGTTCACGGTGCCCAGGGGTCACGGTTCTACGTCACCCACGATAGCCACGGGCCTCAGCTTTGCTGTGGACTCAGGATAGCCTCGGGTAGTCTGGAAATCCACCTCTGGTGATGCAAAGACTTCAGCGTCCGGCGGGAGCTTCAGTGATGCAGACCGGTCAGTTGCTTCTTTGGTGCCTGCCAAGCAG
Organism: Triturus cristatus; assembly: GCF_964204655.1. NCBI lineage: Eukaryota > Metazoa > Chordata > Amphibia > Caudata > Salamandridae > Triturus > Triturus cristatus. The sequence goes on along the minus strand of NC_140590.1, from coordinate 33,838,087 downwards.
GGGAGTCACTCCTTGACCCCATGGGAGATTTCTTCAGTATTCTAGTTAAAGTAGAACATCGAAGGTCCAGGATATATGTAGCAGAGTTTCGTCCAGCGTAATCTAAAGTCCTAGGGACTGGATTCCTATACTTATTGTAAGTTTAGGGGATGGACTAACTCTAAGGCCCCACCTATGGGTGGACATGGAAAGAGGGGTGGTTACACCCATTTCCTTTGTCCAGTTTTGCCCCAGAGCAGGGGCAGGTAGCCCCTGCAACCTGTTTGAACTGGGCTATGCACAGGGACAGCAAACGTGCCCCCATTGACGAACTTCAAAGCCCCAGAGAGTGCTCCCGCTCAGCCCCAATACACATCTGCTTGTCTGGGGAGTTGACACCTCCCTTCGACAGAAAACCTATTGTCCAGGCCTCCCCTGCCGGAGTTTCGGTCAGCAGCAGGAGGCCAGACCCGTGTCTGTGGCAGAGGCATCCATTTTGTGATGCCAGGGCTCAGGAAAGTCCTACCGGGTTTAGCCAGTGTGAACATGTTTATCCCACTAGAAGGTGGAATGCTAACCCCGCGCCAGAATTGGCGGGGAGGGTAGTATTCCAAAGCGTTTGAGATTAAACACAACATGTTTTGATGCAGCCATTCCAAAGTTAGCATTTACTGCAAGGTTATAATGTACTTTAGAGTATATGGTATGGCTGTATCACAGAACAGCCATAAGGAAGTATTTCCAAATGCTGCAGAGGGTCTCAGCTCATGCTTGGGCACCCTCACACATAACACCAAGCACTCTACCTTCAGGATTGTCAAGGCCTGCCATAGGAGCGGCTTATAGGTTTATATGTGTCTGTACATATGTGTGGATATAGGTAACCTATACCACTGTAAGGGGTGCAAGCCCACCCTTACCCAGGCTGCAGTAGCAGACCTGTGGTGGCATTTTGGAGTGCGTCCCAGGGGTGGCATAATATATGCTGCAGCCCCTGGTTGGCTTCTGAGGTATCCATGCCCTAGGTACGTAGTATACCATATACTAGGGGCTTATAAGGCACTGCAGAATCCAATTAGATATGTACCTAATGTACATGGAAACCATGTTAAAGAGGAAGCAGCTAGGCTGCGGTCCTGATTAGCAGGGCCACAGCCAGACTAAGGTTGAAAAACAGTGAAACACCAGCAAAAAGTGGAGGTACCCATGTGAAGCAGACCCTACTCTCCTACACAACCCCTGCCAAACACAGGGACATTAAACTAACCTTGACCAGTTGAGTCGTCATGTTCTAAGTGGAAATAGCTAGAGAGTCCATCTACATTGGCATGGTTACTCCCAGCTCTATGTTCCACTGTAAAGTCCATCCCCTGTAGGGAAATGAACCATCTAAGCAGTTTGGGGTTTTCACCCTTCATTTGTTTTAGCCATAAGAGGGGCTTATGGTCTGTCTGAACAAGGAAGTGAGTACCAAACAAGTATGGCCTCAACTTCTTCAGACCCCAAACCACAGCAAAGGCCTCCCTCTCAATGGCTAACCAACGTTTCTCTCTAGGGGTCAGCTTTCTGCTTATGAAAGCTACTGGCTGATCCTGACCTTCTTCATTCAATTGTGACAGTACAGCCCCTACCCCCAATTCAGATGCATCAGTTTGAACAATGAACTTCTTGGAGTAGTCAGGACTCTGCAGAATGGGAGCAGTGCACATGGCCTGCTTCAGGTCATCAAATGCCTTTTGACAGCTAGCTGTCCACTGAACCTTTTTGGGCATTTTCTTAGAAGTTAAGTCATTCAAGGGGGTCACTATTTATCCATACCGTTTGACAAATCTCCTATAGTACTGAGTCAGGCCTAAGAAGGCTCTCACCTGAGTCTGGGTAGTGGGAGCAACCCAGTCCATTATGGTCTGGATTTTGCTCTGCAATGGTTGAACCTGGCCTCCACCTACAAGGTGGCACAGGTACACAACCTGACTCTGCCCTATCTGGCACTTAGTAGCCTTGATAGTTAGGCCTGCTTTTTGCAGGGCCTCCAAAACATTCCTCAGGTGGAACAGGTGATCCTCCCAGGTGGAGCTAAAGACAGCAATATCATCTAGATATGCTGCTCTAAAGTCTTCCAGGCCTGTAAAGACTTGATTCACCAACCTTTGGAAAGTGACAGGTGCATTCTTCAAACCAAAGGGAATTACCACAAATTGATAGTGCCCACTAGAGGTAGAAAATGCTGTCTTTGGCTTTGCATCATCAGCTAGTCTGATCTGCGAGTAGCCAGTTGTCAGGTCAAATGTGCTCAGAAACTTGGCTGAGGCCAAAGTATCTATCAGCTCATCTGCCCTGGGGATGGGATGGGCATCATTCCTAGTGACTGCATTGAGAACCCTGTAGTTTACACAAAACCTCATCTCTCTTTTCCCACCACTGGTGTGAGGTTTAGGTACCAGGACTACTGGACTAGCCTAAGGGCTAACTGATGGTTCAATCATACCCAGATCCAACATCTTTTGGACTTCTGTCCTTATACAGTCCCTGACATGGTCAGGTTGCCTGTAGATCTTATTCTTCACAGGTAGACTGTCCCCAGTGTCCACTTCATGAGTGCACCAGGTGGTCTGACTGGGAGTCTGAGAAAACATATGTCTAAACTGGCTGAGAAGGTTTCTGCAGTCAGTTTGCTGCTGGGCAGTGAGGCTGCCTGCCTAGGCTACACTATCAACTGACCCATCATCAGGGTTCTGAGAAAGCAGGTCAGGGAGTGGGTCACTCTCTTCCTCCTGTTCTTAATCAGTAGCCACGAGCAAGCCCATGTCTGCCCTGTCAACATATGTTAAGTCTGTTGACATGAAGTACCCTGTGGGGACTCCTAGGGGTTCCAAGGTCTACCAAGTAGGTAACCTCCCCTTTCTGTTCAACAATAGTGTGGGGTCCACTCCATTTGTCCTGGAGAGCTGCTGGGGCCACAGGCTCCAACACCCACACTTTCTGTCCTGTCTGGTAAACAGCCAGTACAGCCTTTTGGTCATGCCAGGTTTCTTGAAGTTCCTGGTTAGCCTCAAGGTTTTTGTTTACCTTTTTCATGTACTCAGCCATTCTGGAGCAGAGACCAAGTACATAGTCCACTATGTCTTGCTTTGGGGGCTTGAGAGATAACTCCCATCCTTCCTTCACCAAACACAATGGACCCCTGACAGGGTGACCAAACAAAAGTTCAAATGGGCTGTAACCAACCCCCTTTTGAGGCAGCTCCCTGTATGCAAATAAAATCAGGGCAAGAGTAGGACCCATTTTCGCCTAAGCTTCTCTGGGAGTCCTTTAATCATGCCCTTTAAGGTTTTGTTGAATCTCTCAACTAAACCATTGCATTGTGGGTGATAGGGTGTGGTCAACTTGTAGTTCATGCCATACTCCTTCCACATAGCAGTCAAGTAACTAGACATGAAGTTTGCACCCCTGTCAGATACTACCTCCTTAGGAAAGCCTACTCTTGAGAATACACTCAAGAGAGCTCTTGCCACCACAGGTGCTGTAGTGGTCCTTAGGGGAATTGCCTCTGGATACCTGGTGGCTTGATCCACTACCACCAGTATAAATCTGTGCCCAGATGCTGTTTGGGGATCCATGGGACCAACAATGTCAATCCCTACCCTTTCAAACTGTGCTAACCACGGAACCATATCTTTTACGGGTCAAAAGCAACCATGATCGTTTTTTATTGAGTAGATTTCGGCTTGACCTATTCCACTACCTTTTGGCCCAACAACATGGTGCCCACAGAGGCCAGTGTCTCATACCCTGTGGCAGCGGCACACAGTCTCCACAGGTTATAATGCACTTTTTAAGGTTTTGTAGTTTTTATGGGGTTTGTAGAAGGTCTTTTATTGTTCCTATTCTTAAGAAAGTATGTTTTAAGAAGGTTAGACCAGCTTTTATTTTTTTTACAACTGCTTTCACGTGATTCAGAATTGCATACGCTTAGCTTTTTAAGGGCTACAATCAGGCTAAGGTCCAGCTGTGACTAAATTTGTTTATGGGGCCTTTCCTTTTAGCTTTGTAATCATATGATTATATTGATCGTATTGCATTACTCCTTGTATTTTGCTGGAATTTTTACTGATCTTTGTTCTGATTTAATTGTTTTATTGTAAGAACGTTTATTGATTGATTGACGTTACTCAAGCTTTTTTAGGGGCAGAGTGTTACAAGGCAAGGCCCCGGTTGCTCAGGCTTACAACCGCCCAGAGGACTAGTGGGGCACTGATATTTCATCCAGGGTCCTGCATAAAGACTCCTGGGGTTTGGCACAGGGCACCACTATTGTGCTCCTGAAGAGGGTACCCCTATGTACCAATCAGCTTCCAGATCGCCATGTAACTCAACCAATGCATTGGATGTGGCCGCCGTCATATCAGGGCCCCCTCACCATGGCAGGCTCCATAACCTCCTGCAACCTGCAGTTACCAGTCCTTCTAGCTGGACCAATTCCCTGTCTAACTCTGGCAGGTGTGGCCCGTCCCTATCAGGGTCCCATGTGGTGCTTGTACTAATGAGGCTACGCCTAATTTACCACACCTTTCTTTTTTTTTAGTTGAACCAAGCCATCCTTCTAGGTGGGCTTGTACATAACTATATATACCCTTCTGCAGGAATGTTCAATGGCCTCCCAGGAAGTTGGGAAGTACTGTTCTTTTCTTTAACCACCATTCTGGGTGATGTCCCTGTGGTGCCCTATGTGGTAATTTGGACCGTCTGTTTAAGGGTTGGCTGAGCCCTGTATTTGCCCCTCACTGCCTATGCCCCAAATTCAGGATTCACTGGTAAGCATTGTGGTGTCCGCTTCCAAGGCCATGAGTATATTTTTTAATAGGGTATTGTTTGTGGCCAACACAATTCCCTTATTGTTCCCCTCTGACCTCCATTTGTATGGGAGTACAGCACCGGCAAGAAAAACTACAGCTCTCTTCATAACCACAGTTCTGTGTGATACAATCCATTGTGCACTGTGTGCCAATTTATGCATTTTCATTTGGGAGTTGACTAAGCCCTGTAGAAACAGCACATTTCACAGCCTCTCACCTTCATTGGGAGGCAGCATCTGTCTGTAACACATATCGCACCCGGTCACCTTCACCAGCAGGCAGTGTCTGTAGGTAGAGCACATTTCAGAGGCACTCATCTTCACCAGGAGGCAGTGTCTGTCTGTAGGGAAAGCACATTCCACAGCCTGTACCCTTCACAGGATGGCAGTTTCAGACTGTAGGTACAGCACATTTCACAGCCTCTCACATTCACTCGGAGGCAGTGTACTGTCTAGCAAACCTCCGCATCCGTCACCTTCGCCAGGAGGCAGTGTCTGTCTGTGTGAGCAGCACATTCCACATGCGGTCGTCTTCACCTTGAGACAGTGTCTGTCTGTAGGTGCAACACATTCCGCAGCCCTTCACCTTCACAGCAATCAGTTTCTGTAGGTAGAGCACACTTCAGAGCCACTCATCTTCACCTGGATGCAGTGTCTGTAGGTACAGCACATTCCACAGCCCCTCGCCTTCACCAGGAGGCAATGTCTGTAGATACAGCATATTCCACCTGTCCTCACGTCACTAGGAGGTAGTGTCTGTACATACAGCACATTCCACAACCTGTACCCTTCACCAGAAGGCAGTGTCTGTAGGTACAGCACATTTCACAGCCTGTACCCTTCGCCGGAAGGCAGTATCTGTAGCTACAGCACGTTCCACAACCTGTACCCTTCACCAGGAGGCAGTGTCTATAGGTACAGCACATTCCACAGCCCCTCACCATCACCAGGAGGAAGTGTCTGTAGGTACAGCACATTCCACAGCATGTATCCTTCACCAGGAGGCAGTGTCTGTAGGTACAGCACATTCCACAGTCCCTCACCTTCACCAGGAGGCAGTGTCTGTAGGTACAGCACATTCCACAGCCTGTACCCTTCACTGGGAGTCAGTGTCTGTAGGTACAGCACACTCCACAGCCTGTACCCTTCACTGGGAGTCAGTGTCTGTAGGTACAACACATTCCATAGTCTGTCACCTTCACCAGGAGGCAGTGTCTGTAGGTACAGCACATTCCACAGCCTCTCACCTTCACCATGAGGCAGTGTCTGTAAGTACAGCACATTCCACAGCCCCTCACCTTCGCCGGGAGGCAGTGTCTGTAGGTACAGCACGTTCCACAGCCCCTCACCTTCACCAGGAGGCAGTGTCTCTGAGTACAGCACGTTCCACAGCCCCTCACCTTCACCAGGAGGCAGTGTCTGTAGGTACCACACATTCCACAGCCCCTCACCTTCACCAGGAGGCAGTGTCTGTAGGTACAGCACGTTCCACAAACTGAACCCTTCACCAGGAGGCAGTGTATGTAGGTACAGCACATTCCACAGCCCCTCACCTTCACGAGGAGGCAGTGTCTGTAGGTACAGCACATTCCACAGCCTGTGCCCTTCATCGAGAGGCAGTGTCTGTAGGTACAGCACATTCCACAGCCTGTACCCTTCACCGGGAGGCAGTGTCTGTAGGTACAGCATATTCCACAGCCCCTCACCTTCACCAGGAGACAGTGTCTGTAGGTACAGCATATTCTACCTACCCTCACCTTCACCAGGAGGCAGTGTCTGTAGGTATAGCACATTCCACAAACTGAACCCTTAACCAGGAGGCAGTGTCCGTAGGTACAGCACATTCCACAGCCCATCGCCTTCACCGGAAGTCAGTGTCTGTAGGTACAGCACATTCCACAACCTGAACCCTTCACCAGGAGGCAGTGTCTGTCTGTGGGGCCTGCTTATTCCCCAATTAGGGGTTGCCCTGTCCTTAGAGTTTTGTGGGTGTATTAGATTAACCTGTGTTGAGTTAGAATTGACTATTTCCTTTTCATCATTTTAATTTTTACTTAAATAATGCTTTACTGCCAAGAGCTAGGCTCCTAAGGTTGCCATGTCAACTTGAAAGCATGCAGATGCATGCATGTGCGCGTCCAAGGGTGTTGGTTGGTATGTTTGGCATGTAGAGAGGGGGGTGCTGTTTGAGTAAGAGCTGGGGGGGGTGCCACAGTGCTGTGACAATGGGCATGACAGAGCCTGCCACAGAAGAAGAAGGTGAAGCAGTTTATTTATTTTAGTTTCATATTTCAGTTTGAGCGCTACATTTAGCGTGTTGTAATTTTAGTATTCCAAACTGTTCTTTTAGGTACTTATTTCAAGGTCTGACTTCACACCACCCACAAGGTAGTTCCCTTCAGTGCCAGTGTTTTTGTCTTGACTTTATTATGACTTTAGTTTTGTTGCCTTTGTGCTTAGAGCCTGAGAATAGGACCGTTCTACCAGATATTACTAATTGAATCTGTGCTATGACATACATCTATCTATCTATATATCTACCCATCCATCCATCTATATGTCTATCCACCTATCTATCTACCTATCTATCTACCATTCTCTGTCTTTATTTGTGTGCCTCTCTATCTCAAGGAGCACACCCACACACAAAGTAGTTCTCTTCCTTGCCAGGGACCGATATGGTAATGTGTGCCTTTTTGGACCTAAACAATTTTTTTTTCTTTTACTAAATGCTTTTTTAGGTTAATGAGGAAAAACAACTTGCCCATTAATAACACTTTGCAAGACCAATGATAGAAAAAAACACATATTGCCAAAGTCAAAAGGTTTGCAGCCAACACCAGACCAATTGACTTTGCCAATGTTTTGTAAGTTCTGTGTTTGCCAAGTCGTTTTGATTTTCCTAAAATTATGTGAATAACATGCTTACTTATAGGAATGTTCTACCGGACTGCATCCATTAGTCTGTGCTTGTGTCATTCACAGTTTTCTGCCACTCACTCCAGCATGCACCATGGGGCAATGGGTCAGCCTACTTCACCCATTGGCTGACGTCACTGTGTGTTCCGGCATGCTGTCCTTTCACAAGGAGCACATCTACACACAAAGTAGTCCCCTTCAGTTTGAACTCTGAAGTTCTGTAGTAATGTCTGCTTTTTTTAGACCCAAAATAGTTTTTTGCATTTAGCTACTTTTTGTTTTAGATTGATTAGGGTCCGGCAGCTTCTTGAACAATTAAGGTTTAGGAAATCAGTATTGCCAAAAAGGCTGGTGGAGAACTGCAGACCTATTGGCTTTGCCAATGCTTGTTTTTCCAAATAGCCACTTGCCCAGGGGAGCCTGCACAGATAGCAGCAGGCCTCTTGTTCGTGTTTTCGGTTGGCCCTCTTCTGTTGTTGTTTATTTCACTTTGCGTGGCTTGCGGTTACATAGCGACGCCTCACACCCTACTCTTGCTGGGCCGCTGTGCGGGATGTGCCCAGTATTGTACTAGCCTACTGAGCTGTGATGGCACCAAAAACACAGCCCTTACGCTGGACTTTCAAGCTGGCCTGTCTGTCAGTATTAATAAGATAACCTCTGTCCTTGGGTTCATTAAATTTATGAAGAACACACCCCACCCTCCCCCACACTGAGCCCTAACTAGTCAGTTGTACTCATATTAATTGCCCTGAGTCTGCGCCACGCCTGAAAACACTCTTGTCAGAGTAACAGAGCCACACAGCGTGTCCAGTCCAAACACACTGCTCTAGGAGCACGACTAATGATACTTTTAAAGGATTTAATCTCATTGCACGCCCCTTGCACAAACACAAGGGCACAATCCTCCTATTCATTGTGATTCACAACCTCAATATTATCTTTATCATGGAAACCTGGCTGTGATTCATCTGGCCCTGGCCTCACCCAACCAGGATACCTGGCCAACTGCAAAACCACTCACAGGGATTGTTCTACTGCCATGGGTGCAAGCGGGCAATATATTTGGCTCTAGCACCATTAACCTGGTTCCGTCGCCCGCCTTAAGGAGGGCAAACTTCTGTTATTTTAACTGAAACTTTCCCCACAACTCTGATTTAATGGGCCCCTTGGTCATCGTCCTCGGACAATAATACTTTCTTGGAGAACTTTCTCCCTCTTATTGCTTCCTATTTTCTCCCTCTTATTGCTTCTTATTTTCTCCTCCTGGGTCAGTAAGCCCTATGGTTTTGGATCATTACAAAATAATGGGGTAACCCAATGACCGTCGCCGGACCTGGGTACAATGCGGGAATGAAAGGATTGGTCCGTGACATATATTTATAGGTGCGATGAATCACAAACAATCTGCTGTGTGTTTTCATGGCATCCAACACTGATTATAAATATCATATGGTGAAATATATGTTTTTCTTAAATGCATAAATTTAATATTAGGAACTCTGTGTTAGAGAGACACCAGCGTGACAAGAGCCCAATGTTCAGCATACAATTAACGTCAAGGAAAAAGAAAAAAGTGCCAGAAAATCCAATTGCAGTATATTTATATCATATATTTAAGGGCACTTTATGCACTTGTAAACATAGTAAGGTTGCAAGGAGAAGGGGGACGGGTGTAGGATGGCTGTGCTCGTGGTGGAAAGGGGCGGGTAGAAGTCACTGGTTAAGGAATACACATCAATTCAATCATTACAAAAACAAACTGGTAAGAAAGACCAGCAAACAAGACCTGCCCTTGCCAGTTCCTTAAATCTCAGTTATTCAGTATAATCAAGCATTAATGCAGCATCAGGCAATGGGGGGAGGGGGAAGAGAAGGTACAGGTCCCATCTGGGTGGATCGCAGATAGTGTGTGATTCATCGCACCTTTAAATATATGTCACGGACCAATCATTTCATGGTTTTGGATGGCGCTAATTGAAAGTAAAAACTTGCTATTTGTTTGCCGACTCTAAATAGGGTGGACATGTGAATGGCAAAACCTCCCACAGCCCGTACTCCATGGGGCGTCAAAGGCATATGTCAGGAACAGCAGCATGCGGTGGTAGCAACAAACATACAAATATGATAAGCTTCTCTAATTTGTGTGGGTTGGGACAGAAAAGCCCTCTGCATGGAGCGAGGCAGGTGCCCCTGCCCTGAGTGCCCAGCTGTACTCTTGTCTGGATCCCGAATGCGGATTCTTGTGTCATAGGTGAACACGGATCATAAGTCTGCACAGTGACATAGGCCTGTCTCACAAATTGTATTGTTTGACCAGGAGGGGCAGCCAAAGTGATACCCTCCTAGTGGTGAAAGGCTACCGCCTTCACCAGGAGTTAAGCAGCACAAGCGCGGTGGTGGCAGTTTACCGTGTAGTGATCAGTATTAGTGAGCAGGACATTTTTACCCTGTGTCACTGGAGTTATGTCCACAGGCTCACTCACCTTTTTAATGTTACGCTGCTGTGTGCTTAACTCCCCCGTGACCTACATCAGCTAGATGTGGAGTGTTGCACAGCACAAGTGTAGGGACTCTGTGCTGGTTGTGTGTGCGCCTGGGAAGGATACAGTACAGGGACAGAGCAGTGCTGTGCAGTATGTGGGTGGTTAGTGCATCTACTGGGTGCATGTATGCCTGTAAGGAATACATGACAAAAGAGATGTAGTGCTGTGCAGCACGTGCGCAATGAGAGCATGTATTGGGAGTATATGTGCTTGCAAAATTGCACTACATGAAGGGTGAAGTGTTGTGCACCACACACATGATCAAATATGTGTGATTTCAGTGTGTGAGTTTGTTAATAGAATACCCTAGTTAGATATAGAAAACCTTCAGTGTTGAATAGTGCGTTCAAACTGTGTGTGCTGAATCCATGTGTACATGTAAGCGTACAATGCATAGAGGTAGCAGTGCTAAGCAGTAAGCATGCTATGAATGTACACTGAGTAAGTGTGCCTACAATGATACATTACATGGAGGACCCTGTGTTCCATTTTTGGAAGCCCAGGCCTACCTGGTGAAAATATGAGGCAGAGAGGAATCCCCCCGTCAGATCTGTGTGTTGTTCCGTTCCTGTGAGTTATGTGGGGACACACCCTTGAGGAAAGCAAGTGACTCCCTTTAAACATCAAAAGAGTGCTCTTTGATTCAGTGATAGATCACAAGGAAGGGGCCTGAACACATTTCATCTCAGAAACTTCTGGGTGTCTGCTATTAACCTTGTGATGCACATATCACCGAGGCTGACATCCAGATGTGAACTCTGGTCACTCCCATGAACTGTGTTGTGGGACAATCAGGTTCAGAATCTTGCCTGCTGTGAAATACATCCTTTCAAGGACAAAGAAGAATAGGAGAATTGTTCACTTCAAAAGAAGCAGAACCCAAACATTAAACTTAAATAAAATGTTGGTTTCTAGAAATGGTACACATAATGGGGTGGTGAGACCCCAAAATGTGTCATCTGTCAAGCAGCCAGCTGGGCTGTGTGAGACAGGGAAGGCCTGCAAAACTTCTGCCTGTGACCAGGACTGGGGGCAAAGGCCTGTTTGCCTCCCTGCTTGGTGAGGGGACATCACCAATGACACCAAGACCACCTGCCCTGGAGCCTGGAGCATCAGTGTTTGCTTGCCAAGACCAGGGTGACCTGTGACAAAGAGGAGGGTGCTGGATGGAGCGAGGTTCAGTGGGGAGCCCTGTGTGATGATTCCTTGAGCGAATTGTGAGGCTATGCAGTGATCAAGCTGTTGCCTGTGTGCCGTGTCAGCTCTGTGACCCCCATATGCCAGGAGACGGCTGCCTGAGACTGAGCCGTGAGTTATCTCATACCGTTGTGCTGCGGTGGCCTCGTGTGCCAGAGAGGGCCACTGGTAAAGTTATCACTGTTGTATCGCTGGGACCCATGCCCATCTCGGCATGTGTATTTGCACCAAGAAAGTCTGCGCCCATATTGCCAAAGTACCACAGCAACCCTGTATTCTGAGAATGGCTGCTGGTACCAATGTGCCAAAGGATACAGGTTGCTGAAGAAGAGACTGGGGTTACGTTCAGCAGGTTGGACCCGTATTATGATGGAACTGCACCTGACTCACAGGAGGGCTGCCGAGGACGCCGTGTATGATGTTGCACCCTCACTGGGCTCCATTCGGTGGCAAAGAAAGAATTCCCTCCTCCCCTCCTTTGGGTAAAGCCAACTTACCCCATCTTCGCGAGTTGGGAGCTGCTCCGACAAGTGAGAAGGACTCTAGCAGCACTGCTCAGGAGCCAACTGGCGCTTCTGCTGCTCCACCGGGCTCCTCCGTGCTGCGAGAGCAGGTAAGAGGTGAACAGGGCCAGCAAACAAGGAGAAGAGTGGATTTGGGTAGATGAGGTCCCAAGGGAATTCAACGGGATCATAACTAGCCATGAGCAGAGTGGTTTAATGTCACGGCTGAGGTTAGCAACAGCAACCACCATTGCACTCCTGACTCCCCCTAATATCCTGGAACACGGCAGGCCTTGGTAACATCTCTAAACGGAAGACAACGTAGCTTCATCGAGCCAAGCTTATGACATCATTCAAGCGACCTGGTCAAATAAAGTTCGACTAGATGGTTTTACATCTTAGGGAAAAACCTGCAATATAACTCTTAAAAAGGTCACCTTTAAGGAGACCAAATACCTATATCTCAACCCGGCTAGCCTTCGGGCAACACAGGCAAACATTAGATCTATAGTTCTATTATTTAGGAGCCGAGAAGTAACTCTAAAATGAGCTCTGTAACATTTACCTTCCTCCAGACAGGCTACGAAAAGCGATAACAAAGGAAACATATTTGAAAGTCATTTCCTCACAGGCATCTGAAACACCTGACGCACATATAGGGAATTTACGTGACTACAGGTTAGTGACTGCTTTACTCTCTCAGCAGGTAATCTTATCCAACATTTTACAGAGCAAAGAAAGTGATCACATGGCACCAGCAAATCACCTTAGAGGCTAAATAAACCCCAAATCAGCAGATATCCCAACAGCTAAACTGAGAGGTATGTCCAACAGACAGCAGAGGCACACGAGGAGTGGAAAGAAATCCAGCCCCTGGAGCTGACACAATTACAGAACAAGCATTTGCAATGCAATACGTCTCGCATTTGTGAAAGTTAGAGCTATTGGCGTTGTAGATGACAATGTCTTTCATTTATGTGTTTTCGTTTGGAGTGTAGTGGATGAATAAACAGAGACGCAGTTGCAGCACTGTCTAAATAGGTAAGAAAGGGGAACTACCACTAGGAACAGAGACAAAGCTAGAGTGCAGTTATGCATCAATTTCATTGCGGCTTTCTAAAAAGAGGAGTACTTTACACAGATTTGAATACACCTGCTATACTCGTAAATTCCTTTTGGTGCAAGAAGACAGAGTGCAAAAGAATCCACGGAGGAAACCACAACTTCAGAAGTAGTATTAAGTGGCCTGAAGAAATGCTAAAGCAGGACTCATAGCTAGCAAAGCCAAACGCCTCTAAAGAACCTCTCCAAAAATGCAACCAAAAAACACAAACACTGCAGACTCAAGGCCAGACCTGAAACTTTAATCCCAGACGTCTATTACTGTGCAAACAAGGGTAGTATAGTTAATGACCTCATCTTCTATACCAGAAAACGAGTATGCTGGCGGAATGTTTTCTACTCCACAGTTCGAATAACAGGCACTAGGAAAACACCTTATAGCCTAAAATTAACAACGTCGCCTTCCCTCATTCTCAAAGCCCATGCCACTGTCACCATCTACAACAATGGTATCATCCTAATCCGAGCCTCCAATGTTAACCTAGATAAGGTGGTCAATTTCTTCTCTACACTCAAAAACGCGTTCTCAGTGAAATCTAACGACCCCTGCTCACACCCTACCATTATGCAGGATGTAACCAGTCCCCCCCACCACAATCGGAAGGTTAGCACTCTCTCTAAAACTTTCTTCACATTTAGATGCTCCCAGAGCCTCTCTGCCCCCTATTGAACTTGCCCAAACCACTGGACCTCCGACCCAGAAGTTGAGCAGGCTTATGGGCTCGCTCTGCTCGCAGTTCTCCAGCCTGATACTGGTTGACTCTCGAGATGAGAGGTCCCCTCTTGCCCTTTCACCATTGATCTCAACGAAAGCTCCCTCTTCGGTCTTCCCTCTTTCCACGCCACCCGTTAGGCCGGAGACCTGGCAATTTCCCTCCAAGCAGCATGATTTGCCAATCACACTCAACCTTGACTGGACCGTCCAGGACTCACAGGTTAATGGCCCTCTCACCCTTTCTCTGTTACCTACCTCTCCATCCAAATTTCCTGGAACACCGCTAGTCCCTAATGACCAACTCCCCCCTACTGAACTCCGCATCACCGCCTTATACCCTCCGGGGATACATCTAGGCCCTTGCTCTCCACCAGATCTCCGTACACAACTTCTACCCCTCACCCAGCACTCAGACGTGGTGGTGCGCCTGGAAAATATATCTCTCCAGTTGCACCTTCTCACCGTCGAACTACATGACTTGAACGCCCTCTCAACTGAGCAGTTCCCCTTGATCAGTTCCCTCTTCTCCTCTGCGAACCTGCCTGGAGCCCCCCCTAGTGATAGAGGTCGCCTTGGACATTCTTCCCTACCGTCTAGCTCGAAAACCATTCCCCTACCTGCCCGCCCCAGAAGACTGAAGACATATCTTACGTCTAATGATATCGACGACCTACTCAACATGTATGCGCCTACCCTAGACATCAAAACGATCCCCCCGGGGCAAATTCAAGCCATCCACTCTAATCAGAACAGAGAACCCCCTCACTATCTTAGAGCCATTAATAATGACAACCTCATGAGAGTGAACATCATCCAGACCACTTCCCCATTACTCTGGTACGACTTAAATGCGTACTACTCAACTGCAGGTCAGCCAGTAAACACGCCTCTGACTTCTTTGACCTCATCCAACTCAATGAGTAAGCCATCATCATCCTCACCGAAACTTGGCTCAACCCCTCCTCCACCCCTATCCTAGACCTACTAGTGTTTCCTACTCATGACATAATTCGTCTAGACAGAGCTTTGAAGCTGGGCGGTGGCGTAGCCTGTATTCATAGAAGCACACTCTCTGTTTCCTACTCAGAGTCTTCTACGCCATCCTCTTGCGAATACCTTTGTCTCGACATTTCAAGTAACAACCTTCAGGTGTGCAGACTTCACACTTTTTATCACCCCCAGGGCACAATCTCCCCTTCATCGAACAATTAATGGAAATCGTCTCTGGCAATGTCGACTCCGTAATGTCCCAAATCTTCCTCACTGATCTTCACCTTCACTGGTCTAACCCCAATGACCAAGCTGTAACATGCCTTAAATCATTCTTAAGTGATCAAGAGTTGATTCAACATTGTGACCAGCCAACTCATAATAATGGAGAAACTCTAGACCTCATCATCACCAAAGGACACACCATCACAATGGATACCATTACCCCTTGCGATTGGTCCGACAATCACAGCATCTTCTTTTATATTAACAGGGAGGTGTTTCTGAGGAAGGCTCAACCAACGAAATTGAAGATTTGGAAAAGGGACCTCAATTCTATCAATACAGATGAACTAGCAACGCACTGTAAATACGCCCTCTCCTCCCAAGCTGACATGTCTGAGGTGCAGGTACTCACTGACTTCTACAACTCTACTATATCTAGCATCATGAATTCCGTTGCACCACTCCAACAAAAAAATGCCTCATCAAAAATATCCAAACTGTGGTTCAATGACAATTTAAACTCGGAACGCCGCAACCTTAGGGCAATTGAACGATCTTGGAGAACCAAACCCTCCTCGGATCAGCTAAAACTACTTAGAGAGGTTAGGAGTTCCTACAACAAACAAATCAAGAGTGCTAAGGCAGACTACTTCAGATCCCAGCTTTATCAAGCCGTTAATCGCCCTAAGAATCTTTTTGAACTGGTTAAACAGTAATCGGCATACCGCATTGACTCTGAAATCAGTCCACCCTCATGCGACGATCTGGCTGCTTTTTCCCTGAGAAATGGAGACTCATCAATATTGAACTTGCTTCTAAGAAGGCTCTGTTGCCATCCTATGGGTCCGCATCACCTCCTGCCATCCTAGTGAAGCTCAAACCAATCAGCCTGAGCACCAAGAACAATGCCTCATGGGGCACCATTGCTCCATTCAGTGAAAGAGACATCAACAAGATTCTTCAGAATATCAACCCATCTAATCACTTCAGTGACCCGTTACCACCTTCCATCTTCAAAGAAATCAAGGAAGCTGTCATTCCCATATGGACAAAGATTATCAATGCCTCACTGACGCAAGGCATGATCCCAGATTGCCTAAAAGCAGCTCAGGTTTCACCCATACTAAAAAAAAACTACTGCAGATAGTGCTGACCTTAACAACGTCCGCCCTATCTCTAACATCCCCACCCTAGCTAAACTCCTTGAAAAATGCGTCCAATCACAACTCATTGCTCACATTGAGAATTTCCAACTCCTGGACCAGTATCAATCTGGTTTTCGGAGTTGGCACAGTGCTGAATCGGCCCCGACTCACGTTATGGATGACATTTTAAAAATGCATGACCAGTATGAATCCTGCCTCCTAATCCTCCTTGACCTTTTGTAGGACCTGGGGTCTCCAGGCCCTATGGGGCGGTAACGTGACACGAGCGGTCGGGCCACCAAAGGTCTGTGTGTAAAGCAACCATACAACACGCACCTCACATGCGACGAGGAACACACACAATAAGTGACGCCACACTGTAGGAATTATGTAAACACTCAAGTTTATCCAAGTAGATCACGTTAAATGCAGTTCATGAGGTAGCAGTACATTTCATATGCGGATAATACAATAGCTAGCGATGTACATATCAGTCAGGAGCTATAAAGGCTGTTTCTACCACATATGCAATTCGTGAAATGACAGTACTGCCTGGGGCACAACTACCACTCACGTAGCTGCACACGCGCGTTGGGCGCGCTAACCGGTGACGACCTCAGAACGGGGCACCTAGCCTGGAGAGCTACTCGTGATCTCTGGCACATAGCACTGTAATAGGGAATATAAATAACAGAGCGCTACTCGTAATCAATAGCGTTTAACACATCAATATGGCACAGGAATAACAGCGCGCTACTCGGACTTGATTGCACGTAACACTTCAACCTGGCACATGAAGAACAGCGCGCTACTCGGACTTGATAGCACGTAACACTTTAAAGCAGGGCATGTAAAAACAAAGCGCCACTTGTAATCAATGACTCTCAGTACCTTGGAGCGGAGCGTATAACATAAAGCGCCACTCGTAATCAATGACTCTCAGGACTTTAGAGCGGAGCATTTAACATAAAGCGCCACTCGTAATCAATGACTCTCAGTACTTTGGGACGGAGCATATAACATAAAGCGTCATTCGTAATCAATGACTCTCAGTACTTTGGGACGGAGCATATAACATAAAGCGCCACTCGGAATCGATGACTCTCAGTACTTTGGAGCGGAGCTTCCAGCGGGGAGCTCCGGTGCAGTTCGATGGGCACCGCGCTTCAGTACCGCTCGAGGGGGCACACGGAAAGGATCCCTCGGCGGGGTCTCTTCCGTCGTGAAGACAGGGGCGGGGGAATCCCACGGAGAGGAAACCCGGCTATGGGTGCGGTGTGGCTCCCAACCCGCAGGGGGCGCACCGGGGGCGATCTCAGCCTCTGGGCTTACCTCGATCTCGGCGTCAGCAGGCGTCCGCTCCCACGATGATGGGGGAACTCGGGCCCGGCCTCGCACACCTCCTCACGCAGCTGCCACGGCAGCGGTGGGGCCCCGGGCTTCTCCGCGGGCCTCGTGACACGGCAGGGCACTTCTCCAGGCCTCCAGGCCACGGCGGTGAGCACGCTGGCTTCGTCGTCACCAGGGGGGGGCTCAAATTAAGGATGGGGTTCTGTGCTCAGCGGAGCACGCTGCCGGGGGTCCCAGACCAGGGCAGGGAGCGCAGGGGTCACAGCGCTAATACCTGGTCGATCCCCGGTGGTTCTCCAGTCAGATTTGCATCAGGGCTCAGGGGTCAGTCTGGACACGCAGTCTCAGTGCTTGGTGAATAGTTTTTAGAGTTCAGTCTGGACACGCAGTCTCAGTGCTTGGTGAATAGTTTTTAGAGTTCAGTCTGGACACGCAGTCTCAGTGCTTGGCTTGTAAGTTTCTGTTCTTAGATGTCAAATAAGGTCTTGTTGGCGCAGATGTATCTGGCGCCCTTAAGGGGTTCTGTTACAGGGGGTTAGGAATGGAGAGGGCGTCTAGATCCTTCCTAGTCAGGCTGGCAGAGAGTCTCTGGGTCCTCCTACTGCTGGGCAAGATCAGTGGGTTTCACAGGGTTCCTCACTCACTTAAGAGGCAGCACCTAAATCCTGTCACTCTCAGAGGCATAAGTCCCTGGCTAGGCCCTACTGCCTACACTCCTGGTGGATTCTTCCAGCTCTGCTTCACCCCAATGGCCAACTCACCACAAAAGTTTCCCTCCCTCTCTTAAGTAGCCCTAGGTCAGGTGACCTCTGGCCAAGGCGGCTAAAGAAAAACCACACCTCCCTTCTAGAAGGTTCCAGCACATTCCAGGAGCTTCCCCACTCTACCTATGGGACAAAAAGGCGGGCTGGAGTCGCAACATTGTTGTGGGGTTCCAGCCAGCTCCTGGCAGCTAGGGTGCTACTATGACAGGCCACTCTGCAGTAGCAGGGGCCCGTGGCTGCCATCTTGGGTGAAGGGAGCACCTGCACCTTAACACTACAAAACGAAAAAATTCAGGGAAAAAGGGCCAAGTCCAACACCTTTCCTCTGAGTTTGACACTGTCAATCACGACAACCTCCTACTCATCCTGAAGAACAGGATGGGCCTTAATGGTCGGGAGTTGGAATGGTTTTCATCCTTCCTGCACCACAGATCACAAAGAGTCAAGTCAAACCACTCTCTCTCTCAGCCCTCTCCAGTGTCCATGGGGGTCCCCCAAGGATCCGCCCTATCTCCTATACTCTTCAACTTGTTTTTGGAACCGTTAGCTAATGCACTAAACTCTTCGAACACTCTATTCCATATATATGCGGATGATACGCAACTTTACCTGAAAATCTCCTCCCCTGATAACCGCATATCACTCAACACTACTTTAACGTCTACTCAAAACTGGTTAACTGAGAAGCACCTCCTGCTCAACACCTCCAAAACAGAATTCCTTCTCATTTCTCCTCCTTATCACATCCCCAAGCTTGACCTTTGGATTAATCACCTCACTGCCTTCAACTGCCCCCCCTCATTATTCCCCTGGACAAGGATCTGAACATGAAGAACCATATCAGCAATGTGTGCAAGGGAGCTAATCACCTGATAAGGACACTCAGGGATATCAAACCTTTCCTTCTTCAAGCAGATTTCAAGCAGGTAGTCCAAGGGCTTGTTTTGCCGAGACTAGATTATGGCAGTGCTACGCTCGGTGTCCTCCCCAGATATACCTTGGCCCCACTAAGAGCATCTTTGAATACTGCTGCCAGATTAGTTACGAGTACCAAAAGAAATGTGCACATAACCTAAGTCTCAAAATCCCTTAATTGGTTGCCCTACGAAGCACGATTTCACCTGAAGATTGCCAGCCTGTTTTACAAAGCCCTCCATCTCAAAACCCCAAGCTATCTAGGGCAAAGGCTAGAACTACCAGGAGGCGGTGGACCCTCAAGAAGTGCTAACTCTTTCCTCCTGAAACCACAGATCTTTTGCAAAAAGAGGACGTGTGTTGGACTTGGCCCTTCTGGCAGGTTCACCCCTAAACTTTTTGCCTTTCCTGTGACCTGGTATTGGTGGTCCAGTGTAATGTGCGTGCGTGCTCTGAGTGCGTGTGGTGAGATTGGCTTGCCCTCCCATAGGAATGCATGGGGGATATGTGTTTCCATGGTAATTCCTGGTATGAGAGGAGTGCAAGGTCGAGTTTAGTATGTATGAACTCGTGAGAATAAATGTGCAACGGTGTGCGCAGATTTATGGTGACTGGTGGAGAAATGCCACTTTTAGAAGTTGTCATTTCTGTGTGCTATGTGTCTGCCTGCCTGACGTGAATTGTATGTCTGGCTTGTGAGTGACAGGATCTGAGAGGTGTGGGTGGCTCCAGGAGACAGGATGAGTCAGCCCAGTGATGAATAGAGAGATCTGCATGCAGATGGGAGGGAGGAGTTGCACCTGGGACCTGAATAGGGCTGTGCCTTCCCTCCACAATGCTGGCTCCGCCCCCTGTGGTGTGTCTGATAACTGAGCCCCCACCTGACAAAGGGGAGTGGGGCTGGGCAAAACAAAGTGCTCCAAATCCCCCCTAAACCAGTCCTGACTGGTATCCCCAAGCCCTGTACTGTGACACAAAGGGTTTTTCTGATATAAATATAGGGGCTGTGACCCCATGAAAATGTTCAGTCTTGGTGTGCTGTTCCTGCAGGGGCGTGCTGCCGCTGGGGCCCAGGGGGGACTGCCATGAGTACGTGCCTCCCTGGGCCCTGCCTTGCCCCTGGACCTGGAAGACCTTTTTTTTGGACCCTTTTGCTTCTTCTCATCCTCCAGGATCTCCAGGACTTTATGCAGCATTTCTTTTGCGTCCTGGGAGCATTATCTTTTAAACTTCCTCCACAGGAGAGGGAGAGCCTGGGGGCTGCACAGCGCTGAGCTGCAGCCCTTGGTGAGGGAATCCCCCTCGCAGGGATTCCCCCGTTATGCCTTAATTGCGGGTGCCCACCCCGCTCATTTTTATATCTAAATCGCGTGTTCCCACCCTGCTTTAATGTCGCATTTTGCTTTTATCTATTTAGTGGGTACCCAGCCCTCATCATGGCCACATTTGATGTATTATATAATTTCCAGCGGGAGCCCACCCCGCTGAATTGCCGCATTTCTGCCGAGTTTTGCTTTTAACATAGAGGCGGGTGCCCACCCCGCATCGTGGTGCCCTTCGCGAGTGCCCACTCTGCTTTATGCTTTATTTTTATGGCTGGTGCCCACCCCGCTTGTGGCACCGAAAAGAAATCACCGCCGCGGCCCGAATGCAGAAGGAAATCACCGGACCGCTGCCAAATGCGATCCGGAAGACAGGCGTTGTTGCCTGGTTGTGGGCGGGACTTCCTCCTGGCGGCTGTAAATCAGCACGGGGCTCCCGTAAGCCTGGAAGAGCCCCGCACGCCTGAAGATAGGAGTCCCGGGTCCTAGGAGGGTTCCCGGATGAAGAGAGAGAGCAGCGCGGGGCTCCCGTGAGGAAGGGAACCTCCGCGTGGTGCTGGCCTTGCGGATGCGAGTCCCGGGTCCCAGGAGGGGGCCCGGGTGATGAGAGATTGCAGCGCCGTGGGCAAGAGGCACATTGTCGGTGCCTGCCCCCACCGCCTGGAAGAAGACACGGGCCGAGAGCCGGTAAGAGAGGGTTCGAGGGTGTCCTCTTTTGTTTACTTGCTGAGTGGACCCGCCGTTGTGGGCCGCTCCAACGAGAGGGGCAGTGTGTATTTAGTTATGCGAAGTCCCCATGAGGGCATGTTCCATTTTCAGAGCCAGTGCGCTCCATCGTGGGCATATTTTGTTTTAAAGCGCCAGTGCGCTCCATCGGGGCATATCTTGTTTTAAGCGCCAGTGCGCTCCAACAATGGGCTATTCGTTTTTAGGGCCCCAGTGGGGGTCCCGAGGGCCAGTGGTGCCCGTGCTTTTCCGTGTTGGCTATTTTCTCACAGCTGCCCCCCCAGACAGAGGGCAGCTGCAACGTTTGGCAAATTGTTCAAAGGGCACATTGAGAGCCCAGGCCTGCATTTGATCTGCATAGCTGCCCAGCAAGTAGTGGGCAGCTGCATCGTTTAGGCTACAGTGCTTTGGGGGCATGTCTTTTGAAGTTAGGAGTTATGTTATGTTATTTTAGCCTCCATTTTTAGCACGCACAGCTACTCGGAAGTGTCCCGGTACGAATGCCAAATGGTGGAAAAGGAAAACGGGTTGGCCCGACATAAGATTACTTAAATAGCAGGGTTTTTAACTGTTTTTTAAACAGCCTAAGGCTCTCAATATTGCGTAGTCCAAAGGGCAGGGCATTCCAAGCCATGGCCGCTTTAACCGACAGGTAACTGCCACCTAATCTAATCCGGCGGGACATAGGAACAACAGCAAGTCATTGGCCTGTAGATTGAAGCTGTCGAGGCGGTACGTAGAATGAAAAACGTCTCCTAAGATATTGAGGCCCTGTCTTATAAAGGGCACCATGAACAAGTGTGAGAGCCTTAAACAGAACCCGCTGCTTGACCGGGAGCCAATGTAGATTACGAAGGTTCTGACTAGTACTGGATCCACCAGGCATACCCAACAAAGCTCTTGCTGTCGCGTAATCTGCAGCTTTTTTAGCTGATACGCCGGGAGACCAATGTACAAGGCATTGGCGTAATCTAGCCTTGACAAAGTGAGTGCGCGGGTCACCATCTCCTTAGCCATTTTAGGCAAGAGGGGCAGAAACTTCTTTAAACGTTTAAGTGTGCCAAAACACACACCTGCCAATTTATTAATCTGGGGGTGAAATTTCAAATCCTCACCGAACCAAACCCCCAGATTTTTCGCCAGACACCCTGAGGAACTGGGCATAGGGTAGCCCTCAGGCCAGATGTCCTCCCTAAAATGCGGGGAAAAGGAACCGTAAATGAGCACCTCCGATTTCTCCTCGTTGCATTTCAATTGGGCCTTTGCTAGCCATTTAAAGACTTCGGCAAGGCAGTTTTTAGCAATTGTCGGAGAGGAGTCAGTTTTGTTCCACGTGAAGAGGAGCTGGGTATCATCAGCATACGCTATGATTTTAGCACCCAGCTCCTCTGCCAGGTAGACCAAGGGTGTCATGTAAATATTAAACAAAAGGGGGCTCAGTGTAGAGCCCTGAGGGACTCTCGTATTTAGACTTCTAGGCCTAGAAGAGAAAGGAGGCAACCATACTTGTTGTGATCTATTGGCTAAAAAGGATTCAATCCACTTCCATACCTGCCCCGAGATGCCGATATGAGACAACCGTGCCATAAGTTGTTGATGAGGCACGGTGTCAAACGCGGCAGAGAGATCAAAAAGGACTAATACTGCTCAGCCGCTGGCATCCAGACACTCTCTAATGGCCTTCGCCATCTCAACCAAGGCCGTCTCGTTGCTGTGGGAGGCCCTGAAACCCGATTGGGCGGGGTGGAGGGCGCCAGATGTGTCAACAAACTCCGAGAGCTGCTTAAAGTCGACCTTCTCACACACCTTCGCCACAGCTGGGAGGAGTGAGATTGGGTGGTAGCTAGTCAGAGTGGTAGGATTAAGTGTGGGCTTTTTTAGCAAGGGAATGAGTTTTGCCTGTTTCCACTCCGGTGGAATCATAGCAGTCAGGAGGGACATATTAACAATTTTGTTAACTTGTGAATTGACTACATCCGCAACTGCCGCCAATAGCCTTGTGCGACAGGGGTCAGTAGGAGAGCCTGATTTTAACGATTTAAGAATAGTCAGGGTATCAGACAGCTGAACAGATAAGAATGTAACCAGAGAAGGGTGCACTGAGCCTGGTGCACCGGCTCTATGATGGAAATAGGTCTCCTGAGGCTGATTGATAGAGCCAAAACTGTTCTGTATGACTTTGATTTTATCGATAAAAAAGTCCGAAAGCTGTTCGCACCAAACCTTAGAACCAGGAGAAGTCCTCTGTTCAGCACAGGGAACCAGGAAGCTTTGAACAGTGGAGAATATTTATTGCACATTGTTTTTTTGATTGGGCAATACGCTCTGCGAAAAATAGGCCTTTGGCCATCTTCACCATGGAATAATAGGTATTCTGAGCTTTCCTAAGAGCTATTTTGGTAAGAGGACAATACACTTGTCTCCATTGCCGCTCTAGCTTCTTTTTGTTCCTTTAGCTCCTTAGAGAACCAAGGTTGGGACGGGGATTTTCGTGCTCTTTTATCGCCTGATGGGACAGAAAAGCTCCCCACCGCGTCGACCAACCAATTCTTGAAACTGCCAACTGCTTCCAATAAATTTCCTGCGGTGTCAGGCCTGTGTCGGCCAAGACTTTACCAAAAGCCGCCTGATCAATGTGGGGGCGAGGCCTGGCCACCGTCGTATTCATAGAAGATACAGATGGTTTAATGGACCAAGAAAATTGGATTAATAAATGGTCAGACCAGGTGACCGGGAGGGGATCCAGTACAGTTAGTGGAAAATTATAGCAGACTCCATCAATAGTATGGCCTCCCCTATGGGTTGGGGAGTTGATCCACTCTGTCAATTGGGCAAGATCCAATGTCTCATTAAGGGTATGGGTATGTGTATCAGAGGTATCCCTACAATCAAAATGAATATTAAAATCACAGAGCAATAAATAATTGGTATAATTTAAGGCTCTAGGTACAATAGCTTTATCTAGGAATGGAATGGAATGGAACGGGATTTATAGAGCGCATGGCTGCCCGAGAGCGTCCCAGCGCTGACAGAAAATCTGGGTAGGTCAGGCGGAAGCGTAAAGGAGGTTAAGGGAACAGCCACGTCTTTAGAGATTTACGAAAGGGCAAGAGGTTGGGTTGGGCACGGAGGTCCAGTGGAAGGGCATTCCACATCTTGGGCACCTGATATGAAAACCGCCGGCCACCGGAGCGAGCTTTCTTGAACCTGGGTATTTGGGTAAGGTGGGCATTAGAGGAGCGAAGAGTTCTAGTCGTGGTATAAGGAACCACGAGGTCTTTGAGAATGGGCGGAGCTTTTCCATAGAGGATTTTATGGGTTAGGCACAGGGCCTTGAACTGCACCCTTTGCTCCACGGGCAACCAGTGGAGTGCTCTGATCGCCAGTTTGGCAGAGTGGCGATTTTTTGTGCCTGTGAGAATCCGGGCAGCAGCATTTTGCACCACCTGCAGCCTGGCTATGACTTTTTTTGGAACACCGAGATATAGGGCATTTCCATAGTCCAGTCTGGACAGGATGAGGCCCTGTAGGAGTAGCTTTCTTGACTGGAAGGGAAGCAGGTGGAGGATCTTTCGGGAGGTACGAAGTAAGCCAAAGCAGGTTCCCGCCGTTTTCCTTGCCTGGGTGTTTAGGGTCAGGTTATGGTCCAACCAGATCCCCAAGCTTTTAATGTCGGTTTTGGGGGTTGGGGGAGGACCCATGCACGGGGGCCATAGGGATTCCGGTCGGAAGTGGGACTGATTGCCCATCACCATTAGCTCCGTTTTATCCCCATTGAGTTTTAGATGGGAGACGTTCACCCAGCTGACTATGTCCCCCAGGCAGGAGTGCAGGTCGCTGGTGAGATTGTCTGGCCGACTAAGGGAGACAACAAGCTGAGTGTCGTCAGCGTAGGTAAGGAGTTTGATACCATACGGGGCGACAATTTTTTCCAGGGGCGACATATACACGTTGAAGAGCGTCGGGCTCAAAGACGAGCCCTGAGGCACTCCGCAACGTATCGGGGTCTCCCTGGAGATAAAGTCGCCTTCCGCCACTATCGCTTTAAGGAAATAATTAGGAGGTCCGGGAGGGCGATATAAGAGCGTGGCTCCCAATAAAAAATGAGGAGAGATAGTAAGGGAGAAATCCATCGCCTCGCCCTCCGTAAAGTCATTGGAATGCCCCTGTGAAAAAATCCAATTTTCTCTAAAGACCACTGCAACCCCTCCCCCTCTCCCAGTTTTACGATAAACCCTGGCAATTTTAAAACCTGTTGGAATAGCCAAGGTAATAACCGGGGCAGAGCAATCATTCAACCAGGTCTCTGTTATGAATAAAAGATCGAGCTGGTTATCGACCAAACGTTCAAAGATATCTGACACGTTTTACCATAGTTCGTGCATTAATTAAGGCGGCTTTAATACTTTGTCCAGCCAAAGGAATAATGGGCATACGGTTGGGAGTGAACCCCCCCGTACGAAGAAATCTAAAATGACAGCTCGGACAAATGCTATCTATATTTTCAAGCACATTCCAAACGTGAGTACACCTACTTAGGGACTCACCGATTGATCCCAATTTCTCCCTGCTCCGGGACCTACGTACAGGCTGAACATCAGAAGGAAAACAAGCAGCATGACTGGCGCTGGCCGCCTCCGGGACGCGGATGGGCGCAGACGGGCTTGCCTTAGGCGCGCCTTAGGCACGCCAGCGGCCCGTCCGCGCAAAGCGCAATCTTTATAGAGACGTCCCCCAACTGCTAGAGCGTGCCTTCCCCAAGATGGCGGCCAAGCAGGAAGTGTCCCTCCCCACTTACGGTGTATGCATGGAGCACTGTGCAGGTAAGCGGTCCGTTTAAAAAAAAAAAAGGAATAAAATCACATCAATTTCCCCAAAGACTAATCAAATTTAAGAAATAGCAGCAACAGTTTAATTTTAAAAGAAAGAAAATCAGCAAATCTAAAAACAGACATCAAAGCGAGTGGAGTCTAAAAACAGACGTCAGAGCGAGTGGCAAAAACTTAATCACACATCACACATAGCAGCAATCCAGCCCGGGGAAGCAGCAACAACCCTTCCTCCTCACCTAGGCAAAAGCGTCCGCGCAACGCGCATGCTTTATAGAGACTTCCCCCAACTGCTAGAGCGCGCCTTTCCCAAGATGGCGGCCAAGCAGGAAGTGTCCCTCCCCACTTCCGGTGTATGCGTGGAGCACAGTGCAGGTAAGCGGTCCGTTTTTAAAAAAAAAAAAAAAATCACATCAATTTCCCCAAAGACTAATCAAATTTAAGAAATAGCAGCAACAGTTTAATTTTAAAAGACAGAAAATCAGCAAACCTAAAAACAGACATCAAAGCGAGTCTAGTCTAAAAACAGACGTCAAAGCGAGTGGCAAAAACCTAATCACACATCACACATAGCATGGGGCATAGGAGTGAGATGCACTCCTTTGCCCCATACTTTCACAGCTGTGCAGCACTTAGTGCCAGCTGCAACGTTTAGGTCTGCGCAATTGTGCACCCCTGACTTCTGCTGCATTGGCAGCGCGCCCTGACTCTTTGGACATAGGGCATTTGATCCTCTTTTGAGATGGCCAGTTGGCCAGGGGGGCTATTAGGTTTATAGGGTGCCAGGCCCTAAGGTGATTATGTGGTGCTAGGAAATGTAATTTATATAGTATGATTTACGCACCCTGATCTATGCCTCTAAATGTGTTTTTATGATCATGAGGTTTTCCATAGTGTGTGTTATATGTGTGAGTTATTCTCTACTGTGGTTTAGGTGTGAGTTATTCCCTACTGCGGTTTATGTTATTAAGAGTATTTCCTAATGTGAGTTATGCTTAGGAGGTTATGGTCTACTATATTTAGGCTTATGAGGTTGGCGCAGAATATATTTCTCCCCTGATAGGATACTGTGCATGATATTATTTATGTTACAGTATGATGCCGAGTATAGTGCTTGCCAGAAATGACTGGTTGTGTTCTACGTTTATTATATGTCTACATTTATTATCTTTACTGAGTGATGGTTCTGACTTTGGCCCACGTGGCCCTGTCATGTGTATATAATCCCCTGTAAATATTGCCCAGTGCCAGTTGGCACAGTGTATATTGTGTGATTACTATTCTAATGTGCTTTATGATAATACAAAGGCTATTTTTGATATAACCTTGTGTGGAGTTCCTTTTGTGGTGTGCCTAGTATTTTGTTGCTGTGTGTGTTGCGCAAATTCTTTACACATTGCCACCGAGATAAGCCTGACTGCTCATGCCAAGCTACCAAGGGGGTGAGCCGGGGTTATCTTTGGCGTGTAACTCCCTTGCCCTGACTAGAGTTGTGGTCTCTGCCTGGCTTTGGCGCAACCAGAGATCCCATTTCTAGCAGAGTGTCACCATGCATTCTCCGGCTCTGCCCCGAAGATCTGGAACTCTCTTCCAACAGAAGTATGCAGAATCTCCTCCATGGTTGGTTTCAAATTGAAAGCTAAAAGATTCCTTATGAACAAGATCTTACCTTAAATGGGTTTGGATCATCTGCTCCAAGTCATTGGACTTACAACCTTACGTCCTGCACAGGGTGCAACTCTTATTTAGTCTATCATTTGCTCTCCGCTTGCTCACTATGTACCATTTATTGTATTACTTTCTATTGAACACCTTGTTTTGTAAGTGTTATGTTGGTTACTCTTATTGAAGCCGGCACTGCATTGTATTACCATCCTTCCCACTTACTGTAAAGCGCTCTGATATCCTTCGGAATCTTGTTCGCGCTATATAAAACTTTATAAATAAATAAATAAATGATGAAAAACTAACCTTCAAAGTGTCTACTGTAGGAGGTGTATTGGTAACCTTGGATACTAGCTTGTGTGAAGATAGTGTAATTGCACATATCACGGATTCAAAAGCATACATGAATCTTAAAGGTGACCTCACAGTACAGTTGGTACAAATACTAAAAGAATAAAGCACTAGAAGATGGAATGTTGAGCAAAAAACCAAAGCAATACTTCAGAAAATAAATAGAATCCATGAAGACACATAGTAACCAGCAGAGGTCTGCTCAATGAACCAGCAGGCGAGTAGGTAGACTATTACTTACAAGCCAACATATAAACACGCTGGGGCATATTATCAAGGCGGCGCTAAGAAATTATCGCTGCTTTTGCGTCCGTTTTCGGGCGAAAAGCGGCGATAATTTAATCGCCTTATCAGCAAAGACACGCTTTTGCGTGTTTTGCTGACTTAGCGCCCGTCACAACAACGCCCTGCTTTGCATCTCTAATGAGATGCAAAGTGGGCGTTCACTCCCAAAATAACTGGAGAAATGTCGCTAACCGACATTTCTCAAATTATCAATGGGCTCGCTAACATGCATAGCGATAAGAAAAGTAGCGCTAACCGCGGTTACCGCTACTTTCCTTACGCCTGCTTTTAGTTTGACTTAGCCATGATATACAGATGGAAGGTGGATATCATGGTTAAGTATGCCCTGCCCTATCAACAACGTAGCGCAAAACGTTGTGCGGTTATTGCTGGATTTCCAGCGATAATTGCACATTTGGCAGCTTGTGCCGGGAATGTTAACTCTTTTGAGATAAGCGTTGCTGATAGCATGCTATCTCAGCGATAAAATTCAGCGTTAGCCGGCGATAATTATCCTCGCGCTAAGTGCGCTGAATGATAATTATCGCCGGCCCTTGCTGATATGCTCCGCTGTTCTCACATGAAGAACACCACAGAACTCTTGGAAAAATTGTCTCCCATAAATACTTCATAAGCGACTACAATTCTACTGTGCACCATTAATGTTGTGCGTTTGTTGACTTCAATTCCTCACCTTTTTGGACTGAAGTCGCTGAGTGGACTATAGGAACCAAAACAAAACTTGCATTAAAAATATCTTCTTGTGAAATGAAGACTGACCCCATCGAAAACAAGCAGTAGAAAACAAGATGGCCGGAGCTGCTGTGTAACGCATAATGGGCATGCATTTATAATTGTGCGTTCCACAGGAGTGGCACTCAGTTGCTCAGGAGAGGATATGGCATAAGTGCTATAGCAGCCGACCTTGGGGCTGGCGAACAGGGTTCGAGTCTCGGAGGCTCAACATCCTGTGTTTGTGGGTGAATCGCTTAATCTCTGTTAATCGACTTTGAAGTGTTGCACTATTTAACATACCCTCGCGACTTCTTAAATGAGACAACATCACAGTGAGACATATGTATTCCCCTATAGTAAGTAGAGCGGTTATTACATATGTCTCATCTCACTACGGGAGACCTGGATCGCCTCATGTGACACACACACCTTATGGCAATCCTTGGGTTTACACATATATCTCCATGCTTAACTCACATTATACACAAAATATACATAAGTGTCAACTTCTGCTACATTATAGATTCTAAGCTAACATTACTGCTTACACCGAGTCTCCACACAAGATTTCTTGGGGTAACTCATCTCACTATGAAGTTGTCCCTTTTCAGAAGTTGTGAGGATATGTTAAATAGTCCCAATATACTAATAGGATTTCTGGTTACCCCTACAGAATGTTATCAAACACCTTGTAAGACTACTCTGCTCTGGGATACCATTATAATTATGGACAAGAAGATAAGCTGAAAGTATATATGACGTGGTGAGTTGTACTTCTCATCATTTCTCAGTAACGGCCGTCTCATGTCATTCACACAGTTATCGGATAGATCCAGCTACAATAGTCCACATATAGAAATCTCACTAATAATTTGCTTCTTTACACATTATGGTGCATATTATCAAGAAACGGCGTTAAACTTATCGCCACTTTAGCGGCAGAAAACTGCTGCTAAAGCGGTGATAATGGGCTTGATAATATGCCGCAGAGAATTCCCTTAGAAGCCCATGTTCTGGTGTCAACATGGGCTTCTATTGGAATTCTCTGCGGCATATTATCAAGCCGTTTATCGCTGCTTTAGCGGCTGATTTCTGCCGCTAAAGCGGCGATAATTTTAACGCGGTGCTTGATAATATGCCCCTGTGTTATTGTAGGAAGGTGGAATCTGACTAATGGTTTCCCCCAACTTTTTGCCTGGTATTTGAGTGGTTTTTGACTACTCTGGCTGGGACCCTGCTATCCAGGACCCCAGCCTATCTGCTTTCTCCTTAAAACGGATGTGAGTACCCTAGGTACAAACCAATTGGATACTGAGGATGCCCTGACAGTCCCTTGTAGATGGTACCCTAGGTACCCAGGGCATGGGTCCCTCAGTAGACTTACCAGGGCTGCAGCACTTATTGTGCCACCCTGGGACAGCCATACAAACTGACACCACCAGACCACTACTGTAGTCTGGGTAAGGTGGTGCTAGCACCCCTTACAGGGATATAGGTACCCTATATCCCACCCCATTACAGCACATATACTCGCATAGGTCACCCCTATAGCAGGCCTTGCTAATCCTACAAGGCAGGGTGCTGAGGTATGTGTGAGGGGGGACCCCTACCTGAGTAGGACCTCTCTGCAACCTTCGTAACATCATTGCTGGGTTGTTTTTAGTGTAGCCATACCATATACTCTTAACCGCATTATAAGTCTATCGCGATAGCGTGATAACTTGAAAATGGCTACACAAAACCATATCGTGTTTGGTGTCAAACATGTAGGAATCCTACCCCCAGTCCAGCCATGGGCATGAGGGCACGATTCCCCCCTGCTAGAGGGGCGATATGGGAAAAGCGGCAGAATTTAGACACCAATTTAAAAGTGCACACGTAGTACAAAATGGATACTACCTGCCACCCACACGACTCTGGCTGGCTGTTGCTGGGGAAAATCCCAGCCTCGCCAGCTGGACAATAGGGCTCCTGTGGCAGGGAGGTGCTAGCACCTCCCCAGACAGGGTATGTGGATTGGAACTGGGTGGGTGCACCATATGTTGCCTTTCAGAGTTGCACGTAGGCTGTTACAGGGCCTACATTCTGCATACACTGCCTGGAACCGGTTCAGGGCATCCTGCCCATCACCCAGGTGGGAAACACACAAAGGGGAGTAGGTGTAGCCACCCTTTCCCGCCTCACGCTCTGATCTGGACCCTCCCCTAATCTTGGGGATAAAGGTGAATACTGTGTCCCCAGAGCCTCAGATTAATCTTGAACTTCACAGACTTGACCTTCCACGAGCTGCTTCCCAGCTGACTGAAGAAATCTCCCTTGGGGTAAAAGAGTTACCCCCCTGCTTGGCAAGCACCTGAAACACTGCAAGTGACCCGGTTGGACCTTCGCTGCTCCTACGGACTTTGTCGACTCCCAGCAACCTTGAGGTGGGTTTCTTAAGCATCACAGAGGCCAGTGAGTGTGCACAGCAAGTCTGAGCACCGTGGACCACGTGGGTGCCGAGATTTCCAATACCCCAGGACACCAGCCACCTCTTGCATAGCACACAACCCTGACCAGTGGGGAAGTTGTGCTTTGGCCCATTATTGAGCCAACTACTAAGCAGCAATTGTGCCAAAGATCAGCACCCTAGCCCCCTCCGGTGGCCCGTGGGCTCCCTTTTACGCACTCCATTTTGCTGCCTTCTGTGGTCCCTTGTCTCTCGACTTGTGGGTCCTAGCGGAGGACAATCTCGACTTGCAAGAGTTTCCCTGGTTGCTCCAGGCTTGCTCTACAGCCTCTCCAAAGGAGAGCTCCCTCAGATCTTTTGGGTCTGCACCAGCAGCTGCTTTGTTCATCTTGCGTGGGTTGCGGTTGCCAAGGCTTAGTGGATCCAATACGGACACTAACAACGCAGCGACCCTCATCCAACGTGGGACAGTTGCCCTCCAGAAGCTGGCCTTCCTTGGAGCATCCCGGAGCCCGTGGCTGCAGATCCAAGATAAACCTCTTTCCACTTAAAGCACCCGACATTGAAGG
The DNA here is from genome assembly GCF_964204655.1 of Triturus cristatus. Classification (NCBI taxonomy): domain Eukaryota; kingdom Metazoa; phylum Chordata; class Amphibia; order Caudata; family Salamandridae; genus Triturus; species Triturus cristatus. The sequence goes on along the minus strand of NC_140590.1, from coordinate 33,805,931 downwards.
GCTCTTTCCTTTGAGCTCCCTGGTCACTGTGCCGTGACCCAGACTCTGTCCCCTCTGCTTTCAGGTTCTTCTCTGCAAGATCTACAACTTCAATCTTCACGGTATCATCGACGCTTTTGGCTAGCAGCAGTTTTGTACATTTTCCCATTGAAAATCAGCCGGAGACCTGACATCGAAAACGACCTATGCACCCGGCTTCCCTGGGGCAGGTAACAGTGGTACCTCGGTACTCCTGTGGTAGTGGGCTCCTCAAAAGCTTAACCCTACGTTTTTAACTTTGAACTCCTGCTAGAAGTGTCTTTAATCTATTTAAATCAAACCGCGACATTCTCCATAGGCTTTAATGGAGATCCCGATAGCAGCTATTTCCACTGCACGTGCCTCCCGTGGGTCCCCTTCCTCATAACCTGGGGGGGATTCTTAAGGGGCCAGCGATCCTAAATGCCCTAGGCATTGTCTGTAGAATTGTCGTGGTTCTTATACCATTTTTTTAATATATGGTTTAGTCACCCATCGGGGCACTATGATTCCAGTGCTATTTATTGTATCTATCAATGCTTGTTTGAATTGTAACTTTGCCTCAGCCTCATAAAGAGACTTGTGGGATTCTGTCTAGTATAAATACCTATATTTTATATATATATACCTGTGTGGACTACTCTTTCATTTGGTCATTCAAGAGGTTATCTATGGTAAAACAATAAGCTTAACACTCCTTCAAGACTTAGCCTGAAGGCTGCTCTCCACAGCTACCACTAGGATTAAGGGTGGGCGTAGTTCGCGAAGTAGCACTTCGCGAAGCTACGCAAAGTGAAGTTCGCACTACGCGAGCTACGCGTAGCACTTCGCGAACTGCGAAGTAACATGTTCGCACTGTGCAAGATGTTGTTTTCAATGATTGCACAGTGCGGACAAGCAACCGGCACTGTGCAATCATTGAAAATGGCATCTTGCACAGTGCGAGCTGTAGTTTTCTGCTGCTCGAGTAGATTTTTCCTCGAGCTGCAGCTTTCTCAACGCGAACTGGTAGTTTCTCATCGCGAGCGGTCGCGAGCATACGCGACCCCTCGCAATGAGAAACCTGACCTTCTCGCGTTGGGAATCTCGCCGGGAGGTTTATTTTCCATGCTCGCGATCGCGAACAAGGAAAAAGTCTCGCCAGGATGTCATTTTGCTTGCTCGCGGTCGCCAACTTGACGTTGAGGACCGCGAGCAAGCAAAAAATGACCACAGCACTACGCAACACTACGCTACGCGTGTTCGCACTGTGCTACGTGCAGTTCGCGTAGCGCGAAGTAGCGCGAACTTCGCAAACTACGCGAGCGTAGCGTAGTGCTTCGCCCAGGCCTAACTAGGATAGCTTTCTTAAAGGTTGTCTTAAACCTATCATCAATAAGAGCCGAATTGGACTGGTGCAAGGTGGCCACTATAACTAGTGACCAGCATATGCCAGGCCAACTTCTCACATTGGTGTGCAGCGGTGGGATTCAAGCTTGCCATTGTTTTACCAGATAACAAATTGAATTTCTAAAGTGAAACCACTTGGTACCAAAGGTACATATAAATTCAAGCTTAGAATATAATAAGTTCTACTGAACTTAGGAGTTGTGTGTAGAGGGTTTAGCACACCTTGACTACAACTCAAGAGCGTTCAGTAGGCCACACCTAGTGTAGGTAGATACACCAGTACCACTACACTAGAAAATCTCTTTAAATGGAGGTGCCCATAAGGCTTTGGAAGGATCCCCAAAGATCCCAGTCAACAAATATGATGATCTCTCCTTTTCTGAGCTTAGGGAGATGTGCACCACTAGGAAACTAAAGAAACCAAAGGTGCCAACACCCAACGCCTCAGGGAAATCCTGCTCATAGCAGACTTTAAGCAGACTCTAGTGTCTGATGGGGTAGGCAGGTCGGGTGGGCATCCCTCAGAAGAGGACACTCCCAGAGTGGACTCTGATGAGGACCAGGAAGAGGAAAATGATCCTGACCTGGAAGAAACAGACCACTCACAACATGGAGGTGATGGCCCAAGAGGCACTCTCTCCATCCCTAATGGGAGGGTGGTGGATCCAAATAGAAGGAACAGATCCCCATCAGAAGGGTCCAACCATTCTAGGAGATCCAAAAGGACCTCTGCCTCTCCTCAGAGGAGAGAATCCTCCCAAGAGAGGAAATGCAGATTGCTCCAGTTTGAGCAGGCAAAGCTTCAGCTCAGGAGAGAACAGTTAGCATTAGACAGAGAGTCCCTGGAGCTTCAGAAAGCTTCAAGAAAGTGGGGTCTAATGACCCCTGGTGGCAGTAATGAAACCCCTAGAGTTAGCGTGAAAGTCCCTGACAATAGGAACCTCCATAAGATTGTGCCCCCCTATCAGACAGGGGATGATATCCACAAATGGATCACTGCTCTTGAGAGGGCCTGTAAAGTACAAAGGGTCCCAGTAGAGCAGTGGGCAGCAATCCTGTGGCTCTCCTTTGCAGACAAAGGAAGAGACAAGCTCCTCTCTGTAAGAGAAGAGGATGCAGATGATTACTATATCTTGAGAGATGCTTTAATAGATGGGTTTGGCCTAACCACTGATCAATATAGATTAAAGTTCAGAGACACCCAGAAAGCACAGGATCAAGATTGGGTAGACTTTGTGGATTGTGCTACCAAGGCATTGGAAGGTTGGTTAACTGGCAGAAAAGTAAATGATTACAAAGGATTGTACAATCTCATCATGAGGGAGCAGATTCTTAATAATTGTCAGAACCAACTCTTACACCAGCACTTGGTGAAGTCTGATCTGACCTCTCCCCAAGAATTGGGAAAGAAGGAAGACAAATGGGTCAGAACCAGGATCAGGCCCAAGAACCAAGGTGGTGACCAGAAGAAAGATTCCACTAAGCCCAAAGAGAAAGGTGGGGGATAATAAAACAGAAAAGTCCTCTGAAGGGCCCCAAAAACCCAGTGCTGGGGGTAGGTCCCAAAATCCTTCCTCTTCTAACAAGAAACCATATTGCCAGGTGTGTAAGCAACCTGGCCACTGGAAAACTGACTCCAGCTGTCCAAAGAATGGCAATAAAGAAAATGTTCCTCCCATTGCAGCTCCAACACCTCCTGTTACTACCAGTAGTAATCCCCCAGGTGGTGGGAGTGCACCCAAAAACTTAGTTGGGCTTTCTTGGGGACCTCAGGTGGACTCTGGCCTAACCAGGTCCCCTACACAAGCAACTCTAGTTTGTGATGGTGGCATGGGGTTTGCCAACTTTACCATGAGTCACCATATCTTGGGTAGGTACAGACAAGAGCCCATGATCAATGGTCAGAAGGCTGTGGCCTATAGGGACACAGGGTCTAGTGTCACCATGGTGACCAAAAGACTAGTGCCCCTAGAACAGCTTTTACCTGAGTTTAGCTACCAGGTGACCAATATAGATGGAATTAGGACAGACCATCCCATGGCATGGGTAAATCTCAGCTGGGGAGGGGTCACTGGCCCGAAGAGAGTGGCAGTGTCCCCAACCTTACCTGTAGATTGTCTACTGGGGAATGATCTGGAACTCTCAGCCTGGGCTGAGGTAGACCACAAGGCCCATTTGAAAATGTTAGGCATCCCTGAGAGAGTGGATGAGACCGTGAAGGCCTCACCACCACCCCAGGAGAAAGTAAAAGGAGTGAAGCCTGAAACTATGGATCACTCCACCCAAACAGAGAGCATAGGGGGAGAGGAACAGTCCTCCCCCCACCAGACTAAAGGTGAGGGTCAAGTTTCTAAGGGAACTGATCCTGCCCCTTGTGAAGTAACTGCCCCAGAAGTGGACAGGCCTGGCCTGACCACAGCTCTGATGGCAGGGGATTCTTCCAAGATGGCACCCAGTCTGGAACAGGTATCCTGCCCCTCTCTACCCTGCCCAGGGCTGCAGAGGTCAGGGAGGTCAGTGGACCATTGATGGGCCCCTGTCCAGAGGAACCCCCTCATCGGAAGATTAGGGACACCCAGCAGAGTAGTTCTAGCCAGGTGAATATTCCTCTACAAACTGAGGGATCCCCCTTACCCCTAGGTACAGGTACCCCCCAGATGGACTCTGTTGGGCACAGGGAAACCTGGGGCATAGTTGCCCCAAACATTCCAGTGCCCTCCACTATTCCAACCAGAGGGACCCAACCCCCAGCTGTAGGCAGCCAGAGGTTGACCCTTAGGGCCAGATACGACATAGTCATGAACAGAAAGGCTTCCAAGGTGACCAGTGTTCTGAGGAGGTTGAGACCACCCCAAATAGGGCCTCACTTCCAGACTCAGACACCTCATCAGCCTGATTCTGTACCAAAAACCAATACAGGTAATTTCCCTAGACTTTGGAGAAACTCTAAAACCCCTTTTAGATAGGATTTCCCAAGTGGACCATGAGACAGGGAGCAACCATGCTAGTGCAGGTTCTTCCTTATATGGCCACTCAGGAAATAAAGGCGTATCTGGACAAGGTTCGCCTTATCTCCTTTCGTTTGGGGGGTGGGAGGGGGGTTATGTAGGAAGGTGGAATCTGACTAATGGTTGCCCCCAACTTTTTGCCTGGTATTTGAGTGATTTTTGAATAGTCTGGCTGGGACCCTGCTATCCAGGACCCCAGCCTATCTGCTTTCTCCTTAAAACTGATGTGAGTACCCTAGGTACACACCAATTGGATACTGAGGATGCCCTGACAGTCCCTTGTAGATGGTACCCTAGGCACCCAGGGCATGGGTCCCTCAGTAGGCCTACCAGGGCTGCAGCACTTATTGTGCCACCCTGGGACAGCCATACAAACTGACACCACCAGACCACTACTGTAGTCTGGGTAAGTTGGTGCTAGCACCCCTTACAGGGATAAAGGTACCCTATATCCCACACCATTACAACACATATACACTCATTGGTCACCCCTATAGCAGGCCTTGCTAATCCTACAAAGCAGGGTGCTGAGGTATGTGTGAGGGGGGACCCCTACATGAGTAGGGCCTCCCTGCAACCTCTGTAAAATCATTGCTGGGTTGTTTGTAGTGTAGCCATACCATATACTCTTAACCGCATTATAAGTCTATCGCGATAGCGTGATAACTTGAGAATGGCTACACAGAACCATATCGTGTTTGGTGTCAAACATGTAGGAATCATACCCCCAGTCCAGCCATGGGCATGAGGGCACAATTCCCCCCTGCTAGAGGGGCGATATGGGAAAAGCGGTAAAATTTAGACACCAATTTAAAAGTGCACACGTAGTACAAAATGGCTACTACCCGCCACCCACACGACTCTGGCTGGCTGTTGCTTGGGAAAATCCCAGCCTCGCCAGCTGGACAATAGGGCTCCTGTGGCAGGGAGGTGCTAGCACCTCCCCAGACAGGGTATGTGGGTTGGAACTGGGTGGGTGCACCATATGTTGCCTTTCAGAGTTGCACGTAGGCTGCTACAGCGCCTACATTCTGCATACACCGCCTGGAACCGGTTCAGGGCATCCTGCCCATCGCCCAGGCGGGGAACACACAAAGGGGAGTGGGTGTAGCCACCCTTTCCTGCCTCAACTCTCATTGGTAGGCTCTGATCTGGACCCTCCCCTAATCTTGGTGATAAAGGTGAATAGTGTGTCCCCAGAGCCTCAGATTAATCTTGGACTTCACAGACTTGACCTTCGACGAGCTGCTGCCCAGCTGACTGAAGAAATTTCCCTTGGGGTAAAGGAGTTACCCCCCTGCTTGGCAGGCACCTGAAACACTGCAAGTGACCCGGTTGGACCTTCGCTGCTCCTACGGACTTTGTCGACTCCCAGCAACCTTGAGGTGGGTTTCCTAAGCATCCCAGAGGCCGGTGAGTGTGCACAGCAAGTCTGAGCACCGTGGACCGCGTGGGTGCCGAGATTCCCAATACCCCAGGACACCGGCCACCTCTTGCATAGCACACAACCCTGACCAGTGGAGAAGTTGTGCTTTGGCCCATTTTTGAGCCAACCACCAAGCAGCAATTGTGCCAAAGATCAGTGCCCTAGCCCCCTCCGGTGGCCCATGGGCTCTTTTTTACGCACTCCATTTTGCTGCCTTCCGCGGTCCCTTGTCTCTTGACTTGTGGGCCCTAGCAGAGGACAATCTCAACTTGCTCCAGGCCTTTTCTACAGTCTCTCCAAAGGAGATCTCTCACAGACCTCGTGGGTCTGCACCAGTAGCTGATTTGTTTAGCTTGCATGGGTTACGGTTGCCAAGGCTTAGTGGATCAAATCCGGACACTAACACCGTAGCGACCCTCATTCAACATGGGACAGTCGCCCTCCAGAAGCTGGCCTTCCTTAAAGCCTCCCGGAGCCCGTGGCTGCAGATCCAAGCTACACCTCTTTCCACTTGAAGCACCCGACATTGAAGGGCCTTTCCTTTGAGCTCCCTGGTGACTGTGCCGTGACCCAGACTCTGTCCCCTCTGCTTTCAGGTTCTTCTCTACAAGATCTACAACTTCAATCTTCACGGCATCATCGACACTTTTGGCTAGCAGCAGTTTTGTACATTTTCCCATTGAAAATCAGCCCGCGACCCGACATCGAAAACGACCTATGCACCCGGCTTCCCTGGGGCAGGTAACAGTGGTACCTCGGTACTCCCGTGGTAGTGGACTCCTCAAAAGCTTAACCCTAAGCTTTTAACTTTGAACTCCTGCTAGAAGTGTCTTTAATCTGTTTAAATCAAACCGCGACATTCTCCATAGGCTTTAATAGAGATCCCGATAGCAGCTATTTCCACTGCACGCGCCTCCCGTGGGTCCCCTTACTCATAACCTGGGGTGGATTCTTAAGGGGCCAGCAATCCTAAATGCCCTAGGCATTGTCTGTAGAATTGTCGTGGTTCTTATACCATTTTTTTAATATATGGTTTGGTCCCCCCCGGGGCACTATGATTCCAGTGCTATTTATTGTATCTATCAATGCTTGTTTGAATTGTAACTTTGCCTCAGCCTCATAAAGAGACTTGTGGGATTCTGTCTAGAATAAATACCTATATTTTATATATATACCTATGTGGACTACTCTTTCATTTGGTCATTCAAGAGGTTATCTGTGGTAAAACAATAAGCTTAACACTCCTTCAAGACTTAGCCTGAAGGCTGCTCTCCACAGCTACCACTAGGATAGCTTTCTTTAAAGGTTGTCTTAAACCTATCATCAATAAGAGTCGAATTGGACTGGTGCAAGGTGTCCCCTAGAACTAGGAGACAGCATATGCCAGGCCAACTTCTCACAGTTATTCACACTGCACTTGGTGTTTGTCACCTCGGACGGAAGCTACCAGTAGCTTATATCAGACACTGACCGCGAAACCCACCACTTAAAACCCCCCCTCTCCCCACTCCCAATCACTCGTTAATAGCGCTATATTGCCCCCTGGACAAGCCCTACATGACCAAATGCAGCTCACGTCGGGTGCCCCTTTGGTCATTGACCTTGGTGACGGGACTACAAATAACCCTAGAGTTACCTCTCTATAATATCATCATATTTATATTCTAGCCCTGATGAAGTCTGCTGTTATGATCACAGGGATGGACAAAACACGTGTTGGCACATGGGAAGTCCTATCATAAGGGCAGAAAATAATTTGGATGGCCCAATAAAGAACAGTTGATACCACTACCTTGAAACCTGAACAATTTTTTTGAGTGTTTGGAGAATTCTTTCAAATCCGATTTGGAAAAGCTTCTTTCCAGTAGAGAAAGATCAGGCGGCACTTCCTCCTCCAGAGCACCAAAGATACATGGATATTGGCATAACGGACTCATACATATTTCTACCTTTTGTACAGTTTAAGTCGTATGTGCCGACTACCTCAGCCACCACCTTGTTAGTGTCACACACTGTAGGGAAGTCTGGAGGCCAAACCTCTATTTAAGGCTCAGAGATGGGGAGGTATCATAAAGTGGGCAAAGCTACGTAACGCAAAAAAGTTCTGATCCTTCGGTGTTTCCTTGGAATAAAATTTCAATAAAACATGATTAAAATGCTATCTGTATAGGCAATTAGGTCAATCTCACAATAGCAATACTGTGGACTGGGAATTAGGTATACAATTAGACAAAGACAAAATAAAAGAACTTTGATCATCTGGAATTTCAGGACCAAGTTGAATAGTGGTCACCATCTTCAGATCAGAGGGTGAATTTTGAACCCTCTTTCTGACTATCCTCTTTTCATCCTGCCTGGACACGTGAACCATTCAGGATGCATGGAAAGAATCAATCCTTCTTCCTAAAAAAGGAGAAAAGGCAGACCCTAAAAAAACTACTTTACTATTAGCCTACTTGATTTTCAAGCAAAATTATGTCCTGAGATCCTAGTCAGAGATATTGGATTTTGGTTGAAGGAAACTAACATTCTACCTGACTGCCTGGTGAGAGTCAGGAAAGGATGTTAGACATTAAACAATATAATCACAATAAATATTCTTGTCCCAAAAGCAATAAATAGTGGGGCATCTGCCTGCCTGGTTATTCTTTGGCAGCTTTTCATAGAGTGAAAAAAGGACACTGTGGAGCACATAGACCCTTTGGGGCATTTCTGATACACTTCAAATCTATGCAACAACTACACTAAGACACCTGGATTGATATTAAAATTGTTGATCGATGAAAATCTAAAAAAATGTCCCAACCAACAGCAGATTAGACAAGGGCATGTCTTAGATATATTTTTTCTCTTCCAAATTCCATTTCACCAGCACAACTTTGCCTAAAAATTGGTCTTTCAAATATAGCTTACAGAACGAATACTGTGGGTCCGACTCACAAAGGTAAAGTTAGAGCAAAAGTCACTGCATCCTTTGAATCGTGGGCCTTCATCCTTTGGTGAGCTGCTAGAGGTCCTCTTGCAACTCCTGTGCCTATGGCCTGTGGGTCCTCTTAAGGGTCTTCTTTGGCTCCAGTGGGCTCCCCTGCTTACTCGAGGTTTGGACCTTGCTGGTCCCAACACTGCACCTTTTTCTACAACGATGTTGGTTGCCGTTGCCAAGGCTTGTTGGTGCTTCTGCCGGACACTGACCCCCTGGCTCGTGACATCCGACGTGGGACAGCTCGTGAACAGCTCCTGGCCTTCCAAAGCGTCACCTGGTCCGCACAGCTGCAACTTCAAGGTCACCTTCAACTCACCTGCGGCTCTGACATCGGTGGGATTTCGCGGCTCCTGGTCCCTCCTGAGGGCATAGACTCTGTTCCCTCTGCTTGCAGGTGCCGCTCATCTTGAATCCACCTTTGGGTTGCACCAGACCCTTTTGGCTTCTTCACCAGTGTAATCTTTCCTGAAGTCCTCCATTGTGGTCTACGGCAGTTTCTTACGTCAGTTTGAACCAATGCTCCCGGCTCCCCTGGTGTGGATATCCTGATTCCTGGGGTATCTATAGGTGGGGTGACTCTCCAACCTTCCATCTTCCACGGGGTGTCTTCAGGGTCCGCTGGGAAGGGTTCTTTTTCTTTAAAACTGCAACTTACCCATTGACTTGTATTGAGCAGGCAGTTGTGTTCCCACTTTGTCCACGGCCTCTGTGGGGATCCTGGATACTTACCTTGGGTGATTCCTTGGGTCTCCGACTCTTCTACATCTTCTGGGTCCAGAACTGACTTAGGTTGTGGTTTGCATTTCACTATTTTAGTAAATGGTTTGTTCTTCCCTGGAGACCACTGTGCATTTGTGGAAATTACGGGTTCTATTTCCAAAGTATTGTGTGTAGTGTGAGAATACCTCCGGTTGGAGATATGGCAATGTGTTAGTGAGTGTTAATAATAAATACATATTTTTTATAACGACACTGTGTTGTTCTTTTTCACTTAATCTATACTATATGATTAGTACTGGTAGAGCAAGCTGCTTTACACCCCATCTGGACTAAGCCTGAAGGCTGCTCTCCACAGCTTTCTGAGGTTGTCCAACACCACAAAAATCACCATAAGGATTGTCTGGATTAGTGCAGGGTGCATCACTTACATAACTAACAAGAACAATTGATGGACAGAATGCAGAACAATGTCATACATTCACCCCAGTAGAGAGATCTGGGCCTAAATCCGTCATTTTTTTGCTCCCCATGCCATTCCAGTTTGAACCCAGCCATATGCAAATCAGTCCTGACCCTTCACCCAATGGCCCTGCATCCAATGAGAACAGTCCAGCCTGAACTGAGAGGCCAGGTCCTCCCTGGACTGGAAACAAGCATCCTAGGACCGGTTTCACCCCTCATCAGCCAGGATAGCTTGACTTCAGTGGCATGGAGAGCACGGGACCCACGTATGGGCATACCTGTCCCACTCAGGGTGACAAATGCAAAAAGAACAATTGATGGACAGAATGTAGAACAATGTCATACATACACCCCGGTACAGAGATCTGGGCCTAAATCCATTGTTCTTTCGCTCCCCATGCCATTCCAGTTTGAACCCAAGCATTTGCAATTCAGTCTTGACCCTGCACTCAATGGGAACAGTACAGCCCAAACTGCCAGGCCAGGTCATCCCTGGGCTGGAAATAAGCATCCTGGGACCGGTTTTGGGGTAACACCCCATATCAGCTAGGCTAGCTTGAATCCAGTGGCAAAGTGAGCAAGAGACCCACGTCTGGGCGTACCGTGCCAACTTAGGGCTAACAAAGCAAACACAAGGAGATGATGGACGAAGCGCTGAAACTTTTCAGACACTCAACCCCCAGTCACAGATGTGGGTGAATCCATCATCGTTCTTTAGGTCACTTCACCATCCCAGTTCAGACCCAGCCATATGCAAATCAGTCATGACCCTGTCCTCATGGGAACAGTCCAGACCGAGCTGCCAAGCCAGGTCTTCACTGGGCCGGAAACAAGCATCTTGGGGCAGGTTTCGGGGTAACACATCAGCCAGGCTAGCTTGAATCCAGTGGCAAAGTGAGCAAGGGACCCACGTCTTGGCATACCCTGCCAACTTAGGGCGAACAAAGCAATCACAAGGCGATGATGGACAGAGAGCTGAAACTTTTCAGACACTCACCCCCAGGCACAAGGTGACACCAGCAGAGGCTCAGAGCGGATTACAAAAAAATAAAACATGTTCTCTTAATAGCTTCTCAAAGATCTTTAAGGAAGAAGCTGATCTGACACACACTGGAGTAAATTCCATATTCTGAGAGTTAACATTTCAAAGTCGCAAACGTGAGAAAACTCCTGGGGAGGATGAGGCGGAGCAAGAAATCAGAGCCAGAGGGAAAGAAGGTTTTATTGTATAAATATTATGCGGTTAAAACAAGGGGACTTAGGACCTGATTTAGAGTTTGTCCGAGTGTTACTACGGCACAAAAGTGACTGATATCCTATCCATCTTATCTTAAGGGCTGTGGGGTATAATGCACATCTAAAAAGATGGACTCTATGGCCCTAAACTTTTTGTCAAAGTATCACATCAACCAAACTCTAAATTAGGCCAGTAGCCACATAGAAGAACTGAGGAGCAAACGCAAGAGAATTAAAACAAACATTGGGAAAGCCAATAGGCCTCCACTAGCATTAGTAGTAGTATCATTATTTTTTTTATTGCGCATAGCTACTAGGAGGGTTTTTCAGCTCTTTGAAACAGGTTCTGCAGCCTTGAGAGTGACCTAAAATAGCCAGGTTTTTAACTCCTTGCGAAAAGAGGTGGCAGAGAGGGAGGTAGAGAGTCATGGAGGACTGTGGCAGAGAGAGAGGTAGAGAGTCATGGAGGACTGTGACAGAGAGGGAGGCAGAGAGTCATGCAAGACTGTGTGACAGAGAGGGAGGCAAAGAGGGAGGTACAGGGTCGTGGTGGACTGTGTCAGAGAGGGAGGTAGAGAGTCATGGAGGACTGTGACAGAGAGGGAGATAGAGAGTCATGGAGGACTGTGGCATAGAGGGAGGTAGAGAGTCATTGAGGACTGTGACAGAGAGAGAGGTAGAGAGTCATGGAGGACTGTGCAGCTGAGAGGCAGGTACAGAGTCATGCAGGACTGTGCGGCAGAGAGGGAGGCAAAGAGGGAGGTAGAGAGTCATGGAGGACTGTGGCAGAGAGGGAGGTAGAGTGTCATGGAGGACTGTGGCAGAGAGGGAGGTAGAGAGTCATGGAGGACTGTGCGACAGAGAGGGAGGCAGAGAGGGAGGTAGAGGGTCATGGAGGACTGTGGCAGAGAGGGAGGTAGAGAGTCATGAGGACTGAGCGACACAGAGGGAGGCAGAGAGGGAGGTAGAGAGTCATACAGGACTGTGACAGAGAGGGAGGCAGAGAGGGAGGTAGAGCGTCATAGAGGACTGTGGCACAGATGGAGGTAGAGAGTCATTGAGGACTGTGGCAGAGAGAGAGGTAGAGAGTCATGGAGGACTGTGCAGCTGAGAGGCAGGTACAGACGCATGCAGGACTGGGCGGTAGAATGAGAGGTTGTGAATCAGAGAGGCCGGTAGAGAGTCACTGAGGATGGTGCAGCAGAGAGGTAGGTACAGACTCATGCAGGACTGTGCGACAGAGAGGGAGGCAAAGAGGGAGGTAGAGAGTCATGGAGGACTGTGGCAGAGAGGGAGGTAGAGAGTCATGGAGGACTGTGGCAGAGAGGGAGGTAGAGTGTCATGGAGGACTGTGGCAGAGAGGGAGGTAGAGAGTCATGGTGGACTGTGGCAGAGAGAGAGGTAGAGAGTCATGGAGGACTGTGACAGAGAGGGAGGTAGAGAGTCATGCAAGACTGTGTGACAGAGAGGGAGGCAGAGAGGGAGGTACAGGTTCTGCAGCCTTATGAGTGACTTAAAATAGCCAGGTTTTTAACTCCTTGCGAAAAGAGGTGGCAGAGAGGGAGGTAGAGAGTCATGGAGGACTGTGGCTGAGAGAGAGGTAGAGAGTCATGGAGGACTGTGACAGAGAGGAAGGTAGAGAGTCATGCAAGACTGTGTAACAGAGAGGGAGCAGAGAGGGAGGTACAGGGACGTGGTGGACTGTGGCAGAGAGGGAGGTAGAGAGTCATGGAGGACTGTGACAGAGAGGGAGATAGAGAGTCATGGAGGACTGTGGCATAGAGGGAGGTAGAGAGTCATGAAGGACTGTGACAGAGAGGGAGGTAGAGGATCATTGAGGACTGTGGCAGAGAGAGAGGTAGAGAGTCATGGAGGACTGTGCAGCTGAGAGGCAGGTACAGAGTCATGCAGGACTGTGCGGCAGAATGAGAGGTTGTGAATCAGAGAGGCCGGTAGAGAGTCACCGAGGAAGGTGCAGCAGAGAGGTAGGTACAGACTCATGCAGGACTGTGTGACAGAGAGGGATGCAAAGAGGGAGGTAGAGAGTCATGGAGGACTGTGGCAGAGAGGGAGGTAGAGTGTCATGGAGGACTGTGGCAGAGAGGGAGGTAGAGAGTCATGGAGGACTGTGCGACAGAGAGGGAGGCAGAGAGGGAGGTAGAGGGTCATGGAGGACTGTGGCAGAGAGGGAGGTAGAGAGTCATGAGGACTGTGCGACACAGAGGGAGGCAGTGAGGGAGGTAGAGAGTCATACAGGACTGTGACAGAGAGGGAGGCAGAGAGGGAGGTAGAGCGTCATAGAGGACTGTGGCACAGAGGGAGGTAGAGAGTCATTGAGGACTGTGGCAGAGAGAGAGGTAGAGAGTCATGGAGGACTGTGCAGCTGAGTGGCAGGTACAGACGCATGCAGGACTGGGCGGTAGAATTAGAGGTTGTGAATCAGAGAGGCCGGTAGAGAGTCACCGAGGATGGTGCAGCACAGAGGTAGGTACAGACTCATGCAGGACTGTGCGACAGAGAGGGAGGCAAAGAGGGAGGTAGAGAGTCATGGTGGACTGTGGCAGAGAGGGAGGTAGAGTGTCATGGAGGACTGTGGCAGAGAGGGAGGTAGAGAGTCATGGTGGACTGTGGCAGAGAGAGAGGTAGAGAGTCATGGAGGACCGTGACAGAGAGGGAGGTAGAGAGTCATGCAAGACTGTGTGACAGAGAGGGAGGCAGAGAGGGAGGTACAGGTTCTGCAGCCTTGAGAGTGCCTTAAAATAGCCAGGTTCTTAACTCCTTGCGAAAAGAGGTGGCAGAGAGGGAGGTAGAGAGTCATGGAGGACTGTGGCAGAGAGAGAGGTAGAGAGTCATGGAGGACTATGACAGAGAGGGAGGTAGAGAGTCATGCAAGACTGTGTGACAGAGAGGGAGGCAGAGAGGGGGGTACAGGGACGTGGTGGACTGTGGCAGAGAGGGAGGTAGAGAGTCATGGAGGACTGTGACAGAGAGGGAGATAGAGAGTCATGGAGGACTGTGGCATAGAGGGAGGTAGAGAGTCATGAAGGACTGTGGCACAGAGGGAGGTAGAGAGTCATTGAGGACTGTGACAGAGAGAGAGGTAGTGAGTCATGGAGGACTGTGCAGCTGAGAGGCAGGTACAGAGTCATGCAGGACTGTGCGGCAGAATGAGAGGTTGTGAATCAGAGAGGCCGGTAGAGAGTCACCGAGAATGGTGCAGCAGAGAGGTAGGTACAGACTCATGCAGGACTGTGCGACAGAGAGGGAGGCAAAGAGGGAGGTAGAGAGTCATGGAGGACTGTGGCAGAGAGGGAGGTAGAGAGTCATGGAGGACTGTGGCAGAGAGGGAGGTAGAGTGTCATGGAGGACTGTGGCAGAGAGGGAGGTAGAGAGTCATGGTGGACTGTGGCAGAGAGAGAGGTAGAGAGTCATGTAGGACTGTGACAGAGAGGGAGGTAGAGAGTCATGCAAGACTGTGTGACAGAGAGGGAGGCAGAGAGGGAGGTACAGGTTCTGCAGCCTTGAGAGTGACTTAAAATAGCCAGGTTTTTAACTCCTTGCGAAAAGAGGTGGCAGAGAGGGAGGTAGAGAGTCATGGAGGACTGTGGCAGAGAGAGAGGTAGAGAGTCATGGAGGACTGTGACAGAGAGGGAGGTAGAGAGTCATGCAAGACTGTGTGACAGAGAGGGAGGCAGAGAGGGGGGTACAGGGACATGGTGGACTGTGGCAGAGAGGGAGGTAGAGAGTCATGGAGGACTGTGACAGAGAGGGAGATAGAGAGTCACGGAGGACTGTGGCATGGAGGGAGGTAGAGAGTCATGAAGGACTGTGACAGAGAGGGAGGTAGAGAGTCATTGTGGACTGTGGCAGAGAGAGAGGTAGTGAGTCATGGAGGACTGTGCAGCTGAGAGGCAAGTACAGAGTCATGCAGGACTGTGCGGCAGAATGAGAGGTTGTGAATCAGAGAGGCCGGTAGACAGTCACCGAGGATGGTGCAGCAGAGAGGTAGGTACAGACTCATGCAGGACTGTGCGACAGAGAGGGAGGCAAAGAGGGAGGTAGAGAGTCATGGAGGACTGTGGCAGAGAGGGAGGGAGAGTGTCATGGAGGACTGTGGCAGAGAGGGAGGTAGAGAGTCATGGAGGACTGTGCGACAGAGAGGGGGGCAGAGAGGGAGGTAGAGGGTCATGGAGGACTGTGGCAGAGAGGGAGGTAGAGAGTCATGAGGACTGTGCGACACAGAGGGAGGCAGAGAGGGAGGTAGAGAGTCATACAGGACTGTGACAGAGAGGGAGGCAGAGAGGGAGGTAGAGCGTCATAGAGGACTGTGGCACAGAGGGAGGTAGAGAGTCATTGAGGACTGTGGCAGAGAGGGAGATAGAGAGTCATGGAGGACTGTGGCATAGAGGGAGGTAGAGAGTCATGAAGGACTGTGACAGAGAGGGAGGTAGAGAGTCATTGTGGACTGTGGCAGAGAGAGAGGTAGTGAGTCATGGAGGACTGTGCAGCTGAGAGGCAAGTACAGAGTCATGCAGGACTGTGCGGCAGAATGAGAGGTTGTGAAGCAGAGAGGCCGGTAGAGAGTCACCGAGGATGGTGCAGCAGAGAGGTAGGTACAGACTCATGCAGGACTGTGCGACAGAGAGGGAGGCAAAGAGGGAGGTACAGGGACGTGGTGGACTGTGGCAGAGAGGGAGGTAGAGAGTCATGGAGGACTGTGACAGAGAGGGAGATAGAGAGTCATGGAGGACTGTGGCATAGAGGGAGGTAGAGAGTCATGAAGGACTGTGACAGAGAGGGAGGTAGAGAGTCATTGTGGACTGTGGCAGAGAGAGAGGTAGTGAGTCATGGAGGACTGTGCAGCTGAGAGGCAAGTACAGAGTCATGCAGGACTGTGCGGCAGAATGAGAGGTTGTGAATCAGAGAGGCCGGTAGAGAGTCACCGAGGATGGTGCAGCAGAGAGGTAGGTACAGACTCATGCAGGACTGTGTGACAGAGAGGGAGGCAAAGAGGGAGGTAGAGAGTCATGGAGGACTGTGGCAGAGAGGGAGGTAGAGTGTCATGGAGGACTGTGGCAGAGAGGGAGGTAGAGAGTCATGGAGGACTGTGCGACAGAGAGGGAGGCAGAGAGGGAGGTAGAGGGTCATGGAGGACTGTGGCAGAGAGGGAGGTAGAGAGTCATGAGGACTGTGCGACACAGAGGGAGGCAGAGAGGGAGGTAGAGAGTCATACAGGACTGTGACAGAGAGGGAGGCAGAGAGGGAGGTAGAGCGTCATAGAGGACTGTGGCACAGAGGGAGGTAGAGAGTCATTGAGGACTGTGGCAGAGAGAGAGGTAGAGAGTCATGGAGGACTGTGCAGCTGAGAGTCAGGTACAGACGCATGCAGGACTGGGCGGTAGAATGAGAGGTTGTGAATCAGAGAGGCCGGTAGAGAGTCACCGAGGATGGTGCAGCAGAGAGGTAGGTACAGACTCATGCAGGACTGTGCGACAGAGAGGGTGGCAAAGAGGGAGGTAGAGAGTCATGGAGGACTGTGGCAGAGAGGGAGGTAGAGATTCATGGAGGACTGTGGCAGAGAGGGAGGTAGAGTGTCATGGAGGACTGTGGCAGAGAGGGAGGTAGAGAGTCATGGTGGACTGTGGCAGAGAGAGAGGTAGAGAGTCATGGAGGACTGTGACAGAGAGGGAGGTAGAGAGTCATGCAAGACTGTGTGACAGAGAGGGAGGCAGAGAGGGAGGTACAGGTTCTGCAGCCTTGAGAGTGACTTAAAATAGCCAGGTTTTTAACTCCTTGCGAAAACAGATGGCAGAGAGGGAGGTAGAGAGTCATGGAGGACTGTGGCAGAGAGAGAGGTAGAGAGTCATGGAGGACTGTGACAGAGAGGGAGGTAGAGAGTCATGCAAGACTGTGTGACAGAGAGGGAGGCAGAGAGGGAGGTACAGGGACGTGGTGGACTGTGGCAGAGAGGGAGGTAGAGAGTCATGGAGGACTGTGGCAGAGAGAGAGGTAGAGAGTCATGGAGGACTGTGACAGAGAGGGAGGTAGAGAGTCATGCAAGACTGTGTGACAGAGAGGGAGGCAGAGAGGGAGGTACAGGGACGTGGTGGACTGTGGCAGAGAGGGAGGTAGAGAGTCATGGAGGACTGTGACAGAGAGGGAGATAGAGAGTCATGGAGGACTGTGGCATAGAGGGAGGTAGAGAGTCATGAAGGACTGTGGCAGAGAGAGAGGTAGAGAGTCATGGAGGACTGTGGCAGAGAGAGAGGTAGAGAGTCATGGAGGACTGTGCAGCTGAGAGGCAGGTACAGAGTCATGCAGGACTGTGCGGCAGAATGAGAGGTTGTTAATCAGAGAGGCCGGTAGAGAGTCACCGAGGATAGTGCAGCAGAGAGGTAGGTACAGACTCATGCAGGACTGTGCGACAGAGAGGGAGGCAAAGAGGGAGGTAGAGAGTCATGGAGGAATGTGGCAGAGAGGGAGGTAGAGTGTCATGGAGGACTGTGGCAGAGAGGGAGGTAGAGAGTCATGGAGGACTGTGCGACAGAGAGGGAGGCAGAGAGGGAGGTAGAGGGTCATGGAGAACTGTGGCAGAGAGGGAGGTAGAGAGTCATGAGGACTGTGCGACACAGAGGGAGGCAGAGAGGGAGGTAGAGAGTCATATAGGACTGTGACAGAGAGGAAGGCAGAGAGGGAGGTAGAGCGTCATAGAGGACTGTGGCACAGAGGGAGGTAGAGAGTCATTGAGGACTGTGGCAGAGAGAGAGGTAGATAGTCATGGAGGACTGTGCAGCTGAGAGGCAGGTACAGACGCATGCAGGACTGGGCGGTAGAATGAGAGGTTGTGAATCAGAGAGGCCTGTAGAGAGTCACCGAGGATGGTGCAGCAGAGAGGTAGGTACAGACTCATGCAGGACTGGGCGACAGAGAGGGAGGCAAAGAGGGAGGTAGAGAGTCATGGAGGACTGTGGCAGAGAGGGAGGTAGAGTGTCATGGAGGACTGTGGCAGAGAGGGAGGTAGAGAGTCATGGTGGACTGTGGCAGAGAGGGAGGTAGAGAGTCATGGAGGACTGTGCTGCATAGAGGGAGGTAGAGAGTTATGTAGTACTGTGAAACAAAGAGGGAGGCAGAGAGGGAGGTAGAGTATCATGGAGGACTGTGGCAGAGAGGGTGTGGCAGAGAGGCAGGTACAGACTCATGCAGGACTGTGAGGCAGAGAGGGAGGTACATTTTCAGAAAGGACTGTGTCAGAGAAGGAGGTAGAGAGCCATGCCGGACTGTGCGACAGAGAGGGAGGGAGAGTGTCATGGAGGACTGTGACAGAGAGGGAGGTAGAAAGTCATGGAGGACTGTGACAGAGAGTGAGGTAGAGAGTCATGGACGACTTTGACAGAGAGGGAGGTAGAGAGTCATGAAGGACTGTGACAGAGAGGGAGGGAGAGAGTCATGGAGGACTGTGGTAGAGAGAGAGGTAGAGAGTCATGCAGGACTGTGTGACAGAGAGGGAGGCAGAGAGGGAGGTAGAGGGTCATGGAGGACTGTGGCAGAGAGGGAGGTAGAGAGTCATGGAGGACTGTGACAGAGAGGGAGGTAGAGAGTCATGGAGGACTGTGGTAGAGAGAGAGGTAGAGAGTCATGCAGGACTGTGTGACAGAGAGGGAGGCAGAGAGGGAGGTAGAGGGATATGGAGGACTGTGGCAGAGAGGGAGGTAGAGAGTCATGGAGGACTGTGGCAGAGAGGGAGGTAGAGAGTCATGGAGGACTGTGCTGCAAAGAGGGAGGCAGAGAGGGAGGTAGAGCGTCATAGAGGACTGTGGCACAGAGGGAGGTAGAGAGTCATTGAGGACTGTGGCAGAGAGAGAGGTAGAGAGTCATGGAGGACTGTGAGGCAGAGAGGGAGGTAGATTTTCAGAAAGGACTGTGTCAGAGAAGGAGGTAGAGAGTCACGCCGGACTGTGCAACAGAGAGGGAGGGAGAGTGTCATGGAGGACTGTGACAGAGAGTGAGATAGAGAGTCATGGACGACTGTGACAGAGAGTGAGGTAGAGAGTCATGGACGACTGTGACATAGAGGGAGGTGGAGAGTCATGAAGGACTGTGACAGAGAGGGAGGTAGAGAGTCATGGAGGACTGTGGTAGAGAGGGAGGTAGAGAGTCATGGAAGACTGTGGTAGAGAGAGAGGTAGAGAGTCATGCAGGACTATGCGGCAGAATGAGAGGTTGTGAATCAGAGAGGCCGGTAGAGAGTCACCGAGGATGGTGCAGCAGAGAGGTAGGTACAGACTCATGCAGGACTGTGCGACAGAGAGGGAGGCAAAGAGGGAGGTAGAGAGTCATGGAGGACTGTGGCAGAGAGGGAGGTAGAGAGTCATGGAGGACTGTGGCAGAGAGGGAGGTAGAGAGTCATGGAGGACTGTGGCAGAGAGGGAGGTAGAGTGTCATGGAGGACTGTGGCAGAGAGGGAGGTAGAGAGTCATGGAGGACTGTGCGACAGAGAGGGAGGCAGAGAGGGAGGTAGAGAGTCATGGAGGACTGTGCGACAGAGAGTGAGGCAGAGAGGGAGATAGAGGGTCATGGAGGACTGTGACAGAAAGGGAGGTAGAGAGTCATGGAGGATTGTGCTGCATAGAGGGAGGTAGTGAGGCAGAGAGGAAGGTAGAGAGTCATGCAGTACTGTGTGACAAAGAGGGAGGCAGAGAGCGAGGTAGAGGGTCATGGAGGACTGTGGCAGAGAGGGAGGTAGGGAGTCATGCAGGACTGTGGCAGAGAAGGAGGTAGAGTGTCATGGAGGACTGTGGCAGAGAGGGAGGTAGAGTGTCATGGAGAACTGTGGCAGAGAGGGAGGTAGAGAGTCATAGAGGACTGTGGCAGAGAGGGGGGTAGGGAGTCATGGAGGACTGTGGCAGAGAAGGAGGTAGAGTGTCATGGAGGACTGTGGCAGAGAGGGAGGTAGAGAGTCATGCAGGACTGTGAGGCAGAGAGAGAGATAGATTGTCAGAAAGGACTGTGTCAGAGAGGGAAGTGGAGAGTCATGGATGACTGCGCAGCAGAGAGGGAGGTAGAGAGTCATGGAGGACTGTGACAGAGAGGGAGGTAAAGAGTCACGCCAGACTGTGTGACAGAGAGGGAGGTGGAAAGTCATGGATGACTGTGACAGAGAGGGAGGTAGAGAGTCATGGAGGACTGAGCTGCATAGATGAGGTAGTGAGGCAGAGAGGAAGGTAGAGAGTCATGCAGCAGAGAGGCAGGTACAGACTCATGTAGGGCTGTGTGGTAGCGAGGGAGGTAGAAAGTCATGGAGGACTGTGGCAGAGAGGGAGGTAGAGAGTCATGGAGGACTGCGACAGAGAGGGAGCTAGAGAGTAATGCAGGACTGTGCGACAGAGAGGGAAGGAGAGAGTCATGGAGGACTGTGCTGCATAGATAGGGTAGTGTGGCAGAAAGGGAGGTAGAGAGTCATGGAAGACTGTGGCAGAGAGGGAGGTAGAGAGTCATGGAGGACTGTGACAGAGAGGGAGGTAGAGTCATGCAGGACTGTACGACAGAGAGGGAGGGAGAGAGTCATGCAGGACTGTGCGACAGAGAGGGAGGTACAGATGCATGCAGGACTGTGCGACAGAGAAGGGGGTACAGGCGCATGCAGGACTGTGCGACAGAGAGGGAGGTACAGACGCATGCAGGACTGTGCGATAGAGAGGGAGGTACAGATGCATGAAGGAGTTTGGGACAGAGAGGGAGGTACAGATGCATGCAGGAGTATGCGACAGAAAGGGAGGTACAGTCGCATGCAGGACTTTGCGACAGAGAGGGAGGTAAGACGCATACAGGACTGTGTGACAGAGAGGGAGGTATAGACGCATGCAGGACTGTGCGATAGAGAGGGAGGATAGAGATGCATGCAGGACTGTGGGTCAGAGAGGGAGGTTGAGAGCCATTTAAGACTGTGCGGCCAAGAGGCTGGGAGAGCCATAGAGTTGAAGGGAGTAGAGAGAGAAGATATGCGTCATCAGCATAGAGTTGGCAATGAAGACCATGGGTGGAAATAATTGAAAATAAAGGAACAGTGTACAGTGAAAGGAGAAAAGAGCCCTGGGGCAGCACCTGGCGAAACTCCAAGCTGAACCGAAAGTAAGGCAGAAAGGAAGCCTTCCATGAAACTGAGAAGGAGCGACCGTAAGAAGAAACTAAAACTGCTTGCGAACAGAGCCTAAAGTACCCAGAACGGACGAGAAGAGAGAAGCACAGAATGATCACTTCTGAAAAGCCACAAAGCCGTCTAAAAAGCCACACTGAGGAGTCCTGATCATGGAGATGAGATTTACAAACAAGCAGCAAAGTAGTATGAGTGGAGCAGCAAAGAGGAAACCTACAGAGCAGGAAAAGGAGAGTTATTGTCATGCAGAAAAGATACTTGTGAAAATACAATGTACTCCAGATTATCTGAAAGCTGAGGAATGAGTGAAATAGGGCAGAAGTTAGAAAAATCATCAGGAGTCAAAGATGGCGTCCCAGGTGAAGGGAGCACAGCAGCAAAAGAAGGGGAAGCCCCTAAGGACATAGAAAGATTAAAGAAAGAATTGAAATTAGAAAAGGCATGTGGGTGATATGTGGGATCAGCCCTGTGAAGGAGAGACAGGGATAGATGTTAATGGATGCAGTGTCAGCGCATTGAGGCACACAGCGGGAGCCACCAGGAGCTGACAAAGAGAGCTGTATTTACAAAATAGTCCCTCATGTGATGCAGACAATCACTCAAGTTATCACAGAAGGATACATCCAAATACCCAATCGCTTCACATAAAAGACCTGTACTCCATTGGGTGAGTCAAGACATGAGTGACAACCTCTAAAGCTAATGGCTGAAGAAGGAAGGTTGAAGGAAGCCTTCTCTATGACTATTCTAAATGATAGGTCTGTTTCACACCTCTGCTGTCAGGTCAGGGGTGGCAGAGGGAGAAGATGGAAAAGAAACACAAATAGGAGAGATTTCAGACGAAAAATAAAAAGTAAGATCTGAGCAGCTAGAGCATTGGAAGGACCAGATAGAGAGGAGGCGAGTGAATAAGTGATAGACAATCACCAATGCCAAGACAAGCGGCACCTTGCCAACGCCTGAGGCATCAGCAGGGTTGTACTAGTTTATAGGTCAAGCTGCAGTGCCAGAAGGCCTGGTCTGACAGGTCAGTGTGCAGGCCAGTTCCTTGGCTGTTTTTGGGGCTGTTTTAAGGTTTGGTGGCCAGCTTTTGCTGTTGATTTCCCTTAAATTATCACAAAAATTGCCTGCAGCCTGGGTGCACTACAAGGTCAGTAGGGTGTGGGGTGCCCTCCCCAGGAGCCATGTGCCTTTGCCTCAGGTGGTTTACCCAGAGACTGCACAGATGGCATGGTTCATCTCTCCAGTCTCTCCAGTGCTGGGGGCAATGTGCTCCTCCTGAACGCTGTAGGGACACTCGCGTGGCGGGTTCCACTTGTGGTGGGAGGAGCTGTCGACGGTCAGTAAACCACCTCCAGCATTGTAGGGAGTCACAAGGTTTAACAAGAGATAACTTCACATAAAGACGTGAAAGGGTAATTGCTTGAACAAGGTCCTTGGGATGCCTTACGCCAGGGACTCTTGAAGCGATGCCTCATGGCTGGGACTCTTGGGACAAGTGCCAGACAAGGTCATTGGGATGCCTTGCAGCAGGGACTCTTGAGACAAGTGCCAGGACAAGGCCTTTGGGATGCTCCACAGAAGCAATACTTGAGGGCAGATAGAAGGGTAAGAAATGGTCAGCGATGGGCAGACACGGCTGAGAGGTTTTTACCGATGACCAGGAGGTGCAGCCGACCTTAGAGGGATGGAGGCTAACACCCACCCCCCTGCGGGCGGCAGACAAAGGGCACTGTAGCAGGGAGCAAGAGCGTGCCAAGAAAAAGGCCATCGAGTGGCCAAGCAGATTGGATTCAAAGGGTTCAGTCAAGAAAGAGGGGCATGGTCACAAGCATGGCCTAAGAGGCGACTGCGTCAAGCAGTTCCCAGCACTGTCACTAGAGGAAGTTGATCACACCCACTCACACCAGAAAAACCACAAAAGGTCTTGGTGTTCGTAATGGTTTGGAAAAAGGAACGGTGTGAGGGCCAGTGGATTGATCGCACAGCTGAGGGGGGTTAGAGAGGGGAGGAGTGAATGAGTAGTAGACAATCACCAATGCCAAGACAAGGGGCACCATGCCAACGCCTGAGGCATCAGCAGGGTTGGACTAGTTTATATGACAAGAGGGCAGTGTCAGAAGGGCTGGTCTGACAGGTCAGTGTGCAAGCCAGTTTTTTGGCTGTTTTTGGGGCTGATTTATGATCTGGCTGCCAGCTTTTACTGTTGATTGCCCTAATATTATCACAAACACTGCCTACAGCAAGCTCAAATCCATGCAGTCTTCCACACCTTACAAATCATCTGTAGAGCATGTCTTTAAACATTCAAAACTGCTTCGACTTACCACTATTTTAGCTATCTGGTTCGCTAATGGGGTGTAACTTTTACTTTGGTGACCATGACTATGTTCTGTACCAGTCTGACCCTGGGCATCCGACACACACAGTGAGTTCACTGCATGCTCTAAGGTAGGAGGGAGAGCAACACACATTACAATAGCTCAGGGGGTGGCAGAAGCTTGGAGGAGAGGCAGGGAAACCAGAGAACAGCTTTGAGCTGGGAGATCAGGTTGATGAGTTTGTTTGTTTACTGTGTTGAAATTTTTTATTGAGTTTTATAATATGATACAAGTTAAGAACAATGCAATAATACATTCGTTAATAAATATTATAAGAATGAAAGACATTAATGGTGGAATAACATTTTGCTGTTGGATAAAGGGAATAAATATGGAATATATAAATATATGATACATAAGTAGTTAAATAAGCAAATTAATAAACAATAAAAGTCAATGTAGACAATAAATTAATGAAGCATATAACATCAATTGATAAATATAAATGGATTGGATGTAAATGTGAAACAGTGATTATACATAAGAGCATCGTAGTAAGAGCATAAAGAATGTATTATTATATAAAAATATTCATCTATTAAAAGTTTAAGGTACAAAAGGAATGGGAGGATAAGAAAGTAAAAGGAAAATTAAACTTGAAGAATAATGTGGAGAAGTGGAGCCAGAGTACAGAAAGAGAAGAAGAAGAAATATAATTAATATGGTGTGAATATAACAAGATGAGAGAGGTAGAATAAATAGTAATGGTAAGAGCTTGGTGGACAAGTAATAAAAGCGATAAATTAGTTTACTTGACTTAAGAGGGACAGGAGAGGTTTCAGTTTCCACAGCTTTGGCTTTAAGGAAGGGTGACCAGGTCTGTAAACATAGATCAACTTGATCCTGCAGGTTATAAATCAATCGTTCATGTGAAGCTGTCTGAATCATTGCCACTAACTATTCTTCTTGAGATGGTGATGATGATTTCCATTTGCATAAAATACAAATTTTAGCAGTAGCCAAAGCAGTGTGGAAGAGACGATGTTGTGGTTTAGAAAGGCTAGGAGAATGACGCAGGTCATGCAAAAGAATGTTGACAGATAATGGTAAATGTAAGGGCTTTGTAGAGTGTATTATTTTACCAACATAATTTCAAAGAGATCTAATTCTTGGACACTCAAATAATGTGAGTTATGTCACAGCCAGGAGCGGAACATCTCCAACAATCAGCATTTGAAAGGAAACCAGCTTTTTGTAGTTTGACCGGTGACCAATGCCAATCATGGAAAATTTTGAACAGACAAAATTTAAGCCGTGTTTCACGAACACCTTTATGTAGACCTTCCAATATGTGATCCCATTCTATAGCTGTGAAAGAAGTTGATAAATGAATTTGCCCCTTAAGTCGGAGATTATGAAAGAGGGTTTGTGAAAAAAGATGGAGCGTATAAGTTTTATAGAGACCAGAAGTCACTCCTTTATGCCTTCCCCACACGTATAAATAAGATAATATTGGAGATGTTGGAAGCAACCAAGGGGGGGATCCAAAATGTTTCTTCAAACATTGTTGAAGTTGAAGGTATTTAAGAGAAGGTTGAATAGGGAGGTTAAATTCCTCTCTTAATTGTGAGAAGGATTTAAATTCCATAAAAAACAGGTAGGTAATAGGGTCTGAGGGAAATTTAATGACCAGCGTGGACAAGTCCCCCTACTGAATCTATACAAACATAGAGGTCCACGGGTCAAGGAGAAAGAAAAAGTAATAAGACTATGGAAACTGTGTGGTAAAACACACCAGGACTAATGTCTATCTAAAGAGTCCTCATAAAGAGGACCTAATCTCATCACCCACCGGGGTGGCATGCTTCATCATATGGGATCTCCTCTTAACCGCAACCTAGTGCGATTAAGGAGCTACAACTCCCAGCAGTTGTCAGAAGGAGGAGCTCGCAGATGTTGTCAACTGTACAAGGAGGACTAGATCTCCTAAAGATCGATGAGGCTAGCCATTAGTGTGGTGAAAAGTAAGTGTTGCAGTGTCAAATGAGAGTGATGTTAAAATTGACTATGAGGAGGAAAAATTATTTAATGACAAACTCCAAGGGCCAATATTAAAATAACAGTAGAAGCGCATTCTGAACAAATTGGCGAGCGCGCATATAGTAAATCAAAAAATGGTCCATTTGACACTGCAACACTTACTTTTCACCACACTAATGGCTAGCCTCATCGATCTTTAGGAGATCTAGTCCTCCTTGTATAGTTGAAAACGTCCGCGAGC
The DNA here is from genome assembly GCF_964204655.1 of Triturus cristatus. Taxonomy (NCBI): domain Eukaryota; kingdom Metazoa; phylum Chordata; class Amphibia; order Caudata; family Salamandridae; genus Triturus; species Triturus cristatus. The sequence continues at coordinate 33,779,934 of NC_140590.1, read as the reverse complement.
TCCTCTTCGGGTTTTTAGGATCAAAAGAGAGAGACCTGAATCCATAGCTAAAAGAAGACGCTCTATTTGGACCCATTGTGGAATGTCTTTTAAACCTGGCAGGAAATAAGAAAACTGAGAGATGTGCAGAGCAAGGGAACAGTGTTCAATGGATGGGAGACCCAGTCTTCCGTACATTTGATGGGCTTTTAATTTTGCCATTGCAAGGCAAGGTGTAGCAGAGCCCCATACAAAGGGGGAGATTTACAAGAAAGTGACGCATCTGTAGAGATGCGTCACTTTCCCTGCGCCAACATGCTAAATCCTTGCATCACCGTGGATGTGCCGTATTTAGAATACGGCGCACCATAGCGCAAGGATTGACAGATGCGTCAGAAATTCTGACGCATCTGTTGACGGAAAAGTCACACATTGCTGGAGTCGTGTCGCAAGCACAACTCAACTTCAGCAATGCTCAAGGGCACCCTATTCCTAACATGCTGCATCACTCCTTATGCCTGCTTCAAGCAGGCGCAGGGTTTTGACGCAACATTGGACGTAAACGTGACTCAGTGAAGTCTTGCAGATTTCACTGCGTCACTTTTACGGGGCTTCCTGCGACGGAACGCCCACCCTGCATACATTAAATCTGACGCACGTTTAATGTGGCACAGGGCTTTACAACGTGACGCATCTCCCTAGATGCGTCACATTGTAAATGGGCCGCAACTTTTACGCTGCCGCTGAGTCACAAAAGTGACGTAACAACGGTGCAAAAGTGACGCAAGGGGCTTGTAAATCCGCCCCAAAGTACTTAATTTTAGAGTCAATCGATTGAAGCGTAGACAAAGGAATTTGGAGGGGGAGCATGCCTCAAATATAAATAAAATGCGGGAGAATGACCATTTTAATGCCTTGGACTCTACCCCAAAGAGAGAGTCCTCAAATTTTCCATTTATCAAAATCTCGTTGCATTTGAGAAATCAAAGGGGCTAGATTATCAGTAACTAAGGGGCATATTAACAGGGGCCAGATCGCCGCTTTATCTGCAATTTTTGCCGATAAAGCGGTGATTTTTTTATCGTTCAATTACCAAGCTGTCGCTAACAGCAGTTAGCGACAGCTTCCAGGCGATAGCGACCGGTTTTGGGCCCGCTTTGCATGTCAGCGATATTTATCGCTAATGACATGCAAAGTGGGTGTACCCAAACTGGTAGCGACTGAAAGCAGTCGCTAACACATCTATCGCCTATTAGCAATAGCCGCGGTGCGATAAAAAAACGCACGCTAACCGCGATTAGCGCCAGGATTTTATACCTGGTAAAAACACGACTTAGCCATAATAGTCAATAGGAGGTGGATTCTACGGCTAAGTCCCCACCTGCCTATTAGCGAGATTTTCCTTAGCGCTAGGATTTTTATCGCTGGAAATCTCACGTTGAAGATGGGATTCGCCGCTATCGCTGGATTTTTATCGCCGTGGAGATAAACGTTGGTAATACTGTGTTATCTCTGCGATAGAATCCAGCAATAGGAGGCGATAAAAAAAATTGCGCTTAGCGCGGTTTACGATAATTATCGCAAGTTGTTGCTAATATGCCCCTTAGTTTTCCAAACCTTTATTAACTAAGGGGCAGATTTATGTTTCCTGGCGCATCCCTGCAAATCAGCAGGGATGCGCCAGGAAAGTTGCGTCACGCAAGTTTACCCTTGCGCCACCACAGATGCGCCGCATTTACAATGCAGCGCATCGTGGCGCAAGGATAAACAGATGCGTGACGCATCTGATGGCGTAAGGGCGGCGCATTGCTGGAGTCGTGTCGCAAGCACGACGCAACTCCAGCAATGTTTAGGGGCTGCCCATACCTAACATGCTGCGTCATGCCTTACGCCTGCTTCAAGCAGGCGCAGGGTTTTGACGCAGCAGCGTCAGAAAAGTGACTGAGTGAAATCTTGTAGATTTCACTGCGTCACTTTTCCGAGGCTTTTTCCGATGGAATGCCCACCCTGCATACATTAAACCTGACGCAGGTTTAATGTGGCGCAGGGCTTTACACCGTGACGCATCTCCATAGATGCGTCACGATGTAAATAGGGCGCAACGTGGCGCAGGGTTTACGCCACCGCTTCGTCACAAAAGTGACGCAACGGCGGCGTAAAAGTGGCGCAAGTCTAACATAAATCTGCCCCAAAGACTCCTAGGTATTTAAGGCGTGAGACCTGCCAATGAAAGGGATAGCCGTATATGGATGCCTTTGTAGTTCCATCAGAAATGGGTAGAGCCTCACTCGTATCCCAGTTGATTTTCTAGCCTGAGAAAGAAGAGAAGTCATCAATGATTGTAAGAAGGGACAGGAGAGAACGGGAGAGATTTGTAAGGGTGAGTAGTATATCATCTGGGTATAGGTAAATTTTAAAGTGTCCAAATGGGAGGGGGACACCAGTGATGTCAGCAGATTGGCGGTTTGTTGCAGCTAATGGCTCCATTGCCAAAAGGAAAAGAAGAGGGGATAGTGGGCATACCTGGTGCGTACCCCTCCGAAACTGAAATTTATCAGACAGAAAATCCCCGCAGTTCACCTGAGCAGAAGGATTGTCGTACAGCAAACGGACTTTAGTTATAATTTGATCGTCTAACCCAAATCGTTGCATTGCTGAAAAAAGATATTCCCATTCGATGCGATCAAACGCTTTCTCAGCCTCAAGTGAAAGAGCTAATGCATCCTCTGTTAGATGTTTAGTAGACCACAATGTATGGGCTAGTGTGCGTAAATGGTTCTGAGAGGAACGCCCCGGAACAAAGCCTACCTGGGTGTGATGTATTAGGGAGGGTAAGACTTTACGGAGGCGGGACGCTAGAATGCTGGCTAAAATTTTTATATCACAATTTAATAACGAGATGGGACAGTAACTACTACATAATAGGGGGTCTTTACCAGGTTTGGGTAATATTGCAATAACTGCCTTGACAGAAAGAGGTCCTAATGAAGATTCCCTATCTGCCTCCTGAAATGCAGAATGTAATGTATCGATAACATTGTGTCCTGTCCAACGGTAAAATTCAGCAGGAAATCCATCTTCCCAGGGAGCTTTATGGTAAGGTAGAGCATTAATGGCTTTAGAAATGTCCTCCTTAGTGATTTCACCCTCTAGCAGGGCTCTACCGTCACCAGAGAGATAAGGAAGATCCACTCCTGTAAAAAAAGAAGACATTTTATCCAAATCTAATTGATCGCCTGGAGTATAAAGGGATTGGTAAAAGGAAGCAAATTCATTGACAATGTCTTGAGGTCTCGTAAGTATATCGCCTTGCGAAAATCTAATAGCTGGGATGGCCATGGCTGCCTCTCTTTGACGCAACTGTGCAGCTAGCAATCGCCCAGCCTTCGCTCCCTGCTCATAATGTCTTGCTTTCATTCTCTGCAAAGCATACTCAGCTTTGAAGGTAAACAGATTGTTTAAAGTCATGCGTGCTTGCTCAAGTGATTTATGGTTCTGTATAGATGGGCTAGATGCATATATACGAGAGAAAGATTGAAAGTCATGTTCCAACTCTATTTGCCCCGCAGCATTCTGTTTATTAGCGAGTGCAGGGTCGCGCATTAACTGACCCCTAAGAGTGACCTTAGCCGCAGCCCAGATAGTCCTACTGGAAATCACAGAATTCTTGTTAATGGAAAGATAATCTTGCAGATGGGATTGCAGTTGAAGTTCACCCTTAGGGGTCCTATGTCGTTGAATGCTCATGCGCCATGGTTTACGCCCTGGCCGAGAGAGTTCAAGATCAAGGGACAGAAGAACAGGGAATGATCGGATAAGGCTGCTTTGAGGATGCGAGACTCCAGTACCAATTGGACCGCTCTATGTGACATTAAAAAGTAATCTAAACGGGAGAATGTGCCATGAGTGGAGGAAAAGAATGTATATTCTGTGTCTGTTGGATGACTGAGACGCCAGTGATCCACCAATCCGTTATCTGAAATTATATCATCCAAGATGGCTCTATCTGCTGCATTCCCTTTATCCAACGAACCCGTTTTGTCTAGAATTGGGTCACGTACAAGATTCCAGTCTCCACCAATAAGATTTTGTGAGGCATCAATCTCCGTTAGTGCTCGGTTCAATTGGAGGAAGAATGATTTATTTCCTGTTGGAGCGTAAACTGATCCCAGGCAGATAAAAGAATTCCCAATGCGTAGTTTGGCAAACACATAGCGGCCATCAGGGTCTGACCACGTTTTGGAGACGGTGACAGGGAGTGATTTGCGAATGAGAATTGCCACACCAATTTACGAATAGGAGCAGTATCTGTGGGTTCGCTTTTTCGAATGCTGCTGTGGATAACCTTTCCCATCCATTCCCTGCAAAGTTTATCAGACTCTAGTGCATCTAAATGAGTTTCTTGCAATAAGGCTACATCAACGTGCTTGGACTGTAGGTAAGAAAGTATATATTTTTTTTATGTAGTGGGTAAGACCATGAACATTCCAGATAATGGTACATAGGGGACGAGTACTCGTCATATTAGGGCAATGTAAAAATGAGTTAATAGTTCAAGAGTAAATATATTTGTCAGAATGAAGAAGTGATAGATTAAAGAGGATAGAATAGAAAAAGAAAGAAAACAGTGTAGGAAAAGGGTTCTCTGGCCTACCACAGAAACACCAGGAGAAAATAGTATACAAAATCAGTAGAAAGAATAGGGGGAAAAGGGAGGGTGAAGGAATGCTAGTAAGAGAATTGTTGAGTGAAGATATAATGAAAAGGAATTACCAAAGAAAGAAAAGTAAGTATAATGGATGGGGAAGAGGAGGGAAAAGTAGTGGAATACTAGTAAGATAAGTTATTTTAGCTGCGGGTCTGGGCTCACTAGAGCGCCACTACGGGAAGCAACCTCATCAAGAGGGTTGAGACTAAGTGAGGACTATGAAAGAAAATAAGGAAAATTCTGAAGAGCGAAATGTGCATAAAGAAAATATAGAAAACAAACAAATAGAAAAATGATTGTTGAAGAGATATGAGTTCATTATTACCTAAATACGACTTAAAATCTGGAACGAAGTACTACAAATTGCAGCTATGAATGAAATGTTTTCTAACAATAAATATAATTATAAATAAAACTAAATAGAATAAAGGGAAACATTTATAAATAAGAATATATGGGAAAGATGTATAAATACAATTGATATATAATCATAGTCACAAAATGCATAACATTTAGCTGGTAACTTACAACTATAAATAAGACATATTTAGCAATAAATGCACGTAAATTAAACGGAATAGTATAAACTTAGAAATAAATAGAAATAGAGAGATGATTGAAAAGAAAAAAAAAGGTGAAAGGAAAAAGTAATTGAGAAGGAAAAAGAGAGTTAAAAGAATGGATAATGAGATATTTAATATATGCAAATTCAATATTAGACAGTTGTAGGAATAGGGTAGAGAAAGGAGATTAGAAAAGTACAAATATAAATAAGATACAGAAGTAGACCTAAATATGAAAATAGATAGGAACATTATTAAATAAATAGTGAGAGGAATATGAATACATTAAGACATACAAGAATAAATAGAGAAATTATCTAATGCATAGTAAAGACATATTGAACAATGACTTAGGTATAGGGGAAAAGTGAAGGTTAATAAGGCATAAGGGAAGTACAGCAAAGTCTCTATATAACTATGGGTAATATACAGTAGATATAAAATATATAACGTTTCAAAACTAGACATATGAACTAAGTTACAAATAGAAATAAAAATATTATTAAATAGATAATGAGAATGACAGAGTGTGCTAATAAATAGAGATCTAAAAGAATAAGTGTATGCTGTTCCTACAGAGGCTATCAAAAGTGATGAAATTGTATGAGTCAGGAGGAGATTCCTCCTTAAGGAAAGAGACCCTCACACATCCGGCAGACTCGCTGTCATGTATCGTCAGCAGGTGGCCCAGATGTCAAGTATCATCATCAGGTCTGCTCCGAATCGGGGCGGCGCTGCAATCCCCGATCGGCGACCTTAAAGGCGCCTTTTAGTGGAGATCTTTATTCCATTCATTGCCGGTTGGTGAGTGCAAGTGAGGGCCCTATGGTGAAGTGCGTGTGAGACTAAGTGTGCTAAAAATAAGTAGTGGAGATCCTCAACAAGTTTTAATAAGAACGGTCCCACTCTTAATTAAAAACAAAAACATGCGTAATCTTCCAGTGAGGGTGTCTGAATTACGCTCAAGTGGTCAACATGTTTCTTGCATTGGTCAAATAGACCGCAATTCTTCAGGACCAGAAAAGTACACACACTTATTGGTGGTGGTAGCAACTAATACTTACCACTGATACAGCACCATAATAAGTGGTTACTTAAAAATTAGTAATGCCCTGGTGTTCAGGGCGTCCGGTTTCAGCGAGCAGGCGCTGAACATTAACACTGAGTAGTACAGTGTTAGCCGTCCGCGATGTGGAGAGACTCAGAACCTAACTTCCGTCCGCGCCAGCTCGGTAATAAATAGAGATAACATCTAATATATAATAGTAACATATTCAATATAAATTAATTAAAAGGAAGGAGATCAAAGCTAATGAGGCATGAGAGGCCGCAGTAAAATCACCATAACTCCAAAATGTAAAAACAAGTAAATATATTACATATTGAAATTGAACAATAGGTCAGGGTAAGTAATATGAAATAGAATGATAAATAATCCTGTAACCATTCTAAATTAAAGATAATTACATGAATAAAACCGAGAGGTACCACTATAGGAGGTAAATTCTAATATGAAAACCTAGAAAAGAAATATTAAGAAGCTATGAACCATCAAACATATATGTATCGAAGCATGGTTGCTACAAAGGCCATGCGTCATCCGAGGCAAATTTCAAGGAAGTTATGTTGAACAAAAATTAATAGCACATTGGAATAAATTATAGATGGTGAGTACTCCTACAACCATTCAGAAGGTAATCTCTGATGCATAGAGCTAAAAAAAAGAGCTATAAAGGAGATGTGAACTGAAAATCATGACAGTAGTAGAATACTAACATTATGATAGTCATACTTCTTCCGAAGCAGATTTTAAGGGAGATCGGGCTTTGTCTCTATGCAAATCCTGGGTGAAGGCAGATACAGCCTGAAGGGCAGACATTTTGTCCTCATGACTATGGAGTGATCGTTCAGTTTCTCTGCCTCTATGGCGAACTTCGCTAGGATTAGGTCACCGACTGTCTGACAGCAGTGGAAGATGTTGAGATCTGTAAGAAGACTGTTCAGTAGAGGTATGTTGAATTTCCATGTGTTGAATGCGTTGTGTATCCACAAAGTGTTTTAGGTCATTAGGATTGTAAAAGTCTTTGGTTTTGCCATTTTTAGTGATGCGAAAATGGGCAGGATCAAACAAAGCATATTTGATACCCATACTCCGCAGTTGTGGCCTCATAGAGAGGAAAGCCTTTCTCTTTTCATTAGTTTCACATGAGAAGTCTGCTGCAATGCGTATTTCATGACCATCATAGATGTATGAGCCTTGTGTGCGTGCAGCTATTAATATTTGTCGCACTTGCTCATGTCTCAAAAGACAAGCGATGAGGGGTCGTCGCCGAAAATCTGAGGCAGTGCGTGGAGCGCCTATACGATGAGCACGTTGGATTCCCAGTGGCGGACTGAAGGATATGCCCAGAAACTTCGGAAGAACATTACATAGGAAGAGTCTGGCATTCTGATCCTCAATCCTTTCAGGAAAACCAAAAAAACTGAGATTGTCTCTTCGGCTGCGGTTTTCTAAATCAATGAGCTTACTGCGTAGAAGCAAGTGATCTTGATATTGAACTTGTGTGGAGTTGAGTTTGAGTTCTACCATTGATAAGCGTTGGTCTAGTTCATCCGTCTTAGCATTAAATTGCACAATCTCTGCTCGGATGGATTTGGTCTCTGCGGCGAGAGAAGAAATATTAATGTCCATATTTGTCAGACGACAGCTGATAGTGGATACTTCTTGCAAAATTCGATCCATTATCTCTCCTGATATTGTAGAGGAAGTGGCCACGGATGGGTTGGACATTGATGAGGTTGAGCCTTTTGTAGCTACACTTTGTGATTGCTTAAGGACTTGTGCAAAGAGAGGTTGCTTGAAATGTTTGTTCTCAGTCTTATTATTAGGCATTTGGAAGATTGTTTGTTGATGCTAGTAGAAAGAAAAGGGTAGTAAAGGATCTCATACCTAGATTATAACAACGGTATATATCACGTATACCTACAATTACTGTACCCTCACTTTATCGATAGCACTATCACTTTCGTGACTCAATAAATGTAATTGTTACACAACAGAATTAGCGCGATGTATTAATAAAGTTTCATACAAGAAAAGACATAGCAAATGTTAATATAGCATCAATATGAAAATTACTGTGGCTGTCAGCATATTGCGCATTGTATTAGGAATAACCACATGAGGAGACACTGCAGGTGCAACAAGGTGCAAAAGTCCTCAAAATGATGGATGCGTCACAAATAGTTGACGAAGGAGGAGCAGTTACTTAATGCGGTGTATTAAAGATCCAGAGAAGCAAGTACATATAAAGGAATGCTTTATGTTCAAATATTGCTGGCACAATTGAATTAGTAGGACTCCAATGAGGCATGCAGAAGCTTGTCAAGGAATAACATATTTGTGAGCAGATTAGTCTATAAAGAACCATATCAGAGTTCTTGGTGTTTTCCAGTCACTGTAAAATGACTCTATGTGAGGAGAAAACGGTGTGCTTCAGCTCTACCAGCACAGTAATGAGCATATGATTTAATGAGAGGCCTTAACAGGATGTAGCGTGGAGCAAGAGCCAAAGAGGGTGACTGGACCAGGTGCGCGCTCCATTATATGGGCCCCACATGAAGATAGAAAGGCGCGTATCAGCTAAGCAAAAGCCGGGGCTTCGTCTGTCAGGATGGCAGAGCGCGCGCCCCTTGAAGAAAATGCCCTGACAGTGAAAACAGGCAATTAGCGAGTACGAAGACTCGCGAAAATCAGCCTAGCAGCCGCCGTCACATTCCGCTGAATAAAAACGTTAGCGCTGAAGTCCTAGACGCGTTGAAGAAACCACTACCTCCGTCCGAAGTTCCACCCGCAGTGGAGCTCGACGTTCAGGCGGCCATCTTCCTGCGTGGCCAGACCACGCCCCCAGCAGAAGAAGCACTGTATGTGCACTTTGTAAGGAACACTATAGTAGCAGCGACACATCCAATGCAAATTATATATCAGAAGTAGGTCAGAGTATATTACATACGGAAACACTGTGATTACTATAAACTGCAAGAAGCCCGAAAAATTGAAAATGTTTCACAAATAAATGGTCATATCAATACATTGTAAATGTTTTACAAAGTGAATGGGTGCAAAGTAAATGGAAAAAAGGCACCTCAGACCAAAAGCCATAAGCACCAGAAATTAATAAAGCATTGAATGTGGCAACAGTAGTAGCACTGCTAATAAATAATCCAGAAGGAGCTCCGAATGAGGGTTGAGACGTTTTAATTATTTCATCAAATAATGACGTTAATATGAGGTGTAGTGTCGCGGTCTAGTGGATGCGCGCACTACGTGATGACGAGGATGTGCGTAGTGGCCGTTCGGACGCTACTGCGCATGCGCGAGCCATAGCGCGCGAGCGAGAGACGCGATCGGAGCGTGTTGCCCGGCGCTCTCTCGGAAAGTGATCCAAATGTGTAATAAAGGTTATTCCTACCTGCAGAACGTTTCCTGCGAGTCTTTGGGGGAAAGCTACATATAGCCAGGCACCCAGCAACATTACAGTGGCGACGAGACTGGGACAAGGAGAACCCTATGTGCAACAGGTGGAAGGTGTCCCCCAACCTGCATCAGAGAGGAAGCCCACCAGGAGAGATACCACCCTACGCGGTAAGAAGACCGGAGGAGCCGAGGGCAGACACCTACACACCGGGAGAGCGCGGCAGAGGCAGATAGAAGCCGGGGAGTGGCACGTGGGCAGCAGAGGAGCCAGCCACGAGGTAGAGGATATCGCAGGCGGACAGCGGAACCGCAGAGGAGATCCTGGCGGAGTCCGGGGACGACGGAGCAGCCAGCTCGAACGCAGTCCCAGGTACCCGAAGCAGGGGAGCGGGGACAGACGCACCAGGTAGCCCAAGGAAGCAAGTGGACGCCAAAATGAGTGCACAGTCATCGACGCTGACGACGCCGATTCCATTCCTACCACGCCCGGGAGAACCCATAATGAAGTGGGAAGACTGGAGGGAGTACTTCAAAAACTACCTGGAAGCGCTAGAAGATGAGAACGAGGAGGCGTTCTCTAGTGCCAGGAGGAAGAGGATACTTCTACACAACCTAGGACCAGAAGGGATACGGGTGTTTCAAAACCTCACACCGACCACCAGACCAGTAGGGGACACGGACGTGTTCACCCACGCCATAGAAGATCTGGACAACCACTACCGGCCAGCAGTGTGCACCTCCATCGACTGCTATAACTTCCAGCAGAGGAAGCAAGAAGCGGGGGAATCCGTAGATGACTACGTGGCGGCGCTGCGGAAACTGGCGATGACGTGCAGATATGGCGGACTGCAGGACGAATTCATCAAGGACCAGATCGTCATGCACACGACAAGCAAGTCAGTACAAGACAAACTATGGGCGAATGGAGATGCGACGCTGAACGAGGTGATCGCCATAGTGAAAAGAGCGGAGCTAACAAAACGCTGTGCGGAAGCGGCCAAGAGAGAACCGGCCCCCAGACTCACAGTCAACAAGGTGGACGACGCGGACCACCAGACGCGGGGAAAACAAACGACGGGGGAGTACAGAGGAGCGGCCAAAGGGAAGCCAAGACCCGGACAGGCATGGAAACAAGAAAAAGGCGAGGCCACGAGATGCTACAGGTGCGGAAGCTCGAACCATGCAGCGCACGACAAACGGTGCCCCGCATTCAGAGCCAAGTGTGCGTTCTGCGGCCTAGTTGGTCATTACGAAAAAGTATGCCGCAGAAAAGGAAGACAGCAGGCGGTGAAGTTCGTGGCACAGGACGAGGGGGAAGAAGTAGAAGGCCGTGAAGAAGACGAAGAAGTCCTGTGTATCGAAGACCAGGTACTGGGCATAGAGGGGAGAAGAACGCGCAAACCCCAGTGCGACATGATCATAGGAGGAATACCCATCACCATCGTGGCGGACTCAGGATCTCCCTACACGATCATTCAACGTTCAGTATGGAACGAGAGGTTCAGACCCACGTGGGGCGCACAACTTGAACCCCCCGACATTCGACCCGTCACCTACACAGGGGACCCAATCCCGATGGTAGGGTTCAAGACAATGAAGTTCCAGTTCAAGGAGCGGAGTGCGCTCTGCAAGCTGTACGTCGCGGAGAAGGGACCGTCAGTCCTGGGCTGGATGGACCAAGGAGTGCTGGGAGTACAGCTGAACTCAGGAGGGGACACCCAGGTGATGGTGACTCTGGACGGAGAGGAGTCGACGGCAGGAAAATGGCGGAGTGGGCACCCGAAGGTCTTCGGCGGGAAGATTGGGAGACTGGAGAAGTTCTCCCACAAAATCGTCCTCAAAGAAAACGCCCGGCCGGTAGCGCACAAGGTACGGAACATCCCGATTGCGGTGAGGGAGGCGGTGCAACAGGAGCTCCTCCGACTGGAAGAAGGGGGAATCATTGAGCCCATCGACAGTGCGGAGTGGTTGGCGCCTTTGGTGGTGGCCATGAAACCGTCAGGCAAAGTGCGCCTCTGTGTGGACCTCAGGGAGCTGAACAAGTGCATAGTGGTGGAAAGGTTCCCCTTGCCACGCATAGAGGAAATGTTGGCCCGCACGAAAGGAGTGAAAGGGTTCTCCACCATTGACTTGCAATCGGCATACCACCAGGTAGCGCTACATCCGACAAGCAAAAAATTGACGTCGTTCATCACGCCGTTCGGCTGCTACCAATTCTGCCGCATGCCCTTTGGTCTCGCCTCGGCAGCGGCGGTGTTCCAGAAGCTCATGGCCCGCCTATTCAAGGACATTGAGGGAGTGCAATACTTCCAGGACGACATCTTAGTGATGGGGACAGAGCTGGAGGACCACGACAGGAAGCTGTCGGCAGTATTGAAGATCCTGGAAGAGAAGGGCCTAACAGCAGAGTGGGAGAAGTGTCATTTCGGAATGACGTCAGTCACCTACCTGGGGCACGAGATAGGGGCGCAAGGAATAACGCCGAAGAGAGGGAACGTGAAAGCCATCTGCGAAGCACCGCCGCCCACCTCCAAGGAAGAAGTACGGTCATTTCTAGGGATGGCAGAGTACTACAGTAAATTCGTCCACCACTTTGCCACAAAAAACCACCACATGAGGCAACTCACGAGGGACAAGACGGCGTTCATATGGACAGAGGAGACGCAAGGGGAGTTCGACACAGTGAAACGGGAAATTGGCGGAGCGATCCCGTTGCAAGGATTCGATCCCCAGGGGCGGTCTATACTGATGACGGATGCGAGTGAAAAGGGGCTAAGAGCGGTGCTCATGCAGGAAAGACCAGAAGGCGGAACGGAGACGATCAGCTTCGCGTCCCGGACGCTGCCAGCGTCGGAACAAAAGTTCAGCGTGATTGAGAAAGAGATGCTTGCGGTAGTGTGGGCCATGGCGAAGTATCGTCAGTTCCTGTGGGGAACCAGATTCCAGGTGAAGACAGATCACAAGCCTCTCGTGAAAGTACTGACATCGGACGGCCATGCCAGCGCCACGCCCCGGATTGCGAAAATGACACTGAAACTCCTGGAGTACAGGTACGACGTGGAGTACATCCCGGGCTCCAGAAACAAAATAGCGGACTACCTCAGCAGGGCATCTGCAATGGACAGCGCCTCCAATGACAGGGAAGACGACGATGAGATGGTGGCCCTGACGGACGACCCGGAAAAAGCCATCAGCAGGCAGGAATGAAAAAACGCGTATGAGGCGGATGGTGATATGGAGGACATCAAGGCGTACATCGTGCGGGGATGGCCAGAAAGAAGGAGACAGAGATCAAAAATCAGGCAGTTTTACGAAGTCAGAGAAGAGCTGTCGGTGGGCAACGACGGAGTGTTCGTCTACAGAGGTGACAGGGTGGTGCCACCGGTGGACATCGTACCGACCCTGCTAGCCATACTACACGAAGGCCACCTGGGAATTGTGAAGACAAAGGCCAGGACAAAACAAACCTACTGGTGGCCAGGGATGGACACGCATGTAGAGAGGCACGTGAGAGACTGTGCGCAGTGCCTAGGGGCGGACAAGACACTCAAACCCATGAGACCACCCTTAGGGAAATTCACGAACCCCAGCAACCCGTGGGAAGAGGTAGCAGTGGACATCCTGGGGCCAATACTGGACGACCAGGGAATCCCCAAATACCTATGTGTACTAGTGGATAAATACTCGAAATGGCCGGAAGTGCACATCAACGAGATCATGGACACGGACGAGATACTACGCTTCCTCAAGGCGGTGTTCCTCCGGGAAGGCATACCCAGGAGCATTATCAGCGACAATGGCCCCCAGTTCATCTCCGACAAGTGGGTCACGTTAGCGAACAGGAACCGCATAATACTCAGACACACCTCGATATACCACCCATCCAGCAATGGACAAGTAGAGAGGTTTAATAGGGTGCTGATGGGCTCCATACAGGCGGCCATCACAAGAGGCAAAGACTGGGAGAAAGAAGTACTCAGCACGATATGGGCGTACCGCATCACCCCCACCGGTACGGGGTACAGTCCCTTCCAGATCTTACGGGGAAGGCAACCCTTCACCAGAGACAATGTAGCGTGGCAGGAGAAGACCATCACCAGCAAATGGTCTCCAGCAGTGGTGCAGCACAACCTGCAGAAGGCACAACGCATCTATACAGAACATTACAACCGCCACAAGAGGACTAAAGAGACGGCGTTGGAAAAAGGGGAGTGGGTCAGAGTGAAGCTGGCAGTCCTTAAGCGGAAAGGAGAAAGCAAGTACTCCCCCCCCCTCAGAGTAGAAGAAGTGTATGACCGGGCGGCACTGCTCAGCGACGGTAACGTGTGGTCACACGAGCGCATGGCCAAATGCAATAAGATCTTACAGTGGCCCCGAGAGTACACGGAAGGGGAAACCCCGGCAGAAGGGCAGATAAAGGACACAGACTCAACCGAGGGAGGTCACGGAGAGAACATGAGTGGTGAACGAGAGAGAGAGAGAGACAATTCGGGGGGAAGACCCTTGGGGGAGACCACTGGAGAAGATGGCGAGGTAAAAGAGAGAGAGAGCCAGGGCACTCCGAAAGGTACCGACGGAGGCCCGGTCGCAGAGGGAAGCCGAGAAGGTCATTCCACTCCGGTAAGACACACCTGGGGGGGAAGAGCAGTGGTGAGACCATCCAAGTTCAGAGACTTTGAAATGGACTGACCTCCGGGTCGGGGACTGTGAGTGTGTGATATGAAAAGGGGGAGATATGTAGTGTCGCGGTCTAGTGGACGTGCGCACTACGTGATGACGAGGATGTGCGTAGCGGCCGTTCGGACGCTACTGCGCATGCGCGAGCCATAGCGCGAGAGCGAGAGACGCGATCGGAGCGTGTTGCCCGGCGCTCTCTCGGAAAGTGATCCAAATGTGTAATAAAGGTTATTCCTACCTGCAGAACGTTTCCTGCGAGTCTTTGGGGGAAAGCTACATATAGCCAGGCACCCAGCAACATTACATGAGGAGCTGTAGGTTAGTTAATTTATAGTAGCCTGAGAGAGTACAAATCTCATAGACGGTGAGTATGACATTCAGTGTCTTCAAAAGAGTCTGTTTAATGATAGACTGGAAATAAACCCCCCTCAGATGCTGTGATAATAAAGTTCCTGTTCAAAATATCGTCCTTTCGTTTTTCCATGCATAGAGGCTGCTAAGACCAGAGCAAAGATCCTTTCAGAGCAGTAATGGGAAACAAAATATCAAAAGAGGTCACCTTGTATAAATATCCGGAGGCAAAAGAATGTTGTCTCCTCAGTCTCGGACCAGGGTGATGACAGAAGCCGGGCAGCTAGGTGACAAATGGCGCGCACCAGTCACGCAAGAATATATGTCGTTACTACGCATTCCGTTGCAACGCATGCCTTTACCACGCATGTGTTACAACAAAATGTTTTTTCTTCGCATTGCCCTTACCTCGATCTTGCCTTTACCCCGCTTTTTCGTTTTTGGGGGGGAAGACCCCCCCAAGCCTCCTTTCTTCTGTTTTTTCCTTTTTCTTAGGTCTTCGCCGACACTAACGAAGGACTGATGCTTCTTTTTCCGACCAGGAAGACGTTTTTCCGTGATGACGTTGCTTGCGTGCTAAAGACGTCGTTGAAGCAATAAGCGTTGTGAAGACGTTTACGAGGTAAGTGTACCGTTGTAAACGTATCGCGTAGAAAATGCTTCGTGATAAAGGCTGTTTCCCGTCACGCAAGGGCCGGTGATTCTAATTGCGCAACAGGGCCCAGCGTGCTTCTGACTGGAAAAATGCCTCTTCAATAAAATGAACTCGGAGAGAGTTCACATTGCTATGAAAACCGGTGAAACCACTGCCACCACACTAGGCTCTTCAATTACGATGTTTCAGTGGTCCTTGGCGCGCTGAGGAGAGCAATGCCTCCGTCTGAGGTGCCACCCGTTGCGGAGCCCCTCTCCTAGGCAGCCATCTTCCTGGGTCCAGGTTGATGAGTTTGGGACTGGACAAGAGCTCTAAGGTGGGCAGGCTTGGAAGCGACAACAAGGGTGACGAGGCAGAGACTAGACAAGAGCTCTGAGGTGTGCGGGCTCAGAAGAGAGGTCAAGGGTGAGGATGAGCAGATGGGACAAGAGCTCTGAGGTGGGCAGGCTTGGAAGCGACAACAAGGGTGATGAGGAGGAGACTGGACAAGAGCTCTGAGGTGGGCAGGCTTGGAAGAGAGGTCAAGGGTGAGGAGGAGGAGATGGGATCAATCAATCAATGCATTTATATAGCGCACTACTCACCCAGAGGGTCTCAAGGCGCTAGGGGAGGGGGGTCCGCTACTGCTCGAACAGCCATGTCTTGAGCTGCTTCCTGAAGGTGAGGTGGTCCTGGGTCAGGCGGAGGTGGGTCGGGAGGAAGTTCCATGTCTTGGCGGCGAGGTAGGAAAAGGACCGTCCCCCTGTGGTGGCTCTTTGGATTCGGGGGACGGTGGCGAGGTTGTGGACGGTCGATCGAAGCTGGCGTTTGGGAGCGTAGAAGTTGAGGCGGCTGTTGAGGTATCCTGGTCCTTGGTTGTGTAGGGCTTTGTGAGCGTGGGTGAGGAGACGGAAGGTGATTCTCTTGTTGACCGGGAGCCAGTGCAGGTCTCTCATGTGTTCGGAGATGTGGCTGCGACGGGGGATGTCCAGGATGAGTCGTGCTGAGGCGTTCTGGATCCGCTGTAGTCTCTTCTGGAGTTTGGCGGTGGTTCCTGCGTAGAGGGAGTTGCCGTAGTCCAGACGGCTGGTGACGAGGGCCTGGGTGACCGTCTTCCTGGTCTCGGTGGGGATCCACTGGAAGATCTTTCGTAGCATGCGCAGGATGTTGAAGCACGACGAGGAGACGGCGTTGACTTGTCTGGTCATGGAGAGGGAGGAGTCCAGGATGAAGCCTAGGTTGCATGCGTGGTCTGTTGGTTTGGGTGCGCTGCCTAGGTCGGGGGGCCACCAGGAGTCGTCCCAGGCGGAGGGTGAGGATCCCAGGATGAGGACTTCCGTCTTGTCCGAGTTCAGTTTCAGGCGGCTGTTCTTCATCCATTCGGCTACCTCTTTCATCCCTTCGTGGAGGTTGGCTCTGGCGGTGGCGGGGTCGTTGGTGAGGGAGAGGATCAGCTGGGTGTCGTCGGCGTAGAAGATGATGTTGAGGTTGTGCTGGCGTGCGATGTCTGCGAGGGGGCTCATGTAGACGTTGAAGATGGTTGGACTGAGCGAGGAGCCTTGAGGAACGCCGCATATGACTTCGGTGGCTTCAGATCTGAACGGGGCGAGGCGAACTCTCTGTGTCCTTCCGGCGAGGAAGGAGATGATCCACTCCAGTGCCTTCTCCTGGATTCCGACGTTGCGGAGTCGCTGCACAAGTGTGCGGTGGCAGACAGTGTCGAAGGCCGCGGAGAGGTCTAGGAGGATGAGGGCTGCTGTTTCTCCGTTGTCAAGCAGGGCTCGGATGTCATCGGTGGCTGCGATCAGGGCGGTCTCGGTGCTGTGGTTGGCCCGGAAGCCAGACTGTGAGAGGTCTAGGGATCCGTTCGTCTCGAGGAAGGCGGCCAGCTGCTTGTTGACGGTCTTCTCGATGACTTTTGCAGGGAACGGGAGCAGCGAGATGGGGCGGTAGTTCTTGAGGTCGGTGGGGTCGGCTGATGGCTTCTTTAGTAGAGCGTTGAGTTCGGCGTGCTTCCAGCTCTCCGGGAAGGTAGCGGTGTCGAAGGAGGTGTTGATGATGTCCCGCAGGTGGGGTGCGATGACAGCATCGGCCTTGTTGAAGACGTGGTGAGGGCACGGGTCGGTCGGAGATCCGGAGTGGATGGAGTTCATTGTGCGGACGGTGTCTTCGGTGCTGATCTGTGTCCAGGCATGGAGGGTGGCGGTGGGGGGCGCTGGTTCGGTAGTGGCGTGCGTCGGTTGAGTGCTGAAGCTGTTGTGTATGTCCGCGATCTTGTTGTGGAAGTAGGAGGCGAGGGAGTTGCAGAGGTCTTGCGAAGTGGTGATGTCGTTGTATCCGGCATTGGGGTTGGAGAGCTCTTTAACGATGTTGAAGAGTTCCTTGCTGTTGTGTGCGTTGTTGTCCAGTCGTTCCTTGAATGCAGTTTTCTTGGTTGCGTGGATGAGTTGGTGGTGTTTTCGGGTGGCGAGCTTGAGGGCTGTCATGTTTTCCGGTGTTGGGTCTCTGCGCCAGGTTCTCTCGAGGGCTCGGCAGTTCTTCTTGGAGCTCTTGAGTTCTTCGGTGAACCATGGGGCTTTCTTGCTGCTGGGTCTGTTGGGCGGGGTCCTCAGGGGGGCGAGGTCGTCAGCGCAGTCGCTGATCCACTTCGTGAGGTTGGTGGCCGCTTGGCTGGGGTTCGTTGCGCTGGTGGGTGGGTTCTTGCTCAGGGAGGTCGCGAGCTGGTCGGCTGTGATCTTGTTCCAGCTTCTGCGTGCAGCCTGTTGTTGGTGGTGGTGGGTCGTGGTCCTTCTGAAGCTGAAATGGACGTAGCTGTGGTCCGTCCAGTGGAGTCCGGTGGCGTGGCTGAAGGCGATGTCCTTGCTGGATGAGAAGACGGGGTCGAGTGTGTGTCCGGCGTAGTGGGTGGGGGTGGTCACCAGCTGCTTGAGACCGAGGTTAGCGAGGTTGTCCAGCAGGGTGGTGGTGTTGCGGTCGTTGTTGTTCTCCAGGTGGAAGTTGAGGTCCCCGAGGAGGATGTAGTCAGCGGAGAGGAGGGCGTGCGGGCTGATGAAGTCGGCGATGTCTTCGCTGAATTGTGTGCGTTGCCCCGGGGGTCTGTAGATGAGGGTGCCTCTGAGGGTGGTCTTGGGGTTGATGTGGACATGGAAGTGGAGGTGTTCGGCGGTTGTCAGGGTGTCGTCGGCGTTGGTCGTGATGCGGATGGTGTTCCTGTGGATGATGGCGATGCCTCCTCCGGTCTGGTTGATGCAGTCCCTTCGGATGATCTTGTAGCCGTCTGGGATGGCGATGGCGATGTCGGGCGCTGAGGAGGCGTTCATCCAGGTTTCCGTGAGGAAGGCGACGTCTGGTGAGGTGGTGTCGAGCAGGTTCCAGAGCTCGACGGCGTGTCTGTGGACGGAGCGGGTGTTGAGCAGGATGCACTTCAGGTGGCTGCAGTTGTTGCTCATCTTGGTCTTGGTGGGTGCGGGTGTAGTGCAGGTCCGGATGCAGGTGAACTCGCAGGAGCGGCAGCTGAAGGGTCCGTGGGTGCGTTTCGGGGTGGCTCGGTAGCATTCCGGGAGTCGGCCGGTGTTGAGTGCGTTGAGGGTGGCGGCGTCGTACGTCTGGCGGGTGGGCTGGGGACTGCGAGGGCCAGGGGGTCTGGCACTGGGCGCAGTCCAGGCGCGGACGGGCGCAGACGGGCTTACCTTTGGCGCGCCTTCGGCACGCAATCGGCACGCCCGCTGCGCGTGACCGCTGCGCGTTCGCACGGTCGCCATTTATGGCGAAGTGCGAGGGAGGGAGGAGCAGCTGGGAGGCGGGAGCGGGAGGGCACAGAAAGAAAAGGGGGCGTGGCAAAGCAACGGAGGCGGGAAGCGGGGAGCGGGGCGGGAGGTTACCGGGGCAGCAGAGGGGAGAAAGTACAGGGGGACAGGCGAAGAAAACACTAAAACAGTAGAAACAATGGGGCACACAGCAGGAGAATCACGGGGCACAGAAGCCTGAAAAGGCAACAGAGCTGCGATCACAGGAACAGATGCCCCGACCGCAGGAGACCACGCCGCTCGGCGGCAGGGGGCATGGTCAGCCGGCGGCAGGCAGGGTCAGCGAGGCAGGCGGGGGGCGCACGCAGCAGCTGGTGGCCGTGCGGCGTGGGGGTGTCCTAAAGCTAGGTCACCCCCACACAAGCTCTGAGGTGGGCAGGCTCGGAAGAGGGGTCAGGGGTGGGAAGGAGTAGATGGGACAAGAGCTTTGGGGTAGGTGGGCTAAGACGAGAGATCAAAGGTCAGGAGGAGTAGACTGAACAAGAGCTCTGAGGTGGGCGTGCTCAATGAATTATCAGGAGTTTATAAATCGTGACTTCTCACCCATGAGTGTCTCAGGGTGCTGAGGGGGGGGCTGCTGGTCCCTCTGGGTGTGGAGGATCATTTGAAGAGCCAGGTCTTGAGGTCCTTCTTAAATTGGTTCAGCAACGTGGACTGCCTGAGGTGGAGGAGTAGAGAGGTCTTGGCGGCGAGGTAGGAGAATTAACTTCCTCCAGTTCTGTTCTTGTGGATCCTGGGGATGGAGGCAAAGGCGGGTTGGATAGAACGTAGTTGTCTGGCAGGTACGTGAAATGCGAAGCGGTGGTGCAGGTATGCTGGTCCTATGTTGTGGAGAGCTTTGTAAGCATGTGTGAGGAGCTTGAAGGTGATTCTCTTGTTGACCGGGAACCAGTGGAGTTGTCGGAGGTGTTGCATGATGCAGCGGGGGATGTCGAGGACCAGTCTGGCAGAGGTGTTTTGAATGTTCTGTAGTTTTTTTTATCTGTGTGACATCGGCGTAGAGTGCGTTGCCGTAGTCGAGTCTGCTGGTGATGAGTGTGTGGGTGACAGTCTTTTGGATTCTGTGGGGATCCATCTGAAGGACTTTTGAACCAGGCAGAGTGTGTAGAAGCAGGCTGAGGAAACCGCGCTGATTTAGCAGTCCATTGTGAGCGATGAATCCAGTATGATGTCATGGTTGCGTGCATGGTCCCTGGGGGCGAAAAGGGGTCCCAGAGCAGCTGGCATCCAGGAGTCATCCGAGGCTGAAGGGGTGGGACCCATGATGAGTACTTGAGTCTTGGTGGAGTTGAGCTTGAGGCAGCTGTCGTTCATCCAGGTAGCGACGGCCTTCATTCTGCTGTGGAAGTTGGTTCTGTCAGTTGTGGGTGAGGAAGAGAATGAGCTGGGTGTTGTGCTGGATGTTGCTGCCAGCACGAAAGAGAGGTCAAGGGTAAGGAGGAGTACATGGTACAAAAGTACTCTGGTGGGCAGGCTCGGAAGAGAGGTCAAGGGTGAGGAGTAGGAGATAAGACAAAAGCTCTGAGGTAGACAGGCTTGTACGAGAGGTCAAGAGTGAGGAGGAATAGACTGGACAAGAGCTCTGATGTGGGCAGGCTAGGATAAGAGGTCAAGAGTGAGGAGGAATAGTCTGGACAAGAGCTCTGATGTGGTCAGGCTTGGATGAGAGGTCAAGAGTGAGGAGGAATAGACTGCACAACAGCTCTGACGTGGGCAGGCTTGGGCAAGAGGTCGAGGGTGAGGAGGAATAGACTGGACAAGAGCTCTGAGGTGGGCAGGCTCAGAAGAGAAGTTAAGGGTGAGGAGGAGTGGACGGGATGAGAGATCTGAAGTGGGGAAAACTAAGCTCAGGGGAAGATGGGAAGTGAAGATCTTAAAGGTGAGGTGACCTACAGTGCAGGCCAGTGGAGATCAGATGTGGGGGCGACCGGGAGCACAGCTCAAGGGAGCTCGGAGAAGGGGTGTCCTGGAGCATAGCACAAGGGAGCTCAGAGGTGGGGGTGACCTGGAGCTCAGAGGTAAGGGGTCACCTGGAGGGCAGCTCAAAGGAGCTCAGAGGTGGGTGTGACCTAATGGGAGCTCAAGAGAGCTCACGGGAAATGGTGACCTGGAGAGCAGCACAAAGTAGTTCAGGGTGGAGGTGAACTGGAGGACAGCACAAGGGAACTCACAGCTTGGGGTGACCTGGCTGTCAGCACAAGGGAGTTCAGAGCTGGACGTGACTTAGGGGCAGCTCAAGGGGGCTCAGAGGTGGGGGTGAGCTGGACGGTGAATAAAGGAAGCCTGAGGGCTGAATAAGAGCTCAGTGGATGGCATACAGGGTGGTACAGGAGGACTGAAGAAGATCCTAGCAGACAGTGTGATGTAGAGAGCACCTTAAAGATTGGTAGTGGAGTGGCTGAAGAAGGGCTCACTGGATAAAGTGGTAGACAAGAGCTTGGAGGATGGGGCAAGGTAGAGCGCAGCTCAATGCGGGTGGTGGAGAGGTATCACGAAAAGCTCAGAGGATGGGGTAGACAAGCACTTGGAGGATGGGGGAGCAGGAGGTCAGCTCAAAGAGTGAAGAAGAGTTCAGTGTACTGTGATGGGAGAAGTATTTGGGGAAAGGGAAATCTGGAGGGCAGTGCAAGGCTGGTGGTGGAGAGTACTGAAGAGGGGCTCAGGGTATAGAGGGGTCGACAAAAGCTTGGAGGATAGGGAAATGTAGAGGACAACTCGAGGCCAGTGGTGGAGAGAGTTAAGTAAGACTGCAGTGAATAGAAGGGTGGTGAAGGAGGATGGGGGCTGATTGATATGGAGGGCACCTCAAGGAAGATGGAGGTGTGGCCTGGAGTAGACCTCAGGGATGGGGTTGTTAAGGGCTTGGAGGAAGGAGAGGTCTTGAGGGCAACTCAAAGGTTGGTGGAAAAGGCTGCAGAGGAGCTTGCAAGATAGTTAGATCTGGAGGACAGCTGTAAATCGATGGTGGAAAGGGCTCAAGAAAGGATCAGAGGAAGGGGGTTGGAGTAGCACTTGGAGGCTGGGGAGATCTGGAGAGCAGCTCAAAGGGTGGTGGAAAGGATTCAAGAAGCGATCAGAGGAAGGGGTGGTGGAGCACTTGGAGGCTGGGGAAATCTGGAGGGCAGCTTAAGGTCGATGGTGGAATGGGCTCAAGAAACGATCAGAGGAAGGGGTGGTGGAGCACTTGGAGGATGGGGGAAATCTGGAGGGCAGCTCAAGACCGATGGTGGAAAGGGCTCAAGAAACGATCAGAGGAAGGGGTGGTGGAGCACTTCGAGTATGGGGAGATCTGGAGGGGCAACTCAAAGGGTGGTGGAAAGGGCTCAGGTAACGATCAGAGGAAGGGGTGGAGGAGCATTTGGAGGATGGGGAGATCTGGAGGACAGCTCAAAGGGTGGTGGAAAGGGCTCAAGAGAAGCTCAGAGGAAGGGGTGGTGGAGCTCTTGGAGGAAGGGGAGATCTGGAGGGCAGCTCAAAGGGTAGCGGCGAGGGCTGAAAAAGATGTTAGTGGAGGCAGGTTGAGAAAAACTTGCTTGGAGGAGAGGGAGATCTGCAGGACAGCTCAAAGGGTGGTGGAAAGGGCTCATGAAATGCTCAGAGGAAGGGGTGGAGGAGCCTATGGAGGAACGGGGAGATCTGGAGGGCATCTCAAGGTCGATGGTGGAAAGGGCTCAAGAAATGATCAGAAGAAGGGGTGGAGGAGCACTTGGAGGATGGGGGAGATCTGGAGGGCAGCTCAAAGTGTGGTGAAAAGTGTTCAAGAAACGATCAGAGGAAGGGGTGGTGGAGCACTTGGAGGATGGTGGAGATCTAGAGGGCAGCTCAAGACCAAAGACCAATGGTGGAAATGGCTCAAGAAATTATCAGAGGAAGGGGTGGAGGAGCGCTTGGAGGATGGGGGAGATCTAGAGGGAAGCTCAAGACCGATGGTGGAAAGGGCTCAAGAAACAATCAGAGGAAGGGGCGGAGGAGCGCTTGGAGGATGGGGGAGATCTAGAGGGAAGCTCAAGACCGATGGTGGAAAGGGCTCAAGAAATGATCAGAGGAAAGAGTGGAAGAGCACTTGGAGGAAGGGGGGATCTGGAGGGTAGCTCAAAGGGTGGTGGAAAAGGCTCAAGAAAAGATCAGAGGAAGGGGGTTGGAGTAGCACTTGATGGCTGGGGAGATCTGGAAGGCAGCTCAAAGGGTGGTGGAAAGGGTTCAAGAAGTGATCAGAGGAAGGGGTGGTGGAGCACTTGGAGGCTGGGGAAATCTGGAAGGCAGCTCAAGACCGATGGTGGAAAGGGATCAAGAAAGGATCAGAGGAAGGGGCAGAGGAGCGCTTGGAGGCTGGGGACCTGGAGGGCAGCTCATGGGTGGTGGAAAGGACTGAAGAAGAGGTCAGTGGATGAAGACTGAGAAGAGCCTGGTGGGTGGGAAGATCTAAAGGGCAGCTTGAGAGGGCTAAAGAAGAGCGTAATGAAAAGGAGGGTGGAGAAAAGCTTGGAGGATGGTGGGATTTGTAGGTCAGCTCAAAGAATGGTAAAGAGGGCCGAATAAGAGGTCAGTGGATGGGGGTTTACAAGAGCTTGGAGAGTGTGGGATCTAGAGGGCAGCTCAAGAGTGGTGTAAAGGACTGAGGAAGAGGTCAGTGGAAGAGAGATGAGAAGAGCCTGGAGGGTGGGAAGATCCCCGGAGGACAGCTTAAGGCTGGCAGCTTGAGTAGGCTGAAGAGGAGCGTAAAAGGAGGGTTGAGAAACTTGGAGAATGGTGGATCTGGAGAACAGCTCAAAGGGTGGAGGAACGGACTGAGAAGAGGTCAGTGGAGGGGGGTTTGCAGTAGCTTGCAGAATGGGGGATCTGGAGGACAGCTCACAGAGTGGTGGAAAGGGCTGAAGAGGTTATTGGATGAGGGGGCTGAGAAGGACTTGGAGGGTGGGAAGACCTGGAGGGCAGCTTAAGGTCTGTGGTTGAGAGGGATGAAGAAGAGGTTAGTGGATGAGGGAGTTGAGAAGAGCTTCAGGGTGGGGAGAATGGAGGACAGCTCAAGGCCGGTGGTGGAGAGGGTTGAAAAAGCGGTTAGTGGATGAGGGCGGTTGAGAAGAGCTTGGAGGGTGGGGGGCTGGAGGGCAGCTCGTGGCCGGGGGTGGAGAGGGTTATGAAGAGGTTAGTGGACAAGGGCGGTTGAGAAGAGCTTGTAGGGTGGGGAGGATGGGTCGCAGCTTAAGGCAGGTGGTGGAGAGCAGCCTCGGATTGGCAAGGCGGGTAATCGGGCATCGACCGATGGGCCTCTTGCTCAGGCCAGTTGTTGGGCCGTTTTTTTCCCCATTAAGGACTTCACCTATAGTGCAAGCCGGAAATCTGGTGGAAGGCGGGGAGAAACTACCGAAACCTACCGGAGTGTGCTTCGGCTCTTGGTGCAGCCGGGTCCTTTGTGCCCGCAGCGTCTCCCTCCCGCCGTTGCTTGCTGTGGTGGCCGCTGTGTGGGGGGAGTGCACGCCTGAACTTCATCTCCCAGGATCCCCTGGGGCCGGAAACACGCTGCCAGCGCGCCCGGAGGCGCTACTTAACGGACCCTGACCCCCGCGTCGCGGGTAGCGCGCGGGTGGCGCCGGGAGAAGCCCGGGACAAGGGCGGGACCGTCTGTGGCCGTCCGTGGCTGGCCGCGGCTGGGCTGGGCCACAGACCCTTGATCATCGTATCGGCCCTTCATTGATGTGAGTAGGCCTGACTTTGTGGTGGGTGTGTGTAAGAGATCTCAATATACCATTTTTCAATCCCCTGTGGTTCAATTGAGAGTCAATATACTATAAGGTGACATTTCGATCCCCTAAAGGTCACTGTTGTTGTTGGATTATTATCATTATTGTTTGTACCATGCCTAGTGCCAAACAGGATAAACTGGTAATTGGAAATGGGCCATTGGACAACTATCTTGTAAAAATGGTCAACAAAATCAACAAAGACCGTAGAGCTTCCCTGGGTAAGGGGGATCTTCTTGCCCCCCGTGATGCTAATTTCTATCCTGAGGTTGACGGCTCATTTGAGGGCCTAACAAGGAGGAGCACTCACTCAGGTTTATTGGACAATCCCACCCCGACTGAAGTCCAGGATTGTGCTGAGGCATCTATGGTCTCCCAGGACGGGTCTACTGTTGTTTTTGAGGAAGCTCCACCTAGCCCTAGACATGAAAGACCTGTGAGAACATGTAGAAAACAAGGTAGTAAAAGAGGGAAGCATACTAAAAAACGCGTGGACGCCACACATAGTGATGTTTCTGGAATCGCACCCCAGGAAGGTATCTCTCCAGCCGGTACTTTTGTAGCACCTGACCACTTTGCACTATTAGTAGCTACCCTTGAGGCTAAATTTGAATCTAAGTTAGCTGAGCATACTCAATCTTTAATGCTCCAACTAAAAAATGCTACCGATGAAGTGATGAGGCTTGGTGTTCTTGTAGCAAGCCTTTTGGCTGGTAGTGGGAACCCAAAGCCTACTAATGTAAGCATTGATGGTGTTCCCGATGGCACTTTAGGTAATTCTTCCCCGCCAGTCCCTCGTGCTTTAGTTCTATCGCAAATTGCTCCCTCGAAATCTACTTTACCTAGTGGTCCAGTTAAATATACCCCTGCAGGACAAGATGACTTATATCTCCCTAGCTTTGGATCTAATACCAGTTTTACTAATCTTCCACCAGAGTGTGCCCCATACGTGGTTGTTTTGACAAATGTGCCCACCCTTCAGGAGCAGCAAGTACAGCCCCATGAGGAATCACATGAGTCACTCAAAAATAAAACTATGTTTTGGCTCAATAGAAAATGCGGGTTCCCCTTAGTATATGCAGATCACATCTTATCTACCAGAAGGACGAAGTGGGTCGGTTCATCCCGGAAAAGTGATAGAGGGGACTGCATTATAGTTAACTTTAGATATCCCCACCATGTCAATACTATTCTGCTTCGTGCTGCATCCCAGGTTTGTGATGTTAACAATGTCACGGTACGACCATTGGGCTATTTTTATAGGCACCATGGTAGACCTCCGAACCACATGAGCCCTAGACCATTTATATCTAGGGAATTTCGGATACCTGTAGCCCCCTGTGGGTCAAACGAGGATACTTTAGGGAGGTATGAACCCAATGTTATAACCCACAATAGATTTGGGGCACTCTCGGGTCTGGAGGCCTGCGATTGACTCAAGGACTTAGGAGCTCAGGGGACAGTTAGTTTGGTAACTGAGGATACCGGAGATACTACGGTAATTACAACAAACCCGGGCAGCGTAAAACTAAATGCAGATAATACCAAATCTGACAATGGAAAAATAGTGAAACTGTTGAGCTGGAATATTGCGGGCCTACGGTCCAAAAGGAGTGATAGTGGGTGGCTTAATTTTCTAAAGCAATATGATATTATAGCCCTTCAAGAAACCTGGGACAAGAACAGTGATTTCTGGTTGGATGGTTTTATCTCCTACTTTGTCCCAGCTCAGAGCTCTATAGCGGGAAGAGATAGGGGAGGTCTCATGTACCTTATCTCAATAAATATTTTGGGTAGCGTGAAGAAGGTGGAATGTTCCTCCCACAACTGTCTTATACTTGAGGTTAGTTTGCCAAACAATATTAAGTTTGTACTAATCAACTGCTATAATTCCCAGCAAGAAGTGTCTCCTAACGAACATATTAACTGGTTGACAAAGTTTTTAGAATCGTATAAGGACAATCAAACCACTTTTTCCTATTATATTTTGATGGGTGATTTTAATGTTCACTTATGCAATCATAATTGCCACCTTAGAGATATTGATGGTCCACAATTCACTACCCCACAACATTTTGAACATAGCTCGAAAGGGGAAGCCTTGGAGTCCCTTCTGTCAAACAATGATTTGTTTGAAGTAGGGTTCCAGGATAAGAATACCCGTGTCCCCACTTATGCAGCTAGGGATAGTGAATCGATAATTGATTACATATTTTTATCTGCAGGGCTTTTAAGATATGTCCTTTTTTATAATGCCCTGCGGTCTTGTTTTAGTGATCATAATCCGGTGGTCCTGTCTCTGGCTAATGTTTTCCCTCTTATGAATAAATGTGCCTTGACTTCTGGGGTGGTTCCCATGAGCGCCAAAGATCAAGGGAGGCGCCTTAAGTGGAGCAAGGTAATTCCTGAAGATTTTTTTAATTTAATCACTACTAAGGCAGGCCCTTATTTAAAAACATGTTCCGATCCGCCCTCCTATGATAGGGAAGTAATATTGGCTTTTGAAGCCATCTGTTCACAAGTGGCCAAAGAACTTACCTTGAAAGGCAGAACTGTTAAAACTGACCTAACCTGTGGTTGGTTTAACCATAGTTGCACTTTTGCCTTAAACCAACTCAAAAAGGCCCTTAATGCTAAACCAAGAGACAAAGGACAAGTGGCACAACTAAGGAAAGAGTATTCTCAAGCAATACTGGCACGGAAGAGGGAAATTAAACAAGAAGCGTGGGTAGCTTTAACTGATAATGCTATCCTGAAAGATAGTTGTAAATTCTGGGAAATTATTAATTCCCCTTTGCTATCCAGTTCCCAGAACTCTGTGCTAGATGTGAATATCTCTGAGGATGATTGGTTAGGTCATTTTGGAAAAATTTATGGGAGTAACCTTGAGACGGAAGTATTAGAGACCCCACTCACTAGCACTCCCCTTTCTCCCATCATTTTCTCTATTGAAGAAGTTGAGAAAGCCATTGAAGGGACGGCTGGGCGTAAGGCGCCAGGCCCTGATGGAGTGCCCTCGGACAAGTTCAAGGATAACCTTAAATACTGGGCCAAAGTTTTGCTAAATGTTTTTAATTCGGCGGCGACAGCTGCCCCCCCAAAGTCTTGGTCCCACTCAGTCATAATCCCTGTGTTCAAGAAGGGCCAAAGGGATGATCCTAGTTGTTATAGGCCCATATCCTTGCTAGATTCCGGTTTAAAATTGTGGGTAAAGTTATTCTGGCCAGGATTAATAATTGGGCATCCAAGAAAGGAGTGATTTCTAATGCACAGTATGGATTTAGACATGGGAGGGGCACTGAGGATCAATGCCTTAATCTACATTTAATTGTCGCAAAGTACACAAAAGCTATAGGGGGTTCGATTTTCTTAGGTTTTATGGACCTGTCCACGGCTTTTGACCTGGTAAACAGGTCTAAGCTCTGGTATAAACTCCTGGAACTTGTATCCTCAATAAGGATGTCGCAGGAGGGGAGGTGCACTGCCAGTTTCAAGTCTGGTAGAGGGGTTCGGCAGGGTTGTATCCTTGCCCCTATGCTATTTACATTGTATATAAATTCCCTCGAAGATAGCTTGTTAGTTGCTTCCCCAGATACCCCTCGGATTGATGGTATCCCTATACCCGTACTGCTTTATGCAGATGATACTGTTTTGCTGGCCCGGACTCCGCTCGGTCTCCAAAGATTATTGAATTCCTTTGGGAATTTTATGAATTCCTTGGACCTTGTGGTTAACAACGGTAAATCTCATGTTATAGCACTGGGGAAGGGGAAAAATCATTTTAAAACTTGTTATTGCAACGGTGCCGTTATCTCCAGTGTGAATGTTTTTACCTACTTGGGAGTCGTCTTTGACGAAAAGGGCACTTGGGCATCCCAAGTAGCCACTAAGGTGAAAGCGGTACGTTGCTCCTCGGCTGCCATACTGGGCTTTGCAAAACGTTTGGGAGGGAAACCTTGTGAGGCTATTCTAAAAATTTACCAAGCAAAAACTGTCTCAATAGCTAGGTATGGGGCTGCTATAAGGGGGTACACCAACCCAGAACCTATCCAAATAGAAGAGAATACATTTTTTCGTGCACTTCTGGGCCTTCCACAATCCACTGCGACACACTCAATCCATCTTGAATTAGGGACGGGATATATTTCAGACACTATAAAAATAGCCCCACTTCTGCTATGGATCAGAATCTGGCTGAATCCGGACTTTACTCTGAACCATAAGATTTTGAAAGATTGTTGCAAATTAGATAACTGGAAGGGAATCAAGTGGCGGTCTTATATTAAATCAACTTTTAAGGAACTGGGACGCCCTGAGCTCTTTTCTAAACCTGATGGACTTTGTAAAGATGATATAATGTGGGTCAAGACACATTTTCTTAAGCACTGCGAGGTTGAGCATGAATTCCATGAGTATAGTAAACCTTCAGTTAGGGCTCACCTCTTGCTTAGTTCAACTATGACTATGCACCCATATTTGTCAACTGTTTCTAACTTCTATCATAAATGGCTCCTGACTAAGTTTCGATTCAACCAGATCCACCTAATATTAAGTGTCCCACAGGGTTGGTGTAGGCCGGAAGATGGGGTCCCCTGTAGATGTGATGATTTTTCAGTTCAAGACACGATGCACTTTATGTTCTTTTGCCCACTGTACCTTGATGCTAGGAAAAGGTTCATCCTGCCTATTATGAGAAAGAATGCTTTCGTCCAGGTCAAGCCCGCTCTAATGTTTTTACAACTAATGGAATCACCTACAATTATGTTTTATGTAGCTAGCTTTTTAGTAGCCTCTATTAGGCTAAGGAGGGTCAGAATGGCTGTTTTAGAGGTAATCAATTAGTTTTTTTAAATTGTACCACCGGTTTAATTTATGAATTTTATACCTTTTTAACCATGTATTATATGGAGTGTTAAATTGTTGTTGAATGTATTGTACACTTTTATGATTTTAATTAATCGAATAAAGTGGTTTTGAAGTCTGAAGTCTGAAGTCTATAGTGCACAGCGTGAAAGGCAGTTGTTGCAGCCTTAACAAGCATGACCCCATGCACGTGAAGTCAGGCAAGTGGCCCAGTTTCAATGCAGAATGACATTGGGCTGCTCTCTGACTGTCACAGCATGAGGGGTGCCTGCCTCCCTCCAGGTGTGACAGAGTCTGCAGGGAGCTGCTGTTGGGAAGGCATTAGCACCTACTTTACAGGGGCCTGCAGCAGGGGAGTGCACTGGAGCATCGGATGGTGGGGTTGGTGAGGCCAGTGAGGGAGCGCCTCTGTTTATTTTTGTCCTCCTCCACTCAATGCAAGCAGTGGAAATAAATCTTGTTTGTCTGCCAGATAACAAGAATTCTTGCCTCCTTAAAAATCTCGAGAATTCTTGCCTCCTTAAAACCGAACAATCACTTTAATGATCCTCTCCCCTCTAACTGCCTAGCTGCCGCCTCCAAGGCCATCATCCCTTCCTGGACCTCAATAATCAACGCCTCCCTCCTACAGGGCTCAATTCCTGATTCGCTTAAGGCGGGCCAAGTTGTCCCCATCCTAAAAAAACCTACGCTGGACCCTGCCTCCGCTGAGAACTATAGACCCATCTCCAACATCCCAGTCCTTGCCAAAGTTCTGGAAAAATGTGTGCAACAGCAGCTAAGCCAGCACATCAACAACTTTCACCTGCTAGATGACTTTCAATCAGGCTTCAGACCGGGACACAGCACAGAAACCACCCTCCTCCACATTGTTGATGACGCTCTCCAAGCCCTAGACCTAGGCAAAACCTGTCTCCTCATCCTTCTAGACCTTTCTTCCGCCTTTGATACGGTTAACCACGAAATTCTCCTTGAAGGCCTCAAACTCAGGATGGGGTTGGATGGCATTGTCCTTTAATGGTTTAGATCCTTCCTCCAAAACTGCTCACAGAGAGTCCTCATCAACAGTGATCTACCCGACCCTCTCCAGTTTCTGTGGGAGTCCCCCAAGGATCAACCCTCTCCCCTACCCTTTTCAACCTTTACCTTGAACCTCTCACCGAGGTGCTTCGTGCCGCCAACATCTCCTACCTTATGTACGCCGACGATACACAGGTCTACATAAAAATCTCTTCCCCTGAGGACATTTTCTCCCTAAACGAGGCACTGAAGCTGACAGTCCACTGGCTCACCGCCAACCAGCTTAAACTCAACGCGAACAAAACCAAATTCCTTCTGATCTCCCCACCCAAACCAAATCCAGACATCCAGGAATTGGATCAAGACCATCACTGCACTGAACTGCCCTCCTGCCATTGTTGACTCGGCGAAATCCCTGGGAATAACCCTTGACGGCAGCTTGAATATGCACGGCCATATAGACGCGATGGCCAAAACGGCTAGATTCCACCTGAGCTACCTAAGAAACCTAAAACCCTTCCTCGATGTGTCCGACCTTAATATGGCAACCCAGGCCGTAGTCATTTCCAGACTTGAATGTGGATGCTCTACTCTCGCAGGGCTACCCAAGAACTCTCTGGCCCCACTGAAAGCCTGCCTCCACACCGCCACCAGGCTCATAACGGGCTCAAAAAATTTGACCACATCTCTCCCCACCTCAAATCTCTGAACTGGCTTCCCCTGGAGGCCAGAATACAATTTAAACTGGCATGCATAACTCACAAAGCTCTGTATGCGAATTCACCTACATTTCTTGCACAGAAACTTGTGATATCTGGACAGGCCAGAAACTCCTGATCTGCCAAAAACCTGCTGCTGCAGCCTGCACGCTTCCGGAAGAAAAAACCTACAATCGAGCCTTCTCTGGGACCGCTCCAAGAATCTGGAACTCTCTCCCACCCTCCATCAGAAGACTCCCGTCCTTGGCACACTTTAAGAAGGAGACCAAAACTTTCTTAATGGGAAAATCCCTCATCTAATGAATACTTTACAATCACCTCATAGACTTGTTCCACCCTCCACCTCGGCATTATCCACGGCCTCCACGGATGACACATCTTTCTGGACTCCTGGGCATCCCCCCATGAGCTGAGACTGAGCACTTTCTTGTATATTATAACTACCCGCTCTAATTTTTTATCCCACATGTAGCTTCGACCTCAGCTGTGGTGCACCTCGTGGATATGGAAACCTTTTTGTATTTTTTTATCTGCATGCTTCGAATTTCTCCCTCATGTAGCTTGGGCTTTAAACTGTGTGCTCCTTCTGTATCTCTATCTCTCCCAATCTGATCCCTCCCATCCTTATGCTTTATTTCCACCCCCCCCCCCCTCAAAAAAATAACAATTGCAACAGTCAACAGGGGCAGGTGTATACATGCCAACATTTCAGAAGAGCAAAGTGGGAGATTTTTGGAAACAAATCGGGAGAATGGGGCCTTGAATCGGGTTACTGTCATGTATGGGGCCTTGGAAGTGCGCTGCTGCAGGATCGGACATTTGAAACGCAAATGCACGTTTTTTTCTTACCTTTCAGAAGCATGGAGCGCAGTGGCAGAGAGAGGGGGATGCAAGTGTTGTCCACTGGCCTGGCAGTGCATAACCCCCCCCCCCCCCCTGTGGCAGCCCGGGCTGAAACAGCTTCCCGAGCCGTCCCCGAGTACTTCACAGGTCTTTAAAAGACCATTCGCTTGTTAATGGAGATTTGTTGGTTTTTCACCCCTTCCAGAGCCCCTGCGTCGCCACTCTGAGTATTGCTGGAAGAATTAGCACGTTACACAATACCAAGCCCTGTCTGCTGAAACCTCGAGGAATCGGGGTTTTGCTTGCAGGAATCGGGAGGCGGGAGACCAGCCTTGAAATCGGTAGTCTCCCGCCTGAATCGGGGGAGGGGGGGGGGGGGGGGGGGGGTTGGCATGTCTGAGGGTGTGGCCTTAGTTGACTTTGAACCTGGGAAACCAGGCTCAAGTCCCAGCGTCAGTTCGACACCCTGTGATTCTCGGCTAATCATTTAATCTACATGAACCCCCCCCCCCCCCCCCCTTCCCAAAATGCTATCTGGTGCTCACATAAAGCTCTCCAATGCCTCTGGGCCTAGTTCATGCGACATAAAAATGCATGGAATGCAATATGTTTGATTCTTTTTGCATTTACACACAAGCATCATTCCCTTTCTCAGAAAGCTCTCATGAAGCCAGCCACAAGTAAAACCAAAAACCACAGATGCAGCTGCCACCAGTCTCTGAACATTTGAGGGCCTCTCTTAAGTACTGAAAAATAATATCATAAAATCCCATGGTGAGTGTAAAAATCAGCTTAGGCCTCTGCAATATCATGATAATGTCAAAACATTCTCGGCAAATGTATGGATAAAAAAACACAATTAAAAGTGAGTTCCGAGTATTTTTGATAATTCTGAGCTTCTTAAGTATATTTCTTCTCCTTATAATGTTAATTTCCTATCTAATTACTGACCCTATCAGCTTCAAATTACTTTTATTACCACAAATGTTTGTCATCTTTTAGCTCCATTATCCCAACTGAAGGTTGATCTCTGTGGGACACTTTTTTTGGCTGCCCGGGCCGAACTGTGACCCCAACCCTGGTGGAGAGGGCTGAGGAAGAGGTTAGTGGGTGAGGGCGGTGGAGAAGAGTGGCGAGGGCGGGAATATCTGGAGGGCAGCGCAAAGCTGGTGCTGGAGAGAGATGAAGAAGAGTTTAGTGGATGAGTGCGGTTGCAGGGGCGTAACACTGGCCCCCTGCAGCACCCGCGGTGCGGGGGCCCCAAGCTCCAGGGGGCCCCATCGGCTCTGCACTCTTGCCATAGAGCTCCTGATTGAGCCTGGAGGGCCCCCCTCAATTTTCGTTACGCCAGTGGGCGGTTGAAAGAGCTTCGCGGGTGGGGAGATGGAAGGCAGCTCGAGGCCGCTGGTGGAGAGCGCTCAAGATTAGCTCAATGAAAAGAAGGGTGGCGACGAACTTGTAGGGTGTGTGTGGGAGGGGGTGGTTTGGGAGAGCATCTCAAAGGATGGTGGTAGGCTGTAGCAGACCTAGAAGCGCTCACAAGATAGCGTGGTGAAGAGGCATCGAAGAAAGGGAAGCTCGGCGTCACTCCGGAAACGCATGGGGTTGAGAGATAGCGCTGGGGCGGCTGCCTCAAGGCACGCTGCATGGGCGCCTGTTACATTTTGTTTTCCGTTCCAGTTCCACTTAGCAAGCGCTACACTCTTCCCATAAGAATTACACCCCTGGTCCAGGGCTGGCTTTTGGGTCTCCGAGGCTCACCCTCCTTCCATCCTCTCTCCACCTCAGACCTCTTCCCGCCTCAGCAACCCCCCCCCCCCCCCACCCTCTCACCGCCTTTTCATGTCTTTGAAACGTCTCACAGGTCGGACTTAGTAAATGGTATTAAAAGGACTGGGCAGCCAGGGGAGGACGGAGGGTGAGTGTTTGGAGTCAGAGGGTCGGTGGAAGCAGGGGGTGGTAGGGGAGGGGGGGTGAGTGTTTGGAGTCAGAAGGTTAGTATTAGAAGGGGGTGGTAGAGGAGGTGAAGAGGGTGGGTGTTTGGAGTCAGAGGGTCGGTAGAAGTAGAGGTAGGTAGCTGAAGGCTAGAGGGTGGGTGTTTGGAGTCAGTCACAGAGGGTTGGGAGAAGCAGGGGTGGTAGGGGTGGGGGAGAGGGTGGCTGTTTGGAATCATAGCAGAGTAGAAGTAGGGAGTTGTAGGTGAACGCGAGAGCGTAGGGGTTTGGAGATGGTAAGGGAGGGGGGCAGGGCGGGGCCCAGAGAGGGCCCTTGTGATGCGCCTCGTTCATTGACATACATCACCAGCCCTCCTTGAGGGCGCGGGGTGCGGCGGTGGTGAGGCGGCCTCTGGCTGAGCCCTCATGCGGTGTGTGCTGGTGGCATGGGCTTATCTTCAGAGACCAGAAGGGGCACATCATCATGAGGGTGATGGGGGGTGGAGTGGTGTCACAGGCGTGCCCATCCCCCCAGGCCCTCAGACAGGGTTGCATTGGGGTCACAGTTCGGCCCGGGCAGCCATAAAAAGTGTCCCACAGTCGCAGATGTCAACCTTCAGTTAGGATAATGGAGCTAAAAGATGACAAACATTTGTGGTAATAAAAGTAATTTGAAGCTGATAGGGTCAGTAATTAAATAGGAAATTAACATTATAAGGAGAAAAAATATACTTAAGAAGCTCAGAATTATCAAAAATACTCGGAACTCTCTTTTAATTGTGTTTTTTTATCCTTACATGTGGTGAGGATGTTTTGACATTTCCATGATATTGCAGAGACCTAAACTTCTTTATACATTCGCCATGGGATTTTATGATATTATTTTTATTTTTCAGTACTTAAGAGAGGCCCTGCAATGTTCAGAGACTGGTGGCAGCTGCATCTGTGTTTTTTGGTTTAGTTGTGGCTGGCTTCATGAGAGCTTTCTGAGAAGGGAATGATGCTTGTGTGTAAATGCAAAAAGAATAAAAAATATTACATTCCATGCATTTTTATGTAGCATGAACTAGGCCCAGAGGCATTGGAGAGCTTTATGTGAGCACCAGATAGCATTACAGAGGGTCATATTTTATTTCTAGGGGGGGGGTCATGTAGATTGAATGATTAGCCGAGGATCACAGGGTGTCGAACTGTTGCTGGGACTTGAGCCTGGTTTCCCAGGTTCAAAGTCAACTAAGGCCACACCCTGCCCCTGTTGACTGTTGCAATTGTTACCTGGCAGACAAACGAGATTTAATTCCACTGCTTGCATGGAGTGGAGGAGGACACAAATAAACAGAGGCGCTCCCTCACTGGCCTCACCAACCCACCACCCGAGGCTCCAGTGCACTCCCCTGCTGCAGGCCCCATCAGCAGCTCCCTGCAGACTGTCACACCTGGAGGGAGGCAGGCACACCTCATGCTCTGACAGTCAGAGAGCAGCCCAATGTCATTCTGCTCTGAAACTGGGCCACTGGCCTGACTTGTTGTGTATGGGGTCATGCTTGTTAAGGCTGCAACAACAGCCTTTCACGATGTGCACTAGAGGTGAAGCCCTTAATGGAAAAAAAACCGACCCAACAACTGGCCTGAGCAAGAGGCCCATCGGCCCATGCCCGATTGCCCGCCTTGCCAATTCGAGGTTGCCCTCAGACTCCTCGCACACAGGGCCTATGATCCTGATGTATGACTCCACAGCTCAGGAATGTTACCTCCAAGCAGCAGCGGTCTCAGCCACTTAAGTACTGCTCTCTGTGGATGACAAAACCTTTGTCTGTCGCACCTCACAGGGCAGGGTCCCCTGGGTCTGTCACTCCTCACAGGGCTGTATCCCCTGGGTCTGTCACTCCTCACAGTGCAGTGTCCCATGGGTCTGTCACTCCTCACAGGACTGTATCCCCAGGGTCTGTCACTCCTCACAGTGCAGTGTCCCATGGGTCTGTCACTCCTCACAGGACTGTGTCCTAGGGGTCTGTCACTCCTCACAGTGCAGAGTCCCATGGTTCTGTCACTCCTCACAGTGGAGTGTCCCAAGGGTCTGTCTCTCCTCACAGTGCAGTGTCCCGTGGGTCTGTCACTCCTCACTGGGCTGTATCCCCTGGGTCTGTCACTCCTCACAATGCAGGCTCCCATGGGTCTGTCACTCTGCACAGTGCAGTATCTCCTGGGTCTGTCACTCCTCACAGTGCAGGGTCCCATTGGTCTGTCACTCCTCACAGGACTGTGTCCTAGGGGTCTGTCACGCCTCACAGTGCAGAGTCCCACGGGTCTGTCTCTCCTCACAGTGCAGTGTCCAGTGGGTCTGTCACTCCTCCCAGGGCTGCATCTCCTGGGTCTGTCACTCCTCACAGGGCTGTATCCCCTGGGTCTGTCACTCTGCACAGTGCAGTATCTCCTGGGTCTGTCAATCCTCACAGTGCAGGGTCCCATGGGTCTGTCACTGCTCACAGGACTGTGTCTCAGGGGTCTGTCACTCCTCACAGTGCAGGCTCCCATGGGTCTGTCACTCCTCACAGTGCAGTATCCCAAGGGCCTGTCACTCCTCACAGTGCAGTGTCCCATAGGTCTGTCACTCCTCATAGGGCTGTATCCCCTGGGCCTGTCACTCCTCACAGTGCAGTGTCCCATAGGTCTGTCACTCCTCACAGGGCTGTATCCCCAGGGTCTGTCACTCCTCACAGTGCAGGCTCCCATGGGTCAGTCACTCTGCACAGTGCAGTATCCCCTGGGTCTGTCACTCCTCACAGTGCAGGGTCCCATGGGTTTGTCACTCCTCTCAGGACTCTGTCCCAGGGGTCTGTCACTCCTCACAGTGCAGGGTCCCATGGGTCTGTCACTCCTCACAGGGCTGTATCCCCAGGGTCTGTCACTCCCCACAGTGCAGAGTCCCATGGGTCTGTCCCGCCTCACAGTGCAGTGTCCCATGGGTCTGTCACTCCTCATAGGGCTGTATCCCCTGGATCTGTCACTCCTCACAGTGCATGCTCCCATGGGTCTGTCACTCCTCACAGTGCAGGGTCCCATGGGTCTGTCACTCTTCTCAGGACTCTGTCCCAGGGGTCTGTCACTCCTCACAGTGCAGGCTCCCATGGGTCTGTCACTCCTCACAGTGCAGTGTCCCAAGGGTCTTTCACTCCTCACAGTGTCCCATGGGTCTGTCACTCCTCATAGGACTGTATCCCCTGGGTCTGTCACTCCTCACAGGGCTGTATCCCTTGAGTCTGTCACTCCTCACAGTGCAGGGTCCCATGGGTCTGTCACTCCTCACAGGGCTGTATCCCCTAGGTCTGTCACTGCTCACAGTGCAGTGTCCCATTGGTCTGTCACTTCTCACAGGGCTGTATACCCTGGGTCTGTCACTCCTCACAGTGCAGGCTCCCATGGGTCAGTCACTCTGCACAGTGCAGTATCTCCTGGGTGTGTCACTCCTCACAGTGCAGGGTCCCATGGGTGTGTCGCTCCTCACATGACTGTATTCCATGGATCTGTCACTCCTCACAGTGCAGTGTCCCATTGGTCTGTCACTCCTCACAGTGCTGTGTTCCCTGAGTCTGTCACTCCTCACATGGCTGTATCCTCTGGGTCTGTCACGCCTCACAGTGCAGAGTCCCAAGGGCCTGTCACTCCTCACAGTGCAGTGTCCCATGGGTCCTGTCACTCCTCACAGGGCTGTATCTCCTGGGTCTGTCACTCCTCACAGATCTTTATCTCCTGGGTCTGTCACTCCTCCCAGGGTTGTATCCCCTGGTTCTGTCACTCCTCACAGTGCTATATCTCCTGACCTTTCACTCACAACAGGGCTGTGTCCCCTGGGTCTGTCACTCCTCACAGGGTTATGTCCCTTGAGTCTGTCACTCCTTGTAGGAGCAGCTATGGGGGCTGTGTACCTTTGCTCTGTCACTCCCCACAGGACTGTGTCCCCTGCATCTGTCCCTACTGACTGAGCTGGTTCCCCTGGGACTGTCACTCCTCACAGTGCTGTATCTCTGGGTCTGTCAGTCTCCGCAATAAAGTATATTTATGTCACTTTCCACAGTGCTTTATCTCCTGATCTTTCCCTCTTCACAGGACTGTGTCCCTGGGTCTGTCACTCCCCACAGTACTGTATTGTCTGGGTTTGTCACTCTCCACAGTGCTGTATCTCCAGGGACTGTCACTCCTCACAGGGCTATGTCCCATGGATCTGTCACTTCCCACAATGCTTATTTTCCTGGGTGTGTCAGTCCCCACAGGGCTTTGTTCTAATGCTCTGTCACTCTCACAGTGCTGTATCTTCTGGATCTGTCAGTCTCCACATTAAAGTGTCTTTAATTCTGTCTCTCCCTACAGTGCCTTATCCCCTAATCTTTCACTATTCACAGTGCTTTATCATCTGGGTCTGTCACTCTTCAAAATGGTTTATCCCCTAGTCTTTCACTACCCACAGGACTGTGTCACCTGGGTCTGTCACTTACTACAGGGCTATGTCCTCTGGGTCTGTCACTCATTATGGGAGCAGCTATGGGGGCTGTGTCCCTTTGCTCTGTCACTCCCCATAGGGCTGTGTCCCCTGGGTCTGTCACTACTGATAGAGCTGTGTCCCCTGGGTCTGTCACTCCCCACAGGGCTGTGTCCCTGGGTCTGTCACAACTGACAGAGCAGTGTCCCCTGGGTCTGTCTCTTTGGGTCTGTCACTACTGACAGAGCTATGTCCCCTGAGACTGTCTGTCACTCCCCACAGGGCTATGTCCCCTGGGTCTTTTCCTACTGTCAGAGCTGTGTCCCCTGGGTCTGTTTCTTTGGGTCTGTCACTACTGACAGAGCTATGTCCCCTGGGACTGTCTGTCACATCCCACAGGGCTATGTCCCCTGGGTCTTTTACTACTGACAGAGCTGTGTCCTCTGGGTCTGTCACTCCTCACAGTGCTGTATCTTCTGGGTCTGTCAGACTACAATAAAGTATCTTTATTTTTGTCTCTCTCCAAGTGCTTTATCTCCTGATCTTTCACTCATCACAGGGTTGTGTCCCCAGGGTCTGTCACACCTGACTGCGCTGTGTCCTCTGGGTGTCACTCTGCACAGTGCTGTATCTCCTAGGTCTGTCACTCTCCACAGGGCTGTGTCCACTGGGTCTGTCATTCCTCACAGTGCTGTATCTTCTGGGTCTGTTAGTCTCCACAATAAATTGCTTTTAATTCTGTCAATACCTACAATGCCTTGTCCTCTGATCTTTCACTTTTCACAAGGCTGTGTCCTCTGAGTGTCACTCTGCACATTGCTGTATCTCCTACGTCTGTCACTTACCACAGTGCTGTATCTCCTGGGTCTGTCACTCTCCACAGGGATGTGTCCCCTGGGTCTGTCACTCCCCACAGGGCTGTGTTCTCTTGCTCTGTCATTCCTCACAGTGCTGTATGTTCTGGGTCAGTCAGTCTCCACAATAAGGGGTTTAATTCTGTCACTCAGTAGATGGGACAAGAGCTTTGGGGTAGGTGGACTAAGAAGAGAGATCAAGGGTCAGGAGGAGTAGACTGAACAAGAGCTCGGAGGTGGGCGGGCTCAATCAATTATCAGGGGTTTATAAATCGTGACTACTCACACATGAGTGTCTCAAGGTGCTGAGGGGGGGGCTGCTGGTCCCTCTGGGTGTGGAGGATCATTTGAAGAGCCAGGTCATGAGGTCCTTCTTAAATTGGTTCAGCAACGTAGACTGCCTGAGGTGGAGGAGCAGAGAGGTCTTGGCGGCGAGGTAGGAGAATGAACTTCCTCCAGTTCTGTTCTTGTGGATCCTGGGGATGGAGGCAAAGGTGGGTTGGGTAGAACGTAGTTGTCTGGCAGGTATGTGAAATGCGAGGCGTGGTGCAGTTATGCTGGTCCTATGTTGTGGAGAGCTTTGTAAGCATGTGGGAGGAGCTTGAAGGTGATTCTCTTGTTGACCGGGAACCAGTGGAGTTGTCGGAGGTGTTGCGTGATGCGGTGGGGGATGTCGTGGACCAGTCTGGCAGAGGTGTTTTGAACGTTCTGTAGTTTTTTGTATCTGTTTCTGTGTGACATCGGCATAGAGTGCGTTCCCGTAGTCGAGTCTGCTGGTGATGAGTGCGTGGGTGACAGTCTTTTGGATTCTGTGGGGATCCATCTGAAGGACTTTTGAACCAGGCAGAGTGTGTAGAAGCAGGCTGAGGAAACCACGCTGATTTGGCAGTCCATTGTGAGCGATGAATCCAGTATGATGCCATGGTTGCGTGCATGGTACCTGGGGGTGAAAAGGGATCCTAGAGCAGATGGCCTCCAGGGGTCATCCGAGGCTGAAGGAGTGGGACCCAGGATGAGTACTTGAGTTTGGTGGAGTTGAGCTTGAGGCAGCTGTCGTTCATCCAGGCAGCGACGGCCTTCATTCTGCTGTGGAAGTTGGTTCTGTCAATTGTGGGTTTGTTGGTGAGGAAGAGAATCAGCTGGGTGTTGTGCTGGATGTTGTCGCCAGCACGATAGAGAGGTCAAGGATAAGGAGGAGTACATGGTACAAAAGTACTCTGGTGGGAAGGCTCGGAAGAGAGGTCAAGGGTGAGGAGGAGGAGATAAGACAAAAGCTCTGAGGTAGGCAGGCTTGTACGAGAGGTCAAGAGTGAGGAGGAATAGACTGCACAACAGCTCTGAGGTGGGCAGGCTTGGGCAAGAGGTCGAGGGTGAGGAGGAATAGACTAGACAAGAGCTCTGAGGTGGGCAGGCTCAGAAGAGAAGTTAAGGGTGAGGAGGAGTGGACGGGATGAGAGATCTGAAGTGGGGAAAACTCAGCTCAGGGGAAGATGGGAAGTGAAGAAGGTCTTAAAGGTGAGGTGACCTACAGTGCGGCCCAATCACATCAGATGTGGGGGCGACCGGGAGCACAGCTCAAGGGAACCCGGAGAAGGGGTGTCCTGGAGCATAGCACATGGGAGCTCAGAGGTGGGGGTGACCTGGAGCTCAGAGGTAAGGGGTCAACCTGAAGGGCAGCTCAAAGAATCTTAGAGGTGGGTGTGACCTAATGGGAGCTCAAGAGAGCTCACGGGAAATGGTGAACTGGAGAGCAGCACAAGGTAGTTCAGGGTGGAGGTGAACTGGAGGACAGCACAAGGGAACTCACAGCTTGGGGTGACCTGGCTGTCAGCATAAGGGAGTTCAGAGCTGGCCGTGACCTAGGGGCAGCTCAAGGGGGCTCAGAGGTGGGGGTGAGCTGGACGGTGAATAAAGGAAGCCTGCGGGCTGAATAGGAGCTCAGTGGATGGCATACAGGGTGGTACAGGAGGACTGAAGAAGATCCTAGCAGACAGTGTGATGTAGAGAGCACCTTAAAGAGTGGTAGAGATGGCTGAAGAAGGGCTCAGAGGATAAAGTGGTAGACAAGAGCTTGGAGGATGGGGCGAGGTGGAGCGCAGCTCAATGCGGGTGGTGGAGAGGCATCACGAAGAGCTCAGAGGATGGGGTAGTCAAGCACTTGGAGGATGGGGGAGCAGGAGGTCAGCTCAAAGAGTGAAGAAGAGTTCAGTGTACTGTGAGGGGAGAAGTATTTGGGGAAGGGGAAATCTGGAGGGCAGCTCAAGGCTGGTGGTGGAGAGTACTGAAGAGAGGCTCAGGGTATAGAGGGATCGAGAAAAGCTTGGAGGATAGGGAAATGTAGAAGACAACTCGAGGCCAGTGGTGGAGAGCGTTAAGTAAGACTGCAGTGAATAGAAGGGTGGTGAAGGAGGATGGGGGCTGATTGATATGGAGGGCACCTCAAGGCTGATGGAGGTGTGGCCTGGAGTAGACCTCAGGGATGGGGTTGTTAAGGGCTTGGAGGAAGGAGAGGTCTTGAGGGCAGCTCAAAGGTTGGTGGAAAAGGCTGCAGAGGAGCTTGCAAGATAGGGAGATCTGGAGGACAGCTGTAAACCGATGGTGGAAAGGGCTCAAGAAAGGATCAGAGGAAGGGGGTTGGAGTAGCACTTGGAGGCTGGGGAGATCTGGAGAGCAGCTCAAAGGGTGGTGGAAAGGATTCAAGAAGCGATCAGAGGAAGGGGTGGTGGAGCACTTGGAGGCTGGGGAAATCTGGAGGGCAGCTCAAGGTCGATGGTGGAATGGGCTCAAGAAACGATCAGAGGAGGGGGATTGGAGTAGCACTTGGAGGCTGGGGAGATCTGGAGGAGCAACTCAAAGGGTGGTGGAAAGGGCTCATAAAATGATCAGAGGAAGGGGTTGAGGAGCACTTGGAGGAAGGGGAGATCTGGAGGGAAACTCAAAGGGTGGTGGAAAGGGCTCAAGAAAAGCTCAGAGGAAGGGGTACTGGAACACTTAGAGGAAGGGGAGATCTGGAGGGCAGCTCAAGGTCGACAGTGGAAAGGGCTCAAGAAACGATCAGAAGAAGGGGTGGTGGAGCACTTGGAGGATGGGGAAAATCTGAAGGGCAGCTCAAGACTGATGGTGGAAAGGGCTCAAGAAAAGATCAGCGGAAGGGGTGGAAGAGCACTTCGAGTATGGGGAGATCTGGAGGGGCAACTCAAAGGGTGGTGGAAAGGGCTCAGGAAACGATCAGAGGAAGGGGTGGAGGAGCATTTGGAGGATGGGGAGATCTGGAGGACAGCTCAAAGGGTGGTGGAAAGGGCTCAAGAGGAGCTCAGAGGAAGGGGTGGTGGAGCACTTGGAGGAAGGGGAGATCTGGAGGGCAGCTCAAAGGATAGAGGAGAGGGCTGAAAAAGATGTTAGTGGAGGCAGGTTGAGAAAAGCTTGCTTGGAGGAGAGGGAGATCTGGAGGGCAGCTGAAGGTCGATGGTGGGAAGGGCTCAAGAAAAGCTCATAGGAAGGTGCAGAGAAGTGCTTGGAGACTGTGGAGATCTAGAGGGCAGCTCAAGACCGATGGTGGAAAGGGCTCAAGAAATGATCGGAGGAAAGAGTGGAAGAGCACTTGGAGGAAGGGGGGATCTGGAGGGTAGCTCAAAGGGTGGTGGAAAGGACTCAAGAAAAGATCAGAGGAAGGGGGTTG
Source organism: Triturus cristatus (assembly GCF_964204655.1). Taxonomy (NCBI): domain Eukaryota; kingdom Metazoa; phylum Chordata; class Amphibia; order Caudata; family Salamandridae; genus Triturus; species Triturus cristatus. The sequence continues at coordinate 33,736,609 of NC_140590.1, read as the reverse complement.
GAGTAGCACTTGAAGGCTGGGGAGATCTGGAAGGCAGCTCAAAGGGCGGTGGAAATGGTTCAAGAAGTGATCAGATTAAGGTGTGGTGGAGCTCTTGGAGGCTGGGGAAATCTGGAGGGCAGCTCAAGACCGATGGTGGAAAGGGCTCAAGAAAGAATCAGAGGAAGGGGCAGAGGAGCGCTTGGAGGCTGGGGACCTGGAGGACAGCTCATGGGTGGTGGAAAGGACTGAAGAAGAGGTCAGTGGATGAAGACTGAGAAGAGCCTGGTGGGTGGTAAGATCTAAAGGGCAGCTTGAGAGGGCTAAAGAAGAGCGTAATGAAAAGGAGGGTGGAGAAAAGCTTTGAGGATGGCGGGATTTGTAGGTCAGCTCAAAGAATGGTAAAGAGGGCTGAATAAGAGGTCAGTGGATGGGAGTTTACAAGAGCTTGGAGAGTGGGGGATCTAGAGGGCAGCTCAAGAGTGGTGTAAAGGACTGAGGAAGAGGTCAGTGGAAGAGAGATGAGAAGAGCCTGGAGGGTGGGAAGATCCCCGAAGGACAGCTTAAGGCTCGCAGCTTGAGTAGGCTGAAGAGAAGCGTAAAAGGAGGATTGAGAAAAACTTGGAGAATGGTGGATCTGGAGAACAGCTCAAAGGGTGGAGGAAAGGACTGAGAAGAGGTCAGTGGAGGGGGGTTTGCAAGAGCTTGCAGAATGGAGGATCTGGAGGACAGCTCACAGAGTGTTGGAAAGGGCTGAAGGGGTTATTGGATGAAGGAGCTGAGAAGGGCTTGGATGGTAGGAAGACCTGGAGGGCAGCTTAAGGGCTGTGGTTGAGAGGGATGAAGAAGAGGTTAGTGGATGAGGGAGTTGGGAAGAGCTTCAGGGTGGGGAGAATGGAGGACAGCTCAAGGCCGGTGGTGGAGAGGGTTGAAAAAGCGGTTAGTGGATGAGGGCGGTTGAGAAGAGATTGGAGGGTGGGGGCTGGAGGGCAGCTTGTGGCCGGGGGTGGAGAGGGTTATGAAGAGGTTAGTGGACAAGGGCGGTTGAGGAGAGCTTGGAGGGTGGGGAGGATGGGTCGCAGCTCAAGGCAGGTGGTGGAGAGCAGCCTCGGATTGCCAAGGCGGGCAATCGCGCATCGGCCGATGGGCCTCTTGCTTAGGCCAGTTGTTGGGCCTTTTTTTTTCCATTAAGGACTTCACCTCTAGTGCACAGCGTGAAAGGCTGTTGTTGAAGCCTTAACAAGCATGACCCCATGCACGTGAAGTCAGGCAAGTGGCCCAGTTTCAAAGCAGAATGACATTGGGCTGCTCTCTGAGTGTCAGAGCATGAGGTGTGCCTGCCTCCCTCCAGGTGTGACAGAGTCTGTAGGGAGCTGCTGATGGGAATATATTAGCACCTACTTTTCAGGGGCCTGCAGCAGGGGAGTGCACTGGAGCATCGAGTGGTGGGGTTGGTGAGGCCAGTGAGGGAGCGCCTCTGTTTATTTTTGTCCTCCTCCACTCCATGCAAGCAGTGGAAATAAATCTCGTTTGTCTGCCAGATAACGAGAATTCTTGCCTCCTTAAAATTCTCGAGAATTCTTAACCTCCTTAAAACCGAACAATCACTTTAAGGATCCTCTCCCCTCTAACTGCCTAGCTGCCGCCTCCAAGGCCATCATCCCTTGACCTCAATAATCAACGCCTCTCTCCTACAGGGCTCAATTCCTGATTCGCTCAAGGCGGGCCAAGTTGTCCGCATCCTAAAAATACCTCCGCTGGACCCTGCCTCCGCTGAGAACTATAGACCCATCTCCAACATCCCAGTCCTTTCCAAAGTTCTGGAAAAATGTGTGCAACAGCAGCTAAGCCTACACATCCACAACTTTCACCTGCTAGATGACTTTCAATCAGGTTTCAGACCCGGACACAGCACGGACACCACCCCCCTCCACATTGTTGATGACGCTCTCCAAGCCCTAGACCTAGGCAAAACCTGTCTCCTCATCCTTCTAGACCTTTCTTCCGCCTTTGATACGGTTAACCACGAAATTCTCCTTGAACGCCTCAAACTCAGGATGGGGTTGGATGGCATTGTCCTTTAATGGTTTAGATCCTTCCTCTAAAACCGTTCACAGAGAGTCATCATCAACGGTGATCTATCCGCCCCCTCTACAGTTTCTGTTGAAGTCCCCCGAGGATCAACCCTCTCCCCTACCCTTTTCAACCTTTTCCTTGAACCTCTCACCGAGGTGCTTCGTGCCGCCAACATGTCCTACCTTATGTACGCCGACGATACACAGGCCTACATAAAAATCTCTTCCCCTGAGGACATTTTCTCCCTAATAGAGGCACTGAAGCTGACAGTCCACTGGCTCACCGCCAACCAGCTTAAACTCAACGCAAACAAAACCAAATTCCTTCTGATCTCCCCACCCAAACCAAATCCAGACATCCAGGAATTGGATCAAGACCATCACTGCACTGAACTGCCCTCCTACCATTGTTGACTCGGCGAAATTCCTGGGAATAACCCTTGACGGCAGCTTGAATATGCACGGCCATATAGACGCGATGGCCAAAACGGCTAGATTCCACCTGAGCTACCTAAGAAACCTAAAACCCTTCCTCGATGTGTCCGACCTTAATATGGCAACCCAGGCCCTAGTCATTTCCAGACTTGAATATGGATGCTCTACTCTCGCAGGACTACACAAGAACTCTCTGGCCCCATTGAAAGCCTGCCTCAACACCGCCGCCAGACTCATAACGGGCTCAAAAAATTTGACCACATCTCTCCCCATCTCAAAGCTCTGGACTGGCTTCCCCTGGAGGTCAGAATACAATTTAAACTGGCATGCATAACTCACAAATCTCTGTACGCGAATTCACCTACATTTCTTGCACAGAAACTTGTGATATCCGGACAGGCCAGAAACTCCCGATCTGCCAAAAACCTGCTGCTGCAGCCAGCATGCTTCCGGAAGAAAAAAACCTACAATCGAGCCTTCTCTGGGGCCGCTCCAAGAATCTGGAACTCTCTCCCACCCTCCATCAGAAGACTTCCATCCTTGGCACACTTTAAGAAGGAGACCAAAACTTTCTTAATGGGAAAATACCTCATCTAATGAATACTTTACAATCACCTCATAGACTTGTTCCACCCTCCACCTCGGCATTATCCACCGTCTCCACGGATGACACATCTTTCTGGACTCCTGGGCATCCCCCCATGAGCTGAGACTGAGCACTTTCTTGTATATTATAACTACCCGCTCTAATTTTTTATCGCACATGTAGCTTCGACCTCAGCTGTGGTGCACCTCGTGGATATGGAAACCTTTTTGTATTTTTTTATCTGCATGCTTCAATTTTCTCCCTCATGTAGCTTGGACTTTAAACTGCGTGCTCCTTCTGTATCTCTATCTCTCCCAATCTGATCCCTCCCATCCTTATGCTTTATTTCCGCCCCCCCCCTCAATCCTGTAAAGCGCTCTGATACCCTCACGTGTCTGGTTTGCGCTCTATAAAACTATGGCATAAATAAATAAATAAAAAATAACAATTGCAACAGTCAACAGGGGCAGGTTGTGGCCTTAGTTGACTTTGAACCTGGGAAACCAGGCTCAAGTCCCAGCGTCAGTTCGACACCCTGTGATTCTCGGCTAATCATTCAATCTACATGACCCCCCCTAGAAATAAAATATGACCCTCTGTAATGCTATCTGGTGCTCACATAAAGCACTCCAATGCCTCTGGGCCTAGTTCATGCTACATAAAAATGCATGGAATGCAATATTTTTGATTCTTTTTGCATTTACACACAAGCATCATTCCCTTTCTCAGAAAGCTCTCATGAAGCCAGCCACAAGTAAAACAAAAAACACAGCTGCAGCTGCCACCAGTCTCTGAACATTGCAGGGCCTCTCTTAATTACTGAAAAATAATATAATAAAATCCCATGGCGAGTGTAAAAAGCAGTTTAGGACTCTGCAATATCATGATAAAGTCAAAACATCCTCAGCAAATGTAAGGATAAAAAACACAATTAAAAGAGAGTTCCGAGTATTTTTGATAATTCTGAGCTTCTTAAGTATATTTCTTCTCCTTATAATGTTAATTTCCTATCTAATTACTGACCCTATCAGCTTCAAATTACTTTTATTACCACAAATGTTTGTCATCGTTTTAGCTCCATTATCCCAACTGAAGGTTGATCTCTGTGGGACACTTTTTGTGGCTGCCCGGGCCGAACTGTGACCCCAACCCTGGTGGAGAGGGCTGAGGAAGAGGTTAGTGGATGAGGGCGGTGGGGAGGGGGGCGAGGGCGGGAATATCTGGAGGGCAGCGCAAAGCTGGTGCTGGAGAGAGATGAAGAAGAGTTTAGTGGATGAGTGCGGTTGCAGGGGCGTAACACTGGCCCCCTGCAGCACCCGCGGTGCGAGGGCCCCAAGCTCCAGGGGGCCCCATCGGCTCTGCACTCTTGCCATAGAGCTCCTGATTGAGCCTGGAGGGGCCCCCTCAATTTTCGTTAGTGGGCGGTTGAGAATAGCTTCGAGGGTGGGGTGATGGAGGGCAGCTCGAGGCCGCAGGCGGAGAGCGCTCAAGATTAGTTCAATGAAAAGAAGGGTGGCGACGAACTTGTAGGCTGTGTGTGTGGGAGGGGGTGGTTTGGGAGAGCATCTCAAAGGATGGTGGTAGCAGACCTAGAAGTGCTCACACGATAGTGTACTGAAGTGGCATCGAAGAAAGGGAAGCTCGGCGTCACTCCGGAAACGCCTGGGGTTGAGAGATAGCGCTGGGGCGGCTGCCTCAAGGCACTCTGCATGGGCGCCTGTTACATTTGTTTCCCGTTCAACTTAGCAAGCGCTACACTCTTCCCATAAGAATTACACCCCTGGTCCAGGGCTGGCTTTTGGGTCTCCGAAGCTCACCCCTTCTTCCATCCTCTCTCCACCTCAGACCTCTTCCCGCCTCTGCACTGCCCCCCCCCCCCCACCCTCTCACCGCCTTTTCATGTCTTTGAAACGTCTCACAGGTCGGACTTAGTAAATGGTATTAAAAGGACTGGGCAGCCAGGGAAGGACGGAGGGTGAGTGTTTGGAGTCAGAGGGTGGGTGGAAGCAGGGGGTGGTAGGGGAGGGGGGGTGAGTGTTTGGAGTCAGAAGGTTAGTATTAGAAGGGGGTGGTAGAGGAGGTGAAGAGGGTGGGTGTTTGGAGTCAGAGGGTCGGTAGAAGTAGAGGTAGGTAGCTGAAGGCTAGAGGGTGGGTGTTTGGAGTCAGTCACAGAGGGTTGGGAGAAGCAGGGGTGGTAGGGGTGGGGGAGAGGGTGGCTGTTTGGAATCATAGCAGAGTAGAAGTAGAGAGTTGTAGGTGAACGCGAGAGCGTAGGGGTTTGGAGATGGTAAGGGAGGGGGGCAGGGCGGGGCCCAGAGAGGGCCCTTGTGATGCGCCTCGTTCATTGACATACATCACCAGCCCTCCTTGAGGGCGCGGGGTGCGGCGGTGGTGAGGCGGCCTCTGGCTGAGCCCTCATGCGGTGTGTGCTGGTGGCATGGGCTTATCTTCAGAGACCAGAAGGGGCACATCATCATGAGGGTGATGGGGGGTGGAGTGGTGTCACAGGCGTGCCCATCCCCCCAGGCCCTCAGACAGGGTTGCATTGGGGTCACAGTTCGGCCCGGGCAGCCATAAAAAGTGTCCCACAGTCGCAGATGTCAACCTTCAGTTAGGATAAGGGAGCTAAAAGATGACAAACATTTGTGGTAATAAAAGTAATTTGAAGCTGATAGGGTCAGTAATTAAATAGGAAATTAACATTATAAGGAGAAAAAATATACTTAAGAAGCTCAGAATTATCAAAAATACTCGGAACTCTCTTTTAATTGTGTTTTTTATCCTTACATTTGCAGAGGATGTTTTGACTTTATCATGATATTGCAGAGTCCTAAACTGCTTTTTACACTCGCCATGGGATTTTATAATATTATTTTTCAGTAATTAAGAGAGGCCCTGCAATGTTCAGAGACTGGTGGCAGCTGCATCTGTGTTTTTTGGTTTAGTTGTGGCTGGCTTCATGAGAGCCTTCTGAGAAAGGGAATGATGCTTGTGTGTAAATGCAAAAAGAATAAAAAATATTACATTCCATGCATTTTTATGTAGCATGAACTAGGCCCAGAGGCATTGGAGAGCTTTATGTGAGCACCAGATAGCATTACAGAGGGTCATATTTTATTTCTAGGGGGGGGTCATGTAGATTGAATGATTAGCCGAGGATCACAGGGTGTCGAACTGTTGCTGGGACTTGAGCCTGGTTTCCCAGGTTCAAAGTCAACTAAGGCCACACCCTGCCCCTGTTGACTGTTGCAATTGTTACCTGGCAGACAAACGAGATTTAATTCCACTGCTTGCATGGAGTGGAGGAGGACACAAATAAACAGAGGCACTCCCTCACTGGCCTCACCAACCCACCACCCGAGGCTCCAGGGCACTCCCCTGCTGCAGGCCCCATCAGCAGCTCCCTGCAGACTCTGTCACTCCTGGAGGGAGGCAGGCACACCTCATGCTGTGACAGTCAGAGGGCAGCCCAATGTCATTCTGCTTTGAAACCGGGTCACTTGCCTGACCTCACGTGCATGGGGTCATGCTTGTTAAGGCTGCAACAACAGCCTTTCACGATGTGCACTAGAGGTGAAGCCCTTAATGGAAAAAAAACCGACCCAACAACTGGCCTGAGCAAGAGGCCCATCGGCCCATGCCCGATTGCCCGCCTTGCCAATTCGAGGTTGCCCTCAGACTCCCCGCACACAGGGCCTCTGATCCTGATGTATGACTCCACAGCTCGGGAATGTTACCTCCAAGCAGCAGCGGTCTCAGCCACTTAAGTACTGCTCTCTGTGGATGACAAAACCTTTGTCTGTCGCACCTCACAGGGCAGGGTCCCCTGGGTCTGTCACTCCTCACAGGGCTGTATCCCCTGGGTCTGTCACTCCTCACAGTGCAGTGTCCCATGGGTCTGTCACTCCTCACAGGACTGTATCCCCAGGGTCTGTCACTCCTCACAGTGCAGTGTCCCATGGGTCTGTCACTCCTCACAGGACTGAGTCCTAGGGGTCTGTCACTCCTCACAGTGCAGAGTCCCATGGTTCTGTCACTCCTCACAGTGGAGTGTCCCAAGGGTCTGTCTCTCCTCACAGTGCAGTGTCCCGTGGGTCTGTCACTCCTCACTGGGCTGTATCCCCTGGGTCTGTCACTCCTCACAATGCAGGCTCCCATGGGTCTGTCACTCTGCACAGTGCAGTATCTCCTGGGTCTGTCACTCCTCACAGTGCAGGGTCCCATTGGTCTGTCACTCCTCACAGGACTGTGTCCTAGGGGTCTGTCACGCCTCACAGTGCAGAGTCCCACGGTTCTGTCTCTCCTCACAGTGCAGTGTCCAGTGGGTCTGTCACTCCTCACAGGGCTGCATCTCCTGGGTCTGTCACTCCTCACAGGGCTGTATCCCCTGGGTCTGTCACTCTGCACAGTGCAGTATCTCCTGGGTCTGTCAATCCTCACAGTGCAGGGTCCCATGGGTCTGTCACTGCTCACAGGACTGTGTCTCAGGGGTCTGTCACTCCTCACAGTGCAGGCTCCCATGGGTCTGTCACTCCTCACAGTGCAGTATCCCAAGGGCCTGTCACTCCTCACAGTGCAGTGTCCCATAGGTCTGTCACTCCTCATAGGGCTGTATCCCCTGGGCCTGTCACTCCTCACAGTGCAGTGTCCCATAGGTCTGTCACTCCTCACAGGGCTGTATCCCCAGGGTCTGTCACTCCTCACAGTGCAGGCTCCCATGGGTCAGTCACTCTGCACAGTGCAGTATCCCCTGGGTCTGTCACTCCTCACAGTGCAGGGTCCCATGGGTTTGTCACTCCTCTCAGGACTCTGTCCCAGGGGTCTGTCACTCCTCACAGTGCAGGGTCCCATGGGTCTGTCACTCCTCACAGGGCTGTATCCCCAGGGTCTGTCACTCCCCACAGTGCAGAGTCCCATGGGTCTGTCCCGCCTCACAGTGCAGTGTCCCATGGGTCTGTCACTCCTCATAGGGCTGTATCCCCTGGATCTGTCACTCCTCACAGTGCATGCTCCCATGGGTCTGTCACTCCTCACAGTGCAGGGTCCTATGGGTCTGTCACTCCTCTCAGGACTCTGTCCCAGGGGTTTGTCACTCCTCACAGTGCAGGCTCCCATGGGTCTGTCACTCCTCACAGTGCAGTGTCCCAAGGGTCTTTCACTCCTCACAGTGTCCCATGGGTCTGTCACTCCTCATAGGACTGTATCCCCTGGGTCTGTCACTCCTCACAGGGCTGTATCCCTTGAGTCTGTCACTCCTCACAGTGCAGGGTCCCATGGGTCTGTCACTCCTCACAGGGCTGTATCCCCTAGGTCTGTCACTGCTCACAGTGCAGTGCCCCATGGGTCTGTCACTCCTCACAGGGCTGTATACCCTGGGTCTGTCACTCCTCACAGTGCAGGCTCCCATGGGTCAGTCACTCTGCACAGTGCAGTATCTCCTGGGTGTGTCACTCCTCACAGTGCAGGGTCCCATGGGTGTGTCGCTCCTCACATGCCTGTATTCCATGGATCTGTCACTCCTCACAGTGCAGTGTCCCATTGGTCTGTCACTCCTCACAGTGCTGTGTTCCCTGAGTCTGTCACTCCTCACATGGCTGTATCCTCTGGGTCTGTCACGCCTCACAGTGCAGAGTCCCAAGGGCCTGTCACTCCTCACAGTGCAGTGTCCCATGGGTCCTGTCACTCCTCACAGGGCTGTATCTCCTGGGTCTGTCACTCCTCACAGATCTTTATCTCCTGGGTCTGTCACTCCTCCCAGGGTTGTATCCCCTGGTTCTGTCACTCCTCACAGTGCTATATCTCCTGACCTTTCACTCACAACAGGGCTGTGTCCCCTGGGTCTGTCACTCCTCACAGGGTTATGTCCCTTGAGTCTGTCACTCCTTGTAGGAGCAGCTATGGGGGCTGTGTACCTTTGCTCTGTCACTCCCCACAGGACTGTGTCCCCTGCATCTGTCCCTACTGACTGAGCTGGTTCCCCTGGGACTGTCACTCCTCACAGTGCTGTATCTCTGGGTCTGTCAGTCTCCGCAATAAAGTATATTTATGTCACTCTCCACAGTGCTTTATCTCCTGATCTTTCCCTCTTCACAGGACTGTGTCCCTGGGTCTGTCACTCCCCACAGTACTGTATTGTCTGGGTTTGTCACTCTCCACAGTGCTGTATCTCCAGGGACTGTCACTCCTCACAGGGCTATGTCCCATGGATCTGTCACTTCCCACAATGCTTATTTTCCTGGGTGTGTCAGTCCCCACAGGGCTTTGTTCTAATGCTCTGTCACTCTCACAGTGCTGTATCTTCTGGATCTGTCAGTCTCCACATTAAAGTGTCTTTAATTCTGTCTCTCCCTACAGTGCCTTATCCCCTAATCTTTCACTATTCACAGTGCTTTATCATCTGGGTCTGTCACTCTTCAAAATGGTTTATCCCCTAGTCTTTCACTACCCACAGGACTGTGTCACCTGGGTCTGTCACTTACTACAGGGCTATGTCCTCTGGGTCTGTCACTCGTTATGGGAGCAGCTATGGGGGCTGTGTCCCTTTGCTCTGTCACTCCCCATAGGGCTGTGTCCCCTGGGTCTGTCACTACTGATAGAGCTGTGTCCCCTGGGTCTGTCACTCCCCACAGGGCTGTGTCCCTGGGTCTGTCACAACTGACAGAGCAGTGTCCCCTGGGTCTGTCTCTTTGGGTCTGTCACTACTGACAGAGCTATGTCCCCTGAGACTGTCTGTCACTCCCCACAGGGCTATGTCCCCTGGGTCTTTTCCTACTGTCAGAGCTGTGTCCCCTGGGTCTGTTTCTTTGGGTCTGTCACTACTGACAGAGCTATGTCCCCTGGGACTGTCTGTCACATCCCACAGGGCTATGTCCCCTGGGTCTTTTACTACTGACAGAGCTGTGTCCTCTGGGTCTGTCACTCCTCACAGTGCTGTATCTTCTGGGTCTGTCAGACTACAATAAAGTATCTTTATTTTTGTCTCTCTCCAAGTGCTTTATCCCCTGATCTTTCACTCATCACAGGGTTGTGTCCCCAGGGTCTGTCACACCTGACTGCGCTGTGTCCTCTGGGTGTCACTCTGCACAGTGCTGTATCTCCTAGGTCTGTCACTCTCCACAGGGCTGTGTCCACTGGGTCTGTCATTCCTCACAGTGCTGTATCTTCTGGGTCTGTTAGTCTCCACAATAAATTGCTTTTAATTCTGTCAATACCTACAATGCCTTGTCCTCTGATCTTTCACTTTTCACAAGGCTGTGTCCTCTGAGTGTCACTCTGCACATTGCTGTATCTCCTACGTCTGTCACTTACCACAGTGCTGTATCTCCTGGGTCTGTCACTCTCCACAGGGATGTGTCCCCTGGGTCTGTCACTCCCCACAGGGCTGTGTTCTCTTGCTCTGTCATTCCTCACAGTGCTGTATGTTCTCGGTCAGTCAGTCTCCACAATAAGGGGTTTAATTCTGTCACTCCCTACAATACCTTATCCTCTGATCTTTCACTCTTCGCAGAGCTGTGTCCCCTCGCCCTGTCACACCTGACAGTGATGTATCTCTGGGTCTGTCATTCCTCACAGTGCTGTATCTCCTGTGTCTGTTACTCCCTACAGTGCATGGTTCCCATGGGTCTCTCACTCCCCACAGGTCTATGCCTCCTTGGTCTGTCACTCCTGGTGCTGTATATCCCGGGTCTGTCACTGCCCACAAGATTGTGCCCCTAGGGTCTGAACTCCCCACAAGGCTGTGTACCATCGGTCTGATACTCCCCACAATGCCGTATCTCCTGGGACTGTGATCCCTGCAGTGCAGTATCTCCTGTGTCTGTCACTCCTCGCAGTGCAGTATTTCCTGGGTGTGTCACTTGCTGTAGTGCTGTTTCTTCTGGGTCTGTCACTCCCTACAGAGCAGGATTCCAATGGGTATATCACTCTTCACAGGACTGTTTCTCCTGAGTGTGTCACTCCCCAAAGGCCTATGTCACATGGATCTGTCACTACCCACAGTGGTGTATCACCTGGGTCTGTTACTCCCCACAGGGCTTTGTTCCCTGAGTCTGTCACTCAGCACAGCTGTGCCCCCTTGGTCTGTCACTCCCCACAGGTCTGTGTCCCAGTGGTCTATCACTCAGTGGCGTAGCAAGAGGGGAAAGGGGGCGGTCGGCCCCGGGTGGCACAAATTTAGGGAGCAGCGTCAAGTCCACCCCCGCTCTTACCTGTGGCTGCGAAGGGCGGCAAACACAGTGTTAGAAATAGGGGTCTCTAGTTGGCAATGGCTGGCCACTGTCCAAGTAGGAACCCATCTTCCTAAGTCAGAGTAAGCAGACTACACCCTTTGATAACCCCTGCTCAACCCTGTGGTGACGTAGCACGAGCAGCTAGGCTTATCTCAGAGGCAGTGTGTGAAGCATTTATGGCCATACACAGTAACACAGTGAAGAACACTACAAAGGGACACCACACAAGTAGTTATAAAAAATAAGTATCTTTATATATAGACTTAACACTAGACCAATAACAGTAAAAATCCACAATACTAGAAAAATAGGGTTACTCTTAACATACTGCAAAAATAGTTCAAGGTGTGCAAAGAGGAGTTCAGTTCAAGGCAGTGGTCTATGCGACCCTTTTACTCACAAGATACCTGGGTTCTGTAGCAAAGCAACAAAAATGTCGCTAAGGAGTTGTAGCGATGATTTTCCTCACGCTAACCAGCGATGCGTTGAATCCTTGCCGCAAGGAAGGATGATGCGCTGATATCTGTGCAGCACAAAGCGACAAACTTCTGCACGCTAAGCCGGCGATGCGATAAAACCCTTGCCGCGAAGGGAGGATGATGCGCCGAGCCTGTTGTGTGTGTAATCTTGTTGCGATGAAAGAAAATGGCGCTCCGCGAGGGAGCGGCGATCCAAATGCGATGCGATGAAAATGGCGAACGCTCGGCGTCCGCGCTGCGATGTCGTGAAGTGATGAACTCGATGCGATGATCTTTGGTTAGCGATCGCTTTGAGGCCCGCAAACATGCAATGCGTTAATCTTCGGGTTAGCGAGCATTTGGCAGCCCACAGACAGGTGATGCGATGATCTCTGGTAGCGAACACTCAGCGGCAGCAGCGCGATGATTTTCCTTACGCTCTTCAGCTGCGGCGGCTCGCTAACGGGTGTTAGTGACGATTTTCAGCACTCTCTTCTCCACAGTAGAACTAGAGGCCCTGGAACTCACAGGAGCCTCACCTGCAGATAGAAATACTCGCTGGGAGGAAACAGGAGGCTGGTGGTGGAGTCTGATGTGCCTGAGACTCCTGCAGGAGGCTAGCTCTCTTCTAGCCCTTGGGTGATTGCTGTAGCAAAAATAAAAAGTCCCTTCGAAGTCCTTTTCCTCTTCTTCCAAGTCCAGTAGTAACCACTGCAGGCCAGTCCAAGAAACAGCACACAAGCACAAGGATAGTCCTTCTCCTGCAGATTCCTTCAGTTACACGGACAGAGGTTCTTCTTGTAGTCCAGGAGCAATACAAATTGTAGCAGTTTCAGCACAGATATTTATACCCCAAAAGTCTTTCTTCTGAGAAGCTACAAGTCACTGAACCCAGCCAGAACCAGTTCTGCCCAGCCCTGGAGCACTTTGTTTACCAGGCTGCATCCTTCCTTTCAGAAAGAGGGGGTCCGCCATCAGATGCACAGTGGGAGGTGGAGCCAGCATTCACCTTGCCAGGCACAGCCCTATTTAGGTCCCAGGTGCAACTCCTCCCACCCATCTAGATGCAGATCTCTCTATTCACCACTGGGACACCTCACCCTGTCTCCTGGAATTTCCCAGCCCTGTCACTCCAAAACCAGAAAGCCAATACACATAACAGCAGAGCACACTGGAAGGCTTAGGCAAGAAAATACCTACTTTCTAAAAGTGGTATTTTCTAACACAGAATATAAAAATTAACTTCACTAAAAGATGTATTTTAATTTTCTGAGCTCAGGCATCCTAAATTCGTTTTTCTACCATGTTCTTTGGGTCAGTTAGGACTATATACTGTAATAGTCAAACTGCCCATTCTGGCCTATGGAGAACAGGTAGCCTTACAGTAGTGAAAAACGAAATTGGGTGTAATTCACTACCAGGACATGCTACACACACCGAGGCATGTCCTACCTTACACATACAATGCACCCTACCATAGGGGTGACTTACATGATGCCAAGGGAAGGTTCAGGGGCTGGGAAGTGGGTGCACTTCACAGCCAACATGGCAGTTCTAGACTGCACACAGACACTGCAGTGGCAGGTCTGAGACACACTTTACAAGCTGCTTCTGTGGGTGGCGCAAACCAGCGCTGCAGGCCCACCAGCAGCATTTGGTTTACCAGCCCTGGGCACACACAGGCCACGCTACTAGGGACTAACAGGTAAACCAAATAAGCCAATCATGGATATACCAATTCACATGTCATATTTACACAGGGAGAGCATATGCACTTTAGCACTGATCAGCAGTGGTAAAGTGCCCAGAGTCATAAAGCCAACAAAAACAGGTTAGGAAAAATCCAGGAGGAAGGCAAAAAGCTTAGGGATGAGCCTGCAAAAAGGGCCATTTCCAACACACAGGATTTGTTCACCAGCACCCATCCCCTGCTTTTATGGCAGTCGCAGGGCAGTAAAGTCTCACATCTCTAAGTCTCTAAGTGCCACATGCAGCAAACGGCCTGGCTACGCCACTGCTGTCACTCGTCAAACTGTTTTATCTCCTGGATCAGTCACTCCCAACAGGGTTGTGTCTCCGAGAACGGTCACTCCCCAGAGGATTGTATCCCCTGGGTGTATTAGTCCCCATAGTCCTGTCTCTCCTGGGTCTGTCACTCATCACAGTGCTGTATCTCCTGGGTCTGGCACTCATTATTTGTGCAGTATCTCCAGGGTCTGTCACTCATCACAGTGCTGTATCTCCTGGGTCTGCCACTCATCACTGTGCAGTATCTCGGGGTCTGTCACTCCCCACTGTGCTGTTTTACCTGGATGTCACTTCCTACAGTGCTGTAAACTATTTGGTGCTATCACTCCCCACTCAACAATGCCTCCAAGAGCTGCATGTCCCTGCAGAGTGGTATCTCTGGCATATCTCACCCCTCCCAGTGATGTATCTCCTGGGTCTGTCACTCTTCACAGTGATGTATCTCCTGGGTCTGTCACTCTCCACAGTGCTGTATCTCCTTGGCCTGTCACTCCTGACAGTGTTGTGTCACATGGGTGCCACTCGGCACAGTGCAGTGTCTCCTGGGTCTGTCACTCCCCACAGTGCTGTTTCTTCTGGATTTGTTACTCCTGACAGTGCTGTGCCCCCTGGGTGTCACTCTGCACAGTGCAGTGTCTCCTGGGCCTGTAAACCTCCACATGGCTGTAGTGTATGGGTCTACCACTCCCCACAGTGCTGTTTCACCTGGATGTCACTTCCTACTGTACTGTATCTCCTGGGTCAGTCCCTCTCTACAGTGCTGTATCTCCTTGGTCTGTCACTTCCCCAGGTATGTATCTCCCGGGTCTGTCACTCCCAGCACTGCTGTATCTCCTGGGTCTGTCACTCTCCTAGCAGTGCTGTATCTCCTGGGTCTGTCACTCCTGACATCTCTGTGTCCCCTGGGTGCCACTCTCCACAGTGCTGTATCTACTGGGTCTGTCATGCCTGACAGTGCTGTGTCCCCTGTATGTCACTTGCCACATTGCAGTATCTCCTGGGTCTGTCAGTCCTGACAGTGATGTGGCCCCTGGGTATCGCTCTCCCCAGTGCTGAATCTCTGGATTTCCTGGGTCTGTCAATCCCCACAGTGTTGTTCTACCTTGGTCTGTCACTCATGACAGTGCTGTGCCCCTGGGTGTCACACTCCACAGTGCTGTATCTCCTAGGTCTGTCGCTAACCACGGTGCTGTATCTCCTGGGTCTGTCACTCCTCACAGTGCTGTATTGCCTGGGTCTGTCACTCTCCAGAGTGCTGTATCTCCTTTGTCTGTCACTCCTGACAGTGCTGTGTCACCTGGGTGCCACTCTGCACAGTGCATTGTCTCCTGGGTCTGTCACTCCCCACAGTGCTGTTTCTTCTGGATCTGTCACTCCTGACAGTGCTGTGTCCCCTGGGTGTCACTCTGCACAGTGCAGTGTCTCCTAGGCCTGCCATTCCCCATGTGGCTGTATCGTGTGGGTCTGCCACTCCCCACAGTGCTGTTTCAAATGGATGTCACTTCTGATTGTGCTGTATCGCTGGGGTCAGTCACTCTCCACAGCGCTGTATCTCCTTGGTCTGTACCCCCAGGTATGTATCTCCGGGGTCTGTCAATCCTAGCAATGCTGTATCTCCTGGGTATGTCACTCCTGACAGCTCTGTGTCCCCTGGGTGTCACTCTCCACAGTGCTGTATTTCCTGGGTCTGTCACTCCCCATGGTGCAGTATCTCCTGGGTCTGTCACTCTCCACAGTGCTGTATCTCCTGAGGTCCTGGGTGTCATTCTCCGCAGTGCTGTATTTCCTGGGTCTGTCACTCCCCACCGTGCAGTATCTCCTGGGTCTGTCATGCCTGACAGTGCTGTGTCCCCTGTATGTCACTCTCCACAGTGCTGTATCACCTGGGTCTGTCACTTCCCACAGTGTTGTATCTCCTGGGTCTATCACTCCTGACAGTGCTGTATCCCATTGCATTACACTTGACAGTGCTGTGTCTCCTGGGTGTCACTCTCCACAGTACTGTATTACCTGGGTCTGTCACTCCTGACAGTGCTGTGTCCCCTGGGTGTCACTCTCCACAGTCCAGTATCTCCTGGGTCTATCACTCCTGACATTGCTATGTCCCCTGGGCATTACTCCCCACAGTGCTGTATCACTTTTATGTTACCCCTGACAGTGCTGTGTCCCCTATGTGTCACTCTACACAGTGCAGTACCTCCTGGATCTGTCACTCCCCACAGTGCTGTGTCCCCTGTGCGTCACTTCTGACAGATCTGTCTCTCCTGTGTCTGTCACTCCCCACAGGGTTGTCTCTCCTGGGTCTGTCACTCTCCACAGTGCTGTATCTCCTGAGGTCTTGGGTCTGTCACGTCCCACGGTGCTGTATTTCCTGGGTCTGTCACTCTTGACAGCACTGTGCTCCCTGTGTGTCAGTATCCCCAGTGCCGTATCTCCTGGGTCTCTCGCTAACCATGGTGCTGTATCTCCTGGGTCTGTGACTCCTCACAGTGCTGTATCTCTTGGGTCTGTCACTCTCCACAGTATTGTATCTCTTTGGCTTGTCACTCCTGACAGTGCTGTGTCACCTGAGTGCCACTCTGCACAGTGCAGTGTTTCCTGGGTCTGTCACTCCCCACAGTGCTGTTTCTTCTGGATCTATATTGTCCATACTGAGAATCACTAAACACAATCCCTTTTATAGCTCCTATCATGAGAGGTAAAACGTGAAAGGAGGGCTTTAAGAATTGCCTTTTACTCAGAAAAACATTTATTGTTTATTTCTCATTTTTCTCATTTGTGCGCTCAACAATTATTCATTGCGCATTTACATTTTACAAAATACATAAAAATATAAATGCAAATACACTGAACAGCACAAAACAATAGTATTGATCCCCTATATAGAGGTTTTGAACTACATTCATTCATCAAACATTCTTGGCCTATCCATCCATACATACAATCGACATACACTAGACCTTTTAGCATTAGTTGAAGACATCTATAATCTAGAAAAGTCCAAGAATACATCATGTACATCTATTTGCATCATTTCATCAGCTTCTTTATCTAATACACATTGGGCATTAATTTGTTTAACATCACGTCTGGCAGGTGTACAAGCAGTGATACAGAGGGAGAAAAGCATCGGTCCACATTGTATAGATAGGCAGCAGGTCATCAGAATTGCAAACAATATACATAATATCGTCAACAGTTTCCAGCCCCAGGTAGTAAACAACGTCCATAGCCAGCTGGCCAAAGTCCATGTTCCAGTATAAGGGTGAATCTCAGCAGCAATGTTATGCAATTTAGAGATCGCATCAAAACCTGAAGGGGTGTGATCAGGGATGAATACACAACAACTCCTCCAGATGATGCGACATGCACCACCTCGATCGGCCAGAACAATGTCTAGGACCATACAGTTTTGTAGGGCCACAATCCTTGCAATCTGCAGTTCTTCAGTGATATTCCCAAGAACCATAGCTGTCTGGTTGGTCAGAGCCTCTACGACACGTGTACAACGCATGATCTTTCTGCTGTTCTAGGCAGCACCAACAAAGAAAAACAGCCTCAAATTGAAATCAACATATTGCTGGAGCGCGGTATCAGTCTGATCCACCTCATCATGATTTGTATTCCTCTTAAATCTGTTTTTGGAAATGTCATCGAACAATTTATAGTCTTTATGATATGATGCAGGTGCCAGAAACACAGGTGGTAATAAAAAGGACACAAAGCACATTCCAGACCAGCCAACCGGTATTGGGGCACTACAATCTTATCAACCTCTCGCAAGTCAATGTTAAACCTGTAGATTTTAGTATCAGTGTCTTTCTTCAAAATGGGAAGGATAGGACTATTGCAAATATTGTAAGGGACTTCTTCCACAACTCTCCCTTCAATCAAATCGTGGACAATACGTATGAGTGCCTTTTCACCTTCTCGAGAAATTTTGTATTGAGGCAATCGAGGTAATGAAGCGCCTTCCTTCACTTGAATATGAACTGGTGGAATAACCATTTGTCCTACATCTGTATCTGACGTAGCCCACAAAGTAATAGGGAGTGAAGCCAATGCAATATATAATCTAACAAGATAAAACTTCTCAACCAAGGGATAGTTGTCATTCAGAATAACACGCGCCCCTTCTGGGGAACAACGTATCGTAGCCCTGAAATGCTTGAGCATGTCGAGACCCACAATATTGTCAGGCGTGTTAGGGGAAAGCAAAAATAGACATGGAGCAGAGAATTTATCAACATGAAATGCAAGCGGTTGTGACAGTGGGCTAAGGGAAGGTGTCCCATCGAAACCTATCGATGTGATGGTTAAGCCAGACAGGGGAGCCCTTGGAACCAATTGTTTAGACAGGGCACTACGAGTAGCTCCTGTATCAACCAAAAACTGATCAGTGGAACCCAAAACACGTGCATTAACATAATGACCCTTCTGATCTACTGGGACTGCAACTGATTCCTTACCCCATCCTAGGCATTCCAATGCATAAGAAGAATCCTTCAAATCAGCGGTCGGATAATCAGACATTTGATATTGGTTGCGTCTATCAAAAGTATTAAAAGAATTCTGAGTATGCTCAACAGCCTCAAACCTTTTGCGATCATCCATACCTCCCCTATATCCTGAATTCCCTGGGCGGCTTCTCAAGTGTCCTTGACCACGCTGATACTGCTGAGTACGCAATTGCGGACAGTCAGCAGCCCAATGTCCAATTTCCTTACAATAAGCACACTGGTCAGAAGACAAAGTAACTCGGGGGAAAGAGGGTGCACCAGGGCGATACATTGCTTGTCCTCCCCTGCCGCCACCTCTATAAGGTGGGCCATAAACCTGGACTAGCATAACCTTCATTTTCAAATCTTTAACCTTTTTATCCTCGTTGCCCTTAGCTTCCAATTCCTGACTTTCATAATACTGAGCCATAGTCAGAGGAGAGACTGGGGAAGCCGTAGTCCATGAACTCTAGCTGGCCTTTAGGCGACTAGCTATTCCTGGCAACATGTTCGCGACAAATTTATCGACAAACAGATGCCTGCCCGTGTCATCTGTCAATGACTGGCCACTAAAGTCGTGGAATGTCTCCTCAAAACGTGTAAAGAAGTCAGAGACCAATTCAACTGCCTTTTGCTTACAGGATGCTAACATAGTCCAGACTATCTTTCTAGGTGGAATAACAGTTTTCAATTTAACTATAAAAGCCTTTGGAAGGTCTAACATTTCTTGCTGCGGTTTCTGTACTGGTTCCCTTTCTAAATCTATCTTCTCTACTACCTTCCAAGTATCTCCAAAAACTGCATGATCATCAACTTTACGAATAGACCTCCACATATCAGGGGGTAGAATAAGCCCAAAACACAGATCAATATCAGACAAAGTCATGGTACAAGAACTAATAGCTCCTTCAACTTCTTCATAAAAAGCAGCAGGATTCTTCCGCGGATCTGGCAGAGCAGCTTTAAGAGCCATAACATCCGCTCTACTCCAAGGAGTATAGACCCAATTATTGATAAAATATCCCTTCGCATCAGTGGAAGTTTTATCGTCATCCGTTCCCGCACCCTTAGGAGGGACATACAAAAGCGCGGCTTCACGCATTGGTTTCCCATGAACCACAATAGCCTTATCTGTCCACGGATCGTCATCCTGCGACACGCAGGTCCGAATTGTGTGTTCAGCTGCAGCAGCTGCCTTTTTCTCCTCTCGCAAACAGAATGCATCAGCTCGTAGCTTAACCACGCGTCTAATTAGGTCAGCCACCTGGGAAGGGAGAAAAAGACCGTTACTCAACTGTTTATGATCATTTTTTATATCAACAGGCTCTAATTCAGTGGAATGTTTTCTGAATCTTTCAATTACTTCTCCAGTAAACAACTCTGTAAAATATAACTGCTCTTTCTCCAGCCATTGCTGAATTTCCGCTAGAAGATCTGGAGCAGAAATATCACCACGGGCCGCATTCCGAGCAAAAGATCTAAGAGTGGCCGCACGGTCACCCGTCAGAAAAGAGCGAGTCTGTCGTTCAGTGACCGATCCTAATTTGTCCTGATCTGAGAGAGAGAGATGTCATCATCAGAATCAACCATGGGGGCAGAGGTGTGAGAAGTTGGCCTGATATACGCTGTCCACTAGTTCTAGTGGGAACCTTGTATCAGTCCAAACAACCCCTTATGGTGATAGGTTAAAAACAACCTTTATTGAAAGCTGTCCTAGTGGTAGCTATGGAGAGCAGCCTTCAGGCTAAGTCTTGAAGGAATGTAAAGCAGCTTATTTTACCAGTCTATACTCTCTTGAATGATCAAATGAAAAGACAACCACACCAGGTATATATTTAAAATATATGTATTTAAGATAAAACCCACCCCTCTAGTCTCTTTATGAGGCTGGAGTTCGAAGTACTTAAGTTACAAGTCAGTATTCAACAATATTAGCACAAATACATGTTTGGGCCCTAGGGGCGTACCAAACCATACACCATTAAAGTGGTATAAGAACCACGACTGAACTAGACACAAGGCCTAGAGCCTGTAGAAGTGCTTGGACCACAAGGAACCACCCAAGGTATTGACACAGGGGACCCACGGGGGACGCGTGCAGTGTGAGAACACAGCCGCAAATCGCTATTCTCTTCTATGAGGAAAGCCGTGGTTGGAAATTTAGAGTTTAAGGACACTTAGAGGATGACTACGAGTGAACCCTTTTGGACTTAGAGGTGTCTAGGGCAAACACCCACGGGAGCACTGGAGTACTCGAGTTACCTCACCCAGGGAAGCCGGGTGCATAGGTGTCAAATGGTGTCAGGTCGCGTCGCTGTTCTCAATGGAAGCTGCTCAGGAAGTGCTGCTGCCGTGAAGAGGAGAAGTATCCGAAATGATCCAAGGCCGGATCGAGGATGGAAGGAACCTGAAATCAGAAAGGACAGAGTCTGGGTCACTTACCAGTGACCAGGGGCACGATAGTCCAATGCCCACAGATGTCGGGTGCTTCAGGTGAGTTGACAGGTGTCTTGATTCTTCAGCCACGAGGTCCAGGAGGTGTCGACGACAACCAGGAGCTGGATTCGAGCTGTCCCACAAAGTCTGTTGAGTGCTGTGGTGTCGGCGACCAGATTGGACCCAACAAGCCTTGGCAACGGCAAGTCACTTGGAAATAGAACAAGCATTGAAAATGCAATAGGTCTCGCCTTTGATTAAGTTAAAGCCATTTGCTTTGCGAATGGTATTGTGTAGCAAAGCAAATGGCTTTAACTTAATAAAAGGCGAGACCTATTACATTTTTAATGCTTGTTATGTTATGTATGGCCCCTCAAAGTCATCGGCCTTTGTTTTTAACTGATCCTCCAGGACAGAGGAATAATAGAGTGAGCCATACATAACATGGCCTCTCCACCCTGATCTAAATGTAAAAAAACAAATCCAGCCTCTTGCTACCCTCCCTTACCCCCCATTGTGCCCCCCCTCCTCCTCTCCCTAAGCTTTGCTCTGTGGAGCAATCAGGTCATTTTGTTTCTCACTGTTGCTACGTCACAGCAGTGAATAACCAGTTTCAAATACACTCTTCGTGATGCTGGCCCTGAGATCCGTGCTGAACTAGGACGTGAATAGAACACATATTTAAAAACATAAAAGTGCACTAACTTACCAGAGAGTATGCTGTTGTCTTTAAAGTTTATTTTCAAAGGACAGAGCACCAAATACACTCTTCGGTTTGTGAACTCTGTGAAAAGAGCGCCGGGCTGTTGTGCTGTTTGTCATCAGATACGTCATGGGACCCTCCTTACACACATGCAATATTAATAGAGTATTCACCCGCCCAGTGAATGTCCCGAGGGTACGCGAGAAACAAAGCGCTCCTTCTGCAATCTCTGTTGGTAGCTCAGGGGGTGAACACACTGCTATAGGAACTCTTAAAGCCTAGTAGTGCCAGATTCCAGTAGTGAACAAGCACTGGCAAAATCAGCAAGTTAAGCGGGTTAAGTTAAGGGGAGGAGCAAACACGCGCAGCCGAAACTAATTGAAAAGACGCCGGGAGGAGAGATGGGGGGGACACGACATCCACACTTTCCCTACTGCCCTGGACGTATACCCTGCTCCGAGAGGTCATGATCCTAGATCTCTGCAGTCCCCGTCCTTCAGGGCTGCATCTTATGTTTCCGTGTTCTCACCTCGCTATGCTGCTTCACATCCTGCACGCGCTGCTGGAATTCCTTCTGGCGCCCCGGCTCCAGCGACAACAGCGGACCCTCCGGCACAACCTTTTTCACTTCTCCCATCATTACAGGAGCAGTGTGCTCACATCAAGAACACCACGCTGTGTCCCGGAACCGGAAAAGGGCACTCTTCTGCCGGAAACAGTTTACAAGGCGGAAGAAAACTGTTCTATGTCTGCAGCAACTCTGGGAAAGGCTATGACTGGCGGAATTATGGGAGGGACGTTTCTGGGCAGTCCTCGTGGCATTAAGAATCAAGAACTACAATTAAGTAGGAGCGGTAATGTGACGCAGCAGGGTGCTGGTGCGTTTTCACCGCCCTCGAATTTTAGTGTGATTCAGAAGGTGCTGCGATTATAAAGGGGTGGTGGAGGCAGTGATTACCAGCCCGCCCCAGGACCATATTCTGTGCCCACTCATCATAAGTACCAGACGAAATAACAAACTCGTTTTTCGTTCGTACACTTTTCTCTTTTAGAGCCGTCCCAGTTGGACTGGATCGCCTGACTTCCTTTTGTGCTAAAAGGTTTCTTATCTTTATGGGGCCATGTGTTTGGCCCCATAAAGATAAAAAACATTTTACACCAGCAGTAAGTCGGGGCAGTCAGTCCAACGGGGATGGTTCTAATAGAGAAAAGTGTACGTCACTGGAAGCTCTTTTCCAATGGCTGGCCACCGTTTAGCATAAACGGTGACGCCAGCCAATGGAAAAGAGGGGCGGGGCTTAAAGCCCTTTACAGAAGTTACTCTAAATCATTAAATCCCGCCAGCGAGACTGCGCATGTCTACGCAGCCTACGCCAGGCGAGACCTAAAAAGGACGTTGGTGCAGACCAGCAAGGTCTGGGGGACTCAACCAGTGAGGGTAAGTTGGGGCACGTCAGGTGCAACCAGGAAAGCCTAATCTGCAGAGGAGTTTCCTTTGTGGGGACCTACTAGCCAACGGGCTAGCTATCGCGAAGGAGCCTCAAGCAGTCGCACTAGAAACTGGCCCATGGGTCACTCATGGAGTGGAGGCCAGAAATCTTCGGTGCAGGAGGTGCTCAAGGCTAGGGCTACTTTGAGCCTAAAGCAAAACTTCGAGGAAGACCAGGAAGATGATGGATCAGCAAAAGATCACGGTGTCCAGGGGTCACGGTTCCACGTCACCCACAATAGCCACGGGCCTCAGCTTTGCTGTGGACTCAGGGTAGCCTCGGGGAAGTCTGGAAATCCACCTCAGGGGATGCAGAGACTTCAGCGTCCGGCGGGAGCTTCAGAATTGCAGACCAGACAGTTGCTTCTTTGGTGCCTGCTAAGCAGGGGAGTCACTCCTTGACCCCAAGGGAGATTTCTTCAGTCTTCTAGTTAAAGTAGAACATCGAAGGTCCAGGATATATGTTGCAGAGTTTCGTCCAGGGTAATCCAAAGTCGCAAGGACTGGGTTCCCATACTTATACAAAGTTTGGGGGTTGGACATACTCTAGGGACCCACCCATGGGAGGGTTTGGAAAGAGGGGTGGTTACACCCATTTCCTTTGTCCAGTTTCACACCAGAGCAGGTGCAGGTGTCCCCTGCAACCGGTTTGAACTGGACTATGCACAGGGACACCAAGTGTGCCCCCAGTGCAGGACTTCAAAGCACCAGAGAGTGCTCCCGCCCAGCCCCAAAACACATCTGCCTGTCTGGGGAGGTGGTTCTACCTCCCTGGGACAGGAAACCAATTGTCCAGGCCTCCCCTGCCAGAGTTTCGGTCAGCAGCAGGAGGCCAGACCCCTGTCTGTGGCAGTGGCATCCATTTTGTGATGCCAGGGCTGTAGAAAGTCTTTACCGGGTAGACCAGTGTGAACATGTCTCTCCCTCTAGAAGGGTGGAATGCTACCCCCGCCACCAGAACTGGTGGGGGGCAGTATCCCAAAGCGTTTGACACCAAACACGACATGTTTCTGTGCAGCCAGTCCACAGTTAGTATTTACAGTGAGGTTATAATGGACTTAAGAGTATATGGTTAGGCTGCACCACAAACAGCATCAGAGGAGGTACTCCGAACACTGCAGAGGGGCTCTGCTCATGCAGGGGCACCCTCTCACATACAAACCATGCACTCTGCCTTCAGGATTGTTAAGGCCTGCCATAGGAGTGACTTATAGGTTTTATATGTGTGTGCAATGGTAGTGATATAGGTAGCCTATACCAGAGTAAGGGGTTCAGGCACCACCTTACCCAGGCTGCAGTAGCAGACCGGTGGTGTCATTTTGGAGTGCTTCCCCGGGGTGGCATAATACATGGTTCAGCCCCTGGTAGGCCTCCGAGGTACCTATGCCCTAGGTACATAGTATACCATATACTAGGGGCTTATAAGGCACTCCAGAATCCAATTATAAATGTACCTAATGTACATGGAAACCATTTTACAGAGAAAGCAGATAGACTGGGGCCCTGAATAGCAGGAACCCAGTCCAACTAAGTCATAAACCAGCAAAACACCAGGAAAAAAGTGGGGGCAACCATATAGTCAGGTTCCACCTTCCTACAAGAGGGAAAAGTATAATGAGGCGGAGAACGATCTAATAAAAGTGAATCGTCCTGTGGTTTATTAAGTATAGGGTAAAGGGGACTCCGTCCAGGGTATTGGCCATTTACCTGTAAGTGATGCTCCCTAGCCTCCCTCTCTTTTGTTTCCTTCGCATCTTTAAGTTTCATCTCCAGCGCTTTCGCATAGATATTTTTGCGCTGTTCTTTTTCTGCTAAAGCTTGCTCTCATCTCACTCATTTACATGCTTCTTTTTCCCACATTCGTACACAGTCAAACATATCTTGTCTACTTTTGCGCTTAAACACACATTGTTCCACATACTGAATTTTGCTAAGATCGAATGACCCATTTATAGGCCATCGCAACTCAGGATCCTTGCAAGTATATTTCTTCCATAGTGCACTATACATTATAGAAGAAATACCATGTTTAATGTACATATCCCTATTTGGTGTCCCCTCGGGGGGAGCCGGCTGAGTTTGTTCAAGATCCATATTGGTACCTCCAAGAAAGCAACACATTTTACGAATTGCCCTTGAAATAGGCATGCCAAGAATCTTGTAGCATATACAATATTATACGCAAAGTAGCACTTAACCTAAAGTGTGCCGTTCAAGTTTTCAAAGTTTCTCCTTACCTGCCTATATAAATTGCAATTCATATATTCCCAAAGAAGTCACAATTTTGGCCAAACAAGCAAACAAATGTCGACGACCTTACCAAGCAAAAGTCTCAAGGCCTCCCACTGCCAAGTTCTGAATCGATAAAATGGTCTCTGCACGACGAACGCCAGAAGAAATCTCAGTCGAGGACCGGCACCACCTGGAGGGTCAGATTGGGAAAATGGGAAAGACACCTCGGCTGCTAAGACACAGGTCTCCTCATGCAGTGATCATCCGTAGCGAGATTCCAATCCTCCGTCAAGACCACTCCTTCAGGCATCCAAGTCGCCGATGAGCCCCACGTAATGGGCACCAATTTGTAGAAGTAGACCTCAGCAAGGCCTACCGGTGCTAGGGGTTCACCATTCTATGCGCACTAGTCCTCAAACCAATAAGTAGAGATTGGCATGAAAGCTGGAATATCAAGAGAACAGTTTATTAAACCTCATGAGTGGAACTACATCTATACAAAACCCTCAGGCAGTGTATGAGGTAGCACAAAGAGTAGAAGAACTGTGGGTCTTTTATACCCACACAAGAGCTTAAAACTGGTGGTACAAGTACACATAGGAAGAGTTACACACATAGATGGTCATACAGAAAATGCTCAGTCAACAAAGTAGGAGGAGCAATGAGTTGCTGACATCAGTTAAAACAGCCTGACAGTTACAGACTAGGGCAGGTGCATGGGCAGCTACAGACTTATTCTGAGCATGTGCAGTGTTGCAGGAGCTAACTATAGACAGTCCTCTAGCAAAGTACAAGGGTAGGCAACAGCGAAGATGGAAGGAGTACATGGCGAGCACATGGTCAGTCAAGATGGCTGCCAAAAACAAAATGGCTTCAGCTCATGCTCACAGCAATCTCTCCCAAATTCCCACAGCCACTCTCCACAGTGCTGTTTCACCTGGATGTCACTTCCTACTGTGCTGTGTCTCCTGGGTCAGTCACTCTCCACAGCGCTGTATCTCCTTGGTCTGTACCCCCAGGTATTTATCTCCTGGGTCTGTCACTCCCAGCAGTGCTGTATCTCCTGGGTATGTCACTCCTGACAGCTTTGTGTCCCCTGGGTGTCACTCTCCACAGTGCTGTATTTCCTGGGTCTGTCACTCCCCACGGTGCGGTATCTCCTGTGTCTGTCATGCCTAACAGTGCTGTGTCCCCTGTATGTCACTCTCCACAGTGCTGTATCACCTGGGTCTGTCACTCCTGACAGTGCTGTGTCCCCTGGGTGCCACTCTCCACAGTGCAGTATCTCCTGGGTCTGTCACTCTCCACAGTGCTGTATCACCTGGGTCTGTCGCTCCTGACAGTGCTGTGTCCCCTGGGTGTCACCCGCCACAGTGCTGTATCACCTGGGTCTGTCACTCCTGACAGTGCTGTGTCCCCTGGGTGTCACTCTCCACAATGCAGTATCTTCTGGGTCTGTCACTCCTGACAGTGCTATGTCCCCTGGGCGTCACTTCCCACAGTGCTGTATCGCCTTGTATGTCACTCCTGACAGTGCTGTGTCCCCTATGTGTCACTCTATACAGTGCAATACCTCCTGGATCTGTCACTCCCCACAGTGCTGTCTCCCCTGTGTGTCACTTCTCACAGAGCGGTCTCTCCTGTGTCTGTCACTCCCCGAAGGGCTGTCTTTCCTGGGTCTGTCACTCTCCACAGTGCTGTATCTCCTGAGGTCCTGAGTCTGTCACTTCCCACAGTGCTGTATTTCCTGGGTCTGTCACTCTTGACAGCACTGTGCTCCCTGTGTGTCAGTCTCCACAGTGCCGCATCTCCTGGGTCTGTCACTCCCCACAGTGCTGTCGCTCCTGGGTCTGTCACTCCCCACAGTGCTGTATCTTTTGGGTCTGTCACTTTTCACAGTGTTGAATCTCCTGGGTCTATCACTACTGACAGCGCTGTATCCCATTGCATCACTCCTGACAGTGCTGTGTCCCCTGGGTGTCACCCGCCACAGTGCTGTATCACCTAGGTCTGTCACTCCTGACAGTGCTGTGTCCCTTGGGTGTCACTCTCCACAGTGCAGTATCTTCTGGGTCTGTCACTCCTGACAGTGCTATGTCCCCTGGGCGTCGCTTCCCACAGTGCTGTATCACCTTGTATGTCACTCCTGACAGTGCTGTTTGTGTCTCCTATGTGTCACTCTACACAATGCAGTACCTCCTGTATCTGTCACTCCCCACAGTGCTGTGTCCCCTGTGTGTCTCTTCTCACAGAGCTGTCTCTCCTGTGTCTGTCACTCCCCACAGGGCTGTCTTTGCTGGGTCTGTCACTCTCCACAGTGCTGTATCTCCTGAGGTCCTGGGTCTGTCACTTCCCACAGTGCTGTATTCCCTGGGTCTGTCACTCCTGACAGCACTGTGCTCCCTGTGTGTCAGTCTCCACAGTGCCGCATCTCCTGGGTCTGTCACTCCCCACGGTGCTGTTTCTCCTGGGTCTGGCACTCCCCACAGTGCTGTATTTTCTGGGTCTGTCACTCCTGACAGCACTGTGTCCCCTATGTGTCACTCTACACAGTGTAGTACCTCCTGGATATTTCACTCCCCACAGTGCTGTATCTCCTGGGTCTGTCACTCTTGACAGTGCTATGTCCCCTGGGCGTCACTCCCCACAGTGCTGTATCTCCTGGTATGTCACTCTTGACAGTGCTGTGTCCCGTGGGCGTCACTACTCACAGTGCTGTATCTCCTGGTATATCACTCCTGACAGTGCTGTGTCCCCTGGGTGTCATTGTCCACAATGCTGTATCTCCTGGGTCTGTCAATTCCCACAGGGCTGTTTCTCCTGGGTCTCTCACTCTGCGCACTGCTGTGTCCCCTGGGCATCACTCCTCATAGGGCTGTCTCTCCTGTGTCTGTCACTCCCCACAGGGCTGTCTCTCCTGGGTCTGTAACTCCCCAGAGTGCTGTATCTCCTGAGGTCCTGGGTCTGTCACTTCCCACAGTGCTGTATTTCCTGGGTCTGTCACTCCTGACAGCACTGTGTTCCCTGTGTGTCACTCTCCACAGTGCCATATCTCCTGGGTCTGTCACTCCCCACAGTGCTGTATCTCCTGGGTCTGTCATTCCCCACACTGCCGTTTCACCCGGTTGTCACTTCCTACTGTGCTGAATCTCCTGGGTCTGTCACTTCTCGCAGGGCTGTATCTCCTTGGTCTGTCACTTCTCGCAGGGCTGTATCTCCTGGGTTTGTCCCTCCTCACAGGGCTTTATCTCCCGAGGTCCTGGGTCTGTCACTTTCCGCAGTGCTGTAATTCCTGGGTCTGTCACTCCTGACAGCACTATGTTCCCTGTGTGTCACTCTCCACAGTGCTGTATCTCCTGGGTCTGTCACTCCTCGCAGGGTTGTATCTCCTTGGTCTGTCACTCCTCACAGGGCTGTAGCTCCTGGGTCTGTCACTCCTCACAGGGCTGTATCTCCTGGGTCTGTCTCCCCTGTGGATGGAATTCTTTTTAATGTAATGTCTCTCTCCTGTCTAAGTTAGGCTCTGTCGACATGTGTCTTCCATACAGTATTTAATTTGAGCCAGTGGTTGCTGGGTGTGCCCACCAGCACTCATTTTTGGGACGCAGCACTTATTTTTCTTCAGCAGGCATTTACTAAGAGCAAGAGAGCAGTAGTGGCTGCTACTGCACAGGCATGGACAGGGGTTGGGGAAGCGGAGGAAGAAGGGAATACAAATAAAACTTACCTGAATGTGGCCGGCTACCGCCTCTTGTTGTGTGTCGCTTTAGATACCCTAATATCGGTCTATTGAATCATGTCCTTATATAGGCACAATTTGACTTGTCCTTATTTAGGCATAATATTCCAGTCCTTATTTAGGCATTGGTCATGCAGATCCAAATACAGGCATGGTCACCTACATCCGTCCATCCCACGTCACAATGAGGTCTTAGAAACCAAACCCTTAAGCTGTTGGGATTTTCCCTGCTTGGATTATTGATTTCTAAAAAATAACTTATCAATTATGCATGAACTACTATTCCTTAGGGGTTCATTCATGACGTCTTCCTCTGCGCAACTTTACGTCAATGCTAGCATTCCTAGACACCCTCCAGGTATAAATATACCTTCACTTGCCAACCTTACCTAATCTTTAAAGTGTAGGTCACCACTTCAACTGAGCCCAACTACACCAGGGCACTTCAGGACTTTACCCCACTACTCACATTAGTGTCACTCCCTAATGATCATGGCACGTCCTGTCCTGACGTGGACAGGGGAAAACTCCTACGCACTGGTCTACCCCCCCAACCTCTCCAAAACCGCCGCTAAATCCTTCAAGAGCGCCACCCTAAAAAGCCACCCTGAGACGCTGATATCCGACCTGCGCTTCAACGCGGACAATGACATTTGCATAAATGACCTTATCTTCTTTTCCAGAAGGACAGCCGCCTGGCGCAAAACCTTGGCACACCTTCTTAACGTTCGCTCTACCAGAAACATCCCTTACGGCACCAAACTCACAACTGCTCCCTCTTCTACACTACGAGCGGACCACACCATCACCATCTACAAAAATGGCATAATTCTGATCCAAGCCTCTACCAATAACCTTAATAAATTCGCAGACCTTTTCATCCACCTCAGAAACCATGTGCACGACACAAATAGGGTGACTAACACCTGCACCAGTAACCCACTGTCCTGCCAGCCTACCGAGCCTGACCTCTCGCACACCCCCCCAAGGGTTTCCACTGCAGTTCCTTCCATCCCCCCCAGCATGCCTACTGACCTCGACCACGGATGCTCCCCGGCACCCCTGATTGCCGCCCTCCCAGCACCCCCCACCCACAGGGAAACTAGTACGCTCCCACTGACCCCGGACGCAGTCCAAACTAACCCCCCTATGGCTCCCAACACTGATCACCCTCACCGTTATAACTTGCCCGCTGGCAACTTCAGCAGAGCCGCACCCAGACCTCCAACCTCCTCCCTCCAGCCATCCACCAAATTCGCGAGCTAGGTACTCCAAAGACCCTGGAATCTGCTCAAACCAACCTATGTCCCCTACCACCCTTACATGCCTCCCAGACTACTCCTGAACCTTTGCCCCCTTGCCCGCTAGCACCCCCTACTCATATTGATCTCGAAACTCTGCACTCCAGAGTGACTAAACTAACCCAGAGCATCCATAGCTTCATTCAGGACCTTATGAACCTCCTTCACTTGGCCGATATCTCCCTTGATAACCTCAAATCACCTCATACCTCCCCCCACTGATCACCGAGCCTCCCAAGCATCCACTTCCGCTACCTCTGAGACATCTTCGCCCGTGCAAACAACCTTGCCACCTCTCAGAGGAGGAATCCCGAGCTCTCGCACTCTCCTACACCTATACCACCACCATTTCTAACCCTCTAGATCTAACAGGAAACGAAATCCTAGCCATCCTCCGAGACCACAACTCTTCCCAAGCCATCGCTTGTCCACTAGACGTGAATCCTGGTCACTCTATCAGCACGGTCACCATTAACCTCAACAGGCCACGTACCCTCCATAGCAGAAGTGTGATGAAAAGCAACCTTGCGCCAGTAGTCCTGTCCGTCCAGACCCCGGACACCATCCCAGACCCCCGTATCTGGTCTCTTAATCAATTGCCTTTCAGCAGTCAAGCATGCAGCTGATATTGCTGACCTCATCCTTAACAAAAACTTAGACCTAGCTAACAGAATCTTGGCTCAGTGAATACTCCTCCCCTTGCCTGGACTTATTAGTCCCTCCCAACTACAATATCACCAGACTGGAAAGACATTCCAACAAGAAAGGAGGAGGCATTGCCTGCATCTATTGATCCTCACTCCTTGTCACTGAACTCTTGGCGGACACCACTGACTCCTGCGAATACCTCGCACTCTCCATTTGCAGCAACTCACTACATCTCTGCAACTTACATATTTTCTACCACCCTCCAGGCTCCAACGACTCTTTTAACGATCAACTCTTGGAAATCATCACAACTAAGACTTCCTCCAATGCCAAAGAGATTTTCCTGGGTGATTTCAATCTGCACTGGAATGACAC
Source organism: Triturus cristatus (assembly GCF_964204655.1). Classification (NCBI taxonomy): domain Eukaryota; kingdom Metazoa; phylum Chordata; class Amphibia; order Caudata; family Salamandridae; genus Triturus; species Triturus cristatus. The sequence continues at coordinate 33,705,398 of NC_140590.1, read as the reverse complement.
TAAAGATCCCCACGTCAACGCTATCAAAGACCTCCTAACTGACCAAGCCCTGACTCAAGCCTGCTCTCAGCCAACTCACTCAAAAGGGGCCATCCTTGACTGGATCATTTCTAAGGAATCCTCAGTCAAGCTCATCTCCATAGACCCATGTGACTGGTCTGACCACCACTCCATCTCCTTCATCTTACCTGGGACCCGCAAGACTAAAACACCGCAACCGGTGATTCCCAAACGCCGGACCAGAGACACTAAGAACCTCAACCTTATGGAACTAGAGGCACGCTGCAAATCTGACCTCCCCCCCCCCCCTGCACATAACCTCGGTCAACGACCTAAATGAGCATTCTCGTCAACTATATCAATCATTCTGGACGACCTTACCCCTCTAAAGCTGAAAAGAACGCAAGTCAAAGACAGGAACCCCTGGTTCACTGGTTCCCTCAACTTGGAGAGGAGATCCCTACGGCAATATGAAACGCATCTTAAACTTCTCTGCAGAAACTCCTAAAACAAGCACATCATCAATTAAAAAAAAGAATATTTCAGATCTGAACTGGGAAATGCCAAGAATAGACCCCGTAAACTCTTTGAACTGGTCAAACACCAATCCAACAAACTGGCTAAAACACCGAAAGAATCCCCCAAATCTCTAATATCGTCAGAGGAATTCTCCTCTTTCTTCGCTGATAAAACCACAGCTTTAGAAATCAAACTCAGTACCGCCTCCTACTCTCAACCCCTTCTGGACCTGCCCCCTTTCTCCACTCCACCCCCTCCGGCCTCTCCTAAAAACCAAGCCCGTTGGACAGACTTCGAATATTACGACGAAGACTCCATCTCCAAAATCCTCTCTACCCTTAACCCTAACAATCACTTTAATGACCCGCTTCCATCCAACTGCCTTGCTGCTGCATCCCAATCCATTGTTCCTTGCTGGACTGCAATAATAAACGCCTCTCTCCAACAGGGCTCGATTCCGGACCCCTTGAAAGCCGGCCAAGTCCTCCCTATTTAAAAAAAACCATCACTGGATCCAACCTCCCCCGACAATTTCAGACCTATATCCAATATCCTGCTACTAGCCAAAGTACTCGAGAAATGTGTACAACAACAACTAAGTCAACACATCAATAACTTCCACCTACTTGATGACTTCCAATCTGGATTCAGACCAGGGCATAGCACTGAAACTACTATGCTCCACATCGTGGTCGATGCCCTCCAAGCCCTAGACCAAGGCAAAACCTGCCTTCTAATCCTCTTAGATCTATTCTCCGCCTTCGACACGGTCAACCATGATAAACTTCTCGAACGCCTCAATCTCAGGATGGGTCTGGATGGTGTGGTCCTAGATTGGTTCAGGTCCTTCCTCCATAATCGATCCCAGAGATTCCTCATCAACGGTAACCTATCAGCTCCCAGCCCGGTCACGGTTGAAGTCCCCCAAGGCTCAACCCTGTCCCCCACCCTCTTTAATCTTTACTTAGAGCCACTCACCGAAGTTCTTCGTACCGCCAACATTTCCTATCATATGTACGTGGACGATACCCAAATATACATCAATATCTCTTCGCTCAAGGAGATCCTCTCCCTGAACGAGACCCTGAAAATGACTGTCCAATGGCTAGGTGCTAACCAACTAAAACTCAACGCAAAAAAAACCGAATTTCTCCTAATCTCCCCTTCTAAAGCCAACCCTGAGATTCAGATGTGGATCAAGGCCATCACAGCCCTAAACTGCCCGCCGACCATTGTGGACTCTGCCAAATCCCTGGGCATAAACCTAGACTATAACCTGAACATGCAGGACCACATCAACTCAATGGCTAAGGCAGCTAGATTCCACCTGAGCTACCTTTGGAAGCTGAAACCTTTCATTAATGCTCCTGACTTAAAAATGGTATTTCAAGCACTAGTCATCTTTAGACTGGAATATGGTTGCTCCACCCTCACTGGTCTACCCAAGAACTCCCTAGTACCCTTAAAAGCTTCCCTCAACACGGCCACCAGACTACTCACCGGCACCAGGAAATTCGACCACATCTCTCCGCATATGAAAGCTCTAAACTGGCTCCCTCTAGAGGCCAGAATTCAGCTGAAACTGGCATGCATCACACACAACGCTATTTACTCAAACTCTCCTGCTTATCTGGCACAAAAAACAAGTGGTATCTGGAGGAAGCCGGAACTCCCGGTCCACCAGAAACCTCTTACTCCAACCCGCCTCTTTTCAGAAAAAAAGAACCTACAATGGGGCCTTCACTGGGGCAGCACCAAGAATCTGGAACTCTTTCCCACCCGCCATCAGAAGAATCCCTTCTCTAGCACGTTTCAAGAAGGAGGCCAAAACTTTCCTCATGAGTAAATTCCTCATCTAATGCCTGCCATGCCTGACCACAAGTCTGATGATTCTAAGACTATCGCCTCTTCCCCAGATCACCAACTCTCCCCGCAGAGAATTTATGGGGCCTTTATTTTCTTTATCTATGATTGCAATCTTACTTTTGTATCCCCATTAACCCCTATGTTCCCTACACCCCTGCCCCTTGCCATCCTTTTGTATAGTACTGTATATTTCTGCACCTTAGACTTTGTTTGTACACCTCTGTATATCCTGTAAAGCGCTCTGATACCCTCGCGGGTCAAGTTCGCGCTCTATAAAACACTAGAATAAAATAAATAAATCTGGAAAGAGATTCCCACCTCTCTGATTCTAAGGTATAGAGCTGACTAGAACCTAAGGAAATTCTTGGCATCTCATATAAAACACTAACTTAAGTTCATACCAACTATAGCTTAAATCAGCACCTACTTCCTACCTCGCACTACAAGTTAGGTACACTGGGGTAGAACTATTTAGAAGCACCAGATGAGTATCCACTTTTAGCCTGTGTATTTATGTGTATGTATATAGATATAGGTCATAGCTAAAAGACAATGCTGGTGCAGTTTTACTTCTTCTTACTGCTGACGCTGTGCATATTATATCTTGCTTACGGTCTAATGATCGTGACAGCTCTGAGTTAGCTGGCACACAAGTAATTACGTTTAATATACTCGATAGGAGCATACTGACCTCAGTCCTATGCACAGAACTATAGTGTATATTATTCCAATGCGCAGAGCCTATAAGGGAAATAGGAACTACCCTGCATGGCGCCCAACGGTTTGGTAAGGCACTAGTTTAATGCTAGATACTGAAGTAACTCAGTCGTGCATTTCTCAGAGACCCCTACTCATAATACTCCATAAAACGTCTGGAGTGGGTAGGGATAATATCCGCCATAGCTGAGTAGGACGAAAATCCTATGTATTAGCTGTTTGGTTTGTTCAACTTTGAAGGATACAGTGTTCCAAAATATTGTGCACCTTATCTTTGTTTCCTTGAAACTTGTTCTGCATTTTTCAAAAAACAATGTCCCAGAACGGGGATAATACAGAGGCTGCGGCTGACCAAGTCGTAGCAGCCTTTAATACTACAGGTTTAAATGAAACTGATGAGGGTGTCATAAACATCCATCCAAATTTAAGGAGAGCCATCACTCTAAAACTTATAAAACATGGCCTAACACCAAGACATGGTAGAGCAGTTTTGTAATAGTGGCACATGAAACTTTTCAGACAGAGGTATTCTATTCATGTATTACAATCCCAGAATCAAATCCAGTAACACACGTGTTTCACTTTCTCAAAGAAGATGAACCACCTGAGGAATATATTCCCTTCGAGGATATTGAAATTCCACTCACATACCAGGAGCATCAGCTCTGGTTTAAAGGCGCCCTAAAACATTACAATCAAATAACCAGGCTTGGTCCACTAGGTAGAGCATGAGCAACATGGCCGATTTTAGCCAGCTACACACCTCATCCTGACATCGAAGAGATGTCAGACGAGGAATTACTCATTCAACTCAAAGAGCTAATAAACATTTACAGACAATTAGTCCAATATGTTATGTGGACTTTCACAGTCCAACCACCATTAACCATTCCAACTCAAACCCCCCACCAGGGGAATACACTAAAAATTACTCCACAGACTTTACACGTAGTAATGGGTAAACTGCCCACAAAACGTGAACAACTTCCATTCTGGATAGCTCAAAAATTACTCGAAATGAAGCAGTATTTCCTAATACTAGTCCTCATGAAAAACACAGAATTCTAACAATCTGTTTACCATTGGGTATCACACCACATCTGAAAGACTGCACCACTTGGGGCACTGTCTTTGCTGCCATCTATACACAAGACACACAATTGATGGACGGAATGCAGAACAAATCAAAACATTCACCCCCAGTTAAGAGATCTGGGTTAAATCCATTATTCTTTTGCTCACCATGCCACCCCAGTTTATACCTGGCTATATGCAAATCAGTCTTGACCCTGTGCCTCATGGGAACAGTCCAGCCCGAACTGCCAAGCCAGGTCCTTCCTGGACCAGAAACAAGCATCCTAGGACCGGTTTCGGGGTTTCACCCCTGTTCAGCCAGGATAACTTGATTCCAGTGGCACAGTGAGCCCAGGACTCACGTCTGAGCATACCTGGCGCACTTAGGGCGAGAAAGCAAAAGACACACAATTGATGAACGGAAAGCAGAACAAATCAAAACATTCACCCCCAGTCAAGAGATCTGGGTTACATCCATCATTCTTTTGCTCACCATGCCACCCCAGTTTAGATCTGGCTAAATGCAAATCAGTCTTTACCCTGTGCCTCATGGGAACAGTCCAGCCCGAACTGCCAAGCCGGGACCCTCCTGGACCGGAAACAAGTATCCTAGGACCGGTTTCGGGGTTTCACCCCTCTTCAGCCAAGATAGCTGGCCACCACAATTTGTCATGGAGTGCCCACATGGCAAAGACATCATTACGCCAGCCTTCTCCAACCATGTTCCAGTACATCTAAAAAATGCTTATGCCAGGAAATGGGCAGTTGCCCAAGCTCCAGCATTATATAAAAATCCTGTTGGATGGGATGAGGACTCACCTCACCATAAAATCCAATTAAAAACTCAACCAAATGCACAAAGGCAGTACCCTATTAAGCAAGAAGCTAAAAAACAGGTCAGGGAGATCTTAGATCAACTTGAAAAGCAAGGGGTGATTGAATCATGCACCTCATCAATAAACAATCCTTTGTTTCCTGTTTAAAACCAGACAACACATATCATATAGTTTTGGATTACAGACACCTGAACACTTGTTCTAAAACATTTGCAGTGCAAAATGCACACAGTACAGCATTAATGAATAATATTGTGCGTAAAAAATATAAAACCACATTGGATATTTCAAATGGTTTCTTTTGTCAAAATATAGCACCTGAAAGTAGATACTTGACAGCTTTCTCAATAAAGGGGACCCATCATCCCTTTTGTCGACTCCCACAAGGGTTCAAGAACAGCCCGGGGTTATTCTCAGCAAGAGTAACAGAGCTACTACAAATTTATGATGATGAGGCATTGTCATATGTCGATGACATATACTCAACAGACGATGACATGGATAGTCACTTGAATAGGGTAAACACCATAATATTAGGATTTGCCTCTGAGGGCTACAAATTCAATTTAAAAAATCAAGAATTACCCATCTCAATGTCCTTTTTCTAGGATATGAACTTTCAAGTGAAGGCAAAAGCGTGGCAGCAAACTTTTTAGAGAAATGTGTGCTACTCCAACCTCCAAAAATGCAGAAAAACTTACAGTCGGTTCTAGGTTTCCTGAATTTTGGAAGAACTTAGGGGCCGATTCACAGAACTAACTTAAGACAAAATCCTACACTTACTACTTTTGGTATTCACGGAAGTTAGGATTTTGTCTTAAGACAAACTTAAGACAGACTTAAGACAGACTTAAGACAGACTTAAGACAAACTTAAGACAGACTTAAGATGGACTTAAGACAGACTTAAGACAGACTTAAGACAAACTTAAGACAAAATCCTAACTTAAGTCTGTCTTAAGTCTGTCTTAAGTCTGTCTTAAGTTTGTCTTAAGTCTGTCTTAAGTCTGTTTTAAGTCTGTCTTAAGTTTGTCTTAAGACAAACTTAAGACAAAATCCTAGGGCCTGATTCACAGAACTAGCTTGAGACAAAATCCTAAACTTACTACCATTTTCGTATTCACAGAAGGCACTTACTCATTTTGGTATTCACAGAAGACACTTACTCACTTCGGTATTCACAGAAGTTAGGAGTCCTAACTTTAGGACTCCTAAAAGCCTTCTGTGAATACCGAAAGTCTTACAATTAGGACTCCTAACTTTACTACTACTAAACTGAGAAAAATCCTAATTTTACGGCTTTCGGTATTCACAGAAGGCATTTAGGAGTCCTAAAGTTAGGAGTCCTAACTTTACTACTACTAAATTGAGAAAAATCCTAATTTTAAGACATTCGGTATTCACAGAAGGCATTTAGGAGTCCTAAAGTTAGGAGTCCTAACTATACTACTACTAAACTGAGAAAAATCCTAATTTTAAGACTTTCGGTATTCACAGAAGGCATTTAGGAGTCCTAAAGTTAAGACTCCTAACTTCTGTGAATACCGAAATGAGTAAGTGCCTTCTGTGAATACCAAAATGGTAGTAAGTTTAGGATTTTGTCTTAAGTTAGTTCTGTGAATCGGGCCCCTAACTTCTGTGAATACCAAAAGTAGTAAGTTTAGGATTTTGTCTTAAGTTAGTTCTGTGAATCTTCCCTAACATTCTAAATTACGCAGAAAGGGTTAAACCTCTCTAAGAATTACTCAAACAAGATTTCAAACAAAAAGATTGGACACAGGAACACACAAACATCCTGCGTTCAATACAAGCTGACATGTTAGCAACAAACCACTTACAAACACGTGTGAATACACGTAACTTAGTGATCCGAATAATACCGGGTCAATGCGGATTCACCTACTTAACGTTTAATCAAGGTGAAAAAGTACCGATTGCATACAAAGTCCATTTGTACACACAAGCGGAAATGCGCTTCACTTTAACAGAAAAAATTCTGACAGCAGTTCAAACCGCTGTAGCAAAAGAAAGAGCTCTAGCCCAGGGGAAACGCATTATTGTCGTGACTCCGGTACCAGCCTTAGAGGCGGTTACAAAAGCGAGCATTCCGAATGCAAAAGCTTTACATCCAAGATTGATACAATGGGTTAATTCTCTTGCTGCAACAGATGTTGAATATGTTTTTGATCCTTATTTGAAAACTCAAGTATTCCTGCAATATGAACATGAATGCCCTCTGCCTATTGAGATTCTCCCTCTAGACCAGTACGAATTTATAATTTCTACTGACGGTTCAGCTCAACCCGCTACTGGGAGTAAGCAAGCTTACAGTGCAGCATGCGCGATTGTTAAAGGTCATATGCGCTATGATAAATTCCGACCAATGGTTACAAAAACACAGTCTCTAGGAGACTGTACAGCTCAGCGAGTTGAACTACAAGCTTTCAAATTGGCACTTGAAAATACGGATCGCGAATTCCCCACCCTAATAGTGTGCAATTCCTTTTACTGTGTACAAACATATAATGAATATTTACAGAATTGGCTTCAAAATGGTTTCAAAGATGCAAAAGGTGGCACAATCAAGCATTAGTAGTAGTTCAGTTGAGAGACGGACTACAAAACACTCACGTGATACACACGCTGAGTCATTAACGTGATGGCGTTCACATTGCAGGGAATTAATTGGCTGACGAAGCCGCGAAGGGGGCTGTGCAGACGGCTTCCGGAGCTGCGATCACTCGTTCAAAAACGAAAATAGACAGTGAGATATTGTTGCCTGTCAATGCTTTAAGCAAAGGCAGTGGCGCAGCCATACCTAAAAAGTATCCACTCAAATACTCATACATAATTGATGCGAACAATGTTCCATTTGCTCGAATCCCTGGAGTGGGGGATAGGGTAATTCCAAACATGCAACGTAGATTAGGACTAATCCTAGCAGCACATGAAGGGATAGCCTCTGTCCATGCAGGTGTTTCTGCCACAGCATTGTTATTAAAACAGAGATACTGGTGGCCTGGCATTAGGAAATAGACCAAAAACTATGTTTTTGGAATGTGAAATATGCCAGAAGATGAAAGTCTCTACAGTGAAAAGTCCTGCGCAGACGCCCCTGTTAATTTTAGAGAAACCATGAGTTTGTGTTTACCTGGATCACTGCAGTGCCTTGCAAAGGGATGGTAACTATAAATATATCATGGTTGCAGTGGATTCGTGCTCAAGGTTCCTATGGATGTGGCCTCAGTGCTCGGCTGACGCTCGAACTGTTATAAAAGATTTGTGAGTCTTTATAGGCACATACGCAATTGGCACGCTACACTCTGACCAGGGCCCTGCGTTTAGCTCTCGAGCTTACAAAGAAGCCATGGCCAGTTTGGGCGTTGCATTGCGGTACTCTTCTCCATTCCATCCTGAGGGAAATTCTGTTGTGGAAAGAAAAAACCGGGACATAAAGCGGTCTATAACAGCCAGAGTATTAGGTACGGGTGACGGGTGGGTCAAACATCTTTATGGGGTCCAATGCTCTTTAAACAATTTGCCAAGAAGTTCTCTAGGGGGAATCACTCCATATGAGGTCCTATTTGGGACAAGAATGTGGGTCTCAGATCCAGAATGTGCAGGCACAGTTGTGGAAAGTAAACCTTTTGATATCAAAGATCGTTTGGCTGTTTTACAGGACTTAAATGAATTAAGAACAAAACAAAACAACGTCTCCCTGACGCCAACCACCACTGGGGAAAAAAAAGCCGTCCCAGCAAGGCCTGTCTGGATCCCAAGAGAAAACTCTTGCGGTACTCGACAATGGGTTAACGACTCTGTCATCCAGGATATATTCATTGGGCAACATTGTATCCTCAGCAATAGACATTGTGGAACAAGATTTGGTCCAGTTGCGACAAGGCCAGTCTCACTTACGTTCTATCCTGTCATTTGGCTGTATGCTACAAAACTTGCATGCAGGCTATGTGCCTTAGTGTTTCATCAACACGTCTTCTCTGTTCTCAGAATACAATCTCACTGATAAACAGATCAAACTGGCACAAAGGGGAGCTAAGTATACAATGCTGAGCATTGAAAAACTGGAAAAAATGCCATTCACGGCAGCAGAAAAAACAGCCACTGAATGAATCATACATGGCAAAATAACTCTGCCTGTTACAACTTTCCATTTTCAGTATTGCCTCAAATACATACCAGCGGGCAAATATGAAAGGTAGGGTAACGAATACATCAAGACATCCTGGGATTTACCTTACACACACAGATGTTGGAGTGGGGGGCGTGAAGTGTTTATTAGCGGTACACACTGTGAAAATGCACTGAGCGGTTCACTCATATGTCGGAAAATTAGTTTACACGTGGCCTGTAGCGGTTTCATTTCAAATTTATCCTGCCACCTTCAAGGTTCACCAGCCGCTGTGATTAATCCAACGTTTGGACAACTTTCAAATGGGAGTTACCTCATGTTGAATGATCAGAGCTGTTGTGGCATGTTGCCAGGTATCCCATATCTAGTAACAGTTACTTCCAGGGTCACTTACTGTATGCAAGTCTTGTTTCCCCAAATAGACACAGTCAGGGAGTCGCCTTTATGGCCTTCACTGAACATCTCTTGATCCTCTAAGCAGAATGAAAGCCATTCTTTGCAGAAAACTGTGCCTTTGACCTCTGCTAAAGAAACCTATGATGTACAAATTGCAAGGACTTTGGCTGAGATACAGGCTCTTTTACGTACCAACTGCCCTACACATTTCACGGAAATGTTGGGACGTATCTTAAACATGTCTGATACGAGCGGTATTGTGCATGTATTTAAGACCATATGTTCATGACTGTTAACACCTTTTCAAGCAGTCCTCGGAATCATTCCAAACTTTATGCACACGGTGTTTGTTGGTCTGCCGCTTCTTTTAGCACTCATTGCAGGAAATCCTATTTTTGTTCCTCCTGCTACGCTATCACAAGCCAATCCACCAGTGTCACTCCCAGCAATTTGGAGAAAGTGCTCCTATAGAGGAGGTGTCGTGAGCGCATAGTACAACTACCGGATTTACCTCGTCTACGAGAACTGAACGCCACATGGTTTCTGTCATTCAGACCAATATGGCAGGATTACATCTTACCTGTTCTGCGCTGCCTGCTTTGCGGTGAAGAATGCGTGCTAGCTAATGTGGGGGAACAAACCTGCACGCATCGCACAACGCAAGCTCAACAAAGGGTGGTATGATGGGAGCATTGCACTGCCGGACGTCCAGCTATATTATTGGGCAGCGCATTTGAAAGTCATTAATTAATGGGTGCATGCTCCACAGGCGAATCCTGCCTATAAGGCAGATAGATATGGGCTTGGAGCTGAAGGCATGATGTTTGCACTTTACAACAGAAAGCGCACGCCGATTCTACTCGGACCCACTAGGCAGACGATTGACATCTGGCATGTAGCCCATGCTAAAATGGGATGGGCAGGAAAGATAACACAACTCACCCCTCTATGGATGACACAGCGGCTGGGCGTCATGAGACAATGCAAGGGCTTTGACAAATGGGATGCAATTGGAATATCAACAGTGGGTGATATGTGGCATAAGGGAGGAATAGCCACGTTCGAGCATCTCCGGGCGCAATACGATCTGGCGCCCTCTGAACGCTTTAGATACCTGCAGATCAGACATGCGCTACAGGCGGCCCTACCACCCGGCACAGAGGTCCCTGAGGCCATCTCTTTCACATATAGAAAGCTAGTGAACAATCTCTCGGACCCTCACGGGGCACTCAGGGGAAAATGGTCACGAGATGTGGGCGATTTCGACGACTATGAATGGCGAGAGGCGCTAGCCTCACCACGGGAGGTGGGGATACCGTCTAGACTTAAACTTGTGCAACTAAAAATCCTACATAGAACTTATTACACTAGATATATCCTGCACACAATAGGGTCAGCACCACATCCGTACTGCCTGAGACGCTGCGGGGAGGAGGGTACTTTCCTTCATACCTTGTGGGAATGTCCCAAGATAATGGAATACTGGGTAAAAGTGATGAGGACCATATCACAAGTGTTGGAGATATCGCTGGCGCCCGAGCCCAGAAGATGCATTTTAGATGTATGGGAACCGAATGATCTTATGCGCCCAGCACAGGAATGGGTAACAACGGTGGCAAAACGCAACATCGCACAAAAGCGGGGTGCGAAAGAGACACCGTCACTTGTCGACTGGTGTGGGGATCTCGATTTGGCCATGGTGGCAGAGAAAGCAGTGTTTGTAAATCGTGGCTGCCCGGGGAAATGGAACAAGATATGGGGGGCCTGGAATAAGTACAGGGGATACATTTGTGAACCCCCCGACATCAGAGTAGAGGAGAACTCAGATACTGAAAACGGAGGGGTGATGGAAATGTAATGTGAAGACAGTTCTCAATTTACGGAAATGTTTATGATTTTATAACACCAAGTGCCATAATGTTCAACAATGCAAAGGTAATGATTATATGTATTTGCTTAAATGTATTAGAAATGTCTATGCCTTGAACATGAAAATAATAAAAACAGTTTTCAAAAAAAAAAAAAAAAAAGAATGCGTGCTAGACATATGTCTGACACTTCCATCAGTCATGCCTACGGATATCGATACTCTGCTGCTTAAATGTATTAGAAACGTCTATGCCTTGAACATGAAAATAATAAAAACAGTTTTCAAAAAAAAAGAAAAAAGAATGCGTGCTAGACATATGTCTGACACTTCCATCAGTCATGCCTACGGATATCGATACTCTGCTGGACCCTATAACGGCCCATGCTCTGTGTTGTCCCCAGCGGCTACCAATCCTGATGACAGCATTCATTGTGAACTCACAGATGCGACATGCTTTTGCTGAGGTACAAGACGGATCAACAGGCGCACAGGTAACATCAAATACTGCTACTGACGATATTTCACATCTATATGCAGTTAATCTTCTAAACGAGGTATTTCACCTGCCACCAATATTGGTGGACGTCTTCTTGTCTACATGATTGGAGGATTACATGTCCTCTCCGACACCTTCCACTGACTTTTGATTTGGCTCACATTGTACCAGACAATCACTGAATTTGGCCTTCATTTTTCAAAAAACAAAAGACAAAGCTTGGAACTTTTCATTTTTTCGCTTTATTGTTGTTCTTTTTTGGCTCATGGATTCTGCTAATAGTAGAACTAATTATAGAGAGTAGATTTCCTTGAACACTTCCAGGGACACGTTGTCATCCTATATTTCTTTAACACCAATGTAATCATGACATGAAATGGTTTGTTTTTCCTTTCTGTACCATTGAACCATTTCATTGTATGTATATTTGTATATATTTGTGCTCATTCATTTAGCGATCGATGTAATATGTTTTGCTTAGAATGAGACTTGCTTTAATTATGTACAACACTATTGCATTTTAATGCATAGCCACTGTTTTTAGAGATGGTTTTTATGCTTTTAGATATGTTTTTAGTAAATCATGTGATACTCTATTTTACATATTTATTTATTTATCATTTAGTAATGTCATTTTATCGAAAGTTGAGTGGGTGTTGTGTGTCGCTTTAGATACCCATATATAGGTCTATTGAATCATGTCCTTATATAGGCACAATTCGACTTGTCCTTATTTAGGCATAATATTCCAGTCCTTATTTAGGCATTGGCCATGCGGATCCAAATACAGGCATGGTCACCTACATCCGTCCATCCCACGTCACAACGAGTTCTTAGAAACCAGACCCTCAAGCCGTTGGGATTTTCCCTTCTTGGATTATTGATTTCTCCAAGAACTCATCTATTATGCATGAGCTACTATTCCTTAGGGGTTCATTCATGACGTCTTCCTCTGCCCGACTTTCCGTCAATGCTAGCATTCCTAGACACCTTCCAGGTATAAATATACCTTCACTTGCCCTGGCAAATCGCGGCACGGCACAGCTCGGCTATACGGCTCGCCACGGCAAGTCCTGAAGGAGTTTGAGTCCCCGCCTGACGCACTGAACAGACGCTGTCCTCCCTGCACGCAGAGCTTCCAGCTTCCAGTGTTCCAACTCCCCTAGCGGTGTGTTGGAGTTCGAGATCTGGAAAGAGATTCCCACCTCTCTCATTCTAAGGTATGGAGCTGACTAAAACCTAAGGACATTTTTGGTATCTCATATAATATACTAACTTAAGTTCATACCAACTATAGCTTAAATCAGCACCTACTTCCTACCTCGCACTACATTCAAGTTAGGTACACTGGGGTAGAATTATTTAGAAGCACCAGATGAGTATCCACTTTTAGCCTGTGTATTTATGTGTATGTATATAGATATACGTCACAGCTAAAAGACAATGCTGTTGCAGTTTTACTTCTTCTTACTGCTGACCCTGTGCATATTATATCTTGCTTTCTGTCTAATGATCGTGACAGCTCATATCTCTTACACAGGAACTAAGACTGTTCAATAAATCCTTTTTTATTGAAAACGCCCGTCTTCCTATTTTCTGTGTAACTGCGAAGAAACTAAAAATGCACGATTGACTCAGTGAAACTGTTATCTATTGTTTCCACGATTCTGAGACACGCTCCGATTCTGAATGGAAACAAAGTTGTCATGTTTATGCGGTTGTCAGAAACTAATCCCTTATTGTTCATTCGAGAAGTTTCTAGTGACCTCTGAGTTAGCTGGCACACAAGTAATTAAGTTTAATATACTCTATAGGAGCATACTGACCTCAGTCCTATGCACAGAACTATTGTGTATATTATTCCAATGCTCAGAGCCTATAAGGGAAATAGGAACTACACTACACTCTCCTCCGCCCTCGCCGTCCTCTTCCTGGCCTCTGTGGAAGCAGAATGCACCTAGGCTCCCCTGAGCTAATGCAGCATTGTGATTGGTCTGAGCGCCGTGGTTGGGCGCTCAGCCAGGGAATGGAACCCTGGGCAAGTTCTCCACTCAGGCTGTATTGAAACCTGGGTGGAGAACATGCAAAGTGCGCAAACTCATGTTTTCCCTCTGTAGGTTACTTAGTGTTCTTGTGTCTCTTGTCTCTTGTCACTGTCGATCCATGTACTCATGTGTTCTCTGAACCACTTCAGATACCGGTGTGTCATTTTGTGTACTCGTGTTTCCTCTCTCTGTGTCATTACATGTGCTCAAACTCCTCTCTCTCTCTGTCACTCTGTGTGTGTATCTCTCCTCCCTAGTATCACCCCTCCCCATGTCAGTTTGTGTGCTAGTATGTTCTCTCTCTCTCTCTCTGTCACTCCAGCCAGGTCTCCAGCAGGGACAAGTCTTCTCTAGTCAGCTGGGCCATCTTGAAGTCCGACGTCCTTCTGCATTTTATGTCCCCAAGGCAGGTAAACAGATGGCCAAACACTTGGCCCTTGGAGGGTAGGTCCAGTCCCTGGATGCCAGTATGATTTAGGGGTCCTTGTGTCCTTGTGTGAGTCATCTTGCTCCAGTAGGTGTCAGGAGTCAGAAGTCAGGACTCTTCTTCCAGCTGGACCTTCTTCTTCAGATAACATCTTCCCAAGTCGAGGAGTGGTCTGAGGAGGTGGTGGTTGAGGTACCAGATGTATCCGTTGCACCAGCCAATGATCAGAGAAAGTTTATCATCCAATCCGAGCAATTCTATTGCAGTCCTCCCACCTCTTTATGCACTACTTCCTCTCCGCCTTACTGTAAAATTACCCAAGAAGCCCTGTTTCAACATGGCAGCCCCCTGCTGCCACCAGGCAGGCCTGTCTTCAGCTTCTTGGCCACTCCCCTACCTGATAGGGTCAAAGCTGGTTTTCACTCTGTCGTACCTGTTGGCTCGCATCATCATTAGCCCATGTGTTGTTCTCGTGCCGCTTTAGAGTCTGTGCACGCGTGGCTGTACATGCTGCACTCTAGAGAGGCTCAGGGCACGGTGAGCTCCTGCACAGAACAGTACTGTTTTAAAAGGTATGTTTTGCGTGCTATGTTGTTTATATGCATACGCCAGTAATCTGATTTATGTTTTGTTTTGAAACCTGTTGGAGCTTACTTAACGTGGCTTGTGAGTCGATTGAGGCAGTTTTCCCTGGCTCACTGAGGCGCAAGTTGAACAGACTGTGGGCTCATTTACACTTGGAAATTAATGGAGAAGTATTTCATTCTACCTCGATGTGCATGCTAGCTCCTTCATGCTTGTTCACTTGCAACACCCTCCTCCTGTGGCTGGAGCATGACTGTCTGGAAGGGTCCTGGGTATGACCAGGAGAATGCCTCCCTGGCATCTCCAAGTCACGTGAAGTAATGCTGGTGCCCGCTGCCAGCTGAATCGTCAGCCGTCAACACCCATTGGCCTTTCCTTGGTGCACAGTTAAGGCTTTGTCCTCTGAACCGGAGTCGCAAACTCTCCCAGCCGAGGGCGTTTATTTTAGCTCTGGAGTTGTGAAGAGTGGCAGAACTGGTTTTAAGCAGCGTTCAAGCTTAAGGATACATTACTCATCTCCATTCAATAACCTTAGTTGTTAACTAATTGTAGTTAAATAGAACAGTTTTTGTATTTAAGTTAATTCAATATTTTGCCATACATATATAACACAAGTACTAACACTAAAATTCACAGAATTCACAGATGTATTGAATTAAACCTAATTTTTATATCTATATATATACATTGTACCAGGATATATGTGATCACTTAGAAAGTACCGTATGGTATCAGCGATATTGCTTTAAACTGGATTAGGTTGATAAAGAAATTATACTATTTAGAGTATTTCTTGCCATTAACTGGAGACCTTTGTGGTGACTGTGTATATATATTTATATATTACATAAGACAATTCAATGCCCTTAAGCACTTCTTTTATGTCTATTGTTGGTCAGGTGTGATGGTATTGGAAATCCTATTGGTTACTGCACTATTTAAGGAATCTAATCGGTCAAGCGCGTCATGTGATCAAGACCGCAGCAACGCGGTCGAAACGCATCAGGCGGAGCACTCGCTACCTTATTTTTAATATGGACTAATTTGGCAATAAAAAGCACAGCATCTTCAATCCACATTGTGGTCTGTACCTGTTTGTGTTGCTGAGGAAGAAGGCGACATGTGGATTTTGTGTAACAGAATGTATAGGTGTATGAATACATATGATGAGTGAGTGCATGTATGAGTGACTGTATAGGACTGTTGGTGAATGAGTGGATGTGTATGTGGATCTTACAATTACTGAATAGGTTGTTGTAACTGGTATTGGTATGTCCATTGTTTTGAAAATGTTAATTTCTATTTTTGAATGTGTGTATGAAAGGTTATATTAGGGGGAGAGGAGGTCTGCCACTCTATCACAAGGATGATGTCATCAGTGATGTCATGAGTGATGTCACTGACCATGTCATGAGTGATGTAATATGTGACGTCATCAGCAGTGCATTGCGCGCGCGCGAGTTATAATTAGCTGAACTAACTATAACGGGGGAATTTCTATGGTTTTGTACGAGTGAAAAGTCCAGCTAACTATATCGCCCCTGAAACCTATGGTTTTTCAGTGAATTTCTAAGGTTTTTTAAATGCTAATTTCTAACTATGCCTACAGAGATAGGACATGTGAAGAAAGAAGGAAAGACGCACAGAAAGAAAAAAAAGAAATGCAGAAAGAAGCAACAGAAGTCCTCAAAGTGCAGGAAGAAATATAACGTGCAGAAAGAACAAACAGAAGAGCAGAAAGAAGCCTTCTTGCAAAATCATCCTGTACCCTCAACTTTTTCAGACGGATACTGGTGGTAACTGAGTCTGACTAACCAGTCCTAGAGCCAGTGCTATGTTAAAAGACACTCAGAATACAGTGAAAACACCTACATACACTAGGGCACACTATGCGTTGGGGTCCCCCTGTGATTAGCATGACCTCCTCTGTAAGCCCCTAGTATATAATAGGGCAGGGGATTAAAACTACCTCTTAAAATGCACCACAGGGCGTGTTTGAACACGTCACCTCATGCCCCGTCCCCTCCCTTCCCCACTGTGTAAACACACCCTGTAGCCATTTTAAGTTGGGAGATTAAGTCCCCTTAAATCCTGAGGGTCCCTAGGGTCCAACTAGACCACTAGGTACCTCCAGTAAGCACCACAGAGCTGCGTTGCAGAGAGGTGTAAAAAGTGGCACGGCCTGCACCACCTCTCTGCAACGCAGAGCAGTGGTGCTTACTGGAAGCACCTGGTGGGCTAGTTGGACCCCAGGGTCCCTCAGGATTGAAAGGGAATTATTTCCCCAACTTAAAAACGCGCCACAGGGAGTGTTTGCACACGTCACCTCAGGCCCCGTCCCCTCCCTTCACCACTGTGTAAACACGCTCTGTGGCCGTTTTGAGTGGAGAGATTAAGTCCCCTTGAATCTGAGGGTCCCTAGGGTCAAACTAGCCCACTAGGTACCTCCAGTCAGCACCACAGAGCTGCGTTGCATGGAGGTGTAAAAAGTGGCGTGGCCTCAGAACACCTGTCTGCAACGCAGCTCCCTGGCGCATACTGGAGATACCTGTTGGGCTAGTTGGCCCTCAGGGACCCTCAGTATTGAAGGGGAATTAATTCCTCAACTTACAACTGGCCAGGGGGCGCCTTTGCAGAGTGCTGCAAGAAGGGGGCATGGCCTCCGGCGCGATGCCGGTCTTTTATTTATTTATTTTTAAGAAGGAGGGCTGTGTGGCCCCCTTTCTTTTTCTAATTTATTAGCCATGGGGACCCCATCCCCCAGAGCCTGCACCCGAATTTTTTGTTGTTGAAATAAATTAATTTGGCCCTCCCAAGGCCTTAATCGGCCCCGGGGACCCCAACCCCCGGGTCATGGCCTTTTTTTTTTTTTTTTTTTTTATTCTTTAGGAGGGGGGCTGTGTTGCTGGACAAACCGTATGTACCTATCACCATGACGATTTGCGTGATATTCATTAAAAGGCGACTATGCATACAATGAATCCACATAGAATGTATTCACACCGCTAGTGAAGCTCTGACATGTCTGACACCCTACCGTGCCTAATCCCGGCGCCCCCGCTGGTGGGTACTCTCCAAGTAGACACCCTTGTCGTTTATTTATACAAACATGGGCAGCTATTGACGGGCACATTTAATACACATGCACACCAAGCCATTCAAAGGGGATTCGACAAAAATTCGACCAAACTATGCAAGAAACCCCCTCACGGTTAATAAAACACACATCCACCGCCGGATGTGTAATACTTTTTATTTTACTCTCTGGAAAGGAGACAAACCTCACTTGAGAGTCACAGCGTGCTCCTGGCTGAGCCCAATGCTGTGCCCAATGAGTGTTCTGCCACTCCCCCCCACCTGCCTAGCCTTGTCAGATGACTGTAACCTGTCCCTGCTACGTCCACCCTGCCTGTCCACATGCCATGCCCCTATCCCCTTCCTCCTGTCCTTCATGGTCCATTTTACTGCCACATCCTTCTGCCCTCCCTGGTCTGTTGTGCTGCAACTGCTCCTCCTGCCTGCCCCGCGCGGTCTGTTGTGAGGCCCCTTTCCCTGAACTCTCTTGTCTGTGCCCAGGTCCTGACCCTCCCTTCTATCCTCCATGGTCCTTTGTGCATGCCCCTACACCCTCCTTCTTGCCCATCATAGCCATTGTGCTGCCACTAACCCTCCCGCTTGCCATGCATGGTCTTCTGTGCTGCCATGGCCCCTCCCACCTTCCCTGTGTGGTCAGCTAGCTGCTCCTGACCCCCTCCCACCTTCCCTCCATGGTCTGTGTGTATGCCATCAGTCTCACTGTTGCTCTCCATGGTGTGTCTTGTTTCTAGTGCCCATCCTGCCTGACCTCCATGGTCATCTTGCTGCTCCTGCCCTGCCCCCTTGCCCCCAGCCCTCTGTTTCCATGTGCAGACCTCTATTCCCTCTTTCCTGGCTTGTCGGTTCCATTGTAATGCCCCTGATTCGTCCCTCCTGCCCTTTATGGTCTGTTATGCTGCAGCTTTCTCTCTTGTCTGTTCATTATGGTCAGCTAGCTACCATTGCCTCTTTCCCCTCTGTTGTCTGTTGTCCATGTGCATGGTCCCTATTGCTTTCTATGGATTGTTGTGCTGCACTCCCGTCCCGCATGCCCTGTGTGGTGTATTGTGCTGCTGCAAACCCTGATGCCTGCCCTGTAGGGTCAGTTTGGTGCACCTCTCAATGTCCCTCCTGTCCTCTGTTATCCGAGTCCATGTCCCTACCCCAATTCCTCCTGCCTACCATGATCCAATGTACCATACTTGCGAACATTTTGAACTTGGTAAGAGGGAGATTTTGAAATAAAACTGGGGTATTTATTTTCCCCTTTGAGTTACATTGAAAAAGAGAAGATTGTAGACAGGAACCAGATCAAGTAAAGCCCATTTGAGCTTAAAAACATTGGACGTTTCCTGGCTGAAACGGGTCTGTTGGCATGTATGGTTGTATGACCACTGCCTCTTCCTTCTGCCCACAATGGTCTATTACATCACCACAGCCTCTCTTGCCAGTCCTGTATTGTTGGTTTGTAGCCCATGCCCCCCTTTCCACTGCCCTCCATAGTCTGTTGTGCTGCCACTGCCCTTCCTGCCTGCCTAGTGTGGTCAAATTGTTGCCTCTGCACTCTCCTACCTGCCTTCAATTTTCAGAGTCCGTGCCCCTGGCCTCTCTCAACAGTATCCCAATGAACAACTAGATTGCTACCATTCTATATTTATTACAAAAGTGTGGAACGCCTGACGTCATCTTGATGTAATCAAAACTGTAATGCCTAGAGCATTTCCTTTAGAAATTACATATATGAGATGGTCTTATTTGCATCAAAATTATGGTTAGTGCTCTAAAAAACTAAAATGAGGACATATTTTCTGAGTTTTCAAATAGCGACAAAGAACTTTTAAATTATTTGTAATCTTAGTTTTTTTATCCAGTTGACCACTTGATTAAATGTTGCATCCAAGGGGAGAGGGTGTGGTGTTACTTCCAGAGCGGCAGACTTTGCAACTGGGGAACCAGGTTGGAGTTTCTGCTTCAGCACAACATTCTGTGATTCTGGTCAAATCACTTAATCTCCCCATGTCTACAACCAAAATGAATTTGATCTTGTGTGATGTAACCAATGCTCATGTAAAGCACTCCAATACCTGACAAGTCTGCACTATATAAAACTGCAAATACACAAAAAATAGGTGTTTTACACACTTCTGTCATTGGGCTACATTTGGGCTAAATTTGGGTGATATTTGGGCTACATTTGGGCTTCATTTGGGCTCTTTTGTCTCTGGTGGCCATTTTAGGAGATTTATTTGTTATGAAGTTTCCTAATTTCCTCATTTACTGCAGTCTCCTCAGTAGGAAATGCTTTCAGTTTTTTACTTTGATTCCATCAAGAAGGTATTCAGATATGTCACACATTTGCCATAAATTCTGAATGTTAGCACTCTAGTTGCTCATTAGATCACTGTAGTAAAGCTACTGCTCACCAGGCAAATCTGCTGCTGGTATTGAAAGTGCATGTTTCAGTCTGCATGTCAGAATTTTTTTATGAAATAAAAGAGGAATTCAGAAGTCAAAATGTGTTTTTCTTTCTGCAGCACTAATCATAATTTATATGGCAAAATGAACCCCCTAATTTTGTTCCTTTGTAAATTAAATGTTTTAAGTGTTACAACTTTATTCCAATCAAGATGGCTTCAGGTGTGCCATACTTTTGTCATAAGTAAGACTGTTAGCGCTCTAGTTGTTCTTTAGAACACTCTGGGAAGCTGCAGTAGAACACAAAGGAATCAACTGACAGTCTCTGCCCTTGTTGGATGTACATGTTTTACTGAGAATGTCAGACTTCATTCTCACATGACTGAGAAAGATAATGTGAATTTACAGAAAAGATGCTCTCAGTTTAGCTTATAGATCACCTTCCAAACCTCTGTGGGAAAAGCATGAGAAAATAGTTTTCTCTAAAACATGGTTCATGATATCACAGCAGAAGGCTTTTTCACATGGTAAAATCACCTTAGAACACACCACAATTCCTTAAATGAGTATGGTACCATCAACAAATGATTTATAATGTAACTAAAGTCTTAAAACCTTCTATTAACTGCAATGCTTTTTAATGAGGTGCTATCATGTATATTGGTCCCAAGATGGCTGCCAACACTTCTTGGATGAAGTGCTGACACCCAATCAGATCTCAGGATGAGATGTGTGGTTAGGCTCCGCCCAGATATATATATGATTTTACTTTTGATTTTCTCAGGAACTACTGAACAGATTCACTCCATATATGCAAAAGGCACATCCCTGAGCTGAGGACTACCTCTTTGCCAAATTTAAAGTAATTTTGTTCAGCCGTTCGGGCTGTACCTTGGACTAAAGGTCCCTATGGAAAATTGCATGGGGAAAACACGTTTTGGGACCCCCCTTTTTTCTCAGCCCCCGCTTGGCGAATCCCCCCAAGACTTTCAGGGTAGGAGCGGAGCGGAGTGCCCCACCTATTTTGAAAATTTTGCGAGGATTCGTCAACCGGCGCCAAAGTTATTCCAAATAGAATGTTGCGGATTTCCTATGGAAACACGGTCCTAACTATAACTATCTACTGGCGACCGCCAGTAGATAATATATATATATATATATATATACTGAAAAAACATAGGTTTCAGGGACGTTTTAGTTAGTTGGACGTTTCACTCACAGAAAACCATAGAAATTCCCCTGTTATAGTTAGTTGCGCTAACTATAACTAGCGCCCCCGCAAAGCACTGCTGATGACGTCACATATTACATCATTCATGACATGGTCAGTGACATCACTGATGACATCAGTTCCATGGTTTGGTTAGCAACTAAATGAGGATCTATATGAGCTAACTATAACTCGCGCACCCACAATGCACTGGTGATGACGTCACATATTACATCAACATCAAACATCATTACATCAAACTTACCCCTCAGTCCCTCCTTTTGTTTGATACATAATACATCACTCATGACATGGTCAGTGACATCACTGATGACATCACTGATGGCATCTCAAATGACATCACTGATGACATCATCCACATGATAATCTGATGCACATACTGATGTGCTAATATAAACTTTGATACACGCACTCTAAAATACAGACTACTATTTTTGAAACCATACACACAACAATGCCAGATACTACATACCACCCACTATTTCCTAGGTCTACTCTCACATCCACTCACTTATACATGCAGTTACTCATCAATACAGTACTATAATATGCACTCATACACCTATACATACAGTGACAGTCTGCCACTCATCCATAGAGTTACTCACACACCTAATCAGTCATGCAAAGAATCAGTCACATAGGCATTTACTCATGTATACAGTTATACACACCAACTGTGTTATTTATACACACACCACATCGCTAATTTATACAGATACTAACACATACTTACTGTCTTATACCATCACTGATAGAAGCAGACACTCTTTTATACACCCACTCTTCAAATAACTTACTCTCACGTATAGTCATTTATATACTCCAACACTCACATACACTGCCTTAAAACATATGTAGTTACTCACACATATACCAGTGAGACATTCATTCACTCACCAACTCACCCATACACATACTAACTCACCCATGCAGCCCTTCCCAGATGCACTTTTTAATCCATACAACCAGTGACTCACCCACTCAGACCTGTATGCACAGAGTCACACACCCCCCGCACCCACCCAGACAGACACTCAGGCACCCATACAGATAGTCCGACAACAAATCAATAACCCATATAGACACTCATGTAGCTACTCACCAATCCATGGAGCCACGTATACACCAACTGAGACACTAATACACACTTTCACACAGTTTAGTCACTAACCCATACCTTCAGTAACACATGTTCAATCACTCACTTATACAGTCAGTCACACACCTACTAAATAATCCATTCAGGGACTTGTAGATTCACTCTTTTTTCAATTGGCATAGATATATATGAAAAATATGTAAACTTTACAGAAACACACACTCACTGGATGATGTCATCAGTGATGTCATTTGAGATGTCATCAGTGATGTCACTGACCATGTCATGAGTGATGTAATATGTGACATTGGGTGCGCGAGTTATAGTTAGCTCAACTAACTATAATACGCAAATTTCTCAGGTTTTATATAAGTCAAATGTCCAACTAACTATAACGTCCCTGAAACCTATGTTTTTTCAGTGTATTTCTAAGTTTTTTAAATGCTAATTCCTAACTATAACGTCTGTAAAACCTATGGTTTTTTCAGTGAATATACATATGGTTTTTTCAGTGAATTTCAAAGGTTTTTGAAATGCTAATTTTTAAGTATAAAAGTAGTTATACCTATGTTCTTTCTATTGAATTTGAAGATTTTGTTAAACTGTTAATATGCAAATATATTATTTATTAAACAAGATTATACTCTTTTCTTAAAATAGTTTACAATTTTTTTTTAAATAAAACTGAAATATACTGTAATTATTTTTTTATTTAAATATATTTATATTCTTTTCTTTTTAAAAAAAAAAAAAATGTTGGAGTCTCGCTCCCGAAGCGTACCTAACGCGATGGGTGTGTATGACAGCCTCCATATTGGAAAAGTTGTGAAGGATCCGCGTATGGTATGTGACGGGTGCGTGTTTTCCAGTTACGTGATATACATATAATATTATGTGTTGTGCGCGTTAGGTATGCGACCGATGCATGACTCCTGCTCCCGCTAATTCGTGACACATGCGCATTACGGTACGCGACACTTGTGTGTTGGCGGGCCAAACATGACGTCATATGTGGGGTGCGCTGGGTGCGTGGTCCCCATGAATTTTTTTATATTTTAAAATGAAATGTAAGTGTCTTTAATGTACATATTAGGGCAAGAGATTATCTAAGGTATTCACAAAAATAATATATTTGTACTTGTAATAAACTAATATTATTTTTAAATATATTTTCACGGAGTTGCGTCGGGTGCGTTCTTCTTAAGTGCGAGTGCGCAAATCCCATGTGACCTTAAAAAAAAGGATTTGATTGGTTTATAACATTTCCCACTGTAACTAGGGTCGCGACTCCAAATTTTTCGATAAAAAAAAAATGTCTCCTACCAGTAATTTATATTCGCCCCGGAGACTCCATCCCCCGGGGCCTATGCACTTCGTAGGGGACCGTGGGGGGAAACCCAATGCCCCCATGGTCCTGCCGTCTCCCCGCATCCTGCGAGAGCTGGCATTGCTTTTCCACATGGGGAGCTGCTAACATGCCGCTCCCCGTGTGGAAAAGCAATTCTGCTTTGGATTTTGGAAGAGAGAGCAGGTTTCCCTGCTCTCTCTTCCAAAATCCAAACCAGAGTTTGCTACGATAGGGTGGGAGACCATGCTCCCACCCTACCGTAGCAAACAACAGTGTCCCGGGGGTGGGCACCCCGGGACACTGTAGGAGCCGGCCCTGGGGGGTGGCGGTCCCCAGGGCCATCACAGGCTCCAGGAGGGGAGCTGCGCTGCCCCCCTCCCAACAATTCCAAAGCGTTAGTGGTCCCCGGGGCATATGGGGGCGTTGCAGTCCCCTCACACATTTTTTTTCTTATTTAAAAAACATAGCCCCGGGGAGTTGGTGGCCTCCGTGGGCCCCCGCTTTTGATTCAACAAATTACCCCGGGACCTGGCCTTCCCCGGGGATTAAAAGTAACAAAGCGAGGAAGCCCTTTACAATTTTTCATCCGGATCCGCACACCCAGCGGGCATTCCGCTGTTTTAAAAACAAAATGCTTTTTTGGGCACTGGGGGTCCTTGTGGGACCCCCTGAGCGGGCCTAGGGGGTCAGGCTGTTTCTACCCCGCCCCCTTTTCGTCTTTGTCACCTTTGTTTCCCTGTTTTCTTCTGACTCGGTTCTACCGAGTTACAAAATGGCTGCCAACACTTCCTTGTTTGGAAAATTGACAGCCAATTAGAATAAAGCTCGTGGTCGGGAGGGTGCGCAAATCCACCGAGTGGATCCGCGGACCCTCCGCGCCTCTAAATATCGAAACTTTTATCATTGATTTTCTCAGCAACTACTGAACGAATTTACACCATTTTTAAAAAGGTCGCTTTCTGAGCCAAGCAGTACCTTTTTGCCAAATTTGGAGTAAATCCTTGCATAAAGTTTCCTATGTAAAATTGATTTTTTGACTCTTTTTTAAAAATTTCTCAGCAACTACTGAACGGATTCACACCATTTAAAAAAAAAGGTCTCTTTCTGAACCAAGGGCTACCATTTTGCAAAATTTGGTGTAATTCTGTTCAGCAGTTCGGGCTGTAGTCGTGTCTAAAGTTTCCTATGGGAAATAACATGAAGAAAATGCATTTTGGGACCCCCCTTTTTTCCCGACCCCCGCTTGGCAAATCACCCCGAAACTTTCAGGATAGGAGCTGACTGGAGTGAGACCAACGTTTTGAAAATTTCGCGAAGATTCGTCAACCGGTGCCAAAGTTATTGGGAAAAGAAAAAAAGCTTTTTGAATAGAAACAAGGTCCTAACTATAACTATCTGTTGGCGACCACCAGTAGATAATATATATAGTGTAGGGCATCGTGCTGGGGGTAGTGTTTCTGGGTTTAGGGCAGTGCAGTGGAGTTAGGGCAGTGTAGGGGGTTGTGCTGGGGCTAGTGTTTTAGGGTTTAGAGCAGTGCAGTGGTGTTTGGGCAGTGTAGGGGTCGTGCTGGGGCTGGTGTTTCAGGGTTTAGAGCAGAGCAGTGGTGTTCAGGCAGTGTAGGGGCTGTGCTGGGGGTGGTGTTTTAGGGTTTAGGGCAGAGCAGTGGTGTTCGGGCAGTGTAGGGGATCGTGCTGGGGGTGGTGTTTCAGGGCTTAGGGCAGAGCAGCGGTGATCGGGCAGTGTAGGGGGTCGTGCTGGGGGTGTTGTTTCAGGGTATAGGGCAGTGCAGTGGTGTTTGGGTATTGTAGGGGGTCATGCAGGGGGTGGTGTTTCAGGGATTAGGATAGGGCAGTGGTGTTCTGGAAGTGTAGGGGGTCTTGCAGAGGGTGGTGTTTCAAGGTTTAGGGTAGTGATGTTTGGGCAGTGTAGGGGTCTTGCTGGGGGTGGTGTATCAGGGTTTAGGGCAGTGCAGTGGTGTTCGGGAAATGTAGGAGGTCTTGCAGGGGGTGGTGTTTCAGAGATTAGGGCAGTGCAGTGGTGTTCGGGCAGTGTAGGGGGTCGTGGTGGGGCTGGTGTTTCAGGGTTTAGGGCAGTGCAGTGGTGTTCGGGCAGTGTAGGGGGTCGTACTTGGGCTGGTGTTTCAGGGTTAAGGGCAGTGCACTGGTGTTCGGGCAGTTTAGGGGGTTGTGCTGGGGCTGGTGTTTCAGGGTTTAGGGTAGTGCATTGGTGTTTGTGTAGTGTAGGGGGTTGTGCTGGTGGTAGTGTTTTAGGATTTAGGGTAGTGCAGTGGTGTTTGTGTAGTGTAGGGGGTCGTGCTTGGGGTGGTGTTTCAGGGTTTAGGGCAGTGGTGTTCAGGCAGAGTAGGGAGTCTTGCTGGGGGTGGTGTTTCAGGGTTTAGGGCAGTGCAGTGGTGTTCGGGCAGTGTAGGGGGTCATACTTGGGCTGGTGTTTCAGGGTTTAGGGCAGTGGTGTTCAGGCAGAGTAGGGAGTCTTGCTGGGGGTGGTGTTTCAGGGTTTAGGGTAGTGCAGTGGTGTTTGGGCAGTGTAGGGGGTTGTGGTGGAGCTGGTGTTTCAGGGTTTTGGGCAGTGCAGTGGTGTTCGGGCAGTGTAGGGGGTCGTGCTGGGGCTGGTGCTTCAGGGTCTAGGGCCAGTCACTGGTGTTTGGGCAGTGTAGGGGTTCGTGCTGGGGATGGTGTTTCAGGGTTTAGGGCAGTGCAGTGGTGTTCGGGCAGTGTAGGGGGTCATACTTGGGCTGGTGTTTCAGGGTTTAGGGGAGTGCACTGGTGTTTGGGCAGTGTAGGGAGTCGTGATGGGGCTGGTGTTTCAGGGTTTAGGGTAGTGCAGTGGTGTTTGTGTAGTGTAGGTGTTTGTGCTGGTGGTAGTGTTTTAGGGTTTAGGGTAGTGCAGTGATGTTTTTGTAGTGTAGGGGGTCGTGCTTGGGGTAGATGTAGGGTTTAGGGTAGTGCAGTGGCATTTGTGTAGTGTACGGGGTCATGCTGGGGGTAGTGTTTTAGGGATTAGGGTAGTGCAGTGGTGTTTCGGTAGTGTAGAGGGTCGTGCTTGGGGTAGTGTTTTAGGGTTTAGGGTTGTGCAGTGGTGTTTGGATAGTGTAGGGTGTCGTGATGGGGGTGGTGTTTCAGCGTTTAGGGCAGTGCAGTGGTGTTCAGGCAGTGTAGGGGGTCTTGCAGCAGGGGTGTTTCAGGGTTTAGGGCAGTGGTGTTCGGGCCGTGTAGGGGGTCTTTCTGGGGTTGGTGTTTCAAGGTTTCGGGCAGTGGTGTTCGGGCAGAGTAGGGGGTCTTGCTGGTGTGGTGTTTCAGGGTTTAGGGCAGTGCAGTGGTGGTCAGGCAGTGTAGGGGTTCTTGCAGCGGGGGGTGTTTCAGGGTTTAGGGCAGTGGTGTTCGGGCCGTGTAGGGGGTCTTTCTGGGGTTGGTGTTTCAAGGTTTCGGGCAGTGGTGTTCGGGCAGAGTAGGGGGTCTTGCTGGTGTGGTGTTTCAGGGTTTAGGGCAGTGCAGTGGTGTTCAGGCAGTGTAGGGGTTCTTGCAGCGGGGGGTGTTTCAGGGTTTAGGGCAGTGGTGTTCGGGCTGTGTAGGTGGTCTTGCTGGGGTTGGTGTTTCAGAGTTTCGGGCAGTGGAGTTTGGGCAGAGTAGGGTGTCTTGCTGGGGTGGTGTTTCAGAGCTTAGGGCAGTGCAGTGGTGTTCGGGCAGTGTAGGGGGTCGTGCTGGGGCTGGTGTTTCAGGGTTTAGGGCAGTGCAGTGGTGTTCGGTCTGTGTAGGGGTTTGTGCTGGGGATGGTGTTTCAGGGTTTAGGGCAGTGCAGTGATATTCGGGCAGTGTAGGGGGTCGTGCTGGGGCTGGTATTTCAGGGTTTAGGGTAGTGCAGTGGTGTTTGTGTAGTGTAGGGGGTCGTGCTGGTGGTAGTGTTTTAGGGTTTAGGGTAGTGCAGTGAGGTTTGTGTATTGTAGTGGGTTGTGCTTGGGGTAGATTTAGGGTTTAGGGTAGTGCAGTGGTGTTTGTGTCGTGTAGGGGTCATGCTGGGAGTAGTGTTTTAGGGTTTAGTGTAGTGCAGTGGTGCTCTGGCAGTGTAGGGGGTCATGCTGGGGTGGCGTTTCAGGGTTTAGGGCAGTGCAGTTGTGTTCGGGCAGTGTAGGGGGTACTGCTGGTGTTAGTGTATTAGGGTTTCGGGTAGTGCAGTGGTGTTTCGGTAGTGTAGGGGGTCGTGCTGGGGATAGTGTTTTAGGGTTTAGGGTAGTGCAGCGGTGTTTGTGTAGTGTAGGGGGTAGTGTTTTAGGATCTCGGGTAGTGCAGTGGTGTTTGTGAAGTGTAGGGGGTGATGCTGGGGGTAGTGTTTTAGGGTTTAGGGCACTGCATTGATGTTTGTGTAATGAAGAGGGGTTGTGCGGGGGTAGTGTTTTACGGTTTAGGGCAGTGCATTGGTGCTTGGCTAGTGTCTGGGGTCGTGCTGGGGTAGTGTTTCAGTGTTTAGGGCAGTGCAGTGGTGTTCGGGCAGTGCAGGGGGTCTTGAAGGGGGTGGTGTTTCAGGGTTTAGGGCAGTGGTGTTCGAGCAGTGTAGGGGGTCTTGCTGGGGGTGGTGTTTCAGGCTTTAGGGCAGATGTGTTCAGGCAGAGTAGGGAGTCTTGCTGGGGTGGTGTTTGAGGGTTTAGGGCAGTGCAGTGGTGTTTGGGCAGTGTAGGGGGTCGTGGTGGAGCTGGTGTTTCAGGGTTTAGGGCAGTGCAGTGGTGTTCGGGCAGTGTAGGGGGTCATACTTGGGCTGGTGTTTCAGGGTTTAGGGAAGTGCACTGGTGTTCGGGCAGTGTAGGGGGTCGTCGTGGGGCTGGTGTTTCAGGGTTTAGGGTAGTGCAGTGGTGTTTGTGTAGTATCGGGGGTTGTGCTGGTGGTAGTGTTTTAGGGTTTAGGATAGTGCAGTGATGTTTTTGTAGTGTAGGGGGTCATGTTTGGGGTAGATTTAGGGTTTAGGGTAGTGCAGTGGTGTTTGTGTAGTGTACGGGGTCATGATGGGGGTAGTGTTTTAGGGATTAGGGCAGTGCAGTGGTGTTTCGGTAGTGTAGGGGGTCGTGCTTGGGGTAGTGTTTTAGGGTTTAGGGTGGTGCAGTGATGTTTGGATAGTGTAGGGAGTCGTGCTGGGATAGAGTTTTAGGGTTTAGGGTAGTGCAGTGGTGTTCGGGCAGTGTAGGGTGTCGTACTGGGGGTGGTGTTTCAGGGTTTAAGGCAGTGCAGTGGTGTTTGTGTAGTATCGGGGGTTGTGCTGGTGGTAGTGTTTTAGGGTTTAGGGTAGTGCAGTGATGTTTTTGTAGTGTAGGGGGTCATGTTTGGGGTAGATTTAGGGTTTAGGGTAGTGCAGTGGTGTTTGTGTAGTGTACGGGGTCATGATGGGGGTAGTGTTTTAGGGATTAGGGCAGTGCAGTGGTGTTTCGGTAGTGTAGGGGGTCGTGCTTGGGGTAGTGTTTTAGGGTTTAGGGTAGTGCAGTGATGTTTGGATAGTGTAGGGAGTCGTGCTGGGATAGAGTTTTAGGGTTTAGGGTAGTGCAGTGGTGTTCGGGCAGTGTAGGGTGTCGTACTGGGGGTGGTGTTTCAGGGTTTAAGGCAGTGCAGTGGTGTTCAGGCAGTGTAGGGGGTCTTGCAGCGGGGGGTGTTTCAGGGTTTAGGGCAGTGGTGTTCGGGCCGTGTAGGGGGTCTTGCTGGGGTTGGTGTTTCAGAGTTTCAGGCAGTGGTGTTCGGGCAGAGTAGAGGGTCTTGCTGGGGAGGTGTTTCAGAGCTTAGGGCAGTGCAGTGGTGTTTGGGCAGTGTAGGGGGTCGTGCTGGGGCTGGTGTTTCAGGGTTTAGGGCAGTGCAGTGGTGTTCGGGGTGTGTAGGGGTTTGTGCTGGGGCTGGTGTTTCAGGGTTTAGGGCAGTGCAGTGATATTCGGGCAGTGTAGGGGGTTGTGCTGGGGTTGGTGTTTCAGTGTTTAGGGTAGTGCAGTGATGTTTGTGTAGTGTGGGGGTCGTGCTGGTGGTAGTGTTTTAGGGTTTAGGGTAGTGCAGTGATGTTTTTGTAGTGTAGTGGGTTGTGCTTGGGGTAGATTTAGGGTTTAGGGTAGTGCAGTCGTGTTTGTGTCGTGTAGGGGTCATGCTGGGGGTAGTGTTTTAGGGTTTAGTGTAGTGCAGTGGTGTTCTGGCAGTGCAAGGGGTCGTGCTGGGGTGGTGTTTCAGGGTTTAGGGCAGTGCAGGGGTGTTCGGGCAGTGTAGGGGGTACTGCTGGTGTTAGTGTTTTAGGGTTTAGGGTAGTGCAGTGGTGTTTGGGTAGTGTAGGGGGTCTTGCTGGGGGTAGTGTTTTAGGGTTTAGGGTAGTGCAGTGGTGTTTGTGTAGTGTAGGGGGTAGTGTTTTAGGGTTTAGGGTAGTGCAGTGGTGTGTGTGTGTAGTGTAGGGGGTCATGCTGGAGGTAGTGTTTTAGGGTTTAGGGTAGTGCAGCAGTGTTTATACAGCGTAGGGGGTCATGTTTTACGGTAGTGCAGTGGTCATTGGGTAGTGTAGGGGGTCGTACGGGGGTAGTGTTTTAGCGTTTAGGGCAGTGCAGTGGTGTGTTTGGGCAGTGTAGGGGGTCGTGGTGGGGCTAGTGTTTCAGGGTTTAGGGCAGTGCAGTGGTGTTCGGGCAGTGTAGGTGGTCGTGCTGGGGCTGGTGTTTCAGGGTTTAGGGTAGTGCAGTGGTGTTTGTGAAGTGTAGGGGGTTGTGCTGCTGGTAGTGTTTTAGGGTTTAGGGTAGTGCAGTGATGTTTTTGTAGTGTAGGGGTCGTGCTTGGGGTAGATTTAGGGTTTAGGGTAGTGCAGTGGTGTTTGTGTAGTGTAGGTGGCCATGCTGGGGGTAGTGTTTTAGGCATTAGGGCAGTGCAGTGGTGTTTGGGTAGTGTAGGGGTCGTGCTTGGGGTAGTGTTTTAGGGTTCAGGGCAGTGCAATGGTATTTGGGTAGTGTAGGGGGTCGTGCTGGGATAGAGTTTTAGGGTTTAGGGTAGTAGAGTGGTGTTCGGGCAGTGTAGGGTGTCGTGTTGGGGGTGGTGTTTCAGGGTTTAAGGCAGTGCAGTGGTGTTCAGGCAGTGTAGGGGATCTTGCAGCGGGTTGTGTTTCAGGGTTTAGGGCAGTGGTGTTCGGGCAGTGTAGGGGGTCTTGCTGGGGGTGGTGTTTCAGAGTTTCGGGCAGTGGTGTTCGGGCAGAGTAGGGGGTCTTGCTGGGGTGGTGTTTCAGGGTTTAGGGCAGTGCAGTGGTGTTCGGGCAGTGTAGGGGGTCGTGCTGGGGCTGGTGTTTCAGGGTTTAGGGTAGTGCAGTGGTGTTTGTGTAGTGTAGGAGGTCGTGCTGGTGGTAGTGTTTTAGGGTTTAGGGTAGTGCAGTGATGTTTGTGTAGTGTAGGGGGTCGTGCTTGGGATAGATTTAGGGTTTTGGGTAGTGCAGTGGTGTTTGTGTAGTGTAGGAGGTCGTGCTGGGGGTAGTGTTTTAGAGTTTAGGGCAGTGCAGTGGTGTTTGTGTAGTGTAGGGGGTCATGCTGGGGGTTGTGTTTTAGGGTTTAGTGTAGTGCAGTGGTGTTCAGGCAGTGTAAGGGGTCGTGCTGGGGTGGTGTTTCAGGGTTTAGGGCAGTGCAGTGGTGTTCAGGCCGTGTAGGTGGTACTGCTGGGGGTATTGTTTTTGGGTTTAGGGCAGTGCATTGGTGTTTGGGTAGTGTAGGGGGTCATGCTGGGGGTAGTGTTTTAGGGTTTATGGTAGTGCAGTGGTGTTTGTATAGTGTAGGGGGTAGTGTTTTAGGGTTTAGGGTAGTGCAGTGGTATTTGTGTAGTGTAGGGGGTTGTGCTGTGGTTAGTGTTTTAGGGTTTAGGGTAGTGCAGCATTGTTTGTGTAGTGTAGGGGGTCGTGTTTTAGGGTTTAGGGTAGTGCAGTGGTCTTTGGGGAGTGTAGGGGTTCGTGCGGGGGTAGTGTTTTAGGGTTTAGGGTAGTGCAGTGGTGTTTGTGTAGTATAGGGGGTCATGTTGTTGTAAATTGAAACAGCAATGTGATTAAGCATTTACTAAAGACATTAATCCCTTCCCTTCAGGTCATGTTTTCTCCGTTATGTTGACCGAAGTTTGGACTCCATTTTGTATTGTCATGCCGCCACGTGTTCTCCACGAGAAGAGTCCAACCTCTGTGTTAGTTGCTCTTGTAATCTGCCTAGTAACAGTCTATAAATAGCTCTTTTGTCCATCTGGCGCATGCCCAGACTTGACCACATCTGTTATCAGTTAGCCTTGCTTGACCATGTGTTCGCGGGCTCAAGGAGTGTGTTAGCTCCGCCCATGTATTGATTCAGTATCGAAAATGACCATAAATGGTAATGTTCTTCGGCCTCATGTTGTATCCACCCACTTATGAGCCCCTCTATTGTGTATAAAAGGGGACCTTGTACGCAAGTTCTTTGTGCTACTCTATGCAATACTGAAGAGTGTTGTATGGATTGTAGGACCACCCTTAAGGGTTAATAAACCTTGTTTTTGTACCTTGCAGTTTCCGTGCCAACTTCCTTATAGATTCCGTTACAGGAGAGCGAACCCTTGTGTCTTGCGGGCCTAGCTGGGGCCTGTATTCATCAATTGGCGCCCGTCACGTGGGGCTCATCGGCGACTCGGATGCTCGAAGGACTGGTCGCGACGAAGGTGAGGAGTTTGGCCGGGGACGTGATCACTGCCAGCGGCGTCTTAGCCCTGGCATCCCGAGGTTTTTCTTCCTTCCCTTCCGAGCTGACCGTCTGGGTGGCGCCGGTCATCGACTGAGACCTCTTCTGTCGGTCCTGCCGTGAGAGCCGTTTGGGCGATTTTGGAGCTTGGCAGTTGGAATCTGGACTCTTGATTGGTAAGAACCGTTGTACGGTACTTGCTCCGAGTTTTTGAAGCCTGGTTTGGCTATTTGAGTTTGATTTGTGATGACTAGTCATATTTTGTATTTGTCTTTGTGAAAATATATGCGTTGCAACACATATAGGCAGGTAATGTGGAGAGATTTCTCCGGAGCTGTGTAAACTTTGAACGGCGCAACGATTAAGTGCCATTTTCTTTATAATATTGCATACTTTGCATTATTCCTGAGCATGCCTGCTTTTAGCGCACTCCGTAAGTGGTGTTGCTGCTTTGGAAACCGGTTGAACCTCGAGGAATCTGCTCCAGCTCCCCCAGAGGGGACTCCTAATAGGGATATGTATGTGAAGCATGGTCTTTCTTCCATAATGTACAGCACAGTATGGAGGAAATATACAAAAAAAGATCCTGAGTTGCGGTGGCCTTTGTATGGATCGTTTGATATACGTAAGATCGAGTATGTGGAACAGTGTATGTGTAAGCGACGTGCTCGTCAGGATATGTTTGAGTGTGTGCGGTTATGGGTGAAGGAAGTGCGTGAGCGAGAGAACCGTGAGAAAGCGCTGTTTGATAAAGAACAGCGGAAGAATGATCATGTGCGAGCACAGGAAGCGAAGCGTCGGGAGGACAGAGAGCAGACGGACAGACAAGAGAAAGAGCGTAGGCTACAAGTTTCGGGTCAATATGTTGTTCGACAGCCACTTTATCCTGTCCTTAATAATATTGATGATGATTTTTATTTACTAGATCGCTCTCCGCCCCCTTATGTCGGCGCATCTGCTCCGAGGCCGCAAGATTCTGTCCCGGGTCCGGGTAAGGTGGATACGCGGTCCATGTTATCGGCCGAGCATATGGCTGAGCTTCGGAAACTTTCCTTCCGTGCACTTAAGGGCAAGATGTCCGTGGAGGACTTGCTCCATACTTGGGGGTCGTGGCAGGATAGAGAGAGGGTGTATTTTCTGGATCATTTCGCTGAGGAAGTGATTGCTGCTTTCCGAAAATATTCTAGTGTCTTTGAGCCTGACGATGTGACATCGGATGCTAAAGCATTGCATGATGGTGTTTTTTCTCCCCCTAAGGCTCCTGATGCGGCTCGGCGGCTGTTCGCCTTGCGGGACACGGTGCTGGCCCTTAGAGAAAAAGCGCGCCAACAAACAGAGGAGGAGAAGCAGTCGGATTCGTGTGCAGCAGAGGGCCACCCATCCACCTCCCAGTCAGATAAGGATGACGTAGTGCATGTTAAACCAATGCGAGAGGCGGCGCCTTTGTATGTTCCCCCTAAAGGAGCGGGGACTAGCTCGGACATTAACTCCGCCGATGCTAAGGGATATTTTGTGTATAATTGGGTTTATACTCCGTGGCATAGGGCTGATGTTATGGCATTAAAGAATGCATTGCCTGACCCCCGCAAGAATCCAGCGGCCTTCTACGAAGAAGTAGAGGGGGCCTTGAATTCTTGCATTATGACCTTAGCGGATATAGACCTGTTCTTTGGCCTTATTCTACCACCGGATACGTGGCGATCTGTCCGAAAGGTAGATGATACAGTTGCCTTCAAGGCCCGGTGGTCTGAGCTTGAGGATGAGGATAGGGAACGGAAGCCCGCACAGACACCACCCCAGAGTATTTTAGATCTCCCTGCTGCTATTGTGGCTAAGTTGAAAACAATTATCCCCCCTAAAAAGATTGACTGGAATATGTTAACTGCATGTAAACAGACAGCTGACGAGTCAGTTGCAGACTTCTTTACGCGCTTTGAGGAAACGTTTCATGACTTTAGTGGCCAGTCGCTTACTGACGAAACGGGCCGCCACCTTTTCGCGGATAAATATGTGGCCAACCTGCTGCCGGCAGTTGCGGCCCGTCTAAAAGCGAGTGAGAGTTCTTGGTCCTCCGCGACCCCGACGGCCCTCCTGACTATCGCTCAGTATTATGAGCGTCAGGAGCACGAAGCGAAGGGCCAGGAGGAGAAGAAATCGAAAGATCTAAAAACCAAGGTGATGTTGGCGCAAGTATATGGCCCGCCCCGACGGGGTAATAATAGAGGAAGGGGAGGATCTTATGGTCCCCCTTCGGGCCGATCTGATTTGAATAGGAACCAGTGTGCGTATTGTAAGCAATCGGGCCATTGGGCCAGGGATTGCCCAGTGTTGCGTGCTTCGCGTCAGGGGCATACTCCGGGTGGCCCGAGAGGTAGAGGGGGTTTCTCGAGCTTTAGAGGGAATTCTAACGATAATGTCCGTTTCGACACTGCTGGGCAGAACCGAGATAGATCAAATGTT
The DNA here is from genome assembly GCF_964204655.1 of Triturus cristatus. Taxonomy (NCBI): domain Eukaryota; kingdom Metazoa; phylum Chordata; class Amphibia; order Caudata; family Salamandridae; genus Triturus; species Triturus cristatus. Next base: position 33,670,097 of record NC_140590.1, on the reverse strand, counting down.
TTCGATCGCCAGCATCAGTATCACGTGTCGGAGATTGACCGATCGGGATATCATGATTCTCAGCATGCATAGGAATGCGTTGGATGGGGGTTCGAATCAGTTGAGGTGCCGGTCGATCAGACGGGTCCTTATGTATCGGCTGAGGTTTTAGGCTCTACCGATCAGTTCCTAGTGGATACAGGAGCGACACGTAGTGCATTGTCTAGGCAATTGGTTCCGGGGGCTCCCCCATCCGGCTTAATGGTTACATCGGTAGGGTTTGACGGTACACTCTCCCGAAGCCCTCTTTCACAGCCCCTTACATTTAAGGTTGAATCTTTTTCTGCGCCCTGTCCGTTTCTGCTTGCCCCGTACACACCGGACAACATTATGGGCCTTGATATGTTAAAGCATTTTAGGGCTACGATCCGCTGCTCCCCTGATGGTGTGCGGGTGATAATAAATGACAACTACCCCCGGTCTGAGCGGATGTGTGCGATATCAGAGGATGCGTTGTTAGCTACCCTCCCTCGTGCTTTGTGGGCAACTTCGGACACAGATGTGGGACAAATGGTGATTCCTCCGGTCCTCATTAGTGTCCAGGAGGGGGCGGTGTTACCACGCCTCCCGCAGTACCGTATTTCCCAGGAGGGCGAGGAGGCTCTCATACAGATTGTACAAGATTTGATTGCAGTAGGAGTAGTGGAGGAAGTTCCCTATAATATCTGTAACAGTCCGATTCTCCCCATTCTGAAAAAGGACACGGATGCTAAGGTCTATCGGTTCATAATTGATTTGAGAGAGGTAAACAAGATCGTGATACCTCAGTACCCAGTGGTTTCCGATATCACGACGTTGCTTACCTTGGTCCCGCCTACGGCGACCATGTTCTCAGTGATTGATTTAAAAAATGCCTTCTTTTCCATTCCCATTCACCCCGATAGCCGATATCTTTTTGGGTTTACACTAAATAATAGATCTTATCGTTTTTGTAGGATCCCCCAGGGCTACACAGAAAGCCCTAGTATTTACAGTCAGGCTTTGAAACGACAGTTGGATTCCTTTGTTTTGCTCGAGGGGGTCGCCCTCATTCAATATGTCGATGACATCTTGTTGGCGGCTGACACCCTGGAGTTGTGTGAAAAAAGCACGTTATCCTTACTTTCCTTTTTAGCATCCCAAAATCATAAGGTATCTAGGAAGAAATTGCAATTCTGTAGACCAAAGGTGACTTATTTGGGTCACCTTTTGTCTAAGGAGGGGCGTGCACTCACACCGGATCGTATTCAAGTAATTTTGGACACACCGAGACCATCCACGCAGAAGGATGTGCGTGCATTTTTGGGTCTTGTTTCTTTTTGTAGACAGTGGATATTGGGGTTTTCACACATAGCTAAGCCATTGCTAGCTCTCTTGACAAAGGACACGCCTATCCCAATCCCTTGGTCAGATGAGTGTGATGCTGCTTTTCAGCAACTACGACAGGCCCTTTGTTCAGCACCAGTGTTAGGGACCCCTGATTATGCAAAACCCTTTTCGTTGTATGTGCATTATCAGTTTTAGTGCAGATGCATGGCGATAAGCAACGCCCTTGTGCATACTTTTCGGCTGTACTTGATCCTGTCGCCCGAGCATTACCAGGGTGTTTTCGCTCGGTTGCGGCGACAGCTGTGTCAATACGCCAAAGTGAAGGAATTGTGTTATCCCATAAGCTGTTGGTGTTAGTTCCCCATGCTGTTGATGCCCTGCTTAATCAAACAAAGACGCAGCATTTGACCAGTGCCCGTTTAACGGGATATGAGTTGACGCTCTTGGCTCCTCATATTACGTTGAAAAGGTGCGTAACATTAAACCCGGCCACATTGTTGCCATACCCCGAGACCCAGCCTGAGGCGCGGAAAGCGCATGATTGTATTCTTGTGACCGAGGAACAAACAAAGGGTCGTATTGATCTCCAGGATACGCCCTTTCCAGATGTAGATGGAGAACTGTGGGTAGACGGATCATGCCTGAAGCTACCAGATGGTACGACTTCAGCAGCGTATGCAATTACCACGTTACAAACGATAGTGGAGACAGCACGCATACCACAGAAGTCAGCTCAAGCAGCGGAACTGATAGCATTAACACGAGCATGTGAGCTCAGTACAGGATTGTGTGTGAATGTTTATACAGATAGTCGCTATGCCTTCGGAGTAGCGCATGACTTCGGCCTACTCTGGAAGGAGAGAGGGTTTTTAACGTCACATGGAGTACAGATAATGCATGGAGACTTAGTTCACAATCTTTTAACCGCATTGACATACCCAAAGAAAATTGCCATCGTTAAGTGTAGCGCCCATAGGAAAGTAGTTGATAGAGTTGGAGAAGGGAATGCGTTAGCAGACCGAGCAGCACGGGAGACTGCGATGCAGCCCGGTGCTACTGCCATGTACGTAGTAAAGTCACAAGTGGAAAGATGGCATGATGCGAAGGAGGAAGTGCGAGAAATGCAAAGGACCGCTTCTGATAAAGAGCGGGAGCAATGGGCTAGAGAGGGGGAATTGGATGATGAAGGCTGCTGGAGGAATAAGCAGATGGATAGATGGAAATTACCTACGGCTTTTGTACAACCTATGGTTCAGATGGCACATGGGCTAGCACATGTTGGAGCTTCCGCAATTGTGAAATTGCTTACCCAAGTCTGGGAGCATCCAGAGATTGCTAGCACGGCAAAGAGGGTGGTGCAGACCTGTATGATCTGTTTGAGGTATAACCCAGGAAAGGGTACTCGAACTCCAGCAGGAGGATTTGCGACACCCACTGCACCCTTTGAGGTTCTGCAGATGGATTACATCCAGCTTGAGCGCTGTAACAATTTGAAGTATGTTCTAGTAGTGGTTTGCGCCTTCAGTAAATGGGTTGAGGCGTACCCTACGAAAGACAATACTGCAATGACTACAGCGAAGCTACTGCTGAAAGAGTTTTTCCCTCGATACGGCGTCTGTAGACTTCTGTGGAGTGATAATGGGCCTCACTTTGTAGCGGATGTTATAAAGTATGTCTTGAAGGGCCTAGGCATCACTCAGAAGTTCCACGCCGTGTTTCACCCTCAGTCTGCAGGACTAGTCGAGAAGTATAATGGTACACTGAAGCTTAAGATCGCTAAAATTCAAGCTTCGACGTCTTTGACTTGGCCAGACGCTCTGCCACTGGCGTTACTGTCAATTAGATCAGTACCGCACTCTCGAACTGGCCTTACACCATATGAAATCGTCTTCGGACGCCCAATGCACATTTGGGGTCCACCAAGGCCTAAGGCTGTGTATGATGTACCTTGTGTAATGATGAGCGATTATCTGGCACAGTTAACGGATAACTTGGTTTCTATTCATCAACAGGTCCGAGAGGCGCTCCCTGATCGGTCTACCGGTGAAGGACATGGTCTCCGGCCTGGTGACCATGTCATGGTGAAAGTCTTCGACAGAACGAACAGTTTGGAGCCGAGATGGGTGGGCCCTGAGCAGGTCCTCCTCGCGACGAGGACGGCTGTGCGAGTCTCGAACAGGAAGAATTGGATCCATTCCTTGCACTGTCGAAAGGTACCGCCTGGATTGGTGGAGCCTGCCGTGCTGACCGATCAACGAGAAATACTGGCTGCAGAGACAGGCCGTGCTGCGGAGCCAAACGTCACTGAGGAGCTCTTTCCGGACCACGCGACTCCTGGAGGAAAGCGATATCATCTTCGACCAAGGAAGTGAGTTTTCCAGTACCGGGACATACTGTCAGAACGGCCCTTGGGTTAGTGAAACGGAGAGCCGATGAGGCAAGGGGGGGGGATCAGCCCTGCATTAGTGTAGTGACACCCGTCTTGGCCCGCTGGTGAAGAAATCGACCGCTGCCCAAGGGGAAGAGTTCTGACAGACCTTTTAGTTTCAGGAAGATATTAGGGTATTGTTCTTTTTGACATGGAGAAGAAGAAAATCCTTTGCGCATCGGGGTTCATGCTAACAGTAGCTATTGTTGGGATAACCACATGGTTTGTGGAGGAGGTAACTCCTGCTCGGGAAACACTTGTGTTGACGACTCCGGTGCCTGCGAAGCACTACTTTTATACATTACCGTATCAAGAGTTGAAGCATCAACAGTCTTATTTGAATAACACTTTCATTCAGATGCTGCATCATACCCACGTTGCTACGAATGCTACGAACTGTTGGATATGTGGGATGATGCCAGCGCATCAGAAGAAAGGAGGTACGCCATTTATACCACTTCCTTTCTCTCATAATGGCTCTTGTAGAGCATGGTACACTTTGCTGTTTGCCACTCGGAAACCGACAGTGGGACGATTGCTTTTCAGACTCAATAAAGAATGTCATCAGGATAAAAATGGGTATCCGCAAGCGAATGGGACAATTTGGGAATGGGAAGAGTACCGACCAGACAATGAATCCATTCCCTATATCTTCACGAACACCAGAGACACTGTGGGGAAGGACAAATTCGTGATCCAAGTGGCACAAGCTCAAGCGGACCTGTGTGTCCAGAGTGTGGGTTTTATTCCTGTTGGTGTCAGTGATTGCATCACTGTCTTGAACATTGATGGATTGAATAATACTACCTTCCTAGCGTCCCATAATACCTACTTTGTGTGTGGAAATAAAGGTTATTACCGTTTGCCGGCTGGGTGGTTTGGGGTATGCTATGTATCATTCCTATTACCTCCTGTATTCCTAGCGCCCGCATCTTATCATAAAGATTTGAAATTGTTGAATAATGTGACTGTAAATAGGTATAAACGTACTCTATCAATTGATGATGTGGACCAGACTGATACCAGCTTGCAGCAGTATATTGATTTTAACTTAGGACTGTTTTTCTTTGTTGGAGCCGCTTTGAACAGTAGGAAGATCCGGAGATTAACAAGAGTGGTAGAAGCTGTGACAAACCAAACTGCTGCTGCTCTTGGGAATCTTACGGAAGAGTTGCAAATCACTAGAATTGTTGCATTGCAGAATCGTATGGTATTAGATGTCATGTTAGCTGATCGAGGTGGAGCTTGTAAAATCATTGGAAGTAGCTGCTGTGTGTTCATCCCTGATCATACGCCATCAGTTTATAACGCTATTAATAAGCTACATAAAATAGCAGCTGAAATCCACACAGAAAACGGCACTTGGTCCTTTTCTGGATGGTTTTGGGCATTGGTTACTGCCTGGGGATGGAAGGTCTTAACTGGTCGCTGTATCATTATAGCAATTCTGTTCCTTTTCTGTATGTGTGTTCAATGTGGACCATTGTTCTGTTCCGTATGCATTTCATTCTGCATCCCAGATAAGAAAGCTATTGCCGATGTTGCTCACCAGAAGCGTTTAGCTAAAGAAGTCGAAGGAATGATGACAATTGACATATATGATGATTATCCTGGTAAGCCGGATGTCTTCAGTAAATGCTGAAAGGGTCGTCTGTTGTAAATTGAAACAGCAATGTGATTAAGCATTTACTAAAGACATTAATCCCTTCCCTTCAGGTCATGTTTTCTCCGTTATGTTGACCGAAGTTTGGACTCCATTTTGTATTGTCATGCCGCCACGTGTTCTCCACGAGAAGAGTCCAACCTCTGTGTTAGTTGCTCTTGTAATCTGCCTAGTAACAGTCTATAAATAGCTCTTTTGTCCATCTGGCGCATGCCCAGACTTGACCACATCTGTTATCAGTTAGCCTTGCTTGACCATGTGTTCGCGGGCTCAAGGAGTGTGTTAGCTCTGCCCATGTATTGATTCAGTATCAAAAATGACCATAAATGGTAATGTTCTTCGGCCTCATGTTGTATCCACCCACTTATGAGCCCCTCTATTGTGTATAAAAGGGGACCTTGTACGCAAGTTCTTTGTGCTACTCTATGCAATACTGAAGAGTGTTGTATGGATTGTAGGACCACCCTTAAGGGTTAATAAACCTTGTTTTTGTACCTTGCAGTTTCGGTGCCAACTTCCTTATAGATTCCGTTACAGGAGAGCGAACCCTTGTGTCTTGCGGGCCTAGCTGGGGCCTGTATTCATCAATGTGGAGTATTGTTTTAGGGTTTAGGGCAGTGCAGTGGTGTTTGGGTTGTGTAGGGGGTCGTGCTGGGGGTAGTCTTTTAGGGTTTAGGGTAGTGCAGTGGTGTTTGGGTAGGGTAGATGGTCTTGCTGGTGTAGTGTTTTAGGGGGTAGGGCAGTGCAGTGGTGTTTGGGTAGTGGAGGGGATCGTGCTGGGGGTATTGTTTCAGGGTTTGGGGCAGTGAAGTGGTGTTCAGGCAGTGTATGGGGTCATGCAGGGGGTGGAGTTTCAGGGTTTAGAGCAGTGCAGTGGTGTTCCGACAGTGTAGGGAGTCTTGCAGGGGGTGGTGTTTCAGGGTTTAGGGCAGTGGTGTTCGAGCATTGTAGGGGGTCTTGCTGGGGGTGGTGTTTCAGTGTTTAGGGCAGTGGTGTTCGGGCAGAGTAGGGAGTCTTGCTGGGCGTGGTGTTTCAGGTTTTACGGTAGTGCAGTGGTTTTCGGGCAGTGTAGGTGGTAGGTGGTCGTGGTGGGGCTGGTGTTTCAGGGTTTAGGGCAGTGCAGTGGTGTTCGGGTAGTGTAGGGGGTCATGCTGGGGCTGGTGTTTCAGGGTTTAGGGCAGTGCACTGATGTTCGAGCAGTGTAGGGGTTCGTGCTGGGAATGGTGTTTCAGGGTTTAGGGTAGTGCAGTGGTGTTTGTGTATTGTTTTAGGGTTCACAGTTCTGCTGTAATGTTTGTGTAGTGTAGGGGGTCATGCTTGGGGTAGTGTTTTAAGGTTTATGGTAGTGCAGTGGTGTTTGGATAGTGTAGGGGGTCGTGCTGGGATAGAGTTTTAGGGTTTAGGGTAGTGCAGTGGTGTTTGGGTAATGCAGTGGGTCATGCTGGGGGTAGATTTAGGGTTTAGGGTAGTGCAGTGGTGTTTGGGTAGTGTAGGGGTCGTGCTGGGGTAGATTTAGGGGCCGATTCACAGAACTAACTTAAGACAAAATCCTAAACTTACTACTTTTGGTACTCACAGAAGTTAGGATTTTGTCTTAAGTTTGTCTTAAGACAAACTTAAGACAGACTTAAGACAGACTTAAGACAAAATCCGAACTTAAGTCTGTCTTAAGTCTGTCTTAAGTCTGTCTTAAGTCTGTCTTAAGTCTGTCTTAAGTGTGTCTTAAGTTTGTCTTAAGTCTGTCTTAAGTCTGTCTTAAGTTAGTCTTAAGACAAACTTAAGACAAAATACTAACTTCTGTGAATACCAAAAGTAGTAAGTTTAGGATTTTGTCTTAATTTAGTTCTGTGAATCGGGCCCTTAGGGTTTAGGGTAGTGCAGTGGTGTTTGGGTAGTGTAGGGAGTCATGCTGGTGAAGTGTTTAAGGGTAGTTCAGTGGTGTTCGGGTAGTGTAGGGGGTTGTGCTGGGTGAGGTGTTTCAGGGTTTAGCGCAGTGTAGTTGTGTTCGGACATTGTAGGGGGTTGTGCAGGGGGTGGTGTTTCAGGGCTTAGGGCAGTGGTATTTGAGCAGTGTAGGGGGTCGTGCTGGGGGTGGTGTTTCAGGGTTTAGGGCAGTGCAGTGGTGTTCGGGCAGTGTAGGGGGTCGTGCTGGGGCTGGTGTTTCAGGGTTTAGGGCAGTGCAGTGGTCTTAGGGCAGTGTAGGGGGTCGTGGTGGGGCTGGCGTTTCAGGGTTTAGGGCAGTGCAGTGGTGTTCGGGCAGAGTAGGGGGTAGTGCTGGGTCTGGTGTTTCAGGGTTTAAGGCAGTGCAGTGGTGTTCATGCAGTTTAGGGGGTCGTGCTGGGGTAGTGTTTTAGGGTTTAGGTCAGTGCAGTGGTGTTTGTGCAGTGTAGGGGGTCGTGCTGGGGTAGTGTTTTAGGGTTTAGGGCAGTGCAGTGGTGTTTGTGTAGTGTGCAGTGCATGCGCTGCGTCGCTTGGTGAGACCTAAAAATCATTGCACTAAGATGGCTTCCAACACTTCCTGGATTAAAGTTAGTGTAGTTAGATTCCGCCCAGATATATAAAGTTTTTTCTCCTTTAATATCTCAAAAACTACTGAACGGATTTACACCATTTAAAAAGAAGGGCGCTTTCTGAACCAAGCACTAACTTTTTGCCAAATTTGGTGTAATTCCGTTCAGCAGTTTTGGCTGTAACCGTGTCTAAAGTTTCCTATGGGACAAATGATTTTCCGACCTCTATTTTTTATTTTTTTTTATTTCTCAGAAACTACTGAATGGATTTACACCATTTAAAAAATGGTCTCTTTCTGATCCAAGGGCTACCTTCTTGCCAAATTTGGTGTGATTCCATTCAGCAGTTCGGGCTGTAGGGAGTACCCGGCAACTTAATCCGATTAACCACACGTGAGCTCGCACTCAGGAAACAACCAGGCAAGTACGATACCAGATAGATTTATTCCATCATAAATCTATACGTGAAGCATTTCGGCAGTCCAGCTGCCTTGATCACAACAATTCATGCAAGTATGCACTTTGATATTTAAGCATTACATATGAATAAAAGTAGGACTACAGCCGTAGATCTTATGGCTAACTAAGTATGGCGGCCATCTTATTGTGGTGAAAGTATACACATACATTGTTTGAAAGCAAATATTGTTTGAAAACGAATTTCATCACAGTGGGCGAATGCTGTTTGCATCCAAATTACATTGTTTAGTGCAATTTTGAGAACCTGTCGCATAAACAATGTAAACCAACAAGGTATCCTGCAACAGGCATATTAATAGGGCACATGTCGCAAAGTTCATGTTCCACAGTGGTCTATTGTGGTGTGTGATCACATAGTAGTGCCGTGTGCGGCGTTATTACAGACCAAGTGTCGTTGAGAAAAGTTGATATCACAACATGTGTGATCACATATTAATGCAATATGTGGCGTTGTTGCAGACTAAGTGTCATAAACCATTGAACACAATGTAGTAAAAATTGTGTAGTCACATTTAAATACAGACTTAAAAAGCCAGGATCAGGTAATCAATCAAATTCAGTTATTACAGGCATATTGCCTGTTGTAGTCTATCAAACAATGTCTTGTTGCAATGATAATGGTCACATAGGTCGAAAACAAATCCTATTCGGGAATACATAGAGTGTACCTGCAATACGAATAAATTAGTGCAAAAAAACCAAACTTAAGAAGAGAAAAGAAAAGAAGACATTCTTATCTGGGATTGGCGAACCAGCCAAGATGACGAGAAAGGGTAGGGATCCCACAGACGAACAAAATAGTTATCTGGGTCCCTTCCTTTCCTCCTAATGAGACAAAGAAGAGATAAGACAGTTATAGAGCAACCATGGATGTACTGAAATCTCTTGAGTTGTCACAATACAAAATGGCATCATATGAATACACAACATATATGCAGAATCACTTGATGTCAAATAACCCAATGATGCTGAAAATACTGAGGTAAAATCAGTTGGCATGTAAATGGATTGTCATCTCTTCATCAATATTGTGCCCTCCAGGATAGCGAGTCCCTAAGTCAATGATATGCTTAGATTCTCGTTTGCGTAACTAGAGTAACCTGTTGCCACCCCGGATGTTCATATTCACTTGTTCAATGACAAAATATTTTAATTTTGAGCTGTCAGAAAAGTGATGTGTTTCAAAATGACGTGCGATTGGGTAGTGCTGATCTTTATTGGCGATGGCCCTCATATGTTCCATGATCCTCTTTTTCGCTATGTGTTTGGTGCTGCCTACATAGCGTAAGTTACATGGACACACAAGCACATAGACAACAAAAGTGGAACTGCACGTGATGAATTGGTTAATGGGCACCGTTGTGCCTTTACATGGATTGCCATATTCTTTCACCATAGTACTGTTTTTACAAGCCTTGCAGTGAATGCATGGGTAGAAACCTTTTAGATTCATGTTGTTAGATTGAGTTTTGGTGGTGATGTCATTATGCATGAGTGCATCCATCAGATTCCGTCCCCTACAATAGGTTATTCTAGGTCTAGTGGAAATTGAATTGCCTATTACCGGGTCTTTAGTAAGTATTTCCCAGTTTTTCGCAATGATCTTTTGAACTTCCTTGGAATCATTGCTGTATGTAAGGATAACCCTGGTCGTACCGGTCTCTTCATCAGAAGCTGAAACAGAATCATGCAGTGTCATGTTTCTATCTACATGCTTCACCTTCTCAACAGCTTTTTGTAGAACCCAGCCAGGATAACCTCTTTCTGTATATCTACCCAGCATGATCTTCTGCTCTGCCAGAAAAGACTCCTCAGAGCTACAGTTATGTTTCGCTCTGAGGAATTCCCCATAGGGGATACTCCATTTTAAATTTTCTGGGTGGCTACTGATAGCTTGTAACAGACTGTTTCCAGCAGTGGATTTTCTGTGGAGTTTGGTGTGTATTTGATTATCCATTATCTCCAATTTGATATCTAGAAATTCCACGGAATTCATGCTGATGTTACTGGTTAATGTTGTTACAATTAAGTTTGTTGATAAAATTAGCGACCTCTAATTTGGTGCCCCTCCAGATCATGAACAAGTCATCAATGAACCGAAGCCATATAATGACTTGTTCAAAATCCTTTCTGAGATTGGGGTCATTCGTGATGTCATCCTCCCATGCCCCAAGAAAAAGATTAGCAAAACTCGGGGCAAAACGGGTCCCCATGGCAGTGCCATGGGTCTGTCTATAGATGTCGCCATTGAATAGGAATTAATTGTTGTTGAGGCAGTAAAGTATCATATTTACAAGCATTTTCATGTGTTCTAAGAAACGTATAGGACGTTGGTTAAGATATTTCTGACAGGCCTGTATCTCCTCCTCATGATCGATGGTCATGTATAAAGAATTGACATCCATGGCAACCAGTAAAAAATCTGGTTGGCACTGGATGTCCTTGATTTTAGTGAGGAAGTCCTTTTTGTCCCTAACATGTGAGGGTAAGGTAGTCACTTTATCAATAAGAAAGTGATCGACATATCTGGAGACATTCTCCAGTGCACTGTCCCTAGATGAGACTATGGGTCTCCCTGGGGGATTCAAAAATTATCAGTTTATCAGCGGAGCACGGTGAGGCATCTTTATTTATATCCGTGGCATGACACGTTGCGGACTAATCCTTTCTCAAATGCCAAATGTTTAAAATGCTGGATAGACTGCTTGAATGTCTTTATATTCACTGAAAAAACCATAGGTTTCAGGGGTGTTATAGTTAGCTGGACATTTCCCTCGTACAAAACCCTAGAAAGTGCCCCGTTATAGTTGGTTCAGCTAACTATAACTTGCGCGCCTCCGCAATGCACTGCTGATGACGTCACTTATTACATCACTCATGACATGGTCAGTGACATCACTGATGACATCACTGATGACATCTCAAATGACATCACTGATGAAGTCATCCAGTGAGTCTGTGTTTTTGTAGAGTTTTAATATGTTTAATATATATAGGGAAAGACCTATGGGAGAACGAGTGGGTATATAAGTGTGTGAATAGATGATTTTCTAGGTGTGTGACTGACTCTATAAGTGAGTCATTAAATGTATCTTACTGCATACTAGTAACTAGACTGTGTGAATGTCTGTATCTGTCTGTCTGTTGGTGTATAAGTGGCTGCATGGTTTTGTGAATAGCTATATGAGTGTCTATATGGGTTATTGATTGGTTGTCTGAGTATCTCTATGGGTGCCTGAGTGTTTGTGTGGGTAGGGTGTGTGTGACTCTGTGCATAGATGTGTGAGAGGGTGATTCTATGGGTGCATGGTTTTAAGAGTGCATCTGTGATGGACTGTATGGTTGGGTGAGTGTGTGTATGGGTGTGTTAGTGATTGAATGTATATCTCAGTGGTACATGTGTAAGTAACTACATATGTGAAAGGCAGGGTATATGTGTGTAAGAGTATATAACTGGGTATATGTGAGAGTGTGTGATTGTGAGAGTGGCTGTATAGATGAGTGTGTGCTTGTATCAGTAATTGTATTAGAGCGTAAGAATGTGGTAGTATTTTTATGAGTAAGTGAACTTGTGTGTGTGTAACTGTATAGGTGAGTAAATTGGAGTGTGATTAATTATTTGCATGATTGACTAGGTGTGTGAGTATGTCTATGGATGATTGGTGGTGTCTGAGTGTCTATATAGGTGTATAAATGCATATGATAGTCCTGTACTGAGTGACTGTAAGTATGAGTGACTCTACAGGTGAGTGAGTGGAGGTGTGTGTAGACCTAAGAGTCAATGAGTGGGTATGTAGTTATTGGTATTGGAGTAGCTATGGTTTTGAGAATGGCCGTCTGAAAATTTGAGTCGGTGTATCAAAGGTTATATTAGGGTGTGAGAAGATGCACTAATTTATTACATGGATGACGTCATCAGTGATGTCATCAGTGATATCATTTGAGATGTCATCAGTGATGTCATCAGTGATGTCACTGACCATGTCATGAGTGATGTAATATGTGACGTCATCAGCAGTGCATTGCGGGGACGCGCGAGTTATAGTTAGCTGAACTAACTATAACGGGGGAATTTCTAGGGTTTTGTACGGGGGAAATGTCCAGCTAACTATAACACCCTTGAAACCTATGGTTTTTTCAGTGAATTTCTAAGGTTTTTTAAATGCCAATTCCTAACTATAACGTGCATCAAACCTATGGTTTTTTCTGTGAATTTCAAAGGTTTTTTAAATGCTAATTCCTATCTATAATTTATCTCTAAAGCTATGATGTTTAATGATTTTCATTGAATTTCAAAAAATTTCAATTTCAGTGTGTCAATTCCTTTAATTATGTTATTTTTAAATACTTTTTTATCACCTTTTTTGTAACTTATTTTTTCAATTAATTTTTTTAAAAATTAAAAAATATTATTTGTTTTTTTTGGTTTCTTTTAAAAAAAATTGTTAATATTTTTTAAACTATATTTTCAAAACTTTATTTTTTACCCAACGCATTAGAAACCGCGCACCCTGCGCGCATTTCGCAGTTTAAAAAAAAAGGGGGCCCCAGGGGGTCCTTCTGGGACACCCTAAGCAACACTAGAGGGTCAGAGTATTTCTACCCTGCCCCCTTTATATGTTTTAAACACTTATTCCCCTTACTTCTTCAGCCTCGCTTCTACTGAGGCACAAAATGGCTGCCAACAGTTCCTGGTTTCGAATGTAGACAGACACTTGACAGCCAATTAGCATTCAGCGCGTGATCGGGAGATTGTGCGCTCAGTTTGGGGAGGGTGCGCTTAGGGTGCGTGGATCCTCCGAGGCCATAGATATATCTATCTTTTTTAGTCTAATTGTCTCAGGAACTACTGAACAGATTTACAACATTTATGCAAAAGGCACGAGTCTGAACTGAGGACTACCTCTTTGCCAAATTTGGTGTAATTCCGTTCAGCAGTTCGGGCTGTAGCTGCGTCAATAGGTCCTATGGGAAATTGCATGGGGAAAACGTGTTTTGGGACCCCACTTTTTTCTCGGCCCTCGCTTGACGAATCACCACGAAACTTTCAGGATAGGAGCGGACCGGAGCTGGCCAAAAGTTTGGAAAATTTTGCAAAGATTCGTCAACCGGCGCCAGACTTATTGGGAATAGAATGTTGCAGATTTCCTATGGAAAATAGGTCCTAACTATAGCTACCTACTGGCGACCGCCAGTAGGTAATATATGTATATATATATTACCTACTGGCAGTCACCAGTAGGTAGTTATATTTAGGACCAAGTTTCCATAGGAAGAGCATTTTTTGTTTTGCTTATAACTTTGGCGTCGTTTGATGAATCTTCATGAACTTTTCCAAACTAATTCTTTGTTCATATCAGCTCCTATGTTGACAATTTGGGGGTGTTCGTCAAGGGGGGGCTGAGAAAATAGGGGGGTCCCAAAGGGTGTTTTCTCCATGCAATTTCCATAGGAAACTTTAGACAAAGATACAGGTCGAACGAGTGAACGGAATCATCCCAAACCTGGCAGGGAGAAGGGCCTTGGTCTAGAAAGCACGCTTTTGTTTATTTGGTGTAAATTCGCTCAGTAGTTTTGGAAAAACATAGACATTTACAGATATCAATATCTGGGAATTCTGCCATCTGATTGGCTGAGGCGTTACGAGCACGAGCTTGCTGCTTATTGGCTGCGAGCTGTTGCAACTAGGAAGTGTTGGCAGCCATTTTGTGATTCCGTTGAAACGAGTAAGGGGAAAAAAGGGTAAAAAGAGTAGGAAACGGGAGGATAGGAGCACTGTAACCTCTGTGAGGGAGTGCGAAGCAAAGTACTCACTCCTACCGGTCTGAAAGTGCAGTGTTGCTCAGAGTGACACGGTGCTGAGATGAGATGCTGCTACACTCAGGTATAAAACCGAGAGCCTAAACTGTGAGCTCATTGCTGTAAAGTGATGTGCTCTGGTCTTTGTAGCATACCTGTGCAAGTAGTGTTAGTAGGCGTTTATACCATACAGGGAGTGGGAAGCGAACTACTGACCCTTAGCGTGCGTTTATACTATACCGGAAGTAGGAAGCGAAGTACTCACGCCTACCGGTGTGAAGACTCGGGGATCAAACCGAGCTGATTGCTGTAAAGTGATGGACTCTGGGCGCTGTAGCATACTGGCGGCTGTAGAATAACTGTGTAAGTAGTTTTACTATGCGTTTATACTATACAGGGAGTGGGAAGCGAACTACTCACCCCTACTAGTCTGAAGACTCGGGGATTAAACCGTGAGCCTAAACCGTGAGCTCATTGCTGTAAAGTGATGTGCTCCGGGCGCTGTAGCATGCCTGTGGAAGTAGTGTTAGTTTCCGTTTATACAATACAGGGAGTGGGAAGCGAACTGCTCACCCCTACCGGTCTCAAGACTCGTGGATGAAACCATGAGCTCATTGCTGGAAAGTCATGTGCTCTGTGTAGTATTCCAATGTAAGTCATAGTAGAATGTTGGTATGTAATGCTACTAGAATGTAAGTATGTAATGTTAGAATGTAGGCCTGTCATGAGGGGAATCTTGGGGAGTTTGTACACGGTGCTGGAGAAGACGGCTGCCTTGCTGTCTGCTCCTGTTGGTGGCTGTTTAAGCTGTCTTCTTTTCCTGTAATAAATCTACTTATCGGATCCACTGCTGTCTGCCTCTTCACTACATAAATTTGGCGAGGAGCGGGAGAAGGTAAAAAGAAGGCAGCACTAACCAATATTTCGAGCTTCCTTGCGTTCTGCTGAAGACCTGTTTTCTTCGTGAAGCTGTTTCTTCTCATCCCAGGGTCGTCGGCTCATCGAACTATGTGATCCGACCTCTGGTAGGATTTATATTTTTTCATTTTGGGCTTCCTCTGCCTCTTCACTACACTCTGGTCACTGTACTACACGTGTGCAAGTAGTGTTAGTATGCGTTTATACTAATTCTGTAGTGAGGCAGTAACCAATGCATCATGGCCCTATGGAGCGCCACCTCCCATGTTTGCCATTACAGGGCGGGAGCATGGCTTCCACCCTGTGATAGCAAATCCTTGTTTGCCTCGTTCAAGTGAGAGGAGACAAACCTCGTATCGCTTCAATAAAGCAGATCCGGATGGTAAAAATGGAGAAAAAGAAATGAAGCGGGGTCTCACCCGTTCATTTAAATGAGCCCCCTGGTGGGTAATGTTCTGGGGCCAATCCTATTATTATATTGCGGGGTCTCTGCAGCACTGGGGACCTTAATCTCACATGTAAATTTTGCGCGGGAGGGCACAGAGATATTTCGTAGCCTATGGGATCACCACCTCCCCGGGTCTTGTTTACTAATTGTTCGGGGGGCTTCAAGGCCAACTCAAGTCTGGGGATCGGCAACCTCCGGGGCTTTACTTAAATATGCAGGGTGGGCCTCGCCAGTCCCTGAAGCCTTGGTGGCCCTAGGCAGTGCCTTATTGGTTCTGTACTCATGGTCTTATAAAGTGATACACTCATAGAACCTTTGCAGTTGTAGAATTACCCAGGCTTCATTTATGTAACAGTCTTAATTTATATTTGGTAGGTGCACCGCAAAATTACAAATGTTTTCCCTCATAACCTCCTATCAACCGCCGATTTTCACAATAAACTACAGACAAGTGTTAGAAAAAGAAGACCCATACACTCACTTATTTATTGGTAAAAAAAATAACCTTTATTAAAACAACACAAATAAATGGAAACACAACTTTATTCGAAGAAACAACAGTATAACATGAAATAAGTGGGTGAGACTCCTCCGGAAGCAGCGTACAAAACCTGCAAGATAAAAAAGAAACATAAGTATGTGTGCCATGTCCAAGAGAAAAAGGAAGGTAGTCAGAATGAAAGGAAGAGAGTGAGAATGGGGCAGAGAGCGAGTAGGTGGAAGGGAGAAGGGAGAAGGGGAGGGAGAGTCAAAAGAACAGAGGGAGGAAGAGACAGAGCGTCGGCCTACTGCACCCAGCCCTCACTGTTCACCTTCCGTCACCTGTGTGTCTGGGACGCTGAGGTCTGCGGGAAAGAGTGCGGTCCAGCAAGTCTTTAAAATGAAACAGAGATATGAATGAGGCCAGAGATTACATTATTATCTACGGCAACATCGCTTGCCTGCACCTGTGCACCCAGGCTGCTGCACCCCAGCCCCTTCCCCTGCACTGTGCTCAATTGCAGCTCCTGCGCACCGAGGCTTCACTGCTCACCTGCCACCACTAGTGTGTCCAACAACGTGCCGATGCGAGCTCCGACTCTGGGGTGTCTCTCTTAGGGTGGCACAGAAGGTCTCTGGTATGGGACGGTGTCTTGATACCATGATGGAAGGCGTCAGAATTCCCAGGGCATCATCACGGGCTGAGCACCTGCTGCACGCATTTTGGTGCAACTAACTCAGTGTCTGAAAAGGGATAAATAATATAATGCTGGAAACGTCTTGAGGTAAATGAAGGTTTATTTCAAGCTTAATAGAGAACACCAGTTGAGTGCATCCTTCCTTCTTGAAGTACGATCTACCAACTGTTAGTGGTAATCGTGGTTCAAAGAGGAGTTGGAGTGTACGAGAATACACAAGGTTAAATAATAATATGTTATGCCAACGTACACATACAAAGGAGCAGAGCGCATGCTAGAAGCATAATGTGCGCGTGTAATGCAGTGGCGCAAGTCTGTGTGCATGTACACTTAGTAATCAGCACACTACAGTGCCCCAAAAGCCAACGCCACATGTCTGTAGGGCAGCGCTGCCCACTGGCTCAGGCCTACAGTACGGTACAGCAGATCCTTAAAATGAGACAGAGATGTTACTGAATGAGGTCAGAGATCATATCACTACGCACGGCAACATCGCTTTTTTGCACCTGCGCACCCAGGCTGATGCACCCCACCCCACCCCTCCCCTCCCGCAGCACCGCACTCAATTGCAGCCCCTGTGCACCCAGGCCCCACTGCTCACCTGCTGTCACTCACTACAGTGCCCCAAAAGCCAACGCCACGTGTCTGTAGGGCAGCTCTGCCCGGTGGCTCAGGCCTACAGCACGGTCCAGCAGGTCCTTAAAATGAGACAGAGATATGACTGAATGAGGTCAGAGATCACATCATTACGCATGACAACATCGCTTGTTCGCACCTGTGTACCCAGGCCGATGCACCCCACCCCTTCCACAGCACCACGCTCAATTGCAGCCCCTGTGCACCAAGGCCCAACTGCTCACCTGCTGTAATTGTTGTGTGTCCAAACACGACGGCCAGCAGAGTTCATATTTCTAATCGAGTTTTGATTGCCAGGATGGTGTACACTTTATGGATCCATTTTTTTATTGCACATTGTGATATGCGAGGTGGATGTGGCCATATCACCTGAGGCAGTGTGGAAGAACTGGGACATGTGGCGTCGTTGTTATCCTATTTATGCATACACAAAGTGGGTTGGGCTTGCATAAGCCAGGCCAGCGTAGGGGTGTGAATAATTTTTCCAGGGACCTGGGCGTTGTTCAGTTCCTGCCTGGCCAGGAAGTGTACTTATGTGTGTTTCCTGTTGCAGTTTTGACGTCGCACAATCCGCAATTTACATTAATGTAGCATGTATCGGGAGGGCGGCAACTATTGGTAATGAGATGCTGTCCGAAAACATTGAATGGACAACATCACATGTCGTTGTCAAGCTTGTGGATATGCGCAGACACGCCTGTCAATGGTGTGCGGTATTATTGAAAGTGTTGCTATCGCGAAGCGCACACATGTGAATGTGCTCGGATGGAGGGAGGATCAGCAGTGAGGCTACGTCATACACAGTGAAAACGCTCATTACAGTCAAGCAATGCATGTCAAATGTGAGCAACACAAATATACACATTACTCTTTACTGTTTGTCACATGTGATCTAGGATGTGCACTCTGCCCGTGGCTGATGATACCCCTATGAGCCACCAATACCCAGGCTGATAGGCAGCACAATAATGCGCACACACACACACACCAGGGGCATCGTGTAACACACATTTGTTTTTTGATGTAACGTTTCAGATGCATGGCCATCACACGTGGAAGGCTACTGTACAGACCATGAATATTGATCAAGATGATCGAAGCATGTTGTGTGTAGTATAAGATATGTGTACACAGCAAAGAAGTTTTCAAAAAAGCTCTCTAAGCAGAAGAGGTGTCTCTCATCAAATGCTGTAGAGAGAATGACTAAAATGGGTGGGGTCCTTCAACTGTTACAATGGGAAATGTTGTGGACCAATCAAATGCTATTTTTTGAGGTCACAAGGCAATCACGCACCGAGCGCACAAGGAGTCCGTACCCGTCGCTATTTTGAGAAAATATATTTACCATAATATAAGTTCATTACATATATAAATGTTTAAAATATTTCAGATTATCACTTGCTCTCATATACACTTTAAACCTATTTAGATATAGTTTTGTGACATAAAAAAAAATGAGGGAATGGCGTACCCGGCGTGACACCATACGTCTATGACGTAACACAGGGCCTGGCAGCGTGCACTCGTCGCATAAGCAGCACGCAGCGGGCGCGACCCATACATACATGACATAACGTGCAGCTTGGTACTACGTACCCATCGCATACCAAAGTAGCAGCTGACGCAACCTCATACGTATATGATGTTACACGGGACGTGGTGCCATGAACCCGTCGGATACGAAATGCGAATCAGTTGCGAGTTTAGCAATATGGCAGATAGGATTCATGTGCTGATGGAGCTTAGTACACTACCGGTACAGGACTCCAGTTTTCTCCCCCCCCAAAAAAAAAGATATACATATATTTTTGGGGAAGATATAAAACATTACATAATTTTTAAAGTTAAAAAAGGATAATAGAGTTCCAAAATATACAAACAAAATTAGAAAAAATATAGGTTTTATAAATATTAAAATATGAAATTAACATTTAAAAACATTTGCAATTCACTGAAAGAACAATAGGTTTTACAGACGTTATAGTTAGGAATTAGCATTTAAAAAACCTTTGAAATTCACAAAAAAACCATAGGTTTCAGGGACGTTATACTTAGTTGGACATTTGACTCATATAAAACCATATAAATTCCCCCGTTATAGTTAGTTGACCTAACTATAACTCGCGCGCCCGCAATGCACTGCTGATGATGTCACATATTACATTACTCAAGACATGGTCAGTGACATAACTGATGACGTCACTTCTCTAACCACCACCACCCCCCCACACACTCCCGTTCCTGCCTTCTTCGTCGCCCGCATTTTTGTTTACAATGCAATAGGACTTGCGTAAGTACGAGTCCTATTGCATTTGTAAAGGT
This sequence comes from Triturus cristatus, assembly GCF_964204655.1. Taxonomy (NCBI): domain Eukaryota; kingdom Metazoa; phylum Chordata; class Amphibia; order Caudata; family Salamandridae; genus Triturus; species Triturus cristatus. Next base: position 33,650,368 of record NC_140590.1, on the reverse strand, counting down.
TTTTTTTATATGATTGTCGGCCTGCATTCGAACTTTCTTTTGTCTGACCTGTCCAGACTCTCACATGCACGCGAAGCTTTACATCATGCGCATGTGTGCCAAAAGTGTTACTCTGTAGTGCAGTGGCTGCCTCCGGCTCGGCACGCAGTGACTCGAACCACACTCGGCTGGCTAGCTACAGGATGCAGGCGTGTTTGCCTCACTTCTCTTCAAAGCGGGTGCCAAAGCCCTGTGAACAAGCCCCTGTATAACCAGCCGTCATTTGACACCAGACACTCGGCACGACTGTGCAAACAGAGCTTTAATGTCTCTCGCATGGGCGCAGGCCTCTGGTTACGGATAAGAGATCTGAAAAGGTAGCTGGAGGGGTTAGTTTGGGCACAGCGGGGCCCGGCTCTTGTGATAAGAGAGGTAAATAGGTCCAGTGAAAGGGGTCGCCTCTTCAAACAAGTGTTAGCTGCCATCTCTTATTGGGTCTTCAGTTAAAGGACAGACCCCCTCCTCTGAACAGAATAACAAAGTTAACAGCCCCCTTACATTTATTTATGTAATATCTTATGTAGCATCAACTCCACCCAGCGGGGCTTCATAGCGCAGTACGACGCACTCTTAAACACGGCCGGTCAACCATGCAGCTGAAATCAGTTTTGCCTTTCTTTTAAGAAATACGTCCTAAACGCTGACAGTGTGCTAGTTTCTTTATGTCTCAAAACTATATCTAAATAAATTTAAAGAGAGCAAGCGATAATCTAACATATTTTAAACATTTATATATTTTTAACTGTAATAAACTTATATTATGGTAAATATATTTTCTCAAAATCGCGTTGGCATGTCTCCTTGCGCACTGGTTGCGCGATTGCCATGTGACCTTAAAAAAAAGCATTTGATTAGTTCATAACATTTCCCATTGTAGCAGTTGGAGAACGCCACCCATTTTATTCATTCTCTCTACAGCATTTGATAAGACACACCTCTTCTGCTTAGAGAGATTTTTTGAAAACTTTTTGCTATGTACACATATCTTACACTACACACAACATGCAACCATCATCTTCATCAATATTCATGGTCTGTAAAGTAGCCTTGCACCTGTGATAGCCATGCACCTAAACGTTACATAACCGAAGTTTCCCCCACTGCCAGAGGTAACATGGTTGCATACGCTGTCCACAGCACAATGTAATGTGGTACAGCCCAGGGGCAGTATCATGCAAAGATAATGAACACATGGACACAGATAGATAGTGGAAGTGGGTATGGGCAAGTGCGCTCGACTCCTTTTTATTACCAGGGTCACATATCCAGTGACCTCTGTGCTGGATGCGTGTGCGGTGAGTGTAAACCAGCCCTCAGGGAATGGTTGCTGCTAGCATCAACTACAGCAGTAATCATTGGATCACACAAAGAGATTCAATAATAAAAGGGTCAATAGTTTGTGCTGCAGTAAGGTAGGGACAGTAGATGTGAAATAATACACAAAAGATTCTATCGTAAAAGAAGAACCATAACTTGTGGTATATTGAGATACAGGCAGTAGATCTGAAATAATACACAAAAAGATTGTATCATAAAAGGTCCATCAGTTGTAGTGCACTCAGATAGCCACATCAAAAGCATTCAGCATGTGCACAGCCAGTGATGATGCGTGCTGCGGGCGGGCCGTACTAGGAGCCATGTCTGTTGCCTACAACACTACATCATCTGCAATAGCGACTCGATCTGAATTGTGAACACTGCTGTCTACAGTGTAGGCCAGAGATAGCGGTCAGCAAGGGCCCACAGCCAAGTGGCGCTGACTTGAGCTGCCCAGTTTGCAATACACGAAGCAACAAAGCGTGTGCGGAGCCTGCGATGATGCATATGCGTAGTACGGACAGACCGCACTGGAGCAATGTCTTTTGCCTACAGGAATGCGTCATCTACAATAGCGACTCGATCTGAATTGTGAACACTGCTGTCTGCAGTGTAGGCCAGAGAGAGCGGTCAGCAAGGGCCTACAGCCATGTGGCGTTGACTTGAGCTATCCTGTTTGCAGTACACGAAGAAACAAAAACTGTACGAGGAGCCTGCGATGATGCGTATGCGTAGTGCGGACTGAGCGCACTGGAGCAATGTCTTTTGCCTAAAGGACTGCGTCATCTACAATAGCGACTCGATCTGAATTGTGAACACTGCTGTCTACAGTGTAAATTGAAGGCAGTAGTTACCACAGATATCCATGCATACTTTTTCTCACTTCCTCTTCACAAAATACAACAACATAACTTACAAAAAACTCTGCAATAAATAAATCAAAACAATTCGAATTGCGATCTCTGCTGTCCACACTGTAGACTGTTATTCAGTGTTCTATTCCACTAACAAGAAGAATTTGGTCATTGTACTAAACCTATAACTCATCTAAAAAAAGTTCTTCAAGCAAGTGAACTAAAAGGATATTGTGTATATTTCAATTGACGTTGTAGTTAGTTGCCTACTGGATTCTTTAATTTAACAATCACCACTCGATCTGAATTGTGAGCCCTGCTGACCGCAGTGTAGGCCAGAGGCAGTGGTCATTAACGCCTCACAGTCACGTGCCGTTGGATTCGTAAGCACGGAGTTGGTTGCAGCTGATCGGAGAGGGTACACAGAAATCATGAAAGACTTAAACTTCTGACATCCTGAATCATAGAATCAACACCCTGTTTCACAGTTCGGACCTGCTGTACCGCGCTGTACTCCAGCGACTGCAGTCAGCCAAGTCCAATAATCATGTGCAGCAGTTAGCTACGGAAGCACAGAGTGTGATGCACCTCAACGGAGAGAGTTCTGTGAAAACCAAGCATCCCATTCTGGGATGAAGACACCGTTCCACTGTTGGGACCTAGAGTTGGTTGCACCTGGTCGAAGGGAGTACCTTCATCTCCACTCTCAGATGCAGTTCTAACATCGTCCATTGTGGGATCAAGAAACCCTTCCACTGTTGGTACCTGTTGGACTACTATGTTAGTAGAATACAGAGCACTCCACAGTGCTGGGCCTCAGGCTGGGTGCTGTGTGCCTGTGTCGCGGTAGCCAGCGTTGATCTCAGGAGCCTTCCGAGCTCGCAGACCTCGGCCCAGGAACTTCCGCCGGCACCTGGTGGGCCCTCTTTCACATACTTCGGTGTCAAAAGGTGAACTATGGGGCATATGTGCGTCGCAGCGGCCAGGGCGGTTTCTGGGTTCCTGCAGGCTGAGAGCATCATTCACGCAGCCACCTTCACTCACGGCGTCAGCCTCATGGTGGTGTAAGCTGCGCAGACCTGGCAGACATGTTCGCCATACCGGAAGAGAAGCACACCCAGAGAAACGTGCCTTTTTATTCATATCCCTACGCTAGCCTTGCGTACGCTGAGCCAGCCCACTATGCTAAAGATTTGGAGGGGGGTAGGGGGCACGTACAGGCTATGTTTTCGTAATCTTCCCTACTGACTGTATTATTATGGTTGCGTCCACTGTCCACTTCACTCAATAGATCATCAGTGTATGTTGACATGTACATGTCTGTGCTCTGCATACTCAAGTCTGTCCGGCACATCCCCTTAACACTTTGCATTGTATACTTTTATAATCTAGAATCACTTGCCACCTTCGCACATACTTTGCTCCCATCTCTCCCCGCATTCTGCATTGTGTACCAGAGGTGCCATGTCATGTTTGGTTTGTGTACATGGCTAGCTACGGTTCCCACAGTACGTAGTGTCGTCGTATCTGCTAGGTTTACATGTTGTTTGTCATGTTGTATGTGATTTGTTAGAAAAGGTAGACGGACCGGGAGGGTCGGCCGGGGTCAGGAGGGGAGGTCTCCGGGGAGAGCCGTCTCCAGCGATCGTACAGACAAGTAACTTCCCCCCCACAGACAAATACCACACACGGATAAGGTTCAGTGATCTTTATAGGCACTTGTTGAAGGTACGGTGAAATGGTACAAGGAGGTCTGGACTCAGGGGTCCCCTCGATTTGAGTCTCGCAAGGTAGGGAAGGGGGTAGCGGGACAGTCTATTTACCAGTCAGGTAATTCGGATGCGATGGTGATGAGCTCACAATCCTCGAGCTTTGGTGATCAGGTGGTATGGGCCGCGGCAGCGCCAGCAGGTCCCGGTGCGGATGGTCGATGCAACGGGCCGCGGCAGCGCCAGCAGGTCCCGGGAAGATGGTCGGTACAACGGGCCGCGGCAGCGCCAGCAGGTCCCAGGAAGATGTTCGGTACAACGGGCCGCGGCAGCGCCAGCAGGTCCCAGGAAGATGACTGTTGCAGAAGGCCGCGGCAGCGCCAGCAGGTCCCGGTGAGGATGGTCGGTACAACGGGCCGCGGCAGCGCCAGCAGGTCCCGGGAAGAAGACTGTTGCAGAAGGCCGCGGCAGCGCCAGCAGGCAGGACGATGGTTCACAAGAGCGGGCTACGGCAGCGCCAGTAGACCGTCAGGGTTGAGTTCACTCGGTGTCTCTCGACTCCAGGATACAACTGCCTTCCTGCTCCGGAGCTGCCTCAGTTATAGGGCTGGTGCCCTTTGATGTCCGGACCCTCGTACTTGGAGGTCGGAGGGTCCGGGATGAAGGTGTCCAGACACCCAGCAGGGGGTGGAGCCAGTGCCCGGGGGAGCTGGGAGCGATCGGCACCTGGCGGGGGAGAGCCCTTGACACTTCGGTCTCCCATTGACCTGCCAAGTGGTCCGCTCACCTCCTGGGTGGATAGTGGTGCTGGGATGTCGGGGCCGGCCAGGCCCGGGGTTAGGGTCGAGGGGAGGCCAGGCGGCCGCGTGGTGCAGGGTCCAAGATGGCGGCCGGACCCGGCCGGGAAAGCCGGTGGGGCCGGACCCCGTGATGAGTGGGGGTCCGAGGGCAGAGGGTCCGTCGGGGGACGGGGTGCAGGTGCTCATCGCGGGGTTATGCCAGGTGGCCCGGAGTCCGGGCCTTGTCGAGCGGGGAGGGCGCTTGCCGTCTGTGAGGCCTGTCCAACATGCGTCCCCCCCAGCTGAAGGCGGGGAGAGTCACCCATCCCCTTGGGGACTCTCTTCGTCGAGGCGGAAAAAGCGGGACAGGCCATCCGCGTTGGCGTGGTCTTGGCCCGGTCGGTGCTCCACGGTGAAGTCCATTCCCTGCAGGGAAATGGACCAGCGCAAGAGTTTTGGGTTCTCCCCCCGCATCTGCATCAGCCATTGCAGGGGTCGATGGTCGGTCTGTACCCGGAAGTGGGTACCGAAGAGGTAAGGCCGGAGCTTTTTGAGGGCCCACACCACTGCAAATGCTTCCCTCTAGATGGTGCTCCAACGCTGTTCTCGGGCCAGGAGACGTCGACTGATGAAGGCCACCGGCTGGTCATGACCTTCGGGGTTCAGCTGAGAGAGGACGGCTCCGATGCCGTGGTCGGAGGCGTCGGTCTGCACCACAAACTCCCGACTGTAATCGGGGGCCTGGAGCACCGGGGCGGTGCACAGGGCGGCCTTCAGCTCCTCGAATGCCGCTTGACAGTCAGGAGTCCAATTGATCCGCTTTGGCTGGTTCTTGGATGTGAGACCCGTGAGGGGCCCCACGATGCTGCCGTAGTCCTTCACGAACCGCCGGTAGTAGCCGGTGAGCCCCAAGAAGGCTCGGACCTCGGTCTGGGTGACGGGGGGCTGCCAGGACGGGATGGCAGCAATCTTAAGTTGTAGGGGGGCCACCAGCCCGCTCCCCACTTGGTGCCCAAGGTAGGTCACGGACCCTTGGCCAATCTGGCACTTGCTGGCCTTAATGGTGAGGCCGGCCCGCTGGAGGGCTTGTAGGACCTCTTGGAGGTGACGGAGATGGTCGGACCAGTGGCGGCTGTACACAGCGATATCGTCCAGGTAGGCAGCGCTGAATTCTTCAAGCCCCGCCAAGACCTGGTTCACAAGGCGTTGGAACGTGGCGGGGGCGTTCTTCATGCCAAAGGGCATGACCTTAAATTGATAGTGGCCATCGGGGGTGGAGAAGGCTGACCGTTCCTGAGCCCTGGGTGTGAGGCCGATTTGCCAGTAGCCCGCCGTTAGGTCGAAGATACTAAGGTAGCGGGCGGCCCCCAGCCGGTCGATCAGCTCGTCTGCTCGGGGGATGGGGTGAGCGTCGGTCCGGGTGACAGCGTTCAAGCCCCGGTAGTCGACGCAGAATCTCAGTTCAGGTGCGGTGCCGGGGGCAGCGGCTTTGGGAACTAGTACGACCGGACTGGCCCAGGGACTGTCCGAGGGCTCGATGACCCCGAGCGTGAGCATCTTGGCCACCTCCTCCTGTATGCAGGCCCGTACCCGATCTGGTACGCGGTAGGCCCGGTGCCGGACAGGGGGACTGTCCCCGGTGTCTACGTCGTGCAAACACCAGGGGGTGACCCCGGGGGTGAGGGAGAACAGGGCAGCGAACTGCAGCAGGAGGTCCCGGCAGTCCTGTCGTTGCTCCGTAGTGAGGGCGTCAGAGAGCCGGACCCCGTCCACGGAGCCGTCCTTCTCTTGAGTCTTCAGGAGATCCGGGAGGGGCTCGGAGTCTTCTTCGGTGCCGCTGTCCGTAGCCATCAAGAGGCTTAGTTCGGAGCGCACAAAGTGCGGTTTGAGCCGGTTGGTGTGGAGGACCCGAAGGGGGTTCCGGGAGGTCCCCATGTCGATGAGGTAAGTGACGGGGCTTTTGCGCTCGACCACCTTGAAGGGCCCCGTCCACTTATCTTGCAGGGCACACGGTTCGGTGGGGGACATCACCCATACTTGCTGCCCCGGCTCGAATTCCACGGAGGAGGCATTGTGGTCATACCACCTCTTCATGTCCTCCTGGCTGGCCTCGAGGTTCGCCTTGGCCATCTCCCTGAAGCGCCGGGTCTGGTTTCGCAAGGCCAGGAGGTATTTGAAGACGTCTGGAGGGGTCGTTAGGGGGGCCAGCTCCCAGCCCTCCTTCACTAGGCTGAGGGGCCCTCGCACAGGGTGTCCGTATAGGAGTTCAAAGGGGCTAAAGCCGAGGGACTTCTGGGGTACTTCCCGGTAGGCGAAGAGGAGGCACGGGAGCAGTACATCCCACTGGCGACGGAGAGGCTCTTCCAATCCCCCAATCATCCCTTTGAGAGTGCGGTTGAACCGCTCCACTAGTCCGTTTCCTTGGGGGTGATAGGGGGTCGTGAATCTGTATGTGACCCCGCATTGTTGCCAGAGGGACTTCATGTACTTCGATATGAAGTTCGTACCTCGGTCGCTGACGACTTCTCGGGGGAAGCCTACCCGGGAGAAGATCCCCATCAGGGCCCGGCCAACCACTGGAGCGGTCACGGTCCGTAGGGGCACCGCCTCGGGATAGCGGGTGGCATGGTCCACTAGTACCAAGATGAACCTGTGTCCTTGTGCCGTGCGAGGATCCAGCGGTCCCACAATGTCTATCCCCACCCTCTCGAACGGGGTGGTGACCACCGGGAAGGGTTGTAGAGGAGCCTTCAGCTTCCGGCCACTCTTCCCGCTTGCTTGGCATGTGGGGCATGATCGGCAGTGGTTCAGGACGTCATTCCTCATTTTTGGCCAGAAAAAGTGGGTCACCAGTCGACTGTACGTTTTATCTTGGCCCAGGTGCCCAGCCAGGGGGACATCGTGGGCTAGGTTGAGCAGAAAGTCTCGGAAGCGGAGCGGTACCACCAGAACTCGACTGGCCCCCAGCTCGGCGATTCTTTGCTCGCTGTAGAGCAGGTCGTTATCCCAGTAGACCCAGTGGGTCCCGGTGGTGTCCCCGGCGGCTTGGGTGCTGGCTTGTTGGCGAAGTCCCTCGAGGGAGGGACAGGTCTTTTGCTCCTGGCGGAACTGTTCTTGGGTGAGCCCCCCTTCTTGCCGCCACTGAGCCAGATCCGGAAGGCCCTGGGATTGCGCGTTTTCTTCGGGGGCCTGGTCTGGGAGGTCGGACTCGCCGTTGTCCTCTACGGGGGCCACCGGGGGCGGAGGTGCCGGCCATTCGGTCTCTTCTGATCGGGGGGCGGCCCGGCCGGCCATGGATCGGGTGGTTATGCAGGCCCAGTCCGGGAGGCCCAGCATCCCCAGGTGCTCTCTCCTCTCGACGGTGGCCCACGGGGAACTCTCGAGGTCATTCCCCAGGAGGCAGTCCACGGGGGCATCGTCCCGGACCGTCACTTTCAGTAGGCCGGAGACCCCTCCCCATTCAAACGGGACGCAGGCCATCTTGCACATGCTTTCGGAGTTATCTGCCGAGCGGACGGGGCAGAGAATGTTCGGTAGGATCTGCTCGGGCTTCACCAGGTGACAGCGGACGGCCGTCACGCTGGCGCCGGTGTCGCGCAAGGCCTCAGCTCTCTGTCCATTAATGGTCACCCACTGACCGTATTTTCTGGTGTTGGCGGGTAGGGGAGCCCGCGGAACCATGTCTCTTCCCCCTAAGCATGCCAGGACCATGGCGGCCGGTTCCCACCCTTGCTGATCCGGCTCACACTCCTCGGGTCCCCCCGACAACTGCTCCTCCCCCAGGGCAGCGACAGCTACCTGGCGGGGCTTGGGCGTTTGGTTCAGCGGGCAGCTCGGATCGTTGGCGTAGTGGCCTAGTCGCTGGCACCGGTGGCACGTGACGCTGGCTCGGTACCCAGGCCGCAACGGGGGGTTGCCCCGGCCGGCCGGCGGCGGGGTGCTGGCCATGGTTGTTGCTGGTAAGGCGTCTCTCCCACGCCCCTGGCCTCCTCCTCCTCCCTGAGGTCGGTGCTGGCCGTGGTTGCTTCTGTTCTGGTCGTGTGGCCCTTTCCGGCCCACTCGGGTGCTTTCCCACCGGTCAGCTTCGGCGGCGAGCTGCCGGGGGTCAGTCAGCTTACTGTCGAGCAGGTGCTGCCTGAGCTCGACGAAACAGTTGTTCGACAGGTGTTCCCATACCATAAGGTTGAAGAGTTGTTCGTATGTGGTGACCTGACTTCCCTTGATCCACCCCTCGAAGGCCCGGCTGAAATAGTTCACGTATTCCACCCAAGTTGTACCTGGGATCCGGGTGCAATCCCTGAACCTCTGGCGGTACATCTCGGGTGTGAGGCCGTAGCGGGTGAGGAGGGCAGCCTTCATGTGGTCGTAGGACGACATTTGGTGATCGGGGAGCTGCAGCAGGGCATCGCGACCCTCGTTGATAAATCTCCCCCAAAGTCCGGCTCCCCAATCACTCCGGTCGATCCGGTGGGAGGTCATTGCGATCTCATAGGCCTTAAACCACTGTTGTATGTCGTCTTCTCGGACATACTCGCGGACCACATCCTTGGGGATGTGCACTTTTTTCTCAGTTGGTCCCGGGGTGTGTGGTCTTTCAGGCACCCCCAAGTCCTTATGCTGTTTGCGCAGTTCTATTTCTGCCAATTGGCGCTCGTGCTCGAGCGTTATCTTTTTCTCTTCCAGCTCTCTCTGCCTCTGTTTTTCTTCCCGTTCCTCTCGAATCCGCATATGCTCGAGGTTGAGTTTTTGTTCAGCTAACTTGAGCTCTCCATCCATCTTGAGTCGTGCCATCTCTAATTCGTGCAGTCTGACTCTGTCTCTTTCTCGTATCTCCTCCGGTGAGAGGCCCGTTCCCCGCTCCTCGGGAGTCGTGGCGTTCCCCTCTGGTGTAACGCTGTTTTGGTCTGGTGTGACGCTGCTTTGGTCGGAGGGTCTTGCGACCCCCGTTTCTGTCCACGACTCAAGGGCGCGCTTTAGATCATCCTTGGTACTCAGGCCGGTGGTAGCAATGCCAAGTTCTATACAAAATTGTCTCAGTTCGCGGTGGTTGTATTCGTCTAGTTTCTCCATTTGGAACTTCTCGGTAGGGCTGCTATCTTTGGTCGACATCGTGCTTTGTCGTGGGGTGAGCTACTCTCTGTACGATTACGCGTTGATTCGGATCGCGCCGCTGGCCACCAATGTTAGAAAAGGTAGACGGACCGGGAGGGTCGGCCGGGGTCAGGAGGGGAGGTCTCCGGGGAGAGCCGTCTCCAGCGATCGTACAGACAAGTAACTTCCCCCCCACAGACAAATACCACACACGGATAAGGTTCAGTGATCTTTATAGGCACTTGTTGAAGGTACGGTGAAATGGTACAAGGAGGTCTGGACTCAGGGGTCCCCTCGATTAGAGTCTCGCAAGGTAGGGAAGGGGGTAGCGGGACAGTCTATTTACCAGTCAGGTAATTCGGATGCGATGGTGATGAGCTCACAATCCTCGAGCTTTGGTGATCAGGTGGTATGGGCCGCGGCAGCGCCAGCAGGTCCCGGTGCGGATGGTCGATGCAACGGGCCGCGGCAGCGCCAGCAGGTCCCGGGAAGATGGTCGGTACAACGGGCCGCGGCAGCGCCAGCAGGTCCCAGGAAGATGTTCGGTACAACGGTCCGCGGCAGCTCCAGCAGGTCCCAGGAAGATGACTGTTGCAGAAGGCCGCGGCAGCGCCAGCAGGTCCCGGTGAGGATGGTCGGTACAACGGGCCGCGGCAGCGCCAGCAGGTCCCGGGAAGAAGACTGTTGCAGAAGGCCGCGGCAGCGCCAGCAGGCAGGACGATGGTTCACAAGAGCGGGCTACGGCAGCGCCAGTAGACCGTCAGGGTTGAGTTCACTCGGTGTCTCTCGACTCCAGGATACAACTGCCTTCCTGCTCCGGAGCTGCCTCAGTTATAGGGCTGGTGCCCTTTGATGTCCGGACCCTCGTACTTGGAGGTCGGAGGGTCCGGGATGAAGGTGTCCAGACACCCAGCAGGGGGTGGAGCCAGTGCCCGGGGGAGCTGGGAGCGATCGGCACCTGGCGGGGGAGAGCCCTTGACACTTCGGTCTCCCATTGACCTGCCAAGTGGTCCGCTCACCTCCTGGGTGGATAGTGGTGCCGGGATGTCGGGGCCGGCCAGGCCCGGGGTTAGGGTCGAGGGGAGGCCAGGCGGCCGTGTGGTGCAGGGTCCAAGATGGCGGCCGGACCCGGCCGGGAAAGCCGGTGGGGCCGGACCCCGTGATGAGTGGGGGTCCGAGGGCAGAGGGTCCGTCGGGGGACGGGGTGCAGGTGCTCATCGCGGGGTTATGCCAGGTGGCCCGGAGTCCGGGCCTTGTCGAGCGGGGAGGGCGCGGGCCGTCTGTGAGGCCTGTCCAACATGATTATATAAGGGAGCGCGTTTATTCACGAGCAGTGGTTTCTCCCATTTACATATCGCTGTCTTAAAGAGGATGCAGACGTTTTCCTCACAGGTGAAAACTGCAACCACAATGGCAGTCATTCATGACTATGCAAGAATGTCCAACTCTACAATGCTCCTAAGCTTACAGCCCCCAATCTTGCGTGCTTTCATAAAAGCACGCCAACTCCCACAATCAGACCAACATTCACACAGCTTTCTAACTGCAGTTATCTGGTTCTTAATAACAAGGACTGCTACGGAATGTGAGCTGGCATACCGTATGTCCTTACTGTTTCAAAGCGAGTAACTTCCTGTGGCAATGTCTATTCCCACCCACACAAAGTAACTCCCACAGTTCAACTTGGCCTTCAATACCTCCTTTGAAAACAGATTTCATAACTGAGCAAACTGAAAGCGCTTTTGTTTCAAACAGAAGTGTCCCTCACTTCTGCAAAATAAATTTGTCTACTGCAGATAGCACGAACTTCAAGTAAAATTCAGTAACTTTTAAATACGAACCTCCCATTACACTTTGTGAATTGTTACACAATTTTTAACACATCTGACACTCAAGGTCTGGCACATTTTTTTAACACTCCTCCGGCCGTTTCACAGGCTTTCAAATTGTTTTTGGTATAATACCAGACTTCATTCATTCGATCATCTCTGGAATAACAGGAACAGTGCCATAATTCTCGCTCTGTTTGCAGCCATCCTACTACTATTTTTGCTTGTAAAAAATGGCTGTGCTCCCTGTGGTAACAATCATGTCCGACAAAATACGCCTCTACGCGAAGCTACATCAATACCGTAAAAAAATGGAACAACTTTTCGGCTGCCTGCCTCTATCTATTATCAGAGCCAGATACAACATGACATTTATTTACACATATGCAATCTGCGTGCAACCATCTTTTTATTGCAAAACTTGCCCATTCGACTGGCGAATGGATATATGCCATGCCAACATCCAACAATCGCTCCCGATATCCAGCAGGTAATAGAGTATCTTGAAAACCATGAACTTGATTGTTCGGGCAGTGGAGCAATGGCGGATGCAACGCAAAAAGGTATCCTGGCGGAATGGGATTTCTGCGCAGCCGCAAAAGATCTCCTGCAACATGCAACCTTTGACAATATCGCAGATTGCCGGCCAATTCAAATTGCCGCTCCGACATTCGAGGAACATTACTGTCCCTTCGAGGATATGAATTGGATCGCTTCGCTTATCTCACGCGATGGCTGCAATCGCCTCTTGGAACATTAGGCCTCTCAAGCCGCTGAAGAACTTCTGGACTGCAATCGCCAAGACTTCACGTTATCCTTGGATTGATTTTTTCCAACTTTTTTAACTTTTTCCCATAAAATCTTTTAATACACTTCAATTGGACTATTTTCATATAATAACTTTCTAAGGATGCTCAGGCATTTGAACTCTGTTTTCATTATTGCCCCATACGTCTCCAGCCTAACCAGGGATGGGTGATGTATGGCCTATGCAAATACGCTATTTACTTGCTAAGTTAGCCTAAACCCGACATCCATTTTGAAACCATGTCTATTCTTTGTCCACACGTCTCTCTGGCTGTCTGTTCTCCACAAAGCCCTTTCACACAAATTAGCTCATCCTCAGCCTCTGCTCACAAGCTGGCGATCAAGATCAAAAAACAAAACATTGTTTAGGAAGTGGTTGGCACAGTCTGGTAATCGTATCCTACCTTTATTTTCATTATAGAATTTACTCATTCATGTCTAATAGCTATTGTTTATGTCACATGGAACTTTAACACGTAATGTGCAATTCACTGATGCAGCAACTTAGGTTTGAATACAGCAGAAGCGGTTGGAGTTTGCCTCATCTCGATGCCTTAGCTCTTGCACAAGAATGTTTTTTTGAAAGGGCTGAAGACAATAATGTATGGTTTGACGAGAAGGGTACTGAATGTGCTTCTGAGAAGCTCAATGTTTGTGTTCCTCATCAAAGTTCCGATGTGAGTAGAACTATTACCAATTCTGACATGCACCAGATTGAATCTACTGTAGAAGAGATTGCTGACTGTTCTGCTGTTGATAATTTTGTGTTACAAAAAAGGAGTACCGGGGTACCTAAGAAGTTTGATGATTCCATTTTGGAATATTTTTTTTTATCTTAAAGGATACATGTGGTAAGCGTATCCTACCTTTATTTTCATTATAGAATTTAGAGTCATTCATGTCTAATAGGTATTGTTTATGTCACATGTCACTGTAACATGTAATGTGGAATTCACTGATGCAGGAGCTTAGGTTTGAATACAGCAGAAGTGGTTGGAGTTTGCCTCAGCTGGGTGCCTAACTCTTCGAAAAGTGGGTCCATTTATGGCACTTAAATAAAGACACTTTTTATATAACTTGCAGACTCCATCGCTTTATTACACACAGCCACTTAGACAGACCTGATTTCACCATTTGTCTTCTGTGGCATTGCAACATTCTGCATTATGTTCTTCACGATTATTTATTTATTCCTGCTTGCTAAAACAAGGCTTTCGAGTCTTCAGACCGGTAGGGGCGAGTAGTTCGCTTCCCACTCCCTGTATAGTATAAACGCATACTAACACTACTTACAAAGGTATGCTACAGCGGCCAGTATGCTACAGCACCCAGAGCCCATCACTTTACAACAATCAGCTCGGTTTGATCACCAAGTCTTCACACCGGTAGGCGTGAGTACTTCGCTTCCCACTTCCGGTATAGTATAAACGCACGGTAGAGGTGAGTAGTTTGCTTCCCACTCCCTGTATGGTATAAACGCCTACTAACACTACTTCCACAGGTATGCTACAAACACTAGAGTGCATCACTTTACAGCAATGACCTCACGGTTTAGGCTCTTGGTTTCATACCCGAGTGTAGCCGCATCTCATCTCAGCACCACGTCACTCTGAGCAACACCGCACTTTCAGTCTGATAGGAGTGACTACTTTGCTTCGCACTCCCCCACAGAGGATACAGTGCTCCTATCCTCCTGCTTCCTACTCTTTTTGCCCTATAATGCAAAAAGTCTCGCATTAACGCGAGTTTAAGCTATTGGCATTGTAAATGACAATGCCTTTTATTGATAATTTAAAAACGAAAACAAAAACAAAAATAAAAGGCATTGTTATTTGAATTGTCAATAGCTCAAACTCGCATAAATGCGAGACCTATTGCATTGCAAATGCTTGTTAATTGCTGGCAGGTCTACGACCAGGAGGGATCTGGCCCACTTAAAGCCCTGCGCACTGTACGTTTCAAGCAAGCACCCTCTGCACAAGACTAAAGGCTCTTTGCACTTTGACCCAAGGCACCCTGCCCAGTGACACTGGCTCCTGCTCACAGTATGAGGTTCCTATCCCTAAAACTCACCACCATTGGCTCACCGCATGAGACCAGAGGCAGCCTTAAGCCGTGCTCATGAGCTGGCATCAGAAAAGAGGCAATACCAGCACGCGCCCTGAAGTTCTCGTAAGGCACCACTTAGGCGCTCTAAAAACTTCAAAATAAATACAATTAAATAACAAGCCCGGGAGTTGTGTGCGCGCGCGCGCGCTAAAAGAAAATTAAACAAGCATTTGCAATGCAATAGGTCTTGCATTTACGCGAGTTTGAGCTATTGATATTGCAATTGACAATGCCTTATATTTTTGTTTTCATTTTTAAAACCTAACTAAAAGGCATTGTCATTTACAATGCCAATAGCTTAAACACGTGTAAATGCGAGACCTATTGCATTGCAAATGCTTGTTGCACATGGTAATACTGACTGAACAAAGATTTCACCTCATTAGTACCAGACAGTTTAACAATCAAATACAGACATGAGCAACTAAAAGTGACTAGTTAACCTTTGGCAAGGGCCTTCCACTGCGCACAAACCAATGCCACAACGTTTTCAGTATCGTTTGATTCTTTTGAGCTAGAAACAATTTTTTGGGGGTTAAAATCTGCACTGCAGATTATGCATCAGATGATAGATTATGTGGCAAATGAGGCAAATCCATAATTATGTGGGAACATTTCTACCACATAATCGCATAATTCCAGTAGCCCTGCATATATTGAATGCCCTATTATTAGATCAATGTTATTAGAAGTGGGTGTGGTTGTTTTAGAAAACAGGGTGTCAGGAGAAGTACGGGGGTACTTATGTCATTTTGTTGATTAATTCCTACTTAGAGTGGCTGATGCTGAGGCCAGGTTGGATAAGGGAAACATGCTATTTTCAGTGAATGGCCCATGGGACCAGCAGAATCTCATACCACTGAAGGACGGAAGGGCTCCCTCAATCTCGGGCTGGACTTCAATGAGATACAAAGACATATGTGCTGAACCGAAAGCGTGATGCAACCCCACGGCGCCGGAAGCGTACACCACTGTAGCACTCCAGTAGGGTGAGCCCCCACAGGTAACAAAGGTGAGTGAGAGAACATTAATCTTGCGGGGGAGCAACCTCCATTGTTTTAACATTGTGTCAATGACACATATTTCACTCAGTAGTCCTCTGTCGCAGCCACTTCAATGAAACATCAGCTCAAGGCTCCGTCAGTTCACCTCGCGGAGATGCGGAAACAATTGCCTCTCCAGACATGTAGGGGCATATCAGCAACAACCGGCGATAATTATCGCTAAGCGCACTTAGCGCTAGGATAATTATCGCAGGCTAGCGTGGATTTTTATCGCTGAGATAGCGTGCTATTAGCAACGCTTATCTCAAAAGCGATAAAAATCCTCACGCTAACTGCCTAACGTGAGATTATCGATGGAAACCCAGCGATAATCTCACGCAATGTGGCGTTAGCTTGATGATAGGGCCTCACAAACTTAGCCATGATATCCACCTTCCATAGGGTATCATGGCTAAGTCAGTCCTGAAGCAGGCGTAAGGTAAGTAGCGATAAGAGGGGTTATTGCTACTTTTCCTGACGCTATGCTTCATAGCGTGGGGCTTACTGATAGGAGAAATGTCGCTTAGCGACATTTCTCCTGTCATGTCAGGTCAGGAATGCCCACTTTGCATCTCATTAGAGATGCAAAGCTGGGCGTTAGGAATTCCTACGCTAATTCAAGTTGTCACGCGTTAGCGTGAGCTTGCTAATTAGGCGATAATGTTATCGCCGCTTTTCGGCCGAAAACAGCCGCAAAAGCGGCGATAATTCTATCGCCTCGTATTGCTGATATGCCCCGCTTTTTTTTATCTCATGGCTCCATCATTATCCCTCAACTGGCTCAAGGACGACCCGTCAGTCAAAAAATATAAGGGCATATTATCAATCTAGGCGATAAAATTATCGCCGCTTTTGCGGCATAAAAACTGCAGCTAAAATGGCGATAATGGACTTGATAATATGCTCTATGGAATTCCAATTGAAGCCCATGTTAGACGTCTTTCACGTTTAACATGGGCATCAACTGGAAATCCATAGAGCATATTATCAAGTCCATTATCGCTGTTTTAGCGGCAGTTTTCTGACGCTTAAGCGGCGATAATTTTATCGCCTGGCTTGATAATATGCCCCATAATGATAAATACACAGCTCCGTCAGTGCACCCGAGTCTAGCATTTGGAAATCTGTCACTCTAAACATGAAATACCAAAGGACAGCTCCGTCAGTGCACCTCGAATGAGAGTGCCCCACGCGAAAACCCTGCCACACCACAGGTGTAATATCAGTATACTGTTTTTCAAGGCACCCTTATCCTGAAATGCGGGAATCTCGGGTATTTAAACATGCAGTGTCAACTCAGCTCTGTCAATGCACCTCAGCCTAAGGGCGACATCGTTGGTAGTTTATCAAGCATTAGTAAAGTAAACACATTCTTGCTAATGCTAACAAAGCTTGCGTGAGTTGGCGGAGCCATACCCGCCAAGTCATCACAACTATTATTTCTTTTATTTACCGTTCATGGACGAGGTAAATAAAAAACGAATATCAAAAGGGATTTTTAAACAGAAGTTAAGGAGCCGTGCATGTGTGAGTAAGGCTTGAGGCAAAGGAGAGTGAAAGATGTAGTGTTAAGGCCAGAGCTGCTGACTTTGACCTGGGGATGCTGGGTTGCGTCTTGGCGTCGCTGAACATCCTGTGACTCTGGGCAACTCATTTAGGGGCATATTATCAAGAAACGGCGTTAAAATTATCGCCGCTTTAGCGGCAGAAAACTGCCCCTAAAACGGTGATAATGGGCTTGATAATATGCCGCAGAGAATTCCCATAGAAGCCCAGGTTGACACCAGAACATGGGCTTCTATGGGAATTCTACAGGGCTTATTATCAAGCCCATTATCGCCGCAGTTTTCTGCCGCTAAACCGGCGATAATTTTTAACACCGTCCTTGGTAATATGCCCCTATATCTCCCTGTGCCTTAAAACACAGATTGAGACCTTGCTTAATTGCTCCTCTATGAAAATGAAGCGAATACACAACCAGAAAAGACAAACAGTCAAAAACATAGGGGCATATCAACAACAACCGGCGATAATTATCGCTAAGCGCACTTAGAGCTCAGATGATTATCGCCGGCTAGCGCTGATTTTTATCGCTGAGATAGCGTGCTATTAGCAATGCTTATCTCAATAGCGATAAAAACCCAGCGATAATCTCACGTTAGCTTGTTGATAGGGACAGACAAACTTAGCCATGATATCCTCCTTCCATAGGATATCATGGCTAAGTCAGAAAAATACCAGACGTAAAAAAACAGCGTTAACCGCGGTTAGCGCTGCTTTTTTTGTCTCTAACAGGGTTAGCGATATTCTTGATAATAGGAGAAATGTCGCTTAGCGACATTTCTCCTAATATTTTACTCTGGAACGCCCCATTTGCATCTCATTAGAGATGCAAAGGGAAGCATAGAGTAAAAGGGTGCTAACATGAAAATTTGCATGTTAGCACCCTGTTGTTGATAGGGTGCTAGTTCTATCTCTGCTTTTTTGCCTTTTAAAGCCAAAAAAGCAGAGATAAAGCCCTTGTTGATATGCCCCCAAGTATTTTTCAGATCGTCCGCTCATAGAAACAGCTGATTTTAAATAGCCTCCTCCACAGACCACCATCAGCCCCAATGTAAGCCTCTAAGCTCACGGTAATGCAGTCCATCTCGTTCTTTTTAGTAGTGCTGCGTGTCACATGCACTGGGCTCCAATAGTACTGCACAGCACTGCAGACCTCACCGCGACAGTGCTGCCGCTGCATATGCTGCATGCACTGAGGCTGCTGCAGACACCACGGTATGCAGAACCCCGCAACCCTTGTAGCTGGTGATGCCGTGAACTGCAGCTTGTGCCCTGGGGATCTGATCACGAGTAGGGCTGGTGGAAGGGACTGAGTATTGATTGGAACTGGGGGAAGGGAAGGGCAGATGAAGGGAATGAGGGGAGCGGCAGAAATGATTGAAGGCAGGGCCCTAGAATTAAATGGATGTGTCCAGTCAAAAAGAGCAGAGAATGTGACGTTACAGCCAGGGCTACTGACCTTTGAAGTGGGGAACCAGGAACGTCTATGCATTGGCATCATGTGATTCTGGGCAAATCACTTAATCTCCTCGCGCCCCCCCCCCCAAAAAAAATCCAACCTTATGTAATGTAACTGGTGCTCATGTATAGCCTCCAATACCTTCGCGTTTCCACTATATAAAACTGCAAACCTGGGACAAAAGAAGGGGGGTGGGGAGAAGCGCATTCAGGAGACTGAGAAGCAAGGAGGGGGAGCAGAAATCACAGGGGTGAAAGTTTGCAATGTGGGTCGGGGACACAATCCCACAGGTGAATCAACAACCTGGATACTGGAGTGAGACTGAGGGGTGTTGCACACAAACACACAGTGCTTCATAGTGGCACGGAGCATGAAGAGGGAAGAGGCTCATACACGGAGAGAGAGGGCAGGAAAGCAAATTTGCTCTCACGGAGTGCTTTACAACAAAAGAAACAAGCATCGCGGCACCGGCGCTTTACTTTTATGTGGGTGCGACAATTATACTAAAAGTAAAGAAATAGAAAAAAAAATCGATTTCTTTACTTTTGCTATAATCGCGGCACCTGCGCTTTACTTTTAATGTTAAAAGTAAAGCGCAGGTGCCGCGATTATAGCAAAAGTAAAGAAATAGATGTTTTTTTCTATTTCTTTACTTTTGGTAACATCAAAAGTAAAGGGTGTGAATAATTATTCCGGGGACCTGGGCGTTGTTCAGTTCCTGCCTGGGCAGAAAGTTTACTTATGTGTGTGTCCCTGTTGCAGTTTTGACGTCACACAATCCGCAATTTACATTAATGTGGTATGTACCGGGAGGGCGGCAACTATCGCTAATGAGATGCTGTCTGAAAACATTGAATGGACAACATCACATGTCGTTGTCAAGCTTGTGGATATGCGCAGACACGCATGTCAATGGTGTGCGGTATTATTGAAAGTGTTGCTATCGGGAAGCGCACACATGTGAATGTGCTCGGATGGAGGGAGGATCAGCAGTGAGTCTATGTCATACACAGTGATAACGCTCATTACAGTCAAGCAATGCATGTCAAACGTGAATCTGAAAGTGTCACATATGACACACTACTATACTGGTAAAGCCTGACAACAGAGCATACTGCAACACAAATCTACACATTACTCTTTACTGTTTGCCAAATGTGATCTAGGATGTGCACTCTGCCCGTGGCTGATGAAACCCCTTCGAGCCACCAATACCCAGGTCAAAAGGTAGCACAATAATGCGCGCACACACACACCAGGGGCATCGTGCAACACACATTTGTTTTTTGATGTAACGTTTCAGATGCATGGCTATCACACGTGGAAGGCTACTGTACAGAGCATGATTATTGATCAAGAGGATTGTTGCATGTTGTGTTTACTATAAGATATGTGTACACAGCAAAAACGTTTTCAAAAAAGCTCTGTAAGCAGAAGAGGTGTCTCCCATCAAACGGTGTCTCCCAGCAACTAACCAAACATTCTATCTTAAAGCCATACAACATAGGCCAATATTGTCACTGTAGAACATGAGACATAACATATCCCCCTTTCTCAATATATATATAAAAACTAAAGTCACAAAAAAACAAAAAACAAAAAGGAATTATCAAAATTACATTACAATTTAGCAAACAGCAAAACAACATCAAACTAATAACTTATGAAAATGACAAAACACAATCAAACGCAATAATGTTTAGGCATTCTTCTCATCCTTGTACTCTTCCTCAAGAAAACGTCACAATCTCCGGTCTTACGAGAAAGAGAAAGATCAGCAGTACTACCACCAACCCCTCTATCACCACGTGTTTCCTTGACTTTAACAACTTTACTTATATTCCACCAATTACCACCTTTGACCTGTACCACATTTTTGCCAATACGAGGGACACGGACAGGTGGTCCAAACTTACTCTCCCCTTTTTTAACATGTGAAGAAGATTTGATACGAACACAATCCCCCACACGCACTTCCACCAATCTAACAGAATTCTTCTCATCAAACCACTGCTTTTGTTTAATTTGGGAATCTTGAACATTATTCCTAACAATGTCCATCAAATTATTAATGTCAACTTCCCACACCTCTTGCGTGCTACGACAAGAGGAGAAAGCCATAAAGACGACTCCGTCGCTTCAATAATCTCCTCCTTACACAAACGCCTTATTTCCACCTCAAGGTCTTCCTTGACACTAAATGGTACACCCCTCAGCTTGTGTTTAACTGGTAGGGATCCATCCTTTACTATGATACGATGTTTGAACCCTCGAATAGTCCCCAATTCTCCCGAAAAAACAGTAGGAAAACATTGTTCCCATTTGACACTATTCTCAAAATCAGCGTCCGATACAATAAGTACTTGTTTAGGACATCCCGGTTTTAGGATCATACCAAACAAACCTTGGTGATACCATTCTAATATATTCAGCCCTTTAACGGCAACATAGATTTTCCCACTGATCACCCTTCCTTTGAAAACCAAGTCATCTTCAAAATACCCTAACAATTCTATTTTACGACCCTCATAGGATACCGGTGAACGATCGGGAGGTAACAAACTTCTCTCTCCCCATGTTTCTAAAAATAATTCCCTGGTTATCATGGTTATTCTGGCTCATGAATCTACTAGTAAATTCAACGGTTTGTTACCAACCAAAACTTCGACCACAGGATCAACGCATTCCACCTCATCACAAATACGTGAAAGATGCTCTGCTTTCTCCGTGACGACAGAAACAACTTCGGAGTCAGACTCATAATCAGACTCTTGAACACAAGAAATGGATCTCTTCTGATCATTAATCTTCTTTTTAAAACAAACCTTTGCAAAATGTCCTATTTTCTTGCAGTAACTACATACAACATTTGCTCCTGGACATCTAGCTCCTTTCTGATGTTGCAAATTCCCACATCTATTACACATTTGTTTGACACATTTAAACTGAACAATATTTTTCTTTGGACCATTTCTCTTAACATCTAGATTTTTACCCTCAGGTTTTGCGACTTTGTTTAATTTTTGTTTAAAGTTAGATGAAACAGAGTTCACTAAGTCTGGTAGTTTATCTTCTAACTCTTTTAGAGATATTTGCGAAGTTTCGATGCTCTTGGCGATTTTTATGGTTTCATCCAAGTCTGGATTCGAAAGAGAAAGAAGTTTTTGACGTATCTGTTTGTCACTACAATGACAGACAAATTGATCTCTGATCAATTGTTCCAAAAATCCCTCAAATTGACAGTCAGAAGCTGATTTCCTTAAAGCAGAAATGTATGTATCGACATCTTCACCGTCCCTTTGCTGCCTCTTAAAAAATGTATGTCGAAGCACCATTAAACTGGGTTGTTTGTGAAACCTATTTCTAAGTTTGGTTACCGCATCTTGGAACAAATCGATTTCCTCCCCAGGGGCATGTGTAATTTCTGGAAGATGTTTGAATATGGACCTTCCCTCAAAACCAAGAGAATGAAGTAGCAAAAATCTTTTCCGTTCATCGCTGAATCTGGATGCCCCAATGGCACCGAGATAAGTTTGAAAAGCATCAAACCAAAGTTCCCACCTAACGGGAGGATCACCAGCTGACTCCAGGAAAGAGGGGGTGGACTAACAGATTGCATGTTAACGAAGCAAGAAAAAAACCAATATTCTTTTACAACTTCCAGAAAATTTTCTCAACCAGCTTTTTCTATAAGCTAAAAAAAAATGAAGTGGAATATACAAATTAGTATATGATATGAGGAAATCTGTGTGCAGATCACAGAGTAAATCTGCCCAAAGTGGCGCCAGAACAAAGTTATATATGTTTTGCCTTTATAGCGTGTGCGAATCACAGTGAAGATCCGCTGAGAATATGTTTAACATGGAATATATGTGTGCGAATCACAGTGAAGACTCGCCCAATCGATAGACCAGAAAAATGCTTGCGAAGAAAACAAACGCACTCTGTTGTTTGGCAACAAAAAAATTCAGATAGTCCAAAACAAGGTCATGTATGTTTTCCCTTTAAAGTGTGAGCGAATCACAGTGAAGACTCGCTGAAAATATGTTTAAGATAAAATATGTGTGTGCGAATCACAGTGAAGAATCGCTCAGTAGATAGCCTTGAAAGAATGCTTGTGAAACAAGCAAACGCGCTCCGTTGCTTGGCAACAAAAAATGCAGGTTGTCCGCTTTCACCGTGAGATGTACGTGACGGTATGGTTGAAGCGAAGACAAGGTTAGTGTCGAACTTGCACATGCGCAGAGAATATTTATGAACACCAGTCTCCTCGCGCATGCGCAATGGTTTCAATGCAGGCCGGACTGCGACACCAAAATCCACAAAACGGATCCAGTCGGAGTTGTCCAGTCAGCGGCAAATAGGAGAATGTGAGTCTTAAACTAGTAGGTTTATCCGTATTTTTTTTTAAAAAAAACTTGCAGGGTAGAATTCAATTGAAAGAGGGTTACAGACACTCTTACCTCTTGTCTTGTCCTTCAACTGAATACCTTCCGGAAAGAAAACGCTTATTTTTTAAGTTGTCGAAGCGTGAAATTCACTCGTTTTTTAAAATTCATCTGCTTGGGAGTTGAATATGTATTGCGCGTGTAGTCCGCTTGTGTGTGGATTCCGCTTGATAGCTGTGCGCACGGAGATCGTCGCCAATAAATTTGTAGTAAATTGCCAGGCAGGGGCAGTTTATGAAGAACAGTTTATTAGTTGTAGCTACACAGCGGAGGCAGCAGACCAGACTTCAGATCTTCACGATACAAAAAACAGTCCTTTTAGCATTCAAAACCTGGAACACTCTAACAATGTCTCCCAGCAACTAACCAAACATTCTATCTTAAAGCCATACAACATAGGCCAATATTGTCACTGTAGAACATGAGACATAACAGTGTGATATGCTGTGAAGTCATGTGCTCTGGCTGCTGTGCCACATCTGTCCAAGTAGTGTCAGTATGTAGTTATACCTACTTGGAGGAACTTTTGTTTCGAACATTGTAACTTGTGTATGGTGCTTAGGGGGTGTTATACAGGGAGTGTGAAGGTAAATTTGCGTGTATCAAATCAATTCAGTATTTGTAAAGTGCAAACTACTCACTCCTACAGGTCTGATGGCGCTGGGGGCGTAACTGAGCTGCTGATGGACTCGGGGTAAAGCCGGTGAACTACTGACCCCTACTGGTCTGAAAGTGTTTGGTACGGAAGTTAAGTGAGGTATTGCCTAGAGTGTCATGCTGCTAAATTGAGCTGCTGCTGGACTCAGGTATGAAACCGTGAGCTTGTGTTTGCTATGCTGTGAAATCATGTGCTCTGGGCGCTGTGCCACACTTGTCCAACTTGTATATTGTGCTTAGGTGATGTTGTACAGGGCTTGTGAAGGTAAATCAATACAGTATTTGTAAAGCGCAAACTGCTCAACCTTATGGGGGAGTAGAGGTGGTGATCAAAGCGAGAGCTCTGTGCTGCAAAGTCAGATGATCTGGCCGCTGTGTCACCGCTGTGTGGAGAATAAATTTTGGTGAGGGTCTTGGATTTGCCATTACCTGCCCTAAAATAGCGGGCCTAAGTTGTCAATAATAGGGTGGCTCTAAAAAGAGCCCTTGTGTTGATTAGTTGAAGCAACATATAAGTGAGGATGCACAGCTTCAAGTTATTCAGGAAAACTCGATTTTCTTGATCTGTGAAGTATACTCCATCTCTTCTGTAGATATCAGCCATATCAAAACGTATGTTGTTGTTGTAGATGGATCCCATTTTGTGGTCTCTGAGGTATGCAGAAACAGCTTTGTTGAGTTTCTTCCTAGATTTTTCAATCGGAGGACAAAATTGTTTTGACCATTTCCACTTCTGTCATTGTATTGTATAGAGTTTTTGTATAGCGCAGCTATCACCCAACGGGTATCCTGGCGCTTAGAGACCGTGTTGACATATGGCAGCAGAATGGCTGAGCTACTAATCAGGAGTATTGCTACCTATTCCTGGCAAATAGCCAGGTCTTAAGGTTCTTCCTGAAGTCCAGCAGGGAATCAGCTTGTCTAAGGCTTTGGGGTATCTCATTCCAAAGACATGCTGCTGCTGTGCCAAAGGCCCTACCTCCCATCCTGGCCAGCTTTATTCTTGCGATAGACACCAGTCTTTGACTAATAGACCGGAGGAGTCTTTTGGGCTCGTACCAGGAGAATCTCTCTCGCAGCGGTACCGGACCTGTGTTATGTAATGCTCTGGAAACCATACAAAGAGACTTAAAGCTAATTCTGTCTTTGATGGGCAGCCAGTGAAGGTCCCTCAGCGCCAAGGCAGCGGCGGAGCCACGCTGTCTATGAAGAGCTAATTTGGCTGCCATAGACTGGACTCTTTGCAACCCCTGCAGGATGTATTGAGGAGCGCCCAAATACAGGGAGTTGCAATAGTCCAGTATGCTCAGGATTATACTTGTAACTACCAGGGGTCTAGCCTCATTGGGTAGTAGGGGAAGAATTTGCCAAAGAGTTCTCAACAAGGCAAAGCAGATGCTAATTGTTTTATTGGCCTGAGATTGCATCTGGAGGTCCTCATCCACCATAACCCCCAGGTTGCGGACCGTTTTTGCTGCCACTATGGGATCATCCTCTGGCCTAAGCCTGAATTCGCCCAGCAGGGGTTTAGGTGCTCTCGCTGCAGAGCAATACAGCAACTCTGTCTTCCCACCATTAAACTGCAAGGAGTTGGCCTTCAGCCAATCCGAGACCTGACCCATACACGCCTGAAAGGTGTTCAGAGGCAGTGCATGCTTCCCTTCAAGGGAAAACAGCAGTTGGGTATCATCGGCATAGTTTACCATGTCGATCCCATAAGATTTTATAATAGGGATCAGAGGGCATAGATAAACATTAAAGAGGATCGGACTGATTGCCGAGCCCTGGGGCACTCCATAGCAGACCGGGAACCAGGCGGAGGCAAATGGCACCCTGGTAACCACCTGTTGTTGATTTGACAAATTGGATTGTAGCCATTTCAGGGAACAGCCCTTCTACCCCAGTCTCTCCAACCTCGCTACCAGTACCGCGTGGCTAACTGTGTCGAATGCGGACGACATATCCAGTAACACCAACACCGAGGAGACGCCGTTGTCGGCTCGCATTCGTAGTCTATCCAACACAGTTGTCAAAGCAGTTTCTGTCCCATGCCCAGGCCGAAATCCAAACTGGTCCCTGTCCAGGAGATGGTTTTCTTCCAAGTAACATAACAAGGACTTGCTAACCAGCTTTTCCAAGATCTTGATGGGAAATGGCAAAAGGGATATGGGTCGAAAGTTGGCTGGTATTGTTGGATCCAGAGATGGCTTCTTCAGCAGGGGGGTAACCACTGCCTGCTTCCAACCCTCAGGGACTGATCCTTCGCTCAGGGATTGACAACATATTTGGCGCAGCCATGGAAATAGATCAGGGCCATACTCCTTCCAGATCTTATCTTGGCATATATTGGAATATACAAAGACAGTTTGAGGGAAAAGTATCATCAATTGTCCAAAGCTGTCCTTCATAAGCATTTCCAAACCTACCCCAATCCACCACAGTGCACAATCATGAGGTCAGGGTGTTGGAGATGGTTTTAACCAAAGGCAACGATTGGTGTAACTTCAATCCTCTCTGTGCAGACCATTTAATGTCCACATTTTGTAAACCTAAGTCTAAGTCAATACGTCTCTGTTCTGCATACCTCTTGCACCAGAAAATATAGCTATGTCCTACGATCCACACTAGCATTTTGAAGGTATGGCTGGAAGGTATGGAAAGATGTCTGTAGCTCATGCAGTTCCTTGGTAGAATAAGAGATATGTTTAAAGATGGGGAACTACTTTTTATTGCCATACAAAACGATACATGATTGGGAGACGAAAAGCATTCTTTTTTAAAAGTAGGATGCACATTCGTTTTGTGGAAAAGCATCTTGTGATTGGTTAAGAAAAAGCAGTTTCAATGTGGAGTACATATCATAGGATAAAAGTTGTCAACTCAACCACACCTGCTACTTGCATTTGGAAGGCACTGTTCCAACTTAAAACAATCGTGAACTTTTAAGCTGTACGTGCCATTAAATGTTCGAGAAAATGTTGCAAAAAAATATGGTTACGTTTAAAAAGATTGATGAACTTTTAACCTGCACGTGTTGTAGAATGTTCTAGAAAGTGTGTTGATAGAATACGTTGCACTTCTGACTTGTATGTGCTGTTGAATATTAAAAAAAACAGTTTATATGGAAAATTAAAAAGAAACCAAGAGGGAGAAGTTTTGAAACCTAAAAGAATCAAGGAACTATTCTAATTTGCTCTTTACATGTATTAATGTGTGGAGCAACAAAATTATAGACAGAACAGCACCAGGAGGAGGAAGAAGCAGGGAGTGGGGGAATGGGGGGAGATGGGCAGAATGGCAGACATGCACAATTAAGTATAGCACAAGTATAGACAAACAATGTCCAAAATGAAACACACCAACAAGGAGCACAAGTCACACAACTCGTCAACATCCCACCAGTGAATGAGCATAGAAGTGAAAACCACGCTCCATTCATAGAGGATGTGTACAAAGGCGGGTCGTTGGTGTTGTGGGATGTCTGCGACCGTGGTCATCATGGATGAGATGCCCAGCACGTGGTACATGGGCCAGTTCACTGTCTGTTATGTTGCAAACTGCTGCTCCTCCCTCCCACGAGCTCCCACACTTTTGTACGGTGAGCTGTTGTATCTCGTGCACTTGTACGGCACACCATTATAATGCCTATTTGCACATGTGCTGCTGCATTCCAACTACACCATCACAGTGCCCTTTGGAGGTGGTGCATGCCACTTTAGAACATCAACTGCTGCGGCCCTTGTGGCAGGCCACACCAGAACACAGAGACACACCTACCACACTTCCTGTACACGGAGATGTCCGAGACACCCTGTTCCCGTTGTCGGATAGGCACACCCCTGCGCTGACCTGTGTACTCCGGACCAGCACACGCCGGTCGTGCATACAGGAGGATGCATGCGTAGCTACATGTCCAGGCTCACTGCCAATGCTGAGGTGATAGCGCACTGTGATGTTGCAGGGCTGGTGCCTATCATGCTAACACAATAACCAGAGGGACACACTTGCTCAGATGCGGGTTTGGGGGCCGTTGGCGGTCCCGGAGTTGTTCTGAAGAGTCTTGTGGCCCTCGTGGGTATCCCTGTATCATGCTCATTTATTCTATGGCACCTGTGGGTGTTCTGGTGTGGCTCTTTTCTGTGTTCTCTTTCATGGTGCAGGTAGTCGTCCTGCTTAACACCATCAGAAAGCAGGTGTAAAATCCCTGGTGCTAATGTGGCTTATTGCCAGAATTTGTTTTGCATTGCAGTTGGTGTGAAAGTTGTGATGTGATTTTTTGCGTGTGGAGGACAATATACGAACTGGTCAGTGTATCTCGTCAAGATCCAGCACCTGATGCCCGATTCCCAATGAATCAGCCAATACGTCAGTGCAATTCAATACAGGATTTTAGTATTTAGAATAAATCACAAAGGTGCACCTCGTGTCTTTTTGCATGGGAACGGCTAGTCTGCATTTCATTATCAGCCCTTTAATGGAAGTAAAGTTGAGATAAATCTAACACACTATTCAGAAGTTGGTGGAAACTGCAGACATCACCAGTATTCCCACGATAAGTCCTCCAAAATTGAAGACCATGGTGGACTTCATCAGATAACAGTAATAAGAACAAGAAAGAGTTACACAGCAGTGAAGATAACAACCAGAAACGTTATTATTTTTTTTTCAAACTTTATTTTTTTATTAACATATATCAACGATAAAGTAATAAACAAAATTTATCTAAAAAAATACAAAATAACAAGGTGGAACACTGCTGTGGGGACCATGGATATGGACGACAGAGCCTGGAAAATAAAGCACAAAATAAGACGTGTGTAATGTGCATATCAAAGGAGAGAGACATAGAGAAAAAGAGAAGGAAAAAAAAAGCCGGAGAGGGAAGGAAAGAAAGGGGGTCAGAAAGGGAGAAGGAAGAGAGAGAGTTAGAGAGTTAGAAGGAAAAGAAGGAAGAGAGAGAGAGAGAGAGAGAGAGAGAGAGGGAGAGAGAGAGGGGGAGAGAGAGAGAGGGGGGGTGGGAGAGAGAGAGAGAGAGAGAGAGAGAGAGAGAGAGAGAGAGAGAGAGAGAGAGGGAGAGAGAGAGAGACACTGCCGCCCCTGCGCATCCATGAGCAAGTAATTACCTGGTGCCACCGGAGTGTGCAGCAGTGGGCACTCCACGTGCCCATCAAAACTCTTCCCAGATATGTCTCTGAGTCCTGAGTAATGAATGGCGGAGACCACATCAGGTGCTTGGCGGATCGCACAGATGTCGATGAGTTCTCAGTCATGAATGGCGGAGACCACATAATCTTTTCCATGGCCCGGCAGATCTCACACATGTCGCTGAGTCCTGAGTCATCAATGGCGTAGAACACATCAGCTTTTGGGGCCCCTAAGCCTGTGGAAGTTAAGTTCGTTCCTCATGGTGGTAGGCCCCTGATTGCCATATGAGCTTTGGGTGGCACTAACCCTGTGCATCTGAAGTCCGCGCCAAGGGGGTGGTAGGCCCCTGAGGGCTATACAGATTAGGGTGCGAGTAACCTTCTGCGCAAGTTTTGAAAGACTCTTTATGGTTGAGACACGTGGAGCGTCCGGCATCTAGTCAGCACCGGCAATAAAGGATGTGACGTTGTGACGCATGTGCCGGATGGGTGTGGTGTGTGGGTAAAGCTGCCCTCAGGGAGTGGGTGGGAGATGTGGAGAGCTAGACCACTGACCTGCACAGGAACAGCGAGTACGCCTGCGACAGGAAGGTATGTGGGGCCATCGTCGGAACGTAATCTGAGTGGCGTGGCGTGGTGTGGCGTACGACGGAACAGGGCAGGATAGCTAGCATGGCGTGGATGGCTCGTAGTACTGCGTCTGCGAGTAGAGTGGACGGGCCGCAGCTGTCCCTCTGCGAGCCTGCGTGCGAACTGTCCATAACTCACACTACATAAGTATTGAAAATCATTTTGTGATTCAGTCCGTCAGCTGGCATTTGTCCGACGTATTTGTGAAAACATATCGGAGTTCTTTCTGTGATAGATACCCCTTTGACGCTGCCTCTCCCCACATCAGCAGGTAACGCACCCTCTTCCCACATTACCATCATACCCCCAACAACCTTCTTGCGCCCGGAAGTGTCCCTGTGCGGTTGGACAAAGAAGAGTCTTAGACATGTATAGATTTACATATAAAAAAAAAATATTTAAAGAAAAGAACAACAAATAAGACTGAAGGGAGTCTGGTGCTGTGGTCATTGCCACAAAGTTGGGGTGACTGCCATTCAGAACTCAGGACACAGTTACACATGTGGGATCGGTTTGTGTTAAAGAGGGTTAGTGGGACTACGTGTCGCCGGCCTTGCATATCGAAATATGCCTCACAAATTGAAGGGAGTATGTTGTGTGGTTGCTGCCTTGGACTTGGGGTCACTGCCATTCAGGACTCAGGACACAGTTACACATGTGGGATCGGCTTCTGTTAAAGAGGGTTAGTGGCACCAGAAGTATTGAGAGTGTATGAGCCTGTGATGATGCTTGGTGTGGACGGGCCACACTGGGAGCAATGTGTCTTGGCTATAGGACTGCATCATGTGGAATCACGACTCTATCTGAATTGTGAGTCCTCCTGATCATAGTGTAGGCCAGAGGTAGCGGTGAGCAAGAGCCCACAGCCACGTGCATACGTTGGTGGCCTCACCGGCCTGCGTAGTGCAGGTTCAGTGGCACCACTTGTCGCCAGCCTTCATTATGAAAATATTCCTCACTAATTGAAGGGAGTGTGGTGGTGTGGTCGCTGCCATGAAGTTTTGGGTCACTGCATATAGAAATATGTCTAACTGATCAAAGAGAATTTGCTGCTGTGGTGGCTGCCATGGACTTGGGGTCACTCAGGACTCAGGACACAGTTACACATGTGGGATAGGCTTGTGTTGGAAAGTGTTAGTTGGCACCACGTGTCCAAAATTCAAATTGCAAGGTCTGCTGCCCGCCGCAGTGTAGACTGCTGAGTGTTCATTTGTACTTGAAAAGGAATTTGGTGATTGTACTAAAGGTATAACTGATATAAAAAATGTTCAAGAAGAAAGGATACTAAAAGGATATTATGTAGATTTGAGGCCTGTAATAGTTACTTGCCTAGTGGACTCTGTAGTTAATGAATGAAGAAATAATTTCCATTGGGAGCCCTAGTGAGTACAGTGTAGGCGTATGGTGAAAAGATGAAATAAATATAGAATACACTGATGAGTACAATCTTGTTGTTAGAAATTAGCATTTAAAAATGGAATTGCGAGCTGTACTGCCTGCATGTAGACTGCTATTCCATTTTAGTTTTCATTTGAAGATTAATTTGGTCATTGTAGTAAAGCTATAACCGATATACAAAAAAGTTCTTGAAGCAAGGATACTAAAAGGATAATATGTAGGGTGTAGGTCTGTGATACTTACTTGCCTACTGGAGTCTGTAGTTGCATATGGAAATACCCCTCACTGATCAAAGGGAGTGTGGTGGTATGGAGTAGGGGTCACTGCCATTCAGGACTCAGGACACAGTTACACATGTGGGATCGGCTTGTGTTGAACAGAGTTATTGGCACCACGTGTCGCCGCCGTTGCACATGGAAATATGTCTAATTGATCAAAGAGAGTATGCTGCTGTGGTTGCTGCCACGGACTTGGGGTCACTGCCATTCAAGACACAGTTACACATGTGGGATCGGCTTGTGTTAAAGAGGGTTAGTGGGACTACGTGTCGCTGGCCTAGCATATCAAAATATGCCTCAGTGATCTAGGGAGTGTGGTGCTGTGGTCGCTGCCACGGACTTGGGGTAACTGCCATTCAGAACTCAGGACACAGTTACACATGTGGGATCGACTTGTGTTGAACAGGGTTAGTGGTAGTACATCTACATTCCTAGTTTCAATTTTATAATGAGTACGTCGGCAATAAATATAAACATAGTTGGGACTTTCACCAGAAACTATTCTAAACTTTGTTATTTCTTTTTCAAACTTCACAACAGTATTATCTTCCATTTGTTGATCAACACCTAGACATATCCAACTGTTATTTTCTGTACAGTACTCTTGACTAGCGAAGAAACGTAAGTCTATATCATCACAAATTTGTTTTATAACATTTATATTAAAACTCGATTTCGTGCCACAAGAATA
This sequence comes from Triturus cristatus, assembly GCF_964204655.1. NCBI lineage: Eukaryota > Metazoa > Chordata > Amphibia > Caudata > Salamandridae > Triturus > Triturus cristatus. The sequence continues at coordinate 33,618,523 of NC_140590.1, read as the reverse complement.
CCTAGACTTATCCAGATGGTTCCTGTTGACTTTGAATATAAACTTGCAGATGTCTATCGATCCGAACATTGGTAGGATCCAATTTCTCGATGTGAAAGTATCTTCAAACTGAAGCTGTACATTTGTTTCCTAAGTGTCTTCTCCTGTGAAATTTCTTCCCACATTTCTTTCAATTCTGTCTTCTCAGAGTTGGTAATATATGACGTGACATAGTGAGAAACAGCAATTGAGTTATGTGCATCATATTGTATGTTCATATTTGCATTTCTCATCTTCAAAATCTCCGTATTGTAATCATTATTGTACTTCGATGCTTCTGTTCTTTTAAAATTATAAGTATTTTTGGTTGATTTTTGAGTGATCGTATGTCTCATTGCTGACATAAAACTGTTCACTCTTCCTTTGGAAATGACTGGACATGGAAAGGGAAATCAACAGTTTGTGTAAAATGTATCTTTTGTGTTATCTTTTCATCTGCAAGACTTTACACATTGAGGACTTCGATATGCAAATACGCCACACTAATCGAAGGGAGTCTGGTGCTGTGGTCGCTGGCAAGTTGGGGTCACTGCCATTCAGGACTCAGGACACAGTTCCACAGGTGGGATTGGCTTATGTTGAAGACAGTTAGTGGTACCATTTGTCGCTGGTCACCCACAGTGTAGGACAGAGGTAGTGGTGAGCTAGGGTCCACAGCCACGTGCATACGTTGGTGACCCAAACAAACCTTACGTAGTACAGGTTCAGTGGCAACACGTGTCGCCGGTCTTCCATGTGGAAATACCCCTCAGTGATCGAAGAGAGTCTGGTGCTGTGGTCACTGCCATTGAGGACTCAGGACACAGTTACACATGTGGGATCGGCTTGTGTTGAACAGGGTTAGTTGGCACCACGTGTCACCGGTCTTCCACAGCGTAGGCCGGAGGCACTGGTCAGCAAAGGCCCACAGGCAGGTGACGTTGACTTGAGCTGCACAGATTGGGAGCATTTGGTCTTCTTAACCCATTATAGTCTCTTACACAATTAGCGTCGCTACTAATGTTGAATTGTGAACCATGTAACTCCAGTGTAGGGTGGAGGCAGCGGTCAGGATGGGCGCATAGCCACATGGCGTTGAGTTGAGATGCACAGTTAGTGGCACCTGGAGTACTGAGCGTGTGCGCACCCTGCAATGGGACGTGGTCCCGGCGGGCCGCACTAGGAGCAATGTGTTTTGTCTAAGGAATTCTGCATTGATAAGGCCACGTGGCGATGACTTATGGTGCAGTGAGCTAGTAGTACCTGAAGCACACAGCGTGTGCACACCCCTGCGATGATGCGTGGTCTGGGTGGGATACACTGGGAGCAACATGTCTTGCGAACTGGACTGCGATATCTGCAATTGCCCCTACATCTGAATTATGAGCCGTGCTGTCCATAGTGTAGATTGAAGGCAGTAGTCGATACAGACATAAGTCTGCGGTGCTGTGCCACAGGGTTCGTAGGGGCCCTGTGTCAAGGAGGCCCGCGGTTATGGCGGCTGCCACGTGCCAGGGTGAGGGCTGCCGTTCTGACAGACACGTTGGTCTTCCCACAAGTGAACCACGCCTAGGGCCTGGTCTATTTATTCATACTCCTATGCTGGAGTGCGTACGTTGGAGCAGTCCACTCTGCTTCTGCTTTCAGGGGACAACAACACAGCTACATGACCGAGATCTTCCCTACTGCCAGAGGTAAAATGGTTGCGTCCACTGTGCACTACACTACAAGTATCAATAGTATATCTCCACATGGAGAGGTTTGTGCTTTACATAGTGAGGTCTGTACAGCACATGAGTGTTACACTTGGCATTGTGTGCTTTATCAGTGATGCGTGACTTGCCTCCTTCATATATAGTTGGTTGCTCATCTCTCAACATTCAGCTATTGTGTGGCTGAGGGGCATGGCGTTTTGGGAAGGTCCGTTGTTCTGTTTTGTGCTGCCTCAGTGGTAGTAGGGGGGTGGTCCGGGGGGGAGGTTCTGGTGGTGGTAGGGCTTGGTGTTGTGGCGTTGTTGGGTGTCGGAGCTGCATGATCAGTAGCTGTATCACATGTTGGTCTTTAGATGTGGCTGTGAGTTAGGTCGAAATAACGGAGTAGATAGTCGACCTCCTTACACCAGTTAAAGGTTGATGTTAATTTGTTACTGCTAACACGGCTTATCGCCTGCTTTTTGGATCGCATTGCAGATTTGGCTGGTCGTTGAAAATATGGGGAAGTGGTGTTTTCGTGTTTTTTTTGCACGGGAATGCCTACTGTGCATTTCATTAGCTTTAGATGTGGCTCTTGTTTTTGGCGATTTTGTTGGTGTAAGGTATTGATGGAAGAGTGGTGAGATTTGCAGTTTTTACCATGTTGAGAATGGGATGATAATTAAAAAACCCAGAAAAAAAGATAGGTTTAATGAACGTTATAAATAGAAATTAGCATTTAAAAAACCTTTGAAATTCACTGAAAAAACCATAGGTTTCAGGCACGATATAGTTAGAAATTAGCATTTTAAAAACCTTTGAAATTCACTGAAAAAACCATAGGTTTCAGGCACTTTATAGTTAGAAATTAGCATTTAAAAAACCTTAGAAATTCACTGAAAAAACCATAGGTTTCAGGGACGTTATAGTTCGGAATTAGCATTTTAAAAAACCTTAGAAATTCACTGAAAAAACCATAGGTTTCAGGGACATTATAGTTAATTGGATATTTGACTCATATAAAACCAGAGAAATTCGCCTGTTATAGTTAGTTGAGCTAACTATAACTTGCGCCCCCACAATGCACCGCTGATGACGTCACAAATTACATCACTCATGACATGGTCAGTGATGTCATGAGTGATGCCACTGACCATGTCATGAGTGATGTAATATGTGACGTCATGAGCAGTGGATTGCGGGCGCGCGAGTTATAGTTATCTGAACTAACTATAACGGGGGAATTTCATTGTTTTTTTATCCACCTAACTATAACATGTGTGAAACCTATGGTTTTTTAAGTGAATATATATACATATATATATATCTATATATATATATATCTATATATATATATATATATATATACATATATCCTACGGGCGGTCGCCAGTAGGTAGTTATAGTTAGAACCTATTTTCCATAGGAAAAGCATTTTTTGTTTTCCCAATAACTTTGGCGTCATTTGACCAGTCATCGCGAAATTTTGAAAACTAGTGGGGTGCTCCGGTCAGCTCCTGCCTTGAGAGTTTCAGGGTGATTCGCCAAGCGGGGGCCGAGATAAAATGGGGGTTCCAAACGTGTTTTCTCCATGTTATTTTCCATAGGAAACTTTAAACACGGCTGAAGCCCAAACTGCTGAATGGAATTATACCAGATTTTGCTATAAGGTAGCCCATGGTTCAGAAAGAGCCCTTTTTGTTAAATGGTGTAAATCCGTTCAGTAGTTCCTGAGAAAATCAAAATATAGAGATATAGAGATCGGAAAATCAATTTCCCATAAGAAACTTTAGACACCACTACATCTCAAACTGCTGAATGGAATTACACCACATTTTCCCAAATGGTAGTGCTTGGTTCAGAAAGCGCCCTTTTTTCAAAATGGTGGAAATCCATTCAGTAGTTTTTGAAGGAAACATATCTTTATAAATCTGGGCGGGATCTAACTACACAAGCACAAGCTTGGTTCTAATTGGCTGCCAACACTTCAATCCAGGAAGTGTTGGCAGCCATCTTGGTGCAATGCTTTTTAGATCTCGTCTAGCGATGCCGCACATGCGCTGTTCACTACACAAGCACCACTGCACTACCCTAAACCCTAAAACACTACCCCCTGCATGACCCCCTACACTGCCTGAACACCACTGCACTGCCCTAAAACCTCAAACACCACCCCCTGCAGACCCCCTACACTGCCCGAACACCACTGCATTGCCTGAAACCCTAAATCACCAAACCCTGCATGACCCCCTACACTGCCTGAACACCACTGCACTGCCCTGAACCCTAAAACACCACCCCCTGCACGACACCCTACACTGCCCGAACACCACTGCACTGCCCTGAACCCCAAAACACCACCCCCTGCACAACCCCCTACACTGCCCGAACATCACTACACTGCCCTGAACCCTAAAACACCACCCCCTGCACGACCCCTTACACTGCCCAAACACCACTGCACTGCCCTGAACCCTAATACACCACCCCCTACACACCTCCCTACACTGCCTGAACACCACTGCACTGCCCTGAACACTAAAACTCTACCCCCTGCACAACACCCTACACTGCCTGAACAGCACTGCACTTCCCTGAACCCTAAAACACCCCTCTGCATGACCCCTACACTGCCCGAACACCACTGCACTGCCCTGAACCCTAAAACACCCCAGCATGACCCCCTACACTGCTCAAACACCAATGCACTGCCCTGAACCCTAAAACACCACCCCCCTGCATGACCCCCTACACTGCCTGAACACCACTGCACTGCCCTAAACACTAAAACACCACCCCCGCACAACCCCTTACACTGCCCGACCACCACTGCACTGCCATGGAACCCTAAAACACCACCCCCTGCACGACCCCCTACACTGCCTGAAAACCACTGAGCTGCCCTGAACCCTAAAACACCTCCCCCTGCACGACCCCCTACACTGTCCGAACACTACTGCACTGCCCTGAACCCTAAAACATCACCCCCTGCATGACCCCGTACACTGCCCGAACACCACTGCACTGCACAGCCCTGAACCCTAAAAACACCACTCCCTACACAACCCCCTACACTGCTCGTACACCACTGCACTGCCCTAAACCCTGAAACACAACCCCCAGCACGACCCCTATACTACCCAAAGACCACTGAAGAAAGAAAGAAACTTTATTAAATGATTTAAAAAAACCTTTGCAAATTACAAAAGATAAAAGTATACCCATTAATAAAATAGAACCCCAGTTCTTTTAGTAAAAGGCTACCGGGCCCCCCACTTGTCAGAGTTCTCTTGCGGTAACCCTACCACCAATACTTTGATAATGAACCCTTAGGGGCGTTTATGATCGTGTTTAAGACTAACATTTTAGTCCCAGAGAAAACCAGCCTGTGCGCCAAACCCCTTTAGATCCTTAGGTTGGTGGCTCTGACAATATTTCCTTCATCTGGATGCCTGCGAAGAGGATCTTCCAGTTATTTTGGAGATCCAGGAAGCTGCGCCTCTGGTGGAGGTTGCTGTTGATGGGTCCCCTCCCCTAGTATTTTTGCAGCGCGATCGATAAACCTTACCAGGGCACAGTTTAAATTAGTGTTCCATGGGTCAAAACAGGCCAATACTGCGGCTCTGCACAATCTGACCTCGTTAATGTTCCAGTCTCTCCGTAGAAGGGACCTTCTTTCCTTCAGCAGGCTTGGACACAGGCATAGGATGTATATTATGTCTTCCCTATGGTTGCCACAAAGCCGACAATGTTCCTGGGCATGGTCTCTTTTCCATTTGGGAAGATGGCAGGACAAGTTGATCACTCCCATTCTTAGTTTTAAGAAACAGAGTTTAGTGCGTGCGGTGAACGGCAGGGTTAAATACCTCTGAGGTGTCAGCTGGTTGTAAGATATGAGGGTCAACCAGCTGTGGCTTCTTCTTGTGAGACATGCCTTGTCTTCTATTGAGGAGAGATTTTTGGTGCTTATTTTTGCTAGCCTTTTAAATCCATTTTGGCTAACATGTAGGTCCCAAACTTTGTTCAGGACTAGGGTTTTTAGCCCTCTCGCCCAATAATCATGCCCTGCTCACCATCGTTTTGTATTCAGGCTGGACCATAAATGTTGCACTAGGCTGCCTTTTTTTGACGACCTCAGTTTGTGGCAGCACATTAAGAAGCTCATCAGTCTGGCCAGTGATTAGTTACAGATGCCTAGTTCCAGCCTAATTTGGGCTGGTGACGTGTATGATGGTAACTGGAACACTGTTCTAAAGATTTTTGCAATGATTTTGTCTAATTGATCACTATCCAATCCTTTTAGCACCTCGCTTCCATACGTTAGTGTTGGAATGACTTCTGCCTGTGCTGCCTGCAATGTTGGGGCGAATGTTGGGCCGAACAGCCTCTTATGGATAGAGCTGAGTGCGAAAGCTAACGCTGCTCCCTTCTTTTTTTGCTCTTCTAAGTGGGTTTTGTATCTTCCGTTGTTGTTGAAGAGAACTCCTAAGTACTTGTGGCAATTGGATTCTACAATGCTTTCGGAATTTAAGACCCATGCCAGCTTCTTGGTCCTTCCCGGATGGACCGCCAAGATTTTAGTTTTCTGATTGTTTATCTGGAGCTCGTTCTTGTTTGAGTATTCGGCAGTAGCGTCCATAAGCCTTTATAGACCTATCTTTGTGTTGCTTAGGAGAACCACGTCAACGGCTTATAGAAGATTTGACAGCTGGAAACTGCCTAGTTTGGGAGCATGAGAGTTGACTTTGTTTAGGGCTTCCGGGAAGTCCGATAAAAATAAGTTAAAAAGTGTAGGGGCCAGGACGCATCCTTGTTTTAGTCCTTTCGTTGTTAAAATTGGTCGTGACAGTCTGGAGCCATCCCGAATCTTGCTCCTGACCCATGTATCCTGGTGCAGTATCTGTATGGCTCTTAGTAGACCATTTGGGATATTCAATCTGGTGAGCTTCTGCCAAAGCTTGGCCCTGTTGACCTTGTCAAACGCGGCTTTGTAGTCTATGAATCCCATATAGAATGGACTAGTGCTAGTCTCTGCCTGGTCTATCAAACTGGAGAGAGTCATAAGATTGACCGAAGTACCAGTGTCACTTGTAAAACCAGTTTGGTTCAGAGGAATTACTGAATGTTCGTCGGCCCATGCCCGAAGTGATTTGAGCAGTTTCCCAGCAAAGTACTTTGCTTCATTATCTATAAGGGCGACTAATCGATAATTCCCTGGAGATTTTTTGTCCTCTCCTTTGAAAATTGGCGCAAGAATCGATCCTTGCCAAGAGGGTGGGATGGTGTTCTTTTGTAAGATGGAAGTGAAGAGTGGAGATAACTTGGAAGCCCAGAAAGCCGGATCCTCCTTGAACAAAGCCGGAGGAATGCCTCCTGGACCTGGAGCTCCATCTTTCCGACACTTTTTAATCTGTTTTTCAATTTGGTCCTCCGGGAATGTGCTATACTCGATGCTACTAAAATGATTTAGTCTCTCTGTTTGCTTTTCAATTGTTGGACCTTTGTGGGGAAGCTCTTCCATGGTTAGCATTTTGATGAGTCGCTCTGGAGGCAAGTTCGCCACTTTTGGAGCTTTACTGCACTCTTCGCCAGTAGCCTGATCAGGTGTGTTATCTTGTTGATCGTTGCAGTGGCTGTACAAAAAGGAATACCACTCGGACTCCAGTATATTTGACGAAGCAACTTTCGGGACATTCCCTCCAAGACTGTTAATGGTACGCCACAACCTCGCGGAGTTGTTTGACCTTATGTCTTGATATATTTTGGCCCAGAAAGAGTTCCAGTGAACCCTACGATGTTCTCTTTTTACTGTCTTCAGGTGGTTGTGGGCTTCTCTCAGTTTCATTATTGTTGGTGGGTCCATTGGCTTTGTTTTTAGTTCCCGCTATAGCCGGTTCGTGGTTCTTTTCGCTGATCGTATCGCGGGATTCGAAAAGGTCGACTGTTGCGTCCCATTTGGTTTTGCATGCATTATTGGTTTTGCGTGTCTGGCTGTCAGCTTCAATGCAAAGGTTGTCCAGTTTGCAATTTGATCATCGGTTTTCCTATGTGTTTTGCCTCCATTGCTACCTGCTGTAGTTTACTGACCGAACACTTGATTTGTTTTAGATTGATCGTATAGCTATCAAAAGCTTGCGCCCTTGCCTCAGCGTGTTGCACCAGTCTGGTGCTAAGCGATATTTCTTGAGGGCTTTGGTCACTTTCTGTTCTTCTGCCGAAACCGAAGCCTAATGTTTGATGCAAGAGGGAAAGGCTAAGCAAGACCACTGCACTACCCTAAATCCTAAAACACAACCCCCAGCACCACCCCTACACTACCCAAAGACCACTGCACTACCCTAAACCCCAAAACACAACCCCTTACACTACACAAACACCACTGCACTACCCTAAACCTTAAATCTCTACCCCCAGCACGACCCCCTACACTACACAAACATCACTGCACTACCCTAAACCCTAAAACACTCCCCCCTACACTACACAAACACCACTGCACTACCCTAAACCCTAAAACACTACCCCCAACAGTAGCCCCTACACTACCCAAACACCACTGCACTACCTTAAACCCTAAAACACTACACCCAGCAGTACCCCCTACACTACCAAAACACCACTGCACTACCCTAAACCCTAGAACACTACCCCCAGCAGTCCCCCTACACAACCCAAACACCACTGCACTACCCTAAACCCTAAAACACTAACCCCAGCAGTACCCCCTACACAACCCAGACACCACTGCACTACCCTAAACTCGAAAACACTATCCCAGCACGACCCCATACACTACCCAAACACCACTGCACTACACTAAACCCCATATACACTACCCCCAACATGACCCCTACACTACACTAACACGACTGCACTATCCTAAACCCTAAAACACTACCCCCAACACGATCCCCTACACTACCCGAACACTACTACACTACCCTAAACTCTAAAACACTACCACCTACACTACCCAAACACCACTACACTACCCTAAACCCTAAATCTACCCCCAGCACGACCCCCTACACTACCCAAATACCACTGCATTACCCTAACCCCTAAAACACTACCCCCAGCACGACCCCCTACACTACCCAAACAGCACTGCACTACCCTAAACCCTAAAACACTACCCCCAGCAAGACGCCCTACACTACCCAAACACCACTGCACTACCCTAAACCCTAAATCTACCCCCAGCAGTACCCACTACATAACAAAAACACCACTGCACTACCCTAAACCCTAAAATACTACCCCCAGAACGACCCCCTACACTACCCGAACACCACTGCACTACCGTAAACCCCAAAACACTACCCCCAGCATGACCCTCTACACTACCCTAACACCACTTCACTACCCTAAACCCTAAAACACTACCCCCAGCATGACCCTCTACACTACCCTAACACCACTTCACTACCCTAAACCCTAGAACACCGCCCACAGCACAACCCCCTACACTACCAAAACACCACTGCTCTACCCTAAACCCTAAAACACTACCCCCAGCACAACCCCCTACACTACACAAACACCACTGCACCGCCCTAAACCCTAAAACACTACCCCCAGCATGACCCCCTTCACTAGATAAACACGACTGCACTGCCCTAAACCCTAAAACACTACCCCCAGCACGACCCCCTACACTACCCAAACACGACGGCACTACCATAAACCCTAAAACACTACCCCAGCATGACCCACTACACTACCCTAACACCACTTCACTACCCTAAACCCTAAAACACTGCCCACATCACAACCCCCTACACTAACAAAACACCACTGCACTACCCTAAACCCTAAAACACTACCCCAGCACAACCCCCTAAACTACCCAAACACCACTGCCCTACCCTAAACCCTAACACACTACCCCCAGCACAACCCCCTACACTACACAAACACCACTGCACTGCCCTAAACCCTAAAACACTACCCCCAGCATGACCCCTTCACTACACAAACACCAATGCACTACCCTATACCCTAAAACACTACCCCCAGCATGACCTCCTACACTTCCCAAACACCACTGCACTACCCAAAACCCAAAAACACTAACCCGGCATGACCCCCTTCACTACCCAAACACCACTGCACTACCTTAAACCCTAAAACACTACCCACAGCATGACCCCCTACACCACCCAAACACCACTGAACTACTCTAAACCCTAAAACACTACCCCCAACATGACCCCTACACTACCCAAAGACCAATGTACTACCCTAAACCCTAAAACACTACCCCAGCACAACCCCCTAAACTACCCAAACACCACTGCCCTACCCTAAACCCTAAAACACTACCCCCAGCACAACCCCCTACACTACACAAACACCACTGCACTGCTCTAAACCCTAAAACACTACCCCAGCATGACCCCTTCACTACACAAACACCAATGCACTACCCTATACCCTAAAACACTACCCCCAGCATGACCTCCTACACTTCCCAAACACCACTGCACTACCCAAAACCCAAAAACACTAACCCGGCATGACCCCCTTCACTACCCAAACACCACTGCACCACCTTAAACCCTAAAACACTCCCCACACATGACTCCCTACACTACCCAAACACCACTACACTACCCTAAATCCTAAAACACTACACCAGCACGACCCCCTGCACTACCCAAACGCCACTGCACTACCATATACCCTAAAACCCTACCCCCAGCACGACCCCCTACACTACCCAAAGACCACTGCACTACCCTAAACCCTAAAGCACGACCCCCTACACTACACAAACACCGCTGCACTACCCTAAACCCTAAAACACTACCCCAGCACGACCCCCTACACTACACAAACACCACTGCACTGCCCTAAAACACTACCCCCTACACTACACAAACACCACTGCCCTACCCTAAACCCAAAAACACTACTCCCAGCAGTACCCCTTACACTACCCAAACACCACTGCACTACCCTAAACTCTAAAACACTACCCCCAACACGACCCCTACACTACCCAAAGACCACTGTACTACCCTAAACCCTAAAACACTACCCCACACATGACCCCCTACACTACTCAAACACCACTACACTACCCTAAACCCTAAAACACTTCCCCAGCACAACCCCCTGCACTACCCAAACACCACTGCACTACCATAAACCCTAAAACACTACCCCCAGCACGACCCTCTACACTACCCAAACACCACTGCACTACCCTAAACCCTAAAGCACAACCCCCTACAATACACAAACACCGCTGCACTATCCTAAACCCTAAAACACTACCCCCAGCATGACCCCTACACTTCACAAACACCACTGCACTACCCTAAAACACAACCCCCTACACTACCCAAATACCACTGCACTACCCTAAACTCTAAAACACTACCCCCAGCTCGATTCTCTACAGTACCCAAACACCACTGCACTACACTAAACCCTACATGTACCCCTAGCACAACCCCCTACACTACCCAAACACCACTGCACTACCTTAAACCCTAAATCTACTCTCAGAACGACCCCCTACACTCACCAAACACCACTGCACTAGCCTAAACCCTAAAACACTTCCCCCAGCACGAGCCACTACACTACCTAAACACCACTGCACTACCCTAAACCCTAAAACACTACACCAGCACGACCCCTTACACTACCCAAACACCACTGCACTACCCGAAACACTAAAACACTAGCCCCAGCATGACCCCCTACGCTACATAAACACCACTGCACTACCCTAACCCTAAAATACTACCCCCAGCATGACCCCCTACACTAAACAAACACCACTGCACTGTCCTAAACCCTAAAACACTACCCCCAGCATGACCCCCTACACTACACAAACACCACTGCACTACCCTAAACCCTAAATATACCCCAAGCATGACCCCTACACTACACAAACACCACTACACTACCCTAAACCCTAAAACACTACCACCAGCACGACCCCCTACACTACACAAACACCACTGCACTACCCTAAACCCTAAAACACTACTCCCAGCACGACCCCCTACACTACCCAAACAGCACTGCACTGCCCTAAACCCTAGAAAAGTAACCACCACCCCATGCCCAATCCCCCTTAGATCTCACTCCTCATGGTTCCTCTCTCCTCGTGGTTCCTGCTTCATGTTGTCTCTGAGGGGCGGTGAACGTCATTGTGAGGAAACAGAACAACCTCTGTTTCTTTACAATGACGTGGATTGTCTACATTTTTTTAGAACTCATGGTCATTTACCATACATACCTTTACAACAAAATTCGTTGTAAAGGTATGCGTGGTAAATGACCATGCGTTCTAAAATGCGTAGTAATGACTTCGCGATGTACAACGCTTGCGTGGTAATGCATGCGTTGTAATGGTATCGCGAAGTAAAAAAGTCGTTGTAACGGCTGTTTACCGATCGAAGCTGGCCCCTGTTCTTCAGTGAGTCATGTATTTGATAAATTAGGAGGAAGGAATGTGTTTTTTTTTTTTACCGAAATGTGCATTGCCGGCTGTTGTGAAAGTGTCTGTGTGGCCTGGTTTCACTTCTGGTGAGAGAGTGGAAGAGTCTGTTTGGATCTAAAGGGGTTCTGCTGTTGGACGGGGCCGGCACGATGCGTCATCAGAAAACACAGCTAATGGAAAGCGTTGTCCCCGAAGTGTGGAGCAGTGCCATGAGAGGTCAACGAGTGTGCGTCCCACCTCAGTATGACCATACCGCGTGACCCATGTGCCGCCTCCAGTGTATGGAAGGTAGAAGTGGCATCCATCGCAGGTCCTCTTGAAGACCGTTGTAGCACTAACTCTACATTTTGGAACTAAGGGATTTTAACCTTGTTCCTGCCAGATACAAAGAGAAGATCCTGTGTTATTTAGTGCCCTTGTTACCTTTTTTGTGGTAAGTGGTGCTTGTCTTGTCGCTGCCCCGCCGATGCACATGACTGGGCTTCCCACCTCGTGTGCCATCTGCAGGGCCTCTGCCCTCGGATCACTGGTTTTGTTCCTGGAGTGGCAACATAAACAGTTGCTCCCAAAGGACTAGCCTGAACACTTAGGTGAATATCCCCTGCGCCAGCATTCCGCGGAAATTCTTTCCTAGCTCTCCCATGTCGACGACAATGTCATAATAGCATGGCTCCGCTCGGGACACCGTATGAAGTCATAAGAGCCATGAGAGGACCTCGTCGGCATGCTGATGTCAGTTCCACCCATTTTCTCCATGCCACCGAGGTAAGCAGGTGGACCGCCACATTTTCACATGTATACATAGTATACTAAATATATATATATATATATATATATATATATATATATATATATATATATATATATATATATATATATATATATCCAATAAAGATGCACTCCTGTCGGAAAGCGTAGCCCTCCAAGGGGTGGCACAGCGCCGGTGGAGTAAACCGGTAAAAATTATCCTTACGAAACGGAGTTCCAACTGTGCTCTCAGGTCAGGGATAAAGACACCACACCGTCCAAGATGCTTCAAGGGGGTTTATTACTTCATAAACCCAACGTGACGCGTTTCACCCTCAACGGGCTTGCTCACACACCGTTATGCTACCGGACCATCGTTTACATACATTGTTCGTACAGACATGGACATCAAACGGGGACTGTTGCAAAGGTTTTACAGCGCCATGTTGGAAAAGTGAAATCTTCTCAGATAGCGGTACTAAATGGGTGCCATTACAAAACAGTAAAAACACAACATATCATATGGCAAAGCACACTTCACAGTCCACTTATTTTTAAATGAAACAACGGTAAATCGCTCCTAGTGAGCTTGGTACTGGGACGTTGCTATCCGGCTCTTACAAACATGTTTGATAAACATTAGATAACTTTAGAAGCACCCCCGGGACTCATTTCGTGCCGTGTGGTTAATTTTCCGCATTTGTTCTCTAAGCTTGAGTAGCGTTTCGCAATCTGGTGTCGCGTGTCATAATTGGAGCGCATCAAGTATGTAGCCTGGTGTATGCTTAATACTAACAGGAGATATTTAAGGTTCGTCTGTGTGCGATCTGTATTACACCTTGATGGTACAACATGCTCCCATAGTGGGTACAGCCTTGGTTACCGCTCTTGTTAGTGATGTTTGGCTATAATACACTTCCACCCACCTGTAAGTTAAATCTTATGTTGCTAGGTGTCCTTGTATATTAATGATTGATTGCACGATCTCTTGTGTCATAGATCTTACTGATGTAAAACTGGAAGCAAGAAAATAAACTGCCTGTCACATTTGCCCTGTCTAAATGTACCGAGTACCTTGCATTTGTCTCTATTTAGTCCAGATGTAAAAATTACGTTAAATTGTATTGCAACATATTGGTCCACTGGTGCATCCTTAACCAAAATCAAAACAGATTCAAAAGTGTCTCAATCATAAAGTTTAAAATTGAATTGATCTTATCTGTCCACTGGAGAGCAGCATGGGAAGAAAAGGGTAGGGATCCTGTGTCGCGGGCCCGAGACATAGTCCCTTCCTTTCTTCCTGTAAAAGAGAAACACAGGGTCAGTTGACTCAAACTGCAATAGACATTCAACAGACAATCAGAATACAAATCATTCGTTATAGAAACAGTTCGTCATTGTCCTTTCTGGGCCTCAATACAACCTCCCTCATAATCCACCCTCCTTGGAGTATCCCTTCTGTTCTCAAATGTGATCACATTTACGTCCTATTTGTGGATGGAATTTGCTGTCCCTTTAGTCACCATGTAAGTGTATGGCCATCTCCTCATCCATGTTATGGCCGTTCGGATATCTGGTCCCCATCCCAATTATGTGACGTGACTCACGTTGTCTCAGTTTAAGAGTACTATCACCTCCTCTCTTATTGGGTAAGATTCGTTCAATTGCATAATAGGACAATTTGGTATAGTCCGAAAAATGTTTTATTTCAAAATGCCGAGCAATGGGGTACTGTTGGTCCTTATTTGTAATTGCCCTCATATGTTCGAGGACCCGTTTCTTAGCCATGTGTGTGGTGCTTGCAGTGTCCACAGGGGTAGAAGCCTTGTAGATCAATTACATATACATATGCGGCCCCGCAGTGCCTACAATGTTGGGCTCTTGAAGGACTTGGGAGACCGAATTTTGTGGATAAACATTGGCAGTGCAACAAACTGCTTCCCCGGAGGCAAACCCACTATGGATTTTATAATATGCAAATGAATCCTGACAGCACCCACAGTGGAAATAATACCAGAACTTTTAAGACCACAAGGCATTGGGGCACACAGCCCATCTGGGCGGGCCCACAGGATGTTTAAATGTTCTGCAAAGGCTGCTGGGATTTTATTTTGCAGAGCCAGTGAGCAAGGGCAGCACGCCCGAAACGCGTATGGCGCCTTGCTGATGGTGCGAGCATAATTGTATTGCAGTCTGCATTAAAGAAGGTTTGAACTCCCAAGTGTGTTGGCGTCTTCACAAAGGCTACTTTGGTGTGTGAAGATTTAAATGCGGCGTGCCTCGTCGCGAAGATGCCCCGCTGCAAATGCGGCCCCGCAGTGCCTACAATGTTGGGCTCTTGAAGGACTTGGGAGACCGAATTTTGTGGATAAACATTGGTAGTGCAACAAACTGCTTCCCCGGAGGCAAACCCACTATGGATTTTATAATATGCAAATGAATCCTGACAGCACCCACTGTGGAAATAATACCAGAACTTCTAAGACCACAAGGCATTGGGGCACACAGCCCATCTGGGCGGGCCCACAGGATGTTTAAATGTTCTGCAAAGGCTGCTGGGATTTTATTTTGCAGAGCCAGCGATCAAGGGCAGCACGCCCGAAACGCGTATGGAGCCTTGCTGATGGTGCGAGCATAATTGTATTGCAGTCTGCATTAAAGAAGGTTTGAACTCCCAAGTGTGTTGGCGTCTTCACAAAGGCAACTTTGGTGTGTGAAGAATATATATATATATATATATATATATATATATATATATATATATATATATATATATATATATATATATATATATATCCACAAACGCTCCTTCTGGACCGCTTAGACCCGTGAGAGGTGGCGCAAACGCCGGCGGAGCACGCCGACTCGTAATGTTACCACAATTGTCCAATGCTGCGCTCTCAGTCACCCAAAGAAAGCCAAATCCGGATAAGTGCAAAAAGAGGTGTTTATTCCTCACAACGCGTTTCAACTCGTTGCAGAGTCTTGATCACGTAAGGAAACAGTGATGAGTGTCACATGGATAAAGCTTTTCCGGAATAAACAGTGAAAACAGACAGTCATGTAAAATACATCAGTCAAATGGTCAAAAGCGGCAGACATGTTGGAATGGTACCATGAATAAAGGAAATAATATTGGGATGTAGCACAGCGAGACAAGAAGTTATAATAAATATCAGCATAAAATACGCAATTGTCAGGTATGCTCGTGTGTCAGTATGCGCGCTTGTACCATGTGCGACAGGTGTCACAAAACTCGTGTCCAGGTACATGGCCATGAGAATGTTAAGAGGACCATGTTGGATTATTTCACGATCGGGCTGGCACGGGACAAAATAAAGCGTCCACAGTGTCTAGCGGTGTGCGTCGCAGACACGGGTGTGCATGACAAGTGTGGTTCGTCCGTGAGTAAGCTCCAGTGAGCAGTGGTGACTTAGCTCCAGGCTATATTGGTGTGTAAACAATATAGCGAACAGGATGTGACGGGTGCTGACAAGTGCCAGAGGCCGTGTGTGTAGGGAGGAGTATGTCACAGATTAAGAGGTGAGGAAGTCTAATGTCACAGTTAACACGCTCAAGTGAGCATGAGTGTAAAATAAAGCAGTACAACTTGCAAGTGCCTATGGACGTGGATAACCGGGTACATCTAAGGATGAACTCAGTTGGTGAAAGCGCAGGTGGCCATACCGCTGCCGGAGCGAGCTTCATCCATCAAGTGAAGTGGCGGGGGAAAGGGTAGGAAGCCCGTGATGGTGCTCGAAGGTGAGTGGGCTCCTTCCTTTCCTCCTGTAAAGGAAAGAAACAGAGACAAAAAACAATTATAGTATCGATACATATCAGATATCTGGGTTGTCAAAAAAGTACATCATGGTTTCTATTAAAATGTGCATAGTGATGGAGGAAAAGATCAGGGGATGGGAAGGGTGCAGGGGAGGGAATGGGAGGGGGGAAGGAGGGGGGGGGGGGGATTTTTAAGAGGGGGGAAACGAGGAGGGAGGGGGGGGGAGAAAAGAAGGGGGGGGGGGGGAAGGGGGAAAAAAGGGGGGAAAAAAGAAAAGGAAAAGGGGAAAGGAAAGAAAGGGTAGGAGGAGGACAAGGGGCTACAAATGTAGGCATAATGGGCTACGATAAGCATGAAAGGTTAAAACCACATGTAGAAGCAAAGAGGCAATACGGTAATAACGTAATAAAATGCAACTGTATACTAGTGCTGTAGACATCCTAGTAGAGGACAGGATGGGAAAGTTTCTAACACACATGCTATGGGTGTAGGGGCATGAGAGAGCATGAGTCTAATCAAGTGTAATAAATGACATGAGTAGTGTATGCCTGGTAAGTTCATTTCAAATGTACTGCCAACTCTTCGTCCTGGTTAAGACCCCCAGGGTGTTTGGTCTGAAAGTCCACGATGTATCTCGACTCTCTTTGTCTCAGTTTCAAGACCCTATCGCCACCTCTGGGATTGTTTGGGATTTGTTCCAAAATGAAGAATCTCAGGAGACCTGGGTTGGAAAAATGCCTTTCAGTGAAGTGGCGAGCTACAGCATATTTCTCATCTCCATGGGTGATGGCACGGTAATGTTCTAGTATCCGTTTCTTGGCCATAAGGGTTGTACTACCTATGTACCACAGTCGGCACGGACACTCAATCACATAAATCACGAACGTGGAACCACATGTGAGGAATTGTGTAATTTCCTTGTACACCCCATTGCAACTGACCTTCTTGCATAGATAACTATTCCTGCAGGCCTTACAGTGTCCACATGGGTAGAAACCCTGCAGGCCATGTTCCTGCCTCTTGGGGTATTGGGTCACGTCGTTGTGTAGGAGTTGATCTCTAAAGTTCCTCCCCTTTCTATATGTGATGCTCGGTCTCTTGGATATAGAGTCCCCAATGGTTGTGTCAGCCTTAAGGATGTTCCAGTTTTTGTTAAGGATACCCTGAATTTTATGGGAATCAGCGCTGTAGGTAAGGATGATCCTAGTCTCACTGTCCTCTAAGGGCAATGTGGGGGTAGTGTTGGTAAGAATGGTGTCCCTAGTGACCTTGTCGGCTCTGCTCTTGGCTCTGTTGAGTACCCAGTTAGGATACCCCCTGGCTCTGAAGCGTTCCAACATGTGTGTGCATTCCAGTTGGTAATCAGTCTCAGTGTTACAGTTCCTTTTTGCTCTGAGTAGTTCACCATACGGGATGCTCCACTTGAGCGTGTCAGGGTGGCTGCTCAGAGCATGCAGGATACTGTTGCCTGCAGTGGTCTTCCTATGTAAGGTGGTACAAATGGCCTTGTCTTTGATGGTGAGTTTGACATCAAGGTATTCCGCTGTACTTTCACTAATGGTGCTGGTGAGGGTGATGTTATAGGTGTTAGTGTTGAGAAGTGTGATAAATTCCCGGGCTTCCACCTCAGTACCCTTCCAGATGATGAACAGATCATCGATGTATCTGAGCCATATCACAGTCAGTTCTAGATAATGTGTATAGATGGGGTTGGAGAAAATTTTCTCTTCCCACTGACCCATGAACAGATTTGCGAAAGATGGCGCAAAACACGAACCCATCGCGGTACCCGTGGTCTGTCTGTACAGGGTACCGTCAAAGAGGAAAATGTTGTTCGCTAGGCAGAATTCTATCATGCCCAAGATCATTTTGTTGTGTTCCCTATAGTGTAGGGGCCTAGTGTTCAGAAAATGTTCACAGGCCTCGAGGCCTTGACTATGGTCAATGATGGTATAAAGTGACTGCACATCTAGTGTGATCAACAGGCATTGTTCATCAAGGTGTAAATTATTGATTTTACCAAGGAAATCTTTCGTGTCTTTAACGTAGCTGGGCAAACTACTGACAAAATCCCTTAAAAAATGATCCACGTATTTGGAAATGTGTTCTGTGACACAACCCCTAGATGACACGATGGGTCGCCCTGGCGGTCTTGAATGGCTTTTGTGGACTTCGGGTAGAAGATACAAAACAGGTAGAATGGGATGGTCGTTCTTTAGGAAACAGTACTCATCCCACTCTAAGATACCTTTGTCCCGCCAGTTGGTGAGCATCTCCCAAATGGTGGTGATGCTATTGCTGTATGTGCCTGTGTCAATGGGTGTGTAGTATCTGGTGTCTGATAGTTGTCTCAGTGCCTCAGCTATGTAGTCCTCCCTGTCCATGATCACCACGTTACCACCTTTGTCGGCTGGGCGTATGATGATACTCGTATCATCTCCCAGTGATTTGAGTAGTATTCTCTGTTGGGCTGATAGATTAGGTGCTTGACCATAACCTTTCTTGTGTCTGTATGCGCTCAGGGACCTACTGACAACCTCTTGAAAAGTGTCGATGTTGTCATGGGGCAACATCGGTAGGAAAGTGGACTTGGGTTTAAAACCTGAGTGTCCAGAAGAGTCAGTGATGATATTCATATCCTCTAGCATCTGTGTGGTAGTGAGACCGCCCTCAGTCGGTGTGTGGTCAGACAAGTGTTGTCGATTCATGTCAGATTCGACACTACTTTCAGTACCCTGATTTAAATCCAACATGGTGATCAGGGTTTCGATATCACCGACAACCATGTTGTCACTGTCTGTGGGTGTTTCCCTGATGAGTTTGCTCGTGTGTTCTAGTCTCTTCAGTTTATGCCATTTTTTTAATTTTAGTTTCCTAGAAAATTTAAACAGATCTATTCTAGTGCCAGCATAATCAAACTGTTTGGAAGGGCAGAAAGAGAGTCCTAAACACAGGGTAAGTTTCTCAATGTCAGAAAGATGTCTCTTAGACAGATTTATGATGGTTTTATTCACCATATCCAGATCCATCAGTACATCTTCCTTGGGCGTGATCTTCTGCTTCCCATTGCGCCCCTTGCTCTGCCTCTTCCTCCATCGTTGGAAGTTCCTGAGTCTTCTGTTCCTCCGTTTGTGTTTCCTCTGCCACGGCCCCGACCCTGTCCCCTGCCCCTTTGGCGTCGTGTTGTCATCATTGGAGTGTGTTGTATAGTCCTCTGGCTTCGCCGAATGTGTTGGTACTCCTCTAAAAAATTAATTTGTCTAGAGGGTGGGTTGGAGAGGGCGTTAGTATCTACAGAGACATCAGATTCCGTGTCACTGGTCAGTGATGTTGTGAGTGCCGGTGTTTCGCACTGGATGTCAGCGATTGCTGTTTTAGTAGTTTCGGAGTTATATAGGTGGTCATACTTCCGGCTGAACGTTAAAATCCTGCCGCATTCGTAGTCCCTGTAGTCTCGATCGAGTTTCCTCTCCTTACGGGCTTTGATATCATCCTCGTATTTCTTGAGGCGTTCTTTCATGGTGTTCATTGTGGCCTCAAGTTTACTGGTATCGTTGGTTTTATTCAGTTCAGCCAGAATCCCTTGTATCTCTTTCATGATGTTCTCCCTATCGATCCAAGCATACTTAACAAGGATTTCCAACATCCTTTTGGAGCTTAATGCAGAGTTCTTGGACCATTCGGAAAGCATCCCAGGGTTAGGGGTTTCATACGTGGGGGTGGTGAAGATTCGTAGGCCTCTTGGGACCATGTCCTGGTCTATATAATTCTGAAGAGAAATGGCTTCCCACCACTTTGATATCTCGAGTCTTTTCAGTTTTTCAAATTTCCGCAGTTGATCATCCATTGGTTGCCTAATTGCTGGAGTGGTTCCTGTGGCAGCTTTGGGTTGCCTCTTGGCGAACATAGCCTGTGCCGCTGCCCTCCTATCATCCTCTTCCTCCATGTTAATTTACACACCCCTCTGGTGAATGTCCGTGTGTATGTGGACCGGATATAGCAAACTTGTGGTTACCCCCGCTAGAATAGCAGGTTCCTCTTGCCCCTTGTGCGCTCAAAACGACTGCCAGACAGTTCAGTGAAATAACAGGGAGGGTTGGCAAAGATACCTGTATAAGGTATCCTGTGTGCGATCCTAGGTACGCGCAACCCACAGCTCCCTAACGGCCAATCAGGACGGTGTGCGGCAAGCCACAGACCCCCGCTGCTTCCCGGGGAAAGGAGAAGGAGCCCCCACACAGGGAAACCCACCCTCGCCCCTAAGGGGCAGACAGAACGGGCCGCGGGGCTCACCTGAGACCGAAACTGATGTCCGTGTCCTGGAATAGCGTCACAATGCAGGCCGGTCGAAGTGCAGTCCTCGGCAATATATATCCACAAACGCTCCTTCTGGACCGCTTAGACCCGTGAGAGGTGGCGCAAACGCCGGCGGAGCACGCCGACTCGTAATGTTACCACAATTGTCCAATGCTGCGCTCTCAGTCACCCAAAGAAAGCCAAATCCGGATAAGTGCAAAAAGAGGTGTTTATTCCTCACAACGCGTTTCAACTCGTTGCAGAGTCTTGATCACGTAAGGAAACAGTGATGAGTGTCACATGGATAAAGCTTTTCCGGAATAAACAGTGAAAACAGACAGTCATGTAAAATACATCAGTCAAATGGTCAAAAGCGGCAGACATGTTGGAATGGTACCATGAATAAAGGAAATAATATTGGGATGTAGCACAGCGAGACAAGAAGTTATAATAAATATCAGCATAAAATACGCAATTGTCAGGTATGCTCGTGTGTCAGTATGCGCGCTTGTACCATGTGCGACAGGTGTCACAAAACTCGTGTCCAGGTACATGGCCATGAGAATGTTAAGAGGACCATGTTGGATTATTTCACGATCGGGCTGGCACGGGACAAAATAAAGCGTCCACAGTGTCTAGCGGTGTGCGTCGCAGACACGGGTGTGCATGACAAGTGTGGTTCGTCCGTGAGTAAGCTCCAGTGAGCAGTGGTGACTTAGCTCCAGGCTATATTGGTGTGTAAACAATATAGCGAACAGGATGTGACGGGTGCTGACAAGTGCCAGAGGCCGTGTGTGTAGGGAGGAGTATGTCACAGATTAATCTGTGACATACTCCTCCCTACACACCTACTCCATAACGTCAGCGTTAACCCAACGCCGACGCCGGCCCGCGTTTCAGCAGTGGGCTTCTCTCCTTAGCGACTAGGCGACATCGCATATTTCCAAAACACTTTGCCCAATTGAAAAGAAGCCGCAGGCACAAAGTTCCGTCCGATTTTATTGACAGCTTGCGACAGGAGGCAGGTGTGGAAGTCTGCTTGGGCTTCTACACAAGTTCACATTTGGCGGCTGGAAAGCGGAGCAGGTGATGGTGACAGATTACATTCACCCACTTGGGACTGAACTATTTGCATTATTGGGGCGGCAATGCAGCGGACTCACATGAGTATGTACTTACCAGCACTACAAGATCCAAGAGGCCTAGCGGCCACGCCCACTGGGGTAGGTTTTGTTAAATCAAGTGCGTGGATACTGCTGATTGCACGCTTTCACAGCCACTGAAGAAGGGAGAAAATCCTGAAACGCGTTTGGCTTTACCACAGAGTGTACCTGTTATTCTTACCCTGTCGCAAGCTGTCAATAAAATCGGACGGAACTTTGTGCCTGCGGCTTCTTTTCAATTGGGCAAAGTGTTTTGGATATATATATATATATATATATATATATATATATATATATATATATATATATATATATATATATATATATATATATATATATATATATATATATATATATATATATAAATTACCTACTGGCGGTTGCCAGTAGGTAGATATAGTTAGGACCTATTTTCCATAGGAAATCCGCAACATTCTATTTGGAATAACGTTGGCGCCGATTGACGAATCTTCACAAAATGTTCCATACTTTTGGCCACCTCCGGTCCGCTCCTATCCTGAAAATTTCACGGTGATTCGTCAAGCGGGGGCTGAGAAAAAAGGGGGGTCCCAAAACGCGTTTTCCCTATGCATTTTCCCATAGGACCTTTTGACGCAGCTACAGCCCGAACTGCTGAACGGAATTACACCAAATTTGGCAAAGAGGTAGTCCTCAGTTCGTGCCTTTTGCTTAAATGGTGTTCCTGAGAAAATCAAAAGTAAAATCATAGATATATCTATGACCTTGGAGGATCCGCGCACCCTCCCCGCACCCAGCGCGCACCCTGCCGTGCACGAGCTGTATTCTATGTTTGGCAGATGAAGGGAATCCGACAACATTGATTCCACCATCCATAAGATGTGCAGGAGAAGAACAAATCAATCCCGGAAGTCCCTTCAAACCGCAGTCAAAATTCTGCCCGTTGATGCCAGCTGACGCCATCGACGTCTTTACGGATACGATTACGAAGGATCTCCTAAAGCTCCGCCACACAAATAAAAGGAATAGAAGTGGGGAAAACATTACGGAATTACAAAAGAGAGCAATTATGGATTTGAAACAAGATAGAAACATTGTGTGTAAACCATCCGACAAAGGAGGGAATGTGGTTTTATTGACCAAAGACTATTACATCAAAGAAGCGATGACACAATTAAATGATGGGACAAGCTACATTCGAGTGACAAGAAAAGTGTTCGAAGAAAGTGTGAACACATACAGATCATTATTGAACAGATGGTATCATAGAGGAATGCTGAGCAAGGAGGAATTTGCCAATCTGGAGTGCAAACATCCCCGCGTACCAACTTTTTACCATCTCCCAAAACTACACAAGAACGCAACTTGCCCACCTGGTCGCCCTACTGTTTCATCGATAGGAAGTTTGACGGAACATATGTCAAGGTTTGTGGACTTTTTTCTTTTTGATTTTGTTAAAGAACTGGCCTCGTACACAAGAGACACTAAGGACTTTTTAAAGCGAATTGATGATCTGATCTGGGATGACAGCATGGTCATGATAACACTAGATATCTCGAGTCTGTACACAAGTATTGACCACCTCCAAGGACTAGAGGCAATCAAATGGTTTCTAGGAAGAAAATCTATAAGTCTATTTGAACACAATTGTATGATCATTGAATTTGTTGAATTCTGTTTATGCAATAATATATTCCTCTTCCAAGACCAATTCTTCAAACAGATACGCGGTACTGCGATGGGCACCTGCTTCGCCCCCAGCTACGCGAACCTTTTCCTGGGCTGGTGGGAGGAGCAGGTGGCCTGGGCAGAAGCGGACAATACAGAATGGAACAATAGAATTGTGAGCTGGAGTAGATACATAGATGACTTATTCATCATCTATAGAGGCACCGAACAATCAGCTAGGGATTACATTGACATCCTCAACACTAATGCACTAAACCTGAAATTTACAGGGGAGGTGAGTAAAGAAAGTGTAGAATTTCTAGATCGCAAGGTATTTCCTGAGGGGGGCACACTGTGCACTGTGTTGCACAGGAAACCAACAGCGGGAAATTCCGTATTACACGCGAGTAGCTGCCACCCGGGGAAAACCATAACAAGTATCCCATACGGGGAATTGTTGAGAATTAAAAGGAACTGTACACGTCCATGTGACTATACAGTAGCAGCAAGGGAGAGTATGAACAGATTCAGAATGAGAGGTTACCGGCAAGAGACTCTAGAAGAAGCCACGCTGAAAGCAGAAAAGAAATCCAGAAAAGACTTGCTAGATGAGAACAGTGTGAGTAAAGAAAGAAAAAACAAACGGAAGGTACCAGAAACACCTTAAGGATGATTACAGATCACTCTGGGGATGCGGGAGCAATTAGAAAAATTTTTGCTAAGCATTGGCACATCCTGAGATCAGACCCAACAATAGGGAAGGATCTGCCAAAAGCTCCCTTACTCACTTTTAGACGAGCTAAATCCCTACGCAACATATTGGTTCAAAGCCACTGCGATAGTGATAGTAAAGTTCCACACTTTGGCAAACTTGCAGGATTCTACCCATGTCTTAGATGTAGGGCATGTAAGAATAGCAAGAAAACACTGGAATATAAGGTACCAGGAATTAAGGAACCTAAGAAAATTAAAACTCTGATGAACTGCAATACCACCCACACGGTATACTGTCTGGTATGTCCGTGTGGGTTGAGGTATATTGGCAGTACAATCCACCCGACAAAGATCAGAATTCTAGAACATCTCAGGGCCATACAAAATAAAGATCCCACCTATCCGGTGGCACGGCACTTTGAGGTGTTCCATCAAAGTAATAGAGACCTTTTAAGTTTCTTTTGCATGGACCAAGTGCCCAATAATGTGAGAGGTGGTAACAGACTGCTGCAATTACGCAGACTGGAATCACGGCACATTATCGATAACCAGACCAAAAGACCAGGTGGCCTCAATAGTGGGGAAGAAATGGCTGTACATTTGTAATATTCTCTACTTTGTAAGTTTTTGTTTTTTGTTTAAAAGATGAGAGATCATTGGGTTAGCCATAATGAAAATACATAACAGGATGCAAGCCCATACAGGGCATGATTGTAATGTTTTCTGTTTCTCAGGTATCTAAGGACTATATCATGTTCTTTACATTTGGCAACTTTGATTTAGCCCATTCAGGGCAAAATAGCTATGTTTTTACAAGGCACAATGTATACTCACTAACCCACTCAAAGATGGACGACACCTTTACTGAAGCAAGTGTAGGTGTCCTTTGT
Organism: Triturus cristatus; assembly: GCF_964204655.1. Taxonomy (NCBI): domain Eukaryota; kingdom Metazoa; phylum Chordata; class Amphibia; order Caudata; family Salamandridae; genus Triturus; species Triturus cristatus. Next base: position 33,593,111 of record NC_140590.1, on the reverse strand, counting down.
TGATGTCTCATGATGTAATGATATTTAAATCTGTGAGAAACTGGCACCGGCCTCTATTGACAAAGGCGGCAAGCCGAAACGCGTCTATTGTGTGTGTAAGCCTTTCAAATAAAAATCTGAAAGGTACATTCTTGCGAGTGCTGGTATTTTTGCCGTGAGCTGGGGATTCGTAATCCGCACGGTTTCTGTCACCGTGCAGAGAGCACCCGATCGCGAGTGCAGGGACTAAGACGGAGAGAGAGCACGATATATATATATATATATAAATTACCTACTGGCGGTTGCCAGTAGGTAGATATAGTTAGGAACTATTTTCCATAGGAAATCCGCAACATTCTATTTGGAATAACGTTGGCGCCGATTGAGGAATCTTCACAAAATTTTCCATACTTTTGGCCACCTCCGGTCCGCTCCTATCCTGAAAATTTCACAGTGATTCGTCAAGCGGGGGCTGAGAAAAAAGGGGGGTCCCAAAACGCGTTTTCCCTATGCATTTTCCCATAGGACCTTTTGACGCAGCTACAGCCCGAACTGCTGAACGGAATTACACCAAATTTGGCAAAGAGGTAGTCCTCAGTTCGTGCCTTTTGCTTAAATGGTGTTCCTGAGAAAATCAAAAGTAAAATCATAGATATATCTATGACCTTGGAGGATCCGCGCACCCTCCCCGCACCCAGCGCGCACCCTGCCGTGCACGAGCTGTATTCTAATTGGCTGTCAACACTCCAGATCAGGAAGTGTTGGCAGCCATCTTGTGCCTCGGTAGAACCGAGGCACAAGAAACCTATAAAACAAACGTGAAAAACGCAAAACAGGGGGCAGGGTAGAAACACCCTGACCCCCTAGGCCTGCTCAGGGGGTCTCAGAAGGACCCCCAGGGCCAAAAAAAGCATTAAAAAAATAAAAAATAAAAGAAATTGGTAATTGACCCCCGGGGGGGGCAAATCCCAGGGGCAGAATTAAAAAAAGTGTGGGGGTCCCAATCCCCCCACACTGCCCTGGGGACCGCCACCCTCCAGGGCTCAAAGATAGTATATGTGGGGGGCTCACGGCCCCCCGCAGCCCTGGGGACCGCCACCCCCCGGGGCAACTTGTCAATGTGGGAGGGGGGCCACACGGCCCCCCTCCTGGAGCCTTGAATAGGCCCTGGGGACCGCCACCCCCCAGGGCCGGCTCCTGCAGTGTCCCGATGTGCCCACCCACGGGACACTGTAGTTTGCAATGACAGGGCAGGAGCCTCGCGGCTCCTGCCCTGTCATTGCAAACTGCTTTGCTTCATTGAAGGGAGAGCAGGGAAACCTGCTCTTGCTTCAATGAAGCAAAGCTGATTGCTTTTCCACATGGGGAGCAGCATGTTAGCTGCTCCCCATGTGGAAAAGCAATGCCGGCTCCCGCAGGACGCGGGGAGCCGGCTGGGACCGTGGGTGGATTGGGGAACCCCCACGGCCCCCAACAGAGGCCAGGCCCCGGGGGATGGGGTACCCGGGGCCATAAGTGGCCTAGGAGGGGAGCCACGTGGCCCCCCTCCCAGATTACAAAATTAAAAAAAAAAAAGTGCATGTTTCAGTCTGCATGTCAGAATTTTTTAATGAAATAAAAGAGGATTTGAGAAGTCACTCAAAATGTGCCCTCATTTTCTTTCTTCAGCATTAATCATAATTTCTATGGCAAAATGAACCTCCTCATTGTGTTCCTTTTTAAATTAAATGTTTTAAGTGTTACCAGTTTATTCCAATCAAGATGGCTTCAGGTGTGCCATACTTTTGTCATAATGAAGACAGTAAGCGCTCTAGTTGTTTTTAAGAACACTCTGGGACATTCTGTCATTGGGCTATACTTGGGCTACATCTGGGTGATATTTGGGCTACATTTGGGCTCTTTTGTCTCTGGTGGCCATCTTGGCAGACTTATTTGTTATGAAGTTTCCTAATTTCCTCATTTACTGCAGTCTCCTCAGTAGGAAATACTTTCAGTATTTTACTTTGATTCCAAAGGCATTCAGATGTGTCACACATTTGCCATAAATTCAGAATGTTAGCACTCTTTTTGCTCATTAGATCACTGTAGTAAAGCTACTGCTCACCAGGGAAAACTGCTGCTGGTATTGAAAGTGCATGTTTCAGTCTGCATGTCAGAATTTTTTAATGAAATAGAAGAGGATTTGAGAAGTCACTCAAAATGTGCCCTAATTTTTCTTTCTGCAGCACTAATCATACTTTTTATGGAAAAATGAACCCCCTCATTTTGTTCCTTTTTAAATTAAATGTTTTAAGAGTTACCACTTTAATCCAAGCAAGATGGCTTCAGGTGTGCCATACGTTTATCATAAGTAGGACTGTTAGCGCTCTAGTTGTTCTTTGGAACACTCTGGGAAGCTGCAGTAGAACACAAGGGAATCAACTGACAGTCTCTGCCCTTGTTGGATGTACATGTTTTACTGAGAATGTCAGACTTCATTCTCACATGACTGAGAAAGATAATGTGAATTTACAGAAAATAAGCTCTCAGTTTAGCTTATAGATCACCTTCCAAACCTCTGTGGGAAAAGCATGAGAAAATATTTTTCTCTCAATCATGATATCCCAGCAGAAGGCTTTTTCACATGGTGAAATCACCTTAGAACATACCACAATTCCTAAAATGAGTATGGTACCATCAACAAATGATTTATAATGTAACTAAAGTCTTAAAACCTTCTATTAACTGCAATGCTTTTTAATGAGGTGCTATCATGTATATTGGTCCCAAGATGGCTGCCAACACTTCTTGGATGAAGTGCTGACAGCCAATCAGATCTCAGGATGAGATGTGTGGTTAGGCTCCGCTCACATATATATATATGAATTTACTTTTGATTTTCTCAGGAACTACTGAACAGATTGACACCAGACCTGCAAAAGGCACATCCCTGACCTGAGGACTACCTCTCTGCCAAATTTCAAGTAATTCTGTTCAGCCGTTCGGGCTGTACCTTGGACTAAAGGTCCCTATGGAAAGTTGCATGGGGAAAACGCATTTTGGGACCCCCCTTTTTTCTCAGCCCCCGCTTGACAAATCCCCCCGAGATTTTCAGGGTAGGAGCGGAGCGGAGCGCCCCACCTATTTTGAAAATTTCGCGAGGATTCGTCAACCGGCGCCAAAGTTATTCCAAATAGAATGTTGCGGATTTCCTATGGAAACATGGTCCTAACTATAACTATCTACTGGCGACCGCCAGTAGATAATACATACACAAAGTATTAAAAACAAGTCCTTGAGAATGTAATTTATATCCGGCCCAAAAGTTACTTTTTTGCTTAAGTAAACAAAAGTGAGATTTTACCATTAAGTCAGACTTTAAAAACTAAGCAGGAACTAACTTTGTAGCCATTTCTTAGCGGAAGTGGAAAATAAAGATTTTAATCCCTCCTAGGCATTTCAGGGAAAAACCTAGCCAGGCCCACACAGTGTAATAGGTTTGGGTTGTGCTTCACTTGGAGGGCACATTAACACCAGGCTATACTGTGTCCTATTTCTATATATTAGCTCCCTGCCTTAAGGCTGACAGGGCATATTTTAGGGTTAATGTATGAATATATAAAATAGGTTTTCCTACAAGAAAAGTGCATTTCCTGCTATGTGTCACCGCAGAGCATTTAAACTGCAGCACAGCCAGAGCACAGTAGTGCTCCTGGCAGGAATATATTTAATATTTACTCCACTCACATATATGTGGGTGGAGTAAATGTGCATTGCACATACGATATTTAACTTTGCAGGACATAGGTGAACTTTTGGCAATGTTTACAGTGATTATGCATGGACTTTAAATAATCCAAATAGAGAGTTCCAATTAGGCCTAAGACAAATTTAAATTCCATCTGCATAATTTGTGTAATGTCGGGTATATTTTGTTGCACTTGTTACATGAAATTCCTGAAATGACCCCATTTGTGCAATTACACACCATTCATGATAAACATTTACCACAAGGGAATGGGAACAACAGAACGTTATTGGCTTGTGTTTGTGGTGCTTTTGTGTTTTTTATTCTTTCCAGCATCCTCATGGCAACAATTCACTCAAGGACACATTTCAAGCTAAAATGTAGCACAAAATGACTGATTTGCAATTTTGCCGCAATTCCACGTTATGACGCAAATTCTGCACACACCTAGTCCAGTGTACAGCACAGCACATGCCACTGCTGGGGAAAGGTGCCCAGAGTCCTAAAGCAGGCAAAAACAGGGGTCCATAGACAAGGAATCTTAGGAGACTGTGAGGAAAAGGAGGACTTGCTACACCCCCTACCAAAGGAGACCCCAGAACTCCTCCAACACTCATCTGCCCCCTCTGAGAACATGTACTAGTTTGAAGTTTTGCTATTGTGTATTTTATTGTAAATTGCATTTTTAATGTTATGTTTGGTTGCGTGCATTAAGATGCATGTTCTATTTCTTCATTGCTTTGATCTGTTTGTTTTTTATAAGCTTTCTTTTTTTTGCGCTGCAATGAGTTTCTTCGGTGGCACTTGCAGTACAAGGCTCCCTCAGGGCACACCTCCATCTGAAAGATGGGCCCTTGCCTCTGCAGTACTGGCCTGAGCATCCCATATCCTTGCACTGAAGAAAATCCCTGGACACAGTGGCATAGAGAAACTTGAGACCCCCCTGCAAGATACATGGAGGGGGTCCCACATGTTCCAAACACAATCAGGAGCTCTCAGGACAGGTGCCCACTGCCCATGCATAGTGCCAGAGGGGGTCCCATGGAGCTTGGGGGCCCCATGCACCACAGGGGCTGTGGGGGCTATTGTTACACCACTGCCTGATACCTCTGTCTCAGACCCATAGCGCCCCTTGCCCCCTGCGGTGCTCAGGACCTACGTCATCCCTTTTATTGCGCCTACAGCACCCCTTACCCCTGCTCTTCTCATAGCACCCCTTACCCTCATAAGTAGGAACATCCTTTCCCTCTTCTGCTGCTCTCAGGGTACTGCTAATGCCCCCTGATGTGCTTAGATCACTCCTGGCCTCTCTTGCTTCTCCCAGAGCGGTCACTACAGCTCCTGCTTCACTTTGATCACCCCTGTCCCGTCCTGTCACTCTCAGAGAGCCAAACACTTCTCGCCACTGCGAATGTGCTTAGATCACCTCTGGCCACTCCTGAATTGCACTGAACATTCCCCTCCCCTCCTACTGAGCCTACTTCATTGCTTTGAGCAACCCCTGTCACTCTGAGCACTTCCTGCCCCTTTTGCTGCTTTCAGTGCACTTGATAACCCCCCTTCTATGATATGAATACTCCCCTGCCCTCTTGCTATGCTGAGATCACCCCGGGCCCCTCCTGCCACCCCGGAGCACTTAATATGCCTTTCTGTGCTCTGGGCTCTCCCCGCCACTCCTACTGTGCTTCGATCTCCCCTGGCCCCTCCTGATGCTCTTAGAGCATGGGATGCCCCTCCTTCTGTGCTCTGAGAACTCCCCGCCACTCCTGCTGTGCTTCGATCTCCCCTGGCCCCTCCTGCTGCTCTCAGATCATGGGATACCCCTCCTTCTGTGCTCTTAGCACTCTCCGCCACTCCTAGTGTGCTCAGATCAGCATTGGCCCTCCCGCTGCTCTCAGAGCACTTGATGCCCTCCTTTGCTCTGAGCACTCCCCGCCACTACTGCTGTGCTTCGATCTCCCCTGGCTTCTCATGCCATCCTCAGAGCACTCGATGTGCCTCATTCTGTGCTCTGAGCTCTCTCAGCCAGTCCTGCTATGCTTCGATCTCCCCTGGCCCCTCCTCCTGCTCTCATAGCACTCAATGCCCCATATCCTGTGATCTGAAGGGACTCAGTTCAAAGAATGCATTCTACAAGAAGAATATGCTACACATAACAAAATACAAACAAGCATTTGCAATGCAATAGGTCTCGCATTACTAAAAGTTTGAGTTATTGGTATTGCATAATTATTTGCAAAGCCAATAGCTCAAACTTTCAGTAATGCGAGACTTATTGCATTGCAAATGCTTTACCTTTGGTATATTCGCGGCACCCGCACTTTACTTTTAATGTTATAAGTAAAGCGCGGGTGCCGCGATTACACCAAAAGTAAAGAAATAGATGTTTTTTTCTATTCCTTTACTTTTGGTATAATCGCGGCACCCACGCTTTGCTTTTAATGTTATAAGTAAAGCGCAGGTGCCGCGATTATACCAAAAGTAAAGAAATAGATGTTTTTTTCTATTTCTTTACCTTTGGTATAATCACGGCACCCGCGCTTTTACTGATAGCATCAAAAGTAAAGCGCGGGTGCCGCGCTTATACCAAAAGTAAAGAAAAACAAGTGGCGTGCACGTCACGCCTGTGTCTGGGCACGATCATAGCTCCTCCCACGGCCTATTGGTGTCTATTACGCGCTTGGTGTGCATAATAGACACCAATAGGCCATGGGAGGAGTTATGCGTGCGCCTCGGGCCAATTGCGTGCAGTCTTTTAGAATAAGACGCACGTAAAGGCCAATGGGGGAGCTGAAAAGGAAACGCACACGCACGAGCGTGTGCGATTCCGGGGTCCGTTTCTGAACCCCGGACAAAAGGACTCTCGCCTGCGCGAGCACTGCTGCGCAGTGCAACGCAGATCGCAAGACCTAAAAAACATAATCCTGGAATAAGCAAACAGACTTTTGGAATGCAACATTAGGTAAAACATGTGAAATGTTAATGGGAACTAAAACACTGGCTTTGGTTACCTTAACGGTTTTAGTTTTAAGCCTACCACACAGCTAAGACATTTTGAAACCTGTCCTAGGAATGCGATTTGCTAACTGCTTACCACTGGCTTTGTGTTTTGTAACTCACAGTCACTTGCTTTCTATTTGCTGCCTTTATTTGTTTTATGCAGTCCAGCTTGAGTTAGTCCCACCTGCGGAGCATAGCCTGTTTACTGTATTCCTCCACGAGCGCTTTCTCTCTGTAACTAGGCCTTTAAATTGTTTTCTTACCTCCTCACATATGCTGTGCATTTAAAGACAGAGGTTTAATGTTAGGCTCTGTCTTCTGAAGGAGCTTGATGTTTGCTTTTTTTTCCCTGACTTCAAAGTGGGAGGATTTCTCTTCCAATCTGGGGTTGTGAAAGGAAAAGCTTTGTTCTAGCACACAACACTATTTAAATGTCTGTTATTAAACTGTGAAAACATTTGAGAACAAAAGAACAAAAGGACAACTGAGACACATTTTTTTAATTCTAAAATGTGCTGGAAACAACTATTTTAATTTGATTAAAACAAATCAATGCACTAGGTGATGCCAATACCACACGTTATTGCTTGTGCGCTGTATCCTTTTATTAGTAAAACTGTCTGTGCAAATGTAATGGTCATTTCAATTGAAAATACATTGTCTGTAAAAGCAGTGCACCTTCACTCGAATCAACATCACCAACTTCATGACAATGGTACCAGACTGGATGTGAACTAACTGCCTGAAGCTCAACTCTGACACAACAACAAGACCTCCCCATGGGACTGCACCTGGTGGCTGTCAGAGCTAGGATCAACACCCACACCCACAAACCACACAAGAAATCTAGTGTCAGGATTCCTGCCACAACTCACCTCTTTTAACTATAACAATAAACCAGCATGACTCATATCACTCCTCCCAACACTTATGAATGAGCAAACGTCTTGTATCCTGACTTTTGACCATATTACATGCTGTAGGTATTAGCTAGCTGCAGCTGGTGATACCCGGTTTGTTTGAAAAGGCTTAATAGCTTTTACAAGTGTTTTACCATGCACATGAAATGTCTGGTTTCAGGCACCATGGAAACATCCCAGAAAATCCACCAGAATAAGCATAAAGCAACTGGTATAGATGACCTCAATGTGAACCTTCCAGAAGACAGCTCTCATCAAATGAATCCCCTGCACCTATTCCTTTCTATAAGCAATTTGAACACAACTTTTGTGAACATTCTAAAACACCCTCTAGAAGACAGCCTGATCAAATTAATCATCTGCACCTGTTCCTTGCTTTAAACAATTAGAACATGAAGTTTGTGAACATTCTAAAGCACCTTTTAGAAGGCAGTCTCATCAAGTTAATTATCTGCCCCTGTTCCTGGTTACAAACAATTAGAATGTGACCTTTATGAACGTTCTAAAGCTGTCTTATTTAAAAGCCATCTACACTCCTCTGCTTCGCTATGCCTCTTTGCCTGCCACTGTTTCCCGGCTTCCAGGACTCTGTCTTGCCAGCTCCCTTGGGGGCATATTATCAACACCGCGTTAAAATTATCGCCGCATTAGCGGCAGAAAACTGCCGCTAAAGCGGCGATGATGGGCTTGATAATATGCCGCAGAGAATTACAATAGAAGCCCATGGTGACACCAGAACATGGGCTTCTATTGGAATTCTCAAGGGCATGTTATCAAGCCCATTATCGCCGCTTTAGCGGCAGTTTTCTGCCGCTAAAGCGCCAATAATTTTAACGCCGTTTCTTGATAATATGCCCCTTGATTCTCCCACTTCGAACTTATGGCCCAGAAAGTGCCACATTAGTCTCGCACCTGGATGGAAAAAAGAAGAAGTGCTGAGCTCAGTCGCAACATCGTGCTGCAGACAAATGTAACCAGTGTTTTTGTTCCATTTGTACATACTGTTGGCAGGGCTCTGCCAGAGAGGACTTTGGCGAAGCTAACCTCGTCCAAATGTGCTTGCGGGTTTGATGCTGAAATCATACTCACTATAGGTTTGAATACTTTGATGAAGGCGCTTCTACAGACAATCTAGATGAAAACCAAACAATAACAAAACTAAAGGTTGGTTGGGATTTGAAAAGCTTTCGTGGGATGATACCTTAAGAGATAAAGTTAATACTAGACTAAAGCCTTATTTTTTGTTTGTTTATAGGTACTATATCTGCCGGTACCATTCATCAGACTAGTGTGAAAGCTTGCTGCACTGTTGTTGTTAAGTAGACGAGTCACAGCAGTTTTGACTCTACACGCTCTCTCCATCCCAACCCTCTTCCCCCTGGGATTTGGCACTGGGGCAGTGTCTCCTCCTCTAAAGCAAGGGCAAGTCTTGTGAGTATTCAAGAACTAGTGTCACTGCCCCGTTGGAATCATCTGGTATCCAGGTAGATGGCTTATGACATCTAGCGGTCATCCTTGGCAACGAACTCAACAAGACAGTTTAGGCCAATTCACCTCCATGTTCCACATCCTACGCATGCTGCGACAGATTTTTAAATGGTTGTCTCACAACACCAGATGGACCGTCATGCAAGTACTCATCACCAGCAGGCTGGACTGTGGCAACACTCTCTGTGCCAGAACAACATACTACACAGACTCCAGCCCATCTAGAATTTAGTCACAAGACTTATATGCTACCTTCCACATCGTACCCACATCACACTGTACCTCAGGAAGCTTCACTGTTCCCCCATTTTCAAGCACAGCCAATTCAAACTTCTCACACACACATATACAAAGCTGTATACAACACTGGACCATAATACCTGACCAACCACATACACTTTCACAAACCCAGCAGACACCTATGCTTTGGCCCACTTTCACTCGCACACTCTTCCAGCATCGGCAAAAGCAAAACTAGGAGAATGAGGATGCTCATTCTCCTACATCGCACCCATGACATGGAACAACTGTTAGATTAAAAATTCCCCGTTCCCATATTGCACTCACCATGTTATATTAGGTTGCAATGTGTGACTAAAATACATGTAGTTATGTTCACGTTATGCAGCCCACTGAGTTATCCCGGTAGCATGCAAGTTTTCGTTAGCCAGTGTGACTCCATTTTGTATTTCGTAACCCTTATTAGACTGCCTCTACTGTGCCCGTGTTAGGCCTTAGAATCAGAACCATTTGCCACAGCAGAACACTGTATTTCGTTATATTTCTCTGTTCAAGGCTGCAACTCGACTTGCTAACGGCAATTATTTTGCTTTTGCATTTCATCGTATACTTGTAGCTCTGCTCCCACGTAAGGAGATGCTGAGACTCGGCACAGCGGCCTTGGGCCACTGATAGCATGTTCATCTGGCAGGTGTTAGCTCATCTCTCTGTGCCTCCTTTTTGTGCCCAGCATGGACCAGTACTTTTCCACCAGAGGCGTGGCCAAAGTCTCCTGAAAGGTTAATCATCTATTGGTGAACGTTAGGGAGTTAGTCCCCTCGACAGACATCCTAGGGTGAAGGTCTGTCTAGGTTCCTCTGCAGAGAATATACCTGTAATAAATAAAGTTTTCATTCTTTACTTTCTGACCGACTCTTCATTTTGGGAAGGCATAGCAGGTGGTCGTAAGTACCCGGTGGCCCTAGAGGGCCTCGTCCTTCACAACCTCCTTCAACACATCAGAACCTCCTCCTAACTTCTTGAGTTTTGCAAGAAGCTGAAGACCTGGCTCCTTGGATAAGCACCTTGGGGATCACCCATCTATACACATGCTCAAGCCCCTGGATACACTCACAGGTGATCAGTGCTCTATACAAATCAACATAACATAACAAGCATACTTCACTCTACAACACCCTACTCCACTCTATGCCTCTCTGTGCCCCTCAACTCTATGCCAATCTATGCCCTCCACTCTACAACACTCTATGCCACTCTACAACACTATACCCAGCACCATTCTTTTCCCCTTTATGCCATTCTACGCCACTCTACTCCACTATGCCACTCTACTCTACTCCACTCCATGCCACTCCACTCTACACCACTTCACTCCACTTCACTCAACTCTAGGCCATTCTGCGCCACTCTACAACAATCATATCTATTCCACTCCACTATAACAATCTGTGACACTCTACTCAACTCTATGTCATTCCACTCTACACCACTCTATTGCATGCCACTCTACGGCAATCCATCGTGACACTCTACGCCACTCTACTCTATGACACTCTATACCACTCTAAGGCACTCAATGCCACTTCACTCTAGGCCACTCTACTACGCTCTATGCCACTCCACCCTACGCCACTCCACTCTGTGACACTCCACTCTAACAACTCCACTTTAATACACATTATATGCCACTCCAGTGTACCGCACTTTATGCCACTCTATAACACTTAACTCTAACCACTCTGTGCCACTGTACTCTACGCCACTCCACTCTACAACATTTTTTTTTGCTTGCAGATTTATATAGCGCAAACTTGACACAGAGGTATTGGAGTGCTTTATGTGACAACTAGTTACGTTACACAAGGACACATCCATTTTTTGGTAGGCACTAGGAGATTAAGTGATTTGCCCAAAATCACAGGATGTGGAGTCTACCCTGAGGCTTGAACCTTGGTTTCCCAACTCCAAAGTCGGATGCTCTAGCCGTGAGACCACATCCTCTCTCAACATTCTATATGTGGCTCCACTTTATGGCACTTCACTCTACACTACTCTACACCACTCTACACCATTCCACTCTACAACACTCTACACCCCTCCACTCAATGTGCCTCTACTCTACACACATCCACTCTACACCCCTCTACTCTATGCCAATCTAGGTCACATCAATCTATGAAACTCTATGCCACTCTATGACACTCCACTCTACTACACTCCATGGCACTTAATTTCGCTCTATGACACTTGACTCTCCGACACGAAATGCTTTTCCACACTATGCCTCTTTATGACACACCACCCTGCAACACCCTACTCTGCAACACTCTACCCCACTCCACTCTATGCCACTCCTCAACAATTTATGTCACTTTAAGACACTTCACTCTATGCCACTCCATGCCACTCTATGAGACTCCGCTTTACTACACTCCATGGCACTTCAATCCACTCAGCAATAACACTCCACAACACTTTACTACACTCTATGACACTCTAGTCCACTCCACTCTACACCACTCCACTCTATGCCAGTCAATCTATGGCACTTAACACCTCTCTATGATGCTATAATCCACTCTACGTTATTCCACACTATGACACTCCACTCTATGTACTTCCATTCTACATCTTTACACTCTATGACACTCTACTCCACTTCACTCTTCTCCCTCTAGGCCATAACACTCTACTCTATTCCACTCCATTCTAGGCCACTCTACACCACTCTACATCACTCTATGCTACTTAACTGTAGGCGTCTCTACTACACGGAACTCCACTCCACTCTGATTCTACTTCACTCTATGACTCTACTCCACTATATGACTCTCCACTCTATGCCACTCCACTGTACAAATCTTCACTCTATGCCACCACTCCACTCTATGCCACTTTGCTTCACTCTATGCCACTGCCCTCAACTTAACTCTACAAAACGTTGCTCTACTCAATGCTATGCCACTTCACTCTATGACACTTTCCTCCACTTTATACCCCTACACTCTATGCCTCCCACTCTGTGCCCCTCCAGTCTATGCTCTTCCACCCTATGCCCCTGCACTCTACGACACACAACTATACTCCCCTCTACCTTGCGCCGCTCCATTCTAGAACACACAACTCTATGACACGGAACTCTATGCCACTCCACCCTACTCTATGCCATTCAACTGTATGACACTCTACGCAACTACCTCTATGCCACTCCATGCAACGTTACTCCACTCTACACCACACCACTCAGCTCTTCTCTACTGCACACTACCACTTTACTTTTCAACTCTACACCACTCCACTCTATGCCCCTTTATGCAATTCCACTCTATGCCCCTCTATTCTATGCCACTCTACATCACTCCACTCTACAACACTACACTCTATAACACTCCTCACAATGATACTCCCCACCACTCTATGACACTCCACTCCACTGTACGACACACCACTCCACTCTGGCATGACACTGCACTCCACGATACTCTACTCACTCAACTCTATTCTATGACAACCCGTTCTATGACACTTTACTCTATGACATTCCACATCACTCCTCTCTACTTTTCCATTCTGCAACCCTTTCTTTACTCCACTCTAGACTCAACAACATGAGAGAGTTACCCTGGTAGGACCAAAAGGGACCGAGTAGTATTATACTAAACAAAAACAGTTTCCCTTATGTGTCAAGATACACTACTATTTAAAATATCAGTTTGCACTGAACCAAAACAAGTTTTTCTACTTAAACACTAAGTTGCCGATTCCGATCCGGTAAAAAAAATGTCGCGTACGAATCGTATCTGTATTTTTTTACGTACGAATCATACAAGTCCCGTACAAACGGGCAAGTACGATTCGTACGTGGAAAATACATACGAATGACATCGGGAAAAGTCTACGACACGTCCCCGGACAGTGTTACGTACGATTCGTAAAACTGAAGTCCGAGCGCACAAGTACGAACCGTACCGTCCGTCCGAATATACAAACGCAGGTAATACGCTCCGTCCGAACATACAACCGCATGTAAAACGTCCCGTATGGAGCGAACTGTGTACCACCCCTATCCCGGGCACACCTGGGGAGGGGTATGAGTCATACGGCCCCCCCCCAGCCTTCCACCCCTCCCACGTACATCCGCACCATACCCCAGCACCCCCCCATGTCCGCGCCGTACCCCCACCCCTGTATGTATGGTGCGTACCCCCATCCCCCCGTATGTACGGTGCGTACCCCCGTATGTACGGTGCGTACCCTCACCCCCCGTATGTACGGTGCGTACCCCCGTATGTACGGTGCGTACCCCCACCCCCCGTATGTACGGTGCGTACCCCCACCCCTCGTTTGTACAGTGCGTACCCCCCGTATGTACGGTGCGTACCCCCCGTATGTACGGTGCGTACCCCCACCCCCTGTATGTACGGTGCATACCCCCACCCCCTGTATGTACGGTGCGTACCCCCACCCCCGTATGTACGATGCGTACCCCCGTATGTACGGTGCGTACCCCCACCCCCCGTATGTACAGTGTGTACCCCCCGTATGTACGGTGCGTACCCCCACCCCCCATATGTACGGTGCGTACCCCCACTCCCCCGTATGTACGGTGTGTACCCCCGTATGTACGGTGCGTACCCCCACCCCCCGTATGTACGGTGCGTACCCCCAGTATGTACGGTGCATACCCCTACTCCCCGTATGTACGGTTGTAGCGCTGGGGGTACGCACCGTACATACGGGGGGTGGGGGTACGCACCGTACATACGGGGGGTGGGGGTACGCACCGTACATATGGGGGTACGCTCCGTACATATGGGGGGTGGGGGTACGCACCGTACATATGGGGGGTACGCACCGTACATACGGGGGTTGGGGGTACGCACTGTACATACGGGGGTGGGGGTACGCACCGTATGGGGGTGGGGGTACGTACCGTACATACGGGGGTACGCACCGTACACACAGGGGGTGGGGGTACGCACCATACATACGGGGGTGGGGGTACGGCATGGACATGGGGGTTGCTGGGGTACGGTGCGGACATGTAGGGATGGGGGTACGGTGCGTACTAGGCCCCCTTTTCGCCATGCATCGTGGCGTACTTAGCTTTTCCGGCACTTTTTGGGTCCCATGAAAATATTGCTGTGCGAAGTGCTCTGGGTACGAATCGTACTTGCTGGTCCGTAAAACGCTGCCTGACTCCGTGCAAATGTCGCGTACGCGGTGTCCCGGATCGGAATTGTGGGTATGTTTTAGCCGGTCGGTGTTTTTTACGATTCGTACGGGAATGGTGTTTCTGTACGAATCGTACTTGCGGGTTTGTAAGGTGGTTTTCCCAGGTACGAGTCGGATGGAGAAAACGCTCCGTCCGACGGTTCGTACCCGGGTCTTACCGGATCGGAATCGACACCTAAGTGTCAATACACATCGTGATTTGATGAAAATTATTTATTCCACACTTATTAGGACTAATGATCAGTTTTAGATGACAATTAAAAACCTTTTAAGTACAATTTATACACAAAGTCTGTAGGCACAAATTTTCATAAAAGCTTGGCAATTTCAGAATGAACACTTATTCATTAAATACTTAACATTTACAAATACAGTGAAAAAAGACATTTTCATGAGATATTTTACATCTCCACATAGTATTATAATTCAAGTATCACTCTGTTTTCCATGTATTTATTTCATTGTATATAGTCTACCAATACATACAATACACAACTCTTAAAAACAATATATTATATATTTGTCCATATTTCAACGCCTTTC
This sequence comes from Triturus cristatus, assembly GCF_964204655.1. Lineage (NCBI taxonomy): Eukaryota > Metazoa > Chordata > Amphibia > Caudata > Salamandridae > Triturus > Triturus cristatus. The sequence continues at coordinate 33,577,979 of NC_140590.1, read as the reverse complement.
AGTGTATCTTGAAATTCTTAACACCTTCCTCAGGACTCAATTAAGAACATTACTTTATTCAAAAAAACAGACCAACAATCCTGTAGTGTTTTTGCAGATGCGATCGCAATTATATTGTTAAAATCAAACGATTTGTCCATTTCTGTGGATTGGCTCCTTATAATTCGGCAAGGATGCACCTCTATCATCAGGGCAAAATAATTTTCAAATTTCAATCAGTCTTATTGATTCGATGGTTCTTTTTCATGTTATAAACCATTTACTAATTCTACTTTTTTATAATTTCCGTATTAATCCCAGGGCTTTGTCTGGTCAGCGCGGTAAAGCCTTTGTAAATATACTTGTTGAGTAGATACTGCCACCTTAATCAATTGGATCTGGTCAGCACTCCTTATCTTTTGCAGCAGCGTTTCCTCTTACTGGGGATTCCGTTCGCGTTCAAAAACATTAATCAATCAATCAATCAATGACACTTATAAAGCGCGCTACATACCCGTAGGGTCTCAAGGCGCTGGGGGGGGGGGGGTGCCGCTACTGCTCGAATAGCCAGGTCTTCAGCTTCTTCCTGAAGGAGAGGTGGTCTTGGGTCAGGCGCAGGTCGGTCGGGAGGGAGTTCCAGTTCTTGGTGGCCAGGTAGGAGAAGGACCTTCCTCCTGTAGTCGCTCTTCGGATGCGGAGGACGGCGGCGAGGGCGTGGTTGGCTGATCGGAGGTGGCGCGTGGGAGCGTAGAAGTTGACTCGGCTGTTGAGGTAGCTCGGGCCTTGGTCGTGTAGGGCTTTGTGTGCGTGGGTGAGGAGGCGGAAGGTGATTCTCTTGTTGACGGGGAGCCAGTGAAGGTCTCTCAGATGTCCGGAGATGTGGCTGGATCGTGGGATGTCGAGGATGAGTCTGGCTGAGGCGTTCTGGATCCGCTGGAGTCTCTTCTGGAGCTTGGCGGTGGTACCGGCGTAGAGGGCGTTACCGTAGTCCAGTCGGCTGGTGACGAGGGCCTGGGTGACGGTCCTCCTGGTCTCGGTGGGGATCCACCAGAAGATTTTCCGAAGTATGCGTAGGATGTTGAAGCACGCCGAGGAGACGTTGTTGACCTGCCTGGTCATGGAGAGGGAGGAGTCCAGGATGAAGCCCAGGTTGCGTGCATGGTCTGTCGGTTTGGGTGCGGTGCCCAGGGCGGGAGGCCACCAGGAGTCGTCCCAGGCGGAGGGTGAGGAGCCCAGGATGAGAACCTCCGTCTTGTCCGAGTTCAGTTTCAGGCGGCTGGTCGTCATCCACTCGGCTACCTCTTTCATCCCTTCGTGCAGGTTGGCTCTGGCGGCGGCGGGGTCGTTGGTCAGGGTGTCGTCGGCGTAGGAGATTATGCTGAGGTTGTGTTTGCGTACGATGGCCGCGAGGGGGCTCATGTTGACGTTGAAGAGGGTGGGGCTCAGAGATGATCCTTGTGGGAGGCCGCAGATGACTTCGGAGGCCTCTGACTTGTACGGTGGTAGGCGGACTCTCTGTGTTCTTCCGTCGAGGAAGGAGATGATCCATTCCAGCGCCTTGTCCTTGATTCCGATGTTGCTGAGGCGCCGTACTAGGGTGCGGTGGCAGAACGTGTCGAATGCCGCGGAGAGGTCTAGGAGGATGAGGGCCGCTGTTTCTCCATTGTCCATCAGGGCTCGGATGTCATCGGTGGCGGCGATGAGGGCGGTCTCGGTGCTGTGATTGGCTCGGAAGCCGGACGGTGAGGGGTCGAGGGATCCGTTCGTCTCGAGGAAGGCGGCCATCTGCTTGTTGACTGTCTTCTCGATGACTTTGGCTGGAAACGGGAGAAGCGAGATGGGGCGGTAATTCTTGAGGTCGGTGGGGTCCGCTGTTGGTTTCTTGAGTAGAGCGCTGAGTTCGGCGTGTTTCCAGCTCTCGGGGAAGATGGCGGTGTCGAAGGATGTGTTGATGATGTCTCGCAGGTGGGGTGCGATGACAGCGTCGGCCTTGTTGAAGACGTGGTGAGGGCAGGGGTCGGTAGGTGATCCGGAGTGGATGGAGTTCATCGTGCGGGTGGTGTCTTCGGTGCTGATCGGGGTCCAGGCGTGGAGGGTGGTGGTGGGTGGGGGTGGTTGGACGGTCATGGTGTGCGTTGGTTGGTTGTTGAAGCTACTGTGTATGTCCGTGATCTTGTTGTGGAAGTATGAAGCGAGGGAGTTGCAGAGGTCTTGCGATGGGGTGATGTCGTTGTTTCCTGCGCTGGGGTTGGAGAGCTCTTTCACGATGTTGAAGAGTTCCTTGCTGTTGTGTGCGTTGTTGTCCAACCGGTCCTTGAATGCTGTTTTCTTGGCGGCGCGGATCAGCTGGTGGTGTTTCCGGGTGGCAAGTTTGTAGGAGGTCCTGTTGTCCGGTGTCGGTTCCCTTTTCCAGACTTTCTCGAGGGCTCGGAGGTTCTTCTTGGAGCACTTGAGTTCGTCGGTGAACCATGGGGCCTTCTTGCTGCCGGGTCTGCTAGGCGGGGTCCTCAGCGGGGCGAGCTCGTCCGCGCAGTCGCTGATCCACTTCGTGAGGTTGTCGGCGGCCTGGCTGGGGTTCGCTGAGCTGGCAGGAGGGTGCTGGCTCAGGGAGGTGGCGAGCTGGTCTGCTGTGATCTTGTTCCAGCTTCTGTGGGCGGCTTGTTGCTGGTGTTGGTGGGTCGTCGTTCTCTTGAAGGTGAAGTGGACGCAGCTGTGGTCCGTCCATTGAAGCTCTGTGGCGTGGCTGAAGAGGATGTCTGTGCTGGATGAGAAGACGGCGTCGAGTGTGTGTCCGGCGAGGTGGGTGGGGGTGGACACCAGTTGCTTGAGTCCCAGGTTGGCGAGGTTGTCGAGCAGGGTGCTGGTGTTGTGGTCGTTGTTGTTCTCCAGATGGTAGTTGAGGTCTCCCAGGAGGATGTAGTCAGCGGAGGGGAGGGCATGCGGGCTGACGAAGTCGGCGATGTCCTCGCTGAATTGCGTGCGTGGTCCAGGGGGTCGGTAGATCAGGGTGCCTCTGAGGGTGGTGTTCGGGTTGGTGTGGATCTGGAAGTGCAGGTGTTCGGCGCTGGTCAGGGTGTTGTCGGTGCTGGTCGTGATCCGGATGGTGTTTCTGTGGATGATGGCGATGCCTCCTCCCATCTGGTTGGCGTTTCGGTCCCTCCGGACGATCTTGTAGCCCTCTGGGATAGCGATGGCGATGTCAGGAGCTGAAGAGGCGTTCATCCAGGTCTCCGTGAGGAAGGCAACGTCCGGGGCTGTGGCGTCTAGGAGGTTCCAGGGTTCGATGGCGTGTCTGTGGACGGAGCGGGTGTTGAGCAGGATGCACTTGAGGTGGGTGCTGCTGGTGTTCGACTTTGCGGGTGCTGGTGTGCGGCTGGTCTGGGTGCAGGAGAACTTGCAGGCGTGGCAGCTGAAAGGTCCGTGGGTGCATCGTGGTGTGGCTTGGTGGCAATTCGGGAGTCGGCCGGAGTTGAGAGCGATGAGGGTGGCGGCGGAGTACGTCAGGCGGGTAGGTCGGGGTCCTCGTGGGCCAGGGGTCCTGGCGCTGGACGCGATCCGGTCGCGGACGGGCGCAGACGGGCTTACCTTTGGCGCACCTTCGGCGCTCAGTCGGCGCACCCGCTGCGCGTGGCCGCTGCGCGTTCGCACGGTCGCCATTTAAGGCGAAGTGCGCGGGTGGGCGGAGCAGCTGGGAGGCGGGAGCGGGGAGGGTTACAGAAGGCAAAAACGGGGCGGAAAGCAACACGGGAAAAATGAAATAACCACAAAGCAAGCAAAAATACGATAAACAAGGGGAAAAAAAAGATAATTAAACCAAGCAGGCACAGATTCACGTCAAGGCAGGGGCACAAACAACTGCAGTGGCGGCAGCCGGCGGACGAAGCAGCAGCGAGGCAGAGGGCAGGCAAGGGGCACACGCAGCAGCTGGTGGCCGTGCGGCGCGGGGGGTGTCCCACAAGTGGGTCACACTCACCTGCGTCGCACGGTCGCCATTTAAGGCCAAGTGCGCGGGTGGGCGGAGCAGCTGGGAGGCGGGAGCGGGGAGGGTTACAGAAGGCAAAGGGGGCGGGGACAGGCGGCGGTGGCGGGAGCGGGGAGGGTTACAGAAGGCAAAACGGGGCGGAAAGCAACACGGGGAAAATAAATAACCACAGAACAGGCTAAAATACGATAAACAAGGGGAAAAAAAAGATAATTAAACCAAGCAGGCACAGATTCACGTCAAGACAAGGGTGGGCGGAGCAGCTGGGAGGCGGGAGCGGGGAGGGTTACAGAAGGCAAAAACGGGGCGGAAAGCAACACGGGAAAAATGAAATAACCACAAAGCAAGCAAAAATACGATAAACAAGGGGAAAAAAAAGATAATTAAACCAAGCAGGCACAGATTCACGTCAAGGCAGGGGCACAAACAACTGCAGTGGCGGCAGCCGGCGGACGAAGCAGCAGCGAGGCAGAGGGCAGGCAAGGGGCACACGCAGCAGCTGGTGGCCGTGCGGCGCGGGGGGTGTCCCACAAGTGGGTCACACTCACCTGCGTCGCACGGTCGCCATTTAAGGCCAAGTGCGCGGGTGGGCGGAGCAGCTGGGAGGCGGGAGCGGGGAGGGTTACAGAAGGCAAAGGGGGCGGGGACAGGCGGCGGTGGCGGGAGCGGGGAGGGTTACAGAAGGCAAAACGGGGCGGAAAGCAACACGGGGAAAAGAAATAACCACTACCTTTACATAGCAGTCATTACATCGCAACATCCTTTAAATCACATGTCATTACAACGCAGCCATTACATCGCATGTCACTACAACTCATGTCATTACAACGCATGTCACTACAACGCAGGCATTACATCGCAAGTCATTACAATGCATACCATTACAACGCATAGTACCCTTACACCATCCAACACTTACCCTACTGTTGCACTCACTGGAGTTAGAATAGTAATTTTTACCCTTACACTATCTAACACTTACCCTACTGTTGCACTCACTGGAGTTAGAATAGTAATTATTACCCCTATACTATCCAACACTTACCTTAAATGTGATGTAATGGTATGCGTTGTAATGGTATTCGTTGTAAAGGTATAATGCGATGTAATGGAATGCGTTGTAAAGGTAGTTTCTGAAAATGCGATGTAATGGCATGCAATGTAAAATAATGCATTGGAAAGGATGTTGCGATGTAAAAACTATGTTGTAAAGGAATACATTGTAAATGTATGCGTTGTAACGTCATACATTCCTCAACAACACTCACTCCACAACCCTCTACTGTACTTTACGCCACTCCATGACACACTACTTCACTCTATGCTACTCCATTCTACGACACTCTACTTTACCACGCAACACTTCACTCTATAACACTCCATGGTACTCTGCAACACTCTACTCTATGACACTACACTCTGCAACACTCTGCAACACTCATCTCCACTCTACATCACTCCTCAACCCTCTACTGGACTTTACGCCATAACACACTACTTCACTCTATGCCACTCCACTCTGAGACATACTACTCCACTGTACACCACTCTTCCCTAGGCCACTAAGCTTTAGCAATTCTGAAAGGTAGCCACGCTGGTGGACAACAGGGCAAAAACAAATTGGCGAAGCCAATAGCTCTTGCATATGTGAAATCTATTTGGCTTTGTCAATGCTTATTCCCATTCATTGCTCAGAAATCAATGAGTGTTCTCACCAGTGTAGTTAAGGACAACGATATAGAGTCCCATAGGGACCCATTCCAATGTCTGTTTTTAATTACTACCGGGCCTGAGACCTGGCCCACTTAAAACCCTGGTCCCTCCTGCAGTGCTGAGACCACCCCTGACCCCTCCTGCTGCTCTCAGACCACCCCTGACCCCTCCAGCTGATCTCTGACCACCCCTGGCTCCTGCTGCTCTCAGACAACCCCTGACCCCTCCTGTTGCTCTCAGACCACCCATGACCCCTCCTTCTGTGCTTAGATCACCCCTGGCTCCTGCTGCTCTCAGACAACCCCTCCTGCTGCTCTTAGACAACCACTGACCCCTCCTGCTGCTCTCAGACCACCCGTGACCACTACTGCTGCTCTCAGACCACCCCTGATCCCTCCTGCTGCTCTCAGACCACCCCTGGCTCCTGCTGCTCTCAGACAACCCCTGACCCCTCCTGCTGCTCTCAGACAACCCCTGACCCCTCCTGCTGCTCTCAGACCACTTGTGACCGCTCCTGCTGCTCTCAGACCACCACTGACCCCTCCTGCTGCTCTCAGACCACCCCTGACCCCTCCTGCTGCTCTCAGACAACCCCTGGCTCCTGCTACTCTCAGACAACCCCTGACCCTTCCTGCTGCTCTCAGATCACCACTGACCCCTCCTGCTGCTCTCAGACAACCCCTGACCCCTCCTGCTGCTTTCAGATCACCACTGACCCCTCCTGCTGTTCTCAGACCGCCCCTGACCCCTCCTGTTGCTCTCAGACCACCCCTGGCCCCCCGCTTCTATCAGACCACCCCTGACCCCTCCTGCTGCTCTCAGACAACCACTGGCTCCAGCTGCTCTCAGACAACCCCTGACCCCTCCTGCTGCTCTCAGATCACCACTGACCCCTCCTGCTGCTCTCAGACAACCGCTGACCCCTCCTGCTGCTCTCAGACCACCCCTGACCCCTCCTGCTGCTCTCAGACCACCACTGACCCCTCCTGTTGCTCCCAGACCACCCCTGACCCCTCTTGTTGCTCTCAGACCACGCCTGGCCCCTCCTGCTTCTCTCAGACCACCCATGGCCCCTCCTGCTTCTCTCAGACCACCCCTGACCCCTCTTGCTGCTCTCAGACCACCCCTGACCCCTCCTGTTGCTCTCAGACACCCATGACCCCTGCCGCTGTGCTTAGATCACCCCTGGCCCCGCCTAATACTCTCAGAGAATCCCTGCCCCTCCTGATGCTTTCAGACCACTTGTGACCGCTCCTGCTGCTCTCAGACCACCACTGACTCCTCCTGCTGCTCTCAGACCACCACTGACCACTCCTGCTGCTCTCAGACCACCCCTGGCCCCTCCTGTTGCTCTCCGACCACCCCTGATCCCTCTGCTGCTCTCAGACCACCCCTGACCCCTCCTGCTGTTCTCAGATACCCATGACCCCTCCTGCTTCTCTCAGACTACCCCTGACCCCTCCTGCTGCTCTCAGACCACTCCTGCCCCCTCCTGTTGCTCTCAGACCACCCCTGGCCCCTCTTGCTGCTCTCAGACCACCCCTGACCCTTCCTGTTGCTCTCAGACCACCCTGACCCCTCCTGTTGCTCTCTGACAACCCCTGGACCCTCCTGCTTCTCTCAGACCACCCCTTGCCCCTCCTGCTGCTCTCAGACCACCCTGGCCCCTCTTGCTTCCCTCAGACCACCCCTGACCCCTCCTGCTGCTCTCAGACCACCCCAGCCTCTCCTGTTGCTCTCACACCACCCTGACCCCTCCTGTTGTTCTCAGACCACCTCTGACCCCTCCTGCTGCTCTCAGACCACCCCTGACCCCTCCTGCTGCTCTCAGACCACCCCTGGCTCCTGCTGCTCTCAGATCACCCCTGACCCCTCCTGCTGCTCTCAGACCACCCCTGACCCTCCTGTTGCTCTCAGACCACCCTGACCCCTCCTGTTGTTCTCAGACCACCCCTGACCCCTCCTGTTGCTCTCAGACCACCCCTTGCCCCTCCTGTTGCTCTCAGACCACCCTGACCCCTCCTGTTGTTGTCAGACCACCCCTGACCCCTCCTGCTGCTCTCAGACCCACCCCGACCCTTCCTGTTGCTCTCAGACCACCCCTGACCCTTCCTGCTGCTTAGACCGGCCCGCCCCTTCTGATGAGGTCATAGCTCTCCCCTCCCCTCCTGCTGCGTTCAAAACACCCCTGACTCCCCCACCCCCCTGCTCCCAGACCAACCACCCCTAGCCCCTCCTGCTGCTCTCAGCCCTCCGCACCCCTCTTGCTGCTCTCGGTTCCTCGTCTGGACCTTGTTGATGATGTCACACACCCCCGTACCCACCTGATGAGGTCATAGCCCCCCCCCCCTCCCCCGGCCCTTATGCTGCCCACACTGCTCTATTCAGCCCATGGCGTGCCCTGAGAGACCAGTTGATGCCGCAATATCGCGTGTCTGCTGCAGGTCTCAGGTGTCGGGGATTTCTCACAGGTGTATAATGAGCCCCCCCTGGGCCCCCGTCACTGGGATCCTTCCTGCTACACCTGTTGACGAAGCGTGCCCGTTGCCATGGAGCTGAGAGCGTGCTTTGAAGCCCGTGCCACCTTGGCACTGAGCACCAGCCGGCCTCATTAGTGCTGCACTTCCTGCCACTCCCCCCTGTTGTGGGCACACAGCATGACTTCCAGTAAAGCTCTGTCCCCAAGCCCTGCTCTTGTGAGATAAACATGACCTCGCCAGGGGGCACGGCCTGCTCTTCGAGGCGGGGCCATCTGTGGCCATAGAGCAACTTCTAGAAGCATTTACAAAGCACGTGGCACTCCTGGCAACGCACCTCTGCACGTGACATCAGAGGCGTGACGGGTAAAATGATGCCCCCCCTGCAGAATGTGAAGAGTGGCCCCCGAGTCTCCCATATGCCACAGACATTCATTGACCTTGGGCAGAATGGGGCCCCTCTGAAGGCGTGGGGGCCCCCTGGAGTGTTGGTGGCAATCCCTGCGCCTGGAGGGGAGGGGGAAGGTGCGGGGGGGAGGGGGAGATGTGATACACCCCTGTACTCTATAGTTCTGTGTATTTACACAAAGTTTTTTTCTCCTGTGTATTCTATAGTTCTGTGTGTCACTCCGTAACTCACCCGAGTGAGTTTCGTTGTTCCACGAATCACTACCTCGGGGATACCTGCGCCCCCAGTCCCCCCCACTCTTCATACTCCCTCCTTAAACTACCTCAGTACTTTTATGAGCACTGCGGATCGAGCTCCGGGGCATATTAACAAGGGCCAGCGATAATTATCGCTTGCCCCACATAGCGGTAGAAATATTATCGCCGGCTATCGCTGAAAATTATCGCCGGCTATCGCTGAAAATTATCGCCATGATAACGCTATATTAACAATGCATAGCGCTATGGCGATAATATTTCAGCGATAGTGGTGTTTACCATGGAACATCGCTGGTTTTCCAGCGATGTTCCATGAAAACAGCGATAACATTTCTGATACGACACTGTGGTCGTATCAGCATAATCCACCTACCATTATTAGAATGCATTAGTCTGGAATTTAACAGACATTATATTCCAGCGTTATGGCCGAGGTAGCGATATTTTTTTTTATCGCTGCACCTCGTTAATATCGCCAAGCTGTCTTCACGATATTTTCATGTGTTGTTTTCACCCGCCACGCCTTCTTTGCATCTCATTAGCGATGTGAGGCGAGGCTGGGAAAAAACGGGCTCTACATCAAAGAAACACGCGCTGGCGTGTCCTTGATGATATTACGATATAATTATAGCCGCATCTCGCCCGAAAACGGACGCCAAAGCGGCGATGATTATATTGCCAGCCCTTGCTAATATGCCCCTCCTCTTCGTTTTACTGTCGATATGTTCTTCTGTTTACCCTTTTATGTAACTGGGGTACCGCTGCTGTTCTGCTTACATACCTCCCACTATCCCTGGTGTTCCCTATCTTCTCTCTCTGTGCCTCGTGTTACTGATATCACTCCTACTCCCTAAAGCGCCAAGCTGCCGTGAACTCTAGCGATAAGATGCCATGTGCCTTCACTACCACGGGTCAATCTATGCATCTACTCTCCCTCCCCTGGCTACTCCTTTTCACATCTACCTCAGAACTCTACTCTCTTGCATCCTACTGCCCTTCAGTCTCTACTATTATTCAATTGTTGCTGTGTATTGTTATCTGCATTTTATGTTACCCCGGTACGTGCTCCTATTTTGTTCATTTTCTTGTCAAACACTGTTTTCATTTTCTATCTCTACAATATATATTTTTATGTACCCTTTATGTACCTCATGTTAATATTGCTGTACTGATACCTTCGGGACAATTCCCGCTATGGAAAACTCACAAATAAAAAAGAAAAGTTATTTTCTCCCCTGTACTCTAAGGTTCCGTGTATTTACACAATTATTTTCTCCCCTGTATTCTATGGTTCTGTGTATTTACAAAAAGCTATTTTCTCCCTTGTACGCTACAGTTCTGTGTATTTACAGACCGTTCTTTTCTCCCCTGCACTCTAAGGTTCTGGGTATTCACACAAAGTTATTTTCTCCCTTGTACTCTAAGGTTCCGTGTATTTACACAAAGTTATTTTCTCCACTGTATTCTATGGGTCTGTGTATTCACGCAAAGTTATTTTCTCCCGTGCACTTTACGGTTTTGTGCACTGACACAAAGTTATTTTCTCCCTTGTATTCTACGGTTCTGTGTATTCACACTATGTTATTTTCTTCCTTGTACTCTACAGTTCTGTGTATTTATAGAAAGTTTTTTTCTCCCCTTCAAGGTTATGTGTATTTACAGAAAGTTCTTTTCTCCCCTTCACTCTACGGTTGTGTGTATTCATCCATAGTTCTTTTCTCCCTTGTACGCTACAGTTCTGTGCATTTACAGGAAGTTATTTTCTCCCCTGCCCTCTACGGTTCTGTGTATTCACACAAAGTTATTTTCTCCCATGTACTCTACAGTTCTGTGTATTTATAGAAAGTTTTTTTCTCCCCTTTAAGGTTATGTGTATTTACATAAAGTTATTTTCTCCCCTTCACTCTACGGTTGTGTGTATTCATCCATAGATTTTTCTCCCTTGTACCCTAGAGTTTGTGCATTTACAGAAAGTTATTTTCTCCCCTGCACTCTACGGTTCTGTGTATTCACACAAAGTTATTATTTCCCTTGTACGCTACAGTTCTGTGTATTTACAAAAAGTTATTTTCTCCCATGTACTCTACGGTTCGGTTTCTTTTACAAAAAGTTATTTTCTCCATTGTACTTTACTGTTCTGTGTATTTATAGAAAGTTTTTTTCTCCCCTTTAAGGTTATGTGTGTTTACACAAAGTTCTTTTCTCCCCTTCACTATACGGTTGTGTATATTCATCCATAGAACATTTCTCCCTTGTACCCAAGAGTTTGTGCATTTACAGAAAGTTCTTTTCTCCCCTGCACTCTACGGTTCTGTGTATTCAAACAAAGTTATTCTTTCCCATGTACGCTACAGTTCTGAGTATTTACAAAAAGTTATTTTCTCCCATGTACTCTACGGTTCGGTTTCTTTTACAAAAAGTTATTTTCTCCATTGTACTTTACAGTTCTATGTATTTATAGAAAGTGTTTTTGTCCCCTTTAAGGTTCTGTGTGTTTACACAAAGTTCTTTTGTCCCCTTCACTCTACGGTTGTGAGTATTCATCCATAGTTCTTTTCACCCCTGTATTCTACGATCATGTGTATTTACACAAAGTTCTTTTCTTTTTTCCTTTAGTCACGGGGAGGTTAAGTGATTTGGCCAGAATCACAGGATGTTGAGTTGAGGTGGGTCTCACACCTGGTGCCCCAGTTCCAAGGGGGGCAGTTTTGGTCATTAGGCCCTTCTCCTCCTCCAGTGCTGGAATGAAGGGGGGGGGGGGGGGTCCGGGTGGGTTCCTGCTCCTGCAGCTTTTATGGAGCCTGATCGGGGATCTATCCGCTCCGAGTAAAGCATGCTGAATTCAAAATTCAGCCGCGCCCTTACTTTGTGGTAAGGGGGCATTCTTATTTTAGATTCCAACGGGTCTCAAAACAAAAGCTGTATTTAAAAGGCCAGCAGCCCTCCATTTGTTCGAGATTGGGATCCACCTGGAGCCTAAAACAGAGAAGCCAATGCAATTGATGGAAAACACAGGCACAAATCTCGTTATCAAATCACACGTACTTTAGAGAAATCACGGTTTGGTGGCAATCTTTCGACTTTTTTCAGTCCCTTTATAAAAGTGATATGCAAGCACTGGAGGAATATCAGATATATAGGTCTACACCAGTGTTTACACGAATAACAATTTGCATCGCACCTGCTAATGTTTTTAAATGTAATTCTCTTATAGCGCTACTCATCCCACTATAGGGTGTCAGAGAGCTTTACATCACAAAGAGGCAATGAACCATACACGTTGGTAAATCTACATACAGGATTTTACAAAAGACAATGAGGGTTTCAAGGTGTAGGAGTCACTCGACAAAGGACCCCTATTTTATTTTTATTTATTTTATTTATAAAGTTTTATATAGCGCTAGCTAGACCCGTGGGTATCAGAGCGCTTTACATACACAGAGGAAAGGAAAAATAATTGCATAACATCGCACGCAGTACATGAGAATGCATAAAGACAAAAGCAAAGACATAATACTTATGTATCCAGTGAGGGGAGAAGGATGCAGGTGGCTGACACAGTCGGAAAACCACCATCCTTGATGGTCACAGTGAGTGGGGAGCCCACTAGGTTGTTGATGCCTGGGACGGTTGCCTTGGTCAGTAAAGTATTGGTTGAGAAGAAAGAGTTTCTTCTTATCCCGTCTCCTGCCCACCTCTTAACTCTTCTGACCCTACCCCGTCCCCGCCATCTTCTGCCCTCCTCTAACCTCCTACGATCCTCCCCCGCCATCTTCTGCCCTGCTGTAACCTCCTCTGACCCTTCCCCACCCTGCCATCTGCCCTCCTCTAACCTCCTCTGACCCTCCCCCACCCTGCTATCTTCTGCCCTCCTCTAACCTCTTCTGACCCTTCCCCACCCCACCATCTGCCCTCCTCTAACCTCCTCTGACCCTTCCCCACCCTGCCATCTGCCCTCCTCTAACCTCCTCAGACCCTCCCCCACCCTGCTATCTTCTGCCCTCCTCTAACATCGTCTGACCCTCCTCCGTCCCACAATCCAGCTTGCTTTTGCTCTTTTCTTACCTCTTCTGACACTTGCCCACCCCGCCATCAGTTCTGCCCTCCTCTAACCTCTCTGACCTTCCCCACCCCACCATCTGCCCTCCTCTTACCTCTTCTGGCCCTTACCCACCCTGCCATCAGTTCTGCCCTCCTCTAACCCCTTCTGACCATCCCCCACCCCGCCATCTGCCCTCTTCGAACCCCTTCTGACCCCCCCACCCATCTTCTGCCCTCCTCTTACCTCTTCTAACCCTCACCCACTCTGCTATCAGTTCTGCCCACCTCTAACCCCTTCTAACCTTCCCCCACCCCGCCATCTGCCCTTCTCTAACCTCTTCTGCCCCTCCCCCACCCCTGCCATTTTCTTCCTCCTCTAAGCTCTTCTGCCCCTCCCCCACCCCAGCCATTTTCTGCCCTCCTCTAACCTCTTTTGACCCTCCCACACCCGCCATCAGTACTGTCCTCCTGTAACCCCTTCATACCCTCCCCAACCCCGCCATCTGCCCTGCTCTACCCCCTTCTGACCCTCCCTCACCCTGCATCCTCTGCTCTCCTCATACCTCTTCTGACTGTCCCCCACCCCTGCCATCTTCTGCCCTCCTCTAACTTCTTCAGACCCTCTCACAACCACCATCTTCTGCCTTCCTCTAACCTCTTCTGACCTTCTTCCACCCTGCCATCTGCCGTCCTCTTACCACTTCCGGCCCTCCCCCACCCCGTCATCTGCCTTCCTATAACCTCTTCTGACCCTCCCCCACCCCGCCACCTGCCTTCCTCTAACCTCTTCTGACCCTCCCCCACCCCGCCATCTGCCTTCCTCTAACCTCTTCTGACCCTCCCCCACCCCATAGGCCCTCTTTTAACCTTTTCTGACTCTCCCCGGCAATCTTCTGCCCTCCTCTAACCTCTTCTGACCCTCCCCCACCCGCCATCTTCTGCTCTCCTCTTACCTCTTCTGACCCTCCCCCTCCCCGCCATCTTCTGCCCTCCTCTTACCTCTTCTGACCCTCCCCCTCACCGCCATCTTCTGCTCTCCTCTTACCTCTTCTGACCCTCCCCCACCCGCCATCTTCTGCCCTCCTCTTACCTCTTCTGACCCTCCCCCACCCGCCATCTTCTGCCCTCCCCCTCTCGCTGCTGGGATTGAAGGGCTGGCCTTGGCTATGCTCTTCCAGCAGAAGGTTTACACAGATGTCGGCGCTGCTTCGTCTCTTCCTGTTCATGTGCTCTGGAAACAGGGCTTTTCCTCTCTGGTACTGGCAAGAAGTACTGGCATAAAGCCTTCAGTGCTGGCTGCTGGTGCAGAAAACACAGGGCCTTCGGTACTGACAGCAACACTTTTTAAAATATATTTATTTAATGCAGTTTTATATAGCGCAGACTTTATCTACCCAAAGGTGTCAGAGCGCTTTACAATAGAACCAAGTATGTTACATAAGGAGTTACCCACACTAACAAGTTACAAATACAATCGGGATAATTAAAAAAGTTAAATATAAGATAAGAGGTGGCAAAATTAGGTTCATACAGGTATAGAATACAAATATGTACAATGTTGAGCTCAAGTGAAGCTAAGCAGCCTTGAAGGTCATGAAAAAGGGTTGAATTATTCCTGGGAGGGTCTTTGGAAGAGAAGAGATTTAAGATCTGTTTTGAAAGTCGGATTGAGGTGGTGGTTCGCAGTAATGGCGGAAGCGAGTTCCAAATTCTAGTTGCATTGCCTGAAAAGGATTGAGGCATTAATCTTTCACTTTTAAAAGTAGGCGGCTCAAGCAGTACGTTTTCCGCATTGCGTGAAGGTCTAGAGCTGCCTGAGAGTTTGAGTTTATCCGCCAGATAGCGAGGGTTGGAAGTGTGTAGGGTTTTTTGGGTGGTACAGGCAGTCCTGTAAATTGACCTAGCTTTGATGGGAAGCGAGCAAAGAGAAATAACTATGAGTGCAACATGATCATTTCTTTTGGCCCCATAGATGAAACTTGATTCTGACGAATTTAAGAGTTGAGAGTGGTGTTGAGAATTGAGATGTCATGTGCGGAAGACACCTTAAGGTAGATTTGGGCGTCATCAGCATAGAAGTGATAATCGATAACAGATTTTTTTAGGAGATTTCCAAACTGTTCCGTGTAAAGATTGAACAAAGCGGGTGCGAGGATAAAGCCTTGAGGGATGCCTTGTCCTACAGCCATTGAAGTAGAGAGACAATTTGCTATTTTGATCATTTGAGATCTACCCGAGAGGAATGAATCTAACCATTTGAGCACTGTGCCTTCAAAACCCATTCTTTGATTTAAAGTGTTCAGAAGAGTGTTGTGATTAACAGTGTCAAAGGCTGTGGATAGGTCAAGAAGAA
This sequence comes from Triturus cristatus, assembly GCF_964204655.1. NCBI lineage: Eukaryota > Metazoa > Chordata > Amphibia > Caudata > Salamandridae > Triturus > Triturus cristatus. Next base: position 33,562,768 of record NC_140590.1, on the reverse strand, counting down.
TCAAGAGACAAGACTCGCCAGAATGAAGTAAAAGCGGGGCATATCGATCACTTGAAGTAGGGCTGTTTCAGTGCAGCTGCCTTGCATAAAGCCATATTGGAATTCGTCAAGAAGGTTGTTATCTTTGATATGTTAGGAAAGTTGCTTCGCTACACAGCTTTCTGTGATTTTCGCAAGAAAAAGGAGGTTGGTGATAGGGTGGAAGTTGTTGAGGTCATTCACATCAGGGGAGGGTTTTTTAAGAAGTGGGGTAACCTGTCCTGTTTTAAGGGCAACAGGAAGGGAGCCTTGGTTGAGGATGTGGTTTACCAGGCTGGTCCAGTAGGAAAGAGTGTGGGTGTAAAAGTCGATGGCGATGTCACTAGGGATGGGGTCGAAAGAATGGTTATAGGGTTTTGTTTCTAGGGTTGCTTTTGAGGAGGGAATCTTCAGTGATGACGTCAAAGTTCTGCCATGCGACTAAGGATTTGCGGTCCTCTAGGGGGGTAGTAGGTTGAATGACCTGCTCCACAAGCGATTTCACTTTTTCATTGAAGAATAGAGCGAATTCTGCTGCTTTCTTGGGAGGGTCGTCAAATTTGATGGGTGAGGGAGCGATGTTGGTACTTTTGATGAGGATGAATAGCTTTTTAGGTCTGTTATTGGTTGAGTCATGGGGGTTCTGAAGTGCAACGCTTTTTCTCAAAAGATGTGTTTGTGGTAGCTTGATCTTGCTAAACGTAGATTAGAGAGATGGTATACATCCATTAGTACGCAGCTGTTACACCGCGTACCATTACTTCACAAGCGTTACAACGCATGCGATGTTACAACGTGTAGCCTTTACTAAGCAAGTTGATACATCGCATGCATTGTACCGCTTGTGAAGAAAAGGCTATCAACATTGTTGTGTGGAAACGGACGTGCTTCCGTTTCATCACAATGACGTGCAACACTGACGACGCAGGAAGCCAGAGAAGACAGGAACCAAGGAACCGAGGAGAGAGAGGTAAGAGAGGCTGTGTAATATTTAAGGGTTTAGGGTAGGGGGAGGGTCATGCAGGGGGTAGTCTTTTTGGTTTAAGGGTAGGGTAGTTGTGTTTGTGTAGTGTAGAGTAGTGTATTTGGGTTTAGGGTAGTGTCTGGGGTCTTGAAGGGTAGTGTTTGGGAGTAGGGACAGGAATGGGGGTAGGGGCAGTGTCGTGCTGGGTGTAGTGATTTAGGGTTTAGGGTAGTGTTGTGGGGTTATTGTAGTGTAGGGTAGTGTTTTAGGGTTTAGGGTAGTGTTGGGGGTCATGCAGAGTAATGTTTCAGTGTAGGGACCGTCTTGGGGGTAGGGCCATGATTGGGTAGTGTTTTAGGGTTTAGGGTAGTGTTGTGGTGTTAGTGTAGGTTAGTGTTTTAGGGTTTTGGTTAGGTTAGGCTGATTTGTAGAGTGCGCAGCTGCCCCGGCAAAGGGGCGTCCTGGCGCTAAACGGGTAGTGGGTTAGTGTTTAGGGTAGTGTTGTGGTGTTAGTGTAGTGTAGGGTAGTGTTTTAAGATTTAGGGTAGTATAGGGGAGTCATGTAGGGTAGTGTTTAAGTGTAGGGACAGTCTTGGGGGTAGGGACAGGGTCGTGATGGGGTAGTGTTTTAGGGTTTAGGTTAGTGTTGTGGTGTTAGTGTAGTGTAGGGTAGTGCTTTAGGGTTTAGGGTAGTGTCGGGGGTGTGTGCAGGGTAGTGTTTGAGTGTAGGGAGAGGGCTTGGGGAAGGGGAGGGTCATGCAGGGGGTAGTGATTTAGGGTTTAGGGTAGTATTGTGGTGTTTGTGTAGTGTAGGGTAGTGTTTTAGGGTTTAGGGTAGTGTCGGGAGTGCATGCAGGGTAGTGTTTGAGTGTAGGGAGCGGGCTGGGGGAAGGGGGAGGGTCATCCAGGGGGTAGTGATTTATGATTTAGGGTAGTGTAGTGGTGTTTGAGTAGTGTAGTGTAGTGTAGTGTTTGAGGGTTTGGGTATTGTTTTAGAGTTTGTGATGTGTAGGGTAGTGTATTTGTATTTAGTATTTAGTGTAGTGTTGGGTTTTTTTTACATTCAAAAAAGGGGTTAGAAAAAATAAGCGGGGTAAATGTCTGTTTTTATTACTATGCAAGTTTTTAGTTTGCATACATTAACACTTGCAATGTAAAGGTATGCAAACTAAAAACTTGGTAGTAACGGTATTTGCTAAGTGAAAACATCGAAGTAAAAGCTGCGAAGTAATGGTATAAATGGTATGCGAAATAACGAGTCATATTCTAGAGAGAATAATGGTGGAGGGAGATTGTCTCCAGTGTTTCTCCAGGCCCACATGATACTCCCACAGAGCCTGGGTGCTACCAAGACCACGCAATTCTTCACAGGGCCTGCCAGCGACACACACTAATCACACAGCTCCTGCTTGGGTACTGGCATTGACACACTACTTACACAGTGCCTCCTTTGGTACTGACAGCAACAGACACTACTCCCAGGAAGCCTCACAGCGAAACACTACTCACACGTGCCTCCTTGGGAATGGGCAGCGAAACACTACTCACACAGTGCCCCCTTGAGTGCTGGCAGCGGCACACACTACTCACACAGTGCCCCCTTGAGTACTGGCAGCGGCACACTACTCACACAGTAGCTCCTTGGGAACTTGCAGCAACACACACTACTCATACTGCGCCTCCTTGGCTACTGGCAGTGACACACTACTTTCACAGCACCTCGATTTGTACTGGCAGTGACACACTCTACTCATGCACCACCTCCTTGGATACTGGCAGCAACACACTACTCACACAGCACCTCCTTGGATACTGGCAGTGACACACTACTCACATGGAGCCTCTTTGGTTACTGGCAGTGACACACACCACTCACACAGTGCCCTCTTGGGTACTGGCAGCGACACACACTACTCACACAACACCTCCTTGAATACTGGCAGTGTTGGAGGGAGGACCACCGGGGAGTCGGGGGGACTACTCCGGGGCACCTTCCTACCGCAAAGTTATAGCCGAGCGCCGCTGAGAAGCCTCCTAGGAGAGGTCCTTCTCCTATGATCGTACTAGGCCCAGTAACACCACCACACAGGACTCCGTATCAGTTGCTTATCTTGGTTCTTTATATAAAAAGGAGCACGTTCAATATTTACAGTGGGATCGAGTGATCCAGTAAGAGTCTCAATGTCTTTAGGGGGATAGAGTAGCGGGACAGTCTTAGTACCAGCCAGGTACGGGAAGGCTCTGCGCCAGACCTTGGGTGTTGGTCTCAGAGCGGCTCGGACGTGGAGAGCCGCGATGGCGTCAGCAGGGCTCGGGTGGTAGTTCCGCTTGGGTCGAGCCGCGACCTAGTCAGCAGGGCTCCGGTGGTAGGTCCGCTTCGGTCGAGCCGCGACGAGGTCAGCTGGGCTCTGATGGTACGTTTCAACAAGGTCGGGCCGCGACAGCGTCAGCAGGGCCCAAAAGGTTCGTGAAGGTCTTGTAAGCACGATGGAGCCGCGACATCGTCAGCAGGGCTCAGAGTGTGGTTTCAGGAAGAGTCTTTCTCCGTAGGGTCAGCCGCGATCCGATCAGCAGGGCTCTGGACTCCGGGATACAACTGTCGTCTTGTTGCCGGGTCGCCCCAGATATAGGTCTGGAGCCCTTTGATGTCCGGACCCTTGCGCCCAGGAGGGCGGAGAGGCCGGGTAGGGCGCGGCCAGACGCCCAGCAGGAGAGGCGCCAGGCCCCAGAGAGCTGTGGGGCGATCGCACCTAGGTGTGGAAGGACGGTTGGGGGTCCCATCGATACTGCCCTCCGCCAGGAGTGGGAAGGGCTCACGTGGTATCCCCCGGGCCAGGGGTTGGCTCCTCGATGTCGGGCCTCGCTGGGACCGAGGCCGGGTAGAGCAGGGTCACGTAGGTGGTCACGTGGAGTGACGTATAATCCAAAATGGAGGAGCCCCGAGGTGCATGGGACCTCGTGCGGCTTAGCGAGGGGGAACAGGACCACGCCACGAGGCCGGCTCCAACACGCGTCCCCCCTCAGCTGAAGGCAGGGAGAGTCACCCATCTCCTTTGGGGTTCTCCTCGCCGAGGCGGAAGAATCTGGACAGGCCATCAGCATTGGCGTGGTCGTTGCCGGGCCGGTGTTCCACGGTGAAGTCCATCCCTTGCAGCGAGATGGACCATCGCAACAACTTGGGGTTCTCGCCCCGCATTTGCATGAGCCACCGCAAGGGCCGGTGGTCAGTCTGGACCCTGAAGTGGGTGCTGAAAAGGTAGGGCCGGAGCTTCTTGAGAGCCCATACCACAGCGAAGGCCTCCCACTCGATGGTGCTACACCTCTGTTCTCGTGGCAGCAGTCGGCGGCTGATAAAGGCCACAGGTCGGTTGAGGCCCTCGGCGTCCATCTGGGAGAGGACCGCCCCGACCCAGTACTCTGATGCGTCGGTCTGCACCACAAATTCCTTGCTGTAGTCAGGGGCCTGTAGCACCGGGGCAGCACACATGGCCGCCTTGAGGGCTTCAAAAGCGGTCTGACAGCGGGGCGTCCAGTGCACCACCTTGGGCTGTTTCTTGGAAGTGAGCTCCGTAAGGGGGCCCACAATGCTGCCATAATCTTTAATAAATCGCCGGTAGTAGCCTGTGAGGCCTAAGAAGGCCCGGACAGCGGTTTGGGTTGCGGGGGGCTCCCACGCCTGGATGGCATCGACCTTTAACTGGAGGGGCGCTACCTGGCCACTACCCACCTGGTGGCCCAGATAGGTCACAGATCCTTGGCCGATCTGGCACTTGCTGGCCTTAATTGTGAGCCCGGCCCTTTGGAGAGCGGCCAGGACTTCTCCGAGGTGTCCTAGGTGCGCGGCCCAATGGTCGCTGAAGACTGCAATGTCGTCGAGGTAGGCCGCGCTGAAGGCTTCTAGCCTGGCCAGGACCTTGTTCACCAGCCTCTGAAAGGTCGCTGGGGCGTTCTTCATACCGAAGGGCATCACCCGAAAGTGGTAGTGCCCATCGGGGGTGGAAAAGGCGGATCGTTCCTGGGCGCCGGGAGTGAGCTTGATCTGCCAGTACCCAGCGGTGAGATCAAAGGTGCTTAGGTAGCGAGCGGCCCCTAAGCGATCGATCAGCTCGTCTGCCCGTGGCAGGGGGTGGGCATCGGTCTTGGTGACTGCGTTCAGGCCCCGGTAGTCTACACAAAATCTGAGTTCCGGAGAAGTGCCGGGGGCGGTGGCCTTCGACACCAAGACCACCGGGCTGGCCCACGGGCTGTCTGAGGGCTCGATGACTCCGAGGGCGAGCATCTTGGCGACCTCGGTCTGTATGCAGGCTCGGACTAGGTCAGGTACTCTGTAGGTGCGGTGTCGCACAGGGGGGCTGTCCCCGGTATCCACGTTGTGGACGCACCAGGGGGTCACCCCGGGCGTGAGAGAGAAGAGGACAGCGAAGGGTTGCAGCAGCCTCCGGCAGTCATGGCGCTGTTCTGGGGTCAGCGTGGCGGAGAGGTGGACGCCCTCCAAGGAGCCGTCTTGGCCCGCGGACCCCAGGAGGTCTGGTAGGGGCTCGGAGTCGCTTTCGCCCCCATCGTCAGTAGCCAGCAGCAGGCTTAGTTCAGTTCGGGCAAAGTGGGGCTTGAGCCGGTTGGCGTGTAGGACCCGGAGGGGGTTCCTCGGGGACTCCATGTCGACCAGGTAGGTGACGTGGCTCTTCCTCTCAACCACCTTGAAGGGCCCAGTCCACTTGTCCTGCAGGGCGCAGGGGTCCACGGGTGACATGACCCAGACTTGCTGGCCCGGCTCGAACTCGATGGTCGAGGCATTTGCGTCATACCAGCGCTTCATGTCTTCTTGGCTGGCTTCGAGGTTGGCTTCTGCCAGGGCCCGGAACTTCCGAGTCTGGTTCCGCAGGGTCAGGAGGTACCGGTAGATGTCGGGGGGGGGGGCATCTTGGACGTTCGCCTCCCAGCCCTCCTTGACCAGGCTGAGGGGCCCTCGGACGGGGTGCCCATACAATAGTTCGAAGGGCTGAAGCCCAGGGATTGCTGTGGTACCTCTCGATAGGTGAACAGGAGGCAGGGCAGCAGGACATCCCACCTCCTCCTCAGGGCTCTTCCAGGCCTTTGATCATCCCTTTTAGGGTTCTGTTGAACCGCTCGACCAGTCCGTTCCCCTGGGGGTGGTAAGGGGTGGTGAATCTGTAGGTGACCCCACATTGTTGCCAGAGGGATCTCATGTACTTTGAAATAAAGTTCGTACCCCTGTCGCTCACCACTTCTCGGGGGAACCCCACCCTGGAGAAGATGCCCATCAGGGCCCGGCCCACCACTGGAGCTGTCACAGTGCGGAGTGGGATGGCCTCGGGGTATCGGGTGGCGTGGTCGACCAGTACCAGGATGAAGCGGTGTCCCAAGGCGGTTCGGGGGTCCCCACGATGTCGATCCCCACTCGTTCGAACGGGGTGTGGACGGCTGGAAATGGTTGGAGGGGGGCTTTAACTCGACCCCCAGTCTTTCCGCTAGCCTGGCAGGTCTGGCAGGACCGGCAGTGGTGGTCCACGTCCCTCCGCATTCGGGGCCAATAGAAATGGGTCACTAGGCGGCTGTAAGTCTTGTCCCGCCCGAGGTGTCCGGCGAGGGGCACGTCATGCGCCAGGTTCAGGAGGAACTCCCGGAACCGGAGGGGAACCACCAACACCCGGCCGGCTCCCAGTTCGGCGACTTTCTGCTCGCTATATAGTAAGTCATTGTCCCAATAGACCCAGTGGGTTCCCGTGGGGTCCCCCGTGGCCTGGGCGGCCGCTTGCTGTCGGGCCCCCTCGAGGGACGGGCAGGCCTTCTGTTCTTGCTGGAATTGTTCGCGGGTGGGGCCCCCATCGTGGCGCCACTGGGCCAGCTCGGGGATCTCGCTGAGGGAGGCGGCTTCGTCAGGAGAAAGTTCGGATGGCTCGGCCTCATCGTCGGGTTCCTCCGTGCCGGAGGAGGGTGATAGTTCTGGGCCCGTAGGCTGGTCGGTGGCCGCGGCAGCGGCTGGTTGGGCGGTCATGGACCGGGTGGTGGCGCAGGCTCACTCGGGCAGCCCTAGCATCCCCAGATGCTCTCAGCGCTCCACCTGGGCCCAGGGGGAGCTCTCTAGGTCATTCCCCAGGAGGCAGTCCACGGGGGCGTCGTCGCGGACAGTCACTTTTAGGGTGCCGGACACTCCTCCCCACTCGAAGGGGATCCTGGCCATCCGGCACATGCTTTCGGTGTTGTCCGCGGTCCGGACAGGGCATAGGACATGTGGCAGGATTTGTTCGGGGGTCACTAGGTGGCAGCGGACAGCGGTCACGCTGGCCCCAGTGTCCCGGAGGGCTTCGGCCCGTCGTCCATTGATGGTGACCCACTGCTGGTACTTCTGGGTGTTGCTTGGGATGGCCGCTCGGGGCACCATTTCTCGGGAGCCCAGGCATACGAGCGACATGGCAGCTGGTTCCCACTCGGGGGATCCGTCGTCGCGGTTTTCCTCCCCGTCCTCTCCTTCCCCCAGGGCTGCGGCGGCTATTTGTCGGGGAGGGGGCCCAGCGGTCCCGTTCCGTCGGTTCACGGGGCAGGCCGGGTCGCTCGCATAGGGGCCGGTCTGCTGGCAGCCGAAGCAGGTCACTGGTGGTCGGGGTCCAGGCCGGGCGATGGGGGTCCCCCTTCGGCCCAGGGTCGGGGACGTGTGGTTGGCGGCTTGGCCTCGTGGCGGGCTTCTGGGCGGTCCGGCCGGGAATTCTCGACTGCGGTGGGACCCCCCTCCTCCGCCCCGCTGGCGAGGAGGTCCCGTGGTACTCCGTTGGTAGTCCCCCACGGGGTTCCGGGGGACCCGGGTGTTGACCCATCGGTCTGCTTCGGCGGCGAGCTTCCGGGGCTCGGTCAGCTTACTGTCCAGGAGGTGTTGCCTTAGTTCCACAAAGCAGTTGTTGGCGAGGTGCTCCCAGACAATGAGGTCGAACAGTTCATTGTACGAGGTGACCTTGCTCCCTTTTATCCACCCTTCAAAGGCCCGGCTGAAGAAGTCCACGTACTCGACCCATGTGGTACCGGGGAGCTTCTTGCAGTCCCGGAAGCGCTGCCGGTACATCTCGGCTGATAGTCCGTAGCGGGTGAGTAGGGCTTCTTTCATGTGGTCGTAGGAGGTCATCACTGCGTCGGGGAGTTGCAGCAGGGTATCACGGCCCTCGCTGAGGAACCTCCCCCATAGGCCGGCACCCCAATCCTTCCGGGGTACCCGATGGGAGGTCATGGCTACCTCGTAGGCTCGGAACCACTGCTGGATGTCGTCGTTCTAGTAGTATTCCTTGACGACATCCTTGGGGATATGAACTTTTGGCTCGGTCAGTGGCAGAGCGTCCCGGGCCCCGGGGGTGCTGGTCTCCCCCGTTTTGGATTTCAGTTCGAGTTCTTTGAGGCTCCTCTCGTGCTCGAGGGTTAGCCGTCTCTCTTCGAGTTCCCGATGCCGTTTCTTTTCTTCGATTTCCTCTTGCAGCCGTAGTTGCTCCAAGGCTATTTTCTTCTCCGCCAGTAGGAGCTCACCGTCCAGCCGGAGTCGTGCGAGGTCCATTTCGTGTGTCCGGACCCTCTCCCGTTCTCGCATTTCTTCGTGGGATAGGCTGGCTTCGGGGATGCCTCGCCCCCCATCGGTCGGGGTTGTGGTCGGCAGGTTTTCGTCCCGGGCCGAGGTCCCTTCGGTGCGGGGTGGAGTGGCCTCGGCTTCTGCCCAGGCTTTCAGGGCTTTCTGCACTTCTTCCTTGGTGCCCAATCCTGTGGTTGGGATCCCTTTGTCCTTGCAGAATTGTTTTAGTTCTTTGTGGGTGTATTCTTCCAGTTTTTCCAGCTGGAAGGTTGCGGCCACGGTTGCTTCTTGGCCGTCCATGGTTCCCTTTTTCTTTTTCCGTCTGGTTAGGTAGTGGGTGCGTTACTTGCCTGTACGATTGCGTCTGGCTCGGATCCCATCGCTGGCCACCAAATGTTGGAGGGAGGACCACCGGGGAGTCGGGGGGACTACTCCGGGGCACCTTCCTACCGCAAAGTTATAGCCGAGCGCCACTGAGAAGCCTCCTAGGAGAGGTCCTTCTCCTATGATCGTACTAGGCCCAGTAACACCACCACACAGGACTCCGTATCAGTTGCTTATCTTGGTTCTTTATATAAAAAGGAGCACGTTCAATATTTACAGTGGGATCGAGTGATCCAGTAAGAGTCTCAATGTCTTTAGGGGGATAGGGTAGCGGGACAGTCTTAGTACCAGCCAGGTACGGGAAGGCTCTGCACCAGACCTTGGGTGCTGGTCTCAGAGCGGCTCGGACGTGGAGAGCCGCGACGGCGTCAGCAGGGCTCGGGTGGTAGTCCCGCTTGGGTCGAGCCGCGACACAGTCAGCAGGGCTCCGGTGGTAGGTCCGCTTCGGTCGAGCCGCGACGAGGTCAGCTGGGCTCTGATGGTACGTTTCAACAAGGTCGGGCCGCGACAGCGTCAGCAGGGCCCAAAAGGTTCGTGAAGGTCTTGTAAGCACGATGGAGCCGTGACGTCGTCAGCAGGGCTCAGAGTGTTGTTTCAGGAAGAGTCTTTCTCCGTAGGGTCAGCCGCGATCCGATCAGCAGGGCTCTGGACTCCGGGATACAACTGTCGTCTTGTTGCCGGGTCGCCCCAGATATAGGTCTGGAGCCCTTTGATGTCCGGACCCTTGCGCCCAGGAGGGCGGAGAGGCCGGGTAGGGCGCGGCCAGACGCCCAGCAGGAGAGGCGCCAGGCCCCAGAGAGCTGTGGGGCGATCGCACCTAGGTGTGGTGAGGTTCTGGACTTTTAAGAGTCCAGAGGTGTCAGGGAAACAACACCCGAAGACCCCTGAGTTCCCCCTGTCCCGGTGCACAAATAAACAGAGACACGGGCTTCTCGATGGCGGCGTCAAAGACCAAGGTTTATTTACTGCAGGGACACAGAAGTCATAGGAACCACACAGAGGCAGAATCTAGGAGACTGTTCAAATTGCATCAAGTGGGTCACTCCTTAAATACATATAAATCGCCTTTAGGCAACATTACACGAATATTTCTCATGCCCAGCCCGGTATCCCAGACAAACAATAAATTCGACATCAAACAATAATTAGTTGTAGGTTTTCAGTATTCGATCAGATTCCCTCGACAGTTCTCCATTCTTCGCCCGATCCTCCCCATCATAAAAATCGTAACCTCCCCATTGTAAAAGCCCAGAAGGAAAGGAGCAGAGCCAGGTGCAAAGGATTGAAATGTAGGATAAGAGGTGTTTATGGATCATAAACGGGTATGGCTACCGTCTTCAGCCTTTCAGTCAGGACAACGGACACAAGAACCAGTATAGCAGGACTGGCCTCAGGCACGGGAGGCAGCTTGATTCTGCCTAGTCATGCAGCGTCAGCCTTTCTCGGGCTCGAGCTTACGTGTCCTTAACAAGGTGACTCTGCCGGGGTCATCGTCCGTTCATTGGCTATGTGAGGGCAAGAAACAAGATGGATGCCGTAACTAAATGGATGCCATGACTCTTACGACAAAATGCCCTAATTCCCAGTGAATTCATGCTAGTTGCGCAGCGAAAACACTGTCATGTGTACAATGGATCATTTGCGGTTCATTGGTATCGAAATCGTGTCAGTACTACGATCGCTGCAGAACCTCAGACCGTCCTTTTGCCCTTACATAGGCAATAACTCACTCTATGTCAGAGTCCATTTCTATGCTCATCAGGTCACTGATGTGTTGTTGCAGCATTGCTCTATCTCGTGGCGTATCTCTAAAAACAGGTGGTCTTCTTACGCATGTTGAAACGCAGAGATTACATAAGGCAGGACCACACTGAACAATGAGACAGCACGAAAATAAAAATACTAACGCAACACCAGTGACTATCAGGACCTTCCATCCCCACGCGGACAACAGACTCCAGAACCATCCCATTAATGACCAGTTACCTTTCTCTACATGAATAGAGTCAGAAATCTTATGTAACTTAGAGATGGCCTTGTATACTGTTGGCGCATTATCTGGAATAAAAACGCAGCAACTTGATTGGATCTTACATACTCCACCTCGATCTGCAAGTAACACATCAAGAACCATACGGTTCTGTAATGTCATGAGGCGATCCGCTTGAAGCTCAGCTGTCAAGTTACTAAGGGCACCCGCAGTTTCAGTGATGGTGGATTCAACTACCCGTGTCAGTTGGCGTAAGTTTCTACTGTTGGCCATAGGCCCCCAGAATGGGAGGAAACCCTTGAAAAAGTCTCCTGCCTCCTGGCCAGCAGTATCTTCTTTACTGAAAACACCTCTCACAACTCTAGTTTTGTGATAATCCGGTGCAGCAGTATATGTCGGAGGTAACAGTTGAGCGATATAACATGAGCCTGAGAAGTCAGCAGGCAGCCATGTATATGCTCTGTCTTGGCAAACAAAATAGGTACCCTTAGCAGCTAAGAATGCAGGGGAAGACTGTGACGGGAAAACATATGTTTCGATACAGTCACTTTTCCCTAGTCGAGCTTTCGGATTCCTCCCATTTCCTTGCAAACAGACTTGACCTTGGTGGGGTACGACCCAAATCGGAGTTGAGCTCTTACGTTTGTTCTCACCCAGAGTAATGCCGTATTCCGTAATATTCCAACCCATGTAAACTCGCAATTCATCCTTGGGAATGTACGGAGTATTATTGACATCTCTCACCATGTCAGTGATTCCTTTTACCAAGGCTCTATTAGTAGAGCTATACCGGGTGGAACGCGGAGGTCGTGGGGGATAGGTCTCTAGGGCATAAGCGAACATGGTCTGAAATGCCCAGAATGATCCATTATAACTAAAAGGCAGAACCAAATAAGGGATGCCCTTGTCCATGGTATGTGGTATCAAGCCACATACCCAGCAGTTTGTTGTGTTAACCACTAGTTGATGTTGGTGCAAGAGCTGAATGAAAGTGTTATTTATAAACTCAGAGCGTCGAGCTTGCTCGTGAGCAAGAAAAGGATGGAAAGAATGAAGAGAAACAACAGTCGGAGAAACAGGAGCATGGGGAGGTACTGTAGGTGCAATAGGTGTAAAGATCAACTGAATACCAAAAATAATTCCGCCTACCAAGGTTATTAGGACAATCAGAAGTGTCAGAGTGCATTGCATTAGGAAGCATTTACTGTACAATATGTCATGTAATTTTGTCTTGTGCACATTTATGACATTAACCCGTCGTAATTCAGGAAGCTCCATCTTCTACAACCGTTCGCAACGGATGGTTTGTACCTGTTAAAAACTTGCCTCTGCTTATCCTGGGAGTTCCCAAGACAAACAGAAGAAAACGACCTAGTGTCTGATTCCCTGCAAATTAAAACAAGGCACACGTTACGACCCTACGGTAACCCAGATGGCAAGGTGAGAGAAACAGAAAAAAATAAAAAGATAAAAATTCTAGCAAACTTCCTGATTAAATGGAAAGCAGTACGATCAAAGTATTTTTACAGTCTTCAATCAGAAGGGTAATAATGCAATGTCATTAGTTCATAACATGAGAACGTAGATTATATCTGTACTTTCCGGGTCTAGTCTGGTCTTGGAATAGTTGGTCTACAGGTGTGGAAATGTTCGACTCCACAGGTGACAAGTGTTCACGTTGTACGATACTTGGTTCAGTGTTCAAAGGAGCAGTTCCTGCTGAAGTGTCAAAGTTCTGTGTTTCTGTTCGTGGGTGGTCCGTTAGGTACTCTGCATCACTGAAAGGGATATGCCTAGGAACAGGTTCTGTCTCGGATACACCAATTCCCTGTCTGACCCAATTGTCGTAGGGGAGTGGAAGAGGAACACGTTTCGTATGGCTGGCGTGCACCCAATTCTTCCTTCCAGCTAGCCGTACTGCAGTTCTGGTTGCGAGGAGGACCTGGAACGGGCCCACGAATCTTGGCTGAAGGTTCCGGCTACGTTCAAAGTTCCGGACCACGACCTGGTCACCGGGTTTCAACGTGTGGCCTGGACTCTCCGGCAGTTTAGGCAAGGATTCGAATACCTGTTGATGAATAAGGCTTAATTTAGCAGTCAGATCATAAAGGTAATCAATCAACATTGGGTATTCAATTTGTTTAAATTCCTTTGGCCTAGGGACTCCCCAAACATTAGCAGGGCGGCCGAACACAATCTCATATGGGCTGAGCCCTACTCGAGAGTGTACAGTCGCTCTGGTGGACAGTAAAGCTAAAGGCAGTGCGTCTGGCCAAGAGAGACCAGTGGAAGCTTGTATTTTCGCGAGTTTCAGCTTCAGGGTGCCATTGTACCCTTCAACCAATCCCGCTGACTGTGGGTGATTCGCACTGTGAAATTTCTGGGAAATACCCAGGCCCGCACACACACTCTTCATAACTTTCCCTACAAATTCACTTCCATTGTCCGACCAAACAATCCGTGGCATACCATACCTAGGGAAGTATTCTTTGAGGAGGATTTTGGCAGTGGACATGGCAGTGTTATCCTTTAACGGATATGCCTCAATCCATCTTGAGAAGGCACAGACTACCACTAGAACGTATTTGAGATTGTTACACCTGTCCATGTGGATAAAATCCAACTGAATCACTTCAAAGGGACAAGAAGGGGGAGCAAAATGGCCAGATGGGGTTGGGGTTCCCTTGCCAGGATTATGCATCAGGCATACCATGCAATTTTTCACCACTCTTTCTGCACACTTGGTAATTCCATCGTTCTTCCATACTGGAGCTAACATTTTACAGATCCCTTTCGAACTTATGTGCGCCGCTCCATGCGCCATCGTGACTACTGCAAGTACATACGCATCAGGTAACATCCAACGCTGCTGTTCGGACAAATCGACCCAACATCCACTTGAATCCATTTTACCCGTTTTCTCCTTCCATTCATTCTTCTCATTTTCAGTTGCTTCATTCTGGATTGCTTTCACACTGTCAATCGTATTCTCACACATTCCTGATTCAGCAATCCATCTTGCAGATGTTGCAACGTACATTCGGCTTGTCATATTCTTGGCCGTTTCTTTAGCGACCTCATCAGCAAACGCATTTCCACGGCCAACATCATCCGTAATTTTCCGATGTGCACTGCACTTCACAATTGCAACTTCATTCGGTAGAGTCAGGGATTCCAATAGATCGCTGACTAACTGTCCATGTTGGATCTTAGTCCCATGTGACGTGAGAAAACCTCTTTCTTTCCACAGACGCCCAAAACTATGTGCTACGCCGAAGGCATACTGTCTGTCAGTAAACACATTCACTCTCTTTCCCTCAGCTAAAACACACGCTCTTGTTAATGCAATTAATTCTGCAGCTTAGGCAGAATTCTGACTCACTCTTGCAGTCTCCACAATCGTACTCAAAGTCGTAACTGCATACGCGGCCGTCACATCACCATTCTGTAATTTAAAACAGGACCCATCGACATATAAAGTGCCGTCTGGGTCTAGTAACGGAGTGTCTTTTAAATCAATCCTACCTTTTGTCTCTTCCTCAGTTCTGAAACAACAATTATGGGGCTCTGAATCACTCGACTCCTGAGTAGTCGGCAACAGCGTTGCTGGATTCAATATGTTGCATCGCTTGATCTGAATGTGACTCGCCAAAAGCGTCAGCTCATAGCCTGATAGTCTAGCACTGGTGAGGTGCTGAGTTTTCGTTCGATTCATGAGTGTATCCACAGCATGTGGAACCATAACTACTAACATGTTGTTCATGACTAGTCCAGCAGACTGTCGAATAGACACTGCGGCTGCTGCCGTGGCTCTCAAACAACTTGGTAATGCTCTGGCTACCGGATCTAACGTGGATGAGAAATATGCACAAGGCCGCTGCTTGTCGCCAAATTGTTGCGTTAATACGCTCAATGCACAACCTTCTCTTTCATGGACATATAGAGTAAACGGCTTACTGTAGTCGGGAGTACCCAACACAGGGGCTGAACACAGCGCATCACGTAAGTCAGAGAAGCTCTGTTGACATTCATCAGACCATGGCAAGGGGCTCGGAACACCTTTTCCAGTCAGGGCTACCAATGGTTTCGCCATGAGAGAAAAATTTGGGATCCATTGCCTACAGTATGACGTGATACCCAAAAACGCACGCACTTCTCTTTGTGTGCGTGGTACATTCATCTGCGAAATTGCTTTGATTCTCTCTGGGGTCAACCTTCTTCCCTCCTTTGACAAAAGATGACCTAAGTAGGTCACTTCTTGGCAACAATATTGCAGTTTAGAAGGTGACACCTTGTGATGTAAGTCTGACAAATGATGTAACAAAGAAATTGTAGCTGCTTTGCAAGTTTCCTTGTCATCAGCGGCTAGTAGAAGGTCGTCTACGTATTGGATCAGAGCAACACCATGAGGAAGTACAAGGGTATCTAATTGACTCTTTAATGCTTGACTGTAAATTGAAGGGCTCTCACGATAACCTTGTGGAGCGCGTTTGAATCTGAAACTGCGACCTCCTAAGGAGAAACCAAAAATGTCTCTACTTTCTTCGGCTATCGGAATGCTGAAAAAGGCATTTTTCAAATCAATCACTGTAAACCATGAAGCTGATGCAGGAATCAACGTCAGTAATGCAGTGATATCTGGTACCACAGGAAACTGTGGAATCACTATTTTGTTAACTTCTGTGAGGTCAATCACAAATCTGTAAATTGGAGGTTTGGAAGGGTCAGTACGTTTCAAAATCGGCAGAACAGGACTATTGCAGACATTTCCTCTAGTTTCCTCTATCACATCTTTCTGTATTAGGTCCTTCACAATCAACAAGAGTGCTCGTTCACCCTCATTCGAAATCCGATACTGTGGGATTCGTGGAAATTTAACATTAGCTTTCAGACTTACCACATAAGGGGGAATTTCCAAGAGGCCTACATCGTTAGGACCAGTTGCCCAAAGAGTATCAGGGAGAGAACGCAGCTCCGGTGGGAGCTTGTCCATCGACATATACATTGGAGAGATGACTCTCTTGCCTAATGTGAGCTGTACTCCCGACGGAGAACAGTACAGTGTCGCATGCAGGCGTTTCAACAGATCTAAACCAAGCAGATTCTCATTACAGCCGGTTGTTAGAATAAGGGGTGCTTCTAGTTCGCATGGTCCAACAGAAATCGACAAAGGACTAGAAACAGGGTTGTGAACAGGGGCGCCTGAGAAACCTACTGAAGTGTTCGTTAAGCCAGACAAAGGTGCGCCAGGGAGTTTTGCATGCATAATTGAACTTTTTGCCGCACCAGTATCCAACAGAAACGGTTCGACCACGCCTGAGGTAACTACTGCGACATAAGGTCCACTCTGATCAACTGGAACTGACACTACTCCCTCTCTCTGTCTGCGGCTGTCCTATTGCTCGTTTCCTTGAATCTCTTCATTATGATCATAGTAATCTTCAACATGATACTGTGGAGATCTACCTGGTTGCGTAGGTTGTATATTTCGCTGATCGAAATAATTCGATTGGCGATCAGTCTGTGGTGTCATCATACCACGCCCTCTACCTCTAGGAGCTTGCATAAACCCAACATTACCTCTCTGAGCTGGGACACCACTAGTTTGCGGATGCAGAACTGGACACTCATTCTTATAATGACCCTCCTTTTTACAATAAGCGCACTGGTTCCATGCTAACTGCTGTCGGGGAAAACTATAATTAAACTTTTGGGCTATCCCTTGCTGGAATTGTGGCTGCTGCTGATACTGGGGTCGTTGCTGTGAATCTGACTGATTTGAACGAGGCGGATACGCCTGTTGCAAAAGAACTTTGGTTTTTAAATCTTTCGTTTTCTTTTCTGACTTTTCCTTTTCTTCTTTCTCTCTATTCTCGTAATACTGAGCAGTTGCAAGTATCTGTGCTGTCGTCGACACTGCCCATGCACTTTCAGAATCTTTTAACTTGTTACTAAGCTCAGGTAGTAAATTAAACACGAACTTGTCGACAAACAATCTCTGGCCTCCCTCAGTACTCATATCTTGCCCACTGTGATCTACGAAGGTCTCTTCAAATCTAGTGAAGAAGTCAGAGACGCTTTCGTCCTTCTTTTGCTTGCATGCCGATAATTTATCCCAATTGACTCGTAACGCTGGCATCAGCGTTTTCATCAGAGTAATTATTCTGCCAGGTAAGTCAGCAATCAGAGGTTCAGGTTTAGCACCGCCAATTTGTTGCGCATCTGCCGCTATAATAGCTGGCCAGTCACCTCCTAAGGCGACTGGGTGGTTCTCTTGCCGAATTTTGGCCCATATAGGCTGTGGCACCACATTGCCAAATAACATTTCAATGTCTGCCAAATTCATGATACACGCTTGAACTGTCTGCGTTAACTCTTTGTAATAACCAGCAGGATTTTTACGTGGATCTGGTAATGCTTGTTTCACTGCTAATACTTCAGCCCGTTTCCAAGGGATGTGTATCCACACTCTCTGGAAATGTGCCGGAACAGCTGCAATACCCAAGTTCCCATCAGCGGCAACTGCATTACGCCATATGGGCGGAACTTCCCTCATTGGATATTGTCCTCGTTGTTTCCTAGTAGTACTCGGTGAACCATCAGAGTCTCTTGTCGCTCGAAGAGGGGACTCATCCCTATAAGCTAAAATCAGTTCTATCGCTCCCCTAACTTCTGGACCTATCACCATTCCTGCTGCAAATTTCTGCTGAATATTTATCAGGTCAGTGGGGACGGAGTCTAAATCATCATCTTCCCATTCCTCATGCACAAGAGAACACATCACATCAAAAACATAACGTTGAGTCGGTTCATTCCACTGCATAAATGTCTCTAACACTCTTCGTGCATCATACTTCGCAGCTTTCGACATCCACCTAAGAGCTGTCGAATCTAAATTGTCTCGTTCTTGGGAACCAGGAAGCTGGCTACATCTCTGTATAGAGTCAGAAACGGGGGTCCCAATTAAAGACCCGTAGAGAGGAGTTAAGATTTTAGTTACAGAGTCGGTTATTTTCCGACGAACGGAAAGTGGAGTTAGAATGTTCACAGGGTTCGGGGACAAGGTAGTTGGAGTAGATGGAATAGTAAGGGTGGGAGCAGCAGGTAAAGCAGTTTGCGAAACGACAGGCAAAGACGGAACAGGCGACCCAGGAAGAGGGGTTGCCGTAGGAACATTAACCACGGGAAGGATAGGAGCTGCAATCAAAGGAAGTGGAGCAACTATTCCAGGCTGACCAGCAGCTGGCTGTACAACAGGTAGTAACTGTGGTACTGTAATACCCTGTGCATACGGTGGAGGTAATATCAACAGATAAGACAACAGAGGATCTTTTTCTTGATCCTCCATCGGCTTAGCAGGACATGATGGCAATACAGGGTAACATTTATCAACTGCCAAATTATGCTTTCTATTCGCTATTTCTATTGCTTTTTCAGTTTCGTTGACATGCAACTGCCTAGCAGACTCCATTAAAGTCAACCCTTTCTCTTTCTGTTCTTTCTTCGTCTTCCTAATCTCTCTCTGTTTGGCTTCTTTGCGCCATACGCGAAAAGAATCAAACATTGCCGGCCGGGCTTTTCTCTTAAACAACTTCATTTCTAGATTGTCTAGGATTTCATTTTTGAAACTACCATGCGGTGGCCAACTAAGGACACCATCTTTCTTGGTATAACGGACCCATATTTCATTATACGTAATAGGACCCACACCATGTTTACAATAGAGCTCATATGTAGGAGTTCCAATCGGAGGAACCGAACACGAATCCTCCAACCGGGAATCCCCGTTGCAACGTAACCAGGACAGGAAACAATTACTACTGGTGGTCATGACAACAAAAACAAATTCCAACAAATATGCGCAGAGAACTTAGGCCTACCAAAAATGAACCAATACCAAAACAAAGATTATCTAAACAAGAGCAACCAATGATAATCTACGAATCAAACCAGAGCAACAAAAAACAACCAAATCGAGCGTAACTAAATACTTAACTGAAATATGGAAGACGTCACCAAGGAGAACCCGTCTACGTCTCGCCGTACTAAGGTCTGCACCTTGGGTCCAAGACAGGGCGACAGTCAAGGCAGCGGTCCTCTGTAGCCGTCTGGGAACGGGAACCCTCGTGGAAGAGATCGTCGGGCCACTTTTACGACATGCAGGGATCGATGAAGCGGGGTACCTCCCTCCGGAATCTTCACACGAAACTTCTCGAACTTTTCAGGCTTTGGACCGGTACCGGATGACGTCGCCCAACGTTGGGCGCCAATTTGAGGTTCTGGACTTTTATGAGTCCAGAGGTGTCAGGGAAACAACACCCGAAGACCCCTGAGTTCCCCCTGTCCCGGTGCACAAATAAACAGAGACACGGGCTTCTCGATGGCGGCGTCAAAGACCAAGGTTTATTTACTGCAGGGACACAGAAGTCATAGGAACCACACAGAGGCAGAATCTAGGAGACTGTTCAAATTGCATCAAGTGGGTCACTCCTTAAATACATATAAATCGCCTTTAGGCAACATTACACGAATATTTCTCATGCCCAGCCCGGTATCCCAGACAAACAATAAATTCGACATCAAACAATAATTAGTTGTAGGTTTTCAGTATTCGATCAGATTCCCTCGACAGTTCTCCATTCTTCGCCCGATCCTCCCCATCATAAAAATCGTAACCTCCCCATTGTAAAAGCCCAGAAGGAAAGGAGCAGAGCCAGGTGCAAAGGATTGAAATGTAGGATAAGAGGTGTTTATGGATCATAAACGGGCATGGCTACCGTCTTCGGCCTTTCAGTCAGGACAACGGACACAAGAACCAGTATAGCAGGACTGGCCTCAGGCACGGGAGGCAGCTTGATTCTGCCTAGTCATGCAGCGTCAGCCTTTCTCGGGCTCGAGCTTACGTGTCCTTAACAAGGTGACTCTGCCGGGGTCATCGTCCGTTCATTGGCTATGTGAGGGCAAGAAACAAGATGGATGCCGTAACTAAAATGGATGCCATGACTCTTACGACAAAATGCCCTAATTCCCAGTGAATTCATGCTAGTTGCGCAGCGAAAACACTGTCATGTGTACAATGGATCATTTGCGGTTCATTGGTACCGAAATCGTGTCAGTACTACGATACCGAATTCACGGGTTCGGATCGCTGCAGAACCTCAGTGGAAGGACGGTTGGGGGTCCCATCGATACTGCCCTCCGCCGGGAGTGGGAAGGGCTCACGTGGTATCCCCCGGGCCAGGGGTTGGCGCCTCGATGTCGGGCCTCGCTGGGACCGAGGCCGGGTAGAGCAGGGTCACATAGGTGGTCACGTGGAGTGACGTATAATCCAAAATGGAGGAGCCCCGAGGTGCATGGGACCTCGTGCGGCTTAGCGAGGGGGAACAGGACCACGCCACGAGGCCGGCTCCAACAGGCAGCAACACACACTACTCATACAGCACCTCCTTGGGTACTGGCAGTGACACACACTACTCATAAAGCACCTCCTTGGGTACTGGCAGTGACACACTACTCACACAGTGCCTCCTTGAGTATTGGCAGTGCCACACACTACTCACACAGTGCCTCCTTGGGCACTGGAAGCGACACACTACTCACACAGCGCCTCCTTGGGCACTGGTAGCGACACTAATCATACGGCGCTTCCTTGGTTACTGGCAGAGGCACACACTACTCGCATGGTGCCTCCTTGGGTACTGGCGGCGACACACTCTACTCACACAGCAACTACTTGGGTACTGGCAGCAACAAACTACTCACATAGTGCCAGAGCCTCCTTGGGCACTGGTAGTGACACACTACTCACACGGCCTCCTTGGTTACTGGCAGAGACACACACTATTGGCATGGCGCCTCCTTGGGTACTGGCAACGATACACTACTCGCATAACGTCTCTTAGGTCCTGGGAGCTACACACAGTACTTGCACGGATCCTCCTTGGGTATGCAGCGACACACACTACTCAAATGGCACCTCCTTGGGAACTGACAGCTGCACATTCTACTCACAAAGCACCTGCCTGGGTACTGACATTCATACACTACTCACATGGTGCCTTCTTGTGTACACACACGATGCACACTATACACAATGTATTGCCTATTTAAAGTCCATCTTTTGTAATAAGTAACGTATTTGCCTGACTCTAGAGTGATCATGGCATGATCCGAGAATCTGTTCAGAAGAATTCTCTGCTGGCTAAAAGTCAATGTCCTAGATATAAGAAAGAAATCAATACGTGAGGAAGTGCGAAATCTACATGAAAAACAGGTATATGCAATCTTGGTCGGGGATGCTGCTCTCCATGGGCCAATTATGTCCAAAGCTTTTCCATAAATTTGAATAACTCTAAGAGTCTTCAGTTTTTTAGAAATGACTGAAGAATAATTTTTAGGGTTCATAAAAAAATGTAATTCTACCCCTATAATTACTTCACCAGGAATTTGAATTAGAGATTGGAAAAGCTCTTCATATGGTAAAGGATTATCTTCTACTGGGGCATAAATGCTAGCAAAAGTTAGAAGTCTATTCCCTAGATTGCAGGTAGCCCAACACCACCTTCCAATCCGATCACTTACAGAATTGTCCACCTATGCTTGGAGTGTTTTTACCCAAGAAGATCACCGTGCCGCGATGAGATGCAGAAGAGGAGGAGAAGCCCCGATAGGCTGCTCAGGACCTGAACATAAGAAAGTCTACTAGCTTCCCAGCCGAAATACGAGTCTTTTGAATTAGAATAACAGCCGGATTTTCTGTCTTAATCCATGATTTGATGGCCCGCATTTTCTTTTTATTGTTAAGACCATTGACATTAAAAGAGACCACCTTTAAAATTTCCTTTTTATCCATTAGCAGACAGCACAATATGTTCCTAACGGAGTTACGAAGTAGGCTAGGGTGTGCTGAAAAAATGTGGCATCAATCAATGACCCCATCCTTACCCTAACAAAATATGGATTTATGAATAGTAATTGGATGAGTCTAAATTTTACAAATGGATTTCTGTTTTCCTTCATGCTTCCCATTCAACCCTTGTGACCCACCCTCCCCTGAAAGCCACAGTGAGCAGTCCACCATCCCAGCTCACACCTAACAGGCTAACCCAACTCCCCATAACTGTCAATATGACTTGGCGCCAAGTGCTACCGGCCTACCTACCCCCCCCCCCCAGTGAAAAGAAAAGGAAAAAAGAGACAAAAGAGCGGTATCAGCCCCCAGAGACTGTCTGAAAGGACACAACATCGGACTGAAAAACCGAAGAAGAGATAAATGAAAAACAGATAACATCTACAATTTTAGACGCCCAAGCCCAAGTTGAAGCAATCAGGACTTGTTTGAAGAAACTTGTTGCAATAATTCCTGTGCTTCGGGGACATTGCAAAATACATTTAATCTGCCTTTTATGAGCACTTTTAATTTGCTCTGTTGGGCAATCATTGCCTGCGCCTCCTGTTCTTTGAATAGATGTAACATTTTAACAAACTCTTTCTGCCTTTTGACTGTGGAGGCAGACATGTCAGAGAAAATGCGACAAAGCGGAACTTCCGAAGAGGTGAACTGTCACTGCTTTTTAGCCTTAGCTAGAATTTGTTCCTTGACCCTGTAGTCCCCAAAGTTAACAAGGATTGTCCGTGGAAATTTGGCATTGGGAGTAAGATGTGCAGGCTTGCATAAGAGTTAAATCTCTATTATAATTTTTTTTAATGAGGGATTCAGTCCATTGTAATGTCTACTGGCCCTCAAGGCCTTCCAGAAAACCAAGGATACGAAGATTGGGGCGTCTGAAGTGATTCTCCAATTCCTCCAGTTTATACTCCATTGCTGATTTTTGACTCTGATCTGCTGCAACTTTATGATTCATTAATAAAACTTGATCCTCGAATTGTGAGATCCTAGTCTCTGCCTCAAGAAAACCTGCTGGGACCTGAGCCATGCTGTCTTCGATTTTAGTGAGGCGGGCATGGATTGCAGCAATTTCCGCAGATTGAGAGGTTTTAAGCTCTCGGATCTCCTCCAGAATCAAGTTGAAGAGACTCTTGGTTTCCCATTGCATATTAAAGGATCTATTGTCCTGAAAGGAGTTTTGCTGGATCAGTTCCGGGCTGGATTAAGATTGCAACACCAAAGGGACATAGGATACTATCATATCTGGTATAGCCAGCTGATCGTGTACAGGAACTGAGAGTCCAGATGGACTCTAACCCTGAGGAGGCGAAAGTTGAACTGGGTGTGGTGGAGGAGGGTGCCTGCCGTCATTAAGATATCCATCTTTACTAATAACACCACCACCACGAATACCACCACCACCAATACCAGCACCAATAGCACTACCACCACCAATACCACCATCACCAATACCAATACCAGTACCACCACAACCAATACCACCACCACCAACAACACCACCAACGCCACCAATACCACCACCACCACCAATACCACCACCACCACTAATACCACCACCACCATCAATACCACCCCCACCAATTCCACCACCATCAATACCACCACCTCCACCACCAATACCACCACCATCAACACCACCATCAATAGCACCACCACCAATACCACCACCAATACCACCACCACCAATAACACCACCACCACCAATACCACCACTACCAATATCACCAATACCACCACCAATACCACTTAAACCAATACCACCACCACCAATACCAATACCACCGCAAATACCAACACCACTATCACATAAACCACCAATAACAATACCATCACCACCAATGCCATCAATACCACCACCAATACCACCACCACCACTAATACCACCACTACCAATACCACCACCACCAATACCAATACAACCACCACCAATACCACCAATACCAGCAGCAATAACACCACCAATACCACCACCACCACTAATACCACCACCTCCAATACCACCACCACCAATACCAATACCTCCACCACCAATACCAATACCACCACCACCAGTACCAATACCAATACCAGCACCAGTCCCACCACCACCAAAACCACCAATACCATCACCACCAATACCACCACCACCAATACCACCACCACCAATACCACCACCAATACCACACCACCAGTACCACCACCACCACCAATACCACCACTAATACCCCCACCACAATACAAATACCACCACCAATACCACCACCACCAATAACACCACCACCAATAACACCAATACCAAAACAACCACCAACAATACCACCACCAGCAGCAATAACACCACCAATACCATCACCAATACCACCACCACCACTAATACCACCACCTCCAATACCACCACCACCAATACCAATACCTCCACCACCAATACCAATACCACCACCACCACTACCAATACCACCACCAGTCCCACCACCACCAAAACCACCAATACCATCACCACCAATACCACCACCACCAATACCACCACCACCAATACCACGCCACCAATACCACCACCACCACCAATACCACCACTAATACCCCCACCACAATACAAATACCACCGCAATACTAATACCACCACCAATACCACCAATAACACCACCACCAATACCAAAACTGCCTACACCAATAAACCACCACCAATACCAGTACCACCACCAATACCACCACCAATACCACCACCAATACCACCAATGCCACCATCACCACCACCAATACCACCACCACCAACACCACCACCAATACCACCACCACCATCAATACCACCACCTCAACCACCAATACACCACCACCATCAATACCACCACCTCCACCACCAATACCACCACCACCACCAAAACCACCACCACCAATACCAACTGCACTAATACCACCACCAATACCACCATCAATACCACCACAAAAACCAATACCACCACCACCACTAATACCACCACCACCATCAATACCACCCCCACCAATTCCACCACCACCTCCACCACCAATATCACCACCATCAACACCACCATCAACACCACCATCAATACCACCACCAATACCACCACCACCAATAACACCACCAATACCACTACTACTAATATCACCAATACCACCACCAATACCACCAATACCACTAAAACCAATACCACCAATACAAATACCACCGTGAATACCAACACCACCACCACTATCACCAAAACCACCACCAACAATACCATCACCACCAATGCCACCAATACCACCACCACCACTAATACCACCACCACCAATACCACCACCAATACCAATACAACCACCACCTATACCACCATCAACAATAACACCACCAATGTCACCACCACCACTAATACCACCACCACCAATACCACCACCACCAATACCAATACCTCCACCACCAATACCACCACCACCAGTACCAATACCAATACCACCACCAGTCCCACCACCAACAAAACTACCAATACCATAACCACCAATACCACCACCAACAATACCACCACCACCAATACCACCACCAATACCACCACCACCAATAACACCACCAATACCACTACTACTAATATCACCAATACCACCACCAATACCACCAATACCACTAAAACCAATACCACCAATACAAATACCACCGTGAATACCAACACCACCACCACTATCACCAAAACCACCACCAACAATACCATCACCACCAATGCCACCAATACCACCACCACCACTAATACCACCACCACCAATACCACCACCAATACCAATACAACCACCACCAATACCACCATCAACAATAACACCACCAATGTCACCACCACCACTAATACCACCACCACCAATACCACCACCACCAATACCAATACCTCCACCACCAATACCACCACCACCAGTACCAATACCAATACCACCACCAGTCCCACCACCAACAAAACTACCAATACCATAACCACCAATACCACCACCAACAATACCACCACCACCAATACCACACCACCAATACCACCACCACCAATACCACCACCAATACCCCCACCACAATACAAATACCACCGCAATACCAATACCACCACCAATACCATCACCACCAATAACACCACCACCAATACCAATACTGCCTACACCAATAATCCACCACCAATACCAGTACCACCACCAATACCACCACCACCACCAATACCACCAATGCCACCACCACCACCAATACCACCACCACCAACACCACTACCAATACCACCACCATCAATACCACCACCACCATCAATACCACCACCTCCACCACCAATACCACCACCACCACCACCAAAACCACAACCACCAATACCAACTGCACTAATACCACCACCAATACCACCACAAAAACCAATACCACCACCACCAATACCACCACCACCACCACCAATACCAACACCACCACCAATACCACCAAAACCACCATCAGCAATACCATCACCACCAATGCCACCAATACCACCAACAACACCACCTCCCCGAATACCACCACCAATACCACCACCACCAATACCTCCACCACCAATACCACCACCAATACCAATACCACCGCCAGTACCATTACCAATACCACCCCCTAGTCCCACCACCACCAACAGTACCACCAATACCATCACCAATACCACCACAAATACCACCAACACCAATACCACCACCACCACCAATACCCCACCACCAATACCACCACCACAATACAAGTACCACCACAATACCAATACCACCACCAGCAATAACATGACTACCAATACCAATACTGCCTACACCAATACCACCACCACCAATACCAGTACCACCACCACCACCAATACCAATACCACCACCAATACCACCACCACCACCAATGCCACCACCAATACCAGCACCACCAATAGCAGAACCACCAATACCACCACCACCACCACCAATACCACCATTAACACCACCAGTACCAATACCACCACCACCAATACCACCACTATCACCACCAATACCACCACCACCAATACAAATACCACCAACACCACCAATACCACCACCACCAATACCACTACTGCCACCACCAATACCACCACTACCAATACCACCACCACCAATACCAACTCCACCAATACCACCACCAATACCACCAATTCCACCACAAACACCAATACCACCACCACCAATACCAGCACGACCGCCAATACCAAAACCACCACCAATACCACCAAAACCACCACCAATACCACCACCAGCCACGGTCGGTAGTAGGAGTAACTGCAGGGCGGTGACGTGGGGAGGGGGAGGGGCATGGTGGGGGTAGTAAACTATGGATTACGGAGATTTACAGGTAAGTTAACATATAAATTAATAAAACAAATGTTGTTGCGTGCACTGCATCCCCAAATGCGATGCAGTGCACGCAACGAAATTCGTTTTATTAATTTATATGTTAACTTACCTGTAAACCTCCGTAATCCATAGTTTACTACCCCCAACCCTGCCCCTCCCCACGTCACCGCCCTGCAGTTACTCCTACTACCGACCGCGGCTGACCACCACTAATACCACCACCACCAATACCCCACCACCAATACCATCATTACTATCAATACCACCACCAAGACCACCACCACAATACAAATACCACCACAATACCAATACCACCACCAATACCAATACCACCACCACCAATAACACCACCACCAATACCAATGCCACCTCCACTAATACCACCATCGCCAATACCAGTACCACCACCACTAATAGCAATACCAATACCACCATCAATACTAATACCACCACCATCAATACCCTCCACCACCAATACCACCACCAATGCCACCAATGCCACCACCACCACCACCAATACCAGAACCACCAATACCAGAACCACAACCACCACCACCAAAGCCACCAGTACCACCACCACTACCAATACCACTACCACCACCAATACCACCACTACCACCAATACCACCACCAATACCAATACTAATACTACCACCAATACCAATACCGCCACCACCAATACCACCACCCCCAATACCAGTACCACCAGTACCAATACGACCACCACCAATGCAAATACCGCCACCACCAATACCACCACCACCACCATTACCACCAATTCCATCCCCGCTGCCACCAATACTATCACCACCAATACCAATACCACCACCACCAATACCACAAACTCAGCGCCTTTTGCTCACTAGTAATAGCAGGGGTACTGTACGAGGCCAGAGCTGCTGTCTAGACCATCCCTCCCTCCATGCCTGCCATAAAGCACAGCCCACCCAGCACCAGGAGGTGAAGCCAGGGCCCTACTACAGCTGGAGTGTTTTTTATTAGGACAAAGATAGCAATGACATTACGCAATGCCACACTGCACACTAAAATCACAGAGAGGGCAGGAAATAGCCCCTCCATCCTGCTCTTCCTCCTGAGCCGCGACTGTGTAATCACGGAACAAAAGGTGTTGGGGTGCTTTGTTAGTGTTTATAGTTCAGATCATATGTAACTCTTACTTCACACTTTGTGTCTGTGTAATTTACAATGTTTACACTTCTTCTTCACTGCACTATTTATCACTACTTTGAAGACATCGCAGGGTGGTCTCTTCCTCTGATATTCACAATCTAACAAGCGGTTGAGATGGCCATTTATACCAATGCAATAGGTCTCGCATTTACGAGAGTTTAACCTATTAGTATTGTAAATGACAATGCCTTTTATTTATGTTTTGTAAACCCAAAACATAAATAAAAGGCATTGTAATTTACAATGCCAATAGCTCAAACTTGCATGAATGTGAGACCTATTGCATTTTAAATGCTTGTTTTTTATATTAGCCTATGTCTGTGTGTTTATGTATTTCACATTTACATTTTTGGGATTTTTTGGGGGTGTTTTTGTGACTTTTTGTTTATTTCCCCTTACTTCCTTGGCTTTCTTCTTTCCTTTCCTTTTCCCTCTTTTTTGTTTCTATACCCACCCAGCGCCATGTCAGAGGCAGGGCGATTACGTTGCAGGCGGCACCGCTCCCCCAGTTTGCATCTCCGGGCTATCTTTGGTGGGGAGAAGGTGGCTGGACTGTTTTATTTCTTCTGCAGTGCCACTTTTCCCTTCATGGTGGCAGCAGGCGGCAGGCCTGGGAGCGGATATCCCCTGCGGGAGCTTCAGCTGCTATGGGGGAGGGTGCGCTGGTGCGTGCAGCGCACTAGCCAGGTTCGGTGCCCCGTCCAGCAGCTGGCGCACCGCTGAGTGGACATCCTGGACTGGGAACAGGACTTGCTAGGCGTCGAGATGCAGGTCTCAGTGAGTATTAATTATTTGTTGTGATTTTGTTCTACAATGCTAAGATTTTTTTTCTGAAAAACATGCTGCTCACACTCAGAGGTAAGTTACGTTTAGTTTATGCTGCTATTTTATTGTGTGATCCATTTCCAAGTTTCTGCTAGGCAGGTCTCAGCGCTACCTAATCTTACTCATCATTGGCACTCACTTTGACTGATTAATTAAGAAGCCATTGCAGTCTGTTCTCCTGTTACTACAGTGATATCTGTGAGTAGTTTGTTCTTTCAATGATTTTGTTTATGTAGCTCAACCAGTTCCAAGTTATGTATTTCACAGTGATGTGTAGTATGCATCTATGCATTGCACAAAAAGGGAGAATGAGTTTGTCCATCAAGGGGGTTGAAAAGTGAGAATAGAATCAAAGATCAATCACTGCAATTCATTATTTCCAAAATGAAGTTTTTCTTAAGTAAATTTAGAATAGGGATTACGGGATTAGTATGGCCAACTCAACGATAGTCGATAGACTCAAGTCAAAACTAGTACTATAGGTGATCTCTTTTAGAGAAGTACAGTGTGAGTGCATTTGCTTGTCATAAAAAATTGAGGAGATTATTAACCGAATCCCTAATCTTTTTTTTATCTTCTTCATTTCTTACATCATTCAGCAATCAAGGGCAAGAAGAGGGACGCTCAGGAGAATGGTCCGGGAGTAGCTGGTCAGCCGTCTCCGACCAACAGTGCTGCTGCTGAGGGCTCTGCTGATCCCAGTAAGTCTTAATATTTATTATTATTATTTCCCTAATGTTGGGTTTTATGATTGTTGTGGACTTAGGGTAGTATCTTGGGGTACTGGAATGTTGGTGCTGTCTACCATGAAGATAACAGCACCAACAGGCCCAAGTAAGCTAAAAATAAAATTCAAAATGTATGCTTGTTGAGAAGGCTTTCTTTTTCCTGCTTGCTCTAACACAGTTGAGTTTACGAGAGAGTGGCCATGGTCATCATGTCACCCACCCCAAAGTAGTGTGCTGCTGTCTCGTTCCTTTTTACAGTTTACCAGCAGTTTCCCATGGCAGTGCATGATGGCTGGAAAAAAAGTATGAGGTTCCACTCTCATTGCATTTGCCACCCAACACCTTGGGGTATATTTACAAGGTGATATCGCCACTAGATTGTCACCACCAATACCAAAACCACAATACAAATACCACCACAATACCACCACCAATATCACCACCACCAATAACACCACCACCAATACCAATGCCACCTCCACTAATACCACCATCACCAATACCAGTACCACCACCACTAATAGCAATACCACCATCAATACTAATACCACCACCATCAATACCCCCACCACCAATACCACCACCAATACCACCAATGCCACCATCAATACCAGGACCACCACCACCACCAATACAACCACCACCACCAAAGCCACCAGTAACACCACCACTACCAATACCACTACCACCAATACCACCACTACCACCAATACCACCACCAATACCACCACCTCCAATACCAATACTACCACCAATACCAACACCGCCACCACCAATACCACCAATAACTTTTATTGGCCTTTTAGTGACGTTCTGGTGGTGATATCTCCCCCTTATTTATTTATTTTATAAGTTTTATAAGACCCATGGTTTCAGAGCGCTTTACAACATGAAAGAATAGAGTAGTGAAAAGCACGGTATAAGAATACATGAGAACGTATGCATAACAATGAACATTTAGAGACAATACATTAGAGGGGTGAGTCATGAGGTAGCTTAGGTAGGAGAAACCGTCAGAAGACCACCAATTCTTAATAGTCTAGTTAGTAAGGAGAGTCAATTGCTTTGTCAGAGTCTTGTTCATTTGGCTTTGTCGGTAAAAGGCGGCTTTAAGCCACTTAACATGGCTTAACGCCACCTTGTAAATAAGGCCCCTTTTCACGCTTCACTTAGTGTCAAAGGGGCGTGCAATGGGTGTTGCAGTGAGCGTTCCGTCGGAACACCCATTGCTTTTTTAATCTGCCCCATATTTATAAGGAAGGGGCAGCACCAAAAACCTGGTCTTAAGATGGTGAAATTATTAATTTCTCCACCTATTTTGCTTTCTGTAGAACACATAGAAACAGCAAATAACCTTTACATATTGTTTATGTGCAGGAAGGTATCCCTTCCTGAAGAAAAACAATTGCCCCACAAGTGCAGCCACCCTTGCAAAATGGTGCAAGGGCGCCCTTGCTAGCGCTAAGCAGCCTTTTTAGTACCAGCGCTAGCGAAACGCAGGAGTGTACCGTATTTTTGAAAATATGGTGCATCCCAATGTTTAAAAAATGTCAGAGGCTTTGAGTTAACTAGAGAGCGGCCATGGTCATCATGAACAACCCCCACCCCAATGTAGGGTGCTGCTGTCTCGTTCATTTATGCAGTCTACCAGCAGTTTTCCATGAGAGTGCAACGTGGCTGGAAAAAGTAAGAGGTCCCACTGCCATTGCTTTTGCCAGCCAACACCTTGGGGCATATTTACGAGGGGATATCGCCACCAGAACGCCACTTTTAGGGACATTTCTGGTGGTGATATTTTCTTCTCCTTTTTAGAAGGTGGCGTTAAGCCCTTACGCAAGAGTAATTAGCCAACGCTATAGTTTCAGCATCATGCCAAAGCCCCCTTTTTATGTCTCGCCTGACCCAGCGCATGCGCTGGTCTGGCGAGACTTATTGAGAGGGCTCCAAAAAGTGCTACCAGGCCAGCCTAGAGCTACAGTGCATGTGCGCTTGCAGCGAATACTTTTACTTTTGCGGCCGCTTTGATGTTTGATCGCGAGCGCGATCACTTTCACGGCCGCAAGGCCGCTTGTCTTCTTTGCCTTGCTCTTCACCCAATAGCCAGCTGCTCGTGTTTTTTTTTAAGCAGATTCCAATGCTTTACTTTCATACTCATGTTTTAGCTTTCTCTCTCCTCTGCCCCAGGAACTTGATGTATTTCCTTTGTTACTCTCTCACCGTCCCCTGCACAATGAATGAACTTCCTCTTAGGCCCTCGCTATCCCTTTTACCACGTCCACTCATTTTGCATGTTCTCCCGCGTGCCCATCCATGTCTCGCTGGCTTGTTCTCATCTTTTTTCTCCCTCTCCCTTGGCCTTGCTCTTCACCCCTTTATCTCTCCATCCCTGCCTTTATCTTATGCTCGATTCTCTGTTCTCTCCTCCTACCACATCATTCTTCTCATCTGCTTCTCATCTCATCCTGCACTCTGCTCCCCCTCTTCCTTGCCCTCACCCCCAGTGATTGATGCTCGCCCCCGCCCTGCTGCTCCCTGCATGCCTCGTGCCCTCATTAGCAGTGCAGAGCAATGTAATTGTCTCTCGATAGAAGGCCTGTTTATAGGGCGGCCCGACTGCTGCTGGTGCTACTGTAAGTGGGATGTATGACGTTACTACGCACACTTTTACAACGCATGCACTTACAACGCATTTTTTACAACGCATAATCCATTACAACGCACTACACTTACAACGCATGACACTACAACGCATTTTTAAAAACTACCATTACAACGCATACCATTACAACGCATAATATTTAATTGCATTTAAGGTAAGTATTAGATAGTATAGGGGTAAAAATTACTTTTCTAACTCCAGGGGGTGCAACAGTAGGGTAAGTGTTGGATAGTATAGGGGTAAAAATTACTATTCTAACTCCAGGGGGTGCAACAGTAGGGTAAGTGTTGGATAGTATATGGGTAAAAATTACTATTCTAACTCCAGGGGGTGCAATAGTAGGGTAAGTGTTGGATAGTATAGGGGTAAAAATTACTATTCTAACTCCAGGGGGTGCAACAGTAGGGTAAGTGTTGGATAGTATAGGGGTAAAAATTACTATTCTAACTCCAGGGGGTGCAACAGTAGGGTAAGTGTTGGATAGTATAGGGGTAAAAATTACTATTCTAACTCCAGGGGGTGCAACAATAGGGTAAGTGTTGGATAGTATAGGGGTAAAAATTACTATTCTAACTCCAGGGGGTGCAACAGTAGGGTAAGTGTTGGACTATAGGGGTAAACATTACTATTCTAACTCCAGGGGGTGCAACAGTAGGGTAAGTGTTGGATAGTATAGGGGTAAAAATTGCTATTCTAACTCCAGGGGGTGCAACAGTAGGGTAAGTGTTGGATAGTATAGGGGTAAAAATTACTATTCTAACTCCAGGGGGTGCAACAGTAGGGTAAGTGTTGGATAGTATAGGGGTAAAAATTACTATTCTAACTCCAGGGGGTGCAACAGTAGGGTAAGTGTTGGATAGTGTAGTGTAATATTATGCGTTGTAATGGTAGGCGTTGTAATGGTATGCGTTGTAAAGGTATTTTTTAAAAATGCGTTGTAGTGTCATGCGTTGTAAGTGTAGTGCGTTGTAATGGATTATGCGTTGTAAAAAATGCGTTGTAAGTGTAGTGCGTTGTAACAGTTGCGTTGTAAAGGTTGTTCCCCCTGTAAGTGTATTGATTACACTGACGATGTAGTTCATCATATTCCTAGCATTGGCTGCTTAACTCCAAGCCAATAAGAGATGTAACAATTACAAATAATAATCACACTCCATTAACCGGAGTCTCTTGGTATCCTCCTTAACCTGATGCGACAGTCTTTTTCCTGAGCAGTAGATTCCCAACAAGGATTTCACACATTTAAGAGGCAGCCAGGCAAGCGCCTTTCCAAAAGCAATCTTATTTTTAAAGAACTATAATACCGTTAAAGATTTTCCAAAACTTGGTACCCCACCTTTGCTTGTCGGGTCCTGCAGGGCAGGTCTTGCTAGAACCCCTATTGCTAGGAAACCTGAATAAGCCTTTTACCCATTGGCTGGATTCTTTCAGGTTTAAGTCATCTCAGCCCCTTACTTCCCGTGAATTGTATCAATGAATGGTCTTATCCCAAACTCTGCGCGCTAGCAAGGAACCGTCCAGATTCCCTTTCTGATATTTATGGTAGAGGTTGCCAAAATGATTGTTTCCGTTTGGGGAATTGGTTTGCTTGAACAGTTTCACTAGATTGGTCCTGGCTACAAAGGTGCTCTTTGGCGGTAGCTCTTCCACCTCAATTTCACCCATCACCCCATTTCATCATGTTGCAATGTTAGAAATCTGGCTCTTTGGGATAACAGACAAGGATAGAATTTCTCATCAACAACAGGCCCTGTTTTGTAACCATGCTGAACTAAGATAGCCCAGCTTGGGGGAATCTCTACCAGTTGCAGCCATAGACTTTTCTTATTTTCTTTTTTATATCTATTTACTCCAAACATTTACTGCATTCTCAAATGTTGTGCACACACTCCCTTCCCACAAGTGTCCTTTTGTTTACAGTCTACTATATCTGCATGTAACGGTGATTAGTAGCATACAGGTAAGGGCAATATGTATTAGATACTTCCATTATCTTGGCATACATCTTTTTCTTTTGTACTGAAATGTGCAGTGGCGGCATTAGACCAGCTATTTTGATAGTGTGGGCAGCCTTCTTGCACGTACCAGTACTTAGAACTGGGAGTATTTTTTGCGGTTCACCTCAAACCGGTCTCCGCTCTAGTCTATGCCACTATTCCCTCCACTCACCTTAGTATATCCAGCCTTCCCCTCCTTTATCACCACATTCGGCTTTTTCCCTCCTCTTGGTGTCTGGTCTTGCTCCCTTCGTGCTTTTCTCTTGCCTTCATCGTCCTTTCACGGAGCTCATTGCACGCCTTATTTCCTCTTTGGGCAGCTTCTGTTTTATGTCTCGTTTCCTTGATGCCATCCTTATAATTGGACTCCTCACTTAGTGCATCCCTTGTGTGTTCTCCTCCCTGCCTTACTCTCTACGTTATTTCCGTTGGTGCCATCTTAGTTGCGCAAACTTCCTTTCCCCACGTTTGAGACACACTCCCCTCTCCATCCTTTCAACACTTTATCAACTCCCTGCATCGGTTCTTTCTTGTCTGGGCTGTTATTGAAATCCTTTCTTGCTTTCACACTTAATGTCATGTATTCTTCCGCGCCTACCTGTGTTTTCTGAGGAATCATTCTTTCTCCCCTGCCCCCATCCCTCTCCAATCCCTGACTCCAACTGACTACAGCTCCCCACCACCATGTCCTGTACAACCCACAGACTGCAGCACAGCTGTGGATCGAAGGTTCCCCACTGAATTCTGTGGTGTGCTGGTGGAGAAGCTTGTCATTTCACCAGCATTTTAGTCCCTGCCAGAAAGACACTGGCATGCAATTAGTATACAATGCATGTTCAATAACTCTAAATTGAGTAATCCTCTTTTGGGTGATTCACAGAGACCAAAGTGATGAGATCTTCAACTACTGTGATGTGCATCTAAAAGGCCCCTCAGAGTGGTGGTCGAGCTCTGTGCTGCAACTGTACGTGTTTTTAGCTGAATGCGCGCCCTGCTCTGTGGTCTGTGCCATGCCTGAAATAATTGCTCGGAACCACAGCTTTCTGCTCCGGGCTGAGTCAGCATCCATAGCCACTGGGTGCCCAGGGGCAAAATCAATTACTACAGCAGTGATTGCAGGCCACTGGCTATTTTTGACGGGATGCGCTTGTACTATACTGCCATTGACTAGGTGTTTGCGTTGAGCCCCTGGGACTGCGTTTCACTATAAAACTGTGCAGACAAAAATGTAATATTGTAGTATTTGAACATCTTCAGCTGCACAGCCGCCAATTGATGTATGGGCCACTATTGTGGGGTGTTTTAAAGCAAATTTCCCTGTCAAACTTTTTTCTAGAAGATGCTAGGTTTCCATAGGTCTATCAACCTCGTGAATAAATATATGTTTTGCTTTGGAAAGCAGGCATCTAATGCTCTCAGATGAACTCTGATACCAAGACAGTCTGAAAATACCTGGGAATTTGTTTTTGTTCGCATTGGCAGCTCTCTTTGCCTGTTGACCAGCAAATAACTTCACTTTGTCAGTTTTGAGAGATTCTTTATAAGTTATTGAGAGCCTGAAGTACTAGGTCAGGTTTGCAAGTATAGGTACAATTTTGTGGCTCCTGAGAGAAGGCTGCTGCCTTTTGAAACTTGGAAGGTTGTCGCTAGGTTCAAAGAGCATCCTGTGGTCTTTCTGTGTTTGAAACTGAGTGGGGAAGAGAGCATCATTTGGACTGATGTGTGTTTCAGTCCCCACATCCCAAATGGCCCTTTTTCCAGTCTCTTGTTTCTGGGTTTCACTGGATCATTGCTTGTTTTGCATCATTTTCATTTACTGACTCATACCTTCCACTGCTTCACATTTATTGAACTACTTAGTTCTTTTCGGTAACACTCATTAAGAGTGCATGTGTTTCCCTCTCTCTGTCTTTCACGTGTTGCTTCCACATTACCACTCCCGCTTGTTTCGTCCTCCCTCACCTCCAGCGCACTCCTCCATTGTGCAACCTCATGAAATCCTATAAATAGGATGTTTTACTATTAATTTTGATGGAGGGTCCAGTAGCTGCCGTTTGTTGCTGGGCTGCTCAGCATTTCAAAAAGCACTTGCCGTCCCACTTCCCTTTGCTTAGTCCCCACCTGCTCCTCCGTGGCTCCACCACTCTCACGGTCCTTTAAAAAAGTTTTTGTTTTAATTTGTCGGAGCTCCCAGAGACGCTATTAGCTGTAGGGCTGCTCTGCATTCTAAAATGCTCTTTCACGGTAATAAAATGTAATTTTTTTTAATTTACTGATACGAAGTGGCATCCACCAGCGCTTGGAACCGAAATAAATAAGAAATAAAACAAGAATTGGCATAGCCAATAGGTCTGGCCTTTGGGTCCTTATAAGTGTTTAACCATGCAACAGTTAATGTTGTTGCACCAAGGATATTGTGCTGCATAACTAAATACTTATAAGGTCCCAAAAGCGAGACCTATTGGCTATGCCAGTGCTTTTTTAATATGCTAAAACAGCGGTGCCCTTGTCCTGAAGAGAGGAATACTGGAATGAGGTGTTCAAATGTAAGATCCCAAAACAGAAATAGGCCCATGTCATGCATGCCCCTACAAATACTCGTGTGCACTGGGGGTCCAATGTGCCAAGGATGTGCACAGTACTCAGCCTATCCGATGACCTGTGCAAATGCGGTAGGTGGGGGCAGCATGGTCAAGAAAGAAACACAGCTTCTGACTGCTAATGACTGTGCAGAAACTGGGTGTACACACACTGTATATCCATTGACTGGCGGGCAAGTGGGCAAGGGCTTCACATACAAGCCGCTACAGAACCTCAGAGAGCCGAATGGGGTGAGTAATTATTATCCCTTGTTTCAATAGGGACAAATATAACAGTGTTGTACATTCTCTGACATGACAGGAACTACTTGCAATTTTGTGGTGCACATACACACCACTGAAGGACACACTAGGCTCTAGTCATATCTGTATGTGAACCGGAAGTGATGACAATTACAGTCCTCCACCTGAATCGTCCGTACTTTGGTGCCTGTGAAAGGATGTAAATGCATGCACATGCACATGTCGTCTGCAGATGCGCATAGACATCACCTAGGCATTCTGCAGATTTTCAGTTTTTGGTTGTTTGCATTTATTAAACTTTTCCTACATGCACTGGTAAATTTCTCGTCAATATGGCGGTCAGGCACTCATCCAGATTAGAACATTTACACCTCTCACCACTTTCAAAAGTCACCAGCCGCCACTGACCTACGATCTGAATTTTAAATCACTGAACATTGAATCACATCTGTATCTGCATTTGGACTAAAAATGCGGGTGCATACATCCCATAAGTTGTTCAACAGCACTGTTCATCAGAGGAAAGAAGATTGCCAAGCCTTCAGCTGCTGCAACCTGGACTGGGACCAAGGTCTGCCAGTCTTGCATCTAGTTGAGGGGCAACCAACAACACTTTCCTATAGCACAAACCTTGTGCCTGCCAGTATACCCTGAAAGGGGGAGGAGAGAGCTTGGAGGGAGTGGCCCCAGGGGAATCCTGGTGAGTGGATCATGTTGAACAGATTGTGAGGTACCCAGTACAGTCAGAACCAGTGTTGAAAGAGAGCCATCTACCCTCTTGTGGACTTTGTTAGCCCCCTTCGGAGGATGCTGTGAAGTTGCAGGCCATAGCTTAGTACAACTGACACTGTTGGGACCATCGCCCATGTGTGT
Organism: Triturus cristatus; assembly: GCF_964204655.1. NCBI lineage: Eukaryota > Metazoa > Chordata > Amphibia > Caudata > Salamandridae > Triturus > Triturus cristatus. Next base: position 33,524,519 of record NC_140590.1, on the reverse strand, counting down.
GACCGCAGTATGCCAGGAGGGTGCCAGTGATACTTTTGTGGCCGTCACCCATTGCAACTGACATAATTGGGGCTGTCTTCTTTGTCTGTGACCCTCGTATGCCAGGAGGGCACTAGGCTTGTTGGAAGTGTTGGCTTGCCCTTGTTGGGGGAGCCCTCACAACTGGCAGAGGGACTGGGACGCAAGGTCAGAAGCTGTGCTGCAGTACCGGCACTCCCCCTTCACCTTACCAGGACGAACTGCAAAGGGGAAGCAGGTGCACCTGGATGTCATCACCAAATGCGACCACCTGAGCGTGCCACCCCGCCAACCGAGGGTTGAGTGCGGTGCAGTTTGCTTGTCGCTGGAGCTCTGTGGGATCTTTGAGACTTCAGCTGCTGTGTCCTCAAAGTCCTTGTACTCCTCTACCCACGCCACCACTGAGAGTCAAGTGTTGAAGAGTTAGCACTTGGCTCAGTTACTCCGGGCCTATAGTAAGTTGGGTCTCCGGACAGCAGGTGTAGAAGGCCATAACCTCCTCAATTGGGCCCCGTATCCCTGCTTGCCTGAGGCCCTCTGAACGGGGTTCTGACAACAGGTCTTACATTCTGATGTGTTATAGTGCTATCATATCATACTGATTAAACATATTTCAAAAACCTAAAAAGCAGAGCTCAATCAGATTACAAATCTCACAAGCACAAGTCCAAAACAGTAGAGACGCTGCTAAACTTACTCACATCCATCAGACTTGAGACAACAAACCTACCCCAAACATACACATAGTTCACAGTTTCAAGCCTAAGACAGCTGAGCTACCTTTCTGTTTAAACCAATCTCAGAGGACACCAGTGCCGTACCTCAGCTTTAAAAGACTAAGGCCTCAAGCAGCAACGCTATCTCTCAAGGTACTTGTAAGAAATTAGATTATTGGTTGAGGGGATGAAACACTTCTCAGGCATCAACCACAATTCTTCTCAGGATGAAGTCACAAGAAAACCCTAAATTAACCTGGGCTCACCCCTTAGTTTGTTTGGCACAGAGTAGTCAGGATTTACTTAGAGTCAATGTGCAAAGTATTTGTTCAGCTTCCAACAGTAACACAGTTGGAGCACACCACAAAAGAAGCCCACAATAGAGTTAGGAAAATAAAGTAGGTTTTAATAAATAAAACAAGACAAATACAACAAACAACAAAAATCCAATAAGTAGAACGAGAGATATTAATTTAAAAATATTTTAGTAAAAATAGTGCCTACAAAGCTTAAAATACCAATTGGGGATAGCTGGTTGTGCCGGAACAGGCCACAGTTACAAGTGCAGGCCAAGCATGATGGAGAGTGGGCCGGCTACAGAGACCAAATTAGGTCCGCTGAACAAAGTACCAACAATCTTGATTTGGGGAGCATTTAGAGGCTCCATGTTGAAAATGCATCATGCAGCCAAAGCGATGCTTTGGTTCTGAGATGCGGCTAAACTGCGTGTGACGTTCTGTTGCATCATCATTGAGGATCCCACTGAAGCAGGATTGCGTTGCAAAGTCCAAAGATGTGAGGCTGCAATGCGGAGTCCGGTGTAATCAATGAGGGATGCGCGGGCCTATGCAAAGGATGTGTTGCACAGCGGTGGTTCCAAAGGTGATGCGGGTTGCAACAGCGATGCAGGTCTTTGCGACAGTTCCAATCCATGCAGCACTGGAGATCTGCTCATTCTGCTTGGGTTTGCACCACGCAGACAAGGAGATGCATTGGTTTAACTGGATCCACAGAGGCCGGCAAAGCAATTTAAGCCCACTTCTAAGTGTCCAGGACTGGAGTGGCACCACTTAAGAGGGTAGACTCACAGATAATTGCGTCCAGGTGCAGATGCAAGGTTGTTGGAAATCTGTTATGTCCCTGAGGCTTCAGATCATGATGCCAGCCAACTAGCCCTTGAAGTTGTTTTGGGTTTAAGGGAGAAAGGTCCAGTCTTTCTCACTCAGGCAAGAGGGCAGCAGGTCAGCACATCCAACAGAGTGCAGTCCAGCAGAGAGGCAGTACTTCAGCAGCACAGCAGTCCTTCCTGGCAGAATATCCACATGTCCAGAAGTGTACTGAGGTGGTGGTGTATGAGGTCCAGTTGTGCCTTTTAAGTGGTGGAGAAGCTTCTAGATGCCTTCCTCTGAAGGCCTTGGGCATCCAGCCTCTCCTGCCCTGGCTCCAGAATAACTACAGGGGGTATTCAGACATTTCTGTGAAGGTAGGATACATCCCATTCAGGTGTAAGTGGGCTGTGCCCAGCTCCTCCCTCCCATCCTGCCAGTGATGGCCCATCCAGGCACACCTAGAGGAATACACAAAAGCCCAAATGTCAGCTACACCCAGTCATGTGACCACAGAGAGGCTACAGGCACTAAATGGTTAAGGCAGGAAAGTGACAAATTTCTAAAAGTGGCATTTTCAGAATTACTATTTAAAATCTGACTTCACCAAACTTCAGGATTTAAAAATGAGACACCAAAGATGAATGGGCCACCTCTTCCCATTTGGAAATTACACATAGAACATGTGATAAGGCTAATCCTTTTGGAGAATGTTAGACCTGATACTCTTGAGGTAGTGATTCCCTAAACGTTTTGCTTTTCCTCATGGGTTTTGCTGATTCTGTTTTTGTGGCCATAGGACTCTGGGCACTTTCCCACTGTTATGCAGTGTGAAAGTGTGCACACCCTTCCTGCATATATTAGGAACGGGTGCTTGCCTGATGTTTTTAAGAATATCTCAAACCTGCCATTGTAGGCCTGTGTGTACGCATTTGCACTTATGCTCCAGTTGGCCTTTCTAAATCAGTGGCCAATGGTGAGGGTGCCTTTCGCTAACACTAGAGCACCCCTAAAGTAGGCCCTGGGGGTGGAACAAGTGATAGGTGGAAGGCAGGGCAGGTACACATGTGTGTTGCGTGCCCAGGTAGTGAAGAACCCCCTTGTGTGCTTTCACTACCTAAGAGGATTGCTCTCCCCATAGGTTAACATGGGGGAATGGCTGAAAGTACTTTAAGCTGCAGTAGTGGCTTACAGTGGAACAGCCTCATGTTGTTTACTATAATTGGACTCACAATGACAAACCTTCTCCCGTGGTAAAGGTGGATTTGTCATTAATAGCTTAGAAATGCTACTTCTAGAAAGTGGGCATTTTTATGAGCTAAACTCTTTTGTGCTGTTTAGTTTGACTCCAGTCAACACTGGAGGCTGGGGTAGCACATCTGTGAATTCCCCAGCGACCGCTATAAACATTGGTGATGCAACTGGAATGACAGACCTCTGCCATTTGAGGGCCTGGCTGGATAGATTGTGGGAAGAGGTTTTGACACTTGGCCTCTGGAGCCAGATCGTGGCCCCACTAAAGATTAAGATCTGCATTCCAAGGCCTCATGGCAGACTGGACTGAAATTTAGTGGAGACATTGGTGGTACAAAGGGGAACCATATGAACCCCTAACTTCAAAGCCACACTACAGTATAACTACAGGCTCCATACCTCAGCAGGGCAGAGATACAATTGTGGGGATTTGGGACCAGACATCCCGGGAGTAGACTGCCATTGGAAGGGACTGTGCACCCTGCCTGAATAGTAGCTGTCCTGGGCTGAGTACCTGCTGCTACATGGTAACCTGGAGTGTGCTCCCCCCAAGGCTTGTTGGCTTGCCCCCTGTCCTTTGTGGAAGTCTCAGGGACATCAAAGACCTCCCATAAGGGACCTACACCATCTACATGTTTCACCTGGAAATTGGTGCCCTCTCAAGCGCCTACTTCATCTGCTGGATCTTGACTGCAGCTTGGTGTGAGCATGGGACTGAGTATTGTGTCTGGAGCCCAGATTGCCTTCTCTGAACCCCCAAACTGCACCCACATCTAAGGAGTGTGGCCCCTGAATCGTGGGGCCTCAGCACGCACAAGTGTCTCATTGGTGGTGATCACATTCACTGGTTGCTGGACTCAGCCTGGCTCATCCGTAGTAGTGCATCATTGTACCTTGTGCAGTAGTATTGAACTTGCGACTGTGTGTGTTGGACCAGATTGTTTGGTGATACTCGTATCATTGTGCACCAGACTTGTGACTCATTCCAGGGAGGTACAACAAACCAGACCGTGGGTTTATTGTAACTGGATTGTGTGGTGCAACTTGTATCATCGTGCACCAGACATTGTGCCTCATTTCCAGGGAAGTATAGTGAACCCAATCGTGAATTGATTGGGACCGGATTGTCTGGTATGACCCGTGTCATCATGCACCAGACGTGCCTCATTTTCAGAGAGGTATGTAGAACCCGACTTGCGGTTCATTGTGAATAGATTGTATGGTGCGACTCGGATCAACGCTCTCCAGATGTTGTGTATCAATTTCCATGCAACTCCATTCACCGAGTGTCCCGTCTTGGCCTCAGTTTGGTGAATCAACTGCCCTCTCCCCACCCGGCCTGATGACTTTGTGTTGCCAGGTAGTATTGACCGGATCGGGCTTGGGTGGTGAGAGTAAGTGACAAGGCTGAGAAGCACTTCTGAGAGTGATCGGAGGTGGGTCAAGAGACTGCGTGACCCTCCCCCCCACGCTTTGCAGGACTGGGCTGGCGCCCGAAGCCGAATTGAAGGACCACTTGAACTGCGACAGACTATAAATCGTTGCTGCTACACATAAAGTGGGTGAACTTCCTGAGTGGTGGCCAACCCCCCATTTGTTGACTGTTGATGGTTACCCTCATAACTTATTCCGGTCTTTTCCCTGGGCCCCTGACTAAGTATAACTCCGGCCTTAAACCGGTATAATAAGGGGTGGGGGTTTTGACACTAACCTGTGTTCCGAGTAGCGAGGGGGTAACTGAGAGGTGTGGGAAGGATTGTGCCATGTGGTCTGCATTCATATTATCAACTGACCTGACAGATATCATTTGCACCATGTTACGGTGCTGAGTGTGTGTGTGTGTGTGTGTGTGTGTGTGTACGAGTATGCTTCATACAGACTTGCCAATATCCTTTGCACCATGTTACAGTGCTGTGTGAGTGTGGGAGAGTGTGCTGCATGAGAACAGCCTGCTAATAGATGCACAGCGCAGTGAAGTTATTTTACTTGTCTTAGGGTATACATCTCTTAGGCTCTGAATTAAAACGGTAAAACTATTCCTCATGATACACATTTCCCAGGCTCAGGATTCACATAATAAAACTGTCACTCAGGGAATACATCTCTCAGGCTCAAGACTCACACAAGGATCAGGGCTGGCAGCTTATTTATAATTTCATCTGACCCAACACAAATGCCTCACTTAAAGGGTCATCAGCCTTCCTATTATTCGAATCTCGTCATGGTTGCGAGCAACTTGGAGCTTAACATGAAACGAAGAGAATCAGCGTGCCACTTCTCAATATTGGTTAAATAGGTAATCTGTGATACGTAGGCAGTTTTTTGTTTTTCTCAATATGGTAAGAGTGCCAGATGTATCTGTCCATATCATCAATTACATTGATAACCATTTATGGAGCATTTACTAAAAAGTTTTTATTACTACCCAAAGTGTCCTTGTTTATCAATCTGAGAAATAAGGCAAGTGTGAGGACGAAATTGCAAATTTCTAAAGGTATGGCTTGTTGTTTGCATGTAGCGCCGTGATGCCAATTTATAATTCCCTAAGGTATATAAGAAAGAATTGTAACTTGTTAACCAATGTAATGATCTTTGCAACAGAAGCAGTAACCCACTAAGCTAGCTACATCAAATACAAACTAGTCATCTTCATGTGATACAGAGTTTACAGCACGCACTTTAACCCTCTGCGCTATCTTGTGATGAGTTAAACCAGTGACTCGACCGCACATGGTTGTCTCAAGGAAGTGCATTAACTATTACAGTTATCTCACCATCACCCTCTGGAATTTGCCCTCGTAAGATATTTTAGAATGCAATCTAATCGTGTCCAATGACAAAATGAGAAAGATTTATGCTCTTATTGTTGTCAGATTCCTCAGGAGCAGAGGGACTCATTTATGGGATTTGGCATGCCCTAGGTCAAAGTGAAGAGGCAGGAATGCACTGAATGTATCCAATACAGCGCATTGCTGTCCCTTCCTCCAGCACTAGCGCCGTTTTGGCAGCCTAGCGCCAACGCAGGCCCCCTCGCACCATGTGCAAGGGTGCCTGTGTTGTCAGCAGGATTGTCCGGTTGGCAGGATTGTTTAAGTACAGTAAGGGACACCTTCGTGCACAAAAACAATCCACTGATGCGTGTTCCTCTGTCTGTGTGTGCGTCAAAGCATGTGGGGAAGCGTCAAAATCCATGGGTGTTGCATGAGAACACCCACTGCCATGCCCATGGAACACCCCCCGCCGTGTGCAGAGTAATGCGACACAGCGATATGCGCTGCTTTGGCTTACTCCATATCTATGAGGTCATTCAAAGCCACGCAAAGTGGCTTTGCGTGGTCTCATAAATATGTGGTGGTTTGCCCCACGGGAACGTCACAAAAAGTGACACTACGGTAGCACAAGGGGCTCATAAATATGCCCTGTATTGTGTACGTTGACTGTCAGACTGCGCTACGCATGAACCCCCCCTTTGTGCAGCCACTTGTTGCCCCAGTTTATGGGATCATGGAGTGAATGTTCCCTTCTCAGTGCTGTCCCTACCTAGTGTTGCCCTATGGTGGAGTTGGTCTGCTTTGCACAGTTTGAGGGTTGCTAACCCCATGCGGTGAGTTCCTAGGTGCACTGGTGTAGATGTGGGACTTTGACCTCTGTGCCCACCTAAAGCTGCTGACCATGCTCTGTACCAGGACCACAGCTTGCCCGTTCCTGGCCTGGAGCACAGCATGGGGGTAGGCGAGGCAAGGCACGTGCAGCTGCGCGTTATCTGCTCCCGGAACCGGATGTGCGGGAGAGCGGAAGAAACCCTTAGACAGTGGTTAATTGTCCGTATCAAGACTGTAAGTAGCGATCACTAAACTCTGCACGAGGACTCATTACAAAGGGACTTAGAGTTCGACGGAGTGGATACTCTGTCACAAAGGCGGAGGATGTCCCGTTCGCTGTGTTACAAGTGCATTATATTCAATGGTATTTGTAATACAGGGGACTGGATATTCACCATGTTTTGAAATATCCCATCCTACAAACTGTAAATAAGGTCCAATATCTTATATAAGGGTCAGCAGATGGTTCTTAACTGGACATCGTATCAGTCCTGCCTAGCGCAGCAGTCCAGCAGCTGTCCGGAGAGCAACTAAGGCATTGTAAAGTGATGGCTCGGGATGCTTACGCCAGCCGCAGATCTGCAGGAGGTAGCCGTTGATGGCAGAGTGAGAGATGGTCATTGTCTCATGTTTATAGGGCCTCACGTCTGGAGAAGGGAGGCTTTGAGGGAAGTTTGAAGATGCCCCTTGGGGCCGTCATTTCAGAGCCTCATACCTGGAGCAGGTATGGTTTGAGGCCAGATCAGGAGATTTTCATGGCAGGAGGTGACCTCTGCAAGACCCATCTGAGTTGAAGTGCTCGTTTTCAGGACTGGCCTTGAGACAACGTTAGCTGTCTTGCATGTCTCGTGTAGTCCATGAATAAAAAAGTACATATATGCATACACAGAGGCACAAAGGGTCAGCTCTCTGCATCCATTGGTTAGTTCAACTGTTATTCATTTTGCCTGACCACAGCACTGGGTCATGGGTGAGGCCACGTCAGCCAATGGCGGCGTTCACCGTGAGTGACAGCATAACACCTAATCTGAGTGACCTTTAGAGTCAGGACTGGAGGGCCAATACTTTTGCTGGAGCAGAGTTTTCTGTTAGAAAATTCTGGGGCTTTTGAAGCTCTGGCATGTCCATGCGTCATATTAATAATTAATAATTAATAACTAATTATTTGTCTTGTGCAAGTGAGTCGAATTAACCAATCTGTTTGTTCTAACACAAGAGAAGGTTACACAAGGGTTAGCTTATTCTTTGTATTTACAAATAACGTGCAAGTTTTCCATGTTTAAATGTTGCTGTGTGCTATTTATTTTAAGCACATAATGCTGTCTGAATTAATGCTCTGTATGTCGCAAAGCTAGATAAATGCATACACATAAGGGTATTAGTGGGGTTAACACTGTCTAATCATTATGATGTAGTAATCTTTATTTTGTCTCTTTAATTAAAGATGGTCTATTGTGGCCTATGGAGGCCTTTATGAAAATAACTGAGAATAATTTGAAGCCTGGCTGAGCTGTGGTTCAGGCGAAGCAAAATCTATGGTGTATCAAGGGAGACCCCTGCTGGAGCTCAGTTAACAGAAAAACTGACGGTAGTCCTTATAAGGAAATTTCCGGGAGGACATCAGCAAGTTTGGAGGATCTCCAAAAGAAATGTTCGTCCTTGGGAAACAATGAGCCTAAGAGAGAACTCTGTGCAAAGGCTGGTTTGTCGGAGGAAGCGAATTTGAACAGTTGCAAAACTTGATTCTTTTTCCGAGGATTTCATATTATGACTTTTCTTGAGCGGAGATTTCAGGATGTAGTCAAGATACATCCCATCCTTCTTGTTCTACTTGGTGATACAATTTATGCATGTGGGTTTTCATTGTATTTTATAGTATAAAATGTTAGCTTAGGGAGGGCTCTCCCCACTCTTTCTTTCGTCGCCTTGCTGCGTGAACTTGCGTTGCAGATGACCGATGCTGAGGACTCTATCCTGAAAAGACTTTTCAAGAGACTGGTCCTGACCCGTTCTGACACTAGTTAGAATAGGTAACTATGAGAAATGATTTATTCTGATTTCATTCTGACTAATTTTAGATAAAGCAATATAACTTTCGAACATGGTGTTGGTTGTTTCTTTCCTTGTTGTTTATTGAACTATTATTGATTATTGTTTATAGATTGTTTATGTTATGTTGGACAGCCACTAAAACTGGTCCTATCGCCTAGATATAGATGCAGGGTGTTTAGGAGTTTTCTTCCCACAGGTTTGCTGCTGATAGAGTATCGGAGCATATGTAAGTGAAATGGGCCCTAGTGTATGATGAATGTATGTGCGTGTAACTGTAGAGATTACTCTATCTGTGGTAGTGGGCATATATCTAATGCCCTGATCTGTATCAGTTTCTCTGGTAGCAGAGGATGGTTTTAGATGGTTGTCTTGATCTGATAAGATAAGATAAGATTGCTTGTAAACTAGCTTATTGATTATTGATTTATTTTGATGTTTTTGGTATATGTACTAATACTAAATGTTGGAGTCGTAATGTTGAGTTAAATGTAGTGCTTCTGGAACTTGGAAGCTGGAAACAGTTCCGTAGTAGGGCAGAGGAAGGTGTATATGCTGCTCTCGGGAAAGACGGGATTGTAGGAATTACGTGTGACAATTGAAGTTGCGCGTTCGTTCATTGTCTGGGTTCGGAATCAGTGACATTGTATGTTACTATTAGAAATTTTCTGGTATATAAGGAGTGTGTATCGTAGTGAAGGTTTTCTATGAAACTCTGGTCTTAAGTCCCAGGGATCCGTAAGGATTGCCGTTAAAGCTTATTGCGGGAGGAGTAATAGGTATTCTCTGAGCTTGTTTGCAGAACTGGGCAGAGGTAAGCTGCTTAGTTGTTGTGAGTTATAATTCTGTGCAGAGGCAGATTGTGCGCTGTTCTCAAAAAGCAGGATTCTGTGTGTATGTACTATTTTTTCTCTCGTATGATTGTGCGTGAATGCATATACATTTATTGATTGTAGAACTCTTTTGGATACGTCCTAGAGGAAACAGTTAGGAGATGTATGTAAAATTGTTGACTCTTGAGAAATAGACTCTCTTTACTATTCTGTGGTTAGCGAAGCAGACAATGGAAATGTTTTAGTGTGGTGACTAACAGATTTTGTAGAAATTTTGACACACGAAGTCTACTGAGAGTTTTTGTAAAGGAGGGGTAGACAAGTGACAGAGACGGGAGACAGAGACTGCAGCGGCTGCTGACGTCAGGAGGTTCGCGCACTGATTGGATAGTGACTCAGAGAAGGGTTCGCGCTAGGATTGGTGCGTTAGTGTGAGTCGCGCAGAGATTGGAAGAGCTGCTTAGTGACGTAGACGTCCCAGGACTGGTGCGTTAACAAGAATTAAGTTTGCAAATCTTTAAAAGTAGAGAGTTTAATAAGAATTAGCTAAAATGTATTATCAAGAGGAGAAAAAGAAAAAGACGTTCTTTGGAAAGGTTAAGAAATGGTTTAGTAAGGATAAAGAGGTTAAGACAAGAGAGGGTGAGTTACTGCCTCCAGCGAAAACACCTGCATCCTTCATGGTTGCAAAATATGGATTACATACTTGTGTATGGTTACAGAATTGGGTTAGGTATACTAAAGAAGATGGTGTTCTAGCATTTCCAGAACATGGTTCATTTAATCTGGCCGTGTTGAGAAATTTACGGGAAAAGATGGCACATCTGGACCCAAAGCCGAGACCTACACAGTTTGAGGCTTTAGTGGAATGGGAAGAAGAAGTTCATGACAGAGAAAAGCAAAGGTCTGGAGGGTATTACAGGTATATGTTTGGGAGGAGACATGATCGTGAGACACATCAGGATAGAATGAAAAGATGGCGGGATGCTACCATGTCAGATGGATTATATCCTATGAGAACAGTTGAAGCTTCTGCTCCTTCAGAAGAAAGGGTTTCTGAGACAGAAAGGAGAAGGTATGGAGAATATGAAGATGAAGTTTTAAATGACATGATGTACAAGAGACCACCTCCATATAGATCAGAATCAGAAGAGAGTACACCAGTTGTTTCTCCAATAAGAGATACAGTTGAGAAAGAAAAAATGACACCTGAATCAAGAAATAGTGATTCTTTAAGAGAGGAAAATGCCAGGAATGCCAGACAATTAGCAAAGACGACAACAGAACTGACTGAGAAAATTAGAGAGTTGACGATGAACATGGAAGCTGTGACAGTGCCAGTTACTATAGGTCTGATAATTCCTATGATTGACGGACAAAGAGCAGGTGAAAATGGGCTGGTAGTTCCATATTTCCCGAGTAATACAGCTGGTCCTTCAGGAGAATCAGGTAAAAGAACAGGGAGAAATGACTTGAGACAAACAAGACATGACACAAGTAGTGAATTAATGGAAGTTAGTGATTCCAGTAGTTCAGGAATGCCAATTTTAGAACCACAAAGAAAAGGGGTTCCAGTGAGACAGACAACAGAAATAACAGTAAAAGACTTAAACGACTGGATGAAAGTTCTTCAGAAAAAAGACAAAGATCCACCAATTATTGATGTGGGTAAATTACGTATAGAATTAGAAGAGCTTGTGACAGGAACAATCCCGACAGAAATTTTGAAGAGTCACCATGATGGTGAATTATTGTTTATGTGCAAGAGCATAACATGGAGAGCGAGAAATACACATGATAGACTGAGAGCGATAGCAAATGAGCAGGGAGTTGACATTGATAAAGTAAAGGCTTTGCAGAAAACGTACAGGATGGATTTCACAGAGAAAGATATAGAAAATTTGAATAATTCTGGTAGAACAGGACAGATTAAAGAAATGGTGGCATTATTGCGTAGATGGGGTGATGTAGAAAAGTGGAAGGATAGGTGGTATAAAAAGAGAGATGAATCTGAAGATAGAACAACTTATTCAGCATTTCCAGTGAGAGAAAAAGAGAAACCAGTGGAACAGTTTCCCATGAGAGAAATACCTGGAGGAGGATATGTGCATGTTCCTTGGACCAGACAGGATATTTTATCATTTACAAATGATTTCCCTCGATTGAGAGAAAAGCCCGTCGAGTGGTATAGGCAGGTAGACAGGTTTGTGAAATTGTCAAAAGTGCTGTGGGTTGACCTGAATAGTTTGTTTGATATAATTGTTCCAGGAGACTTGTGGACTGAGTGTAAAATAGTTGTGAGTTGGCCTAGTGAGGAATATCCAAGAGATCCGAGAACAGGGGCACCAGATCCAGAAGTGATGAGGAAGTATGATCAGGTGATGGTATACCTGAAGAGTAAAGTTCCTCCAAAAGAGACAGACTGGGTTAAGATAGATCGAACACAACAGGAAGCAAAAGAATCAGTTCATGCTTTTTACGAAAGGTTGATACTGGCTTTTAAACAATTCAGTGGAGATGAACACCTGGGTGACAAAGATCTGAGTCATTTTGTATACAGATTTGTATATGGTCTTAGACCTGAAATTGGTGAGAGAATTCGTGAAAACACAGTGGATTGGCAGAGTAAGAAAGTGGATGAGATTCTGAGACATGCAAAATATTTCAGTGATGAAATTGAAGCAAAGCAAAGAAAGCTGAAGGAAAAAGCAATGTGGGCACAGGTGAAAGTTGCAGAGAGACAGGAAGCACAGTTGGTGGAACAGGCAAATAATCCAGGAAATAATACAGGGAATAGACCGAGATTTACAGGAAAAGGAAGAGGAAGTTTTGAGGAAGCGAAGAAAAAGTTCCCATGTCACAACTGTGGCCAACTGGGACACTGGAGGTCTGAATGTCCTAATCCACCATTAAATGAGGGTAAATTATTGAATCAACAGGTGCAGAATGAAGGGAATAACCAGCAGCAACAACAACAACAGCAGAAAGTTGTGAGACAGCAGCAAAATCAAGAGCCAAAACCACCTTTACCGCAGAATAGAGGGGTACAAAAGTACAGTCAGGATTCGGGATTCTTCAATGATGAGCAGGTAAACAAACAAAGACGTACTAACAAGGTACAGCAGTACTTGTTAAAGAGTGAAGGGAGTGAGTCTGAAGGTGATTACTGACGGTGCCGAGGAGAGGAAGAAGAGTGCATACTTGGTGCAACTCTAGAAATAGACCAGGCAGGACCATTTGTAGATGGGAAAATAAATGAAGAAGGTGTTACTTTTTTAGTAGACACAGGTGCGACAAGATCAACTGTCAGGTCAACAGATGTTAGAAATCTTCCTCTCTCGGATGAAGCAATCCAAGTAGTTGGTGTAGCCAATACACAGATCAGAACACGTCTTACTGAACCAGTGAAAGTACAGATAGGGAAATTCTCAGACATGCACAGATTTATAGTCTGTGACACCAGTCCAGTGAACCTGTTAGGTAGGGACCTATTGTGCAAGATGAACTGCACGATTTTCTGTACACCAGATGGAATAGCTTTTGAGACACCAGATGATGATGTTTTCTATCGAATGACTTTAGAGAATAGAGAAAGTGAGTTAATTGGTACATTTCCAGTGTTCAATCCGGAGGATCTGCCTCAAGTATTAAGAGACACAGTGAAAAGAGCAGTTTGGGATTTTACAGGAGAGGATGTGGGATTGATGAATAATGTAGATCCAGTAAAAGTTGCAGTGAAAGAGGGAATTGCATATCCTAACATTCCTCAGTACAAAATGACACCAGAAATAATTGAAGGGATAACTCCTATAATTGAGAAAATGATTCAGCAAGGAGTCCTGAGAGAACTATTGAGTAGTCCGTGTAATTCACCGATAATGGGACTGAAAAAGCCTAATGGTAAGTTCAGGATCGTACAGGACCTGAGAAAGGTTAATCAGATTGTGGTGGCATGTTGTCCCATCGTGCCAAATCCATCAGTGATTCTGTATCAAATTCCACATGATGCTGAGTGGTACACAGTGATTGATTTGTGTCATGCATTCTTTTCAATTCCATTGCATCATGACAGTCAGCCGATTTTTGCATTTAGGTTTGGCCAGCGTATTTTAGCATGGTGTCGTATCCCACAGGGGTATACGGAGAGTCCTTCGATATTCAATCAGTTATTAAAAAGATCGTTGGAAAGTCTGATCATGCCTGAAAGCTCAGTGCTAGTGCAATACATTGATGACCTGCTTGTGGCATCAAAGACACGTGAAGCTTGTGAAGTGGATACCATAGCTTTATTGAATCATCTGGCAGATGGAGGGTTAAAGGTATCCCCAGCCAAATTGCAGTTTTGTGAAAAAGAGGTGCATTATCTTGGACATAATATTGAGAAAGGTCTGAGAAAAGTGACTACTGACAGGATTAAAATAATCAGAGAAATGAAAGCTCCAAAAACTCAGAGAGAAGTGAGAATGTTCCTGGGTATGGTGGGATATTGTCGTCAGTGGATAATTAATTTTTCCCTGATAGCAAAGCCATTGATTAAATTGACAAAAAGTGACATGACAGATCCGTTGGATCTAGATGCAGAACAATTGGCAGCATTTGAAGAGCTTAAAACAAAAATGTGTGAAGCTCCAGCTCTGGGTATGCCAGACTATGAAAAAGAGTTTGAACTGTACTGCAGCGAGAGAAATGGATGTGCACTTTCAGTGTTAATCCAGAAACATGGGCAATTGAGAAGGCCTATTGCATACTTCTCATCGACACTTGACCCTGTAGCTGTGGGTTTACCAGGTTGTCTAAAATCTGTGGCTGCAACATGCAGAAGCCTGGAGCAAAGTGAGGGGATCATAATGGGATATCCTGTAAGGGTATTCGTACCTCACAATGTGGCAATTCTTTTGACAAGAAGCAGAACTCAGCATATGTCAAATAGTAGGCTGACTAAGTATGAGAAAGTGATATTGGGAGCATCGAATGTGACTCTTGAAAGATGTACAAATGTGAATCCAGCGACACTCTTGCCAGACATTGAGAATGTGGGTATAAAAATGGAAGATGATCATGATTGTTTGGATGTACTGGAATACTGTACGAAACCAAGACCAGACATCAAGGATGTTCCTTTGCCTGAGAATGATCATGTGCTGTTTGTGGATGGATCATGCCTGAGAAATGATAATGGTGTGCTATGTGCAGCATATGCAGTGTGCAAAGTTTCAGAGGTTATGGAAGCATCACCGTTGAAAGGAGTGAAATCTGCGCAAGTTGCTGAATTGGTGGCATTGACAAGAGCTTGTGAGATTGGGAAAGATTTGAGAACAACTGTGTTGACTGATAGTCAGTATGGGTTTGGAGTGGTGCATGATTTTGGCCAATTGTGGCTACAGAGAGGTTTCTTGACATCGAGTGGAACTCCAATAAAGAATGCTGAGCTGATTGGAAAATTGCTTGAGGCGATACAGCTGCCTAAGGAGTTAGCAGTTGTAAAATGTGTAGCACATGTTTCAGGAGAAGATTTTATCACTGTTGGCAATAGGTATGCTAACGATGTGGCGCAGTATTGTGCCAAAACAAACCAATCAATTAACAGGGACAGGATGGAGGAAATGTCTTTTCTTTCTGTGATGTTTACTAATGTCCTAGAAACATGGGATGAAGTGAAACAGTTACAAGATGAGGCAGGAGAGGAAGAAAAACAAGATTGGGTTAAGGCAGGATGTGCTCCAAGAGAAACAGACCATGTTTGGGTTTACAGAGATGGCAGATCAGGGCATTAGATATATGCCCACTACCACAGATAGAGTAATCTCTACAGTTACACGCACATACATTCATCATACACTAGGGCCCATTTCACTTACATATGCTCCGATACTCTATCAGCAGCAAACCTGTGGGAAGAAAACTCCTAAACACCCTGCATCTATATCTAGGCGATAGGACCAGTTTTAGTGGCTGTCCAACATAACATAAACAATCTATAAACAATAATCAATAATAGTTCAATAAACAACAAGGAAAGAAACAACCAACACCATGTTCGAAAGTTATATTGCTTTATCTAAAATTAGTCAGAATGAAATCAGAATAAATCATTTCTCATAGTTACCTATTCTAACTAGTGTCAGAACGGGTCAGGACCAGTCTCTTGAAAAGTCTTTTCAGGATAGAGTCCTCAGCATCGGTCATCTGCAACGCAAGTTCACGCAGCAAGGCGACGAAAGAAAGAGTGGGGAGAGCCCTCCCTAAGCTAACATTTTATACTATAAAATACAATGAAAACCCACATGCATAAATTGTATCACCAAGTAGAACAAGAAGGATGGGATGTATCTTGACTACATCCTGAAATCTCCGCTCAAGAAAAGTCATAATATGAAATCCTCGGAAAAAGAATCAAGTTTTGCAACTGTTCAAATTCGCTTCCTCCGACAAACCAGCCTTTGCACAGAGTTCTCTCTTAGGCTCATTGTTTCCCAAGGACGAACATTTCTTTTGGAGATCCTCCAAACTTGCTGATGTCCTCCCGGAAATTTCCTTATAAGGACTACCGTCAGTTTTTCTGTTAACTGAGCTCCAGCAGGGGTCTCCCTTGATACACCATAGATTTTGCTTCGCCTGAACCACAGCTCAGCCAGGCTTCAAATTATTCTCAGTTATTTTCATAAAGGCCTCCATAGGCCACAATAGACCATCTTTAATTAAAGAGACAAAATAAAGATTACTACATCATAATGATTAGACAGTGTTAACCCCACTAATACCCTTATGTGTATGCATTTATCTAGCTTTGCGACATACAGAGCATTAATTCAGACAGCATTATGTGCTTAAAATAAATAGCACACAGCAACATTTAAACATGGAAAACTTGCACGTTATTTGTAAATACAAAGAATAAGCTAACCCTTGTGTAACCTTCTCTTGTGTTAGAACAAACAGATTGGTTAATTCGACTCACTTGCACAAGACAAATAATTAGTTATTAATTATTAATTATTAATATGACGCATGGACATGCCAGAGCTTCAAAAGCCCCAGAATTTTCTAACAGAAAACTCTGCTCCAGCAATCCCCCCTTTGGTGATTTTATCACCAAATAAACCCAAAAAAAAAATTTGTGAAAATTTAGTCCCATTTTAGGAGAAATCAGAAATGTCTTTTCCCCTTACACAACATTAAACACCAGTCTCTCTTTCATCATCTCTCTTAGTCTCTAAATAAACACTCTCCCTCAATTCTTCTAATTCAATTTCTTCTGGTTCTCTTTTCGAATTTTTCAAATTCTTATTTTTCTTTTTATTTTCCAAAATTTTCTCTTTCCCTCTCCTGTTTTTATAACACACACACACTAATCTCAGTATCAATACAGCAACAATTATACAACACAAAGGAAACAATATCCTACCTACAATAGTACTACCTATTTTAGTAATAAAATCCTTAACAGCCATCATCTTATTAGCTAGTTTAGTCCATACACTCCCAGTTTCAAGTGGTACTAAATCTTCATGCAAATCAGTAATATTTTTGATATAGACCTTCAGGTCTCTGCTTTCATCAGGAATGTAAGTGCAACAATGTTGAACTTTCAAAATTCCACAAACTCCACCCTCCTTGGCCAAAAGAATATCAAGGGCAAGTCGATTTTGCATAGACATGGCACGTACGGCACTTAACTCCGTATTTACCAAAAGAAATCCTCCTGCGGTATTTGTCGATAAACGATCAACCACTGTGGACAATTTCCGAATTCCATAAGCATTTAAAGAAATTCCCACTGCTGGAATCAAAACCCCAAAAATGTCACCCACAATTTCAGACCAAGTTTCTCTCTTAAAACGTTTTAGTACATTAATATCTTCTACATCACTTATTTTATCTGTATGAAAAATCTTAGGAAAAACTAAACCCACATAACATGTGCCATACCAATGGTCAGGCAACCTGTAATAAGCCTTGTTCCCACACACATAGTACACTCCTGGAAAAATAGTATCTTCTCCACCTCTGAAACCCCAACCAGTCGCAACGAAGTATGTATCATGGCACTCACTAGTTCCCACAAAGTATGTATCATATTGGGATTTCCTTCTGGTAATGCATAGTTTACCTTTCTGCGGTGCATCCAAAGCTAAAGTTGGACTAACCCCATTCTTCAACTCTTTTCCCATCTCAATGTCCCAAATTGTCTCACTCACTTCATATTTTCCCGCTTTCTCCTGCATGTTCACTCTCCTTTCCTCTACCATATCCAGGAAAGCTTTTTCCTCCTCTTTCAAACTGCAAGTTAAATTATTCTTAAAAATGTAATCTAATGTTAGTCCTTTTTCTTCAATAAAAATCTCACCAAAAGTGTTAGCTTCTTTAGCTGGATTCAGCTCTTTGTTCATTGGCAAGTGCCCAAAAATATTATCTCTGTTAGACATCTTATAATCTACAAGAAATACCATATGTAGCTGGTAAATGGTGATAAGTAACACCTTCTGAAACAGATGCAGGTAATTGCATCACTTTACTTGGTCAGTGGTTTTTCTTTCCAATCTTTATCCTTTTTATTGTTTTGTCATCCTTGTGTGGTTAAGCTATGTCTTCAGGTTACAGCAATTTAAAGCCAACACGTGCATTAAAAACAAAAATATTCCTACACCTGTTATAGAAAGCACAGTTATTATTCAATTTAAAGTATATGTAATACTTCATTATTTTACTTTACAATTTTTATTGAAAAAAAATCTTGTTCTTCTTTTTGTCTGAGATGCTTGCAATAAGAAAATAAAAAATGTAGCCACAGCCCAGCATCCGAAGTCAGACCCACTGCCTTTGCCAATGCTTGATACGCATGCAGGTGGTGACGTCAGCCTCGGCATTGTGTGGCCACCTGGTTTTAGGGGCTCCTGTCCGGAGAAGGAAGCTATTGAGGGCGTGTCTGAAGATGCAGAGGGAGGTGATGGGGAGGCAAGTCTGACCCTGGGAGGAGGTGGCTTCTGAAAGCAGTTTAAAGCCGTGGATGGGGGAGGCAGTGGTGACCCCTCTTTGTGGGCACAGCAGGCACATGGGATCTGGCTGGAGAGCAGGGAGGGGTAGGAGGTGGGGTTGTGAGGCAGTGGGGTGGGGAGCGGGGTCCAGTGTCAGACTCTCAGCTACCTCAGTTCCATGGACACCAGCAGAGGCCCCAGAGAACCTTCCACTAGAGGCAATGGATGCCTGGGGTGGGGGGACAGGAGAGGAGGGTGGGGGCGATGGGGACGGGGGGCTTGGCACTGTGAAGGTCAACACCACCTGGGTGAGACTGACCCTTTGTGACCTCTGGGGTGTTTGTTTCTACGAGGTCAGAAGGTTGACCATTGACCTTGAATTGTGTATCACAGGAAGAGGGAGAACTGTGGTGTAGCATTATAGTTGTTTGCACCACGTCACTTCCGCCAGGCAAGGGGGGAGAGGCGGAGTGCACAGAGATGTACGTAGTGAGGCACAGGGAATAGCATGAGCCCCGCTGTCCTTCTCCCAAATAAAGAAGAGTCTCTTTGCAACGCGGTGGTCCAGTGTCTCATTTGTGAATGATCCTGACTCTACAAACTGGCGATGAGTCGGCCTAAATTTCGCCGTACAAGACACCATGAGCTGTGACGGGCCCCCTAGCCCCACAGTAAAGGGTGCTCCTGCAGCCTCGCACGCTTCACCGAAGCCTGACGGAGAAGGAGAGCGGCGGATTGAGGCTGATTGTGGTAGGCGGAGGGGAGGAATTGCTCCATGCCTCCTTCCATGCGCAGCACTGCTTCCCCACTTAGCCTACCACTTCACTCCCAGCAAGTCCTAAGTGCACGCACCAGCCCCACATGGTACAAGGCGGGCCGTGTATCGGCACACATTTCAACCGCGAGACGGATCGGCCATCTCCTACGCACATGCTTGAAAACACAATTTATGCACATCGAGAGTCCCGGCACTCCAGGCTATATCCAGCCACTGCACCATACTTTGGCGCGCAGCCACTGCATCAGTACTTCTGGCTGTCGACCTCCTGCAGGGAAATTTGCAGCGTGTCCTGCACTCATACTCTGCGGTGACACGCACACCTCAAGGACACGCTCTCTGCCAGTAAACTCCAAGGGCTTACTAACCACGACTAGCCACTGCACGTCCAGGCAGCCGCACACAACGGCCATAGTATTTCTTGCTTCTGACCTCTAGCACCCCTGCAGCATGTCCAGCCACTACCAACCTGTCGTTTGCACTGCCATAGACCAATACAATTTTTTGGGGGCCCATTCAGAACGAATTTGTGCGTGATCAAAAAATAATGCACACGGTCAACACTAGCGTCCAGGAGAAGTTGTGGGATTGCGGGGAAGCACCCCTGGGTGAAATCATAGCTATAGTCAAAAAAGAAGAACTGTCTAAACGGTGTGCTGTGGCTGCTAAGAAGGAGTCGGACAGCACACCCACCGTGTGTAAAGTGAGTGACAAACAAGCCTCCAGTGACAGGCAATGTCCCAGTACAGGACATAAACATCCTAGGAGGCCCATGAATCAGCCTATTGTGTCCGTCAGATACACGAACGACAGGAAAAGTAGTTGCTACATATGTGGCAGTCACTCCCATATGGCGAATGATAGGAGATGCCCTTCCTTCGATGTCAAATGTTCTTATTGTGGGGTGGTGGGACACTTTGGTAAGGTCTGCAGACGGAAACCCAGCAAGGCTACTGTGAAATGCGTCCTATATGAATCGGAAGTTGAAGAGGGGGAGGGCGATGTTGACGAAGATTGTATTTTATGCATTGAAGAACATACCATGGGCATAGATTGTCATAGTCGGAAAAAGCCCTCCTGCATGTTGACCATCGGGGGTGTTCAGATTTCCATGGTAGCGGACTCAGGGTCCCCATACACTATAAATCTAAGGGACATCTGGGACAGGGGCTTTGCCGAATTGATAGGGGGTCACTTACACCCTACTGATGTGAACCCTGTTACCTTCACGGGAGAAAAAATCCCCATGGTCGGTTTCCGACAATTGGGGTTTGAATTCAAGGGGAGGGACACCACTGGCAAACTATATGTTGCAGAAAAGGGGCCTTCTGTATTGGGTTGGGCAGACCAAAGAGCACTGGGCATCCAACTCAACCCTGGCGGAGAAACACAAGTACTCATGACGGATAACCCGCCTCCATCACCAGGATCCACATTACAAACAGAACTTCCCGAAGTCTTTGGGGGAAAAATGGGGAAACTGTCCAAATTCACCCACAATACACAGCTGAAAGATGGCGCCGTACCAGTCAGCCATAAAGTTCAGAATCTTCCCTTCAACTGCAGAGAAGTAGTGCAACTTGAGTTGAGGCGTTTGGAAGACAACGGCATCATAGAACCTATCGAGAGCGCAGAATGGTTGGCGCCCTTGGTCATAGCACGGAAACCAAGTGAAAAGATGCGCCTGTGCAAAGACCTCAGAGAATTGAACACGAACATACTGGTGAATAAAATTCCGCTTCGGAGAATCAACGAAGTGTTGGCCCAGACCAAGGGAGTCAAGTCGTTTTCCGCGATAGACATCACAGCGGCGTATCACCAGATATCGCTTCACCCTTCCTGCAGGAAGCTGACGTCTTTCATCACTCCATTCGGCTGCTATAGATTTTGGCGCAAGCCATTTTGTCTGGCGTCCGCCGCAGCTGTTTTTCAAAAATTGATGCATAGACTATTCAAGGATCTCTGCTGCGTTTTATACTTCTAGGATGATATACTCATCATGGGGAAGACCAAGACGGAGCATGACAACAAATTGAGAACAGTATTACGGAGGTTGTCCACAAATGGCCTCACGGCTGAACTGGAGAAGTGCAGATTCGGCCTGCAAACTGTCACCTACCTAGGGCACGAGATCAGCGACAAAGGGATTTCTCAGAAGAAGGCGAACGTTGAGGCCATTATGTCTGCACCCAAGCCACATACCAAAGATGAAGTCCGCTCCTTTCTGGGGTTGTCGGAATTCTACAGCAAGTTTGTCAGGAATTTCGCCACTAAAACACACAGCAAGCGCCAAATCTTGAATGAGAAAAACAGTTTCAATTGGTCGTCGGAGTTGGACAGAGAATTCTAGACCATCAAGAAGGACATTTGCGACGCCATTCCCTTTCAGGGATTTGACGACTACGCTCCAAGCATACTGACAATGGACGCAAACGAGAAGGGTTTAGGGGCGGTCTTGTCCCAATGGTCCACAGATGGCACAGAAACCACCATCAGATTTGCCTCCTGTTCCCTGGCCCCTAATTAGGAGAAGTTTAGCGCCATCGAGAAATAAATGTTGGAGTCCATTTGGGCCATGGAAATGTTTTGTCAGTTTCTATGGGGTTCCCGGTTCACACTCAGAACGGACCATAAACCGTTGATCAAAGTCCTCACGTCCAGTGGTCATGCCACGGCAACCCCACGCATTGCCAAGATGACACTCAGACTACTGGACTTTGCATATGACGTGGAATACCTGCCAGGGAACAAGAACAAAGTGGTGGTTTACCTGAGTCGTCCTGCCGCTATGGAAAAAGCACCCACCAATGGCGAGTGGGACAGGTACAATGTTGCCTTCACTACCGATCAAGAGGACGTGATCAGTGCACAAGATTGAGAGACAGCCTACGACAAGGATCCCTGGCTGGATAGATTGTGGGAAGAGGTTTTGACACTTGGCCTCTGGAGCCAGATCGTCCCCACTAAAGATTAAGATCTGCATTCCAAGGCCTCATGGCAGACAGGACTGAAATGTAGTGGAGACATTGGTGGTACAAAGGGGAACCCTATCATTATTGAGTGGAAACGGTACATCGACGACATTTTTGTTGTCTGGCGAGGTGACCTGCATATTCTGGAGGCGTTTCACAGTTGGCTTAACTCCAAGAACGTCTTTCTGAAATTCACAATGGAGGCTAGTAAAATTGGTCTCCCCTTCTTAGATCTTCGGATCTTTCCTTGTAATAGTGGATTGGGGAGCGAACTTTACATCAAACCTACGGCCAGCAATTCCATCCTGAGATATGACAGCTTCCATCCTAAATCTACCCGAGAAGGTTTACCTTTCGGGCAGTTTTTGAGATTAAGACGCAATTGTTCTAACATTGAGAACTTTAGGAAACATGCAGACTCTCTGTCCCAAAATCTTAGAGCGAGGAATTATCCCCCTCGCCTGGTTCGCCAATCCTATAAACGGGCCTCCAACAACAACCGCAAGGCCTTGCTTGAACCTAGTGTCCTTAAACCGACTCTAGACAGAATGACGTGCGTCAACACCTTTAGCACCCAGTCGAGTTCTATCCAGAAAAGTATACGTAAACATTGGCGCATATTAAACGTGGGCAATGATCATTTACCTCTCCCATTGTTTTCTTTTAAGAGAAGTGCCAATCTACGAGATACACTTGTTCACACACGCCCCAGAACCATTACAGCTTCAACCAATATACTCTGGAATTTGCCTCCAGTACAGGGACACTATGCGTGTGCTGTGTCCACAGACCTCACACACTGTTGAGATCGACCTGGGCTTGGGTAAACCATGGAGACAAATGAAGCATACCAATTGCAATAGTGATAAGGTAATCTACCTTATTACATGTCCCTGCAAGAAGAGATAGGTAGGGATGACGACCAGAAAGGTTAAGCTTAGAATCATGGAGCATAAAAGCACTATAAGGTGCAAAAAAGCAACCGACCCGCCTGACCAACCACTTTTTGGAATTGAAGCATCAACCTGATGAAATCAACTGGACAATTCTTGAAAAACCCTTTATTCCTCCGCATATCACGGATGTGTCATCGTTCCTTTTTAAACGAGAACAGCGGTGGGTTTTCAGAATACACAGTAACACGATGGGTTTGAATGATGCCATCCCTTGGACCTCACTTTGTTAATGTTGTCCAATACTAGCTCTCAGGCAGTTACGTCATTTGAACCAGAGGGCATATGGTGCTCGGACACTCCCTATGTGGGCGTTGACATCACCTAATGTCAGGTGCTGTTGTTATCTGAATCAGAGGGTATTTTGCACTATTGACATTCTCTAAGTGGGGGTTGGCATCACTCAACGTCTGATCCATGCATTTACCCTGGTGTTTGTTCTTCCATTCTTCACTTGACATGGAATCCCTAATCAGATGCGGCCTTTCTGACGCTCTAGTTTCACACCTAGTTTCTCAGGTGCACTGTTTGACTCCACTGTCTATACCCAGCGATATGCCCCGAGTGATGCGCGCCATGCGTTTGATACTTCTGGGTAACCCCTATACTGATTGGACTTATTTTGTGCGTGGTGTGTGGCTTTCCCGTCTATGCTAGTGTATCATGTCCATCCATGCTTATTATTGTGGCGCCTGATCTCGGCGTTCAGCGATATGCCATAATTGTTTTGCGGGAGTTGTTCTATACTTGAGTCCAATATGGTTTTTCAGTCCGCCCAATGAACATTCTTTTATGTGAGTGCTTCTGGGTTTCATCGCATCACGAGCTGCGGTATGACTTTGTTCAGTGTTCCATTGATCCAAGCAATTCCAGACTACATCTCCCATGAGGCCTTTTTCTAGAGTAGAGTCTCGTGAGTCGACCACGAGACACTGGTTTGCTCTGGTCCTGCCCTCCCGGATAACTTCCGGGTGATTACCGGCTTTTTTTAGCAGTGTCGGTCGCGGCTTCAGTACCACCAGGGACAACCAGGAAGACCACCTGGGGTAGCGACAGCCAGGTAGGCTTTCACTGACTTGGGCTTTCTTGAGACGTGTTTGGTAGCAGCGAGCCATTGCATGATGATGGCTTTGCCTGGGCTCAGCGAGATGCGTGTGTGTTTGTACTCAATACGTGGTCTATGCAGCGCGTTTCTCCCGTGAGAACTTGTCATGCTCATTTTTTAGCAGGTTCCTTGCCGACTTTTGCTTTGTTGGAGTAGACTCGCTTTATACATTGCATGTTGGCTGACTAAATCGGAGCACAGTTGTTTACAAATTGTTCGCGTGTTTCTGTCAAGCACAAACGCGCGCTAAGTTGAGCTCCCTCCTCTTCGAGTTTTTAGCAAGTCACATCATTTTGGTGTTTGACTCGCATTTTTGTATTCCACGAGGGGGAGAATCCATACACAGTATCAGCTTTATATGCTCGCGTTGGAATGATATGTTCAGCGCGTAGATTTTTGCTGAGTGTAGATAATAATGCTCAGTGCCCCAAGGGTTGGCTACATATGGTGTGTACCCCCGCTTATTGTTTTATGTTGTCTATAAGGCCTACAATGTAGTTTGCATTTCACAGGATAGTACTATTCCTGTGCCTCGCTCAGTTTTATCTTCCTCAGAGCGAACTATATTTGAAGTGATGGGTGAGCTCCTATGTAGGGCTCCGCACTCCAGCTGTAGGACTGTTGTTAAAGGTTGTTTGACACACATGCGTAATAGCTCTCTTTTGAGTTACACTGGTTTAAAGATCATTCTACCAGCTATGATACCTTGTTCTATACTAGGTTGTCTTTTATTCTTGTTTTTACAGAGCGCTGCCTCACGCCCTGAGTTGTCACCAGGAGCGTTGATGTACAGTCCTGATCTTTGACGGGTAAGCTGAGCAGTGGGAGACCTGCTGGAACCTACTGCCGAAAGTCACTAATTGTTCTACCCCCTACCCCCTTGCTATATTAATCTGTGCTTTTCTTGTGTTTCTCTCTTGTGTTTTTCACAGGCACTTCATCATCATCATCATCATCATCATCAGTCTTTATTCGATTTAGAACAATCATAAAAGACACAAACATAATACATAAAACATGAATTTCAATAAATACATTAAAATGATTATTTTTTTTTAAATACATTAAACACATCGATGGACTGACAAGTAATAAAAAAAGGCACATTTAAAATCCCTAAATCCAAGAATCAAAGAAAACCCAAACGCTAAATTCATTGAGGTCCTTCAAGGGTACGCTTAATTGCTTTTCTCCGCAAGGACCATGCCCAGCCCAAATATTTTGCTAAGGCGACAAAAACTATTGTTGAGGAGCTAGTGCGCAAAATACGTAATGCCAAGGCGCAGCTCCTTGTACCATGGGTCTTGCACATGGGAGAAAGCCAGACACGCCTTGGGATAATGAATGCCGGACAGGCAAATAAGAAGTGGGGAGTTGTTTCTATTTTAGCCCCGCATGCAGGGCACTGTACTTCCGATTTCCTAGCCCACCCTCCTGTCAAAAATCTAAGAGGCAAGGAGCCAGCTCTAAACTGGAAATAAAGTTTCTATCGCCAACATTGGTGACCAAATCCCAGTATAATTCTAGGCTAGGGGTGTCTTTAGCCTCTAAAAAGCTACCGGACATCCCTGAGGCTCTATTCAATACCTGGGAATCTACTCTTTCCCAGTATGCTACTTTAAGAGAACTTTTTGATGGAAACTGGGCAGTCGCCGGGTCATACCATAACCCCTCCATACCCATATCTTTTAAAGACACGTGTAAGTTCTTCAGCAACAAAATTTTATGGAAAACATCAATTTTTATAATGTCCATAAGGCCGTTAGCATAATGGGAAAGCTCAGGAGTAGTCCAAAGCCTCCACCAGTATAAAACCGGACGGAGCCTTGCAATATCCTTAATAGACCTCCTGCCCAGATCATACCTAAGTGGGATCAGAGGGGTGCTCTGGGGGAGACCAGTTATGCTTCGGAAAAATTTATGCTCCACACTGGTCAAAGTAGCTAACTGATCGAAGCCCCAAAGCTCCGCCCCGTAGAGCACAGAGCTTAGGGCCTTTGCTTCATAGACTTGCAATACCGGGCTTATTGGCTTTGTGAATGACTTATTAAATTCCCTACTCAGGGCACCAGTTAATTGCTTAAATCGCAGGGAGGCCATTTCAAGGTGCTTACGCCATTTATTGTTACTTGATATTTGCATACCAAGGTACGTAAAGTTGGTTACCATCTCTAGAGGTTGCCCATTCATAGACACTCTTTTCCCTCGAAAGCTGGTATGGGGGTTGAAGGCCATAAATTTTGTTTTTGCCACGTTGACCTCCAAACCAGGGTCGAGGCAGAAGTCATCAAACAAACGCAGGGCTTTTTGCAGACCATTAGATGTTCTAGATACGATAAGCGTATCGTCTGCAAACATTAGTATAGGGATGGAAACACCAGCCAACCTTGGAGCATCGGTATTTACAGAAAGCATGAGATCAACTATCCCATTAATATAGAGTGAAAAGAGCGTGGGTGCCATAGTACAACCTTGTCGCACACCACGCTCAACCAGGAACTCAGGGGTGTCCTCGCCTGGCCCACCCCACTGTATCCTAGCATAGTTGGACTCATGCAATCGCATGACCAATGTCAAAATTTCTTTAGGGAGACCTAGTCTCTCCAGAACTGCCCACAACCGGTGGCGAGGTACAAGGTCAAAGGCAGCTCTTAAATCAACAAAAGCTGCGTAGAGACTGCCCTTGCCCAATGTCACCACCCTCCAGTGAAGCTGGACAAAGCAAAAGACTTGGTCCACCGTGCTGGTTGATTTACGGAAGCCTGCTTGAAAGGGACTTCATAAAGAACCCCTGCAGCACCACTTACCATCTATTGAGTGGTTTTATCTGCCGTAGGTATCGTCTTGATTCTATTCAGGTGTATTTTGTTTTCACCTGGTACTGTTAATGTTGCAGTAGTAACATTTGGTCCTGATGAAAGCCATGATCACAATTTTCGATCATAATGGCTGAAAGATGTTGACCACCCTGTTTTATTTTTTGACATCTAATGATACTCAATAAACATATTTTTTGTTAGATAGTCAATTTTAACTGATCTTGCACATACACTGCACGCTTCACGTTATTTCACCACACCCAGGGCAGCTTTAGTCTCTGTTGCATTAGGCCTCACTAGGTGATTAAGACCCAGAAAACATCCGTGAGCTCCTCCTTCCTTAGCCATCTTGGAGTTGTAGCTCTTTAAAAGGAGGCCCCAGATGATGAAGCATGCCACTTCGGTGGGTGATGGGACTCCGTCCTCTTTATGAGGACTCTTTTGCTTGTTTGTAGCATTTGGATTTGTGGCTTTGGACAATTAGTATGACGTTCGTGGACCCACGGATTTCTTGTTGTTTTCAGACTTAGATACTAGGGGATTTTTTCCGTGCTGGTCTTTAAATTATCCCTTTGACCCCCGTTTTTTACCGGTATTTTTGGAACCCTATCAACCCCTAACTTCAAAACCATACTACAGTATAACTACAGGCTCCATACCTCAGCAGGGCAGAGATACAATTGTGGGGATTTGGGACCAGACATCCCGGGAGTAGACTGCCATTGGAAGGGACTGTGCACCCTGCCTGAATAGTAGCTGTCCTGGGCTGAGTACCTGCTGCTGCGTGGTAACCTGGAGTGTGCTCTCCAAAGGCTTGTTGGCTTGCCCCCTGTTCTTTGTGGAAGTCTCAGGGACATCAAAGACCTCCCATGAGGGACCTACACCATCTACATGTTTCACCTGGAAAGTGGTGCCCTCTCAAGCGCCTACTTCATCTGCTGAATCTTGACTGCAGCACGGTGTGAGCATGGGACCGAGTATTGTGTCTGGAGCCCAGATTGCCTCCTGCGAACCCCCAAACTGTGCCGGCATCTAAGGAGTGTGGCCCGTGAATCGTGGGGCCTCAGCACGCACAAGTGTCTCATTGGTGGTGGGCACATTCACTGGTTGCTGGACTCAGCCTGGCTCGCTTCGTAGTCCATGCTGTATCTCTCTTGTGTGACACGCCGACTGCATGCTCATTCCGTGCGGGGTCCGATTCACAGGTTGTAACCCTCGGAGGGAGGGCACATCTGTAGTAGTGCCTCATTGTACCTTGTGCAGTAGTATTGAACTTGCGACTGTGTGTGTTCGACCAGATTGTTTGGTGATACTTGTATCATTGTGCACCAGATGTTGTGCCTCATACAGGGAGGTACGACGAACCCAACAGTGGGTTGATTATAACCAGATTATCTGGTGCAACTCATATCATCGTACACCAGACTTGTGGCTCATTCCAGGGAGGTACAACAAACCAGACCGTTGGTTTATTGTAACTGGATTGTGCGGTGCAACTTGTATCATCGTGCACCAGACATTGTGCCTCATTTCCAGGGAAGTATAGTGAACCCAATCATGAGTTGATTGGGATCGGATTGTCTGGTATGACTCGTGTCATCATGCACCAGGCGTTGTGCCTCATTTCCAGAGAGGTATTTAGAACCCGACTTACGGATCTTTGTGAATAGATTGTATGGTGCGACTCGGATCAACGCTCTCCAGATGTTGTGTATCACTTCCCATGCAACTCCATTCACCGAGTGTCCCGTCTTGGCCTCAGTTTGGTGAATCAACTGCCCTCTCCCCACCCGGCCTGATGACTTTGTGTTGCCAGGTAGTATTGACCGGATCGGGCTTGGGTGGTGAAAGTAAGTGACTAGGCTGAGAAGCACTTCTGAGAGTGATCGGAGGTGGGTCAAGAGACTTCGTGACCCTCCCCCCCCCAAGCTTTGCAGGACTGGGCTGGCGCCCGAAGCCGAATTGAAGGACCTCTTGAACTGCGACAGACTATAACTCATTGCTGCTACACATAAAGTGGGTGAACTTCCTGAGTGGTGCCCGACCCCCCATTTGTTGACTGTTGATGGTTACCCTAATAATTTATTCTGGCCTTTTCCCTGGGCCCCTGACTAAGTATAACTCCGGCCTTAAACCGGTATAGTAAGGGGTGGGGGGTTTTGACACTAACCTGTGTTCCGAGTAGCGAGGGGGTAACTGAGAGGTGTGGGAAGGATTGTGCCATGTGGTCTGCATTCATATTATCAACTGACCTGACAGATATCATTTGCACCATGTTACGGTGCTGAGTGTGTGTGTGTATGAGTATGCTTCATACAGACTTGCCAATATCCTTTGCACCATGTTACAGTGCTGAGTGTGCGTGTGTGTGTGTGTGTGTGTGTGCGTGCGTGTGCGTGTGTGTGCGTGCGTGTGCGTGTGCGTGTGCGTGTGCGTGTGTGTGTGTGTGTGTGTGTGTGTGTGTGTGTGTGTGTATGAGTATCCTTCATACAGACTTGCCAATATCCTTTGCACCATGTTACAGTGCTGTGTGAGTGTGGGAGAGTGTGCTGCATGAGAACAGCCTGCTAATAGATGCACAGCGCAGTGGAGTTATTTTACTTGTTTTAGGGTATACATCTCTTAGGCCCTGAATTAAAACGGTAAAACTATTCCTCATGATACACATTTGCCAGGCTCAGGATTCACATAATAAAACTGTCACTCAGGGAATACATCTCTCAGGCTCAAGACTCACAAAAGGATCAGGGCTGGCAGCTAATTTATAATTTCATCTGACCCAACACAAATGCCTCACTTAAAGGTTCATCAGCCCTCCTTTTGTTCGAATCACATCATGGCTGCGAGCAACCTGGAGCTTAACATGAAACAAAGAGAATCGGCGTCCCACTTCTCAATTTTGGTTAAATAGGTAATCTGTGATACGTTGGCAGTTTTTTATCTTTCTCAATCTGGTAAAAGTGCCAGATGTATCTGTCCATATGAGCAATTAGATTGATAACCATTTATGGAGCATTTACTAAAAAGTTTTTATTACTACCCAAAGTGTCCTTGTTTATCAATCTGAGAAATAAGGCAAGTGTGAGGACGAAACTGCAAATTTCTACAGGTATGGCTTGTCGTTTGCATGTAGCGCCGTGATGCCAATTTGTAATTCACTAAGGTATATAAGAAAGAATTGTAACTTGTTAACCAATGTAATGATCTTTGCAACAGAAGCAGAAACCCACTAAGCTAGCTACATCAAATACAAACTAGTCATCTTCATGTGATACAGCGTTTACAGCACGCACTTTAACCCTCTGCGCTATCTTGTGATGAGTTAAACCAGTGACTTGACCGCACATGGTTGTCTCAAGGAAGTACATTAACTATTACAGTTATCTCACCATCACCCTCTGGAATTTGCCCTCGTAAGATATTTTAGAATGCAATCTGATCGTGACCAATGAGAAAGAGATTTATGCTCTTCTTGTTGTCAGATTCCTCAGGAGCAGAGGGACTCATTTATCGGATTTGGCGTGCCCTACGTCAAAGTGAAAAGGCAGCAATGCACCGAATGTGTCCAATACAGCGCATCGCTGTCCCTTCCTCCAGCGCTAGCGCCGTTTTGGCAGCCTAGCGCCAACGCAGGCCCCCTCGCACCCTATGCAAGGGTGCCTGTGTTGTCAGCAGGATTGTCCGGTTGGCAGGATTGTTTAAGTACAGTAAAGGACACCTTTGTGCACAAAAACAATCCACTGATGCGTGTTCCTCTTTCTGTGTGTGGGTCAAAGCATGTGGGGAAGCGTCAAAATCCATGGGTGTTGCATGAGAACACCCACTGCAATGCCCAAGGAACACCCCCGCCGGGTGCAGAGAAAAGCGACACAGCGATCTGTGCTGCTTTGGCTTACTCCATATCTACGAGGTCATTCAAAGCCACGGAAAGTGGCTTTGCGTGGTCTCATAAATATTTGGTGGTTTGCCCCATGGGAACGTCACAAAAAGTGACACTACGGCAGCACAAGGGGCTCATAAATATGCCCTGTAATGTGTACGTTGACTGTCAGACTGCGCTACGCATGAACCCCCCCTTGTGCAGCCACTTCTTGCCCCAGTTTATGGGGTCATGGAGTGAATGTTACCTTTCCAGCGCTATCTCTACCTAGTGTTGCCCTATGGTGGAGTTGGTCTGCTTTGCACAGTTTGAGGGTTGCTGACCCCATGCGGTGAGTTCCTAGGTGCACTGGTGTAGATGTGGGAATTTGACTTCAGTGCCCACCTAAAGCTGCTGACCATGCTCTGTACCAGGACCACAGCTTGCCCGTTCCTGGCTTGGAGCACAGCATGGGGGTAGGCGAGGCAAGGCACGTGCAGCTGCGCGTTATCTGCTCCCGGAACCGGAAGAAACCCTTAGACAGCGGCTATTTGTCTGTATCAAGACTGTAAACAGCGATCACTAAAGCTCACCACAAGGACTTGTTACAAAGGGACTTAGAGTTCGACGGAGTGGATACTCTGTCACAAAGGCGGAGGATGTCCCGTTCGCTGTGTTACAAGTGCATTATATTCAATGGTATTTGTAATATGGGGACTGGATATTCACCATGTTTTGAAATATCCCATTCTACAAACTGTAAATAAGGTCCAATATCTTATATAAGGGTCATCGCATCAGTCCTGCCTAGTGCAGCAGTCCAGCAGCTGTCCAGAGAGCAACTAAGGCATTGTAAAGTGATGGCTCGGGATGGTTACGCCAGCCGCACATCTGCAGGAGGTAGCCGTTGATGGCAGAGTGAGAGATGGTCATTGTCTCATGTTTATAGGGCCTCACGTCTGGAGGAGGGAGGCTTTGAGGGAAGTTTGAAGATGTCCCTTGGGGCCGTCATTTCAGGGCCTCATACCTGGAGCAGGTATGGTTTGAGGCCAGTTCAGGAGATTTTCATGGCAGGAGGTGACCTCTAGACCCATCTGAGTCGAAGTGCTCGTTTTCAGGACTGGCCTTGAGACAACGTTAGCTGTCTTGCATGTCTCGTGTAGTCCATGAATAAAAAAGTACATATATGCATACATAGAGGCACTAAGGGTCAGCTCTCTGCATCCATTGGTTAGTTCAACTGTTATTCATTTTGCCTGACCACAGCACTGGGTCATGGGTGAGGCCACGTCTGCCAATGGCGGCCTTCACCGTGAGTGACAGCATAACACCTAATTTGAGTGACCTTTAGAGTCAGGACTGGTGGCCAATACTTTACTTAGTCAGTGGTTTTTCTGTCCAATGTTTATCCTTTTTAGGTCTCGCCTGACCCAGCGCATGCGCTGGTCTGGCGAGACTTTTTGAGAGGGCTCCAAAAAGTGCTACCAGGCCAGCCTAGAGCTACAGTGCATGTGCGCAGGAGCGCGCGCCGCACTTTACCGCGATTACTTTCACTTTTGCGCTTTAATGTTTGATCGTGATCCCGATCGCGATCACTTTCACTTTCGCGGCCGCTTTGCATAGCCAATAGGTCTTGCTTTTGGGACCTTATAAGTATTTAGTTATGCAGCTGTTGCATGGCTAAACACTTATAAGGTCCCAAAGGCGAGACCTATTGGCTATGCCAATGCTTGTTATTGTTTTGTCATCCTTGCGTGGTTAAGCTATGTCTTCAGGTTACAGCAATTTAAAGCCAACATTGCCTTCTCTTTGTGCCAATAATAATCACATTTTTCTGTCACATGCATTAAAAACAAAAATATTCCTACACCTGTTATAGAAAGCACAGTTATTATTCAATTAAAAGTATATATAATACTTCATTATTTTACTTTACAGTTTTTATTGAAAAAAAATCTTGTTCTTCTTTTTGTCGGAGATGCTTGCAATAAGAAAATGAAAAAACTGTAGCCACAGCCCAGCATCCGAGGTCAGACCCACTGCCTTTGCCAATGCTTGATACACATGCAGGTGGTGACGTCAGCCTCGGCATTGTGTGGCCTCCTGGTTTTAGGGGCTCCTGTCCGGAGAAGGAAGCTATTGAGGGCGTGTCTGAAGATGCAGCGGGAGGTGACGGGGAGGCAAGTCTGACCCTGGGAGGAGGTGGCTTCTGAAAGCAGTTTAAAGCCGTGGATGGGGGAGGCAGTGGTGACCCCTCTTTGTGGGCACAGCAGGCACATGGGATCTGGCTGGAGTGCAGGGAGGGGTAGGAGGTGGGGTTGTGAGGCAGTGGGGTGGGGAGCGGGGTCCAGTGTCAGACTCTCAGCTACCACAGTTCCATGGACACCAGCAGAGGCCCCCAGAGAACCTTCCACTAGAGGCGATGGATGCCTGGGGTGGGAGGAGGAAAGAGGAGGGTGGGGGGGAAGGGGGGCTTGGCACTGTGAAGGTCAACACCACCTGGGTGAGACTGACCCTTTGTGACCTCTGGGGTGTTTGTTTCTATGAGGTCAGAAGGTCGACCATTGACCTTGAACTGTGTATCACAGGAAGAGGGAGAACTGTGGTGTATGTATGTATGTATGTATAAAATTTATAAAGCGCATAGGGGTATATCCGCGCTAGCATAGAGAACAGAACAGGCTGACATAGCTTTACACAGCTCAGATCTTAAATAATTCCGTCTTCAGGAGTTTTCTGAAGCGCATCAAGCTAGAGCATTTCCGAAGGTCCTCTGGCAGGGAGTTCCAGTGTTTAGAGGCCAGGAAGGCAACTGTTTTGCCTCCAGTTCGACTTTTCTTAAAACGTGGAACCAACAGCAATCCTTTATTTTCTGCCCTAAGATTCCGGTTCGGGCGATACAACTTAAACTTATCTGCCATATAACTAGGGCATTTGCCAAAGACGGCTCTATGAGCAAAGCAACAGAGCTTAAACTTTATTCTCTGGCGAATAGGAAGCCAATGAAGCGACTTCAGAAGTGGCCCGGAGGTGGTGCGAGGAGGTTTATTAAGGCCTAAGCGTGCGGCCACATTTTGGACAACCTGTAATCTGCTAAGAAGAGCCTCATTTGCAGATGGTAATAAGGCGTTACAATAATCCAGGCGACCGATTATCAGAGCCTGAACTAAGGTTTTACGTACTGTCAGAGGCAACCAAATGAACACTCTGCGCAGTAGGCTCAGAGTTCGGTAACAGGTCCCAACAGTGGTCATAACTTGATCTTTCATTGATAACCGTATATCCAACTGAACTCCTAAATTTTTTGCCACCAAAGTGGGAGAGGGGGCGGGGCCCAACACCGCCGGCCACCATGCAGGTGACCAGGAGGTAAGTGCAGGACCAAATAACAAGATTTCAGTTTTGGCCGCATTCAACTGCAGGAAGTGATCCGTCATCCATTCTGCTATGGCAGTCATGCCTTCCGCAATACACTGATTAACTAACTCCCTATCTTTATCAAAAGATAGGAGTAATTGTGTATCGTCTGCATAAGAAAACGGCACAAAGCCAAACTTTCTAGTTGTTTGCACCACGTCACATCCACCAGGCGAGGGGGGAGAGGCGGAGTGCACAGAGATGTACGTAGTGAGGCACAGGGAATAGCATGAGCCCCGCTCTCCTTCTCCCAAATAAAGAAGAGTCTCTTTGCAACGCGTTGGTCCAGTGTCTCATTTGTGAAAGATCCTGACTCTAAAAACTGGCGACGAGTCGGCCGAAACTTCGCCGTGCAAGACACCATGAGCTGTGACGGGCACCCTAGCCCCACAGTACAGGGCGCTCCTGCAGCCTCGCACGCCTCACTGGAGCCTGACGGAGAAGGAGAGCGGCTGATTGAGGTAGGCGGAGGGGAGGGATTGCTCCATGCCTCCTTCCATGCGCAGCACTGCACTTAACAGCCTACCACTTCACTCCCAGCAAGTCCTAAGTGCACGCACCAACCCCACATGGTACAAGGCGGGCCGTGTATCGGCACACATTTCAACCGCGAGACGGATCGGCCATCTCCTACGCACATGCTTGAAAACGCAATTTCTGCACATCGAGAGTCCCGGCACTCCAGGCTATATCCAGCCACTGCACCATACTTTGGCGCGCAGCCACTGCATCAGTACTTCTGGCTGTCGACCTCCTGCAGGGAAATTTGCAGCGTGTCCTGCACTCATACTCTGCGGTGACACGCACACCTCAAGGACACGCTCTCTGCCAGTAAACTCCAAGGGCTTACTAACCACGACTACCCACTGCACGTCCAGGCAGCCGCACACAACGGCCATAGTATTTCTTGCTTCTGACCTCTAGCACCCCTGCAGCGTGTCCAGTGCCCTACTCCCGTGGTGATACGCACACCACTGAGAACGCAGCACTAAGCAGTCTGGAGGACACGAGGATTGGCTGCACAGCATTCCGCTGCCAAGTGCACATTTTTCACTCAAATAAAGGGGCCGTCACTCACAATGTACACCCAAACCTTCTCATTAACGAACCCAGTCCCCTTCCTCCCCAAGCCAGGGGAACTGGCCATGAAGTGGGCCGAATGGAAGTGTTACTTCCTCAACTACTTGTCTGCCCTGGAAGATGAGGGGGAGGAGGAATTTTCCAGCAAACGCAGGAAGAAAATACTCTTGCACAACCTGGGCCCGGATGGGTTGAGAGTCTACGAGGGTATGGTAAAACAAACTAGAGGCATGGACGATGCAGATGTATTCCAGCATGCATTGGAGGATTTAGACAGCCACTACCAACCTGTCGTTTGCACTGCCATAGACTGATTCAATTTTTTTCAGAGAAAACAAAATGAGACCGAAACAGTGGAAAACTATGTCGCAGCATTGAAAAAACTGGCAGTGAACTGCAAATTTGGGCCCATTCAGGACGAATTTGTGCGTGATCAAATAATAATGCACACGGTCAACACTAGGGTCCAGGAGAAGTTGTGGGTTTGCTGGGAAGCACCCCTGGGTGAAATCATAGCTATAGTAAAAAAAGACGAACTGTCTAAACGGTGTGCTGTGGCTGCTAAGAAGGAGTCGGACAGCAGACCCACTGTGTGTAAAGTCAGTGACAAACAAGCCTCCAGTGACAGGCAATGTCCCAGTGCAGGACATAAACATCCTAGGAGGCCCATGAATCAGCCTATTGGGTCTGTCAGACACACGAACGACAGGAAAAGTAGTTGCTACAGATGTGGCAGTCAGTCCCATATGGCGAATGATAGGAGATGCCCTTCCTTCGATGTCAAATGTTCTTATTATGGGTGGTGGAACACTTTGGTAAGGTCTGCAGACGGAAACCCAGCATGGCTACTGTGAAATGCGTCCTATATGAATCGGAAGTTGAAGAGGGGCAGGGCGATGTTGACGAAGATTGTATTTTATGCATTGAAGAACATGTCATGGGCATAGATTGTCATAGTCGGAAAAATCCCTCCTGCATGTTGACCATCGGGGGTGTTCAGATTTCCATGGTAGCAGACTCAGGGTCCCCATACACTATAAATCTAAGGGCCATCTGGGACAGGGGCTTTGCCGAATTGATAGGGGGTCACCTACACCCTACTGATGTACACCCTGTTACCTTAACGGGAGAAAAAATCCCCATGGTCAGTTTCCGACAATGGAGGTTTAAATTCAAGAGGAGGGACACCACTGGCAAACTATATGTTGCAGAAAAGGGGCCTTCTGTATTGGGTTTGGCAGACCAAAGAGCACTGGGCATCCAACTCAACCCTGGCGGAGAAACACAAGTACTCATGACGGATAACCCGCCTCCATCACCAGGATCCACATTACAAACAGAATTTCCCGAAGTCTTTGGGGGAAAAATAGGGAAACTGTCCAAATTCATGCACAAGATACAGCTGATAGATGGCGCCGTACCAGTCAGCCATAAAGTTCGGAATCTTCCCTTCAACTGCAGAGAGGTAGTGCAACTTGAGTTGAAGCGTTTGGAAGACAACGGCATCATAGTACCTATCGAGAGCGCAGAATGTTTGGCGCCCTTGGTCATAGCATGGAAACCAAGGGAAAAGATGCGCCTGTGCAAAGACCTCAGAGAATTGAACACGAACATACTGGTGGATAAAATTCCGCTTTGGAGAATCAACGAAGTGTTGGCCCAGACCAAGGGAGTCAAGTGGTTTTCCGCGATAGACCTCACAGTGGCGTATCACCAGATATGCTTCACCCCTCCTGCAGGAAGC
Organism: Triturus cristatus; assembly: GCF_964204655.1. Taxonomy (NCBI): domain Eukaryota; kingdom Metazoa; phylum Chordata; class Amphibia; order Caudata; family Salamandridae; genus Triturus; species Triturus cristatus. The sequence goes on along the minus strand of NC_140590.1, from coordinate 33,487,239 downwards.
TGAAGTCTTTCATCACTCCATTCGGCTGCTATAGATTTCGGCGCAAGCCATTTGGTCTGGCGTCCGCAGCAGCTGTTTTTCAAAAATTGATGCATAGACTATTCAAGGATGGGGGCGCGGGAAGGTCGGGAACAACCAGTGGGTACCCCGGCAAGGCAAAGGCAACCATTGACTGTGAGTGAGTGTGGCACTGGATGCGTAACAGTAAGTGCCAGCGAGCGGAGGGCTCAGCTCGGGACTGCAGCTGAATAACTGCTGGAGAACAGAGGTGGCTGAGGGCAGAGGGAAGGAATAGCGGATGCTTTAGCCCCCCCAGCATAATCGCATAATCAGCGGACACCTGTGGAGACTGATCTATATGGTCTGTGAGGCTCGGACTATACCTTAAAGCGCCTGCTGGACTGTGGGGCACTGGAAACTCTGGTATCAAAGGCAAATAGACCACTGCGCAACACGGCACATAAACTATTATAAGCGGAGAAGGTGGCTGATGGTACAGCCGGTAGAGCACTGGACTGAGTGTGCAGGGTAGGATCAGCGCCCCCCCCACATCACTGATGAGGACATTATGCGAGTGACCCGACTGGACCGCAAATAGTATCGATATTGCGGGGGCTGGTGACCTGCCCTGCTTCCAGGCTACAGTGACCGTGACTAACCGAATGAAAGCGATATCCTGAGACTGGCGTGGTGACCAGGTGTACCTCACGGGGAGGTGTGGGCGCTGCGAGCTGGCAACGGAAGAGGTAGCAGGAGGCCGGAACATCGAGTGCAACATAGAGAGGCTGAGCTGTGGGAGAAGAAAAGACATACAAACAGGTGACGAGGAGGGCTACATATCATACTCGCCCTACAAAACCATTGCAGCGGCACTATGGGCAAACCTGACACTAAACAGCCGAAGCTAAATTTCGAAGGGGCGAAACGTGGAGGTCAACCGCTGCAGGCAAGTCATCCTCAAGTGGGACAGAAAGAGGGAAATGAGGGTGCCATTGTGCCGGCTGCGGACACTCAGAACATTCTCCAGGAGATTCGGCAGGGTTTTGCCACAGTGGTAGAGAAGGTGGATCACATGTCGACCAGAATGGACGCTATAGTACGCAAACTCGAGGGGCATGAGCAAAGGATCCAGGACACCGAAAAGCGTATATCTGAAACGGAGGATGCCGCCGCCAAACACAGCACACAACTTGCTCGAATGGATAATCTATTGCGTGTTATTGCTGCAAAGAATGAGGATTTAGAAGCGCGCAATCGACGCAATAATGTCCGCATACTGGGTATTACGGAATCCACCAATGTTGGGAAGATGGAGATATATGTAGAGAAGCTATTGTTGTCCACTGTAGGGGAAGAGGCGTTCTCTTGCCAGTTCATAGTGGAGCGCGCCCACCGCTCACTGGAGCCCAGACCGAAGCCAGGTGCTAGTCCGCGACCCATAATTGCGAGACTTCTGAACTACAGGGACCGCGACGTGGCTCTACAGGCCGCCAGAGGGAAACAGTCCATGGCATATGAAGGTAATATGACTTCACGCCCATAGTGCAAGAGGAGCGGCGTAAGTTTATGGACGTCAAAGCTAAACTACGTAAGGCGCAAATAGATTATGCACTGCTATACCTAGCGCGGCTAAGAGTAACGCACCAAGGTAAACAACAGTTCTTCACCACACTTAATCAGGTGGAAGATTTCCTTAAACAAGTGAAAAAAGCAACTCGTAATGGTGGAGGATGCTCGTCGACACAACATGCAGAGACAGACGGTATCGGTAAAGAAGCTCCATGAACTGCCGCCAAAAGGTCCAGCTGGGTTTATTTGGATTCAAGACTATACTACTCTCGGCCGCGTCAGGTCGGGCGGCTGAGGTTCCGAATTGTTGTCGGCTGAGAGCACACTGTTGAGTAAATAATATGACCCACCGGGTGCCCTCTGGCCCCCTAGGCTTTGACTGCTTGCCGGGAGAACCTAGTGGGGTGAGAGGTGTTTGTGTAGCCACCTAAACGAACCCCCCTGCGGGTATTACCCCAGGGCAAGCAATCACGCACCTAGAAGGGGTGCTGTGATACCTTTAGTTACTTGTTGGAATTGGGCGGAATGGGGAGGGAATACATCGCTGGCAAGTTGGGTGCGGTTCAGTGGGAGGGGGTGGGGGTTATTGAGGGGACTGTTGATTTATATTTGTTTTATTCCCAACTGAATAGGAAGGGGAATGGAATGTATGTACGAAGAGATCAATCAGACGTGAAGCATCTTACATTCTCTGTGATGTTAGGCAGTATAGTAGCGTATAAACTAGTCTATAAGGTTTGGGTGATGCACCTGGGCATAAGTGGAATGTTAGAGGGCTAGGGGACGCGCGAAAAAGGCGTCAAGTGTTAGCTTATTTGGATAGGCACCACACACACATTTCAATGCTACAAGAAACTCACTTTTCTCCCCAGGGAAACAGCAGGTTTGCGAACAATTGGTCAGACCACAGGGTATTCTCCACCTATTCCTCCTCTGCGCGTGGTACGGCAATACTTATAAAGAAACATGTGCCTTTTCAACTTGGATGGAAGATGGAGGACTTACAAGGCCGTTTCTGTCTAGTGTGGGGGCTGCTAGGTTCGATGTCAGTTACACTGGCGTGTTGTTATGGGCCTAATGTGGATGATTCCGATTTCGTCTCCTCACTATGGGCCAAGATTTTTGAAGTGGGCTCCCAGCATATCATTTGGGGGGGAGACTTTAACGTTACTTATGACCCGAGCCGGGATAGATTTCACCCCGCCCCGCATCTCTACACTAAGGCGGCTGGAATAATTGGGGACATCATTGAGACATATCAGTTTGTAGATGCCTGGAGACACATGCACTCAGCCACACAAGAAGGTGCGCATTACACAGCGCGGGCACGTTCCTGGGCGAGACTCGATTATTGGCTAGTGTCGAGAGGTCTGGGGCCTGCGATAGCCCAGGTACAACATCTAGCAAGAACGTATTCGGATCATGCTCCGGTGAAGCTTGCGTTGTCGTCACCGGACCTTAAAATACCACATCGTAACTGGCGGCTGCAGGCTACCATGTTGCTGGATGTGGTGTTCCAGGAGGAACTGGGGGAGGAGGTGCGAGACTTCTTCATCCGCAATAAAGGCTCTGTAGACAGTGTAGAAACCATTTGGGAAGCCTTTAAAGTGACAATTCGAGGGTTTTGCATGGCCAAGGGGTTTGGGGTGCTAAGAGACATAGTCAAGTCACTGCAAAAACTGGAAGGGGAACTGAAATTGATAGAAGCGGAGATGGCACTAGCCTCGTCCGCTGAAGCGCAGGTGCGGTTTCGGGATACGCTTACGGAGTACATGGCCACAGCGGACAGGGAAGCACACTTCCGGGGGAAACACTGGAAAGCCCGTAGTTATGGCGAGCGAGAGAGGCATGGGAGGGTGCTGGCGAACTTAATTAGAAAGCCTCGGTATACCAACTATATTTTAGAAGTGGAAGATCAGGAGGGAGCGGTTTGTCGGGACACAGCTAATATACTCAGAGTGTTCACAAAACACTACGGGCAGTTGTACACCACCCATAGAAGAGATGAGCTGGAACTAGAGGGCTTTTTGGGAGATGTAACGCTGGGATGGCTCAGTGAGACGCACCAAGAGTTTTTGTGCGCTCCATTTGAATTAGATGAAGTGAGAGAAGCCATTATGGGTATGCAATCAGGTAAGGCCACAGGGATGGACGGCATCCCAATAGAATTCTATAAAACATATATAAACATTATGGCCCCTGTTCTACGGGAAGTATTCGAGGAGTTGCTATAGATTGGCTGCCTCCCTGCGTCAATGAGGGAGGCGCTTATGATCTTGCTACTTGTTCTGCTCGATTTTCCTGGCCTTCTTGTGTTAACAAGTGATTGAATGTGACTTCAGTCTCTTACCATTCAAGCCTAAGGGTTAGAGTAGTGAATGGAGCCTATTTACTAGGCACTTCGACATGATTCTGTGCTCTTCCCCATAGATCAGGGCTTGCACACATAGCCTAGGGGATAGATTTGTTAGTATTAGGGATAACCTGTCCTGTAGTGAGGGTATTTCATGGAGCTGTGCTGAATTCAGGCCTGGTAGGCCTCAAACGGGAGAGACTCCATCTTTCTTTCTGCTTCGGCAGCTTGGGATGCTTCTAGGCCAAGAGTAATGTTTTAGTTATGAGGTGTTATTCGCTTGGAGAGAACCAGTTCAGGCCGGCCCTTATCGAAGGATTGTATTTTTCTTCATGCCGAAGACACTACATCAGGCCGGCCGGCTGGGAACGTGTCCTTGGTACGGGGAGGTACAAGAATTTGGTGGGCGGCAGGTTACGGGCCGGAATTTTCCATGAGGAAATGCACCTCTATATTAGTGAAAGTCTGAGGCAGTTACATGTTCAGTCTGTAGGCGGCATCTAGCCGTTAGCAGTAAAGCTACTACTTATTCCAGGGAAGACAGACGCCATCTTGAAGGCGGAGAAGAACTGAGAGACAGATGCTTTCCTAACAGAATAGCCAGAGAGGAGAGAGTAGCCGATAAGGAAGAGGTCCCAGTGACTCGGAGAAGGGTGATTCCAGGCGAGCCGAGGCACAGCCGAGAAGGGAACCTAGATGACCACTGAGTGCAGGCTACATACTACTAAGGTGATGTCGACCCTTTTCTTATTAGAGTGTACAACTTAATCTTTCACTTTTCTTTGCAGGTTATGTGTTATATCGTAATGTTATGTGATTGTGTATGTAATGAGTAATAAAGTATCCAGTTTGTAGTGAACCGACATGTGATGCGTGTTCTTGTATAAGAGGGTAGCCTATTCTTCTAGTCAGCTGTGGCTACATGAACAGATGTTAACCCTGATCAGGTAAGTGGTAACTGAATAGAGGAAAGAGGAGCCCCTCGAACCTGAGAACAGGCTATGCCCGAACTGGCAATCCTTGTGTGATCTGATGAATAGTGAGACTGATTCCCTTTTTGTATGTTATGGTGATCATAGGATGAACTGTCGTATGAGACTGCCGTCTAGGTAGAGAGGTCTGGATTCGTAGGGGATCGCGAGGCCGCCGATTGTGCTGATACTCGTATGGGCAGAGAGGTCTGGGTTCGTATGGGACCGCGAGGCCGCCACTTGTGATACTGTCGTATGGGCAGAGAGGTCTGGATTTGTAGGGGATCGCGAGGCCGCCGATTGTGCTGATACTGTCGTATGGGCAGAGAGGTCTGGATTTGTATGGGACCGCGAGGCCGCCACTTGTGATACTGTCGTATGGGCAGAGTGGTCTGGATTCGTAGGGGATCGCGAGGCCGCCGATTGTGCTGATACTGTCGTATGGGCAGAGAGGTCTGGGTTCGTATGGGACCGCGAGGCCGCCACTTGTGATACTGTCGTATGGGCAGAGAGGTCTGGATTCGTAGGGGATCGCGAGGCCGCCGATTGTGCTGATACTGTCGTATGGGCAGAGAGGTCTGGGTTCGTATGGGACCGCGAGGCCGCCACTTGTGATACTGTCGTATGGGCAGAGAGGTCTGGATTCGTAGGGGATCGCAAGGCCGCCGATTGTGCTGATACTGTCGTATGGGCAGAGAGGTCTGGGTTCGTATGGGACCGCGAGGCCGCCACTTGTGATACTGTCGTATGGGCAGAGAGGTCTGGATTCGTAGGGGATCGCGAGGCCGCCGATTGTGCTGATACTGTCGTATGGGCAGAGAGGTCTGGGTTCGTATGGGACCGCGAGGCCGCCACTTGTGAGACTGCCGCCTGGGTAGGGAGGTCTGGGTTCGTATGGGACCGCGAGGCCGCCACTTGTGATACTGTCGTATGGGCAGAGAGGTCTGGGTTTGTATGGGACCGCGAGGCCGCCACCTGTAATACTGTCGTATGGGCAGAGAGGTCTGGATCCGTATGGGATCGCGAGGCCGCCGATTGTGCTGAGACTGCCGCCTGGGTAGAGAGGTCTGGGTTCGTATGGGACCGCGAGGCCGCCACTTGTGATACTGTCGTATGGGCAGAGAGGTCTGGGTTCATATGGGACCGCGAGGCCGCCACTTGTGATACTGTCGTATGGGCAGAGAGGTCTGGATCCGTATGGGATCGCGAGGCCGCCGATTGTGAGATCTTGGTATACATAGTAGGAATCCCCTGTCCTTAGGTGATAGATATATGTGGTTGCAGGATTATAAATAGGTTCTAGGGAGGGGGTAACGTTCTGACTGGGTTAGTGAGGCTCTGATGAGCGGGTTCTATCTGATCCGAAAACCCAAGCAGAACATTTGGCGTCACGAACCGTTTACGAAACCTGTGTGCGTTGTGGTTGTATCGTGTTTGCTTTCGGCGTGTGCGTGGTTTCGTTTGTATATTATTTCTATATACTTGTTTGTTATTTTTTTTTCCCTTTCTTCTTTTTCTTTTTCTCTTTTTCTTTCTTTTTAAAGATGTTTTCTAGAAAGTCGAAATCTACTTTTAAGTTGCCCGTTGATATTCCCGGCTGGGATTCAACGCCTTTTGAAGCCTTAGCCCGTGAGTGGGCTGATTCTACTGGTTTGAGTGAGAATTGGAATTCTTTTTTGGAGCTGGCGGAGCCGGCTAATGTGATTACTTGTTTACAGAAGGCGCCGGTATCTAAGGGTGATGAGCTTCCCGTTTTGGGGCGCAGAGGTTGGATTGTTCTGTCTGCGTACAGGATCCTGCATGAGAGGTTGTTGAAGTTACAAAATGTGCATAAGGATGTGGAAGCGAACTTTGTTGAGATTCAGAATGCTCATACTTTGTTGCGGTGTCAAAATAAGTTGCTTGCTGACAAACTTGAGACGTACCAAACTATTGCCGAGAGGGCGGCTGTGCGAATTGCTCATTATAAATACAAGAATCGGCGTGGTCGGGTTTCGACGCGGAAGGTGCGTCTGGTCGTGGCGAAAGCCGGACTGGATTGGAATCCTGATGAATGGGATGGTAATATCTGGAACTCGAGTGATTCTCCTTCCTCGGGTGAGGAGTCTGCCAAGCGCGAGTCCTCTCGCTCCGGCCGTGCTTGTAAATCTGCTTCTTGCGCCTCTGATGGTGCACCCCGTGATTGCGCTCGTCCTTCGAGAGGGGTCGATGCTTCTTCCACTGATTGTTCCTCTACGTGTACTGGTCGAGCTCCTTGTGATGCTCATCCCGCGGTCTCGGCGCATCCAGTTTTTCGACGGAAGGTGCAGCAGGCTCCCGGTGCTCCGAATGGTATTGCTTTAGACTCTTTGGAGGATTTTACTCAACAAGAAATTAGTGATATTTTGCAGCGATTTCGGCAACGAGTTGGTGAGCCCTTGCTCACATGGATGGTGCGCCTTTATGAACTGGGCGCTGCTGGCATTATGTTGGATGCTGGCGATTGTTTGAAGTTTTGTTCCTTGAGTTCGGATTCTACTGTACAGGATCATTTTCGTAACTTTAATGGTGGTGGTCAAATTTCTTTGCTTCAATTGGCGACTGAGGGTTGTAATCAAAAATATCCTACTGAGTCTGACTGGCCTCTGAATGACAAACCGTGGTATACTTTGCGCGATGCTGCGCAACGTCTCAAAGAGGAGGTGATGAAAACGGCAATTTTTCTGAATACTGCTGACCGGTTGCTTGATGGTTTCTTGACATCTTCTGTGCGGAATCGTATTATTCGTTCTTCCCCTGTTGCTTATAAGCAGGCCATGATGACTTTATTGATTAATCAGACTGGTAACATGTTATCTGTGGTGCTGGAATCAGTACGCCAACTCGGTGAGTTGGGTGAGTGGTTTAAACCTGAACGGCAATCCCGGCCTGACACTCGTACTCCTGGTGACAATAAACTTACTAGACGTGATATGTTTTTTGGTCTTATGGCCGATGGTGTGCGAAAGGAGGACATTGATGGTGAAACTACTTCTCGTTTGTGGGAAATGTTTCGCAAACGTGGCTTGGATCGAAAGGAGGGTGCCCGGCGTGTTCGGACAACTGAGTGTGATCGTGGTTTTTCTGACGGTAGCGGTGATGACGACCGCCGTGGGCGCTCTGATCGTCGTGATGATCGACGTTATGCACGTGATTTGTCCCCCCGTCGTGACAGAGACAGGGAGAGAGAGGGGGAAAGAGAGAGGGGGAGAGATGATTATGTTAACAGCAGACGTAGAGATGATAGGGATCAATCCCCTGAGTTGAGAAGGAGAGAGGATCGACACATATTGGCAGATCGAAACTCGCAGTACAATGCAGGGAACAGTAATCCATTTCGTAATGGAGATGGATATGAACAGGAGGTATCGATACCTAGGAACCGTGAGAGTCTTTATCCTGATTTATCCTGGTACACAGAACACAATAAAAAGGACTAGGAAATAGGTCAAGCTCCAGTACACAGATGGGCTCACAGAGATAATAGACCCTATGTAGATATTGATATTTATTGGAGACATCGTAATATCCAAAGGGCCCGAGAATTGGTAGATACAGGAGCGGAGGCCACTCTTATTCATGGAAAATCAAAGAAGTTTAAAGGTCAGCCTTTTACAATTACCGGATTAGGTGGAAAGGAAACTCCCGCAGTTCAAACCTTACTTGAAATGAGAATAGGTAGAATTCCTAGAAAAGAATACTCTGTATTAGTGGTGCCACTCTTAGAATTCATAATTGGAATTGATATTTTAAAAGGAATGACTTTGCACTTAGATGATGGATGTTACCAATTTGGAACTAAACATTATATATCGTCCAGGCCTGTACGGGTTGGTCGTTTAAGAATGCCCCCCATAAAAGTTCCCCAGGCGACAAAAGTGGTTCGTCAGAAGCAGTATCGTATTCCAGGTGGTCATGAAGAGATTAGTACCACTATTCAGGAGTTGGTGGATGCAGGAGTTATAACCCCAGTTACTTCTGCTTGGAATAATCCTGTTTGGCCTGTACGTAAGAGTGATAATTCTTGGCGCATGACTGTTGATTATCGAGAATTGAATAGACACACACCCTCTTTGACTGTTGCAGTACCGGATGTTATTACCCTAATTGAAAGAATCCAGAAACATCCAGGTACATGGTATGCGTCCATTGATATTGCTAATGCTTTCTTTTCGATTCCGATTGCCCCTGAGTGTCAGGAACAATTCAGTTTTACGTGGAACGGGCGTCAGATGACGTTTAGAAGTCTTCCTCAGGGCTATGTGCATAGTCCTACGATATGTCACCGGCTGGTGGCAGAGCATCTGGCTGAGGTACCAGTTCATCCACAAATTCAGATATGTCACTATATTGATGATATTTTGATCCAAGGTGAATCACAAGAGGAAGTTCAGACCCAATTGGATAGAGTCATTGAGTGCTTGCGTGAGAAAGGTTGGGAAATCAACCCGGATAAATTACAAGGTCCGTCCCAGGCTGTGAAATTTTTGGGTATTAATTGGCATGAAGGGCACCGAGAAGTGATCCCTCAGGTTAAACAGAAAATTCTTGATTTTGCAGTTCCGAGAAATAGGAAAGAAGCCCAAAGCTTCATTGGTTTGTTTGGATTTTGGCGCCAGCATATTCCTCATTTGAGTCAAATATTGGCCCCTTTGTACCAGGTCACTCGTAAAAAGAATGCATTTGAATGGGGTAAACCACAGCAAGATGCGTTCAGTCTGGCTAAAGAAGCAATTCAGCATGCTCTGGATTTATGGCCTGTATGTGATGGGGATGTGGATTTGAATGTGTCTGTACAAGGCCTTTATGCGAATTGGAGTTTGTGGCAGAAACAAGGCAAGAGTAGAGTACCGTTAGGTTTCTGGACCAAAAAGTTACCTGATGCTGGTGAGCGTTATACACCTTTTGAGAAACAGCTACTTGCATGTTATTGGGCTCTGGTGGATACCGAGCAGTTGACTTTGGGACATGATATAGTTTTGCGACCTGAAATTCCTATCATGCAGTGGGTTATGAGTTCGCCGAAAACTCACCGAATTGGACACGCTCAAGAGGCGAGTGTTATTAAATGGAAATGGTATATACAAGACAGGGCACGTGTGGGACAAAAAGGAGTTGCATCTTTGCATGAGCAGGTGGCACGGGCGCCATCAACTGAAACTGAGAGTGAATGTTCCGTACCTTTAGTACAGGAATCTCCTGTTAAGTGGGGTAAACCTTTTGATGATTTGTCCGCAGAGGACAGAAACCATGTCTGGTTTACGGATGGTTCAGCAAGGTTCATAGGGACGAAACGGCATTGGAAGGCAGTGTCCTATAATCCGATCACACAAAAATTGCTGAGTACAACTGGTGAGGGTAAGAGCAGTCAATTTGCTGAACTCTATGCTGTTTATCAAGTTCTGAAACAAGAGTTACCTGGCACATGTCATATTTTTACCGATTCTTGGTCTACTGCCAATGGACTGGCAGTTTGGTTACTGACTTGGCATTCCCATAGTTGGAAAATCCATTCCAAGGAATTGTGGGGAAAAGAATTATGGCAGGAGATTTGGGAAATGCTCCCACAGAGTACTGTTACAATCTTCCATGTGGATGCTCATACCCCGATAGACTCTCTTGACAAATTCTTTCATAACATTGCAGATGAGAAATCTAAAATTGCTGAGGCAGTGGTGGACACGCAAGATTCTGATATTGCGGGATTGGCGAAATGGGCCCACCAGAAAGCAGGACACTTTGGAGAGAAAGCCACTAGCAGGTGGGCTGCTGATCGAGGAATTTATATTCCCCTAGATTTAATTAAAAATGTTATTCTACATTGTCCCATTTGTCAGCATATCAGGCAGCGCAAAGTGCCCCAAATTGTTAATGGTCATTTACATCGCGGGAAATTGCCCGCTCAAATTTGGCAGATTGATTACATTGGTCCACTTCCTATGAGTAGGAATTGTCAATATGTTTGCAACATTGTTGATACATACAGTGGCCTGTTGGTGGCCCTTCCCTGTAAGCAAGCTACCCAATTGAATACTATTAAAACATTGGAATTGATTATGATGTATTATGGTGTGCCATTCCAAATTCAATCTGATAATGCATCTCATTTTCGTGGAAGATTGGTACAGGAATTCTGTGTGGAAAACAATATTGAATGGGTGTTTTATATACCATATTATCCACAGGCCTCGGGTCTTGTGGAGAGGTTGAATGGCCTGCTAAAAGACCAACTGCGCAAATTAACAGATGACAAGTATAAGAATTGGCGAGATTTTTTGCCTCAAGCGCTATTGATTTTGAATAACCGTCCTTTTCTAAATGCTGAATCCCCACTTATGCATTTGTTTCCTCCGAATGTTGTTGCTAAACCCAATGAGATCAGAGAGACTGTGATGTACTGGGAGATTACTCCCGGAGCTTTGGCTCCATGCAGAGCGACCCCAGGGTCGGCAGGTTTAGACTTGCATGCCATGGATGACACCGTTATAAAAAGTAAAGATCGAGTCATCATTGAGACAGGTGTTGGTGTTCAGATACCACCTGGAAATTTCGGATTAATTGCCCCTAGATCAGGGCTGGCTGTAAAAGGCATTCAGGTGCTTGGAGGAATCATTGACAGTGATTATCAGGGAGAGATTAAGGTGCTCCTGCTGAATAGCAGTGAGGTTGACTTACTGATACATAAAACTGACCGAGTGGCTCAATTGCTAATAATGCCTGTGTTCAGCGGTGAGATCACAAAAGGCACTGCCCCAACGTTGCTAACGGTACGAGGCCAGAAAGGTTTTGGCTCCACAGATAATCCTGGGGCCAGAGTTTGGGTGCAGTCGCCTAAGAATCCCCCTGAACAAGCAGAAGTGATTGCAACCGGTCAAGACAACACCATTTTAGTTATGAGACCAGGGAAAGATAGCTGGGAAGCAGTCCCGGCTGACAAATGTTACTTACGAGAATGAATAATGCCTGTATTTGATTCTTTTTCAGATCATTCTTTGGATTGTTGCTGCAGGATGTGTCGGTGTTGGACTCCTTTTGGGATGGTACGACGAGAGAGGAGGGATCCCATCAACCCGGGCTGAGTTGAGAACCCGAGTGTCGCGTTCCTTCGCTGCGTGGGATTGGTCGTCGAACTTTTGGACTTCACTAGCGAAACGGGTGACTAACGCCCCTCATTTCTGCTTGACACCGATGAGATCAGTGAATGACATTTTGGCAACTTGTTTGGTTGCTGTCCCTGCTTCGTTGGAGACTTTGACTCATATTTTCAATATATCAACTGCTCGCCCCAATGTTCTTCTGGGCGATTTCGCTACCCACGAGTATTGCCCCTTGTGTACTGAACTGTCAGACCCGATACCCCCCATCCAGTCCCAAATAGTTACCTATAATATCACACAAGGTGATTTGTGTTTTTTCCTTACGTGTAATCCTAGTGCAATTTCGGAATGTATGCGTTTAAAATTGAAAGGGGCCACCTCATTCACCGCTCGTGAACGAACTTTGTGCCTTCAAAGGACGCCGCAAATATGTACTTCTGTTCAGAATAACATGACTTGCAAGAGTATGGTAGTTGCCCCCAGTCATTATCGCACGATGTTACTACCTGCCGGATGGCTTTTCTCATGTGGTAATACTTCCTGGCCATATGTCCCCGCAAATATTTCTGGAGGCCCTTGTGCCATTACTAGATTGAGTTTATTGATGTTTTCCTCACATCCGAATGCCAACTCTCGTGTGATTCGAGATACAGTGAGGTTACAGGAGGATTGTGACTCATCTTTGCATTTATATTCTAAGTCCGAATACCTTAGCCTGGCTATTTCAATTATTGGTGTTCCTGCTTTGGCAGTTTATAATGCCAAATCTATTGAGAAAATGGCCTGCTGGATGGTGAAATCCATTAATAATACTTCTACAGTCCTGTCGGACATGCTATTAGACGCCCAGGGTGAACGAAGGGCTATCTTGCAAAATCGAGCGGCCATTGATTATCTTTTGCTTAAACATGGACACGATTGTTCTGATTTTGAGGGTCTTTGTTGTTTTAACTTGTCTGATCATACACAATCCATTCGAGCTCACATTAATAAGCTACATGACTTGACAGAAGAAGTTAGAAAACACATTGATCAGGGCTGGTTTGACTGGCTCTTTAATTGGTTACCTGATTTGCATTTGTTACGTCAAATATTAGTAGGTATTCTGATTACTATCGCCATTTTGATTTCCATCTGTTGCTTTATTCAGTGTATTCCTTCACTACTTCAATTCTGCACACCTGGTACTAGACATAGATCAGTTAGTTTTGTTTCATATTATTCTTCCACAGATGTTAGTTCTGTTTAATGAATGTATAATAGACTGAAGTCAAGGGTGAAATGTTCTGCTCGATTTTCCTGGCCTTCTTGTGTTAACAAGTGATTGAATGTGACTTCAGTCTCTTACCATTCAAGCCTAAGGGTTAGAGTAGTGAATGGAGCCTATTTACTAGGCACTTCGACATGATTCTGTGCTCTTCCCCATAGATCAGGGCTTGCACACATAGCCTAGGGGATAGATTCGTTAGTATTAGGGATAACCTGTCCTGTAGTGAGGGTATTTCATGGAGCTGTGCTGAATTCAGGCCTGGTAGGCCTCAAACGGGAGAGACTCCATCTTTCTTTCTGCTTCGTCAGCTTGGGATGCTTCTAGGCCAAGAGTAATGTTTTAGTTATGAGGTGTTATTCGCTTGGAGAGAACCGGTTCAGGCCGGCCCTTATCGAAGGATTGTAATTTTCTTCATGCCGAAGACACTACATCAGGCCGGCCGGCTGGGAACGTGTCCTTGGTACGGGGAGGTACAAGAATTTGGTGGGCGGCAGGTTACGGGCCGGAATTTTCCATGAGGAAATGCACCTCTATATTAGTGAAAGTCTGAGGCAGTTACATGTTCAGTCTGTAGGCGGCATCTAGCCGTTAGCAGTAAAGCTACTACTTATTCCAGGGAAGACAGACGCCATCTTGAAGGCGGAGAAGAACTGAGAGACAGATGCTTTCCTAACAGAATAGCCAGAGAGGAGAGAGTAGCCGATAAGGAAGAGGTCCCAGTGACTCGGAGAAGGGTGATTCCAGGCGAGCCGAGGCACAGACGAGAAGGGAACCTAGATGACCACTGAGTGCAGGCTACATACTACTAAGGTGATGTCGACCCTTTTCTTATTAGAGTGTACAACTTAATCTTTCACTTTTCTTTGCAGGTTATGTGTTATATCGTAATGTTATGTGATTGTGTATGTAATGAGTAATAAAGTATCCAGTTTGTAGTGAACCGACATGTGATGCGTGTTCTTGTATAAGAGGGTAGCCTATTCTTCTAGTCAGCTGTGGCTACATGAACAGATGTTAACCCTGATCAGGTAAGTGGTAACTGAATAGAGGAAAGAGGAGCCCCTCGAACCTGAGAACAGGCTATGCCCGAACTGGCAATCCTTGTGTGATCTGATGAATAGTGAGACTGATTCCCTTTTTGTATGTTATGGTGATCATAGGATGAACTGTCGTATGAGACTGCCGTCTAGGTAGAGAGGTCTGGATTCGTAGGGGATCGCGAGGCCGCCGATTGTGCTGATACTCGTATGGGCAGAGAGGTCTGGGTTCGTATGGGACCGCGAGGCCGCCACTTGTGATACTGTCGTATGGGCAGAGAGGTCTGGATTTGTAGGGGATCGCGAGGCCGCCGATTGTGCTGATACTGTCGTATGGGCAGAGAGGTCTGGATTTGTATGGGACCGCGAGGCCGCCACTTGTGATACTGTCGTATGGGCAGAGTGGTCTGGATTCATAGGGGATCGCGAGGCCGCCGATTGTGCTGATACTGTCGTATGGGCAGAGAGGTCTGGGTTCGTATGGGACCGCGAGGCCGCCACTTGTGATACTGTTGTATGGGCAGAGAGGTCTGGATTCGTAGGGGATCGCGAGGCCGCCGATTGTGCTGATACTGTCGTATGGGCAGAGAGGTCTGGGTTCGTATGGGACCGCGAGGCCGCCACTTGTGAGACTGCCGCCTGGGTAGAGAGGTCTGGGTTCGTATGGGACCGCGAGGCCGCCACTTGTGATACTGTCGTATGGGCAGAGAGGTCTGGGTTCGTATGGGACCGCGAGGCCGCCACTTGTGAGACTGCCGCCTGGGTAGAGAGGTCTGGGTTCGTATGGGACCGCGAGGCCGCCACTTGTGATACTGTCGTATGGGCAGAGAGGTCTGGGTTTGTATGGGACCGCGAGGCCGCCACCTGTAATACTGTCGTATGGGCAGAGAGGTCTGGATCCGTATGGGATCGCGAGGCCGCCGATTGTGCTGAGACTGCCGCCTGGGTAGAGAGGTCTGGGTTCGTATGGGACCGCGAGGCCGCCACTTGTGATACTGTCGTATGGGCAGAGAGGTCTGGGTTCATATGGGACCGCGAGGCCGCCACTTGTGATACTGTCGTATGGGCAGAGAGGTCTGGATCCGTATGGGATCGCGAGGCCGCCGATTGTGAGATCTTGGTATACATAGTAGGAATCCCCTGTCCTTAGGTGATAGATATATGTGGTTGCAGGATTATAAATAGGTTCTAGGGAGGGGGTAACGTTCTGACTGGGTTAGTGAGGCTCTGATGAGCGGGTTCTATCTGATCCGAAAACCCAAGCAGAACACTACTGAAGCCAGGAAAATCGCCGCGATCATGTGACTCCTATAGGCCGCTCTCTCTTCTGAATTGTGATGCAAAAATATTAGCCAAATTGATTGCTAATCGCTTAAGCCTGCTGCTTGACAAATTGATACTCCCAGACCAATCGGGCTTTGTGCCCGGCAGAGCCACATCCCACAACTTACGGACGCTATTCGCAGTCCTTAACAATGTCTCGCCTAGTTTACCGATGGCAGTAGTTTTTTTGGACGCCACCAAGGCGTTCAACTCGGTAGAGTGGGATTACATCTTCGGAGTAATGAGACGCATGGGATTCCCACCCCTATTTTTATCATGGATCCGGTTGTTATATAACCTGCCTGTGGCCAAGATATTAATAAATGGGCACACTTCGGCACCGCTGTCCATTACGAGGGGAACTCGGCAGGGATGCCCACTCTCTCCGTTGCTCTTTGCCATAGCCATGGAGCCGCTAGCGGCGAAGTTGAGGCAACATCACCAATGTAAGGCGTTACGGTGCAATCTGCGACAGATCCTGATCTCACTGTACGCAGAGGATATCACACTGTATATCCGAAATCCGCAGGAAAACTTAAACCCAATCCTGAGAGAATTTATTGTGTTTGGGAAATTGTCCGGAATTAGCATCAACTGGGGTAAATCGTGTATATTTCCATTGACGCGGGCAACTCACAGATTTTCACTCGTTTATCCTCTGGAGTGGTGTGAAGAGGACCTGCGCTATCTGGGGGTTCGAGTGACGAGAGACAGAGACGAACGAATGCGGCTAAACTATGGCACCGCAATAACACGAATAACGGACTGCGTGACCCGATGGATCACCCTGCCTCTATCGATGGCGGGACGGGTGTCTCTGATTAAAATGGTGATCCTGCCCCAACTACTTTCCCTATTCCTTAACATTCCTTTTTACCCGGGGAAACACTTCTTCAAGACGCTAAGGGCAGAGTTGACACGATTGGCCTGGGGTGGCCGACAGCCTTGGCTGCACTGGAATGTAATCACGAGAGCATACTCGCAGGGGGGGTTTGGTGTACCTGATTTCGAGATATATTACTTTAGCGCACAGGCTCACTATGCTTGGTACTGGGTGATGCAACCCAGGTATATGCCGCAGGTAGCAGCGGAGCACTGGCTGGCGCATCCGATACCCTTAGATGGCGCGCTTTTTGCACCGGTGACACCTAGGGATAGGAGACCAACAACAGTTGCTTGTACGATCAGCGCTTGGCGTAGGATTGAGCGCCTCATGGGAACTCCCATGCCATATGCGACCACTTTGCCGCTTGCGTATCATCCGAATATGCCTCTGTTACAAGAGAAGCTGTTTCATCAGTTCAGAGACCGAGCACATATAGCGACATGGGGGGATTTATATCAAGAGGGGAAGTTCCGCTCAGCAGAGCAGATGTTACAAGGCCTACAGCAGACCCCAATGGATAGGTTTCTATATGTCAGATTGAGGCAAGGAATACGTAAACTCACTCCGAATTTCCCGGAGGAGCCTCAGGCACTGGCCCCACTGCAAGTAATGCTTAAATGCAAAACGGCTACACAACTTGTCTCCTTAATATATAGAACAGTGCACACACAGAAGGAATATGCAGACCCACTCTGAAGGACGAGTTGGGACCAAGAACTGGGCATGACACTATCGGATGAACAATGGGAATATTGCTGCCTGCAAACTGAAAGAGTGGCAGCCAGCAGCAGACTCCGTATGATACATTATAAATACTTACATAGACTATACTATACGCCGGCTAACCTGTATCGTTTCCACTTACGAGATACAGACCGTTGTGACAGATGTAGAGCGCCTGAGGCAGATTTTTTACATCTGGCGTGGGGGTGCCCTGGGGTGAATGAATACTGGTGCCAAGTCTTTGAAGCATTGTCCCATATGACGCATACACCCATCGACCCCACGCCGCTGACGGCACTACTTGGTTATGTTAAACCGATACAGACGGCACATCGGAAGTATGTCGCAACAGTGCTCTTAATGGCAAAGAGGAGGGTGGCCTGCAGGTGGGGTAGGGGAGAGCCCCAAAATTCAAGGAGTGGGTTGCCGATCTAGTGACATGCCAAGAGCAACTTATGCTGTATTCGGAGCTCTTGCCTAGGGCCTCCAGACCTCGGAATATATGGGCCCCATTAACATGCTATCTGCTTGAACATCCGCTAGAAGATATAGAGCTGGAGCGTGAAAGAAATGCACACTAGGGGGAAGGAAATGGGAGAGTTGGGATAGCAGGTTGCTCATGCTGTACAATTAGAATACAACTAAGTAAGGACTTACTAGGACGCCACAAGGTATCGAATGTTGCAAGGGGTTAATTGAGGGAAGATTGGAAACCGATGAGAGACCATGCTAGCGGATGGTGAATACATGGGAGGGGGGGATAGAGGCGAAGAAGGCCACGACCTGATCTTCGATGAGTGCCACTGTGTTACGACAAGGACTAGATGCAAAGGGATGCTCTGTTGTTTCCTTATATATACTGTATGCATAACTATACTATTGACACTGTCTGAAAACTATACAAAATGGATGATAATATTGTTTGTATAAAACTAATAAAAAGATGTTTTAAAAAAAAAAAAGACTATTCAAGGATCTCAGTGGCGTTTTATACTTCTAGGATGATATACTCATCATGGGGAAGACCAAGACGGAGCATGACAACAAATTGAGAACAGTATTGCGGAGGTTGTCCACAAATGGCCTCACGGCTGAACTGGAGAAGTGCAGATTCGGCCTGCAAACTGTCACCTACCTAGGGCACGAGATCAGCGACAAAGGGATTTTTCAGAAGAAGGCGAACGTTGAGGCCATTATGTCTGCACCCAAGCCACATACCAAAGATGAAGTCCGCTTCTTTCTGGGGTTGGCGGAATTCTACAGCAAGTTTGTCAGGAATTTCGCCACTAAAACACACAGCAAGCGCCAAATCTTGAATGAGAAAAATAGTTTCAATTGGTCGTCGGAGTTGGACAGAGAATTCGAGACCATCAAGAAGGATATTTGCGACGCCATTCCCTTGCAGGGATTTGACGACTACGCTCCAAGCATACTGACAACGGACGCAAACGAGAAGGGTTTAGGGGCGGTCTTGTCCCAATGGTCCACAGATGGCACAGAAACCACCATCAGATTTGCCTCCTGTTCCCTGGCCCCTAATGAGGAGAAGTTCAGCGCCATCGAGAAAGAAATGTTGGCGTCCATTTGGGCCATGGAAAAGATTTGTCAGTATCTATGGGGTTCCCGGTTCACACTCAGAACGGACCATAAACCGTTGATCAAAGTCCTCACGTCCAGTGGTCAAGCCACGGCAACCCCACACATCGCCAAGATGACACTCAGACTACTGGACTTTGTATATGAATGTGGAATACCTGCCAGGGAACAAGAACAAAGTGGCGGATTACCTGAGTCGTTCTGCCGCTATGGAAAAAGCCCCCACCAATGGCGAGTGGGACGGGTACAATGTTTCCTTCACTACCGATCAAGAGGACGTGATCAGTGCACAAGATTCGGAGACAGCCTACGACAAGGATCCCGTACTCTTGCAAGTGAAAACGTATGTCACACGAGGATGGCCGGAGATGAGGCACGTGAGAGATGACCTCAGGAAATATTGGGAGGTACGGGATGAACTGTCCATCAGCGACTATGCCATTTTTTTGCTCAGAGGAGACAAAGTAGTAACCCCGAGGGAGTTAGTGGACTGCGTCCTCGGCATAACACACCAAGGGCACCCAGGTATTGTGAAATTAAAGAGGAGAGTGAAGCAGTCGTACTGGTGGCTGGCCATCAACACCACCATGCAGAAGAATGTCAGAGCGTGCGAGCATTGCGCCAACGCAGACAAATCACTGACCATGCTACGGTCTCCAGTGGGTGAGTTTGCCACGCCCAACAACCCCTGGGAAGAGTTGTCGATAGACATTTTGGGTCCGGTCCTGGACTCATGGGGGATACCCAAATATGTCATTGTCTTGGTTGACAGATAATCCAAGTGGCCAGAGGTGGAAGTCTGCGAGAAGGTGGACACAGATGCGGTCATTTCTTTTCTCACAAATGCATTCTTACAGGAAGGCATTCCGAAAGTCATCACATGTGATAACAGTCCACAGTTTACTTCGGAGAAGTGAACGGCTTTCCTTAGGAGGAACGGAATCATGACAAAACACACGCCAGTGTATCACCCCGCAGGTAATGGCCTAGCAGAACGGTTCAACCGAGTGATCATGGGTTCCGTTCAAGTGGCCATCAGCGCGGGCAAGAGCTGGGAAACAGAAATCAGAAACACGGTGAGGGCATATTGCGTAACACCCACCCTAACTGGATACAGCCCTTTCAAGATCCTAGGAGGCAGGGAACCATTCACCGGAGACAACCAGGTGTGGATGAATCCGCAACTACAAAGCAAATGGTCACCAGCGGTGGTACGAAGCAACATAGAGAAGGCACAGAAAATGTACACAGCCAACTACGATCAGAGGCACAGAGTGCACGAGGTCTCCTTGGCAGTGGGAGATTGGGTTCGGGTTAAACTGGGCAGCCTGGGGAAGAAAGGCGATGGCAAGTTCAGCAAGCCCCGACAAGTCAAAGAACTGTATGCATGCTCTGCCCTACTGAGCGATGGAAAGGTGTGGTCGCAAAGTAGAATGGCCAAATGCAACAAGGTCATTGGATGGCACAAGGACACCGTTCCCACTAGCAATGGGTCTCACGAGTGGGAGTCGGATGACGAAGAAGGGGATTTCCCATCAGGCACACCTAGGAACAGTGCGTTGAGGGGGACAGGGGGTGATGCAGACACTAGAGCAGGAAGGAGGGGTTGTGAGCAATTGTTCCTCCTTTTTACAAAAGATGTATCATCCGGTCAGAGGATAATTCCTCGTTTGAACACAATGCAGTACAGGTAGATTCGTGTGAAAATAATTCTTTTTATTTACTATTTATTTCCATTTTTTATGGAGTCTCCATAGAAATTGGAGTCTAAGCAGAAAAGAACAGCCGACACGTGTTTCGCCCTGTGTGGCAAGTGAAGCCAGGGCTTTCTCAAGGCTAGTCATTTCATTCCAAATATTATTGATTGTTACCATTTCCACGGTCATGACAAATAATATTGTGTACAGTATCAAATTTTTTCAATATTGTTGTTGATATCCTACTTCTGGTCCTCGGTTAATCCGCATCCGTGGAAATGTAAACGAGGTGGACGAGGGGACAAAGAGGCCGCCAGGGGGGCGGGGAGGGATTTATACCTCTCCCCAAACCCCACCCTGGCCGGAAGTGACGAGCGGGACCCCAAAGGGGTCTCTGGACACTAGGCTGCCCAGTGTGCCATCTTGTGGCACTTAAGGGCCCGCCCTCTTATGAGGGTCCCCTGCGGTGACTTTGTCGGTCAGCCCGCACAGTCGAACACATAGAGGTGCAGAGACACGGCCACAGACTGTACGCCGTGGCAAACCTACGTGACCATAGGGCACGCACAGTCGTACACACAGATAGGGGTGCACAGACACCGGGCCACAGACTCTGTACACATTGGCACGTGCACAGTGGAACACAGATAATGGTACACAGACACAAAGCTCCACACTCTGTACACTGTGGCACATGCACTTGGGTCATGCACAGTGAAACACACAGATAATGGTGCACAGACACAGGACTACAGACTCCGTAGACAATGGCACACGCATGTGGTCCTGGAACATGCACGGTCGCACACACAGAGGTGCACATACACAGGGCCACAGACTCTGCACGCCATGGCACATGCACGTGACCATAGGGCACGCACAGTAGTACACACAAATAGAGGTGCACAGACACCGGGCCACAGACTGTACACAGCGGCTCATGCACGTGGCCATGTGACTGGCTCAGAAATACTCACAGATAATGGTGCAAAGACACAGGGCTCCAGAGTCTGTACACAGTGGCCCACGCACATGGGACATGCACATTGGTGCACATATATAATGGTGCACAGACACACGGCCGCAGACCGTACCCAGTGACACACAGACATTGCCATGGAACATGCACAGTGGCGCACACACTTCGCCACCTCAGTACAAACTGCGTTCCAGTCTTGTGCCCACGCTGGCACCGCTGGGGCACACTTGGGCTGGGCCTCCTGCCCAGACCCGAGCTCGAAGCTGGATTTCTTGAGAAGTGGTTGGCAGCGTTCCCAGCAGGAAGCTCGCGCTGATTAAATATGATCTATGTATTTGCGCTTCCTGCTTCCGGGAGGCTGTTTGTGCGCATCGGGGCGGGTTCAGAGGAGGCGGATTGGGGTCACGATGAGTCATCCTTCGAGCTGCGGTGCCATTCCCAAGAAGTTTCTGAGGTCAGTCAGGCGGTCTGCACTGCAGCAGTGTGACCTTTGGCACCCGGGCTCTCCCTGTGCTAGCAGTGACTTGCACTGCACCCCCACCCACCCCCATTAGAAGGAGGTACCGGAGTTCACAAGCTCAGAGTCATGTGGGTCACCAGGGGTGGAATGCGGTCAGTAAAACTGAGGGGGTGTCAGGTTAAGATTTTCGGGGGTGCGAGGTTCAGATTTTCCAACAATCATACTGCAATATATTGTTAAAATCCATAATATGCACAGCGGGGTTCTTGAGAGGGGCCTAAGGGGCAGGAGAAAGGGAGGGAAATTGGGATTGGTGGGAGTACTAAGCGAAAACAGAATATGTTGTACTACATTTTTTGAGACCCTTTAAAACAGAGAGGTAGAGTGTGTGTGCGTTTTTGTCTGTCTGTGTGTAAAAATACCTAGTGAAATCCAGCAGACATCTCAGCACACCCGACTGAACCCCATGTACCCAGCTATTTATCAGAAAGCACATTTATTAGGGGGGTGTAACACACCGCCCCCAACTCCCCGCCCCCCTGCGCCCCCCCCCCCCAAGCTACGCCTCTGTGGGTCACTAACGGACATTTATTGTGGGTGGAGGGCCACTGGCGGGAGCAAGAGGCCCTCGGGCCCCTACAGCGATGTGAGGGATTGTGGGTAATCCATGTGACCCCAGGGCTGCGGCTCTTACCACCGACCCGTCCTATGGTACTAAATCAAAGCGTATTTTAATTATATTTTATTCAATTTATATTACTAAATAGTGTAGCATATACTATTTGCTTACACTTTTTAAACAATAACACCAAAATATGCCTCTACCACAATCCGCCACAGCATGGGAATGAGGCTGCCCGTGGGGCACCCTGGGCGCTCATCTTAAAGGGCAGCCACCTCAGTGCTGCATTTGGCACACCCCACGCTCTAGTCTCGGGGACCCCCGGGGTGTCCCCCAAAACCCGGTGCCAGGGCCGCGTCACTTCCGTCGCCCAGTGGGCCCGGGCGAGGTATTTATACCTTCCCCCGCCCACTGGCCTTCCTCTTTGTCACTCCTGGCCACGTCTTCTCCCAAAACACACAAGATGATGGATGGAATGTTGCACTTTGGCAAAACATTCACCCCCAGTCACAGATCTGGGTTTAATCCATCGTTATTTTGCTCACCACGCCACCCCAGTTCAGACATGGCCATATGCAAATCAGTCTTGACCCTGTGCCTCATGGGAACAGTCCAGCCCGAACTGCCAAGCCATGTCTTCCCTGGACCGGAAACAAGCATCCTAGGACCGGTTTCTGGCATTTCAGCCGTCTTCAGCCAGGATAGCTTGACTCCAGTGGCGTAGTGAGCACGGGACCCACGTCTGGGCACACCCGTCCCACATGGGGCGAACAGCAAAACACACAAGATGATGGACGGAATGTCCCGGTGTACTGCATACCCGGCGTTCCGGCTGGAGGGCGCGGAAGGCTAGGGAACATGTTGACTTGTTAATTTGTGTTGCAGGCAGAGTTACAGTGCGATCCGGAGGCTGACTGGTACATAGGGGTACCCTCGTCAGGAGCACAATAGGGGTGCCCTATGCCAAACCTCAGGAGTCTTTACGGCAGGACCCAGTATAAACGTCGGGAGGTTTGCCTTGCTATGCTCTTCCCCATGAAAGGCAGGAATAGCGGCATGGACTGGCGAGCCACGGCATTTTAAGTGGAGAATCCCCAATTAAATGGTAGAACTGATTGGGTTGGCTACGGTGTAGTTTGGCACATCAGGCGGGCAGAGCAGCTTAGGTCAGTCATCACTGCCTGCCCTTGGATCGCCCGTAAATTAACCCACCATGTTGGCATACTCCTTGTATGAAATAAACCTGCAGTAAACTGTTTTCCAACAAACCTGTTTTTGTGTGATTATTTATTACAGTGCATGCTATGTTCATATTGCATGGGGAGGGTTGCCTATATAGGCACTATGAGTGAAGGAAAGCGCTTGGAAGTCCTTATCACTGTGCAATGCACGGAGGTTGGGAGTGGGGATGGATCGGGCTCTGGCAGCGGATGCAGCCCCAGAGTACAGAGGCCTCAGAGTCTGTGTCTTGATAGAAGTGATTATTGATGCAATCTCTGTCTGAGGGGAGCAACCCATGTCCCCTCACCCTAGGCACCACCTCCAGAGGGGAGCGGCCCATGCCCCCCACCCAGCTAGAGCCATGTGGTGCCCTGAGTACCAGCTTCAGCAGGAAGTGGCACATGTCCCCCCTCCCAGCTACAGCCATGTCGCGTCCTGGGTGCCAGCTCCGCAGTGGAGTGGCCCATGTCCCCCCAGCTGGCTAAAACCTTTGGTGCCCTAGGCATGAGCTCCAGAGGGGGGAGGCCCATGTCCCACCACCCACCTAGATTCATGTGGTGTCCAAGGCACCAGTTCCGGAGCAGGCGGACAATCGCCCACACCCACCTTGAGCCATGTGGTGCCTAGGTACCAGCTCCATCAGGAAGCGGACAATGTCCCCCACCCAGCTAGGGCCATGTGGTGCCTTAGGTACCAGCTCCAACCGGAAGCTGCCCATGCCCCACCTCCAAGCTACAGCTATATCACCCCTAGGTTCCAGCTCTGGAGTAGAGCAGCACGTCACCCAACCAGCTAGGGCCATGTGGTGCCCTAGGCATCAGCTCCATCAGGAAGCAACCTATGTCGCCACACCCAGCTAGAGCCATGTCGTGCTCTAGGTAGCAGCTCCAGGGGGCAGTGGTCCAAGTCCCCCATACATAGCGAGGATCACGTGATGCCCTAGGTACAAGCTCCAGCAGGAAGTGGCCGCTGTCCTCCCTCCAAGCTACAGCCATATCATGCCCTGGGTACCAGCTCCTGAGTGGAGGGGCCCATGTCCCCCACCAAGCTAGAGCAATGTGGTGCCCTAGGGTACCAGCTCCGTAGGTGGCTGCATGAATTCAAGTCACTGTACTTTGAAGCAAGGACAAGTTAATCAATAATTATGGCCTTTGTATTCATTAACACTTTGATACACATAATTCTTACATTTACATATGTCTCAAAAAGAACAACAGCACTCATCTTTAGCGTTATTCCAATGTACCACACCAAAACGGTGACAGCGCATCACTACTCTCGGTGATCTAACTGGTGCAGTCAACACAATACGATACATCAGTGAAAGTGCTTAACCTAAATACGAAAGTAAGTAAAATTATTTGAACAAATTAAGGCACATAAAAAAATACACTATTGTCAGAAAAGTCTTAATCACTGTCCATACTGATGCGACTACAAAGAAATCCCATATCTTGATAAAGCAGACGTGTTTCGAACCCCTAGGTATTGAGGGTTCTCATCAGGACAAGGGCTGGAAGAGCTCTTTTGTATCTTGAGCGGTTACAGGCAGGCACAGTGGGTAATTGGAAACATGTTGCAACCATATAGCTGCTGCTTAGTGCTTGGATCAATTTCTAGAGAGCGTCCTCAGTTTTGGAACTGGACTGCAAGATCCTTCGTTAGGATTTAGGAAATTCTTAATGGAGGTGGCCTAGTTTTCTGCAGCACACCAGGCGTAGAATGTAACACACTGCACTCACCCACCACTCGCCCACCGCACACCAGGCGTAGAATGTAACACACTGCACTCACCCACCACTCGCCCACCGCACACCAGGCGTAGAATGTAACGCACTGCACTCACCCACCACTCGCCCACCGCACACCAGGCGTAGAATGTAACACACTGCACTCCCACAACGCACACCAGGCATTGACTGTATCACACCCCACTCACCCACCAGATACCAGGCTCACACAGAAGACACCAGGGGCATATTTACAAGGGGTTATCACCACTTTTTTTGATGTTCTGGTGCCATTAAACCCCTGCTCCTTATTTACAGGGCGGCGCTAAGCCGCTTAAAGTGGCTTAATCTCGCCTTTTAAATAATGACCTTATTCACACAGCACTTAGCGTGAAAGGGGCGGGCAATGGAAGTTGCAGTGGGCGTTCAGCGGCAACACCCATTGCTTTTTAACGCTGCCCACCATTTACAAGGCTAGGGTAAATATGGGGCTACACTAAAAATGAGACCAGGGAAACCTTGGTCTTAAACTGGCGCAACGATGAGAAATTATTCATTTCTCCTTGTTTTTTCTGTTTCTATGTGTGTTGCATTCTGCAGCACACATAGAAAGAGATAATCACCATTAGTGATAGTTTATGTGCAGGAAGGTCTCCCTTCCTGCACATAAACAATCATTAAATAATGAAGAGTTGCAACATTCTGCAGCACACATAGAAGTTACAAATTGCCATTTGTGAATATTTATGTGCAGGAAGGGACACCCTCCTGCACATGACCAATCATCCCCTGCAACGCAGGCACCTTGCACTATGGTGCAAAGGGCCTGGGTTGGCGCTAGGCAGCTAAATTTAGCACCAGCGCTAGGGGAAACGCAGGGGTGTGCCGTATTATTGTAAATATGCGCATCCCTGCGTTTTCAGAATGTCGAAGCGGGGTGTTACCAATTGTGGTGTGACACCGCTTTCCAACATTCTGTTGTGACTCTGCCCCCAATTGTAGAATGTAACACACTGCACTCACACACACACACACCAGGCATGGAATGTAACACACTGCACTCAGCCACTGCACACCAGGCATATAAGGTACACACTGCACTCGCCCACTGCACACCAGCCATAGAATGTAAAACACTGCACTCCCACACAGGACACCAGGTGTAGAATGTAACACACTGTACTCACACACCACACACCAGGTATAGAATGTAACACACCACATTCATAGACCGGGCTCCAGCTGAACCATGCAACCCACTGAATTCACATTAAGGCATAGTATGTAACACACTGCTGCACTCACACACAGGACAGCATGTGTCGCATGTAACACACTGTAGAATGTGACACACTGCACCCACACATAGCTCAGCAGGTGTAGAATGTAACGCACCGCTTTCACACAAGGGACGCCACGCGAATAATGTAACACACTGAATTCCCATAAAGGATTCAAGGTATAGAATTTAACGCGCTGCTGCATTCACACACAGGACAGCAGGAGTAGCATGTAACACACTGCACTCACACACAGGGTAGTGGGTGTAGCATGTAACACACTGAACTCACACACAGGACAGAAGGTGTAGAATGTAACACTCTGCTGCACTAACACACAGAACAGCAGGTGTAGTATGTAACACACTGCGCTCACATACAAGACACCAGGCCAAGAATGTAACACACTGCGCTCACAGACACGACACCAGGCCTAGAATGTAACACACTGCACCCACACACAAGACCCCAGGCCTAGAATGTAACACACTGCGCTCACACACAAAAAGCTAGGCCTAGAATGTAACACGCTGAACTCAAACACAGGACAGCGGGGGTTGCATCTAACACACAGCTGCACTCACACACAGAACTCCAGGCATAGAATGTAACACACTGAACTAACACACAGGACAGCATGGTTTGCATCTAACACACAGCTGCACTCACACACAGAACTCCAGGCATAGAATGTAACACACTGAACTCACACACAGGACAGCAGGGCTTGCATCTAACACACAGCTGCACTCACACAAAGGACACCAGGCAGAGAATGTAACACACTGAACTCACACAGGACACAAGGGATAGAATGTAACACACTGCACTTACACACAGGACACAAGGAGTAGAATGTAATACACTGCACTTACACACAGGACACAAGGAGTAGAATGTAATATACTGCAATCCCACATAGGACACTAGGAGTAGAATCTAACACAATTCTGCACTCACATACAGGACTCCAGCCATAGAATGTAACAGGCCGTACCCACACACAGGACAGCAGGTATAGCATGTAACACACTGTAGAATGTAACACACTGCACTCACACACAGGACAGCAGGTGTAGAATGTGACACACTGTAGAATGTAACACACTGAACCTACACACAGGACAGCAGGGGATGCATCTAACACACTGCTGCACTCACACACAGGACACCAGGCATAGAATGTAACACACTGAACTCACACACAGGACAGCAGGGGTTTGCATCTAAAACACAGCTGCACTCACACAGAGGACAGCAGGCGTAGCATGTAACACACTGAACTCACACAGGACACAAGGGATAGAATGTAACGCACTGCACTCACACACAGAACAACAGGTGTGGACTGTAACACACTGCACTCACACATAGGACTCCAGGCATAGAATGTAACACACTGCTGCAGTCCCTCACAGGTCACCAGGTGAGGCACATATAATACAGAGCAGGGGAGTGTCACCGGGCACTGAGACAGAGTTTCGGCTGACATAGCAGAAGTAATTACATCTTCAGGGAAATTCAATCTATTAATAGCTGCACCAGCCCTGCCCAGGAGATGGTAACCAGGTGACGGTGTGTGAGGGAGGAAGGCTCCACTGCCAGTAAACTCGCATTATCTAAGTTCTTAGCAGGCCATGGTCCCATCCTCTGTGGAAAGAAGGGAGCACACGGGTCATGGGGAAAGGCCACGCCCTGTGGATGCTGAAGACCGACACAAACGGGAATATTGTTTGCCGCAACGAGGAGCGGGTGGATTAACAGTTACCACAAACATTGCAAAATAAGATATTACCTACATTTCATAGGTGACCCTATTTCTAAAAGTCTTTTGCTGCAGCTTCCTGCACAAACACAATCCTGCTTATATCACAGGAACCCTTGCACCATGGTGCAAGGATGCTTGAATTAGTGCAAGGATGCCTGCATTTGTGCCAGGATGCCTGCATTTGTGCCAGGATGCCTGCATTTGTGCCAGGGTGCCTGCATGTGTGCCAGGATGCCTGCATTGGTGCAAGGAATCCTGCATTGGTGCAAGGATGCCTGCATTGTTGCCAGGATGCCTGCATTGGTGCCAGGATGCCTGCATTGGTGCAAGGAAGCTTACATTGGTGCAAGGATGCCTGCATTGGTACCAGGATGCCTGCATTGGTGGCAGGATGCCTGCATTGGTGCAAGGATGCCTGCATTGGTGCCAGGGTGCCTGCATTGGTGCCAGGATGCCTGCATTGGTGCCAGGATGCCTGCATTGTTGCCAGGATGCCTGCATTGGTGCCAGGATGCCTGCATTGGTGGCAGGATGCCTGCATTGGTGCAGGGATGCCTGCATTGGTGCCAGGATGCCTGCATTGGTGCAAGGATGCCTGCATTGGTGCCAGAATGCCTGCATTGGTGCCAGGATGCCTGCATTGGTGCCAGGATGCCTGCATTGGTGCAAGGATGCCTGCATTGGTGCAAGGATGCCTGCATTGGTGCAAGGATGCCTGCATTGGTGCCAGGATGCCTGCATTGGTGCCAGGATGCCTGCATTGGTGCAAGGATGCCTGCATTGTGGCCAGGATGCCTGCATTGGTGCCAGGATGCCTGCATTGGTGCAAGGATGCCTGCATTGGTGCCAGGATGCCTGCATTGGTGCAAGGATGCCTGCATTGGTGCAAGGATGCCTGCATTGGTGTTTGGTTGCCGAAAAGGCACCAGCGCAGAAGACAAGGCAGGAAAGTGCCATATTGGATAAATACGGTGCATTCCTGCCCTTCCCCTGTGACGCGGGGCAGCGCACTCAAGGTAACACTTCTGTGATGTCCTTCCTCACCAATGGCCCGATGAAGGTAAACTTAGAGCAAAAGTCTAAGTTTAGGCCTAAAGTTTAACTTTACTACTAGTAAAGTTAGACTTCTGGTCTAAACTTAGAGTTTTGGTCTAAGTTTACCTTTGTGAATCGGGCCCCCAGGTTCTATTTCGGTTTTAGGGACATGTGGAGTAGGGGAGTAGTTCTCCAACTGGATCTATGTACAGATGAGACATCATGGGACACATATATATCCCAGGTGACGTCTCACGCAACATACACTGCCAGTGACCTGGAGGTCTTCAACCGTATAATTGGTTTTTGGTCTTTGTAGGGGACACCCCTGCTTGTGTAGTGAGTGTCAAGTAAGACCTGAGGGTGGATGGTTTCAAACGATGCTGCGATCAGGAGCAGCATCGAGAGAGATCGTTCACCATCACGAGTGACCTACAGAATGACATGTGATGGCCGGATGGTACAGTCTCCCTACTACAGCATGGAAGGAACCACTGCTGGTAGGGTTGGGGGAGGGAGTGTAGTTCGGGAGGCCCTTAAACCCGGTTAGGGGCTGCTCTTTCCAGAGTCATTGCTACAAAGGGAAGTTGTGCATAAACTGGAGTGTCCAGTGTCAGTGACAGTGTTCAGCAGTAATTGGAGCAGTGTTTGACCACTTTCACTGTTGGCTTTGACAGTGATCTTGAGCAGTAGTTGGAGCGGTGCTAGACCCCAGTTACTGTTAGCTTTAAAGATGATGTCAGCAGTAATTAGAGCGGCGCTTTGCACCTGTTACTGTTAGGTTTTAGAATGGTGTCGAGCAGTGATTGGAGCGGTGCAAATGGTGTCAAGCAATCAATCGCTCAATCAATCACTTTCTGAGAGTGCGTGAGTACTCTAAAAGAGTTTCCCAGTGCTGTCCATAAAAGCAGGGACAACAGAAAGCTCAGAACAACCAGGTTTTAGGAAGTTTCCTTGAAACTTCAACAGCGAAATACATCTACACATTTTCAAGAGAAGAGAATTCCAAAAGTAGGACCAAAAACAGCAAAAGAGCTGCCACCCTGCCTCACGCATTTATACTGAGACAAGTTGGCAAAAAACTGATGTCCAGAGCTAAGACTACACCCTGGGAATAAAAATGCCCCAATGCCCTAAGGTGTGATGGGCCACCACCATATAAGGCCTTAGGCAAAAAGCATAGATTTTAAAAATGAATGCGCTTCTCCACAGTCAGCCAATGAACAGATTGAAGTTGGGAACAACATAAGATTGTCAAGGAACATGGCAAAGAAGATATGCTGCAGAATCTTGCACCAACTGAAGCTTTCCAATGATTTCTTAGGTGCACCCATATAAAGCTCATTACCATAGCTGTGGTTGATTTCCGACTACCAACACCTCAGTCTTATCACCCTTTAGCTTGAGAGACTTCATTCTTATCCAACCAGCTACCTCAGACAAAGACGATGATTGGTGGACCCATCTCCCTTCTCATCGCTAAGCATGACAATGATCTGTGTGTCATCAGCATTCCTCAAGAGAGATAAACCATAACCCTCAACTAGATTGACCAATGCCTGACATAGATACTGAACAGTGTGTAGCTCAGTAAAGAACCCGGTTGTACGCCACACGGCAGGTGGAAGATGGAAGACTCACGTGGCTTAGAAAACAGAAGAACCAGGAGAGGGCGGGATCCTGGAGGCCAATGTCTCTCAGCCTCTGAGATGAGATACTGTGCCAAACGCTGCACTAAGATCTAGAAGAATAAGTAAAGCTGTGTGTAGGAGAGTAGGATCTGCTTCTTATGGTTACCCCCACTTTTTGCTGATGTTTCACTGTTTTTTTACTTTAGTCTGGCTGGGGCCCTGCTATTCAGGACCCCAGCCTAGCTGCTTCCTGTCTAAATTGATTCCATGTACCTTAGGTACACCACAGAGTGGATTCTGGAGTGCCCTTATAAGCCCTAGTATATGGCATACTATGCACCCGGGGCATAGGAACCCCAGAGGCCTACCAGGGGCTGCAGCATGTATTATGCCACCCGTGGGAAGCCCTCCAAAATGACACCACACGTCTGCTACTGCAGCCTGGGTAAGGTGGTGCATGCACCCCTTACTGAGATATAGGTTCACTATATCAGTCACCCCTATGGCAGGCCTTATCAATCCTGAAGGCAGGGTGCTCGGTTTTATGTGAGAGGGTGCCCATGCATGAGCAGAACCCGTCTGCAGCCTTCTGAATCTATTCTCCGGGGTTGTCTATGATGCAGCCTGACCATATACTCTTAAGTGCATTATAACCTCAAGGTAATGCAAACTTTGGGACGGCTGCACGGAAACATGTCATGTTTGGTGTCAAACACCTTGGAATCATACCCCAACACCTGTAACTGGTGGGGGAGTATGATCCCACCCTTCTAGAGGGAGAGACATGACAGCACCGGTATACCCGGTACCAGCTAACAGAGCCCTGGCATCACAAAATGGATGCTGCCAGCCACAGACACAAGTCTGGCCTCCTGCTGCTGACCGAAACTCCGGCAGGGGAGGCCTGGACAATAGGTCTCCTGTCACAGGGAGGTGTTATCACGTCCCAGACAGGCCTTAGTGGATTAGGGCTGGGAGGGTGCACTCCAGGAGTGCTTTGAAGTCTGCACTGGGGGCACATTTGTTGTCCCTGTGCATAGTCCAGCTCAAACCGGTTGTAGGGGCTACCAGCCCCTGCTCTGGCGCGCAGCTGAACAAAGGAAATGGGTGTAGCCACCCCTCTTTCCTGACCCTCCCATAGGTGGGTGCCCAGAGTATGTCCAACCCCTTCCTTGGGTATAAGAAAGGAACCCCTGGCTACAGGACTTTAGATTACACCTGGATGAAACTCTGATACAGAAATCCTGGAACTTCGACGATCTACACGACTAGATGACTGAAGAATCTCCCTTGGAGTAAAGGAGTTACTCCCCTGCTTGGCAGGCACAAAAGACGCATCTGACAGTTTGCATCTCCGAAGCTCCCGCCAAAATCCGAAGTATTTGCAACACAGGAGGTGGGTTTCCAGACTTCCCAGAGGCTGATGCGAGTCCCCAGCCAAGCTGAGACCGGTAGCCCTCGTGGATACCATGGAACCAGAACCCCTAGACACTGTGCACATTTGCAAGTGCATTAGCTTCTCGACGTCCCTTGAGGCTGTACATTGGGTTACTTGTAGCCCAAACTCGAGCACCTTTTCCACCGAAGACTGCTGGCCTACACTCCACGAGTGTTCCGTGAGCTGGCCCTTTGTGTTTTCGCTCGAGGTACCTTCGCGATCCCTGGTCCGTCGACTGGTGGGTTCCTGTGAAGGAAACTTTAACTTTAATTGGGCTTCCCTAGTTGCTCCAGACGTGCCTTGACTCTCCATCGCTTGGGGAGTCCCCAGGACCGTGCTGGTCCGCACCAAAGCATCTTTACTCTTCCTGCGTGGGTAGTTGTTGCCAAGGCTTGTTGTGTCCAATACGGGCACCGACGCTGCAGCACTCGACATCCCTCGTGGGACAGCTCGAATCCAGCTCTTGGTCATCCTCGATGCCTCCTGGCTAAAGAGTCAAGCTTCCCCTCTTCGCACTTGAAGCATCCGACATCGGTGGGTATTCGTCTTATCGTGCCCCTGGTCACTGGCAAGTGACCCAGACTCTGTCCTCTTTGCTTTCAGGTTCTTCACATCTTCGATCCAGGCTTGGATTTCTTCGAACATTTCTCCTCTTCCCAGCAGCAGCACTTTTCAGTATCCTGCCATTGAAAACGACGACGCGACCCAACACCATTTGACACCTATGCACCCAGCTTCCCTGGGTGAGGGTACACGAGTACTCCAGTGCTCCCGTGGGTGTTGGCCCTAGAACCATCTAAGCCCAAAAGGGTTTGTTCCTAGTCCACTCCTAAGTGTCCTTAAAATTCTAACCGCGATTTTCCCCATAGAAGCTAACAGGGCTCGCGGCTGTGTTCACACACTGCACACGGCCCGTGGGTCCCCTGTGTCACTACCTTGGGTGGTTCCTTGGGGTCACAGTGATTCTACAGGCTCTAGGCCTAGTGTCTAGTCCAGTCGTGGTTCTTATAAAACTTTCTTAATATATGGTTTGGTTCGCCCCTAGGGCCTATTATATATTGTGCTAATTTACTGTGATATTTGAAGTGTAACATATGTGCTTTGACTTCTAGCATCACAAACAGACTAGTAAGGTGTGTTTAGAAATAAATACATATATTTTAAATATATCCCTGGTGTGGTTGTCCTTTCATTTGATCATTCAAGAGATTATAGACTGGTAAAACAAGCTGCTTTACATTCATTCAAGATGTAGCCTGAAGGCTGCTCTCCATTGCTGCCACTAGGATAGCTTTCAATAAAGGTTGTCTTTAACCTATCACCATAAGGGGTTGTTTGGACTGATACAAGGTGCCCACTATAACTAGTGAACAGCATATACCAGGCCAACTTCTCACACTGTGCCACCAAGATCCAGATACGTCTTAAGCCATGCTCGTTCTCATAAGGAGTCATTGAAGCAGGGTGAAGGTCCACGATAATGTTTAATAACTCTGATCCTATATGGCAGGGTACTGTCCAAGGAGATGTGAAACCTATTATCGGTGGTAATAACATCCTTATCTAGAGTGCCTGTAATAACTGGACTTTGCTCCAGCAGATTGATACTGAGCATTTCCACATTCAGCTTCGCCCATGGATGGCCACTCCTGGTCAGGCTGGGTGCAGGCTGTCTATATCCATTAATCTGAAGTAGTAATGGAACTGCACAATACTCTGTCCAGGATAAGGGTATTGGAGTGGCTTATGAGAAAGAGTCAACATTATAGAAATCTGTATCGAGAGGATGCCAAGCAATGTGAGTTGAGGTATGTGCAAGGGCAGTAAGGAAAAATCCTCAGACAGAGTGGCAGCCAAACCATTATTGGAATCATCAAAATGAATATTAAAACCTCCTACAATAGTAGAATCACCCGAGTACATAACAAACGGAGCGATACCCTCCTCTATCATAGAGCAGCACCTACTAGCAGGACCCAGGGGACGTTATATTAAAGCACCTAACATGGCATCCTTCTCAGTTAATTAGAGCTAAAATATTATATCTTTACAGTTGGGTGCAGACAGAGGTTCAGTGCGACAGGCAAGGCTAGCTTTTGAAATAATGGCGACCCCACCTCTTCACCTTCCACTAAGATCTTACCTTGTAAATCTGTAATGTTCTGGAATAGTCTGAGCAGTATCAGGGGAGGATGAATCATTAAGCCAGGTTTCAGTAAGAAACAGAGCATCAATACTGTGTTCACTTATAAACTCAACAATTTGCAAATTGTTGAGCCAGAGAACGACAGTTCAAACAAACTGAAAATTCATTAACCTATCGCCAAGATTCTCAGGAAACAGTAACTCATGACCGTTAGAGTCTAGAGTGAAAGTAGGACACAAGCCACAGTGAGGACATGAATATAGCCTCTCTCCGGGTGATAGATTGTGAAAACAGAGATGAAGGGTCCTGGGGCACAGAGATTGCAAGGTCTCAAAAGAGTACTTACAAATTTCTGAGGTGAAGAGAACAGAATTCCTGGCCGCGTTAGGGCATGGACGAGCACAGACGGGATTACCTATGGGGGGCCTATGGCGTGCCAGTGGCATGCCTGTGGGGCTAGTCCACACACTATTTTTGTTCAAATAGTGGCAGGGCTGCACGAGGGCCATCAAGTGTACTCGAAAAACGAGAGCAAAAATGCAAAACTTTAAGTGGCAGAATTAAAATGGCCGCCAAAGTACCCAGCTCTGATAAAAAGGGAAGAGTCCAGTAAAGATGTTTCAACAAGCCCACCATGCAGGGCCGGACTGGCCATAGCTGGCACCGGGCATTTCCCCTGTGAGCCGCTAGGGTGGGGCCGATTTTGGGCCCCTGGGGGCCGTTTTTGCTACAGGGCCGTTTTTGCAGCATAGCTGCAAAATCGGCCCCTCTAACAAAATAGGCTGAAACCGGCCCTGGCAAACTGCTCAGCCGCTCCCAGGTGAGCCGGCCGAGCTCTTTGCCAGGGCCAGTTTTGGGTCTCAGTCCAGCCCTGCCACCATGTTTCCAATACAAGCTCCCCTCACACCCAGCAGTCTAAAATAATAGCCTAAAACCATCAAAGGTTAAAATAAGACAAACAAGAATTACAAAATAATTGTCCCAATCTTTAGCAGTAATTTGGAGTGTTGTTTGACCCTTGTTACCGTTATCTTTGAGGATGGTGTCAAGAGGCAATTGGAGTTGTGTTTGACCACTCTTACTGTTGGCTTTGAGAATGGTGTTGATCAGTAAAGGGAGTGGTGTTTGACCACTGTGACTGTTGGCATTAAACAGTACTTAATTTGTAAACAATTAAGTGCCAGGGCCCTCCTCGGAAGGTCACTGCAGCCTGCATCACCCATACCATTTCAGCGGCAGTACTAACAGAACACCTAACCTTCGCACTCCTACAAGTGTGACAATTCAGAGTATTTCAGGCCACACAAAGCTATAAGAATGGTGTGAGAGGTTGGTCTATTTATTTTCAATGTATATTGACTTAATTAACACGGTTGTTGTGCTCATCTTAAGATAAAAAAGGCAGCGCCTCCATCTTGATAGACTGCCATTAGAGCTGGTATTTGCAATTAAGTGCTAGTGCCAAGCACCGGAAACCACTGGCACAAATTAAGCACTGGCTTTAAGGATGGTGTTGAGCAGGAATTGGAGTGGAGTTTGACCACTGTTACTGTAGCTTTGAAGTCAGTGTCCAGCAGGAATTGGAGAGGTGCTTGACAACTGTTCCTGTTAGCTTTGAGGATTATGTCAGCATTAATAGAAGAGGTGTTTGACAACTGTTACTAATAGTTTTGAGGATGGTGTTGAGCAGTAATTGGAGCAGTGTTTGACCACTGTTACCATTGGCTTTGAGGACAATGTCCAGTTGTAATTGGAGCCGTGTTTGACCACAGTTACTGTTGGCTTTGAGGATGTTGTCGTGTAGTAGTTTGAGGGGTGTTTAACCACTGTCAGTGTTGGTTTTGAGGAAGGCGTCGAGCAGTAATTGGAAAGGTGTTTGAAAACTGTTACTGTTAGCATCCAGGATGGTGTCGAACAGTAATTGTAGCGGTGTTTGACTACTGTGACTGTTAGGTTTGAGGACAGTGCCGGGCAGTAATTGGAGCAGGGTTTGAGCACTGTTACTGTTGACTTTGAGGATGGTGTCCACCAGTAATTCGAGCGGTGTTTGACCACTGGTGCGGTTAGCTTTGAGGATGGTGTAAATCATCATGGATATCCAACAGACCTCCTCTAGACCTCAGTCACACTCCTAGATCAACACCACATTCTTCCAGACCAACCACATTCTCCCTTCTAGCCCTTCACAATGTCTCTCCTATCTGACACCACACTTCTCACAGACTTCCACCACATCCTCTCTTGCTCCCTGACACATTATTAATACCCTCCCCCCACAGACACTCACCACAACCTCCCTGCTCTCTGCCACATTATTCTACCCTCCCATCACATTCCTGACAGACCCACCACATCCTCTCTTGCTCTCTGCCACATTATTACTACCCTCCCATCACATTCCTGACAGACCCACCACATCCTCTCTTGCTCTTTGCCACATTAATACTACCCTCCCATCACATTCCTGACAGACCCACCACATCCTCTCTTGCTCTCTGCCACATTATTAATACCCTCCCACCACATTCCTTACAGTCCTCCCCCACATCCACTTGTTCTCTGCCACATTATTACCCTTCCAGCACATTCCTCACAAACCCCCACCACATCCTCTCTTGCTCTCTGCCACATTATTAATACCCTCCCACCACAGACCCTCACCACAACCCCCCTGCTCTCCGCCACATTATTACTACCCTCCCACCACATTCCTGACTGACCCACCACATCCTCTCTTGTTCTCTGCCACATTATTACCCTTCCAGCACATTCCTCACAGACCCCCACCACATCCTCTCTTGTTCTCTGCCACATTATTACCCCTCCAGCACATTCCTTACAGTCCTCCACCACATCCTCTCTTGTTCTCTGCCACATTATTACCCTTCCAGCACATTCCTCACAGACCCCCACCACATCCTCTCTTGTTCTCTGCCACATTACCCTTCCAGCTCATTCCTTACAGTCCTCCACCACATCCTCTCTTGTTCTCTGCCACATTATTACCCTTCCAGCACATTCCTCACAGACCCCCACCACATCCTCTCTTGTTCTCTGCCACATTATTACCCTTCCACCACATTCCTTACAGTCCTCCACCACATCCTCTCTTGTTCTCTGCCACATTATTACCCTTCCAGCACATTCCTCACAGACCCCCACCACATCCTCTCTTGCTCTCCGACACATTATTAATACCCTCCCACCACATTCCTGTCACACCGCTCACACTCATCCTTGCCATCCCTCTGCACTGTCCACATACCCCCTCTAGCCTGCTCACTGTGGTAAACACACTGAAGAAAGACACACATTGAATAATTAAAGAATTTTATTAAAAATTAAAGTACAGGTAACTTACAAGGAATGGATTTGTAAAAATTAGGCACAAAGAAAACTTTTTATTGGTCTCAGACAAATCTGATGAACACTTTTAATATACAAAATATACAGATTATCTCTCTTGTGCAGATTTAGAGAGGCCCTGAGATCCCAGGAAAAAGTGCATATATTTTGAAACCATGGCATTTATGCAGACTGGAAACATGGGTGCAGGGGTTATGTATGTGGACTCGCACCTCTAGAAGACACGCAGTACATAGACCTCTCAGGCGTGACACATATGCAGGAAGCGTGGTGCAGAGATTACTAGCCGGTTTGCGAAAAGCGGAGGGCCACTTGCTGTGTCTGCACGTAGGTACCCCGGTGACACCCTCTGCTAGCTTCCCCCAGAAGTAAAAACCAGACGTAGACAGGAAGGTTCGAATCCTGGCCCCATGGTCACTGTGGGGTTGGGGCACTGAAGCAAGCATCACCCATGCCCTGAGAGTTTCATTAGTTACAATCAATGGAGGCATACCATATCAGCGACTACTAAATGTGCCAAGTGATTCGGAGACACAGTTCTTCTGCAGAACTCGGCAAACAGACAACTCCAAGCCAGGTAAGATCCTCATCGACAGAGTAAAGGCTACCATGAACTTGGACACTTTTATCCACCTCAACTAGGAAAACTCCCTACCACAAGTGTCTTGGCCTCTGAAGGAAGTAGTTTCACCTGGAAGACCCTCGCCTTAGGAACACTCGACCTCCATCCTTCAGCAGGTGGGGGGCACACAGGTAGAATGCTTCATGAAACACCTGAACCCCTAGACTCTCCTCCCTGACATCATACAGCCAGGTGAGGCAGAGGTAGTACCATTCAGGTAACCCCTTTGATGCAGCACGCGCAACACCTCCAATACCGCCTCACACAGTCCTCACGCCAGTCCTTACCTGGGGACCCTCACTTCTGGAACTGCCTCCCCTCAGCCCTTCAGCTGTTAGACCGTGTCCAACTCTACGAGACCCCATGAAGCAGGCGATCTCACCCTGTGGTGAGCTCCGTCCTCTGAATGATGTGTGGTCCGTCTCACTTAGTATTCACGCTACAGCACTGCTGGTCCTCAGTAGATTCTGATGCAACCCCATATGGATAAATGCCAGAAATGTATAGAAAAACAAAAAGAAAAGGCGGGTCATGTGTATATTTACGATGTGCAAGTGGAGGATGCTTGGATGTAAGGGCTAGCTAATGGTGACATCTACAAAGATTAAATCCTTTAAAACCCATGATCACCTAGGATCTGGGATCGCCAGCCTATGCTGCTTGAAGTTAACGCCTGGGAGAGCTGCTTCCTGTACACTGAAGCTGATCAGATCTGAGGCGCAGATCTCATGAGATGTGCAGCAGATGTGTCCTGCTGATGTCATGAGACATGCAGCTGACATGTCCAGCAGATGTCATGAGATGTGCAGCTGACAGGTCCAGCAGAGGTGATGAGACGTGCAGCTGACATGTCCAGCAGATGTCATGAGACGTGCAGCTGACAGGTCCAGCAGAGGTGATGAGACTTGAAGCTGACATGTCCAGCAGATGTCATGAGACATGCAGCTGACAGGTCCAGCAGAGGTGATGAGATGTGCCGCACACATGTCCAGCAGATCTCATGAGATGTGCAGCAGACATGTCCAGCAGATCTCATGAGATGTGCAGCAGATGTGTCCAGAAGAGGTCATTAGATGTGCAGCTGACATGTCCAGCAAAGGTCATGAGATGTGTAACAGACATGTCCAGATTTCATGAGATGTGCAGCAGAAATGTGCAGCAGATGTCATGCGACATGTAGCAGACATGTCCAGCAAATGTCATGAGACGTGCAGCTGACATGTCCAGCAGATCTCATGAGACGTGCAGCAGACATGTCTAGCTGTCTCTTCGGATCAGTAATGAAGTTGACATTCATTCTTTTAACATGTAATAAATGTCATAGGGTTCCGCCAAGAACATTTTATTACATGTATATCATGTTAAGATGAGAATCAAATTCAGAAATGAGTCTTAGTGGTGTGAAACTGGAAAGAAGAGGCGTACCGCTGTGCTGAAGCCGATGCACCACCGGCCGCAGATCTAGAAGCTAAACCACAGGAAGTGACACCTGGGGGAAGGAAAGCCACATGTGTGAGGTGTGGTTTTACACCTAAATCTGTTCTCTTCCTTGGACCTGCTTTACTTCTAACTGTTGGTGGCGCCCTCACCTGTGTACTGTTTTATTCTTGAGGCCTAGGATTATATCTTGAAAGGGTGGGCTGGGAGAGAGCACAGGTGTGGGCTTGTTTTTAAGACACTACACTGTCTGTGCACAGGTGAGTGAGCCTTCTCTGTCCCACCTCTTGGCCTGTGGGGGCTGGCTCCCCAAACAGAGTCAGGCTGGCACCACAGACACTGCAGAAAAGATAACTGCACACATCGGGCATGGAAGGGGCTTCTCTGCTCCATCCGTCTGGAGTTTAAATGCAGAACATACAAGTGGAAGTGAGCCTGTCGCCGAGCCCTGCACCTCACCTGTGCCTCGGTGAGGACATTTAACTCTGGGGTCCGAGGCCACTGTGTGTTTTTAATACAAGGAAGGGCCTCTACTGAGGTTTTAAGGAGCCCCTGAAATCTGCCTCTCTTACGCCAGGAGAAGCTATCCATCTCGTTGCAGAACTGCATAATGTGTGACCAATAAAACTGGGTTGAAATCGTGACATCACTGCTTGACCAAAACGTGTGATCCTAGTTAATGACCTTACTTCACAGAGTCTTCCTTTCCTTCACTATCACATCTGAAAGCACTTAGAACTAATGTACTTAAGGGCGTGTGATGTGTAAAACCCTCTCTTAGAGATGGTTTAATGTACTGTAACTTTGCTGCTTCTATAATAATAATATAAGTCATACATAGTGCACACGTAACAGCCAAGTTGTCTCTTGGGTCACTACTCCACCTACCAATCCTTCTCCTACCTCGCCGCAAAGTCCTGTAACGGCCATTCCCTCCAGCTCCAGACATCACCTTCACTGGCGGATTTCAGGAAGAGACTCAAGACCTGACATTTCAACTGAGCCCTGCAACCTAGTGCCTGGATAACCTCATTGGTGATTAGTAGCGCTATACAAATACTGACTGATTGATTGATTGACTACTAGCAAGGGGTTGTTTTCAAGGGTGGTTCTAAGTTTAAAAACTATCCCTTCTAGTAAATATCACTTAACGGACTGATGTCACGTGAGGGTCCTGAAGTGAACCAGAGGTGATTTTTCTGAATTCTGAAAAGTAGTTATCAGATTTGTACATGACTTTTTTTTTTCTCAG
This sequence comes from Triturus cristatus, assembly GCF_964204655.1. Taxonomy (NCBI): domain Eukaryota; kingdom Metazoa; phylum Chordata; class Amphibia; order Caudata; family Salamandridae; genus Triturus; species Triturus cristatus. Next base: position 33,445,712 of record NC_140590.1, on the reverse strand, counting down.
TTGACATGACAATATGTTGATGGCTCGGCTCTTGCTCTGAGAGCCAGGCCTGACTCTCATCCCCGCTGTTTCGTGTTAATGTGGGTCTGCCCCCTCTGAGTCTAACAGCAGGTGCACTCAGAAATCCCCCAAAGGTATCACCTGAACTGCAGACAGCTCAGGTTGGAAGCAGTGATGCCCCCTCTGCTTCTGAGCTGTGGTTTCTGCAGCTCCTGCACTAATATGGAGAACTTCAGAGTTAAGTGCACTTCCGAGTTAAGTGCACAAGCTGTTGACAGTGGAATGACTTAGAAACATGCGCACCATGACCAGGCTGGACACCGGGTTAGGTGTTTCAAAGACGTCCGTAAAGGTGTCAAAGTAACTAGAAATGACGATTTCTGGATTAAATCATCACACTGTTCGATATTTTTTAGATCCGACGGTGTCAGGAAGGGAAGAGGAGGCACCCACGAGAGCACATGTTGTGCACATCTTTTCTTGGGAAAGACTGTCCTGGAACAGCAGGAAGCGGGAGTGGTAACAGCAGGAAGTAGGGGTGGTTACTCAACAGAAAACCCGTGGGTGAAACCACCACAAGAGTGAGGACAGACTTCTTAGAACAATTAGGTCAATGCTGGGCAGGAAGTGGGACGCAACCAAGGGCTGACACACATGACTGGTAAAGGATGGAGGGCTGGGTGAGGTTTTAAGGCAGGAGCTGCTGGGCTCGGCATCCAGGGAGATCCACCTCACTAAACGAAGAGGGTTGTAACTCACTGGTGGATGAGGAGAGGTACACTTCACTGACAGGAAGAAGAGGGCACATGCACCTCCCACATGGGAGAAGGGTTACATCTCACAACTGGAAGGGGAAGTGGGTGCTTTACATCTTTAGATTCAGGAGATCAGATTTACGAAAGGACTGCATTGCCCTTGCGTTACCCAATATGACATAAGGGCGACACAACCCTGAAGTGAGATTTACTATGTCACACATAGCTGCCTTGCATGGCTCTGCATAGCAGAGTAAATCTGGAGTAACAGAACACAGCGCAAGTCACTTTTTGACTGAGCCCAGCGAGACTTAGCGCCAGGACACCCTTACGGGTGAGTAGCCCCGCTCTATAAATACTGACTGATTGATGGATTGCTTGAGTCGCTGATGCAGTCCTAGGAAGGCCTTCCATGGGCAGAGCATAGGGGCTCCCTTGTATCCACCCATGGATTTTGGCACATTCCCAAGTTTAGTACCAGTAGTAAACCTGGGAATGCATCAAATAGGTACGCCATCCTAGGGGAGCCGCAAGGAGGAGAAATATCTCTATTTCTCCTCGTTTTTTCCTCTTTCTACATGGGCTGCATTCTGTAGCACTCATAGAAAGAGAAAAAAGCCTCAGAGGATTGTTTTTGTGCAACAATCCTGCTTGTAATGAAGGCATCCTTACATCATGGTGCAAGGGTGCCTGTGTTGGTGCTAGGGAGCACACAGTGCACCAGTGCAGGGAGAGAGCAGGATTAGCCATATCTTATTAGATATGGTGCATTCCTGCCCTCTCCATGTGACGCAGCACTGCAAGTTATCTTTACAGCGTTGCGCTGAGTCACATCTTCGTAAATCTGGCCCACGGTGTCTAGGAAAAACATGTGAAAAATGTTCAATCTGTATCAGCGTAATAACATAAAAGTTCAGAAGAACTACACAAAATTACATGAAATGCAAAACATTAGAGCATCAGAAGACGGCTGTGAACAGACAGCATCTTGAGACGAGCGTTCAGCTTCCTGGTGCTATATCCAGATATAACAGGCAGGGCCCTGGGAAGAGACTGGAACCTGGGGGCTTGACAGAGGATAAGGCGAGGCACTGGGTGGAGTTTCAATACTTCCCAAGCAGTGAGGAGCACACTAAAGTGTTGCATGCACTTCCCATAACACTGACATGGCAGGGGTGGGCCGAAGACAGCACCCCACCCACAGTTGAGGTCCACCTGTACTCCAGAGCCAGGGAGGTGCCACAGGGCGAAGAGAGCTTAGCTGGCTCTAGGACGGGGCAGGCCCGGTGGTCTCTGTCACTCTGAGGCCTCCACAGGTGAAGGTCGCACCCCCACCCATAGGTGAGGTCCACCTGTACCCCAGAGCAAGGGAGGTGCCGCAATGTGATAAAAGCCCTGCCAGCCTCAGGCTAGGGCAGGCCCATGGACACCGTCACTCTGAGGCTTCCACAGGTCACAGCGGCTGCTGAGGTTTATCTCATTAATGGACCTAAAATTAATCAATTAAAAAAGTCATGGGGGAGCGAAGGTCATACACGTCTCCCACAGATCATTAACCAATCTTTGGAGAAGGAAACAGGCTGAGTCAAGTCTGCTCTCTGGTGTCGGGCCTTCACGGGCTCTTTGAGGTTCTAAGAGTGGCACAGCTGAGAGGCCATCGCCCTGTCTGACATGAGGCCTTTGTGGAGAGCAGAGTCTTCTTGTTTCACTTCCATTGTGTGACGTATGAAGGGTTAACGTCTGGCTCTCTACACCAACCGCAGTAGGGTGGCTTCGAGCTCACACTGACACTATGTGACTCCTGGTTCTCTACCCCTCCAGGAGAGCTCAGGTGAGTAAAGGCTGAAACCCACAGAATCTGCGATATTAGAGAATCAGAGAGGGTCATTTTATTACTATTGTGTTTACGCTGGCCTCACTCCTTCTCACAGGCTGCTCCAAGTGTCTCCAACATCACCATTGGCTAGCCCTCATGTACATCAAAGAACAAAACCTGCTACCGTCTACGTCACAGCTCGCTCCAGCTGTATACACATCATAGTCAGGTTTCATCTACATCAAAGCTCACTCACTACTATGTATATACACCATACCTCACTTCCATCCAATCCTATCTCACTCCGAGCTATGTATGTACCTCATACCTCACTCCCGTCCAGGTTCCAGCTCACTCCCAGCTGCCCATCGAGTCATTGCTCACTCCCAAATCTATATCACGGCTAGCTCCCAGGTCTGATCTATGTCACCGCTCCCACCCAGGTCTGATCTATATCACCGCTTGCTCCCAGGTCTGATCTATGTAACTCCTCGCTCCCAGGTCTGATCTATGTCACCGTTTGCTTCCAGATCTGATATATGTCATCTCTCACTCCCAGATCTGATCTATATCACCGCTCGCTCCAAGGTCTGATCTATGTCACCGCTTGCACCCAGGTCTGATCTATGTCACCGCTCGCACCCAGGTCTGATCTATGTCACCGTTTGCTTCCAGATCTGATATATGTCATCTCTCACTCCCAGATCTGATCTATATCACCGCTCGCTCCAAGGTCTGATCTATGTCACCGCTTGCACCCAGGTCTGATCTATGTCACCGCTCGCACCCAGGTCTGATCTATGTCACCGCTTGCTCCCAGATCTGATATATGTCATCTCTCACTCCCAGATCTGATCTATATCACCGCTCACTCCCAGGTCTGATCTAGGTCACTGCTCACTCCCAGGTCTGATCTATATCACCACGCTCGCTCCCAGATCTGTTCTATATCACTGCTCTTCCCAGGTCTGATCTATGTAACTCCTCGCTCCAAGGTCTGATCTATGTCACCGTTTGCTTCCAGATCTGATATATGTCATCTCTCACTCCCAGATCTGATCTATATCACCGCTCGCTCCCAGGTCTGATCTATGTCACCGCTCGCTCCAAGGTCTGATCTATGTCACCGCTCGCACCCAGGTCTGATCTATGTAACTCCTCGCTCCAAGGTCTGATCTATGTCACCGTTTGCTTCCAGATCTGATATATGTCATCTCTCACTCCCAGATCTGATCTATATCACCGCTCGCTCCCAGGTCTGATCTATGTCACTGCTCACTCCCAGGTCTGATCTATGTCACCGCTCGCTCCAGGTCTGATCTATGTCACCACTCGCTCCAAGGTCTGATCTATGTCACCACTCGCTCCAAGGTCTGATCTATGTCACAGCTCGCTCCCACGTCTGATCTATATCACCACGCTCGCTCCCAGATCTGTTCTATATCACTGCTCTTCCCAGGTCTGATCTATGGCACCGCTCTCTCCCAGGTCTAATCTATACCATCGCTTGCTCCCATGTCTGATGTATATATATTTATTTTTTACAGAGTTTTTCTATAGCGCGAACTTGACCCGAATCGGGTATCAGAGCACTTTAACTAGCACCAGTTGCATTACATGAGGACACATTCATTTTTGTTAGGCACGGGGAGATTAAGTGATTTTCCCAGAATCACAGGATGTTCAGCTTCATTGCCGAGACTCGAACCCAGTTTCCCAGATTCGAGGTCGACCCCCCCCCCACCCCCCCCATGTCACCGCTCGCTCCCAGGTCTGATCTATGTCACCGCTCACTCCCGGTCTGATCTATGTCACGGCTCGCTCCCGGTCTGATCTATGTCACGGCTCGCTCCCAGGTCTGAACAATGTCACCTCCAGCTCCCAGCTGCCTCATCTCATAAATTAGAAATTCTCTCTACAGTGTAGTTATCATTTATTCCCAGTTCTCTATCTTCTTGGTTCTACGCAGGTCTTCTGCACATTGTTAAAGAGTGGCACGAGGAAGGGAAGAAAGCCTGACCTTGGGGGAGTGTGAACAGTGCCCTCCTGATGAGGACACCCCATTACCTCCTTCTCACATGCACAATGCTCAATATCAAGAAGTTCTCACTGTTGTTAAATGACTGCACTAAGGAAGGACTTAGATTGGTTCTGATTCTTAATCTAGAACCCAGTAAATGAATCTTTAAAAATGGTTTGAAAAATGCAGGAGCTCATGGTCAGTTCAAGTGCAGCAGACTACACAGCTGAGCCACAAAGAGTTAATGGTCTAGACAGCAGTATACACCTAGGGGCTTATTTACAATCCCCCTGTGCCACCAGCGTGTTACTTTTTCCCATATAAAAAGTGACACGTCAGTGGTGTAAGGGGCTTGTAAATAAGCACCCTAGACTCTTCCAACAGCTCTACACAAGAAGTCATGGGTAACACACTTCCGTGTCTGAATTACACAGGACCAGTTGTGAGACAATTCAATATACAGCGACAGGCAGCAGGTTCAAGATAAATGACTGCCCTGTGGTAGTCATACACCCCCTCCAGCCTCCCATAATCCTTGCAAGGGCTTTCCACTTCCTTACACTCAATGGCATTGTCACTTTTGTGCACTACAATTCCCTCAAGCGGAACCACTGCAACCTCTTCATGTTTGGTTTCACGATTTTGTGACCATTCAGCAGCAGTGCGAGACCTGATGGCACCAAGATTTTCCTATGAATATTTGATACATTTTGCAGAATTAACAGGAAGCACTATTACAGCCGTGTTGGATCTCTCGACCTCCCTCTAGTCTAGCCCCCCTCTTGGGTAGCGGTAAGCTAACGTTGCTTCTAGGGAACTGCAGCGTACAGCATCCTGCGCAGCTGCAGCGCAACAAGGCTACGCGCACACTCTGAGACGCTGAGCTACAGTCCCATTCCTGTCATAAACCAGTAATACTTGGGTTGCACTTTTTTGCCTCCTTTAGCTCTAGAAATGATGGTTGTATGCGTTAGGATTGACAATATGGAAAGAAGTTACCCTTCCACACAATCAAAGCGAGGGCGCCACACTGACCGGCGTGGGCGCCAGGATGTAATCTCCTAATTTATAAATGTTATGTGAATGTCACATCCAACTTCACTTACCCTGGATTTCTAGAGTCCAATAGTTTCCTTCATGTTCACACTGACGGGTGCAGAGGCACTAAAACCCATTTCCATGTCCCCCAACGTACCCCCACATGTTCCATCTCTTTGTCTTATCTCCTTTCCACTCCAGGTGCAGGATTTTTATAATTGTGTCATGATCAGACCTTGCATTGCAGCACAATTGGTTTCATATGTTGATTCTCATATATAAGGAAATGACATCCAATCAAAAATAGAAATTACCCGGAGACATACTTAAAATAATGATCAAATAAGGGGTTGATAGCACTTCAAAGGCCAAGGAGACTTCTGAAGCCAAACACAACAGTGTAAGGGAGTAGAAAGAATTACCAGTATAGTGTACGCACTGATTGTACCCCGGTAGAGCACGTGGCCACAGACGGTTAATGGCACCCATTCAAACGCGACCAATTATAAACATGGACCACCATGGTTCACCCATGAGTACATAATGTGGGTTCTGAATATTTCATGAGGGTTCTGAATATATAATGAGGGTTCTGGATTCATAATGAAGGTTCTTTTTCGAGTGTACGCTGGGCTCATATTTTCACTATTCAAGGTCCTGGGAGGTGTAAAGATGATTATCCGTGGTGGTCATGGTCTTTGCGAGGCTGAAGTTACCAAGTCCTGTGGGGGAATGAGGTGTGGGGCCCCACTACTGGCTCCACCTCTTTGTCTTCGGCTTCACAGCTGTCTTCCTATAGTGAGTGCAGCAATGAAGGCGTGCACTGCTCAAGGCACATGGTACAGTGAAACGGGGTGCATACATTACAAGAAAGCAAATAGAAATCAAGAAGAGAGACTTCCACTGAAGGCCTGAGTGAAAAAAAGTACTCATGAAAGTGTCCTGTCCCTCAGAGTCCGCTTCTTGGATCCCATCAGCCGGCTGTGATCATAAAGCAGACATCTTGATAGAGCAGATCAATGTGATTGGTCACAAGACATTGTTGGAGCGTCCCCTGCGGCCTCATCACCGCCTGACTTCAGAATAGACAGTGTTTTCGGGGGATACCGGCTTTGCTGCAGTTCCTTGCTTGGGCACAAAACTGACCGAACTGTACTGAATCTCCGGTGCATTCTATAGAGAGAAGAGAGGACACGTGTGAATTCACCACTTCCACTTCATTCACCTCTTACACACTGATGATAGAGTTTTCATAATCAAATGATTTGAATACATAAGGATATTAAGATGCAACACACAAATGTATGTACTGTGCCTTATCCATGTTTATCAGACTGTGGTTAACATAGACTGCTTTTTACGATGACTGTTAGGCTGCCATATTTTTTCTTCCCATGTAGTTTCTTTGTTTCCTTTCTGTCATTTGAAAAGGTTTCATCTTATTAGATTTAGGTTCAGCAATGCTCATCTATTGGTTTCCTATCCCAGCAAAGTATATTGCGACTCCCTCCTTGACCCATGATTGTCCATGTGACTCTAACTTGAACGATTGCTGTTACTTAGAAAGCCGCTAAACTTGAGGCCGCCTGAAGTCTTTGCCTCTTCTATCAGTTCCCACCCTAACTGGGGGTAACTCAGGACAAATTCCAGTTGCGGGCCGCACACACCTGGACATTTACAGGTGACTGTTCTTCAGCCCTTTCTGCCCTTGGGGCTCCAAGGAAAGGATTGTTTACATGGTCTGATTTACCGATTGGAAAAGGTCTAGGACGCAGACCTCTTTAATCTTGGAAGAATTATGAGCCTTGAAAAAGTCATCTAAACGACGAAACACGTGTCGGCTGTGCATACCGTCGTCTAACCTGCGTGTGAACAGATTCTGGCTCGTTGATTTATAACAACAGACCTTGGTTCAGTGACTCATGTAACAACAAGTGTTAGATACAAATGTTTGAAAAAGCTTAGATCTTGGACATGGTCAGATCATAATCACTATACCTTTGTGGTGCCCTGGATTGCCTGATCATGCATGTATATGTGCAAGGTTTTGTATTCATATATTATCTACACTATCTGGGCGGCATAGTGTGAATCCATGTGAGCACACTGCACTGGTTTATACAAAACATACTAATCCTGGAGCTGACAGAGGTGCCGGCAGTGCTGAGTTACCGCGGCCGTCGAATGTGTTTCTATTGTCACCTCAGAATATGCTTCTTTTTCTTTTTTTCTGTCAGTTATACTCGGAACCACAGAAATAATTCATAATTCCATTATTAAGGGGTTTCAATATTAGAAAATGCATTACATCCAGCTCCTCGAAACAGAATATATATGTCTAATGACCTATGAATTCATTTCTACTGCAGTGCGGTGAAGGAATCTAGCAGGGAGATGATTTCTTATAATATATCATATATAGTTTATGTTATGAAGCTTGCATAACATCGCTCAGACGTAAGAGGCATAGTTTTTGGCGACATGCACATTTTGTAGGAAGGCACATTAGCACATTATCTTCAATGTTTAATCATTTTTAATGTGATTTGTTCTGCATAGATGGGCTGCTTTATTTGGCCCCGATTTACTACTTTATGTAGTTTTAACACAATTTACATGAATTTACATCCTGCACAATTGATTGAGCTCTACAATCCTATGCTGCTAGGATTATCCTTGCCCATTTGAATGTCTATAATGATGTTTAGATTGTTTCATATGGCTAGCACATAGCTAGTGTTAAATATGTAAAACCTTTTGTATTCCTGTTTTGATTTTATTTCATGTATTTGTATACAACTTTTTCTGGTTGCATAAACCGAATAAAGACTATTTGACTGACTGACTGTTTACATTCCAGGGGAAAAGCTGCACCGGCAACTTCGAAGAATATATAATCTGTTTCTTCTTTTCCACATAAATGTTTATTTAACGCACTCATTATAGTATATGTTAATGAACAGCGTTCTGAGACAAATGCATCTCGTTATGTTGCAGATAACTGGAGTCCGAAGGACATTTACAAAGCCGGCATCGGGCTCGTGCTTGTGTAACTGATAACAACGCTACATCGTTCTATTCATAAAACCACATTAGATCCCCTCCTGGGAGCCATGTGTAGGAGAAGCAAAATTGTACAAAAAACTGCTTACTAGAACAGAGGGGAATGGCAGACTATAAAGGAAACAGAGGGAAGCGGAAGGCAACGTAGATTGTAGAATTCACAGACTTTGTGCATGTTTTATGTTTTTGTATGACTAATTGTTTAGCTTTGTGTGTTTCTGTTTTATTTTCTTTTTTATGCAAAAATCTCAATAATAATCTTATTGAAAATAAACTCCTGCAGTGTAGGCACAAGATCAGATGCCTTTGGTCCTTGCCAGAAGAAGCTTTACTTGTCTCTTGGAGGGAATTCATTCTCTTTCCTATTTCCTATGCTGCCCTTTCATTCTAAGAAGTTGTACCTGTCTTTCAAAGGCTTCCGTGCTGACACCTTCATTCTGACTTCTCCCCAATTCCTTGTCCTTCGGGTGCAAAAGAGTTTTTTTTCTGCTTTATTTGAGACAACTTTATACCTGTCTTTGTATTTAAGATTTTACATTGCTTTGAAATATGATGACTAATGCATTTATGTACTAGCTATTGAATTCCAGCTAATTTGATGATTTGAATTTGCAACTTTGCTAATCTTTTAATAATCCTTCATAGTTTGTAAATCTAATACTCTCTGTCCTTCATGTGGAGCCTCATGTGCTTCACGTTATTGCACTGCACTGACTGAGGAGTAGCGTCGCTCGGATAAAGATTCATCGGAGAGCTCAGTCTATACCCAGGTTTGCACCAAGATTTACCCAGTGCAAAGCGCTTTATCACTGACCACAAGAGACAAGCACGGCGTGAGCAGGGGAATGAGTAGCGCAGATGCCATTGAATCAGTGTAAGAGTGAGTGTGAAAGGGTGAGAGTGATAGAGTGAACATCTGAGTTAGACTGAGTATAAAGTGGTGGGGGAAGGTTTTGCTAGATCTAAGGTGACAGAACCATGCAACAGTTCACAAATCTGTCTTACCCCATTGGCCTTTGGACTGGCTGAGCCTTCTGAAAAAAAGATGAACAAGAATTTACCAACATAAATAGTTACTTGGACATAGAATATAAGTATTCTCATATACTGTTTGTGAGAAACATTTACAGGATGTGACAATTCAGACCTAAACTCGGATCACTACCGAGAGTAAAGATATGATGAAAATATTTGAAATGTAAAAGCGGCAAACGAGAATGCAGAAAGTAGAGGAGGGACTGGGACATAATTCTGCAGAACTCTGAAGTCATACTTGTCCAAAAACAAAATCTGGGCGAAAAATGGTATCTTATAGCAGTTTCTTTCACTCAAACACAAGGACCCATCCTGGGACTCAACTTGTAGGCTGCGATATTGGTTTAAATCCATCAGCCCTCCCCTTGTGCCAAACCTCTTCCAGTCTCTGCCACCAAAGCCAGGACAACACTCAAGCCAGGAGCTGCATTCGAGGTGTCTAAAGCAGGGATCTCCAACCTTATCTATAATATGAGCTACTTAAGTTCAATGAAAATAATCCAGAGCCACTAATTGTACCAGTGTTGTACTAGTGACCGCATCTGTCCGCTCTATTAGCTCCCACCATGTGTGAGATTGCCGACAGCGATCACCCCAGTTCATTAGGCAGGGTTGATAGCAATAATGAAAAAAGGCTTTGTCGATGCAAAATGCCTCAGGGGCTAATACATTACGGCCATAGATGTAATGCCCCTGGCACTAAGGTAATGATATTAGTAATGTATGCACAAAGCTGCATGATTTGTCTCGAATATAAGCTTTAAATATATGTTATAAATTCAGTCATTTTTCTCCAAAGATCAGTTTATGAGTTCTGAAAATACACACATTTTTGTCTCCAATACATGCTTTCAAGTTTGGAAAACATGTATTAATTTTACCAAGCAAAATATTGTCTGCACACCAGAGAGCTGCGTATAGGTGGCTGGAGAGCTACCAGTAGCTCATAAGCTAGTCATTGGAGAAGCCTGGTCTAAAGCTTAGATAACTCAGAACTCCTCCAAATTAATGCCTGACTTTAAAAAGATCAAGTCAGAAGCAGCGAGCAGAGATTGTATCTATGTCCCAGAGGTGGTCTGCCTAAACTTATTGTATTAAGAAGGAGAAATGCTGAGTTCTGAACTTTAGACACTCATCACTCAAACACAAAAAAAACAAGCGCTCAACTTATCTCTATACGGCACCAGGTTCATAAAGAGGTCGCGTTGTCGCACAGAGCCTACGTACGTGCATGCTGCGGCCAGCTCGGGTCCCCTACACGTTACACTATGACTGAAAGCTGACTAGAACTTGGGGCCCCTCGGTATATGTGGCTTGGTAAATCTCTTGTGTCTCAATGTCTAGGATGGTCCTAGCTGCACTGTGCAAACACCGTCATCTATAGGGGCGGAGGGTCTTCAGCGTTTGGGTGGAGAAGGAAGATGCCGCTGTCAGATCACTCCACCTCCTAGACCGGTGGTGACAACCGGAGTCAGAGGAGGAGCTGTGCAGGATCCTCCTCTCAGGTCCAGTCTAGAGTCCCATGTGCTGCATACTTAGGCTCAGAGTTTGTTGGCGGCTATCCCAAACCCACGGTATCTGGGCTACTATTTGATGTGGACCTACGTAGTGCTGGAGCAGAGTTTTCTGTTAGAAAATTCTGGGGCTTTTGAAGCTCTGGCATGTCTATGCGTCATAATAATAATTAATAATTAATAACTAATTATTTGTCTTGTGCAAGTGAGTTGAATTAACCAACTTGTTTGTTTTAACACAAGAGAAGGTTACACATGGGTTAGCATGTATGTGCTGTATTTGTATTCACCATAACGTGCAAGTTTTCCATGTTTAAACGTTGCTGTGTGCTATTTATTTTGAGCACAAAACGCTGTCTGAATTAATGCTCTGTATGTCGCAAACCTAGATAAATGCATACACATAAGGGTATTAGTGGGGTTAACACTGTCTAATCATTATGATGTAGTAATCTTTATTTTGTCTCTTTAATTAAAGATGGTCTATTGTGGCCTATGGAGGCCTTTATGAAAATAACCGAGAATAATTTGAAGCCTGGCTGAGCTGTGGTTCAGGCGTAGAAATTTTGGTGTATCAAGAGAGACCCCTGCTGGTGTTCAGCTAACAGAGAAACTGTCGGCAGTCCTTATAAGGAAATTTCCGGGAGGACATCAGCGAGTTTGGAGGATCTCCAAAAGAAATGCTCGTCCTTGGGAGACAATGGGTCTCAGAGAACTCTGTGCAAAAGCTGGTTTGTCGGAGGAAACGAATATGAACTGTTGCGAAAATTGATTCTTTCTCCGAGGATTTTATAATTATGACTTTTCTTGAGCGGAGATTTTAGGATGTAGTCAAGATACATCCCATCCTTCTTGTTTTACTTGGTGATACAATTTTTGCATGTGGGTTTTCATTGTATTTCATGGTATAAAATGTTAGCTTAGGGAGGGCTCTCCCCACTCTTTCTTTCGTCGCCTTGCTGCGTGAACTTGCGTTGCAGATGACCGATGCTGAGGACTTTATCCTGAAAAGACTTTTCAAGAGACTGGTCCTGACCCGTTCTGACACTAGTTAGAATAGGTAACTATGAGAAATGATTTATTCTGATTTCATTCTGACTAATTTTAGATAAAGCAATATAACTTTTGAACATGGTGTTGGTTGTTTCTTTCCTTGTCGTTTATTGAATTATTATTGATTATAGATTGTTTATATTATGTTGGACAGCCACTAAAACTGGTCCTATCGCTTAGATGCAGATGCAGGGTGTTTAGGAGTTTTCTTCCCACAGGTTTGCTGCTGGTAGAGTATCGGAGCATATGTAAGTGAAATGGGCCCTAGTGTATGATGAATGTATGAGCGTGTAACTGTAAAGATTACTCTATCTGTGGTAGTGAATATAATTTTATCATCCTGATCTGCATCAGATTCTCTGGTAGCAGAGGATGGTTTTAGATGGTTGTCTTGATCTGATAAGATAAGATAAGGTTGCTTGTAAAATAGCTTATTGATTATTGATTTATTTTGATGTTTTGGTATATGTACTAATACTAAATGTTGGAGTCGTAATGTTGAGTTAAATGTAGTGCTTCTGGAACTTGGAAGCTGGAAGCAGTTCCGTAGTAGAGCAGAGAAAGGTGTATATGCTGCTCTCGGGAAAGACGGAATTGTAAGGAATTACGTGTGACAATAGAAGTTGCGCGTTCATTCATTGTCTGGGTTCGGAATCAGTGACATTGTATGTTGCTATTAGACATTTCTGGTATATAAGGAGTGTGTATCATAGTGAAGGTTTTCTGTGAAACTCTGGTCTTAAGTCCCAGGGATCCGTAAGGATTGCCGTTAAAGCTTATTGCGGGAGGAGTAATAGGTATTCTCTGAGCTTGTTTGCAGAACTGGGCAGAGGTAAGCTGCTTGGTTATTGTGAGTTATAATTCTGTGCAGAGGCAGATTGTGCGCTGTTCTCAAGAAACAGGATTCTGTGTGTATGTACTATTTTTCCTATCGTATGATTGTGCGTGAATGCATATACATTTATTGATTGTAAGACTCTTTTGGATACGTCCTAGAGGAAACAGTTATGAGATGTATGTAAAATTGTTGACTCTTGAGAAATAGACTCTTTTACTATTCTGTGGTTAGCGAAGCAGACAATGGAAATGTTTAAATGTAGTGACTAACAGATTTTGTAAAATTTTGACACACGAAGTCTACTGAGAGTTTTTGTAAAGGAGGGGTAGACGAGTGACAGAGACAGGAGACAGAAACTGCAGCGGCTGCTGACGTCAGGAGGTTCGCGCACTGATTGGATAGTGACTCAGAGAGGGTTTGCGCTAGGATTGGTGCGTTAGTGTGAGTCGCGCAAGGATTGGTAGAGCTGCTTAGTGACGTAGACGTCCCAGGACTGGTGCGTTAACAAGAATTAAGTTTGCAAATCTTTAAAGTAGAACGTTTAATAAGAATTAGCTAAAATGTATTATCAAGAGGAGAAAAAGAAAAAGACGTTCTTTGGAAAGGTTAAGAAATGGTTTAGTAAGGATAAAGAGGTTAAGACAAGAGAGGGTGAGTTGCTGCCTCCACCGAAAACACCTGCATCCTTCATGGTTGCAAAATATGGATTACATACCTGTGTATGGTTACAGAATTGGGTAAAGTATACTAAAGAAGATGGTGTTCTAGCATTCCCGGAACATGGTTCATTTAATATGGCTGTGTTAAGAAATTTACGGGAAAAGATGTTGTGCTTAGACCCGAAGCCGAGACCTACACAGTTCGAGGCTTTAGTGGAATGGGAAGAAGAAGTTCATGACAGAGAAAAGCAAAGGTCTAGAGGGTATTACAGGTACATGTTTGGGAGGAGACATGATAGTGAGTCACATCAGGAAAGAATGAAAAGATGGCGGGAAGCTTGTATGACAGAGGGATTATACCCAATGAGAACAGTTGAAGCTTCGGCTCCTGCAGAAGAAAGAGTTTCTGAGACAGAAAGGAGGAGGTATGGAGAGTATGAAGATGAAGTTTTAAAAGACATGATGTATAAGAGACCACCTCCATATAGATCAGAATCAGAAGACAGTACACCAGTTGTTTCTCCAATAAGAGATACAGTTGAGGGAAAATTGACACCTGAGTCAAGAAATAGTGATTCTTTAAGAGAGGAAAATGCCAGAAATGCCAGACAATTAGCAAAAACGACAACAGAACTGACTGAAAAGATTAGAGAGTTAACGATGAACATGGAAGCTGTGACAGTACCAGTCACTATAGGTCCGATAATTCCTATGATTGACGGACAAAAAGCAGGTGAAAATGGGCTGGTAATTCCATATTTTCCAGGTAATACAGCTGGTCCTTCAGGAGATTCAGGTAAAAGAACAGGGAAAAATGACCTGAGACAAACAAGACATGATACAGATAGCGAATTAATGGAAGTCAGTGATTCCAGTAGTTCAGGAATGCCAATTTTAGAACCACAAAGAAAAGGGGTTCCAGTGAGACAGACAACAGAAATAACAGTAAAAGACTTAAACGAGTGGATGAAAGTTCTTCAGAAAAAAGACAAAGATCCACCAATTGTTGATGTGGGTAAATTACGTGTAGAATTAGAAGAGCTTGTGACAGGAACAATCCCGACAGAAATTTTGAAGAGTCACAATGATGGTGAGTTACTATATATGTGTAAGAGCATTACATGGAGAGCGAGAAATACACATGATAGACTGAGAGCGATAGCAAATGAGCAGGGAATTGACATTGACAAAGTAAAGGCTTTGCAGAAAACGTACAGGATGGATTTCACAGAAAAAGATATAGAAAATTTGAATAATCCTGGTAGAACAGGACAAATTAAAGAAATGGTGGCATTATTGCGTAGATGGGGTGATGTAGAAAAGTGGAAGGATAGGTGGTATAAAAAGAGAGAGGAATCTGAAGATAGAACAACTTATTCAGCATTTCCAGTGAGAGAAAAAGAGAAACCAGTGGAACAGTTTCCCATGAGAGAAATACCTGGAGGAGGATATGTACATGTTCCATGGACCAGACAGGATATTTTATCATTTACGAATGATTTCCCTCGATTGAGAGAAAAGCCCGTCGAGTGGTATAGGCAGGTAGACAGGTTTGTGAAATTGTCAAAAGTGCTGTGGGTTGACCTGAATAGTTTGTTTGACATAATTGTTCCAGGAGACTTGTGGACTGAGTGTAAAATAGTTGTGAGTTGGCCTAGTGAGGAATATCCAAGAGATCCGAGAACAGGGGCACCAGATCCAGAAGTAATGAGGAAGTATGATCAGGTGATGGTATACCTGAAGAGTAAAGTTCCCCCAAAAGAGACAGACTGGGTTAAGATAGATCGAACACAACAGGAACCAAAGGAATCAGTTCATGCTTTTTACGAACGGCTGATACTGGCTTTTAAACAATTCAGTGGTGATGAGCACCTGGGTGACAAAGATCTGAGCCATTTTGTGTACAGATTTGTATATGGTCTTAGACCTGAAATAGGTGAGAGAATTCGTGAAAACACAGTGGATTGGCAGAGTAAGAAAGTGGATGAGATTTTGAGACATGCAAAATATTTCAGTGATGAAATTGAAGCAAAGCAAAGAAAGCTGAAGGAAAAAGCAATGTGGGCACAGGTGAAAGTTGCAGAGAGACAGGAAGCACAGTTGGTGGAACAGGCAAATAATCCAGGAAATAATACAGGGAATAGACCGAGATTTACAGGAAAGGGAAGAGGAAGTCTTGAGGAAGCGAAGAAGAAGTTCCCATGTCACAATTGTGGCCAACTGGGACACTGGAGGTCTGAATGTCCTAATCCACCATTAAATGAGGGTAAATCCTTAAATCAACAGGTGCAGAATGAAGGGAATAATCAGCAGCAACAACAACAACAGCAGAAAGTTGTGAAACAGCAGCAGAGTCAAGAGCCAAAACCACCTTTACCGCAGAATAGAGGGGTACAAAAGTACAGTCAGGATTCGGGATTCTTCAATGATGAGCAGGTAAACAAACAAAGACGTACTAACAAGGTACAGCAGTACTTGTTAAAGAGTGAAGGGAGTGAGTCTGAAGGTGATTACTGACGGTGCCGAGGAGAGGAAGAAGAGTGCATACTTGGTGCAACTCTAGAAAAAGACCAGGCAGGACCATTTGTGGATGGGAAAATAAATGAAGAGGGTGTTACTTTTTTAGTAGACACAGGTGCGACGAGATCAACTGTCAGGTCAACAGATGTTAAAAATCTTCCTCTCTCGGATGAAGCAATCCAAGTAGTTGGTGTAGCCAATACACAAATCAGAACACGTCTTACTGAACCAGTGAAAGTACAGATAGGGAAATTTTCAGACATGCACAGATTTATAGTCTGTGACACGAGTCCAGTGAACCTGTTAGGTAGGGACCTATTGTGTAAGATGAATTGCACGATTTTCTGTACACCAGATGGAATAGCTTTTGAGACACCAGATGATGATGCTTTCTATCGAATGACTCTAGAAACTAGGGAAAGTGAGTTAATTGGTACATTTCCAGTGTTCAATCCGGAAGATTTACCTCAAGTGCTGAGAGACACAGTGAAAAGAGTAGTTTGGGATTTTACAGGAGAGGATGTAGGATTGATGAATAATGTAGATCCAGTAAAAATTGCAGTGAAAGAGGGAATTGCATATCCTAACATTCCTCAGTACAAAATGACACCAGAAATAATTGAAGGGATAACTCCTATAATTGAGAAAATGATTCAGCAAGGAGTCCTGAGAGAACTATTGAGTAGTCCGTGTAATTCACCGATAATGGGACTGAAAAAGCCTAATGGCAAGTTCAGGATAGTACAGGACCTGAGAAAGGTTAATCAGATTGTGGTGGCATGTTGTCCCATCGTGCCAAATCCATCAGTGATTCTGTATCAAATTCCACATGATGCTGAGTGGTACACAGTGATTGATTTATGTCATGCATTCTTTTCGATTCCATTGCATCATGATAGCCAGCCGATTTTTGCATTTAGGTTTGGCCAGCGTATCTTAGCATGGTGTCGTATCCCACAGGGGTATACGGAGAGTCCTTCGATATTCAATCAGTTATTGAAAAGATCGTTGGAAAGTCTGATCATGCCTGAAAGCTCAGTGCTAGTACAATACATTGATGACCTGCTTGTGGCATCAAAGACACGTGAAGCTTGTGAAGTGGATACCATAGCTTTACTGAATCATCTGGCAGACGGAGGGTTAAAGGTATCCCCAGCCAAATTGCAGTTTTGTAAAAAAGAGGTGCATTATCTTGGACATAATATTGAGAAAGGTCTGAGAAAAGTGACTACTGACAGGATTAAAATAATCAGAGAAATGAAAGCTCCAAAAACTCAGAGAGAAGTGAGAATGTTCCTGGGTATGGTGGGATATTGTCGTCAGTGGATAATTAATTTTTCCCTGATAGCAAAGCCATTGATTAAATTGACAAAATGTGACATGACAGATCCATTGGATCTAGATGCAGAACAATTGGCAGCATTTGAAGAGCTTAAAACAAAAATGTGTGAAGCTCCAGCTCTGGGTATGCCAGATTATGAAAAAGAGTTTGAACTGTACTGCAGTGAGAGAAATGGATGTGCACTTTCAGTGTTAATCCAAAAACATGGGCAATTGAGAAGGCCTATTGCATATTTCTCATCGACACTTGACCCTGTAGCTGTGGGGTTACCAGGTTGTCTAAAATCTGTGGCTGCAACATGCAGAAGCCTGGAGCAAAGTGAGGGGATCATAATGGGATATCCTGTAAGGGTATTCGTACCTCACAATGTGGCAATTCTTTTGACGAGAAGCAGAACTCAGCATATGTCAAATAGTAGGCTGACTAAATATGAGAAAGTGATTCTGGGAGCATCGAATGTGACTCTTGAAAGATGTACAAATGTGAATCCAGCGACACTTTTGCCAGACATTGAGAATGTGGGTATAAGAATGGAAGATGATCATGATTGTTTGGATGTGCTGGAATACTGTACGAAACCAAGACCAGACATCAAAGATGTTCCTTTGCCTGAGAATGATCATGTGCTGTTTGTGGATGGATCATGCCTGAGAAATGATAATGGTGTGCTATGTGCAGCATATGCAGTGTGCAAGGTTTCAGAAGTTATGGAAGCATCACCGTTGAAAGGAGTGAAATCTGCACAAGTTGCTGAATTGGTGGCATTGACAAGAGCTTGTGAGATTGGGAAAGATTTGAGAACAACTGTGTTGACTGATAGTCAGTATGGGTTTGGAGTGGTGCATGATTTTGGCCAATTGTGGCTACAGAGAGGTTTCTTGACATCGGGTGGAACTCCGATAAAGAATGCTGAGCTGATTGGGAAATTGCTTGAGGCGATACAGCTGCCTAAGGAGTTAGCAGTTGTAAAATGTGCAGCACATGTTTCAGGAGAAGATTTTATCACTGTTGGCAACAGATATGCTAACGATGTGGCGCAGTATTGCGCAAAGACGAATCAATCTATTAACAGGGACAGGATGGAGGAAATGTCTTTTCTTTCTGTGATGTTTACTAATGTCCTAGAAACATGGGATGAAGTGAAACAGTTACAAGATGAGGCAGGAGAAGAGGAAAAACAGGATTGGGTTAAAGCAGGTTGTGCTCCAAGAGAAACAGACCATGTTTGGGTCTACAGAGATGGCAGACCAGTGATGCCAAACTCAATTTTGTCGTCAATGGCAAGGATGTATCATGGCCAGGGACATTTGGGGAGGGACGCGATGATTAGGTCCTTTAAACAAGTCTGGTATAATGCAAAGTTTAGAGCAATTGCGGAAAGCATCTGTCAAAGATGTTTAATTTGTCAGCAATTTAACACTGGGAAAAAGACAGTGGTGAGTCTAGGGACAATCGGCAGAGAAGGAGGTCCTTTCACAAGAATGCAAATTGATTTCATTGAAATGCCCCAGGTGAACAGACTAAGGTATGTCCTAGTGGTAGTCTGTTTGTTTTCAAGGTGGGTGGAGGCCTATCCGACAAGGAGGAATGATGGATTAACAGTGGCAAAATTACTGTTGAGGGAGTTGATTCCTAGGTTCGGGTTTCCAGTCACAGTTGAATCTGACAGAGGTAGTCACTTTCAAAATGAACTCATTGGTTTAATTTGTGAAGCATTGAAAATACAACAGAAGCTACATTGTGCATACCGACCAGAGGCTTCTGGTGTGGTTGAGCAGATTAATGGCACGATCAAGAACAGAATTGGAAAGATGTGCTTAGCCACTGGCATGAAATGGCCAGACGTTCTTCCTCTAGTCTTGATGACTATGAGATCTACTCCAG
This sequence comes from Triturus cristatus, assembly GCF_964204655.1. NCBI lineage: Eukaryota > Metazoa > Chordata > Amphibia > Caudata > Salamandridae > Triturus > Triturus cristatus. The sequence goes on along the minus strand of NC_140590.1, from coordinate 33,426,175 downwards.
ACAGAACTACAGGTTTGAGTCCACATGAAATCATTATGGGACGTGCTATGCGCCATGCATTTGTGCCTGTGAATAAATTGATGGCAATAACTGATGACATGATTTTGGATTACTGTAAAGGCCTGGCTGACGCAGTTCATTCTGTGTTTCACCAGGTTGGAGAAGAAGCTACCACACTTGAGAAGAAGCAAGCCCATGATCTAAGTCCAGGAGACTGGGTGAGGATTAAGGTGCACAGAAGAAGAAATTGCTTGGTTCCAAGGTGGGGAAGGCCAAGACAAGTTATTCTGACTACAACGACTGCTGTAAAGTGTGCTGGAGTGAGACACTGGATACATGCAAGTCATACTCTGAGGATTCCAAGTCCTAGAGAGGGGACTGGTGAGGAGTATTATGAAGAGTCAGATTCCAGTGATGAAGAAGATCCTGAAGATACAGAATCAGTGAGAAAAGAAGCAGAGAGAGCTTCAAGAGATTCACTGCGAGTATCAGAAGGAAGACCAGATTCTGATTCTGTGAAAGAGCCTGAAGTTTCGAGTAGCAGTGGAGGAAAAAGAAAAGAAAAGAGAAAGCACATAGAAACTACTCCTGAATCAGAAGAGGAGGAAGAGATTGAAGAACCACTTGAGATTATTCTTGAAGAAACAGGGTCAGAAGAAGATAGAGAGGGACAGATTGCGGAAGACCCCCGAGGAGGTGTAGGGAACATTGATGAGGAGCTAGGTAAAGGGACAAATAGACAGCAAGAAGATTGCGTGTCGGAGACCCGAGGAGGGACAGAAGTAGGGAAGTCTCAAACAGTGGTGCAAGAATCTGTGCAAGAAAAGAAAACTGCTAAGAAACGAAAGCAAAAGGCAATTGAAACAGAATCGGATGATGAGAATGAACAAACAGAAGGTCGAGTTCTGAGAAAGAGAACTTTGATTGGAAAGAGAAGTGTCAAAGAAGTGAAGCCGAAAAAGGTTGTGAAAGGAGATCGTTGGCCTAACAACAGAGTGAAAAGACTGAGATACAGGATAATAAGAGCAAATACATCGGAAGCTGAACAAGTGAATGAAGTATCCAGTCAAACTTCAAAGGTTGAAGAAGGAGAATCAAAAAGAACAGAAGAACCAGTGGAAATAAAAAGAGTTAAAAGACCCAACCAAAGGTACAGATCACCGGAATGGTCTTATGTGACACTGTCTGAAGGAGGAGAAGAAGAAACAGTGACTCGAGATAATCCGGAAGTGGTCTTGAGAAAAGTGGTTGAGGAAGAAACTGGTGAAATTCTGAAAGTATTCTTGACTGACATCAGAGAAGAATCAGATACTGAAGAATCAAGTGTAGGAGATCTGATACAATTTGATGTTGGAGAAACTGGAGTAAAAGATGATGAGCATCCAAACTGAGTGAAAGAAGGATTCACTTGGACTGAGTGAACAGAAAGATCTTTGAAAAGCTGAAAAGTTTGGAACAAACGTTGGAGATTTGAAAAGTTCTAATCACTGTAGTGGAGTAGAAGTTAAAGCAGAATGGCTAACACAGAGAATAACCCAAATAGATGTGCCTTCCTGAAAAGGTGGTGCAGGATGTGTTTCTGTTGTACTGGGATATTAATGCTTCTATGGGGTGTTTTGGTTTTATTAGTTACTTTTAAGGTTGAATTTGGGATGGATGAAAACATGACTAATATAGAGAAGAATTCACAAAAGGTAGTTCCTATTAGAAGTGGTAGTTACATACACAAAGATAGGTCAATTAACAATTTTTCTAGTAATGTTTTTTCAAAACTGTTATATGAATATGTGAAAACAATGGAAGTGAGGGATTGCTATGTGTGCATGCAATTACCTGCATCTGTTTCAGAAGGTGTTACTTATCACCATTTACCAGCTACATATGGTATTTCTTGCAGTATTTTAAGTAGTGTATTCTATTTGTTAGGGAAAGTAGATTATAAGATGTCTAACAGAGATAGTATTTTTGGGCACTTGCCAATGAACAAAGAGCTGAATCCAGCTAAAGAAGCTAACACTTTTGGTGAGATTTTTATTGAAGAAAAAGGACTAACATTAGATTACATTTTTAAGAATAATTTAACTTGCAGTTTGAAAGAAGAGGAGAAAGCTTTCCTGGATATGGTAGAGGAAAGGAGAATGAACATGCAGGAGAAAGCAGGAAAATATGAAGTGAGTGAGACAATTTGGGACATTGAGATGGGAAAGGAATTGAGGAATGGGGTTAGTCCAACTTTAGCTTTGGATGCACCGCAGAAAGGTAAACTATGCATTACCAGAAGGAAATCCCAATATGATACGTACTTTGTGGGAACTAGTGAGTGCCATGATACATACTTCGTTGCGACTGGTTGGGGTTTCAGAGGTGGAGAAGATACTATTTTTCCAGGAGTGTACTATGTGTGTGGGAACAAAGCTTATTACAGGTTGCCTGACCATTGGTATGGCACATGTTATGTAGGTTTAGTTTTTCCTAAGATTTTTCATACAGATAAAATAGGTGATGTACAAGATATTAATGTACTAAAACGTTTTAAAAGAGAAACTTGGTCTGAAATTGTGGGTGATATTTTTGGGGTTTTGATTCCAGCAGTGGGAATTTCTTTAAATGCTTATGGAATTCGGAAATTGTCCACAGTGGTTGATCGTTTATCGACAAATACCGCAGGAGGATTTCTTTTGGTAAATACGGAGCTGAGTGCCGTACGTGCCATGTCTATGCAAAATCGACTTGCCCTTGATATTCTTTTGGCCAAGGAGGGTGGAGTTTGTGGAATTTTGAAAGTTCAACATTGTTGCACTTACATTCCTGATGAAAGCAGAGACCTGAAGGTCTATATCAGAAATATTACTGATTTGCATGAAGATTTAGTACCACTTGAAACTGGGAGTATATGGACTAAACTAGCTAATAAGATGATAGCTGTTAAGGATTTTATTACTAAGATAGGTAGTACTATTGTAGGTAGGGTACTGTTTCCTTTGTCTTGTATAATTGTTGCTGTGTTGATACTGAGATTGGTGTGTGTGTGTTATAAAAACAGGAGAGGGAAAGAGAAAAATTTGGAAAATAAAAAGAAAAATAAGGAAAATAAGATTTTCAAGAGTTCAAAAAGAGAACCAGAAGAGATTGAATTAGAAGAATTGAGGGAAAGTGTTTATTTAGAGACTAAGAGAGATGATGAAAGAGAGACTGGTGTTTAATGTTGTGTAAGGGGAAAAGACATTTCTGATTTCTCCTAAAATGGGACTAAAATTTCACTAATTTTTTTTTTGGGTTTATTTGGTGATAAAATCACCAAAGGGGGGATTGCTGGAGCAGAGTTTTCTGTTAGAAAATTCTGGGGCTTTTGAAGCTCTGGCATGTCTATGCGTCATAATAATAATTAATAATTAATAACTAATTATTTGTCTTGTGCAAGTGAGTTGAATTAACCAACTTGTTTGTTTTAACACAAGAGAAGGTTACACATGGGTTAGCATGTATGTGCTGTATTTGTATTCACCATAACGTGCAAGTTTTCCATGTTTAAACGTTGCTGTGTGCTATTTATTTTGAGCACAAAACGCTGTCTGAATTAATGCTCTGTATGTCGCAAAGCTAGATAAATGCATACACATAAGGGTATTAGTGGGGTTAACACTGTCTAATCATTATGATGTAGTAATCTTTATTTTGTCTCTTTAATTAAAGATGGTCTATTGTGGCCTATGGAGGCCTTTATGAAAATAACCGAAAATAATTTGAAGCCTGGCTGAGCTGTGGTTCAGGCGTAGAAATTTTGGTGTATCAAGAGAGACCCCTGCTGGTGTTCAGCTAACAGAGAAACTGTCGGCAGTCCTTATAAGGAAATTTCCGGGAGGACATCAGCGAGTTTGGAGGATCTCCAAAAGAAATGCTCGTCCTTGGGAGACAATGGGTCTCAGAGAACTCTGTGCAAAAGCTGGTTTGTCGGAGGAAACGAATATGAACTGTTGCGAAAATTGATTCTTTCTCCGAGGATTTTATAATTATGACTTTTCTTGAGCGGAGATTTTAGGATGTAGTCAAGATACATCCCATCCTTCTTGTTTTACTTGGTGATACAATTTTTGCATGTGGGTTTTCATTGTATTTCATGGTATAAAATGTTAGCTTAGGGAGGGCTCTCCCCACTCTTTCTTTCGTCGCCTTGCTGCGTGAACTTGCGTTGCAGATGACCGATGCTGAGGACTTTATCCTGAAAAGACTTTTCAAGAGACTGGTCCTGACCCGTTCTGACACTAGTTAGAATAGGTAACTATGAGAAATGATTTATTCTGATTTCATTCTGACTAATTTTAGATAAAGCAATATAACTTTTAAACATGGTGTTGGTTGTTTCTTTCCTTGTCGTTTATTGAATTATTATTGATTATAGATTGTTTATATTATGTTGGACAGCCACTAAAACTGGTCCTATCGCCTAGATGCAGATGCAGGGTGTTTAGGTGTTTTCTTTCCACAGGTTTGCTGCTGGTAGAGTATCGGAGCATATGTAAGTGAAATGGGCCCTAGTGTATGATGAATGTATGAGCGTGTAACTGTAAAGATTACTCTATCTGTGGTAGTGAATATAATTTTATCATCCTGATCTGCATCAGTAGCACTCATGCGTCTGAACAAATAGTACCAAATCTCTCAGCCCGCTGTGTATTTGGACAGGTTAGCCACAATAGCCTTGCAAGGGCACGATTGACTCGGATGCAAACGAGGAAAACATGCCACCCTGTCACCTAGTTACATAATCAGGTGATAATTCAAGTGCAGTGGGCCATCGCATGCCCTGGGACTCGGTGCCGCTGCAGTATTGATAGCTGCAGCCCTGGTTAAGGAATCTTACACGTCTCATAGGGCGGCGAGAATCCCGGGATCAGGAAAGATGATTTTGGTCTCTATAAATGCCCGGTCTCATGTAGCCCACTGACAGGATAAACTGGCTGTGTCTGAAAATTGAGATATTTTGGTTGTTGGACTGTGCTACATGCTTCCTGATTATTTTTCCACTATTCATGACAACCTGCAATCTATGAAAGTACACCAGCTCCAGGAAGTAAATTTTGACTGTTGAGGCTGTGTGAAGAAAAAGTTTCCTGAATTCGACAACATCCTGCTGGTATCCATAGACGCCATGGGGCATATTTACTAAGGTTTTGCATCGGGGTTACATCACTTTCATGGCGCGACCCCAATGCAACATCCATGTTGGCATTTACTAAGCATGCAAAGCCACCTTACGTGGCTCTGAGTGATTTAGTAAATACAAAGTAATGCAAGGCAGAGCATATTGCTGACTTGTGCTATTTTCAGTTGGGAAGGCATTCTATGGGTGAAGCATGGGTGTTCTCATGCATACACCCATTTATTTTGGCGCATTCCCAGATTTAGAAAAAACCTGAGCCTCCGTCAAGCAGGCATAACACAGATACATATCTTTATTGCTACTAGTTGTGTCATTTTTCTAAGAGGACTGTATTCTGCAGCACTTGCAGAAAGAGGAAAATGCATTTAAGGGTGCAAGGGGGCCTGCATTGCCATCGGGTAGCACACAATGCGCCAGGGGTAGGAGACAGCAGAAACACATCGTATCTTAGTAGATACAGCGCATTTCTGCTGTCTCCCTTTCACGCAGCATTGCATGGAAAAATATTAAATATGACTTCATGGGCTCGCTTGCCAGACAACCGGACGGCCACCATCTTCCTGCCTGACTACACCAGCGCATCACCACTCCTCCAACCTCGGACACAAAGAAATTGGAGCCCCACTGACCAGCATCATCAACACAGCGCTCAGATCCAACACCTTCCCGGAATCATGGAAACACGCCAAAGTTACACAACTTCTGAAAAAACCCACAGGGGACCCATCCGACCTTAAAAACTACCGGCCCATCTAGCTCCTTCCCTTAAAGCCACCACAGACGACATAAGAGCCATCATGGACTGCAGCGAAGCAGGAGCCCTGATCGTCCTTGACTTGTCAGCAGCCTTCGACACAGTTTCCCACCACCTCCTCATCCAAAAACGATACCAAATCGGCATCTACGGCAATGCACTCAAACTACTATCCTCCTTCCTGACCAGCTGCACCCAGAAAGTCTGCCACCCTCCTTACATCTCTGACTCCAAGTATGCAGGTACTGCAAGGCTCCTCACTGAGCCCCACACTGTTCAACATCTACATGACGTCACAAGTACCCATCGTTCGCAGCCACAATCTCAACATCATCTCATACGCCGACGACACCCACCTCATACTCTCCCTCTTCCTCTCCCTCTCCAAAGACACAGACACCACCAGAGGGAACTTCCAGAACGCCATGACTGACATTGACGACCAGATGATAACCAACTGCCTCAAGCTTAACACCAACAAGACCGAAGTTCTCTGCGGAAGAGCCTCCTCGCTGTGGGATGACTCCTGGTGGCCCTTCGCCCTAGGCCCAGCGCCCACCCCACCACCCACGCCAGCAACCTCGGCATCATACTCAACAACAAACTCTCCATGAGACAAGAGGTCAACTCGGTGGCCTCCACCTGCTTCAACACCCTCAGATTGCGCCGCACAATCTTCAGATGGATCCCAAAAGACACCAGGAGATCTGTCACACAAGGCCCCATTACCAGCCGTCTTGACTCCAGGAACACCCACTACGGTGGAACCTCCACCCTCCTCCTCAAATACCTCCAAACCATCCAAGAATCATCCTGGATCTGCTTGGATGATCCCACCCCACCCACACCTCCACACCCTGCACTAGCTCCCCATCAAGAAGAGATGCCATTTCAAACTGCTCACGCATGCCTACAAACCCATCCACAACTCAGGACCTGAATACCTGAACAACTGCCTGACTTTTCACCACCCCATGAGAGACCTGCGTTCAGCTCCCTGGCCCTCACCACGGTCCCCTGAATCAAGCGCACTTGGGCCAGAGGACGCGCATTCTCCCACCTTGCCGCCAAAGCCTGGAACGACCTCCCCATCAACCTCCGAACCTCGGCCTCCTTCACCGAATTCAGGTGTGGCCTCAAGACCTGGATGTTTGAGTAGATCCCTCCACCCATGCTGCTCCCGGATACCCATGTGGTGAATAACATGCTTTACAAATACTGATTGATTGATTAAGCTAGTTAAGCCCCCTCACTATTTTGTACCCCAAGCCTAGACAATTAAACATTTTCATGTTCTATCCTGACCCTTTATTATTTACCATCTATATGTTTCCCTTTGCCTCTCATGAAGCACCCGCAGGGAAGATATTACCTATATGCTGATGACACCCAGTTCATTTGGGGATTTTCTCGCAAAAACACTGAAACATCCTCAATGGCCCTCAGCCTTTCTTGGGCACACTGGTGGATGTCATTGAGTTACATGAAGCTGAACCCTTTGAAACCAGAGCGGCCAGTCACTTCAGCAGGGAGCATAAGGTCTGAAAGATTACAGAGGCCAGACGCTGTGGGGCCTTGTCCACCCCCTCTTAAATCATTCACATTCTTGGGAGGTGGACTGGTGACAATATATCGCTAGAGACCCACATTTCCAAAGCTGCAGCGCCTCCTTTCTCCAAATGAAGACAATGTGTCGAACTCTTCCTTATACTGACAATGGCTTTCCGTGTCCCTATTGTCAGTGCTCTAGTCCAGGCTTGACTGGACGATGGAAATGTGAGGTATCTATCTAACTCTCAAGGAGCAAAGACTCGTCCTCAGGTGATCCACAATGCAGCTGCCCAACTCATCAAAGGTGCACCAAAGGTCCAACACCTCACCTCAGAAATACTACACCTCCCCTGGCCTCCTATCAGGAGCAGCGTAATCTCCATGCCTATAGTCAGGGTTCATAGAGCTATGAACCGGGGCATATCCTGAATTTATGGCTGCCGAATTCGGGTAGCACAAGCCTGCTAGGATTCTTTGGACCTCTGGAAGTCCCCAGAATTAGAGCAGCTTGTCCTGGTGAACATGCCTTACCTGTTGCAGCAGCTAAGACATGGAGGTCTCTCATTATTTCTTAGAAAATAACCTATCTTGATCAGTACAGAAAGCTGTGGAAAACGGTTGTGCTGAACAGATAACAGATCTGGCTTTTGTTGCTCGTGTTTGGTTTCAGTTACTGAGCACCATGAAAGTTGTTAATACATGTGATACAGAATTAACTGGTAAAATAGCATAACATATCAAATAAGGGACACACAAATGGCTGGCATCTGGCTTCCTAAAATCTTTAGTCCTACTAATATTCAAACTATTTTTTAGTCATGGATCGATCAGCCAATGATCACCTGACAGTGTCTTTTAAAATTGATACGTTTCGCCCTCAGAATATCGAATAAAAGTAAAAAAAACGCAATAGATGAAAAAGTTTCCTACTGGCTTTAACACATCCGTTAACTGAACAATGAAGTGTTCTTGACCCACTAAAAGGAGTGGGTGCAAATGTACCTGGAAGAATCATATGAAGTCTTAGCCCCCTGTTGGGAGACTTTTGAACTCATAATAATGATCGACCATCCCTGGAGCGATTATCTTGAGTACTTGTGTGTAAGTATTACAGAAGTGGCCACGTCTACCAAGTACAGCACTAGAGTTGAATCCGCCAGAAGATGCATCTGCGATCCTTGGCGAAGCCTCCAGGGTCCACCCTACTATGAGCCTAACAAATCTACTAATAAAATGCCATCTGCACCGAACATACAGAACCAAGCTCTGGAGAAAGTTAGGTGGGTATGTGAGGATACTGGTCACACTGATAGGAAACATCTTTCTCACCTTTTGGACAATTGAAGCATCTGTGATCTGCACATTCTCACTAGTTAATTTGACCCTCATGAGCCATGAATATCAATTCAATATCCAGCTGAAAACTGTTCTTTCTTCATGGTCAAGGAACTATCTCCACTTTAAGGGGCAGATTTACAAGCCCCATGCGCCGCTGGTGCATCACGTTGCGTGACACACCAGTGGCGGAGCCAGCTGAGTGATATTTACAAGCACAGGTAAAGTCACCCTGTGTGACTTTACTTGTGCTGGTAAATATCGCCCCTTTTCACGCAACACTTTGCGTGTTAGGGGCGTGACATGAGTGTTGCTGTGGGTGTTCCCACGCAACACCCATGTCCACTGATGCATTTCCATATTTACGAGAAATCGGAAATCTGGAACTGCGTCAGTATGCTATGCCAACCTAGGGGTGGCGTAGCAAGGTGCAACGAGGAAAAATGTTTTTGTTTCTCCTCGTTTTTTTCCTCTTTCAATGCGTGCTGCATTCTACAGCACACATTTTAAGAGGAAATCACCTCAATTGATTGTTTTTGTGCAGGAAGGTACCCCTTTCTGCACAAAAACAATCTCCCCACGACACAGGCATCCTTGCACCATGGTGCAACGGTGCCTGCGCTGGCTCATGGCAGCAGTTTGTGCGCCAGCACAGGAGGCGGCACAGAGATGCGGCATATTGTTGTGAATATGTTGCATCCCTGTGCTTCGAAACTAACGCAGCGCGACACAGCAAAATGACTTGCTGCATACCTCTGCATTAGTTTCTTGTAGATCTGCCCCTTAGTGTCTAACTAAGTCTAGCAGGTCCCTTGCAGAGGGCCATGTTCCAGATTATTCGTTAAATCTTGGGTAACTCTGCTGATAAAAACACATCCTTAGATCCCAAGGACCCAGGCAACAAAAGGCCTACGCCGCTGCTCCATTTTTAGGTCTCACCTAGCGTTGCTGCGCACATGCGGAGCTCGCTCGGCGATATTTATTGCAGATGAGTACTTTCTGAAAAGGGCTTGAAGCCCTGCCCCTTATTCCCATTGGCTTGCATCACCGTTTATGTTAAACGGTGCACTGCCATTGCAAATAAGCTTTCCAGGGTGCCTCCTTTTCGCTTTTTTGGCCGGCCCACCCGGACTGACTCGCCTGCTTCCCGGCTGTCGTGAAGACTTTTCTTATCGGCTTGTTTATTTAACAAGCAGATAAGAAAAGTCTTCACAACAGCTGTGAAGCAGACGAGCCGCGGCACACAGGCATACCAAGGGTGCCTGTTCCGAGCACTTTTCCCTCCTCTCCCACTTGTTATTGCTCCGAGCCCACATTCCTGGGGCCGTACATTAAGCACTTTTTGAGTGACTAATAGTATCTGTTTACAGCGCTGAGACACTGTCGATGTGAGGTAAGGGGCGCTACATTAGAAAATATATTACTACATGCGTCTGGTATGTTTCTCTTTAACGAGCTCCTCCAGAGCCGAGACTGGGAGCCGGTGTGCAGGGTAGCCACAGCACCTAGCAGCAGATAATATACTGCAGTGCAACGTCCAGAAGGTTATTGCGGACAGGCCGTTCCTCATCCTGCTGTGGCTGACCCCTTAATTCCGCTGTCTAGTTTTGTATCTGCTCGTCGGTGTGGCCCATCTCCCGCATCTCATTACTGTCCCTGTTACACAATCCGTGATGGCTGCTTCCTAGGACCTGGATTGGTGCAGCAGGCCCCGATAGAGGTGCGTTCAGAGAGCCGAGTGTACAGTTAAGTACTAGAACAGACAGCTTGTTGCTGCAGGTTAGAGTTGTTTTAGTAATCGAACAGTTGGGGTGTAGGTTTCAGAGCAGAAATAGCAGAAGCAAAAGCGGATTGAGGTGTCTTGGAAGAGCAGCGTTCAGGTGTCAGAATGCTGGAATTCATGTGTGTTCCATCGGCAACGCTGTGCTCCGATTACGGGGTAGGAAGACATGCCAATAGACCTGCTTCAGCTGGAGACTTGCGGGTTTTTAGGAAAGGATGTGGCTTAACGGCTAGGGGAACCCGGTTCGAGTCTCGCGGGAGGCTCAAGCATTCTGTGATTCTGGGCAAATCACTTAATCTTTCCGTCCCTAAAAAACGAATGTGTCCCTCTGCAATGTAACTGGTGCTCATGTAAAGCGCTCTGATACCTTCGGATCAAGTTGGCGCTATATAAAACAGCGGAAAAAAGAAACAACCCAAAAATGGCTTCATTTTGCTGTCTCCCGCCTCAAATGGCCTCTGCTTCGACAGAAGTCAACAGGGGAAATATATTTCCCCCAATTACTTTTCAAAATCTCCCACCTTACTGTTCCTAAATGCTGGCATATATAGGAATAGCAAAAGTCATGTAAGACCTAATCAAGGTGCCTTGGCAGAGCTATGAGAAGAACACACAGCTGTTTACAGTCTTCTAAGCCACCATCTGATAACATGGGAAAAATGAACCATCCACACAAGAAATGATAATCTGCAACAGATGCCCCGGATTCCAACCCGTCCTTGATGTCTCCAGACCGCTGCACGAGACAACATGTACTGTGAAAGCAAAGCTAAGCATCCACAGAGAGGCGTCCATGTGCCCTAATCCTGTTCTGCTCCTTTCTGGTCTCTCAGCTCCCCTCAAAGAGCTATTGAAACGGCTTAAGATAGTTCTGTGAATCGGGCCCTTAGTGTCTAACTAAGTCTAGCAGGGCCCTTGCACAGGGCCATATTCCAGATTATTCACAAAATGTCATGCAACTCTGCTGATAAAAACCCCTCCTTAGATCCCAAGGACCCGGGCAGCTAAAGGCCAATGCCGGAGCTCCGTTTTTAGTAAAGATCTTGGAGGAAGTAGTAACCTGACAAATCCCTCTGTGTCTTGAGCAGCACAGTCTGCTATGAGGGTCCCAGTCCAGTTTTAAACCTCACAAGGGCACAGAGACAGCTTTGAGGTCTGTGTGGGAAAGATGTCAGAGGGTGGCAGGTGCGCGTGCAGCTACACTGCTGGTGAACTTGGATCTCACAACTGCTTTATGCACCATCCACCATACCCCCTACATCCTCTCCAGAATGAAGCTTGGGAAGTTTCTCTCAAATAGATCTTACAGGCCATAAGAAAAGGGAGTCTGTTCCAAGTGCAGTTTTATTGTGGGTCACCCCCTGTCACCAGTATGATTTAATGTCTGTGTGAAGCCCCCGCACAATCTATTTCTTACACAGGTGACAGGATTTCATAATGATGCTGATGCCACCAAACTGGTTCCATCATTGAACGATTATGAGACGGATGTCAACCTCTGATGTGTTTTGATACGTTCTTTGAGGGCTCCTCCTCAGAGACGCAGGGACCGGATTTCTAACCCCCCTGATGAAAGGATTCAGCCAATTTGCCAATTCAAGTTAGAAATCCACTTAGACTGCAACCCATACACCACCCACTGAGCAGACTATGAAGGAAGTGTTTCCTGGTAACTATCAGTCTCACAAGATGAGTTCAGGGACACAGTGGAACTCCAAACCCTCTTTATTGATGAGTAACATACTCAAAGGTGGCATCAAAACATGACGTGTATTTTAAAGTGTTTTTTTTTTAAATCCTAACCTAGTGCATAAAATGTGAATGGTGACCCCATAAAATATGAAAAGCAATGCAGAGAAACAGGCCATTGAAAATGAAAACAGCAAGAACAACTCTAGCATTATTGAGGTAATATGCTCCTAAATAGACTCTTTTCTACACAAATGGGAGCCTGTTGTGACTTTCAGCGATGGCTCCCACAGCGCAGCGCGCGTCATCTCGTCATGAACTGGCGAGACAGCTCTTTCCGAGAGAACAAACAGCGACCCTCTGAAGCCCCCCCTTCCCGCTGACGCCGCCGTCTGACGCTGCACGCTGCGTGGCCTCAGCCTCGACAACACTGGCGCAGAGTCCCTCTCTAATCTAGAGAGTCCGATACCCGGGTTTTTATAGGATCTGATTATCGATCGCATCTTATATTTTGAAAACAATGTGGGACTAGCAGACACAATTCCAACAAAAAGACAAAACCACGGTGCCAAAGGCGGTCACTTGGCTATCGTAATGATAAAAGCAGGTGCATGGGGTGCAGAGATTTCTAGTGTTTCTACTCATGATTGAAAACTTCCTGTTTTCCATGAAAGAACTACACGAGTCAGAATAACGCAGGGTTTGGAATTAGTAGAGTCTGCAGGGACAAAATGATGGAACTGGAAAGGTCTGAACAGGACCTGTCAGAGTGTTCACAACAGGTTTGTCTGCTGATCCCAGCAAATGGATGAAGCACAGAGGACTTGCTTTCAGCTCAATCAAAGCTGACCTGCTACCAGTGAATCTGAGGGTTGCAGTGGACAAACAGTGTGCTGTCTACATCTCAATGACAGCAGGGGATTCTGAATTTAGTCTCAAGAAAAGGGTAAAGTCCCTAGGAGCGGTCTCAGATAATCACCTTAACATGGAAGGTCAGGCAAACACTCTTAGCTGTAGTTTGTGTCAGCTAGAGGAGGACTAAAAAGGAGCGCGCACCCCAGAAGCACAAGAGCACGCTTGAGAACATTCAAAATGCCACCTTGAGGGTTGTTTCTTATGTCAAGCTTCGGGAGCTCATAACTTTAACTCTTCATAAATGACACCGGCTACTGATTGTGGACAGGATGAAATATTGTGCCCCTAATGAGACTCCAGAAAGCTGTCTATCAAAGTGGTCCAGATAACTGGCCTTTAGACTCCACTTGTATGTGCCAATGAGGCACCTATGGCCCTAAGTTCAGGTTCTGATGGTTTCCTACAAATTTAAGGAGACAGCTCGGAACCCAGGAGCGTCATCTGCGGTGTCCCTCAAGGTTCGTCCTTCAGCCCCATACTCTTCAACATGTACATGACCCCACTGGCCAACATCTTCAGGACCCATTGAATGAGCATCATAGTCTACGTAGATGACACCAAGTTCATCCTCTAGTTATCAGAAGACCCAACCAACACAAAAGACCCCTTCCACAGATGCATGACAAGCATCACCGACTGAATGAGAAACAACTGCCTGAACTCAACACTGACAAAACTGAGGTGCTGATCTTCGGGAACAACAACTCCATGTGGAGTAACTCCTGGTTGTCATCCGAACTAGGACCCTTACCAATACCGAATGACCATGACTGCAACCTTGACATCATCCTTGACATCAAAAGGAACATGAATAGCCAGACCAATACTCGTTCACCTGCTTCCTCTCTCTTGGCATGCTCTGGAAAATCTTCAAATGGCTCCCCGTCAACACCAGGCAAACCATCACCCATGGCCTGGTCACCAGCCGGCTGGAAATCAGCAACGCACTCTATGTCGAAATCACTAATCATCTCCTTAAAAAACTGCAGACCTTTCTGAATGCAGCAGCCAGACACATGCTCAACATCCCGAAACAGACCCACATCACCCCGCACCTCAAGAAGCTACACTGGCTCTTCACACAGAAAAGATGCCAGTTCAAAATGCTGATCCACACCTACAAAGGCCTCTGTGTTTAAGTGCCAGCGTAAATCAGCCGATGCATGTACTTCTACCAACCCTCCAGACACAAGCACTCTGCCTCCCTCTCCCTCACACGCCACGCACCCACCGAAGCAACACTGGAGGACTCTCCTTCTCCTACCTTGCTGCCTCGCCCTGGAAATGACTTTCCCCTTCACCTCCAGGCCTCGCTCTCTCTGTCAGATTTTAGGAAGGGACTCAATGCCTGGCTGTTCAACTGAACTGCCCGCAGCGCAGCCCTCAGAGCCTGGATACCCTCACGGGTGACAAGTCGTGATTTATAAATCCAGTTTATTGATTGATTTACTGACTGAGCTGGCTGGGAAGCAGCTATAGGGATCACAGGGAAGATGGCGAAAAGGCCTAGCATTTGAATTAAGGAGTATCTCATGCTTAAAGGGCTCCAGAAAAACTTAACACTTTTCTGTTCTAGTGAGATTTGAGATTGGAAAGTGTACCAGAGCCTGAATCCTTTGGGATTTAGGCATCTTATGAATAGACTTGACTCAGACTAGCAGCTTCTATGTAAACATTGGTTCCTCCTTTCTCTGGCAATGTAAACCAGTTATGCTTGTCTTTGTGAGGGTGTGAATGAGGTAAAAACGTATGGCTGAACAAACATGTTACCTTCCCTGCTGGTGCAAGCGGCTAGTGATCTAAGAGGATGGAATATAAGGGACTTGGAGCCTCAGGGAGGGGGATACCTGAGGCTTTTAGCGTCTCATGGAGACTTCGTTGCACTAGATGAGGATCAAGCAATAAAATTCACTTTTTGTGCAGCAAACGTGTATGCTGGCCAAAGTGTGAAACAGTGTGAGAGTGTGGAGTGGGTCAGGGGTGAGTGGGTCAGGGGAAGACGGTCTATCCGGGCACCACCACAAGGCACCAGTCTATGTTTCATCTCTCCTAGTACACCTTGTCCCTTTGGATTGTGACTGTCATGACTCTTTCTTAGGGTGTTTCATGAAAATAGCAATAGACGGACAACTGATGGCTGGATGGCTGTGTTTAGAGAAGCTTTTGATGCACCTAAGTGGTGGAGAAGGCGAGTGCCGGACTGTGGGGTAGTGACAGACTTGAATTACACAGCTCACTGTTGCCTCCAGCAAAAGAGCAGACAACAGTCTTCAAACATTGACCTCTGCACCCATGGAGCCCTGCTACTCTGCAAACACAACACAGTGTTCTGCTGACAATGAAGACACTTGGACACTAACCTCCCATGGGAAGAGTGTAGGATTAACATTGTCCTGAAGTTAGACCACGAGCTCTAAACATAGCTTTGTATGGCCATATTTAGTTTCTTGTATCAGACCCCAAAGAGACAAAGATTCAGCAGAAGGACTGTCCTTCTTGAAAACATATCTGAGCTCTTGGAGCTCCCTGTGCAGAAACTGAAGAGGTCCCACTTTTTAACTTTGTCCAATTTCTCTACTTACTGTTGTTGGGTGCCATCTCAGTAGAATCCCCTGCATCTGGAGCCCTAAAGGAAGATAAACAAGAGATAATCAACACTGGACACAATTGAGACAGATGGACGTCATACAAAGGGTAAGCCGCATGTGTTAGAATGGCGTGGAGAGAGGACACAGCCTTACAGAGAGCTGTGAACACTGAATCATGGGAGGAATCTCTGGTTAACGCTCATAGTTGGGCACAAGCAGCAAAACCTCCCACAGAGAAAACCCAATATTATAAGATTAACAGCTATTGAGAAAGCCATACAGTTAAGAAATAAAATACCTTCATGGTCCAAACAAAGTTTAGTAAAAAGTAAAAAATATAACAAGATAAATATCACAAAAACAAAGTAAATTCAATCAAAAGATCAAACATAATGAAATCAAAAACTGTCTCATAATAAAACACTGATAAAAGACATTAAATGCGATCAAACTCACAATACAAATAAAAATCTACATAATGGAAATAAAGTAGGAAGAGTGTTTCCCAAAACGTCCCCCAGTTCCAGTAGCAGAGCTACTTTGAGGAAAACTTCTGAAATGACCAGGATTTCCTCCTGAGACTTCAGTGAGCTTTATCCAGTTGAATGGAAATTCCATAACACTGATTAAAAGCGCCAAAAATAACCAGAGTAAACGGATCAACACGAATTCTACACAACTTGGAAGATGCTTCTCCAGTACTCCAGATGTTCTGAAGAGATGTAAGTCCCACTGGGTGTGAGCAGGCTCATCTGGCAGCACCTGGACTTGACTGGGAGGGGCCCCTCAGTGCAGCAGCAGCCCTGGACATCTTTTCTGCCATTCACCTCTAGACAGATTCTCTTACTGGAGGTCTTCCACCGCTCATTTGAGAGGATAAACAAGATGCGAATGTTGCTGAAATTCTCAGCCATTCTCTTTATTTCTAGTTGCTTGTTCCTTCTCTGGTAACATTATTTAAGGCAACAACTGTAATCCAGAGTTGCATGCACCCAAAATATTCTGATGGTGTACCCTTACCTCAGCCTTGTGACGATGGTGTACCCTTACCTCAGCCGTGGGAAGATGGTGTACCCTTACCTCAACCATGTGGCGATGGTGGACTCTTACTCCACCTGTATGACAATGGTGTACCCTTATGTCGGCTGTGTGACAATAGAGCACTGTTGTAAATTGGAACAGCAATGTGATTAAGCATTTACTGAAGACATTAATTCCCTTACTTTAGATCATGTTTTCTCTGTTATGTTGACCGAAGTTCGGACTCCATTTTGTATTGTCATGCTTCCACGTGTTCCCCACGAGAAGAGTCCAACCTCTGTGTTAGTTGCTCTTGTAATCTGCCTAGTAACAGTCTATAAATAGCTCCTTTGTCCATCTGGCGCATGCCCAGACTTGACCACATCTGTTATCAGTTAGCCTTGCTTGACCATGTTTTCGCGGGCTCAAGGAGTGTGTTAGCTCCGCCCACATATTGATTCAGTATCGAAAATGACCATAAATGGTAATGTTCTTCGGCCTCATGTTGTATCCACCCACTTATGAGCCCCTCTATTGTGTATAAAAGGGGACCATGTACGCAAGTTCTTTGTGCTACTCTATGCAATACTGAAGAGTGTTGTGTGGATTGTAGGACCACCCTTAAGGGTTAATAAATGCTGTCTTTGTACTTTGCAGTTTCCGTGCCAACTTCCTTATAGATTCCATTACAGGAGAGCGAACCCTTGTGTCCTGCGGGCCTAGCTGGGGCCTGTATTCATCAATTGGCGCCCGTCACGTGGGGCTCATCGGCGACTCGGATGCTCGAAGGACTGGTCGCGACGAAGGTGAGGAATTTGGCCGGGGACGTGATCACTGCCAGCGGCGTCTTAGCCCTGGCATCCCGAGGTTTTTCTTCCTTCCCTTCCGAGCTGACCGTCTGGGTGGCGCCGGTCCTCGACTGAGACCTCTTCTGTCGGTCCTGCCGTGAAAGCCGTTTGGGCGATTTTGGAGCTTGGCAGTTGGAATCTGGACTCTTGATTGGTAAGAACCGGTGTACGGTACTTGCTCCGAGTTTTTGAAGCCTGATCTGGCTATTTGAGTTTGATTTGTGATGACTAGTCATATTTTGTATTTGTCTTTGTGAAAATATATGCGTTGCAACACATATAGGCAGGTAATGTGGAGAGATTTCTCCGGAGCTGTGTAACTTTGAACGGCGCAACGATTAAGTGCCATTTTCTCTATAATTTTGCATATTTTGCATTATTCCTGAGCATGCCTGCTTTTAGCGCACTCCGTAAGTGGTGTTGCTGCTTTGGAAACCGGTTGAACCTCGAGAAATCTGCTCCAGCTCCCCCAGAGGGGACTCCTAATAGGGATATGTATGTGAAGCATGGTCTTTCTTCCATAATGTACAGCACAGTATGGAGGAAATATACTAAAAAAGATCCTGAGTTACGATGGCCTTTGTATGGATCGTTTGATATACGTAAGATTGAGTATGTGGAACAGTGTATGTGTAAGCGGCGTGCTCGTCAGGATATGTTTGAGTGTGTGCGGTTGTGGGTGAAGGAGGTGCGTGAGCGAGAGAAGCGTGAGAAAGCACTGTTTGATAAAGAACAACGGAAGAATGATCATGTGCGAGCACAGGAAGCGAAGCGTCGGGAGGACAGAGAACAGACGGAGAGACAAGAGAAAGAGCGTAGGCTGCAAGTCTCGGGTCAATATGCTGTTCGGCAGCCACTTTATCCTGTCCTTACTAATCTTGATGATGATTTTTATTTACTAGATCGCTCTCCGCCCCCTTATGTTGGCGCATCTGCTCCGAGGCCACAAGATTCTGTCCCGGGTCCGGGTAAGGTAGATACGCGGTCCATGTTATCGGCTGAGCATATGGCTGAGCTTCGGCAAATTTCCTTCCGTGCACTTAAGGGCAAGGTGTCCGTGGATGAATTGTTCCATACTTGGGGGCCGTGGCAGGATAGAGAGAGATTGTATTTTCTGAGTCATTTCGCTGAGGAAGTGATTGCTGCTTTCCGGAAATATTCTAGTGTCTTTGAGCCTGAAGAAGTGACATCGGATGCTAAAGCATTGCATGATGGTGTTTTCTCTCCCTCTAAGGCTCCTGATACGGCTCGGCGGCTGTTCGCCTTGCGGGACGCGGTGCTGGCCCTTAAAGAAAAAGCGCGCCAACGAGCAGGGGAGGAGAAGCAGTCGGATTCGTGTACCGCAGAAGGCCACTCATCCACCTCCCAGTCAGATAAGGATGGCATAGTGCATGTTAAACCAATGCGAGAGGCGGCGCCTTTGTATGTTCCTCCTAAAGGAGCGGGGACTAGCTCGGACATTACCTCCGCCGATGCTAAGGGATATTTTGTGTATAATTGGGTTTATACTCCGTGGCATAGAGCTGATGTTATGGCATTAAAGAATGCGTTGCCTGACCCCCGCAAGAATCCAGCGGCCTTCTACGAAGAAGTCGAGGGGGCCTTGAATTCTTGCGTTATGACTTTAGCAGATATAGACCTGTTCTTTGGCCTTATTCTACCACCGGATATGTGGCGATCTGTCCGAAAGGTAGATGATATAGTTGCCTTTAAGGCCCGGTGGTCTGACCTTGAGGATGAGGATAGGGAGCGGAAGCCCGCGCAGAAACCACCCCAGAGTATTTTAGATCTCCCTGCTGCTATTGTGGCTAAGTTGAAGACAATTATCCCCCCTAAAAAGATTGACTGGAATATGTTAGCTGCATGTAAACAGAAAGTTGACGAGTCAGTTGCGGACTTCTTTACGCGCTTTGAGGAGACGTTTCATGATTTTAGTGGCCAGTCGCTTACTGACGATACGGGCCGCCACCTTTTTGCGGATAAATATGTGGCTAATCTGCTGCCGGCAGTTGCGGCCCGTTTAAAAGCGAGCGAGAGTTCTTGGTCTTCCGCAACCCCGACGGCCCTCCTGACTATCGCTCAGTATTATGAACGTCAGGAGCAAGAAGCAAAGGGCCAGGAGGAAAAGAAATCGAAAGATCTAAAAACAAAGGTGATGTTGGCACAAGTATACGGCCCGCCCCGACGGGGTAGTAATAGAGGTAGGGGAGGATCTTATGGTCCTCCCTCGGGCCGATCTGATTTGAATAGGAACCAATGTGCGTATTGTAAGCAATCGGGTCATTGGGCTAGGGATTGCCCGGTGTTGCATGCTTCGCGTCAGGGGCATACTCAGGGTGGCCCGCGAGGTAGAGGGGGTTTCTCGAACTTTAGAGGGAATTCTACCGAACAGACTCGTTTTGACTCTGCTGGGCAGCAACGAGATAGATCAAATGTTTTCGATCGCCAGCATCAGTATCAAGTGGCGGTGATTGACCGATCGGGGTACCATGATTCTCAGCATGCATAGGAATGCGTTGGATGGGGGTTGGAATCAGTTGAGGTGCCGGTCGATCAGAAGGGTCCTTATGTATCGGCTGAGGTTCTGGGCTCTACCGATCAGTTCCTAGTGGATACAGGAGCGACACGTAGTGCGCTGTCTAAGCAATTGGTTCCGGGGGCTCCCCCATCCGGCTTAATGGTTACATCGGTAGGGTTTGACGGTACACTCTCCCGAAGCCCTCTTTCGCAGCCCCTCATGTTTAAGGTTGATTCTTTTTCTGCACCCTGTCCGTTTCTGCTTGCCGCGTACACACCAGACAACATTATGGGCCTTGATATGTTAAAGCATTTTAGGGCTACGATCCGCTGCTCCCCTGCTGGTGTGCGGGTGATATTGAATGACAATTACCCCCGGTCTGAACGGATATGTGCGATGTCAGAGGATGCGCTGTTAGCTACCCTCCCTCGTGCTTTGTGGGCAACTTCGGACACTGATGTGGGACAAATGGTGATTCCACCGGTCCACATTAGTGTCCAGGAGGGGGCGGTGTTACCACGCCTCCCACAGTACCGTATTTCCCAAGAGGGCGCGGAGGCTCTCATACAGATAGTGCAGGATTTGATTGCGGTAGGGGTAGTGGAGGAAGTTCCCTACAACATCTGTAACAGTCCGATTCTTCCCATTCTGAAAAAGGATACGGATGCCAGAGTCTATCGTTTTATAATTGATTTGAGAGAAGTAAACAAGATCGTGATACCTCAGTACCCAGTGGTTTCCGATATCACGACGTTGCTTACTTTGGTCCCACCTACGGCGACTATGTTCTCTGTGATCGATTTGAAGAATGCCTTCTTTTCCATTCCCATTCACCCCGATAGCACCCTTACCTCAGTCGTGTGATGATAGTAAACCCTTACCTCAGTCGGGTAATGATGCAGTGCCCTACCTGAGCTGTGTGACAATACGGTACCCTTATATCAGCTGTGTGACGATGGTGTACCATTACCTCAGCTATGTGACAGTTGTGTACCCTTATCTCAGTCATGTGACGGTGGTGTACCCTTACATCAGCAGTGTGATGATGGTGTAAACCTCGACTCAGCCATGTGACAATGGTATACGCTTAACTTAGCCATGTGACAATGAGGTATCATTATGTCAGCCATGTGACAATGGTGTACCCTTGCCTCAGCTGTGTAACAATGGTATGCCCTTACCTCAGCGGTATGACGCAGGTCTACCCTTCCATCAGCCTTGTGATGATGGTTAACTCTTACCTCAGCTGCGTGATGATGGTGCACTCTTACCTTAGCCTTGTAACAATGCTGTACCCTTACTTCAGCAGTGTGATAATGGTGTACCCTTACATCAGCTGTGTAACGATGGTGTATCCTTACCTGAGCCATGTGAGAATGGTTTACTCTTACCTCAGCTGTGTGCCAATGTTGTACCCTTATCTCAGCTGTGCGGCACTCACTCCTCTCTCCCAGTACCTTTTCTTCCCTGCCTCCTTCAGCCCACCGGGCCTTCAATAAAATCTACGTCCCTATGGACTCTTTTCATCCAGTCCCCCTGCAATGCTCGACCTCAGGGATGCATTGAGACTCGAGTCCTCCACAGCAAATGTGCCAGAGAGATGTCACACTTGGCAGTAACCTAGTTGTTATTGGGGTGCATATGGAAACTGCACAACCAGTAAAAGGGACAAGAGACCAGCTGAAACCAGGACTGAGTACAATTCAAATACTCCTGCACAGCACATGTAAGAGTGGAAGTGATGGCACAACTGAGTAGATGAATATGCCAGACTAGTTTCACACTGCGATGTCACGGAAAGATCTGAGCAGTGTGTGGGAAAATGTAGAACAAAGAAAACTTGTGATCTTGGAGAAGTGACCTAGGAACTCCCTTCTCCAGGGATTGTCTGCAGCTGAACTTCAAGCCACCAAGAATAAAAGTTGTAGGGAAGAGACAACATCTTAAATAGAGAAACCCTCCCTTTGGAACCACCTATACAATTAATGGTGGACGCTGACAGGCAGCAGTGATTGGTAATGGAAATAATACTGAAGTGGCAGCGCTAGAGTTTCACAAGCTTGTAAATCCAACATGGCGTTTCGATAAGCGCTCTAAAATTACGAATTACAATCTCTAGGGGGAACAGGTGCATTGTTCCTTCAGAGTATCCAGTGTTAATGCTCCTGCGCGACTGTAAAGGGCAGATCATCAACTATCGCTATGTTGTGAAGATGAGCAGATGTGGAGTTCACAATCTACACTTATCGCGATATTCTTGGAGGGAGATATTTTTGCCCTTGGTATTCTGACATGACCCACGTGGCTCGTGACTGATATACTGCCAAAGAGATTGTTTTGGCACCAGTGAGGGTCCTGAACCAACACACTGGACATTAGGGCTGAGTTCCCATCAGAAATCATTGAAAAGAGACGATTTATCTGAGAAAAGGGCGCATCAAACACAAAGAAAAGGTTTGTTACATTCATTTAAAACAGATCTGTAATAAGTTAACCCCGCTTCAGGCGTGGTTCCTTTTGATGGCATCTCTGGCTGGTTGACAGTGATTGAAGTAACTTACACCATCCTAACCATACGTCTGATATACTTTGAATCCAAGGCCGTCAGCTGCTTGCGGAGAGCTGTGGGACCCCGGGAGCTGGGCCTTCACTGGGTACCAATGCTACCTCACTGCAGACGTGCAGGATTAGCCCCAGAGTCAGGGTTTCGGCTCATCAATTGGGAATAACTTGAGGTCAATAAATCAATCAATCTGTATTTAAACAGCGCTGCTATTCACCCGTGAGGGTATCCAGGTGCTAGGTTGCTGGTCTGAGTCAAAGTCTTAATGTTCCTAAATTCTGCCAGAGAGGGTACTGTCCGAAGAGAGAGGGGAAGGGGAAGGCCATTCCAGGGTTTGGCGGCGCGGTAGGAATATGTAACAGTAATGGTAATAAATGTACCAGTTTTCCATAAGTTTATGTGCACACTCTTACCGCCAGCACTGTATGTCCATGATGTAAAGTGATCCAACAAGACTTGAGCAGTGGGATAACATTACAATGCTGTAAATCTGGGACAAGGGTACACAATACTCCGCAGACGTTTAAGAATCCAGCATCTCTGTATGTGGTTTCTAAGTGGGGGACAGGTGGGATGATGAACTCAGACCATGGGGGGACTCTAGTGGCTTCATGTGCAGAGGGTCACTGATGGCTCTGTGTGACAGCATCACAAGGCATGCTGGGTATTTCCGTCCCCAGCGAAGTCCTTGTGACAGAGTCTGGCAAAGGCTTCGTATTTTGACTTCCTCAGGAGTCCTGGTGCCTTCGACCTCACACCCAGGCTGAGGAGACACCCCTGGGATCTTCTGCTTGTGTTGTAGAACATCACGCTTTGCTATGTGGAAGCAGACGGTTGACCTCAGCCTAGGCTAAGCTACAGAGTACGCTTTATTCAAGAAGTCTAAGGCCCGTCCTGGTGTCAGACTGAAGAAGAACCACAGCTCTGCTAAGTCATCGCCTGCCATGGACATTGATGTCATCCAGACCAAGACATCTCGAAGACCTTAAACTACTCAAATGAAGGTTCAATGAATCTGGGTGTCACCATCACACTCTTCCGCTGATTCTAAACAAGCCGTAGACTCTTTTGAAATATATTTAATATTTTATACTGTGCCGCAGCCTCAGCCTTTCCAGCACAATCCAAAAAAAACAGACGATGGATGTATTGCTGAACATCACACATTCATCCCCAGTCAAGAGATCTGGGTTTAATCCATCGTTCTTTTTCTCACTATGCCATTCCAATTTAAACCCAGCCATATGGAAATCAGTCTTCACCCTGTTCCCCATGCAAACAGTCCATCCGGAACTCATAGGCCAGGTCCTCCCTCGACTAGAAACAAGCATCCTGGGACCACCGGTTTCAGGGTAGCACCCCTCATCAGCCAGGGTAGATTGAATCCAGTGGACCCACTCTTGAGGAGCAGGGTCAAGACTGATTTGCAAATGTCTGGGTCTAAACTGGGGTGGCTGTGAGCAAAAGAACAATGGATTTAACCCAGATCTCTTGACTGGGGGCGAATGTTTTATTTGTTCTGCATTCCGTCCATCATTTTTGTGTCTTTCGCTTTCCAGCACAATCCATCTGCTAACATAAAATGAGAAGGAACAACAGAAATATCCTGAGCACTCAGAAAGTCAATCATCAAATTTGAAGTGTGTAAAGTTAAATTTCTCTTTATTCCTTTGTCCAACTTGTGGTCTTCAGTTATAAACACAAGGTACATGTAGTCATGAAAAGGACAGCCAACACATATTTCGTCTTACGGCACATTCACAATCGACTTCTGTTATGAATCGCAATGTATCCCAATATAGCCCTGGGTAATCTCCTAACCTTTCACCTACATTTACCCTGCCATTGTACTACATAACGGTTTTTGCTACTGACCTTTTACCTTGATAGGTGCTGCATAAATGTTGTGTGGTTTTCCCCGAAAACTGGCCTAATTTATTTTGCATGAGGACTCGCTGACACGAGACGCTGAGGTTCCTCCATGCAGACACTCCAGCATGCAGTGGTCTGAAATCCCTTGAGGGGTGTCCATCTCGAGACCAAGACGGGGTTCTTCACTCTCCCACATCAGGTAATGGGGTTGGCTCTATCCTAAGGAGATTCTTGGCTATACAACTTCATACATGCTAGGTACATATAGGTGCATCTAGTTAGGGTGTGCATCGTAGGAGTACGCATTTTTACTATCATGTATTTATTGCCACCATATATCCATTGGTTTAGCATTATGGTAGAATTCTACCATCTATTTACTCTGTTGGTGCTTATACCAGTATACATCTGTTTCTGTCATATGGTTGTTGCAACACACGTATTTTACGCTAGAATGACGCTGTTTCAATAAATGCTTACTGAAAAAATACCCCGTCGTTTATTCTGTGTATCTCTCTGACAAAAAGTAAGCACAAGTGACTGAGCGAAAAGTACTGTACTGTTTCCACGATCCCTGTGGGGATAGGGTTGTCATGTCCGATAGTTGCCAGAAACTATTCAGTCCTTGGTAAGAGAACGAGTTCTTAGTGGAACTGTGAGCTAACTGGGATACAGGCGAGCATATCCAGTGGGGGTGTCTGGAATTAGTCTTGACATCGATACCACAGTTTATGTTGTCTAAACGCACAGATCCTATATAGATTTATAGGAACTACATGACACTTCCTCAGGGCTGCACTGACGAAGTCGACAGTGAATATGCCGCAAAACAATGAGTTGGACAAAGGAATAAAGAGAAATGTAACTTTAAACACTTTTAAATTGATGATTGACATTCTGAGAGCTTAGGACATTTCTGTTGTTCATTAATAAGTCTACCCCTGTCACAGGGGTTATGTTTTAAGGTTGTTCGGTAGCCGACCTTGGTTCTAGAGCACCACTGGATTACACAAGACATTTACTACGGTTCCTTGACTACTGGTTGAGTGCTGTCTAATAGCCTAGCAACCTTCCTCTTCTTCTGGACATAAAGCAAGAAGGATCAAATCCCTCAGAATCGAACAGAGATATTCTTGTGAATACTAAGAGAAAGGTGCATGCACCCACCAGCTTAAAACATAAACCTTCTTGGTAAGGGTCAGTTTAGAGCAGGTGAACCCTACCTACTGCTTCAAAGGATGAGAGCGGTGTATGACTTAGGGGGCCAGAGGAGATTGGCAGAGGCAGGTATTAAGGTGAAAGGAAGAGGGGTATATTTAAGGGGAGGAAATATGGAGGCTGGAGACAGACCCTGAAGACAAAGGGAACAGACGTTAATCTCAGGAAGGAAACACTGAGAAACGGCTGGAGACAGACCCTGAAGAGGAAGGAAATGGACATTAATTCCAGGAAGAAACACTGAGAAAGGCTGGAGGTGAACTCTGAAGACAAAGGGAGACAGGGGTTCATCTCAGGGAAAAAATACTGGGGAAGGGCTAGAGACAGAGCATGAAGACAAAAGTTGATGGGTGTTAATCCCAAGAAGGAAACACTGAGGAAGAGCTGGACGCCATTGGTAGATTGAAGCCAAAGATGGAGATATCTTGGCACAAGTCTCTATGCACACTTACCTTGAGGGAGGCTTCTTTATCACAAAGATGTAAACCAGCACACACACAATGATGACCACTGCTAGCACGCCAATCACAATGCCAACGATAGCTCCAACTGGGAGACCTGCACTGTTATCTGGGGCTGGGGTTGGGTCTGTTCCTGAAAAAAAAAGAGAGGGGAAGAGTCAGAAAGTCATATAGTGCTATGTTTTAACATACGCTTGTGTTAGTGAGCTCTGTACACACCATCCTTCAGTGTACAGGGGCTTCAGGACTCACATAACCATTAACGTGACACAGTGAGAGAGCAAGGGATGTACTGTGTGGTGCTCCACATGCTTTGGAGTACAAAGACTGCAAACGTTATCCTTGTAAACATTTGTTTGTATGTAGGGCCACACCCTATGGTGCTCCAGATGAGTGGGAGTATAACACTGCATATTCTGACATTGTAAACATGTGTGTGCGTGTGTGTGTATGTGTGGCTTTGTATGGCCTTCCACATGAGTGACGGTACAAAAAGAACGTTCTCTGATACTCCACTTTCTGATCCAGTCTTAAAAACTTGGAAATCACAATTAAAGCAAATGTTTTATGGCCTTCTGTGTAAGTGAGAGCACACAGACTGGACTACTAATGTGGAAATAACCACAGGGTTTTATTCCCTATTTTATTCCCTGGAGCCTATCCCAGTGATGGCTGTGTTTTTGATTTTAGAGTACAGCGTATGTGTAAGAAGGAGAAGACCCCACCCCATGCGAAAAAGCTGCAGCAGCCTCCTTGCTGATGACAAACTTCCACACACCACCCAGACCAGAAGGTGATTATGTCTTATTACCACACTCTGCATGCAGCACAAGCCAATGCAAGGCCAGCAAGGGAGCCATGGCCCTGGGGAAACAAGAAGCATGGGACCACTGGACCTCGTGGCGGGCAGTAAAAGATCTGCATAATTCAGGGGCTTAATGCAATCCCTTGCGGCGCAGGGTGGGACCCCCAATCTATCACTGGGCCCCCAACACTTCATGGGCCTCGAATCAGCCAAAGGACTATGAATATCTGTAAGATATGGGAAACTAAGGGGGCCTCCTCACACTCTGCAGGGGAATCCATCATTTCCGTTACGCAACAGGCATAATTAGGGTACAGTTGCCTCTCATCCCCCTGGGTTTTGGTGGTACTGCACCTGCTGGTCTAATAATAGCTACAATACCGATATCTCCCACTTTCTTTGTCAGACAGAGAGCCCATCCTCACTACAGTAAGGCCCTGAGGACATAAGAGGAAAAGACATGTATATTTTGGGCTCCTTGAGACACCATTCTCTTCCCGTCTTCTACAGCACAACACAAGCGCTTCAGCACAACTAGGAGCCAGAAGGAGCAATCAACAGGTCTAATGATCAATGCCCCATTTTAGCGAGTATATTTATCTTCACCACTCCCATAACGTGATGGATCTCACATCACAGAGAGCTGCAAAGCATCCTTGTAACACCAGCCTCAGCAAAGATCTCACCTGTACAAAGTGTATGGATTTATCAGCAGTTCGGCCATCTTGGAATGGAATGATCACAAGTTGAATAATGGCCCTTTAAATTTAGATGCACACAATCAATCTGTCTACAGCAGGTTTTGGTGATCCCATGTTCCATGGAGTCAATAGGGTCCCTGCAATCATCATGCATCTCTACTCCAGCACCAATGAGGCCAAGAGAGTCACCGAACACACATTAATGTCTCAGTGGCACATATTCACTTTCCAAAGTTCTCTCCTTTGTTGAACTTCGCGTAGTTAAGATTCTACATGTTGAAAATACCATTCTCCGAAACTAGAATCTCCCCAAACAGAAGTAATTAATTCTAAATTCTTTTCATTTTGCATACTAGGAGACTGCTGGGTGTCATTACTATAACTATTTTTCTTTCCCGAATATTTATTTCACAATACATTTGCTTTCCCAAATTCAGTTCATTTTACGTTTGCTTCTCTCATCTACCCACAACATCAAATGCCTTTATTAAGTAATTACCCTAATACTATTTGTAAATGCAGTTGATTATTTGAAATGAAAAATAAATATTTTAATATCATTATTCTAAAACGAAATACCATTTAATTTTTAAACATCCTTGTTCAATTAACTCAATTAAAACTAAACTAAATATAACTACATTAATAAACGTTATTTCTTTAACTATTGTATTTTCTTGAAACACAAATACTAAGGTATATTTAATATGTAAGTTGTTTTATTTATAGTTTGTGTGGAGTGATAGTGTAACTGAGTAAATAATAAAAAGGAAAAGGTGCTCTAATGGTAACTGCTTGGGAGTAAATGTCACAGGCACTAAAGAGGGTGAATTTAAGGTCAGACACCTGAGGATACACTATGTCTATGTTCAAAATTGATATCCGTCACCATTGTAACAGAGTAACCCATCCACTGAGATCTAAATCATGCCCTTAAATACCAAATCACTTGACTTAAAAACTCTGTGTGATGCAGAACGCTGGACATAACCTGGTGTAATCTCTATAACGAGTGTAATCCTGCCTGCTACTTACCATTCGTTCACTCCTGTGTCGGTCGTCTTTAGTGCCTGGTCATTAATTGGTGGTCCTAATACCTCACTTCCGTTTTTCGTCCATGAGCACCGCCCAACTACAGTTTCATTACGATGGAGGGATTTATCTGTTCCTTTGGGGACTAATTCAAAACTTGATGCTTGCAGACATAACGTGAGTGAATCACGAACAAACTTCAGAAAACTTGTTTTTCTTTCCGATCAGCTTTATCATTAACAATTGCAGTCCTGAGCCGTTCTTCACTTCTGCGCAGCTCGCATTACTCAACTTTTTTAACAATCTATATATTTTTTCCACTGTGTTGCGATTTATCTTTTAGTATGCCAGCTGGCCTTTCATTTGTTTAGCACGGCGCGGCTCGCAGGCTTTGATCTTCTCTTTATATTTTTAGGCTATTATAACTGAGTAACTGTAAGTCTGTCCTACGTACTCCTGGACAGCGTCCTGTGAAGGATTAACGTGCAGTCAGTGCTAGCGGGGTCATTTGTGGAAGCCACTTATGCTTTCCTGGAGGGATCGCGAGATAGAATGGCTGCAGGGTTCTGATTGCAGAACTGCTTGGCGAACCAGAGAATTGGTTGAAAGCACGCCGGCAGTCTCAGTGCTTCACATGGGGACGGACACATGAGCGGTCAGCGCCTCGCAGGTGCTTGCGAATAACATGACATGGCATGCCAGAAAGTCATATTCAAAACAACACTACTCATTAGTAGAAGAAGAATATAGGGGCATACTTACAAGCTGGCGATAAAAAATTATCGGCGCTTTTGCGGCCGTTTTCGGCCGAAAAGCGGCAATAATTTTATCGCCTAATTAGCAAGCTCACGCTAACGAGTGAAACCTTGCATTAGCGTCGGGATTCCTAACGCCCAGCTTTGCATCTCTAATGAGATGCAAAGTGGGCGTTCCTGACCTGACATGACCGGAGAAATGTCGCCAAGCGACATTTCTCCTATCATCAAGTCCCACGCTATGAAACATAGCGGCAGGAAAAGTAGCGATAACCCCTGTTATCGCTACTTTCCTTACGCCTGTTTCAGGACTTACTTAGCCATGATATCCTATGGAAGGTGGATATCATGGCTAAGTTTGTGAGTCCCTATCAGCAAGCTAACGCCACACTACGTGAGATTATCGCTGGGTTTCCAGCGATAATCTCACGTTAGCCAGTTAGCACTAGGATTTTTATCGCTGAGGAGAAGCGTTGCAAGCTATCTCAGCGATAAAAATCCACGTTACCCAGCGATAATTATCCTCACGCTAAGAGCGCTGAGCGATAATTATCGCCGGGTGTTGCTGATATGCCCCATAGCCTCTTAGAATACAGTGTAAATAAACTCCATCACAGGTTCTTCTCAGTCGTAGTAAACATAGTGCAAATGCATCGGGGAATGAATAAACGAAATTCCAATAGGCAGTTCGTAGTTCTTGAGATTTTAAATCCATATCATCGAGAAATGTTTACAGATGGTACTACAGTATACCCTGTGTTTACATCTGCATGCCTACAACAATGGATGAGAATTGGGCGGCAGCACAAACATCTGTACTCAAATTAATGGGTAGACCCTGACTTTAGCCTGAGCAGAAATAAATGACGGACACCTAATGGGGATGTGTTTGAGGTTTACAAAGGTCTCATGCAGCCATGTTCCCTTTGGAGCTTCAGTGAAAAAATGTAATAAAGATGTGTTTTGCAATTTTATGCTGGGAGAATCCACTATTGAATATTTGTATATCTGAGGACTGGATGTATGCAAAAACAAACTGCTACATCATATTTTGTTTTAAAAATAAAGACTCCGTTTTAGCAACTGACAACATTTTAGCTTTAGATAAAATTTATTTCCACAAACATGCCGACTTCATTTTGTTTCTTAGGTGCAGTCACTTACTTTGGATTTAATTTATTATTGAAGTAGATTATTGTTAGACTGTTTAGGGACAAGTTCGCAATGGTTGGTTTAGCTTTACGTCAGATGTTTCAATGGGTGGGGTTTGTAAAAGGCCGAGATTTTAAAAGTCTACTGTGGAATGCTGTGCTTCCTGATAAGTTCAATTTCAGATCCCTACATTTTCACGGATGCCGGTGCCACATTTCATAATCAAAGTTGTTTATTGTAAATATCCTTACATGCATATATTAATTTACATCGAGTATGCTTGTGAATCTTATTTGAATGTGGGTTTATTACATTCATTTGTTGCACTTTTCATTGGTGCCTGTTCATGTAATTGACTCCGTATAGACAGGAGATGTGTGGAATCCTAGGCATGTGCACAAGAACACACAGAGATTGTTATGATGTGAACGATGGTTCCGAGAGTCAAACCCCTCCGATGGTAGAGGGCTTGTGAGTGGATGATGCGTTTGATAAAAAATAAACTTGCGCCGGACTTACATCACTTTGCGGAAGACCTTCTCATGTGGAAGGACACGAGGGCATGAATCTTACACTCTCTGCTGTTGAAAAACATGTTACTTCAGACTGTGTTTCACGTGCTTCCCATGAATCATGTGTGGGCCAATGAGAGAACGAGCTGCAGCCAGCCTGGCTTCAGACAGAGCCTTTCTTCCTAGCTAGTCTAGTTATGAATCTACTTTGAATTCATTCATTAGTCTAACAAATGCCCCAAGGTTACCAAAGCTGGTTTACACCAAGCAGCATTTTGGTTTTCACAGGAACCTTTCACCCGCTGCACAAGACGCGCGTGAAGTCCAACCTGTGTGACACGACAAGCTAGGAGGCGGTAAAGGACCCTTCCTCTGCAATGTTTAATTTAAAACCTTCCCGGCTTGCTGGCCCTCCCTGCTCATCCCTGAAGCTCCGCTCACAAAGACCACTGCGGACAGAATAACAACTACAATTAACACATACAAGTGTTCGAGACCAATAACTTGCTACAACCTTTATTGTAAGTGCTGGAGTGGGGTTTTCTTTAAAAATTTGTATACCCCCTCCATTCTATAGGTTTACATTAAAAAGAATAATTGATTAATAATAATTGTATTATTGGTTTGCTGTGGACGGTTGACCAACATTACTAATAAGAAAATACAAGTGGGAATTGCATTTGCATGGCCTAATTAATACGTAAACTAATTTTGTACGCATATTAATGATAGATAGGTAAAATTTGCATGTTATATGTTGCTTTTGTGATGTAATTTGTGAATTGTGCTTTAAATTTTGATTATAATTCGCAATGAGTGTTGCTTACTGCTAGATAAATACACCCACATAAAGGGTTTAGCGAGGGAATAACATTTAAAAGCCATTTCTATGTATTAATTAAGTTTTTGTGTTTCTTTGCTTAAGTTGACCTTTTCGGAGTGGCCACAAAATGGCTGCCATCCCTATTTGATGGATTGGCGTAATGATGAAAATCTCTGGGTGAAGTGAGCATGCGTTGCTGCTAGCAACAGTGGCTTCTACACGACCCTAACCCAACTGTGCCACCCAAGGTCGTCCTGGGCTGCAAGCCAGATGCCCTGAAAGAACAATAAAAAATACTTTTGAACAGTGAAATTATGAACTATACCTAAAGAAACATCTTGCGTATGGGAACCAGGAAGGATGATCTTGGTTCGACCAATCAGAAATGTTTAAAACTTATATCTGCAACATTTTAACATTGAATTTACTATAAAAGAAGTAGAATAGAGAGGGTAAAACACGCCATCATTTGATTGCCGACTTGATTTCCTGACGTTATGCTGACGGAGAGGACGGTGACACTGCAGGACAGCTGTTTCCTCGAGACTCTGATGGACTGATCAGATGCCCAATTACCTTACGAACTGATTAATCGCTTTATGGGCAAAGAGACAAAAGATCTGAATTTGACTTAGAGGGCGACATTTAGCCAGAATAGGTAAATATGATAACAAGATATTGAATGATTAATGATTTCTCCGTGCATTTATTTTAGATAAATTCTTATATTAATTACAAGAACTGTGTCGGGTGTTATTTGAGAAATGTATTGATGTAAAGTGTTTAGAGAATTAAGTGTTACTCTACCCAGCAACTAAGCTGATCCATGGCCTATCCATGGGAGGAATATAAAGGGTGATATTTAGATCCTGGTGAGGTAGGGAAGGGTAGGTGAACCTATTGCTCATTAGGGATTACGTGTATTTCCTCTCATTACAGCGTATGGAATAGAATCACCTCTTTAGAAACATAGATCAATTGAGAATGAATGTTGGTGTTATGGGCCCCACAAGTGAATGTATTGAATGAATGTGTTTGTGAAGATCTATGGTCTGTGACGAAGAGAGGGATTTAGTATTCCACTCTGCAACATACGAAGCACATTTCAAATCAATTAATTGACTTGATAGTCACTGATTGTGCTTTTAAAACATATGTTGAACAGATTCAGCAGAAGCTGACCAGTCGGCATAGGGTGTGGATTAACTGATGTGGGCTGCTACAAGCCATACTGCCCGTCACAATGAGACCCCCCATGGACTGTACTCGCCAACACAAGTAGTGCCTCTGTTCCAAAGCAAAGCTTTCAAGTTCCTTACAGCAGCACTCGTGTGACATGATACTGCATGCATATGAAGCTGGTGCTGACTGTCCTCCTAAAAACAGCGCAAAGTATTTATGGTGTCTGAGCCCCCGTTCCTCACAGAACTAGGTGTCCATACTTGGAACAACTGCTATTATTTAAAGATTTCAATAGCTCTTTTAGATGAAGTCGAAATGTAAACCATGTGTCTCCGACAGCGAGGTTTCTAACCACAATGCACAACTGTTTTTATTTGCAGCACAGAGCTCACAAATAAAAATAGAGAAATTATGAATGCTTTGGGTATCCTTTCTGTATCTGCAGCACCACCACCTCAGCATGACTCAGTAACACCACTACATCACTCAGCACCACCACAGCATCACTCAGCACCACCTCAGCATCAGCACAGCACCATCTCAGCACCACCTCAGCATCAGCACAGCACCATCTCAGCATCAGCAGAGCACCACCTCATCAGTGGACTACCACCAGTACAGTACCAGCGCAGCACCAACTCCGCACCACCTCAGCATCAGCACAACACCATCTCAGCATCAGCGCAGCACCACCTCATCAGTGCACTACCACCAGTACAGTACCCGCGCAGCACCACCTGAGCATGACTCTGCAACACCACTACATCACTCAGCATCAGCACAGCACCATCACAGTGCCACCTTAGCATCAGCACAGCACCATCTCAGCATCAGCACAGCACCACATCAGCACAGCACCATCTCAGCACCACCTCTGCATCAGCACAGCACCATCTCAGCATCAGCACAGCACCACCTCATCAGTGCACTACCACCAGTACAGCACCAGCGCAGCACCAACTCAGCATCACTCACCACCACCAGACACCAGCAGAGCACCATCTGAGCACCACCAAAGCAACCCTCAGCACCACCTCTGTCTGAACAAGCACAACCAGAGTACCCCCTCTATCTAAGGTTCATTCACCACTTTGTGCACAAGCTCCCTCTCCCTCTCTATCATCCTTTCTATCTATTCTAAGCAGCTCTCACCCCATCTATTCACCATATCAAATTAATCCACTACACAAATGCACTACACACCACACAATTCCAACCCACACAGTTCCACAACTAACAATTCCAGTTCAACCCACATAATTCCACTCCAAACCACATACACCCACTCCACTCCAAAGCAAAACTCATGGGTAAAAGACAATCATTACCAACTCCAATAGCTCTAACTCTCGTAAATGCGAAACGATTGCATTGCAAATGCTTGTTAATCTTACAGCCTTTGATTAATTTACAAATCCATCTATCATAAGATGTCAATAATTATTGTAATATGTTTTAAGTATTGTCAGGTCCAACACACAAGTTCAATAAATAAGCCTAGACTCCACCCACGGTGCTTATGGCACAAAGCCGACAGGCTTAACTTAAGAAAAAGTGTGTAAAGTATTGAGCAGTCAGTACCAAAACAATTCCTTTATCAACTCACAATATAATAGAATCTCACAACCAATTTCTAACAATAGAGAAAACTGTGGGTAAGGAACAACTTCTGTGCAAATTAATAGTGAGTGACTGGGAAGACTACTGGACACTTCCAATCAATGGCCACATGATTCCTAGGGGACACCCGTTCCTCTTGTGCAGTACATACAGTTTGCCGTTCTGCAAACCTTCCTAAAGTACAGTATTTTGAGTTAAAACCATCATGGCAGACCCTTTTCCTCTTGAAGTTGGCTTGTGTTCCAGCCAGGGGAAAGTCTAGGAAAATGAGCAGTACCCTGCTTCTCAACTGGTTCTGGTGGAGCTGGTTCTGGCTGTCCTGTTGGAAGGTGCAAATCTGGATACACTGTACCCTGGGATCATAGGTTTTCCCTTCCCCAGCTCTCTCTTTACAATTAACTATGAATGGCCCGGCCTCACTCTGCTCCCTTTCAAGTTAATCAAGTTCCCAAATCATCTCTAACTGACTTTCCTGAGCTAAGTAGAGTCATATAAACTCTCAAGAGGTCTTACAGCCAACAGGCCTAAGCC
Organism: Triturus cristatus; assembly: GCF_964204655.1. Lineage (NCBI taxonomy): Eukaryota > Metazoa > Chordata > Amphibia > Caudata > Salamandridae > Triturus > Triturus cristatus. The sequence goes on along the minus strand of NC_140590.1, from coordinate 33,390,786 downwards.
ATTGTCTCTGCTATGGGAGCAGTTTTCACAAATCATAAAGGGCAAAACACTGACAGGAGGAAGCTGCTCGTAAACTAATGCTAATGAGTCCAGAGGAGGTTCAGGTAGGCAGTAAGGGTCTGCAGATTTGGCAGAGTTTGATTCGTCAGAATCACGTGTGATTACATTAAAATTACACCAGCAATGGCAATGGGGCGGAGTCAGCATTTGGCACTACTTGTAAAATGCACCCTTGCATCCAAAAATAGGTGCAAGGATGCATTTTGTGCTAAGAAAAGAGAGCAGCCAAATACCATCTGGTGCCCTTGCACACTCTGTAGTAATTAAAACTTTTAATCACTGCAGAGTATGTAAGGGCGCCGAGTGGTATGCAGTGGTTTCTGAAGTTTAGAAACCAATGCATATCACTCAGCACCCTTACATACTCTGCAGAAATTACAAGTTTTAATCACTGCAGAGTATGCCAGGATACGGAGTGGTATGCAGTGGTATTTAACTTTAGAAACCACTGCATAATTTTTAATTCTGCTGGCAAGGCGGCAGAATTTCAATTTATCAATAACTCTAGTGAAACAGAATTTCCAAAATTGCTCCCATTTCACCAGCAGAATTGAAAATTCTACCCAGGCCAATGAAAAGTAGGCAGCCTAACATTTTAAAAGCTACCGTCCCTGTAAATTCATCAGAAATTCAATTACACCCCTCAATTGAAGTTTAAATAAATATAACAGTGGTTGAATCATCTCTGAAGCTTATCCCAAGCCAAAATTGCAGCTCTGTACAGTGAAAACAGCTTTTGGAGGCTTGTGACTTTAGGAAGATGGCAACAATAAAGTATTGCATGTACCACTTTTATATACTATACACCCTGATGTGCAGGCTACAAGGCCAGCTTAGGGATGACTTAATTAACATGTAAAAGTACGGTTCTCTCCGGTCAATAATTGTCATTTTAACAGGTCAACTTGCAGGTTTAAAAGCTGCAGCGGTCAGTCTACAAATTTAGGTCTGAAGCCATGTTTTCTATGTCATCCTAGTGGAATGGCATACTATGAGCTGCAGTCTACAGGTGACGTTTAACTTTCCATGCAATTTTACAGGATGATATATTATGGAATTACAGAGCACTTAAATATGTCAACTGAGGATTAACCAATTTTACTCTCTTTTAGGAGTCAGATCACATAAAGTGGGGACTGAACAGCAGTGCCCCAGTATACAGAGTTCAAACACCAGAAAAAGCAGTAATCAAAAAAATGGGGGTGATCAGGGAAAAAGAGGGACTTAATCACAATGGCAGTCACTCCTCTAATCCTAGGTAAGAAATAGCACCACCAAATCTCTAGCAGAAACATTTTAATAGTGGGATTTCTTACTCTTTATGTGCTGCTTTTACTTTTAAGGCACTCAGGAGAAGCAAGCACAAAATATTCACCCGCAAACCAAAAACCACCAAAGATGATGAATGAAAAAAGAATCTGCGAGGATAAAAGTGGTTGTGGGATTCCTCACAGTATCATCACAGAGTGATTTTCAGTTGCCAAGACTTTGTTCAAAGCACGAGGCGTACTCTATAAAATGTATAACTCTTAATACATACAACACACACAGAATCGTGAAGACCTTCAAGAGATCCACGGTGTGCCCGATTTAGGGTGCCACCAAGAATGTCATCATATTATTTAATAATTCTGTAACAATCTCAAAATCTGTTCTAGGAGGAAGGTAAATCCTTTCACTCTCAAATCTCACCAAGTGATACGGACACATCCCTCGTACAAAGGATAAGTAAATCCCTCTTTCTTACAAAGATTTGTCCAAGATCATTGTGGAAGAGATGCGTTGCTATCAAGTCCACCTCCCACCCTGCTTTGCCTCTTTTGGTAAACCTCATGAATCTCTCACATGCCCTGGATACTCAGATATCATTAATGCCTTGATTCCACCTACATTGAAACCGTCAACACCCTAGAAGTCCTGCAATCCCAGCAAATTTACAGCACGCTCTTCCTAATGATGATTAGTGATTGAGCAATGACACATATGTTGCTCAGCTTTTTTTTTTTCCCACACCAGCGTACAGAGGCATGTGATCCAGATTCAGCAGGAAACGGTTATTCACTTTGACAGGTTTGATCGCGCAGCCTCAACATCAGTTTTTCATACAGTTCACCAATCACTTTTGGTGAGCTGTCAATTTAGAAAAATAGCTGTTTCAGACAAAGTTTTGAATGAATGAATGATGTTATTTGTGAAGGAGGTAAAAGCATGACAATGAGTGGTTAGCACAAAGATCTGTGGATCTGCCCCTCCTCTTTCAGATGATATAAAGCCCTGGGGCAAAAATATACAGAATAACTTTATTCAATGCTATTGAACAAGCACACCTGCACAAGTCGCTCGGCTTATGATAGAGGATAAAACAAACATACAAAGTATTACTGTTGACTAAAATGACAAAAGCATGAATCCTTATAATACTTTCATGCATAACGAAAACAGACAGCAGCTGGTGTGATAACATCTCTTGCAAGATCTCTACGGGTTCACAATCCCATTATGAAAACTTAAAAATACAAATAAGTGGCTGATTTAGAGCTCAAGATGAACTGAACATCCACTGTTGCACCTTCTGTCCCCAGAGGTCTGACTCTTTCTAAGAAGCTTGATAGGCAGAGTTTTTTTCTGGTCATCAGATGGGCTTTGCACATTAATTTGCTTATAATTTGAGGAACATAAACGCAAAGTTAGTACCATAATGTGGCACTTTAGCCAGGCTCACTTTTCGAGCAACAATAGCAAACTTCTGTCAGAATTAGAAAATAAAAATGAGCATGAAGATATTTAAGTCCAGTTTTAAATCTGTTTGACTCTTTTCTGCTAGCAGTGTCCATCTAAGTAACACCCCAAAACAAATCCTTCCTCAGATAAGTAAACCTAAGAGTCACAAGTTATGGCTCGGTAACTTATAGGAAGCTTGCTGAATTGTATCTTTTTTTTACTGTTAAGCAAAATCATTACATTTTCTTTTAATTCTTTTCCCTTGGAAATTTCAGAAGATTGGGTAGGCAGAGATGGGACATTTAGGCTAACACGTTGTTGGTGCATTAAAGTAAATTCTCAGAGAAAATGACAGGAATGATCCTGCATCCACGGAGGACATTGGCTTTCACCTCTTACCGAGCTCCATCAAGGTCAGCTCTTAAGATATCAGAGTGAAGGTACCAAGATGCAGCACCACCTTCCAGTCTCATTGGGTTTAAAGGGTTTGATTATTTCACACTCAATACCTTTCAGATGGATACTGCATTCTCACTGTGCTGCAGTGGGACATTTAACTATTTAAATACAGGGCAGAGGGGAAAAAGGGTAGAAAGAGGAGGTTTTCATGTCATACTTTAAGTAGACAACAAGGGAATGTATCAGTGCCCCCTAGCCACATATGTGCAGCTAACATCTATTTTGTCGGCTCATCTGTGTTGTGTTCGTGGAGTGCATAGACCAAGTCTAGGCTGGTGTACGGGCTTTGAAGATAGTAGCAGGCTGGTGCTTGTTGTTATGGGTTTTGAAGTTAGGTGCAGGCCCGGTGGAAGTGGTTATGGGTTTTTGAAGATAGGTGCAGGCCTGGTGATTGTGGTTCCTGATTGAGTTGAAAGGTCATATTAAGAACACATTAAACTACTTCTTGTGGGTGTGAGAGGCAAACCGTTTCTGATCTGAACAGCAAATGGTCTGTTCTAGAGTTGTAAAGACTCTGAGTTTTCTCATGAAAGGCAGTGTTTCTGGGATAGTTCAGAGAAAGCAACACAATGGAAACTCTTGTCCTCATGTGTTCGATTATGTCACATAAATTCCAACACCAAGCAGAGCTTAGTTGGAACTGGAAGTTAATCACCTGCAGAGCAGTGAGGTATCTCTACAATATTCAGAAATCAACTATGCTACGCCCTCCACGGGAGAAATGGTGGCCGGAAGGACTCAAGCAGTTATATTCCTTTGCTTTAACTTAATTTTGAACACTCGGATATAATCTTCTAAACACCAAAGTGACCCCATTTTACAAAATAATAACTAACATGCAGTTATGTGACAGATTCTTTCTCCAAGGAATGGCTTTTTCCAAAGTGGATATCAGACAACATTTGGAATTTGATAAATATTGTGCCATTAACCATAATACTTTGAACAAGATGAAACATAACATATGTAGGGCAGTAACTAATGGAACATCCCTTCTCATGATTTTATTTAGGATCAGTAACCTTTTGAAGTGACACATATACAGAGGGGGGATGGATAAAAGTTTAGGGCGGACTCATAGTTCAGTTCATACTATATTAATGTTTAGACACAGTCTTTAAAACATATTTAAAACCAAATAAAATGTTATACAACCATATAAATACCATTTACTCAATATTCAAACTAAATTTCCAACCCCTACCACTTAACACATTGGGACACTAATCCAAACATATTTTAAGAAATCTTGCCAGTGCACATGCCACATCAAAAGATTCAATTTTTAACAAAAGTGCATCATTTCGGCTGTTCATGTTATACTTTTAAAAAGAGGTTTTAAAAGGAGGCAACAAAGCTTATTAAAATGACAGCAATCAACTAAAACTTAAACATTGAAGTTTTGAGAAGGCAATCCACATGTACAATTATTCTCGTGGTCTAATAAAACTTCAAGCTTCTCAGCTCTCACATAACGCACATTTAATGCTACCCAGAATTTTAATCGTGCTAAACGTAGCAAGGCGTGTGATAATGCAGATAAATATGGAAATGCGTTAATATTTTCCCATGCATTTCCCATATACATGCTTCAAATCAGCCAACCAAGATTCTTTTTTACAGGCAATTTTTAATTCTACTTTTGAGAGATGGGAGGCCTCCGCTATTTTTAATTCTACATTTAGGGTTCCTGTGATGGCTGCTAGTCTTTTCTATACCTTTTTAGCCCACTGTAATTCACTATTTCCTATTTCAATAGCACAGAGCGCTGATATCTTCTGTGTATTTGGGACTCAAAGTTTACCCCAAACACGCAAAGTTATCTTTTAGGCTAAGAAGTGCCAGGCCTGCAAATTTCCTTCTAATCATGTCACCTGGGACATTGCACCTTTGTGGAGAGCCAACAATTTTTTCAAACGTTTACTTTCACACCTCTTCCAACTTTTCTCCATACTTATGGCTAGTATCTCAGACCCGTAGAGGCATTGCGCAGGGACCATTGCATTATAGGCTGTTAAAAGGGGAGTTCAAGTCCCCCTATCGTAGCAAGTGCCCTCGTCTCCACCAATTCTTTATTCAAGGTCCAACACAGCTGACAGGTGAACGTCATACCCAGATACTTGTTAGAGGATATGATCCCTACCCTTCTATTACCTACCTGTTCGTATACGGTTTAATCCTTTCCCCACACGCGACAATTTCTTGTTTTTCCCATGTTTACCTTCAATTTATTAGCCTCGCAATAATGATTACATTTAATCAACTTCCTCTGCAGGCCTACTTGAGTCATATCCAGAATTGCCAAATCGTCTGCATAGAGTAGGCACGACGCATGTATACCCCCATTTTAGGAGAGAATGAATGAGTTGCTGCCAACTCTCCCGGAAGGTCGGCTAAAAACAAAGAGAACAGTATAAGCGCCAGAACTCAGCCCCACCTTGACCCATTTCCCAACGGAATTCTCCCCGAGAGGGACCCATCTAGATTAAGCTTCACTTGGGCCCAGTTCCCGGGATGCAATTCCAACAGAATTGCTATTAAGCAATTTGGAATACCCTGACATCATAATTTAGCCCAAAGTATACTACGGTCAACCAGATTGAACAATAAGCTAAACTCAACAAAACAACAGAATAAATTCCCCTTTGTTTCCTTTGCCTTCTGCCCCAAAGTCCATAAACTGAAACAATGATCTATTGTTGAATTACCAGATTTAAAGCCCCCCTTTTTGTGTATGGAATCATCCCAGTCTTGGTTATGTGTATAAATGTTTTGGAGGAGAATCCTGCCCACCACAAAGACTTTGACTTAATTACAACTGTTGGCAAGTTATCAGGTCCCGCTGCCTTAGTTACATTTAGGGAGGTTATCAACTTGGCAATAGATTGGATCGAGAAAGACTCCAAAGCTTCTACCCCCAGAATTGGCCAGTACTTAATCCCCTCTGGCTCCCTTGGCTTGTAAATGTTAGTTAAATAGGCTACCCAGTCTGATTCTGGCACCATGCATCTTGCCAGCGGTGCAGTCATACAGCATCCCTTCTGGACCAACTTCTAAAACTTCCTCATATCCTTTTCCGGAAGTGTCCTAATCATCAGATTCCAATTTAACTTAATTAAAGCCTGCTTCTTTCTCGCCACCAGAGCTTCGTACTCCCTTTTCTTACAGCTGTAGGTATCGATTAAGTTTACATGACCGTCTTCATAGTCTTGCCCTTTCTATTTTTCTTAACTCCTTCCTAGCAAGTACACACTCCTTAGCAAACCAATATTGTTTAGAAATTTGGCATGGCGGCCTCATACCTCATGCCATTAATTGAATACCCAATGACGGTCCTTACCATTCACGTGCATTTTGTGAAGAATCACAAAAATAGGCAGTCCCATTAGCAGAACAGACACTTCATTTGGAAAGTGTATTATGTTGTTGGACTAGAAGGGGGCTTGGTGTGTGTGTGCATGTGTGTGCATGTGTGTGTGTGTGTATACGTACATGTACAAAACCAACATGAGTTAAAAAATGTTACTTAACTCTAATTGTCAAAACAAGGCCTGAATCCCAGTATCTTCTCTCTTCTCTGCTACCTGGAAAACAACTCAAAACTTTTTTTCCAATCTCTCTTTCACTTCCTTTATCTACATATCTGATGTGAGGGCAATAAGTTAAAATGTGCTCAACAGTAGAAGAGAGTGTTGCTTATAAATCACCAGTTAAAATGCATTTTCAACATATGACATTTTCCAGTGTAATCTGTCAGATTCCAAAATATAAATTAACAGCATAACAAAGGGCCAGATGTACGACGGTATTTAGCATGCACAAAGCGGTCGCAAAACATTCACAATTTACCGCCCTCTTCAAAAAGGTGGTAATGCATTCCACAAAGGGAAGGTGGCCCCATGGGACCCCTTCCACTTTGCAAATGGAGGCAAAAATCTTTTCGAGGGACAGGCAGTGGTCCCAGGGTTCACTACCTGCCCTTAAAAAATGAAACGAAAATGTTTCATTTTTCTTTTTGAAATGCATCCCGTTTTCCTTTAAGGAAAATGGGCTGCATTTAAAAAAAAATAAAACTGCTGAATTTAAAAGCAGTCCCAGACATGGTGGTCTGCTGAGCCCAGCAGGCCACCATATCTGGGAGGGCCTGCCATTCCCAATGGGGTCGCAAATTGCGTATGCCTCATTAATATTCATGAGACATGCATTTTGCAACTCCTATTGGGAATCGCTAACAGTGTCTGAGACACTGTTGTACATTCCCATTAGCAAGTCGCAAATTGCGAGTCGCTATTTCTCGCAATTTGCGTCTCGCTAATGGGAATGGTCGAACATCCGGCCCAAAGTGATCTGTACTGTTTCCAAATAATAAAAATATCCTGTTTGACTAATTTATGTTTCAATGTTCTGTTTTTATTTATTAATCACTGCTTATAAATTTATATTGGCAACATATTTTCTATAAATTTCTTTATGTCTGGACAAGGTGACATCAACTCCACAAAACAGATCATCTTACAGACCAACAAGACCCTGAACACTTTTCTGTGCTCTTAACAATTGGATGTTCTACTGTTCTAAGGAGCGGGAAGAAGAAAAAGGCTATTGACAACCTACAAGACCAGACTTGAAAAACAGAAACTGGTTCTGGTTTCATTGACTCACAAGACAAAATCACATTAATAATAAATCAGCAACTTAGGTTCAATACACCTGGCTGGTTAGATGAGGGCAGATCCTGCCCGAGTTACCTGGTGGCACAGTTTTGATGTATGTTACAAAGTGCCCAAGATTTTGAGACATCAGAAAGATGCAACTACCAGAAGTTCCCTTTGTACACTTTTACAATTATTTACAATGTTCGTAATACTAGCCCGCCAAACAGAAGTGGAAATTTTGTTAACCCCAGTCATTTCTAGCTTGGTCCACCGCAAACTGTTATTTATCAGTTTCTCAAAAACATATTTACAAGCTACAAAAAAATTGTGATGAAGCTTTTGGAGAAATGCTCAAGACTAAAAACAGTAAACAACCCCAATGAATATTTCACTCAATCCTCATTAGTGAAAGAATGTAAAGGATTCATGACCACCCTCTTTGCTCACAAGACCATCACTTTCTGAGACACTTGATCCAACATCAATGACAATAACTTCCACCAAACATTACACTTCCCTAATACTCAGCACATTGTCAACAGCACTAGATATGGAACTGACATGTAACCTATATTAAAGTTACACCACTTTCAAATCTATATATTTGTCAAACTCAACGTCTCGTCTTTCAAAACTCCCCGCCAATACTACACGCCGTGTAGTATTGGCGGGGAGTTTTGAATGACGAGACGCCGAGATGGGCGCATGGGCCCCTCTGTAAGGTATTTCGGATTATGGGTCCAATATAAATATGGACAGGATGTTTTTGATTTTGACTATGAAATTAGGACGTTACATTTGAGAAGTGAATTGACTTTGGAGCGATAATATAAAGGAAATGAGTCAGGAATTATATGATTGCATATAGGAATTACCCATTTGGAGGCGAATTGAATTGACCTTTATACTACACCCGTGCTGTGGAAATTATACATATGCTCTGAAGAAGTTCTGTTTTCAGAACGAAACGCGTTGGCTGTGGCTCAATGAAAAAATAACAAAAAGCAATAAAGAAGGAATTTCATGTATCAGATGGACTCGATATGAACTCATTTGACAAATATATAGATTTGAAGGTGGTGCAAATTTAATATAGGTTACATATACGTTTGACCCTGAGGAAAGGGTGGTGCTCTTGGACAGTGAGTGCGGTTGAGGTTTGCACACGGAATCACGTTGTCCATGTTAATATATTGGTAATACTTCTGATTTTGGTGCCTCTATCAACAAATTGATCCACTGTCCAGTTTTTGTGTATACAAGATATGGAACTGACCCCTGAAGACTCCCAAACTCACAACCAGATAGAGCTACGGGGGTGGGGCGCCCACGCGCTCTGAAAATTGTTTTGGAAAAGGTGTTTGATTTTTCATAGTGTTGCCAATTTATAAGATTACTTTCAACCAAAAGGTTTAACAACTCTTGGCCTAATTTAGATCTCGTGGAGGGGAATTCTCCGTCAAAAGCGTGACGGAGATCCTGTCTGCCTTATTCCAATCCCATTATATCCTATAGAGACCGTAATATGGCCTATGGGATATCCGTCACGTGTGTGACAGAGCATTCCATCCGCCGAGATCTAAATAAGGCCCTAAATCTGGAGTGCTGTGAAGCAGGCATTCATTGGCACTGTGTGCTATACACATTTTAAATCACAAAGCATCCAGTGAGCACACCAAAGGAACAAAGTACCCAATATTCAGTTAAAAAACAAAAGAAAAGTATAGATGTAAGAAGTTTAATGATGTTAAGGAAACATGCTCCTGAGGAACTGCAAAAATGACAATTAACTTATGGCAGAAGCATCAAATTCTGAGATATTAAACCAGTGAAAATAAAAAAAGACCACTATAAAGCTTAAAACAATGATGTCATGATGAAACCTCCAAAAATAAGGTACCTTATAATACAACCAAAAACTTATTGTCCTACAGGCATTTGTTATATTGAGTCATGACTCCTCAAATTTGTCTTGGCAATGTCTAATGTTCTCTATCTCTAGTTTACATCATATAATTATAATAATATAATGTCATTTATAAAGCACGTGAATACACTGTACGATGTGTCTCCAGGCTTGACTCTCAAAACTCGTGCGAATAGAATAAGAGGAGAATCAGGGGATGTCCTACTGTGAGCTGTTTAGATTAAGAGGTTGTTGCTAAAGATCCAAGTTTTCAGTTTTGTTCTGTAGTCCATTTCTCGAGTTCAAAATATTTTATTGAATTTTGTTCATATACAACTAATAAAGACAATACATAAAATATTATTATTTAGCAAAAATACCTAATAATGCATACCGTAACCAAAGCCGTTAAAAAATTACAATAGGTAGTGAGAGATTACATATTCAAATGATACATAATGGGAGAAAGGAAGGAAGATGAGGGAGGGGACAAATGCATAAGATGCATACAGAGCTACTATATTTCATAATAAGAATAATCTGGTTGAGTAAAAATCTGAATTAAAATTATTAATACAGCATTAAAAGAATAAATATACATCACCTGGTAACCAAAAAGATTGATAAGAGAAAGAATTGTGAGTAATCCCATTCATGGATAATTGAGCACTAATAAAAATAATCCACGACCACCAAGCATTAACAGATAAAATAGAAACATCTTTCCAACAAAAAGTAATGGATTTTAAAGCAGCTGAGAGAAGGAAATTGAAAAGTTTGCTTTCTAAATCATGTAAATTTTGTGAAAATAGCAGATTTACAAATTATTAATTGCTAGGAAACATCAATTTGAAGTTTAAAAATCTTTTTTATGATATCCCAAACTTCAGTCCAAAATTTTAAAACCGAAGGACAATCAAAAAGCATATGTTGTAATGTACCTGGATGTAATTTACAATGCCAACAATCTGGAGAGGGGAGAAGTTTAGCTTGAAATAAACATGATGGAGTCCATAAACGATTGTAGAGAATATAAGAATTAGTTTGGTAGATTGAAACAGGTAGCCATCCAGATATACTACTAAGCCAAATATCTTTCCACGTGTCAGTAGATAAAGAAACTGAAAGTTCATTGTTCCAAAAAGTGGAAATCTTCTCTATATTGCTACCTAGCGTATCTGATAATTTCTTATATAAAATAGAAACCCCATGAGATGATTTTGAAACAGTTTGAATATAAATTGATAAATCAGCTGTAACATTAGAAGGAATGGCATTGGGGAAGGAATCTAAAATTGAATTGCACAAATATTGATACTTAATAAGGTCAGACTTAGATAAACCAAATCTTGTGTGCAACATTTCAAAAGAAATAAAAGTATTATTGGAATAAACATCTTTGAGATAAAAAATACCAGCCTTAATCCATGAAAAACAGAAACTAATATTTATGTTTAATTTAATAACATTACTATACCATAATGATAACTCATAAGTATTGTTCAAGGGAAAAAGAAAAATTAAGTCAAGATCATTAAATAACATTTTAGTAGATTTAATAATAACTGATTTTTGAAAAAATGGAGTATTGTTATGCATGGACACCAAAGTAGGTAACGGAAATGGATTTACTATTGATTTCTCAATACAGAGCCATGCAGGAGGATTATTTAACAAGCATTTACAATGCAATGGTCTCGGCATTGTTTAAGTTAGAGCTATTGGCATTGCTCATGACATTATTTTTGTTTATGTTTTTAAAACATTTAAAGAAACGGCATTGTTATTTACAATGTCAATAGCTTAATCACTCTCAAATGCGAGACCTATTGCATTTGCACCCACACACAGAGCCACACACCCAAAGCCACCCACACACACAGAGCCACCCACACTGCGCCACTCACATAGAGCAACCCACACACAAATAGAGCCACCCATAGAGCCACCCACAGAGCCACCTACACACACACACAGAGCTACCCACACACAGACAGACCCACCACGCATAGAGCCACCTACAAAAAAAGTCACCCACTCACACAGAGCCACACACACAGAGCCACCCACACACACACAGACCCTCCCCCCACACACACAGAGCCACCCCCCCCACACACACACACACATAGCCACCCCCCACACACAGAGCCACCCCCCCACACACAGAGCCACCCCCACACACACAGAGCCACCCCCCCACACACAGAGCCACCCCCACACACACAGAGCCACACAGTAACCTCAAAATGTAACAAAATGCCCGTCTGCGCTCGTCAGCGCTAGGCAGGGCCTGGCAGGGGACTCCGGACTTTCCAGGATGATATCTGCTGCGAATTTGCGTCTTTTACGCCACCAGGTATGTGACTGCTGCCCCGGCTCCCTGGATCCTCTCAGTGGTCCCTTTCAATGCCCCACTTGTCTTTTTAAACTCCCTACACCAATGTGTATTAATAGTCTCCAGTGGAGGCCCTCGGTGGCCACTCAACCAACTTTTACCATAGGCACAGTTAATCAATCCATCCTCAAAGTTATGCATCTGAATGTCAGATCTTTGTCTTGTCACTCCCAAGAAGTCCTTTCGCTGATTTCTGATGATAATCCGGATATTTTTTTCTTTACGGAAACTTGGCTGCACGACCAGTCCATGGCGGTCATTAATCTAGCCCTTCCTGCAGGCTACATTATGCACTCTCTCCCTCGCAAGACCAGAGGTGGCGGCATTGCAGTTGCAGTAAAATCTTGCTACCCCTGCATATGGAAATCTATCGCCATAGCCGGTTGCGAGAGTGCTCTATTTAGCATCTCAGTGAACCCCCATTTTACCTTCACGGGACTTCTAATTTACAGACCTCCTGGGCCTGAGGCCGCCTTCCGTCAAAGCCTTCCGGAGGTAATTTCTTCCTTAGCTTTAAAATCTGCTAATTTTACGATTGTCGGCGATCTCAATCTGCATATGGACGCGCCACTTTCCAACTCGACCCTTAGCCTGCTTGCTGATCTTGAGGCGTTCCAACTGATTCAAATGGTACAATCCTCTACTCATATAGGTGGCCATCTATTGGATCCTGTTTTGACAAACCTTTCTACGAATATTTCAGTGCTCCATCCCAGACCCATGGCATGGACTGACCACCATCTCATTGAATTTCGTATTACAACCTCCTGCTCTCCATCTAAAAACAATCCCTCAGCCAGTCTTAGACGCCCTTGGAGAAACTTAAATCTAGAGCATTTCCATCAGCTCTTGATGAAATTTCATCCCCTACCCCCCTCTGAAGTCTCCCGCGGCTATGACTGCTTTTGCGAGTGGCTAAATAACGCATTGGATTCACTTATTCCGGCTAAGTGGAGTAAGACCAGATCTAGCCCTTCTAACCCCTGGTATAATGATTCACTCACAACTCTTAAAATCTCCTGTAAAAAGGCAGAACGCGCGTGGCGTAAAACGTATGATACTGACCTCAAGGCAGCCTATAGGGCTTGCACTAGAGTGTATCATCGGGCCATATGTGCGGCCAGGGCGGCTTTTTACTCCCAGGAGATCAAGAATAGCATTAATCCCACCAAGATCATTTTCAGGATATGTAAGGACCTTACCAGTAAAAGGACTGATACTGCTGCCCTTCAACCCTCTATGACGCATTGTGAGGATTTAGCCTCATTTTTTGTCGAAAAGGTGGAGGCTATCTATAAGTCATTTGCCCAGCTTCCTATTGTAGAGACTAGCCATACGTCACTGGTTCATAAACCATTACTGATTATTCCTAGTCCGACCTTGGATGAATTCTCTGCCTTGACGATTAAAGTTAAATCCGGCTCCCCGGATGATCCCATGAGACCATCTCAATTCCGGGAATTCGCTGAAGGCTGCTTTCCTGCTCTTCATGGTCTCATTAATTTGTCCTTCAGCACGGGTAGTGTCCCTAAAGCTTGGAAACAGGCGACGGTTATTCCAATTCTTAAAAAACCCGCCCTTGATCCCACCAAGCCCGAACACTACCGACCTATCTCCCTTCTGCCCTGGCCTGCTAAATTAGCTGAAGCTCATGCTAACGCTATTTTATCTTCTCACTTGCAGGAAGCTAATATATTGGACAATTCCCAAAATGGGTTTCGTGCTGGCCACAGCACAGAAACTGCCCTCCTGGCTGTGGTGGAACACATCAGGCAGCTGCTAGATCGGGGTCAGACGGCGGCACTGATCCTGTTGGATCTCAGTGCCGCCTTCGATACGGTGTCTCACCAGATTCTTTTACACCGCCTGATGGAAGCAGGAGTGGGAGAGGTGGCACTGGAGTGGTTTCGCTCTTTTCTTAAAGATCGAGCCTTTAAGGTTTCCACACCCTCTTTTGTTTCTGCTTCACGCCCCATACTCCAGGGTGTTCCCCAAGGGTCGGCCCTGAGCCCTACCTTGTTTAACCTATATGTTCAGCCATTAGCGAAGGTAGCCCATAGTTTTGGTCTCTCCTTAGTGTCATACGCCGATGACACGCAGCTGGCGGTGGCTCTCAATGGTGACCACAACATGGATGCCCCCACCTTTCAGTCCGCTTTAAAAGCTGTGGCTGGCTGGATGGCGAACAATCGACTCCAACTGAATGCCTCTAAGACCGAGGTTATTATTTTTGGTAGGGATAGTGAATTATGGGGAGATCAGTGGTGGCCTTCCGATCTTGGCCCCGTTCCCTCCCCTGTAACTGAGGTTAGAAACCTTGGGGTGTGGTTCGACCATAAGCTTTCTTTTACTTCCCACACAAAACGTGTGGCTGGTACCTGTTTTGGTACCCTGCAGTGTCTCCGACCTATTTTTAAGTTCTTCGATGCGGAGACCAGACAGATTATTGTCCAAGCCCTGGTTCTCACCAGGCTGGATTATGCTAGCTCCCTGTTTCTGGGTCTTAATCAGGCCGAGTTATCTCGTCTTCAGAGAGTTCAGAATGCGGCAGCTAGGATGCTTGTTGGCCTTCCGAAGTTTGTCTCGGCCCGTCGGACTATTCAGGATCTTCATTGGTTGCCGGTGGGGCAGAGAATTAAGTTTAAAGCTCTTTGCTTAACTTTTAAGATTCTCAAAGCAGCCTCCCCTCCCATCCTTGCACAGACTATCCAGCACTATGTTCCTGCCAGAGCTCTTCGCTCTGCTGGATCTAATCTGGCCATCGTGCCACGTTTCCAAAAATCTAGGATGGGCGGACGCTCTTTCTCAGTGTTGGCGGCTACTCTTTGGAATTCTCTGCCTGCCCCTCTGCGTTCCATCCCTGAGTTGCTTCCTTTTAGAAAGGCTCTTAAAACTTTCCTTTTCACCACAATTTAGGCCCATCTTTTTCATTTTTTCTGTTGTGTTGTGTTTACTATTCTCCAAAGCGCCGGGACGCCACTTTGCTGCGGCATCCGTGCGCTATATAAAATTATATAACATAACATAACATAACATATTTACTTTTTGCTGGATCAACTGACAAACCCCTCAACAGGCTCTATGAAGATTAAGATTTCATGAGTAATTATTTTTTTTACAACAGGAAGTGAAGTATAATTTGAAGGGAGCCAGATCCTAAATCTGAGAGCAAAATATATCCTGTTTTTTATTAGAATAACTGGCCAAGCGCTGCTCTTAACATGGTTTGGTAAATAGAGGAGACATCCTTGTTTCCATGGCAGCTTCTTATGCAGAGGCAAGGCTCACACACGTGACGGAGGGCGGGGGTGCAAAGCCGTGTCCATACGAGCCACTTCCAGGCTGCTCCCTCCCATGCTGTTAGTGGAATGTAGAGCAGACCAGCTGTCGGAATTACGTGGGAATGTACACAAGTTAAAGGGCCATCCTTTCAAAGTATGCGCAGGCTGTAGGGTTCTCACGAGGGTTCAAAAGGTAGCAGCAGACATGCAGTTAAAACGGTGCCTCTCACCCGCTTGCCCTCTTCTCCCTCCTTTCTCTGGTAGGAGCCGAAGTTGGCTTTTCAACGTGCAGTGGAAGTCCTTTATTCACTTTCTCTCGAGGGTCTGGTCTGCCTAGATTTTGTTTAAATGTAAAACTTGTCCATATTCTAGTCAAACCCATCGCGTTTATTTACACAGTGGCAGATTTTTCACTTTGTGGGGGGAAGGGGGGCCGCCGAGCTATGATTGCAATGGGTTTACTCTCTCCCGGCTTTAAAAGCTCGAGCCGTTTTCTCTAAATATAGCACCTAATATCAGGCATGCTCATTTTTCCATGAGCGCTAGGTTTTGACATTTCAGTGGGTTGAAGCACAGGGAGCTGTTGTGCTATGCAAAAGACAAAGCCAACATTTTTTGTAAATTATAATAAAACGCTAATTTCCACAGCAGACAACGCAAACACCCTGGGGAGAATTTAAAACCTGACCTTTGCCATCGAGATGGCGCGTGGAGCTAAAAAAGAGGCTGGCCGGGCTTCCCTGCCGTGGGAAAGAAACACAGGAGGGGGTGCACGTACGCACATGCAGTGTTAAAAATCAGACGCGATTCCATACCGTGAAATCCTAGTACATCGCGTGGGGAATAATAGCGGCAAGAAACCACTTTACTTTCACTGTTTCTACAGTGTCGGATGATATAATGACAAGCAACAAAAAAAGCTATTATCGGTGTGCATAAAACGAAGGCATTAGCATGAGATGTTTTTAACAGCAGATGTTCTCGGAGACTCACCAGCGACTCAAACATACAAGGTCTGCAGTCTAAACAGCAGCACAGTGGGAGAGATGACCCTGCGGCTAGAGAGCTGGTGCGACATTCCTCAGGCTATGATCCTAAAATCCGTGCAGGAGTCCACGGGGGGGCTTCCTGAACTGTGAAGCCTTGCTTCAGGGAGCTAGGTTTGTGAGGAGGTCTCCGTTTCAGCTCAACAATGCCGTTTGTTAGTGACGGGGTAGGTGTACCTTCCACAAACTGGTCCTGATCTATCCCAGCTCACTCCAGCAGCCTTGTGCGTACCGGTATGTTTCCCCTGAAAAGCAGGCAGATCGGCTTTGCTGGCTGACAGAGGTAGAAAAGCCTCCTTACAAGGCTCGGGCCTGGTTTACTGTGAGGCTTCTCCAGGTGTCCACAAGCCTCTTCTTTCAAACTGAAGCCCCTGGTTTATGGTAGCTGCCTCCCTTCTCCAACCGCGGCTCCTGTT
Organism: Triturus cristatus; assembly: GCF_964204655.1. Taxonomy (NCBI): domain Eukaryota; kingdom Metazoa; phylum Chordata; class Amphibia; order Caudata; family Salamandridae; genus Triturus; species Triturus cristatus. The sequence goes on along the minus strand of NC_140590.1, from coordinate 33,373,844 downwards.
ACCTAGACAAGGGCTCGTTGCTCCTCTATTGGGATGGTGTGAACGGGTGCTGCATTTGACTCCTGCCTTCCGTGACCGATGCCCACCCCCTCCCCTCATCCGTATCAAAGTACCACAGTGCAACTCAGAGGCTGCAAAGCACTGTTCTCTCGAAGAGCTGAGGTACAGTGCTCTGGAGTCATGGATGTGTCCCGCCCCCTTGGACCTTGACCTAGGTACCCCCCGAAAGGGCCCGCTGTAGCCTTACCGTTAATGATGTTGCTGTTATTTGGAACTCCTCCTTTGCCCGTATGTCGAAAGCAAAAGCGCATGAATAATGTGCATTTGCTTGAGGAAGGTGAATTTGCCACTCTCACCAGCACCCAGCTGCAGAATCGTCACAAGCCGCTTGATGCGATTCTTCTCCACTTGAAGGATTTTTATCGATCTTCCTCGACTTGCGCTGCTTCTCGGCCTTGCGGCTATTAAGCACACAGTGTGGAAAGCAAACGTAGAGCACCCAACGGGTGGGCAGGAAGTCTGCCATCTTTGCAGAGCTTCATGCGAGGGAGGCCAAGAAAGAAGCGCGCATGACCCGCCCTGAGAGGCCCGGCTCACAAGCTCTGCCGTCCTCTCACCACCTCTGTTCTTAAATGCGGGAACTTTCAGACACCGCTGGAGGGGTGGGGGGGGGTGAGGGCAGGGGGGGTAGGTGAGGAGGGTAGTTTTGCCCTAATCTATTATGGCGATACAAAACTCCTGTGCAAAGCGCTGAAGCTGCTTTTTACCACTTAAATATCAACTGGCCTGCGCGTGAACAGGCCGATTGCTGACACACACTAAGCCTGAACGCACATGCACGACAGCCTAGACCATGAGTACAATGACAACAAGCCCACCACTGCCTTTCTCCGAGGCGAAGCAGAAATGCCTCGGAGAAAGGCAGCGGCGTTTCCGGATTCGGGGGCGTGTTTTTCTGTTCTCTCCTCTTGCCATTGGCTGGAGGAGATAATGAGAAAAGTAGCAAAAAGCACGCCCCCGAATCCGAAGAGGGCGGGGCCTGTTCGGAGAGACAAACCTCTTCTCCAATGGCTGGCCAGCATTTAAGAGGCCAGCCAATGGAGAAGAGGAGAGAAGAGGGGCGGGTTCAAGCCCTTCTTCTCCAAAACATTAAATCTCGGAGCGAGACTGCGCAAGCGCAGCCTTCGAGCCGAGACCTAAAAAGGAGTGATTAAACCATAATGAACTTTGTTTTAAAATAAAAGCTTTATGATAAAGAAAAAAGTCTGGGATACCGAATCCAGCATTACGTTTAGGAACTTTTAATTTATTATTTGCCTAATAATTTCATGCATGGGAAGCATTTCAGGAGTGCAATAAACATTTTAGGGAAAAAATTCAGTTTTATTGGTATTTAAAGTGTATCCAAAAACTGTAGAATACTTTGTTACAATATCCATTAATGAGGGAAAAGAAGATATAGGGTCACTAACAAATAAAAGCACATCATCCACATAAGCAAGGGTTTTAACAGTAACATCCTTAATAATGATTCCTTTAATATTATCACATTTTCTTATTAAGGTAAGAAAAGGTTCAATGCCAATTAAAAATAAGAGAGGAGAAAGAGGACATCCTTGTCTTGTACCTCTAAAAAGCGGAAATTGAGTTGAAACTTGGCCATTAATAAATATACAAGTAGGGGCAAAATATAGAGCTGAAATCATGCGAATAAAAGTATCTCCAAAATTAAATGAGGATAACGTATGAAATAAAAATTGCCAATGGAGTTTATCAAATGCCTTTTCAGCATCTAAGGCTAAAATTCCAGATGGCACCGATAAAGTAGGACTTTGTTCAATAATATGTAGCAAAGTTCTCGTATTATTAGCAGAATATCTATTCTTCATAAAACCAGATTGGTCAGGGTGTATAATAGAATCTAATATAGGGCCCAATCTAGTAGCAAGTATTTTAGCATAAAATGTACAGTCTTGATTAATTAAGGATATAGGACGATAATTAGACACAAGGGTGGGATCTTTATCTGGTTTCGGAAGTACTATAATTAAAGCTGCTGTAAAAGAACCAGAGGTAGATCCTGTGGGTCCAAAAAACGTAAAAAGTTGGTGTAAAAAAGGTAAAAGGTGTGACTGAAATTCTTTGTAGAATTCCGTTGGAATCCCATCAGGACACAGAGATTTGTTCTTTTTAAGAGATTTTATAGCTGATAAGATTTCATCTTTAGTTATGGGTGCATCAAGTCCAATTTAATCTCATTGTGAAATCTTGGGTAACTCACCGGAATTTAAGAAAGAATCGATTAAGGAAACATCCTGAAAATTGGATTCATTATATAATGCAGAATAGAAATTCAAAAATTCATTAACAATTTCATTGTGATAGAGAGCAATTTTACCATATGGACCATGAATTGAATTGATTTGAGTTTTATCTTTTTTTATGCACAAATAATTAGCTAATAGTCTTCTGGATCTATTGGCATTAAAGCTAAATCTGGCTTTGGCATTAGAGATTTGAATACCTGCTCTTTTACTAAGGATTGAATTAAATTCATAACACAATTTTTGTAGTTTAAATTTATATTGAGGATTGCTGGATGTAATAAAAAGTCGTTCAAATTTCGCAATCTGTTTTTGTATGTTTTTAGCATTAGCATGAAAGGTTTTATTTTCGTGAGCCATAATAGATATTGTTACACCCCTAATATAAGCTTTGAAAGCATCCCATCTATTAATCATAGAAGTTGAACCTTCAGGATTAAGTATAAAATATTCTTGAATGGCAGCTAAAAGTTTAGGCTTGTTATACTCATTTAAAATTATACCAGTGTTCATTCGCCATCTAGATTGTTTAGTATAATTTGATTCCAAATTCAAAACCAAAGAAATCATAGCATGATATGAGATGTCAATGTTACCAATATTAGGAGCAGTTATTGAACTAATTAGTTGCCTGGAGACCAATAAACAATCAATTCTAGAATGGGAATTATGAGGATTTGAGAAGAATGTAAAACATTTTTCTGTAGGAAAATGTAACCTCCAAATATCAACTAACTTAGTGGCTTGAATAAATGATTTGAAAGCAAAATAAACTTTAGAAGGGTGAAACTTAGTAAGAGATAATCTATCTAATAAAAGGTCAAAGATAACATTAAATTCACTTCCAACAATTAAAGGGGCATTACCGGCCTTTAGAACCTCTGTTGTAAGATTAGTCCAAAAAACTGGGTCATCTGCTGGAGGACCATAAACATTTAATAAAAATAGAAATGAGTCATGAACTTTAATTTTAACGAGTATATATCTACCATCCTTATCAGAAGTTTAACTCAAAATTTGACAGTGTAGCTTTTTTGCAAAGAAAATAGCTACACCATTTTTTTATCATTGGCAGGAGAAAAGACAATAGCATCTACCCATTTCTTCTTCATATAATCTAAAATTTTATCATCCAAAGGAGTCTCTTGTATAAAACAAACATCAGCTTTGCAACTACCTAGATAATCTAGAATTTTTGTACGTTTAACTGGATGACGCAATCCTTTAACATTTAATGAAACTACTTTAATATTATGTATATTAGCCATAATAGAAAAAAGGAGAAAAGAGTTTAAGAAGAGGAAGATAAAAGAAGATCAAGAGAATGAGAAAAAGGTAGCTTCAGATAAGGAAGAAGGAAAGGATAAATGAAAAAACATGGAAAAACGACAAACAGAAGACATAAATGTGAAATGTGAAACGCACACACGCTGTACAAGCATGACCGGAACCGTTGGAGCCCATTATTGAGAAATTTCATTACTGTGTCAGAAAAGGCATAACTGCCAAAAATCAAGTAGCAGAGTCATTGGTATCCATAGAGTGCTGTGACAGATGATCCCAAAAATTTCTCAAATCTTCTGGACGCTGAAAAGATTTTGAAAAAGTATCCTTCCAAAAGCGCATTGTCGATGGATCAAAGAGACCATATTTGTAGCCTAGACTTCGTAGTTGAGGACGAAGAGCAGTGAATTATTTGCGAATTGAGACAGTTTCTTTGGCAAAGTCTTGATGAATAAATATTCTATTCCCATTGACCATCAATGAAGGTATTTCTCTAGTTGCTTTTCTGATTAGAACCAAATGGTGGCGTCGAAGAACTTTAAAAATCATTTGTCGCGGTTTTGTGTGTTGAGGGTTCCTATGTGAGGGAGTCCTATGAGCTTTATCAATTTCAAACTTTTCTGAAAATTTAATTTGTAAAAGACCAGGTAATAAGTTCTCCAAATATAGTCTACAGTTATCTCTCTCAACATTTTCAGGTAAATTAAATATGCGTAGATTATATTGTCTGTTACGATTTTCCAAGTCCAATAATGTTGAGCACATAGGTGAAATGTTGGCACAAGTGGAGTAAATGAGTCAATTTTGACCTTATTATCCTGTATTTTGATGGAATTATCCGATATTTTCATTGACAGGCTGGCCATATCTTAACGTACATTTTTTACTTCAGATGCAATAGTGTCTGTATTGAAACGAAGTGCCTGAATTTCCTCCAATATTAAAGATAGTGAGGGTTCAGAAGACTCCACTACTTTAGATTTAGCAGGAGGAGGAGAAACCTACAGCCTCCTTTTATTAATAGAACTTTTATTTTCCATTTTCAAGTGAAAAAGAGTCAGAATTGCAGAACCAAAATAACGAATGAAAAACTGAAAGCTGTGGAAATAACCAAGAAATGACTGGTGCAGCAGCTAAAATGGGCTGGGGGAGTGGCTAGGCCCAAGCCAGGTCCTTTCCTGAAAGCTCGCTCCGTCCCCTTGACAGAAAGCCTGGCTGTACCTGAATGCTGTGCAGGGAGCAGGAACCAGGCAGTGAAACGACCCACTTCCGCTGTGCAGAAACCCCTGAAATTGCTCCACAATACTGGTAAGTCCTTTATAAATGCAGCGACCTCCTCCAGGGCAATTTTCTGACAGAAATCGGCGTTTTTGAGCGAAAAACGGGCTTAAAACGCGCAAAGACTCTCACGCGGAGGCCATCTTGGATCGCGCTCGCGCGTCTCCCCTGAAGTCCATTTCTGAAGGGGCATCTCTGAGAGCCCTCAAACAGTTATTATAAAGAAAGTGAGAATAAGAGTATTAATGGAGCTATTAAAACTCTTTTGAGAAACATTTACATTTAGTCTCTGGTTTGCCTTAGATTGTATCTTCTGAAACTCATTCTATTTCTTATGGTTAAGAAAACATTTGCCTCTCAAACACAAAATAGCGCAGTTTCTCCAACACGCCTTGCGAGGCTCCTATATTTAGATGTAGCAGAAATAAGAATGACAAATTAATCTTTCTACTTTTTTTCAGATAATATTCCTTGTCATTGAATTCCCCACTAAATGTATTCATCGTAATATTTGACATAGGAAACAAACAGTTCACTATATTCATTAATGCTTAAATTAGGCATTCTATTGTGCAGTGGTCTTGGCCGAGGACATTATTAAAGGCATCTGTGAGAATGAGGAGACAAGAGGGCATTTCTACAAAGAATGAGAGAAGGTCAGAGGAGAGAAGAAGGGCAGGAGTGGCAGAAAGAGAAAGGACACAGAAACACAGATATCATCCACAGATGTGTAAGAGTATGGACTGCCTGCACAATCTCTAATCATCATTTCACAGCATACATGTCTTACTCTTCTTAATAGCTTGTTATTTGTGTCAGGTACCAATGACTGCTTTTGAAATGCTGCAAACCCAGGTATTTTAAGACGGACCATGTAAGGAAATGTATCCTGGCCCTGCAGGCTTCAAAGAGCAGTTGATAGTACTACTAAGATGCCACCAATATTATCAATTAAATTATGCCACTGACTGAAAGGAAAGGAGCAACTCAATAAAGGAAAAAGATCAATAACAAAATAGGAAAAAGAATTAAGAAAGTTATATATGAAGGCTCATGATGAGATGTTAAATTGGAGCCTATACTTTCAGAAATGATCTCAACTTGGAAGAAGCAGGCTTGGAGTTTATTTATTCCTGGACTACTTACCATTAACAGTTATAGCAACAGAAACCTTCGCAGACAGGCTGGTGAGTGTGTTGTGAGCCACACACGTGTAGTTCCCATTATCTTGTGAGGACACCTTTGCAACAGTGTATGTGTTAACAGGTCTCTTTAGATCAGTATTATTGAGAAGCCACTGGTACTCTGGTGCTGGGAAGGACTCCGCAGTGCACGATAAAGAGAGTTTATCCCCCACTTGTAACAACTGAGATCCTGTAGGATAAATCTTCATGTCCTCCGGCCCATCTGTAAGGGAACACAGAGAGGGTCTGTGAGCTGTGAGCCTCCTTACCAAAGAAAGGGACGGGAGATGGTAGAGAGGGAACTCTGGGGCTACTTACAGGCGACAGTCAGAGGCTGAGGGTCACTCGTTTTGCTGCTGACGGGGTTCAGGGCCTCGCACTGGTAGATCCCTGAATTCCCCCGGGACACGTTGGTGATGGTCAGAGTTCTGTTGTTTGAAGACTGAATGATATTTCCAGGTAGAGCTGAAGTGCTATTGAAGTACCAGAGGATTGTGACAGCTGCGCTCGAGGTGTCACAGGTTACCTCCGCCTGACTCTGGTTCTCCACCAGTGGCGAGCTCACTGTCACTTTGGGTTTAGTCACCGGCTCTGCAACCAGAATAAAGAGACAGGATTATATTGTGAGCAGTGTGCTATGTATCTACTTCAGGATAGATTAGGAAAAGGAATGGTGAAGGGCAAGGGAATGACAACTCTACCTGGGGATTCTCCCCACTCTCATGTGGGTTCAGTGCTTTATTACATGGATTCAATTATATATTAAGGGTGCCATAATTCCAAGAGGCACCTTCTATCCTTGTTGGAAACAGACAACAAGAATGAGTCTGAAATGAGTGACACTAAAGCCTCATCAGAGCCCTGCACTTTCACACCTCTTGCTACCTGCCCCAAACTAAACCATATATTGAGAGCCAGAGGGACCCAAGAACTCAAACACCCCTTGTAAGAGTGAACCCACCATTCACTGATAACAGCCCAGGTAAAGATGCTTTGCTAGGTACTTTAACAGGTTTTTCTTGAAGAGTGACATAGGGACATCAGTCCATTCACAGCACAATAACACCCTCAAGCCGCACATTGGTGTTTGTAACCAAGCATTCTCCGGGAGCATATTGTGCCACCTTTGACCACAGCTCTCTACTCAAGATCATGAAAACCTATACAGGGTGAGGCGAAGACTTAACTGATGGTGATAATCATTGAATTTAGAGGTAATCATGAAAGAGTCTCTCTTGAATGATGAAAGAAGTTTAATCCATACAAAAAGGAGTCCTCTCTGCCATTGGGAGGGCTGGAAGCAACAGAACAGTGCTCCCTTCAGACCTTTGGATGATGGCATGCAATGGAAAATTGGATTCACAGTCATAAGACACCACTGGGAACTTGCTTGGAGGGGACAGGTTGGGATAATTAAAGAAAGATTGACAGTTTTTGCATCTTTAGATGTTGCTCCATACATATATATTTCTGTGCATATACCATAAAGATCCCGAAACATGATAGGTTGTTAAGCCAACCAGTTTTTAGGAAAATTATGATGTAAAATCCATGGTTTTGCTATCCTTGCCTTCACGTTTTCCGGGGGTGTTGGAGGTGACAGTTCTGTGCTGATTGCTAACCGTCCACCTCAGTACGGCTTAAGCTGCATTTAGAATCAGGACATTATCTATATAAAATGCAATTTTTTATGGCATTTTTTGAACTTAAGAAAATGTTTCCTAGCTCCGTGGTATTAGGCGTGTCAGTATGAGAGTTACTCGCAAACAAGTTACTAAATTACAATTGTGTGGCGTTTGAGTTTGGTGCATTAGAGGACAGAGAATACATTAAATGGCTTCTGGTTTGATCCTGATGTGAGTGCAGACAGTTGCCAAGGAGGCTGTGCTGTTTGATTCTGAAGAGCTTTAGACCCTCCATGTGACAGGCTTGTGGGATCAGAGGGGTCCTGAAGTTGACTCACTCATTAATGAGGAGTCAGGTTGTAAGTGTTGTTTTCATGGTGGTGGTGGCAGGGAGATAGGCAGACAAGAACCTGGGGACCTTTTGTCTCTCATACACGCAGCAAGTGGACAAGAACTTTGTACCAACAGAGAAGAAGTTCTGAGGGTTGTGTCAGTAGCGCTCAGTCTAAAAATTCTGGATGATATGCCCAAAAATGGCCTTTGAGCTCAATTCCCAGTGGGCCATTCTTTCATACGATTATCTCCCTAGTAGCCTGCAGGCTCAGGGGCTGCTTTCAGTCCAGGATGGGCTTCCTTTGGGTTCCAGTCCACCCTGTTAGAGCTCCCTAGATGTCTTCTGCTCACATGTAGGCATAGATGTGACTCACTCCTTTGCGATGAACCACTCAAAGGATGGTGGCAGTCTGATGTCCTGGATTTTGTCCACAGCATCACTCTGAGTGCTCATGACACCGATTTTCCATGGTCCACCTCCTCCTCTCCACGTCCAGACATGGTCTTCTTTTGGTCAGATCCAAACTAAGGATTGTTGACAGTGTAATAGCAGATTTCCAAGCCCACACTTTCTTGCCACAGCTAATGTAAACTGAACGTTTAGAAGGGCAGCTATTAATGATGAGGTACTCACAAAAACAGTTGGGCCATATTGAAAGGGCACCTTTTGCATTGCTTATTGAACAAAGGATGTCCCAAGTAGGATTAAAATGATGATCACTAAAGAGAGGTCTCAATTCTTAGATCCAGTGATGTGGGTGCGTTATTCAGGAGAAGGACACTCCTGTCTCCCATGTACATCTCCCCACTACATGCGCAGCATTGGGGAGGTACACCTCAGCAAGAGTGCCACCTGAACTTCCAACCTCAGGATGCACACATGGGTAATGCTGGTGAGGATGGAATGATGTCAGTAGGCTGCAGAAATACTGGCAGATCCCTTCTGCCCATGGCCATTCTCAAGGTATTACATCAACCATCCTTAGAGGCAGACAAGATATTCTTTGCTCTGCCCCAAAACAATAAGATGGTACAGCAAAGGGTGAGTATCTTAAAGTGACTAATACGAGGGATAGTGAGAATGTCACTGGTGCTGGTTGTACACATCACTTAAGCAAAACAAATGTACAACCTGACTGCTGTTCTGGACAGTGTGATTAGAGTGTTAAGAGAGAGGTTTGAATTCCCAAAATATGTCATTGCAACACCTGCGTGATCCATCTGGAATTATGAAATTTAGCACAATCAATGTCACTCTCAGACTCTTTTGGTGATAAACAAGTGTCAGATTAATCTGTGTCTATTCGAACATTAACCCCTTCGGTGCTCATGACGGAACGGTTCCGTCATGAGCCACGGTTGAGCTGTGCTCATGACGGAACCGTTCCGTCATGACCACGCCCGCGCAAGAAACCGTCAGCACAGCGGCGGAATTCGCGCAGCATGGAAGGGGTTAAGGGGCCGATTCAGATTTCGGCCGGAAGGGCTCCGAAAGCTGATTGGAGTCCTTCTGACCGAATCGGAACGTGTCAGCCGGATTCCTTTCCGACCGAGCCATTCAGATGGGCTCGGTCGGAAAGAAATCCGCCTCTTTACAACCGAGGGAGTACGATGGCAGTTTTTCACTGCCTTTTCGTGCCGGTCTTTCCGGCACGAAAAGGCAGTCGGAAACTGTCTTTGAGGGCTCCCGGTAGGGCCCCCATCGGTGCAAGGCTGCCAAATGGCGGCCTGGGGGCACCTATGGTGCCCCTCTGTGGATCCCTGCACCTGGTGGCAGGCACCTTGGGGTGGAGGCCACAGGGTGCAGGGATGAACTCCACCCCTGCTTTTCACAATGCAAGCATGCATACCGCTCGGAATGCATACTTGCACTGTGAAGTATATAAGTGCGACCGAACCCTGTTCAGTCGAATCGTACTTGCAGGGCCGTAACCGACGACAGCAGGTCGGTCGTTTACTGCTCCTGACAGTCCGCCCGCCATCGGAATCGGCCCCTTAGTGTTGGCTTCAACTATAGCGCATAGAGCCACACACCATCCAGTTCCCTTCATATCAAGAGGGTGTTCTCGTCTTCCATGACCTAACTATTCGTGACACTTGTGCCTACTGTAGGACTTGGCCCTCTCTACAGTCACCCCAAACCTTTTGCCTTCCTCCTCCCCTTTTTGCTGAATCCATTTTGTCTTGGCTTTTAGGACCATGTGCCCTTCACCACTGCTAACCAGTGCTACAATTCCGGTGCTCACTCCCTAAAACATGGCAGAATTGTTTAACACCTTTGCAGTCTTTAGTGCAGTTTGAAATTGTCAACTTGACCTGGCAAAATAAACCTTTTGCCAGGCCTAAACCTTCCTTTTCAACACATATACATCACCCCTAACATAGGCCCTAAGCATCCCATATGGAAGGATGCATTGTATTTGAAAAGTTGCACATGTGTTTTTAGGTTTTACATGTACTGATAGTGAAAAACTCCTAAATTAGTTTTTCTCAACTGTAAGACCATCTTTCCCATTGGATAACATTGCGTTAACTTTTTACATTTAATATGTGCTAACATTTGATTGGGAAAAGATAGAGTGTGGGCTCAAATGAATTGAAATTTAAAATCCTCTTTAATGGTAAAGTTGGATTTTTACTCACAATTCAGAATTCAACTCTTTTAGAACATTGCTGTTTTCTTGCCTTACCCATTTGGTGTCTGCTGCTAGTGTCCAGGTTCACATGATCCTGCTGTTAGATGTTTTGTATTCCTCCCATACAGTGACACAATAGGTCTTAGGTGTGGGCAGGATGGGCCATCCTGACAGGATTGTTCCCTGCCTTACTTGAGCTTCAATGGGGGCTGCCTCAAGCACACACAAAGATACCTAACATTAGTAATTTGTGAACCTAGATTTCTTGGATCCTTGGCAGAGGAAGGAAGGAACTTTCCAGAACCAGTTGTAGGGGTAGTCTCAAAGATTCCCTCATTTCAAAGTCTGTCGCTTGGTATAAATATTGGGCCCTCAGTGCAACTCTCAGTTCAGTCCTGGACCTGCAGAAGAGAACTGCCATGCTACTTGAGGCCTGTTTTCCACCCTAATGGGTCTGCCCTGCTGCTGCCACAGGATGGCCCTGCTGTTTAAAGCCTGCCTTTCCCCAGAGAGAACCACCATGTTGCTGGATGCCTGACTTGCTGCTTGCACCCAGGACTACCAGAGTGTCTCCAAGGGATGGTTGTCTGACCCCCTGTGTAAGCTACAGGGAAATAACACGCTCCTTGGACTCTGCATTTGGCCTTTGCTGGAGTCCTGACCCCTGAAGTGGTGCCCCTATAGTCCTTGACCCTTAGTAGTGGTGCTGAAGTTGCTACTCCTGACAAACCCTAAAAGTTTGGATTTTGAGAATTTTCCACCAAACAGTGGCCTTAGAACCGAAAGAAGATCCAGACCTGCATATACAACAATCAGCCCAAATATCATCACCAGTTGGACTGACTCCTCAGCAGCTTCTGCTAGGTTTTTCTCCGTGCAGTTTTCTGTTCAACTGAACCTCTTAGCAAAGATATACAGCCCCGCAGAGATCTTGTCGGCTACAGCCTTCAACTAGGTCCCATCGGAGTTCTTGACCTTCCCCCCAAAAATAGTGACAAATGCCAAAGGTAGAAATCTTCATCATGACTCAATCCAGTGGCTCACTGACAATGACGTCTCCTCCTTGGACACCGCCGGCTGCCTTGCTTCATTTAATTTTTATCTTTTCTGGAACATTTCTTAAAAAAATTCTTCTAAGTCTGAAAGTATGCAAAGACGAGCACAATTCACCTCATGTGGTCAAACCGCACTTCATCACAGTTGGCCATAACTTTTGACTTTGCCCCTGTCTCGTGCGACCAGACACCCACTCAATCAATACCCAATGTGTTACACCCATGATGCAAGGCTTTGTGGTAATCTCCATAATGTAAACAGACTCACGCACTAGATAAAAAGAACCTTTAATCTGTAGCAGTGTCTAGTGAACATTCATTGGAAAAAAGCAAGGGAATCTCACCCACTGGGACCACGAAGACTGAAATCTGGAGCCCGCCTAATGAGAAGCTTGTAACTTTAGCTATATTGCATGACTTTGCTTCATTAGTGCAACTAAAATGCATTGCACAATATCTGTGGGCCTTGCATACTTGATGGACCACTAAAGATGATGCTGGAGTCTTTTAACTTCAGACAGTTAGTTATCTCCTCTTTGTCTATTATAAAGCTCTTCATCAATGGATTCTTTTGGGTAATCAATGCAGAATATTAGTGTTATAGTGTGTTATGTTTAATATTTACAGAAGATATATGCCACCAAATAAGTACTTTGACAGTTGATAAACAAACTTCTTTTTCTCGGACAATCAAGCGCTTGTCCTGTAAACTACACATAATCTGCAATAAAAATGCGAATATTACTCACAATGGAAGAATACAGTTTTGACAGATAAATATTGTTTAATTTCATGTTTAGGCTTTTCCTTGTTGAGCAGATCGAAGTCACAAAAGAAAAAAATAAGCAGATAATGAATTATAGGGGTATTCATGATTTTAATCAATCAATCAATCAATCAATCAGACATTTGTAGAGCGAACTACTCACCCGTGAGGGTCTCAAGGCGCTAAGGGGTGGGGGAGGGAGCTGCTACTGTTCGAACAGCTAGGTCTTGAGAAGTCTCCTGTAGGTCAGCAGGTCCTGGGCCTGGCGCAGGTGGATGGGGAGGGTGTTCCCTGTCTTGGCGGTGAGGTGGGAGAAGGATCTGCCGCCGGTGGTCATTCGGTGGATGCTTGGAACGGTGGCGAGGGCTAGGTCAGCGGAGCAAAGCTGGAGGTTGGGGGTGTAGAAGGTGAGTCGTTTGTTGAGGTATACTGGTCCGGCGTCGTGGAGTGCTTTCTGAGCATGGGGGAGGAGCTTGAAGGTGATCTTCTTGTTGACGGGGAGCCAGTGCAGGTCCCTCAGGTGGGCAGTGATGTGGCTGTGGCTGGGGATGTCGAGGATGAGGCGTGCGGAAGCGTTCTGTATACGTTGGAGTCTTTGAGTCTTTTCTGGAGTTTGGCCGTGATTCCTGTGTAGAGGGCGTTGCCGTAGTCCAGCCTGCTGGTGACGAGGGCCTGAATGACCATCCTTCTGGTTCCGGTGGGGATCCATCTGTTAGATCTTGCGAAGCATGCGGCGGGTGTTGGAGCAGGAGGAGGAGACGGCGTTGACTTGCTGGGTCATTCATAGTGTTGAGTCCAGGATGAACCCCAGGTTGCGTGCGTGGTCAGTGGGTGTCGACGCAGCTCCCAGCGTGGCTGGCCACCAGGAGTCATTCCAGGCGGAGGGGGTGGTGCCAAGGATGAGGACCTCCGTCTTGTCCGAGTTCAGTTTCAGGCAACTGTTCTTCATTCATTCTGCGACAGCCTTTATTCCTTTGTGGAAGTTGGCTTTGGCGGTGGCGGGGTCTTTGGTGAGGGAGAGGATCAGCTGGGTGTTGTCGGCGTATGAGACAATGTTGAGGTCGTGTGATTGGAAGATGATGGCGAGTGCGTAACATCCAGTCTTGTTATTGTATTTGAAAATATTAACAAATTAATACTTAGTTTACAGCTTAGCAAAACATTTAAAACATTCTTGAGACATAATCGCTTAAAAAGAATAGACAGTTATCATGTCTACTCAAAGACATACAAAATCTGCACATTACAAATAAATGCCTCTGTTTTTGTAGTTTGAAGCCTTTCGAACTGAATTTTATTTCAATACAGCTCCCTCGCAGTTGACTTTGTTCTGATACATCCTACTTCCCAACTTGGTTTGTGTTTTTTTAGTCTGTGTTAGGTTGAGGGGGCTAGGCGGCCTGCCATGCCTCTTTTTATGCTTTTAATGTTGCATAGTTGGACCGATCACATTGCCATCTTCTGTTTTTAAAAGAATCTTTACTTAACAATGATTTAAGCTCAATTTTCAATGTTATCTTTAGAATTACAATCAAAAAAGGGGAGGGGGAGATGGAGGTACTGGTTAGGTTCACCCTCCAATGTACATGTAGTTTATAAAAAATCTGTAAATATCAGAACCAAAAATCCTAGACAAGGGAATGGGGATTCCGCTGAATGCGCGAAAAAACAAGACCCCTGTCCAAAGAAAAGAAAATTCTTTACTCGAGTTCCCTCACTCACCAAGGGTTGCCCCTAGGTGACATGCTTCATCATTGGGGCCATCCCAAACAGCTGCTGCTTGGGGCGTGCTGCGACATGCAGAACTACGTAGGAGCACTTTTTTGTTAAGAAATGTGTAGTGCAGTGTTCATGGAATGGTGAAAGTGATGTTAAAAATACATAGCTAGTGAGCTAATATTTTATTCTTGCTCCTAGTTGGTATGGATACAAAGGGGGTTAAATAGTAGGGAAAAGATATAACTATTATGTGTATACAGTCTCTAATATTCGGTCGACATGTTTCGAGGTATTCCCTAAACCTCTTCTTCAGGCCCACACGGGGACCAGCCCCATGTGTGCCACTCCTTGTGAAAGCCTACAATAAAGTGCGGATGCACACCTAATGTGTGAGCACCCGATTTTTTGGATCTGACATTTACAGATTTTTTGTAAACTATCTTTAGAATTACTTCGACCACTGAAGCTTATTGTTGGATAAAAACATGAATAGATTAATCAAATTTATCTTTAACAAAATTTGCAAGTGATTACATTCATGAAACTCTTTCTCTTGAACCCATGATGAACCAGAGTCAGAAGTACATTTCATATTGAATCCATAAATAATACCCATTTTACTCTATCCTACATAGCAATTATAATCAAGCCTAATCAGGATATGTTGTAAATAAATGGTGAATAGTTAATGGATTCTATTATAGAATAACTTGGGATAAAAATGTTTGTTATTGAAATTTGATAACATGGCTGAGTTTCGCATAAGACAGTGAACAAATGGGCTTATAATTTCACTGAGGACGTGAAGCATGTGGCACTGGTTCAGGTCAACATGTGGGTTCTCCCCATTTTATGTCAGTGATCATTTTAGAAAGTATAAATTAATAATTGTGATCCTTGAACAGGGATTTCACATCTTGTCTGTAACAAGAACAACTTAATTTCAATAAAAATCATACCGACCTACTGTTACTATTTGTCTTGTAATAGTGACCACATCAGAAGAGATTACATGAGCTTCCACCATATACTGGATTACTAGAAGTGATCACCAAAGTGCATCAGGCAGAGTTGCCAGGGGTAATGTATTGATGTGGCATCAGTCTACATGGGTTATAATTGGCAGACAGAGCTTCAATGTCCCTGACTCCAAGGTAGTAATATTAGTAATAAGTTTCTCCAATACCACATGAGTCATCACTAATATATCAGTTTTAAATATATCCAAACATTTTTCTGCAAATGGCTGATGAGAAAATAGACACATTTTTGGCCTTGATAAACATTTTCAAGTGTGGGATACATATACAAATTCAACAAAGCAAAAGCTTCTAATTTGGCAGCTGGGCTAAACATAGGAAAGCTACTTACAGGTAGCTGAACAGCTATCAGTAGCTTACGAGCAACTTGTTGGAGAAGCTTGCCCAAGAATAAATGAACCAATGATTTTTGTAGTCATCTCTATAAATAGGATTCATCTAATAAGCACACAGGCTGATTGGAATGTCGGTCGGAAAGCCTCCATGGTTCAGAGTCTGACCGCCTACTTACAATGTAGGCACTCGGACTTTAAACCGGCTGGTCGGAGACCAGGCTCAAGGTGCATGTAAACCAGTCGGAGGCCGCACATAATCCCTAAGGATGGCGTTTCTGCCGTCCGGATTATGATGTCAATTACCGACAGGTTTTCATGATGGGCTTTCCAACATGAAAAGCCTGTCTGGACACTACTTTGGGAGCCCCTAGCTGGGCCCCCATGCCTCTGTAGCCTCCGGTTGTGGGCCTGGGGGCACATATGGTGCCCCCTGTAAATCCCTGCACCATTCGGCAGGCACTGTGAGGGGCCTGCCATGCGGTTCAGGGATTTACAGAAATTCCCATTTCTCTATGGGAGCTTGTGTTGTGGCCCATTTCTGATCTCCACACAAGCTGCCATAGGGAAGAGGGAGTTTCCCGCCGCTACAATGTGTGGTCACAGTGTAATACTTTGTTCGGAACAGTCGACCTATGGTTAGTCGGTTCCCACAACGAGATGGTGTCAGTTGGAGGTGACTCCGATCTAACTCGTAATTAGGGCTGCAGTGTTTTATTTTACTTCTGTCATGTTGGTTTATATCCACTCTTTAATAACTTGGTTATCACAGTGTTTTGATCACACAACCAGTTTAAATATTTTTTCCAGTAGCATTTTATGTCTTGGCTAAGCAAAGAGCACATTATTAATCAAGTTCACCCGTTAACCACTTATGCATGTGATCTGCCTTAATTATTTAACAGCCACATTTGAAACAACATTAAACACAATGTCT
This sequence comes from Triturus cristatus, assembly GCF_964204655.1. NCBI lineage: Eukaryota > Metazoa > Chordata > Amphibia > Caudata > Salamandridae > Triturus > Triturus cristatus. Next base: position 33,357,331 of record NC_140590.1, on the reverse strand, counting down.
AGACGTGAGACAACTGACAAACAAGGAATGTGAAAGACTGAAAGGTTCCACCACCAACACCACCTAGATAGCAGCAGGTCAGCCCACTCCCTCAGGGCGGAAAGAATTGGGTACTCACCCAGGACGTGGATCCCCCATATTGCGTGCTGAGAGAGATGCGTGACACTGTTAGAAGTGTTACAGGTATAGTTTCCGGAGTCAGTCAGAGTTAGAGAGGTAATGACCAGCTCAGATCCTGTCCTCAGTAAGGATTGCCAGTTGTGTAGCCATGTGTACAGTGCAGGAGGGTAAGATGTAGCCGTGCAAGAGAAAGTGATAGCTGAGCCTGCAGCATAAACCGAATTCTTAGGGTTGACAGAGATTACTGGAGTGTCAGGTCCATCTGAAGTAAACAAATTAAATTAAAATTAAACCAGCAGAGTAAACACTTGCTATTCTAAGAGTGTTTGTGTTTATCAATGCTGTGTGTCTTGCGGATAGAGGCATTGAAAGTACTAGATTTTAAGACACAAATAAGATTAAAGAGATGCAATGAGAATATTCAGACTCAATTTCTTATTTGGAGGAAAGTATAACTTAGTTCAACGAATCATCTTAAAGAACTGGTCATCAGGAGTTGGCTGCAATGTATCTTCAGTCCAATAGCATGTAAAGAGCTGAACAAAGGAAAAAAGTGATAGAAGAAATGCATTAATTAATACCAGCAGCTGGAGATCACTCAGTCTCATCCCTAGGTCGATTTGGCCTACTTCGGTCTCATCAGTGAGATGTAGCTTCAGTATTAAGACTGAGTAGAGGGCACAGGCCCCTTATCTGGACACCCAGTGCACTTAGGGCACCGACTGCAACACGCATGGTGAAGGAAGGAATGCTTGAATCAACCTCAGTAGAAAAAAGTGGGAAACCCAATCAACCCTTGGAGGCCTGGGAAATATAACTATTGGTAGGTAACTGTGCCTACAAGGGATTTCATTCAATAAACTAAATTAAACAATTTGAACAAATGAATGCGTTATTAACCCCACACCGATGGCTATCAATTGAACGATCAATACATCCCTTATCTCATTTATGTCATGGTAAATCTACAGAAAACAATTTCAAAATAGGTGTACATTTTTCAAGGTATAATATTATTTAATGTGAACAAACAAAGAGGGTACAAAGAATTATAACAAAACACAATGACCAAGGTTGATAAATGATATACAAAGATTGAGAGCTCAGGGTCATTAGTGTGAGCATCTATTCGAGAATAATATCCCAACGGCAAATGAATCTGATAAAAACATAAAACAATTCCTTGAAAACAAATTACTGGGGAAATAGATGAACTTGTCGACGATTCGGTCTTAAGGGCATATTTGTCCATTGGACCATCTTCAGGACGATGAGTAGAAAGTTTTGATTGACCCTTATGTCTGGTCAAACAAAAGATTTGTTGAACCAGGCTAAACACAAGAATTATTAAAAACTTCCAGGTCACAGAGACCAGAATAGCAGCTTTTCGAAAGCTTGGTATGTGTCCAAACGAAATAGAACAACCTTGCTTGAGCAAAACAACGTGGGTCGTCCCACTGTCCCTGTGTTAGACTCTAGACTTCCTACAGGTCCCATAATGCACTCTGAGAGTAGATATCTTGTGTACCTTCCCACATTACATTGCTATCCTGTCAGCTGACTTGAACTGCTTATAAGCCGGCAGGAGATGCTCCCAGGTGCTTGGCTTTGCTTCCTGGTCAGTGAGCCCCGCCTTCTCCTGTAAACGTTCTCTCCCTTGCTGGTGAGCATGAGAATGCTGCAAGATTTTCCCTCTTCATGGGACATATTGGAATTCAGCTGTGAGCATCTGAGCACGAGAAACGCTGAGAGATTTTCCCTCTTCATTGGACCCTTGGATTTCTGTTATGAGATTTTGAGCGCGAGATCGCTGCAAGATTTCCTTAGTCGTGGGACATTGGGCTTTCCGTGGTGAGCGCGAGGACGCGTTGGTTTCCCCTGCTGTATCCTTCCTTTTGCAGAGACATAGCGCGAGGTAAGCGCGGAAGACATTTGCGTGGTGAGACTATACGGCTGTTGTTTCACACGCGAGTCATTCTTTATTGATTGTTACAAGCGGTAGCGCGGAGTAGCGCTCATCGAACTCATTCTGTGAGAAGTTTCAAGCAAAGCGCGAGTTCGCCTTTATTATGAACTGCTTGCTATTTTTGTTAGTTCACTTTTGCTCGAGCGCAAGGAGGCGTTCGTACATGATTGCTTTCACCTGGATACCGCTGGCATTGAAGTATATGCAAGGCGGTTATGTGATCTTCGCAGTACTGGGAAAGCTATGAAGACAATAGCCACAAATTACTAAGAGCACTAGATAGCGCTACAACTTTATTGTTTTTGCCTTAAAAAACTAATTGAGAAAAACTAATTGAAAAAACGAACTGTGGTGCTTTATTAAGACTCCTCTTATCAACGCAGACATACTTCATTTGGAAAGAAGAGACGTTCTGATATATATATATCACAAAACTCCTATCTGTTTTCAAGTAAGTGTCTGAGTGAACATTTGTTTTATAAGAAGCACACGTTTGATTAACTCCCCAAGATACATTTTCAAGTTATTTACGGACTGTATGTATACTCCATTGTTATTCCTAGCATATGTGATCGTGAGAACGTACACAAGAGGTCCTTTTAAAAGCAAGTAGAAGTAAAGTGGTTAGAAAGCTGATTGTCCTAATCTCTGCCTTTTTGTTGTTTCTCTTCTATTGCTGCAGGTACCTATGTTTCATCTCATAGCGCTGCCCCCCAGACCATTCTAGAAAACCTCCTGGTGGCTCATTCCGGTCTCTTCTCTCCTCAGGGATACCTCCCTATTCTTGCGTATTCAAAGGGCAAGGTGGGAGTTGTTTCTGGGGAGTGGAAAGGCATAATCTTCGCTCCCGTGGATACTGGTCTACTCTGTACTAAGAAGCCTCCTGTCTTCACACCCTGCTGACAGCGTTTGGACACATACCAAGCTGTCAAAAAGCTGCTATTCCGGTGTCTGTGACCTGGAAGTTTTTAATAATTGTTGTGATTAGCCTGGTTCAACAAATCTTTTGTATGACCAGACATAAGGGTCAATCAAAACTTTCTACTCATCGTCCTGAAGATGGTCTAACGGACAAATATGCCATTAAGACCGAAACGTCGACAAGTTCATCTATTTCCCAATTGATTTATGTTTTCAAGGAATTGTTTTCTGTTTTTATCAGATTCATTTTCCGTTGTGATATTATTCTGGAATAGATGCTCACACTAATGACCCTGAGGTCTCAATCTTTGTATATCATTTATCAACCTCGGTCAATGTGTTTTGGTATAATTCTTTGTGCCCTCTTTGTTTGTTCACATTAAATAAGGTTATGCCTTGAAAAATTCACACCCGTTTTTAAATTGTTTGCTGTAGATTTATCAGGAGATAAATGAGATAATTGATGTATTGATTGTTCAATTGATAGCCACCGTTTTGGGCTTAATAACGCATTTATTTGTTCACATTGTTTAATTTAGTTTATTGAATGAAATCCCTTGTAGGCACACTTACCTACCAATGAATTAACCTCAATCACTGGTAAGAGCACAGGGCTGCCTCCCAGACCATCATTCTTCACTCTCTGCACCAATCTAGGCACTGATCAGCCGTATGCAAATCAGCATTGGTCCTGCTCCAATAGGATCAGACCAAACCTAACTGCCAGAGCAGGTCCTCACCAGATGGGAAGACAGACAACTCTAGGCCAGTCTCATTTCACAAGCATTCCAGCCATCAATTTGTGTAATCCTCAGTGAGCTGGATATACCCAGACATGGATTCCCCGCTCAATGTGCCATCAGACTCCATCTATATCACACTTAAAAGGATTGTGCATGCTGAAACCAGTCTTGAGGTTCCTTTCAGAGGGGACCTGGCCTGGCAGTTAGGACACAACTGTTCCAATGGGAGCAGGACCAAGGCTGATTTGCATATAGATGGTCTTCTTCTGAAGTGGCAAAATGGGTGAAAATGATGGACTGGAATGAAACCAGAGCAGTTGCCAGTGACAGAGACTTTTTTGCAGACATTCCACCCATTACATTTGTGTTTTCCTCAGTGCAGCGCCCTAAGTGTGACGAATATTCCCAGATATGGTTCCTGACGATAGCATACAGATGAGGCCTACCAAGGCTGACACTTGTCTGGGCTTGCTTGTGTTCTCATTCAGATGGGTCCTGATTTGGCAATTTGGACTGAACTATTCTTACTCGAACAGAATCAACAAGAATTTGCATGCTGTTGGTTTCTAGTTGGAGAGACAGACTGGGTGAAAAATGATGGACTGGAATGCAGCTCCCAGGCTGCTGAAAGTTGCTGATACTGTTTGCAAATGTTCCACCCATCAACTTTTTTCCCCCTCTATATTAAGTTGTAAAATATCTTCAGATGTCATGTGAATGCAGTAATGAACTGAATGTAGCCAGTGGAGTCAAATGGAGGCAAGGGAGGTGGTGCGTGGGATAGCAGAGGGATCAGCCATTATCTGCTGTCCACCTTGCATTCATAAGTAGAGCTGCAGGGCAGGCAGAAGTTGAATGGGACTTTTGGAATAGACATAAGTAACACTGTGCATCCTAGAGTGAATAGAACATTTGAACCAAATTAAGATGTAAAGTTGGATTGGAAATAGTAACTAAAATATCATGCTGACAGGTTTATGTGCGTCCAGTTTGATTCAGAGACTGGTAACAGTATTGGAGAAGGTGTGTGGTTAAAGAGACTCCTGAAGGGGCTTTGGGATTATCAGGCCACTTGCATTTAAAGTGAAAAAGCTCTAATTCAAGGTAACATGGTAGCTGGGAAAAAGGTGGGAATCAACAAAAGTATGTCACTGCATTTCATCTAATTCCCAAGTTGTCGTCTGCAGTAGGGTATCCAGCACTTCACCTTTGCAGAAAGAAACAGACTGGAAACAGCTTAACAGAGGTTTGAGCATATTAAACCTCACGTTCAATGAGGGAAGAATGTACACATGTATAGTATGGAGGAGAGGGATGCAAAGAAGTGTTACATAGGTGTGTCAGCGTCCTAAGGAAACACACTTAAAAAAACAGTAGTATGTTCAGCAGAACTATTGCTTAGGACTGAGACTATAAAATATGGGAAAGGAGGAAAGGGGTCATGCTGCAAAGTATCAACTTGAAGCAGAATGAGTAGGGACACAGAATACTAATCTGATTTTAAGAGGCCTCAGCAAATAGGATAGAGCTATTGGAAATGAAAGTCACCATTATAGCTGGAGATCCAACTCAGGCCTACATGGATCAGAAGCAGCAGGTAAATGTGAAAAGGAGATGGGCAGGAAGGTAAACGTCTTAACAAGTCTTGTTTTTGACTTTTTGTAATGATATTGTGTGTTTTTTAATGTAATGTTATAGTCTGTCGATGAAAGTCCTGAGTTGTCCTGAGTTGTCTGATGGTATAGGGAACCATCTCACTTTGAGTGGCCCAGTGTTCCCACACCTGATATTAATAGCTTCGGGGGTAGTAGGACATTTTCCACCTGTAGCAGGATCTACATGTGACAAGGGAGCTGTTATTCTGAGACCCACATATTATTTACAGTTCTGGGGATGTTAATCAATGATTATAGAGATTATGGGGTGGAACTACCAGCTTGCATTCATATCTCTGGTCCTCATACCTCCACTTCTCAATTCCAAGCATCTCATAATGTGGCCCTTTGTTTTAAAAGAACCTTATACTTTAGTATAGTCCTTTTTAAGATATAATGCTTAAAAGAATCCACATTTGCAGTAGCTGCAAAATGTCTATCTAAAGAAGATAAGAAAATGACGAGTTTCTTGGTCACACTTACAGCTAACGGTGAGAGTGTATTGGCTGCTGGTGGAATGACTGACAGCGTTGGACGCCCTGCAGGTGAAGTTGGTTCCTGTGTCATTCCTGGTGCAGGGTGAAAGAGTGAGAGTCTGGCTGTTATTAGTGATATTAATTCTTCCTCCAGATATAATCAATTTGTGATCCTGGTACCACTGATAGGAGACGTCTGTGCCCGAAGCATTGCAGATCAGAACCAGTGATCCATTCTCTACCGGGTTCTGAGTCACTGCTTGAATAACAGGGACAGAAACATTTTCTGTAGAGAAGAAAAAGGTGCAAATGTGAATTACTCAGATCAATTTGTCTAATGATGGCCTCTCCTACCCATCACAATCTCTATCTTCCCTTATAGAAACATTCTCTTTTTTGTCAAACAGCAAATACCTGTGGGTAGTGAAATGCTATGCTTCATGTCAATTACCCGTGTGTAAATGGTAATTGCCAATATTTGTTTCTCATGTATTACCTTGTTTATATTTTATGCCATAAAATTATATTTTTGTAATGTATTTATTTTGGAGTTATGGTTTTATCTCCAAGGATCTCCTAGACGCACCACTATTTGAACTTATTTTTCGATGTTAATCTTTATTAAAGGTCAGCTCTCTCAGGTGCTTGACAGGCATATGGAGTTTACAATTAATTTGCCACGCAAGAGTTAGATCCAGATATTCTCAACATGGCAGCAGCCTCCTGTCCCCCTACTCATGCACAAAATATTACAAAGTCGTCAGTCACTCAACTGTAATAACATCTAGACCGAAGTGGACATTTAGACAATATACATTCTAGAGTCCCAGTTGACTGGCTTAATAAGTAGGCACTATTTCATATAGATTCCAATACTAATCTGTTTACAATACAAACATCTCTCCTCTTATCAGTGATCAGCACTCTTGATCATGCAATTCCAAAAAGCCAATTTGAACTTACGCCGTCTTATTTAGCATAGTATGAGTTCACATATTTTCACATATTTTCCTTCGGAGTGCAAGACATGGTGACCAAACCTTTTAAACACCAGCCCCCTAAGTATTATTACATTCACAAATTAAATTCAGTATTTACATAAATTCTCTACTCACAGTCATTAGATGGGCATCCTACAATCAAACACAGATGAAAATCAAGTTTGTTTATAGCCTATATGAACATTTCCAGGTTTTTTCTAGGTGTCCAGAACACATCAGCTGATTCAAGAGTATCAAAACTCAACATATTCAAAATTGAAATTATGCTACAGGGACCAGACCCAGAGCAAGGAACTGAAATCTTCAACATACACCACAGCTAGCAGTAACACCACTTTTCAGTTGTATAGTAGTCTACTGATAGATTTTCTGGAATCCTCTCTACAATATGTGCAGAGAAAAGGCTTTCTAGAATCTCTGGCACCAAAGTCTTGGTCAATGTACCAACAAGAAACAGGAAACCCGGTGGACTGCAACCTCCTGCACTCCACTGAGAACTACACGAGAAACATGCATATTAGGTAAAAAACTGTCCTGTGAGACGCACAGGAACAGATAGAGGACTCACAAAGAATTCCCAATAGAGATGTATTGCATTATGCATTATTAAACTCAAAAGCATATCTATGGCACACAACATGAATAGTAGTTGCTATGAAACTAAACAAGATAGTGGCAATAATATTTGTAAACAGTCACAAAATACTGTAACATTATGACATAAATCTGGGCTTGCCCTATGTTAGTTACCTCTAACCCTAGGTAAGTTGATCTTAAGAGAGTGAGTTTCATTTTTAGCATTGGCCACACTTTCACTTTTAGAACCCCAGAAGTAGTACTCAGTAGGGAGACAGCTGTTGTTTCCATCTTTGAGTCTCAGGAGCTGTAATGTCCTCTGGTAGGTAGAGAAGCCAATAGGAAGACTCAATGTGTCTTTTGTGTAACCTTCAGCAACGAAAGGTGTTTGCAGCTAAAGCTCTCGTCTGCACAACCCTCAACCTACAAACCCAAGATTGAAGTCCCCCTTTAGGTAACAATAATGCAATACAGCTTATATACTCTGCCTTAAAAATTTCCAATGTTTTTAAAAAAGAAAATCAATATAGAAGCTCCCTTTAACCTTTCACCTACTTACGTTCTTTGACACATTGTTTACTGTTTTAGAAACAATAACTGACAAATCAAGATATCAGATTCTAAGAAACTTTGCTAACTATTAAAATAGTACCTAACAAATTAAAGTATCAGGCAAAGCTAGAACAAACAATAAAATTATATTTGAGCAAGTGGAATCATCACATTACACTAAAACAAATATTTTAAGGACATTTGCACTTGTGCATTTATATTTAAATACATGCGTCAAAATGAATTGACATGTATAATTCAAAAGGGAATAGTTAATCGAAACATATTTGACAATTATACCATCCCTGGAATGATAATGAAGCCTGTGCAATGAACAAATATGCATACACGAAAAAAGCAAGGCTTTAATACCTTATTTCTAGTTTCACTATTGCAGCCTGCTACAACAAAAGAAAAAAAGTCTCAAATGCATTAATAGTATAAAGCTAAATAAAAAATTAGGGGCAGATTCACAAGCCCCTTGCAACACTTTTGTGTCATTTTTAACATGGGAAAAGTGACATAAGGGTGGCGCAAGGGACTTGTGAATAAGCCCTTTAATATATAGACAAGCATCAGCAGCTTCTGATTGTCTCTATTATGTTCATGCTGTAATGAGAACATCTGAACTTTTTTAAACCTGCATTACCAAATAAGGCGACACAAACATACAAATAATGATGATTCTTCTGTATTGAATGAGACAAAAATATTTAAAACATTTTATTGAAGTTTTGGAGATTTTCCCCAGATGTAGTTGATGATGAGTAAGCCATAAATCTTCCAAAAAATGAGCACGCTGAAACAACAGGTGAATAAGGTCTCGGAGTGTCAAGTGGTGATGTTTGAGACAACCTTTAAATATGTTGCCGTGCAACACCAATTAAACCTGAAAACAAAGAAACTGCTGACTGGATGCTTACTGGGGTAGGCACAGGTGGTAACACACGTGATGGCACTGGAACATTATCAAATATAGCTTCTTCAATGATGGCCAACTGCATTTTTTACACTATGCTAGATGCACTCTGATTTGTCAAATTATTTTACAAATGTCGAGAAATATTAGTGGTTATTTCAATAGGATGTCCTTTAAAACAGTTCATGTACAGAGAGCATGGAGCTTGAAATTTATAAAATGACCAAGGGACTGATTTAGATCTCGGCGTATGGGTTACTCCATCACCACAGTGACGGATTTCCCATCATCCGAAATATAAGCCCCTTAGGATACAATGGGATTTATATTTCGGCGGATGGGATATCCTAAGTATCTTGTCCACTGAGATCTGAATCATGACCAAAGTTCAGTTCTAGTTTAACAAGATAGGCTTCAAAGTAGAATGCCCTTTCTTTCTAACGTTGGTGCTCAGTCGGTTACCATCCATTTCCACTCACGTTGGGATTTATAATACCACAAGTATAAAAAGTATAAATAATTAATATCCACCAACCAGATTTGAAATCAAGGCCCTGAAGAAGAAATGCACCAAAATAATAGTCTCTGAACCAGTCTATAGAGCAGATCAAGTTGTTTTAAAAACATGGACTATGCCTGTTGTGCCAGGAACTCAGTCTGCAGGAGCTGCTGAATTTCAGATGCATACCAGGGTATTTGAAGAGCAAATGTTTCCCGACAGAGGTTAAAGGCACCTCTTTCTGTGTCAAAATTGCAACAAGCTTGATATAAATATTAAAGTGCATATTTATCAGATCTACGTTTGGCCAGGGAAACCTTTCACGCAATTTATTTTGGAAGCCACAAAATGTAACATCACAGCATTTAACTGTCTTTTGAACAGTTTGGATGTATAAAAAGTCAGGTGTAATCCACAGCAAGGTTCATTCATCCTAATAAAACTTGAACAGTTTCCTAGAAGTGAGTGAAAAGAGGGATTGAATAAAGGTGCTCCTCTGAGTTTACAAGCAAGGTGGGCTTCAAAGGGCTGCTGGTACCTTGAACAGTGACAGAATTACATAGGAGTGAATGTCCTAGTGGATTGGTGCATGTATATGTAGTTATAAATTCAGAATTGTCTGTTGTCCAACAACTGAATTCAAAGAGAATTTCCAAACATGTTACAAAAAACTATTACATATGCTTTCCTGAGAATCATAGAAATAAACGGCAGTAATTGGCAAGGAAATTATTCCATGCAGAAGCCACATAAGTTGTGCATTTAAAGCTACAGAAATCGGATTGCTACCTATCTATTCAACTGATGGAATATAGTATGATTCCTCCTTTTTCAAGATCCTTATCTATATTGGGATAGGGTAAACAGATGGCCAATTGATTTTTGAGCTGCCATGACATTGTATACATTCTAAGAGTTTGTAGTGCCCAATTTAAATGTGTTAATGCTCATATTTGAGCCTGCCATTGGTTTAAAAAATCAGACCTTATTTTAGAAGCTTACAGGCAGAACAAATAATAGTTGAGATTTGGAATATATGTTTGGAAAATGTTTGGAAACCACTGTCAATATCCATAAATGCGCTTTGCATTATTTCTTTGCTATTTCCTCTCATTCTTTCTGCATCTTCTCTTTCAGAGTATGTCTCCATTTCTTTTATTGCAGCAAATATCAAGGTGTATACAAGTGTTTTGTTCTTTACAGACAGAATGTCTTTCACATCACTCAAATTAGAATGAGATAACCATCTCTGGCATAGTTTCCCCACAATATGCATAACTACAGTCATTTGAGAATACATATTATATCTAGGATCTGGTCTGTTTGCCAAAGGACCAGCAGGTTCGGATTGAAATCTTCATGCATATATCAGCAGTTACTTACAGTAAGACTATAACACCTAAATCAAGCAATGTTTCCGTGAAGAAGCAAATGTTAGGCTTTGAGAAGTCAACTTCCGCTTAGGCATTCAGACCCACAAGGAAACTCTCAGTCAGAGCACCAAATTCATAAGGCCTTGGAGGAAGGTAGTACTCTCTGCCTTTCTCCCTGTCTTTACTGCCCCTAATATTATTGACCAAGAAGATATCAATCTGGCCTTAAATGCCTTTGAAGATTCTCTCACAACGGCCTTAGACACCATTGCCCTGCCTAAAACATGCAAATCTAAAAGAGAAACCCCCCCGGCCCTGGTACTCTGAATCTCTAAAGGAGAAATCCACAGTCAGGAAACTAGAACGCAAATGGAGGAAATCTAAATCAGAGGAGGGAAGACTTGCCAATAAAACTGCTCTTAGGACATATCTAAAAGATTGCAACTCGGCCGGAAGAACTCACATAGCAGAGAAAATTAACTCTGCAGAAAACTTGTCTAAGGAGCTCTTTAAAATTCTCAAGAAACTCACAAACCCAAGCAGTTGCAAGCATAGTATACCCATGTCGCAATCACATTGCGACAACCTCGAGGCCTGTTTCGAACAAAAGATTAACAAAATATATAGTTAGTTTACAAACAATGCAGCTTCTATGATTCAGGATCCACAAGGGCCTTTGCAGTCCTCCATACTGGAATCTTTCGCTCTGGTCACAGAAGATCAGATTCAGGCCCGAATTAACACCATAAAATCAGGGTCCCCCACATATCATGCCCCTCCTATTTGATCACTACTCTGTCTCCTATTCTGCTCACCCCATTCACACGTTTATGCAATCTTTCCCTACAGTCGGCCACTGTTCCTCTCAAATGAAAGAAAGCCTGTATCAAACCCCTTCTTAAAAAAGCCACGGCAGACCCGCAGAATATGGTACACTACAGACCCATTTCTCTGCTTCCTTTTATTTCCAAAATCCTAGAGTCCTTAGTAAATTTCCAACTGGTGTCATACCTCAAATCAAATCTCCTGCTGGACCCCTCAGAGTCAGGTTTCCGTGCATCTCATAGCACAGAAGCTACCTTAATAGAGGTAACGGACACTATCAAACTGGCTTTAGACCAGGGATCTTCAGCTATGCTGGTGCTCTGGAACTTTCAGCGGCTTTCAATACCATCTCCCATCAAATCTTAGTGCAAAGACTTGGGGAGATTGGTATAATGGGTAAAGCTCTAATATGAATGAAGAACTTCCTGTCTGAATGTACAGATTCTGTTCAGCTGGGCGAATATTCATCGGCATCTATAGTCATTGATAAAGGGGTGCCACAGGGCTCAAATATGAGCCCCACCCAATTTAATGTGTATGTGGCACCCCTGGCAAGACTCATCAGGTCATGCGGGTTTGAAACCATCTCTTATGCCGATGACATACAATGGTCGTCGTTATGGACTATGACCCGACACTGACCAAAGTCATATTTAAGAAATGTCTATTGAGAATATCTATGTGGATGAATAACAACTTTCTACAGCTGAACATGACTAAAACGGAGATCCTCCTGTTCAGGAAAGCACGTTCAGCTTGGTCAGCTGACTGGTGGCCATTGGAGTTGGGCCCTTCACCTAGTCCTAAAAAATGTGTAAAGAACCTAGGAGTTCTTATTGACGACAATCTCTCTATGAGTTAGCATGTCAAAACTGTCTCTGGAACCTGTTTTAGCCTCATGCCAATACTCAAGAAGGTCTTCCAATGGACCCCTCTACAGGCCAGAAAAACTCTGATTCAGGCCCTGATAATGTGTCGCCTTGATTATGGCAATGCCTTATAGGTGGTAATCAATGAAAGCATCTTGGCTAGATTTCAAGTGGTACAGAATTCTGCTGCAAGCTTAGTCCTGCACCTCCCCTCCGCTCTCCTTTGGAGCCCTATTTCTGCTCCCTCCACTGGCTTCTGATCAAACAACGTGTCCTTTTTAAACATCTTTTTTTGGTCTGTAAGTCTCTTCATGGAAATGGCCCACTCTACCTCAGGTACTAACTTCAGCCATACATCCCTCTCTGGCAGCATAGGTCCAGTGACCTATTACTTTTACGCCCCAAACACATTCAAACGACTAGGTTCATTAGCTGCTCCTTCTCATTCTTAGGCCAAAGATCACTGGAATCAGCTACCCCTATCTTTTAGAACATGCCCTGACTTTACCACTTTTAAAATACTTCTGTATATATGGTTATTCACCCGATAATCTCACTTCGTACAGAGTGACTCTCCCTACTGAAAAGTCACTTAGGGATCCCCTTGGGGATGATCGGTGCATTTAACAAATAAATAAAATAAACTGAGGTCTATTTAGCATAAACCAAAAAAATACACTTTCACAGGTCAAATCAAAACGGTTTCAAAAACAATAGCATCATATAGATGTACAGATATGAATTTAAGCATCGATTACTATTCTGCACATTGTTAATTATGCTCTATTAATATTAAATGTACAAAAATGTCCACAGAACCGATAAACCAGGTAGAATAAAACTGTGATTTGTCATCAAAATTTGTTCAGCTTTTTAGGCTCCTTTGAATCATAAAATGCAGACATATCAAACATTTTATCACTGTTTTAATTAAGAAAAAAATGGCTGGGAAAGGTTACGGTGTTTGCAAGCAGTCTGGTCCCAGTTGGAGCGGGCAGCAGGCGCAGGAGCGGACAGCAGCCTCGAACCTCCCAAGGAGGAGGTCGGGGTCTGGAGGCAAGAGATGGCACAGCAGAGCTGCAGGGAGAGTGGACCTAGAACGAGGGTCAGAGGTCTTACTCCCTCTCCACATTGCATTAGTTTCGCATAACGAACTGTCCGATAACTGTATGACAAGTTGCATTGCTTTTTCCTAACAGAGTACCTGAAAGGGGACCGTACGCATTGCATTACGGGGGCGTAGCAGTTTACCACACTGCATTACAGTGACAGTACAAATCGCCAGATAGCCGTATTACGATCTGCATTATTGTTATGTTGTGAAGTACCTGAGTCTTGCATAACGAACTGCATATTACGACATTAGGATTACGTAGGATTGTTTAGTTTAGCTCAATAATAATAGGCCAGGGGGGGCATTCCCCCGACACATATGTTGGTTTAGTATTGTGTGGTCGCATCGTATATCTTTTTATAAACATACTTGTTTTTCTATGAAATTCGGGTGGAGTCTATTTGTGGTGTCATCATTGGATTGCTGTGAGCGTAATTGCAAATACTTTACACATTGGCCTTGAAGATAAGCCTGGCTGCTCGTGCCAAGCTACCAAGGGGGTGGAGTGGGGGCTATCTCTAGAGGCGGCCTGTCTTTTCCCTAATGTTGGGGCTCGCAGGTCCCTGTTTGGCCTACGGTACCTACCTCAGCCAACCAGGGATCCTGGGAATTCTAACAATACTGTACTTTGTTTGATGCACGACAAACCTCGGAAGGAATGGATTTTACAGAGCAAATTCTTACTTAAGAATAGTCTTCCTACATTTAAAAACAGACTTTAAAAACAATGTGACTGCTAAAGTTATAAGCTCTTCCCCCAAGGATTGCATAACCAGAAAAGCTGGGCGACATTATTTCAGGCCTAATGTTTTGAGGGCCGGAAGTATCCACCGTTTCCTCTGGCATGTATAAAATTTACAAAAGAATAATACATGCATGGTAGATTGTGCGGACACGCCATCACATGGACAGTTGGACAAGTGCCTAGACCAATCATTAATTATTGGGAAACTGAATAGCCTATGTACAATAGACATCCTAAAACGTGTTAGTAAAAATCTATCGAAATCGGGGGTTACGTATGTTAAATACGGCTGTATCTTAAAAATGGTAAGAATGTTTTGATGTGCCAAAACTGAAATTTTATTAATCTCGGTATTTAGTCTTATATTTTCAAGATAATGCAAGCAACTGAGTTTCAGAGCTTTCCTGTTTAATTTAGTCAGGCTACTAGGGTTATCAAAATATTCTGGATGGCCTAATTTACGCGAAAAATGTTTAATATGCGTGAGCCATCCTATATGTCGGGCCCCATCTAGCGCACAGCAGTCTTTGATTACTTGGCGGTTTAGACTGGTCTGTTCTGAAGTCCAAATGTGATGCCAGAGGAGAAATGGCTGAATGCCAATGACATCTTCTATGTGCGATATTCCCAACTCCATGTGACAGTTAAAAGTAGAAACGCTAGCCAGAAGGGCAAGCAGATGTCTAAGAAATCTATTTTCAATCTTTTGTATCTTTTGTATGGAGGTCACGTTTACATATCACCAAATACCCGCTCCATAAGTTGCTATTGATACGCATTTAGCTTTATAAATGTGGAGCAGTTCAGTGGGGGGATGTCTACCTAATTTTCTTCCAAAATTGTTCAGAGCTGTCAGGGCCTTATTAAACAACATTCTTTGTAAATTTACAGCCTTTGACCACGAACCAGTACGGTCAAATAGAACCCCTAGGTAAGAAAAAGTATTGGCACAGGTTAAAATATTCTCCTCAAGGAAGAAGGGACAACACCTATTACTCACCTAGCCGCATTTTAGTATAAAAGTTTTAGATGAATTAACTGTAAGTCCCAAGTAGGACATGAAGTTTACAAAGCTAATTAAAACCATCTGGAGACTATTTGGAGTGCAGGCCATAAGCACTGCATTGTCAGCATACATTAACGCAGGGAGAGGACAGTTCCCTGCCCCTGGCAGGTCCTGGCATTCCTTTCGCAAAGTCTGATCTAAGTTGTTAATATAGAAGGTAAAAAGAAGGGGTGCCAGGACACAGCCCTGCCTTACTCCTCTGCCTACAGTGAAACAATCAGTACACTCTCCCCCATGCCAAAACGCACCATAGCTCTCGCCCTGATATAAAATTCACACATTAAAGAAATTAGAGGTAGTTCCACTCCCAGCTTCTCTAAAATCGGCCATAGTTTGTTGTGAATAACGCAATCAAACGCGGCGGATAAATCCACAAATGCTAAATATAGAGGGCCCCTTTTAGCCTTAGTGTATTTGTTGAGAATTAATTCTAGATTAAGGCACTGGTCTATCGTTCCCAGGCCCTTACGGAAGCCATATTGGATATTGCTGATAATAGAGCGTTTATCTGCCCAAGCCTGTATTCTAGATAAAATTACTCTTCCAATTATTTTAACCGTGGAGTCTAGGAGCGATATGGGGCGATAACATGCAGGATTGTGCCTGTCCCCCTTTTTAAAAATTGGGACCAAAATCGATTCGCTCCAGGTAGAAATAAAACTAGTTGATATGCATGCGTTAATTACGTGAGTTAAAATAGGTCCCCAGAAGTCTGTATTATGTTTAAAAAGATCCACCGGGATGCCTTCTGGCCCTGGCACCTTACCACTCTTGCTCAATCTAATCGCCTCCTTAATCTCTTTAAGATCCTGTTTAAGTTGCGAATGATGATTAACAATCTGGGGTTGTATCCGGTCCCCCTCCAAGTCGCTAAAACTTGGTTTAGGGGTAGGGGTAGAATATAATTTAGAGATGTGGTCTACCCATTCCTCCCTGGTTACCGCTATCTCACTACTTGCCCTTCCTGCATTGTCTAAAAACGGGGCATTTACCGCTTTCCAAAATGCTGAGGAATCTTTCAGTTCAGATGCAGTTCGGAGATTATTCCATGCCTCCTCCCTTAGCCTATTTTTCCTTTCTTTCAAGGCATATCTGTATGCCCTTCTCGCTTCTTTTATATCATTGTTATTTATGGGCTTACTATGAAGAGCAGATTTAAGTTTGGAGTGGGCTATAGTACAACTGTGATCAAACCACCCTTTCTTTTGGGTAGATTTCCTATTGGAGTTTACATGTAAAGAATTGCCTATAAATTTAGATAATACGGAAAACCCCTCCACTATCTCGAACGTTGAATAGCCTTCCCCTATGCATTGATTAATAGAATCACTACAATTTGATGTGATCATGTTCATAAATGAGTCTGGGTCTATTTTTTTCCAGCTCAGCGTGTAGCCGTTTTGTTTTGTCAAAGTGACATCATTTACACAGTACGTAGAGGAGTCCTTCCCTTTGGCTGGTCTGCAATTCAACTTAACTTCAATGCTCTGCGGAAAATGATCACTTTGGGAGATATCATGAGTTTGGAAATTTATAAGTCTGGAGGCATGTCTTACTGAAATTAAAACAAAATCAATGGTGGAATAAAGTCCGCGACCATTGAAAGTTGGACTAAAAGGAGCCGGAGAGCTACAAGAGATGCTTGCAAAGCCCATGTCACCGGTGAGCATAAAATCATTTAAAATCTCCCCTGTACCAGAGTGGTTAAAATGAGGGAGACTCGTCTCGCTATTATATCCAAGGCCACAGACTCCAGTGTCCCAGTGCTGACAGAGATTGATATTAAAATCTCCTCCCCAGATTAAAAATAGATCTCTAGTGGAGGCCTCCTGAATCTTAATAACATGTAGGGATATAGCCCCCAACATTTCTACCTGATCTTTACGCGGGCATTATTATAAAAATTCACTATCAATAGACCAGTAGATCTGTCCAAGTTGGCCACTATTATTTGGAAATGGCGGTCAGTAACCAATATTACAATCTTCGACAAGTTTGTATGACATGCAGCATAGATACAAAGTCCACCCATTGCTCTCCCATGCGTTGATGCTACTGCAGGTAAATGAAAGGTCTTAAACCCATTTATGTGGATCGCATCTTCAGCCCATGTTTCCTGCAGGCATAAAATATCGAACTTAAATACAAACTCTGTCCACTGTGGGTTCACAATCTTGGACTTTGGACCAGCGATGTTCCAAAACAAGATCTTACAGGTACAATCTATGAACTTCTCCTTTAAGGCACTAATGCTTGGTTCAACTGCAGTTACAGGACCCACTTTGGGGGACGCTAATAGACCTTTCTCCGGACTAGGGGCAGGAGAAACAATTGGACTTGGATTTCTACCTACTGTTTCAGAGACTTTACTGGTTAGGGCCAAGAAAGTATCTTTCCTAGAATCTTCCTGTGTGATTGTCTCTAAAGTTATGGGTGGATTTACCATAACATTTATGGGGCCCAAATCGTTTAGTCCCTGTACTGATGGTCTCCTATCTATGTAAACATCTCTACTTAACAGGTTCGGCCCCTCTCTTTTCTTAGGGCGTCAATCCACCTGCTCCAAATGGGAGAAGAGATCATAACGATTCTGCACTGGGACATTATAAAGTGTGTGCCTCATGGGATTTTCCCTGTCATGTGGATGTAAATGTATAGAGTTAAAAGATTGATAAAAGAAGCCAAACGGGACCACGTTAATATCATGCAAAGAAATAGAAGGTGAGCCCACCCTGGTCAAGATGTGGTGAACCAACTCTATTGACTTAAAGGTCAATATCACACAGTCCCCTGGCATAGACTTATGGCCCTTCCCCAGCCAACTAACTCTTCTGGCCATTTTAAAGTTATGGAAAAGGTTATCTGTGGGGCCGGTTTTGGAACCTAGCCAAAACAATGATTTATTCCTTAATGTATCCCACTCTTCTATGGCCCCGACACGAAGTCGCGGGACATTGGCCAGAATAACAGTATATGGAGAGACAGCAGGAGGAAGGTCCACAACTATCTTAGATTGATCAATAATTAGGTTATAGTCAGGTGCTGAGTTATTTAGTGCAGGGTGATTATGGGTTCCTAAATAATTTTTCTGTTGTTGGCCTGTCCTGGGGGCAACATCAGGACGGAGGTGGATTCCAATATTTGGTAAATTTAACACAGGATTTGAAAACCCCTGTGTAATGTCTGCGAGTATACCCATTGGTATGGTGCCTAAATCTATTTAAGCCAAAATCTGATTATGCCTTGTTGAATTCGCACTAGGACTGGGAATGGTGACAGCCTTTAGAGTAGAGTTGTTTGCTTGCCCTTCCAGTACAAAATCCCCACGATTAGGTGCTCTATGACTTGTAGTAACAGGCTGGCGAGTCTCCAAGTGGCTTGAAAATGTAGCTTCCAACATACCCACTCTTTTAACAAGATCAGATAGGGTTTCTCGCAAATACGAGTCCAAAATGTCAAACTTATTATTTAGAGCCGCCAGTTCCTTTTGAGTGTTCTACGACGGGCCCTTATTAGTATTGTTCCAGCGGCTTCGTGGTTCCAACACTGATTTAGTCTTTTTAGGATTTTTATCCCGCACGGTGCCGGATACAGGGTTATTATTGACAGCTCTCGCCTCTGACTGGTTGTGGGGGATGTTAGCTAAGTTGGTTTTGGAGTTTATAGTATTCCACATTCGTTTAGTCGGTGGTTGGGAATCCCCATCCAGTTCTAGCTCCCATATAGAAACACGCTCAGAAATGTTTGCAATACACCCATTTGTGCTAACACTGGGAGAAATGATTTCATGAGTGTCTAGTGGGGGGGTGGAAGACTCCTTCCCAGTGTCACCCTCTTCTACTGGGCCAGATCTTTCAATATTTATAGCCTCTTCTACAGATGAAATCTGCTGCTCTATGGCCCCCATTGCTCCAGTCAGATATTTCAAAAGAGTCCGGTGGCTCCTTCCCCCACCCTACATATGAGGATTTTTTGGACACATAGTTTTCCTTTTCCCCATGTCTTAATGTATGCTGCCAGGGGGTCACTGTCAATCTGTTAATTCCAATGCAGAAAGTAAAGTAAAGCCAGATAGCACGGACTTACCCGCTCCCTTTGTATTTTACAATCGCTTTATGAGCCAGGTAGCCCTCCACCATACGACCAAGAGCTATGGCCCAGCCCAGTCTACGTCGGCCTAGGACGGGCTAAGACGGGCCCAGTCTTCGCCCGGGCCCAGCCCAGGCGCGCCCGCACGCGTCCCGCGCTGCGGGACCGCTGCGCCGGTTTTCACGTCCCTCCAGGGACTAGGGGTAAAGTGCGGTGCTGGTTTGTGGCCAGGGGCCGTGTGCAAAAATGCCAGGAATCAAGCGCGGTCTCCCGCGCTGCGGGACCGCTGCGCCGGTTTTCACGTCCCTCCAGGAACTAGGGGTAAAGTGCGGTGCTGGTTTGTGGCCAGGGGCCATGTGCAAAAATGCCAGGAATCAAGCACGGTCTCCCCAAATGTATTAGTTGCAATCATTATATACTGGTTGCAAATTAAAATGTTTTTGACAGTTCCTCTTTTATTTACTCTCAAGGGAGTGTGTAACACAAAGGGAATATTTTCAATAACTGATATGAGCACTATTTTTTTTATTGCAGATTAATATTGCACAAACTCGACCCGAAGGTATTGGAGCGCTGTACATGAGCACTAGTTGTGTTAAAGGTGGACAAATTAATTTTTGGTAGGCATGGGGAGATTGAGTGATGTGCCCAGAATCACAGGATGTTGAGCCGACGTGTTAAGATATCATTTGCACAAACAGGGTTATTGATTTTAGAGGAGTTCAAAACACATTTCTAAGAGAAGCACAGAGAACAGTAGTCCATGCCCTGGTTACTTCTAGACTGGACTACGGCAAAGTTCTTTATCTGGGCTCCAACAAAGCAATGCTTCAGAGACTCCAATTATTGCAAAACACAGCTGCTAGATTTTCTTGCCATGTCCTTAAGTTCTCCTCTTTTTCGGGTTTCCTTCATGACCTTCACTGGCTGACGGCGAAGAAATGGGTCAAATTCAAAGCTTTGTGCTATATATTTAAAATTAAAACAGGAGCGGCCCCTCAATATCTTCATGCTCTGGTTCAGCGTTATCAGCCCTCGCATCCTCTGTGTTCTGCCCAGCAGACCAGGTTTGTTGTTCCAAACGTCAGATGTATTAGTATGCGAGCTCGGTCCTTCTCCTATTTAGGTCTGACCCTATGGAATTCCCTACCTGCTTCCCTACGAGAGGAAACCGTGTTTAGTGCCTTCTGCTAGGGATTAAAGACTTGGTTATTCTAACCTTTAATACTTTTCCTTTCTCACTCACTACTTCTCCTTCCCTACCAGTCTGGCCCCGGGAAACAATCGGGGGTATGTGTGCGCCATACAAATTCCATTTAATAATAACAATCATAATAATAATAAGAGGTCTCTGTTAAAACCCCAAAAGCTATGGCACAAGCAGTTAAATTCAAGCAGTGCCAACAGTTTCAAAGTATAGAAAAATACAAAAAAAATCCCCAATCCAATTTAGAAAAATAGATAATAAAATATTGTGCAAAAGGTCACCAAGATATTCAAACTAAGGGGCCTATTAGGATATCTGGCAATTCGCCACCAGCGGTGGTGATCCGCCCGCCAAATATCCATTTTCACCCCCGCCATATTAGTATGGCGAGGGGCACTGCAGCGGACGGAAAGACCGTCCGCTGCTTTTCTGCCGGTCACATAGTCGGTCGGGCGGAAAAGGCTGATAATATGGTGGCGGTGTCTTGCTAGCAGCACCATCCATATTAGCATGCCTGCAGTGACATGCATTTCCATGGCAGAGACTCCGCCATGGAAAGGCATGCGTAGAATGCCTTTGGGGGCCTGTTGCGGACCCTGGGGGTTTGGGGGCGGATGCCTGCACTGGGGAGGTACCCCCCTTCATTGGCATGCACAGGGTGGCAGGCACCGCGCAATGCCTGTCACGGTGTGCATGCCAATGCACAACATGCATATTTTGTATTGCGGTGGGTGCTGCTGACAGCACCGCCCGCCGCAATGTAAAATGTGCTGATTTTAATTGTCATAGCGGGACCACCGCACCTCTGGCGGTTGGTCCTGTTTACCGTTCGTAATAGGCTCCTAAATTAAGGGCGACAAGAATTATGATGTTTTTAATCTTTAAGACAAAAACCACTTACAAAACGACCAGTGCCCCATTACTGAATTAGATGGCTAAAGAGTGGCCCATGTTATTGTATTGGGGCAGTTTTCAACTTGTAATGACACTTTGTATAAATGTTTTTCAAGGTGTGGAAGATTGCATGGTTCTAAATTTGCTGTATGCAACATTTATTTGAATGGAGGAAACTCAAGAGTAAAAACCAACCCAGCAGACCATAAAAGAAGCCCATAAACAGTAAAAAAAATAGCCCACTCATTGACCTGCCTATACAGCCCATTGGGCACTGCCTGATTGCCTGAAGGCCATTTGCACCCTAGCAATGGACAGGGTCCTAGGAGTAATATCAGGCTGACCACAATGGAGTGGAACTTGGATACACCAAGCAATTGTTCTGGTCAAAGGTTTTATCTTCAGACTTAAGGCCTGATTTAAATGTTGGTGGAGAGGGAACTCCATTGCAAAGGAGTTCCCGCTCCACCAACATAGTTGTCCTCCTGCCCTATTTAGATGTGGGCAGCCTATTAGGTTCTGAAGTAACTACTCCATCTCCGTCATAGTCAAACTTCTCAGATGGCCGTTCGAGTAAGGGCCTCTCAGAATTGGATATATGTCTATCGGCCCCATTTGAATGGGCATACATATTGCAGTTTTTTAACTGTTTGTCACCGACAATCAAACCCTTGCAGTGAAGGACAGTAAAAAATAAATAATGAGTCACTTGCCATTGCAGATAACTCCCACCCAGGACGCAAATGTCACATGTT
Source organism: Triturus cristatus (assembly GCF_964204655.1). Classification (NCBI taxonomy): domain Eukaryota; kingdom Metazoa; phylum Chordata; class Amphibia; order Caudata; family Salamandridae; genus Triturus; species Triturus cristatus. The sequence continues at coordinate 33,334,966 of NC_140590.1, read as the reverse complement.
GAGCACTAAGAGAGATGCGTGACACTGTTAGAGGTGTCACAGGTATAGTTTCCAGAGTCAGAGTTATAGAGTTAATGACCAGCTCAGATCCTGTATTCAGTAAGGATTGCCCGTTGAGAAGCCATGTGTATGTACGCTGTAGAAAGGGGAGATGTAACCGTGCAAGAGAAAGTGAGAGTTGATTCCATGATAAATACAAGAAACTGTCCAATGGCTGCACCACAGGTGGGATCAGCATCAATGGATGCACCAGTAGAGAGATGCACCGCGCCAACACACCTGTTTTGCTCACACTTTATAATAAAGTGCTTTCAATCTTCAGACACTACATATCTGGATGCATGTTTCTATGACTCCCACATACAGAGCTAAACCTTGTTTAACTTACAATGTATTACACAACATATGAAAGAAATTTAACGTTCACCTTAGAAGTTATAGCAATTACCGTAGACTGACCTGTACAATGTAGGTCCCGAGGGATTAGAGATACAGCCTCCAAGTGTCCTAGGGAGCGGCGGCAGCCCCTGACCGAGCCAATCCTCGAGCTGCTCTCTCTGTTTAACAGCAAAGGAGCAGCATCTACACTGGCTCAGGTGTCGCAAGGGTGGGACTGGAGGCTGGGTAGAAATGATCACAACTTCCATGCTTGCAGAGGCAAAGTCACAAGTGTTCGTGAACGTATGCCAGCTGCCACGTTTTGCCATCTGCGCGGTAGGAGATGGCGCTTTTGACACATCATCCTGATTGTGAGTCAGAGTCATTCTTGCATCGTGTGTGTGTCCCAGGTGTATTGTAATTCCAGCCGAATGGGTAATTACACTCTGACTACAGCCCACATTACAACATTGGTAATTCTGATGTCTGAGCACATGTGCCCCACAAGGATCCCACAGCCCTGCATGACAAGCTGAAGAGAGATCTGCCAACTTCTGACCCAGTATCGGTCATCTCAGTGGTGTGCTTCCTGCTCTGCCCACGCCAACTACCCCCAACTTCTGCTGAAAAGTCACTTCTCTAACACCCCCTGCGTTATCAGTAGACTCTTCCACTAACACACCTCCTCCTGTCTGGAAGCTAATCCTATCCCCTTCCACGGTCAGGAAACTGTTCTCCTAATCCCCTAACTACCAAATCTACCATCCCCCACCTCCCACTGTCAGGGAGCTCCTCTCCTAACCCCACCCCCCACCTTCCACTGTCAGGGAGCTCCTCTCCTAACTCCACCCCCCACCTTCCACTGTCAGGGAGCTCCTCTCCTAACCCTACCCCCCACCTTCCACTGTCAGGGAGCTCCTCTCCTAACGTGCTTTGAGGCTGTGGTCTTGTGAGTGCTACTCACTGTGAAGGAAGTGTTGCCAGCTTGTGTGTGTGTGCCAGCTGCCACCTTTTGCCATCTGTGCGTTTAGAGGTGGCGCTTTTGAGCACTATGATGCCCCATGTATTGCCTGCCAGCTGTGCTGGAGGTAAGAAAGGGACCGTATTAGTTATATTTACGCGCCTACAGGACATCACACACTTTCCTTCCGCCTGGGACTGCCGTGAGGGGAACGGCCAGCGTTGGGGGCATTTCCTACCTGACCTCATCTTCACAGTTGACACTGCTGCCGTGAGGGGAACGAGCTGGGATAACTACACCCCCCAGCATACACAGCGCCCGGCACCTGCCGTAACCGTCACTAGGCAGCGCCTGGGCGTTACTTAAGCCGCTTACTTGCCCCGCTGCGCGGGACGCGCCTACAGGACATCAGACACTTTCCTTCCGCCTGGGACTGCCGTGAGGGGAACGGCCAGCGTTGGGGGCATTTCCTACCTGACCTCATCTTCACAGTTGACACTGCTGCCGTGAGGGGAACGGGCTGGGATAACTACACCCCTCAGCATACACAGCGCCCGGCACCTGCCGTAATCGTCACTAGGCAGCGCCTGGGCGTTACTTAAGCCGCTTACTTGCCCCGCTGCGCGGGACGCGCCTACAGGACATCAGACACTTTCCTTCCGCCTGGGACTGCCGTGAGGGGAACGGCCAGCGTTGGGGGCATTTCCTACCTGACCTCATCTTCACAGTTGACACTGCTGCCGTGAGGGGAACGGGCTGGGATAACTACACCCCTCAGCATACACAGCGCCCGGCACCTGCCGTAATCGTCACTAGGCAGCACCTGGGCGTTACTTAAGCCGCTTACTTGCCCCGCTGCGCGGGACGCGCCTACAGGACATCAGACACTTTCCTTCCGCCTGGGACTGCCGTGAGGGGAACGGGCAGCGTTGGGGGCATTTCCTACCTGACCTCATGTTCACAGTTGACACTGCTGCCGTGAGGGGAATGGGCTGGGATAACTACACCCCCCAGCATACACAGCTCCCGGCGCCTGCCGTAATCGTCACAAGGCAGCGCCTGGGCGTTACTTAAGCCGCTTACTTGCCCCGCTGCGCGGGACGCGCCTACAGGACATCAGACACTTTCCTTCTGCCTGGGACTGCCGTCAGGGGAACGGCCAGCGTTGGGGGCATTTCCTACCTGACCTCATCTTCACAGTTGACACTGCTGCCGTGAGGGGAACGGGCTGGGATAACTACACCCCCCAGCATACACAGCACCCGGCGCCTGCCGTAATCGTCACTAGGCAGTGCCTGGGCATGCATTACTTAAGCCGCTTACTTGCCCCGCTGCGCGGGACGCGCCTACAGGACATCAGACACTTTCCTTCCGCCTGGGACTGCCGTAAGTGGAACGGCCAGCGTTGGGGGCATTTCCTACCTGACCTCATCTTCACAGTTGACACTGCTGCCGTGAGGGGAACGGGCTGGGATAACTACACCCCCCAGCATACACAGCACCCGGCGCCTGCCGTAATCGTCACTAGGCAGCGCCTGGGCGTTACTTAAGCCGCTTACATGCCCCGCTGTGCGGGACGCGCGCGGGCAGCGCCCGGGCGAAGGCGGGGCCAAGGGCGGGCCCGTCCTTGCCCGTCAGTGGCCGGTTGAGGCTGGGCTGGGCCCATTCCCTTGGTTCTGGATTGGCATTTCGTGTTTATGTCGCTGGGTTGTTTGTAGCCAATTGACAAAAAGTGGGCTTTGTTCCTTTGTTTTTGTGTTCCTTCACTGGGTTCCGTGTATGCATATTCTAGCATAAGCGCAACAAGTATCAAGCTACTAGTATCATGAGTAAGAGAAAAGCTGAGGTTAGGCTGGTGGGGACTCTTGATGACTATCTGACAATCAATCAATCAATCAATCAACCACAGCATTTATATAGCGCACTACTCACGCGGAGGGTCTCAAGGCGCTCGGGGGGGGGGGGGTCCGCTACTGCTCGAACAGCCAGGTCTTGAGCTGCTTCCTGAAGGCGAGGTGGTCCTGGGTCAGGCGGAGGTGGGACGGGAGGGAGTTCCAAGTCTTGGCGGCCAAGTAGGAGAAGGACCTTCCTCCTGTGGTGGCTCTTCGGATCCGGGGGATGGTGGCGAGGGCGTGGCTGGTCGAACGAAGGTGGCGTGTGGGAGCGTAGAAGTTGAGGCGGCTGTTGAGGTATGCTGGTCCTTGGCTGTGCAATGCTTTGTGTGCGTGGGTCAGGAGACGGAAGGTGATTCTCTTGCTGACCGGGAGCCAGTGCAGGTCTCTCAGGTGTCCGGAGATGTGGCTGCGACAGGGGATGTCCAGGATGAGTCGGGCTGAGGCGTTCTGGATCCGCTGGAGTCTCTTCTGGAGTTTGGTGGTGGTTCCGGCGTAGAGGGAGTTGCCGTAGTCCAGTCAGTAGTTAATCATAAGATCCTAGCAGTGGAGAGAAGACTATCCCTAGAACCAGTTTTGGTGTTACCTTCTGTACAGCATGTGGACGAACAGGATACCTCTATGAATACTGGGCCTGGTAACTGTTCCCTGGCGGATAAGGTATGTCTAACACCTAGGGCAGGGATTATTGACCCCTTGCCACCCGTAAGTAGCCTCCCCAGTCCTGTTATGGTAACAACTAGGGCCAAACATAGAGCTACTGACCCTAAAACTAGAGAACCGCCCTGCAAGAAAATGAAAGGCAGAGCCCCAAGCAAGTTAAGTGCCCCTAAGGCACCCCTTGGTAATAGAGGAGCTCATTTTTGTGGGACTCCTTCTGCCTCTGCTAATACTTCCTCCTTGTAACCTTTGACCCAGCAGAGCTTTGAGCTTTTAAACTCACTTTTTAAGGAACAGCTAGTTTTACTTATCCAACCTGTTTTGGACAAGCTAGATTCTGTGGCATCTAGGCTAAACTGTATTGAAGCATCCTTGGCAAGTAAAACCCCACCTGCTGTAACCTCATCTGAACCTAATTCAAATGATGTGGCCAGCAACGTAGGCGGAGGGGTTCCTGATGGTCCTCTCGATTTAAGACCCCAAGTTGCTAACATCTTTGATCACGTAGTTAATAGAGCTAACTCTAATCAGCCCATGGCCCCCCATACCATTGTTGATAGGCCTTTGACCGATCACCAGTTAAGGGGGTCTACCCAAGGATCTGCTGACCAGGCATCAGTGGATCCTGATGAGTTAATAAATGTACACCTCCCCCCGGAAGCAACACCCTATACAGTTATTTTAGCCAATGTTCCATCACTACCAGCAGGGACAAGGGAGCACTGGTCTAATCTTAAAAATAAAGCCCTTTACTATCTTGGGAACAAACTAGGGACCAGCAAAAGGTTGTTTAATGAATTCAAAATGGTTAGGCGGGTAAAATGGGTTGGCCACTCTCACAAACCTTTGGTAGGGGAGTGTGTGGTTTTGAGTTTTAGGTCCCCTCTACTGGTTGAGCAAATTTTGGAGAGGGCCTCCCAATATGCTCCGAACTCTAACGAGATCATGATTTTGCCCCTTGGTTACTTTTATAGAACAGTAAGGGATGCGCTCACCAGACAGTTCCGTGCCTCGCATTTTGTTTCCCAGCAGGGCCTGCAGCCTTTTGATTCTATTCTGTTACAGAATCGCTTCACTGTTGTCAGCGTTCATTCCGGGACTGAGACAACAGGGGTCTCAGAAGCCTCTAGTTGGGTGCCTCCTGCCCAATCACTTCCATTGGTCCAAGGAGAAGATTTAGCTTTACCTGGCTTACCCAATGCCTGTTCTACCTCCCACCCTAATGTGGCGAACCAGATAGTGCATAAAAGGAGTGATACTCATAATGTTAACATCTCCTCCTGGAACATAGCAGGCTTACTTTCTAGACTTGCAGTTCCTGATTGGCTATCTGCCTGGTTTTTGTCGACCAGGCAGATATCTGGTGCTTTCAGGAGACCTGGTCGCTAGTTCCCCTATTTCGTGTAGGGTATTTGAACTTTTTTAAACCAGCCTTCAAGGGTCCTAGAGGCAGACCGGTGGGTGGATTGGCCATTTGGGTACGTCAATGTGAGGGCATTACAGCTGTGGAAGTCCTAATCGATAATCCTGATATTTTGGTTATCAGGATTACTTCCACAAGGGGCCTTAATATCCTCATTATAAACATCTACGTGAGAGGTCTCCCGGGTGGCAAATGCTCCCCTACAGTCTATCTTTTAGACCATCTACTCTGTTCAGTGTCCAGTGATGGCCATAGGGTGGTGGCAGGTGATTTTAACACATGTTTTGAGCCTCTGGGTGATGATGACGGGAAACTGTCTGAGGCTGAGGATTCTGTTTGGGGAATTCCCCAGTTGGAACTAAGCCCAATTAGGAAATGGACCCAAGCAGCATTATACGTGAAGGGTCTTTGTCTTGAAAAGGGCCTGCGGGTTGCCAACGGCAGAACGACATCAGATAGGTCTGGGACTTTGACTTTTAATAATGGCAGAAGTGGTAGCAGAATAGATTATATTTTGGTTAACTGTGAGTTGTGGCCGGCTGTTATCGATATGGTGGTGACTAATAGGATAGAAAGTGACCACAACCCCCTGACGTTGCTACTATCAGATAGTAGTTTTAATGGCCCTCCAATTGATGTTGGTTGTGTTGTGCATGCGCATGCCATCCTAACTAATGATCAGAGAAGGGTTCGCTGGCCCAAGATTGCCTCTAATGCTACCGCACAGTAAGCCATTAGGAATCTGGTTAATATAGCTATGGATAAACTGACTAGCTGCGAGTCTGATGATGGGGTTAAGTGTAGTATCCTGGATATTCACAGAGACTTATTTGCAGGTCTTAAATCTCTTTTTGTCAAGAGCATCCCTGTCAATGATAAATATAAATCCTTGGGGGATAACTCTTGGTTTGATACAAGCTGTAAAGAATCTCGTAAAGCCCTTTCACTAGCTATTAAATCCAGGATACCAGAAAGCATTAGGAGCTGTAGATCCGCGTACAAATCTGCCCAAACTAAAGCAAAGAAAAACTGGGACGAAAATCGGTGGAGGGAGTTATATGAGGCTTGTGAGGGTAGGAACATGTGCCCATTTTGGCGCCTCCTCCAATGGGGCAAGAACCCACAGGATATGATTCCGGTAAATCATGTTGAACCTGCTCAGTGGGTCTCTTTTTTTGAAAACCAGTTTAAGTCTAGTGAGAGGCCAGATTGAGTTTTGTGGTCTGGTGCTGATATGGAAGAGTTACGGTTTGCCCCCAGTGAGGTGAAGGCAATCTTGAAATATCTTCCAAGTGGTAAAGCCCCGGGTCCCGATTGCATTCCTGCTGATCTTTTTAAGCAGGACCAGGACCTCTGGACTCCCTATCTGACCATTCTTGCTAATGCCCTGGTTGGTGGTGCGTTGATTCCGGATACCTGGTTTGGGGCAGAGATATTGCCAATCTATAAGAAAGGTGATCGCTCAGCCCCGGCCAATTACCGCCCAATCAGCCTCATAGATGCTGCCCAAAAAATTATTGCTCGTCTCCTATTGGGCCGCATCCAGAGTTGGATTTCTGAGACTGACATTTTAACCCCACTACAGGCGGGTTTTCGCTCACATGTTGGAACCATTGACCAGGCTTTTAGGTTTACCTTATTATACTGGAAGGAAGTACTTCTTGGGGGTGGCATGTTTTTTGCCGCCTTCGTGGACCTTAAGTCTGCATTTGATTCTGTCCCAAGATTTAAACTCTGGGAAGTTCTTAGGGCGTTGTCCATGCCAACTGGTATATTGAGGCTGTTGATTAGATTACATGATTCCACTTATGCCCAGGTTCGCTGGGGGAACCCAGGGGAGGTCTCATCCAGATTTGAGGTGTCCAAGGGGGTAAGACAAGGCTGTGTCTTGGCCCCTACCCTCTTTTCCCTGTTTATTAATGGGGTAATTGATTATGTCTTAAATTTTCCGACTGATGCGCCCACATTGGCTGGTATGAAGGTCCCCCTGCTCATGTTCGCGGACGATACCCTCCTAATTTCTAAAACGCGTCAGGGGCTCCAGTTAGCACTGACCCGTTTTGAGTTGTTCTGCCGCGAACATGAGCTTGAGGTTAATGTGGGGAAGACCAAATTTATGGTCTTACGTGGTGCCAGACCAGTTAGGGCCAGGGTCGAAATGGGAGAAGTAACATTAGAACAGACTTCTACTTTCACCTATCTGGGGGTCACTTTTTCTGACAACCTTAGCTGGAAGTCCCAGATTGACCACTATACCCTTAAACACATTCAATTGGGTGGAGCACTGCTTAGGGAACACAGGCTCTCGTTAACCAAACCTATGGCTCCCCTGATTAAAATCTATGGGTCCAAAATCCTTCCAGCGGTCATGTATGGTGCTGAAATATGGGGGTTTGGTCATTTGAATTCCCTGAGAGTGGCTCAAAACAAATTTCTTAGGTCTGCAGTAGGGTTACCACAATCTTCCCCACATATACCCCTCCTATTTGATTTGGGTTGCCACCCTATTGAGGACAGGGTGCGGTTTAGGCCACTGGCGTTTTGGCGACGTCTGTGGACCACACCTGAGTTGTCCTCTTACGCCAATGCTTTGATAGAAGTTAAAAATCTTGGGGGTTCCCACAGAATCAGTTGGTTGTTTGAAATTAAAACTATCCTGACTGATATGGGAATGGGTGAGTTGTGGTCTAATCCAGAGATGGCTGTTTTCCCTCAGAAAAAGATCTTTAGGGACACATACTGGCAGTGGGTCAAAGATAAGCGTTTTGCCTCCATGACTGGAGGTCCTCTGACCATAACATACTTGACCAACAAGGATGACCCATATTTTGAGGTATATTGGGATATAATCACAAAACTGCATGACAGGAAACTCTACCATCAATTTAGACTAGGCACCCTACCATTACGCTCCTTTACTAAAAGTTGGTCTACCCCGGGTAATGACAATTGTCCCCATTGTGAGGATATGACAGAAACTGTAGACCATTTCCTCTATGTTTGCACGGAGTATAACCGCCCAAGAAGGTTGTGGTTACGCCCTGTTTGTCGCAAACTTGGAGTTAGATCAGCATCAATTGCCAGTAGAATATTGAAATCCGATACTTCAAGTTTTGTGATTATTGGTGTGGCCAAGTACTTAAGTTGGGCATGGCTCTTACATAATCGGAGTTTTAGTCCCTAACCATTTTGTTCCTAATATCGTATAGTCTGTTATGACATAAGTTTTAAACATATCAAGTCATTGTAACTTTGCACATTTAATATCTTTTTATTATTGGTGTTTTTAATAGTGAACATTTATTTATAGGTTTTTATGTATACTGGTTCAATATATATCTGTATGTTTTTTAACTTGTATTGATACTTTTTTAGCATGTCTTTTATGATGAAATATTCACAATAAAGACTTTCTTGACTTGACTTGAGTTATATTTATTTCTATCATGATGTGTGTACTGTTGGTTTTATTATTTATTTCATTTCCACATTAATTTATTTGTATTTTCTCTACTCTGTACTGCGGTCGTCTCGTTCTCACTGCAACAGAAATGTATCATCATTCATGACTGAGCTGAGGCCAGAACCGTGACGTCAAAGGAATTTAATTTTACTCTAGCATAGAGTAGTAATGGTTCTACTGTTGTAGGTGGTACGAGCCTGTAGTTAGTAGTGTAAGACCAACCTTCACAATCACTGATCAAATCATGTAAACATACACATCACTTTTGAGTACTATCAATATATAAAGAAATCTGTGAGGTACTCAGCATTGTTATCTCAAAGTCTTTTATGAAGTTCTGTGTTTATACTGAATAAGCAGCTACCTATGTCATTATCGAATGAAAGCTGTTTATATATGTCATAACTACACTTTCACAATTGCTTTATTAACATTCGTGTTTTCTCAAATAGCTTGGAAATGCAACATTTGCCCGCAATTTTTTAAAAACTTCTAGGCAGGGAGAAGCCCCCAGAACTCTCCTAAAGAGGGTGCAGCTCGCGCCCCATGCTCGCTCGCTCGCCACCGCCCTACCACTTTCAAATGTCACCAGCCGTCACAGGTTGCACGAGCCATAGTGCAAGGCAGGACATGGCCCCCTAGATGTTGTTTGAACTGCCGCATACAGCAATATTCAGGGTTGAGTTGGACACTCAGGCGTCTGGGACCCGTTGCCTCTGCACTTGCTGCACCAATAAAAACTAAAATGTGGCAATTTTAAAATGACAAGTTTAATCAATCACTTACTTTTGCCCCATTTTCCCAAAATAATCAGAACGAGGTAGTTATCGATTGGGCAAATAGTGGAATTTCACATTCTGTAGGAAAGTAGGATCTGCTTCTACTGACTAGTCTGATTTGATACTAGGGTACTCTTATAAGTCCCTAGTATGTGGTACTAAGGTACCCAAGACATAGGTACCCCAGAGATCCCCCATGGGCTGGAGCATGCATTATGCCACCATGGGAGACCATTCAAAATGGAACTACAGGCCTGCCATTGCAGCCTTTGCAGCCTGTGTAAGCTGCTGCTAGCACCACTTACTAAAGATGTAGGTTTCCTATATCTAGGGTCACTCCACTTAAAACCTATAATTCACCCCTATAGCAGGTCTTTGCAAGCCTGAGGCAGGGTTCTTGGTTCTACATGAGAGGGTGCCCCTGCATGAGCAGGACACCCCTACAGCCTACAGAGTCCATTCTCCCAGGTTGTCAGTGAAGCAGCCTATAACCATATAAAGGGGCACCGCGTAACTCCGTGAGGACCATCATGAAACTGGCAACATATCCTACCATGTTTGGTATTAAACATGTTGGAATCATACCCCCACAGCATAAACAGTGTGGGAGGTATGATTCCAAGCACTAGAAGAGCCCTCCGTTAGGCTCTCCATGTCCCCGATAACAGCCTTCCAGACCCAGACAGCACAAAATGGTTGCTGCCCACCAGAGACACAATTCTGCCCTCCTGCTGCTGAGCCAAGCTCAAGCAGGGGAAGGCAGAACAATAGGCATCCTGTCACAGGGAGGTTTGACCACCTCCCAGACAGAATTTAGTTTATTGGGGCAGAGTGGGTGCGCTTTGGCGCAAAACAGGACAAAGGACAGGGAGTAACCTCCCCACTGTCCAGACCCTCCCCTGGGAGGGTCCCCTGAATCGCCCCGACCCTTTCTGAATGGTCCTTAAGGGCTTTCCTGTGGGTGGCTCCCTAGAGTCACCGTGGGATAAGATTCAGATCAGACACCACTTCTTCTACGGCCTGGGCACTCTGGACTTCACTGAACTTTGTTTGGGCTTCACTTTGTCTCCCTTCCACTCTGCTGCATTGTCTCTGCCTGTGCACCATATAGGAACATTCCAAGGCCTGTGGGCATCAAAGACACCTGAAGGAATCTCCCTTTGAGTGAAGAAGTCACTTCCCTGCATTCGCAGGCACCGCAACTAAGTCGACCGGCTGCTGATCCTGAGCTCCTCCGGAATCTTGAAGGTTCTACAACATAAGTGGTTGTTTCCACAGCTATTGAGGCCCACTCTGCTCTCTCACCAAGTTTGAGGCCAGTATCCCTTGTGGGGACTGCAATAACTGAACCGCTGTGCAACTCGTCACTTTGCAGTTGCAAAGGCTTGTTGGCTTCCTTCCAAGAACATCTTTAGGCTCCAAGTAGCCCGAACCTTGATCATCTCCAGAGACAAAAATTATTGTCCAAACCACATTGTGTGCATCATGGCCGGCATCTTTTGGTGAGCTGCTTGAGGTCCTCTCGCGACTCCAGTGCCTCCGGCATGTGGGTCCATTTGAGGGCCACCTTTACTTCTGTTGGGCTCCTCTGATTGCTCGGGCCTGCCCTGGCTCCCCTGTTTGTGGTCAGTCCCCTGGACCTTAATGGTCCTGACATTGCACATTCTTCGATTTCTGCGTGGGTTGCATTTGCCAAGGCTTGTTGGTGGTCCTGCCAGACACCAACCCCTTTGTAATCGACATCCAACGTGGGAAAGCGCGCGTGCAACTCCTGGACTTTCTCAGCATCGCCTGGTTCTCAGAGCTGCAGAGTCAAGATCCTTGTGAACTCCCCTGCAACTCCTGACATCGGTGGGCATTCTTCTTCCAAGTCTCCTGGTCACTCCTGAGTGACATAGACTCTGTCCCCTCTGCTAGCAGGTAACTCTCAACAAGAATCCACCTTCGGATTCCAACGGACACTTTCTCCTATTTCAACAGCGGCACTTTCCCGAAGTCCTCCATTGGGTTTGACGGCGGTTTCCGACACCACTTCACACCTATGCACTTGGTGTAGGTAATGTGGGTACTAGGGTATGCACAGGTGCGGTGGCTCTCCAACCTTCAGTCCTCTATGGGATTTATTTAGAGTCCACTGGGAAGGGTCCTGAATCTGTAAAAATCCAACCGCGACTTATATGTAGACTTGTACGGAGCACACAGTTGTGTTCTCACACTGTACACACTCCCTGTGGGGTCCCTAGTCACTCACCTCTGTTTGTTTCTTGGGTCCCCAGCACTTCTACTTCCTCTCGACATTGTATTGACTCGAGTCGTGATTCCTAATCCACTTTCTTAGTATATGGTTTGGTCCTCCCCAGGGGCCCACTCTGTTTTTTGTGATATTTACTGTGATTCCTATGCAAAGTATTGTGTGCATTGTTTAAAAGAGAGTATTATATAATAAATACAGAATTTTATAAATACCTTGTGTGGTTCTTTTCACTTAATCAATACATATAAGATTGTTTTCTGGTAAAGCAAGCTGCTTTACATTCCTTCTGGACGAAGCCTGAAGGCTGCTTTCCACAGCTAACACTTAGACAGCTTTCTAAGGTTGTCTTAAACCTCTTAAATCACCATAAGGGTTTGCTGGACTGGTGCAGGATGCCCTTTTACATTAGTGTACATCATATACCAGGCTAGCTTCTCACATTGGTGTGCAGCGGTTGATATTCAAGCCTGCATTGTTTTTCCAGATAAATCTTTGTGTTGATTAAGTGAAAAATTATCACTAATACCAGGCACATATAATACAAGCTTTGAATAGTAAGTTTTACTGAACTTAGGGTGGGTAATTAAGGGTCTAGCACAACCTTTCTCCAACCTCAGAGAGTTTAGTTCCCACTAGGTTAGGTAGATGCAACACCTCACCATACTTAGTATGTCTACTAAAGGAGATGCCAGTGGCTCTCTGACTGCTAGATTCAGAGACCTTTCATCCTAGAACTGAAAGCACTGTGTGCCTCTAGGCAGATGAAGACAGGGAAAGAAGCCACTACTCAACGCCTCTTAGAGGTGTCACTGCCAGATGACCTCAGGAAAACCAGTGGGTCAGATGAACAGGAAAGGGTGGGTGGGCAAGGGAATAAAGGCCAGGAGGAGAGCCTCTCTATGACCTCAAATCTAACTTTGACCAGGAGGAGGTTGATGGCTGCCACCTAGAAAACTTAGAGCCCCCAGAGGATACAGCAGGTGGCCTTGAGGAAGCCCTCTTTGTTCATCCTGGGCAAGTGCAGAGTAGACCAAGGAGGTCTAGGTTCAGGCGAGAACAATTGGTCCTGGACAGAGAGTCCCTACAAGTCCAGAGAACAAGGAAGAAACTGGGACTAGAGTCCCATGGTGGCAGCAACAGTAGCCCTAGAGTTAAAGGACATTCTTTTGAACATAGGAACCTGAACAAGATATCCCCTCCCTACCATGTTGAGGATGACATCCATAAATGGATAACTGCTTTAGAAAGGGCCCGTAAAGTTCAGAAGGTCCCCCAAGAGCAGTAGGCAGCTATCTTGTGGCTCTCCTTTGCTGTCAAACGGAGAGATAAGCTCCTCACTGTTAAAGAAGAGGATGCTGATAATTACTCAGTCTTGAAGAGTGCTCTCATTGATGGGTTTGGCTTAACCACTGAGCAATACAAGATTAACTTCAGAGACACCCAGAAGGCACAAACCCAGGACTGGGTAGACTTTGTGGATAGTGCCATTAAGGCTCTGGTAGGTTGGCTACTTGGCAGCAAAGTGCATGACTACCAAGGCTTGTACAATTTGATTATGAGGGAGCAGATCCTTAATAATTACCAGAATCAGCTGTTGCACCAGTACCTGGTAGACTCAGATCTGACCTCTACCCAAGAATTGGGTCAGAAGGCAGACAAATGGGCCAGAACCAGGGTTAAGCAGAAAAATCCCAGGATAAGTCTGGGGACAAGGGCAAAGATAAGAAAGTCTACCCAAGGGCCCAAATAACCTGCATCGGGGGGAGTTACAATCATTCAAGAAAGGCAAAAAGAAATCTTGGTGCTATATCTGTAAGGTAAAGACCCATTGGACAAAGGATAGTGATTGTCCAAAAGCCAAGGTGACAACTACTACCACCACTGCCCCTAAGGCAACTGCTCCCCTTAGCACAAGTAAAACTGTTAGTACAACAAACAAGGGATTAGTGGGGCTAACCTTGGGCTCTGAGGCGGGTTCTGGCTTAGCCAGAACACCAGCTCAGGCTGTTTTAGTCTGTGATGGTGTCATAGATCTTGCCACCTTACTGGCAAGTCCCACAAAGTTGGGCAAGTACAGGCAACAGCATTTGTTAAATGGAAAGTAGGAAATGGCCTACTGGGACACCAGGGCCAGTGTCACCATGGTGACAGAGAAACTAGTGTCTCCTGACCAAATCATACTTGGACAAATGTACCAAGTGACCAAGGCTAGCAATGTCAGGACTGGCCATTCCTTGGCAGTCGTGAATCTCTGCTGGGGAGGGGTAATTGGACCTAAAACATTGTAGTATCTTCAGACCTACCTGTAGATTGTCTATTACGCAATGGTTTGGAAACTTCAGCCTGGGCTGAAGTAGAGTTCAGGAGTGGACTCAGGCAGAAATGTTGGGCATCTCTGCAGATGTGTTCGCTGTGACCAGGTCACAAGCCAACCAGCTTTCCACTGAAAAGACCCTGGATCCTGGAACAATGGACCAGCTGCCTTCCAAGAGAAGGAACAGGAGGGGTAAGGCTGTGCCTTACCCCAAGACTCAGAGTGAGGATCAATCTCTTGTGGGAAATGATCTTACCCTCTGTGAAGGTACTGCCCCAGATGAACTTGAGCCTGATCAGGTTGAGTTCTTGGGGGCAGGGGGCCCTTCCAGAGCAGATTTGAGTTTGAAGCAGCAATCCTGCCCCTCTCTTGAACCCCTCAGACAGCAAGCTGCTTCTGGGGCTGCTGGGAATATCCATGGGTCCCATAGGATCTACTGGGATGAAGGGCTTTGTTAGGGTAGAGACCCCAAGCCTGGTGCCTCCAGGAGGTTGGTTATACTCCAGAAGTTTAGAGGGTTCCTACTCACCCTTTGCACATGATATTCCCTTGACAGGACACTTAGGGCAAAGCATGATTTGGGACAGGCTTGTCCCTCACTTTCACTGGCACATTATGTCTGAGGACACTAAGGAGTGTTGTCGCTTCTGTGTCACTTGCTAAGCCAGTGGTAAGTCAGGTGGCATCACAGGGGCCCATTTAATTCCACTTTCAGTGGTTGGAGTTCCATTTGAGAGGGCTGGAATTCATATTATTGGTTCTATGAACCCTCCAACAGCATCTGGGCACAGTTATATTCTAGTGGTGGTGGACCATGTCATTAGATATCCAGAATCTATTCCCCTTCGGACCACTACAGCTTCTGTGGTTGCTAGGGCCCTCTTAAGATTTTTTTCAAGAGTGGGCTTCCCTAAGGAGGTCTTAACTGACAGAGGTACAAACTTCATGTCAAGTTATATAACTGCCATGTGGTAATAGTGTGGAGTGAATTAAAAATTCACCACACGCTACCATTCTCAATGCAATGGGCTTGTTGAAAAATTCAACAAGACCCTCAAGGGCATGATCATGGGCCCCCCAGAAAAGCTTAGACATAAATGGGATGTCCTACTACCCTGCCTTCTCTTTGCCTACATAGAGGTCCCTCTGAAGGGCATTGGCTACAACCCTTTTGAACTTCTGTTTGGGCATACAGTTAGGGGTCCCTTGTGTCTGGTGAAGGAGGAATGGGAGTTACCTCTCGAACCTCCCAAACAGGACAAAGTGGACTATGTACTTGGTCTGCTCTCCCGCATGGCTGAATACATGAAGAAGGCAAGCAAAAACCTGGAGGCCAGCCAATAACTTCAAAAAGCTTGGCATCACCAAAAGGCTGTCCTGACTGTTTACCAGCCAGGTCTGAAGGTGTTGGTGCTGGAGCCTGTGGCCCCAGCAGCTCTCTACGACAACTTGGAGTGGACCCCACACCATACTTGAACAAAAGGGTGAGGTCACCTATTTGGTAGACCTTGGCACTCCAAGAAACCCCCACAGGGTGCTTCATGTGAACAGGCTGAAACCTTTTGTTGACAGGGCTGACATGGGCTTGCTCATGGCAGCTGATGAGGGACAGGAGGAAGAGCTGACCCTCTCCCTGATCTCCCTGATCTCCTCGCTGACGGAACCCCGATGACGGATCAGTTGATGGAGTGGCCTTGGCCGGCAGCCTCACTGATCACTAGCAGATTTATGGCAGGAAGGTCCTCAATCAATTCAGGCATATGTTCTCTCTGGCTTCCAGTCAAACCACAAGGAGTACATACCCATGAAGTGGACACAGGTGGAGTCTACCTGTTAAGAATAAACTCTACAGGCAGCCTGACCATGTCAGAGATTGCATAAGGACAGAGGTCCAAAGATGCTGGAGTTGGGAGTGATTGCGCCTTCAGATAACCCTTGGGCTAGCCCTGTAGTCCTAGTACCTAAGCCTCACACTAAGGTTGGAAAAAGAGAGATGAGGTTTTGTGTAGAGTACAGGGGACTCAATGCAGTCACTAGGACTGATGCTCACCCAATTCCTAGGGCAGATGAGCGTATTGATACTTTGGCCTCAGTCAAGTTTCTAAGTACATTTGACCTAACTGCTGGCTATTGGCAAATCAGACTAGCTGAGGATGCAAAACCAAAAACTATATTTTCAACCCCTAGTGGGCATTATAAATTTATTATCATTCCCTTTGGTTTGAAGACTGCACCTGCCACATTCAAAAGGTTGCGGAACAAAGTTCTCACAGGTCTGGAAGCCGATAGTGCAGCATATCTTGATGATATAGCTGTCTTTAGCTCCACCCGGGAGGATCACCTGGTGCACCTGAAGAATGTTTTGGAGGCTCTGCAGAAAGCCGGCCTCACTATCAAGGCTACTAAGTGCCAGATAGGGCAGAGTCAGGTTGTGTACTGGGCCACCTGGTAGGTGGAGGCCAGGTTCAACCACTACAGAGCAACATCCAGACCATAAAGGACTGGATTGCTCCAAGTACCCAGACTCACTTTAGAGCTTTCCTGGGCCTGACTGGGCACTACAGAAGATTTGTAAAGGGATATGGGTCCATAGTGACTCCCCTAAATGATCTGAAATCCAAGAAAATGCCCAAGAAAGTTCAGTGGACAGTAAGCTATCAGAAGGCATTTGATGACCTCAAGCAGGCCATGTACACTGCTCACATCCTGCAGATTCATGATTACCTTTCATTGTGCAAACAGATGCATCTGTGTTGTCACAACTTAACGCAGAGCCAGGATCAACCAGTAGCTTTTATCAGCAGAAGGTTGACCCCCTGAGAGAAACGTTGGTCAGCTATACAGATGGAGGCCTTTGCTGTGGTCTGGGCCCTGAAAAAGTTGAGGCCATACTTGTTTTGTTATGTTTCATATTGGTACCCTAATATAGGCCCAGGTAACATCATTCCCTTTCACCTACATCACCTCCCCTACTCTACACAGTAACAGGCCTTTTAGGATTGAACCTTTACCTAGTTCTAGTCATGGGCGCAGAAGGAGGGTTTCCCTGAACAATAGCGTTCTATGACTTCATCTTTAGACTGGCACACTAGGAATGAATATTCATAAGGGTTCTTGTGAACCAGGCTCGGGGTACGTCCACCTACATAATATCTACGTACAAGGTTCATCCCATAGGTCATCCTCATAGTCATACCCAACAAGGGCTAATACAAGACACAAGGGACAAAGGAACCCTAGATACGCTTCTGTATAAATACAGCACCTCTTGCTAGTATTAGTTATAGGGAACCGAGACTTCGAGGCCGACACACTGACCAGAGACACATAGGCTCCTGCATGTAGACGCTCTAGCTGACAGCGGTCTGAACATCCCTTGCGGGGTATCCAACTCGAGACCAGGACGGGGTACCACACTCTCTTGCTTCAGGTAATGGGGGTAGACTAAACCTAGAGGGATTCTTGGCTTCACATTTACTCACATGCTAGGTACACTTAGGTACATCTAGATAGGCATCCTAGGAGTATATGCACACTTTCTTTTATAATGCATTTTATATCCATGTATGTGTTCATGACTATTGCAAAATGGTAGAACTGTACTATCCTTTTATATTCAATGTACTGCTGATCATATATCTCTGCTACTGTCTAACGGTTGTCACAGCACATATATTTTACACTAGAAGAACAACTGTGCAATAAATACTTATTGTAACACACCAAACTGTTTCTTCTGTGTAAACTCTGAGACAGAATAAATGAGCACGAGTGACTGAGTGAAAGGTAGTACATTGTTTCCATGATCCTGAGGGATCAGGGTTGCCATGTTCTAAGGTTGCCAGAAATATCCTCTCCCAGATAAGAGGAGATTCTAGTGGCACTGTGAGCTAGCTTACGCAAACAGGCTAACATACGCCGTGGGGGTGCTCAGAGTTAGTCTGCCACCAATCCTACAGTTTATGTTATCCAAACGCGCAGGTCCTGTATGGGTAATATAGGAACTACACTACAGTTTGGCACTCACTGCATTGGTCAGACAGACCATAAGCCCCTCTTATGGCTTAAACAGTTGAAGGGTGAAAATCCCAAATTTTTGAGGTGGTTAATTTCCCTACTGGGGATGGACAATAAAGTGGAACATAGACCTTGTAGTAATCCTGCCAATGCCGATAGACTCTCCAGATATTTCCACTTGGAACATGAAGACTCAACTGGGCAAGGTTAGTCTCATCTCCTTACGTTTGGGGGAGGGGGAATTGAGTAGGAAAGTAGGATCTGCTTCTATGGTTACCCCCACTTCTTGTCTGGTGCTAAGCTGTTACTGACTAGTCTGGCTGGGATCCTGCTAATCAGGAACCCGGTCTATCTGCTTTCTCCCTAAAGTGTTATGTTCATTACTTAGGCACATCCCAGATTGGATACTGGGGGTACACCTATAAGTCCCTAGTAAATGGTACTAAGGTACCCAGGGCATAGGTACCATAGAGGTCCCCCATGGGCTAAAGCATGCATTATTCCACCCATGGGAGACCATTCAAAATGGAGCTACAGGCCTGACATTGCAGCCTGTGTAAGCTGGTGTTAGCACCACTTACTAAAGATATAGGTTTTCTACATCTAGGATCACTGCACTTAAAACCTATAAGTAACCCACATAACAGGCCTTTGCAATGCTGAAGGCAGGGTGCTTAGTTCTAAGTGAGAGGGTGCCCCTGCATGAGCAGGACACCACTACAGCTTACGTCAAACTCCAGAAGAGACTCCAGCGAATCCAGAACGCCTCAGCACCACTCATCCTGGACATCCCCCGTCGCAGCCACATCTCTGGACACCTGAGAGACCTGCACTGGCTCCCGGTCAACAAGAGAATCACCTTCCGACTCCTCACCCACGCACACAAAGCCCTACACAACCAAGGCCCAGGATACCTCAACAGCCGCCTCAACTTCTACGCTCCCAAACGCCAGCTTCGATCGACCGGCCACGCCCTCGTCGCCGTCCCCCGCATCCGAAGAGCCACCACAGGGGAACGGTCCTTCTCCTACCTCGCCGCCAAGACATGGAACTCCCTCCCGACCCACCTCCGCCTGACCCAGGACCACCTCGCCTTCAGGAAGCAACTCAAGACCTGGCTGTTCGAGCAGTAGCGGACCCCCCTCCCCCAGCGCCTTGCGACCCTCTGGGTGAGTAGTGCGCTATATAAATGCTTTGATTGATTGATTGATTGATTGATTGCTTTGATTGATTGATTGACGGAGTCCATTTCCCAGATTGTCAGTGAAGTAGCCTATAACCATATAAAGGGGCACCGCGTAACTCCGTGAGGACCATCATGAAACTGGCAACAAATCCTACCATGTTTGGTATTAAACATGTTGGAATCATACCCCCACAGAATAAACAGTGTGGGAGGTATGATTCCAAGCACTAGAAGATCCCTCCGTTAGGCTCTCCATGTCCCTGGTACCAGTCTTCCAGAGCCGGACAGCACAAAATGGGTGCTGCCAACCAGAGACACGATTCCGCCCTCCTGCTGCTGAGCCAAGATCAAGCAGGGGAAGGTAGAACAATAGATATCCTGCCACAGGGAGGTGTGACCACCTCCCAGACACGATTTAGTGTACTGGGGTAGGGTGGGTGCTCTTCCCAGCGCCACTCAGTCTGGGCACATTTGCCATGCACAGTCCAGTTCAAACCAGTCCTGGGAGCCGGTGGCTCCCGCTCTGGCACGAAACTGGCCAAAGGACAGGGGAGTAACCTCCTCACTGTCCAGACCCTTCCCTGGGAGGGTCCCCTGAATCGTTCCAACCCTTTCCGAAGGGTACTTAAGGGCTTACCTGTGGGTGGGTCTCTAGATTCGTCGTGAGGTAAGCTTCAGATCAGACACCACTTCTTCTACCGTCTGGGCACTCTGGACTTCGCTGGACTGCCTTTGGGCTCGACTATCTTCCTTCCAGTGTTCTGCATGGTCTGCGCCTGTGCACAATAAAGGAACCTTCCAAAGCCTGTGGGCATCAAAGACACCTGAAGGAATCTCCCTTGGAGTGAAGGAGTCACTTTCCTGCATTCATTGGCACTGCAAATAAGCCGACCGGTCTGCTGATCCTGAGCTCCTCCGTACTCATGAAGGTTCTGCAACACAGGTGGTGGTTTCCACAGCTCTCGAGTCTGCCCTGCCCTCTCACCAAGTTTGAGGCCTGTATCCCTTGTGGGGTCTGCAATAACTGAACCCCTTTGCACCACATCACTTTGCAGTTGCAAAGGCTTGTTGGCTTCCTTTCCAGACAATATTCGGGCTCCAAGTAGTCCCAATGTCGAGCATCTCCAGAGACTAGAATATTTGGCCACACTGCATCGTGTGGACCGTGGCCTGCACCTTTTGTTGAGCTGTTTGAGGTCCTCTCGCGACTCCAGTGTCTCTGGCTTGTGGGTCCATTTGAGGGGCACCTTTACTTCTGTTGGGCTCCACTGATTGCTTGGGTCCTGCCCTGACTCCTCTACTTGTGGTGAGTACCCTGGACCTTGCTGGTTCCGACATTGGACCTTCTTCGACTTCTGAGTGGGTTGCATTTGCCAAGACATGTTGCCCCCCCTCCGGACACCGACCCCTCTGCAATCGACATCCGACATGGGACCGCTCATGTATGGCTCCTGGACTTCCTCAGTGTCGCCTGGTCCTCACAGCTGCAGAGTGAAAGGTCGTCGTCAACTCTCCTGCAACTCCGGACATTGGTGGGCATTCGTCTTCCAGATCTCCAGGTCACTCCTGAGTGACATAGACACTGTCCCCTCTGGTTGCAGGTACCTCTCAACTAGAATCCACCTTCGGATTCCAACTGACACTTTATCCTCCTTCAACAGCTGCACCTTCCTGAAGTCCTCCATTTGGTTGGGCGGCAGTTTCCGCACTACTTCACACCTATGCACCCAGCTTCCCTGGTGTAGGTAATGTGTGAACTAGGGTATCCACGGGTGACATGGCTCTCCAACCTTCTGTCTTCCAAGGGATTTCTTCAGGGTCCCCTGGGAAGGGTCCTTAATATTTAAAAATCCAACCACGACTTACACGTAGACTTGTACGGAGCACACAGACGTGTCCTCACAGTGCACACGCTCTCCATGGTGTTCCTAGTCACTCACTTCAGGTGGTTCCTTGGGTCCCCAGCACTTCTACGTCCTCTCGACATTGTCTTGACTCGAGCCATGGTTCTTATACCACATTCTTAGTATATGGTCTGGTCCCCCCCTGGGTCCCACTGCGTATTTTGTGCTATTTACTGTGATTTCTATGCATAGTATTGTGTGCATTGTGTATATCTCCGGGTAGGATATCTAAATGTATTAGAGAGTATTATATAATAAATACATATTTTTATAAATACTGTGGGCCCGATTCACAGAACTAACTTAAGACAAAATCCTAAACTTACTACTTATGGTATTCACAGAAGTTAGGATTTTGTCCTAAGTTTGACTTAAGACAAACTTAAGACAAACTTAAGACAGACTTAAGACAGACTTAAGACAGACTTAAGACAGACTTAAGACAGACTTAAGACAGACTTAAGACAGACTTAAGACAGACTTAAGACAAACTTAAGACAAAATCCTAACTTAAGTCTGTCTTAAGTCTGTCTTAAGTCTGTCTTAAGTCTGTCTTAAGTCTGTCTTAAGTCTGTCTTAAGTTTGTCTTAAGACAAACTTAAGACAAAATCCTAACTTCTGTGAATACCAAAAGTAGTAAGTTTAGGATTTTGTCTTAAGTTAGTTCTGTGAATCGGGCCCCGTGTGTGGTTCTTTTCACTTAATCAATACACATAAGATTGTGTTCTGGTAAAACAGCTGCTTTACATTCCTTTTGGACTAAGCCTGAAGGCTGCTCTCCACAGCTAGCACTTAGAGAGCTTTCTAAGGTTGTCTAAGATCTCTTAAATCACCATAAGGGTTGTCTGGACTGGTGCAGGGTGTCCACTAACATAAGTGTACATCATATACCAGGCCAGTTTCTCACACATTATTTTTAACAATACCTTCCTACTGTATCTGCACCACATGTATAGTGCCAGCATCAACCCACACAACACCAGTATTAACTCAAAATGTATCACTGTATTCATGGTGGCATCAACACAGTCTTCAACATTAGATCTCTGTGCATTACAGGCTCTGGTTCACACCTTCCTTCACAGATCAGCATACGGTTTAAAATGTATCTACCACGAGAAAACATGTTCATGAGAACTTTGTTAACAGCAGCCAGAGATGTACACATCAGCTGTAAATCAACAGTAACTTCACCCATCATCAACACAAGATAATCACATACCACACATTTCTCCAACCTTGGTTTGATGAGATCAAGACAATCTTTTAAAAGTCGCCCCTAATTACTCTAAATATTCATTTCAGCATCTGAATAACCTATTAAGACAATCTATACAGGCAAGGAAAATGACAATATGTGTCCTGATATAAAAATAAATGAAAAGCATGCCAACTGATGGATGATCCCTGCACTTTATGAAACACCAATTGGTTCTGGAAAGTGTGGACTCAAACTGCTGTTTCTACAATACCTCTGGTCTCTTGACCAATAACAGTTTGCCCTTCCCCCATGAGTACACAGATGACCTCTTACTCACCCAGGATGCGGATTCCCCACATTGCGTGCTTAGAGACATGTGTGACACTGTTAGAGGTGTTACAGGTGTAGTTTCCAGAGTCCTGCTGTGTTAGTGGATTAATGAGAAGTGCTTGTTCTGTTTTCGCTAACGATTCACCATTTAGAAGCCAAAAGTACTGTGCAGGAGGGTAAGATGCAGCCGTGCAAGTGAGAGTTACAGTCCCACCCGTCGTATAAAATGGCTTCTCGGGACTGACGGAGATGAGTGGGGTGTCAGGTCCATCTGAAGCAAACAAATTAAATGCAGATTTTACAATAATTCAATCAAACCATCAAACTTCCTATCCTGACATATTTTTAGAGTTTATGACGTATGCATTCATATGTTATTTTATTGTTCTAATAGGAGTAAATCTGAGAAAGTGTTAAATATATGCTCCCTGGTGCCCATTAGAGTGTGCACTCTAGTTTACTTGCAACAATTCCTGATGGTAGCTAACGTGTTGGGTTCTCTGGCACCCTGAAAGGAAGACCCAGAAGACCCTCCATGCACCACCTAGTGCTACAAGCAATCAGAGAGGCTACTAACTACAAGCAGAAATGAAGGGGAAAAAAATGAAAGACTAGAAACATTAGTAGAGAAATGGATGTCTCATACAGAATTGGGCGGTAGACAACATATTCAATAAACCAGACACCTTATGGATAAGATATAATCTTTGTATGCCTACCAATCTTTTCTTTAAATGTGTGATCAAAAAGAATCAATTACAATGACTGCAGCCAAAAGGTGTACCAACCATCCCTAATAGGAGGACAGTGAGGCCGATTTGTGCTCAGCTTCAGAACTAACTTCTCCTGGAATAATGGGTTATTATCCTTCTTACTGAGTATCAATGTACACAGTCTGAACCATAACTGCCCATTATGTTTGTTCTGCAACACAGCGCAGAAGAATCAGTCCCCATGTGAGCTACTTTGTTTGAATTTATATAAGGAGTTACTTGGAATTCATATTTAAAGAGTTACTTTGTTTGAATGTATATTTAAAGAGCTGACAGGAATTGTCAAACAGAGACTTAATTTATTCCTGATTTGTAGAATTTCTGATAAAATATTTTTGGATAAAAGGATCCAACTTACTTTAAAAATACTAAGGAAGTTTGTCAGTTGAGATAACATATTTTCATTCTCTGCATATATATTGTTGAGGTCCTAGCTCCTATGGCTAGTGTTGTGCATAATCATCAAAATATATGTGTACAAGAATGTAGTTAACCACTTTTGGATATTCGTCATCAGGTAGAATTGAACAATAACTTAAAAATAGAGGTCAGGAAGTCAAAAAGATTCACTGATTTTTCTTATGTAAAATTGGTTCTGGAGCATCAAAACATTACTCTATGCCCAGCACGAGAGGTAGATTGCATTGACTGCCTCGCCTTCAGCGTCATTTCCAAAGAAAAAAACTATGATGCTCGCCCAAATATTAACTTCCATCTGATGTCAATATAGACAGTCAATAAAAAATGTTAAGAAAGAAGTAGTCCGACAGCAATAAATAAATTGACTTTCCTAGTTCGAAGTAATCCATTTTATGACTACCTCTAACAAAAATGAATACATTTTTTTTGTGTTTAATGGAATCTTTGTGGCTACGGGAAAAGTTGGAGAAGCATCAGTGATCCATCCAGGATGGCTTTAGATTCCAACGCAGAAAGACCAATTAGATTACAGTAGGTAAGGGTTCAAGGTCTCTGCAGGGGCAGCTTCAACTCAAAGATGGACAACATCAGAGGCTATGAACTGATGCAGTCATTCTGATATGCCTTAATGCATTGAGGCCTGGACACCAAACTACCTGTGATGCAACTGTTGAGGTTTAAGAGACGTGTATGGTGGACCTTGCTAGTTTATAATAGTTTCTCTCAGACTGGAAAATGTGAGAACGTTCTCAAATCATAATAAAAGTAAACCAGTTCTACATTCTTGGTCACACTTACAGCTCACGGTGAGAGTGTAGGCGCGGCTGGAAGAGTTACTGACAGCATTGGACACCCTGCAGGTGAAGTTGGTACCGGTGTCAGACCTGGTGCAGGGGGACAAGGTGAGGATCTGGCTGTTATTGGTGAGAATAATTCTTCCTTTGCCAGACACAATTTTATCCTCTTGATACCACTGATAGGTGACTTCTGTGCCTGATGCATTGCAGAACAGAACCAGTGACCCGTTCTCTTTGGGGGCTTGGGTCACAGCATAGATAAAAGGGACAGAAACTCTCTCTGCGGAGGGGAAGAAGTTACACAGGTGAATTACATGGGTT
Organism: Triturus cristatus; assembly: GCF_964204655.1. Classification (NCBI taxonomy): domain Eukaryota; kingdom Metazoa; phylum Chordata; class Amphibia; order Caudata; family Salamandridae; genus Triturus; species Triturus cristatus. The sequence continues at coordinate 33,309,893 of NC_140590.1, read as the reverse complement.
TAAAAATAACACATTTTTAACAAAGGTTCTCTCCTTTAATATTGTACAAGAGATCATTCATTCTGTGAAGCCATCCTCACGGGTTCTAAAACATCCTAGCACGAGATCATAAGAGCTAATCAAATAGTGGCCACATTGACCGTGCTTGCTCCAGAAGACCTTCAAAATGCCTCTAACATAGTGCATATGCTTGTCACTCAGCATTACTACAATGGCCATCCGCACACCTGTCGTCTCTAAAGTTAACTACAGCAAGACCCTACTAATGTCCAAACTGGAGCCCCTCCAGGGCATCCACTACACTTTTGTTTGGATCATTTACCACATGGATGTCTATTCAAGACCACCACCATCATCACCTCAGCAGCTTGATTTCATATCTTCCTTGATTTCCAACGTAAAGATGGAAGCACCACACATGAAAGGAAAAATACGGATATCGCAGAAACATTCCCTGTTAGCACACTACTACACACATTTAACTGCAAATTTGCTTAAAAGGAGCTATTCTGAGAATGACCCCAATGAACGGTCATTGAGAAAATTGACAAATAAATCCAGAATGACTAGAGTATCATAAAAAAACAATGCTGGGTATATAGATTATGTACCCATCTGAAGGGACTTAATGATGACATAGCATAGACTTAGTTAAACACCTTCCACTAATATTAGAACATCTTGAAACACCTTAGACATAGATTTTGACCGAACACAGTATATAATGTACTTTCTTGTTGACATAGGGTTTCCATTATCACTGCTATCATCATCCACACCAGACATCCACACACAGGCACTTAAAGTGTGTATCACGTGTCCACAAGGAAAATATTCCACCATGTTTAGTTTGCCCTCAGTTTATTAACTACCCAGGTCATGTGTTCAATCTAAGAAGCCTTTCCTTCGACGTTTTAGTTGGTGCTGTTCAGATTGATCTGGGCAGTTAATAAACTAAGGGAAAACCAAACACTGCCTGGTAAATGTGTGGCGTGAGGGAAATGATAGAAGAATTATTATTGGTAATAAAAAAGGCTGTCTCAATGACTGAATTGATTGGGAGAATTATATAGTTTTGGATTACCCCTTCAAATTCCTGCATTACGTGAGATCCTATTACCTCAATCATGATAGATGTTTGCAATAATAGTTTTCTGAGAAGAATATAAAATTGTTACTTCTTGAAGAAGGAGGTTTTCAAGAAATAATTTTGGCCACCGAAGCGAGTTGTTGAATAAAACAGTGACATAATTCACTAGCACTGAACAATTGTATATGATTCATGATTGAACAATGACATAATTGTTGGATATGTACAATTTTTAAAGCTGAATATATGAGCTTTTTAAAAAATATTTCTTTCTATAGTACATGTTGTCGGTTTTATGTGATTTGTTTTATCATGTCAAAAGGCATAGGTAGAAGATTCTTATGATAATAATAAATATTTAGTTAATATTTTTATGATTTTATGTGGTTGTGTTCATAGTCTGTCCAGAATTTATAGCTCTGCTGGTGTGGATAAGGAGAATGAATAGAATGCAAGAGTATAGTGGTGAATGGATAAGGCATGTGATTAAATACATTTCCTTTAACCCAGGGCAAAAACTCTTTGACTTTGGTTTCCTTGTCCCCTTGGTTTCTGAGAGTTTACTCTTATTCATGACCCGTAGCTGCCTTATTTCATTTACTCGCATGTAATTGTGTATTCCCTTCACTAACCACTCCCACAATGGTCTAGCCACTCCTATGCCAACACTCCACTGGTAGTGACACACTATTCTCTGAACTATAAAGTCTGTACATCAGAAGAATATGAAATGATTTCTCCACTTTTTGACACATGATCATAGGCCATACATGGATATCTTGAAGCCTTTGATTCATGTCAATACTAGTGCACTTGTTTCATTTCATCCACGGCAGTCCTCGGACTGTCATTTGAGAACAGCCTCATATGTACATCCACACAACCTATTCACTTTGGCAATTATCTAAGAAATCCAATTTTTCTTACAAAACAGAGCACATTTTGGGTATGGATGCATTGATTGAATAGAATGAAAAAGTAAAAAGAATTTCTAGCGCACTACAACTACCCCAGACTAGAGCGTCCCGGTGCTAACTGACTACAGTCTAAGCATAAAACATGAAATCAAATTTAAACTAAAAAGTCAAGTTTTCAGTTTGTTTATGGAAGCAGTTTTCTGAGGAAGTCAGACAAAGATCCTCAGGTATGGCGTTCCAAAATTAAATGCACAAGTAAGAAAATAAATTACTTCCTAACCAATATTCCTTTTAATATTTTTTTCCTTTGAGCGGCAATGAAGGTCCTCTCTGCACTACAGCCAAGGCCATGTGTGCCTGCACCTCCCTCATGTTCTTCTTGTTGCTTGCCCACCTGCCCTTCTCCCACTTTGTGTGTGTGTAATTTTACATATATCTGAAAACAAAGAATGATAATGCCGTGTTCTGGCCAGAATTACAGTTTTTTGTCGGCTGATCGAATGCTTCTCTCCTTCTGGGCAGGCGAAATGCGTCCGATCAGCCGACAATAAACTGTTATCCTGGCCAGAACACGGCGTCGTCACTCCTTGTTTTGGAGGCATTTTGGGAAATTGATCGGACCTGGCTTGGTTGGTCCTTTACTGACGACGCGCCCCCTGATCTGGAGCCGCGACGAGTAAAAACAAGCAACGAGTCATATATATATATGGGCATCAATTTCTGTCCCACCCAATCAATGGATCTAGCCCAGACAAGAATTGACATCTATAAGTATATCAGAAAAATAAAGCTTGCAAAAGCGTTTGCAGAAAATCAAGAAATGCGGACACACACTAGAACTATCTCACAACCAGTGTCAACTTTATCAGCTAAAGACTCAGAAGACTTTTTAATGTTGCTAAACGTTAATGTGGAAAATGACCAAGAAAATATCCCTCTACAATCAGCATGTTCACAAATGGGTGGTGGCCTAAGTGGCAAAAGATCAAACTTCAAATTTTACCTCCAATTGGTACCAGGAAACAAAGTAGATTAATTTCAGGAGGCGGTAATCCAAGACATATACAAAATGAAAAAAACAAGTATATGGATAACCTAACAAAATCAGAGAGAGAGGCACTTGAAAATCTAACACAGGACAATGATATTAAAATCAAAATCGTAGCTATGGTGGAAATGTGGTTATCTGGGACCGCTCCGCCTATGTGACGGAAGCACATCGTCAATTAAGAGATCTGGAGTATTATGAAAGATTTAAAACAAATCCAACAATGGTTAAAAAGAGCCTTGAATAAAAAACTCCAGGTGTGGTTATCACAGAATCTCATTGATGAAGAAGAAAGAAAATATCTAACTGTGGATTTCCCTAAAACAGCCACCATTTATTTCCTGCCTAAACTACATAAAGACTCTAAAAAATCTCCAGGCCGCCCAATCCTGTCAGCTAAGGACTCCCTGTTGGAACCAATGGCTAACTATATTGATCACTTCTTAATGCCTTTTGTTGCCAGATTAGATTCGTATATAAAGGATAACACCGATGTGCTAAGGAAACTACAAAATACACCTTGGCAAGAGACATACAAACTCATCACAATGGACGTTACATCCTTATATACGAACAAAGAGAATGAGACAGGACTCAAAGCTTGTAACTTTTTCCTTCAAGAAAGAAACATCCATTAAAGCCATCATAACACCATGCTATTAGGAATGATTTTAATGTGCCTTATGCAAAATATTTTTGTTCCTCCTGGACCTCTCCGCGGCGTTCGACACGGTCTGCCACCGCACCCTAGTGCAGCGCCTCAATAACATTGGTATCCAGGAGAAGGCACTGGAATGGATCATCTCCTTCCTCGCCGGAAGAACACAGAGAGTCCGCCTACCCCCGTTCAGATCCGAGGCCACCGAAGTCATCTGCGGCGTACCACAAGGATCATCACTCAGCCCCACCCTCTTCAACGTCTACATGAGCCCCCTCGCAGCCATCGCACGCCAACACAATCTCAACATCATCTCCTACGCCGACGACACCCAGCTGATCCTCTCCCTCACCAACGACCCCGCCACCGCCAGAACCAACCTACACGAAGGGATGAAAGACGTAGCCGAGTGGATGACGAACAGCCGCCTGAAACTGAACTCAGATAAGACGGAAGTCCTCATCCTGGGATCATCACCCTCCGCCTTGGACGACTCCTGGTGGCCCCCTGCCCTTGGCAGTGCACCCAAACCAACAGACCATGCACGCAACCTGGGCTTCGTCCTGGACTCCTCCCTCTCCATGACCAGACAAGTCAACGCCGTCTCTGCATCATGCTTCAACATCCTACGCATGCTACGTGAGATCTTCCGGTGGATCCCCACCGAAACCAGGAAGACGGTCACCCAGGCCCTCGTCACCAGCCGACTGGACTACGGCAACTCCCTCTACGCCGGAACCACAGCCAAACTCCAGAAACGACTCCAGCGCATCCAGAACGCCTCAGCACGCCTCATCCTGGACATTCCCCGACACAGCCACATCTCCGTACACCTGAGAAACCTGCACTGGCTCCCCGTCAGCAAGAGAATCACGTTCCAACTCCTCACCCACGCACACAAAGCTCTCCACAACCAAGGTCCAAGATACTTCAACAACCGCGTGACCTTCTACACTCCCATCCGCCAGCTTCGATCAACCAGCCACGCCCTCGCCGCCGTCCCCCGCATCAGAAGAGCCACAACAGGAGGAAGATCCTTCTCCTACCTGGCTGCCAAGACGTGGAACTCCCTCCCCATCCACCTCCGCCTGACCCAAGACCACCTCTCCTTCAGGAAGCAACTCAAGACCTGGCTGTTCGAGCAGTAGCGGACCCCCCTCCCCCAAGCGCCTTGAGACCCTCCGGGTGAGTAGCGCGCTATACAAATGCTTGATTGATTGATTGATTGATTGATTTTTGGTGAGGAACTATATCGCCAAAACAAAGGGACTGCGAAGGGGTTTTCCTTCAGCCCCAGCTACGCCTGCCTAGTGATGGGGTGGTGGGAAAAAGAGGTCGCATGGCATACTAAGAATGATAAATTTGTGGATACAACTATAATGTGGATTCAGTTTATAGATGACCTCCTAATCATCTGGGATGGCACAGAGTCAGACTTCCAGGAATATTTTGAAATCCTAAATAACAGCACTGGTAATTTGAAATTCACCTATAATATCAGTAGTGAGAGGGTGATTTTCATGGACACTGAAATTTATATAAAAAACAAACAAATTCATACGACCATACACCGAAAACTGACAGCGATCAATGCCACATTACAAGCAACAAGTTTACACCAACTATCAGTAATCTCCAGCATACCATACGGCGAATTCCTAAGAATTAGAAGAATCTGGACAGAGACCGAAGAGTGGCAAAGACACAGCACAGGAAGTGCGAAAAGATTTGAGGAAAGGCAGTATAATAAAGGTATCATAAAGAGATGCTTAAAGAAATCAAATGAAAAATCAAGGGAAGAATGCTTGATTCCAAAACAACAAAATGTGACACAAGGACCAGAACCTATACGGTTAATAATGGATTTCTCTAAAGAATCAAAAGAAATAACATTCATTTTTCGAAAAAATTGGAAAATTCTGCAAATGGATAATACTGTTGGAAGACTGGTAGGCAAACATCCGAATGTCACATATCGAAGAGCAAGTAACCTGAAAAATCGACTCCTTAATAGCTACTACAGAGGAATAAATCCCAAAAACAACCAGTGCCTTAAAACTCAAGGTTTCGTAAAGTGCCAAATATTGTAAGGCATGTCAGATCACCAAACCAACCACAGAAATCAGATTAGCTAATAACAAAACATGGAAAATCAAAAATCTGATAACTTGCAAAAGCCAATTTACGGAGTATGTAATTGAATGTCCATGCCTGCTCAAATATGAAGGTAGAACAATATGCAGACTCAAAAAGAGAATATTGGAACATGTATGGGCCACGATAAACAAGGATAAAATTAATGCAGTGGCCAAACATATGGAGCAGCATCATGGAAGTGATTGGAAAGCTTTGAATATGGAATAGAAACTGTGCCGCAAAACATTTGTGGCGGAAACAGGGAAAATATATTGCGGCAAAAAGAATCACGCCATATTCTGAACTTAAGAACACTCACACCCAATGGGTTGAATCAGAGCAAGGAGCTTTATATCCATTTATAAAGCAATTTAAAATTCTTCATATTAAGATATAAATTTAAAATATCTGCAAAGTAATAACTTCTCGATAACTTAAACATATTGATAAGAGAGAAATAACAAATGTAAATTTCCAAAGAAATAGAATACTATCACTACATTTACAGAAACATCTAAAGGATCCTGAAGTCTCAATGAAAGAGATATATAATACAAAAAACCTAGACCCACTGGATGGACTTAAGATCAAGAAAACATAGGAGTAAAAATAAAAACTGAACAAAATTAAAATAGGAAAATATGTTGAACTTTGAGATCAACGGACCTTGAAAGAGAGACAAAATCTTTGAGTGTTAGTAATTCACTATCACTGTTTGTTAAAAATGTAATTTACACATGCGCACTTAAAAATCAAGGAATGATTCATGTGGACTACATCTCCCACAACTCTAAGGGGCCGAGACTAAAACGAAACAGGAAATGACATCACAAACTTTAAGTATTAGTACTGGTTTTGTTAACAGCCACCTATGATCGTGACCAAGTTCTGATGCTTAGACCGAAACGCGTAGATCAGCTGCCTTTACCCTTTGAGGAAAGGATTTGTGATATATATATATATATATACATGGCTGTAGAGGTCCTGGAGCAATAAACAATTTTCCTGCACAACGCAGTGGTCCGTGCCCGTTTTTCTACAAGAAGGTGTGTGCGAAATGAATATATATATATATATATAAATATATATATTTCATACAGCCTCTCCCCATGGGAAAGATTGAGCCGCACACATTGCGGTAGTTTTCAGGATTTATTTACAGCAGTTTCACAAGCTCCGGTAGTCCTAATGCATTTCAGCCAACCTTTGGCCTTCTTCAGAGGAGGAGCTTCAGGCATCTGGGGGCTGTACACGCAGAAACCAGGTAATTGCCTATTTTATATCATAGTGATTTCCCTCTAGTGGGCGCCGCGGTGGATTGCTGAAATGCTGATTTCCAACTTCCACACGGGCGATGAAAAAGACAGCACAAACTCCTCTTTTTGGAATGGCGAGATTCTTTATTGCTCACATTGTAGTCATTACGCGTTTCGACTGACACAGCAGCCTTGATCACATGAGGAAATGCGTTTGCCATTGTTTTTTAAATACCACCTACTAGTGTCACGTGATCCCTATAAACATAGAAGACATACTATGTGTATACTCCACCTAATGTGTAAAATATTGCTAAAATTATTGCATTAAAATATTATTTGATACAATAATTAAAAGCTGACAATTCTAAAATTGAATAATAGAATATTATGACCAATAAATTATAAATAAGAGATATAAATCACATTTCGTTCTTGAGAGATATTTTTCTAACACAGCGTGAATGCACCGTTTATGCAGTATCTCTATTGACAAAGGAATATTTCAAATGGTCAACATAAATCAAGCACTGTGTAGAGAGCGTGATTTCTTAAATAGGCATATATGTTGTCGGAGAGTTATACTTGCTGCTGATATAAAGTGAGATCATAACAATTGTGTGTATGGTCTTGGGAAACGAACCATAGATATATCGGCATACTAATATGCCTATATCTCAAATACTTAGCTTAAATGCAATGGCATAATGTGGTCAACATTACTGCTCATAGTTGATTCTTATATCCCCAATGCAAGAAAATACTCAAAACAACACCTATAAAGAAAACACTGCAAAACTATTTGTAATGGAATCGTGCCCAATATATAGAATGCTTCAGTACTGTAAGGCTCTAATTGTTGACTATGTATCTCTAAATTACTATGACATTATATTCATTTTGGATTTAATGAATTGCAGCCCTATATGTTGTGCAAATGACGTTTAGAGAAACCTACTCTCAAGTCTAAAGTGCTAATAATGTGCTGAATAAATACCAGTATTATAAAAGATAAAGTTAATATATACCTAAAAAACACTTCTAGAAAATACATTTCTAAGTTTCATTTTTATTTTTTGATATAAAAGAATTTTATATAAAAACAATCTGTGTGATCATAAGATGGTAATTAAACAGGGTGATACATAAAAGACTGAGGCCTACTCGTTTAAAAAAACTACCAATTAAGATGGATATGTGTCTTGATAGTTCATCTGGTTATAATGATAACATATGTTGTACCAAATAACGATGGGGACATAATCATCAGAAATTTTACAGATAATAATGCAGGTCTTCTGTGGTATTGAGACTGAACCTTTCCAGGGAATCTGATGTGCATTTATTAAATTCTTCCTCAGTGCTACATATCCTTTTCAATCTCAAAAGTTCGCCATATGGGATACTTGCAATCAGATGTTTAGGATGTGAACTGGTGGCATGTAATGTGGAGTTGCCTGATGTGGATTTCCTATGTAGAGATGTGTGTAATTTATTGTTGGCTACATAAACAGTAGTATCCAGAAAGTCGACATTTGCTTTGCTTATACATGATGTGAATCGCAGATTCATTGCATTGGTATTGATGTCCGATATAAACATTTCTGCACTCTGAATACTACCTTTCCAAATTATAAAAACATCTATACAACGAAACCAATTCATAACATGCGTGTCTACAGTGTCTTTGTATGTCCCTCTGAGAGCCTGCTCCTCCCAGCACCCCACGTGTAAACACGCATAGCTGGGAGAGAAGCAGGCTCCCATCGCAACACCTCTGGATTGTCTATATGTCTGGTTATTAAACATGAAAAAATTATTAAAAAGACACCATTCAATCATCTCCATCAACTTGATATTGTGGTTATAGCAGTTTAGAGGTCTGGTCTCTAGATAATGTTTAACTGCAGCCAATCCTTTTTGATGCTCAATGCTTGTATAGAGTGATTCTATATCAAGAGTAATTAATACACATTCATCATTCCAAAAAGCTAATTCCAATTTGTTGAGAAAGTCCCCCGTGTCTTTGACACAAGTAGGAAGCATCTGCATGTGATTCTGTAGAAAGTAATCCACATAGCGACTCATATTTTCACACGTGCCACCTATTGCCGAAATAATAGGTCTCCCCGGTACTGGTTCAGTTTTCTTATGTATATTTTGAATAAGATACAGAATATGAATTATAGGGAATTCTTTTTACAAAAATCGATGTTCTTGCTTGGAAACAAGACCGTCGCGTTTGTATCCCATCAGTAGTTTCTTGAGTGCATCTTTGGCTTTATTATACTCCCCTATAGATGATTTTACATAGCATGTTGTGTCGCTTAATTGTCAAAATGCTTCCTTCATATAATCATTGCGCGGCCATATCACTAAGTTGCCTCCTTTGTCTGATTTGTTAATTATGATTTCCTGATTGTTTTTTAACTTAGCAATCAAATTGTTGTATTCTTTCTCACGGAATTTCATTTTTTTCTTTTTCTTTGCATGATTGACCTTGTAATGTACGTTTTTCAGATCCTCAGTTGTTCTTTCGTGAAAAATATCGATTGCGTCCTTGGGCATCATTGGACAAAAGGTAGATTTGTTCTTAAAAGGACTTTAGCCTGGGCATGATTCAATTAGGTTGAATGTATTAATTCTTTTTTCCGTCAAATTGAGCGTCAAATTATTGTCACAATCATCAGAAATGTTGCCATTAAGTTCATGCATTGTAAGGAGCATCTGATGCTTGAAGATTTATTTCCAGACCATCATTAGTTAGGGCTTCATTGTTTTTGTCTATTTGTGGTTCATTGTTGTTTCCTTTAATAGTGAAGAATTTTTTCAACTTGAGCTTTCGAATGTAGGAGAAGATGTCAACTCTTGTTTTGCTGTAACTGAAGCTGCTTTCCAGGCAAAAGAAACTCCTAGCGCCAAAAGTTGTTTTTCTGCTTTACTCAGGGTCACATTTGATAAGTTTACAATGGTGTTGTCTAACGTCTGCGCCACTGACCTCTTTTCGATATATATATATATATATATATCCACACAACAGGTTACCCATAATGAGGATGCCACCACAGAGGACACACTTCTGCCAACGAGGGTTCCAATAGACACAGCCTGCCACTGTCCATCATAGTACGCGGCTCAATGCGTTTTGGGTTTCCCCTTGCTCACGAGCCTCAAAAAGTGCAAAAACACGTCAACTATTGATTTGGAACACCTGCTTTATTTAAATAATCCCCGCCCTGATGGGTGTCTCTTAGCGCCTCACTCGGCATATGCGTGATAATGCAGTCTGGCAATAGCAGTCCAATCATTACATATTACCCCAGTGGGTGGGGCCAGTGTTCAAAATCTCACAGTTCAAAATCCACAGTGGGTTGATGTAAAAGTTGAAACCACATCTGTAGGAATAAGTAACCCCTACGTTTTAGAAACCTCTGCTCCACCCTGGCACACAGTTGTCTGGTGCCTGGATCCACAACCATGCGACGGGCCATCCTCACGACCGGGTAGGGCTGCTACAAATCCAAGTAGGTCATGTGCAGTGTGTGTGTATAGTACATTGCATGCTGGGACATTGAGTCCCTGTTGGAGATCTTTATTATTCACAGTGAGTTCTGTGCACTGCTAAAATTAAAGAGCATTGTTCTCCCTCTAGTGGGCTCTAAAATGACATGCTGGTGCTTAATTTTCCTCAGTTGCTTCCCTGACCGTGGCTTCAGTAAAGTTACATGCGCCACACAGCCTCTCCTTACAGTCCTGAAAACGGTGCATCCTTTCACGGCAGGGCAGCTGTGTCATCAATTTTGTTGTACAATTTGCCCTAAAGCTTCAAAGGATCCATTCAAAGCAGCTGAAGCACAGGCTTTATTGTTTGGAAAAAAACAGCATCTTCATTTCAGATAACAGTTCATGCCGGCGCGTTTCAATGACACAGCCTCTTACATCATGAGCAGCTCTAGCATCACACAGATGTCTCCAATCAATGAATTTAAATGCATGCTGGACCCCCAGTAGGTAATGCCCAGTGCGTGTGTATAGTACATTGCATGCTGGGACATTGAGTCCTTGTTGGAGATCTTTATTACTCACAGTGAGTTCCGTGCGCGGCTAAAATTAAAGAGCATTGTTCTCACTTCGGTCAGCGCAGCAACTGAGGAAAATTAAGAACCAGCATGCCATTTTAGAGCCCACTAGAGGGAAAACAGCATGCATTTAAATTCATTGATTGGAGCCATTTGTGTGATGCTAGAGCTGCTCATGAGGTAAGAGGCTGTGTCATTGAAACACGCCGGCATGTCTGCACCTCTCTTGTTTCTTTCTACACCTTTCTTCCTCTTTCTGTACATGTCCTACATATGTTAGAAATTAGCACTTAAAAAACCTTCAAAATTCACTGAAAAACGCACAGGTTTTAGGGACATTATAGTTAGACTGACATTTCACTCGTACAATACCAGAGAAATTTGGTCGTTATAGTTAGTTGAGCTAACTATACCTTGCGCCCCCGCAATGCACTGCTAATGACGTCACATATTACCTCACTCATGACATGGTCAGTGACATCACTGATGTCACTGATGACCTCTCAAATGACATCACTGATGACATCATCCACTTAATATCTGATGCACCTCCTCACACCCTAATATAACCTTTCATACACCTACTCAAAAATGTACCATTGAGACATCCATTCACTCACCAACACAGCTATACACACAATCACCCACCCAGACAGCCCCTCAATGACGCACTCATGAACCCATACACACAATGAATCACCCCACAACTGTGCAGGGAGTCACAACACAGACACTGAGGCACCCATACAGGTGCTCAGACAACCAATCATTAACCCATATAAACAGTCACCAACCCATGCAGCCACTTACATACCAACTGACAGACTGATACAGACATGGTGTATTGAAGAATGAGTGGGTATATGAGTGTCTGAATGGATGATTTAGTGGGTGCAAGACTGACTGTATAAGTGAGTGAATAAATGTGTCCTAGTGAATGCATGGGTGAATGACTAATCTGTGTGAATGTCTGTATCAGTCGGTCCGAAGGTGGGTAAGTGACTGCATGGGTTGGTGAGTAGTAGGGGTGAGTGGAATTTATATAGTCACTCTACGCAAAGCTCTGCGAAATGGTAAAAAATCTCCGCGAGCACGCAAAATTTCCGCGAACACGCGGAATTGCTTGTTCTGCCCATTTGCGATGTTTTTTTCCTGTTCGCGAACGCTGTTTGCATGCTCAGGGAGAAATATCTTGCGAACACCCATTTTGAAATCGCGAACAAGCAAAAAATTCCATGTTCTCTGCGGAAAGTGAAATTACCCAAATTCCAAAAACTCCGCGAGTGGAAAGGAATTTACCACCCAGGCCTAGTGAATAGCTAATTGAGTATCTATATGGGTTAATATTTTGTTGTCTGAGTACCTGTATGGGTACCTGAGTATCTGCGTGGGAGGGTGAGGGTGTGTGTGACTCCCTGCATGGATGTTTGAGTGGGTGATTCACCGGGTGTATGGGTTCATGAGTGTATATGCAAGGGGCTGTATAGGTGAGTGAGTGTGCGTATGGCTGAGTTGTTGAGTGAATGGATGTCTCAGTGGTAAATGTGTGAGTAACTACTTTTGTGAAAGGCAGTATATGTGAGTGTTGGAGTATATAAGTGACTATATGTGAGAGTGAGTGATTTTGAAAGTGCCTGCATGGATGAGTGTGTACTTGTGTCTGATTGCAGAAGAGAGTAAGTATGTGTTACTATCTGAATAAGTGAGGTGGTGTGTGTATAACTGTATAGGTGAGTAAATTGCAGTGTGATTAATTCTTTGGGTGACTGACTAGGTATATGAGTAACTCTATGGGTGTGTGGCAGTGTATGAGAGTCTTTATCGGTGTATGAGTGCACATATCAGTGGCTGTATTGATGAGTGACTGCATGTATGAGTAACTGTAGGGGTGAGTGAGTTGATGTGTGTGTAGACCTATGAATCAGTGAATGGGTATGTACTAAGTGGTATTGGTGTGTCTATGGTTTAAAAAATGGTAGTCTGTATTTTAGAGTGGGAGTAAGAAAGGTTATATTAGGATGTGAGGAGGTGCATCAGATATTAAGTGGATGATGTCATCAGTGATGTCATTTGAGATGTCATCAGTGATGTCACTGACCATGTCATGAGTGATGAAATATGTAACGTCATCAGCAGTTCATTGCGGGGGCACGAGTTATAATTAGCTCAGCTAACTATACTGGCTGAATTTCTCTGGTTTTGTATGAGTGAAATGTTAGGTTAACTTTAACTGCCCTGAAATCTGTGTTTTTTTCAGTGAATATCTAAGGTTTTAAAAATTCTTATTCCTAACTATAACTAGGGGTGGGCGGAATTTGCGAAATTCACTTTCACAAATTACCGCAAAAATTTTGATCTCCGCAAACACGCGGAAATATCGCGAAGATGCAGAAGTTTTTTTCTCGCCCATTCGCGGTATTTTCTGCGTGGTCGTGGCTCGCCAACTTACCCATGCGGTTGCTCGCGGGCACGGCCATCTTGTTTTCACTTGTTTCGCGGTGCATGATCGCGAGAAGAAAGACGTGATCGTGCGACGCATGACGTTACTGCGGGCGCGTACTGTCGCGAGACAGCGCAAATGGCTACCAACAATCCAACATCTCGTGGAGAACGCGACCGGATCGGGAAAACTTGTCAGCGAACACTGGGATTCAGGTAAGGCGATCGCGCGCGAGAATGTATTATTTTACAGCGCGAGCAAGAAACAAATTATCGCTAAGCTGCGGAATGCAGAAATTTTGACATTTTCGCGCTTTCCGCGGAACGCGAAAATGCCAAATTATCGCAATTTCCGCGACCGGAACGGAATTTGGGCCCAGGCCTAACTATAACGTCCCTGAAACCTTTGTTTTTTTCTGTGAATTTCTAAGGTTTTTTAAATGTGAATTTCTAAGGTTTTATAAATGTGAATTTCTAAGGTTTTATAAATGCTAATTTCTAACTATGCCTAAATAGGTAGAACATGTCCAGAAAAAGGGAAGAAAGATACAGAAAGAAGCAAGAGAAGTGCAGAAAGAAAGAAGAGAGGTAAAGAAAGAGGAAGAAAGGTGCAGAAAGAGGCAAGAAAAATGCAGAAAGAGGCAACAGAAGTCCTGAAAGAGGAAGAAAGGTGGAGAAAAAAGCAAGAGAAGTGCAGAAAGAACCAACAGAGGCGCAAAAAGAGGCTTACATTGATTGCACCTTTCCACAGACTCATACAAAGTAGCCTAATCACTAACCCTTCTCCCAAGAGGTCTTAACCCTCACTTTTCTTTTGAAGGTTCCCTATTCATCGACTACTCAGAATGTTAGGCCTGCCAAATGTAAAACAGCAAACCTAACCATATCACTGTTGTAAGTCTGACCAAGTTTGTGAAGGTTTGCACACGTGTGTCTCTGCTTTTACGTAGTGACATGTTACATCAAAATAAATATACAAATACTTGAATACCTGTGTTTCAAACTGCATTTTGTACAAAACGGTGTATGAATTTCATTTTGCTCATAATACAGGGCACATGGGTATTCAATAGTATATTTGAGGGGCTCTATAACACTTATATAAATAAAACATTTCTGCCTGTGCAACTGAGTGACAGAGCAGAAGTAAGAAGATTTGACCACCTATAAGAGAAGCTACCCGCTTTTTATGATACCATCTTCAGATGCATAACACATGTGAGAATGCATGTACAAGTAGACATATACCTCAGTCATGAGAGCACGCAGACAGTTTAATTTGACAGCTTGCACTTCCTTTTTGAGTACAGAAAGAGGCGAGAGAAGTACAGAAAAAAGCAAGAGAAGTGCAGAAACAGGCAGAAAAGGTACAGAAAGAGGGAACAGGAGTGCAGACACATAGGCAAGAGAGGTGTAGAAAGAGGGAAAGGGGTGTAGAGAGAGGCAAGAGGGTGCAGAAATGTATAAGAGATTTACAAAAAGAAACCGGAGCAGTGCAGAAAGTACCAACAGAGGTGCATAAAGAGGCAAGAGGGGTGCAAAAAGAGACAAGAGAAGTGCAGAAAGAGACCAGAGAAATGCAGAAAGAATCAACAGAGGTGCAAAAGGAGGCAAGAGAACTGCAGAAAGAGGCAAGAGAGTTGTAGAAACATGCAAGAGATGTTCAGAAAGAGGGAATAGGGGTGCAGAAAGAGGCGAGAGATGAGCAGAAAGAGGGAAGAGAGGTGTAGAAACAGACAAGAGACGTGGAGAAAGAGGGAAGAGGGGTGCAAAAAGAGGTAAGAAGGGTCCAGCAATAGGCAAGAGGGGTACAAAAAGAAGCAACAGAGGTGCAGAAAGAGGCAAGAGATGCCGAAAGAGAGAAGAGGGGTTCAGAAAGCAGCAAGAGGAGTACAGAAAGAAGCAACAGAGCTACAGAAAGAGGCAAGAGGTGCAGAAACAGATAAGAGAAATGCTGAAAGAAGCAACAAAGGTGCAGAAAAAAGCAGGAGAAGTGCAGAAAGAGGCAAGTGAGGTATAGAAAAAGGTACAGAAAGAGGCAAGAGAGGTGCAGAAAAAGGAAACAGGAGTGCAGAAAGAGACAAGAGAGGTGCAGAAAGAGGGAAGAGAAGTGCAGAAAGAAGCAAGAGAGGTGCAGAAAGAGGGAAGAGAAGTGCAGAAAGAAGCAAGAGAGGTACAGAAAGAAGCAATAGAAGTACAGAAAGAGGGAAAGGGGATACAAAACAAGGCAAGAGGGGTACAGAAATTTACAAGAGAGGTGCAGAAAGAGGGAACAGGGGTGCAGAAAGAAGCAAGAGAGGTGTAGAACAAAGCAAGATAAGTACAGAAACAAGCAACAGAGGTACAGAAAGAGGAAACAGAAGTGCAGAAAGTGGCAAGGGGGTATAGAAATTTGCAAGAGGTATAGAAATAAGCAAGGGGGTGCAGAAAGAAGCAAGAGAAGTGCAGAAAGAAGCAACAGAGGTGCAAAATGAGGCAAGAGGGGTACGGATAGAGGCAAGAGAGTTGCAGAAACAGGCAGGAGAGGTGCAGAAAGAGGCAAGAGGTGCAGAAAGAGGGAATAGGAGTGTAGAAAGAGGCAAGAGAGATGCAGAAACAGGCAAGAGAAATGCAGAAAGAGGCAAGAGAAGTGCAGAAAGAGGCAAGAGGTGTGCAGAAAGAGGGAACAGGGGTGCAGAAAGAGGCAAGAGAGGTGCAGAAAAAGGGAAGAGAGGTGTAGTAACAGGCAAGAGAGGTACAGAAAGAGGGAACAGGTGTGCCGAAAGAGGCCAGAGAGGTGCAGAAAGAGGGAATAGGGATACAGAAAGAGGCAAGAGGAGTGCAGAAAGAGGAAAGAGGGGTATAGAAAGAACCAACAGAGGTGCAAAAAGAGGCAAGAAAGAGAGGTGCAGAAACAGGGAAGAGAAGTGCAGGAAGAGGCAAGAGAAGTGCTGAAGGAAGCAACAGAGGTGCAGAAGTAGGCAAGAGAACTGCAGAAAGAGGCAAGAGAGTTGCAGAAATGGGCAGGAGATGTGCAGAAAGAGGGAACAAGGATGCAGAAAGAGGCAAGAGAGGTGGAGAAAGAGGGAAGAGAGGTGTAGCAACAGGCAAGAGAGGTACAGAAAGACGGAACAGGGATGCAGAAAGAGGCAAGAGAGGTGCAGAAAGAGGGAATAGGGGTACAGAAAGAGGAAAGAGGAGTGCAGAAAGAGGCAAGAGGGGTAGAGAAAGAACCAACAGAGGTGCAGAAAGAGGCAATAGAGGTGGAGAAACAGGCAAGAGAAGTGCAGAAAGAAGCAAGAGAAGTGCTGAAAGAAGCAACAGAGGTGCAGAAAGAGGCAAGAGAATTGAGGAAAGAGACCAGAGAGTTGCAGAAACAAACAAAAGAGGTGCAGAGAAAAGCAAGAGAAGTGCAGAAAGAGGCCAGTGAGATGCAGACAAAGGAAGAAAGGTGCAGAAAGAAGCAAGAGAAATGCAGAAATAGGCAAGAGAGGCACAGAAAGAAGCAAGAGTGGTTTGCACACCATTATTACCAATTTAACACCCACATTTAGCAATAAGCAACACGTTACCATTCTATGTTTGCAATGGGCCTTCCACCCCGCTGTAACACTTGTCACTGCATTTTTGGTAATGTTTGAGCTGTTTGAACTAGAAACAATGTTTTTTTGTTCAAATCTGCAGATTATGCAGCAGATGATGGATTATGTGGCGAATGCGGAAAATGTATAATTGTGCGAACATTGGTTCAGCCAAACAGTCACATAATTCCAGTGGCCCTGCTCATACCTCTGACTAGGTCCAGAAGTGCTCCTTAGTGGGTCCTTCTTTTTTGTCTCATTGAGTTTATAGTTTAGTTTATATGGAAAGGAAGAAGACAAAACCTGAGGTAACCACTCCACAACATAGACTACCATACCACATAATTTCTATCCATAACACATAATCCCACTCTACACAATTCCTACACACTAAATGCCACATATTTTCTATTCACATAATTTCACTGCACAACATACCACCTAATTTCACTACACACAACGTAAATCCACTTCACTCGAAAAACCATTAGTAAAAGACTTACATTTACAATGCCAACAGTTCTAACTCTCGCAAATCTGTAACCTATTACAACTAGTAGTCGTGTTTGCAGAGTGGTGGAGCAAGGTGGCTGGGCCTCCGACCAGCACTCAGGAATTCTGCTGCATAGGACTTACAGGAGCTACCAGGAGGGCTTTTTGGCCCCCAAAGTCCCTCAGGAGTAAGGTGGACTTCATCCCCCAACCAGTAGTGCGCCAGGAGGCACGTTTGCCTAGTGATAGAGAAAGGGAAGCGTGGCTTCTGAAGACCTCCTAGCAATCATGCTGTGTGGAGCTTACTAGAGGTAACAGGAGGGGTAGTTGGCCACCAAGGACATCCTTGGGGGCCAACTACCCCTCCTATTACCTCTAGTTAGTCCCAGACAGCACGATTGCTAGGAGGTCTTCGGAAGCCACGCTCCCCTTTCTCTACCACTCTGTAAACACGCTCCCTGATGTGCTTTTGGATTCGAATTGAAGACACCTTTGCTTTTGGGGTTCCTTCAATCAATCAATCATAGTATTTATAAAGGGCACTACATACCTGTGAGAGTCTCAAGGCGCTGGAGGGGGGGGGGGGGGATGCTGCTACTGTTCGAAGAGCCAGGTCTTGAGAAGTCTCCTGAAGGTTAGGAGGTCTTCGGTCTGCCGCAGGTAGATGGGAAGGGTGTTCCAAGTCTTGGTGGCGAGGTGGGAGAATGATCTGCCGCCGGCGGTCACTCTTCGGCTGCGGGGGACGGTGGTGAGGGCGCGGTCTGCGGAGTGGAGCTGGCGGTGTAGAGGCTGAGTCGGCTGTTGAGGTACGCTGGTCCAGTGTTGTGGAGTGCCTTGTGTGCGTGGATGAGGAGCTTGAAGGTTATCCTCTTGTTGATGGGGAGCAAGTGCAGGTTTCTCAGGTGGGGTGTGATGTGGCTGCAGCGAGGGGTGTCGACGATCAGGCGGGCCGATGCACTCTGGATGCGTTGGAGCTGTTTCAGGAGTTTGGCCGGGGCTCTAGCGTAGAGTGCGTTGCCGTAATCCAGTCTACTGCTGACGAGGGCCTGGGTGACTGTCCTTCTTGTTTCGGTGGGGCTCCACTTGAAGATACTGCGAAGCATGCGGAGGGTGTTGAAGCAGGAGGAGGAGACGGCGTTCACCTGCTACGTCATGGAGAGGGTGGAGTCGAGGATGACCCCTAGGTTGCATGCGTGGTCGGTGGGTGTAGGGGGTGCTCCTAGTGCAGTCAGCCACCAGGAGTCGTCCCAGGCCGAGGGGATGGGTCCAAGGATGAGGACCTCCGTCTTGTCTAAGTTCAGCTTCAGTCGGCTGTTTCTCATCCAGTTGGCGATGGCCTGCATTCCTTCGTGGAGGATGGTTTTGGCAGTGTGGGGGTCTTTGGTGAGGGAGAGGATCAGCTGGGTGTCGTCGGCGTAGGAGATGATGTTGAGGTTGTGTCGTCGTGCTACATGGGCAAGCGGTGCCATGTAGACGTTGAACAGCATTGGGCTGGGCTGAGGGAAGAACCTTGGGGGACGCCGCAGATGATCTCGGTGGCTTCGGAGCGGAAGGGGGGGGGGGAGGCGGACGCTCTGAGTTCTGCCAGAGAGGAAGGAGGTGGTCCAGTCCAAGGCCTTCTCTTGGATTCCGGCGTCATGGAGGCGTGTTCTTAGTGTGCGGTGGCAGACCGTGTCGAAGGCGGCTGACAGGTCCAGGAGGATGAGGGCCATGGTTTCTCCGTTGTCAAGCAGGGTCCTGATGTCGTCGGTGGCGGCGATGAGGGCAGTATCGGTGCTGTGGTTGCTGCGGAACCCGGACTGTGACGGGTCCAGGATATTGTTTTCTTCGAGAAAGCTGGTCAGTTGTTTGTTGACGGTCTTTTCGATGACCTTCGCTGGGAGCAGGGAGATGGGTCAGAAGTTCTTGAGGTCCGCCTTTGGTTTTTTGAGTAAGGCGTTGATCTCTGCGTGCTTCCAGCTCTCCGGGAAAGTCGCTGTCTCAAAGGAGATGTTGATGGTCCAACATGATAGGAGCCAACTAGTCTACCTGTTACCTCCAGTAAGCCCCACACAGTTGGATTGCTGAGAGGTGGACACAGGCCACTCCCCTTTCTCCACCACTCTGCAAACTATCTTCCTGGTGCACTCTTGCTTGGGGGATGAAGTCCCCTTCCCTCCTGTTTGGTTTCTGGGCTAGTTTTTACAACTGCGTTCCTTAAGAATGGTGCTCTTCGGTTGGTTATAGGAGGAAAGTATCCTGACTACTAAAGGGTCAGCTTTCAACATATGCCAATTCCGATTGTATAGATTCCTAAATTCTCAATGGTGAGTATCATAGGTGGTTAAGAACCTTACCTGGGGTTTGACTTCTCCCTCCCTCACTTCTCTCTTAGAGAATAGGATCATTTCTTGTATCTTTTTGTTGGCCGCCCGGCACTCCTCCTCCAGTACTCTTCTACTGTAGCCCCTCTCTAGAAATATTTGACTCACTTCTTTCTGACATTTACTTAGTTCAGTTTCAGTACTACAGTTCCTGTTCGCTCACAGATTTCTCCGTATGTTATGCTTAGTTTGGTATGGGTTGGTGGAAAACTAATGGTGTGCAATGTAGTATTGTCTGCTGTTTCCTTTCTGTAGAGTCTAGTTTCTAACTCCCCCCTGCACAAATACTTCAGTGTTCAAAAATGTTATATCACGTTTACTAATGGTAGGAGTGAACTTCAAATTCAGGTTACTGTCATTCAAAAGGATAAACAACGTGTTCTGCAGACTCAGTGGTGCCCCTCCAAATTATGAACAGATCTTCAATTAATTTTATCTACATGACCACGTGTCTGACCCATACTTGTGCATGTTCCTTGCGGAGCACCTGTTACCCCACCAGCCCACATGCAAGCATGCGTAACAGGGGGTGAAACAGGTGCCTATCACAGTTCCCTGTTGCTGTTGATATAGTTCACCCCAAACAAGAAGAAATGATCCTCCAGACATCTCTTTGCCATAGACATAAACATCTGAGTGTGTTTGAGTAAGCCAGCAGGTCTCTCCTGTACGATATATTGCATTGCTCTCAACCCATCAGTATGAGCTATGCTGGAGTACAATGATGTTATATCAAGTGCTATTAGCACATAGCCATGTTCCATTGGGGTATCATAAATCATCTTGAGAAAGTCACCACTGTCTCTTACAAATGATAGTAGATTTGATATATATGGTTTTTAGGAAGTCAATGTATTTGGAGGTATTTTCCATGATGCTTCCAATAGCTGATATAATGGGGCATCAGCGGGGTAATTGGCATTCTTGTGTACTTTTGGAATTAGATAAAAGACCGGAGTTCTTGGCGTGTCATTTTTGAGGTACCTTAATTTATCATCTGAGAGTAATCTCTCCGTTCTCAACCGTTCTAAGTCTTGTACGAATTCTGCATGTGCCCTTGTCATTACTTCCTGCTTGCACTGTTTGTAACAATCCCTCTGCCCAAGTTGGGAACGTGTTTCTTGTAAGTACATGCTAATTGGTTACAAAACAACAATGCCTTCTTTATCAGAGTTCCGTACTACCACCTGTTTGTTCATTCTTAATTTTGACACCAGATCAAAATATTTCCACTCACTGGCTTTTTTCTTTTCTCCAGTTTCATTGGTCCTTCTATGGATCTTTTGTTAGCCTTCAACAACCAATTTGTGAAAAAAATCTATGTTGTCCTTCACTGTGGTTGGGGTCGTCCTTGAGCGTGGTCTTAAAGGTGAAACTGCTGCTTCCCCGACATTGATATTCTCTTCCCTGATGACATCCTGAATTGTTAGTTCTGTATCTGTGTTGTCATTCCCCAATTCTAGCTGTCTGAGGGTTCTTAGGATGGAGAGATTCGCAATAGTTGTACCTACCATCACTGTCACGGATTGGCTCTGTTCGGTCCTTGTTCTTGGAGCTTTTTCAATAGAAGTGTGGATTTTCAGGAGCTTTAATTTCCTGATCTACCTAGAAGAACCCCGGGCATAGTGTGCACAGCATGCGCACGTGCCCATGCAGTTTTCTAAAGCATTACTGGTACGGCGAGAAAGAGTATGAGGGCAACGCGGGGAAGCCGTGGCACGCAGGTAAGTGGTTTTCAGTTTCTTTTTAATTAAAGGTAACTTATTTCTTAATAGGGGGTGGAGGCAGGGGCTGGCAAACTCCGCTCCGCTGCGGAGTTTGAGGAGATTTGCCTTCTCCACGTTCTCCGCGGAGATTTGCCTTCTCCACGTTCTCCGCGCAACGCGGAGAATGCAAATCTTCGCACACTCCGTGGGTGGAGCAGAGATCTCTGCCCGGAGTTACTTAAAAGTATCAATCCTGGCTTGTGAGTAGTTAAAAGTGGCTTTTAGGCTAAATGAAATTCCTAGCTTTAAGATCTCCTCCTCAGATGTTGTTAGGGTTAAGTCCGATAAGTTTATGATAGACTTCCCCTTACTCGATTCCTCATTTATTGTTTTTTGTTCCATGTCTTCTTGAAATTTCTGTTTTGTCTTCATGTCTCTTTGCCATTGTTTCCTCCTTCTGCACCTCCTCCTGTCGGCTTTTGAGACTTTGGATTCTGCGGTCTGAGTGTGGCTCGATGGTCCAATCTTAAAAAATCCAGTTCATTAGACATGGTTATCCTCTTTCTTAAAGCTGTTGTGTCACTTTGGCCCTGGCCCTTACTCAGATCCTCATTGATTGCCCACTTCTGAGCTCAGTTTGGTTTCTGAGTCCGTCACTGTAGGTTTCTTTCTCCCATTCATTCCCCTGTCTTGCTGCTGCAGTCGTTTCCTGAGGCAATCAAATCTTCATGCATATGTAAATATCTGACCATTCTCATAGGCATTCCTGTCTCTCAAGAACTTGTTTACCTCCCTCTGTTTGATTTCGTCTTCATGCTTTTTTAATCTTGTTTGCATTTCGGTTTTGAAATTCATAATAGCCTGCTTCTCTGGTCTACTATTTAAGTCCATCTCCAAGTTTTCAATTTCTTGTAATATTTTGGACCGGTCCTTGTCGGCGTATTTGACTAAATCCGGATCCAGTCACGCCGATGCTTCCAGATTGCTTGTTGCCCACTCCTCCAGCATTTCGGGGTCTGGATTCTCAAAGCATGGTGCTAAGAGGATTCTCAAGCCACATGGAATCCTGCCCACATCTAGATACTTCGATAATAATTTTACTTCCCACCACTTTGTTATTTCTTTTCAGTTCCGTTTCTACAAAGTTCTAATCCTTGCAGTAAGTCTATTTGCTGGGGGGAACTCGCGAGGCTCCGAGCTTCCCTCCTTGCTCCATGTAAGCCTTCATCGCTGAACATATGTTCAGCCTCCTCCTACCTTTCATGTACTGCTGTGGTTGACATTATTGTTCAAGAGTTGGAGACTGCTGTATCAGCAATTGCTATGCCCGTTGGCTTCTTCCACCTCCACACCTGTACTGCCTCGCTCACCTGGGGTCCTCACAGTTTGCCAGTCAACCCTCTGGTTAGCCGTTTCGCAGTGCCGATGCTCCAGTAGTCCAGTCCTGGGTTTCCAATATGGTGGGCTTGCGGCTGCTCTCACTCCGCTCCTCTTTGACTTGCCGCATAGTCACACAGCCTGTCAGATTCAGCTGCAGCCACTGGTCCTGATCGTGGTTATTCTGCTCGCGGCTGCAGCTTCCCCGCCAATATTGCAACGAATTCACTCACTTTACCAAACAAACCAGAGCAAACTACAAATGCGGTATATATTTCCATATTTATTTCTCGTCAGCTATTTATATACATGACGCGTTTCGGTCGTTTCAGGGACCTTGATCACATGCTGTTTTGAAAAACGTATCCAGGACTGACCTTTTATTTTCTGGAGTCAGACTTACATTGAAGAAAGACTCCTAACAACATTTCCTCATTTGCTCTCCTGATACTTTGTACCAATTAATACATTCAATTAGATACAATGAATCATGTCATGAGAGAATAGTATCTCTCAAACAAAACCTTTGTTGATAATTAGCGAGTACAGAGATATGATAGAAATCTATTTCGAATGCATAGAATTTCCACCTCGACAACGGTAACGACCCCGACAGAACTAGAGCAAGGTCACAGAGGAACACCTCAGCACCACCCTCCATCAAAACCCCCCCATCACTACGAACGACACCAACCCCACAGCCAGGGAATTTCACCGCTGGATCTCCTGCTGCGCTGTCAAACTCGCACCCCTCCACCCTGCTGCCAAACAACGCCTGGTTCACCACAGAACTTCAAGAAGCCAGACGCTCCAGTGTGATGTCCGTGGCTTCGCAGGGAGGATTGGCGAACTGCTGTATAATGTTGAACAGTCCCTTGGCGTTGGTCACGTTGGTCTGGATCTTGTCTCTTATGAAGGTTTGTTTGGTGTCTCTTATGCGTTGGTGGTATTCCTTCAGGGCTCTCTTGTGGTTGTTCCGTGATTCTGTGGTTTTCAGGTTTCGCTATATTTTTTCTAGGTGTCTGCTGGTAAACTCAGTTTTGCAATGATATGATCTCAGGAGCTTGTTAGTTCTTCCTCCAAATGAAGTAGAGAAGGTGAAGGTATCCTGGCCTTTACAGCATACTCTGCAGCAGCTACTCTTTTAAAAGCCCGGAGGTGGTTTCAACCAACTTTCTCCAGGTTCAGTTTCTGAGCAAGTTTTTACAACTGCGTCCCTTAAGGATGGTGGTCTTCGGTAAGTTATAGGAGGGTGTTTGGGAAGTATCCTGCCTACTACAGGGTCATCTTTCAACATTTGCCAATTCCTATTGCATAGATCCCTAAATTCTCCATAGTGAGTATTATAGATGGTAAAGAATCTTACCTGGGGTTTGACTTCTCTCTCCCTCACTTCTCTTAGAGAATAGGATTGTTTCTCGTTTCTTTTTGTTGCCCGCCCTGCGCGCATCTTCTACTAGAAATCTTTGATTAATTTCTTTCTGACATTTACTTAGTTCAATACTACAGTTCCTGTTCACTCGCAGCATTTCTCCGTAAGGTATGCTTAGTTTGGTATGGGTTGGGTAAAAACTAGTGGCTTGCAGTGTAGTATTGCCTGGTGTTTCCTTTCTGAGGAGTCAAGTTTCTAACTCCACCCCTAAACAAATACATCAGTGTCCAAAAACGTTATATATTTTTTACTAATGGTATGAGTGAACCTCAATTTCAGGTTATTGTCATTCAAAAGATCAACAAATTGTTCTGCAGACTCAGAGGTGCCCCTCCAAATTATAAACAGATCATCAATTAATCTTAGTCACATGACGATGTGTCTGTCCCATACTTGTCCATGTTCCTTGCAGAACACCTGTTCCTCCCATTAGCCCACATGCAAGCATGCGTAACTGGGGGTGAAACAGCTGCCCATCGCAGTCCTCCGTTGCTGTTGATATAGCTCACCCCCAAACAAGAAGAAATTATCCTCCAGACATCTCTCTACCATAGACATAAGCATCTGGGTGTATTTAAGTAAGCCAGCAGGTCTCTCCTGTAAGATATATACACGCACACATATATATCATGGCCCTGTTGAAAGCTACAGCCGAAATGCGTAGACCACTGCACGTTGCTGTTGTTGCACATGGTTGAATATAAATATTAATTAAAAAAACTTGACAGTACCGTGTTGGAGGTGCCGTGTCCTATTTTGGAGCGCTGAGAGGAGGAATGCACACCCACTGAATAGATTAGGAAATGCATATATATATATATATACACACACACACACACACATATACTCATAAACACACATAAATCTATATATGTATATATATACATATAGATATATACACACACATATATACATATACATATTACCTACTGGCAGTCGCCAGTAGGTAGTTATAGTTAGGACCTATTTTCCATAGGAAATCCGCAACATTCTATTTGGAATAACGTTGATGCCGATTGACGAATCTTCGCGAAATTTTCCAAACTTTTGGCCAGCTCCGGTCCGGTCCTATCCTGAAAATTTCTCGGTGATTCGTCAAGCGGGGGCCGAGAAAAAAGGGGGTCCCAAAACGCATTTTCCTCATGCATTTTCCCATAGGACCTGTTGACGCAGCTACAGCCCGAACTGCTGAACGGAATTACACCAAATTTGGCAAAGAGGTAGTCCTCATTTCAGACTCGTGCCTTTTGCTTAAATGGTGTAAATCCGTTCAGTAGTTCCTGAGAGAATTAGAGTTAAAAAGATAGATATATCTGGGCGGAGCCTAACCACACATCTCATCGTGAGATCTGATTGGCTGTCAGCACTTCATCCAAGAAGTGTTGGCAGCCATCTTGGGACCAATATACATGATAGCACCTCATTAAAAACCATTGCAGTTAATAGAAGGTTTTAAGACTTTAGTTACATTATAAATCATTTGTTGATGGTACTATACTCATTTTAGGAATTGTGGTGTGTTCTAAGGTGATTTTACCATGTGAAAAAGCCTTCTGCTGTGATATCATGAATCATGTTTGAGAGAAAACTATTTTCTCATGCTTTTCCCACAGAGGTTTGGAAGGTGATCTATAAGCTAAACTGAGAGCATAGTTTCTGTAAATTCACATTATCTTTCTCAGTCATGTGAGAATGAAGTCTGACATTCTCAGTAAAACATGTACATCCAACAAGGGCAGAGACTGTCAGTTGATTCCTTTGTGTTCTACTGCAGCTTCCCAGAGTGTTCTAAAGAACAACCAGAGCGCTAACAGTCCTACTTATGACAAACGTATTGCACACCTGAAGCCATCTTGATTGGAATAAAGTGGTAACTCTTAAAACATTTAATTTAAAAAGAAAGAAAATGAGGGGGTTCATTTTGCCATAGAAAGTATGATTAGTGCTGCAGAAAGAAAAATTAGGGCATATTTTGAGTGACTTCTCAAATCCTCTTCTATTTCATTAAAACATTATGACATGCAGACTGAAACATGAACTTTCAATACCAGCAGCAGACTTCCCTGGTGAGCAGTAGCTTTACTACAGTGATCTAATAAGCAACTAGAGTGCTAACATTCTGAATTTATGGCAAATGTGTGACACATCTGAATGCCTTCTTGATGGAATCAAAGTAAAAAACTGAAAGCATTTCCTACTGAGGAGGCTGTAGTAAATGAGGAAATTAGGAAACTTCATAACAAATAAGTCTCCCAACATGGCCACCAGGGACAAAAGAGCCCAAATGTAGCCCAAATATCACCCAGATGTAGCCCAAGTATAGCCCAATGACAGAATGTCCCAGAGTGTTCTAACGAACAAATAGAGCGCTAACAGTCTTACTTATGACAAAAGTATGGCACACCTGAAGCCATCTTGATTGGAATAAAGTGGTAACACTTAAAACATTTAATTTACAAAGGAACACAATGAGGGGGTTCATTTTGCCATAGAAATTATGATTAGTGCTGCAGAAAGAAAAATTAGGGCACATTTTGACTTCTCAAATCCTCTTCTATTTCATAAACAAATTCTGACATGCAGACTGAAACATGCACTTTGAATACCAGCAGCAGACTTCCCTGGTGAGCAGTAGCTTTACTACAGTGATCTAATGAGCAACTAGAGTGCTAACATTCAGAATTTATGGCAAATGTGTGACACATCTGAATGCCTTCTTGATGGAATCAAAGTAAAAAACTGAAAGTATTTCCTTCGGAGGAGACTGCAGTAAATGAGGAAATTAGGAAACTTCATAACAAATAAATCTTCCAAGATGGCCACCAGAGACAAAAGAGCCCAAATGTAGCCCAAAATCACCCAGATGTAGCCCACATGTAGCACAATGACAGAAGTGTGCAAAACACTTATTTTTTGTGTGTTTGCAGTTCTATATAGTGCAGACTTGTCAGGTATTGGAGTGCTTTACATCAGCATTGGTTTCATCACACAAGATCAAATTCATTTTGGTTGTAGACATGGCGAGATTAAGTGATTTGACCAGAATCACAGAATGTTGAGCTGAAGCAGAAACTCCAACCTGGTTCCCCAGTTGCAAAGTCTGCCGCTCTGGAAGTAACACCACATCCTATCCCCTAGGTGCAACATTTAATCAAGTGGTCAACTGGATAAAAAAACAAAGATTTCAAATAATTTAAAAGTTCTTTGTCGCTATTTGAAAAGTCAGAAAATATGTCCTCATTTTAGTTTTTTAGAGCACTAACCATAATTTTGATGCAAATAAGACCCTCTCATATATGTAATTTCTATAGGAAATGCTCTAGGTATTACAGTTTTGATTACATCAAGATGACGTCAGGCGTTCCACACTTTTGTAATAAATATAGAATGCTAGCAATCTAGTTGTTCATTGGGATACTGTTGAGTGGCAGAGGCCAGGGGCACGGACTCTGAAAATTGAAGGCAGGTAGGATAGTGCAGAAGCAACAATTTGACCACACTGGGCAGGCAGGAAGGGCAGTGGCAGCACAACAGACTATGGAGGGAAGTGGAAAGGGGGGCCAGGGGCAACAAACCAACAATACAGGACTGGCAAGAGAGGCTGTGGCAATATAATAGACCATTGTGGGCAGAAGGGAGAGGCAGTGGTAGTACAACCATACATGCCAACAGAGCCGTTTCAGCCAGGAAACTTCCAATGTTTTTAAGCTCAAATGGGCTTTATTTGATCTGTCTCATGTCTACAATCTCCTCTTTTTCAATGTAACTCAAAGGGGAAAATCAATACCCCAGTTTTTTTTTCAAAATCTCCCTCTTACCAAGTTCAAAATGTTTGCAAGTATGGTACATTGGATCATGGTGGGCAGGAGGAATTGGGGTAGGGACATGGACTCGGATAACAGACCAAACTGACCCTACAGGGCAGGCATCAGGGTTTGCAGCAGCACAATACACCACACAGGGCAAGCGAGACGGGAGTGCAGCACAACAATCCATAGAAAGCAATAGGGAGGGGACAGGACCATACACATGGACAACAGAGAACAGAGGGGAAAGAGGCAATGGTAGCTAGCTGACCATAATGGACAGAGAGGATAGAAAGTAGGGGTGGGCGGAATTTGCGAAAGTGACTTTCGCAAATTATCGCGAAAATGTTAAAAACCTCCGCAAACACGCGGAAATATCGCGAAGATGCGGAAGTTTTTTTCCCGCCCGTTCACGGTATTTTCTGCGTGGTCGCAGCTCACCAACTTACCTATGCGGTTGCTCGCAGGCGCGGCCATCTTGTTTTCACTCTTCTCACGGTGCATGATCGTGAGAAGAAAGACGTGATCGCACGACCAATGACATTACTGCGGGCGCGAACTGTCGCGAGACAGCGCAAATGGCTATTAACAATCCAACATCTCGTGGAGAACGCGACCGGATCGGGAAAACTTGTCGGCGAACGCGGGGATTCAGGTAAGGCGATCGCGCGCGCGCGAGAATGTATTATTTTACAGCGCGAGAAAGAAACAAATTATCGCTAAGCTGCGGAATGCGCAAATGTTGACATTTTCGCGCTCTCCGCGGAACGCGAAAATGTCAAATTATCGCAATTTCCGCGAACGGAACGAAAATTTAGCCCAGGCCTAATAGAAAGCTGCAGCATAACAGACCATAAAGGGCAGGAGGGACGGATCAGGGGCATTACAATGGAACAGACAAGCCAGGAGGGAGGCAATAGGGGTCTGCACATGGAAACAGAGGGCTGGGGGCAATGGGGCAGGGCAGGAGCAGCAAGATGACCATGGAGGTCAGGCAGGATGGGCACTAGAAACAAAACACACCATGGAGAGCAACAGTGAGACTATGATGGCATACACACAGACCAAGGAGGGAAGGTGGGAGGGGATCAGGGGCAGCTAGCTGACCACACAGGGAAGGTGGGAGGGGCCATGGCAGCACAGAAGACCATGCATGGCAAGCGGGAGGGTTAGTGGCAGCACAATGGCTATGATGGGCAAGAAGGAGGGTGCAGGGTCATTCACAAAGAACCATGGAGGATAGAAGGGAGGGTCAGGACCTGGGCACAGACAAGAGAGTTCAGGGGAAGGGGCCTCACAACAGACCGCGCGGGGCAGGCAGGATGAGCAGTTGCAGCACAACAGACCAGGGAGGGCAGAAGGGTGTGGCAGTAAAATGGACCATGGAGGACAGGAGGAAGGGGATAGGGGTATGGCATGTGGACAGGCAGGGTGGAGGTGGCAGGGACAGGTTACAGTCATCTGACAATGCTAGGCAGGTGGGAGGGGAGTGGCAGTTCAACAGAACACTCAGAGTAGAAAGGAGTGGCAGGTCCATGGAACACGGTGGACAAAAAGGATGGAGCAGGGGCATGCACAAAGACATCGGAAGGCAGGGGGGGAAGGAGAATAGGGGCAGCAAGCTAAGCACAGAGGCTAAGCAGGAGGTCAATGATGGGCCATAGAATTGGAAAAGGAGGGCAGGACGAGTGGACTGGTACATCATGCTAAATGGAGGGCAGTGGCAGCACATCAGACCATGCATTGTAGGAGGGAGGAGGCTAGTCCATGGATTCAGACAGCAGAGGATAGGGAGGAGGTGGATGGGGCAGCAAGCTAACTGTTCAGAGAAGGTGGGTATTAGGAACTTTATTGTTTTTAAAATGTGTGTCTGTGCAAACTACTTAAAATATGAACAAGTATGCAGCATAATCTCACTTTTATTCATGAAGAAGAGGACATTTGTGACTGTGACTCCGGGCTCACTTGGCAGAAACACCCCCTGACCCTCCAACCCCATCGCAAAATGTAATGCCCGTGAAAAGGGTAGGTGGACGCAGTGTTATATAGAACATAGTCCTGAGAGCACGATTGAAAATTAAAACTAGATATAGTATATGGTATAAACTATGCACCAAAAAGTGTGATATAAGATGAACCGGGGCGTGAAATATAATATGCAATACATTGTGCGCAATGACAGATTCATTGGAAAGTGCGAGATAACACAGGCACTAGCGCGTGCTATGCGATATGCACCTTGGAGTGTAATATGCACAGGGCAGTGTTGTGTAACCTAACTAGTCTCTAAAGTTGTAATAGAAAATATGTGCTGGGGAGTGTAACGTTGCATATGCACTGTGACAAAGATATGGATCCCAGATTGTAATATGTATGGCATAGCGCTGTGTGTTATAACATAGGCATCGAGGAAGGCACGTTAGATGGGGCAATATAACCCGTGCGAAGGCATGTGTGGCATGACATATTCACGGGGTGGTGTTACAGTGCACATGGGCTAGAGAGTGTCATAGCATACGCACTAGCTGGTGGAATACAACACAGAGGTGTGTGGCACTCGGCGGGCACTGGTGGGTGTAACACAGCATTGGGCTCAGCCAGGAGCACGCTGTGACTCTCAAGTGAGGTTCTTCTCCTTTCCAGAGAGTAAAATAAAAAGTATTACACATATCCGGCGGTGGATGTGTGTTTTATTAACCGTGAGGGGGGTTTCTTGCATAGTTTGGTCGAATTTTTGTCGAATCCCCTTGGAATGGCTTGGTGTGTGTGTGTATTAAATGTGCCCGTCAATAGCTACCCATGTTTGTATAAATAAACGACAAGGGTGTCTACTTGGAGAGTACCCACCAGCGGGGGCGCCGGGATTAGGCACGGTAGGGCGTCAGACACGTCAGAGCTTCACTAGCGGTGTAAATACATTCCACGTGGATTCATTGTATGCATAGTCGCCTTTTAATGAATATCACGCAAATCGTCATGGTGATAGGTACATACGGTTTGTCCAGCATGTCCTAGGTGTTTCTATAAATATATAAATTTTTAAAATAATAAAAAACAAAGGCCGGCCGCGGGGGATGGGGCCATAAGTGGTCTGAGGAGGGGTGCAACACAGCCCCGCTCCTAAAGAATTAAAAAAAAAAAAAACAAGGCCATGACCCGGTGGTCGGGGTCCCCGGGGCCAATTAAGGCCTTGGGAGGGCCAAATGTATTTTTTTCATCAAAAAATAATTAGGGTGCAGGCCCTGGGGGATGGGGTCCCCAGGGCCAATACATTTGAAAAAGAAGGGAGGCCACACAGCCCTCCTTCTTAAAAAAATAAAATAAATAACAGACCGTCATCGCGCTGGAGGCCATGCCCCCTCCTTGCAGCACTCTGCAAACGCGCCCCCTAGCCAGTTGTAAGTTGGGGAATTAATTCCCCTTCAATACTGAGGGTCCCTGAGGGCCAACTAGCCCAACAGGTATCTCCAGTATGCGCCAGGGAGCTGCGTTGCAGACAGGTGTTCTGAGGCCACGCCCCTTTTTACACCTCTATGCAGCGCAGCTCTGTGGCACTTACTGGAGGTACCTAGTGGGCTAGTTTGACCCTAGGGACCCTTAGGATTCAAGGGGACCTAATCTCTCAACTAAGAACGGCCACAGGGCGCGTTAACACAGTGGTGAAGGGAGGGGACGGGGCCTGAGGTGACGTGTGCAAACACGCCCTGTGGCGCGTTTTAAGTTGGGGAAATAATTCCCTTTCAATCCTGAGGGACCCTGGGGGCCAACTAGCCCACCAGGTGCTTCCAGTATGCACCTCTGCTCTGCGCTGCAGAGAGGTGGTGCAGGCCGTGCCCCTTTTTACACCTCTCTGCCATGGCGCTTACTGGATGTACCTAGTGGGCTATTTTGCCCCTAGGGACCCTCAGATTCAAGGGGACTTAATCTCCCAACTTAAAAAACGGCCACAGGGCGTGTTTACACAGTGGGGAAGGAGGGGACGGGGCCTGAGGTGACATGTGCAAACACGCCCTATGGCGCGTTTTAAGTTGGGGAAATTATTCCCCTTCAATCCTGAGGGCCCCTGGGGCTAACTAGCCCACCAGGTGCTTCCAGTATACGCCACTGAGCTGCGTTGCAGAGAGGTGATCCAGGCCGTGCCCCTTTTTACATCTCTCTGCAACGCAGCTCTGTGGTGCTTACTGTAGGTACCTAGTGGTCTAGTTGGACCCTAGGGACCCTCAGGATTCAAGGGGACTTAATCTCCCAACTTAAAATGGCCACAGGGCGTGTTTACACAGTGGGAAAGGGAGGGGACGGGGCCTGAGGGGACATGTACAAACACGCCATGTGGTGCGTTTTAAGAGGTAGTTTTAATCCCTTGCCCTATTATATACTAGGGGCTTACAGAGGAGGTCATGCTACACAGGGGGACCCCAACACATAGTGTTCCCTAGTGCATGTAGGTGTTTTCACTGTATTCTGAGTGTCTTTTAACATAGCAGTGGCTCTAGGACTGGTTAGTCAGACTTAGTTACCACCAGTATCCGTCTGAAAAAGTTGAGGGTACAGGACGATTTTGCAACAAGGCTTCTTTCTGCTCTTCTGTTTGTTCTTTCGGCACGTTATCCTTCTTCCTGCACTTTTCTTCATCTTTGAGGACTTCTGTTGCTTCTTTCTGCATTTCTTTTTTTTCTTTCTGTGCGTTTTTTCTTCTTTCTTCACATGTCCTATCTCTGTAGGCATAGTTAGAAATTAACATTTAAAAATCCTTTGAAATTCACTGAAAAAACCATGGGTTTCAGGCACGTTATAGTTAGGGATTAGCATTTAAAAAACCT
Organism: Triturus cristatus; assembly: GCF_964204655.1. NCBI lineage: Eukaryota > Metazoa > Chordata > Amphibia > Caudata > Salamandridae > Triturus > Triturus cristatus. The sequence continues at coordinate 33,276,714 of NC_140590.1, read as the reverse complement.
TAGAAATTCACTGAAAAACCATAGGTTTCAGGGGCGTTATAGTTAGCTGGACTTTTCACTCGTACAAAAACCATTGAAATTCTCCCGTTATAGTTAGTTCAGCTAACTATAACTCGCGCGCCCGCAATGCACTGCTGATGACGTCACATATTACATCACTCATGACATGGTCAGTGACATCACTGATGACCTCCTCTCCCCCTAATATACCCTTTGGTACACACATTCAAAAATAGAAACTAAAAGTTTCAAAACAATGGACATACCAATACCAGTTACAACAACCTATTCAGTAATTCTAAGATCCACATACACATCCACTCATTCACCAACAGTCCTATACAGTCACTCATACATGTACTCACTCATCATATGTACTCATACACCTATACATCCTGTTACACAACGCCACTCATCCATAGAGTTACTCACACACAGTCACTCATGCTAATAAAGAATCAAACATCCATTTACATGCATATACAGTTATACACACACCACCACACTTACTTCTACAGAAACTTACACATACTTAGTCTTTTAAATAATCACTTATAGAAACACATACTTATTCATACAGGAACTCTTTCAATCTCTCACTCTCACATATACTCACTTATATACACCAATAGTCACATATACTAGTTTAAAACATATGTAGTTACTCATAAAGACACTATTGAGACAGTAATTCACTCACTAACACACCCATGCACACACTCATCCACCCATACAGTCCTGCACACATGCTGTCTTCAACACATACAAACAGTGAGTCACTCATTCATGCACCTATGCACTATGTATTACCCCCACCGAACCATACAGACACTCAGACACTCATACTGATACTCAAAAAACCAACTAATAACCTATATAGACACTCATGTAGCTACTCACCAACCCATACAGCCACTTATACACCAAGTGAGAGACTGATACAGATATTTACATATTTAAACATTACTCACTAAGCCATGTATTCACTAAGATACACTTAATCAGTCAGTTATACAATCAATTTTTCCAAAACAAATCATCCATTTAGACACTTATATACCCATGTATTCTTCCATCGACCTTGAGATATACATATATAAAACATATGTAATTTTCAGAAAAACACACATTCACTGGATGATGTCATGAGTGATGTCATTTGAGATGTCATGAGTGATGTCATTTGAGATGTCATCAGTGATGTCATGAGTGATGTCACTGACCATGTCATGAGTGATGTAATATGTGATGTCATCAGCAGTGCATTGCAGGCGCGCGAGTTATAGTTAGCTGAACTAACTATAACGGGGGAATTTCAATGGTTTTGTACGAGTGAAAAGTCCAGCTAACTAGAACGCCCCTGAAACCTATGGTTTTTTCAGTATATATATATATATATATATATATATATTACCTACTGGCGGTCGCCAGTAGGTAGTTATAGTTAGGACCCCTTTTCCATAGGAAATCCGCAACATTCTATTTTGAATAACTTTGGCGCCGGTCGATGAATCCTCGCGAATTTCTCAAAATAGGTGGGGCGCTACGCTCCGCTCCTACCCTGAAAGTCTCGGGGGGATTCGTCAAGCGGGGGCTGAGATAAAAGGGGGGTCCCAAAACGCGTTTTTCCCATGCATTTTTCCATAGGACCTTTAGAACGAGCTACAGCCCGAACGGCTGAACAGAATTACTAGAAATTTGGCAGAGAGGTAGCCATAAGGTCAAGGAAGTGCCTTTTGCAGGTCTGGTGTAAATCTGTTCAGTATTTCCTGAGTAAATAGCATTTAAAAGCATATATATATGTGGGCGGAGCCTAACCACACATCTCATCCTGAGATCTGATTGGCTGTCAGCACTTCATCCAAGAAGTGTTGGCAGCCATCTTGGGACAAATATACATGATAGCACCTCATTAAAAAGCATTGCAGTTAATAGAAGGTTTTAAGACTTTAGTTACATTTTAAATCATTTGTTGATGGTACCATACTCATTTTAGGAATTGTGGTATGTTCTAAGGTGATTTCACCATGTGAAAAAGCCTTCTGCTGGGATATCATGATTGAGAGAAAAATATTTTCTCATGCTTTTACCACAGAGGTTTGGAAGGTGATCTATAGGCTAAACTGAGAGCTTATTTTCTGTAAATTCACATTATCTTTCTCAGTCATGTGAGAATGAAGTCTGATATTCTCAGTAAAACATGTACATCCAACAAGGGCAGAGACTGTCAGTTGATTCCTTTGTGTTCTACTGCAGCTTCCCAGAGTGTTCCAAAGAACTACTAGAGCGCTAACAGTCCTACTTATGATAAACGTATGGCACACCTGAAGCCATCTTGCTTGGATTAAAGTGGTAACTCTTAAAACATTTAATTTAAAAAGGAACAAAATTAGGGGGTTCATTTTTCCATAAAAAGTATGATTAGTGCTGCAGAAAGAAAAATTAGGGCACATTTTGAGTGACTTCTCAAATCCTCTTCTATTTCATTAAAACATTCTGACATGCAGACTGAAACATGCCCTTTCAATACCAGCAGCAGTTTTCCCTGGTGAGCAGTAGCTTTACTACAGTGATCTAATGAGCAAAAAGAGTGCTAACATTCTGAATTTATGGCAAATGTGTGACACATCTGAATGCCTTCTTGATGGAATCAAAGTAAAAAACTGAAAGTATTTCCTACTGAGGAGACTGCAGTAAATGAGGAAATTAGGAAACTTCATAACAAAAAGTCTCCCAAGATGGCCACCAGAGACAAAAGAGCCCAAATGTAGCCCAAATATCACCCAGATGTAGCCCAAGTATAGCCCAATGACAGAATGTCCCAGAATGTTCTTAAAAACAACTAGAGCGCTTACTGTCTTCATTATGACAAAAGTATGCACACCTGAAGCCATCTTGATTGGAATAAACTGGTAACACTTAAAACATTTAATTTAAAAAGGAACACAATGAGGAGTTTCATTTTGCCATAGAAATTATGATTAATACTGAAGAAAGAAAATGAGGGCACATTTTGAGTGACTTCTCAAATCCTCTTCTATTTCATAAAAAAATTCTGACATGCAGACTGAAACATGCACTTTTAATACCAGGAGCAGACTTCCATGGTGGAGTAGTTTTACTACAGTGATCTAATGAGCAACTAGAGTGCTAACATTCAGAATTTATGGCAAATGTGTGACATATCTGAATACCTTCATGATGGAATCAAAGTAAAAAACTGAAAGCATTTCCTACTGAGGAGACTGCAGTACATGAGGAAATTAGGAAACTTCATAACAAATAAATCTCCCAAGATGGCCACCGGAGACAAAAGAGCCCAAATGTAGCCCAAAATCAACCAGATGTAGCCCAAATATAGCCCAATGACAGAAGTGTGCAAAACACTTATTATTTTGTGTTTTTGCAGTGGTATATAGTGCAGACTTGTCAGGTATTGGAGTGCTTTACATGAGCATTGGTTACATCACACAAGAACAAATTCATTTTGGTTGTAGACATGGGGAGACTAAGTGATTTGACCAGAATCACAGTATGTCGAGCTGAAGCAGAAACTTCAACCTGGTTCCCCAGTTGCAAAGTCTGCAGTTCTGGAAGTAACACCACATCCTCTCCCCTAAGTGCAACATTTAATCAAGTGGTCAACTGGATAAAAAAACATAAAGATAACAAATAATTTAAAAGTGCTTTGTCGCTATTTGAAAACTCAGAAAATATGTCCTTATTTTAGTCTTTTAGAGCACTAACCATAATTTTGATGCCAATAAGACCCTCTCATATATGTAATTTCTAAAGGAAATGCTCTAGTTATTACAGTTTTGATTACATCAAGATGATGTCAGGCGTTCCACACTTTTGTAATAAATATAGAATGTTAGCAATCTAGTTGTTCATTAGGATACTGTTGAGAGGCAGAGGCCAGGGGCACGGACTCTGAAAATTGAAGGCAGGTAGGAGGGTGCAAAGGCAACAATTTAACCACACTGAGCAGGCAGGAAGGGCCGTGGAAGCACAACAGACTATGGAGGGCAGTGGAAAGGGGGGCAGGGGCAACAAACCAACAATACAGGACTTGCAAGAGAGGCTGTTGGAGGGAAGATCTATTACGGGTCAAGGAAGCTAGGGGCGGTCCCCAGATCCCCGGGAGCCACCACAGAACTGAGCAGGAGAGTGAGTCAGGGACAAAAGGGGCACCTTAATTTGAGCCGGGGTGCCTAGGAACGCTTGCTCCAAAAATGAAGAAAACAGACATATGAGACATGGAATTGGAGGCAGAATACAATGGCAGTTTAATGAGAAGATGCAACTTCAAAGAAACCGCAGAATAGAGACATAAAGTACAAAAAACAGAATCCAGATAATCATACAGCTGTCATAATATTCTCTGTATCTCAATTAATGTACTGACAGAGAGAGAGAGAAAACACATCTATAAATGCATCATGAGAAACAAGTTACACCAAGGAAAATGTTACCTAGGAACACACACGTTTACTCTTAGAGCAAGCATTCCTGCAATTACAATACAAAATCTTTTAAATGCAAAAGTAAAGAGAACAATGGTTAAACATAACATGACATTTCATATAGGTAAAATAGAATAAGATACTTCAAGCAAAGCAGAGCAAGACATTTTAAGCAAAGGAAGACAAGAGCTCCCAGCTCTTGGGGAAAACCTGCACTGCCTGTTAACCTACATACAGACGGCGAGGTAGTCCGTCGATATCTGTGGGTGCTCCCTTTTTATATCATTTTGTCGGCTCCTTTGCACGCTACATCTACCTACGTATGCTACCCAAAAGCTTCGACTGCAGATTTTACCAGACATTTCGTCATTTACCCACTTAATGCTGACAATGGACTGGGTGAAAAGGTCAGTCTCTCAGGCCAATCGCTTATCGTAAGTTCCATAGAGCAAGCAGAAAATAATGGGTATTGTACGGGAATTCAATATATTCATGTATAAAATCTCCTCAGTTCTCCTAACTTGACGCTCTGCGGTTGCCACTTCCTTAAAAGCGGGAAACCTGCCCAGGAAGCAAGTACCAGTCCAGGATGCAGCCTACTGTATGTCGACAGCTTCAGGGGGATGTTGAACTTTGATACCGAGCACGGAGCACTCGGGTAGGGTGGGGGCTACTAGTTTGGATCAGAAGGCCTCGCAGACCTGCCTTCAGACTGCTATATACTAAAATTGCAGAGCTATGGTCAATTTAACAAAGAGGCCTACATATTGAACAGAAGGGCCTACACAGGGGTTTTATGCTGGCTGAGTGGTAAGGATGTCTCAGGATAATTATATAGCAATACAGGACCCGCTGGTCAATTTAATATGGCCTACAAATGCAGCTGGCAGGGCAAGGACAAGGGTCTCATACTTCAGGTGTGGACAGAACGGGCCAGGGGCCCCCTGTGATACAAAATCTACCCTCCTTCAAGGCTGTGGCAATGTAATAGACCATTGTGGGCAGAAGGAAGAGGCAATGGTAGTACAACCATACATGCCAACAGACCCGATTCAGCCAGGAAACGTCCAATGTTTTTAAGCTCAAATGGGCTTTATTTGATCTGTCTCCTGTCTACAATATCCTCTTTTTTCAATGTAACTCAAAGGGGAAAATCAATACCCCAGTTTTTTTTCAAAATCTCCCTCTTACCAAGTTCAAAATGTTCGCAAGTATGGTACATTGGATCATGGAAGGAAATGGGATAGGGACATGGACTTGGATAACAGAGGACAGGAGGGACATGGAGAGGTGCACCAAACTGACCCTGCAGGGCAGGCATCAGGGTTTGCAGCAGCACAATACACCACACAGGGCATGCAGGACGGGAGTGCAGCACAACAATCCATAGAAAGCAAGAGGGAGGGGACAGGACCATGCACATGGACAACAGAGAACAGAGGGGCAAGAGGCAATGGTAGCTAGCTGACCATAATGGACAGACAGGAGAGAAAGCTGCAGCATAACAGACCATAAAGGGCAGGAGGGACGGATCAGGGGCATTACAATGGAACAGACAAGCCAGGAGGGAGGGAGTAGGGCTGGGGGCAAGGGGGCAGGGCAGGAGCAGCAAGATAGCCATGGAGGTCAGGCAGGATGGGCACTAGAAGCAAGACACACCATGAAGAGCAACAGTGAGACTGTGATGGCATACACACAGACCATGGAGGGAAGGTGGGAGGGGGTCAGGGGCAGCTAACTGACCACACAGGGAAGGTGGGAGGGGCCATGGCAGCACAGAAGACCATGCATGGCAAGTGGGAGGGTTAGTGGCAGCACAATGGCTATGATGGGCAAGAAGGAGGGTGGAGGGGCATGCACAAAGGACAATGGAGGATAGAAGGGAGGGTCAGGACCTGTGCACAGACAAGAAAGTTCAGGGGAAGGGACCTCACAACAGACCACACGGGGCAGGCAGGAGGAGCAGTTGCAGCACAACAGACCAGGGAGGGCAGAAGGGTGTGGCAGTACAATGGACCATGTAGGACAGGAGGAAGAGGATAGGGGCATGGCATGTGGACAGGCAGGGTGGAGGTGGCAGGGACAGGTTACAGTCATCTGACAATGCTAGGCAGGTGGGAGGGGAGTGGCAGCTCAACAGAACACTCAGAGTAGATAGGAGTGGCAGGTCCATGGGACATGGTGGGCAAAAAGGATGGAGCAGGGGCATGCACAAAGACATCGGAGGGCAGGGGGAAGGAAAATAGGGGCAGCAAGCTAAGCACAGAGTTTAAGCAGGAGGTCAATGATGGGGCATAGAATTGGGCAATGGAGGGCAAGAGGAGTGGACTGGTACATCATACTAAATTGAGGGCAGTGGCAGCACATCAGACCATGCATGGCAGGAGGGAGGAGGCTAGTCCATGGATTCACACAACAGAGGATAGGGAGGAAGGGGATGGGGCAGCAAGCTAACTGTTCAGAGAAGGCGGGTATTAGGAACTTTATTGTTTTTAAAACATTGTGTCTGTGCGAAGTATGCAGCATAATCTCACTTGTATTCAGGAAGAAGAGGACGTTTGTGACTGTGACTCCGGGCTCACTTGGCAGAAACACCCCCTGACCCTCCACCCCCTATCGCAAAATGTAATGCCCGTGAAAAGGGTAGGTGAACAAAGTGTTATATAGAACATAGTCCTGAGAGCACGATTGAAAATGAAAACTAGATATAGTGTATGGTATAAACTATGCACCAAAAAGTGTGATATAAGATGAACCGGGCGTGAAATATAATTTGCAATACATTGTGCGCAATGACAGATTCATTGGAGAGCGCGAGATAGCACAGGCACTAGCGCGTGCTATGCGATATGCGCCTTGGAGTGTAATATGCACAGGGCAGTGTTGTGTAACCTAACTAGTCTCTAAAGTTGTAATATAAAATATGTGCTGGGGAGTGTAACGTTGCATATGCACTGTGACAAATATATGGATCCCAGATTGTAATATGTATGGCATAGCACTGTGCGTTATAACATAGGCATCGAGAAAGGCACGTTAGATGGGGCAATATAACCCGTGCGAAGACAAGTGTGGCATGACATATTCACGGGGTGGTGTTACAGTGCACATGGGCTAGAGAGTGTCATAGCATATGCACTAGCTAGTGGAATACAACACAGAGGTGTGTGGCACTCGGCAGGCAATGGTGGGTGTAACACAGCATTGGGCTCTGTCAGGAGCACGCTGCGACTCTCAAGTGATGTTCGTCCCCTTTCCAGAGAGTAAAATAAAAAGTATTACACATCCGGCAGTGGATGTGTGTTTTATTAACCGTGAGGGGGGTTTCTTGCATAGTTTTGGTCGAATTTTTGTCGAATCCCCTTTGAATGGCTTGGTGTGCATGTGTATTAAATGTGCCCGTCAATAGCTACCCATGTTTGTATAAATAAACGACAAGGGTGTCTACCAGGATTAGGCACGGTAGGGCATCAGACATGTCAGAGCTTCACTAGTGGTGTAAATACATTCCACGTGGATTCATTGCATGCATAGTCGCCTTTTAATGAATATCACGCAAATCGTCATGGTGATAGGTACGTACGGTTTGTCCAGCATGTCCTAGGTGTGTCTATAAATATATATTTTTTAAAAATAATAAAAAACAGTGGCCGGCCCTGGGGATTGGGGTCAAAAAAATATAATTAGGAGACTGGCCCTGGGGGATGGGGTCATCAGGGCCAATAAATTAGAATAAGAAGGGGAACCAAACAGCCCCCCTTCTTAAAAAACTAAAATAAATAAAAGACTGGCATCGTGCCGGAGGCCATGCCCCCTCCGTGCAGCACTCTGCAAACGCGCCCCCAACAGGCATCTCCAGTATGCGCCAGGGAGCTGCGCTGCAGCCAGGTGTTCTGAGGCCAAGCCCCTTTTTACACCTCTCTGCAACGCAGCTCTGTGGCGCTTACTGGAGGTACCTAGTGGTCTAGTTTGACCCTAGGGACCCTTAGGATTCAGGGGGACTCTCAACTTAGAACAGCCACAGGGCGCGTTTACACAGTGGTGAAGGGAGAGGACGGGGCCTGAGGTGACGTGTGCAAACACGCACTATGGCATGTTTTAAATTGGGGATATAATTTCCCTTCAATACTGAGGGCCCCTGGGGGCTAACTAGCCCACCAAGTGCTTCCAGTAAGCGCCACTGAGCTGCATTGCAGAGAGGTGGTCCAGGCCGTGCCACTTTTTACACCTCTCTGCAACGCAGCTCTGTGGCACTTACTGGAGGTACCTAGTGGGCTAGTTGGACCCTAGGGACCCTCAGGATTCAAATGAACTTAATCTCCCAACTAAAAATGGACACAGGGCGTGTTTACACAGTGGTGAAGGGAGGGGACGGGGCCTGAGTTAATGTGTGCAAAAACGCCCTGTGGCCTGTTTTAAGAGGTAGTTTTAATCCCCATGCCCTATTATACACTAGGGGCTTACAGAGTAGGTCATGCTAATCACAGGGGGACCCCGACGCATAATGTTCCCTAGTGTATGTAGGTGTTTTCACTGTATTCTAAGTGTCTTTTAACATAGCACTGGCTCTAGGACTGGTTAGTCAGACTCAGTTACCACCAGTATCCGTCTGAAAAAGTTGAGGGTACAGGATGATTTTGCAACAAGGCTTCTTTCTGCTCTTCTTTTTGTTCTTTCTGCACGTTATCCTTCTTCCTGCACTTATCTTCGTATTTGAGGACTTCTGTTGCTTCTTTCTGCACTTCTTTTGTTTCTTTCTGTGCATTTTTTCTTCTTTCTTCACATGTCCTATCTCTGTAGGCATAGTTAGAAATTAGCATTTAAAAAACCTTTGAAATTCACTGAAAAAACCATGGGTTTCACACACGTTATAGTTAGGAATTAGCATTTAAAAAACCTTAGAAATTCAATGAAAAAACCAAAGGTTTCACACATGTTATAGTTAGCTGGACATTTCACTCGTAAAAAACCATTGAAATTCCCCCGTTATAGTTAGTTCAGCTAACTATAACTCGCGCGCCCGCAATGCACTACTGATGACGTCACATATTACATCACTCATGACATGGTCACTGACATCACTCATGACATCACTGATGACATCTCAAATGACATCACTGATGACATCACTGATGACATCATCCAGTGATTGTGTGTTTTATGAAAATTATATATTTTTTATATTTATGTATATCTCAAGGTCAAAGGAAGAATAAATGGGTATATAAGTGTCTAAATGGATACTTTTTTTTGGAATTTTTTTTGTGTAACTGACTGTTTAAGTGTATCATAGTGAATACATGGCTTACTGAGTAATCTTTAAATATCTGTATCAGTTTCTTACTTTGTGTATAAGTGGCTGCATGGGTTGGTGAGTAGCTACATGAGTGTCTATATAGGTTATTAGTTGGTTTTTTATCACTATGAGTGTCTGAGTTTCTGTATGGTTCGGTGGGGGGTATTACTTAGTGCATAGGTGCATGAATGAGTGACTCACTGTTTGTATGTGTTGAATACAGCATGTGTGCAGGACTGTATGGGTGGATGAGTGTGTGCATGGGTGTGTTAGTGAGTGAATGACTGTCTCAATAGTGTCTTTATGAGTAACTACATATGTTTTAAACTAGTATATGTGACTATTGGTGTATATAAGTGAGTATATGTGAGAGTGAGAGATTGGAAGAGTTCCTGTATGAATAAGTATGTGTTTCTATAAGTGATTGTTTAAAAGAGTAAGTATATGTAAGTTTCTGTAGAAGTAAGTGTGGTGGTGTGTGTATAACTGTATATGCAAGTAAATGGATGATTGATTCTTTATTAGCATGAGTGACTATGTGTGTGAGTTACTCTATGGATGAGTGGCATTGTGTAACGGGATGTACAGGTGTATGAGTACATATGATGAGTGAGTACATGTATGAGTGACTGTAGAGGACTGTTGGTGAATTACTGTATGTGTATGTGGTTCTTAGAATTACTGAATAGGTTGTTGTAACTGATATTGATATGTTCATTATTTTGAACATTTTAGTTTCTATTTTTGAATGTGTGTTTCAATGGTTATATTAGGGGGAGAGGAGGTCTGCCACTCTATCACAAGGATGATGTCATCAGTGATGTCATCAGTGATGTCATTTGAGATGTCATCAGTGATGTCATGAGTGATGTCAGTGACCATGTCATGAGTGATGTAATATGTGACGTCATCAGTAGTGCATTGCGGGCGCGCGAGTTATAGTTAGCTGAACTAACTATAACGGGGGAATTTCAATGGTTTTTTACGAGTGAAATGTCCAGCTAACTATAACATGTGTGAAACCTTTGGTTTTTTCATTGAATTTCTAAGGTTTTTTAAATGCTAATTCCTAACTATAACGTGTGTGAAACCCATGGTTTTTTCAGTGAATATATATATATATATACACACAAACACATATACACACATGGAGTTCCTGCCTTCCGTCAGGATTTGTCTGCCTCACTCAGATTGCCGAGGAAAACCTGATGCTGTGCACCGCGCAATACTTGTTGCAATGCGGTGAGGATTTGTGGATTAATTTTTGTTGGTGAGGACGTCTCCATGCCTGGTGTATGAAAGGGATTTAAAAAGCTCTTCCTTTTGACTGACAACACGCCACACAACAATGTTTGTTTATAGCCTGTGGCTGTCACGTTGTGATTTCTGATATTAGAACACTTTCATGTGGACAGCAGTGTACAATGTGTGGATTTTCGTAAAGTGATTGCACTGAATAGAGGGTTGTGATGTGGCCTGGAATAAAGCAAATGTGAACTGCTGCACATGATAACAATATCCACTAGGAGAGGGACGACCCTTTGAACTAAACTTTTTAACAAGGTTTAAAGCCCCAAACATCATTGTGAACTTATATTTCTCCATTCACATATTAACATACCCATTGGACATTGAGAGTTTGCTGGTTTGAATATTTGGTGCTGTGTAGCGGGAACCGTACATATAATATGTTGAAGGGCCATTTTGGTCTGTGATACGACAAAATGTTTATGTTTATTTATTCCTGCTTGACAATGGGTGGGTGATCGGAGGTAGTATCATCTCTATTTCCATGATGTGAGGGGTTTATAAAGTGGTTTTTAATATGACGATTCACTGATTGAGAAAGGCTGTTCGCAGCCGAAACGCGTCTCTTTGTTTTGCTGCCGGGTCTGTAGTGACCTCACATCATTAAATCAGCCAATGTTTGAATCCTTGTGTGTGCTCCCTTTTTCCTGGGTGAAGTAGGGACATATATATATATACATATATATATACTGTAAAAACCATAGGTTTCAGGAACGTTATAGTTAGTTGGACATTTCACTGGTACAAAACCATAGCGATTCCGGCGTTATAGTTCAGCTAACTATAACTCGCGCCCCCGCAATGTACTGCTGATGACGTCACATATTACATCATTCATGACATGGTCAGTGACATAATAATAATAATACTGATGACATCACTGATGACATCTCAAATTACAATACTGATGACATCACTGATGACATCATCCAGTGACTGCGTATTTCTGTAAAGTTGAATTTTGTTTTATATATATGACAAGCTGTATTGAGGAATGAGGGGGTGTATAAGTGTCTGTATTAAGGATTTAGAAGGTATGTGACTGACTGTATAAGTGAGTGATTAAATGTGTCTTACTGAATGCATGGGTTAGTGACTAAACTGTATCAAAGTCTGTATCAGTCTGTCTGTTGTGTAAGCTGCTGCATGGGTTGTGAGTAGCTGCATGAGTGTCTATATGGGTTATTGATTACTTGCCTGAGTATTTGTATGGCTGCCTGAATGTGTGTGTGGGTGGGTGGGAGGGAGGGAGGGAGGTGTGTGACTGTGCATAGATGAGTGAGTGGTTGATTCACTGCGTGTATGGGCTCAAGAGTGCATGTGGAAACAGCTGTATGGGTGGGTGAGTGTGTGTATGGGTGTGTTGGTGAGTGAATGGATGTCTCAGTGGTACATGTGCAAGTAACTACATATGTAAAAGGCAGTATATGTGAGTGATGGTGTATATACATAACTATATGTGAGAGTCAGTAATTGTGAGAGTGGCTGCATGGATGAGTGTGTATGTGTATCAGTGACTCTATAAGAGAGCAATTATGTGTTAGTATCTGTATGAATAAGTGAGGTTGTGTCTGTATAACTGTATAGGTGAGTAAATGGAAGTATGATTGATTCTTTGCATGACTGACTAAGTGTGTGAGTAACTGGATATGTGGCAGTGTGTGAGGGTCTGTATAGAGGTATGAGTGCATATGATAGTGTTGTATTGATGAGTGACTGCATGTAAGAGTGACTGTATGGGTGAATGAGTGCATGTGTTCGTAGACCTAGGAATCGGTCAGTGCGTATTTAGTAACTGGTATTGATGTGTCTATTTTTTTTTAAATGATAGTCTGTATTTTAGAGTGGGTGTATCAAAGGTTATATTCAGGTGTGAGGAGGTGCATCAGATTTTTATGTGGATGATGTCATCAGTGATGTCATTGACCATATCATGAAAGATGTAATATGTGACATCATCAGCAGTGCATTGCGGGAGCGCGAGTTATAGATAGCTGAACTAACTATAACACCGGAATTTCTATGGTTTTGTACGAGTGAAATATCCAACTAACTATAATGTTCCTGAAACCTATGGTTTTTTCAGTTAATTTCTATGGTTTTTTAAATGCTAATTTCTAACTATAACGTGCCTGAAACCTGTGTTTTTTTCAGTGAATCTCTATGGATTTTTAAATGCTAACTATAATGTGCCTGAAACCTATTTCTTTTAATTATATATATATATATATATATATATATATATATATATATATATATATATATATATATATATATATATATATATATATATATATATTACCTACTGGCGGTCGCCAGTAGGTAGTTATAGTTAGGACCACGTTTCCATAGGAAATCCGCAACATTCTATTTTGAATAACTTTTGCGCCGGTCGACGAATCCTTGCGAATTTTTCAAAATATGTGGGGCGCTACGCTCCGCTCCTACCCTGAAAGTCTCGGGGGGATTCGTCAAGCGGGGGCTGAGATAAAAGGGGGGTCCCAAAACGCGTTTTTCCCATGCATTTTTCCATAGGACCTTTAGACACAGCTACAGCCCGAACGGCTGAACAGAATTACTTGAAATTTGGCAGAGAGGTAGTCCTCAGGTCAAGGAAGTGCCTTTTGTAGGTTTGGTGTAAATCTGTTCAGTAGATTCTGAGAAAATAGCCTTTAAATCAATATATATATCTGAGCCAGCTTACGGTGCGCTTACGGTGCGCTTACCGTACGCGTACGGTGGCGTGCGCGAGCGCGATTCTGATTGGCCCTTAGATCTTAGTAAACATTCGAATCGGTCGAAACCAGGAAGCGGCGGCCGCCATTTTCTCTCTCGCACTCTGAGGGGGGAGCTGATAAACAAATGCCAAAAACATATAAAGGGGCTGTTTAGACAGCGCCCATGCACATAACCATGTTAGTTGAGTCTTCAAAGATCCCCCAAGGCAAAAAACGGTAATTTTTTATTTTTCGAAAATTTCACCGATTACGCTTACCGTACGCTTACCGTGCGCGTACGGTAAAAATTTTGTAAAAAAAAAAAATCCACACTCTCTCCACCCCGTGTGCAAATAGTGGCCGAAGGCCACCATTTGTGCATGGCATATAAGAGCACAGCATTTCCCCAAAAAATTTCAACAGATTACCTATCACAAGGAAGCGCATAATATGTCCTCCATGTGCGCACGGTGCGCGAAGCGCATCGTGCGTACATGGCCCATCTAGCGTAACGTGGGCATGCGGTGCGCGTAGCGCACCGCGTGCCCACCATGCGTGCACGGCACTAACTGCGTAACGTGGGCACGCGGTGCGCGTAGCGCACCGCGTGCCCACCATGCGTGCACGGAACGAACTGCGTTAAGTGGGCGCGCACGCCACGAATGGCGTAAAGTAACTTAGCATTTAAAAAAACGTACAAATTCACTGAAAAAACCATAGGTTTCACACACGTTATAGTTAGGAATTAGCATTTAAAAAACCTTGCAAATTCACTGAAAAAACCATAGGTTTCACACATGTTATAGTTAGCGGAAATTTTACTGATAAAAAACCAATGAAATTCCCCCGTTATAGTTAGTGCAGGAAACTATAACTCACGCGACCGCAATCTTCTGCTGATGACATATGTGTCTTTATGAAAAAAAAATATTTGTAATATATGTTTAGCTAAAAATTTATGGAAGAAGACATGGGCAAATAAGTGTCTAAATACAGTATTAGCATCAGCAGAGGATTACGGTCGCGTGAGTTATAGTTTCCTGCACTAACTATAACGGGGGAATTTCATTGGTTTTTTATCAGTAAAATTTCCGCTAACTATAACATGTGTGAAACCTATGGTTTTTTCAGTGAATATATATATATATATACTCAAAACTTTGGTTTGAGCGTATGATGGTACGCATCGCGGCGCCCCCCCCCCAGCAGCGGCACTTGTGTTGGTACACTGGGGAAAGAGCAGCAGATTGTCTGCTGGAAGGATGATTGGAGAAGCCAAATCACCGTCTGCTTGCAGCAGTTAGAGAATGCAGCCTGACAGCTGACGGAGTCAGAGCATTATCGTATGCAGGGTACGCAGTCACTGAACTATGTCCCCGGATTCAGGCTGCATTTTCCACGCTAGCAGCACAATTTGGCTAACATCCTGCTGCACACAGGGATTTTGATGTGTCGTGAGTCAAAAAGGGACAAAATACAACAGGCGGTGTGAGTACTATCCTGCACCGGCAGTCCTCTCTCTATGACCACGAGTATCCTCCAATGGGAGTTGATGTGTGAACCTTTCAAATTCCCTGTTTGCGCGTCTGTCACACACAGTGGCATTGAGGAAGGCAACAAAGCCGAAACGCTTCTGCCAGGTGTTACAGCAGTGGCGAACTTTTAAACACAGCAAGATGTGCCAAGATGGTGAAAATAAAGCCTCTCTGGATTGTACCTGAGCATGTGTCAGCCCGTTTTTCGTGTGAAGCGGGATTGGTGGAGTATGAGTCAAGCGGTCGGCGCTTGAATACTGGCACGCCTCTTGGTCTGGTGCTCCGTGACTTGCCGACAAAACTTTGGTTTGAGCGTATGATGGTACGCATCGCGGCGCCCCCCCAGCAGCGGCACTTGTGTTGGTACACTGGGGAAAGAGCAGCAGATTGTCTGCTGGAAGGACGATTGGAGAAGCCAAATCACCGTCTGCTTGCAGCAGTTAGAGAATGCAGCCTGACAGCTGACGGAGTCAGAGCATTATCGTATGAAGGGTACGCAGTCACTGAACTATGTCCCCGGATTCAGACTGCATTTTCCACGCTAGCAGCACAATTTGGCTAACATCCTGCTGCACACAGGGATTTTGATGTGTCGTGAGCCAAAAAGGGACAAAATACAACAGGCGGAGTGAGTACTATCCAGCACCCGCAGTCCTCTCTCTATGACCACGAGTATCCTCTAATGGGAGTTGATGTGTGAACCTTTCAAATTCCCTGTTTGCGCGTCTCTGTCACACACAGCGGCATTGAGGAAGGCAACAAAGCCGAAACGCGTCTGCCAGGTGTTACAGCAGTGGCGAACTTTTAAACACAGCAAGATGTGCCAAGATGGTGAAAATAAAGCCTCTCTGGATCGTACCTGAGCATGTGTCAGCCCGTTTTTCGTGTGAAGCGGGATTGGTGGGATATATATATATATATTTTAAAAAATTGTGAATAATTTTTTGTTAGGAAAACTATATTCATTCTTTTAAAAAATATATATTATACATAAGTCGCACACCCTTCGTGCACCCCACACGATGGCTGTGCGCATTCCGGTCGCCGTTTTGAAAAGTCGCACTGGGGTTGCGCCTTCGGCGTAGTTTGTAAAGTAGGAAATATCTTTAAATTAATTATAAATAAAAGTTTTCCTTTAAGTGTTTGTCTACATTTATTAATAAAAGTATTTTTAAAGTATAATTTTCAAAATAATTTCGACTAAAAATTATTCGATTATTATTGGATTCGGAAGTTAGGAGGGATGGCCATTTTGCTCGATATGTTTTGCAAGATTTTATGGTCTAGTCAGGTGGACACCCTCCTCCGGGTGAGGTACAGCATGAGGATTCTATTCAAAAGGAGAGGAATCAACAGGCAGAAGTATCCATCAGAAAAGCAAGTTACGTACCTTCGGTAACGCTTTTTCTGGTGGATACAGTATCTGCCTGTGGATTCCTCACTGTCCCACCCATCTCCCCGTTGTCCACCTGTTTGTACCAGAAAGATGCTTTTACTGGTTGGCATGAATGTTTTTAATATATCTTAGTAATCCAAAGGGAGGGACAGGGGGCTTTATTTAAGGAGGTCCAACGTACATGCCCCAGAAGCCTATTTTCAAAACGGGGTACGGAGTTCCTCAAATACAAGAAAAAGAGATGGGGACCAAGAAGGGACCCAATTAGTCACCAATTGGTTGTAAGGAAAAGTTAAGGGAAGGGCCAGGGGAGTGCCCTTTGCGGAACTAGAGCTCTCACACACCCAGCAAGCTAGGTGTCATGCTTCATCATATGAGCACTGCCCCTCGTCAAGTCGGCGCTGCAATCCTTGACGGGCTCCCGAAACCGGGGCTCTTTAACGGGGATCTTTTGTTCCTGCCGATATGTGCTTGGGGGTGAGGGGCCTAGTGAAATGGATGTAGCAGGAAATGGAAATGTTAAAAAAGGTTAGTCAGTCCTAATCATGTTTTTATTTTGAAGGTAGACTACCCTATTAAAATTGGTGTAGAGTGGCTAAGTCATAGAATTAAGGTGTCTAGACGTGAAGCTCTACTCTAAAAGATCGACATGTTTCTTGCCAAAAATGTCTGGAGGATCAAGGCAATTCATCAGGATCAAAAAGCTGTCTACATAAAAGTGGTAATGTGAACTCTACATACCACGTCCTAGGTTGCTGCCCTGTAAAGATAAAGTGACAACATGAAGAAAAATAAAAACATAATCTCTTTATCTAGTACATTATTGGTCAGGGGTGGCATTATACAAATCACCGTGCAAAACGTGTATAAAGCAACATGATAATAGGTGCACTATTACAAAGAAACAGTGAAGGGGGTGGTAGTGTAGATCTATAGCTACTAATAAGCTACTGATACTCTCATGGACAAGCAGGGATTCACTCACCTAGTAAATTGACTAGATAAGCTAGCAACGGTGCTGGCGGTTATAGAGGACACCAATTGGGTCCTACAATAAAAAGGTACATAAGAAAAAGGTACATAAGAAAAAATCAGTTTGTCAAATAGACCACGTGATCTGTCATGGTGCCGATTGGACACATAAAGGCGTTTTGCATAATAGTAGCACATAGTGTTCATCAAGAAAACAGATATGTTCTGACATGGTTCAGACCCAGTAGGACCGGAGCACAGGACCGGAGGTCTGTATTGGCTCGTGGTACCCAGCGTAGTCAATGACGGGGGAGAACGGTACAAAGTAGCTAACAAACAAATTAAGGATTGTACTCACCAACGTCAATAAACGTTAATCCCGAAGACCTACCCAAAACCGCCAGGGTCCGGGGTGGTGAAGTACGTCTGCCGCCATGGGTAAATATAGCGTTACGGAAAGTAATCGTGACGTGTTAGTCGAGCGCCGTTACGCAGCGCGGTGACGTCCGCAGTTGCCAGGTGATGGCCTGGGACGCTAAGGTGATGGAAACGTCGCGATACGACGGAGTGTTTGGAAACCGTCAATCGAGCCGCAGTGCGTTGCTAAGCAACGTGAACGCGTGTGTCGCGCTACAACGAGGTCAAGAGGGGGGACAATCTCACATGACACAACTAATATCGGAGGTAACGCGCAATAGTACGCGTCAAATTGCACGGGATATACAAATGTCACACTCAATTAAGTGTAACCCATGTAGACACATGTACATCAAAAATATGTGTATCGGGGCTAACCGCAGGTACCCCATGGTGGTATCAAATCTGCCATGGACGTAAACCATTACACAAGAGTTGAGAGGTATAGAACTAGTGCATAGTCGTGGTGTAAATAACAATTCCCATTACACATGTGTGGGCTAATGGTTAAGTAGGATGTATCAGTTCCATTGTATCATGGAGGCAGGACAGTGGGTTGAGGCTATAGATTCATTATCGGTGATGGTTAGAGTCAAAGGCCTTTGTGTCATAGTGTTGAAATGGGTAGGGATAACTCAACCACCCTGAGAGTAGACATGCAATCATGGCATGGAACTCCAAGGGATGTCATCATTAAGGCCTAAGGTGTCGCATGAAAGTCTATGCACCCACCTCTGTTCAATCCTGAACAAAGAGGTTTTGGAAATCTGCGTGTGGGATTCTAGTATCACCCAATGTAATGACTCAGGGGAGTGATGTGCCTCTAAAAAGTGTCTGTAGAGTTTGGTCGTGGTGCGTTGGCAACGTATGTTGCTTCTGTGCTCTATTATGCGGGTTTTAACTGGCCGCATAGTCATGCCAATGTATTGTAACCCACATGGACACGTGATCAAATAAACACATTGTTTGGTGTTGCAATCAGTGTGTTTCTTGATATTCCATTTAAAATTGGCATGTAGTGTGACTTCTTTGGTAATGGTAGTGAAGTCACAGACAGTACAGGTACCGCAGGGAAAATGACCTCTAACTGGTGGAAGGCCCCAAAGTGTAGTCTGTGAAGGGGTGACTTTTCTCTTTGGTCTAGTGTGAACCAACATATCCCGCAGGTTACAAGTCCTTTTGTAGGCAAATCTAGGTCTTGGTATCTGTAATTCTCCTGTATTAAGGATACCCCAATGTTTTAGGATGATTTTTTTGGTCAGGGTTGAGTTGGGTGTAAAGGAGGTCACACATGTCAAGGTATCTTCAGGTGGTTTATGGTGTACCTCTAGAAGGGACTCTCTAGGGTTATTGAGAGCCCTTTTCATGGAGTCTTTAATCACCTTGTGTGGGTATCCCCTAGTCATAAGGTTGGTAGCTAAGGAGTTGGCTTCTACTTTGTAATCTTTGGTTGAGGTACAGTTACGTCTTATACGTAAGAATTGACCCACTGGAAGGTTATCTCGAAGGGCTCTCGGGTGGTAGCTTTGGTATAGCAGAAGGCTGTTGCGATCTGTTGGCTTTTTAAATAAGCTTGTCGAAAGTTGTCCCCCCGATAGCTTAATGTTTAGATCCAGGAATGCAACTATTGTGTCTGAAATCGTGTGGGAGAATTTGAGGAAAGGGTTCTGCTGATTAATCCACTGTACAAAGGTGTTGCAAGTGTCAGTAGGCCCCCGCCAAAAGATGAGAATATCATCAATAAAACGTTTCCAAAGAACTAGATGTTGATGAAACGGATTGTGGTCAGTATTAATGACCTGTTCCTCAAAGGATGCCATATAGAGGCAGGCCAGACTGGGAGCAAATGTGCTCCCCATCGAAGTTCCTTGGCACTGATGGTATAGTTGCCCCTGATATTCAAAAAAATGTTCAGTCAGTGCTATGGAGGCTAGGTCCATTATGAACGTGACTGGAGTGGGGGAAGACCATTCCAATGAGTTTAAGGCCGTCTCTACTACTGACAGGGTATCACCCTGAGGGATGTTTGTGTAGCGGGCCTCTACTTCAAGGGTTATGAGTAGATCGATGCATGTGGTGTCTTCTATTGAATCAATTGTTTTGAGAATGTCTGTCGTGTCTCTGATGAAAGACGGGATGTTCCTCACCAGTGGTTGGAGGAAATGGTCGACAAATTGGGATAAGGGCTCAAGGATAGAGCCGATCCCTGAAACTATGGGTCTCCCTGGGACCGGGCTAGTACCTTTGTGTATTTTTGGCAAGGTATAAAAGTACGGGGTCTTAGGTTCTGTGGCATTCAAAAATGCTGCTTCTTTCTTGTTAATCCATCCATTGGTAAGTCCCTCGTGTACCAATATTGAAATGGTGTTGGCGAGGCGTGATGTGGGATCAACGGAGATGGGGGCATAGTACCTGTCATTGTTTAGTTGTCGCTTGCATTCTACATCGTAGTCATCTCTAGACTGGATCACTGTTGCCCCACCCTTATCCGCCTGTTTGATGATGATGGATTCGTCATTGGCGAGGGTTTTGGCCGTTAGTATCTCATTCTTAGATAAATTATGGAATGGAGTAGGGGAAGGACTTAGGGCTAAATCCTTTAGCACCGCCTTCTCGAAAGTTAAGATCTCGATGGGGATCATGGCATTATGTGGTGTGAAGGTGGACGGGTTACTCAATCCTGAGTCTACCACCTGATTGATTGGCTTATCCAAGAAGTAAGATCGTAGTCTAATTTTACGGAACAATTTCTGAACCTCGCACACATCTCTAAACTTATCAGTTTTAGGGGTGGGAACAAAGCCTAGCCCCTTCTGTAGTAGAGATGTCTCCATGTCTGTCAGACCACGTTGCGATAAATTGACCACTAGTTCTTTTTGTTCTGAGTTTTGCTCCTTGTGTCCATACCTCCCATTGGGGGGTCCTGCCAGTGAACCTGTTTCTGGGGCCCTCTTCTGTTGCGCCCTCTTCCTCTGCCCCAGCCTCTGTCTAAAAAAAGGGGGTCGTTGTTGAAAAATTTGGGAGGTCCTTGTTGAAATGGCTGGTATTGCTAATAGGGGGGTGGTGGAAGAGGACCTGGAAACACCGGAGGCCCCTGAAAGGTAGGAACATTATAGTGGTAGTTGGCGCATTGATTACGACGGCCAATATTAGTGCCCCAACTACCCGTACTGGAATTACTATCAGAAGAACTTCTCCTATCCGAGTTGTCATCAGAAGAATAACTGTTCTTAGCTGACGTGTAGTCCGGCCTAAGGTATGGGTACACTTTTTCCTTGTCAAACTTTTGGATATCCTTTTGCAATTTAGCTATTTTCTGTTTCATAAGGTAATCCTTGTTCTCAGATATTTCAGCATTGATCTCAGCAAGTTTGTTCTTGTATGAAGAGATCTGGATGGTGGTTTTAAGTGCCCCTTCCGCAATTTGTATTCTCACCAGGAGAGCATCCGCCAGGCGTCTCGCTGTATTGATAGAGAACTAGGAGGTCCCTGGTGCACTTCCATGCAATCAGGGACCATTCCCTTTTGAAGGTGGCGTCATCAAGAAAGAGTCTAGGGAAGTTATTAACAATCAACCCTGTCGGTGCGATATTGGCACGCAAATACTCAGTCATGAGAGGGCCATGTAAAGTTATCTTCAGCCACTCTCTTTTTAGCGTTGTCAAAGAGTTCCAGTCATCCGACTGGGACCCAGATGCAGAACTCCCATCTGCTCCAAGGAGGGAAGGAGTTCTGTCAAGTATGTCGGAGACTGCTTCATCTCCGAAACTGAGGCCTTGGTTGTCCATAGAGGGGGGAGGAGGAGACAAGGGGGGGAAAAAACAAGTTAATGGTCCAGGGTGGCTAGAGTTGCTAGACCACTGGTAGCCTTTTTAATGTCCCACGGGGGTCACCCGCGCAAAATCAGTAATCCAAAGGGAGGGACAGGGGGCTTTATTTAAGGAGGTCCAACGTACATGCCCCAGAAGCCTATTTTCAAAACGGGGTACGGAGTTCCTCAAATACAGGAAAAAGAGATGGGGACCAAGAAGGGACCCAATTAGTCACCAATTGGTTGTAAGGAAAAGTTAAGGGGAGGGCCAGGGGAGTGCCCTTTGCGGAACTAGAGCTCTCACACACCCAGCAAGCTAGGTGTCATGCTTCATCATATGAGCACTGCCCCTCGTCAAGTCGGCGCTGCAATCCTTGACGGGCTCCCGAAACTGGGGCTCTTTAACGGGGATCTTTTGTTCCTGCCGATATGTGCTTGGGGGTGAGGGGCCTAGTGAAATGGATGTAGCAGGAAATGGAAATGTTAAAAAAGGTTAGTCAGTCCTAATCATGTTTTTATTCTGAAGGTAGACTACCCTATTAAAATTGGTGTAGAGTGGCTAAGTCATAGAATTAAGGTGTCTAGACGTGAAGCTCTACTCTAAAAGATCGACATGTTTCTTGCCAAAAATGTCTGGAGGATCAAGGCAATTCATCAGGATCAAAAAGCTGTCTACATAAAAGTGGTAATGTGAACTCTACATACCACGTCCTAGGTTGCTGCCCTGTAAAGATAAAGTGACAACATGAAGAACAATAAAAACATCATCTCTTTATCTAGTACATTATTGGTCAGGGGTGGCGTTATACAAATCACCGTGCAAAACGTGTATAAAGCAACATGATAATAGGTGCACTATTACAAAGAAACAGTGAAGGGGGTGGTAGTGTAGATCTATAGCTACTAATACGCTAGTGATACTCTCAGGGATTCACTCACCTAGTAAATTGACTAGATAAGATAGCAACGGTCCTGGCGGTTATAGAGGACACCAATTGGGTCCTACAATAAAAAGGTACATAAGAAAAAGGTACATAAGAAAAAATCAGTTTGTCAAATAAACCACGTGATCTGTCCTGGTGCCGATTGGACACATAAAGGCGCTTTGCATAATAGTAGCACATAGTGTCCATCAAGAAAACAGATATGTTCTGACATGGTTCAGACCCAGTAGGACCGGAGGTCTGTATTGGCTCGTGGTACCCAGCGTAGTCAATGACGGGGGAGAACGGTACAAAGTAGCTAACAGACGAATTAAGGATTGTACTCACCAACGTCAATAAACGTTAATCCCGAAGACCTACCCAAAACCGCCAGGGACCGGGGTGGTGAAGTACGTCTGCCGCCATGGGTAAATATAGCGTTACTGAAAGTAATCGTGACGTGTTAGTCGAGCGCCGTTACGCAGCGCGGTGACGTCCGCAGTTGCCAGGTGATGGCCTGGGACGCTAAGGTGATGGAAACGTCGCGATACTGTGGTAAATATTCTAATTACCTGGACTGAATTTAATACGGAATATAAATAAAATAGCTCAGAAAAATAAGAGGCAGAATCCGTGGTATAAGAGGTTTCTGAATGGGCTTTATTCCAAAATGGCCGACTCGAGTCGCGGCCTTCAGGTTCCGTCACCACGGGGGTTCAGGAAGTGAAGTACAATACTTTATTGATAGACATGCATTTTTATAATAAGTACATTACAATGAAGCAAATGCAGAAGGCGTAACAATTGATAAGGAAAATGACAGTGCTTGTGCGTAACCGAAAATGGGCGTAATAAGGAGTAAAAAGAAACATGATTGGTTATGATATCATATATAGGTGGATCTATAAGATAATACTTGGCAGAGATGCGCGCGCAGCAGCATGACGTGTGATTGACGTGCAACTAGGGGGTGAAGGGGACTTGACATTTAGCTCTACATGCGGAGACAAAAAGTCTGGGGGGTCAAGTCAACCTAATCCCAAATCATATCTAACATCCTATGTTTAAAGAACTATGTTATCCACAAGGAAGGACTCTCGGACAGAATCTATTCTATACTGACTGTGTGTGCGTGCACAAGCGTCTAAGTGTCTATATGAAACGCAAGGGGCAGAAAACTTTCCATGGTAACAGGGCTATGAATTACTTGCATGAGGACAGAGAGGCCGGGCCCTTTGCTCAGTAGCTAAAGGAAATGTTTACCTAAACTACTAGACAGGAATGCATCGGCTGAGGAGCAAAGTAGATAATTCGAAGGTGAAATACAGCTTCTTGGCAGGCAGGCAAAACTGGCCGAGGCAGGCACCGTTAGCCGCACAGGGAGTAGGACAAAGTTCATGGATACAGATGCGAGCTCAAGCTGAAGCTGTCAGAGGCAGAGAGCAGGGAAAGGCTTGAGGACAGAAATGGGCCTACTCGCCTGAACTGTAAAAATGGAGTAACTGAGCCATATAAAGTCGGTGGCCTTTCATACTTAGGAATCGAATATCCAGCCCATTCATGGCGGATCTGACAGAGGACATGTTGACGGTGGACGCACATGTGTTTGCGTCTTCGAAACTGGAACTGGAGGGAACATACATGTGTTTGTAACATGTACATAGAACCGTTGGGGTCCAAGATGGGGGACATAACTGATCAGGAAAATCCATATTTCCACATTCCCTCCTTGTCCCCTACTTGCCCATCAAGAGACATCAATCTTCATTAATCCATCGATTTGTTCATGGAGCATCATTTCTTCTTCTTTCTTCTTCCGGGATCTTGAGTGAAAACCTTGATGCGGAATACACGATGTGGCACACAGACCACAAATCGCTGGTCCACATTGCAAGCATAAGCAGCAACTGAATAGTATAAGAAGGCCAATACCTAGGAAGGATAGAACTCTCCATCCCCAGGCTGATATCACACTCCAAAACCACCCGGACCAAGTCCAAGTGCCTGGATTCTGGTGTATCTGGCTCACAATCTTATGAAGGCGGGTTATAGCTTTATATACAGATGGCGAATTTTCTGGTATGAATACGCAGCAGCTTGATCCGATGACCCTACAAGCTCCGCCCCTATCGGCCAGGATGACGTCAAGGACAAGACGATTTTGAAGAACAACAATTCTCATCACAGATTGCTCCTCTGTCAGATTGCCTAGGGTGGCTATAGTTTCATTCACTACAGCTTCAAGAGTCTTGGTTAATCTACGTATTAGCTTACTATTTGAAATCGTACCTATATAGGGAAAGATACCTTTATTGAAATCTACATACTTGTCCCATGCCGTCTCAGTATAATCGACAACTGGGAGATCTCTCCGCTCTCTATTGTGTACTAAATGAACATTTCGATAATAATCAGGAGGGGCTAGGAAAACAGGTGGCAAAAGGAATGCTATGTAACAGGTACCATCCCAATCTAGAGGTAGACCCATATATGCAGTCTGACCACATATGAAGTAGGAGTGGCGAGAAGCTCTAAATGAGGATTTGCCTTGATCAGTGAATTCTACTATAGTAGTGCATTTACTATGGCCCATATGTATGGAACCAATTTTCTTTACACACAATTCACCTTTAGCTGGAAATACTGACATTGTTGGCAAAACTAGTTCGACTTCGGATTCAACATTCAGAATCATGAGGTTAGGTGTAAAATTACCTAATCTATATACTTCATTTTCTAGATCAGTTCCTGTTCTTTTGGGACGACCCTCCTTGTCAGGGTAGCAGACCTTGAGTAAAACTATGTTCAGATTTCCCCATACCCAATGGTCTTGATAAACTGCTGTGTCTGAATCTATGGAATTGATTAAACTAAACCATGCTCCACAGGAGCCATTATGTGTAAACGGATGTGGAAAGAAAGGCAAAACTCCTTTATTATTCTGATAGGGAGGGAGTCGGCCACACACCCAACAATTAGTAGCATTACTAGTCTGATGGGAATGATGCAACATACTAATGAAAGTGTTATTGCGCAGCGCAAGTCTATAGGACAATTCATGCGGAGGTAGGTTACTAAAATAATGTTCGTCAGTCACATTAAAAGCATGTTTGGAAATAGGATAATATATATGCAACAATATACTTGCAGTAATTATTATAAAACTCAAGAAAAACAAAATTAATAAAGTCACAATACAGTGGCTACGCAGTGATTTACAGTACGCATGTCGTTTCAACATTTTTCGTGATGTCTCATGATTCAGGCCTAAGGGATACATGTCGAGGACAGATTCAACCGCTTCACCTTGGAGAGGACTTAAACAATCAAATCGCCCGACGGCTTAGGTCTCAGTTTTAATTTATAAAGTTCCGTACTGGTAGCTTCAGTCAAAGGTAGTTTTGAGTCAATGGGTGAAGACACACGGGGTGGGCTATTTACATCTGAAGGAAGTCCATGAAATTTCTTGATATGACTTGAATGAACCCATCCCTTTCTTCCCTCGATCTTCACGGCTGTCCTTGTGGTGAGCAGGACCAATTTGGGTGTTTTCCACCTGGGCTCCAGCTGAGTCTTTCGGTCAAAGTTCCTCACAAGTACGAAATCCCCCGGAACTACGTCATGGGGTTTCACCTCAGTGTTGTCAGGAAAGGCTGCAGCTACCTGTGAACGACAAGATTGTAGTGCAGACATCAAGGAAGCCAGGTAATCTGTCAGCATATTACAGTCAACATCGGTTATTTTACGGGGTATAGGCGTCCCCCACATATTCGGCGGTCTGCCAAAGATCACCTCATAAGGGGATAGCCCTGTTCGGGAATGTGCTACCATTCTCATGTAAAAGAGTGCGACTGGTAAGGCTACTATCCAATCGACACCTTTCTCCTTACATATTTTGGACAATCTGATTTTCAAAGTTTGATTATGTCGTTCCACGAGACCTGCTGCCTCGGGGTGTCGGACACAATGAAACTTCCACTGATATCCTAGCAGAAGTGAAACGTGTTTCATCAGTTCGGATGAGAACGGCTGACCGTTATCTGAATATACAACACGTGGTAAACCGTACCGTGGGAAGAATTCTCGAACTAGCTGCTTGGCAGTGGTCGGGGCAGTGTAATCTGATACTGGGTATGCTTCAGTCCAACGGGAAAGAGCGCAGACAACTACGAGAACATATTTGAATCCTCGACATCGTTCCATCTGGATATAATCCATCTGGAGGACTTCAAAAGGGTGATCAGGAGGCTGAAATCCACCCTGCTCTACGGGAATGCTTTTACCTGGGTTAAACTGACAACATATCATACAGGTACGGACTTTTTGCTTAGCTGCTGCTCGTAAATGTTTGTTGAACCAAATGTGTTGGATGCTGTCTAGCATAGCTTTCTCTCCTAGATGTGCCGGACTGTGAATCGTAGTTATGACCGCTTGGACCATAGAATCAGGAAGAAACCATACAGATTTCTCCTTCGTCATCCATCCCTGATCTGTCTGGATCCCTCCTAGTTCAGTCCACTTCTTTATTTCCTCTGCTGTGGCATGTGTCTGTATGTCAATTATGTCAAGTGCGGGATCCTTAATCGTCATACAATGTGTGGATGTCAGAACTATTGGCTTTGTCATGTCGGATGTGCGAGTCTGAGCAGTCTGTTTAGCTGTTCTGTCAGCTAAATCATTGCCTTGAGAAATGATATCAGTAACCTTCGTGTGTGCTTTACATTTCATAATCGATATAGCAGTGGGCAAATGAATTGCGTCTAACAAAGCATGAATGAGGGACCCGTGCTGTATGTGGGTGCCATGAGAAGTTAAATAACCTCTCTCTCGCCAAAGCACCCCGAAGTCATGTACGACTCCGAATGCATAACGTGAATCAGTGTATATGTTAACTTTCTTACTTGTGGCTTGAATACAGGCTTGTGTCAGAGCAATAAGCTCTGCTGCTTGGGCTGACAAAGTATCTATACAGTTTGTTTCAATAACTTCAGTGTCTGTTGTGACTGCATACGCGGCCACTAAATCTCCTGTACTTGTCCTCATACACGATCCATCTACATACAACGTCAGGTCTGGATCTAACAAGGGAACGTCTGTTAAGTCTTGTCTGGGTTTCGTTTTTATTTCAATAACTTCAACACAATCATGAGCTAGTGGGTCTGTTCCAATTACAGGTAAAAGTGTAGCAGGATTCAATGTATTACAACGTCTGATTTCTATGTGTGGCTGAAACAATGTTAGTTCATATCCTGTAAGCCTAGCTACGGTCAAGTGTTGTGTTTGCGTTCGGTTCACAAGAACCTCTACTGCGTGTGGTACTTGTACTGTCAACGGATGTCCTAACACTATGGCATCGCTTTGTCTGATTGCTAAAGCTGTTGCTGCCACTGATTTCAGGCACGCAGGCAGAGCCTGAGCTACGGGATCTAATGTACTAGAGAAATAAGCACATGGTTTGCGTGATCCTGCTTGTTCCTGAGTGAGTACTGACAAAGCAGTACCTTCACGTTCTGTAACAAAGAGTGTAAAATGCTTATAGTAACAAGGTGTTGCTAAAACAGGTGCTTGACATAGAGCTTTCTTTAAGCTTTCAAAAGCTAGTGTGTGTTCCTGAGTCCAAGGGAGGACAGTCGATGTGGCTGCCTCCTGCGTTGTCAACTGAATGAGTGGTTTTGCTAGAAATGCATATTGGGGAATCCACTGCCTACAGTATGAAGTGAGGCCTATAAAAGCCCGCACCTCCTTTTGTGTCTTGGGTATTGGCATGTTAGCAATTAACTGGATGCGATCGGGTGTAAGCTGCCTTCCCTCCTTGGACAGCGAGTGACCAAGATAAATAACTCGCTGGACACAAAATTGCAGCTTAGAAGGAGATACCTTGTGCCCCTTTTCGGCTAGGAATTGTAAAACTGTCAGGGATGCCTTTTCACATTCAGGCTCGCTTCGGGCGGTGATCAGCAGATCATCGACGTATTGGAGCAGTGTAGTGTTAACTGGCATGTGTATACTGTCAAGTTCTCGTTTCAGTGCTTGGCTATAGATGCTGGGACTTTCTGTGAATCCTTGAGGAGCGCGGGTGAATTTAAAGCTTCGTCCATTTAAACTAAATCCGAACAGATATTGGCTTTCCGGATCTATGGGGACGCTGAAAAAAGCATTCTTGAGATCAATTACTGTAAAGAATGTGGCTCGAGAATCAATAGCTGTCAATAATGATGAGATATCGGGGACCACAGGAAATTGTGGCACAATGCATTTGTTTAATTCGCGCAAATCAATAACCAATCGATATACTGGTGGGGCCTTAGGATCAGTTCGTTTAAGAATCGGAATTATCGGTGAATTACATACATTGGAGTCGGTTTCCACAACCACTCCTTGGGCAATAAGCTCGTCAATGATTTTCAGTAAAGCCACTACAGCATCTTGAGGTAACTTGTATTGTCGCATTCGTGGTAGTACTACTCCTGCCTTTAGTGTGACTCGATATGGTGTAATGTTCATGCAACCGACATCAGTAGGGCCTTGTGCCCATAGATGTGCGGGTAAAGTCTGTAGTCGGGGATCCATGTCTCTGGACACATAATGACCTTTAAAATCACGTAAAAACAATCTTACTCCTTCCGGAGAACAACAGATAATAGCCCCTAGAGCTTTTAATGTCTTTATACCTAACAAGTTTTCTGGACATGATTTGGTAAGCAATAAATCTGTAGTTCGTGTCAAGGGACCAATCGTAAGTGGAAGTGGCTGTGATACTTCATTAACCCCTTCCATGCTCATGACGGAACGGTTCCGTCATGAGCCACGGTTGAGCTGTGCTCATGACGGAACCGTTCCGTCATCGGCCCGCCCGCGCACGAACCCTTCAGCACCGCGGCGGAATTCGCCCAGCGCTGAAGGGGTTAACAATAGGTTTTCCTGAAAAACCAAGGGAAACATTTTGAGAGCCTGAGAGGGGTGCCCCTGGAACTTCACTACGTTTTATTGTTGTTCGACTTGCCCCTGTATCAAGTAAAAATTTTCTGTCTTGACCTAATAATTCACTATGTACATAAGGTCCTTCTTGATCCACTGGGATCTCAATAAGGGGTAAGTCAACTTCCCTCTCTAGGCTGGTTCATGTGTAACGTTGGTACTCAGGATATTCATACTGTGCGGTCTGATACATTTGTCGTGTTGTCGTTTGTGTAGCAGCAACAGGCAGCGCTGGTGCCGCTGGCACAAACTGTATAGGCTGTTGTGAGGCTGGCATGGACTGTTGCTGAGCTGGCATGGACTGTGCATGCTGTGAAGCTCCTTGTTCATTCTGATCCTGTCTGAATGGTCGTGGTCTTTCTTTTGCAATACCTATAGCTATATTACGCTTCAGGACTTGACAATCGTGTACATAATGGCCTAGTTGTTTACAGTAATTGCATGTTCCTTTTACAGGGACTGCTGACTCTCCGGAATGTGTCACACCCTTTTTGTGACCATCCGCTGGTACTGTCTGGGAAACTAGCATTTTCATTTTAGTATCCTTCATACGTCTTTGTTCGTGTTCTTGTTCATCTCTAATTCTATTATGATGATACTGTAACATTTGTAGCATTTGCGACGGAGTGTTACTTTGCCAGGTACTCTCGAATTTCAATATTCTATTCTTCACTGGAGGTAAGGAATTTTCCACTAGTTTTGTCACAAATAAATGTGGATACGACTCACTATTTGCTTTTATACCACTATTTATACCAAAACATTTTTCAAATCGGGCATAATAATCACTTGTGTCTTCATCATGTTTTTGTTTACAGGCTGAGATTGCACCCCAATCTTCCTTTTTCGTAGTTAATAAACGTGGCAGTACCTGTACTAGTAAACCTGGTAATGCTTTAACTTTATCCCCGAGCCCTGAACCTGCAGTTCGGGCCTTTTCTTCTGCTTCTAATGCTGTCCAGTCTATTTTTTGGTCTCCCACTTCCCACTCTTTTTCTTTCAGTTTTTCATAAATGCCAGCAGGCATTAGCACCTTTAATATCGTCATGATGTCAGGATAGGTATACTCTCCCATGAGTAACATGTCTTTAATTTCTCGGTGGAAACCCGCTGGGTCTTTGTCATGACTGGGTACTACTTTCTTCATTTCTAACAATTCGATTTTTGATATGGGTGTATATACAAATACACGGTGAAAATTATTGTCTTCGCCTTTTATTGGGTGCACTTCTCGTAAGGGATTCTGTCTATCCATGTAGTACGGCGTTCTTTCCTTGTTGGGCAGTGAGAAAGGATCTGGGCTTACAAAAAGAATGTACTGTTTACGTGACACTAGTATTTCTTTAATTAACTTGTTACCAGAACCTCTCCATCTATTCGTGAGTAGTTCGGTTAATATATCAGGTAAGGGACCAGGATCAGCATGTTGGTTCTTATATAATATGAGAAGTTGCTGAATCATATAGATTCCAGCTAAACGTTGTTCATCTGGACTGAGGTTCAAAAACGTGTGTGCTACTGTGTCATCACCATATGTTCCGGGACTATCAATCCAATGAACAGCTGACCTAGCTAATTCTTGCTCGTCCATAGAATCGAGGAGGTGGTAACCCCTTCGTTCTCGAAGTATTTTGTCAGCGGCTTGGAACGAATGTTCAGGAGACTTCAGATTTATTATAGGCGTCGGATAAGTTCTTCTATTGTTTGGACATACGGAATGTATCGGATCAGAAAAACATCTAGTATTATTACAGGACCTTCCTATACCTACATAGGCTATGGTGTCTGACTGTCTTACGGAATCCCCTGATTCGGATGCACCATCTTGCTCGAACTCGTCTGTCTCCAATCTCTCTTCATGTATACGTTCTATTTCTTTCCTAATTTTTCGACACATGGCTACTATACTTCCTTGTTTATCATGTCTTCCGTCTGATATATTCTGACTCCATCTCGTAAGAGTTTGCATTATTCCCGGGTCCACCCCCGGTCGGTCTTGATTTCTGATCACACAATTTATAAGAAAACGTAACAATTCTCCCTGTATCTCTACTTTCTGATATTCCATAGCTCTGTTAATGCATTCAGGGTCTTTCCCTGTTTGGACAAAATGATATATGCTATCTAAATGCATAGCCATTCCTGGTAGCTTCCCTAAAAACGATGCAGCTCGTCTAACACGTAATGATGCTAGAACCATTTCGTCCTCTTTGCCGGGCACCGGATCATATCTACAATCTATCATAAGGTCTTTAAGCATGCGGGGATTTACAAGTTTGGGCGTACGTGCATGCACAGGTTCTTGAAAAGTAAGTTTACTCATTCGGGGTGGCGTAGAATAAATGCTAGTAGCACCTCCAGTAGCCCCCTCTGGGGTACCGGACGTGAAAGGATTCGTTGAACGTGCCACAGCAACTACAGGTGTGGACACCACTGTAGAATCGGTTGCGGGGACAGATGCGGAAACAGATGTGCTTGCCGAAGCTTGTGTCGGGACTTGCTGTTGCACAGCAATAGATACTTGATCTTGACGTTGAACCCCCCCAGCAGACGGTCTATGTGGTGCGGGGTTAGCATACTCGGGAGCTGCGTCATCTAGATATGAGGAAAGAAAAATATCTTCTGCGGTTCTGGGATGTCCTTTAGGATGCACTTTTATTGGAAACAATGGGGGTGGCAAGTCTTTTGGTATCTCCGTAGTAGCCTTAGGTAATCCTTCGGCCAGAAGGGGATACATACCTTTCATAAGGGCATTTCTTTGTCTATCGGTTTGTTCTGCTTGTACTCGTGTACCTTCTTCAATCAACAGATTTTCTCGAACCTTATTTGCACTTTCTTTATTTTTCTCTTCCTGTCTTAGCGCTTTTTCGGTGCGTCTATGCGATTCTTTACGCCATAACTCAACAGCGTCTTTCTGTGACTGTCTAGCTTTCCTCTTCCACAACTCTTCTTCTACTTTCATAATACATTCTGCATCCCAGGTCCCAGCGACGGGCCATCTCTGACTTTCTGGTAATTCTTTGGTGTAGTCCACCCATAGATCAAGGAATAATATGGCGTCTAAGCCATGCTTGTGATACATAAAGTGCCCTGGAGTGTCCCTAGGAGGAATAGGAACTGCTTCTTCAAGCACCCCTTTTCTAGTAGTGATCTGTCTTAACTTCGAAAAGAGCGGCATATTGACAACTGATCTGATACCTAGTCTTGAACACACTTAATACAAAAAGCACAACAATGAACAATCATTCATACCACAATATGCAGGACGTTTTTAACACATTAAACATTAAACATTAAACATTTTAAAAATGACCAACAATGATGATAGTCTGCATAACTAATCACCAAGCAGAATTCCTGACAATAACTAGATACTTCGGAATACTTGATATACTGCTAAACAGTACATATACACTGCTAAAACAGTGCAGACCGGATTTGTGTACCCAAATCCGTCTTGACCGGCACAACCTATGTGCACGTCAGAACGCCTCCCCAGCAATGGTACTCACCGGGTAGCTCAAAACGGAAGGCCTCGGAAATGGACGGGACTGGACTCGACAACTGCGGACATCGGACCCTCTGGACGTCGGGACTTCGAAAACCTGGTGGGCCTCTGTATACCTCGGATCTTGCTCTCTCTGCTAGGCTCTGGTCGGGATACTTCGCACTTCTCACCGCCTCGTCTGGGTTGATCGCAGCCTCAGTCGCCCCCGCTTGACCGGAGGGAGCTACAGGAAATCCTGCTGGTACGCGTTATGGTCCGTCCAGCTGTGGCAGGAGACCGGGCCTGCAACGCACCACCGGCGCGTGAGATGAGAAAGTGTCCCTATTCGGGCGCCAATTATGTGGTAAATATTCTAATTACCTGGACTGAATTTAATACGGAATATAAATAAAATAGCTCAGAAAAATAAGAGGCAGAATCCGTGGTATAAGAGGTTTCTGAATGGGCTTTATTCCAAAATGGCCGACTCGAGTCGCGGCCTTCAGGTTCCGTCACCACGGGGGTTCAGGAAGTGAAGTACAATACTTTATTGATAGACATGCATTTTTATAATAAGTACATTACAATGAAGCAAATGCAGAAGGCGTAACAATTGATAAGGAAAATGACAGTGCTTGTGCGTAACCGAAAATGGGCGTAATAAGGAGTAAAAAGAAACATGATTGGTTATGATATCATATATAGGTGGATCTATAAGATAATACTTGGCAGAGATGCGCGCGCAGCAGCATGACGTGTGATTGACGTGCAACTAGGGGGTGAAGGGGACTTGACATTTAGCTCTACATGCGGAGACAAAAAGTCTGGGGGGTCAAGTCAACCTAATCCCAAATCATATCTAACATCCTATGTTTAAAGAACTATGTTATCCACAAGGAAGGACTCTCGGACAGAATCTATTCTATACTGACTGTGTGTGCGTGCACAAGCGTCTAAGTGTCTATATGAAACGCAAGGGGCAGAAAACTTTCCATGGTAACAGGGCTATGAATTACTTGCATGAGGACAGAGAGGCCGGGCCCTTTGCTCAGTAGCTAAAGGAAATGTTTACCTAAACTACTAGACAGGAATGCATCGGCTGAGGAGCAAAGTAGATAATTCGAAGGTGAAATACAGCTTCTTGGCAGGCAGGCAAAACTGGCCGAGGCAGGCACCGTTAGCCGCACAGGGAGTAGGACAAAGTTCATGGATACAGATGCGAGCTCAAGCTGAAGCTGTCAGAGGCAGAGAGCAGGGAAAGGCTTGAGGACAGAATCGGGCCTACTCGCCTGAACTGTAAAAATGGAGTAACTGAGCCATATAAAGTCGGTGGCCTTTCATACTTAGGAATCGAATATCCAGCCCATTCATGGCGGATCTGACAGAGGACATGTTGACGGTGGACGCACATGTGTTTGCGTCTTCGAAACTGGAACTGGAGGGAACATACATGTGTTTGTAACATGTACATAGAACCGTTGGGGTCCAAGATGGGGGACATAACTGATCAGGAAAATCCATATTTCCACAATACGACGGAGATTTGCCTACAAAAGGACTTGTAACCTGTGGGATATGTTGGTTCACACTAGACCAAAGAGAAAAGTCACCCCTTCACAGACTACACTTTGGGGCCTTCCACCAGTTAGAGGTCATTTTCCCTGCGGTACCTGTACTGTCTGTGACTTCACTACCATTACCAAAGAAGTTACACTACATGCCAATTTTAAATGGAATATCAAGAAACACACTAATTGCAACACCAAACAATGTGTTTATTTGATCACGTGCCCATGTGGGTTACAATACATTGGCATGACTATGCGGCCAGTTAAAACCCGCATAATAGAGCACAGAAGCAACATACGTTGCCAACGCACCACAACCAAACTCTACAGACACTTTTTAGAGGCACATCACTCCCCTGAGTCATTACATTGGGTGATACTAGAATCCCACACGCAGATTTCCAAAACCTCTTTGTTCAGGATTGAACAGAGGTGGGTGCATAGACTTTCATGATACACCTTAGGCCTTAATGATGACATCCCTTGGAGTTCCATGCCATGATTGCATGTCTACTCTCAGGGTGGTTGAGTTATCCCTACCCATTTCAACACTATGACACAAAGGCCTTTGACTCTAACCATCACCGATAATGAATCTATAGCCTCAACCCACTGTCCTGCCTCCATGATACAATGGAACTGATACATCCTACTTAACCATTAGCCCACACATGTGTAATGGGAATTGTTATTTACACCACGACTATGCACTAGTTCTATACCTCTCAACTCTTGTGCAATGGTTTATGTCCACGGCAGATTTGATACCACCATGGGGTACCTGCGGTTAGCCCCGATACACGTATTTTTGATGTACATGTGTCTACATGGGTTACACTTAATTGAGTGTGACATTTGTATATCACATGCAATTTGACGCGTACTATTGCGCGTTACCTCCTGATATTAGTTGTCATGTGAGATTGTCCCCCCTCTTGACCTCGTTGTAGCGCGACACACGCGTTCACGTTGCTTAGCAACGCACTGCGGCTCGATTGACGGTTTCCAAACACTCCGTCGTATCGCGACGTTTCCATCACCTTAGCGTCCCAGGCCATCACCTGGCAACTGCGGACGTCACCGCGCTGCGTAACGGCGCTCGACTAACACGTCACGATTACTTTCAGTAACGCTATATTTACCCATGGCGGCAGACGTACTTCACCACCCCGGTCCCTGGCGGTTTTGGGTAGGTCTTCGGGATTAACGTTTATTGACGTTGGTGAGTACAATCCTTAATTCGTCTGTTAGCTACTTTGTACCGTTCTCCCCCGTCATTGACTACGCTGGGTACCACGAGCCAATACAGACCTCCGGTCCTGTGCTCCGGTCCTACTGGGTCTGAACCATGTCAGAACATATCTGTTTTCTTGATGGACACTATGTGCTACTATTATGCAAAACGCCTTTATGTGTCCAATCGGCACCATGACAGATCACGTGGTTTATTTGACAAACTGATTTTTTCTTGTGTACCTTTTTCTTATGTACCTTTTTATTGTAGGACCCAATTGGTGTCCTCTATAACCTCCAGCACCGTTGCTAGCTTATCTAGTCAATTTACTAGGTGAGTGAATCCCTGAGAGTATCACTAGCTTATTAGTAGCTATAGATCTACACTACCACCCCCTTCACTGTTTCTTTGTAATAGTGCACCTATTATCATGTTGCTTTATACACGTTTTGCACGGTGATTTGTATAACGCCACCCCTGACCAATAATGTACTAGATAAAGAGATGATGTTTTTATTGTTCTTCATGTTGTCACTTTATCTTTACAGGGCAGCAACCTAGGACGTGGTATGTAGAGTTCACATTACCACTTTTATGTAGACAGCTTTTTGATCCTGATGAATTGCCTTGATCCTCCAGACATTTTTGGCAAGAAACATGTCGATCTTTTAGAGTAGAGCTTCACGTCTAGACACCTTAATTCTATGACTTAGCCACTCTACACCAATTTTAATAGGGTAGTCTACCTTCAGAATAAAACCATGATTAGGACTGACTAACCTTTTTTAACATTTCCATTTCCTGCTACATCCATTTCACTAGGCCCCTCACCCCCCAAGCACATATCGGCAGGAACAAAAGATCCCCGTTAAAGAGCCCCGGTTTCGGGAGCCCGTCAAGGATTGCAGCGCCGACTTGACGAGGGGCAGTGCTCATATGATGAAGCATGACACCTAGCTTGCTGGGTGTGTGAGAGCTCTAGTTCCGCAAAGGGCACTCCCCTGGCCCTCCCCTTAACTTTTCCTTACAACCAATTGGTGACTAATTGGGTCCCTTCTTGGTCCCCATCTCTTTTTCCTGTATTTGAGGAACTCCGTACCCCGTTTTGAAAATAAATTTAATATATCTTAATCATGCTTATGTTTTAATAGTGAGAACTGCTTGATCTGTTGCTATTTTTTTATGTCTTTATTGGTTATGCATTTGTATATATATATATATATATTCACTGAAAAAACCATAGGTTTCACACATGTTATAGTTAGCGGAAATTTTACTGATAAAAAAACCAATGAAATTCCCCCGTTATAGTTAGTGCAGGCAACTATAACTCACGCGACCGCAATCCTCTGCTGATGCTAATACTGTATTTAGACACTTATTTGCCCATGTCTTCTTCCATACATTTTTAGCTATACATATATTACAAATATTTTTTTTTCATAAAGACACATATGTCATCAGCAGAAGATTGCGGTCGCGTGAGTTATAGTTGCCTGCACTAACTATAACGGGGGAATTTCATTGGTTTTTTTATCAGTAAAATTTCCGCTAACTATAACATGTGTGAAACCTATGGTTTTTTCAGTGAATTTGCAAGGTTTTTTAAATGCTAATTCCTAACTATAACATGTGTGAAACCTATGGTTTTTTCAGTGAATTTGTACGGTTTTTTAAATGCTAAGTTACTTTACGCCATTCGTGGCGTGCGTGCCCACTTAACGCAGTTCGTTCCGTGCGCGCACGGTGCGCTTCGCGCACCGTGCGCGCACAGTGAGCACGCGGTGCGCTTCGCGCACCGCGCGCCCACTTTACGCAGTTAGTGCCGTGCACGCACGGTGGGCACGCGGTGCGATGACAAAGCAAGAAAGCATGTCAACAAATCTGTTTCTGCTTTCCTCCGTGACTATGGTATGGGTGCCATTTACCACAACAACTTGCGTTATGACATGCAAGACATTTATAGAGGAGATGGTGTGCACTTCAATGATGAAGGGAACAGAGTCTTCCTCTTGAACCTTAGACTCTGCATCGGTACTTACTTGTAGGTACCACTAAAAAATCATTTCATAAACACAACGGCTCTTTTTAGAGCCCCCTAATATCTAAACACTTAAATCTGAATTTCATTTATTTTTTTATTTTTTTTTCTACCGTACGCTTACCGTAAGCTTACCGTACGCGTACCCCGTGATTTTTTTTAAAATCAATAAATGTTTTCTTTGTACTTTACAGTCCTTCTTTGACCCCCTCACAAATGTAAGGGGGTCTGTAACTCTCCTCATTGCCCCCTTTTCTTGATTTCACTCTTTTTTTTCTGAGTGAAACACACAAAATGGCGGCCGCCGCTTCCTGGTTTCGGCCGATTCGAATGTTTACTAAGATCTAACAGCCAATCAGAATCGCGCTCGCGCACGCCACCGTACGCGTACCGTAAGCTTACCGTAAGCGTACGGTAAGCGTACCGTAAGCGGGCTCAGATATATATATTGATTTAAAGGCTATTTTCTCAGAATCTACTGAACAGATTTACACCAAACCTACAAAAGGCACTTCCTTGACATAGGGACTACCTCTCTGCCAAATTTCTAGTAATTCTGTTCAGCCGTTCGGGCTGTAGCTCGTTCTAAAGGTCCTATGGAAAAATGCATGGGAAAAACGCGTTTTGGGACCCCCCTTTTATCTCAGCCCCCGCTTGACGTATCCCCCCGAGACTTTCAGGGTAGGAGCGGAGCGTAGCGCCCCACCTATTTTGAGAAATTCGCGAGGATTCATCGACCGGCGCCAAAGTTATTCAAAATAGAATGTTGCGGATTTCCTATGGAAAAGGGGTCCTAACTATAACTACCTACTGGCGACCGCCAGTAGGTAATATATATATATATATATATATATATTATCTACTGGCAGTCGCCAGTAGATAGTTATAGTTAGGACCGAGTTCCCATAGGAAATCTGAAAATTCTATTTTGAATAACTTTGGCCCCGGTTGACTTATCTTCGTGAAATTCTCAAAACGAATGGGTCGCTCCACTCAGCTCCTACCCTGAAAGTCTCGGGGTGATTCGTCAAGCGGGGGCTGAGAAAAAAGGGGGGTCCCAAAACACGTTTTCCCCAAGCAATTTCCCATAGGACCTTTAGTCAAAGGTACAGCCCGAACGGCTGACCAGAATTACTTGAAATTTGGCAAAGAGGTAGTCCTCAGGTCAGGCATGTGCCTTTTGCTTAAATGGTATCAATCTGTTCAGCAGTTCCTGAGAAAATCAAAAGTAAAATCATATATATATCTGGGCGGAGCCTAACCACACATCTCATCGTGAGATCTGATTGGCTGTCAGCACTTCATCCAAGAAGTGTTGGCAGCCATCTTGGGACCAATATACATGATAGCAAGTCATTAAAAAGCATTGCAGTTAATAGAAGGTTTTAAGACTTTAGTTACATTATAAATCATTTGTTGATGGTACCATGCTCATTTTAGGAATTGTGGTGTGTTCTAAGGTGATTTTACCATGTGAAAAAGCCTTCTGCTGTGATATCATGAATCATGCTTGAGAGAAAACTATTTTCTCATGCTTTTCCCACAGAGGTTTGGAAGGTGATCTATAAGCTAAACTGAGAGCATATTTTCTGTAAATTCACATTATCTTTCTCAGTCTTGTGAGAATGAAGTCTGACATTCTCAGTAAAACATGTACATCCAACAAGGGCAGAGACTGGCAGTTGATTCCTTTGTGTTCTACTGCAGCGTCCCAGAGTGTTCTAAAGAACAACTAGAGCGCTAACAGTCCTACTTATGACAAACGTAC
This sequence comes from Triturus cristatus, assembly GCF_964204655.1. Taxonomy (NCBI): domain Eukaryota; kingdom Metazoa; phylum Chordata; class Amphibia; order Caudata; family Salamandridae; genus Triturus; species Triturus cristatus. Next base: position 33,236,797 of record NC_140590.1, on the reverse strand, counting down.
GGCACACCTGAAGCCATCTTGGTTGGAATAAAGTGGTAACTCTTAAAACATTTAATTTAAAAAGGAACAAAATGAGGGGGTTCATTTTGCCATAGAAAGTATGATTAGTGCTGCAGAAAGAAAAATTAGGGCGCATTTTGAGTGACTTCTCAAATCCTCTTCCATTTCATTACAAAATTCTGATATGCTGACTGAAACACGCACTTTCAATACCAGCAGCAGACTTCCCTGGTGACCAGTAGCTTTACTACAGTGATCTAATAAGCAACTAGAGTGCTAACATTCTGAATTTATGGCAAATGTGTGACACATCTGAATGCCTTCTTGATGGAATCAGAGTAAAAAACTGAAAATATTTCCTACTGAGGAGACTGTAGTAAATGAGGAAATTAGGAAACATCATAACAAATAAGTCTCCCAAAATGGCCAGCAGAGACAAAAGAGCCCAAATGTAGCCCAAATATCACCCAGATGTAGCCCAAGTATAGCCCAATGACAGAATGTCCCAGAGTGTTCTAACGAACAACTAGAGCGCTAACAGTCTTACTTATGACAAAAGTATGGCACACCTGAAGGCCATCATGATTGGAATAAAGTGGTAACACTTAAAACATTTAATATACAAAGGAACAAAATGAGGGGGTTAATTTTGCCATAGAAATTATGATTAGTGCTGCAGAAAGAAAAATTAGGACATATTTTGACTTCTCAAATCCTCTTCTATTTCATAAAACAATTCTGACATGCAGACTGAAACATGCACTTTGAATACCAGCAGCAGACTTCCCTGGTGAGCAGTAGCTTTACTACAGTGATCTAATGAGCAACTAGAGTGCTAACATTCAGAATTTATGGCAAATGTGTGACACATCTGAATGCCTTCTTGATGGAACCAAAGTAAATAACTGAAAGTATTTCCTACTGTGGGTTCTGCAGGAAATTAGGAAACTTCATAACAAATAAATCTCCCAAGATGGCCACCAGAGACAAAACAGCCCAAATGTAGCCCAAATATCACCCAGATGTAGCCCAAGTATAGCCCAATGACAGAATGTCCCAGAGTGTTCTAACGAACAACTAGAGAACAACTAGAGCGCTAACAGTCTTACTTATGACAAAAGTATGGTACACCTGAAGCCATCTTGATTGGAATAATGTGGTAACACGTAAAACATTTAATTTACATAGGAACAAAATGAGGGGGTTCATTTTGCCATAGAAGTTATGATTAGTTCTGCAGAAAGAAAAATTAGGGCATTTTTTGACTTCTCAAATCCTCTTCTATTTCATAAAAGAATTCTGACATGCAGACTGAAACTTGCACTTTCAATACCAGCAGCAGACTTCCCTGGTGAGCAGTAGTTTTACTACAGTGATCTAATGAGCAGCTAGAGTGCTAACATTCAGAATTTATGGCAAATGTGTGACACATCTGAATGCCTTCTTGATGGAACCAAAATAAAAAACTGAAAGTATTCCCACTGAGGAGACTGCAGTAAATGAGGAAATTAGGAAACTTCATAACAAATAAGTCTCCCAAGATGGCCAGCACAGACAAAAGAGCCCAAATGTAGCCCAAATATCACCCAGATGTAGCCCAAGTATAGCCCAATGACAGAATGTCCCAGAGTGTTCTTAAGAACAACTAGAGCGCTTACTGTCTAACTTATGACAAAAGTATGGCACACCTGAAGCCATCTTGATTGGAATAAACTGGTAACACTTAAAACATTTAATTTAACAAGGAACACAATGAGGGGGTTCATTTTGCCATAGAAATTATGATTAGTGCTGAAGAAAGAAAAATGAGGGCACATTTTGAGTGACTTCTCAAATCCTCTTCTATTTCATTAAAACATTCTGATATGCAGACTGAAACATGCACTTTTAATACCAGCAGCAGACTTTCCGTGGTGAGCAGTAGCTTTACTACAGTCATCTAATGAGCAACTAGAGTGCTAACATTCAGAATTTATGGCAAATGTGTGACATGCAGCACAAATATCACCCAGATGTAGCCCGCATGTAGCCCAATGACAGAAGTGTGCAAACACTTATTTTTTGTGTATTTGCAGTTTTATATAGTGCAGACTTGTCAGGTATTGGAGTGCTTTACATGAGCATTGGTTGCATCACACAAGATCAAATTCATTTTGGTTGTAGACATGGGGAGATTACGTGATTTGACCAGAATCACAGAATGTTGAGCTGAAGCAGAAACTCCAACCTGGTTCCCCAGTTGCAAAGTCTGCAGCTCTGGAAGTAACACCACATCCTCTCCCCTAGGTGCAACATTTAATCAAGTGGTCAACTGGATAAAAAAACAAAGATTACAAATAATTTTAAAAGTTCTTTGTCGCTATTTGAAAACTCAGAAAATATGTCCTCATTTTAGTTTTTTAGAGCACTAACCATAATTTTGATGCAAATAAGACCCTCTCATATATGTAATTTCTAAAGGAAATACTCTAGGTATTACAGTTTTGATTACATCAAGAAGACGTCAGGCGTTTCACACTTTTGTAATAAATATAGAATGTTAGCAATCTAGTGGTTCATTGGGATACTGTTGAGAGGCAGAGGCCAGGGGCACGGACTCTGAAAATTGAAGGCAGGTAGGAGAGTGCAGATGCAACAATTTGACCACACTGGGCAGGCAGGAAGGGCAGTCGCAGCACAACAGACTATGGAGGGCAGTGGAAAGGGGGGCAGGGGCAACAAACCAACAATACAGGACTGGCAAGAGAGGCTGTGGCAATATATTAGACCATTGTGGGCAGAAGGAAGATGCAGTGGTAGTACAACCATACATGACAACAGACCTGTTTCAGCCAGGAAACATCCAATGTTTTTAAGCTCAAATGGGCTTTATTTGATCTGTCTCCTGTCTACAATCTCCTCTTTTTCAATGTAACTCAAAGGGGAAAATCAATATCCCAGTTTTTTTTCAAAATCTCCCTCTTACCAAGTTCAAAATGTTCGCACGTATGGTACATTGTATCATGGTAGGCAGGAGGAATTGGGGTAGGGACATGGACTCGGATAACAGAGGACAGGAGGGACATGGAGAGGTGCACCAAACTGACCCTACAGGGCAGGCATCAGGGTTTGCAGCAGCACAATACACCACACAGCGCATGCGGGACGGGAGTGCAGCACAACAATCCATAGAAAGCAATAGGGAGGGGACAGGACCATGCACATGGACAACAGAGTACAGAGGGGAAAGAGGCAATGGTAGCTAGCTGACCATAATGGACAGACAGGAGAGAAAGCTGCAGCATAACAGACCATAAAGGGCAGGAGGGACGGATCAGGGGCATTACAATGGAACAGACAAGCCAGGAGGGAGGGAATAGGGGTCTGCACATGGAAACAGAGGGCTGGGGGCAAGGGGTCAGGGCAGGAGCAGCAAGATGACCATGGAGCTCAGGCAGGTTGGGCACTAGAAACAAGACACACCATGGAGACCAACAATGAGACTATGATGGCATACACACAGACCATGGAAGGAAGGTGGGGGGGGGGGGTCAGGGGCAGCTAGCTGACCACACAGGGAAGGTGGGAAGGGCCATGGCAGCACAGCAGACCATGCATGGCAAGCAGGAGGGTTAGTGGCAGCACAATGGCTATGAAGGGGAAGAAGGAAGGTGCAGGGGCATGCACAAAGGACCATGGAGGAGAGAAGGGAGGGTCAGGACCTGGGTACAGACAAGAGAGTTCAGGGGAAGGGGCCTCACAACAGACCACGTGGGGCAGGCAAGAGGAGCAGTTGCAGCACAACAGACCAGGGAGGGCAGAAGGGTGTGGCAGTAAAATGGACCATGGAGGACAGGAGGAAGGGGATAGGGGCATGGCATGTGGACAGGCAGGGTGGAGGTGGCAGGGACAGGTTACAGTCATCTGATAATGCTAGGCAGGTGGGAGGGGAGTGGCAGCTCAACAGAACACTCAGAGTAGATAGGAGTGGCAGGTCCATGGAACATGGTGGGCAAAAAGGATGGAGCAGGGGCATGCACAAAGACATCGGAGGGCAGGGGGAAGGAGAATAGGGGCAGCAAGCTAAGCACAGAGGCTAAGCAGGAGGTCAATGATGGCCCATAGAATTGGGCAATGGAGGGCAGGAGGAGTGGACTGGTACATCATGCTAAATGGAGGGCAGTGGCAGCACATCAGACCATGCACGGCAGGAGGGAGGAGGCTAGTCCATGGATTCAGACAACAGAGGATAGGGAGGAGGTGGATGGGGCAGCAAGCTAACTGTTCAGAGAAGGTGGGTATTAGGAACTTTATTGTTTTTAAAATGTGTGTCTGTGCGAACTACTTAAAATATGAACAAGTATGCAGCATAATCTCACTTTTATTCAGGAAGAAGAGGACGTTTGTGACTGTGACTCCGGGCTCACTTGGCAGAAACACCCCCTGACCCTCCACCCCCATTGCAAAATGTAATGCCCGTGAAAAGGGTAGGTGGACGCAGTGTTATATAGAACATAGTCCTGAGAGCACGATTGAAAATGAAAACTAGATATAGTATATGGTATAAACTATGCACCAAAAAGTGTGATATATGAGGACCCGGGGCGTGAAATATAATATGCAATACATTGTGCGCAATGACAGATTCATTGGAGAGCGCGAGATAGCACAGGCACTAGCGCGTGCTATGCGATATGCGCCTTGGAGTGTAATATGCACAGGGCAGTGTTGTGTAACCTAACTAGTCTCTAAAGTTGTAATATAAAATATGTGCTGGGAGTGTAACATTGCATATGCACTGTGACAAAGATATGGATCCCACATTGTATTTTGTATGGCATAGCGCTGTGCGTTATATCATAGGCATCGAGGAAGGCACGTTAGATGGGGCAATATAACCTGTGCGAAGGCAAGTGTGGCATGACATATTCACGGGGTGGTGTTACAGTGCACATGGGCTAGAGAGTGTCATAGCATACGCACTAGCTGGTGGAATACAACACAGAGGTGTGAGGCACTCGGCGGGCACTGGTGGGTGTAACACAGCATTGGGCTCAGCCAGGAGAACGCTGTGACTCTCAAGTGAGGTTCGTCTCCTTTCCAGAGAGTAAAATAAAAAGTATTACACATCCGGCGGTGGATGTGTGTTTTATTAACCGTGAGGGGGTTTCTAGCATAGTTTGGTCGAATTTTTGTTGAATCCCCTTTGAATGGCTTGGTGTGCGTGTATATTAAATGTGCCCGTCAATAGCTACCCATGTTTGTATAAATAAACAAAAAGGGTGTCTACTTGGAGACTACCCACCGGCGGGGGTGCCGGGATTAGTAGGGCGTCAGACACGTCAGAGCTTCACTAGCGGTGTAAATACATTCCATGTGGATTCATTCTATGCACAGTCGCCTTTTAATGAATATCACGCAAATCGTCATAGTGATAGGTAAATACGGTTTGTCCAGCATGTCCGAGGTGTTTCTATAAATATATATATTTTTTAAATGATAAAAAACAAAGGCCGGCCCCGGGGGATAGGGTCCCCGAGGCCATAAGTGGCCTGAGGAGGGGGGTAACGCAGCCCCCTCCTAAAGATTTTTTTTTTAAAAAGGCCAAGACCCGGGGTTTGGGGTCCCCGGGGCCGATTAAGGCCTTGAGAGGGCCAAATTAATTTTTTTCAACAAAAAAGATTAGGGTGCAGGCTGTGGGGGATGGGGTCCCCAGGGCCAGTAAATTAGAAAAAGAAGGGGGGGCCACACAGCCCTCCTTCTTAAAAAAATAAAATAAATAAAAGACCGGCATCGCGCCGGAGTCCATGCCCCCTCCTTGCAGCACTCTGCAAACGCGCCCCCTGGCCAGTTGTGAGTTGGGTAACCGCTTGGGGGGGGGGTGACACGTACATTTGTATTGAATACGTGTCACCCCCCCAAGCGGTTACACTACCACGGTGTTTATATTGACTGCACGGGGAGAGAGGCTGCAGTGTTCACTGCGGGGGATACAATTGGTCTCAGCCTGAAACCTTTCATCTTACTTGGATCCGCAGTTTGGTGAATGAGGTCCGGATGCCAACGAGGGACGCCACTGGGAGTCTGGTTGTAACCGCTTACTGAAGTGGTCACCACGCCGAACTTCATCGACCAGCATGCAGCGGGTCCAAGCCCAGCGCGAGGTGTGTCACAGTATGCAGAGGAGGAGCTGAAACATCTAGCTTGTGGGAGTGGCTTCAGTAACACGTTGGGCCCGATTCACAGAACTAACTTAAGACAAAATCCTAAACTTACTACTTTTGGTATTCACAGAAGTTAGGATTTTGTCCTAAGTTTGACTTAAGACAAACTTAAGACAGACTTAAGACAAACTTAAGACAAACTTAAGACAAACTTAAGACAGACTTAAGACAGACTTAAGACAGACTTAAGACAGACGTAAGACAAAATCCTAACTTAAGTCTGTCTTAAGTCTTGTCTTAAGTCTGTCTTAAGTCTGTCTTAAGTCTGTCTTAAGTTTGTCTTAAGTTTGTCTTCAGACAAACTTAAGACAAAATCCTAACTTCTGTGAATACCAAAAGTAGTAAGTTTAGGATTTTGTCTTAAATTAGTTCTGTGAATCGGGCCCCAGGAGATTTAAACCTGCCACAGTTGTAACGAACTGTTTGAAACCAGGCACTGAGGAAAGCCTTACGGCTGAAACGCGTCTGCCACAGCATTTCTTGAACTCTGATCCCTACGCGCTGTAAGTGATTCGCTGAATAAAATCCAAATTGTTTTAATCCCTGCATGTGTCGGGCTCATTCCAAGGAGTGAATGAGTGTTGGACTATATATATATATATATATATATATATATATATATATATATATATATATTATCTACTGGCGGTCGCCAGTAGATAGTTATAGTTAGGACCACGTTTCCATAGGAAAACCTCAACATTCTATTTTGAATAACTTTGGCGCCGGTCGACGAATCCTCGCGAATTTCTCAAAATAGGTGGGGCGCTACGCTCCGCTCCTACCCTGAAAGTCTCGGGGGGATTCGTCAAGCGGGGGCTGAGATAAAAGGGGGGTCCCAAAACGCGTTTTTCCCATGCATTTTTCCATAGGACCTTTAGAACGAGCTACAGCCCGAATGGCTGAACAGAATTACTCAAAATTTGGCAGAGAGGTAGTCCCTAGGTCAAGGAAGTGCCTTTTGTAGGTTTGGTGTAAATCTGTTCAGTAGATTCTGAGAAAATAGCCTTTAAATCAATATATATATCTGAGCCAGCTTACGGTACGCTTACCGTACGCTTACGGTAAGCGTACGGCGGCGTGCGCGAGCGCGATTCTGATTGGCTCTTAGATCTTAGTAAACATTCGAATCGGCCGAAACCAGGAAGCGGCGGCCGCCATTTTGTCTCTCGCACTGAGAGAGATTTTTAAAATCTGAAGCCCAAAAACATGTAAAGGGGCTGTTTTGACAACTCCCTCCCACATAGTCATGTTGAGGGAGTCCCCAAACATCCCCCAAGTGCAAAAACGGTTTTATTTTTTTTTCGGCAATTTCGCGGGGTACGCTTACCGTACGCTTACGGTAAGCGTACGGTAAAAAAATAAAAATAAAAAAAACACTATCCACACTTACCCCACCCCCTGTGCTTTTGGTGGCCGAAGGCCACCAAATGTACAGGGCTTATGTTAAGGGCAAAAAACACTATCCACACTTACCCCACCCCCTGTGCTTTTGGTGGCCGTAGGCCACCAAATGTACAGGGCTTATTATAAGGGAAAAAAACTTAGCATTTAAAAAACCGTACTAATTCACTGAAAAAACCATAGGTTTCACACACGTTATAGTTAGGAATTAGCATTTAAAAAACCTTGCAAATTCACTGAAAAAACCATAGGTTTCACACATGTTATAGTTAGTGGAAATTTTACTGATAAAAAACCTGTGAAATTGCCCCGTTATAGTTAGCGCAGGCAACTATAACTCACGCGACCGCAATCTTCTGCTGATGACATATGTGTCTTTATGAAAAAAAAATATTTGTAATATATGTATAGCTAAAAATGTATGGAAGAAGACATGGGCAAATAAGTGTCTAAATACAGTATTAGCATCAGCAGAGGATTGTGGTCGCGTGAGTTATAGTTGCCTGCGCTAACTATAACGGGGCAATTTCACAGGTTTTTTATCAGTAAAATTTCCACTAACTATAACATGTGTGAAACCTATGGTTTTTTCAGTGAATATATATATATATATATATATATATAATCTCCACTCTGCTTCTCCCTAGTGCATCGTCACACGAAAAGGAACACGGACACTTCAATGGGCTGATGCCAGGATAGTTATTTATTTAACATGCTGTGTACAAATGGTGCTCCCTCAAGACGCGTTTCGGATACTGGGCTACCAAAAAGTAGTGGGAATAGCAACTACGACCTACTTCTGGTGCAGGCACCCTTTCTATAGCTACCCTGGCCAAGAGAGCCAACATTTCCTGGTGGATTAAGGAAAGAGGGCACTTCATCAACCAGTCATAATTGAGTGGTGGGGCAGCCACAAAGGGCAAGGAGTAGCACCTTCTTACAATTTGTAGTACCCAACGGTCTGATGTTATTGACCTTCAGTGAAGTAGGTAATGGCGTGTACTGTCCCCCACTGAATGCCGGTGATGGTTAGAAAGCAAACTAAAGTCTGTGACTGCAGGAGGAGTGATGGACTGGCCGACCTCTGGCTACCTATCCCACGTGGTCTGTAGGAATGGTGTCCTCGGTCATGAAAAGGTGTGGAAGGTTGCTGCCCGTTGTGGCTCGGAGAGTATTGATGCAGGTGGTAACCGCTTCTGTGGCTACGAAGGAGTGAAGGGCAGACTGGGGATGTCGAGGGGCCATAGAGAGGACCAGGGACAAGGTTGTAGCCCTGGAGCCCTTAAAAGCATACTAGTGCAGAGTCCGTCATCTCTGCAAAGCCATCAAAGGGCCTGTCCATAAGCAATGCTTGGACATCCCCAGAAAAGCCTGTAGTTCTCAGCCAGGCGTGGCACTAAAGGGCCACCCATAAAGAAATCACTCTGCTAGTGAGTTGGCAATGTCCAGACCACAATGAATGACAGACTTGCTGCATCCCTCCCATCAGCAATAGCCTGAGAGTATGACTCAAAATCCTCTGAGACCATGTGCAGCATTTGCACAACCAAGTCCCAGATTGTGTGGTAGTAATGGCCCATAAGGCATGCATTGTTCACTGACCCAGTGCTATGCTGGCGGAAGAGAACATTTCCTTTCCAAAGGTATCCAGCCTCTTGGAATCCCTCTCTGGTGAAGTGGAAAGGAATGCGTCATAGTTAATTCTGGAAGTGGAGGCCGTGACAGCCAAGCTCTCCAGGGTGGGGTGCTGGGTGAGGAACTGGGGTCCCCTAGAGCAGGGTGATGGTGGGGGACAATCATCCTGTGAACAGGAGCCCCTGCGCAGGTCTTGGACCGGACCCCAAGGAAGACATTGGTGAGGGCGTCATGAAAGGGGAGCAAGGGTTCGGAAAGGGCAGTCCCTGATTGAAGCACCTCTGTAAAGTCGTTAGTATAGACTGCCACTAAGGGTGGCTAAAGGTCCAAGGCCTAAGCTGCCCTGTGCACCACCATATGAAAGAGGCCCCCTCTTTCATAGCCACAGTAGAAGGGGAGACCAAGCCAGTGTCAGGTGAGGTGTCTAACCCATTCGCATCCGGCAGATCCTCATAGCAGATGTCCTCGGTAACATCCAATGGGTGACAAAATTCATCAAGGTCGACATACCCCCCCCAACTCGTCTCCTGTCATTGACTTTTCAAAAGACAAAATCCCTGGCTCCGATCCGGAAGGTATGGCTCTGGACGGCCCCAGAATCAGTGTCATGTGACGCCGGTCCCACTAAGTATTGGAGTCGAGGACAATAGGGGTGGTATCGTCGATGGGTGTTGACGGCGCCATGGGCATCGGCATGGGAGTAGGTGCTGGAGAAGGTCTTGGTCCAACTGGTAGTGCAGCTCAGGTTCCAGCGCCGTATCCAAGAGGCCCAACTGGTGCCAAGGGTGCACCCGCCAACGTGAATCCAGTAGGGGTCCCTCCTAAATCCATGGGGCCTAAAGACACTCCGGAGGGGTGGGGCCACCAAACAATGAGGTGCATGGCCTCATAGAACTCTATTAGTTGGGTGGGGTTTGCTCTGGGAAAATTGGTGAAGGGTGGAGCCATCCCCGGTTGGTGCTCCACGGAGGATTTTGGCCTGGAGCGCCGACAATCCAACATCTCGTCCAAGGATTTGGACAGGTGCAGATAAGTCGAAGAACCCTTCAATTTCTTCTTTTTATGCTACTTACCCAACAACAACATTGACCTGGATGACGGCCTTTTGGGTGCAGTTCCCCGGGCAGTCCTGGGACCTTCCACATGACAGGGATATTGATCGTCATAGGGTTGTCCAACGTCGGGTGAGGACGAGCTAGAGGGAGCTCTTCTTCAGCGCTTTAGGTGTAGTTAAGACCTAGTTTCCATGGGAAAAGGCCAAAGATAGCAATGACATTACGCAATGCCACACTGCACACTCAAATCACGGCAAGGGCAGCAAGTAGCCCCACCTCCCACTCTTCCTACTGAGCCGTGACAGTGTGATCACAGAGCGAAAGGTGTTGGAGCGCTTTATTAGTGTTCATAGTTCAGATCATATGTAACTCTCACGTCACACCTTTTGTCATTTGCAACACTTACACATCTTCTTCACTGCACTATTTATCACTACTTTGAAGACATCGGAGGCCAGTCTCTTCCTCTTATATTTACCAACTAACAAGTGGTCGAGAAGGCAATGCCTTTTATTTATGTTTTAAAATCTAAAACTTAAATAAAAGGCGTTTTCATTTACAATGCCAATAGCTCAAACTCGCGTGAATGCGAGACCTATTGCATTGCAAATGCTTGTTGTGATTTGGTGTAAATCTGTTCAGTGGTTTTGCAATTATTATAGAAAAAAAGAATTTGAATATCTAGCGACACAAATCCTCTGCGGACCAGATAGATTGTCTGCTGAGAACTGATTGGCTGCCAAGACTTTAACCAGAAAGTGTTGCCAGTCTTCTTGGGACTTGGACTCAGACGAGTCACAAAAAAAAAGGCATTATAAATGTAAGGGGCAGGGTAGGAATTCCCTGACTTCCTAGGCCTGATGGTGGGTTCCCCCCAAAACATTTTTAAAGGTGGATCTATAATTTGCAGCAAAATCGGAAAAAAAGAAGCGCAATCCCCCATGCTCTCTATAAAGTGAACGCTGCTTCTTCAAGCTAGTTCCAAGTAGCAAGAAATATATCAAATAAAAAGAAATGAACTCGGGGCACGATTCACAGAATTAACTTAAGACAAAATCCTAAACTTACCACTTTTGGTATTCACAGAATGCACTTACTACTTTTGGTATTCACAGAATGCACTTACTACTTTTGGTATTCACAGAATGGATTTACGACTACTATCTTTACGTCCGCACTCGGGATGGAAATTCCGGCCGGGAGGCGGAGCTTCTGGCCCAGGGGTGGAGCTTCCGGTCAGGGGAGGAGCTTCCGGCCCGGGGGCGGAGCTTCCGGCCCAGAGGCGGAGCTTCTGGGTCCCGGAGGTGGAGATTTCGGCCATGGCTAAATCTCCACCACCGGCCGGAATCCCCACCTCCGGGCCGGAATCCCCACCTCCGGGCCGGAAGCTCCGCCTCCGGGCCGGAATGTCGGGCCCGAGTGCGGCCATAAAGTTAGTGGTCGTAAATCCATTCTGTGAACACCAAAAGTAGTAAGTGCATTCTGTGAATACCAAAAGTAGTACGTTTAGAATTTTGTCTTAAATTAATTCTGTGAATCGGGCCCTCTAAGTATATCTCAATTGAAATGTAAAAGGATCACTGATGGGTTAGATGAGGCGCAGATACAGATGGCAGGAGGGGCATCCCAAAACATTGTTATAAAGAGTTTCTAAAAACAATCCTTTCTGGGGAAATTACCGTTTTAGACCTCTGCAAGCTGGAAACACGAGCGCACCAACGCAAGGATATAATAACCTGAAAATCATACAGAATTTTTCTGGCATCGAATAAAGCTACTTGCGCTCCAGCCCGTTAGAATGTTGTCATGTGTACTCTATGTGGCCAACCACGCACGGCTGAAGGCATGGGGTTGGCTGCATGCGGGGGGGTGGCCACTGGACCTGCACAATGGCTGTGCGCAGCAACGTTGGATTAATGTATGGTAAATAAATGTCACTTTATGTTGAAAAAAAATTAAATTCACATAAAAAAGCAAAGATTACAGGGACGTTATAGTTAGGTTCACATTTTATACACACAAAACCATTGAAATTGCACAGTTATAATTACAGTTATATGAAGAAACTATAATTTGTGCCCCTGCCATGCACTGCTAATTACCTTACATATTACATCACCCATTACCTCCTCTATGACATCACTGATATCACTGCAATATTTGCAACAAAATTACAAACAAGAAAACATGGTGGGATATCCTTTCAAATGCCACTGACCGATCCAACATTACCAAGATAGCTGTGCCTTCCTGATCTACCTGGCAGCGTATGGAATCTGCAACAGTAACCAGCTATGACCACTACAGAATCCATTCTGGGAGCGGTCCAATAGGTCATGGGCTGTAATATACTAATCCATGTTGATATATTTTTCTAACATTTTTGCCGGTGCAGGCAGAAGAGAAATTGGGTGCAGGTTTTTAAGGTCCTCAGGATCCACATTGGGCTTCTTTTAAAGGGGAATAACTACTGCCTTCTTCCAAGGTTGGAGAAAAAATATCTGATTGAAGGCCTTTGCCAGGAAGGTCGCAATCAGATCTGGGGATAGTTGTAGAATTCTAGGAGGTCAGGGATCATCCGGTGAGCCTGAATTCAGGTTCATAATGAGATTTTTTACTTTTAACGAGGAGATAGGCTGGAAAGCAGGCATAGCTGTTGATAAATGACGATCCGTAGGAACTTCCACAGCCGATGTGACAGGAGGCCCTTCCTCATTGACGTTAAAGCTGGACTTGATCTTCAATATCCCATTTCTGAAGTATGCTGCAATGTTGTTGCAGAAACTTTGTGAGCTCTCCAAAGACTGCTGGGCCAGAGACACAGAGGGCTCTTTAACCACCTTGAAAATGTTGTTAGGAGTACTGGTGGCAGCCCTGATTTAGTTAAAGTAATAGGAGGATTTGGCAGCTACGATAGCACACTTATACATAAGTAACAATTATTTACGTTTGCTTTTCTCTTCTAGCATGGAATTTTCCCTCTATTTCCACTCTTGCCTCTGGCCTTGCCGTCTGAGGTCTTTCAGTTCTTCCGAGAACCAGAATGCTGATGCTTTAGCTCTAAGCAGAGCGACCTAATCAATAGCGACCATCACCCAGTCATTAAAGTTGTCTGCGCAAGGTTTCTATGAATAATTATTATTCCCTAAGGCCTCTCTGAGAGCAGATTCAATATCTTTTGTGGAGATTTTGTTCCAGCTCTTAATAAATATAGGTTTACCCTGCTCTCTTCTGCAATGAAAATGCTGAATAGTCCACCCAACTGAGAGGAAAAATATCTCTCACCAGCAACAGTGAATGGTTGATTAAAATCCCATCCAACGTATATCCTGCTGTGTGGATTGATGATTTGTCCAGCTGAGAGAATCCGAAGCTAGACATAAGTTCAAGCAAGGTGTTCGAATCATTGCACCCCAGTATTGTGATGTTGGGGTTGGCGATGTACGGTTCTAGGAGTTGACCTGAGGCTACAATAAACTGGGTCTGAGAGCCAGGGGGGATGATATACAAGGAGCCCAGAAAGTATGTTTTTACTATTTGCACTGAGTGTGAATCATGCCACCTCATAGGTGTCTTGTGAGTTAGAGCTAATAGACTCAAGGGTGCAGATGATTGAATTTCATGATATGATGGCCCCACCCCCACCTCTGCGGAGGGGTTGGTCAAGGTCTGGCAATACTATAGCCTGGGGGGATTGCTTTCTCCAGGTCCGGTCCTGAATTCTCCTTTGCCCAGGTGTCAGTGATGAACAAACATTCTAGATCCAACGTTTGGATCACTTCACATACTTCTGCAATATGTGTAACCGTTGAACATACATTAATCAGAGAACATGAGATCTCCTCTTAAGCATACGTTCCCCTTTTTCCGACCCCACACCATTCTTTGTTATTAGGTACAGGCCCTACCTGGTCCATGTTTATCCTTGGAGAAGTGTTCAAACGGGCAGCATCCTGGGCCCATCCAGGCATGAACGGGTGCAGACAGGCTTGCGTTTGGCGTGTCCACTGCGCATCAGCCCAATTTACTTAGGGAGTTAGGCACATTGGCAGCATCAGCACTATAAGGCTGGCCTGCTCCTCACTGCAGCCTCACCAAAATGGCAGTCAGGAGAGGAGCAGAATAATAATAATTCATTAAGGAATACTTAAGGCAGAACATTGGATCAGTGGCAAAAGCTTCCATGGTTTGGGAGGCATTCGAGTTGGCGGTGACGGGCGCATGCATTGTGAAGCAGAGTAGTATATTAAAAAGACTGATTCAGTGCTTAGGTGCATTTGAAAAAAAGATACAGGATTTAGAAGCCACATACTTTGCCACTCTTAGACCTGTTGCACTTGCAGACTACAATATGAAAACATCTGCATATAATGAGACTTGCTGAGAGAGAGGTTAGACATCTGGGCAAAGAAATATAGGAAGGGTGAATGACTGAGTAAGACACTCACAAACATGACTCAACAACCTTGGGCTGTTGACCAATATCACAAATATTGTGAACAGTGAAGGGAAGACCTTTTACCAGGCAAGGAAATAACATCAGAATGTATTGCCTTTTACACTGAGTTAAACACTTCCAAAACACTGGTTTATGAATTGCAGCTCACAGAATACATAGATGAGATTGCAATTGCCTGGCTGAGTGATGGGCACAGAGAGTTCATGAGTCAACCAATTACTGTTGACAAGGTCATCAAAGCAGGTAAAGGGCCGCTGAGTCGGAACGTGCCAGGCAAGGAAGGGCTGCTTAGTGAGTTCTCTAAGGAATATGTTGCATTGCTAGCCAGGCAATGGTTCGCAGTATATGAGGAAGGAAAAATATGAAATATGGCTCCCAACTATGAGAGAGGCTTTGCTCATTACAATATTAAAGCCTGGTAAGGACCCCACTTAATGTGAATCCGATAGGCTGCCGTCACTTACCAATATTGCCACTAAAATAGTAGCTGAAATTATGGCCACTAGCATCCTTCCAATGCTTGCAGACTTAGTCAGACTCGACTAATCGGGCTTTGTCCCCAATAGGTCTACCTCACAAATCCTACACACAACCTTTGCTCTATTGCATAGTCGGTGACCTAAAACCAAGGCTGTGGCGGGACTACTATATTCCATCATCCATCAAGGCATTCAGTGCACTACATGCTGGGGATCCTGACCAGGATAGGTATGCAACGATGGTTGTGGATTGGATAAGGCTGCTGTGTGCTGCGCTATTTGCATCAATGCAAGTGAATGATACAATCTCTGGCGAAATGCACATAATGCTAGGAGTCAGCCAAGGGAGCCCCCATCACCATTTTTATTTGCAATACCCCTTAAGTGTCTGCCTATCACACAGTGTCAGTTCTATCAACTATGCACACTTAATTGCACAAACCATCAGTATATAGTATCTATGTATGTGGTCATCTCTTCTTCTTTTTAGATCTTGAGGACCATCAAGAAAATCTCTCAATCCATGCCATTTGACTTGTTAAAGACAGTGGTCACAGCCTGAGGTCTCTCAAGATTAGAGTATCTAAACTTGCATAAGAGCTCCTTGAATAAAATGCAACTCATGCACAACACTGCAGCCAGGACGCAACTCATGTCTTAAATGAGCTACACTGGCTTCCCATAAAGCAATGCATTATCTTTAAGGCATTATGTATAGCATTCAAAGCTCTAAATGGCACAGGTCTGAATTATCAAAAGAAGAACCTTAAATGGTATTCTGCAGCCAGATCTCTACGTTATAACTCTGCCAGGTAATTGGTAGTTCCCACCATAGCAAGTCTCCTGGGGTGGCAGAAGCTTTATAAGAAGCACTGCTCAACACTGGAATCGTCTTCCTCAATCTGTGAAGTCTGTCACAACCCTTCTCAGTTTTTCTAAAGTCTTTAAAAACCTGGTTATACACCAACTAACCCGGCCTCTTCACTTGGGTCACAGGTAGCACCAAGACGCCTCCGGACATACAAGCGCTCTTTAAATCTTTACATCATCATCATCATGCTGGCAACATGGTCATATGTTTAAAAAAACACACAAGAGCACTTAGCAGCAGTTATAAGAATATGAAGATTTGGCCACCTGTTGGGACTCCTTGTTAATTGGGCTAAGTCAATGATCTTCCTTCTCACCCAGACGCCAGAGCATTTACCAATAGAAAAAGAAGTAAGATGTGTGGATGACTCAGGAGAATACCTAGGCCTAACGATAAGTAGGGATGGATGTGAAATCTGTGAGGTAATAGTGGTGTGGCCATCTGAAGACTTCCAATGCAGGTGGAGCACTGTATCACCCTCCTACTTGTGGACTCCATAACTCTTTTGAAAATGTTTATCTTGCCCAGATTTTTCTATCTTTTCTACCGCTAGTGATTCCTATAACAACCTTCCGCACACTGCGCTCCGTAATGAAAAAACTAACATGGATGGGAAAGACTCCCAGTATCACATGGGCAGTACTGACACCACCATGCAAGACTTGGTGGCTTGCAGCACCAGATCTAGAGCTTTATCATCTCTGTGCACCTGCACAGCATGGTTATCATTGGTACCACCCAACAGCATGGCTCCGTGACCTGGCTGTCGAAAAGGACAATGCGGGCCATGTGCATCTACAAGCCATGCTGTATCACACAGCAGGATGCTCACAAACAGAGATATGCCCAGAGGTGTTCACCATGACAGCAGGGTTGAAATTAGACAACATTGTACTTGGCAAACATACACCTCAAGCACCACCCTAATATGTTGATCACAAGTGAGAAAAGGTTGCTGGATGTTTTAGACAATGGACGGTCGAGGACTTGGAGACATCTTCCAAATGGCATTTTTATATCATTAGAGGACCTATCGGAGAGCACCCTAATGGCAAAGAAAACAATAGCATAAAGTTGGGACAGAAGATGTACATCATGCTGTAAAAACTATTTTAAAGATGTTGCTTGAATGTGAATTTACCTTGAAAAAACAAAAGACAAGAGGTGTTTGGCAAAACAGGAACAGTTGGTTAAATTAAACACTTCAGCCGGGAGCACAGTTACAGAAGCAGGTCGTAGGACTGTCTAAAGGTACAACCAATTTGAACGCATTTTTATACACTTCTCTAGGTATCATAAAGTACTTCCGGTGATCCTTTTTTGGTAAAAGCATACAGGCCTCTTCTGTGGAGATATACATTAGGCCCCTGATAACAAATGTAGGTGGGCTTCAACCTTGCGTGGATACAATGGGGGCCAGTGGGTAACATGTCCAGATGTCCAGCATGAGGGGTGCGTGATCACTGCGTGTACTCTGTGTGCTGTGCCCTGATTGGCTGTGTGTTTTACTTTATGTGGTATCTGGCTAAATGGTGTTTTGGGAAGGGGCTCACCCCTCCAGCCATGTGTGATTTATTCGGGCCAATCTCCCTGGGCCATTGTGGTGTCGCTGCGCTTATCTGGGGGAAATCGACCCGAGTTTCCTGTTCACACGTTTGTCTCCCGGCTTCGTGCCACCTCACCTTTGACCTGTCAATCAGTTACCACGACCTGGGTCTCAGAGTCTGCCTGACCACATACTTCTGAGTTGGGTTGATGGGGAGTTTACGTCTGGCAAATTTGATGATAGTGATGCGATTTCATTCTCAATAAAGTTGGAGGGCGGCCATTCAAGTGTATCATTGTGCATATTGACATTGAGTTTATCAAGATTAACAAAGCCCTAACCTACTGCAATGAGAAAGAGGAACTATTTGCTGAAACACAACCTCAGGCCTCAAGACAGATATATGGTTGATGCATAGCCTGACTGCTACAATAGCAAACTTGTAAAAAACACAACAGGATGAATGTTGGAATGTACCATAGACACTGACTGATGCAGAGGAAAAGACTAAGCAGGGGGGAACCTAATGTTGCTACTGTATAATGCAGGCCTGCAATGTGCATGTATGTTTCTATAGTGGAAGCCTTAATTATGATGAACTAAGAAACATGTACACTGTAATACTGACTCCCAGATTTCTGTTCTTACTCATTTTAACGGATAAATACAGACTGAAAGCCATCTGTTTTCCTGTCTGAAAGGTAGAAAGGTGGAGATAGAGAGATAGAGAGCAGTTCATCAAAATGCTCAGGTGGCAGGATAAGTTTTTAGGCCACAAAGCTGCGGGTTCATGTTTAATACTTTTATTGGGTGATTAATTAAAACACATATGATATAATCAGTAATGCAGGCAAGCTGACCCATTCTATGTAAACAAGGAGGCACTGCTCGCTCCTGCAGGCAAAACGAATGCAACGGGGGGGGAGGGAGTGCGGCCAAGAGCACAACACTAGTAGCAAGCATTTTTAAACGAAAAAAATTCTTGTAGCTTAAAAAGAGTAAATGTACACATTAGCATGTAAGTCCCACAATGTTCAAAATGATTAACAAATGCTTCACGTTATTTTTTTTACCATTCGCAAGTACAAAACAAAAAAACAGCATTTTTATTTTGAGTGTTCAGATGTTTCTTAAAAATACACCATCTCCAAAATAATACAATATAAACCTTCATTCTTCCTTAACATACACCAAATAAAACAAGGGGGAAGGTAAGATTAAAAAAAAAAAAAAAAAAATGCGGCCTGCGCTCTGCTTAATGACTGTTTTGAAGCACACTCGTGCTTGTGGCACCATCCGCCTTGCGGTGAGCGAGCAACAGCCAAATACCAAGCGCGCCGCTGCTCGCACCCGCAAGGTGGATGCCGCCACAAGCACGAGTATGTGCTTCAAAAAGAGCAGAGCGACAGCTAAAGGCTCTCCTAAGCAGCGCATGCACGATGAGACCTAAAAAAATTTAAATGTAAAAGGGAAAACTGGAAAAAAGCTAAAATAATTTTGGGGCCCCCAAATGCACACATTGCGATAGTAGTCACTCACAATCTTGAGGACCATTTGTGAGTGGAGGTGCTCCTTGCAAAAGGGCAGATTGCCTTCAATCACAAACAAGGTAGCCAATGGCTGAAGTGGGCTGACCAACTGCCACATGCTGTATGCTGTTGTCGGCGGGAGAAAGAAATTGACTGACAATAAAAGACCATTGGATGAAAAGGGCTGTTGAAAGCCCTTGTATGCAAAAATATGACTCCTATCATTTTAGTAAAATGAAAAGTTCTTGGTCAGTGGGAGACGCAAAAACAAAGCCCAGCAAACATCAAGTAAACGTATGGTTGAAATTGACTAATCCAGCGAGCAACTGCACCTAGAAGGTACCCTTGGTCTCTGATCACAGACCGAAGCTAAAGTTCACCTCCAAAGACATTCGATGGGCATGGCTCGGTAAGCAATGTGGCTGATGTCAACACACAATTTGAAGAACATTTATTTTCAATTAATATGTTTAGTTGTATTTTTATATCACTCTTTACCTTCCAGCTCCTCTGGGGCTCTAAGGAGAACCTTCAATTTTTAAGAGAGGCCGTTAATTTGACGCCCATCAGGGAGAAGTTGGATGAAATCTTCTAAGTTAGACTGTTACATAACATTGTTCCTGGAACTAAGCACTATCCGCCACCTTTTAACCCCAACATAAATCTCTGTAAAGTGAGAAGCTGTAGGTCAGTTGATACTGCATCGATCTGAAGCAAGTATGGATGGTTGTATGTGGTGATGAAGTCGACATATAAGGATTCACCACCCACTACATCAAAAGGCAATTCTACATTTACTAATCTCACCTCCACCTATCATCACCTCGTGACATAGTGTCTAGGTTGAGGTGGTGGATGCAATATTGTCATGTGATACAACACATGAAATATAGTCGGGTATACTATGTGAGAAACCCGGATGAAAAAAGTAATAAGCCTCTTTCTGAAAGCTCTGTAAATGAGGCCTAGACTGTGAATGCAGCGCCTCCTATCAGCTGGGCAGGTGTGCTCTCACATGGCTCCACATAGCTCACAACTGAGGAAAGGACCACCTCACAGACCACAGCAGAACGTCAGGGTGGAGGGGCGAGAGTGGCATAGTTCCATTAGCAAGACCTTTGATTGGTAAACAAACAAAAAAACTGCTATTCCGAAGAAGCTACTTGGGCTCGCGGGCAGGTAAGTTCAGTTAAGGAAGCGTAGTCTTCTTGGCAGGCAGCCTGCAGAGTTATGCCCTTGGTACCGTCATAGTATGGGAACAGAGTCCAAAGTAGAGCCAAGAATCTCATTGGCCGTAAAGCAGAGAAAATGGAGGCATCCTCAATACATCAATATGCGAACTGGGCTAAAGAATGTGGAAGGCTATAGAGAGAGCAGCCTATGGGACAGCCCAACTTGGGTTAGAGCTCCATTTCCTTATTAAACCTGGGATAGCCCATTTAAGGAGATGGGGAGTCCGGCTGTCAAGCACATTCTGGTTTTCCCACTTTTGCTCTTAACACAGCCGAGCGCAAGGGAAGACAGACTTGGTGAAACCTGTTCTCCCAGACATCGACTTGCTGCTAATCCTCCCACTGTAAGAAGAAATCTAACTCTGGACAAAAGATTGCTACTCACTAACAAACAAGTCGAGGAGTCAGCAGAAACCACCCCATGGGGTGTACCATTCACTCACTTCGAGTAAGAAGGAACAGCGAGCCCAGGAGTGGGTGGAGGGAAGCCTCTGCCTTCTGGCCCTCATCCGTAGCCTGCATAATACGCATTCCTCTTGCTCGGCTCCACCCCCTCCGCCCTCAGTTGATACCCTGGTGCAAAGCGTGGCATGCGGAGAAGGAAGGTGGCCTGTAAGTTCCCTCGCTGAACGGTTCCACCTGGGCAGGCGCGTGCCCGCAAACTGATGCAAGGTTTGACAAGTGAAGGCCGCAAGCCAGGTCCATGGTCATAAATTGTACAATTCTAACACCCCTACGGACGACCCCACTAACAGCAGCAAAATCCACTCCGACAGGTCTCCACTTAACCCAGGAGGGGAGAAGAGATATACTCCGAGTCAGACGAATAGACTACCTCCAGGCCTTAAGGTCCACTACTCTACTGCGGTACGCAGGTCGTGGGGAATTACTACATTTAACACAATGGCACATTAGCTATACTGGGCATGGTCTGTAAGGGACAACCGCAAAGAACCCTCTCTTGTAAACCCAGAAACATGGACACGCGTGCCTCAGCACAAGCTCGCCTAGGGTTGATGCAGATGGCGCGGACACATTATAAATAAATAAATACATTTTTTTTTAAAACGAAGTTCGTCTGAGAAAAATGTGTGCCTTGCGCTGAAAATAACAAAAAACAGGAGAAGGCAGCAGGGGAGGGGAGAGAGGAGGGGGCCTGCGCCTGTTTCCATTGCGGGAGCGAGCAGGAACCATCTGTTAATTACGAACAGATGGTTTCAAAGCTTGCTCCCGCAAGGGAATCGCCAAACG
This sequence comes from Triturus cristatus, assembly GCF_964204655.1. Lineage (NCBI taxonomy): Eukaryota > Metazoa > Chordata > Amphibia > Caudata > Salamandridae > Triturus > Triturus cristatus. Next base: position 33,215,130 of record NC_140590.1, on the reverse strand, counting down.
TGCACAAGTTGCCATTGAAAGCAAAGCAATGCGTGCATGTTTTTGGCCCAAAAAGTGAATCGATTACTAAAGGTCTCCTCCTATGCAATGCATGCGCGCTGCCTAGGCGAGACCTAAAAAGGGGTGGTTGTGCAAAACTTTACATCCTGTGGCGGGCACCCCATGGTGCCTGCCACACTGTACATGGTTGGAAACAGGGGACCGATGGGCCCCCCCATGGGCCCCCTACCGGAGGCCTCTTGGTTAAGGGGGCCTGCTAATGGCCCCCAAAGTCAGATTTCGACAGCGGATCCGTGTCAGAAAGACGGATTTGGAAAGGTTTTTCGAATCAGACATCATAATCGCTCGCTTGGAAACGTGGCGCGTAGAGATGTACGAGTCGGCTCTGTCCGACTCGGTGTCTCCGAATGCCATTCAGATGCGACTTGGAACCAATTCGGACACTCCAAACGGTTTCCGACCATCATAATCGGTCGGTCAGAAATGTTTCCAAGCTGGTCGGAAATAAGACTTCCGAATCAGATTCTGACAAACCGAATGCCATTTGGAGCCTTTCTGACAGATATTGTAATCAACCCCAAAGTCGTGGAAGCCCTACGAATTACTGCAGTTGCCAATCAGTTACCGGCATTCACCAGTAATTAATTAAATGGCTGTTCTTGTGATTTAATCTGTTTTTGTTCTCTCTTTTCGTGCGCTCCAATAAGGAGCAGAGCAGATAGAGGAAGTGAGACATTTGCAGCAAATTGAGATCTGTGCCACTGCCAACTTTGGGGCTCGTCTGCAGTTTCGTTCAGTGGCTTTTTCACTGCTGTTTGGATAACTAACCGAATTCATGGTGTCAGAAACCTGATGTTGATATTGACTTGTGCTAACTAAACTTTCTTCAAGCAGGCAGCAAGCAGTGTGTGTTTTTCGAATTCATTCACTCAAATGTCTTTTCTAGAATGACATCTTATTTGGTCATACTCAAACTATATTATGAACTACAACTTTATATTTCTAATAAATAGTGTTACATTTTGTTATCAATCTGAACGTGTAAGGGTGGATGCATCGATGAATATGCCAAACATAGTTCTCTCCTCTGAAAGTGATGCCCAGGACATCACATGTCTTGAAGAGGTCGTTTATTCAACTCCTCTTGTGAACACTTGACCCAAAACACGGGCATCACAGTAAACAAACGAGCCTCTCATATCTGTGCATATCTCACTCTAGAAGAGAGCCCTCAAAGCACCAACCCCGAAGATATAGAATTGCAAATCTTCATCCAAATGCAAAAACATAATCAGGGGTTGTGCCCCTTACCCGCACACCCCATACTTATTTGTATTAAAAAATGAATGCATAGAAATAGCTGGAGGGTCAAAAGAACACTGCTGGTGCTATTGAATGCCAGGGTTGCCGAATGTCAAGGATGTTGGTCTTCATTCCACCTCATGCCACTTGCTTCCCACCACCCCACACTTCTTTTTCCTGCCTCGCTCGGTCTTGCTCTTGGTCAAAAGCTGATGAGGAAAAATAAGTCCTGTCCCCAAAAAATGTGATAGCCTGCTCAGCACCCACAACCACCTGCACAAATTAACCAGCGTGCACTTGAATTATTCACTCAATATTTTTATAACATTCAGCTTTCGACAGATAGTCAAGGCTTTTCTGAGGCCTTATGCTGTCAGGTGTATATAGACATGTACTGAAACCGCACACAAGGTGCTATAAAATGCAATTCCAACCAGATTGTTAACTTCGACAAACCATGACCAAATGCCAATTACGAAAATGAAAAGGTATGGCAAATGGAAGCTGGCAGACCACGTACATGCATTCATAGTGGGTTGGTTGCACACTTTCGTGAGCTAACATAGAGCAAGCTTCATGGGGGTGAAAGGAAGGGCATTGCACCTGCAGTGCGAAAAGATTGCAAGAAAAAATGACTGCCCTTGAATAACAGGTATCTGATTTAGATGTCTGAGTAAATTGGATAAATGGGGCGTGAGCCGTTGACGTGCTGTCTCCATAACTCTCTGCCTGTTTGACTATCAATACTGAAGTATTTGGGGAGCTGAGAGGCAATTCCCTAACCCAGGTACTGTCATCCAACACCCCTCTGTTGTTTTGAAGAGAATGCATTTTTCACATTCCTAACTTTTAGGATGTAGAAGGGATGCCAGTGAGCTGAACGCTATTTTGGACATTTATGTAAAGACCTCAATTGAAGGAAATTGTCAACGGAAATCCACATGTTTGACAGAAGTCACCTGATCAATATTTGGGGGTCTACAAGAAACTCTGGATGCAAGAACTTACACTCACACGGGAGTGATTTAGAAGTCACACCCAAAATATGCCCAGCCTTAGAGTTGTTAGATTAGTTATCATGAATTGTCAAAATACGCAGAGGGTTTTGTTTTTATAAATGTGATGACTCTCGTGGACTATGCATTGCGTTGCCTGCAATAGGAGAAGGGTATTTCTTTAACACTGGTCAACAGAAAATTGAGTCTTAGTCTCCCGACTGCAGGCAAGGTTGTTCTCCCGAGTTATTTCCAGGTAAATCTCTGTTTCATGGAGAATGGCAGATTATTCTAGGATCGTGATGAAATGCTGCCCTGCAGAGGTTTTATACTGCGAAAGGCCTTGTCAGGAACTGTATCTGGCAATACTCGAGGAGCGAAGAAGAGGTGAAGAAACGCAGGTGGATTTCATGGTGTGACAGGTCAAAACAGCTGAGCAAAGGCGGGCAAACAAAACATGGACGAGAACTTGACAGCACTGGTTGACCAAATGATGCACCAAAGTGATGTTAAGACAGTGGTTTTGTAATTAGGGGTCACTCTAGTATAATTTTCAACTCATAACACTTGTGCTAAAGTCCTAGTAAAATGTTGCCTCAGTTAAAAAGTAGATAGCCAGAGCACTGTCATTTGGTGCACATCAGTGGTTTACGGGTTCCGCTAACTATTCTTGAGCCAGAAGAGGGTTTTACTAGCTCCAGTGAAGCTTCTGTACTGGCATGATGAATTTGTTACATATTTTATGATTTTTGCATTTATAAGCTGCGGTCTCAAAATTTCAAGAAAAAAAATGTATGAATAATTTCATAATTTGTTTCATTGTGTTCAGCTGGGTTTTAAAGGCATTTTAGATTCTAAGGTTGACTCAAGTCCATTACAATTGGCTTCCGCTTATGCATTGTTTATGACCTTGACACATCCTATGCAATCTTAAAGCTATCTTGAATGCAGTCTGTTTTGCACCTATTAAGTAAGGAAGGGGAGCTTTACACTCACATTTGTCTTTTTTGCCAGTTTCTTCTGGGTAGTTTCTGAAAAAATGCATAAGTTGCTGCTTCTCGTGACACTTCCCAGTTTCTGCAGCCAACCCACTATTGCGAATTGGGGGTTTCGGACTAATGTATTTCTGCTCTAAAAAACCGTCCATTAACATGAATTGAAATAAATGATTAGTGCAGATGACTGATCAAAGTGAAGTGGAACTGTGCACTTTATTTACACAGTCTCTCAGAGCACAATATCAATTTGCCAAAGTTCTCGACCAAGGTTTTCAGTCTGCGGGGTTACAAAAATGACAGGAAAAGCAAAGATTGATTGGCCTGGCATGAAAACCAAGGCCACCCTTCTGATCACAAGCAACAGGTGAAACAGGATGCCTTTCCTGGATACTGACATGTCTACAAAGTTATTGCAAGTTACAGACATTGCAACAGGTCCTGCTACCCCAATGGATAAAGGGTGCAAACCGTGTAAATGTGAAATATTTAAAAAATTGAATGAATGGCACAAGGCTGTGTTTTAAGCCTACAGTGAACATTATGAGCCCCACTTTTAATAGACAAACCGCATGCTTTTCCAATGCAGTTGCCAGTGAGCAGCTGGCACAGGGTACGCTGTTCCCATGTAACATCTGATGCATTCAGCCCTTTCTAGTAGTAAAACAGCAGCACTTTAAATGGTGGGAGTTCTGAACACACTTACTATGTTAAAACCGAAACTGCAAGTCCAAGGATGCAATAGGAAGTTCGCTATGAACAGCAATTGGAGGATGGTGTCACAAATGACACAGGGCCACCTAATAGATATCACTGTGCAATATCCCTCTGGAAGCTAAGGGTGCAGTTCTTAATTTGTGCCAGTGGTTGCATGTAAGTGGCACTAACATTCATATTTCGGGCCTGGGACCTATTTTTCCACTATCAAACTGACTCCGAGCTGGGGGCAGAAAGGCAAAAGAGGGAGACCGAAGATAGAAGGTAAAGATACAACAAGCATTTGCAATGCATTAGGTTTCGCATTTGCGCAACTTTAAGCTATGGGCATTGTAAATGACAATGCCTTTTGTTTATGTTTTAAAAATCAAAACATAAATAAGAGGCATTGCCATTTACAATGCCAATAGCTCAATCTCGGGTAAATGCGAGACCGATTGCATTTCAAACGCTTGTTTTAAATCGCCCCCACCTTGCCCTGTTTTGAAAACTAATTGATTGTACATGCACATGCATCTTTTGCAGCAGGCACATTAACTCACTGAGGTGTACCACCATGGATAGTCGGCAGAACACTCCTAAAATTCGCTGTCAGCCCCTCTCCGTCATTTCCCTCCTCATTCTCTGCTTGTCCTTTCTCCCAACATTGCAAGCGCAATAACCTTTCCCCCTCCCCATCCCACGCTACCGTGTGTGCTGAACAGAGGTGTACGCGGCTCGGCTTTGCGCGCTCACCCAAGGTCCTTCGGAATCAAATCATGCCTTTATATGCCTGCGTAATGAACTAATCCTAAAGGCAAATATTATATGAATTCTGAACAAATCCAGAATAAACAATGTAGTACAGAGGACTAGCACACAGCCGATGAGTCATATGCAATCTCCCTGAATACGAGATGAATGTGGGGTTATCAGCAGCACTTGTACCGACAGCGTATTTAAAAAGATAAAAAGCGATCTCGGCGGGTTGGGGGTCGGGAAAGACAAATTAGGTCGGAAGAAGCGGGCGAGTGCCTTACTTTTATACACAGGGCTCCCGTTGTTAATTAAATAGAGTGCAGTCGGGGGAAAGCGCTTGGCCGTATTGCCAGAAAGCGATACCATTAACTGCACCTCAGCATGCTGGACTGCAAAAAAAGTAAAATGAAGTTCCCATGAAACACGCATCAAACACCAAAGCGGACAAAAAACAGTACTTAGGCGCTGCTGCTTCCGGACTAAATGGAAGTCAGTGTAGGATCAACTGCCAGTAAAAACCCAGCTAACAAGAGGTATGCCAACCTTCAACAAATGGCGAGCAACAGTAGATATTACCCAGCAATAGGCAGAGTTTCACCCAACATCTAGATTACTTGATGTCTCGGAGAGACAGCGCATGCGCTGCCTAGGCGAGACCTAAAAATTGTGACAAAGGGAACAAGCACTTGCAATGGAATAGCTCTCATATTTGCAAGAGTTTGACCTATGAGCATTGTAAATGACAATGCCTTTTATTTATGTGTTTTGGAAACCTGCAAGCGGTGCTTAAACACGCACTTTGTACCTACAGTCCTTGCTTTCGAGAATCAATGCTGGCAGTAACTCCGCCTCTTTTTCTGCCAGCCTTGCTTCCAGCCGTGGTCTGTGCAGGTAAGAGCTGTGGGGCGGTGGGGCCGGGAAAGGGGGGATTTCGAGGGACGATGTTGAGGGAAAATTACTTATTTATTTAATTTTCCCTCTGTATCGTTCCCCGAAATCCCCCCTTACCGGCCCCACAGCTCTTACCTGCACAGACCGTGGCTACTTGCTTCTCATAAGGAAGGACTAGAAGTACAAAGTGCGTGTTTAGGCACTTGCTTGCAGGTTTTCAAAACACATAAATAAAAGGCATTGTCATTTCCAATGCCCATAACTCAAACTCTCGTAAATGCAAGATCAATTGCATTGCAAATGCCTGTCTCCTTTGTTTTACATTTAGTTAATCTCTTGAGGCTGTCCATTGAGCATGCCCTCAACGAGCCACAACCAAGTCTAGCAGTAAACCTATCCAGTGTAACCATCACACCCATACAAAAACTTGTTTTGGAGAAAGGATTAGGATTTGTCCCCACAGCATCATTGGACAAATTCAGGTTGATATGTGAATTAAAAGAGTTTATTCGAAAGATTAAACTTGAAGTTTTCTTCAAAGACAAAGAACCTAGTGATAACATCACCACTGACACGGGACTACACAAAAAATCTAATTTCACCCCCCCACCGCATAACCTCCCTGTCGAACTATTAGCCTTCGAAAAAGCGGTTATGAAAGAGGTGACAGAGATAGACCCAAGAACTATAAAAGTCTTTCACAATACGAGCAAAATCGAGTTGGAGGCAATTCACCAACTATCCAACAACAAAGACCTAACTATAAAGCCAGCCGACAAAGGGGGAGCTATCGTTCTACAAAATACGACTGACTATCAAAGAGAATGCCTACGCCTGCTGGGCGACGAACGGAACTATCAGGCAATACAACGGGATCCCACCGAACGCCTGCGGATAGAGATCGCAAGCCTAGTGGAAGAATCCCTGACCAATGACTGGATCAGTAAAAAAGAAGCGGAATTCTTAGAAAACAAGAAACCTATAATCCCCTATTTTTACACGATCCCCAAAATACATAAATCAATGGAGGCACCCCCAGGAAGACCCATAGTATCAGGGATCGGTTCCATCTTGGAACCCTTGTCTAAGTTCGCAGACGCTTTCTTGAGACCCCTGGTTCAGGCTACCGAAACCTACCTACAAGACACCAAAGCAGTCCTTTGTTTAATCCAGGACCTTGAATTCAACCCCACAATTAACATACTAATTAGTTTAGATGTAGAGAGCCTTTATACCAGTCTCCCACACAAGGATACCTTAGATATCCTGGAGGTGGTACTCTATCTAAACGATTGGGGTTACCATACACCTAGACATGTGGTCCTGGAGTGCTGTCGCCTGGCATTGACGGAGAATTTCTTCCAGTTTAATGATTCCCTGTTCAGACAAACTCACGGTACCAGCATGGGAAGCACATTTGCGCCGAGTGTGGCAGGGTTGTATGTACACCATTTGGAGAAGCAGAACATCCTCCACGAACACAACCCACACATTAGACACATCAAACTATGGAAGAGGTACATAGACGATGTACTGCTGATCTGGGAAGGGAATAAACAAGAAGCTGAAGATTTCCTAATCTGGCTTAACCAACAAGACCCCTTCCTTAAATTCACTTGTACAATGAGCAGATCTAAGATGGTCTTCTTAGACCTAAACATAGTAGCACATGACGGACATCTCATCAGTACCACACATTTTAAACCAACAGCGAGGAATTGCCTACTTGTATACAACAGTTTCCACCCACGAAGCCTAAAAGACAACCTTCCATTTGGCCAATTTTTGCGCCTCAGACGGAACTGCACGACGAGGCAAGATTATAATATCCAAGCAAAAGAACTATCAAAAAAACTGATACAACGCCAATACCCACAACATCTTGTGTCCAGGGCCAGGAAAAGAGCCCTTAACAATAACAGGGAGGCCCTTTTGGAAACAAAAACTGTGACCCCACAAAATGAGCCACGAAAACAAATTTGCATTACCACATACAATGTTGCATCTAATCTGGTTAGTAAAATAATCAAGAAACACTGGCGTATCCTGAATAGTGGAGGTCTAGATCTACAGAAACCTATGTTCAGTCATCGCAAAGCCAAAAATCTGAGGGACTACTTTGTCCATACACGTCCCACAGCGTCGAGAACTAAAGGCCCTCAACGTCTGCTCCATCCTTTACCTGAGGGCCATTTCCCGTGTGGTAACTGTAGTGTCTGTCACCTCACCAAAGTGACCAAGACAGTGACATGCAATAATGGATTAACATGGAACCTTCGGTCTTTTACAAACTGCAACACTACAGGTGTAGTTTACTTGATTACCTGCGTTTGCAATTTTCACTACGTAGGGATGACCACGAGGAAAGTAAACACCCGTATGATTGAACACCGGAGCAATTTCAGGTGTAAACGCGACAACACCAAGATGACAACTCATTTTCTGGAAAAGCGACACACACCAAATGACTTCAATTGGGTCATTTTGGAGCACGTCAACAATCATCCCAACATGGAAAAACGACTACACGAAAAAGAACAACGCTGGGTGTTTAAACTTCGCTCAGATAACAAGGGTTTAAATGATGATATACCCTGGAGCCATTTTGCTTGACTATCCCTCCCCTTTTGGGAAATTCACCTAACATACCATTCATATCTACCCTGGTGGCCCTGTGATACCATGTCTACTAAATCACTGTTATCTATTCTCCTTCACCAACTATAGTCTGACCTAGTAATAAACCTCATTACTAATTCTGACCTGTTCAACTAATCACCGACGTGCAACTGTCGGTTTTGTGAATAAAGTTTTGTAATAACCTTTTTTACATACAAAACTTGGCATTGGGAATGCCCTGCTATCAAACAGTTTTCGAGTTTGGGGATTTTTTGGTGAATAGAGCTGGTGTTACTACTAACACTGGTCTCCCTTGAATGATCGTTATATAGTTCTGATAGATTCAATAATGTATTTTACTTGAATTATCCCTATCTAAGATGGCGGCTCCACTCGCGTACCGGCACCGGAACCTTTCTCGCTTTCTCTTACTTTCCTTTACAGACGCGCTTGTTGATAAAACAGCTCGGCAGCGAGGACACGCCAGAATGCGGTCCGTGAGGTGTGGCTCCAAATAGGTATTACCGAATGTGGGGTTCGACGTACAAGTAAGTGCTTGCAGAGGAGTTAGATCTCGACAGCTGTACGTTACGAGGAAACACTCCTTTCCTCCCCCCGTTTTTACCACGCAGAGCGAACCTTCATTACGGAGCGCGCCAGTACCCTAATGATCTCAATTACTACCCTTTCATAGATGTACGAGATCGCCACATCCCCTCCGTTGACCATGAAGCACAGTGTTGCTCTTTATTAAGTATGTTATATGTTCTCTTTGTTGTGTGTTTGTGTGTATGTTGAGTCAGACTTGTCCGTGTTATGAATTTCATTACACTTTTTTCAGCACTTCGCCGGCATGGAGTGAATAATTATATTTCTTCCTCACATAGCGGCACATCAGAAAGAGAAGTGTGCGGACACTTGGGTGTAGTGTGCTCACGGTTAAACATTGATTACAGTACTTATAATTAGATATTTTTCCTCATTAATTTTTGTTTTATATCCTACAGACCATTTGCTGACGCACATTACGTATGTATTTTAAAACGCATGCCTTACAGTTACGGCATTACACTTTATTGCACCTGACTCAGGTTAACTAGGAGTGGCAAGTTTCTCGACACTGGGCTGGTCCCAGTGTAGTCCTGACGAAGAGCTGGGGAAGCTCGAAACTAGTTGACCAGATCATATGCTAGGCACACCTTTCCATTATAGTTAGGTCTCCTCGGCATATTACCCCGTTTTTAATCTTTTTCAGCTTAGAGCACTAATAAAGTCTATTCTTAGCCCACTAGCTGATTATTTTAAATTATCCCACTTCACCACTTTTTCACTCACACTACACATAGTCCACAATTTTTAAGTGCTCCTACGTAACATCGCAAGTCGTAGCACGCCCCAGTCCGTAGAGGACTGGGAGGACCCCTATGATGAAGCATGTCACCGTGGGGAAACCCTGGTGAGGGAGGGGACTAAAGAAAGAGATAATTTTTCCCTTTCATTCCATTCGGTGTTTTTCAGGATCAAATTGACTCCTGGAACACCTGAGTGTTCTTTCTGGTTAGGTTTTTGTCTACTTGACTTGTTCAGGTAGTTGTTTTTCAGAAACTGTCCATTCAGATAGTCAGAGAACACGGCAGGATAAACAAACAGAACAGTTAATCACTTTATTGAGACCCTTTCTGAGTGTCCCCGTAAGCAGAGGGAGAAGGGCATTCCTAGCAGCGGTGGGCTCGGAGTACTGCTGCTTCTGCCTGCTACAGGCAAGGTTCACCTCTCCTGAAGTGGGCGGGGCTTCTGTGATGTCACACCCACGGTCAATAGACAAGACCTGCAAAGACTGCCAATGCCCAGGGGATACCAAATATTACACAACACTTGCCCATACTACCACCACAGCCTCCTCTTCCCTTCCGGCAAGTTCAAAGCATTTGTTTCACTCCAGGATTTAAGCGCATACAGTGGGCTAAACTAATGACCAGAAAAAAGGGAACAATCTTTTAAATATAATCAAAAACAGCATACAGTTGTACTTTACTTAAAAAAGAAATCAAGCAGGGATATTTAAATAGCCCGCATTATGTGACTGCTGGTGCCCCCACATTCTAAGGTCAGAGCTAATGAACATTATCCCCCTTCCAAGAAGCTACTGGTGTAACTCCTGCAACCAATAAGGTTCTCTACTCCAGAAGAACGGATGTCACTAAAGCATAGAAGGACGTCATGCGAGAGGGTCCTGTAGCAGGTCAGTGATCAAATGGAACAGTGCCACCGAACGACATGTGTTACAGAAAGTGCGTAGATAAAGAAAGATAAAATGTCATATCTAATCCTCCCCTCAGAGGGAGATGAAACATCAACTTCCAGGGCAGAGATCAAGCACTTACCGTAGACCCTCAGCTGTCTTGTGGCTGATACCGGGGCTGCACCACTCGGTGTCACATTCACGGTGTAGTTTCCGGTGCAGTTCTTCAGCAGGTCTCCGATCACCAAAGATCCGTCCGGGCCACAAGTCTCCCGCCCCGTGTATTGGGCTCCATTGACCTGTGATGGTGGTGACACGAAGCAACTGCAGATCAGCTGTGGAGTGGCCACTGCTGTCCCTCTGTACCAGGCAGACGTCAGTAGATTCACAGTGACCGGGGCAGTGAGGGTGGCCGTCTCTCCCACTCGGGCATTAACCACTTCTGCACCTGCCCCCTCAGCTGAGGCCGGCTGGATCCAGACACCGAGACAGACTGAAAGAAAGAAGAGTTGAAACCAGGGGTTAAAAAGCATGACTTAATACTTGTAAAAATACTCAACCACAGGCGTTACTCTTGCCTTTTTTACCAACAGGAAAGGAGCCCGTTTTTCGCAGTGACTGTGATTTCTGCAGAGGGGGCGCATTATAGCGGGAGAGGCCACGAGAGTAGGAGACACTAACATTCTGAGGGAGGCGGTTGTAGGGATAGCCCCGATTATTTACCAGTTAATTAGTATCAAAAGATTAACATTTAGGAGCTAAGTAGTAGTGTCAGTCCAAACCAAAATGCTCCAGATCCCTTAAAACAAATGATGTAGTAAGAAGGTAAACCAGAGTGATCAGATCGATATGTTTCATGTACATTTGTTACAAGGTAGAATTGTTCCATTCCCAAAAGATATTTACCAGTGATCTCCATTATGGTTAGGCAGAGTCCTTCCAATGGCCAGGACCTGCCTGTGTCTGAATGGGTTATGAGGGCTTCTTCCTCACATGAGTGCTGTGTTGAGTGGTGGTGATGTGACGCAGCTGTAACTGGCGATCTGGCTTGCAGTGTGGTTCCCTGAGTGATGAAACACCCTTATATCTCTAGAGGAGCCCTCCCTGGTGTTGGTTTGCCTTCTATGATCTGAGGAGCTGGACACTTGCTGTGACCGAGGCTTGCCTGGACGCTGCTCCCACTCCTCTCGGTGCACACAGTGGCACTAAAGAGCTGGTCGAGGTCTCTGAGGTTTTGTCTGAACCTGTCTGGTGATAGTGGGGTGGTGAAAAACTGGCACAACTCATAGCTCTCTGCTGCTCTGGCAGGGTCATGGATGACAAGCTGCCTAACCCTACCCCCCTCGAGTGGCGTATCATTGTAGGGTCTGCAGGACTATTGTAAAGGTGCAACAGTGTAACAGGGACGCTAGAGGGTGCTGAGTCTGACTTCTCTCCACTAGTTTGTGTTGTGAAGGTAAGAGAGGACCGAGGACATTCACTAGAGAAGCAACGGCACCCCTAACTTCCCATGACCTCTGATACCCAGTACCAGGAGGCCATAGGAGTATTGGTGTGAGGTGCGGTTTCTCCTAGTTCTATCCCGCCCACCATAACACTGCCAACAGATTACCCTTCAATACAAATTTACAGTCAGTATTAGTAACAGGATAGAACTCAGTGTAATTAAAACACCCCGGCAGGAGGAAAGTACAACAGAGGACACCTCATCCCACCACAAAGCCAGACGTCTGCTGCCATTTCAGTTACAGGTCGCACACATGGGCAGCAGGTCAGAGCCCCAGTGACTCCATCGATTTGACCAGCACACTGACCGCAGGCTCGAACCGCTGTCTCTAAAACTGACCCCAGTGACTCCATCCCAGAGACCAGTACACTGACCGCAGGCTGGAGCCGCTGTCTCTAAAACTGACCCCAGTGACTCCATCCCAGAGACCAGTACACTGACCGCAGGCTGGAGCCGCTGTCTCTAAAACTGACCCCAGTGACTCCATCCCAGAGACCAGTACACTGACCGCAGGCTGGAGCCCGTCATCGCTAGAACTGAGCCCCAGTGACTCCATCACAGAGACCAGTACACTGATCGTAGGCTGGAGCCGCTGTTTCAAAAACTGAGGCCTTATTCTTCTGCAGCACAGCAGCTATCAGTGGGAGACGATGTGGTCTAACGACCAGAGCTGCCGACTTTGGAATTGGGGAACTGGGTTTGAGTCTCGGTGTCGGCTCAACATCCTGTGATTCTGTGCAAATCACTTGATCTGCTCGGTCCTACCAAAAATGAATATGTCCTAGTGTAATGTAACTGGTGCTCATGTAAAGCGCTCCAATACCTTTAAGTCGAGTTTGTGCTATGCTAAACTTCAAATATAAAACAAAAGTATGCAGATTAATATGACAGGTCAGTTACTACTAGCTGATTTCATATGTTATATTTAACACTACAGTTTTTACCATGTACAGGCAATGTGAAGAACGGACGATGCCATTAATCAAGTTAAGGATTGATCTCAGAAGGGTTTAGACTTCTGAAATAAATCATACATACATCAGCAGGGAACGCTGTTAAAACTGAAGATTTTGTATTGAGTGATTCTGGTGAAGATCTCAGATCACCAACGCTTTGCGTTCATAGCTGCCAAGGCTTCAGATTGCTACGTGTGACATTTTCATAATTTCAGTGTAATTATGAGCACTGTTCCCTGTAATGTGCATGTGTGTGCAGCTACGTCACCCCGACTGCGCAGTGTCTTGTGTGAAGCGGGTCCATTGAGCACATCCCAGAAGAGACTGTTAGCGCTGCCACTTTTTAAATGCAAGCGGGCGCGGAAAACAGTTATGTCCTTGCTGCGGGAGACAAGAGACCATAGTGGAAGAGAACACAAGCGGCAGGTAAGTGTCACGGCAGCTTGTGAGGGTCACTCACAACACAACTTCAGCAGCAAGCGGCTTCTGCACTTGCTGCATTCCTTTTGTTAATAGAGCGGGCGTATTGTGTGCCTTTTTGAAAGTATTCATGTTAATCTGCAGCGCCCGTCAAATACTTTCAAAAAGGCAGACAATCACCCCGCAGCCACGCTCTATTGACAAAAGAAATGCAGCGAGTCTAGAAGCATGGTGTGTGCGTTCAGATGCTTTTACGCATGTCCCACGGGAAATATATGCCGTGACTAGTTGGGGTGCATGGTAAAATCCCTCGATCTGCTTGTTGGGAAATAAATATCAACATTTGATGCACGGATGAGGGGTGACTCACGTTATAAAGCTCTTGTTGCCTTTATTACCCCAGCTGCTGCCTTTTCCGACAGATACGCTTGGTCCCCTTCAGCGACTCCAGTCTCATACCTGTTCTACTGGCTGTCTTGGACCATTTCTGTGACCGGACTTTTTGGCACCATGGGGAAGGCCGACCCTAAACAGGTCAATTTGTTTTTTTCTACCAAGGACACATAGGCCAACTTTGGATCGCTGGATAGCTCCTGCCAGCCATCTGCAGTCTACAGCAGCAGAAGACAAACTGAAACAGCTACTGCTCAAGATGAATGTAGATTTGTCATCAGACAGCAAAATTGACACCCTAATTCCTCAAATAGATCAGTTGAAATACAGTTGATAAACGGGTACAAGACTTGTAATGCAGAGCACAGCGTGTTTGACTTGGAGGATGGAGTTCTCACCCAGAACAAAAGTCTAGCTCGGTTGAGAAACAAAAAAGAAGATTTAGAAGCGCACTCTCAGTAATACAACACCTGAATTGTGCATGTACCAGAGAGTATGGCATTTACCAAAACTAAATTGTTAGGTGAGACGCTGCTAAAGGACCTCTTTGCCAGAGAGGCTTTCTCTGACTTTCTGCTGACTGAAAAAGCATGAATAGTCCTTACCCCTAGGCTTTTAACCGCGCAAACCCCCGACCTATAAAGGCGCCTCTATTAAACTACAGCAACAGAGGCGCTGTTCTGCACAAGGCCAGAGAAAAGGAGACTTCGAATTTCAGCAAGCCAGGCGCGATTTCCTCCCAGTCAAGATTAACACGAGAGCACCAGGTCAAGGACGCCATGCTGTACTGCCCAGACTGAAGGTTACACTATGTGGATCAACAAATCTACACACACCCTACCAAGGCTATAGTGGCTCTATAGCTTCTGTAATGTCCTCTAACTAAGGTCAGAGTGAGGTTCAGAATCATCTGAAAGCACATGTTGTGCTTCTAGACGTGCTCCATTTCTTTTAATTGGAGCTCAGCTGCAGGCCAGATTGTGTGCCTTTGTGAAAGTATTTATGCTAATTGCACTCAGGATGCGTGTTGCGATGGGGTGTCACCTATATTGCACACCTGCCTTAAGACCCTTCACGTGGTGCTATATATGTGGAAATGCCCCATCTTTTCATACAAAAAAAAAAATATTATTATTCTTATAAGCAGATACAGTCACAATAACTGTTGCAGGGTTAGCCAAGAATGGCAGTGGCCGTTCGTACAATGGTCCATATGTAGCTGGCCCCTACTGCTTGTATTTTCAAGAGCGAACGAGAAGAAAGCAGGAAAGGACAGAAAATTTAGTGTTGAAACAAAAGAGGGATAGGACAGGCATGCAGAGAGGTACAGTCGCTTGGCATTACATTTAAGCAAAGGAGTGATATTTGTACTGATATTTGTCGCTGCACCCATACGCGTGGTCGGGATCCTGGTGCACACAGCCTTGGCTGCAGGAACAGAGACCTTGCACTGCCGCACACAGCGGAAACAAAATAGAGGAAACATTGATTATGCGTGACATTACAACAACTATGAGTGACCCTTTCTCACGAGCAAAATCAAGGAAAGAACTTCTCAGCAGCCTAAATCTCACACAGTCTAAACTGACGGGCGCACAGACAGGCTGAGCACAATTTTGCTTTATTTTAACAGGCTGAGGCTGGTGCAGTAATCTCCCTACAACATAGCCGACAGCTACGACTGTCAGAAACCTGTTAAAATTACCCCCGCCGCAAACCTAAGTTGGCCAGAAACACACACTTGTCACAACAGACATGACAGGGCAATGCAAAACTTATGAGCTGAGCTACGGTGAGTTCTGTAACATGTCATTACTGGCACCCACTAACTGCAGGCAGCTGTCGATCATTTGCAACGCTTGCCTGAAGGAATGTTTTTGTGAATAATTTAACACACACACACACACTCTGGTGTGTGCAAGCACCACTCTGTCTCACTTACCAACCACTGGCGTAACGAAAATTGAGGGGGCCTTCCTGCATGGTACGAAGAGGGGCCCCCTCCAGGCTCAATCAGGAGCTCTCTGGCCCGAGTGCAGTGCCAAGGGGGCCCCCTGGAGCTTGGGGCCCCCCGCACCGCGGGGGCTGCGGGGGCCTGTGTTACACCCCTGTTACCAACTTCACTTACAGCCTGCCTGAGAGTCCTCTCGGCCAGGCCGGTCGTGCAGTGACTGTCCTGGCCGCTGCAATGCCAGTCACTCTAGTCTCCCTCTCTCGGCAATAGAATTACCACGGCGCGGCAGGGTGTCAAATTTATTGCAGTTCAGACTGAGACAGCTGAGCCAATGCTCCGGCCAGCACCATGGTGATTTACCGCTAAGTAGACCAGCGCCTCCCAGAACTGAACTCCGGAGCAGGACGTGATGTCCGGTCCCCGTGGCGCCTAACTCAGTGTATCACACAACTTGAGTGGGCTCTCATGTCTCTGTAGTAGCCATTAGGCACTGTAGAGGGCCACCCGGCTTCTACTAAGTTGTGCGTGCGCACGGCACCACTCGTTACCGGGCTCGGTCCGAGGGTATATAATAAATGGGCCAGGGTCGCACGTGACCTTACGGCCGAACTGTAATAGCGAGTGGTTGTGCCCTTATTGTTGCTGCCCCAAAGTGTAGGCCGCGTACCCTGTCCCAGCACCACCACACTGGCGTCGAAGGTGTGTTTGCGGATCCCGCTGCGGTGCCACCTGTCATCCTGCCCGTATCTCGCTGCATCGCCGGAGGCGGAGTACTTCGGTGGGTGCGCGCACCCATTCCTGGAGGTGCGCATCGAAGATCGAAGCCTTTCCAAGTCTCGTCACGGGAGCTGCGCACGGCGAGTGCCGACGGCCCCCACGGCATCCCGCGAGTCCCACCGGAGGGCGTGCTGGACCGAGGCTGCGTGCTTGCCCTGCAATACCGCGGCACAACCGGTAAGGCTGCGCGCACGTGCACCGGTGTGCTGATCCGACCGGCGCGTCGGCTCCACGTGGCCCGGTGCAACACCAGCGTGAGGGGGATAGCCCACACAGGGCCATGCTTCCCATACCAAAGGGGGATACTTCATGCCAAGAAAGGTGCCCCACGAGGGGGCAGGCATGCGCCAAGTGCGGGAAAGCCAACCATTATGCCAGTATGTGTCGCGGGCGAGGGGGAAGAACACGTGGCAGCGCTCCCAGAGGACGCCCGGGGAGTCTGAAGCACCTCACGCTGGAAGACCGGAAGCCCATAGATGCCCCAGACAGAGCCGCAGACACGGCCTACTACGAAGATGACGACGACGCATTTGTCATTTCGTTCACCGGACGCACGGGCAAGAGAAGACAACCACCTCCCATGTGCCAAGTCAGCGTCAATGGTTTTCCCATACAGGCTCTGATCGACACCGGAGCGTCGGTGAACGCAATGGACTCCAATCAGTTTGATCTACTGCAGCCCAGGCCAGCGCTCGTTCCAAGTAGAACCAGGATCTTCACGTATGGGGCACCGAGCCTCTCCCGTTGAGGGGCAGGATTGAGGTCGAGGTCTCGAGCGAGGCTCGCACGCTGACAGCGATGTTCCACGTAACCGAAGGGGGAACAGGCACGCTAATAGGATGCCACACGGCGGAGGATCTGGAGCTGGTTTTCTTTGGGAGGCAGGTACATGGAAACCATGCAGAAGACATCATGAAAGAATTTCCTCACCTCTTCACGGGGCTAGGCAAACTCAAGAATTTCCAGGTGAAGCTGCACATTGACAGCAGTGTTCAACCGAGAGCGCTCTGACATCGATGGATACCGCTGCACCTCTGCCCATTGGTGGAGCACGAGCTGCAGACCCTGGAAGACATGGGAGTCATAGAGAAAGTACTGGGGTCCACACCGTGAGTGTCACCCCTGGTGGTGGCGCCTAAGCCCAAACAACCTGGCGCCATCCGCTTATGTGTGGACATGCGGCTCCCCAACCAAGCCATTCGAAGGGAGCGGCACGTGACCCCGACGATGGATGACATTGTAGCGGACTTAAACGGAGCCCAGTGGTTTTCTAAACTCGACCTTAACTCTGGATACCACCAGCTAGAGTTAGCTTGGGAGAGCAGGTATATCACCACCTTCTCAACGCACGTGGGCTTGAGGAGTTACACCAGGCTCAGCTTTGGAGTGTCGTCCGCGGCAGAGGTTTTCCAGAACGTGATCCAAGAAACCCTGTCCGGCTTAGTTGGGGTGATCAACCTCAGCGACGATATTTTAATATACTCCCAAAACCTCGAAGACCACCATGCCAGGCTGAGAGTCACGCTACAGTGACTAACGGACTGCGGTCATACTCTGCACCAGAAGAAGTGTGCGTTCCACCAAAGCTCCATCAATTTCTTTGGGTATGTGTTCTGCAGGGAGGGGCTCAGAGTGGACCCCCGGAAGGCGGCGGCGATCAGGAATGCTCCAGTACCGCAGAATCCAACGGTGATCAGAAGCTTCCTTGGCATGGTGACGTACTGTGGGCGGTTCCTCCCAAATCTCGCCACGATCTCAGAACCACTCAGGCAGCTGACAAAGACCGGAGCGCCATGGGCCTGGACGACGAGGGAGGAGGCCGCGTTTCAGGGAGTCAAGAAGGCGCTGCAGGACCAGGCGACAATGGCATACTTCCATCCCGACGAAGCATGGAGCTAGTGGTCGACGCCAGCCCGGTGGGGCTTGGTGCGGTACTTCTGCAAGAGGCTCGGCAAGGAGTCTATGTGCCAGTTGCGTACGCCAGTTGGGCGCTGACACCGACGGAGACCCGGTATGCGCAGATTGAGCGCGAGGCCCTGGCCATTCGTTGGGCCTGCCAGCACTTTCACCTGTATCTGTTTGGTCACCCTTTTAGAGTCGTGACAGACCACAAGCCACTACTGCCGCTGTTCAGCGGGTCGAACAGACTAGCACCACCCCGGATTGAGCGGTGGGCTGTCCAGCTGCAAGCCTACTCGTTCCAACTGCTGTTCCGCCCTGGGGCCAACAACCCCGCGGACTTCCTGTCAAGGCACCCGTCGCAAGCGGAGGAGGGACCGTCGTCGGAAGACAGCCTGATGACGGAAGCGTTCGTACAAATGATCAAGAATGATGCTTGCCCGGTGGCGGTCACCAAGGAAGATCTGTGCGAAGCCACGGAATCGGACCTCACGCTGCAGCGGGTCAAGGATGCTCTCACCACCGGACGTGCTATGGAAGGTGCGCCATGAGCTCAGCGTCGGAGAGTCAGGCCTGGTGCTCCAGGGACAGAACATCGTGGTCCCGCAAGGTCTTCAGAGACGCCTCGTGTCCATAGCCCACCAAGGTCACCAGGGAGTCGTGAAAACGAAGGCGAGGCTCAGGTCCAAGGTATGGTTTCCGGGCATGGACTGGCTGGTTGATGAAGAGGTGCGGACCTGCCACTCGTGTGCCATAACCGGAGCCGACCCTGTCCCCACACCGGTGATCACGGAGGAACCATGTAACACACCCTGGACCAAAGTGAGCGTTGACTTCGGCAGTTTTCCCGACGGACGGCACACGATGGTCGTAATGGACTCATGCACAAAGTTCCCGGTGGTCGAGTTAGTGTCATCCACTGCGTTCACGCATGTACAGCATGCCCTCAAGAAGATCTTCGCAACCTTTGGGCTACCGGAAGAAATAAAGTCGGACAATGGCCCGCCATTCCAAGGCCTGGAATTTCAGGACTTCCTGCAGAGGCGGGCGATCAAACACAGAAGAATCACACCTCAATGGCCCCAAGCCAACGGGGAAGTTGAGCGATTTATGAGAACTCTCAACAGGGCGATGCGCATAGGAATGGATCATCATCAAGACCCTGAGACCTGCCTACACCAATTCCTGTTTGCATACCGGCAGACGCCACACTCGACGACAGGATGTGCTCCGGCCACACTCCTTTTAAAGCAATCCCCGCGGGATCTCATCCCGGAAGGTTCCAACTGGGCTCCACCTGGCCTAGACCCTGTAAGAGCCCAGCAGAGGCAACAGCAGACCAACGACAAGGCTACCATCAGACGAGGGGCAAAAGTCCCCACCATTCAGGTGGGATCTCGGGTGATTCTGAAGGATAGGCATCCTGGCTGGAAGTTCCGCACGCCGTATGAGCCACAAGAGTGGACGGTTATTCAAGTAAACGGGACAATGGTCACCGCACAGAGAGGGCGGCACACGGTGGTGAGGAACGTATTGTGGTTTAAAGTTGTGAAGAGCAAGACGCATGGGATGTCCGGAGACCCAGAGGAGGAAGTAGAGGGCATGCCTAACTTCCCAGCCATGGATGCCCCGAGTCCAGGAGCGAGTACAGCTCCGCAACCGAGCCAAGACACCGAGAGCCAGGTGAGCCCCAGCCTAGAGAGGGTACTGTCGTACTTTGGTATTTGGGACCACGTAGGAGACAGGGCCCTACCCCTGTTTATTCATGTATTAGCAAACCGCGATTGGTCAATGCGGTATGTACAAGCGCTTTGCATAACGTCCCATTGCCAAATGCACTATGTATCCGTTATTATACATTGACTCCGTGGGTTCCATCTTGGAGCGGTGGCCATCTTATAAGTTGCCCTCACATAGACAAACACATTATAAGCAAGTACGGGCCTTTAGAATACATGTACTTTCTGCTTGACTTCTCCATGACCTGGGCAGCTGGTCTCCGCTGCCCCAGGTCAGTCCGGTTCCACGAGCTCCCCTTCCTCCGGCCACCTGTGATTAGCATCAGGGCTTGACACACCATAAAGTCCTTTCATCGCACACAAGCCTCCGGCTAATCACTTTCGCACCTGCTTGTTCCTGCTTTATGGCCTGTTTCTCAAAACAGGAGATGCTCATGTTTATTGGGGTCAGTTGATATCTGATGTGGGATCTGAGCCTTGCTGGGTAAATAATTGCGGGCTGGCTGAACTGAAATGTGAGATTGC
The DNA here is from genome assembly GCF_964204655.1 of Triturus cristatus. Taxonomy (NCBI): domain Eukaryota; kingdom Metazoa; phylum Chordata; class Amphibia; order Caudata; family Salamandridae; genus Triturus; species Triturus cristatus. The sequence continues at coordinate 33,194,461 of NC_140590.1, read as the reverse complement.
AATCATGACTCTGCTTGTTCTTTGAAGTAAAATATGTGAATGACCAACTGCAAGAGAAGGGCGGTGTTGCCCAGATTCTGTATAAAAAAGGAAACTGGTTTCTGTTCTGGAGACTGCCTCATTCCGTTGCTAAGGCTTCTGTGCGACGTAGTCTCACTCATTTGAGTTTAATAAAGATGTCTTTTCATATTTCAGCTTCTGTTGCCAAGTTCTTTGTGATATTCTCAAGATATGCAGAATTTTATAATACCACATCAGGAAGTACTCGAAGTCATAGGGTGCTACCCCTAGCACCTCTGGAGTCTCAAAAATTGGAGTACTTCAGTTTGGCGCCCTGCGTGGGGCCTCATCAGAGAAGTGACTTTCTGTGGGAGTGATCTGGTCAGGAGACTGAAATCTACTGGAAGGACAGAACGGGATTCTACCAAGAAGGTACTCTGTGCACAGGGATTCTGGAGATTCTTTGATTATGTAGTCCGGTATATTTCTGCTCTTCCTGATTTTGATCCTCCACATGATGTCACTCAAAAGGTGAGAAAAAGAACCCTTTTGGCGTGAGTATTATAAAAGACGTTTGGGCATGTAGAACTTGACAATTAGAATTTGGATAACCTTTTGATTATTAAGAATAAGAATTAAGTATAAGTGGGTCGCTCCCAGTCCTTTGGTTCTTTGGGTCTTTAATTTGGTTATCGCAATTACCAAAGCCGAGGGGTTGGTTTCTTAGTTTCTGATTTGGTCATTGCAATTACCAAAACCGAGGGTCTCGCATATTTGCGAGTTTATTGGTAGAGATAAACCCTTGAAGTTTGAAGCTAGATTAGTGAGCTATAAGATGCCTGATCTTAGCAAATTGGGAAATGTAGCTTTTGGTTTGTATAGGTTTGGATATGCGAATTGCAATTTGCGTAGGCAGGTAATGAGGAGATATTTCTCCATTTGGTTTTGATTATAATACTTGCGTTTTCCGCAGTATTTTTTGGCATGCCTGTTTGTAAGCTCACATGGAAAAATGTGTTGCTTTTTGTTTTGAAAGGTACCATAGTGTGGGAAATATCTAAATAGGTTAGATTTAAAAACATATTTCTTCCTTGGTGATTTTGTATCCCCAGGGAATTAAAATATGACATAATACAAAACAAGGATCCTTCGTTCTGCGCAGTTTCACGAATGAAGATATGCACAACGATTTTGTGTGGTGTTCTGCTAGGCAGAGCTAGTGAATTGAGCGCATTCACTACTTCTTGGACATGCATCTGTCTGTGGGGCTGTTCATGCAGCCTTTTGGAACACTATTGAAAAGCGTTGCTTGTAAATATGACCTACAGCAGTATTTGCAAATGGTTTGTTTCAAGTATAGTCTGTGAGCTGTTCTTTCTTTCTGTCATGCGTATTGCTTTGTAAGTCAACTGTGTGTTTAAATGTCTGTGGGTTTTTTATCATTAGTGCAACTTCTGTAAGTAAATTGCGACGGCGCTATTTATGAAAAATGGCTAAAGCGCACTGTATTGTCTGTTTAACCCCTTTCTGTTTATGTCTGAAATGAGCTCAATATGTGTTTGTGGGTTTTCTGATGTTTCCAGTCTGTTAAGTAGTTTACTGGTTAATTAATATCAAGTAGAAACTTAAAACAAAAATCCAGAAATGAACAATGTGATGTGCTACAATAGCTATGTGTTGCTCTTTAATTTATAGAATGAGCAATTGTGCACATATACAAAACTGCCGTTAAATGCTTAAAGGATAAAATTAGAAACACATTCAATAGATATAAATCAGGCCCCAAAAACGAAATTATCTATTTTTGCAAAAGTAAATAAATTTACAGCATTTTCCTTAGATGCATTATATTAGATGTTCACAGGCAAACTTTTCAGCTGCAGTATATTTGATAGAAATGTTCATTCAGCCAGCACTTTCCCAGTTGAACACGGGTGAAATTTGGCAGAACCGTTTTTTAAATGAAAGTGGCGCAAAAATGTGACGCGTTTCAAGTTGGGCTTATGCGCTTAGGCTTGTGAGTTAAATGTGTCCAAAATGATAGGCAAGGGATGCAGCTTGTTTTTATACATGGGATTATCACAAAAACGAATAATTGGGATTTTTTAAAAGAAAATTATTAATCATGGGAAAAATTATTTAAAAAAAAATAAGTGCTTTTCAAAATCGTGTTTTGATATTTATAAAGCTTAATACTCATACTATGACCTCCTAGCATTAAAATTTGATTTAAGTTGTGTTGCATCACTAAAATGACAAGCATTCGCGCGTACAATTTTCCCTTGGCGCAGGCGCAAACAAGCTCATTTTTATAAAGTATGAGTTATTATTTCCAATGCCTGACTCATGGGTTATGTAATAGACATTCTGGTAATGCATATTATGCAAGAAAATTGTAGGATATTCATTTTTTAATGCTTAAACTATCAAAGTCGAATTTGGGTAAAAAAGGACTGTTTCAATTGCATTTTCTTTCATTCAGAGTACTGTTTAAAGTGTCTCAGGCTTCAGTAAATGCATACGTTTAGGTTTTGATATATATTTACAGGTTGTGCCTTCTTATGATTCAATGAGTCAATGTGCCAGTACAAAGGCTTGTTTCAATATCAGGGTTGAAGGTTCTAACTTTAGCTGTGTCTGTCACGATACTACTGAACACGCTATGACAAACATGACCTTTTTAAAGACTTGGGGAAATTAAATAAAATACGGTGTCGCAACCCGCAACTATTTGATGTTAATAAAAAACGGCCTTAATGGAGTTAGCACCCACATAGAGAAAGAGAAATGGAGAATTCTTTTTTGATGAAGGGAAAAGAGGATGTTTGTGAGCAGGTACGTGATGAAGTCAGTAATGATAGAGGGGTGGAGAAATGTAGAACTACGGTTATAGGAACTGGGTAATACGTAGGAAGGAGAAGAACAATTGGGAAAATACAATGCCGTGGAGGGAAGAGAGATGATGAAGGGGAGTAATAAAGACATGAAGAGTAGCGTGAGGAAGGTTGTATTGACGAAGGGAATGAAAAGGAATGTGGTATTGCTTTGAGTAAGTAGGAGGGGAAAGATGAGATTGCAGGTTCTAGCAGTAGGGGTGAAAATATTGTAATTACCTAACGGGAGGCACTGAGTTTCATATGCTAATATGAAAGGGACGAACAGAGCTTGAATAAAGGCAAATGACTAAATGATGAAGAAAATATCAAAACTCATTGTGAATACAATTCACTTAAGGTTGATGAAATGTATACCATTGCATAGGATTACAACAAGCATTTATTCTAAAAAATGGTATGTGTGTTATTAAGTTTTGTGAATTATTCACAGTACATGTAGTTTAACAATCTGGGAATAGGGATAATTTTTTTAGCGCCTAAAAAGGAGAAATTATTTTTCAACATAGAGCGAATTATTGCAAGTCAGGAGGGATTAGGAAGGCCTTCTGGCTTTGACGAATTCAGAGTGTCAGAAGCTGGGGGTTGGGAGCTGCAGAGGCTGGCGCGATCAGGCTGCTGAGATGCTATCTTTAGTGTAAACAATGAGTAGGCTGCCACGTTGACTTTTATGACCTTTTAAATTAGGGCCTTGCATCTGTGGAATGCAGAATGCCCTTGCTACACGGGCCTCTAAAGGTGGGGTTTCTGGTTTCTCCATAGCATCACTAAAACTAAAGAACTTAATTCCACCGGGAAAATATAGCAAAGGAGTTTTTTTTTTCTTTGAAAGTCCAAACATCATGTTCAATGCTTTGCTGATACATTGGTGCTCTAAAAAAGAAAATAGAATGATGCCTGCTATAGTTGCTCTTCTTTAACAGAAAACGAAGTGTTGCATTAAGTCTTAGACAGATAAAAAGATTCTAAAATGTTTTTTTAAGGCTACATGCCTAAATGTGAACGAATTGCTATCATGAATTGTTCTTGCTGGTCCTGTATGTTAGAAGAGAAACAGTAGAGTTATGTTTGACAGCAGATTTCCATTGCCTGGTGATCTACTGTCAAAAAGGAGGGTAAGTATTTTAAACCTGACAAATTAAACAGGCCCAAATATTGGGTTTTGGGCTGCAGTTTTACAGTGCATAAAGTACATGACATGGTGTTTGTGTGTCACCGTTTATTACATATGCTATTGTTTTCTCTATGCTTTTTGTGCTTGATATACAGCAAGTATATCTGATGGCTTGATGTTTTGTGCGTTTTTATTATTTTTTGCATGTTTTCGTTGTTTTTGTTGCTGCTTTTTTATACTATTACAAGTTTACCTGTGTTGTGAAGGGGATGGTCATGACGATGCCCATCGCTACGCAACAGTTGGTTGAACTTGTTCTGGTTACTAAATTCCACAGCTAATGATATTTCATGCTGTGAACATGAGAGGCAACACTTCACCAGTGCATGTCTAAATTGGCTATAATGGTATTACAGAAAACTAAAAGAGATCTACAGGATCAAAGTGTGTCACCTGTCACCTGTCACGTTACTGCCCTTCCCTTAAAGGAACAGGCAGCCCTACATTTATGTATCCTTGATTGGACCTAAGGATGAAATTATAGATCTGTGACTCAAGGTGGCCTAATTTCTCGGTAGAGTTAAAACGTATGTGACTTTGGCCTTTTGTGTATCACCCGTACTCTTGGTGATGTCACATGCCTGACTACCACCCAAGTAAATTCTTGTCCTTCCTATAAATTTTTATTTTATATTGCTTTTGTTTCTTCCCTGCCCAATGTCGCATTATGCTTAGTGATTGGGGATTTTAGTTGTGTCCTAGTTCCAATTCCCTTTTCCGTATTCCTTTCACCAGTCAGCCCATTTATTATTGTAGGTGTATTGTTCAGGTACATACTTCCAGACTGCAGTGATGCACCAAGAACCCCCATATTATGTACAATTCCCTTTTTCATGACCAGACTGGTTTCCAAGAATTTTCCTTAGGCCTGCTGCAATGTGTTCCAGCCTGACTGTCAAGATAGCGATAGACTGACTAACTGACTCAATATTATAGTAAGACAAGTTTTCCATACCAATAGGAGATATCTTACGTTTACCCTTCTGAACATGACACATTTTCAATGTCTATTTTTAATGTGGCTTTTACCCTTTTGTTCCTGCTGCTTTAATTTTCGGTGGGATCAGAAGTTTCTAATCATGCAAATATCAGGACCCTCTAGTTCTTGTCTTTTGTTTTCATATCTGACTATTAGCCTGTGTATTGCCTAGTGCACCTGATATGAAAGGTTTCTACATGCCTATGATAATCTGTACCATGTGATTTCTCTATTGAAATGTCCTAGATAAGGAATTTAGAAACACTTATATGTAATCATTCAGAAAAAAAAATGTGTTTGCCCTATTAGACAATGCCACCATATGTGAAGACATCCATTTTAGATAGAATTCTCGTGTAGTTATCTACCCTTAGATGATGGAGGCTCTCACACGGAAACCCAATTGAAAAGCTTAGAGGCACTGTTTTGCCTACTGCCTTTTTATTTGTATTGCTTCCTGAGAAAGACAGTGTATTCTAGACGAAAATTGTCCCATGGCATGTGGCCACTCCTTTGAAACTCACAGACCACCTGTTTGCAGTCCCCTTGTTATACAATAAACTGTTTAAAGCATCGCACTTGCTTCATCAGAAGGCGTTCAACATCAGAAAGGAAGAAGGAGCTGGTTTTGCCAAGAACCAGAATTTCAGTACAAAAGAGCGCCTGTCATGTGCTGGTAACCTCTGACAGTGTGCAGTCCCTTGAGCCCCTTGGCCTGAGTTTTTGGCCACACACACCCCCTCTTTTCCTTTGCTTCAATGGAAGTGCAGTGCACCAGCGGATCCAAGATTGACAGAAGGCACTACATCCCAGTGCCCATGGAAGAGCAGCCTGAGCGTCCTCTGACACTGAGTGACGAGTGTTGGAGTCTGAGAATGGTCCCGAATCTGCACGAGATGACCTGTGCCCTTGATCAATGGAGAGCACACTACCTGTAGTGCCTGCCTCAAAGGAAAGATACTACCTTGAAACATTGAGACTCTCAAGTGAGCTGTGAGTGTTTGTCAGGAGGGCACTCCAACTAAGCAGTACTTTCTTTTCTCATGTAAGGCTTGAATGAAGAGGCCCATGCCAAAGAAAACAACAGAAGAAGATTTGATGGACAATAGAAGCCTGCCAGAGAGGCTTTTTGAACGGACTCTGAGCATAGGTGGTTTCACAAGAGGTTTCCGTGTGATTGTATAGACTAGGTGTTAGAAGACTGTTTGTTTTGCTGGCATTGTCTAGTATAAGCAGAATAAAATCCATTTTCTGTGGAAAGGTGCCCCCCTTTTCACCTCAGAGCATTGATGAGGGTCACCACTGTTTCACCTGAACATAAAAAAATGTATAGGAGCCCTAAAATGTTACTAAATATTTCATTTGTAATAGTGGTCGCTACTTTCTCCCGTTGTCTAAATATTCTTAATAACGTGTTTTCTAGTGGGTTTTAAACATGACATTGTCATTTATGGGTGGGATTGTTTTTCTCTACTCATTTGACTTCTGCACCCTCTGCCCAACCTATGTCTTTTCCCACTACTGTTTCTTTGCACTCTTTTCACCCTTTTCCTGAACATGAGCAGGTTAAAAGATTAGAATTCGTAAGCAATTCTTCTATACAGCTTCTGCATCGACACTAGTTAGTAGTAAACATCACTAATTGTTGGGGGTGTGATCTTATGCCACCTAGATAGGGGTATTGCTTATTTTGTCCTGCCATATGTGGCCTTTGTGCTTCTTCGTGTTCAAGGAGACCTGTCCAGAGAGAGAGTCCAAGTACTAGGATTTTGCTCCATCAGCAACATCTTGATGATCTGGTGAATATAGACCTGGACTAAGATCAGTATGAGTATAGTGATTGCCTATGTAAGGGCAAAAGGAGGGTCTGTCGTACTTTGGTATTTGGGACCACGTAGGAGACAGGGCCCTACCCCTGTTTATTCATGTATTAGCAAACCGCGATTGATCAATGCGGTATGTACAAGCGCTTTGCATAACGTCCCATTGCCAAATGCACTATGTATCCGTTATTATACATTGACTCCGTGGGTTCCATCTTGGAGCGGTGGCCATCTTATAAGTTGCCCTCACATAGACAAACACATTATAAGCAAGTACGGGCCTTTAGAATACATGTACTTTCTGCTTGACTTCTCCATGACCTGGGCAGCTGGTCTCCGCTGCCCCAGGTCAGTCCGGTTCCACGAGCTCCCCTTCCTCCGGCCACCTGTGATTAGCATCAGGGCTTGACACACCATAAAGTCCTTTCATCGCACACAAGCCTCCGGCTAATCACTTTCGCACCTGCTTGTTCCTGCTTTATGGCCTGTTTCTCAAAACAGGAGATGCTCATGTTTATTGGGGTCAGTTGATATCCGATGTGGGATCTGAGCCTTGCTGGGTAAATAATTGCGGGCTGGCTGAACTGAAATGTGAGATTGCAATCATGACTCTGCTTGTTCTTTGAAGTAAAATATGTGAATGACCAACTGCAAGAGAAGGGCGGTGTTGCCCAGATTCTGTATAAAAAAGGAAACTGGTTTCTGTTCTGGAGACTGCCTCATTCAGTTGCTAAGGCTTCTGTGCGACGTAGTCTCACTCATTTGAGTTTAATAAAGATGTCTTTTCATATTTCAGCTTCTGTTGCCAAGTTCTTTGTGATATTCTCAAGATATGCAGAATTTTATAATACCACATCAGAAAGTACTCGAAGTCATAGGGTGCTACCCCTAGCACCTCTGGAGTCTCAAAAATTGGAGTACTTCAGTACCAGAGGACTCCAACCCAGAGGGGTCTCAGCGCTGTGCCACCCCAATGTAAAGGGGACCTGTGTCCTGAAGCCAACACTACCGGTTGAGGCCGAACCCGGCGCCCAGTCAAAGGTTGAAGGACTATGCCTGTCAAGTGGCCGATGCCCAGACGACCTCCCCGGAGTGCGGGCTCGAGGAGCACGTTGAACAGTCTCAGTCTCACTCTCTCTCTCTCTCCTGCACTCTCTGCAGCTAAAGGTTTGGAGGGATGTAGAGGGCCACCCGGCCTCTACTAAGTTGTGCGTACGCACGGCACCCCTCGTGACCGGGCTCGGTCCGAGGGTATATAATAAATGGGCCAGGGTCGCACGTGACCTTATGGCCGAACTGTAATAGCGAGTGGTTGTGTCCTTATTGTTCCTGCCCTAAAGTGTAGGCCGTGTACCCCATCCTAGCACCACCACAGGCACTACCTCGACGTGACATCAATCAGAGCCGCAGTGGAATCAATCTACTGAGAACTCAACTTCTGATATATTCTAGCAAGCAGTCTGCCAGCAGTGTGAGCCGCAAGTCTGCAGGAGCACCACGCACACGCTGTGGTATGCTGCCAGCTGCCACACCACAGTTTTATTTAGGCAGCGCTAATAACGGCTTGTCTTGAGTGACAGCTGAGGCGCTATGCATAATGCGTGAAAATGCATTTCAGTGTGGTGATGCGGAGAACCACAAAATGCTTTAGTATAATGCCGGATGCGTGGTACTTGACAGGACAGTGCATTATACCATTCTCCACTCCACATCAGCCATCATACTGAGCCATGTAAAGTTCAGCATGAATGCACCCGTCTTTCACCCGAGTTTAGACCATTTCAACGCAAATATTTAACTGCAGTGACCTTTTCTAATTCTAAGCTCTTTCTCATAAGAGTTAACAATAGGGGACAAATGGAGGTCACTGTCACACAGGTACCCTCTCAATCATTGGCAGATGAAAGCTCAGAGCTTTAAAACTGTCTCATACCAGAAGTAAGTAACTCCTTTGATATCAGCAGTAACTAGCTCCTCCGGTGAAAAGCTCCTCCAGTATCAGTAAATTTATTCAGCCTCTCTAGGTTGATGGTAAATTTATACACAAATATCCATCTAGCAACCCATTCCAAACAAACCTGAAGCTATGAAAAAGAAATATAGATTGCATTTTGGTCATTTGGGAGGGCGACCTGGAAATGCTGAATAAATTTACTGAGTGGCACAACACTGAAAATTACCATATTCATTTCACTTGTGAATATGGCGAAGAGTCACTCCCATTTCTTGACCTTTTGCTCTATCTCTGAGAGGGACTTGTTGTAGGAAAGTGCCCCTTTTTGCATGGTTGCCCCCCACTTTTTGCCTGATGTGGATGCTCCTTGACTAAGTGTGCCTTGGGTTCCTGCTAACAAGGTACCCAGGGCATGTTTTCTTTCATTAAACACTACCATTTGTACCCCCAATTGGCACCTCTCTGGCCACATGTAAGTCCCTTGTAATAGGTGCCATAGGTACTAAGGGCACTGAGACCAGGGAAGGGCTCTAAGGACCGCAGCACCTATTGTGCCGCCCTTAGAAGTCATGTACCTTAACACACAAACACTCTCATTGCAGGCTGCGTGTTTTGGTGCAGAGATGAGTGAAGAGTTGTCATGGCACATATACCTGTGTGCCATGCCTGCAACCCACTGCCTATAGTATAGGTAGGACACCCATCTAACTGGGTACACAATACCACTGATGAGGGTACAGTTGCATGGGCACTGTACCTCTTTTGTAGTCCATTCCTAGACATTGTAAGTGCAGTAAAACCATAAAGAGTATATGGTCTGGGAGTTTGTCATTACCAAGTCCACAGCACCATAATGGCTTCTGGAAGTTTGGTAGAAAATTTCTCAGCTCATTAAACCCACACTGATACCCGTGTTGGATTTAATGCCAAATGCACTCAGAGGGCATCTTAAAGATGGGGCACCTGAAAAACGACCTAACTCTAGTATTCTGGCTGTTTGGCTGCTCGCCTGCTGCCACCCCCAGACATGTTTCTGGACCCCTGGGTCTAGAGCCTCCCGCACTCAGGGTCCTGAAACAAAGCACATCCCTGGCAGAGGTGCCAAGCCTCCTCCCCCAGCATGGGCAGGGTCCACGAAGCTTCAAAAGGTCTGCCGCATTTGTTAGCTGACCCTGCCTTTTGCTGCTCCCAGCAACTGGCCCCCACCGGTTATAACCCCCACTTTGGGACGGAGAATCAGTGGGAAAACCATGATAGGAGGAGAGGTGTGCCCACCTTTGCCAACTCAACCCTTTCCTCAGGTAAAGGAGGTGATGTGAAGCACAACTCTCAGCCCCCACCATCTTGAAGATGGGGGGACCCAGCCAACCAGAGAGAGGCGTCTGGCCCCTTTCCACTGGACGGTGGCATAATTGGGGGTGTACCCACCCCAAGGAAGGGACCCATTGGTCTCAACTTGCAACTACCTGAAATGTCTGTAAATTTAGTATTTAGGGGTGCCTCCTCAGACAATGCAAGAAGAAGAAGGACTGAAGAGCCGTGCTGAAGGAAGAAGAGGAGGACACCAACTGCCTTGGCACAAGCCCTACCATCCTGTCCTGACCATGACCTGCCCCAGCAGAATCCCAGCATGTCCAGAAGCCCCCCAAAACCTGTAGGACCTGCCCTGCCTTCCCTGCAAAGACTCTGTATCCCATGAGCACCTGACTTGCTCAAGAATCAGACTCTAGCTCCGGCCAAATCCGCAAGTCTACACCACTCTGCACCCGACGCCCATGGCCCGAGTTTCAGTGGCCAGGGCCCACGAGGAGGTCTCCCCAGCGAATCTGACCTGGAATCTGGTGATACCTGACCTACCCCAAGCTTACCAACGACGCCTGCAGCTGCTATCTGGAGGGTCCCCCGACTGCTACCAGAGGTGGTAAGGAAACCCAACACCTAAAGACACCCCTGCACCCGACACCCTATGGCCTTGAGTGGCCCAACCAACAGTGTCCAGGCATCCCCCTGCATTCCAACTTACCTCTTCAACCGGTGGTCACCTCCAGGAAGCCTCCTTGCCCGAGCCTTTGTTACAACCAGAGATCTCCCAATGATAACAGCAGGGTATCCAACACTGATTCAGCACCCTGCACCTGCACACCCTGTACCACTGTGGGTGCACCTTGTGTGCTAAATCAGATCCCCTGAGCTTAACTCTAAGAGCTTTGTTCTCTCAACCCAGTGGGTTGTTGGAGAGCAGCCACCAACTGACGGCCCCCTAGCTCATTAGGCTAACATTGGAGCCTCAGCACTTTGCACCCGGTTGCCCTAGTGCCACTGAGGGTGCTCTTTGAGTGTATCTTTGACCCTGGGGGAACCCTTGTTATAACCCCTAAAACTCAACCTCAAGACTGATTGCTTACCTGCAAACCAATAACCACATTTTCCTCCACAGAATTGCATTCACTGTTTCCCTCTTGAAAACGTTCTAAGTGTTGAGTTGTGTTTGTATAGAAACCTAAGCAACTGTGTTTTAATGTCAAAGTGCTTTACATACCTTTGTCTAGGAAAGGTCCCAGTGTGATATCTAGGCATGCTATACTAAGTAGAAAGAAATAGTAATCTAAAAGTAATCTCAAGAGTAATCTAAAAAGTAATCACAAAGTAATTACACATTCCAACTGTCTTTAAATGTTTTACAAACCTGTAACAAAGTCAATTTCATCCAGCTTGCATATTCTTATTAATCGGTTTTGAAAAGTACAACTTTACCTACCTGTACCAAGTCCTGCTTGGTTCTAAAAATAAAATACAACTAAAGAAATATTTTTCAATCAAACAATTGGTCTGAGTTCAGTCTTTGAGTGTGTGACATCATTTCTTGCTTGAGTGTATACAATACATGCTTAACACTACACTCTGATAAAGCCTTACTGCTGGCCCACACTACCACAAATAGAGAGTAAGATATTATCTACTTTTACCTCTGTAAGCTTTTGGGGATCCACTGAACTCTTTGCATGCTATACCTTACTTTGGTATAGTCTATACAAAGCCAGCTCCCTACACTCATCTATTCAGAACTGCACAAAAACCGATAGCACACATCTCCTTATGTGAAAGTTCTCACCCTCATGCTTTGTAAAACTATCATCCGGTGGGACAATTTCTAAGAATACAGAGAAATTGCACAGAGATTGACAAGTTAAAAAAACATGCAGAAGAAGTGAAACAAAGGCATTATCCTAGGTCGCTAGCCAAAAGGCCCTAACATAATAATTAAAAAGCACTTCATACCACCTCCAGGACAGGATGGCGCCTTTGAAATCCAACCCAGGAACTTCTAGAAAGGGGGGGGGGGCTAAGGCTCCACTTTTTGCAGGAGTAAAGGCAGGAAAATTAGTTAGATGAGGAAAAGGGTCCCCACTTTGCCTGCACCACCTCTAGGGCGGGACAGTCGATATGAACCCCACACTAGGAATTCCACCATCTTGGGATGTTGGAAAAACAACCTGTCCAGGCTAAGGTAGGGACCCTTCACACAGGAAGTGGTTGCTAGAGGATGTAGATGGCCGAAAGGTAAGTAGCTACTACCTAGCTATTACCTATCACCCCTTGTAACATCCCTAAATTAAGTATTTAGGTGGCACCCCAAGATCTGAACATCAGATTTGATGGGCAAGAAAAGACCAGGACAAAGAAGACCAGCTGCACGAGAATCGAAGCACTGCTGCAGAAGAAAAAGGCACCAACCCATGCCTGCTGCTTCAAGGACTCGACAATTGCTGCCTACTGTGTTGTCCTGACCCTAAGAGGACTCCAAGGACTCTGGAGCCCCTCAGCCTTAAAGAAATCACCAAGAAGCTCCGTTGGAGTGACGGTATCACTTCTCTGCACACTGCAGGCACCAATCCAGTGAAGTCTCGTTTGTCAACTTGCTGCTCCCCTACGTCCTCGATGCAGCACCAAACCAGGAAAAGGTACAACAGGTCTGGAGGGTCAGATCGGTCTCCCCACCAAGTGTGGAGGCACTAGGGCCTACCAGAGCTGCGGCGTACCAATACATTGGTCGAGCAGGTTTAAGCCAAACAACCACAATTGAGCACTACAGGTATAAACCCACAAACACTGAATGCCGTGATGGGAAAGATTCCCACTAGTCTGGAGCAAATTCCATTCAGGATAGCACAGAAAACAAGCTAGCTTGAAGCAGTATTCCCCTATACAGGCCCACCGGAAAAATACAGAATACTAACTATTTGCTTGCCGATTGGGATGGTTCCCCCAGTGGAAGACTGCGCCACTTGGGGTACAGTCTTCGCTGCCATTTATAACAGAACACATGGTACCCCTTCACTGGCTGTTTTACCTGATGTATTGAAACAGCTTATGAATGAGTATGAGGCAGCACCTACCCTGGACTTCTGAATGAAACTGATGGGCAATTTTGTCGCAGTAACCACCATTATGTTGAGTAACATAAAAGGGGAGGTAGCTGCATTAGCTATATGCCAATACTTGAAAGATTTCACTCCTGTAAAACAGGAGCAGTAAATACCAAAAACTATTGAAGAAAGCTATGCTATGCTATGTAGAGATAATTTGGTGCTAGGCTTGGGAAACCACAACTTAAGAGTAATTCTGAAAAGGATAACTCTAAGCAAACACTGGATTCTTCAACAAAGAAGAAGTGGGATAATAAACCAAGAAACAAGGACAAGCAAAGTTTGTGGGGTGGGTCTCCTCAGCAGGAAACCACTAATACAAGATATAATCTCAGAAACCGTGATAACATTCAAAAGCCTGACAGATATCAGAATACTGATACACATGCCTCTCGTTCCTTTCAAGAGTCATCCGATACACGTTCAGAGAGAGCTGGATGGTCAGAGTGCAGATCGGAAGAGTAATTGTTGCCGAAGGAGGAATGATAATGCTTGTCTGACTACATCATTAATAATGAAGAAAAACCAAAGAATAATATACCTTAATTCAAATAGAAAAGGGTAAAATCAGGCACGCCCAGACATCTGAATGGGGAATGGGCAGTGACGATGCGGAACAGTGTGGCAGAAGTCACAATAGCTTGCCGGAACCTGATGGACTTCTTGGAGGCAGTAGCACTTAATGAGTATATCATGGTGGAAACACCTGATACTAGGGTAAGTGTTAACCATTATTTATAAAAAATTACATTCCAATTTGAGAGGGACACACCGAGAAACATCAAGGCTCTGTTTTGGGAGAACTTGACGTATGGTTACGATGTCCTCTTGGCTGAAAAAGACTGCCCACCTGAGTTCTTTATGGAATGCCCAAATGGGGAAATGGCAATTGTACCTGCTTCCTTCGACTTTGTTCTGGAATCAGTTAAATATTCTTAAGCCAAGGAGTGGGTGTTACCGCTAGCTCCTGCATTATACCACAATCATGTTGAGTGGCATGATGAGTCACCTCATCATGAGATCCAAATAAAATAAAATCCTCAATCCCAAAGGCAATACTCCATAAAACATGAAGCTAAAAAACAAATTAGGGAAATCCTAGGACAACTTGAACACCAAAGTGTCATAGAAAATTGCACATTATCCAGGAATAATCCCTTGTTTCCTATAATGAAACCAGACAATTCATGTTGTCTAGTATTAGACAACAGACATCTAAAGTTGCATATTTGCAGTACAAAATGCACACAGTGTCGCACTAATAAATAACATTCTGCGGAAGAAAAAAAACAACGTTATATATCTAAAATGGATTCTTCTGCCAAAATATAGTGCCTGGAAGCAGATATTTGACAGAATTTTCAGCTGCTGGGCTCACAGAGACAATTTTGTCATTTGCCTCAAGGGTATAAGAATAGGCTAATTTCAGCCAGAGTAACAGGATAACTTCAACATTTTGATGAGGAGGCATTGTACTATGTGGATGATATCTATCTAACGGACGATTAATTAATGGAACACTTGGACAGAGCAGACCACACAATCTTTGGATTTGCTCACCTAGGCTACAAATTTAATTTGAAAAATTTTTAAATTGCCCAGCTCATTGTCCTATTTTTAGGATACAAGTTGCCAAGTGAAGGCGAAAGCCTGACGACCCATTTTTTAGAAAAATGTGCATTGCTCCAACCTCCAATGACTCTAAAAAGACTACAATCCAGTATAAGATTTTTAAGTTTTAGGCAAACATACATTTTAGGTCACTTGGATTACGCATTATACAATTTAATTAGACCTGACTTTTCAATGACACATTGGACACAGAAACATACAAAATTTTACGTTTCGTACAACCTGACATGGTAGCTTCCAAACATTTACACAAATGTATAAACACGACAAACCTGGTGATCTGTGCAGTTGCTGGACCAACCAGGTATACATACATCACATTCAACAAAGGCGATACAGTACCCATTGCATACAAATCTCATTTGTACACAAACACAGAAATGCGTTTTGCAGCCACTGAGAAAATTCTCACAGCAGTACAGACTGCTGCAGTGAGAGAGAGAGAGAGAGAGAGAGAGAGAGAGAGAGAGAGAGAGAGAGAGCACTACCTCAGGGAAAACGTATAATTGTCGTAACCCTGGTACTGACCTTAGAGCTCATCACCAATGCAGGCATTGCTAATCCCAAAGCTTTACATCCACGATGGATACAATGGGCAAACTCTCTCACTGCAACAGTCGTTTGATTACAGATTTTATTGTTCACTGCAAAAACAAGTGTTTTTGCAGTATGAACAAGAGTATCTTCTGCTGAATGAAAAAATGTCTCTGCATCGATATGATTAAATCATCTACACTGATGAGTCTGCTCAGCCTGCTTTTGGGACGAAGCACCAATATACTACAGTGTGCGCAATCGTTAAGGGGTGCATGCATGATGGCAAGTTCCATCCAGAAAAAACACACATGCAGTCCCTAAGGAACTAAACAGAACAGCTGGCAGAATTCAAGGCCCTGGAATTGGCACTACAAAATATGGATCATGGGTTCCCCTCAATTATAGTTTGTGATTCGTATTATTGTGTCCAGTCACATAAAGAATACATTCATTACTGGGGCCAGAATGGATTTCGAGATTCCAAGGGTTGCACAATCAAGCAAAAGATGCTTTGGGAACAGGTGGCAAAGCTGAAAGAGTGCTTGCCACGGAATCATGTAATACACACATTGAGACATCAACGTGTCGGCATTGACGTTATAGGAATTTAATGGCTGATGAAGCCGCTAAGTCAACAGTTACTACTGCTGCCATTGCTGCAATCACTCATTCTAGTATGGGAATAGACAGAGACATCATGGTGGCTGTCAATGCTACGTGCAACGACACACACCTTCCCATTCAAGTACTCCTACAAGTTAGATGCACAAAACATACCGTATACTCAGATTCCTGTAGTGGGGGATTGAGTTATACCAAACATTGATCGCAGATTGAGGTTAATTCAAGCTGCATATGAGGGTCTGGGTTCAGCACATGCAGGGATTACTGCTACAGTTTCATTACTGAAGCAGCGCTATTGGTGGCCTGGTCTTACTAAACAGACCAAGGACTTTGTCCTGAAATGTGACAACTGCTAGCAGATGAAGTGCTCTACTGTAGCATATCCACCCCAGACACCTTTTTTGATTTCTAACAAACCTTTGGCCTGTGTCTATATGGATCACTGCGGCCCCTTACAATTTAATGGGGCTTACAAGTACATCTTGGTGGCAGTAGATTCATAATCTAGATTCCTGTGGGTATGGCCACAGTTGTCGGCTGACGCCCGAACTGTTATCAAGGATTTGCGAGTCCTTGGGACATCTGCAATTGCCACACTACATTCTGACCAGGGTCTGTCGTTTAGCTCTCGAGCTTATAAAAAAGCCATTGGAAGTTTGGGTGTGACCTTGTGGTACTCCTCCACCTATCATCCTGAGGGAAATTTGGTAGTTGAGAGGAAAAACAGTAACTTAAAGCAGTCCTTAACAGTGAGGGTACTAGGTTCAGGTCGCAGTTGGGTCCATCACCTATATGGGGTCCAGATGGCACTCAATAACATGACAAGAAAATCCCGGGGTGGTCATACTTCATGAGAAATCCTGTTTGGGGTAGGAGGGTGGGTGCAGGATCTTGATAATGTTGTCACAGTGGCGGAAGATACATCATTTGATATTAATGAACGTTTGGCTGTTTTACAGGAACTAAAGGAATTCTTGGACGAACAAACCAAGTAAAACACACCAACACTGGTGAAGTGAAGGTTGTACAGGCATGACCCCTCTGGGTCTCGAAGATTGGGGATCTGGTCAGTGAAAAAAATTGTGGACAAGAAAAAATGTGGGCCATCCTATCAATCAATCAAACACATTTATAGAGCGCGCTACTCACCCGCAAGGTGAGCCAGGTCTTGAGTTGCTTCCTGAAGGAGAGATGGTCCTGGGTCTGTCGGAGGTGGGTGAGGAGGGAGTTCCACGTCTTGGCAGCCAGGTAGGAGAAGGATCTTCCTCCGGTGGTGGTTCTGCGAATCCGTGGGATGGTGGCGAGGGCGAGGCTGGTGGATCGGAGCTGTCGGTGGGTGTGTGGAACGTGAGGCGGCTGTTGAGATATATGGGGCCCATGTCGTGGAGAGCCTTGTGAGCGTGGGTGAGGAGCCTGAACGTGATCCTTTTGCTGACGGGGAGCCAGTGCACGTCTCTCAGGTGGGCAGAGATGTGGCTGTGTCGGGGGATGTCCAGGATGAGTCATGCAGAAACGTTCTGTATGGGCTGGAGCAGTGGTTCCCAAACTTTTGACTCCTGAGGACCCCCATTGAGTCACCACTGAAAGCCGGGGACCCCCAAGCAATTTGTAGGATTTAAATTTCAAACATTAAAATAGTAATTCGAAAAAAATAAACAAACGTGTGCACACAAAACAAAAACTCAAATTACTAAGGATTTTAGGGGCATATTTACAAGTACCTATCGCCATGGTAATGTCACTTTTTGGGATGTTCTTGTGGCAATAGGGGCTTTGCCTTATTTACAAGGCAGTGTTAAGCCACTTATTGTGGCTTAACGCTGCCTTGTAAATAAGGACCCCTTTCACGCAATGCTTAGTGTGAAAAAGGTGGGCAGTGGGAGTTGCAGTGGGCGTTTCACTTCAACACCCATTGATTTTGATGCTGCCCTCTATTTACAAGGTCAGTTTAAATAGGAGACAGCACCAGAATTAATACCATGAAAAACCTGGCCTTAACTTGGCGAAATGAGGAGAAATGCCTTATTTCTCCTAATTTTTGCTTTTTCCAACGGAAAAAGCAAAACACCTTTGATTGTTTATGGTCAGGATGGTGACCCTTCCTGCACATAAACAATCTTTAATAAAAAAGGACGTTTTGTAACTTCCATGTGTGCTGGATTAGGCAGCACACATAGAAGTGACAAAAAGGCATTACAAAATGTTTCATGTGCAGGACGTGGGAACATAGCAGCATCAGGATAATGATAGCCTGGGAATAAACATATGTTGCTAACTTTTACAATGCAGTTTGCAAGCAGCTCTTTGATCATTTATAGGACACTCTGCTAGATTACGATTGTCCCTTATGAATTGCACAGTGACAAAAGAATCTCTGTGACAAAATCAGTAGCCCACTGACCTATGCACATAACATACTGTTTTTTAAAATGCATGTACACGTTCTTTGCAGTAGGCATATTAATCCTCTGTGTCACATTAGAGAAGTCAAAGCTGCCACTAGACAAAACTCTCATCTCTCTCCAGAGGGGACATTAATCACTGGCATTTTCTTGACACTTTTATAGTTGCTCGAAAACTGCTAATTTTACAAGGAACTTTGTAGTGCTTTTAAAACTGCTGCCTGCGGACCCCCTGGGAATGTGCTACGGACCCCTGGGGGTCCTCGGACCCCAGTTTGGGAAACACTGCGCTGGAGTCTTTTCTGTAGTTTGGCTGTGTTCCAGCGTAGAGGTTGTTCCCGTAGTCCAGTCGGCTGGTGACGAGGGCCTGGTTGACCGTCTTTCTGGTTTCGATGGGGATCCACCGGAAGATCTTTCCGATCATGCGCAGGGTGTTGAAACATGATGACGAGATGGCGTTGACTTGCTTGGTCCTCGTGAGGGAGGAGTCCAGGATGAAACCCAGGTTGCGTGCGTGGTCCGTGGGCTTGGGGGCGGTGCCCAGAGCAGGGGGCCACCAGGAGTCTTCCCAGGCGGAGGGGGATGGTCCGAGGATGAGGACTTCTGTCTTGTCTGAGTTCAGTTTCACACAGCTGAGTTTCATCCATTCCGCGACGTCTTTCATTCCGTCCTGGAGGCTGGCCCTGGCAGTGGTGGGGTCGTTGGTGAGGGAGAGGATCAGCGCTTATACCTGTCTTGGCTGTCGAAGGTACCAGAACTGCACTTCTTCTGCCACTTGCCAGTCGATGAGACAAAAGGCTTGTCTCCATTGATCTGATCAAACCACATTATGTGGTCGATTTTCAACAGTAAGCCACGTGGCATCATGGGTAGCTACCGCCCTCCTCTCGCTACCATGCAATAAGTTCAGATGGAAGATTTGATAACTAAAGAAGATTGTCCTCTCTATCAAGAGACAGTAAACAAAAATGAAATGCAACTGTACAATCGACTAGTACAGAGACACTAATTTCAATTCGACAACTAAAAAAAACCACAAGATCTACTTAAATTTACCAAAGACTGAGTCTTCTCCTGTATCTACAAAACCTGCTGGGCTGCCAAGAATAGACTGGACGGTGTCTGGCTACTTCACGGACTACAACAATTTCTCATCAGAATAAACTGAACCTGAGTCACCATTGACACCACGTCTCCCTTTCAGACTACGAGTGCATACTCTCTAACTTTGGCTTAAAAAGACACAACTTGTTACTCCTTGGTAGCACTTTTGGAATACAATCGGGTTACTTCTCCTTGTCTTATGGATTGGTCTAGTGACTGTCTTTTTCTTGATTCTGAATGGACATTATCTCGCCGAATGCTCTGGAGTACAACTTGTGAACTTGGTATTGAGACTGAACGCATCATCAATGTGAACAAAGCGACCTGTCCCTAGTGAACATTACAGCACTTACAGTTCCAGAAGGAATAGTGTGGGACAGGGTATCCTATGTTGTGTATGGTCCTTTTGACCTTTTACAAATCCCATACTTCTTTAAAATCTCTTTAAATGATATCATCACCTCTAGTATTTTCTCCTATGATTGGGATATTGATACAGTGTGTGACATGCTAGAAGACCTAGAGCAGTCAACTGTGTTTTCTTCTGATGAAGGGTAAGATGGTACATCTAATTACGGTGATATGTTCTGTTATCAACATTATGGTCACCATTTTCTGAATAATGCAAGTATTCCATGTGCTGTTTATAATTACACCCAAAGGGAATACTGCCCAATACCACCGAAAGGTAGCTCAAAAACATTTTCACTGACGTTTGCCTATTTTTCTGGTTTTGACACATCAGACCTGACCTATTATTAAAGGCTACAACACCTGCAAAGAAAAATATGTTAACAAACACCAAGCTGATATAGTCTGTTTCTTTACTTTCCCAGCTGTCTGTACAGAGTTTTGGCTTTTAAAAGTCACAATAGATACAAATCTATTTGGGAGACCAAGGACTGGCAGGTTCAGGGAACTGAGGCCTTGTTTAGAGCATGCCTAACACCACATCAAAGGATTTTCCTCAACAAAACTTTGCAATAGACTTCCTGTCTTTGAATAGTCAAGACAAAGGATTTGAGCATACCTCGTAGTACCCTATTCGCACGTTTTTTAGATTGGCAACATTTCACTTGATACAGTGAGGATACACTAGATGCTATGATATGCAGTGTTTCTTACAATTCATCTGACCAAAATGGTAAGGGATGGTTGGTTTGGCCTACAGATACTAATGGGTGACAATCCAGATTCCTGGGTAATGACAAAGGATTTAAGATCAATAGACCTGCCAAATGACGTGCACAATCTGAACACTCAGGGGTGGTGACATCATACAGCGTTGAGAAGTATGGCCTTGATATGCTAAAAACCTCAACACTTTCTCAGGTAAAGCAACACTTTTCCCTTCTGTCTGATGACATGGATCTGAGGATTTCTTGCTATGTCCCCAGAATTCCTGTCAAAAGCTCTTCTTGTATACCATACAAATGAGCTATGGAAGGTCTCTCAACAGAAAGCTGCCAAGATAATGCGTGAGATTGATAGGATTAATCTAGAAAAGGCTTTGGCAGTGGTTGACAATAGCATGACCACATTATCCACTAGCATATATTCATAGGGCAAAATAGTATTGTCTGCAATTGACATTATACAGCAAGATATGTCCAATTTACAACACAGACAGTCACAACTTTGTTAAGCTGTACACTTCAAACCTTGTGCTCTGGCCACATGCTGTGGCATTATATTAACACATTTAATTATTTTTCATCATAACATCTAACTGAAAGACAGATATCAATGGCATGAAGAGATGCAAAATATACCATGGTGCACATTGAAAAGTTAGACCAATTGCCTTTCGCTGTTACCTAAATGCTTTCCACGGATTGGATAATCCATGGCTACATTACCTTACCAGTCACGGCATTTCAGTTTCAATATTGTCTACTACATCAACAGGCTGGAAAATATGAATCATTAGGGGAAGGATTTGTGCATGAATATTGAGAGTTACCTTTCAAGTTTAGCTGCAGGAATGGGGACATGAAAGTTTTTCTCAGCGGTTTCGTATGTGAGAAAGCTTTAAGCTGGTCCTTGATTTGCAAGGACATTTCACTTCACAGGGCTTGTAATGCATAATTTGCGAGCCTGTCCTGTTATCTGAAGGGTTCCCCAGCTGCCATGATTCGTCCGGTATTCAAGCTGCTCTTTAATGGGAACTATTTGATGCTGAATGATCAAGGCAGCTATGGAATGGAACCAGGCATCGTTTATCTTGTAACTGTGAATTCCATAGTTACTTGCTACACACAAGTATTGTTTCCACCGGCCTGCAAAGTTAGGGAGGCTACGCTGTGGCCTTCGATAAATTTTTCCAACATATGCTTTGATTCTCTAAGCAAACTGAATGCCATGCTTTTTCAAAGGGATGGGGCCTTAACATCCGCCAGAGACGTTTGATCTTCAGGTTTCGAGGTCTTTGTCCGAGATACCGACACTACTTTATACTAACTTCCTACTGCATTTTGGGAAGCTGGTCCACCCCATTTTTAACATGTCTGATACAAAGGGAATAGCACACATTTTTAAATGTATCAGCTCTGGATTGGTTAGTACCATTCATACACTCTGTACTAGGAGGCGTTTTTGGAGGTCATCCACTTGTCTTGCTACTTGTGGCAGGGGATCTGATCTAAATTTTCCTGATCCACAATGGATGCCCCAGTTCAAAGAGGAAAGGAGACAGCACTGACTGAGCTGCTTTGCCGTGAGGTCATGATACACTGCTTCGGAACACCTCGGCTTTGAGAACTGAATAAGCATTGGTTGTTTTAGTTCAGGCCTGCCTGGCCTCACTGCGTACAACCTATATTCTGCTGTGTACTGGATTTCTGCCTTGGATCGCAATTGGTTGCGCCATTCAACATGAAAATACTAATGGAGCCTTTAAAGGCCCATGGGTACAGTTGTCCCCATTGTATTCCTTTGCTGCTGAACGCATTCTTCGAGCCTCAATGGGATGCTTTAGCTCCTATTGAACTCGATACCCGCTCTGCCGAACGCTTACAGGATGCAGTCCCTCCCTTGGTGGCTGCTGTGGGAACTGGATGGAACCACCTTTGCTCCATAAACCTGGTTCGAGGTGAGTCTCTGGGAACGTCGTCTGCGGTTGCCAGCAACAGTAATGTTGCGTCTGCCACTCGGAACACAAACAATTGGCTTTTCCAATTGGTGGAAACTATTTGGCCTGATTTTGAACAAAATTTAAAAAAACATTTTTTTCTGCTTTTATTCTAGGAACAGTGCCTTTCTGAGTGCTTGGGGGTTTCAAACAGTATAATGGCTTTTTATGACTTTTATGAGTATTTTAAAGGGAAGCATGCTTTTAGATGACTTTAAAAGTGGTTTTAGACTTTTATAGTTTACTTTTTATAATGCCTGCTGCCTTTTTAGATAGCTTTTTTCGTCAACCCTTAGTATGAAGAGTGGGTATTATGTGCCCGGGTTAGGCTGATGTGGCAACGCTGCACAATTTTCCAACATTGTTCTCTTTTCTGCACAATAACAGTATTGCTGCGGCCTTTTGCACATATTTGCATGCTTGACAATGTTGGATTTGTTTCTACGAAACTACTTTTGTTTACAAATCTGGTTTTGTGCAACATTATTACGATGCCTTGAACATCGAGTACAAGGCCTTTATGTATGATGTACAAATGTCATTCTATCTTCATCCACGGGGTGACAGGGCTATCTACATATGCACAGCAATGCTAATCTGCGTATACATCATAAGGATGCTTTTTAAGCATTTCCGTGGGTTAGAAGAGGAGACACTTCAGCTGACATCGAGGGTCACAGCTTTGAATGCAGCTGTCCGACATCTCTGTGAAGGGTGTCCAATTAGTGATCAGGACGGCGTCCTACATTCTCTCTCATCTCCGTGGGGGGATTCTTGGCTCTACACCTACATACACTCTAGACATACACTGAGTAGGGTTTGCATAGTAGGAGTACGCCCGATTACTACCTTGTATAATATCCTTGCATATATACACTGTTTTAGCACCATGGTGGTACTGTATCTGCTATTAACTCTTTTGGTGCTTGTAATTACTTTTATCTGCTACTGTTCACTGATTATCGCAGCACATCTATTCTTTACAAGAATAACATTAGTTAAATAAATATATTAAAAACATCCCATTGTTTATTGTCAGTATATTTGTCTCAAAACAAGAGCGCATGAGTAACTAAGCGAAAAGATTCTGATCTATTACCATGATCCCTGAGCGGTTAGGGTTGTCATGTTCTGTGGTTGCCAGAAACCATTTGCTCCCTGTTTGGTTTAGGGGGTCTTATGGTGACACTGTGAGCTAGCTGGTCTCTAGGCCAACATTAACAATGGGGGTGAATGGAATCAATCTAAGGCCCTCACCCAAAGTTAATGTTGTCCACAAATGCACAGGTCCTACGGATTAGTGGGAAATACGTGACATAGTGGAACATTGTAGTTCTGGGAGTTGCAAAAATTCCAATACCAAACTGACCAGACATGAACACACTGATGACAACATTAAGTGGACTATTATTGATGAATACTACCATACACCACATATGGGTAACCTGGATGAATGACTTTTCCAGAGGGACGTGCTTCCATTTAATAATGATTACCTGCCAGAGCTTTGTCCTCCTCGCCAGGCACGCTAATTAAGGACACAGAGACCTTTTGCAGGTAAATGAGATTGCAGCTAGCCCAGTCACAGACACTTTTTAAATTGTGGGTCCAAAATAGGGCAGAAACAAGTTGACCTTATAGGGGACATACTACTTTCAACTTCCATTCACTGTATTTATTTCAATTCCTTGGAGGCACCAGAATAAAATTGAAATTTAGCGTACCATGATATAGTTTTAATTCAACCTACACATAATAAATTATCTCTCTCTCTCTCTCTCTCTCTCTCTCTCTCTCTCTCTCTCTCTCTCTCTCTCTCTCACCCACACCCACACCCACACCCACACCCACACCCACACCTGTTTCTCATCAAGGCAAAAAACACCTTAAGAGCTCCTCTCCTTTGGAGAGTTGTATCCTGCACCAGGTACCTTTGGTCCTGGAGATGCCTCACAACGAGAATGTCAGAAGAGAGTATAGAAAAATTATCCAGATACCAACAAAGTCAAAGGTTAAACAGTGCACCGAGTAAAAACTTAGGGTGGTATGAAGAAACTATCCGACAGGTTGTGCAGTGTCTAATAGTGGAAGTAAAAAGGAAGAAAAATAGCGGTAATAGGAACCAGAGTGCCCAGACTAAAGAAAAAGATTGGTGTAATAAATATTGTCGGAAATTAAAATCACAGATCAGAAAAGGGGAGAGAAGCCTTAAATGAAAGTATAATTCGAGGCACTATAATAGCCTACAGAGGGTAAAGAAACAATATAAATAGTTGATTAGAGATCAAAAAATAAATCATGAGGAGAACAGTTGGGGTAGTTTTCTGGAGGCAAGAGAAACTAAAAACTAAAAAAATTTCTGAAAATAGTTCAAGATAGCTCTAATAAGTCACAAGGAAGTAATGAACTATGCAGTGGCAAAAGTGGCTTGGGAGAAGCACCTGGAAGAGATATATGGGCTAAGGTGGGAAACAGCAATAAAGAGGGTTAAGTTTTGGAATGATAGCGATATTCTCTCATTATTCTCGGTAAGCAAAATTGGACGCATCATTGCAAACCTATCCTTAACCAGGGCAGCAGGACCAGATCATTTGCCAGCTGTAATTATAAAGTCACGGTCCGATTGGTGGGCAGAATTATTTTCCCAAATGTTTAAAGAAATACTTGTGGTTACGCAGATACCGCAAAGTTGGAGAGGGGCGATTATCAGACCCATCTACAAGCAGGGTGATATCAATGCTCCCAAGAATTATAGATTAATACATTTATTGAATGTAGGGGGAAAAGTCTTGAAAGAAATTATATTAGAACAAATAAAAGGATGGGCAGAAGAACATCATATCGTGCCTCCAGAGCAGGGGGGCTTTAACCCCTTCCCCGCTCATGACGGAACCGCTCCGTCATGAGCCACGGTTGCGCTATGCTCATGACGGAACGGTTCCGTCATGTCACGGCCGTTGGCGGCCGCTCCGCCTACGCGGCGCTGTTTCCCCGCCTGTGCGGGGGGACAACGCAACTGGGCGGAGTCATGACGGAACCGTTCCGTCATGAGCACAGCTCAACCGTGGCTCATGACGGAGCGGCTCCGTCATGAGCACAGCGCCACCGCGCTGCCCCCCCGCACCCCCCAGCGCTGCAGCAGAATTCCCGCCGCAGCGAAAGGGTTAAAGAAGAGAACTCTACTATTGATCATTGTTTTGCCCTCTTGGTGGAAACGAGAGGCAGATTATACTGCTGTTTCACCGACTTCAGAGCAGCTTTTGATCTGGTGAATCATAAAAACCTATGGAAGGCTTTAAAAAGGTGGGATATCCCAAAGCATCTTTTCGCTATATTCCATGAGTTACACAGCTATAACTAGGTGCAAGTTATCAGGGACACCAAGGGATCGCTGACAGAGAAAATATCAATTGAAAATGGACTAAGACAGGGGTGTATCCTGGCTCCGATTCTCTTTTCCCTGCTTATAGCCGCCCTGCCATCAATCTTGAGAGAAGCTAAGGGTGTCAGCAGCAAAATGTTTGGCAAACATGTTGCCTGCCTCGTTTACGCAGACGACCTGGTGATTGTAGAGCAGACACAAATAGGCTTACAAAGAATATTGGATGGATTTAGGGACTACTGTAAGCACAACAAGCATTTGCAATGCAATAGGTCTCGCATTATAAAAGTGTGAGCAGCTGGCATTGCTAATAATAATTCCACACTAGCTATTGGCTTTGTAAATTATAACTAAATGCCATTATGTGTTTGTTTTATAAAATAGATTAAAAAAGGCATTGTCATGAACAATGCCAATAGCTTAAAATTTTGCAAATGCGAGACCTATTGCATTGCAAATGCAATAGGTCTCGCAGTTACGAGAGTTTAAGCTCTTGGTATTGTAATTAACAAATCCTTTCTATTTATGTTTTCCAAAAGTAATCTAAATTAAAATGCATTGTTATGTGCAATGCCAATAGCTCAAACTCGTGTCAATGCAAGACCTAGTGCATTGCAAAAGCCTGTTTTTAAATGCGAGACCTATTGCAGTGTAAATGCTTGTTTCAGTACTGCGTGCTTTTTAAAAGTTGTAGTCAATACGCAAAATGGAATCCATGTTATCAGCGTTTCCAGTGCTCCTTTATGTTTACTGTCCTAAACGAATCACAATGTTTAAAGCAGATTGCTAAATAGGATCTCCAGCCCCGAGGACAATGTCTCACTTCATGCTGGACAGTGTGTACCCTGTTTTCATGCAGTGCGAAGACGGGGTTAACTAATGCAGAGACTGAGGTCTGTTAGCCTCCGAGGATCAAAGCATTCCTTGCAACACTGCGCTGTGGCACGGTTTTGCCATGTGTACAGCACACACTTTGCAACAGCAAGATGGTTTGAAAGTTGGTGGTGACTTTATAAATTTTTCCGAGTGTTCATCGGGCTTGTTGACTGTGTATTTATGCTGTCAGTCCAGAAATTGTTTGTGGTTGTGTGTGTGTGTGTGTGTGTAGTTGTGTCTGTGTGTGTTGTTGTGTGTGTGTGTGTGTGTTGTTTGTGTGTGTGTGTGTTGTGTGTGTGTGTGAGTGTGTGTGTGTGTGGTTGAGTGTGTGTGTGTGTGGTTGAGTGTGTGTGTGGGTTTGTGTGTGTTTGTAGGTGTGTGGTTGTATGTGTGTGGTTGTATGTGCGGTTGTGTGTGTGTGGTTTTGTTTGTGTGTGTGTGTGTTTAAGTGTGTGTGTGGTTGAGTGTGTGTGTGGTTGAGTGTGTGTGTGGTTGAGTGTGTGTGTGGTTGAGTGTGTGTGTGGTTGAGTGTGTGTGTGGTTGAGTGTGTGTGGTTGAGTGTGTGTGGTTGAGTGTGTGTGGTTGAGTGTGTGTGGTTGAGTGTGTGTGGTCGAGTGTGTATGGTTGAGAGTGTGTATGGTTGAGAGTGTGTATGGTTGAGTGTGTGTGGGTGTCGTTGTGTGTGTTTGGTTATGTGTGTGTGTTTGGTTATGTGTGTGGTTGAGTGTGTGTGTGGTTGTGTGTGTGTTTGTGTGTGCTTTTGTGTTTTGTTTGTGTGTGTGGTCGAGTGTGTGTGTGTGGGTTTGTGTGTGGTTGTATGTGTGTGGTTTTGGGTCTCTCTGTGTGGTTGTGAGTGCGTGTGTGTGTGTGCAGTTGAGTGAAGTTTGCATCAAGTTGGAAACTGATGCCTGCCAAAGCATTAAGCATGCAGGATGGCTCTGTCTGCAGTCTCTGCGTCTTTTGACACGCCTCTATGTTCCTTGGACAGTTTACCCAAATGTTCTTGTAACTAAATATTTTTTTATTGTAAATGGCAGACTCCGTGAGAGATATATCCAGACAGAGGCTTCATAAAGAAGCAATGGGGTTTGGGGGGTGGGGGGTGGTTGTGGAGGAAGGGAGGCAGCGGTGAAAATGAGCAAAGGTCGGCTTGCCGATTGCCTTGGCACTTATTTATGGCTGTGTATATGTCACTGGTCACGGCTAAAGTTTCTTAGCAGGGCCTGCATGTTGGCCTTGCTTCAATGCGATCTCTTATCAGCACAGGGGTCCGTCAGCTGTGGCCAGTGTGCCCTGCAGCACTCACGTCTTTCACCCCTGTCAAGAGCCTCTTTCCAGTTACCCTGCAGAACCTGGGTACATTGATGCGTGTCCACTCCCCCCATGACATACCCCTCCTGGCAAATAATAAATAATATTTGAGACACGTCCCATAGATAAAATATTTTAGCGTATTTCCATTGAATAACTCGTGCTGATACAGATAGATGTGGATACCCTTTTGGCTGACCTAGAGGAGGGGTGCTGTTTTACAGGATGTTTTATATAACTGCAGCTGGCAGGAGAGAAGGGAGGGGGAGTCAATCCGAGGAACAGGCTCGTGTGTTCTCCGTCTCACCCCTGGCAAGAGCCTCTTTCCAGTTACCCGGCAGAACATGGGTACATTCTTGCGTGTCCACTTCCCCCTATGACATACCCCTCCTGGCATATAATAAACAATCTTTGAGACACGTCCCCTAGATAAAATATTCTAACGTATTTCCATTGATTAACTCCTGCTGATACATAGAGATGTAGACACCCTTTTGGCTGACCTAGAGGAGGTGTGATGTTTTACAGGATGTTTTCTATAACTGCAGCTGGCATGATGACAGGGTTAAGAGGTGTAGAGAAAGAGGGTTTAAGAGAGGGATAGAGAGAAAGCTGGAGAGAGAGGTTTAGAGCTAGAGGTACAGAGAGGAATAGAGTGAGTATAGAGAGCGATGGGTAGAGAGACAGGTATACTGTGAGCAGAGAAAGAGGGTTTAAGTGAGGGATAGAGAGAAAGCTGGAGACTAGAAATACGTGGTGTCAAGTAGTGTGGAAATATGCAGAGTGAAATTTTGTTGTGTGGGGTGAAATTATGTGGCATTAAAGTATGTCGAGTGGTTTGGAACTGTGTGGCATGGAGCTGAATTGTGAGTTGTGGAATTGTTTTGCGTGGTGTGGCATAGACTGCAATTGTATGGAAATGAATTATGTTCCCTGGATTTAAAATATGTGGCATGGTGTTGAATTAAGGGATGTGGTGTGGAATTAGTTGGCATGGCGTGGAGTAGGATTATATGGTGTGGAGTGTAATTGTGTGGCATTGAATTGTGTGGCATGGAATTGTGTTGAGAGGAATGGAAGTATGTGTCCTGGAATGGAGTGGAAATATGTGGCATGGAATGAAATTATGTGGTGGACTTTAATTATGTCCCGCTAAGTGGTAGTATGTTATTGAGTGGATTCATTAATAGTGGAGTGGAATTATGTGGCATGGAATGACGTTCCATGGAGTCTAATTATGTGTTATGGCATGGAATTATTTGGTGTGGATTTGTGTGGTGTGTCCTTGAATTGTGGGGTGTTGAGGGAAATTGTGAGACATGGAATTGTGTGGCGTGGTATGCAATTGTGTGACATGGAGTGCAATTCTGCGGAGAGGAAGTATGGGGGTGGAGTGGGATTATGTGATGTGGTGTGGAATTATGGGGTGTGGTATGGAATTACGTGCCATGCAATTGTGTGCCATGGAATGGAATTATGTGGTGTGGAGTTATGAGAAGTGGAGAGCACTTTATGTGGCATGGAATTATGTGTAGTGGAATTATTTTGCATTCACTGAGATCGAAATGTTAGTGTGTGGCGTGAACTACAATTATGTGACGTGGTGTGCAATTGTGTGGAGAGGAATTCAGTGCCGTGCAGTGGAATTATGTGACATGGTGTGAAATCAAGTGGTGTGGCATAGAATTAAGGGGCAAGGAGTGGAATTATGTTCTGTGGAGTAGAATTATGAGATGTGACATGGAATGTTTTGGCATGGAATTGTCTGGTGTGGAATTGTGTGGTGTGAAATTATGTTTTTTTGGGGAGCTTAAATTCAGGTGGTACAGTGTGGTATAATGTGAAATTATGTGGTATGGAGTGGAATTATGTGTCATGGAGTGGAATTATGTTGCATGATGTGGAGTCGTGATGTTGCATGGAGTGAAATTGTGTGGGATGGAGTTGAATTGTGTGGCATGGTATTGTGGGGTGTTGACTAGTGGAATTATGTGGTGTAGAGTAGAATTAGGTGGCGTGAAAGTATGTGGAGAAGAGTTGTGTTGCATGGTATTGAGCGGCATTGAGAGGATTTGAATTGTGCGACATGGAGTGGAATTATGTGGCTTGGATTGGAAATATGAGGGTGGAGTGCCCTTCGGTGGCATGGAGTTGAATAGTGTGGTGCCGAATTGTGTTGCATGGAGTGTAATTTTGTTGCCTGGAGTGGAATTGTGCACCGTGGAATTGTGTGTCTTGAAATGCAATTGTGTGATGTGGAGTGCAATTGGGTGACATGGAGTGTCACTGAGTGGAGTGGAAACCATATAGCATGGAGTGGAATTATGTGACATGGTAATGAATTGTGTGGTGTTGACTGGAATTACGTGCCGTGGAATTATGTGGCATGGAACCGAAGCATGTAAATTTGAATTGTGTGGCATGGCATTACATGCCATGGATTGGCTTTAAGTGGTGCAAATAATTTTTGCATGGAATTGTGTGGTGTGAAATTGTATGGCGTGCAATTGTGTGCCATGGAGTGAAATTTTGAGACATGGTATTGTGAGGAGTGCCACTGTGTGACATGGAGTGCAATTGTGTTGAGTGGGATTAAGTGTTGTGGAGTGGAATTATGTGACGTGGTGTGGAATTATGTGGTGTTGTTTGAAAGTGTGTGGCATATATTAGAATTCTAGCGCATAATTATGTTGTGTAGAGTAGAATTAGGTGGCGTGAAAAATTGTGGAGAAGAATTGTGTTGCATGGAATTGTTTGACATGGTATTGTGCGGCATTGAGAGGATTGGAATTATGCGACATGAAGTGGAATTATGTTGCTTGGATTGGAAATATGAGGGTGGAGTGCACTTAGGTGGCATGGAGTTGAATTGTGTGGTGCAGAATTGTGTTGCATGGAGTGGAATTGTGCAACGTGGAATTGTGTGGTGTGAAATGCAATTGTGTGATGTGGAGTGCAATTGGGTGACATGGAGTGTCACTGAGTGGAGTGCTAATTATAGCATGGTGTGGAATTATGTGACATGGTAATGAATTGTGTGGTGTTGAGTGGAATTACGTGCCGTGGAATTATGTGGCATGGAGCCGAATTATGTTGATTTGAATTGTGTGGCATGGCATTACATGCCATGGATTGGCTTTAAGTGGTGCTGTTTTGTTTGGCATGGAATTGTGTGGTGTGAAATTGTATGGCGTGCAATTGTGTGCCATGGAGTGTAATTTTGAGACATGG
This sequence comes from Triturus cristatus, assembly GCF_964204655.1. NCBI lineage: Eukaryota > Metazoa > Chordata > Amphibia > Caudata > Salamandridae > Triturus > Triturus cristatus. The sequence continues at coordinate 33,162,981 of NC_140590.1, read as the reverse complement.
AATTGTGATGAGTGCCACAGTGTGACATCGAGTGCAATTGTGTGAAGTGGGATTAACTGATGTGGAGTGGAATTATGTGTGGTAGTGTGGCATTATGTGGTTTGGACTGTAAGTGTGTGGCATATAGTAGACTAATGTGGCATGGATGTACGTGATGTGCAATTGTGCCGCATGGCAAGGAATTGAGTTGAGGGGAAATATGTTGATCAGAATTATGTGGCACGAAAGGGAAGAGGCATAATGTGACACAGATAGCCATTATGTTGTAGGGGGTGAAATTATGTGGCATAGTATGTGGCACGATGTGGATTTATATGTTGTGCACTGAAGTGGAATTATGTGGTATGGAGTAGAAAATTGTGGCATGGAATTGTGTGAGTGGAAATTTGTGGCCTGAGTGGAATTCTGAGATGTGTAATTGTGTTGCATGGAAATTATGTTGCATGGGGTGAAATGATGTGGTATGGAGTGGATTGAAAAGAGGTGGAGTGGAATTATGTGACTTGGAGGGGTAATATATGGCATGAAATTATGTGTTGTGGAGTTGAACTCCGTTGCGTGGAACTTGGTTGCGTGGGATTCTGTGATGTGGAGTCGAATTGTGAGACATGGAATTGTGCAGCAGGGAGAGCAATTGTGTTGCATGAAGGGCAGATGTGTAACTTGGAGTGCAAATGTGTGATGTGGAATGCCATTGTGTGGTGTGAAATAGTATGGCGTGCAATTCTGTGCCATGGAGTGAACTTTTGAGACATTGAATTGTGAGGAGTTCCACTGTGTGACATGGAGTGCAATTGTGTGGAGTGGGATTAAGTGATGTGGAGTAGAATTATGTGACGTGGTGTGGAATTATGTGGTGTGGAGTGAAAGTGTGTGGCATATAGTACAAATATGTGGCATGGATTTACGTGATGTGCAATTGTGCCGCATGGCAATGAATTGTTTTGAGTGGAAATATGTTGATCTGAATTATGCGGCACGAAACGGAAGAGGCATTATGTGACACAGAGTGGAATTATGTTGTAGGGAGTGAAATAATGTGGCATAGTATGTGGCATGATGTGGATTTATATGTTGTGCACTGAAGTGGAATTATGTGGTATGTACCAGAATTATGTGGCATGGAATTGTGTGAGTGGCAATTTGTGGCACGAGTGGAACGATGAGATGTTGAATTGTGTTGCATGGAAATTTTGTGGCATGGGGTGAAATGATGTGGTATGGAGTGGATTGAACAGAGGTGGAGTGGAATTATGTGACTTGAAGGGGTAATATATGGCATGAAATTATGTGGTGTGGAGTTGAATTACGTTGCGTGGAACTTGGTTGCGTGGGATTCTGTGATGTGGAGTCGAATTGTGAGACATGGAATTGTGCAGCATGGAGAGCAATTGTGTGGCATGAAGGGCAGATGTGTAACTTGGAGTGCAATTGTGTGATGTGGAATGCCATTGTGTGGAGTAGAGTTATGTAGGGAGGAGTGGAATTATGTGACACACATGGCATGTGACTCGTGTTGGTTTGTACAGATTTCTATCTGATTTTCGTCGCGTTTCGCATTATTGGGGCCCCATAGGTCATTTAAGTGCCTGCTGCATGTTTCCTCTGACATACGGTCACTTGAGAGCAATGTATCGGAGTTCAGAGTTGATCAACAGGACCCGATGTGTTCTCGGGCTCAGAGGGGAAACAGCAATTAAGGAGGATGTCTCTGTCTCCCTTAAGGCCCAGGGAGGAGGGAGATGCGAGCAGAGCATCAAAGGGCTGGGTGAGAAGGGAGGGGGGAATGCAAAGGTCAAAGCGCGAAAGTGAAACTAATTCTGTCTGCCGTGTGGCACAGTGGCGCCTGTTGTCTGTTCCCAGCAGAGAGGAAGGAGCTTTAGAATCCGGCTTCATGCGCTTGTGGAGGAGGAATAATTAATCTGAAAAGTTTGCCTTGTCTCCAGGTTACCCAGAGTTCCGTCCAGACTAAAACCTCCCATGCTTGTTCTTTGTAAATATATAGAGCGCGTGCATGTTTACATTGAGGCAGAGAGCAATGGGGTTTTGGGGGTGGTGGTGGGGGATGGTTGTGGAGGAGGGAAGGCAGCTGAGAAAAGTATCACGGGGCAGCTGGCCGATCGCCTTGGCACTGATGTATGTCTGTGTATATCTACCTACTCACGGCTAAACTTTCTTTGCAGAACAAATAAAAGTAGAAATGAATGCGTGTGTGTGAATGTGTGAGTGCGTGTGTGTGTGTGTGCAGTTGAGTGAAGTTCGCATCAAGTTGGAAATTGATGCCTGCCAAAGCATTAAGCATGCAGGATGGCTCTGTCTGCAGTCTCTGCGTCTTTTGACACGCCTCTATGTTCCTTGGACAGTTTACCCAAATGTTCTTGTAACTAAATAATTTTTTATTGTAAATGGCAGACTCCATGAGAGATCAATCCAGACAGATGCTTCGTAAAGAAGCAATGGGGGGTGGGGGGTGGTTGTGGAGGAAGGGAGGCAGTGGCGAAAATGAGCAAAGGTCAGCTTGCCGATTGCCTTGGCACTTATTTATGGCTGTGTATATGTCACTGGTCACGGCTAAAGTTTCTTAGCAGGGCCTGCATGTCGGCCTTGCTTCAATGCGATCTCTTATCAGCACAGGGGTCCGTCAGCTGTGGCCAGTGTGCCCTGCAGCACTCACGTCTTTCACCCCTGTCAAGAGCCTCTTTCCAGTTACCCTGCAGAACATGGGTACATTCATGCGTGTCCACTCACCCCATGACATACCCCTCCTGGCAAATAATAAATAATATTTGAGACACGTTCCCTAGCTAAAATATTTTAGCGTATTTCCATTGAATAACTCGTGCTGATACAGATAGATGTGGATACCCTTTTGGCTGACCTAGAGGAGGGGTGCTGTTTTACAGGATGTTTTATATAACTGCAGCTGGCAGGAGAGAAGGGAGGGGGAGTCAATCCGAGGAACAGGCTCGTGTGTTCTCCGTCTCACCCCTGGCAAGAGCCTCTTTCCAGTTACCCGGCAGAACATGGGTACATTCTTGCGTGTCCACTTCCCCCTATGACATACCCCTCCTGGCATATAATAAACAATCTTTGAGACACGTCCCCTAGATAAAATATTCTAACGTATTTCCATTGATTAACTCCTGCTGATACATAGAGATGTAGACACCCTTTTGGCTGACCTAGAGGAGGTGTGATGTTTTACAGGATGTTTTCTATAACTGCAGCTGGCATGATGACAGGGTTAAGAGGTGTAGAGAAAGAGGGTTTAAGAGAGGGATAGAGAGAAAGCTGGAGAGAGAGGTTTAGAGCTAGAGGTACAGAGAGTAATAGAGTGAGTATAGAGAGCGATGGGTAGAGAGACAGGTATACTGTGAGCAGAAAAAGAGGGTTTAAGTGAGGGATAGAGAGAAAGCTGGAGACTAGAAATACGTGGTGTCAAGTAGTGTGGAAATTTGCAGAGTGAATTTTTTTTGTGTGGGGTGAAATTATGTGGCATTAAAGTATGTCGAGTGGTTTGGAACTGTGTGGCATGGAGCTGAATTGTGAGTTGTGGAATTGTTTTGCGTGGTGTGGCATAGACTGCAATTGTATGAAAATGAATTATGTTCCCTGGATTTAAAATATGTGGCATGGTGTTGAATTAAGGGATGTGGTGTGGAATTAGTTGGCATGGTGTGGAGTAGGATTATATGGTGTGGAGTGTAATTGTGTGGCATTGAATTGTGTGGCATGGAATTGTGTTCAGAGGAATGGAAGTATGTGTCATGGAATGGAGTGTAAATATGTGGGCTTGAATGATATTATGTGGTGGATTTTAATTATGTCCCGCTAAGTGGAATTATGTAATTGAGTGGATTCATTAATAGTGGAGTGGAATTATGCGGCATGGAATTACGTTCCATGGAGTCTAATTATGTGTTGTGGCATGGAATTAATTGGTGTGGATTTGTTTGGTGTGTCCTCCAATTGTGGGGTGTTGAGGGAAATTGTGAGACATGGAATTGTGTGGCGTGGTATGCAATTGTGTTACATGGAGTGCAATTCTGCGGAGAGGAAGTATGGGTGTGGAGTTGAATTATGTGATGTGATGTGGAATTATGGTGTGTGGTATGCAATTATGTGGCATGCAATTCTGTGCCATGGAATGGAATTATGTGGTGTGGATTTATGAGAAGTGGAGAGCACTCTATTTTGCATGTAATTCTGTGTAGTGGAATTTGTTTGCATTCACTGAGATAGACATGTTACTGTGTGGCGTGAACTACAAGTATGTGACGTGGTGTGCAATTGTGCGGAGAGGAATTAAGTGCCGTGAAGTGGATTTATGTGACATGGTGTGAAATCAAGTGGTGTGGCATAGAATTAGGTGGCAAGGAGTGGAATTATGCTCTGTGGAGTAGAATTATGAGATGTGACATGGAATGGTGTGGCATGGAATTGTCTGGTGTGGAATTGTGTGGTGTGAAATTAGTTTGGTTTGGGGATCTTAAATTTAGGTGGTAGAGTGTGGTCCAATGTGAAATTACGTGGTATGGAGTGGAATTATGTCTCATGGAGTGGAATTATGTTGCATGATGTGGAGTCGTGATGTTGCATGGAGTGAAATTGTGTGGGCTGGAGTTGAATTGTGTGGCATGGAATTGTGGGGTGTTGACTAGTGGAATTATGTGGTGTAGAGTAGAATTAGTTGGCGTGAAAGTATGTGGAGAAGAGTTGTGTTGCATGGTATTGAGCGGCATTGAGAGGATTTGAATTGTGCGACATGGAGTGGAATTATGTGGCTTGGATTGGAAATATGAGGGTGGAGTGCCCTTCGGTGGCATGGAGTTGAATAGTGTGGTGCCGAATTGTGTTGCATGGAGTGAAATTGTGTTTCCTGGAGTGGAATTGTGCACCGTGGAATTGTGTGTCGTGAAATGCAATTGTGTGATGTGGAGTGCAATAGGGTGACATGGAGTGTCACTGAGTGGAGTGGAAACCATATAGCCTGGAGTGGAATTATGTGACATGGTAATGAATTGTGTGGTGTTGAGTGGAATTACGTGCCGTGGAATTACGTGGTATGGAACCGAAATCATGTCGATTTGAATTGTGTGGCATGGCATTACATGCCATGGATTGGCTTTAAGTGGTGCTGTTTTCTTTGGCATGGAATTGTGTGGTGTGAAATTGTATGGCGTGCAATTGTGTGCCATGGAGTGTAATTTTGAGACATGGAATTGTGATGAGTGCCACAGAGTGACATGGAGTGCAATTGTGTGTAGTGGGATTAACTGATGTGGAGTGGAATTATGTGACGTGGTGTGGAATTATGTGGTTTGGACTAAAAGTGTGTGGCATATAGTATAATAATGTGGCATGGCTGTACGTGACGTGCAATTGTGTCGCATGGCAAGGAATTGAGTTGAGGGGAAATATGTTGATCTGAATCATGTGGCACGAAAGGGAAGATGCATTAAGTGACACAGAGTGGAATTATGTTGTAGGGAGTGAAATTATGTGGCATAGTATGTGTCATGATGTGGATTTATATGTTGTGCACTGAAGTGGAATTCTGTGTTATGTAGTAGAATTATGTGGCATTGAATTGTGTGAGTGGAAATTTGTGGCCTGAGCGTTATTCTTAGATGTGGAATTGTGTTGCATGGAAATTATGTTGCATGGGGTGAAATGATGTGGTATGGAGTGGATTGAAAAGAGGTGGAGTGGAATTATGTGACTTGGAGGGGTAATATATGGCATTAAATTATGTGGTGTGGAGTTGAACTACGTAGCGTGGAACTTGGTTGCGTGGGATTCTGTGATGTGGAGTCGAATTGTGAGACATGGAATTGTGCAGCAGGGAGAGCAATTGTGTGGCATGAAGGGCAGATGTGTAACTTGGAGTGCAATTGTGTGATGTGGAATGCCATTGTGTGGAGTGGAGTCACGTAGGGAGGAGTGGAATTATGTTACACACATGGCATGTGACTCGTGTTGGTTTGTACAGATTTCTATCTGATTTTCGGTTTGTACAGATTTCTATCTGATTTTCGTAGTGTTTAGCATTATTGGGGCCCCATAGGTCATTTAAGTGCCTGCTGCTTGTTTCCTCTGACAGACGGTCACTTGAGAGCAATGTATCGGAGTTCAGAGTTGATCAACAGGACCCGATGTGTTCTCGGGCTCAGAGGGGAAACAAAAATTAAGGAGGATGTCTCTATCTCCCTTCAGGCCCAGGGAGGAGGGAGATGCAGCAGAGCATCAAAGGGCTGGGTGAGAAGGGAGGGGGGAATGCAAAGGTCAAAGCGCGAAAGTGAAAGTAATTGAGCAGAGCATCCAAGGACTGGGTGAGAAGGGAGGGGGGAATGCAATTAGCAGAGGAGCAGCTGTGCACGTGCATGTGTTCTCGTGCACTCAAGGTTTAGGCCAGCCAAAAGTGTGGGTAGCACTTTGAGAAACCCACATATAAAATGTCTCTTCGAGCCTTTGGCTCGCGAGACCTAAAAAATGGTGGTGAAAATGGAAAAAACTAAAGTTTTGTGCTTTCGTAATAAAATAACAAAGTTTAGCTGGTACCTAGGCTGCACAAAACTGGACACAGTAAAGGAATATAATTATTTAGGGTCCTGGTTCGATAAGTCAATAAAATGAGATGTCCATCTCGACTCATTGAAAGGACAAGTTTTGACCTCAATCAGTGGCCTGAAGAAATGTAATAAGGACTACGGAGAGATGTTGGATAAGCCCGCCCTGAAAGCCTTTGTAGCCATGATCCCACCACAGTTCCAATATGGAAGTAAACTGCTACATCTAAGCGGCAAAAACAAACGTGATACTGAAGAGGATAAGTATCTAAAATATCTACTCTCACTACCCAAATCGTCCATGATCCAGGATATAAGAATGGAGACAGAACTGGTGACATGGAATGCAATGGCCGCTATGGCATTGATTTTGGATGAGCCTAACTGGGGGGGAAAGCAAAATATATCCTTATGGTGTAAAAAGGAAAAATTGCACATCAAATTAAAATGGGACAAGGAGGTTAAGAACATTTTGGTAAAAGTCTACAGTGAGATAGGAATAAAGCTATGCATGGAAAACCTACAAATTGAGACTACAAAGAATAAGTTAAGAGCTATGGGCCAGGAATTATCCAGAGACAGTGATAAAAATTACCCTGAGGAGAAAAAATCAGTTACATTTATGTCTGGTCCATGGAAAAAGTAATTAGGATACCAATATATAGATATACTTCCAGACAGTCGTCTGAGAGTAGAACTGTTAGGAATAAGAATTGGAATTAACCCTTGTTATGCTACTGAGAGGATAAAAACAGCCACGAGAGACAAGAAGGGGAATTGCACATGTGGTCTAAACACTAAGGGCTTGAATATGATCTCGTGAGGAAAGCCCTCTGAACGGCTCGGTTCTGGGGTGCTTTCCAAGCGAATCGTGCTTCGGGAGTCCTTGCAACCGATTCCGATGCATCCGTATAGTGAAGGACTCTGTTCGCTCTGACTCCCATTGAACTCTATGGGAGCCTGTGTACCAAACGCGTACACAGACTCCCATTGCAAAAAGGGGTGGGGGGAAAGTGTGCACCCTGTGGTGGGCACCTCATGGTGCCCGCCACACTGTGCATGCATGGAAAGGGAGGACCCATGGGTACCCCCATGAGACTGATTTGGAAGGCTCCGGGTGAAGGGGGTGCTGCTACAGCCTCCAGAAGTCCAATTCCCTCAGCAAATCCAAGTTGATACGGCTGTCAGAATCATGCATTGTACTTGCTTGTTATAAGACTGCTCAATTGTGCAGCACGATTTGGCTGTGAACGACTCGGACTGCCAGGATCAGGTTCGGAAACGATTCAGTCAAAGCGGACTAAATCTTACATCGTACTTGGTCATTCATAACAGGGGATGATTCGGTCGGAAACATAGGCTCCGATTCGGATTTGCTCGTTCTGGAACCCATCTGGAGGCCTTCCTAACGGGATCAGAATCCAGCCCTTAAGGTGATATTTTGCACATTTTACTAGATTACCTTAAAGTATTAGCAGAGTAAAAAACGTTTTTATGCCCGACCTTCCTACAATACGAAATTAGAAGTCGACCTCAAGCCATGGAACTTTTAACTGAAATGTGGTCCTTTGATATAGCGTGTGCCATAGGGAGGTTTATGATTGCTGCTAAAAAGGTTTATATAAGTGTATACATTTTAATACAGAAATAGAATTAAGGTATACTTGGTGTTTACTGATGTTCATAGTTTCTTTTTTTAAGACATTATATTAATTAATGGATGTGTTTTAAATTTTTGTACTAACCAATACATGCATCTGCGGCCTGTTTAACTGTTTAGATTCATTGTTATAATTGATCTTTTATTGTGTGTATTGCGTGTATTTATTGAGTTATCTTGTACTTATACAGACCACATAAAGTAATTTTTTTGATTGAGTCGGGGACCCTATGACGAAGCATTCCACGTTCTAGTGGGTGAAGGTTCTCGTCTTAAAAAATGTATTTCTTTTCACATACATAAACACATTTTTTTGTCTTTCTACTTCTTTTACCAGGTGTACATTTTGCAGTTATTTTTATGAGCCTAACACGTTTTGAGGGTCTTCTGTACTTAATTAGGATTTAAAGATATATCATTTTCGATTTTGTATATAGCACCAGAGCCTTCATGGTATGTACTACATTTCTCTGTATCACTTATACTAAGATTTCTGTAATAAAACTTTAAGCTTTATTTTGATCTGGAACTCAGCTATTTTACTCTGCTAAATTGGTGGGTTTATCGTTGTGGAGGGTGTAGACTATTGCCATGAGATCAAGAGAACAGGAGATGAAATGCTAAAGTAACAATTTTGGGGTGTTTGAATGATAGGGATTCTGTGAAAAATTTGGGTTTGGGGTCCCACGCATTTAGTACCAGAGCATGGTTCGACGTAACAGCATCTCCTCTTTAGTAGGAGTTCCTTAAAGAGATCCGGTGATTTTTCAGTCTTTAATGTCCAACCCAAGGGAAAAAAAGATTTTTTGGAACTGTGCCAAATCTGCCGGCATGGAATATTCCAGACAAGTGACTAGCTGTGATTGCAGTACTGGTTGTGTGTTCCTGAGCAATTTGGAGTGCAAGTATAAATAGGGAGAAATTGATTTTGTGCATTGAAGCAAGAGACTGTGAGATGGATTTCTATTGTGAGTTGTTTGGGTATGTGATGATGATTTGGGGTTAAATTGATGAATTGATTACTGATTTGTTGATGAATTATTTATTTTTGTGAATATATTTGACGTTCGATTGATTTGTCGTATTGAATTGGGTTAGTTATTGGATTTGGCGAAATCCAAGATCTTGAGATATATTGTTTACTTGTAAATGATTACTTGTAATTGTGGTTTGTAGAGCGAGGCACTGCTTACATATTGTTCCGAACTCTGAATTACCAAATTTATTTTCTAGCTTCTATGGTTAACACCTTAAATGAGGCCTTAGGCCGCACTCCCTCCCCAGTGCATCTGTTAGCCATTGGCTAACACTGGGGAGGGTTAGAAAGGGCCCTCTGCTGCTTCCCACAAGTGGGTTTTCTTTTTGGTATCTGCAGCTGGGGCTGCTTTGGAAGAGCTTACAGAACAGCCTGAGTGTCTAATTTTCTTCTTTGTAATGACGGTCAGCAGGGCGAAACGACATCATTATTATTAAAAGTGAAAGTAAAACAAGCAATTGTCTTGTTTTACTTTCACTGAATCAGTGTTTAGGGGCATATCTCAGCCCGAATACTAATTCTCTCAGGAAAGGTATCATTGGAAAAGAGGGAATCTCTGACCAGAAGATCCGGGCATGGGGATCACTGCAGGAAAGCGATCCCCAAGCAGAGATCCACCCAGTAGACACCAGGAAATTGGGGAAGCAACCCCTTAGGCAAGGGCTTGTGCTCCCCTTCCCCCCTTTATAATTATCAGTCTTTCTGCCCTCCTGGGGAGTAAGGGGTGGTAATTACCCCCTATCTGCCCTCCGTCCTGGGGACGGAAAGCCTACTAGACACCAGGGACTTATTGTTTTAATAAAATAAATAGAGGTGGGGGCTGCCCACCATGGCATGGCAATGTCTCCACCTGTAAACATATGAAAACAGTCATTCTGCCCCCCCAGGGGTACAGATGAGGGTGAGACAAAGAGCCTACTAGACACCAGGGATGTGTTCTTTTCATAAAAGTATAGGAGTGGGCGCTGCCCATCAGGGTATGCCATGTCCCCCACACCAAATACATATTTTAAGAGTCAGTCTGACCCTCCTGGGTGTGATTGGTGGTAATTCCTGGGGAATCAGGGGAGAAAGTCCACTAGAACTAGGGATTTATTTCTTTAAATAAAAATATAGGGGTGCCCTGCATGGGTATGGCCATGCCCCCATCCAAAATAAATTGAGCAATAGTCTTTCTACCCCCGAGAGGCAGATAGGGTAATTGCCCCAATAATATTGGAGGGGGGGGGTCCCCCCATGGAAATGGCTATGCCCCTACCCCATCTAAAAGGGGCAAAATGTATGTCCCCCCCTGGGAGGTAGATTGGGTAATTACCCCGATCTACCCCCAAGGGGTCAGTAAGCCCCTTAGATGCCAGGGATTTCTTTTTTTATTATAGGGGGGCTGGCTATCCAGCCTGGGCATGGCCATGCCCCTACTCCAAGTAAATAGATGCAACAGTCTTTCTGCTCGCCCTGGGGGGTGGATAGGTGTTATTGCTCCCATTCTGCCCACCAGGAGGCATAATGCCCACTAGACACCAGGGAACCCTGATTGTTTTAAAAATAATTCGGGGTGGGGGCTGCTCTCCGCGGGCATGGCTAAGCCCGAACCACAACTGGGGCAAAAGTCTTTCTGACCTCCAGATGATGTAATTATCCCCGATCTGTCCCCCCCCGGGGAAGACAGACAACCAGGCACTAGGGACTGAATTCATGAGGGAGGCAGATTCACCCTCAATCTCCCACTTGCCTCACGGGGGACAGAAAACCCACTAGACACAATGGACTTCAAAATGGCACCAAAATAAACAAAAGTATGGGCGACCTACCGTGGCATCAAGCCATACCCCTGCATCAGTTGGGTCAATAGTGTCTTTCTGTCCTCCGGGAGCATATAGGAGGCTTGTTCCAATTGGGGAGGTTGCCCCAAACTTGCCCCAGGGGGTTTAAAATCCACCTGACAGCAGGGATTTGGCCACACTCCACCACAAAGGGGACACACCCGTCTTTTTCCCCCCAGGATAGATGGGATGTGTGCCCCTAATTTGCCCCTGGAGGGGCAGAAAGTACACTGTATGACAGGAACATATATGTTTTAATAAAATAATGAAGTTGGTCTTGCCCAGCCTAACATCAGCCCCAAGCTCACCCCTAAAACCTCAACAGTTTTTCTGCTCCCCTGCGAACTAAAGCATCCCATCGGCAAGCGAGAGGACATCTGATTGCTTTGTGTGTTGTTTTTACACATGGTCTAGGAGAGTGTGGATAACTCCAAATATCATCCCACTTGCATTGGTGAATGACTGCACTTCTTGGGCTTGGGTAGGCTGCCACCTGGAAAAACCTACCGGACCCAGATAGCTCTGAAATCCGGGGGAGTCAAGGGTGGTGTGCTTCGCTTGCATCCCATGCCATTTTCTTACCCACAATGCCCTGCAAACCTCAAACTATGACGGACCCCCTTGGAAAGGAATAAGGTCACTGTGAACAGAGCAGATAGAGACAAAGCAGGTAAAAGTGCAAGTTAAAGTTTGAGTTCAAGATTGAGCTAAAGTCAGAGTTCCCTGGAAAGCAAAGAGACAAAGAGTGTTGCTGAAGGAGAAAAAGCTGAGAAAGATATTCCAAGGAAAAGAACTTGTAACAGAAACATTATGAACCGGAAAGGAAACCTAAGAGACAGTGGGATGCAGAGATCAATGTGAGTGAATTACCAGTTGCTAAAAGATCAACAAGTAAGAGAGTTCAGAGTCATAAATATGCCTAGCCTGAATGGGTACATTAAGCCATAGTGTCAGAATCAGACAAATTCAATTATAATTATTCCTTGGTGAATAAGTGCCAGCAGAAATTTGAGAGTGAGTCTGAGACTGTGACAGAGGAGGACCTAAACTTGGGTGGTTCCTTGGGGTCCCAGCGATTCTACAGGCTCTAGGCCTTGTGTCTAGTTCAGTCGTGGATCTTATATCACTTTATTGGTATATGGTTTGGTACGCCCCTAGGGGCCAAACGTGTATTTGTGCTATTACTGTTGATTGCTCACTTGTAACTTAAGTACTTCGAACTCCAGTCTCATAAAGAGACTAGAGGGGTGTGTTTTATCCTACATACATATACTTTAAATAAATACCTGGTGTGGTTGTCCTTTCATTTGATCATTCAAGAGATTATAGACTGGTAAAACAAGCTGCTTTACATTCCTTCAAGACTTAGCATGAAGGCTGCTCTCCATAGATACCACTAGGATAGCTTTCAATAAAGGTTGTCTTTAACCTATCACCATAAGGGGTTGTTTGGACTGATACAAAGTGCTCACTAGAACTAGTGGACAGCAAATATCAGGCCACCTTCTCACAGTGATAATTGGCCAGGTGGAGTAAAAAGATTAAGATACTATTTAAGGAAGTCAGAGCAGCAACCAGAACAAGCAAATTAAGTTTGAAGTCAAAGTAAATCCAAGCAGCCAATAGCAAAATTCACTCGAAGAAGTCCAAGACTGAGGATTCTGAATAGAAAATACAATGTCCCTAAGTGTACCTAGGTAATTCTAGGAGAATATGAAAATGTATATTCAAGTGAGGAATCAGAGGAAGTTCATGTTGCACAGATTGATGACAACAGGTTAAGACCACCTTAGAAATAAACAGGCACATGCATCAAAGGAAAAACCGTTCGCAAACGGGCAGATTCTCAGAATCTGCCCCTTTGCGACCGGTATTTTTGCATTTGGGATGCATCATCCCAAATGCAAAAATCGCAATTTAAGGAATCTCTAAATTTTGATTACTTAAATTGCGATTGCATTTAAGGAATCCTAATTTGAGATTCTTTAAATGCAATGCATTAAAGTAAAAGAATTAGCGATTTCGCTAATAGGGGAAGCAAATTACCATGAAGTTGAACTTCATGGTAATTTGCAAAAACTTTGAAAAATGCACAAATCAATTTCAGGGGTGCAAAAGGGTGTCATTTTGACACCCTTGCGCCCTTGAAATTGCATGAGCAATTTGCGAGTACCTGCTGGTACTCGCAAATTGCTCATGCAATCTCCAATTCATTCCTATGGGCCTCTTGGCCCATACGAATGAATGGGACGGCATTCTTTAATTGCGAGTCGCAATTTGTGAGTCGCAATTAAGGAATGTGTAGGAATCGCTATTTTTATAGCGATTCATACATGCATAGGCTTTTGCAATTCCTTTTTTTTTTTTTATTGGTTTCCTCAAGATTACAACTTCCGTCAACAGTAGTATACTGCAAAACATCGCAATATCAATAGATGCATCAAAGTTACCAATGGACGAATCCAACACGTGTCACCTGGAAGTGTTCAGGTTGTTGCAGCATCCATAATCCTGTTATTAGGTCGTCATCAATCTTGCCTCACCCCTCTCAACCAACAGTTCCACCGTTAGTCAACCTCTGCGGAGGCGAGGAACCGCACAGAAAAGATATCGATGAGCAACAATGTGCGAGTTCAACACCTTGGAGAGTCCATTATCTTCAATGTTTTACAATCGATGTCTCATTGAATTCGCTTTATCCAAACCAACTTTAGAAAATTCCCCCCTCCCACCTCCCAGCTGCTTCCCCCAACCCAACTGCCCCCCCCCCCCGCCCTCCCTCCCCTCTGCCGGGTCAACGTAACTCAAGGTCTATGTATCTAAGTACTCATACGGGGCCACCTTCAATCTCCCTCCCCTGACCTGGGGTCTCCCCCAATCCAATGGACATCCCAGCTGCCCTGGATATAGTGACTTGGGAGGCCTGTCCCGCTATTTCCTGCAGCATTGCCCCCCAAGCTAGTAGCACCTCAGGCAATTTAGGGTCCCTCCTGGTGCTCCGTATGTGCCCCTCCTCGGCTAGGGCCCATTCCCGTAAATCTGACCTCCACCTTGCCAACAGCGGTCCTTGCTGTGTTAACCAGTGGATTGCTATACGCCTCTTGGCTATAACTAGCCCCAGGACCAGAAACCACCTGCTTATCTTCCGTTTCGGGTCTCGCGGAATCAAGCCCAGTAGACATACACGGGGATCTAATGCAATTGACCATCCGGTTATCCGGGTCAGTTCTTCAATAACTGCCCCCCAGTACGTCTGGAATGATGGGCACGTCCAGACCATATGCAGAAAATCTGCTGGATCATAACGACATCTGGGACATTGGGGGTCTCTGGAGCCATCAATAGCGTGCAACCTTCTAGGGGATAGGTACGTCATATGTATTATGTTGTATTGGATTTGCTTAAAGTGATTGCTCACTGCCACCTTCCGCACAGTTTCGTGGATTCGCACCCAGTCTTGCGGCGCAAGCTGAAGGACTGGGCAATTTCTAAGACCCAGCGGTGCCAGGGGACAACACCTGAGACCTTCGGGGTTCACCTGTTTTGGCGTACTAAACAAACAGAGACACGGGACTCTTCCTCTGGCGTCAAAAGATCGTCTTTAATGACTGCAGTCAGGAACAGAAGTCACAGAAGTATCATACAAGATAGATTCTAAGGAGACTGCTCGATTTGTACAAAGCAGGTCGCTCCTTAAATACTGAATATTATGCTTCGGGCAAACATTCCTACAAGTTTACAATTATTCCCGTTTCTGTATTCCGAACAATAAGATCACACAACATCACATTCCCATCTCCAGGTGTCCGGCCTTCAATCACACAATTCTGACATCCCTCTATTGGAAGGCCGGACCGCCCCATAATAAAATTGGTCACCTCCTCATCATAAAAGGCTAAAGGGAAATACAGAAACAGATGCAGAAAATAGAAGAGTCAGATAAGACATATTCGTAGGTAATAAAAGAAGCGTGGTCTATTGTATCAGGGTCAGTAATCTTGCTCAAGCAGAACAAGACAGAAAACCAGTGTGGCAGGGTCAGCCTCAGGCGACAGAGTCAGCTTTCGCCAAGTCATGCAGAATTCAGCAGAACGTGCACTAAGGAATACGTGTCCTCGGGAGGTTACCTAACCGGGGTCATCGTCCGGACATCGCCCATTCACTGACTATGTGAGGGCAATGATACAAAATGGACGTTGTGCACAAAATGAAACCCGTAGGTCCGAACACGAGAACCAGCAATACATGACGAATCCTTCAGTGCAGCGTTGCGAAAACACTCGCACATACTAAACCCATCATTTGCGATTCACTAATACCAAAATCGTCACGGTACCATTAGTTCCAAAACACGGGTTCAGTTTTCACGGAACCTCAGACCCTCCTTTTGCCCTTACATAGGCAAGCACTAATCGATATCTGAGTCGATACCTATATGCATCAAATCACTGAGGTGTTGCTGAAGCATCATCCTTTCCATCAATACCTCTCTAGTAACAGGCGGCCTTCTTATACACGTCGCAGCACAAAGCCCACATAAGGCAGGACCACACTGGACACAGAGACAGCATGAAAACAGGAGAGCTAAAACAACCCCAATGACCATCAGAATCTTCCATCCCCACGCAGATAATAGATTCCAAACCCATCCAGTTAGCGACCACTCTCCTTCATCCAAATGTATAGAATCAGAGATCTTATGCAATTTGGAAATGGCCTCATAAACTGTCAGAGCATTAAACACAGCAACTCGATCGGATCACTTTACATACTCCACCTCAATCTGCAAGTACAACATCTAGAACCATACAGTTCTGCAACGTCATAAGGCGATCCGCTTGAAGCTCAGCTGTCAAGTTACCAAGGGCACCAGCCGTTACATTAACAGTGGATTCAACTACACGAGTCAGTTGTCTCAGGTTCCTACTATTGACCATAGGTCCCCAAAACGGCAGGAAACCCATGAAGAAGTCTCCCACTTCCTGACCAGCAGTATCCTTCTGACTAACAACACCTCTCACAACTCTGGTCTTGTGATAATCAGAGGCAGCAGTAAATGTCGGGGGTAGTAAGTTAGCAACATAACATGTTCCCGAAAAATCAGGGGGCAACCATATGTATGCTCGATCATAACAGACAAAGTATGTACCCTTGGCAGCCAAAAACGCAGGGGAAGACTGTTATGGAAAAACGTACGTTTCAGTACAGTCACTCTTCCCTAGCTGAGCTCTCGGATTCTGACCATTGCCTTGCAAACAAAAACGACCTACGTGGGGTACGACCCAAATCGGAGACGAACTCTTGCGCTGTTTCTCGCCCAGACTAATGCTATACCCAGTCGCATTCCAACCCACATAAGCTCGCAACTCATCCTTGGGAATGGATGAATATGCATTGATATCTCTACTCATATCAGCAACTCCTCTTACCAAGGCTTTATTGCTGGAGCTATATCTTGTGGAGCGCGGTGGTCACGGGGGATAGGTCTCAAGTGCAAAAAGGAACATAGTCTGGAATGCCCACGATGACCCATTATAGCTAAAAGGCAGAACTAGATACGGGATACCCTTATCAATGGTATGCGGCATCAAACCACACACCCAACAATTAGTCATATTCATCACTAGTTGGTGTTGGTGCAGAAGTTGAATAAACGAATTGTTTACAAACTCAGAACGTCTAGCTTGTTCGTGTTCAGGCAAAGGGTGGAAAGAATGCGAAGAAGCAGTAGTAGCAGAAAAAGAAACGTGAGGAGGCACCGTAGACATAGCAGGTACAAAAATTGACTGGATACCAAAAACAATTCCACCCACCAGAGTTATCAAGACAATCAAAAACATTAGGGCACACTGGATCAGGAAACATTTGTTGTGCAATATTTCATGCAATTTCACTTTACGCTCAATCACAGTATTAACACCTCGCAGCTCAGGAAGCTCCATCCTCTACTCGAGCCGTCCGCGGCGGTTGGTTTGTACCTGTTCAGAAATGCGTCCGTTAGCCTTGGGAGTTCCCAAAGACCTACCGGGGAAACCTACCTAGTGTCTGGTAACCTGCAAATCAAAACTAGGCACACGTCACGGCCCTACGGCGAACCCGGATGGCCGGTTCAAGAACACACATACAGCAAACTTCCTGGCTGAGGAGAATACAATTGTCCAAAAACGAGTTGTCAGGGCAGAGGGGGCAAAAGAAAACAAAGAAAGGGTATTCACTTTATTAGTCCTTGGAATGGGAGCGTAAAGAGTAACGATGTCTTCCAGGTTGTATCTGCTCTTCGAATAAAGGACCAGATGACGAAACAGTGTTCAATTGTTCAGGTGAATGTTTGAATGGAGTAATGTTCGAATCCAGGGGCAAAGGCACAGTTCCAGGTGGAGCAGCAGTGTTCTTCAGTTTAGCTGATTCAAGACTTTTAAATCGTGCATCACTGAACGGGACAAGCCTAGGAACACGCTCTGTCTCAGAATTGCCAATTCCCTGTCTAATCCACTTGTCATACGGTAAAGGAAGCGGTACATGCTTCGTATGGGCAGCGTGTACCCAATGCTTTCTTCCAGCCAATCGAACAACAGTCCGTGTTGACAGCAGGACCTGGAACGGTCCGATATATCATGGCTCCAAGTTTCTGGATTTCCCAAAGTTCTTTACGACTACGAAATCGCCAGGCTGTAACTTGTGTCCTGGTCCCTCTGTTGGTTTTGGCAGAGCCTCAAAAACCTGTTGATGAATGGCACTTAGTTTAGCAGTCAAGTCATAAAGGTAATTGATCAACATGGGATATTCGAGCTGGGTAAATTCCTTAGGTCTAGGGACTCCCCAAACGTTCGCAGGACGACCAAACACAATTTCATACGGGCTAAGCCCTACTCAAGAGTGAACAGTCGCCCTAGTGGACAGAAGAGCCAAAGGCAATGCATCTGGCCATGACAATCCAGTAGTTGTTTGGATCTTGGCTAACTTCAATTTCAGAGTCCCGTTATAACCCTCAACAAGACCTGCGGACTGTGGATGATTTGCACTATGGAACTTCTGCCTAATCCCCAAACCCATACACACACTCTTCATAACCTTTCCCACAAACTCACTTCCATTATCCGACCATACAATCCATGGCATGCCAAACCTAGGGAAAAACTCTTTGAGAAGGACTTTGGCTGTAGACAGGGCTGTATTATCTTTCAAGGGGTAGGCTTCAATCCATCGTGAAAATGCACATACTACAACAAGGACATACTTAAGGTTGTTACACCTTTCCATATGAATGAAGTCTAATTGGATGATCTCAAAGGGACAAGTCGCGGGAGCAAAATGACCAGCTGGAGTTGGAGTTCCCTTGCCAGGATTATGCATCAGGCACACCATGCAATTCTTAACCACCCTCTCCGCACACTTAGAAATTCCATCATTCTTCCATACTGGGGCCAACAACTTGCAAATTCCTTTCGCAGTAATGTGTGCCATTCCATGTGCCATTGTAACTACTGCAAGCACATACGCATCAGGTAACATCCATCTCTGATGTTCAGACAGATCAATCCAACAACCAGTCGAATCCAATTTACCCATACTTTCTTTCCACACATTCTTCTCACTCTCAGTAGCCTCATTCTGAATTGACTTCACACTCTCAATCGTATTTTCACACATTCCAGCATCCGTAACCCATCTTGCAGAACTTGCAACATACATTCGACTCATCATGTTCTTTGCCGTTTCTTTCGCAACCTCATCTGCAAACGCATTACCACGACCAACATCATCCGTAACCTTCCGATGCGCACTACACTTCACAATCGCAACTTGCTTTGGCAAAGTAAGTGATTCCAGAAGCTCATTCACCAATTGTCCATGCTGTATTTTTGTCCCGTGGGACGTCAAAAATCCTCTCTCTCTCCATAATCGTCCAAAACTGTGTGCAACACCAAACGCATACTGACTGTCGGTAAACACATTCACTCTCTTTCCCTCAGCCAAAACACACGCTCTCGTCAACGCAATCAACTCTGCAGCTTGTGCAGAATTCTGCCTTACTCTCGCAGTCTCAACAATCGTACTCAATGTCGTCACAGCATATGCAGCAGTCACATCACCATTCGGCAACTTAAAGCACGAACCATCCACATACAAAGTACCATCCGGATCTGACAAAGGGGTATCTTTCAAATCGATTTGACCCTTCGTTTCTTCTTCAGTTCGCAAACAACAATCATGTGGTTCTGAATCACTCGACTCGACAGTAGTCGGCAACAATGTGGCTGGATTCAACACACTACATCTTTTAATCTGAATATGACTCGCCAAGAGTGTCAGCTCATAGCCTGACAACCTAGCACTCGTAAGATGTTGAGTTTTCGTCCTGTTCAATAGAGTATCTACTGCATGTGGAACCATTACCACTAACATATTATCCATGACCAGACCAGCAGACTGTCGAATAGAAACAGCAGCTGCCGCTGTCGCTCTAAGACAACTCGGCAATGCTCTTGCTACTGGATCTAAGGTCGAAGAAAAATACGCACATGGACGCTGTTTATCACCAAATTGTTGCATCAACACACTCAACGCACAACCCTCTCTTTCGTGAAAGTATAGTGTAAATGGCTTACTGTAGTCGGGAGTACCCAACACAGGAGCTGAACACAACGCATCGCGTAACTCAGAAAAACTCTTCTGACAGTCATCAGACCATGGCAGAGGATTCGGAACATCTTTGCACGTGAGAGCTAACAAAGGCTTCGCTAACAAGGAAAAATTTGGGATCCATTGCCTGCAGTATGATGTAATACCTAAAAAGGCACGTACTTCTCTTTAAGTGCTTGGCACAGTCATTTGAGCAATCGCTCTAATTCGTTCTGGGGTTAACCTTCTTCCCTCCTTTGACAAGAGATGACCTAAGTAGGTTACTTCTTGGCAACAATATTGCAACTTAGAAGGTGACACCTTATGATGTAAATCAGACAAATGCTGTAGCAAAGAAATCGTAGCCGCTTTGCAAGTTGCCTTGTCATCAGCAGCCACTAAAAGATCATCTACGTACTGGATCAGAGCAGCACCAACAGGTAATACAAAGGTATCAAGCTGACTTTTCAGAGCCTGACTATATATCGAAGGACTCTCACAATAACCTTGAGGTGCGCGCTTGAATCTAAAGCTACGACCACCCAAGGAGAAACCAAAAATGTCCCTACTCTCTTCTGCTATCGGGATGCTAAAGAAGGCATTCTTCAAGTCAATCACCGAAACCCAGGCAGCTGAAGCAGGAATCAATGTCAATAAAGCGGTAATGTCGGGAACCACAGGAAACTGCAGAACCACAATCTTGTTCACTTCTCTAAGATCAATTACAAAACGATACACAGGAGGTTGGGAAGAATCGGTACGTTTCAAAATCGGCAGAACAGGACTATTACACACGTTGCCTCGTGTTTCTTCAATCACACCCTTCTGTATCAAATCATGGATGATCGCTAAGAGTGCTCGTTCACCATCGCTCGAAATTCGATATTACGAAATTCGCGGTAATCTAACATTTGGTCTAAGCTGAACAACATATGGAGGAATTTCCAAAAGACCCACATCATTAGGACCCGTAGCCCAAAGAGATTCAGGGAGAGAACGCAATTCTGGTGGAAGTCTATCTGTCGACACATACATAGGAGAGATCGCTTTCCTACCCAATGTAAGTTGTACTCCCGAAGGGGAACAATGCAACGTCACATACAATCGTTTCAACAGGTCCAAACCCAGCAAGTACTCGCCACAACCAGTAGTCAAAATCAACGGGGCTTCTAACTCACATGGTCCAATTGAAAGGGACAAAGGACTAGAGACTGGATTACAAACAGGGGCGCCAGAAAATCCTACTGAGACATTCATTAAGCCAGACAAAGGTGCGCCAGGGAGTTTAGAATGTATGATTGAACTTTTTGCCGCACCAGTATGCAACAGAAAAGGCTCAACCACACTTGATATAGCTACTGAAACGTAAGGCCCACTCTGATCGACTGGAACTGACACTACTCCCCCTCTTTGTCCATGGCTATCCTAGCAATCATTATACGCAGCACTCTCGCCCTCGACATAGTAATCATCTACATGGTACTGTGGAGATCTACCAGATTGCACATGCGATGGATCAAAACAATTAAGAGAACTCTGTGACGGAAGAGAACGTTCATTCTGAGAAAACGCAACACCACGTCCTCTACCTCTAGAGACTTGTTGAAAACCACCACGACCTCTCTGAACTG
Source organism: Triturus cristatus (assembly GCF_964204655.1). Taxonomy (NCBI): domain Eukaryota; kingdom Metazoa; phylum Chordata; class Amphibia; order Caudata; family Salamandridae; genus Triturus; species Triturus cristatus. The sequence continues at coordinate 33,141,640 of NC_140590.1, read as the reverse complement.
GCATACCATTCATACGTTGTCGCAAAACAGGGCACTCGTTCTTATAATGACCCTCTTCCTTGCAGTATGCACATTGATTCAATCCTAACAAGGGCCTAGAAGCAAAATACTCCGGTCTCAGTTGTACTTTCGGAAACTGTGTCTGTTGCTGAAATTGCGAACGTTGCTGCGAATCGTTCTGATTCGAGCGAGGCGGATACGCCTGCTGCAACAACACCTTAGTCTTCAAGTCCTTTGTTTTCTTTTCTACTCGTTCCTTTTCTTCCTTATCTTTGTTCTTGTAATATTGGGCTGTAGCTAGAATCTGAGCCGTCGAAGAAACAGCCCAAGCCCTTTCTGAGTCTTTTAATTTTTTGCACAAGTCAGGCAACAAGTTAAACACGAATTTATCGACAAATAGTCTCTGGCCTCCCTCCGAACTCATGTCTTGACCACTGTGGTCCACAAAAGTCTCTTCAAATCGCGTGAAAAAGTCGGACACACTTTCATCCTTCTTCTGCTTACAAGCCGACAATTTATCCCAGTTAACTCTCAACGCTGGCATCAAAGTCTTCATCAAATTAACTATCCTATTTGGTAACTCCGCCACTAGGGGCTCAGGCTTTGCACCTCCTACTTGGAGAGCATCCGCAGCTAAAACAGCAGCCCAGGTACCACCTACCTTGTTCTGATGATCCTCATGGCGGATCGTCGCCCATATCGGTTGTGGCACTACATTGCCAAACAACATCTCAATATCTGCGAGGTTCATAATACAAGCGTACACTGTCTGGGACAATTCCTTATAGTAACCAGCAGGATTCTTACGTGGGTCTGGCAAAGTCTGTTTTAATGCTATTACTTCGGACCTTTTCCATGGGACATGTATCCAAACTCTCTGAAAATGTGCTGGAGTGGCCTGAATACCTCTTCCTGCATCAGCCTGTACCGCATCACGCCATACTGGCGGAACCTCTCTCATATGATACTGTCCTAACGTCTTCGTTGCCGAAGAATCATTCGCAAACAAAGCTCTAGAGGGTAGTGCAGACCTATAGGCAAGAAGCCGTTCTAACGCATGTCTAGCTTCAGAACCCACTATCATACCTTTCGCAAATTGACTCTGGAGTTCGAGCATTTCAGTAGGGACTGAGTCTAATTCGTCGTTATCCCATTCATCTCGCAACAACTTACACATCTCCTCAAACACATACCTCTGAGTCGGTTCATTCCATTGAGAAAACGTATCGTAAACTATACGAGAACTATAGCTATCGGGTTTCAAAATCCACCTATGAGCCATCGAATCTAATAATGCTCGTTCCCCAGACTCAGGGAGCTGGCTACGTCTCTGCATAGAATCAGAAACGACGGGCGCAATTAGTGACCCAAAAAGAGGAGTCAGAAAACTAGGGACGGTGTTGGTTACTCGCCGACGAACGGAAGGTGAAGTAGACATAAGAGCAGGAGAGACAGCATTCAATGAAAGCAAAGGAGCAAAAGGAGTAACAGGAACAGGAGTAACAGACGTAGTAAGGTGAGGTGTAGTAGTTAAGGACAAAAGAGGCAACCCAGGAAGAGGGGGTGCCGGAGGAACATAACCCAGCTGAGGAACAGGGGCAGGAACAGGAACAGGTGGTGGAGGAGGAACTACCAAAGACTGACCAGCAGCCGATTGCACAGCAGGGGGAACCAAAAGAGCTGTAGCACCTTGTACATAAGGAGGTGGCGACTTCAATAAATAAGACATCAGAGGATCCTTTTCGGGGTCCTCTATCGGCTTATCGGGACATGATGGCAGAACAGGGTAGCACTTATCAATTGCCATGCTATGTTGTCTAGTGAAAATCTCGATCGCTTTCTCTTCTTCATCTTCCTTAAACTGCCTAGCAGCTTGCATAATCGTGACACCTTTTTCTCGTTTATCCTTTTTAGCCTGTTTGATTTCTTTCTGCTTGGCTTCTTTGCGCCATAGACGAAAGGAGTCAAACATCGCTGGCCAGGCTTTCTTCTTAAATAACTTCGCTTCCAAATTATCCAAAATTGCAGTTTCAAAACTACGATGTTGTGGCCATCTAAGAACACCATCTTTCCTCGTATAGTGGACCCATACCTCATTATACGTGATAGGGCCCACACCATGCTTCGAATAGAGCTCATAAGTCGGAGTTCCAACCGGAGGTATCGGACAAGAGTCCTCCAATCGGGAATCCTTGTTGCAACATCCAAGACAAGACAAGAAACCAAGACTACAGTTAGGCATCTTCGCTCACTAACCGAGTTTCAAACTTCAAGGGGCTATCTCTACCGATACACTCGTAAATGTACAAGACCCTCGGTTTTTGGGAACTGCAGCTACCAAATAATCCTAAGGACCAAACTAAACCAAATGCAATGGAACCATGCAAACCAAAACTAAGGACCAAAGAACTCGAGTTACCAAACAAGACTAAGGAACAAACCTGAGGACTGGGAGCGACCCACTTATACTTAACTGAAAGATCAATGACGTCACCAGGAAGACCTGTCTATCGTCTCGCCGTACTAAGGACTACGCCAGGCTCCAAAACAGGTCGACAGTCAGGGCGCCAGTCCTTTGCAGCCGTCTGGAAGCGGGAACCTTCGCGGGGAAAGACCTTCGGACCACTTATGCGACATACATAGATCGATGAAGTGGGGTGCACCTCCCTCGGAAATTTCACACGAAGCTCCTCACAATCTTCAGGCTAGGACCGGAACCGCTCGATGTCGCACCACGCTAGGGCGCCAAATGAAGGACTGGGCAATTTCTAAGACCCAGCGGTGCCAGGGGACAACGCCTGAGACCTTCGGGGTTCACCTGTTTTGGCGTACTAAACAAACAGAGACACAGGACTCTTCCTCTGGCGTCAAAAGATCGTCTTAAATGACTGCAGTCAGGAACAGAAGTCACAGAAGTATCATACAAGATAGATTCTAAGGAGACTGCTCGATTTGTACAAAGCAGGTCGCTCCTTAAATACTGAATATTATGCTTCGGGCAAACATTCCTACAAGTTTACAATTATTCCCGTTTCTGTATTCCGAACAATAAGATCACACAACATCACATTCCCATCTCCAGGTGTCCGGCCTTCAATCACACAATTCTGACATCCCTCTATTGGAAGGCCGGACCGCCCCATAATAAAATTGGTCACCTCCTCATCATAAAAGGTTAAAGGGAAATACAGAAACAGATGCAGAAAATAGAAGAGTCAGATAAGACATATTCGTAGGCAATAAAAGAAGCGTGGTCTATTGTATCAGGGTCAGTAATCTTGCTCAAGCAGAACAAGACAGAAAACCAGTGTGGCAGGGTCAGCCTCAGGCGACAGAGTCAGCTTTCGCCAAGTCATGCAGAATTCAGCAGAACGTGCACTAAGGAATACGTGTCCTCGGGAGGTTACCTAACGGGGTCATCGTCCGGACATCGCCCATTCACTGACTATGTGAGGGCAATGATACAAAATGGACGTCGTGCTCAAAATGAAACGCGTAGGTTCGAACACGAGAACCAGCAATACATGATGAATCCTTCAGTGCAGCGTTGCGAAAACACTCGCACATACTAAACCCATCATTTGCGATTCACTAATACCAAAATCGTCACGGTACCACTAAATCCAAAACACGGGTTCAGTTTTCACAGAACCTCAAAGCTCCTGTGGACACACCTGCTGCCATTTTTCTTCTATTTTTAGGGGGCCGGTCTTTTTATCATCCCTTAACGCCTTATAGAGGTGAGTAACACATTTTCGCCCTCCTGCCAAGGCTATCATAGTGACCAGGATCCGGGTGTGCCCCGGGGCCTCCGGAAACGTAGGCCACAATCGCCGTGCTGTTGCCGCTATTTTTGCATATTGCAGAAACTGCCCTGCTCCCAGCTCAAAGGCGAATGCAAAAACAACAATTGATGGACAGAATGCAGAACAATGTCATACATTCACCCCAGTACAGAGATCTGGGCCTAAATCCATCGTTTTTTTGCTCACCATGCCATTCCAGTTTGAACCCAGCCATATGCAAATCAGTCTTGACCCTGTGCCCCATGGGAACAGTCCAGCCCGAACTGCCAAGCCAGGTCCTCCCTGGACTGGAAACAAGCATCTTAGGACCGGTTTCGGGCTTTCAGCCCTCGTCAGCCAGGATAGCCTGATTCCAGTGGCATGGAGAGCAAGGGACTCACGTCTGAGCATACCCTTCCCACTCGGGGTGACAAATGCAAAAACAACAATTGATGGACAGAATGCAGAACAATGTCATACATTCACCCCAGTACAGAGATCTGGGCCTAAATCCATCGTTTTTTTGCTCACCATGCCATTCCAGTTTGAACCCAGCCATATGCAAATCAGTCTTGACCCTGTGCCCCATGGGAACAGTCCAGCCCGAACTGCCAAGCCAGGTCCTCCCTGGACTGGAAACAAGCATCCTAGGACCGGTTTCGGGCTTTCAGCCCTCGTCAGCCAGGATAGCCTGATTCCAGTGGCATGGAGAGCAAGGGACTCACGTCTGAGCATACCCTTCCCACTCGGGGTGACAAATGCAAAAACAACAATTGATGGACAGAATGCAGAACAATGTCATACATTCACCCCAGTACAGAGATCTGGGCCTAAATCCATCGTTTTTTTGCTCACCATGCCATTCCAGTTTGAACCCAACCATATGCAAATCAGTCTTGACCCTGTGCCCCATGGGAACAGTCCAGCCCGAACTGCCAAGCCAGGTCCTCCCTGGACTGGAAACAAGCATCCTAGGACCGGTTTCGGGCTTTCAGCCCTCGTCAGCCAGGATAGCCTGATTCCAGTGGCATGGAGAGCAAGGGACTCACGTCTGAGCATACCCTTCCCACTCGGGGTGACAAATGCAAAAACAACAATTGATGGACAGAATGCAGAACAATGTCATACATTCACCCCAGTACAGAGATCTGGGCCTAAATCCATCGTTTTTTTGCTCACCATGCCATTCCAGTTTGAACCCAGCCATATGCAAATCAGTCTTGACCCTGTGCCCCATGGGAACAGTCCAGCCCGAACTGCCAAGCCAGGTCCTCCCTGGACTGGAAACAAGCATCCTAGGACCGGTTTCGGGCTTTCAGCCCTCGTCAGCCAGGATAGCCTGATTCCAGTGGCATGGAGAGCAAGGGACTCACGTCTGAGCATACCCTTCCCACTCGGGGTGACAAATGCAAAAACAACAATTGATGGACAGAATGCAGAACAATGTCATACATTCACCCCAGTACAGAGATCTGGGCCTAAATCCATCGTTTTTTTGCTCACCATGCCATTCCAGTTTGAACCCAGCCATATGCAAATCAGTCTTGACCCTGTGCCCCATGGGAACAGTCCAGCCCGAACTGCCAAGCCAGGTCCTCCCTGGACTGGAAACAAGCATCCTAGGACCGGTTTCGGGCTTTCAGCCCTCGTCAGCCAGGATAGCCTGATTCCAGTGGCATGGAGAGCAAGGGACTCACGTCTGAGCATACCCTTCCCACTCGGGGTGACAAATGCAAAAACAACAATTGATGGACAGAATGCAGAACAATGTCATACATTCACCCCAGTACAGAGATCTGGGCCTAAATCCATCGTTTTTTTGCTCACCATGCCATTCCAGTTTGAACCCAGCCATATGCAAATCAGTCTTGACCCTGTGCCCCATGGGAACAGTCCAGCCCGAACTGCCAAGCTAGGTCCTCCCTGGACTGGAAACAAGCATCCTAGGACCGGTTTCGGGCTTTCAGCCCTCGTCAGCCAGGATAGCCTGATTCCAGTGGCATGGAGAGCAAGGGACTCACGTCTGAGCATACCCTTCCCACTCGGGGTGACAAATGCAAAAACAACAATTGATGGACAGAATGCAGAACAATGTCATACATTCACCCCAGTACAGAGATCTGGGCCTAAATCCATCGTTTTTTTGCTCACCATGCCATTCCAGTTTGAACCCAGCCATATGCAAATCAGTCTTGACCCTGTGCCCCATGGGAACAGTCCAGCCCGAACTGCCAAGCCAGGTCCTCCCTGGACTGGAAACAAGCATCCTAGGACCGGTTTCGGGCTTTCAGCCCTCGTCAGCCAGGATAGCCTGATTCCAGTGGCATGGAGAGCAAGGGACTCACGTCTGAGCATACCCTTCCCACTCGGGGTGACAAATGCAAAAACAACAATTGATGGACAGAATGCAGAACAATGTCATACATTCACCCCAGTACAGAGATCTGGGCCTAAATCCATCGTTTTTTTGCTCACCATGCCATTCCAGTTTGAACCCAGCCATATGCAAATCAGTCTTGACCCTGTGCCCCATGGGAACAGTCCAGCCCGAACTGCCAAGCCAGGTCCTCCCTGGACTGGAAACAAGCATCCTAGGACCGGTTTCGGGCTTTCAGCCCTCGTCAGCCAGGATAGCCTGATTCCAGTGGCATGGAGAGCAAGGGACTCACGTCTGAGCATACCCTTCCCACTCGGGGTGACAAATGCAAAAACAACAATTGATGGACAGAATGCAGAACAAAGTCATACATTCACCCCAGTACAGAGATCTGGGCCTAAATCCATCGTTTTTTTGCTCACCATGCCATTCCAGTTTGAACCCAGCCATATGCAAATCAGTCTTGACCCTGTGCCCCATGGGAACAGTCCAGCCCGAACTGCCAAGCCAGGTGCTCCCTGGACTGGAAACAAGCATCCTAGGACCGGTTTCGGGCTTTCAGCCCTCGTCAGCCAGGATAGCCTGATTCCAGTGGCATGGAGAGCAAGGGACTCACGTCTGAGCATACCCTTCCCACTCGGGGTGACAAATGCAAAAACAACAATTGATGGACAGAATGCAGAACAATGTCATACATTCACCCCAGTACAGAGATCTGGGCCTAAATCCATCGTTTTTTTGCTCACCATGCCATTCCAGTTTGAACCCAGCCATATGCAAATCAGTCTTGACCCTGTGCCCCATGGGAACAGTCCAGCCCGAACTGCCAAGCCAGGTCCTCCCTGGACTGGAAACAAGCATCCTAGGACCGGTTTCGGGCTTTCAGCCCTCGTCAGCCAGGATAGCCTGATTCCAGTGGCATGGAGAGCAAGGGACTCACGTCTGAGCATACCCTTCCCACTCGGGGTGACAAATGCAAAAACAACAATTGATGGACAGAATGCAGAACAATGTCGTACATTCACCCCAGTACAGAGATCTGGGCCTAAATCCATCGTTTTTTTGCTCACCATGCCATTCCAGTTTGAACCCAGCCATATGCAAATCAGTCTTGACCTTGTGCCCCATGGGAACAGTCCAGCCCGAACTGCCAAGCCAGGTCCTCCCTGGACTGGAAACAAGCATCCTAGGACCGGTTTCGGGCTTTCAGCCCTCGTCAGCCAGGATAGCCTGATTCCAGTGGCATGGAGAGCAAGGGACTCACGTCTGAGCATACCCTTCCCACTCGGGGTGACAAATGCAAAAACAACAATTGATGGACAGAATGCAGAACAATGTCATACATTCACCCCAGTACAGAGATCTGGGCCTAAATCCATCGTTTTTTTGCTCACCATGCCATTCCAGTTTGAACCCAGCCATATGCAAATCAGTCTTGACCCTGTGCCCCATGGGAACAGTCCAGCCCGAACTGTCAAGCCAGGTCCTCCCTGGACTGGAAACAAGCATCCTAGGACCGGTTTCGGGCTTTCAGCCCTCGTCAGCCAGGATAGCCTGATTCCAGTGGCATGGAGAGCAAGGGACTCACGTCTGAGCATACCCTTCCCACTCGGGGTGACAAATGCAAAAACAACAATTGATGGACAGAATGCAGAACAATGTCATACATTCACCCCAGTACAGAGATCTGGGCCTAAATCCATCGTTTTTTTGCTCACCATGCCATTCCAGTTTGAACCCAGCCATATGCAAATCAGTCTTGACCCTGTGCCCCATGGGAACAGTCCAGCCCGAACTGCCAAGCCAGGTCCTCCCTGGACTGGAAACAAGCATCCTAGGACCGGTTTCGGGCTTTCAGCCCTCGTCAGCCAGGATAGCCTGATTCCAGTGGCATGGAGAGCAAGGGACTCACGTCTGAGCATACCCTAGTGGGCAAAAGAACGATGGATTCAACCCAGATCTCTTGACTGGGGGAGAATGTATGCATTGTCAGCATTCCGTCCATCATTTGTTTGTTGTAACGCTTTTCGCCCTAAGTGGGATGGGTATTCCCAGACGTGGGACCTGTGCTCACTACGCCACTGGAGTCAAGCTATCCTGGCTGATGACGGCTGATAGCCAGAAACCGGTCCTAGGATGCTTGATTCCGGTCCAGGGAAGACATGGCTTGGCAGTTCGGGCTGGACTGTTCCCATGAGGCACAGGGTCAAGACTGATTTGCATATGGCCATGTCTAAACTGGGGTGGTGTAGTGGGCAAAAGAACGATGGATTCAACCCAGATCTCTTGACTGGGGGAGAATGTATGCATTGTCAGCATTCCGTCCATCATTTGTTTGTTGTAACGCTTTTCGCCCTAAGTGGGATGGGTATTCCCAGACGTGGGACCCGTGCTCACTACGCCACTGGAGTCAAGCTATCCTGGCTGATGACGGCTGATAGCCAGAAACCGGTCCTAGGATGCTTGATTCCAGTCCAGGGAAGACATGGCTTGGCAGTTCGGGCTGGACTGTTCCCATGAGGCACAGGGTCAAGACTGATTTGCATATGGCCATGTCTAAACTGGGGTGGTGTAGTGGGCAAAAGAACGATGGATTCAACCCAGATCTCTTGACTGGGGGAGAATGTATGCATTGTCAGTATTCCGTCCATCATTTGTTTGTTGTAACGCTTTTCGCCCTAAGTGGGATGGGTATTCCCAGACGTGGGACCCGTGCTCACTACGCCACTGGAGTCAAGCTATCCTGGCTGATGACGGCTGATAGCCAGAAACCGGTCCTAGGATGCTTGATTCCGGTCCAGGGAAGACATGGCTTGGCAGTTCGGGCTGGACTGTTCCCATGAGGCACAGGGTCAAGACTGATTTGCATATGGCCATGTCTAAACTGGGGTGGTGTAGTGGGCAAAAGAACGATGGATTCAACCCAGATCTCTTGACTGGGGGAGAATGTATGCATTGTCAGCATTCTGTCCATCATTTGTTTGTTGTCCCAGCTCAAAGGCGGTCACTGCCTCCTGGTACGTGATACATTTATTGTCTGGGTACAGGTCGGCCAACATCAGGCAGCCCCCTTACTTCCACGCCTCCGTTGACATTACTTGTTCAATCTGTGCAAAGGGCGGCAGCTGCCAGAGGTCCGCCTCCCGGGCAAACGGTCTATCTTGAATAATTTTACGTACCACTCGATTCCAAATTGCAGCCCCAAGCCGCACCAGAGGCGGATCCAGCCCCCCAGCCCGCCACAATAAAGCCCCGAGCTGTCAGTCTCCGTACTTACCTGCCAGCAGGGACCTCTCCCAAGGGGGATCTGCGTCCAACCAGGCAATGGCATGTTGCAATTGCGATGCAAAGTAGTCAAGCTCCAGATCCGGGATCTCCAAACCCGCTCTACCCCAGCTACGTTTCAGGACTTCTAAACTAACCCTGCATCGCTTCTTGTTCCATAACAGTTGGGCCAGGAGTGAATCGAGTTCCCGAAAAACCCGGTGTGGAATTTCGAAAAAGGAGCCTTGCATGGCGTAGAGGCATCGGGGCAGGACTACCATTTTTATGAGTGCAATCAGGGAGAGGTTAAGAGTATTCCAAAAGGTAATACTACCCTGTAACCCCCGGCTTATCCTCCCCATATTACGCTGATAGAACCCTTCCTCGGACCTATCAAGCCATATCCCTAGGTATCGGATCGTGTTCTCCGCCCAAGGAAGTTCCAGCTCTGGTCGCTGGTCCGCCCCCCAGTCAATCTTAGAGTCAATCGAGTAGAGCTGTGACTTTGTTCTGTTAATATGGAGTCTGGAGGCATCAGCGAATTGGGCCAGCGCTGTTAACAATATCTGCAGTGATTGGGTCGGTCGCCTCAAGTATATTAACGCGTCGTCGGCGTACAGTGACACCCCGTGCTCCGTATTCCCCACCCGTATGCCCTGTCCCACGAGTATCCTGCGCAAATGACACGCCAAAGGCTCCATTGCTAGGGCGAACAGCAATGGGGAAAGCGGGCAGCCCTGCCGTGTTCCCCTCGCTATGTTAAATGCATCCGACACGTACGGACCCGTACGGACCCGTGCCATCGGCCGAGCATATAATAACTTGATCCAATTAACAAATCCCACCCCCAAACCCATTTTAAGCAGAACCTGCCAGAGGTAATCCCACCTGATTGAATCGAACGCCTGTTTGATATCAAGGAACACTAAAGTGCTCTGCTGGGCCCGTCCCTCCACAGATTGCATAATGTGCGCCAGGCGTCGAATATTCCTCAGTGTATTTCTGCCCGGTATAAAGCCGGACTGATCATCATGGATCAGCCGCCGAAGATAAGGGAGGAGCCTATACGCCAACACCTGACTGATCCACATTCAGCATGGAAATGGGCCTATAAGAGCTGGGGAGGAGGGGATCCTTCCCAGGTTTGGGGATCATTACAATCAATTCTTCCCGCATGGAGTCTGGGAGCACCCCACGTGTCCCGGCCTCCGACGTGGTCTCTAGTAATTTGGGGACCAACAGTCCACCGAACTCTTTATAAAGTTGGGCGGGTATGCCGTCCATTCCCGGGGATTTTGCAGTTTTTAGGTGGGCGATAGCTGCCCGTAGTTCTTCCCCCCTAAGGGGGCCTCCCAGGGCGTCCTGGTCGTCTGCGTCTATGCTGGGCAGTTCCAGCTCACCCAAATATGCCTCCACCGCCTCAGGGACCGAGGGAGACTGCATCTCAGAGTATATTTTACGTAGGTGGGCCACGAATACGCTATTTATTTCATGTTGGGTATACACCATCTGTCCCAGGTCGTTTTTAAGTGCCAAAATCGGGCGCGGCTGAGTCTCCGTTCGAACCAGGCGCGCCAGCAGCCGTCCTGCCTTATCCCCTTCCGTGTACCAACGACGCCTACTCTCAGTTCTAGCATATTTGCCTAACGAGTCCCATAAGTCTCCTATCCGCCGCCTCACTTCGTCCCCTTCAGCCGACCTCTTCTTATTCGTGGGGAGTTCCTTTTCCAACTCCTCCAATCGCACCTCCTGCCGACGCAGGTAATGTTCCAACACTTTTTTGACCCCCACCTCCGTGGCCCGACATATCCCCTAACCACCACTTTCATTGCGTCCCACTCCGTCGACCTGTTGCTGGCGGAGCCCCAATTGATCTCCATATATTCATTCAACTTAGTCGAAATGGCGTCTTTATAAATCGGGTCGCCCAAGGCTTCAATATTGAGCCTCCAAAGTGGTATCTTCGATCTCGGTCGGGCCAGCGAGTATGCAATCAGGAGCGGGTAATGGTCCGACAGATATCGGGCAAGATATTGCGTCTCCGTTACCCGATAGATCGCCGTCTGTTGGATGAAGAAGTTGTCCAATCTGCTAAAGGTGTTGGCAGCAGGTGTGTGGCAGAAGTACACTCTACGACTAGGGTTATGGTGGCGCCACACGTCCAGTAGGCCATAATTAAGAAGCATTTGGCTCATTGCTTCTATGACATGGGGATTGGCATCCGATTTGGGGGGGGGAATCTGTCGAGCTCCCCATCTAGGGCATAATTGAAGTCCCCAGCCACCACCAATTCTGTATCCGGGTCTAGATCCAGCACTCCCAGTACACGGCTTAAACACCCTCTGTCGTCACTATTCGAGGCATAAACATTCACCAGGCAGATACTGCATCCATCAAGGGTCCCCTTCACCGCAACATATCTACCCTCTGGATCCTGTTTAACATGCAGAGCCTGGAATGGGACTCCCGGTGCCACCCATATTAGCGCACCCCAGGCAAACCCCGAGTAGGATGTGGCAAAGAGCTGACCCCTCCACCTGCGTTGGACAAATTTAAGACAGTCCCCCCATAGGTGGGTTTCCTGGAGTAGAGCTACACTGACCCCATATCGCCTTAGGTATGATGCTACCCGGATCCGTTTCACCCTGTTATTGAGCCCCCGCACGTTCCACGTAATTAGTTTGTAATTCTGAGTATCCCCTGTCATGAATGAACATTTGTCGGCATCCTAGTTCCCTGCCTGTGGTGCGCGGACCCCCATCAATGCCATACCTTGCCCCCGCCAGAGACCCAAGACTTCGATCCCCTGTGTGCCAACATGACCCAGACCCGGCAGCAACCCCAACAAACCCCCAACTGTAAACCCCAACTCCCTCCACCCACAGGCGGTAGCCCGTCATTCTCACAACCGATCCTGGTCTAAGGACTCAGAACCCCGCCCCAGAGCTCCTCCCACCCCTCAAGATACCCCTCTCAGCTTAAATAAAAAACAATTACTACTGCACTCGTCCACCCAACTCCTCGTGACCTTCCCACCCTCCTATGACTCTGTGAATCAGCCGACTGCCTGGCACTGTGCAACCCCGCCCGACCAAGGTCTAGCCAGGCCGCCTCCGCACTCCACAGCCGGCACACCTAACCAGCGTGTAGGCGGAATAAAGTACCTTCTTCCATCATGTCTCGAACCCCCCCCCTCCCATTAGTTCAGAGGGCTCAGTGTTTGTGCACCAACGTCTTCCAGGGAAGCCAAGTGCCCAGCAGGCCAAACCCAGTACTCACAGTGACTATGGTGATCTATCCCTGAAGCACCGCGTCAGGGCTCTCCCTCACTTGTGTTCGGAGCCTACCATATCTGGGCCGGTGGCACCCTCCAGGTCCGACTGTGTTTCCTGAACCAGACAGAGTGGGTTGAACTGGTTCTGCGTCTGGATGCCCTCTCCCTCCGTGAGGAGCATGCCATCCGGTCCCACCACGATACGCCCCTCATCTGCTTGATCGTGGTCGCGCCTCTGTCGTCCTTCCTCGCGGCGTTGCCGGCTCCGCTGTCGCTTACTCCGACGTCCCTGCTCCTGCCATCCCTGATTTTGGTCCGGGCCTGCCATTCCCAACGAATCCATCCAGTCGGCAGCTTCCGACGGAGTACCAAAGAAGTGGACTTTGTCAGCATGTTGTACTCGGAGCCTGGCTGGGAACATCAGGCTGTATTTTATATTATGGCTACGCAGCCGTCGTTTGACACCCAGGAAATCGGTCCTCAAGTCTTGGGGCCCGATTCACAGAACCAACTTAAGACAAAATTCTAAACTTACTACTCTTGGTATTCACAGAAGTTAGGATTTTGTCTTAAGTTTGTCTTAAGTTTGTCTTAAGTCTGTCTTAAGTCTGACTTAAGTCTGTCTTAAGTTTGTCTTAAGTTTGTCTTAAGTTTGTCTTAAGTCTGTCTTAAGTTTGTCTTAAGTCTGTCTTAAGTCAAACTTAAGACAAAATCCTAACTTCTGTGAATACCAAAAGTAGTAAGTTTAGGATTTTGTCTTAAGTTAGTTCTGTGAATCGGCCCCTTGGACTTTTTTAGTATAGTCGGGGTAGATGTGAATGTCTTGGCCTTCAAATCGAGGAGGGCCTTTGGCCCGAATATACTGTAAGATCATGTCCTGGTCCCTAAAGTTGAACAGCCGGGCAATCAGGGCTCTAGGCGGGGATCCCGGTTTTGGGGGCGGCCCCAGTGACCTATGCGCCCTTTCCACCGCAAACATTTTGGATAGTCTCAGCTGTGGGAACGCTCTGCCAATCCAGTCCTCCAGAAAGAGGTCCGCAGCCGGTCCCTCCGCCTTTTCCGGAAATCCCAAAAAACGGAGATTGTTTCGCCTAGAGCGACCTTCAGCGTCTTCCGCCCTGTCCTCCAGTCGGGCAGTATGGTCCCGGAGGGCCGTTACCATCTCCTGCAGCTGCCTGACCTCCGACTGCAGCGTGTTCAGATCTCCCTCCGTAGTGGTGACCCTGTCTGCCACCTTCCTGAGATCCAGGCGTAGGTGATTGATGTCCATGGCCATCCCATCCATTTTAGTTTCTAACGCCACCCTGGAGTCTCGAATCGCTGCCAGTATATCCGCTTCCAGGTGGGCTCCATGCTCCATATCCCCCCGAAGGCGATCCGTCACCGTCTGCCCCGAGACCGTGTATTGGTCAATTTTGCTCATCTGGGCACCCCTCAAGGCCCGGTCCTTCCCCATCTTCCGTAGGGCCGTCTACAGGGATACCGTCGTGGCTCCTCCGTCCAACCAAACCCGGGAAGGGGTTCCCTCAAGCAGTCCACCTTCTCAGTGGGGGCTCAGTGTCGTCTATACCGAGCTGGCTCTCCGTCGTCCGTTCGGATCAGCTACCGGGTCATCCGCCTCCGTTCTCCAGGCATTCTGGGCTGGTCCAGTGGGGTATCCCCGTGAGCCCGACTCTTTCAGACACCACTCGACGGAAGGGGACCCCTCACCTCAACTCCTAGGGGCGCCGCTTTCAGGCGCACAGCGCACCGCTGCCCAGCCCTCCGCGTCGTCTGCAAATCTTGGTACCGAGACCCCGTGGTAGTGGAGGCTGGCCGCACCTCGCCCCCTCCATCTCGATTTGGGCCTATCTCCGGCCGCGTGTTTCAGCGATGCCGGGCTTCCGAGAGGCAGGCCTGTACGGGCAGCGCTCCCCCGCCACCGGGCCCGAGATGGAGTCCTCCGATATCCGGGGCCCGCGATCGGATCCCCAGGCAGTCTTTACGCTTTCTTCAAGCCTATTACCCAGCAGGCCGCAGCGCCCCGGCCTCGCGTTGGTGACTGCGCCGGCCCGAGAGGTCTCGTCCCCTCCCTTCCCTCCTGTGATTCTTCCTCACCGGGAGCTTGTACTGTGGGCACCGTTACGCAGCCTGTTATTCAAGGCAGGAGCACCATCAGTCCTCGTCCACTTCGCCAGTAGGGCCAAGCCTGTAGGTCACACCTTCCCCCTAGGAATATCAGGGCCCAAACGCTACTGCTGAAGGATACACCTGCACTTATCCCCGTCGTTGCGGGCTACTCATGTCCCAAGGCAGATCCTCTCGCCGGCAGCTGTCCCCACACCACGAGGCTTGCCAGTGTTCGTGTTCTCCCCAGGTCTCCGGTCGGAGCCAGCCCTCTGTCTTCCTCAGGCCTCTGGCCGGGCCTCACCCCTCCCAAACCTCGCAGTGAGGACCGCCGGAAAGCGACAACCCAGATCGCCATGTCCACTGGGTGCCCACGGGGGCGGTTGGTGCACCTCCAATCCGTGAGCTCAGGCCCACAGTCCAGACTCTACCACTCCGCTTGTCCGCTGCACCTCCGCCGCTACCCCAGGCGGTTCCAGGCTCTTTCAGCGGGATCATGGGTGGGCCTTCCGTGGCGTAGTTCAAGCACCGGGCTCGCATAGAGCGCATCTCCGGTCTCCCAATTCAGAGCGGCCAGCGGAGCCGCCGCATCTGCTCACCACCGACTTCCACCTCCAGGAGACTCCCAGGGACAGCGGCTCCGTCTGGGTCCACAAATTTGGGTCTCCACCCTGGAGGCCTTTAACATCGGCCGCACTGAGACTCCCCCGATCTCGCCGGCGCCGCCATCTTGGGTTCAGGCAAACCGGCGTGTTTCTTGGAATGATTCCCCCGACTTCGGACCGACTTCTCAACCTTCGTCAGGGACCCTCGGGGCAGGGGGGGTTCCGATGTCAGCGCATGCAAAATTAGTCCGATTCTGCCAGGATTTCTGCAGGATTTTGTCTTACGGGGCAGGAGCTACGCCGAGATGCGTCTAGCTGGCCATACTGTCAGGCCACGCCCCCGGCTTTTGCAATTCCTTAATTGTGATTCCTTAATAATCGCAATTAGGAATCGCAAAAGCCTACGTTGATGCATGTGCCAGATTAAGAGTAAATTGTAAATAAGGAAAGAAAATAGAAAAGACATTTTCTCAGATTAAAATGGTAGAAGTTGAAGTTGCTGCACAACCGAAAAGAAGTATTAAACAAAAATGTTTTAGGTTTTGCTTATTTAGTATTCTATTAGTAGTATTAGTGTGGTTATTTCTAACAGTGGGAGTACCTTTATTAATGGAAACAAGTAACAACAAGCATTTGCAATGCAATGTTTCAGGTATTGGCGTCACATTATTATCAGCAACGCTAATAGATCAAACCATTTAGATACTTGGGGGGAGGGGCACTTAAAGACCTATAGGAAGTGGGTGGGGCAAATCTACATTAAGTTAAAATTATATTAGGCTTTCTAGATGCCAGTATGCGCTGAAGGTAAAGCCGTAATCATAAGGACTGTAACGAGGATGACAGAACGATGGGGGTAATTCTCATACAGCTGAATAAGCATCAACAGCCGCAGACACAAGTCCACCCAGTAAATGGGGTGGACATGTTCACATGGGTTTTGTTTACAGATGTTTTCAAGGATGTCTACAACTTGGAATTTAGTTATAAAGAGGAAGGTCCCTTTTTACTCCGCCTTTGCTGATTGAATTTTGATGAATATACTTATTTCTTCATGATCTCCTGAGCGTTAGAGCAATTCCACTATTTTGCTGGGCAGGGCTACGATGGTAATGAACGGCTTTAGTCTGGGCCCTTTTACGGCGCGCCCGCAAACCATTCTTTCTTACAGTTCTAGCGTTTCTGCACCCGGTTAGCTTCTCGACTACTTATAAACATCACGCAATCACACAGTAATTTTAAAGCAATGCCCATGTTGGGGTCAGGTGCCTGGGGATACCTCTAAAATACAGACCAGTCCATTAGAATTATGCCTGACTAAAACATATCTGCTGTCCGAACAACATACGATAACACTTCCATGGAGATACCTTGCCACCGCCCCGTTTACCCGCGTGACACGGGGTTCTCACGAGGACGCCTGGAGGTTTTTTTTTTATTCCTAAGTAATGTGCCGTGCTGCTTATGGCGGCGCTGGTGATTGTGTTGTAAGCTGTTGGGGTGAGTTAGACTCGTAATGACTGTTTTTGGGCTTCTTTTAATTTTAAAATCATTACGAAATGTCTCCAAAACTCACCTAAGGGAGAGGGCGGGTTTAAAGGCTGGTAGTGAGAGGAATATGGGTCCATTGCAAGCAATTTTAAGCATGCTTGTCCTATAGAGTTGCACCACAGAGGAGCGGGGACGAGGGAGCGAGGCGAACGTGCGCTGCTGCGCGTAACAGAAACAAATGGGAATGGGCGGAGCAAAGGCAGGACATGCGCCCGCCTTTGCCCAATTGCGTGCTGGCTTTTTTTAAAAAAAGCACCCAAAAGCCAATTGCAGGCGGCAAAAACTGACCACACACACGAGCGTGTAGTCAGCATTCTGAAACCCCTACATGAGGTCTCATGCTGAGCAGGCAGTGCTGTGCACTGCAACGCTAGACACGAGACCTAAAAATATTACTACTACTAATGAGAAAGTAGGTAGAATAAAGGGAACTAAAATAGATAGAGGGGTAGAAAATGAGATTAATTATCATTATAATGAATCAGACAATAATTTGTCTATAAATGTGTTTAATAAGTTGTTATATACAAGGGAGATTAGTGATTATGTCATGTCTGTATGAAGTTACCGTCATCCGTAGCAGAAGGGGTGACCTTTCACCATATACCTTTAACATATGGTGTGTCATGTAGCGTCCTATCAAGTTTTTTTATGTAACCGGAAAGCTTCAGTATTTTTACACAAACTTAGATGTAGTGTTTTCACAACTACCTATTCGAAAGAATATGGATCCAGTACTTAGTAGCAAGGATGCACAGTTTATGGGTTAATTTGTCTTAGCAATGAGTTTATTACATATAGCACAATCACATAGAAATAACCTAACATGAATATTACGTGAAGAAGAAAAGGAGTTTTTGAACTTAGTAGAAGAAAGTACACAGGATTTAACAAAGAAGGCTACTGAACAGAAATCCCATGTACCTCCATGGGCTGAGAAAGAGGGAATTTATGCAAAAGGTGAGGCTCATGCTGCTATGTCCCTAGACTTTGTGAAAAGGGGAAAATTCTGCCTCAATAGGTTAAAGACAGATTATAATAACATCTTCATTGGTTCCAGTGAATGTGAACACAACGTTTTAATTTTAGGCGGATGGGGACTAAAAGGGGGAACCGATCCTGTATTTCCTGGAGTTTATTATGTATGCAACAATAATGCCTATTATAGGTTACCTGCAAGTTAGAATGGGAGCTGTTATTTTGGAATAGTTTTTCCAAAAATTTACCATGTGGACAGACTCAATGGAATCAATGAAATATCTAATGGACTGCCACCAATAAGAAGAGCTAGTTTTTCTGAAATTGTTGTGATATATTTAGTGTATTGATACCCTCTGTTGGAGTCATTCTAAATTCACGTAAAATTTGCAAATTGTCAACAATAGTTGATCGTCTTTCTACAGATACTGCTGGAGGATTCTTAATGATTAATACAGAAATGGTTGCAATCAGTTCTATGGTTTTACAAAATCGTCTTGCTCTTGATATTTTATTGGCAAAAGAGGGCGGAGTCTGTGGTATGTTGAAAATTCAACATTGCTGCACTTGCATTCCTGACAAATGTCAAGAAATTAAAGGGTATATCGAAAATATTACAAAAAGTCATAAAGAATTGACCCAACTGGAGGTTGACAGTGTATGGGGAAGACTAACAAAGAGCATAACATCAATAGGGAAATGGTTTACTAATTTTGGGAAGAGTGTTCTAGGTCAACTAATATTACCAGTAGTTGTATTAATGACAATAGTATTAATAGTAATGATCACATGCAAGTGTTATAGAAGTAAGGGAAAAGGAAGAATACATTTAGAGAAGGAAGGGAAAGGAAAGAAACGAAAGAGGGAATACCAAGAGATACAGCTGGAGGAAATAAAAGGAAAGCTATATAAAAAGATGAAAGATTTGAAAGGAGAAGGAGAAACTGACAAAGATCAGAGAGAAAGAAAAGAAGCTTAGATGTGCTAAAGTTGGCATCTGGTTGGGATGGGTAATTTTGTGATGGCTCAAAAATGCCATCAGAGAGGGGATTGATGGAGCAAGGACTCGTAGAGAAAAGACTTGCTTGGAGCAATCCACCCGTTTAACTCACTAACAAGTTATTAATCATGTTTGTGAATAACTAATACGCACCACATTGAACACGCGGGTTAGTGAAGCTTGCTTATGTGTGTACTAATGCGGATAACAATGAAGACGGACTAATACTGCTCTAAAAGGGGAAACTATTGTGCGCATGCGTCAACTGCATCTATGCAGTATGACGAGCTAACGATTGGAGGGAAATTCTTGTGCATGAGCAGAGGATACTAAAATGGAGTCTTGAAGACTCGCATGCATGGCATCTGCTTGTTTGAACTAAAACAAGTGATTTCTACTAATGCTAATGCGGGAAAAAACATAAATAAATAAACTGGGTTAGAGTAGAGGTGGGTGGTATACAGTGCGACCTTTTTTTTTTTTAAAGTAACATCTGTCTTTTGACTTTATCACTAGTGCATATTTGGGCCTCTCTCACATAACCGGATTGAATCAAGTGATGCGATGCCTGCGCATGCCCACTGAGGGGAGCCATGAAGGCCATGACTGAGCTATTGAGAGGAAGTCAAGATAGAGTGTTACAAGCATGGGAAGGGCTGGTGCAAAGATCAGCGATGAGACATTCTATTCATCGTAGTGTCATTAATGTTTAAAAATGGATACATGTAGTGGATAGGAATAAAATGTATGAATAAAAATTAAGGGACTGGGTTTACGAACATTAGTTGAACAAATTTTAATGACATGTAAGCATGGTGTGATGGAGCTTCCCCCTTGCCTGACCAATCAGATTTCGTATTTTTATGATATTGAAACTTTAGTGGGTCGAATATTCAGAACGAAAGGTATAATTAAGATAGCCTTAGTTAGTTAGAGAGAGAGATTCGATTTTGGGATGCTGTAATTGCTGCGGGAGATGTTGTTGCTGGGAGAGATGCTGATGAAGAACCGAACACAGAACTTGAAGCAGAACTTTCAATCCTAATTAATTGGGTTAGATCAGAAGTTCGCGGAAGAATCTCGAGGAGGAAGAGAGTGTCAGAGAGGGGTGCGACGCAACCGTCGGTATTCTAGAAAGGTCAATTATCCTGTCCTGAAGTCTTTGTCTCCCGACCTATCCCGGGGGACCCTTAGCAGCCCTTTGGCCAGGGGATTGGTCTTTCACACCATCCTTGGTAACTATATTTGCTTGTTATTTGTTGATGTCCTTTTCTCTCTGTCCTCTCCCTTTCTGAGCATTGATTATTGTATATGTCCGAAGTATATGCTTGGTGTTTATGAATTGAATTTTCCTCTCCTATGAATGATGGTGAATGCACTGTATTTTGGAATGGTTCACATGCATTTATTTTAGATACAGATTTAAAACTTCCCTGAATCTGTGGTTATTTACATTGAAATAAAGAACAGTTAGTTTCATGTTATTTTTCACCATCAACTAGTTCAACTGATGGTCCATCGACCAGAGGAAAGAACTTTTTGATCAGTGAAAGGTTAGTTAGGAGTATTAAATAGCTAATCTTGAACACTGTGGAAATTACAGATTTGACCCCAGCGGTTTTGCGCACTGCGAGTTTATTGGCCCAGGTGAGTATATGGTAGTGGAGTATCTGTTGTTGGTGAACCACTGGATCATCCCCGTTGGATAGTGTTAAGTTGAGGAGGGACAACTTGGATAAGTTTATAGGGAAGCACTCAGCTCTCCAAAAAGTTTAAGTTCCTCTTGTAGTGAGGACAGTGAATGTTGCGGTCTGTTAGGCTCATTAAAATATCATTGGAGAACAGTGAGATTTTATGATCCACCAATCCAAAGCTTATTCCTTTGATTGCTGGGTGTGCCCTAGTCTTTGCTGCAAGAGGTTATATGCTCAGTGCACAGTAGGGTAGAGAGTGGACACCGCGGTCTCATTCCCCTTACCAGTTGAAACACCTCCGATTCACTTTGTTTATGATTACCCGGGAGCATGGTGCCCTTTAGTTAGTCCCGGCCATCGCAATGAAGGACTCACAAAAGCCAAATTGCCTCAGAGTACTGAATAAGGAGGACCAGTTCACCCGGTTAAAATCCTTCTCTGCATCTTGGCTTAGTAGCACTGCTGGGATGTTATTTTCATTGACTTTTGCGATTAAATGTATTACTCTTCGTACATTTTCATGGGTCTGCAGTCCCTTAATAAAGCCAGATTGATCCGGGTGGATCAAATCAGGCATCAGGTCATCTATAAAGGTGGCTAAGATTTTGAAGTAAAGCTTTGCATCCGGATCGAGGAGTGCAATGGGGCAATATGAACCTCAATTCCACAAATCTTTGCCCGGTTTCGGTAAAACTGTAATGACTGCCTCTCTCATAGTTGGCATCATATTCCTTGTTACTACTATATGATTAAAGAGGGATGTTGGACGAGGGATCAATTCTTCCCTGTATGTTTTATAAAACTGGGCTATCAGGCCATCTGAGCCCAGTGATTTGTACAGTTTTAACGAATAATTGGCCCGTGCAACCTCTTCCTCTTTGATCGGTTCCCCCAACAGTTTGTTTTTTGTGTCTGTCACCTGTGGCAGGTCTATCCTGAGTAAGTAGTATTGCTGAATCTGTGGATCTACCATGTCCAGAGTATATAGAGTTGAATAGAACTGGCCCATAAACTGTGCTTTACCCTGGTCTGAGGTTTCCATTTCTCCTGAAGGGAGGTGTTGTACTCCTATTTCATGTTCCCTGCGTATCCTTAACTGTCTCGCTAGGTTTGCCCCCACCTTATTGCCCTATGAGTAGGATGTTTTTTTTAAGCTGGAGGAGCATGAGCTCTGCCCTATTTGCATAGATTGCTTTAAGTTTCCCCCTTACTGCTGTCACTGTCCTCTGAAGGGTCAGTGTCGGTGTCTGTTTGTGGGCCTTCTCTTGAGAGCGTTATTCCTCCTCTAAAACTAGTCTATCCTTGATCCTTTGTTTGTTGAGGGATGAGTTTAATGCCCCCCAGTTGTAGGAGGGGGATGTGTCCTGTGACTTATTCAGTTGGAAAAACTCTCTAATGTTTTTGCGGAGCTTGTGTCATTATGTCTTGTACCCAAGGTGGGCCAGGGGAAAAAACAATGTCTGCCCTTTGGCAGGGGGGTTGGTCCATTTGAGTGAGACTTACACCAGTGCATGGTCTGATATGGTGATTGGGTCAATTTCCGCCTTTGGATTTTAATGTGCTAGAATTTGATTTAAGAATACATAGTCCAGCCTGGGTATGCACGATATACATGAGAGAAGAATGTGAAATCTTTATCGCTAGGATGTTGCTCCCTTCGTGCATCAAGTAGCCCTTGATCTTGAATGGCATGTTTTAAGCCTTTTGTAAAACTTCCATTTGTGTCCTATGAGGGTGTGTGCTATGCATACCAGAATGCCATGTGAGATTAAAGTATCCCATGAGAAGTATGTCTCCTTCTGCAAAGCCCCCTAAGAGTTTTAACAAGGTTGAGACATGGGTAACTTGATTCGAGTTAGGGGCAGAAGTCGCTGCTATTGTGCACAATCGCCCATTAATTTTCCCTTTCACCATGACCGGTCTCCCTTCCTTGTCTGTTTTGTATGCCTCAGGTTGGAATTTTAATGATGATTGAAACAAAAGTGCGACCCCATTGTGTTTTGTGGATACAGAGGATTTACATATCAATTTTATGTTCTAGTCTATGGTCCTCTGATCTTTTAAGATAGGTCTCTTGTAAGGCCACTATATCATAGTGTTGGTCTGATAAGTATTTCCATAATTTGTGCCTTTTGGCCGGGGCACTGGGCTCTCTAATGTTCTATGTGAGAGCTGTAAGTACCATTGCACTAGTCAAAAAAGTCCCTCCTGCCTTTGGATCTACCCCATTCCAAGTGCCATTTCTCCCCCCGCACCCCAAACTCCCCTCACTGCACTTAAAACGTAGAAGTCACACAGGCCTTTCAATCCTGAAGGCAGAGTGCTCGGTTATAAGTGGGAGGGTGCCCCTGCATGAGCAGGACACCCCTACAATCCACGGAGTCCATTCTCCCGGGTTGTAAGTGCATCAGCTATTACGATTTATAGAGTGGCTATGCATCATTATGCGATTGCTAACTATAAACTGGCTGTAATGAACCCTCTCGTGTTTGTAATCAAACATATTGGAACCATAACCCAAAACTGTAAACTTTGTGTTGGAAGTATTATTCCATGCACTGTAAAGCTCCTCCTGGAGGCCCTCTGTGTTCCCGGTACCAGTCTTTTATACCCGGACAGCAAACTATGGCTGCTGCCGACCAACGACACGATTCTGCCCTTCTGCTGCTGCACCAAGCTCGATCAGGGGAAGGCAGGACTATATGTTTCCAGTCACAGGGAGGTGTGACCACCTCCCAGACAGGACTCAGTGTATTGGGACAGGGTGCGGGCACTAGCCAGGGCCGCTAGACTGCTTTGAAGGGCACATTTGGTGCCCTCATTGCATTCTCCAGTTGAAACCAGTTCAGGGAGCCATTGGCTCCCGCTCTGGTGCAAAACTGAACAAAGGACATGGTAGTATCTTCCTCACTGTCCAGCCCCTCCTCTGGGAGGGACCCCTGAATTGTCCCAACCCTTTCTTGAGGGTACTTAAGGGCTTACATGTGGGTGGGTCCCTAGATTCTTCGTGGGACAAGATTCAGATCTGAAAGCACTTTATTTTCAACCGTATGGGCACTTTGGACTTCGTTGGACTACGCTTTGGAACTGAGACTTCAACTGGAGAGACTCCTCCTGCTCCTGGTCTCGTCGTCCTGCCAGTCCTCTGCATCATCTGTGCCTGTGCTCCATAACGGTCCTTCTACAGGCCTGTGGATGTCCAAGATACCCAAAGGAATATCCCTTAAAGTGAAGGAGTCACTTCCCTGCATCTGCAAGCGCCACAACGAAGCTGACCATTTTGCTGTTTCTGAGCTTCTATGGACTCTGAAAGGTTCAGCAAAACAGGTGGTGGTTCTGCAAGAACCCTTGAGGCCTGCACTGTCTTCATAGCAAGTTTAAGCCAGTATCACTCATTGGAACGGCAGTAGCCCTGTGCACCGCCTCGACTTGCCATTGCCAAGGCTTGTTGACTCTCTTCGCCAAAGATCCTCTGGCTTCAAGAAGCTCCAGGCTTAAGCATCTTCTGAAACCAAGATCTTTGCCTGCACCGCATCCCTTCAGTTCCCCCCCAAGACGTCCTCTGGTAGTCTATTGTGCGAGGCCTAAATTTGCCACAATGAAGTCAGGCCCTCCTCCTGTGTTCGTGCTCCCTCGGCCTGTGATATGGAGCTAGGCCACACTGCAGCTGCCCACACCTCTAGCTCTGTCCCGTTGCCTTTCAGACCACACTTCAAATGCAGGCCCTCCACCACAACGTGATCCTGGCTTTGCTCCTCACTTCTGCTTCATGCCTCTGACTGCCATCTTGAGACCAGACAGTTTGCCAATTTTCGCCATTGCTGTTTCTGGCCTGTTCTCTCGCTGATAGTCTGTCTCTGCCACCTCTGCTCTTTTGCCCACACTGGGGTCCCATGACAGCGGCCCCGTATGCTCGGCTCCTATTACGCCCCCGAGGTGGTGACCGCTCATCCATACTGCATATATCTGCCACTTTTCTGTTGTCACTGGGGCATCCTTGGGGCTGCGCCTTCGTCTCAGTAGCCCCTTCGAGAGTGAAGTTTGCTCTCAGTCCTCTGTGGGACACCAGCACTTCACTGTGCCGGAGAGTCCCAACTGACATCGTTATCTCAGCCGCGGCATCTGCTCCTTCTCGACCACGTGCCTGGGTCGGCCCGTCTGTATCCACCCTCATCCTCTTGTAATCCGGGCTCTGGTGCAATCAATAAACTAGCTTCAGGGATGGTGAGTGCTGCCTCAGTAATTCTGCCGCTTCAATTTGTCGCATTCCGCCATTATCACACATTTCTTTTGGCAAAGTTAGTGGAGCCGTCGTGGATTACGTCCACCCCGCCATCTTGGCTGGCCACACCTCCCTACTGCTCATGTTTATGAAAGAAACTTTTCTCTGTGTATGTGAGGTAACTACTTCTGAAGGTCGAGTTCTTCCAGCTGTAGCTTCTTGAGGCTGCCTAGATGAATATGTTTATTGCATAGTAAATGAAACATAATGTGTAGAGTATCTCCAGAGAGCAACAGGAGCTGATGGGGTTCTTGCATGCAGAAGATGGTGAAATGTATGTCACTTAATTCTGTCACATGTTTATGTGTAGATAGTTCATGTTGTGATATCTGTGATCATGTCATTCTGAATTTGTAGTTTCATCTCCTTAGCAATGTAAAAATGTGTATAAACTCCCTGTTTTAGGAGTGAGCTATGAGACTTTCTGAGTTCCTCCATGGACTCTGTCTGATGTAGATGAATTTTCTCTTAGCCCTTAGAGACTTCTGATTGTTCTTAGCCATTCAATAATGATTTTTCTGTATCGATGGAGAATTGAGTTTTAACTATGTACCTTGCATGTATTTCTTTATGACATTTTATTCATTATTCTATACAGCTTAACTATTGAAACTACAATAAAATCCTTAAATTCTCCTCTGATTTGAAACTAAGTCATTGAGTGGTCCGGTTACCATTTATTTACTAATGCCTTATTATTGGGATTAACTATAAGAAGAGTGGAGTCTCTTAACGGAAGATCAAGGGTGCTGGGGCAGACGTTCTGAAGTAGGTATCTGAGTGTTTCCAGGATAGGGTGCAAGAGAATATTGGGGTTCTGCGCCCACACATGCAACACACCGGCAACACACCCACACACCTGCACACACACACACACAAGGCACCCACGCGCCTACACACACACAATACCCCTCACATGGACACACACACATTCATATGAACTGCACGACCAGTAAGGTAAGCTTACCCAGTGCTAATAAATGTAGAAGCTTGCAGAATTACAACCATTTTGAAACTCATACAGATGAGGAACAAAACCAGCAATGTCAGTGAAGATTTTCGTACATAGAATATTTAAAGTACTGTCAGGAGCACATGCTCCATTATGTACTATCATTTGCGAATGATAACATAAGTGGAACAATGTATTTTGTGGATGGATACATTATCCCACTTATTTTGTCTTTTGCAAATGCAAAATTACATGGTTGTGCATTCAAATGCAGCTGCGTTTACAGAGCAGTCAGGAAAGAGTGCAGCTGACACTGGACACTACATGTCTCTACAGCACTCTAGACAGGCATTTGCTGTGCAATAGGTCTCGCATTTACGCGAGTTTGAGCTATTGGCATTGTAAATGACATTGCCTTTTATTTATGTTTTAAAACCAATCCATAAATAAAACGCATTGTCATTTACAATGCCAACAGCTCAAACTCGTGTAAATGCGAGACCTGTTGCACTGCAAATGCTTGTTTAAATGGTTGGCAGAGGGTGTTAAATGGATTTAATGTACAACCCAGCAGCGTTGTGGGAGTCAGCCGTATTCGAGAAATGTGCTTTCATGGGCTCTTGAGGGGTAAACATCCCTATTATCTTCTCCCTAGGGATTGGTGAAGCTTTGCCAAGCATGAAATAAGGATCAGCTGTTGCAATTTTTATTTGAAGAATGACACGCAAATAATAATTTCGCCTCACAGGGCCAGGATTTAGTTCCAGTCACAGATCAGCAACAGAGGTGCGTCTGAGATGCCAATCTCTGAAATGCTCAGTGATGGCGAAAAAATCATTAAGTGCCATTTTACCTTACGTTTTGTATGCAAGCTTCGTGGTTTTTTACTTCTGGGCCCTTCTACACTGCTACACACATACAGCTGGATGCTGTTCTTGTCCCTGGGCCCAGTTAGTAAAGACAGCTGTCTGAAAACAGGCATCGCTTGCTCCCATGCATGGCTTATTTATTACCTTAATGTCGTACTCTATCTCAGTTCATCCCTGTCAGAACATGTACACAGAACCTTCTAACAGAGCATCTTAATTAATTAATCATTTAGCATATTGTAAAATAATTCGTACTTTTTAATGGAGAACAATATAATTACATGATCTAAATTGTATTCTGGTCATTAACATCAGTTCCATCCTATTTACATTTTAGCAAGAACATGCATTTGTGAGAGGTGCTGCAGTTGTAAAGGGATCAATGTCAATAGATTTTTCCGTTTCAAATTATGCCAGCAGTAGCATAATAAGCAAAGAGATTCCTTTCACGAAGGAAAGGGCGCAGTACCACAGGCTGTTACTAGGTGTCCCTGGAACACCTAGGAAGAAATTCTAGGGAAACCTAGTAACAGCCAGTGGTACTGCGTCCTTTCCTTCGTGAAACAAGTTTATTTTCTAGGTGTTCTAGGGACACATAGTAACAGCCTGCGGTACTGCACCTTTTCCTTTGTGAAAGGAATTTATTTTCTTATTATGCTACTGCTGGCATAATTTGAAACAAGAAAAAAAAATGTGCATGTGCAATGCCAATAGCTCACATTTTGAGTAATATGAAACATATTGCATTGCAAATGTTGAGCAGCCTCCTGTGTGGCTTCAGCAGTAAATAGGTAATTGAGGCAGGAAGAAAAGAACAAACCTTGAATTTTCAGAGTCTTAGTTAAAAGGTTAGACCAAGTAAAAGGAAACAAGCAGTGACGACTGAAGAATCATTGAAAACAAGGAATTAGTTCCTAAATGACAAGATAAAAGCCCAGCGCAACTAAACAGTAGTTGGTCGGTGATGCTTCCAGCTAAACGGAAGAAAAACGGAAATGACGTCTTGTCTTGCTGTCTAGGCTCGACCTAAAAAACCCTATCCAAATGGAGCAAGCATAAGAAATTACCCACAATATTGTGTTTACTATAGGTCTTGCGACAGCGCATGAGCTGTCTAGGCTCAACCTAAAAAAAAAACATCCAAATGGAGCAAGCATTGGCAAAGCCAATAGGTTTCGCTGAAGCGAGGTTTATTGGCTGTCAATTATTTTTACATGTTGCACAGTCAACATGGCTTAAAGTTAGAAAAATGTTTTAAAGCGTTATGACTTGGGCAACATCTCTATATTATATCTATATTATATTTGTTGTAAACCAAATGTTCTTATTTGTTAGGGTTCACAGAACTGCCACCAGTTCTGTTCACACAAATAAACCCGGGCATGTTCACATGACTATTGAGGTCAGAGTTCTTAGGTGACATTACACCCAGAGTCAAAGGGTCAACCGGTGTCACGTGACCAGAATGTGACGTCCATGCGAAGGTACACCATGTGCTTCGAAGTCTTTACTCTCCAATTACCGTAATTTTCGGAACAGGACTCTTGGCTCTTTTTGTTTTAATTGAAGATAGCCATTCTTTTCACGGTTATGACTTCATGTAATCTAATGTGAGCTCCTTAAACTGGTATCAAACCCATTCCGTTTCCCTCCTTTCAAGAATTTGGGGAAGCATTCCTTTTGAGACAGGGACCGAAACAACAACTAATCAGGAGGTGAAATAGCCATCGTCCACAGGAACACCATCAGGATCTCAATGAACACCAAAGACTCCCTCAGCATGGCCGAACACCTACTCTTCCAGATCCACGACGATCACAACACCACCCTCAGAGGAACACTCGTCTACAGACCCCCGGGACCCTGACCACATTTCAGCGAATCCATCGCCAACCTCATCAGAACGCACACCCTCGCCTCCACAGACTATATCCTCCTTGGAGACCTGAACTTCCACCTCGAGAATGCCGACAGCAACTACACTAGGTTGATCGCCAACCTCGCCAACCTTGGACTCAAACAACTCGTCACGATACCCACCCACTCCGCCGGTCACACGCTCGACCCCATCTTCTCCTCCAGTGACCACGTCACCTTCAGCCACACCACCGAACTCCACTGGACAGACCACCACTGCATCCACTTCTCCTTCGAAAAACACACCGCACATAACCAACCGCAAAGTAGCCCGTACCGCAGCTGGAAAAAAGTCACCGAAGACCAGCTCACCACCACACTCGCCTGAGACCCTCCTCCCGAGCCCTCCGATACTGACGCAGCAGCCAACAACTTCAGACAATAGATCGACGACTGCGCAAAAACCCTCGCCCCGATCAGGAAACCCTCCAACAGGCGCACCGACATTAGAGCCATCTGGTTCAATGCCGACCTCTAAAACTCCAACTACACCTGCAGAAGACTCGAGAAACATTGGCGCAATGACCAGACACCAGACAACTACGCAGCCCTCATGAACGCCATATGCAAACACCACCAACACATTCATAAGAAGAAGAAAAATATAGCCCAAAAAATTCAACTATCCAGCTAGAGAAGACAATGAGATTGGCCTGGGGATACACTGATGGACATCACAATATCACACTGATGCAATACCAGTCTTATATGGTGAGGTGGGGTTCGTCTTCCAGCCAGGTGGGGGTCTCACCTAAGTCATCTCACAGGGCAACACTCTGGCTACTACAAAGTGTTTGAAGGGAGTACACCTGTAAACTGTCAACTTCCATCACCACTATGAGGCTTATTACGATGTCGGTCGGAGTTGCCTCTGACCGATGCAGTCTCGGACTCGGTATCGACTGACCTGAGGTCGGTGGTTCCAACCGCCTAATATCGATGCGACTGAACACTGTTCGGTCAGATTTCTACTGTTCTTTATGGAAGCTTGTGTTACAGCCATAAACCGGCCATAATACAGGTTCCTTTAAAGGGATAGGGGGGTTGTATATAACCCTGCACCCTGTGGCACGCACCACACGGTCCCTACCACACAGTGCAGGGTTTTACAGGGGGTACCCTAAGTAAGACGCGACTGCTGAAAAGCGAAAGTAAATACCAACGGTTGTAAATACAGCACGAGGGACTTGGTAAAGACAGGTTAAAAAGCATATGTGGGGGCTTGTATTGTTGCGGTAGGGTGGTGTATCACAAAAGCACACCAGTGAATGGGGGGCTGTTCAGGGGCGGGTGTTAAATATCCCTGTCTACTGGGGCTTGAGTCTACTGCCGGAGAGGAGGCTCAGGGCCAGGGGAGCGGCTGGAGAGAGGGGCCACCGCAGCACAGGTACCGAGATTACAACTTCAGTGCAGTGGCTTTAAGGCACCATTGTTTGCGGAGCTGTGCATTTCCACATGTGAAAGGAAAAGTTGTGTGCTTTTAGTGTGTGAAAGTGCGCTGTGAAGGTGCAGAGTAGGAGTGGGTGGGAGGTTGCTTTATACCCTCTGGGTTCACATGGAGTTGGCTGAGGCAGAAACCCCAATGGAGAGGGAAAAAAAGTTGCTAATCAGCAACGAGGGGGGAGACCCTGAATGAAGCCCGGGTATCGTTTCTGCTGCTTTTCAATTTGACCATCAATTAGAGAGAGAGAGGAAGGGGCAAGGAAATGTGCCGCTTGTGTTGGAAATGCAGCTCAGCTGGGCTGGGATCCAGTCCCTCCCCACTGCATCACTGTCTCCCTGGGAACCTACAGCCCAATCACAGGAAGCGGTCGCAACTTTTTTTTTCCACGAAATCTTTTTAAACTTTAATGAACTTGCATGATTGAACTTTTTTAAAGCAGCAGGGCTGGACGACCTCTCCCCACCGTGACCCACCCCCACTCTAAGCCCCGAAAGGCAAGTTCCCAGTCACACGCTGTTGTATTTGATTACAAATACAGTGAACCAACGCTCTCCATTACAAATCGAGTCCCGTTATTAAACAAAAGATATTAGTTACTTTGCTGTTACATTGTAGCGTTGTTGTAGGTACTCGGGGTTAGTATATGCAGGGCCATTGGAATTATGCGACAAGAAATGCCCAAATTGTGCGACACCTTAGCGTGCCTCCCTATCGGTGTAAAGACACGAATCCATCTGAAATATTTCCCTTTCAGGACGGACTCTTAACAACTCTGAGTGTAATTAATATGCATCCACGTGCGCGCGGAGTCTGTTTTCTGGAGATCACGGAACGCAGGCAGTCTAAGCAGCGACGGTCACGCCCTATGTTTAAAGAAAAAGCTGCTTTTGCGTCGCAAAGTAGACTATGGTGAAAGAAGCGCAGCGCCCAGAATATGTGAAACTGCCAGTGAAGCAGGCATGGCGAGCTGCTCCCTACCGGCCTCCGTTGGGGTCGTGAGCGAGTCCATGGTGAAAGGAGGAAGACGAGGAGACCCTAAAAGAATATAGTGCTCACCAACTACAGATGAAAACACAAAAGCGGACGAAAACTGTACTTAGGCGGTGCTGCTTCCGGAATAAACAGAAGTGAGTATCCGAACAGCAGCCAATGAAAAGCCCGATAAGAAGAGCAAAGCCAGAGTTAAACCAATGGCAAGCAGCCGTAGAAATTACCTTGAGTTTCACCCAACATACTGATTACTTAATGCCTCGGCGTCGCAGCGCATGCGCTGCCCTATGCGAGACCTAAAAAGCAAGACAGAGTTGTTGTAAAGTGGCCAGATTGATTTTATTGACACCCAAACACATAAGTGCACACATTACAGAGTTTGCCAGTGAAGTGCTACTTGTGTTTTCTCGTCTTTCTTTGAACAACATTGTTTCCCCGGGTGGTGAAGTGCACCATTCCTGGAGGTACTGCAATACCTGGTTGATGCGTGGAGTGGAAAACGTTTAATATGAACATTATCAGCTGTTTTCCTTACATTAATTTTAAAAAAGTGTACCGCAGATCGGTGTTCAGGGATATGTTCTTTAGGTCGAGCCTGTAGGAGCGTGCATGCGCTGCTCTGGCGAGACTTTAAGTAAGGGGCTTCAGAAAGCTCACCACACGCTTGTGCATGTGGTCAGCTTTCGTTACAGGCATTTGGGCTTTGCGTGCGTCTTTCTAAGAAAGACAGCACACAATTGGGCAAAGGTGGGAGCCTTTGCTATGCCCACAGCCTATTGCTTGCAGTTACCCTCAAGGCAGCATCTGTTTGCAATTATCGTGTACAGACGCGTGCGGGATAATAGAAAACAGATGTCTCGCTGTGGCGCGTGCGCACGCACCACTCGTTCTTCTTTACAGTGCGCACGCCACTCACGGTAATGCTGTTCTTTGTCAGTCGTGTTTCTGATTTGTTAGTAAATCAGTGCTGAATTAAAAAAATCTATGTAAATTGAATCATCTACTGTGCAGCCATCCGACCTTCAGGGGTTACGTTCAAGAGTGCAGGCTTTTCAGAAGGAGACCTTCTTTCTTCGAGGAAACAGTTACATTTTCACCAAGAGTTAGTCCATTCATCTTTCCTTTATTTTGTGTTCCCCGCAGTTGTTTTCCCCAGCCATGAGTAGTATGAAAATGCTAGGAATTAAATCTCTTTACGCCTAAAAACATATTTAATGAGTGCTTGTTTTCCGAGTTTATTATTTCTTGCTTCTCATAATGTGTTCACAATAACCTGCCCTAGACACCAGAACCCGACATCAAAAGTGGGGAGTCGAACCAGAACAGCCTCCCTTCTGGTAAATGGGACCTTGGCTGCGCATTGTAGGGTGCGTATGAACTTTATCTTGTCCTTACCCTGGCATGCTTCTCGTCCGTGTCAGGAGGGTGAGTTCTGCCTCTCTCTGTACATTATTTGTCAAGAAGGCTCCAGGGCATTTCGACCCATCCCCCACCACTGCTGCTAAACATAAGCAGAGCCTTGGGGAGGACGCCAGCTGGGTCTCTGCGCTGTAACAACGGGGCTGCATTCCAGGCTCGGGCGGGGCAGGCCTCCCTCCGGGCGCACGCACAGGGGCCATGTGTAGTGGGCTACCAAACTGGCCACTTAACACTCATAGGGCTGAGATGCGATTCAAGTCTAGTTCTCATGCTGCTCACGTTTTGTAAGGATACATGCAATGGACTTTGAAACTGGTCCCTTCTGGGTTTTGTAGTCATGTCCTTAACTTTGCAGGTAAAAACACTCATTGATTTCTGAACAGTGAGTGTAAAAGCGTTAAAGTAACCATGTTGTTCCTGCTTACATTTCGCATGCTTTACTTTATCTTGCATTCCCTATGAGTGTTTGCTTTTTCCAGGATGTTGTTACTTTTTTTTCAGGCAGAATATTACTCTTGTTTAGAGCATAAATTGAGTCATATCCAGGTGTTTATAGCGGGCATTGGGTTGTAGCTGAAGACTGTCTAAGTTTCTTTCAGTGGGGCAGTATGGTGTTCAGTGGGAGAGAGGATGGGGCACTATGGCAAGAGCTGCCGAATTGTGAACTGGTGAACCAGTTTCAGACTTAATGACCAGTTCCCCAGACCAGTCTCTGAGGGAGCACATTCCCGTGCTTGACCTTAAAAGGCCTCGCTAAACCTTAGAAGCTCTGGTGTCTTAGGACCAGCAATTCGTCCCTAGCGGTGGCAAGTGTGGTTAACCTTGAAGGCCTGTCCACCACAATCCATACTGAAGTTCACCTCCAGTCTTGCAGACAGGTCTATGAAGCAGCACACCCTAGAGCGACAGTGACTCCGTCACTGAGGTCACAAGACCCTTGAGGCCAGTCCACCTCGCCCATTGGTACCTCCGTTGGCCTTGTTTCAGCAATAGCAGTGCATTTCAAAGCCTTGTGCATCTCCCATAAAATCTTACAAGGCAAAGGCCCACCAATATTGAGACCCCTCATCAAGCCTCACAAATCTACCTGACAGCTCAGGTCAGTCACCTTGTTTCTGGCGAGCGTCCCCAGAATAAGGAAAGCTCGCACTGGCGGCCGCCGCTTTTCTTATAACGCTCCTAAGCTATGGAACAGCCTCCCCCTCAACATACGCAAAGAAAACAATCTACTATCATTCCGCAGACTGCTGAAAATCTGTTATTCCCCCAATAATCCATCCCTAGGAGTACTGTCAAGCTGTTACGTTAGCGCTGGGACGCCCGAGGGTAGCTACGCGCTCTAGAAATCCTTAATCAAATCAATTTCAACAGGGATTGGCAATGCAGGATTTGCATGCACACCAAACTAAGTTTAAAAATTTCACAGTCTCTGCTTCATGCACAAGCACTTTTAACATCTGATGCCTGCTTCAACGATTTTGCCTCATTAGTACCAGTGTAACATACAATTGCAGCGGTGATAACGGTGACCAGTGAACCTTTGCAAAGGGCTGTCTACTTTGCAGCAACACAAGTTACATTTTTTAGTAATTTTTCATCCATTTGAGCTACAAACAATTTATTAGATAAGTAGATTATGTATTATGTGGCAAACATGGCAGAACAATGATTATGTGGAAAATATTTGCAAACTAGGATATTTTGCCACTCCTGTTTGAACTGCTTTTGTGGGAAAGAAGGAGGAGAAGTGCTGACGACAGAAACTCCATGGCTCGGTGATTCCACTTTTAAGCATATTTGGGACACTCTGTGATTGGAAACGTATCACACTTTGTGAATGTATTTGTAAACCCTAAATAAACAAGTGTCAATTGTTGAATTAAATAGCGTAATAACCTGAAGCTGTTTTTTTTTAAAAATTTGTTTGGCATGCCAGACAATTGGGATGTTTTGCTATTTCTGGCCACACCCGACTCCGTCCACTGACTCAATTCTGGGCTTAATCCCTCCCTCTGATTCTACACCCACAGTTACCCTACTTTTTTCCCCAATTCGGCCACTGCCTGGTCCCTTTCAACCTACATAAGCGCTGCAGTCGTGAACGTCTGCATGCTGGTTGTCAACGGCTAGGGCGGTTGACCTTAACACTGGGAAACTAGGTTCGAGTCTTGGCAGGGACCCTCAACATGCTGTGATTCTGGCCAAATCACAATCTCCCCGTGCCTAACGTGTCTGTAACACAACTGGTGCTATGTAAAGCGCTCTCATATCTTGGGGGGGGGGAATGATGTGCTTCTGATCATTTCAGTCTGAATTAGAAGGGGCAAATCTCTTCATGGATGTAATTGTGCACATGCCACCACCCGTCCAACAGCAGGACCGGACTGGCAGTAGCGGGCATCAGGGATCCCGGAAGGGTGGGGGCTGGTTTTGTCAGCAGAGGGGGCCGGTTGTGTTACTGGGGGCGAGTTTTGCAAAGGTGCTGTAATATCGCCCCCAGTAACAAAAGCAGCCCTGCCCATCACGTCCACTCTGCTCCACACACCTCCCAAGGGAAAGAGTTTATTCACTCGACCCCTCAACTGATCGACCCCACAACTGACCGAAGCACAGTTAATTAACCTCTTTAAGATGTCGCTGTGCTCTCAAGCAACTGGAAAGACAGAGGGTCTACAAGACTCCGAAATAAATTATTACGCTTAATGGGGGTGAAATTGTCAATCACATGACACCATAACATCAAACCGAATTACACTCCCTGTTGTGCGCCACTGCAATTTTTTCGGAGTTGTTTGTTAAATATGTTTGAGTTATAATTAATTTTGTGTTTAAATTTGAGATTACATATGGAGCCATTTTAGCGCCCCCTGGTGGCAGCCCTTATTTTAGAGCATTGGCATGTGCCAGGTCCTGTCTCACCTGTCAGAGCGAGGGTCTCCAGCGCCTGCCTCCACGGGAGGGGACCCCGAGGTCTGCGGGAGAGCCCCATCTTTGAGGGGAGGTCACAGCTCCGCCGCGTCTCTCCTGAGAACTCTCGGGGTGAAGGCGCCGTCCTGGAACTCACTCGGATCCTCGCAGTGAGATCGGGACTTTCACGCACTGAGTGACTTTATATCCTCGGCTCAGAGCCCGGCGGTGGGGACCCCTCGGGGCTCAGAGCCGGACCTCGGCGGTGGGGACCCCTCGAGGGCTCAGAGCTCGGCAGAGGGGACCCCTCGGGGGCTCGGAGCCAGAGCTCGCGGTGGAGACCCTTAGGGGGCTCAGAGCTCGGCTGTGTGGACTCCTCGGGGATCAAAGCCACACCTAGGCGGTGGGGACCCCTCGGGGGCTCAGTACGCCGTCCGTCTCCGAGTCCACTCTAGAACGGTGTCCTCCTAGTTGCTCCCAGTGCCGGTTCCGCCGCCTCTCTGAGCCTGTCTCCCTCCCTCCTCACAGGGCTGCCTCTGCGCCTCCTCCCACCCCTGAGGCAGCTAGCGGGAAGAGGCGGGGAGGAGAGACTTCGAAGCACATTCAGATAAAAAGAAAAAAGCATTAATAATTAAGCAGAAATAATTGCTCAAAATATATTTGAACATTGAAAATAAAATCCTAGCAAAGAGCGTTGGCTTGTCCAAGGTGGGTTTCGTTAAAACAAACTCTTTGGGGCATATTATCAAGCCAGGCGATAAAATTATCGCCGCTTTAGCTTGATAATATGCTCTATGGAATTCCAATTGAAGCCCATGTTAAATTGAAGGCCATCTAACATGGGCTTCAATTGGAATTCCATAGAGCATATTATCAAGCCCATTATCGCCGTTTACCGGCAGTTTTCTGCCGCTAAAGCAGCGATAGTTTTATCGCCTGGCTTGATAATATGCCCCTTTGGGGCATATCAACAACAACTGGCGATAATTATCTCTAAGCGCACTTAGCGCTAGGATCATTATCGCCGGCTAGCGTTGATTTTTATCGCTGAGATAGCGTGCTATTAGCAACGATTATCTCAATAGCGATAAAGATCCTCACGCTTAGTGGCTAACGTGAGATTATCGCTGGAAACCCAGCGATAATCTCACGTTAGCTTGTTGATAGGGACAGACAAACTTAGCCATGATATCCTCTTTCCATAGGATATCATGGCTAAGTCAGAAAAATACCAGACGTAAAAAAGCAGCGTTAACCGCGGTTAGTGCTGCTTTTTTTGTCCCTAACAGGGTTAGCGATATTCTTGATAATAGGAGAAATGTCGCTTAGCGACATTTCTCCTATTATTTTACTCTGGAACGCCCCCTTTCCATCTCATTAGAGATGCAAGGGGAAGCGTAGAGGAAAAGGGTGCTAACATGCAAATTTGCATGTTAGCACCATGTTGTTGATAGGGTGCTAGTTTTATCTCCGCTTTTTTGGCTTTTAAAGCCAAAAAAGCAGAGATAGAGCCCTTGTTGATATGCCCCAATGGGGCATATCAACAACAACCGGCGATAATTATTGCTCAGTGTTGGACAGGCCTCACAGACGGCCCGCGCCCTCCCCGCTCGACAAGGCCCGGACTCCGGACCACCTGGCATAACCCCGCGACGAGCACCTGCACCCCGTCCCCCGACGGACCCTCTGCCTTGGACCCTCACTCATCACGGGGTCCGGCCCCACCGGCTTTCCCGGCCGGGTCCAGCCGCCATCTTAGACCCTGTACCACGCGGCCGCCTGGCCTCCCCTCGACCCTAACCCCGGGCCTGGCCGGCCCCGACATCCCGGCACCACTATCCACCCAGGAGGTGAGCGGACCACTTGGCAGGTCAATGGGAGACCGAAGTGTCAAGGGCTCTCCCCCGCCAGGTGCCGATCGCTCCCAGCTCCCCCGGGCACTGGCTCCACCCCCTGCTGGGTGTCTGGACACCTTCATCCCGGACCCTCCGACCTCCAAGTGCGAGGGTCCGGACATCAAAGGGCACCAGCCCTATAACTGAGGCAGCTCCGGAGCAGGAAGGCAGTTGTATCCTGGAGTCGAGAGACACCGAGTGAACTCAACCCTGACGGACTACTGGCGCTGCCGTAGCCCGCTCTTGTGAACCATCGTCCTGCCTGCTGGCGCTGCCGCGGCCTTCTGCAACAGTCATCTTCCGGGGACCTGCTGGCGCTGCCGCGGCCCGTTGTACCGACCATCCTTCCTGGGACCTGCTGGCGCTGCCGCGGCCCTCTGCAACCTGCATCTTCCTGGGACCTGCTGGCGCTGCCGCGGCCCGTTGTAACGACCATCCTCACCGGGACCTGCTGGCGCTGCCGCGGACCGTTCATCTTCCTGGGACCTGCTGGCGCTGCCGCGGCCCGTTGTATCGACCATCCGCACCGGGACCTGCTGGCGCTGCCGCGGCCCATACCACCTAACCACCAAAGCTCGAGGATTGTGAGCTCATCACCATCTCATCCGGATTACCTGATTGGTAAATAGACTGTCCCGCTACCCCCTTCCCTACCTTGCGAGACTCTAATCGAGGGGACCCCTGAGTCCAGACCTCCTTGTACCATTTGACCGTACCTCACATAAGTGCCTATAAAGATCATTGAACCTTATCCGTGTGTGGTATTTGTCTGTGGGGGGGGGAAGTTACTTGTCTGTACGATCGCTGGAGACGGCTCTCCCCGGAGACCTCTCCTCCTGACCCCGGCCGACCCTCCCGGTCCGTCTACCTTTTCTAACATTGGTGGCCAGCGGCGCGATCCGAATCAACGCGTAATCGTACAGAGAGTAGCTCACCCCACGACAAAGCACGATGTCGACCAAAGATAGCAGCTCCACCGAGAAGTTCCAAATGGAGAAACTAGACGAATACAACCACCGCGAACTGAGACAATTTTGTATAGAACTTGGCATTGCTACCACCGGCCTGAGTACCAAGGATGATCTAAAGCGCGCCCTTGAGTCGTGGACAGAAACGGGGGTCGCAAGACCCTCCGACCAAAGCAGCGTCACACCAGACCAAAACAGCGTTACACCAGAGGGGAACGCCACGACTCCCGAGGAGCGGGGAACGGGCCTCTCACCGGAGGAGATACGAGAAAGAGACAGAGTCAGACTGCACGAATTAGAGATGGCACGACTCAAGATGGATGGAGAGCTCAAGTTAGCTGAACAAAAACTCAACCTCGAGCATATGCGGATTCGAGAGGAACGGGAAGAAAAACAGAGGCAGAGAGAGCTGGAAGAGAAAAAGATAACGCTCGAGCACGAGCGCCAATTGGCAGAAATAGAACTGCGCAAACAGCATAAGGACTTGGGGGTGCCTGAAAGACCACACACCCCGGGACCAACTGAGAAAAAAGTGCACATCCCCAAGGATGTGGTCCGCGAGTATGTCCGAGAAGACGACATACAACAGTGGTTTAAGGCCTATGAGATCGCAATGACCTCCCACCGGATCGACCGGAGTGATTGGGGAGCCGGACTTTGGGGGAGATTTATCAACGAGGGTCGCGATGCCCTGCTGCAGCTCCCCGATCACCAGATGTCGTCCTACGACCACATGAAGGCTGCCCTCCTCACCCGCTACGGCCTCACACCCGAGATGTACCGCCAGAGGTTCAGGGATTGCACCCGGATCCCAGGTACAACTTGGGTGGAATACGTGAACTATTTCAGCCGGGCCTTCGAGGGGTGGATCAAGGGAAATCAGGTCACCACATACGAACAACTCTTCAACCTTATGGTATGGGAACACCTGTCGAACAACTGTTTCGTCGAGCTCAGGCAGCACCTGCTCGACAGTAAGCTGACTGACCCCCGGCAGCTCGCCGCCGAAGCTGACCGGTGGGAAAGCACCCGAGTGGGCCGGAAAGGGCCACACGACCAGAACAGAAGTAACCAAGGCCAGCACCGACCTCGGGGAGGAGGAGGAGGCCAGGGGCGTGGGAGAGACGCCTTACCAGCAACAACCGTGGCCAGCACCCCGCCGCCGGCCGGCCGGGGCAACCCCCCGTTGCGGCCTGGGTACCGAGCCAACATCACGTGCCACCGGTGCCAGCGACTCGGCCACTACGCCAACGATCCGAGCTGCCCGCTGAACCAAACGCCCAAGCCCCGCCAGGTAGCTGCCGCTGCCCTGGGGGAGGAGCAGTTGTCGGAGGGACCCGAGGAGTGTGAGCCGGATCAGCAAGGGTGGGAACCGGCCGCCATGGTCCTGGCATGCTTAGGGAGAAGAGACATGGTTCCGCGGGCTCCCCTACCCGCCAACACCAGAAAATACGGTCAGTGGGTGACCATTAATGGACAGAGAGCTGAGGCCTTGCGCGACACCGGCGCCAGCGTGACGGCCGTCCGCTGTCACCTGGTGAAGCCCGAGCAGATCCTGCCGAACATTCTCTGCCCCGTCCGCTCGGCAGATAACTCCGAAAGCATGTGCAAGATGGCCTGCGTCCCGTTTGAATGGGGAGGGGTCTCCGGCCTACTGAAAGTGACGGTCCGGGACGATGCCCCCGTGGACTGCCTCCTGGGGAATGACCTCGAGAGTTCCCCGTGGGCCACCGTCGAGAGGAGAGAGCACCTGGGGATGCTGGGCCTCCCGGACTGGGCCTGCATAACCACCCGATCCATGGCCGGCCGGGCCGCCCCCCGATCAGAAGAAACCGAATGGCCGGCACCTCCGCCCCCGGTGGTCCCCGTAGAGGACAACGGCGAGTCCGACCTCCCAGACCAGGCCCCCGAAGAAAACGCGCAACCCCAGGGCCTTCCGGATCTGGCTCAGTGGCGGCAAGAAGGGGGGCCCACCCAAGAACAGTTCCGCCAGGAGCAAAAGACCTGTCCCTCCCTCGAGGGACTTCGCCAACAAGCCAGCACCCAAGCCGCCGGGGACACCACCGGAACCCACTGGGTCTACTGGGATAACGACCTGCTCTACAGCGAGCAAAGAATCGCCGAGCTGGGGGCCAGTCGAGTTCTGGTGGTACCGCTCCGCTTCCGAGACTTTCTGCTCAACCTAGCCCACGATGTCCCCCTGGCTGGGCACCTGGGCCAAGATAAAACGTACAGTCGACTGGTGACCCACTTTTTCTGGCCAAAAATGAGGAATGACGTCCTGAACCACTGCCGATCGTGCCCCACATGCCAAGCAAGCGGGAAGAGTGGCCGGAAGCTGAAGGCTCCTCTACAACCCTTCCCGGTGGTCACCACCCCGTTCGAGAGGGTGGGGATAGACATTGTGGGACCGCTGGATCCTCGCACGGCTCAAGGACACAGGTTCATCTTGGTACTAGTGGACCATGCCACCCGCTATCCCGAGGCGGTGCCCCTACGGACCGTGACCGCTCCAGTGGTTGGCCGGGCCCTGATGGGGATCTTCTCCCGGGTAGGCTTCCCCCGAGAAGTCGTCAGCGACCGAGGTACGAACTTCATATCGAAGTACATGAAGTCCCTCTGGCAACAATGCGGGGTCACATACAGATTCACGACCCCCTATCACCCCCAAGGAAACGGACTAGTGGAGCGGTTCAACCGCACTCTCAAAGGGATGATTGGGGGATTAGAAGAGCCTCTCCGTCGCCAGTGGGATGTACTGCTCCCGTGCCTCCTCTTTGCCTACCGAGAAGTACCCCAGAAGTCCCTCGGCTTTAGCCCCTTTGAACTCCTATACGGACACCCTGTGCGAGGGCCCCTCAGCCTAGTGAAGGAGGGCTGGGAGCAGGCCCCCCTAACGACCCCTCCAGACGTCTTCAAATACCTCCTGGCCTTGCGAAACCAGACCCGGCGCTTCAGGGAGATGGCCAAGGCGAACCTCGAGGCCAGCCAGGAGGACATGAAGAGGTGGTATGACCACAATGCCTCCTCCGTGGAATTCGAGCCGGGGCAGCAAGTATGGGTGATGTCCCCCACCGAACCGTGTGCCCTGCAAGATAAGTGGACGGGGCCCTTCAAGGTGGTCGAGCGCAAAAGCCCCGTCACTTACCTCATCGACATGGGGACCTCCCGGAACCCCCTTCGGGTCCTCCACACCAACCGGCTCAAACCGCACTTTGTGCGCTCCGAACTAAGCCTCTTGATGGCTACGGACAGTGGCACCGAAGAAGACTCCGAGCCCCTCCCGGATCTCCTGAAGACTCAAGAGAAGGACGGCTCCGTGGACGGGGTCCGGCTCTCTGACGCCCTCACTACGGAGCAACGACAGGACTGCCGGGACCTCCTGCTGCAGTTCGCTGCCCTGTTCTCCCTCACCCCCGGGGTCACCCCCTGGTGTTTGCACGACGTAGACACCGGGGACAGTCCCCCTGTCCGGCACCGGGCCTACCGCGTACCAGATCGGGTACGGACCTGCATACAGGAGGAGGTGGCCAAGATGCTCACGATCGGGGTCATCGAGCCCTCGGACAGTCCCTGGGCCAGTCCAGTCGTACTAGTTCCCAAAGCCGCTGCCCCCGGCACCGCACCTGAACTGAGATTCTGCGTCGACTACCGGGGCTTGAACGCTGTCACCCGGACCGACGCTCACCCCATCCCCCGAGCAGACGAACTGATCGACCGGCTGGGGGCCGCCCGCTACCTTAGTATCTTCGACCTAACGGCGGGCTACTGGCAAATCGGCCTCACACCCAGGGCTCAGGAACGGTCAGCCTTCTCCACCCCCGATGGCCACTATCAATTTAAGGTCATGCCCTTTGGCATGAAGAACGCCCCCGCCACGTTCCAACGCCTTGTGAACCAGGTCTTGGCGGGGCTTGAAGAATTCAGCGCTGCCTACCTGGACGATATCGCTGTGTACAGCCGCCACTGGTCCGACCACCTCCGTCACCTCCAAGAGGTCCTACAAGCCCTCCAGCGGGCCGGCCTCACCATTAAGGCCGGCAAGTGCCAGATTGGCCAAGGGTCCGTGACCTACCTTGGGCACCAAGTGGGGAGCGGGCTGGTGGCC
The DNA here is from genome assembly GCF_964204655.1 of Triturus cristatus. Lineage (NCBI taxonomy): Eukaryota > Metazoa > Chordata > Amphibia > Caudata > Salamandridae > Triturus > Triturus cristatus. The sequence goes on along the minus strand of NC_140590.1, from coordinate 33,099,255 downwards.
CCACTACAACTTAAGATCGCTGCCATCCAGTCCTGGCAGCCCCCCGTCACCCAGACCGAGGTCCGAGCCTTCTTGGGGCTCACCGGCTACTACCGGCGGTTCGTGAAGGACTACGGCAGCATCGTGGGGCCCCTCACGGGTCTCACATCCAAGAACCAGCCAAAGCGGATCAATTGGACTCCTGACTGTCAAGCGGCCTTCGAGGAGCTGAAGGCCGCCCTGTGCACCGCCCCGGTGCTCCAGGCCCCCGATTACAGTCGGGAGTTTGTGGTGCAGACCGACGCCTCCGACCACGGCATCGGAGCCGTCCTCTCTCAGCTGAACCCCGAAGGTCATGACCAGCCGGTGGCCTTCATCAGCCGACGTCTCCTGGCCCGAGAACAGCGTTGGAGCACCATCGAGAGGGAAGCATTTGCAGTGGTGTGGGCCCTCAAAAAGCTCCGGCCCTACCTCTTCGGTACCCACTTCCGGGTACAGACCGACCATCGACCCCTGCAATGGCTGATGCAGATGCGGGGGGAGAACCCAAAACTCTTGCGCTGGTCCATTTCCCTGCAGGGAATGGACTACACCGTGGAGCACCGACCGGGCCAAGACCACGCCAACGCGGATGGCCTGTCCCGCTTTTTCCGCCTCGACGAAGAGAGTCCCCAAGGGGATGGGTGACTCTCCCCGCCTTCAGCTGGGGGGGACGCATGTTGGACAGGCCTCACAGACGGCCCGCGCCCTCCCCGCTCGACAAGGCCCGGACTCCGGACCACCTGGCATAACCCCGCGACGAGCACCTGCACCCCGTCCCCCGACGGACCCTCTGCCTTGGACCCTCACTCATCACGGGGTCCGGCCCCACCGGCTTTCCCGGCCGGGTCCAGCCGCCATCTTAGACCCTGTACCACGCGGCCGCCTGGCCTCCCCTCGACCCTAACCCCGGGCCTGGCCGGCCCCGACATCCCGGCACCACTATCCACCCAGGAGGTGAGCGGACCACTTGGCAGGTCAATGGGAGACCGAAGTGTCAAGGGCTCTCCCCCGCCAGGTGCCGATCGCTCCCAGCTCCCCCGGGCACTGGCTCCACCCCCTGCTGGGTGTCTGGACACCTTCATCCCGGACCCTCCGACCTCCAAGTGCGAGGGTCCGGACATCAAAGGGCACCAGCCCTATAACTGAGGCAGCTCCGGAGCAGGAAGGCAGTTGTATCCTGGAGTCGAGAGACACCGAGTGAACTCAACCCTGACGGACTACTGGCGCTGCCGTAGCCCGCTCTTGTGAACCATCGTCCTGCCTGCTGGCGCTGCCGCGGCCTTCTGCAACAGTCATCTTCCGGGGACCTGCTGGCGCTGCCGCGGCCCGTTGTACCGACCATCCTTCCTGGGACCTGCTGGCGCTGCCGCGGCCCTCTGCAACCTGCATCTTCCTGGGACCTGCTGGCGCTGCCGCGGCCCGTTGTAACGACCATCCTCACCGGGACCTGCTGGCGCTGCCGCGGACCGTTCATCTTCCTGGGACCTGCTGGCGCTGCCGCGGCCCGTTGTATCGACCATCCGCACCGGGACCTGCTGGCGCTGCCGCGGCCCATACCACCTAACCACCAAAGCTCGAGGATTGTGAGCTCATCACCATCTCATCCGGATTACCTGATTGGTAAATAGACTGTCCCGCTACCCCCTTCCCTACCTTGCGAGACTCTAATCGAGGGGACCCCTGAGTCCAGACCTCCTTGTACCATTTGACCGTACCTCACATAAGTGCCTATAAAGATCATTGAACCTTATCCGTGTGTGGTATTTGTCTGTGGGGGGGGGGAAGTTACTTGTCTGTACGATCGCTGGAGACGGCTCTCCCCGGAGACCTCTCCTCCTGACCCCGGCCGACCCTCCCGGTCCGTCTACCTTTTCTAACACTCAGCGCTCTTAGCGTGAGGATGATTATCGCCAGCTAGCGTGAATTTTTATCGCTGAGATAGCGTGCTATTAGCAACGCTTATCTCAATAGCGATAAAAATCTACACGCTAACAGGCTAACGTGAGATTATCGCTGGAAACCCAGCGATAATCACACGTTACCTTGTTGATAGGGACAGGCAAACTTAGTCATGATATCCTCCTTCCATAGGATATCATGGCTAAGTCTGAAAATTAGCAGACGTAAAAAAGCAGCATTAACCGCGGTTAGCGCTGCTTTTTTTGTCTCTAACAGGGTGAGCGACATTCTTGATAATAGGAGAAATGTCGCTTAGCGACATTTCTCCTATTATTTTACTCTGGAACGCCCCCTTTGCATCTCATTAGAGATGCAAGGGGAAGCGTAGAGTAAAAGGGTGCTAACATGCAAATTTGCGTGTTAGCACCCTGTTGTTGATAGGGCGCTAGTTTTATCTCTCCTTTTTTGGCTTTTAAAGCCAAAAAAGCAGAGATAAAGCCCTTGTTGATATGCCCCAATGATCTTTAGAATCCAGAGCGTTGTCTCCTTGCTTCACCCCTGCCAACTGTTGTCATATTTGGTCAACTGACATATTATAATACAGTAACCAGACCCGGGCACCAACGTGTCACTGTGAAATATTTCTCTACCGCAGTATAGTAGACATTTGAACACGTGTGTGTAACTTCGACTCGTAGATATAATGTGAATACCAACACCCGATGCCATTCCGAATGCACCAGCAGCTCCCACGAGTTTCCCTTCAAACGTCCCTAACCACGGTAAATGGAAGCAACAAAACCTCCTCAAACCAAGTGGTCGAAGTGGGGGAAAAAAAGTAGGGGAACTGTGGGCGGAGAATCAGAGGGCGGGAATAACCCAAGGATTAGCTCAGTGGGCGGAGCCAGAGGTGTGGCCAATGTGCGCAAACATCCCAATTTTTAGTATTTGTTTGGCATTTCACTGCCCAGTTTCATCAAACAATGGATACACATGATTATATAAGGTTATAATGAGTTATTGAAATTAAAACACATTCACAAAGTGGGATATGCTTCTAATCACAGAATGTCCCAAATACGATGAAATGTGGAAGCACAAGCCATTTGTCGCCGAGCCATAGAGTTTATCATCAGCACTTCTCCCTTTTCCAAAACAGCAGTTTAAACATGAATGGCAAAATATTCTAGTTTGCAAATGTTTTCTATATAATTATGACTCTGCCATATTTGCATCATAATGCAAGATCTGCTTCATGATCTGACCATTTAAACTAATAAATTGTTTATAGCTCAAACATATCCAAAGTTAATAAAAAAATTGACTTGTTTTCCTGCGGAGTGGATGGCTCATTGCAAAGGTTGACTGATCACCTTTCTCACTGTTACATTTGTATGTTACGCTGGTACTAATCATGCAAAATCTTTCCAAAGACTGTTAGCATGTGTACACATGTCAAAATAATAAAATATCAGAAAATATACTGCATTACGCTGCAGCCTTGGTGAGTTGCAGCTACCACTTCTGAAACAAGGCCAATGGAGCTAACTATGGGTGAGGCAGACTGGCCTCAATGGCAGGGCCTGTCTTAGCACTGGTGGTGCCCTGTGCATTAATGTTTGTTATTACCCCCTAATGACCACCTCTGCCATGAATTCCCTCACTACCACCCTTTAACAGTGCCCCTCAAGTCTCCATAACCACACTTTCTCTCAGATGCATTTAATTTGATTCCCAGCGCCACTCATACCAGTGTAGGGTGTCAGAGCACTTTACATCCCACACATTACTCAGAGACAATCAATATGTGTGTAAATCACCGTATAGAAAATGTTACATAAGACTAAGGACTACAAGGTGTAGGAGTCACATGACAATCATACTACTAGGCCGTATAGTTTATTAGTGATTGGTCTGGAGAAACAAACTCAGAATTTAAAACGCAATACCATGGTTGGGGGTTCTCTTTAATAATCAGAATTGATTTCTGTCCAAAAGAACACTTTTTGTAACATTAGGATAATCAAAGACTGGGGGAAAAACATAACGCTCTAATTTATATCTTGCAGTTTGTATGCAGCTCTTAGATGAAAGTTAATAGCTCCCTGTTGTATGTTAGGATTTTAAATTATAAACTGCAAGGAACAAAAGGATCTCTCTGACAAAAGCAGTAGCCCATGCATGAGCAGAGCCCCTCTGCAGCCTTCGGAACCTTTATTCCGGGGTTGTTTGTGATGCAGCCAAACTATACACTCTTAAGTGCATTATAACCAAACGGTAAATGCTAACTTTGGGATGACTGCACGGAAACATGTCGTGTTTGGTGTCAAACACTTTGGAATCATACCTCCACACCAGTAACTGGTGTGGAAGTATGATCCCACCCTTCTAGAGGGAGAAACATGACAGCACTGGTATACCTGGTACCAGCTAACAGAGCCCTGGCATCACAAAATGGATGCTGCCAGACACAGACACAAGTCTGCCCTCCTGCTGCTGGACACAACTCTGGCAGGGGAGGCCTGGACAATAGGTTTCCTGTCACAGGGAGGTGTCACCCAGACAGGCTTTAGTGGATTGGGGCTGGGTGGGTGCACTCTATGAGTGCTTTGAAGTTCAGAAGCAAAAAGAACAGAACGACCGACCAAGGTCCAGCTCAACCAAAACACATGTATTGTTAACAATCAAAAGATTGGTGCAAAAACACTTCCTGCATCTGTCGTCCAAAGGTGCAAAGCGAGTTAAAACGTAAATCCAAAGGTGGAAGGTGCACTCATTGAAATTAAACACAAGATCAAGTAGTCCAAAAAAAGTAATATTTTTTTCCTTTATTATGATGGTTTTAACACGAACAGTACACAGCCAACGCGTTTCGTTCCATGCGGGAACTTCGTCAGGGCTATTTGAAAGGCAAGTAAAATATTCGAAAAAAGGTTTATGTAGTCCTTTAGAGCTCGTTTCGTCTCAGGAAAGAAAGGGCCATAGGAAGAATATTATATTCCTTGCGTTTTATTAGTTGTATATAAGTATATATACAAGAAAGACCCTCATGTAGTCCCGATGGTGGTACACATGAAAGGTGACGAGATGGACAGAGGATGATAGGTATTATCCTTCACGGGTAGCATCCGATCTCAGCATGGTAGCTTTTAAGTTCAGCACTGAGGGCACATTTGGTGTCCCTGTGCATAGTCCAGCTCAAACCAGTTGCAGGGGCTACCAGTCCCTGCTCTGGAGCGAAACTGGACAAAGGAAATGGGTGTAGCCACCCCTCTTTCCTGACCCTCCCATAGGTGGGTCCCTAGAGTTTGTCCCACTCCTTCCTTGGGTATAAGAAAGGAACCCCTGGCTACAGGACTTTAGATTACACCTGGACGAAACTCTGATACTGAATCCTGGAACTTCTACGATCTACATTGAGCTTGATGAGTGAAGAATCCGACTGGTTTGCATTTCCGAAGCTCCCACCAGACTCTGAAGAATTTTGCAACACAGGAGGTGGGTTTCTGTGGTCTTAGAGGTCGATCAGTGCCCACAGCAAGTCTGAGGCCTGTATCCCTTGTGGAGACTGTGCAAACCGAACCCCTGGACACCACGTCACTTTGCAGAACCATCAACTTATCCAACGACTTCTGCAGCGGAGCTTTGGATTACTTATAGCCCTGACCCCGAGCAGCATTTGCACCAAAGATTGCCCACCTACACTCCACGAGTGTTCCGTGAGCTGGCCCTTTGTATTTTCTCTTGAGGTCCCTTCACGATTTCTAGTCCGTCGACTGGTGGGTCCCTGTGAATGCAACTTTACTTCTAATTAGGCTTACCTGGTTGCTCCAGACATGCCCTCACTCTCCATTGCTTGGGGAGTCCCCAGGACCTTGCTCTTCCGCACCGAAGCATCTTTTCTCTTCCTGTGTGGGTTGCTGTTGCCAAGGCTTGTTGTGTTCAATCCGAGCACCGACACCACAGCACTCGACATCCTTTGTGGGACAGCTCAAATCCAGCTTCTGGTTGTCGTTGACACCTCCTGGTCCTCTTGGCTGCAGAGTCCAGCTTTGCCTCTTCGCACCTGAATCACCCGACATCGGTGGGCTTTCGTCTACCGTGCCCCTGGTCACTGGCAAGTGATCCAGACTCTGTCCCCTCTGCTTTCAGGTTCTTCTGATCTTCGATCCAGGCTTGGATCACACCGGACACTTTTCTCCTTCCCGGCAGCAGCACTTTGCAGCAGACCGCCATTGAAATCAACGACGATTCCCGACACCATTTGACACCTATGCACCCGGCTTCCCTGGGTGAGGTAACACGAGTACTCCGGTGCTCCCGTGGGTGCTGGCCCTAGAGCCCCCTAGGTCTAAAGGGGTTTGCTCAAAGTCCTCTCCCAAGTGTCCTTAACTTCTAAAATTCCAACCGCGACTTTCCCAAAGAATAGTACGGGGCTCGCGCCTGTGTTCTCACACTGCACGCGTCCCCCGTGGGTCTCCTGTGTCACTACAATGGGTGGTTCCTTGGGGTTCCAGCGATTCTACGTGCTTTAGGCACTGTGTCTAGTCAAGTCGTGGTTCTTATACCACTTTCTTAATATATGGTTTGGTCCGCCTCTAGGGCCCATTGTATATTGTGCTATTTACTGTCGTTTTAGAACTGTATCATTGTGTATCATGGACTCTAATCTCATAAAGAGATTAGTAGTGAGTGTTTAGAAATAAATACATATATTTTATATATAACCTTGTGTAGATCTCCTTTCATTTAGTAATTCAAGAGGTTATAATCTGGTAAACCAGGCTGCTTTTCACTCCTTCAAGACTTAGCCTGAAGGCTGCTCGCCATAGCTACCACTAGGATAGCTTTCAATAAAGGTCATCTTTAAACCTATCATCAATAAGGGTTGTTTGTACTGGTACAAGGTGCCCACTATAACTAGTGGACAGCATATACCAGGCCAACTTCTCACAGTCTGCATGGTACATGTTCTTTGCAGCAGGCACATAAACCTTCTGAGGTACCTTGCCATGAATCAAAACTTCCACTAGACAAAATGATCTCTCTCTAGGAAGAACATTAAACACCAGAGTCATCATGAAATTTTTATTGTTGCCGAAAATTGCTGGAGGCCAGGAAGGAGACAGCAAGCGCTTCTAAATCCTTAATATACTTGCAAACATAATGGCTCCACCCGAAGTCAGCACCCGGTGCAGTCACACCGGTTGCACTGCCCCAGAGCTGGCCTTTCTCAAGTGTCCTGTGACCTCAGTGACAGAGTCACTGTCGCTCTAGGGTGTGCTGCTTCATAGGCCTGTCTGCAAGACTGGAGGTGAACTTCAGTATGGATTGTGGTGGACAAGCCTTGAAGGTAAACCCACACTTGCCACTGCTAGGGTCCACCTGCTGGTGCTAAGACACCAGGGCTTCTAAGGTCTTGTGAAGCCTTCTAAGGTCTAGCATGGGATTGTGCTCTCTCAGGAGAGTGGTCTGGTCGACTGGTTATTAAGGCTGAACCTGGTTCCCCAGTTCCAAATTCAGTAGCTCTGGCCATAGTGCCACATCCTCTCCCCCACTGAACACCATACTGCCCCACTGTGAAAAACTCACACTGCCTTCAACTACAACCCAATTGCTGCCGGCTACAAACACCTGGATTCGGCTCAATTTAAATGACGCACTAGACAAGAGCAATATGTGGCCTACAAAAAAAATTAACAACATCCTAGAAAAAGCAACCCCTCATAGGGAATGTAAAATTTAGCAAACCATGTGAAATGTAAGCAGGAACAACATGGTTACCTTAAAGCGTTTACACTCACTATTCAGAAATCAGTGAGTGCGTTTGCCTGAAAAATTAAGGACATGACTACAGGGCCCTGAATGGACCCATTTCAATGTCCATTGCTTATATCCTTACAAAACGTAAGCAGTATGGTAAAAAGACCACATCCCTGGACGCAGAGCCGCAGTACACATTTTGTTTTCCAATCCACACATTGCAGTACCTCCAGGATTGGTTCACTAGTTGCAAGCCCAGGAAAAACAAAGACAAGAAAACAAAAATAGCGCTTCACTGCCAAACTGTAAAAGTGGCGCTAATGTGTTTCGGTGTGAATAAAATCAATCTGGTCAGTTTGCTACCACTCTGTCTTACTTTATTTATTTATTTTTCCTATTTTTAACCTTTTATTCCAGATGCTGCACTTTGGAATTAAAATACGACATTTCCAGCAAAAATGTTTTTCTTTTTTGGATCCATTTCACAGGGGAGTAAATAAAAGAAAGGAGAGAAAAGAGAGTGAGAACCCCGTCTTTAAGTCTCGGTTTTCAGTAAGAGAAGAACTGCTAGACAGAAAGAGAGGGAAGAAGGTAAGAGTGGGGGGGGGGGCAGCTGAAGCGACAGAGCAGAAGTGGACCCTGTATTTTTCTTCTCCTCTCCTGTTACTTCTCTGCCGCTCGTCCTCGAACGCCAGGAACGCCGAGCTTTATTTATGGGCGATAATGATTTCTTGCGTCCTGGGACGCATTTTCAAAATAAAAAAGTAGGGGAACGGAATCCCTGGAATTGAAGAAGTAGGGGCACGCTGTGCCCTGCCGTTCCCCCCCACTTCGACCACTGCTCAAACCTCATACACGAGACCCCACGTGTTCCAAACGGTGGCAGGAGCGGGTGGGGGCAAAGGTCAGCTCTAGAGTTGAGGGGGCATTTTCAGTGGTTCATTTGTAATATAATAAATCCCACAATACCAAATAAATATGTTGATCGGAAAAAAAAGATCATCCTGGAAATAGCTAACAGTCTACTGGAGTGCACGATTCAGTAAAGTTAAGGACATGACAACAGGGCCCGACAGACACGCCCCTGAAAGCTGTGCACCTCAGACCTTTTTAAACCACCATAGGGCACAAGTCCTTAAAAAAGAAGTGGGAGAACTAACCAGGTTAGGCAGTATGCAAGTGACATCATGGCGTGTGACATCACAGCAGATGACATTGGACATGGCATCACAGGCAGTGACATCACAGGAAGTGGCATCACAACCCATAACCTCACAGGAAGTGCAATAAGATCATGAGACTTCACACATGTTTGACAGGTCTATCATGAGTACATTTAAGGGTATTACAACAATTAAAAAATGAGATTTTATAAAATTATTTTGTTTAAACTCTGCCACAAAGAAATTTGGAACAATTAGAAATGTAGCAGCAAATCTGCTCTGCTCAACTGGTTGCCATGTCTGCATTTTAAAATATTTTGTGGGTTAAGGCACCTGCTGCAGAGAACTTTGTGTGACCAGTAAATCTAGGGGAATAATAATAATGGGAACATAACGCTGCGATTAACACATTTGCTTCAGAGATCTGTGTTTTGTATAGTTCCAGTTTTGACTAAAGGTAGCATAGAGGGTTAACGTGTCTCCTGCTAAGCATATCATGTAACACGCAGATGACAGATTTTTAGGTCTCACCTGAGCAGCGCGCATGCGCTGCACTTCAAGGCGTATTGTAAGGGGGTTCATAAAGCTGACCACACGCTCATGCATGTGTAGCCTATTCCTTACAGTTACCCGCACAGGCGCCATATGTTTTGAATTATCATGCCCAGATGCGGGCGCGTTAATTCAAAACATATGGCCTGGTGCTTGCTCTCGCGCACACGGGCTTGTGTTAATTAGCAGCGGGGAGCGCGCAGGCTGCCATCTGTTCCGGATCAGGTTTCAGCTGTTCACATTTGCGTTTTGGGGGCGCACCACTCATTTAGTTACAGTACTTGCTTTTTATTTATTTTTTGCCATCAACCGATCCATTAGCATTCTCGTGTTTTCTTTGGGGATGTCTTCCTTTCTCCATTACTAGCGCAGACTCCAGCAGTTTTATCACACTCCCTGGTTGTCCTTCTCACTCCCTCTTTCTTCCGTGCCGCCTCCCTCTCTGTGTCTGCCTCCCACTCTCAGATGGCGCCTCTACAGCACCTCCCAGGACTCATGGACAAGGCACACCTCCCATTGGCTGCCACCTGGTGTGGACTGCACTACAAGTTCCGTGATGCCCCTCTCCGCCTCGCCCCCCTGTCACCTCCTCTGCCCCGTGCAGTCTGTGCCCAGGCTTGGATCGATGGAATCCTGCTGGGCTTTGCTGCTCACTCCGTTCCTCCTGCTACTCCTCGCCGCGCCCTATATCAGGTCAGTGCTGCTGCTTTTAAGCTCAGTCTGTTTCTGAGCCTGTCCAGTGACACGCACTGTACACACTGAGTGCAGAGCGCTTCATTCATTCACTGTGCATGCTCTCAGCCGTCACCGCTGAGAAGGGTACACAGCCTGCACAGGGGCCATTGCGTGCATCTGTTGGCACAAAGACCGCTTCTTCGATGCGTCTGCACACCGGGAGCACGAAACAGGAAGCAATGCATGCATAACTCACCACTGTAGATCGAGTGCACCGCCCTGCAGAGCACCGTACCTTGCCATGCAAGGGACGTGAAGCACTACAAGCATAACACTCCCCAATAGATAGAATGAACTACACAGCAGAACACCACACCTTGCAATGCATGGGACAAGAAACACTACATGCATAACCCAGCACAACTGATACAGAGTGCACCGCCCTGCAAAAGGGGCACAGTATGCAAACACTACGTGGAGCAAGGCACCTATCACCCGCGTAAGGACCAGAGAACACGCTGCACGCTTGAACAGCGCGTGCACCGCACTGCAAAAAATGCACTGCCTGCAACATCCTGCACAGTGAAAACAACCTATCCCTCTACATAGGGCGTACTTTGTACAGGGGGCGCACTATACATTGTGCTACAATACTGACCATGCTATCCTTCATCTTGGCCCAACTCTCAATTGGACACATTTAGTCAAGAGGCGTGGCACAATCTGAATTCACGAGTTGTTGTTGTTTGTTCATTTTACAGAAAATATACCTTAAGGTGGAAGGGACTTTTTAAAGTTTGTTATTTTAGAATCACCCTCTTACCTTTTTAACTCGATTCCATCTTGCCGAAGACCAGCCAAGAGCGCTTCACTTGTAAGTAAAACATTCATCCACTTGTCCATTTATTTATTCATTTATTTATTCCGGGGCTCCACTGAGTTCACTTCTTGACATTTTGCAAATGTCATTTTGCACCATGCGTGCGTTAGAAATAAAAGGCACACGCATTTTAATCTGCACACTTAACAACATTCGCTTGCTATGTTGTGTGTGTGTGTGCAACACGAGGGGGGCTTGGTGAAAATGTTTGCTTTTACTGGAAATTGTCATGCGGTATTACCATTCTTTTTCAAAACACAATGTGAGTGATTGGGTCACGCCAGTCCACTTTCATCTTCACAAATTAAATTACATGTGGAACTAAAACCACTCTATAGTGTGTGCGTCACTCGCCAGCATATTCGTGTTTCATACTTGTAGACTAGTGTTGTTAGCAAAGGCTGCGTCACCGAAGCTTTTAAACGGTATTTTGCAATCTTCCTGCTAAAGCTCCCTGACAGTCGTGCAAGGTGAAGATTTACTGCTCTCCTCCGAAATGCTGTATTCCCAGAGACAAAGGGTAGGGGTGGGGCACATTATCCCAGCGTTGTAGTGGCATGAAAGGCAATTGTTTTAATTTATTTGTTTTTGTTTGGTTTTTTTAAATGATGTGCAGTGTGTTGTTTGTCTGCTTCTAAGTTAACTATTGAGTAACCTGATCTGGTCGCCTTAAAGATCCCGATGGCTCAACAGTTCTATGTATGTTTGTAAGTTCTAAACTGCCCCAACTTGTAAATATGGACTACTTTTTAGCAATCTAATGCACTAAATGGGCCACTTAAGCTCGTAAACACACTACCAAGCATCAACACATCAGAAGTTTTAAATATGAAATTATGAAAACACTTTATTTTAAAGAATTATTTAAACACGTACAAAAACAATGATTCAAAAAATGTGTTCAAAGTTTAAAAAATATCCTATTGGTTATATATAAGGTAACTAAAATGCTTAAAATACATTTTTATTATAACTTTTCAACATGTTGCACAGCACCCACGCTGCTCTACAACATAGCTTAAAGACAATGACAAAGCCAATAGCTCTGCCTAAACACTTACAAGACCCCAAAGGCGAGACCTATTGGCTATGCCAATGCTTGTTATTTTATGTTGCTAGGTAAGTGGGTTACTGCTTTTACCAGAGAGATCCTTTTGTTACTTGCAGCTCATACATTATAATCCTTCTAATACAGCACAGTGAGCTATGAAGGAAAAGTGACTCCTACACCTTTTAACCCTCACTGTCTGTAACACATCCTGTACATTGACTTACAGACGGATATGATATGGGTTGTTATATTCCCTGGTTAGGCCCATGTAGCAAAGCAACTTCTTTCTTACATTATCCTCACGAATAACATTTCCAAGCTATGACCTTTGGCATACATTTGCGTGCACCACAATGCTGGATTAGTATCTGAAGCAAAACTTGTTTACACATCTTGCGTCGCACATTATCACAACACCCTGAACATCGTGTACAAGGTCTCATTTCTTACTACGCACAAATGTTATCACTATCTTCATCCATGGGGCGACAGGGCTGTCTACATATCCACAACATCACTAATGTAAGTGCACATCGTCCGCGTCCCGACCGCTTCCAGCGCCAGGGATGCTGCCCGTGCCCTTCGCTGTTTGGGGGGTTCGTTGACATACAGTCGCCATGATCTATTGGCACTTAGACCCAATTCTTGCAATCCCAACTTGAATTGGGATGTGAGTTGCCGCCATCCTTTATTGTGTACCACATGCCAATTTTGTCTAAGCCATGCTCCTAGAGGGCTACATCCCCGCCTCAGGGGGGTGGTTAGATCTAACGCTCGTCCACTTATCAAAGCTGGCCTGATTAACAGTCGGTCGTTGGTAAAACACTACCAGGATATCTTTGATCTTATCCTAGACCAACATTTCGATCTTCTGTTTATCACGGAGACCTGGATGAATGATTCTTCCAATCCTATTGTTCAGATGGCGATTCCAACAGGCTACTCTATCTGCCGAGCTGACCGCTTGTGTGGCAGGGGGGTTGGTGTGGCCATTATTTACGGAAATGTCTGGGAGGTGACTTTGGGTAACAATCCCTCGCTAGACCAGAGTGAACTCCTTGACTTCACTATTGAGTTATCGGCCCATTCTACGCTGGCAGGAATCTTAGTTTATAGGCCACCTGGCTACGCTGGTCCTTTTCTCAGTGGTCTTGGTGAGGTGCTTGTTTCCCGCGCACTCCGCTTTTCACAATATCTTTTTTTTGGAGATTTTAATATTCACCTTGACCAACCGGATTTGAGCGATACTCAATCCTTCCTGGATGCAGTTGATCTCGCGCAGCTTACCCAATGGGTTAGTTCTCCTACCCATTGTGGTGGTCATGTTCTGGATCCTGTCTGCTCAAACTTTCCTATCTTTATGGAAAAACCGCTTCCAGTCTCTTGGTCTGATCATTTCCTCTCTTGCTTCGCCTGGTCTGTGAGTGAAGGGGTTGCTGACCAACAGGGCAATTCCCGCCCTCCATCGGCTAAAATTGACCCTACAGCCTTTCGGCTCTGTCTAGATAAATCTAGGGTGATCCTTCCGACTGACTTAAAAGGGGCCCTTGCTTGCTTCTTGGGGTGGATTGGGCGAGCTGTGGATAGTCTTTCTCCCATATCCTGCCGGCGTCGCCATAGAGATTCACCCTCGCAACCTTGGTTTTCCCCTAACTTGAAATTGCTGAAACAACAGTGCAAAAAACTTGAACGCATTTGGCGCTCCGCCTTCTGCCCCACAGCTAAGAAGGCGCTGAGAGATGTCCAGAAGACTTACTATCAGGCCATTCGCCAGGCAAAAAGCCTTTATTTTACGAAGCGGATCGAGGCCGCTAGTAATAACTCCAAGGAAATTTTTTCAATTGTTCAGAGCTTCATGGCCCCTGAAGCTTTGGCCACCAAACTCCCTGTTTCTGCTTCTTGGTGTGAAAAGCTATCTGACTTTTTTGGTGACAAGATTCGGTCTATTCAGGCGACGTTTGCCTGTCATAATGGACCCCTAGCGGTAGGTCCTACTCCGACAGCACTATTTTCTTCCTTTTCTCCGGTGGACCTCTCCGAGTCCCTCAAACTACTGCAATCTTTAAGGTCAGGGTCCCCGTCAGATCCCTGCCCGGCCAGGCTTTTGGCATCTATTGCCGAGACAGTCATTTCTGAGGTAAATTCACTTGTTAATTTGTCTCTTACGGAGTCTGTTGTTCCATTGGAATGGAAACAAGCCAAAATCATCCCGTTGCTAAAAAAACCCTCCCTTGATACCGGCAACCCCGCTAACTATCGTCCAATTTCTCTTCTTCCTTGTCTGGCAAAGATTTGTGAAAAGGTAGTCAACAGACAGCTGACTGCTTTTGTTGAGAAATCGAGGATTCTTCATCCAGCTCAATCGGGCTTCAGAGCCTCCCATAGCACTGAGTCAGCCCTGGTTGAGGTTTCGGAAGCTATCCGCGAGTGTCTGGATTCGGGGGGAAGTGCAGCCCTTATCCTTTTGGATTTGTCGGCTGCATTCGACACTGTACCACATACGATGTTGTTGTCTCGGCTAGCTGATATCGGTGTTATAGGTCAGGCCTGGAAATGGTTGAAGTCTTTTCTCTCTCTGCGGTCTCAACAGGTTTGGCTTCCGCCTTTTGCGTCCTCTCCTCAGCCTGTGACTACCGGTGTACCTCAGGGTTCCTCGTTGAGCCCTCTACTTTTTAATATTTACGTTACACCCCTTGTTCAACTGGCGGAGGAATGTGGGGCAAAAGTTGTGGCATACGCCGATGACACTCAGCTCCTGTTCACATGGGGTAATTCCGATTTTTCTACTACCAGTACAGGGCTGTTTGTCTGCAGTTTTTGAGTGGCTATCTGGCGCGCAATTAAAATGCAATGAGGAGAAGACGGAAATTTTACTTTATGGTAAATTTCCTCCCCATTTTAGAGACTCTCTCTGGCCCTCAGCCTATCCCTCTCCTTCTTGCACTGGCCTTCCAGTTAAAAATTTGGGGGTCTGGTTTGACGAGCAGCTGTCCTTTCAGACTCAGATTAAAAAACTTACAGGCTGCCAAGCCATGCCTTCACTTTGCCACTGGATTCAAGCAAGCCTGGCTGAAGACGGCTGAAATGCCAGAAACCGGTCCTAGGAAGCTTGTTTCCGGTCCAGGGAAGGCATGGCTTGGCAGTTCGGGCTGGACTGTTCCCATGAGGCACAGGGTCAGACTGATTTGCATATGGCCATGTCTGAACTGGGGTGGCAGAGTGGGCTAAAGAAAGGTGATGGATCAAACCCAGATCTGTTGACTGGGTGTGAGTGTTTGATTGGTTCTGATGCTCCGTCCATCACCACCCCCTTTTGTACCGCTTTGTTCGCCATAAGTTGGCAGGGTATGCTCAGACGTGAGTCCCTTGCTCACTTTGCCACTGGATTCAAGCAAGCCTGGCTGAAGACGGCTGAAATGCCAGAAACCGGTCCTAGGAAGCTTGTTTCCGGTCCAGGGAAGGCATGGCTTGGCAGTTCGGGCTGGACTGTTCCCATGAGGCACAGGGTCAGACTGATTTGCATATGGCCATGTCTGAACTGGGGTGGCAGAGTGGGCTAAAGAAAGGTGATGGATCAAACCCAGATCTGTTGACTGGGTGTGAGTGTTTGATTGGTTCTGATGCTCCGTCCATCACCACCCCCTTTTGTACCGCTTTGTTCGCCATAAGTTGGCAGGGTATGCTCAGACGTGAGTCCCTTGCTCACTTTGCCACTGGATTCAAGCAAGCCTGGCTGAAGACGGCTGAAATGCCAGAAACCGGTCCTAGGAAGCTTGTTTCCGGTCCAGGGAAGGCATGGCTTGGCAGTTCGGGCTGGACTGTTCCCATGAGGCACAGGGTCAGACTGATTTGCATATGGCCATGTCTGAACTGGGGTGGCAGAGTGGGCTAAAGAAAGGTGATGGATCAAACCCAGATCTGTTGACTGGGTGTGAGTGTTTGATTGGTTCTGATGCTCCGTCCATCACCACCCCCTTTTGTACCGCTTTGTTCGCCATAAGTTGGCAGGGTATGCTCAGACGTGAGTCCCTTGCTCACTTTGCCACTGGATTCAAGCAAGCCTGGCTGAAGACGGCTGAAATGCCAGAAACCGGTCCTAGGAAGCTTGTTTCCGGTCCAGGGAAGGCATGGCTTGGCAGTTCGGGCTGGACTGTTCCCATGAGGCACAGGGTCAGACTGATTTGCATATGGCCATGTCTGAACTGGGGTGGCAGAGTGGGCTAAAGAAAGGTGATGGATCAAACCCAGATCTGTTGACTGGGTGTGAGTGTTTGATTGGTTCTGATGCTCCGTCCATCACCACCCCCTTTTGTACCGCTTTGTTCGCCATAAGTTGGCAGGGTATGCTCAGACGTGAGTCCCTTGCTCACTTTGCCACTGGATTCAAGCAAGCCTGGCTGAAGACGGCTGAAATGCCAGAAACCGGTCCTAGGAAGCTTGTTTCCGGTCCAGGGAAGGCATGGCTTGGCAGTTCGGGCTGGACTGTTCCCATGAGGCACAGGGTCAGACTGATTTGCATATGGCCATGTCTGAACTGGGGTGGCAGAGTGGGCTAAAGAAAGGTGATGGATCAAACCCAGATCTGTTGACTGGGTGTGAGTGTTTGATTGGTTCTGATGCTCCGTCCATCACCACCCCCTTTTGTACCGCTTTGTTCGCCATAAGTTGGCAGGGTATGCTCAGACGTGAGTCCCTTGCTCACTTTGCCACTGGATTCAAGCAAGCCTGGCTGAAGACGGCTGAAATGCCAGAAACCGGTCCTAGGAAGCTTGTTTCCGGTCCAGGGAAGGCATGGCTTGGCAGTTCGGGCTGGACTGTTCCCATGAGGCACAGGGTCAGACTGATTTGCATATGGCCATGTCTGAACTGGGGTGGCAGAGTGGGCTAAAGAAAGGTGATGGATCAAACCCAGATCTGTTGACTGGGTGTGAGTGTTTGATTGGTTCTGATGCTCCGTCCATCACCACCCCCTTTTGTACCGCTTTGTTCGCCATAAGTTGGCAGGGTATGCTCAGACGTGAGTCCCTTGCTCACTTTGCCACTGGATTCAAGCAAGCCTGGCTGAAGACGGCTGAAATGCCAGAAACCGGTCCTAGGAAGCTTGTTTCCGGTCCAGGGAAGGCATGGCTTGGCAGTTCGGGCTGGACTGTTCCCATGAGGCACAGGGTCAGACTGATTTGCATATGGCCATGTCTGAACTGGGGTGGCAGAGTGGGCTAAAGAAAGGTGATGGATCAAACCCAGATCTGTTGACTGGGTGTGAGTGTTTGATTGGTTCTGATGCTCCGTCCATCACCACCCCCTTTTGTACCGCTTTGTTCGCCATAAGTTGGCAGGGTATGCTCAGACGTGAGTCCCTTGCTCACTTTGCCACTGGATTCAAGCAAGCCTGGCTGAAGACGGCTGAAATGCCAGAAACCGGTCCTAGGAAGCTTGTTTCCGGTCCAGGGAAGGCATGGCTTGGCAGTTCGGGCTGGACTGTTCCCATGAGGCACAGGGTCAGACTGATTTGCATATGGCCATGTCTGAACTGGGGTGGCAGAGTGGGCTAAAGAAAGGTGATGGATCAAACCCAGATCTGTTGACTGGGTGTGAGTGTTTGATTGGTTCTGATGCTCCGTCCATCACCACCCCCTTTTGTACCGCTTTGTTCGCCATAAGTTGGCAGGGTATGCTCAGACGTGAGTCCCTTGCTCACTTTGCCACTGGATTCAAGCAAGCCTGGCTGAAGACGGCTGAAATGCCAGAAACCGGTCCTAGGAAGCTTGTTTCCGGTCCAGGGAAGGCATGGCTTGGCAGTTCGGGCTGGACTGTTCCCATGAGGCACAGGGTCAGACTGATTTGCATATGGCCATGTCTGAACTGGGGTGGAAGAGTGGGCTAAAGAAAGGTGATGGATCAAACCCAGATCTGTTGACTGGGTGTGAGTGTTTGATTGGTTCTGATGCTCCGTCCATCACCACCCCCTTTTGTACCGCTTTGTTCGCCATAAGTTGGCAGGGTATGCTCAGACGTGAGTCCCTTGCTCACTTTGCCACTGGATTCAAGCAAGCCTGGCTGAAGACGGCTGAAATGCCAGAAACCGGTCCTAGGAAGCTTGTTTCCGGTCCAGGGAAGGCATGGCTTGGCAGTTCGGGCTGGACTGTTCCCATGAGGCACAGGGTCAGACTGATTTGCATATGGCCATGTCTGAACTGGGGTGGCAGAGTGGGCTAAAGAAAGGTGATGGATCAAACCCAGATCTGTTGACTGGGTGTGAGTGTTTGATTGGTTCTGATGCTCCGTCCATCACCACCCCCTTTTGTACCGCTTTGTTCGCCATAAGTTGGCAGGGTATGCTCAGACGTGAGTCCCTTGCTCACTTTGCCACTGGATTCAAGCAAGCCTGGCTGAAGACGGCTGAAATGCCAGAAACCGGTCCTAGGAAGCTTGTTTCCGGTCCAGGGAAGGCATGGCTTGGCAGTTCGGGCTGGACTGTTCCCATGAGGCACAGGGTCAGACTGATTTGCATATGGCCATGTCTGAACTGGGGTGGCAGAGTGGGCTAAAGAAAGGTGATGGATCAAACCCAGATCTGTTGACTGGGTGTGAGTGTTTGATTGGTTCTGATGCTCCGTCCATCACCACCCCCTTTTGTACCGCTTTGTTTGCCATAAGTTGGCAGGGTATGCTCAGACGTGAGTCCCTTGCTCACTTTGCCACTGGATTCAAGCAAGCCTGGCTGAAGACGGCTGAAATGCCAGAAACCGGTCCTAGGAAGCTTGTTTCCGGTCCAGGGAAGGCATGGCTTGGCAGTTCGGGCTGGACTGTTCCCATGAGGCACAGGGTCAGACTGATTTGCATATGGCCATGTCTGAACTGGGGTGGCAGAGTGGGCTAAAGAAAGGTGATGGATCAAACCCAGATCTGTTGACTGGGTGTGAGTGTTTGATTGGTTCTGATGCTCCGTCCATCACCACCCCCTTTTGTACCGCGTTCTGCCCTGTAGGTGACAGCGCATACGCTGTGTGCTCCTTCATACTGACGCCATACCTAAATCCAAGTACCCCAAGTGAGCAGCGATATAATGATCTGCATATTTCCATCCACAATGTGATTGAGCAGACAGTTGACTTACTTAAAAGTTGGTTCCGTTGCCTCCACACAACTGGCGGGGCATTGTAGTACAGGCCAGATACCTGCTGCAAAATTGTGGCCACTTATGCCATGTCACACAACATTGCAACTTCTAGAGGCATATCCCTGGAACTCTCTGACAGTGAGCCTGAGGAAGACAATCAGCCAGGACAACCAACATCAGCAGCATGCGGGCCGAGCGCAGCAGAGAAGAGACAGAGATGTGCAGAAATCACACAGCATTATTTTTAAGGTGGGTAATGATGAGACGAGACGCTACATGCTTAACTGTTTTGGATATTTACTTTTTACAAAAATGTGGTAGTGGTAATGCACACATACCAGGTGCAAACCTGCATTGTGGCAGACAAAAATAAACTACATGACATTGCCATGGTACTTGAATGTCAGCCCAGACAACTGGCATGATACTGATTACCTCACCAGATTTTTATTTGCCCTCACACTACTTCTTGAGGCCACGCACTCCCGTGGGCTATTCTGTGTGCTCTGCCACATCCCTTGTGAAGCCTTCGTATGCAGAGGAGCTCCTAGTACTTTGCCTCCTGCATGAGGTCACTGGTGCCAAGAGACTACTTAGGCTGGATGCCTCTTCACTCTCCCTTCCACCCAGCACATTGGTGCCCCCAACTGAAGCATTCTGTAGTTGCTCCACTGCATTGGTGACCTATATGAGTCCACTGGCTACATCCCCACAGCAGTGGGTAATTTCCACCTGCATGCCCATAGCACAACGGGACAGCTGAGCTGCGATTGATGGCCCTAGTGTACCCATCTAAGCGCACCATCAAGTGATGATGCCTTTTACGTTGGGACACATGGTCTTCCTGCATCACCCTGCACAACCCTTTGGATGGCTTGGCTGACATTTGTGAAGTTCACATTTGTGTCCCTCTATCCTTCCACCACTGCAGTAGTGAGCTCCTTCATGCTGCCCCTTATCTCTGCCATGTTTGTGGCCAATGAACCTAGCTGTGCCTGCATTAAACGCATGTTTTTTCATTGCCTTTGCTGTACCTTCAACATTTGTCTCTCCAGCCCACCCCAGACAACAGAAACAACATCTTCAGCAGCTCCCATGTGAGTCCTTCCCTGCGTCTCCAGTTATGGACGTTGCTGCGCTGCATCGGTACTTGGGGTCTTGTTGTGGGGGTATGCCCATCTTGTGATGTCTTAGGGTTAGGTTGGCTCTCCTCTTCTGTTTCAAAGGCAGGTAGTGGTGCCACTGCCGTCCTGCGTCTTGTGGGTGCAGGTATTGGGGTTGCTGGGGCCACTTGTGTCTTCTCTCTTGATTGGGCCTGAGTCTCCAGGGTGTCATGGCCTTCACCTTCGTCAGACTCCTGTGCAGCTGCATCTGTGATGTTAAACAGTGCAAGTTCAGTATTTTTGTTGGACATGTATGTCACATTGTAAAGTTATTAAGTTAAACACAGTGTCTAGATTTTTCACTTGCTTGTTGTACTTTATAGCACAAATGCTGTTTTGATCCCTCCTTGCCTTCCCTATTGGAGTTGCTGTCTGCTAATCCCATAATGTATTTGGGTGTAGCAAGTAAAATGTAGGTGTCGGATTTGCTACACTAAGCCTGATCTAATTTGAAGGCTGATTTTTTAGATTAAGCAATACATTATAATTTGCATGCATTTTACCTTGTGAAGTACTGGCCAGTGCCGAGGTGTCTATCTGGGTGACTCCAACTACAGCTACCGGCTGAAGTGTTGACTCACCCAGGTCCTCCAGGGGTGTATTGGCAGTATGGGTCAATGATCCCCCTCCTGTCTTCTTGGCATCTGCAAGCCTGGCAGCAACCCTTTCCTTAGCACGGCTCCGCAGGTCATACCAGTGCTTGTGCAGGTCTGCTATGGAGCGCCGTGTGACCCCCACAGCATTGATTCTGGATTGGATTCCAAGCCAGATTTTGCATTTCTCCGACTGAGGGACCTGGAGTGACTGCTTTGAAAAGAGTTTGTCATGGCTCTGTACAACTTCCTCAATGAGAACTTCAAGCTCCTTCTCACTGAACTTCAGCTTCCTCTTGCGCTCTGCTGCATTATCACTTGTTCCAGAAGCCATGCTGATATCCTTGCACAGGTTCTGGTCTCCAAAATGTGCTCCCTTCTGCTGTACTCCTGCAGTCTGCCTCCTCCTCTGTCTTTCTAAGTACACAGGTGTCAGCATGTCCTGCATCACTTCCGGGTTGAGATGTCATCATGCTGCATCGAAAATGTGAAATTGCTATTTGCGATTAGGTAATTGCGGATTCGCTTTTTGCGATTCGGTATTTCGCAATCGCCAATAGCAATTGCGATTTTTACCGAATCGCTAAATATTTGCGAATGTTTTGATGCATGGCCATTTGCGATAACCAAATATCGATTCCTTAAAAATCGCTATTTGGTAGTTGCTAAAAGGGACTTTGATGCATGTGCCCTTAGTGTATTATTTCCAGGTTGTATTACCATTGGTGTCTTTTCTTTATATTAAATCTGTGTAGTTTTCTGTTTTTGGTGTTTGGAGATTTCTCCCCTCTGCAATGTGCTTTGTCTAGTTCTTTTTTTAGTTTATTAAGTTTTTGACTGAAGCTAAATATTACTGCTATTGCAAGTTGTATCAGGAAGTATGCAGGCAGTTGATGCATGAAGATGTGATGGGTCGAAGCCTATGTTTGTTTATCTGGCATTGTTTTCTTCTGGAGAGTAATACTTGTTTACAGAACAGCAGCTGCATTCTTAGTCTTGGATACCCATTAGATGTAGTTTTTGGTGCTCGCTGATCTTTTTTCTGTCTGTCACTCAGCGCTGTTCCTAAGTGCAGCTCTTCTGCTCTACCTCCCTGTCTTCCTTTTTAGGTAGAGCCTATGTTGCGTTCTCCGCGGTGTGCGGGGAACGCGTTGTGGGTGAAACGTGTGCGGGCAGCATACACAGGGATAAAAGACTCACACACGCTTCAGATTGCTAGTGGCCAAAAAACCCGGGCTTCCGGCTCCAAGACCCTTTTATTTCCCACTCCACTTCCGGGTCAGCGTTACTATATCGTCAGGCATACACAGGGGTATACAGTGTATCCCCCCCTCTGTGTGGCTCCACAATGGTGTGGTCCACATAACATAACATTCCTCCTTTATCATAAAGGTACAAGTTAAACATCAAAATAAACTGATAACTGGTTGGGCACAGGTCAACTGAAGAGATTAAAAGAAAAGAGAGAGAGAGCGAGAGAGATATAGAGAGAGAGAGAGATAGGGAGAGAGAGAGAGATTAGCCCATTTTTTTTCTTCGAGAGAATGACACATTTAGTCCGTAACAAAACCTCTCAGTCGAGACGACACCGCAGGATTGGCCCGGAGATGGTATCTTCGTCCTCCTCGACGTACACTACCATCTCTGTGGTCTCCGGCCCCGGCTGTCTCTGATGGGAGGTCAGCAGGTGCACCAGGTAAGGATACGTCGGGCCCAGTTTGCCGCCAGTCATCCTCGGCGTGGGTGTCACTGACGGACTCGCCTGGTGGCACTTGACATTGATACTTTTTAAAGTGTGAAATGTTCCTGGTAATTGTCTCATCTCCCCTTTTTGGAGTGACCATTGTCCCCTTTACTGTTTGGATGGTCCATGGATTAAGTTCGAACAGGAGTGAAAACTTTCCTCATGGATGTCGATTTTTCACCAACACCAGGTCGCCTGCCATCAATGACCGACTCTTGGCATGTCGTCGTTTGGACACCTGATTGTTCTTGGTCCGCCGCTTCCGAAGTCGTTCAGAGACTTGATCACGTAGGTCAGATGATGGTGTCACCTGGGGAAAACATCTTCTAGCTGCCGTTGGTTACATATGGACCCAGGGCTGACCATCGTCGTTGAGTGGGGAGTCAGTCTGTATTCTTTTACAAATGTGTATAAAGCGCATTCCATGTTTTGCTCTTGGGCGTCCGCTATTCTCATGACTTTGTTTAGTGTGCGCATAAAGCGCTCGGCTTCCCCATTGGCCTGAGGCCACTGAGGTGTAATTTTCTGGTGTCGAACACCCCTCGATTGGAGGTACTCGGTGAATTCATGGCTGGAGAATGGGGGACCGTTATCAGTGCGTAGCTCCTTGATCAAACGATGGGTGGCCATTATTTTTTCGAGACGAGGTATGGTGTTCCTTGCTGTGATCGAATCTAGCACCTCCACCTCAGGATATTTGGAAAAATCATCGCTGACAACCATCATGTGCCTGCCATCCAGTAGGCTCCCAAAGTCAGCACTCGCTCTGTGCCAAGGGTGAGGGGGTATGTCTTCCGTCACAATTGGGGCAGGTGGTTCAGCTGGACCAACAGCCTGACAGAGGGGGCATGATCGGACGGTCCTCTCCACAACACTGTCCAGATCAGGAAACCATACCTTACTCTGCAGACGTGATTTGGTTTTTACCACTCCCTGGTGAGCAATGTGAGCCAAGTCCACCACCCGCTGTTGCAGAGACCTGGGGATGACCAAACGAGTACCTCTCATTAGACACCCTTCCGGGGATACGGCCAGCTCGGAGCGGACATTGTGGAGAGGCTTGAGCGCCATTTGGGCCTCTTCAGTTCTGCACGTCTTCAAGAAGGGAATGCCATCGTCCCGACCCTATCGCTGAAATTGCCAGCCCACAGCAGTCATCCTGCCTGGTTGCTTCTGTGATGTCGTTCAGCCATATCGGGAGGGGTCGAGAGCGCTCCACCACCAATCTGACGTATTCTTCCATCTCCTGTGCCTCACTTTCCTCTTCTTGTGTTACTGGCCTGGAATGTCTGGATAAAAAATCAGCGGGATGTTGTGTCCCTGGGCGATAGACCACTTTGAACTCGTATTCCTGAAGTTGCAGGATCCATTTCTTGATCTGTGGTGGGGGTTTTGACGAGACGCCCATGAAGAGGGGAATCAACGGCTTGTGGTCTGTATGGACCGTGAAGGGTTGCCCATATAGGTATAAATGGAAATGGCGACACCCCCAATGGATTGCTATCGCCTCTTTTTCGATATGGGAGTATCTCTGCTCCGTGTCGGTCAAAGCTCTGCTAGCGTAAGCTACCGGGACCCACTCCCCGTCCAGTTGCTTCTGAGACAGCACCGCTCCCAGTCCTATGGGACTTGCATCAACAGATAGTTCTGATTCACGGGCTGCATGGTCTCAGCTGAGCGTGCGTGTTTTGTGTCCAGAAACGCTTTTTCCTGCGCGGGACCCCATTCCAATGTGGCAGTGTTCTTTGTGAGTTCCTGCAGTGGTGCCGTTAGACTTGTTAGATTTCGGATGAAGCGGCCACAGTACGTGACCATGCCTAGGAAGCTTCTTACACCAGTCACTGTGGTCGGGGCTGGTGCGGTCTGGATGTCATGAATGTAGGAGAGTAGGGTCTGCAATCCTATGATCACCCAGATTTTTTGCTTTTGCTTCATTGGGTTACGACTTTCCCCGGCTGTGGGCCTGCCGATCAGACCCACAGCCTAGCTGTTCTCTCTCGAAATTAACACACATGTACATTAGGTGCATCCACTAATTGGAACTGGGCCGCCTTGTCAGTCCCTGTCTCAGCATACCACAGGTATCCAGGGCATCGGTGTACCCAGGGCCTACCAGGGGCTGCAGCATGTATTATGCCACCCCTGGAATGGCCGCCCAAATCTGACACAACTGGCTGCACGACAGCTGGGGCCACGTGGTGTACTCACCCGTTGCTGTAGGTGTAGTATTCCTACACCTAACCCTAAAATGGACACATGGATTCCTATCAGTCACTCCTATGGCAGGCCTTATCAATCCTGAAGGCAGAGTGCAGGGAGTCATGTGGGATGGTGCTCTGGCGCGAGCTGAGCCCGTCGACGGCTTGCGGAACCAAGTCCTAATAGCCGTTCCATGGTGACGCGGGCCAACTATTTGCTAACTTTGGCATCGCATCACCTACACATGTCGAGTAAGGTGTCATACGAATTGGAATACGAACCCCTCGCTAGTTCTGGCGACGGGGTTAGCATTCCCCCTTCTAGAGGGGCACGACATGGAAGTAACCCTGAACCCCGGTTAAAGTTGACTCAAGCCTCAGCATCACAAAATGGATGCTGCCACCAGACACAAGTCTGACCTCCTGCTGCTGGGGGACCTTCCAGCGAAGGGAGTTTGGACAAAGGGTTTCCTGTCGAGGGCGGTGTTAGCACCATCCCAGACAGGGTTTGTGTATTCCAGGTAGGCAGGGCTGAAAGGAAGGTGATTGCAAGTGGCACCCCGGTGCTCACTGTGCATAGCCCGGCTCAGACCAGTTTCGGGGGGCCTACCAGCCCCTGAGCTGGCGCGAAGCCGGACAAAGGATAGGGGTGTAACCACCCCCCTCCTGGCTCCACCCATAGGTAGGACCTAGTCACGGGCCAACCCCTTTTTCTTAGAATAAAGGTAGGAGCGAGTCCCCTTCCCAAATTGGATAATCAGAAAATGGGATAATCAGAAAATGGGATAATCAGATAATCGGATAACTCCGAATCACGAACCACTTTCCACGAAAGGAACTCTTGACTATTTCTGAAGACTCTCCCTTGTGGCTAAGGAGTAGCCACCCTGCACCAGCAGGCACCATCTAAGCGCTTGCGGTTTGCTGTAAGTCTCTCCTACGGATCAAGACTGCCCAGCTCGACGAGACCCGAGTCCCTGCCATCTCTGACCTTTTACCTACCTCATCAGCCCAGCTGAGAGTCGTAGGTGTGACGAGACCTGCGGGACCGGCCATCTTCAGAACCTGCACGACGCTTATCTAGCACGCCCACCGAGGGACCCTCGAGTGAGTGCACCTAGGGTTTGAGAAGCCCTAACCCTGAGCAGCTCCAGCATCGAAGTCTGCCTCCCCAGCATCCCCGAGATCTGCGTGGGGGCCCTTCCGCTCCTTGCTGTTCACCGCGTTGTTCGACCACTGGCTGACCGGCTTGTGGCCCTCTTCACGACGCACCACGTTTGTTCATCACTAGTCTGGTTGCTCCAGACTGGCTCTTGCTCCCCTCCAACAGAGGAGTACCACGGACTCTCCTAGTCCATTCCAGACGCCATCTTGACTCCACCACGTGGGCTTGCCACTGCCAAGACCTGCTGTCCCCCTCCTGGGTCCAGCATCATCGACAGCAGACACCTTCGTGGGACAGCTCGCCCTCCATCCTGGTCGCCGCCGCGCCTCCTGGTCTGAGGAACAGCCGAGTCCGACGTCATCCACTCACCTGGTCGAGGTGACTTCAGCCGGTACCCTCCTGGTACCCACACGATCGCTGGCTAGCGGTTGAGAACTGAGTCCCCTCTGCTTTCAGGTTTTCCGTATCACCGATCCAGGCTTGGATCTCGCTGAACATCGACACTGGTCGCCTGCCAGCAACTCTTCTTTCAGGCTCCTGAGACTACAACGAGGACTTCCGACAGCTTGCCGAACCTTCTACAGCCGCAGCCGCTGGGCTAGGTAACCCGAGCATTTTGGTGCTCCATCGCAGGTTCGCTTTACAAGTGTCCAGTTCCTTTTTCGTTTAAGTCCCACTGATCGGATCACTCCGGAATCAGTAACTTTAGACTTTCTAACCTCTCCCCTTCCACTTGCAGTGTAATGGTTTCGTGCCCTCGGGCATTTGTGTAAATTGTGCAACCAGAAGTATTTTCCTAAGAGTTTTGTAGTGTGCTTAGCTCCCTGACTCATAAAGAGCCAGGGTAGTCTTGTTATAAATAAATATCCTTTATTTTCATAACAACTTGTGTGGTGTCCTTTCACTTGGTGTTCAAGGGGTATATGTGATGGTAAACAGCTGGCTTAACACGCCCTCTAGAGTTTAGCCTAAGACTGCTCGTATCCACGCTACTGGGATAGCTGGTCTATAAGGTTGACTTACAACCAATCATCAATAAGGGTCGTTTGGAATGATACACAGTGATCACTAGAATAGTGAGCACTACATATCAGGCCAACTTCTCACATTGGTGAGCAGCGGTTGGGATTTGAGCTTGCTGTTGTTTTACCACACACGTATCCTAAGAATATCGCAGTGAAAGATCACATAAGTACCCAGGCACATATAACTTAACTTAGAATACTCCGAGTTCTACTGAACCGGCTGTTGTAGTGTAACAGGGCTTAGCACACCCTGACTACAACTCTTAGCAAGGGATCAGTAGGTAAACACATAGTGTAGGTAGGTGCATCACTTACACCTCACTAGACAAGCATGTCGGTCCACGGAGAGTCCTCGCAGACTCCCTTAGTGGTCAGTGACCCTCCACAGGTCGTGTCACGATATGCAACTCTTAGCTTCAAGGAGATGAGACAACTGTGTGCCTCCAGGAAGCTAAACCAGGGTTCTAACCCTACCATCGCAATTCTGATAGGTCTCTTAGAGGCGTACGATGCTAGGAGGTCCTCTAACACAGGTCCCCCCAGTGCAGATGGGAACATGCCTCCCTTAGAGGGAACCCTCGGTGACCCCGACCTCGACCTCCACACAGAGGAGGAGGACGAGGACGAGTTATCGGGAGACGAGGCAGACAAAGGTCCAGTGGTAGTCGGCAGGCTTACAAGGACCAACTTAAGCAGGCATGAGAATGGAACTGGGGGAGCCCCGGGCCCACGCTCAAGCAGGCTTAACCTTGGGAACGGACGAGCTAGGTCTCTCTCCAGAGGCTCCGGCAGATCGGTTCATACACATGTCTCTCAGGTATCTTCTCAGAGAGGAATGACGTCCCCTCAGAGAAGGGAGCATGAAGCGAAGATGAGGGAAGTCAATCTGAGGATCGAGCGGGAAGAACTTGCCCTCGCCAAAGAAAGACTTGCCCTGGCCGGAGAGCAGAAATTAAGTGGGTTAGATCCCACTGGTGGCAGCAGTCTCAATAGAGAGAAAGACAGGGGTATAGACACTAGACACCTGAGTAAAATAGTGCCCCCCTTTAAACAAGGGGACGACATCCACAAGTGGATAACTGCCTTGGAGAGGGCCTGCACTGTCCAGTGCGTCCCCCCAAGTCAGTGGGCAGCTATACTGTGGCTTTCCTTTGAGGGTAAAGGAAGGGACAAGCTCCTCACTACAAGAGCTGAGGATGCTAACAACTACCAGGTCCTGAAGAACACACTGATTGATGGGTTCGGCTTAACCACGGAACAGTACCGGGTGCTGTTCCGGGACACCCAGAAAATTCAGTCTCAGGATTGGACTGACTTTGTTGATTGTGCCACTAAGGCTTTGGAAGGCTGGTTACTGGGTAGCAAGGTTACTGATTACACAGGATTGTACAATCTTATCATGCGAGAACAGATTTTAAACAACTGTCAGAACCAATTGTTGCATCAGCACCTTGTCGACTCGGATCTGACCTCTCCCCAAGAATTGGGAAAGAAGGCAGACAGATGGGTCAGAACAAGGGTCAAGCAGAACCAGAATCAGAACCAGGGTGGTCAGAAGAAAGCAGACCAAAAGGGTAACAAGAACGAACAAAATGACCAGAAGTCTTCGACAGGTCCCCAACAAACCAAAGAGGGTGGGGGTCAGGCTTCACAGAAGAAGAAGACTCAAGAAGGCCAGTCAAAAAGGTGGTGCCAATACTGTAAAAGTAAGACTCACTGGTTTAGTGAGTGCACCAAGAAAGGAGGGCAAACTCCTACCACTGCAGCCCCTAAGGCACCTGCACCCCCTAGTACAGTCAGCAGTGGTAGTGCGCCTCCCAAGGCATTAGTTGGGTTAACCTTGGGAACCGAGGGGAGTGACGACTTAGTCGGCACGCTCACTCAGGCCGTCCTTGTCTGTACAGGGGATATGGATATGTCCCCTGATGCCAGTCCCAATACTTTGGGCAAATACAGACAGACACCTTTGATCAATGGAAAAGTGGCTCAGGCCTACAGGGACACTTGTGCCAGTGTCACCATGGTGACGCCTAACTTTGTGGACCCTGGACAGATCATGCTAGGTACCAGTTACCTAGTGACCAATGCCAGCAACGTCACTACCAATCACAGTATGGCAGTTGTTGATTTCTCCTGGGGAGGGGTAAGTGGCCCGAAAAAGGTTGTGGTTAGTTCAGACCTCCCCGTAGAATGTCTGTTGGGCAATGATTTGGAAACGTCACAATGGTCAGAAGTGGAGCAGAGGACTCACATGGAAATGTTAGGCTTGCCAGCACATGTCCTTGCTGTGACCAGGTCACAGGCCAAAAGATGCCCCACTGAACAGGTGCTGGATCCTGGAAGAATGGACCAGACACCTTCCAAGAAAAGGAGCAGTAAGGGTAAGGCTTCGCCTTCCCCCTTGCCCCAGGTCGTGGATCAAGTCTCCGAGGAGGCTGACCTTAAAGAACTGAGGGAAACTGAGCCGCAAGAGCTTGAACCTGGTCAGGTTGAGTTTCTGGGCTCAGGGGGACCCTCCAGGGAAGACCTGGGGAAGGCACAGTTAGACTGCCCCTCACTTGAACCCCTCAGACAGCAGGCTGCTGCTGAGGCTGCAGGGAACGCCACAGGTACCCACAAAGTGTACTGGGACGATGGACTCCTGTACTCTGAGGCAAGAGACCCCAAACCTGGTGCGACCAGGAGGTTGGTCATCCCCTTGTCTCTGAGAGGTTTCCTTCTCACCTTGGCCCACGAGATTCCCCTTGCAGGTCACTTAGGCCAGAATAAGACTTGGGACAGAATTGTTCCACACTTTCACTGGCCCCACATGTCCGAAGATACGAAGGAGTTTTGCCGCTCCTGTGTCACTTGCCAAGCCAGTGGTAAGTCAGGTGGCACGACAAAGGCCCCCCTCATACCACTACCAGTGGTGGGGGTACCCTTTGAACGAGTAGGGATCGACATTGTCGGACCAATGGAACCCCAGACAGCATCAGGGCACAAGTTTATACTGGTGGTGGTGGACCACGCCACCAGGTATCCTGAAGCTATTCCCCTTCAGACCACTACAGCACCTGTGGTGGCACGGGCCCTACTTGGAGTGTTCTCCAGAGTGGGCTTCCCGAAGGAGGTCGTCTCAGACAGAGGTGCAAACTTCATGTCGGGATATCTGACTGCTATGTGGAAGGAATGTGGTGTCAACTACAAATTCACCACACCCTATCACCCACAATGCAATGGGCTTGTTGAGAGATTCAACAGGACCCTAAAAGGGATGATTCACGGACTACCTGAAAAGCTTCGGCGGAGATGGGATGTCCTGATCCCCTGCCTCTTGTTCGCCTACAGAGAGGTCCCGCAGAAGGGGGTTGGCTACAGCCCTTTTGAGCTTCTGTTCGGACATCCTGTGAGGGGACCCCTTTGTTTGGTAAAGGAAGGATGGGAGAGACCTCTCAGAAAGCCGGCATCGAACATTGTGGACTATGTACTCGGTCTCCGCTCGCGGATGGCGGAGTACATGGAAAAGGCGTCTAAAAACCTTGAGGCGAGCCAAGAATTACAGAAAGCTTGGCACGACCAAAAGGCTGTCCTGACTGTGTACCAGCCTGGACAGAAGGTGTGGGTGCTGGAGCCAGTGGCCCCGGCAGCACTCAAAGACAAATGGTCTGGGCCCCACACGATCATTGAGCAAAAGGGAGAGGTCACCTACCTGGTAGACCTGGGAACTCCCCGGAGCCCCCACAGGGTGCTCCATGTAAACAGGCTCAAGGCATATGTCGACAGGGAGGGCATGGGCTTGCTCATGGCCACAGATGAGGGACAGGAGGAGGAGAGTGACCCTCTCCCGGACCTGCTCTCTCAGAACCCTGACGATGGGTCAGTAGATGGTGTTGTCTTTTGTGGCAGCCTCTCTGGACATCAACAAAAGGATTGTAAACAGGTTCTTCAATCCTTTCGACATATGTTCTCTCTGACACCCAGTCAGACCAATTGGTGTACCCATGAGGTCGACACTGGGGACAGTCTACCCGTAAAGAGTAAAATCTATCGGCAACCTGATCACGTCAGAGACTGCATCAAGACGGAGGTGCAGAAAATATTGGAGCTGGGAGTCATTGAACCCTCGGACAGCCCCTGGGCTAGTCCCGTAGTGCTCGTGCCGAAACCTCACACCCAGGGCGGTAAGAAAGAGATGAGGTTTTGCGTGGACTACAGAGGTCTCAATGCAGTCACTAAGACTGACGCCCACCCGATACCAAGAGCAGACGAACTTATCGACCGGTTGGCCTCGGCCAACTACTTAAGTACGTTTGACCTGACAGCTGGGTATTGGCAAATCAGGTTAGCTGAGGAGGCCAAGCCCAAAACAGCATTTTCTACCCCGGGTGGGCATTATCAGTTCGTGGTAATGCCCTTTGGTTTGAAAAATGCACCTGCCACCTTCCAAAGGCTGGTGAATCGAGTTCTCACTGGGTTGGACGACTTCTGTGCGGCGTATCTGGACGATATCGCTGTCTTTAGCTCCACCTGGGAGGATCACCTGGTCCACCTGAGGAAAGTGTTAGAGGCCCTGCAGAAGGCAGGCCTCACTATCAAGGCCACCAAGTGCCAGATAGGGCAGACACAGGTTTTATACCTGGGCCACCTTGTAGGAGGGGGTCAGGTTCAACCGTTGGAGAGCAAAATACAGGCCATCCAGGACTGGGCTCCTCCAACCACCCAGACTCAGGTTCGAGCTTTCTTGGGCCTGACTGGTTATTACCGGAAATTTGTCAGAAATTATGGATCCATTGTGACCCCGCTAAACGACCTGACAAGTAGAAAAATGCCAAAAAAAGTTCAGTGGACAGCAAGCTGTCAGAAGGCATTCGATGACCTAAAGCAGGCCATGTGCACAGCACCTATCCTAAAGAGTCCAGACTACTCCAAACCATTCATTGTCCAAACAGACGCTTCGGAGCTGGGTGTGGGAGCTGTTCTATCGCAACTGAATTTTGATGGTCATGACCAGCCCATAGCTTTTATTAGCAGGAGGCTGACCCCCAGAGAGAAGAATTGGTCAGCTATTGAGAGGGAGGCCTTTGCTGTGGTTTGGGCCCTGAAGAAGTTGAGGCCATACTTGTTTGGCACTCACTTCAAGATTCAGACCGACCATAAGCCCCTCTTGTGGCTAAATCAAATGAAGGGTGAAAACCCCAAACTACTTAGGTGGTCCATTTCCCTACAGGGGATGGACTTCACAGTGGAGCATAGACCTGGCACTGATGGCAATGCAGATGGGCTCTCCAGGTATTTCCACTTAGAGCAAGAAGACTCACCTGGTCAAGGTTAGCTTATTGTCCCAAAGTTTGGGGGGGGGGTCATGTAGGAGAGTAGGGTCTGCAATCCTATGATCACCCAGATTTTTTGCTTTTGCTTCATTGGGTTACGACTTTCCCCGGCTGTGGGCCTGCCGATCAGACCCACAGCCTAGCTGTTCTCTCTCGAAATTAACACACATGTACATTAGGTGCATCCACTAATTGGAACTGGGCCGCCTTGTCAGTCCCTGTCTCAGCATACCACAGGTATCCAGGGCATCGGTGTACCCAGGGCCTACCAGGGGCTGCAGCATGTATTATGCCACCCCTGGAATGGCCGCCCAAATCTGACACAACTGGCTGCACGACAGCTGGGGCCACGTGGTGTGCTCACCCGTTGCTGTAGGTGTAGTATTCCTACACCTAACCCTAAAATGGACACATGGATTCCTATCAGTCACTCCTATGGCAGGCCTTATCAATCCTGAAGGCAGAGTGCAGGGAGTCATGTGGGATGGTGCTCTGGCGCGAGCTGAGCCCGTCGACGGCTTGCGGAACCAAGTCCTAATAGCCGTTCCATGGTGACGCGGGCCAACTATTTGCTAACTTTGGCATCGCATCACCTACACATGTCGAGTAAGGTGTCATACGAATTGGAATACGAACCCCTCGCTAGTTCTGGTGACGGGGTTAGCATTCCCCCCTTCTAGAGGGGCACGACATGGAAGTTACCCTGAACCCCGGTTAAAGTTGACTCAAGCCTCAGCATCACAAAATGGATGCTGCCACCAGACACAAGTCTGACCTCCTGCTGCTGGGGGACCTTCCAGCGAAGGGAGTTTGGACAAAGGGTTTCCTGTCGAGGGCGGTGTTAGCACCATCCCAGACAGGGTTTGTGTATTCCAGGTAGGCAGGGCTGAAAGGAAGGTGATTGCAAGTGGCACCCCGGTGCTTACTGTGCATAGCCCGGCTCAGACCAGTTTCGGGGGGCCTACCAGCCCCTGAGCTGGCGCGAAGCCGGACAAAGGATAGGGGTGTAACCACCCCCCTCCTGGCTCCACCCATAGGTAGGACCTAGTCACGGGCCAACCCCTTTTTCTTAGAATAAAGGTAGGAGCGAGTCCCCTTCCCAAATTGGATAATCAGAAAATGGGATAATCAGAAAATGGGATAATCAGATAATCGGATAACTCCGAATCACGAACCACTTTCCACGAAAGGAACTCTTGACTATTTCTGAAGACTCTCCCTTGTGGCTAAGGAGTAGCCACCCTGCACCAGCAGGCACCATCTAAGCGCTTGCGGTTTGCTGTAAGTCTCTCCTACGGATCAAGACTGCCCAGCTCGACGAGACCCGAGTCCCTGCCATCTCTGACCTTTTACCTACCTCATCAGCCCAGCTGAGAGTCGTAGGTGTGACGAGACCTGCGGGACCGGCCATCTTCAGAACCTGCACGACGCTTATCTAGCACGCCCACCGAGGGACCCTCGAGTGAGTGCACCTAGGGTTTGAGAAGCCCTAACCCTGAGCAGCTCCAGCATCGAAGTCTGCCTCCCCAGCATCCCCGAGATCTGCGTGGGGGCCCTTCCGCTCCTTGCTGTTCACCGCGTTGTTCGACCACTGGCTGACCGGCTTGTGGCCCTCTTCACGACGCACCACGTTTGTTCATCACTAGTCTGGTTGCTCCAGACTGGCTCTTGCTCCCCTCCAACAGAGGAGTACCACGGACTCTCCTAGTCCATTCCAGACGCCATCTTGACTCCACCACGTGGGCTTGCCACTGCCAAGACCTGCTGTCCCCCTCCTGGGTCCAGCATCATCGACAGCAGACACCTTCGTGGGACAGCTCGCCCTCCATCCTGGTCGCCGCCGCGCCTCCTGGTCTGAGGAACAGCCGAGTCCGACGTCATCCACTCACCTGGTCGAGGTGACTTCAGCCGGTACCCTCCTGGTACCCAC
Organism: Triturus cristatus; assembly: GCF_964204655.1. NCBI lineage: Eukaryota > Metazoa > Chordata > Amphibia > Caudata > Salamandridae > Triturus > Triturus cristatus. Next base: position 33,065,001 of record NC_140590.1, on the reverse strand, counting down.
ACGATCGCTGGCTAGCGGTTGAGAACTGAGTCCCCTCTGCTTTCAGGTTTTCCGTATCACCGATCCAGGCTTGGATCTCGCTGAACATCGACACTGGTCGCCTGCCAGCAACTCTTCTTTCAGGCTCCTGAGACTACAACGAGGACTTCCGACAGCTTGCCGAACCTTCTACAGCCGCAGCCGCTGGGCTAGGTAACCCGAGCATTTTGGTGCTCCATCGCAGGTTCGCTTTACAAGTGTCCAGTTCCTTTTTCGTTTAAGTCCCACTGATCGGATCACTCCGGAATCAGTAACTTTAGACTTTCTAACCTCTCCCCTTCCACTTGCAGTGTAATGGTTTCGTGCCCTCGGGCATTTGTGTAAATTGTGCAACCAGAAGTATTTTCCTAAGAGTTTTGTAGTGTGCTTAGCTCCCTGACTCATAAAGAGCCAGGGTAGTCTTGTTATAAATAAATATCCTTTATTTTCATAACAACTTGTGTGGTGTCCTTTCACTTGGTGTTCAAGGGGTATATGTGATGGTAAACAGCTGGCTTAACACGCCCTCTAGAGTTTAGCCTAAGACTGCTCGTATCCACGCTACTGGGATAGCTGGTCTATAAGGTTGACTTACAACCAATCATCAATAAGGGTCGTTTGGAATGATACACAGTGATCACTAGAATAGTGAGCACTACATATCAGGCCAACTTCTCACATTGGTGAGCAGCGGTTGGGATTTGAGCTTGCTGTTGTTTTACCACACACGTATCCTAAGAATATCGCAGTGAAAGATCACATAAGTACCCAGGCACATATAACTTAACTTAGAATACTCCGAGTTCTACTGAACCGGCTGTTGTAGTGTAACAGGGCTTAGCACACCCTGACTACAACTCTTAGCAAGGGATCAGTAGGTAAACACATAGTGTAGGTAGGTGCATCACTTACACCTCACTAGACAAGCATGTCGGTCCACGGAGAGTCCTCGCAGACTCCCTTAGTGGTCAGTGACCCTCCACAGGTCGTGTCACGATATGCAACTCTTAGCTTCAAGGAGATGAGACAACTGTGTGCCTCCAGGAAGCTAAACCAGGGTTCTAACCCTACCATCGCAATTCTGATAGGTCTCTTAGAGGCGTACGATGCTAGGAGGTCCTCTAACACAGGTCCCCCCAGTGCAGATGGGAACATGCCTCCCTTAGAGGGAACCCTCGGTGACCCCGACCTCGACCTCCACACAGAGGAGGAGGACGAGGACGAGTTATCGGGAGACGAGGCAGACAAAGGTCCAGTGGTAGTCGGCAGGCTTACAAGGACCAACTTAAGCAGGCATGAGAATGGAACTGGGGGAGCCCCGGGCCCACGCTCAAGCAGGCTTAACCTTGGGAACGGACGAGCTAGGTCTCTCTCCAGAGGCTCCGGCAGATCGGTTCATACACATGTCTCTCAGGTATCTTCTCAGAGAGGAATGACGTCCCCTCAGAGAAGGGAGCATGAAGCGAAGATGAGGGAAGTCAATCTGAGGATCGAGCGGGAAGAACTTGCCCTCGCCAAAGAAAGACTTGCCCTGGCCGGAGAGCAGAAATTAAGTGGGTTAGATCCCACTGGTGGCAGCAGTCTCAATAGAGAGAAAGACAGGGGTATAGACACTAGACACCTGAGTAAAATAGTGCCCCCCTTTAAACAAGGGGACGACATCCACAAGTGGATAACTGCCTTGGAGAGGGCCTGCACTGTCCAGTGCGTCCCCCCAAGTCAGTGGGCAGCTATACTGTGGCTTTCCTTTGAGGGTAAAGGAAGGGACAAGCTCCTCACTACAAGAGCTGAGGATGCTAACAACTACCAGGTCCTGAAGAACACACTGATTGATGGGTTCGGCTTAACCACGGAACAGTACCGGGTGCTGTTCCGGGACACCCAGAAAATTCAGTCTCAGGATTGGACTGACTTTGTTGATTGTGCCACTAAGGCTTTGGAAGGCTGGTTACTGGGTAGCAAGGTTACTGATTACACAGGATTGTACAATCTTATCATGCGAGAACAGATTTTAAACAACTGTCAGAACCAATTGTTGCATCAGCACCTTGTCGACTCGGATCTGACCTCTCCCCAAGAATTGGGAAAGAAGGCAGACAGATGGGTCAGAACAAGGGTCAAGCAGAACCAGAATCAGAACCAGGGTGGTCAGAAGAAAGCAGACCAAAAGGGTAACAAGAACGAACAAAATGACCAGAAGTCTTCGACAGGTCCCCAACAAACCAAAGAGGGTGGGGGTCAGGCTTCACAGAAGAAGAAGACTCAAGAAGGCCAGTCAAAAAGGTGGTGCCAATACTGTAAAAGTAAGACTCACTGGTTTAGTGAGTGCACCAAGAAAGGAGGGCAAACTCCTACCACTGCAGCCCCTAAGGCACCTGCACCCCCTAGTACAGTCAGCAGTGGTAGTGCGCCTCCCAAGGCATTAGTTGGGTTAACCTTGGGAACCGAGGGGAGTGACGACTTAGTCGGCACGCTCACTCAGGCCGTCCTTGTCTGTACAGGGGATATGGATATGTCCCCTGATGCCAGTCCCAATACTTTGGGCAAATACAGACAGACACCTTTGATCAATGGAAAAGTGGCTCAGGCCTACAGGGACACTTGTGCCAGTGTCACCATGGTGACGCCTAACTTTGTGGACCCTGGACAGATCATGCTAGGTACCAGTTACCTAGTGACCAATGCCAGCAACGTCACTACCAATCACAGTATGGCAGTTGTTGATTTCTCCTGGGGAGGGGTAAGTGGCCCGAAAAAGGTTGTGGTTAGTTCAGACCTCCCCGTAGAATGTCTGTTGGGCAATGATTTGGAAACGTCACAATGGTCAGAAGTGGAGCAGAGGACTCACATGGAAATGTTAGGCTTGCCAGCACATGTCCTTGCTGTGACCAGGTCACAGGCCAAAAGATGCCCCACTGAACAGGTGCTGGATCCTGGAAGAATGGACCAGACACCTTCCAAGAAAAGGAGCAGTAAGGGTAAGGCTTCGCCTTCCCCCTTGCCCCAGGTCGTGGATCAAGTCTCCGAGGAGGCTGACCTTAAAGAACTGAGGGAAACTGAGCCGCAAGAGCTTGAACCTGGTCAGGTTGAGTTTCTGGGCTCAGGGGGACCCTCCAGGGAAGACCTGGGGAAGGCACAGTTAGACTGCCCCTCACTTGAACCCCTCAGACAGCAGGCTGCTGCTGAGGCTGCAGGGAACGCCACAGGTACCCACAAAGTGTACTGGGACGATGGACTCCTGTACTCTGAGGCAAGAGACCCCAAACCTGGTGCGACCAGGAGGTTGGTCATCCCCTTGTCTCTGAGAGGTTTCCTTCTCACCTTGGCCCACGAGATTCCCCTTGCAGGTCACTTAGGCCAGAATAAGACTTGGGACAGAATTGTTCCACACTTTCACTGGCCCCACATGTCCGAAGATACGAAGGAGTTTTGCCGCTCCTGTGTCACTTGCCAAGCCAGTGGTAAGTCAGGTGGCACGACAAAGGCCCCCCTCATACCACTACCAGTGGTGGGGGTACCCTTTGAACGAGTAGGGATCGACATTGTCGGACCAATGGAACCCCAGACAGCATCAGGGCACAAGTTTATACTGGTGGTGGTGGACCACGCCACCAGGTATCCTGAAGCTATTCCCCTTCAGACCACTACAGCACCTGTGGTGGCACGGGCCCTACTTGGAGTGTTCTCCAGAGTGGGCTTCCCGAAGGAGGTCGTCTCAGACAGAGGTGCAAACTTCATGTCGGGATATCTGACTGCTATGTGGAAGGAATGTGGTGTCAACTACAAATTCACCACACCCTATCACCCACAATGCAATGGGCTTGTTGAGAGATTCAACAGGACCCTAAAAGGGATGATTCACGGACTACCTGAAAAGCTTCGGCGGAGATGGGATGTCCTGATCCCCTGCCTCTTGTTCGCCTACAGAGAGGTCCCGCAGAAGGGGGTTGGCTACAGCCCTTTTGAGCTTCTGTTCGGACATCCTGTGAGGGGACCCCTTTGTTTGGTAAAGGAAGGATGGGAGAGACCTCTCAGAAAGCCGGCATCGAACATTGTGGACTATGTACTCGGTCTCCGCTCGCGGATGGCGGAGTACATGGAAAAGGCGTCTAAAAACCTTGAGGCGAGCCAAGAATTACAGAAAGCTTGGCACGACCAAAAGGCTGTCCTGACTGTGTACCAGCCTGGACAGAAGGTGTGGGTGCTGGAGCCAGTGGCCCCGGCAGCACTCAAAGACAAATGGTCTGGGCCCCACACGATCATTGAGCAAAAGGGAGAGGTCACCTACCTGGTAGACCTGGGAACTCCCCGGAGCCCCCACAGGGTGCTCCATGTAAACAGGCTCAAGGCATATGTCGACAGGGAGGGCATGGGCTTGCTCATGGCCACAGATGAGGGACAGGAGGAGGAGAGTGACCCTCTCCCGGACCTGCTCTCTCAGAACCCTGACGATGGGTCAGTAGATGGTGTTGTCTTTTGTGGCAGCCTCTCTGGACATCAACAAAAGGATTGTAAACAGGTTCTTCAATCCTTTCGACATATGTTCTCTCTGACACCCAGTCAGACCAATTGGTGTACCCATGAGGTCGACACTGGGGACAGTCTACCCGTAAAGAGTAAAATCTATCGGCAACCTGATCACGTCAGAGACTGCATCAAGACGGAGGTGCAGAAAATATTGGAGCTGGGAGTCATTGAACCCTCGGACAGCCCCTGGGCTAGTCCCGTAGTGCTCGTGCCGAAACCTCACACCCAGGGCGGTAAGAAAGAGATGAGGTTTTGCGTGGACTACAGAGGTCTCAATGCAGTCACTAAGACTGACGCCCACCCGATACCAAGAGCAGACGAACTTATCGACCGGTTGGCCTCGGCCAACTACTTAAGTACGTTTGACCTGACAGCTGGGTATTGGCAAATCAGGTTAGCTGAGGAGGCCAAGCCCAAAACAGCATTTTCTACCCCGGGTGGGCATTATCAGTTCGTGGTAATGCCCTTTGGTTTGAAAAATGCACCTGCCACCTTCCAAAGGCTGGTGAATCGAGTTCTCACTGGGTTGGACGACTTCTGTGCGGCGTATCTGGACGATATCGCTGTCTTTAGCTCCACCTGGGAGGATCACCTGGTCCACCTGAGGAAAGTGTTAGAGGCCCTGCAGAAGGCAGGCCTCACTATCAAGGCCACCAAGTGCCAGATAGGGCAGACACAGGTTTTATACCTGGGCCACCTTGTAGGAGGGGGTCAGGTTCAACCGTTGGAGAGCAAAATACAGGCCATCCAGGACTGGGCTCCTCCAACCACCCAGACTCAGGTTCGAGCTTTCTTGGGCCTGACTGGTTATTACCGGAAATTTGTCAGAAATTATGGATCCATTGTGACCCCGCTAAACGACCTGACAAGTAGAAAAATGCCAAAAAAAGTTCAGTGGACAGCAAGCTGTCAGAAGGCATTCGATGACCTAAAGCAGGCCATGTGCACAGCACCTATCCTAAAGAGTCCAGACTACTCCAAACCATTCATTGTCCAAACAGACGCTTCGGAGCTGGGTGTGGGAGCTGTTCTATCGCAACTGAATTTTGATGGTCATGACCAGCCCATAGCTTTTATTAGCAGGAGGCTGACCCCCAGAGAGAAGAATTGGTCAGCTATTGAGAGGGAGGCCTTTGCTGTGGTTTGGGCCCTGAAGAAGTTGAGGCCATACTTGTTTGGCACTCACTTCAAGATTCAGACCGACCATAAGCCCCTCTTGTGGCTAAATCAAATGAAGGGTGAAAACCCCAAACTACTTAGGTGGTCCATTTCCCTACAGGGGATGGACTTCACAGTGGAGCATAGACCTGGCACTGATGGCAATGCAGATGGGCTCTCCAGGTATTTCCACTTAGAGCAAGAAGACTCACCTGGTCAAGGTTAGCTTATTGTCCCAAAGTTTGGGGGGGGGGTCATGTAGGAGAGTAGGGTCTGCAATCCTATGATCACCCAGATTTTTTGCTTTTGCTTCATTGGGTTACGACTTTCCCCGGCTGTGGGCCTGCCGATCAGACCCACAGCCTAGCTGTTCTCTCTCGAAATTAACACACATGTACATTAGGTGCATCCACTAATTGGAACTGGGCCGCCTTGTCAGTCCCTGTCTCAGCATACCACAGGTATCCAGGGCATCGGTGTACCCAGGGCCTACCAGGGGCTGCAGCATGTATTATGCCACCCCTGGAATGGCCGCCCAAATCTGACACAACTGGCTGCACGACAGCTGGGGCCACGTGGTGTGCTCACCCGTTGCTGTAGGTGTAGTATTCCTACACCTAACCCTAAAATGGACACATGGATTCCTATCAGTCACTCCTATGGCAGGCCTTATCAATCCTGAAGGCAGAGTGCAGGGAGTCATGTGGGATGGTGCTCTGGCGCGAGCTGAGCCCGTCGACGGCTTGCGGAACCAAGTCCTAATAGCCGTTCCATGGTGACGCGGGCCAACTATTTGCTAACTTTGGCATCGCATCACCTACACATGTCGAGTAAGGTGTCATACGAATTGGAATACGAACCCCTCGCTAGTTCTGGTGACGGGGTTAGCATTCCCCCCTTCTAGAGGGGCACGACATGGAAGTTACCCTGAACCCCGGTTAAAGTTGACTCAAGCCTCAGCATCACAAAATGGATGCTGCCACCAGACACAAGTCTGACCTCCTGCTGCTGGGGGACCTTCCAGCGAAGGGAGTTTGGACAAAGGGTTTCCTGTCGAGGGCGGTGTTAGCACCATCCCAGACAGGGTTTGTGTATTCCAGGTAGGCAGGGCTGAAAGGAAGGTGATTGCAAGTGGCACCCCGGTGCTTACTGTGCATAGCCCGGCTCAGACCAGTTTCGGGGGGCCTACCAGCCCCTGAGCTGGCGCGAAGCCGGACAAAGGATAGGGGTGTAACCACCCCCCTCCTGGCTCCACCCATAGGTAGGACCTAGTCACGGGCCAACCCCTTTTTCTTAGAATAAAGGTAGGAGCGAGTCCCCTTCCCAAATTGGATAATCAGAAAATGGGATAATCAGAAAATGGGATAATCAGATAATTGGATAACTCCGAATCACGAACCACTTTCCACGAAAGGAACTCTTGACTATTTCTGAAGACTCTCCCTTGTGGCTAAGGAGTAGCCACCCTGCACCAGCAGGCACCATCTAAGCGCTTGCGGTTTGCTGTAAGTCTCTCCTACGGATCAAGACTGCCCAGCTCGACGAGACCCGAGTCCCTGCCATCTCTGACCTTTTACCTACCTCATCAGCCCAGCTGAGAGTCGTAGGTGTGACGAGACCTGCGGGACCGGCCATCTTCAGAACCTGCACGACGCTTATCTAGCACGCCCACCGAGGGACCCTCGAGTGAGTGCACCTAGGGTTTGAGAAGCCCTAACCCTGAGCAGCTCCAGCATCGAAGTCTGCCTCCCCAGCATCCCCGAGATCTGCGTGGGGGCCCTTTCGCTCCTTGCTGTTCACCGCGTTGTTCGACCACTGGCTGACCGGCTTGTGGCCCTCTTCACGACGCACCACGTTTGTTCATCACTAGTCTGGTTGCTCCAGACTGGCTCTTGCTCCCCTCCAACAGAGGAGTACCACGGACTCTCCTAGTCCACTCCAGACGCCATCTTGACTCCACCACGTGGGCTTGCCACTGCCAAGATCCGCTGTCCCCCTCCTGGGTCCAGCATCATCGACAGCAGACACCTTCGTGGGACAGCTCGCCCTCCATCCTGGTCGCCGCCGCGCCTCCTGGTCTGAGGAACAGCCGAGTCCGACGTCATCCACTCACCTGGTCGAGGTGACTTCAGCCGGTACCCTCCTGGTACCCACACGATCGCTGGCTAGCGGTTGAGAACTGAGTCCCCTCTGCTTTCAGGTTTTCCGTATCACCGATCCAGGCTTGGATCTCGCTGAACATCGACACTGGTCGCCTGCCAGCAACTCTTCTTTCAGGCTCCTGAGACTACAACGAGGACTTCCGACAGCTTGCCGAACCTTCTACAGCCGCAGCCGCTGGGCTAGGTAACCCGAGCATTTCGGTGCTCCATCGCAGGTTCGCTTTACAAGTGTCCAGTTCCTTTTTCGTTTAAGTCCCACTGATCGGATCACTCCGGAATCAGTAACTTTAGACTTTCTAACCTCTCCCCTTCCACTTGCAGTGTAATGGTTTCGTGCCCTCGGGCATTTGTGTAAATTGTGCAACCAGAAGTATTTTCCTAAGAGTTTTGTAGTGTGCTTAGCTCCCTGACTCATAAAGAGCCAGGGTAGTCTTGTTATAAATAAATATCCTTTATTTTCATAACAACTTGTGTGGTGTCCTTTCACTTGGTGTTCAAGGGGTATATGTGATGGTAAACAGCTGGCTTAACACGCCCTCTAGAGTTTAGCCTAAGACTGCTCGTATCCACGCTACTAGGATAGCTGGTCTATAAGGTTGACTTACAACCAATCATCAATAAGGGTCGTTTGGAATGATACACAGTGATCACTAGAATAGTGAGCACTACATATCAGGCCAACTTCTCACAATGAACCTTCGTGGGATCGGGCGACACACCTTGTTGTGAGAAGTGATATCCGAAGAAAGCTACTTCCGTTTTGAGAAACTCACATTTCTTGCAATGCAGGGTGAGACTGCTGTCTTGTAGCCTCTGGAAGACGCATCGAAGACGGACCATGTGCTCCTCCAAGGTGGGTGCGCGTACCAAGATGTCATCGCTGACATTTATGACCCCTCTGAGACCAGACAGTACTCCACTGATGGTGTCTTGAAAAACTTCTGCCGCACGCGACACCCCAAAACTAAGACGTTTGTAGCGGCGCAGGCCCACATGGGTGGAGAATGTCGTTATGGCTCTTGACTCGGGATCTAACAGGAATTGATTATAACCTGCCCGTAGGTCCATCTTTGAAAACCAGCGTGATCCAATGACTTCCGCAACAATGTCGTCAACCGTGGGTGTTAGATGACGTTCTCTTTTAATGGCATGATTGGGCAGGCGCATGTCCACGCAGATCCTGACCTCGCCTGGTTGTTTTGGCTTTTGAGCGATCACAATGGGAGACACCCATGGGGTGGGACCTTCCACTCGCTCAATGATATCAGCGGCCTCCAGCTTCCTCAGCTCCTCCTCAACTTTTGGCCTTAGGTGGAATTCTACTCTTCGATGCTTAAGGGCAACTGGCTGTATGGACTGATCTACGTGGAACCGTACCATGTGGTCTTTAAGACACCCTATGCCGTCAAACAATGAATGAAACTCCTCCACTAGGACTCTACATCTTCCAAGTGCACAGCAAAAGCGAAGACCACAAGCTGTAGATGTTCTGCTGTACGACACCCTAGGAGCATCCCAGACCCTTCTTGGGTGACGTAGACCTTGGTGCGAAGAGAGCATGATCCATGGGAAATCTTGGCGGTGAAGACCCCTACCACTGTGAGGGGTGTAGTGGAGCCATACGCAAACACTTGTATGGACATTGGCCTCAGGGTTGGTTGTATTGGGATTGACTTTAGCGTGGACTGAGCCATTATGTTTATTGACGCCCCTGTGTCGATGAGTGCCGGAGTTGGATGCCCTGCAATCTTGATGTTGCACTTTGGAACTCTCCGCCTTGGACATCCATTAGGCTGCAGAGCATGGATGACCTGGACCGCCCCTTCTGCATCATCATCGTCCATGTCGTTCTCCTCCACCGCTTGTGGGGAGTCCACGGCGTTGACCTTTCGGCCCTGTTGTCGTTGACGTCCAGCTGAGCGGCACTCTTTTGCTAGGTGATTCAGTCTTCTGCACACCGTGCATCTTTTCCCATGAGCAGGGCATGGCCCTTGATAAGGGTATGACCCTCCACACATGTAGCAGGAACGAGCCGTCGATGATGGTTTGCCACAGTCCATCTTCCTTGTGACCGTTTTTTTTACTGTTTGGCCACCACCGCGTTCACCGGTTCTGTTTTCACTTGTCGTTGAAGGGCCGCCTCCATGTGCGCCGCGCGCACCTTAGACAGTTCCTTGGATTGGCACATTGTGAGGATTTCAGCCATGGAGATTCCAGGCGTTTCAAGTACGTTTTCTCTCAACTTTACGGACGAACACCCCTGGATGAATTGTGTCCTTATTTCGTCATCTGTATCAGGCAAGGTACATGTGCTCGCTAGTTCCTTCAATTGAGCGTAGAATGTATCCACCGACTCCCCCGGCAGTCGACGCGCTTGTTGCAGCAGAAAGCATTCGTAATCCGGCTTAGCCAGAGGTTCGAAGTGCGCAGTTAAAGCAGCTTTGAGCGTGGCATAGGTGTGGGGAGGACCGGCTTCCACCACCGACTTTCCAAGCCTGTGAATCGCAGGACCGCCCAGATGTAGAAGCATGGGACGCTGTCTTTCTGGCTTGAGGCCCACCACGGCAAAGTAGTTCTCCAGATGTTCCAACCACTCCTTCCATTTGGCCACCTGCGCTGACGGCGGACCATCTACCACAAAAGCCTCAACCAGGGGCACTGTCGGCATCCTATCCACTGGCAACTGAAGAATATGGACGCTTCTTGCCCTCCAGAGACCAGACCCCCTTTTAGGCGACCACCAGAACACACCAGGTACAGGGGAGGTGTCGACCGTGACGAGCTGGTGCGACACAGCACTGTGGATATTGGGGAAGAAGAGTCAGTCCAGAGTAACAAGGGCAAAACACCAGCTGATGAGCCACAAAGACCTGCATCACAGGTTACCACTTCACACAGCACCGCAGACACCTTGTAGCCAGAATCCACTGTGCACCCTCAGAGAATTTTTGCCAGCTTGCACATGCCAGGGGAGACTAAAAGTAAGAATCACAACAGCACCTGGCATGTAAGCTGAGGAATGTCCCTTATATTGTGATGTTGCACGGAGAAAACTGCAGGAGGGCCAGGCAGCACTGGACTGGGGAGAGAAGAGTTTGGTTCCAGCAGCAGCCGGGAGTGTATCCACATAGAGAGTGCCACCAGAGGCGCAGTCACAGTATATAACGGGCAGGCGGCGGTGAATGCATCCAGCACGTGCTGATGAGTTCCGCGCACGCGCACCTTTCCCTCACGTGCGCAAAGGCAGAGACTGGCTTGAGAGTATGGCCTCACTCACCCGCGGTAGCAGCAGTGGCAGGCGGAGGCACAGGAGGAGACCGCAGGCTCGGTGGGACTCCGTTCAACACAACCCTCGCTGCGGGGCGGCCGCCGCCAGATGACACAGGTCAGTGCTCCTCTCCAGGGGAGGCGAGGCACCGGCAGAGGTGAGTCGCGGCGGGTCCAAATGTTACAGACACCGTCGTTGCCAGTTGTTGCGTTCTCCGCGGTGAGCGGGGAACGCGTTGTGGGTGAAACGTGTGCGGGCAGCATACACAGGGATAAAAGACTCGCACACACGCTTCAGATTGCTAGTGGCCAAAGACTCGGGCTTCCGGCTCCAAGACCCTTTTATTCCCCACTCCACTTCCGGGTCAGCGTTACTATATCGTCAGGCATACACAGAGGTATACAGTGTATCCCCCCCTCTGTGTGGCTCCACAATGGTGTGGTCCACATAACATAACGGATGTATGTCGTTACAACGCACACTTTTACAACGCATGCACTTACAACGCATTTTTTACAACGCAAAATCCATTACAACGCACTACACTTACAACGCATGACACTACAACGCATTTTTAAAAACTACCTTTACAACGCATACCATTACAACGCATAATATTAAATTGCATTTAAGGTAAGTATTAGATAGTATACGGGTAAAAATTACTATTCTAACTCCAGGGGGTGCAACAGTAGGGTAAGTGTTGGATAGTATAGGGGTAAAAATTACTATTCTAACTCCAGGGGGTGCAACAGTAGGGTAAGTGTTGGATAGTATAGGGGTAAAAATTGCTATTCTAACTCCAGGGGGTGCAACAGTAGAGTAAGTGTTGGATAGTATAGGGGTAAAAATTGCTATTCTAACTTCAGGGGGTGCAACAGTAGGGTAAGTGTTGGATAGTATAGGGGTAAAAATTACTATTCTAACTCCAGGGGGTGCAACAGTAGGGTAAGTGTTGGATAGTATAGGGGTAAAAAATTACTATTCTAACACCAGGGGGTGCAACAGTAGGGTAAGTGTTGGATAGTATAGGGGTAAAAATTACTATTCTAACTCCAGGGGGTGCAACAGTAGGGTAAGTGTTGGATAGTATAGGGGTAAAAATTACTATTCTAACTCCAGGGGGTGCAACAGTAGTGTAAGTGTTGGATAGTATAGGGGTAAAAATTACTATCCTAACTCCAGGGGGTGCAACAGTAGGGTAAGTGTTGGATAGTGTAGTGTAATATTATGCGTTGTAATGGTAGGCGTTGTAATGGAATGCGTTGTAAAGGTAGTTTTTAAAAATGCGTTGTAGTGTCATGCGTTGTAAGTGTAGTGCGTTGTAATGGATTTTGCGTTGTAAAAAATGCGTTGTAAGTGTAGTGCGTTGTAAAAGTTGCGTTGTAAAGGTTGTTCCCCAACATAACAGCCTAGACAGCGCATGTGCTGTCGGGAGGCATGCTATAATCAGTGTATGGTCTTTGGCCACACCCCTCGCTCTTAATAGGTTTCTTGTAGTCCCCATCTTAAAATCTTGCTTTCTATAGTGCCTTAGGAATCTTTGCCTGCCTTTTGGCTCTTTGTTTCTACCCTGGAGACTGATCCTGTTACAAGGATCAGTTCACTTTTGATCATTTAGGTAGTTTTGTCTCGGCTCGCTGCCCGTCCTGCATGTTCTGCTCGTGTCGGCCCCCGTTGCTGCTGCTAATTCACTTAATGTCTTAAGGAGCAGGCAGTGTATGTGGCATGCTTTCATTGCTCAAACTTTATTTATTTGTTTACCATAGGGAGTCGGGGGTTATATTTTATCAGCACGGCGCCTGCTTTAGGGACGCCCCGCTTCACGTCATCAGCGAGGCTATGTGTGTTGATCTTGTTTTTCCTGCTCCCGCCGCTGTATATGGAGAGTGAAGACTGCCTGTGAGAGGGGCGCCCGGAGAGGCTCAGGTACAAGATTAAAGCGGGGAGAGGGTCATCCATCACACGTGTAAGCAAGGCAGCAGCCTTACGCTGTCTGTAAGTGGGGTCTGCACTGTTCTGTGCAGCGGCATTCAAACAGTATGAACTTGGTTAATGTGGGAGGACGCTGTAGCGTTTCTACCGCTCTAGGTTGCATAATTGCACAGCAGCGCTAAAGAAGACACAGGAGCCGGCATTTCATGGTTACACACGCGGCTCCGACTAACGCGTCCAGGTCACGCCCCTTTATTTAAATTAGCTAGCGTCTGACGTCACGCGTCAGCGCTAGCACACCCCGGCAGCGCGGAAGGCTAGAACGCCTCGCGCACGCCGGACACTACACTCCTTCCAACCTTTATAAAACATTAAGCAAAACATAAAACCAGGAAAATCAACGATGAGTCTGTTACCAGTCTGCCAGTCCTTACAGGTTACACCATATAGTCCGCCAGCTGGGATGACGGTGCCGGGTTCTTCCTCAGGTTGTAGCGGGATGGGCCGCCTCTGGAAAGGGCCACATCGGGGGTTCTGCGACTTGGGGTGTTAGGCCCTACCCGGGCTGGGGAGCCGCCAGGCGGGTTACCCCCCGGGGTGGCGGGGATGGACTGGGAACCACCATCCTCACTCCGACCGTCCTCCCTCTCCTGATCTCTGCTCGGCTGGTCGGGGTCCGGCCCCTCTGGCTCAGCCCCGTGACGTGAAGGTGTTCCTTGGTGGACCTTTTTGAAGAATGACACGTCTCGCGTGACCGTTTCAGCACCTCTTTGAGCGGTCACCATCGTGCCTGTCCGGCGGGTGACAACCCACGGTTGTGGTTCAAAAGGGAGTCTGAACTTGCTGCCTGGGTAGCGGTCCTTCACATACACTCGATCCTGCCGTTGTATCGTGGACTCCTTAGCTCCCCTTCGCTGGCTGGCGTGGTCATTCGAGCGCATCCGATTGGCTAGGGTCTTTTCATTTGAGGCTTGGGCCGGAACCCAAGTAGGGTGGTGTGGGATCGTGTCACTTACGATTCTTCCCATGGTGGCTGTTCCTGGCGCTGCCTCGGTTGTGACATGGGGGGTCATCCGGTGTTCCCGCAGGAAACTGTATATCGCTCTCTCCAGTGGAGATCCATCAGCCATGGCGATGCGAATGGTTTTGTTGAGTGTCCTCATAAACCTCTCCACCTCTCCATTGGCTTGGGGCCACCGTGGTGTTACTTTGCGGTGATGGATCCCCCAGCTCTTGAGATACTCCGCGAACTCCTGCCCCTGGAAAGGCGGTCCATTGTCGGTCTTGACCACCCCGAATATGCCATGCGTGGCGATGGTTTTCTCAAATTTTGCTATTACTTCCGTGGCTGTCTGGCTCCCCACAATTTCGACCTCTGGGTATTTGGTGAAGTCATCGATAATGACCAACGCATACCGCCCATCGGGGAGACGTCCGAAGTCGGCACTCACACACTCCCACGGTCTCCGGGGATTATCTTCGGTCGCCACTGGGTGAGGGCGTTCCAGCTGTCCTGCGGCTTGGCACCACGTGCAGGTTCTCACCGTCTGCTCAACCATCGCATCCATGCCTGGGAACCACACTTTGGCGCGGAGCCTGCTCTTCGTCTTTACCATTCCTTGATGTCCCCTGTGGGCGAGGTCCACCGCCTGTTGAGCGAGGCTGGCCGGCATGACGAGCCTCGGGCCCCGCAGAAGACATCCTTGGGCGTCAACGGATAGCTCACTTTTCACTTTCAAGAATGATTCCAGTGTCAGCTTGGCTTGGGGCGTCCTTCTGTTGAGCGAGTCTTGGATTGTCCTCCAATCTCCCGACCAGACAGCATCCGCCGCTGCTCTCACGCATTCATTCCCTTCTGAGGCTTCTATGATCGCGGCCAGGCTCATTGGGAGGGGTCGTGACCGCTCCGTCACATACCGGACATACTCCTCTGTATCCTCGGCCTCCTCCTTCTCTTCTGTTGTGGCTTTCCTCGGGTGCCGTGACAGATAGTCCGCCGGGTTCGTGGCCCCTGGTTTGTACTCCACCCGGAAGTCGTACCCTTGTAGTTGGAGTATCCACTTTTCAATCCGGGGCGGCGGCTTCGAGGACGATCCTTGGAATAGAGGAATGAGTGGCTTGTGATCGGTTGTAACCGTGAAATGATGTCCATACACATACACGTGAAAATGCCGGCATGCCCAGTGGATGGCGATGGCTTCTCGCTCGATTTGCGAGTACCGCTGCTCCGTTTCGGTCAGGGACTGGCTGGCATAGGCAATGGGGGCCCACTCCTCGTTGTTCTGGAGTTGTGTCAGAACCGCTCCCAACCCAAACGGGCTTGCGTCGACCGCCACGTTGGTGGGCTTTGCCGGGTCGAAGTACGAGAGGGTAGTGTCCGCGGACAGGGCCGCCTTCGTTGCTTGGAACGCTTGCTCCTGTTCCGGGCCCCACTGCCACGTGGTGGACGACTTGGTCAGCTCCCTGAGGGGTTTGGTGAGGTTGGAGAGGTCCGGAATGAAGCGGCCGCAGAAGTTGACCATGCCCAGGAAACTCCGGGCCTCCGAGATGTTCGTCGGGGCTGGGGCATCTTGGACATCCTTCACCTTGTCCAGGTCTGGGGCCACCCCTTGGTCCGAGAATGTATACCCGAAGAAACTGATCTTGTTCTGCAGGAACTGACACTTCTCCCGGTGCAGGGTCAAGCCTGACTCCTGAATCCTTTTGAGGACCCCTCTCAACCGCTGGTGGTGTTCCTCTATGGTTGATGCGTACATGAGCAGGTCGTCGCTCACATTAAGCACGCCGGGGAGCCCACTAAGTACTTCTCTGATGGTATTTTGGAATACCTCGGCGGCACTTGAGATGCCGAAGTTCAGGCGCCGATACCGTCTGAGGCCCACATGTGTGGAAAATGTGGTGATGTTCCTCGAGTCCGGATGAAGTGGTAGCTGGTGATAGCCTGACCGTAGGTCCATCTGCGAAAACCACCTGGCCCCGTTCAGCTCTCCCAGGATGTCATTAATGGTGGGCGTCAGGTGTCGCTCTCTCTTGACCGCGGCATTAGGGAGGCGCATGTCCACACAGATGCGGACTTGTCCTGGCTGCTTCGGCTTCCTGGCGATGACGATCGGGGATACCCACGGGGTTGGCCCACTGACCTTTTCGATGATGCCTTGTCTCTCCGGGGCCTCCAGCTCCTCCTCAACCTTTTGCCTCAGGTGGAAAGCGATTTGCCGGTGCCTCAGCGCCACTGGTTGGACCGACGGGTCGATGTGTAAGGATACTTCCTTTCCTTTCAGGCACCCGATGCCGTTAAAAACTTCTCCGAACTCTTCCATGATGGTATCCAGTTCTTCCTCCAGGACTGCCATGGCAAACGAGATCAGTCTCAACTCTTCGGCCGATTGCCCGCTCAGCAGCATCCCGCTGCCCTCTTCCGTGACATAAACGGGGGTGCTGATGCTCCTCTCACTGTGTTGTAGCTCTGTTTTGAAGCACCCGATGAGGGGAATGGGCGTCTTCTGGCCGTACGCGAACACCCGAATCTTTGCCTCTCGCAGCGGGGGTTTGACCCGCAATTGGTGGTAGACATTGGCGGCCATCAACTCGATGGAGGCCCCAGTGTCAATTGTCGCCTTTACCTCTTGTTGTTGGACTAGGATGCGACATTTCGGAAGTCTGCGCTTCTTCTTCTGTGGCTGGTGGATTGCAAATACATAATGGACCGGGTACTCTTCGGTGTCGTCGTCCATGTCTTCGCTGTCTGCCTCTTCCTGCACCGCCTGGGCCGCCTCCTTCTTGGCTCTGGTGGACCGGCACACCGCCGCGAAGTGGCTCATCCACCCACAGGCGCCGCACTTTTTCCCTCTGGCCGGGCAGTCTTGCATGCGGTGGGGTTGGCCGCCACAATACCCACAGTCCTTCTTCTTTGCCTCCGGTTGCCTTCCT
The DNA here is from genome assembly GCF_964204655.1 of Triturus cristatus. Lineage (NCBI taxonomy): Eukaryota > Metazoa > Chordata > Amphibia > Caudata > Salamandridae > Triturus > Triturus cristatus. The sequence continues at coordinate 33,048,003 of NC_140590.1, read as the reverse complement.
TTAGGCAGCACCACGTTCACCGCTTCCGCCACTTGCACTTGCTCCGTCTTCACAGGGCGATGTAGGGCTGCTTCCATATGCGAGGCCCTCGCTTGCGATAGCTCCTTCGACTGTCCGAGAGTAAGGATGTCCGCCAGGGGCTTTCCGTCTTCCAGGAGGACCGTGACACGGAGCTTGGACGAGTAACACCCCTGTATGATCTGCCCTCAGATCTCTTCCTGTTCGTCACGGAACCCACACGTGCTGGCTAACTCCTTCAGCCTGCCATGGAACGCATCCAGGGACTCGTCTGCCTCCTGTTTGGCTTGACGAAAGATGAACCTTTCATAGTCTCTGTTCGCCATGGGCTCGAAATGGGCATTGAGCGCGTTCAGCAGTGTGTGGTACGTTTTCGGCGTGGCTTCATCAATAGTTTTGTAGATGCGGTGGATGTCTTTGCCTCCTAGGTGGAGCAGCAGCGCTCTGCGCCGGTCCCTCGCGATGCCAGCCCCTTCGAAGTAAATTTGTAGACGGTCTGTCCAATCCTTCCAGCGTGGGGCCAGAGACGACGGGACACCGTCAACGGCAAACGGCTCAATGGCGGGAATCGACACCATCTTGGCACGTGCGCAGCGGGCGGTGGAAGCTGGCTTCCTTCTCCTCTGCATCGACGCCAACAGGCGTGCACCCCCTCTAGGCGTTGCACGTCGACTCCCCTCACGCTTCTACACCAACCGGTGGGCGCGCCTACCTCCAGACGTCAGCCGCGGGACTCCTCAGGCACTCATGGGCGTAGGCGATCTCACCCGGCGTAGGCCTGGTCCGGTGGAGGGCGCGGTCATCGTCAGGCACCTCATGGAGCAGGCGTGGCGCCACTTGGGCGAGACATACCCCTCACAGGTTGCGGCATGGGGCACCAGGGCTCACACAGGGACACCACCGATGACTGGAGGGGCCCCAGGGCACTTGCAGTGTCCCTCACCAGGCCTAGCAGCAGGCTCAACCGGGTCACCAGGATGAGGGGACTTCACAACCAGGCTCAGGACGCATGGGTGGCCAAAGCACACACTGTGGGGCACAAAAGCAGCAAAACAGGGCTCAATACACCCCTCGTGGCCAGTGTAGCGTTTCTACCGCTCTAGGTTGCATAATTGCGCAGCAGCGCTAAAGAAGACACAGGAGCCGGTATTTCATGGTTACACACGCGGCTCCGACTAACGCGTCCAGGCCACGCCCCTTTATTTAAATTAGCTAGCGTCTGACGTCACGCGTCAGCGCTAGCACACCCCGGCAGCGCGGAAGGCTAGAACGCCTCGCGCGCGCCGGACACTACAGACGCACAGCGCTTCAAGTCGTCGGCGTGGTCATATGCGTGCATTTATGTTTCTGTTTTCTTCTTTCCTTCACTTCTGCTTTGAAATTGCAACAATGGACATTACAATAAGTGTTTTTAGTGTTCGCTCCTTTACAGAAGATAGGCAGCACTGTATGTATTATACACAGCAAGCTGAATAACAAAGGAGCCATTCAGGATCGCGAACAACAATTGGGATTTTCCAACTTTGAATTACAGAAGGACAATCTTTTCCACCCACAGCTACAGCTTTGGGAACAGTGAGACCAAGTTATTTCCCGAGAATGACATGTTTTTCAGTGACGTGCCCGATTCTTGGGTTAGAACCCAGGTCCAGAGTCGAGAGATCAGTCATTCATAACACAGCAGCTCATCATTGATTCACATTCTGACGTGAGGTGGAAACGATTGCGTTGCATTATCGAGGTCCATAATGGAAAATATTGTCAAAATTTATAGCACGCACTAACGGAGGCCGCATCTATCATCTGGTTTGAAAGAAGTCTTAAATAAATATTGTTAATTTCATCATTTCCAATTATCTGGTGCCTGTGCATGTCCCGACTGATCATTCTTTGTATTGCATCTGATGTGTTTCACCCAGTGGCGGCTGGTAGGAGAGGGTGGCGGAGGCACGGGGCCAGGGGAAAAAAAACGCTTATCTGCAAGCGCCAACACTGCTGCTGCCTCTCCTCCGCCCTCTTGAATGGAAGCACCCAGGCTCCCAGTCTGCCCCAGCCAATCACGACGCTGCCTTACAGCAGCTGTGTGCCTGGTCTGAGCGCCATGGCTCGACGCTCAGAGGGAGACTGGGAGACTGGGTATGTTCTCCCCCAGTATATAGAATACACCATGTGCAGAGCATTTACAGTGCGCATGACGGATTGGCCGGCTCAAGACGGTGGGCCAAACCGTCATGCGCACTTATGGTGCAGCCACCATTCCTCCCTCTGCTGGCATCACGCAACCCAGCCACGCCTCACCATAACATTGACCTTGAAGGCAGACTAAACATAAAATGATAATAATTTTCTGTTATAAGGATTTTATTTTTATTTTGCTCTGTATTTAGAGACGTGGGGCAACTCTTTCTTCTCTCATATATTTCAACTGACTTGTTCTCTTTTCCTCTCTTTGTCTACTCCTGGTTTCCCCCCCTTCCGCCTCCCCCTAACCCCTGCCTCTTGTTTGTCTTGGAGTTCCTGACCCTCTCCCTGACCCTCTCCTCATTTTTAGGTCGAGCCTAGCGTAGGAGCGCATACGCTGCTCACTTTGCGAGCCATGCAGTATTCAATATGGCGTGGAAGCTTTGTGGAAGCTTTGCCCACTCTCCACCCATCTTGTTTCAAATGCAATAGGTCTCACGTTAATGCGAGTCTTATTGCATTGCAAATGCTTTTTTCTACTGTACACAGGACGACATGCACACTCAGGCACCGATTGTTTTTTAAACGCCCCTCCTACCCCTCGTGCTCTCTAGCCCGGGCTGCTGCAACCTTCTGGACACACGGGATTCGTTCAGCAGACCTGCATGCTGGGCTATTGTGCTTTGTTTGCCAACTTAATACCTTTGAAAAGTGGGGGGAGCTCTGTTTGTTTTTTTACATTTCTTCTTGTGCCCCCTGCAGTCGAGCTCTCTTCAACCCATTTGCGAGGAGTAAAAGACTTGGTGGGGGACAGATGAAAGGCCCAATTTGCATCTCACCCCTCTCCCTAGTGATAAACACACTGCAGCTGTACCTTGTCAGAGCTTAACTTATAAAAAGGAGAAATAATATACCTTTCCTTTAAAATGTAATTGAACAAGAAAGTTAGTGATATCGTTTTATGTATGTTTAATTTCTATAGCACTTTCCCAATGCTTGTGAGGCCCAAGGCGTTATCACACTGGAAACAATTTAAGAAGGGGTTTACATTCAATGAAAAGTAAAATATTTATGACATTAGAAAATAAATGTTAGTAAACTTTTTTAGGTCTCGCCTATGCAGCGCACATGCGCTACATAGGAAAGAGACTTTTAGGAATCGGCACAGCTGTGCGGGCAAGAACATGCAGGCTTTCCATTGCTTCCAATAGCAACGCGTGCACGTCTGGTGATTTCCTTGCGGGAGCGAGCTTTTTTGCCATGTGTTCTCAATTGTCGCTCCTGGCTCCGCTCGCTCACGCAAGGAAAATGCTTTCACTTTTGCCAACAGTTTTTTTTTTTACTTGAGGCATGCACGTTTGTTGAAATTAGGTCTAGGACCATTGTTTTTCATACTGACGTGTGATATAGGTGCATCGCAGGGTGATCATGTGAGGGGAGCCGGTATCGTGTGTCACAGGGTGGCACTGTGTGAGTTGGCAAATATGGGCCTGTTTACGGCGTGCTGCAATTGCACATAAAATCATGTGATACTAAAAAAAGAATACAACAGGTTCTGCACTTCAGCACTCTCTTAAGCAGCGTGGAAAAACACCCCTGGAGCTTCTCCGGCATTATGAAATCAATAGTATGATTTGAGGAGCTATTAATACACACACTACATGTGCTAACAAAAAGCGAACATTGTGGCTGCTCTATGCATGGCCCTACGGTAAGTGAAAAGGCAGCTCTGTGTGCTGAAGCTGTGCCTCCAGAGCCACGCACGCCCGCTGCCTAGCAACCAGGCCCCTTCCCGGAATATCTCTTTTGAGGAGAGTAACGACTGACTGGTAGGAGAGATAACGTGATGCACGTAACAACGGTTAAAAGGGGCGAACCGGAAATGACGTGAGAGTGCAGGGTGAAGTGATCTCCGTCAGGCCAGACAGTGCAGCTTTTGCACTCTATGGTATGGGCTACCTGTAACCTGTAAGAATGTCCGCTAACACGCAATCCCCTCTGTTAGTACAAAGGGCCATTGAAGTGACCCATCTAGTCCACTCAAAACAAAAAAGAATGTGCTCCTTTTATTCGTGGTTATTTTCGAGAGGCTATGGGTTTCTTGACTGTGGGGTAGACATTTTAACAGCAAGCCTGGACAAGTGACTCTTGAGGGCTCTGACACAAAAACGGATCCAGATAGATGTGCATGCCCATTGGGGAGGGGATGTGGTCCATCGGCTACACTGCCGACTTTGGTGCTGGAAACCAGGGTTCGAGCCTCGTGGTCGCGTTCACATCCTGTGATTCTGGGCAAATCACTTAATCTCCCCGTGCCTGAATGTGTAATTTAAATACGGTGCTTGTGTAAAGCACTCCAGTACCTTCGGGTCCGGTCCGCGCGATATAAATATGCACCAACAACAACATGCCACCCTTAGACGCTCTGACGTGGACTGCTAACACCCCGTGTCCACGTGTACAGGTCTGGATCCCTCTCTGGTGGGGGCCTTCCATGCAAAGTAGTGCGCTCCTTCCTTTTTCCCAGTCCTATAACCCCATTCTCGACAAGAGGACCTCACTCGACGCGGTGTAGTGGTAACATGCTGTTCATGCTGCAGAGAGGGAAGACACCCCGAGGAATCATCTCCACAGGGATGAGAAGCAATTCATCACATCTAGGCCTTTCCTCATACTCCCTGGATGTACAGACTAGCAGGAGGGATGCACACTGCTAGGTGTAGGCTACATAAAAAATAGAATATTGCGAAGGTAACTAAAAGTTAGGTGCAGGCTACACTAAACAAAATATATTATAAAGAAGTTAACTAACAGATAGGTGCAGGCTACATTCACAAATGTGTAGTATAACAAACATAACTAACAGCTAGCTAAGTGCAGGCTACATTCACAAATGTATATATAACGAACATAACTAACACCTAGGTGTCGGTTACATAAACAAGCATTGTCATAGCCAATAGGTCTCACCTATGGGACCTTGTAAGTAAACAAAAACAAGCATTGGCATTGCCAATAGGTCTCGCTTTTGGGATCTTATAAATGTTTAACCATGCAACAGTTAATGTTGGTGCACCAAGGATATTGTGCTGCATAACTAAATACTTATAAGGTCCCAAAAGCGAGACCTATTGGCTATGGCAATGCTTGTTTATTCTGAGCCTCAAGCAAACATAAAGTCACTGCACATTGGAGCTCGCATGCTGCAAGAAATCTGTGCGCAACTGCACAAACATGCCACAGCGTGACAATTCTTACATGCTTTTAATTACAACTGCAAGTATGTCTGTTTGTATTTACACACTCACCTATGCATGCGGCAGTGTGCCCCCATACTGCACGTTAGAGTAAATCCATGTCCGTGTATGACAGTTCATGGTGAGCTGTTCATGTGAGAATATTGTTCCGGGTTACTATAGGTAAATCCTGGCCTCCGAGTGGCAGTACATTCCTGCCTACATGTGGCAGTACGTGTGTTTGTAGGTGACAGTACATTTGTATTAACACGGGGTTGTAATTTTCTGTGTTTGGAAATCGCTTCCTGTTTGTATACTGAAGTATATTTCCTATAGCTGTAAGTGATTCAGTACTTGGTGTACGTAAGATCTGTGTACTTTTGATGTGATGTCTGTGCTTTATCTTATCACTGCAGCAGAGGGGGTTCGGTGCCTGCTGTATATGAGCGTTGTGTCTCTTTATCACTATAGAAAAGGCGGTTCAGTGTCTCCTGTAGGTGAACTCCGTCTGCCTTATGCGAGCACCATGTCTGCTGTCATCATCACTATATAAGAGGCTGTGCAGTGCCTGCTATAGGTGAGCTCTGTGTCTGGTACATATGTGCTTTCTGTTACAATACCTAAGGTAGTGCTGTGTCTTTTGTAAATGAGCTTGTTGTCTTCGTTTATCCTGTGTCTGCTCCAGGAGTGCACACAAGGGTGTCCATACCCTGCCCCATCACTCTAGTGAATACCGCAACCGAGTCCCTGAGTTTTGTGTTGGTGGCCGCAATTTTTTCTTCTGTTTTTCAACCAGCGAGATAGGTCATGATTCCGCTGTACTGAAATGGGCCATGGGAGAAAAAGATCCCGGTCAATTAAAACAAGCACAAATCACGCCTCGCGCGGCAGCAGGGAGAGAGGAGGGGGCCTGCGCGATTCCCTTGTGGGAGCGAGCAGCAAGGCACGATAATTGCTAACATATTGCGCCAGCTGCTCGCTCTCGCAAGTGAATCACCAGACGTGCGCGCATTGCCATTGGAAGCAATGCAACGCGTGCATGTTTTTGCCGGGAAAGCTGTGCCGATTACTAAAGGACTCTTTCATATGCGGCGCATGCGTGCTGCGTAGGCGAGACCTAAAAACTGAAGTGTAGGACTTCCCGTTTACTGCATCCTAAATACGAAGTAAATGTAAACGTGAAGTCTTATACTTCATTTTTTTTTTTTACTTACAAGATCCCAAAGGTGAGACGTATCGGCTATGCCAATGCTTGTTCTTAGTACCTTTGAAACTATTTCTACGATAAGGCACCAATTAAACAAAATCTTAAATGAAGAGTTGCATTCGGTCACTAGGTTTTATCAATGATTTGAATTAATGGCCAGCCATCCACGTTCATCCGTTCATTCCAGGTAATTGTTACTTTTAGCACAGTTTATTGTGGGTGCACATTAACTAAATACCCTATCTGCGTGCACAAGTGCTTCTATGTCCCTGTGTGTGGTCTTGTATGAGTGAGTGTTGTCTGCAGTGTGCATATCTGCACACCAATTAAATCTCAAGCAAATTAAACGTGTGTGTTAGACGGCGACCTCAGAGGAGCCCGGAAGGGGGGCCTGACTACCCTGAGTCCCACCCGTGTAGTATCGTAGCCGGGCACTGGCGGGAGATTCCCCAGGGGGAGGAATCTCGCAACTAGGATCGTACTTCTGGCACCACACGACACATAGTGACCACACTGGGTATTCTCAGAAAACAAGCTTTATCAAATAGGTATCACTGCAAATATGTACAAGGTGAGCACGGGCTCAAGAGTCTCGGGACGACCGGGAAGGGTTGGAGGGGAGCCTTGCGCTTCCCCCCACTCTTCCCACTGGCCTGGCACGTGGGGCAGGACTTGCAGTGTGCCTCTACCGCTGCTTTCATCTTAGGCCAATAAAAATGGGTCACGAGACGGCTGTAGGTCTTGTCCTGACCCAGGTGGCCGGCGAGGGGGACGTCGTGGGCTAAGCCCAGGAGGAAATCTCGGAAGCGGAGGGGTACCACCAGTACCCGTCCGGATCCCAGCTCCACCGACTTCTGCTCACTATACAGGATGTTATTCTCCCAATAGATTCGGTGCGTTCCGGTCTGGTCACCTGCGGCTTGGCCCTCGGCCTGGCGCCGCAGCCCGACCAGGGAAGGACAAGTGGCTTGCTCCCGGCAAAATTCTTCCCGGGTGGGCCCGCCCTCGTGGCGCCAATGGGCCAACTCGGGTAGTTTCCCCAACTCGGGGACCGGGGCGGGGTCGGATGGTGCGGGTTCGTCGCTGGCGACGGACCCTTCTGATGGGGGAACGGGAGGACCCTCGGCGGGGACGGTACTGGTTTCTTCGACCGGGGTGCTCTCGACTTCTCTCCGGGGAGTGAGTCGGGCTGTCATAGATCGGGTGGTGGCACACACCCACTCGGGGAGTCCCATCATTCCTAGGTGGGCCTTGCGCTCTACGTGCTTCCAGGGAGAACTCTCCAGGTCGTTCCCTAGGAGGCAGTCGACCGGCTGGGAGGTTCTTACGGCCACCTTGAGTTTACCTATCACCCCTCCCCACTCAAATGGCACCAGGGCTACCTGACACATACTTTCCCTATTGTCTGTGGATATTACGGGGCAAAAGACATTGGGGAGGATCTGCTCCTCGGGGACTAGGTGCCTGAGGACACCGGTGATACTGGCCCCGGTGTCCCGCAGGGCCTCTACCTGTGGCCATTGATCTTGACGAGCTGCCCATATTTCTGTGTGTTGGAGGGTAGGAGGCTACCAGGGATCATTTCCCTATCTCCCAGGGATACTAGGGCCATCGCTGCGGGTTCCCACTCCTCGGCTTCCTCAACCTCCTCCCCCAGGGCTACGTTGGCTATCTGTCTCGCAGGGGGGACTTGGGTGGCCATGGGACACTCTGGGTCATTGGCGTAGTGCCCGGGTTTCTGGCAACGGAAGCATGTGACGGTCACCCGGTGTCCCCGTCTCCCAGGGGGCCCGGTCACTGGTGGGGGGGCACCGGGAAAGGTGGAGGTGGTGTCTTCGGGGGGCTAGGCTGGGACTCTCTCGGCCCTCCCTGGTTCCCTCCCCCTCTCTGGCGGGGTGGTCCCTGACTGGTTCGGGGGTACTCTCCTACCATGCCCCGGGAGACCCGGGTGTTGGTCCAGCGGTCGGCCTCCACAGCCAGCTTCCGGGGATCTGTGAGCTTGCTATCCAGCAGATGTTGACGTAGCTCTATAAAGCAGTTCGCAGCCAGATGTTCCCATAACATGAGATCAGTGAGTTCGGCAAGGGTGGTGACTTTGCTGCCCTTGATCCACCCATCGAAGGCCCGACTAAAAAAGTTTACATACTCCACCCAGGTGGTGCCCGGGATCTTCCTGCAGTCCCGGAACCGTTGGCGGTACATTTCTGGGGTGAGGCCGTATCTTGTGACGAGAGCCTCTTTCATGTGGCTGTAGGAGGTCTGCAGGGAGAGGGGTAGGTCGAGCAGGGTGTCCCTTCCTTCGCTCAGAAACCGCCCCCACAACCCCGCCCCCCAGTCCTTCTGCGGGATCCGATGGGAGGTCATGGCGACCTCGTAGGCCCGAAACCATTGCTGAATGTCATCGTTTTTATAATATTCCTTGACCACATCCTTGGGGATGTGGACCTTCTGTTCCACTGGGGGGGCCGTCTCTCGGTTTCCCGAGGGCCTCCCGTCCTCGTTTCGGGCCTTGAGCTCGAGTTCCTTTAAGCTGCGTTCGTGCTCCAGTTGGAGCTTCCTTCCTTCGTGCTCCCGTTGGAGCTTCTTTTCTTCCAGTTCGCCTTGTACGCGCATTTGCTCTACCGCTAGCTTTTTCTCCGCTAACTTCAATTCGCCCTCGATTTTGAGTTTGGCTAACTCGAGTTCATGACTGCGGCTTCTCTCTCTGTCCGCGAGTTCTTCCGGGGATAGGCCCCCGTCTGGTACGATGCCTCGCACCTGATTGCCGCTGCTCTCACTTGGGGGGGGTTCGGCTTCGTCGGGGCGCTCCCCCGTGCCTTCCGGGCGGGAGGCCCCGGTCTCCACCCAAGTTTTCAGTGCTTTCTGCAAGTCTTCCTTAGTGTTGAGGCCAGTGGTAGCGATTTTAAGTTCTTTGCAAAATTGCTTTAGCTCTTTGTGTGTGTATTCTTCTAGATGCTCCACCTGGAACACTCTGTTGGCGTTGGTTTCTGCGGAGCTCATGGCGCTTCCTTCTGCCATCTTTGTTGGTCGTGCGTCCGTTGTTCACTGTACGATCTCTAGGTGATGGGCCCGAATCCCGTCGCTTGCCACCAATGTTAGACGGCGACCTCAGAGGAGCCCGGAAGGGGGGTCCTGACTACCCTGAGTCCCACCCGTGTAGTATCGTAGCCGGGCACTGGCGGGAGATTCCCCAGGGGGAGGAATCTCGCAACTAGGATCGTACTTCTGGCACCACACGACACAGAGTGACCACACTGGGTATTCTCAGAAAACAAGCTTTATCAAATAGGTATCACTGCAAATATGTACAAGGTGAGCACGGGCTCAAGAGTCTCGGGAAGGTAGGGGGTAGCGGGACAGTCTCTGGTAACGGTTCAAAGCAGGGACGTATCCGGCGCACAGCTCACAATCCTCGAGCTGGGGGATACGTGGTCGGAGTCGGGGTCCGGCGGGACCGTGAGAGTCTGGGGGAGCCGCGAGTCACTCAGCGGGCTCAGGTACAGGTTCGGAGGTCTTACGATCTTCAAGGAGCCGCGAGTCACTCAGCAGGCTCAGGCACAGGTTCGGAGGTTTTACGATCTTCAAGGAGCCGCGAGTCACTCAGCAGGCTTCGGCACAAGTTCGGAGGTCTTACGATCTTCAAGGAGCCGCGAGTCACTCAGCAGGCCCAGGCACAAGTTCGGAGGTCTTACGATCTTCAGGAAGCCGCGAGTCACTCAGCAGGCTTAGGTTGGTTCAGTTCCCGGAGCCACGCACACGTCGGCAGGCTCTCGTTGTTCCAGCATCGAATCTACCGGACAGTCTCAGAGCACCCCTTGTTATAGGTCGACCCCTCTTTGATGTCCGGAGTCTGTGCAGGCAGGGGTCTTGTCACCTGGGGGCCGCTTGTCGGGGTTTCCTGCTATTGTCTTTTGATCCTTTCAGGGCCGGGTCGGGAGGAGTCCCAGACACCCAGCAGGCACGGAACCAGCCCGCAGGGAGGCCGGAGGGCCGATCGAAACCCATCGTCCCAGGGGAGTTCAGAGTTGCGATAGAAACTGCTCCTCCCTCTCTCATCCCCTGGAAGCGTGATGTCCTCCAGCCGGAGTGGCGCCTCGAGGCCCGGGTCGCGCTGGGGCCGGGCGGCCATCTTGTTGCATGGAGTGGGCACGCGGGCCCGGGGTGGCCGAAAGGAGAGAGGCCATGGACGGGGATGTCCGGGGTTGGTGCGGGTGTCCTGGTGGGAAGGGTCGGCTGGGCCGTGTGCTTGGGCTGCAGGTACCAGGTTTCGGTGGTGCGGGGGCACGGAGGGCCATTCTACGAGGCCGGGTCCAAAAGTGTGCCTCTGGCCTGGTCCCTTAGCACTATCCATAGCCCTGCCCCATAGCTCCACCCCCTTAGCCCTGTCCGCCCCTCACCCCGCCCCCTAGCCTACATTTCAATTTGGTAAGTACCTGCAGGTGGAACTGTTCTCAAGATCTGATTGATGTGATATACACTCTATCGCACTCTCATTCCCAACTATTGATCCTTGGAGATTTTAATCTTTGGGAGAATGATATTCTTGATACAGATTTTAAAGAACTTTGTCAAGACTGTGAGAATATTAACCTTCAACAGTTAGTGCTATGTCCCACTCATCAGAGAGGCCATGTGCTAGATCTTGTTTTTTCCGTGAAAAGGATGTCGTTGTTAAGGAGATACTTCCTTTAAGCTGGACAGAGCACTTTCTGGTTCTTTTTTTTTAAGGGTAGCTAATCGTCAAAAACAAATCTCTTATGAGACTATCATACGAACTAGTAGAGAACGGTCTAAAATAATAAAATTAGTGGATCTTCCCCGACTCGTTGATAATGATAGTTTTGATATCCATGAATCAGTGGAGAAGAATTATTTGAATGTGTCATCAAATCATTAATTCTTTAGATCAGCTAGCCCCTTTGAGATAAGCCAAAAGTTGTAAAAAGCTGTCTGCTCCTTCTTATAATGAAGAGCTAAGGCTGATGAAGACTAGCTGCAAACAAGCAGAAAGAAAATGGAGGAGGAACTATCTGGAGACAGATAAAGCAGCCTTAAAAAATCTACTACATATTTATAAAGAGACGATAGGCAAAGCTAAGGCTAAATATATTGACGAAATCATCTTACATTCATCTAATAAGTCTCAAACTCTATTTAGCCTAGTCAGAGACATGTCCAACCCGGACTGCGCGAAATCTAAAATTCCAGCATCACAAGAACTGTGCGATGAATTAGCAGTCTTTTTTGATGAAAAAATTAATAAAATCTTAACCGAGCTAAAATCTCCTATGGATGATGATACGCACCGGCTCATCTGTAATACTACTACAAAAATCTGTAGTACAATTTGTAATACAACTGTTAGGGAACATATGATGATTATGGATCAATTCCAGGTTTCCTCACAAGAGGAATTTAATGCTATCACAGCTGGCATCTCCTCAGGCTCCCCCTTGGATCCACTTCCACATAAGTTTTGGAAATTGGTTGTTGCTGAGCACTTTCCGCATCTTTATCAAATTTGTTGTCAATCCCTAATTAATGGTATAGTGCCGGATTGCTGGAAAAAGGCAGTTGTCTCCCCACTGCTAAAAAAAGGCTACATTGGATCCCCAGTGCCCCTCTAATTACAGACCCATCTCCTTGCTACTGTATCCAATCAAGATCTTGGAGAGGGTAGTGAGTAAATCTCTTTCAAAATTTGCCGAGGATAATGAGCTGTTGGACGAAGTCCAATTTGGGTTTCGCCCTGGACATGGCACCGACACTGCCCTGGTGGCAGTCTTGGATGACCTGAGATTGCGGGTTGACAGTGGTCAGGTAGCCATTTTAGTGCTGCTTGACGTGTCGGCCGCATTCAATAAGATTAATCATCGGACATTGATTAAGAGGTTGGAAGAGATGGGTGTTGTGGGCAGAGCTCGGGACTGGCTGCAGTCCTGTCTTTCTAATAGGCAGCAGGCAGTGACCTTGTCGCCATTTACATCTCAGAATAGAGACGTTAAGGACGAGGTCCCACAAGGCTCGGCTATCAGCCCAATTCTGTTTAATCTTTATCTTCGCCCACTTATTGTTCTGATAAAATCCTTTGGCATTGATGTCATAAATTATGCGGATGACACTCAGCTTGTCTTCTCTGCTGAGGGCAATAAAGCAGTGCCTCTGGAAAAATTCCACAGCTGTATGCATAAAACAGCGGAATGGCTAAGAGAGAACTCATTACAATTTAACGGTGATAAGACTGAAGTTCTCTGCTGTGCTGCAGGTAAAATCCTGCGACCTCTCCCAGTAGATTTCTGGCCAGGCTCTGCTAACAATCCTCTACTGCCCGCTAAGATAATGTGCAACCTAGGAGTGTTGATAGACAGTAATTTACAACTGGATTCTCAAGTAAATAAAACTGTGAACACTTTTCTATCTCTGCTTCGAGCTCTTCGGAAAATACTCCTGTTTTTACCTGCTTCAGCTAGACCCTCAAGTGGTGCGAAGTATTGTTCTAAACAGAGTGGATTATTGCAATGCACTTCTTTTGGGTGCCCCAGCTTTCCTGATAAAAAAACTGCAAAGTGTATAGATTATGGCGGCTAAACTTGCTTTAAGTCGACCATGCAGAGCCTCCGCTTCGCTTGCCCTAAAGGATTTACATTGGCTGCCCATTGCACAAAGAGTCCAATTTAAGGCACTCTGCATTGTCTATAGGGCAGCACATAAAACAGGGCCGAAGTTGCTGCAGAGGAAATTTGTATGGTATTCTCCTGCTAGATGCCTGCGTTCTTACTCTGCTAATCTGGTTTGTGTTCCCCATGTCAATAAAGCTTGAATGGGTGGCAGATCTTTTCGTGCTACAGCATCCAGACTTTGGAATGCTCTGCCTCCGGAGCTTAGACAATTGAACACCCTGTGACGTTTCAGGAAGGAGCTGAAACCCAGATTGTTTCCCAGAGATTAGATCCAGGCTTAATTCTGGTTAGACACACACAGTGGCTGATTGGTAATCTAAGCGCCAGGATACCCTTGGGGTGGCAGCTGCGCCATACAAGTTTGCCTTATATTACATTTTTTCCATTTAAAGCACTGCTTCTAAGTACTCACTCATCAGAGTGGCGTGCACCTGCTGAGGCTTTCACCGTCCCACCACATCATGAATAACAGTTCCCTTCTTTAAATAGTTGTCTCCTACGTGCAGCACAGCAGATGTTAGCAGGAGTTTGTGCGGGGGCCCATCTGCCAGGGTCATACCTGCCTGTGGGACTTAGTCTAAGTTCTATTGCATTTATATAGCGCTTATTCACATCAGCTTGGAGATAGGGCGATGAATGTTCTCCTTTTGATTCCCATTGACGTGGAATGGCCTCTTTCGGCCACCTTACATCCCTGCCCGCAATCCGCCATGTAGAAACACAAACCGCAGCTTATCCAGTCTTCCGTTTTTCATTTGCTTTCTGGTGCTTGTTATTATGCTTAGCTTCATAAATATATGACTATGAACACCAGAATGCAAAGGAAATTGACTGGATGAGTGAGATGTTTAGGTCTCCATTATTTTCTTGACTAGCTCCATTATTTTCTTGACTAGCTAAAATGTTGTGAACTGGAGTACAGTTCGCAACCCCGGAAACGCAGGTCTGTGTTTGTTTCATTATTTATGGTCCTGTTACAGGTTTATTGGATGTGGCAGTATTTAGGGTTCAGTGGGCCCTGGCACCCCTGCACCTGCTGCACCAATGGAGGCAAATCCCCTGCGCCTAACTCTCACTCTTTCTTTGTGTCGCTCTCTGGCACCTTCGCCTCTCCCGCTCTCTGGCGTTCCCCTTTGTCTCGCTTGGTGCTTGGGACTTGCAAAGCACCAACCTAGCTGTCTGGCTGGCTTCGCAGCGCCCACATACTCTTTCTGGATGTTTTCCTTTCAGTTTGTTTGTTGTGTCTTTCTCTCCATTTCACGTTACCTACATACATCCTCCCTTTCACCCCAAGTCTCTTTTTTTTTCCTGTAGGTGTTTTTTGGGGTTTATTCACTGCGCAGCCCTGGCCTCAGAAGACTGTGGTGCAGTTTATGCACAATGCAGTGCCACATGTCATTCCCCTGCTGGTTAAGCGCGTGCATTTAGGAAAGTGAGCAGTGCTTTAAATGGGCAGGTACTCACCGGTACTAAGTACCGGCACTTCTAAATTTCTGCCTTTGAGTACCAGAACTTTTTCTTGTCTCAAAGAGAGTACCGGTACTCATGGGGCAGCAATCCAACTCAGTGCAATTTGGCATGAAAGGAAAGAAGCGTGACACAGCAGAGGAGTCGGTCCGTTTTCGTGAAGCACTCAGGTGCTGATCTCCGTTTACAATCTGCTAATTGAGCAACGCCCATGTGTATTCAATCAGAGCAGGCAGGGAGTGGAGACAATTGCACTGTAGGTGTGCGAGAAGGGCCTGCGAAGAGGCACATCTCCTGGCTCAAACCTAAGAGTAGGCTTCGTGCTGATATAGCAGAGTAGGGCAGCACTTGATTGGAGCCAGATCGAGGAGAAAGGTGGTGATGATGACGCTGTAGCACAGCTGGGGTGGGGAGTCGGGGAATCAAGGTGTAGTAATATGGACATCAGAATATGCGATCCTAAAACACATGAACTAAATACCCTGTCTGCGTGCACAAGCGCTTCTATGTCCCTGTGCATGTTCTTCTTGTATGCATGTTGCCTGTAGTGTGAATATCTGCAGACCAATTACACCTCAAACAAATTAAATGTGTGCCTCTGGCCCCATCCCTTAGCACTGCCCATAGCCCCACCCCCATTGCCCTGCCCCCTAACCCCACCCACCTAACCCCAGCCCCTAATCCACATTAACGTGAGTACCTGAACTTATTGTTTTCCATTTAAAGCACTGAAAGTAAGGGCATAAAAAAAATCACACTTTGGTAATTAGCAGGGAAATCAAACATTCGTAAAAGGATTTGGAAATACTTCAGTAGATTCTCGCATCCGTTGCGGTCATCTGTGTTGACACCAGGGTCACCGGTTCATGTTCCAGTCTTTCATCCTTTTGAAGTCGAAAAAATAACTACAAAATCGGGTAACTGAAGGATTACCAGGGGCAGACAGGACGTGTTTGCCACTGAATGCATGCTGCACATCTTCTAGATCTCCTTGTGGCGTTACCTGAGGAACAAACTCTGAGGGGTCTCTATCAAACCCTTTTTTAAATTGTGTCATTGAGGTGTAGCACCGTTCCAAAAATCATTCTGTTTTTTAGGCCAGAGTGTAGAGCAGTGACGCTGGTGACCATTGAAACTGGGAGCACGTAATATTAGCAAGCAGTTCACCCCACTTTTCCCCAAAAAATTTGCCGGCTATGTTTGACTCTTTTCCGGAGGACGCGCACCACATGACCGACCCCTGCATGTCGTAAGTGGACCGAAGGTTTTTACAGTGTGGCTTCTCCTTTCCAACGGCTGCGAAGACCTGCTGCCCTGACTGCCGCCATGCTTTGGCTCCTTCGGTGATAATTGGTATCGTGAGACATTAGACGGACCTCTGTTGGCGTAAGAAAACATCTGGTTAAGTTAAGTATAGTGGCCACTCCTTTGTCTTTGTTTTGTCTTTGTTCGACTTTTGCAAAAGCCGAAACCCAGGGGTGAGTGCAGTTTTGTACTATAAAGTGATTAATTAACCCCTTGAAGTTTGTAAGGAAGCTAGTGTAATAGAGATGCCTGGTTTCAGTAAGCTTAGAAGATGGTGTTGTTGTTGCGATAGGGATTCCTGACTGGAGGACTCTTATCCAATTCCTCCGGCCGGAACTCCCACTTATGAAGTATATTCTAAACATGGTATTGGCCCCATAGCCTTTAATGAGGCGTGGGTTCGCTATACTAGGAAAGACGGTGTTTTACGGTGGCCGCAGAATGGTAGTTTTGAGCTCAATATCTTAGATAATTTGGAGGGAACTTTGTTTGAGTATGCCAAGGCCAATTGTAGACTTGCAAGCAAACACACTCTTACTAACACTCGCACTCACTCCCTCTCATTCACCCTCTTACCCCTCACACACTCTCTGTAATTTACCCATGCTGAGAGCATATAAACACCCTTGCTCGCTATTACTCATCCACAATTGTACTAATTCTCACTGCTACTCATAAATACACATTCACTCTCACTGCCTCTGGGATTTGGTGCAGGTGCACCTGCTGCACCTGCTGCACCTGGGTCATTTCTCCAATCACTCTCTTCTAAGCGCTCACACTCCTTGCTCTCTCTCACTTTGACTTATTCATATCTTCTCTAAAACTCAGATTGTTACTTTCACTCTTGTTGACACTCTCAAAAACACTCTCTCACACACTCACTCAATCTCATTCTCTTAGTCACTCACAAGCACATATACACAGAGAAACAACATTGTTTTTACTTAGCTGATTCAGTTGGTGGCAATGCTGGAGCTCTATGGCCCCAGTAGGGAAGGAATCCAGTGCTAGACAATGGAACCAGCAAGCCCTGATTTCCAAAGAGGAGCGAGACAGAGCAGCAAGGCCAGGTTTGAAAAGGGGAAGGAAGTCCCACCTCAACCCCTCTCTCAGCTTCTGAACAGGACTCAAAACACAGCCCTATAAAATAGCGGTAAGCTCGGGCAGCACTACTACTTTGTGCAGCTTTCATTGGCCTTAGGGATGCACTAATGTGAGCTCTGACAGCCAGATTTTAGTAGATAAACTTTGTGCCTCAGGCTGGCAGAGTATGAATGCTAAATAAAATGGATCGTGACTTTGTGAGGAGGGGATCATAGCTGAATTATGCACTTCAGACATGCACAATCCAGACATCCACCTCCTGAGTGTCATGTTTTTAAGCAGCTCTCTGTAGGTGTATTGCGCCCCAGCCTTCGTAATGTCCCTCTGAAGAACCAGGCTGAATTAGGCCTGGCGGCGCAGGGTACGCCTGAAATCTTCTGAGTTCGCCTGCTTAATTGTACAGAGACACGGCATACTCTGTTGGCATAAGAACTTCAATTTATTAGCTGCAGCTAGGTACAGTTGTCCTAGAAGTACATCAGTGGTAGGTTCTCAGGAGACTGCCACTTCAATCCGTGGCTCACAGTCTTTTATAGTGCTTAAATCCCCTAAAGCAATAACACCCCCAATGTGCAAGAACATGTCACCCACTAGCAAACATTCCTTTTACAAGATACAGGATAACAGGTAATAGAAATTCCTTCCCTAGGGTCGTGTTCTCTACCTGACCCTATAGGCCGGGTGGCATGAGCATTCCTAAGTTTAAATAATGTACAACAGGACGTGTTTGCGTGATGCAGGTGGTGATTGTAAAACAAGGGAAGGCAGAGAAGGATCACCAAGGGTCAATAGATGGTTATCACGGAAATTAGTTGCTTCGAGCCAG
This sequence comes from Triturus cristatus, assembly GCF_964204655.1. NCBI lineage: Eukaryota > Metazoa > Chordata > Amphibia > Caudata > Salamandridae > Triturus > Triturus cristatus. The sequence goes on along the minus strand of NC_140590.1, from coordinate 33,029,976 downwards.
GTCCCAGAATGTCCCTTGCTCAGAGAGACAGAAAAAAAGGTGATTTAACATGTTACAGTTCAGAGTACGAAGAAAAGCTACGAAGATCGTCAGCGCCTGAGTGAGGGCAACATCACAATGGCGTCAATACGCAAGATGGAGTCGTAATCAAATTTCCTCACCTCCTCCTGTTATCAGGAACATGAAGACGAGGCTGAGAGGAGTGACTTGCACGCTTTGTTTTCATGAACACTGTTCTTTTAAATAATTAGCAGTTGTGGCAAGGGGCAATAAGCGGTCACTCACCGAGGCAGGGCTGCACCCCGAAGACCCTGTGAAGGAGCCAATACTTGCGCACAGTGGTAGATACTATTTTATGTTTTTTATTTTACATATAGCGTAACTTGACCTGAAGGTATCGGGTATCAGAACGATTTACACGAGCACCAGTTGCGTTAAATGAGGACACATTAATTACTTTTTTGTTGTTGTTAGGAACGGGGAGATCAAGTGATTTGCCCAGAATCACAGGATGTTGCTGTCCTCACGGAGACTCGAACCCGGTTCCCCAGATTTGAGATCGACCGCCCTAGCCCTCAGGCCAACTCCTCTCCCATAATAGTATTTCTGACTTGGCTGTCTTAGGGAACAAAACATTTGGAAATCCAAAAGGTCTCTTCTATGCAAGCTCTGTTGGCTTTGTCAATGTTTTTAGCCTTATTGTACTGTAGCACAGCTGCTGTGCAGCTTGGCTGAAAGTGAAACAAGCATTGGCATAGCCACTAGGTCTCGCTTTTGGGACCTTCTAAGTATTTAGTTATGCAGCACAATATCCTTGGAGCAACCACATCAACTGTTGCGTGGCTAAACACTTATAAGGTCCCAAAGGCAAGACCTATTGGCTATGCCAATGCTCGGTGTGGTTGTGTGTGTGGTTGTGTGTGTGTGTGTGTGTTTGTGTGAGTGTGGTTGTGTGTTTGTGTGTGTGTGTGTGTGGTTGTGTGTGTGTGGTTGTGTGTGTGTGTAGTTGTGGTTGTGTGTGTGTGGTTGTGTGTGTGGTTGTGGTTGTGTGTGTGGTTGTGGGTGTGGTTGTGTGTGGTTGTGGGTGTGGGTGTGTGGTTGTGTGTGGTTGTGTGTGTCGTTGTATGTGTGGTTGTGTGTGGGGTTGTGTGTCTGGTTGTGTCGTTGGGTGTGGTTGTGTATGTGGTTGTGGCTGTGTGTGGGGTTGTGTTTGTGTGGTTGTGTGTGTGTGTGGGTGTGTGGTTGTGTGGTTGTGTGTGTATGGTTGTTTGTGTGTGTTTGTGTGTAGTTGTATGTGTGGTTGTGTGTGTGGTTGTGGTTGTGTGTGTGTTTGTGTGCGTGTGTGTGTGTTTGTGTGGTTGTGCGTGTGGTTGTGGTTGTGTGTGTGGTTGTGGTTGTGTGTGTGGTTGTGTGTGGTTGTTTGTGTGGTTGTGTGTGTGTGGTTGTGTGTGTGTGGTTGAGTGTGTGTGTGGTTGTGTGTGTGGTTGTACATGTGTGTGTGGTTGTGTGTGGGGTTGTGTGTGGGGTTGTGTGGTGGTTGTGTTTGAGGTTGTGGGTGTGGTTGTGTGTATGGTTGTTTGTGTGTATGTGGTTGTGTGTGTGTGTGGTTGTGTATGTGTGGTTGTGTGTGGTTGTGCGTGTGTGTGTGTGTGTGGTTGTGCGTGTGGTTGTGGTTGTGTGTGTCATTGTGTGTGGTTGTGGTTGTGTGACAGTAATACTAAAAGCATCTCAAAATAAAGGAACACAAACATCGAGTTTGTGGAAAGAGAAAGCACGTTGTAAGTCAAATGGGCGCAGCAAAGCATTAACACAACAACAAAACAAACAAGATCACTTAGCGAAGACTGAGTGCTGATAATGGATACACACAGCCCATCATCTTAAGAGTTTGATTGCAGCCAATGTGCACTCAAACCTGCCCCCTCCTTGTGAGTTGCACCCCATATTTCATGAGTTGTAACTGCTGCACCCACCATAGCGCTTTGAGATCTAAAGCGCTACATAGGTCTAATCGATTAACCAGTTGCCAACATGCTGTGCTTTTAAAGAGAATGTGCCAAAAGTTTCCAGCTTCCTCATCATGTACTCATGAAAGCGCCAATCAAAGGACTCCCTGAATGGTGTAACGGATATGAAGCAGCCGCTGCGATCAGAAATAAACACTGTGAACGTTGTCCAGTTTCGCAGTAACATTTCCTTAATGTTCTTTAACCTCTTCTGTGCCCATGACGAGATAGTCTCGTCATGGAGCACGGTCGCGCTGTGCCCATGACGAGACTATCTCGTCATGAAACCCGCCCACTAAGGAAACGCCCGGCACAGGAGGGGGAAAGGGCGTGGCACAGAAGGGGTTAAGTCACAAAACAGTAATACTAAAAGCATCTCAAAATATAGGAACACAAACATCGAGTTTGTGGAAAGAGAAACCACATTGTAAGTCAAACGGGCGCAGCAAAGCATTAACACAACATGTTCTTTGATGTTTGATGTTCTTTGAACGAGAACATCAAAGGGGCGCCGCGAAAGTGACCGCGGGCGAAAGTGAAAGTGATCGCGGGCGCTTAATGAGCATGACGAGGTTTGCCAACCTCTGCTCCTAAGCGTGCACCCGCGCACATGCACTGTAGCTCTGGCCATGGTAGCATTTTTTGAGCCCTCACAAAATGTCTCGCCACTCCAGCGCATGCGCTGGGTCAGGCGAGACCTAAAAAAGTGGTATGGCACAACTAGTATTGACAAGGTCATAGTGCTTTTTCTTTTTTTTAACTTTCAGCCATGCTGCTAGCATCCCTCCCATGAGGACTGGCCCTTTAACTTCTGTTGTTACATGGTATGTCTTATTTAGTCTGTCAGCACTATTTTATTTAATGTGTTTCTCCCACTGCAGGCACAACATGCTTTCCTGCAACATTCAGCGCACCATGCATGCTTTCACTTTCCAAGCATGACAGGACAATGTCGGCCGAGGTCTCGCATTTACATGAGTTTGAGCTATTGACAATGTAAATGACAATGGCTTTTATTTATGTGTTAATTATCAAAACGCATAAATAAAAGGCATTTTCATTTACAATGCCAATAGCTTAAACCCTCGCAATGCTTGTTAAACTCGTAGCAAAACTCACAAACGCAAAGCGGTGGATGTGGATGGTAATGTGCCTTTTCTGCCACCTGCAGGATTTTTATGGTAATTCATCCAAACAACAGAATTATTTCAAATGTCCACGAAAAAAAACATCTCTGATGAACACAAAAGTATTTATTTTATTTATTTATTTAATGCATTTTTAAATAGCGCAGACTTTACCCAAAGGTGTCAGAGCGCTTCACAATAGAACCAAGTATGTTACATGAGGAGAATTTGACATATTTACACGTAACAGATACAAAGAAGAAAGAAGAAGAAGTAAAATAAAACAATAGATGGCAGTCACACAAAAACAAAAAACACAGCAGGATTAGGATCATACATAGATTACAAATTTACAATATTGTAAGAACTTCCTTGAGGGACATGGAAAGGGATGTATTAGTTCCGGAAGTGTCTTTGTGAGAAGAGATTTGAGGTCAGTTTTGAAGGTCTGGGTAGAGGTGGTGGTACGGAGTAGTGGAGGAAGCGAGTTGCAGATTCTAACCGCATTGCCTGAGAAGGAACTACCAAGACCACAGTAACCTGACTGCAGCAACGGTAAAGAGAACTATACTAACAAGCATTTGTAAAGCATTAGGTCTCGCATTTGCGGGAGTTAGAGCTATTGGCGGTTTCAATGACAATGTATTTAACCTATGTACTTTCCTTTACAGTACAGTGGCCTTTGGAACCTTATAAGTGTTTATCTATGCAGTATATTATCCTAGGTGCTGTTCCCCCAGGGATTGAAGAGCTATACAATTACTATACACTGGGTCATGCAGTCTGATTCAGGAACATACGCAGTTAGCTACATGAAGTCAAGTGACAAAGGATTTTTTTTTAGCTAGGTTATCAAATTTGAGAAAGAATTTGCCTAAAAACCTTAAAATGTGAATGGAGCTTTCACCAGTTGTGTACTAATTGTGAGAAAGGCGCTATACCAGATGAGATAAGAGCACTAGAACACAGCTAAACAATTGGTAGAGGTGATCCCAAATTTAAGCATAGATTTAGCTCAGTTGTAGACATAGCTGCCAAGGTTTCAGATTGCTATGTGTGACATTTTCATAATTTCAGTGTAATTATGAGTGACATTCAACGAGTGACACTTTTTTGCGAGCAAAATCAAGCGAGTGGCTGTGACAGTGAGGCAGGCACACATTAGGTCATAGCCAGGCAGGCTGTATTATTTCAAAAAGAGTCACAATTCAGTCACTATGAAAGTCACTAATAAGTGAGCAGGCATCTGTAAGATAGCATGCTGAACTTTGGGAGTTTTTACCAAGTGGTCTACCAGGACGGGCGGCTGCCAGCTGCTCAGGACTGTCTCCTAGTGGTGCCAATCACCACCCACAAATGAAGTACAGCCTATGATACAGAAAAAAAGTCATTTTAATGTAATCCTCGTTTTCAATCATTAAATTGCTTCTGAATTCACGAGGAACTTTCCCTCCTCTCGGGTGTCAGTAAAACAAATAAAAAGAAACATAGCTTAGACTAAAGCAGTGTTTCTTTGGATGGCAGGTGACAGGGACTCTAAATATGAATAACACACATGGCATTACATTTTGCCCAGCCGGCTGCCGCTCTCGCTACCCAAAGACTACAGGAAACACAGTCTTTTGCTCACAGACTCACAATCAGCCCGAGCTGGGAGATCTAGCGGCCACACGTGTCTCAGAGAGGGCGCACAATATGTATACCTGTGTGCAGGGTCACAATAACAAGTCTTTCATGCCCATCAGCAGGGTAAATTGCTTTGCAGGCAGAGCAATGACAGTGCTGAGATTAAACGTTGCACATCAGGCTCTTTGTTTGAAGCGCCTCATGATCCTCAAGGTGTGATGAGGACACCAGCATTAAAATGCATTAGTCTAACCCTTGAAGCATGATACTTAGCAGGGCAGTGTGGAGTGTGTAGTTAAAAGTTAGGGGTCATTACGATGTTGGACGGACTTCAGTCCATCCGCCATCGTGTTGGGGATAGGGAACCCCCGCCTATGAGGTGGCATCCCATGAATGGAATTTTAAATGCAACCACCACCACGGCGGTCGCATCTGCAATATTTAGCATTGCAGCGGGTGCTGTTAGATGCAGCACCTGCAGCAATGTTAAAAATGCACTTTGTACATTTCCATGAACTACATTGCAGGCACCATGCGGTGCCTGCCACATGGTGCAGGGAAATGTAGGGGGCATCACAGGAGCCCCCCAAGTGGAAGTTCAAGGTGCCCAGGGCAAGGGGGCCCTGCTACGGGCCCCTAAACTCCATCCCCGCTAGTCTTTCCATGGCGGTTGACCAGCCATGGAAAGGCTGGCGGGGATTCTGCATCCTAATCAGGTGGTGGTGCCTGCTAGGCATGCCACCATTCTAGGGATGTGGGGCGGTCCGACAGGTAATTGGAATGATTGCCATTGTCGGACCCGTGGCGGTTGGGCTTTCTGGCCACCAGCACACCACCCGCCATCACAATCTGGTAGGCAAAAAATGGGTGCACGGTGGCCGTGAACCCGCCACTGGCTGCCTGCTGCTGGCGGGCTCACTGCCATTCTAATTAGCCCCTTAGTCTTCAGAAGCACCAATTAGGTAGATTCAAGGTGAAAACACATTCTGTCTTCTGCCGACTCTCCTAAACTAGCATCCACTTGCAGTCATACTCTTAAGACCGCCCACTTCTAATAGGGTATACACTTCTATGGAGCGTACACATGATATAAACGGTTGCAAACAAATATCTTAAATAAAAAAAGAGTCCCCTTTTACAGTAAACAGAGAGATATAAAAAAAGAACGAAGTCCAATTATTTGCACATAGACTATGTATATTGAGAGAAACGGTGTGTTTGTAAACTAGAAATGCCATGTCTCTGTGAACCACAGAAATCTGTAACAACTTGTTCAGTTTTTTCACAAGTTCACCGCTTGCTGTGAATGTCACCAGCCGAAGGAGAGAGAGAGAGAGACAAGAATTACAGCCATTTTGTAGTCGTTGCGACGAAAATTGGAATGACCAAGCTATTTGCGCAGACACGAAGTGCTTGACGCACTGTTCATTTCACCTCTCAGAAAGTGACGACTCGAGCTGGTGATCTACCTTCGGGAGAAAACATCCGCTGCAAAGTTGTGTGCAATCTGGAAACCTACGGCTTTAGGAGTGGATAAAAAGTCAATTTTACCTGCAGTGTAACTTGAGTAAAGCGCTCTCCACATTGCCAGCGCACACCACTTAACAGCACACTTCTTTGTAATTAAGGGAACACCCTTCTCATGCGCTCATGGGGGTGGGGGGTCGGTCAGGAAAACAAAAGGAAGGAAGGGGTTAAAGGTAGGTGCATGATGGGAGGGTGACTGTGAAACAAGCACAACCCTTTGAAAAGAAGCTCAAGCACCGTCAGGGGCTTCTAAGGGAAGCCCAAAATATGCTCAAGCCAGACAATCTCAAAATGAGTTTAAAAGAAGGAGAAGCAATGTATAGTGCAATGAACCCCAATGTACCCCAATATAGGCCTAGGTAGTAGTGTGACCTTTTACCTACTTTATCCTACCTTGCTCTACATAACATCTCTGGTGCTTACCCATTCCCTAGTTAGGTGCCGAATAAATGTTGCGAGGTTTTCTTCGAAAACTGCCCTCATTTATTATGCATGAGGATTCTTAGTATCACAGCCGGATTACCATCTTCTGCTGAAGAACTTTACAAGTCACCACTATCGTCATCTTTGGCTGACAGGCCCACAGTATCATGACACATCTAGGTATAATCCCTGAGGGTACCTTTCGGGTATATATGTACCACATCTCCGCTGGGCAAACCAGAGGAGAAGCTTCCATGCTGACATGAGACATTGAAGTCTCTGCACGCAGACACTCCAGCACGCAGTGGTCTTACATCATTCCCTTCCTTATCTCCCATCAGCTAATGGAGTAGGCTCTTTCCTAGGGGGATTCTTGGCTTCACACTGACACACATGTTAGGTACACTTAGGTACATCTAGTTAGGGTTTACATCTTAGGAGTTCATGAGTACTGCCATGTATTTATATTTCTGCATATATGCACTGTTTTAGCACCATGGTAGAATTCTACCTTTTATTCACTCTATTAGTGCTTATAACTGTATACATCTGTTTCTGTCCAATGGTTGGTGCAGCTCATGTATTTTATACTAGAATGATGCTTGTCCAACAAATGCTTATTGAAAACGTCCCCTCCGTTTATTCTGTATATCTCTCTGAGAGAAAGTGAGCAATAGCGACTGACCAAAAATTAGTACACTATTCCACGATCCCTGAGGGGTCGGGGTTTGTCATATCCAATAGTTGCCAGAAACCATTCGCTCCTTGGTAAGATTGTGGGGTTATAGTGGCACTGTGAGCTAGCTGGTCTACAGACCAACATATCCTTTGGGGTGTCTGGAATCAGTCTGGACACGAATCCCTTAGTTTATGTTGTCTATACGCGCAGATCATATATAGATTTGTAGGAACTACACAACAATAGCATAAATGATATAAAACAAAATACACATTAAGTTGTAGGCAGCGCATCCTCCTCTGCCCTAGTGGACTCAGGCAAGTTCATACAGGCATGGAGGAGGGGGTGTGATGCTCATGAGTAGCCTTGCACAGGCAAAGAGGTGCTTTGTGCGCATAAATGAAAAATAAAACAAAGAGAAAGCCGCTTGCAAGCCAAGATGTCATTGCACCTTACTCGTGCACGAAGTAAGCAGAGATGAGGGAGGGGGCGGGTGATGGGTTAAGCTACAAATCAGGAGGGGGTTGAACAGCATGTAAAACCAGAAAGCACAGAAATGTTATTCCCTAACAATATTACACACGCTGACTAGTGCGGTGCTGGGTTTCGGATGAAGCACCGTGCTCACTTGGGAAAAGGAAGGCTCACTTTAGCAGAGCGCTGAATGCCCACAAGTAGCCTCGCACATGCAAAGAGGTGCTGTGTGATAATTAAATGAGAACATTATTTTCTGCAGCACCTGTGTACTTTTGTACTTGTGTACTGAACACCCCCCACCTTCTTTGGTAAATATGCTTTTCATTCTATGTCTTCTGAACTTAAGGCGTCTGATGGAGGCAAATGCGATCTGGGCACTGGAGATGATTCCTCAAGTGTGTCAGAAGAAATGGTAATTTACTCAGACCAGAAGCTGTGTGCGTTCTACCTTCAGTCTGTAATTGCACCTTAGGCTGGGGTTGGAACATTGCAGTCTCTGGCACATGGATGTACAATAAGTGTTACTGATGCACTGGAAATGATCTCTTCATTGAAACAACGTGTTTTACAAAGATGCACAAAGTGCGATTATTATCTTTGCCCTTCATATATGACATCCACGTCATCCATTCAGCAGGAGGAGCTGCAATGGCTCTTTTCTTCTTACAAAGCAAAATTCAACAAGCCCAATCCCCTTACAAGGAAGCCCAAACCAATATCCTACCAAACAAGCATTTACAATGCAATGGTCTCGGCATTGGTAAAGTTAGAGCTATTGGCATTGCTCATGACATTATTTTTGTTTATGTTTTTGTTTTTAAAACATTTAAAGAAACGGCATTGTCATAGCTCTAACTTTACCAATGCCGAGACCATTGCATTGTAAATGCTTGTTATTAATCCCTGACAGCAAACACCGACGGATGCAAAGTGGAGCCCACATAAGATCTATGCAGGCGGGCAACTAGAGCCAATTTTTTTTTGGGGGGGGGGTGAAAAAGGTTCGGGGGGGGGGGGGCTACGTCTTCCAGCCATAGGCAGAGTGGCTGTAAGAAGGGGTGAAAACACAACAAAAGCCTCATTAACGAGCAAACGGTCTTTTAAAGACCTGTGAAGTACTCTGGTCCGGCTGCAATTAGAGGGACGCCAGCCCGCTCCCTGTAACCACTGCGGTGGAAGAGAGCTTGCTTTTCAATTTCCAAGCCTGGGAATGGCGGCCGAGAGGAGCAAATGATAGACCTAACCACTGAATCACACTGAAAAGGCAGATGGGAGGCGCGGCGGATGCTTCCGGGGAAAGGGGCTTGGCACGGCTTGGAGATGGCATAGTACCCCCAGGGGCACCCCGCTTTCCCCCCTCCCCCAAATTAGGTTACCCAATGAAAACACAAGAAACAGTTGTAAGTGGGTAACAAATGCTGCAGGTTTATTACATAATTCCAGTATATGTAATAGGTGGGTTATCTTACGGGCGATCCAAGGGCAGGTGGCCATCTACTTCACCTGCCCGCCTGATGAGCCGGGCAGCACGGGAACGACCCGCAAGTGCTGCCCCCCAAGTGATTCTTTTTTACGATCACGTGCCGTTGAAATTCTACTCACACCCCCCCTCTCGGGGCGGAGCGTCGCATAGCAAGCCCCCGGTTGTTCAGGCCCACAACCGCCCGCAGGCCTAGCGGGGCGCCGACCGGCTTCCGGGACCTCTCTGGAGGCTCCTCGTTTTGGCTCAGGCACCACGTGGTGCCGCGCAGAGGTACCCTTTGTACCGGCCTGCTTCCAGATCGCCCTGTAACTCCGCCACAGCCCTGGAGGCGGCTAACCGTCGCAGCCAGGGCCCCCCACCAACCCGCTATAGTATTACCTGCACCTCTCCTATCTAGTGCTTCCTGCAACTAGCTGGAAAGGAACCATCCCTGCAGACAGAAGAGTTTGACATTCTGCCACCCCATGACAGTTTGACAGTGCTCGCGGGACTCGAACCCTTGTCCTGTGAGACCATTACAACCGTAGGCACAAGACTTATTGAGCTATGGCTCCTGGTTAAAGAAGAGTTTGAAATTTTGCCAACTTATGAGACTTACCATTGAGCTATAGCTCCTGGTGTTGTAGATGGCCCCATCTAAGCCCCCAAGGCCCGGGACGCTATCCTAATCGGAATAGGGTCTGCTGAAATAAAGGACCCGTTGGGCCTGGGGAGATGTGCCAAGAACTATTCGCCCCCCATACGGGCAGGTTACCCTCTTCACAATTCTGGGCCTGCCCTCTTAGGCTATGAAGGCGAGAGGGGGTTCACTTAACCTTTGGCCAGCCCCCTCTGATTGCTAAACCTGGAGCACAGGAGTGCTCCTAGCTGCCAGCGCGTGACCGTGGGCAAGGGGTGACTCCTGCCCCTGCCCACCATCCCCTATTCCTTATGGGAATTATGCCCCTACAGATCCCTCAGTGATGTAACCCCCTAGGTATACCAGCTTCGGGAAGCTGTCTGGCTTAGCATTGCGCGCCGTCAGTAAAGTTCAAGCATTGAGGATTGACTAAGTCCTACTACGCCCCTCCCATCATGCTCCTCAGAAGGAGGGAGGCGGGGGGCCCCCCACTGCAAACCCAGAGCATCCCCAGCGGTGCCAACTTCCTGCTCCGTTGAAGTGGAGATTTAGTGCACCCTGGGCGTGTCAAATGTACTATTGACATACTGTCCCCTTGCGATTGCCCCGCCGACACCCCAATTACTGGGACAGCAGCACCGTATGTTTGCTGGCAGCGCCCCTGGCGCGGTAACGTGTCCGTAAACCCGGATCCCAGTCTCCCGCAGCTGTGGTACGCGACCAGGGAATCCGGTGGGGGATACCCCCAACCGCAATGGTCCTCTAGACATTAAGGAACGCCCTATTTTACCTGGGCCTATCCCCAATTGATGGTGGTTTCACCCAGCTGTAATAATTGTTTTGCTACTCGGCCCCTTTATGGGCAGGCCTCAGAATTAGGGCAACGCGCGTGTTCCCAGGGCATGGTGCTCCCTGTCTTTGGTTGCAGTGGAATGCCCCCCAAAGTACACCTGGACCTATTCCTATATGGTTCTTTCCGCTACTTCTCCTGTAGGCCTAATGTCAGGAATCAGGTCACTGCGACATGCAGAAGACTCTACAAGAGACCGAGAATCTTTGTAAAACCTTCCTTGTGCAACCTGTGGTTGAATGTCTAGAAGAGTTGCACGTTTTAAGATGGCCGCTTGGTTTCCCATTACGCGGCATTGGGTCTATGGGAGTCTAAGTTATCGCGAGACTTTAGGTGCCGAGTCGCGAGTCGGCGCGCGAATCTGCGCACTTCAATTTGTATGAGGAGACGAGTGGTAGTTCTGAGAGAGTCTCGTAAGTTCGCTGCCGTGGGAAGTAATTCTCTCATGTCAGACTTCTAGAGTTATCCTGCAGTGTTACGTCCAGTCAGTCGGACGTTTTGGCTTCCATAGTGCCACTTCAGGAAGGGTGTCGGAGTTACCTTCTTTGTGGTAAGACACGGCTGTATCCAGTAGTTGGACTTCAGCTCTTCATCCTCGACCCTTCCAGAGTTCCTTCAGCTTAGAAGAATACTGAGAAGTCTTCGGTGAGGACACCATTTCCTGCATCACAAGTAAGACTGTTCCGGTCTTAGGATTTCCGTTCGTCATTTGACTGTGACTCATTGAAAAGTTGAACCCCACTGTCCTAGCGCTTTTCCTGTTCACTCCTACCTATTTTTCCTTCCTTGTTCCCTTTTGCGCGCATCAAAAGAACCTGTAACTATGAACATTTCCTTCGTTACTCTTTTTGAGGAACTGAGCTAGCTGCAGGGATTAAGTCAATTTGCCTTCAGCCGATTAACTGCTCACCAAGTCATATTCTACAATAGCCTACTGGCATATAGCAGGTGGGAATTGTGAGGTAAATTAGTCATTGATGCGGGGAGGGAAAGGCAATGTGTTAACCCCAGATATTTTCCCTTGTGTGTATTAGGAGTCTTCAGTCCCAATATAACTGAGGCTACTGAGTGAAAGAAGAGAAGCAAGACTCCGTCAGAACCTGGTAGGGTAAAGAAAAGGGTTTAGAACAAGTCCTACAGTGAACGGAAATATATATTTATGTTTAAGTGTTACCAAGGTGTTATCTCCTGTGTGCATTAGGTGAACTCCAATTCCAGCCAATAGAATAACCAAACGAAGACTAGGCCGGCAGGTGGAGGAAGTCCAGGAGTAGTCGGAGTGTCTCTTCTCTGTCCAATTCCCCTTTCCCCCTTCCTGGAACAGCTGCCTGAGTTGCAGTGTGTTCTGGGGAGTGGGCGTTGGGAACTCTCGTCGTTCTGTCTCCGTGAAGAAGTTGGGAACTTGACAGATTGAAGTGCCCACGAAGTATTTTCACCCAGACAGAATGACAGAGGGATTTAACTTAAAGGCTGTAGGAGAAATGTTGATAGGGATTCAACGAGAGTTAGGAACCCTCAGTGAGGAAAATAAAGATTTGAGGCAAGAAATTCAGGCTTCTCGTCAGGAGACCTTGATATTATCCCAAAGAGTTAGTGAGATTACAGGGGGAGCATCTAGTTCTTCTCAAACAGTTCCCACGAGTTCCGTCCCTGAACATAATACACGCACTGTCACGCAGGTTCTCCATTCTGTTTCACCCATTATCCCATTGGCCCCTCGAGAGAAGTTTAGTGGGGATCCCCAGAAAGCCCAAATCTTTTTCACACAATGCTCCCTACACTTCATGTGTCGCTCCACCCTATTTCCAGATGCACAGTCTAGAGTGGCATTTGTTCTCTCTTATCTAAGTGGAGATGCAGCTAATTGGGCGATGCCTTTAGTTACTCAAGATGATCCGCTGCTATATGACTTTGATCAATTCAAGGCTGAATTCCTTCGGATTTTTGACAGACGCAAGATTTCTCAAGCAACTGATAACGAACTGCTAGAGCTGCGACAAGGCAATAAAGATTTAATTGCATATTTGACGCAATTTAATAAATTGTTAGAAGAGACTAATTGGCCGGAGGAGAAGAGAGCAGTCTTGTTTTATCGTGGTTTGAAAGATGAGATTAAAGATACTTTGGCCCAGATTCCGAACCGACCAACTGAATTTTCTGAGTTAGTGGATCTGGTTTTGGAAATTGATTTTCGCAGCTCCGAAAGAAAAGGCGAAAAGAAATTCAGAGACTTTCAATGCAACTACCCTCGATTTGATAAAGTACGTTCTGAGGGTGGCAAGAACTCAGAAAAGACTGCTGAGAGTGAACCAATGCAGATTGGCTCGGTACGTGGTCCGTTGAGCAAGGAAGAGAAGGAACAAAGGAGAGCGAAGAAATTATGTATGTATTGTGGTGGTTCGGGGCACTTTGTGAAGGAATGCCCGAAGAGACCTAAGACTCCAGTTTCGGGAAACGGGCAAAACCATCTGTAGAAGGAGTCATTCAGATGGCGAAAGGGGAACACGAGACTCCAACCTTCCATCAAGTTATGAATACCCTTCAAACGCAAGCGCCCCATTTAATATTGCAAATGACCCTGAAGTTTGGGGAACAAGAAATTACTGGAGTGGCGATAATGATTGATTCAGGTGCCACAGGCAATTTTTGTGACATTAAGTACGCAAAAAGGATCGGAATACAAGCAGTATTAAAAGACAAAAAAGAATCTGTTCGGGCAGTGGATGGGACTAATCTCTCTTCCGGCCCCATCACTCATCATACTGAAGTTGTGGAACTCATTCAAGCCAATGGACATCGAGAACTAATCCAATTCAATCTCATTGATGCCCCTCAATTCCAAATCATCTTGGGGCTCCCCTGGTTAACCATACATAATCCTACCATTGATTGGGAGAATCGGACTGTGGAGATGGATTCTTTATTCTGTTTGGAGCATTGCTTCCCTGCGACCTCTGAGAATATTGAAGAGAATATTGAACCCTCTCAAGCCGCCTTGTTGTCATTCAGTCCTGGAGTTATTGGAGTGGTTGAAGCAACAGAGATTCCGAAAGAGTACAGAGAATTTCAAGAAGTCTTTAATGAGCGAGAAGCTGAAAGACTGCCACCGCATCGATCATATGACTGCGCCATTGATTTGGAACCAGGTGCTGTGCTGCCTTGCAGTAGAATATATGCCTTGACTGAAGCGGAAAATGCCTATCTTAAAGAATATTTAGACCGCTATCTAGCCAACGGATTTATTCGTCCATCTCAGTCCCCGGTCTCATCTCCATTATTTTTCATCCCTAAGAAAGAAGGATCTTTGAGAACGTGCATTGACTACCGAGCCATAAACAGAGTAACAATCAAAAATCGCTATCCTCTTCCTTTGATTTCAGTTCTTTTGGATCAGATTAAGGAGGCTCAGATTTTTACCAAACTCGATCTTCGAGGTGCCTATCACCTTATCCGAATGAAAGAAGGACATGAGTGGAAGACGGCATTTCGAACGAAATATGGGCTGTTCGAATACCAGGTGATGCCATTTGGTCTGTGTAATGCCCCAGCCGCATTTCAGCATTTCATCAACGACATCATGGGAGATTTGATTGACAAAATAGCTGTGGTTTATTTAGATGACATCTTAATCTTTTCCAAAGATCCGCAAGAGCACACTGAACATGTCAAATCAGTCCTAGAAAGACTTCGTCAACATCAGCTCTTTGTTAAATTGGAGAAATGTGCTTTCAGCGTGCAGTCTGTGGAATTTTTGGGATTCATCTTGTCTCCGGAGGGAATCACTATGGATATGAAGAAAGTTCAGTCAGTCATTGATTGGCCTTCTCCAAGAGATGTTAAAGAGGTTCAGCGGTTCCTTGGGTTTGCCAACTTCTACAGGCGATTTATCTTGGGATTTTCACAGAAAATCATCCCCATTACGAGACTCCTCAAAAAGGGAGTAACATTTCTGTGGGGAGAAGAAGCAGAGCAAGCCTTTGCTTTTTTAAAGAAGAGCTTCACTTCGGCTCCGATCCTGCTTCACGCGGACCCAGCTGAACCCTTCTTTGTGGAAGCTGATGCATCTGATCAAGCAATTGGAGGTGTGTTATCTCAGCGACACAAATCTACGGGGCAATTACATCCAGTGGCCTTCCGGTCTAGGAAGTTAAATGCTGCAGAAGTCAATTATACGATTGCTGAGAAGGAGTTACTGGCGGTGAAGGATGCCTTTGAAGAATGGAGACACTATCTGCTTGGAGCCAGGCATACGATCACAGTGTTCACAGACCACAAGAATCTTCAATTTTTGAGATCCGCAAAGACTTTAACACCTCGCCAGTTACGTTGGTCCCTATATTTTGCAGACTTCGATTTTGTGATCACGTACCGCCCAGGGAGCAAGAATGGAAAAGCGGACGCTCTGTCAAGGATACAAACCGAGACCACAGAACATTCGGTGGACCCCCAACCTATTATTCCAACCTCTAAGTTTGTTTGTTCCTTGACTGTGCTCAATTATCAAGAAGAAGTCAGAAAATTGATGTCTGAAGAGGAGATGAAGGAATGGGCGCAATTGGAAAGTGGCCGGGACATTGTCAACTCCTTGCCTTATCATAACGGAGCTCTATATTTACCCACCAAAGAAATCCAAGAACGAGCATTGAGAGACTGCCATGATCTACCCCTAGCAGGACATAAAGGCATATTTAAGACCCAAGACCTGATTCAACGCTATTTCTGGTGGCCCAGTATGAATTCCCAAATTAAACACTATGTAGAATCTTGTGAGCTTTGTGCACGGGGGAAATCCAGTAGACAGGGTCCCCGGGGACTGTTACAACCCTTGCCCACTCCTACACATCCATGGCACACAGTCACATTGGATTTAATTGTTGACCTGCCCCTGAGTCGGGGGTTTGATACTATACTGGTGGTAGTAGATGCCTTCACCAAGATGAGCCATTTTGTCCCGGTAAAAGGGGTTCCCTCAGCCCAGGAAGTAGCTAGACTCTTTAGTGAGAATATAGTAAAGATTCATGGGATTCCTAAGATTTTGATCTCGGACCGAGGCCCCCAATTTGTGTCCCGCTTTTGGAATGCATTTCTGCAGGGGTTGGGAGTAGAGATTCGACTCTCGACCAGTTACCACCCTGAAACAGATGGACAGACTGAAAGAGTAAACCAAGAATTAGAGCAATATATTCGTTTGTTTCTTCTGGATCGGGGTGGTGAATGGGCGGATGTTTTGTGGATGGCAGAATTCACACACAACAATGCTACCAATGTCTCTACAGGGTACTCCCCCTTCTTTTTGAATTTTGGGTTGCATCCAAATCCTTTTAGCTTTCAGGGGGATTTGGGGGTACCCGCTGTAGGGGATCTTTTAGAGAACCTATCCTCAGTCCGTAAATCAGCAGAAGCTAACTTGATAAAAGCAAAAGACAATTACAAGAAACAAGCAGACAAACATCGAAAAGAGGCACCAGTATTTCACATAGGGGATTTAGTTTGGCTATCCTCCCGGAACCTTCGTCTGAAGGGAAATAGGAAATTTCAACCCCGTTTTGTAGGTCCCTATCCTGTTGAGAAAGTACTAGGACCAGTAACAGTGAAACTTAAACTTCCTTCTAGTTTAGGTATTCATCCAGTTTTCCATGTATCCCTATTGAAGAAGACGGTCCCTCACATTCGATTGGGTGATCCACCACCTCCTTTAGACATTGAGGGACACTCAGAGTATGAGGTAAAAGAAATTTTGGATTCAAAAAGAGTACACCAGAAATTATTCTATTTGGTTGACTGGAAGGGTTATGGCCCTGAAGACAGATCTTGGGAGCCAGTACAGAATGTTCATGCTCCCTTGTTAATTAAACGATTTCATTTACAGCACCCTTTCAAGCCAAGACCGATGAATCGGTCATTGAGAGGGGGTACTGTCAGGAATCAGGTCACTGCGACATGCAGAAGACTCTACAAGAGACCGAGAATCTTTGTAAAACCTTCCTTGTGCAACCTGTGGTTGAATGTCTAGAAGAGTTGCACGTTTTAAGATGGCCGCTTGGTTTCCCATTACGCGGCATTGGGTCTATGGGAGTCTAAGTTATCGCGAGACTTTAGGTGCCGAGTCGCGAGTCGGCGCGCGAATCTGCGCACTTCAATTTGTATGAGGAGACGAGTGGTAGTTCTGAGAGAGTCTCGTAAGTTCGCTGCCGTGGGAAGTAATTCTCTCATGTCAGACTTCTAGAGTTATCCTGCAGTGTTACGTCCAGTCAGTCGGACGTTTTGGCTTCCATAGTGCCACTTCAGGAAGGGTGTCGGAGTTACCTTCTTTGTGGTAAGACACGGCTGTATCCAGTAGTTGGACTTCAGCTCTTCATCCTCGACCCTTCCAGAGTTCCTTCAGCTTAGAAGAATACTGAGAAGTCTTCGGTGAGGACACCATTTCCTGCATCACAAGTAAGACTGTTCCGGTCTTAGGATTTCCGTTCGTCATTTGACTGTGACTCATTGAAAAGTTGAACCCCACTGTCCTAGCGCTTTTTCTGTTCACTCCTACCTATTTTTCCTTCCTTGTTCCCTTTTGCGCGCATCAAAAGAACCTGTAACTATGAACATTTCCTTCGTTACTCTTTTTGAGGAACTGAGCTAGCTGCAGGGATTAAGTCAATTTGCCTTCAGCCGATTAACTGCTCACCAAGTCATATTCTACAATAGCCTACTGGCATATAGCAGGTGGGAATTGTGAGGTAAATTAGTCATTGATGCGGGGAGGGAAAGGCAATGTGTTAACCCCAGATATTTTCCCTTGTGTGTATTAGGAGTCTTCAGTCCCAATATAACTGAGGCTACTGAGTGAAAGAAGAGAAGCAAGACTCCGTCAGAACCTGCTAGGGTAAAGAAAAGGGTTTAGAACAAGTCCTACAGTGAACGGAAATATATATTTATGTTTAAGTGTTACCAAGGTGTTATCTCCTGTGTGCATTAGGTGAACTCCAATTCCAGCCAATAGAATAACCAAACGAAGACTAGGCCGGCAGGTGGAGGAAGTCCAGGAGTAGTCGGAGTGTCTCTTCTCTGTCCAATTCCCCTTTCCCCCTTCCTGGAACAGCTGCCTGAGTTGCAGTGTGTTCTGGGGAGTGGGCGTTGGGAACTCTCGTCGTTCTGTCTCCGTGAAGAAGTTGGGAACTTGACACCTAACTCCTGGTTATGGTGCCCAGCTCAGTGTGCTGCAGGCTAATCGGCTTAACAATGAACTATCGGTGGATTTGAGACAGGTACACTCCACGACACCGAAATAACCACGGGTTAAAATCTGCTCGCGAGCGGCGCACCCGCAACCGCTTGGTCAATCACGCCGGTAACCTATGTGGTGCTGAGTCAGAGCGTCCCCGAATTCAGTGCGAATGGGGCACTGAGCTACACCCATATCTACACCCATCTAGAGGCTCAAACCAGACTTCCTTTAGTATTAGATAATAACTACCATTCCATCTCGGTTGCGTTGCCCTGCCCGACTAGGCACCCACCTGGGTGTC
Source organism: Triturus cristatus (assembly GCF_964204655.1). Taxonomy (NCBI): domain Eukaryota; kingdom Metazoa; phylum Chordata; class Amphibia; order Caudata; family Salamandridae; genus Triturus; species Triturus cristatus. The sequence continues at coordinate 33,011,642 of NC_140590.1, read as the reverse complement.
TAGGTTACAGTTAGTTATGTGTGGTTTCACCCATGTCAGAGCAACTATGAGTGACAGTTGAAGGCGGCCCACATAAGCAGCGCTGTGCATGATCCACATATTTGCACACGTATTCGGGCACGGGAGTGAGATCATGAGCCGCCAGGTCCGTGACCCTCGGGAACCCAGGCATACCAGGTCCAGCATCTCGCCTACATATTCGGGCACAGCGATATTCATTGATTTACCCAGCGTCGCAAACCAGCGTGAACTCGATCCGAAGGTAATGGCGCGCCGTTCCTGAGCACTGTATATACATGCATCATCGGGCACGTGGATATTAAATTATCTGCCCAGAGTCCCAGCGTGACCCGCCCGAAGGTGTTGGGAGTGCAGTACATGAGCCATAGGTATTTACATACCTATTCGGGCACGGTCAATTAGTGATTAGCTCAAACCGTAATGTGCGCAAAGTTATTCTAGCGCCGGACACAGGCACCGGCCGAATAACCCATTCGGGTGCAGGGGGTGTCGTAATGCCCGTAATCATCTAATGCGCGCGAATGTGGGCACAAGCAATTCTTGTGAATAATACGTGCACTTGTATCATGTGTCTGCATTATAGGAAATCAGCAATACATGCTGCATATTTATCTAGCGTGAACTCGACCCGAAGGTATCAGAGCAAAGACTTGTGAGCGATGCCTGCACTTTTATCAAGTATCTGCCTCATAGCAAGCCAGCACATACCTGTTGCATATTGTATAGCGCAAACTCGCCGCCAAAGGTATTGCACCGCTTCACATGAGCACTGTATTTACGTTACACGTACAGGCACGGGGAGCGTGAGAAATTCGTACCACAGAACACGAACCCCATTCCAGGTCACGCGAGCACCGCACCCGATTAACCCTTGCGGTGCGTGGAGGGATTAGTAATATCCGTACTCGCATGATGTGAACAGTGCATGTACTGGTATCATGTATCTGCCTTATCGGAAGCCTGCAATTACATGGTGCATATTTATATAGTGCGAACTCGACCGGAAGGCATTTGGAGCACTTTACATGAGCACCGTATTTACAGTACATCTTCACGCAAGGGGTGCTTAAGAAATCCGTACCATATTACCCGCTCCCCAACCGGATCACGCGAGCACCGCACCAGATTTTTCATTGAGGTGCAGGGGGTTTATTAATGCCCATAATCGCGTATGTGAACAATGCACGCACTTGTGTCATTTAACTGCCCTATAGGAAGTCAGCAATACATGTTGCAGAATTATATAGCGCGAACTCGACCTGAAGGTGTTGGAGCGCTTTACCTGAGCACCTTATTTACATTACACATTCAAGCACGGGGAGCTTACAAGATTCGTGTCATACTAAACGATCCCCGTGCCAGGTCCCTTGCGCCTGCCGCACGCAGCCCACTGCATGCCCCCCCCCACCCTCAACGGCAGCGTAGCCGACGGGAGGGGGGGCGATAACCTTAACCTTAACCAGGGAGAGCCACAGGGGTTGCACTTTCCGCGATCAGCGGGGACCCAGGCAGCTCCCAGCCTTGCAGTGCTGGTGCATTGGGGCTGTGAACCCACGCTAGTCTCCTACCAGCTCCCACGGCACAGGGTATGTGGCTTCAAGCCGGCCGCTCCCCCGTTAATTTACTTCGCTCGCGAGGGCGACCGCCATTGTGAAGTATGCCCCGCGGGCGATCACTAACCTGTGTGCTCTACCGGACCAAACGAAAGGTACGCCAACCGATACAGAATCAATGTAACTTGAACCTGTGACTTTGCGAGCAAGCATCCCAAGGCAGAGGACCCACGCACGCTCATGCCCGCTCCCACCGTGCGCCGGGTGCGCGGGTTATTGGCTGTCCGCTCCCATACCAACTAACGTGCACGAGGTCCACTGCCAGCAGGCAATCCACCCCAGGACCTTAATGGAGCTTTCAAGAATCTATGGGACTTAAGGGATGGCCCCGGCTAGCAAGAGTCCCATTCCCTCATTCAAAACCGGGGATAAACACATCACAGGCAACGTGGGGAGAGCCCACCTAGTGTTCCAATTGTGCATGTTTCAACAGCGCAAAGGTATCGGTAATTTGCCCCCTGCGCCCCTTGTCCTGTCACCAGCGGGTTCCGTCGGTCAACCGGACACCAAGCACGATCTAGGAGAGAGAATTGAAAGGTGAGCGCAATTGAACAAGGTATAGGAGGCGCTCGACCAGGTTCTGTCAAGCATGTCCCGATGGCCGTGCAAACGTACTCTCAGTACCCCCCCAAGCCTGCCCACGTATTGTAGCGCCGTCAGGGTCCTGAGGCGGAAGGCAGGTGACGTAATGTCCCGGGGACCTAATACGCCTTGTACGACAATGGCTACTTGAGAGAAGAGTTTGTACTTTTGCCCCCGCATCTTGGGGTCACTTGTATCATTGTCAGGGCCAAGCACCATTCAAGTGTTATTTATTTAATGTAGATTTATATAGCGCGAAGGTATTAGAGCGCTTTACATGAGCACCGCTTACATTCAGGCACGGGGAGATTAAGTGATTCGCCCGGAATCACAGGATGTGGCGTCGACCCCGAGGCTCGAACCTTGGTTCCCTGCACCTAAGTTGGAAATCTCTGCATATCTTCTTTATCTAGCGCGACTCGACCCGAAGGTATTGGAGCGTGTAGCACCGCATTTACATACATATTTAGGCACGGGGGGATTAAGATTAAGTGATGTGCCCCGAATCACAGAATGCGGCCCCGAGACTCGAAACACCAACCAGATTGAGATTGAGGACCTGAGCCTCGGCCCTTGTATACGTTTCGCTCTTTATGCATATATCCCGTAGCACCGTATTTACATACACATTGAGGCACGGAGTGATTAAGTGATTTGCCCCGAATCACAGAATGTGGACGCGACCTCGCGGCTCGCCCCTGGTTAAGTACCCTGTATCGTTGTCAGGGCCAAGGGCCATTCGCTATTCAAATCACAACCCAACTATAGTTGTACATCGCGAAGGTCTGAAAGCGCTGTACCCGAGCACCGATGTAAAAGCCGACAGACGCATTTGCTCCCTACGAGTGGAATCAGGGTGGCCTATCGACTCGCGATGCGGACGCGGCTCCGAAGCTCTAAGACCTCGCACCCCCTGAGTCAGTGCGGCGGGGGTGAGGAGATGCCACGACAGGCGGACAAGGTCCCGCACAGGAGGACACACCATGGGACAGGGATGCTCCCACCGCTCCCGTCCATACGCCCGGCCTCAGAAACCGGCACCGCTCCCCACTCTCCCTTGGGCCATATCCGTTCGCTGGGGATGAAGGTGTCTGCCGAACCAGGGATCAAACCAGGCGCGTCACATTACACAGGCCCTAGTAGAATCAGTGGCTGGCCTATCTCGCGATGCGAAAGCGGCCCCGAGCCGCGAAAACACAAACCAGATTCGGACCCTGAAGCCATGAGGCGTGGTTCATGTCTAGATTATGCTTTTATGCATATTTTATGAATCGTCTCCGCATTCAATATAAAAGACAATACCGACTCTCGCACCCTGGTCCCCCGCTCCGAGGTTGCTTGTTTCTTGTTGGGCACGGGGAGATTAAGTGAATTGCCCCGAATCACGGGATGTTTTGCCGACGCCGAGGCTCGAACCTGGTTCCTATTTACAATGTCGGCAGCTCTGGCCGTTACGCCACAACCTCTTTTCTCACGCTGATATTGGTGAAAAAGACACCGTTTTAGAGATTAGGGTCCCGCACAGGAGGACACACCATGGGACTGGGATGCTCCCACTGCTCCCGTCCATTCCCCGAGCCTCAGTGAACTTGCGCGTCACTTCCGGCCCCTGACACGGAGGGGGGCAACAGTCAGGGTCCCTGCCCCCCCCGAAGGGGGGAGTGGGGAGGGGTGACCGGGGCCCCGGGGCCACTAAGGCGCCGACCGCCGAGTGGCCCCCTGCGGGGGCCGCGGTCAGCGGCAGACACATCAAGGGGTGGGTGGGTGGTTCGATTTCAACTGACAGCGGCCTAGCGCCACGAAGCGGACCTGTGTCTGCGAGCCAGAACAATCATTATAACATTACCCGTTGTCGTCATAGCTGTATTGCCATCATGTTGTTGGGTGTCAAGAGCTGTTTATTGTATTTCTCCTTTATTATGAGCCTACACTGTCGGCCCATAATTGCAGTGCAGGCAATTAACTGCTTTCTGCCCTATTGCGAATGCATTAACTGCAGTTAACGCATGATGAGTGCCCTGAAGAGTCACAGTGACACCAGATCACACCCTCCATGCAATGCTGTTATTGGCTCAGCCACTCACGATCCTTAGAAGGCCACCACTAACTACCGTATGCCTGTATCCAGGGCCACTAGAATTATGTTGGTTATAGGGCTGCAGCAGTTTCCACATAATCCATCATCGGCTGCAAAATGCGCAGTGTTTAACAAAACAAAATGGTTTCTAGCACAAATTGATCAAAAGTTACTAGCAACGCAGCAACACCTGTTGCGTTCTGTGGAAAGGCTCGCTGTTCACCACTTTCTGCTGCTCATTGCGGTATTTTGGTGTTAAATGTATACTATCGGGGTGAAAATCTCCCCCCCCCCCAAATAATAAAATAGCACTACCAGAAAAATGTCCTGCATTAGTTCACATGATTCACCTTTCCTTGCCGCTTAGTTTAGTCACCTAGAGTCTACACATACATTGGCCCTGCCCGTCGCACAATTCCAGTGGCCCTGCTTGTGTTATAGTGTCAGTGTGGGGCACGCAGGAAGAAAGTGTATTTTTTGGCCTCTGTTGGGTGAGATTAGGGCGATGGGTGCTAATAACCTTACAACCCCTTACTCTCCACATAGAGGGGGAGGGAGGGAGAGCTGCAGCGAGGGTGGGGGTGATGAATGGGGCTGCCATGAGCGCTGTAGTGTGACGAGTGCCGAGATTCACGGGGCGCGCGCTGAATGTTTCTGCAGTCAGCCATACAGATGAGACGAGACCTTTCGCGGGGAGGGGGTCAAGGACACGAGGAGAGGACTGCGCATGCCTGCCCCCGCGAGGGCCAACACAGGACTGCCAGAGAACCAGAGCCTGTCACTACTTCACCCTCAAACCGCGTTCTCCCCAGTCTTGAAGGCCTATATAAGTTTAGCTGCTGATCTGGGTGGTTTTTTTCCTCGCATTGTTAAATGCAATGATTAAACGTGCAATGGATGCCTTGATTTAACAGTCTTTGCAAGGTGTCCTCCCGGTGCGTGAACGGACAACTTACGAAGACATAGGCAAAGCATCTCGTATGCTGTTCAGACCTCTCTACGTGTACCCTTGTTGCCTCAAACCTTGTTGAAAGAATCATTTTGTTGATTACACTGTACATCAGTCTGAAACCAGCTGAGCTGAGTTTACACGAACTAAAATATGCCTTAAATAAAAATTAAAATAAAGTGCTCGCCCCTTACGTACAACTTTCGAATCGCACATTTTTATAGCCTAATGAAACAAACTTGCTTCCTGGCCCAGAAATAAAGCCACGTAAAGGCAGGCAAAACGAAATAGGGAATGGCAGGATAGAAACATGCCCTGATCATCTCCAGGGTCTGCGCCCTCTACAGAGGTTTGCTGTTTCGCTGCTACTCTTCGAGAACTTACCTCATTTCACGCACAAGGCAAGCACACCACTGCCTTTCTCCGAGGCAGAGCAGAAATGCCTCGGAGAAACGCCGTGTCCTTTTCGGATTCGGGGGCGTGTTTGTTTCTTCTCTCCTCCAGCCATGGGCTGGAGGAGAGAATGAGACTTTCTTTAAAAAACACGCCCCCCGATCCGAAAAGGACGGGGCCTAATCGGAGTGACTGACCTCTTCTCCAGTGGCTGGCCAGCATTTACGAGGTCAGCCAATGGAGAACAGGGGAGAAGAGGGGCGGGTGCAAGCCCCTCTTCTCCAAGTCATTAAATCTCCGGACTTCCAGTCTGCCGACCGGATGGTCCCGAGACCTAAAAAGGGCCATCGAAAAGTGGAAAAAAGAAAAAAGAAAAACAAGCAAAGGAGCCGGAGGCACAGTGAGGGGGGCAGCACTAACACAACTGTGGCATTAAGAGAAGGCCATGAATATAAAAAGCAAAGAGGTGCTGACAAGCATTAGGACACGTGTATTTGTGCGTGAATCACACAAGATAAATATGTAAAATGGTGTGGATTACACATACGCACACGCATAACTTCCTGTGTTGTTTATGTGTCTAGAACTGCACCGTTGTTGATTACTCCTAGAATGCTTCTGACTAATTTGTATGAACCTGCCCAGCACTCACCCAAGTTCAAACGGGCGCCATCCCGCGGCTTCCCAGCGGACAACGATGAAATCTGCATTTCTCCATCAGCCCAGAGGGCTGGCCACTGGAACAGCAATAGACAGCTGTGTCTACTAGTTCAGGATTATTCCAGCGGGCACTGATTCAAGGGCGGCGTTCATTGTCATAAACATCTAGGCCGCACTGATTGACAAGTAGCACTTCCTTCACTGTCCCTCACTGCAGTAAATTTATGATTTGCTTCCAAATGCTGGTTTTTACGATTTAGAAGTACATAAATGTCAACAGCTGCCCTTGCTCGCATTTAGACACTTTGTAAGGAATCCCAATTTCGACAAATATGGAAGGACATTAAACAATATACCGAAGATCACACGATGCAAATAAGAGTGTGCGCTGGGATTCAAAACCTGGTGCTATACAGCAATTTAGCCACCAGGCAATCTCCTTAATAATATAAACCGTGCTTGCATAACCCAGGTCGGCAAGATCTCCTAAGTGTTAGGCAATAAACATTTCCCTGTCAGTATTTAAACTTCCACTTCAGCATTCCCGTATATAACTGCAGTCCCATGAATGTATGAGAATTGTTAATAAACACTTTCGTATATTATGCAGGACTGGAACTTCAGAGGACGAGATTTACTCTGCATTTTAATTACTTTTGGACGAGTGCGCCTGATTTTGAGGTTGGCAGATGTTCTTTCGTTCACCCCTGCAGCCACCTCTCACCTCAAAGTTCTTGTTGGCGCTCTAATTTTCGTGTCCCGCGCTATGAAACACACGTACATGAGCTGGGGTATGCACCTCTTACTTTTATTTATCTTATGCCCCGACTGGCACTCCCTCGCGCCGCCTGCCCCTTCCGTTTCCTGCCATGCCTGATCCGGAAGTTACAGACTGAGTCAGGCATGGCGATGACATCTCCCCCCTTTTTGATTTATCAACTGTCCCAGCTCTTTTCTTTCTTTAGAGTTCCTCAATGAGTCGAACTGGTCTCCGGATAGTTCTCTGTGGCCGGCGAGAGGGACGCCTCTCCACTACTTCATTCATGTCGGTTGCGCGAGGATGTTCTTCAGGATCATCCGCTACTGGGGCTCGATGTGTCTGTGTCCCAACCTGTTTCATTTTCTCAACTGTAGACTGCTGGGTTGCACTTCCTGAAGTGCGACACATTTCTTGTGGTCCTCTTGGTTGCAGAGGCAGCTGTGATCATAGTCCCTCTTCTCTTTACCACTTAGAGCGGGTGGGCATAATAGCGTCTGTCAGCTTTGGTTTTCCGTTGTTGCCTCACCGGTACCCAGTCTCCTTCTCAAATGTTAGACACCTTGGCGTGTTGACGACCATCAGCATATTCCTTCATTTTTGCTTTCTTGTCCTTGTCGATGTTCCCTAGTGTCTTGTGGTCCGAGGTCGGGAGTCTGGATTGTGTGACTGCATCCGAAGTCGGAATCCTGGTGCGCGGGGTTCTCCCGAGCATCAGGGTGGTGGAACATCTGTTAGTGGTGCTGTGTTCTGTAGTCCTGTAGACTCGCAACACTTCATTGAGTGCTGGTTGGATGTCTCGTTGAGACAGCATAGCTTGCTGTATCGTTTTCTTCAGAGTGGCCATGAACCGTTCAACCATTCCATTGGCTTGTGGTCACAAGGGAGTAATTTTTTCCAGGGTTGAAATTCAGGTGATTTGCGAACTCAGTGAATTTGTGTCCATTGAAGGGTGGTCCGTTGTCTGTCTTCACTACCTTAGGTATTCCCCATGCTGCAAACACTTCATCAAGAATGGGTATGACAGTGGATGGTTTTGTAGCTGAGAGTTGATGTGCAATGAGGAATCGGGAATATTAATCCAGGAGGACAATTACATATTTTCCGGACTTCAGTGGCCCAAAGAAGTCGACAGCTACTTGTTGCCACACACTGTCTGGGAGGTCCAACATTTGTAATGGGGAGGGTGGTTCTTCTCGCCCTACTACTTGGCATTGTGGGCAGTCTTGAACTGTGGCTTCCACCATCTGGTCAAGGGACGGGAACCAGACCCTCTCTCGTAGTGCTGTCTTCGTGGCCACTACGCCTCTGTGGACTTCATGCGCTATGTTGATGGTCCCCTGTCTTAGTTGGTGAGGGATGACAATTCTTCTGTCTCTCAACAGCAAACCGTCTGCACTGATCGTGAGATCATCCTTGACGTGTCTGAAAGATGAGAGTTCTTGCATATTGATGTTCATCTTCGTTTGCGGGTCATCCAAGTGTCTTCAGGAGTCCGTGGGGATGCGTTGCATGACGTTTTGAAGTGTGGCATCTTTGGCAGTGGCCTATATGATGGCTTCTAGTGGGACAGTAGGTGGGCGTGCTTGATCAATGACGAAGTGAAGTTACTCTTCGGCTAGCGAGTCACGTGTTTAGGGTTGAAGTATGCCAGATGAGCGGCAGAGCTCACGGCCCTTTTGATCTTGTTGAAAGTGCGCTCACATGCATTGGACCAGTGAAATGCTTGCCCTTGTCTCATGAGTTCTCACAGCAGATAGCTGATGGTCACATAGTCCTTGATATATTGGACACAGTAGCTGGCCATGCCCAGGAAAGACCGAATGTCGCTGACATCGTGAGGTTGCCGAGTGTCGGCCAGTGCTAAGACCTTTTCAGGATCCGGTCCCATGCCGTCTTCAGAGAAGATGTGACCAGAGAATTTGAGAGTTGACCTATGAAATTCACACTTGTCTCTGTTGAGTGTGAGGTTGGCGTTGAGAAGGGCATGACACATGCAATCTAGGGCTTTATCATGGTCTTCACGTGTTGCACCGAAGACGAGGATGTCGTAGCTGTAGTTGAACGAATTTGGGATGTGGTGGATCACTCACCGAACTGCCTCTTGAAAAATCTCTGCTGCTGAGGAGATACCAAAATTGAGGCGCTTGTACCTGAAAAGTCCTTGATGTGTAGTAAACGTGGTGATGTACCTGGATTTTTCATGGAGTTCGAGCTGGTGATATCCTTTATTGAGATCTAATTTTGAGAAAACTGTTGCGCCGTTCAGGCGAGTGATCATGTAGCTGATGTGAGGTCCGGGGTGCCTCGCTCGCTCGATGGCTGTGTTTGGGGCACACATGTCCACGCAGAGGCATACTTTGTTCTCGTGGCCCCGTTTAGGCACGACCACTACTGGCGACACCCATGGAGTAGGTCCGTTTGACCTTTCTATGATATCCGCTCTCAGCAGGTCTTGGAGCTCATCATCAACTGCTTGTTGGAGATGAAATGGTACTTTCCTATGATGCTGAGCCACAGGCGTTACTTGTTCGTTTATGTGTAATTTGACCTTGACATTGGCTAGTTTTCCTAGGCCTGAGAATAGTTTTGGGAATTTGTTTATTATGTTGGATGAGTCTTCAACTTTGAATAGAATCTCTACCAGCTTCAGCCGTTCCGCTGTAGGTAAACTGAGGAGGCAGTCAGCCGCTTCAGGACCTTCTATTACATGAACGTGAGATTGAATTGTTCTGTCTTTGTATGTCAAGGTCGTGGGAAATCATCCTAAGCACAGCAGTGAGTCTTTGGACATCCACATGTAAACGCGCACTGTGGCTGGTTCTAATTTCGGCTTCGGGCACATCCTCTCATATTCCATCGTGCAGATGTAATTGAGTGATGCTCCGGTGTCTAGAACAAATTTGGCGGAGTTATTTACAATCCGAATGTCTAATCAGGGATATTTCTTTAAGCGGTCCAGGTCTGCCACCATGCACACATATTCGTCGCTGTCTTGCGATATGGGAGTGAGGGCAGACAATTCTCCTGACGTTGATCATTGGGATCGATATGATGTTTGTGACTGAGTGCTGGATCTGGACGAGCTTGTTGAGCGGTCTCTCCTTCCTTGCACCGCCCTCACGTGGTGGCGTGGTCCAGTACTTCGCTTGGTCGGTCCCACTTCTTTACGACGAGATTGGCACATTGCTTCAAAATGATTTTCCCTTCCGCATCGGTGGCATTGTTGTCCCCTGGTGCAAGTGCAGGTGCCTGTGTGAGGGTAGTCCAGACCCCAACGATAACATTGTGATGATTGCTTCTGGGCTTTGCCGCTTCTGGTCCCACCACGGGATGAGCTTGTGGACTTTCCAGGTCTCCGATGATCGGGCCGATTTTTCGCTTCTGTATGAGATTGTATTCGGAACTCTTGTTCTCGTTTCTCTGTCTTGCCGGCTTCCATTTTTTTTGCGTGCTCTTCTGCTTGATCATTTATTCATGTGAGTTCCTCAATGTCATCAACCGAGTAGTGTTTCTTTAATAGTCGATGTCGTAGTGACTCTGATTGGCACTCTTCAATGATGCGTAGACGAAGCGCATCTTCGGTGTTGAATTTATCAAATTCGCAGTGTGAGAAGGTGGCCTGATATATGCTGTCCACCAGTTCTAGTGGGCACCTTGTATCAGTCCAAACAACCCCTTATGGTGATAGGTTAAAGACAACCTTTATTGAAAGCTATCCTAGTGGTAGCTATGGAGAGCAGCCTTCAGGCTAAGTCTTGAAGGAATGTAAAGCAGCTTGTTTTACCAGTCTATAATCTCTTGAATGATCAAATGAAAAGACAACCACACCAGATATATATTTAAAATATATGTATTTAGTATAACATACACCCCTCTAGTCTCTTTATGAGACTGGAGTTCGAAGTGCTTAGTTTACAAGTCAGCAATTATCAGTAATAGCACAAATACACGTTTGGGCCCTAGGGGCGTACCAAACCATATACCAAAAAAGTGGTATAAGAACCACGACTGGAATGGACACTAGGCCTATAGCTTCTATAATCGCTGGGACCCCAAGGAACCACCCAAGGTAGTGACACAGGGAACCCACGGGGGACTGTATGCAGTGTGTAAATACATCCGCGACTTCCCGTTATCTTCTATGGGCAATGTCGCGGTTAGAAATTTAAAGATTTGGGACACTTCTAATCGAGTCAGGACCAAACCCTTTTGGACTTGAAAAGTTCTAGGGCTAGCACCCACGTGAGCACCAGAGTACTCGAGTTACCTCACCCATGGAAGCTGGGTGCATAGGTGTCTTTTGGTGTCGGGTCGCGTCGTCGATTTCAATGGGAGCCTGCAAAGAACTGCTGCTGCCGTGAAGAGGAGAAGTGTCCGCAGAGATGCTTCAGGTGGGTTGATGGATGTCTTGACTCTTCAGCCACGAGGTCCAGGAGGCGTCGGCAAAGTCCACGAGCCAGATCTGAGCTGCTCCACAGAGTCTGTCAAGTGCTGCGGTGTCGGCGACCAGAATGGACCCAACAAGCCTTGGCAACAGCAAGTCACTGGAATTCAGAGAAAGGACTGCGGTGCAGACCAGCAATGTCTGAGGGACTCACCCAGTGAGGGTAAGTCAGGGCACGTCTGGAGCAACCAGAAAAGCCCAAACAGAAAAGGAGTTGCCTTCGTGGAGACCTGCTAGCCCACGGGCTAGTGATCGCGAATGAGCCTCGAGCAGTCACACTTGAAGCTGGCCCGCGGGTCACTCGTGGAGTGGAGGCCAACAATCTTCAGTGCAGGTGGTGCTCAAGGCTGGGGCTACTCAGAGCCTAAAGCACAACTTTGAGGAGAAACAGAAAGATAGTGTTGCTTCAAAAGTTCACGGTGTCCAGGGGTCACAGTTCCACGTCACCCACGATAGCCACGGGCCTCAGCTTTGCTGTGGACTCAGGGTAGCCTCGGGGAAGTCTGGAAATCCACCTCTGGTGATGCAAAGACTTCGGCGTCCGGCGGGAGCTTCAACGATGCAGACTGGTCAGTTGCTTCTTTGGTGCCTGCCAAGCAGGGGAGTCACTCCTTGACCCCAAGGGAGATTTCTTCAGTCTTCTAGTCAGGATAGAACATCGAAGGTCCAGGATATCTGTAGCAGAGTTTCGTCCAGGGTAATATAAAGTCCTAGGGACTGGATTCCTATACATATAGTAAGTTTAGGGGATGGACTAACTCTAAAGCCCCACCTATGGGTGTGCCTGGAAAGAGGGGTGGTTACACCCATTTCCTTTGTCCAGTTTCGCACCAGAGTAGGGGCAGGTAGCCCCTGCAACAGGTTTGAACTGGGCTATGCACAGGGACAGGACTTCAAAGCACCAGAGAATGCTCCAGCCCAGCCCCAATACACATCAGCCTGTCTGGGGAGGTGGTCACACCTCCCTTCGACAGGAAACCTATTGTCCAGTCCTCCCCTGCTGGAGTTTCGGTCAGCAGCAGGAGGCCAGACCCGTGTCTGTGGTAGAGGCCTCCATTTTGTGATGCCAGGGCTCAGAAAAGTCCTACCGGGTTTAGCCAGTGTGAACATGTCTATCCCTCTAGAAGGGTGGAATGCAGGGATTTTAAACTAACCTTGACCAGTTGAGTCTTCATGTTCTAAGTGGAAATACCTAGAGAGTCCATCTGCATTGGCATGGTTACTCCCAGGTCTATGTTCCACTGTAAAGTCCATCCCCTGTAGGGAAATGGACCACCTAAGCAGTTTTGGGTTTTCACCCTTCATTTGTTTTAGCCATAAGAGGGGCTTATGGTCTGTCTGAACAAGGAAGTGAGTACCAAACAAGTATGGCCTCAACTTCCTCAGAGCCCAAACCAAAGCAAAGGCCTCCCTCTCAATGGCTGACCAACGTTTCTCTCTAGACGTCAGCCTTCTGCTTATGAAAGCTACTGGCTGATCCTGACCTTCTTTATTCAATTGTGACAGTACAGCCCCAACCCCCAATTCAGATGCATTAGTTTGAACAATGAACTTCTTGGAGTAGTCAGGACTCTGCAGAATGGGAGCAGTACACATGGCCTGCTTCAGGTCATCAAATGCCTTTTGACAGCTAGCTGTCCACTGAACCTTTTTGGGCATTTTCTTAGAGGTTAAGTCATTCAAGGGTGTCACTATTGATCCATACCCTTTGACAAATCTCCTATAGTACCCAGTCAGGCCTAAGAAGGCTCTCACCTGAGTCTGGGTAGTTGGAGCAACCCAGTGCATTTTGGTCTGGATTTTGCTCTGCAATGGTTGAACCTGGCCTCCGCCTACAAGGTGGCCCAGGTACACAACCTGACTCTGCCCTATCTGGCACTTAGTAGCCTTGATAGTTAGGCCTGCTTTTTGCAGGGCCTCCAAAACATTCCTTAGGCGGACCAGGTGATCCTCCCAGGTGGAGCTAGAGACAGCAATATTATCTAGATATGCTGCACTAAAGGCTTCCAGACCTGTGAGAACTGTATTCACCAACCTTAGGAAAGTGGCAGGTGCATTCTTCAAACCAAAGGGCATTACCACAAATTGATAGTGCCCACTAGGGGTAGAAAATGTTGTCTTTGGTTTTGCATCATCAGCTAGTCTGATCTGCCAGCAACCAGCTGTCAAGTCAAATGTGCTAAGGTACTTGGCTGAGGCCAAAGTATCTATAAGCTCATCTGCCCTTGGTATTGGATGGGCATCAGTGTTGGTGACTGCATTGAGACCCCTGTAGTCCACACAAAGCCTCATCTGTCTTTTTCCACCACTGGTGTGAGGTTTTGGCACAAGGACCACTGGACTAGCCCAAGGGCTATCTGACGGTTCAATAACACCTAAATCCAACATTTTCTGGACTTCTGTCCTGATACAGTCCCTGACATGGTCAGGTTGCCTATAAATCATATTTTTAATAGGCAGACTGTCTCCAGTGTCCACTTCATGAGTGCACTAAGTAGTCTGACTTGGAGTCAGTGAGAACATGTGTCTGAACTGATTGAGCACCTGTCTGCAATCAGTCTGTTGCTGGGCAGTGAGGCTGCCTGCCAAGGCTACACCGTGAACTGACCCATCATCTGGGGTTTGTGAGAGGAGGTCAGGGAGTGAGTCACTCTCTTCCTCCTGTCCCTCGTCAGTTGCCTTGAGCAAGCCCATGTCAGCCCTGTCCACATATGGCTTTAGCCTGTTGACATGGAGAACCCTGTGGGGACTCTGGGGAGTTCCTAGGTCTACCAAATAAGTAACCTCTCCCTTCTGTTCAACAATAGTGTGGGGTCCACTCCACGTGTCCTGGAGAGCTGCTGGGGCCACAGGCTCCAACAGCCACACTTTCTGTCCTGGCTGATAAACAGTACAGCCTTTTGGTCATGCCAGGCTTTTTGCAGTTCCTGGCTAGCCTCGAGGTTTTTGTTTGCCTTTTTTATGTACTCAGCCATCCTGGAGCGGAGACCAAGTACATAGTCCACTATGTCTTGCTGTGGGGGCTTGAGAGGTAACTCCCATCCTTCCTTCACCAAACACAATGGACCCCTGACAGGGTGACCAAACAGAAGTTCAAATGGGCTGTAGCCAACCCCCTTCTGAGGCACCTCTCTGTATGCAAATAAAAGGCAGGGCAAGAGAAGGTCCCATTTTCGCCTAAGCTTCTCTGGGAGTCCTTTGATCATGCCGTTTAAGGTTTTGTTGAATCTCTCAACTAAACCATTGCATTGTGGGTGATAGGGTGTGGTGAACTTGTAGTCACTCCACACTCCTTCCACATAGCAGTCAAGTAACTAGATATGAAGTTTGCATCCCTGTCAGATACTACCTCCTTAGGAAAGCCTACTCTGGAGAACACACTCAAGAGAGCTATTTGACACTACAGGTGCTGTAGTGGTCCTTAGGGAAATTGCTTCTGGACACCTGGTGGCATGATCCACTACCACCAGTATAAATCTGTGCCCAGATGCTGTTTGGGGATCCATGGGACCAACAATGTCAATCCCTACCCTTTCAAAGGTCATCCCCACCACAGGTAGTGGTATCAGGGGGGCATTTGTAGTGCCACCTGCTTTGCCACTGGCTTGACAGGTTACACAGGAGCGACAAAACTCCTTTGTGTCTTCAGACATGTGGGGCCAGTGAAAGTGAGGAACCATTATGTCCCAAGTCTTGTTCTGGCCTTAGTGTCCTGCTAGGGGAATATCATGGGCTAGTGTCAATAGGAAACCTCTAAACTTCAGAGGTATAACCAACCTCCTGGATGCACCAGGCTTGGGGTCTACACTCTGAATATAGGAGTCCATCATCCCAATAAACTTTATGGGTGCCACTTACATTCCCAGCAGCTTCATCAGCAGCTTGCTGTCTGACAGTTTCAAGAGAGGTGCAAAAACAATAATTGATGGACAGAATGCAGAACAATATCATACATTCACCCCAGTACAGAGATCTGGGCCTAAATCCATCGTTTTTTTGCTCACCATGCCATTCCAGTTTGAACCCAGCCATATGCAAATCAGTCTTGACCCTGTGCCTCATGGGAACAGTCCAGCCCGAACTGCCAAGCCAGGTCCTCCCTGGACTGGAACCAAGCATCCTAGGACCGGTTTCGGGGTTTCACCCCTCTTCAGCCAGGATAGCTTGATTCCAGTGGCATGGAGAGCACGGGACTCACGTCTGAGCATACCTGTCCCACTCGGGGTGACAAATGCAAAAACAAAAATTGATGGACAGAATGCAGAACAATGTCATACATTCACCCCAGTACAGAGATCTGGGCCTAAATCCATCGTTTTTTTGCTCACCATGCCATTCCAGTTTGAACCCAGCCATATGCAAATCAGTCTTGACCCTGTGCCTCATGGGAACAGTCCAGCCCGAACTGCCAAGCCAGGTCCTCCCTGGACTGGAACCAAGCATCCTAGGACTGGGTGTGAGTGTTTGATTGGTTCTGATACTCCGTCCATCACCACCCCCTTTTGTACCGCTTTGTTCGCCATAAGTTGGAAGGGTATGCTCAGACGTGAGTCCCTTGCTCACTTTGCTACTGGATTCAAGCAAGCCTGGCTGAAGACGGCTGAAATGCCAGAAACCGGTCCTAGGAAGCTTGTTTCCGGTCCAGGGAAGGCATGGCTTGGCAGTTCGGGCTGGACTGTTCCCATGACGGTACAGAAGGGGGTGGTGATGGACGGAGCATCAGAACCAATCAAACACTCACACCCAGTCAACAGATCTGGGTTTGATCCATCACCATTCTTTAGCCCACTCTGCCACCCCAGTTCAGACATGGCCATATGCAAATCAGTCTGACCCTGTGCCTCATGGGAACAGTCCAGCCCGAACTGCCAAGCCATGCCTTCCCTGGACCGGAAACAAGCTTCCTAGGACCGGTTTCTGGCATTTCAGCCGTCTTCAGCCAGGCTTGCTTGAATCCAGTGGCAAAGTGAGCAAGGGACTCACGTCTGAGCATACCCTGCCAACTTATGGCGAACAAAGCGGTACAGAAGGGGGTGGTGATGGACGGAGCATCAGAACCAATCAAACACTCACACCCAGTCAACAGATCTGGGTTTGATCCATCACCATTCTTTAGCCCACTCTGCCACCCCAGTTCAGACATGGCCATATGCAAATCAGTCTGACCCTGTGCCTCATGGGAACAGTCCAGCCCGAACTGCCAAGCCATGCCTTCCCTGGACCGGAAACAAGCTTCCTAGGACCGGTTTCTGGCATTTCAGCCGTCTTCAGCCAGGCTTGCTTGAATCCAGGGGGCCCTTCCAGGTCTGGTCTGAGCCAGGAGCAGAAAACCTGCCCCTCTCTTGAAACCAGTACAAAAGGGGGTGGTGATGGACGGAGTATCAGAACCAATCAAACACTCACACCCAGTCAACAGATTTGGGTTAGATCCATCACCGTTCTTTAGCCCACTCTGCCACCCCAGTTCAGACATGGCCATGTGCAAATCAGTCTGACCCTGTGCCTCATGGGAACAGTCCGGTACAAAAAGGGGTGGTGATGGACGGAGCATCAGAACCAATCAAACACTCACACCCAGTCAACAGATCTGGGTTTGATCCATCACCGTTTTTTAGCCCACTCTGCCACCCCAGTTCAGACATGGCTATATGCAAATCAGTCTGACCCTGTGCCTCATGGGAACAGTCCAGCCCGAACTGCCAATCCATGCCTACCCTGGACCGGAAACAAGCTTCCTAGGACCGGTTTCTGGCATTTCAGCCGTCTTCAGCCAGGCTTGCTTGAATCCAGTGGCAAAGTGAGCAAGGGACTCACGTCTGAGCATACCCTGCCAACTTATGGCGAACAAAGCGGTACAGAAGGGGGTGGTGATGGACGGAGCATCAGAACCAATCAAGGCATGGCTTGGCAGTTCGGGCTGGACTGTTCCCATGAGGCACAGGGTCAGACTGATTTGCATATAGCCATGTCTGAACTGGGGTGGCAGAGTGGGCTAAAAAACGGTGATGGATCAAACCCAGATCTGTTGACTGGGTGTGAGTGTTTGATTGGTTCTGATGCTCCGTCCATCACCACCCCTTTTTGTACCGCTTTGTTCGCCATAAGTTGGCAGGGTATGCTCAGACGTGAGTCCCTTGCTCACTTTGCCACTGGATTCAAGCAAGCCTGGCTGAAGACGGCTGAAATGCCAGAAACCGGTCCTAGGAAGCTTGTTTCCGGTCCAGGGTAGGCATGGCTTGGCAGTTCGGGCTGGACTGTTCCCATGAGGCACAGGGTCAGACTGATTTGCATATAGCCATGTCTGAACTGGGGTGGCAGAGTGGGCTAAAAAACGGTGATGGATCAAACCCAGATCTGTTGACTGGGTGTGAGTGTTTGATTGGTTCTGATGCTCCGTCCATCACCACCCCTTTTTGTACCGGACTGTTCCCATGAGGCACAGGGTCAGACTGATTTGCACATGGCCATGTCTGAACTGGGGTGGCAGAGTGGGCTAAAGAACGGTGATGGATCTAACCCAAATCTGTTGACTGGGTGTGAGTGTTTGATTGGTTCTGATACTCCGTCCATCACCACCCCCTTTTGTACTGGTTTCAAGAGAGGGGCAGGTTTTCTGCTCCTGGCTCAGACCAGACCTGGAAGGGCCCCCTGTCCCCAAGAACGCAACCTGGTCAGGTTCAAGCTCCTCTGGAAGAGTTCCTTCTTCAGGCTCAAGATCATCTCCCTGAGGAGACTGATCAGTATCCTGAGACAGGTGGGAAGGCACGGCCTTAACCCTACTGCTCCTCCTCTTGTGATGCACCTGGTCCATTATTCCAGAATCCAGGGCCTGTCCAGTATTAGACATTTGTGCCTGTGACCTGGTCACAGCAAAGACATGTGCAGGGATCCCTCACATTTCTGCATGTTTCCTGAGCTCCACTTCAGCCCAAGCTGAAGTTTCTAGATCATTGCCAAGCAAGCACTGTACTGGTAGGTCTGCACTTACCACAACTTTTTAAGACCAGTTACCCCTCCCCAGGAGAAGTTAACAACTTCCAGAAAATGGCCTGTTCTGACATTGCTAGCATTGGTCACTTGGTACATTTCACCAAGTATAATCTGCCCAGGATCTACAAGATCTTTTGTCACCATTGTGACACTTGCTCCTGTGTCCCTGAATGGCCAAGCTTCTACTCCATTAATTAAAGGCTGCTGTCTGTATTTGCCCAACTTACTGGGACTCACAAAGGGGGACATATCCATGCCCCATCACTGACAAGCACAGCCTGAGTTGGTACTCTGACTAGGCCAGAGTCCATCTCAGAACCCAGGGTCAACCCTACTACACCCTTATTCTGTGTATTCCCAACACCAATTGTAACTGCAATAGGGGGAGCAGGTGCCTTAGGGGCATTGGTGGGGGTTGGAGTATTTTCTTTGGCCTTGGTGCAGTCACTAGTTTGGCCTTTACCCTTTCCTGACTGTGAATCCCTACCTGAAGAAGATTTTTGGGGACCTTGAGAAGACTTCTGGTCTTTACCCTTGTCCCCACCCTTGTCAGAGTTGTTGGAATCTTGCTTCTTTGGGTCACCACCTTGGTTCTGTACCTTCTGCCTCACCCTGGTTCTGACCCATTTGTTTGCCTGCTTTCCCAATTCTTGGGGAGAGGTCGGATCCGAGTCTACCAGGTACTGGTGCAACAACTGATTTTGACAGTTATTAAGAATCTGCTTCCTCGTTATCAGATTGTACAATCCTTTGAAGTCACACACTTTACTGCCCAATAACCAACCTTCCAGAGCCTTAGCAGCAGTCAACAAAGTCAACCCAGTCCTGATTCTGTGCCTTTTGGGTGTCTCTGAACTTTAACCTGTATTGTTCAGTGGTTAGGCCAAACCCATCTATCAGTGCACTTTTCAAGGCTTTGTAGTCATCAGCATCCTCTTCTCTTACAGTGAGGAGCTTATCTCTACCTTTGTTTGCAAAGGAGAGCCATAAGATTGCTGCCCACTGACATTGAGGGACCTTCTGTACTTTACAGGCCTTCTCCAAGGCAGTTATCCATTTGTGGATGTCATCCCCACTCTGGTAGGGAGGGACAATCTTACTTAGGTTTCTATGGTCATAAGACCTCTCCCTATCTCTAGCTAAATTGCTGCCACCAAGGGACTCTAGTCCCTCCTTCCTTTTTAGTATCTCTGTAGAGCTTCAGGGCTTCCCTATCTAAGGCCATCTGCTGCTTTCTGAGGTTGAACTTGTCTTGCTCATACTTCAGCAGTATCTTTCTCCTCTTCTGGGAGGTTTTCCTCCCTCTGCGAGAAGAAACAGAGATTCCTATAGAGGAGTTAGACTGGATAGATCCCCTTGACAGAGATCTATCCCTTCTAGCCCTGTTGTCAGGCCTACCAGGAGGAATAAAGGAAGTGGCATTATTGTCATCCTCCTCATCCTCATCCTGGTGGTCTGTGTTCACCAGAGTCTGGTCATTGTCACCAGTCTGGTCAGCATTAGAGTTAGGGTCAGGGGAGTTTCCTCCCCTAGACCCACCGTCAGGTGCTGCCCCACCCACACTGTCTCCATCATCAGGCCCACTAGGCCCTGTGATATCATCCGGTTTCAGTATCTTTATGAGATTTCGGTGTGGATGGACTTTTATCTGTCTTCAGCTTCCTAATGGAGCATAAGGCCCTAAGCTGAGCAAAGGTGAGATCCTCATATTTATAGGGAAGGAGCTCACTAGTTCCTGGTAGGAACCCACTGGTTCCTGGCTGGTTAGACATTTCTAATGTGGTGTGGTGTTTTGCACTACCTACACTAGTGTGGCCTACTAAACCCTCTTGAGTTGTAGAAAAGGTGTGCTATCCCTTAACACACAACTCTAAGTTCAGTAGAACTTACTATAGCTAAACTTGATATTATATGTGCCTCCGGTACCTTTAGTGTTTTTCAGTTGATCAATTCAATTGAGATTATCTGGTAAAACAATAGCAAGCTGGAATCCCACATGCTGCACACCAATGTGAGAAGGTGGCCTGATATATGCTGTCCACTAGTTCTAGTGGGCACCTTGTATCAGTCCAAACAACCCCTTATGGTGATAGGTAGGGGTGGGCGGAATTTGCGTAATTGCGTTACGCAAATCTCCGCGAAACGGTAAAAAATCTCCGCGAACACGCAGAAATTCCACGAACACGCGGAATTGCTTGTTCGCGATGCTTTTTTCCTGTTCGCAATTGCTGTTTGGGTGCTTGAGGAGAAATATCTTGCGAACATGCATTTTGAGAACGCGAACAAGCAAAAATTTCGCGAAGTCGCGGAAAGCAGACTTTCGAGCAATTTCGCGTTCTCCGCGGAACGCGAAATTACGCAAATTTCGCAAATTCCGCGAGCGGAACGGAATTTGCCGCCCAGGCCTAGTGATAGGTTAAAGACAACCTTTATTGAAAGCTATCCTAGTGGCAGCTATGGAGAGCAGCCTTCAGGCTAAGTCTTGAAGGAATGTAAAGCAGCTTGTTTTACCAGTCTATAATCTCTTGAATGATCAAATGAAAAGACAACCACACCAGGTATATATTTAAAATATATGTATTTAGTATAACACACACCCCTCTAGTCTCTTTATGAGACTAGAGTTTGAAGTACTTAGTTTACAAGTCAGCAATTATCAGTAATAGCACAAAAACACGGTTGGGCCCAAGGGGCGTACCAAACCATATACCAAAAAAGTGGTATAAGAACCACGACTGGAATACAGAATAGGCCTATAGCCTCTAGAATCACTGGGACCCCAAGGAACCACCCAAGGTAGTGACACAGGGGACCCACGGGGACTATATGCAGTGTGTAAACACAACCGCGGGTTCCCGTTATCTTCTATGGGCAATGTCGTGGTTGGAAATGTAAAGATTAGGGACACTTCTAATCGAGTCAGGACCAAACCCTTTTGGACTTAAGACGTTCTAGGGCTAGCAACCACGTGAGCACTGGAGTACTTGAGTTGCCTCACCCAGGGAAGCCGGGTGCATAGGTGTCTTTTGGTGTCGGGTCGTGTCGTCGATTTCAATGGGAGCCTGCAAAGAAATGCTGCTGCCGTGAAGAGGAGAAGTGTCCGCAGAGATCCAAGCCTGGATCTCTGATGGAAGGAACCTGAAAGCAGAGGGGACAGAGTCTGGGTCACTTACCAGTGATGTAGGGCAGGATGGACCAATGCCCACAGATGTCGGGTGCTTCAGGTGAGTTGATGGATGTCTTGACTCTTCAGCCACGAGGTCCAGGAGGCGTCGAAGTCCACAAGCCGGATTCGAGCTGTCCCACAAAGTTTGTCAAGTGCTGCCCTGTCAGTGACCAGAATGGACCCAACAAGCCTTGGCAATGGCAAGTCACTGGAATTCAGAGAAAGGACTGTGGTGCAGACCAGCAAGGTCTGAGGGACTCACCCGGCAAGGGTAAGTCAGGGCACGTCTGGAGCAACCAGGAAAGCCCAAGCAGAAAAGGAGTTGCCTTCGTGGGGACCTGCTAGCCAATGGGCTAGTGATAGCGAAGGAGCCTCAAGCAGTCGCACTTGAACCTGGCCCACGGGTCACTCGTGGAGTGGAGGCCAACAATCTTTGGTGCAGGAGGTGCTCAAGGCTGGGGCTACTTAGAGCCCAAAGCACAACTTTGAGGAAGACCAGGAAGATAGTGTTGCTGCAAAAGTTCACGATGTCCAGGGGTCACGGTTTCACATCACCCACGATAGCTACAGGCCTCAACTTTGCTGTAGCCTCAGGGTAGCCTCAGGGAAGTCTGGAAATCTACCTCTGGTGATGCAAAGCCTTCGGCGTCCGGCGGGAGCTTCAGCGATGCAGACCAGTCAGTTGCTTCTTTGGTGCCTGCCAAACAGGGGAGTCACTCCTTGACCCCAAGGGAGATTTCCTCAGTCTTCTAGTCAGACTAGAACATCGAAGGTCCAGGATATCTGTAGCAGAGTTTCGTCCAGGGTAATCTAAAGTCCTAGGGACTGGATTCTTATACTTATCGTAAGTTTAGGGGATGGACTAACTCTAAGGCCCCACCAATGGGTGGGCCTGGAACGAGGGGTGGTTACACCCATTTCCTTTGTCCAGTTTCATGCCAGAGCAGGGGCAGGTAGCCCCTGCAACCGGTTTGAACTGGGCTATGCACAGGGACAGCAAACGTGCCCCCAGTGCAGGACTTCAAAGCACCAGAGAGTGCTCCCGCCCAGCCCCAATACACATCAGCCTGTCTGGGGAGGTGGTCACACCTCCCTTCAACAGGAAACCTATTGTCCAGGCCTCCCCTGCCAGAGTTTCGGTCAGCAGCAGGAGGCCAGACCTGTGTCTGTGGCAGAGGCATCCATTTTGTGATGTCAGGGCTCAGGAAAGTCCTACCGGGTTTAGCCAGTGTGAACATGTCTATCCCTCTAGAAGGGTGGGATGCTTCCCCCGCATCCAGAACTGGCAGGAGGGTAGTATTCCAAAACGTTTGACAGCATACACAACATGTTTTGATGCAGCCATTCCAAAGTTAGCATTTACCGCGAGGTTATAATGCACCTAAGAGTATATGGTATGGCTGTATCACAGAACAGCCATAAGGAAGTATTTCCGAAAGCTGCAGAGGGGCTCAGCTCATGCTTGGGCACCCTCTCACATAAAACCAAGCACTCTGCCTTCAGGATTGTCAAGGCCTGCCATAGGAGTGGCTTATACGTTTATATGTGTTTGTATATATGTGTGGCTATAGGTAGCCTATACCACTGTAAGGGGTGCAAGCACACCCTTACGTAGGCTGCCATAGCAGACCTGTGGTGCCATTTTGGAGTGCTTCCCAGGGGTGGCATAATATATGCCCCTGGTAGGCCTCTGAGGTACCTATGCCCTAGGTACATAGTATACCATATACTAATTAGATATGTACCTAATGTACATGGAGACCATTTTAGAAAGGAAGCAGCTAGGCTGTGGTCCTGATTAGCAGGGCCACAGCCAGACTAAGGTCGAAAAACAGTGAAACACCAGCAAAAAGTGGGGGTATCCATGTGAAGCAGATCCTACTCTCCTACACGCAGTATCGTGCCAGGTGTTTTAGTCGAGAGATAAAGTTGCCCATGGACTCATCTCGTTCTTGGGATGCAAGGTTGAACGTGTAACGTTCATAGTCCAAGTTGCGCTTGTGAAGGAACTTCCTGTTTAAGGCTTCTTTCACATCTGCATACGACGCTGCATTTTCTGGAGGCAATTCTTTGATGATCTGTCTGATGTCTTTGCCCACCAAGTCCTTTAATGCTGTGAGTTGATGGTCGGGGTCATTGACTCGTGAGCTCTTCATCAAATCTTCGAAATCTTCTAGCCAGCTCTTCCATTTGGGAACCATGCTGTTCCCAGACGTCAGTGTTAGGGGTTCAGGGGGATGCAGGAATGATACCCCTATTAAGATGGGTCCTTGTAGCATAGCTTGGGCTGGACCTGGCAGTGCATTTTGTGTGGAGTCAGGCTGAGTGGTCATGGTGGCAAGTTATTGCCTTCACTGCCTTCTCACAGCAGCGTCACAGCAGCTCACAGCAGCGTCCAGGAGGTTTTGAAATAGGGTATTTTCTACTTTTGCCTGACTTTAAAATGGCCGCCAGGCTGGTGGCAGTATTCTTCTATGAGGATGCCTGACCTCAAAATGGCCGCCGAATGAGACCTCCTGTGCCTCTTTAGCGGTTGGGGAATCGATGTCCTTACACTAGTTTGTGCACTGTCAGGTGTGGTTGGGGCTCCAGAGGTTTGTTCTGCGGGGCGCTCTGATCACTGGCTGAAATGTGGGCTAAATTGCTGTCGCGCTCGCTCTGACGAGGTGTTTCCTTTTAAAAAAAAGGTTTTTAACTGCAACTGACTCGTGAGTGGCGATTCTTTGGTGCTGATCCTGAGGGTGTTTAGATCCCACCCTCGTCGCCAGGTTTTCGTCTCCCGCGCTATGAAACACGCAGACACGAGCTGGGGTATGCACCTCTTACTTTTATTTTTCTTATGCCCGACTGGCACTCCCTCGCGCCGCCTCCCCCTTCCGTTTCCTGCCATGCCTGATCCGGAAGTTACAGACGGAGTCAGGCATGGCGATACGACACTAATGACTGCACGACGCCCCAAAATTTTCTTATGCTGGGGGCGCAGACAAAGAGCGTCGCCGTTCTCCATGGTACAGCACAAAAAGGCGCATTGTCTTTTTTGAGACTGAAGTATGTTCCACGCACCCAAGAGGCCTTCATATGTAAAAGTATTTTTATAAAGTGTCATGGAGTGAGAGAGAAACAAGTGTTGTGTTGGCCCCCTCCGTGCGTGCTTCATTCATCACCACCACACCCCCTGCCACCGTTGTGCCAAGATCTGGCACACTGCCAGTGCACGTAATGTGGTAGCTGGATCGTGAGATGCTGGGAGCATCTGTACATCTATTTGTAGGGATAAACAAGAGAGGCAGACACCAAGAGACAAGTGTGGGGCACCTTAATTATAAGAAAGCACTAATATATATATATAAAAAAAGCCAGCTTTATATATAGGTGCACAGGCATGCCAATTACGAAGAATGAAAACTAGCCTATTGCACACAGTTACAGACAAAGCGTGCTATAAAACCAGGCATAGTGTGTTTTAGAAATGTGAACACACGCACACGAGACTAAGACCCGAACACATGCGCTACGTGTTGTGGGCATACAATGACTTTTCGTGAGTAGAAACGCTGCGAGGCGGGCTGGCCGCTGCCCTCTGGGCAGGTGTAGCAAGGCGCATTGCACTTGGGTATGTATACTCCCAGCCTCTCTGTGCTCTGGGGGATGTTCTTGGGCATGGCCTCGAGTCCCAGTCCTAGGCAGTCCACCATGGCAGCCGAGTGCATGCACTCCAGAGCAGCAGCCAGAGCACTGCCCCCAGCCCCACGGAGCCAGCACGCCCGCTCCTCAGAGCCATGCTGCTTCTGAGCTAGGCAAAGGAGCCTTGTGTCAATCATACGCTGTCCTCCAGGGGTTCCGGTCTGTGCTCTAAGGCTCTGGCAATCTCCGGTCAAACAGGAGCAGGCAGATGCAGAGAGAATAACAAAACAACCATTTGCAATGCAATAGGAATCGCATTTATGCAAGACCTATTGCATTGGAAACGGGAGGGCGGGCAGGTACCAGAATCCACGAGCAGGACCGGGAGTGTGCGGGAGGGGTGTGGGGCCCCAAGAAGTCACAGACTGCAGGGGCAGGGAAGGGAGGAGCGAGAAGGCATCAGACTGCAGGAGGGGGGCAGAAGAAAATAGTAGGTTCATTAAAGGGGTCAATAACCATGGAAGGACAGAAATGATGACATGGCCGTCAGGAGGAGGGAGCCTACAACCAATCAGAAGGCAGCATTTAAGGCACAAGCCAATTAAAAAGATGGGCGGAGAGTGGGCGGAGCTTCCATGAAGCTTCCACACTATAGTGAATACTGCATGCCTCGCAAAGCGATGGCAGCGCATTTGCGCTGCAATGCTAGGCGAGACCTAAAAAAGGAGGGACAAAGAGCAGGACTGACCTCTTGCAAGCAAGGATTTTTAAAGGACACTTAAACATACAAATCAAAAGCAGAGGGATGGCTTTAAGCCCACAAGAGAAGTTACAACAGGCCTCGAATGCTTGAACTGAAAACTGAGAGTCGAAGGAACTTTGATTACAGCATATTTGACAAGTTTACATGACTATTTCCTGCTCTAAGATATCTCTGTCCAGGGACCGGAAATATGGAAGAGTACAAATACCCCACGAATGCCTGTAAGTACCAGGAGGTGTGCGGCCACTGAAAGTTTGAGCCGGGCTCAAGCCTGAAGTCCAGCTCTGGCTTCACACGAGTTGATGCTGGAGCCTCCAGCTCATACTGAACCGAGCTTCCATGTGGCTTCTGCCTGCCACTCTCGCTCTACCTTCATAGACGAAGAGGTAAAAGCAAAGCGTTAAAATTTGTGAAAAAAAGGAAAGATAAATAGATAACATTTTAGTGGCTGATCTGTACAAAGTGCAACCCAAAAATCTTGATTAATTGCAGTTTCCCCGCTTACCAAATTGTGTGATTCTAGACAAATATTTATTTCACTGATCTTCCTTCTGCTTCATTATTACATATGAAAACACTTTCAAATATGTGAGATCAGGATACCATCTGTGTACAAAAATCTCTTTTATATGATTTAATAGACTAAAATGTAGCTTTATTTATAAGA
Source organism: Triturus cristatus (assembly GCF_964204655.1). Lineage (NCBI taxonomy): Eukaryota > Metazoa > Chordata > Amphibia > Caudata > Salamandridae > Triturus > Triturus cristatus. The sequence continues at coordinate 32,984,933 of NC_140590.1, read as the reverse complement.
ATCTGGGCCACATATAGGGTTAACATATCAACCGTCTTGCTTCTTAGATCCTAAATGGTCACCAGGAGGACCACTGGTGCAATATAGAAACCATAAACATCATATTACGAAATATTGTGTCAAAAATATTGATCACAAAAATAACTTTTTTCTTGAAATATTGTGGTTAGTGCAAACATTTCGGAAAAATATTGCTTTACACCAATATCGAGAAATAAAAAAAGAAACATTGTTTTTTACTATAGGTGCAGTTTAAATAAGTAAAACTTAAATATTTAAACATATAACATTAATATAATGTAAATTAAGTATGTCTAAATAATATTTAAAGATATATATACACATATTTACTAATTTACACACATATTTCTGAAAGTGTGTATGTTTATACACATATATATTATAAAACTATAAAAAAATATTAATTTTAACTTATATTAAAATTTTATATTTGTTTTTAAATGTATCAATATAACAGATATATATGTATGTATACTCATGAAAAACATTAATTGTAACTTATATTATAATTTTATATTTGTTTTTAACTTTACCAATATAAATAAATATATATATATATATATATATATATATATATATATATATATATATATATATATATATATATATATATATATATATATATATATATATATATATATATATATATACTCATAAAAAAATAAAAAGTACAACAAATAAACTGCATTTAAAAAAAGCTATTTCCAATTTAATAGTATATAAAAAGTAACTAATACATAAAATACATTTTACTTAAAATATCTTATATATAGTGCCATATGAGACTTCACAGTGTCTTTTGTGTAAACAAATTTAGAGATAAGAGGTCATCTACTGGGGCATTTGGTCACTAGACCTAGGGATATTGTTTTGAGAGGCTGGAGATAGTGCCTGTGACATAGAGAGTTATTTAACTTTTTAAATAATCACATTGTAGAATTTTTCAGAACAAAAAGGGGTTCTAGAATTGTTATGTCAAGAAGGCACTATTACGTACTTACGTAAGGTATTTGGAAATGTGGGGGAAATATTGTGTACTATTCAGTAATGTTATTTACGCAATTTGTTTGCAGTATAAATCTCAATATGATTAGTTACTTAACTAATTGTAATATATAAGGTACAACTGTCTGTGAAAATAAGGACTTTTGAAATTGTTTAAACTACGTTTCCCAGAATGCCTCATTGTGGGTTATACTGGGTAAAAGTATAAATAAATGCGCTATGGGTAATATTCCTCCAACCGTGAGCAAGGCCCCCGTGGCTGAAACGTGTTGGTTTGCTTCACAGACGGAGGCTTTAAGGTGGATTGAAAATAAAAACCATGAACTTTGAATCCTGAGTGCGGCGCAAACTTTGTTTATACATTTTTTTTACTAAGGCCACGGATTCAGCCTCACGCATGCACCCGATGTTGAGCGCTCAGGCTGGGAACCAATTGTGTGCAAAAAAAAACTTATATATTATCTACTGGCGGGCGCCAGTAGATAGTTATAGTTAGGAAAGTGTTTCCATAGGAAATCCGCAACATTCTATTTGGAATAACTTTGGCGCCGGTTGACGAATCCTCGCGAAATTTTCAAAATAGGTGGGGCGCTCCGCTCCGCTCCTACCCTGAAAGTCTCGGGCGGATTCGTCAAGCGGGGGCTGAGAAAAAAGGGGGGCCCCAAAACACGTTTTCCCCATGCAATTTTCCATAGGGACCTTTAGTCCAAGGTACAGCCCGAACGGCTGAACAGAATTACTTGAAATTTGGCAGAGAGGTAGTCCTCAGGTCAGGGAAGTGCTTTTTGCAGGTCTGGTGTCAATCTGTTCAGTAGTTCCTGAGAAAATCAAAAGTAAAATCATATATATATGTGGGCGGAGCCTAACCACACATCTCATCCTGAGATCTGATTGGCTGTCAGCACTTCATCCAAGAAGTGTTGGCAGCCATCTTGGGACCAATATACATGATAGCACCTCATTAAAAAGCATTGCAGTTAATAGAAGGTTTTAAGACTTTAGTTACATTATAAATCATTTGTTGATGGTACCATACTCATTTTAGGAATTGTGGTATGTTCTAAGGTGATTTCACCATGTGAAAAAACCTTCTGCTGGGATATCATGATTGAGAGAAAAATATTTTCTCATGCTTTTCCCACAGAGGTTTGGAAGGTGATCTATAAGCTAAACTGAGAGCTTATTTTCTGTAAATTCACATTATCTTTCTCAGTCATGTGAGAATGAAGTCTGACATTCTCAGTAAAACATGTACATCCAACAAGGGCAGAGACTGTCAGTTGATTCCTTTGTGTTCTACTGCAGCTTCCCAGAGTGTTCCAAAGAACAACTAGAGCGCTAACAGTCCTACTTATGATAAACGTATGGCACACCTGAAGTCATCTTGCTTGGATTAAAGTGGTAACTCTTAAAACATTTAATTTAAAAAGGTACAAAATGAGGGGGTTCATTTTTCCATTAAAAGTATGATTAGTGCTGCAGAAAGAAATATTAGGGCACATTTTGAGTGACTTCTCAAATCCTCTTCTATTTCATTAAAAAGTTCTGACATGCAGACTGAAACATGCACTTTCAATACCAGCAGCAGTTTTCCCTGGTGAGCAGTAGCTTTACTACAGTGATTTAATGAGCAAAAAGAGTGCTAACATTTTGAATTTATGGCAGATGTGTGACACATCTGAATGCCTTCTTGGTGGAATCAAAGTAAAAAACTGAAAGTATTTCCTACTGAGGAGACTGCAGTAAATGAGGAAATTAGGAAACTTCATAACAAATAAGTCTCCCAAGATGGCCACCAGAGACAAAAGAGCCCAAATGTAGCCCAAATATCACCCAGATGTTGCCCAAGTATAGCCCAATGACAGAATGTCCCAGAGTGTTCTTAAAAACAACTAGAGCGCTTACTGTCTTCATTATGACAAACGTATGGCACACCTGAAGCCATCTTGATTGGAAGAAACTGGTAACACTTAAAACATTTAATTTAAAAAGGAACACAATGAGGGGGTTCATTTTGCCATAGAAATTATGATTAATGCTGAAGAAAGAAAATGAGGGCACATTTTGAGTGACTTCTCAAATCCTCTTCTATTTCATTAAAAAATTCTGACATGCAGACTGAAACATGCACTTTTAAAACCAGGAGCAGACTTCCATGGTGAACAGTAGTTTTACTACAGTGATCTAATGAGCAACTAGAGTGCTAACTTTCAGAATTTATGGCAAATGTGTGACATATCTGAATACCTTCATGATGGAATCAAAGTAAAAACCTGAAAGCATTTCCTACTGAGGAGACTGCAGTACATGAGGAAATTAGGAAACTTCAGAACAAATAAATCTCCCAAGATGGCCACCGTAGACAAAAGAGCCCAAATGTAGCCCAAAATAACCTAGATGTAGCCCAAATATAGCCCAATGACAGAAGTGTGCAAAACACTTATTATTTTGTGTTTTTGCAGTGTTATATAGTGCAGACTTGTCAGGTATTGGAGTGCTTTACATGAGCATTGGTTACATCACACAAGAACAAATTCATTTTGGTTGTAAACATGGGGAGACTAAGTGATTTGACCAGAATCACAGAATGTCGAGCTGAAGCAGAAACTCCAACCTGGTTCCCCAGTTGCAAAGTCTGCAGTTCTGGAAGTAACACCACATCCTCTCCCCTAAGTGCAACATGTAATCAAGTGGTCAACTGGATAAAAAAACGTAAAGATAACAAATAGTTTAGAAGTGCTTTGTCGCTATTTGAAAACTCAGAAAATATGTCCTTATTTTAGTCTTTTAGAGCACTAACCATAATTTTGATGCCAATAAGACCCTCTCATATATGTAATTTCTAAAGGAAATGCTCTAGGTATTACAGTTTTGATTACATCAAGATGACGTCAGGCGTTCCACACTTTTGTAATAAATATAGAATGTTAGCAATCTAGTTGTTCATTAGGATACTGTAGAGATCAGAGGCCAGGGGCACGGACTCTGAAAATTGAAGGCAGGTAGGAGGGTGCAAAGGCAACAATTTAACCACACTGAGCAGGCAGGAAGGGCCGTGGCAGCACAACAGACTATGGAGGGCAGTGGAAAGGGGGGCAGGGGCAACAAACCAACAATACAGGACTTGCAAGAGAGGCTGTGGCAATGTAATAGACCATTGTGGGCAGAAGGAAGAGGCAATGGTAGTACAACCATACATGCCAACAGACCCGATTCAGCCAGGAAACGTCCAATGTTTTTAAGCACAAATGGGCTTTATTTGATCTGTCTCCTGTCTACAATCTCCTCTTTTTCAATGTAACTCAAAGGGGAAAATCAATACCCCAGTTTTTTTTTTAAATCTCCCTCTTACCAAGTTCAAAATGTTCGCAAGTATGGTACATTGGATCATGGAAGGAAATGGGGTAGGGACATCTACTTGGATAACAGAGGACAGGAGGGACATGGAGAGGTGCACCAAACTGACCCTGCAGGGCAGGCATCAGGGTTTGCAGCAGCACAATACACCACACAGGGCATGCGGGACGGGAGTGCAGCACAACAATCCATAGAAAGCAAGAGGGAGGGGACAGGACCATGCACATGGACAACAGAGAACAGAGGGGCAAGAGGCAATGGTAGCTAGCTGACCATAATGGACAGACAGGAGAGAAAGCTGCAGCATAACAGACCATAAAGGGCAGGAGGGACGGATCAGGGGCATTACAATGGAACAGACAAGCCAGGAGGGAGGCAGTAGGGGTCTGCACATGTAAACAGAGGGCTGGGGGCAAGGGGGCAGGGCAGGAGCAGCAAGATAGCCATGGAGGTCAGGCAGGATGGGCACTAGAGGCAAGACACACCGTGAAGAGCAACAGTGAGACTGTGATGGCATACACACAGACCATGGAGGGAAGGTGGGAGGGGGTCAGGGGCAGCTAACTGACCACACAGGGAAGGTGGGAGGGGCCATGGCAGCACAGAAGACCATGCATGGCAAGTAGGAGGGTTAGTGGCAGCACAATGGCTATGATGGGCAAGAAGGAGGGTGCAGGGGCATGCACAAAGTATGATGGAGGATAGAAGGGAGGGTCAGGACCTGTGCACAGACAAGAAAGTTCAGGGGAAGGGGCCTCACAACAGACCGCACGGGGCAGGCAGGAGGAGCAGTTGCAGCACAACAGACCAGGGAGGGCAGAAGGGTGTGGCAGTACAATGGACCATGTAGGACAGGAGGAAGAGGATAGGGGCATGGCATGTGGACAGGCAGGGTGGAGGTGGCAGGGACAGGTTACAGTCATCTGACAATGCTAGGCAGGTGGGAGGGGAGTGGCAGCTCAACAGAACACTCAGAGTAGATAGGAGTGGCAGGTCCATGGAACATGGTGGGCAAAAAGGATGGAGCAGGGGCATGCACAAAGACATCGGAGGGCAGGGGAAGGAGAATAGGGGCAGGAAGCTAAGCACAGAGATTAAGCAGGAGGTCAATGATGGGGCATAGAATTGGGAAATGGAGGGCAGGAGGAGTGGACTGGTACATCATACTAAATTGAGGGCAGTGGCAGCACATCAGACCATGCATGGCAGGAGGGAGGAGGCTAGTCCATGGATTCACACAACAGAGGATAGGGAGGAGGGGGATGGGGCAGCAAGCTAACTGTTCAGAGAAGGCGGGTATTAGGAACTTTATTGTTTTTAAAACATGTGTCTGTGCGAACTACTTAAAATATGAACAAGTATGCAGCATAATCTCACTTTTATTTAGGAAGAAGAGGACGTTTGTGACTGTGACTCCGGGCTCACTTGGCAGAAACACCCCCTGACCCTCCACCCCCTATTGCAAAATGTAATGCCCGTGTAAAGGGTAGGGGGAAACAGTGTTATATAGAACATAGTCATGAGAGCACGATTGAAAATGAAAACTAGATATAGTGTATGGTATAAACTATGCACCAAAAAGTGTGATATAAGATGAACCGGGCGTGAAATATAATATGCAATACATTGTGCGCAATGACAGATTCATTGGAGAGCGCGAGATAGCACAGGCACTAGCACGTGCTATGCGATATGCGCCTTGGAGTGTAATAACGTTACAACAAACAAATGATGGACGGAATGCTGACAATGCAGACATTCTCCCCCAGTCAAGAGATCTGGGTTAAATCCATCGTTCTTTTGCCCACTACACCACCCCAGTTTAGACATGGCCATATGCAAATCAGTCTTGACCCTGTGCCTCATGGGAACAGTCCAGCCCGAACTGCCAAGCCATGTCTTCCCTGGACCGGAATCAAGCATCCTAGGACCGGTTTCTGGCTATCAGCCGTCATCAGCCAGGATAGCTTGACTCCAGTGGCGTAGTGAGCACGGGTCCCACGTCTGGGAATACCCATCCCACTTAGGGCGAAAAGCGTTACAACAAACAAATGATGGACGGAATGCTGACAATGCAGACATTCTCCCCCAGTCAAGAGATCTGGGTTAAATCCATCGTTCTTTTGCCCACTACACCACCCCAGTTTAGACATGGCCATATGCAAATCAGTCTTGACCCTGTGCCTCATGGGAACAGTCCACCCCGAACTGCCAAGCCATGTCTTCCCTGGACCGGAATCAAGCATCCTAGGACCGGTTTCTGGCTATCAGCCGTCATCAGCCAGGATAGCTTGACTCCAGTGGCGTAGTGAGCACGGGTCCCACGTCTGGGAATACCCATCCCACTTAGGACGAAAAGCGTTACAACAAACAAATGATGGACGGAATGCTGACAATGCAGACATTCTCCCCCAGTCAAGAGATCTGGGTTAAATCCATCGTTCTTTTGCCCACTACACCACCCCAGTTTAGACATGGCCATATGCAAATCAGTCTTGACCCTGTGCCTCATGGGAACAGTCCAGCCCGAAATGAAAAAGTATGCAGCATAATCTCACTTTTATTCAGGGTGAAGAGGACGTTTGTGACTGTGACTCCGGGCTCACTTGGCAGAAACACCCCCTGACCCTCCACCCCCCATCGCAAAATGTAATGCCCGTGAAAAGGGTAGGTGGATGCAGTGTTATATAGAACATAGTCCTGAGAGCACGATTGAAAATTGAAAACTAGGTATAGTATATTGTATAAACTATACACCAAAAAGTGTGATATAATATGCAATACATTGTGCGCTATGACAGATTAATTGGAGAGCGCGAGATAGCACAGGCACTAGCGCGTGCTATGCGATATGCGCATTGGAGTGTAATATGCACAGGGCAGTGTTGTGTAACCTAACTAGTCTCTAAAGTTGTAATATAAAATATGTGCTGGGGAGTGTAACGTTGCATATGCACTGTGACAAAGATATGGATCCCAGATTGTAATATGTATGGCATAGCACTGTGCGTTATAACATAGGCATCGAGGAAGGCACGTTAGATGGGGCAATATAACCCGTGCGAAGACAAGTGTGGCATGACATATTCACGGGGTGGTGTTACAGTGCACATGGGCTAGAGAGTGTCATAGCATATGCACCAGCTGGTGGAATACAACACAGAGGTGTGTGGCACTCGGCAGGCAATGGTGGGTGTAACACAACATTGGGCTCTGCCAGGAGCGCGCTGTGACTCTCAAGTGATGTTCGTCCCCTTTCCAGAGAGTAAAATAAAAAGTATTACACATCCGGCAGTGGATGTGTGTTTTATTGCCGTGAGGGGGGTTTCTTGCATAGTTTTGGTCGAATTTTTATCGAATCCCCTTTGAATGGCTTGGTGTGCATGTGTATTAAATGTGCCCGTCAATAGCTACCCATGTTTGTATAAATAAACGACAAGGGTGTCTACCGGGATTAGGCACGGTAGGGCATCAGACATGTCAGAGCTTCACTAGTGGTGTAAATACATTCCACGTGGATTCATTGTATGCATAGTCGCCTTTTAATGAATATCACGCAAATCGTCATGATGATAGGTACATACGGTTTGTCCAGCATGTCCTAGGTGTGTCTATAAATATATATTTTTTAAAAATAATAAAAAACAGTGGCCGGCCCTGGGGATTGGGGTCAAAAAAATATAATTAGGAGACAGGCCCTGGGGGATGGGGTCATCAGGGCCAATAAATTAGAATAAGAAGGGGAACCACACAGCCCCCCTTCTTAAAAAATTAAAATAAATAAAAGACTGGCATCGTGCCGAAGGCCACGCCCCCTCCTTGCAGCACTCTGTAAACGCGCCCCCTGGCGAGTTGTAAGTTGGGGAATTAATTCCTCTTCAATACTGAGGGTCCCTGAGGGCCAACTAGCCCAACAGGCATCTCCAGTATGCGCCAGGGAGCTGCGCTGCAGACAGGTGTTCTGAGGCCAAGCCTCTTTTTACACCTCTCTGCAACGCAGCTCTGTGGCGCTTACTGGAGGTACCTAGTGGCCTAGTTTGACCCTAGGGACCCTTAGGATTCAAGGGGACTTAATCTCTCAATTTAGAACAGCCACAGGGCGCGTTTTCACAGTGGTGAAGGGAGGGGACGGGGCCTGAGGTGACGTGTGCAAACACGCACTATGGCACGTTTTAAATTGGGGATATAATTTCCCTTCAATACTGAGGGCCCCTGGGGGCTAACTAGCCCACCAAGTGCTTCCAGTAAGCGCCACTGAGCTGCATTGCAGAGAGGTGGTCCAGGCCGTGCCACTTTTTACACCTCTCTGCAATGCAGCTCTGTGGCACTTACTGGAGGTACCTAGTGGGCTAGTTGGACCCTAGGGATTCAAATGAAGTTAATCTCCCAACTAAAAACGGACACAGGGTGTGTTTACACAGTGGTGAAGGGAGGGGACGGGGCCTGAGTTAACGTGTGCAAAAACGACCTGTGGCCTGTTTTAAGAGGTAGTTTTAATCCCCCTGCCCTATTATATACTAGGGGGTTACAGAGGAGGTCATGCTAATCACAGGGGGACCCCAACGCATAAGGTTCCCTAGTGTATGTAGGTGTTTTCACTTTATTCTAAGGGGCAGATTTATGTTTCCTGGCGCATCCCTGCAAATCAGCAAGGATGCGCCAGTAAAGATGCGTCACGCAAGTTTACCCTTGTGCCACACATGATGCGCCGCATTTACAATGCGGCGCATCATGGCGCAGGAATAAACAGATGCGTGACGCATCCGATGGCGTAAGGTTGGCGCAGTGCTTCAGTTGCGTCGCAAGCGCGACGCAACTCCAGCACTGCTCCAACCTACCCTATCCCTAACATGGTGCGTCAAGCCTTACGCCTGCTTCAAGCAGGCGCAGGGTTTTGGCACATCAGCGTTGGGAAAGTGACTTATAGATTTGACTGAGTCACTTTTCAGGGGCGTTCCTGCGACGGAACGCCCCCCCCCTCTGTCGACACGCCCACGTGAAACCTGATGCAGGTTTTACGTGGCGCAGGGCTTTACATCGTGACGCATCTCCATAGATGCGTCACGATGTAAATATGGCGCAACGTGCCGCAGGGTTTACACCGCCGCTGCGTCACAAAAGTGACACAGCGGCGGCGTAAAAGTGGCGCATCTCCAATATAGATCTGCCCCTAAGTGTCTTTTAACATAGCACTGGCTCTAGGACTGGTTAGTCAGACTCAGTTACCACCAGTATCCGTCTGAAAAAGTTGAGGGTACAGGATGATTTTGCAACAAGGATTCTTTCTGCTCTTCTTTTTGTTCTTTCTGCACGTTATCCTTCTTCCTGCACTTTTCTTCGTCTTGGAGGACTTCTGTTGCTTCTTTCTGCACTTCTGTTTTTTTCTTTCTGTGCATTCTTTCTTCTTTCTTCACATGTCCTATCTCTGTAGGCATAGTTAGAAATTAGCATTTAAAAAACCTTTGAAATTCACAGAAAAAACCAAAGGTTTCAGGCACGTTATAGTTAGGAATTAGCATTTAAAAAACCTCAGAAATTCACTGAAAAAACCATAGGTTTCAGGGGTGTTATAGTTAGCTGGACTATAGCTAACTATAACTCGCGCGCCCGCAATGCACTGCTGATGACGTCACATATTACATCACTCATGATGACATGGTAAGTGACATCACTCATGACATCACTGATGACATCTCAAATGACATCACTGATGACATCACTGATGACATCATCCTTGTGATAGAGTGGCAGACCTCCTCTCACCCTAATATAAACTTTGATACACACATTCAAAAATAGAGACTAAAATTTTCAAAACAATGGACATACCAATACCAGTTACAACAACCTCTTCAGTAATTCTAAGATCCACATACACATCCACTCATTCACCAACAGTCCTATACAGTCACTCATACATGTACTCACTCATCATATGTACTCATACACCTCTATATCCTGTTACACAATGCCACTCATCCATAGAGTTACTCACACACATAGTCACTCATGCTAATAAAGAATCAAACATACATTTACTTGCATATACAGTTATACACACACCACCACACTTACTTCTAGGGAAAATTACACATACTTAGGGCCATATGTAGGTAAATTACATTTACCGATTCTTAAATACCGAATTTTAGCGATTCGGTATTTATGAATCGGTAAATGTAATGTAGGTAAAATATTACCGAATCGGTGTCTGTCGGTATTTTAGAATCGGTATTTACCGATTCGGTAATGGCAACTGGCTTCCCATTCATTGCTATGGGCCTGGAGGCCCATAGGAATGAATGGGAAGCCAGTTGCCATTACCGAATCTGTAAATACCGAATCGGTAATGGGGGAGGCATCATCATGGGTGGCAGGGTGTCACATTGACACCCTGTTGCACCCCTGATACGTCCATGTGTGCACATGTGGCGCACATACATGCCCTAAGGGCATGTATGTCTGCCACATTGCACACTTCAAAGTGCACAAAAATGCTTTTTTACAGCTATTCGTAATTTATCACCAACTTTTAGTTGGTGGTAAATAACGAATCCCCACACCAACGACACACTCCCCCTACATCTCATTTCAGGATTCGGTATTTACCGAATCAGTAAAATTACCGAATCGGTAATTTTACCGATTCGGTAAATTACCGAATCCTGAAATATGCCCCCTACATACCAAAAGCCTAAATACCGGTCGGTAACAGGATATTTACCGAAAATCGTCCGTTACTGACCGGTATTAGGCATCCTACATATGGCCCTCAGTCTTTTAAACAATCACTTATAGAAACACATACTTATTCATTCAGGAACTCTTTCAATCTCTCACTCTCACATATACTCACTTATATACACCAATAGTCACATAAACTAGTTTAAAACATATGTAGTTACTCATAAAGACACTATTGAGACAGTCATTCACTCACTAACACACCCATACACACACTCATCCACCCATACAGTCCTGCACACATGCTGTCTTCAACACATACAAACAGTGAGTCACTCATTCATGCACCTATGCACTACGTAATACCCCCCACCGAACCATGCAGACACTCAGACTGATACTCAAAAAACCAGCTAATAACCTATATAGACACCCATGTAGCTACTCACCAACCCATGCAGCCACTTATACACAAAGTGAGAGACTGATACAGATATTTACATATTTAAACATTACTCACTAAGCCATGTATTCACTATGATACACTTAATCAGTCAGTTACACAATCAATTTTTCAAAAACAAATCATCCATTTAGACACTTATATACCCATTTATTCTTCCATCGACCTTGAGATATACATATATAAAACATATTTAATTTTCAGAAAAACACACATTCACTGGATGATGTCATCAGTGATGTCATCAGTGATGTCATTTGAGATGTCATCAGTGATGTCATGAGTGATGTCACTGACCATGTCATGAGTGATGTAATATGTGACGTCATCAGCAGTGCATTGCGGGCGCGCGAGTTATAGTTAGCTGAACTAACTATAACGGGGGAATTTCAATGGTTTTGTACGAGTGAAAAGTCCAGCTAACTATAACACCCCTGAAACCTATGGTTTTTTCAGTGAATTTATATATATATATATATATCAACGCTACCAAGTGCCCCACAGGCAAAAGCGCACTCTCCAGCGTCTCGCACAAGGCGTTTTCAGGTAAGGTAGAGATTTGCTTCACAAGATTACAGTTCTCCTGTCGACCATTAGCAAGCCTGACGCGTTTCTGAGCTGATTGCTCGTCTTCAGAGGCTTCGACAACAGAGTTTGTGTGCGTGACACGCCCATAGATGCTTATATTTGCCCTTCGATGGGCTACACAGCTGTGTTAATTCGCAATGTTCTCTGGGGCTTGTAGTCCGTGTCACGTGGCAATTACTCCGGGATGGATACACAATAATTACAAAACTGTCTTTAAAGGCACTGAATGTGCCTCCGAAGCTTGTCTCTACGCACAATCCTCCAGAGCGCTGGTTCCTTTACGTGGCTCAGAGGGATCTCGGGCCACAGGACCCCCGTGCTTCTCGGGGTGGTGCGCTTTCTACGGCTGGGCTGCCGCATAAACATCAACGCTACCAAGTGCCCCACAGGCAAAAGCGCACTCTCCAGCGTCTCGCACAAGGCGTTTTCAGGTAAGGTAGAGATTTGCTTCACAAGATTACAGTTCTCCTGTCGACCATTAGCAAGCCTGACGCGTTTCTGAGCTGATTGCTCGTCTTCAGAGGCTTCGACAACAGAGTTTGTGTGCGTGACACGCCCATAGATGCTTATATTTGCCCTTCGATGGGCTACACAGCTGTGTTAATTCGCAATGTTCTCTGGGGCTTGTAGTCCGTGTCACGTGGCAATTACTCCGGGATGGATACACAATAATTACAAAACTGTCTTTAAAGGCACTGAATGTGCCTCCGAAGCTTGTCTCTACGCACAATCCTCCAGAGCGCTGGTTCCTTTACGTGGCTCAGAGGGATCTCGGGCCTCAGGACCCCCGTGCTTCTCGGGGTGGTGCGCTTTCTACGGCTGGGCTGCCGCATAAACATCAACGCTACCAAGTGCCCCACAGGCAAAAGCGCACTCTCCAGCGTCTCGCACAAGGCGTTTTCAGGTAAGGTAGAGATTTGCTTCACAAGATTACAGTTCTCCTGTCGACCATTAGCAAGCCTGACGCGTTTCTGAGCTGATTGCTCGTCTTCAGAGGCTTCGACAACAGAGTTTGTGTGCGTGACACGCCCATAGACGCTTATATTTGCCCTTCGATGGGCTACACAAATGTGTTAATTCGCAATGTTCTCTGGGGCTTGTAGTCCGTGTCACGTGGCAATTACTCCGTGATGGATACACAATAATTACAAAACTGTCTTTAAAGGCACTGAATGTGCCTCCGAAGCTTGTCTCTACGCACAATCCTCCAGAGCGCTGGTTCCTTTACGTGGCTCAGAGGGATCTCGGGCCACAGGACCCCCGTGCTTCTCGGGGTGGTGCGCTTTCTACGGCTGGGCTGCCGCATAAACATCAACGCTACCAAGTGCCCCACAGGCAAAAGCGCACTCTCCAGCGTCTCGCACAAGGCGTTTTCAGGTAAGGTAGAGATTTGCTTCACAAGATTACAGTTCTCCTGTCGACCATTAGCAAGCCTGACGCGTTTCTGAGCTGATTGCTCGTCTTCAGAGGCTTCGACAACAGAGTTTGTGTGCGTGACACGCCCATAGATGCTTATATTTGCCCTTCGATGGGCTACACAGCTGTGTTAATTCGCAATGTTCTCTGGGGCTTGTAGTCCGTGTCACGTGGCAATTACTCCGGGATGGTTACACAATAATTACAAAACTGTCTTTAAAGGCACTGAATGTGCCTCCGAAGCTTGTCTCTACGCACAATCCTCCAGAGCGCTGGTTCCTTTACGTGGCTCAGAGGGATCTCGGGCCTCAGGACCCCCGTGCTTCTCGGGGTGGTGCGCTTTCTACGGCTGGGCTGCCGCATAAACATCAACGCTACCAAGTGCCCCACAGGCAAAAGCGCACTCTCCAGCGTCTCGCACAAGGCGTTTTCAGGTAAGGTAGAGATTTGCTTCACAAGATTACAGTTCTCCTGTCGACCATTAGCAAGCCTGACGCGTTTCTGAGCTGATTGCTCGTCTTCAGAGGCTTCGACAACAGAGTTTGTGTGCGTGACACGCCCATAGACGCTTATATTTGCCCTTCGATGGGCTACACAAATGTGTTAATTCGCAATGTTCTCTGGGGCTTGTAGTCCGTGTCACGTGGCAATTACTCCGTGATGGATACACAATAATTACAAAACTGTCTTTAAAGGCACTGAATGTGCCTCCGAAGCTTGTCTCTACGCACAATCCTCCAGAGCGCTGGTTCCTTTACGTGGCTCAGAGGGATCTCGGGCCACAGGACCCCCGTGCTTCTCGGGGTGGTGCGCTTTCTACGGCTGGGCTGCCGCATAAACATCAACGCTACCAAGTGCCCCACAGGCAAAAGCGCACTCTCCAGCGTCTCGCACAAGGCGTTTTCAGGTAAGGTAGAGATTTGCTTCACAAGATTACAGTTCTCCTGTCGACCATTAGCAAGCCTGACGCGTTTCTGAGCTGATTGCTCGTCTTCAGAGGCTTCGACAACAGAGTTTGTGTGCGTGACACGCCCATAGATGCTTATATTTGCCCTTCGATGGGCTACACAGCTGTGTTAATTCGCAATGTTCTCTGGGGCTTGTAGTCCGTGTCACGTGGCAATTACTCCGGGATGGATACACAATAATTACAAAACTGTCTTTAAAGGCACTGAATGTGCCTCCGAAGCTTGTCTCTACGCACAATCCTCCAGAGCGCTGGTTCCTTTACGTGGCTCAGAGGGATCTCGGGCCACAGGACCCCCGTGCTTCTCGGGGTGGTGCGCTTTCTACGGCTGGGCTGCCGCATAAACATCAACGCTACCAAGTGCCCCACAGGCAAAAGCGCACTCTCCAGCGTCTCGCACAAGGCGTTTTCAGGTAAGGTAGAGATTTGCTTCACAAGATTACAGTTCTCCTGTCGACCATTAGCAAGCCTGACGCGTTTCTGAGCTGATTGCTCGTCTTCAGAGGCTTCGACAACAGAGTTTGTGTGCGTGACACGCCCATAGATGCTTATATTTGCCCTTCGATGGGCTACACAGCTGTGTTAATTCGCAATGTTCTCTGGGGCTTGTAGTCCGTGTCACGTGGCAATTACTCCGGGATGGATACACAATAATTACAAAACTGTCTTTAAAGGCACTGAATGTGCCTCCGAAGCTTGTCTCTACGCACAATCCTCCAGAGCGCTGGTTCCTTTACGTGGCTCAGAGGGATCTCGGGCCTCAGGACCCCCGTGCTTCTCGGGGTGGTGCGCTTTCTACGGCTGGGCTGCCGCATAAACATCAACGCTACCAAGTGCCCCACAGGCAAAAGCGCACTCTCCAGCGTCTCGCACAAGGCGTTTTCAGGTAAGGTAGAGATTTGCTTCACAAGATTACAGTTCTCCTGTCGACCATTAGCAAGCCTGACGCGTTTCTGAGCTGATTGCTCGTCTTCAGAGGCTTCGACAACAGAGTTTGTGTGCGTGACACGCCCATAGACGCTTATATTTGCCCTTCGATGGGCTACACAAATGTGTTAATTCGCAATGTTCTCTGGGGCTTGTAGTCCGTGTCACGTGGCAATTACTCCGTGATGGATACACAATAATTACAAAACTGTCTTTAAAGGCACTGAATGTGCCTCCGAAGCTTGTCTCTACGCACAATCCTCCAGAGCGCTGGTTCCTTTACGTGGCTCAGAGGGATCTCGGGCCACAGGACCCCCGTGCTTCTCGGGGTGGTGCGCTTTCTACGGCTGGGCTGCCGCATAAACATCAACGCTACCAAGTGCCCCACAGGCAAAAGCGCACTCTCCAGCGTCTCGCACAAGGCGTTTTCAGGTAAGGTAGAGATTTGCTTCACAAGATTACAGTTCTCCTGTCGACCATTAGCAAGCCTGACGCGTTTCTGAGCTGATTGCTCGTCTTCAGAGGCTTCGACAACAGAGTTTGTGTGCGTGACACGCCCATAGATGCTTATATTTGCCCTTCGATGGGCTACACAGCTGTGTTAATTCGCAATGTTCTCTGGGGCTTGTAGTCCGTGTCACGTGGCAATTACTCCGGGATGGATACACAATAATTACAAAACTGTCTTTAAAGGCACTGAATGTGCCTCCGAAGCTTGTCTCTACGCACAATCCTCCAGAGCGCTGGTTCCTTTACGTGGCTCAGAGGGATCTCGGGCCACAGGACCCCCGTGCTTCTCGGGGTGGTGCGCTTTCTACGGCTGGGCTGCCGCATAAACATCAACGCTACCAAGTGCCCCACAGGCAAAAGCGCACTCTCCAGCGTCTCGCACAAGGCGTTTTCAGGTAAGGTAGAGATTTGCTTCACAAGATTACAGTTCTCCTGTCGACCATTAGCAAGCCTGACGCGTTTCTGAGCTGATTGCTCGTCTTCAGAGGCTTCGACAACAGAGTTTGTGTGCGTGACACACCCATAGATGCTTATATTTGCCCTTCGATGGGCTACACAGCTGTGTTAATTCGCAATGTTCTCTGGGGCTTGTAGTCCGTGTCACGTGGCAATTACTCCGGGATGGATACACAATAATTACAAAACTGTCTTTAAAGGCACTGAATGTGCCTCCGAAGCTTGTCTCTACGCACAATCCTCCAGAGCGCTGGTTCCTTTACGTGGCTCAGAGGGATCTCGGGCCACAGGACCCCCGTGCTTCTCGGGGTGGTGCGCTTTCTACGGCTGGGCTGCCGCATAAACATCAACGCTACCAAGTGCCCCACAGGCAAAAGCGCACTCTCCAGCGTCTCGCACAAGGCGTTTTCAGGTAAGGTAGAGATTTGCTTCACAAGATTACAGTTCTCCTGTCGACCATTAGCAAGCCTGACGCGTTTCTGAGCTGATTGCTCGTCTTCAGAGGCTTCGACAACAGAGTTTGTGTGCGTGACACGCCCATGGATGCTTATATTTGCCCTTCGATGGGCTACACAGCTGTGTTAATTCGCAATGTTCTCTGGGGCTTGTAGTCCGTGTCACGTGGCAATTACTCCGGGATGGATACACAATAATTGTTTTGTAATTATTGTGTATCCATCCCGGAGTAATTGCCACGTGACACGGACTACAAGCCCCAGAGAACCTTGCGAATTAACACAGCTGTGTAGCCCATCGAAGGGCAAATATAAGCATCTATGGGCGTGTCACGCACACAAACTCTGTTGTCGAAGCCTCTGAAGACGAGCAATCAGCTCAGAAACGCGTCAGGCTTGCTAATGGTCGACAGGAGAACTGTAATCTTGTGAAGCAAATCTCTACCTTACCTGAAAACGCCTTGTGCGAGACGCTGGAGAGTGCGCTTTTGCCTGTGGGGCACTTGGTAGCGTTGATGTTTATGCGGCAGCCCAGCCGTAGAAAGCGCACCACCCCGAGAAGCACGGGGGTCCTGAGGCCCGAGATCCCTCTGAGCCACGTAAAGGAACCAGCGCTCTGGAGGATTGTGCGTAGAGACAAGCTTCGGAGGCACATTCAGTGCCTTTAAAGACAGTTTTGTAATTATTGTGTATCCATCCCGGAGTAATTGCCACGTGACACGGACTACAAGCCCCAGAGAACATTGCGAATTAACACAGCTGTGTAGCCCATCGAAGGGCAAATATAAGCATCTATGGGCGTGTCACGCACACAAACTCTGTTGTCGAAGCCTCTGAAGACGAGCAATCAGCTCAGAAACGCGTCAGGCTTGCTAATGGTCGACAGGAGAACTGTAATCTTGTGAAGCAAATCTCTACCTTACCTGAAAACGCCTTGTGCGAGACGCTGGAGAGTGCGCTTTTGCCTGTGGGGCACTTGGTAGCGTTGATGTTTATGCGGCAGCCCAGCCGTAGAAAGCGCACCACCCCGAGAAGCACGGGGGTCCTGGGGCCCGAGATCCCTCTGAGCCACGTAAAGGAACCAGCGCTCTGGAGGATTGTGCGTAGAGACAAGCTTCGGAGGCACATTCAGTGCCTTTAAAGACAGTTTTGTAATTATTGTGTATCCATCCCGGAGTAATTGCCACGTGACACGGACTACAAGCCCCAGAGAACATTGCGAATTAACACAGCTGTGTAGCCCATCGAAGGGCAAATATAAGCATCTATGGGCGTGTCACGCACACAAACTCTGTTGTCGAAGCCTCTGAAGACGAGCAATCAGCTCAGAAACGCGTCAGGCTTGCTAATGGTCGACAGGAGAACTGTAATCTTGTGAAGCAAATCTCTACCTTACCTGAAAACGCCTTGTGCGAGACGCTGGAGAGTGCGCTTTTGCCTGTGGGGCACTTGGTAGCGTTGATGTTTATGCGGCAGCCCAGCCGTAGAAAGCGCACCACCCCGAGAAGCACGGGGGTCCTGTGGCCCGAGATCCCTCTGAGCCACGTAAAGGAACCAGCGCTCTGGAGGATTGTGCGTAGAGACAAGCTTCGGAGGCACATTCAGTGCCTTTAAAGACAGTTTTGTAATTATTTTGTTGTGGTAAATAATTTAATTACCGGTACTTAATTTGATGCGGAAAATTATTAAGAGTAGCTCAGTAAAATAAGAGGCAGAATCCGTGGTATTAGAGGTTCGGAAAGGGCTTTATTCCAATAACAATTCGAATTGTGGGCTTCATATTCCATCACCACGGAGGTTCAGGAAGTGAAGGGCAATACATTATTGACAGGTAATCATTTTTATAGAAGAGGCATTACAGTGAAACAGATGCAGGAGGCGTAACAGTTGATAACAGAGATAAAGACATACATGCGTAACTAAAATAGGCGTAACTAGGCGTAACAAAAAAACGTCATTAGGTATGATGTCACAATGGGTGGTTCCATGAAAGAATTTCGCAATGTCAGCAGAAATACTTGGCAGAGATGCGCGCGCAGCCGCGTGACGTATGATTGACGTGTAACTAGGGGGTGAAGGGGACTTGACTTTTCGCTCTACATGTGGAGACAAAAGTCTAGGGGGTCAAGTCAACCTAATCCCAAATCATATCTAACATCCTATGTTTAAAGAACTATGTTATCCAAAAGGAAGGATTTCTCGGACAAAATCTAGTCTATACTGACTGTGAGTGCGTGTACAAGCGCCTAAGTGTCTACATGAGATGCGAGGGCAGAAATCTTCCATAGTAACAGGGGCTATGAATTACTTGCATAAAGACAGGGAAGCCGGGCCCCTTGCTCGGTAGCTGGAAGGATGTTTACCTAAACTACTAGACAGGAATGCATTGGATGAGGAGCGGAGCAGATAATCTTGAAGGTGAAATACAGTTTTTTGGCAGGCAGACAGGCCGAGTCAGGCACCGTTAGCCGCGCAGGGAGTAGGACAAAGTTCATGGATACAGATGCGAGCTCAGGCTGGAGCTGTCAGAGGTAGAAAGCAGGAAAAGGCTTGATGGCAGAATCAGGGCCTACTCGCCTGGACTGTAAAATGGAGTAAATGAACCATATAAAGCCGGTGGCCTTTCATACTTAGGAATGGAATATCTGGCCCATTCATGGCGGATCTGAAAGAGGACATGTTGACGGTGGACGCACATGTATTTGCGTCTTCATAACTGGAACTGGAGGGAACATACATGTACTTGTAACTTATACATGGAGCCGTTGGGGTCCAAGATAGGGGACATAACTGATCACAAAAATCCATATTTCCTCATTCCCTCCTTGTCCCCTACTGACCCTTAGGAGATATCAATCTTCATCAATCCATCGATCTGTTCATATAGCATCATTTGTTCTTCTTTCTTCTTCCGGGATGAATGAAATCTTGGTGGTGGAATACACGATGTGGCACACAGACCACAAATCGCTGGTCCACATTGTAGGCATAAGCAACAACTGAATAGTATGAGAAGGCCAATACCTAGGAAGGATAGGACCCTCCATCCCCAGGCTGACAATACACTCCAAAACCAACCGGACCAAGTCCAGGTGCCTGGATTCTGGTGTATCTGGCTTGCAATTTTATGAAGGCGAGTTATGGCTTTATATACAGATGGCGAATTTTCTGGGATGAATACGCAGCAACTTGATCCGATGACCCTACAAGCTCCGCCCCTATCGGCCAGGATGACGTCAAGGACAAGACGATTTTGAAGAACAACAATCCGCATCGCAGACTGCTCCTCTGTTAAGTTGCCTAAGGCAGAAATAGTTTCATTTACTACGGCTTCAAGGGTCCTAGTCAATCTACGTATCAGCTTACTATTGGTGACTGTACCTATATAGGGAAAGAGACCTTTATTAAAATCTGTATATTTTTCCCATGCCGTCTCAGTGTAATCGACAATTGGGAGATCTCTCCGTTCTCTATTGTGTACTAAATGAGTATTTCTGTGATAATCAGGAGGAGCTAGGAAAACAGGTGGCAAAAGGAATGCAATGTAACAGGTACCATCCCAATCTAAAGGCAGACGTATATATGCAGTCTGACCACATACAAAGTAGGAATGGCGAGAAGCTCTAAATGTAGATTTGCCTTGATCATTGAGTTCTATTACAGTGGTACATTTACTATGGCCCATATGTACGGAGCCATTCTTTCTTACACACAATTCACCTTTAACTGGAAACACTGACATAGCGGGCAAAATTGGTGCAGCTTCGGATTCAACATTCAGGATCATGAGATTAAGTGTAAAATTACCTAATCCATATACTTCATTTTCTAGATCAGTTCCTGTTCTTTTGGGAAGTCCCTCCTTGTTAGGGTAGCAGACCTTGAGTAAAACTAGGTTCAGGTTTCCCCATACCCAATTGTCTTGATAAACTACTGAATTTGAATCTAAGGAATTGATTAAACTAAACCATGCTCCACAGGAGCCATTGTGGGTGAACGGATATGGAAAGAGAGGCAGAATTCCCTTATAATTCTGATAGGGAGGGAGTCGGCCACATATCCAACAAATGGTAGCATTGCTAGTCTGATGGGAATGATGTAACATACTAATGAAAGTGTTATTGCGCAGCGCAAATCTATAGGACAACTCATGCGGGGGTAATTCACTAAAAGAATGTTCAGCAGTAACATTGTAAACATGTTTAGAAATAGGATAATATATGTGCAACAGTACACTTGCAGAAATGATCAGAAGACTTAAGAAAAACAAAATTAATAATGTCACTGCGCAATGACTACGCAGTGATTTACAGTACGCATGCTTTTTCAACTGCATGTTTCGGTTTCTTTCTCTATTCAGGTTTAGGGGATACATGTCAGAGACAAATTCAACCGATTCACCTTGGAGAGGACTTAAACAATCAAATTGTCTGACTTGCTAGACCGTAATTTTAATTTGTATAGTTCCTTATCGCTTTGTTCAACCAAAGGGAGCTTTGAGTCAATCAGTGAAGACACGCAAGGTGTAACGTTTACATCAGACGGTAGTCCATGAAATTTCTTGATATGACTTGAATGTAACCATCCTTTGCGGCCTTCGATCTTCACGGCTGTCCTCGTGGTGAGCAGTACGAGTTGAGGCGATTTCCACCTAGGATCCAGCTGAGTCTTTCGGTCAAAGTTTCGTACTAGCACCAGGTCCCCGGGAACTACGTCATGGGGTTTCACCTCGGTGTTGTCGGGAAAGGCTGCAGCTACCTGTGAACGACAAGATTGTAGTGCAGACATCAAGGAAGCCAGGTAATCTGTCAACATATTACAGTCAACATCAGTTATTTTTCGAGGTATAGGCGTCCCCCACATATTTGGTGGTCTACCGGATATCACCTCGTACGGAGATAGCCCTGTTCGAGAGTGTGCTACCATTCTCATGTAAAAGAGTGCAACTGGTAAGGCTACTACCCAATCAACACCTTTCCCTCTACATATTTTTGACAATCTAATTTTCAGAGTTTGATTATGTCGTTCCACGAGACCTGCTGCCTCGGGGTGTCGGACACAGTGAGACTTCCATTGATAGCCTAACAAAAGTGAAACGTGTTTCATCAGTTCGGATGAGAACGGCTGGCCGTTATCTGAGTAGACAACACGTGGTAACCCGTACCGTGGGAAGAATTCTCGAACTAACTGTTTGGCAGTAGTCGGGGCAGTGTAATCTGAAACTGGGTAGGCTTCGGTCCAACGGGAAAGAGCACAGACAACTACGAGAACATATTTGAATCCTCGACATCGTTCCATCTGGATATAATCCATCTGGAGGACTTCAAAAGGGTGATCAGGAGGATGAAATCCACCCTGTTCTACGGGAATGCTTTTACCTGGGTTAAACTGACAACATATCATACAGGTACGGACTTTTTGTTTAGCTGCTGCTCGTAAATGTTTGTTGAACCAAATGTGTTGAATGCTGTCTAGCATAGCTTTCTCTCCTAGATGTGCTGGACTATGTATTGTATTAATGATAACTTGGACCATAGAGTCAGGAAGAAACCATACAGATTTCTCCTTCGTCATCCATCCTTGATCCGTTTGGATCCCTCCTAATTCAGTCCATTTCTTTATTTCATCTGGTGTAGCATGTGTCTGTATGTCAATTACGTCAAGAGCGGGATCCTTAACTGTCATGCAATGTGTTGGTGCCGGAACTATTGTCTTTGTCATATCAGTTGTGTGAGTTTGAGCAGTCTGTTTAGCTGTTCTGTCAGCTAGATCATTGCCTTGAGAAATGATGTCAGTAACTTTCGTATGAGCTTTACATTTCATAATCGATATTGCAGTGGGTAGATGTATTGCATCTAATAAGGCATGAATGAGGGGTCCGTGCTGAATGTGGGCACCGTGAGAAGTTAAATAACCTCTCTCTCGCCACAGCACGCCGAAGTCATGTACAACTCCGAATGCATAATGTGAATCTGTGTATATATTGACTTTTTTATTTGTAGCTTGAATACAGGCTTGTGTCAGAGCGATGAGCTCTGCTGCTTGAGCTGACAAGGTATTTATGCAATTTGTTTCGATGACTTCAGTGTCTGTTGTGACTGCATACGCGGCCACTAACTCTCCTGTACTTGCTCTCATGCATGAACCGTCTACATACAACGTCAGGTCTGGATCTGACAATGGGACATCTGTCAAGTCTTGTCTGGGTTTCGTTGTGATAGTAATAACTTCACTACAATCATGTGCTAGTGGGTCTGTTCCACTTAATGGCAAAAGTGTGGCAGGATTCAATGTACTACAACGTCTGATTTCTATGTGTGGCTGAAACAATGTTAATTCATAACCGGTAAGTCTTGCTATAGTCAAGTGTTGTGTTTGCGTTCGGTTCAAAAGAACCTCTACTGCATGTGGTACTTGTACTGTCAATGGATGTCCTAACACTATGGCATCGCTCTGTCTGATTGCTAAAGCTGTTGCTGCCACTGATTTCAGGCACGCAGGCAGAGCCTGAGCTACGGGATCTAATGTACTAGAAAAATAAGCACATGGTTTGTGTGATCCTGCTTGTTCCTGTGTGAGTACTGACAAGGCAGTACCTTCGCGTTCTGTAACAAAGAGTGTAAAATGTTTACTGTAACATGGTGTTGCTAAAACAGGTGCTTGACATAAAGCTTTCTTTAAGCTTTCAAAGGCTTGTGTATGTTCCTGAGTCCAAGGGAGGACAGTCGATGTGGCCGCCTCCTGTGTTGTCAACTGAATGAGTGGTTTTGCTAGGAATGCATATTGAGGGATCCACTGCCTACAGTATGAAGTGAGGCCTATAAAAGCCCGCACCTCCTTTTGTGTCTTGGGTATCGGCATGTTATTAATTAACTGGATGCGGTCAGGTGTAAGCTGTCTTCCCTCCTTGGACAGCGAGTGACCAAGATAAACAACTTGCTGGACACAGAATTGCAGCTTAGAAGGGGACACCTTGTGCCCCTTTTCGGCCAGAAATTGTAAAACCGTCAGTGATGCTTTCTCACATTCAGGTTCGCTTCGGGCGGTGATCAGCAGATCATCGACATATTGAAGCAGTGCAGTGTTGACTGGCATGTGTATACTGTCAAGTTCTCGTTTCAGTGCTTGGCTATAGATGCTGGGGCTTTCTGTGAATCCTTGAGGTGCGCGTGTGAATTTAAAGCTTCGTCCATTTAAACTAAATCCGAACAAGTATTGGCTTTCCGGATCTATTGGGACGCTGAAAAAGGCATTCTTGAGATCAATTACAGTAAAGAATGTTGCTTCGGAGTCAATAGCTGTCAGTAATGAAGAAATGTCTGGGACTACGGGGTATTGTGGTACAATGCACTTATTTAATTCCCGCAGATCAATAACTAATCGATATACTGGCGGGGCCTTTGGATCAGTTCGTTTAAGAATCGGAATTATCGGGGAATTACATACATTGGAGTCGGTTTCCACAACCACTCCTTGGGCAATAAGCTCGTCAATGATTTGCAGTAAAGCCACTACAGCATCTGGAGGTAACTTGTATTGTCGCATTCGTGGTAGTACCACTCCTGTCTTTAATGTGACTCGATATGGTGTAATGTTCATGCAACCAACATCAGTGGGGCCTTGTGCCCATAAGTGTGTAGGTAAATTCTGCAGTCGGTGATCCATGTCACGAGACACATAGTGCCCTTTGAAATCTCGTAAAAACAATCTTACTCCTTTCGGAGAACAACATATTATAGTTCCTAGAGCTTTCAATGTTTTTATACCTAACAAGTTTTCCGGACATGATTTAGTAAGTAAAAAATCTGTAGTTCGTGTTAAGGGACCAATCGTAAGTGGAAGAGGCTGTGATACTTCATTAATGATAGGTTTTCCTGAAAAGCCAAGGGAAATATTCTGTGAGCCTGAGAGGGGTGCCCCTGGAACTTCACTACGTTTTATTGTTGTTCTGCTTGCCCCTGTATCAAGTAAAAATTTTCTATCTTGGCCTAATAGTTCACTGTGTACATAAGGTCCCTCTTGATCTACAGGGACCTCGATAAGGGGTAAGCCAACTTCCCTCTCTAGGCTGTTTCATGAGTATCGTTGATAATCAGGATAGTCATATTGTGCGGTCTGGTACATCTGTCGTGTCGTTGTTTGTATGGCAGCGATAGGCTGCGGTGGTGGAGCTGGCATGGACTGTTGTGGAGCTGGCATGGACTGTGCATGCTGCGGGGCTCCGTGTTCGTTCTGATCCTGTCTAAGTGGCCGTGGTCTTTCTTTTGTTATACCTGTGGCGATATTACGTTTTAAGACTGGACAATCGTGTATATAATGACCTGGCTGTTTACAATAGTTGCATGTCCCTTTCACAGGACCTGCTGACTCACTGGACTGTGTCACACCCTTTTTATGACCGTCAGCTGGAACTGTCTGGGCAACAAGCATTTTCATTTTCGTGTCTTTCATGCGTCTTTGTTCATGTTCTTGTTCCTCTCTAATTCTATTGTGATGATACTGTAACATCTGTAACATTTGTGACGGGGTGTTACCTTGCCAGGTACTCTCGAATTTTAATACTCTATTCTTAACTTGGGGCAGGGAATTTTCAACTAATTTTGTCACAAACAGATGTGGATATGATTCGCTGCTTGCTTTTATGCCACTATTTATACCAAAACATTTTTCGAATCGGGCATAGAAATCACTAGTGTCTTCATCTTGCTTTTGTTTACAGGCTGAGATTGCACCCCAGTCTTCCTTTTTCGTACTTAATAAACGTGGCAGTACCTGTACTAATAAACCTGGTAACATTTTAGTCTTGTCCCCAAGCCCTGAACCTGGACCTCGGGCTCTTTCTTCGTTTTCTAATGCTGTCCAATCTATCTTTTGGTCTCCCACCTCCCAATCTTTTTCTTTGAGTTTCTCGTAAATGCCCGCAGGCATTAATACCTTCAATATTTTCATAATGTCGGGATAGGTATACTCTCCCATGAGCAACATGTCTTTAATTTCACGGTGGAAACCCGCTGGGTCTTTGTCATGACTGGGTACCACTTTCTTCATTTCTAATAGTTCCATTTTAGTTATGGGTGTGTATACAAATACACGTATAAACTCATTGTCTTCACCTTTGATTGGGTGCACTTCGCGTAAGGGATTCTGTCTGTCCATATAATACGTCGTTCTTTCCTTGATGGCCAGTGAGACATGTTCTGGGCATACAAAAAGAATGTACTGTTTTCTGGATTCTAGTATTTCTCTAATTAAATCAGTACCTGAACCTCTCCATTTATTCGTGAGTAATTCAGTCAATATATCAGGTAAGGGACCAGGATCGGAGTGTTGGCCTTTATATAAAATAAGGAGTTGTTGAATCATGTAGATACCAGCTAAACGCTGTTCATCTGGAGTAAGGTTCAAAAACGTGTGTGCTAGTGTATCATCACTATATTTTCCGGGACTGTCAACCCAGTGAACGGCTGACCTGGCTAATTCTTGTTCGTCCATAGAATCGAGTATATGATAACCCCTTCGTTCTCGGAGTAATTTGTCAGCGGCTTGGAACGAATGTTCGGGAGATCT
Source organism: Triturus cristatus (assembly GCF_964204655.1). Lineage (NCBI taxonomy): Eukaryota > Metazoa > Chordata > Amphibia > Caudata > Salamandridae > Triturus > Triturus cristatus. The sequence continues at coordinate 32,958,517 of NC_140590.1, read as the reverse complement.
TATATTGATGATAGGGGTTTGGAAATTTCTGTTATTATCTGGACGTATCGGACGTATCGGATCATTAAAGCATCTAATATTATTACAAGATCTTCCTCTACTTACATAAGCCACTGTGTCTACCTGTCCCGTGGGCAGTTCTAATTCTTCCTCCTCCTCTCCGTTTTGTTCAGGCAGGTCTACCTCTAATCTTTCTTCGTGTATTCGTTCTACTTCTTTGCGGATTTTTCGGCACATAGCTACTATACTTAATAGTCTATCATGTCTCCCATCTGATATATTCCGACCCCAGGTGGTAAGTATTTTCATTTCTTCCGGATTTGCCCCAGGCCGGTCTTGGTTTCTGATCACACAGTTTATGAGGAAACGTAACAGTTGCCCCTGTACCTCCACTTTCTGATACTCCATAGCTCTGCTAATACTTTCAGGATCTCGCCCTGACTGAACAAAGTGATATATATTTTCTAAATGTGTAGTCATTCCTGGTAGCCTTGCTAAACATATTGCAGCTCGTCGGATACGTAATGATGCCAGCAGCATTTCGTCCTCTTTGCCGGGCACAGGATCATATCTACAATCCATTAGAAGTTCTTTAAGCATGTCGGGAGTTGGTAATTTGGGCGTACGTTGGTGTGCTAATTCTTTAAAGGAAAATTTATGTACTCTGGGTGGCGTGAAAAAAACGTCTGGTATACCTCCTGTAGCACCGTCTGGGGTGCTGGACGTGAAAGGATTTGTTGAACGCGAGACAGCAACCGTGGTTGCGGGAAAAACTGTAGAAACAGATGTGCTTGTCGGAACTTGTGTCGGGGTTTGTTGTTGTGGAGGTGCAGACGGAGGATCTTGGCGTTGAACATCCTCGGCAGGCGGTCTATGTGTTGTGGTGTTAGCATATTCGGGAGCTGCGTCATCTAAATAAGAGGAAAGGAATACATCTTCTGCGGTTCTGGGATGCCCTTTGGGATGTGCTTTTATCGGAAACAATGGAGGTGGTAAATCTTTTGGTATCTCCGGAGTAGCCTTAGGTAACCCTTCGGCCAGAAGAGGATACATACCATTCATAAGGGCATTTCTTTGTCTATCTACTTGTTCTGATTTTACTCGAGTACCTTCTTCAATTAATAGATTTTCTCGGACTTTATTTGAATTCTCCTTACTTTTCTCTTCCTGTCTGAGCGCTTTTTCTGTACGTCTATATGATTCTTTACGCCATAATTCAATGGCATCTTTCTGTGACTGTCTAGCTTTCTTTTTCCATAATTCTTCTTCTACTTTCATGATGCAATCTGCATCCCAGGTCCCAGCTGCGGGCCACCTCTGACTTTCTGGTAATTCCTTGGTGTAGTCTACCCATAAATCAAGAAATAATACGGCGTCTAGGCCATGTTTATGATACATGAAGTACCCTGGAGTGTCCCTAGGAGGAATGGGAACAGCTTCTTCGAGTACCCCTTTTCTAGTTTTGATCTGTCTTAATTTCGAAAAGAGCGGCATGTTGAGAACTGGTCTGATACCTGATCTTGAACACACTTAATACAATAAAACACAATAATGAACAGTCATTCACACCACAATATGCAGAACGTATTTAAAACATTTAACATTTAACTTTTAACGAACAACAAGGATGGCCATTTAAGGAACTAGTCACTAAGCATAATACTCGGCACTAACTTAATGATTCTGAATTATATACTAGACATACTAGATATACTGCTAAACAGTACAGATACACTGCTGAAACAGTGCAGACCGGATTTGTGTACCCAAACCCGTCTTGACCGGCACAACCTATGTGCACGCCAGAACGCCTCCCCGGCAATGGTACTCACCGGGTAGCTCGGAACGGAAGGCCTCGGAACTGAACTGAACTGGACTGGACTCGACTCGACTCGGAACTTCGGAACTTCGGAACTTCGGAAACTGGTGGGCCTCTGTATACCTCGGATCTTGCTCTCTCAGCTAGGCTCTGGTCGGGATACTTCGCACTTCTCACCGCCTCGTCTGGGTGTTGATCGCAGCCTCAGTCGCCCCCGCTTGACCGGAGGGAGATACAGGAAATCCTGCGGGTACGCGTTGTTGTCCGTCCAGCTGTGGCAGGAGACCGGGCCTGCAACGCACCTCCGGCGCGTGAGATGAGAAAGTGTCCCTGTTCGGGCGCCAATTATGTGGTAAATAATTTAATTACCGGTACTTAATTTGATGCGGAAAATTATTAAGAGTAGCTCAGTAAAATAAGAGGCAGAATCCGTGGTATTAGAGGTTCGGAAAGGGCTTTATTCCAATAACAATTCGAATTGTGGGCTTCATATTCCATCACCACGGAGGTTCAGGAAGTGAAGGGCAATACATTATTGACAGGTAATCATTTTTATAGAAGAGGCATTACAGTGAAACAGATGCAGGAGGCGTAACAGTTGATAACAGAGATAAAGACATACATGCGTAACTAAAATAGGCGTAACTAGGCGTAACAAAAAAACGTCATTAGGTATGATGTCACAATGGGTGGTTCCATGAAAGAATTTCGCATTGTCAGCTGAAATACTTGGCAGAGTTGCGCGCGCAGCCGCGTGACGTATGATTGACGTGTAACTAGGGGGTGAAGGGGACTTGACTTTTCGCTCTACATGTGGAGACAAAAGTCTAGGGGGTCAAGTCAACCTAATCCCAAATCATATCTAACATCCTATGTTTAAAGAACTATGTTATCCAAAAGGAAGGATTTCTCGGACAAAATCTAGTCTATACTGACTGTGAGTGCGTGTACAAGCGCCTAAGTGTCTACATGAGATGCGAGGGCAGAAATCTTCCATAGTAACAGGGGCTATGAATTACTTGCATAAAGACAGGGAAGCCGGGCCCCTTGCTCGGTAGCTGGAAGGATGTTTACCTAAACTACTAGACAGGAATGCATTGGATGAGGAGCGGAGCAGATAATCTTGAAGGTGAAATACAGTTTTTTGGCAGGCAGACAGGCCGAGTCAGGCACCGTTAGCCGCGCAGGGAGTAGGACAAAGTTCATGGATACAGATGCGAGCTCAGGCTGGAGCTGTCAGAGGTAGAAAGCAGGAAAAGGCTTGATGGCAGAATCAGGGCCTACTCGCCTGGACTGTAAAATGGAGTAAATGAACCATATAAAGCCGGTGGCCTTTCATACTTAGGAATGGAATATCCGGCCCATTCATGGCTGATCTGAAAGAGGACATGTTGACGGTGGACGCACATGTATTTGCGTCTTCATAACTGGAACTGGAGGGAACATACATGTACTTGTAACTTATACATGGAGCCGTTGGGGTCCAAGATAGGGGACATAACTGATCACAAAAATCCATATTTCCTCAGTGTATCCATCCCGGAGTAATTGCCACGTGACACGGACTACAAGCCCCAGAGAACATTGCGAATTAACACAGCTGTGTAGCCCATCGAAGGGCAAATATAAGCATCTATGGGCGTGTCACGCACACAAACTCTGTTGTCGAAGCCTCTGAAGACGAGCAATCAGCTCAGAAACGCGTCAGGCTTGCTAATGGTCGACAGGAGAACTGTAATCTTGTGAAGCAAATCTCTACCTTACCTGAAAACGCCTTGTGCGAGACGCTGGAGAGTGCGCTTTTGCCTGTGGGGCACTTGGTAGCGTTGATGTTTATGCGGCAGCCCAGCCGTAGAAAGCGCACCACCCCGAGAAGCACGGGGGTCCTGTGGCCCGAGATCCCTCTGAGCCACGTAAAGGAACCAGCGCTCTGGAGGATTGTGCGTAGAGACAAGCTTCGGAGGCACATTCAGTGCCTTTAAAGACAGTTTTGTAATTATTGTGTATCCATCCCGGAGTAATTGCCACGTGACCCGGACTACAAGCCCCAGAGAACATTGCGAATTAACACAGCTGTGTAGCCCATCGAAGGGCAAATATAAGCATCTATGGGCGTGTCACGCACACAAACTCTGTTGTCGAAGCCTCTGAAGACGAGCAATCAGCTCAGAAACGCGTCAGGCTTGCTAATGGTCGACAGGAGAACTGTAATCTTGTGAAGCAAATCTCTACCTTACCTGAAAACGCCTTGTGCGAGACGCTGGAGAGTGCGCTTTTGCCTGTGGGGCACTTGGTAGCGTTGATGTTTATGCGGCAGCCCAGCCGTAGAAAGCGCACCACCCCGAGAAGCACGGGGGTCCCGTGGCCCGAGATCCCTCTGAGCCACGTAAAGGAACCAGCGCTCTGGAGGATTGTGCGTAGAGACAAGCTTCGGAGGCACATTCAGTGCCTTTAAAGACAGTTTTGTAATTATTGTGTATCCATCCCGGAGTAATTGCCACGTGACACGGACTACAAGCCCCAGAGAACATTGCGAATTAACACAGCTGTGTAGCCCATCGAAGGGCAAATATAAGCTACTATGGGCGTGTCACGCACACAAACTCTGTTGTCGAAGCCTCTGAAGACGAGCAATCAGCTCAGAAACGCGTCAGGCTTGCTAATGGTCGACAAGAGAACTGTAATCTTGTGAAGCAAATCTCTACCTTACCTGAAAACGCCTTGTGCGAGACGCTGGAGAGTGCGCTTTTGCCTGTGGGGCACTTGGTAGCGTTGATGTTTATGCGGCAGCCCAGCCGTAGAAAGCGCACCACCCCGAGAAGCACGGGGGTCCTGTGGCCCGAGATCCCTCTGAGCCACGTAAAGGAACCAGCGCTCTGGAGGATTGTGCGTAGAGACAAGCTTCGGAGGCACATTCAGTGCCTTTAAAGACAGTTTTGTAATTATTGTGTATCCATCCCGGAGTAATTGCCACGTGACACGGACTACAAGCCCCAGAGAACATTGCGAATTAACACAGCTGTGTAGCCCATCGAAGGGCAAATATAAGCATCTATAGGCGTGTCACGCACACAAACTCTGTTGTCGAAGCCTCTGAAGACGAGCAATCAGCTCAGAAACGCGTCAGGCTTGCTAATGGTCGACAGGAGAACTGTAATCTTGTGAAGCAAATCTCTACCTTACCTGAAAACGCCTTGTGCGAGATGCTGGAGAGTGCGCTTTTGCCTGTGGGGCACTTGGTAGCGTTGATGTTTATGCGGCAGCCCAGCCGTAGAAAGCGCACCACCCCGAGAAGCACGGGGGTCCTGAGGCCCGAGATCCCTCTGAGCCACGTAAAGGAACCAGCGCTCTGGAGGATTGTGCGTAGAGACAAGCTTCGGAGGCACATTCAGTGCCTTTAAAGACAGTTTTGTAATTATTGTGTATCCATCCCGGAGTAATTGCCACGTGACACGGACTACAAGCCCCAGAGAACATTGCGAATTAACACAGCTGTGTAGCCCATCGAAGGGCAAATATAAGCTACTATGGGCGTGTCACGCACACAAACTCTGTTGTCGAAGCCTCTGAAGACGAGCAATCAGCTCAGAAACGCGTCAGGCTTGCTAATGGTCGACAAGAGAACTGTAATCTTGTGAAGCAAATCTCTACCTTACCTGAAAACGCCTTGTGCGAGACGCTGGAGAGTGCGCTTTTGCCTGTGGGGCACTTGGTAGCGTTGATGTTTATGCGGCAGCCCAGCCGTAGAAAGCGCACCACCCCGAGAAGCACGGGGGTCCTGTGGCCCGAGATCCCTCTGAGCCACGTAAAGGAACCAGCGCTCTGGAGGATTGTGCGTAGAGACAAGCTTCGGAGGCACATTCAGTGCCTTTAAAGACAGTTTTGTAATTATTGTGTATCCATCCCGGAGTAATTGCCACGTGACACGGACTACAAGCCCCAGAGAACATTGCGAATTAACACAGCTGTGTAGCCCATCGAAGGGCAAATATAAGCATCTATAGGCGTGTCACGCACACAAACTCTGTTGTCGAAGCCTCTGAAGACGAGCAATCAGCTCAGAAACGCGTCAGGCTTGCTAATGGTCGACAGGAGAACTGTAATCTTGTGAAGCAAATCTCTACCTTACCTGAAAACGCCTTGTGGGAGACGCTGGAGAGTGCGCTTTTGCCTGTGGGGCACTTGGTAGCGTTGATATATATATATATATATATATATATATATTTCGAACCAGTACTCCTTCCACTTCCACCAGAGAACCCCCGGCGGCGAAGAGAGAGACACGAACCACTTCTGATTTCAGGCAAGATGTTTTAATTCACCAAACAGCAGTCGACAGATGACGCGTTTCGGGCTCAGGCGCCCTTGTTCACATAAAGGCTGTGTGTAATAGATGCCATTTTTAAATAAAATGCCCTTCCCACTAAGGTCACATGTTCACAGAACAAACCAACGGACATAGCAGAAAGACTTAATGGTGTGTTATGCATCACTGTACCAACGCTGTTCCATCAGAACTAAATTCATTTTTCAAAAAAAGTTTTGATGCTGAAATTACAAAATATATACATTGAGGAATTCATTTGTAATATTGGGGCGTTAGTGGTTATGAAATTATAATTAGTACAATTTCAAAAGTACTTAATGCAACAATAGCATTAAACCAGCATTCCTGGATAAATCCAAACACACCAAAAAACACTGCTATAGTTCACTTATAACTGCTTAAATGCATGTTGTTGTACTTCGAGTAGTGACTTCTATGACAAAAAGGGAAGAAGGGATATATACAAGGCTAAGTGCATGAAGAAGCTGCATGATTAGATTTCTCTGCAGAACATAGATACCCAGTGTAAATAATAAGTTACGTGAAAAATGTGTTAAACCAAGTGAAAAGATACAATAGTATCCATCACCATAACCTCGACTAATACGAGACATGATACAGTATCTCTACCATAGTGACAAAAAGTGAGGTGAAAAGAATATATTAAAAATAGGTTATCATAATTCATATACCTAAGGACAATTTATGTCTGTAATATGGTCATGAATATGACTAGACACATTTAATAAATCGGAAGATATTAACACGATTTACTTTAAGAAATACATTCAATTTCCAATCCAAATGATGCACAGTATATTACACACAACGTATGGGGGCTGCACACAGAGTATCGATTTACAGGCATGTGTACATGTCTTCGGTGTTGTTCAAACCGTTAGGGCACTTGCTATCGAAGTTTAGTATAAATTTGGTCTCTAATCTTCTCAGCGAGGCTTCTCGGTTACCCCCTCTACGTGGTTTGGGAACTGCTGATACCACGAAGTATTTCAAACAAGATAAGTTGTTATTATGTACTTGTTTGAAGTGGCGTGCCACTGGGTAATTAGGATCACTATGAAGGATGGCACGGAGATGTTGGAGTATTCTCTCGTGTGCCTGTAACTTCGTGCTCCCAATGTAATTTAGCCCACAAGTACAGGTAAGAACATATACTGCAAAATCGGTTTTGCAGTTATAGTTACCTATTATCTTGTGAGGTGTGGGGCTAAATGGGGTGTTATATTCAGTGGTGCTGATCCCAAACTTACACGCCCGGCACGAGGAGCATTTGAAAAAGCCATCTTTGGGTTTTAACCAAATAGAGCTAGTTTTGATTTCGGGGCTCGTTGGATCTAATTCCGCTCCCATGGTTCTACCTCTACTGAATGTTATAGTAGGGCTGGAAGGTAAGCTGGTTTTTAGAACTGGATCAGTAAGAACTATTCTCCAGTTCTTGTTAATGATGGATCTAATTTTGCGCTCGTTCTCACTAAAGGCTGTGATTAGTCTTGGACATTGGACCTGTTCAGCTACCCCCGATGTTCTAGATAGAACCGCAAGATCATGTGATGCAGGTTCTGTGTTGTCAGGATCAGGTAGCAAGCTATCTCTAGATCTAATGGAAGCCTTAGCTAAGGCAGATGTTACCATTTTGTCCGAGTAGCCTCTAGCCTTCATGCGACGCATGGATTCTGCTGCACAGATATTGAATTCAGCTTCCGTGCTGCATATCCGCTTCAGGCGTAGCATTTCCCCATAGGGGATACTGGCTATCAAGTGTCTGGGATGGGCACTGGTGGCATGAAGTGTGACATTTCCAGCCGTGGGCTTTCTGAATAATGTACTTTCTATTCTGCCATTGGCTATATATAGCTTAACATCAAGAAATTCCAAATGGGAATTACTAATGTGGTGGGTAAAGTGGAGATTCACATTGTTGTTATTGATGTTATTGATGAATTCCACCGCCTTATCTTTGCTGCCCTTCCACACCATGAAAATATCATCGATGAATCTATAATAGTGCATGATATTTTCCTCAAAAATTGCAGAATAGTCTTTTTTAAGTACCTGCTCCTCCCACCAGCCTACGTGCAAGCACGCATAGCTGGGGGAGAAGCAAGCTCCCATGGCCACACCCCTTAGTTGTTTAAACAACTCCTTTCCAAAAAGAAAGAAGTTGTTATGGAGACACCAACGCATCATGCTGGCTATAGCTTTGTTGTGCTGGTAAAATTCGCACGGTCTTAGGTTCAAAAAGAATTTGATAGCTGACAGTCCTGCCTGGTGGTCTATACTGGTGTACAATGATTCAATGTCTAAAGAGATTAAATACATCCCTTCTGACCATTGAATGTTCCTAATTTTACCGAGGAAGTCACCAGTGTCTTTGACATAGCTAGGCAGTGTGGTTACATGGTTTTGCAGAAAGAAATCTATATATTGGCCCACCTGTTCCGCTGCGCTGCCTATAGCAGAAATGATTGGCCTGCCTGGAGTGGGAAGAACACACTTATGCACTTTCGGTATTAAATAAAATACAGGTGTGATAGGGGTTTCATTGTGCATAAATTTGAACTCATCATTGGAGATAAGGCCATCACTACGTAATTGAGATAACAGTTTCTTTAATGAATCTGTAGCCTGCTTGTATTTTTTGGTGTTAGATGGTTCATAACAGTCAGTGTTACCAAGCTGGCGTTTAGCCTCCTTGATGTAGTCTGCCCGGGGCCAGATAACTAGATTGCCCCCTTTGTCTGATTTTTTTATGATGATTTCATTGTTTTTTCCCAATTTTTGCATGAGATTGGCATAGTCCCTTTTCTTTCTTTCAACCTGTTTCCTTTGTTTGAATTTCTCAGACTGTACTTGCTTGTTCAATTTTTTAATGTCTTCGACCACACAGTCGTGGAACGTGTCCAAAGCATCCCTCGGCATCATGGGGATATATTTGGATTTTTTCTTGAAAGGGCTGAGCCCAGCACCTTTCTGTAGCAAGTTGATGTTACTCATTCTTCTTTGTGTGGATGGGTCACATTCGTTGTCACTGTCCTCTGCTTCGCCAGTGTTCAAATCATGAAGGTCTAGGTACAGAGGGATATCTGCTGCTCTGATTCCTAGGCTGTCAACATGAGTAGCTCCATCCTGTCGTGACTCCCCGTCTTTGTCTTTGACGGTTTTCAGGAGAAAATGCTTTTTTAATTTTAGTTTTCTCACGAACTTAAAGACATCGATTCTTGTGGAGCTGTAATCAAAAGTGTGGCCAGGACAGAAATTAAGACCCAAGGACAACAGTCTTTTTTCAGCTTCGGACAGCGGTACATTGGACAAGTTGATGATAGTTTTGTCCAAGTCTACTTCCTCTTTGTCCAATTGCTTTTCTTTTTGTTTTTTCCTTTTTTGTTTGTTGGCTTTTCTTCTTTCCTTTCTTCGTCTGTTTTTCCTTGTGTTTTTTGCTGTGGTCTGTTCTCCTTTCTCGGTCTCAAGGACCTCAGTCTCTCTGCTACTAAAAAATCCAATTCCTCTCCCGCATCAAGTACAATTGCGGGTGTAGGTCTCTCTCCGCTCTCTATGCTTGATTCACTGGATATGGAAATAGTGTCGGAGCTGATGCTTTCAGCTGCTGCTCCTCCAATTGCTGCAGATTTTTGTGTGTTTTGCTCTGCACTACTTTTGCCCTTTTGTTCTCCGAATTTCCTGCGGTTTTCATTGTTGTACTTTCGGGCAAAAGTGAAAATCTGCCCGTTGTTGTAGTCTGCTTCATCCCTGGCAAACTTATGCGCTTTGCGTTGTTTGATTTTCTCCTCATGCTTGCGCAGTCTTTCTTCGATAGCAGTTCTTGCTGTTCTGATGTAATCAACCTTGGCAGACTTTTTCAGCTCTTCCTCAATGATTTCGATTTTCTTTACTATTTCCACTCGGTCTATTGCTGCATATTTAATTAAAATGCGGACTGAGGTCATGGAGGCTTCCAAGTTGTTCTGTGCCCATTCTTTTAACATTGCAGGGTTGGGGTTATCATAGCTTGGCGCTAAGAGGATCCGAAGACCTCTCGGAACCCTCCCTACCTCTGCATATTTGGAGAGTGAGCAATGCTCCCACCACTTCGTTATTTCTAGGCGCATGTACTTTTCGAGGTTCTTTAGAAGCGTTTTCTCATTATCATCCGGCCCCGCCGGTGTGCTTACAGATGGTACATCATTTGGACTGGAAATGGGTCTTTGGCAGAACAATTCTTCCGCTGCCGCTTCGCGCTGGCGAACAGCCTCGTCTGACATACTAACTGTTAGGTTGTTATATCTTACGCAACTCGGATCGTGTCACGAGTTGCTTCGTTGTGCCTGATTTCTCCCCACCTCTGCCAAAATGCCGTCGTCACTCACCGGGTGCTGTAGCCGCTTCGCCTTAGAACCCGTCTGGTTCTTTGTGCCGGCCAGTAACCCTTTGCTTTCCCGTGACGTGTGGCGGCGCGAGGGGGCTGCAGCCAAAGTTTCACCACGAACCACTTGCACTTCGACCTTAGGGCGGCAGCCGCTTCCGGGTGAGAGGGTTCGTTGAAACGGAAGAAAGTCGAGCTTCCGTGTATTATGAATTTCGAACCAGTACTCCTTCCACTTCCACCAGAGAACCCCCGGCGGCGAAGAGAGAGACACGAACCACTTCTGATTTCAGGCAAGATGTTTTAATTCACCAAACAGCAGTCGACAGATGACGCGTTTCGGGCTCAGGCGCCCTTGTTCACATAAAGGCTGTGTGTAATAGATGCCATTTTTAAATAAAATGCCCTTCCCACTAAGGTCACATGTTCACAGAACAAACCAACGGACATAGCAGAAAGACTTAATGGTGTGTTATGCATCACTGTACCAACGCTGTTCCATCAGAACTAAATTCATTTTTCAAAAAAAGTTTTGATGCTGAAATTACAAAATATATACATTGAGGAATTCATTTGTAATATTGGGGCGTTAGTGGTTATGAAATTATAATTAGTACAATTTCAAAAGTACTTAATGCAACAATAGCATTAAACCAGCATTAAACCAGCATTCCTGGATAAATCCAAACACACCAAAAAACACTGCTATATATATATATCCAAAACCATGCTCCCTTCCACCGAAAAGAGCGAGCCCACGCGGGTACATCAGGAAAGCACGCTTTATTTGAACAATGCGGCATGACGCGTTTCGTCTATTGACTTTTTCAAATGCCTAAAAATAAATGTTCAAAATATTGTCAACTTTAAAAACAGTGTGCCCCATTACGATTGGTTGAGGCACTCTGAAACAGCCAATGGGAGAGTGTCCTGAGCCCCGGCACTCCGAGTCTCTGTGAAGCAGTGGCCAGCGTTCGTACTCCCCAAGTGGGCGGTGACTGCTTCCTCTCACCCCATGCCTGGATGTTATTGTGGAAGAAAAACGGCTGTCCTGGACCCTCATCCCGCCGTAGTATTCACACCTAGAACCTGGATACACCACCTTGGTAAGTAATGTACCTTCGTGCAGTCACGGGCCAATTGCTTGGTAGGTTTTCACTGTGAGCTACGGCGTTTCGGCGATTCCCCAGTCCATGAGGTACACCAAAAGAATGCCACACATATCGCCGAACTGCTTCTGGGATGGGTGCTCCAATTGCGCTGTGGCTGCACAAAACATATCCAAAACCATGCTCCCTTCCACCGAAAAGAGCGAGCCCACGCGGGTACATCAGGAAAGCACGCTTTATTTGAACAATGCGGCATGACGCGTTTCGTCTATTGACTTTTTCAAATGCCTAAAAATAAATGTTCAAAATATTGTCCACTTTAAAAACAGTGTGCCCCATTACGATTGGTTGAGGCACTCTGAAACAGCCAATGGGAGAGTGTCCTGAGCCCCGGCACTCCGAGTCTCTGTGAAGCAGTGGCCAGCGTTCGTACTCCCCAAGTGGGCGGTGACTGCTTCCTCTCACCCCATGCCTGGATGTTATTGTGGAAGAAAAACGGCTGTCCTGGACCCTCACCCCGCCGTAGTATTCACACCTAGAACCTGGATACACCACCTTGGTAAGTAATGTACCTTCGTGCAGTCACAGGCCAATTGCTTGGTAGGTTTTCACTGTGAGCTACGGCGTTTCGGCGATTCCCCAGTCCATGAGGTACACCAAAAGAATGCCACACATATCGCCGAACTGCTTCTGGGATGGGTGCTCCAATTGCGCTGTGGCTGCACAAAACATATCCAAAACCATGCTCCCTTCCACTGAAAAGAGCGAGCCCACGCGGGTACATCAGGAAAGCACGCTTTATTTGAACAATGCGGCATGACGCGTTTCGTCTATTGACTTTTTCAAATGCCTAAAAATAAATGTTCAAAATATTGTCCACTTTAAAAACAGTGTGCCCCATTACGATTGGTTGAGGCACTCTGAAACAGCCAATGGGAGAGTGTCCTGAGCCCCGGCACTCCGAGTCTCTGTGAAGCAGTGGCCAGCGTTCGTACTCCCCAAGTGGGCGGTGACTGCTTCCTCTCACCCCATGCCTGGATGTTATTGTGGAAGAAAAACGGCTGTCCTGGACCCTCATCCCGCCGTAGTATTCATACCTAGAACCTGGATACACCACCTTGGTAAGTAATGTACCTTCGTGCAGTCACGGGCCAATTGCTTGGTAGGTTTTCACTGTGAGCTACGGCGTTTCGGCGATTCCCCAGTCCATGAGGTACACCAAAAGAATGCCACACATATCGCCGAACTGCTTCTGGGATGGGTGCTCCAATTGCGCTGTGGCTGCACAAAACATATCCAAAACCATGCTCCCTTCCACCGAAAAGAGCGAGCCCACGCGGGTACATCAGGAAAGCACGCTTTATTTGAACAATGCGGCATGACGCGTTTCGTCTATTGACTTTTTCAAATGCCTAAAAATAAATGTTCAAAATATTGTCCACTTTAAAAACAGTGTGCCCCATTACGATTGGTTGAGGCACTCTGAAACAGCCAATGGGAGAGTGTCCTGAGCCCCGGCACTCCGAGTCTCTGTGAAGCAGTGGCCAGCGTTCGTACTCCCCAAGTGGGCGGTGACTGCTTCCTCTCACCCCATGCCTGGATGTTATTGTGGAAGAAAAACGGCTGTCCTGGACCCTCATCCCGCCGTAGTATTCACACCTAGAACCTGGATACACCACCTTGGTAAGTAATGTACCTTCGTGCAGTCACGGGCCAATTGCTTGGTAGGTTTTCACTGTGAGCTACGGCGTTTCGGCGATTCCCCAGTCCATGAGGTACACCAAAAGAATGCCACACATATCGCCGAACTGCTTCTGGGATGGGTGCTCCAATTGCGCTGTGGCTGCACAAAACATATCCAAAACCATGCTCCCTTCCACCGAAAAGAGCGAGCCCACGCGGGTACATCAGGAAAGCACGCTTTATTTGAACAATGCGGCATGACGCGTTTCGTCTATTGACTTTTTCAAATGCCTAAAAATAAATGTTCAAAATATTGTCCACTTTAAAAACAGTGTGCCCCATTACGATTGGTTGAGGCACTCTGAAACAGCCAATGGGAGAGTGTCCTGAGCCCCGGCACTCCGAGTCTCTGTGAAGCAGTGGCCAGCGTTCGTACTCCCCAAGTGGGCGGTGACTGCTTCCTCTCACCCCATGCCTGGATGTTATTGTGGAAGAAAAACGGCTGTCCTGGACCCTCATCCCGCCGTAGTATTCACACCTAGAACCTGGATACACCACCTTGGTAAGTAATGTACCTTCGTGCAGTCACGGGCCAATTGCTTGGTAGGTTTTCACTGTGAGCTACGGCGTTTCGGCGATTCCCCAGTCCATGAGGTACACCAAAAGAATGCCACACATATCGCCGAACTGCTTCTGGGATGGGTGCTCCAATTGCGCTGTGGCTGCACAAAACATATCCAAAACCATGCTCCCTTCCACCGAAAAGAGCGAGCCCACGCGGGTACATCAGGAAAGCACGCTTTATTTGAACAATGCGGCATGACGCGTTTCGTCTATTGACTTTTTCAAATGCCTAAAAATAAATGTTCAAAATATTGTCCACTTTAAAAACAGTGTGCCCCATTACGATTGGTTGAGGCACTCTGAAACAGCCAATGGGAGAGTGTCCTGAGCCCCGGCACTCCGAGTCTCTGTGAAGCAGTGGCCAGCGTTCGTACTCCCCAAGTGGGCGGTGACTGCTTCCTCTCACCCCATGCCTGGATGTTATTGTGGAAGAAAAACGGCTGTCCTGGACCCTCATCCCGCCGTAGTATTCACACCTAGAACCTGGATACACCACCTTGGTAAGTAATGTACCTTCGTGCAGTCACGGGCCAATTGCTTGGTAGGTTTTCACTGTGAGCTACGGTGTTTCGGCGATTCCCCAGTCCATGAGGTACACCAAAAGAATGCCACACATATCGCCGAACTGCTTCTGGGATGGGTGCTCCAATTGCGCTGTGGCTGCACAAAACATATCCAAAACCATGCTCCCTTCCACCGAAAAGAGCGAGCCCACGCGGGTACATCAGGAAAGCCCGCTTTATTTGAACAATGCGGCATGACGCGTTTCGTCTATTGACTTTTTCAAATGCCTAAAAATAAATGTTCAAAATATTGTCCACTTTAAAAACAGTGTGCCCCATTACGATTGGTTGAGGCACTCTGAAACAGCCAATGGGAGAGTGTCCTGAGCCCCGGCACTCCGAGTCTCTGTGAAGCAGTGGCCAGCGTTCGTACTCCCCAAGTGGGCGGTGACTGCTTCCTCTCACCCCATGCCTGGATGTTATTGTGGAAGAAAAACGGCTGTCCTGGACCCTCATCCCGCCGTAGTATTCACACCTAGAACCTGGATACACCACCTTGGTAAGTAATGTACCTTCGTGCAGTCACGGGCCAATTGCTTGGTAGGTTTTCACTGTGAGCTACGGCGTTTCGGCGATTCCCCAGTCCATGAGGTACACCAAAAGAATGCCACACATATCGCCGAACTGCTTCTGGGATGGGTGCTCCAATTGCGCTGTGGCTGCACAAAACATATCCAAAACCATGCTCCCTTCCACCGAAAAGAGCGAGCCCACGCGGGTACATCAGGAAAGCACGCTTTATTTGAACAATGCGGCATGACGCGTTTCGTCTATTGACTTTTTCAAATGCCTAAAAATAAATGTTCAAAATATTGTCCACTTTAAAAACAGTGTGCCCCATTACGATTGGTTGAGGCACTCTGAAACAGACAATGGGAGAGTGTCCTGAGCCCCGGCACTCCGAGTCTCTGTGAAGCAGTGGCCAGCGTTCGTACTCCCCAAGTGGGCGGTGACTTCTTCCTCTCACCCCATGCCTGGATGTTATTGTGGAAGAAAAACGGCTGTCCTGGACCCTCATCCCGCCGTAGTATTCACACCTAGAACCTGGATACACCACCTTGGTAAGTAATGTACCTTCGTGCAGTCACGGGCCAATTGCTTGGTAGGTTTTCACTGTGAGCTACGGCGTTTCGGCGATTCCCCAGTCCATGAGGTACACCAAAAGAATGCCACACATATCGCCGAACTGCTTCTGGGATGGGTGCTCCAATTGCGCTGTGGCTGCACAAAACATATCCAAAACCATGCTCCCTTCCACCGAAAAGAGCGAGCCCACGCGGGTACATCAGGAAAGCACGCTTTATTTGAACAATGCGGCATGACGCGTTTCGTCTATTGACTTTTTCAAATGCCTAAAAATAAATGTATATATATATATTCACTGAAAAAACCATAGGTTTTAGGGGTGTTAAAGTTAGCTGGACATTTCACTCGTACAAAACCATTGAAATTCCTCCGTTATAGTTAGTTCTGCTAACTATAACTCGCGCGCCCGCAATCCACTGCTGATGATGTCACATATTACATCATTCATGACATGGTCAGTGACATCACTGATGACATCTCAAATGACATCACTGATGACATCACTGATGACATCATCCACGTGACAGTCAGATCATTCTTCTTAGACCTTCTTTGGAGGAGCATCTCTGAACTTTGAAGAACCTTTTTTTTGCTAAGTGCACACTTCGTATTGATTTCCATTGCAAAACAAGGGCTTCATCTGAATCTGATCATTCATCAGATGATGGATTTGTGGCTGAACCTCCACTCCCTGAGAGGTACACCTCTATCGTGTGGAAATTTTTTACGTTTACAGAAGGACAGAATAAAACTAATGCCACAAAAGTGACGTGCAATATCTGCGAAAGGGTCCTGTCAAGCAGAGATCCAACCAAAAAGATCTCTTGCGGGACCGCAAGTATGATGAAGCACTTAAAAACTCTGCACCCTGTCAACCTGGCGCGCGAGGAGTGCAGAAGACTGTGTGTAAATCCACCACCTGCAGTACCCAGTACTTCCGGGATGTCTGCCTCTACACAACATCTGGACATACGTCCACAATTTGCCAACCTGAAGGTGCACTGCATAAAGTGCAATAGATTGCTCTGCTACGGAGAGCAGTCCATGGATTTAATTTACAGGTTACAAGCAAACCATCGGTGCTAGAGTTTTTTTTGGTTTTTTTTCCCTGAAGTTCATTGTTTTGTTCCTCCAGTTCTCTTTTTTGTCCTTTTGGAAAAAAGCAAAAAAAGCAAAAAATTGTTCAGAAAAAAAAATACATATAAAAAAAAAAGAAAAGTTATTTTCAGAACTAACTTCTCTGGTTAAAAAAGAGCTATATTTGTATGATAGTGTGTGAAAGTTTAGATGAATGTATGCGTAGTGCATAATTGACTGAAAGAATGCATTAGTAGTGTATGGTGAATGTATAAGTGCAGAACTATAAGGAAGTGCTGCAGCATCACACTGTAAGCTCTATAGCTGCAGTGTGCTGTGGTACTTCTGAAGCACAGGGATGCAACATATGTACATAAATATGTTGCAAGTCTATGCTTCCCTCTGCACTGCTGCTTAAACTGCAGCCATGTGGTGACACAGACACCCTTGCACCATGGTGCAAGGATATCTGTGTCGTGTGGAGTTTGTTTTTGTGCAGGAAGACACACCTTCCTGCACAAAAACAATCAGTAAAGGCATTCTTCTCATTCAATGTATACTGAGCATTGTAGCATATATTGAAAGAGAAAAAATGAAGAGAAAGGAAAACAATTCTCCTTGTTGTGCCTTACTACACCAATTGGAGGATGGTGCAGCATTCACACACATGTCCATATTTATGATTTCTGATAAATCTGGAGATGTGTCTTGTTCTATGAGTCTTCTGTGCAATCACTCACATCAACACCTATAGAACCTCCTTTCAACGCAAAGTGGTGTGTATGATGAGGTCATATTTACATGGAGAAGAAAAGGTACACAGAGTGCCTTTCCCCTCTTTGTAAATATGAAAGAGTGTCTTGCACTATAACTATGTTACAAAAAGTGACATATTTTTGGCACAGGATGCTTCTAAAATTGCCCCATAAGTGCTTAGGCTATTACAATAAGAACATTTTGCTAGTACATTGTTTGAAAAATTGCACGAGAATGATAGCAGGTAAGCACAGAGTTATGTCTCCAAAGATGCTCAAAGAAGAATGATTGAAAAGATTACGGTCCTTCAATAGGTACAATGGGAAATATTATGAACCAATCAAATCTATTATTTTCAGGTCACATGATATCCTATGACAGGGAGATTCCAAAACTACATAGGTATAAACTGGGTGTTTTGAAGACTGTATTAATACTTTGTAGCTTCTGCAGATCTGCTTGCATAGTATATAAAGAAATTAACTTGTACTTGGGTTAATGGCTAGGCCAATCCTTAACTATATGACTAATAAATAGTACTGCAAAGAGAGAACAAGTACTTAGGTTTTAGCAAAGTGATAGGACATGTTTTTAGAGTGGTTAAGGGAAGGCATGGAGCCTGATGTGACATCTGCAAACACACTCTGTGACGTGTTTTAAGTTGATGAAATTAGTGTCAGTTCAGTTCAGTTCAAAAGCTTTATTCGGTATGTAAAAATACAACCATATAAGCAGAACAAACACTTAAAAATACATATTAGACTAAAATGTCTTATACACAGGACATAACAAAAAACTATATTTAACACATTGTTAAAGTGCATAGTGCTTCCTTGAATAGTTCAGAGTTAAACTTAATTTTCCAGCAAAGCATCCACATTATATTTATAACAAAGTGCAAATTTCAGGTAAGTTATCTAATATGTGCAAATATGCAAAAGATGCTAAGTATGGTAACAATCCCATAATTACAAAATTCATCCGAGTTTCGCTCAGGCTACAAAGTTCATATCGAAGTCTGGGCGGTACCTATATGTGCAAAGTACATAACAAAAGAACTAATCAACGCAGACTATGGACTTCCTTATATTCATGCATTTTAGCACATAGGATGCCACAAAAAAACAGGTATCAGGGCTTTCTAGGGTTGTTAGGAACTTCATTGCTGATTTAGTAGAGCGTATCTTGTTTTTTAAAAGGATAGGTTTTAAATAAAATTTCCTAAAATGACAATAAAATTTACAAAACAGTAAAAAGTGACAGCAGCTTTGTTTTGAAATATTATCACAGGGACACAGCATATTAGATTTGATCTTTATATCCGGGAATGAGACTAGGTGGTGCACGATCCCAAGCCTTAGTCGGGTTAGGACAAATCTGTGTGAGTTGTAAGTCACGAACGCTAGGTATGTCTGGAAACCTCTCCTTAAGTTCAAATCAAGGTAAGAAGCAACTGTTGTTAAGTTTTTGGACTGATTTTCTCTAGCCGCATTCTTAAATGCTAGGAACTTCGATTTTATGTCTTTCTTTGGTATCAGTGCAGCTGCTTCGGGGTTCAGACGAATGTTACATTCAAACAGAAGATTAAACCAGTAGTAAATATAGCTCAGCCATGGTATACGAGATAAATTATCAAGTTTCAAGCAATCCTTGATAATTGATTGTGTAAATACTGTCTCGGATTTAGACCAGATAGAGCGCCAAAGTAGCAAAGGGCGTAATGCGGCTAAGTCCGCGATAAAGTCGATACCGGCTTCCATATGAGTTAAGATATTGGGAACCGAGGATGGGGCACATAGCAGTTTCTTCAAGAACTTATTTTCGTCATTCTGTAAACCATTAACAGAATGGTGGCCCCACACTCCTGCCCCATACAAAGCGGATGAGATGCACCTAGCTTTGTAGATAGCCAGCATGTCTTTCACTCTCCTTTGCCCTAACTTAGCCGCAAATCTAAAAATACTACTGGTGTTTCTGTTCATCTTTAACCTCACGTTCTCGTCCTCATTAGTCCATTTCCCATCACCTGAAAATGTTATCCCCAAATAACAGAAACTATTGACCGGTTGTATCTTCACTTTGTCAATAAAGAAGGAAGAATTGAATTTCACCCTCTTTCCGCAGGTCATAACAAAAGTCTTGCTTTTATTAATGATCAGTTTCCTCTCTTTGGTAAATAACACAAATCTATCTATGAGGCGTTGCAAACCATTCTGTGTTCGTGATAAAAGAACTGCATCATCTGCGTATAATAAAATAGGGGTAACGCTGCCATTAATCAAAGGGGCGTCTGAGGGTAATTTGCTTAAAATCATATCAATTTCATTTATAAATAATGAGAATAAAAACGGGGCCAAAACGCACCCCTGACGAATCCCTCTTGCAACTTTAAAAAAGGGTGTACATTCTCCCATAGGACCATAGCGTACTTTGCATGAAAGGCCGGAATATAACCGGGCCAGAAAGAAAACACACTCTTTGGGGGCACCGAGATCTAACAGGGTGTCTCAAAGGATGTTGTGGTCTACAAGATCAAAGGCACTACTTAGGTCTGCGAAACAAAGGAAAAGATTCCCATCCTTAGCAACGGTATATTTATGTATGAGGAGGTCTAAATTAACACACTGTTCCAACGTCCCCAGACCTTTCCTAAATCCATATTGTGCCTTTGAAATTATCATGTTGTCCTCGGCCCAAGTCTCAAGTCTATTTAAAATTATTCTACTCATTATTTTTATCGATGCGTCTAGTAGAGAAATGGGACGATAATTACTTGCCTCAGACCTGGATCCCTTCTTAAAAAGAGGAATGATTATAGACTGGCCCCAGCAAATTGGCATCTGACCCTCCGCTGTTGCATTAAAGAACCTGGTCAGGATGGGGGCCCACAGATCTAACTCGGATTTATATAAGTCCAGCGGGACTCCATCCGGGCCGGGCGCCTTTCCACCTTTGCTATTGCGTAGGCCCTCGTAGACCTCATCAAGACCAATATCTAAAGGCAATCTAGGCCAAGTATACTCGTTGTCCATATGGGAATCTAAAATTAACCTATCCGGATTAAAAATATTTAAAAAATGATGCATCCATGATTGACAGTCGACATGGGAGGTTATTTCAGGCACTGAGTCATTTTTTAAGAAAGGACTATTTATAGTCTGCCAGTATAACTGACTATCATTTGTTTCAGCCGCACAGCTGAGATTGTACCAGGCCTCTTCTTGGAGAGCTTTTTTCCTTTTGGTAAGTAATGTTTTATAGACAGAACGACAAGTTTTAATTGTTGTACAATCACGTGGTTTGGAGCTCAACGCGTGTTTTAGAGCGTGGAGAGCCTGTGTACAACTTTTATCAAACCAACCAGTGTTGATTTCTCTTTTCCCCTTATGCGGTTTTGTGAGTAGGTTGTCGATTGTTTCATTAATAGTACATAGGTGGTTTAATATAACTTGCGAGTGTACCTCATCGCTAATACAATAGTTTATCTCCATGGTACATTTTCTTAAAACCTCCTCTAACAACTCATGTGGGACAACCTTTGTCCATTTAATCCTAAACCCATTAGGTCTTGCAGCCTCGATAAAGTTAATACGATTGCTAGCATCCATATTTTTGGGACCCCAACAATGCAATGATAAAGAGATACTATTATGATCACTTAAAATTTGCTCATTAACACACAAGTTGGAGTATGCACAATCGTTAGACAATAAAATGTGGTCAATATATGAATTAGCTCCTCTTCCAGTAAATGTTGGACAGTTAACGTTGATACTGTTCTTCGTGCAACTTAACATATCCAAGTCAAACTTTGCTAACATCATATTAAGGGTAGTGCCATACATACAATGTGGGAAGTGTAGACAATCGTTTCCCTCCATGTTACCACTTTCCCTTGTTAGGCCACATGAATTACTCGAGGCATAAGGACAAGGACTTATATTAAAATCACCCAACCAAAGGACTATAGATTGGTGACCTGTAACTGCCTGTGTCCTCTCAATTTCTTTTTCAAGCTGAATCAGGATTTTACCTCTGTCGGCAGTGAATACATTATTATAAAAATTTATCAGCAACAAATCTTTCCCTCTATCAAACTCTAGACATAAAACCTGAGAATAGACATCCACTGAAACACAACTTTTAACTTTGCAGGATTTTAGTTTAGTGGATATTAAAAGCAAGAGACCACCTTTGGCTCTTCCAGCAATCGAACTCACTGCATTCAAGCTGTGTGCTAAATATCCCTCAATAAAAATGGGTTCCTCACACCACGTTTCCTGAGGACATATTATATCGTACCCTATATTAATAAAATCCTTCCACAGAGGGGAATCTAATTTCCTTTTCAAACCAGCAATATTCCACGTAACGACGCGGTAACCTGTATCAAGATCACACTTAGCCCCTGTATGATCATTTACTGGGTCTACGAAGGAAAAATCTGGATTTAAAGGGGATTCTGCAATGGTACAACAATTCTGAGTCTTTTTAATTCCTATGTTCTCCATAACAGCATCCACCCTGTTAGGTTCAGGTAGAGGTGGCGAAGGAACAGTCACTACTTTATCAAAAGGGTCACCGATAACTAATTTCTCATTCGTATTCCTGGTATTATCGGACAGTCAGCCGTTTTCCTCCAATGAGGACAGGGCAGAGTAACGGTTAAAAAGGGGGAGAGTATAATCCCTTTGCCTGCTGGGTTCCTCATTAACCTGTATATTCCCTCTATTAAAATGCAGCGGGGCTCTTGGTGGCAAAAAGGGAGGATAACTAACCCCACCCCTGATTAAACCGGGTTCATACAGCTCAATCTGTTGGGGCCTTGGCAGTTGTGGACCATCTAAATAGCTATAAAAATAACCTAAAGGCCTAGCAGAGACCAAATTAGCTTGGTTGGGTAGCTCTTAGGAGGACGGTTGCCACATGTTGTGGGTATTTAAAGTTAACTAGTATACAGTCCCCTGTGGTAGTTTTCCTTCCTTCTCCTATCCAGCCAACTCTGCGAGTGGATAAAATATCTTTAGACAATGCCAGCGGAAATCCACAATTTTTGTTAAGCCAGGCAAGTGACTTGTTTTTTAAAGAGTCATGAGTTTCCTGGCTAGAGTTAAGCATACTAGAGTCAACCTCCGGGACATTAATCAATACCACTGTGTAAGGAGCACACTGTGGTGGGAGGTTAACGATATGGTTTCTTTTATGTTTAATATGCCCAACACTTCCCTTGGCTACAGGCTTCTGGATATTACTTGGGCATGTATGTGCAGAGATTACTTTTCCTGATGAAATGGCTATTGTGGGAGGTGAAAAATCTGATGTCACAGTGGATGGCGCATCTATGGGCCGACTTAACTGGCAACTGTCCCCCGGAACCGAAGGAGCTCCCGTACTGTGAATACCAGACGGGTGCAAAGTAGGTTCCATGGCACCATCTGTAGGCTTATGGACAATAGGGGCCGAAGCGGCAAAAAGGGGGGTTAACGTGGGGGAGGATCGTTTTTCATAAGAAGCCAAGAGGCCCTTTAAACTATCTACTTCTGCTGAAACTACATCTAATTTCGCCAACAAGGGACTAATTATAGTCTCTAATTTGGTCTCAAAAATTGAAACCAAATGTCCTATTGGGGCTGCATGCAGAAAGACCCCCTCAGCATTGTCGTTAGTCCCTAATATTTCTTTTGACGAATCCGGTAAAACCCCCCTGCCTGATTGAGAAGAACCCTGCTTTTTTGGCTTATAGGTCACCACTCTCTTTACTGGTGCTTTCCTGCACGCCCGCATTTTCCTCTGCATCGGGGAGGGAGTTGGGGTGGTTTTGGAACAGGATGCTATAATCGGTGGGATAGATGAATTCAATGGGGAAGTGGGTTCATCAATACTTCCGACAATATCCATATCAGGGAGTACATCAGCAATCCCAACAGCATTGTCAGTATTAACCTTACTGCTTTCAGCGAGTGTTTCGGTATTAGGTGCTAATGTGTCCACTAGGGAAACTTCAGAGTTAGATCTGCCCAATGAAAGTCTCCGATCTTTATTGATCTTATTTACAACTTTTACCAGGTAGTTGTCCATAGTCCTCTTTTCCCCTGCACCAGATTGATTAGACGACTTGGATTTCGACATGAGTGAAGGCAAATGCAGTAACCTTTAAAACAGGTATGTATGTAGGACTGATCACTTACAAGTTAGTCGACAATCAAAGTTCCGTGGCCCTGCCCTGCCTCCTCCTGCCCCGGACGGCCACAGACGGCCCGCCCTCTGCCTCAGCCCGGCGACGCCCGCGCGCGTCCCGCGACGCGGAGGCAGCGTCGGTCTTTTAAGCGCCTCGTGGCGCGAACGGGACGTCCGCGGGTTCCGTGTCGCTTGGAATGCTGGGGTATGTAGTCTCCGGCTCTATCCCCACTCTGCGGCCGCTGGTGTAATGGCGGCGGCGGGGGACCACAAGACTGCAGGTACTTGGCGCTGGCAACAGGACACTCCACGTTAGGTTTAATTAGTCAGAGGGACCCGCTCCACCGAGGCAGCGTCGGTCTTTTAAGCGCCTCGTAGCGCGAACGAGACGTCCGCGGGTTCCGTGGCGCTTGGAATGCTGGGGGATGTAGTCTCCGGCTCTATCCCCACTCTGCGGCCGCTGGTGTAATGGCGGCGGCGGGGGACCACAAGACTGCAGGTACTTGGCGCTGGCAACAGGACACTCCACGTTAGGTTTAATTAGTCAGAGGGACCCGCTCCACCGAGGCAGCGTCGGTCTTTTAAGCGCCTCGTGGCGCGAACGGGACGTCCGCGGGTTCCGTGGCGCTTGGAATGCTGGGGGATGTAGTCTCCGGCTCTATCCCCACTCTGCGGCCGCTGGTGTAATGGCGGCGGCGGGGGACCACAAGACTGCAGGTACTTGGCGCTGGCAACAGGACACTCCACGTTAGGTTTAATTAGTCAGAGGAAATTAGTGTCTTTTAATTCTGAAAGTTCCTGGGCCCTCCTAACCCTCCATGTCTCCCTATTGAACACCATACAGCTGCATTGCACTGAGGTGCTCTGAAACCATGTCCCATTTTATATCTCTCTCCAATGCAAGTGATTGGCACTTTCTGCACATATCTGGTGGGTTAGTTGGCCCCAGGGACACTCAGTATTCATGTTAACTTTATCCTGTAACTTAAAACACCCACTGAGCATCTTTCCACACATCTACTCAGTCCATCCCCCCTTTCTTCACCAGTGTGCAAACACAGCCCATTGTGCATATTAATACTTAGTTAAACTTACCTTCACAGTAATAGAAAAAAGTGCTACACATTTTTTCAGTTTTTATAATTTAAATTTCTGAAAATTTCACATTTTAGAATTGGTATCTGTGAAAGAGAAGAAAAAATACAGTTATAATATATAATAATATATTTTTTACAACACAACATCATTTTAATCTTTTATTAATTACTTTCTTTGCCTTTTTTGTTGTTCTCAGAATATATTGAATTGCACTACAAACAGTGATTTCAATCGTACTCCTCACATAACAGCGGGCAAAAAAACCCAATCAATTAGATTGTTTAAAAAAAACAAAACTATATCTAACATATCTCTCATATATCCAACTATTTTTGAACATTCCACAAAAACTACATCCAGAATAACATACCATATAAAACAAATCACCCATATGTAAAATGTTTTCTTATAAGAGAAATTTCTTACTTGAATATGAAAGAAATCAAATAATACGATGAACAATTATTCATAGATCGTCAATAACAAACCATATAATACAAATCACACATATATAAATTGGTTCCTTCTAAGCAAATTTTTTTACTTGAATATGAAAGTACACAAATAATGATTCAATAAAGAATTCTTTTTATAATTTCAGTACACTGTAAATGATATTTTTTTTAAATATATGCTGTGAGAATGTCAAACAAAAAGTCCATAATTCAAATGTATACCTTTCCTCTGGGCCAAATGGTATTGCTGAAATCCTTTAAACTGAAATTGTCTAATATTAATCATATTAAGACATTTTAACATAATCCTAATACGCTGAATTATGTCCCTAAAACTTTGGCTTAAAAAATATTAGGTAGGAATTTGGTAATTTGCTAGGTAAACATTGTTTAAAAAACAATTGAGCATCATTACAATATGTCCATCCTTTATCACAGTTTAAAAAGGCAGTGTAATGTCTAAGTAAAGTTAGGAGTCCAAACTTTACTACTCCTAAACTGAGAAAAATCCTAACTTTAAGACTTTCGGTATTCACAGAAGGCATTTAGGAGTCCTAAAGTTAGGACTCCTAACTTCTGTGAATACCGAAATTAGTAAGTGCCTTCTGTGAATACCAAAATGAGTAAGTGCCTTCTGTGAATACCAAAATGGTAGTAAGTTTAGGATTTTGTCTTAAGTTAGTTCTATGAATTGGGCCCCAGATATTGTAGAAGGACCATCATGGAAAATTATTGCTACTGCTACAAAAGTTCTTCCTGAAATTGATAGTTGACTTGCTACAAAATGTTTTATTAAAGTTTCCAATTTTCTTCCATCAGCTGTACAACGTTGCATCATTAAAATGATATATTGACCATATCTTTGTATAAATAATGTTGATAACATTTCTGATTTGTAATGGCTACACTCCATGTTTTGATTTGCTGCTTTAACTAGTTTGTTGAAAGACACTGATTTACAGTCTGGTAATGTCAAATATATAAATCTTTCAGTGTCTATGTCAGTGCTACATGAAAACATACAATTTTCACATTGATGTTCCCATTTATAACGAAGGCCGCAAGATTTTCAATTTCTATGCCTTAATTTTCCAATACGGTAAGCATATACATTAGAAATTCCTGAGCATCTTGTTGGATATTCTGCGTAAATTGTGTAGAACCAGAACACATATCCAAAAGATTATGAATATCAGAAACGCTTTGCATTTTAGTTTTATCAGTTCTCAATTTTTCATAAACAGAATGCAACTAGGAACTAGGGGGCATATGTATCAAACTCCCGCTGAGCGAATCCCAATTTGCGATATTTTGCGATTCGCAAATTGAGATTCGCTAAGCGGGATGTAAAAAATAAATCGAAAATAATTTGCGATTTCTTAAAAATCGCAAATTATTCTCAGAATCCCCTTTTGCGATTTCTTAATAGCGAAATTCGCAAATTAAGAAATCGCAAAAACGGGAATCTGCTATCCAGGTGCAGCCTGATGACATCACAAACAGGAAACTGGAGTGATTTCCTGCACCTGCTCACCTGAGCCACACCCAGAGGCTGCTTGGGGAGTGTGAGGAGGCATCCAAGGAGAGTGCAACCAGCAATGGATTCCACAAAACAACAGGAGGGCAAAGATGCTGAGAAGAGGAAGAGGAAGCATAAGTTCTCAGAAAAGGAGCAGGAGGTCCTCATTGAGGAGATGGTGTGCAGCCATGAGCTCCTCTTCGGCAAGAAGGCACTGCGTGTCCCATAGACGAGGAAGAGGAAAATCTGGCTTGAAATACAAAATAAGGTGAATGCAGTGGGAGTCACCAATCGTACCATCGAAGAACTGCGCAAGCGGTGGTACGACATGCGCAAGAGGTCCAAGGAGAGGGTGGCAGCCAGACTGAAGGACGCAAATCAGACTGGAGGAGGACCATCCACTGCAGAGCAGCCAACACCCAATGAGGAGCTTGTGGAGTCAACTCTCCTGCCTGAGAGCGTCGGTGGTGTGGCTGACATAGACAGCTCCGACCCTGCATCCAGCAGCCAAGGTAGGATGCATGCAAAATCAATCTGCACTCATCCCCATCCCATGCACACTTCCCCAAATGCGCATAGTAAAGTCCCAAAATGTCACTCCAGCCCATGTCTTACAGCACACCCAGCAATGCATCATGGGACTCGTAGTACCATGTCTGACAGTGTGTCCATGATACAAAGGAAATGTAATGCAATATGTGGGTTGGGGATAAGTGAATGATACAGTGTCAGAGGTTAGCCAAAACAAACAGTAGGAACTTTATTGATTGCCACATGCAGACAATAACACAAACTCATGTAGTCCCCTCTACATCCACAGCACATTCCAGGGCACAAGAAGACAGCGCAGAGGGAGAGGAGCCTGCACAGCCTGCGGACTCCAGTGACGACACTGAGCAGCATCCAATCCAGCGAAGGAAGCGTGCACATGTGCCCCCACTGCCTCCATTTGAGGACGAATTACCTGCCACAGAGGATGACAGTGACAGGAGAGAGGGGAGTCAGGGTGTGTCACACATGCCCATTCATGACACACAAAGGCCAAGGAGTAGACCACTGGACACACGCAGCTCAAGGCCCAGGAGCAGCACTGCGACTGAAGCAGAAGGATCCGTGTTCTCAGGCCTGGAACAGAGCATGCTGCAGGAACAGCGCCTGCAAAGCAAAGCACTGAGATCAATAAATAGGCAGCTATGCCGCATACACAAGGACCAGAAGAACATGGGGGAGGGCTTCTTGGCCATGGCAGGGGCGATCCGTGAGCTCTGTGACACTTTGAGGCACAACCAAGCCGCCACTGATAGGGCTGGCCGACATGCCAATGCACGCCTTCACAACTACACGAAGGCCGTGAACTGCCTCTGCACCACCACCAGCACCCTCACACGCAGAAGCGTGACTATGCAGGTCGAGATGGCACACTGCTGCCAGGATATCGCCCGAGGACTTGCGCAGGTAACCACTGCTGTGGAGCAGCTGCAGACCGCCAATGCTGGTGGCAGCGCACTCATGGCCTCTGCCGAGAGTGAGGACACCTCAAGTAGGAGCAGCATCACTCCCACCTTGCCAGGGGAAAGACGACGAAGTGCCAGACAGGGTGCAGGACAGAGGAACACCATGGGGGGCACTCAGCCTGGATGTCACCGAAGGAGGTGAACATGTGCGGTGACACTCACTGCAACACGGGTGAATGAACCCTACAATGCTGTTTGCACAGTTACTTGTGCCTTACCTGCACTTTGTGCACAACATGTGCTGGGGACAGCTAGAATTTCTTTAATGTGAAGTGTGAATAAACACTTCACACATTATCAGGCTTTTTTGTCTCTTTTCATCATTACTCACCTAGAAGTAGTTTTGTGTGATCTCAGTCCGTCTCTGGCGTCCAGCAGCTGCACCAACTCCTGATGCAGGTCTGGCAGGGGAAGAAGGGCACTCGTCATCCGATGTGTCTGTATCGGTCACATCAATTGTGGTGCCTTTCCTCATTGCCATGTTATGTAGCATTGCACAGCTAGCCACGATTTTACAGCAGGTCTCAGGACTGTATTGCAGTGCATCTCCACTTTTATGCAGGCACCTGAAGCGGCTCTTCAGGATTCCAAAGGTACGCTCAATGACGCAGCGTGTAGATCTGTGTGCCCTGTTGTAGCTCCTCTCACTTGCATTTGCAGGATCCAGATAAGGGGTCAGGATGAAGTCGCGCACTGCATAGGCACTGTCACCTGCAGGGATAGACACACTAGGTAAGTCAATGTCCCCCCCCTCAAGTGATGTAGTGGATGTATGGATGTGTGCCATGTATTTACCTAGCAGGTATCCCTTGCCAAACTCTCCAGCACTCAGACGTCTGTGTATTCCACTTTGTCTAAAGATGAAGGAGTCATTTGTACTGCCGGGGTATTTGGGTACAATGTCATTGATGATATACTTTGCGTTGCACACAATCTGTATATTCAGGGAATGGTAGCATTTACGGTTTCTGTAGACATATTCAGTTGCTGATGGGGGGTGTGATGGCCACATGGGTCCCATCGATGCAGCCAATGACGTGGGGGAAACGTGCAATCTGGTAGAAGTCCAGTTTTGTTTGCTGTAATGCCTGTTGGGTGGTGGGGATGTAGTAAGGAATTCCTTAATACGTCCATGTATTGTTAAGTTAGCATAACCACGTTAGATGTTAGAAAGCCATCTTGCTACTTTTGCGCACGACACTGCGTTTACACGTTATTGATTAAAGAAACTTCTGACTCGAGCTTTGCCTCACATGAGAGCAATCTGTTGTTACCATCCCGAGCTCTGCGCAGCGACCTTGGTCTGTACATGGTGTGACAAACAGTCTGGGTTGTTAGACAATGCATGTTTTCCACTCTAGGTTGATCGACCCACTATTTAGCCATAACACACAGGCAGCTGCGAATACCTGAAAGCTGGGGCTTTTAATATTGCAGACATCATGTTTAATATTCAGACCGAAGACGAGCCTTCCTGCGAGAAGACTCCTGATGCTCCTGTGATGTGATTTCACTAAGCTGATCTTTGAGGTATGGGGTCCCCCATTCAAGCCTAAGAGACCTTTTATTAGCATAATAATAATATTAGCTTCTTAGTAAAGGGAAGGTGGTAGTATCCACTGTCATTTATAACATGATCACTCCTTTTATATTCTATGGTATTGTAACGATGCTGATGGTTTTGATTATAATCATTTGTCTGCTTGTATGTTATGTTATGTTATGTTAGGCCGCACTTTTTGAGCGCACGGCTACCCCAGAAGGGTGTCCCGGCGCTTTGGCAAAGAGGCCCAGAGAAACAAGAAACCAAAGGCACAAACCTACTACAGTCACAGCGGGTTACTTAGTGAACAACAGAGTCTTCAACTCCTTCCTGAAAGCCAGGAGGTTGTTCACTTTCCGAAGGGAGAGTGGGAGCTCGTTCCACAAGCAAGCTGTCACGTATTGGAAGGAACGACCTCCCATCCGAACACGTTTGACCACAGGCACCTCCATTTTAGCCCGGTCCGCCGACCTCAGCGGCCTCCGCGGCACATAGAAAACAATACGCTTCCTCAAATAGTTAGGGCCAATCGCATGAAGGGCTTTAAATGCCAGAGTGAGGAGCTTAAATCTAATTCTCCCCGAAATTGGGAGCCAGTGCAGCCTAGCCAGAAGCGCCGAGGCACTAGCTCTCCTGGGCAGCCCATAGATAGCTCTGGCCGCCGAATTCTGAACAATCTGCAGTCTGGATAACAGATACTTAGGTAGGCCTGCAAAAAGTGCGTTCGCATAGTCCAGGCGGGAGCCCACAAGCGCCTGGACTACATTCCTACGGTACTGCAGTGAAAGTAGAGGAAGGAATTTCCTAAGCATCTTAAGAATGCTGAAACATTTCCCTGCTAATCCCAGGATGTGTGGACGGAAAGATAGATCATCGTCAAACACCACTCCGAGATTTTTTACCTGAGAAGATGGCTTCTCTGGGGGGGACATGTCCTGGGGCCACCATGTCTTCCAGCCCGGATCAGGGGCACAGCCGAAAAAGAGCAGCTCAGATTTGTCTGAGTTGCATTTCAGGCTGTGCCGCTGAAACCACGCAAAGACTGCACTCAGACAGTCCTTGATTCTGCCGCCGCTAAAGGCCTCTCCCTTCCTGCAGGTGAACAAGAGCTGGGTGTCATCAGCGTATGAGATGACCCGGGCCCCAAACGCCTCCGCTACCTCTGCAAGAGGGGCCATGTATATGTTGAAGATGGTGGGGCTCAGGATAGAACCCTGAGGCACCCCCACCTCCAGCGGATGCATTTCGGCTGAAAACGGCGGAGCCCAGATCACCTGTCGGCGGTCGGCAAGAAAGGATTGAAACCAATCCAACACCGTCCCACGCAGACCAATCTCCCTAAGTCTAGAGAGAAGACCTGCGTGTGGGACGGTGTCGAATGCCGCCGATAGGTCCAACATAACTAACATAGCCTTTCCCCCATGGTCGAGCGTCTCCCTGATGGCGTCGGTAACCTCTACCAGAGCCGTCTCCGTGCTATAATTCGCACGAAAGCCGGACTGGGAATCATGCAGCAGTTTGTTGTTCTCAATAAAGGTGGTCAGAGTATGCTGAACATGTTTCTCCAACACCTTCGCCAGAGCAGGGAGGAGGGAGATTGGTCTATAGTTAGCGCATTGCAGGGGGTCGAGCAAAGGCTTCTTAATCAGCGGCAGAATGAGTGCGTGTTTCCATTGACATGGAACCACCCCTGAACTCAGTGAAAGATTAAGCAGGGGGTTCAGCAAACTGTTCAACGCCGAGGCCACCTTGCCCAGGCATTTCGCCGGACAAACATCCAGAGGCGAGCCAGATTGCAGCCTGGATAACAGCTCAAGCGATGTCTCACAGGACAACTGGGGAAAAACAGATAATATGGGCCCAGATTCAGCCTGTAAGGGAGCTAAACAGGTCAACTTGTCCCCTAACACAACATCAGCCGTTTGGGAATCCACCGTTGGAAAAGTGTCCTGAATCTTTGAGATTTTAGTCACAAAAAACTCGGCGAGCTGTTTGATCCATTCTTCCGTATGAGAATGAACCGGGGTCCCTACTACAGGGTTGACAAACTCCTTCACAATCCTAAAGAGTTCCCGGCTCGTATTATCGGCTTTGTCAATTCTCTGCTCCAGATAATTCTTTTTGGCTGCGGCAATCTGCTTATAATAAGATTTTATCGCGTCCCGGTAATTCATTCGCTCCACAAGATCGTACTTGCGCCGCCACCGCCTTTCCAGCTTTTTACAATCTTGTCGCATTGTACGTAAAGTGGAAGAGAACCAAGGAGCAGAATTGAGATGAGGTGCTGTTCTAGCAGGCTTCAAAGGGGCCATCTCCTCGAATCTTGCATGCATCCAGTTCTGGACCAGGATTAGGTCGGTTTCCAGAACCCCTGTCAAATGACACGGATATTGGCAGAGAGCATCGGAGAGCATGTCTGCTGTCACTAGATGGTAGGCTCTAAATTGCCGGGAGCCTTCCTCCCGAGCCCTTTGTCTAAGCTTAGATTCAAGCACTAGGTCAAAGTTTATCAGATAATGATCTGACCAAAGGACCGGGAGTGGAGGGGACACCTCAATAGGTTTGGAGGAAAAGATCACATCTAATGTGTGGCCTTTCTCGTGAGTAGGGCTGTGGATAAAAGGGGCTAGCCCTAACATCTCTGTAATCTCACGGAGTTTGGTAGCCTCAGCATCAGTAAGACAGTCCATATGCAAATTTAAGTCGCCTAATAGCAAGCAGTGCGCCGAGCGCATACAGGGTACTGATAAGGCCGACTGTAGGTCCTCAAAAAAGGACCCAATGGGTCCAGGGGGTCGATAGAGGAGAATTCCAGTACAGGTCTGAGACGCTGCTAGATGGAGTGTAAAGCCTAAAGCTTCACATCCGGCAATGTTGTCCACCACAAAGGAGGAGCAGTCAAAGACCTTGTCCACTATCAGAGCCACCCCACCGCCCCTTCCCTCAGTTCTATCCCTCCGTAAGATGGAATAGTTAGGCGGGACAGCACAGGCGATGTCGGGTTCAGAACCCACTCCCAGCCACGTCTCAGTTAAAAATAAGCAAGAGATCTTGGAGTGCGCGAGAAGATCCCATATATCCGAGGTATGACGAGGAAGGGACCTAGTGTTAAGCAACGCGCTATGACAGTACTGAGGAGGGGTAGATGGACTATGGGAGGATGATAATGTGGGGAGCCAGTTACACACGGGGCAGCCCTTACCTAAACGGCGGCCGCCGGGGAAAAGAGACAGACAGGCCGAGCGAGTGGGGCGCAAGGCACACAAGGAAGCAGCGCTGTACGTAATCATCCTGAAGCTGCGGGTAATCAACCTCAGAACCAGCAGACAACAGGAGTCGTAAGCCAGAGTCCGACCTCGTCCGCCTCCGAGACGCTGACGAGCGCAGACGGGCAGGACTCTGGCACGACTCAGGCGCAGGGAAGGCGCTCCGCTGCGCGTTACCGCTGCGCGAGACCAGCGAGCATTAAATAGCGTCGTCTCGGCGTCCCAGGTGACCTGGACGCTCCAAGATGGCGCTCGCGCTTCCTCCCCAATGCAAAATGGCGCTGAAAGCCAGAAAAACCCACAACCTCCCGGTAACCCGGACCCGCCAAACAGCGGTGGTGATTCCAGATTATGGTGCAAGGTAGGGGCCAGGAGCGCGTTTTAAAAGCAGGGGGGAAGGCAAAAGTAAAAACAAACTAAAGTCCACAAAACGGGGTGTTTTAAAAAACTATGCTGAGCAAAGAGAGCGCGCGACCAGCGCGAACAGCAGCGGGGCAACCGATAGTATTCTCGCCCTCAAGGGCACTAAGCAGACTCACCTTCCGCTCAGCTCGCCCTAAATAGCGTCGTCTCGGCGTCCCAGGTGACCTGGACGCTCCAAGATGGCGCTCGCGCTTCCTCCCCAATGCAAAATGGCGCTGAAAGCCAGAAAAACCCACAACCTCCCGGTAACCCGGACCCGCCAAACAGCGGTGGTGATTCCAGATTATGGTGCAAGGTAGGGGCCAGGAGCGCGTTTTAAAAGCAGGGGGGAAGGCAAAAGTAAAAACAAACTAAAGTCCACAAAACGGGGTGTTTTAAAAAACTATGCTGAGCAAAGAGAGCGCGCGACCAGCGCGAACAGCAGCGGGGCAACCGATAGTATTCTCGCCCTCAAGGGCACTAAGCAGACTCACCTTCCGCTCAGCTCGCCCTAAATAGCGTCGTCTCGGCGTCCCAGGTGACCTGGACGCTCCAAGATGGCGCTCGCGCTTCCTCCCCAATGCAAAATGGCGCTGAAAGCCAGAAAAACCGACAACCTCCCGGTAACCCGGACCCGCCAAACAGCGGTGGTGATTCCAGATTATGGTGCAAGGTAGGGGCCAGGAGCGCGTTTTAAAAGCAGGGGGGAAGGCAAAAGTAAAAACAAACTAAAGTCCACAAAACGGGGTGTTTTAAAAAACTATGCTGAGCAAAGAGAGCGCGCGACCAGCGCGAACAGCAGCGGGGCAACCGATAGTATTCTCGCCCTCAAGGGCACTAAGCAGCCAAATTAGTATAAGTATTAGCCAAAGTACTGCATCTTAGGACACGTGGTCTATAAAAATAAACTCTTTTTATTTTCACCGTGTCTGTGTTGATTCTTGTTGTGGACTGATGTGAGAATAATATACGAACAGGTATTTCCGATTCCCACCATTCCTGAGAGTACACTGAGTAGCTTGTTCTGGGTTGTCTTTTCATTGGGATCGCCGAGCCAAATCTCGGATAACGAATGGGACACTTATGCTAGCCAGATACTGGGTTCTGGGTTCTGAGGTGAGTTTCTGGTACACCACAATTCACTGAGGTCCTGGGGTTCTACGCATAGTTCTGTGTATAAGCAGAATCCCTGCAACATGGCGCACCTAACGTTTGGTCTATGAGTTGAAACGCCTTAGTAGTGCTTATATTAGTCCACAACACGCTCATTCTTGTTTCCGGATAACAAGTCTGACGGATTTAAACCTACCTATTTCTGTTGATATAGGTTTATTCAAGCTTGATCATTAAAAAGGTTATTGAACCCTTGTGCTACTGATTACTTCGAGTGTAGCTTGTTCTTATGTCGGTCGATATTGCGGCGCATAGCCGTGCAGCTCTGAAACGTCATTTGACGCAGTATGGGGTGCCGGACACTGGTATGAACGTCATCTTTGTGGTAGGAGCCGATGCGGCTCATCCTTATGAGTTGTTCTACTCTTGGGTGACGCTTCTGGCAGTGAGTGAGGACGATAATACCTTTCATTCTTACACTGCCACTGCCGTGCCAGCGAGCTATACACCGTATAGGACACAGGAAATACCAATATCTGCTTGGCAGCATCTTATTTGGTTTAATGGCGCCCTTCCCCATGTGGTTATACCGCCGAGAATGGGCCCTTTATCGATTGCCGGGGCCACTTGGCCGGTACTAGCCGGATTTACGCCTCATCCCCGTTACCTCACGGTGACGGTGGCTGAATTGCGTGTACTACACACTGCCCTTATTACGGTATATAGGGCGTTGGTGCAGTATGTGTCGCGCAATGTGCAGGCGGGGGCACCTGCTGTTGCGGGACAGCCTACTGACCACCACGCGGTGGTCATTAGTCCTGTTATGGTTAATTCTGTTATGGGCAAGCGCCCCCAAACGCGGGATGATTTCCCCTTTTGGCTTGCTGAAATATTTGACCAAATAGAAGCGGTATATCCGAATACTACTCCTGTGGAGAAACACAGGATCCTTACCATTAGTTTGCCTAAAGACTTGGTCCCCGACATTGATGATAGTGTAAACCGGGGCAAGGTCTTTGCAGCGATGTACTCGCAGTGCTTTGGCACTCCGTCTATGTCGGTGCTGCCCTCCGTTATTAAACGTGTTCAAGATAACCACGGTGCGGAGTCTGCGGTAGAATTAGGAATGCGGCTCCTCGGACAGTTTGACCTGGTGGCTTCCATGATGATGTGTAACCTTAAGGGTGATGCTATGCAGTTCCAAGTTCGTAATGAACTGAAGAAAGTTGCTGATGAGGATAAGCCGCGGGAATTTGCGAAAATAATCTCGTCAGCGTACAGAGATTTGGGTCGTAGCTCTTTAGGAGTTAAACCTGTGGTCAAAACTCCCGAAATTAAGCAGCAGGGTAAGGTGGAAGCCTCTGGTAAGGATGACCGTCCAAAATTTCCGAAACAAAATTGGCGGTCAAAACAACAGGGAAAGCAGCAGCAGAAACAGGGCTCTCGGCCTGCCTCTCTCGTTCAGTCAGGTATTTGTATTTGTATTTGTATTTGTAGGGAGATTTATATAGCGCATGTATACCGACAGGTCTCTTAGCGCTGACAGAAGGAGAGTTGCAAAGTCAGCCCGATAAAGACAGTCCTGGTCATAGGAAACTTAGAAGCTGTCTCTAAAAAGCAGCGTTTTCAGTATCTTACGAAAGGGGAGTAAGCCTGGTTCTTTCCGTACGACGTCCGGCAGTTGATTCCAAAGGCGAGGCAAGATTACCGAGAAAGCTCGCCCGCCCTTGGAGGCCAAGTTGCTTCGGGGACAGACCAGATGGAAAGAAGAAGGCGTCCCGGAATATACCTAGCCAAACGATCCTTAATATAGCTAGGAGCGTGACCATAGAGGGACTTGTGGGCAATACATAGGGCCTTGAATTCAGCGTGTTTTTTAACGGGCAGCCAGTGCAGCTTTAGAAGCAGAGGTGATGCATGAGACCTTCGAGGAAGGCTAAAGACTAACCTAGCAGCATCCTCTGTGCCACCTGGAGCCGGTTGGTGAGTTTCTGCGGAAGACCTAGGTACAGCGCATTTCCATAGTCAAGGCGAGATAGAATAGTAGCCGAGACTATGGTTTTCATGGTAGAAATGGACAGAATGGGGGCCAGTTTCCTCAATTGTCTCATAATACCCGAGCAAGTGCCCACCACAGAGGAGACTTGATGGCTTAGTGAGAGTTCTGCATCAATCTTGATTCCCAAGCTTTTCACAACTGGGGATGGGCATGGAGGAGTCCCAAGTTCTTTGGGCCAGAACAAGCCACCCCAACAGTTGTTAATAGTTGGGATGACGAGAACCTCCGTTTTATCCGGGTTAATTTTCAGAGAGTTAGCAGTCATCCAGCTAGTTGTGAATCTTAGAATGTTTTGAGCCGTCTCCTGGGCCTGAGCTGAGTTGTCAATCCTCAAAATGAGCTGTGTGTCATCAGCATAGTTAAAAACACGACAGTCAAGATTGGATAAGGCGGCCACTAAAGGTTGCAGATAGATGTTAAAGAGCAGCGGGGATAGCGCAGAGCCCTGTGGAACGCCGCATGGAATGACGCCTATCTTAGAGGAACGGTCGCCAAGCTGCACCCTTTGCGAGCGACCCGAGAGGAAGGATTTTAACCAGTCAAGGGCCGAGCCCCTGAGTCCCAAGTCCAGCAGACGGCTCAGCAGGATGGAATGACTGACCGTATCAAATGCTGCAGAGAGGTCCAATAGCACAAGTGCGCTCGGCTCTCTCTTATCAGCATTTAATCTAAGGTCGTCGAGGATGGACAGCATGACTAACTCCGTACTATGGTATGCTCTAAAACGTGCCTGACGAGGATGTAGAAGCTTAAATGTGTCCAAAAAGCCAGAAAGGTGTTTTAGGACATGTTGCTCCATGACTTTAGCCAGAAAGGGGAGCTGTGAAATAGGCCTGTAATTTTTCAAATCAGCCTTATCAGCTCCTGGCTTTTTCAACAGAGGGATAACTCGAGCCTCCTTCAGATTACTTGGCACCTGACCCGAGGCTAGGGAGAAGTTAAGGAGCGAGAGAATCTGGCCTTCCAGAATTGGGCGAGCCAACTGGAAGATCCTCGGTGGGCAGGGATCGGCCGGTGAGCCGGATTTGATCTTGTTTATCAAGAAGGCCAGCGCTTCTGAGTCCAGCGGCGGGAATTGTGCAAGAAGTTGGGCTGGTGATGTTTGAGACGACACCAGACCTTGACTAGCATCAGTTGCAGGAAGGCTATTGATCTCAAGTAAAATATTCACCACTTTCTGCAAAAAGAAGGACTGCAGGGAGTCGACATCAAAGGGTATTTGAGATGAGGGCACGTCAACCTTACTGCTAAGTTCTTTTAGGATCTTAAAGGTTTCCTTTTGCTTATTAGGTGCCTCAGAAATCCGAACCTCATAATATTCAGCTTTCCTTGAAGTAATAGCTCTCTTATAGAGGGCCAGAGCGGCTTTATAGAGGATCAGGTCAGAGGCCTTATAGGCTCTTCTCCACTGTCTTTCTACTTTACGTAGGCTCTGTCTATGTATTCGTAAAGCCTCGTTAAACCAAGGGGCCCCTTTGTTTTTAGGCTTGACTCTTTCCCAGCGTACTGGTGCCAGATAGTCGATGGCCAGGAGGAGAGTATCACTAAGAGACTGGCTGGTTAGGTCAATATTAGTATAACCTTCCTCAGGCCTATACGGGGGGAGTCTAAGGAGGAAGTTAGTAAGGTTATACGACTCGATCTTGTGCCAGCTTCGCACTCTCCTCCACTCTGGAGGTGGACGGGTGGAGGGACCGCCCAGAGGGACCCAGCAAGAAATAAGAAAATGATCCGACCAGACACATGGGAGACATTTTAAAAGTCTATCTTGCTGGCTGGTAGACCAAACCAAATCAAGGGTGTGTCCCTTGACGTGAGTAGGGCCATTAACCAGCTGATGGAACCCCAAGTTAGCCATAGTCGTATCGAGCTGACAAGCCTGAGAATCACGTGGATTGCTGTCCCAGTGGAAGTTAAAATCGCCCACAACCATGAGTCTTTGATAGCGTGTACTAAGATCTGATAAGGTTTCGCTAAAGTGATCGCAGAACCCTGGTGAGGCGTCCGGAGGGCGATAAACTGTTAGCAATACAAAGCAAGAGGAGTCAGACCTAAACTTAACTCCTAGGAGCTCCGACTTATCCAGGCTTTCTGCTAATATTTTGGTGGCCTTTAGACTAGATTTGAAGAAAGTCGCCACCCCCCCACCTCTTCTATCATCCTGCCTGTTGTGCCAACAGACATCGAAATCATCTGGCAGGGAGGAAATGAGGTCAGGGACAGATGCCTCCCCCATCCAAGTTTCTGTCAGTGATAAGATATCAATATCGCCATCTTGAAGGAGGGTGAAAATTTCAAGACGGTGTTTGTTTAAGGATCTTGTATTCAAGAGAGCCACTGTCAGGCCCGGCGATTTCGCTGAACTAGATACAGGGAAGACTGGGGGAGCGTCCGCGTAGGTGGAAATCACAGCGGGAGTCCTAGAGATGTTTTCCTTTCCCAAAATTGACAGAGTATGGGGTTTGAGCGGAAAGACCAATGTAGCAAAGGACATCAACTCGGCAGACGAATACCTCAGCATTTGGCCAAGGTTTATGGCCCCTGGTCCCGGCAGGGCGCGGACGGGCGCAGACGGGCTTGCCTTAGGCGCGCCTTCGGCGCGCCCGCGGCGCGCCCGCTGCGCGCGTTCGCTACAGCGCGCTAAAGTACCGTCCCCTACCGCCCTCCAACCAATCAGCTCTGCTGTGCAGCAGCTGCTAACTCCCTCCCTCTTGGCACTAGACTGCGCTTAGGGCGCTTAGGGGTAGTGAACGCACTTATGATCTACGTGATCGTGCTACTATTAAGTCTCCTGATAGATTTCAGGTTTCTGAACAACGTTCTCCTCGTTCTTCACAGGAAACATCGGCTTCACAGTCCGGTGGCGGAGGCGGTGGCAAAGGTCGGGGTGCTCCACAAACACGTGACCAGCCCCGACAGACTGAAGGTAAAGGCAAGCAGGACGAATTTGCACGACAAAGACCCCCGTTTCAGAAGAAGAAAGTGGCTGCTCTGACGGCAAGATATGCCTCAGATAGTGCGGACACAGCTTCGGAACCGGACATGGGCGCTGACGCTACTGGACAGCGCAGCGGAAATTACCATAGTCCGTCAAGCTCTGCGTCCATTTCTGGCGGCGACAGCAACTGATGTATTGGTTACTGTTGAAACAGCTGACACCAGAGTGGCTCCCCCTGACAGACTTTATGAAATAGTCTTACTAATTAAGGGTGACATACAACGTACAATAAAGGGGATTTTTTGGGATAATCTGACTACCACCTATGGTATCCTCCTAGCGGAGGCAGATTGGCCCCCAGATTTCATTTTAGAAGCTCTTAGAGGGGAGGAAGTAATCCTCCCGTCCTTTGCACACACTGTGCCTAAGGACCAGGCTAAAGTGTACGCTGAGGAGTGGGCGCTGGCGCTTGCGCCGGCGGTGTATCGTACTCAGGTGGGATGGGACAGGTTGTCCCCCTGCCATGAGATTCCATTACGGTCTATGCCCCAGCCTCAACCCCAATATCCCATGCGTCGTGAAGCTAGACCGCACATCGCGGCAATCCTTGAACAATTGGAATATCAGGGTGTTATTGAATCTTGTGTGTCCCCTATGAATAACCCTTTATTCACTGTGACGAAGCCTGACGGATCGTACCGTTTAGTTTTGGATTACCGGCACCTAAATTCGCATTGCCGGACCTGCGCGGTACTAAATACTCACAGCTCGGCTCTAGTCGACAGTCTCGTGCGTAAGAGATTTAAAACGACATTTGACATTTCCAATGGCTTTTTTAGCCATAACCTGTCCACACTGAGTAGCCAGTGGACGGCGTTTACTTCGGGCGGCAAACAAAAACAGTTTACGAGATTAGCCATGGGCTACAAAAACAGCCCTGGCGTCTTTTCCGCTCGCGTGGTCTCGCTCTTAGAGAGAATAGACCCCGACGCTTACTCCTATGTTGACGATATCTACCTCACGGATGATGAGCTGATGCCACATCTGTCTCGGGTCGACAATATAATAGTGAGTTTTGCAGACTAAGGCTACAAATTTAATTTTGCGAAGTCTCACATCGCGGAATATACAGTGTTGCTTTTGGGCTACGAGCTGAACAATGAGGGTAAGGGATTGGCTCCTCACTTTCTGGAGAAGTGCGCATGCTTGCGTGCTCCCACAACACTGAAAAAATTACAATCTCTGCTGGGCTTTCTGAATTTCGGCCGTACGTATATTCCTGATTATGCCCAGCGTATCAAGCCGCTATACGTCTTGGTACAACCTTCTTTTTCGAAGTCTAGCTGGCAACTAGAACATTCTGCTATTTTACAGTCTTTACAGGCTGATCTTCTTGCTTCACAATACTTACTGACACGTGATAACCGCACTAACCTGGTGATAAGAATAGTGCCAGGCGCAGTGGGTTTCACGTATTTGACGTTCAATGAGGGCGATACAGTCCCCATTGCGTATAAATCACACTTGTACACCTCTGCTGAATTACGTTTTTCCACTGTCGAGAAAGTTCTGACAGCAGTACAGATGGCGATCCTTAAAGAACGCGCACTGTTGCATGGAAAACAGATACTGGTTGTAACACCGTATCCTGCCGTAGAGGCAGTGACAAAAACAAGTGTACCAAATTCTAAAGCTTTGCATCCACGGTGGATACAATGGGCCACGACTCTGACATCACCAGATGTCACTTATATCTTTGACGCCTCTTTACAGACTCAGGAGTACTTGCAGTATGAATTCGTTCATCCGGCTCCTCTGTCTTTGCGCCCGCTCGAAGAATACCATTGTGTCATATACACTGACGGCTCGGCGCAGCCGGCGATTGGATCAAAGCATGCCTATTCTGCGGCTTGCGCAATTGTCGTAGGTACATTCGTAAATGGTGAATTCCAATCTGATGCAGTGCATACGCAGTCATTGGGTGATTGTACCGCGCAATTGACGGAGCTTCGAGCTCTGGTGCTTGCACTGGAGTTTGCTGATCCCCGAGTCACTACTCTTATTGTGAGTGACTCCTTTTATTGTGTCCAGTCCTACAATGACAATTTACACTTCTGGTCTCAAAACGATTACCGCGATACCAAAGGTAGCACAATTAAGCATAAATTGCTTTGGGTTCGAGTGGCAGACTTTAAAGAACGTCTCCCTCTTGTGAATGTTATTCACACTCTTGGTCACCAACGACTTGGTGTCCATGCTGTCGGTAACAGCTTGGCTGACGAGGCAGCTAAAACCGCAGTGGCTACATACTTAGTGGCAGCAGTTACAAGATCCAAAAGTAAGATTGATGATGACATCTTGGCAGCTATTGCTGCTACAGAGAAAGGAAGTGATTACCCGAAGGGTTTTCCTTCTCGTTATTTTTATCACTTAAGTCCTGATAACGTCCCGTTAGTGAGGATTAACGACGTTGGTGACAGAATTATTCCCAACGCGGACTGCAGACCAGCTTTGATATTAGCAGCGCACGAGGGGTTGGCGTCAGCCCACGCCAGCGTGTCCGCTACTATATCTCTGTTACAACAACGTTACTGGTGGTTTGGTTTATATAAACAAGCGTGCGCTTATGTACTTGACTGTGACATTTGCCAACAGATTAAACCTTCCTCTGTTGCGCGCCCACCACAGACACAGTTGTACATATCTAATAAACCATTTGGTTGTGTTTATTTAGATCACTGCGGTCCTTTTTCTTCTGATACTGCGTACAAGTATATCTTGGTTGCAGTGGATTCGTGCACACGTTTTCTCTGGGTATGGCCACAAAGGAGTGCTGACTCGCGGACTGTCATCAGGGATTTGCGTGTCTTTGTGGGAACTTTTGTGTGTGGTACCTTCCATTCTGATCAGAGCCCTGCGTTCGCCTCTAAGGCTTACAAGGAGTGTGGTAAATATTCTTTTACCTGGACTGAATTTCATACGGAATCTTAAATAAAATAGCTCAGAATAATAAGAGGCAGAATCCGTGGTATAAGAGGTTTCTGAATGGGCTTTATTCCAAATGGCCGACTCGAGTCGCGGCCTTCAGGTTCCGTCACCACGGGGGTTCAGGAAGTGAAGTACGATATTTTATTGACAGGAAATTGCTTTTATAGAACATACATTACAATGAAACAAATGTAGAAGGCGTAACAATTGATAAGAGAAACGATACTGTAAGTGCGTAACCGAAAGTGGGCGTAATAAGGAGTAAAAAGAAACATGATTGGTTATGATGTCATACATAGGTGGATCTCTAAGATAATACTTGGCAGAGATGCGCGCGCGGCAGCATGACGTGTGATTGACGTGCAACTAGGGGGTGAAGGGGACTTGACATTTAGCTCTACATGTGGAGACGAAAAGTCTGGGGGGTCAAGTCAACCTAATCCCAAATCATATCTAACATCCTATGTTTAAAGAACTATGTTATCCACAAGGAAAGACTCTCGGACAGAATCTATTCTATACTGACTGTGTGTGCGTGCACAAGCGTCTAAGTGTCTATATGAGATGCAAGGGGCAGAAATCTTTCCATGGCAACAGGGCTATGAATTACTTGCATGAGGACAGAGAGGCCGGGCCCTTTGCTCGGGAGCTAAAGGAAATGTTTACCTAAACTACTTAGACAGGAATGCATCGGCTGAGGAGCAAAGTAGATAATTCGAAGGTGAAATACAGCTTCTTGGCAGGCAGGCAAAACTGGCCGAGGCAGGCACCGTTAGCTGCACAGGAAGTAGGACAAAGTTCATGGATACAGATGCGAGCTCAAGCTGAAGCTGTCAGAGGCAGAGAGCAGGGAAAAGCTTGATGACAGAATCGGGCCTACTTCGCCTGAACTGTAAAAATGGAGTAACTTAGCCATATAAAGTCGGTGGCCTTTCATACTTAGGAATCGAATATCCAGCCCATTCATGGCGGATCTGACAGAGGACATGTTGATGGTGGACGCACATGTGTTTGCGTCTTCGAAACTGGAACTGGAGGGAACATACATGTGTTTGTAACATGCATATAGAACCGTTGGGGTCCAAGATA
Source organism: Triturus cristatus (assembly GCF_964204655.1). Classification (NCBI taxonomy): domain Eukaryota; kingdom Metazoa; phylum Chordata; class Amphibia; order Caudata; family Salamandridae; genus Triturus; species Triturus cristatus. The sequence goes on along the minus strand of NC_140590.1, from coordinate 32,914,931 downwards.
GGGGACATAACTGATCAGGAAAATCCACATTTCCACATTCCCTCCTTGTCCCCTACTTGCCCGTCAAGAAACATCAATCTTCATTAATCCATTAATTTGCTCATGGAGCATCATTTCTTCTTCTTTCTTCTTCCGGGATCTTGAGCGAAAACCTTGATGCGGAATACACGATGTGGCACACAGACCACAAATCGCTGGTCCACATTGCAGGCATAAGCAGCAACTGAATAGTATAAGAAGGCCAATACCTAGGAAGGATAGAACTCTCCATCCCCAGGCTGATATCACACTCCAAAACCACCCGGACCAAGTCCAAGTGCCTGGATTCTCGTGTATCTGGCTCACAATCTTATGAAGGCGTGTTATAGCTTTATATACAGATGGCGAATTTTCTGGTATGAATACGCAGCAGCTTGATCCGATGACCCTACAAGCTCCGCCCCTATCGGCCAGGATGACGTCAAGGACAAGACGATTTTGAAGAACAACAATTCTCATCACAGATTGCTCCTCTGTCAGATTGCCTAGGGCGGCTATAGTTTCGTTCACTACAGCTTCAAGAGTCTTGGTTAGTCTACGTATCAGCTTACTATTTGAAATTGTACCTATATAGGGAAAGATACCTTTATTGAAATCTACATACTTGTCCCATGCCGTCTCAGTATAATCGACAACTGGGAGATCTCTCCGCTCTCTATTGTGTATTAAATGAACATTTCGATAATAATCAGGAGGAGCTAGGAAAACAGGTGGCAAAAGGAATGCTATGTAACAGGTACCATCCCAGTCTGGAGGTAGACCCATATATGCAGTCTGACCACATATGAAATAGGAGTGGCGAGAAGCTCTAAATGAAGATTTGCCTTCATCACTAAATTCTACTGTAGTAGTGCATTTGCTATGGCCCATATGTATGGAACCAACTTTTCTTATACATAATTCACCCTTAACTGGAAATACTGACATGGTGGGCAAAATTAGCTCAACTTCGGATTCGACATTCAGAATCATGAGATTAGGTGTAAAATTACCTAATCTATATACTTCATTTTCTAGATCAGTTCCTGTTCTACTGGGGTGACCCTCCTTATCAGGGTAACAGACTTTGAATAAAACTAGGTTCAGATTTCCCCATATCCAATGGTGTTGATAAACTGCTGTGTCTGAGTCTATAGAATTTATTAAACTAAACCATGCTCCACAGGAGCCATTATGTGTGAATGGATGTGGAAAGAAAGGCAGAACTCCTTTGTTATTCTGATAGGGAGGGAGTCGGCCACACACCCAACAATTAGTAGCATTACTAGTCTGATGGGAATGATGTAACATACTAATGAAAGTGTTATTACGCAGCGCAAGTCTATAGGACAACTCATGTGGGGGTAGGTCACTAAAAGAATGTTCATCGGTTATATTGAAAACATGTTTAGAAATAGGATAATATATATGCAACAATATACTTGCAGTAATTATTATAAAACTCAAGAAAAACAAAATTAATAAAGTCACAATACAGTGGCTACGCAGTAATTTACAGTAAGCATGTCGTTTCAACATTGTTCTCGATTGTTCATGATTCAGACCTAGGGGATACATGTCGGGGACAGATTCAACCGCTTCACCTTGGAGAGGACTTAAACAATCAAATCGTCCGACGGCCTGGGTCTGGATCTGAGTTTCAGTTTATAAAGGTCTTTGCTACTGGCCTCAGCCAAAGGTAGCTTTGAGTCAATGGGTGAAGACACACGAGGAGGGCTGTTTATATCCGAAGGAAGTCCATGAAATTTCTTGATGTGACTTGAATGGACCCAACCCTTTCTTCCCTCGATCTTCACGGCTGTCCTTGTGGTAAGCAGGACTAATTTGGGCGTCTTCCACCTGGGCTCCAGCTGAGTCTTTCGGTCAAAGTTCCTCACAAGCACATAATCGCCCGGGATTACGTCATGGGGTTTCACCTCAGTGTTGTCAGGAAAAGCTGCAGCTACCTGTGAACGACAAGATTGTAGTGCAGACATCAAGGAAGCCAGGTAATCTGTCAGCATATTACAGTCAACATCAGTTATTTTACGGGGTATAGGCATCCCCCACATATTCGGCGGTCTGCCAAAGATCACCTCATAAGGGGATAGCCCTGTTCGAGAGTGTGCTACCATTCTCATGTAAAATAGTGCAACTGGTAAGGCTACTACCCAATCAACACCTTTCTCTTCACATATTTTAGACAATCTGATTTTCAAAATTTGATTATGTCGTTCCACGAGACCTGCTGCCTCGGGGTGTCGGACACAATGAAACTTCCACTGATATCCCAGCAAAAGTGAAACATGTTTCATCAATTCGGATGAGAAAGGCTGGCCGTTATCTGAATATACAACACGTGGTAAACCATATCGTGGGAAGAATTCTCGAACTAGCTGCTTGGCAGTGGTCGGGGCAGTGTAATCTGATACTGGGTATGCTTCAGTCCATCGGGAAAGAGCACAGACAACTACGAGAACATATTTGAATCCTCGACATCGTTCCATCTGGATGTAATCCATCTGGAGGACTTCGAAAGGATGATCAGGAGGCTGAAATCCACCCTGCTCTACAGGAACACTTTTTCCTGGGTTAAACTGACAACATATCATACAGGTACGGACTTTTTGCTTAGCTGCTGCTCGTAAATGTTTGTTGAACCAAATGTGTTGGATGCTGTCTAGCATAGCTTTCTCTCCTAGATGCGCTGGGCTGTGAATCGTAGCTATAATGGCTTGGACCATAGAATCAGGAAGAAACCATACAGACTTTTCCTTCGTCACCCATCCCTGGTCTGTTTGGATCCCTCCTAGTTCAGCCCATTTCTTTATTTCCTCTGCAGTAGCATGTGTCTGTATGTCAATTATGTCAAGTGCGGGATCCTTAATCGTCATACACTGTGTTGGTGTCGGAACTATTGGCTTTGTCATGTCGGATGTGCGAGTCTGAGCAGTCTGCTTAGCTGTTCTGTCAGCTAAATCATTGCCTTGAGAAATGATATCAGTAACCTTCGTGTGTGCTTTACATTTCATAATCGATATAGCAGTGGGTAAATGAATTGCGTCTAACAGAGCATGAATGAGGGACCCATGTTGTATGTGGGTGCCATGAGAAGTTAGATAACCTCTCTCTCGCCAAAGCACCCCGAAGTCATGTACGACTCCAAATGCATAACGTGAATCAGTGTATATGTTAACTTTCTTGCTTGTGGCTTGAATACAGGCTTGTGTCAGAGCAATAAGCTCTGCTGCTTGGGCTGACAAAGTATCTATACAGTTTGTTTCAATAACTTCAGTGTCTGTTGTGACTGCATACGCGGCCACTAAATCTCCTGTACTTGTTCTCATGCACGATCCATCTACATACAACGTCAGGTCTGGATCTAACAATGGAACGTCTGTTAAGTCTTGTCTGGGTTTCGTCTTTATTTCAATAACTTCAACACAATCATGAGCTAGTGGGTCTATTCCCATTACAGGTAAGAGCGTAGCAGGATTCAATGTATTACAACGTCTGATTTCTATGTGTGGCTGAAACAATGTCAGTTCATATCCTGTGAGTCTTGCTACGGTCAAGTGTTGTGTTTGCGTTCGGTTCACAAGAACCTCTACTGCGTGTGGTACTTGTACTGTCAATGGATGTCCTAACACTATGGCATCGCTTTGTCTGATTGCTAAAGCTGTTGCTGCCACTGATTTCAGGCACGCAGGCAAAGCCTGAGCTACGGGATCTAATGTACTAGAGAAATAAGCACATGGCTTGCGTGATCCTGCTTGTTCCTGAGTGAGCACTGACAAGGCAGTACCTTCACGTTCTGTAACAAAGAGTGTAAAATGCTTATAGTAACATGGCGTTGCTAAAACAGGCGCTTGACATAGAGCTTTCTTTAAGCTTTCAAAAGCTAGTGTGTGTTCCTGAGTCCAAGGGAGGACAGTCGATGTGGCCGCCTCCTGTGTTGTCAACTGAATGAGTGGTTTTGCTAAAAATGCATATTGAGGGATCCACTGCCTACAGTATGAAGTGAGGCCTATAAAAGCCCGCACCTCCTTTTGTGTCTTGGGTATTGGCATGTTTGCAATTAACTGAATGCGGTCAGGTGTAAGCTGCCTTCCCTCCTTGGACAGCGAGTGACCAAGATAAATAACTCGCTGGACACAGAATTGCAGCTTAGAAAGAGACACCTTGTGCCCCTTGTCGGCTAGAAAATGTAAAACTGTTAGTGATGCTTTTTCACATTCAGGTTCGCTTCGAGCGGTGATCAGCAGATCATCGACGTATTGAAGCAGTGCAGTGTTAACTGGCATGTGTATACTGTCAAGTTCTCGTTTCAGTGCTTGGCTATAGATGCTGGGACTTTCTGTAAATCCTTGAGGAGCGCGTGTGAATTTAAAGCTTCGTCCATTCAAACTAAATCCGAACAGATATTGGCTCTCCGGATCTATTGGGACGCTGAAAAAGGCATTCTTGAGATCAATTACTGTAAAGAACGTTGCTCGTGAATCAATAGCTGTCAATAATGATGAGATATCGGGAACCACAGGAAATTGTGGCACAATGCACTTGTTTAGTTCGCGCAAATCAATAACCAATCGATATACTGGCGGGGCCGTTGGATCAGTTCGTTTAAGAATCGGAATTATCGGTGAATTACATACATTGGAGTCGGTTTCCACAACCACTCCTTGGGCAATAAGCTCGTCAATGATTTTCAGCAAAGCCGCTACAGCATCTTGCGGTAACTTGTATTGTCGCATTCGTGGTAGTACCACTCCTGCCTTTAGTGTGACTCGATATGGTGTAATGTTCATGCAACCAACATCAGTAGGGCCTTGTGCCCATAGATGTGCGGGTAAAGTCTGTAGTCGGGGATCCATGTCTCTGGATACATAATGACCTTTAAAGTCACGTAAAAACAATCTTACTCCTTCCGGAGAACAACAGATAATAGCCCCTAGGGCTTTCAATGTCTTTATACCTAACAAGTTTTCTGGGCATGATTTGGTAAGCAATAAATCTGTAGTTCGTGTCAAGGGACCAATCGTAAGTGGAAGCGGCTGTGATACTTCATTAACAATAGGCTTTCCTGAAAAGCCAAGGGAAACATTTTGAGAGCCTGAGAGGGGTGCCCCTGGAACTTCACTACGTTTTATTGTTGTTCGACTTGCCCCTGTATCAAGTAAAAATTTTCTGTCTTGACCTAATAATTCACTATGCACATAAGGTCCTTCTTGATCTACTGGGATCTCAATAAGGGGTAAGTCAATTTCCCTCTCTAGGCTGGTTCATGTGTAACGTTGATACTCAGGATATTCATACTGTGCGGTCTGGTACATTTGTCGTGTAGTTGTTTGTGTGGCAGCAGCAGGCAACGGTGGTGCAGCTGGCACAAACTGTATGGGCTGTTGTGAGGCTGGCATAGACTGTTGCTGAGCTGGCATGGACTGTGCATGCTGTGAAGCTCCTTGTTCATTCTGATCCTGTCTGAATGGTCGTGGTCTTTCTTTTGCAATACCTATAGCTATATTACGCTTCAGAACTTGACAATCGTGTACATAATGGCCTAGTTGTTTACAGTAATTGCATGTTCCTTTTACAGGAACTGCTGAATCTCCGGGATGTGTCACACCCTTTTTGTGACCATCCGCTGGTACTGTCTGGGAAACTAGCATTTTCATTTTTGTATCCTTCATACGTCTTTGTTCGTGTTCTTGTTCATCTCTAATTCTATTGTGATGATACTGTAACATTTGTAGCATTTGCGATGGAGTGTTACTTTGCCAGGTACTCTCGAATTTCAATATTCTATTCTTCACTGGAGGCAATGCATTTTCCACTAATTTTGTCACAAATAAATGTGGATACGACTCACTATTTGCTTTTATACCACTATTTATACCAAAACATTTTTCAAATCGGGCATAATAATCACTTGTGTCTTCATCATGCTTTTGTTTACAGGCTGAGATTGCACCCCAATCTTCCTTCTTCGTAATTAATAAACGTGGCAGTACCTGTACTAGTAAACCTGGTAACGCTTTAACTTTATCCCCGAGCCCTGAACCTGCAGTTCGGGCCTTTTCTTCTTCTTCTAATGCTGTCCAATCTATCTTTTGATCTCCCACTTCCCACTCTTTTTCTTTCAGTTTTTCATAAATGCCAGCAGGCATTAGCACCTTTAATATCGTCATAATATCAGGATAGGTATACTCTCCCATCAGTAACATGTCTTTAATTTCTCGGTGAAAACCCGCTGGGTCTTTGTCATGACTGGGTACCACTTTCTTAATTTCTAACAATTCGATTTTTGTTATGGGTGTGTATACAAATACACGGTGAAAATTATTGTCTTCGCCTTTTACTGGGTGCACTTCTCGTAAGGGATTCTGTCTATCCATGTAATACGGCGTTCTTTCCTTGTTGGGGATCGAGAAAGGATCTGGGCTTACAAAAAGAACGTACTGTTTACGTGACATTAATATTTCTTTAATTAACTTGTTACCAGAACCTCTCCATCTATTCGTGAGTAGTTCAGTTAATATATCAGGTAAAGGACCAGGATCAGCATGTTGGTTCTTATATAATATAAGAAGTTGCTGAATCATATAGATTCCAGCTAAACGTTGTTCATCTGGACTGAGGTTTAAAAACGTATGAGCTACTGTCTCATCACCATATTTTCCAGGACTGTCAATCCAATGAACAGCTGACCTGGCTAATTCTTGCTCATCCATAGAATCGAGGAGGTGATAACCCCTTCGTTCTCGTAGTATTTTGTCAGCGGCCTGAAACAAATGTTCAGGAGACTTCAGATTTATTATAGGCGTCGGATACGTTCTGCTATTGTTTGGACATACAGAGTGTATCGGGTCAGAAAAACATCTAGTATTATTACAGGACCTTCCTCTACCTACATAGGCTATGGTGTCTGACTGTCTTACGGAATCCCCTGATTCGGACGCTTCATCTTGCTCAAACTCGTCTGTTTCCAATCTTTCTTCATGTATACGTTCTACTTCTTTCCTAATTTTTCGGCACATGGCTACTATACTTCCTTGTTTATCATGTCTTCCGTCTGATATATTCTGACTCCATTTAGTAAGAGTTTGCATTATTCCCGGGTCTACCCCCGGTCGGTCTTGATTTCTGATCACACAATTTACAAGAAAACGTAACAATTCTCCCTGTATCTCTACTTTCTGATATTCCATAGCTCTGTTAATGCATTCAGGATCTTTCCCTGTTTGGACAAAATGATATATGCTATCTAAATGCATAGCCATTCCTGGTAGCTTCCCTAAAAACGATGCAGCTCGTCTAACACGTAATGATGCTAGAACCATTTCGTCCTCTTTGCCGGGCACCGGATCATATCTACAATCTATCATAAGATCCTTAAGCATACGGGTATTTATAAGTTTGGGCGTACGTGCATGTACTGGTTCTTGGAAAGAAAATTTACTCACTCGGGGTGGCGTGGAATGAATGCTAGTAGCACCTCCAGTAGCCCCCTCTAGGGTACCGGACGTGAAAGGATTCGTAGAACGTGCTACAGCAACTACAGGCGTGGACGCAACTGTAGAATCTGTTGCGGGGACAGATGCGGAAACAGATATGCTTGCCAGGGCTTGTGTCGGGACTTGCGGTTGCACAGGGACAGATACCTGATCTTGACGTTGAACCCCCCCAGCAGACGGTCTATGTGGTGCGGGGTTAGCATACTCGGGAGCTGCGTCATCTAGATATGAGGAAAGAAAAATATCTTCTGCGGTTCTGGGATGTCCTTTAGGATGTACTTTTATCGGAAACAATGGACGTGGCAAGTCTTTTGGTATCTCCGTAGTAGCCTTAGGTAATCCTTCGGCCAGAAGGGGATACATACCTGTCCTAAGAGCATTTCTTTGTCTATCGGTTTGTTCTGCTTGTACTCGTGTACCTTCTTCAATCAACAGATTTTCTCGAACCTTATTTGCACTTTCTTTACTTCTCTCTTCCTGTCTTAGCGCTTTTTCGGTGCGCCTATGCGATTCTTTACGCCATAACTCAACAGCGTCTTTCTGTGACTGTCTAGCTTTCCTCTTCCACAACTCTTCTTCTACTTTCATAAAACATTCTGCATCCCAGGTCCCAGCGACGGGCCATCTCTGACTTTCTGGTAACTCTTTGGTGTAGTCCACCCATAGATCAAGGAATAATATGGCGTCTAAGCCATGCTTGTGATACATAAAGTGCCCTGGAGTGTCCCTAGGAGGAATAGGAACTGCTTCTTCAAGCACCCCTTTTCTAGTAGTAATCTGTCTTAGCTTCGAAAAGAGCGGCATATTGACAACTGATCTGATACTTAATCTTGAACACACTTAATACGGAAAACACAATAATGAACAATGAACAATGAACAATCATTCATACCACAATATGCAGGACATTTTAACACATTAAACATTAAACATTAAACATTAAACATTTTAACCTTTTAAAATGACCAACAATGATGATAGTCTGCATAACTAATCACCAAGCAGAATTCTTGACAATAACTAGATACTTCGGAATACTTGATATACTGCTAAACAGTACATATACACTGCTAAAACAGTGCAGACCGGATTTGTGTACCCAAATCCGTCTTGACCGGCACAACCTATGTGCACGTCAGAACGCCTCCCCGGCGATGGTACTCACCGGGTAGCTCAAAACGAAAGGCCTCGGAGAATGGACTGGACTCGACGACTGCGGACATCGGACCCTCTGGACATCGGGACTTCGAAAACCTGGTGGGCCTCTGTATACCTCGGATCTTGCTCTCTCAGCTAGGCTCTGGTCGGGATACTTCGCACTTCTCACCGCCTCGTCTGGGTTGATCGCAGCCTCAGTCGCCCCCGCTTGACCGGAGGGAGCTACAGGAAATCCTGCTGGTACGCGTTATGGTCCGTCCAGCTGTGGCAGGAGACCGGGCCTGCAACGCACCGCCGGCGCGTGAGATGAGAAAGTGTCCCTATTCGGGCGCCAATTATGTGGTAAATATTCTTTTACCTGGACTGAATTTCATACGGAATCTTAAATAAAATAGCTCAGAATAATAAGAGGCAGAATCCGTGGTATAAGAGGTTTCTGAATGGGCTTTATTCCAAATGGCCGACTCGAGTCGCGGCCTTCAGGTTCCGTCACCACGGGGGTTCAGGAAGTGAAGTACGATATTTTATTGACAGGAAATTGCTTTTATAGAACATACATTACAATGAAACAAATGTAGAAGGCGTAACAATTGATAAGAGAAACGATACTGTAAGTGCGTAACCGAAAGTGGGCGTAATAAGGAGTAAAAAGAAACATGATTGGTTATGATGTCATACATAGGTGGATCTATAAGATAATACTTGGCAGAGATGCGCGCGCTGCAGCATGACGTGTGATTGACGTGCAACTAGGGGGTGAAGGGGACTTGACATTTAGCTCTACATGTGGAGACGAAAAGTCTGGGGGGTCAAGTCAACCTAATCCCAAATCATATCTAACATCCTATGTTTAAAGAACTATGTTATCCACAAGGAAAGACTCTCGGACAGAATCTATTCTATACTGACTGTGTGTGCGTGCACAAGCGTCTAAGTGTCTATATGAGATGCAAGGGGCAGAAATCTTTCCATGGCAACAGGGCTATGAATTACTTGCATGAGGACAGAGAGGCCGGGCCCTTTGCTCGGGAGCTAAAGGAAATGTTTACCTAAACTACTTAGACAGGAATGCATCGGCTGAGGAGCAAAGTAGATAATTCGAAGGTGAAATACAGCTTCTTGGCAGGCAGGCAAAACTGGCCGAGGCAGGCACCGTTAGCTGCACAGGAAGTAGGACAAAGTTCATGGATACAGATGCGAGCTCAAGCTGAAGCTGTCAGAGGCAGAGAGCAGGGAAAAGCTTGATGACAGAATCGGGCCTACTTCGCCTGAACTGTAAAAATGGAGTAACTTAGCCATATAAAGTCGGTGGCCTTTCATACTTAGGAATCGAATATCCAGCCCATTCATGGCGGATCTGACAGAGGACATGTTGATGGTGGACGCACATGTGTTTGCGTCTTCGAAACTGGAACTGGAGGGAACATACATGTGTTTGTAACATGCATATAGAACCGTTGGGGTCCAAGATAGGGGACATAACTGATCAGGAAAATCCACATTTCCACAGGAGGCTATGAGAAATTTGGGGGTCCATGTCAAATTTTCGTCCCCCTACCGACCTGAGGGTAATAGTGTGGTGGAGCGAATGAACCGTGACTTAAAGCAATCTTTGACAGCACGTGTTTTAGGCACAGGCCGGAACTGGCTAGCCCATTTGTATAACGTCCAACGTGCACTTAATAATCTCCCTAGAAGGTCTCTGGGTGGGCGGACCCCGTACATGATGCTCTTCTGAATCAGAATGTTTGTCCCAGACCTTGATGGTCTAGACATGGCGGCGTCGACCGCACCCTTTGACGTAGATGATCACTGTGCTGTTTTGCAGACTCTACAAGAAGCCAGAGACACTCTTTCGAAGGAACACTTGCCCTCCACGTCTGAAGTTGAGGTTCAGATTCCGGTAGTCGGCTGGCTACCCCGAGTTGGAGACCTGGTCCGTGAGAAGGTGGAGAACAAGAAGGAGTTTGGCCCCTCTTATCGTGCACCGGTTCCAGTGCTTGGAGTGCAGGGTACAAGAACAGTCATTTTACCTCCACTTCCTGGTCGCAAAGAAAACAGGTACATCTCTATTGACAATGTCAAACTTCAGCGAGTGGCCGATACTTCTTAGTCTGACTCCAGCAGTTTCATGCCAGACGATGCAAAGAAATTCAGTGTTGGTTCCTGCTTCTACCACCTTGTCTGATGTTGCCATCGAGATGCAGTCAGTAACTGATCCCTTGTTACTACCACCGGTGGGTGGTCTGCCCGAAGAGACTGAGTATGCTTCCTACAAATGGTCACTCGCCTGTTTTACAATCTACGGCGCTTGACCAGTCCCGTTTCTCCTTTGACACTAACTCATTGCCCTACACTCCACCTTCGAACATTGCTGTTTTTGCTAGTTGGTTTAAAAGACATTTTTTGGTCACCCCTTGGACATACATCTGGCTGGTGCTTTTCAGTGTTTTTATGTTTATGTCCATTGGATTTGTAATAGTGTTCTTCCGTCTGGTGAATGGACACTTTCTCACTGAGAGATCTACAATTAGACTTATCAATGGAACTTTGGCCCCACACTCCTCGTCCCACATCATGAAGAGGGACCAGACTTTTGTGAATATTACTGCCTGGCCCGTTTTGGATGGAATTGCGTGGGATGCTGTTAAATTCCAAATTAATGGTCCTACCGAGGTCATCAATGTACCTAATGTGTTTCGTGTTTCTATGGGTGATGTGGTTAAGCAGAACATTCGTTCTGATGATTGGGATGTTCATGCCATTGAAGCTCTGTTTTCTGATTTGAAATATTATGCGCTTTTGATGCAGAAGATTTATATGAGAATGCGGCTAACTATGCAGAACAGTATGGTTTTCAACATTATGGCAATCACTTCCTGCATAAAGCAAACACTTTTCGTAATTTTGTAAATTTTACCCAATGGGAACACTGTCCCACCCCCTCTTTCGGTAGTTCACCTACATTAGTTGATAAGTATACTTATTTTACTGATTTCAGTGTTTCCGACCCGACATCCTTTTATTTTAAAGTTATGCCTGAGTCTGCCTCGAAGGTTAGACTGACACACACCAAGTTACTCTATTCTAAGTCCTTTATGGATGAGTTGTCAATCAAAGGTTATGATCTGTGGAAGGCTACTATAGATCTCAAATCGGTTTGGGGTTCCAAACCGTGGCAGGTTCAGGGAACTGAAGCTTTACATCGTGCCTGTCTAGTACCAAATCATATGTTGTTTTTGAATTCAACCATCTTCCAAACCACCTGTTTCGGATTGGCCACTTCTAAAAAACTAAATTCCCCTTCTGTTCCGAATCTGGGCGCTTACCCAAAATGGGATAACCACACAGATCCGTCCCATCCTGCTTTGCAGTCATTGGTTTCTAATACATCTTTCAATATTTCGAAATTTAGTAGTGAAGGGTGGTTAATTTGGCAAAGCAGTTCCGATACATGTCAACGTCGTTTTCTAGGTCTGAAACCGGGGTATACTCAACAACGCGTAGACCCTCGGTTTGAGTCCTCTCATACAGTAACTACCTACTCTGTAGGGAAACTATGTCAGTCCTGGTTGCGACATTCCACCTTGGCATCTGTCAAAGTTCATTTATCAAAATTACATGACAAAATAGATTTGAATGATTTTGCTAAAGGTCCTGTGGGTGGCAGATCAAAGAGGTGGGCGTATGCTATTTACAACGAAGTATGGAAATTGTCGCAAATTGAGGCGGCTTCCAGATTGAGAGCTATTGATCAAGCGAATATGGAAAAGGTATTAGCAGTTATTGATAACAGCATTAACACTCTTTCTTCAAGAATTTATACATTAGATAATATTGTTTCTTCAGTTGTTGATATTGTGCATGATGATATGTCTGTATTGTATCATGGTCAAAACCAGTTGCGTTCTGTTATGCAGTTTGCATGGACATTACAAACGTTAAAGGCAGGAAAGGTCCCCTGGGACTATCTGAATACAACATCTTTATTTCTTCCCTTTAACCTTACTGAAAAACAGCGGTTCATGTCCATGAAAGATGCTACATATTCCTTGTTACATATTGAAAAATTGGAGCCGTTACCTTTTTCTGTGGCGGAACTGAATTCGGCCGTGTGGCTAGTACATAGGTTGATCACTCTCCTTTTCGCGCTTTTTAAGTTTACGTCCTGTATGAAACACTATGCTCTGGGTAGATATGAACAGCTGGGTACCGCTTTCATACATGAGGTTTGGTCCCTCCCCTTTACGTATAGATGTACTAGAGATGGTACTGAGGTTTACCTGAAAGGTGAGGAGTGTACCTCGACACCTGATCATTCTGTAGTATGTAGGCACATTCAGTTATATGGTGCATGCAATGTACACGCCCCGAATTTGGCCTGCGTCCTCAAAGGTATCCCCGTGCCAGTGATTACTCCGTCTTTCACGCTGCTTGCAAATGGCAGTTATTTAATTTTGAATAATGAAGCTTGCTGCGGGATGTTAGTGGGAATCCTGTATATAGTAACGGTATCACAGAGAGTAGTCTGCTGCAATAATGTTCTATTCCCACCCCCGCATGGGCGGCTGGATGTTTCCATCTGGCCTTCGATTCCGACCTTGAAAGCAGAGTTCAACAAGATGAGCAGAATAAGAGCTCTATTGTCCCAAAAAGAGGTGCCATTGACTTCCTCCCGAGAATCATTTGTCCTTCACATGGCAAATACGCGCACTGAGGTACAGGCGCTTTTGAATACTGACCTCCCCCTGCATTTTGGAGATTTGATCCAAACAATTTTCAATGCCTCGTCCACAACCGGCCTGGCTCATTTTTTTAAACCTGTGGGCTCCGGCCTCGTGACCTCCTTCCAAACTATTTTTGGTGTGATTCCGGCATTTTTTCATTCTATTTTCTCGAGCGTCTTTGGAGGTGTCCCGCTGATTCTGGCGCTGGTGGCAGGTGTGCTGCTTTTACTTTTCGTTCTACGAAATGGCTGCTCTTCCTGTGCCACATGACAACCTGTCCCGGCTGCATCTTCTTCGTGACAGGATGCTTGACTATTATGGTACGCTGCCATTGGCGACTTTGAGCCTGGCTTATGGATTATCCTTCCGGTATTCCTACTTCACCTGCGTGCAACCTTTCTTTCACTGCCTAGATTGTCCCTTTGAATGGCCTCTGGATTTGTGCTTAACCAACACGGTATCTCCGGTGCCGGATTATGATCGACTGATGAGGCCCTTAGTGTCTCACGAGTTTGCCTGTTCTGGTGATTGCATTATGGCCTGTGGTGCGGCGCATGGCATCCGGGGTAATTGGGACATCGCAGGGGCTGCTTATGACTTCTTGAATATGAGCTATCTGGAGGAACACGTCGGTTGCCCTCTGATCGTGCTGGAGGCTCCGCTTATTGAAGAACATGTATGTTCCTTTTCTTTGATTAACTGGATGGCTGAAACCTTTGGTGGCAGTGCCAACAATTTTCTATTGGAAGCTGTTGCTACGTATGCTGCATACACGTTCATGGATTGAGTGAACTGTCTTCTGCTATGCTTTTTTCCGCCAATCATGAACCTTACGTTACCTGTGACTTTTGAGTGCTGGATAAAGCAGCATCTTTTTTGATTTTTTCTTTCCCCGTTTTTGAGGTTTTTTGTTTTTTTGCTTGATTTCAATTTGAATACGCCTTGTCCTGCTCTGTCGAAATTGAACTCTGCGTTCTCTCATTTCTTCCCTACTGGTTAGTGCTTCGATCAAGGGGGCATGTAGTAAGGAATCCCTTAATACGTCCATGCATTGTTAAGTTAGCATAACCACGTTAGATGTTAGAAAGCCATCTTGCTACTTTTGCGCACGACACTGCGTTTACACGTTATTGATTAAAGAAACTGCTGACTCGAGCTTTGCCTCACATGAGAGCAATCTGTTGTTACCATCCCGAGCTCTGCGCAGCGACCTTGGTCTGTACATGGTGTGACAAACAGTCTGGGTTGTTAGACAATGCATGTTTTCCACTCTAGGTTGATCGACCCACTATTTAGCCATAACACACAGGCAGCTGCGAATACCTGAAAGCTGGGGCTTTTAATATTGCAGACATCATGTTTAATATTCAGACCGAAGACGAGCCTTCCTGCGAGAAGACTCCTGATGCTCCTGTGATGTGATTTCACTAAGCTGATCTTTGAGGTATGGGGTCCCCCATTCAAGCCTAAGAGACCTTTTATTAGCATAATAATAATATTAGCTTCTTAGTAAAGGGAAGGTGGTAGTATCCACTGTAATTTATAACATGATCACTCCTTTTATATTCTATGGTATTGTAACGATGCTGATGGTTTTGATTATAATCATTTGTCTGCTTGTATTAGCCAAAGTACTGCATCTTAGGACACGTGGTCTATAAAAATAAACTCTTTTTATTTTCACCGTGTCTGTGTTGATTCTTGTTGTGGACTGATGTGAGAATAATATACGAACACGTATTTCCGATTCCCACCATTCCTGAGAGTACACTGAGTAGGTTTTTTCTGGGTTGTCTTTTCATTGGGATCGCCGAGCCAAATCTCGGATAACGAATGGGACACTTATGCTAGCCGGATACTAGGTTCTGCGTTCTGAGGTGAGTTTCTGGTACACCACAATTCACTGAGGTCCTGGGGTTCTACGCATAGTTCTGTGTATAAGCAGAATCCCTGCAACAGGGAAGTATATGTGATGTGAGAGCCTCTGTAGCATTGCATCTAGGAAGGCATGAAAGAAGCACGAAAGTGCACTCTGTGACACCCCACCAACCTCCGCTATTACCCGTTGAAAACTCCCTGACGCCAGGAGGTGCAGGGAGCACAGGACCTGCACATGTGTGGGAATTGTTTGTGTCCTGCGTGTAGGGTGTTCCAAGTAGGGTTTCAGCTCCTCAATCAGGTCCATTATGGTATGTGGGTGCAGTCTGTACTTGTCATAGATGTCCTCTTCAATGTGCTGGAACAGAGTGATGCGCAGCCTGAATATACGTTCCTCTCTCATTCTCCTCTGTGCAAGAGCCCGAATACGCAGCCTCATGGCTATCACGAACATTGCTGCCATTGTGGGTGGGTCTGTTGCATTGTGGGGTGGTTTAAGTACCTTGCACCAGTTTACCACCTTCATGCAATTGGTGTTAATATCGATTTCTTAATTTGCGAATTTCGTGAAATCACAATTAGCGACTTTTTCATAGATGTGTCAGCGAATTCTTATTTTGCAATATCCTTTTTGCGAATTTCGCAATGTAAGGAAATCGCAATTTAAGAAATCGCAAGGGAAATCGCAAATTTCTTGTTTCGCAGACTAAGAAATCGCTAATTTAGCGATTTCTTAGTTTCCTCTTGAGATGTGTGTCATACATATGGATTTGCGAAAAATCAGTCGTAAACGCTGCTTTTTGCGATTCGCAGCGTTTGCGACTAATTTTTGCTTTCATACATATGGCCCAAAATCTTTTTTCCTGATTCTCCATAATTTGCTGTTGCAAACTTTCTAGAAAAAAACAACATTGACCACTACATTAGCATAGCAGTTTGATACCTGAACTATTTTCAAACTGATAACCAACAATCTCTTCAACAGTGTCCTTTTTCTTTTTGCTTGCAATCTCAACATTATCTTGATTTTTTACCTTCTCTATAACTTCACTACAGATATTCTCATATCTTCTTTTTCGACCTTCCACACGCTTTTCACATGCAGGATATTGACCTAAATTGGGAGCATACCCTCTTCTTAACCTATAATACTCTTTTACACAGTTTGCATCTGCAGTAATCTTTGACTCATCAAAATCAATAAAAAAAAAACAGATAAAGTTCTGACTCGGGACAAAGCAACATATGCCATACCCTCTTTAAACACAGTACTTCCAATGTTCACCAAAGCACTGTCTACACTTAATCCTTGCGATTTATGAATAGTCACTGCATATGCCAAAGACAGAGGAAACTGTTTTCTACGTACATACAAATCTTTAACAAGCAAAAAACGAGCAGAACGAGCAATTTGTTTCACTTCTTCAATCTGATCAAATTTGATTTTTAAACATTCAATTCCATCTTTTTTTTATAATGCACAAAATCAACAACTTTACCATTGCTCCATTCACTAAACCTCTTTCCACATCCAAATTACGCCACAAAATAACCCAACAGTTTATACATACATAAAGATTCTTTCCTAAACCTGCAATTTTAGAAATAGATTTTTCTAAAGAATTCAATTTTGTTTTCAATTTTTCCATCAAAATAATAGTGATTCCTTCATGCTCTATTTTATCAATGGCTTCCATTTTTATTATTTGTTCATTTTCTAGCTTCAAAAGTTCTTCATTGAAAATAGAACACTCGAACACTGTTGGCATTAAGCAGATTATAGATTTATTTTCAGCAACTTTTTTATATATTTTTTCAGGAACTATATTTTCATGTGAAAACAAGTTTGTAAGTAGTCGACTTTGCAAAGCTTGTTTGCCATGTTCTGTCAGTTCTCCAATTCTTATATCTTGAAGAATACTTCCATATTCAGCATCATTTGCCTGTCGCATATTTTTAGTGAGTTCTTTGTACTCAAAATATGACCAAATGTTAACATTTCCAACACTTCCCAAGGACTTTCTAGTGTCTTCATGCGCAAGTGTTTTAAATACTGGTTGTCCTTTTACGGGAGTAAGTTGCAGTAGATCTCCAAAAACTATGACATGTTTTCCTCCAAATAACACACCGTACTCTGTTTTAAGAATTTGCTGCATTCTTAATTGCACAAAAGCAAGCATTACATTTGAGACCATGCTTACCTCATCAATAATCAGAAGTTTCATTTTCTTTAGCACTCTTGAAACTTGATAACAAGCTTCTCCAGATAGCTTGTGATATTCCAATTTGTTGTCATGCTCCACAGGTAGCATAAGTAAATGATGCAATGTAATTCCTTTAATGTTGTGTGCTGCCAACCCAGTTGGAGCAGTTACAACACAAGACACAAGTGAGTCCGTTGTTTTCTGTAGATAGCTGGTGATTACTTTAATTAAGAAACTTTTTCCTGTTCCAGCTTGTCCACTCACATACATTCGTATAGGTTGAAATGAGGTGCATGTGCATTCTTTCTTTTCATGAAGAAATCCATGTTCAATCTGTTGTCTCACTTGCTGATATATTTCTTTCTGTTCAACATTAAGTTGTTCTTCCAAGTTGGCTAAATCCATAATATCTTCTTGAGCTTGATGCATTGCTGTTTCCAACTCATTCATGGCGATTGCTGCTTCATTTTCAACAACTGGTTGTCCTAGTGGATCTTGACTCAGAGCTTTGACTGTCTTGAGAACTGTCTCTAGCAATCTCAGCTGCAATAGTAGCTTCTTGATCAATTTCATCGTTCAACATTTTCACATAATTTGCAAAAACAGTACACTTTATGATATCTTTACAAGCATTGAAAGAATCGTCATAGCTGTGAAAATCTCCAAGTAATTCCAATTCTGAATGCCACGGTTTGAACAGTTGCATAAGTGCCAAATAGTAAAATCCCCTTTTATCAGGAGTGTCGCAACTCAGATTCCTGTGATTAATTACATTTCCTTTTCTTTGTTTCACCAAACATCCTTCGGAACCAATCACTGCATATTTTCCTTCATTGATGTTTTCTGTAGTATTCTGTTTAAAAGTGTAGTTTTGCAGCACTTCATAGAGAGATATGTTCTCAAGATGATGACTTCTATTTGGATAATATGTGTCCAACATATTTGTTTTCAGAATATCTGTACTTTCTGGTTCATTTAATGCTAAATATTAAATTTCTTGTACAGATTTAAGTACTCAATTTCGTGTTGCAGCAAGACCTAGACTCACCCAAATGATTCTTCTAGATTTGGAGTATAAATTTGCAGATGATAACCAATCTGAGTATTCATAATCTCCAATTTCTCGATGGGATAATATCTTCAAACTGAAACTGTATAATTTTTTACTTAGACTCTTCTCGTGAGAATTCTCTTCCCTCATTTCTTTCAATTCCGTCTTTTCTGATTTTGTAATGTAGGATGTTACATACCGAGCGACAGCAATGGAATTATCCGCTACGTACTGAATATCCATGTTAGCATTCCACATAGAGAGAATAATCGGATTGTAATCATTTATGTATTTTGATTCTTCACATCTCATATTGTAGGAATTTTTGGGAGACTTTCTAGACATGGTATGTCTCACTGCTGACATAAAACTGTGTACTCTTCCTTTTGATATTACAGGACGTGGAAATCCAAAACAACATTTGGTATAAAACTTTTCCTTAGACTTGTACTTTCGTCGACAGTATTTTCCACATCGATGGCTTTGGAATCGTAAGACTTGTTGTCTTAAGTTGTTTTCTTCTGTGCTTTTGGATATGGCACATGTGGTATATTCTTCAATGAAAGACAAAACAGTACCATTGGAATCAGTTCCGAATTTGGGAGCATCCTTGATCCATATGAGCATATGTATGTGAGGAGCACCTCGAGCTTGATACTCTTTTCTCCAAAAGAAATCCACAACTTCTCCAAGAGGAGGATTCTTTTTATTGCAGATAAAAGACATCATACCTTCACATCTATGATTGAAATACCTGCATACATTAACAGGATCCAAAGAGCACAATTCTCCAGGTGTCTTGTATTCAATATATTTCATATTCGAATTTTCCTCTCGAAGAAATTCAAGTAAATCATCCCAAGCATATTCCGCACAGTTTAGGGTAAGGAACCACATAGGAGTTCCTAAGTTCCTTAGCATACATTTAAGTTCTCAATGACGACAGTAACAATATTCATTAGTGCCACGCTGACATGCGATCAGATTAATCAGCTGAGATTCTAAATGATCATCTCTCTGATGTACTTTATCAATAAATTCCTTTGCAGAAACATTTTGAAGATGTACTCCTGTTTTCAATATGTGATTCACTGCATATGAAAGTCCAGACAAGTCACTCTCAAACAAAAGATGAAATATATATGGGATACATTGTCGAACTCTTGGATCTTCTGCATACAATCTTGTTGTGCGATATTCAGATGCAGAAATCTGCACAGGTCGTTCATCATATCGTCCACCTTTTCCTGTACGGAACAACTGCGGAAAACAACGAGCTTCAAAGCTTTTATCCCATACACTCATGGGAGTTCCCTTTGCTTTTTTCATTTGAAATAACTCGATAGTATTCCCCATCACTTCTTTGGAATGAAGTGGATGTACACTGTAATGTTCATAGATGTCTTCACTTCTGGACATGTCCACTTTTTCAATTTGTCCACTTGACGTTTCAGTATCTTCTGCTGAAAGTATTTCTTCTTCTCCCACATACACATTTTTATAGTACTCATTGTTTTTAATCAGATACAATGTTGCCTTCTGCACTTTCCTAACATCCACTAATTCTTGCCAGATTTTCTTACTCTGAGGGGCCAATTCCGATTCCGGCCGCAAGACGTACTGACTGACACGGACCTGGACCGGAGACCGACCGACACGGACTGGCGCCGTACGACTCGTGCAGTATGTGTGAATGACAACTGACACGTACGGAATACAAGCCGTACGACCGAGCCGTAGGGAAAATAGTGATCCGGCCAGAAAACCGACGCGAGTTGCACCGACCGACACAAACCCGGAATGAACCCGACTGACACGTACCCGCGATGTCCGATCCGCGGAGTATGATGCAATGCATGTAAAACCAGACCGACTCACACGGAGCCCAAGCCGCATGACCGCCACGCACAGAAAACAGGGCCCACAAGTAATAGAGATCTCAGCAACCGACGCGTATGAAACACAGAAGATAGTCAGCATGAACGAGGCAGAGAAACCCGCATGAGCCAACATCAGCATCCATCTCAGTCAGAAGAACGTCTCCTTCATGCCTAGAAAACCCAAAGGAAAAAAGGCAATAAAAGGACCAAACAAGCAATGACAAAGCAAATAAATATCCCCCCCAAAAAACTGGGACAAAGACACACCCACAACTGCACCTATATAAAGGACATCAATCGCTACCATGATCCTTTGCAAATAGGAGACACAGCCAGCAGCAAGCACCATCAAACAGCAACCACAGACACACTCACAACTCACCCATCACACAACTCACACACCATCAGCACCTCACCAAAAGCACTCACACATACAGCTAGCTAAACCAACACTAACCCACCCTCAATTGCACCCTCACACACACATCAGTCACCACGCCCCCAAAGAAGAATCCAAAGTTCACAGATAGTGAGTTAGAAGTGCTTGTAGACGAGATCATCAGAGTAGCGCCACATTTGTTTGGTACATTGGTCCAAAAGACCCCCATGTCACAGAAAACAAGGATGTGGGCGACGATTGTGGACAAGGTGAACACACAAGCACCAACGTTGCGCACAAAGGACGATATCCAGAACACGTGGTATGACATGCGCAGGAGGGTCAAGAAACTCATTGAGAAAGATCATGCCTTTAGTCAGCGCACAGGCCGTGGCCCTCCTGCCAAACCAGTCTACTTCAGGACCTGGGAGGAGAAGGTGTGGGACATCCTACCACCAGAGAGCATCCATGGTCTAACAGACATACCAGAGCCTGGTGAGTAAACAAACAACATACTCAATATTGTGTGGCAAGGGGACAGTGAAACCATGCACCACAAGCCAAGCCACAGTAACCAATAGATAATCATCCCAAGATGTGTATGCTCGTCAGATAAACACAATACCTGCTATCTCACAGTGACTTGGAACTGTTTCATGACATGTACAAACCTAACAACAAATAGAGCAAGCCAGTGGCACAAAGCTAAATAAACACTGTCAGACAGTTTGCCACCACAAACACACTACCTCACAGTGCAGCTGACTGACAGCAAGGAAAGGTGGGTATGCAGGTGAAGTGAGTGTATCCAAAAGCATGATGGGGTTTGTAGTCACAGATAATGCTCCCCCTCAGAATTGGCCCATCAAGACCTCTCTGAAACATGCCCACATCACAGGGAGTGGGAAATGACTGACAAGATAGCTGACACTGACAGGGTCCTGCTGTGGGGAGCACAAAGCCCTGGTAGGGGTTGTGTGCAAATCAGAAGCAGGCCACCACTGACTGACATCCTGAAAGACAACTTGCACGCCCTCCAATGGAAGCACGTTTCATGGTGGGATGTGTCATGATTTCCTCTTGGCGAGCGCCTACGAAGAAGCGTTACTGAACGTCCTCCGTGTGGCCAGGAACTACACAACCCAGAAGGCCTAGCGCGTCACGCTCGACGTCGCGAGAAGACGCATAAAGCAGGAAGTCGTGTCCCGAACGCTGTCGGAAATTCTCTGCCCTGAGGTGCTTTCATCCGCTGCAGTTACCCGTCCTTGTACTCCTGGTCCGGTAAGGGTGCTTGCACCGCTACTAGTTCTTGTCCTGGTGCCAATCTCCGTTGGTGAGCGGCTGCTCGTGCGGAGGCTGGCGTTTTTTATAGGTTTCCAAACTTGGTTCATGTTGGATTTGATCAGCCTGCATTTCGGCCGGCGGGGGTGAGAGGCAGTTCCTGGGGGTCATAGATATTGGCGCGCTGGATGTGATCGGCCTGCATTGTCGGCCGGCGGGGGTGCATTGCCACTAGATGGTCTAGGGGCCTCTCCCTTACACGGAGTTCTTTCAGTTACGACGGAATAACCGAAGTTCGTGTACGATTCATTGCATTGGGTTCATACCCTGCCAAGGTTGTCCGGATTACAGATTGTTAAGCTACAAGGCAAAGTAGCGCTCGAGGGGAAGAGCTAAAGTGACTGAATGCTTGTGGCTTGCTGTGTATATGATGCAACAGATTCACAGTAACGTATAATGGTATTGTCTCCGACTCTATCTTTAACAGGGGTTGGTACGAGTGGTAGAGGGCTACGCTCTATCCCTGTGATGAACGGTGGAGTCTAGAGAAGGGTAGGTGCTGAGCCAGAATTCCGTGCCTGAGTAGAAAGAGAGTAGGATTGTGCATGCGCGATTGATTGTTCTTTCTCTTGTTCCTGCAGACATACCCAACCCAAAGTCGCCCTCAAGGGAGCCACCCCTCCACTTTTGTAAGCCACCCCTCCACTTTTGTTTACTATAGCCATAACTGAATGGATGAGTCTTTTTTCTTTACAGGTATAGGGGGTTCCGTATCTGGCTTGGCTTAGAGACCTTGATTTTGTATACTCTGTGTTTTTGAAGGCGATGATTACCATTGTATGTTCTGCTTTTTCTCATTTCAGATCTCCCTCCCCGCTGTTCCCTTCCTTTCCTTCCCCCACTTGATCCTTCCGCTGACCTGTGCCATCACGGCTTGTAGGCTCGGTTAGATCAAGAGGTGGACCCCTCATTCATCAACCCGATCCTGAGGACTGGTCACCGTTACAGAATTTCTGAACCACGAAATTCGGTCCTCCCGGTCGGGTTGTGTTGAGCATGGCCACTCTTAAAGATGTGATAGCGGTCTTGGCTACCATTCAGGGAGAATTAGCTGCCTCAAGACAGGAGGCCGCAGATTTACGAGCAAGGCTAGACAGTATCCAGAGGAACCCGTTTAATGTGGGCCCGGTGGCAGGCCCTACCACGTCAGTCGTGGTGGAAATGCCCGTGTCGATACCGCTAGCCTCCCCCGAAAGGTACCATGGGGGTTCTGACACAGTGCAGGTGTTTCTCACACAGGTGATGCTTCACTTCTCATGTAAACCCAAAGCATTTCCCACGATTCAGGCGAAAGTTGCGTTTCTGATATCCTATCTAGCTGGGGACGCAGCTCAATGGGTGGTGCCATTAGTGAACCGTGACGATCCCCTCCTCCACGATTGGGAAGCCTTCAAGGTAGAATTCCTGAGGGTATTCGATAGACGAGCAGACTCATATACAGCAGACAGAGAGTTACTAGAACTACGGCAGGGTGATAAGGAATTAGTAGTCTATCTAAACTAATTTCGAAGACTGGTGGCCGAGACCAAGTGGCCAGAAAGCAAACAGGCCGCCCTGTTTCATCAGGGGTTAAGGGAAGACCTTAAAGATGTCATAGCCCAGATTGATCCTCAGCCTACCTCATGTGAGGATTTGATTAACTTGGTGCTCCGGTTAGACCATCGGCTGAGCGAAAGAAAGGGGGTGCGGAAAGAAAGATACCCGCAAACTTATGAAAGACAGAAGGCCACCCAAATGAGCCCTTCGTCAGCCACAGAACCTATGGACATTGGGGCTGTAAGAACAGCATTGACCTTCAACGAAAAGGAAGCCAGCCGCAACCAGGGTCTTTGTTTATATTGTGGCAAAAGAGGACACTTCGTTAGGGAGTGTCCTGTGAAGCCGAAGACTAGTCGATTTCGCAACCGCCGGGTAGCCACCGCTACCGGGGAGACGGCTGCGGAAAACTAGTGGGCTCGAAGAAAGACGAAGGGGGTTCTTGGAGTCCGGCGTATATCCCTTCTGTGGCTGGAGGAGACACGTTAGCTAGGGGCCATTTAGTGATTCAGGTGGAATTGAGGGTAGCGTCCGATAGGATCCAGATGTCTGCAATGGTGGACTCTGGGGCTACGGGCATGTTTATGGACATGGGTGATGCACAATGTAAGGGTATTCGTTTAGTGCCCAAGTACAAACCCGAAGAAGTATATGCAGTTGACAGCAGACGACTTTGTACAGGTCCCGTTGGGTTCAACACCGAAAGCATAGAGGACTTCTATGGGGACTCACATAAGGAACAGGTCATATTCAGTATTATCCATGCTCCGCAGTACGGGATCATATTCGGGTTGCCCTGGTTGCAGCGAAACAACCCCGAGATCGATTGGGCAGCAAAAACAGTGCACATGTCCTCCTTATACTGCCTCAAACACTGCCACCACATTCCTGAGGAACCGGCCCTAGCCTTGGCTCAGGGTTCCATAATCGCCACTGCCGCGGAAAAGAACGTTCTGCTTCCAGAGGTCTATCATCAGTACGAACTAGTGTTCAGTGAAATTCAAGCAGAAGAGTTGCCACCCCACAGACAATATGATTGTCAGATAGACCTTGTTCCAGGGGCGGTGGTTCCGAGCGGTCGGATTTATGCCCTGACGGAACCCGAAACTCAATATCTAAGGGAATATTTAGATAAGCTCCTGGGATTGGGCTTCATCCGCCCGTCCAAATCCCCTGCAGCTTCTCCTCTGTTCTTTATCCCTAAGGCCAATGGTGAGTTGCGGGCCTGTGTGGACTACAGGGCCTTGAACGCCATTACCGTGAAAAATCGGTACCCGCTGCCTCTGATCAGTGTGTTGTTGGAACAGGTTAAAAAGGCGACTATTTTTACCAAGCTGGACCTTAAGGGAGCATACCACCTGGTTCGCATGAGACATGGCGATGAGTGGAAGACCGCATTCAAGACCTGCTATGGGTTGTTTGAGTATTTAGTAATGCCGTTCGGGCTGTGTAATGCCCCCGCGGCGTTCAAATATTTCCTCAATGACGTCCTAAGGCACATCTTGGACCACTATGTTGTGGTTTACATAGACAACATTCTGGTGTATTCCAATGATGAAGAATCACATGTACAACATGTGAAAACGGTGCTCGAAATATTACAGGAGCACAACCTCTTCTGCAAGTTGAGCAAGTGCGATTTTCACGTCCACACTGTAGAGTTCCTGGGGGTGATTCTCAGTCCAGCTGGCCAGGAGATGGCGGAACGTAAGGTCACAGCAGTGA
This sequence comes from Triturus cristatus, assembly GCF_964204655.1. Taxonomy (NCBI): domain Eukaryota; kingdom Metazoa; phylum Chordata; class Amphibia; order Caudata; family Salamandridae; genus Triturus; species Triturus cristatus. The sequence continues at coordinate 32,889,520 of NC_140590.1, read as the reverse complement.
AGGACTGGCCACCTCCCCTAAACATTCGTGACATACAGTGTTTTATAGGCTTTGCCAACTTTTATCGGAGGTTCATCCATCGCTTCTCCAAGTTGGTTGCCCCTCTGACTCGGTTGTTGAGGAAATCTCAGCAGTTTATTTGGTACGAGTCCGCTCACCGGGCTTTTTTGACATTAAAAACGGCTTTCGTGACTGCACCCATCCTCTCGCACCCGGACCCCGAAAAGCCGTATATCGTGGAGGCCGATGCCTCAGACGAAGCTGTAGGAGCCGTTTTGTCTCAGAGACATACCACCACAGGTCAGCTCCACCCGGTGGCTTACATGCCTAGGAAACTTAACGCGGCCGAGAAGAACTACCCGATAGCCGAAAAGGAGCTCCTGGCCATTAAGGTGGCCTTTGTGGAATGGAGACATTTCCTTATCGGTGCAAGACATGTGGTAACGGTTTATACGACCACAGGAATTTGCAGTTCATGACCGCAGCCAGACATCTCACTCCCGACAACTTCGTTGGATGCTGTTTTTCTCCGGCTTCCATTTCGTCATCACCTATCGGCCCGGAGCAGAGAACAGGAAGGCTGACGCTCTCACGCGCCAATCATCGGCCAAGAGACCGGAGGGAGCTCCGGTGGACAGTATCATAGCGAGGGAACAAGTGATAGGAGCCATACAACCTGACGCCTTTCTCAAGGACGTTCAGAGAGGGGGGCAACAGCCGGCTGGAAAACCTGGCTTCGCTATCACCCGGAATGGCATCTCCATGGGGGGTTCCCCGTACGGAATAACCGCCTGTTGATCCCCACGGTGCGGTTGAGAAAACAAGTGTTCCTGTGGTGTCACATGTCCCCCAGCGCTGGACATCTTGGGGTGGACAAAATGAGAGACCACATCGCCCATCAGTTCTGGTGGCCATCGTTGAGAGCGGATGTTCTGAACTGGGTGTCCTCATGTGCCCCGTGTGCCATGATGAAAGCGGACCATAGACACCCACAGGGGTTGCTTCAGCCTACAAAGCCATGGGACCACATTTCTGTGGATTTCATAGTTGGGTTACCAAGGGATCAGGGGTGTACAACCATACTGGTGGTCATCGACTACTTGACGAAGATGGGGCACTTCATTGCCTGCAAACAGGTGCCTACGGCTGGCCACTTGGCAGGGTTGCTGATGGTGAATGTGGTACGGTTGCACGGATTGCCAAGTGTGATTGTATCCGACAGGGGGTCGCAATTTACGGCACAATTTTGAAGGAAATGGTGCTCCTCCCTCCATATCAGCACTGCTCTATCCACCAGCTTCCATCCTCAAACTGACGGGCAGACGGAGCGGCTTAATCAAACACTGAAGCAGTATATCCGCTGTTACGTGGACGTTGGTTTGAACAATTGGGTAGATTATTTCTGGCTTGCTGAGATCGCCTATAGTAACGCCACGCACAGTTCTACTGACTCTTCCCCTTTCTATTGCAACTATGGGCACCATCCGCGGTTTCTCCCTTTAGTAAATCCGGTTAGGGATCACACCCTCCCGGAAGTGTCCAAAAGGGTGGCCCATATACGGGAGACTCTAACTAGGGCGCAAGAGCATCTCCGGGCGGTTAAGTTGCGTTATAAGGCTGTGGCTGACAAACACTGGCGGCAGGGGCCTTTGTATAGTGCGGGAGATGCGGTTTGGTTATCCACCAGGAATATACGCTTTCGGACACATAGCGTGTTTAACCCCCGATTCATCGGGCCGTACAGGATAGTGAAACGCATAAGTCCGGTGGCGGTGAAACTGAAACTTCCGGCGCACCTGCGCATCCATCCGGTGTTTCACGTGTCCTTATTGAAACCATCTACGGCACGTATCCGGAAGCCGCCGCCTCCGGTTATGGTAGAGAGCGAAGTTGAATGCGAAGTACAGAGGTTGTTGGACTCTAAGTTCCGCCGCCGGAAATTGTGGTACTTGGTGGCATGGAAAGATTACGGCCCTGAAGAGAACTCGTGGGAACCTGCGTTGGGCGTTCACGCTCCGCGTTTGGTGGCGGCCTTTCACCGTGCCCATCCTTTGAAACCCGGTCCTTAGGTTCGCTCGTGGTTAGGGAGGGATGTACTGTCATGATTTCCTCTTGGCGAGCGCACACGAAGAAGCGTTACCGAACGTCCTCAGCGCGGACAGGAACTACACAACCCAGAAGGCCTAGCGCGTCACGCTCGACGTCGCGAGAAGACGCATAAAGCAGGAAGTCGTGTCCCGAACGCTGTCGGAAATTCTCTGCCCTGAGGTGCTTTCGTCCGCTGCAGATACCCGTCCTTGTACTCCTGGTCCGGTAAGGGTGCTTGCACCGCTACTAGTTCTTGTCCTGGTGCCAACCTCCATTGGTGAGCGGCTGCTCGTGCGGAGGCCGGCGTTTTTTATAGGTTTCCAAACTTGGTTCATGTTGGATTTGATCAGCCTGCATTTCGGCCGGCGGGGGTGAGAGGCAGTCCCTGGGGTTCATAGATATTGGCGCGCTGGATGTGATCGGCCTGCATTGTCGGCCGGCGGGGGTGCATTGCCACTAGATGGTCTAGGGGCCTCTCCCTTACACGGAGTTCTTTCAGTTACGACGGAATAACCGAAGTCCGTGTACGATTCATTGCATCGGGTTCATACCCTGCCAAGGTTGTCCGGATTACAGATTGTTAAGCTACAAGGCAAAGTAGCGCTTGAGGGGAAGAGCTAAAGTGGCTGAATGCTTGTGGCTTGCTGTGTATGTGATGTAGCAGATTCACAGTAACGTATAATGGTATTGTCTCAGACTCTATCTTTAACAGGGGTTGGTACGAGTGGTAGAGGGCTACGCTCTATCCCTGTGATGAACGGTGGAGTCTAGAGAAGGGTAGGTGCTGAGCCAGAATTCCGTGTCTGAGTAGAAAGAGAGTAGGATCGTGCATGCGCGATTGATTGTTCTTTCTCTCGTTCCTGCAGACATACCCAACCCAAAGTCGCCCTCAAGAGAGCCACCCCTCCACTTTTGTTTACTATCGCCATCACTAAATGGATGAGTCTTTTTTCTTTACAGGTATAGGGGGTTCCGTATCTGGCTTGGCTTAGAGACCTGGATTTTGTATACTCTGTGTTTTTGAAGGACATGTTTACCATTGTATGTTCTGCTTTTTCTCATTTCAGATCTCCCTCCCCGCTGTTCACTTCCTTTCCTTCCCCCACTTGATCCTTCCGCTGACCTGTGCCATCACGGCTTATCGGCTCGGTTAGATCAAGAGGTGGACCCCTCCTTCATCAACCTGATCCTGAGGACTGGTCACCGTTACAGGGTGTCTGGCCGGGTGGGAAGAAGGACTGACAGCTCTGACCATACTTACCAGCATGTGGAGACCCTCCCAACACAAACTCCACACAACGAGTGCATTGACCCACACCTCAGTAAAATATCAGCAGATGATATCCCATACTGGGTGCTGCTGTGTGAAGTACAAGGGCTCTCTTTGGACTTGTAGCCAAACAAACACCAGAATTTCACAGTCAGCCATCTTGCCATTGCGGTCACACTCCCTCACAGGGAAGCAGAGTCAAGAGGAAGGAAGTATGGGCATGCTGGGAAGGGGGATGTAGCCAAGAGCATGATGGTAGTTGCAGTCACAGACAATCCCCACCCACCCACATGGCCCAGAAAGCTCACACTGAACCATGCTCGCCTCACAGGGAGTGGGAAGGGACTGTCAAGATGTCTGACACTGGGCTCTGTTGTGGGGAGCACAAGGCCATGCTGGGAACTGGGCAACAACAAACACAAGGACTTTACAGTCAGCCATCTTGCCATTGCTGTCACACTCCCTCACAGGGAATCAAAGTCAAGAGGAAGGAAGTATGGGCATGCTGGGAAGGGGGTTGTAGCCAGGAGCATGATGGTAGTTGTAGTCACAGACAATCCCCACCCACCCACATGGCCCAGCAAGCTCACACTGAACCATGCTCACCTCACAGGGAGTGGGAAGGGACTGACAAGATGTCTGACACTGAGCCTGAGAAATGATGTGGCTGACAATCACACATATGCACTGGCCAAACAAAACCTGGTCGCACACACAGCCATTACAACCATATGTTCAAAACCCTTGTCTGGGGATGCAGTGTCCAGGGTTGCCCCCTCGCCAGGCAGGGGAGGTGTGTCTTGCAGATGACAAATGTGGAGAGCCATATATGGTACATTGCACAAAACACACAGGAACTCACATATACATCATTGACAGGGGACATCTGACAGTGAATGGAATGGACACACCAATATAGCCGACACCATAGCATGGTCTCATTCACACTCGGTGCTGTTGTTAGCTGCATTTCACTCCTATATTATGCTGAAACATAGGCATTCTTCACACAACACACCACTCACTGACAGACACTGTAGACACAAGGTCAAACCTGGACAGCATTGGAGGAGACATGTTACTCACAGCAGCCAAACTGCAACACACACACCACCGGCCCTCACTGTCATGAACATTGAAAATCCAGAGTGCTACCTTGCCCAATCCATGTCACCATGGAGAACATTAACAAGTCAAATCACATATGCACGTACAAAACTCAGCACCAGACTCATTAACGATGGTGACATCATCACTTGTATGAAATGAGATGGGAACTAGGAACACTGGAAAAAAACACTCCCTCCCAAGAGATCATAGGCATACCGGACTGTGACCATGTCGTACCAATACACCAATGTGGCACACAAAGACTAGCAAACTCTGCTACCACACTTGCCCAATAGTACAACATATCCCCAGTGGAATAGCATGAATGTCCTTGTTAAATCTCAGATGTGTCAGCAACGTGATGGCCCTTGAGTAGTAATGGTCATGTACAGACAAATCTATCCATGAGCTGGGCATGCACACACTTCGACATGCACATTGAAATGTTTCTTTTTGGCTGGCCAATGTGCAACAACAATATAAATCTCTGTCCGTGACAAGCCGGAACGAAGCAGTGTCATGTTTGTGAACCATTGATGCCTGTAGAAACATAACTTACATTGTGTGTCTCTTCCAAACACAGGTGATGCTGGGGACACAGCACCAAATGAAGAGGATTCCCAGTCCCAGACTCTGGTGAACACTGAGCTCTCTGGTTTGACTCTGTCTCTGTCCTCTTCGGATGATGACGAACAACCTGGCACCTCCGGTGTGAGTCATTATGCAGCACCAGCAGCATCAACATCTGCACCCACTGTACCCACGCCTCCAGCATCTGGAAACTGGCAGGGCACCCCCGCCAACACGGACAGACCAAGGCCACAGAACACAAATAGCACAGGGACACAGGAACACCACCAGCAACACCACCCAAGGGGTCCCAGTGTCACCTGTGCATGCCGCCACTGGTCCTGCCAATGTGGATAGGGGTGCTGGGAGGGGTGGGATGCAGAGGGTGCGCCTTGCAGAGGGGTCTGGACTGCATGATGACCCCCAACTGGTACGCATCATAGATGCGTATCAGGATAGCACTGGAGGATTTGGCCAGGTAGTGGGGATCCTCAAGGACATACAACAGGCTGCCCACCATGCCCGCATGTAGGCAAAGTGGGATGTCCTTACTGCGGTGCATCGGGACATACTCCAATGCCTCCGCCAGATCAGCACAAACATGTCCACACCTCCCTGTGTGGCCACAACATCTGTTGCCACACCATCTGCCAGTGCCACAGGGAGGGAGGAGGACTCTTGCGGAGAGTCCCCTGCACCGCAAAGGCCTGTACCTGAGGATCCCCCCCCCAAGAAGAAGAGGGGTCGTCCAAAGAAGGACATGTGAGAGGCAGATGTCCCTGCACTTCCCCCAGGGCCTCTAACCTGTTCTAGACAATGTTCTTTGTGCGCAACCCGTTCACCTTGTCCAATCGCACACAACTCGCCCACATGACATGGAGGGTTCATGTTGGTCCAATGTAGCAGATGACTGTGGACTTTACTCTGGACATTTAATCTACCAACACTTCCAACTTCAATGTGAATTTTGGATTCAAAACCCAATGTACAGCACCCACCATCCTGTGCACTTGCCTCACATATGTTCGAAAATAAACTCACCAGTACACCATACTTGCCTCTGTTGTGATTCCAACTTGTCATAAGTCATGGAGATGTTGATCTGCTATACAACACAGTGCATGCGAAATACTACAACAATGTGACCACCGTTAGGTGAGTCATGGTGATGTGACACATGTGAGGGAGACACACCACTATGGTAACACAGCACATACTCACCATGGCCATGGTACTCATCCCACACAATGATGTTGACCTGAAACACATTGGTATGCACAGACAACACCTATCCACAGTCAGTGGTAACAAGTCCACAGGTGAGGCAAGCAAATGTCACTCGGATGTGGGAAGACAGACAACGCACCTAACAAAGCATAGCACAGGTCCATTACACATCAGCAACATGTTTATTCTAAAATAGTTGCAAAGCAATTGTACGTTACGGTGGACACACGGTCACAGAGTGTCTGAGAATTGAAGTCCAGGGGTGTGTGGCACATCACTTGATGGCAAGTAACTACTCCCACAATGGAGTTGGATTCTGGGTGTTTGGGGTCAGGTTTGACCAACAGGCAAAGTACCCTGGGAAGGACAGACACAAGACACAGTCAAAAGCACAGCAGAACAGGAGAGAAATGCAATACACATGCACAAAACATGTCACAAGAAACCTACACAGAAACAAGTTAGCAGTACTACCCTATTGTGGAGTACAGACCACCTGAATGGACACATCACTGCACGCATCCAGTCAAGTGGCACACAGACACACTCAGAAAGCAACTGAGCAGCCACAACACATTTCAGACTAACTCCATACATTGACATAACAACCCTGTAAACCCACATTCAGGTGAAGAAGTTGTTGAGCTGTGTGCGGATGTCACCCTCATCTTCATCGTCACTGGCATTGTGGCCCAGGCCAGGATCCTTCACAGGTGGCGGAGGTTGGTCATCGTCATCCTGGATGAGAGGCACCTTCTTCCGCACTGCCATGTTCTGTAGCATGCAGCATACAAGGATAATTTTGCACACCTTTGCAGGGTCATATGGGAGGGCCCCTCCGGTCTTGTCTTGTCCAGGCAGCGAAAGCAGCTTTTCAGGAGGCCAAATGTCCGCTCAATCACCCTCCTGTTCCGACCATGTGCCTCACTGTAGCGCATCTCGGCTGGTGTCACAGGGTTCCTGAGGGGTGTCAGCAACCACGGCATGTTGGGGTATCCGGAGTCACCTACACCTAAAAAATTGAACAATTAGCTGAGTTTTGTAGTAGTGCGGAATACAACATTGCCAAACACACACAATGGTAAACAGTCAGTACACACCGACAAGCCAGGCACGCTGGTCTGGCATATGTGATATCAGCGTTGCAATGCGACTACTCCTCATTATGTAGGAAGTTGAGCTGGGCTAGGGAACTTGATGTACAGGTCAAGGAAATGCAACATCCCCTCCAAGACATCACGTAGCACACAACTAAACAGTTTGCGACATACCACCTGCAGTAGCCACAGTGTACTGGAAGGTACCAGTAGCAAATAAGTGCAGGGCTACCAGGTAGCAGATGTGGCACCAACTGCTCCGCCAACTCCTCAATCAGTGGCCTGGTGAAATGGTACAGTCAGATGCAGTCGCGTTCCTGCATGGTTTCAAGATCTGGGAACGGTCGATGGACAGCTGGTGCCCTGCAGAACAGATACACAAAGGAAGATTGTCGGTTCATCCGCCCATGTGGCCATGACCAGGCTAAATATCACATGATACATCATGACATTACACAATGTACTGAGGTGTGTGCTGTTGGGCATGGACACATATGTCTCCTACATGACCATCACCTCACATCTCAATTCCACATGTCCACATAAGTCACATGTAGTGCAATGGCCAATCATTGGGCGGTGTCACCCTACCTATGTACTGCTGTGAAGTTACAAACACACACCACAGTAACAAGTGAGGCCTGATGTCTCCCAGGCATCACAGATCTTTGCCATGCAGATACCCAGGGTCCCTGTATTGCCACATCGACACTGGCATGACATGGCGTATCACGTACACGCCACAAGGCAAGCGCGAGTCCCACAGGTAGTGGCCACTGTTGTCTCTGCAGGCCCTACATGTACGTCTCTTAGACACAAACACACCATCAAGGTTGCTGCACCTACCACATGGATGTGGAGACTGTCTCCCATTGGGCACATTTGATCATCCACATCTGAGACACAACATGCACACAGACTGTGGGTGCACATCAGAATTGTGGCTACAGGTCTCACTGTGATGTACATGCCATCACCCCCAGGACTCAGGGTGTATGTGACATGTCCTAAACATATCCAACCTGCAACTGTGTCCATGACTCATGCCCATATCTGTACAGTTGCACATCACAGTGGTAATGTGCACAACACACAAAGGATTCTGCCCCCATGACCACGTGCACAGCCTGGGAGTAGCTGAACAAAAGTGCCACACAACAAACAAAATGTTGCCGCCCAACACACAGGGAATGCAGCCTTACATACCATGGGACACTGTGTGGCCAATGCTGTAGTGTGGTAGGTGTGCACATGGGTCCCTGGCAAGTAATTGTGTGTTGAGGCCGTCAAATAGTCACACCAATGAGGTCCCTGACCGAGTCGTGCATATGCTTTGCCATTGACTGCAATGAGGTCCGACGCGGGTGACAATGCGTACACATTGCACATTTCTTCACCGAGCCGTGCGTACGCTTTGCCATTGACTGCAATGAGGTCCGACGCATGTGACAATGCGTACGCATTGCACGGTTCATGACCGAGCCGTACGTACGCTTTGCCATTGACTGCAATGAGGTCCGACGCGGGTGACACTGCATACGCATTGCACTGTTCATGACTGAGCCGTGCGTACGCTTTGCCATTGACTGCAATGAGGTCCGACGCGGGTGACTATCATGCATGCGCGTCAGGCAGGCATGTTCAGAGACAGGCGTACGCCTTGGCCATTGGATCGTTTGGAGACGGGAGCATGTGTATTTTTAAACTACGCATTGTACAGTCAGTTGACTGAGCCATGCACACCTATTGGCTCTGGATTGTCATGGAGACGGATGCAGATTCAAAACTTGTACGAGTTGTGTGCTAGAAATTCAGTCCGATACCTACAACAATGGTTCAATTCCTAGGGTTTTATGAAGGTGAAGATTTGAACAATGCGGAAGACGTGTACAAGTCGTACATTTCCATGGATTGGCCAGATTCATAGAATGCAACCGTGTTGGACCGATCACTGGGGACACATGGCACAGAGTCTGCCTATGCAGCACAGATATAAGGCTGGCTGGACCCCAGGGACCTCACTTGCCTGCACTACATGCTACTGGACCACATCCCTGCTACCACTGCTGCTGTCCCTGCATCTTCTGGCTACTGCTATGGCACACACTCTGGAGAGGGCCCCAGCCTTCACTGAGGAGGAGAACCAGACCCTGCTGGACGGGCTCCTTCCACAGTACAGCAAGCTGTATGGGAAACCAGGGGAGCAGGTGAGTGTGCAGTCCACTGTCTTCCTAATTGTGCATGTTGTCTGACTAGCAGTACTAGCAGTGTGCACACCAGTGGCAAGCCTACTCACTGAGTACTTTCATCCCCAAAATTGTGTAGGTACATGTAATGAACAGGTGTTCTGCAGCTAAAGTGCATTTGTGCAAGCTTAAACTTCCCAGGCATTGTTAAAATGTCAGACATGCAGGTCATTTGTCCTTTTCCATGGGTGCACTACCTGTGTCACTCATTTCCCTTTGTGATGATGACATGTATCTTCAAATGTGTGCAGCACAAATATGGGGCATGTGTGTTAATGTACTTTCAACTTTGTCATCCTCACAGGTTGATGCCCACCAAAAGCAGGAGATATGGCTGACCATCGCCCGGGCAGTTCGTTCGGTTGTGTCTACAAGCGCCGGATCCACAACTGCCAGAAGAGGTGGCAGGACCTTTGGGGCTGGACACAGAGGATCGCAAGGGTCCAGCTGAAGCTGTTACCTCCTCGCAGGAGGGGTGGACACCGGACCCTGACCCCCCACATGCTCCGGATACTGGCGGTGGTCTTCCCGGACCTGGATAGGCAGCGAAAGGCCAGACAGCAGCAAAGAGGGGGTAAGTCCATGCCTAATCTGTGTACTATATCTGACATGCTAATTGCAGTCTTTTGGCCTGGTCATACTTCCACATTATGTAGGTCTTGTAGTCCAATACTCAGGTCACTCAATTGTGTGATGCACCCTCCTCATCTGATCCACAGGTGTGGCCCCTACAGTCTGTTGCTTGTGTCACTTGGGCACTGTGTCCCTGCAGTCAGCTATGCTTCAGCTTCCGGACAGCATCTGTTCCTGTGACTCTGTTGAGTGTTTCATGGATGGGTCAATTGTTTACCCAATAGCTAAGATCTGATATGTGATCTGTGGGTGCCCTTGATATGTGTTCCAATTGCTGATCTGAGTCACCACATGTGGCTGGGGTATTTCAAACAAACCCATGCAGCAGGGAACTCCAATATGTGGGCCTCAGGAGTACGTATATAAAGTATGTCACACTTGCATAGCCACCTGACAACTGTCCCGGGCCACACACTGTTTCATGTAGACCTGGGCAGTCATGCCTACTCAAGGGCATTTAGAAACACCCCCTAATCCCACTCCTGTGTATCAACTTACAGGTTGTGCTTCGTGACATGTGCCTTTCAGGTGTCTGCCTCTGTGTCATTGTGGTGTGGCTTCCTTTTCTGGACAACTGGGGTGTTCATGAGTTTGAGGGTCAGCAGGACATCTGAGATGTGACTATTAGAGACAAGACCTGTGGGACATGTAGGGGTGTGATCATTTGACAGCGCACAATGGTGTATGCAACTGTGCACTTCAGGCAGTTGGGTTACATGCACAGTAGACTGTGATGTGCTGATGTACAGGGAGTTGTGTTCACAGAGACTCATATGTCTGATTTGTATGATGAGGGGTCTTCTGGATCCGGGATATGTTGTTTGCAGGGGATGGGCAAGTGCACTTGTCAGCTGCAGAGTTTGCTTTACCGCTGAGCTACGATTGTGACACAGTGCATTGTCTGGATGCTCTGCCCCTGTGACAGGAGACAGTGTTGACTGACTTTCCAGGCATGCCAGTGCCAAGGAATTTAACTTGCTATGAGTGATCCTGCATTGTGTTCAAGTGTGCTCCATGCATCCCATTGTGGCATTGACTATCAGGACATAAGAACATGATAGTGTGTGTTGCTGGCATGCATCACAAGCATGTGAAATGACTCTCTGGCCATCCCTTCATCTGAGCACCTGTACAGTGGCAAGAGATGTGCTGTGTGTTTAGTGACATACTCCTACATGTTCACTTGCATGTCCAACAAATGTGTGGGTGGTGCATGTCGGCACATTGGGGTATTAGCATCCAACATGCAATTGACATATGGGTGCAAGTCCAGGAGGGATATGTGTGCCATGGTTGATGGTGAGACTGACATTTGGCTTATTCTAAACAGTGTGGGCACTTTGAGCAGTGTTCAGCTGATGATGCCAGGGCTTGCCCAGTGATGTGATGTACTCACTGTGGTGTGTGCAGTCAGTGCAGGTGACTGATGTTGTTCCCTTTGTTCCTATTTCTATCCAGATACATCCACGGCCACAGGAGGGGACAGCTCCACGGACCAGGAGGAGCCACAGAGCCTGACTGGGACAGAAGGAGAGGAGTCGGGGGGACCCAGTGGCTCAGAGGGCGAGTGGAGCCACACCGAGGAGTCCTCAGCGCCATCCACCCCAGCTGAGGGCCACAGCAGCTCGGAGGATGACTCCCTTGTGGAGGTAGGTGTCAGCAGCCACTAAACACAAGCTAGTGAGGCTGTCCCCGCCACCGCCTCCCCCACCACCACCATCACCACCCTCCCTTCGGCTCCCATCCCAGAGGTCCATGGAGGCTCCCGAGTTCGGGAGCATGTCTCCTTTGTGCCAGGCACCGCACCCCCTGCCCCTTTGTCCCCTGCTGCCCTGAGTGAGGAGTCTGTGGACTTACTTAGACAGATCCATGTAGGGCAGACATCAATGCTGAGTGTCCTCCATGCACACACCAGTCTGTTGACGAAACTCGTGTTGCTCATGGAGGGCATTTCATCGGGCATGTCTGCCCTACAGAGGACCAATAAGTCCGTGGCCTCCTCCCTGATGGCAGCAGTGTCCCTCCTCCAACAGTCCCGCACCCCTCATACTCCTGCACCCCCCACAATTCCTAGCACCCTACCTGTCCCAAGCACACAAACACCTGCACATTCTCACAAAGCCACAGACACGGGCAGCAAACAAACACCCAAAACAAGGTCTAGACGTGCACACAAGCAAGCACAGGGGACTGATACCACACTCGCAGGGGATGTTTTGCTGACACACACACAGTCATCCACAACCACTCCGCAGTCCTCTGATACCTCTCCCTCCCAGCACCCTTCCCCTGCCTCACCTGCAACCCCATCTCCACAGAAGCTATTCCTCTGTGACCATGGCCTCTTCCCCACTGACCAGCAGATCCAGATTACAAGGGGAAGAGGAAGTCCCCACATACAGAGGGGAGTGCCCCTCACACCCAGACACCCTCCCCCAGGCGCAGTCAGACTGAGGCCCCCACCCGCAAGTCCCCCCGGAGCCGGAAGAGCAAGACCCACCCATGCCCCGCAGCTCCACGGCGAAGTCTCTGTCCCCCATCCCCCAGGCCACCACTCTAGAGGTTCCCCCGCCACACCCTGCCCCGGGTTCCCCCACCCACAGATACACCATTCCCAAAATGCTGCGGCCCTTCCCCCTACCACATGCTCTTCCACCCCCGGTCAGACGGTTAGTGCCACTGATGTGTGGACCGTGTCCCCCCCCTCTGTCCTGCCGACCTCACCTGAACCCCATTCCGCTCTCATGGAGTTAGACACTGCAGTGGAATCCACGACCAACCCGTCTGACTTGGGCACTACAGTGGGGACCCAATCCACTCCATTTGACCTGCCCACTGAAGTTGTGCCGGCACCCACCCCACCTGACTTGTGCCCCACAGTTGTGACTGCACCCACCACTTCAGTCAGCTCCACTGCAGTTGCCAGTGATTCTCCTACATCCACCACCCCTTTACTGCCTCCTTCTGCTGCGCCCTGATCCTGTCCCTGCGGTGCCTGGCCTGGCCCCATGTATGCCCCTCCGAGGGGATGTCCCCTGTCCTTAGCAGTGCAGGCAAGCAACGTGTGACAGTTGTCACTCAAGTTCACTTCTTGTCATTTGATAATGGATTGGCCATTGGCCTTTGTTTTGAACAGACGTTTAATTTTTCATCTGCTGAATAAAGCATTTTTCTTTATCCTTGTGAATTTGATTTAGCTGTACATTATGTTGATGATGTTCACCATGACCTTGCAGTTGTAATGCTGGATTTCCAATGTTGAATACTGAGGTGTTGATGTGAGGTACTCCATGTGGTCCATGATATAAGTATCCTATTCTAGTCGGTATCCATGTCATCTTTGCAGCTAACTGGATGTGTCATGATCAACAATTTGTGAACATCTCTGTGAACATTTCATTTGCATGGTCACATCTGTGGCTTGCACACATGCACATATGATGTGCTTCCCATTGTCCAATTTGTTTATTTCCCTGACTTTGGGCTCATCCCCACTGGACCTACAGGTGTGGGCATCATTGGTGTAGGAGCAACTGGGTCCTCTGTGCAACTTCCTGGACATATATGTTTAGTATGTGCAGATGACTTAAGGGACACTCACGTACACAGGCTGTTGTGAGCAGAGGCTTCATTGTGTGGTAACTGATGGCTGACTGACCAAGTGTTCTGCTGACATGACTGAGACCTGCTGGGACTATGTTAGGCACAGCTGAGCTTCCACAGCAGTTGAGTCCCCTCAAGTAAGTGTATTGTTCCGTGACATTGCCTGGGCCCATGGTGTGTGTTGTGTGAGCATGTGTGTGTGTGTGTCCACATCCCTTTTCATACACAGGCAGTGTTCCCTTGATATGTTCTTGTTGTTTATGCTTGCTGAGTGGTACTGTGTTCATCCCACAACTTTGCAATGGGCTGCCAGATGTGTGGGTGCATGGCACGCTACTGTTAATTGGTGTTTCATCATTGGAATTTGTCACTTTCTGAGTGGTGGTGATGTTGTCAGATGCAGATGGGACACAGTCAGGGGTCCCCAAGGCACTTGTTTGTTCGCAAAATCATGTAGTTGTCCCTAGGTGGTACATTTCAGTGTTTGAGACATGTGTATGTGTGTGTGACTGCTTCCACTTGTCCAGTTCAGGGCTGCAATGTTTGCAGGTGTCAGCATGTGTGCCTCTGTGGTTCTCCTTGGCTTCTGCATTGTCCTGGGACTGGGGCAGGTATTTCGCAGGTCACGTGAGCTTTGATGTCATGGCCATGTACTCCATACTTTGCAGTATGTCTGTCATTCACCAGGGTTGTACACTGTCCTTGTGTGACGATTCTGTCCACCTTAGTTCCTACCAAAATTACTGTGTTTGTCATGGGTGCTTATGCAATGTCACCTGTCCATGTGGGCTTCGCAAATGCACATTGGTGCAGTTCAGGGTGTGTGGTGTTGAGGTGGACTGATGTAAATGTTTGCATGGATGTGCCCCTAGCTCCCGCTTGTCCATGGATGACGGGCCATGCTGAGTGATATGTGTTTGAGTAGGTGTGATGTACGTTTGTGGCACAGGACACATGTCTGGGTTTCTCAGTTTGTACGACATCTACCTTTGTCAGCACAGTGGAGGTGTCATGCATGCTTGTGTCACCCCAATGTCTGGTCCCTGGGGGTAGTGCTGTTGTGTGTCAGTCTCTTGCTGTGTTAGTTGCTCTTCATTCTAGCTTGTGTCACATGTGTCTGTGTCTGTTGTGCTTCCTCTCATCTCACAATGCCTGATTGCCCACCAAGGGGGGCCCATTGATGGGTTACTTTTGTATGGCACTGTGTCCACAGCTGTCTCACTGTGGTTCAGCTACCTCATGTGTTGTGTAGTTGCCTGGGGATACTGAGACACACACACACATTGTGTCAGATGTGCAGTGTGAAGTTGCCTGTTTGTGTTAGCGCATCTGCACCAGTGCATTGGTATTGCTGTTGTGGGCCATTGTCTGGATGTTGTTTTTGTGATTTAAAAACAACAAAGTCAGTGTGATATAAACAAGGCAACTTTACATCAAAAGAGCATAGGTCTACAGGCTCAAAACAAACATGTATGTTGTTAAGAGGAACAAGGACCTACAAAGATAATACAGGTTATTTATAAAGCCCTCACTCGCCAACCTGGTTGGTGACATGCTTCATCATCGGGCTCCACTGGGTATGGCCGAATGCCATCCCAGTGTGCTGCAACGCCAGGTTACTGCGGAGCGGGGTTCATGTGAGGTGACAGTGAATTTAAAAATTTCCAATTAAGTCAAAAAAGTAAATTTATTGATTTTGCTAATTGGAAATATTAAAAAAGGAGTGAAGGTCAAAAAAATAAAAGACCGGTTTCACTCAATGGCGGTCAACATGTTTCTGCCTAAATGAATGTTCAACAGGCTTTCGTCAGGACCAGAGTGGGAGTGCAGAGTCCCGGTGGTGTGAGCGCGCTAAGGTTCACCCTACCGTGGACTACTGTGTGAAAAATATATACAGTGAAAAATCCGCCAAGTGTTATCGTGGTGGAGAGAAACGAGTTTATTCTGGAATTAGGAAGACACACAAACAAAAGACAAAACATGAAAGAATTGTAAATGTTGATGGTCAACTCGTAATCAAACGCTGTAGAATCAAGCGGAAAACTTGGTGCTCAAATGAAGAAGTGCCATTAACGTATACCTCAGGTGCAAGAATTGTGAAAACAGTGCCCCTAAAGTATTCGGATACCGGTGTCAGGTAAGTAAATTAAGACTTAGCCTGAATAGCGTGTCTAATAATGTATATCGGAACACACGTGGAAGTTATACTCTGTGTGAGATTCTAGAATCACATATGGGCTGGGGCACGACAAAACGTGCCCCTGTGTAAGTCATAAACATAGACTTATACTGCAAGGAGAATGGAGAACCAATCTTACTAAGAGGCATATCCATTTGAAGCCTCAGGGATCCCGGGAGGGGGGTGGGAGCTATATGGCACACCCTGCAGGAGGAAAAGGAGAAAATTGCACCCTCGAGCAAAACAACTCTTGGACCGCTTACCGTAAGAAACGGGAGGGAGAAAGGAAGTTACTCACGCCCTCGCTGCTCGGCACCCGTTAAGAACCTAGAGCGCCTCTTGCAACCGGGTCCAGGATGTGAGGGTCCGTGGCGAGGGGCTCGTATAAGTAATGGTGAGAGTGTCCCATGATACGAGAAAGCAGCGAAAAAGAAAGAGTCACAGGGATTGGACAGACTCTGCCACCGCTGTGGTGTGATTGGTTGGAATGGCGGCTGAAGAGCCAATAGTATCTTTGAATGAGGAAACGGCAAGATCGTCCAAAATAATGTGCGGGTTTTTTTTTAAAGAACTTTATTAAGCGTGGGATTCATACTCAAGGGTCGCAGGTATAGCCAAGAAAGGGAAACCAACACAGGGAACATAGTTAGGATAGGCAAAAGGCCCTCACCAAAAGCGAGTACGCTGTTTATTGGTGTGTGAATCACAGGGGCCAGAAGAGAAATAAAGAGAACGAGAACTTCAGCCACTCGTGAATGTGGGGTCTGATGAAAAAAACATACTGGGGACCTCCACAGGTGGGATTCGGCACGTATAGCACATCAGACACGCAGGTGTAGAAATTGTACTGCCTGTCCTGGCTGATGGAGAGTCAGGAAGAATCATAAGTACTGAATACTCTGTAAAGCTGATAGGCTAACACAAGGGACTTATAATATGGTGGTCCAAGGTATATTATCATTCAGGCCACGAAGGTTAGTTCCCAAGCGGTAAACCCATCTCTGTTCCTTTTCAAAAAGGATTTTTTTTTTTTTTGGAAAACCTTTATTTCAAAAATCAGGACACAGCTATTCAGCCGACAGCCCGAAGGTTCGGCAGCATGGAAAGTCAGATACAGTGATGTGTCCCCAGTACAGTACAAGGATTAGTGCAAAGGTCCAATTTTAACTAAACACAGAAAAACTCACAACAAACCCCAGCAAGGCAAGAACATTGAAAACCCATGGTGAAAGCCCCCAGGGGAGGCCGGACCCCACTCTTCTACTAATTACAAGACAATGCACGGAGGAAGAGGGGGGACAGCAGAGGCCCAAAACGGTACCTAAAACCGAACTATGCTGGAAAGAGGGTCAGGGGGAAAGCTGTTCCTCGGGCGGGTCCAGATCAGGGGCAAGACATATTCCCCCCCTGTATTGGTTCCACCGCCCCCAGATGGCGTGCCATTTCCGGGGGCGACCTCTGGAGCAATAGACCGTCTTCTCCCTAAACATGCTCCAGTCCATGTTCTCTTTCCACGCGGTCAGTGTAGGGGGCCCCGAGGAGCCCCACAGACGCGCAATGTCCCTTTTAGCGATCATGTTACCCAGGGTCACCCATTGGGTCTGCGCCTCATCAAGGTCAGTGGGCCCCCAGACATTCAGGAGGCTCACCGCGCCTCCGGCTGCACAGCAAGGCCCGTCACCTCCCCCATAACTGCATGGACTCTCCTCCAGAACTCCACAATGACACCACATTCCCAAATGATGTGAAGGAAAGTACCCACCAAACCACATCCCCTCCTGCACAGGCCGTCCTCCGAGAATCCCATGTGGACCAGCCGCGGCCCCGTCACATAGACCCGGTGCAGTATTTTAAGCTGCACCAGCCTCAGACGCGACGGGATCGCAACCTCCTTAGGGGAAGAAACCGCTGACTGCCAGTCCTCATTATCCAACTCAAGGCCATCCCTAGTCCACTGTTCTCTCAGCCCCGAAAGCATGTCTGCCCGGACGTTAATCAATTTCTTGTATATAAGCGAGATCGTGCTCTCGGGCATGTGACCATCAAGGACCCGGTCCTCAAGGGGAGAGGACTCTGGCACCTTCTCACCCTCCACGAGGACTGATCGGAGGGCGTGGCGCAGCTGGATATACCTGAAACACTCGGAGGGCCCCAGCTCATACTCAGTCTGCAACTCCTCAAAGGACTTCATCCTCCCCTTATGCAGCACATCTCCCACTTTAGATATACCTATCAGGTCCCACTTGTCAAATCCCTTCGTGTGCCAGAGCCTCCCCAACCTCTCCGATTCAAACAATGGGGTAGCGAGGGTGAGCCTGTCCTTCCAGCCCAACGAGTCAGTCGCCATCTTCCACACACGCACCGCCACACCCGTGGGCCCCGTGAGGGACGAGTCCAGGGACCGCGAATACAACGCCCTGTAGTAGTTGCCACCACGTAGCAACCACCTGTCCATGGCATAACCAGGGCTGAGGGCGGGGCCATAAAACCCATGTAGTACCGTCGGATGTCTGGGAGCGCAATGCCCCCATCATACCATGGGAGCGTCAATTTTGCAATGGCTATTCGCGGCCGCCCATCCCACAGCAACGTCCGTTGGAGGCCTTCGACCTCCCGAAAGTATTTGGCCGGTACACAGTCCAAGGTGTTCTGGAGGGCGTAGAGGAAGCGGGGAAGAGACATCATTTTGAACAGGGCCGCACGCCCAACGAGGGAGAGCGGCAGCCTCCGCCAACCTTCAACATCGCGCCTCAAGCGTGCCAGGGGGGGGAGCAGATTCTTCTCATAGCGCACAGCAGGGTCCATGGATATAAAGATCCCCAAGTACACGAAACCCTGCTGGGCGACCTGTATCACACACGTTCTAGGGATCGGTGGGACCTCGCCACTAAGAACGTACAAGTATGATTTGCCCCAATTAATTACGAGCCCCGAGTTCCTTCCGAATGATGCAAGTACGTCACAGACCACAATAAGCGACTTCTTAGGTGAGGCAAGATACAACAGGATATTATCGGCGTAGAGCGAGATACGGTCCTCGTGATCAGGCGACCACCGGAGACCCCGTATTTCCGGGTGCCAACGTATCCATGCAGCCAACGGTTCAAGGGCGAGGGCGAACAACAAAGGCGACAGGGGGCAACCCTGCCGAGTACCCCTACCAAGCTGAAACGGAGTAGATGCCCGACCATTCACCACCACATTCGCTAGCGGCCCCTCGTACAGCAACCTAACCCAACTCACAAAACCGCGTCCAAAACCAAACTTGGCCAGCACGGCCCATAGGTATGCCCATTCCACCGTGTCGAAGGCCATCGTGGCGTCAAGAGACGCCACAATCGCCGGTTCCTGCAGCGTGTCCGCCCTGGCGAGGACGCCATGAAGACGCCTAAGGTTTAGTGCCGTGTTTCGGTGCGGGATGAAGCCGGATTGATCCGGGTGGACCAAGTCGCCAAGTACTGTAATCAAATGGGTCGCCAGGAGTTTAGCCAGAATTTTCGGCTCAGCGTTGAGGAGCGAGATGGGCCGATAGGAGGCGCACCTATCCCGAGGCTTACCCTCTTTATGTATGACCACGATCGACGCCAGCCGCTGATCCAACGGAAGGATCCCGTCCCCCGCGCCTCCAAAAACATGGCGCGCAGGTGGGGGGCGACCCTATCCGGGAACAGCTTATACAGATCTATCGGCAGTCCGTTCGGTCCAGAGGCCTTACCCGAGTGTAACGCGGGGATAGCCCCCGCCACCTCGTCGACCGTTATATCACCATCCAAATCGTCCCTATCTATGTCCGAGAGGCAGGGCAACTCGATATCACGGAGGAGATCAGCCGAGTCCTCGGGCGGCCTGTCCGACACAGAGGAATAAACCCCACGAAAGTACTCCGCGAAACACTTCACAATCCCCTCAGGTTCCACTATCGCCTCCCCTTTCTCACCCATCAACTCCGGCACCACTCTATTGACCAGTTCTTTCCTGTCCAACCACGCCAGGAGTTTCCCTGCCTTATCACCAACGTCATACAGGCGGCCCTGTTGTTCCCTACTGAGGGTCTTCGCGGCGTCCGTCACCAGGTCCCTATACTCCGTCTGCTTCAGGCAAAGCTCATGCAGCGAGGACTCTGTAACCCCCTCCTCCATAGCCCCTTCAAGGGCCGCGATCTCCTCCTCTACCTGCCGTACCTCGCCATCCCTCCGACTCTTGGCAGCCACCACCAGGGAGAGGGCTTCCCCCCGAAGCACGGTCTTAAAAGCTTCCCACAGCGACACCGCCGAGTCCACGGTACCCAGATTTTCTTTGAAGTAACTATCTACCTTCTTTACCAGGGCGCTACGCATCTTGGGGTCTCGGAAGTACCATGGGTTAATGGGGGCCACCCTCCCTCCTCCCTCCCGACCGAGATCCAGCCGGATCCACACTGGTGAGTGGTCAGAGATACCGCGTGCCATGTGCCTCGCCTCGGACACCAACGAGGCGTGTGCGGCCAGAGTGAGCAGGTAGTCAATCCTAGAGAGGCTACCATGCGCACCGGAGTGAAATGTGTATTGACTCTGTGTGGGGTGCCGGAGCCTCCAGCAGTCTATAAGACCAAGCGTGTCCAGGAAATCTGGAAGCCATTTCTGAGCCCCCCCTGTATCCCTGGGCGGGTATCTATCCAACAGTCCGGAGCCTACAGCGTTGAAATCCCCTCCCACTACCAGCATACCCCCCGGGAGAGTCAGCAAAGCCCTGCCCAGATCAGCAAATGTGGAGGCCTGCAGGGCAGGCGGGACATAGACCGAAACCAAAACCAAAATTCGTCCTTCCCACCGCCCCGCTACCGCCACAAACCTCCCCCTATCGTCAACAATGGTGGAGTCCACCTCAAAAGGCAACGATGCTCTGACCAGGATACCCACACCCCTGGACCCAGAAGAGAATCCCGAGTGTGCAACAAATTTATACCCCTTCCTATTCAAGGCATAGCACGTATTGCCTATGAGATGCGTCTCCTGCAGCAGGGCAACATCAGGCATTGAGCGTTTCAAAAATTGCAAAACAATCCCCCTCTTGATGCGATCCCCCAAACCATTAACATTCCAGCTTATAACAGTTAAGCCTCTACCCCCATCCTCAAACGGAAAGAGGCCCACCCCACACCCGAGGAGCCACCATGGAACAGCCCTGAGGATAATCATCATGCCTTGCAGAAATAAACCACCCAACAACAAACTCCAAATCCCCGCAACTCCCCCCACCCTGCACCCCTGCTGCAGCTTACAAAGCCCCCCCAACTTGCAGTGTGCCTGTCGCCCCACAAAACCAAAAAATCTACAAAAAGTACCCTAAGGGAGGAAAAGAGCACCCCTCGTCCTCCCGCAGCCCTCCACAGTTACTACACTCATTTCAAGTTCCCAAGTGTAGCCAAAACAAGTCAGGTCGGCACGAAGATATCAGCCCTGTCCATCCCGGCCACTGTCTCCATGCTCGGCCGTGTCGTCACCCGTCCTTCGCCGGGGCAAAGCGTCCAGCCATTCGTCGGCCATAACAGGAGAGTCAAAGAAGAATGTCCGATCTTCGTGCACCACCCGTAGTTTGGCAGGGAAAAGCATGGCATACTTCAGATCCAGTTCCCGAAGCCTCCGCTTCACCCCCAGGAAGCTCTGTCTCTGTCTCTGCACCTGCTGGGTGAAGTCCGGATAAAAATTAACCGACGCATTCTGGAAGGGAACTGGGCCCGTCACCCTCGATGCTTGCAGGATAGCGTCCCGATCTCGGAAATGGAAGAGCCGGGCGACAATCGGCCTTGGCGGGGCACCCGCCTTGGGCCGCCCACCCGGCACCCTATGGGCCCTTTCCACAGCAAAGAACTTTCCAAGGCCCCTCGGCTTTAGATGATTAAGGACCAAATCCTCAACGAGCAGGTCCACCGAAGCCTCATCCGAGGACTCCGGGACCCCGATGACGCGCACGTTGTTGCGCCTGGCCCGGCTCTCGAAATCCTCCAGCCGGCGGGCGACGAGGTCACTCTCGGTCCTTAGCTTACGGACCTCGGTCTGCAGCTCCGCAACATCGTCAGTGAGGCCCGTGGTCTTAAGGTCCAGGCTCTTAACGCGCTCGTTCGTCTTGACCAGGTCCGAGCGGATCAGGTTGACATCCACCAGGATGGCATCCACCTTATGCGCCAGGGCCTCGAACTGTCTCCCCATCGAGGTCTGCATCCCGTCGAGCGCGCCCATGACATCCTGAAGGGAGAGCTCCGGCGCCACAGGCGAGTCCTCCTTTTGGGCCTCCGGCGCCTGGCTCGATCCACTCGGTGATGCTTTCTGGAGAGCGTAGCGGTCCATGCTGTTGGCTTGGGTATACGGTCCCCGCCTGGTAGTCTTAGTCTTCAGCCGATCCCCTTCTGCCTTGCCCGACATAATGGGCTCCGGGCAGGCCCGTGCAGTTAAGACTGATCCCTCTCTGAGAGAGGAAGAAGGAGTGTGCAGTTCTGCCTTATGCTGCCAGAGTAGCCCGCCAAGCGTCCTTGGGGTAATAAAGCCACCCAGAGCTCTCCAGTGTCCGGGCAGACAAAGGAAACGAAATCGAAAGTGAAAGAGCGGGGACCTCCGTCCGACCGTTCACGCCTCGCCTGGCCGTTGTTGATCAACTAGGAGCCGGGCTTCCTGCCGACTCTGGCCCCTGGCATCCCCGGGGGACAGGCCGCAATCTTCCGCCAGGTGTAAGTCCAGTTCCCGATGGGCGATCCGACCACGGGTGGCATCAATCGCCTCCCTGCCAACTCAGCAACACGATGCCATGCATACCATCAGGATTAGAGACAGGATAGTCGACGGAGGGCGCGAGGGTCTCGGGAGCTCTCAGCTCACGCGGCCATCTTGGTCAAGCGCTAGGCTCCTCCCCAAAAAGGATTTTTTGAATGTTTTTTTGTGCTGTGATCTCCTCAATGACAGTCCATATTAAGTCATTGGTGGTATGGTTGACAGATAGGAAATGCTCCGGTGTTCGCATATTCGGAGTTTGACTTTCCTGGTGGTCATCCCTACGTATCGTAGACCACACTGACATGTAATTAAGTAGATTACATTGGGCGTTTTACAGTTGGTGTGCCCTCTTTGGGTCCAGATCCTGCCTGGTTCGAGATTAAGGGTGTTTGTATGTGAGGTCAGATGACATATGCTACAATCGGAGCAAGGAAAATGCCCAGTGATCTTTGGTAGGCCCCAAGCTTCTGTGATAGACCTTTGGATTGTGTCTGGTTGTACGGTGGGGCGTGTATGTACCAGGCTGTTGCGCAAGCTCTGAGCTCGTTTAAAAGAGAACAGAGGTTTCTCCCATTTGCGATTATCGATATTAATGATACCCCAGTGTTTTGTGATGGCTTTCTTTAATTTTATTGGATAGGGTACTGTAAGTAGTAACACATGTTAGTGGTGTAGGCGTGGCCTCTTTTACGTAATCCACCAACAGCACTTCCCTGGGTTGGTTTCTGGCACGTTTGTAGCTTCTGGAGAGTAGAGGAAGGGGGTACCCTCTGGCTGTCAGTTTGGAAGTCAAGTCATCAGATTGGTTTTTGAAATCACCCAGAGAGGTGCAATTCCGCCAAAGACGAAGAAATTGCCCATATGGTAAATTCTCCCTCAGTGTGCGAGGGTGGAAGCTCGTAAACTCCAAAAGGTTATTTCTGGAGGTGGGTTTGTAGTACGTCTTAGTGTGAAGTGCTCCTTGTTTTTTTGTGATTAAGACGTCAAGGAATACTACTTCAGAGTAGTCGTAAGTTTGGGTGAATCTCAAGTTGGGATCCAAAGTGTTAACCCAATCGAAAAAAGTATGGAGGGCGTTAATGTTGCCTTGCCAAATTAGCAGCACATTGTCTATATATCTTCTCCATAAGCCTATGGAGGATAAATGTGGGTTAGTTTCAGGGAGGATGAATTTTTGTTCGAAATCGTACACATACAATCCTGCCACACTGGGAGCGAAGGTACTCCCCATGGAAGTACCTGTAGATTGTAGATATAGATGTCCCTGGTATTCGAAAAAGTTCTTTTTCAAGGCCAGAGTGGCACATTGAATGATGAAATCCTTAGTAGTTCTGTATTCCCATGGGTGGGAGTTAAGGGACTCCTGTAGGACCCTGATAGTCTCATCCTGGGAGATGCTCGTGTATAGGCTTTCGATGTCCATCGTGACCAGGATGGTGTCCTCTGAGCATGTAATGTTGGTCAATAGCTTCAAAAGGTCCTTTGTATCTTTGAGATATGTAGACGATTGTTGGACCAGTGGCTTCAGGAAATGATCACAGAACCGTGATAGAGGTTCCAAAAGAGAGCCAATCCCCGAGACTATGGGGCGCCCAGGGGGGGGAAGTCTATTCTTATGAATTTTTGGGAGTGTATAGAAGTACGGGATGATTCCCTGACTTTCGGTTAGAAATCGTGCTTCTGGGCTGGTGATAATGCCTTGTGTCAGGGCTTCTTCAACTATACCCTTGATCTGATTTCTCAGATCATTAGAAGGATCACAGGGGAGTGGCGTATAATTCTTACGATCACTGAGAAGTCTGAGGCACTCCTGATCGTAATCGACAGTATTCAATAATACCACTTCACCCCCTTTGTCTGCTGGTTTTATGGTGAGCTTGGAATCCTGGCGCAGGGAGTTGATGGCTTTAAACTCCTCTGCACTGAGGTTTTTAAAATTGGAGGGGATGTCCAAATTCTCTATCTCTGCGAAAACTGCACGTTCAAAAGTCGTGATCTCCACTGGTATAGTATGTGGGAGAGGGGTGAACGTGGATTTCGGTCGTAGAGATGTGTCAACTTCGTCAGATTCTGCTTGTTCTAGTGTGCATTCTTCAAAAAAAGCCTTTTTGTGATTTACCCTGCTGTCCCTGTGAGTCATATCACATCATTCTGCACATTCATCCTGGTTGATAGGTGCCATTGCTGGCGTGGAATGTGAGTTTGTGACCTGACACCTACAGTCAACACAGGTTGTTTTGATTAGTGTGTCTATTTTCGAGATGTGTTTATGCTTTGTGATGGTCACTTCTGCTTTTGTGTCATTGTACACTATATTCAATGTCAGCCCCCATGGGTGGTGCTCGTCTGTACATGGCCGGGAGTATGTTAGGTTATCAAAGCACTGTTAGCCTCACCGCATCTCTGTGGGTATGGGACACAACCACTACTTTGGCCCAAAAGTGTTTCATGATTTGGGAGCAGGAATCATACATGCTGTTTGGTATTTTCAGCTTTGTCCATGATGACACTTACCTTTTGGTCACTGTGATGAGGGGGGTTTTAGACCCCACCAACACAATGCTCAACATCTGCTGCAGTTTGGAACCCCACACTTAACGTTTGTTCTACACAGTGAGGGGGTGTTATTTTTACATTGCCACAGTGCTAGTGATGCTTGCCTTGTGTAGGCCACACTCATTTTTTGGTCACACATGTGATGGTTGTTACATTGTATGTTCGAAGTTATGATCACAGTTGTGGGCATTTGTCACAGACTACACACTGTTGTCATGATGTTAGGGTGGATGTATTTTGCTGAGTTACATGATGTTGGTGTATGGTGGATGTGTGGCGCATCACACATCCTATAAGTGGGGGTGGCAGTAGTGATGGTCAACATAAGCCCTATCGGTGGGGGTGGCAGTAGTGATGGGCAACAGGTCCCCTATGGGTGGGGGTGGCAGGAGTGCTGGCCAACATAGTCCCTAGGGGTGGGGATGGCAGTAGTGCTGGGCAACAGGTCCCCTATGAGTGGGGGTGGCAGGGGTGATGGGCAACATAAGCACTATGAGTGGGGGTGGCAGTAGTGATGGGCAACAGGTCCCCTATGGGTGGGGGTGGCAGGAGTGCTGGACAACATAGTCCCTAGGGGTGGGGGTGGCAGTAGTGATGGGCAACAGGCCCCCTATGAGTGGGGGTGGCAGGGGTGATGGGCAACATAGGCCCTATGAGTGGGGGTGGCAGTAGTGATGGGCAACAGTTCCCCTATGGGTGGGGTGGCAGGAGTGCTGGGCAACATGTCCCCTATGAGTGGGGGTGGCAGGGCTGATGGGCATTATAAGCCCTATAAGTGGGGGTAGCAGTAGTGATGGGCAACAGGTCCCCTATGAGTGGGGGTGGCAGGAGTGATGGGCAACAGTAGTGATGGGCAACAGGTCCCCTATGGGTGGGGGTGGCAGGAGTGCTGGCCAACAGTCCCTAGGGGTGGAGGTGGCAGTAGTGCTGGGCAACAGGTCCCCTATGAGTGGGGGTGGCAGGAGTGATGGGCAACAGTAGTGATGGACAACCAGTCTCCTATGGGTGGGAGTGGCAGAAGTGCTGGCCAACATAGTCCCTAGGGGTGGGGGTGGCAGTAGTGCTGGGCAACAGGTCCCCTATGAGTGGGGGTGGCGGGGGTAATTGGCAACATAAGCCCTATGAGTGGGGGTGGCAGTAGTGATAGGCAACAGGTCCCCTATGAGTGGGGGAGGCAGGAATGCTGGGCAACAGGTCCCCTATGAGTGGGGGTGGCAGGGGTGATGGGAAACAGGTCCCCTATGAGTGTGGGTGGCAGGGCTGATGGGCAACAGGTCCCCTATGAGTGAGGGTGGCAGGAGTGATGGGCAACAGTAGTGATGGGCAACAGTTCCCCTATGGGTGGGGGTGGCAGGAGTGCTGGCCAACATAGTCCCTAGAGGTGGGAGTGGCAGTAACGCTGGGAAACAGATCCCCTATGAGTGGGGGTGGCAGGGGTGATGGGCAACAGAAGCTCTATGAGTGGGGGTAGCAGTAGTGACGGGCAATAGGTCCCCTATGAGTGGGGGAGGCAGGGGTGATGGGCAACATAAGCCCTATGGGTGGGGGTGGCAGTAGTGATTGTTAACATGAGCCGTATGGGTGGGGGTGGTAGTGGTGCTGGCCATACAACCCGTATAGTGGCCTGTTGTTAGTGGCCAGGATGTGGATCCCCTGCGTGTGTGTGCCATTTTGCGGGTACATGTTGTTTGTTTGTGTGGTAGGTGTCTGACTTACCATCTGGTACAAAAGGGGGTGGTGATGGAACAGTCCAGCCCGAACTGCCAAGCCATGCCTTCCCTGGACCGGAAACAAGCTTCCTAGGACCGGTTTCTGGCATTTCAGCCGTCTTCAGCCAGGGTTGCTTGAATCCAGTGGCAAAGTGTGCAAGGGACTCACGTCTGAGCATACCCTGCCAACTTACGGCGAACAAAGCGGTACAAAAAGGGGTGGTGATGGACGGAGCATCCGAACCAATCAAACACTCACACCCAGTCAACAGATCTGGGTTTGATCCATCACCGTTCCCACTGTGGCCATGTCTGAACTGGGGTGGCAGAGTGGGCTAAAGAACGCCTTATAAATTGAAATCAGTTCTTTCACAGGTCTGCCCCCTAGTTTGGCCGCAAAATTTTTCAGAGCGCCTATTGCCCGGGCAAAAGCTAAATGTCTGGCATTCAGTGCTGCATGCCAGTTGCCCTTCCTATCAGAATTTAATCCGAGGTAGGAAAATCGATCCGTGGTCTCGATCCTCCTACCATCAAGTAAGATTGGACAGGGTGCTTTCTTTGTCCCGGGGCCACATGCCATGGTGTATGTTTTTGTGGTATTGACTTTTAACCCTCTGTCTCTCATGTAATTAGCGAATTTCAGGACGGCCCTCTGTAAGCCAATCCTAGTTCGAGACATGATAGCGGCATCATCAGCGTATAAAAATAGTGGCGCTGATGTTCCCAGAATAGTTGGGTAATCGTACTGTGACTCCCTTAGGTGTTGACCGATGGAATTTATATATAGGGTGAAGAGAAGGGGTGCTAAGATGCACCCCTCTCCTGATGGGAAACTTGTCAGAGCACTCGCCCATATTGCCATAGCGTACCCTGGCACCTGCATCCCTATATAGTGCTTTAATAAATTGGAGAATATTAAAATCTATACCCATTTCAGTTAATGTGGACCATAGTTTCTCGTGGTCCACACAATCAAAAGCGGAACTCAGGTCCACAAAGTTAACAAAGAGGTTTCCCTTTTTGGCCTGAGTATACTTAGATAAAACTAAGGCCAAATTTAGTCCCTGCTCTATTGTACCTTTACCCGATCTGAATCCATACTGTAGGTTTGAGACTACGTCGTTCTCTTCTACCCATAGTTGTATCCTATTTAAAATAGGCTACCTTCATTAGTGCATCGAGTAATGATATTGGCCGGTAACAGGTAGGGTCGTTTCTGTCTCCTCTTTTAAAAATTGGGACGACTATAGCCTCAGACCAGGACGATAAAAACCCAGGTTGGTTTGAGTGGTTTAAAACATTTGTTAACATGGGAGCCCAAAGATCAATCTCAGCTTTGTAGACGTCTATTGGGACTCTGTCTGGGCCGGGTGCTTTACCTGAAGGGCTTTCTTTGATTGCCTTAATGACCTCCTTACAAGTAAAAATAATACCTAGCGGGAATGTATTCGGTGAGTTTGTAATATGTTGGGTGCCCGTCTCATCAGTCATGGGATTGACGGGGTCAGAGGGATTAACTTTGTCATTCAAGTGTTTAAAATGGTTGACCCAGATTTCTCCGTTGATGGCTATGTCTATAATGTCTGTCTGTTTATTCTGTAAATAAGGAGCACTTACCGCTTTCCAAAAAGCGGTATTGTCCTTGGATTTTGAGGCTTCATGCAGGGCCGACCAAGCCTCTTTCCTCAGAGATACTTTCCTAATTTTAACAGCCGACTGGTACAGCTTTCTAGCTTGGCGAATCTCCACAGAGCATTTTGGTGATGCATGCAATGCCCTTTTTAGGGCTGTGAGTGCTTTTGTACAGCTGTTGTCAAACCAACCGTGGGGGCTATTTGAATTTGGTCGATACTCCCTGGTTAGAAGCTTTTTCAGTTCCAGTTGTATTTTTAAAAACGAGCCCATAATTTTTGGTGACTCCTCAGTTTCTGACAGACAAATGAGCATATATTCTTGGGTTGTTAATGCTAAATTATATAGAAATCCTACAGGGTCTACCCTGACCCATTTTATGGAATAACCATTTTTAGTAGCTAGGTTAATGGTGGGTTGGTATATAAATGTATCCACTGAGGTCTGTTGGCACCCTTTAATTTTTAAGTTAAAAGAGATTGGGTAGTGATCGCTAAAAACTGCATCAAGTGTTTCTCATGTTAGTACTAACCCTGCATGAGTTGTGGATAAAAGAGTAAAATCGATTATTGAGTTGCACCCCGCCCGTGAAAAGTTGGCTGAAACTGAATATTTGGAGTGCATAACTCGTTAATATAGGACAAGTTAAAATGGAAGATCATATTATTAAACATATTTCCTGGGTTCGAATGGGTGAAATGGGTGGGATTGTCATCCTTATGTTCACCGAGGCCACAAATACCCTTAGAACCATTAGGGCAGACAGTACAATTAAAATCACCCAGCCAAATCAAAACCATCTCACCTTCTATCTGGTCCTTAAGAGTATTAACACTATGCATACGTTTATCAATTACATTTTCTAAAATGTTTATTGGCACATTATTATAGAAATTTATTAGGGTCAGATTCTTTACATGACCCCAGCTAATTGTTAAAATTTGATAGTACTCAGTGGTCATGTATCTGAGTATTTTAATTTCCTCTATAATAGAAACGTATATACACAGGCCCCCTTTATTTCTCCCCTGTGGGCTTACTAGTGCGGGTGTATGAAAGGTCTGAAATCCAGGTATGTGCAATTCATCTACAGCTCACGTTTCCTGGAGACAGAATATACTATAATTGGTAACTATATCTAACCACGGTTGATAGATCACTTTATTTGTAAGACCTGCAACGTTTCATGATAAAATGTTATGGGTAGAATTTACCCTCCTATGTGAGGAGTCGTCAGTACTATCTCTGAGTGTGACCACTATAGTTGAAAGAGGAACTAACTTTGTTTGATGTTCAGGTTGAGACATAGAGTCCATATATATTTTATCTAGATCATTCTGACCCTGGTCATTTGATGCCTCTTGGGTTTTAATTCCCTTGTCCCAGTTTTTGTTCCCATCCCTACCTAGGCATGCATTTCTATGCTGGTCATTGGGGGCCACAAAAGTAGTTACATGAAAGTGGCCCTCCAAATTATTCCCCGTCTGTCAGTCCAAATCGTCTAAACCTGTTAGTGCCTCAAAGTGATTGGCTAGAGGAATGGACCATTGTGGGTACTGGGCTGTGTTTTGAAAACTGTGATGTTGGTAGGGAAAGGGCCTATCTACATGTGATGATAATGGATAAGGGTCTACCCAATGGCTGGATAACCTAGAGGGTTGGGCTAGAGGGGTATGTCTAGAGTTCTTAAAAGTCTCACGAGTTGATCTATTGTTACGGGGGATCAAGAGAGATTGAGGGTAAAAGTAGCTCAGATCACGGGTTGATATTCCTCCTCCTCCTCTCTCCAGGTACCAATCTACTATATGGGTAACTACCCTTCGGTCCTTGAAGTTAATGATTAAGATGTCCCCCTCTATATCTTTGGGTCTATGCCCTACCCAGGCTAGTCTTCTCACAAATAGAATTTCGCCATTTATGTTAGGGGGCAGAGGTCTATTTCTTAACCAGTAAATTACTTTATTTTTAAGTTCTTTAAACCCCTCCGTCTTCCCTGCTGTCAACTCTGGGACTCCTGTAAGTACTATAACATATGGAGCCGCCTCGGGTGGCAGATCTATATGCTGGCCCATTCCTTTCGTGTTCCTATCCGGGGGAGGTGCCCTAGTGGTGGTTACGCTTTTACTTCCTTGTGTATTCAGGTGTGCTGATGGTCTCACCGCCCCTGTTGTAGTAGGCGCACTGACAGTGTTGACCGGGATCAATGTGCTATCTGTAAATGGCGGTAAGATGTCCCCAGTAGTAGTGGAATTAAAGAGTTTCTGACCACAAGTGGTATGAGGTTGAATGTGAGTAGCCAGTTCCTTCAATAATTTACTATTAGATAAGGGTACTTCCGCTAAAGTGTCCGATTGTTCACTCAGTTTCTAAACTCTCTCAAAAAGGGGCAATAGTAGGGATTTTACTAGATGTTCTATATTCTCTACTAAGCCCTGGGTCAGGACAGACATAGGGGGTGCTTGGATGTTTTTAGCCTTTAAAGGGCTTATGCGTGATCTAGGTGTTTTAGCGCGTCTGCCTTTAGTCCCCTCCCCACCCCGCTTTCTCTTTGATGTGACCCCTAGCCCTGATATTTTGTATGGGATACAGTTTTTCTTGTTCCTAGGTTTAGGGTTAGGTAGCAAAATTGGTGAGGACTCCTCCAAAAAAGATTCTAAAGAAGGATCCAAGTTTGCAGTGATGATATCAGTCCCCCTAAAAGATTCTATAGTTGGCGACCGATCTTGTAAGAGTAGAGGTAAACCGGAGTCACTATTTAGATTTTTTTCAGTGGGTTGTATAGGTGGAGAGATCGCTGTTTGAATAGAACCCAGGGATGAGCGTTTGTTAAGATGAAGGTCTGAGGACATGCGACGTTCGGTAACAGCTATCTCATGATCTAGTTTCAAGGCAGCCTTAGTCAGGAAGTGATCTAGCGTCCCTCTAAGGTTTCCTCCCACCAATGCATTCCTGCCTTTACTTAAACGTGTCGTCAATTTTTCAGACATTGTGTTCACGCAACTTACAAAAGATCAACAATATGGAAATGCAATAGCAAATGTCAATTCAATTGTCAGTCCCAATCACAGGGCAAGAGTCCTACTTCATGTCATGGAGGAAGAAACCAAGAGGTATAGCCCGGCTCGGCCCCGTCTGGCCCCGGACGGCCACAGACGGTCCCGCCCTTGTCCCGGACTTCTCCCGGCGCAACCCATGCGCGATCCCACGACGCGGGGGCTGCAGGCAATTTGTATCTCCTCCAGGGGCGGGAAAGCTCGTGGGCGGCTCTTCGCCGCTAGGCAGCCTGGATGATGCAGTCCCCCTCTCTACGGCCGTGAGTCTTAAATGCGGCGGCGGGAGGACTGCGGGCGAGGGACAGCAGGAGCTGTCATCAGAGCAAGTAGTGAGGCCAGCAGTCAATGGGAGACCCGGTAGTCAAACAGCAGCAGCACCCGCTCCACCGGGGCTGCAGGCAATTTGTATCTCCTCCGGGGGCGGGAAAGCTCGTGGGCGGCTCTTCGCCGCTAGGCAGCCTGGATGATGCAGTCCCCCTCTCTGTGGCCGTGAGTCTTAAATGCGGCGGCGGGAGGACTGCGGGCGAGGGACAGCAGGAGCTGTCATCAGAGCAAGTAGTGAGGCCAGCAGTCAATGGGAGACCCGGTAGTCAAACAGCAGCAGCACCCGCTCCACCGGGGCTGCAGGCTATTTGTATCTCCTCCGGGGGCGGGAAAGCTCGTGGGCGGCTCTTCGCCGCTAGGCAGCCTGGATGATGCAGTCCCCCTCTCTGCGGCCGTGAGTCTTAAATGCGGCGGCGGGAGGACTGCGGGCGAGGGACAGCAGGAGCTGTCATCAGAGCAAGTAGTGAGGCCAGCAGTCAATGGGAGACCCGGTAGTCAAACAGCAGCAGCAATAAGTGTTTTGCAAACTTCTGTCATTGGGCTACATGTGGGCTACATCTGGGTGATATTTGTGCTGCATTTGGGCTCTTTTGTCTCGGGTGGCCATCTTGGGAGATTTATTTGTTATGAAGTTTCCTAATTTGCTCCTTTACTGCAGTCTCCTCAGTTGGAAATACTTTGTTTTTTACTTTGATTCCATCAAGAAGGCATTCAGATGTGTCACACATTTGCCATAAATTCTGAATGTTAGCACTCTAGTTGCTTATTAGATCACTGTAGTAAAGCTACTGCTCACCAGGGAAGTCTGCTGCTGGTATTGAAAGTGCATGTTTAAGTCTGCATGTCAGATTTTTTTAATATAATAGAGGAGGATTTGAGAAGTCACTCAAAATGTGCCCTAATTTTTCTTTCTGCAGCACTAATCATACTTTCTATGGCAAAATGAACCCCCTCATTGTGTTCCTTTTTAAATTAAATGTTTTAAGAGTTACCACTTTATTCCAGTCAAGATGGCTTCAGGTGTGCAATACGTTTGTCATAAGTAGGACTGTTAGCGCTCTAGTTGTTCTTTAAAACACTCTGGGAAGCTGCAGTAGAACACAAAGGAATCAACTGACAGTCTCTGCCCTTGTTGGATGTACATGTTTTACTGAGAATGTCAGACTTAATTCTCACATGACTGAGAAAGATAATGTGAATTTACAGAAAATATGCTCTCAGTTTAGCTTATAGATCACCTCCAAACCTCTTTGGGAAAATCATGAGAAAACAGTTCTCTCTCAAACATGATTCATGATATCACAGCAGAAGGCTTTTTCACATGGTAAACTCACCTTAGAACACACCACAATTCCTAAAATGAGTATGGTACCATCAATAAATGATTTACAATGTAACTAAAGTCTTAAAACCTTCTATTAACTGCAATGCTTTTTAATGAGGTACTATCATGTATATTGGTCCCAAGATGGCTGCCAACACTTCTTGGATGAAGTACTGACAGCCAATCAGATCTCACGATGAGATGTGTGGTTAGGCTCCGCCCAGATATATCTATCTTTTTATCTCTAATTTTCTCAGGAACTACTGAACGGATTTACACCATTTAAGCAAAAGGCATGAGTCTGAACTGAGGACTACCTCTTTGCCAAATGTGGTGTAATTCCATTCAGCAGTTCGGGCTGTAGCTGCGTCAACAGGTCCTATGGGAAAAACGCGTTTTCGGACCCCCCTTTTTTCTCGGTCCCCGCTTGACGAATCACCGTGAAATTTTCAGGATAGGAGCGGACCGGAGCTGGCCAAAAGTTTGGAAAATTTCACGAACATTCGTCAATCGGTGCCAACGTTATTCCAAATAGAATGTTGCAGATTTCCTATGGAAAATAGGTCCTAACTCCCTGTCCGTGCCTCCTTGAGATGACCCTGCTCAACTAAACCGCAGCTAACCCAGTACGGCCACTGAGACCGAGACTGCGACTGCGATTGAGACTCAAGAATGATCACAGCATAACGTCGAGAGCTGATCACCATTGATTTCCGTGGTCTGTAAAGCGGGGGAAAAAACTCCTAGGCTCCTAGACTGTTTTGTAGCCTCCGACGATCTTAAAGAAGCTCTAAGAAAAACTCTGTGTCAGGAATCAAGTAAGTCTCTGGTTTGAGTCTTCTTCCATGTTCGATGTTCGTAGAAGTTAGTGCATCTTACGTCTTCACTGTTTGCTTCACTATTTCGCTACTTCGCTACACTGTGCAATTAAATTAAACTACTGCAAGCCAAGACCTAGCTATACCAAACGCTTCCTGTTAAGGATGAGGTTATGAGGAGCCCGTGAAATCCGTGAAAAAAATACGAAGAAACGGCACGACTACTCATGCCACCATTGCAGCTAAAGTTAAACGCTACTAACCTGAAGTGTCTGGCGGGTCTTTCCCGGTCGCGCCGTACACATGGGTCTCCGTCCTCCCGCACCCGAGTTCTCGGGTTACCAGTGGCGGAGATCAGCATCGAAGTGTGCGGGAGTGTGGGACAGAGGCTTCCGCGGAACCATCATCTGGTACAGGCACGGCTTCCATGGCATCCACAACGTCCTGAGTTACAGATCGGTCGGTTCTCTCTAGCGGTTGTTGCTATTGTTGCTATAGTAACAAGGAGAGAGGAGAAAGACTACCGACAAGGTCACGGAGGCAGGCAGAGGAGTACTCACTGGGTCATAACTGAGAAACAGACACAAGCACAAGTATCAGATTATCACTGGGTGCAGAATTACAGGGCTCTGACTGGGAGAGGCTGTAAAATGGCTGGGAAAAACACAGATATGTCCAAAAAATGTAATGCAAGCAATACGAGAATTGAGAATAGAGAGCAAACCCCTGAAAGAGAAGCGATACCAGAAGCGATACCAGAGCTAGAACAAAGGCAACCGGCAACCCGGGCTCTGAAGACTAAAAAAGGATTGTGGAGACGAGGAGGAAATAAAAGGGCAGAAAAAAGCAACTAATAAAGAGGACATGCTTGTCAAGAGGGTCAAACGAATACAAGTGATCAAAAATATGAAAAGTGTCACTCCTAGTTCTGTTAATCCTGTAAGTTCTGTTAATCAAGATGCCACAAGACAACCCTTGATAACCAATATATTTTCCCCGGCCCAGAGCGGTGGTTCCGCAAGCAGATCTATTAACACAATTTCACAAAAAGCACAAGAAATACCAGACGTACAAATAATTTCGCACGGTGAACCTCATATAGCCCATATGAAATCAAAAGAAATAAACCTTTTAGGCAACACTTTGCCATCTCAGGGGGCCTTCAAGAAATGCAATGCATTTGTATCTGTCACTGAAGATTCTGAGAGGTATGAAACAGGTTTATCTACATCAAGCAATGGCCTGGAACACTGGAACAAGGCTACAGACTCAAGTACATCAGCAGATGAGATGAGAAATAAATTCAAACCTGAAAAACAAGCTGTGATACAAGGAAAACTAAAAAAACTGACGAAATGAAAAAAGCTCAAAAAAAGATTGCTTGGAGAGTTCACAGATATAGAGAGTAAGAATATCAGTAATACTGACACCAATACTGATAGTGACTCTAATGCTCGGTGGCATTACTCATCGTCTCAACCTACTGCTCCCTCCGATCAAACACTGTGCTCACCAAACAATTTTGGTAAGGATCGGAGGAGCCTAGCGCGCAACCAAGATGGCCGCGTAGGTGCGAGGCTCCCGAGGACCTCCGCGACCTCCTGAATTAATCCTGGCGATATCCTGTCCTTGTTGAGGGGACTGTGTCGGGGAACCCGAGCTGAGGCGCCACCCGTTTTTTGGGCTCGAATCGGACCCCGAACACCGGTGGGAGCATCGATCGAAGGTTGCGGCCTTCTCCTCGCCGGCCCCCCGGATTGGAGTAGTGGGGCGATCCGGGGACAAAGTGAATAACAGCGGCGAGCGGGGCTGGGCGACTCGCGTACCCCGCACTTTCACTTTCGCTTTTGTGCCCTCCTTGCTCTCTATCGGGGTCGGGCTGCGGAGCGGGGTGCGGTGGTGTGGCCTTGTCCAGGCGCCCGGCTGACCCGCCGGCGGTGGGTTGACCCGCGGTTCGGTGGTCGCCCCCGCCCCCCCCCTGGCACCCGTGACTTGGTATAGCGGCCCGTTTGGGGATCTTGGCACGACGGTGGAGGAGCCAGCATGTCCACCAAGCAGGATGGCGACCGGGCGAAGGTGAAGACAACCCGCCGTGGCACGGCGCACCAGGCTAACAGTATGGACCGCTACACGCTCCAGAAGGGTTCTCCGGAGACATCGCGGGCATCCCCGGTGGGCCCGACGGAGGCATCTGCTCATCCGGTGGATCTGACCCTCCGGGACGTCATGGGCGCCATCGCAGAGATGAAGGCCTCAGTGGACCAGCGTTTCGACACCTTGGCGCAAAAAATTGACTCGGTCCCGGTGGATGTGAGCCTTGTGAGGGCAGACTTGTCCAAAACAAACGACCGAGTCGACTCCCTGGCCCACACCACAACGAGCCTCACGACGGACGTGGTGGCCCTCCAGAAGGAGGTGCGCCGGCTTGGCCAGGCGAGCGCCCTGATGGACCGGCGACTGGAGGATTCCGAGGGTCGGGCCCGGAGGAATAATGTCCGTATTATTGGTGTGCCGGAGGGACGAGAGGCGGAGGCGGCGGATCTTTTCGTGGAAGAATTGATCCTGACCCATCTCCAGCCCCGGGGGCTGAGTAAGCTTTTTGCGGTGGAGCGTGCTCACCGGGTCCCCGGGGGCAGACCTAAGACCGGTGCCCCGCCGCGGCCTCTCATTGCCCGGATTTTTAATTTTTGGGACAAAGATGCCATCCTTCAGACCTCCAGGCAACAGGGACCGGTCAAGCTGGACAACATGGATGTACATTTCTACCCAGACTTTACTCCGGCGGTCCAGAAGCAGCGACAGAGCTTTCTTGGTGTTAAACGTCGCCTAAGGGACCTAAACCTCAAGTACTCAATGCTCTTTCCGGCTAAGCTGAGGGTGGAGGGGGATGGTCGTACGCACTTCTTCGACCGGCCCGAGGCGGCTGGGGACTGGCTGGACACTCTGCCTGGAGATCGGGGCCGGGGGGGCGGGGGGGGGCGCGGCTGGCGAGGAGGGCCCGCCGGATCAGAATTGAGGGGTGACTGAATAGGCCTTGCTCTGGATGTTGTTCCTTCACCATATATTGATTGCGTATGTTCCCCTCCCATGGAGGTCGTGCGGGGTCTGTTGGGGGCTTCCCTCCTCCTCTGGGGGACTAGTTAGTATTTAGCTATGGGGCGACAGGCACACTGCACTTTGGGGGGGCTGTCTGGGCTCATGCAGGGGTGCAGGGAGGGGGGAGTTCTGTTGGGACCGGGGGGTGGGGGGGGTGTGTTGTTTGTTAGCACCGCAAGGCAAACCCGCTACTGTGTTGTTGTTTTTAAGATGCTCGGTGGGGGACGACCGATTGTTTCGACGTATGATGGGGGGTAGGGATTTGACTGTGTTGTCATGGAATGTTAACGGCCTGGGGGATAGGATTAAGCGTGGTGTGGTCCTGCAGTACTTAAAACGTATTTCACCAGATGTTGTCTTCCTGCAGGAGACGCACCTTATAGGTAACACCTTTCATGCAATGAATCGGCGGGGATATCGTTTGGCGGCCCATTCCGGCTTCACTTCGGGCTCGCGGGGGGTGGGTATTATGATCAAGAACTCGCTCCCGT
Organism: Triturus cristatus; assembly: GCF_964204655.1. Lineage (NCBI taxonomy): Eukaryota > Metazoa > Chordata > Amphibia > Caudata > Salamandridae > Triturus > Triturus cristatus. Next base: position 32,851,748 of record NC_140590.1, on the reverse strand, counting down.
TGGAGATTGACGAGGTGCGCCATGATGAGAGGGGACGCTACACTGTTCTGGTGGGAAGAATGGAGGGTAGAGTGTTTATCTTTATATCAGTGTACGTCCCGCCTGGGTTACAAGCCACCACATTTGCGGACCTGGGGCGCCTCCTTCTGGACCTTCCGAGTGGCCTGCTGGTGGTTGGAGGGGACTTTAATGCGGTAGCCTCTGGGTCTATGGATCGCCATCCCCCTAGGGACCTCCCCCGGGCACAGGCGTGGCTGCCCGGCCTTTTGAACACGCTGGGCCTGGTGGATTGCTGGCGATTAAAGCATCCCGCGTTGCGACAGTACACCTTCCACTCGGGTGCCCATGGTAGCCTCTCGCGGCTTGATTACATCCTTGTCCCGGCGGCTCATGCAGGGAGGGTGGGGGAGGTGCGCCATCTGGCACGGGGTATCTCAGACCACTCCCCATTGTTGTTGCATTTCGATGTCTTACCGAGGGGGGATGGCAGGGTGGCCCCAATCAATGCATGGTATTTGCGCGACCCCACCATTCGTGCCGATTTGATCAAATCCTTACAGCGATATTTCGATGAGAATGTGGGGTCGGTCCCTTCGGCCATCTCCCTGTGGGAGGCTTTCAAGGTAGTTCTTAGAGGGGAGGCCCTCTCCTTTATCTCCCATGCCCGGCGGCGCGAGCGGGAGGAGGTGACCCGGGTAGAGGCCGAGATTGCAGAACTGGAGGGTGACCTGGGGAGCGGGGTAACAGACGCCAAGTTGCATGTTCTACACCTAAAGCAGGCGGCCTATCGGGCCCTCGTCACGGAGGCGGCCAGGGGCCTCAGTAGAGAGCAGCAGGGGCGATTGTATGATGTGGGTGACAAGGCTGGCAAATTGATTGCGTGGTTGGATAAGAGGGAGAGAGCGAGCCGCGTGGTGCCTTTGATTGAGAGTGTGGATGGTGCGTGTGTCACTGAGCCGGAAGCCATTGTCTCCTGCTTCGCGGATTATTTCCGCGAAGTCTACTCCCCGGTTTCCCCCTGCTCGGAGGAAGATTCCCATGCCCTGCTTCGGGACATCGCACTGCCCTCCCTTACGGTGGAGGACAGGGATTCGCTGGACGCCCCTCCCACCTCGGACGAAATTGCCTTGGCTATTCGCTCGGTTGCATCCGGCAAGGCCATGGGCCCCAATGGTATTCCCATTGAGCTATACAAGCTACGCCCGGATGTGTTGGCGCCCCACCTGCGCGCGATGTTCCTGGCGGCCCACTCGCAGGGTTCCCTCCCGCCGGACCAGCGTCTGGCCACAATTGTGGTGATCCACAAGGAGGGGAAGCCCCGTGAACGGGTCACATCCTATAGGCCGATTTCGCTCTTGAACGCGGAACCCAAAATCCTCGCCAAGGTGTTGGCCAACCGGTTGGTTGGCGTGGTGGGCGATTTGGTCCACCAAGACCAATCTGGCTTTATACCACACCGCAACACGGCGCTCAATCTGCGGCGCTTACACGGGGTGCTCGCGCGTGTCCCATTTGTGCGGGAGCCGGCCATCTTGGCGTCCTTGGACGCCACCCTGGCGTTTGATACGCTTGAATGGCCATACATCTGGGCGATGCTGGCGAAATTTGGGTTTGGCCCGGGTTTCATTAGCTGGGTCAAATTGCTATATTCGGGCCCATTGGCGCAGGTGGTGGTGAATGGGCGAGTCTCGGCCCCATTCGCGCTGGGGCGGGGCACGCGACAGGGTTGCCCCCTGTCGCCTCTCCTGTTTGCCCTGGCCCTGGAGCCCCTGGCGGAGTGGCTGCGGTGGCACCCTTCTATCCGTGGTCTCCGCTGGACCCCCGAGCATGAGGACCGTGTGTCCCTCTATGCTGACGATATCCTTCTGTATCTCTCCTCCCCGCGTAAATCACTGATCGTCCTGGTTGATGGTCGCAACTCAGGCCTGGTCATCAACTGGGCGAAATCCTGTGTCTATGTGCTTTCCGGGGAGGCTCCGGTCCTACCACGGGACTGTCCGATCCAGATTGCCTCCCAAGGTTTTCGGTACCTGGGTATATATATCACTCTTGACCCGGAGGCCCGCTATGAGCGGAATTTGCTACCCCCCCTCCAGCGCTTGAAGGAGGACGTGGTGCGCTGGCGGCGTCTGCCGCTTTCGCCGCTCGGCCGAGCGGCCTTGTTTAAAATGATGTCCCTGCCGCGCTTCCTATACGCCCTCCAGAATACTATGGACTTGGTCCCGGCACGCTACTTCCGTGAGGTGGAGGGCCTCCAGCGGCGCCTGTTCTGGGACGGGAGGCCGCGCATTGCTCTGGCTAAATTGACGCTCCCGTGGTACGATGGGGGGTCGCCCTCCCGGACATTAAACGGTATTACTGGGCCTCCCAACTAGCTGCAATTAATCATGGCCTTTACGGGCCCGCCTTGAACCCGGCATTTGAGATGGACAAGATGCTCCTGCCCGGTGGCGATTACAATCGAGCGCTCTACTCTGGCGCGCCCGACTCCCGTTTGACGGGACCGACGCGTGTCATGGTGCGTGTCTGGCACGCGGCTAATGCAGCTATGGGGTGGAAGGACCGTTTGACCCGGGCGTCACCGCTGTATGCGTCTGAGAGGTTGGGCTCCCTGTGGACGTCGAAGGGCTTCGAGAAGTGGGACACGATCGGAATCAGCACGGTGGGAGATCTCTGGACGAGGGGGGGATTCAAAACTTTTGAGACGCTGCAGGCGGAGTTTCAGCTGCAGGGCAGTGAGTACTTTCGGTACCTACAAGTCCGCCATGCGCTGGGCTCCGTCTTCCCGGATGTCGCATCCATTCCGGAGTCTTCCCCCCTGGAGGACAGAGTGCTAGATGGCCATGTCCCGGACAGCACGATCTCCCTCATATACAAAAAACTGATCAACGATAGATCGTGCCTGCTGACTAGTCTCCGCGAGGCTTGGGTTGCCGACGGGCTGGAGCTGGACGACGAGGATTGGATTTCCGCGGTGGCCTCTCCGAAAGAGGTGGCCATCCCGGCTCGCCTTCGTTTCGTCCAGCTCAAGATCCTTCACCGGGTTTATGTGACGGGGCCAAGGCTTCTACGTATGGGTTTTGCTGGTGACGGAATGTGTAAGCGTGGCTGTGGTGTGTTGGCAACTTTCATGCATATACTGTGGGAGTGCCCGAAGGTGGAGCGATTCTGGCGTGGTGTGCATGAGGTTCTGCGTGTGGTTACGCGTGTCGCGCTGCTGCCTGAAGCGAGGAGATGCTTGCTGAATGTATGGGAACCAAATGACTATTCGGTCCCGCAGACGCGGTGGGTGACTCTGGGATACATGATAGCTAAGCGTGATATTGCTCAATTGTGGGGATCCCAGAGGCCCCCTGCGGTGTCGGCCTGGAAAGAGCATATGGATTGGTGTATGTTTCGTGAAAAGGTGGTGTATGTGGCGAGGGGTAAGCCTGGGGCGTGGGTGAAACTCTGGGGCCCCTGGAACGCCTACCGCGGGGGTATTTGTGAGCCGCCATTGCTACCGGCTGCCTCGCCTGCTCCGTCTCCCTAGACGGCCCCCCTCCCTCGGCCGCGGGCGCGCGGTCCCCCAGTCCCTGATCTACTCCCATTCCCCTCTTCAGAGTTCTGCTGCTGGTTTGGATCCCCCACTTATGGAGCACATGTTGTCACTTTGGATCGCGGGTTGCCTTGCGGGTGTGGTTTTTTGGTGTTGTTTTGTTTCAAGAAAAGGGAACCGTACTGTGGGCATGGAGCTGTGTGGCCTGCACCATTGATTACTCCTGTTTCACTACTCTGCACTGCCGAGAGACTTTTACTGTATGTATGCAATATGCTTTTGTCATTCTAGCGGCCGGCCGGGTGGTTGTAGGCCCATACCTGTAACTTTTACAAACTGCAATAAACGGTTTCAAAAAAAAAAAAAAAAAAATTTTGGTAAGGATCAGGAAGATCAAAGGGAAGAGCATTGTAGAAACTATCATAATAAGGAGGAACCTACGATGACAGACATTTTAAATTCCAAAAAATGTTTCCATAGTGACCTCAAATCAGATAACAGGAGAAATCAAGAAGCAATTCAAAAGCTACAGGGGGCCGTTAAGAAAGTAGGCCGCACTTGTGCAGAAATTTCAGATCGAATGGTTTCTGTGGAGACACGCACTGAAGTTCTGGAAAAAGATGTCGCAACCCTCCAAACTCAGGATAAAGAACATGATGGCATCATCAAAGATCTCATGTTTAAAATCGAAGATCAAGAAAATAGAGCTAGAAGAAATAATCTCCATTTACTGGGAATCCCCGAAGGAGCAGAGGGCAGCGACCCACGAGCTTGCATGGTGACACTCTTTAAAACTGCTTTTCCCAAACTTCAAAAGTGGGAGTGGGAGCAGAAGATCCAGTGTGTACATCGCTTTCCTTTGAATCTCCCCAAGCGTCCTCAGTTGCCAAATCAGTATCCACGTGCAATGTTAGTCTATTTCGGCAACTTTTTAGTACGCCAAGCAGTTTTTGACCTAGCCCGTCCAAACAAAAAACGTGAATTCAATGGCTATGCGTTCTTCAGCAGACCAGATTATGCTCATGCTACGGTGGAACGAAGGTGGCGGTTACGACAACTTTTTACCCCATTTCAGCAAGCCGGAGCAACCATTTATTTGCAGAATCCAGCGAAGCTGAAGATAATCTTTAATGGAACTACACAGACATTTACCTCTGAAATTCAGGCACAAGCATATTAGAATGATATACGAGATAAACATTGAAGGGAAAAACTAAAGCCAAGTTTAATCGATCTAAGAAATAAGGACTGATACTTTTTGTTGCTTAAAGACTCTTCTTAAAGACTAACCATATATGGCTGCAAGAATTATAATGCTCGGTGTTTAGGGAGGAGAAAGAGGGGGGTAAATAAATAAGGGCACTTTAAATAATGTGTAACACGTTTATACTTTATTCAATTAGGTTTAACCAGCTCCCCGGTCACCGGGACATAGATAGGGGACTCCACACTGGCCCACTCCTGCTCTGAAGCCATCAGAATGGTTCGGCTGAACAAGGCTGTCAAACTGGGTGGTGGGAGGGGGGTGGAGGTTTGGGTGGGAGGGAGATTAGGGATCAGGAATTGGGGGGATGGAAGGGAGGGACGGGCGGGCCCGACCAAGGGACAGTAAATATCAGATGGGTGGAAAAAATATTGAGAGGTTGCATCCTTGTGATAAAACAAACAATGGAAGCATAATCTTGAAACAAACAGGTCCCTTCAGGTAGCAAATAATGATTAATTCAATTTTATCATGGCTACACTAAAAATTATTTCAATTAATATATGTGACCTCAATGATATGAAAAAGACAGAAAGTAGCCATTGGGCTACAGCAAATGGGTGCGAACATCGTTTGTTTACAGGAGACACACATTGAGGGTTCCCAACTTTACCTGCTTAAAACTCTTGGGTATAAACTTATCGTTGCTTCGACACAGGGGGCCCGAACTAAGGGAGTAGCCATTCTGGCAAAAGAAGGGGGGATCCATTGTACAAAATCTTTATCTGATAAATACGGGCGATGGGCAATTACTGAATTACATTATAATAATGGATCAAATAAGTTGACGTTATGCACTATCTATGGAAGAGTAAATGACGATCCAGAAGTATTTATTCATGTTTCCAATGAGCTAGTACACTGGCCTAGTCCCCTGATAGTCTGTGGGGACCTCAACTTACATCTACCAGGAAACTGTTTGTCGGGGAACGAGTTTAAATATCAAGGCAGGAAACCTAAAGTTTACCGGGCACTTCAAGATTTTTGCACACTACATGATTTGATGGATATTTGGCAAGACAAACATCTTATGGATCCCGGGTTCACATATTATTCTCATCCACATTTACGCCATGCCCGTTTAGATTATATGCTTATCTTAAACTCCTTGAAAACTAATTGCTCAATGGAGAAACTACAGAGAGTCTTATCCGACCATAACCCATTAGAATGAAATCTATTGTACTAAAAACAATCCTACAATTAGATTATGGACTTTTGAAAGGGCACTTTGAAGAATGAGAATTATTGTCAAAAGATGAGAGAATGGATCTCGATTTTTTTATCGGATAATGTGGGTAGTGCACCGATCAATGTGGTCTGGGATACCCTGAAAGCAGGTATTAGAGGGGAAACACAGCAGTTCTCATTTCGTGTTAACAGAGAGGGTAAACAGCACATGGCCACATTACTGGAAAAACTTGGAAGCGCAGAAGAAGACCTAATCAAAGCTGTACAAGAAGGCAGATCAACAGAAAATGAATTGGCCAGGGTAGCAATTACTAGAAATCTTATTTCTGAGATTTTTATAGAAAAGGCAATAGCTAAAGCAACATCATGTAAAGAGAAGGTTTACGAAATGAGCGAACAAGTGGGACACCAATTAGCGGTTCGAACAAGAGAAGAATTTTCTGCAACAATAATAAAAGAAATCCAAGATCCAGAACTAGGCTTGAGAACAGATTCATCGGAAATTAGAACATCATTCCAGAAATTCTATCAAGAACTTTATACAGAGCCAGACAAAGGGCAGGATTACCCTGAGGCATATTTAGAGTTAACTATTCATAATAAATTTAAAAAAGAGGCTCAAGATAAGTTAGATAATCCCATTGTCTGGGAAGAAATTCTTCTCTCTCTAAACTCATTGTCAAACGGAAAAGCAGCAGGCATTAATGGGATCCCGACGGAGTTTTATACTAAGTTTGTATAACAACTTAGGGCTATCATGATAGATTTATTCGCACATATCTTTCAGGGCGGGACACCACCGGCCTCCTGGTCGGATGCTAAGCTTGTGTTTTTTCCCAAAAAAACAAAATAGCCACAGAAATGAGATCTTACCGCCCTATAACTCTGATAAATGGGGATTCCAAAATTTATTCGAAACTTTTGGCCTCTCGATTGGCACCAATTATACACAAAATCGTGTCCGAACGTCAACATGGGTTTATTCCCGGTAGATCAACAATCGATCATGTGCAGAGAGTTATCTCCCTATTTGATTATACAGAGACAACAGGAGACCCTATGGCGCTTATTCTGCTTGACGCGGAGAAAGCATTCGATAGGGTCTCCTGGAGATTTCTCTGGGCCTCCCTGTCTCACTCTGGGATCACCGAGAAATTGATAAAAGCTATACAAGGACTGTATATTAATCCGGGGGCTCGTGTTCTGATTAATGGGCTTTTCTCTGAAAGATTTACTATTACCCGGGGAACTAGACAGGGATGCCCATGCTCTCCTCTCCTTTTTTCAATCTATATCGATTCATTCATTTACCGGCTAGAGAACCATACGTTAATATTACCTATTCAAATACATAACCATAAAACCAATTTTTTTGTTTATGCAGAGGATATAGGAATTGTCACTCCCGACCCTCACAGTGCTATAACTGCTATAGAAGATGAGGCACAACAATTTGGAAGTATTTCAGGATATGAATTAAACCCTGGGAAAACTCAGATTGTTCTGAATGATAAAATCAAGATGAGGGGTATAAGAGTTATCGATAATGCTGTATATCTAGGGGTTAACATCAGTGCCAAAATAGAAAGCATAGTCAGTATTAATATAACCCCATTAATTGCCCGCACTAAAAAAGAATTGGCTCGATTGAACAATTTGCATTTGACAATAGGGGGTAGATGCAATGTAATTAAAATGTTGTTTTTGCCAAGATTTTTATATTTCTTTCGAACTATTTGTCTGGTGTTTCCCACAGAACTATTGAAAGCAATCGATGCAATTTTTTGAGGTTTATTTGGGGATATAATAAACCTCGTCGGGCCCTCAGATGGACTAACCTTACCTAAGGAAAGAGGGGGATTAGCATTACCCAATTGTAAATTATACTATTGGGCCACTGTTCTAAGGTATAGTGTTAACTTGATTTCTCAGGACCCCTATGATCATATCATACCGACACTTCAAGACATTATTTTAGGTGAGGGTTGTGAAGGATGTTTTTGGCGACACATTAATGACTGCTATTTCAAGAAAACTAAGTTTAAGACTATATCTAGTGTATATAAAGTCTGGTGTAATGTACGAAAGCTAATTGGGCTGGGACGATATTCATTCTATACCCCCTTAAAAAATAATAACGATCTTCCTGAGATCTTTCAAGATAGCTGTATGAAACGGTGGGTCATTGCCGGGCTGAAGCAGTTAGGCTGTTTCTATACTCCGAATGGTCTCAAAATATTTTCGGAGTTACGCCTCAATTATGGAATCAGCAAAAAAGATTTCCTTAAGTTCCTTCAAATCAGAGATTTTTTATCCAAGAAGGGGGGGAGGCGATTAAAATTTCAATCGCGTCAAATCATAGATAACCTATGTAAAAAACCTACCCCTAAGATCGGGAAATTATATGACGCTTTGAATTCGCTACTCCCGGATGATATGAAGAAACAATACACAAGCTGGCAAACAAAATTAGCAGTTCGATCAGAAATTCCCCCTTTTGCGTTTGAATTATCGCAGACATCTTTGATGTCCATTAAATTACAAGCCCAATTCTATAAGACATTTTTTTCCCTATACTATACTCCTCATGAAATCGCAAAGTGGGGACCTGGAAAGGGAACTACATGCCAGCGATGTATGTTATTTGAGGCTGATATTATTCACATGTTCGCTTCATGCAATATGCTTACAAACTTGATAACTGAAATTTCTGGTTTTCTTTCCGAGATATTCCAAATCAGGATGAAACTAACAATGGAAGAGATTATATTGGGAGTTGCAAACCAGAAGAGGTTAAAGCATATGCAAGGCTTAATCTTTGTTGCTATGGCAGTTTTACGGATGTGTATTACTACATCCTGGCTTGATCCGAACATACCTGCTTTTACACAATGGAGAACTAGATTACTGGCAACATGTAGTCTTGAGGTGGCCATTTACAAAAATAAAGGGTTTAATAAAAGAACAAGAGGCATGACAATCTGGGAACCTTTACTGTCATGGATACACAACCATAATTAACTATGACTTTGTTTTGTGACCTTAAACGTTTGTTGTATACAGCACTTATGTTTCTGATAAGCTTCTTTATGTAATGTTAAAACTAAAAAAAATAAAACTAAACAGGCAGTCACAAGTGCAAAAAAAAAGGAAAATAGGTCCTAACTATACCTACCTACTGGCGACTACCAGTAGGATATATATATATATATATATTCACTGAAAAAACCATGGGTTTCACACACGTTATAGTTAGGAATTAGCATTTAAAAAACCTTGCAAATTCACTGAAAAAACCATAGGTTTCACACACGTTATAGTTAGGATTTAGCATTTAAAAAACCTTGCAAATTCAGTGAAAAAACCATAGGTTTCACACACGTTATAGTTAGCGGACATTTTACTCATAAAAAACCATTGAAATTCCCCCGTTATAGTTAGTTAAGCTAACTATAACTCGCGCACCTGCAATCCACTGCTCATGACGTCACATATTACATCACTCATGACATGGTCAGTGACATCATCCAGTGAATGTGTGTTTTTCTGAAAATTAAATATGTTTTATATATGTATATCTCAAGGTCGATGGAAGAATAAATGAGTATATGAGTGTCTATATGGATGTTTTGTTTTTGAAAAATTGATTGTGTAACTGTGTAACTGACTGATTAAGTGTATCTTAGTGAATACATGGCTTAATGAGTAATGTTTAAATATGTAATTATCTGTATCAGTCTCTCACTTTGTGTATAAGTGTCTGCATGGGTTGGTGAGTAGCTACATGGGTGTTTATATTGGATTTTAGGTTGTTTTTTGAGTATCAGTCTGAGTGTCTGCATGGTTCGGTGGGGGGTTTAACGTAGTGCATAGGTGCATGAATGATTGTCTCTCTGGTTGTATGTTTTGAAGACAGCATGTGTGCATGACTGTATGGTTGGATGAGTGTGTGTATGGGTGTGTTAGTGAGTGAATGACTGTGTCAATAGTGTCTTTATGAGTTACTATATATGTTTTAAAGAAGTATATTTGACTATTGGTGTATATAAGTGAGTATGTGTGAGAGTGAGAGATTGAAATAGTTCCTGTATGAATAAGTATGTGTTTTTATTAGTGATTATTTAAAAGAGTAAGTATGTGTAAGTTTCTGTAGAAGTACGTGTTGAGGTGTGTGTATAACTGAATATGCAAGTAAATGGATGTTTGACTCTTTATTAGCATGAGTGACTATGTGTGTGAGTAACTCTATGGATGAGTGGCAATGTGTAACAGGATGTATAGGTGTATGAGTACATATGATGAGTGAGTACATGTATGAGTGACTGTACAGGACTGTTGGTGAATGAGTGGATGTGTATGTGGATCTAAGAATTACTGAATAGGTTATTGTAACTGGTATTGGTATGTCCATTGTTTTGAAAATTGTAGTCTCTTTTTTTGAATGTGTGTATCAAAGATTATATTAGGGTGAGAGGAGGTCTACCACTCTGTCACAAGGATGATGTCATCAGTGATGTCATTTGAGATGTCATCAGTGATGTCATGAGTGATGTCACTGACCATGTCATGAGTGATGTAATATGTTACGTCATCAGCAGTGGATTGCAGGTGCGCGAGTTATAGTTAGCTTAACTAACTATAACGGGGTAATTTCAATGTTTTTTTATGAGTAAAATATTCCTTTAACTATAACGTGTGTGAAACCTATGGTTTTTTCACTGAATTTGCAAGGTTTTTTAAATGCTAAATCCTAACTATAACGTGTGTGAAACCTATGGTTTTTTCAGTGAATTTGCAAGGTTTTTTAAATGCTAATTCCTAACTATAACGTGTGTGAAACCCATGGTTTTTTCAGTGAATTTGTATGGTTTTTTAAATGCTAATTCTTACCTATAACATGTGTGATTCCCATGGTTTTTTCATTGATTTTGTATGATTTTTTTATTATAAATTCTTATATTAAACATGTTTTTTTTTTAAAAAAGCAAGTTTTTTTTTTTTTTTTTTTTACTTTATATTCTCTTAACACACTATGCTTAATTTTTTTAAATTCTGCAATATATTAATTTTTCTCATTTTTTTTTTACCAAACAGGTAAGATATTTTAGTATAACATAGAAATTTTTTTTTACTTTTTTTTTTTTTTACTTTATATTCTCTTAATACACTATGCTTAATTTTTTTAAATTCTGCAATATATTACTTTTTCTCATTTTTTTTTTTACTAAACAGGTAAGATATATTAGTATAACATAGAAATTATTATTATTTTTTTTTTTTTAAGTGCGCGTACGGTAAGCTTACGGTAAGCGTACGGTTTGCGTAATGTTCGTAATATTTCTACTCTTTTTGCGTCTGGTTACGCAATTTACGTAGCCGTGCGTACTGCGTATGGGGCGCGTAAGCATGTACGCTACACGCGTACGTTACGCGGAAGTGTTGGGGAGTGCCTGTTATGCGCATGCGCGCGAGCGCGTGTCTTTTTTGCGCGCATGCGTACTTTTACCGTAAGCGCTCCGTAAGCGTAACGTACGCGCACGGTGGGTCATGTGATCATGAAACAAAACTTTTGATTGGTTCAAAGTTGTTTCAGTTCTAGAACTCTCCTACACCACACCCATTCCCCTCATTTCTGCTTGTGATCCCTTAGGAGAAGGAGCTGACTTGTCTTTGTGATACGATGGCAGACCAGCACTCTTCTGCTGAGAGTGAGGCTAGCAGCACCACCATCAGGCAGAGAAAGAGGAAACAGAATATGGGAGTATTTTAGTTTTCCTGAGGGTGAGAAAAAAGTCAATGCTGCTTTGGTGACTTGCAAGCTGTGCCAGCGTGTACTTTCGAGAGGAAATCCCAACAAGAAGTATTCCTTCGGGAATCACACTATGTTGAGACACCTTGAGGATGTACATCCTAGGACACATGCACGACATACTAGAGGCAACCCTTCAGTAAGTCGAGCAAGCACATCCACAGCAGCTCAGCCGAGTCCTTCTTCGGAAGCTCAGCTGAGCCCTTCATCTGTGGGGGCAGATTCACCTTTTTCTGATCCTGTGGAAACGAACCATCGGTTTGCGAGGGTTACAATGCGGTGTTCATTTTGCCATGGTCTAATTGTTCATATGGAGACCAGTCTTCCCCTCATTAACAACAAAATAGACCAGCACATTTGTCCTACCAGCTAATGTTCCCATTCTTCCTTTCCTCTGTCCCTGCATGAACACAACGGCTCTTTTAAGAGCCAACCTTACCTCTCAACTTTATTTTATTTTTTCTTTAAAACTTTTTTTTTTTTTTTTTTGTACTGTAAGCGTATTTTTTTTTTTTTTTTTAAAACACTAAAAATCAATTACCACATTTCAAGATCCTTGAGGGATTAATATTTAAATACTGAAAATCTGTTTGAGGAGAAGTGGAAGAAAGGGACCATCTAATTTCTGACTTACCTGACCCACCCACCCAACAATTTAATTTTTAATTAAATTTAAATTGAAATTACTTGTAAAAACGGTTGGTTTTTTTCGAAAATTTTCTTTCAAAATCTGAAAAAAAAGAAAAAAGTATTAATATTTAATAAATCATTATATAACACAGTACACGTATTTACATATTTTTCAAAAACAATTTTTTTCCTTTTTTTTGCTGTTTTCAGAATATATTGCATTTCACTATAAATCGTGAAAGCAATTGCATTCATCACTTAACAGCGGGCAACAAAAAAATAACAATCTCAAAGATTGTTTTAAAAAAGCCCAGAATCTCTTTTTACTTAAACATAACATTATAGAAATGCATAATATTCTAAAAAAAATAATCTAATAACAATAACTATTTCTTTAAAATACCGTCTGACAATTTTGTTACAGAAGCATAATCTCAAAAATAATATATCTCAAATAACTCCACAATACATCTGGTTATATTTCCTTTTGACCAAATGGTAATTTTAAAATTCTTTTTTGATTAAATTTCCAATGGTAATCTAATAAAATTCCAAAATTTTAATTGTACAGATGTTACCGATTCTCTCTAAATTTTTGGTTTCCGAAAGATTCATTAGGAATTAAATAAGTCCACATTACAATTGGTTACCTTTCCTTTAGGCCAAATGGTAATTTGAAAAATCTTTTTTTTTGAAAATTCCAATGCTAATCCAATAAAATGGTAAAAGTGTTTTGTACAGATCTTGCCAAGTCTCTCTAAAATTTAGGTTTCAGGAAGATTAGATAGGAATTTGCTAAATCAAAAGGCAAACGTTGCTTGAAAATCAATTGGGAATCATTACACAGTGTCCAGCCTTTTCACATTTAAGATAAACTGTGTAATGTCCAGAAGTAACAGTAGGTCCTTCATGGAAAATTATTGCAACTGTTACAAAAGTTTTTCCTGAAATTGATAATTGCTGTCCTATAAACTTCTTTATTAAAGTATCCAATTGTGAACCATCAGCTTTACATCGTTGCATCATTAAAATTACATATTGTCCGTATTCCTTTAAAATTAACGTTGAAAACATGTCAGATTTACACTCACTGCATTCCATGCTATGATTAGCATCTTTAACTAATTTAGCAAAAGTGACTGTTTTACTGTCTGGCAATGTTAAATAAATAAACCTTTCAGAATCAACATTAGAGCCACATGTATTGAAACAGTTTTCACAACTATGTTTCCATTTATAAGAGACACCAAACATATTTTCAATTGGCACCCCTTCTTCTTCCAGTACCTGAAGAAAATACATCAAGAATTCCTGTGCGTCTTGCTGTACATTTTGAGAAAACTGTGTTCGTCCTGAACATACATCTAAAAGTTTTCTAATTTCAGTAGCACTTTCTATTTGAGTTTTATCATTACTCAGCTTTTGAAAAAGGAGACTCAACTCAGAACAGAATCTTTTTCTCTGATTTACTATTATCTGCTCTTGCAAACTTTCCAGATAAAATGCAACATTCAGCACTACATTAGCGTAGCAGTTGACACCAGAGCTATTTTCAAAATGACAACCTACAACCTCTTCAACATTTTCCTTTTTCTTTTTGCTTGCAATTACATCACTCCTCTTTTTTTTCCTACTCTCTACATCCTCATTACAGATATTCTTAATTCTCCTTTTTCGAGAAGCTACACGTTTCTCTAACACTGGATACTGACCTAAATGAGGAGCATAGGTTCTTCTTAATCTATTATACTCCTTTACACAGTTTGTATCAGCACTAACTTTTGAATCATCAAAGTCTATCATGAATAAACCAGATAATGTTTTCACTCGTGACAAAGCTACATAAGCCATACCTTCTTTGAACACAGTTGAACCAATGTTTACAAATGCACAATCTACAGTCAATCCTTGAGACTTGTGAATAGTTACAGCATATGCTAGAGAAAACGGAAACTGTTTCCTTTGTACATATAAGTCTTTCACAAGCATGAAACGAACTGTACAACGACAAATGTCTATAATTTCTTCAATCTGATCAAATTTTATTTTTAAACATTCAATTCCATCTTTTTTCTGATAATTAATAAAACCCACAACTCTTCCAATAGCTCCATTAACTAAACCTTTTTCAACATCCAAATTTCTCCTTAAAAATACTCTACAGTTCATGCAAACATATAGATTTTTTTCTAATCCAGCAGTTTTGGAAATGTTCTTCTCTAGTGAATCCAATTTATTTTTCAGTTTGCCTGTTAATGTGATAGTAATTCTTCCATCCTGTATTTTGTCCACTGCTTCCAATTTTCTGATATCTTCCTTTTCCAATTTCAAAAGCTCCTCATTGAATATTGAGCATTCACGTAGAGTTGGCATTAAGCAGATGACACTTTTCTTTTCTGCAATGTTCTTGTATATCTTCTCTGCAACTATTTCTTCCTTTGGAAATAAATTATGTAGCAACCGACTCTGTAATGCTTTTGTGCCAGCTTCAGTGAGTAGTCCAATTCTGATATCTTTCAGAATACTTCCATATTCTTCATCGTTTGCTTGCCTCATATTAGTAGTAAGGTCCTTGTACTCAAAGAAAGACCAAATATTTGCATTACCAATGCTTCCCAATGACTTCTTTGTGTCTTCATGTGTCACCGTATTAAACACTGGTTGTCCTTTAACTGGAGTAAGCTGTAGAAGATCCCCAAAAACTATGACATGTTTTCCACCAAATAACACGTCATAGTCTGTCCTTAGAATTTGCTGCATTCTTAAATGCACAAAGGCAAGCATTAAGTTTGATACCATGCTCACCTCATTAATAATGAGAACTTGCATCTTCTTCAATACTCTTGAAACTTCCAAGCATGCTTCTCCGGTTAGCTTGTGGTATTGTATTTTGTTCTCATGCTCCACTGGTAACATTAGCAAACGATGTAAGGTGATTCCTTTTATGTTATATGCTGCTAACCCAGTTGGAGCAGTAACCACACAAGACAAAGTTGAATCCGTTTTTTGCTGTAGGTAGCTTCTGATGACTTTTATTAAGAAACTTTTTTCAGTTCCAGCTTGTCCGCTTACATACATCCTGATTGGATGAAATGATGTGCATGAGCACTCTTTTTTTTCATGTAGAAATCCGTGATCAATTTTGTTTCTGATCTCTTCATAAATTTGTTGCTGCTCTTCATTCAGTTGTCTTTCAAAATTTGGTAAGTCTATAAATTCTTCTTGAGCTTGATTCATAGCCGTTTCCACTTCATTCATGGCTATTGCAGCTTCATTTTCAACGATTGGTTGTCCTAGGGGATCTTGACTGAGTGTTCCTGAACTTTGGCTGTCTTGAGAACTGTCTCTAGCTACTTCAGCTGCAATTGTAGTTTCCTGTTCAATTTCTTCATTTAACATTTGCACATAATTTGTGAAAGTACTGCATTCTATGCTGTCTTTGCAAGCATTAAATGAATCTTCATAGCTTTGAAATTCTCCCAGTAGTTCATCCTCTGTACGCCATGGTTTAAACAGCTGTAAAAGAGCCAAGTAGTAAAATTCCTTTTTGTCAGTAGTGTCGCAACTCAGCTTCCTGTGATTTATCAAACTTCCTTTTGTTTGCTTCACCAAACATCCTTCCTCACCAATGACTTTAAATTTTCCATTGTTGATGTCTTCTGTGGCTTTCCGTGAATAAATGTAGTTCTGCAGCACTTCATAGAGACAAATGTTCTCTAGATGAAGACTTCTCTTGGGATAATATGTGTCCAACATGTTTGATTTCAAAATATCTGTACTTTCTGGGTCATTCTCGGCCAAATATTCAATTTCTCCAACAGATTTCAGTACCCGATTTCTCATTGCTGCAAGGCCTAAACTTGCCCAAATTTTTCTTCTTGATTTCGAGTAGAGACTTGCAGAAGATAACCTATCTGAACATTCGTAGGATCCAATTTCTCGATGCGATAACATCTTTAAACTGAAACTGTACAGCTTCTTACTGACAGTCTTCTCGTGAGAAATCTCTTCCCACATTTCTTTCAATTCAGTTTTTTCTGATTTAGTAATGTAAGACGTTACATATCGAGCAACAGCAATGGAATTGTCAGCTACATACTGTATATCCATGTTAGCATTCCACATGGATAAAATGACTGGGTTGTAGTCATTTATATTTTTAGATTCTTCTTTTCTTTTAAGGTTGTAGGTATTCTTAGGTGATTTTCTTATGATAGTATGTCTCACAGATGACATAAAACTGTTTACTCTTCCATTTGAAAGAACAGGTCTAGGAAATCCAAATCGACATTTAGTGTAGTATTTATCTTTGCTCTTGTATTTCCGTCGACAGTATTTTCCACACCGATGACTTTGAAAACGTAAAACTTCCTCTTTTAACTTTTTCTCTTCTGTGCTTTTTGGTATAGCACATGTTGCATATTCTTCAATGAAAGATAACACTGCTTCATCAGTATCTGTTCCAAACTTTGGGGCATCCTTGATCCACAACAGCATATGAATATGAGGAGCACCTCTTGCCTGGTACTCTTTTCTCCAAAAGAAATCCACTACTTCTCCAAGAGGTGGATTTTTTTTATTGCAGATGAAGGACATCATAGCCTCAAATCTATGATTGAAATATCTGCAAACATTAACCGGATCCAATGAGCACAGTTCTCCTGCTGTCTTGTATTCGATGTTTTTAATGTTTGAATTTGCCTCTCGTAGAAAATCCAGTAAATCATCCCAAGCGTACTCAGCACAGCTTAGGGTAAGGAACCATGTTGGTGTTCCTAAATTCCGTAACATGCATTTTAATTCACCATGGCGTTGGTACCAATATTCATTTGTCCCACGCTGACAAGCCATCAGATTGATCAGTTGTGTTTCCAAATGATCATCTCGGTGCTGCACTTTCTCCATAAAATCCTTAGCAGACACATTTTGTAAATGTACTCCACTTTTTAAAATGTGATTTACTGCATAAGACAGTGCAGACAAGTCGCTTTCAGGGTGTTGGATTTGCATGAAGGATTCACCAATGGCATCAATTGGTGCCACTTTAACCCTCTCTGACCAATCCATTTAATGTCTACATTTGGCAAAGCAAGGTCTCTCACCATACCTGTTTTCTCTGCAAACTTTTCACTCCAGAAGACATAGCTGTGTCCTACAATCCACACTGTGAACATCTTCAAAGGAGAACTGGATGCACTCAGCAGGTGTCTTTCAGTAGAATGGGAAAAAAAATGAAAGACAGTTTGGAAATGGAGGCATACATATTTTTTTAAAATAAAAAGAACTCATTGGCTGTTTCATACCATTCTACACTAAAAACTAGGCTGTACGTGTCAATTTATAGAAGCATGTTTTGTATTGGTACAGAAAAATGTGTTACCAAAGAACAGTACTATGGATTTGCTGTTAGGTTAGAAAAGTCAAGCACTCTTGCTCTGTGGAATTGAAACATTGTTTGGCGAACTTCTGACCTAACTCCACACAGCAGTGTTCCATGAGCTGTTGCTATGGTAGCAGGCAGAAGTCAAGTTGGGGGAAGGGTACTAGGCAGAAGTCAAGTTGGGGGAAGGGTACTTTTGGAAAAGGGTTGGTTTTCAACCAATAGAAATGTGTGATTACATTTGAAAAAAAGGGGGAAGCACTGAGATTTGAAATTAACATGTATATGTGTGGAAAAATAGAGGGAAACTTTGCCATTATCTGGTTCTGCTGAGAGGAGAGAGGTGTAGAGAACAGAGATCCTGGCTCTGATAATCTGCTGTTTGAGTGCCACATTTCTTTCACAACTAACTAATTTTAAAGGTGAGTTTAGAGTTTGAGAGGAGATGTATATGGTAAATTAAGAAATGAATAATAGAAATGTAATTCTTTTTGTTGAAGTTGTGTTTATTATTTTCTGTTTTGGGAGAAATTTAAATGTGAGGAACATGTAAAATAATATGGACTATGTTTTCACGATAAATTAAGGTGTACTGGTATAAAAAAAGAATAGTTTAAGGGTTTGAGGTTGGACTCAGTAATGCAAATACATTCAGCATCACTAAGGCTGGTTGCCCTTGCTGGAATGTAGGCAGTCACCCAGGTTACACATGGTGGTGGTCTGAAAAAGCAGTTTCGACATGTGCTTTTTAAAAAATCTGAAAAGTGGATTCATAATGTGTCAGTCTGTAAAAGTGATTATCACTTGTCAAAAAAAAGAGCAGTAAGTGTGCTTTCAAATTGGCAAAGAAATTTCGTTTTGTGACTAATGTGAAAACATGACTCTGTGTGCAAATAGGAATTACAGGCAGAGATTTATTGCGTATTGCTCTGGTGATTTCACAGTTGCATTAGATGGAAAGGGGGAGCCATTTTTTGGTGCAGAAGCAGACTCTTAGCACACACCCAGCTGCTTTCCATGTGGAATCATGCTCAGAATTTACAAGCGAGTGGGGTTTGAGGTTTCAGTCAGTAATGCAAATACATTCAGCATCACTAAGGCTGGTTGCCCTTGCTGGAATGTAGGCAGTCACCCAGGATACACATGGTGGTGGTCTGAAAAAGCAGTTTGGACATGTGCTTTTTTAAGAATCTGAAAAGTGGATTCATAATGTGTCAGTCTGTAAAAGTGATTATCACTTGCCAAAAAAAAGAGCAGTAAGTGTGCTTTCAAATTGGCAAAGAAATTTCGTTTTGTGACTAATGTGAAAACATGACTCTGTGTGCATATAGGAATTACAGGCAGATATTTATTGCGTTTTGCTCTGGTGATTTCACAGTTGCATTAGATGGAAAGTGGGAGCCATTTTTTGGTGCAGAAGCAGACTCTTAGCACACACCCAGCTGCTTTCCATGTAGAATCATGCACAGTATTTACAAGCGAGTGGGGTTTGAGGTTTCAGTCTGTAATGCAAATACATTCAGCATCACTAAGGCTGGTTGCCCTTGCTGGTATGTAGGCAGTCACCCAGGTTACACATGGTGGTGGTCTGAAAAAGCAGTGTGGACATGTGCTTTTTAAAAAATCTGAAAAGTGGATTCATAATGTGTCAGTCTGTAAAAGTGATTATCACTTGTTAAAAAAAAGAGCAGTAAGTGTGCTTTCAAATTGGCAAAGAAATTTCGTTTTGTGACTAATGTGAAAACATGACTCTGTGTACAAATAGGAATTACAGGCAGAGATTTATTGCGTATTGCTCTGGTGATTTCACAGTTGCATTAGATGGAAAGGGGGAGCCATTTTTTGGTGCAGAAGCAGACTCTTAGCACACACCCAGCTGCTTTCCATGTGGAATCATGCACAGTATTTACAAGCGAGTGGGGTTTGAGGTTTCAGTCAGTAATGCAAATACATTCAGCATCACTAAGGCTGGTTGCCCTTGCTGGAATGTAGGCAGTCACCCAGGTTACACATGGTGGTGGTCTGAAAAAGCAGTTTGGACATGTGCTTTTTAAAAAATCTGAAAAGTGGATTCATAATGTGTCAGTCTGTAAAAGTGATTATCACTTGTCAAAAAAAAGAGCAGTAAGTGTGCTTTCAAATTGGCAAAGAAATTTCGTTTTGTGACTAATGTGAAAACATGACTCTGTGTGCAAATAGGAATTACAGGCAGAGATTTATTGCGTATTGCTCTGGTGATTTCACAGTTGCATTAGATGGAAAGGGGGAGCCATTTTTTGGTGCAGAAGCAGACTCTTAGCACACACCCAGCTGCTTTCCATGTGGAATCATGCACAGTAATTACAAGCGAGTGGGGTTTGAGGTTTCAGTCAGTAATGCAAATACATTCAGCATCACTAAGGCTGGTTGCCCTTGCTGGAATGTAGGCAGTCACCCAGGATACACATGGTGGTGGTCTGAAAAAGCAGTTTGGACATGTGCTTTTTAAAAAATCTGAAAAGTGGATTCATAATGTGTCAGTCTGTAAAAGTGATTATCACTTGTCAAAAAAAAGAGCAGTAAGTGTGCTTTCAAATTGGGAAAGAAATTTCGTTTTGTGACTAATGTGAAAACATGACTCTGTGTGCATATAGGAATTACAGGCAGAGATTTATTGCGTTTTGCTCTGGTGATTTCACAGTTGCATTAGATGGAAAGGGGGAGCCATTTTTTGGTGCAGAAGCAGACTCTTAGCACACACCCAGCTGCTTTCCATGTAGAATCATGCACAGTATTTACAAGCGAGTGGGGTTTGAGGTTTCAGTCAGTAATGCAAATACATTCAGCATCACTAAGGCTGGTTGCCCTTGCTGGAATGTAGGCAGTCACCCAGGATACACATGGTGGTGGTAGGAAAAAGCAGTTTGGACATGTGCTTTTTTAAGAATCTGAAAAGTGGATTCATAATGTGTCAGTCTGTAAAAGTGATTATCACTTGTCAAAAAAAAGAGCAGTAAGTGTGCTTTCAAATTGGCAAAGAAATTTCGTTTTGTGACTAATGTGAAAACATGACTCTGTGTGCAAATAGGAATTACAGGCAGAGATTTATTGCGTACTACTCTGGTAATTTTACATTTGCATTAGTAGGAAAAAGGGGGAGCCATTTTTTGGTGCAGAAGCAGACTCTTAGCACACACCCAGCTGCTTACCATGTGGAATCATGCACAGTATTTACAAGCGAGTGGGGTTTGAGGTTTCAGTCAGTAATGCAAATACATTCAGCATCACTAAGGCTGGTTGCCCTTGCTGGAATGTAGGCAGTCACCCAGGTTACACATGGTGGTGGTCTGAAAAAGCAGTTTGGACATGTGCTTTTTAAAAAATCTGAAAAGTGGATTCATAATGTGTCAGTCTGTAAAAGTGATTATCACTTGTCAAAAAAAAGAGCAGTAAGTGTGCTTTCAAATTGGCAAAGAAATTTCGTTTTGTGACTAATGTGAAAACATGACTCTATGTGCAAATAGGAATTACAGGCAGAGATTTATTGCGTATTGCTCTGGTGATTTCACAGTTGCATTAGATGGAAAGGGGGAGCCATTTTTTGGTCCAGAAGCAGACTCTTAGCACACACCCAGCTGCTTTCCATGTGGAATCATGCACAGTATTTACAAGCGAGTGGGGTTTGAGGTTTCAGTCAGTAATGCAAATACATTCAGCATCACTAAGGCTGGTTGCCCTTGCTGGAATGTAGGCAGTCACCCAGAATACACATGGTGGTGGTCTGAAAAAGCAGTTTGGACATGTGCTTTTTAAAAAATCTGAAAAGTGGATTCATAATGTGTCAGTCTGTAAAAGTGATTATCACTTGTCAAAAAAAAGAGCAGTAAGTGTGCTTTCAAATTGGGAAAGAAATTTCGTTTTGTGACTAATGTGAAAACATGACTCTGTGTGCATATAGGAATTACAGGCAGAGATTTATTGTGTTTTGCTCTGGTGATTTCACAGTTGCATTAGATGGAAAGGGGGAGCCATTTTTTGGTGCAGAAGCAGACTCTTAGCACACACCCAGCTGCTTTCCATGTGGAATCATGCACAGTATTTACAAGCGAGTGGGGTTTGAGGTTTCAGTCAGTAATGCAAATACATTCAGCATCACTAAGGCTGGTTGCCCTTGCTGGAATGTAGGCAGTCACCCAGGATACACATGGTGGTGGTCTGAAAAAGCAGTTTGGACATGTGCTTTTTAAAAAATCTGAAAAGTGGATTCATAATGTGTCAGTCTGTAAAAGTGATTATCACTTGTCAAAAAAAAGAGCAGTAAGTGTGCTTTCAAATTGGGAAAGAAATTTCGTTTTGTGACTAATGTGAAAACATGACTCTGTGTGCATATAGGAATTACAGGCAGAGATTTATTGCGTTTTGCTCTGGTGATTTCACAGTTGCATTAGATGGAAAGGGGGAGCCATTTTTTGGTGCAGAAGCAGACTCTTAGCACACACCCAGCTGCTTTCCATGTAGAATCATGCACAGTATTTACAAGCGAGTGGGGTTTGAGGTTTCAGTCAGTAATGCAAATACATTCAGCATCACTAAGGCTGGTTGCCCTTGCTGGAATGTAGGCAGTCACCCAGGATACACATGGTGGTGGTCTGAAAAAGCAGTTTGGACATGTGCTTTTTTAAGAATCTGAAAAGTGGATTCATAATGTGTCAGTCTGTAAAAGTGATTATCACTTGCCAAAAAAAAGAGCAGTAAGTGTGCTTTCAAATTGGGAAAGAAATTTCGTTTTGTGACTAATGTGAAAACATGACTCTGTGTGCAAATAGGAATTACAGGCAGAGATTTATTGTGTACTACTCTGGTAATTTTACATTTGCATTAGTAGGAAAAAGGGGGAGCCATTTTTTGGTGCAGAAGCAGACTCTTAGCACACACCCAGCTGCTTACCATGTGGAATCATGCACAGTATTTACAAGCGAGTGGGGTTTGAGGTTTCAGTCAGTAATGGAAATACATATAGCATCACTAAGGCTGGTTGCCCTTGCTGGAGTGTAGGCAGTCACCCAGGTTACACATGGTGGTGGTCTGAAAAAGCAGTTTGGACATGTGCTTTTTAAAAAATCTGAAAAGTGGATTCATAATGTGTCAGTCTGTAAAATTGATTATCACTTGCCAAAAAAAAGAGTAGTAAGTGTGTTTTCAAATTGGCAAAGAAATTTCGTTTTGTGACTATTGTGAAAACAAATGTAGTAATATATTTAAATAAAATAAAGGATTTTTTTTTTATTTTTTTTCAGGTATTGCTGAAGAGCAGTGAACAAAATTTAAGATGCCTACAAAATCCAGAGTTAAAAAAGACCACAAAAAAAACCTATATTTGAAGACAACTGGAGGACCTAAGTTAGTAGAAGATGCTCATGGTGGGAAAAAGAAAAAATCTTCTGGTAAGCAGACAAAAAAATTTCTAAAGAACATATTCAAAAAAAGGAAAAATGTTCAAAATGTCTGTACTGGAAAAAATGTTTTCAAAAGAAAAGGACAGGAAAAAATTGAGAATTCAGTTAATGCAAATATACCTTCTGCAACTGAAAAGATTTACATAAACAGAAAAACAGCGTTTAAAGAGATACGTAGAAAAATGTTTCAGAGAAGAGTTATGTCCAATTTGATAAAGGATGTGAAGAAATATAAGCAAAAGGCTAAGTTTTATAAGAGAAAAAAAGAAATTGAAGCCATTGCAGCAAAGGCATTAGAATTAAAAAGGAAACTATTCATTTTAATTTTGAATAGGATGGGTACATTAGACAAAATGCTTAATGTACTGAAATCACATAGCAAAAGGAAAAGAGTAGTGAACAGAACAAACTTTTGTAAAGTGTTTTTAGGAAAGTGGATGCATAGTTCAAGTAGTGAACCTTTTTTTAATGAAGAGAGCTATTTTCAAAGTAATAGTTTGCTGCATGCAGTTGACACCAGAGGTCGTGCTTACGAAGTGAAAAATGGTTGCATAATGGAGAAGGAGATAATGGTTCATGAGATGAGGTACAAGTGATGGCGGATGAGGCTATGGGGAGACGTCCTAAAGCCCCAGTGTACACTTGGAATTGTAGTAGTATTTGCACTGTGCGTCAGGAATTTATTGATAAATTTCGTGAGTGAATATAGTAAAAAAAGTGTAAAACAGAAGATTAAGGTGCTTCAAAGTCTGGATCCATGCAGAGTGAGAGAGAATACTGGTTTGCAGGGTCATTCTCTGGCTTGTCTATCTAGAAAAGTGTGTAATAGTGTTTTCCATCATTTTAGGATGCTGGCTGTTCATCATACTGAAATGAGAAAGTTTGTGAGACGGTTGTATTTTGCTAAAAGTCCAGCAATAAAGTTATATGAATTGAATGGGGCTCTGTTCCGAGGAACGGTATCAAATGTAGAGAAGGTTGTTGATGAAATTCAGTTTTGTTACTTTGGTCCTGAACAAAACAGTGCAGAGAAGGACACAGTAAATGAGGAAGAAGTGGAAGAGAATGTAGAACCCTCTGTAAGTAAGACATTTAATGATCACATAACAAAATTTGCAATAATCTCTAATGAAAGACCAAATATTACTTGTATTTGTTGCCGCAGAACTCATTATAGAAAACAAACTAGGAATGTTGATCTCTACAGAAAGAGTGAAAATGAAGATAATTATAAGTGGAAGGATTTTGCCACATATATATTTCTTGAAAATTGTTTTGAATTGGGTGAAGATCAGCGTATTTGTAAATACTGTTACAACAAGTTAGAGGAAAATAGAATGCCGACCAGAGCTGTACATAATAATTTAGAATTGGATGCTATTCCTGCTGAACTTTCTGAATTAAATACATATGAGTCTATACTCATTCAATGTGTTCATCCGTTCCAGACCATAGTACGTGTGGAGCCCAAAACTGGTAAATTACCTCCTTCAGATTTACTGAGAGGTTTAAAAGGTAGAGTGGTGTATTTGCCCTTGGATTTGAAAAAAAATATGGAAACTATTGATGCGGATACTTTGGAAACTGAACCATTAATTATTCTGGTTAATGGTGTACCTACAAAGAATAAGAAGATTTGGCAGGAGCTGGTAGATGTGCGGAAAGTACAAAGAGCAAATTTGTATTTGAAAAGGAATAACAAATGGTATGAATCAATTTATATAGAAGAAGAAGAAGAAGAAGATTTACAAGAAGACACAGAAACACCAACTGGACAAATTGAAAAAGTGGACAAGTCAAAGGAAGAAGAAATTTATGAACATTTTAGCATACATCCTCTTCATTCAAAAGAATTTATGGGAGACAATATTGATCTATTTCAGATGAAGAAAGCAAAAGGAACTCCTGTGAGTGTATGGGAGGAGAGCTTGGAAGCTCGATGTTTTCCCCAGCTGTTTCCTAAAGGAAAAGGAGGACGATACGATGAACGTCCGGAACAGATTCCAGCTTCTGAGTATCGGACTACAAGACTATATGCTGAAGATCCCAGATTTCAACAAAGTATTCCTTATTTGTTCCATCTTTTATTTGAAAGCGACTTGTCTGCACTGTCTTATGCAGTAAATCACATTTTAAAAAGTGGAGTACATTTACAAAATGTGTCTGCTAAGGATTTTATGGAGAAAGTGCAGCACCGAGATGATCATTTGGAAACACAACTGATCAATCTGATGGCATGTCAGCGTGGGACAAATGAATATTGGTACCGACGCCATGGTGAATTAAAATGCATGTTACGGAATTTAGGAACACCAACATGGTTCGTTACCCTAAGCTGTGCCGAGTACGCTTGGGATGATTTACTGGATTTTCTACGAGAGGCAAATTCAAACATTAAAAACATCGAATACAAGACAGCAGGAGAACTGTGCTCATTGGATCCGGTTAATGTTTGCAGATATTTCAATCATAGATTTGAGGCTATGATGTCTTTCATCTGCAATAAAAAAAATCCACCTCTAGGAGAAGTAGTGGATTTCTTTTGGAGAAAAGAGTACAAGGCAAGAGGTGCTCCTCATATTCATATGCTGTTGTGGATCAAGGATGCCCCAAAGTTTGGAACAGATACTGATGAAGCAGTGTTATCTTACATTGAAGAATATGCAACATGTGCTATACCAAAAAGCACAGAAGAGAAAAAGTTAAAGGAGCAAGTTTTACGTTTCCAAAGTCATCGGTGTGGAAAATACTGTCGACGGAAATACAAGAGCAAAGATAAATACTACACTAAATGTCGATTTGGATTTCCTAGACCTGTTCTTTCAAATGGAAGAGTAAACAGTTTTATGTCAGCTGTGAGACATACTATCACAAGAAAATCACCTAAGAATACCTACAACCTTAAAAGAAAAGAAGAATCAAAAAATATAAATGACTACAACCCAGTCATTTTATCCATGTGGAACGCTAACATGGATATACAGTATGTAGCTGACAATTCCATTGCTGTTGCTCGATATGTAACGTCTTACATTACGAAATCAGAAAAAACAGAATTGAAGGAAATGTGGGAAGAGATTTCTCACGAGAAGACTGTCAGTAAGAAGCTGTACAGTTTCAGTTTGAAGATGTTATCGCATCGAGAAATTGGATCCTACGAATGTTCAGATAGGTTATCTTCTGCAAGTCTCTACTCGAAATCAAGAAGAATAATTTGGGCCAGTTTAGGCCTTGCAGCAATGAGAAATCGGGTACTGAAATCTGTTGGAGAAATTGAATATTTGGCCGAGAATGACCCAGAAAGTACAGATATTTTGAAATCAAACATGTTGGACACATATTATCCCAAGAGAAGTCATCATCTGGAGAACATGTGTCTCTATGAAGTGCTGCAGAACTACATTTATTCACGGAAAGCCACAGAAGACATCAACAATGGAAAATATAAAGTCATTGGTGAGGAAGGATGTTTGGTGAAGCAAACAAAAGGAAGTTTGATAAATCACAGGAAGCTGAGTTGGGACACTACTGACAAAAAGGAATTTTACTACTTGGCTCTTTTACAGCTGTTTAAACCATGGCGTACAGAGGATGAACTACTGGGAGAATTTCAAAGCTATGAAGATTCTTTTAATGCTTGCAAAGACAGCATACAATGCAGTACATTCTCAAGTTATCTGCAAATGTTAAATGAAGAAATTGAACAGGAAACTACAATTGCAGCAGAAATAGCTAGAGACAGTTCTCAGGACAGCCAAAGTTCAGGAACACTCAGTCAAGATCCCCTAGGACAACCAATCGTTGAAAATGAAGCATCAATAGCCATGAATGAAGTGGAAACGGCTATGAATCAAGCTCAAGAAGAATTTCTAGACTTACAAAATTTGGAAAGACAACTGAACGAAGAGCAGCAACAAATTTATGAAGAGATCAGAAACAAAATTGATCACGGATTTCTACATGAAAAAAAAGAGTGCTCATGCACATCATTTCATCCAATCAGGACATACTGGAACTGGAAAAAGTTTCCTTATAAAAGTCATCAGAAGCTATCTACAACAAAAAACGGATTCTACTTTGTCTTGTGTGGTTACTGCTCCAACTGGGTTAGCAGCATATAACATAAAAGGAATCACTTTACATTGTTTGCTAATGTTACCAGTGGAGCATGAGAACAAAATACAATACAACAAGCTAACTAGAGAAGCATGCTTGGAAGTTTCAAGAGTATTGAAGAAGATGCAAGTTCTCATTATTGATGAGGTGAGCATGGTATCAAACTTAATGCTTGCCTTTGTGCATTTAAGAATGCAGCAAATTCTGAAGACAGACTATGACATGTTATTTGGAGGAAAACACGTCATAGTTTTTGGAGATCTTTTGCAACTTACTCCAGTTAAAGGACAACCAGTGTTTAATACTGTGACACATGAAGACACGAAGAAGTCATTGGGAAGCATCGGTAATACAAATATTTGGTCCTTCTTTGAGTACAAGGAACTTACTACTAATATGAGGCAAGCAAACGATGAAGAATATGGAAGTATTCTGAAAGATATCAGAATTGGACTACTCACTGAAGCTGGCAAAAAAGCATTACAGAGTCGGCTGCTACATAATTTATTTCCAAAGGAAGAAATAGTTGCAGAGAAGATATACAAGAACATTGCAGAAAACAAAAGTGTCATCTGCTTAATGCCAACTCTACGTGAATGCTCAATATTCAATGAGGAGCTTTTGAAATTGGAAAAGGAAGAGATCAGGAAATTGGAAGCAGTGGACAAAATTGAGGATGGAAGAATTACTATCACATTAACAGGCAAACTGAAAAATAAATTGGATTCACTAGAGAAGAACATTTCCAAAACAGCTTGATTAGAAAAAAATCTATATGTTTGCATGAACTGTAGAGTATTTTTAAGGAGAAATTTGGATGTTGAAAAAGGTTTAGTTAATGGAGCTATGGGAAGAGTTGTGGGTTTTATTAATTATCAGAAAAAAGATGGAATTGAATGTTTAAAAATAAAATTTGATCAGATAGAAGAAGTTAAAGACATTTGTCGTTGTTCAGTTCGTTTCATGCTTGTGAAAGACTTATATGTACGTAGGAAGCAGTTTCCGTTTTCGCTAGCATATGCTGTAACTATTCACAAGTCTCAAGGATTGACTGTAGATTGTGCATTTGTGAACATTGGTTCAACTGTGTTCAAAGAAGGTATGGCATATGTTGCTTTGTCACGAGTGAAAACATTATCAGGTTTATTCATGATTGACTTTGATGATTCAAAAGTTAGTGCTGATACAAATTGTGTAAAGGAGTATAATAGATTAAGAAGAAGCTATGCTCCTCATTTAGGTCAGTATCCTGTGTTGGAGAAACGTGTAGTTTCTCGTAAAAGGAGAAATGAGAATATCTGTAATGAAGATGTAGAGAGGAGGAAAAAAAAGAGGAGTGATGTAATTGCAAGCAAAAAGAATAAGGAAAATGAAGAACAGGTTGTAGGATGTCATTTTGAAAATAGCTCTGGTGTCAACTGCTACGCTAATGTAGTGCTGAATGTTGCATTTTATCTGGAAAGTTTGCAAGAGCAGATAATAGTAAATCAGGGAAAAAGATTCTGTTCTGTGCTGAGTCTCCTTTTTCAAAAGCTGAGTATTGATAAAACTAAAATAGAAAGTGCTACTGAATTTAGAAAACTTTTAGATGTATGTTCAGGACGAACACAGTTTTCTCAAAATGAACAGCAAGACGCACAAGAATTCTTGATGTATTTTCTTCAGGTACTGGAAGAAGAAGAAGTTGCCATTGATAATTTATTTGGTGTCTCTTATAAATGGGAACATAGTTGTGAAAACTGTTATAATATATGTGGCTCTAATGTTGATAATGAAAGGTTTATTTATTTAACATTGCCAGAGAGTAAAACAGTCACTTTTGCTAAATTAGTTAAAGATGCTAATCATAGCATGCAATGCGGTGAGTGTAAATCTGACATGTTTTCAACGTTAATTTTAAAGGAATACAGACAGTATGTAATTTTAATGATGCAACGATGTAGAGCTGATGGTTCAAAATTGGATACTTTAATAAAGAAGTTTACAGGACAGCAATTATCAATTTCAGGAAAAACTTTTGTAACAGTTGCAATAATTTTCCATGATGGACCTACTGTAACTTCTGGTCATTACACAGTTTATCTTAAATGTGAAAAAGGCTGGACACTGTGTAATGATTCCCAATTGGTTTTTAAGCAACGTTTGCCTTTTGATTTAGCAAATTCCTATCTAATCTTCCTGAAACCTAAATTTTAGAGAGACTTGGCAAGATCTGTACAAAACAATTTTACCATTTTATTGGATTACCATTGGAATTTTCAAAAAAAAAGATTTTTCAAATTATCATATGGCCTAATGGAAAGGTAACCAATTGTAATGTGGACTTTTTTCATTTTTAATGAAACTTTCGAAAACCAAAAATTTAGAGAAAATCGGTAGCATCTGCACAATTTAAATTTTGGAATGTTATTGGATAGCCATTGGAAATGTTTTCAAAAAAGATTTTTTAAATTACTATTTGGCCATGCGGAAAGGTAACCAATTCTATTGTGGACTTATTTAATTATTAATAAATCTTTCGGGAACCAAAATGTTACAGAGAATCGGTGAGATCTGTACAATTTAAACTTTAGAATTTTATTGGATTACCATTGGAAATTTAATCAAAAAAGAATTTTTAAATTACTATTTGGCCTAAAGGAAATGGAACCAGATGTATTTGGAGTTATTTGAGATATATTTTTGTGATTATACTTCTGAAACAAAAATGTCAGACGGTATTTTAAAGAAATAAGTATTGATATTAGTTGATATTTTTTTTAGAATATTATGCATTTCTATAATGTTATGTTTAAGTTAAAAGAGATACTGGGCTTTTTTTAAAACAATCTTTGAGATTGTTAATTTTTTTTTTGCCTGCTGTTAAATGATGAATGCAATTGCTTTCACAATTTATAGTGAAATGCAATATATTCTGAAAACAGCAAAAGAAAGGCAAAAATATTTTTTGATAAATATGTAAATATGTGTACTGTATTATAAAATGTTTTATTAAATATTAATACTTTTTTCTTTTTTTTCAGATTGAGATAGAAAATTTTCGAAAACTAGAACCATTTTTAAAGCAATTAAAAAAAAATTTAAATGAATAAATATTTTTTTGAGTGAGTATGGTAAGTCAATAATATCATGGTCCCTTTTTTCCACTTCTCTACAATCACATTTTCAGTTTTTAATTGTAGTCTCTCAAGGACCTTGTAATGTGATTTTTAGTGTTTTTAAAAAAAAAAATAATAATTACGCGTACCGTACGCGTACGGTAAAAAAAAAAAAAAAAAGTTTTTAAAAACATATATAAAAAAAAGATGAAAGATAAGGTTGGCTCTTAAAAGAGCCGTTGTGTTCATGCAGGGACAGAGGAAAGAAAGATTGGGAGTATTAGTCTGTACGACAAATGTGCTGATCTATTTTATTGTTCACTAGGGAAATACTGGTCTCCCTATGACAAATTAGATCATGACAAGTGGCGCACCGTATTTCAACCCTCAGAAACCGAGGGTTAATTTCCAGAGGACCAGAAAAAGGAGATGCTCCCCCCACAGATGAAGGGCTCACCTGACCTGCAGAAGAAGGACTCGGCCCTGCAGATGATGGTCCAGGCTGAGCTGCTGTGGATATGCTTGGTTGATTTACTGAAGGGTTACCTCCAGTAAGTCGAGCATGTGTCCTTCTGTGTACATCCTTAAGGTGTCTCATCATGGTGTGATTCCCAAAGGAATACTTCAGGATTCCCTCTTGAAAGTACACGCTTACACAGCTTACAAGTCACTAAGGGTGCATTTACCTTTTGCTGGCCTTCTGGAAAAGTAAAATAATCCCATACATAAGAGGTCTTTTGTTTCCTCGCTCTCTGCCTCAAGGTAGTGCTGC
Source organism: Triturus cristatus (assembly GCF_964204655.1). Lineage (NCBI taxonomy): Eukaryota > Metazoa > Chordata > Amphibia > Caudata > Salamandridae > Triturus > Triturus cristatus. Next base: position 32,820,515 of record NC_140590.1, on the reverse strand, counting down.
TAGCCTCACTCTCAGAAGAGCTCTGCTGTTCTGCCATCGTATCACAAAGACAACCCAGCTCCTTCTCCTAAGGGATCACAAGCAGAAATGAGGGGAATGGGTGTGGTGTAGGAGAGTTCTAGAACTGAAAGTAGTTTCAACCAATCAAAAGTTGTGTTTCATGATCACATGACCTACCGTACGCTTACGGTACGCTTACGGTGCGCTTACGGCAAAAAGTACGCATGCGCGTAAAAAAGACACGCTCACGCGCACATGCGCAAAACTGGCACGCCCCTACACTTCCGCGTAACGTGCGGGTGCAGCGTACGCGTTACGCGCTATGCGCGCGTGACGTGCGTCTACGCAAATTGCGTAAATGAACGCAAACAGCGTAGAAAACTAGCGTAATTACGGCGCGACGTGCGCTTACCGTACGCGCACGGTAAAAAAAATAAAAAATAAAAAATATTGCTAATAAATTTTACCTGTTTATTTTTAAAAAAATGTAAAATAAAAACATATTGTAGAATTTTTAAATTTTAACCATAGTCTTTAAAAAAGGATAGAAAATTAAAATAAAAATATGTAAAAAAAAAAGAAAAAAAAAAAATAGCATTTAAAAAACCTTGCAAATTCACTGAAAAAACCATGGGTTTCACTCACGTTATAGTTAGGAATTAGCATTTAAAAAACCTTGCAAATTCACTGAAAAAACCATGGGTTTCACACACGTTATAGTTAGGAATTAGCATTTAAAAAACCTTAGAAATTCAAAGAAAAAACCATGGGTTTCACACACGTTATAGTTAGCTGGACATTTCACTCGTAAAAAACCAATGAAATTCCCCCGTTATAGTTAGTTCAGCTAACTATAACTCGCGCGCCCGCAATGCACTGCTGATGACGTCACATATTACATCACTCATGACATGGTCAGTGACATCACTCATGACATCACTGATGACATCTCAAATGACATCACTGATGACATCACTGATGACATCATCCTTGTGATAGAGTGGCAGACCTCCTCTCACCCTAATATAACCTTTGATACACACATTCAAAAATAGAGACTACAATTTTCAAAACAATGGACATACCAATACCAGTTACAACAACCTCTTCAGTAATTCTAAGATCCACATACACATCCACTCATTCACCAACAGCCCTATACAGTCACTCATACATGTACTCACTCATCATATGTACTCATACACCTATACATCCTGTTACACAATGCCACTCATCCATAGAGTTACTCACACACATAGTCACTCATGCTAATAAAGAATCAAACATACATTTACTTGCATATACAGTTATACACACACCACCACACTTACTTCTACGGAAACTTACACATACCTAGTCTTTTAAACAATCACTTATAGAAACACATACTTATTAATACAGGAACTCTTTCAATCTCTCACTCTCACATATACTCACATATATACACCAATAGTCACATATACTAGTTAAAAACATATGTAGTTACTCATAAAGACACTATTGAGACAGTCATTCACTCACTAACACACCCATACACACACTCATTCACCCATGCAGTCCTGCACACATGCTGTGTTCAACACATACAAACAGTGAGTCACTCATTCATGCACCTATGCACTACGTAATACCCCCCACCGAACCATGCAGACACTCAGACTGATACTCAAAAAACCAACTAATAACCTATATAGACACCCATGTAGCTACTCACCAACCCATGCAGCCACTTACACACAAAGTGAGAGAATGATACAGATATTTACATATTTAAACATTACTCACTAAGCTATGTATTCACTATGATACACTTAATCAGTTAGTTACAAATTCAATTTTTCAAAAACAAATCATCCATTTAGACACTTATATACCCATTTATTCTTCCATCGACCTTGAGATATACATATATAAAACATATTTAATTTTCAGAAAAACACACATTCACTGGATGATGTCATCAGTGATGTCATTTGAGATGTCATCAGTGATGTCATGAGTGATGTCACTGACCATGTCATGAGTGATGTAATATGTGACGTCATCAGCAGTGCATCCGGTGGGGGGTTTAACGTAGTGCATAGGTGCATGAATGATTGTCTCTCTGGTTGTATGTTTTGAAGACAGCATGTGTGCATGACTGTATGGTTGGATGAGTGTGTGTATTGGTGTGTTAGTGAGTGAATGACTGTCTCAATAGTGCCTTTATGAGTTACTATATATGTTTTAAAGAAGTATATTTGACTTTTGGTGTATATAAGTGAGTATGTGTGAGAGTGAGAGATTGAAATAGTTCCTGTATGAATAAGTATGTGTTTTTATTAGTGATTATTTAAAAGAGTAAGTATGTGTAAGTTTCTGTAGAAGTACGTGTTGAGGTGTGTGTATAACTGAATATGCAAGTAAATGGATATTTGACTCTTTATTAGCATGAGTGACTATGTGTGTGAGTAACTCTATGAATGAGTGGCAATGTGTAACAGGATGTATAGGTGTATGAGTACATATGATGAGTGAGTACATGTATGAGTGACTGTACAGGGCTGTTGGTGAATGAGTGGATGTGTATGTGGATCTAAGAATTACTGAATAGGTTATTGTAACTGGTATTGGTATGTCCATTGTTTTGAAAATTGTAGTCTCTTTTTTTGAATGTGTGTATCAAAGGTTGTATTAGGGTGAGAGGAGGTCTACCACTCTGTCACAAGGATGATGTCATCAGTGATGTCATTTGAGATGTCATCAGTGATGTCATGAGTGATGTCACTGACCATGTCATGAGTGATGTATTATGTTACGTCATCAGCAGTGGATTGCAGGTGCGCGAGTTATAGTTAGCTTAACTAACTATAACGGGGGAATTTCAATGGTTTTTTATGAGTAAAATATTCCTTTAACTAGAACGTGTGTGAAACCTATGGTTTTTTCACTGAATTTGCAAGGTTTTTTAAATGCTAAATCCTAACTATAACGTGTGTGAAACCTATGGTTTTTTCAGTGAATTTGCAAGGTTTTTTAAATGCTAATTCCTAACTATAACGTGTGTGAAACCCATGGTTTTTTCAGTGAATTTGTATGGTTTTTTAAATGCTAATTCTTACCTATAACATGTGTGATTCCCATGGTTTTTTCATTGATTTTGTATTATAAATTCTTATATTAAACATGTTTTTTTTTAAAAAGCGCAAGTTTTTTTTTTGTTTTTTTTTACTTTATATTCTCTTAAAACACTATGCTTAATTTTTTTAAATTCTGCAATATATTAATTTTTCTCATTTTATTTTTTTTTACCAAACAGGTAAGATATTTTAGTATACCATAGAAATTCTTTTTTTCCTTTTTTTTTTTTTTACTTTATATTCTCTTAATACACTATGCTTAATTTTTTTTAATTCTGCAATATATAAATTTTTCTCATTTTTTACTAAACAGGTAAGATATATTAGTATAACATAGAAATTTTTTTTTTTTTTTTTTTTTTTTTTTAAGTGCGCGTACGGTAAGCTTACGGTAAGCGTACGGTTTGCGTAATGTTCGTAATATTTCTACTCTTTTTGCGTATGGTTACGCAATTTACGTAGCCGTTGCGTACTGCGTATGGGGCGCGTAAGCGTGTAAGCTACACGCGTACGTTACGCGGAAGTGTTGGGGAGTGCCTGTTATGCGCATGTGTGCGAGCGCGTGTCTTTTTTGCGCACATGCGTACGTTTACCGTAAGCGCTCCGTAAGCGCTCCGTAAGCGTAACGTAAGCGTAACGTACGCGCACGGTGGGTCATGTGATCATGAAACAAAACTTTTGATTGGTTCAAAGTTGTTTCAGTTCTAGAACTCTCCTACACCACACCCATTCCCCTCATTTCTGCTTGTGATCCCTTAGGAGAAGGAGCTGACTTGTCTTTGTGATACGATGGCAGACCAGCACTCTTCTGCTGAGAGTGAGGCTAGCAGCACCACCATCAGGCAGAGAAAGAGGAAACAGAAGAGCTCTTTTATATGGGAGTATTTTAGTTTTCCTGAGGGTGAGAAAAAAGTCAATGCTGCTTTGGTGACTTGCAAGCTGTGCCAGCGTGTACTTTCGAGAGGAAATCCCAACAAGAAGTATTCCTTCGGGAATCACACTATGTTGAGACACCTTGAGGATGTACATCCTAGGACACATGCACGACATACTAGAGGCAACCCTTCAGTAAGTCGAGCAAGCACATCCACAGCAGCTCAGCCGCGTCCTTCTTCGGAAGCTCAGCTGAGCCCTTCATCTGTGGGGGCAAATTCACCTTTTTCTGATCATGTGGAAACGAACCATCGGTTTGCGAGGGTTACAATGCGGTGTTCATTTTGCCATGGTCTAATTGTTCATAGGGAGACCAGTCTTCCCCTCATTAACAACAAAATAGACCAGCACATTTGTCCTACCAGCTAATGTTCCCATTCTTCCTTTCCTCTGTCCCTGCATGAACACAACGGCTCTTTTAAGAGCCAACCTTACCTCTCAACTTTATTTTATTTTTTCTTTAAAACTTTTTTTTTTTTTTTTTGTACTGTAAGCGTAATTTTTTTTTTTTAAACACTAAAAATCAATTACCACATTTCAAGATCCTTGAGGGATTAATAATTAAATACTGAAAATCTGTTTGAGGAGAAGTGGAAGAAAGGGACCATCTAATTTCTGACTTACCTGACCCACCCAACAATTTAACTTTTAATTAAAATTAAATTGAAATTACTTGTAAAAATGGTTGGTTTTTTTTGAAAATTTTCTTTCAAAATCTGAAAAAAAAGAAAAAAGTATTAATATTTAATAAATCAATATATAACACAGTACACGTATTTACATATTTTTCAAAAACAATTTTTTGCCTTTTTTTTGCTGTTTTCAGAATATATTGCATTTCACTATAAATCGTGAAAGCAATTGCATTCATCACTTAACAGCGGGCAACAAAAAAATAACAATCTCAAAGATTGTTTTAAAAAAGCCCAGAATCTCTTTTTAATTAAACATAACATTATAGAAATGCATAATATTCTAAAAAAAATCATCTAATAACAATAACTATTTCTTTAAAATACCGTCTGACAGTTTTGTTACAGAAGCATAATCTCAAAAATAATATATCTCAAATAACTCCACAATACATCTGGTTATATTTCCTTTTGACCAAATGGTAATTTTAAAATTCTTTTTTGATTAAATTTCCAATGGTAATCTAATAAAATTCCAAAATTTAAATTGTACAGATGTTACCGATTCTCTCTAAATTTTTGGTTTCCGAAAGATTCATTAGGAATTAAATAAGTCCACATTACAATTGGTTACCTTTCCTTTAGGCCAAATGGTAATTTGAAAAATCTTTTTTTTTTTTTAAATTCCAATGCTAATCCAATAAAATGGTAAAATTGTTTTGTACAGATCTTGCCAAGTCTCTCTAAAATTTAGGTTTCAAGAAGATTAGATAGGAATTTGCTAAATCAAAAGGCAAACGTTGCTTGAAAATCAATTGAGAATCATTACACAGTGTCCAGCCTTTTTCACATTTAAGATAAACTGTGTAATGTCCAGAAGTAACAGTAGGTCCTTCATGGAAAATTATTGCAACTGTTACAAAAGTTTTTCCTGAAATTGATAATTGCTGTCCTATAAACTTCTTTATTAAAGTATCCAATTGTGAACCATCAGCTTTACTTCGTTGCATCATTAAAATTACATACTGTCCGTATCCCTTTAAAATTAACGTTGAAAACATGTCAGATTTACACTCACCGCATTCCATGCTATGATTAGCATCTTTAACTAATTTAGCAAAAGTGACTGTTTTACTGTCTGGCAACGTTAAATAAATAAACCTTTCAGAATCAACATTAGAGCCACATGTATTGAAACAGTTTTCACAACTATGTTCCCATTTATAAGAGACACCAAACATATTTTCAATTGGCACCCCTTCTTCTTCCAGTACCTGAAGAAAATACATCAAGAATTCCTGTGCGTCTTGCTGTACATTTTGAGAAAACTGTGTTCGTCCTGAACATACATCTAAAAGTTTTCTAATTTCAGTAGCACTTTCTATTTGAGTTTTATCATTACTCAGCTTTTGAAAAAGGAGACTCAACTCAGAACAGAATCTTTTTCTCTGATTTACTATTATCTGCTCTTGCAAACTTTCCAGATAAAATGCAACATTCAGCACTACATTAGCGTAGCAGTTGACACCAGAGCTATTTTCAAAATGACAACCTACAACCTCTTCAACATTTTCCTTTTTCTTTTTGCAGTTGAACCAATGTTTACAAATGCACAATCTACAGTCAATCCTTGAGACTTGTGAATAGTTACAGCATATGCTAGAGAAAACGGAAACTGTTTCCTTTGTACATATAAGTCTTTCACAAGCATGAAACGAACTGTACAACGACAAATGTCTATAATTTCTTCAATCTGATCAAATTTTATTTTTAAACATTCAATTCCATCTTTTTTCTGATAATTAATAAAACCCACAACTCTTCCCATAGCTCCATTAACTAAACCTTTTTCAACATCCAAATTTCTCCTTAAAAATACTCTACAGTTCATGCAAACATATAGATTTTTTTCTAATCCAACAGTTTTGGAAATGTTCTTCTCTAGTGAATCCAATTTATTTTTCAGTTTGCCTGTTAATGTGATAGTAATTCTTCCATCCTGTATTTTTTCCACTGCTTCCAATTTCCTGATATCTTCCATTTCCAATTTCAAAAGCTCCTCATTGAATATTGAGCATTCACGTAGAGTTGGCATTAAGCAGATGACGCTTTTCTTTTCTGCAATGTTCTTGTATATCTTCTCTGCAACTATTTCTTCCTTTGGAAATAAATTATGTAGCAACCGACTCTGTAATGCTTTTGTGCCAGCTTCAGTGAGTAGTCCAATTCTGATATCTTTCAGAATACTTCCATATTCTTCATCGTTTGCTTGCCTCATATTAGTAGTAAGGTCCTTGTACTCAAAGAAAGACCAAATATTTGCATTACCAATGCTTCCCAATGACTTCTTTGTGTCTTCATGTGTCACAGTATTAAACACTGGTTGTCCTTTAACTGGAGTAAGCTGTAGAAGATCCCCAAAAACTATGACATGTTTTCCACCAAATAACACGTCATAGTCTGTCCTTAGAATTTGCTGCATTCTTAAATGCACAAAGGCAAGCATTAAGTTTGATACCATGCTCACCTCATCAATAATGAGAACTTGCATCTTCTTCAATACTCTTGAAACTTCCAAGCATGCTTCTCCGGTTAGCTTGTGGTATTGTATTTTGTTCTCATGCTCCACTGGTAACATTAGCAAACGATGTAAGGTGATTCCTTTTATGTTATATGCTGCTAACCCAGTTGGAGCAGTAACCACACAAGACAAAGTTGAATCCGTTTTTTGCTGTAGGTAGCTTCTGATGACTTTTATTAAGAAACTTTTTCCAGTTCCAGCTTGTCCGCTTACATACATCCTGATTGGATGAAATGATGTGCATGAGCACTCTTTTTTTTCATGTAGTAATCCGTGATCAATTTTGTTTCTGATCTCTTCATAAATTTGTTGCTGCTCTTCATTCAGTTGTCTTTCAAAATTTGGTAAGTCTATAAATTCTTCTTGAGCTTGATTCATAGCCGTTTCCACTTCATTCATGGCTATTGCAGCTTCATTTTCAACGATTGGTTGTCCTAGGGGATCTTGACTGAGTGTTCCTGAACTTTGGCTGTCTTGAGAACTGTCTCTAGCTACTTCAGCTGCAATTGTAGTTTCCTGTTCAATTTCTTCATTTAACATTTGCACATAATTTGTGAAAGTACTGCATTCTATGCTGTCTTTGCAAGCATTAAATGAATCTTCATAGCTTTGAAATTCTCCCAGTAGTTCATCCTCTGTACGCCATGGTTTAAACAGCTGTAAAAGAGCCAAGTAGTAAAATTCCTTTTTGTCAGTAGTGTCGCAACTCAGCTTCCTGTGATTTTTCAAACTTCCTTTTGTTTGCTTCACCAAACATCCTTCCTCACCAATGACTTTAAATTTTCCATTGTTGATGTCTTCTGTGGCTTTCCGTGAATAAATGTAGTTCTGCAGCACTTCATAGAGACAAATCTTCTCTAGATGAAGACTTCTCTTGGGATAATATGTGTCCAACATGTTTGATTTCAAAATATCTGTACTTTCTGGGTCATTCTCGGCCAAATATTCAATTTCTCCAACAGATTTCAGTACCCGATTTCTCATTGCTGCAAGGCCTAAACTTGCCCAAATTATTCTTCTTGATTTCGAGTAGAGACTTGCAGAAGATAACCTATCTGAACATTCGTAGGATCCAATTTCTCGATGCGATAACATCTTTAAACTGAAACTGTACAGCTTCTTACTGACAGTCTTCTCGTGAGAAATCTCTTCCCACATTTCTTTCAATTCAGTTTTTTCTGATTTAGTAATGTAAGACGTTACATATCGAGCAACAGCAATGGAATTGTCAGCTACATACTGTATATCCATGTTAGCATTCCACATGGATAAAATGACTGGGTTGTAGTCATTTATATTTTTTGATTCTTCTTTTCTTTTAAGGTTGTAGGTATTCTTAGGTGATTTTCTTGTAATAGTATGTCTCACAGATGACATAAAACTGTTGACTCTTCCTTTTGAAAGAACAGGTCGTGGAAATCCAAATCGACATTTAGTGTAGTATTTATCTTTGCTCTTGTATTTCCGTCGACAGTATTTTCCACACCGATGACTTTGAAAACGTAAAACTTGCTCTTTTAACTTTTTCTCTTCTGTGCTTTTTGGTATAGCACATGTTGCAAATTCTTCAATGAAAGATAACACTGCTTCATGAGTATCTGTTCCAAACTTTGGGGCATCCTTGATCCACAACAGCATATGAATATGAGGAGCACCTCTTGCCTGGTACTCTTTTCTCCAAAAGAAATACACTACTTCTCCAAGAGGTGGATTTTTTTTATTGCAGATGAAGGACATCATAGCCTCAAATCTATGATTGAAATATCTGCAAACATTAACCGGATCCAATGAGCACAGTTCTCCTGCTGTCTTGTATTCGATGTTTTTAATGTTTGAATTTGCCTCTCGTAGAAAATCCAGTAAATCATCCCAAGCGTACTCAGCACAGCTTAGGGTAAGGAACCATGTTGGTGTTCCTAAATTCCGTAACATGCATTTTAATTCACTATGGCGTTGGTACCAATATTCATTTGTCCCACGCTGACAAGCCATCAGATTGATCAGTTGTGTTTCCAAATGATCATCTCGGTGCTGCACTTTCTCCATAAAATCCTTAGCAGACACATTTTGTAAATGTACTCCACTTTTTAAAATGTGATTTACTGCATATGATAATGCAGACAAGTCGCTTTCAAATAAAAGATGGAACAAATAAGGAATACTTTGTCGAAATCTGGGATCTTCTGCATATAGTCTTGTAGTTCGATACTCAGAAGCTGGAATCTGTTCTGGACGTTCATCGTATCGTCCTCCTTTTCCTGTAGGAAACAGCTGGGGAAAACATCAAGCTTCCAAGCTCTCCTCCCATACACTCACGGGAGTTCCTTTTGCTTTCTTCATCTGAAACTGATCAATATTGTCTCCCATAACTTCTTTTGAATGAAGAGGATATATGCTAAAATGTTCATAAATTTCTTCTTCCTTTGACTTGTCCACTTTTTCAATTTGTCCAGTTGGTGTTTCTGTGTCTTCTTGTAAATCTTCTTCTTCTTCTTCTATATAAATTGATTCATACCATTTGTTATTCCTTTTCAAATACAAATTTGCTCTTTGTACTTTCCGTACATCTACCAGCTCCTGCCAAATCTTCTTATTCTTTGTAGGTACACCATTAACCAGAATAACTAATGGTTCAGTTTCCAAAGTATCTGCATCAATAGTTTCCATATTTGTTTTCAAATCCAAGGGCAAATACACCACTCTACCTTTTAAACCTCTCAGTAAATCTGAAGGAGGTAATTTACCAGTTTTGGGCTCCATATGTACTATGGTCTGGAACGGATGAACACATTGAATAAGTATAGACTCCTATGTATTTAATTCAGAAAGTTCGGCAGGAATAGCATCCAATTCTAAATTATTATGTACAGCTCTGGTCGGCATTCTATTTTCCTCTAACTTGTTGTAACAGTATTTACAAATACGCTGATCTTCACCCAATTCAAAACAATTTTCAAGAAATATATATGTGGCAAAATCCTTCCACTTATAATTATCTTCATTTTCACTTTTTCTGTAGAGATCAACATTCCTGGTTTGTTTTCTATAATGAGTTCTGCGGCAACAAATACAAGTAATATTTGGTCTTTCATTAGAGATTATTGCAAATTTTGTTATGTGATCATTAAATGTCTTACTTACAGAGGGTTCTACATTCTCTTCCACTTCTTCCTCATTTACTGTGTCCTTTTCTGCACTGTCTTGTTCAGGACCAAAGTAACAAAACTGAATTTCATCAGTAACCTTCTCTACATCTGATACCGATCCACGGAACAGAGCCCTATTCAATTCATCTAACTTTATTGCTGGACTTTTAGCAAAATACAACCGTCTCACAAACTTTCTCATTTCAGTATGATGAACAGCCAGCATCCTAAAATGATGAAAAACACTTTTACACACTTTTCTAGATAGACAAGCCAGAGAATGTCCCTGCAAACCAGTATTCTCTCTCACTCTGCATGGATCTAGACTTTGAAGCACCTTAATCTTCTGTTTAACACTTTTTTTACTATATTCTCTTAGAAACTCACGAAATTTATCAATAGATTCCTGACGCACAGTGCAAATACTACTACAATTCCAAGTGTACACTGGGGCTTTAGGACGTCTCCCCATAGCCTCATCCGCCATCACTTGTACCTCATCTCTTGGAACCATTTTCTCCTTCTCCATTATACAACCATTTTTCACTTCATAAGCACGACCTCTGGTGTCAACTGCATGCAGCAAACTATTACTTTGAAAATAACTCTCTTCATTAAAAAAAGGTTCACTACTTGAACTATGCATCCATTCTCCTAAAAACACTTTACAAAAGTTTGTTCTTTTCACTAGTCTTTTCCTTTTGCTTTGTGATTTCAGTACATTGACCATTTTATCTAATGTACGCATCCTATTCAAAATTAAAATGAATAGTTTCCTTTTTAATTCTAATGCCTTTGCTGCAATGGCTTCAATTTCTTTTTTTCTCTTATAAAATGTAGCCTTTTTCTTATATTTCTTCACATCCTTTATCAAATTGGAAATAACTCTTCTCTGAAACATTTTTCTACGAATCTCTTTAAACGCTGTTTTTCTTTTTAAGTTAATCTTTATTGTTTCTGAAGGTATATTTGCATTAACTAAATGCTCAATTTTTTCCTGTTGTTTTCTATTTAAAACATTCTTTCCAGTACAGACATTTTGTACATTTTTCCTTTTTTTGAAGATGTTGTTTAAAAAATCTTTTGTGTGCTTACCAGAAGACTTTCTCTTTTTCCCAACATGAGCATCTCCAACTAACTTAGGTCCTCCAGTTGTCTTCAAATATAGTTTTTTTTTGTGGTTTTTCCTTAGTCTGGATTTTGTAGGCATCTTAAATTTTGTTCACTGCTCTTCAGCAATACCTGAAAAAAACTATAAAAAAATTCCTTTATTTTATTTAAATATATTACTACATTGTTTATGATCTTTTCAAATCTTAAAATACTATGTACCCCTTTCCTACAAGTGAAAATCACAATAACACCTTCACAAATTAAATATCTAAAAACAATTCCTACTGTTTTTTTGGCAAGTGATAAGTACTTTTACAGTCTGACACATTTTGAATCCACTTTTCAGATTCTGAAAAAAGCACATGTCCAAACAGCTTTTTGAGACCAGCAACATCTGTAACCTGGGTGACTGACTACACTCCAGCAAGGGCAACCAGCCTTAGTGATGCTGAATGTATTTGCATTACTGACTGCAACCTCAAACCCCACTCAGTTGTGAATACTGTGCATGATTCCACAGGATAAGCAACTGGGTGTGTGCTAAGAGTCTGCTTCTGCAGAAAAAATAGCTCCCCCTTTCCATCTAATGCAAATGTAAAATTACCAGAGTAATACACAATAAATCTCTGTGTGTAATTCCTCTTTGCACACAGAGTCATGGTTTGATATTAGTCAGAAAACGAAATTTCTTTGCCAATTTGAAAACACACTTACTACTCTTTTTTTTGGCAAGTGATAAGTACTTTTATAGTCTGACACATTTTGAATCCACTTTTCAGATTCTGAAAAAAGCACATGTCCAAACAGCTTTTTGAGACCAGCAACATTTGTAACCTGGGTGACTGACTACACTCCAGCAAGGGCAACCAGCCTTAGTGATGCTGAATGTTTTAGCATTACTGACTGCAACCTCAAACCCCACTCGGTTGTGAATACTATGCATGATTCCACAGGATAAGCAGCTGGGTGTGTGCTAAGAGTCTGCTTCTGCAGAAAAAATAGCTCCCCCTTTCCTACTAATGCAACTGTAAAATTACCAGAGTAATACGCAATAAATCTCTGTCTATAATTCCTCTTTGCACACAGAGTCATGGTTTGAAATTAGGCTGAAAACGAAATTTCTTTGCCAATTGGAAAGCACACTTCCTACTGTTTTTTTTGGCAAGTGATAAGTACTTTTACAGTCTGACACATTTTGAATCCACTTTTCAGATTCTTAAAAAAGCACATGTCCAAACAGCTTTTTGAGACCAGCAACATCTGTAACCTGGGTGACTGACTACACTCCAGCACGGGCAACCAGCCTTAGTGATACTGAATGAATTTGCATTACTGACTGCAACCTCAAACCCCACTCGGTTGTGAATACTATGCATGATTCCACAGGATAAGCAGCTGGGTGTGTGCTAAGAGTCTGCTTCTGCAGAAAAAATAGCTCCCCCTTTCCTACTAATGTAACTGTAAAATTACCAGAGTAATACGCAATAAATCTCTGTCTATAATTCCTCTTTGCACACAGTCATGGTTTCATATTAGTCAGAAAACGAAATTTCTTTGCCAATTTGTAAGCACACTTACTACTCTTTTTTTTACAAGTGATAAGTACTTTTACAGTCTGACACATTTTGAATCCACTTTTCAGATTCTTAAAAAAGCACATGTCCAAACAGCTTTTTCAGACCAGAAACATGTGTAACCTGGGTGACTGACTACACTCCAGCAAGGGCAACCAGCCTTAGTGATGCTGAATGTATTTGCATTACTGACTGCAACCTCAAACCCCACTCGGTTGTGAATACTATGCATGATTCCACAGGATAAGCAGCTGGGTGTGTGCTAAGAGTCTGCTTCTGCAGAAAAAATAGCTCCCCCTTTTTCCTACTAATGCAACTGTAAAATTACCAGAGTAATACGCAATAAATCTCTGTCTATAATTCCTCTTTGCACACAGAGTCATGGTTTGATATTAGTCAGAAAACGAAATTTCTTTGCCAATTTGAAAGCACACTTACTACTCTTTTTTTTTGCAAGTGATAAGTACTTTTACAGTCTGACACATTTTGAATCCTCTTTTCAGATTCTTTAAAAAGCACATGTCCAAACAGCTTTTTCAGACCAGAAACATGTGTAACCTGGGTGACTGACTACACTCCAGCAAGGGCAACCAGCCTTAGTGATGCTGAATGTATTAGCATTACTGACTGCAACCTCAAACCCCACTCGGTTGTGAATACTATGCATGATTCCACAAGATAAGCAGCTGGGTGTGTGCTAAGAGTCTGCTGCTGCAGAAAAAATAGCTCCCCCTTTCCTACTAATGCAACTGTAAAATTACCAGAGTAATACGCAATAAATCTCTGTCTACAATTCCTCTTTGCACACAGAGTCATGGTTTCATATTAGTCAGAAAACGAAATTTCTTTGCCAATTTGAAAGCCCACTTACTACTCTTTTTTTTTGCAAGTGATAAGTACTTTTACAGTCTGACACATTTTGAATCCACTTTTCAGATTCTTAAAAAAGCACATGTCCAAACAGCTTTTTCAGACCAGAAACATGTGTAACCTGGGTGACTGACTACACTCCAGCAAGGGCAACCAGCCTTAGTGATGCTGAATGTATTTGCATTACTGACTGCAACCTCAAACCCTAAAAGTATTCCTCATTTATAACAATACACCTTATTTTATGGTGAAAACATAGTCCATAATATTTTACATGTTCCTCACATTTAAATTTCTCCCAAAACACAAAACGATAAACACAACTTCAACAAAAGGAATTCCAATTCTATTATTAATTTCTTAATGTACCATATACATCCCCTCTCAAACTCATAACTCACCTTTAAAATTAGTTAGTTGTGAAAGAAATATGGCACTCAAACAGCAGATTATCAGAGCCAGGATCTCTGTTCTGTTCACCTCTCTCCTCTCAGCAGAACCAGATAATGGCAATGTTTCCCTCTCTTTTTCCACACATATACATGTTAATTTCAAATCTCAGTGCTTCCCCCTTTTTTTCAAATGTAATCACACATTTCTATTGGTTGAAAACCAACCCTTTTCCAAAAGTACCCTTCCCCCAACTTGACTTCAGCCTAGTACCCTTCCCCCAACTTGACTTCTGCCTGCTACCATAGCAACAGATCTTGAAACACTGCTGTGTAGAGTTAGGTCAGAAGTTCACCACACAATGTTTCATTTCCAAAGAGCAGGAGTGCTTGACTTTTCAAACCTAACAGCAAATCCATAGTACTGTTCTTTGGTAACACATTTTTCTGTACCAATACAAAACATGCTTCTATAAATTTACACATACAGCCTAGTTTTTAGTGTAGAATGGTATGAAACAGCCAATGAGTTCTTTTTATTTTAACAAAATATGTATGCCTCCATTTCCAAACTGTCTTTCATTTTTTTTTCCCATTCTACTGAAAGACACCTCCTGAGTGCATCCAGTTCTCCTTTGAAGATGTTCACAGTGTGGATTGTAGGGCACAGCTATGTCTTCTGGAGTGAAAAGTATGCAGAGAAAACAGGTATGGTGAGAGACCTTGCTTTGCCAAATGTAGACATTAAATGGATTGGTCAGAGAGGGTTAAAGTGGCACCAATTGATGCCATTGGTGAAATCCTTCATGCAAATCCAACACCCTGACCTCATAATAGTGCACTGTGGTGGCAGTGACCTAGGCACTTTGACTGGGGTAGGTCTGGAAATGCTTATGAAGGAGACCTTTGCACAACTGTTTTCACTTTTCCCTAAAACTGCCTTTGCATATTCTAACATATGCCAAAGGCAAAAATGGAACTGGTCCAATCATTTTTGTCCGCAGATTGACAAAGCAAGAAAGCACGTCAACAAATCTCTTTCTGCTTTCCTCCGAGACTATGGTATGGGTTCCATTTACCACAACAACTTGCGTTACGACATGCAAGACATTTATAGAGGAGATGGTGTACACTTTACTGATGAAGGGAACAGAGTCTTCCTCTTGAACCTTAGACTCTGCATCGGTACCTACTTGTAGGTACCACTAAAAAATCAAATCACTTCATAAACACAACGGCTCTTTTTAGAGCCCCCTAATTTCTAAACACTTAAATCTGAATTTTATTTCTTTTTTTTTTTTTTCTACCGTACGCGTACGGTAAGCTTACCGTAAGCTTACCGTACGCGTACCCCGCGATTTTTTTTTTTAATTATTAAATGTTTTTTTTGTACTTTTCTGTCCTTCTTTGACCCCCTTTCAAATGTTAGGGGGTCTGTAACTCTCTTCCTTGCCCCCTTTTCAAGTTATCTCTGTTTTTTTTTCTGTGTGAAACACACAAAATGGCAGCCGACACTTCCTGATTTCGTCCGATTCGAATGTTTACAGTCATGTGACAACCAATCAGATTTGAGCTCACGCACGGCACCGTACGCGTACGGTAAGCTTACCGTAAGCGCACGGTAAGCGCACCGTAAGCTGCCACAGATATATATATTGATTTAAATGCTATTTTCTCAGGAACTACTGAAAAGATTTACACCAGACCTACAAAAGGCACTTCCTTGACCTGAGGACTACCTCTCTGCCAAATTTCAAGTATCTCTGTTCAGCCGTTCGGGCTGTAGCTGTGTCTAAAGGTCCCATGGAAAAATGCATGGGAAAAACGCGTTTTGGGACCCCCCTTTTTTCTCAGCCCCCGCTTGACGAATCCCCCCGAGACTTTCAGGGTAGGAGCGGAGCGTAGCGCCCCATTAGTTTTGAAAATTTCGCGAGGATTCGTCGACCGGCGCCAAAGTTATTCCAAATAGAATGTTGCGGTTTTCCTATATATATATTACCTACTGGCGGTCGCCAGTAGGTAGTTATAGTTAGGACCACGTTTCCATAGGAAATCCGCAACATTCTATTTTGAATTACTTTGGCGGCGGTCGACGAATCTTTGCGAATTTTTCAAAATAGGTGGGGCGCTGCGCTCCGCTCCTACCCTGAAAGTCTCGGGGGGATTCGTCAAGCGGGGGCTGAGATAAAAGGGGGTCCCAAAACGCGTTTTTCCCATGCATTTTTCCATAGGACCTTTAGACACAGCTACAGCCCGAACGGCTGAACAGAATTACTTGAAATTTGGCAGAGAGGTAGTCCTCAGGTCAAGGAAGTGCCTTTTGTAGGTTTGGTGTAAATCTGTTCAGTAAATAGCCTTTAAATCAATATATATATCTGAGCCAGCTTACGGTGCGCTTACGGTGCGCTTACCGTACGCGTACGGTGGCGTGCGCGAGCGCGATTCTGATTGGCTGTTAGATCTTAGTAAACATTCGAATCGGTCGAAACCAGGAAGCGGCGGCCGCCATTTCGTGTGTTACAGACCCCCTAACATTTGTAAGGGGGTCAAAGAAGGACAGAAAAGTACAAAGAAAACATTTATTGATTTAAAAAAAAAATCGCGGGGTACGCGTACGGTAAGCTCAACGTACGCGTACGGTAGAAAAAAAAAAAAAAAAATGAAATGCAGATTTAAGAGTTTAGATATTAGGGGGCTCTAAAAAGAGCCGTTGTGTTTATGAAGTGATTTGATTTTTTAGTGGTACCTACAAGTAAGTACCGATGCAGAGTCTAAGGTTCAAGAGGAAGACTCTGTTCCCTTCATCATTGAAGTGCACACCATCTGCTCTATAAATGTCTTGCATGTCGTAACGCAAGTTGTTGTGGTAAATGGAACCCATACCATAGTCACGGAGGAAAGCAGAAACAGATTTGTTGACGTGCTTTCTTGCTTTGTCAATCTGCGGACAGAAATGATTGGACCAGTTCCATTTTTGCCTTTGGCATATGTTAGAAAACACAAAGGCAGTTTTAGGGAAAAGTGAAAACAGTTGTGCAAAGGTGTCCTTCATAAGCATTTCCAGACCTACCCCAGTCAAAGTGCCAAGGTCATTGCCACCACAGTGCACTATTATGAGGTCAGGGTGTTGGATTTGCATGAAGGATTTCACCAATGGCATCAATTGGTGCCACTTTAACCCTCTCTGACCAATCCATTTAATGTCAACATTTGGCAAACCAAGGTCTCTCACCATATCTGTTTTCTCTGCATACTTTTCACTCCAGAAGACATAGCTGTGCCCTACAATCCACACTGTGAACATCTTCAAAGGAGAACTGGATGCACTCAGGAGGTGTAATTCAGTAGAATGGTAAAAAGAAATGAAAGACAGTTTGGAAATGGAGGCATACATATTTTTTTATAAAAAAAAGAAATGATTGGCTGTTTCATACCATTCTAGAATAAAAACTAGTCTGTATGTGTAAATTAATAGAAGCATGTTTTGTATTGGTACAGAAAAATGTGTTACCAAAGAACAGTACTATGGATTTGCTGTTAGGTTTGAAAAGTCAAGCACTCTTGCTCTGTGGAATTGAAACATTGTTTGGTGAACTTCTGACCTAACTCCACACAGCAGTGTTCCATGAGCTGTTGCTATGGTAGCAGGCAGAAGTCAAGTTAGGGGAAGGGTACTAGGCAGAAGTCAAGTTGGGGGAAGGGTACTTTTGGAAAAGGGTTGGTTTTCAACCAATAGAAATGTGTGATTACATTTGAAAAAAAGGGGGAAGCACTGAGATTTGAAATTAACATGTATATGTGTGGAAAAAGAGAGGGAAAGTTTGCCATTATCTGGTTCTGCTGAGAGGAGAGAGGTGTAAAGAACAGAGATCCTGGCTCTGATAATCTGCTGTTTGAGTGCCACATTTCTTTCACAGCTAACTAATTTTAAAGGTGAGTTTAGAGTTTGAGAGGGGATGTATATGGTAAATTAAGATATGAATAATAGAAATGGAATTCCTTTTGTTGAAGTTGTGTTTATCATTTTCTGTTTTGGGAGAAATTTAAATGTGAGGAACATGTAAAATAATATGGACTATGTTTTCACGATAAATTAAGGTGTACTGGTAAAAATAAGGAATACTTTAAGGGTTTGAGGTTGCACTCAGTAATGCAAATACATACAGCATCAGTAAGGCTGGTTGCCCTTGCTGGAGTGTAGGCAGTCACCCAGGTTACAAATGGTGCTGGTTTGAAAAAGCAGTTTGGACATGTGCTGTTTTCCGAATCTGAAAAGTGGATTCAAGATGTGTCAGTCTGTAAAAGTGTTTATCACTTGCCAAAAAAAAGAAAAGTAAGTGTGCTTTTAAATTGGCAAAGAAATTTCGTTTTGTGACTAATATGAAAACATGACTCTGTGTGCAAAGAGGAATTACAGGCAGAGATTTATTGCGTATTGCTCTGGTGATTTCACAGTTGCATTAGATGGAAAGGGTGAGCCATTTTTTTTGTGTAGAAGCAGACTCTTAGCACACACCCAGCTGCTTATTCTCTGGAATCATGCACAGTATTCACAACCGAGTGGGGTTTGAGGTTTCAGTCAGTAATGCAAATACATTCAGCATCAGTAAGGCTGGTTGCCCTTGCTGGAGTGTAGTCAGTCACCCAGGTTACACATGGTGCTGGTCTGAAAAAGCAGTTTGGACATGTGCTTTTTTAAGAATCTAAAAAGTGGATTCAAAATGTGTCAGTCTGTAAAAGTGTTTATCACTTGCCAAAAAAAAGAGTAGTAAGTGTGCTTTCAAATTGGCAAAGAAATTTCGTTTTGAGACTAATGTGAAAACATGACTGTGTGCAAAGAGGAATTACAGGCAGAGATTTATTGCGTATTGCTCTGGTGATTTCACAGTTGCATTAGATGGAAAGGGTGAGCCATTTTTTTGTATAGAAGCAGACTCTTAGCACACACCCAGCTGCTTATTCTCTGGAATCATGCACAGTATTTACAACCGAGTGGGGTTTGAGGTTTCAGTCAGTAATGCAAATACATACAGCATCAGTAAGGCTGGTTGCCCTTGCTGGAGTGTAGGCAGTCACCCAGGTTACAAATGGTGCTGGTTTGAAAAAGCAGTTTGGACATGTGCTGTTTTCAGAATCTGAAAAGTGGATTCAAGATGTGTCAGTCTGTAAAAGTGTTTATCACTTGCCAAAAAAAAGAGTAGTAAGTGTGCTTTCAAATTGGCAAAGAAATTTCGTTTTGTGACTAATGTGAAAACATGACTCTGTGTGCAAAGAGGAATTACAGGCAGAGATTTATTACGTATTGCTCTGGTGATTTCACAGTTGCATTAGATGGAAAGGGTGAGCCATTTTTTTTGTGTAGAAGCAGACTCTTAGCACACACCCAGCTGCTTATTCTCTGGAATCATGCACAGTATTCACAACCGAGTGGGGTTTGAGGTTTCAGTCAGTAATGCAAATACATTCAGCATCAGTAAGGCTGGTTGCCCTTGCTGGAGTGTAGTCAGTCACCCAGGTTACACATGGTGCTGGTCTAAAAAAGCAGTTTGGACATGTGCTTTTTTAAGAATCTAAAAAGTGGATTCAAAATGTGTCAGTCTGTAAAAGTGTTTATCACTTGCCAAAAAAAAGAGTAGTAAGTGTGCTTTCAAATTGGCAAAGAAATTTCGTTTTGAGACTAATGTGAAAACATGACTCTGTGTGCAAAGAGGAATTACAGGCAGAGATTTATTGCGTATTGCTCTGGTGATTTCACAGTTGCATTAGATGGAAAGGGTGAGCCATTTTTTTTGTGTAGAAGCAGACTCTTAGCACACACCCAGCTGCTTATTCTCTGGAATCATGCACAGTATTTACAACCGAGTGGGGTTTGAGGTTTCAGTCAGTAATGCAAATACATACAGCATCAGTAAGGCTGGTTGCCCTTGCTGGAGTGTAGGCAGTCACCCAGGTTATAAATGGTGCTGGTTTGAAAAAGCAGTTTGGACATGTGTTGTTTTCAGAATCTGAAAAGTGGATTCAAGATGTGTCAGACTGTAAAAGTGTTTATCACTTGCCAAAAAAAAGAAAAGTAAGTGTGCTTTCAAATTGGCAAAGAAATGTAGTTTTGTGACTAATGTGAAAACATGACTGTGTGTGCAAATAGGAATTACAGGCAGAGATTTATTGCGTATTGCTCTGGAGATTTCACATTTGCATTAGATGGAAAGGGTGAGCCATTTTTTTTTGTGTAGAAGCAGACTCTTAGCACACACCCAGCTGCTTATCCTCTGGAATCATGCACAGTATTCACAACCGAGTGGGGTTTGAGGTTTCAATCAATAATGCAAATACATTCAGCATCACTAAGGCTGGTTGCCCTTGCTGGAGTGTAGTCAGTCACCCAGGTTGCACATGGTGCTGGTCTGAAAAAGCAGTTTGGACATGTGCTTTTTTAAGAATCTAAAAAGTGGATTCAAAATGTGTCAGTCTGTAAAAGTGTTTATCACTTGCCAAAAAAAAGAGTAGTAAGTGTGCTTTCAAATTGGCAAAGAAATTTCGTTTTGTGACTAATATGAAAACATGACTCTGTGTGCAAAGAGGAATTACAGGCAGAGATTTATTGCGTATTGCTCTGGTGATTTTACAGTTACACTAGTAGGAAAGGGGGAACTATTTTTATTATGCAGAAGCAGACTCTTAGCACACAGCCAGCTGCATATCCTGTGGAATCATGCACAGTATTCATAACTGAGTGGGGTTTGAGGTTGCACTTAATAATGCAAATAAAAACATGTAAAATAATATGGACTATGTTTTCACCATAAATTAAAATGTAGTAATATATTTAAATATAAAAAAGGATTTTTTTTTAGTTTTTTTCAGGTATTGCTGAAGAGCAGTGAACAAAATTTAAGATGCCTACAAAATCCAGAGTAACAAAAGACCACAAAAAAAACTATATTTGAAGACAACTGGAGGACCTAAGTTAGTTGGAGATGCTCATGTTGGGAAAAAGAGAAAGTCTTCTGGTAAGCAGACAAAAGATTTTTTAAAGAACATATTCAAAAAAAGGAAAAATGTACAAAATGTCTGTACTGGAAAGAATGTTAACAAAAGAAAAGAACAGGAAAAACTTGAGAATTTAGTTAATGCAAATATACCTTCTGCAATAACAAAGATTAATTTAAACAGAAAAACAGCGTTTAAAGAGATACGTAGAAAAATGTTTCAGAGAAGAGTTATGTCCAATTTGATAAAGGATGTGAAGAAATATAAGCAAAAGGCAAAATTTTACAAGAGAAAAAAAGAAATTGAAGCCATTGCAGCAAAGGCATTAGAATTAAAAAGGAAACTATTCATTTTAATTTTGAATAGGATGCGTACATTAGATAAAATGGTTAATGTACTGAAATCACAAAGCAAAAGGAAAAGAGTAGTGAACAGAACAAACTTTTGTAAAGTGTTTTTAGGAAAATGGATGCATAGTTCAAGTAGTGAACCTTTTTTTAATGAAGAGAGCTATTTTCAAAGTAATAGTTTGCTGCATGCAGTTGACACCAGAGGTCGTGCTTACGAAGTGAAAAATGGTTGCATAATGGAGAAGGAGATAATGGTTCCAAGAGATGAGGTACAAGTGATGGCGGATGAGGCTATGGGGAGACATCCTAAAGCCCCAGTGTATACTTGGAATTGTAGTAGTATTTGCACTGTGCGTCAGGAATCTATTGATAAATTTCGTGAGTTTCTAAAAGAATATAGTAAAAAAAGTGTAAAACAGAAGATTAAGATGCTTCAAAGTCTAGATCCATCCAGAGTGAGAGAGAATACTGGTTTGCAGGGTCATTCTCTGGCTTGTCTATCTAGAAAAGTGTGTAATAGTGTTTTCCATCATTTTAGGATGCTGGCTGTTCATCATACTGAAATGAGAAAGTTTGTGAGACGGTTGTATTTTGCTAAAAGTCCAGCAATAAAGTTAGATGAATTGAATAGGGCTCTGTTCCGTGGATCGGTATCAGATGTAGAGAAGGTTGTTGATGGAATTCAGTTTTGTTACTTTGGTCTTGAACAAAACAGTGCAGAAAAGGACACAGTAAATGAGGAAGAAGTGGAAGAGAATGTAGAACCCTCTGTAAGTAAGACATTTAATGATCACATAACAAAATTTGCAATAATCTCTAATGAAAGACCAAATATTACTTGTATTTGTTGCCGCAGAACTCATTATAGAAAACAAACTAGGAATGTTGATCTCTACAGAAAGAGTGAAAATGAAGATAATTATAAGTGGAAGGATTTTGCCACATATATATTTCTTGAAAATTGTTTTGAATTGGGTGAAGATCAGCGTATTTGTAAATACTGTTACAACAAGTTAGAGGAAAATAGAATGCCGACCAGAGCTGTACATAATAATTTAGAATTGGATGCTATTCCTGCTGAACTTTCTGAATTAAATACATATGAGTCTATACTCATTCAATGTGTTCATCCGTTCCAGACCATAGTACGTGTGGAGCCCAAAACTGGAAAATTACCTTCTTCAGATTTACTGAGAGGTTTAAAAGGTAGAGTGGTGTATTTGCCCTTGGATTTGAAAAAAAATATGGAAACTATTGATGCGGATACTTTGGAAACTGAACCATTAATTATTCTGGTTAATGGTGTACCTACAAAGAATAAGAAGATTTGGCAGGAGCTGGTAGATGTGCGGAAAGTACAAAGAGCAAATTTGTATTTGAAAAGGAATAACAAATGGTATGAATCAATTTATATAGAAGAAGAAGAAGAAGAAGATTTACAAGAAGACACAGAAACACCAACTGGACAAATTGAAAAAGTGGACAAGTCAAAGGAAGAAGAAATTTATGAACATTTTAGCATACATCCTCTTCATTCAAAAGAATTTATGGGAGACAATATTGATCTATTTCAGATGAAGAAAGCAAAAGGAACTCCTGTGAGTGTATGGGAGGAGAGCTTGGAAGCTCGATGTTTTCCCCAGCTGTTTCCTAAAGGAAAAGGAGGACGATACGATGAACGTCCAGAACAGATTCCAGCTTCTGAGTATCGGACTACAAGACTATATGCTGAAGATCCCAGATTTCGGCAAAGTATTCCTTATTTGTTCCATCTTTTATTTGAAAGCGACTTGTCTGCACTGTCTTATGCAGTAAATCACATTTTAAAAAGTGGAGTACATTTACAAAATGTGTCTGCTAAGGATTTTATGGAGAAAGTGCAGCACCGAGATGATCATTTGGAAACACAACTGATCAATCTGATGGCTTGTCAGCGTGGGACAAATGAATATTGGTACCGACGCCATAGTGAATTAAAATGCATGTTACGGAATTTAGGAACACCAACATGGTTCCTTACCCTAAGCTGTGCTGAGTACGCTTGGGATGATCTTCTGGATTTTCTACGAGAGGCAAATTCAAACATTAAAAACATCGAATACAAGACAGCAGGAGAACTGTGCTCATTGGATCCGGTTAATGTTTGCAGATATTTCAATCATAGATTTGAGGCTATGATGTCCTTCATCTGCAATAAAAAAAATCCACCTCTAGGAGAAGTAGTGGATTTCTTTTGGAGAAAAGAGTACCAGGCAAGAGGTGCTCCTCACATTCATATGCTGTTGTGGATCAAGGATGCCCCAAAGTTTGGAACAGATGCAGATGAAGCAGTGTTATCTTACATTGAAGAATATGCAACATGTGCTATACCAAAAAGCACAGAAGAGAAAAAGTTAAAGGAGCAAGTTTTACGTTTCCAAAGTCATCGGTGTGGAAAATACTGTCGACGGAAATACAAGAGCAAAGATAAATACTACACTAAATGTCGATTTGGATTTCCTAGACCTGTTCTTTCAAATGGAAGAGTAAACAGTTTTATGTCATCTGTGAGACATACTATCACAAGAAAATCACCTAAGAATACCTACAACCTTAAAAGAAAAGAAGAATCAAAAAATAGAAATGACTACAACCCAGTCATTTTATCCATGTGGAATGCTAACATGGATATACAGTATGTAGCTGACAATTCCATTGCTGTTGTTCGATATGTAACGTCTTACATTACGAAATCAGAAAAAACAGAATTGAAGGAAATGTGGGAAGAGATTTCTCACGAGAAGACTGTCAGTAAGAAGCTGTACAGTTTCAGTTTAAAGATGTTATCGCATCGAGAAATTGGATCCTACGAATGTTCAGATAGGTTATCTTCTGCAAGTCTCTACTCGAAATCAAGAAGAATAATTTGGGCAAGTTTAGGCCTTGCAGCAATGAGAAATCGGGTACTGAAATCTGTTGGAGAAATTGAATATTTGGCCGAGAATGACCCAGAAAGTACAGATATTTTGAAATCAAACATGTTGGACACATATTATCCCAAGAGAAGTCATCATCTGGAGAACATGTGTCTCTATGAAGTGCTGCAGAACTACATTTATTCACGGAAAGCCGCAGAAGACATCAACAATGGAAAATATAAAGTCATTGGTGAGGAAGGATGTTTGGTGAAGCAAACAAAAGGAAGTTTAATAAATCACAGGAAGCTGAGTTGCGACACTACTGACAAAAAGGAATTTTACTACTTGGCTCTTTTACAGCTGTTTAAACCATGGCGTACAGAGGATGAACTACTGGGAGAATTTCAAAGCTATGAGGATTGTTTTAATGCTTGCAAATACAGCATACAATGCAGTACATTCTCAACTTATCTGCAAATGTTAAATGAAGAAATTGAACAGGAAACTACAATTGCAGCAGAAGTAGCTAGAGACAGTTCTCAGGACAGCCAAAGTTCAGGAACACTCAGTCAAGATCCCCTAGGACAACCAATCGTTGAAAATGAAGCATCAATAGCCATGAATGAAGTGGAAACGGCTATGAATCAAGCTCAAGAAGAATTTATAGACTTACCAAATTTGGAAAGACAACTGAATGAAGAGCAGCAACAAATTTATGAAGAGATCAGAAACAAAATTGATCACGGATTACTACATGAAAAAAAAGAGTGCTCATGCACATCATTTCAACCAATCAGGATGTATGTAAGTGGACAAGCTGGAACTGGAAAAAGTTTCTTATTAAAAGTCATCAGAAGCTACCTACAGCAAAAAACGGATTCTACTTTGGCTTGTGTGGTTACTGCTCCAACTGGGTTAGCAGCATATAACATAAAAGGAATCACCTTACATCGTTTGCTAATGTTACCAGTGGAGCATGAGAACAAAATACAATACCACAAGCTAACCGGAGAAGCATGCTTGGAAGTTTCAAGAGTATTGAAGAAGATGCAAGTTCTCATTATTGATGAGGTGAGCATGGTATCAAACTTAATGCTTGCCTTTGTGCATTTAAGAATGCAGCAAATTCTAAGGACAGACTATGACGTGTTATTTGGTGGAAAACATGTCATAGTTTTTGGGGATCTTCTACAGCTTACTCCAGTTAAAGGACAACCAGTGTTTAATACTGTGACACATGAAGACACAAAGAAGTCATTGGGAAGCATTGGTAATGCAAATATTTGGTCTTTCTTTGAGTACAAGGACCTTACTACTAATATGAGGCAAGCAAACGATGAAGAATATGGAAGTATTCTGAAAGATATCAGAATTGGACTACTCACTGAAGCTGGCACAAAAGCATTACAGAGTCGGTTGCTACATAATTTATTTCCAAAGGAAGAAATAGTTGCAGAGAAGATATACAAGAACATTGCAGAAAAGAAAAGTGTCATCTGCTTAATGCCAACTCTACGTGAATGCTCAATATTCAATGAGGGGCTTTTGAAATTGGAAAAGGAAGATATCAGGAAATTGGAAGCAGTGGACAAAATTGAGGATGGAAGAATTACTATCACATTAACAGGCACACTGAAAAATAAATTGGATTCACTAGAGAAGAACATTTCCAAAACAGCTGGATTAGAAAAAAATCTATATGTTTGCATGAACTGTAGAGTATTTTTAAGGAGAAATTTGGATGTTGAAAAAGGTTTAGTTAATGGAGCTATGGGAAGAGTTGTGGGTTTTATTAATTATCAGAAAAAAGATGGAATTGAATGTTTAAAAATAAAATTTGATCAGATAGAAGAAGTTAAGACATTTGTCGTTGTTCAGTTCGTTTCATGCTTGTGAAAGACTTATATGTACGCAGGAAGCAGTTTCCGTTTTCTCTAGCATATGCTGTAACTATTCACAAGTCTCAAGGATTGACTGTAGATTGTGCATTTGTGAACATTGGTTCAACTGTGTTCAAAGAAGGTATGGCATATGTTGCTTTGTCACGAGTGAAAACATTATCAGGTTTATTCATGATAGACTTTGATGACTCAAAAGTTAGTGCTGATACAAATTGTGTAAAGGAGTATAATAGATTAAGAAGAACCTATGCTCCTCATTTAGGTCAGTATCCTGTGTTGGAGAAACGTGTAGTTTCTCGTAAAAGGAGAAATTAGAATATCTGTGATGAAGATGTAGAGAGGAGGAAAAAAAAGAGGAGTGATGTAATTGCAAGCAAAAAGAAAAAGGATAATGAAGAACAGGTTGTAGGATGTCATTTTGAAAATAGCTCTAGTGTCAACTGCTACGCTAATGTAGTGCTGAATGTTGCATTTTATCTGGAAAGTGTGCAAGAGCAGATAATAGTAAATCAGGGAAAAAGATTCTGTTCTGAGTTGAGTCTCCTTTTTCAAAAGCTGAGTAATGATAAAACTCAAATAGAAAGTGCTACTGAAATTAGAAAACTTTTAGATGTATGTTCAGGACGAACACAGTTTTCTCAAAATGTACAGCAAGACGCACAGGAATTCTTGATGTTTCTTCTTCAGGTACTGGAAGAAGAAGGGGTTCCCATTGAAAATTTATTTGGTCTCTCTTATAAATGGGAACATAGTTGTGAAAACTGTTACACTATATGTGGCTCTAATGTTGATTCTGAAAGGTTTATTTATTTAACATTGCCAGAAAGTAAAACAGTCACTTTTGCTAAATTAGTTAAAGATGCTAATCATAGCATGGCATGCAGTGAGTGTCAATCTGACATGTTTTCAACGGTAATTTTAAAGGAATACGGACAATATGTAATTTTAATGATGCAACGCTGTAAAGCTGATGGTTCAAAATTGGATACTTTAATAAAGAAGTTTACAGGACAGCAATTATCAATTTCAGGAAAAACTTTTGTAACAGTTGCAATAATTTTCCATGAAGGACCTACTGTTACTTCTGGACATTACACAGTTTATCTTAAATGTGAAAAAGGCTGGACACTGTGTAATGATTCCCAATTGATTTTCAAGCAACGTTTGCCTTTTGATTTAGCAAATTCTATCTAATCTTCCTGAAACCTAAATTTTAGAGAGACTTGGCAAGATGTGTACAAAACAATTTTACCATTTTATTGGATTACCATTGGAATTTTCAAAAAAAATGATTTTACAAATTATCATTTGGCCTAATGGAAAGGTAACCAATTGTAATGTGGACTTTTTAAATTTTTTATGAAACTTTGGAAAACCAAAAATTTAGACAAAATCGGTAACATCTGCACAATTTAAATTTTGGAATGTTATTGGATTGCCATTGGAAATTTATTCAAAAAAGATTTTTAAAATTACTATTTGGCCATGAGGAAAAGTAAACAATTGTATTGTGGACTTATTTAATTATTAATTAATCTTTCGGAAACCAAAATGTTACAGAGAATCGGTGAGATCTGTACAATTTAAACTTTAGAAGTTTACTGGATTACCATTGGAAATTTAATCAAAAAAGAATTTTAAAATTACTATTTGGCCTAAAGGAAATGGAACCAGATGTATTGTGGAGTTATTTGAGATATATTTTTGTGATTATACTTCTGAAACAAAAATGTCAGACGGTATTTTAAAGAAATAAGTATTGATATTAGTTGATATTTTTTTTAGAATATTATGCATTTCTATAATGTTATGTTTAAGTTAAAAGAGATACTGGGCTTTTTTTATACAATCTTTGAGATTGTTATTTTTTTTTGCCCGCTGTTAAATGATGAATGCAATTGCTTTCACAATTTATAGTGAAATGCAATATATTCTGAAAACAGCAAAAAAAAGGCAAAAAGTTTTTTTGAAAAATATGTAAATATGTGTACTGTATTATAAAATGTTTTATTAAATATTAATACTTTTTTCTTTTTTTTCAGATTGAGATAGAAAATGTTCGAAAACTTGAACCATTTTTAAAGCAATTAAAATTAAATTTAAAATAATAAATAATTTTTTGAGTGGGTATGGTAAGTCACAAATTTCATGGTCCCTTTTTTCAACTTCTCCACAATCACATTTTCAGTTTTTCATTGTAGTCTCTCAAGGACCTTGTAATGTGATAGTTGATTTTTAGTGTTTTTAAAAAAAAAAAATAATAAATTACGCGTACCGTACGCGTACGGTAAAAAAATAAAATAAAAAAAAGTTTTAAAAAATATATAAAAAAAAGTTAAAAGGTAAGGTTGGCTCTTAAAAGAGCCGTTGTGTTCATGCAGGGACAGAGGAAAGAAAGAATGGGAATATTAGTCGGAACGACAAATGTGCTGATCTATTTTATTGTTCACTAGGGAAATACTGGTCTCCCTATGACAAATTAGATCATGACAAGTGGCGCACCGTATTTCAACCCTCACAAACCGATGGTTGATTTCCAGAGGACGAGAAAAAGGAGATGCTCCCCCCACAGATGAAGGGCTCACCTGACCTGCCGAAGATGGACTCGGCCCTGCAGATGATGGACCAGGCTGAGCTGCTGTGGATGTGCTTGGTTGACTTACTGAAGGGTTACCTTCAGTATGTTGAGCATGTGTCCTTCTGTGTACATCTTTAAGGTGTCTCAACATGGTGTGATTCCCGAAGGAATACTTCCTGTTGGGATTCCCTCTTGAAAGTACACGGCCACACAGCTTACAAGTCACTAAGGGTGCATTTACCTTTTTCTTGTCCTCTGGAAAAGTAAAATACTCCCATATGAAAGAGGTCTTTTGTTTCCTCCTTCTCTGCCTCAAGGTAGTGCTGCTAGCCTCACTCTCAGAAGGGCTCTGCTGTTCTGCCATCGTATCACAAAGACAACCCAGCTCTCCTAAGGGATCACAAGCAGAAATGAGGGGAATGGGTGTGGTGTAGGAGAGTTCTAGAACTGAAAGTAGTTTCAACCAATCAAAAGTTGTGTTTCATGATCACATGACCCACCGTGTGCGTACGTTACGCTTACGGTACGCTTACGGAGCGCTTACGGCAAAAGTACGCATGCGCGTAAAAAAGACACGCGCACATGCGCATGCTCAAAACAGGCACGCCCCTTCACTTCCGCGTAACGTGCGCGTGCAGCGTACGCGTTACGCGCTGTGTGCGCGTGACGTGCGTCTACGCAAATTGCGTAAATGAACGCAAACAGCGTAGAAATCTAACGTAATGAAAGCAAGACGTGCGCTTACCGTACGCGCGCGTTAAAAAAAAAATAAAAAAAAAAAAAGGAAAAAAAAAACAATATGTTATACTAATAAATCTTACCTGTTTATTTGATAAAAATGGTAAAAAAAACATATTGTAGAATTTTTAAAATTTAACCATAGTCTTTAAAAAAGGATAGAAAATTAAAAGTAAAATATGTAAAAAAAAAGGAAAAAAAACAAAAAAATTAGCATTTAAAAAACCTTGCAAATTCACTGAAAAAACCATGGGTTTCACACACGTTATAGTTAGGAATTAGCATTTAAAAAACCTTGCAAATTCACTGAAAAAACCATGGGTTTCACACACGTTATAGTTAGGAATTAGCATTTCAAAAACCTTAGAAATTCAATGGTTTCACACATGTTATAGTTAGCTGGACATTTCACTCGTAAAAAAACAATAAAATTTCCCCGTTATAGTTAGTTCAGCTAACTATAACTCGCGCGCCCGCAATGCACTACTGATGACGTCACATATTACATCACTCATGACATGGTCACTGACATCACTCATGACATCACTGATGACATCTCAAATGACATCACTGATGACATCACTGATGACATCATGCTTGTGATAGAGTGGCAGACCTCCTCTTCCCCTAATATAACCTTTGATACACACATACAAAAATAGAAACTAAATTGTTCAAAATAATGGACATACCAATATCAGTTACAACAACCTATTCAGTAATTCTAAGAACCACATACACATCCACTCATTCACCAACAGTCCTATACAGTCACTCATACATGCACTCACTCATCATATGTACTCATACATCTATACATCCTGTTACACAATGCCACTCATCCATAGAGTTACTCACACATAGTCACTCATGCTAATAAAGAAACAAA
Source organism: Triturus cristatus (assembly GCF_964204655.1). NCBI lineage: Eukaryota > Metazoa > Chordata > Amphibia > Caudata > Salamandridae > Triturus > Triturus cristatus. Next base: position 32,789,815 of record NC_140590.1, on the reverse strand, counting down.
CATACATTTATTAGCTTATACAGTTATACACACACCACCACACTTACTTCTACGGAAACTTACACATAGTTAGTCTAAAAAACAATCACTTATAGAAACACATACTTATTCATACAGGAACTCTTTCAATCTCTCACTGTCACATATACTCACTTATATACACCAATAGTCACATATACTAGTTTAATAGATATGTAGTTACTCATAAAGACACTATTGAGACAGTCATTCACTCACTAACACACTCATACACACACTCATCCACCCATACAGTCCTGCACACATGTTGTCTTCAACACATACAAAGAGTGAATCACTCATTCATGCACCAATGCACTACATAATACCCCCCACCGAACCATACAGACACTCAGACTGATATTCAAAAAAAGAACTATTTACCTATATAGACACCCATGAAGCTACTCACCAATCCATGCAGCCACTTATACACAAAGTGAGAAACTGATACAGATATTTTCATATTTAAACATTACTCAGTAAGCCATGTATTCACTATGATACACTTAATCAGTTAGTTACACAAAAAAAATTAAAAAAAAAAGCATCCATTTAGACACTTATATACCCATTTATTCTTCCATTGACCTTGAAATATACATAAATATAAAACATATTTAATTTTCAGAAAAACACACATTCACTGGATGATGTCATCAGTGATGTCATCAGTGATGTCATTTGAGATGTCATCAGTGATGTCAGGAGTGATGTCAGTGACCATGTCATGAGTGATGTAATATGTGACGTCATCAGTAGTGCATTGCGGGCGCGCGAGTTATAGTTAGCTGAACTAACTATAACGGGGAAATTTCATTGGTTTTTTACGAGTGAAATGTCCAGCTAACTATAACATGTTTGAAACCTTTGGTTTTTTCATTGAATATATATATATTCACTGAAAAAAACATAGGTTTCAGGGGTGTTATAGTTAGCTGGACATTTCTCTCATACAAAACCCTAGAAATTCCCCTGTTATAGTTAGTTCAGCTAACTATAACTCGCGCCACCGCAATGCACTGCTGATGATGTCACATATTACATCACTCATGACATGGTCAGTGACATCACTGATGACATCACTGATGACATCATCCATGTGATAAATTACTGCATCTTCTCACATCCTAATTTAACCATTGATACACCAACTCAAAATTTCAGACGTCCATTCTCAAAACCATAGATACTCCAATACCAATAACTACATACCCACTTATTAACTCTTAGGTCTACATACACCTCCACTCATTCACCTGTACAGTCACTCATACTTACATTTACTCCGTACAAGACTATCATATGCATTTATACACTTACATAGACACTCACACACCACCAATCATCCATAGAGGTACTCTCACACCTAGTCAGTCATGCAAATAATTAATCACACTCCCATTTACTCACCTATGCAGTTATACACACTCAAGTTCACTTACTCATAAAAATAGTACCACATTCTTACGCTCTTATACAATCATTGATACAAGCACACACTCATCCATACAGCCACTCTCACAATCACACACTCTCACATATACCCACTTTTATACTCTTACACGCATATATAATGCCTTTCACATATGTAGTTAGTCACAAATGTACCACTGAGATATACATTCAATCCCTAACACACCCATACATACACTCACTCAACCATACAGTTCATCACAGATGCACTCTTAAAACCATGGACCCATAGAATCACCCACTCACACATCTATGCACAGAGTCACACACAGCCTACGCACACAAACACTCAGGCACCCATACAGATACTCAGACAACCAATCAATAACCCATATAGACACTCATATAGCTATTCACAAAACCATGCAGCCACTTATACACCAACAGACAGAAACATACAGACATTCACACAGTTTAGTCTCTAGTCTGCAGTAAGATACATTTAATGACTCACTTATAGAGTCAGTTACGCACCTAGAAAATCATCCATTCACACACTTGTACAGCCACTCATTCTTCCACAGGCCTTTCACTATAAATATATAAAACATATTTAAACTTTACAGAAACACACAGTCACTGGATGATGTCATGAGTGATGTCATTTGAAATGTCATCAGTGATGTCATCAGTGATGTCACTGACCATGTCATGAGTGATGTAATATGTGACGTCATCAGCAGTGCATTGCGGGGGCGTAAGTTATAGTTAGCTGAACTAACTATAACAGGGGAATTTCTAGGATTTTGTACGCGGGAAATGTCCAGCTAACTATAACACCCCTGAAACCTATGTTTTTTCAGTGAATTTCTAAGGTTTTTTTAGATGCCAATTCCTAACTATAACGCCCCTGAAACCTTTGGTTTTTTCAGTGAATTTCATAGGTTTTTTAAATGCCAATTCCTAACTATAACGTGCATGAAACCTATGGTTTTTTCAGTGAATTTCAAAGGTTTTTTAAATGCTAATTCCTATCTATAACTTATCTCTGAAGATATCATGTTTAATGATTTTGATTGGATTTTTATATTTTTTAAATTCAGTGTGGCAATTTTATTAATTACATTTTTTTTAAATACTTTTTTATCACCATTTTTTAAACTTATTTTTTCTATTAATTCTTTTAAAAATTAAAAATTATTATTTGAACTTAATGGGTTTTTCAAACATATATTTTTATATTTTTCAAAATATTTTTTTAACTACATGTGCAAAACTTTATTTTATATATATTTTTCAATGTTTTTGAATCTGCGCACCCTAAGCGCACCGTTCTTGATCCCTACGCGATAGCTTCCACGCATGGTATGCGTTGGGTACGTGTTTAGTGCACAATCACAATGCGACCGGTACGCGACTCCCAGCCTATACGCGACACGTTTGATGCATGTAACGTGACGTTTCTGCGCTTCCACGATGCGTCATCTGCATCTATGACGCGGTAGGTGCGCGGATCCTGCGAAATATTTAACATTTATGAAAACATATATATATGTATTTCATGTGAATATTAATTGAAGACAAACTTTAAACTAGTCTTAAAACTAATATATTTTTGCATCTAATCCTATAATTTTTTATAATTCAATTTCACGGATGCGCGCTGGGTGCGTGCTGCGTAAGCGCACGGTGCGCGGACCCCATGTGACCTGCAAAAAAAGAGATTTGATTGGTTCATTACACTTCCTCTTCTAACTATTGAAAGACCCCACCCATTTCAATCATTCTTCTTTGACCTTCTTTGGAGGACCATCTCTTTGGAGAGAAGAAGATTTTTTAGACTAAGTTTACACTTAGCTTTAACGTTTTTCAACCAAAAATGGCTTCAGGGCAGCAGGCATCTCCTACATCTCCTCATACTTCAGAGGATGAATTTTTGGAGGAGGCACCACCCAAAGAACGTTTTTCTTCAGTGGTGTGGACATTTTTTACTTTTCCCAAGGGGCAGAATAAGACCAATGCTACCTTGGTCACGTGCAAGATTTGCAAAAGAGTGCTGTCACGAGGAGATCCTAACAAGAAATACTCTTGTGGCACGGCAAGTATGATGAAGCACCTGAGGAGCCTTCATCTAAACAATCTTGCACGACAAGAGTGCAAACGGATGAGAAACACTCCTGCTCCTGCGCCTTCCACCTCATCGCAGCGGAGCACACCAAGAGTGCATCCATCAGCCCAAACCTTGGACATCCGTCCTCAATTTCAATTTTTAAAAGTGCCCTGCACTAACTGCAATAAGACTTTGTGCTATGGTGAGCAGTCGATCGATCTGATCTGCCGCCGGCAAGAAAGTCACATTTGCTAGTTTTTTTGGTTTTTTTTATTGTTCCCTGAAGTTCATTGTTTGGTTTCTCCTGGTTTTTTTTTTTTTTTTTGCAGAAAAACCAAAAAAAATTATAAAAGAAGAAAGAAGAAAAAAAAAAGTTCTTGAAAGAACTAACTTTCCTGGTTTAAAAAAAGAGCTAAATTTCTTTGTTAGTGTTAGTTTAGATGAATGTATGTGTAGTACGTAATTGACTGAATGAATGCATTAGTAGCGTATGGTGAATGTATAAGTGCAGAACTATGAGGAAGTGCTGCAGCATCACACAGTAACCTCTTTAACTGCAGTGTGCTGTAGTACTTCCGAAGCACAGGGATGCAACATATGTACATAAATATGTTGCAAATCTATGCTTCTGTCTGCACGGCTGCTTAAACGGCAGCCATGTGGTGACACAGGCACCCTTGCACCATAGTGCAAGGATATCTATGTCATGTGCTGTTTGTTTTTCTACAGGAAGACACACCTTCCTGCACAAAAACAATGAGAAAATGCATTTTTCTCCTTCAATGTATGCTGAACATTTCAGCATGCATTGAAGATATAAAAATGTGGAGAAATTAAAACAATTCTCCTTGTTGTGCTTTCCTACACCAATTTTAGAATGGTGCACCATTCACACACATATCGAGATTTATGATTTATGATAAATCTAGACATGTGTCTTGTTCCATGAGTATTCAGTGCAATCATGCACAACAACACTTATAGAACACCCTTTCAACACAAAGTGATCTGCATGATGCGGTTGTATTTACATGGAGTATAAAAAATGCACAGAGTGCCTTTTCCTCTCTTTGTAAATATGAAAGAGTATCTTACACAATAACTATGTTACAAAAAGTGACATATTTCCGTTTTTAAAATTCCTTGCAAATGATAAAAGGTAAGCACAGAGTTTTGTCTGCAAAGATGTTCAAAGAAGAATGATTGAAATAATTGCGGTCCTTCAATAGCTAAAATAGGAAATATTATGAACCCCTCAAATCTCTTTTTTTACAGGTCACATGATATCTGATTATGGTCAGATTTCAAAACTACATAGGTATAAACAGAGTGTATTTAGAAACATGTTTCCACTTTGTAGATTCTTGCAGACCTCCTCATTCTGCATTTTGAGACTTAGTTAAACTTACCTTCACAATAATAGGAATACATAAAGGTACACATTTTTTTCACATTTTCATTCCAATCTAAATTCTTAAAAATTGCTTATTTTAATATTTAGTTCTGTGAAAGAAAAGGAAAAAAAAATTATAACATGTAATAATACATTTTTTACAACACAGCATAATTTCCACAAAGTAATTTTTTTGCCTTTTTTGCTGTTCTCAGAATATATTAACTTTCCCTTAAAATAGTGATTTCAATCGTACTCATCACTTAACAGCGGGCAAAAAGAAAACAATCTCCAAGATTGTTAAAAAAAAACAACATGCTACAAGATACAAATCACAGATATATAAAATGCACACAGCTAACAACATTTTTTAACTTTAACTTACAAAAACTTTAAATGATGTCGCTTTAAAATATTCACTGAATCAAAAGATGAATTTTTGGAGGATGCACCACGCCCACAACGTTTTCCTTCAGTGATGTGGAAATTTTCTACTTTTCTCGAGGGGCAAACAAAGACCAATGCCACCTTCATCACGCGCAAGATTTTCAAAAGAGTTCTGTTATGAGGGGATCCTAACAAAAAATACTTGTGCGGCACAGCAAGTATGATGAAACACCTAAGGACCCTTCATCCAAACAATCTTTTATGAGAAGAGTGCAAACAGATGAGAAACACTCCTGTTCTGTATCTGTAAAAAAGAATCACAAATAAATGTATATTAATATCTTTCAAATGTATACTATTCCATTACTGTACAAACACATTTTATATAAAAACTGACTAACAAACTATAGCCCTGAACCACAAGTGCGATGATGGTCAAAACACTACATGCATAGTGCATACTACTTTGAAGCAGTTCATGCCCTAAAGTCTACCTCACTAAAACACTACATGCTAACTGACTAAATGATTACAGTACTATAAGGAGACTCACTGGGTGAGTGACAGGGTGTTTGCTAGAAGTGTATGTATACTAACTAGGGAATTGAAGGTGTGAAACAACTGTGTAGGTGATTAGAGGACTGCATCCATACTGCATAGGCATTTAAAGCAGTCCATGTGCTAAGGCCTCGCTCACTGCATGACTACTTGGGTACTGACTGAATGATTAGAGTACAGCAAGGAGAGTGCCTAGGTGAATTTATAAGTGGTAGGCTTTTCGCACAGGGAATGGATTAGTACTTGGTACTGAATGGGTCACTAGAGGAGTGCAAAGGCAGTGACAGGATATTTGCTGGACTGTATGGATACTGACTAGGGAATTGAAAGTGTGAAAGACAAGTGTCTAGGTGGTTAGAAGACTGCATGCATAGTGGATAGGGGTTTGAAGATGTCCATGTGCTAAGGCCTGACTCAGTGCATGAATACTTAGGCATTGACTGAATTATTAGAGTACTGCAAAGAGAGTGTCTTGGTGAATTTATAAGTGTTTGGGTTTTGGCACAGTGAATGGATTAGTACATGGTGCTGAATGGGTCACTAGAGGACTGCAAAGGGATTGACAGGGTGTTTCCTGGAAGTGTATGGATACTGACTAGCGAATTGAAAATGTGAAAGACAAGTGTATAATATGTTAGAAGACTGCATGCATACTGCATAGACATTTGAAACAATCTATGTGGTAATGTATGGTTCACAACATGAGGACTTCGAAACTGACTAAATCATCAGACTACTACTAGGTTAGTGCCTGGGTAAAACTTTTAAATTTTCAGTTCTGGCACAGTGAATAGAATAGTACATGGTACTGCACTTTAGTGTCAAACCCTGACTCATTTTATCAATGCATAAGCAAAGAATAGCTTCTAAAGTTACTAAAACTTGACAACATGACCGATTTTAAAACAGTTATCTGTCATCAAATACACTATGTTACCAAATGCTTCTCTCACAATCCTTACCCAAATGTACACAGACTCACAGTGTTTTTTTAGACAAGCAACACTACCCTAGCAGTTTACCAAAACTCATTCACTAGTCTAGAAGAGGTAATGGTACTGCACACAATCTACGGGCCCGATTCACAGAACAAACTTAAGACAAAATCCTAAACTTAGTACCATTTTGGTATTTACAGAATGCACTTACTACTTCTGGTATTCACAGAATGAACTTACTACTTTTGCGATTCACAGAATAAACTTACTACTTTTGCTATTCACAGAATGGATTTAAGACTACTAACTTTACGTCTGCACTCGGGCCGGAAATTCCGGCCCGGAGGCGGAGCTTCCGGCCCGGAGGCGGAGCTTCCGGCCCGGAGGCGGGCTTCCGGCCCGGAGGCGGGGCTTCCGGCCTGGAGGCGGGGCTTCCGGCCCAGAGGTGGAGATTTTAAATCTCTGCCACTGGCCGGAATCCCCACCTCCGGGCCGGAAGCCCCGCCTCCGGCCTGGAAGCCCCGCCTCCGGGCCGGAAGCTCCGCCTCCGGGCCGGAATTTCCGGCCCGAGTGCGGACGTAAAGTTAGTAGTCTTAAATCCATTCTGTGAATAGCAAAAGTAGTAAGTTTATTCTGTGAATCGCAAAAGTAGTAAGTTCATTCTGTGAATACCAGAAGTAGTAAGTGCATCCTGTGAATACCAAAATGGTACTAAGTTTAGGATTTTGTCTTAAGTTTGTTCTGTGAATCGGGCCCTACATATTTAAGTACAGTACATTAGTGTCAATGCATGACTCATTTAATCAACGCATAAGCAAAGACTGGCTTCTAATGCTACTAAAACTTGGCAACATGACAGGTTTTAAAAGAGTTATCTGCTAAAAAATACACAATGTTACCAAATGCTTCTCTCACAGTGGTTCCCAAATGCACACAGACTCACAGTGTGATTCTAGACAAAAACCACTACCTTAGAACTTTACCAAAAATCATTCACTACTGTGGAACTGATAAGGGAACTGCACACAATCTACATATTTCAGGACTGCACTTTTCTGTCAAAGCCTGACTCATTTAATAAAAGCATAAGCAAAAACTGCCTTCTAATGCTACTAAAACGTGACAACAAGACAGGTTTTAAAACAGTAATCTGTCAACAAATAAACGATGTTACCAAACGCTTCTCTCGCAGTGGTTCCCAAATGCACACATACTCACTGTGTGATTCTAGACAAACAACACTATCCCTTGCACTATACCAAAACACATTTCTTCATCTAGAAGAAGTACTACATTTTAGTATAGAAACATAACATAACTAATTTCACAAATTCATAAACAATGACTGGTTTCTAATTGTACTAAAATATAAAAACAGCACAGTTATCCGTCTGCAAACACATGAAAAACACAAATGCTTATCACAGAATGGTTTCTACATGCACACACACAGTCAATAAGATTGTAGAGAAAAGAAAAGTACTCCCTACACTTTTGCAGGAGAAATACATTAGTCTGATTAAAATCAAAATAGTCTACATACATCCCCTCAAAATTAAATAACTCATCTTTCAAGTTGTTTTGTAGATTAAGAAGTATATCAGTCACTCACCATATTTTCTTTTACAAAATCTCTGCACTGTGCACCTCTCAGCAAAAACAAAGAATGGAAAAGTTTCCCTTTCATTTTCCACACATATACATGTAAACATCAAATCACAATCCTTCACACATAAACTAAACAGCAAACACACATTTCTATTGGTTAAACATTTCAACCCTTTCCAACTGAAATACATTTCAACCCTTCCCCCAATCTGCCTTCTGCCTGTTACCATAGAAACAAGTCATGGAACACTGCACTGAGCACACTGGTCAGAAGTTCAGCACACAATGTTGCTAAACAAGAGAGGAAGTGTGCTTGACTTTTCGACATATCAGCTATCATATATAATGTTCCTTACAATCTGTTTTTGTTAACCAATAAGAATCATACCTTTAAAAAACAGAAATATAAACCCTACCTTTCAGTGTACAAAGTAGTCATACAACCAATGATTTCTTGTCTTTTTTCAAAAAATTATTTCCGTGGATCCGAGCACCCAACGCAAGAGAATCCGTGCACCCAACGCGATAGGATGCGTGCACCGTGCTGTGGTAAATAATTTATTTACCGGGACTGAATTTAATACGGAATCTAAATAAAATAGCTCAGGAAAATAAGAGGCAGAATCCGTGGTATAAGAGGTTTCTGAATGGGCTTTATTCCAAAATGGCCGACTCGAGTCGCGGCCTTCATGTTCCGTCACCACGGGGGTTCAGGAAGTGAAGTACAATACTTTATTGACAGACAAGCATTTTTATAGAATGTATATTACAATGAAGCAAATGCAGAAGGCGTAACAATTGATAAGGAAAGTGATAGTTCATGTGCGTAACCAAAAAATGGGCGTAATGAGGAGTAAAAAGAAACATGATTGGTTATGATGTCATATATAGGTGGATCTATAAGATAATACTTGGCAAGGATGCGCGCGCAGCAGCATGACGTGTGATTGACGTGCAACTAGGGGATGAAGGGGACTTGACATTTAGCTCTACATGTGGAGACAAGAAGTCTGGGGGGTCAAGTCAACCTAATCCCAAATCATATCTAACATCCTATGTTTAAAGAACTATGTTATCCACGAAGGAAGGACTCTCGGACAGAATCTATTCTATACTGACTGTGTGTGCGTGCACAAGCGTCTAAGTGTCTATATGAGATGCAAGGGGCAGAAAACTTTCCATGGTAACAGGGCTATGAATTACTTGCATGAGGACAGAGAGGCCGGGCCCTTTGCTCGGTAGCTGAAGGAAATGTTTACCTAAACTACTAGACAGGAATGCATCGGCTGAGGAGCAAAGCAGATAACTCGAAGGTGAAATACGGTTTCTTGGCAGGCAGGCAAAACTGGCCGAGGCAGGCATCGTTAGCCGCACAGGGAGTAGGACAAAGTTCATGGATACAGATGCGAGCTTCAAGCTGAAGCTGTCAGAGGCAGAGAGCAGGAAAAGCTTGATGGCAGAATCGGGCCTACTCGCCTGAACTGTAAAAATGGAGTAACTGAGCCATATAAAATCGGTGGCCTTTCATACTTAGGAATCGAATATCCAGCCCATTCATGGCGGATCTGACAGAGGACATGTTGACGGTGGACGCACATATGTTTGCGTCTTCAGAACTGGAACTGGAGGGAACATACATGTGTTTGTAACATGCATATAGAACCGTTGGGGTCCAAGATAGGGGACATAACTGATCAGGAAAATCCATATTTCCACATTCCCTCCTTGTCCCCTACTTGCCCATCAAGAAACATCAATCTTCATTAATCCATCGATTTGTTCATGGAGCATCATTTCTTCTTCTTTCTTCTTCCGGGATCTTGAGTGAAAACCTTGATGTGGAATACACGATGTGGCACACAGACCACAAATCGGTGGTCCACATTGCAGACATAAGCAGCAACTGAATAGTATAAGAAGGCCAATACCTAGGAAGGATAGAACTCTCCATCCCCAGGCTGATATCACACTCCAAAACCACCCGGACCAAGTCCAAGTGCCTGGATTCTGGTGTATCTGGCTCACAATCTTATGAAGGCGAGTTATAGCTTTATATACAGATGGCGAATTTTCTGGTATGAATACGCAGCAGCTTGATCCGATGACCCTACAAGCTCCGCCCCTATCGGCCAGGATGACGTCAAGGACGAGACGATTTTGAAGAACAACAATCCTCATCGCAGATTGCTCCTCTGTCAGGTTGCCTAGGGCGGCAATAGTTTCATTCACTACAGCTTTAAGAGTCTTAGTTAATCTACGTATCAGTTTACTATTTGAAATTGTACCTATATAGGGAAAGATACCTTTATTAAAATCTACATACTTGTCCCATGCCGTCTCAGTGTAATCGACAATTGGGAGATCTCTCCGCTCTCTATTGTGTACTAAATGAACATTTCTGTAATAATCAGGAGGGGCTAGGAAAACAGGTGGCAAAAGGAAGGCAATGTAGCAGGTACCATCCCAATCTAGAGGTAGACGCATATATGCAGTCTGACCACATATGAAGTAGGAGTGGCGAGAAGCTCTAAATGAGGATTTGCCTTGATCACTGAATTCTACTATAGTAGTGCATTTACTATGGCCCATATGTATGGAACCAATTTTCCTTACACACAATTCACCCTTTGCTGGGAATACTGACATGGTTGGCAAAACTAGTTCAACTTCGGATTCGACATTCAGAATCATGAGATTAGGTGTAAAATTACCTAATCCATATACTTCATTTTCTAGATCAGTTCCTGTTCTTTTGGGGCGACCCTCCTTGTCAGGGTAGCAGACCTTGAGTAAAACTAGATTCAGATTTCCCCATACCCAATGGTCTTGATAAACTGCTGTGTCTGAATCTATGGAATTGATTAAACTAAACCATGCTCCACAGGAGCCATTATGTGTAAACGGATGTGGAAAGAAAGGCAAAACTCCTTTATTATTCTGATAGGGAGGGAGTCGGCCACACACCCAACAATTAGTAGCATTACTAGTCTGATGGGAATGATGCAACATACTAATGAAAGTGTTATTGCGCAGCGCAAGCCTATAGGACAATTCATGCGGAGGTAGGTCACTAAAAGAACGTTCATCAGTTATATTGAACCTATGTTTAGAAACAGGATAATATATATGCAACAATATACTTGCAGTAATTATTATAAAACTCAAGAAAAACAAAATTAATAAAGTCACTATACAGTGGCTACGCAGTGATTTACAGTACGCATGTCGTTTCAACATTTTTCGCGATGTCTCATGATTCAGGCCTAAGGGATACATGTCGAGGACAGATTCAACCGCTTCACCTTGGAGAGGACTTAAACAATCAAATCGTCCGACGGCTTAGGCCTCAGTTTTAATTTGTAAAGTTCCTTACTGGTAGCCTCAGTCAAAGGTAGTTTTGAGTCAATGGGTGAAGACACACGAGGTGGGCTATTTACATCTGAAGGAAGTCCATGAAATTTCTTGATGTGACTTGAATGCACCCATCCTTTCCTGCCTTTGATCTTCACGGCTGTCCTTGTGGTGAGCAGGACCAATTTGGGTGTCTTCCACCTGGGCTCCAGCTGAGTCTTTCGGTCAAAATTCCTCACGAGGACGAGGTCCCCCGGAACTACGTCATGGGGTTTCACCTCAGTGTTGTCAGGAAAGGCTGCAGCTACCTGTGAACGACAAGATTGTAGTGCAGACATCAAGGAAGCCAGGTAATCTGTCAGCATATTACAGTCAACATCAGTTATTTTACGGGGTATAGGCGTCCCCCACATATTCGGTGGTCTTCCAAAGATCACCTCATAAGGGGATAGCCCTGTTCGAGAGTGTGCTACCATTCTCATGTAAAAGAGTGCGACTGGTAAGGCTACTATCCAATCGACACCTTTCTCTCTACATATTTTTGACAATCTGATTTTCAGAGTTTGATTATGTCGTTCCACGAGACCTGCTGCCTCGGGGTGTCGGACACAATGAAACTTCCACTGATACCCTAGCAAGAGTGAAACATGTTTCATCAGTTCGGATGAGAACGGCTGGCCGTTATCTGAATAGACAACACGTGGTAAACCGTACCGTGGGAAGAATTCTCGAACTAGCTGCTTGGCAGTGGTCGGGGCAGTGTAATCTGATACTGGGTATGCTTCAGTCCAACGGGAAAGAGCGCAGACAACTACGAGAACATATTTGAATCCTCGACATCGTTCCATCTGGATATAATCCATCTGGAGGACTTCAAAAGGGTGATCAGGAGGCTGAAATCCACCCTGCTCTACGGGGATGCTTTTACCTGGGTTAAACTGGCAACATATCATACAGGTACGGACTTTTTGCTTAGCTGCTGCTCGTAAATGTTTGTTGAACCAAATGTGTTGAATGCTGTCTAGCATAGCTTTCTCTCCTAGATGCGCCGGACTGTGAATCGTAGTTATGATAGCTTGGACCATAGAATCAGGAAGAAACCATACAGATTTCTCCTTCGTCATCCATCCCTGATCTGTTTGGATCCCTCCTAGTTCAGTCCATTTCTTTATTTCCTCTGCTGTAGCATGTGTCTGTATGTCAATTATGTCAAGTGCGGGATCCTTAATCGTCATACAATGTGTTGGTGTCGGAACTATTGGCTTTGTCATGTCGGATGTGCTATTCTGAGCAGTCTGTTTAGCTGTTCTGTCGGCTAAATCATTGCCTTGAGAAATGATATCAGTAACCTTCGTATGTGCTTTACATTTCATAATCGATATAGCAGTGGGCAGATGAATTGCGTCTAACAGAGCATGAATGAGGGACCCGTGCTGAATGTGGGTGCCATGAGAAGTCAAATAACCTCTCTCTCGCCAAAGCACCCCGAAGTCATGTACAACTCCGAATGCATAACGTGAATCAGTGTATATGTTAACTTTTTTATTTGTGGCTTGAATACAGGCTTGTGTCAAAGCAATAAGCTCTGCTGCTTGGGCTGACAAAGTATTTATACAGTTTGTTTCAATGACTTCAGTGTCTGTTGTGACTGCATACGCGGCCACTAAATCTCCTGTACTTGTCCTCATACATGATCCATCTACATACAACGTCAGGTCTGGATCTAACAGTGGAACGTCTGTTAAGTCTTGTCTGGGTTTCGTATTTATTGCAATAACTTCAACACAATCATGGGCTAGTGGGTCTGTTCCGATTACAGGTAAAAGTGTAGCAGGATTCAATGTATTACAACGTCTGATTTCTATGTGTGGCTGAAACAATGTTAGTTCATATCCTGTAAGTCTAGCTACGGTCAAGTGTTGTGTTTGCGTTCGGTTCACAAGAACCTCTACTGCGTGTGGTACTTGTACTGTCAACGGATGTCCTAACACTATGGCATCGCTTTGTCTGATTGCTAAAGCTGTTGCTGCCACTGATTTCAGGCACGCAGGCAAAGCCTGAGCCACGGGATCTAATGTACTAGAGAAATAAGCACATGGCTTACGTGATCCTGCTTGTTCCTGAGTGAGTACTGACAAAGCAGTACCTTCGCGTTCTGTAACAAAGAGTGTAAAATGTTTATAGTAACATGGTGTCGCTAAAACAGGTGCTTGACATAGAGCTTTCTTTAAGCTTTCAAAAGCTAGTGTGTGTTCCTGAGTCCAAGGGAGGACAGTCGGTGTGGCTGCCTCCTGCGTTGTCAACTGAATGAGTGGTTTTGCTAGAAATGCATATTGGGGAATCCACTGCCTACAGTATGAAGTGAGGCCTATAAAAGCCCGCACCTCCTTTTGTGTCTTGGGTATTGGCATGTTAGCAATTAACTGGATGCGATCGGGTGTAAGCTGCCTTCCCTCCTTGGACAGCGAGTGACCAAGATAAACAACTCGCTGTGCACAGAATTGCAGCTTAGAAGGGGATACCTTGTGCCCCTTTTCGGCTAAAAATTGTAAAACTGTCAGTGATGCCTTTTCACATTCAGGCTCGCTTCGGGCGGTGATCAGTAGATCATCGACATATTGAAGCAGTGCGGTACAAACTGGCATATGGATACTGTCAAGTTCTCGTTTCAGTGCTTGGCTATAGATGCTGGGACTTTCTGTAAATCCTTGAGGAGCGCGTGTGAATTTAAAGCTTCGTCCATTTAAACTAAATCCGAACAAGTATTGGCTTTCCGGATCTATGGGGACGCTGAAAAAGGCATTCTTGAGATCAATTACTGTAAAGAATGTAGCTTGTGAATCAATAGCTGTCAGTAATGATGAGATATCGGGGACCACTGGAAATTGTGGCACAATGCATTTGTTTAATTCGCGCAGATCAATAACCAATCGATATACTGGCGGGGCCATTGGATCAGTTCGTTTAAGAATCGGAATTATCGGTGAATTACATACATTGGAGTCTGTTTCCACAACCACTCCTTGGGCAATAAGCTCGTCAATGATTTTCAGTAAAGCCACTACAGCATCTGGTGGTAACTTGTATTGTCGCATTCGTGGTAATACTACTCCTGCCTTTAGTGTGACTCGATATGGTGTAATGTTCATGCAACCGACATCAGTAGGGCCTTGTGCCCATAGATGTGCGGGTAAAATCTTCAATCGATGATCCATGTCTCTGGACACATAGTGACCTTTGAAATCACGTAAAAACAATCTTACTCCTTCCGGAGAACAACATATTATAGCCCCTAAAGCTTTCAGTGTCTTTATACCTAACAAGTTTTCTGGACAAGATTTGGTAAGCAATAAATCTGTAGTTCGTGTCAAGGGACCAATCGTAAGTGGAAGTGGCTGTGATACTTCATTAACAATAGGCTTTCCTGAAAAACCAAGGGAAACATTTTGAGAGCCTGAGAGGGGTGCCCCTGGAACTTCACTACGTTTTATTGTTGTTCGACTTGCCCCTGTGTCAAGTAAAAATTTTCTGTCTTGACCTAATAATTCACTATGCACATAAGGTCCTTCTTGATCTACTGGGATCTCAATAAGGGGTAAGTCAACTTCCCTCTTTAGGCTTGTTCATGTGTAACGTTGGTACTCAGGATATTCATACTGTGCGGTCTGATACATTTGTCGTGTTGTCGTTTGTGTAGCTGCAACAGGCAGTGCTGGTGCGGCTGGCACAAACTGTATAGGCTGTTGTGACGCTGGCATGGACTGTTGCTGAGCTGGCATGGACTGTACATGCTGTGGAGCTTCTTGTTCATTATGATCCAGTCTGACTGGTCGTTGTCTTTCCTTTGCAATACCTACAACTATATTACGCTTCAGGACTGGACAATCGTGTACATAATGACCTAGTTGTTTACAGTAATTGCATGTTCCCTTTACAGGAACTGTCGAATCTCCGGAATGTGTCACACCCTTTTTGTGAGCATCCGCTGGTACTGTCTGGGAAACTAGCATTTTCATTTTAGTGTCCTTCATACGTCTCTGTTCGTGTTCTTGTTCATCTCTAATTCTATTATGATGATACTGTAACATTTGTAACATTTGTGACGGAGTGTTACTTTGCCATGTACTCTCGAATTTCAATACTCTATTCTTCACCTGAGGCAAGGAATTTTCCACTAATTTTGTCACAAACAAATGTGGATATGACTCACTATTTGCTTTTATACCACTATTTATACCAAAACATTTTTCAAAACGGGCATAGAAATCACTTGTGTCTTCATCTTGTTTTTGTTTACAGGCTGAGATTGCACCCCAATCTTCCTTTTTCGTAGTTAATAAACGTGGCAGTACCTGTACTAATAAACCTGGTAGTGCTTTAACTTTATCCCCAAGCCCTGAACCTGCAGTTCGACCTCTTTCTTCGGTTTCTAAGGCTGTCCAGTCTATCTTTTGGTCTCCCACTTCCCACTCTTTTTCCTTAAGTTTTTCGTAAATGCCAGCAGGCATTAGCACCTTTAATATCGTCATAATGTCAGGATAGGTATACTCTCCCATTAGTAACATGTCTTTGATTTCTCGGTGGAAACCTGCTGGGTCCTTGTCATGACTGGGTACCACTTTCTTCATTTCTAACAATTCCATTTTAGATATGGGTGTATATACAAATACACGGTGAAAATGATTGTCTTCGCCTTTTATTGGGTGCACTTCTCGTAAGGGATTCTGTCTATCCATGTAGTACGGCGTTCTTTCCTTGTTGGGCAGTGAGAAAGGATCTGGGCTTACAAAAAGAATGTACTGCTTACGTGATACTAGTATTTCTTTAATTAACTTGTTACCAGAACCTCTCCATCTATTCGTGAGTAGTTCAGTTAATATATCCGGTAAGGGACCAGGATCGGCATGTTGATTCTTATATAATATAAGAAGTTGCTGAATCATATAGATTCCAGCTAAACGTTGTTCATCTGGACTGAGGTTCAAAAACGTGTGTGCTACTGTGTCATCCCCATATTTTCCGGGACTATCAATCCAATGAACGGCTGACCTAGCTAATTCTTGCTCATCCATAGAATCGAGGAGGTGGTAACCCCTTCGCTCTCGAAGTATTTTGTCAGCAGCCTGAAATGAATGTTCGGGAGACTTCACATTTATTATAGGCGTCGGATAAGTTCTGTTATTATCGGGACATGTCGAATGTATTGGATCAGAAAAACATCTAGTATTATTGCAGGACCTTCCTCTTCCTACATAGGCTATGGTGTCTGACTGTCTTACGGTATCCCCTGATTCGGACACCTCGTCTTGCTCGAACTCGTCTGTCTCCAGTCTCTCTTCATGTATACGTTCTATTTCTTTCCTAATTTTTCGACACATGGCTACTATACTTCCTTGTTTATCATGTCTTCCGTCTGATATATTCTGACTCCATCTCGTAAGAGTTTGCATTATTCCCGGGTCCACCCCCGGTCGGTCTTGATTTCTGATCACACAATTTACAAGAAAGCGTAACAATTCCCCCTGTATCTCCACTTTCTGATATTCCATAGCTCTGTTAATGCATTCAGGGTCTTTCCCTGTTTGGACAAAATGATATATGCTATCCAAATGCATAGTCATTCCTGGTAGCTTCCCTAAAAACGATGCAGCTCGTCTAACACGTAACGATGCTAGGACCATTTCGTCCTCTTTGCCGGGCACCGGGTCATATCTACAATCTATCATAAGGTCCTTAAGCATGCGGGGGTTTACAAGTTTGGGCGTACGTGTATGCACTGGTTCTTGAAAAGTAAGTTTACTCATTCGGGGTGGCGTAGAATAAATGCTAGTAGCACCTCCAGTAGCCCCCTCTGGGGTACCGGACGTGAAAGGATTCGTTGAACGTGCTACAGCAACTACAGGTGTGGACACAACTGTAGTATCGGCTGCGGGGACGGATGCGGAAACCGATGTGCTTGCCAAAGCTTGTGTCGGAGTTTGCTGTTGCACAGAGACAGATACCTGATCTTGACGTTGAACCCCCCCAGCAGACGGTCTATGTGGTGCGGGGTTAGCATACTCGGGAGCTGCGTCATCTAGATATGAGGAAAGAAAAACATCTTCTGCGGTTCTGGGATGTCCTTTAGGATGTACCTTTATTGGAAACAATGGGGGTGGTAAGTCTTTTGGTATCTCCGTAGTAGCCTTAGGTAATCCTTCGGCCAGAAGGGGATACATACCTTTCATAAGGGCATTTCTTTGCCTGTCGGTTTGTTCTGCTTTGACTCGTGTACCCTCTTCAATCAACAAACCTTCTCGGACCTTATTTGCACTTTCTTTACTTCTCTCTTCCTGTCTTAGCGCCTTTTCGGTACGTCTATGCGATTCTTTACGCCATAACTCAACAGCGTCTTTCTGTGACTGTCTAGCTTTCCTCTTCCACAACTCTTCTTCTACTTTCATAATGCATTCTGCATCCCAGGTCCCAGCTACGGGCCACCTCTGACTTTCTGGTAATTCTTTGGTGTAGTCCACCCATAGATCAAGGAATAATATGGCGTCTAAGCCATGCTTATGATACATGAAGTGCCCTGGAGTGTCCCTAGGAGGAATAGGAACTGCTTCTTCAAGTACCCCTTTTCTGGTAGTGATCTGTCTTAATTTCGAAAAGAGCGGCATATTGACAACTGAACTGATACTTAATCTTGAACACACTTAGTACAAAAAGCACAAATAAACAATCATTCATACCACAATATGCAAGACGTTTAACACTTTAACATTAAACATTAAACCTTGAACTGAAACAACAATGATGATCGTCTGCGTAACTAATCACCAAGCATAATTCTTGACAATAACTAGATACTTCGGAATACTTGATATACTGCTAAACAGTACAGATACACTGCTGAAACAGTGCAGACCGGATTTGTGTACCCAAACCCGTCTTGACCGGCACAACCTATGTGCACGTCAGAACGCCTCCCCAGCAATGGTACTCACCGGGTAGCTCGAAACGGAAGGCCTCGGAAGGGGACTGGACTTGACTCGACAACAGCGGACATCGGACCCTCTGGACGTCGGGACTTCGAAATCTGGTGGGCCTCTGTATACCTCGGATCTTGCTCTCTCTCTGCTAGGCTCTGGTCGGGATACTTCGCACTTCTCACCGCCTCGTCTGGGTTGATCGCAGCCTCAGTCGCCCCCGCTTGACCGGAGGGAGCTACAGGAAATCCTGCTGGTACGCGTTTTTGGTCCGTCCAGCTGTGGCAGGAGACCGGGCCTGCAACGCACCACCGGCGCGTGAGATGAGAAAGTGTCCCTGTTCGGGCGCCAATTATGTGGTAAATAATTTAATTACCGGGACTGAATTTAATACGGAATCTAAATAAAATAGCTCAGGAAAATAAGAGGCAGAATCCGTGGTATAAGAGGTTTCTGAATGGGCTTTATTCCAAAATGGCCGACTCGAGTCGCGGCCTTCATGTTCCGTCACCACGGGGGTTCAGGAAGTGAAGTACAATACTTTATTGACAGACAAGCATTTTTATAGAATGTATATTACAATGAAGCAAATGCAGAAGGCGTAACAATTGATAAGGAAAGTGATAGTTCATGTGCGTAACCAAAAAATGGGCGTAATGAGGAGTAAAAAGAAACATGATTGGTTATGATGTCATATATAGGTGGATCTATAAGATAATACTTGGCAAGGATGCGCGCGCAGCAGCATGACGTGTGATTGACGTGCAACTAGGGGGTGAAGGGGACTTGACATTTAGCTCTACATGTGGAGACAAGAAGTCTGGGGGGTCAAGTCAACCTAATCCCAAATCATATCTAACATCCTATGTTTAAAGAACTATGTTATCCACGAAGGAAGGACTCTCGGACAGAATCTATTCTATACTGACTGTGTGTGCGTGCACAAGCGTCTAAGTGTCTATATGAGATGCAAGGGGCAGAAAACTTTCCATGGTAACAGGGCTATGAATTACTTGCATGAGGACAGAGAGGCCGGGCCCTTTGCTCGGTAGCTGAAGGAAATGTTTACCTAAACTACTAGACAGGAATGCATTGGCTGAGGAGCAAAGCAGATAACTCGAAGGTGAAATACGGTTTCTTGGCAGGCAGGCAAAACTGGCCGAGGCAGGCATCGTTAGCCGCACAGGGAGTAGGACAAAGTTCATGGATACAGATGCGAGCTTCAAGCTGAAGCTGTCAGAGGCAGAGAGCAGGAAAAGCTTGATGGCAGAATCGGGCCTACTCGCCTGAACTGTAAAAATGGAGTAACTGAGCCATATAAAATCGGTGGCCTTTCATACTTAGGAATCGAATATCCAGCCCATTCATGGCGGATCTGACAGAGGACATGTTGACGGTGGACGCACATATGTTTGCGTCTTCAGAACTGGAACTGGAGGGAACATACATGTGTTTGTAACATGCATATAGAACCGTTGGGGTCCAAGATAGGGGATATAACTGATCAGGAAAATCCATATTTCCACAGTGCGTGCATTTCGCAGTTTAAAAAAAAAAAAAAGGGGACCCCAAGGGGTCCTTCTAGGACCCCCTAAGCACCTCTAGAGGGTCAGAGTATTTCCACTCTGCCCCCTTTATATGTTTTACACACTTATTCCCCTTGCTTCTTCAGCCTTGCTTCTACCGAGGCAGAAAATGGCTGCCAACAGTTCCTGGTTTCGAATGTAGACAGACACTCGACAGCCAATTAGCATTCAGCACGCGATCAGGAGGGTGCGTGCTCGGTTCGGGGAGGATGCACTCACGGTGCGGGTAGGGTCCGCGGATCCTCCCCGGCCATAGATATTTATGTACTCTTAACTCTAATTTTCTCAGGAACTACTGAACGGATTCACACCATTTATGCAAAAGGCACGAGTCTGAACTGAGGACTACCTCTTTGCCAAATTTGGTGTCATTCCGTTCAGCGGTTCGGGCTGTAGCTGCGACAACAGATCCTATGGGAAATTGCATGGGGAAAACGCGTTTTGGGACCCCCCTTTTTTCTCGGCCCCCACTTGACGAATAACCACGAAACTTTCAGGGTAGGAGCGAAGCGGAGCTGGCCAAAAGTTTAGAAACTTTCACGAGGATTTATCAACCGGCGCCAGACTTATTGCGAATAGAATGTTGCGGATTTCCTATGGAAAATAGGTCCTAACTATAACTACCTACTGGCGACCGCCAGTAGGTAATATGTAAATATATCTATATATATCTATATATATATATATATATATATATATATATATATATATATATATATATATATATATATATATATATATATATATATATATATATATATATATATATATATATATATCCGAAGCACTTTTCCCAACTCTTCCCGCTTCCCGTCCGGCAAACAGTGAAGAGAGAGTTTACGGACACCAAATTTCTTCGTGGCAAGATCAGGTCTTTATTGGAATAAACAGCTTTCGACGCGTTTCGGATAACACAGTATCCTTGTTCACATGCGGAAATGCAGTCCGCCAACAGTTTTTATATCCGTGTAAACTCATTTTTTTAGTGCATTTTTTTCTCACCAGATCATGTGATCATAGACATAAACAAAATCCTTATTTGGCGCTAAGACTGTTTTTACTGGGTCTGCATATTAATACATTTGTAAGCGTAAATGCATATAATAGATCAATGGGCAATATTTGTTAACCAAAATAGCTGCTATTGCATATATTGTCTGAATAATTGCATAAATGCCTGATGTTCTATTCATACTTTTCTATGGATTTTCCAGCGGTATAAATATATTATCATACATACATTCGTACACATTAAACAGGATGAATCCTGTATCATCTGAAAAAAATATATATATCTATATATATATATGTATGTGGGTTTTTCTCAATGATCCATTATGCCACTTAATATATTGATTATAACAACATAAATGTTGTTGCTTTACGCAAAATCATGAGAGAATAAAATCCATAAATATTGCTGCAAAGATAAAACCATAAAAAAAGAGAACACATTTTGTTAGCTGCCCAAGTTGTGCAAAATTACGCATGTATGTAAATGTTTGTTACGGGCTACATATCCCGGACATCAACGGGTATCCAGCGGGTTTTGGACGGTTTCATGATCTTCTGTGCCTCGAGGGGACTGGAGATTAATTTGGGGAAAACTAAGTTCATGATCTTCAGTCCCCCAAGGCGAACCCGTCCAAACCCTACACTAGCTGGGGCCCCCCTAGAAAGAGTCAAGACTTTTACCTATTTGGGAGTCACTCTAACTGAGCACTTTACATGGGATGCTCATGTAGCTAAATCTTCCTTGAGACTCTCGCAGATAGCGGGGGGAATTGGAAGGTCTCATAGAACTTCCATATTTAAGCCTATCACCCCCGCGCTGGAAATTTATAAAACTCAGGTGAGGTCAGCGGCTTTATATGCCGCAGAATTGTGGGGCCATACAAACACTTCTAACTTGATGAAGATAGAACATGCTTTTATGCGCGGGCTGGTTTCCCTTCCCCAGAGTACTCCCCTATTACCATTACGTCTGGATATGGACCTAGAATCCGTAAGTGACCTGGCGGCTCTACGACCACTACTTTTTTGGAAAAGGTTGTGGTCTGTCCCTGAACTCACAACTTTCAGGGAGGAATTCATAGCGGTATGGAGACAGTTAAATTATAAGGAAATATCATGGCTTCTCCATATCAAGACCTCCCTGTACTTAGTCGGTCTATCCCACCTTTGGGATACTCCGGCTATAAGCTGTGTGAGGACTCAGAAGTCAGAGATACGGGCAGCTGTAAGATCCTATAACTCTAAAAAAGTATGCTGCTCTACCTCTCTGGGGAGGCTGACCTCCGAGTTCCTAATGGTCAAAACAGATTCTGCTTTTGAGATATTTTTGGATTTAATCCAGCCTCCTTTAGCTAGAAAATTATATACTCAGTTGAGGCATGGGTCATTGCCAATCGGGGCATTAACATCCAGATGGGATAAAACAAAGGAGGGTACTTGCCCAGCCTGTCAAACCTGTCATGAGGACATTATTCACATTATGTTCTTCTGCCCAGTTTACTGTACAATCCGAAAATGTTGGCTTGTCCCACTGTGCAAAAACTTGGGCCTTAGACAGTGTGCTCAAGCATGTAGAGTCCTGACGTATGACACCAACCCTCCCATTGTTTATGCTGTGTCCCGTTTTTTATATGGTATGTGGCGGAGAAGGATGAGTTTTAACTAATGGAATAATTTACTTAGTTCTCAATGATAGCTTAATGTTTAATAATTGTCTTAAATCAACTTCTATTTATGGTCTTATTCTTGTACATGTATATATTTTATTGTACTTTTATGGTCTGATGACCGAAATAAAGTTATCTTGATGATTGCATAAATGCCTGATGTTCTATTCATACTTTTCTATGGATTTTCCAGCGGTATAAATATATTATCATACATACATTCGTACACATTAAACAGGATGAATCCTGTATCATCTGAAAAAAATATATATATCTATATATATATATGTATGTGGGTTTTTCTCAATGATCCATTATGCCACTTAATATATTGATTATAACAACATAAATGTTGTTGCTTTACGCAAAATCATGAGAGAATAAAATCCATAAATATTGCTGCAAAGATAAAACCATAAAAAAAGAGAACACATTTTGTTAGCTGCCCAAGTTGTGCAAAATTACGCATGTATGTAAATGTTTGTTACGGGCTACATATCATCAATGTTATGCTTGAAGGAGCAGAGCGCTGATTATAAGGTGCTGGAAATTAGTGCAAATGGTGCAATTGATTTGTGAATTCACAAAGTTAATGGTGCAAAAATAGAAGATTTTTAAAAAAAGTTTAAAAAACACAGAATGGGGGAGAATGTTAGTTTTTAGCAGCTGAGGAAACACTAATGTTGTTACTGCGCAAGATGCTCAAAGCGGGAACAATATAAAAACCGTTTATAAAAATTCTCTACAAAAAACTCTCAGGGGGATGAGAGTAATTATAAAAAACCACTACAAAAAGTCTTCATGCAAGGACATAATATTGAAAGTTTTACAGAAAGTTATGAAGATCCTCAGTGTTGTTGAGCCCGTTAGGATGTTTAGTATCGAGTTCAACAATCATTTTTTATTCTAATTGCCGTAACAATCTCTCCCGATTACCTCCTCTTGGAGGATTTGGGACATTGGCAATTACAAAGTATTTTAGGCATTTAAGGTCATTGTTGTGCACTGCTTTAAAATGTCGAGCGACTGGGTACGCTGGGTCGTTGTTTACAATTGCACGTAAATGCTGCAAAATCCTGACATGCACCTGTAGTTTTGTGCTGCCTACATATTTGAGGCCACAGGTGCACGTCAGGACATACACCGCGAATTCAGTTTTGCAGTTGTGACTGCCTTTGATTTTACATTCAATGGGACTGAAAGGGGTCATATATGTGGTGGTCGATTCTCCAAATCTACATGCACGGCATGAGGCACATTTGTAAAACCCTTGTCGCGGTTGTAGCCAAGTTGATTTTTTAGCTATAAACTCAGGGCTTTTTTTGACCAGTTGACATCTCATAGATATTCCTCTCCTATATGTGATGGTGGGAATACTAGGGAGATCAGGTGCTAAAACTGCATCCGTTAAGACTATAGGCCAGTTGCGCTTGATTATGGACCTTGTTTGCCGCTCCTGCTGATTGAATGTGAGGATCAGTCTGGGGGTGTTGGATTCTGATGTTTGCTCAGACATGCAGTTGTTGTTTGCTAGCAATGATTCCCTAGATCTTTGGGCTACCTTAATGACTGCTTGTTTGAGAGTGTGTGCACTGTAACCTCTTTGTTTAAATCTTATGAGTGCCTCATTGGTACATTTTTCCTGTTGTTCGTTGGTACTACAGATTCTTTTAAGCCTGAGTAATTCCCCGTACGGAATACTTTGTACGAGGTGTCGTGGGTGGGCGCTTGACGCATGTAGCGTCGAGTTTCCTGCCGTCTCCTTGCGGTATAGGGTGGTGTTGATTGTGCCTGCATGGATGAACAGTTTCACATCTAGAAAATTAATTTCTTTTTCACTGATGTGTGAGGTAAATTTAAGGTTCACTTCATTGTTATTGATGTTATTAACAAATGAGATGGCATCTTCCTCATTGCCTTGCCAGATGACGAACACGTCGTCAATATATCGAAACCAATATTTGACATGCCCGTCATATTGTTCAGCCCAGGTTATCTTAAGGATCTGCTCCTCCCACCAGCCTACCATCAAACAGGCATAGCTGGGGGAGAAGCAAGATCCCATTGCTACGCCTCGCGTTTGTTTGTACATTTGAGACCCAAACATGAAATAGTTGTTGTTAAGACACCAATGGATACATTTGATAATGATCTTGTTATGTTCATAATATTCTGCAGATTTTGTGTCCAGAAAATGCTTGGTTGCCGTAAGCCCTATGTCATGTTTTATACATGTATAAAGGGACTCAATGTCCAAGGTAATGAACCTCATGTTGACTCCCCATTGGATGTCTTTGATTTTATTAAGAAAGTCACCTGTATCCTTTACGTACGTTGGCAAATTCTTAACCAGATCCTTCAAGAAATAGTCAACATATTGTGATATGTGTTCACCCATGCTGTTGATGGCGGAAATGATCGGTCGCCCAGGGACTGGGTTTACATTTTTGTGCGTTTTTGGTATAAAGTAGATGGATGGAATAACCGGATGTTCTACCAAAAGGAATTTAAATTCTTCTGTCGAGATCATACCATCACGTTTAAATTGATGAAGCATTTTAGTTAAAGATTCTTTAGCTTTGTTGTAGTCATTCGTGCTAGTTTGCTGATAGCACAGTGGGTCTGATAGTTGACGTTGAGCTTCCTTAATATAATCTTTTTGGGGCCATAGTACGATGTTGCCACCCTTGTCAGATTGTTTGATTATCACATCATGGTTCCTGCTTAATTTGTTGATCAGTTCATTATATTCACCATCTTTATTGTATTTTTTCCGTCGCTGATGTTTCACCTGATGATACAGCTGTTTGATATCTTCCGTGACTCTTTCGTGAAAGATATCAATTGCATCTTTCGGCATTTGCGGGATGAAGGTGGATTTTTGTTTATAGGGGCTGCTGCCTGCCCCTCTTTGGCAGATGTCGGCTCGCACTAGCAGTTCCTGTGTTGATGTAGTTTCTTGAGGATTGCTGTTGTTCTCATCACCAGATTCGCATTGGATTGATTGTGCTGCCAGTAAGACGGGGACATCAGAAACTTGTAAGATATTTCCTGGTTGTTGTTTGGATTTGGATGTATTAGCCAGGTTGTTCATGTTGCCATTTTTGATGGTATAAAATTTCATCAATTTGAGTTTCCGAATGTAATTAAATATGTTGATTCTGGCTTGGGCATAGTCGAGGTCATTAGGAGGACAGAAGGAGAGTCCTAACATGAGCACCTGTTTCTCTTTTTCGGTTAGCTTCATGGTTGATAAATTTATGATCGTTTTGTTCTCATCCATATTTATTTTTACTTGCGCCAATATCTTCTTTTTGGCTTTGAGTTGCCTCTTCTTGCGTCTGTCTCTCCTTTTTGCATTTCTGCGCTTCCTTGAGGCTGTGTTTGTTTCCGCGGTCTTAGGGTGTTGCGCCGGTCCTCGACTAAAAAATCGATTTCTTCTCCAAGATCTAGCCTTCTTTCATCTCTGGTGTTATCGGTACTGGTACTGCTGTACTCCGAGCCTGTGTCACTGGTAAGTGAACCATTCTCTGATATGGCTTCCGTGGGGGGACCTGTCTCACGTTGTTGACTTGTGCTGGCAACTGCAGGATTTAATTTAAGTTTTTTGGCTGTCGCGTACTTTCTGGCAAACGTATAGATCTGCCCTTGTTCGTAGTCTGCACGGTCCCGTGCAAATTTAAATATTTTTCGTTGTTTTATTTTTTCTTCATGTTTAAGTAAGCGATCTTGTATTTCTTTTCTTGTTTTGGTTATATACTCATCAGGCTCCCGTTTTGTCAAAGCTTCATTGATCTCTTCAATCTCTTTCATAATTTTCACCCGATCTGACTCGGCATATTTGATAAGAATCCAAACTAGATTCATTGAGGCGTCTAGGTTGCTCTCGCCCCATTCTTTTAACATCGCTGGGTCTGGGCTTTCATAGCTAGGAGCCAAAAGTATTCTAAGTCCCCGGGGTACTCGTCCTGCTTCTTCATATTTCGTAAGAGACTTATTTTCCCACCACTTGGTGATCTCTGATCTCACACATTTCTCCAAACGTTTCAACAAAGTCTTTGCAGTGTCATCCGCTTTGGCGCTCGTGATGTTATGCGCGCTGTTTCCCACCCCTGTGATGTTGGGTGCTTGTTTAAAAAGTTCCTCGGCTGCTGCCTCCCGAATTCGGACAGCCTCCGCTAACATGATAAGCTGATATGTGTGCCCAACTCCGGTCGTGGAGCTAGCGTTGCCTGTCCACACCTCCCAACCAAAAGCAGTATCGCCGGACACTCACCGTAGTTCGTGCGTTGCTGGAAGGTCCTCCGACCCCGCCGCAAGTCCCACTTTTAACGGTGTTCGGTCCGATTGCTGCTGTCGGGGGTTGCCGCCAAAAATCCTTGCAAGATTCAACTTTGAATGTGGCTATATATATATATATAAAATTAAATACACAAACACCTGATAATGCTATATATTTAAGGAATATTAAAAAAAATGAAACTCTATAAATTATTATACTATTCCTACTCCAATTTATACAACAGTAGAGAAAGTGTTAAACTCAGAAAGGGTAACATTTACTATTCACACTCCAGTCTGTGAAACACTGGGGAAACTATTGGACACCAGAGGGATAAAATGTAGTATTCCGATTCCAGTAGGTGCAACAGTAGGTAAAACATTGGACTCAGGGGGGGGGGGGGTAACATTTACTATTCCCAGTCCAGTCAGTGCAACAGTAGAAAGAGTAGGTCACTTCAAACAAATAACATATTTTGATACTAGGCTTCACTTATAAAAAAGTTAGACTTTTGGTCTAAGTAAGACTTTTTTTTTTTAATCCTCATATGCCTCAAGAAAAGATAACCAGATTCCATTTGCACACCTAACTGGACATAGCCATGGCCCTCTGTGCTTGCGTGCTGGAAAAACTGGAAACAGGAAGGGGAGGAGAGGATGTTCTGCTCCAAGGCTTTATGGCCCGGGTTTTTGAGAGCGTCGCAGTCCACCTCACCTTCCCGCTTTTCTCTCCACCGCATTCCCCCAAGCGCCTGAGCACTGAATGGGAAGCATCAAATGGAGAAATGCCAAGGTAACCGGACGAGGCTTAGCAGGCGTAATCATTGGATATTAGAAAGTGTTTTGCTGCTCACACCACTCCAAAGCCAGAGACCAGAAATGGTCATTCTTAAAAGCTCTCATATCTAGCCCAGCCACATATTTGATAGAAAGCACCCAATCAGAAAATTTAGGAGGAAATGCAGCTAGCCATTGCTTACAGATCTCTCTGCGTGCCAATAACATGGCGTAAAAGAACAACTTAGAATTATTAACCGTAACCTTTTCCAAGGAGTCCACACATCCGAAGATGACCGTCGAGATGCTTACCTTAATATTGATGTCTAGCATCTTGGACAGAGCACTACTCACGTCTTTCCAAAATACCTGGATCTCGGGACATTCTAGGAACATGTGAACATCGTCTTCTTTCAGGCTCCCACACTTAGGGCATGCCACATCACCTCCTCTTCCAAACTTAGACAGCCTCTGTGGTGTCCAATAGGCTCTATGGATGGAGAAAAGGTGATTTCTTCTTAGATGCGCAGATTTGACAGTTTTAAAAAGCATAGACATTGATACTTGCCACATATTTTCCAGCGACGGCCCCGACAAGCATCTTCCCCATAGTTCTGTTGGGAGAGTGAAAGCTCCATCTTCCAATTCGACCATCAGCCAATAAATCATAGCCAGCTCCTTTTTAATAGTTACTTCTTTCATAAATGTATCTTCCAGATCGTTCTGTTTTCCTATCACATTGATAGGATCTTGACACCAGCTTTGTATTTGGATATACTTGAATTTAAATATCTGTTGATTCGTTAGCTGATTACAAGTATCCCAGCTTATTAATTGTGCTTCAGGCAGAATGTGATTCCATCTGGTTAGGCCTGCCTCTTTCAGTGGTCTGGCTAGAATATCTTTAGCCCAACTCGGTGAGCCTGGTGAGTCCCAGATGGGAGCCATGGAGCTATAATATGGTATCTTTAGAGCCTTTCTGACCCTGTACCAAGTCTCTGCCAGGCCTTTCAGGATCTTCAGCCTGACTTTCTTAAAGTATTTGGGGTCAGAGTACTTAAACAAAAAGCCCTGGCCTGTCCCAGACTCCTGTCTTACCATAACATCAAACAGCCTTCCAAGTTCCGATATTGTGGGAGTAGGTCTAAGTTAACCTTTGTGAATTGGGGCCTCCTTTTTATCTGTTTTGTTGCTCACCTCGTACCCCTGACAGGAAGCATATAAACCCTTTTTCTGGTCATCTCCACCATTAGTCTTCCTGGATACCCTGGTTCTGACACATTTGTCAGCTATCCTTCCTAGCTCTCTGGGAGAGGACAACTTAGAACCCACCAAATGTTGATGCAATTTAACTGTGGTACAATTAGTTAAAATATGCTTTTTCATAATCAATGTATATAGCCCATCATAAAAGCCCACCTCATTATGAGATTATATGGTAGAAACAAGCTAGTTGCATTAAGGTGTTACCATGGAACATGACCAGCCCGAAGATTTTGAAGTGTCCAGCTCAGTAGCATGAAAGCCCTTAGCTCTGATTACCCATGTTGTAAAGAAGACATGTTACTCTGTATGATGTCAATTGCAGATGATGCTATGTTGCCCAGAGAGTACATCCTGCTGTATAGAATATTCATGCCATTATCTACTACTGCCAGAGCTATTTTTACAGTCGCCCTGTCAATTTCATGCCATCTCTTGGCAGCTTCCTGCTGTTAAATGTTCCACATATCATTGTATATTGCATACAGAAAGTGCTTTTGACGTGGTCTTCTAGAAACTTGTAAAAAATCCTGTAAACCCATGTTATCCGACACAAAGGTTGAGGTTTTTTGCCAATCTAGGCATAAGTTCCCAACACTGTAAGTTGCAGCCACTCTCTGAGTGTTGTGTCTGCAAGTATTGTGAGTTGGGCCTCATGATCTTAAACCCCTTGGGGTCACCCAAAAAATGAGCCTGACATCCGTTGGTGTCTAACGGCCACACTAACCATCCCCTTTGATTGGTATATGAAGAATTGTATGAGTTATTATGAACCATGGTATCTAATGTTTCCTCCTTGTAATTTGTGAATTGTTGCCAGTTCGCAAACTGTGCAAATGTGGAAATCTTTGGTGCGTTTCTATCTTAGTCTGGCTAAGTCATGATACTTGCTGCACTGTTTTGTTCAGTAATATTTGGTGTATTTAAATCTTTTCAAATCAACATTGCCCTTGCAAAAGTCAAACCCTTGTACAAACAGCTGGGAAATGAAAGATGCAGAATAAATTAGCTTGGCATCAGTGAGCATAGTTTTCTGAGCCCGTGAGGTTGTTAGTTTATAATAATAAGACTCTGGGCCAGCAGGAGTTTGACCAGAAAAATATGCAAACTTCTGTGCAAATGCTTTTGCGCTACCCCTTGGTGGTGTGGATAGTGTTCCTATTGTATGTAATTAAATACTGCATGTAGAGTACTTGCTTTGTGCAGGAAATGGTGACCATAATGGTGAAAACAGAACATTGCATCATAATTAGCCGTGCCCTTATACATTTAATTTCCATTAAAAACAGTTGAATTCCGCAGGTCATCTAGCGTTTCATGCAATGTATCAATGCCCCAATCATCAGAGATGGTTTTAGGAGCGATAAAGTCATGCAAAGAAATTCTGAGCACATATGGAATTTGAATTAAATCAGATGGTCCAAATATATCATAGAATATCTTATCCCAATTCCATGAGGAAGCGGAACAGCAGAAATGTTCACAAGGGAAAGGTCTTTTCGAACTTTGTGTGATGAAGAATGGGGTGTTAAAACCAAGTTCACCAGTTCAGGAGCAGAGCATTCAGTGAGATAGTGTCCGTTCAGAATCAAGATAAAGACTGTCACAAAATCAGTCCAAACAAGGAGTAAAAGTAAAAAAATTATAATCCAAATGTATATCCAAGGAGGGATAAAGTATGTATTTTCAGCCAAATGTAGAATTCAATTAGTCCACTTCGGGGAGGTAGTGGTGGTGGGTCAGTTGAATCAGAAGTGAAGTCATCATAGTCAATGAAGTAGCCAGAGGCTGTTTGATCTATTTTTGCCAGCTCCAGAGTGTGTGTAGAACTGGGAGTAGACTCATGTGGTGGTACATTGCATTAGACACCTTCTTTGTCTGTTTGCCAAATCAAAATCTGTGTTTCAGTGCACAATGTTTGTAAGGAGTTTGTTGATGTAACAGAAAGAAGTGTGTATTAGCTCTTCCCTGGAGGGGAGAAGAAGCTTAACGCTGTCAAAGCTTCCATAAGGACTTCCTGTAGATAGTGAGAAGAGGCAGGTAACTCGTCCTACTGTGTAGAACCAGCCACATAGTGTGGTTTGAGATCCAGTAACACATATCTCTTGTTTTTGCAGAAAGCACGGGGTGGTAGAAGTACAGTTATACCTTTAACGGCCAGGACAGGTACAGGCGCTCTGTAAGATAGCTCAAATTCCTTCTTGTCTACAATCTTCTCCCAAATTCCTTCTTGTCTACAATCTTCTCCCTGACTAGTTCACCAATCTTGGTGCTTCCTTTACTTCTCCAGTGGTAATGCATTTCAGCTGGACGTTACTTTGAGTGTCTCAAAAGTCATTAAGCTCCTGTAAAACAGCCAAACGTTCATTGATGTCAAATGGTCTTTCAGCTGCCACTATGCTGGGACTGTTGAGGTCTTGGACCCACATCTTAACTATAAACAAGATCTTATAGGGAGAGCGATCACCCGGGGATTTTCTAGGCAAATTGTTTAGGGCTTTCTAGACCCCGTACAGTTGATGGACCCAAATGTAACCTGATCCGAATACCCTTGGTGTAAAAGAAAGCTTTAAGTCCTGGTTCTTCCTCTCCACTACTGCATTTCCCTTTGAATGATGGGGAAGAGTACCACACAGTCACATCCAATTTTCCCGTGGTGTCTCTGTATGCCCTGGAGGAAAATGCTGGACCCAGGTCTGACTCTGAATAGAATGTGGCTACTGCGTATGTCCTGATAAAGACTTGCAGATCTTTTATAATAGTTCGGATGTCAGCCGATCTCAGTGGCCAAACGCCTAAAAATCAAGAGAAGGAATCAACTGCTTCCAAGATGTATTTGTAGGCTTCATCCGATAGTAAGGGGCTGCAGTGTTTCAAGTAAACACAAGCGATAGGCTTGTCTGACATCAATAAATGTGTCTGTGGTGGACACACCATGGTGGAAACCTTCATCTGCTAGCAGATGTTGTACTGAGGACAACGCCCTAGGGCGCCGATTACGATCCTGTAAAAACCGGGTACGAACCGTCGGACGGAGCATATTCTCCGTCCGACGCGTACCCGGTCGTCAAAATTTACAAACATGGAATTACGATTCGCACGGAAACACCATTTCCGTACGAATCGTAAAAAACCCCGACCGAACAAAATAAACCTACAAATGCGATCCGGGAAAGCGCCGACCTGACGTCGGGACTCTCGCAGCCTGCCATTCACGAACCAGGAATTACAATTCGCACCGACGTCATCCCGCACGGTGAATATTTTCCGGCAGCCAAAAACTGCCGGGAAATCAGGACGACGCGAACAAGGACTACCAGTACGCGACGGACAGACAGGACGACGCGAACAAGGAGGACCAGTACGCGACAGGACGACGCGAACAAGGAGTACCAGTACGCGACGGACAGACAGGACGACGCGAACAAGGAGGACGAGTACGCGACAGGACGACGCGAACAAGGAGGACCAGTACGCGACGGACAGACATGGACCCGAACCTACGAGTCATCCCGGCCCTCATAGCAGTCGACCTCCTCTACAGGTTCGGACGCAGACGCCGCAGAAGGTCAGAACAACTAAGGGAGGGGGGAAAGTGGGGTGGGGTGGGGGTGGCAGGACCAGGGCAGGCCACAAACCCCCCACCAAAGTCACACAGCACACATGCCCTGGACATACCTGACTCCCATGCCCTGGTCACTACGAGGGGGTGGGGGCATGTCCAGATAAGCCAGCGACCGCCACAACGGAAGTCCGTCACGACGCGAACAGGCAACACAACCAGACAGGTACGTCCCGTACCCACGCCTCAAGAGCGTGGGTACGAGTCGAACCACGCCCACACCCACGTCACCCCAACAATGGCGGGACGGCTCGTACCCACGAGGCAAAGGCCTGGGTACGGCCCGCACAAGCATCTCATAGCATGGGGACGGATATGTACGCACCCTACCCCCACCCCGTATGCATGGAGCGTACCCCCACCCCAACAGTGTAAGTACGACTCGTACCCCCACCCGCGTACGTATGGAGCCTAGCCCCACCCCAACAGTGTAAGTACGACTCGTACCCCCACCCGCGTACGTATGGAGCCTAGCCCCACCCCAACAGTGTAAGTACGACCCGTACCCACCCGCGTACGTATGGAGCCTAGCCCCACCCCAACAGTGTAAGTACGACCCGTACCCACCCGCGTACGTATGGAGCGTACCCCCACCCCAACAGTGTAAGTACGACACGTACCCACCCGCATACGTATGGAGCGTAGCCCCACCCCAACAGTGTAAGTACGACGCGTACCCACCCGCGTACGTATGGAGCGTACCCACATCCGTGTATGTCATGAGCGTACATATTGTGAAATTGGAGAGGTGGGTGCAGAGTCCTCCCAGCAGTGACCTGAGACAGGAGGGGTGTGTGCAGAGTCCTCCCAGCAGTGCCCAGACACAGGAGGGGTGGGTGCCCATCACTCCCATCAGTGCCCAGACACAGGAGGGGTGGGTGCCTAACACTCCCAGCAGTGCCCAGAGTCAGGAGGGGTGGGTGCAGAGTCCTCCTATCACTCCCAGCAGTGCCCTGAGACAGGAGGGGTGGGTGCCTATCACTCCCAGCAGTGCCCTGAGACAGGAGGGGTGGGTGCCTATCACTCCCAGCAGTGCCCAGAGTCAGGAGGGGTGTGTGCAGAGTCCTCCCAGCAGTGCCCAGACACAGGAGGGTTGAGTGCAGAGTCCTCCCAGCAGTGCCCAGACACAGGAGGGGTGGGTGCCTATCACTCCCAGCAGTGCCCAGAGTCAGGAGGGGTGTGTGCCTATCACTCCCAGCAGGGCCCTGAGACAGGAGGGGTGGGTGCCTATCACTCCCAGCAGTGCCCTGAGACAGGAGGGGTGGGTGCCTATCACTCCCAGCAGTGCCCTGAGACAGGAGGGGTGGGTGCAGAGTACTCCTAGCAGTGCCCTGAGACAGGAGGGGTGGGTGCCCATCACTCCCAGCAGTGCCCAGAGTCAGGAGGGGTGTGTGCAGAGTCCTCCCAGCAGTGCCCTGAGACAGGAGGGGTGGGTGCCTATCACTCCCAGCAGTGCCCTGAGACAGGAGGGGTGGGTGCCTATCACTCCCAGCAGTGCCCAGAGTCAGGAGGGGTGTGTGCAGAGTCCTCCCAGCAGTGCCCAGACACAGAAGGGGTGGGTGCAGAGTCCTCCCAGCAGTGCCCAGACACAGGAGGGGTGGGTGCCTATCACTCCCAGCAGTGCCCAGAGTCAGGAGGGGTGTGTGCAGAGTCGTCCCAGCAGTGCCCAGACACAGGAGGGGTGGGTGCCTATCACTCCCAGCAGTGCCCAGAGAACCAGGAGGGGTGGGTGCCTATCACTCCCAGCAGTGCCCAGAGTCAGAAGGGGTGTGTGCAGAGTCCTCCCAGCAGTGCCCAGACACAGGAGGGGTGGGTGCCTATCACTCCCAGCAGTGCCCTGAGACAGGAGGGGTGGGTGCCCATCACTCCCAGCAGTGCCCAGAGTCAGGAGGGGTGTGTGCAGAGTCCTCCCAGCAGTGCCCAGACACAGGAGGGGTGTGTGCAGAGTCCTCCCAGCAGTGCCCTGAGACAGGAGGGGTGGGGGCCCATCACTCCCAGCAGTGCCCATGGAACGCAAAGGGTGGAGTAGTCACAGATACCATGCCCACAAATGTCAGTCAGGTGCACAAAGACCCTGCAGTACATGTACCATATGTGTTCGAGGCTGGGAGTATACGCATGCATATCGCAGAAAAGAAAACATGTACACATGAAGTCATGTCAATAGGCCACATACACAAGTACAATGACTACCAAGGATGCCACGAATGATGCAGGTGGAGACATCGCTCAGCATGCATGTGCAAAGGTGAAGGACTACGTCACACACCCAGCTAATGGACACACAGCTCTGTGCCAAAGTCAGGGGACACCCTGCAGGGAAGAAGTCAGGGTACACAGAGGAAGGAATACACCTTGGGACAATTGCAACATGCAGCAACTGCTTACATGAATGGACAAAGGTAGCTAACACCGTGTGATGGCACACAGATCCCAGGGTCCCCCCTATGAGCAGCACACTACTACATTTCCCACACACTCAACACCCACAACCATGTAGCAGCCCCACCAACAGCAATGCCAGCAATGCAGGAGTGTTCCAAGGGCAAAAATAAATAGCTTTATTCAGCATGAGAAAAAAACTAGTATGACGTGAGTCCAATTTCAACAAAGGCCATAGGGCAGTCCAGGAGTCCCAGCTGGATGGGGGACACAGTGGGATGCGTGTCCCCTAGCTTGCCTGCACAGTTACAATCCGTTGTCTTCCACAGGGGTGAGGGCATCATGTGGGGGGGAAGAAACAGGCACCGCAGGGACAGGAGGGTGAAGGGTAGGCGTCGTGGGTGCAGGGATGGAGGACTCCACCACAGGGGGTGGGGCAGGGCCAAAGGCGGAGGCCAGGATCTCGCTGCACACCTTAGCAAGGTCCTCCAGGGACTCCCCTGCACCCGAAGGAACCACAGGCCCCAAGGAGGGGGGGGGGGTCAGAGGGATGGGTCGCAGCGCCACTGGGGGAGGGTGTGGACAGGGGGGGGACTCAAGCACCCTGACCATGGACGTCCTTGACCGCTTGCGGGGTGGTGTCACTGTGGGGCTCAGGGACAGAGCGGCCATGAAGGAGTCTTTGTGGGAGATGTGGCCAGGAGAGCTGAGGGGAGGGGATTTGGAGGGAGTGGATTGGGTGGAATGTGGACTCCCACTCTGGCTGCGTGTCACACGTTTGCCCCCCGACCCAGTGGGTGTGCCTACTGCACCCTGTGTGTGCGTGTCAGGAGGTGTGCGGCGGACCTTCCCTGCTGGTGTGGTGCCTGTGTCTGTTGTGGTGGGTGCATGCTTACGTCTGGGTGTATGTTGGACAGGCATGGGAGTGGGAAGTGTGGAAGGAGCAGGGGTAGGGGGTGGGACATAGCGCTGCAGAAGACCCACTGCTGCAGTCAGTGTGGAGTCTATGGACCTCAGCAAGTTGCGTTGGTCAGCCTGCGATGAATGAATGCCCTCCAAGTATGCCTCCATGTTGTTGAGGACCTGGCTGTGGCCATGGAGGACATTAAGGATCGCAGTCTGACCAATCTGCAACTGCCGCTGGATGTCCACAGACTCAGCATTGGCGGCAGCAGTGGAGACAGGGGCAGGGGGTGCGGTGCCTGGCAGGAAGGAGACATGTGGTGACCGGGCACGTTGGGAAGGGACACGAGCACGTGGGAGGCGGCCGATGCCAATGGAGGGGGCGGTGCCAGATGTAGGGCTGCTGTCAGATGGTGGTGCAGCCACCGCCCACTCGGAGTGATCATCCTCGGACCCGTCAGCTTCATAGTCTGTTGTGCCAGTCGACAGGTCCCCGGGGTCACTCTCCACCGCCTCTGTCCCACTCGAAGTGCCAGCCCGGATGTCACCGCTGGCACTGGTGCTCGGTCCCTCCGCGCCGTCTGTGTCCATGTCTCCCTCCGTGTCCCCCGACGATGCTGTGGGCAGGGTGAAGAGACAGAAAGTTATCATGCACCTGTATACATATGTCACATGAGTCAAATCTACGTAGGTTACAGTGCATAGCCTGAAACAAAGGAAGAGTTACATCTACATAACAAGGTACATATGCATGACAAGACACAGTTTTTTGACCCACCATGCCATTGAAAATCCATGGAGAGCATGACACAATAGCAAATGAGCTGATATGGAATTTTGACTGAGGAGCATGGCCCTGGGGACAATCCAGCACTGCATCTGCACCACACAGCGTGGCAGGAAATTGGGATGAGCAGGGACCAAATCCAGGAACTAGAGGCACATGTAGCATAGGTAATACTGAGAACATGCCCACCCTGACTGGCACACTGCACCTTGAGTGTATGTCCAGGCAAACATCACACACTGGCCAGTCCTAGCAAGGAGATATCAGGTCCTGACATGTCGGACATGCCCGCACCACCCACCCCCTACATGAGACAAATCAATGGAGACACAGGTAGCACGTACATCTCTTAGTCAGGGTGAAATACACATGGGATGCTAAACTTCTATATTGCACACAAACTACCCAAGGTGCAGCAGTGCAAATTATCATGTACAAATGGGCAGCATCAGATGATTGCAACAAGACACAAAGGCAATGGCCACCGTGAGTATGTAATAGGAAAATCAGGTCAGGCTGTACAGTGGACACTTGTAATACATCTCACGTCAATATACATGTTTGCAGGGGACAATGGCACAGAGCACAACCTATGCTGTAGACACAGAGATTGTCGACATTCTCGGATTACACACATGATACCAAGGAAAAAATGACCATGGGGACAGTAGTGGCCACACAACTCCATGCTCCTGAATGGGAATGACTGCGACACACGCTAACATCCCTGCACTATGCCTAACACACAATCATGCACATCATGTCACAGGCCACCACATGGGACATGCCTGCTGGAAGGCCTGGCACACGAGAGATTAACTCCCATGTCTGGACTCAGCATTAGTGCCAACTGACATGGAACCCACAAGTCCAGAACTGGACAGGGCACAGGAAGGTCACACAACCTGTTACACACCACCCCCACACATGATGCTGCAGGCATTGTACACTTGGAGAAGGTGTCAGGCTACATAACCTTGTGATGGAGTGACTACACACAGACCAGGGAACACATTGCAAGGAGGGGAAGGGAGGCAGAAGAACACTGCAATACTGTGGGGACATGATCTGCACAGCACCATAAACCCTGGAAGTGTATCCATGGAACAGTGCACTTACAAATGCTGGTGAAACACAACAAACACACACAAGTACCTACCCCCTTCCGGCTGCTGCATCTCCTGTAGACGCCTGTCCAAGTCAGGAAAGACCACCACCAGCACACGTTTCTGGATGTGGGAGAAACGGCGGCGCCCGCGGTTCTTGTGGCTCTCAGGTGAGTCCCCCAGCAGGACCCGTGCGATCCTCCGCGTCCAGCACCGGATATCCTGCCAGCGTTTCCTCACCTGGGACAGGTGCCGCCTCCGACCATCCGCACTCCTCACGGCGCTGACGGCGTCCAGCCATATCTGCTCCTTGGCAGAGGCGTCTACCTGTGAGGATGAACAAGTGACACTACATCAATACACCTGGCACATGTCACGGGGACACAGATTAGAACACGTTTGCTGTTTACAACAAGGCATAGTGTGCATCCAACGCATTGCAACTTTGTCATAGGGACATGATCCTGTGGGGGAAGGCCAAAATCAGTACGTGCCATTGAAAGGACACAGGTGGAATGAGGGCAACTACACAATCAATGATCCAGGCTCACACTGTGCATCACACCTACCCCTCCTGTCTCAGGGCACTGCTGGGAGTGATAGGCCCCCACCCCTCCTGTCTCAGGGCACTGCTGGGAGTGATAGGCCCCCACCCCTCCTGTCTCAGGGCACTGCTGGGAGGACTCTGCACCCACCCCTCCTGTGTCTGGGCACTGCTGGGAGGACTCTGCACACACCCCTCCTGACTCTGGGCACTGCTGGGAGTGATAGTCCTATGGGTCTCCCCGCGTATGCGTACTCGTAGTGATAGTGAGTGTACATGCGTGTGTACGGCCCGTACCACTACGAGTACGCATACGCCAGGACACCCATAGTGATAGTGAGCGTACATGCGTGCGTACGGACCTACCACTATGGGTGTTCTTGCGTATGCGTACTCATAGTGGTACGGGCCGTACACACGCATGTACGCTCACTATCACTATGGGTCTCCCCGCGTATGCGTACTCGTAGTGATAGTGAGCATACATGCGTGTGTACGGCCTGTACCACTACGAGTACGCATACGCCAGGACACCCATAGTGATAGTGAGCGTACATGCGTGCGTACGGACCTACCACTATGGGTGTTCTTGCGTGTGCGTACTCGTAGTGGTACGGGCCGTACACACGCATGTACGCTCACTATCACTATGGGTCTCCCCGCGTATGCGTACTCGTAGTGATAGTGAGCGTACATGCGTGTGTACGGCCCGTACCACTACGAGTACGCATACGCCAGGACACCCATAGTGATAGTGAGCGTACATGCGTGCGTACGGACCTACCACTATGGGTGTTCTAGCGTATGCGTACTCGTAGTGGTACGGGCCATACACACGCATGTACGCTCACTATCACTATGGGTCTCCCCGCGTATGCGTACTCGTAGTGGTACGGGCCGTACACACGCATGTACGCTCACTATCACTATGGGTGTCCTGGCGTATGCGTACTCGTAGTGGTACGGACCGTACAAATGCCTGTACGCTCGCCATCACGATGGGTACACATACGGCAGCACTCCCATAGTGATATGGGAACGTACACGGGCCCTCTTCGCAGCAGTACAGCGGTTTTCACACATCACAGTGGTGACAGGCGGCACACAGGTATGGATAGGGCGGACATACTTGTCCATGGATGGACATAC
Organism: Triturus cristatus; assembly: GCF_964204655.1. Taxonomy (NCBI): domain Eukaryota; kingdom Metazoa; phylum Chordata; class Amphibia; order Caudata; family Salamandridae; genus Triturus; species Triturus cristatus. The sequence goes on along the minus strand of NC_140590.1, from coordinate 32,749,987 downwards.
TTGTCCATGGATGGACATACTTGTCCATGAATGGACATACTTGTCCATTAATTGACATCAAGGCATCGTCTCTGCATTACTACATGTGTGGGGCACAGGTGTGACGGCCTGTGATGTGGAACATTACTCCTGAGTGGAGAAGGCACCAGATGTATGATGAGATGTCTACAGATGTACTGTGTGATGGTGCAATGTGTGCCAGGCATGCCCTTGACTCCTTTGACATGTGTGGATGTCGTACTGCACACTTGGGGTGAGCGTCACTGGCATGGCATGGACACCAACACACGGAAGTGTCCCCTGATGCCCGGTACAGGGGTTATCACACCTGACTTGTCACTACCCACGGTGCACAATGTGACTATGTCATGTATGTGTGGAGGCTTCCCATCAGGTTGATGTTGGAGCACCCTCAAAAGCTGCAGCCGTTGCAGCAACCAACATGTGTCTGTGTGTAGATTGTCATTGCACACTGTTCCGCACACCATGCCACATGTGATATCGGATGTGAGGTGCACATGTATGCATGGGACACGGAGTAGCGTGACAAGGACATGTCTGCATCCTCACAATGAATGTGTGGTGAGTCATGACATGTGCACCTTCATGGCAAGGTGTGTGGGCTGTTCTAGTGTAATGTCATGTGACCTGTGGCTCTAGTGTTCCGCTACCAGTCTCTGCAATCGGCATCCTACTTCTGCTGATGTGTGGGCGTATGTCACTCCTGTCTTGCGCTGGCTGTTCACTTGCACTGTGACACAGCTATTCCCATGGCATGGCATGGGGAGGTTCTCAATCTCCGTGTGTAGCTGTGTCTTGGTAGGAGTGTCACCTTGCATCCATACGTGTCCTGGGCATGTAGCACATACCTGACTCCCTATGTAGCATATGTGTATTGACAGATTAACATGTGCTCAGTACATGGGAATTGTTGTCGTAGTGCACTCACTCTTCCTTGTCACTTCCAAATTACTGCAGAGCGCCGCCTCTTGCCCGACCAATTCCGGACTTGGCTGCCATGCGGGAGAATGACAGCATCCGGCTCTACCGCTTCACCCAACCGTTGATTCTGGAGTTGACGGCGAGACTGGCACCACACCTGCAACCGCAGCACAGGTATCCTACGGCACTGACACCCCAGCTGAAGGTAATGGCTGCCCTACATTTTCTTGCCACGGGTACCTTTCAAAATACCATAGCTCATGTTGGTGGCATGTCCCAGAGCATGTTCTGCCGTGTGCTGCATGATTTCTTAGAGGCCATGTTGATTCACCAGGATGACTTCATCAAGTTCCCAACCCCTGAACAGTTGACTGCGGTCAAGCGTGGATTCTATGCCCTGGGAGGGATGCCCCATGTCATTGGGTCCATAGATGGTACACATGTAGCTTTGGTACCACCACATGCACTGGAGGTGGCGTACCGCAATCGAAAGCACTACCACTCCATCAATGCCCTTGTGGTGTGTCAGTCCAACATGGTGATTTCACATGTCTGTGCTCGTTTTCCAGGATCAGCACACGATGCCTACATCATGAGGCGTAGCAGGATGCCTGAAATGATGATGCAGCTGCGCAATGAAAGAGCATGTGTTGTTGGTGGGTACAGTCTGTCTGTCCTGTAATTTGCATAGCCTACCAGCACGACCGCTTCACCACTTCTAACAATGTCCTTGTGCTTCCCATGTAGGGGACGCTGGCTATCCCAACATGCCATGGCTGCTCACACCTCTCCGCAACCCCATCACGCCGGCCCAGCTCCGCTACAACACCGCCCATGGCCGGACAAGGCGAGTGATAGAGAGGACGTTTGGCCTGCTGAAGAGCCGATTTAGGTGCCTCCACAAGACCGGCGGCGCGCTCCCATATGCCCCTGCGAAGGTCTGCAAAATCTTCATGGTCTGCTGCATGCTGCACAACATGGCAGTTGAGAGAGCTGTGCCACTCATCCTGGATCAACATGACGAGGACCATCCACCCGTGGAGGACGAAGGCTTGGCAATGGGGCTAGTGATGTGGAGGATGTGGAGCCGCAAGAGGACATCCGGACTCGGCTCATACGCGACTTCTTTGCTTAGTGGTGAGTACCAGTGTCTGAGTGTGCAAGCATTGGTCCCCGTGTGTCATGTGTTGTGATGTGTGTCTCCACCTGCATGTATGGCACGTGAGTCAGAGGTGTGTGTGGGTGTGTCACTGGAGTGATGTTGGCAGTGATGGTTGTATTTCCCCAGTCATAATTGTGACCTAGCATGTTGTCATCCATACATGTGTCGAGTAAATGCACATGCAAGTGGCTGTGCTTTTTGTGGCTGACTTCTTGTGTGTCTCTCTTCCCCAGATACTTGCGCATGCCGTCTGCTGCTTGCATTGTTGTGGCACTGCTATTCCTCATGGACACGTCATCGTGGGCTGACTCAGCGTTACAGGCACGGACACGTTTGGAAGTCTCCATAGGGTAAGGGATGCATCAGGGGTGTATTGGGTGTGGCAGTTGTTCACGATGTATGCACACTGCCCCTGTCGATGTTTGGTTCCTCTGCAGCCATGTAGCATCCCCATGGGACACGACATGCAGCTGTGTACACCTGAATAGATGGTCTGCCTGGTTGACAGTCATCAGTGATGGGATAGTGGATTGTGATGATGGGATCAATGTGTGTGACACTGCCCTCGGACACATACGGTTAGCATTGGCTTGACATGGTGTGGGACTTCCACATCAGCGGATCAATGGTGTATGGTAGTCTCTCCGTGAGCAGCTGTGGGTGTTAAGCTGTTAGCCGACAATTGTGTGCCAGTTCCATGGCTATCACGCATTTGTGCTGCAGAAGGGGGGTGCCAGTGTTGGACCCACATGTTACTCCACAAGATGTGTTCATGTGTACTTCAAGTTGCCTCTGCAATCCCGAAAACATGACTAATAAAGGTGTCCCTATGCCTCCAAGGTGCCTCTTCTCAGTCAATGCTGGTGTGTTGCCACGGTGCATCCAGCATGTCTGGCATGGGTTTCCCAGATAGTGGCTATGTGTCGATGTGTCGAGTAGCAAGATGCAAGCTGTGTGTGTGGGCTGAGACTGTGTATTGGGCATGATGTCCATGACTGTGTGGGTATTGAGATATGTGCCATCCCCATGCATCCACCATTGGGCAGGCCCCCATTCTCTGCATCCACCGGACTCAAGCTTGCAGGACATGGTTCTGCCACCTGTCTACACATACCTGGGTGCCCCCCAGGACACTCCACATGATCCCTGACCTCTGCGCATGACTGTTTCTGTACTCAATGTGTCTGTCAGCACGGTTGTGCGGCCACCCCCTCAGCTGGTTGGGCCCATCACGGGTGTGTATGGTGCTCCATGTCTGTCTTGCCTAATAGACTGTGACCCGTGTGTCCTGTGCCAGACTCAGGGCCCAGGGTGTGGATGGTTGTAGTCAAAAGAGAACTCAGGCATGTTTAGACTTTACAACACACATGTAAGGTAATAATGCAACCAGCAGGCATCTTCTCTTCATGGTGTGATATTTTATTTGGTGGGGGGGGGGATAAAGTGAGGGGCTTTCCGGGAGTTTGGAATCCAAAGTTCAGTAGGGGAGTTGGTGTCCTTGCCATTTGAAATCCTCAGAGTCCATGCCACAGTCTTTGTCAACATTGGTCAGACAGTGACCAGCAGGGCCATGTGGCAGGGAATGTCTCTTGATGCTGTGATGCTGTTGCTCCAGTGGGCCAGGTGCCAGGCCAGGTGTCCTGGGAGATGGTGATGTTGCGCCGACCCTCACGGTCTTTTCCGTGGACGAACCGCCCTCCTACGGGGACCCTCAGAAGCAGGCCGTGACGATGTCTGGGATGCTCCATCGGATGTTTCCTCCTCCTCCTCCTGATCCCTCCCTGTGGGTGGTGATGTTCTCCGCCTTCTGGCACAGGGAGGGTCGGCCATGTTGTCGGCCATCCGACGGAGTGTATCGTGAATTCCCGTGTACGCCGTCACGAGCTCAGCCTGTCCGTCCTCCATCCTCCGTTGGTGTTGCAGTAGACAGGAATGTAGCTCCGCATGTTGCTGGGCCTGCTGGGTCTTGATCCCCTCGAGGACAGACACAACCTGGGCCAGGCCCGTGGTGTCCTGCCGGTATGTGTCCAGGATGTTACGGACATGGGAAAATACCAGTTCCCCAGCCAACTGGTCAGGCTCGTGCCTCCACTGTCCTCCACTCCCACCACCCCTGCCAACTTGCACCTGGCCTGCCCTTGTGGGTACATCCGGTCTCCGGGACCCCTGAGGGGTGGCATTGGCGTTGTTGCCTGCCTCCTCCTGGGTGCCCGGGACACCGTGTCCCTCCTGGCCAGCCTGGCTGCATTGTGGTGGTGGGGCAGGGATCCTGGGTGTCTCCTGGGATGTGGCAGGAGTGGGGGTGGTGGTTGGCCCAGTTGTACCTGACGCAGGTGCTGCAGGTGGTTGGACACCAGAGGGGCCAGGTCGGTCGGGGTCGTCCACAGAGTGGTGAGAGTCGTCGCTGCCGGTGGGATCGGGCTCCCGCAGATCCGGGTCCTGTGAGTCTTCCCCCCCAGTGTTGGGGGATGAACCACGACGTTGACCTGTGTGTGAGAGAGACAATGTTAATTTTGATCCATGCAACATCCATGTTTCATCAGTTTCAACGTTGGCACATTTCCTCTTGGAATTAGGATCTGTCTTGCATTCCACTCACAGTGCACTTGTGCATGGGTGTGTCCCTTGGGCACCACTTTGGCCCCTTTAACTATGTGTGGCACAGTCTTACTTGCTGCGTCAAGTGTGACTGCAGTCAGCAGTGGAGTGGGCAGGTGTGGCGAGCCATGCATTGGCGCCTTCCGTGTAGCACTGCACATGTGCACATGGAGTGGATCCACACACTTATATAATGCAGCTAGCTGTCGTTGTGCTCGTGAACAGGTTGTGACATGGCCCTGTGTTTTGCCATGGTGAAGAGGGGGGGTTCTGAGACTGGCCACCCTTGGCTACATGCACGCAGTCTACCTGCTGACGAGCAGACATTCCCACACACCACACGGCTGATTTGCTCTCCCTGTGTCTCCCTCCCTCTCTGTCCCCCTCTCCCTCCCTCTCTGTCCCCCTCTCCCTCCCTCTCTGTCCCCCTCTCCCTCCCTCTGTGTCCCCCTCTCCCTCCCTCTGTGTGTCACCCTCTGTCACCTCAGCCCAGCTTCCTGGGCACACACTGTTAGCAGATCTTTGAATGGCCCTTGGCTTGTTGATGTGAGTTTGTTTCTGATCTCCAGGCACCCATTGGGTGTAGTGTGTGTCTCTGCGCTGCTGCTGTGGTGGTGTGTGCTGCCACTCTTTCACAATGTTGGCTGTTCATTAGCTGCTGTCATGTGCAAAACAGTGCCTTCACCCCCATGTGTTGATGCAAGGCGTCCGTCATTTGCTGGCGAGTCTTTCCTGTGTGGGGACACACTGTTTGTCTGGCTGTGATCTGGGCCATATGGGCAGAGGGCATTGTTGTCTGCTTCTGAGTTGCACTATGTGATTTTTGGGGCCCACCCTCCCGCCATCCGGGTTACCGTGTCATGTGTTGGTGTCTTCTGTGGCCTGTGACTTGACATTGTCCAGCTGGGTGCATGGGGCATGGTGGCGGCAGTGGCATGTGCGTGTTCATGGAGTGTGGTTGAGTCATGCGATAGGTTGGGGTGGTTGCGTGCCTGTTAGTGATTTTGGTTGTGGATGAGGTCCCCCCCCATGTGAGGTGCGTTGTTCGTGTACTCACCCGGGTCTCGGAGTCCTCCTAATCCTTCGACTGCCTCCACCGGCTGTATGGCCATCACCCTCTCCTCCCAGGGCTGGTAGTGTACGGGTCTGCGGGAGGGCCCTCCTCCAGTGGCGTTGGCCTGGTTGTGTTCCTCCAGCATCTTGGCTCGGACCCTCCTCCGCAGATCGTACCACCTGGCTTGGCATTCCTGCCTGGTCCTTCTGGTGTCTGCAACAGCATTCACAGCATCGACGATGGTCTGCCACATGGCTGTTTTTGCTGCCATGCTGGTGTTTTGGACCAATGTTCCAAAGAGCTGTGGCTCGACTCTGAGGATTTCATCAACAAGGACCTCCAACTCTCGGTTACTGAACTTTGGATTCTTGTTAGTGGGCATGGTGAGGGGTGTGGGTGTGGATGGTGGGGGGTGTGTGTGGATGGTTGTGGGTGTATGGGTGTGGTTGTGCAGGTGTATGTGTGTGAATGTGATGAGGGGGTGTTTGTGGAGGTGGTTGTGTGAAGGTGTGCAAGTGTAAGGTGTGGTGTAGCTTGTAGTATGGTTCTGTGGTGTCTGGCAGCAGTGAGTCTGTTGCAAAGGCTCATGGTTTGTGTGTGTGGGCCCTTTTTATTGGTCAATGGGTGGGTGTGGCTGTGTTTGAAGTTTGGGTGGGTGTGTTATAAGGAGTGGTGTTGTTTTGGGCCTCTGTTTGTTTTTGGCAGTTGCAGGTCAGTGGATGTGTTTTTTTTAGTGTTTGTTGGCCGTGTTTAGTGGCTTTGTGCCATTCGAATAGTGTATTCTTGTGTTGTTTTGTTTTGTCCTGGTTGTGTCCGTGCGTTTTGAGCGTGTGTACGGTGTGTACATGGGCCATTTGGTTGTACGGTGCTGTCCTTGTGTGTGGCTTGGTACGACTCGTACATGCGGTTGGGATGTTGGGGCCTGGGGTGCGCTCCGTACTTAGGAGGTTGTGTTGGGGGTGCGACTGGAACGTACTGGGGTGTGAATAGACGGTGGTACGACTCGTACAGGGGTGGGGGGGTGTACATAGACGGTGGTACGACACGTACAGGGGTGGGGGGTGTACATAGACGGTGGTACGACACGTACAGGGGTGGGGGTACGACTCGAACGTACTGGGGTGTAGGTACACGGTGGTACGACACGTACAGGGGTGGGGGTATGACTCGGACGTACTGGGGTGTACATACACGGTGGTACGACACGTACAGGGGTGGGGGTACGACTCGGACGTACTGGGGTGTACATACACGGTGGTACAACACGTACAGGGGTGGGGGTACGACTCGGACGTACTGGTGTGTACATACACGGTGGTACGACACGTACAGGGGTGGGGGTACGACTCGGACGTACTGGGGTGTACATACACGGTGGTACGACACGTACAGGGGTGGGGGTACGACTCGAACGTACTGGGGTGTAGGTACACGGTGGTACGACACGTACAGGGGTGGGGGTACGACTCGAACGTACTGGGGTGTAGGTACACGGTGGTACGACACGTACAGGGGTGGGGGTACGACTCGGACGTACTGGGGTGTACATACATGGTGGTATGACACGTACAGGGGTGGGGGTACGACTCGGACGTACTGGGGTGTACATACTCGGTGGTACGACACGTACAGGGGTGGGGGTACGACTCGGACGTACTGGGGTGTACATACACGGTGGTACAACACGTACAGGGGTGGGGGTACGACTCGGACGTACTGGGGTGTACATACACGGTGGTACGACACGTACAGGGGTGGGGGTACGACTCGGACGTACTGGGGTGTAGGTACACGGTGGTACAACACGTACAGGGGTGGGGGTACGACTCGGACGTACTGGGGTGGACATACACGGTGGTACGACACGTACAGGGGTGGGGGTACGACTCGAACGTACTGGGGTGTACATACGCGGTGGTACGACACGTACAGGGGTGGGGGTACGACTCGGACGTACTGGGTTGTACATACACGGTGGTACAACACGTACAGGGGTGGGGGTACGACTCGGACGTACTGGGGTGTACATACACGGTGGTACAACACGTACAGGGGTGGGGGTACGACTCGGACGTACTGGGGTGTACATACTCGGTGGTACGACACGTACAGGGGTGGGGGTACGACTCGGACATACTGGGGTGTACATACACGGTGGTACAACACGTACAGGGGTGGGGGTACGACTCGGACGTACTGGGGTGTACATACACGGTGGTACGACACGTACAGGGGTGGGGGTACGACTCGAACGTACTGGGGTGTACATGGACGGTGGTACAACACGTACAGGGGTGGGGGGTGTACATAGACGGTGGTACGACACGTACAGGGGTGGGGGTACGACTCGGACGTACTGGGGTGTACATACACGGTGGTATGACATGTACAGGGGTGGGGGTACGACTCGAACGTACTGGGGTGTACATACATGGGGGTCGGACACGTGCAGGGGTGGGGGTACGACTCGAACGTACTGGGGTGTACATGGACGGTGGTACGACTCGTACAGGGGTGGGGGTACGACTCGAACGTACTGGGGTGTAGGTACACGGTGGTACGACACGTACAGGGGTGGGGGTACGACTCGAACGTACTGGGGTGTACATAGACGGTGGTACGACACGTACAGGGGTGGGGGTACGACTCGAACGTACTGGGTTGTACATGGACGGTGGTACGACTCGTACAGGGGTGGGGGTACGATTCGAACGTACTGGGGTGTACATGGACTGTGGTACGACTCGTACAGGGGTGGGGGTACGACTGGAACGTACTGGGGTGTACATTGATGGTGGTACGACACGTACAGGGGTGGGGGTACGACTCGAACGTACAGGGGTGTACATACACGGGTGGGGGTGTACATACACGGGGGTACGTGTCGGACGTACGGGGGCTGGGGGGAGTGTTGGGCGCATATGCGGGCACATGTCTCCATGGTTGCTATGGGAGTTCGGTGCGGATGGTGTTTTTTCCATACGGTTGTTGCCTCGGACGCACGGGATGGATCGTGATTCCTCGGTCGGACTTCACCTTTCACATTTGTACGGTAAATCGTCCGAGGACGTGTCGGACACATTTTCCGACCCGAGGACGTGTGGGGAAATATTCCCAATGCGGTTCGTATGGACTTTTTACCATGCGAATCGTGATTGCCAGTTCGTACGGCACTTGTACGATTCGTACGGTAAAAAGACCGGATACGAGTCGCACAGGGAATTTTTTTACCGGATCGTAATCGGCGCCCTAGTCTATTTGTATAGACATGGCCACCAAATGTTGCTGCAATAATGAAATTGTAGCTGCCACTCCTACGTGAGCAGATAATAGGACCTCATGTGCAGCTAGGATTAACCCTAAGCTGCAGTCCAGATTCACCCTCTCTGGGAATCTGAGCAAATGGAATGTTTTGCGCACTTAACTGGTAGGAGTATTTTGTGGGAAAGCCTTTCGGTAAGTAGGTGCCATCATCTCATGCAGCGCTGACAGCCACCATGATGTCTCCATCTATCCTCGTGCTGGAACAAGTACTTGCAGTGACTGCAGCAGTTTGTACTGTTGCTTTTGCTGCTTCATCAGCCATGGAACGTGCATTCCTACATGCTGATGACTCAGTGTGTGTAAGACAAGAGTTTGTGACAAACACTGTTTGAGTTTAGCCACATGTCCCCAAAGCAGGTTATCCTTTATGGTGCACCCTTTGTAATCTCTGAATCCATTTTGGCTCCAGTAGTGTAAGTACTTGTTGTAAGATTGAACAGAATGTTATGTTACTTTAAGTTAATTTGAATTTAATATAGCACACGAATCACCCCAAAAATAGGCCTGGGTGGTACACTTTGCTCCGTTCGCGGAGTTTGTGTAGTTTTCTGCACTCCATACTTCGCGGAGCTCGCGGAGTGCAGAAAACTCCGCTTCGCGATGTGTAGCTGAGTTTTTTCCCCACTCGCGATCGCAAACAGTAAGTTTGCGAGGCGAGCTGCCGCTCGGGTATAATTTCTACCCGAGCTGCAGGAATCCCAGCACAAACTGCAGTTTGCACTGCACTCTTTTCCCTTTATGATCTATGGCCTTACTGCTATACTATCCATATTGGTTATATGTATCTTTCTGCCTGTTGTGGCACGTATACTGCATTTTAGAGCATGTTTGTAAAAATAAATATTTTAAACTATCTTCATGTTTCTGTTTGACCTTATTGTGGACGAGTACGAGTTAGTGAGCGAAAATGTGTGTCTTGATTTCACGATTCCTGAGAGATCAGGGAGTGTTGTGGTCTGGAGTGTCCAATCATTTGTTACTCCTGTTTTGTGTAGGAGAGCGAGTGAAACACTATAGCTAGTCGGTCCGGGGCTTGTGGGTACTAAGGAGGTAGGAAGGCACGGCCCCTATGCACCAAGGTCCTATAATCCAGCGTATAGTTCTGCAGCTGTGCAGAATCCCTGCAGCATACTTTGTCCTCAAAAAAAGTTATCAAGGGAATTGTATTGGTACTGTGAGGCCTGAGTTGGTTGGGTGCAGGCGTGGAGATTGATAAAGTTGTTAAGGTCTTTAAAAAGTTTTTTTTTTTTTTTTTGCCTTTCCGTTCTTTAATTTCTTTTTTTTAAACAATTTTTATTTCCAACAAAAAGATATTGGTACAGTGCGGTATCAAAGCAATAGTCAGGCTCCTAATACGTGACTCCACATTCATTACAATTACATGAAAATCACTGGTTCCGTCAATTCGCTGAATAAGAGTGTTGTCCAACCACCCAGGTGACGAATCATTAAGTAAAAGAGGTATATATGTCAATAGAATGCACAAGTAATGAGGACACATGGATATAACAACCTTAGTGAGTCAGAGGCAAGGGCTCATCATTGTCAGTTAGTTGAGGTATCAGAGTGTGTCTTTCACGCCGTAATTCTATAGTAGGAGAGATGCAGATATCCCCTCTACATTTGTTCCATCTCCTCCATTTGTGGTCCCATTTCCTGGGGCAACCTCTACCCTTGTACACAGCCTTCTCTGCAATCATGGCTCTGTCCATGTCTTTGGCCAAGTCGCGCAAATTTGGGACCGCATCCATCCCCCATTTCTGTGCGATATTTAGTTTCGCGATAGCCCAACCCATCGATGCCCATGCCTGCTCTGCCTGGGAAAGATCAGTAGCCTCCCATATATTGAGGAGACAGAGCTGGGGAGATGTCTTTAGGAACTTATCGCATGTCCTTTCCATTTGTTTTGTGACTTTATCCCAGTAATGGTTGATTTGTGGGCATTCCCATAGTATGTGAAAGAAGGTGCCAGGCTGATTGCAATGACGGAGACAAAGGGGTCAGGACGTCTGCCCAGTTTGAAAAGGAGTTTAGCGTCAAAATAAACTCAGTGGAGGATTTGCAGCTGAATGAGACGTAGTCTCATGGGGATGGCCACTTCTTTGGGGGAGGCCAGCGCGTCGCTCCAGTCTTCATCGTCGATGCTGCCCAGCTCTGAATCCCAGCCCTCACGCAAATGCTGCATCGGGTCGGTCCGGTTGTTCACCAACTTTTTAAAAGTAAGGGATATTGCTTTTTGGTTCATCGGGTAAAGTATCAGGGGGGAAGTAAAAAGTACTTTTGATGAATGTCCTGCCTGTTCAATTTGATTAGTGATGTAGATCTTTCCGGCCAACTTAATATTACTATGATATGCAGACATAAATGCTTATAGGTGTTTATCACCTAGATTTTTGGTCTGTTCCCATTGTCTCTCTAATTTTTTGCAAGTGGATTTTTCTTGCTTCAGCTCAGCGGTGTACCAGGGAGCACGGGACCTCACTTTAGTGATGGCGCTATTTGTAAGTGGAGCAATTCTGTCAAAAGCTGTTGTTAAGGACTTATCATAGTCAATTAGAGCCTGATTTACTTCTGTAACCTTGGATCCTATAAATCAATCCAATAATCCAGTAATACATATCACACACTATGAGTGTGGGAAACCCGGGATCCATATTCTCAAGTGCCAGAATTAGACCGAATTCTGCCAGCTGCGCTGTGCAGTCACCTTGTGACTGCATATAGGCCTTGCGAGGGCAGGGTTCACCATCCTCCATTTTACCTTTAACAGCTGCGCAGACTGAAGAGTACTGATGGTTTGTCCTATGGCAGGCTGTGCAGAACAGTCACTATAGATGATGGTATCATCCTACCAAGAGGCATGACTTAATTAGGCAGAGGAGCAGAGGATATTAATTTTGTATTGCAGGTATGCCTGTGTTTGTATTGTAGAGTCATATTTGTAGTCTACATTTGTTGCGGTGAAAAAGTTGGCCCAATGTAACCTTCATGGATGCAAAACCTTAGTGTTAGTTACTCTGACCTTTGTGACCGCCTCTAAGGCTGAAATTAGAGTCACGTCAATAATGTGCTTTCCCTGAGCCAAGGATCTTCCTCTCACCACAGCAGTCTGCACCGCCGTCAGAATCTTTTCTGTCAGTGCAAAACGCATCACTGCATTGGTTTTTAAATGCAATTTATATGCAATTGGTAGTTTCTCGTTCGTTGAATGTAACACAGACGTATCCTGATGCATCCGCAATTGTACGGTTCACCAGGTTGATGGTGTTTACATGTGTGTGTAAGTGTTTGGTAGCTAGCATGTCAGCACGTACTGAACGTAGTATTTGTGTGTTTTCAGGTGTGCAATGTGTGATTGAAAAGTCTGGATGTATTAAGTCATAGAACAGTTTTACCCGCTCTGCGTAGTCTGGAATGCATGTTCTGGCAAAGTTCAGGAGATGCAATATTGATTAGAGTTCTTTCAAGGCGTTTGGTGGTTATAGTAGCACACACTTCTCAAAGAACTGTGTTGCTAGGCTTCTGCCTTCACTTGACAACTCGTATGCTAGAAATAGGACATTAAGGTGGGCTATTTCAGATTTTTTAACTGAATCTGTAGCACATGTGAGCAAGTTCAAAAACGATGCGATCTACTGTAGTCAAGTCAGATGAAAGGTCATCATATATCAGGTACGTCGTTGACATATGACAATGCCTGGTCATCATATTTTTGCAAACGTTCTGTAACCTGGGCTGAAAACAACCCTGGGCTGTTCTTATATCCCTGAGGTAATCAACAGAACTGCGGTTGAGATCCGAGCATACTCAATGCGATTAAATAACTGCTTTCAGGTGCTATGTTTTTATACTCACAAAAAAGATAAAGGGATGGTTTGACAGCTAGGCTAACATACTAAGGTGTAAGTGTAAGGGAACGGGCAATTCGTCTTGTTAAAACGAGAACCCTCACTCACCCAAAGGGGACATGCTTCATCATTGGGTTCCCTTTTGCACACTGTGACAGCAAGGTACACAGTGTGGACTACAACTCTACCACAGGAGAGGAGCGTGAGGTGTTTTAAATCGGCCAATGGAAGACAGAGTGAGGGGCAGAGTGCAAATTATTAAATAATTCAAAAAGTGAATTAAAACGAACTCATGGGAGACAAAGATGACTTTAATATGTGTACCCAGTGGTCAGGGCTAAAATAAGCTAAGTAAAAAATAGGGGTATGGATGATCCCTATTGGGTTAGGGTCGACATGTTTCTGCCTGTTTGACCAACTGGTTCATGGTATTTTTCAGGACCCACTTGTAGTCACTCTGCTATTTTCATGAGAAAATTATATGTAAAGAATACTAGTTTAATGGCATCAGTCAACGTGGTACCAGCTGCAGTCCGGTCCACTGTCTGTAGGAAATACGAACAATCAATTAAAATTCTCTAGTAGTATACAATTACAAACCCAATACACTTCCCACATTGTATGTCTACGCAAACACTTGTGTGAACACCACCTTACAGCACACGTGACAAGAATTTCAATATTACATGCTAGAATGGTTGGTTGTCTCACCAATTCGGTACTATTAGTGTACCTCCACCTTCAAAAGGGCCTTTACTGACAGATCTCTGAAGGTGTTAGAAATGTAATAGTGCAATTAAAACACACAGAACCTATTAAATTTAATCGCTGATGCTTAACTTATTAGGTTATGTGCTATCCCTCTTGCTTCTATTTATACAATGAGTGTTCACTGCTACAAGGGGCAACATCTCACATATTCCTGCAGTGGTGCACAATATTGTCTGTATGTTGTATAACTATTCTCAATATAGGCAATGGTATATGCTATCAATATACAGACACCATATGTACGGGACGCTAAACCCAATTTTCTATAGCCTTCATCTTCCTATGTATCTGCTCATACTTGTGTACAACTAGTATCCCAAAGAGGTTGACTCCGTAGATCAAAGGCCATCCACAATCAATAGGGCTGTTTACGTCAGACCGGTTGGGTATGCAGTGTAAACTCATACCATCATTACTTAACTCTTGCTGCGAATCACCTCAATTCTACTCTGTGCGTATTCAGCGCAAGTACAGCGCTGTCGGCGTCTCTACCAGCCGAATGAATGCCGGAAGACGTACTTAGGTTTATAACAAACGTACGGGCGGGCGCCAAGACATCGTCAACCGCCCGGACCTGCAAAATACACCCCGGCTCTGAATCAGGACAAATGCGGTGCTGCCTTACCTAAATCTCAGTTGCCTGCATCATCAGTGTAAAGGCCGAAGGGGGAGAAGTACTTTTAACTCTCCGGCAGTGTTGCCAGATTTTTAGACCCGTCCCAAGCCCAAAGCCGCTCAAATATAAGCCCAAAATAAGCCCAATCAGACCAGTTTCAGCCCAAAAACCAGCCCAAATTAGCAAGTCTCCAATTATGCACAAATTGTCATCAGAAACAATTTTAATGACAAATATATATTCTATGCAATATACAGATGGTGGGAGGGTGTTAACTGGGCACCTGCCTTAATGCTATTAATTTTTAAGACCAGTTCTCACTGTGACTTCTAAGAGCCCCTGCAGTTCCACTCTGCCTATTGCTTAAAGATTCAGCCCCCCCCCCCCGAAATCAGCTCCACTTCGAGCGGCAAACAGTGTGCGTCAGTGCGCGCCTTGGCATCAGCAACGTGGTGAAGCACGGAGTGTCAGATCCATGCCAGGACAGTGGTAAACAGACACACGCGGTGCTGTCAGCAGGTGCGTGCGAGGTTGGCTGGCCCCTGCACGACCGTTCTCGAAGCTGGGCTGGCCTACGAACAACCGATGTGGTCAGTTTTGGTTTGGGTGTTAAAACACTCTTTACCTACGTCAACTTCCTGGCATCTATCAATATTCATCACTTCCTACAAATAGGGTGACCAACAGGCATGGGTCAAAATTTAGGACGGTGAGTGTAAAAATTCAGGACAAAGGGTCAAAATTCAGGACAAAAATTCAGGACGGGAGGTCAAAATTCAGGACAAAACTTCGGGACAAAAGGTACGTTTTACAGACACATCAAAGGAGGTCGCGTAATAGTGTATAAGTAATTCCATCTATTTCCAAACATATTCATCCATTTGAAAACATACGTATCTTTCCATCCATCATTTCACTCATCCATCCCTCCATCCACACTTTCACTCATCCATTTATCCACCCTTTCACCCTATCCATCCGTACACTCATCCATCCACTCTTCCACCCAACCATCTACTCATCTATCCAGCCATTTATCCACTCACCCATCCAGCCATCCTTTCACTTACTCATCCATCCACCCAGTTACTCATCCTACCACCCAGTCCCCTTTTCAGTCATCCATTCATCCTCCCTTTCTCTCTTCATTGACCCTTTCACTTAGCCATCCTTCCTTTCTTCGATCCACCCATACTTCAACTCATCCACTCATGAATCCATCCATTGACCCTATCACTCATCCATCCATTCACTCATCCATCCACCCATTCACTCACCGATCAGCCACCCTTTCACTCATCCATCCATCTTTTCGCTCATTATCCATCTATTCACCCTTTCATTCATCCATTCACCCTTTCACTAATCCATCCAGCCATCCACCCATCCCTTCACTTACTCACTCGCCCACCTTTTCCTCTTAATTATGAGCTGAGCCTTTGTCTGCAGAGTTGCAGACAGAAGAGGCCCATCACGAATTTCGCCCTTGCTGTCTTCCTAAAGCAAGGGGTGGGGTGGGGGAGGGTTCACTATGCACCTGCACATAGGCAATCTGAAAAAGTGGAAGTCATGAGTCATGCTTGATGCACAGTGCCAGGCCATGAGGTGATTGTGACATGGTGTTTCCAGGGCTTTAAGCGGGATGAAAAAAATGGGGGTCTGATGTAATTAATGGTGTTGCTTAAAACAACTAAGCTAAAAATCTGTGCTTAGCATTGTGTGTCGCCGGACTGGTATTTTGCCTCTTCTGTCATTGCATCCAGATATATATCACAACAAGTAACGTTACACCTACAACAAGCCAGAACCATTTGCTTTGTTAATGGTTGTTAGTTGCATAAAATAAAAATGCAGCAACCATGGCTTCCTCGAATATAATATTGAAACTGCACTTTTCTAAAATGATGAGACTGAAATAACTCTAACCCCTTCTTTTCAACTTGTTTCACCAGCTTATTTGAATTAACTGGATTCTGTACCCAGTCTCTCTCTCGGCTGCCCCACAGCCTGTCTTTCCCTCCAGCGGGTGGGAGCCGCCATCTGCTCCTTCAGCTGACGGGCAATCACGGCCTCCGACAGTGTCGCTGGGGTTTACACGTTGCCCCGGAGAGGTCCAAATTACGGACAGTGGTTGGTCACCCTACCTACAAATGCACGCGCCCTTAATTCCCTGCCCCAATCTCTACTCTGTCTATTGCTTAAAGACTCAGCCCCCCCTTGAAATTTTTTCTTACACCGCCCCACCCCCGTAATTTGGCTCTAGTTGCGCCTCTGACTCACTCACCTGAGGTCCGGCATCGAAGTCCGGACTCAGCAACTGCGGGCGCCGCCGGGCGGCCTGCTGCTGTGCTGCATTCATGCGTCCAGCCGTCCACCGTTGAGCCAAGCGCCGCGCCGAAACTCGAAAGTAAGATCCCGTGATGGAAACTCGAAAGTAAGTCCAGCCGTCCACCGTTGAGCCAAGCGCTGCGCCGAAACTCGAAAGTAAGATCCCGTGATGGAAACTCGAAAGTAAGATCCCGTGATGTCACTCAGTCCCAGCATTATAGAAAACCGCAGGGGCTAGCCAAAAAATTATACCCAAGGCCGTCATTGGTAGCGTTTTCGCCCGCTACTGGATTGACGGCCCTGGGCGACCCCCACATTGGCCCGCAGTGCCCGCACACACACAAGTTAACAACAAAGCTAGGTGACCCCTCTGAGTGGCGCGTGCGGCGGTGCAGCACGCATGTGCAAAATAAGAGTGAGTGCACTGTGCACTATGTATAGTAACAAGTTAGCGTTCTGCACAACATCACGTATGCCTACGCCGTCATGATGATGCATGCCTCCTCGTGGTCGGCGCCCGCCCAGGCCAGTACAATTGTGCACATCCTTTCAATTCTAGCCCAAAAAGTATGAGTTTTTCCCGCACAACTGGGAAAAAAGTCGCCCAATTGTGCGGAAAATAGCCCAATCTGGCAACATTGCTCTCCGGTTAAAAATATTTCTTGATGCTGAGAAACGCGTGGTGACCCGGATGTAGTCACTTGCACATCCGGTTCCCAGTGTTCATGGGACATGTAGTCCCGATTCTCAGATACACCCCAATGAAAATATTTAAGAAAACACCATGTATGTTCAAAATGTTGGAATATGAAAAAGTAGTACTTATGTGAACAAGTTATAAACATGGCTATTACATTTGATATTCCTTATGGAGGCTAATCTCATCTGACAACAAGTGCTGCAGGATAGACTATTGTCATTAGTTTGTGTTAAGGAGACTGATCTAGCATGGATGTCAATGGCCCTGGACGTACAAAACGCAAATGTATACACTAATTATATTTTCCATTAGACCTCAAAAAGGGGGGTGATAACAAAGGGCCTAACAAAGGGACAGGCAACACATAATAGTGTAATAAGGTCTTAATAACACTAAACAGAGTATGTTGCCTTCATTGTGGTTTCATACACATGGTCCCCATGCTGATACAATCTCAGCGTGGTAATACAGTGTCCCAGATAATGGCTACTATTTCAGATGTCCTAATGTCTGTGTTAAAGGGAGCACCACGGAATGTCTTCATTGAGTCCTGTGCTATTGTTAAAGTGCTATCGTGCAATGCCATAAACTTGGGTAAACAAACAATACAACATGGTGACCTAATAGGCCCTTGGCACGATAATATATTTGTAGTGGTTAAATAGTTAAAAATTAATACATCGGGTAAAAAACGTGCAATTAATGCATCTATAAAAATATGCAGTAACAACAAGATAAAAACAAGTAACATTTCATCTTAATACCAAGCCTTCATAGTACTGTAGGTATTTGATAAATTGCTGAACCATTTTTAATTTCCCCTAGGATGGCATCCAAGATAACAGATAAAGTGCATGTGCATAGAAGAAGGTTGTGTGTTTGGCCAAGCAGACTTAGGGTCATCACACGTGTTTTTCGCAGCCTCACTCAAGTTAAGGCTGTGCCACTCTTGAAAGGACCTTCCACCTGATAAGCCAAGCCTGGCCAAGAAACTTTGCTATGCAACAAGCAAAGAGGGGTCTAGAATCGGATCTAAGGAGCTGTATGGTAATCCCTTGTGCATAGTTGCTTACAAATCAATCGTAGCCATTTTGCCCGTGAGTTGTTGTATGCCGGGCAGGCAAACATTACATGGGCAATGCTTTCTATGGGGGCGCTACAACATGGGCAGGCTTTTGATGTCTCGTTGCATGAGTGCCACTTCGCAGTCACCTCGCGAACCGTTAGAGTTCCAAACCTAAAATGTACATACAACATCCTGTCCCTAGGGACCTGAATTATGTCAAGAAAGGGCTCAAGGTATCTATTTTGTTTGTGTGAGAGGAACTTCATTGTTAGTTTGCCCACGTTAGGTTTGCTGTTCTCCCGATGGTCCATCCATTCCCAGTAGAACCATTTAAGCTCGTCTCTCCTTAGGGGTTCCTGGCTATCCCAATAAGCTTGGAGGCCAATAGATGTCAACAATTTTTTAATGTTGGAAATCCAGCCTATTTTACCGCCAGTGTCTAGGTGGATGATCTCGGTAAGGGCTTCAGCATAGGGGAGAAGCTCTGGGATCTGCCTCATGCAAGCCCAAAAGAGTAGGGGGTGTAACCTGGCTATGTCTCCGATCGACCGCCTGCCCATGTCCAGCAGTAGGGGGGTGAGAGGGACGTTTTTAGATAGCATCACCAGGTCTCGAAATAATTTGTGCTCGGATCTACAGAGGTCGTGGAGCTAGTTGAATCCCCAAACCACTGCTTCATAGAGAGCAGAGTTGACTGCCTTAGCATCGTAAACTTGGAGGGCAGGGGCTACCGGCCTGGTTTGTGAAAGGAATATGAAGGAATATGAATGAATATGAATATGAATATGGATTTCTAAAGTGCATAGCTGCCCTTGGGCGTCCCAGCGCTGATACTGTCTAAAAACACCAGTCGGACCGGAAGGGGGAGAGGGTTATACAGGAAATAGCCAGGTTTTGAGCTGCCTACGGAAGGCAAGCAGGTTGGGTTCTGACCTTATGGAGAGTGGTAGGGAGTTCCACAGTTTGGCAGCATTGTAAGAAAACAGTCTCCCTCCTGAGCGGGATTTCTTCACTCTGGGGATGGCTGTAAGATGGAGAGAGTCCGATCTGAGTTGACGGTTTGCTCGGTAGGGATTGATAATGGATTTCAGGATAGGGGGGCCTTTGCCTTGCAGTATTTTGTGGGAGATGCATAAGGCTTTGAAGGATATTCTTTCCCTTACTGGGAGCCAATGTAGGCTTTTAATGGCCGGTTTGGCTGAGCATCTCGTTTTTGTTTGGGTCAGTATTCTTGCTGCTGCGTTTTGGGCGCACTGTAGTCTGTTGATGACATAGGCAGGGGCTCCCAGGTAGAGGGCATTGCCATAGTCCAACCTGGCGTTCACCAGGCCTTGCATGAACAGTTTCCTGGACTGAAAGGGAATAAGATGAAGGATCTTCTGTGCTGTTTTTATTAGACCGAAGCAAATGCCTGTCGTTTTCCTCGCCTGTGTATTAAAATTGAGGTCTTGGTCCAGCCATATGCCCAGACACTTAACTTCGGGTTTAGGGGAGGGTGGCGAACCCATGCAGGGGGGCCATAAAAGAGTTTGGGGGCGTTTGAGTGGATTACCAAGGAGGAGGATCTCTGATTTTTCTCCGTTAAGTTTTAAGCGGGATTCGCACATCCAGTGATGGATGTCTTCTAGGCAAGCTGCCAGGTTGTCCAGGCTTTTGCTTGCCTGGTTAATGGACACCACCAGTTGGGTGTCGTTGGCGTACATGACCGTTTTGATGCCAAATGGGGCGGTAATGTCCTCCAACGGGGACATATACACATTAAAAAGTGTGGGGCTGAGGGAGGATCCCTGGGGGACCCCACACTGAAGCGGGGTGGCTCTAGATGTGGCTAAGCCATCGGTTACCTGATAGCTTCTGCCTTCCAGGAATGATTTGATCCAGGAGAGGGCGGTCCCTGTTACTCCTGTCAGTTTAAGCCGGTGGATTAGTATGTCGTGATCCACAGTGTCGAAGGCTGCGCTTAGATCGAGGAGGATCACTGCCACTGATCCTCCTGCGTCTAAGATAGATCTTGCCTCTTTGACCACCGCTAGAAGTGCAGTGTCTGTTCCCTGCCTCGGTCTGAACCCCGTTTGGGATTGTCTTAGGAGCTCATTGGTTTCCAGGAACAGGGATAGTTGCTGGTTTACCATTCGCTCGGCCACTTTGCTTATTGCCGGGAGTAGGGAAATAGGTCTGTAGTTGGAGAGGTCGGAGGGGTCGAGATGTGGTTTTTTGAGGAGCGCCTTTACCATGGCTTTTTTCCAGTTGGTTGGGACCGTGCCTAGTCTGATGGAATCATTGATTAAGCGGGTAAACGGCTCAGCTATAGTCGGTATGACTACCTTGAGTTGACTCATCGGGGCAGGGTCTAATGGAGAGCCACTCTTGACCGCTTGTATAGTAGATATGAATTGTTCCGTGGATATCTGTGCAAAAGCGTCAAGACGTGGGGTGTTTGGGTCGGGGAGGGGGGTCTCAGGGGCGTGAGGTGTAGGGGGCAGTGGGAGGGAGTTGAGGATTTTACTGATTTTGGTAGCGAAGAACTCCGCTAGTTGGTTGCATCTATTGCCCGATGGGTCTGGTGTGGGAGGGGGCTCGGGGGTTTTAGTGAGGAGACGTACAATACGGTACGTTTCTTTGGCCGAATTGGCTGCGTTCTGTATTTTTTCCTCGTAGAAACTTGCTTGTGCGTTTTTTATACACGCTTTGTATTGTTTTATAGCAGATTTGTATGCGGACTTGCTGTCCGTCGTATAATTCTTTCTCCATTGTCGTTCTAATTTTTTGCACTTTTTCCTGATAAGGCGTAGCTCTGGAGTAAACCAAGGGGATTTGAGAGTTCTTTTCCTGGTCGGTAGGTTTTTTTCGGACAGGATGGTATCAAGAGATTGCTTGATCCAATCCTGTAATTGCCGGGGGGCGTGCCGGGGGGCGTGGCCTGAAAGGGGGCATGTCCTCTTTCCTCGCCGGGGTGGCGTTTCTAGAGGGAATTCCTCTTGGGCTCCGAGTCAGCGATAAGGTCCGCTGCCCGCTCAGCTCCTTGATCGAGTGAGTGCCCAAGTGCTTGCCATCCTCTAGCGCGATGCTTTGCTATTTTTAAAAACAGTGAAACAAGTGACAGTTGTACAATTTTAAAAAATGGCGAGGGGTGTGCTCCCGGCTTCCGCCTCAGGAGTTTAGCAGTGTTCTTTCCCTATTGCTCTGCCACCCGTTTATGTTGAAGGACTGGGTTATTCTTAAGACCCAGCGGTGCCAGGGGACAACACCTGAAACCTTCGTGGGTTACCTGTTCTGGCGTACCAAACACAGAGACACGGGACACTTCCAGCGACGTCAGAGATCAGCGTTTATTTACTGCAGGGATACAGAGGTCACAAGAAGTACACAACGTGTAGGTTCTCGGAGACTGCTTCAAATTCGTAGAAGTGGGTCGCTCCTTTTATACACGTTTTTGCCATAGCACAGTATGGCGAACAAAGGTTACAACTCAGTTCCCACAATAAACTTCAAAAGGGTCGCGTTCATGTTTCAGGAGGCCGGAACATAATTACAACAGTCTTGCCGGTTCCCAACTGTAAAAACATATTCCCTCCGCAATAAACACATTTCCTCCCAACCATAAACGCATTAAGGAAGGACGAAAAACAGAATGCAGGGAAAGAACGAGGATGCACAACAGGTTAGAAAAAGAGTGTTTAGGGGCAATAAAGGAAACTCGATAGAGGGGTCAAAGACCTCGTGTCTAATGTATGCATGACTGAAACAATAGACCGGAGCGGCAAGATGGGCCTTGAGCGGGGCCATCTGCCTCACTCGTGTCATTCCCCTCATCGTAAAAGTCACCTCAAAGAAACACGTGTCCTTCGTACTAGCTTGAAAGTCCCAGGGTCACGAAGCGGACAAAAAGCCCGTTCGCTGGCTACCTGAGGGCAAGAAACAAAATGGACGCTGTATCTAAAATGGAACCCGAGGGTTCGGATGAACGAACCCAAAAATGAGGCGAACCATACGTGGCTGTATTGCGAAACTTCGTACACCCACTATACTCGTCATTTGCGGTTCATAGATACCAAACTCGTCCATATTCGTCACCACTCAAAAAGTGCCGTCCCGTCTCACACGGAACCTCAGACGCTCCTTTTGCCCTCATGTAGGCAAGCACTAGTCAAGATCGGAATCTATATCGATATTCATCAGATCGTTCAGATGCTGCTGGAACATCATTCTATTCATCAATGTCTCCTTGGTAACAGATGGCCGCCTTATACACGTCGCAGCACATAGGCCACATAAGGCAGGACCACACTGTACACAAAGACAACACGTGAACAGAAACGCTACAACAGCCCCTACGATCATCAGAATCTTCCAACCCCAAGTTGACATCAGGCCCCAAAACCATCCTAGGAGCGTCCAATTACCTTCGTCCACGTGTATGGACTCGGAAATCTTGTGCAACTTCGAGATGGCTTGATGAACAGTTGGAGCATTGTCAGGAATAAAAATGCAACAACTCGAATGGATAATTTTACACACACCCCCTCTATCTGCAAGAACAACGTCTAGAACCATACGGTTCTGCAACGTCATGAGTCTATCCGCCTGTAGTTCCGCTGTTAGATTACCAAGGGCATTTGCAGTAATATTAGCAGTCGATTCTACCACACGGGTCAATTGTCTTAGGTTCCTACTATTAACCATAGGTCCCCAAAACGGCAAGAAACCCTTAAAGAAGTCTCCTGCTTCTTGACCAGCGGTATCCTCTTTGCTAATGACGCCTCTCACGACTCTAGTTTTGTGGTAGTCCGAAGCAACTGTGAAGGTCGGAGGTAAAAGATTCGCAATATAACAGGTAATCGAAAAGTCGCGGGGTAACCATGTATATGCGCGTTCATAACACACAAAATAGGTGCCCTTAGCAGTCAGAAAAACAGGGGAGGAGAGCATCGGTAGGACATACGTTTCAGTGCAAGCACTGTTCCCAAGCTGTGCTCTCGGATTTCGACCCAAACCTTGCAAGCAGAAATTACCAAGGTGCGGTACAATCCATATCGGGGACGAGCTCTTAAGCTGTCTATTTCCCACTGACGTACTATACTCAGCCTCGCTCAGATCCTTATAAGCCTGCACTTCTTCATCTGGAATGAGTGATGCATCGAAAACATCTCTGTCCAGATCTGCTATGGCTATCGCCAAAGGCTTGTGGTACGGCCCAGGACCGGAATTGACAGATCTTGGCTCTCGACTGGGGTAGGAATCTAGTGCACTGCGGAACATAGTTTGGAATGCCCGAGCTGAACCCTGGGAGCTGTATGGAAGGACCAAATACGGAATACCCCTATCCATGGTGTGTGGCATTAACCCGCATACCCAGCAATTGGTAGTATTCACCACCAGCTGATGCTGATGTAGGAGCTGAACAAAGGAATTATTCATGAATTCCGCACGTCTAACCTGCTCATGTTGAGGCAAAGGATGAAAGGAATGTGGGGAGACAGTGGTGAGGGAACTTGAGTCAGGAGAAAAAGTAGGTGAAACAGAAGGAAAGAATTGTGACACTCCGAAATACACTCCACCCACCAATAACATGGATACAGTTAGGAACAATAGAAACACCTGAAACAGAAAACATTTTGTTCGTACAACCCTCCATAACTCTGATCTCTGTGCCAACACCCTTTCTTCTTCCACCAGCTTAGAGAATGCCATCCTCTACAAACCGTCCGTGACGTACTTGACGCACTTCGTTCTGAGTAGCGATTATCAATCCCCAGGAGTTCCCAGGAATCGACAAAAGTAACCAACCTAGCGTCAGAAACCTGCTAAACAGAAAGAAGTACCCGCACGGCCCTACGGTAACCCGGATGGCGAGGTTTCCTCGAAACGTTTAAATTTATTACAAGTCTCTTAGCAGTGGAAAGCACAAAAACTCAAAAAGAAAGGATGTAATTGTCCATAATATTCGTAACGTCAAAAACCACTATACTGTCAATTTTTATTAGTCCTTGAAGTCCTTGAACGAAGAAAGTATCGACTTCTTCCAGGTCGAGTTTGCTCTACGAACAATTGTTCAGATGGCGCAACAGTGTTCAATGAAGCAGATGACGAGTCGGACCTTGGGTTCTCTGCTACTGATGACTCCACCTGTGGATCTGGCAATGACGAATCCTCCTCCACAAGTTGAGCGTCACTAAATGGCACAAAACGCGAAGGAGTCTCAGTTTCTTCGGCCGAAATCCCAGTTCTCACCCAACCGTCGGTTGGTAAGGGAATCGGTACCTTCTTTATGTGACTGGCATGGACCCAATTTTTCCGGCCCTCCAGTCGAACCGCTGTCCTCGTTGTCAACAAGACTAGGTGGGGTCCGACAAATCTTGGCTCCAAGTTACGCTTCCGACCGAAGTTTCGGGTAACAACCCAATCTCCTGGCCGGAGCTGATGTCCAGGACCCTCTGTCTGCGCTGGTAGAGCTTCAAAGACCTGTTGATGAATTAATTGTAGTTTAGTGGTCAAATCATACAAGTAATCGATCAACATTGGATATTCAAGACTATCAAAAGCCCTAGGTCTCGGGACTCCCCAAATATTTGCAGGGCGACCGAACACAATCTCATATGGGCTGAGCCCTACTCGAGAGTGTACAGTTGCTTTGGTCGATAGGAGAGCCAGAGGCAAGGCATCAGGCCATGACAGACCAGTCGTAGCTTGAATCTTAGCGAGTTTCAGCTTCAGGGTACCATTGTACCCTTCAACCAAACCCGCTGCCTGAGGATGGTTGGCACTGTGGAATTTCTGTCGTATTCCAAGGCCTTTACACACACTCTGCATTACACTTCCCACAAACTCACTTCCATTATCCGACCACACAATCCGCGGCATTCCATACCTAGGAAAGTACTCCTTCAGCAGGATTTTTGCTGTGGACAGGGCAGTATTATCCTTAAGAGGATAGGCCTCAATCCATCTGGAGAACGCGCAAACCACAACCAAAACATACTTCAGGTTATTGCATCTCTCCATATGGATGAAGTCTAGCTGGATAACCTCAAAGGGACAGGCAGGAGGAGCAAAATGACCAGGTGGAGTGGGGGTGCCTTTTCCGGGATTGTGCATCAAACACACCATACAATTCTTAACCACTCTTTCGGCACACTTAGCAATACCATCATTCCTCCATACAGGAGACAAGAACTTACATATTCCTTTCACACTAATATGTGACAAACCATGAGCCATCGTCACAACAGCTAATACATATGCGTCTGGTAACATCCACCTCTGACATTCCGTCAGGTCAACCCAACATCCATGCATATCCAATTTCCCTGTACTTTCTTTCCACTTGGTCTTTTCAGCTTCAGTAGCTTCGTTCTGAATTTCTTTCACACTTTCAATAGTATTTTCACACATACCAGTCTCCGCCGGCCACCTCACTGAACTCGTGACATACATTCGAGTCGCAAGATTCTTAGCCGTTTCTTTAGCAATCTCATCCGCAAATGCATTACCACGACCAACATCATCCGTCACTTTCCGGTGCGCACTACATTTCACAATCGCCAACTGTTTAGGCAATGTAAGCGCATCCAAAAGGTCATTCACAAGATGCCCGTGTTGAATCTTCGTACCATGCGATGTCATAAATCCTCTTTCTCTCCACAATCTTCCAAAGTTGTGCGCAACACCGAATGCATACTGACTATCGGTAAACACATTCACACGCTTTCCTTTCGACAGAACACACGCTCTTGTCAATGCAATTAATTCTGCCGCTTGCGCTGAATTCTGGTTCAATCTCGCAGTTTCCACAACCGTGCTCAACGTCACCACAGCATACGCAGTCGTCACATCGCCATTCGGCAATTTAAAGCAAGAGCCATCCACATACAAAGTACCATCGGGATCTGACAAGGGAGTGTTTTTCAGGTCCACACAACCTTTTGTTTCTTCCTCAGTCCGTAAATAACAATCATGGGGCAGGACATCATCTGATTCTATATTAATCGGCAACAATGTCGCCGGAATCAGTACATTACAACGCTTAATCTGTATATGACTTGCCAAAAGGGTCAGCTCGTACCCAGACAACCTTGCACTCGTCAGATGTTGAGTCTTTGTCCTATTCAAAAGCGTATCAACTGCATGCGGAACCATTACTATGAGCATATTGTCCATGACCAAACCTGCGGATTGTCGAATAGACGCCGCAGCTGCCGCCGTCGCCCTCAAGCAACTTGGCAACGCTCTAGCTACCGGGTCTAAGGTCGAGGAAAAATATGCACACGGACGCTGCTTGTCACCAAATTGTTGCGTTAGAACACTCAACGCACAACCGTCCCTCTCATGGACGTATAATGTGAAAGGCTTACTGTAATCAGGAGTACCTAACACAGGAGCCGAACACAGCGCATCACGTAGTTCAGAAAAACTTTTCTGACATTCCTCCGTCCAAGGCAAAGGAGTCGAAACGTCCTTGCACGTGAGAGCTACCAATGGCTTCGCTAACAGTGAAAAGTTCGGGATCCACTGTCTGCAGTATGATGTGATACCTAGAAAGGCACGCACATCCCTCTGGGTTGCTGGCACAGTCATTCGAGCGATCGCCGCAATTCTTTCTGGGGTCAACCTTCTTCCCGCCTTTGACAATAAGTGACCGAGATAGGTAACTTCTTGACAACAATATTGTAGTTTGGAAGGTGACACTTTATGATGTAAGTCGCAAAGATGCTGTAACAAAGACACTGTAGCAGCTTTACAGAGCTGTTCAGTGTCAGCAGCAACCAACAGATCATCAACGTACTGAATCAAGGCTGCACCAGCCGGTAACACAAATGCATCAAGCTGACTTTTAAGAGCTTGACTGTAGATTGATGGACTCTCACAGTAGCCCTGTGGAGCGCGTTTGAATCTGAAGCTACGACCACCTAATAAGAAACCGAACAAGTCTCTGCTTTCTTCAGCAATCGGAATGCTAAAGAATGCATTCTTCAGATCGATGACCGAGAACCATGATGCAGTAGCTGGAATTAGAGTCAGTAAAGCTGTAATGTCTGGCACCACAGGAAACTGCGGAACAACAACTTTATTTACCTCCCGTAAGTCGATAACTAGACGATACACAGGAGGCTTGGAGGGATCCGTTCGTTTCAGAATAGGCAACACGGGACTATTGCACACATTACCTCGTGTCTCCTCAATAACATCTTTGCCGATCAGATCGTAAATGATCGCTAATAGTGCCCTTTCACCATCCAGGGAAATACGATACTGAGGTATACGCGGCAAGCGCGCACCAACCTTAAGTTGGACAACATAAGGTGGTATATCCAACAGGCCCACGTCATTGGGACCTGTCGCCCACAAGGAGGCTGGAAGAGATCGCAATTCCGATGGGAACTTGTCGATCGATAAATACATAGGGGAAATCACGCTCTTACCCAACGTAAGCTCCACACCCGTAGGAGAACAGTACAAAGTCGCATGTAACCTTTTCAACAAATCTAAGCCCAAAAGGTTCTCACCACAACCAGTAGTCAAAATCAAAGGAGCTTCCAGCTCATGAGACCCAATTGTAAGGGGCAAAGGGCTAGAAACTGGATTGCTAACGGGGGCGCCAGAAAATCCAACGGAAACATTCGTTAAGCCAGACAAAGGCGCGCCAGGGAGTTTCGAATGCATGATGGAAGTTTTCGCTGCACCAGTGTCCAACAGAAAAGGCTCAACAACGCCCAAAGTGGCTACTGCAACGTATGGCCCTCTCTGATCAACCGGAACTGATACTTCTCCCTTCCTTTGTCTATGGCTGTCCTAATAGATACCATCCGCATCAACATCACACTCAACATAACAATCATCCACATGGTACTGGGTAGACCGACCGGACGATTGTTCGCGCCGATCGAAACAATTTTGCGAATCCGAAGACGTCGCAAAGCGTTCGGCCTGATTCTGGGTAACTCCGCGACCTCTACCACGAGAAACCTGTTGAGGAACACTACGTCCTCCCCGAGCCGACACGCCATTGGCCCTATCACGGAGAACCGGACAATCGAACTTCAGATGGCCTTCCCCACGACAATATGCGCACTGATTATATCCCAGCACAAAGCGAGGCGCAGGCGAAGCATTGCGCGGCTGTGGTCTAGAGAACTGTGATTGCGATCTGTTTGGCTGCTGTGCATCACTGAAATTCGAACGCGGTGGATAGGCTTGCTGCAATAAGACCTTAGTTTTGAGATCCTTAGTTTTCTTTTCTGCACGCTCACTTTCTTCTTTTTCTCTATTCTCGTAATATTGGGCCGTAGCCAATATTTGGGCAGTGGTAGAGACAGCCCACGCACTCTCAGAGGTCAGATAACAAATGTGATACAAACTTATCAACGAACAGCCGCTGACCACCCTCGGAACCCATGTCCTGACCACTATGATCAATGAACGCTTCCTCAAATCTTGTAAAGAAATCAGAAACACTTTCATCCCTCTTTTGCCTGCACGCCGATAATTTGTCCCAATTGACGCGCATCGCTGGCATAAGTGTTTTCATGAGGGTAATTATCCTCTGGGGCAAAGCCACAATAATCTGTTCGGGTTTAGCCCCGCCGACCTGCCGGGCATCTGCCGCTGTAAGGGCAGCCCAGTCACCGCCTAACTCGGCTACGTGATTCTCGTGACGAATTTTTGCCCAAATCGGCTGAGGCACCACATTGCCGAACAACATATCAATATCGGCTAGGTTCATAACGGTAGCATCCACCAATTGGGACAGCTCCTTATAATAACCCGCAGGATTCTTACGGGCATCAGGTAGGGATTGCTTCACTTGCAAAACTTCCGATCGCTTCAAAGGGAGGTGTATCCACACTCTCTGGAAATGGCCTGGGACAGCAGGGACAGCAGTAGGATCACCTGGCATCCACACTGGGGGAACTTCTCGCATCGGATATTGACCAGGTTGTGCCATCCATTCCGCAGTCGCATCTTTAAACAGTGCACGTGGTTGCACCGTGCATCGAAATGATAACAAACGTTCCAAAGCCTCTCGAACTTTATCACCTACAATAACACCCGTGGCAAACCGAAGCTGTAGCTCGGAAACCTCAGGTGGTATATCATCAGCTATATCATCGTCCCACTCCTCTTTCAATGACTTACACAATTCTTCGAACACAAATCGTTGCGTGGGCACATGAAACTGGGAAAACGTCTCGAACACTGCACATGGGGTGTATTTAACAGGGTTACGAATCCATCTACGCGCCGTCTTCACCAACGATTCACGTTCCCTACCATCAGGAAGCTGACTGCGTCTTTGAGCAACATCTGAAAGAGTCGAGCCAAGTATCGGCCCAAAGAACGGAGAATAAAGAGAAGCAACAGCAGTCAAGAGACGACTCCGAACAGAAGGAGAAGAGGACGAAGATGCAGGCGTAGCCGCCATAGGGGCGGAAACAGCAGAAGTAGATGCAGCAGCAGGAGTAGCGGGAACAACAGGTTGAGGAGGGACTTGGAAAGGCGCAGTAGAGAGAGAAGCCGGAACAAGAGGATGTACGATCTGTGGCCCAAGGGGATTCGGGAGTACGGGAGGAACGGCGGGCTGACCAGCAACCGCCAAAACAGCGGGTTGAGGAAGAGGTGGATGAACGGGACCCATAACATCAGGAGCATAGGGAGGTGGCGATTTCATCAGATAAGACAGAAGCGAATCTTCCACCGATTCTTCTCCTGTCTTATCGATCGTAGAAGGTAGCGCCGGATAACATTTGTCCACCGCCATATGGTGAAGCCGGGCACTAACTTCTTGCTCTTTCTCATCTTTGTCTAACTGATACTGTTCCGCATTGCGCATTACCGTAATGACACCTTCTCGTTTATTTTTCTTATTCTGTTTGATTTCTTTCTGTTTGGCCTCTTTCCGCCATAACCGGAAGGAATCAAACATGGCCGGCCTAGCTTTCCTTTTAAATAATTTAGCTTCCAAGTTATCTAGAATGGCAGTCTCGAAACTACCATGAGGTGGCCAACTAAGGACGCCATCCTTTTTAGTGTAACGAACCCAATATTCATTATATACGATAGGACCCACGCCATGGCGACTATAGAGCTCATAAAGCGGAGTTCCAGCCGGAGGTATCGGACATGAATCCTCCAGCCGGGAATCCATGCTGCAACATTTGAGAAACCCAAACAAAATACTACGGCCAGGCATCGTGCACACTAGCCAAGTATACAAACTTCAAGGGCTATCGGGTTACGATGTCCTCGCAAAAATGCAAGACCCTCGGTTTTTGGCAATTGCAATCGTCAAATAAAACCCAACAACTAAGAACCACGAATGCTATGGAACCATGCAAACAACAAAGCAATACTGGGAGCGACCCACAAATACTTAACTGAGAGAACAATGGCGTCACCAGGAAGGCCCGTCAATCGTCTCGCCGTACAAAGGACTACGCCAGGTGCCAAAACAGGTCGACAGTCAGGGCATCGGTCCGTCGCAGCCGTCAGGAGGCGGGGATCTTCGCGGGAAAAGACGTCGGGCCACTTATTTCGACAACTGGATCGATGAAGCGGGGTGCACCTTCCCTCGGAGATTTCACACGAAGTTCCTCACGATCGTCGGGCTTTGGACCGGTACCGTTGATGTCGCCCCACGTTGGGCGCCAACTGAAGGACTGGGTTATTCTTAAGACCCAGCGGTGCCAGGGGACAACACCTGAAACCTTCGTGGGTTACCTGTTCTGGCGTACCAAACACAGAGACACGGGACACTTCCAGCGACGTCAGAGATCAGCGTTTATTTACTGCAGGGATACAGAGGTCACAAGAAGTACACAACGTGTAGGTTCTCGGAGACTGCTTCAAATTCGTAGAAGTGGGTCGCTCCTTTTATACACGTTTTTGCCATAGCACAGTATGGCGAACAAAGGTTACAACTCAGTTCCCACAATAAACTTCAAAAGGGTCGCGTTCATGTTTCAGGAGGCCGGAACATAATTACAACAGTCTTGCCGGTTCCCAACTGTAAAAACATATTCCCTCCGCAATAAACACATTTCCTCCCAACCATAAACGCATTAAGGAAGGACGAAAAACAGAATGCAGGGAAAGAACGAGGATGCACAACAGGTTAGAAAAAGAGTGTTTAGGGGCAATAAAGGAAACTCGATAGAGGGGTCAAAGACCTCGTGTCTAATGTATGCATGACTGAAACAATAGACCGGAGCGGCAAGATGGGCCTTGAGCGGGGCCATCTGCCTCACTCGTGTCATTCCCCTCATCGTAAAAGTCACCTCAAAGAAACACGTGTCCTTCGTACTAGCTTGAAAGTCCCAGGGTCACGAAGCGGACAAAAAGCCCGTTCGCTGGCTACCTGAGGGCAAGAAACAAAATGGACGCTGTATCTAAAATGGAACCCGAGGGTTCGGATGAACGAACCCAAAAATGAGGCGAACCATACGTGGCTGTATTGCGAAACTTCGTACACCCACTATACTCGTCATTTGCGGTTCATAGATACCAAACTCGTCCATATTCGTCACCACTCAAAAAGTGCCGTCCCGTCTCACACGGAACCTCAATGTCCCAACAGCATCTTTGCTAAGTGGGGCTTCCCAGACATCTTATCAGAGAGTCTGACACCTAAATAGTCGAAGGTGTCTTCTTTTTCCAAGGATGCCCCCCCACAGCAGAGGGCTGCTCCTCTATGACTTGTGACAAAGGCCATACATTTAGTTTTCATGCTATTTATGACCAGCCCCCGATTATCACAAAAAAGTTGGAATCTGTTGACTAGACTTTGTAACCCAGCTGGGGTCTTAAATATCAGCAGAGTGCCGTCTGCAAACAACAAGGTTGGTACCTTGTTCCCCCTCAGGGTGGGCGAATCTGCAGGGTGTTCTTGCAGAAAGCTAACCACCCCATTCACATACAATGAAAATCGAGTTGGAGCTAGAACACAGCCCTTTTGATCACCTCTGTTGACAGGGATGCATCCAGTTAGTTGTCCTTGTGCCCCCATCTAACCTGGGAGAAGTTGCCCTCATGTAGCTGGCTCAGCAGTTTGAGGACAAAGTGGGGAATACCCATCTCTCTGAGTGTCGTCCACAGCTTAGATCTAGGGATCAGGTCAAAGGCAGTCTTCAGATCGATGAATGCAAAGTAAAGACTGCCCTTGCCTATCACCACTACCTTCCAGTAGATAAGGAAGAGTCTGAACACCTGATCCATCGTCCCAGTCTTGGATCTAAATCTGGCCTGATACTGGCAGAGGATGGCTTCGTCCTCAATCCATGACTGTATCCTGTGCACTCGGCCGAAGGCCTTCTGCATAGGATCAATCAAGCTAATTGGCCTATAATTGGAAGGGTCGTCCCTAGTACCCTTTTTATAGATTGGGACCACCTCTGCAGCCCTCCATTACTCTGGGACCAGAGCTCCATTGGCTATTGCGTTTGCTAGGAGTAAGATGTAGCGTACCTAGTTGGCAGGTTCGGCCAGGAAGAGATCGCCTGCAAGCCGTTTGGTCCCGCTGCTTTGGAGGGTATTATTTTGCTGATTGCGGCTTCTTTCTCCGCTAGATGAAAGCACTCATCTTCCTCAAGGGGCTCATTTAGATCATCTGGTTCCGCAAGTAAGGTGGCCTCAGGCATTGAGTAGAGCTGTCTAGAGTGATCGTACCATGCGTGACCAGTGATATGGTTTGTGGGTGGACTTGCACTTTATCTGCTTCCCCAGGTGACCAATTTCCAGAACAGGTTAGTATCTTTAGATGGACATGCTTCTTTAAGCTGTTGCCAGGGCGACTCATCCCATTCTATCTTTGCCTCACACTGGGCTGCCCTGTAGGATTTTCTAGCAGTTTTTATAAATGACTGATTCTTCTCTTTGATTGCTGCAACTAAGGTCAATCTTTTTTGCCTACAATTTTTGGTGAACCACTAATATGGTTCCTTGATGTTGTTGGTGGGTTTTTTGCCCGAGTTGGGAACCTGGAAATATTCTCCAATTTGGTTGAAAGTGTGCAAATGGGCCCTAGGAACGTCCACCAATCTGGTTGCACTTTGGGTAGCGACCTGGAGCTTGAGTGTTCCTGCACCTTGATTGCATTTAATACCAGCAATCATTTTTCGTTTAAATATCTTGATTGGTATTTTCTGATTTTATCATGACTGTCAACTCGGATTTATACAGAACATTAAAATGCTTGCAACAGAATTATGAATCATACATGAGAAATAGCAGTACACTTGTCAACAGCGTAACGACATAACTAGTATGCTATTCTCGATTGCTAATATTCATATCTAATGTAAGTATGCGTTATTAAAGTTCCTGTTTAATACCAGCAATCATTGTGTAATGTAGGATTACCTTTTGCCATTTTGTTGAAAATATAGTCAGTCCAAATGATTTAAAAGGATTTTGTGGTATCCTCTGCAGTAGGGGTGCCTTGTTCATGCCACTCACCCCCCCCCCCCCCCCAGCGATTGTATTGGTCTGCACCACTGTGACATGCTGTATAATGTCATAGTGGCGAGCGTTCTACTGTGAGCTCCCTGCGAGGAGTGTGACGGAGCGTGTTCAGGACGACAGCTGTGACTGGGGTCCAATTCTGTACATCTTGAAAATAAACATCACCTTTTGTACCACTGTGTTTCCTGTGCTTCAAGTGACAGAGAGAGGAGTGACAAAACTCGATTTTATTTTGGTAAAGGCAGCATAGCAACAAAACAGAGCTGGTCAGCAACAGGAACAGTGCAACTGACCTCAGTGCTTAGCAGCAACAGCAAGGTTCTATACAGAACTAGAATGTACATCAAATGATGCAGTAACATTGATGAGGGAGGGAAAATAAGGAACAAAATAAGCACAAGAAAATGCAAAAGCAACATACCGCCCTTTTTCCAACAGCAAAAGAGCAAAGAACCAGGTATGTGATTATCTACTGAAATTATAAAATCTCTTGGGAGGAAATCTCAAACGATCAGATACTTTGACTCTAGAAGCCACTGTGTCCTCAAGCAAGTTGAGATATCCTGGAGAAAAATCTCCTGCCTTACTAGGACACTTTGCGACACGTTTAACATTCCATAACCTACCATCTTGCATTATGACACTGTTGTCAAAAACTTTAACAATTTTCATAGGCTTGCCAAATCTATCAGAACATTTAGGTGCCGATTCCGATCTGGTAAAAAAAAATACCGTACGACTCGCATCCGTATTTTTTTACGTACGAGTCGCACAAGTACCGTACAAACTGCCAAGTACGATTCGCATGGGAAAAACTCCATACGAATCACATCCAGAAAACTCCCCCACACGTCCTCGGGTCGGAAAATGTGTCCGACACATCCCCGGACGATTTACCGTTTGAATCGGAAAAATGAAGTCCGACCGCGCTAGTACGTTCACTCCCGTCCTTTCGATTTTACAACTGTATGCAAAAAACACCGTACGGACCGAACTCCCACAGCAAGCATGGAGACACGTGTCGGCATGCGCGCCGAACACCCCACCACAGACCCCGCATGTACGCGCAAAATGCCCCCCGGCCGCGGATGTACTCGCCGAACCCCCACCCCACCCGTGTATTTATGGACCGAACCCCCACCCCACCCGTGTATGAATGAAGCGTACCAACACCCCACCCGTGAATGTACGTACCGTACCCCCACCCCACCAGTGTATGTACGGACCGTACCCCCACCCCACCAGTGTATGTACGGACCGTACCCCCACCCCACCCGTGTATGTACGGACCGTACCCCCACCTGTGTATGAATGGAGCGTACCAACACCCCACCAGTGTATGTACAGACCGTACCCCCACCCCACCAGTGTATGTGCGGACCGTACCCCCACGCCACCAGTGTATGTACGGACCGTACCCCCACCCCACCCGTGTATGTACGGACCGTACCCCCACCCGTGTATGAATGGAGCGTACCAACACCCCACCAGTGTATGTACAGACCGTACCCCCACCCGTGTATGAATGGAGCGTACCAACACCCCACCAGTGTATGTACGGACCGTACCCCCACTCGTGTATGAATGGAGCGTACCAACACCCC
This sequence comes from Triturus cristatus, assembly GCF_964204655.1. Classification (NCBI taxonomy): domain Eukaryota; kingdom Metazoa; phylum Chordata; class Amphibia; order Caudata; family Salamandridae; genus Triturus; species Triturus cristatus. Next base: position 32,714,521 of record NC_140590.1, on the reverse strand, counting down.
ACCCGTGTATGTACGGACCGTACCTCCACCCCACCAGTGTATGTACGGACCGTACCCCCACCCCACCAGTGTATGTACGGACCATACCCCCACCCCACCAGTGTATGTACTGACCATACCCCCACCCCACCCGTGTATGTACGGACCGTACCCCCCACCCGTGTATGTACGGACTGTACCCCCACCCCACCCATGTATGTTCGGACCGAACCCCCACCCCACCCGTGTATGAATGGAACGTACCAACACCCCACCCGTGTATGTACGGACCGTACCCCCACCCCACCAGTGTATGTACGGACCATACCCCCACCCCACCAGTGTATGTACGGGCCATACCCCCACCCCACCCGTGTATGTACGGACCGTACCCCCCACCCGTGTATGTACGGACTGTACCCCCACCCCACCCATGTATGTTCGGACCGAACCCCCACCCCACCCGTGTATGAATGGAACGTACCAACTCCCCATCCGTGTATGTACGGACTGTACCCCCACCCCACCAGTGTATGTACGGACCGTACCCCCACCCCACCAGTGTATGTACGGACCGTACCCCCACCCCACCCGTGTATGTACGGACCGTACCCCCACCCGTGTATGAATGGAGCGTACCAACACCCCACCAGTGTATGTACAGACCGTACCCCCACCCGTGTATGAATGGAGCGTACCAACACCCCACCCGTGTATGTACGGACCGTACCTCCACCCCACCAGTGTATGTACGGACCGTACCCCCACCCCACCAGTGTATGTACGGACCGTACCCCCACCCCACCAGTGTATGTACAGACCGTGCCCCCACCCCACCCGCGTACGTACGGACCGTACCCCCACCCGTGTATGAATGGAGCGTACCAACACCCCACCAGTGTATGTACGGACCGAACCCCCACCCATGTATGAATGGAGCGTACCCCCACCCATGTATGTACGAACCGTACCCCCACCCCACCCGTGTATGTACGGACCGAACCCCCACCCCACCCGTGTATGAATGGAGCGTACCAACACCCCACCCGTGTATGTACGGACCGTACCCCCACCCCACCAGTGTATGTACGGACCGTACCCCCACCCCACCTGTGTATGTACGGACCGTACCCCCACCCCACCAGTGTATGTACGGACCGTACCCCCACCCCACCAGTGTATGTACGGACCGAACCCCTACCCCACCCGTGTTCGTACGCACCCTACCCCAGGCCCACACACCAGCACCCTCACCCAACATCGGGCATGTACGAGTCGTACTAAGCCATAGCAAAGGACAGCACTGTACAACAACATGGCCCATGTACGCATCGTACAGACGCTAATAACACTCCTACTGAACCAGAACTAACCAAAAAAACACAAGGACAGTCAATCCGAGGCACACAACACCACAAAACATATCCAACAAGGTCAAATACATCCTATACACTGACCTGCAACTGACAAACAGATAAACAGAGGCCGAAACCACTACCACTCCTTATAACACACCCACCCAAAGTTCAAACACAGCCACACCCACAAATGGACCAATAAAAAGGCCTAACACACACAATCCATGATCCTTTGCAACAGATCCACTGCTGCCAGACCCCAGAGACAACGCACTGCACCATACTTCAACCATCAATACACCTTCCACTTGCACTCCTTCACACAACCACCATCACAAACACACCCTCATCACATTCACACACACACACCTGCACACCCACAACCATCCACACCCACACCCATCCACACCCATACCCCCACAACCATCCACACCCACACCCCACACCATGCCCACCAACAAGAATCCAAAGTTCACAAAGGTCGAGCTGGAGTCCTTTGTCGACGAAATCATCAGAGTCGAGCCACAGCTCTTTGGAACATTGGTCAGACGGACCAGCATATCAGAAAAAACTGCCATGTGGGAGAGGATAGTCAATTCCGTGAATGCTGTTGGGTCCACGAGAAGGACCAGGCATGAGTGCCAAGCCAGGTGGTACGATCTGCGGAGGACGGTCCGCCGCAAAATGACGGACGAGCACAACCAGGCCAACATCACTGGAGGAGGGCCGTCCCGCAGACCGGTACACTACCATCCCTGGGAGGAGAAGGTGATGACCACGCTGGAGCCGTTGGCATGTGACGGACTAGAAGGAGTCCGAGAGCCTGGTGAGTACACAAACAACTCACCTCACATGGGGGGAACGCCATATACAACCCAAATACCAATCATGCACGCAACCCCCACAAAGCCAGCACCGGACACAACCACACTCCAAAAACACACACATGCCACTAGCGCCTCCATGCACCATGCCCCAAGCAAGGCCAGGCCAAGTCACAGGCCACACAAAACACAAACACAAGACAGGATGTCCCCGATGCCGGGAGGGTGGGCCTCAAAACTAACATAGAGCAACTCTGAAGCACACAACAATGCCCTCAGCCCATGTGGCTTAGGGCACAGCCATACCAACAGTGTGTCCCCACACAGTACTGTTTTGCCTGCTAATGGTGGCCGCGTTGCAGGACGACATGGGTATGAAGGCACAATTTGCACATAACAGCAGCCAATGAAGACGCAGCACACTGAAAGAGTGTCACCACACACCGCCACAGCAGCAGTGCAGACTCACACACTCCGCCCAATGGGTGCCCGCAGAGAAGAAACAAACCCACATGAACAAGCCAATGGCCTTTGCAAAACCTGCAAACTCTGTGTGCCCAGGAAGCTGGGCTGAGGTGACAGAGGGTGACACACAGAGGGAGGGAGAGGGGCAGAGAGAGGGACAGAGACAGAGGTGGACACAGGGAGACAGACAGAGGGAGGGAGGAGGCTGACAGAGGGAGGGAGAAAGGGAGACGGACAGAGGGAGGAGGCTGACAGAGGGAGGGAGAAAGGGAGAGGGACAGAGGGAGGAGGCTGACAGAGGGAGGGAGTAAAGGGAGACGGACAGAGGGAGGAGGCTGATAGAGGGAGGGAGAAAGGGAGATAGAGGGAGACAGACAGAGGGAGGGAGTAAGGGAGACAGAGGGAGACCAAATCACCCTTGGGTGGTGTGGCCATGTCCGCTCGTCAGCAGGTGGACTGTGTGCATGTAGACAAGGTTTGGCAGTGCCTTAACCCCCCCTTCAACCTTTGATAAACACTAGGCCATGTGTCAATCTGTGCACGAGTACATCCGTGCTGCAGGCACAAACAGAACCGTACACCCAGTATACCTACCCACTGTGTTCGTCAAAACCCTGTCACAAATTGTTAAGTTACCTACCTGCATTCTCAAATAGCATGGAAAAAACACCATTTGGCCACGTACAGTGCAACACGTAAGGCGGCTCTGCATGGCTTGCTACGCCCGCTCACTACACTGCTGACTGCGTTCACAAAATATGCATCAACTAAGATTGTGTCACACATAGGTAAAGTGTCGAAAGCTGTGGCCAAGGGACATACCCATGCACAAGTGCGCTGTGTGAGGAATGCTAGCCAAATCCAACCACCCAGAGGAACTGTGCCAAATCAAAAAAGAATGAAACATGGATGTCGCATGTAACACAATTAACACTGTCTCTCTCACACACAGGTCAACGTCGTCGATCTCCCCCCAACACTGGGGGGGAAGACTCACAGGACCAGGCTCTGCGTGAAGAGGACCCCAACGCCAGCGACGACTCTCACCACTCCGTGGATGACCCAGACCAACCTGGCCCCTCTGGTGTCCAACCACCTGCAGCACCTGCGTCAGGTACAACTGTGCCAACCACCACCCCCATTCCTGCCACATCCCAGGAGACACCCAGGAGCCCTGCCCGCACACAACAACACAGCCAGTCTGTCCAGGAGGGACAAGGTTCTCCGGGCACCCAGGAGGAGGCAGGCGACACCGCAAATGACATCCCTCAGGGGTCCCGGAGACCCGATGTGCCCACAACGGCAGGCCAGGCGCAAGTGGGCAGGGGTGGTGGGAGTGGAGGACGGCAGAGGCCCGAACCTGCCCAGTTGGCTCAGGACCCGGCTATGGCACACGTCAGAACCATCCTGGACGCATACCGGCGTGACTCCAGAGGCATCGCCCAGGTAGTGGAGACCCTCAATGAGATGAAGGCCCTGCAGGTTGAGCATCATGCCAGGATGGAGGCAAGACATGCAGAGCACTTGGCGGTGCACAGGGACATGAGCCAATCCCTCCGTCAGATCGCCCAAAGCCTGGCAAACCCTCCCTGTGCCAGCAGGCGTAGAGCAGCACCAGCCCCAGGGAGGGAGGAGGAGGAGGAATCATCTGATGGAGCGTCCCTTGCACCGTCAAGCCAGGCGTCTGAGGGTCCCCGCAGGAAGGTGGGTCGTCCACGCAAGAAAACGTGAGAGTCAGCGGAACATCACCATCTCCCAGGTCACCTGACCTGGCACCTGGCCCTATGGCCCAACAGCAGCACAGCAGCAAAGGACATTCTCTGCCACATGGCCTTGCTGACCAATGTTGACAAAGACTGTGGCACAGACTCTGATGACTGTCAATGGCAAGGACACCAACTCCCCCTGTGAACTTTGGATTCTACACTCCCGCCAAGCACCTCTTGTCACCCCCCCAAACACGTACCCCAGCACTAATAAAATTCATCACAATCACAAGATGATGCCTTCATTTTGCATTATTCCACTACATGTGTGTGTTGTAAAGTCAAACCATGCCTGATTTCTGAATTAACTCCGAACCACCATACCCTGGGGTCTGAGTCTGGCACAGGACACACATGGGTCACAACGTACCATCCAAGACAGACATGGAGCACCATACTCACCCGTGATGGGCCCAACCAGCTGAGGGGGTGCCCGCACAACTGTGCCCACAGACCTATTTAGAAGAGCAACAGTCATGCGCAGAGGTCAGGGATCATGTGGAGTGTCCTGGGGTGGGAGTCCCAGGTATGTGTAGACACGTGGCAGAACCATGTCCTGCATGCTTGAGTCAGGTGGATGTGGTGAATGGTGGGCCAGCCAAGGTTGGATGCATGGAGATGGCACAATAGGGTGTTGGATCACAGTGCCACAAGGTTGTGTTGTGGGTGTGGGCTGCAACCTGAGGGTGTGCGTGGATTGAGAAGGTCATCCTGCAGCTGGCAGTGATCCACTCCCCCCATCTCTGTTTGACGTTGATGTGGCCTGGTCGCCGGATGTAGTAGCAGAGCTGTGCAGATGCACCCTGGATGTGGACAAGGATCATGGGATTTCTAACGCACATGTCCGTAGAGTGCAGGGTAGGAGTGGACACGGATGTCATAGTTGACCTGGTGGATGGTCTCCCTCTTGCCTTGAGGTGGAGAACTGGGGATCTTGTGCATAATGCAGAGTGTGCTGCCGCATGAGGCACAGATGCTGCTGATCAGCATAGCACATGTCAGCAAGCAATCCATGATGGACACCAGCTCGTTTGCATGGACACTGGGTGCCCTTGCAGCAGGGCCTGCAGCAGCATGCGCCATGTCAAGGAAATAATGCCACAAGTAGCACACAAAGACAAGGATCTCAGGAAGGAACCATGCAAAAGGTGCATGTCAAGGAAGGAATGTCTGGTTCAACATGGCACACACACACACAATGGATTCACATGCGGCACAGTGGCCGTCGTGGAGACTGACAGGCCACAAAACCTACACAGCCATGGACATCATGCACAATACAGAATCTAATCCCTGACAAACAGCTTGCATCTTGCTACTCTACACATAGACTCATATGCACCATCTCTGAGAACAATGCCAGACATGCCGCATGCACATTTAGCAACAGACCACCATTGACAGAGATGAGGCACCTTGGAGGCAGAGGGACACCTTTATTAGTCATGTGTGTCGGAATGCTAATGCAACTCTGCCTACACATACACAGGTCATGTGGATGAAGACGTGGGACCAACACTGGCACCCCCCTTAGCACCACAGATGCTGGAAATCCATGGCACTGGCACACAAGTGACAGGTGACAGCTAAACACCCCCTGCTGCTCACGGAGAGCCTGCTATACACCATTGAGCCCCTAATGGGGAATTCACACACCATGTCAACCCGGTGCAACCCGTATGTTTCCGAGGTCAGTGTCACACACATTGATGGCTCCATCACAATCCCATTACAGATGACTGTCACCAAGTCTGACCATCAATTCTGGTGAATTCTGCTCAAGGTCCTGTACCCCATGGTGATTCTACATGTATGCAAAGTAACCAAACATGAACAGGAGCAGTGCACACACATTCAAAACAAATACCACTCCCAAAAAGCCGTGCTGCATCCCTTACCCGAAGGAGATTTTCAAACTTGTCCGTGCATGTAACGCTGATTCAGCACATGTTGCTGTGATCATGAGGAATAGCAGGAGCACAACAATGCAACCAGCAGACAGCATGCACAAGGACCTGTGGATGGGAGACACACCAGAAGTCAGCCAAAAGAAGTACATCCGCATGCATGTGCATGTACTCGACACGTATTAGGTTGTCAACATGCTAGGTGACAATGATGACTCAGGAAAGACATTCTTCTATTGCACCATCACTCGAGTGACACATCCAAACACACCTCAGACTCACTTGGAAGACATGCAGATAGACACACACATTGCAACACATGCCACACAATCAATCAATCAATCAATCAATCAAGGCATTTATATTGCGCACTACTCACCAGGAAGGGTCTCAAGGCGCTAGGGGAAGGGGGTCTGCTACTGCTCGAACAGCCAGGTCTTGAGCTGTTTCCTGAAGTCGAGGTGGTCCTGGGTCAGCCGAAGGTGGATGGGCAGAGAGTTCCATGTCTTAGCCGCCAGGTAGGAGAAGGATCTTCCTCCGGAGGTGGCTCTCTGGATGCGAGGGACGGCGGCGAGGGCGAGGCGTGCGGATCGTAGCTGGCGAGTGGGCTCGTAGAAGGCGAGGCGGTTGTTGAGGTATCTTGGGCCCATGTCGTGGAGAGATTTGTGTGCGTGGGTGAGGAGTATGAACGTGATCCTCTTGTTGACAGGGAGCCAGTGGAGGTCTCTCAGGTGGCTCGAGATGTGGCTCCGTCGGGGGACGTCTAGGATGAGTCGGGCGGAGGCGTTCTGGATGCGCTGAAGTCTGTTCTGAAGCTTGGCTGTTGTTCCGGCGTAGAGGGTGTTTCCGTAGTCTAGTCTGCTGGTGACGAGGGCCTGGGTGACCGTCTTCCTGGTCTCGGTCGGGATCCATCGGAAGATCTTGCGGAGCATGCGGAGGGTGTGGAAGCAGGATGAGGAGACGGCGTTGACTTGTCTGGTCATCGATAGGGAAGAGTCCAGGATGAAGCCCAGGTTGCGTGCGTGGTCCGTTGGCTTTGGTGCGGTGCCTAGGGCTGGGGGCCACCAGGAGTCGTCCCATGCGGAGGGTGATGGTCCAAGGATGAGGACTTCTGTCTTGTCCATGTTCAGTTTCAGGCGGCTCAGGTTCATCCACTCGGCGACGTCTTTCATCCCTTCGTGCAGGTTAGTCCTGGTGTTGTCAGAGTCTCTGGTGAGTGAGAGGATCAGCTGGGTGTCATCGGCATAGGAGATGATGTTGAGGTTATGTTGGCGTGCGATGGCCGCGAGGGCTTTCATGTAGACGTTGAAGAGGGTGGGGCTGAGTGACGATCCTTGCGGGATGCCGCAGATGACTTCGGTGGCCTCAGATCAGAACGGAGGGAGGCGTACTCTCTGTGTTCTGCCGGCGAGGTACGAGGTGATCCATTCCAGGGCCTTCCCTTGGATACCTGTGTTGTTGAGGCGTTGGACTAGGGTGCGGTGGCAGACAGTGTCAAATGCTGCGGAGAGGTCCAGGAGGATGAGGGCCGTAGTTTACCCGTTGTCGAGTAGAGCCCGGATGTCGTCGGTGGCTGCGATGAGGGCGGTCTCAGTGCTGTGGTTGGCTCTGAAGCCGGATTGCGATGGGTCGAGGGATCCGTTCGTCTCGAGGAAGGTGGACAGTTGCTTGTTGACGATCTTCTCGGCGACTTTGGCAGGGAAAGGAAGGAGCGAGATAGGGCGGAAATTCTTGAGGTCGGTTACGTCCGCTGTTGGTTTCTTCAGCAGTGCGCTGAGCTCGGCGTGCTTCCAGCTCTCCGGGAAGGTGGCTGTGTCGAAGGAGATGTTGATGATGTCTCTGAGGTGGGGTGCGATGGTGGAGGCTGCTTTGTTGAAGACCTGGTGGGGGCACGGGTCCGTTGGAGAGCCGGAGTGGATGGTGTTCATCATGCGGGCAGTGTCCTCGGGAGTCACCTTGGTCCAAGTCTGGAGAGTGACGGTGGTGTGCGGAGGTTCTACCGATGGGTGCGGGGGCGGAGTCCCGAAACTCTCGTGGATATCGGCAATCTTGCGGTGGAAGTACGAGGCGAGGGAGTCGCAGAGGTCCTGTGAAGGGGCGATGTCGTTCCTTCCGGTGCTGGGGTTGGAGAACTCCTTGACGATGCTGAAGAGCTCCTTGCTGTCATGGGCGTTGTTGTCCAGTCGTTCCTTCAGGGATTTCTTCTTGGTGATGCGGATGAGCTGGTGATGTCTGCGAGTTGCGATTTTGAGGGCGGTCATGTTGTTGGCGGTCTTGTCGCGGAGCCAGGCCTTCTCGAGTGTGCGGCAGGCCTTCTTGGAGACCCTGAGGTCGTCGGTGAACCAGGGGGCCTTCTTGCTTCTGGGCTTGGTGGGTGGGTTCTTCAGTGGGGCGAGGTCGTCGGCACAGGTGGTCAGCCACTGCGAGAAGTTGCGGGCTGCTGTGTTGGGGTCCGTTGTGCTGACAGGTGGGTTCTGGCTGAGGGAGGAGGTAAGCTGGTCGGCCGTGATCTTGCTCCAGTTTCTGTGGGGGACCTGCTTCGGGTGGTGGTGGGTCGTGTTCTTCCTGAAGCTGAAGTGGACACAGCTGTGGTCGGTCCAGTGAAGTCCGGTGGAGTGGCTGAAGGAGATGTGTGTGCTGGACGAGAAGATCGGGTCGAGCGTGTGGCCGGCGTAGTGCGTGGGGGTGTTGACCAGTTGCTTCAGTCCGAGGTTAGCGAGGTTGTCCAGCAGGGCGGTGGTGTTGCGGTCGTTGTTGTTCTCCAGGTGGAAGTTGAGGTCCCCGAGGAGGATGTAGTCGGTGGAGGGGAGGGCGTGTGGGCTGATGAAGTCCGTGATGTCATCGCAGAACTGTGTGCGCGGTCCCGGGGGTCTGTAGATGAGGGTGCCTCTGAGGGTGGTCTTTGGGTCGGTGTGGATCTGGAAGTGCAGGTACTCGGCGGCGTTGAATGCGTCGATGGAGTCAGTCGAGATGCGAATGGTGTCTTTGTGTACGAAGGCGAGCCCTCCTCCGGTCTGGTTGACGCGATCCCTCCTGATGATCTTGTAGCCGTCCGGGATGGCTATGGCGATGTCGGGGGCTGAGGAGGCGTTCATCCAGGTTTCCGTTAGGAAGGCGACGTCAGGAGCAGCGGTGTCGATGAGGTTCCAGAGTTCCACAGCGTGTCGGTGGACGGAGCGGGTGTTGATCAGGATGCACTTGAGGTGGTTGCTGATGTCTGTTCTGAAGGGTGCGGTGCGGGTTTGTAGGCAGGAGAAGTTGCAGGCTCGGCAGACGAAGGGTCCATGGGTGCGTCGCGGTGATGCTTGATAGCAACCAGCCCAATGCGTGCACACTCAGACACTGGAACTCACCACTAAGCAAAGAAGTCGCGTATGAGCCGACTCCGCATGTCCTCCGCTGCCTCCTCCTCCTCCACATCACTTGCCTCGTGCCCAAGCCCTTCATCCTCCACGGGTGGATGGTCCTGCTCATCTGGATCCAGGATGAGTGGCACAGCTTTCTCCACTGCCATATTGTGCAGCATGCAGTACACGAGGAATATCTTGCAGACCTTCACCGGTGCATATGGGAGTGCGCCACCGGTCTTGTGGAGGCAACGGAATCGGCTCTTCAGGAGGCCAAACATCCTCTCTATCACTCGCCTGGTCCGCCCATGGGTGTTGTTGTAGCGGTGATCGGCAGCCGTGCTGGGGTTGCGGAGAGGCGTGATCAGCCATGGCATGTTGGGATAGCCAGCGTCCCCTACATGGAAACATCATGGACAAGAGTGGGTCAGGGGAAGCAGTAAGACAGGAAGATGACGTTAAATACAGGACTGGCAGAGTATACCCACCAACAATGCATGCTCGTTCATTGCGCAGCTGCTGCATCACTTCAGGCACCCTGCTACGCCTCATGATGTACGCATCGTGTGCTGATCCTGGAAAACGAGCACAGACATGTGAAATCACCATGTTGGCAAGACACACCGCAAGGGCATTAATGGAGTGGTAATGCTTGCGGTTACGGAAGGCTACCTCCTGTGCCTGTGGTGGTACCAAAGCCACATGTGTTCCATCTATGGACCCAATGACATGGGGCATCCCTCCCAGGGCATAGAACTCACGCTTGACAGCTGTCAACTGCTCAGGAGTCGGGGATTTTATGAACTCATCAAGGTGCTCCAACATGGCCTCTAAAAAATCATGCAGAGCACGGCTCAACATGGTTTGGGACATCCCACCCACATGGGCAATGGTATGTTGAAAGGTACCCGTGGCCAAGAAATGTAGGGCTGCCATCACCTTCACCTTGGGTGTCAGTGCACCAGGATACCTGTGTAGCGGTTGGAGGTGTGCTGCCAGCCGTGTCGTCAAGTCCTCAATCAAACGTTGGGGGAAGTGGTAGCGGCGTATACAGTCATTTTCCCGCATGTCAGCCAAGTCCGGAATTGCTCGAGGGAGAGGCTGAGCCCTGCAGTGAATTAGAAGGGACAACGAAGAGTGAGTACAGTACACCACCAATGTCAATGTACTAAGCACATGGTCAACAGGCAATACACATATGCTACATACAGAGTCAGGTCTGTGCAATATGCCCTGGACACGTGTGCCAGGCATGTGACACTCCTACCAAGAGACAGCTCTAAACGTTTATTCTCAACCTCATAATGCCATGCCATGAAACTAGCTGTGGGCCAGTTTAAGTGAGTAGGCAGACGCATTACAGGAGTTACAGACAACCAAATATGTGCAGAGGAAGGATGTTTATTGTACAGACAGGTTGCGGAACACTAGAGGCACAGGTCACATGTACTAGAAAAATGACACACCACACACCTTGCCATTAAGGATTACATTTCAAGAATGATCCCAGATACATTGAGAGTATGCAGATATGTCCTTGTTGTGAAACTCCGTGTCGATGCATACACACACACGTTACGTCGGATTCCACATGTGGCGTGGTATGCGTAACACTGTGCCATGGCCATCTACACACAGACACATGTTGGTTGCAGCAACTGCAGATGCATTTGACCAAACACCTACAGCAAGCCCATGGGAACACACGACACATACATGACATAGTCACATCGTGCAACGCGGGTAGTCACATGTCAGGTGTGAAAACCCCTGTAGCTGGCATCAGGGGACAGTTGCGTGTGTTGTTGACTGTGCCATGGCAGTGACGCTTTTCACAAGTGTTCTGTACTACATGCACACATGTCAAAGGAGTGAAGGGGATGTCTGGCACATACTCCACCATCACACATGACACCTGTACACATCTCATCATACATCTATTGCCTTCACAACTCAGGAGTAATGTGCCACATTACACCCTGACACACCTGTGCCCGACACATGTAGTACTGCACAGACAATGCCTTGATGTCCATCCTTGGACATGTATGTCAGCTCTATTCCTTTCTGTGTGCTGCCTGTCACCACTGTCAGGTGTGAAATGCACCGTACATGTGCTCTGAGGGCGTGTGTACGTTCCCCATCACTATGGGAGTGCTGCCGTAGGCCTACCCATAGTGAAACGGCCCGTACACGCGTGTGTACGGGGCGTATCACTATGGGTACACATACGCGAGCAAAGCCATAGTGAAACGGCCCGTACACGCGCGTGTTATCACTATGGGTACGCATATGCGAGCAAAGCCATAGTGAAACGGCCCGTACACGCGTGTGTACGGGGTGTATCACTATGGGTACGCATACGCGAGCAAAGCCATAGTGAAACGGGCCGTACACGCGCGTGTACGGGGCGTATCACTATGGGTACGCATACGCGAGCAAAGCCATAGTAAAACGGCTCGTACACGCACGTGTACGGCCCGTTTCACTATGGCTTTGCTCGCGTATGCGTACCCATAGTGATACGCCCCGTACACGCGCATGTACTGCCCGTTTCACTATGGCTTTGCTCGCATATGCGTACCCATAGTGATACGCCCCGTACATGCGCGTGTACGGGCCGTTTCTATGCATGTGGTGTGCCCTAGGGCCCTGGAACTCACCGTACCTGTGTGTGAATGTCCAAATTACATAGGGGACACATGAGGGACAAGTATAAAGCCCTACATGCATGCTGGTTGTCATGGAGACCGAGTTTAAAGTTTGAATTTTTTTCATCAGATGCCCAGCTAAAGTCGGTTTGAAAGAATCTACATTGTTGCAAAGTGGTTGTTGAGTTGACATCATGCTCAATTAAAAAAAAGAGCAAAGCCACTGACTGTGGTAGGTTTAAAGGGATTGGAGGAAACATAGGATGCAAATGTGAGTGACCAATCACTCTGTACTCCTGTGAATAAAACAGGGCAGCAAGGTAGATATAAGGGAGCCAGGTCCCATGAGAGAGCACTTGCCTGCACGTCCTTTGATTCAACTACACTGCTGCTGCTCGCGAATCCTCTGGCACCATGTCCAGGTCTGTGGAGAGGGCCCAGCCTTTCACCCAGGAGGAGAACCAAGCCCTGCTGGATGTGATCCTCCCACAGTACCCCATGCTGTACGGTCGACCAGGGGTTCAGGTGAGTGCTGAGTCCACTAGCAAAGACTGTGCCCTTTTTTTGTGACTTTGACTTCTGCCATTGTGTCCAGGTGTAACACACATGCAATGTACTATAGGGTGGGTCCCGGGTGGGGGAATGCCTAATGTCTCCCAGCCAGAGCATGCTGTGGTGCATGTCTGCTCTCCTCACTTGCATTGTGTGTACTGTGACAATCACTGCATGTGGCATTACACATTCTGCCTGTCTAATCCTCCTGGGAATGTTGTTACTACAGTCCTCATGTGAATCTGTGGTCCCCCCAGTGTGACAGGTGGCAGTACCCACAGATGTGTGTTTGTTTAGTGTACATGTGCTGAGAGTGTCCAAAAGATGTGTTTGTCCCCTGGACATTGGTGTGTGTGTGTAAGTCCCCTGTCATGTGGGTGAGTGCATATGTGGAGTGTAGCACCCCAGCTGCATGAGGGATGGATATACCCTGCCCATCTGATGTGAGCAGGGAGCAGTGCTGTGTGTCTGCGGTGATGAGCCAGCCCCACACCTGTGACACCCCCCAGTCTAGTGGCACATGTGCAGAGTGAGGTGTGTAGCTGCAGTTGTCAATGGCAGGTGATTGTCCTGTGGCTGTGTGTGTCTGTGTACTCGGCTGAGGGCGCCTCAGTGGCCTGTGGCATGTGACTGCTTTGAGGTGCTGCACATAATCCTGGTGTCGCTTGTGATGCACAGTGTGAGCCTGGATGATTGATTGTGTCGTACCCCTCATGCCACCTGTGTACTCTACAATGCCACCTAGTGCTTTTTGCCTTCCACAGAGGAAAGTGTCCCTATGACACAGGTGTAATAAGTTTGATGCATTCTATGCCCTGTTAAAACCAGCCAAATTGTTCTAATGTGTGTCTCTGTGACATGTCGCAGGTGTATTGATGTTGTCTCACTTTTTCATCCTCACAGGTAGGCGCCTGTGCCAAGGAGCAGATCTGGAAGGACGCCGTCAGTGCCGTGAGACAGACGGATGGTCGGAAGCGGCGCCTAGCCCAGGTGAGGAAACGCTGGCAGGATATCCGGTGCTGGACGCGGAGGATCGCACGGGTCCTGCTGGGGGACTCACCTGTGAGCCAAAAGAACCATGGGCGCCGCTGTCTGACCCACATCCACAAGCATGTGCTGGCGGTCGTCTTCCCTGACATGGACAGGCGCTTACGGGAAAAGCAGCAGCAGGAAGGGGGTAGGTACATGTGTGTTTGTTGTGTGTCACCAGCATTTGTAAGTGCACAGTTGCATGGATACACTGCCAGGGTTTACATATGCAGTGCAGTTCCTGGTCCCCAAAGTGTAGCGGTGCTGTCCTTCCTCCCTTCCCCTCCTTGCCATGTGTACCCTGGTCTGTGTGTAGTCACACTTGCACAAGGTTATCTAGGCTGCCAGTTTATCGATGTGCCCAATGCATGCAGCTTCATGTGTGGGGGTGGTGTGCAACAGGTTTTGGGACCTTGCCTGTGCCCTGTCCAGTTCAGTACTTGTGGGGTCCATGTCAGTTGTCACTGATGCTGAGTCCAGACATAGGAGTGTGTCTCTAAAGTGTATTGCTTTACAGCATGCATGTCCTATTTTGTGGCCTGTGACATGATGTGCATGAGTGTGAGATATGCAGAGTGCAGGGATGGTGGCTTGTGTTGCAGTCAGTACCATTCAGGACCATGGAGTAGTGTGGCCACTACTGTCCCCTGGGTCATCTTTTCCTAAGTATCATGTGTGTAATCCAAAAATGTCGACAATCTCTGTGTCTACCGCATAGGTTGTGCTCTGTGCCATTGTACCCTGGCACCATTTGTGTCTACGTAAACTCTGCTACATGTGTCCACTGTACAGGCTGACCAAATATCCCTTGTTCATACTCACGGGGGCCAGTGCCTGTGTGTAATGGTAAAATGATCTGATGATGGCCATTTGTAGATGATGTATTTGTACTGGCGCACCAGGGGTATTTTGTATCCAATCAGGATTTCTTGCAGGCCATGTGTTTTTATTCCAGACTAAGAGATGTAAGTGCTTCCTTTGTCTCAATAAATTGTCTCATGTAGGGGGTGGTTGGTGCGGGCAAGGCCTACATGTCTAGACCTGAAGTCTCCTTGCTAGGTCTGGCCAGTGTGTGATGTTTGTGTGGACATACACTCAAGGTGCAGTGACCCATTAATGTTGGGCATGTTTTTAAGTATTGCCTTGCAGCATGTGCCTACCGTTAATAGACATGGTTCCTGCTCATCCCTTTTTACGCCAACGCTGTGTGCTGCAGATGCTGTGCTGGATTGTCCCCAGTGCCTGGCTCCTCTGTCCAAATCCATATCATGTTATTTGCTATTGTGTCATGCTCTCCATAGTTGTTCAGTGGCATGGTGGGCCAACCAACTGTGTGTTGCAGGGCCTACATATGTGCCTTGTATTGTAGATGTTACTGATGTTGCTTTTCAGGCTATGCACTGTGACCTATGTGGATTTGACTCATGTGACATATTGTTGGAAACGGGTAGCGTGGTGCAGAGCGGGCGGGCCAAACTCCAGAGGAAATGTGCAAAGCATCCACGCAGTACACACAGGCGACACACAAGGCACACTACAAAAAGAGACACTACACCAGTTTAGGTAAAAGAACTATTGTATTATCAAAACCACTAGGTGTCAGGTAATCTCTACACTGCGCCAACTGGCGCTCGGTTCAAATTTACAGGGGGGGGAGTTATATACAGGGCAGGGCCAATCGGGCCCCTGCCGGAATCATTGCAAAGCACAGGTAGAATAAATGTACGTTAGAGGAATCAAGGTAACATCCATCCACATTAATCCTGCAATCAAATACATCAGGCAATGACGTCAGACATTAGGCCGGAACACCTGTAAAGGAAACCTCACAGCATCACAATATACCTGACCGTCCTGGGCATCCCCTTAGGCAGGAAATTAGGGTAGGCAGTGCACCAATACATCAAACCCTGGCCTCTGAAACTAGCGCTGCACAGAACAATTGAATCGCATTTTAAATCAGGCATTTACCCTAGCGCTGCCCATATCAATTCAATAGCGCCTTATAACCAGGACATATGAACATAGCGCTGCTTCTTGCCAATCAATAGCGCTTCAAACATGGCCTGTAAATCTGGCGCTGCACATAGCATAACATTAGGCCAGAGATGCATTTAATTATAGTCCCCGGCAGTCCAGTAGGTCAGGGCATCCAAGGTTGGGATGAGGAAGGGACACTGGGGGCGGGCACCGGCAATGTACCCCGAATTCACCCCCTATCACTTGGCATTATATTCCTCCTCATCGGCTTACTGAAGAGCTCCCCGGGCCGATTAGGCACACGTGGCAGCTGCCCACTGCCAGTCGGGGCAGCTGTACCGAGTCCAGCCAGTTCCTGCGAGGTGGAGGTCCCTGCCAGGACATGGAAGGCAGGGGGGTGTCCCTACAGTAAGTATGGGCCCCACGGGGCCCTCCGGGCATTCACCGGGGCGGGCACGACTATGTGCCCCGACTTCGCCCCTCCCACCAAGGCAAGCGCGGACCAAGGCCCCACTCACCGGCACTCTCCTGGCAGGCTTCAGGCGTCGCTGCGGCCTCCCGGCAGCAAACTGTCACGCTCTCTGGCTTCACTTGGGCGGTGGGGGGCAGGCGCCGACAATGCGCCTCGGGCCCCTGACCTTCCTCTTCTCTCCTGGGTCGCTGTGCTTGCGGGGCTCTCGTCACCTCGCGGGAGCCCCGCCCACCAAGGCACCGGTCGGGTCTTCGCCCGGGCCCCCTCCCGGGACACGGGACTCTTAGGCTCGGCTCGCGGGGCTCTCCCAGACTCCCGGGAGCCCCGCTCGATCACGCGGCCACTTCCGGCCGGCTCGGGCAAGGTCCCGACTTCTTCCGGGTCGTCGCAGGCAGCGCGGCGGCCCTGCTCTTCTCCTCACTGCAACCCGGGTTG
Organism: Triturus cristatus; assembly: GCF_964204655.1. Taxonomy (NCBI): domain Eukaryota; kingdom Metazoa; phylum Chordata; class Amphibia; order Caudata; family Salamandridae; genus Triturus; species Triturus cristatus. The sequence goes on along the minus strand of NC_140590.1, from coordinate 32,697,756 downwards.
CGGCGGTGATTCTGGGGCAGTTTTGAAGTGCGGGGTAGGCTCCCGCCTTCAGCCGAAGACGCTGGCGGGGTAGGCACCCGCGTTGGGCATCAGAGCCGCGGGGTAGGCTCCCGCTGGCACAAACACCAACACCACGTGGCGGCACACACACGGGGTGGGCTCCCGATGTGGTGATTAAACCTTCAAAGGTGGCACACACGCGGGGTAGGCTCCCGAAGTAAGGAATAAGCGACGAGGCAGTGGGCACTCGCGCCGACAGCGATATCACGCGGGGTGGGCTCCCGCTGGGCTCCTCAGTAGGCTGGCACATGGGGTAGGCTCCCGATGTGTCTTTCAGCGCCCAGCTCTCCCTGGCCACACACTCCTCACCTCCTTTGGGCCACGAGGTGTAGCGCTTTGCAGGCGCTAGGCGGTCCCACCAGCTTTAGGGGCAGTGCACAGTCACTCCCAAGATAGCGCTCACCAAACCTAGCGCTCTCCTTCCAGGGGGCTTGTGAATAGCGCTCTCCTTCCAGGGGCTTGTAACTAGCGCTCTCCTTCCAGGGGCTTGTAACTAGCGCTCTCCTTCCAGGGGCTTGTAACTAGCGCTCTCCTTCCAGGGAGCTTGTAGATAGCGTCCTCTGGTCCCTGCCCCTTGATTGAGGGTTTCTTGAGGGGGGGGAAGTTGCGTTGGTGGCTGCAGGCGGACTACTCAGTCTCTGCCTGTCGTCCCTGGATTCTCCTCTCGCCGGGCCAGATCAGTGGGTAGTTCAGGATCCCTCACTCACTTAAAGGGCAGTGCCTAAACCCTGTCACCTTCAGAGGCATAGGTCCCTGACTGATCCTACCGCCTAAAACTCCTGGGAGGGCTTCTCCAGGTTTGCGTTGCCCCAACTATATCTTTCCCTCGCCCTGTGGACAGTAGGGGGGGGTAGGTAGGCTCAGGGCCCAGCACACAGGCCTATGTGGCGGTAACCCCTGGCAGCAGGTCCCCTCTCTCCCAGGTCCACCCTCTGACTGACTGCATGGCAGCCCAGCTCCGCCCTTTAGACGCCCCTCACCCCACCTCCCAGACAGTGCCAGAAGCTTCTAGAAGCGTCTGGGGAAACTGGCTCTAACTGGCCTAGGGGGAGGGGTAGAGCACCCTGGGTGCCAGGCTTCCCTCCAAAAGCTGGGGCTGCTGGGAAATAATGCCTAGACTGTCAACCCAGCTCAGTCAAACGGCGCAACCACACAGCTTTGGCATCCATCTTAAATTACATTTTTAAAAGGGGGAAACTCAGTCTGCACACATTCATACAGCATTCATATGTGGTTCCACAGAAAAGCGAAAAATTTCTGGGAAAAGGGCCAAGTCCAACACATATGTATACCGGTGTCTGATTATTTCCCGTCTCTTCACCTTGCTCACAGCATCGTCGGGGGACACCGAGGGAGACACTGGCACGGACCGTGAGGAGGGATCGAGCACCAGTGTCATCAGTGCAGAGTTGTCTGGCACATCGAGTGGCACGGAGGCCGACGGGAGTGCAGCGGAGGACCTGTCCAGTCAATCCACCACCGACTATGACGCAGACGGGTCCGAGGCTGAGCACTCCGAGGGGGCGGAAGGCTGGTCCCACGGCTGACACCAGCACTCCATCACTACCCGCCCCCTCCATTCTGATCACCGGCCTCCCACTTGCTCGTGTCCCTTCCCGCCGTGCTCAGTCAGCACGTGTCTCCTTCTTGCCAGGCACCGCACTCCCTGCCCCTGTCTCCACTGCTGCCACCAATGCCGAGTCTGTGGACATCCTGCGGCAGTTGCGGGTTGGTCAGACTGCGACGCTTAATGTCCTCCATGGCCACAGCCAAGTGCTGAACCAGATGGAGGCATACTTGGAGGGCATTTCAGCCGCGCAGTCTGACCAACGCAACTTGCTGAGGTCCATCGACTCGACACTGACTGCAGCAGTGGGTCTCCTGCAGCGCTACGTCCCACCCCCTACCCCTGCCCCATCCACACTTCCCACTCCCATGCCTGTCCCACGTACACCCAGACGTCAGCATGCACGCACACCACCAGACACAGGCACCACACCAGCAGGGCAGGGCAAGCGCACACCTCCTGGCACGCACACACAGGGTGAGGTAGGCACACCCACTGGGTCAGGGGCAAACGTAAGTCACGCAGCCAGAGTGGGAGTCCGCATTCCGCAAAATCCACTCCCTCCAAATCCACTCCCCTCAGCTCTCCTGGCCACGAATCCAGCAAGGATTCCTTCATGGCCGCTCTGTCCCTGAGCCCAACAGTGACACCACCCAGCAAGCGGGCAAAGGAGTCCCCGGTCAGGGTAGTTGAGTGCCCCCCCCTGTCCACACCCTCCCCCAGTGGCGCTGCGACCCATTCCTCCGCCCCCCCCCTCCTTGGGGCCTGTGGTTCCTTCGGGTGCAGGGGATACGGTGGGGGACCTTGCAACCGTGTGCAGCGCCATTCTGACCTCCTCCTTTGGCACTGCCCCACCCCCTGTGGTGGAGTCCTCCATCCCTGCACCCACACCTACCCTTGCCCCTCCAGTCCCTGCGTTGCCTGGTCCTTCCCCCCCACATGATGCCCCCCCTTCTGTGGATGAAATGGACATGTGAACTGTGCAGGCAAGTTAGGGGACACACGTCCCGATGTGTACCCCCCCAGGACGTTGCTGATGGCCTGACCCATGGGCCTTGTAAATAGTGGACATTTATAACAATTTATTTTGACTGCTGAATAAAGCATTTTGTTTTTCTTTTGCACACTACTGCTTTTCTGGTATTGCTGTTGGTGGTGCTGCTCCATGTTTGGGGTGGGGATAATGTGTTAGGGGTCTGGCAAATGTAGTGGTGTGCTGCTCAAGGGATGGACCCTGGTATCTGTGTGCCATCACAAGGTATTTGCGAAATAACTTTGTTCATGTATCCTCTTACTGCATGGTGACATTGTCCCAAGGTGTGTTCCTTCCACTGTGGACCCTGACTTCTTCCCTGCAGTTTGTTTCCTAAATGTTGTGCTGAGCTGTGTCTACATATCCTTGGTGTGTGACAGATCCGTTCTACTTTGGCCATGCATGCTGGGCAATGTCTCCACCTGCATCATTTGTGGCATCCTTGGTGGTCACTGTACTTGTGTGTGGAGTATATTGCAGTTACTTCATGTGGACATGTTCCCTTTTACACACCATGCATGTGTGTACTCCCAGCCTCGCACACATGTTACGTGTTCTGCAGGGTCTTTGAGCACCTGACTGACAATTTTGGGAATTGTATCTGTGGGTACTGCACCCTTTTCTTTCCATGGGCACTGCTGGGAGGACTCTGCACCCACCCCTCCTGTGTCTGGGCACTGGTGGGAGGACTCTGCACACACCCCTCCTGTGTCTGGACACTGCTGGGAGGACTCTGCACCCACCCCTCCTGCGTCTGGGCACTGCTGGAAGTGATAGGCACCCACCCCTCCTGTGTCTGGGTACTGCTGGGAGGACTCTGCACCCACCCCTCCTGCATCTGGGCACTGCTGGAAGTGATAGGCACCCACCCCTCCTGCGTCTGGGCACTGCTGGGAGGACTCTGCACCCACCCCTCCTGTGTCTGGGCACTGCTGGAGGACTCTGCACACACCCCACCTGTGTGTGGGCACTGCTGGGAGGACTCTGCACCCACCCCTCCTGCGTCTGGGCACTGCTGGGAGGACTCTGCACCCACCCCTCCTGTGTCTGGGCACTGCTGGAAGTGATAGGCACCCATCCCTCCTGTGTCTGGGCACTGCTGGGAGGACTCTGCACCCACCCCTCCTGCGTCTGGGCACTGCTGGGAGGACTCTGCACCCAGCCCTCCTGTGTCTGGGCACTGCTGGAAGTGATAGGCACCCACCCCTCCTGTGTCTGGGCACTGCTGGGAGGACTCTGCACACAACCCTCCTGTGTCTGGGCACTGCTGGGAATGATAGGCACACACCCCTACTGTGTCTGGGCACTGCTGGGAGGACTCTGCACACACCCCTCCTGTGTCTGGGCACAGCTGGGAGGACTCTGCACACACCCCTCCTGTGTCTGGGCACTGCTGGGAGGACTCTGCACCCACCCCTCCTGTGTCTGGGCACTGCTGGGAGGACTCTGCACACACCCCTCCTGTGTCTGGGCACTGCTGGGAGGACTCTGAGTCTGCACCCACCCCTCCTGTGTCTGGGCACTGCTGGGAGGACTCTGCACACACCCCTCCTGTGTCTGGGCACTGCTGGGAGGACTCTGCACACACCCCTCCTGTGTCTGGGCACTGCTGGGAGGACTCTGCACCCACCCCTCCTGCGTCTGGGCACTGCTGGGAATGATAGGCACCCACCCCTCCTGCGTCTGGGCACTGCTGGGAGTGATAGGCACCCACCCCTCTGGAGTCTGGGCACTGCTGGGAGGACTCTGCACCCACCCCTCCTGTGTCTGGGCACTGCTGGGAGGACTCTACACCCACCCCTCCTGCGTATGGGCACTGCTGGGAATGATAGGCACCCACCCCTCCTGCGTCTGGGCACTGCTGGGAGTGATAGACACCCACCCCTCCTGCGTCTGGGCACTGCTGGGAGGACTCTGCACCCACCCCTCCTGTGTCTGGGCACTGCTGAGAGGACTCTGCACCCACCCCTCCTGCATCTGGGCACTGCTGGAAGTGATAGGCACCCACCCCTCCTGCGTCTGGGCACTGCTGGGAGGACTCTGCACACACCCCTCCTGTGTGTGGGCACTGCTGGGAGGACTCTGCACCCACCCCTCCTGTGTCTGGGCACTGCTGGGAGGACTCTGCACACACCCCTCCTGTGTCTGGGCACTGCTGGGAGGACTCTGCACCCACCCCTCCTGCGTCTGGGCACTGCTGGGAGTGATAGGCACCCACCCCTCCTGCGTCTGGGCACTGTTGGAAGTGATAGGCACCCACCCGTTCCTGTGTCTGGGCACTGCTGGGAGGACTCTGCACACACCCCTCCTGTGTCTGGTCACTGCTGGGAGGACTCTGCACACACCCCTCCTGTGTCTGGCCATGTCCGCTCCATACATACACGGGTGGGGGTACGGTCCGTACATACACTGTTGGGGTGGGGGTACGCTCCATACGTACGCGGGTGTGGGTATGCTCCATGCATACACGGGTGGGGGTACGGTCCGTACATACACTGTTGGGGTGGGGGTACGCTCCATACCTACGCGGGTGTGGGTACGCTCCATGCATACACGGGTGTGGGTACGGTCCGCACATACACGGGTGGAGGTACGCTCCGAACATACGCGGGTCTGGGTACGCTCCATGCATACACGGGTGGGGGTACAGTCCGTACATACAATGTTGGGGTGGGGGTACACTCCATACGTACGCAGGTGTGGGTACGCTCCATGCATACACGGGTGGGGGTACGGTCCGTACATACACGGGTGGGGTGGGGGTACGCTCCATACGTACGTGGGTGTGGGTACGGTCTGTACATACACGGGTGGGGGTACGCTCTGAACATACGCGGGTCTGGGTACGCTCCATGCATACACTGGTGGGGGTACGGTCCATACATACACTGTTGGGGTGGGGGTACGCTCCATACGTACGCAGGTGTGGGTACACTCCATGCATACATGGGTGGGGGTATGGTCCGTACATACACGGGTGGGGGTACGCTCCGAACATACGCGGGTCTGGGTACGCTCCATGCATACACGGGTGGGGGTACGGTCTGTACATATACTGTTGGGGTGGGGGTACCATCCATACGTACGCGGGTGTGGGTACGCTCCATGCATACACGGGTGGGGTACGGTCCTTACATAAACGGGTGGGGGTACGCTCCGAACATACGCGGGTCTGGGTATGCTCCCTACATACACGGGTGGGGGTACGGTTCGTACATGCACTGTTGGGGTGTTGGTACGCGCCGTACATGCACGGGTGGGGGTGCGGCCCGTACCCAGGCCTTTGGAACATGGGTACGGGCCGTACCGCCATTATTGGGGTGACGTAGGGGTGGGCGTGGTACGACTCGTACCCACGCTCTTAAGGCGTGGGTACGGTACATACCGGACTTGTTGTGTTGCCGGTTCGAGTGTACATCCACTTCCGTTGCTGGACACGCCCCCACCCCCTCGAAGTGACCAGGCCCTGAAGGTCAGGTATGTCCAGGGCATGTATGATTTGTGACTTGGGTGGGGGTTTTATGTCCTGCCCCTGCCCCCCCCCCCTTTGCCCCTGGGTGTTGTTCTGACCTTCTGCGGCGTCTGCGTCAGTTCCTGTAGAGCAGGTGGACTGCTATGAGGGCTGGGATGACACGTAGGTTCGGGTCCATGGCTGTCCGTCACGTACAGGTGCTCCTTGCGCGCGTCGTCCTGATTTCCCGGCAGTTTTTGGCAGGCGGAGAATTTTATCTGTGCGTGGTGACGTCGGTGCGGTTCGTACTTCCTGGTTCGTGAAACGCTGCCTGAAAGCGTCCCGACGTCACGTCGGCGCTTTCCCCGGATCACATTTGTATGTATATTTTCGTCGGTCGGTGTTTTGTACGACTCGTACGGAAATGGTGTTTCCGTGCGAATCGTACTTCCATGTTTGTAATGTTTTTTTCCCGGGTACGAGTCGGATGGAGAAAACGCTCCGACCGACGGTTCGTACCCGGTTTTTCCAGGATCAGAATCGGCACCTTAGTGGTGAAACCGGGCTTCTTGACTCTGACCCAGTCAACAACATTAAAATTGTGATAGTTGCTTTTCCACTTATAATCATACCACCTATTGGTTTTGACTTGTTTAGATTCAACCCTTTGAGCAAATCCACTTACTAAATCATACGAAAAATGTGTTTTTGCATTTCTCCTTGAACCACCAAGGACACATTTTTCTCAGGCTTTTAGAAGGTGGAACGGACTGCTGTGGTGTGGGGTGTAATGCGGTATAACCAGAGCTTTTCTCTCAAGGAATTTCTCCAACTTCCTCCCAGTTTGACGGCATCAGACACGTAACCCTTTAAAACTCTATTATACCATTCCACAAGGCCATTAATCATACGGTTCATAAACAGAAACAGTGTGATGTTTGATATTATGACATTTTAGAAAACTTTCCATTTCTGTGGAAGTGAATTGCACCCCATTGTCAGGTCACAAGAATTGCAGGACAACCTTCTCTGGAAAAAACTTCTTTGAAAAATTCAATAACTATGTTGGTAGAAGAGCGGGATGCAAACTTCACTTCTGGCCACTTGGAGTGGTAGCCTACCAACACAAATGCGTAACGTGAATCATGTATTAGACACATGAAAGCACCAGAAATGTCGAAAGCCACTTTTTTCCAAGGTTCCTCAAGTCAGTCAGAACTTTTTAACGGGGGAACAATAAGCTTCATCATTTTTTCACTACTCATGCAAACTTCACATTCTCTGCGATCAACCAAGCGATCTAATCCTGGCCACCAGAAATAATTTCTGACCAATCGTTTCATGGCAGAGATGCCAGGATGGGATTTGTGTGCCAATTCCAACAGATTTCTGGATACCAAATGGTGGCACACGTATCCCACTTTTGTAAATTAGCTCCCCTTATAATTCTAAAACGTCAGACACTCTGTACATGGGCATGAATTCCTCTGCCAAATTATTCTTATCTGGCCATCCCTTCAAGATGTATTCTTTAACAGCCTGCCATGTGAGATCTTCTTTTACACAAAGTCTCCAGGACTCTTCAGAAATACTTTCAAATGCACCAGTAACTACATCTTGAATGGTGGTGACTAAATCTGAGTCATCAAAGCTGTCATCACAGCAGACCTGACAAGGAAGTCGAGACATGAAATCAGCCATAACATTTTTCTTACCAAGGACAAACTCTGGTTTAAAACAGTACTCCTGCAACCTGGAGGTAAGTCCCTCAATGCGGGCCGTGGCGTTCCATCCACCCCCAGGGGAGAGAATGTTAACCAAAGGTTTGTGGTCTGTCCTTAAAATGAACTTGCTTCCCCCAAATGTAGTTTCGCTACTGCTCAATCGCCCACACGCCTGCCAACAGTTCTTTCTCAATCACAGCATACCTGCGTTCTGTCTCATTAAGGGTGCGGGAAGCAAAGCACACGTTCAATTCATCCTTCCCACACCTCTGAGACAATGCCCCACCAATTCCAGACAAACTAACATCAACTGTGATTACACCCTCCTTGTTCATACAAAATGGTTTAAGTGTGGTAGCTTTAAGGATAGTAGTCTTGATAGACTCAAAAGCTTGTTGTTGCTCTACCTCCCATTCAAAAGTAGCTTTATTCCTCAGCAACTTCCTAAGATGCTCCATTTTAGATGCAAAATTGTTCAAAAACTTACTATAATATTCACATATGCCTGTGAATGATAGTAACTGTTCTTTGTTTGTGAAGAAAGGTGCATTGATGATGCCATCAACATTTGATTTCTTAGGCACCACACCATTACCAGATAAAGTATGGCCTAAATATTCCACAGAGGTTTTAAACATCTTGCACTTATTAGCCTTGGGGGTCAGACCACTCTTCCTCAACCTTTCACAAACTTCCATTAAATGCTTAAAATGCTCCTCTTCATTTCTTGAAAAAATTAGGATGTCATCTTGGAAGCACTTAACGAATTTGTCAGCATCTCTGAAAATGTTAAACATAACCCTTTGAAAGACTGATGCCGCAGACGCCAAACCAAACGGCATTCTAGTATATTGATACAGACACTGCGGTGTGATAAAGGCTTTAAGGGTCTTAGGGGCATATTATCAAGCCAGGCGATAAAATTATCGCCGCTTTAGCGGCAGGAAACTGCCGCTAAAACGGCGATAATGGGCTTGATAATATGCTCTATGGAATTCCAATTGAAGCCCATGTTAGACGTCCTTCACATCTAACATGGGCTTCAATTGGAATTCCATAGAGCATATTATCAAGCCCATTATCGCCGTTTTAGCGGCAGTTTTCTGCCTCTAAAGCGGCGATAATTTTATCGCCTGGCTTGATAATATGCCCCTTAGAATCTTCAGTAAGAGAAATTTGGTGGTACGCTGACCTGAGATCTGAAGTGGAAAACACTTTAGCACCCTCCATCATAAAGACAACTTCATTAATGTTGGGGAGGGGGTGACAGTCCACAACAATACAAGCATTCCGTGTCCTAAGATCAACACAGACTCTCAATTTTTTGTCAGGTTTTCTTACCAAAACAATGGGAGAAATCCATTCAGCTGAATCGATAGACTCAATGATGCCTTCAGACACCAAATCATCAAGCATATTTTTAAGCTCTTCTCTGACATTTATCGGCACACCCCTCAATTTTATTTTATAGGCATGACATCATTCTTGAGCTTGATTTTGTGTGAAAATCCTTTAGTTTACCTAAAACATCTGAAAACACACCCTTGAAACTTTCTTTTATCAAATTTTCTTTCTCATCAAGAGAAATGACAGCAATGTTGTCAATAGGAATATTTTCAGCTAACATTACCGGTTCTTTTGAACCGGGATTAAGGATAATTCCCAACTTCCATTGATCTCTCCATCCTAGAACATTTACACCTTTCACAGCAATGTACAATTTACCAAAAGTACTTCTAGTTTTTGAAACGTAGATTCACATCCAAATACCCAATCACATCTATTTTAGACCCATCATAACTCTCTGCAATGATATCAGATGGTAAAACTTTGGTGAAATCTAACACACTGCTTAGTTTGTCTACAAAATGCTCTTTTGAAATGATGGTCCATGGAGATCCCGAATCAACCATGAGGTCTAAAGACACACCAGCAATCTCAACCATGCACATAGGAGGCCTCTTAAAATGTCTGGAGTCAGGATCATTCATGCTGGAAATACTTTCAGAAAGAGTAACCACAAAGCCCTTTTTTTTTTCTGTGCATCCGCAAGACACATATTTGTGCACAGTGGGGCCAATTCACAGAACTAATCTGAGACCAAATCCTAAACTTACTACTTTTGGTATTCAAAGAAGGCATTTAGTAGTAGTGAAGTTAGGATTTTGTCTTAAGTTTGACTTAATTTTGACTTAAGACAGACTTAAGACAGACTTAAGACAGACTTAAGACAAACTTAAGATACACTTAGGACAGACTTAAGATAGACTTTAGACAGACTTAAGACAAACTTAAGACAAACTTAGGACAGACTTAAGACAGACTTAAGACAAAATCCTAACTTTACTACTACTCAATGCCTACTATGAATACCAAAAGCAGTAAGTTTAGGATTTTGTCTCAGATTACTTCTGTGAATCGGGCCCAGTGTCATTACTTTCAGAAATGCAGGATACTTTTCTATGTATGGGAGCACTATTTCTTCTTAAATCTCTACAAGTAGAGTCAAAGGTGCCGATCACGATCCTGTAAAAACCGGGTACGAACCGTCGGACGGAGCATATTCTCCGTCCGACGCGTACCCGGTCTTAAAAATATACAAACATGGAATTACGATTCGCACGGAAACACCATTTCCGTACGCATTGTACAAAACCCCGACCGACGAAAATAAACATACAAATGTGATCCGGGAAAGCGCCGACGTGACGTCGGGACGCACGCAGCCTGCCATTCACGAACCAGGAATCACGATTCGCACCAACGTCATCCCGTACGGTGAATATTTTTCGGCAGCCAAAAACTGCCGGGAAATCAAGACGACGCGAACAAGGAGTACCTGCACGCGACGGACAGACATGGACCCGAACCTACGTGTCATCCCTGCCCTCATAGCAGTCGACCTCCTCCACAGGTTACGACGCAGACGCCGCAGAAGGTCAGAACAACAAAGGGAGGGGGGAAAGGGGGGGCATAACCAGGGGCAGGCCACAAAACCCCCACCAAAGTCACACAGCACACATGCCCTGGACATACCTGACCCCCAGGCCCTGGTCACTACGAGGGGGTGGGGGCGTGTCCAGCAAAGCCAGCGTCCGCCACAACGGAAGTGCTTGACGACGCGAACCGGCAACACAACAATACACGTACGTCCCGTACCCACGCCTTAAGAGCGTGGGTACGAGTCGTACCACGCCCACACCTACGTCATCCCAACAATGGCGGGACGGCTGTACCCACGTGGCAAAGGCCTGGGTACGGCCTGCACAAGCATCACATAACGTGGGGACGCATATGTACGGACCGTACCCCCACCCCCGTATGCATGGAGCGTACCCCCAACCGCAACAGTGTAAGTACGACCCGTAACCTCACCCGCGTATGTATGGAGCGTACCCCCACCCCAACAGTGTAAGTACGACCCGTACCCTCACCCGGGGACGTATGGAGCGTACCCCCACCCCAACAGTGTATGTACGGACCGTACCCCCACCCCAACTGTGTATGTACGGCCCGTACCCACACCCGCGTATGTATGGAGCGTACCCCCACCCCAAATGTGTATGTACGACCCGTACCCTCACCCGTGGATGTATGGAGCATACCCCCACCCCAACAGTGTAAGTACGACCCGTACCCTCACCCACGTACGTATGGAGCGTACTCCCACCCCAACAGTGTAAGTACGACCTGTACCCTCACCCGCAGACGTATGGAGCGTACCCCCACCCCAACAGTGTAAGTACGACCCGTACCCTCACCCGCGTACGTATGGAGCGTACCCCCACCCCAACAGTGTAAGTACGACCCGTACTCTCACCCGCATATGTATGGAGCGTACCCCCACCCCAACAGTGTAAGTACGACCCGTACCCTCACCGGCGGACGTATGGAGCGTACCCCCACCCCAACAGTGTAAGTACGACCTGTACCCTCACCCGCGTACGTATGGAGCGTACCCCCACCCCAACAGTGTAAGTACGACCCGTACCCTCACCCGCGTACATATGGAGCGTACTCCCACCTCAACAGTGTATGTACGACCCGTACCCTCACCCGCGGACGTTACGGAGCGTACCCCCACCCCAACAGTGTAAGTACGACCCTTACCATCACCCACGTACGTATGGAGTGTACCCCCACCCCAACAGTGTAAGTACGACCCGTACCCTCACCTGCGTACGTATGGAGCGTACCCCCACCCCAACAGTGTATGTACGGACCCTACCCCCACCTCGTATGCATGGAGCGAACCCACACCCGTGTATGTTCTAAGCGTACATATCCTGAAATAGGAGGGGTGGGTGCAGAGTCCTCCCAGCAGTGCCCAGAGACAGGAGGGGTGTGTGCCTATCACTCCCAGCAGTGCCCAGAGACAGGAGGGGTGTGTGCCTATCACTCCCAGCAGTGCCCAGAGACAGGAGGGGTGGGTGCAGAGTCCTCCCAGCAGTGCCCAGACACAGGAGGGGTGTGTGCCTATCACTCCCAGCAGTGCCCAGAGACAGGAGGGGTGTGTGCAGAGTCCTCCCAGCAGTGCCCAGACACAGGAGGGGTGTGTGCCTATCACTCCCAGCAGTGCCCAGAGACAGGAGGGGTGTGTGCAGAGTCCTCCCAGCAGTGCCCAGACACAGGAGGGGTGGGTCCAGAGGCCCCCAGCAGTGCCCATGGAAAAAAAAGGGTGGAGTACCCACAGATCCAATTGCCACAATTGTCATTCAGGTGCACAAAGACCCTGCAGCACATGTAACACATGTGTGCGAGGCTGGGAGTACACACATGCATACAGCCTAAAAGGGAACATGTCCACATGAAGTCATGTCAACAGACTACATACACAAGAACAGTGATCACCAAGGATGCCACGAATGATGCAGGTGGAGACCTCGCTCTGCATGCATGGCCAAAGTTGCAGGGGTCCGTCACACACCCAGCTAATGTAGACACAGCTCAGCGCTAAATATTGGGAACACCCTGCAGGGAAGATGTCAGGGTACACAGAGGAAGGAACACACCTTGGGACAATTTCACCATGCAGTAACTGCTGACATGAACAGAGAAACCTAGCTAACACCTTGTGATGGCACACAGATACCAGGGTACCCCCTATGACCATCACACTACTACATTTCCCACACACCCAACACATGATCACCACCCAAAATCATGTAGCAGCCCCACCAACAGCAATACCACAAAAGCAGTAGTGTTCTAAGGAAAAAAAAAGGCTTTATTCAGCATTTCCAAATAAAGTGTGTGTGGATAAAGTTCAATATTTACAAAGCCCATAGGGCAGTCCATGAGTCACAGCTGGATGGGGGACACAGTGGGACGCGTGTCCCCTAGCTTGCCTGCACAGTCAGACTACTTCGTCTTCCACAGCGGGGAGGGCATCATGTGGGGGGGAAGGACCAGGCACCGCAGGGATATGAGGGTGAAGGATAGGCGTCGTGGGTGCAAGGTCCTCCAGAGACTCCCCTGCACCCGAAGGAACCGCAGGCCCCAAGGAGGGGGGGGGCGGAGGGATGGGTCGCAGCGCCACTGGGGGAGGGTGTGGACAGGGGGGGGGACTCAACCACCCTGACCGGGGACTCCCTTGACCGCTTGCGGGGTGGTGTCACAGTGGGGCTCAGGGACAGAGCGGCCATGAAGGAGTCCTTGCCAGATATGTGGCCAGGAGAGCTGAGGGGAGGGGATTTGGAGGGAGTGGATTTGGTGGAATGCGGACTCCCACTCTGGCTGCGTGACTTACGTTTGCCCCCCGACCCAGTGGGTGTGCCTACTTCACCCTGTGTGTGCGTGCCAGGAGGTGTGCATATGACCTTCCCTGCTGGTGTGGTGCCTGTGTCTGTTGTGGTGGGTGCATGCTGACGTCTGGGTGTACGTGGGACAGGCATGGGAGTGGGAAGTGTGTATGGGGCAGGGGTAGGGGGTGGGACGTAGCGCTGCAGGAGACCCACTGCTGCAGTCAGTGTCGAGTCTATGGACCTCAGCAAGTTGCGTTGGTCAGCCTGCGATGAAAAAATGCCCTCCAAGTATGCCTCCATGTTGTTCAGCACTTGGCTGTGGCCATGGAGGACATTAAGCATCGCAGCCTGACCAACCTGCAACTGCCGCTGGATGTCCACAGACTCAGCATTGGCAGCAGCAGTGGAGACAGGGGCAGGGGGTGCGGTGCCTGGCAGGAAGGAGACATGTGGTGACCGGGCACACTGGGAAGGGACACGAGCAAGTGGGAGACGGCTGATGGCAATGGAGGGGGCGGGGTGAGATGTTGTGCCGCTGTCAGCTGCTGGTGCAGCCTCCGCCCACTCGGAGAGATCATCCTCGGACCCGTCAGCTTCATATTCTGTCGTGCCAGTGGACAGGTCCTCGGCCTCACTCTCCTCCGCCTCAGTTCCACTCAATGTGCCAGCCACGATGTCAACGCTGGCACTGGTGCTTGGTCCCTCCGCTCCGTCTGTGCTCATGTCTCCCTCCGTGTCCCCCAACGATGCTGTGGGCAAGGTGAAGAGACAGCAATTAATCACACACCTGTATACATATGTCACATGAGTCCAATCTACATAGATTACAGTGCATAGCCTGAAAAGAAAGATCAGTAACATCTACAAAACAAGGTACAGATGTAGGGCATGCAACATACAGTTGGTTGACCCACCATGCCACTGAAAATCCATGGAGAGCATGACACAATAGCAAATGACATGAAATGGAGTTTGACATAGGAGCCAGGCCCTGGGGACAATCCAGCACTGCATCTGCACCACACAGCGTTGCCGAAAATAGGGATGAGCAGGGACCATATCCATGAACTTGAGGCACATGCTGCATAGGTAATACTGAAAACATGCCCACCATGACTGGCTCACTGCACCTTGAGTGTATGTCCAGACAAACATAACACACTGGCCAGACCTAGCAAGGAGAATTCTGGTTTTGACATGTAGGCTTGGCCCGCACCAACCACCCCCTACATGAGACAATTTGTTGAGACACAGGTGGCACTTACATCTCTTAGTCTGGGTGAAATACACAGGGGCTGCATAAATGCAAGATTGGACGCCAAATACCCAAGGTGCGCCTGTCCAAATAATCATGTACAAATGGCCATCATCAGATGATTGTAACAAGACACACAGGCACTGGCCACCGTGAGTATGAACAAGGAAAATCAGGTCAGGCTGTACAGTGGACACTTGTACTACATTTTACGTCAATATACATGGTGCCAGGGGACAATGGCACAGAGCACAACCTATGCTGTAGACACTGAGAGTGTCCACGTTTTGTGATGACACACATGACACCTATGAAAATATGCCCCAGGGGACAGTAGTGGCCACACAACTCCATAGTCCTGAAAGGGAATGACTGCAACACACGCCACCATCCCTGCACTATGCGTATCGCACACTCATGCACATCATGTCACAGGCCACAACATAGGACATGCTTGCTGTAAGGCATTACACTTCAGAGACATACTCCTATGTCTGGACTCAGCATCAGTGCCAATTGACATGGACCCCACAAGTACTGAACTGGACAGGGCACAGGCAAGGTCCCAAAACCTGTTAGACACCACCCCCACACATGATGCTACAGGCATAGTTCTCGTGGAGAAAGCGCCAGCCTACATTACCTTGTGAAGGAGTGACTACACACAGACCAGGGAACACATTGCAAGGAGGGGAAGGGAGGCAGGAGAGCACCGCTATACTGTGGGTAACAGGATCTGCACAGCACCTTTAAACCCTGGCAGTGTATCCATGCAACTGTGCACTTACAAATGCTGGTGACACACAACAAACACACATGTACCTACCCCCTTCCTGCTGCTGCTTCTCCTGTAAGCGCCTGTCCAAGTCTGGAAATACCACCGCCAGCACACGCTTGTGGATGTGGGTCAGACGGCGGCGCCCGCGGTTCTTATGGGTCTCAGGTGAGTCCTCCAGCAGGACCCGTGCGATCCTCCGCGTCCAGCACCGGATATCCTGCCAGCGTTTCCTCACCTGGGCCAGGCGCTGCTTGCGACCATCCGCACTCCTCACGGCACTGACGGCGGTCATCCATATCTGCTTCTTGGCAGAGGCGCCTACCTGTGAGGATGAACAAGTGACACTACATCAATACACCAGGCACATGTCACAGAGAGACACATTAGAACAAATTTGCTGTTTACAACAAGGCATAGTATGCATCCAACGCATTGCACCTTTGTCATAGGGACATGATCCTCTGGGGAAGGGCAAAAGCAGTACGTGCCATTGAAAGTACACAGGTGGAATGAGGGCAACGACACAATCAATGATCCAGGCTCACACTGTGCATCACAAGCTACACCAGGATAATGTGCAGCACCTCTAAGCAGTCACATGCCACAGGCCACTGACGCTACCGCAGCAGTGTACACAGACACACACAGGCACAGGGCATTCACCTGCCATTGCCAAATGCAGCGACAAACCTCACTCTGCACATGTGCCACTAGACGGGGGGGGGCTCACAGGTGTGGGGCTGGCCCTGCACATCAGACACACAGCACTGCTCCCTGCTCACATCACATGGGCAGGGTATATCCATCCCTCATGCAGCCTGGGTGCCACACTCCACATATGCACCCACCCACATGACAGGGGACTTACACACACACCGATGTCCAGGGTACAAACACATCATGTGGACACTCTCAGCACAGGTACACAGAACTAACACACATCTGTGGGTACAGTCACCTGTCACACTGGGCTGACCACATAATCACATGAGGACTGTAGAGGCCACATTCCCAGGACATGCACCATGCAGTGATTGTCACAGTAAACACAGTGCAAGTGAGGACGGAAGACATGCACCACAGCATGCACTGGCTGGGAGACATCAGGCATTCCCCCCCTGGGACCCCCCCTACAGTACATAGCATGTGTGCCACACCTGGACACAATGCCAGAAGTCACAGTCACAAACAAGGGACACAGTCTGTGTGGGAGGATCACATCCAGCAAAGCCAGGTTCTCCTCCAGGGTGAAAGGCTGTGACCTCTCCACAGACCTTGACATGGTTCCAGGGAATCAGTAGCAGCAGCTGGGTCGTCGAATCCAAAGATGTGCAGGCAAGTGCTCCCTCATGGGACCTGGCTGCCTTATATCTGCCTTGCTGGCCTGTTTCATGCACAGGAGTACAGAGTGATTGGTCACTCACATTTGCATCCTATGTTTCCTCCAATCCCTTCAAACCTAGCACAGTCAGTGGGTTCTCATTGTGTTTTTTTCTTGAGCATGATGTCAACTCCAGAACCACATTGCAACAAAGTAGATTCATTCAAACTGACTACTGCTGTGCACCTGCTTAAAAAAATTCAAACTTTAAACTTGGTCTCCATGGCAACCAGCATGCATGTAGGCCTTTCTACTTGTCCCTCATGTGTCCCCTATGTAATTTGGAGTTTCACACACAGGTACGGTGCGTACCGGGGCCCTAGGACACCACAAA
This sequence comes from Triturus cristatus, assembly GCF_964204655.1. Lineage (NCBI taxonomy): Eukaryota > Metazoa > Chordata > Amphibia > Caudata > Salamandridae > Triturus > Triturus cristatus. Next base: position 32,680,429 of record NC_140590.1, on the reverse strand, counting down.
TGCATAGCAACGGCCCGTACAGGCGTGTGTACGGTCCGTATCACTATGGGTGTGCTTGCGTATGCGTACCCATAGTGAAAGTGAGCGTACACACGCGTGTACGGTCCGTATCACTATGGGTACACATACGCGAGAACACCCATAGTGATAGTGAGCGTACAGGCGTGTGTACGGTCCGTACCACTATGAATACGCATACGTGAGAACACCCATAGTGAAAGTGAGCGTACGCACGCGTGTACGGTCCGTATCACTGTGGGTGTTCTCGCGTATGCGTACTCATAGTTGTACGGACTGTACACACGCCTGTACGCTCACTATCACTATGGGTGTTCTCGCGTATGCGTACTCATAGTGGTACGGACCGTACACACGCCTGTACGCTCACTATCACTATGGGTGTTCTCGCGTATGCGTACTCATAGTGGTACGGACCGTACACGCGTGCGTACGCTCACTTTCACTATGGGTACACATACGGCAGCACTCCCATAGTGATAGGGAACGTACACAGGCCCTCTGAGCGAAAGTACGGTGCCTTTCAATCAATCAATCAATCAATCAATGACACTTATGAAGCGCGCTACATACCCGTAGGGTCTCAAGGCGCTGGGGGGGGGGGGGTGCCGCTACTGCTCGAATAGCCAGGTCTTCAGCTTCTTCCTGAAGGAGAGGTGGTCTTGGGTCAGGCGCAGGTCGGTCGGGAGGGAGTTCCAGTTCTTGGCGGCCAGGTAGGAGAAGGACCTTCCTCCTGTAGTCGCTCTTCGGATGCGGGGGACGGCGGCGAGGGCGTGGTTGGCTGATCGGAGGTGGCGCGTGGGAGCGTAGAAGTTGACTCGGCTGTTGAGGTAGCTCGGGCCTTGGTCGTGTAGGGCTTTGTGTGCGTGGGTGAGGAGGCGGAAGGTGATTCTCTTGTTGACGGGGAGCCAGTGAAGGTCTCTCAGGTGTCCAGAGATGTGGCTGGATCGTGGGATGTCGAGGATGAGTCTGGCTGAGGCGTTCTGGATCCGCTGGAGTCTCTTCTGGAGCTTGGCGGTGGTACCGGCGTAGAGGGCGTTACCGTAGTCCAGTCGGCTGGTGACGAGGGCCTGGGTGACGGTCCTCCTGGTCTCGGTGGGGATCCACCAGAAGATCTTCCGAAGTATGCGTAGGATGTTGAAGCACGCCGAGGAGACGTTGTTGACCTGCCTGGTCATGGAGAGGGAGGAGTCCAGGATGAAGCCCAGGTTGCGTGCATGGTCTGTCGGTTTGGGTGCGGTGCCCAGGGCGGGAGGCCACCAGGAGTCGTCCCAGGCGGAGGGTGAAGAGCCCAGGATGAGAACCTCCGTCTTGTCCGAGTTCAGTTTCAGGCGGCTGGTCGTTATCCACTCGGCTACCTCTTTCATCCCTTCGTGCAGGTTGGCTCTGGCGGCGGCGGGGTCGTTGGTCAGGGAGAGGATCAGCTGGGTGTCGTCGGCGTAGGAGATTATGCTGAGGTTGTGTTTGCGTACGATGGCCGCGAGGGGGCTCATGTAGACGTTGAAGAGGGTGGGGCTCAGAGATGATCCTTGTGGGACGCCGCAGATGACTTCGGAGGCCTCTGACTTGTACGGTGGTAGGCGGACTCTCTGTGTTCTTCCGTCGAGGAAGGAGATGATCCATTCCAGCGCCTTGTCCTTGATTCCGATGTTGCTGAGGCGCCGTACTAGGGTGCGGTGGCAGACTGTGTCGAATGCCGCGGAGAGGTCTAGGAGGATGAGGGCCGCTGTTTCTCCATTGTCCATCAGGGCTCGGATGTCATCGGTGGCGGCGATGAGGGCGGTCTCGGTGCTGTGGTTGGCTCGGAAGCCGGACTGTGAGGGGTCGAGGGATCCGTTCGTCTCGAGGAAGGCGGCCATCTGCTTGTTGACTGTCTTCTCGATGACTTTGGCTGGAAACGGGAGAAGCGAGATGGGGCGGTAATTCTTGAGGTCGGTGGGGTCCGCTGTTGGTTTCTTGAGTAGAGCGCTGAGTTCGGCATGTTTCCAGCTCTCGGGGAAGATGGTGGTGTCGAAGGATGTGTTGATGATGTCTCGCAGGTGGGGTGCGATGACAGCGTCGGCCTTGTTGAAGACGTGGTGAGGGCAGGGGTCGGTCGGTGATCCGGAGTGGATGGAGTTCATCGTGCGGGTGGTGTCGTCAGTGCTGATCGGGGTCCAGGCGTGGAGGGTGGTGGTGGGTGGGGGTGGTTGGTCGGTCATGGTGTGCGTTGGTTGGTTGTTGAAGCTCCTGTGTATGTCCGTGATCTTGTTGTGGAAGTATGAAGCGAGGGAGTTGCAGAGGTCTTGCGATGGGGTGATGTAGTTGTTTCCTGCGCTGGGGTTGGAGAGCTCTTTCACGATGTTGAAGAGTTCCTTGCTGTTGTGTGCGTTGTTGTCCAACCGGTCCTTGAATGCTGTTTTCTTGGCGGCGCGGATCAGCTGGTGGTGTTTCCGGGTGGCAAGTTTGTAGGAGGTCCTGTTGTCCGGTGTCGGTTCCCTTTTCCAGACTTTCTCGAGGGCTCGGAGGTTCTTCTTGGAGCACTTGAGTTCGTCGGTGAACCATGGGGCCTTCTTGCTGCCGGGTCTGCTAGGCGGGGTCCTCAGCGGGGCGAGCTCGTCCGCGCAGTTGCTGATCCACTTCGTGAGGTTGTCGGCGGCCTGGCTGGGGTTCGCTGAGCTGGCAGGAGGGTGCTGGCTCAGGGAGGTGGCGAGCTGGTCTGCTGGGATCTTGTTCCAGCTTCTGTGGGCGGCTTGTTGCTGGTGTTGGTGGGTCGTCGTTCTCTTGAAGGTGAAGTGGACGCAGCTGTGGTCCATCCATTGAAGCTCTGTGGCGTGGCTGAAGAGGATGTCTGTGCTGGATGAGAAGACGGCGTCGAGTGTGTGTCCGGCGAGGTGGGTGGGGGTGGACACCAGTTGCTTGAGTCCCAGGTTGGCGAGGTTTTCGAGCAGGGTGCTGGTGTTGTGGTCGTTGTTGTTCTCCAGATGGTAGTTGAGGTCTCCCAGGAGGATGTAGTCAGCGGAGGGGAGGGCATGCGGGCTGACGAAGTCGGCGATGTCCTCGCTGAATTGCGTGCGTGGTCCAGGGGGTCGGTAGATCAGGGTGCCTCTGAGGGTGGTGTTCGGGTTGGTGTGGATCTGGAAGTGCAGGTGTTCGGCGCTGGTCAGGGTGTTGTCGGTGCTGGTCGTGATCCGGATGGTGTTTCTGTGGATGATGGCGATGCCTCCTCCCATCTGGTTGGCGTTTCGGTCCCTCCGGACGATCTTGTAGCCCTCTGGGATAGCGATGGCGATGTCGGGAGCTGAAGAGGCGTTCATCCAGGTCTCCGTGAGGAAGGCAACGTCCGGGGCTGTGGCGTCTAGGAGGTTCCAGAGTTCGATGGCGTGTCTGTGGACGGAGCGGGTGTTGAGCAGGATGCACTTGAGGTGGGTGCTGCTGGTGTTCGACTTGGCGGGTGCTGGTGTGCGGCTGGTCTGGGTGCAGGAGAACTTGCAGGCGTGGCAGCTGAAAGGTCCGTGGGTGCATCGTGGTGTGGCTTGGTGGCAATCTGGGAGTCGGCCGGTGTTGAGAGCGATGAGGGTGGCGGCGGGGTACGTCAGGCGGGTAGGTCGGGGTCCTCGTGGGCCAGGGGTCCTGGCGCTGGACGCGATCCGGTCGCGGACGGGCGCAGACGGGCTTACCTTTGGCGCACCTTCGGCGCTCAGTCGGCGCACCCGCTGCGCGTGGCCGCTGCGCGTTCTCACGGTCGCCATTTAAGGCGAAGTGCGCGGGTGGGCGGAGCAGCTGGGAGGCGGGAGCGGGGAGGGTTACAGAAGGCAAAACGGGGCGGAAAGCAGCACGGGGAAAAGAAATAATCACAGAACAGGCAAAAAAATACGATAAACAAGGGAAAAAAAAGAGAGTTAGACCAAGCAGGCACAGAGTCACGTCAAGGCAGGGGCACAACAACTGCAGCGGCGGCAGCCGGCGGACGAGGCAGCAGCGAGGCAGAGGGCAGGCAAGGGGCACACGCAGCAGCTGGTGGCCGTGCGGCGCGGGGGTGTCCCACAAGTGGGTCACACTCACCTGCGTCGCACGGTCGCCATTTAAGGCCAAGTGCGCGGGTGGGCGGAGCAGCTGGGAGGCGGGAGCGGGGAGGGTTACAGAAGGCAAAGGGGGCGGGGACAGGCGGCGGTGGCGGGAGCGGGGAGGGTTACAGAAGGCAAAACGGGGCGGAAGGCAAACACGGGGAAAAAGAAATAACCACAGAACAGGCAAAAATACGATAAACAAGGGAAAAAAAGAGAGTTAGACCATCACACATCACAGTGGTGATAGGCAGCACACAGGAAGGAATAGGGCTGACATACTTGTCCATGGATGGACATCAAGGCATTGTCTGGGCAGTACTACATGTGTGGGGCACAGGTGTGAAAGGCTGTGATGTGGCACATTACTCCTGAGTCGAGAAGGCACCAGATGTATGATGAGATGTGTACAGATGTTATGTGTGACGGTGCAATGTGTGCCAGGCATGCCCTTAACTCCTTTGACATGTGTGCATGTCGTACTGCACACTTGGGATGAGCGTCACTGGCATGGCACAGTCAACAACACACGCAAGTGTCCCCTGATGCCCGCTACAGGGGTTACCACACCACACATGTCACTACCCACAGTGCACGATGTGACTATGTCATGTATGTGTGGGGGGTTCCCATTAGCTTGATGTTGGAGCTCCCTCAAAAGCATCAGCTGTTGCAGCAACCAACATGTGTCTGTGTGTAGATGGACATGGCACACTGTTCCGCACACCAGGCCACATGTGGTATTGGCTGTGAGGTGCGTATGTATGCATGGGACACGGAGTAGCGTAACAAGGACATGTCTGCATCCTCTCTATGAATGTGTGGTGAGTCATTACATGTACACCTTCATGGCAAGGTGTGTGGGCTGTCCTAGTGTAATGTCATGTGACCTGTGGCTCTAGTGTTCCGCTACCATTCTCTGCAATCGACATCCTACTTCTGCTGATGTGTGGATGTATGTAACTCCTGTGTTGCGTCTGGCTGTTCACTTACACTGGGACACAGCTAATCCCATGCCATGGCATGTGGAGGTTCACAATCTCCGTGTGTAGCTGGGTCTTGGTAGGAGTGTCACCTGGCAGCCATACGTGTCCAGGGCATGTGGCACATACCTGACTCCGTATGTCGCATATGTGTATTGACAGATTAACATGTGCTCAGCACCAAAAAATTGTTGTTGTAGTGCACTCACTCTTCCTTGTCACTTCCAAATTACTGCAGAGTGCCGCCTCTTCCCCGACCAATTCCGGACTTGGCTGACATGCGGGAGAATGACTGTATCCGGTGCTACCGCTTCCCCCAACTGTTGATAGTGGAGTTGACGGCGAGGCTGGCACCACACCTGCAACCGCTGCACAGGTATCCTACGGCACTGACACCCAAGCTGAAGGTAATGGCAGCCCTACATTTTCTTGCCATGGGTACCTTTCAAAATTCCATAGCTCATGTTGGTGGCATGTCCCAGAGCATGTTCTGCCGTGTGCTGCATGATTTCTTAGAGGCCATGTTGCTTCACCTGGATGAGTTCATCCATTTCCCAACCCCTGAAATGTTGACTGGTGTCAAGCGTGGATTCTATGCCCTGGGAGGGATGCCCCATGTCATTGGGTCCATAGATGGGACACATGTGGCTTTGGTACCACCACAGGCACAGGAGGTAGCGTAAAGGAATAGCAAGCACTACCACTCCATCAATGCCCTTGTGGTGTGTCTGTCCAACATGGTGATTTCACATGTCTGTGCTCGTTTTCCAGGATCAGCACACGATGCGTACATCATGAGGCGTAGCAGGGTGCCTGAAATGATGACGCAGCTGCGCAACAAACGAGCATGTGTTGTTGGTGGGTACACTCTGTCTGTCCTGTATTTTGCGTAGACTTCCAGCACGACCGCTTCTCCTGTCCTACTTGTGTCCATGTGCTTTCCATGTAGGGGACGCTGGCTATCCCAACATGCCATGGCTGATCACATCCCTCCGCAACCCCATCACGCCGGCCCAGCTCCGCTACAACACCGCCCATGGCCGGACAAGGCGAGTGATAGAGAGGACATTTGGCCTCCTGAAGAGCCGATTCAGATGCCTCCACAAGACCGGCGACGCCCTCCCATATGCCCCGGCGAAGGTCTGCAAAATCTTCATGGTCTGCTGCATGCTGCACAACATGGCAGTTGAGAAAGCTGTGCCACTCATCCTGGATCAAGATGATCAGGACCATCCACCCGTGGAGGACCAAGGTCTTGGCAATGGGGCTAGTGATGTGGCGGATGTGGTTCCCCAAGAGGACATCCGGACTCGGCTCATACGCGACTTCTTTGCTTATTGGTGAGTACCAGTGTCTGTTTGTGCACGCATTGGTCCCCGTGTGGCATGTGTTGCGATGTGTGTGTCCATCTGCATGTATGGCACGTGAGTCAGAGGTGTGTGTGGATGTGTCACTGGAGTGATGGTGCCATTGATGAGTGTATTTCCCCAGTCATAATTGTGACCTAGCATGTTGTCATCCTTACATGTGTCGAGTACATGCACATGCAAGTGGCTGCGCTTTTTGTGGCTGACTTCTTGTGTGTCTCTCATCCCCAGGTACTTGCGCATGCCGTCTGCTGGTTGCATTGTTGTGGCACTGCTATTCCTCATGGACACGTCATCGTGTGCTGACTCAGCGTTACACGCACGGACACGTTTGGAAGTCTCCTTAGGGTAAGGGATGCATCAGGGGTGTATTGGGTGTGGCAGTTGTTTACGATGTATGCACACTGCCCCTGTCGATGTTTGGTTCCTCTGCAGACATATCGCATCACCATGGGACACATGACATGCAGCTGTGTACACCTGAATAGATGGTCAGACTTGTTGACAGTCATCAGTGATGGGATTGTGGAGTGTGATGATGGCATCAATGTGTGTTACACTGCCCTCGGACACATACGGTTTGCATTGGCTTGACATGGTGTGGGATTTCCACATCAGCAGATCAATGGTGTATGGCAGTCTCTCTGTGAGCAGCAGGGGGTGTTAAGCTGTTAGCCGACACTTGTGTGCCAGTTCCATGGCTATCACGCATTTGTGGTGCAGAAGGGGGGTTCCAGTGTTGGACCCACATGTTACTCCACATGATCCGTTCATGTGTACTCCAAGTGGCCTCTGCAATCTCGAATACATGACTAATAAAGGTGTCCCTATGCCTCCAAGGTGCCTCTTCTCAGTCAATGCTGGTGTGTTGCCACGGTGCATCCGGCATGTCTGGCATGGTTTTCCGTGATAGTGGCTATGTGTCTATGTGTCGAGTAGCAAGATGCAAGCTGTTTGTGTGGGATTAGACAGTGTATTGTGCATGATGTCCATGACTGTGTGGGTATTGTGACATGTGCCATCCCCATGCATCCAACGTTGGCCAGGCCACCATTCTCTGCATCCACCTGACTCAAGCTTGCAGGACATGGTTCTGCCACCTGTCCACACATACCTGGGTGCCCCACAGGACACTCCACATGATCCCTGACCTCTGCGCATGGCTGTCGCTGTACTCAAAATGTCTGTCGGCACGGTTGTGCGGCCACCCCCTCAGCTGGTTGGGCCCATCACGGGTGTGTATGGTGCTCCATGTCTGTCTTGCCTAATACAATGTGACCCATGTGTGTCCTGTGCCAGACTCAGGCCCCAGGGTGTGGATGGTTGAAGTCAAATGAGAACTCAGGCATGGTTAGACTTTACAAGACACATGTAAGGTAATAATGCAAAATGTAGGCATCTTCTCTTTATGGTGTAACTTTTTATTTTGGTTGGGGTACGGGGGGGGGTATGACATGAGGGGCTTTCCGGGTGTGTGGAATCCAAAGTTCACTAGGGGAGTTGGTGTCCTTGCCATTTGAAATCCTCAGAGTCCATGCCACAGTCTTTGTCAACATTGGTCAGACAGTGACCAGCAAGTCCATGTGGCAGAGAATGTCTTTTGCTGCTGTGCTGCTGTTGCTCCAGTGGGCCAGGTGCACGGCCAGGTGTCCTGGGAGATGGTGATGTTGCGCCGACGCTCACGGTCTTTTCCGTGGATGACCCGCCCTCCTGCGGGGACCCTCAGAAGCAGGCCGTGACGATGTTTGGGATGCTCCGTCAGATGTCTCCTCCTCCTCCTCCTGATCCCTCCCTGTGGGTGGTGATGTTCTACGCCTGATGGCACAGGGAGGGTTGCCCATGTTGTCGGCTATCCGACGGAGTGTACTGTGAATTCCCGTGAACACCGTCACAAGCTCAGCCTGTCTGTCCTCCATCCGCCGTTGGTGTTGCAGTAGACAGGCATGTTGCTCCGCATGTTGCTGGGCCTGCTGGGTCTTGATCTCCTCGAGGATGGACACAACCTGGGCCATGCCCGTGGTGTCCTGCCGGTATGTGTCGAGGATGTTTCGGACATGGGAATATACCGGTTCCCCAGCCAACAGGTCAGGCTCGCGCCTCCGCCGCCTCCACTCCCACCACCCCTGCCCACTTGCACCTGGCCTGCCCTTGTGGGCACATCGGGTCTCCGGGACCCCTGAGGGGTGGCATTGGCGTTGTCGCCTGCCTCCTCCTGGGTGCCCGGTACACCGTGTCCCTCCTGGCCAGCCTGGCTGCATTGTGGTGGTGGGGCAGGGATCCTGGGTGTCTCCTGGAATGTGGCAGGAGTGAGGGTGGTGGTTGGCACAGTTGTACCTGACGCAGGTGCTGCAGGTGGTTGGACACCAGAGGGGCCAGGTTGGTCGGGGTCGTCCACAGAGGGGTGAGAGTCGTCGGTGCCGGTGGGATCGGCATCCCGCAGAGCCGGGTCCTGTGAGTCTTCCCCCCCAGTGTTGGGGGGGTGATCCACGACGTTGACCTGTGTGTGAGAGAGACAATGTTAATTTTGTTCCATGCAACATCCATGTTTCATTGGTTTCTAAGTTGGCACATTTCCTCTGGGAATTTGGATATGTCCTGCATTCCACTCACAGTGCACTTGTGCATGGGTTTGTCCCTTGGCCACAGCTTTTGCGACTTTACCTATGTGTGGCACAGTCTTACTTGCTGCGTCAATTGTGACTGCAGTCAGCAGTGGAGTGGGCAGGTGTGGCGAGCCATGCATTGGCGCCTTCCGTGTTGCACTGTACGTGGGCACATGGAGTGGTTCCACACACTTAGATAATGCAGGTAGCTGTCGTTGTGCTCGTGCACAGGTTGTGACATGGCCCTGTGTTTTGCCATGGAGAAGAGGGGGTTTCTGGCACTGGCCACCCTTGTCTACATGCACGCAGTCCACCTGCTGATGAGCAGACATTCCCACACCCCACAAGGCTGATTTGCTCTCCCTGTGTGTCCCTTTCTCGCTCCCTCTCTGTCCCCCTCTCCCTCCCTCTGTGTGTCAGCCTCCTCCCTCTGTCCGTCTCCCTGTGTCTCCCTCCCTCTCTGTCCCCCTCTCCCTCCCTCTGTGTGTCACCCTCTGTCACCTCAGCGCAGCTTCCTGGGCACACACTGTTAGCAGATCTTTGAATGGCCCTTGGATTGTTGATGTGAGTTTGTTTCTGATCTCCAGGCACCCATTGGGTGTAGTGTCTGTGTCTGCACTGCTGCTGTGGTGGTGTGTGCTGCCAATCTTTCACAGTGTTGGCTGTTCATTAGCTGCTGTCATGTGCAAGAACGTGCCGTCACCCCCATGTGTTCATGCAAGGCGTCCGCCATTTGCTGGCAAGTCTTTCCTGTGTGGGGACACACTCTTTGTCTGGCTGTGACCTACGCCATATGGGCAGGGGGCATTGTTGTCTGCTTCTGTGTTGCACTATGTGATTTTTGGGGCCCACACTCCCGCCATCCGGCTTACCGTGTCTTGTGTTGGTGTTTTCTGTGGCCTGTGACTTGGCATTGTCCAGCTGGGTGCATGGGGCATGGTGGCGCCAGTGGCATGTGCGTGTTCATGGAGTGTGGTTGAGTCATGCGATGGCTTGGGGTGGTTGCGTGCCTGTTTGTGAGTTTGGTTGTGGATGACGTTCCCCCCATGTGAGGTGAGTTGTTTGTGTACTCACCCTGGTCTCGGAGTCCTTCTAATCCATCCACTGCCACCACCGGCAGTATGGCCATCACCCTCTCCTCCCAGGTATGGTATTCTACACGCTGCGGGGCGGCCCTCCTCCAGTGACGTTGGCCTGGTTGTGTTCGTTGGTCATTTTGGCTCGGACCCTCCTCCGCAGATCGTACCACCTGGCTTGACATTCATGCCTGGTCCTTCTGGTGTCCACAACAGCATTCACAGCATCGACGATCGTCTGCCACATGGCTGTTTTTTCGGAAATGCTGGTCTGTCTGACCAATGTTCCAAAGAGGTGTGGCTCGACTCTGAGGATTTCATCGACAAGGACCTCCAACTCTCGGCTAGTGAACTTTGGATTCTTGTTAGTGGGCATGGTGAGGGGTGTGGGTGTGGATGGTGGGAGGGGGTGTGTGTGGATGGTTGTGGGTGTGTGGGTGTGGTTGTGCAGGTGTGTGTGTGAATGTGATGAGTGTGAAGGTGTGTGTGTGAAGGTGTGCAAGTGTAAGGTGTAGTAAAGGTTCTAGTATGGTGCTGTAGGTTGTCTGTGGGGTCTGACAGCAGTGAGTCTGTTGCAAAGGCTCATGGTTTGTGTGTGTGGGCCCTTTTTATTGGTCCATTGGTGGGTGAGGCTGTGTTTGAAGTTTGGGTGGGTGTGTTATAAGGAGTGGTTGTATTTTGGGCCTCTGTTTGGGATTTTGGCAGTTGCAGGTCAGTTAATGTGTTGTTTTTGTGCTTGTTGGACATGTTTTGTGGCTTTGTGCCATTCGAATGGTGTATTCTTGTGTTGTTTTGCTTTGTCATGGTTGTGTACGTGCGTTTTTAGCGTGTGTATGGTGTGTACTTCGGGAATTTTGTTGTACAGTGCTGTCCATGTGTCTGGCTTGGTACGACTCGTACATGCGCAATGTTGTGAGAAGGTTCTGGTGTTGGGGCCTGGGTTGCGCTCCGTACTTAGAATGTTGGGGTGGGGGTACGCTCCATGCATACGCGGGTGGGGGTACGCGTCGTACATACACGGTTGGGGTGTGGGTACGGGTCGTACATACGCTGTTGGGGTGGGGGGTACGCTGCATATGTACGCGGGTGTGGGTAGGGTTCGTACTTACACTGTTGGGGTGGGGGTACGCTCCATACGTACGCGGGTGTGGGTAGGGTTCATACTTACACTGTTGGGGTGGGGGTACGCTCCATATGTACGCGGGTGAGGGTACGGGTCGTACATCCACGGTTGGGGTGGGGGTACGGTCCGTACATACACTGTTGGGGTGGGGGTACGCTCCATGCATACGCGGGTGAGGATACGGGTGGTACTTACACTGTTGGGGTGGGGGGTACGCTCCATACGTACGCGGGTGAGGGTACGGGTCGTACTTACACTGTTGGGGTGGGGGGTACGCTCCATACGTACGCGGGTGAGGGTACGGTCCGTACATACACGGTTGGGGTGGGGTACGCTCCATGCATATGTGGGTGAGGGTACGGGTCGTACATACACGGTTGGGGTGGGGGTACGCTCCATGCATACATGGGTGAGGGTACGGGTCCTACATACACGGTTAGGGTGGGGGTATGCTCCATACGTACGCGGGTGAGGGTACGGGTCGTACTTACACTGTTGGAGTGGGGGGTACGCTCCATACATACGTGGGTGAGGGTACGGTCCGTACATACACGGTTGGGGTGGGGGTACGCTCCATGCATACGTGGGTGAGGGTACGGGTCGTACATACACGGTTGGGGTGGGGGTACGCTCCATATGTACGCGGGTGAGGGTACGGGTCGTACATACACAGTTGGGGTGGGGGTACGGTCCGTACATACACTGTTGGGGTGGGGGTACGCTCCATATGTACGCGGGTGAGGGTACGGGTCGTACATACACGGTTGGGGTGGGGGTACGGTCCGTACATACACTGTTGGGGTGGGGGTACGCTCCATGCATACGCGGGTGAGGGTACAGGTCGTACTTACACTGTTGGGGTGGGGGGTACGTTCCATACGTACGCGGGTGAGGGTACGGGTCGTACATACACGGTTTGGGTGGGGGTACGGTCCATACATACACTGTTGGGGTGGGGGTACGCTCCATACGTACGCGGGTGAGGGTACGGGTCGTACTTACACTGTTGGGGTTGGGGGTACGCTCCATACGTACACGGGTGAGGGTACGGGTCGTACTTACACTGTTGGGGTGGGGGGTACGCTCCATACGTATGCGGGTGATGGTAGGGGTCGTACTTACACTGTTGGGGTTGGGGGTACGCTCCATACATACGCGGGTGAGGGTACGGGTCGTACACACACGGTTGGGGTGGGGGTACGGGCCGTACATACACTGTTGGGGTGGGGGTACGCTCCATACATACGCGGGTGAGGGTACGGGTCGTACATACACGGTTGGGGTGGGGGTACGCTCCATGCATACACGGGTGAGGGTACGGGTCGTACATACACGGTTGGGGTGGGGGTACGCTCCATACGTACGCGAGTGAGGGTATCGGTCGTACATACACGGTTGGGGTGGGGGTACGCTCCATGCATACGCGGGTGAGGGTACGGGTCGTACATACACGGTTGGGGTGGGGGTACGCTCCATACGTACGCGGGTGAGGGTACGGGTCGTACATACACGGTTGGGGTGGGGGCACGCTCCATACATTCACAGGTGGGGGTACGTCTCGTACATACACGGGTGTACATACACGGCTGGGGATTCGATTCGTATATAGGAGGGCTGGGGGGGTGTTGGGCGCGTATGCGGGCACATGTCTCCATGGTTGCTATGGGAGTTCGGTGCGGACGGTGTTTTTTCCATACGGTTGTAACATCGGACGCACGGGATGGATCGTGATTCCGCAGTCGGACTTCACTTTTCACATTTGTACGGGAAATCGTCCGGGGACGTTTCGGACACATTTTCCGACCCGAGGACGTGTGGGGAATAATTCCCAATGCGATTCGTATGGACTTTTTACCATGCGACTCGTGATTGGCAGTTTGTACGCCACTTGTACGATTCGTACGGTAAAAAGACCGGATACGAGTCGTACGGGGAATTGTTTTCCAGGATCGTAATCGGCACCCAAGTGTCCTATTCTGCCACACTTCCTACACTCTTTGTTAATGGCAGGACACCCTCCATAAGAGGCCATGTGCATCCTGCTGCCACACCTGTAACATGTACCTGTTCTGTCAAATTTTTTGAAACTACCATAGTTAGTGGAATGAGAGAAATTCAATCCTGAAGAAAGATGTTCATTCTGTTGTACTTCTGGACGTTTAACAGCACATATCTCTTTGTTTGATTACGTCTTATTGCTATTAGTGTTCTTCACAGTAAGCATCCATTTTTCAGATTGTTCTAAAGTCTTTGCAGTGGAAATAGCTTCCGATAACTTTGGATCTCCTATTTTCCATAAGCGTTCTTGAGTTTTCTTTTTTTACGTGCACAATTATTTGGTCTCTGATCATTTCGTCGCACATAACGCCAAAATTGCAGTGTAAGCTTAGAGATCTTACGGCAGTCAAAAATTCATCAAATGATTCACTTTCATTTTGTACCTTGGTATAGAATTTATATCTGTTTATAGCTATGTTGGTAACAAGTTTAAACCTTTGTTCCATTCTCTGTAAAGCCTCTTTATACACATTGGTACCTTCCCCTTCCCCTTCAGTAGGGGGAACTTGGGGTAACGCTCTGAACACAACCTGACCTTCAGACCCCTAGCAATGTAGGAATATACTTTTTTTTCTTTCTGCTCCCATACGCTTCCCATCAAAAGCCCTCATGTAGCTAAGAAATTCTTCCTTCCATCGTGTCCATGGAATTGGGGGATCACCTTTGATTTGAAGGAACTTATCAGGAGGATCAAATTGCATGGTTCTTGTTTGAAGAAGTAATGCACACAGAGTGACAACTTTGATATTAAAGTCACATGTGAAACTAAGAAATATTGGTGTTAAAGGGTGTATAGATTATGCAGTAAACTTAGTATTCTTGTAACACTGAGCTAATGGTCATGAAGAATAAAATCTCAATGAATAAAATTCCACACAAAACGGGTGCTAATTAGCAACAGCGTCAGGGATGGCTGTTATAGTTGTAGAAAGGATTGTCAATATAAGTAACAATGAAGCAGATAAATAAATGCTAGAGCTTCAAAGGACGGTCCGGCTTAAAAAAAATATATTGTCTCCGAAATCTTAAAATGCACACAATGTCACTTTTTGTATGCGTGATATATCCCACTTCTCATTGCTAATTTACAGTGTGCAAGCTGTTTTTGACGCGTGACAATTTACTTACTTGCAGCTTTTGTAGGAGAGCGGCATCGACTGCATAGTTTCCCCCAACTTTTTGCTGATGTTTTGACTGTTTTATGACTCTAGCCAGGCTGTGGCCCTGCTATCCAGGACGCCAGCCTGTCTGCTTCCTCTCTAAACCGATAAGAGTACCTTAGGTACAAACCAATTGTATACTGAGGGTACCCTGTCAGCCCCTTGTAGATGGTACCCTAGGTACCCAGGGCATGGGTCCCTCAGAAGCCTACCAGGGCTGCAGCACTTATTGTGCCACCCTGGGACAGCCAGACCAACTGACACCACCAGACCACTACTGTAGTCTGGGTAAGGTAGTGCTTGCACCCCTTACAGGGATACAGGTACCCTGTATCCCACCTATTACAACACATATATTCTCATAGGTCACCCCTAAAGCAGGCCTTGCTAATCCTACAAGGCAGGGTGCTGAGATGTGAGAGAGAACCCCTACCTGAGTAGGGTCCCTCTGCAACCTTCATTATAACTAATGCGAGGTTAGTGCAGCCATACCATATACTCTTAACGCCATTATAAGTAATCGCGATAGCGTGATAACTTGAGAGTGGCTGCACAGGACCATATCGTGTTTGGTAAGGGTGGGCGTAGTTCGCGAAGTAGCGCTTCGCGAAGCTACACAAAGTGAAGTTCGCACTACGCGAGCTACGCGTAGCACTTCGTGAACTGCGTAGTAACATGTTCGCACTGTGCAAGATGTTGTTTTCAATGATTGCACAGTGCGGACAAGCAACCGGCACTGTGCAATCATTGAAAATGGCATCTTGCACAGTGCGAGCTGTAGTTTCTGCTGCTCGAGTAGATTTTTACTCGAGCTGCAGCTTTCTCAACGCGAACTGGTAGTTTCTCATCGCGAGCGGTCGCGAGCATACGCGACCCCTCGCAATGAGAAACCTGACCTCCTCGCGTTGGGAATCTCGCCGGGAGGTTTATTTTCCATGCTCGCGATCGCGAACAAGGAAAAAGTCTCGCCAGGATGTCATTTTGCTTGCTCGCGGTCGCCAACTTGACGTTGAGGACCGCGAGCAAGCAAAAAATGACCGCAGCACTACGCAACACTACGCTACGCGTGTTCGCACTGTGCTACGTGCAGTTCGCGTAGTGCGAAGTAGCGCGAACTTCGCAAACTACGCGAGCGTAGCGTAGTGCTTCGCCCAGGCCTAGTGTTTGGTGTCAAACATGTAGGAATCATACCCCCATTTCAGCCATGGGCATGAGGGCACGATTCCCCCCTGCTAGAGGGGCGATATGGGAAAAGCGCGAGAATTTAGACACCAATTTAAAAGTGCACATGTCCTACAAAATGGATGCTACCCGCCACCCACATGACTCTGGCTGCCTGTTGCTGGGCAGAACTCCAGCCACGGCAGCTGGACAATAGGGATCTGGTTGCAGGGTGGTGCTCCCACCTCCTAAGACAGACTATGTGGATTGGAACTGGGTGGGTGCACCAAAGGATGCCTTTCAGAGTTGCACATAGGCTGCTACAGCACCTACATTCTGCATACACCGCCTGGAACCGGTTCAGGGGCATCCATCCCCTCGTCCAGGTGGGAAACACACAAAGGGGAGAGGGTGTAGCCACCCTTTCCCGCCTGAACTCTCATTGGTGGGCTCTGATTTAGCCACCCCCCTCTACCTTTGGATAAAGGTGGGTGCAGGGTCCCCAGAGCCTCAGAATAATCTTGGACTTCACAGACTTGACCTTCGACGAGCTGCTGCCCAGCTGACTGAAGAAATCTCCCTTGGGGTAAAGGAGTTACCCCCTGCTTGGCAGGCACCTGAAACACTGCAAGTGACCCAGTTGGAACTTCGCTGCTCCTACGGACTTCGACACCTCCTATCTACCTTGAGGTGGGTTTCCTAAGAGGCCAGTGAGTGTGCACAGCAAGGCTGAGCACCGTGGACCCAGTGGGTGCTGAGATCCCCAATACCCCAGGACACTGGCCACCTCTTGCACAGCACATGACCCCGACAAGTGGGGAAGTTGTGCTTTGGCCCATTATTGAGCCAACCTCTCAGCAACATCTTTGCCAAAGATCGATGCCCTAGCCTGCTCCGGCAACCCGTGGGCGCATCTTTACACACGCCAAATTGCTGCCTCCCGCGGTCCCTTGTCTCTCAACTGGTGGGCCCTAGCAGAGATCAATCTCTACTTTAAAGAGTTCCCCTGGTTGCTCCAGGCCTGCTATTCAGTCTCCTTGCTGGAGACCTCGCTCAGACCTCGTGGGTCTGCACCAGTAGCTGTTTTGGTTTCTTGTGTGGGTTGCAGTTGCCAAGGCTTAGTGGATCCAATCCGGACACTAACACCGCAGCGACCCTCATCCTACATGGGACAGTTGCCCTCCAGAAGCTGGCCTTCCTTGAAGCCTCCTGGAGCCCGTGGCTGCTGATCTAAGCTACTCACCTTCCACCTGGAAGCACCCAACACTGAAGGGCTCTTTCTCCTTAGCTCCCTGGTCACTGTGCCGTGACCCAGACTCTGTCCCCTCTGCTTTCAGGTTCTTCTCTTCAACATCTACATCTTCATTCTTCATGACATCATCGACGCTTTTGGCTAGCAGCAGTTCTTCACCTTTTTCCATTGAAAATCAGCCTGCGACCCGACATTGAAAACGACCTATGCACCCGGGTTCCCTGGGGCAGGTAACAGTGGTACCTCGGTACTCTCGTGGTTGTGGGCTCTTCAAAAGCTTAACTCTAAACTCTTGAACTTGAACTCCTGCTAGAAGTGTTTCTAATCTTGTAAAGTTTAACCGCAACATTCTCCATAGGGTTTAATGGAGATCCCGATAGCAACTTATACCACTGCACGCGTCTCACGTGGGCCCCCATCCTCACTAACTTGGGTGGTTTCTTAAGGGGCCAGCGACCCTCAATGCCCTAGACATTGTCTGTAGAATTGTCGTGGTTCTTATACCACTTTTTTAATATATGGTTTGGTCCCCCCCTGGGGCCCTATGATTCCAGTGCTATTTATTGTAACTATCAATGCTTGTTTGAATTGTAACTTTACCTCTAGCCTCATAAAGAGACTTGTGGGATTCTGTTTAGAATAAATACATATATTTTATATATATACCTGTGTGGACTACTCTTTCATTTGGTCATTCAAGAGGTTATCTATGGTAAAACAATACGCTTAACACTCCTTCAGTGGGATCAGAGAGCAGAGGAAAAGGTGTAGGGGAGAGCAAAGCTGGGTAGGGGTATAGGAGGAGCCTAGGCAGATTGGGTGGGGTCAGAGAGCAAAGTGATAGGTGTAGGGGAGGGACTAAGAAGGGGTCATATATGGAGGAGGATCCTGAGGCACTCGGCAGGGGAGAGAGGAGGGGTCAGAGCCATATGGGGCCAAAGGTGGGTGCTCATGAAGTGTTTACCTAGCCCTCAGATGGGATGATTACATTGACTCAGACTTATAAAAAACACTCCTTCAAGACTTAGCCTGAAGGCTGCTCTCCACAGCTACCACTAGGATAGCTTTCTTTAAAGATTGTCTTTTAACCTATCACCATAAGAGTCAAATTGGACTGGTGCAAGGTGTCCCCTATAACTAGAGGACAGCATATGCCAGGCCAACTTCTCACAGCTTTGAACTGTAGCCTTGAGTAAGTGGCTTGGTACGGAGCAGTTTCTCTGGTATACTGTTACCATGGAGATTAAGAATTCTGCAAATGGCCGCCACGCAACACGTTACGTCATCCTGCAGCGTGCATGACATGCCTCGCCTCTTCCTCACCGTAACTAAGCAACGCAGGGTGAGGATCTGGAATCCTGTGTCAGACTACACCAGCGTCACTTGTCTCGCTCCTCTGGAAGTTGGAGGTATTTGCTTTCGAAATATGCACACGCTGCTTGATTGAGTGTTCCTCGCTCTTCCTCCTAATAACACAAAGGTGCCGATCACGATCCTGTAAAAACCGGGTACGAACCGTTGGACGGAGCATATTCTCCGTCCGACGCGTACCCGGTGTCAAAACTTACAAACATGGAATTACGAATCGCACAGAAACTCCATTTCCGTACGATTCGTACAAAACCCCGACCGACGAAAATAAACATACAAATGCGATCCGGGAAAGCGCCGACGTGACGTCGGGACGCACGCAGCCTGCCATTCACGAACCAGGAATTACGATTCGCACCGACGTCATCCCGCACGGTGAATATTTTCCCGCTGCCAAAAACTGCCGGGAAATCAGGACGACGCGAACAAGGAGTACCTGCATGCGACGGACAGACATGGACCCGAACCTACGTGTCATCCCGGCCCTCATAGCAGTCGACCTCCTCTACAGGTTCGGACGCAGTCGCCGCAGAAGGTCAGAACAACAAAGGGAGGGAGGAAAGGGGGGGGGCAGGACCAGGGGCAGGCCACAAAACCCCCACCAAAGTCACACAGCACACATGCCCTGGACATACCTGACCCCCAGGCCCTGGTCACTACGAGGGGGTGGGGGTGTGTCCAGCAAAGCCAGCATCCGCCACAACGGAAGTGCTTGACGACGCGAACCGGCAACACACAATACAGGTACGTCCCGTACCCACGCCTTAAGAGCGTGGTTACGAGTCGTACCCCGCCCACACCTACGTCATCCCAACAATGGCGGGAAGGCTGTACCCACGTGGCAAAGGCCTGGGTACGGCCAGCACAAGCATCACATAGCGTGGGGACGGATATGTACGGACCGTACCCCCACCCCCCTATGCATGGAGCGTACCCCCACCCCAACAGTGTAAGTACGACCCATACCCTCACCCGTGGACGTATGGAGCGTACCCCCCATGCCAATAGTGTACGTACGGACCGTACCCCCACCCCGTATGCATGGAGCGTACACCCCACCCCAACAGTGTAAGTACGACCAGTACCCTCACCCGCAGACGCATGGAGCGTACCCCCCATGCCAATCGTGTACGTATGGACCGTACCCCCACCCCGTATGCATGGAGCGTACCCCCCACCCCAACAGTGTAAGTACGAACCATACCCCACCGCATACGTATGGAGCGTACCCCCCACCCCAACAGTGTAAGTACGACCCGTAACCCCACCCACGGACGTATGGAGCGTACCCCCCACCCCAACAGTGTAAGTACGACCCGTACCCTCACCCGCGGACGTATGGAGCGTATCCCCAATGCCAATAGTGTACGTACGGACCGTACCCCCACCCCGTATGCATGGAGCGTACCCCCCACCCCAACAGTGTAAATATGAACCGTACCCCACCCGCGTACGTATGGAGCGTACCCCCCACCCCAACAGTGTAAGTACGACCCGTACCCCACCCACATACGTATGGAGCGTACCCCCCACCCCAACAGTGTAAGTACGACCCGTAACCCCACCCACGGACATATGGAGCGTACCCCCCACACCAACAGTGTAAGTACGACCCGTACCCTCACCCACGGACGTATGGAGCGTACCCCCCACCCCAACAGTGTAAGTACGACCCGTACCCTCACCTTCGGACGTATGGAGCGTACCCCCCACCCCAATAGTGTAAGTACGACCCGTACCCTCACCCGCGGATGTATGGAGCGTACCCCCCATGCCAATAGTGTACGTACGGACCGTACCCCCACCCCGTGTGCATGGAGCGTACCCCCCACCCCAACAGTGTAAGTAGGAACCGTACCCCACCCGCGGACGTATGGAGCGTACCCCCCACCCCAACAGTGTAAGTACGACCCGTAACCCCACCCGCGGACGTATGGAGCGTACCCCCCACCCCAACAGTGTAAGTACGACCCGTACCCTCACCTTCGGACATATGGAGCGTACCCCCCACCCCAATAGTGTAAGTACGACCCGTACCCTCACCCGCGGATGTATGGAGCGTACCCCCCATGCCAATAGTGTACGTACGGACCGTACCCCCACCCCGTATGCATGGAGCGTACCCCCCACCCCAACAGTGTAAGTACGAACTGTACCCCACCCGCGTACGTATGGAGCGTACCCCCCACCCCAACAGTGTAAGTACGACCCGTAACCCCACCCGCGTATGCATGGAGCGTACCCCCACCCCAACCGTGTATGTACGACACGTACCCCCACGTCGTATGCATGGAGCGAACCCACACACGTGTATGTTCTAAGCGTACATATTGTTAAATAGGAGGGGTGTGTGCAGAGTCCTCCCAGCAGTGCCCAGAGACAGGAGGGGTGTGTGCAGAGTCCTCCCAGCAGTGCCCAGACACAGGAGGGGTGTGTGCAGAGTCCTCCCAGCAGTGCCCAGACACAGGAGGGGTGGGTGCAGAGTCCTCCCAGCAGTGCCCAGAGACAGGAGGGGTGTGTGCAGAGTCCTCCCAGCAGTGCCCAGAGACAGGAGGGGTGTGTGCCTATCACTCTCAGCAGTGCCCAGAGACAGGAGGGGTGTGTGCCTATCACTCCCAGCAGTGCCCAGAGACAGGAGGGGTGGGTGCAGAGTCCTCCCAGCAGTGCCCAGACACAGGAGGGGTGTGTGCAGAGTCCTCCCAGCAGTGCCCAGAGACATGAGGGGTGGGTGCAGAGTCCTCCCAGCAGTGCCCAGAGACAGGAGGGGTGTGTGCCTATCACTCCCAGCAGTGCCCAGAGACAGGAGGGGTGGGTGCAGAGTCCTCCCAGCAGTGCCCAGAGACAGGAGGGGTGTGTGCCTATCACTCCCAGCAGTGCCCAGAGACAGGAGGGGTGGGTGCAGAGTCCTCCCAGCAGTGCCCAGACACAGGAGGGGTGTGTGCAGAGTCCTCCCAGCAGTGCCCAGAGACAGGAGGGGTGGGTGCAGAGTCCTCCCAGCAGTGCCCAGAGACAGGGGGGGTGTGTGCCTATCACTCCCAGCAGTGCCCAGAGACAGGAGGGGTGGGTGCAGAGTCCTCCCAGCAGTGCCCAGACACAGGAGGGGTGTGTGCAGAGTCCTCCCAGCAGTGCCCAGAGACAGGAGGGGTGGGTGCAGAGTCCTCCCAGCAGTGCCCAGACACAGGAGGGGTGGGTGCCTAACACTCCCAGCAGTGCCCATGGAACGCAAAGGGAGGAGTAGCCACAGATACCATGCCCACAAATGTCAGTCAGGTGCACAAAGACCCTGCAGTACATGTACCACATGTGTGTGAGGCTGGGAGTATACGCATGCATAGCGCCGAAAAGAAAACATGTCCACATGAAGTCATGTCAATAGTCCACATACACAAGTACAATGACTACCAAGGATGCCACGAATGATGCAGGTGGAGACATCGCTCAGCATGCATGTGCAAAGTTGAAGGAGTCCGTCACACACCCAGCTAATGTACACACAGCTCAGCGCTAAATATTGGGAACACCCTGCAGGGAAGATGTCAGGGTACACAGAGGAAGGAATACACCTTGGGACAATTTCACCATGCGGGTAACTGCTTACATGAACAGAGAAACCTAGCTAACACAGTGTGATGGCACACAGATACCAGGGTCCCCCCTATGACCAGCACACTACTACATTTCCCACACACCCAGCACATGATTACCACCCAAAATCATGTAGCAGCCCCACCAACAGCAACATCAGAAAAGCAGTAGTGTTCAAAGGAAACAAAAATGGCTTTAATCAGCATGATCTTAAATAGTGTGTTCGTAGAAAGTTCAATATTTACAAAGCCCATAGGGCAGTCCATGAGTCACAGCTGGATGGGGGACACAGTGGGACGCGTGTCCCCTAGATTGCCTGCACAGTCAGACTCCTTAATCTTCCACAGCGGGGAGGGCATCATGTTGGGGGGAAGGACCAGGCACCGCAGGGACAGGAGGGCGAAGGGTAGGTGTCGTGGGTGCAGGGATGGAGAACTCCACCACAGGGGGTGGGGCAGGGCCAAAGGCGGAGGCCAGGATCTCGCTGCACACCTTAGCAAGGTCCTCCAGCATCTCCCCTGGCGCGTGCGTACGCTCACTATCACTATGAGTACGCATACGCGAGAACACCCATAGTGATAGTGAACGTATGCACGCGTGTACGCTCCGTACCACTATGGGTGTTCTTGCGTATGCGTACTCATGGTGGTACGGACCGTACACAAGCTTGTACGCTCACTATCACTATGGGTACGCATACGCGAGAACACCCATAGTGGTACGGACCGTACACGCGTGCGTACGTTCACTATCACTATGGGTGTTCTCGCGTATGCGTACTCATAGTGATAGTGGGCGTACGCACGCGTGTACGGTCCGTACCACCATGGGTGTGCTCGCGTATGCGTACCCATAGTGATAGTGAGCGTACAGGCGAGTACGGTCCGTACCACCATGAGTACGCATACGCGAGAACACCCATAGTGATAGTGAACGTACGCACGCGTGCACGGTCCGTACCACTATGGGTGTTCTTGCGTATGCGTACTCATGGTGGTACGGACGTACACACGCCTGTACACTCACCATCACTATGGGTACACATACGGCAGCACTCCCATAGTTATACGGGAATGTACACAGGCCCTCTTAGCGAAAGTACGGTGGTTTTCACACATCACAGTGGTGACAGGCAGCACACAGGAAGGAATAGGGCTGACATACTTGTCCATGGATGGACATCAAGGCATTGTCTGGGCAGTACTACATGTGTGGGGCACAGGTGTGAAAGGCTGTGATGTGGCACATTACTCCTGAGTTGAGAAGGCACCAGATGTATGATGAGATGTGTACACATGTAATGTGTGACGGTGCAATGTGTGCCAGGCATGCCCTTGACTCCTTTGACATGTGTGCATGTGTGCATGTCGTACTGCACACTTGGGATGAGCGTCACTGGCATGGCACGGACAACAACACACGGAAGTGTCCCCTGAGGCCCGGTACAGGGGTTACCACACCTGACATGTCACTACCCACGGTGCACGATGTGACTATGTCATGTATGTGTGGGGGATTCCCATTAGCTTGATGTTGGAGCTCCCTCAAAAGCTGCAGCTGTTGCAGCAACCAACATGTGTCTGTGTGTAGATTGACATGGCACACTGTTCCGCACACCATGCCACATGTGGTATCGGATGTGAGGTGCGTATGTATGCATGGGACACGGAGTAGCGTAACAAGGACATGTCTGCATCCTCTCTATGAATGTGTGGTGAGTCATCACATGTACACCTTCATGGCAAGGTGTGTGGGCTGTCCTAGTGTAATGTCATGTGACCTGTGGCTCTAGTGTTCCGCTACCAGTCTCTGCAATCGACATCCTACTTCTGCTGATGTGTGGATGTATGTCACTCCTGTTTTGCGTCTGGCTGTTCACTTACACTGGGACACAGCTAATCCCATGCCATGGCATGTGGAGGTACACAATCTCCGTGTGTAGCTGGGTCTTGGTGGGAGTGTCACCTGGCAGCCATACGTATCCAGGGCATGTGGCACATACCTGACTCCGTATGTGGCATATGTGTATTGACAGATTAACATGTGCTCAGTACAAATAAATTGTTTTTGTGGTGCACTCACTCTTCCTTGTCACTTCCAAATAACTGCAGGGCGCCGCCTCTTCACCGACCAATTCCGGACTTTGCTGCCATGCGGGAGAATGACTGTATCCGGTGCTACCGCTTTCCCCAACCGTTGATTCTGGAGTTGACGGCGAGACTGGCACCACACCTGCAACCGCTGCACAGGTATCCTACGGCACTGACACCCAAGCTGAAGGTAATGGCAGCCCTACATTTTCTTGCCACGGGTACCTTTCAAAATACCATAGCTCATGTTGGTGGCATGTCCCAGAGCATGTTCTGCCGTGTGCTGCATGATTTCTTAGAGGCCATGTTGATTCACCTGGATGACTTCATCCATTTCCCAACCCCTGAAATGTTGACTGGGGTCAAGCGTGGATTCTATGCCCTGGGAGGGATGCCCCATGTCATTGGGTCCATAGATGGGACACATGTGGCTTTGGTACCACCACAGGCACAGGAGGTAGCGTACAGGAATCGCAAGCACTACCACTCCATCAATGCCCTTGTGGTGTGTCTGTCCAACATGGTGATTTCACATGTCTGTGCTCGTTTTCCAGGATCAGCACACGATGCCTACATCATGAGGCGTAGCAGGGTGCCTGAAATGATGACGCAGCTGCGCAACGAACGAGCATGTGTTGTTGGTGGGTACAGTCTGTCTGTCCTGTATATTGCGTAGACTTCCAGCACGACCGCTTCTCCTGTCCTACTTATGTCCATGTGCTTTCCATGTAGGGGACGCTGGCTATCCCAACATGCCATGGCTGATCACACCTCTCCGCAACCCCATCACGCCGGCCCAGCTCCGCTACAACACCGCCCATGGCCGGACAAGGCGAGTGATAGAGAGGACGTTTGGCCTCCTAAAGAGCCGATTCCGATGCCTCCACAAGACCAGCGGCGCCCTCCCCGGCGAAGGTCTGCAAAATCTTCATGGTCTGCTGCATGCTGCACAACATGGCAGTTGAGAAAGCTGTGCCACTCATCCTGGATCAAGATGATCAGGACCATCCATCCGTGGAGGACGAAGGGCTTGGCAATGGGGCTAGTGATGTGGAGGATGTGGAGCCGCAAGAGGACATCCGGACTCGGCTCATATGCGACTTCTTTGCTTAGTGGTGAGTACCAGTGTCTGAGTGTGCACGCATTGGTCCCCGTGTGGCATGTGTTGCGATGTGTGTGTCCATCTGCATGTATGCCACGTGAGTCAGAGGTGTGTGTGGATGTGTCACTGGAGTGATGGTGCCAGTGATGAGTGTATTTCCCCAGTCATAATTGTGACCTAGCATGTTGTCATCCATACATGTGTTGAGTACATGCACATGCAAGTGGCTGTGCTTTTTGTGGCTGACTTCTTGTATGTCTCTCTTCCCCAGGTACTTGCGCATGCCGTCTGCTGCTTGCATTGTTGTGGCACTGCTATTCCTCATGGACATGTCATCGTGTGCTGACTCAGCGTTACACGCACGGACAATTTTGGAAGTCTCCTTAGGGTAAGGGATGCATCAGGGGTGTATTGGGTGTGGCAGTTGTTCACGATGTATGCACACTAACCCCTGTCGATGTTTGGTTCCTCTGCAGACATGTTGCATCACCATGGTACACATGACATGCAGATGGGTACACCTGAATAGATGGTCAGACTTGTTGACAGTCATCAGTGATGGGATTGTGGAATGTGATGAAGGCATCAATGTGTGTTACACTGCCCTCGGACACATACGGTTTGCATTGGCTTGACATGGTGTGGGACTTCCACATCAGCGGTTCAATGGTGTATGGCAGGCTCTCCGTGAGCAGCAGGGGGTGTTTAGCTGTTAGCCGACACTTGTGTGCCAGTTCCATGGATATCACGCATTTGTGGTGCAGAAGGGGGGTGCCAGTGTTGGACCCCCATGTTACTCCACATGACCTGTTCATGTGTACTCCGAGTTGCCTCTGCAATCCCGAATACATGACTAATAAAGGTGTCCCTATGCCTCCAAGGTGCCTCTTCTCAGTCAATGCTGGTGTGTTGCCATGGGGCATATGGCATGTCTGGCATGGTTTACCGTGATAGTGGCTATGTGTCTATGTGTAGAGTAGCAAGATGCAAGCTGTTTGTGTGGGATTAGACTGTGTATTGTGCATGATGTCCATGACTGTGTGGGTATTGTGACATGTGCCATCCCCATGCATCCAATGTTGGCCAGGCCACCATTCTCTGCATCCATCTGACTCAAGCTTGCAGGACATGGTTCTGCCACCTGTCCACACATACCTGGGTGCCCCCCAGGACACTCCACATGATCCCTGACCTCTGCGCATGGCTGTCGCTGTACTCAATATGTCTGTCGGCACGGTTGTGCGGCCACCCCCTCAGCTGGTTGGGCCCATCACGGGTGTGTATGGTGCTCCATGTCTGTCTTGCCTAATACACTGTGACCCGTGTGTCCTGTGCCAGACTCAGGCCCCAGGGTGTGGATTGTTGAAGTCAAATGAGAACTCAGGCATGTTTGGACTTTACAAGACACATGTAAGGTAATAATGCAACCAGCAGGCATCTTCTCTTCATGGTGTGACTTTTTATTTTCGTGGGGGGGGGGTTTGACATGAGGGGCTTTCCGGGTGTGTGGAATCCAAAGTTCACTAGGGGAGTTGGTGTCCTTGCCATTTGAAATCCTCAGAGTCCATGCCACAGTCTTTGTCAACATTGGTCAGACAGTGACCAGCAAGGCCATGTGGCAGAGAATGTCTTTTGATGCTGTGCTGCTGTTGCTCCAGTGGGCCAGGTGCCAGGCCAGGTGTCCTGGGAGATGGTGCTGTAGCGCCGACCCTCACGGTCTTTTACGTGGACGACCCGCCCTCCTGCGGGGACCCTCAGAAGCAGGCCGTGACGATGTTTGGGATGCTCCATCGGATGTTTCCTCCTCCTCCTCCTGATCCCTCCCTGTGGGTGGTGATTTTCTACGCCTGCTGGCACAGGGAGGGTTGCCCATGTTGTCGGCCATCCGACGGAGTGTACTGTGAATTCCCGTGAACACCGTCACGAGCTCAGCCTGTCTGTCCTCCATCCGCCGTTGGTGTTGCTGTAGACAGGCATGTTGCTCCGCATGTTGCTGGGCCTGCTGGGTCTTGATCTCCTCGAGGATGGACACAACCTGGGCCATGCCCGTGGTGTCCTGCCGGTATGTGTCTAGGATGTTTCGGACATGGGAATATACCAGTTCCCCAGCCAACTGGTCAGGCTGGCGCCTACGCCGTCCTCCACTCCCACCACCCCTGCCCACTTGCACCTGGCATGCCCTTGTGGGCACATCGGGTCTCCGGGACCCCTGAGGGGTGGCATTGGCATTGTCGCCTGCCTCCTCCTGGGTGCCCGGGACACCGTGTCCCTCCTGGCCAGCCTGGCTGCTTTGTGGTGGTGGGGCAGGGATCCTGGGTGTCTCATGGGATGTGGCAGGAGTGGGGGTGGTGGTTGGCCCCGTTGTACCTGACGCAGGTGCTGCAGGTCGTTGGACACCAGAGGGGCCAGGTTGGTCGGGGTTGGGTTCGTCCACAGAGTGGTGAGAGTCGTCGCTGCCGGTGGCTCCTTCATCCCACCGAGCCGGGTCCTGTGAGTCTTCCCCCCCAGTGTTGGGGGGTGATCCACGACGTTGACCTGTGTGTGAGAGAGACAATGTTAATTTTGTTCCATGCAACATCCATGTTTCATTCGTTTCAAAGTTGGAACGTTTCCTCTGGGAATTTTGTTATGTCTTGCAGTCCACTCACAGTGCACTTGTGCATGGGTATGTCCCTTGGGCACAGCTTTGGCGACTTTACCTATGAGTGGCACAGTCTTACTTGCTGCGTCAAGTGTGACTGCAGTCAGCAGTGGAGTGGGCAGGTGTGGCGAGCCGTGCATTGGCGCCTTCCGTGTAGCACTGTACGAGGGCACATGAAGTTGTTCCACACACTTATATGATGCAGGTAGCTGTCGTTGTGCTCGTGCACAGGTTGTGACATGGCCCTGTGTTTTGCCATGGAGGAGAGGGGGGGTGCTGGCACTGGCCACCCTTGTCTACATGCACGCAGTCCACCTGCTGACGAGCAGACATTCCCACACACCACAAGGCTGATTTGCTCTCCCTGTGTCTCCCTCCCTCTCTGTCCCCCTCTCCCTCCCTCTGTGTGTCAGCCTCCTCCCTCTGTCCGTCTCCCTGTGTCTCCCTCCCTCTCTGTCCCCCTCTCCCTCCCTCTGTGTGTCAGCCTCCTCCCTCTGTCCGTTTCCCTGTGTCTCCCTCCCTCTCTGTCCCCCTCTCCCTCCCTCTGTGTGTCAGCCTCCTCCCTCTGTCCGTGTCCCTGTGTCTCCCTCCCTCTCTGTCCCCCTCTCCCTCCCTCTGTGTGTCAGCCTCCTCCCTCTGTCCGTCTCCCTGTGTCTCCCTCCCTCTCTGTCCCCCTCTCCCTCCCTCTGTGTGTCACCCTCTGTCACCTCAGCCCAGCTTCCTGGGCACACACTGTTAGCAGATCTTTGAATGGCCCTTGGATTGTTGATGTGAGTTTGTTTCTGATCTCCAGGCACCCATTGGGTGTAGTGTCTGTGTCTGCACTGCTGCTGTGGTGGTGTGTGCTGCCACTCTTTCACAGTGTTGGCTGTTCATTAGCTGCTGTCATGTGCAAGAACGTGCCGTCACCCCCATGTGTTCATGCAAGGCGTCCGCCATTTGCTGTCAAGTCTTTCCTGTGTGGGGACACACTGTTTGTCTGGCTGTGACCTAGGCCATATGGGCAGGGGGCATTGTTGTCTGCTTCTGTGTTGCACTATGTGATTTTTGGGGCCCACACTCCCGCCATCCGGCTTACCGTGTCTTGTGTTGGTGTTTTCTGTGGCCTGTGACTTGACATTGTCCAGCTGGGTGCATGGGGCATGGTGGCGCCAGTGGCATGTGCGTGTTCATGGAGTGTGGTTGAGTCATGCGATAGCTTGGGGTGGTTGCGTGCCTGTTTGTGAGTTTGGTTGTGGATGACGTTCCCCCCATGTGAGGTGAGTTGTTTGTGTACTCACCCGGCTCTCGGAGTCCATCTACTCCGTCCACTGCCACCACCGGCAATATGGCCATCACCCTCTCCTCCCAGGGATGGTAGTGTACGGGTCTGCGGGCTGGCCCTCCTCCAGTGACGTTGGCCTGGTTGTGTTCATCGGTCATCTTGGCTCGGACCCTCCTCCGCAGATCGTACCACCTGGCTTGGCATTCCTGCTTGTTCCTTCTGGTGTCCGCAACAGCATTCACAGCATCGACGATGGTCTGCCACATGGCTGTTTTTGCTGAAGTGCTGGTCTGTCTGACCAATGTTCCAAAGAGGTGTGGCTCGACTCTGAGGATTTCATCGACAAGGACCTCCAACTCTCGGCTAGTGAACTTTGGATTCTTGTTAGTGGGCATGGTGAGGGGTGTGGGTGTGGATGGTGGGGGGGGTGTGTGGATGGTTGTGGGTGTGTGGGTGTGGTTGTGCAGGTGTGTGTGTCAATGTGATGAGGGGGTGTTTGTGAAGGTGTGTGTGTGAAGGTGTGCAAGTGTAAGGTGTGGTAAAGCTTCTAGTATGGTGCTGTAGGTTGTCTGTGGGGTCTGGCAGCAGTGAGTCTGTTGCAAAGGCTCATGGTTTGTGTGTGTGGGCCCTTTTTATTGATCCATTGGTGGGTGTGGCTGTGTTTGAACTTTGGGTGGGTGGGTTATAAGGAGTGGTTGTGTTTTGGGCCTCTGTTTGTTTTTGGCAGTTGCAGGTCAGTGAATGTGTTGTTTTAGTAGTGCCATTCGAATGGTGTATTCTTGTGTCGTTTTGGTTTGCCCTGGTTGTGTACATGCGTTTTTTGCATGTGTACGGTGTGTACATGGGCCATTTTGTTGTACAGTGCTGTCCTTGTGTGTGGCTTGGTACGACTCGTACATGCGGTGGTGATGTTGGGGCCTAGGGTGCGCTCCGTACTTAGAATGTTGGGGTGGGGGTACGCTCCATGCATACGCGGGTGGGGGTACGACTAACGTACACGGGTGTACATACACGGGGGGTACGACACGTACATGGGTGTACATACAGGGGGGTACGACACGAACGTACACGGGGGTACGACACGTACACGGGTGTACATGCACGGGGGTACGACACGTACACGGCTGTACATACCCGGGGGTACGACACGAACGTACACGGGTGTAAATACGGTGGGGGTACGACACGAACGTACACGGGGGGGTACGACACGTACACGGGTGTACATACACGGGTGGGGGTGTACATACACGGGGGAGTACGACTCAAACGTACGGGGGCTGGGGGGAGTGTTGGGCGCGTATGCGGGCACATGTCTCCATGGTTGCTATGGCAGTTCGGTGCGGACGGTGTTTTTTCCATACGGTTGTAACATCGGACGCACGGGATGGATCGTGATTCCGCGGTCGGACTTCACTTTTCACATTTGTACTGTGATTCGTCCGAGGACGTTTCAGACACATTTTCCGACACGAGGACGTGTGGGGAATAATTCCCAATGCGATTCGTATGGTCTTTTTCCCATGCGAATCGTAATTGGCAGTTTGTACGGCACTTGTACGATTCGTACGGTAAAAAGACCGGATAGGAGTCGTACGGGGAAAATTTTTAGCGGATCGTAATCGGCACCAAAGTTGTTGAAAATCGCCAAAAAAGTGTTGAAGGGGTCCTCAGGAAGCGGATTTTCGGTGGGTACTAACTTTTTGAAATGAGCATATAAATATCCAAGGTTGATGTTGTACTGGGGTCCAGAAAGGCTCTTCAATGGGTTCAGGAACACTCCACTCCTGTGCTGCCACAAAGTTGTTGGTAGGGGTGTTCCTCTATTCAGCTCGCCACCATTGTTGAAAGTATAGTCAGTCCAGAGGATTTAAGAGGGTTTATTTTGGTAAAGGCAGTACAGCAACGAAATACAGCTGGTCAGCAACAGGAATAGTTCAACTGACCTGAGTGCTTAGCAGCAACAACAAGGTTCTATATAGAACTAGAATGTACATCAAATGATGCAGTAACATTGATGAGGGAGGGGAAACAAGGAACAAAATAAGCACATGAAAATGCAAATGCAACACATTTAAAAAATAATTTTTACAGTTTGAGGGTACTACCCACCTGGTGGCTATCAGTGGTAGGTTGCTCAGCTGGTAATAGGGAGCCTCCCACAGAGTTTTTAGAGTTAGGCATAGGGGGTTATGATCCCTCTCTATGGTGGTACCAACACAATCATGTCTACCAGGTCCCCCCACAATTTCAAGTCAAGGAGATAATCAATCCGAGACGGACAAGTGACTCTATTATAGGTTTTGGCACCCTGTTTGTCTATGGTGACCTGCCATTGACTACCCTCAAACCATACTCCATGGTGATAGCGTTGAGTTGTAGCGCCCTTTGTGTCCACCTCTATACTGGTGGAAGGTCTAGTTGAGGCACTGCCCATCTATTATCATGTTCTTCTATTCCCATTAGGTGTTCTTTAGACAGGGGCTCAAAAGTGCAGTTATCATCTCTTGCGACTACCACTCTGGCATGGGGCGGGCAATTGACTAGGCAATCTTCCAGTGCTGAGATGGTGGGTGAAGGCCTACCTCCTTGTGTCCCTTGCACATAGACATTAAAGAGTTCAATTGTGGATCCCACCCTTGGTGCCCGAATGCTTAGCCCCAAGATATCTGGGCTCGAACTTGATCGAAAGATGATTTGGCAACGGAGAGCAATGCTCACCCAAATAATCAAACACCCAAACAGGCAACCCCTCCCATTGGAGATTGCAGTGGAACCAGACTACACGTCTCTTGAAAAATAGAGACGTCGAATCCTTCCACTTGTTGATTCCAGTGGGAAAGTGAGATCTTAATATTGAGTTCTGCCACGTTCCATGATAAAATCTTCAGTTGTTGGTAGGGTGTGGGGCCAAGAGCGGATCACTGACTAAATATCGAAGGTCAAAATATCGACCTACAAAAATATCGGAACAAAAATATCGATGTCAAGAATATCGACATCCTATCTACAACATGGTAAGTACAAAAATATCGATAATTAAATATCGATGTCAAAAATATCGTTAGTAAAAAATATCGTTTTTTTTTTATAGTTTAAAAATATATGTAAAATAAACCAAATAATACTTATAAATAAAATAAACATAATTAAATATATTTTATAATATTTAAAATTAATAATTAATATATATAATTTAATAAAACATTAATTAAACATATACATATAATATATAATATATATACTTACTTAATAATTAGTTTTAATAATTATTTCAGTAACGTATAAATTATTAAATGTTTTTAAAAATGACCAATACATCTATACACATAAAACAATAACATTAAAAAATATTAAATAATTACATATAGCAAATAAAAATAAATAAAATTAATTTGAATATTTTTTATTATTAATGATTTATTAAATTAGCTAAAATAATACAAAACATATTAAATATCAGAGAGAATAAAACTACTAGTCCAACTCCAACAAAAAGAACAGTAAGGAAAATGTTGGATAGCGTAGGGCTAAAAATTACTATTTCCACTACAGGGAGTGTAACAGTAGGGAAAGCGTTGGATAGCGTAGGGGTAAAAATTACTATTCCAACTCCAAAGAGTGCAACAGTAGGGAAAGCGTTGGATAGCGTAGGGGTAAAAATTACTATTCCCACTCCAGAGAGTGCAACAGTAGGGAAAGTGTTGGATAGCGTAGGGGAAAAAATTACTATTCCAACTCCAGAGAATGCAACAGTAGGGAAACCACTGGATAGCATAGGGGTCAAAATTACTATTCCCACTCCAGTGAGTCCAACAGTAGGGAAAGCGTTGGATAGCGTAGGGGTAAAAATTACTATTCCCACTCCAGTGAGTGCAACAGTAGGGAAAACGCTGGATAGCTTAGGAGTAAAAATTACTATTCCCACTCCAGTGAGTGCAACAGTAGGGAAAGCATTGCATAGCGTAGGGGTAAAAATTACTATTCCCACTCCAGAGAGTGCAACAATAGGGAAAACGCTGGATAGCGTAGGGGTACAAATTACTATTCCCACTCCAGTAAGTGAAACAGTAGGGAAAGCGCTGGATAGCGTAGGGGCAAAAATTACTATTCCAACTCCAGAGAGTGCAACAGTAGCGAAAGCGCTGGATAGCGTAGGCAGCCGCGGCCCGTGGAGGGAGTTCCGTGGGGCGGTAAGGCGGGGCGGGGGAGGGGCAGGGACGGGCCGCGGCTGAGCGTAGGGGTAAAAATTACTATTCCCACTCCAGATAGTAAAACAGTTGGGAAAGCACTGGATAGCATAGGGGTTCTATGAACATAATAACCAATTAAATAATTTGTTATTAAAAATTAGAATTTTAATCTTTAATTTACAAAATAATTATTATTAAATACCAATAATTTAAACTAAATATTTAAATAAATAACATTAAATTACATCCCACACTATTCCCCCTTAAACACACAACACAATACACATACAAAAACACAATAAATTTAACTATCAATTTATCTATTATTTACAATTAATAATATATTCTTTATAATTAATATAGTTATTAATTTACTAGTTAATACATAACTACCAAATTACAATTAATCACCAATTAATTATTAATTAACAATACATTAATTAGCAATAACAACAAATAAAATGAAAAAATAAATTATTTATATTTACTATATTAACTAACTAATAACAATGAATTACCAATTAATAATTAATTAACAATTAATTAATAATAAATACAAATAAAAAAACAATATCATTAATTATTTTAATTTAATTACATCCCACCCTATTCCCCTATAAACCCACAACCCACTACACATAAAAATTCACATAATTAATTTAATTATCAATTAATCACTTAATAAAATTAAATCACCAATTAATTATTAATTAACAATTAATTAATTAACAATGACAATAAATAAATATTAATAATACACTAATTATAACTAATATAATTAACCAATTAATAAAATTAATTTACAATTAATAAATAATTAGCAATTAATTAATCATAAATACCAATTAAACAATACATATTAATTCATTAATTATAATTAAATTACTTCCCACCCTATTCCCCTATAAACCCACAACCTGCTCTGATACTAAAACGCTAAATTTACTTTAAAATAATTATTATTCTCTAAACATTTATTTTAAAATGTATTAAAATACATTACAATAACCTTTAACATACAAATAAAATACATATTAAAATACATAACACTAAAAAAATATCGATATTATTGACATCGATATTTTTGCTTACGATATTACTTACATCAATATTAATTACTTCGATATTATTTACTTCGATATTACTTACCTTGGGGTCGATATTCTGTCCATCGATATTCTTGACTTCGATATTCTGTCCCTACGATATTAAAAACTCGATATTATTGTAGGTCGATATTAAAAACTCGATATTTTGACTGACCACCGCCAAGAGCGGCACTTTCAGCAGGAATAAAGTTATGGGGCCCGATTCACAGAACTAACTTAAGACAAAATCCTAAACTTACTACCATTTTGGTATTCACAGAAGGCACTTACTCATTTCGGTATTCACAGAAGTTAGGAGTCCTAACTTTAGGACTCCTAAATGCCTTCTGTGAATACCGTACGTCTTAAAATTAGGATTTTTCTTAGTTTACTAGTAGTAAAGTTAGGACTCCTAACTTTAGGACTCCTAAATGCCTTCTGTGAATACCGAAAGCCTTAAAATTAGGATTTTTCTCAGTTTAGCAGTAGTAAAGTTAGGAGTCCTAACTTTAGGACTCTTAAACTGAGAAAAATCCTAATTTTAAGACTTTCGGTATTCACAGAAGGCATTTTGGAGTCCTAAAGTTAGGACTCCTAACTTCTGTGAATACCGAAGTGAGTGTCTTTTGTGAATACCAAAATGAGTAAGTGCCTACTGTGAATACGAAAATGGTAGTAAGTTTAGTATTTTGTCTTAAGTTAGTTCTGTGAATCGGGCCCATTGTTTGGTGAGTTGGTTGATGTTTGCAAAATTGGGTGCTTGGAAGTACCGCTGCTCATCTAATCTTGAACTAACATAGAGAATCTACTTGCACTTGCCCAACATTCTAAGCTATTCTCTTTATGATATGAAGCTTTGCGAGGGAGCAAGATGCCAGAGGGGCTGTCTATGTTTTTGGGACTAGGGGTAGTAGTAAATGGGTCAGGGCATTGTGGAGCTGGATTCTGCAGTCAGTCATCGTCCTCAAGCGTGGAGGCACCTACTGAGCGAGCTAAATATTGCAAGGTTGGTGTATTGTAGTGTGCCTAAATTGTATTTAGGACCCATCAGGGGGTAGGTGAGAAATTCCAGGGCGAGAAGGTTTTCCGCCAGCTCGGTTCTCTTGAGGGTGAGCTCAATACAATCTCATAGGCTTGATGGCGAGGTATGCCTCCATGCCCTGGAAATGTCATCTCTGATTACAGATCGACAGCCCGTGACGTGGCGGATCCAGTGGATCACTTTATTGATCAGAGAGTCTTCACTTTCATGAGCATTTTTTATGTTGATTTTTGGAACATTAGCCATGTATATTTTCTTGGCTTGCGATGATACTTGAAGTGACTGAAGGGGGCAACTCCGTGAGAAGGAGGCTGGGCACAATGTAGGGGTGTAGCCCTATGATCACTTGGGGGATCTTGTATGGCAGCTAAGTTCCTCTGCCTATATTGTGAGATGTTAATGGAATTGCTTGTTCTCCTTTCTATTGGGTCAGATGAAAATTGACTTCAAACGGGGGTAGCAGAAATAGCAAAGTGGTGTATGATACGTCCGTGAGGAGTATTGCTGTTTCTAAAAGAAGCTAGCTCTTGTGTCATGTGGGCATTTTGGGGAAGATGCGGCAGGGGACTTTGTGCAGAGACGACGTGCTGCTTGCAATGTGGGTTGGTCTGCAATAATGTTTTGACTAAGATGGCGAGATCTACTAACTTGGATCTCATAATGCCTACATCTGCTCTAAGTGCGTTTATGAGGGAGTGAGTGGCCTGAGACTCTGGTTCTTGTCCTAAACTGGTCATAACTACAGGTAGAGATCACAATGAGGACACATCTCCATGGTGATCATCAGTTAAATCCTGAAGAGGTAGAAACCTATTTGCACAATGGACTGCCGGTTCAGGCTGCTGAGTACTGGTGTCAGGGCCAATGTGGGAAGTAATGGGGGATTGAGATGGGGGGCGTGGCTTGGCTGGGTAAGATGGCTGACGCGTGTTTGAAGAGCTCCGCATCAGCCCTTTATTTCTCCTATAAAATCACGCAGCCGGTGCAACATTGAATGTCTCCGCACCCAGCTGGGTGATTGGATTGGTGTGGAGAGCGCTCGAACCGACTGTGGTGGTGTTCGGAGCCAGTAATCATGAACCGTGGCCTCCAGTGAGGCTTGGATGCTGGAGCTGCGCAAGCTGACGACTGAGGCGGATACAGGGTGTTATGTTATAATTTGTACATTCTTGTCATGCTTCCTCGTGCAGGTTCCACGTTCCATAGAATATGGAACGTGGAGCAGGCAAGTGGAAGTTCACAGTTGTTCCTGGACGTGAGGCTGACCGGTTCTACTACAAACTGCTTCTTTCCTCAATAAAGACTACTTTACACAACAAATCCTCTTTGTCATCACAACAAAATTGGCGACGATCGGGATATTTAACCCCTTCGGTGGCACACCCTTTCTCCCTCCTGTGCCGGGCGTTTCCTTAGTGGGCGGGTTTCATGACGAGATAGTCTCGTCATGGGCACAGCGCGACCGTGCTCCATGACAAGACTATCTCATCATGGGCACAGAAGAGGTTAAAGAACGGAAACCACCAAGGATTTATTTATTTCGTCATTATTTAGCGGAAATTTTTTTTTAAACCGAAGATGCAGAAAAGTACTTCTATCAAAGACATTTGAGTGTAATACGTACAAATACTGCCAACACGAGCATCGGACAATTGAAACGGTGAGCAAAATTTATTTGAATATCAAAATACTGATCTACCGTAATCTGGGCATCTGTTGCGAGTTTGAACTGTGCCATCGCCTAGCAACGTGGTGTCCTTGCTCGCGGCGATTGTATTATGCTCCTGCTTCATCGCGCAAAACGTTCTTCTATGTTTAGGGAACGTAGCACGTCATTAACTTCTTGCACGAACAGGAAATAGCACGCCATCACGTCATCGCGCAGCGGCCATTTTGGATTGGGAGGTCGCGTTTAAAAAAAAAAAGAGGATTTCATTCGCCTGTGCTTTCAATGCGATTTATTCTACTTTGAAGAAACGTTTATTGAAAAAAACGCTTATGAACCGGTCAGTCAGCGCTAATAATCACTATAGCACTATTTTGAGTTCTTGATTTACGTACAGCAAAGAACTTTTAAAGTGGGTTGTATTTGATATACAAGTGAAGTTTAATTCTAGTAATTCTACCATCACTTGCTTGTTCTGACAGTACATGAAACTTGGTCTGGATTTATGTGGTGAAGTATGGACAGTGCATGATTTTTTTTCACAGAACAATTCCACTTTTTTTCCTTATATGAACTAAAGACAGTGCATAATATCTTTTTACTGAACTACTCCTCATCAAGTTTTTTTTTTTCTCTAGTTATTTTGTGTTTCAGCCTGCTTATTGTCAACGCAACCCACATTCACATTAACTGAACATTTTTATTTTTACCATGAGTCAACAAACCTTTTCACTAAGTCATCCTCAAGCTTTCTGGTCTTCAGGTTCTGAACCTTCTCTCAAGTGGATAGAATGGAATGAATATTTCTTAAATTACATCGAAACTGTAGACTCCGATGGGAAAATGGCTGCTCAACACAAAAAGCGGATCCTTTTACATTCGTTAGGTCCCCATGGTTTAAAAACATATAATCAAATGAACAAACCTGTTGGCGATGGTGACAGTAATGTTTTCACAGTAGCACTTGCCAATTTAGATAAGTATTTTGCACCAAAAGTCTGTATTGGTATTACTCGTTATAAATTTTTCCAGAGAAAACAGCTTAAAAATGAATCAGTGGATGATTATGTCGGAGAGTTAAAAAAAAACTAGCAGTTGATTGTGCTTTTGGAGCATTGTTGGAAGATTTTGTGCGTGACCAAGTTGTTATGCACGCTTCCAACCCTGCTATTCAAGAGCGCTTGTGGATAAATGGCGACTCATGTCTTAATGACATTCTGGCTATCGTCCGCAAAGCTGAGACTTCCAGCAGATGTGCAAATGCTTTGGAAACAGATGAGGCAGTAAAAGAAACTGTAGCTAAAATCAAATCCAGTTCTAAAAAAATGTTTTTGTCAAAACTAAAATAGATGGAGGAAACAAGTATAAGTTTCATACTGAACCTCCCAAATGTTACAGGTGTGGTGGTTTAGAACATTTAGCATTTGCGAAATCCTGTCCTGCTAGGAAAGCTAGATGTAGCGCATGTGGAATTTATGGTCACTACACAAAATCCTGCAGGAGGAAAACGAATGCTGTTAAATGTATTCAGGAGGAACATGAGTCAGATAGTGATCTAAGCAGCAATGATGATCCTGTTTCTGAATGTTCAGGTGTTGTTAAAAAGAAATTAATGTTAAACATTAGAGATGGATGCCTTATAATTGAAAACAAACCTGAGTGTTGGATTCACATAGGTCGTGTGTGTGTTAAAGTGTATGCTGATTCTGGCTCACCTTATTCAATAGTGAACGAGGAGGTGTGGCAGAAACAGTTTACCAGCAAGGTGGGTTTAAAATTATTTGCTTCTGACACAGATCCTGAAGGATATGGGGGAGAAAAGATTGACATACTTGGTTATCGTTGGTTTAAATTTGAATTCAAAAATCACCACGCTTATGGAAAATTGTACATTTCAAAAAAGGGTCCATCTGTTCTCGGATGGAAGGATCAAAAGAATTTACACATAGTTTTAGATCCAAACTCTGACGAGCAAGTTCTAGTAATGGATGATGGCACCAAAATGGGTGAAAAACTGTTAAAAAAAATTCCTACGGTTTTCAAAAAAAATAAAGGCAAACTTAAGGGGTTTCAACATAAAATCATCTTAAAAGAAAACGCAATTCCTAAGATACACAAGGTCAGGAATGTCCCCATTTCTTTAAGAGATGATGTAGCTAAGGAACTAGATAGACTAATTTCAGCTGACATTATTGAACCTGTAGAGAGTTCTGAATGGGTTTCTCCCTTAGTCGTTGTTAAACGCAGCAACGGAAAATTGAGATTATGTGTTGATTTACGCCATCTAAACATAGTCATTGAGCAATTTCCCTTGCCCAAAATAAATGAAATGTTAGCCTTATTAGATGGTGCAAAAGTGTTCTCAACAGTTGATCTATCTGCTGCATACCATCAGATTCCACTTCACAAAGATAGCAAAAAGCGTACCACTTTTGTCACTCCGCAAGGGTGTTTCCAATTTAAAAGGATGCCTTTCGGTTTAGCGTCCGCTGCTGCTGTTTTTCAGCGCTTAATGCACCATGGGGCAGATTTATGAGCCCCTTGCGCCTCATTTACGCTGCCGTTGCGTCACTTTTGTGATGCAGCGTCGGCGCAAATCCTGCACCATGCTGCGGGTTGTTTACAACGTGACGCATCTGGGAGATGCGTCACGTTGTAAAGCCCTGCGCCTGAAGTAGGCGTACCTGTGCAGGGGGGGCGTTCCGTCGCAGGAACGCCTCCTAAAAGTGGCTGAGTGAAATCTACAAGATTTCACTCAGTCACTTTTGAGCCAATGCTGTGTCAAAACCCTGCACCTGCTTGAAGCAGGCGTAAGGATTGACGCAGCATTGTAATGATAGGGCGCCCCCGAGCGTTGCTGGAGCTTCGTCACGCTTGCGACGAAACTCCAGCAATGCGCCACCCTTCCGCCATCAGATGCGTCACGCATCTGTTTATTCTTGCGCCACGATGCGCTGCATTGTAAATGCGGCGCATCTGTG
Organism: Triturus cristatus; assembly: GCF_964204655.1. Taxonomy (NCBI): domain Eukaryota; kingdom Metazoa; phylum Chordata; class Amphibia; order Caudata; family Salamandridae; genus Triturus; species Triturus cristatus. The sequence continues at coordinate 32,640,559 of NC_140590.1, read as the reverse complement.
GTGGCGCAAGGGTAAACTTGCATGACGCATCTTTCCTGGCGCATCCCTGCTGATTTGCAGGGATGCGCCAGGAAACATAAATTTGCCCCCATTTATTTTCTAATATTAAAAACATCAAATTTTTTCAGGACGACATCTCAATATTTGGAAAAGATAAAGCTGACCATGATAAAACCTTACAAGAAGTGTTGTCTATTTTGGACGCTAAAGGTTTGACTATAGAATACTCCAAATGCAGGTTTGCAAGTGATAATGTTTCCTATTTAGGTCACATAATTGACAACAAGGGAATTAGACCCAAACCCAACCTTGTTGACTCCATTAGATCAGCCCCAGCTCCAAATTGCAAGGATGATGTAAGATCTTTCATTGGTCTTGCTGAGTTTTGTTCTAAGTATATCCAAAATTTCTCTGCTAGAACTTACAATATCAGACAATTATTGAAGGACAGAAACAAATTTGAATGGTCCGTGGAGTGTCAACAGGATTTTGAGGATATAAAGATTGCATTTCTAATGTTGAAAAGTTTCAACCCTGATGCCAACAGCATAATAACTATTGATGCTAGCATTAAAGGGTTAGGTGCGGTCCTTTCACAAACTGATGATAAGGGTGATGAACATATAATAGCATATGCCTCTAGATCTTTGTCACCTACAGAGGAAAAATACTCAGTTATTGAAAAAGAAACGTTAGCGTGTGTTTGGGCTGTCGATCATTTCAGAGCTTTTGTGTGGGGAAAACATTTCATGTTGCGCAGTGATCATAAACCTCTTCTCAAAGTCCTTACTACAGAAGGCACCATAAATACGTCAGCTAGAGTTGCCAGGCTAGCAAGCAGGCTACAGGACTATTGTTATAAAATAGAACACATTCCGGGAAAGAAAAATTACATGGCTGATTTTTTATCTAAAATGCCCAAACAACTTGATGAGTGTGAAGATGAAACCTGGAACTCTTATCAGTTTGCTTTTGTTCACGATTATGGTAAAAATGGTATTTCTAAAATAAAATGGGATGAGGAATATGTAAAATATAGTAAATTGTGCGATGTCAAAACTCATCTCACTCAATCTTGGCTCAGGAAATTGGACAATAATCATCCTTTAAAACCCTATTGGGAAGTTAGATTTGAGTTGAGTATCCGGGGGGATAATATATGGAGAGGGGAAAGAGTCATTCCACCCAAAAGTTGATGTCCCTCTATTATAGCTCTGTGTCATGAAGGTCACTTTGGCATTGTTCGTACTAAGCAAACCGTCTAAGCTTCATTTTGGTGGCCTAACATGGACGCAGAAGCTGAGCTATTTGTTCGCAAGTGTGATCTATGCAAAGTGGCTGATAAGTCTCTGGTTATGTGTAATCCTCCTTTAGGTGTGATGTCAAGACCTAGCTCTCCTTGGGAACATACTGCAATAGACATTATGGGCCCTGTTGGTAGTGAACAAAAATTAATCCTGGTGTTAATGGATTTGTTTTCTAGATGGCCCATAGTTAAAGTCGTTTCTAGAGCTGACACTGAGTCGGTCCTTAAATTTCTCGACAAGACATTTCAATCAGAAGGTATTCCTTCTGTTCTGCTTAGTGATAACGGTGTTCAATTCACATCAAACAGAGCCAAAGAATACTTTGATAAACTATGCATAAAACGCAAAACTACAGCACTTTACAACCCTAACAGTAATGGAATGGTTAAGCGTTTCAACAGAGTTAGCAAAAACACAATTCAAATGGCTGCTAAGCAGGGGGATTGGGAAACACAGGTTCTGAAAATGGTTTGGGCTTATAGGGTGTCAATTTGTGAAGCCACAGGGTATCCACCCTTTGTTTTGATGCGTGGCAGGAATCCCACTACAAAATTTACACCTGGTTGGTTATTCAAACACAACATTGTGCATTGGTCTGAAGAGGATGTTAGAGAGAAAGCTGTCCCTCTTCAATCTAAAAGGAAGGATTGGTATGATTCTAAACACAATACTAGACAATCTGATATAATAATTGGGCAGTGGGTCAGAGTTAAAAAACCTGGCAAAGTTGCAAAAGAGGTTAGCAAGTTTTTTGAACCTTTACAGGTAATTGAACTCTTGAATAATGCTGTTCGTCTGTCAGATGGTAAGGTGTGGAATCTCAAGAGAATTGCTAAATGTACTGCACCTTCTACTTGCACAAGTGATGTTCCTCCTCTATTCGATCTAGAGGATTGCATGGACAAGGTCAGTGTTGATGACAACGTAAATGTAAACTCTAATGTACATACTGATGTAAATTTGTCCACATGTGAACAGAATGATGTTTCTAGCACCTCGTTACAGGCCTCTGGTCCTCCTAACGTGCATACTAATGGTGTTACTTCCGCTTCTGATCTCACTCATCATAAGCGGGAGAGAAGACCGCCTGTTTGGTTAAAAGATTACATTTCGGAAAATTTTCCATTGTAATTTGTGCAACCTGTAATAGTATTTGTCGTATTAGTTTACTCTTGTTTCTGGTATGATATGTTTTTTTTTACTTTTCTTATCTTATTTTTTTTTGTATTATCATCTTAAGTACTTTCTTGTCACATATATTGCTTTGTGCTTATCTTTGGTTTATTGAGAAAAGGGGATGTGTTATGTTATGATTGGAACATTCTTGTCATGCTTACTCGTGCAGGTTCCACGTTCCATAGAATATGGAACGTGGAGCAGGCAAGTGGAAGTTCACAGTTGTTCCTGGACGTGAGGCTGACCGGTTGTACTACGAACTGCTTCTTTCTTCAATAAAGCCTACTTTACACAACAAATCCTCTTTGTCATCACAACACAGGGGAATTTATACCCCGGGCGGAGTGCGGCATGATGGCCAAGACGAGTGACTGATGCTGTCCCTGGGGCCTGGCAGTGGCTGGGGCGATCGGGACAGCGGGGAACGAGTACGCACTCGCTGGGACCTGCCATCAGCATTGAGAGCACAGGACGCATTGATTCCGGCACTGGGAGGAGGAGGGCGGAGCAAATTGGAGCCTCTGCTGGACGAAGCCCCACTAGGATAGCGGTGGCACCGCTCCGGAAGGTACCGACGTAGAGGTCTATTTGAGGGACTCCACTAATGACCGGAGGCCCCCTCGAGCAGATGCGAGGTGGCAGGTGATTGTGGAAAGGGGAGCGACTCCTGGATTTAAAAGCGGAGGCTGGGGAACGAGCATAGTGCGGCTGTGGGGCAAGCGGGTCTCAACAGACACAGGCTTGATCAACTGGGGTTCCCTATTGTGCCCGCCCGGGCCCCTGGAGGAGGTGGCAACCTCCAAGCGACAGGTGGGGCCTGCGTGCCTGGGACCAGCTGAGAATCGGCGGCACACCGTCAGAGCCTGGCACTGCAGAAAAGGGAGCCAGGACTTGGGCCCAGTGCGTATAGAATAACTTTGTTTCAACACAGGGATCAGGGCAGATAATTGCAGAGAGTCCAGGCAATGGTGGCATAGTGAGCACTCTGGGAACATACTGTACCTTGGGAGGCTGCCAAGGTGGCATGGGATGTTCAAACCGAATCACACGCAATCTCGTGGGCTGAAGGTATGTCCTTGGGTGCCTGAAGCGGGCCCAGTGGGAGTAAGCGATCTGTGCAAAAGTGCTGGCCCTGACTAATGGTGGAACGCTTGCATGCAGAATGGGGTGCCAACCGAGAGCTGGGCTTTGCGAGCAGAGCGGCACGAATGGAGCGGTCCTCGCGGTGCACGGGTGTGCCACACTGGGTAAACCCAGGAATAGGCAAACTGGAGCTCCACCAGACCCGGAAGACGGTGCGCACGAACATTCACAGGTGGCATCTGAAGACTCCATACAGCAGCAACTTAAACTGATAAGAGATCAGAGCGCAGAGGCGGAGGCCGGGCGTTGCACCCAAACCTGAACTGACCGGGAGGAGCACAGTGGATGCGGCTAAACTACCGGGGCGCAACAAAGACTTGCACTACCGCTGAGTGGGGCGATTGGGCAGAATTGCCACTGCAGAGTGCCTGCTGCCAGGCGGAGGAAAGAGCGTGGGCGTGAGGTGGGCCTTCACCATTATGGGAAAACCCAGGGGTCGCCAGGAGCAGGACGGTGACGCTTCTGACCAGTCGCAGACTGTCCAGGAGGACCCGGTGCAGCAACAACTTCAGCAAATACTGGAGGCCATAGTAGCGGACACGAAAGCGACCCTTCACCAAGATATTAGTACTGTAGCAGTGGGGCTTGGGCGATTAAGGGATGAACACAAAAAGCTCTCGGAGAGGGTCAAGAAAAATGAAGTCAGTATTGCAGAGTTGACGCCTGCGGAGAAGGACATGGCACAGCAGATGAAGGCCCTAATGGACAGGGTGAATGTTCTGAAGCGCAAAGCCGAAGATGCAGAAGGGCGCAATCGGAGAAATAATGTCCAGGTAGTGGGACTCCCGGAAGTAGCGGAGGGGGGGGCAATATGGTGGCCTTCCTGGAGACATAGTTCAGTAGTGTTGTAGCCCCGGAGGGCCTCACTGCCTTCCACACCGTTGAAAGAGCCCACAGGGTGCCAGCCAGGCCGTTGGTTCCGGGGAGGCCTCTGAGGCCGGTGGTGGCCCGCCTGCTCCACTTTCGCGATAGGGACTTTCACTGTGGATAACGCTAGGGTTACACTGTTTCCGGACTATTCCTTAGAAGTACAGAGGAAGCGAGCCTCCTATGTGACAGTTGAGAAAACGCTATGAGATGAGGGCCTCCAGTACTCGCCGATGTTTCCGGCCCGCTTGCGCATCATACTGGATGGGAACACACACTATGTTAACTCACCTCAAGATGCATGGGACTGGCTGGAGACGTACAGAAAAGAGGCACCGCGAGGAGAGAACTCCGGGGAACCACAGGAACGTGCCTCAAACCGAACTCTGAGCCCATGTCGTCGACTATGCAATGCAACCCAGAAGAAACCCACACTCTCACAGACAGCCCGGGAGCGGGCAGAGGCACAGCAAATTGTGGTGGCGCTGGCACAGGAACGGTCTGAGGTGCCAGAAGAAGAAGAAGCTGGCAATACTGGTGACTCTGTGGGAAATGACTCAGACACGTACCATGTTAGCGGGGGACAGATGCCTGAGGTGACACCGCAAACATCAGATGGCATTATTTGAAGGAGTGTGGTAAGCCAGAGGGGGCAGGAGGCCTAGAAGACCACTCAAGCAGTTAAACTTGGCGACTGTCCCGGAATGTTTTGTTTATTATGGGGCTGATGCACGATGGTTAGTGAGGTCCCGAGCCAGCTGCAGTCCCCAGAACCTCTGTAGCTAACAGAGGATTTAGTGTGCATTATCTTTTATGGTTTGGATGGATACTAGTTTAACGGTAGCTGTCCTGGGGAGGGGGAGTTGGGGATGTTTCTTAGTTCTGGGGTACGTTTGGGCCAGGCATGTCACTAGCGCATTTTTCAGGGGAAGACTACCGGCATTGTTGGGATGGCTTGAAGTGTATATCATGGAATGTGCGGGGCATGCACTCTATGTGGCGCCGACATAAACTACACACATATTTAGTCCGCAGGGGGGTCCACATAGCACTGCTGCAAGTAACCCATTTACAGGCACAGGAGGGAGCAGCGTTACAATGGCGCTGGCGCGGCCAGGTATTTTAAACAGCCTATTCCGCATTTGCTCAGGAAGCATTGATTTGGGTGCAGGCCGAGGTGCCCTTCCAGGGCAGGGAAAGGATTTTAGACCCAGAGGGTAGATTTGTAGTGGTACTTGGGAAGCTAGACGGGCATGACATAGTACTGGGGAGCATATATGCTCCCAACACGGAACAACCTGCCTTTTTTTCCAGTTATCAGGGAAGCTAGCGCCCTATCTCACTGGATCAGTATTGATTGTGGGGGACTTTAGAAGCATATCGAATGTGCTGCTGGACCACTCACACCCCCCACTTCCTAATGCGCCCATTCATAAGATTGCAGAGGCAAGGCAAAATTGACAAATCTGATGTGGGTTAGTAGACACTTGGAGGGTCTAGCATCCTGGGGAGCGTGATTATTCTTTTTTCTCAGAATTGCTTGAACTTCATGTGCCCTTGGACTTATTTCTATGCACTCCGGACGTGCATGCAGGAGTGCAGGGCAGCGAGTATCTTGCTAGGACACTGTCAGACCACAACCCCATATTAATCCAGATGTGTTGGTCGCGGGTACGAGCCAAGATACCAAATTAGCGATTGCGCCCGGAGGTACTGGAGGACCAAGTGTTTTGGGACACAGTGAGCACCTTCATCACTCAGTACTTTGGGGACAATGAGGGCACAGCCTCAACATCCTTGGTGGAATGGGACGCCTTTATAAAGGTGGTCCGGGGTCATAGTATACACTTGGAGGGTCCAGCATCCTGGGGAGCGCGACTACTCTTTTCTCAGCATTTCATGACCTTCATGTGCCCTTGGACGCATTTCTATGCACTCCGGACTTGCATGCAGGAGTGCAGGGCAGCGAGTATCTTGCTAGGACGCTGTCAGGCCACAACCCCATATTAAACCGGATGTGTTGGTCGCGGGTACGAGTCAAGATACCAACATAGCGATTGCGCCCAGGGGCACTGGAGGACCAAGTCTTTTGGGACACAGTGGGCACTTTCATCACTTAGTACTTTAGGGACAATGAGGGCACAGCCTCAACATCCTTGGTGGAATGGGACACCTTTAAAACGGTGGTTCGTGGTCGTAGTATTGCTGAGATGGTGGGCGTACGCAGGGTGATGTTGGCGGACCTGGGGGACGCGGAACACCACCTTCGCGGGGTGGAGATGGATTGTCCTGGGCGGCCGGATAAACAGGGGGAACTCGAGGAGGCGTGGGAGGTACTAGCGGCACAAGTGGAGCGGCTACGATGTTTCGATCACAAAGCTTATATCACACGCAAACACTTAGAGAGAGACAAATCCAGTGCTCTTCTGGCCTGGTTGGCTAACCCGTTGCGCAGAGGCTCGATGGTTCTGGAGATCCGGGACCTCTGGGTGGGCACTTGCTACATGCAGGAGGGTATAAATGAGTTGTTTTATGACTATTACAAGGAATTATGGGTTTACACGTGACCTCCAGCTCCCGCGGATAGATGACGATCAGGCAGAGTTACTGGGTAGAGACATTGAGATTAGGGAAGTGAGAACGGCTATTAAGCACATGGCACGGAATAAAACCCCAGGGACGGCCGGCCTCCCGATAGAAATCTACTTAACCTATACTGAGCAGCTAGCAACACGATTGGTCACACTCTATAATGATGCGAAGCGCCTGGGCCATCTCCCAGTTTCGAGGAGGGAGGCAGTAATTATTCCTCTCCTTAAACCTGGTAAGCCTGCATGGGACAGATCTGCATACCGGCCGCTGTCCATGCTTAACACAATTACAAAATATTGATTTGCAAACTGGCCACTCGGCTCCTGCCTTTGATGCCGGCTATAATACATCAAGATCAGACTGGATTTATTCCCGCTCGAATACAGCCTTATATATTCAGTGCTTAATGCGGATACTAGAAGCAGACTCCTATTCAAAGGACACAGCCACAGTGTTTGCTGTTGAGATCGAGAAAGCATTTGACAGCCTCGAATGGCCCTACCTGTTCCATGTCATGTCTAAATTTGGTTTGGGGGACGAATTTATAGGGTGGACGGCATTACTATACAAATGTTCCACGGCACGGGTGAGGACGGGTGGGTTGATATCGGATACATTTGAGGTAGGCCGAGGTACGAGACAGGGATGCTCACTGTCCCCACTTCTATTTGCGCTGGCCAAGGCCAGGACGTGCCGATACTACCAAGACCTGCAAGCGCATGGGTAGGTTCACCACATAGCCCTCTATGCCGACGACTTGTTAATGTTCTTAGAAGACACGGGGCAAGCATTACGTGGGGGAAAGGCAATATTACATGCATTGGGTGTGGTATCTGGGCTTAGAGTTAATTGGACTAAGTCATGGCTGTTCCCAACGGTCGGAGAGTGGTGCAGTTGGAATACCGGTGCCTCCTGTACTTAGGGGTTAAGATATATCATGCACAAGTGGACATCTTGGAGGGCAACATTGGGAGGGCAGTGAGAGGGCTGACGAGCAGTTTTGAATTCTGGGGGTCACTTCCACTATCAATCACTGGGCGAGTGGCCTTACTTAAAATGGTGGCCCTCCCCAGACTATAATATTAATTTAGGACCCTGCCGATTTGGATTCCGGAACAGATTTTTAAACAGCTTACAGCCATGATCACAGGCTTCCTGTGGGGTACCGGTAGGTGGAGGGTGGCTTTGATGGTATTAATGCGTCCACGATCAGAGGGTGGTTGGGCAGTTCCTGATTTCAAAACCTATGAAATAGCTGCTCAGCTGCAATGGCTCATGCAAAAAGTAGCAGCGCGGCTGCGTGGCCTAGAAGAGGATAGGGAGAGTGCCCCGACGTTGGGATTAGTCTCTCAAATCGTACTTGACCTCCCTGTTTGGGCCGTCGCCCTCCCAGAGGACCTTAAAATAGCAAGGCAGTGCTGGAAACGGAGTCTAAAATGAGCAGGCATCGCAGTGTCATATGCTCCTGATATACCGCTATGCATGTGTGAGGCGCGACATCATGGAGTCTCCTGGCAGGATCTGGGAGATTGGGGCGAGAAAGGGTTGACTACCATAGGAGATTTGTACGAAGATAGGAACAAGCTGCCTTTTCACGACCTGCATAAGCGCTTTGATTTGAGAGGGGGGGACTTCTTGCTCCATACGGCGCTTACTGCGGCTATTTGTGAGCACTGGAAGGAAGGCCTCTCCGAACCGACCACCTCCCTAGGTTGTCAATATATAGTAACAGCTGTGGGGAAGTTTAAAGCTTTCAAGTGTCTGTATAAGCGCATGATGCAGGAGCAGTTAGCACCCCTAGATGTACTTAAGCGCAAATGGGAGGTAGATGTGGGGAAAGAGATACCAGATAGGGCCTGAGCTGAGGTAGGGGAAAGAGCGTGGAAGAGCACCAGGAATGCCCGTTTTCAACTGGTGCACTTTAATATCTTGCACAGGGCCTATCTCACTCCAGCCAAGATTAAAACCTGCTTTAACATCGACTCAGATGAGTGCCCGTGCTACCGGGGAGAGGGAGCGGACTTCCCTCATATGACCTGGAGGTGCCCACAACTCTCTACTTACTGGTCTGAAGTAGTGACCTTGTTGAACACTGTCACGGACAGAGAATTGGAACTAGCAATAGGGCCGTGTGTGCTGCATTGGTTTCCGTATACGGCTAAAACCAAGATCACTAGCATATCTTTAGATATGGGTCTATTGCTGGCCAAAAGGGAAATCATGATGCATTGGAAAGCAAGAGGGGTCCCCAGCGTTGCATTGGAAGCGGCCAAAGCATGGGAACGATTGGTGGGCTTATTAAAGGACTCAGATGGTGATAGTGATGAAGACAGTGAGCTTGTTGTGTCGGAGATAGGGAACTGAAAGGCTAGCGCATTAGAGTAGCAGCACTGCCCCCATTAGCACCACCATGGTATGTGGGCGCACAGCAGAGGCGCACAACCATCCTCACAATTAGCCATGGTAGCCTGTCGACAACTATGCATAACAGATGTATACTGAGTGCATTACACGGAATTGGACGTGACATGTCTGTGGCGGGGAGGATGGGGTGGGGGGAGAGTAGGGTGTTTAGCTAGAGTAGTAATGATGTGAATTACAATGGACGTCGCTAGGTAGCTAGGACTATTCCCCTTACTTTGCTTATTTCTCCATTTTGTCTCAGGCACTGCAGGGAATACGTACAACGGACTCAAAGCTGGGTGCCTTCGCATTCTATGCTTGTAATGTCTAGTGGGTTGGGACTCTTAGGAAACGAGATTTGATGCAATGTTACATGACGTTGACACAGAAAACTCAATAATGTTTGTTTACAAAAAAAAATGGGGGATTGAGATGGCTCCAAAGCATCTGATAATAATGACTTCTGTGAGTGTCCTCTTAAGGGGTGGTTTTTGGAACATTGGAATAGTAGGCATACAGTTTGGGCTTGGGCGTGGGCTTGGGGCTCTAGGTTGAAATCTGCCAGGCGGGCTGCCGCAGTGAGGGTGCGCGGTTTGATTTTCCACAATGAGGTCCTCGCACTCATTGATCAAAGTATCAATTTGATCGAGAACACGGTTACTGCCTGCATGTTTTAATATTTCCTAGCCTTTTTCCCCTTTGAAACTTGATTTCCACCGCCTCCTCCAATGCCCTCCATTGAATTTCTCTTCCCCATGTCGCAAACACAGAGACCGCCCGTGCAAGGAGATCGATGGATAAACAATGGGAAAGTCTACTTGCACTAGCAAAGTCACAGACAGTCAGGATGAATGGTCCCCAATGGCCAGCAATACAGTCTAAAATAGTAGTTATGGAATGGCAACAAATGGAGATGATAAATCGGGGATCACAGTACCTCACAATACAATCTTCGTTGGAGAGCATGATCCAGGATACTGATTTAAGGAGGGTGGCCTTGCCCTGCCTCTTCCTGGCACCGACGGGCGCAGACAAGCTCGCCCACCCATGCGTGTCCTGGGCTGATGGAGCCATGAGCTAGCTAAGTGCAGCTCCGAATGCGGGAAAGCTGCTGGCGGCGCCTTCTGGTGCTGAAAACTCTGGGACTTGCAGTCCCCTCTCCTGCGATGCGGTTGGCGTTGGCATTTGGTGGCTCCCTCGCTGTGGTAGCCATTAGCTGGCTAAATGCATCTCTGGGTGCGGGAAAGCTGCTGGCGGCGCCTCCTGGCGCTGAACACTCTTGGACTTGCAGTACCCTCTCCTGCTATGCGGCTGGTGTTGGCGTTTGGCGGCTGTGATATGACTCTGGGTTCGAAACACCCATCGCTGTTCGTGTCGAAAGAGGACTCTGTCTTAAGGACCCATGTTGACATCATGTCTGGGTTTATCAATTATGACCCACGACAGATCACCTTCTGAATGGGCCATCTCTATGTAATGTCTAGTCATGCGTGTATTGGACTTTTTACATCTAAAGGCACTCCGGTGTGCGACAATCCTGTGTCTAACTTTCCGTGTGGTCATACCAATGTACCTAAGTGAGGATGGACACATAATCATGTAGATCACTCCACTAGTATTACAGTTGGTATGGTTGTTAAGTCGCCACTGTGTTTCCAGGGCCATATCAAGTTGTGTAATGGGTCGAGTGAATGGGCACACAGAACAAGAACCACAAGGGAAATGCCCTGTCACTGGGGATGCTCCCCATAATGTTGGTTGTCCAACCAATGTCTGTCTTGCTCTCGGTCTCGTGTGTACCAACAAATCACAAAGGTCGTTACTGCGTTTTAGAGCAAACAATGGTTTCTCCAGAGTAAGTGTACCTGTGTTTAGTATATGCCAATTCTTATTAATGGCCTTCTTGATGTTGTCCGTTAAATTACTGAAGGTAGTCACACAAACCATTCTGTCATTCTTCGTTTTCTCATGTGACTCAAGCAACGCCTCTCTGTTATTATTTCGCGCTCTCTTAGCTGCTCCCGGTCGGTCTGGGTATTGTCTGGCGCTAGTTCATCACTCAAATTTTTTGCATGTTTTTTATACTTGGCTAGCTCAGTAGAATTTCTGCGCAGCCTAAGGATTTGCCCCACTGGGAGATTGGTAATTAAGGCACGTGGGTGAAAGCTGTGGTAACTTAGCAGCGAGTTCTGCACCATGGGTTTCTGAAAGAATTCTGTATAGATCCTCCCTTCTTTAGGATACAGTAGGAGATCTAGAAATGAGACAGCCCTGGTACTTGCCTCCCCAGCGAATCTTAAGTTACTGTCACATGGATTTAGCCAATTGGAAAAGATGTCGAGGGACATCTGGTCACCTTCGCAGATGACCAAGAGGTCGTCTATTTATTGTTTCCAGAGCTTCAATTTGTTTTGGAAGGGGTTAGTGATGGAATATATATATTTCATTTCAAAACTGTGCATATACAAATTAGCCATGTTCGGAGCACAGGTGCTGCCCATTGAAGTTCCTGTGGTTTGCCAATACAGATTCCCTTCAAAGCTGAAAGAATTCTCTTTTAATGCCATCTTGGCACAACGCATACCAAAAATATTGGGCGTTTGATCTTCACGAGGGTAGAAATGCAGGAGTTGCTGTATGGTATCTAGTGTGTCATCTTAGGAGATGTTCATATATAATGATTCAACATCATATGTCACTATCATGTTGATTTGGGGGTCAAAAGGAACAGTTTCTAGGAGAGAGAGAACATGTTTTGTATCCTGCAGATACGAAGGCATCTCTGCCACTATTGGTCGCAGAAATGATCCACGAAATGAGAGGGTGGTTCTAAAATAGAACTAATACCTGACACGATGGGCCTACCAGGTGGGGGTCTCTGTTCTTTGTGTATTTTTGGTAGGATGTAAAAAGCCGGCACTCTGGGATGTTTTGGAACCAGGAACTCGGCTTCACCTTTAGTAACCGGATTCACTCCCCTCATCAACAAGGAATATGATTTGGCATTGCAATCACATCGCTGGATCCAGTGTGATCCGTGTATAGAATTTGTCATTGTTCAATTGCCTTAAGCATTCATTGCAATAGACCTCAGTGTCCAATATAACGGTTGCTCCCCCTTTATCTGCTGGTTTGATAGTGATATTAGCGTCATCGCCCAGTGCAGCAATATATTGTTTTTCTTCATTGTAAATGTTACAAAACACTGTCTTAGCTTGATCCATATGTGACTCATATTCCTTGAGCACAACCTTCCCAAAAGTCACAACCTCTGAAGATACTTGTTGTGTGGATGGTAGGAATGTTGATTTATTCCTCAGGCCCGTATTGGGAACAGAGGGAGGAGACTCTTTTTTGTCCAAATTAGCAAAGGAAAAAGTGCACTTTCTGGAAAAAATCAGCCAATTCTTTGTGCACCATAAAGTCATCACCATGTTTAGTAGAGACAAAACCCAAGCCCTTAACCAGAACTCGCTCTTCCAATTTAGTGAGGATTTTGGTACTAAGATTCACAATCAAATAGTCAGGTCGCTTGTGGATGCCGTCATGCTCCTCGTTACTCTCTGTTTTAACGCCAGATCCCAACTCACTTGTTATTGATTCCCTGGTGTTCGGCCTCTGTTGCCTCTCCTTCGTCCTCTTCTTCCTCTGTCCTGCCCAAAAAAAGGTTGGTAAGATGGGGCACCAAAGGGAGGGCAGGGGTTGTAAGGATGAGGTGGAAAAGACCATGGTAGTGGCGGCCACCATGTTGCCTGTTGGTCGAAGGATTGTGGTGTTCCTCGTCCTCTTCCTCTCCTGAAGGTATTCTTAGATGTATAATCTGTGTCTGAGTCAATGGAATCACTCCACTCGTCCAAGTTGGATTTCCACTCATCAGTGTCCCTAGGCCAACCTCGGGTGCCTCTCTTATTGATCTTCTTGCTCGATGTTGTCTGATATCCGTCAGCAATATACGGGTAGTCCTTTTCTAAGGAAAATCTATCCAGGTCCTTTTTGAATTTGTTGATTTTAAATTTGACCAGATCATCTTTTATCTCGTTTAGATTCTTGGAAATTTCTTCCAATTTCTTCTTGTAGACAGATACTTGTATACCTGATTTCAGTTGATTTTCTAAAGTCCGTATTTCTATTATCAATAAATCGGCTGTCTCTTTCGCTGTAGTGATTATGAGAACCAACGAATCTCTAGTACAGCGCCAGGATATTTTCGACCAATTGGTGACAAACACCTTATTCTCAAGAAAGAGTCTGGGAGCATTCCATACTATTAATCCGGGTGGAGCAGTGTTCCCTCAAATATATTCCTTGAGAATAGCAGCATGTAGAATAGTTCTTACATGTTGTTTCTTGATGTTACTAAGTTTGGTCCAGTCCTCTGTTTGAGATAGTGTCTGTGAAATATGTGTGTCCAGTATACTAGGTTTCAGTAGTATCGCCTGTACTGTATCCTCATCAAAAGCCAGACCTGTGTTCTCCGTCATATCAAAAAATACGTTGTGACTGTCTAATCAGGTGTATGGAGGTAAAAGCAGACTAAAAATAGGTATTCTGTGTGAGAGACAGTGAAGAAAGGAAAAATAGGAAGAAAAAACCCACAGCACACAGCTGTACTCAATTATATCTATTTTATGGTATGTTTTGGCAGAAAAATCCATTGGAAATATCTAAAGTAGTTTCAAATTTCTTAAGCACTATGTTGTTTATTTGTGCCGTGCTATTTGCAGTTTGTACAACAAATGTCATGTAGCTGTGTTCAGGTATCTGTAATCTAATACTAGACAATAGAAATGATCTGATTTCATTACGAGAAACAAAGGATTATTCATATGGGCGGTGCAACTTTCAATTACACATTGGTATTCAAGTTGTGTAAGGATCTCTCTAGCTTGTTTTTTAGCCTCATGTTCATTGGGGTATTGTCGTTGAGGTTGTGGGGTTGACCTCTCTATATAACATGATAAGGGAAACTGCCATCCCACCGCAGATGGTTGTGGTATAATGCAGGAGCTAGTGCTAAAGCCCACTCACTGGCATATGAATGTTTAACTGCATCTGGGACAATGTCAGAAAAAGAAAGTAAAATAACCATTTCTCCCTTGGGGCAGTCCATGACAAATTCTGGTGGCCAATTCCTTTCAGCCAAGACAATGTCATAGCTGAATGAGAAGTTCTCCCAAAAGAGAACATTAATGGTGTGTGGTATATCTCCCTCCGTTAGGAGTTGCATCTTGTATAATCAATGCGGGACACTCACTCTTGTGTTTTCACCTGGACATAGTAAATCAATGCGAATGCTGCCAGACAATCCATCAGACTCCAGAAAACTATTGTGACTTCTGCTGGGCTGTCCGGCATGGTCAGAGCCCATTCCTTGCTCAGAAGCAGTGTCATCAATATCCACAGCATGTTTGACTTTAATGCCAGCTACCTTCTTCTTGATTTGAGGCTTGGACTGTTTATGTTTATCTTCCTTTTTAGGACTCGCTGAGACAGCGAAAGCTGTCTCTTTGAGATATTTTGTAAGTGGATTTTTGAAAGTGCTTCCCCGGCATAGAGCTACAGTGCACGAGGCGTGCACGCGCGCAAAGCAGCCATATGGCTTTACGTCGCTCTCCCTGCCTCTTTGACCCTTGCATTCCCCCCTCCCTTCTCATCCAGCCCTTTGATGCTCTGCTCCATTGCTTTCACTTTCACCGCTTTGGATAACATGGGATTAAGCTACTTTGCAGGCACTGATATTAAGCACGACGCTATGTTACACTGCGGTTATTTCACGGATTGGAGACAACTTTATGTAATGGGAGCGCATGTTATTATTGCAGCTTTTTGAAAGCAGCGCTTTCCCCGCTTCCGTCGTTCCATCAAGTCTCTCTATCTCCCTCCCCCTTTCTATCTCTCTCTCGCCCTCCCTCCCTCAGCTCTCAATTAACAGTTTAATGCAACTCTCGGAGGTGTCCACTGAGGTATTTTACACGCTCTGTCCTGGCGCCGACCCCTGGCACTCTCCAATGCCCTCACCCCTTTCCACAGTTTAATGCAACTCTCGGAGGTGTCCACTGAGCTCTTTTACACGCTCTGTCCTGGCGCCGACCCCTGGCACTCTCCAATGCCCTCACCCCTTTCCACAGTTTAATGCAACTCTCGGAGGTGTCCACTGAGCTCTTTTACACGCTCTGTCCTGGCGCCGACCCCTGGCACTCTCCAATGCCCTCACCCCTTTCCACAGTTTAATGCAACCCTCGGAGGTGTCCACTGAGCTCTTTTACACGCTCTGTCCTGGCGCCGACCCCTGGCACTCTCCGATGCCCTCACCCCTTTCCTTCGCTGGCAGCCCCAGTCCACATCTCCCCTCTCCCCCCAATCTGTTCCCCTGCCGTCGCCAGCGCCTGGCTCTCACCGCGAGGAGGTCTTCCCTCTTCCAAGCCCTCCAGCGCCATTAGAATTCACGTGGAGCGGCTAAAAATGCACGTCTTAACAGCGGCTAATACTTTATTTTTACACAAAGCCCTCGAGAATATGCAAATAGGAGGCTGGCCCAGCTGATATGTCACCATGCCACTTCTCTTCTCGAGGACAGAGAGAAAGTTGTCCTTTCGAGCTGTCCCTGATGTATAATCCTGGCTGCTGCTCCCTATTTTAATTACTCTACTTAAGTGCTCAAATAATAAATATTGACTTGTTTTAACATAGCGGTTCATTCTACACTTCCGTCGGCTTGCAGCACTGTATGTAACTGGTGTCTGTATTATCGAATATAATAACCCTGGGAAGATGAGCCTGCAAGGGCCAGGATTAACCCAGTGACCTGCCGAGGACCACCTATTTATGGCTCGCTGAGCCATGCTTTTGAATGTTGTCGAATGGTAAGCAAAGGTGTCTGTCATGTATTCAAACACAAATTAAGGATGCAAAGTTTGTTTAAGAATCTGTTCAATCTTTTAAATATATTTCGAACTCACCAAGCTGGTCTTCTCTACCAACAATTTCTGGTATTCTTATTAGAACAGGAGTAGCACCCGGAGTTCACCCACTGCTATCTTACCTACATAGTGCCCCGGGGGACAACGGCCCGCCCACCCCCTCATATTTGAGGGAATCTCTGCCAAGAAAGGCCTGTCCAGTTGCTGTTCAACTATACAAATACCGCAGACCAAATATCTGCCCTTTTATGCTACAATAAAAACCGCTGGCAATAAACACATACCAGACATCCATTAAATCAACAATAAGAAACTCTCAATGCGAGACGAAAAAAGAAACGTTCCAGGCAGGAGACAGGGTTACAAATAAATGTGGCAACACTATAGCGTGTTGCGCAAAATAAATACAGTCAGGCGACAGATGCCAGAGATTAACACCCGCAAGAGGACCGAGTTACAGCACATTTAAGAGAGGGTGTGCTGCTCCATGACGTTTGAGAATGCAGAGTGCAGACACTAATGGCTGACCCTAGGACATTTGGACCTACTTACAATAATGCAAAACCAAAGGGGATGATGAATTAAACCCACATCAGTTGACTGGGGGTGAGTGCTTGCAATGTTCAACACTCCGTCCATCATCCCCTTTGGTTTTCCTACTTACAATAATCCCAGCTTCAACATTTGTCCAAGATTTGTGTGATTCAGGGAGCACCTCTTTGCCTCCCTGTGCCTTAGACTGTAAACGTGACTTATCTTAAAATAACTGCAAATTCCCAAAAATATGTCTCTTTCCACATCCTTAATTTTGAAATCTTCGCCAGGGTCCACGGTACAGCCTGTTGTAAGCAGTGCTTAATTTGAGCCAGTGGTTGTATGTAACCCATTCAATATTTCTCCAAGGTGCGTCGGGTTGAATCAGGAGAGAAGTAGCCCCTAGATGGATCTTGGAGCTCCCCACTGGACTTGTATCAATTTAAGAAGTTGAAGGTGACAATTTCAAATACCTGTAATGTAGAAAACATTTGGTCCTACAAGAACGACAATGAGGTCTTGCCCTTAGAGGTTTTAGGAGATTCAGGCCTACATAAGTTATCAATGGGACAGATCACTCAGTCCCAGTTGCCACTCCCTCAGATCCTAACCGCCCAGCTCTTCAATTTCCTACAATTTCCACTGAACGCATGATCAAACGTATAAAAATATTCAACTACGAAGCTCCTTCGGACCCTTGCCCCACTAAAGTGTTGCACGATATAGCCGATTCTATTGCACCTTCACTGGCTTTAATGCTCAAGAAAAGTTCTAAAATCTGACTGTTTTCCTGCCAAATAGAACAAGCATTTGCAATGCAATAGGTCTTGCATTTGCAAGAGTTTCAGCTATTAGCATTGTTAATGACAATGTCTTTTATTTATGTATTTATTTTTAAAACCAACAAATAAAAGGCATTGTTATTTACAATGCCAATAGCTTAAACTCTCGCAAATGCGAGACCTATTGCATTGCAAGCCGATGAATGGAAATGTCCTTTTATGAAGCTGAGCAATGCTCTTATGCTTTATGTTTGAAACTCATCAAGTAATTATCAATAATGATGAGTGATGTAAAATGCTCTTATTTTCAGAGGAATTGTAAAATAAAAAGTACTCTGGGGACATGAGCTGAGCTGTACATGCAGGGAGCTTAGGACTTTGTGATCACGTCTTTTATTACCACTCTGAGGCAGTCTCCTGCCTGTGATTGCCATGCAAACAGCGATAAGCTAGATTTCACAAATGGAAATATAACAAGAACATGGAGAATTGTAAAGGTTATTTTGCGCATTGGAAACATTCCAACATTTTCTGCATATTAAGGAATAGATGACCTTATAACTTAGGTAAAGTGACAACGTGTTAAACCAAACGGGAGGTAAGCTTGGTTGGAATATTTAACAAGCATTTTCAATGCAATAGGTCTCGCATTTACGCGAGTTTAAGCTAGTGGCATTGTAAATGACAATGCCTTCTATCTATGTTTTAAAAACTAAAACAAAAATAAAAGGAATTGGTATTTGCAATGTCAAGAGCTCAAACTCGCGTAAATGCGAGACCTATTGCATTGCAAATGCTTGTTTAATATGAAGTCAGAAGAGCATTGTGAGTCCTTCGGTTTCACATACTGCTCTGACCTGCGCCCTGATCATCCACCTCTCTCCCAGCATTTTTCAGATGACTCCTGAAAGGAACAAGATGAACATGTATCAGTTTAATAGTCACAGTTACACAGATTATATCATTTTTCAGTAGATTCCTATTGATGAGATCCACCCTGTGACATACAGGCACATGCATCAAGCACAAAACCGGTCGCAAACGGGCAGATTCTCAGAATCTGCCCCTTTGCGACCGGTATTTTAGCATTTGGGATGCATCATCCCAAATGCACAAATCGCTATTTAAGGAATCTCAAAATAGCGATTCCTTAAATAGCGATAGCATTTAAGGAAACCCTAATTGAGATTCCTTAAATGCAATGCATTACAGTTTTAAAAATAGCGATTTCGCTATTAGCGTGATCAAATTACCATGAGGCTGGACTTCATGGTAATTTGCGAAAACTTAGAAAAATGCACTTATTTGCATTTTTCTAAGTTTCATGTTGCGCACACACATGCCCTTAGAGCATGTGTGTATGCAACATATGTGCAGAGTTAACATACATTGGTGCAATAGGGTGTCATTTTGACACCCTTGCACCATTGAAATTGCGGGAGCAATTTGCGAGTACCTACTGGTACTCGCAATTTGCTCCCGCAATCTCTAATTCATTCCTAAGGGCCTGGAGGCCCATAGGAATGAATGGGAAGAAATTCCTTAATTGCGACTTGCAATCTGCTAGTCGCAATTAAGGAATTTGTGGGAATCGCTATTTCTTTAGCGATTCCTACATGCATAGGGTTTTGCTATTCCTTAATTGTGATTCCTTAATAATCGTAATTAAGGAATCGCAAAACCCTATGATGATGCATGTGCCTGTTAGTCTTTTCTTTAGTTTTCTTATTATCCCACTTCTTATTTGAGTATTTGAGTAAGAATTTGATACCTGATTCGAGTTATCATTTTCAGAATTTCTCTTAATTTCTTGTTTACTTGGTCTGTCTCCCACATTATCTCTACCTATTGTTGCATAGGTTTCCTCAATAATCTTTGGTAACTCGCACTCCTATTCTCTCTGAATCAAGGTACTGAGTCTTTGGCAATGAACACTGCTGCTTTCCCTTTAATGTAACTTAACATTATGGCTGACACTGCGGCAAAGTTGCCCATCAGTTTTATCCCCAAATCCAGGGCAGGGACTGACCTGAACTTATTTTGGATCTGTTTAAGCACTTCTGGCAAAACAGCTATTAAGGAGGTACAAAGTGTTCCAGTGTGTACTGCAGAAAATACTGTACTCCAAGTGACCCAGTCTTCCACTGGGGGATACATCCCCATTGGCAAGCTTATTGTTAGTATTCTGTGTTTTTCCTGGGGTCCCGTATGGGGAAACACTGCTTCAAGGTGGTTTGTTTTTTGTGCAGTCCAGAACAGTATTTCCCCCAGTCTGACGAGATTCTTACCCATGACTGCATTGATGTCTTGTGGATTTATTCCACATGTAGGTAATTGTGGTTGTACAACATGAGAGGATGTAGCCTTATGCTAGAGTGGTTGCCCTCAAAGCTGGGGAACCGGGTTCAAGTCTTGTAGTTGAAGCTCAACATCTTGTAATTCTGGGCAAATGACTTCATCTCCCCGTGCCTAACAAAAATGAATGTGTCCTTCTGTAACGAAACTGGGGCTATGTAAAGCGCTCTGATACCTGATGTCTCGGGTCTAGTTTGCACTATATAAAACTCAAAAAAAAAAAAACTCGTAGGATTTATGTCATCACTCTTATGACAAATTATGTCAAACATCTATATGTTCCAACCAGATCTATGTAAAATATACATAGTTCTGGAGCTCTCTGATTTTCTAAGTCTAGATAGGGTGTGTATCCTGCTAAGACTGGCCATGTTGCTACCTCATTGCTGAGGGGGCCAAGTCAAACATTATTGTTTGTATGTGGTAGGGTGCCTTCAAACCAATTTTTATGCTCTTGGTAAGTTAAAGGTATTTCTAGTGCTTCATAAGCTGTGTAGTTTTTAGGAACTGTATCTGCAGTGTATGTGTGAAACAGTCTTGAAGTTGTATTTGCTGTTGGAAATGTAACCCATGAATAGAATACCTCTGTCCTGAATGCTTCATGGGCCCCAACCATTGAGGTAACATCACCACCTGTCTGGGGAAGACCATGTTGTAACAGCATTTGTGTAACCGCATGTCTGCAGTTAGCTTGTATGTTAATTAATGGTTTGTCCTCAGACATTTGAACATGTGGAATCAGAGAGGGTATCTCGATTGTGAGATCCTTGGAAAGGTTCAAGATTGAACAACCTCCTGCCAATACATAACATTTACCTACTCAGCTGAGGAAGATATTTTCCCTAACACTTCAGACATTTCCTATTAGTAGTGAGTAGGGGTCTTTGGGTATACAAACAAAACTACACAGGTGATCCATTAAATAAGAACCCAAACTAAAATGTTGGTGGTGCCATGTCGTGCAGCTTATACTTTCTCAAGTAAAACTGTGCGTTTGTTGGACAACATAAACTTTGGAATTGTGTGAGACTGATTCTGAGCACCTCTTAGGATATGTTGGTCTATAGTTCTGCTAGCTCACAGTGCATCATCTGTACCCCTAACCAGACAAGGTAAAAAATGGAGGTGCAACCTCAGTACATGACAACCCTCACTCCTCCAGGAAATCATGGGAACAGATCTATAACCTTTTCACTTTGCTACTTCTACACACCCAAAGAGATACACAAGAAATACACAGTAAAGCATTTCACTGTTTATTGAAGCATTGTGATTCTTGAGTAAAATACTTGGCAGCAATAATCAATAGAAGGTGACAGAATAATGTGATTAACATTACAAGAATGGTAAAAAAAAGATAAACAGCTCAACCATTTTGCTAATTACAGAGAATAAATGCTTGCAGACAAGTACTGTAACATATTGTATCCCAACCTAGCACATCCTAACTATTATTTATAGGATGAGTGAATCTGCCATATCCCTGTAGGGTGATCTAACTCCCCATTACGTATGGGTAAGTGTCATCATGCTGCCCGTCTTGGTGCAGAACTAGACAACATCGCTTGAATGAGGTAAACAGGAATCAGCTGAGCTGCAATTCTGGCATGTGGGTGACCTCTCAGTGCCAGCGAAATGCTCCTTAGTCTAAACAAAGGGCTTGTGTTGTATATTTAATAATAACATCATCCCTGTAACTGTGCTGTATCCCCTGGAAGGCCGCTATTGTTTATTCTAGTGTGATAGCTCTGTCACCGAGCGGCAAAAACAAATAACAAAATCTTCCGTGATGAACCTAGCCCGGGTACAGAATGTTCAAGGTATTCTGATACAGTGCCTACAAGGCACTAGTGTAGGCAAAACTGAATTTAAAGAATATTATCCTGTATGCGCAAACAAATTAATGTGTATCAAATGTCATTGTCATTGAGAAAAGGCAACTTAAGAGCTTGAGCATGTTAAATGGTGTTTCTAGTCCTAGTGTACCCACGTGTCAGCCTTTTATCCAGCCTTCCAGTGCTTTTACTGAAGAGTCCAAAAACTCCAGTCATGTCTGGTGTTGACCTTTATGACTGCCTCTGAACATTATCCTGTACTCTTTTGTAGTGAGTCCAAATCCTTCTATCAAGGACTCCTTCATATGCTGATAAAACTCAGCTACCTCCTCATTAAGGGTCAGAAGTAAATCTCTGCCCTTGACTGAGAATAACTGCCAAAGTAGAGTCCCAGTGCCGGAATGCTATCCTCCTCATTTTTGCAGGTCCTCTGAAAGGCTGCAAATCACTAATCAATGTCATTTCCATCACTAAACTTAGGAAAAATCCCTTTGGGGATTTTTGGGTCGAAAGATTCCTCTTTTCCCCTGTTTGTATTGCTGCCACCATCTTTGGGCATCATGTCCAACCTGACCCTTCTTTCCTCAAGGGCTAGTCTTCTTTCCTCGAGTTAAAGCTTCCTCTCCTCTAGGGAAAGCAGGCCAAGTTCTTCCTACACAAGGCCCTAACAAACCAATTTAAAACAAAAAAAAGAAATTTGATGCTAAAGTCAATTTAATGGATTTCTCGTGCACAAATCACTTATGACCAAGTAGTGCTGCGAACACAGGTTCAGGATCAGCACCTCTGTAACACCAATGTAGGAAAGTGAAATATTATGTGGTGAGGGTGTTAGTCCTCACCATGTAATTCTATCACACTACCACAAAGATGGTCCTTGGATTCACACTAATAAATCTTTAGCTCAGTTCTGTAGTGTGGCAAAGAGCAGTCAGGCTTTACTAGAGGGACAAGTGTTAAGCATTTCCGAGTACCAGAATGGATGATATGTAATTGACAGGACTCACTAAAAATCCAACACCAATTTATAACAAGCATTGGCATAGCCAAAAGGTCTCGCTTTTGGGACCTTCTTAGCATTTAGTTATGCAGTAAAATATCCTTGGTGAAACCACATCAACTGTTGTGTGGCTAAACACTTATAAGGTCCCAAAGGCAAGACCTATTGGCTATGCTAATGCTTGGTGTGGTTGTGTGTGTGGTTGTGTGTGGTTGTGTGTGTGTGGTTGTGTGTGTGTGTGGTTGTGTGTGTGGTTGTGTGTGTGTGGTTGTGTGTATGTGGTTGTGTGTGTGGTTGTGTGTGTGTGGTTGTGTGGTTGTGTGTGTGGTTGTGTGTGTGGTTGTGTGTGGTCGTGTGTGTGTGGTTGTGGGTGTGGTTGTGGGTGGTTTTGTGTGTAGTTGTGTGTGTGGATGTGTGTGTGTGGTTATGTGTGGTTGTGTGTGATTGTGTGTGTGTGGTTGTGTGTGTGTGTGGTTGTGTGTGTGTGGTTGTGTGTATGTGTGATTGTGTGTGTGGTTGTGTGTGTGGTTGTGTGTGGTTCTGTGTGTTGTGTGTGGTTGTGTGTGTGGTTCTGTGTGTGTGTCTGTGTGGTTGTGTGTGTGTGATTGTGTGTGTGTGGTTGTGTGTGTGTGTGGATGTGGGTGAGGTTGGGTGTGGTTGTGTGTGTGAGATTGTGGGTGTGGTTGTGGGTATGGTTGTGTGTGTGTGGTTGTTTGTGTGGTTGTGTGTGTGGTTGTGTGTGTGGTTGTGTGTGTTTGTGTGTGGTTGTGTGTGTGGTTGTGGTTGTGTGTGTGGTTGTGTGTATGGTTGGGGTTGTGTGTGTGTGGTTGTGTGTGTGTGGTTGTAGGTGTGGTTGTGGGGTTGGGTGTGTGTGTGTGGTTGTGTGTGGTTGTGTATGGTTGTGTGTGTGGTTGTGTGTGTGGTTGTGTGGTTGTTGTGTGGTTGCTGTGTATGTGTGGTTGTGGGTGTGTGTGTGTGCATGTGTGGTTGTGTGTGCATGTGTGTGTGTTTGTGTGTATGTGTGTGGTTGTGTGTGTGTGTGGTTGTATGTGAGGTTGTGTGTGTGGTTGTGTT
This sequence comes from Triturus cristatus, assembly GCF_964204655.1. Taxonomy (NCBI): domain Eukaryota; kingdom Metazoa; phylum Chordata; class Amphibia; order Caudata; family Salamandridae; genus Triturus; species Triturus cristatus. Next base: position 32,616,571 of record NC_140590.1, on the reverse strand, counting down.
TGTGTGGTTGTGTGTGTGTGTGGTTGTGCGTGTGGTTGTGTGTGTGGTTGTGGTTGTGTGTGTGGTTGTGTGTGTGACAGTAATACTAAAAGCATCTCAAAATAAAGGAACACAAACATCGAGTTTGTGGAAAGCGAAAGCACGTTGTTAGTCAAACAGGCGCAGCAAAGCATTAACACAACAACAAAACAAAAAAGATCACTTAGCGAACACTGAGTGCTTCTAATGGATACACACAGCCCATCATCATAAGAGTTCGATTGCAGCCAATGTGCACTCAAACCTGCCCCCTCCTTGTGAATTGCACCCCATATTTCATGAGTTGTAACTGCTGCACCCACCATAGCGCTTGGAGATCTAAAGCGCTACATAGGTCTAATCAATTAACCAGTCGCCGACATGCTGTGCTTTTAAAGAGAATGTGCCAAAAGTTTCCAGCTTCCTCATCATGTCCTCATGAAAGCGCCAACGAAAGGACTCTCTGAATGGTGCAATGGACATGAAGGAGCCGCTGCGATCAGAAATAAACACTGTGAACGTTGTCCAGTTTCACAGTAACATTTCCTTAATGTTCTTTAAGTCACAAAACAGCAATACTAAAAGCATCTCAAAATAAAGGAACACAAACATTGAGTTTGTGGAAAGAGAAAGCACATTGTAAGTCAAATGGGCACAGCATAGCATTAACACAACACGTTCTTTGATGTGTGATGTTCTTTGAACGAGAACATCAAAGGGGCGCGGCGTAAGTTATCGCGGGCGAAAGTTAAAGTGATCACGGGTGCTTAACGAACATGATGAGGTTTGCCAGCCTCTGGTCCTAAGCGTGCGCCTGCGCACATGCACTGTAGCTGTGTGTTGTGTGTGTGGTTGTGTGTGTGGTTGTGTGTGTGTGGTTGTGGTTGTGTGTGTGTAGTTGTGTGTGTGTGTGTGGTTGTGGTTCTGTGTGGGTGTGGTTGTGTGTGGTTGTGGTTGTGTGTGTGTGGTTGTGGGTGTGGTTGTGTGTGTGTCATTGTTTGTGTGGTTGTGTGTGTGTGGTTGTGGTTGTGTGTGTGGTTGTGGGTGTGTGGGTGTGTGTTTGTGTGTGTTTGTATGTGTGCTTGTGTGTGTGGTTGTGTGTGGTTGTGGTTGTGTGTGTGGTTGTGGTTGTGTGTGTGTGGTTGTGTGTGTGTGTGGTTGTGGGTGTGGTTGTGGGTGTGGTTGTGCGTGTGGTTGTGGTTGTGTGTGTGGTTGTGTGTGTGGTTGTGTGTGTGACAGTAATACTAAAAGCATCTCAAAATAAAGGAACACAAACATAGAGTTTGTGGAAAGAGAAAGTACGTTGTAAGTCAAACGGGCGCAGCAAAGCATTAACACAACAACAAAACAAACAAGATCACTTAGCGAAGACTGAGTGCTGATAATGGATGTACACAGCCCATCATCTTAAGAGTTCGATTGCAGCCAATGTGCACTCAAACCTGCCCCCTCCTTGTGATTTGCACCCCATATTTCATGAGTTGAACTGCTGCACCCACCATAGCGCTTTGAGATTTAAAGCGCTATATAGGTCTAATCGATTAACCAGTCGCCAACATGCTGTGCTTTTAAAGAGAATGTGCCAAAAGTTTCCAGCTTCCTCATCATGTCCTCATGAAAGCACCAACGAAAGGACTCCCTGAATGGTGCAACGGACATGAAGCAGCCGCTGCGATCAGAAATAAACACTGGGAACGTTGTCCAGTTTCACAGTAACATTTTCTTAATGTTCTTTAAGTCACAAACCAGTAATACTAAAAGCACCTCAAAATAAAGGAACACAAACATCGAGTTTGTGGAAAGAGAAAGCACATTGTAAGTCAAACAGGCGCAGCAAAGCATGAACACAACATGATCTTTGATGTTTGATGTTCTTTGAATGAGAACATCAAAGGGGCGCCGCGAAAGTGATTGCGGGCGAAAGTGAAAGTGATCGCGGGCGCATAATGAGCATGACAAGGTTTGCCAGCCTCTGCTCCTAAGCGCGGGCCCGCGCACATGCACTGTAGTTCATGGCTGGCCATGGTAGCATTTTTTGGAGCCCTCACAAAAAGTCTCGCCAGGCCAGCGCAAGCACTGGGTCAGGCGAGACCTAAAAATAAAGTGCATTTGTATCTTGATTTAGGCACCAAAATAGCATGCACATAACCGGAGTTGTGGATTTTAGAAACAATATTAAATAAGTGTAAAATAATACAAGTAAAATATGACATTGCGACCAGTGGGAAAAACCACTAGTGACAATTGGCCTCTTCGAGGTCACGTTACGTGGAACCCTTGCAGGGTTAAGGTTGTGCAGGCCCTAGGACCAGGGCAGGCTGGACTATAACTACCATAATGCACTGGACCATCTGGTTTTTATCGATCCCATGGAGGGTCTGATGGCCAGTGACTCTTAAGATCATGGGAGTGTTTTTACCTGCAGTGTGCAGGGTATTAGTGCCACTAGTTCAGGGTAGTCTGAGGGTAGTTACAGTCACAGTGGTCCCTCAGTCAGGGAACGCCAAGTTTTAGCCAAAGACGAGGATTGTTCTTACAGTTCCAGGTCTGTTTCCACCAGGACAGACTATCCCTCCTTAACTTGTCGAAGACATAGGTCCCTTCTTGGTCCTTCTTTGATGCAGGTCGTTCAGATTTGAGGTTCCTGTGTTAGGGGGTCCTTTAAATCCAAGATTTTGGGGATTTAGGGGTGTGTAGACTAGTAGCCAATGGGCAGCTAGCTCCTGCAGCTAATCTGCCCCTTAGGTAAACACAGAACACTCAATTCTGCCACTGCTAAACATGGCAAAAAACTAAATGTAGTATAGAAACTGTGGTGCCCACCCTGGAGGTGTGGCTAGCCTTCTGTGGGAGTACACAGCATTGCATAATTAATTTCCCAACTGTCCATGAGCAAATGTGCCTGGGGCGGGAAGGGCTATTTCTTCCACTGGACATCAGTCCTGATCCATATCAGAGGTGGTGCATGCAGTCTTTGAAGCTCACCGCCTTGATGTGCCCATTCACTAACCTGCATGGCATGGTGTGATTTCCTTCCTGCCTATGCTTTTGTCTCTGACTCCTGGGAGTGTTCACACTGCTTAGTAGGAGATAAAAAACTTGTCTTGGCTCAGCAGGCGTGGGAAAGCACGGGCTGGCGAGCCAAAGCATAGGAAAGCCAGGGCAGCTAAACACGAGAACCATGTCAGGAGTGAAGAGGCATGTTGTTTAACACCAAACATGACATATTTCATTGGTACCATAATGGAGCTGGCGACCTCAAGTATGCCCGGGTGCCAGTGTTGCAGCGTGGAATACTAAATCCCTCTTTACACCACTGACCATAGATCTCTACAACCACATTCATTCACTCATTCACTGGTGGGGCCCATAACACCAACATTCATTCCCTATAGATCTATAGTACTTAAGAGATGATTTTCACTCCATACGCTGTAATGAGAGGAAATACAGGTACTCCCTAATGAGCAATTGGTTCACCTATTTTCCCTACCTCACCAGGATCTAAACATCACCTTTTATATTCCTCCAATGGATAGGCCATGGATCAGCTGAGTTGCTGAGTAGTAGTGACATTTAACTCTCTAAACAATATACATCAATACATTTCTCAAATAATAACCCAACACAGTTCTTATAATGAATTGAAATGTTTATCTAAAATAAAGCATGAAAAAGTCATAAAGCATTCAGTAATTTGGTTAGCATATTAACCTATTCTGGCTAAATGTGGTCCTCTAAGTCAAAATCAGATCTTTGTCTCTATGCCCATAAGCGATCAATCAGTTCGTAAAAGAATTGGGCATCAGATCAGTCCGTCAGAGTCTTGGGTAAGCAGCTGTCCAGCAGTGTCACCGTCCTCTCCGTCAGCATAACGTCAGGAAATTCAGAAAACCAGATGATGGAGATTTTTACCCTCTCTAGTCTACTTCTTTTATAGTAAAATCGACAACAAGAATGTTACAACATATGTCTTTAAACAAATTTGATTGGTGGAACCAGGATCATCCTTCCTGATTCCCAAGCGCTAGATGTTTCTTTAGGTGTAATTCACATTTAACTAATAATTTGCAACAGTTACTTGTCCATTCAGGGCATTTTGGTTCTCATACAGTTTCGCGTCCATGGTGTCATCAATTATAACAGTTCTTAGTTTATGGAAGTCCTTTGTCTGAAAGTTGGCACCCATCCCGGTGCGACCTTCGCGGGAACAGTCTGCCTGGGGTCAGGACGGAGTTATTGTTGCTCATCTTTTAGCGCAGGCGCACTTCACCCAGAAACTTTAGTATGTCGTCTGTTCGTCAAAATAGGGATGGCAGCCATTTTGTGGCCACTCCGAAAGGTCAACTTAAGCAAAGAAACACAAAAACGTAATTAATACATAGAAATGACTATTAAAATGTTATTCCCTCGCTAAACTCTTTATGTGTGTGTATTTATCTAGCAGTAAGCAACACTCATTGCGGTTTATACTCACATTTAAAAGCACAATTCACAATTTACATCACGAAAGCAACATATAACATGCAAATTCTAAATATCTATCATTAGTATGCATACGAAATTTAGTTTACGTATTAATTAGGCCATGCAAATGCAATCCCCACATGTATTTTCTTATTAGTAATGTTGATTAATCAAAAACACAGCAAACCATTAATACAATTAATGTTAATCAGTTATTCCTTTTAATTCAAACCCATTGAATGGAGGGGTATACACCTTTTAAAGAAAACCCCACTCCTGCAATCCCCCCTTTGGTGATTTTATCACCACACAACACCCAAATTTAGACCCTTTTACGGAAATTTCGAAATGACTTCTTACTCATAGCTCATAAATCAGTTTCTCCATATTCTTCTCTTTTTGCCTTTTCATACAACTTTCTTTCAATTCATCTAATGTTATCTCTTCCATGTCTATATCTTGACTCCTTTCCTTTCTTTTTAGTTTTTCACTTTTTGTTTTATTCTTGGTTTTCTTATTTCTACAACACATACGCCCTAATCTTAGAACTAATAAGGCAACAATCACACATGTTAACGGAAACAACATTTTACCTATAAATGTACTACCTATTTTAACTAGGCCTGGGCGGTAAATTCCGTTCCGTTCGCAGAATTTGCGTAATTTGGGTAATTTCGCGTTCCGCGGAGAACGCGAAATTGCCCAAAAATCTGCATTCCGCAACTTCGCGAAATTTTTTGCTTGTTCGCGTTCTCAATATGCGTGTTCGCGAGATATTTCACCCCGAGCACGCAATCAGCGATCGCGAACAGGAAAAAAGTATCGCGAACAAGCAATTCCGCGTGTTCGCGGAATTTCTGCGTGTTCGCGGAGATTTTTTACCGTTTCGCGGAGATTTGCGTAACGCGATTACGCAAATTCCGCCCACCCCTAATTTTAACTAAGAAATTTTTAATAGCAGCTATTTTCTTTCCCATTCTTGTCCATACATCTTCAACCTCCAGTGGTATAATTTCATCATGCAATTCAGTAATATTTTTGATGTAAACCTTTAGATCTTTACTTTCATCTGGAATGTAAGTGTAACAATGTTGAACTTTCAGCATTCCACAGACTCCACCCTCTTTTGCCAATAATATATCAAGGGCAAGTCGATTTTGCATCACCATAGCACGCATGGCAACCATTTCAGTATTGACCAATAAGAATCCATTAGCGGTGCTTGTAGACAAGCGATCCACTACTGTAGACAATTTCCGAATTTTGTTCGCATTCAGAGATATTCCCACTGCTGGTATCAATGCTCCAAAGATGTCCCACACAATTTCTGCCCAAGATTCTCTCCTTCTACGCACTAAATGACTATTTAAACTATGTACACCATCTTCTCTGTCCATGTGAAAGATCTTTGGAAATACCAGGCCTACGTAACATGTGCCATACCAATGGTCTGGCAGACGATAATATGCCCTGTTCCCACAGATAAAATATAGTCCAGGAAACCATGGATCTCTTCCACCTTTAAATCCCCATTCACCCATGATTCGGTATGTATCATGGCACTCACTATTACCTAAAAAGAGATTATCATATGCAGTCTGATTCCTTCTTATGCAAAATTTTCCTTTCTGAGACCTATCCAGAGCTATTGTTGGTGTAGACTCTCCTTTGACCAGATGTTTTTCCATTTCTATGTCCCAAGCTGTTTTCTCAGCCTTTCCTTCTGTTGCCTTTTCATGCATTTTATGCCTTCTTTCTTCAACCATATCTAAAAATGTCTTTTCTTCTTTCTGCAAACTGCATGTCAAATTATATTTAAACACAGCTTCTAATGTTAATTGTCAGTTTCTAAGAAAAATTCACCTAATACTTTAGCAGGTTTTACCTTGTTTAGTTTATTATTAGCTGGTACTAACGCAAAAATATTATCTACATCTGAAAAATAATACTCTAATTCCCCTGTTTGATAGAACAAACTAGCTATTACACTACATGTTATTCCGTAAGTAGCTGGAAGGTGATGATAAGTCACTCCCTCTGCCACTGAAGCAGGTAACTGCATGCAGACGTAGCAGTCCCTTACATCCATAGGGCCCGATTCACAGAACTAACTTAAGACAAAATCCTAAACTTACTACCATTTTGGTATTCACAGAAGGCACTTACTCATTTTGGTATTCACAGAAGGCACTTACTCATTTCGGAATTCACAGAAGTTAGGAGTCTTAACTTTAGGACTCCTAAATGCCTTCTGTGAATACCGAAAGTCTTAAAATTAGGATTTTTCTCAGTTTAGTAGTAGTATAGTTAGGACTCCTAACTTTAGGACTCCTAAATGCCTTCTGTGAATATCGAAAGTCTTAAAATTAGGATTTTTCTCAATTTGGTAGTAGTAAAGTTAGGACTCCTAACTTTAGGACTCCTAAATGCCTTCTGTGAATACCGAAAGCCTTAAAATTAGGCTATTTCTCAGTTTAGTAGTAGTAAAGTTAGGAGTCCTAACTTTAGGACTCCTAAACTTACAAAAATCCTAATTTTAAGACTTTCGGTATTCACAGAAGGCATTTAGGAGTCCTAAAGTTAGGACTCCTAACTTCTGTGAATACCGAAGTGAGTAAGTGTCTTCTGTGAATACCAAAATGGTAGTAAGTTTAGGATTTTATCTTAAGTTAGTTATGTGAATCGGGCCCATAGTTTTTACATATTCATAAAATTTCGAAAACACATTGTTAGAGAAATCATTAATAGACCTATCTTTATGCAAGTGAATGTTTGTTTCTACATTCGGCACTACCTTTGAAATTTTACCTATGTTAGTTTTGTTTTCACCATGTCCTTCTACTGTATCTATAGTAACTTTGAAAGAAATTACTAGAGCAAGTATGTTCCACAGAAGCATTAGTAATCCTGTACAACAGCAACATGTTTTACACCATCTTTTCATGAAGGTACATCTACTTTTACTACCATCTATGTTAGCCATCTTTACTAAAATGGACCGTGTCTTTTAACTTAGCCTCTTCTACTTTATGACCAGTTTCTAACCGGAGGCTTCTAAGCACCTACAAGGTTCTACCAATTTCTAATTTTACTCAATTATTGTTTTTCACATCGACAGCTTCTTGGTCTATTCAGTTTGGCATTTCATCATCTTTCGCCTCCTTCTCCCAATCAGGATACAGAATCTCCTGAATCTCCGCTTCTTCTTCTCCAATGTCGGACAAGAGAACTCTCAGGATTTCTGATTTTTCTTCTTCTTTAACCACTTTCAGTAAAGCCTCCTCTGGATTTCCTTGACTGTCTGCCTCTTGGAGTTTTTCAGGCAGGGCCACGTACGTCCATTCCGGTGACTTATACTTCTGGTTAGGTTTTCTTGTCCGTACAAAAAGGAGTGGTGCTGGACGGAGCATCAGAACCAATCAAACACTCAGACCCAGTCAACAGATCTGGGTTTGATCCATCACCGTTCTTTAGCCCACTCTGCCACCCCAGTTCAGACATGGCCATATGCAAATCAGTCTGACCCTGTGCCTCATGGGAACAGTACAGCCCGAACTGCCAAGCCATGCCTTCCCTGGACCGGAAACAAGCTTCCTAGGACCGGTTTCTGGCATTTCAGCCGTCTTCAGCCAGGCTGGCTTAAATCCAGTGGCAAAGTGAGCAAGGGACTCACGTCTGAGCATACCCTGCCAACTTATGGCGAACAAAGCGGTACAAAAAGGAGTGGTGCTGGACGGAGCATCAGAACCAATCAAACACTTACACCCAGTCAACAGATCTGGGTTTGATCCATCACCGTTCTTTAGCCCACTCTGCCACCCCAGTTCAGACATGGCCATATGCAAATCAGTCTGACCCTGTGCCTCATGGGAACAGTCCAGCCCGAACTGCCAAGCCATGCCTTCCCTGGACCAGAAACAAGCTTCCTAGGACCGGTTTCTGGCATTTCAGCCGTCTTCAGCCAGGCTTGCTTAAATCCAGTGGCAAAGTGAGCAAGGGACTCACGTCTGAGCATACCCTGTCAACTTATGGCGAACAAAGCGGTACAAAAAGGAGTGGTGCTGGACGGAGCATCAGAACCAATCAAACACTTACACCCAGTCAACAGATCTGGGTTTGATCCATCACCGTTCTTTAGCCCACTCTACCACCCCAGTTCAGACATGGCTATATGTAAATCAGTCTGACCCTGTGCCTCATGGAAACAGTCTAGCCCAAACTGCCAAGCCATGCCTTCCCTGGACCGGAAACAAGCTTCCTAGGACCGGTTTCTGGCATTTCAGCCATCTTCAGCCAGGCTTGCTTGAATCCAGTGGCAAAGTGAGCAAGGGACTCACGTCTGAGCATACCCTGCCAACTTATGGCGAACAAAGCGGTAGAAAAAGGAGTGGTTCTGGACGGAGCGTCAGAACCAATCAAACACTCACACCCAGTCAACAGATCTGGGTTTGATCCATCACCATTCTTTAGCCCACTCTGCCACTACAGTTCAGACATGGCCATGTGCAAATCAGTCTGACCCTGTGCCTCATGGGAACAGTCCAGCCCGAACTGCCAAGCCATGCCTTCCCTGGACCGGAAAAGAGCTTCCTAGGACCGGTTTCTGGCATTTCAGCCGTCTTCAGCAAGGCTTGCTTGAATCCAGTGGCAAAGTGAGCAAGGGAGTCACGTCTGAGCATACCCTGCCAACTTATGGCGAACAAAGCGGTACAAAAAGGAGTGGTGCTGGACAGAGCATCAGAACCAATGAAACACTCACTCCCAGTCAACAGATCTGGGTTTGATCCATCACCGTTCTTTAGCCCACTCTGCCACCCCAGTTCAGACATGGCCATATGCAAATCAGTCTGACCCTGTGCCTCATGGGAACAGTCCAGCCCGAACTGCCAAGCCATGCCTTCCCTGGACCGGAAACAAGCTTCCTAGGACCGGTTCCAGCATTTCAGCCGTTTTCAGCCAGGCTTGCTTGAGTCCAGTGGCAAAGTGAGCAAGGGACTCACGTCTGAGCATACTCTGCCAACTTATGGCAAACAAAGTGGTACAAAAAGGAGTGGTGCTGGACAGAGCATCAGAACCAATCAAACACTCAAACCCAGTCAACAGATCTGGGTTTGATCCATCACCGTTCTTTAGCCCACTCTGCCACCCCAGTTCAGACATGGCCATATGCAAATCAGTCTGACCCTGTGCCTCATGGGAACAGTCCAGCCCGAACTGCCAAGCCATGCCTTCCCTGGACCGGAAACAAGCTTCCTAGGACCGGTTCCTGGCATTTCAGCTGTCTTCAGCCAGGCTTGCTTGAATCCAGTGGCAAAGTGAGCAAGGGTCTCACGTATGAGCATACCCTGCCAACTTATGGCGAACAAAGCGGTACAAAAAGGAGTGGTGCTGGACGGAGCATCAGAACCAATCAAACACTCACACCCAGTCAACAGATCTGGGTTTGATCCATCACCGTTCTTTAGCCCACTCTGCCACCCCAGTTCAGACATGGCCATATGCAAATCAGTGTGACCCTGTGCCTCATGGAAACAGTCCTGCCCGAACTGCAAAGCCATGCCTTCCCTGGACCGGAAACAAGCTTCCTTGGACCGGTTTCTGACATTTCAGCCGTCTTCAGCCAGGCTTGCTTGAATCCAGTGGCAAAGTGAGCAAGAGACTCACGTCTGAGCATACCCTGCCAACTTATGGCGAACGAAGAGGTACAAAAAGGAGTGGTGCTGGATGGAGCATCAGAACCAATCAAACACTCACACCCAGTCAACAGATCTGGGTTTGATCCATCACCGTTCTTTAGCCCACTCTGCCACCCCAGTTTAGACATGGCCATATGCAAATCAGTCTGACCCTGTGCCTCATGGGAACAGTCCAGCCCGAACTGCCAAGCCATGCCTTCCCTGGACCGGAAACAAGCTTCCTAGGATCGGTTCCTGGCATTTCAGCCGTCTTCTGCCAGTCTTGCTTGAATCCAGTGGCAAAGTGAGCAAGGGACTCACGTCTGAGCATACCCTGCCAACTTATGGCGAACAAAGCGGTACAAAAAGGAGTGGTGCTGGACGGAGCATCAGAACCAATCAAACACTCACACCCAGTCAACAGATCTGGGTTTGATCCATCACCGTTCTTTAGCCCACTCTGCCACCCCAGTTCAGACATGGGCATATGCAAATCAGTCTGACCCTGTGCCTCATGGGAACAGTCCAGCCCGAACTGCCAAGCCATGCCTTCCCTGGACCGGAAACAAGTTTCCTAGGACCGGTTTCTGGCATTTCAGCCGTCTTCAGCCAGGCTTGCTTGAATCCAGTGGCAAAGTGAGCAAGGGACTCACGTCTGAGCATACCCTGCCAACTTATGGCGAACAAAGCGGTACAAAAAGGAGTGGTGCTGGACGGAGCATCAGAACCAATCAAACACTCACACCCAGTCAACAGATCTCGGTTTGATCCATCACCGTTCTTTAGCCCACTCTGCCACCCCAGTTCAGACATGGCCATATGCAAATCAGTCTGACTCTGTGCCTCATGGGAACAGTCCAGCCCGAACTGCCAAGCCATGCCTTCCCTGGACCGGAAACAAGCTTCCTAGGACCGGTTCCAGCATTTCAGCCGTTTTCAGCCAGGCTTGCTTGAATCCAGTGGCAAAGTGAGCAAGGGACTCACGTCTGAGCATACCCTGCCAACTTATGGCGAACAAAGCGGTACAAAAAGGAGTGGTGCTGGATGGAGCATCAGAACCAATCAAACACTCACACCCAGTCAACAGATCTGGGTTTGATCCATCACCGTTCTTTAGCCCACTCTGCCACCCCAGTTCAGACATGGCCATATGCAAATCAGTCTGACCCTGTGCCTCATGGGAACAGTCCAGCCCGAACTGCCAAGCCATGCCTTCCCTGGACCGGAAACAAGCTTCCTAGGACCGGTTTCTGGCATTTCAGCCTTCTTCAGCCAGGCTTGCTTGAATCCAGTGGCAAAGTGAGCAGGGGACTCACGTCTGAGAATACCCTGCCAACTTATGGTGAACAAAGCGGTACAAAAAGGAGTGGGGCTGGACGGAGCATCAGAACCAATCAAACACTCACACCCAGTCAACAGATCTGGGTTTGATCCATCACCGTTCTTTAGCCCACTCTGCCACCCCAGTTCAGACATGGTCATATGCAAATCAGTCTGACCCTGTGCCTCATGGGAACAGTCCAGCCCGAACTGCCAAGCCATGCCTTCCCTGGACCGGAAACAAGCTTCCTCGGACCGGTTTCTGGCATTTCAGCCGTCTTCAGCCAGGCTTGCTTGAATCCAGTGGCAAAGTGAGCAAGGGACTCACGTATGAGCATACCCTGCCAACTCATGGCAAACAAAGCGGTACAAAAAGGAGTGGTGCTGGACAGAGCATCAGAACCAATCAAACACTCACACCCAGTCAACAGATCTGGGTTTGATCCATCACCGTTCTTTAGCCCACTCTGCCACCCCAGTTCAGACATGGCCATATGCAAATCAGTCTGACCCTGTGCCTCATGGGAACAGTCCAGCCCGAACTGCCAAGCCATGCCTTCCCTGGACCGGAAACAAGCTTCCTAGGACCGGTTCCTGGCATTTCAGCCGTCTTCAGCCAGTCTTGCTTGAATCCAGTGGCAAAGTGAGCAAGGGACTCACGTCTGAGAATACCCTGCCAACTTATGGTGAACAAAGCGGTACAAAAAGGAGTGGTGCTGGACGGAGCATCAGAACCAATCAAACACTCACACCCAGTCAACAGATCTGGGTTTGATCCATCACCGTTCTTTACCCCACTCTGCCACCCCAGTTCAGACATGGCCATATGCAAATCAGTCTGACCCTGTGCCTCATGGGAACAGTCCAGCCCGAACTGCCAAGCCATGCCTTCCCTGGACCGGAAACAAGCTTCCTCGGACCGGTTTCTGGCATTTCAGCCGTCTTCAGCCAGGCTTGCTTGAGTCCAGTGGCAAAGTGAGCAAGGGACTCACGTCTGAGCATACCCTGCCAACTTATGGCAAGCAAAGTGGTACAAAAAGGAGTGGTGCTGGACGGAGCATCAGAACCAATCAAACACTCACACCCAGTCAACAGATCTGGGTTTGATCCATCACCGTTCTTTAGCCCACTCTGCCACCCCAGTTCAGACGTGGCCATATGCAAATCAGTCTGACCCTGTGCCTCATGGGAACAGTCCAGCCCGAACTGCCAAGCCACGCCTTCCCTGGACCGGAAACAAGCTTCCTAGGACCGGTTCCTGGCATTTCAGCTGTCTTCAGCCAGGCTTGCTTGAATCCAGTGGCAAAGTGAGCAAGGGACTCACGTATGAGCATACCCTGCCAACTCATGGCAAACAAAGCGGTACAAAAAGGAGTGGTGCTGGACGGAGCATCAGAACCAATCAAACACTCACACCCAGTCAACAGATCTGGGTTTGATCCATCACCGTTCTTTAGCCCACTCTGCCACCCCAGTTCAGACATGGCCATATGCAAATCAGTCTGACCCTGTGCCTCATGGGAACAGTCCAGCCCGAACTGCCAAGCCATGCCTTCCCTGGACCGGAAACAAGCTTCCTAGGACCGGTTCCTGGCATTTCAGCCGTCTTCAGCCAGTCTTGCTTGAATCCAGTGCCAAAGTGAGCAAGGGACTCACGTCTGAGCATACCCTGCCAACTTATGGCGAACAAAGCGGTACAAAAAGGAGGGGTGCTGGACGGAGCATCAGAACCAATCAAACACTCACACCAGTCAACAGATCTGGGTTTGATCCATCACCGTTCTTTAGCCCACTCTGCCACCCCAGTTCAGACATGGCCATATGCAAATCAGTCTGACCCTGTGCCTCATGGGAACAGTCCAGCCCGAACTGCCAAGCCATGCCTTCCCTGGACCGGAAACAAGCTTCCTAGGACCGGTTTCTGGCATTTCAGCCGTCTTCAGCCAGGCTTGCTTGAATCCAGTGGCAAAGTGAGCAAGGGACTCACGTCTGAGCATACCCTGCCAACTTATGGCGAACAAAGCGGTACAAAAAGGAGTGGTGCTGGACGGAGCATCAGAACCAATCAAACACTCACACCCAGTCAACAGATCTGGGTTTGATCCATCACCGTTCTTTAGCCCACTCTGCCACCCCAGTTCAGACATAGCCATATGCAAATCAGTCTGACCCTGTGCCTCATGGGAACAGTCCAGCCCGAACTGCAAAGCCATGCCTTCCCTGGACCGGAAACAAGCTTCCTAGGACCGGTTTCTGGCATTTCAGCCGTCTTCAGCCAGGCTTGCTTGAATCCAGTGGCAAAGTGAGTAAGGGGCTCACGTCTGAGCATACCCTGCCAACTTATGGCGAACAAAGCGGTACAAAGGTTTTCTTGTCCTTCCGGACTCTTTGGTTACAACTGTTTCTTCCTCCTTTGATTTTTCCTGACTCATGACTTCATTCACCTCTTCAGCTCTCGGTGATTTCACTCGAGTCAACCGATATCTCAGTCTTCTTATTTTGTTCGGCCGAACTTCTGGTTTTACAGTTCTTTTCAATTTACTTTCTTTGATATTCTTTTCATTCTTTTCCTCTCTCCAAGCTCTCTTTCTCAGAACTCGAGCTTCAGGCACTTCGTTCTCACTCTCTTCTGACTCTGTCCCAACTTGCTTCTCCTTTCCAACAGTCTCTTTTTCCACCACTTGTTCTGGTTTCCCTACTTCCGTCCCTCTTCGGGTCTCCGACATGCAATCTTCCTGCTGGCTACTTGTCCCTTCACCTAGCTGGATGTTGCAGTTCCCTATACTTCCTCGGGGGTCTTCCGCAATCTGTCCCTCTTCTCTGTACCTGTCCATTCTTCATTATTTCCGTTATTTCAGGTGGAATTTCTCTCAGTTTTGCATCTGGGACTTCTTTTCCTTGAATTTCTTTTACTGCTTCTTCTTTGTCTTTTCCTTCCTTCTTTTTAGGTTCTTTTCTAGGACCTTTCTTTCTTTGCTCGTCTTCAGAATCTGAACTGTCAGAAATCTGCAATCTTCTTCTCAGAGAAATACTTCTAGGGATCAATATCTGATTGGGTTCCTTTTCCCCCCTTTCAGGATTTTCTTGTGTTTTTGGTTCTTTGTTGTCTGATTCAGTACTCGACTCTGATTCGTCATAGTGCTCTTTCTCCTTGCAATCCACTGGATTTGGTATCCTCAAAGTATGGCTGGCATGGATCCAGTTTTTCAGTCCAGCACACTTCACAGCTGTTGTCGTGGTCAGAATGACTTGTCTTGGTTTTCCCCACCTGGGAACCAAACAGTTTCTTCTTCTGTGGACTTTTATCCTTACCCAATCTCCTGGGCTCAGACCATGGGCTGGCTTCCTTTCAAGGATGGTGGCATCTGCTCCAACCTGATGAAACACAGAATGAACTGCGTCAGCCAGGGCTTTACAGTACTCCAACACCATGTCATCAGAAATCGGCATCAGTTTGTTGACTGGTATGAAAGCATGCCTCATAGCACGTCCCATGATTATTTCATGAGGACTTAACCCTGTAGTTCTATCTGGGGTTGCACGTATGGTCATAAAAACTAGGGGCAAGACATCAGGACATTTCATTCCTGTGGCTAAAAACATTTTCCCAATTCTGTTTTTGATTGTACCATTCATTTGCTCAACCACGCCAGAAGCCTCTGGTCGGTAGGCACAATGAAGTTTCTGTTGTACATTCAATGCTTCACTGATCAATTTTACAATCTCATTATAGAAATGCCCTCCTCTGTCTGATTCAAGGGTCACTGGAAACCCAAACCTGGGGATGAATTCTCTCAAAAGCAGTTTTGCTACTGTCAATCCATCATTTCTTCTTGTCGGGTATGCTTCTACCCACCTGGAGAATAAGCAGACTATGACCAGTACATACCTCAATCTGTTACATGTGGGCATTTCAATGAAGTCTATCTGCATTCGGGTAAAGGGTCCTCCTTCTCGGCCTATAGTTCCTAGGCTCGCCACTGTCTTTCTTCCAGGATTGTATTGCTGACAAATTAGACATCTCTGACATAGACTCTCTGCTATAAGTCTAAATTTTGGGTTGTACCAGGTCTGTTTAAATGACCTGATCATAGCATCTCTCCCTATGTGTCCCTGGCCATGATACATCCGTGCCATGGTAGACAACATGCTATCAGGCATGACTGGTCTTCCATCTCGATAGACCCACACATGATCCTTTTCCCTTAGTGCACATCCTGCTTTTACCCACTGCCTTTTTTCCTCATCTCCTGCTTCTTCCTGCAATTGTCTCACTTCTTCCCATGTCCCTACAACGTTAGTAAACATTAAGGAATAAGAAGTCATCTCCCTTTCCTTTGCCCGATTGACTGAATACTGATTTCTGGCACAGTACTGTGCCATGTCATTGGCGTATCTGTTGCCAATGGTAACGTAATCATCACCTTGATTATGGGCAGCACATTTCACAACAGCCAATTGTTTAGGCAGCTGTATCGCCTCAAGCAACTTTCCAACCACTTCAGCATTCTTTATAGGAGTTCCACTTGAGGTCAGGAAACCTCTTTGTAGCCACAGTTGGCCAAAATCGTGGACAACTCCGAAGCCATACTGGCTGTCAGTTATCACAGTCACTCTCACACTTTTCCCAATTCTACATGCTCGAGTCAGGGCCACTAATTCTGCTACTTGAGCAGACTTCACCCCTTTTAGGTAAGATGCTTCCAATACTGCTGCAACTGTGCACACTGCATATGCTGCACTTAGCACTCCTTCTTCTGTTCTCAAACATGACCCATCAACAAACATTACAAAATCATTTTCTGGCAAAGGTACATCTTTTATGTCTGGTTGGGGTTTCGTGCAATACTCAAGCACATCCAAACAATCATGGTCTGCTTCATCTCTGACTTCCACATTTACACCATCAGGCAATAGTGTTGCGGAATTCACATTCACACATTTTGCAAGGCTCACATTTGTTGCACCTAGGATAACCTTTTCATACTTAGTCAGCCGACTATGTGTCATATACTGAGTACGACTCCTTGTTAAGAAGATCGCCACATCATGAGGTACAAACACTTTCAAAGGATATCCCATCACAATTCCTTCACTCTGCTCCATGCTTCGACATGTTGCAGCTACTGCTTTCAAACAGCCAGGTAAGCCTACGGCTACTGGGTCAAGCATTGATGAATAATATGCAATCGGTCTCCTCAATCTTCCATGTTTCTGGATTAACACAGAAAGTGCACATCCATTTCTCTCACTGCAATATAACTCAAATTATTTTTCGTAATCAGGCATACCCAATGCTGGGGCTTCACACAATCCATCTTTCAATCATTTGAATGCTGCCAATTCTTCCTTGTTCAATTCAAGGGGATCCTTTACATCACTCCTTGTTAGCCGTACCAGAGGTTTTGCAATCAGCGAAAAGTTGCTGATCCACTGGCGGCAGTACCCTACCATTCCCAGAAACATTCTCACCTCTCTTTGGGTCATGGGGGCTCTCATTCCTTTTATGATTCTGATTCTGTCTATTGTTATTTTCCTCAATCCCTTTTCAAAGGTATGTCCCAAGTACTGTACTTCTTTCTTGCAATACTGCAGTTTTGCTGGGGACACTTTTAGTCCTCCATCTGCCAAGTGATTTAGTAAGGCTATAGTGTCTACCTCACAAGCTTCACGGGTTTTCGACGCCACAAGGAGGTCGTCAATGTACTGTACTAGTACTGAACTTTCGGGCATTTGCAAACTTTCCAATGACTTTTTCAACAATTGATTAAATATTGAGGGGCTTTCTGTATACCCCTGTGGGATTCGGCACCATGCCAAAATACGATCTCCAAACCGAAATGCAAAAATTTGCTGGCTGTCGTGATGCAATGGGATGGAAAAGAACGCATGGCACAGATCAATCACTGTATACCATTCTGCATCATGGGGAATCTGATACAAAATCACTGATGGATTTGGTACAATGGGACAACATGGCACAACAATTTTGTTCACTTTTCTCAGGTCTTGCACTATTCTGAACTTCCCATTTGGCTTTTTCAGGCCCATTATGGGTGAGTTACATGGACTGCTCATTATCTCTCTCAGAATTCCTTGCTTGATCATTTTCTCAATTATTGGAGTAACTCCTTCAATTATTTCAGGCGTCAATCTGTACTGGGGAATATTAGGATAACTTACTCCTTCTTTTACAGTTATTTTTACTGGGTCTACATTTCTCATCAACCCTACATCTTCTCCGGTGAAATCCCAAACCTCTGCCTTTACTGACTGTTTCAATTCTTTAGATAATTCATCTGGATTGAATACTGCATAAGTTCCAATAACTTCACATTCTCCGTTAGCCATGGTCATTTTATACAATACATCTTCATCTGGTGTTTCAAACGCTATTCCATCTGGAGTACAAAATATAGTGCAATTCATCTTGCACAACAGGTCCCTACCTAGCAATGTCACAGGACTGGTGTCACACACCACTAAGCGGTGCATTTCAGCAAATTTCCCTATACTAACTTTTACTGGTTCTGCAAGATATGTTTTTAACTGTTGGTTGGATACACCAACTACTTGGATTGATTCATCCGAAAGAGGAAGATTCTTAACATCAGCTGATCTATCAGTTGATCGAGTAGCACCAGTATCCACTAGGAAAGTAATATTCTCATAATTAACCTTCCCATCTACAAATGGTCCTGTCTGGTCTACTTCTAGAGTTGCGCCAAGTACGCACTCTTCTTCCTCCCTTCGGCACCGTCAATATCCTGCTTCTGAATCACTCTCATCTTGTTGCAGCCAGTACTGCGAGACAGCGCGAGCGTGCGATGGTTTATTTACCTGTTCTTCATTGTAGAATCCCGATTCATTACTATACTTCTGTGAGTTTCTGTTCTGTGGAAAAGGTGGTTTTGGCACCTGATTCTGGGCGGTAACCACCTGCTGCTGTTGCTGCAGTTGACCACCCACCTCTTTCTGCACCTGTGGATTCAATGATCGATTTTCATTATTAGTGCTTGGAGGGTTTTTACACTCGGATTTCCAATGCCCTAACTCACCGCAATTATGACATGGCAACTTCTTTTTAGCTTCTTCTATATTACCTTTCCCTTTCCCTGGACCAAATCTTGGTTTTGCTCCTGGTTTGTTTGCCTGTTCTACCAACTGAGCTTCCTGTCGTTCAGCTACCTTTACCTGTGCCCACATAGCCTTTTCTTTCAGTTTTCGTTGGTTTGCCTCTATTTCATCACTGAAGAACTTAGCATGTCTCAATACTTCATCTATTTTCTTGTTTTGCCAAACAACCGTATGCTGCTTTATTATGTCACCAATTTCTGGGCGTAAATCATATACAAATCTGTACACAAAGTGACTCAAATCTTTATCACTCAGGTTCTCATCCCCACTGAACTGTTTAAAAGTCTGAATTAGCCTCTCATAGTATGCATGTACTGACTCCTTGCTTTCCTGATGGGTTCTGTCAATTTTTACCCAATCGGTCTCTTTAGGGGGTACCTTACTTTTCAAAAATGCCATAGCCTGCACGTATTTCTTCATTACCTCTGGGTCGGGAGCTCCTAACTTAGGATCCCTAGGGTACTCCTGAGTTGGCCAATTTATCATCAATTTGCACTCTGTCCACAAATCTGCTGGTACGATTATGTCAAACAGACTATTCAGATCTATCCATAGCACCTTTGACAATTTCACAAATCTGTCTACCTGCCGATACCACTCGATGGGCTTTTCGCGTAGTCGAGGGAAATCATTCGTAAATGACAAAATGTCCTGTCTTGTCCATGGGACATGTACATATCCTCCTCCTGGAATCTCTCTCATGGGGTATTCTGTTGCTACCTTTTCTTTTTCTCTTACAGGAAATGCAGAAGCTGACTTTTCTGAGGCATCATCACGTCTACTATACCACTTATTTCTCCATTTATCCACATCTCCCCATTTTCTCAACAAACCGATTATGTCCTTAATCTGACCTATCCGTCCTGTGGTATTTAAGTTCTCTATATCGTTCTCAGTGAAATCAACTCGATAAGGTTTTTGTAGGGCTTTTACCTTGTCAAAATCTATTCCCATTTCATATGCAATTTCTCCTAGTTTTTCGTGAAAGTTTTTCGCTCTCCATGTCGCACTCTTGCACAGGAACATCAGTTCCTCATCCTGACAATTTTTCAGTTTTCCAGTAGGGATAGTTCCTGCTATCAATTCTTCTAATACCATTCGTAATTTTGCCACATTTATTGACTGGGATTCCTGGTCCTTTTTCTGTAACCCTCTGAGCCATTCGCTTAATTCTTCTACAGAGGGTCCTACTGGACTTTCTACATTATTTTGTTCTGGAGCCTTTTGTGGTTCTATTAAAGTTTCCATTGTCATTCTACTCTTTTCTGCATAAATTTGATTCACAAATGGATTATTTGAAACACTTGGTTCAAACATATTTATTGTCGGTCCCCATGGATTCTCATTTTGAGTCCGTTCGGGGCTCTCAACTAAATTATGGTTTCTGTACGGTACTGTCAAACAATGTTTGCTATCTTTTTGTTTCTCAAATATGGGCATTACTGGACCTATCGTTACTGGGACCGTTACAGCTTCTAGATTTTTGTCAATTCTCTTATTCTCTCAGTTAATTCTAGGGTAGTTTTAGCCAATTCTGTTGAATTTTCACTATTTACTCTACTTGATGTCTGTTATTCTACCTCTCTTGCAGAGTTACTTTTCCCTAACTCTGGTTACATGGTCTCTGTTTTAGTCGTTCTCAATGTTTCTCTCATTGGGGCACTTGGTGTTAATGCTTCTGGTTCTGGTCGGTACGGTGGTGGGTTTTTGTAAAACACATCATCAAGAACATCATCCTCCGATTCATTTGCCTCATACCCACTCGATTCCACATTTCGCCTTTTCTCTGTGCATTTTCTCCCTTCATTCTCTCCCGTCATTCTTACAGGAAACATACCCTCAGTCATGCTTGCATTTCGCCACGTTTTCATTCGATCATCATGTGTTTCATGTCCGTACAGTCTACCGAACATGTATCAGTAGCCCCTACCACTTCGCTACCTTTCTCGTTCATGCATTTCGTCTTCCCATTCCGTCAAAGCCTCAAACTGCGTCGGTCTAGGTCTTGGCTCGAAGTCCATCATTTTGTCTCGGAGATTTCTTAAAACGGCCAAATTAAAGGAACCATTTTCTGGAAATGCCAGGACTCCATCGCCCTTTGTATATTTTACCCAATTGTCTAACCAAATACAAGTATGATACCCATATTTCGCAATCATTAGAGATGCGGGTGTTTTCGGTGGAGGAAGTAACTGTCCTTCCCTAGTCTTGAACCACTTCTTAATTTTCCCAAACCACGTCTTTTTCTTTTCTGGTGGTTGGTAATACATTTTCTCGGTTTCCGTGTACCGTTTAGTCTTTTACAATGGTACCGCTATTCTGTCCAAGTTTCAAGTTTATTTTATTATGATAAGGAACTCTTTATGAGGTCCACATAAAACAACATATACATACAAAACAAAAAATACATAAAATATTATTCCATCACCATTACACGAGACATCTTAATACAGGTCCAAAAAACATTTAAAAAAGTTGTACAGTTTAAAAGCAAACATTTCATTGGGTGGGTTAATCAAGGCTGCTTTAAATGAAGAAGCAGATAATATGTTGAGTTGTAAGCAAATTGGTCTTAACCATCTACGCCTGCAAGACATCAGTGCAGGACAAACAAACATGACATGATCTAAGTCCTGATCATACAATTGACAAAGATCACAGCATGCCGAATGACCATACCATCTGGCATGTAGAACTTTCAGGGGAAGCAAATTATGTCTTAATAAGTACATAAGGCGTCTAACGCCATGGGAGATGTTCCAATACATATACGATTGAGCTTTCCGCAGGGTATAAGATTCGATAACAGGCGTACCACCTTTTTTCGCTAAACAGAAGTCTCTATCATGACTAAACCCCAATTCCCAGGAGGCTGACTTCAGAACAGTTTTTAATTGATGAGAGGATAATAAAAATAAAGTCTCCTCATCCAATTTCAATTGCAGCACGGCAAATCTGAAGTTTTTTACAATCAGGGAGAAATCATTAAAAGATCCTAATAATTCATTTTTTATAAGATCTCTTAAGGTATTAGGTTCACCTTTAGATAAAGCTACTACCCAACGTATGATACTTGCCAGACCTTGAACCCAACTGCTACGTAAACCCAATTCCTGTCTCAACGAAGCAGTCGAATTTGCTGTACCTACAGACATTAAACTGCGTAAAATTTTCCCTTCCGCAGAGTTTAAAAAACTCCACTTTTTTACATCAATTAACTCAATTCCGTACAACAGGGAGGCCGGAACTTTCGCTCTGAAAACATCTAAAAGAATAGAAAAATGCCTTCTACCTGTGGCTTTATACAGGGAAACTAAACTCTTTCCCTGAGAAATAGCCTTCCGAGAGTTATTGTCAATGTGTAATTTGTCACTTAAATTATAAGTGACAATTTTACCTAGGAAGGTATAAGATTTCACACATTCCAGTTTTTTCCCCCCCACAACCCATGGATAATTAAGGCATTTAGGCTTCTTTCTACCAGAAAAGCAAATCACTTTGCTTTTTGCCGTATTTATTGATAAGAAATGACTTTCCGCAAATTCAGAGAGTGCTTGCAACCGATTGTTCAGGCCCTTTGGGGTGAGATCCAAAATCAGGATGTCGTCTGCATACATAAGGCATGCAATTGGAACTCCACCCAAGGACGGGGCAATACCGGCGCAAGCAGAAAGTGTGACGGGTAAATCAACAGTATATAAGGAAAATAGCAATGGAGCCAAAAGGCAACCTTGCTTCAACCCATTGGAAGTGGGAATTAATTTAGATACACCACATTCACCTCCAAGTAGAACTCTGCACCAGGTGTCAGAGTAAAGGGCGCGAATTAACTTGATCAGGAGTGGGGGCATACCTAAGTTAAATAACTTTCTCCACAGCAAAATTCTATCTACTTTATCAAAGGCGGTGGAGAAGTCAATAAAGGCGCCATATACCTGACCACCACGGATTTTCACATATTTTTCATTGATAACTTGCAATGCAGTCAGGTTGTCTAAAGTTCCATGATTTTGTCTGAAACCTGTTTGCTCCATGGGAAGGATTTTATGTTCAAATACCCATTGATTCATTAAAGTAAGCACACATTTTGCGAAAACCTTACCAATGGCATCAAGCAAAGCGATTTGACGGTAATTTTGCGGTAGATCTCTTGCCCCTTTTTTATATAAAGGGACAATAATACTTCCTTTCCAGGAGGGGGGGACTGTTCCACTAGAAAAACAAAATTTAAACACTGGAAAGAGTATTTTACTCCCAAGTTCACTCTGGTGTTTTAATACTAAAATTGGAATTTTATCAGGACCCATCGCACCAGAGGAACGCATATTCTTAATGGCACATTCAATTTCCTTTTCCGTTGGACAGTCAAGTATACGTGAGACATTATCAGATTCAACATTAAAAACTTGAGAATTATTGTTACTGTACAACTTCTCGATATAATGAACCCACACCTGTTCCTCAATGGCAATAGGCGTAGGACTGGCTCTGGTACCACAACCTTTGCCAATTAAGGACCAGAATGTCTTGGCTTGGCCATTATAAGAAGCTTCCCTCAGTTGAATCCAGAGGGCATCTTCCTTAGCACGTTTTAAACGGGCCTTAAGTCTAACTCTCCTTCTTTTTAAAATAAACAACTTAGACTTAGCTTCTTGGGTAAAGAATAAAAATTGTCCCCTTACCACTTTGTTTATTTCTCTATTTATAGCCCGTAAAGAATGAGGGACTACGAGGGATTGTTTCACACCTGGTTTCTTTTTTGCACTAGCAGTTACAGAATCTAAAAAATTAATAAAACTCAACAGCTCTCTCCCTTCCCAGAAGGGTAAATTCTCAACAGTAAAATACAAAAGAGGCACCACATTTTCAACAGTACAAGGGTTCCAAAAACATTTCCCTGATCTGGAATCAAAATTCACAAAATCTGTATCCAGACTCCACGGATCCACTTTCTGAAGATTAACGGAGACAGAAAGCATCAGTGCATTATGGTCACTAAGAATAGACTCAATGACCTTCATATCCTTTAGTAGGTGAAAACCGGCATAATCTACCATGATAAAATCAATAATAGATTTTCCCTTATTAGATTTACGAGTATAAGCTGCCGGGGTGTCAGACGGAAGCCTCCCATTTACTATTAAGCATTCAACTTTAAGTAAACCATCTAAGATAAGTTTACCTCTTTTGTTAGTTTTAATTTTGGAGGGAAACTGGGCAGGTGGTATATTCAAAGACTCTTCCAATTGAATATTTCTAAACAACTCCTACCCACAGTTAGATATATTACAATTTAAGTCCCCAAACATTAACACATGCGGAGTTGGGGAAACATCCAACGCTTTAGTTAAAAAAGTGAACAAAGTTTTTAAACCAGCATTAAAACTACAATTGGGGGGAATATAAATATTAACCACAATCAACAATCTATTAGGGCAATCCTCAAATACATCTTTTAGGGTTATTGCTTGAAACAGTTTCCCTGGATCTAGATAGTGTGAATAGTTCCATTGCAGTCTGTTAGATAACAAGCATGCTAACCCTCCCTTAGCATGGCCTCTTCTAGTGCTGGTTGCGCTGTATTCCAAAACAAAATAGTCTTTTTCCAAAGCTAATCTTCCTTCAACCCAGGTTTCTTGCAAACAGATTATATCTGCCTTTTGAGAATGCAAGAAACCCAATTTCTCCCTATAATCCTTGAATCCGGCAGTGTTCCATGAGATAAACTTCAGCTCTCTGTTAAAAATTGGAATGTTGTTTAGAACAGGGAGCAGATTTACTCGCTAGAACTCCAGGTAACCAACTCCATTTAGATTGGTCATCCTTCACTGTCTGCTTAAGGGGAGGGTTTTTGTATGAAACTAGCCTTTCATTCCTAGCCACACAAATTTTTAGGTCCTCTGATCTGAGATTAGACCAATCCGACAACAGCACACCCGTATTAGAGGGAAGTGACAGTGAAGAATTGGCGAGAATACTTTGAGTACATTTTTCCCCAAAGTGTGGCATGACATCTATCCCTCTAACTTGTAATTCCTCTGCCCACTGTAGAACAAGATTTAACACAACTTTCGAATGGAATTTCACCCTTGTTGATCTTATTGGTTTCCCCACGAAGGAGTTAAGGAGAAATACAATATCTAAATCGGACGTTTGAATTAATTTCAAACTTTCGATCTCTTTAAAACAGATCAGTAGGGCAGATCTATTTAAAATTAAATCTGGTTCAAATAAGGGAGAGAAATCAAGATATAAAGTATCCACACTTATTTTTTCTTTTGGGAGAATAACTGACATTGAGGATGGAACCTGAAAGGGTCTTGCTGAAGGATTTAGGGAAGTAGGGGACGGGATGACAGAAGAAGTGGTAACCTTAGAAATAACTTGGCAAGATCCTGCTTTAACATTACAATAAGCTGAAAAAGGATTGGCGTTAGGGTGGGAAACCTTGGGGAGGAAAGGATTAGTAAAGCTTATAGGACCTAGACCAGAGGAAGGGGCGTCTTCTTTAGGCGAGACAACCCTAGCTTCTACATGAGAGGTGGGAGACTGCTCCACCTGCGGAGAATCTTCTAGACTTAATTCAGCATTCTTATCAAAAAGAAGTTTCCTCTGTCTTTTTTTTAGCAAATCTTCGGATGGGTTTCCTCTTCTTCATTCTAATCTTTTTGTGTTTCAGGGGACTCACTTTTCCCATCAATCCCGTATTTACTTTAGGAATCTCCTCTTCTTTGCTTGATGGCAAGGAAAATATCGGAAAGAGAGATGGAATTTCGGATTTGGGAATGAGAGGAGATGTTACTATTACCTCTATCTTGTCACTGATTGGGGCTATACAATTAGCGCCAGCCGAAACCACTTTGGAAGGATTGGGGACAGCAGGAAAAACTGCAGGCTTCTTTTCCTTTTGACCTTCTGTCAAAGGAGAAGATTGAGCTGAATCCAAAACTGCCGAAGCGGAAGGAGCGCTTATTTTTTGGGGCACCAACAGAGAAGCCGATGGTATGGGAAGATCTGACACTAACTCATTTTTACTTAGCAAGAGAACTTGCAAAATTTGCGTTACAGTGTCAAAAATACATTCCGAACCTCCCACAAACTTTTCAAGTAAACTCAAAATTGAAGAAAGAATTGATTCCAAAGAGGACAAAGAATTAGAAATTAGCCTCCCATTAATATTTGGAGAGCCCTCAGCTAAATTGTTCAACACTGGACCTGAACAAGATGTAAGGTTTAATTGTGAAAAGGAAAAATCTAGTTTATTAGAAGGTGTGCTTCTCAGAGGACCGGTGCTTGAAATAGTTATTGCTTCCTCTAAAGGCACACCTTTAGGGTTCCCATGTAACGATCCCACCCGCGCCCTATGAGCTGTTAAATCAATGTCAGGCAGTGTAAAATCATTCCCTACTACAGGGGATTTAACTAACGCGGCTGACAAAAGATCA
Source organism: Triturus cristatus (assembly GCF_964204655.1). NCBI lineage: Eukaryota > Metazoa > Chordata > Amphibia > Caudata > Salamandridae > Triturus > Triturus cristatus. Next base: position 32,590,509 of record NC_140590.1, on the reverse strand, counting down.
GTATTCACTGAAACTTTAGGAACATCCATTAGTGCAACTTGCGAGGGGACAATTTTATCAGATTTTGAGGACATATTACCCGAAGATTCAAGGGGAGCATTCTGTTTCAGATGTACATTGTTTGACGCCGAAGGCGAGCCCCTTATTACTTCGGGACTAACTGAAATAGGCAAAGATTGACTAGCAACCAAGCTTAAACTAGAGGAAACATCAATGACCCCATTAACAGGCACTGAATCGTTAAACCCTGGGATTTCGTTCGGGGGCTGCAGATCAGTGAGTTTACCTTTCCCTTTGTCCCATAAATTGAAAAGCTGACATTGACCTTTCAATTGCATGGAAGTTGCAATTTTGTTCCGAAGGGGGTTAGATTTGGTTTTAGACCCAGATCTCCCTACAATCACTCGCCCAGAGCGTAGTTTTTTAGCCGTCATGAGACTGTATTAGAAGGGGAGTAAAAGTCAATTAATAACAATTGTAGAATATGAAACCTAAGAATCCTAAAATACAATAAAATCTATAAAAGCAGTGTCACACAGATTTAATACCGGAGAACCAAGGGAGGGGGCCCAGCCCAGCCTTCTTCAGCCTCAGACGGTCCCGCCCTTGTCCCGGGCTTCTCCCGGCGCGCTCCTGCGCGCTCCCGCGTTGCGGTGTCACAAGGGAGGGTTATAGCCGCGCTGAGGCGGGGGAGGAGCCAGCAGGGAGAGCGGGTCAGCTGCTGGTGATGCCGAGGGTCAGGCGCTCCTGGGACTTGAAGTCCTTGCCTGACCACACTCGCAGCCCTGCCCACACCACCGCCACAGAGGCTCTATCTGAAGTAATACCTCACAGTCACAGCGCACTTCCAGCAGCGCTAAGCAGAGAACCAGAGGCGAAGCGGGACCCGCGGAGCGGGTTCCGCGAGGAGTAGATTAAAGGAAGAGCAGCTCCAGCATGCTCGCAGTCCAAAGCTCCCTCTTCAGTCCACACAGGTAACAGGTGAGAGAACCAACAGTGAAACTGACGCGCTGGTTTTAGCCGCGCTGAGGCGGGGGAGGAGCCAGCAGGGAGAGCGGGTCAGCTGCTGGTGATGCCGAGGGTCAGGCGCTCCTGGGACTTGAAGTCCTTGCCTGACCACGCTCGCAGCCCTGCCCACACCACCGCCAAAGAGGCTCTATCTGAAGTAATACCTCACAGTCACAGCGCACTTCCAGCAGCGCTAAGCAGAGAACCAGAGGCGAAGCGGGACCCGCGGAGCGGGTTCCGCGAGGAGTAGATTAAAGGAAGAGCAGCTCCAGCATGCTCGCAGTCCAAAGCTCCCTCTTCAGTCCACACAGGTAACAGGTGAGAGAACCAACAGTGAAACTGACGCGCTGGTTTTAGCCGCGCTGAGGCGGGGGAGGAGCCAGCAGGGAGAGTGGGTCAGCTGCTGGTGATGCCGAGGGTCAGGCGCTCCTGGGACTTGAAGTCCTTGCCTGACCACGCTCGCAGCCCTGCCCACACCACCGCCACAGAGGCTCTATCTGAAGTAATACCTCACAGTCACAGCGCACTTCCAGCAGCGCTAAGCAGAGAACCAGAGGCGAAGCGGGACCCGCGGAGCGGGTTCCGCGAGGAGTAGATTAAAGGAAGAGCAGCTCCAGCGTGCTCGCAGTCCAAAGCTCCCTCTTCAGTCCACACAGGTAACAGGTGAGAGAACCCTATTCTGTCCACTAACAGCGCGTCTCACACTAACGCACCAATCAGGGGCGTCTACGTCACTGTCACAATCCTTCAATCTCAGCGCGTCTCACACTAACGCACCAGTAGGAAGCGTTTACGTCACCCTGTATTTCTCCACTCTTAGCGCGGCTTTACACTACGCCACCAATAGGGAGCGTTTTCCGTTCCTGACCTACTGTCCAATCCCAGCGCGGTCGTTCTGACGTCAGCAGCCGCTGCGACAGCTCTGCTCCTGCTCTTTGCCGACCCCTCCTTTACAAAATCCGTGCAGTAAGTTTTTGTATCAATTTCTACAATTCTGTTAGTAACATCACAAAAACATCTCCATTGTCTGCTTCGCTAACCAAAGAACAGCAAAAAACTTTCCCACGAGAATTCTGTCTTTCTCGAGAACAGAGCTTACCTCTGTCCTACTACGGAATCAATACTTCCGTTGATAAAGTAGCCCATCCCTCTACCTAACCCTTCTAACAAGCATCAACTAACCGCTTCTCTAGAATTAAATAACACTAGAGTTTCACCATTAATTAAAATGCCTCTTTCATACACATACTGTCATTCAGGGAAAATGTAGACCATTCACACAGACTTCTGTCTTTCCCGAGAGCAGCGCTTACCTCTGCTCTACTACAGAATATAACATTCGCTAACAAAGCAGCGCTTCCCTCTACTTTGTCCTTCTAGCAAGCTCAGAATATACCTGCTACCTTTTCAGTAGTAAGCGTTATCGGTATGCCATTTGGTTTCCTGGTACTTAAGACAAACATTTTACAGGTAACCTTTTGCTATCATTCACACTTTTCTCACACAGAGAATATCACTAATGACAACACGCGACGATGCTGCCGAATCGAACCCAGACAATGCGCCGTGCCACTTCAATTGTCACACGTTTTCCCCGTGTGCCTACGGGCAACCACAATTCCGTCTGTCCCGAGAGCAGCGCTTTACCTCTGCTCTGCTACGGAACTGCTACCAATTCCCGACTTCCTACATCCCAGAAGCCGTGTAAACAACATAAAACTCGACGTAACTCAACATAGAGTGTTAGTACATAAACCAATACCAATCAATAATCAATAAGCTATTTACAAGCAACCGTCACTAAACTCAAAACAATAGCTAACCATATCTCTGCTACCAGTAAAACTGTTGCAGTGTGGAATACTAAATCCCTCTTTACACCACTGACCATAGATCTCTACAACCACATTCATTCACTCATTCATTGGTGGGGCCCATAACACCAACATTCATTCCCTATAGATCTATAGTACTTAAGAGATGATTTTCACTCCATACGCTGTAATAAGAGGAAATACAGGTACTCCCTAATGAGCAATAGGTTCACCTATTTTCCCTACCTCACCAGGATCTAAACATCACCTTTTATATTCCTCCCATGGATAGGCCATGGATCAGCTGAGTTGCTGAGTAGTAGTGACATTTAACTCTCTAAACAATATACATCAATACATTTCTCAACTAATAACCCAACACAGTTCTTATAATGAATTGAAATGTTTATCTAAAATAAAGCATGAAAAAGTCATAAAGCATTCAGTAATTTGGTTAGCATATTTACCTATTCTGGCTAAATGTCGTCCTCTAAGTCAAAATCAGATCTTTGTCTCTATGCCCATAAGCGATCAATCAGTTCGTAAAAGAATTGGGCATCAGATCAGTCCGTCAGAGTCTTTGGTAAGCAGCTGTCCTGCAGTGTCACCGTCCTCTCCTTCAGCATAACGTCAGGAAATTCAGAAAGCCAGATGATGGAGATTTTTACCCTCTCTAGTCTACTTCTTTTATAGTAAAATCGACAACAAGAATGTTACAACATATGTCTTTAAACAAATTTGATTGGTGGAACCAGGATCATCCCTCCTGATTCCCAAGCGCTAGATGTTTCTTTAGGTGTAATTCACATTTAACTAATAATTTGCAACAGTTACTTGTCCATTCAGGGCATTTTGGTTCTCATACATTTTCGCGTCCATGGTGTCATCAATTATAACAGTTCTTAGTTTATGGAAGTCCTTTGTCTGAAAGTTGGCACCCATCCCGGTGCGACCTTCGTGGGTACAGTCTGCCTGTGGTCAGGACGGAGTTATTGTTGCTCATCTTTTAGCGCAGGCGCACTTCACCCAGAAACTTTAGTATGTCGTCTGTTCGTCAAAATAGGGATGGCAGCCATTTTGTGGCCACTCCGAAAGGTCAACTTAAGCAAAGAAACACAAAAACGTAATTAATACAGAGAAATGACTATTAAAATGTTATTCCCTCGCTAAACCCTTTATGTGTGTGTATTTATCCAGCAGTAAGCAACACTCATTGCGGTTTATACTCACATTTAAAAGCACATTTCACAATTTACATCACGAAAGCAACATATAACATGCAAATTCTAAATATCTATCATTAGTATGCGTACAAAATTTAGTTTACGTATTAATTAGGCCATGCAAATGCAATCCCCACATGTATTTTCTTATTAGTAATGTTGATTAATCAAAGACACAGCAAACCATTAATACAATTAATGTTAATCAGTTATTCCTTTTAATTCAAACCCATTGAATGGAGGGGTATACACCTTTTAAAGAAAACCCCACTCCTGCACCAGCCTATGTTATCCTATGGGTAACTAACAGATAGTTGTTTCCAATGGGGAGCCCCACTATAGGGACATATAGGCTTGCACTTATATGTCCTCACCCTTACTATATTGCACCCTGCCTCCTGGGCTCAACAGGACTTCCTTAGGTGTCTGACAGAAACTAAAAGCAACAAGTTTATTCAACAAGTTTATTTTATTATGATAAGGAACTCTTTATGAGGTCCACATAAAACAACATATACATACAAAACCAAAAAATACATAATATAATAATCCATCACAATTACTCAAGCTTAATACAGGTCCAAAAAACATTTTAAAAAGTTGTACAGTTTAAAAACAAACATTTCATTAGGAGGATTAATCAAGGCTGCCTTAAATGAGGAGGCAGATAATATGTTGAGTTGTAAGCAAATTGGTCTCAACCATCTACGCCTGCAAGACATCAGTGCAGGACAAACAAACATGACATGATCTAAGTCCTGATCATACAATTGACAAAGATCACAGCATGCCGAATGACCATACCAGCTGGCATGTAGAGCTTTCAGGGGAAGCAAATTATGTCTTACTAAGTACACAAGGCGTCTGACGCCATGAGAGATGTTCCAAGACATATACAATTGAGCTTTTCGCAGGGTATAAGATTCAATAACAGGCGAACCACCTTTTTTCGCTAAACAGAAGTCTCTATCCTGACGAAACCCCAATTCCCAAGAGGCTGACTTCAGAACAGTTTTTAATTGATGGGAGGATAATAAAAATAAAGTCCCCTCATCCAATTTTAATTGCAGCACGGCAAATCTGAAGTTTTTTACAATCAGGGAGAAATCATTAAAAGATCCTAATAATTCATTTTTTATAAGATCTCTTAGGGTATTAGGTTCACCTTTAGATAAAGCTACTACCCAACGTATTATACTTGCCAGACCTTGAACCCAACTGCTACGTATGCCCAATTCCTGTCTCAAAGAAGCAGTCGAATTTGCTGTACCTACAGACATTAAACTGCGTAAAATTTTCCCTTCCGCAGAGTTTAAAAAATTCCACTTTTTTACATCAATTAACTCAATTCCGTACAACAGGGAGGCCGGAACTTTCGCTCTGAAAACATCTAAAAGAATAGAAAAATGCCTTCTACCTGTGGCTTTATACAGGGAAATTAAACTCTTTCCCTGAGAAATAGCCTTCCGGGAGTTATTATCAATGTGTAATTTGTCACTTAAATTAGAAGTGACAATTTTACCTAGGAAGGTGTAAGATTTCACACATTCCAGTTTTTTCCCCCCCACAACCCATGGATAATTAAGGCATTTAGACTTCTTTCTACCGGAAAAGCAAATCACCTTGCTTTTTGCCGTATTTATTGATAAGAAATGACTTTCCGCAAATTCAAAGAGTGCTTGCAGCCGATTGTTCAGGCCCCTTGGGGTGAGATCCAAAATCAGGATGTCGTCTGCATACATAAGGCATGCAATTGGAACACCACCCAAGGAAGGGGCAATACCGGCGCAAGCAGAAAGTGTGACGGGTAAATCAACTGTATATATAGAAAATAACAATGGAGCCAAAAGGCAACCTTGCTTCAACCCATTGGAAGTGGGAATTAATTTAGATACACCACGTTCACCTCCAAGTAGAACTCTGCACCAGGTGTCAGAGTAAAGGGCACGAATTAACTTGATCAGGGATGGGGGCATACCTAAGTTAAATAACTTTCTCCACAGCAAAATTCTATCTACTTTATCAAAAGCGGTGGAGAAGTCAATAAAGGCGCCATATACCTGACCACCACGGATTTTCACATATTTTTCAGTAATAACTTGCAATGCAGTCAGGTTATCTAAAGTTCCATGATTTTGTCTGAAACCTGTTTGCTCCATGGGAAGAATTTCATGTTCAGATACCCATTGATTCATTAAAGTAAGCACACATTTTGCGAAAACCTTACCAATGGCATCCAGCAAGGCGATTTGACGGTAATTTTGTGGTAGATCTCTTGGCCCTTTCTTATATAAAGGGACAATAATACTTCCTTTCCAGGAGGGGGGGACTGTTCCACTAGAAAAACAAAATTTAAACACTGGAAAGAGTATTTTACTCCAAAGTTCACTCTGGTGTTTTAATACTGAAATAGGGATTTTATCAGGACCCATCGCACCAGAGGAACGCATATTCTTAATTGCATATTCAATTTCCCTTTCCGTTGGACAGTCAAGTATATGTGAGACATTTTCCGATTCAGCATTAAAAACTTGAGAATTATTGTTACTGTACAACTTCTCGATATAATGAACCCAGACCTGTTCCTCAATGGCAATAGGCGTAGGACTGGCTCTGGTACCACAACCTTTGCCAATTAAGGACCAGAAAGTCTTGGGTTGGCCATTATAAGAAGCTTCCCTCAGTTGAATCCAGAGGGCATCTTCCTTAAAACGTTTTAAACGGGCCTTAAGTCTAACTCTTCTTCTCTTTAAGATAAACAATTTAGACTTAGCTTCTTGGGTAAAGGATAAAAATTGTCCCCTTACCACTTTGTTTATTTCTCTATTTATAGCCCGTAGAGGATGGGGGACTGCGAAGGATTGTTTCACACCTGGTTTCTTTTTTGCGCTAGCAGTTACAGAATCTAAAAAATTAATAAAACTCAACAACTCTCTCCCTTCCCAGTGGGGTAAATTCTCAACAGCAAAATACAAAAGAGGCACCACATTTTCAACAGTACAAGTGTTCCAAAAACATTTCCCAGAACTGGAATCAAAATTCACAAAATCTGTATCTAGACTCCACGGATCCACTTTCTGAAGATTAACGGAGACAGAAAGCATCAATGCATTATGGTCACTAAGAATAGACTCAATGACCTTCATATCCTTTAGCAGGTGAAAACCGGCATAGTCTACCATGATAAAATCAATAATAGATTTTCCCTTATTAGATTTATGAGTATAAGCTGCCGGGGTGTCAGACGGAAGCCTCCCGTTTACTATTAAGCATCCAACTTTAAGTAAACCATCTAAAATAAGTTTACCTCTTTTGTTAGTTTTAATTTTAGAGGGAAACTGGGCAGGTGGTATATTCAAAGACTCTTCCAATTGAATATTTCTAAACAACTCCGACCCACAGTTAGATATATTACAATTTAAGTCCCCAAACATTAACACATGCGGAGTTGGGGAGACATCCAACACTTTAGTTAAAAATGTGAACAAAGTTTTTAAACCAGCATTAAAACTACAATTGGGGGGAATATAAATATTAACCACAATCAACAATCTATTAGGGCAATCCTCAAAAACCTCTTTTAGGGTTATTGCTTGAAACAGTTTCCCTGGATCTAGATAGTGTGAATAGTTCCATTGCAATCTATTAGATAACAAGCATGCTAACCCTCCCTTAGCATGGCCTCTTCTAGTGCTGGTTGCGCTGTATTCCAAAACAAAATAGTCTTTTTCCAAAGCTAATCTTCCTTCAACCCAGGTTTCTTGCAAACAGATTATGTCTGCCTTTTGAGAATGCAAGAAACCCAATTTCTCCTTATAATCCTTAAATCCTGCAGTGTTCCATGAGATAAATTTCAGCTCTCTGTTAAAAATTGGAAGGCTGTTTAGAACAGGGAGCGGATTTACTCGCTAGAACTCCAGGTAACCAACTCCATTTAGATTGGTCATCCTTCCCTGTCTGCCTAAGGGGAGCGTTTTTGTATGAGACTAGCCTTTCATTCCTAGCCACACAAATTTTTAGGTCCTCTGATCTGAGGTTAGACCAATCCGACAACAGCACACCCGTATTAGAGGGAAGTGATAGTGAAGAATTGGCAAGAAACCCTTGGGTACATTTTTCCCCAAAGTGTGGCATAACATCTATCCCTCTAACTTGGAATTCCTCTGCCCACTGTAGAACAAGATTTAATACAACTTTCGAATAGAATTTCACCCTTGTTGATCTTATTGGTTTCCCCACGAAGGAGTTAAGGAGAGATACAATATCTAAATCGGACGTTTGAATTAATTTCAAACTTTCGATCTCTTTAAAACAGATCAATAGGGCAGATCTATTTAAAATTAAATCTGGTTCAAATAAGGGAAAAAAATCAAGATATAAAGTATCCACACTTATTTTTTCTTTTGGGAGAATAACTGACATTGAAGATGGGACCTGAAAGGTTCTTGCTGAAGGATTTAAGGAAGAAGAGGACGGGATGACCGATGAAGTATTAACCTTAGAAGTATTAACCTTAGAACTAACATTACAATAAGCTGAGAAAGGATTAGCGGAAGGCTGGGAAACCTTGGGGAAGAAAGGATTGGTAGAGCTTATAGAACCTAGACCAGAGGCAGAGGCGACTTCTTTAGGCGAGACAACTCTAACTTCAACATGAGGGGTAGGAGACTGCTCCACCTGCGGGGAATCTTCTGCACTTAATTCAGCATTCTTATCAAAAAGAAGTTTCCTCTGTCTTTTTTTCGCGAATCTTCGAATGGGTCTCCTCTTCTTCATTCTAATCTTTTTGTGTTTCAGGGGACTCACTTTTCCCATCAATCCCGTATTTACTTTAGAGATCTCCTCTTCTTTAATTGGTGGCAAGGAGAATATCGGAAAAAGAGATGGAGTTTCAGATTTGGGAATGAGAGGAGATGTTGCTATTACCTCTATCTTGTCAGTCATTGGGGCCATACAATTAGCGCCAGCCGAAACCACTTTGGCAGGATTGGGGACAGCTGGAAGAACTACATGTTTCTTTTCCTTTTGACCTTCTGTCAAAGGAGAAGATTGAGCTGAATCCAAAACTGCCGAAGCGGAAGGAGCGCTTATTTTTGGGGGCATCAACAGAGAGACCGATGGTATGGGAAGATCTAACGCTAACTCATTTTTACTTAGCAGAAGTACTTGCAAAATTTGCGTTACAGTGTCAAAAATACAATCCGAACCTCCCACAAATTTTTCGAGTAAACTCAAAATCGAAGAAAGAATTGATTCCAGAGAGGACAAAGAATTAGAAATTAGCCTCCCATTAATGTTTGGAGACCCCTCAGTTAAATTGTTCAACACTGGACCTGAACATGATGTAAAGTTTAATTGAGAAAGGGAAAAATCAAGTTTATTAGAAGGTGTGCTTCTTAGAGGACCGGTATTCGAAATAGTTATTGCTTCCTCTAAAGGCACACCATTAGGGTTCCCATGTAACGTTCCCACCCGCGCCCTATGAGCTGTTAAATCAATGTCAGGCAGTGTAAAATCGTTCCCTACTACAGGGGATTTAACTAACGCGGCAGACAAAAGATCAGTATTCACTGATACTTTAGGAACATTCCTTGTTGCAACTTGGGAGGGGACAATTTTATCCGATTTTGAGGACATATTACCCGAAGATTCAGGGGGAGCATTCTGTTTCAGAAGTACATTGTTTAACGCCGAAGGCGAGTCCCTTAGTACTTTGGGGCTAACTAAAATAGGCAAAGATTGACTAGCAACTAAGCTCAAACTAGAGGAAACATCGATGACCCCATTAACAGGCACCAAATCGTTAGACCCAGGGATTTCATTCGGAGACTGCAGATCAATGGGTTTATCTTTCCCTTTGTCCCAAAAATTGAAAAGCTGACATTGACCTTTCAATTGCATGGAAGTTGCAATTTTGTTCCGAAGGGGGTTAGATTTGGTTTTAGACCCAGATCTCCCTACAAGCACTCGCCCAGAGCGCAGTTTTTTAGCCGTCATGAGACTGTATTTGACGGGAAGTAAAAAATCAATTAATAACAATTGTAGAATAAAAAAAAAAAACTAAAAATCCTACAATACAATAAAATCTATAAAAGCAGTGTCACACGAATTTAATACCGGAAAACCAAGGGAGGGGGCCCAGCCCAGCCTTCTTCAGCCTCTGACGGCCTCAGACGGTCCCGCCCTTGTCCCGGGCTTCTCCCGGCGCGCTCCCGCGCGCTCCCGCGTTGCGGTGTCACAAGGGAGATTTATAGCCGCGCTGAGGCGGGGGAGGAGCCAGCAGGGAGAGCGGGTCAGCTGCTGGTGATGCCGAGGGTCAGGCGCTCCTGGGACTTGAAGTCCTCGCTTGACCACGCTCGCAGCCCTGCACACACCGCCGCCACAGAGGCTCAATCAGGAGTAACAGTTCACAGTCACAGCGCGCTTCCAGCAGCGCTAATTAAAGAACCAGATGCGAAGCGGGACCCGCGAAGCGGGTTCCGCGAGGAGTAGATGAAAGGAAGAGCCGCTCCAGCGTGCTCGCAGTCCAAAGCTCCCTCTTCAGTCTACACAGAAGACAGGTAAGGAAACCAACAGAGAAACTGACGCGCTGGTTTTAGCCGCGCTGAGGCGGGGGAGGAGCCAGCAGGGAGAGCGGGTCAGCTGCTGGTGATGCCGAGGGTCAGGCGCTCCTGGGACTTGAAGTCCTCGCTTGACCACGCTCGCAGCCCTGCACACATCGCCGCCACAGAGGCTCAATCAGGAGTAACAGTTCACAGTCACAGCGCGCTTCCAGCAGCGCTAATTAAAGAACCAGATGCGAAGCGGGACCCGCGAAGCGGGTTCCGCGAGGAGTAGATGAAAGGAAGAGCCGCTCCAGCGTGCTCGCAGTCCAAAGCTCCCTCTTCAGTCTACACAGAAGACAGGTAAGGAAACCAACAGAGAAACTGACGCGCTGGTTTTAGCCGCGCTGAGGCGGGGGAGGAGCCAGCAGGGAGAGCGGGTCAGCTGCTGGTGATGCCGAGGGTCAGGCGCTCCTGGGACTTGAAGTCCTCGCTTGACCACGCTCGCAGCCCTGCACACACCGCCGCCACAGAGGCTCAATCAGGAGTAACAGTTCACAGTCACAGCGCGCTTCCAGCAGCGCTAATTAAAGAACCAGATGCGAAGCGGGACCCGCGAAGCGGGTTCCGCGAGGAGTAGATGAAAGGAAGAGCCGCTCCAGCGTGCTCGCAGTCCAAAGCTCCCTCTTCAGTCTACACAGAAGACAGGTAAGGAAAAAAAACTAAAACTAAAAGCAGTGTATGTAACTATGTCGAGTTCAAGCAGTTTGCCCTGCTCTAGCAGTCTGCAATGGCAGGCCTGCAGTCAATAGTCAGCAGTTTGCTGATGTTCTAGAATGTCCAACGTCACAATTAAACATTATTTAGCGTCTACTTCAGAATTTAGTGTAAGTTGCATGATATCAGTACATATGTCTACATAATCATGTATGATTGTCATAAAGTGTCTTTTTGGTCTTGCACAGTCCTCAGTAAAGAAGAAAGTGTTCAAAATAATGTTTTATTTGTGTTCTGCTCAATTCCATGCATTAAGGGTGGTGGCACAAAGGGGATATCAAGAACTACATTGCATAAACATTTAACTATAGATACAGTGAAGAAACGATATCCAACCATTTCTGGTACATCTCATACAAAAGAATATGCAGGCTGGCCAAGACAAAACCTATTGGCTTTGCCAGTGCTTGTTTTCACAGATGCCTCGAGCTTCAGCAACAAAAGGATAGTGTGCTGGAAAGTAATGCATTACTCAAACATGCAACAGCTGTTCAAGTGTGGAAAGCCTTTGATTTTACCTTAGTTGGTTTTACCTGTTTTAATAACTGGACATTGCTCTTCCCTTTCTGCGAGCTCGGGTTGAATGCCAGATATCTTTGTCAAACTCCCTCACCCCCTCACCCCCTCCCGTTACTGCCTGCTCTGGTATTGGCCAGAGAACAAGGAAGTTAAGTTTCATAAATGGCCAGAGTTTTATTCAGAGCTCAGAGGCTGGTGCCAGGGAGGGAGTGTCCAGCTCGCAGCTCTTTACACCTGAATAAGGATTATTCTGTGGCAGGGAAGCGGAAACAATCCCCCTGGAGAGGATTCAAAGCAGAGTCGGTGGATTCTGAGCAGAGAAAGAGACATCTTCATCCACGACAGAGGCGCCCTCAGCTCGGAGGAGGGAAAAGTGACCTGGTGAGTGACAGAGCCACTCTCAGACAGCTGAAAGAACAGGTTAAAGAACGAAGCCACTCTCAGACAGCTGAAAGGGCAGCATCTGAAACAGAGCCAGTCTCAGACAGCTGAAGGAAAAGATAAAGAACAGAGCCACTCTCCCACAGCTGAAAGGACAGGATAAAGAACACAGCCACTCGCAGAAATCTGAAAGGACAGGATAGGTAACAGAGCCACTCTCATACAACGAAAGGACAGGTTAAAGAACAGAGCCACACTCAGACAGCAGAAAGGGCAGGATAGGTAACAGGGGCACTCTCAGACAACTAAAAGAACAGTTTAAAGAGCAGAGTCACTCACACACAGCTGAAAGGACAGGATAAAGATAGAGCCACTTGATGCAGCGGGTTACCAGCTCGGGTCATTCACTCACAAAATATACTCACCTTGGGCCGATAAACATTCATACCTAAGCTAGTAGTACCGCTGGGATCAATTTTCATATACCTGCGACATTATGATTATCTCTATGAATTCTTACCAACCCAACCTCTTCATCAAATTGAATTTCCTCTGGTCAATGAATCTAGTGGCTGAATGAGTAGGTAGGAATAACATTAACGTCTTTATTCTTCCATAACCACAGACTCAAGAAGTTTTAAAACCTTTATGTAGTCAATAATTTTTTGTGAGTCAAAACACCAATCTCATTACCATCACCGTTTCTTCAAGAAGAGAATTAGAAATTTCAATATAAATCTCAGTCACAGTTATAATGATGACAGTACCTGGAATGGGAGAAACTGAGAGCAGTACAAGGACATACTACACAGAGGTATATTTACCTAAAATGCTGTGAAGACTAACTCCGGGTCAAGGAGTCAGATGAAGTCTCCAGGACAGGTTAGGAGACCCAGAAAAAACGGACAGGTTCAGGACAGGATAGGTGACCTCTTCTAAGTGCAACGCCTGCGTTGCACCCCTCTCTGGCACTATTCTCCTCGATCCCCTTCTAGAATGTGCCTCCTCGAAATTCTTTCACAAAATCCCTTCCTGATGATTGGATTCTTCAGCACTCGATTTGTTCTTGGTCTCTTGTGTGGTCTTTCAGCATGCCCTACGGCGTGGCATCTGCAGCATCTCCGTGAGTCTAACTATCCAGACTACCTCTGTTATACTATTCTATGTTCCACCCTCAAATGTTTCAGTATTGTGAAAACCCCTAATTCTGATTGAACAGGGCAATGGGAGAGGTCTTCACGCCATACTTGATGTAATACATTTTCTTAGCATTTCATTGTTCTATGTTCCTGCCCATTACCTTACTTTCCCAAAGCTTTATTCCCACCCACATTTCACATTATGATCAATACATTTTATATACATTTTAATTTTTGTTTTCTCTGTCCGGGTCAATGGGTTAAGTTCTCATGAGATTCTTGCAGGTGTGGCCTTGGCTGGGTTTCAACGGTGTCATCATAATTCCGGGCAGGGTTGAGTGCGCTTGTGCATAGGTCAGATGGGGTAGGGATTTCAGTCACCCTCTGAGGCCCGAATACAAACTAATAATAAAGTCAGAAAAAGACATGTTAGAATACAGAAATAAATGAATGCACTGTATACCACTTATCTCTACTCTATCCACATTTACTTATTTTAATCTTTCGCATTAGCATTTTAGTTGAACCACAAGGTTTAGTTTAAGCAAAACATGCACATTATAATGTGGGTTTCAAGCGGCCATGTTGAAAGCTAGTGCGCAGCTGCAAAAGTTTCCCTCCAAGCATAGAATACATCATACTATGTAGATGCAGTAGACGCAGTGAAATTCCCGCATTTTGGCAGCCATTTTTAGTGACACTGGGGTTACTGGTTAGTAACACACATAGGTAGGCTTCCCCTAGATACAGTATATTGTGTATAATGCAATCTTAGTATTTACAGACAGTTGATTACAGTGTTACACGTTATTTGAGAGGATTGCATCCAAGCAAATGTAAATGTAAATGTAGTTGAGCTTATATAGCGCACAGCTACCCGCTGTGGGTTTCCCGGCGCTTGCTTAGTGAACCCGTCCTGGTATTCCCCTGTGAGATAGCAGGGTATCCACAAGGTGAAAGTCAGGCATCCCGCCGCAAGGGGCCATTGTGGAGATTAAGCAAGCTATTGCCCAGAGTCGCAGAGTGTGAACCCGTGAGTCGAGGAGGCACCGGGGCAAGAATTATTGAGTCCGTGGAATTTTTAGCCCAAGACCCGACGAGGCGAGGAATTGAACCCTGGTCGAGGACCGATCTCAGCTTCCGGGTCTGCCGCCTCTAACCCCTGAGCCACACTTCTCCACTCTCTTACAAGACCTTGCTCCATCACACTCTCAACCAGCTGAAAGAACAGGTTAAAGAACAGAGCCACTCTCACACAGATGAAAGAACAGGTTAAAGAACAGAGCCACTCTCACACAGCTGAAAGATGGGCACAGAACAGAGCCAATCTCACAAAGCTGAAAGGACAGTGTTGGACTTGGCCCTTCTGGCAGGTTCACCCCTGAACTTTTTTGCTTTTATTGGTGACTTGGTGATAGAGTTTTTTTGGTTTCTGCGCACTTTCCCTGTGTCCCAGGGTAAAGTGCGTGCGCCCTCTGAGTGCATGTGGTGAGAGAGGCCTGCCCTCCCATAGGAATGCATGGGGAATGTATGTGTCCCTGGTAGTTCCTGATGCGTGGGGTGTGCAGGCTCGAGTTTGGTATGTGCGGACTCATGTGATCGAATGCTTCGCAATGATGTATGATGCGTGATTATGTCATGTGCGGAAGTGCCACTTTTAGGAGTTGGCATAGTAGTGTAAAAGGTGTCTGGCGTGTGATTGGCTGGAGCTGGCTGGTGAGCCTGGCTCCAGGAGTCTGGTTGGGTCTGCCCCAGTGGTGAGTGTGAGATTAGCATGCTGATGGCTGGGGAGGAGTGCACCTTGGACCTGAATAGGGCAGGGCTTTCCCCACACAATGCTGGCTCCGCCCCTGTGTTGCGACTGACGACCCTAGCCCTGCCAGTGAATAGAGTGAGGGGCTGAGCACATCAAGGGTGCTCCCCAACCAGCTGCGACTGGTTTTCCCCCTCACCCTGAACCCAGAACAAATGGTTTTACTGTATAAAAATGGGGCTGTGTCCCCACAGAAACTGTTCTCTTCCAGGATCCTATCTGAGGGCGGGCTGCTGCTGCTGGAGGCCAGGAGGAACCGCCACTTAGGACTGCCTTCCTGCCTGGAGGGCCCAGTGAGCTGGCCCCTGGCCCAGCCTTGCCCCCCTGCCTACCTTCCTAGGGACTTTGCTGGACTTTGCGCTTGTTAGTGTCCCTAAAGCGCCTGGGAGCTTTTGTTGGTGTTTGGCGCTGAGAGCGCTTTTGCTTTGTTGCACATAGCGCTAGGGGCGCTTTGCTTGTGGCCCCCCTGCATCTGGAGACTTCACCAGTGCCTGCTTCGAAGCGCCTGGGGAGCGCTGTACCTATTTTGCTGAGTAGCGCCTGCCGTGTGACCGGCAGCGCGGCGCTACGACGATCTGCGAGGGAACCCCGACGTAGGGATTCCCCCGCTCCTGCCGGGTCTAAAGCGGGAGCCCACCCCGCATTGCAGCGCTCGTTGGCGGGTGCCCACCCCGCTTATATGTTGGTTTGAGGAACGGGAGCCTACCCCGTGTTGCCTGCACCAAAGCTTCCCGGGCAGCCGCGCTGCCCGCGTTGACCCTGAAGCTGTCTGGAAAGCCCTGAACGGGGGCGGGGACTGACTCGGAAGATCCAGGAAGCGGACGGGAGCCTACCCCGCGCTCCTGGGATAGCCATCGTCAAGAGGGAACCTTGGGATTCACCGCGGCAGCCTGGGTTAAGAGGCACGTCGGACCCAGCGAAGGACCGCGCCTGACTGCACGGGGCTCCCTTGCCAGCGAGAGAAAGCCCCGACGGCGAAGAGAAAGGCCGGAGGGGAGCAGAGGGCCTCCCACCGTGACCGGAGCTGCCGTCCAAGTCCCGGTGAGTGGGGCCTGAAGGGGGGACCGTGTTAGCCCTCCCCAAGCACTGTGGGAGCCCGGTGGGGAGGGCTCCGTGGGGTCGTTGTTAGAGGGGGTGGCCGCCCCCCCCCTCCTGCCAGTGGTTACTTCTTTTTGGGGGCAACACTGTGCAAGAGCGCCAGGTTGCTCCAACGCGGGGGCAGATTTGTTAAAGAGTCCAGAGGGACTCCAACGGGGGACATTATCTGTTTAAAGTCCAGAGGGACTCCGGGGCCACGATTGGTTAATAGAGCCTGAGAGGCTCCAACGAGGCCCCACCATTTGTGTAGAGCCCACGAGGCTCCCCCATTATCGTGGGGCATTTCAGAGCCCAGAGAAGGCTCCAAAGGCACCGTGGTGCCCAAGGATTTTCCCAGCTGCCCAGCACTTAGTGGGCAGCTGCAACGTTTAGGTTGGGGCCCGTGGCGCTTTGCCCTGACGGCGTGCGCAGTCGCGCCCTGACTCTGAGTTTTGGACTGCGCCTCCTGCGCAGTCTTGCCCCTGACTTTGCTGGGACGCAGGGCGTCCTAGCCCCGACAAGGCCAGTTGGCCTAGGGACTGCCACAGGTGGTGGCTTATGTGAGTTCTTGCGCAATTGTGTTTCCCTGCACCTCTGAATGTGTTTTTATGCGTCATGTGCCTTGTTTTACACCGCTGAATGTATTTTATGCATCATGTGTTTTCCTTCCCTACACCTCTGAATGTGATGCATCATGTGTAATGTGCGTTTACCCCTACAGGTATTGTGATACTTAGGTGGTTGTTTGTTTACTCCTAGTACAGGTGGTGCTAGTGAGGTCCTAGTTCCCTGCGTGACATTTTCCTAAGGTGGTTAGGGTTGCGTAGGTGGTACTTACCTGTTACCAGTAGTTACTGGTTGTGTGCTATGTTCTAAAGTATTATTCCTATGTTCTAAGTGCTATTCTACAAAGTGCTAATTCCTGACAGTGGTCCATGTGGCCCTGTCCCCTGTACATATAATCCCTTGTAAATTCTGCCCGTGCCTGTTGGCACATTGTAGAGTGTGTGTTTTTATCTAATGTGTTTTGGTAATACAAAGGCTATTTTTATATAATACCTTGTGTGGAGTTTCCTTTGTGGTGGGCCTTGGGTGTTGTTGCTGGGTGCGCGCGCAAACGCTTTACACATCGCCTCAGAGATAAGCCTGACTGCTCGTGCCAAGCTACCAAGGGGGTGAGCAGGGGTTATCTTTGGCGTGTAACTTCCTTGCCCTGACTAGAGTGGTGGTTTCTGCCTGGCTTTGGCGCAAGCCCTAGCCAACCAGAAATCCCATTTCTAACATTGGTGATCAGCGGTGGGATTTGGACTTGCGTTTGCGCTGTACCGCAGCAGCAACTGGCTGCACCACAAAACTCTGCATTTAGATAGTCACATGGTATAGGGATTATTGTGCAAAATTGTTCTTAAGTATCATTTCTGTGGAAATGTGTTTCTGGATTTACCAGTAAGGGTGGGATCCAGTGGTGGCAGCGTAATAGTGTCCTGTACATTTGTCCCCCGCCCTGCGCCCAGAGTTTGGTACCTGTGTCACTTGTGGTCAGGTTGAGGAATCAGGGGTGGTAGAAACTGCCTTACCAGTCTGAGGGGAGGGTTGTGTGTGGATGAATGGTGTGTGGCACTAGGCAAGTGAGTGTGAGTTCTCTGGGATAGAGAGCTTGCTGAACCCTTTTTGTGAATTGTGTGCTCCTGTTAAGCTCAGACCCCTAGGTTCCCTGTGTAATCCTTTCACCAGAACGTCCGCCAGAATGGAGCCTGCTTTTGAGCCCTGTGATCTGTTTTGGTACAGTAGGCGGGAGTTGGAAAGGGCCTGTAGAGAGAGAGGTATAAGGGTGAGAGAGTCAGACACCCTGTACGAACTTAGGGACCACCTGTTCGTAGGGCCAGAGGGTCAATGGGTTCTTGAGCTCAGTGAGGAAGAAAGGGCCCGGGCCTCACACCTGGAGGGTGGTGTGTCTGTGGGGAGCCCTGAAGATTCAGAGGAGGAGGAAGATGATGACAGTACCTGGACGCCAGTAGGGAGTGAAGACCCCATAGGTAGGGAGTCCCTTGCTGGGTCCAGCGTAGGAAGCAGCGCCTCATCCCTTTCCCTGTCCCCAGAGGAGTGGGAAGATAGGAGGAAAGAAAGGGAGCACCAGCTGGCGTTAGAAAAGCTCAGGTTAGAGCATGCCCAGGCTATGGCGCAGCTGGAGGTCAAAAAGCAACAGCTAGAGACTGAGAGGGTCTTGGCGCAGGAGAGGATAGAAGAGGCTGAGAGGGCCTCCACCAGAGGCAAAGTAGCTCTGGAGGGTAGACTATCCCCTGCGCACAGTTTTATTTTCTGGGCTCCCCAGGGAGGGTTGAGTCCAGTGGGGACAGTTATATAGAGTCCCGTGCGAGAAGTCCCACTCCCAGTTCCCCGGGTATGGTACCTGTTTCCCAAGAGGAGGAGTATAGGTTGAAATTCAGGGGCAGTAGGAAACTGGCTCACCAGTCTTGGGAGGAGTTTGTGGATGACTGTCAGGATGCACTGGTGGAGTGGCTGATGGTTAACCCGAAAGAGGATTTGAAGGCAGTGATCAAAATGATTATCAAAGAGCAGATGCTCAGTAGTTGTTCTCCAGGGGTGCGCCAACACCTGCAGAGGTACGACTCTTTTTGTCCTTGGGAGCTTGCAGAGGAAGCAGAGCGCTGGGAAAGTGCTAGAGGTTCTCTAGAGTCATTAGGGAGTGACTCCAAAAGTAGTGGGTCAGGTATCTTCCAGCCCAGCGTGGTGGAAGAGGCTCAGTGTAGCCCAGCTAGGTCCCAGGATAGCGAGGAGGGTGTAGGGGCTTACGGCCTGGCTCAGTGGAGCGGGAGTAAGTGTGTGACTGAGGGTCCCCAGACGTACGAAACCCTGCCTCAGGACATGGATGGTTTCATGAGGGAACACCAAGATGGGGACCTAGGCTGTCCTGTTACTCCACTTGAGGAAGATCTCTTAGTGAGTAGAGGACCTGGAGCACCTGTAACCAGGGCTCCTGTGGTTCTAGAGGCTGGCAGTACAGCTCCGGTAGGGAGGGTACAGGAGTCCAGCGTGAGGAGTGATTGGGGGATGAGTTGCCCAGTGGAAGAGCCAGTGGGTCAGGGACTACCAAGTTGGGCTAGGAACCCGTGTAGTGACCAGGGTGACACCACTACTGTTCTGGGGGATCTCTGCGCACTGTCAGATGGACAGGGGACAGGAGATCCGCGCCAGACAGACAGTCACACGGCGTATGTGTCGCTTGTTAGCCTCAGGGGAATGGAGCGTAAATCCCCCAAAGTCCTGGAGTGCCAGGCGATTATTCCACCAAAGGTTCTAGGCCGGAGGTTGGAAGGCCAGGTTCAGGATCAGCCTGACCTGAAGGGTGGGACGTCTGTAACCAGCGTCCCGACCGGTTCTTCTTCCAGAGGTGCCGCCCCAGTTGGTAGGGAGCAGGGCACTGGAAGGGGGTGCAGAGGGTGGGAGAGCCCACCTCTGGCCCCGGTACAACCTGAGGGGTTAAACCCTGGGTTGGAATGGCGTTCTAGGTGTACCCCTCGCCAGAGGAGGAGGAACCCTAGGAGAAGAGGTAGGGGGAGGAGAGCCTTCCCTGAGACTCCTGGTCCACCTGAGGGTGTAGACCCTAGGCTGGAGAACCAGTGGCAGTCTAGTCCTGTCTTGCAGACAGGAAGAGTGGAGAATGGCCGCTATGTGCCAGGGGTTACTACCCCCCACTCTGTGGTTAGGCAAGGACCGGTGGCACCTGGGTGGCCTAGGGCCTGATCTTGGCCGCGGACAGCTTGGGAGTACCAGTGGGGTAGCCCAGTTTGTCCAGACAGTGGGTTTAGAAGGAATTCCATGGGTTCACCGTGGCGTAGAACCGGAGGGTGTCCCTGCAGTTGCGGGCCCGCGTCCGTGTTCTATCGCCCCAAGCAGGGAAGTCCATCACGGTGGTGATTGGTCTGCCCTGCGATTTGGCTGGAAGGGGGTTGTGTTGGACTTGGCCCTTCTGGCAGGTTCACCCCTGAACTTTTTTGCTTTTATTGGTGACTTGGTGATAGTGGTTTTTGGTTTCTGCGCACTTTCCCTGTGTCCCAGGGTAAAGTGCGTGCGCCCTCTGAGTGCATGTGGTGAGATAGGCCTGCCCTCCCATAGGAATGCATGGGGAATGTATGTGTCCCTGGTAGTTCCTGATGCGTGGGGTGTGCAGGCTCGAGTTTGGTATGTGCGGACTTGTGTGATCGAATGCTTCGCAATGATGTATGATGCGTGATTATGTCATGTGCGGAAGTGCCACTTTTAGGATTTGGCATATTAGTGTAAAAGGTGTCTGGCGTGTGATTGGCTGGAGCTGGCTTGTGAGCCTGGCTCCAGGAGTCTGGTTGGGTCTGCCCCAGTGGTGAGTGTGAGATTAGCATGCTGATGGCTGGGGAGGAGTGCACCTTGGACCTGAATAGGGCAGGGCTTTCCCCACACAATGCTGGCTCCGCCCCCTGTGTTGCGACTGACGACCCTAGCCCTGCCAGTGAATAGAGTGAGGGGCTGAGCACATCAAGGGTGCTCCCCAACCAGCTGCGACTGGTTTTCCCCCTCACCCTGAACCCAGAACAAAGGGTTTTACTGTATAAAAATGGGGCTGTGTCCCCACAGAAACTGTTCTCTTCCAGGATCCTATCTGAGGGCGGGCTGCTGCTGCTGGAGGCCAGGAGGAACCGCCACTTAGGACTGCCTTCCTGCCTGGAGGGCCCAGTGAGCTGGCCCCTGGCCCAGCCTTGCCCCCCTGCCTACCTTCCTAGGGACTTTGCTGGACTTTGCGCTTGTTAGTGTCCCTAAAGCGCCTGGGAGCTTTTGTTGGTGTTTGGCGCTGAGAGCGCTTTTGCTTTGTTGCACATAGCGCTAGGGGCGCTTTGCTTGTGGCCCCCCTGCATCTGGAGACTTCACCAGTGCCTGCTTCGAAGCGCCTGGGGAGCGCTGTACCTATTTTGCTGAGTAGCGCCTGCCGTGTGACCGGCAGCGCGGCGCTACGACGATCTGCGAGGGAACCCCGACGTAGGGATTCCCCCGCTCCTGCCGGGTCTAAAGTGGGAGCCCACCCCGCATTGCGGCGCTCGTTGGCGGGTGCCCACCCGGCTTATAATTTGGTTTGAGGAACGGGAGCCTACCCCGTGTTGCCGGCACCAAAGCTTCCCGGGCAGCCACGCTGCCCGCGTTGACCCGGAAGCTGTCTGGAAAGCCCTGAACGGGGGCGGGGACTGACTCGGAAGATCCAGGAAGCGGACGGGAGCCTACCCCGCGCTCCTGGGATAGCCATCGCCAAGAGGGAACCTTGGGATTCACCGCGGCAGCCTGGGTTAAGAGGCACGTCGGACCCAGCGAAGGACCGCGCCTGACTGCACGGGGCTCCCTTGCCAGCGAGAGAAAGCCCCGACGGCGAAGAGAAAGGCCGGAGGGGAGCAGAGGGCCTCCCACCGTGACCAGAGCTGCCGTCCAAGTCCCGGTGAGTGGGGCCTGAAGGGGGGACCGTGTTAGCCCTCCCCAAGCACTGTGGGAGCCCTGTGAGGAGGGCTCCGTGGGGCCGTTGTTAGAGGGGGTGGCCGCCCCCCCCCCCCTCCTGCCAGTGGTTACTTCTTTTTGGGGGCAACACTGTGCAAGAGCGCCAGGTTGCTCCAACGCGGGGGCAGATTTGTTAAAGAGTCCAGAGGGACTCCAACGGGGGACATTATCTGTTTAAAGTCCAGAGGGACTCCGGGGCCACGATTGGTTTATAGAGCCTGAGAGGCTCCAACGAGGCCCCACCATTTGTGTAGAGCCCACGAGGCTCCCCCATTATCGTGGGGCATTTCAGAGCCCAGAGAAGGCTCCAAAGGCACCGTGGTGCCCAAGGATTTTCCCAGCTGCCCAGCACTTAGTGGGCAGCTGCAACGTTTAGGTTGGGGCCCGTGGCGCTTTGCCCTGACGGCGTGCGCAGTCGCGCCCTGACTCTGAGTTTTGGACTGCGCCTCCTGCGCAGTCTTGCCCCTGACTTTGCTGGGACGCAGGGCGTCCTAGCCCCGACAAGGCCAGTTGGCCTAGGGACTGCCACAGGTGGTGGCTTATGTGAGTTCTTGCGCAATTGTGTTTCCCTGCACCTCTGAATGTGTTTTTATGCGTCATGTGCCTTGTTTTACACCGCTGAATGTATTTTATGCATCATGTGTTTTCCTTCCCTACACCTCTGAATGTGATGCATCATGTGTAATGTGCGTTTACCCCTACAGGTATTGTGATACTTAGGTGGTTGTTTGTTTACTCCTAGTACAGGTGGTGCTAGTGAGGTCCTAGTTCCCTGCGTGACATTTTCCTAAGGTGGTTAGGGTTGCGTAGGTGGTACTTACCTGTTACCAGTAGTTACTGGTTGTGTGCTATGTTCTAAAGTATTATTCTTATGTTCTAAGTGCTATTCTACAAAGTGCTAATTCCTGACAGTGGTCCATGTGGCCCTGTCCCCTCTACATATAATCCCTTGTAAATTCTGCCCGTGCCTGTTGGCACATTGTAGAGTGTGTGTTTTTATCTAATGTGTTTTGGTAATACAAAGGCTATTTTTATATAATACCTTGAGTGGAGTTTCCTTTGTGGTGGGCCTTGGGTGTTGTTGCTGGGTGAGCGCGCAAACGCTTTACACATCGCCTCAGAGATAAGCCTGACTGCTCGTGCCAAGCTACCAAGGGGGTGAGCAGGGGTTATCTTTGGCGTGTAACTTCCTTGCCCTGACTAGAGTGGTGGTTTCTGCCTGGCTTTGGCGCAAGCCCTAGCCAACCAGAAATCCCATTTCTAACATTGGTGATCAGCGGTGGGATTTGGACTTGCGTTTGCGCTGTACCGCAGCAGCAACTGGCTGCACCACAAAACTCTGCTTTTAGATAGTCACATGGTATAGGGATTATTGTGCAAAATTGTTCTTAAGTATCATTTCTGTGGAAATGTGTTTCTGGATTTACCAGTAAGGGTGGGATCCAGTGGTGGCAGCGTAATAGTGTCCTGTACATTTGTCCCCCGCCCTCCGCCCGGAGTTTGGTACCTGTGTCACTTGTGGTCAGGTTGAGGAATCAGGGGTGGTAGAAACTGCCTTACCAGTCTGAGGGGAGGGTTGTGTGTGGATGAATGGTGTGTGGCACTAGGCAAGTGAGTGTGAGTTCTCTGGGATAGAGAGCTTGCTGAACCCTTTTTGTGAATTGTGTGCTCCTGTTAAGCTCAGACCCCTAGGTTCCCTGTGTAATCCTTTCACCAGAACGTCCGCCAGAATGGAGCCTGCTTTTGAGCCCTGTGATCTGTTTGGGTACAGTAGGCGGGAGTTGGAAAGGGCCTGTAGAGAGAGAGGTATAAGGGTGAGAGAGTCAGACACCCTGTACGAACTTAGGGACCACCTGTTCGTAGGGCCAGAGGGTCAATGGGTTCTTGAGCTCAGTGAGGAAGAAAGGGCCCGGGCCTTACACCTGGAGGGTGGTGGGTCTGTGGGGAGCCCTGAAGATTCAGAGGAGGAGGAAGAAGATGACAGTACCTGGACGCCAGTAGAGAGTGAAGACCCCATAGGTAGGGAGTCCCTTGCTGGGTCCAGCGTAGGAGGCAGCGCCTCATCCCTTTCCCTGTCCCCAGAGGAGTGGGAAGATAGGAGGAAAGAAAGGGAGCACCAGCTGGCGTTAGAAAAGCTCAGGTTAGAGCATGCCCAGGCTATGGCGCAGCTGGAGGTCAAAAAGCAACAGCTAGAGACTGAGAGGGTCTTGGCACAGGAGAGGATAGAGGAGGCTGAGAGGGCCTCCACCAGAGGCAAAGTAGCTCTGGAGGGTAGACTATCCCCTGCGCACAGTTTTAATTTTCTGGGCTCCCCAGGGAGGGTTGAGTCCAGTGGGGACAGTTATATAGAGTCCCGTGCGAGAAGTCCCACTCCCAGTTCCCCGGGTATGGTACCTGTTTCCCAAGAGGAGGAGTATAGGTTGAAATTCAGGGGCAGTAGGAAACTGGCTCACCAGTCTTGGGAGGAGTTTGTGGATGACTGTCAGGATGCACTGGTGGAGTGGCTGATGGTTAACCCGAAAGAGGATTTGAAGGCAGTGATCAAAATGATTATCAAAGAGCAGATGCTCAGTAGTTGTTCTCCAGGGTTGCGCCAACACCTGCAGAGGTACGACTCTTTTTGTCCTTGGGAGCTTGCAGAGGAAGCAGAGCGCTGGGAAAGTGCTAGAGGTTCTCTAGAGTCATTAGGGAGTGACTCCAAAAGTAGTGGGTCAGGTATCTTCCAGCCCAGCGTGGTGGAAGAGGCTCAGTGTAGCCCAGCTAGGTCCCAGGATAGCGAGGAGGGTGTAGGGGCTTACGGCCTGGCTCAGTGGAGCGGGAGTAAGTGTGTGACTGAGGGTCCCCAGACGTACGAAACCCTGCCTCAGGACATGGATGGTTTCATGAGGGAACACCAAGTTGGGGACCTAGGCTGTCCTGTTACTCCACTTGAGGAAGATCTCTTAGTGAGTAGAGGACCTGGAGCACCTGTAACCAGGGCTCCTGTGGTTCTAGAGGCTGGCAGTACAGCTCCGGTAGGGAGGGTACAGGAGTCCAGCGCGAGGAGTGATTGGGGGATGAGTTGCCCAGTGGAAGAGCCAGTGGGTCAGGGACTACCCAGTTGGGCTAGGATCCCGTGTAGTGACCAGGGTGACACCACTACTGTTCTGGGGGATCTCTGCGCACTGTCAGATGGACAGGGGATGGGAGATCCGCGCCAGACAGACAGTCACACGGCATATGTGTCGCTTGTTAGCCTCAGGGGGATGGAGCGTAAATCCCCCAAAGTCCTGGAGTGCCAGGCGATTATTCCACCAAAGGTTCTAGGCCGGAGGTTGGAAGGCCAGGTTCAGGATCAGCCTGACCTGAAGGGTGGGACGTCTGTAACCAGCGTCCCGACCGGTTCTTCTTCCAGAGGTGCCGCCCCAGTTGGTAGGGAGCAGGGCACTGGAAGGGGGTGCAGAGGGTGGGAGAGCCCACCTCTGGCCCCGGTACAACCTGAGGGGTTAAACCCTGGGTTGGAATGGCGTTCTAGGTGTACCCCTCGCCAGAGGAGGAGGAACCCTAGGAGAAGAGGTAGGGGGAGGAGAGCCTTCCCTGAGACTCCTGGTCCGCCTGAGGGTGTAGACCCTAGGCTGGAGAACCAGTGGCAGTCTAGTCCTGTCTTGCAGACAGGAAGAGTGGAGAATGGCCGCTATGTGCCAGGGGTTACTACCCCCCACTCTGTGGTTAGGCAAGGACCGGTGGCACCTGGGTGGCCTAGGGCCTGATCTTGGCCGCGGACAGCTTGGAAGTACCAGTGGGGTAGCCCAGTTGGTCCAGACAGTGGGTTTAGAAGGAATTCCATGGGTTCACCGTGGCGTAGAACCGGAGGGTGTCCCTGCAGTTGCGGGCCCGCGTCCGTGTTCTATCGCCCCAAGCAGGGAAGTCCATCACGGTGGTGATTGGTCTGCCCTGCGTTTTGGCTGGAAGGGGGTTGTGTTGGACTTGGCCCTTCTGGCAGGTTCACCCCTGAACTTTTTTGCTTTTATTGGTGACTTGGTGATAGTGGTTTTTGGTTTCTGCGCACTTTCCCTGTGTCCCAGGGTAAAGTGCGTGCGCCCTCTGAGTGCATGTGGTGAGATAGGCCTGCCCTCCCATAGGAATGCATGGGGAATGTATGTGTCCCTGGTAGTTCCTGATTCGTGGGGTGTGCAGGCTCGAGTTTGGTATGTGCGGACTTGTGTGATCGAATGCTTCGCAATGATGTATGATGCGTGATTATGTTATGTGCGGAAGTGCCACTTTTAGGATTTGGCATATTAGTGTAAAAGGTGTCTGGCGTGTGATTGGCTGGAGCTGGCTTGTGAGCCTGGCTCCAGGAGTCTGGTTGGGTCTGCCCCAGTGGTGAGTGTGAGATTAGCATGCTGATGGCTGGGGAGGAGTGCACCTTGGACCTGAATAGGGCAGGGCTTTCCCCACACAATGCTGGCTCCGCCCCCTGTGTTGCGACTGACGACCCTAGCCCTGCCAGTGAATAGAGTGAGGGGCTGAGCACATCAAGGGTGCTCCCCAACCAGCTGCGACTGGTTTTCCCCCTCACCCTGAACCCAGAACAAAGGGTTTTACTGTATAAAAATGGGGCTGTGTCCCCACAGAAACTGTTCTCTTCCAGGATCCTATCTGAGGGCCGGCTGCTGCTGCTGGAGGCCAGGAGGAACCGCCACTTAGGACTGCCTTCCTGCCTGGAGGGCCCAGTGAGCTGGCCCCTGGCCCAGCCTTGCCCCCCTGCCTACCTTCCTAGGGACTTTGCTGGACTTTGCGCTTGTTGGTGTCCCTCAAGCGCCTGGGAGCTTTTGTTGGTGTTTGGCGCTGAGAGCGCTTTTGCTTTGTTGCACATAGCGCTAGGGGCGCTTTGCTTGTGGCCCCCCTGCATCTGGAGACTTTACCAGTGCCTGCTTCGAAGCGCCTGGGGAGCGCTGTACCTATTTTGCTGAGTAGCGCCTGCCATGTGACTGGCAGCGCGGCGCTACGACGATCTGCGAGGGAACCCCGACGTAGGGATTCCCCCGCTCCTGCCGGGTCTAAAGCGGGAGCCCACCCCGCATTGCGGCGCTCGTTGGCGGGTGCCCACCCCGCTTATATGTTGGTTTGAGGAACGGGAGCCTACCCCGTGTTGTGGGCACCAAAGCTTCCCAGGCCGCCGCGCTGCCCACGTTGACCCGGAAGCTGTCTGGAAAGCCCTGAACCGGGGCGGGGACTGACTCGGAAGATCCAAGAAGCCGACGGGAGCCTACCCCGCGCTCCTGGGATAGCCATCGCCAAGAGGGAACCTTGGGATTCACCGCGGCAGCCCGGGTTAAGAGGCACGTCGGACCCAGCGAAGGACCGCGCCTGACTGCACGGGGCTCCCTTGCCAGCGAGAGAAAGCCCCGACGGCGAAGAGAAAGGCCGGAGGGGAGCAGAGGGACTCCCACCGTGACCGGAGCTGCCGTCCAAGTCCTGGTGAGTGGGGCCTGAAGGGGGGACCGTGTTAGCCCTCCCCAAGCACTCCAACGAGGCCCCACCATTTGTGTAGAGCCCACGAGGCTCCCCCATTATCGTGGCGCATTTCAGAGCCCAGAGAAGGCTCCAAAGGCACCGTGGTGCCCAAGTATTTTCCCAGCTGCCCAGCACTTAGTGGGCAGCTGCAACGTTTAGGTTGGGGCCCGTGGCGCTCTGCCCTGACAGCGTGCGCAGTCGCGCCCTGACTCTGAGTTTTGGACTGCGCCTCCTGCGCAGTCTTGCCCCTGACTTTGCTGGGACGCAGGGCGTCCTAGCCCCGACAAGGCCAGTTGGCCTAGGGACTGCCACAGGTGGTGGCTTATGTGAGTTCTTGCGCAATTGTGTTTCCCTGCACCTCTGAATGTGTTTTTATGCGTCATGTGCCTTGTTTTACACCGCTGAATGTATTTTATGCATCATGTGTTTTCCTTCCCTACACCTCTGAATGTGATGCATCATGTGTAATGTGCGTTTACCCCTACAGGTATTGTGATACTTAGGTGGTTGTTTGTTTACTCCTAGTACAGGTGGTGCTAGTGAGGTCCTAGTTCCCTGCGTGACATTTTCCTAAGGTGGTTAGGGTTGCGTAGGTGGTACTTACCTGTTACCAGTAGTTACTGGTTGTGTGCTATGTTCTAAAGTATTATTCCTATGTTCTAAGTGCTATTCTACAAAGTGCTAATTCCTGACAGTGGTCCATGTGGCCCTGTCCCCTGTACATATGATCCCTTGTAAATTCTGCCCGTGCCTGTTGGCACATTGTAGAGTGTGTGTTTTTATCTAATGTGTTTTGGTAATACAAAGGCTATTTTTATATAATACCTTGTGTGGAGTTTCCTTTGTGGTGGGCCTTGGGTGTTGTTGCTGGGTGCGCGCGCAAACGCTTTACACATCGCCTCAGAGATAAGACTGACTGCTCATGCCAAGCTACCAAGGGGATGAGCAGGGGTTATCTTTGCCGTGTAACTTCCTTGCCCTGACTAGAGTGGTGGTTTCTGCCTGGCTTTGGCGCAAGCCCTAGCCAACCAGAAATCCCATTTCTAACAGACATGTCAATGAACAAAGCCACTCTCAGACAGCTGAGATGACAGGTGAAAGAACATAGCCACTCTCAGACAGCTGAAAGGACTGGGTAAGGAACACACCCACTCTCAGACAGCTGAAATGATAGGATAAGGAACAGAGACACTCTCAGACAGCTGTAAGAACAGAATAAAGAATAGAGCCACATTTAGACAGCTGAAAGGACAGGGTAAAGAACAGTGCCACTTCCAGACGGCTGAAAGGACAGGATAAGGAACAGAGCCACTTTCAGGCAGCTGAAAGGACAGGTTAAAAAACAGCCACTCTTACACAGCTGAAAGATGGGTAAAGGACAGACCTACTCTCACACGGCTGAAAGGACAGGTAAAAGAACAGAGCCACTCTCAGACAGCTGAAAGGGCAGGTTAAAGAACAGAGCCACTCTCAGACAGCTGAAAGATGAGCACAGAACAGAGCCAATTTCTCAAAGCTAGAAGGACAGGTAAAATACCAGAGCTACTCTCAGACAGCTGAAAGGGCAGGTTAACATCCAGAGCCACTATCAGACAGCTGAAAGGATAGGATAAGGAACAGAGCCACTCTCAGACAACTGAAAGACAGGGTAAAGAACAGAGCCGACCTGAGAGAGCTGAAAGGGCGGGTTAAAGAAAAGAGCCACTCTAAGACAGCTGAAAGACTGGGTAAAGAAGAGAGCCACTCTCACACAGCTGAGTGGACAGGTAAAAGAACAGAGCCACTCTCAGACAGCTGAAAGGACAGGTGAAAGACAGGGTCACTCTCAGACAGCTGAAAGGGCAGGTTAATGAACTGAGCCACACTCACACAGCTGAAAGGACAGGTGAAAGAACAGAGATACTCTCAGACAGCTGAAAGGACAGGTGAAAGACAGGGTCACCCTCAGACAACTGAAAGGGCAGGTTAATGAACTGAGTCACACTCACATAGCTGAAAGGACAGGTGAAAGAACAGAGCCACTCTCAGACAGCTGAAAGGGTAGGTTATAAACAGAGTCACTCTCAGACAGCTGAAAGAACAGGTTAAAGAACACAGCCACTCTCAGACAGCTTATCAGACAGGATAAAGAACAGAGCCCCTCTCAAACAGCTGAAAGACAGGATAAAGAACAGAGCCGCCCTCAGACAGCTGAAGGACAGGATAAAGAACAGAGCCGCCCTCAGACAGCTGAAGGACAGGATAAAGAACAGAGCTGCCCTCAGACAGCTGAAAGACAGGATAAAGAACAGAGCTGCCCTTAGACAGCTGAAAGGGCAGGTTAAAGAACAGAGCCACTCTCAGACAGCAGAAAGGGCAGATTGAAGAGCAGAACCACTCTCAGACAACTGAAAGACAGGATAAAGAATAGAGCCACTCTCAGACAGCTGTAAGGACAGGTGAAAGAACAAAGCCACTCTCAGATAGCTGAAAGGGCAAGCTAAAGAACAGAGCTACTCTCTGTAGGAGAGTAGGATCTGCACTTATGTTGCCCCCACTTTTTTTCTGATGTATACACTGGTTTCTGGCTATAGTCTGGCTGGGTCCCTGCTAATCAGGGCCCCAGTCTCACTGATCTCTCTAACCAACTTGGTGTGCATATTAGATGCACTATTGATTGGATACTGTGGTACCTTATGAGCCCCTAGTATATGGTACCTTAGGTACCTAGGGCATTGGTACTCCACAGGCCTACCAGGGCTGCAGCATGTATTATGCCACCCCTGGGAAGCATTCACAATCTGACACCACAGGCCTGCTACTGCAGCCTGTGTGAGGTAGTGTTAGCACTCCTCACTGAGGTATAGGTTCCTATATCGCACCATACACACACATATAAACCTATCAGCCACCCCTATAGTAGGCCCTATCAATCCTGAGGGCAGGGTGCTTGGTTTACTATGTGAGGGGGTGCTTCTGCATGAGCAGGACCCCTCTGCAGCTGGCAGAGTCTATTCTCTGCTGCTGTTTGTGGATGCAGTTAAACCATATACTCGTAAGTGCATTATAACCTCGCGGTAAATGCTAACTTTGGAATGACTGCATCAAAACATGTCGTGTTTGCTGTCAAACAACTTGGAATCATACCCCCACACCAGTAACTGGTGTGGGAGTATGATCCCACCCTTCTAGAGGGATGACATGTACCCACTGTACTAAACGGTAGAAATCTAAAGGAGCCCTGGCATCACAAAATGGATGCCACCAGCACAGACACTGGGCTGCCCTCCTGCTGCTGACCGAAACTCACAGTGGAGGAAGCCCAGCAAAAGGCATCCTGTCACAGGGAGGTGTCACCACCTCCCAGACAGGATTTAGAGTATTGGAGTTGGGTGGGTGCACTCTTAGAGTGCTTTGAAGTCCTGCACTGGGGGAGCAGTAGGCTCCTCTGTGCATATGCCTGCTCAAACTGGTTCAGGGGCTACCTGCCCCTGCTCTGGCGCAAAACTGGACAAAGGGAAGTGGGTGTAACCACCCACTACCCTGACCCTCCTAGAGGAGTGGTCATAGAGCTAGTCCCTCCCCTATCTTCACTATAAGATACCAAGCATTGCCATTGCAAAGCAGATAACCCTGGACGACGCTCTACAAAGAAGAATCCTGGCCCTTCGACGTTCCACTACCTTTGGAAGACAGAAGAATCTCCCTTGGAGTCAAGGAGTGACTCCCCTGCTTGGTAGGCACCAGTAACTTGAATCATCGGTTGCAAACGTTCCCGCTCCCACCAGAGTTCGAAGTCCCTGCTGCCCCAGAAGTGGATTTCCTGACTTCTCAACGGCCCCTGTGAGTCCCCAGCGAAGCTGTGGCGAGTGGACCCCACGAGTGACGAGGAACAGCAATACCCGGGGACCGTGCACTATTGTCGAGTGCAAACCCTAAACAACGTTCCCAGAACTTGTGCATTGGACCATTTGTGGCCCAAGCCCCCAGCAGGTCTTGCACCAAAGATCAGCTGCCTACCTCACCCCGAGTGGCCGTGGGCTCCTGTGAAGCATTTCCTGAGGCGGCGTCTTCGCAGTTACTTGCCCGTTGGCTAGTGACTCCCCCGAAGACTTTCTCATCGACTTCAAGGGCTTTCCTGGTTGCTCCAGGCCTGCCCTCACTTACCCTTGCTGGGTGAGTCCATTGCTGGTCTGCATCATCGTCTATCTTCAGTCCACACGAGACTTTCAGTTGCCAAGGCTTGTTGGCTCCAATCCGGTTGCCGACACCTCCATCAGCTGCAGACGTCGTGGGACACTCCAAATCCAGCTGCTGGTCATCGTCGATCTCTCCTGGACCTCGTGAGCAAAGAGACAAAACTCCATCAACAGCCTGAATCGACACGACATCGGTGGTCATCCATCTTGCTGGCCACCGGTCACTGGCAAGTGACCTTGAACACTGTCCCCTCAATTTTCAGGTCTTCTCCATCTTCAATCCACCTTCGGATTCCAGCGGGCGCCTCTCCAGTCGTCACAAGCAGCAAGTCTTCAGTGATCTCCATTGAAAACAGCATCTCGACCCGACACCAAAAGACACCTATGCACCCGGCTTCCCTGGGTGAGGTAACTCGTGCACTCCGGTGCCCAAGTATGTGTTTGCCCTCGAAATACTTACCTTGTAAGTGGCTTGCTTGTTGACTTCCTCGAAGTGCCCTAAAACTTTAAAATACAAACCGCGACTTGCCCCATTGAAACCAATGAGAAATCCGCGGCTGTGTTTAGACACTGCACGCGTCTCCCGTGGGCTTGTTACTTACCTGCTAACACTGCAGTAGTGAAGCTCCAGCGATTCCCTAGGCCCTAGGCCTTGTCATTTTGCAAGTCGAGTTTGTTAACCCATTTTTTTAGTATATGGTCTGGTACGCCCCTAGGGCTCCAGCCATATTTGTGCTTAATTTATTGAGAACTGTTGACATTTGAATGTGTACTTGTCTTCTAATCTCATAAAGAGATTAGTAGAGTGTGTCTAGAAATAAATACATATATATTTGATATATATGCCTGTGTGGTGTCCTTTCATTTGGTAATTCAAGAGATTATAATGTAAAAAGCTGCTTTACATTCCTCAGAGACTTAGCCTGAAGGCTGCTCTCCACAGCTACCACTAGGATAGCTTTCTTTAAAAGGTTGTCTTAAACCTATCTACCATAAGAGTCGAATTGGACTGGTGCAAGGTGGCCACTATAATTAGTGACCAGCATATGCCTGGCCAACTTCTCACACTCTCCGACAGCTGAAAGTACAGGATGGATAACAGAGGCACTCTCAAGACCAGACAGATGAAAGGACAGGATAAGGAACAGAGCTACTCTCAGACAGCTGAAAGGAAAGGATGGATAACAGAGCCACTCCAGTAGACAGAAAGGACAGGTAAAAGAACAGAGCCAAATGTATGACGTTGCAACGCATGCACTTACAGCGCATGCTTCTACAACGCAGTTGTTACAACTGCGTTATTACCAACCAAACCATTACATCGCAAGTCATTACAGCGACTTGGTGTCGGGGGCGTGCTGGACTTAGGAAAAGTATTATTTACTATTCCTACTCCAGTTTGTGCAAAAGCAGGGAAGGTGTTGGATTTTAAATCCAACACCAGCGCGCCCCCTACAGCAAGTTGTTGTAACGACTTGCAATGTAATGGTTCCCGTTATAAAACTCGGTCGTTGTAACAAACGCATTGTAAAGGCATGAGCTACTCTGAGACAGCTGAAAAGACACAATGGATAACGGAGGTACTCTCAGACAGTGGTGAGGGCAGGTTACAGATCCACTCTCAGACAGCTGAAGGGGCAGGTTCAAAAACAGAGCCACTCTAGTACACAGAAAGGACAGGTTAAAGGACAGAGGCACTATAATAGACATAGGGACAGATTAAACAGTAGGGTGGTTCTCAGTCAGCTAAAGAGGCAGTTCAAAGGAGAGGTGCTCTCAGTAGACAGAAGCTGGGACAGGTTAAAAAAAGACCTGCACTCACACAGCTTAACAGACAGGCTAAAGAACAGACTCAGTCTCATACACCACTATGGACATGTTAAGGGACAGAGCCCCTCACAGACAAGAGGAGAAACAAGGAGGGATGAAGGGGCATATCAACAACAACCGGCGATAATTATCTCTAAGCGCACTTAGCGCTAGGATAATTATCGCCGGCTAGCGTGAATTTTTATCGCTGAGATAGCATGCTATTAGCAACGCTTATCTCAATAGCGATAAAAATCCTCACGCTAACAGGCTAACGTGAGATTATCGCTGGAAACCCAGCGATAATCTCACGTTACCTTGTTGATAGGGACAGGCAAATTTAGCCATGATATCCTCCTTCCATAGGATATCATGGCTAAGTCAGAAAAATACCAGACGTAAAAAAGCAGCGTTAACCGCGGTTAGCGCTGCTTTTTTTGTCTCTAACAGGGTTAGCGACATTCTTGATAATAGGAGAAATGTCGCTTAGCGACATTTCTCCTATTATTTTACTCTGGAACGCCCTCTTTGCATCTCATTAGAGATGCAAGGGGAAGCGTAGAGTAAAAGGGTGCTAACATGCAAATTTGCATGTTAGCACCCTGTTGTTGATAGGGCGCTAGTTTTATCTCTCCTTTCTTGGCTTTTAAAGCCAAAAAAGCAGAGATAAAGCCCTTGTTGATATGCCCCCTGGTAAGTGATAGAGCCAGAGTCAGACGAAGGGACGGGTTAAAGGGCAGAACGGACAGACTACAGGACAGAGCCCTTCCCTGTCAGGAGGAGGGACAAGGGAGCCGATAAGTGACAGAGATATAATCAGCTGGAAGGAGAGGTTAAAGGGCAGTGTGGCACTCAGCAACCATCCCGCCAGGTGACCTTGGACCTAGGTGAGTCTCTGTGATCGAGAATTAGAACAACCCCCACTGCCCTCCCAGTGGATCCAAGGTGCGGGGTCTAATGGCCCCATAGATTTATTGTACATGTATTTAACCCCACGGGCATAGGCTTGCATTCCGCTGGGTCTGATGAGATGTTTTTAAGTCATGAGTAAACGTACGACCTCTTGTATACTTTAGTATACATATATCTCTGTGAGCCAGATGCCATTCCTTGCTTCTCATATGTTTCTTCCAATGTCCTTTAAAAATCCTTGCTCACTAGTAGCCAGCCCTGCCTTTTTGTACTCCCTTTTCCTCCAAGCAGCAGGGACTTAGTACAATATCGTTACGTTTTGTTCTGTAGATCTGCTCGTTGGGGGGCTATTTTATTATGTTTTCAACCTCATGTTACACTGTGGGTGCTCAGATTTAGCTGCTTACATTTTATTGCAGCATTCACCCTCCCAGTTGCTTCCATGTGGCTGGCATTCTTTTGTATTCTTTCCAAAGGCAGCTCTCAGGCTGGCTTGGAATGCAAGCAATTAATTATTGTGGTTTTAAGTCCTTTCATTTCCTCCAGAAACAGGCAGAAAAGCAGTGCAACAGCAGCTCTGGGCCCACAAGGCTATAACAGGCATGGATTGCCTCTTTACGGGTTCCTTGAAACCACCGTGACTCTCTTTGTCTTCTCTTCACCCCACTGATACCAGCCCCGAATCTAGCAACAGCCAGCTACGCCTTCTAGCTACTGCAGCTCTAAACCATGTAAAGAGTGAAACCACTACTTAAACACAGCGCATTGTTTCAGTTCCATTAAATCAACACTGAAATGATACTATAATATGCACGCTGCTTGCGTTCTTTCTTCCCCTCCAGGACCTGTGCTTGGCTCCTGGCTGAGGAGTTCGAAGTCTCTCCTCGTCGGTTGAGCGCTGAGGCCAACATGTTTCCTTCTGGAAGAATGTCCCCTGTAAAATGTGCATTTGAATGTACTACATTAAATAAATGCAGAACAAGAATGCAGGGCCGGCACAAGGGCAGTGCGATCGCACTGGATACTGACTTCAGAGGGGCTACGTTTCTGAGTTTATTTTGCTTTTAAAAGCACTCGCTGACACATTCCTGCCAATTTCAAGAAAATAAAAATATCAAGATAACTTCAGTGATTATGGTCTTGCTGGAGCGTTGGGCGTTGTCTAGTGGAAGATGTTTTGACTCATTGCAAGGCAGCACAGAGGGTTAATATGCCGGCTGCAAAGAAAGTGTACCATGCAGAACACAAAGTGCATAAAATGTAAATAGGTCAAAGGGTTACTGCTTTTCTGTTACTTGCAGCTTAGAAGTTAAAATCCTAACATAGAACAATGAATTTAGAACTGTCATCAAAGAACTGCATGCACTGCAAAGTATAGATTAGAGCAAATAATAATGTTGTAAAAAGGGTTCATCTGGATAGAAATCGATTCTTTTAATCTAAGAGAACCCCCAACTATGTTGTTCTGTTTTCAATTCTGAGTTTGTGCTTCTGGGGCCCAAGCACTCTTTAGCAATGAGGCTTACCAATATTCATGACTTGTGACTCCTACACCCTGTAGTCCTCTGTCTTATGTAACATTTCCTGTACGCTAATTTATACAAGTATGATTGATTGTCTCTGTGCAATTTGGGTGTGATGCAAAGTGCTCTGACACCCTACACTGGTATGTGTGGTGCTTTATAACTAATTAACATATTTGAACGTTAGTGGTTATGGAGCCTTGAGGGACCCGGTTGAAGGGTGCTGGTGGTGAGGAAATCTGCATCACTCAGCCTTAGCTCAACATCACCTCAGCATTAGCACAGCACCACTTCCTCATCAGTGCAGCACCAACTCAAAATTAGCACAGCACAATCTCAACACCAGCGCAGCACCACCTTAACCTCAGCACTGCACCATCTCAGCTTTAGCACACTACTATCTCAGCGTCCGTGCACCACCATCAATGCATCCCCACCACAGCAGAAACTCAGCACCAACACAGCACCACTTAAGCATCAGCGCACCACCACCTAAGCACAACACCAACTAAATATCACTCAGCACCATCTGAGCACCAGCTCAGCACCACCTCAGAACCAGTGCAGCACCACCACCTCAGCATCACTCAGCACCATCTAAACATCGCACAGCACCACCTCATCAGTGAGCCACCACCAGTGCAGCACCACCTCAGCATCAGTGCAGCACAAGCATAGCACCATCTTCGCATTAGCACAGCACCACCTGAACACCATCACCTCAGCATCAGCAAAGCCCCATCTCAGCATCAGCACAGCACTGGGGATGGAAAAGTCATTAATCAACTTCCTCAAACAGTTGTACTTAGACGCTCTGGCTAGGGTGCGTTATGGTAGAACTGGTGAACTCAGTCCTTGTTTCCCTGTTAGGAAGGGCGTCAGGCAGGGGTGCAAAGGCATGGGTGCATTTTAGCACCCCTCCTTTTTACCCTTTACATAAACAGCCTAGGGGACACCTTATCAAGGGAATGCCAAGATCTACCCAGACTAGGCACAAGGACAATCGGTGCTTTGCTATATGCCGATGATGCAGTCTTGTTAGCCCACACCCAGTAGGCCTGCAGAAAATTGTGGGTCGAGCTTTGCCTCTTATATGTCGAGACTGGATCTCCATGTTAATATAAGTAAACCTTTGTAATGAAATGTAATAAGCCCAGTGTGAAGTGCTAAAATATTTTTATTAATACTAAAAAACTTGAATTCACTCATCACTTTTCCTACCTGGGGATTGTCTTCGATAATAGGGGCTTATGGTCCAAAGCTATCAACTGTAGAATTCTGCTTTTTGCCAAAGCCATCGGAGCCTTGATTAATTTTTTCAGGAAGTTAGGAAAGCGCTCCATCGAGGACTTGCTGATAATATAAAGCTAAATGTATTTGAGTTGCTCTATATGGAGCTGGCATTTGAGGTTATGCAAATGTAGAGTCCCTTCAGCAAGTTGAGAATAGGTTTTTGAGATTTTTGTTAGCCGTCCCAAATTCTATGGCAAGGTACATTTGCCGTGCTGAACTAGGGCAGTCATACCTGTCTGACCTTATTAAAATCCAGCCAATTTTATTAAGGCATACAGTTTGGACAGGTGTAACTACCTGCCTTAATCGGGATGTGATCAAAGACTGTCTGAACTTGCAACGGGCCCAACGTATTCCCTGACTCGCCTATGTCAAAAACTGTATGCATGACCTAGATTGCTCAGATTATTTTGCCAAACCTGATACCCTGTCTCATATCTCAGGGAAGGACCTCAAGGCTTTATGTATTAACCACCTGGAGACGATTAGATTGTCATCTAATGTCATAAAAAATCTCAGTCAGAGCCAATCAATTGCTCTTGACTCAGCCAGGAATCTAACCCTACTTATTAACAACTCATAGAAATTATGACACGATTCTACTGACACGTCTACGTCTTGGCAATTTCCATAACCTGGTAACATTCCCTCAGATAAATGACTGGTCACACATTCTTTGTCCATGCCCCTGTGACGAATCATCTGCACAGTCCACAATTCGCACACTTTTTTTCTGTAAGTTTTATACCCTTCTTAGGAAAAGATGGATTCTTCCTTACTTGAAACTGCAAGGCCTGAGACAATGTCGACCCGCTTTTGTTAAATTGCAACTTCTAGATGACAACATTTTTAATGATCATGTTGTAAAATACCTGAAAGGGGTGATCAGAACAAGGAAATCAATGCAAGGCTCATCTTCTGTTTAATTGATCCTGTTTTTTATCCAGGCTAAGGGAACACTGAAACCTGTTTTTAGTCTTTGCTTTTTGCAAACT
Source organism: Triturus cristatus (assembly GCF_964204655.1). Classification (NCBI taxonomy): domain Eukaryota; kingdom Metazoa; phylum Chordata; class Amphibia; order Caudata; family Salamandridae; genus Triturus; species Triturus cristatus. Next base: position 32,552,472 of record NC_140590.1, on the reverse strand, counting down.
GTAGATAGCCGTTTTCTTTTTAAAATACTCTTTTTAACTTGTAATGATGTTATTTTTTTATATGTCTGTCAAATTGTGATCACATAAATTAACGTTCCTATGCTTATTGCTACGTATTCTGCTTTTATGATTTGACATTTTTAAATCGAATAAAGCGTATCTTGACTTGACTTACAACCTGTTGTTAACCGCAAAAGATACCTCGGAGGAGGTTAGTTGATCATAGGAAGAGGTGAAAGAAGATGAACAGCAAAATTAGGTGCGAGATGGATGTACCATAAAGGAAGATGAGGTTTTTGTTTACACTGATGGGAGACCTGTATTACCTGACAGTTGGTTACCAGTTATGGCTAGACATTATCATGGTCCAGCACAAGGGGGATGAGATGCAATGATGCGCCTCTTTCGGCTAGGCCCGGGCATAAAACTCCACTCCTCTAGCAGAGTTTGCGGAATTCGGTCAACTGTCTGTCAAGGAATTCGGAGTTCCTGAATTCCATCTTTCAGTTTTTTGCTTTTTTCACCCTAGAGTTTTGTTTTGTACTCACTTGCCGGCTTCAAGATACTCCTGGGCTGCTTGCAAGTGCGCATTAGACTTCTCGCACCAATCTAGTGCCCATCTCAAAGGAAAGCTTGAGTAGATTTTGTGCTTGAGATGCAGCTGAGAGGCTTTTGGAGTGGATTTTCTTTTTAAATTGGCCGTTGGAGTTGGGTTTTTTTTTAGCGAGAAGCCTTTTTATGTACTTTTTTTCAAACAGGAAGTGCCTCAGAGACTCCAACTTCCTGTTCCTGTCCTGCAGGGCCCTCCCAGTGCTTTGTCCCTCTCCTGGTCACTTTCATGGGGATTTGGAGCTGGAAGGATCACTCTCCTTGTCTGCTGCATATCTACCATTGGTTTTAAGGACTTTATGTTTGAGAATTACCAAGTAACTTGAAAAACTGGTGTATAAGGGTGTTGTTTGTTTGATTAAAGGCATGCACTTAGATTGACTTGTACTTTTATTTGATTTTCAACATTTATTGTGGTGGGTGGCCTACAGTTTTGTAGGGGACTAGATATTGTTTGCATGTTATTTTTCTTCTTTTGTAAAGGAAACATTTTGCACAGTTTGGAACAATTTCTTCTCCATATCTTTTATACGTTTGCAATATTAATTTCATTCACAATATGACCTAGTCTACCAATGGGCCTTCCAACCAGTAGGCTCAGTACTAGTCATGGGTGCATGAAACAAGTATTTCTGTGATGTTTGTTGAATTGAAACATCATTTAGGCCATGGGTGGCATTGGATCAAATTGCAAAATTTGTTTTTTGGGGGTATTTCAAGTTTCCTTTCTGTAAACAGTATATAGGTGAGATATAAATTTTTATTTTTGGCATTGCTGAATTAATATTATTTTTCTGTGTTATCAATCCATGCCTCCTTTGTCTGGCTAATGTGTAAGTGTGTTTGCGATAGGCCACCATTTGTCTTTGTTCCCCATACCATGTGGCCGGTGGCCATTTTGTATTGTCAGTGCCCATAGGCCTGCATGTGTTCTTTGATTGTGGCCACACCTCCTTGCTTGCTGTTTTACCATGTGGTCTGTGGCAATTTTGTGTAGGCAGCCAGTGTGCTTTTGTCATAGGCCTGACATATCTTCTTTGTTGTGGCAATGCCTCCTTGCTTGATGCTTGACCATGTGGTCCATGACCATTTTGTGTAGCCAGTCAGTGTGCTTTTGCCATAGGCCTGTATGTGCTCTTTGATCCCCATGCATTCTTGCTTGTTGTTGTGACCACGTGGCTAGTGTGCTTTTGCCATTGGACTGCATGTGTACTTTGTTGTGACCTTGCCTCCTTGCTTGCTGTTGTACCATTTTTTGGGGGGAGTTTTATGTAGCTCAAACTTGACCTAAAGGTATCAGAACACTTTACATGTGCACCATTTGCATTACAGATGAACACATTAATTTTGTTATGCACTGGGAGATTAAATGATTTGCCCAGGAAACACAGGATGCAGAGTGTCCTTTGCTGAGACTCGAACCTGGTTAACCAGCTTCGAGGTTGACCACTGTAGCCATTAGACTACATATTCTCCCAACCACATCTAACCACCAGGTGGTCAGTAGCCAATTTGTGTAGGTAGACGGTAACCAGTGTGCTTTTCCATAGGCCTGCATGTTTTCTTTATTCCCCATGCCTTTTGCTTGTTGTTATGACCATATGGCTGGCAGCCATTTTGTGTAGGCAGCCAGTGTGATTTAGCCATTGGCCTGCACATGTTCTTTGTTGCAGCCATGCTCCTTGCTTGCTGTTTCACCATGTAGTCGGTGGCCATTTTGTGTAGGTAGCCAGTGTGCTTTTGCCATAGGCCTGCATGTCTTGTTTGTTCCCCATGCCTTCTTGCTCATTGTTGTTGTTGACCATGTGGCACTGGATGGCAGCCATTTTGTGCATCCAGCCAGTGTGGCCCTTTGCCAAAGGCTTGCATGGATGGTTGAGATAGCAGTTTAATAAATTATATGCTTGAGGATAATTTCACTTATTTATTTAAAAAAATCAGATTTTGTAAATTTTAGGTTTTTCTTAAAACATTTTTTAAATTATTTTTTTATTGATTTCAATTTTCTTTTAATTGTATTTTTGGGATTTTTTATTTGACTTGATTTTTTAAATAATTAATTAATTAATTTTCCCATTTCCCTATTATCCGGCATCAACCCCATGTGCACAACAGCATTCATTGTCTAAGTAGTATTCCACCGTCACTTGCACCTCCCTGAGTGCCACATTCTAACTTGAGGCAAACAAAGCAAACAGTTACATCTGTATGTTGTTGTTGTTGATCTTTCTTATCCTTCCTGAGTGTACACCCTGAAAATTTATGTTGGGGTGGTTTTATAGATGGATAGTTACTGTATTGCTAATTATTTCTAATAATTTAAGTAAGCACAATAAATGATATTGTTTGTTTGTACTACGAATTGAACTGCAACAATGCCACGTTTCACTGATGTTCATCTTACATTTGTGCGTGCTTTTATTTACACAAGAGAAGAGACATCACCCACAGTACTGCCAGAGAGAAGGCCTGTGCACAACATAACAATTGACTGATTATGGAACACGGATATCTCTTCAGCTTGTGAAGCTAAGTGCCACTGACAACTGACAGCTTCAAGATGGTCCAAAGAAAGGTGCTGCATTGAGCAAGCTGAGAGCAGCACTCCTGCATCAACAGCACTGCCACCCCAACCTAAGCCCAGAAGCATGTCTGTAAGTGAGGCAGCCACTGAAATCATGTCATTGCCGATGAGTAGTGACGCAGAAGAGGAGATTGAGCTTCCTTCTGAGCAAGGACCACCTCTTTTAGATTTGTTGGCTCCCAGGTCTCCAGCAAGGAAAGGGAAGAGTACTACTCCACCACTTTCTACAAACATCACTTCTGATGATGATGATAGGGACATGGAGTAGGCCCTGGCAGAGTCCAGGAGACAACAGAAGAGGCAAGGAAAAATAAAAGGACCCGAAAAACGTAGTCTTATGAAAGGGGATGATGAGGAGGATGACGAGGCATTCATGATAGAAGGTGACACAGAGGAGTCTGACATTGCTATTCAACCTGCTCAGATGGATGTGGCACAGGTAGCATTGTCATAAGTGCCCACATTTGCCATGCCCCAGCTGAGACCTGCAACAACCCTTGCCTCAGGAGAAGCATAGAGACGATCAACGACACGCCCACCCACCTCCAGTTATTCTTCAGTCATTGGCAGGGGCATAGTAAATAAGAACTCCTCTTAGCAAATAGGTGGAGCACATTGCAGTATGCACCATTTGCCACACAAATGTTCGTCGAGGCAAGCTTGGTACACATTTTGATACTGAACACCAAATGACCCATACGTAAAAACACCACACAATCAAGTGGGAGGAGCACAAAAATTGCTGAATGTGGTTGTTGTGGTGAGGAGAGCCAGGGAACATCAACTACAAGTACAAGTACAATCACAATAGAAGGTAATAATGAGGAAGAAGAGGGTAGCAAAGCTGCCCTGTCCCCAGCAGTGTGCCAGCAGATCCACCCACTTCTGTGACTTCACAATGGCACAAGATTTGGAGTGAGATGGAGACACCACGGCATACAGTGGCTGCCCAACCATGACCCACATTGAGTATACCACCACCATCTACTTCTCAAAAGACGCCTATGTCAGTGGCCCCAGAAATTAAGAAAATCCAGTCTATCATTACGGGCATGTTTAGAGAGGAGGGGCCCTGTGAGCGGAACCACCCAACCATACATTTGTACAATGGTAAGCGGGTAAAACTTTTTCTTTTGTGGAAGGAGTGGAAGTCTTAGAATTTGTGGCAGCCATCTGTCCAAAATGGAAGGTACCAATCTGGACCTATTTTGCCAGAGTAGCTGTTCCGGCACTGCATCACGATGTGCTGCAGTTGGTTGCACATGTTTTGCACATGTTTTGCAGCAAAGTGTTGTTCACACCATCTACCTGAAAACAGACATGTGGACCAGTTGTCAGGCAACTGATTACATGGAGAAATCACACACAGCTGTAATAATCCTGGAGGAATTTAACAGCAAGATGTATGAATGTCAAACGATACTATTTCATGGTCCTGTGTTTGGCCCATTGCATCAAGCTGTTAGTACAAGACTTGCTCAAAAAAGAAGACCAAGTTAGCAACATACTGACCACCTGCAAAAGAATCTGCACTCATTTCAGCCATTCTTATAAATCCTGGAAGCAGTTGCAGATTATTCAGCGTAATAATAGAGCACCAGTTAAAGCCCATATACAGGAGGTGACAACATGTTGGAACTCAATCTTTTACATGTTGCAATGTCTATTTGAGCAGTACAAACATATCAATGACTATGTCATTCAAAGTGGAAGGGATGCAGCTGGGAAAGTTATGGCCATGAATGTGGACAAATGGGGCCTCGTCAAATGCCTGACATAGATGCTACTCCCTTTTGAGGTTTATACACGGGAAGTTAGCAAGGAGGACAGTACGATGGGCAATGCTATCCCGTTGTTGCATCTCCTACAGGATCAGGTAAAGAAGGGGTCTAAAAGGTTCACCCCCACAGGTGTGAATGAAAACACAGAAGCACATGCCTGGGTTGAGCCCTTAATCCTTAGATTGGCTTGTAATACAAGGCTGCAACATGACATCATCTCATCCAAAGAGTACATCTGTGCCAAACTACTTGATACATGGTACAAAAAAAGTATGCCCACTTTCATTCCTTTTCTGAAGGGGATGTTTTGAAATAAAAGAGGTGGATTGTAGAGCAAGTAGGTGACTTGGAAGAAGAAACGCTGGACCTTTGAGTCCCACCCTGCAGTTCTAGAGTGCTGCATTCAGCTTCCAGAGGGAGTAGTCTAGTCGCACAGCAGCCAACAACATCATCAACTGGAACACTGGCAACAACAGCATTGTATTTGTTTCAATTGGCAGGGCTCAAGTCCAGTACAGAGGCGATGGAAAAACTAGTTGAGCAAGTGGCAGAACCAATGACAATCCACAGGATGCTCTAGGTGTATCTGGATGATCCAAAAGAGGTCTATGTAAATCAAAATCCATTGATGTATTGTTATGGGAAGATGTGCCAATGACCAGAGCTCAACAGGCTAGCAATAAAGAATCTGGCTTGTCCTGTCATCTGTCTGTCTGCCAAGTGTGTGTTCAGTGCAGCTGGTGGGGTTGGCACAGTGAGAAGGACCAGTCTCTCGCCTCAAAATGTAGAGAGATTGACCATGATCAAAATGAACCAACATTTTATACCGCACAATTACATCGTTCCTGCAACAGCACAGGAGGAGGGTGATTGGTCAGAAATCAAGTGTTTTAGCAGATCAATTTCTGGGTGAACCACCAGTGGAACATTATTATTTTTGTGGCAGATTTATGGGGCTCCACCATTTTTTTTAGTCACATATATTGCCAGTTTGCAGTTGGACCAGTGTGCATTGAAGAAGCCTCCACAATTCCTTATCACATTGTAGACACTGCCTGCCCCCCTCGCATGCCTATTGCCTATCGCTTTTTGCAAAACTTAGCCTTAGAAGGTCTGCCCCAGAAGATCATTGATTTACAAGAGTGCCTGCCAATATCAAATTCCAATGTGTTGCCTGCCTCAAAGATGAATACCTAATACCTAAACTACCCATGCTTGGATTGGAAGAGGTAAAACTACAACTGTTGCAACAGTTAGTTTGTGATTGTGTGAGTGATGATGATGACTGATGATTCATGTGGTGTCAGACAGTGAGGGAGGGTGTTGAACTGTAATGTAGGATCATTTGTTCCCTGGAGGTGATTGGCCTTTACAAACTTACTTAGTGAAAATTAATGAACTTGTTTGATCCACTCCTGTGAGCCTTCTGTTTTTTACATCATCTAGGATAGCTGCCCCAGCCCAAATTTTGATTTACAAGACTGCTAAATTCCAATCTGTTATTGTGCATCACAGGGGAGATAGTGTACCTACCACGGTGTTGGATTGGAAAATTGTACCAATGAGTGATCAGATTATCGGTTGAATGTGAGTGATGATTGATGTAGTGGCTTACAGTGAGGGAGGGTGTGCTGAACTGTAATATTGAAAAACTTATTTTGATGGTTATTGATTTGCAATGTTTGGGGCCTAAGTGATGGGCGATCATTTTCTCCCCTGGAGATGATCGTCCTGTTCACACTTAGCGAGATTTAATTGCAGCGTCCTCTCCTTTTTTCTGGATCTTCAGAGACCAGAACACTCACTTTAGTTAACAAACAAAAACCTATGCAAAATTCCGAAATTCTGTTTCTCTACTTGTTCTTCAACAGCAGTGCAATACACGTCTATCGGGCTCGGGTCATGATGATGACTGGTGTGGGATGGAGTTACTCTGAGTCAGGACTCAGCAGGAGGATGGAAGAACTCAGGGCGGGACCTACAGGACTACCTCATCAACAGCTAAAAGCAAGACATTATCGACTTCAGTTCAAAGGAAAACCAAGAGTCTGAGGCCTGGTACATAGCTTTGAGGAATAGAGAGAGGTGTGTTTATGAAATGCTACTGTGTGTGTGTCTGTGAGTGAGTGTGTGTGTGTGTCTGTGAGTGTGTGTGCGTGTGTGTGTGTGTGTGTGTTGGACTTGTGGCAGAAGTGAAGCTCTGAGTCCCCCTCTTGTTTTTTTGCTCTGCCTCTGAGTCTTCTTGATACACTCCTCATGAAGCTTACCTTCCTTCTGTCCTTCTCCTTGATTCTAAAATACAGTTTCTCTTTTACAACCCGCGGGCCTTCTTCTAGTCTCCTGCACAAACAAAAGGCCAAAGCTGAGCTTAACAACACTCCTGCTTACACCAAAGAGTGGAAATTCTCAAGAAGAATGCAAATGCACCACCTAATTTTGAAATCCAGTGTCATTTTTAGGTCAAGCATTTGAGACCTCTAGTATAGACTTATTTGTGTATGTACTTTGTGGGCTCTGGAGATCAGACCTAGGACATGTCTGCTTCCGCTTAATGCCTTTTTTTCTGTTCAACTGCCTCTATTTAACTGTCTTTATAGAACGCGACCAGCAAAGGTCAGTAAAATACCAAAATTGCTTTCTGCTGAGGGACTTTCTTTTTTAAATTTTTCTGGCAACTTTAGCATTCTCTAGATTTCAGTCTATAGAAATTGTCTTCCACAACCACCCGTAGACAAACATATATTTTTCAAATCTTGTATTTTCAGTGATATGACCACCGAAGGTTCTGCTTTTATATTAAAAACAGAGCTTTGGACGATGCCATTTCTCGCTGAAAGGCAATATTTCTCTCTATGTGTTCCCATAAATGGCATGGCACGCAGTTTGGTGCTTACTTTCCCTCAATGTTAAAGAACAGTAGATGTTTCAGCACCCAGGCTAATGTGCTGGATAACTAAAAACATATAGGGTCCCAAAGGAGAGACCGATTGCATTGTAAATGCTTGTTCTTTTAACAATCATATTTGGAGAACTGGGTGGGTGGGTCCATCCTAGAAGACAGAACATTTAGATATCTGATAACTTGAGGCTTCGGGGTGGAAGGATTGTTTGCAATGCATGCATCTGTATTCTGTCATACTCATTCCTTTGTTTCCTTCCACAGCAGTTTGATGGTGAGTGATGTGCTGCTCATTGCCCAGATAAATGTTGACCTTGTGTAGTGTTTGTCTTTCTCAAACTTATCCCCAGATCCCCCTTACCATTAATTCATCAAACCCCTAACCCTCTTTCCCCAGGCTGTGTGATTTATTGAGGTGTGGCTTAATTTACACCATCAATGGATCACACAATTGGTCGGGCGGATGTGTTGAAAGCCATACAAACTTACTGCAGAAACTTCGAAGCAATACCTGATACCTACACCATTTATCCACTCGTGGATATTTTAGATACAGAATGAAGAACATCAGTCGTCAGCATCATCATTCAGGCCTTATGTTGGGTAACCGCAAATGCCTAACCTGAGCCTGACCTCTCCAGACTTTGAGTCCATGTTTTATAACTCGAGGATTTTGTGAATAATACTACTAGCTTCCCATTAGACAAAACTTACTCGTATTTGTCTTTTTTGTATTTTAGCACTATGAGGCATTCTTGCTGAGTCATCATATAGTACTCAGATATCAATTCTTTGCAAAGATTTGATAAAATATAACTCACTAACTTTTATTTCCAGACGATGGATAATCAATCATTCAGAATAATCCTACAGTTAGAGCTAACCTGGGTGGAATTGGAAGTGGCACCTCGCTTGTAAAGTTGTGATGCCTTCCCTGTTATTGCTTCATCTATATTCAGATAATACAGCTAGTATGGAGGGAACTGAACTAGTTAACTTAGCAAGTAAGAAAATAACTGCTACTATTTTTTATCGAGGTTGTTGTAGACTATATAGGTCATCATGGCAGCATCCCTACTAATGGTCAAGATAGTTAGAGATGTATTACTCCATAACTAAGTGCTACACTCTCTCTTACAAGCACATACACAGGCTGCGTAAAATCTGAAGGCAGCAGTGCAAAGTAAAAGTAAAACAAACTACTTCAGGCATATATTTAGATGAAAAAAAATAGTTTCCTGCCTTACTTTTTTACAAAGAAAACAATCCTCTCCACCCACACAACATGCCCACACCTCCCCCAAGCAAAACTGACCCAAACCCAAAAAGTCAAAATGTCAAAAGAAAGTCATTCCCAAGTCCCTTCCCACCCTCTCCACCCAGCCCCAACAAACAAGTCCCTCCCACCCAAATCTTTTTTTTTAAGTGCTAGAAGAGGGCATTGTGGATGTTGGTCCCGTAGTTGGTCCAGGCTCTGCTCCATCGTGGTGAGCCAGCCCTCGATTGCATCCAGCAGCTGCAGGATGTGGCACAGCAATGGTGTGTTGTTATTGTGGGAGGGGTGGCAGCAGCCATCTGGAGGTGGTGCCGGTGATGGGATGGCTGGGAATTTGGAGGCTGAGGGGAACCGGCTGCACTGAAGCCTGGCTGATGTGCATTAGTTTCATCCTCCTCCTCTTTCAGGGCCACCAGCCATTACTACTCTTGCTAGATACGCTCCAGCCTCTAGGGCTGCAAATGGGCTGCTAACTCCTGCCTGTTGCGTGGTCAGTCTGGACTAGCAGCTATATTGATAAAAACAAAACGGCAAATTGTAAATAACGCTGTGTATGAATAATTGTTTTAAATTACCAAGTGGCATAGTAGCAGTAGATTGCTGGTCCCCTAAGGCCATTGAAATTTGAAGTGATAATTATTAGGAGAGTCACAAGGCCAATTTTATGTTTCACCCACACATGCCTCGCACAAAAAGTAATGTATTAAAAGGCAGAATAACACTGAATTAAAAAAACAGTGATTTGATTATTTTGTCTTCTAAAGGCTTTTCAAATCATTATAAACAGACACTTTGAGTTTAAAAATAAATTACCTCTCATTAAAGAGTTCTGCATTATGATCTATATGGAGAACAAGTTGTGTGTTGTGGTAAAATAATGAAGCCATGCTAATTGCTAGCCAGCGCATCGGGTAGTTTGCTATTGTCTTCAGCTGGGGCAGCTGTAGTTGAAAATTATCTATTTTTAATTCCAATGGCACATGCCAAGAATGGATTCTCCAATTTGGTAGGCTGGGAAGGAAGGACTTAGGGGCATATCAACAACAACCGCGATAATTATCTCTAAGCGCACTTAGCGCTAGGATAATTATCGCCTGCTAGCGTTGATTTTTATCGCTGAGATTGCGTGCTATTAGCAACGCTTATCTCAATAGCGATAAAAATCCTCACGCTAAGTGGCTAACGTGAGATTAATCTCACGTTAGCTTGTTGATAGGGACAGAAAAACTTAGCCATGATATCCTCCTTCCATAGGATATCATGGCTAAGTCAGAAAAATACCAGACGTAAAAAAGCAGCGTTAACCGCGGTTAGCGCTGCTTTTTTTGTCTGTAACAGGGTTAGCGATATTCTTGATAATAGGAGAAATGTCGCTTAGCGACATTTCTCCTATTATTTTACTCTGGAATGCCCCCTTTGCATCTCATTAGAGATGCAAGGGGAAGCGTAGAGTAAAAGGGTGCTAACATGCAAATTTGCATGTTAGCACCCTGTTGTTGATAGGGTGCTAGTTTTATCTCTGCTTTTTTAGCTTTTAAAGCCAAAAAAGCAGAGATAAAGCCCTTGTTGATATGCCCCTTGGTAAAAAAAAAGAGGAGTGAAGTACTAAAAGGTGACAGAGTGGGCATAAGGAAACAACACACCTTGTGTGTTAGGTTTGCAGTGCATTGAAAACATTGTAAATGCCGCATTAACTGAAGCAGAGCAGACACACATTGGACAGCTAACACTTCAGTCATGAATTGACCTATACTACACTTCAATCACAGGTGGCAAAAAAATGCCATACGTGGAGATGGTGGAGGGGATAAATGATGGGTGGGATTCATCTGGCTCACTTAACATATACAAGTTAAAGGAGTGAAACAAAAAATAAAAAATATGTCCTCACTTTGAACCATAGCTTTGATAACCCTACATAAACAAAGCAAGCATCGCAGGTGAGCAGCGTGCTGCTCATGAGAAGAGCTGCCTTGCTTAATCATCTTAACAATCCAAATATTCATTCATCCTTTCATTCTCCTAATTCCCCCATAGCCACAATGATTAAGATTAACTTTCCCTCATACAATCGTTCAAAAAATTTACAATCCATTATCGATCCATTCAATTATCCACCTTTTCTTCTAACCCTCCTTTCACCCATCCATCCCTTTTTAGGTTGAGCTAGACAGCACAGCTGTCTCTTCGAGACCTGCTATAATCGGTCTGAAGGGCATCAAGTCCATCCCCTATACTGACATTGCTTTTCATTTGTCTATGTCAGTGTCCTTCAAAACCCCTCCTTGCTAGTGGCTAGTCCTGCCTCTTTGTCCCTCCTTTCTCTCTTCTGTTCCTCCCACAGAGCAGGGACTTCATACTGTCCCATTCCGCCATGGCTCTTTATCTGTTCTTTTGGGGACTATTTTTTTCTTGGTTTCTTAGTTTCCTGCTCTGTTACTGTTTGTCTGTGTTTAGCTTCAGAGCCCTAGATGCTTACATTCAAATATAGCATTCTTCCTCCCACCTCCTCTTAATGCCACAGTTGTGCTACTGCTGCCTTTTTTATACTGCTGCCTCCCTCCACCGTGGCTCATGCTGGGTTGTTTGTTTATAATAATTATGGAGATTCAGCACTGCGTCCCTTTCACGAGCACCGCACTGATTTCCCTTTCATTATTGTGTATTTTCTCTGTTCTCCCTCCCCTCCCAATCAGTCAGCAGGTTCCAGCCTGGCCTGCTTCACAGCTGTGCTGATAGTTCAATGCCCTACTGGTGTCCCTGCTTCGCCTGCTGCTGTAATTAACTCTAATTAGATCATCTATGCTCAGCAGAATGCTTCATTCTCACCCTCCCACATACACTGTTGAAAGACCTCTCTTTGATTGCTGTTTTTTTTTAAAGATAAATACATACAGAAATGTTTCCCGTCTGATTCTATCGGACGTTGCCCAGTGACTCCTCTATAGATGTTGGGTCAGCGTACAAATGTTATCGCTTGTTTATGCCACATTTTCTTTGGGTCCGTCCCTTACTGTTTGAGACGGTTTCAGTAAAATGTCTATCTCCTCAGTCTGTCTCTTTATTTTTTATCTGCCACTGTGGAGAAACTATCACAACTTGAAAGATTTTCGTTTTGATTCAGAAAATAGTGTGCCCGAGTCTAGTGCATAACCAAATTTTAAGTGTTTTTATGGTGTCTCAAACATGGTGCTGCTTCATTTGGCAATGAATTATTGAAGATAATAAGGGGCTTTTCTAAGTTGGGAAAGGAGAAATTTGGCACATTTACATCTGATGATTACAGTTTGATGCTTATTAATGTTTTACCGAATTACAATTTCTTTAGGTACAACCGTCAGAGCTTCACGCTATCTTGTATTACAATGTTCATCTTCTCGCTATGTCGGTTTGTTTATTAATTCCCTATGTCGAGAAACACTCAAACTTAAAAGCTTTTATTTCTATGTTTACAATAAGATGTTTGTGTCTTTACTTTGTGTGTCTGCTGTCCTCGGCTACTGTAGAGAAACTTATAAAACATTAAAGCTTTTCATTCCAATTCTGCATACACTGTGTCTGAGTCTAGTACAGAAAATGTATTTTTGTTGCATTCGAAAGGTAGCACAACTTTCTTTCTCAAGTATTTAGTTATGTTATATAGTCATTTTGGGAAGGGAGCACTTAGGTATATTGTGCATGAGTTGAGTGCACACACTTTTAAAATATATTTTAGTGGCATCTCCAAGGCTGTCAAAAGGTCACCAAAGTCCACAGAAACAAAGGCATGCTAGGCTTCTGAGAGGCTGAGCCACCTCCTCTTAAGCTCTGTGTAAACAAAGAAGGGCAAACACATTTAACTTTCCTTTTGAGAATCCAGAGACAGCGTATGCCCCATTCAAGACACAGCCCCAAAGGAGTGACCACAAGCTGCCTTTATTCACCATACCCACCTCCCACAGCAGAGCCTACATAGAAACTTCAAAGCGGTCATAAATCCAACCAACTGCCTGCTGCTCAAGTCATATCTAGACACAAACACTCTTGCAGGAGAGGCAGAATAAACTGCTGCATGCCAACTGACACTGTTTTAGCCAGTTTCAGGGTTGTAGAGGACAGAGAAAAAAATTAACCTCCCATAAAGGCTACTGCCTCTGCACTGCTGTAAATGGGCAACAAGCATTCAACTCCACATAATTCAAAACGCTACCACACAATTCCACAATTCGACGCTACACAATTCCACATCACACATAATATTTACACTCCACATAATACCACTCAACACCACATAATTTAATGTCACCTAATTACACACTACTCATTACCACATAAGTACACCGCACATAAATCCACTCTGCCACAGAACAATCCACATAAATACACTCCATACCATGCCACATATTTCTAGTCAACATAATTTCCCTCTATGCCACTCTGTTCCATGCCACACTATTCCACTCCACACAAATCCTCTCCACACCACATTATTCAACACGAAGCCACATAATTCCACTCCACATCACATATATCCAATTAAAAAAACATATTCAACATCATACCACAAAAATCAACAGCGCAACCCATATTAAACTCCACTTTATAACAGTTCACATTACAAAATACAATTTTACATAATTAAACTCCATGAAGCACAATCCCACTCCACATATTTTCAGTACACCTCAAAAACACATAATTACTGTCCAGATAATACCACTGTATGCTATGTCATATCATTTTACAAATCCACTCTACACAATTCCACGCAACAAAATGACATGACTAACAATTCCAATCTAACCCACATACCACTACACACCACATACATCCACTCCATAACACATAGGTAAGACATTTACAACACCAATAGCTCTAATTTTATTTTAACACGCAAACAAACAGATCAGCCAAACGGCAGAGCCAACCACACAGTTGCACGCCACACAATTAAACACCACACGTTTCCAATCAACACTACATAATTCATGTGAGAAGTTGGCCTGATATATGCTGTCCACTAGTTATAGTGGGCACCTTGTATCAGTCCAAACAACCACTTACTGGTTATAGGTTAAGACAACCTTTATTGAAAGCTATCCTAGTGGTAGCTATGGAGAGCAGCCTTCAGGCTAAGTCTTGAAGGAATGTAAAGTAGCTTGTTTTACCAGTCTATAATCTCTTGAGTCACTAAAGGAAAGATATCCACACCAGGTATATATATAAAATGTATGTATTTATTACTAAACACACTCTCCTAGTCTCTTTATGAGACTAGAGGTCAAAACACCTAAGTTACACTTCAATAATCACAGTAAAATAGCACAAATACACGTCAGGCCCTAGGGACAAGCCAAACCATATACTAAAATAGTGGTATAAGAACCACGACTTAACTAGACACAAGGACTAGAGCCTGTAGAATCGCTGGGACCCCAAAGAACCACCCAAGGTAGTGACACAGGGGACCCACGGGGGCCGTGTGCAGTGTGTGAACACAGCCACGAGCTCCCGTTAGCTTCTATGGGGAAAGTTGCGGTTAGATTTTTAAAGATTAGGGACACTTAGAAATGAGTCAGCACCAAACCCTTTTGGACTTAGGAAGTTCTAGGGCTAGCACCCATGGGAGCCCCAGAGTACTCGTGTTACCTCACCCAGGGAAGCCGGGTGCATAGGTGACTTTTGGTGTCGGATTGCGTCATCGATTTCAATGGGAGCTGGCGAAGAAGTGCTGCTGCCGTGAAGTTGCAAAGTATCCGAAGAGATCCACACCTGGATCGAAGATGAGTAGAACCTGAAAGCAGAGGGGACAGAGTCTGGGTCACTAGCCAGTGACCAGGAAGGCGATGAGCAGATGCCCACCAATGTCGGGTGATTTCAGGTGAAAGAGGTGAAGCTTGACTCTTCAGCCACGAGGACCAGGAGGTGTCGAGGATGAGCAGGAGCTGGATTCGAGCTGTCTCATGAAGGATGTCGAGTGCTGCAGTGTCTGTGCCCGGATTGGACACAAAAAGCCTTGGCAACAGCAACCCACGCAGAAACGAGAAAGATGCTTTGGTGCAGATCAGCAAGGTCTGTGGGACTCACCACTTGGTTGAGAGTCAAGGCACGTCTGGAGCAACCAGGGAAGCCCAAGGAAATGCAAACTTATGGACCCACCAGTCAACGGACCAGGGATCGCAAAGGGACCTCGAGACGAAACACAAAATGGCGGCCCACGGGTCACCCGGAATGACAATCTTTGGTGGATTCAGTGCTTGAGGTGGGCGTTACAAGTCAGCCCAAGCATGACTTCAAGAGATGCCGAGAAGTAAATGCACTTGCAGAAATGCACGTTGACCAGGGGTTCCAGTTCCATGCTACTCACGAGGGCTGCGGGTCTCAGCTTTGCTGGGGACTCAGGTCGGCCTCTGAGATGTCTGGAAATCCTCTTCCTGAGCTGCAAATACTTCGGAGTCGGGCGGGAGCTTCGATATTGCAGACAAGCAAATTGCTTTGTTGGTGCCTGCCAACCAGGGGTGTCACTCCTTGACCCTAAGAAAGATTTCTTCAGTCCTCTGGTCTTGAGCACAGTGGCGTAACGAAACTTGAGGGGGCCCCCCTGCAGGATACGAGGAAGGGGCCCCTCCGGTTGACCTCTTCATGCAGGACTTCCACAGGGTACATGTGTTGGAGGGGTGGCAAATGGTCTGCCTACTCCACTGTCCGCAGGTCTGCCCACTCCACTGTCCGCAGGTCTGCTCACTCCACTGTCCACAAGTCTGCTTCCGAGGCTGTCGGTGCTTCTTCAAGGGTTGTGGTCTGTGGGTTCAGGTGACAGATTATGCCCTTCGAGTTTCTCCATCACTTCCTCTCTATCACTCACTCTCTTCTGTGTGTGTCTCCATCACACAATATCCTGTCTCTCTCCATCACTCATTCTCTATCACTCACTCTCCTCTGTGTGCATCTCAATCATATAATATTGTTGTTGTCTCTATTAATCACTCCCTCTCCCCCCGCATCTCCATCATATAATATCCTCTTTGTCTCCCCCATCACTCATTCTCTATCACTCACTCTCCTCCCTGTGTGTCTCAATCACACAATAACCTGTCTCTCCCTCCTTCACTCTGTTGCTCTATCACTCACTCTCCTCTCTGCATGTCTCCATCAGACAATCTCATCTGTGTGTATATCCATCCCTTCGCCCCATCACTCACTCTCGTCTGTTTGTGTCTCCATCACAAAATATCCTGTCTCTCTCCATCGCTCATTCTCTATCACTCACTCTCCTCTGTGTGAGTCTCAATCATATAATATTGTTGTTGTCTCGATTCATCACTCCCTTTCCCCCGCATCTCAATCATATAATGTCCTCTTTGTCTCCCTCATCACTCATTCTCTATCACTCACTCTCCTCACTGTGTGTCTCAATGACACAATAACATGTCTCTCCCCTCCTTCACTCTGTTGCTCTATCACTCACTCTCCTCCCTGCTTGTCTCCATCAGACAATCTCATCTGTGTGTATCTCCAACTCTTCCTCTCTATCACTCACTCTCTTCACTCACTTCCCTGTGTCTTTATCATATAATATCCACTTTGTATCTCTCATCACTCATTCTCTATCACTCACTCTCCTCTGTGTGTGTCTCCATCATACAATATCCTTGTGGTCTCTCTCTCTCCCCATCACTCTCTATCACTCACTCTCCTCCCTGTGTGTCTCCATCAGATTATCTTCTTCAAGTCTCTCTCCGTCTCTTCCTTTCTATCACTCACTCTCTGTGTGTCTCCATCACACAATATTGTCATTGTCTCTCTATTCATCACTCCCTCTCGTTACTCAGTCTCCTCCCTGCGTGTCTCCAGACATTCTCCTCTGTGTCTGTCTCCAGCACTACCTCTCTATCACTCATTATCCTCCCTGTGTCTCCATCATATAATATCCTCTTTGTATTGCTCATCACTCATTCTCTATCACTCACTCTCCTCTGTGTGTCTCCATCACACGATATCCTCACTGTCTCCATCACTCATTCTTTAGCACTCGCTCTCCTTTGTGTGTGTCTCCTTTATATAATATTGCCCTTATCTCTATTCACACCTCCCTCTCTTCACTCAGTCTCCACCCTGTGTCTTCATCATGTAATATCCTCTTTGTCTCCCTCATCACTCCTTCTCTATAACTCACTCTCCTCCCTGTATGACTCATCATACAAGATCCACATTGTCTCTCTCCCGCCATCACTCTGCTGTTCTATCACTCACTCTCCTCCCTGCGTGAGACTATCAGACAATCTACTCTGTCTGTCTCCCATCACTTCCTCTCTATCACTCACTCTCTTCACTCAGTCTCCTCCCTATATCTCCATCATATAATATCCTCTTTGTCTCCCTCATCACTCATTCTCTATCACTCACTCTCCTCCCTGTATGTCTCCATCATACAAGATCCACATTGTCTCTCTCCCCCATCACTCTGTTGTTCTATCACTCACTCTCCTCCCTGCATGAGACCATCAGACAATCTCCTCTGTCTGTCTCCATCACTTCCTCTCTATCACTCACTCTCTTCACTCTCTCTCCTTCCTGTATCTCCATCATATAATATCCTCGTTGTCTCTCTCATCACTCATTCTCTATCACTCACTCTCCTCTCTATGAGTCTCCATTAGATGATGCCCTTCCAGTCTCTCCATCACTTCCTCTCTATCACTCACTCTCCTGTGTGTCTCCATCACAAAATATCCTCGCTGTCTCTCTCCATCAATCATTATCTATCACTCACTCTCCTCTGTGCGTGTCTCCATCAGACAATATTGTCGTTGTCTCTCTTTATCACTCTCCTCCCTGTGTCTCCATCATATATTATCCTCTTTGTCTCTCTCATCGCTCACTCTTTATCACGCACTCTCCTCCCTGTGTGTCTCCATCAGATCATCTCCTTCGAGTCTCTCCATCACTTCCTTTTTACCACTCACTCACTCTCTTCCCTGTTTCTTGCTTTGTCATTTCCTTCCCCTTTTATATTTATCTCTCGCACTCTTTCCTTCCATTCTCGACCACACAAAGGTCTCTTCTCCATCACTTATGTCCACTCCTGTCCCCATCATTCACTTTCTCTGTCACTGCCTCTCTCTGTTCATCACTCCCTCTAGTCTGTCTCCTCCACCAACCCTGTACTCACTCGTCTTTTTCTCGATCACTTCCTCTCACACTCCCTGTTTGTCTCCATCCATCCCTCTCCGTCTCTCTTTCTGAGTCCCTCACTTCTCCTTGTTCTCTCCCCGTCCCAATTCTTCGGTGCCCCCGCTCCTGCAGTCTTTTATGTCATTCCCTCGATCTGTAGTCTTATTCCCCCATCTCTTTCTTCGTCCTGTACACTCTCTCATCATTGTCATCTCTTTTATCTGTTTCTCCTTTATACGCTCTCGGGTGTCGACCTTTATTTCTCTCTCTGTCCTTTCTACAACACTCTCTTCACTTTCTCTGCACATCTTTCCTAAGTATCGATTTTTATTCTCTCTCCTCCGATCTCCTTCTTCGGCGCCTCGTCAGGGGCAGTAAGCGCTATATAAATAAAATTACAGTGACTTCTGTAATGGGCGGCCGCTCCCTCTCTCTCTCTGCGTTGCTGTCTCCTCTCCACCTCTCTCTCCTCGCCTCTCTTTCCCTTCTCGTTCTACATCAATCAACTCCTTCATGCTCTTCGGGTCCTCTCTTACCTGCCTTCTGTTCACTGATCACCCTCCCCAGTCTGTCTCTTTCACCATCACCTCCTCTCCCCTCTCAGACTTTCCCATCCTTTTCTCCCCTCCAAGGCTTCACCCCCGATCTGTCTCTGCCTCTTGTCCTCTCCACCCGGCTCATTTCAGGGTGTGTCCACTTGCTCTACCCTCCTCGCCGCCCCCCACTCGAGCTCTCGGACTAGTACTGTGCTGAGGGGTCCCCCTGCAGCTCGGGGGCCCCTCCGCAATGCGGGGATGCGGGGGCCTGTTACGCCCCTGCTTGTAACCCTCACTGACTATTGTAACTCATCTTGTACATTGAACAAGATGTGCCTTTGTTTCCCCTCCGTGGCATTTACATCTAAGTGTGAGGTTCCAGGCCGGGTCCAGTCAGGATATTCAAATAAAAGGAGGCCTGATGGTCCCTTAACTTTGGCCCAGCTGGAGGTGAAAAAAAGCCCCCTCGCTGCCTGCAGGTTGCTGCTGGGAATTGAAAGCAGACAACTACAGGTGCTGCTGAGCGTGTTCCGGTGTCTGAAAATTACACCAGGACAAGTTCAACATATTTCAGTGCAGCTCAACTTCTTGGCATGGGGGGACGGCGTCCACCCTGTGAAAAGAGTGGGTGGACGCCATGTACCTGCGTGTACCCCCGACTTGTACCCCGATTGTGTCCGTTTTCTTACAAGGAGCCACCATGTTAGAGACAGGTAGGCGAACAGGTGGATGGATGGATAGATTGATTTATTTATTTTACCTTTCAAAAAGGCATTAAAGACCTGGCTTTACACTGTATAGACTGTTTCTTTTCTTGGCCTCATAACTGTTTCATTTACAGCTGGATTGTACTGGCTCTTGTGACTATATCTCCTTGACGCCTATGGGCATTTGTCGCACTTTATTAATTAAAAATCAATAGACAGGGGAGGAGGAGCCTAGCGCTTGACCAAGATGGCCGCGTGAGCCTTGAGCTCCCGCGACTCTCACGCCCTCCTGCAATTATCCTGTCCTAAATCCTGATTTTCATGCACGGAATCCTGCAGATGAGTCACAACTGGGGCGATTGCCGTTGTCCGGGCTAAAATCGACCACCGGGAACCGAGGTTGTGCATGGCGGAAGATTGCGGCCTACCTCCGAAGGATGCCAGGGGCTCGCGTTGGCAGGATGCCCGGCCACTAATTGAACAACAGCGGCCTTGGGAGGTGTGAACTGGCGGACGGGTGCCGCTGCACTTTCACTTTCGCTTTCTCGCCCTTTGACTGCTCTGGCCTGGGAGTGCTTCCTGCCGATCCCCTGCTATTTGGAAGACCTGCACTCGACCCTGGCTGGCTGTTGAAGTCCTGGTTGACCCTGTTTCCTCTGGCTGAGCGAGGGACGTCTTTTTGTAACTGACCGCCCTGCTGTTCGAGATGTCGGCCAAACCGGAGGTAGACAAGCCGAAGTCTAAGGCTACCAGGCGGGGCGGCTATACCCAATCCAACAATATGGATCGCTATGCCCAGCAGAAGGGGTCGCCTGGTGGATCGGGACAGTCGCTGGAAGCACAGAAGGCCGATCCATCCCCAGCCTCGGAGTTATCATTGCAGGATATCAAGGGGGCGATTGAGGGGATGCAATCATCGATTGGGCGACAGTTCGAGGCCCCGGCGCACAAGGTGGACATGATTTTGGTCGATGTCAACTTGATTCGCGCGGACCTGGGCAAAACCAATGAGCGGGTCAAGTCCCTGGATCTCAAGACCACTGGCCTCGCAGATGATGTCTCGGAACTCCAGGTTGAGGTTCACAAGTTGCAGACCGCGAATGACCTCTCCGCCCGCCGGCTCGAAGACTTTGAAGATCGGGCCCGACGCAACAATGTGCGCCTTATTGGGGTCCCGGAAACTTCGGAGGAGCTCTCCGTGGATTTACTCGTCGAGGACTTGGTGGTGAACCATCTTGCGCCTAAGGGCCTCGGAAAGTTTTTTGTGGTTGAGCGGGCTTACCGAGTGCCTGGCGGAAGGCCTAAGGTGGGAGCCCCCCCGCGACCGATTGTCGCCCGGATCTTTAATTTTCGAGACCGAGACGCTATCCTGCAAGCATCGAGGGTGACAGGCCCGGTGCCTTTTCAGAATGCCTCTGTGAGCTTTTATCCTGACTTCACCCAGATGGTGCAGAAGCAACGGCAGAGTTTCCTGGGGGTGAAGAGGCGGCTTAGGGAGATGGACCTGAAATATGCCATGCTTTTCCCCGCCAGGCTACGTGTGGTGTATGAGGATCGGACTTTCTTCTTCGAATCGCCGGACATGGCGGGGGACTGGTTGGATGCGCTCCCTCGGCGACAACCCGGCGGGGACCGCGTGGTTGGAGCGGAAGGCGACCGGGACGGACAGGAGTGATGCCTCCGGTACCGGTCTGTTTGGACTCAGCCCCGGACAGTGACTCGCACTCTACTGCAGTAATGGGAGGGCGGCGGGGGGGAAGATAGGAGCTCTTTCCTCCCTTGGGGTACTTCTTGTAGACTTGTTTTTGATAGGGCGACAGGCACACTGCAAGTTGGGGGGGCTTTGTAAGCTGACGCAGGGGTGCAGGGAGGGGGGGGATTTGGGATGTTGGGGTTGTTGTTGGGGTTTTTTTTCTTGCAAGGCGTAGTAATTGTTGTCAGTATTGTCCGATTGTGGTTCCGGGGGGGGTGGAGGTCTCTTTGTGTTTGGGGATGGGGGATAGGGGCTTAAACATAATTAGCTGGAATGTTAATGGCTTGGGGGATCGTATTAAACGGGGGATAGTCCTACAATTCTTGAAGCGGACCTCGCCAGATGTGGTCCTCTTGTAGGAGACCCACCTTATAGGAAATACGTGTTATGCACTTAATAGAAAGGGCTATAAATTCATTGCTCATTCGGGGTTCTCCTCGGGCTCCAGGGGTGCGGGCATACTTGTTAGAGCTTCCCTACCATTTGAGGTTGACTCCACCATTGCTGATGATAGGGGGCGCTTTGTGGCTGTGGCGGGGAGGTGGGAGGGCAGAACGTTGGTATTGGTGTCTGTTTATGTCCCTCCTGCCCTGCAGGCCTCTACGTTTGCTGATCTGGGCAAGGCCTTGTTGGAACTCCCTGAAGGGATGCTGGTGGTGGGAGGAGACTTCAATGCGGTTGGATCTGGATTGCTCGATAGGTACCCGCCCAGGGACACCGGGGGGGCTCAGAAGTGGCTTCCGGATTTTATAGATACTTTTGGCCTGGTAGACTGTTGGAGGCTACGGCACCCCACTCAGAGACAATATACCTTTCACTCTGGGGCCCACGGTAGTCTCTCTCGGATTGATTACTTGCTCACTCTGGCTGCGCACGCTTCATTGGTATCTGAGGCTAGGCACATGGCACGGGGTATATCCGATCACTCGCCGGTGTGGGCCCGTCTGGATATTGGCCGGGTAGTGGGGGGCAGGGTGGCTCCCATTAACCCCTGGTACTTTCGTGACCCCAAGCTGCGCAGTGCGTTGCTGAAGGCAGTCGATCACTATTTTCAGGATAATCAGGGTTCAGTTGAATCTGCGGTGTCCTTGTGGGAAGCGTTTAAGACCGTATTGAGAGGGGAGGCCCTTTCCTTGGTGGTGGCCGCCAAGCGGCAGAGAGACGCCGAGGTGACACAAGTAGAGGACGAGATTGCGGCTTTGGACGTGGCCTTGGAGGAGGAGGTTGCAGCAGCCACACTGCATAATTTGAGCTTGAAGCAATTGGAATACAGGGATCTGGTGACGAACGCCGCCAAGACCCTCAATAGGGAGCAGCAGGGTCGATTGTACGATGTCGGTGATAAGGCCGGGAAACTGTTGGCGTGGTTGGATAAGAAAGAGCGTGTTAATCGAGTGGTGCCGGAGTTGTCGATGGATGGGGGAGAGGTTTTCACTGACCCCGATGGTATAGTCCAGTGTTTCTCGGACTATTTTCGTACGGTGTACACCTCGGTTTCTGATAGGCCGACTGAGGACTCGTGCGACCTTCTGCGTGATATTGCTCTGCCCTGCCTTTCTGCCATAGATAGGGATGACCTCGATGGTGATATAACTGTTGACGAAGTGGCGGGTGCTATCCGTGCGTTGCGCTCGGGTAAGGCCTCGGGCCCAAATGGTTTGCCGATTGAGTTATATAAGCTTCGTCCGGATAAGTTGGCTCCTCACCTGCGCGCCATGTTCGTGGAGGCGCGGGTGAATGGGTTTCTTCCGCTCGATCAACGACTGGCGACGATTGTAGTAATACACAAGGACGGTAAGCCCCGGGATAAGTGTGGTTCTTATCGGCCGATATCACTTCTCAACGCAGAGCCTAAAATCCTTGCCAAGATCCTTGCTAACCGCCTGGTCCGGGTGCTTGGAGATTTGATCCACCCGGACCAGTCGGGCTTTATCCCGCACCGTAACACTGCACTGAATCTTAGACGCCTTCATGGAGTGATTGCTAGGACGGGCACGATGCGAGAGCCGGCCATTGTGGCGGCCCTCGATGCCACGATGGCTTTCGACACGGTTGAGTGGGCATACCTGTGGGCTGTGCTAGCTAAGTTTGGCTTCGGACCTGGCTTTGTAGGCTGGGTGAGGTTGCTTTATGAGGGACCCCTGGCTAGCGTCGTGGTGAACGGGCGGGCGTCGACACCGTTCAAGCTCGGGAGGGGCACCCGGCAGGGCTGTCCCCTGTCGCCGTTGTTGTTCGCCCTTGCTCTTGAACCGCTGGCGGCGTGGATACGATGGCACCCGGATATACGTGGGATTCGCTGGTCGCCTGACCACGAGGACCGTATTTCGCTTTACGCCGACGATATTCTGTTATACCTCACCTCTCCTAAGAAATCTCTCATAGTGGTTTGTGACGTCCTGACTTCCTTCGGTAGGAACTCTGGTCTTGTTATTAATTGGGGAAAGTCATACTTTTATGTCTTATGTGGGGATGTCCCGCCTGTCCCGCGAAACTGCTCGATCCAGATCGCTCGGCAGGGCTTTACGTATTTAGGGATCTATATTTCCACTGACCCCACTTTACGATACGAGAAAAACTTGCTCCCTCCCTTGGCACGTTTGCGGCGGGACGTGGCGGGCTGGCGGCGGTTGCCGCTTTCCCTCCTTGGCCGCGCCGCCCTGTTTAAAAGGATGTCTCTTCCCCGTTTCCTCTATGCCTTACAGAATACTCTAGAATTGGTCCCGGCCAGTTATTTCCGTGAGGTTGAAGGCCTCCAGCGTGCGCTATTGTGGGAAGGGCGACCGTGCATAGCGATTGCTAAGTTGACGCTTCCGTGGTATGACGGGGGTATCGCGCTTCCAGACATTCGACGTTATTATTGGGCCACTCAGTTGAGCGCGATTAACCATGGTGTCTATGGTCCGGCGCTGAGCCCCGGCTACGCCATGGACCGGTGGTTGCTGCGCGGGGGTAATTACCACAGAGCGTTGTACTCGAAGTCGTTGGACTCAACTCTTACGGGGCCCACCAGGGTGGCCGTGCACGTGTGGAAGGTGGCGACAGCTTCACTGGGCTGGAAGGGTAAGCTCACCCTTGCCACCCCGTTGTTTGACTCCGATATTCTGGGTAAGCTTTGGCATACAAAAGGGTTTGAGAAATGGGACCTCATCGGTATATCCAGGGTTGGAGACCTTTTGGTTAAGGGTAGGGTGAAGTCATTCGAGGAGCTGCAGAAGGAATACGAGCTAGGGAGCGCGGAGTTCTTCCGATACGCTCAAGTGAGTCACGCCTTGCGGTCAGTCCTTGTAGAGGGGGAGAGGGTGCCTGAGTCCTCTCCGTTAGAAGACCGGATCCTGGATGGCCATATGCCAGAGAGCACCATCTCTCTCATCTATAAGAAACGAATTAACGTTCGGGCAGATCTTCTTCTAGGGTTGCGCGATCAATGGACTAGGGATGGCCTCGAATTAGATGATGAGGATTGGCAGTATGCAGTTTCTTCTCCCAAAGAGGTCGCGATCCCTGCGCGCCTGCGGCTGGTGCAGCTTAAAATACTCCAGTTTACGTGACAGGGCCTAGGCTGGTCCATATGGGTTTCTCTGAGGAGGGCTTATGTAAGAGAGGCTGTGGTATGGTGGGCACCTTCCTACATATTATTTGGGAATGCGGTGCGATCATGGAGTTCTGGAAGCGGATCCACGATGTGATGGGGGAGGTGACGGGCATCGTCATGCAGCCTGAGGCGCGGTGTTGTCTCCTGAATGTTTGGGGTCCTACTGACCACGACGCGGCACAGACTCAGTGGGTGACCCTAGGGAACATGGTAGCTAAGCGCGACATCGCTCGCCTGTGGGGCTCTACTAGGCCTCCTACATTGACAGCGTGGATGGAAAACATGGATTGGAGCATGTTTAGGGAGAAGACAGTGTATTGTGCTCGAGGGCGCCCCCGGAAATGGCACACCGTATGGGGGCGATGGAACCAGTACAGAGGGGGCATATGCCTGCCCCCAGACCCCGACCCGCCTGAGGAGCAGCTCTCCCCTTAGCATTCTTTCCGGCTATGTATTCTTTGCTGATATGTGTTTGCCTTCTTGAGTCTCTGCCTTCCCCTCCTTTCCCTCACTACTGACCTGTGTCTGATGGACGAAATGGGGCTCGCTCCCCCTGATGGGAACCCTTTTTGTGCTTTCAGTACTTATCGCCTTGCTTGTGTTTTGGTTTGGGTTTGTGTTTATTTAAAACGGAACCTTTCTCATTCTTCTATCAGTGAAATGTGGACGCTCGCTTGTGTTGTGTTTCTAAAGCTGCCGTACCTCCGGGTTGTCGGCTGAATAGCTGTGTCCCTGACTTAAAAGAATAAAGGTTTTAAAAAAAAAAAAAAAAATCAATAGACAGATAGAAACCACCCTCCTCCACATTGTTGATGACGCTCTCCAAGCCCTTGATCTAGGGAAAACCTGTCTCCTAATCCTTCTAGACCTTTCTTCCGCCTTTGATAGGGTGAACCACGAAATTCTCCTTGAACGCCTCACATTCAGGATGGGGTTGGAGGGCACCGTCCTTGAATGGTTTAGATCCTTGCTCCAAAACCGCTCACAAAGAGTCCTCATCAATGGCGATCTTTCGGCCCCCTCTCCAGTCTCCGTGGGAGTCCCCCAAGGATCAACCCTCTCCCCTACCCTTTTCAACCTCTATCTTGAACCTCTCACTGAGGTGCTTCGTGCCACCAACATCTCCTACCTTATGTACGCCGACGACACACAGGTCTACATTAAAATCTCTTACCCTCAGGACATTCTCTCCCTAAACAAGGCACTCAAGCTAACAGTCCACTGGCTCACTGCCAACCAGCTTAAACTCAACGCAAACAAAACCGAATTCCTTCTGATATCCCCACCCAAACCAAATCCAGACATCCAGGAATGGATCAAGACAATCACGGCACTAAACTGCCCTCCTACCATTGTTGACTCGGCAAAATCCCTGGGAATAACCCTGGACGGCAGCTTGAATATGCACAACCACATAAACGCGATGGCCAAAACGGCTAGATTCCACCTGAGCTACCTAAGAAACCTAAAACCCTTCCTCGATAGGTCCGACCTTAAAATGGCTACCCAGGCCCTTGTCAACTCTTGACTTGAATATGGATGCTCTACTCTCGCAGGACTACCCAGGAACTCTCTGGCCCCACTGAAAGCCTGCCTCAACACCGCTGCCAGACTCATAACGGGCTCAAAAATATTGACCACATCTCTCCCCACTTCAAAGCTCTGAACTGGCTTCCCCTGGAGGGCAGAATACAATTTAAACTGGCTTGCATAACTTACAAAGCTCTGTACACGAACTCACCAACTTTTCTTGCACAAAAACTCGTGATATCCGGACAGGCCAGAAATTCCCGAACTGCCAAAAACCTGCTGTTGCGGCCAGCACACTTCCGGAAGAAAAAAACCTAGAATCGAGCCTTCTCTGGAGCCGCTCTAAGAATCTGGAACTCCCTTTCACCCTCCATTAGAAGACTTCCGTCCTTGGCACACTTTAAGAAGGAGACCAAACCCTTCTTAATGGGAAAATACCTCATCTAGCGAACTCTTTATAATCACCTCACGGGTCTGGTTCGCGCTCTATAAAACTGTAAAATGATAGATAGATAGATAGATAGATAGATAGATAGATAGATAGATAGATAGATAGATAGATAGATAGATAGATAGATAGATAGATAGATAGATAGATAGATAGATAGATAGATAGATAGATAGATAGATTTTGCTCAAAAACGCACATCTATATGTTTGTTTGTGTGTCTGTGTACATGTATATATTTAACTTGCACGTATACACATATGTACATGCTCGTTATTGCATTGGTTCTTATAAACTGTCAACGAACCCATATGCTGGTTAGGTTAGTAAATCTTACATTTTCAGCCGGGCGTTTGTTTGTCGTTTTTATGCATGTCCTTGGATTCAAGGGGAAAGCGACATTTGGAAAAAAAAAAAATAGTTGTTGTTAGCATGGGAATATAACAACTCCTTTGTATCGACACCAGACTGGAATAAATAAGTCAGATAAACGCAAACTCGAGCAAATTGAAACAAGAACACGAATATGACTAAACAAATACCGAATTATCAAATGGATTTATGAATTTAAAAATATAATGCCAACTAGTTTGACCAAAGAATAACTTCATCAGAATCACAAATGGGAATCGGCACACACAAAAAAATAAAACCGCGAGGAAAAACAATACTATAGCAGGGATAAAATAACCATTTGCCAGGTGAAACAAACTTCCTGGCCGCACCTCGACCCCCTTGTTATCACCTGGTTTGCAATGATGATTTTATTTCGTGTACCTGGGAGGTGTCGTTTTAGGTTTCTTTTCGCAATATGTTTTTTTAAGCAATCAATTTGAAATAAACGTTGTTTACATTTGGAACATGTACCTTTCTGATAAAGAAGGTAAGATTGTTTTACATGCCACAAACCCATGAAGAGTGCGCAGTTGTCTCGTCGTGTGTTCTCTCAAAAATAACATTTCGTGCTTCCCGCCCTCCGGGTCAAGGTCGAGTGTGTCTCTGTCCTGTAATAACAGGTGGATAAAGCGCTTTGCGGAAGGCCCATGTGCTTGCCTGAGCCTGACCCGCAGGTGGTCATCGACTGTGCAAGCCTGCCCGGCTCTCCGGCCAGAGTGCTGTGCTGAGGGGGCCCCCTGGAGGTTGGGGGCCCCCCCGCACCGCGGGGGCTGCGGGGGCCTGTGTTACGCCCCTGCTTGAGCAGAGAGTTGAAGGTCCAGGATTTGGCTTCAGAGTTTCGTCAAGGGTAATCTAAAGTCCTAAGGACTGGGGTCCCATAATTATACTAAGGTAGGGGGTTGGACATACTCTGGGGACCCACCTATGGGAGGGTTTGGAAAGAGGGGTGGTTACACCCATTTCCTTTGTCCAGTTTCACACCAGAGCAGGGGCTGCAAGCCCCTGAACCGGTTTGAGCTGGACTATGCACAGGGACACCAAATGTGCCCCCAGTACAGGACTTCAAAGTACTCAGACAGTGCTCCCACCCAGCCCCAATACACATAAGCCCTTCTGGGAGGTGGTTACACCTCCCTGTGTTAGGAAACCTATTGTCCAGGCCTCCCCTGCCAGAGTTTCGGTCAGCAGCAAGGAGGCCAGACCCGTGTCTGTGACTGCAGCATCCATATTGTGATGCCAGGGCTCTATTTAAGTTTCTACTGGGTAGACCAGTACAGTCATGTCTCTCCCTCTAGAAGGGTGGAATCATACTCCCACACCAGTTACTGGTGTGGGGGTATGATTCCAAGATGTTTGACAACAAACACGACATGTTTCCGTGCAGCCAGTCCAAAGTTAGCATTTACCGTTTGGTTATAATGCACTTAAGAGTATATGGTCAGGCTGCACTACAAACAGCATCAGATAAGGGTCTCCGAACGCTGCAGAGGTTCTCTGCTCATGCAGGGGCACCCTCTCACATAATAACCAAGCACTCTGCCTTCAGGATTGACAGGGCCTGCCATAGGAGTGACTTATAGGTTTATATGTGTGTAGATGTATAGTGATATAGGTAACCTATATCACAGTAAGGGGTGCTGGCACCACCTTACCCAGGTTGCAGTAGCAGACCTGTGGTGTCATTTTGGGTGGCCGTTCAAGGGATGGCATAATACATGCTTCAGCCCCTGGTAGGCCTCTAGGGTACCTATGCCCTGGGTACATAGTAAACCATATACTAGGGGCTAACAAGGGCACCTCAGATCCAATCTGTAATGTACCTAAAGTACATGGAATCATTTTAGAGAGGAAGCAGCTAGGCTGGGGCACTGAATAGCAGGGCCCCAGCCAGACTAAAGTAAAAAAACAGTGAAACACCAGCAAAAAGTGGGGTTAAGAATGTGAATCAGATCCTACTCTCCTACACAACCCCCCACCCCAAACGCAGAGACATTAAACTAACCTTGACCAGTTGAGTCTTCATGTTCTAAGTGGAAATATATGGAGACCCCATCTGCATAGGCATGGTTACTCCCAGGTCTATGTTCCACTGTATAGTCCATCCCCTGTAGGGAAATGGACCACCTGAGCAATTTGGGATTTTCATCCTTCAACTGTTTTAGCCATAAGAGGGGCTTATGGTCTGTCTGAACAATGAAGTGAGTACCAAATAGGTATGGACTCAACTTCTTCAGAGCCCAAACCACAGCAAAGGCCTCCCTCTCAATGGCTGACCAACATTTCTCTCTGGGAGTCAACCTTCTGCTTATGAAAGCTACTGGCTGATCCTGAACTTCATAATTCAACAGTGACAGTACAGACCCTACCCCCAACTCAGATGCATTTGTTTGGACAATGAACTTCTTGGAGTAGTCAGGACTTTGCAGAATGGGAGCAGTGCACATGGCCTGCTTCAGGTCATCAAATGCCTTTTGACAGCTAGCTGTCCACTGAACCTTTTTGTGCATTTTCTTAGAGGTTAAGTCATTCAGGGTGTCACTATTGATCCATAGCCCTTGACAAAGCTTCTATAGTACACAGTCATGCCTAAGAAGGCTCTCACCTGAGTCTGGGTAGTGGGAGCAACCCAGTCCATTATAGTCTGGATTTTGCTCTGCAATGGATGAACCTGGCCTCCACCTACAAGGTGGCCAATGCACACAACCTGACTCTGACCTATCTGGCACTTAGTAGCCTTGATAGTTAGGCCTGCTTTTTTGCAAGGCCTTCTAAACATTCCTCAGGTGGACCAGGTGATCCTCCCAGGTGGAGCTAAAGACAGCAATATCATCTAGATATGCTGCACTATAGTCTTCCAGACCTGTAAGGACTAGATTCACCAACCTTTGGAAAGTGGCAGGTGCATTCTTCAAACCAAAGGGCATTAACACTAGGCCTGGGCGAAAATTTCGTTCCGTTCGCGGAAATTGCGATAATTTGACATTTTCGTGTTCCGCGGAGAGCGCGAAAATGTCAAAAATTGCGGTTTCCGCAGCTTGGCGATAATTTGTTTCTTGCTCGCGCTATAAAATAATACATTCTCGCGCGCGCGCGATCGCCTTACCTGAATCCCTGCGTTCGCCGACAAGTTTTCTTGATCCGGTCGCGTTCTCCATGAGATGTTGTATTGTTTTTAGCCATTTGCGCTGTCTCGCGACAGTTCGCGCCCGCAGTGACGTCATGTGTCGCGCGATCACGTCTTTCTTCTCGCGATCATGCACCGCGAGAAAACTCAAAACAAGATGGCCGCGCCCGCAAGCAACCACATGGGTAAGTTGGCGACCCGCAACCATGCAGAAAATCTCGCGAACATGCCGGAAAAAAACTTCCGCATCTTCGCGATATTTCCGCTTGTTTGCGATAATTTTAAACATTTTCGCGATAATTTGCGAAAGTTAATTTCGCAAATTCCGCCCACCCCTAATTAACACAAATTGATAGTGCCCACTAGGGGTAGACAATGCTGTTTTTGGCTTTGCATCATCAGCTAGTCTGATCTGCCAGTAGCCAGCTGTCAGGTCAAATGTGCTTAGAAGCTTGGCTGAGGCCAAAGTATCTATTAGCTCATCTGCCCTGGGGATGGGATGGGCATCAGTCCTATTGACTACATTGAGACCCCTGTAATCCACACAAAACCTCATCCCTCTCATGCCATCTTTGGAGTGAGGTTTAGGTACCAGGACTACTGGACTAGCCCAAGGGCTATCTGAGGGTTCAATGACTCCAAAATCCAACATCTTTTGGACTTCTGTCCTTATACAGTCCCTGACATGGTCAGGTTGACTGTAGATCTTGTTCTGCACAGGCAGACTGTCCCCAGTTTCCACTTCATGAGTGCACCAGGTGGTCTGACTTGGAGTCAGAGAAAATATATGTCTGAACTGGTGAGGTTTTCTGCAGTCAGTTTGCTGCTGGGCAGTGAGGCTGTCTGCCAACGCCACACCATCAACTGACCCATCATCATGGTTCTGTGAAAGCAGGTCAGGGAGTGGGTCACTCTCTTCCTTCTGTCTTTCATCAGTAGCCATGAGCAAGCCCATGTCTGCCCTGTCAACATATGGGTTTAGTCTGTTGACATGAAGTACCTTGTGGGGACTCCTAGGGGTTTCAAGGTCTACCAAGACGGTTCCCTCCCCTTTCTGCTCAACAATTGTATGGGGGCCACTCCATTTGTGCTGGAGGGCTGCTGGGGCCACAGGCTCCAACACCCACACTTTCTGTCCTGGCTGGTAGACAGTCAGTACAGCCTTTTGGTCATGCCATGCTTTTTGTAATTCCTGGCTAGCCTCAATGTTTTTGGTTGCCTTTCTCATATACTCAGCCATCCTGGAGCGGAGACCAAGTACATAGTCCACTATGTCCTGTTTGGGGAGATGAGAGAGGTAACTCCCATCCTTCCTTTACCAGACACAATGGACCCCGGACAGGATGACCAAACAAAAGTTCAAAAGGGCTGTAGCCAACCCCCTTTTGAGGCACCTCCCTGTATGCAAATAAAAGGCAGGGCAAGAGTATATCCCATCTTCGCCTAAGCTTTTCTGGGAGTCCTTTAGTCATGCCCTTTAAGGTTTTGTTGAACCTTTCAACTAAACCATTGCATTGTGGGTGATAGGGTGTGGTGAACTTGTAATTCACTCCACACTCCTTCCACATAGCAGTCAAGTAACTAGACATGAAGTTTGCACAGCTGTCAGATACTACCTACTTAGGAAAGCCTAATCTTGAGAACACACTCAAGAGAGCTCTTGCCACCACAGGTGCTGTAGTGGTCCTTAGGGGAATTATGTCTGGGTACCTGGTGGCATGGTCCACCACCACCAGTATAAACCTGTGCCCAGATGCTGTCTGAGGATCCATGGGACCAACAAGGTCAATCCCAACCTTCTCAAAGGGAACCCCCACCACAGGTAGTGGTATCAGGGGGGCCTTTGTGGTTCCACCTGCCTTGCCACTGGCTTGGCAGGTCACACAGGAGCGACACAATCCCTTAGTGTCTTCAGACATGTGGGGCCAGTGAAAGTGAGGGACAATTCTGTCCCAAGTCTTGTTCTGACCCAGATGTCCTGCTAGGGCAATATCATGGGCTAGGGTCAGTAGGAAGCCCCTAAACCTCAGAGGTATAACCAACCTACTTGATGCACCAGGCTTGGGGTCTCTACTCTCTGAATAAAGGAGTCCATCATCCCAATAAACATTATGGGTGCCATTAGCATTCCCAGCAGCCACATCAGCAGCTTGCTTTCTAAGGGTTTCAAAAGAGGGACAGGTTTTCTGATCCTGGCTCAGATCAGATCTGGAAGGGCCCCCTGTCCCCAAGAACTCAACCTGGTCAGGTTTAAGCTCCTCTGGACAGTTCCTTCTTCAGGCTCAAGATCATCTTCCTGAGGAGACTGATCAGCATTTTGAGTCAGGTGGGAAAGCACTGCCTTAACCCTACTGCTCCTCCTCTTGGGAGGCACCTGGTCCATTATTCCATAATCCAGGGCCTGTCCAGCTTTAGACATTTTGGCCTGTGACCTAGTCACAGCAAAGACATGAGCAGGGATCCCTAACATTTCTGCATGTGTCCTGAGCTCCACTTCAGCCCAAGCTGAAGATTCTAGATCATTGCCAAGCAAGCACTGTACTGGTAGGTCTGCACTTACCACAACCTTCTTAAGGCCAGTTACCCCTCCCCAGGAGAAGTTAACAACTGCCAGAGAATGGTATGTTCTGACATTGCTAGCTTTGGTCACTTGATACATTTCACCAAGTATAATTTGCCCAGGATCCACAAGATCTTTTGTCACCATTGTGACACTTGCTCCTGTGTCCCTGAATGCCCAAGCCTCTACTCCAATTATTAAAGGCTGCTGTCTGTATTTACCCAGATAACTGAAACTCACAAAGGGGGACATATCCGTGCCCCCATCACAGACTAGCACAGCCTGAGATGGAACTCTGATTAGGCCAGAGTCCATCTCAGAGCCCAGGGTCAACCCTACTATACCCTTATTCTGAATATTACCACTACCAATTGTAGCTGTACTAGGGGGAACAGTTGCCTTAGGGGCAATGGTGGCTGGAGTAGATTCTTTGGACTTGGTGCAATCACTGGTCCAGTGAGTTTTCCGTTTACAACATTTGCACCTTGGTTTCTTTCGGTCTTTTCCCTTGTTAGACTGTGAATCCCCACCTGAAGAAGATTTTTAGGGGCCTTGTGAAGACTTCTGGTCTTTACCCTTCTCCCCACCCTTGTCAGAGTTTTTAGGATCTTGCTTCTTTGATTCACCACCTTGGTTCTGTACCTTCTGCCTCACCCTGGTTCTGACCCACTTATCTGCCTTCTTTCCCAATTCTTGGGGAGAGGTCAGATCTGAGTCTACCAGGTACTGGTGCAACAGCTGATGCTGACAAATATTAAGGATCTGCTCCCTCATAATTAAATTGTACAATCCTTGATAGTCATGCACTTTACTGCCAAGTAACCGACCTTCCAGAGTCTTAGTAGCACAATCTACAAAATCTACCCAGTCCTGAGTCTGTGCCTTTTGGGTATCCCTGAACTTTAACCTGTATTGCGCAGTGGTTAGGCCAAACCCATCAATTAAGGCACTCTTCAGACTGTTGTAATCATCTGTCTCCTCCTCTCTAACAGTGAGGTGAGTATGGTCATAAGACCTTTCCCTATCTCTAGGGATGTTGCTGCCACCATGGGACTCTAGTCCCATCTTTATTTCTAGCTCTGTAGAGCTCTAGGGCCTCCCCATCTAGGGCTACCTGCTTTCTTCTGATTTCAAGCTGAGCTTCCTCATAGTTAAGCAGTCTCTCCCTTCTCTCCTGAGAGGCTTCCCTCCAATGAGAGGAGATTGAGGTCCCTATAGATGAGTTAGAATGGTTAGACTCCACTGAGGGAGATACTGACCTTCTTGGCCCACCACCAACTCCCCAAGGAGGGACAAAGAGGGGTCCATTTTGGTCCTCTTCATCACTGGCTAGGGGAATTGGATTTTCCAGGTACAGATCATTGTCATTTGCCTGGCCAGCATCAGAGGTCAGGTCATGGGGAGTTCCACCCCTAGGCCCTTCCTCAGGTGCTGTCCCACCCACTCTGCCTACCCCTTCAAATCCTTAAGTTCTGCTAAGGTCATCCAGCCTGAATACCTCTATGAGATGCTGGGTGGTTGGACTTTTGCCTGTCTTCAGTTTCCTAGTTGTACATAATGCTCTCAGTTCCATGAATGGGAGTCTATCATACTGGAAATCTTGAAGCCCATTGGCTTCTGGCAAGGACCTACTGGTTCCTGGCCTTGAAGACATTACTAGTGTGGTGTGGTGTATTGCACTACCTACTCTAGTGTGGCCTACTAAACTCTCTTGAGTTGTAGAAAGGGTGTGCTATCCCTTAATACACAACTCTAAGTTCAGTAGAACTTACTGTATAAAAAGCTTGTATTATATGTACCTAGGGTACCTTTAGTGGTTTTCACTCAATTGAGATTATCTGGTAAAACAATAGCAGGCGGGAATCCCACACGCTGCACACCAATGTGAGAAGTTGGCTTGATATATGCTGTCCACTAGTTATAGTGGGCACCTTGTATCAGTCCAAACAACCCCTTATTGGTTATAGGTTAAAGACAACCTTTATTGAAAGCTATCCTAGTGGTAGCTATGGAGAGCAGCCTTCAGGCTAAGTCTTGAAGGAATGTTAAGCAGCTTGTTTTACCAGTCTATAATCTCTTGAGTCACTAAATGAAAGATATCCACACCAGGTATATATATAAAATATATGTATGTATTACTAAACACACCCTCCTAGTCTCTTTATGAGACTGGAGGTCAAAACACTTAAGTTACACATCAATAATCACAGTAAAATAGCTCAAATACACATCAGGCCCTGGGGCGAGCCAAACCATATACTAAAATAGTAGTATAAGAACCACAACTTAACTAGACACAAGGCCTAGAGCCTGTAGAATCGCGGGGACCCCAAGGAACCACTCAAGGTAGTGACACAGGGGACCCACGGGGGCCGTGCGCAGTGTGTGAACACAGCCGCGAGCTCCCGTTAGCTTCTATGGGGAACGTCACGGTTAGATTTTTAAAGCTTAGGGGCACTTAGAAATGAGTCAGGACCAAACCCTTTTGGACTTCGGAAGTCCTAGGGCTAGCACCCACAGGAGCACCTCGAGGATTATATAGATAAAAGAGCCATTACATTTTATGCCCAGCACCATACGGAGATCAGAAAAGCAAGATGGATGCACTCATGCGGACGTGATGGTGCCATTCGCATGAGAGTTTGAACACCAGAACGCACTTGAAAACTGTGTGGTGCCCTTCAAAGGACACAATCCACTTTCCTGTCACAACGTAAATGTACCAGCTGGCAAACTACACCCGCTAGCACAACTCCACGTAGCGCTGCAGAGTTTTTTTTAAACTTTACGAAGTTCGGCGTAGCGCAACTCAGTGAACTCCGCCAAAGCCTACTTTTAACACTTGTGGTTCAACCCCAGATTTAGATTGATGGCTGAATGTCTTTGTCAACCAAAAAATGCTGGAAAAAGAACACCTGTTATCAAGAGCCGCGCAGGAAATCAGCAAGTCTCTTTAACCATTTGAAAATGGACTTCATAGAAATGGCCCTTACAACGGTTTGAAATATGTTTTTGTCATTGTTGGCATTTTTTCAAAATGGGTAGAAGCTCATCCGACACGACAAAACAATACCTTTACAGGGGCTAAATTGTTGTTAAGAGACTTGATTTCACAGTTCAGATTTCCGACTTCTCTTGAGTCAGACTGAGGAAGTCATTTTACCAAAGAGGTCCTGAAAATGTTATGTGCAGAATTACAAGTTGAGCAGAAGCTCTATTGCAGTTACCGTCCAGAGGCTTCAGGACTTGTGGAGCAGATCAACAGTACTCTGAAATCCAGATTGGCTAAGGTGTGTGCTTTGACGTCTTTAAATTGGCCCAATGCATTGCCTCATGTGTTGATGAGTCTACAAAGTGCATCAGACAGGAGGGCAGGATTATCACTCCATGAAGTCATTGTGGGCCGAGTGATGAGACAGCCAGCTTCTCCTGTAAACACTCTCGTCAACATTACAGATAATCTAATACTATTGCAAAGGTTTGGCTGATGTGATACATTCTGTGTCTCACCAGCTTGGGGAAGCTGCCCTTATGACTCATCATGAGCAGTGCCATGACCTCAGTCCCAGTGACTGGGTAGTGGTGAAGAAGCACGTGTGGAAATCATGCTTGGAACCTCGTTGTAAAGGGTCCTACCAGGTGATCCTGGTTACCAACACTGCAGTGAAGTGTGGAGTTCTTCGGAATCGGGTACACACTGCACCTGTTTCTGATGTGCCGGTGGTTGCAGTTAGACAGAGGGACCAGGTTAATCAAGCTGTTGTGGACTAGCAAGCAGCTGGGATAGCACTTGTTTGGCCTGTGGGGGGTTTGGGAGAGGCAACTATTGTCAGTATCGAAGGATCCCAGCCGGTAGAGTTGACTACGAGAGATTTAGATCCGAACAAAAGGCCAAGTGCAGCAAGAAAGCGAGTTGTACCCGGAGATTGTTGGCCCAGAAGAGGTGAGATACTGTGACATTGCTTGACTGAAGGATGAGTGCGAGTTCCCCAACCCATTTGTGAAAGTTTTGAGCAGTCTGGTGAAAGTGATGATGAGAGAGCAGCTGTAAGGAGATCAGAAAGTGCAACAGTACCCAGCCAAAAGTACATCTCCCATGAATTGACTTATCCTGCTGCAAATGAATGGGAGCAGGAGTTTGCTATTTTTTGTTTTAACAATACAAGTCCTCCTGAACCTCCATGAAACAAACCTTTTTGTTGGAATTGAAATTCAATCTT
The DNA here is from genome assembly GCF_964204655.1 of Triturus cristatus. Classification (NCBI taxonomy): domain Eukaryota; kingdom Metazoa; phylum Chordata; class Amphibia; order Caudata; family Salamandridae; genus Triturus; species Triturus cristatus. The sequence continues at coordinate 32,515,304 of NC_140590.1, read as the reverse complement.
GGTGTACCACTTGAAGGACTGGCACAATTTATCACAAATATACTCATCAAGGAATTTGATCTGTGTATTTTCCATACAGAATCGAACCACTTAGCTGTGCCTTGGATTTTGTGCAGACTTTTCCCTGAATTTCTCAACCACTTGCTGCTTTCTTCATCTATATTTAAATGGTCTGGTTTAGGAGAAGCCATGAAGCCTAACACTGAAATCTCAGATGCAAAATACTAGAATTATTTCTGTTATTGTCTTGGTATTAATTTCATTGCTTATTGTAGGAACCTGGCTCTCTATGTGGTACACTGTGCAGAGAGTCCAGTGGCTCGCCAATTGGTTTACAGATGCTAAAGTAGATAATACTAGTGTTCTCTTTTGTGGTAGTGTGAGTGAGCAGTCAGGCTTATCAGAGGGTAGTGCTAATCAATCAATCAGTTGGCTTAAAGTGCAACTACTCACCCGTAAGGGTCTTAAGGCGCTTGGGGAATAATGTGGGGGGTTATACTCACAGAGGCAATAAATGATACACACACTCTAAGAATAAATCAAAGACCAAATAGGAAAATTAACACTTGTTTTTATACACGTTTTAAAACCAAGAACTACGTTCAAAGGTAAGTACTGTTTTCAATAGCAATATTCAATGGTATGGTAAATGTTCAAACCTGTGCCCTTTTACTCACAATGTAATCCTATGGGAGGAAATGTCATAGATGCATAGATGTAGGTACAGTTGGTTTTCGGGGTTCACCTTCTGTGTTTGGAGTCGTAGTGGGTCAAGGTCCAAAGTACTACCAGGAGCGGGGTACTGGGGAGGCTGGTACCTGGCACCCTACGGTGAAGGGGGACCACTTAAAAACAGGCTGCACAGGGGGGCATGCAGGCAAGTCAGAGAGCTCCCAAATGGGGGCTTTGGTTGCAAGAGGTATTGGAGCAAGGGTGCACACAAGGTTTGCCAGGACCTGGGCTGTGTGGCTCGGGTGCAGAGGTTTGGTTCACTGGGCTGGGTGTCAGGAACAAACAGCTGGTAGAGGAGGAATCAAGGCAACTAGGCCACTCACAAAGTGGATCTCAGGGATGTTAACATCCCTCAATGGCTGCTTGGTCCTGGTGCAGTGAGAATCCAGACTGGAATCTCAATGTTGGTGTTTGGGGAGTGGCAGGTATTTTATTTTAATTTTATTTTATTTAATGTGATTTTATATAGCGCAAACATTACCCGAAGGTGTCAATGCGCTTTATGAAAGAACCAGTTGCGTTTCATAAGGACTTTGGATTACATGAGTTCCATAAGTGATACAAACAGAAACAAATTGCAAATGTACAAGTTGTAAAGTTACTCAAGGAAGATATACAAACAGATAAACTCTAAAATCAAGGAATGGTAGTAAGTACAAAGGTCTACTACATATACCAGTGGTTAGAGTTATATATATATATACAAATTGCAAATTCACTCAGGATTACTTTTTAACAGTGATTAGGCTTGGACAATTATATATTACATATTTACAGAGCAGGAAATTCTTGCCATCGTTCAGCCAGGTGTTCAGGTAGTGTTTTACTCAAGAGTGGTAGTCTTGGGTCTGGAGGGATCCCCGAGTTGGAGATGTCCATAGGGGTAGAAGGCCGGATGGTGGTGGGGGAAGCAGCATGCTGGACCCCCGGGCTGATCTTGAGGTCATGCTGGGCTCCATCTTGTGGATAGAGGAGGGCGCTCAAGGGCAGGCAGAACTGTGCCATGAAGTCAGGTCTCCCGTCTGGCTCAAGCACCCACAGTGAGGCCCCGGCCATCTTGGTAGCTCCTATCTAGCACAGCCAAATGCTGGGTGTTATCAGTGTTTATTGGTTTACGTGGGAGGCACCGATCTCCTCCTTCATTATGTCCCTCCTGCTGCATTCTAGAGTTTGTTACTGTTGAGGCTCTTTGATGCAGCCCCACCCCTTTCAATTATGCTATCTTCGACAGAGTGTTGGCCGCCATTTTGGAGTCAGGCATGGCCAGGCATGAGTCTGTATTGCCGCCGTTGTAAGCTTGGGGCTGGTTGACCTGTCTAGTAAATTGCTCCCGCTGCCCCTTGCTCAAATCAAAACTATGACGCGCGTCTCCTCCTCACCAGTTGTACAGTATTGAGCTCTCCCTGTGCCCATGTGAGCGTCCCAAAGACTCTCCATGAGCTCCACCAGACACGGTCTGAAGCTTCTCCGAGCTGGCAGCATAGCCTCCCGCACACCGCTCCTCCTGAGAGACCCAAAGGGATCGCGAGCGCAACATGACTTTTCCCCTTTTCTCCGGTAAGGCGCCTGGGTGATAAGAGGCTCCTCCGACCTCTGGCCATGGCAGCTGCCATTTTGCACCGCACTGCTGCAACTCTTACAGAGCCCCAGGGAGTCTCCAAAGGGGGTCTTTCCCTAGTGTGGAATGGGTGGCCCATGCTCAGCCTCCACCGAGTCCTAGGAAAGGAGGGCATAGTCTATTGGTTGTTAACAGCCTCACAATGTTGTACTTATATATCGAATACCAGCAGAGATTTAGAGAGCTACATTAAAAATATTACTGAGTTAAAATCTGATGGTGACTGAGAAATGATAGCACATGGATTGTAAACTGTTAGTAACTGGTTGGATAACTTAGGTAATGGACTAGTGATTTCAATCTTGGGACCATTAGGGGTGATCTCTTGGTGCATAATGCTGATATTATCTATCAAATTCTGTAGGTATAGAAAGAATATACAAGGAGGGAAAAGAACAAGATATGATCTTCAATATGAAGAGGAACAATGTAAATATTAAGACAAAATGAAAATTCTAGAAGAGTCTAGAGGAAAAAAGGCTTAAGACAACAAAACTGTAATTTGTGATGATTTGATGTGGATTTTGTGATGGCTTGGTTCGCCATCAGAGGGGGGCTTGGTGCAGCACAAAAGCTGATCATCCCTTATGCCACTTACAACCTAATTTTATAATGGAAACTCTAATGTGCACCTTGCACAAGTCTTGAAAAAAAACACTGAAACTGAGAAATGCTGAAGTACTGGCACCGTAAAATTATGCCTGGATAGGTAGTAATAACGAGATTCATCATATAATGATTTTAACATGTTCAATAAACCGAATATTAATATATTAACAAGATCATTATGAAAAATATTAATGAAGTTGAGGGGGCGTTAAAGAGCCCAAGGAAAGATGGCTGCACATTAGTGCAGCTTTGGCAGCTAGAGGCACAAATCCATTTCAAATGCTAGTAAAGAATTCCCATCCACCCATCCCAAGAAGTGGTATGATGTGAGGAGACCTGCGGGGCCGAGTGGGGGCAGAAAATATGGACTGTACATGCTTGCCTGCCTTGCGATGATAGTGGAACGCTTGTGGGGGTCCTGAGAGAAAATAGCGATGTGGCATGGCTCCGGAGGTACTGAGCACTGCTGCCGGTTTGAGTGAGGAGCCCCGGCCCTGTGAGGCCCAGCCGAAGAAATTTGCTTGATAAGCCCTGTCCTCATCGGTGGGCCTGGGAGTGCCACGGGAGGACTCGTCTACCTAGTTCCGGACGGGATAAGTCGTGCTCAGTGTGTGGCCTGCGGAGCGGCCCGGAGGAAGTAAGCACCTCGCCTGGAGCAGCTGGGGACTGGCTCACAGCCTCTAGATGCCTGCTGGGATTGGGAGAAATGATCGCTGAAAATCAGCACTGGGCTGTGAGGTGAGAGCCACGAGGAGCTGCCGATAGCTGAAGAGTGCGGCGGGGGCTACCTCTGGGCTGGGACAGTGCTGCGTGAGGCCTGTGTGGGGGCTTGGGTGCGGCATCGTCTGGGCGCTCGGCCGGGAAGGGCCGCGCTGAAAACATTGACTGTGCCGCTGCAGCCTGGTTGTCGCTGTGATATGGGGCTGCAAACTTTATACCTGGCCCACTTGAAGAGCATAAAGCCACTGCATTGAGAGACCTGGGGGCAGCACATGGTGACTGCCACAACTGCCTCATTGAGCCATAGATTGCCTCTTGAGGAGTGTGTGCTAGAACACTACAGCTATATATTGGATGCTGAGGACACTGTCTATGTGAAAAGCGAGGATGTGGGGTGTACCACTGAGCATATCCATATGATGGAGTAAAGCCTGAGCACGAGGGACTGGACATATCTGCGCAGCACCCTAGGGCTGCCACATGCCAAAATCCACGCCCTCAGTGAAATAGGTGCCTGAGATCCGTGACTGCCTGAAGCAGCATGCCAGGAGGATATCTCTCTCTCTCTTGCTGAGTGTCTTTGGGGGTAAGAGCCACGCACAGGTGCACAAAACACATTCATAGCACTGTGCCCGCTCTTGAGGATTGATCGGTGCAGCGCACAGCGACAAGAGAGGTAAAACAAATAAGCATCTGTCCCGCTTAACATTTGAATCTAGACGCACCCCCAAATTTCAACATACACAGTCGGATTCTGAACTGGACCCACAGATGAATGAGCATACATCATTTGAGACAACACTCTTATCCATGCAACAGAGCTTATTGTCAATAGACTGTAAAATAGACATACTGACATGGACCACATGACCGCGAAGCTGGACAAACAAGCAATGTGTATCTCCGCAGCAGAGCAGCGTATTTCAAATGTGGAGGACGAATCCCATGACACCATCACTAAATGCCTGAATATGGAAAAGGTGCTGCAGGTAATCTAGGCAAAGAAAGAAGACCTAGAAGCCTGCTCACGGCACAACAATCAGCGCATTGTGGGGTGCACGAGTCCACCAGCACAGGCCAGCTTGAAGAATATGTAGAAACCATGCTTAAAGACGTGTTTGACCCGGAACACCTATCTATGGTCTTGGTGGTGGAGCAAGCACACAGGTAGCTGATGGTGCACCCGCAACCTGGAACTTCTCCAAGGCCTATTATAGCTAAACTGCTAAATTACAGAGACTGGAGCAAGGTCCTTCATTTGGCTCGGGGAAAAAAAGACCAGGGATATGATGGCGTTTTCTTCCCAGATGTCATTGCAACAGTTCAGGTGGCACACACAGAATTTGCACAAGTGAAGAAAAAACAGCAGGCAGCCAAAATTCCGTACGCTATGCTGTATCCTGCTCGACTAAGAATTGATCACTATGGGAAACAGAAGATCTTCGCCACACAAAGGGCATTTACAGACTTTTTAAAAACTGTTCACAGTCCTAGCTCGTCGAGCTCTCTGTCTTCGCCCCAAAGGGAATAAATATCATAATGGTCAAGCTTGCACACTGGTGGAGAGATGCTTGCATTGGTACACATAGGTATGTGCGGTGCTGTGAGTCATATTGTAGCACTTACTGTATCTTTTTATTAATAGCCCTATAACCCAGCCCAAGGCCTTTTTTAAGATACTGAGATCCCATTTAATAACACTTGCATGGGCAGGTAAACAGCCTCTGTGTAGCTGGGATACACTCACCAGTCCCTATAAACAGGGGGGATTTGGCACCCTAGATATGCACTTGAATTGCTTATGCGCACGGGCACATTCCGCTAATTACTGGGTTTTCCCACCAATCTACCTGCCGCATACAGTGATTGAAAGTGATGTCGCTTGTCCAAAACCGCTTAAGGCCATATTACCATATGTGAGATCTGAGGTCCCCAGCAAGGAAATAAGATTCAGAGTCCACCCAATGCAACAAAGTGGTACACATAACTCAGATTTCATGCACATGGACTGGAACTGTGATAAGATACAACAGTTTTGGATTCAAGTAACACTGGCTATCTCAACTATAGTAATAGAGACATTGGATTGCACTCTGCATCTTTGTCTACTGAGCCTTGTTAATGCTTTACAAGCTCCCAACTGAAAACTTGCGGTGATTACCTTGCTACTGGCAGAAAAAAGAGTATTGCTAAACTGAGGGGAAAAAGCGGCACCTAAATTTAACCAAGGGCTGGTAGACGTGGCATATTGTAGAGACCAACTAGACATATACGTAGAGGAGTTACCTACGGCGTTGAGACCCAAGAATGTGTGGGCACCATTTACACTGTATCTTATTGCAACTACATCTGTTCATTAATGGTCCTAATGGGCATATGGTATATTGAAATCTCTGCATATCTATATTTTCTGGGCTGAATTATTATGTTATGTTATGGCATACATGATTGATGTAACATATATAAGATGATGTGATGGTATGATATGTACAATGTACTACTGTTTGTACTAAGAAAACAAACAAATATACTATAAAAAATAAAATTATTGATGAAGTATAATATTTCTATTGACTTTATTGTTCTCAGGACACCCCAGCGCCGCACGGCCACCAGCTGTGTGTGTGCCCCTCCCTCGCTACTGCCCTCGTTGTGCCTGCCTCGCTGATCTCGCCGTATTTGCGTGTGCCTTAATATTTTGTTCTGTTTCCTTTCTGTTTTAAATTTGCCTGTATAATCGTGACTGTTGTTCCCTTGCACGTTGGTGTTTTGAAGTGTTTATTGTCCTCGAGTCCCCCTGTGCCTGCCCGCCCCGCTCCCCGCTTCCCGCCGCCGTCCTAACAGACACGCCCCCTTTTCGTTCTGTGCCCTCCCCGCCTCCCAGCTGCTCCTCCCTCCCTCCCACTTGGCCATAAATGGCGACCGCCAGGCGCAGGTGAGTGTGACCTGTTCTCAGGACACCCCCGCGCCGCACGGCCACCAGCTGTGTGTGTGCCCCTCCCTCGCTACTGCCCTCGTTGTGCCTGCCTCGCTGATCTCGCCGTATTTGCGTGTGCCTTAATATTTTGTTCTGTTTCCTTTTTCTGTTTTAAATTTGCCTGTATAATCGTGACTGTTGTTCCCTTGCACGTTGGTGTTTTGAAGTGTTTATTGTCCTCCAGTCCCCCTGTGCCTGCCCGCCCCGCTCCCCGCTTCCTGCCGCCGTCCTAACAGACACGCCCCCTTTTCGTTCTGTGCCCTCCCCGCTCCCGCCTCCGAGCTGCTCCTCCCTCCCTCCCACTTCGCCATAAATGGCGACTGCGCGTAGGCGCGCCAAAGGCAGGCCCGTCTGCACCCGTCCGGGCCTGGACCTCGCCCAGCGCCAGGACCCCTGGCCCCCACCGATGCAAGACGAACCGAAGGACCTACGATGCCGCCGCACTCAACGCACTCAACGCCGTCCAGAACCCCGCCTGCTGCCGAGCCGCCCCCAAACGCTTCCACGGACCCTTCACCTGCACTAGCTGCAAGTTCACCTGCCTCTGAACCTGCACCGCACCCGCCAAGCCAAGCACCAGCAACAATCACCTCAAGTGCATCCTGCTCAACACCCGCTCCGTCCACAGACACGCCATCGAACTCTGGAACCTGCTCGACACAACATCTCCAGACGTCGCGTTCCTCACTGAAACTTGGATGAACGCCTCCTCAGCCCCCGACATCGCCATCGCCATCCCGGATGGATACAAGATCATCAGGAGGGACCGCGTCAACCAGACCGGAGGAGGCATCGCCATCGTCCACAAGAACACCATCCGCATCACGACCGACGCCGACGACACCTTCACCGCCGCCGAACACCTCCACTTCCAGATCCACACCGACCCAAAGACGACCCTCAGAGGCACCCTCATCTACAGACCCCCGGGACCACGCACACAATTCAGCGAAGACATCACGGACTTCATCAGCCCACACGCCCTCCCCTCCGCCGACTACATCCTCCTAGGGGACCTCATTTCCACCTGGAAAACAACAAGGACCGCAACACCGTCGCCCTGCTGGACAACCTCGCCAACCTCGGACTCAAGCAACTGGTCAACACCCCCACCCACTACGCCGGCCACACGCTTGACCCCGTCTTCTCATCCAGCAAGCACATCGCCTTCAACCACTCCACCGGACTTCACTGGACCGACCACAGCTGCGTCCACTTCAGCTTCAGGAAAACCACTACCCACCACCACCTGCAACGGGTTCCCCACAGAAGCTGGAGCAAGATCACCGCCGACCAGCTCACCACCTCCCTCAGCCAGAACCCACCTGCCAGCACACCGGACCCCAACGAAGCTGCCCGCAACTTCACGCAATGGCTGACAGCCTGCGCCGACGACCTCGCACCACTGAAGAACCCTCCCAGCAAACCCAGAGGCAAGAAGGCCCCCTGGTTCACCAACGAACTCAAGGACTCCAAAAAGACCTGCCGCACCCTCGAGAAAGCCTGGCTACTCGACCGGACCACTGACAACATGACCGCCCTCAAACACTCGACCCGCAAGCACCACCAGCTCATCCGCACCACCAAGAAGAAATCACTGAAGGAGCGACTGGACAACAACGCCCACGACAGCAAGGAACTCTTCAGCATCGTCAAGGAGTTCTCCAACCCCAGCACCGGCAACAACGACATCACCCCCTCACAAGACCTCTGCGACTCCCTCGCCTCGTTCCTCCACCGCAAGATTGCCGATATCCACAACAGCTTCGGCACACCATCCTCGCACCCAACCGTTGAACCAACGCACCCCACCACGACCCTCCGCACCTGGACCGCAGTGACCACCGAAGACACAGCCCGCACGATGAACACCATCCACTCCGGCTCTCCGACTGACCCCTGCCCCCACCACGTCTTCAACAAGGCCGACTCCACCATCGCACCCCAACTCCGAGACGTCATCAACACCTCCTTCAACACCGCCACCTTCCCGGAGAGCTGGAAGCATGCCGAGCTCAGCGCCCTACTGAAGAAACCAACAGCGGACCCCACCGACCTCAAAAACTTCCGCCCCATCTCGCTCCTCCCTTTTCCTGCCAAAGTCATCGAGAAGATCGCCAACAGACAGCTTGCCACCTTCCTCAAGACGAATGGATCCCTCGACCCCTCGCAGTCCGGTTTCAGAGCCAACCACAGCACCGAGACCGCCCTCATCGCAGCCACCGACGACATCCGAGCCCTTCCCGACAACGGGGAAACAGCAGCACTCATCCTCCTGGACCTCTCTGCCGCGTTCGACACTGTCTGCCACCGCACCCTAGTCCAACGCCTCAGCAACACCGGCATCCAAGAGAAGGCATTGAAGTGGATCATCTCGTTCCTCGCTGGAAGAACACAGAGAGTCCGCCTCCCCCCGTTTCGTTCCGAAGCCACCGAAGTCATCTGCGGCGTCCCGCAAGGATCATCACTCAGCCCCACCCTCTTCAACGTCTACACGAGACCTCTTGCTGCCATCGCACGCCAACACAACCTCAACATCATCTCCTACGCCGACGACACCCAGCTGATCCTCTCCCTCACCAGAGACCCCGACACTGCCAGAACCAGCCTCCACGAAGGGATGAAAGACGTCGCCGAGTGGATGAAGAACAGCCGCTTGAAACTGAACTCAGACAAGACGGAAGTCCTCATCCTTGGACAATCACCCTCAGCCTGGGATGACTCCTGGTGGCCCCCAGCCCTGGGCACCGCCCCCAAGCCGACAGACCACGCGCGCAACCTGGGCTTCATCCTGGACTCCTCCCTCTCGATGACTAGACAAGTCAACGCCGTCTCCTCTTCATGCTTCATGCTCCGCAAGATCTTCCGATGGATCCCGATCGAAACCAGGAAGACGGTCACCCAGGCCCTCGTCACCAGCCGGCTGGACTACGGAAACACCCTCTACGCTGGAACCACAGCCAAGCTACAGAAAAGACTACAACGAATCCAAAACGCCTCTGCCCGACTCATCCTGGACATCCCTCGACGCAGCCACATCTCCAGCCACCTGAAGAACCTGCACTGGCTCCCCGTTTACAAGAGGATCACGTTCAGACTCCTCACCCACAAGTCTCTCCACAACCTGGGCCCCAAGTACCTCAACGACCGCCTGACCTTCCACACGCCCACCCGCCAGCTACAATCCGCTAGCCTCACCCTCGCCGCTGTACCACGCATCCGAAGAGCCACCGCCGGAGGCAGATCCTTCTCCTACCTGACGGCCAAGACATGGAACTCCCTCCCCATCCACCTTCGGCTGACCCAGGACCATCTCGCCTTCAGGAGACAACTCAAGACCTGGCTGTTCGAGCAGTAGCGGCCCCCCTCCCCCAAGCGCCTTGAGACCCTTCCGGGTGAGTAGCGCGCTATACAAGTGTTTTGATTGATTGATTGATTGTTTATTGTAGAGTGCAAAGCTCGAAAATGTTGTAAAAGTATCATGAAAGGTGCTTGATGACTCAAATGTGCAGTATAAATGTTTAACGTTAGTAGGAACTTATAATTAGCGAAACAATTATAGTTTAGTGATTTCTAGAAATAACTTACATGTAGGTGCTTTTTACATTTGTGGGAGTAGGCCACAATCAAAGTTGAACATTTTTGTGTAATATCCACTGACAATTTAACAAGTATTCTCATACATGATTATGCTTGAACTTAATCATGAGCTTATTTGACTAAATAAGAAATGTTAACCTTATAGTGCCCTTTTTCTCTCTTAGGGCGCATTACTCCATAGCCTGGTGCAATGGACTTTGTCACATTTTCTAAATGTTGCTCTATCCATTCCATTCATGCAATATTCTTTATTCAATGAGAGTCTCAATACTCCTTTGTGAACTTGTGGGAACCTGTCCTTTAGCCTAAATCAGTGAAGAGCAACGAGTAAATGAGCTCTTGTCAACTAACCGGTGAGGACGGAATGGCCAGTTATTTCTCATGAGTCTCCTGGAAACATATATTGGGTTAGCAATTTGTACCTGATGAATAAAAGAGCAATCACATGATGATCAGACCAATGTGGGGTGACTACGGATGTCACCATCAAACGTTTGGAGGTATAAAAGGTGGCTTTCTTGGGAGTAGGCATCTGTCCCTACTTCCTTGCCTCCAGACTTCCTGCTAGACTATCTTTTCGCAACTTGTCTTTTTAGGTCGAGCTTTCAAGCCCTCTTGTATATACTTTAGTATGTGCTTCTTTGTGGGCTTAAAAGCCTGCTCTTCTTCTCATTGTTTTGTTTCAGTGTCCATTAAAAATCTTTGCTTGCTAGTGGTTAGTCCTTCTTCTTCGTCCCTCCTTTTGGTGGTTGGTTTCCACCCACAGAGCAGGGATGAAATACTGTATTTGTACGCTTTACTTGTTTATTCTGTTCTTGAGGGACTCTTTTTTAGTTGCTTTCTGCTCGTGTTGCTGTGTGCTAGTGTTCAGCTTCGGTGCCCATAGCTGCTAATGTTCTGGGATCTTGCCGCTAACAGTGGCATTGCTAGTATTTTACAGAAAACATGAAATCCTTGCTTTGAAACAACAGCGCTGTGCGAGTGCCGTGGGCACAACGTGTTGTGCTCGTCTCGGTGAAGACCTTGGAATTGCAATTTGGCATGCTTTTGTTATGATTAGTGCTCCGATCGTATTGCACACTCACCAGTCCCCCAGGGGTCAAAGCAGGGATCAACTCCAGTGTCCTGATCAGACATGCAGTTGCTAGTCCCCCTGGGGCCAAAGCAGGCCCCCTCTTGAGTGTTCCCTTTCAGTTGAACTACAAAGGTCCATAAAGAGGGATCAAATGAAGAACGGGGGACGATAATGCTGCACGTCGTGTGTGTTTCTTTCTGGTTGCTAAGCCATTTCCTTTGCTCTGACAATCCCATCCAATTGCCGGCTGTTTGGCTGACTACATTAACACCAAGAATCCGTTTCCCTGCACAAAGGGTGTCTTTCCTGCTACAGAATAGGCTTACTGGAATTAACCCTAAGAATGCACTAGTGTGAGTGATCCAGCAGTGAACCAGCAACAGGTACTCCAATACCATATACTCACCTGGGCCCATTAAACACTCATACACAAACAACCTGGTAAAATCCACTGGAGTCTGAGTTTATTTCTGTTTGCTGAAATTTCAAGATTAGTTACCTCTTTTTCTCAACTATTCACTGATCAAAAGGTTCTTTCCTCTGGTCGATGGATCATTAGTTGAACTAGTTGATGGTGAAATGACATAAAATTAATCTTCTCACATTAATTGAAGTGACCACAGACTCGGGAAAAGTTTAAATCTTTATCTAAATTAATTTCATGTGAACCACTCTCAAAGTACAATACAGTCCCCATTTCTCATAGGAAGGAAGATTCAGTTAATCAATCAACAAACACAGATTCTATACCTTGCAATGACTGATGCACAGAGAGGAGAGGCTAGAGAGAAAAATACAACTGCACATTCACGAAATTATAGTTACCTATGATGGTGTGAAAACCAACCCCCTGGGCAAGGAGCTGGGAAGGGTCCCCCGGGAAAGATAAGTTGACAAAGGCTTCAGGTCAGGAATCAGGACAGGATAGATGACCTCTCTAGCACCCGACGCTCGCGTAGCACCCCTCTTTGACACTCTATTCCTCCTCGAGATTCTGCCGCAATCTTCTTCTAAATTAATTAAGTTTGGATAGATGGTTCTGCATTTGATTCTTCATCAGCATCACTCGTCACTTCGACAGCATCCTGAGCTCTGCAGCATCTGCATCTCCGGCTAAACTAACTAAGGCTCTCTCAATTATACCTTTCTATATTCATGTACCTCACATTAATGTTTCAATATCGTAAAAATACCAACTCTGATTGGACAAGCAAGGGGGGAGATCATCACACCATGCTAAAATATCAATCTTAGTCTATTACTCAATTATTCATAAAACCAACCCCTTAGTTTTTATTCCAAAAACTTTATTCCCACCCATATTCACATTACATTAGTAACATTTGTTTTTATTTTTCGTGAGAATCTATTCATCCAGAGGTTTTCAGTGCTGGTTCCCAGGGTATGTTTCTTTTGCGTCCTTGGATCGCGTTCAAGAGTCTCATCACTCCTCCGGTTCAGTTTCACTAGGCATGCGCGGAAGTCACATGTCTAACAGACTTTCAATTCATTCAAGAGGCCCAAACTGCGCACTATTAAGAGAGTCAGAAAAACAAATGTTAATTCCAAAAATAAATGTTTTCACTGTATACCACCTATCTCTACTCTAACCCCCTTTAATCAATATTGCTTACCCCGCGTTAGCATTTGTAAAATAGCTAGATTTAGTTCCAGCAAAGCAGATGCGAAGCATGTGAGTTTTCAAGCTCGAGAAATTCCCTCCAGGTGATACCTCGTCATACTGCGTAGATGCAGTTGATGCATGCGCAATAAAGAATCCCCATTAGCGGCTATTTTTTAATTTCGATCGTGTTACTTGTATTAGTAAGACACATACGCAAGCTTCTCTGTCTTTTATGTTCAATGTTGTGCGTATTAATTTTACAAAATATGTAGTTAATACAATCTTAGAAATTAAATGAGAGGATTGCTCCGAGCAAGTCTCTTTTCTACGAGTCCTTGCTCCATCATGAGCATCCGGTTGGGAGAGGGATTCGGTGTAGCCCCAGTCATTCCTGTTCCCTAAAACCACTTTTCTTGCCCTCTACAGGGGGCAGTCCAACTTAGTCTCTCTTCAGAGGAGAAGTCCCAATGTATCCTGTGTTAGTGGACTACATTAGTTTTGATGAGAACATGTGTTGCGGAGAAGAAAGTCTTAGTATGGAAGTTTGCCTTTTATTCTTGTTCAGCTCTTGGGCACCTTTATTGAGCTCAGAGAGTTTGGAATCTGATATTGCTGTGTAGGTGAAAAGATCCGACTGCTGCAGAGAGCACCGAGGGCAACAACGGCTGTCACCTTCTGTCCCGCTCAGTTCTTCCTCCTGCTGCACTAAGACATTGGGGTGGTGGGGGAGGGGAGCAGATATGAACTGTGTTTGTGACCTGGAACCACAGTGTTTGGGGTTCCTGTTATGTGTTTGTGCGAGGAAATACAAGCTCTTTGCTCAAATGAAGGTTGGTAAACTATCTAAAGAACGTGTGCCTGTAAAACGTCTGGGCTAGTAAACAACTGCACAATTGTGTGCGATTGTTATAGACAATGCTGGATAAATAGAGAGCGGGATGAACTCCGAGTGTGCTTGTGAGAAGTGCCTGCCTTTGTGTGTGTACACGGTGTGCCTGTATGCACACCCATGCACCTGGGCTTGGGCAGAGGCTTCTTTTTTTGCTTTTCTTTTCCATGGTTTCCTCGCCCTTCTCTTCTTAACATTTTGCATCTCACGTTGCAGCAATTTCAGCGTCCTCTTCTATTCCTCCTAAACTTTTATGTTTCCTCATCTCTGTTGTGACCTGGGCACAAGGGAACTAGGACCCTGTACCTGACTGGTGGGGAGGGGATGAGAAGCAGACACCACTTCCGGTCAGGGGAGTGGGGAGGAACGCATACTGCGAGGGTAAGGGGATGAGACCAGATGTGGGACACGAAGCAGCGCTAACGAGTGTAGCAATAAAAGAAGTATAAACACTCCTACCTGACTCCTGTATATTCCTGCCAAGAAGAATACGACAACTGGCAACGAGTGCGGGATTGAGAGGACAACGTGTGTGCCCCCGGGTCGCTCGAGATCAAGACACGGAGCCAGGAGCCCACCCTGGTCCGGGTGCGGGGACAGGAAGAAACGACACAGGAGCACACCCCAGCTGCAGTGGACGAGCGGTAAGAGGCCCCGACCTGCCCTGAGCGGTACACCAATCTAAGCACATAGGCGTTGTGCGCGAAAGCTAAAGAGGTGCACCCGGTATCTGATTCCAGCCGCATGCTGCATTAAAGTCAGCGCGTGTGTAAATTGAACGAAGTCTCGCACGATGACGGCGGCCATCTTGGGGCCAGGCGGGAGCAACCAATCAGCATCCCGAAAGGCCAGCCGGCCATCTTAGGGTCAGGCGAAGTCACCAGAAGACCCGCGATCTTGCAAGATTTGGGTGGCCATCTTAGGATAAGGCATATCACGGTGGTACTAAGAAAACAAAGTACGCTATAACGAGAGTTGCGCCAGTTCTACACGCCAAACAATGGCTGACCCCACAAATTACAAGAATGGCACGCCATTAGTATTCCTCAGGCCCCTTCCATTCAATTTATCATTCCACAGCCAGGCATCATGGATGGATTTGCAAGTTCGAACGATGGATTTGCAAGTTCGAAAGATACATGCGCGCCACAGATGTCGCAGAGGTCAAGCACATGGATCTATTTTTAAACCTCCTAGGGGATGAAGTGGAAGACTTGCTAGTAACATTCCCTCACGACCAAACAGCAACATACAAGGGACTGATCAAATGCCTCGCAGACAAGTTTGACCCGCAAAGGAACATTGATTTTGAAAGATACACCTTCACCATCGCGTACCAACAAGCAGAGGAGTCCCTCAATGACTTAGCAACATGCTTGCGCAAATTGGTCACACAATGCGAATTCGATAAGGTTGACAACGAACAAGCAATTCGACTGTGCATCATTGAAGGTTGTCAGTCCGTGGAGTTCCGCACACAAATTCTGAAAGAACCAACCTCGGAGAAAATTCTGACCATGGCCCGGGCAGAAGCGAGAGCAACCACACATGCAAAGCAGATGGAACTGGCAAAAGAAGGAAGAATAAAACAAGCTAACCGCATGGCCGGAAGTAGCCGCATGACCGGAAGCAACCGGAAGAAAGAAAACACGGAGCACCTGCCAAGGAAACCGCAAGAAAGAACATGCTACAGGTGCAGACTCGAATTTCCACACGTCGGTGCCTGCCCCACAATGGGTCAGAGATGCAGAAAATGCAACAGGGACAACCACTTTGCAAGCGCCTGCATGGGCGCGCAATTCAAAAGTGAGAGAGGACAACTCTGAAGAACACAGACTGCAACGAACAGATATGCCAGACACATGGAAACGGCAAATCGCAGTTCTTCAGCTGAGTCGGACAGGGAGGCAGTACAAGAGAACGTGGAACAACTATGCCTGATATCCGATGCCCCTGTGGAAGACAGAGAGCGAGAACGTGTTCATATAATGGAGAAACATCAAGTAAAGAAAATGGCGACCGTAGACATTGATGTGGGAAGACACAGCACACGATTCGTGTTGGACAGCGGTGCCACATGCAACATAATGTGCGTATCAGAATACGAGAAGATGAAAATAAAACCAACACTATCACCATCCACTGTTGATATATTTACCTGGGGCTCGAAGAAACCAGTGATCAACATGGGGAAGTTTACAGAGACACTGATGTACAAAGATCGCTCAAGCAAAGAAGAAATACATGTACTGCGGGGCGACATTCCAACACCAAGTCTGCTGAGCAATGTCATGGCGCAGGTGATGGGTCTCCTCGCAATGACATACCACATGTCAGAAAAAAGAACATCCTGCATAACTATCCAGCAGTACTACAAGGACTAGGATAACTAAAAGGACGGCAAATAACACTGCACATCAATGAAGCTGTAAAACCTGTGGCTTAGCATCACCGACGAGTGCCGATACATCTGCAGCCACAGGTAGAAGAGGAAATACAAAGCCTGTTGAGCCAAGACATTATAGAGCCTGCAGATGGGCCGTCCCCATGGGTGTCACCAATAGTGGCGGTTCCAAAGAAGAACACATCCAAGATTTGCATGTGTGTAGACATGAGGATAGCTAACACAGCAATTGAAAGGGAAAGACACCCTGGACCGCACCTGAATGATATGATCGGCTGCCTCACTGGCGCCTGTCGATTTTCAAAGCTGAACCTGTGTAAAGGGTACCATCACTGGAGCTTGACCCACAATCAAGGTACATTACCACATTCTCCACACACATGGGTCTGTTTCGCTACAAACAACTGAGCCCCTTTCCCTCCTTGCTGCCCCCTCCCTTTTCCTTCAGCCTCCGTTTTTAGACATTTCTCTGCCCTCATTCTGGCATTCACTCAGCCACCACTGGTTTTCTCTTCCCACCCTTTTGACTCCTATCGGCCCCCTAGTACTTTCTCTTCACCTGTGTTTTATCTTTACCATGCCGCTTGCCTCCCTTTCCACTCAGCTTCACAACGTTCTCACCCCTCTTAGCTCCCTTTTCCCTCTGTGTACATTTTCCTCACGTCCCTTAATTCCCCAATGTCCTTTCTCCTTCTCAGTCCAATATTCCTCTGTCACTCCAGCTTCCTCCTGCTTTCCCTCTATCCTTAATGAACCCTTCACTGGTTTTGTAGCACTTAGACATGTGGGGAAGTCACCTGGAACTCTGATCTTGTGTCTCTGTGAATATGCAAGAAGAGGCACAAGTGAGGAGTGTTTATGGGGTTTCAGGACTTGCCATTGGTTACCTCATTCCTGTTCCTCAGTTCCAACACCCATACGGCCTCCTTGCTGTAAGTGCCAGTCCCACCTAGGGCAACCCTCTGAAATGACATGAACCCTACAAAACATTTCTGCACCACACAATCCATGACGATGTTTAGAGTGGCATGTTTTAAAGACGTGAATAACAGAACATGCTCTGCACGGTTCAAGCTTGGCCAGGTTCCATTTAACTCGATTGAAGGAGTACCCTCCTGCGACTGGTTTATTTTTTAAATTGCCCTATCAAGTCAACCATTTTGTATCTTATTTGCGCCAGGTTTAAGCTTGCAGCCCAAAATGAGTGATCTCTATGTGCAATTTACATAATCCAATCCAAGTAATCGGTTTCTGTAAATACTGGTGTTTGCAAATGTAACGCAACACTTTGCATACTCCGAAAGTAAGAACGATGTTTAATAGTGACACATGTTGAAACTAAGGTTGGGGAAATGGGTGTTCTGAAGGGTGCAAAATAATGTAATTGTTGGTGAGCAGGCACAACATTGGAACTTTTCAGGTTCATAAACATTCCAGGTGTTGTTTCAAAACTAACTGGTAAAAACCACCATTAATTTCCTGATCATGCTGGACATTAGTTTCCAGTTTAGCAATTTTTGCTGGAATATAAGGCACAAGAGACTTTAATGGAGTTGGTATTTGGTTTTGCTCATTTTTTGTTCTCACCTGCATCAGCGCAAGGGCTCTATTTTGTGTTGAACAAGGGGATTGTTCTGGTTTAACTTTGTACAAGCCATTCACTAAATGAGTAGCTATGAGCCCTCCATTGTATCTCAAATGCTAATGTATCGATTTCAACTTTTTGCCTGCGAGAGTAGGACATGAATAGCCACATAAAAAGTTCAGCTTGTGTTGGGCTTGACAGTAAATAAAAAGCTCTAGCTGATCCTGGCTACAGCTTTTCAGTGGCTTCAGAAATTGTAGTACCTTTTAAGCTTTCAGTGGGCCACCCACCTCTGTGGTATATAAGAGCACCTTTCAATTTTTCATTCTTTGTAGCATACCTGATTGTGTAGTGTGACACACAATTCCACACCACATAATTTCACCGCCACATAATTCAACACCACCCAACATAATTACACTCCACATAATATCACTCAACGCAACATAATTAAACTCCACATAATTACCCTCTACTCAAGCCACATAAATACACCCCACATAAAACCACTCTTTCACATAGCAGCAATCCACATAAATACACTCCACACCATGCCACATAATTCCGATCAGCATAATTTCACACGATGCACAGTTCCACTCCACACAAATCAACTCCACACATTTCCATTTCGCACTACGTAATTTGACACCAAGCCACATAATTAAGCTCAACTATACAATCACACAACACACCACATACATCCAAACCGCACCACAGATTTACACCTCATGCCACAAAATCCAACAGCGCACCACATAATTAAACTCTACTACATACCACTCCACAACACAAAATACCATTCCACATAATTACACTCCATAAAAGACAATCCAAGGCCACATAATTCCAGTACACTCAATACCACATAATTGTTATTCACACAATTCCACTGCAGTCCATGCCACATAATTCCACTACACAAATCCACTCCACACCACACAATTCCAAGGCATATAATTCCACAACAATTCCAATCCAATCCACATAATTCCACTACGCACCACATAAATACACTCCATAACACATGGGTAAAAACATGGTCAGTTACAATGCCAATAGCTCTAACTCAAGTAGATGCAAGACCAATTGCATTTCCAATGCTTGTTCCCCTTGTTGATGAACTTGCCTGGTGAACGCTTTGGAGCTGTCTGGTGGGTGACCGGACCCAAACATTAAAGTTTATTGCTCCATTCCCCTTGCTAATGGACTCTTTCCTTAGCAGATTTTAACTTCAAACCTTTACCCATGCTAGGAGAGCTTTTGAGAACAGCCCCCTGCCTTTGTAGGTGGTAGGTATCATTTTTCTAGAAACCATCCACCTATGGATTCTTTTATCTTGCAATAGATTTATTTTGATTAAATGTGTGGGTTTGTTATACGAGCTATAAGACCGTTATTGCAACAATGGCCAACATGTCCCCTACATTCATTCCACATAAAACAAGCATGGGCAAAGAAATTCAGTTTGGCTTTGGCAAGCTAGTGCCATGGTTATTTTATTAAATATTTTTCACGAAGATACGCATAATAATTCAAAAAGGTAGATAAACAGGCACCAATAACATTTTCTAAATTAATAACATTCAATGATGTGCCTGTTTTAACAGTGAAGTTTTAGATTTAAAAAAAACCTTTGAGCTGTCATGAATTATTTTATTAATATCTGTGAAGAACACCAAATTATCACAGCACCTAAACATGAGCTCAAATTTCAGATAGCTAAAGTAATGTCAATTAAACAATTTCCAGGTAGATCTTTGGAAAGGAAAATAAAACACCATCTACCAAGACACCAGAAGTTTAGTCAAAACAGACGATATTTAAGGTTAATGAAAAACGATTAACAAAACACACATAGAATCAGATTTATCCAGAAAGAGAAATTCACTATTGATAGGCTGTTGTGAGCCAAGTACACAGGCTTTCATGTTTTTAAAAAACAAAAATCTGGTGGGAGAGCTAAGCAAATATGCCAGACTTAAAAATTAACGGTGCACTCACCATCTACAAAATTACACCCAAAACAAGAAAACTCCCCAGGAATTTTCAGTATTGTCACAAAGTTCTCCAATAATGTTCAGACACAGAGTGATGCATACCTACCTTCTTACAAAATACCTTCAGCATGTGAGGAGGGGGGGTCTTGAAGTAGCAGGCGGGGTCTGCCTCTCATTTACAAGTGAAGAGACCCCCTCAATAAACCATGCCCTCCCAGATGTTTCACTACATTATTACAGAAGCACATCACAGATCTGAGAGGCGTCTTCAAAGGAGCTGCGACTCTTTGTACTGCCACTAAAATAAAGGAAAATGGTAAATGGCCTGAAGAAGAGTGTCACATGACATGTGATGTTTGAAACACATTGCCGACTGTCCTTCACAAAAATGATCTTATTAGCTTTAGCATTGAGACACTTCTCTAAACCCAAACCTGAAAATGACTTTCCAGTCACAGTAATGTATTTCTCCTCCCACACAGGAATGTCAGTGGATTGAAGGATTCCTTTCACTCCAATACCAAGTGACCTCTAAAAGACGGAAAGTTACACTCAATTCAACACGATGTTATCAAGTGGACTTTGGCCAAGTGGGAACCAAAGGCTTCCGTGGTGCATCCTAACAGGTAAGACAAACCTACTGGGGGAAACATTTGCAAGGGCTTGGTGTCAATGAAATGTATATCATGAATGTTGAGTTTCTATTCATCTTTCTCTCTGGAGGAGAGACTTTTGCTGTTGTGGTTTAGGCTGAGTCAGTCTCAGTTCACCAAAGTGCAAAGCATAGCCGAAGTGCCATTTTGTGCCCTTTGACCCCCATGATATCACAGGAAGTGATATTATATGACCTCTGAATCAATAGTTCACTTCACTTTGATAGCTTTATTTCGGTCGATGACCATAAAAGCACAGATAAAATATGTACATACACATAAAATACATAAATAATTCAGCACTTAGGATAAAAAGTTATTAAACAGCAGTTATCAAAGAGACAGTAGTAAACAATTAAATTCCATTAATATTAAAAATAATTAGCTGGTTAATTTATCAAGGCAAACCTTCTTCTCCACATACCATATAAGAAGCGGGAAACAGAGAACACAATTGGGGGGGAAGTGTCATAGCGTAAAATCCTGCAGGCTTGTGCACAATGCTTTAGTCCCAAATTTCTGCACAATGGCACAAGCCAGGCTCTGCGTATTTCGTTATAGGCGGTGCAGAAAAATAAAACATGAACAAGGTCTTCTTTGGTTTTATTACAGACAGGGCAAACCCCCGCTCCTCTTCCCGCCCACTTGCAAGTCAATTCCCCAATTGGGAGGCAACCATACCTTAGTTGGATATATAATTTCTTTGCTCTGGGAGGCTGGATCAAATCTAGGAACTCCTCCCTGCTAGGAATCAGTTTTACTTGCAGGAATTCCATAGTCAGCCTACCCATAGATGATAGGCGGTATAGTTGGTCCAGATTATACTGTCTAACTAGAGCTAGCAACTCCGTTCTCTTTACCGCCATGCAGCCTTCCTCTGGAGTCTCCCATAATTGGGGAAGGCCAATCTGATATAATACGGCCTTAATATGGGATAGCCAAGGTATATTCTTACTCTTCAGCTGGTCCCAGATTGCTAAGAACTCGGCTCTATAAACATCGAGCTCCGGTGCTGTCCACAACCTTCTCCAATACAGGAGGGGTCTACTCGTCAGGAGTTCAGAGATAGGCTCTAGGTCTAGATCTAATCTCAAAGGTATCAGCGGGGTGCTCTGGGGGAGCCCTATCAAATTTCTAGTAAATGTGTGTTCGACCTTGGAAAGGGCCAATCCACGGGTATGGCCCCAGAGCTCTGCGCCGTACATTGCAGCGGGTCTAGCTTGGGCTTTATATATTTCGAGGCCGGGGGAGACTGGTTTAAATAGCGTTTTCCTTTGGAATTTATTTATACCCCCCGCTAACTGTGCGAGCCTCAGGGCAGATTTAACCACCTGCGGGCCCCAGCCAAAATCTTCAGTCAGGGTAACATCCAGGTAGACAAAAGTGCCAACCCTTTCTAGTGCGATGCCATTTAGGACTGGGCAGGGGCGGGTGCGCTTCGGGGGGGCGAAGATCATAAACTTATTTTTTTCTAAATTGATCTCAAGCCCCCGCGATGCGCAGAATGTTACAAAGCCATCCAATACCCTCTGGATGCCTGTAGAGGTTCGAGACAGCAGTAGAGTGTCATCTGCGAACATCAAGGCAGGCACCCGTCCAGATGACAACCGAGGGACATCGCTATTCTTAACCTTATCTAGCTCACCCACCAGACCATTGATGTAGAGGCTAAAGAGAGTGGGGGCCAGGGCACAGCCCTGACGTACTCCTCTAGTAACGGGGAAGCGGTCTGAAAGTTCTCCATTTTTCCCACAGCTTACCAGGGCATAGTTCTATTTGTGGAAATGCTTCAGAACTTCTAGTAGATAGGGCGGGAGGTTTAGGTCCTCCAGGACCCTCCATAGGCTCTCTCTAGGCACGAGGTCAAAAGCAGCCCGTAAGTCTACAAAGACCAGGTAAAGGCTACCACCTCCCAGGATTACGGTCTTCCAGAACAAGACCTGTAATCTAAAAAGCTGATCCAAGGTCGAAATCCCAGCTCTAAACCCTGCCTGGTAGGTACTTAGTATCTTGTTCTCCTCCACCCACCCAAGTATTCTATCTAGTATAATCCGGCCCATAAGTTTCTGTGTGGTATCCAGGAGACTTATAGGCCTGTAATTTGAGGGAACTAAAGGGCAACCTTTTTTATGAATAGGAACGATTTCAGCCCCCGCCCAGGTGTCTGGTAGATTTGCTCCTGACAAAACTGCATTAAATAATACAGCTAAGTAGGGTCCCCAGATTTTAGGTTGGGAACGAAAAAGATCGCCTGGCACTTTATCGAGTCCTGGAGCTTTGTTGGGGGGCTGTCTAGCAATTGCGGATTCTACTTCTTTAATTGAGATACTCTCAACACTTTCAAATGTCATCCGCTTCCCGGTTCTTAGGTGACCGAGGTGGTTTCCATAGTCTGGAGACTCCTGCGGACAATGCTCATGTGTGGGATCTAGATCCGATGGAGCACAGAGTTGATCTTCTAATTGCATTTTCAGAGCCCTTTTCGGTAGCTCCAAGATAACCGAGGGGGAAGAATACAGTGTAGCAAAGTGCGTTTCCCACACTGAGGGAGCAATGTTTGGCAAAAAAGATTCCCCACTACCTCCTGTAGTAGAATTCACTAGCGCCCAAAAAAGTTTAGCGTCTTTTGTCACTAGGGCATCCCTCAACGTTTCCCACCTCTCTTCTTCCCATTCCAGCCTGCTCCTAGCCAGTTCCTTCTTATATGCTTGTCTAGCATCTCGGATATTGGGTTTATTTTTTAATTTGATTGCTGTAAGAAGGTTCTTTTTTAGTTTTCTACAGCTGCTGTTAAACCAGGGAAAAGCTTTAGGCACATACCTCTTTGCTCTGGCTATTGGATAAAAAACATCCCCCAGTTCCATCACTAGCTGTTTATGTATTTCCACTGCCTGGGTAAACCCTGTTTCGGCAGCCATCTGGGTTATCAGGGGTATCGCTGTTTGATAGATTTGTGCAAGTTGTAAGGGGGACATTGCCAAACGAGGCCATTTCACCCTTCTGCGATTGTTAGATAATACAAGGGGGGGAATTGCCACATTTAGTGTAGTCTCAGGGTTTTTTAGCCCGAAAGACCCTGGCTTCAAAGTTAAAATCAGAGCGTTATGGTCACTATCCTGCCTTTTTTCGACTTTGAAGTCCTTTAACTTGTTCCAGTTTTTAGCTTCTATCATTACATAGTCAATGATAGAGACCCTATCTGTCCGGTTGAACGTCCCTATTGCTGGGCGGTCAGAGTCCATTCTCCCATTGCAAGCCCGCAAAGACGTTGCAAGGGAGAAGGATTTTACTTGTAGCACCAAAGGTGTCCAAGCTCTGACTGGGGAAACATCAGGATCTGGGATGTGCCATAGCGCATCTACCTCATCCTGCTCACCCTGGTCCACCCCACCCAGTGGTTCAAACTGACAGTTGAAGTCCCCACCAAGGACTATAGAGATACAAGGATCTAGGCCTGTGTTAGACCTGGCACCATTGGCGTGGGTCACCCTTCCATTTTTTGTCTGTGCCTCAATGTGTTTTTGTGTTGGTGTTAGCTGCTCAGGGCACTGTGCCACTGCCATCCAGTGCCACAGTGCAAGTGCTCCCTATGGTAAAATGTATTATGTGAATTGACTTCCACGTTTGGTTTATTTGGTTTACTATCAGTCCCTAGTAGAGTGCACCAGGGGTGCCAAGGGCTTGTATATCCAAATGCTGCTAGTGGGCTTGCAGCACTGGTTGTGCCACCCACCGAAGCAGCGGGGTAAAATGTGTCTAGGGTCTGCCACTGCAGAACCTGCGCGCGGTCTGGTACCGTCGCGCTGACTGAGCAAGTGTCCCCACTTGCCAGTCCCTAAACCTTCCCTTAACTCCATGTTAGTCACCCCTCTGGTAGGCCTAAGCGCAGGGTGCATTGTAGGCATAAGGTAGGACATGCCCTGATGTGTGTGGCATGTCTTAATAGTGAATTACAGCCATTTTCGTTTTTCACTATTGAAGGCTGCCTGCTCTCCATAGGCCAGAATGGGCTGCTGGGATCGCTACACGCTGTGACCCCAGTGGACTCAGAGAGCATGGTAGAAAGTCATGTTTAGTATGCCTGAACTCGGGATAATAAAGTACATCTTTTAGTAAAGGTTATTTTAATATCCTGGGTTTGCAAATGCTACTGTTAGAAAGTTAGCCTTTGCGTGCCTAACCATCTCAGTCCGCCTCTGCTGTGTGTGTGTGTTCTGCCTAGCAACAGTACAGGAGCAGGGCTGGGGGATTCCAGGAGACAGGTTGGCTGCCAGGTGGTGGGTAGAGAGATTACACCAGGATGGGTGGGAGGAGTGCACCCTGACTCTTGAATAGACCTGTGCTCTGCCACCACAAAGCCGGCGCCGCCCCCTGTGGAGCGGCTGATGTCTCTGCCCTGCTGCTGAAAGGAACGAGCCGAGTCACCACAACAGAGTGCTCCAAAACTGGACTGAGCCAGGCCCAGGCCCCCTGGCGCTAAAGAACAAAAGAATCCCTGTATAAAAGTAGGAGCCTGGCTCCTAAGAAATCAGATCCAGATTGAACCACGAAGGAACTCTGCCCGACTAGAAGGACCTGGAAGAAGCTGAAGGAGGAGTAACTTTCCCTGACCTGAGGGACTGGCCTGCAGTAGGTGCCTTGCTGAGGAAGGAGAGGAAAAGACTGAAAGAGACTTTGCACTTTGTTCTTCAACTATCTCCAAGGGATTGGAAGAAGAGCTTGCCCCCTGAACTGAACCCCAGGACCAGTGGGTTCACCGTGTCTCCGCTCGTCTGAGAATTCGAGCCGTGTGCTTTCTCCCGCCGGAGTGCCCTGCGCACCTTCGCATCCCTCCTAGGGCCGTGACACCCAGAAGCCTGGCCGCCTCCACTCGCCGAGAGCCCCGCTCTACCTGAGTCGCTCTGGACCCATCGAGTCTGGCCGTCCCGCTTCCCTGTCACCTGCCTGCTACTGGAGCGCGCTTGGTGCCCTCTCGCCCTCCCGCCGGATTTCTAGTGGGGAAGTGAAATCCAGCCTCGGACGGCCGCCCGTACGTCGTAACGTATCCGGCCGCCCCGCTTCACCTCCCAGCCTGAGTCTGACCGTGCCGCCCTCCGCAGTGACCTCCCGCACAGTCCGTGTCGGAGGCCCTGGGCCGCACCTGTCTACCGAGAGCCGCCCGCTGAATTCTTGATCCGGAAGACCCACGAGGTGCAGAACCTGCATCTCCCCTGAAGACTCGTCCAAGCACATCGCACGTTCCCAGGTACAATGAACTCTCTATCGGACTCGGGGTCCGCAACGTTCTGATTTCCCCGTATCACTGTGTCCCGGGTACGCTGCGCATCACCGTGACTGGACCGACTCAACCGAGCCCTGTGAAGCGCTCGTGAACGAATAAGTTACCAAAGACAAGAACAGTGCCTAATTATCATCTTGTGGCTTCCATTTCGCAACCGTTATTGATGGTCTTGTACATGCCTGCGTAACAAAGAATCTTTTATATAAAGCATCCGTATTTTTGATACAACTTACGCCTGGTGTCCGTTTGTGGGGGATCGTTGTGATTTACTGTGTGTTATCATAAATGCTTAACTGACTAGCGCCCTGAAGTTTAGCCCTGACTGCTCGCGCCACACTACCTATAGGGTGAGCAGGGGTTGTTCTGAAGGGGTAATTCCCTCGCCCTGAATAGAAGAAGGGACCGCTGCTTGTCACAAGTACCTACCTGTGCCAACCAGAGGTTCCCCATTCTAACATTGGTGGCAGCGGCGGGATTTCGAATTTGCATTTATGATTTACATACTGTGAATTATTGATCACCACGTAGAGCAGACCGATAACGCAGCCACAGATTGATTGACAGTTGTTGCTAAAGAAGAATCTCCCCCTTAAGAAACCATGCCTAGCTCAGTCAACGGAGGCGGAGCGTCCTCTGTATTCTCTGGAGTGGATGACATCGATTGGGAGCCCGAGGCACTGAGGAAGTGCACAAACGATGTCCTGAAGGGATATCTCTCCAAGTACAGAATCAAGCAAAGTGGACTAAGCAACAAGGATCAGTACGTGACAGCGCTGAGAGCCTGGCACGAATCCAAGTTCCCAGAGAATGCACGGGAGGTGATACCCCCCGAAGGTGTTTTTGAGCCTAGCAGAGGCCTGTCGCCAGAGGAGTTGGCCGACAGGAGTGCCGCCCGAGCACACGAGGTGGAGATGGCAAAACTGCAAATGGAGAGAGAAAGGCAGAAACTGGCCATGGAGCATGAGGTAAAAATGAGGGAGTTGGATCTCAAGGCCAGGAGTTTAGACAACTCACCCTCTGGTGGCAGCAATCCAACAGAGTCAAGGGTGCACATTCCTAAAGATGTAGTCAAAGAATATTATAAGCAGGATGATATTGGGCAGTGGTTTAGGGCCTATGAAGTAGCCATGTCCTCCCACCGGGTCCCTGAGAAGGATTGGGGAGCGGGGTTGTGGGGAAGGTTCCTAAGTGAGGGGCGGGACACACTGCTGGATCTCCCCTCGGAGGTCAAGACATCCTATCCACACATGAAGGAGGCTCTTATGACAAGGTATGGGTTAACTCCTGAATTGTACAGACAGAGATTTAGGGATTGCACCAAGAAACCTGGTACCACTTATGTAGAAAATGTGACCTTTTTTTGCAGAGCGCTGGATGGTTGGGTGAAGGGTAGCAAAGTGGATGATTACCAAGGGCTGTTTGATTTAATTGCATGGGAGCACTTGTCGGATAATTGTTTTCCTGAGCTACGCCAACACCTGATCGATAGCAAGCTGTCCAACCCGAGGAAGCTTGCTGAGGAGGCGGACCGCTGGGTCAGCACCAGGGTCCACAAGGGTCCCGTGGGAGGCCCCGCCAAGGGTGTTCAGGGTCCCCAGCAGAAGAGTGGGGGGGACAAGGGTAAACAGAGGGAGTTCTACAAAGGGCCCCAAAGTAATTCCCAAGGGAACCAAGGGAAAGGTTCTCGGCCACCCCCACCCCCGAAGCAGACCGGGGCCCCGACAGGTAACCCTGTTCAAAGAGGGCCCCTCAGATGTTACAAGTGTAACAACCTGGGGCACATTTCCGTGGATCCCAAGTGCCCCCTGTATGGTAAACCAGCACCCTCTGGTGCTCCACCCCCCAAGCAAGTGAATAGTGTAGCCTTGGGGAGGGAGATAGACGTCCAAGGGGCGGGGGATCCCGTACAGATGACCCTAGTCTCATTAGGAGACAGTGAGATGGTCGCGGAGGCCCAGCTGCCCCCCAATACTCAAAAGTATGGGCAGTGGGTGACCATAAATGGCAAGAGGGTGGGGGCTCTTAGAGATACAGGAGCCAGTGTGACTGCTGTCAAGCAACACCTGGTATCTCAAGAGCAGGTTGTCCCGCACGCATTCTGCCGTGTTGTCAACGCTGACAACACAGAGAGTCAGTGTCCAATGGCTCAGGTTCCCTTTGAGTGGGGGGGGGGTCTCTGGTACTCTGCAAGTGGCTGTGAGAGAGGCCATGCCTGTTGATTGTCTCCTAGGTAACGATTTGGAGAGCTCCCCTTGGGAAAAGGTGGAGAAGACAACTCACCTGCGGATGGTGGGCTTGCCTGATTGGGCGTGCGTGACCACCCGGTCGATGGCAGCCAGTAGGGGTGTTGAAGGAACCCTGGAGCCTGAGGGAGAGGCCCAGGAGCCGGCCTTAGAGAGAGGGTGAGGGAGGCACGGGAATCCGGCTCCTGAAGTTCCCACGGCCCAGGAGGAAGCAGACCTTGAGGGGGATGCCCTGGAGCCTACCGGGGAACAGATAGCCGAAC
This sequence comes from Triturus cristatus, assembly GCF_964204655.1. Classification (NCBI taxonomy): domain Eukaryota; kingdom Metazoa; phylum Chordata; class Amphibia; order Caudata; family Salamandridae; genus Triturus; species Triturus cristatus. Next base: position 32,487,031 of record NC_140590.1, on the reverse strand, counting down.
TGGGGGACCTGCCTGAGCTGACCCATTGGCAGCAAGAAGGAGGACCCACCAGGGAGGAATTCTGCAGGGAGCAGAAGGAGTGCCCCTCTCTAGAGGGTATGCGGCAGCAGGCTGCAGCCCAGGCCAATGGTGATCAGTCCGGAACTCACTTGATCTACTGGGAGAACGACCTCCTATACTCCGAGCCTAAGGTTGCTGAACCTGGGTCAGCCCGTGCGCTGGTGGTACCCCAGAAGTTCAGAGCCTTCCTACTGGGGCTGGCTCACGACGTACCGTTAGCTAGGCCTGGGCAAAATTTTCGTTCCGTTCGCGGAATTTGCGATATTTTGGCATTTCCGCGTTCCGCGGAGAGCGCGGAAATGTCAAAATTTCCACATTCCGCAGCTTTGCGATATTTTGGTTCTTGCTCGCGCTGTAAAATAATACATTCTCGCGCGCGCGCGATCGCCTTACCTGAATCCCCGCGTTCGCTGACAAGTTTTCCCGATCCGGTCGCGTTCTCCATGAGATGTTGTATTGTTTTAGCCATTTGCGCTGTCTCGCGACAGTTCGCGTCCGCAGTGACGTCATGCGTCGCGCGATCACGTCTTTTTTCTCGCGATCATGCACCGCGAGACAACTGAAAACAAGATGGCCGCGCCCGCAAGCAACCACATGGGTAAGTTGGCGACCCGCAACCATGCAGAAAATCTCGCGAACATGCCGGAAAAAAACTTCCGCATCTTCGCGATATTTCTGCTTGTTTGCGGAGATTTTTAACATTTTCGCGATAATTTTCGGAAGTCGCTTCCGCAAATTCCGCCCACCCCTACCGTTAGCAGGACATTTGGGGCAGGACAAGACCTTTGAAAGGCTTGTCACCCACTTTTATTGGCCCCAAATGCGCAGGAGTTCTGACACTCACTGCAGGACATGCCAGACTTGCCAGGCAAGTGGCAAGAGTGGAAGGAAGCTGAAAGCTCCACTCCAACCTTTCCCTGTGGTCAGTACCCCATTCCAGCGGGTGGGGATTGACATTGTGGGGCCCCTGGACCCCAAGACAGCCATGGGCAACAGGTTTATCCTGGTCTTGGTGGACCATGCCACCCGGTACCCTGAAGCCATCCCTCTGAGGACAGTGACGGCCCCCGTGGTGGGACGGGCACTGATGGGAATTTTCTCACGAGTAGGATTCCCTCTAGAGGTGGTGTCTGACAGGGGGACCAACTTCATATCGAAATATATGAAGTCCTTTTGGCAAGAGTGTGGTGTAACCTACAAGTTCACCACCCCTTACCATCCCCAAGGAAACAGGTTGGTTGAGCGCTTCAACCGAACCCTGAAGGGCATGATTATGGGTCTCGAGGAACCCATGAGGCGTAAGTGGGACGTCCTCTTACCATGCCTTCTCTTTGCGTACCGCGAGGTGCCACAAAAGTCTCTAGGGTTCAGTCCCTTTGAGCTGTTGTATGGCCACCCAGTACGAGGACCTCTTAGTCTGGTCAAGGAAGGCTGGGAGCAATCTCCCAGGAAACCTCCCCAGAATGTATACAGTTACATGCTGGCTTTCCGGAACCAGACTAGGCGTTTCAGGCAACTTGCTGAGGCAAACCTGGAAGCCAGCCAGGAGGAAATGAAGCGGTGGTACGACCAGAATGCCACTCTGGTTGAGCTTCAACCTGGCCAAAAAGTGTGGGTCCTGGCCCCTGTGGAGCCTTGTGCACTCCAGGACAAGTGGACAGGACCCTTTGAGATTGTGGAGCGCAAGAGTTCTGTCACCTACTTGGTGGACTTGCGGTCTCCTAGGAACCCCTTAAGGGTCCTACATGTCAATCGACTGAAGCCCCACTTGGAGAGGTCCGAAGTGGGCATGCTCTTGGCCACCGATGATGGGACGGAAGAGGAGTCCGAGCCTCTTCCTGACCTCTTGGTCGCCTCCGAGCGAGACGGGTCAGTGGATGGAGTAAACCTCTCACCCACCCTGACCCCCGAGCAACAGGGTGACTGCCGCCAGCTGCTGGGGCAGTTCCCTGACCTGTTCTCCCTGGTTCCCGGTATCACAAATTGGTGCGTCCATGATGTGGATACGGGAGACAGCTTACCTGCGAAGCACAAGGCCTACCGGGTAACTGACAGGGTCAGAGCCTGCATCAAAGAGGAGGTCTCGAAGATGCTTGCTCTAGGGGTGGTTGAGTCCTCCAGCAGTCCTTGGGCCAGCCCAGTGGTCTTGGTCCCAAAGGCTGCAGCGCCGGGTGCCACGCCCGAACTCCGGTTCTGTGTGGACTACCGAGGACTCAACTCAGTCACGAAGACTGACGCGCACCCCATCCCCAGAGCTGATGAGCTCATCGATCGGTTAGGGGCTGCACGGTACCTCAGCACGTTTGACTTAACGTCTGGGTACTGGCAGATCGCCTTGACTGATGGGGCCAAAGAGAGGTCCGAATTCTCTACGCCAGATGGGCATTACCAGTTCCGGGTGATGCCCTTTGGGATGAAGAATGCCCCTGCCACCTTCCAGAGGTTGGTCAACCAGGTGTTGGCTGGGCTGACCGAGTTCAGCGCCGCCTACCTGGATGACATCGCAGTGTTCAGCGGCACATGGGAAGAACACCTGCGACATCTCTGGGAAGTGTTGATGGCGCTGCGCAAGGCAGGCCTCACGATCAAGGCAAGCAAGTGTCAGATCGGGCAGGGTTCAGTGGTGTACTTGGGACACCAAGTGGGGAGCGGCCAGGTGGCGCCCCTCCAACCCAAAGTTGAAACCATCCTGGCTTGGGAGCCCCCAAAGACCCAGACGGAGGTGAGGGCCTTCTTAGGACTCACCGGGTACTACAGGAGGTTTGTCAAGGGGTATGGCAGCATCGTTGCCCCCTTGACAGAGCTGACTTCGAAGAAGCAGCCCAGAAAAGTGATATGGACTGACACCTGTCAGAAAGCCTTCGACACCCTGAAAACCGCCATGTGCACGGCGCCCGTGCTCTTGGCTCCTGATTTCTCCAAAGAGTTCCTGGTGCAGACGGATGCATCAGAGCATGGTGTAGGGGCTGTTCTCTCACAGATCACTGAGGAGGGCTTTGACCAACCCGTAGCCTTTATTAGCAGGAGGCTACTTCCCCGGGAACAAAGGTGGAGTGCGATAGAACGAGAAGCATTTGCTGTGGTCTGGGCGCTGAAGAAGCTAAGACCCTACTTGTTTGGGTCTCACTTCCGGGTTCAGACCGACCACAGGCCCCTCAGATGGTTGATGCAAATGAGGGGTGAGAACCCAAAACTGTTGAGGTGGTCCATCTCCCTACAGGGTATGGACTTTACGGTGGAGCATCGCCCTGGCACAGATCACGCCAATGCTGACGGTCTGTCCAGGTTTTTCCGCCTTAGTGATGCAGAACTCCCTGGGGTAGGGTAGTTCTCCCCACTTTTCAGCTGGAGGGGACACGTGTTAGACCTGGCACCATTGGCGTGGGTCACCCTTCCATTTTTTGTCTGTGCCTCAATGTGTTTTTGTGTTGGTGTTAGCTGCTCAGGGCACTGTGCCACTGCCATCCAGTGCCACAGTGCAAGTGCTCCCTATGGTAAAATGTATTATGTGAATTGACTTCCACGTTTGGTTTATTTGGTTTACTATCAGTCCCTAGTAGAGTGCACCAGGGGTGCCAAGGGCTTGTATATCCAAATGCTGCTAGTGGGCTTGCAGCACTGGTTGTGCCACCCACCGAAGCAGCGGGGTAAAATGTGTCTAGGGTCTGCCACTGCAGAACCTGCGCGCGGTCTGGTACCGTCGCGCTGACTGAGCAAGTGTCCCCACTTGCCAGTCCCTAAACCTTCCCTTAACTCCATGTTAGTCACCCCTCTGGTAGGCCTAAGCGCAGGGTGCATTGTAGGCATAAGGTAGGACATGCCCTGATGTGTGTGGCATGTCTTAATAGTGAATTACAGCCATTTTCGTTTTTCACTATTGAAGGCTGCCTGCTCTCCATAGGCCAGAATGGGCTGCTGGGATCGCTACACGCTGTGACCCCAGTGGACTCAGAGAGCATGGTAGAAAGTCATGTTTAGTATGCCTGAACTCGGGATAATAAAGTACATCTTTTAGTAAAGGTTATTTTAATATCCTGGGTTTGCAAATGCTACTGTTAGAAAGTTAGCCTTTGCGTGCCTAACCATCTCAGTCCGCCTCTGCTGTGTGTGTGTGTGTTCTGCCTAGCAACAGTACAGGAGCAGGGCTGGGGGATTCCAGGAGACAGGTTGGCTGCCAGGTGGTGGGTAGAGAGATTACACCAGGATGGGTGGGAGGAGTGCACCCTGACTCTTGAATAGACCTGTGCTCTGCCACCACAAAGCCGGCGCCGCCCCCTGTGGAGCGGCTGATGTCTCTGCCCTGCTGCTGAAAGGAACGAGCCGAGTCACCACAACAGAGTGCTCCAAAACTGGACTGAGCCAGGCCCAGGCCCCCTGGCGCTAAAGAACAAAAGAATCCCTGTATAAACGTAGGAGCCTGGCTCCTAAGAAATCAGATCCAGATTGAACCACGAAGGAACTCTGCCCGACTAGAAGGACCTGGAAGAAGCTGAAGGAGGAGTAACTTTCCCTGACCTGAGGGACTGGCCTGCAGTAGGTGCCTTGCTGAGGAAGGAGAGGAAAAGACTGAAAGAGACTTTGCACTTTGTTCTTCAACTATCTCCAAGGGCTTGGAAGAAGAGCTTGCCCCCTGAACTGAACCCCAGGACCAGTGGGTTCACCGTGTCTCCGCTCGTCTGAGAATTCGAGCCGTGTGCTTTCTCCCGCCGGAGTGCCCTGCGCACCTTCGCATCCCTCCTAGGGCCGTGACACCCAGAAGCCTGGCCGCCTCCACTCGCCGAGAGCCCCGCTCTACCTGAGTCGCTCTGGACCCATCGAGTCTGGCCGTCCCGCTTCCCTGTCACCTGCCTGCTACTGGAGCGCGCTTGGTGCCCTCTCGCCCTCCCGCCGGATTTCTAGTGGGGAAGTGAAATCCAGCCTCGGACGGCCGCCCGTACGTCGTAACGTGTCCGGCCACCCCGCTTCACCTCCCAGCCTTAGTCTGACCGTGCCGCCCTCCGCAGTGACCTCCCGCACCGTCCGTGTCGGAGGCCCTGGGCCGCACCTGTCTACCGAGAGCCGCCCGCTGAATTCTTGATCCGGAAGACCCACGAGGTGCAGAACCTGCATCTCCCCTGAAGACTCGTCCAAGCACATCGCACGTTCCCAGGTACAGTGAACTCTCTATCGGACTCGGGGTCCGCAACGTTCTGATTTCCCCGTATCACTGTGTCCCGGGTACGCTGCGCATCACCGTGACTGGACCGACTCAACCGAGCCCTGTGAAGCGCTCGTGAACGAATAAGTTACCAAAGACAAGAACAGTGCCTAATTATCATCTTGTGGCTTCCATTTCGCAACCGTTATTGATGGTCTTGTACATGCCTGCGTAACAAAGAATCTTTTATATAAAGCATCCGTATTTTTGATACAACTTACGCCTGGTGTCCGTTTGTGGGGGATCGTTGTGATTTACTGTGTGTTATCATAAATGCTTAACTGACTAGCGCCCTGAAGTTTAGCCCTGACTGCTCGCGCCACACTACCTATAGGGTGAGCAGGGGTTGTTCTGAAGGGGTAATTCCCTCGCCCTGAATAGAAGAAGGGACCGCTGCTTGTCACAAGTACCTACCTGTGCCAACCAGAGGTTCCCCATTCTAACAGCCTGAGATAAATGATGTCAACTCATTCAGTGTGGTTGATTCTTTACCATTTCTAATTGGTCTCGAATAGACATTAATTAATGCTACTGGAGGGTTATCTGGCGGTTTTAGTAAAACACATTGGAAATCCAGAGATTTTGTTGGTATTTGTACAGCCTGGGTTCCCAAATGTGTGGCTACCCATATCGACAATCCCCCAGAAGGGCGGCCTTTACCTACTGATGTTGCAAAAATATTGTAGGTAGCAAAAGTCGGACTACTGCTATCCTCCAATGCCCAGGTCTCTTGCATTAGGCAAATATCGAATTTAGCCATAAATGCAGTCCAATCTGGGGTACCCAACTTATTTTTTAGGCCAGCTATGTTCCATGAAACCAATTTTATACAACCTTGTGTCAGATCATCAGGACTCTCAGCGGCCGAGCTACTTATATTGATTTCCCTGCTCACACTCATCTGATCAATTTGTGGGTTGTTTGTAAAATCTACTAGCGGTACTTCTTCCTCTGGAACCCTTGTCTGGCTCGAAGCTTTACTAGTGGCTTGCTGATCTAGTTTTTCGCCTGAACTAAGTCAATCTACCTCTTCCAATACACTGAATCTATTCCAATGTGGTTGTATCGGGAAGAGGGGAGTGCGAATAGGCCAGCCTTCTCTATATGTTCCTCTACTTTCCGAATTACAGGGTGAGAGGTAATGCCTCCTGTTGAGGGGCCTGGCTCTAGGGCAGTGCGGTTCCAAGCTAGGGGTAGGATAAAAATAAGAGAGATGTAAAGCAGATATTTGGGTGTTTTGTCTGTAATTGTCACTACTACATATATATTGTACAGCAGTGGCATCCCTGAAATTTAGAATTATTACATCCCCTGCCACAGTCTTTGGATTCCTCCCAATCCAACCCACTCTTCTAGCCAGCAAGATTTCTCCTGAGATATCTCCTGGCAGGGGTCTGTTTACTGTGAGCCATTGAATACACTTATTTTTTAGCTCGCCCTCATTTTCTCTTTTACCCTCACTTAAGGGTGGAACACCCACCAGTACAACGACAAAGGATTGGGCTTCGGGGGGTAAATTTATTGTTGGTAAATGCTGAGCAGTAGTTTCTAGCATCATGTTACCTTTCATGGGAATGCTAGTATTATTTCTCAGCACACCTGTTTTTGGTTTAATCAGAACTTTGTCAGGTTTGCTTGCCAGTTTTTTTGTAGATTGGCTATTCCTTTGCTGAGGACCAGTACTAAGGGTATCTCGGGGTGGAATAGATGTAGGTTTTTGGGTGTCTAGGGTCACTCCCATATTTACAATCTGTGCCGGTTGGCTAGTGGTTCCAGCTACTGGGTTACAGGAAGCTTTATGTTGTTGGGCTTCCGTAACAGGAGGCACAGAAGTTCTTTGGGGGTTAGCTGCCTCGGTTTTCCCCCCGCCCCTGGCATTCAGCATAGAAATCAATTTATCAAGTTTTGATACCAGGGGCTTAAGCTGCGTGAGAATTGTACGTTCCAAGGAAGTTTGTAAGTCCGAGACCATATTTGCAACCCAACACGGTATTCCTGGCGTGGAATCATGTAGATTTTCAGATGGAGTTACCAGGTCGTGATTAATATGAGTATTTTTATTTGATTTGGTTGGGGCACTATTATTTTTATTCCTCGGACACGGCTTACATGTATCCACCCTTTTCTTTGCAACAAGGGGAGAAGTCAGTATAATAGATCTGTCGCGAAGATCCTTAGAATTTTCTGTTGGCGCCTGGCTGCAAGGTAGACTATATAAGATGATGTCATATAGGAACTGGCCTCCAGCGCTTCAGTCATAGTGACTGAAGTGTCAATAGATCTAGTGAGATCACATGGCATAAGTGCAAGATTGGTTAACCAAGGTAACTAAATGGCTCTTTAACCTATGATGTCCCCCAAGATATGCCAGAGATGCAACCATCACCAAGCTAGGTGCGAACCTAATAAACTGCCAGAGGGTGTGCAGCAGGTCTAGCTAAAGCACTGGTGTTTTACAACTCACTTCCTACTCACAGTTCCACTCAGTTGCCCCATGTCTCTTTTTCCCCTCATGTCTTGCTTTCCTTACGTGTCTTCTAAAACAATGTGACCCACTTCAGTGCTCTGTGTACGATGTTCTTTTCTTACTTCACCACCTACTGAAAGCATGGATAACCGGTGGATGCATCCAGTATTACTGTGACTGTGAAATCATAGCTGCCAAGGTTTCATGTTGCTATGTGAGACATTTTCATAGTTTAAGTGCAATTATGAGTGACATTTCAATGACTATGAGTGACACTATCTCACGAGCAAAATCAAGCCATGAAGATGAGGGAAACAAACATATCAGAATTTACACCCATGAACAGTAGAAAAATCATTAATTGCAGCTCAAGCTGAGCGTCGACCCCCCTGGTGTCCGGCGCGCCGCGTGCTAGTTGCACCAGTCATACCTCTCATCAGGTGAGTTGTCAAAACTGTCAGAATTGTCCTTACCCATGGGTTGTTCCCTCAGAAACGACGCCTCTTGAAATTATTTTATCCTCCCAGATGTCACGGAGCTGCTCCACAACATGTCATCTCTTAAACCTTCCAACCATTTCTGCAACCCACTTCCTGCTAAGTTTTACAACGATTTCAACTCGGCCATTATTCCCCTGTGGTCCCGGATCATTCATGAATCTCTCTTACAGGGTAGGATACCTGATTGCTTCAAGACTGGGCAAGTCACACCCATCCCAAAGAAGCCCAACTCAGATTTATCTGATCCCACCAATTCCGTCCTATCACCAGCATCATGACTCTAGCTAAATTGCTTGAGAAATGAGTCCACTCACAGTTATGCAACCACATAGAGAAATTTCAACTCCTTGACCCATACCAGTCGGGTTTTCAGAGCAGGGCACAGTACTGAAACAGCACTAACGCGTTGATGACGCCCTGAGATCCCTTGATCAAAATGTCCCTTGTCTCCTGATCCTTCTGGACCTGTCCTCAGCATTTGATACCATCAAACATGAAAACTTGATTGCTCTTCTGCAACATAGGATGGGTCTCACGAGCCCGGTCTTAAATTGGTTTACTTCTTTCTTACATAACCGCACACAAAGAATCAAAGTTAACCACTCCCTTGTTACAATTGGAATTCTGCAAGGATCCACACTCTCATCCACTCTTTCCAACCACTTTATGGAACAACTGACTGTCATTCTGAACCATTCTAACATTCATTATCACATGAGTGCAGATGACACACAACTGTACTTGAAGATCTCCTCTTAAGAGGACCTAAAAACGCTAAACGATGCTCTCTCACAAACGGAAAAATGGCTAGCCCAGAACCATCTTTTGTTAAATACTCTCAAATCGGAATTCCTTCTGATTACTCCCCCAAACACTCTGCACCTACCCTGGACTGGCTTAAACAACTCACTGATCTAATTTGCACCCCTCATGTGGTTGACTCGGCTAAATCGTTAGGCATCACCATGGATAAATACCTCAACATGCAAGCTCACATCAGTGCTACTATCAGGGGAGCCAACTTTCAACTTAACACCCTTAAGAAAATCAAACCTTTCCTTCTTCCTGAAGACATCAGGTCTGCTGTACAATCCTTGGTTTTCTCTCGACTGGAATATGGCTTGGTGACCCTTGCTGGTCTGCTGAGCTAGCTTGGCCTCTCCCAGAGCTACTCTAAACGCATTGGCCAGGCTCATCACTGGCTCCAGAAAACATGACCACATCTCCCCCAACTTGTTGCAACTTAATTGGCTGTCTATCAAAGCTAGGATATGCTTCAAGATAGCTTGCTTGACGCATAAAGCCTTACACTACAACACCCCGGCTTACTTGGCAAATAAGCTTGAACTATCGGGCTCATCTCAGAACTTAAGAAGCACGTCTACCCTACTTTTGAAGCCTCCCAAATTCAATTAGAAAAGATGTTACAATCATGCTTTCACCGGACTTGCCCCTAGGATTTGGAACGCGCTGCCTTCTGAGTTCAGATCTAGGCCTGGGCAAAATTTTCGTTCCGTTCGCGGAATTTGCGATATTTTGGCATTTCCGCGTTCCGCGGAGAGCGCGGAAATGTCAAAACTTCCGCATTCCGCAGCTTTGCGATAATTTGGTTCTTGCTCGCGCTGTAAAATAATACATTCTCGCGCGCGCGCGATCGCCTTACCTGAATCCCCGCGTTCGCTGACAAGTTTTCCCGATCCGGTCGCGTTCTCCATGAGATGTTGAATTGTTTTAGCCATTTGCGCTGTCTCGCGACAGTTCGCGTCCGCAGTGACGTCATGCGTCGCGCGATCACGTCTTTTTTCTCGCGATCATGCACCGCGAGACAACTGAAAACAAGATGGCCGCGCCCGCAAGCAACCACATGGGTAAGTTGGCGACCCGCAACCATGCAGAAAATCTCGCGAACATGCCGGAAAAAAACTTCCGCATCTTCGCGATATTTCTGCTTGTTTGCGGAGATTTTTAACATTTTCGCGATAATTTTCGGAAGTCGCTTCCGCAAATTCCGCCCACCCCTATTCAGATCCAATCCTTCCACAACATCTTTCAAGAAACATGTCAAAAGACTATTCTTAAGAGAACAGCTTCAACTTGCACCCTTTTCCCGTCTACAAGTTTGATTCCTATTTTTACAACGTTGTTTTTGATGTATCTTATTCTTAATTTTATTTTTGGTAACTTGCTCAGGGGCACTTGATTCTTACTTTACTCTGTTGTTTCCACCTACTGTATTATGGCCTGTTAATTGGTATCTGGCTCTAGGGCGATTATGATTCGGCACGGGTCAGGCCAACTCCCTGACTTTGTTTGTTTTCCCCCCTCTGTGTGTCATTGCACCATGTATAGAAATGTGTTTTATTTGTGCCTTTGCCACATCTGTACAGCGTTCGGATACCCATAAGGGTCTTGTTCGTGCTTTATAAAACTTTTCAAATAAATAGCTCTAGCAATTTAATTAGCATTACATATAGCAGCACAGACATGTTTACTTTAGGAAATTTTTTTAATACTGGCTGAACTCAATGAAAACTGACAACAAAGGCAAAATTCAGCTGAGCAAAGTCAAGACCCACAGATACACCAACAAAAGGGAGAGTGACACGTAAAGCAAGCAGAGTTTGGGCACTGACCATAGCTCACGGTAACTCTTAGCTACAGCCCTAAGTGCTCACAAGACTCGATCAAACATGAGCAGACCAGCTCAAGCCAGCGCTGCCGTACCACCAGCGGATGCTAAACCACCATCACAACACCACAGCCATGAAGCTGTGACGCCCCTCCCGCCATTCAGTGAGCTCGCCGACCCTGTGACAGAGGCCGCCGCTGAAGGTTGTGGATTGGGCAACTAAACCATTAATTCAAAGGCATGAGGGAGACCGATGGAGCCGTCAAGATTGTTGCTCATGCACTACGGCAGCAGGAAGCTGTATGATCTGTCTGAGACCCTCCCAGACACTGGGGGTGACAATAACTTTGATGCTGCGGTATCGACGCTTAACCAGCATTTCAACACTCAAATAAACCCAGGCTGTGAGCCCTTCAAGCTGCGCCAGGCCAGATAGTCCGAAACTGAATCTGTGGACGTCTTCTATGCCCGCCTGTGAAAGTTCGCAAGCACATGCACTTTTCACAATCAGCGGGAAGAAATATGAGCCCATCTCATTCAAGGGTGCCGGTCAGTGTTGCTATGCCGGCGGATCCTCAGACAGCCGGGAATGTCACTCGACGACATCCTCATACTTGCGAGATCCCACAAACTATCAAATTCACGAGCTGGCGAGATGGAAGCGGCCCTCAACAAGCACCCGACCACACCTGGGCTTTCCCGATCCACCCAAATCAAGGAGGAAAGAGTGGACACCATCCAGAAGCACCCGAACCTTGCCAGCGCAGCCCCGAAAATGCCTATGGGTGGGCCCTGCGGAAACTGTGGTGCTGTGCACTCCCCAGCTGACATCTGCTATGCAAAAGGAAACATATGCTCACTGTACAGCACACAGAACTATTTTGCAAAATTCTGCCTGAGTGGGTGATCCAGAGCCACCTTCAGCAGGCCATGCAGAATGCCAGCCAACATTAAACAGCTATCACTGGAAGACCCTCTGGGGCAGGAAGACGTCACCCCACCAGGTCCGGGATTTGACATAGAAGGGGAGGATGACAATGTGTTTGTGGTGTCCTTTGCCAGTCGCACTGATCGGTATCTGCCTCCCATGTGTTCTCCATAGTGGAGGGCTCCATTGTGAAAGAGCTCATCGACATCGGAGCATCTGTGAATATCATGGATTAGAGCATAATGAGCATCTCACGCCCTGTCCCCCCGATGCCCACCAAGGCAAAGATCTACACATACGGTGGGACAGAGCCACTCCCTCTGCAAGGAGTGATTGAGGTGAAAGTGGCCTGCGAGAAACACGTTACCCAAGCAAAATTCTACGTGACTGACAGAAAGAAAGGTACTCTCCTCAGCCACCACATGGCAGAGGAACTGGTGCTAGTGTTTTTTGCAACGGTATCCATGACTCACATGCATACGCCACTCTGTGTGTATTTCCGCAGCTGTTCGAGGGTCTCGAGAAGCAAAAGGACAAACAATTCAAGCTGTGTATCGCCTCCTCGATCCGGTTGAAAGTGCTGAGGCACAGAAGTGTGCCCTTCCATTTACATCCACAGATGGAGGAAGAGTTACGGAAACTGGAGGAGTTGGGTGGAATTGAGAGGGTAACAGGCCCGGCCCCGTGGGTTTCACCCCTGGTATTCACCCTGAAGCCCAAGCAACTGGTAGCCATCAGGCTGTGCATCAACATTCGCCTCCCTAACCAGGCAGTGAAGAGAGAACACCACCTGGCACCCACCATGGACGGCATTGTGGTGGACCTCAATGGGGCAAAATGGTTTTCCAAGCTCGACTTAAATGCAGGGCACCACCAGCTTGAACTTGCATCGGAGAGGAGGAAAATAACCACCTTCTCTACTTACGTGGGCTTGAGGAGTCACAAGTGACTGAGCTTCGGGGTGTCGTCGGCTGTGAAAGTCTTTCAGAACGCCATCCGAGAGACTTTGTCAGGACTGCAAGGCGTAATAAACGATATTCTGATATTCCTAAGCAACCTAGAGGAACATCACGTGCACCTGAGAGGCACGCTCCAGCGGTTAACAGTCAGTGGCCTCACACTCAACAAAGCAAAATGCTCATACTACCAAGATTCGGTAGACTGTTTTGGATATATCTTCTCCCACGATGGACTCCAAGTAGATCTGAAGAAAGCCATCACCATCCAGACTGCACAAATCTCCACCACCCCAACTGAAGCTCACACCTTTCTGGGGATGGCCACACACTGTGGTCGCTTCATACCAAACCTCGCCTCGTTGTCGGCACCTCTGCGAGCCCTCACAAAACGTGGTGTGCCTTGGGACTAGAGAGCAAAAGCCAATACATCCTTTCATGCCATCAAGAAAGCGCTGATGGACAAGAATGCAATGGCGTACTTTCATCCTGGACGGCGCACAGAGTTGGTCATGGATGCGAGCCCTGTTGGCCTTGGAGCTGTCCTCCTCCAGGAAAACGGAAATAAGGACTAGGCATCAGTGGCGTATGCCAGCAGAGTACTTCCAGAGACCGAGACAAGGTATGCTCAAATTGAGAGAGAGGCCCACACCATCAAATGGGCATGCCAGCACTTCCACCTCTATCTCTATGGGCACGAGTTCCGGGTGGTAACTGATCAGAAGCCGCTGATTCCCCTTTTCTCGGGAACCACGTGGCTGGCTCCCCCCAGAAAGGTGGGCCATGCAACTCCAGGCGTACCGCTTACGGGTAGTGTTTCATCCAGGTTCCATCCAGGTTCCATCAACCCAGCCGACTACTTGTCATGTCACCCCATCGCGGCAGACATGCCGCACCCACATGCGCTTGAAGAACACAGCAAAGAATTTGTGAATATTGGTCACCCAAGAGGCATGCCCCAAATGTTGACACTGGAAGAGATTGTGGCATCAACCACCCAAGAAAAAAATCTGGAAAAAGTCAAGGAGGCGTTGACCCACAAGAGGTAGCAAAATTTTCTGGATGGTGCACGCTCGCTGAACACAGAAGACCAAGGTACGAGGCAACAGTTTCAGAGCGTTCGCAGCAAACTCAGTGTAGGCTTCCATGGGGTGGTACTATGCGGCCAAGAAATCGTTATCCAACGCAAGCCACAGAACCAGCTTGTTCATCTTGCCCATGTCATGCACCAAGGAATGGCCAAGATGAAAGCCCGCCTCCACAGCAATGTGTGGTGCCTTGGAATAGACACTCTGGTAGAGGATGTGATTTGCCGGCACCAGCACCTACCCTAGCATAAGAGCCCTGTGGCGAACCATGGTCGAGGATCAGCAGTGATTTCTGGTGCCTCCCCTACGGCCGCAGCACCTTAGTCATGATGGACTCACACCCCAAGTTTCCCATTGTTGAGGTAGTCTCCTCCACAGCTTTTCCTCACATCAAGGCCGTCCTTGACAGAACATTCACGATGATGGGCCTCCCCGATGAGATCAAATCTGACAACCGAGCCCCATTTCAGGGTCGTGAGTTTCAGGACTATATGGCAGCACATACCATTCGACACCGGAAGATCACTCCGCAATGGCCACAGGCTAATGGTGAGGTGGAGCGCTTCATACTGACCCTCAACCGGGCATTGCTGATTGGGGTTTGAATAGCGAAAAGATGCTGAGACCTGTCTCCACCAGTTTCTGAATGCCAGACCCCTGACAGAGCCCATACAGCACCACTAGCGGTGCCCCGTCTCATCTGCACTTGCGACATGCCCCGCGGGACATCTCTACAGATCCCACCTGGCACCCAGCAGAACTGGATAGCGAGGCCCCCCAAGCCAGGAGAGAAGTCACCAACCAAAAAGCAAGCCTCGCTCGAAGAACCCAGTTCTCCTCATTGTGTGCAGGCAACTACGCTTTCATCAAGTACAGGCACCTGGGATGTTAGTTTGAGACACTATACGAACCCGAGGTATGGAAGGTCATTGCCACCCACAGGACCATAATCTCCACCCGGAGGGGTGTGTGAGTGGTACCAGAAATGTGTTCTGGTTCAAAAAGGTGACCGGAGCCCAGTCTGGGCAGGAGTTGGACATGGATCCTGAGATGGAAGATTACATTTTTCCTGATCCTGTACTCTCCCCTGCGAAAGGCCGAGAGTGTCGCGTGAGAGTGGATCCAGCTGAAGCTCTGTCAAAACAAACCCCTGGAAGTGCCTCCCTCTCAACGAGCCCAGCCAGAGCAGGACCCAATTCCAACTCCAGGAGCCAGATGTATGGTCTCCGGCCAAATTCTGCTCCCAGCCAGAGACTCTGAGACTGGGCATGATTTATGCCTTAGGAGCGGCAGCTGAGTTGGGAGTTAGCCGCTAAAGAAAAGGAGCCTCTGAGATCATCTGAGGCGTCCCGCAGGGATCCTCCCTCAGCCCGACGCTGTTCAACATCAACATGGCCCCTCTCGCACGCATCGCCCGACATCACGACCTCAACATAATCTCCTACGCCAACGACATGCAACTGATCCTCTCCCTCACCAAGGACCCCCTCACCGCCAAATCCAACCTCCACCAGGGAATGAACGCCGTCGCCAACTGGATGGAGGATAGCCGCCTTAAGCTGAACACAGACAAGACGGAGATCCTCATCCTCGGGCCCAACCCCTCAGCATGGGATGACTCCTGGTGGCCCGCATCGCTGGCGACACCCCCCGCACCTACCAACCACGCATGCAACCTAGGAGTCATCCTCGACTCGAAATTCACCATGACCAAACAAGTCAACGCTGTCTCCCCCACCTGCTTCAACACCCTCCGTATGCTCCGCAAGATCTGCAGATGGATCCCGACAGACACAAGGAAAACAAGACTCGACTACGAAAACGCCCTCTACGCCGGAGCCCCGACCAAGCTCATCAACAGACTGCAAAGAATCCAGAATGCCTCTGCACGCCTGATCCTCGACGTCCCACACCACAACCACATCACCCCCCACCCGAGGAACCTGCACTGGCTCCCCGTCGACAAAAGAATCTCCTTCAAGCTCCTGATCCACACACACAAGGCACTCCACAAGACCGGCCCAGCCTATCTCAACAGTCGACTCTCCTTCTACGTACTCAACAGGAATCTCCGCTCCGCAGACCTCTCCCTGGCTACCTCCTATGCATCCGTAGAACCACAGCCGGAGGCAGATCCGTCTCCCACCGCGCCGCCAAGACCTGGAACACCCTCCCCCTCAACCTACGACAAACCAAAGACCTTCTAACCTTCAGGAGACGACTCAAGACCTGGCTGTTCGACCAGTAGCAACAGCACCTCCCCACTCCCCACCCTCAGCGCCTTGAAACCCTTGCGGGTAAGTAGTGCACTTCACTAATTATTTGATTGATTGATTGAGATATATAGAGAGCCACCTGGACCCTACACTACAGTGTTGCACTCAATACCACTCCTCAGGGCGGGCTTTCCCAGAGGAGATAAATAAAGGGGCGTAAGACCACTCGTGTTCTTCACCCGTACCCTCTGACCAAGGCATACATGTGGTATTTTCTTGGGAACCGGGTAGGCCTCAATCTATGCGCAGGCCAGGTCTTACCACACAACATGACTCTTCAGGCTGATGAATTGTGCAGGCAGCTCTGAGCCAGGCTACAGGTGCCGCAGCCCGGTGGGCTGGGGTCAGGCCCGTCCCTGCTTGCGAGCTGCATGGCATACCGCTGCTGCTGGACACTGATGGTGAGACTCAGCCGGCGCGACAAGCATTGCCTGGACCAGGGTGGGTTGTAGGAATCGATCCTCGATACTGCCTGCCGCTGTGTGAGCTGCAAGGTCGAAAAAGCTGTGCATTTCTGAGTGCACCCCAAACTTTATGGAATGCCACTGGCTCACACGCCGGGTGACAGCAGATCGGAATCGGACCCATTACTCACTGGCGGTGGGGGCTGGGTGGGGGTCGGGTAAGTCAATATATGACGGATGAAGTAAAATTAAATTAAAAAACAAATAAAACCACTAAACTTGCACTCGCGGCATCGCCAACTCGGAAATTTAATGAGCGCAAGTTAAGTGGTTTTATTATTTTGAATTTAATTTTACTTCCTCCGTCGTATTTTGATTTATCCGACCTCACCACACTGCTCTTACCTGTGCCAGCCGCCACTGCATAGAGTTGTCTTTCTGTTGGGCCCACTCTACATTGAAATACATTACTCCGCAAGTTTGATATTTCTGCTTTGACCCTACAGGATATTTTTTCATGGACTCACAAGCTGCAAAGGTGGCCAAGGGGTAACTTATACCAGGTTCATACTTTATCAGGAACAGTGTCATTACAAGGTTACAGGATGGCAACTTGTTGTTCCAGTGTAGTGGGCATTCGACTCTTCAACACATTTATTTTTTTAAACAGTCATGGACGTTGATTCACCAAAATGCCAGGGGTTCTGGAGATGCCTTTTGACCCCATCATATGACATCACAGGAAGTGACATCATGTGCAGATGTAAACTGACAGTATCACAGCATAGGAAAGTAAAGCACAGACAAATATAAAACATTCAGAAATTAGACAGGAAATGGATGGAGTTTAAATTATCTCCAAAAAGTATTGTTATGTTTCATAGGCTACCCAAATAAAGGCTTGAGTAGCCACCTAACCCTTCACCTACATTTACCATACCATGGCACTACACAATGGGTTTTGGTATTGACCTTTTACCTAGTTAAGCACAGTTTTCCCCAAAAACTAGCCTCATTAATTATGCATGAGGATTCTCAGAATCACAGCAGGATTGCCATCTTCTGCATAATAACTATCTATAAGGGTCATCACTTCCATCATCCTCGGCCGAAATGGCACAGCAAGGTAGAATCCCCTGAGGGTATCTTTTGGGTGTATATATATATATATATATATATATATATATATTCACTGAAAATACCATAGGTTTCAGGGGTGTTATAGTTAGCTGGACATTTCCCTCGTACAAAACCCCAGAAATTCCCCCGTTATAGTTAGTTCAGCTAACTATAACTCGCGCGCCCCCGCAATGCACTGCTGATGATGTCACATATTACATCACTTATGACATGGTCAGTGACATCACTGATGACATCACTGATGCCATTTCAAATGAAATCACTGATGACATCACTGATGACGTCATCCAGCGAGTCTGTGTTTCTGTAGAGTTTTAATATGTTTAATATATATAGGGAAAGACCTATGGAAGAATGAGTGGGTGTATAAGTGTGTGAATAGATGAATTTCTAGGTGTGTGACTGACTCTATAAGTTAGTCATTAAATGTATCTTACTGCAGACTAGTGACTAAACTGTGTGAATGTCTGTATCTGTCTGTCTGTTGGTGTATAAGTGGCTGCATGGGTTTGTGAATAGCTCTATGAGTGTCTATATGGGTTATTTATTTGTTTGTCTGAGTATCTGTATGGGTGCCTGAGTGTTTGTGTGGGTAGGGTGTGTGTGACTCTGTGTGAGTGGGTGATTCAATGGGTGCATGGTTTTATGAGTGCATCTGTGATGGACTGTATGGTTGGGTGAGTGTATGTATGGGTGTGTTAGTGATTGAATGTATATCTCAGTGGTACATGTGTGAGTAACTACATATGTGAAAGGCAGGGTATATGTGTGTAAGAGTATATAACTGGGTATATGTGAGAGTGTGTGATTCTTAGAGTGGCTGTATGGATGAGTGTGTGCTTGTATCAGTAATTGTATAAGAGCGTAAGAATGTGGTAGTATTTTTATGAGTAACTGAACTTGTGTGTACAACTGTATAGGTGAGTAAATTGGAGTGTGATTATTTATTTGCATGATTGACTAGGTGTGTGAGTATGTCTATGGATGATTGGTGGTGTCTGAGTGTCTCTATAGGTGTCTAAATGCATATGATAGTCCTGTACTGAGTGACTGTAAGTATGATTGACTCTACAGGTGAGTGAGTGGAGGTGTGTGTAGACCTAAGAGACAATGAGTGGGTATGTAGTTATTGGTATTGGAGTATCTATGGTTTTGAGAATGGCCGTCTGAAATTTTGAGTCGGTGTATCAGAGGTTATATTAGGGTGTGAGAAGATGCACTCATTTATGACATGGATGGTTTTTTCAGTGAATTTCTAAGGTTTTTTTAAATGCCAATTCCTAACTATAACGTGCATGAAACCTATGGTTTTTTCAGTGAATCTCAAATGTTTTTTAAATGCTAATTCCTATCTATAATTTATCTCTAAATCTATGATGTTTAATGATTTTCATTGAATTTCAAAATGTTTCAATTTCAGTGTGTCAATTCCTTTAATTATTTAAAAAAGAATACTTTATCACCTTTTTGTAACTTATTTTTTCAATTAATTCTCTTAAAAATTAAAAAATATTATTTGTTATTGGGTTTTATAAAAAAAAATTGTTAATGTTTTAAAATATATTTTTATATTTTTTTAAATATTTTTGTAAACTATATTTTCAAACCTTTTTTTTTTCTTCCATTCTTTTGGGATCCGCGCACCCAACGCGCTAGGAACCGTGCACCCTGCACGCATTTTGGCGTTTAAAAAAAAAAAGGGCAACACTAGAGGGTCAGAGTATCTCTACCCTGCCCCCTTTACATCTTTCACACACTTATTTACCTTACTTAATCAGCCTCGCTTCTACCGAGGAACAAAATGGCTGCCAACAGTTCCTAGTTTCGAATGTAGACAGACACTTGACAGCCAATTAGCGCATGATCGGGAGGGTGCGCGCTCGGTTCGGGGAGGGTGTGCTTAGGGTGCGCTTAGGGTGTGCGGACCCTCCGAGGCCATAGATATAGCTTTCTTTTTTAGTCTAATTTTCTCAGGAACTACTGAACAGATTTACACCATTTATGCAAAAGGCACGAGCCTGAATTGAGGACTACCACGTTGCCAAATTTGGTGTAATTCCGTTCAGCAGTTCAGGCTGTAGCTGCGTCAACAGGTCCTATGGGAAAATGCATGGGGAAAACGCGTTTTGGGACCCCCCTTTTTTCTCAGCCCCCTCTTGACGAATCACCACGAAACTTTCAGGATAGGAGCAGACCGGAGCTGTCCAAAAAATTGGAAAATTTCACGAAGATTCGTCAACCGGCGCAAGACTTATTGGGAATAGAATGTTGCGGATTTCCTATATATATATATATATATACACCATATCTTTGCTGGGGCAGGCAGAGGAAAAAGACTTCCATTCTGACACACTGAGGCGAGGTTCCTGCACGCAGACATTCCAGCATGCAGTGGTCTGACATTCCTTTCAGGGTGTCTATCTCGAGACCAAGACGGGGTCCTTCATTCTCTCACATCAGGTAATGGGTTTGGCTTCATCCTAGGGGGATTCTTGGCTCTACATACATGCTAGGTATACTAAGGTACATCTAGTTACGGATGCATCCTATGAGTATGCATTATTACTGTCATGTATTTATATGCTTGCATATAGTCATTGTTTTAGCACTACGGTAGAAATCTACCATCCATTTACTCTGCTGGTGCTTGTAATCGTTTTTAGCTGTTTCTGTCTTATGGTTGTTTCAGCACACCTATTTTACACTAGTATGACGTTGGCTCAATAAATACTTAATGAAAAACGTCCCCACCGTTTATTCTTTGTATCTCTCTGAGACAAAGTGAGCACGAGTGACTGAGTGAAAAGTACTGTACTGTTTCCATGATCCCTGATGGTACAGGGTTGTCATGTTCGATAGGTGCCAGGAACTATTCTCTCCTTGGTAAGAGGGGTTTACAGTGGCACTGTGAGCTAGCTGATATACAGGCGAACATACCCCGGTGGTGATGTCTGGAATCAGTCTGGACACCAATCCCACAGTTTTTGTGGTCTAAATAAGCAGTACCTATTTAACAGTCAAATCTCAGTAGTTCAGTCTTGTTTTTCTCAGACAGCTCTACTCACATCTACCCATAGACATCTGGAATAGGAAGGGAAAAATCAGCCACAGATGAGTAGGCATATCCCATTTACTGGCTGTAGGTTTATTTAAGCTTCAAGGATAAATAGTTGCCTATTGTGCATAAGACCTTATCTCAGTTTCCTTGAAAGCACAAGACATTATCTCAGTTTCCTTGAAACTCTTTCAACAATGACTGAAGAAGACAACGCTGCAGCACTATTATGTGCGCATGCAGTGGGGGAAGAGGGACAGGAAGGTGCGATAAACATTTCAGAAAATGTTAGAACTGCCCTTACTTTAAAACTAGCAGACTACGGAGTCACATTTAGAGGGGGGGCAGTAACTTTCATGATTGAGGCACATGAGTCATACAGGATGGAGGCATTTTATTTGTGGGTCAGATTCCCACATGCATATGTACAAAAACATTTCATTTCTTCATTGAAGATTAAATACCAGAGGAATACTGTCCATATGAGGACATTGAAGCTCCGCTCACCTACCAGGAGCACATAAACTGGTTTACAGGTGCCCTCCCACATGCAACAGATAAAGTAAGACTCGGTCCCCTCAGCAGAGACGGAAAGACTTGGCCGGTCCTAGCAGCTTACACATTGCATCCAGACATAGACACAATGCCAGTAGCAGACTCACATCAACTACACAAAGAAATAATACAACTTTACAGACATCTGACACAGTTTGTTATGAGAACACCCACACTTCAGCCAACAAGGGCTACACCACCAGGACAAATTCAGGTGTAAAATTCCCACCAAGCATGAGCAAATGCCATTCTGTATAGCTAAAAAAATAACATAGTTAGAGGCAGTGTTTCCACACACAAGCCCTCAAGAAAAACACAGAATGCTGACAATATGCTTGCCAATGGGGATAGCTCCCCAGATAGAGGATTTTACCTCTTGGGGAACAGTTTTCGCTGCCATTTATACCAGAACTCATTGTATCCCTTTAATAGCAGTAAGACTAGACGTATTTAAACAGATAGAGAAAGAGTATGGGGCAGAACCTGCTCTGAACTTAGGGATGAAATTGTTAGGACATTTTGCCCAGGTATCAACTATTATGTTGGCTAACATAAAAGGGGAGGCAGCAGCAGTGGCAATACACCAACGCCTGAGGCATTTAATTCCTATATGACAGGAGTGTGAATTACCTAAAATTCTTGAAGATACATATATCAAGTTAGGTAGAGATACATCGGGAGCTAGAGCAACAAAGCCTCAGCTCGTGGTAGGTCATGAAAAGGATAACACCAAGCAAGCACCTGATTCTTCTAAAAAGAAATTGGACAATAAAAAACAAAAGAATAGAGATAATATATCACAATCAAGGGGTGGGTCTCCTCAACAGGAGCCCTCCGAAAGGAGGTACAACCTTAGGAATCGTGATAACATAAAAAAAAAATCTGACAGGTATCAGGATACTGATATAGGTTCTTCTTGTTCCTTTCAGGGTTTATAAAGACACTCTGAGAGGGAAGGACGGTCAGAACACAGACAAGAAGAATGGATAATGTCCAGAAATACACATCATACTTTGGATTATAATACCAAGAAAGAAGATGAATAAAAATCAAAACCTCAATTTAAAAAGAAGGTAGCTGGTCTTAAAATTAGAAATGCCAAGGATACTGAGGACTAAAATTCTGTAAGGGGAATAGGCTTTGATGGTGCTAGACAGCACAGTGGAAGTAACAATAGCTCACCAGAACCTGATGGAATTTCTGGTGACAGCGACGTTGAATGAACATATCATGGTAGAGACACCTGATACCAGGGTATGTGTCCCGCACCTGTTATATGAAATAACACTCCAAATGGAGGGGGACAAACCCAGGAAAATTAGAGGTCTCTTTTGGGAGAACCTGACTTATGGCTATGACATTCTTTTTGGCTGAAAAAGTTTGGGCGCCTGAGATTGTTATGGAGTGTTCAATAGGGCAAACGGTAAGTTTACCGGCTTTTTCCAACCTTGTTCCAGTAACACTAAAACATTCATACACACAGGAGTGGGCAGTAGCATTTGCTCCAGCATTATATCGCAAGCCCGAGCAACCTTGGCCGAAGCGCGGTGGAGCTGTCCCATGCAGAGTCTGGCTCTGGATCATGCCCGCGGCCGTCACCTACCCAGCCGGACATCTGACATTGTTTTCCTCGTCTCCCCGTTGTGTGTCCTTCCCTCCATGATTCCTTGGCTGCCTCCCCTTTTCCAGCCCTGCATGGAGCCAGCTACCTTCATTGTTTTTTGGTTTAATTTTGTATATCCCGCCATTCTGGGGATAATGGTATCAGCTTCTGTGGATCCCCATCTATGTCTATACTTGGCTCATGTAATTGATGCAACTATGTAACCTGTAACTCGCTGATCCTCATGTAAAGTGCTCTGATACCTCTGGGTCGAGCAAGCGCTATATTAAACTTTGCAAATAAGTAAATAAACCAGGTTAGCTGGGATACTGAGTCACTACACCATGTAATCCCAGTAAAAACTAATTCAACTCCACAGAGACCGTACCCAATAAAACAAGAAGTAAAAAAAACAAGTAAGGGGGATCTTGAATAATCCTTTGTTTCCCGTAATGAAGCCTGACAATCCATGCTGTCTAGTTTTAGACATCTGAACAAATGCACAAAGACATTTTCAGTACAGAATGCACACAGTGCCGCATTAATGAATAACATTGTGCGGAAAAAATACAAAATGACACTAGATACCTCAAGTGTATTTTTCTGCCAAAATATAGCACCTGTAAGCAGATATCTGACAGAATTTTCAGTCCTAGGCTCTCAGAGTTAATTTTATAGACTGCCCCAAGGGTATAAGAATAGCCCCGGGTTGTTCTCAGCTATGGTAACAAAGTTACTTCTGGTGAAGGGTGAAGTCCTCCTGAGGCTTGAGCCGCGAGAGACCAACTTTGTTTGTTTTTTAAAACACTTCACTTGTTGCTTTTTTAAAATACTCTCTTTGGAACTTTTAAATCTGCGCATTTGCACTCTGTGAACTCACCAGTTATAGATTCCACAGCTCAAAGTGCCCCGCAGTATCAGTGCGGGACCGCCACCATTTTGGGAGTAATCCGGTCAGCGGGCTAGTCTTTTGATGCCCCTGATGGTACTTAAGCAGACACTGCAGCAAGCGCGCAGCGGGCACGCCACCGGCACCAAAGGCAAGCCCGTCTGCGCCCGTCCGTGCTCATTCCGTGCTCATCACCAGCCCCCCAGCCCAAACCACTTCAGGTAAAACCAAAACTCTCTCCTACTCCAGTAATGACCTGAAAGCTCTTAACTCCAACAAGGCAGACCATAGCTGCTATAGTTTTCACCCAGAACACAGGCCCACTCAATTCTTAAAGATTCTTAAGATTTGCCCCGGTTGTAACATCAAATTACCAGAAATAACAACTCAACCAGTGGCCGCACTAAAGGAGGAACAGGAAAGGACAGGTAAAGACGCCTTAGGCACTGCCCGGAACTGCGTCCACATTAATGCGAGGTCCCTGGTCAAGCACAGCACTGAATGTGCCTCCTTCTTGGAGGACGAGCGGATAATGATTGCTTTTTTTACAGAAACCTGGACGGATGACGCTTCCAGTCCAGACCTGGTGAAAGCCACACCACCTGACCATCTCTGCTACTCACTGAATAGAGCACAGAGGAAAGGGGGGGGAACTAGCAGTCATACACCACAACACAATCACGTCATCTTTTAATCCACTAGTGAATGAGGAATGTGAAGCTCTAGAGTTCTTTCTCTATCTTACACATCATGACTCCTTTAGAGGCTCCCTCATCTATAGGCCCCCAAGCCAGAGAAAACATTTCGTAACTCAAGCTGTTAACTTATTAGAAATAGGGTTAAACATTACCTCATATACAATTTTAGGCGACTTTAATTTTTATCTTGAGTTAGTCTCAGACCCAGACACCGCCAATCTTCTAGATCTGATGAAGGGCGGAAATCTAGAACAGCTGGTAACTGGATCCACCCATCAAGCAGGTCACGCTCTTGATGGCATCTTTTCCAATAACTCTCAGCTATCATTCACAAATCTTCACCCTCTAACATGATCCGATCACTTGGCAGTACTCTTTAAGCTTACCACGCCTAACCACTTGGTTATAAAACCCTCTAGAAAATATCTTAAAACAAGAGCCTGGAAAAGCATAGTAGCTGAGGATCTACATAAACTCCTATCCTCAACTAATAACCCGCTTCCTACAGACCTTGACCATGTAACTAAATCCTACACAAAGTGGCTAGAAGAGGCAGGAAATAAGCTAGCCCCCCAAAAAATGGGTATGCCTCCACAGACAACAACCTTCCTCACCTTGATACTCACAGGAGCTCAAGGACCAAAAACGTATTTGTTAACACCGGGAAAGAAGTTGGAGGAAGGAATACATATTGAAGACAAAAAGGAATACAAATTGAGCCTGGCTCAATACAAACAGCTGCTACACAGCACCAAACAAAGGTATTTCACAGAAAAAATTCACGAGGCCTAAAACTCGCCTAAAGCGCTGTTCAAAACAATTAATACCCTAGCCCATCCTAGCACCCAATCTATCCCAGTGAGACAAGAATTATGCAAAAATATAGCAAAATTCTTCTTCAACAAAGTTAATGCCATTTTCCTAACATTCTCAGGCTCATCAAACAGAAAGTCACCTGACTCATCCACTTGCCCAATGAAAGAAATAAAAGATAATATTGAATTTAACAGCTTCGGAGGAGGAGCCTAGCGCGCAACCAAGATGGCCGCGTAGGTGCGAAGCTCCCGAGGACCTCTGCGACCTCCTGCATTAATCCTGATTATATCCTGTCCTAGATGAGGGGACTGTGTCTGTGAACCCGAGCTGAGGCGACACCCGTTTTCCGTTTCCGAATCGGACCTCGGACACCGGCGGGAGCACCGACTGGAGGTTGCGGCCTTCTCCACGCCGGCCCCCCGGATTGGAGTTGTGGGGCGATCCGGGGACAAAGTGAACAACAGCGGCGGGCAGGGCTGGGCGACTCGCGTACCCCGCGCTTTCACTTTCGCTTTTGCGCCCTCCTTGCTCTCAGGCGGGGTAGGGTTGCGGGGCAGTGTGCGGTGGTGTGGCCTTGTCCGGGTGCCCGGCCGACCCGCCGGCTGTGTGTTGTCCTGCGATCCTGTGGTCGCCCCCCCCCCGGAACCCGTGAACTGGTTTGTCGGCCCTTTCGAGGAGATTGGCACGACTTTGGGAGTACAGCCATGGCCACAAAGCAAGATGGCGATCGGGCAAAGGTGAAATCGACCCGCCGTGGCCCGGCCCCTCAGTCCAACAGTATGGACCGCTACACCCTCCAGAAGGGGTCTCCAGAGGCGCCGCGTACGTCCCCAGCGGGCCCGACTGATACGTCTGCTCAGCCCGCGGATCTGACCCTCCGAGACGTCATGGGCGCCATCGCTGAGATGAAGGCCTCGGTGGACCAGCGCTTCGACACTCTGGCGCAGAAGATAGACTCGGTCCTCGTGGATGTGGGCCTGGTGAGGGCCGACTTGTCTAAAACGAATGACCGGGTCGATTCTCTGGCCCACACTACCTCGGGCCTTACAACAGACGTGGCGGCCCTCCAAAAGGAGGTGCACCGGCTTGGCCAGGCGGGCGCCCTGATGGACCGTCGACTGGAGGACTCGGAGGGTCGAGCCCGGAGGAACAATGTTCGCATTATCGGGGTGCCGGAGGGACGAGAGGAGGAGGCGGCGGATCTGTTTGTGGAGGACTTGATTCTCACCCGTCTCCAGCCCCGGGGGCTGAGTAAACTCTTTGCGGTGGAACGTGCCCACAGGGTCCCCGGAGGAAGACCTAAGGCTGGAGCCCTGCCGCGGCCTCTCATTGCCCGGATTTTCAACTTTCGGGATAGAGACGCTATCCTGCAGACTTCTAGGCTACAGGGACCGGTAAGGCTCGACAACATGGACGTGAATTTCTACCCTGACTTTACTCCGGCGGTCCAAAAGCAAAGACTGAGTTTTCTCGGAGTGAAACGTCGCCTACGGGACCTGAACCTTAAGTACTCAATGCTTTTTCCAGCTAAGCTGAGGGTAGAGGTGGATGGCCGCACGCACTGTTTTGACCGTCCCGAGGCGGCTGGGGACTGGTTGGACACTTTGCCTGGGGCTCGGGGCCGGGGGGGTGAGGGGGGTGCGGTTGGCGGGGAGGGCTCGCCGGATCAGAACTGAGTGGTGAATAGTAGGCCTTGCTCTGGACAACATTCTTGTTACCATTTACTGATCGTGTATGTTCCCCTCCTGTGGAGGTCGTACCGGGTCTATTGGGGGCTTTCCCTCCTCCTCTGGGGGACTAGTTAGTTTTTTCATCTATGGGGCGACAGGCACACTGCACTTTGGGGGGGCTGTCTGGGCTCATGCAGGGGTGCAGGGAGGGGGGAGTTCTGTTGGGATGGGTGGGTGGGGGTGGAGTGTTGTTTTTTTGTACCGCAAGGCAAACCCTTTACTGTATTGGTGTTTTCGAGATGCTCTTTGGGGGACGACTGATGGCTTCTATGTGTGATGGGGGGTAGGGATTTGACTGTGTTGTCGTGGAACGTTAACGGACTGGGGGATAGGATTAAGCGTGGTGTGGTCCTGCAGTATCTGAAACGAATTTCACCAGATCTGGTCTTCCTGCAGGAGACACACCTTATTGGTAATTCCTTTCATGCCATGAATCGGCGAGGCTATCGCTTGGTGGCCCACTCGGGCTTCACCTCGGGCTCGCGGGGGGTGGGCATCATGGTTAAGAATTCGCTCCCGTTGGAGGTTGATGAGGTGCGCCATGATGGGAGGGGACGCTACACTGTCTTAGTGGGTAGAATGGAGGGCAGAGTAGTCGTTTTTGTATCAGTGTACGTTCCACCGGGGTTACAATCTACCACGTTTGCGGACCTGGGGCGCCTCCTCCTTGACCTCCCGGGTGGGCTTCTGGTAGTTGGGGGGGACTTCAATGCGGTGGCTTCTGGGTCTATGGATCGTCATCCCCCTAGGGACCTCCCCCGGGCACAGGCGTGGCTGTCCGGCCTTTTAGATACCCTGGGATTGGTGGATTGCTGGCGACTAAAGCATCCCGCGCAGCTGCAGTACACCTTCCATTCGGGTGCCCATGGTAGCCTCTCGCGGCTTGATTATGTCCTTGTCCCTGCGGCCTATGCTGGGAGAGTGGGAGAGGTGCGCCATCTGGCGCGGGGTATTTCTGATCACTCCCCATTACTGTTGCACTTTGATGTCTTCCCGAGGGGGGAGGGCAGGGTAGCCCCAATCAATGCCTGGTACCTGCGCGACCCCACTATTCGTGCTGACTTGATTAAATCCTTGCAGCGGTACTTTGAGGAGAATGTGGGGTCTGTCCCTTCGGCCATCTCCCTGTGGGAGGCCTTTAAGACAGTTCTCAGAGGGGAGGCCCTCTCCTTTATCTCCCATGCCCGGAGGCGCGAGCAGGAGGAGGTGACCCGGGTGGAGGCCGAGATTACTGAACTGAAGGGTGACCTGGGGAGCGGGGTGACGGATGCCGCATTACATGTTCTACACCTCAAGCAGGCGGCCTATAGGGCCCTCGTCACGGAGGCGGCCAGGGGCCTCAGTAGAGAGCAGCAGGGGCGACTGTATGATGTGGGTGATAAGGCTGGTAAATTGATTGCGTGGTTGGACAAAAAGGAGAGAGCGAGTCGTGTGGTTCCGCTGATCGAGAGAATGGATGGTGTACGTGTCACCGAGCCGGAAGCCATTGTCTCCTGCTTCGCGGATCATTTCCGCGAGGTGTATTCCCCGGTTTCTCCCTGCTCGGAGGAGGATTCCCATGCCCTGCTTCGGGACATCACCCTGCCCTCCCTGTCGGTGGAGGACAGGGAGTCGTTGGACGCTCCTCCCACCTCGGACGAAATTGCCCTTGCCATCCGCTCGGTCGCATCTGGCAAGGCCATGGGCCCCAATGGCATTCCTATCGAGCTGTATAAGCTGCGACCGGATGTACTGGCGCCCCACCTTCGTGCAATGTTCCTGGCGGCCCGCTCGCGGGGCTCCCTTCCGCCGGACCAGCGTCTGGCCACCATCGTGGTGATCCACAAGGAGGGGAGACCCCGTGAGCGGGTCACATCCTATAGGCCTATCTCGCTCTTGAATGCGGAGCCGAAAATCCTCGCCAAGGTGCTCGCCAACCGGCTGGTCGGCGTGGTGGGCGATTTGGTCCACCAAGACCAGTCCGGCTTTATACCCCATCGTAACACGGCCCTTAATTTGCGGCGCCTGCACGGGGTGCTCGCGCGTGTTCCGTTTGTGCGGGAACCGGCCATCTTGGCGTCCTTGGACGCCACCATGGCATTTGATACGTTCGAGTGGCCATACATTTGGGCGATGCTGGCGAAGTTTGGCTTTGGACCGGGATTCATCAGCTGGGTCAAGTTGTTGTACTCGGGCCCATTGGCGCAGGTGGTGGTGAATGGACGAGTCTCGGCCCCATTCGCACTGGGACGGGGCACGAGACAGGGTTGCCCCTTGTCGCCTCTCCTGTTTGCACTGGCCTTGGAACCCCTGGCGGAGTGGCTGCGGTGGCACCCTTCCATCCGTGGTCTCCGCTGGACCCCCGAGCATGAGGACCGCGTGTCCCTCTATGCTGACGATATCCTCTTGTATCTCGCCTCCCCGCGTAAATCACTGATTGTCCTGGTTGATGTTTTGCGCTCATTCGGTCGCAACTCAGGCCTTGTCATCAACTGGGCTAAATCCTGTGTATATGTGCTTTCCGGGGAGGCTCCCGTCCTCCCGCGGGACTGTCCGATCCAGATTGCCTCCCAGGGGTTTCGGTACCTGGGTATATATATTACTCTGGACCAGGAGGCCCGCTACGAGCGGAATTTGCTACCCCCCCTCCAGCGCTTGAAGGAGAACGTGGTGCGTTGGCGGCGCCTGCCGCTTTCGCCGCTCGGCCGAGCGGCCTTGTTTAAGATGATGTCGTTGCCGCGCTTCCTGTATGCTCTCCAGAACACTATGGACTTGGTCCCGGCGCGCTACTTCCGTGAGGTGGAGAGTCTGCAGTGTCGCCTGTTCTGGGACGGGAGGCCGCGCATCGCCCTGGCTAAATTGAGGCTCCCGTGGTACGATGGGGGGGTCGCCCTCCCGGATATTAAACGGTATTACTGGGCCTCCCAGCTAGCTGCAATTAATCACGGCCTCTACGGGCCCGCCCTGAACCCGGCATTTGAAATGGACAAGATGCTCCTGCCTGGTGGCGACTACAATCGAGCGCTCTACTCTGGCGCGTCTGATCCCCGCCTGACGGGACCGACGCGTGTCATGGTGCGAGTATGGCACGCGGCTAACGCAGCTATGGGGTGGAAGGACCGTTTGACCCGGGCGTCACCGCTATATGCGTCTGAGAGGTTGGGCTCCCTGTGGACCTCGAAGGGCTTCGAGAAGTGGGACACGATCGGCATCAGTACAGTGGGAGATCTCTGGACGAGGGGGGGATTTAAGACGTTCGAGACGCTGCAGACGGAGTTTCAGTTGCAAGGCAGTGAGTACTTTCGGTACTTGCAAGTCCGTCACGCACTGGGCTCCGTCTTCCCGGATGTCGCATCCATTCCGGAGTCTTCCCCCCTGGAGGATAGAGTGCTGGATGGCCATGTCCCAGACAGCACGATCTCCCTTATATATAAAAAACTGATTAACGACCGATCGGGCCTGCTGACTGGCCTCCGCGAGGCCTGGGTCGCCGATGGGCTGGAGTTGGACGACGAGGACTGGATTTCCGCGGTGGCCTCTCCGAAAGAGGTGGCCATTCCGGCTCGCCTTCGCTTCGTCCAGCTTAAGATCCTCCACCGGGTTTACGTGACGGGGCCAAGGCTTCTGCGTATGGGCTTTGTTGAGGATGGACTGTGTAAGCGTGGCTGTGGTGCTTTGGCAACTTTCTTGCATATTCTGTGGGAATGTCCAAGGGTGGAGCGATTCTGGCGTGGTGTGCATGAGGTCCTGCGAGTTGTTACGCGTGTCGCGCTGCTGCCTGAAGCGAGGAGATGCTTGCTGAATGTGTGGGAACCAACAGACTATTCGGTTCCGCAGACGCGATGGGTGACTCTGGGATACATGATAGCTAAGCGTGACATTGCTCAATTGTGGGGATCCCAGAGGCCCCCGGCGGTGTCGGACTGGAAAGAGCACATGGATTGGTGTATGTTCCGTGAAAAGGTGGTGTATGTGGCGAGGGGTAAGCCTGGGGCATGGGTGAAAATCTGGGGCCCCTGGAACGTCTACCGCGGGGGTATTTGTGAGCCACCACTGCTGCCTGCTGCCTCACCTGCTCCGTCCCCCTAGCCGGCCCCCTCCCCCAGCCATGGGCACGGGGTTCCCCAGTCCCTGATCGGCTCCCATTCCCCTCTTTAGAGTCTTGCGGCTGGTTGGGGTCCCCCATTTAAGGAGCGCGTGTTGTCACTTCGGATTGCGGGTTGCCTTGCGGGTGTGGTTTTTGTGTTGTTGTGTTTTATAAAATGAAACCGTATTGTGGGCTTGGAGCCATGTGGCCCGCGCTATTGATATCTCCTGATATATTTTTTGCACCGCCAAGAGCCTTTCTTTGTATGTATGTCATATGCTTCTTCCACTCTAGCGGCCGGCCGGACGGTTGTAGGCCCATACTTGTAACTATGTGAGATTGCAATAAACGGTTTCAAAAAAAAAAAAAAAAAAAAAAAGAATTTAACAGCTTCAGCCATCTCACAGTAGGGGATACCTATAATCTCCTTGTTAAAGTGAAGTCAGGATCCCCGTATGACCCATGCCCGATAGAGACATTACAATTAGCTGCAAAGACAGTGGCTGGTAAACTTACATCTATCTTCAACTAATGTACAAAGAAGGATACTTCCCGAGAGACTGGAAACAGGCTTCCATTCTGCCATTATTGAAGAAACCCAACCTAGATGCCAAAGATGCGAACAATTTCAGACCCATTTCCAGGCTACCCCTCCCAGCAAAAATAATAGAGAGAAATATCAACGCCCAACGTAACCAGTTTCTAAAATTATCTCAGGCACTGAACCTGACTCAATATGGATTTAGAGAGGGTCACAGCATGGAAACAGCGCTTATCAAGTCCATGTAAGAGATCAGGATCACTCTCGATCAAGGAGGTAGGGCCGCCCTGATCATGTTGGACCTTTCTGCGGCATTTGATGCAGTCCATCACGCCTTGTTGGTGGACCGCTTAGAGGAGATAGGAGTTAAGGGCATGGCCCAAAAACTCCTTGAATGCTTTCTCTCAGAAAGAACACAAACGGTCAATCTGGATAAATTTGAGGCAGAAGCATTCTCCTTACCCTGTGGAGTCCTGCAGGGGTCCTCATTAAGTCAGACACTTTTTAACATTTATGTGTCCTCTCTAGCCCCCCTTATTGAATCCTTTGGTTTTAGTTTGACATCCTGCGCTGATGACACCCAAATCATGGTGGCAATACGACCTAAGCTGCTACAAGAAACCGCATCCAGACTACCGGACTGTATGAACACGGTGGGAAAGTGGATGGCACAGAACTGTTTAGAGCTAAACTCCAGTAAAACGGAGGTTGTGATCTTCGGCAACAATCCTATTTTCTGGACCCCAGACTGCTGGCTGAACTCCCTAGGACCAATGTCATCCCCGACTAGGAAGGTGAAGAACCTGTGAGTTTGGATTGACGATACACTAAGTTTCAAGTACCAGGTGAATTCCATGGCATCTACTACTTCGTACATTCTCAGACCATGTAAAAAAGTAATGCCTCTACTTCTTAAAGAAGGATAACAAACGGTGGTCACTGCTTAGACCACTGTAATAGTCTTTACCTCAAGCTACAAGAAGGATCAATGAATAAATTACAAATTCTGCAGAACTCAGCAGCCAGACTCCTTACGGGAACTCCTAAGTATGTGTCAGTCACAGCATAGATCGTAAAACTTTCCTAGCTGCCAATCAGGAAGCGCACCCAGTTCAGGGCCTTGTGTCTGGTCTTCAAGGCTCTTCAGGGATCAGGGCCTGACTTTCTAAAACAACACTTCCTCTGGTACTCACCAAAAAGAGCACTCCGGTCATCTGATGCTAAATTAGTAATAATTCCCCTGATGAAAAACGCTAACTGGGGTGGCAGAAGTTTCATTGCCAACGCAGCCAAGGCTTGGAATACCGTCCCAATACATCTGAGACCCATGACCAACCTGATGGCCTTTAGGAAGGCTTTAAAAACTTGGCTCTTCACTAGTTAGGTCGCGTAATACACAAATCATTTGATTCTCTGGTATGTCTTCACCTTAGCGCCAGGACACCTTTGGGTAGCAGCTGTGCTTTACAAATGAAACTAACATTAACATTAACTTCAAAATCTTGATAAGTAGGCATTGTCCTACATGGGTGATACTTATCTGATGAATGATGATTTATTGGATCATTTGACCAGGGTGAGCAACATATTTTAGGGTTTGCCTCTGAGGGCTACAACTGTAACTTTAAAAAATCAAAACTAGCCCATCTCAATGTCCTATTTTTGGCATATGTGTTATCAATTGAAGGGAAAAGCCTTGCAGCTAACTTTTTAGAAAAGTGTGCATTGCTCTAACCCCTTAAGACTGAAAAATGTACAATCATTCTAAGGGTTCCTATATGTTGGCAGAACATACATTTTGGATTATGCAGAAAAAGTGAAACTTTTCTATGATTTAATCAGACCTGATTTTTCAATGAGACTTTGGACACAGGAATGCACGGATATCCTACGTTCCTTACAAGCTAACATGATAGCTTCCAAACAACTACACACACATGTAAATATCATATATCTGGTGATCCGTGTAATAACGGGTCAATCAGGGTATACTTACCCAACCTTCAATGAAGGTGAAATTAGACCCATAGCATACAAATCACACTTGTACACAAACACTGAAATGAGCTTTGCTTCTACAGAAAGAATTCTGACAGCAGTACTTACTGCTGTAGTGAGTTGAAAGAGCACAGGCTCATGGGAAACGGATAACTGTCATAAGTCTAGTACCAGCCTTAGAGGCTGTTACAAAGGCTAGCGTTCCAAACGCAAAAGCACTACATCCACGATAGATACAATGGGCTAATTCTCTCACTGCAACAGAGGTATACCACAAATTTGATTCTACATTAAAAACAGAAGTATTTCTATAGTACGAACAAGAATATCCTCTCCCGAATGAAATAATGTCTCTAGATCAGTATGAATACATATTTTACATTGACGGTTCTGCTCAGCTTGCCAGAGGTAGTAAACAACAATACTGCACGGCTTGTGCAATTGTAAAAGGACGTATGTATGTAGGAAGGCAAGTTCCATCCTAGCAGAACGAGAACACAGTCTCTCGGAGACTGCACAGCACAGTTGGCAGAAATAAAAGGTCTATTACTCCCCACGCTTATACTGTGCGAATCATTTTACTGTGTTCAATCTTACAATGAATATCTTCACTTCTGGGGTCAGAATGGATTAAAGACTCAAAAGATTGCACAATAAAACACAAATTGCTTTGGGAACCAGTGGCAGAGCTAAAAAAAAAGACTTGCCACGTGATTCATATGCTGAGTCATCAACGCGATGACGTTCACATTGAAGGGAATTTATTGGCTGATGAAGCCGCAAAGGCGCAGTATGAACTGCTGCTGTAGCAGTAATCACTCGTTCTAGTACAAGCACAGATGGAGACATAATCGTAGCTGTTATTGCTTTACGCAAAAACAGCAAAGCCTTGTCGAATAGCTTTCCACTCAACTACTCCTACAAGTTAGATGCAAAAAATGATCTGTATGCTCAAATTCCAGGAGTGGGAGATAGAGTAATTCCAAACATGGATCGCAGATTAGGTATAATTCTAGCTGCACACGAGGGTCTGGGTTCTGCACACGCAGGGATTACCGTGACAGTTTTTCTACTGAAACAATGCTATTGGTTCCCAGGTTTAACTAAACAGAAATAGCATTTGTCCTTAAGTGTGAAATCTGTCAGCAGATGAAGGGTCCCACTGTAGCACGTCCAGTGCAAACACCACTACTAATATCAGATCTTGCTTGTGTGTATTTGGACCACTGCGGTCCCTTACAATCTGATGGAGTTTACAAGTAAATCTTGATGGCAGTGAATTCATGCTTTAGATTACTGTGGGGTTGGCCTCAGCGCTCAGCTGATGCTTGAACAGTTATAAAAGATTTGTGAGTCTTGATAGGGACATTCGCAGTTGGCATATTACATTCTGACCGTGGCTAAGCGTTTAGCTCTAGGGCTTACAAGGAAGCCATGGGAAGTTTGGGTTTTGCATTGCGGTACTCCTCTCCCTACCATCCCGAGGGAAATTCAGGAGTGGAGAGGAAAAACTGTGACTTAAAGCAATCTTTAACAGCAAGGGTATTAGGCTCGGCTGACAGTTGGGTCAATCACATATATGGGGTCCAGAGAGCACTTAATAACATGCCAAGAAGTTCCCTAGGAGGTATCACCCATTACGGAGTCCTAATCAGGATGAGAATATGGGTACCTGACCTTGTTTATGGCAGCTCAGTGGAGGATGAAAAACTATTTGACATCAATAAACATTTGGCTGTTTTACAGGAATTCAATGAATTCCGGGCACTACAAACCAACATCAAGTAAAACACACCGCTACTGGGGAAGTAAAATCAGTCACGGCAAGACCTGCCTGGATCCCAAAAGTCGGGGATCTGGTCAGAGAAAAGATTATGGACAAGGAGAAATTTGGGCCATCTTACAGAACGCCTGTACCTGTCCTGGCTATCGAAGGAACAAGAACAGTTCTTCTTTCGCCTCTTGCCAGGAAAGAAGAAAAGAGATTAATTTCCATTGATCTGATCAAACTGCACTGTGTGGCCGATCTTGAATAGTAGGCCATGTGGACTCCTGGTTAGTCGCTGCCCTCCTCTTGCTATCATACAGGAGGTTAGGACAGAAAGACTGATAACATTTGAAGATTCTACTCTCTGAAGTAACAAAGTTGCCAACAATGGAATGGAACTTGTGCCTATTGAAATTGAACAACAACAAAATTCAAATGAAACACAAATGTCAATTCGGCCTAACACTGACATCTACATCAATATTCCCCCACAAGAAACATCTGCAAGTTCAAGAAAACCTGCTGAGCTACCAAAGATAGATCGAACTGCATCTGGCTACTTCATCGATTTCGATACTTTTTCTCTGGATCCAAGTGATCCTGAGTCATCACCAGCTCCAGTTTCCCATGAAAAACGACTTCATGATTTCTAAATTTTTCTGAAAAAGACATACCTAGTCTCACCATGGCTACAGCTCTGGATAATAAAGGGAATACTGTTCCTACTATTCTTTTTCTTACTCGTGAATGGACACTATCTCCCAGAACGCTCCGCATTATCATGTGAATTTGGTACTAAACCTCATACGTCATCTCATCCTGAACAGAGAGACCTGTACTATTTGAACATTACAGCAGTTCCAGTTCCTGATGGAATAGTTTGGGAATGGGTTTCATATGATGTATTTGGTTCTGCTGAACTTTTAAAAATAGCACATGTATTCAAAATTTCCTAAAATGTTATCATCACCTACAGTACATATTCTGACGATTGGGATTTTGAAACTGTTAATGATATGCTGTCTGATTCAGAACTGTCTGCAGCATTTACGAAAAATGTAATGTAAATGTACTGTTACCAACATTATGGTCATCACTTTCTGCATAGAACAAGTGCACCACATAATGTTTTTGAGTACCAACAATGGGAACATTGCCCAACACCACCGAAAGGTAGTTCACAAACGTTTGCACAAAAGTTTGTTCTGTGTTTAATAAATCAGATCCACGCTCATATTATTAAAAGCTTGCACTGACATCTGCAAAGAAAAATATGCTCACTAACATGAAACAGATATACTCTGCATCCTTTATTGCCCAACTGTCTGAACAGGGTTTCGACTTTTGGATACTATTTGGAATGATTAGGCCCTATGTTTTTGACTGTACTTGATTAGTTAGATATGGTGCACAGGGAGAGGGTAATCATCCGATACCCCTCAATAAAGATCCCTAAAAGATCCTTGACAAAATGCTAACATGCCCTAGCACACATACACAGCCTCTTTATACACATTATTGGTGCAAACAAATTATAGCAAACAATCAGTAGTAGTGTGAGGTTGTTGGTTTAATGTTCATTCCAGTTGCTCCAGCCAACACGTGTTTTGTCGCTATGGGAATAGAACACACGACCTCCTCAGGGCTGAAAAGACACATACATGTAACGATGTGACATCAATTCTCATAGTCAGCTCAGTACATTGTCAAATGGTGTTGTATAGTGGCAACCAACCACAGCAATAGTGATCAATTTACACCGATAAATGGTCTTGACAGTGAGGCAGATTCTCCATGCATTATACAATTATTGTTGTGCTTTTGAGTGATACATATATTGTTTGGAACAACAAGAGAATGCCAATAATATAGTACATCCATCATGCTGTGTTGTATTGTCCCCTTTGTATCAGATATTTTGCTACCTGTACCGTATTCAAACTATGGTACACTCCAGGCACTCTTATACATTTGGACAGAGCGTGATGTCTATAATAACCTCACCAGATACGTGCAATTTCGGGTAGTAACCCGGCATTTCCAATTCAACATTAATTCAGTGTTCAGGATGCTCTCAAATGGGAGTTACTTAATGCTGAATGATCAAGGTTGTTGAGGGATGCTTCCAGGCATTGCATATCTTGTCACTGTAATTTCCTGGGTTACTTGTTGCATGAAATATTGTTTCCACTGACCCACACAGTCAGGGAGGCGCCATTATGGCCTTTGTTGAATGTTTCCTTTATCCAGTTTGATGAAAGCCATGCTCTTACAGAAAGATGTGCCCTTAACCTCAGCTCAAGAGACTTTTGATCTTCAGGTTGCAAGGTCCTTAGCTGAGATACAGACACTGGTACGAACAAAATGCCTTTTCCATTTTGGAGAAGTGGTACAACGTATCTTTCATATGTCTGATACGAAGGGTATAGTACACCCATTCAAGACCAAAGGTTCTGGGCTGTTAAGCACCTTTCAGACAGTCTTCGGAGTGATTCCAGCCTTTGTACACTCCGTATTTGGAAGTATTTTTGGAGGGCTCCGCTGATCCTGCTATTGATAGTGGGTATCCTGATTTTTATTTTTCTGCTACGCAATGGATGTCCCAGTCACCAAGGAAATGGAAAAAGCTCTCTTGGAGCAACACTACCGTGATCGCATGGTACTCTATCTTAGCACACCTCGCCTTCGGGAACTTGGTTCCTTTCATTTCGAACAGTCTGGATTGACTATGTTTTGCCTGTCCTCCGCTACTTGTTCTGCGGATATGAATGCGCGTTGGACCTCTGTCTAATACTCCCATTGGTTGAACCACTGGACGTGGATGCATTGCTGGACCCGTTAATGGCCCACATACTGCAGTATCCCCAGCGTATTCCAATGTTAATGTCGGCATTCTTGGAGCTACCACTGGATGCTAAAGCTCCTGTTGGAATGGATGGATAAGTTACTTACCTGTAATACTAGTTCTCTTCCAGGGGTATCCTCATCAAAGTTATAAGCCCTGAATATTCTCGCCCATGTGCGGGGACTCCGGAAATAAAATCAAATATATATGAAAACATATATATATATATATATACAGCTCTCTCTAGATATATATGCACTTTAGCATACTCTTTGCACTTTATGCTCGAGATATATTGAGTTAAGCATTTGCACTAATGATAAAAGCATTTATACGGCACTTCTCAAACTGATTTATCAGTTATGATTGTAATAATTGGTTGCCAATGAGGATATGATCTGTTAATCATGATTTAATGTATTGGCAGTTTTTTCCGAATATTTACATATATTGTGTTGTTTTATTCAACATATTGTGATCATGATTATATTTGGACAAACATAGTATTTTTTCTATCTCTTTGATTTTAGAAAAAATGTTTTTACCAGTTTTTTTCACCATTAAGAGTATTTATTGCCGATTGGCCCTTGAGGCATCATGTGATCAAGACAGCGTCCTGCTGTCGAAACGTGTCATGCCGAGCACTTGCTGTGTGAAATGTAGCTGTTCGTGGATGCAATACACCTGCACTTTAAACCCTTAAAGGCACGTTGTGGTTCATACCTGTTGAATACTGATATAAGCGTGTCAGGATCGTGTATTTCGATATATATATATACATATACATAGATAATATTTTCTCATCCAAATGCAGCCCCCATGTAGGAGGCTAACCAATGCAATAATAAATAAACAAATAACATCTTTTGCAATCGCATATAACTTATATATATACATAGACCACAGGGAGGCAAGTATAACTTGAACTCCTTTTAATGAGTAGAGTCATGAAAGAAAAAAAAACTGCAAAAGAGCAAACATTGTTAGCCTACAGGCTGCATTGCAAACCAATAGCATAGAAAATAAAAGCAATTGTACACAAAAACTGGCACCGTGCCTTTAAGGCAGCCATGACCCCTAGCTTCCCATCATGCCTCGGGGTGACAGTTAGGTCAGTTGTTCTTTGCACAGACCCGGAGGTCAGGGCACAAAGATATAGCTTAACAATACAACCGTCACATTTGCCTGAGGCGGGTTGGTTGCTTATGACTTTGAAGAGGATACCCCTGGAATGAGAACTAGGAAATACAGGTAAGTAACTTATACTTCTCTTCCAGGGGATCCTCATCAATAGTCATAAGCACTGAATAGAATAGCAAGCCCATCCTCCGCCTGCGGCAAATGAGAAGGAATGATCCAACAAATAAATTAGCATCAATCAGTGTTGGAACAGATTCCTCAAGGAGGCCTGGCCTACTTGGATGTCTGCTCTGGTATTTGAATCAAGACAATAACGCCTTGTAAAGGTATGGATAGATCTCCAAGTGGCTGCCTTACATATCTTGGAAATAGGTACATTGTTAAGGAAAGCAGTTGTAGCACCTTTTCCTCTAGTGGAATGAGCCATGGGTCTAGACCAAAGTAGCTTTTGTGCTAACTGATAAGCTAGTTTGATACATGAAACTATCCACCTGGAGATGGAACGCTTAGAAGCTGGAAAACCTGTTCTGATCGAACCATAATTAATGAATAATTGATCAGATTTTCTAATCAATTTTCACCTGTCCAAGTAGAAATTTAAAACCCTTTTCAGATCCAAGGAATGGAGTGCCCTCTCAGCTGGAGTACAAGGATTAGGAAAACAGGTCGGCAGTGAAATGGTTTTGTTGACGTGGAAATCTGCCACCACCTTCGGAAGGAAGGAGGGGTGGGTTCTCAAGACAACTTTATTGAGAGACCCTATGTGAGCTCCCCAACCCTGGAGGGAGGCATCTATGATCAATGATTGAGAGGGTGGTGTCTGAAGGAATGGAACTCCTACCAGTAGGTTTTTCTGTCGCATCCACCATGGAATGGATGCTTTGGCTGCTTCTGACAGTTGTATCTTGTCGTCCCACCGATCTGTTCGTTGATCCCACTTGTCCTCCCGATCTTGCTACAAAGGACGCATTCTCAGTCTGGCGTTGGGGACAAGAAAGATGCAGGATGCCATCGACCCTAGGAGAGAGGCAGCTTGGCAGACTGAAGGCAAGCTGCTGCGTAGAATCTGCTTGCCCTTTAGTGTGATAAATGGCAGTCTCTTCTCCGAAGGAAACACTTTTCCTATTGCGGAGTCTATTGTTGCACCCAGATAATGAATTCTTTGTGTGGGTTGCTGAGTCGATTTTTCAAAGTTGACGTGTAGACCCAGTTGGTGGCAAAGGTCTAGATATTGTTGAAAATGGTTCTTCATGTTCTGGGGGGAAGGATCCTTTAGAAGCCAGTCATCGAGATAGGGGTACATAAAGATGCCTCTGCGACGTACAGTAGCTGCCACTACTGCCATGCACTTTGTAAACACTTGCAGAGCTGACTTCAACCCGAAAGGCAGAACTTTGAACTTGTGCACAGTGGAATCACAAATAAAGCACTGGCCTGGATCACTTCTTTTTTTAGAAAACAGGCATCAGATTGTAACAGTGGGAAGTTTCAAATCAGGGGAAAAATGGTTGTCATCAGGGGTTCTTCAGGGTTCATCCCTGAGCCCAACCCTTTTCAATCTTTATATGGCACCACTTCTTTTTCTGATGGATATTTACGATGTTGAATCCATTGCTTATGCAGATGACACTCAACTGATCCTCACCCTCGATAAAAACTCTACAGTGGCGAAAGAAAAGTTTCACCTCTGTTTAACAGCAGTGAGGGATTGGATGAAACTGAATCATCCTAACTGTAACAGCACTAAAACAGAGATTATGCTGTTTGGTAAGTCCAATGTATTTATTCCAAACCAGTGGTGGCCGTCAAATTCAGATCCACCTCCTATCACAGTAGACACAGTGAGAAATCTGGGAATAAAGTTTGATCCTACATTATCCTTCCTAAAGCAAGCTGTCACTGTGGCAGGCACCTGTTTTCAAACAATAAAAATTCTCAGAAAATTCTTCGATCTAATCCCGGTGCCTGCTAGGAAGACAGTTGTGGCAGCCTTAATTCTGTCCCGGCTGGACTATTGCAATAGTCTATATGCAGGAACAAAAAAAAAACGATCCTGAAAAGATTGCAGGTGGTCCAGAATGCTGCAGCAAGGTTGGTACTCAAACTGCCCGAAACTCCTCTTCAGCAACAGCACTGAAAACCTTCGCTGGCTGCCGATCCATAGGAGGG
Organism: Triturus cristatus; assembly: GCF_964204655.1. Lineage (NCBI taxonomy): Eukaryota > Metazoa > Chordata > Amphibia > Caudata > Salamandridae > Triturus > Triturus cristatus. The sequence continues at coordinate 32,445,513 of NC_140590.1, read as the reverse complement.
TTCTTTTCAAAGTTCTGACCGTTATTTATAAAAGTACAAAAACAACCGGACCAGAATACCTAAAGTCCAGAACCAAGCCATACACCACGTGACGTACTTTACGGTCATCTTCAGCGAATCTTTTAACAGTCCCCAATTTCAAACTAAAAACTAGAGGTGGAAAGACCATGGCGGTCCTAGGGATATAAGCCTGGAATTCCCTGCCAACACAACTTAGACACACACAAACTGAACTTATTTTTAGGAAGTCCCTAAAAACCTGGATTTTCAATATCCCAGAAAATATTGTGTTGTCCTTTATCTAAGCCCTGCCATAAAGTTCTTATCCTCTCAGGTGTCCGCTCTCTGCTAAAGCGCCAAGATACTCCCTGGAGTGAAAGTTGCGCTATATAAAAACTACACATTCATTCATTAATTCATTCATAATGTATTGATCCCACCAGAAAACGCAGGAACTTTCTGTAATGTGGACTGATCGGGACGTGAAAGTATGCATCTTGCAGGTCCAGCAAACACATCAAACCTCCCTGCTGCAGATGTGGATATATTTGCTGGAGAGCCAACATGAAAAACTTCTCTCTTTTGATGGATTTGTTGAGGGCCCGAAGATCTAGAATAGGTCTGTTTTCTGATTTCTGGACTTTCTTCCTCACCAGTAAGTATCTTGAATATACCCCTCGACCTCGTTGCGATACAGGAACCTCCTCGATGGCTGATTTTCATAGGAGGGTGGATACTTCCTGCTCCAGTATTTTCATCTGGTGGCACGCTGCTCTTACTGAAGGGATCGTGGGAGGCCGATGTCGAAAACCTAGAGAGTAGCCATTCTGCAGAGTAGTTAACACCCCCTGGTCTTTGGTGATACCACGCCACTCTTCTAGATGGTTGGCAATACTTCCCCCCACTGGAGTGGATAACGGCGCTGGGTGGAAGCGGACACTCATTGTTTAGATGGTGTCTTTGCTGAGGCGGTAGATTGACGATGGGTTCCTCTTCCTCTAGGGGCAAAACGGCCCTGGTACTGCGATCTCGATTGGCTTTGAAGATGTTGCTGCTGCTGCCAGTGAGGGGTATGAACCCTCTGATGGAAAGGCCGCCGATCGTATGGCCTGTAACGTCACTTGAATTCTTTTCTTTTTTCAAGCCTGACCGCCTTCAGAGTATCAAGCTACGTCTTCATCCTCAACATTTCCTCATCTGTGTGATGGCGAACAAGGATGAGCCTGAGAAAAGAAGATTGAGAATTTGGGATTGCGCGTTTTAGTGCAGTCAGTCGGAGCCAGGATGACCTCCTAGCACAGATTCCGTATGCGTAGGAGTGTGCAGGCAGCGTTGCTCCATCAGCTGCTGCGCTGATAACTTGGTTCGCCACCAAGCTGCCTTTCTGCAATATCTCCCCAAAATCGCTGCAGTCTTCTCTGGCCAACTTTTATGTAAATCTTTGCAGCGAGTCCCACAAGGATCTATTGCAGTGCCCTAATAGTGCTGAGGCACTGAAGACCTTCAGCATGGAAGCTGACGAGCCACAGACCTTTCTCCCCCACGACTCCTGTGCCCTGCTCTCCTTATCAGGTGGGACTGTTGATGAGGAGGCTTCTGCATGGGACTTTTTGGCAGCAGCAATAATTACTGAGTCCGGAGGGAGGTCAGGTCTGAGAAATAATGGATCCTCTTCCTGTGGTTTATATTTCTTTGAGATCCTCGCAGGCAGGGTCTTGAGAGTCGCCGGCGTAAGGAAGGCGTCCATCACCGGTTGAAGTAGCCCCGGCACCAAAGGTAACAAAGGTCTCGCTGCTGACCTCTGATGCAAAGTTTAAAAAATGACTGAGGATGAACTCTGATGAGTGGGCATAACGATGTTCAGTTTATTCTTCCCTCAGGCCAGAACATCCTGAAAGGTGCTGACGTCATCCACCAGAGAGACCCTCGACGGTGGACAGTCTGTAAGAGTAGGTGAGTAGTCCCTTTTTGAAGACTGGGTGGAAGAGGGTGAACGTGTTGGAGATCTGTGTCTTCTCCTCTTACCTCGAGACCTGGATCCCCTACTTGAGAGAGGTGCTGAAGTATGTGTACAATCTTGGCCTCTCGGAGTAGTAGGAGAAAGATCTATAGTTGCCCCAGTCGGGTTAGAGAAGATCTCTGCAAAGGACTGGAGTAGTCTTGATTACCTCGCACTTGTGCCATGTCCGATTTTTGCCAGTGATGTAGAGGCAACATCCATCTAGGACAGAGGTGCATAGATGGCGATTACAGCCTCTCTTCCCTTGCAAGAGCTTCAGGTGAACGGTGGCGTTCAGGTGAACGGGGGCGTTCAGGTGAAGTAGTCAGACTGTTCGATGTCTAGATTACCACCTCAGGTGATCTTGAGGATGACGAATAACGTCTTGAAACAGTGCGATGGGTCAACGTCGACTGGTGAGAGTGTCTTGACGTTGATCGTGGAGTCACTGAATGAACCAGCGCTGGAGATGCCCTCAACATCGGTGATGGAAATGGAGATATTCTTATGCGACATGAGCTAGATCAAGACCGATGCCACAACTTCGATCTTTCTATGAGGGAAGATCTCTGCCTCGACATTGATCACCGCCTGGTCGACAGCGACGGAAGAGTTCGCCTTGACATCGAGCGTCCCTGTGATGCCGCCGACGGAGCCCGTTGTCTCGGCGTCAACTGCCTCTGGGGTGGGGTCTTGTGCCTCGATGCCGATCTCCTCTGAGACGACGCCAACAGAGTCTTTTGCTTCGACGTCGGTGATAGTGACTTTTGTTTCAGCGTTGAGCCTGTATGTGAAGTCGCCAACGGAGTCTTCTGTCTCGACGTCGATCGTCAGGGAGACGACTTCGTCGTACACTTGTGCCTCGACATTGATCATCTACAGGATGCCGTTGATGGAGATTTTTGTCTCAACGTTGACTGCCTGCAAGAGGGAGCCGATGGAGCGTCGTGCCTCGACGTCGAGCTCTCACCGAACATTGACGGAGGCCTGCTCTTCGACATTGATCGTCACTGGGTTGACGCCAACGGAGGGTCTGTTGCCTGGTAACTCGACGTTGATACAGTCGTCTTAGATTTCGAACTCAAGTGGTGCGTCTGCACCATCGAAGATTTCGACGACGACATCTACTTCGCCGCTGGTAAGTTCGACATCGATCACAAAGCCGATCCCGACACCAATGGAGAACTGATTGGGATCTTGCTTCTTGAAGTCAAACTTGTTCTCTTTTTCTTCTGTCTCACTGGAGACCTACCTCTTTCGGAGAGCCCATAAACACAAATCCTTTCTCTGTCTTTGAGGGTTCTACTGGACAGCTTCTTACAATGCTGACAGGTCTCTGGTGAATGAAAGCCAGGAAGACAGAGAATGCACACAGGATGTGGTGTATCAGACCTGGCCTTCTTCTTGCCACAGGAGGGGCAAGGATCAAAAAGAGATGGCATCATGACAGAAAATAAATATCTTTCTGTAAAAAAATCGGTTGTACCTCACTCTAGAGCCTAAAAGACGTCGAGTGAAAGGTAGAAAACAACAATTGAAGAAGAATTTTCTGACATATAAGTCAAAAAAGGTAGAGCTGTGAATTCCAGGGTCCTGACTGAAGGAGCCGGAAAGAACAACTGACCTAACTGTCACCTCTGAGGCATGTTGGGAAGCTAGGGTTCATGTCTGCCTTAAAGGAACAGTGCCAGTTTTTATGTACAATTGCTTTCATTTTCCATCCTATTGGTTTCCAATGCAGCCTGTAGGCTAACAATGCTTTCTCTTATGCAGCTTTTTCTTTCATGACTCTACTCATTAAAAGGAGTTCAAGTTATACTTGCCTTCCTGTGGTCTATATATAAATATATATATAAGTTATACGTGATTGCAAAAGATGTTATTTGTTTATTTATTATTGCATTGTTTAGCCTCCTATATTGGGGCTGCATCTGGATGAGAAAAAATGATATATGTATATATACATGTCTCAAAAACCTCCAAAAACTCCAAAAGGAAGACAGGGCACTCAAAGCTGAGTTTCACAGTGGATTTATTTCTCGATCAACACAAACATGGTCTCACAGGATGCGTTTCGGCTATTGCCTTCTTCAACTAGTGAGTCTCCATTTTGTTTTAACTTAGGGGAGAGGAGTTGGCCTAACAGCTAGGGCAGTCGACTTCGAACCTGGGGAACTGGGTTCGAGTCTCGGCAATGACGCTGAACATCCTGTGATTCTGGGCAAATCACTTAGGGGCATATTATCAAGAAACGGCATTACAATTATCGCTGCTTTAGCGTCAGAAAACTGCCGCCAAAGCGGCAATAATGGGCTTGATAATATGCCCTTGGGAATTCCAATAGAAGCCCATGTTCTGGTGTCAACATGGGCTTCTATTGGAATTCTCACCGACACATTATCAAGCCCATTATCACCGCTTTAGCGGCAGTTTTCTGCCGCTAAAGCGGCGATAATTTTAACGCCGTGCTTGATAATATGCCCTTTAATCTCCCCGTGCCTACCAAAAATGAATGTGTGTCCTCATGTAATGTAAGTGGTGCCATGTAAAGCGCTCTGATACCCAATTTGCACAACACAATCAATCAAATAATTTGAAAAGCACACTACATACCCGCAAGGGTTTCAAGGCACTGAGGGTGGGGAGAGGGGGGTTGCTGTTGCTACTGGTCGAACAGCCAGGTCTTGAGTTGTCTCCTGAAGGTTAGAAGGTTTTCGGTTTGTCGTAGGATGAGGGGGAGTGTGTTCCAGGTCTTGGCGGCGCGGTGCGAGAAAGATTGCCGGGTGGTCAAACAATAGACATGGAAAAGTTTCCAGCCACGCACAGACCAAAAAATATATATAAATATATGTCACTATAAATCCCATACTTACACCACTTAGTGTTGATAGTCGTCATATATATGAAAGGAAATAAGAAATATAGACATAGTCACTATATCTATTCTGCCTCTGTAGGCACAGGCATATCTCACACGGGCAGCTACTGCCCCTTGTTGATAAATGTAAAAAACAGGTAAAGCACAATAGTATGCTAACCAGTGCCTATTGTTTGTGGCCAACCTAGCGTGACATACTAGTTCCACCAGTCGCGAAGTTATGGTGATAGAGTTCTGAAAGGAAAATCAAGCCCCAGTGGGCTAGACTCACTCTAGGAGATCGAATCCCTACGTAATTCTACTGGACAAGTTGGACCAACTCTAAAGAGGTATCTGTCAGTTCATAGCCCCACTAAAATATATGAATACCAAATAGCATAAAAGAAGAAAAAGAGCTAATAAGGTCTATACCTAAATTCAGTATACGTCCTTAATACCAGAAAGGTAACATCTGGTGGTCAGCCCAAAGGTTAATCTTCCAGGACTTCACGACTACTCTGAATGCACTGGCATTCTCTAGTATCTGCAAAAAAGAAATTTAAAAACAAAATACCACATTATAAACACAGTCCCAGGCACACATGGTGGGGGTATAAAAATGGTATTAAAGTCCCATTAGGATCAAAGTTGCTGCGGTCGACACGTTTCTGGTGTTACGTGTTGACGCCGAAATGTTGGCGCAGGAGTATGGTCGCCAGGGATAGAATGTCAAAAGGTCTGATTAAGTAATGCGGTTTCGCTGGGGCTGGAATGCTGCGTTGCGAGTGGACATAAATAAGCCTAGATACAGTGTTGGAGGGATGCATCCGGAAGACGCCACGGGAACAGTGTTTCACGACCACCTCCGCTCAGAGAACAGACAGGCGTATCCGCCGTCTCGTTTGCCCACCATACAGGATGGTGATCTCTACGGAACACACTGGCATCTGAACTCTCTGCCACTGCACAGCCATCTAGCTCTCTCCTCAGACACTGGATGATCCCTCCAACACTGTACCTAGGCTTATTTATGTCCACTCGCAACCCAGCATACCAGCCCCGGCAAAACCGCATCACTTAATCAGACCTTTTGACAGTCTATCCCTGGCGACCATACTCCTGTGCCAACATTTCAGCGTCATCACATAACACTAAAAACGTGTCCATGACTCACCAGAGTGCCTCCTGCACTCTACACCTTCATTCACCACCAAGTTCTACTCGTACCCCAGGCCAGGTTGGAATTAGCACCGGCTCTGTGGGACCTTCTAGTCTTCATTCACAAATGCCATACAGCCCTGAAGAGTCATCGGCCAATTTCCTTGTGACGTAACACGTGTCGGCTGGTTGTTTGATTCTATTCTGTTGTTACTTCATTAAATGACTCTGAACATTATACTGGTGTCGACCGCAGCAACTTTGATCTTAAAGGGACTTTAATCACATTGTTATACCTCCACCACATGTGCCCGGAACTGTGCTTATATGTCCAGTGTGGGTTCCTTGACTCACACACTTACGGGGGTTATTGGGTAACTCCCCCGACCTGGCAGCACCGTTCATACTCTGTACACAATCCACACAACGCATACTATTCTGAGCGCCAATCTTCCTGATTATACTAAAAACCCTACCCCTAGACTTCAAAATACCACATTAGTTGACCTATTATCAACTAAACAGGTTAGATTTTTTTAAACATATGTGCACAATGGATCATATAACAAGCTACTGGTGACTTGTCTCTGCCAAATACTACACTACTGTTACTGACTTTATGAACAACAGTTTATACGCAAGATATAAATGTACACGCATTTCTTCCCTGGCAGAGTCCCTTAGGTTCCATACTATCTAATGCTAGTATGTATCTAGATGCAAGGATTCTCAGTTTATTTACCCTGTCACCCCTCCTCTCATCATTTCTTATCCCATCAATGACACTTTATCTCACATTTTCAATCTCATATTCTGGATAATTGAGGCAGTGTTTGGCTAAGGCATAGCTCAAATCTCTATTCTTCACTGCTCTCAGATGTTGTAAAATCCGCTTATGTACTTGTAAGGTTGTGCTGTCCACATATCTTTTTCCACAGCCACAACTAATGGTGTACACAACAAGATCACTTTTACATGTGTAGTGTTCCCTGATCTTTTGTGACCTGTTGGCTATCATGAATTCTTTCAGGTTTTCACCATTCCTGCAGGAATATATGTATATAGAGCTGTATATATGATTTCATATATATATTTTATTATTTCCGTATTTTATTATTTCTGGGGTCCCCACACATGGGCAGGAATATTCAGTGCTTATGAGTTAGATGAGGATCCCCTTGAAGAGAAACAGGCTCTCCTACAGCACACAGGCTTTGGATGTTTCAAATGCTTCCCCAGCATCGGTTTTGGGAACTGAGGAAGATCATCTTTGCTTGATTGATCTGATCTGTGAGGTGTTACAGGGGCTGTCGTCTGAGAAGCCAAGCAGCAGCGATGTTACGTCTCCCACACAGGACACAAAAATTTGGCTCTCCATGTGCTGGGGAGAATTCAGCCTTTTTTCAAAAACAAACGAAATAGGAATTTCAAACAAAAATGTTTTTCTCTCTTATTTACTTTTACTGAGCACCATGGCTTTAAGACGTATACAGTGGCTTATACTATATATATATATATATATATATATATATATATATATATATATATATATATATATATATATATATATATATATATATATATATATATATATATATATTATCTACTGGCGGTCACCAGTAGATAGTTATAGTTAGGACCGAGTTTCCATAGGAAATCTGAAAATTCTATTTTGAATAACTTTGGCGCCGGTTGACGAATCCTCGCGAAATTTTCAAAACTAATGCGGCGCTCCGCTCAGCTCCTGCCCTGAAAGTCTCCGGGTGATTCGTCAAGCGGGGGCCGAGAAAAAAGGGAGGTCCCAAAATGCATTTTCCCCATGCATTTTCCCATAGGACCTTTAGTCGAAGGTACAGCCCGAATGGCTGAACAGAATTACTTGAAATTTGGCAAAGAGGTAGTTCTCAGGTCAGGCAAGTGCCTTTTGCATATATGGCGTCAATCTGTTCAGTACTTCCTGAGAAAATTGCAGTTAAAAGTACATAATTATCTATAGGCGTGCACCGTGCGCGCACCGTGCGCGCACGGTGCCGTGCGCGAGCGTTATTCTGATTGGTTGTTAGATGTCAGTCAACATTCGAATCGGTCGGAATCAGGAAGTGTCGGACGTCATTTTGTGGGTCGCATTGATAAGGAAAGGTGGAGAAAGTGAAAAGGGGGCAGGATAGAAAGTTCCTGACCCCCTAGCCTTTGTCAGGGGGTCGCAGAAGGACCCAGAAGGGTGAAAAAAACTATTTAAAAAAAAAAAAAATCTCGGGGTGCACGCACGCATGGTAAAAAACCCTTAAAAAGAAAAAAAATTTAAGAACGTGAAAAAGGGGGCAGGGTAGAGAGTTCCTGACCCCATAGCCTTTGTCAGGGGGTACCTGTAGGACCCCGAAGGGTATAAAAAACATTTTTTTTTTCTTCAAAAAATCGCAGGGTGCGTGCGCGTTGCGCGCACGCCATTTTGTGTCTGGCAGTGAAAAAGAAAGGTGGAGAACGTGAAAAGGGGGCTGGGTAGAGAGTTCCTGACCCCCTAGGCTTTGTCAGGGGGTCCCTGGAGGATCCCGAAGGGTGAAAAAAACTTTTGATTTTTTTTTTTTAAATCGCGGGGTGCGCGCACCGTGCGTGCATGGTGCGCGCACGGCTGAAATAAAAAAAAAATAGATTTAAAAATCAAGTTTAAGTGTTTAGATGTTAGGTGGCTCTAAAAAGAGCCGTTGTGTTCATTGTTTTTTGGTACCTACAAGTAAGTACCGATGCACAGTCTAAAGTTCAAGAGAAAGACTCTGTTCCCTTCATCTGTGAAATGTACACCGTCTCCTCTATAAATGCCTTGCATGTTGTAACGCAGGTTGTTGTGGTATATAGAACCCATACCATAGTCTCTGAGGAAAGCAGAAACAGATTTATTGACGTGCTTTCTTGCTTTGTCAATCTGCGGACAATGTTGGTTGGACCAGTTCCACTTTTGCCCTTGGCATATATTAGAATATACAAAGGTAGTTTGTGGAAAAAGTGACATCAATTGCACAAAGGTGTCCTTAACAAGCATTTCCAGACCTACCCAAGTTAAAGTGCCTAGGTAATTTCCACCACAGTGCACAATTATAAGGTTAGGCTGTGGGAGATGTAGAAAGGATTTCACTAAAAGCATTAATTGGTGCCACTTTAACCCTGTCTGACTAATCCATTTAATGTCTACATTTGGCAAAGCAAGGTCTTTCACAATACCTCTTTTTTCTGCATACTTTTCACTCCAGAAGACATAGCTATGACCTGCAATCCACACTGTGAACATCTTCCAAGGAGATCTGGATGCACTCAGAAGGTGACTTTCAGTAGAATGGCAATCTGAAAAGAAAGATAGTTGTAAAATGGAGGCTTACATACTTTTTTTTAATAAAAATAACTCATTGGCTGTTTCAGACCATTCTACACTAAAAACTAGGCTGTATGTTTACATTTTTAAAAGCATGTTTTGTATTGGTTCAGAGAAATGTGTTCCCAGAGAACATTAGTTTGGATTTGCTGTTAGGTTTGAAAAGTCAAGCACTCTTGCTCTTTGGATTAGAAACATTGTGTGCTGAACTTCTGACCTCTCTGCTCACAACAGTGTTCAATGACCCGTTGCTATGCTAGCAGGTAGAAGTCATGTTGGGGGTAGGAATCATTTGGAAAGGGTTGAAATTTGCAACCAATAGAAATGTGTGTTTCCATTTGAAAAAATGTGGGAAGCAATGTGATTTGAAGTTAACATGTATATGTGTGAAAAAAGAGAGGGAAACTTTGCCATTTACTGGTTCTGGTGAGAGGAGTACAGCTCAGAGATTCTGGCTCTGATAATCTGCTGTGTGAGTGCCACATTTCTTTCTCAACTAACTACTTTCAAAGGTGTGTTATGAATTTGAGAGGGGATGCATGTGGTGCATTTTGATATAAATATTAGAAATTTGTTTCTTCTTTTAAAGTTGTGTTTTACATTTTATGTTTTGGAAGATATTTAACTGCCTTGAACTTGTAAGATATTATGGAGTATGTCTTCACCATAAGTTAAGGTGTACTGGTATCACCCAGGAATACTGTTTTGTGCCTAGAATCACATCATGAGTCTGTGTGCACACAGGAATCGTTGTCAGAGATTTAATTTGTGTTGCTGTTGTTCTGTAAGACTTGCACTCACAGGAAAGGGGCAGCTTGTTTTCTTGAACTGTGATGGTTAGCATTCAGCAGAAATCACTATCTCACAAATGAGAGGCAAATGCTAACACATTTGAAATCAACATGGTAGATTTTCCTTCCACTCCTGCAATGGGTGAGGTAATTCCTACATGTTCAAAACTCCAATTAACCCTTACCACACATGTACTCTTACATACATCTCTGCAGTCTTCATGCAGTTTTGCAAGCGTCCATGCAGATCTCTCTTGCACCTGACAATACACAGTCTCCAGAAACACACTCTTAGCACACAGGCAGCTGCTTCTCCTACACTCCCATGCTTACTATTCAGCACTGTGTGGTATTTCAGATAGCAGTGTGTAACGCTAACACATTCAACGTCACCAAGGCTCATTTCCTTTGCTCTAGTCTAATCACTCACCCAGGTAACACATGCTCATGGTCTCAAGTAGCTATTAGGACATGTGCTCTCTTCTGCCTCTCTAAACTATAAGGAAAATGTGTCAGGCTGTTACAGTAATTATCACTTACTGTACCACAGTAGTAAATGTGCTTTGAAATTGCCAATCAAATATCGTTTTCTGCCTAGAATCACACCATGAGTCTGTGTGCACACAGGAATTGTTGTCAGAGATTTAATTTGTGTTGCTGTTGTTCTGTATGACTTGCACTCGCAGGAAAGGGGCAGCTTGTTTTCTTGAACTGTGATGGTTATCATTCAGCAGAAATCATCTCTCACAAATGAGAGGCAAATGCTAACACATTTGAAATCAACATGGTAGATTTTCCTTCCACTCCTGCAATGGGTGAGGTAATTCCTACATGTTCAAAACTCCAATTAACCCTTACCACACATGTACTCTTACATACATCTCTGCAGTCTTCATGCAGTTGTGCAAGCGTCCATGCAGATCTCTCTTGCACCTGACAATACACAGTCTCCAGAAACACACTCTTAGCACACAGGCAGCTGCTTCTCCGGCACTCCCATGCTTACTATTCAGCACTGTGTGGTATTTCAGATAGCAGTGTGTAACGCTAACACATTCAACGTCACCAAGGCTCATTTCCTTTGTTCAAGTCGAATCACTCACCCAGGTTCCACATGCAGATGGTCTCAAGTAGCTGTTAGGACATGTGCTCTTTTCTGCCTCTCTAAATTATAAGGAGAATGTGTGAGGCTGTTACAGTAATTATCACTTACTGTACCACAGTAGTAAATGTGCTTTGAAATTGCCAATCAAATATCGTTTTCTGCCTAGAATCACACCATGAGTCTGTCTGCACACAGGAATTGTTGTCAGAGATTTAATTTGTGTTGCTCTTGTTCTGTAAGACTTGCACTCGCAGGAAAGGGGCAGCTTGTTTTCTTGAACTGTGATGGTTAGCATTCAGCACAAATCACTATCTCACAAATGAGAAGCAAATGCTAACACATTTGAAATCAACAGGGTAGATTTTCTTTCCACTCCTGCAATGGGTGAGGTAGTTTTTACATGTTCAAAACTCCAATTAACCCTTACCACACATGTACTCTTACGTACATCTCTGCAGTCTTCATGCAGTTGTGCAAGCGTCCATGCAGATCTCTCTTGCACCTGACAATACACAGTCTCCAGAAACACACTCTTAGCACACAGGCAGCTGCTTCTCCTGCACTCCCATGCTTACTATTCAGCACTGTGTGTTATTTCAGATAGCAGTGTGTAACGCTAACACATTCAACGTCACCAAGGCTCATTTCCTTTGCTCTAGTCTAATCACTCACCCAGGTAACACATGCTCATTGTCTCAAGTAGCTGTTAGGACATGTGCTCTTGTCTGCCTCTCTAAACTATAAGGAAAATGTGTCAGGCTGTTACAGTAATTATCACTTACTGTACCACAGTAGTAAATGTGCTTTGAAATTGCCAATCAAATATCGTTTTCTGCCTAGAATCACACCATGAGTCTGTGTGCACACAGGAATTGTTGTCAGAGATTTAATTTGTGTTGCTCTTGTTCTGTAAGACTTGCACTCGCAGGAAAGGGCCAGCTTGTTTTCTTGAACTGTGATGGTTAGCATTCAGCAGAAATCACTATCTCACAAATGAGAGGCAAATGCTAACACATTTGAAATCAACATGGTAGATTTTCCTTCCACTCCTGCAATGGGTGAGGTAATTCCTACATGTTCAAAACTCCAATTAACCCTTACCACACATGTACTCTTACATACATCTCTGCAGTCTTCATGCAGTTATGCAAGCGTCCATGCAGATCTCTCTTGCACCTGACAATACACAGTCTCCAGAAACACACTCTTAGCACACAGGCAGCTGCTTCTCCTACACTCCCATGCTTGCTATTCAGCACTGTGTGGTATTTCAGATAGCAGTGTGTAACACTAACACATTCAACGTCACCAAGGCTCATTTCCTTTGCTCTAGTCTAATCCCTCACCCAGGTAACACATGCTCATGGTCTCAAGTAGCTGTTAGGACATGTGCTCTTTTCTGCCTCCCTAAACTATAAGGAAAATGTGTCAGGCTGTGACAGTAATTATCATTTACTGTACCACAGTAGTAAATGTGCTTTGAAATTGCCAATCAAATATCGTTTTCTGCCTAGAATCACACCATGAGTCTGTGTGCACACAGGAATTGATGTCAGAGATTTAATTTGTTTTGCTGTTGTTCTGTAAGACTTGCAGTCGTAGGAAAGGGACAGCTCATATGATAGGATTTGAAAAGCTCAAAAAAAATATAGTAATATATTTAAATTACATAAAGGTATTTTTTTTGTTAGTTTCTTTCAGGTATTGCTGAACAACACTGAAATAAATTAAAGATGCCTATAAAATCAAGAAAGAGAAAAGAACAGCAACAACATCTATATTTGAAGACAACTGGACAACAAAAATTAGTTGAAGAACCTCATGTTGGAAAAAAGAAAAAATCTTCTGGTAAGCAGACTAAGGATTTTTTTAAAAATATCCTCAAACAAAGAAAAAATGTAAAAAATATATCCACTGCAAATAGTGTTTCAAGTAGAAAACAACAAGACAATCGACAGAAAATACTAAATGCTAATGTACAATCAGAAGTAAGAAAGAATGACTTAAAAAGAAAAACAGATTTTCAAATCATTCGTAGAAATATGTTTCAGAGAAGAGTGATGTTCAATTTGCTAAAGGATGTGAAAAAATATAGGAAGAAAGCCAAATGTTATAAGAAAAAGAAACATATTGAATCAATTGTTACAAAGGCTTTGGAATTAAAAAGAAAACTATTCATTTTAATTTTGAACAGGATCCGTAGATTAGATAAATTAGTCAATGTAATGAAGTCAAAAAGCAAAAGGAAAAGAGTAGTGAAAAAAAATTACTTTTGTAAAGTGTTCTTAGGAGAATGGAAGCATAGTTCAAGTACTGAACCATTTTTTAATGAAGAGAGTTATCTTCAAAGTAATAGTTTGCTGCATGCAGTTGACACCAGTGGTCGAGCTTATGAAGTTAAATATGGTTGTGTAATGGAAAAGGAGAAAATGGTTCCAAGAAATGAGGAAGAAGTGTTAGCTGATTAGGTTATGGGGAAACGTCCTAAAGCCCCAGTGTACACTTGGAATTGTAGTAGTATTTGTACTGTATGACAGGAATCTATTGATAAATTACGTGACTTTCTAAGAGAATATAGTAAAAAAAAGTGTTAAACAGAAGATTAAGATGCTTCAAAGACTAGATCCATGCAGAGTGAGAAAGAATACTGGTTTGCAAGGACATTCTCTGGCTTGTCTTTCTAGGAAAGTTTGTCAAAGTGTTTTTCACCATTTTAGGATGCTGGCAGTACATCATACTGAATTGAGAAAGTTTGTGAGAAGATTGTATTTTGCTAAAAGTCCAACACTAAAGTTAAATGAGTTGAATACTGCTTTGTTCCGTGGATCTGTATCAGATGTAGAGAAGGTTACTGATGATATTCAGTTTTGTTACTTTGGTCCAGAACAAGCAAGTGCAGGAATTGACACAGTTATTGAGGAAAATGTGGAAGAGAATGTAGAACTCACTGTTAGTAAAAAGTTTGAAGATCAAATGACAAAATTTACTATCATCTCTAATGAAAGACCAAATATTACTTGTATTTGTTGCCGGAGAAGCCATTATAAAACTCAAACAAGGAATGTTGATCTCTATAAAAAAAGTGAAAAAGAAAATAATTATGAGTGGAAGGATTTTGCTACATATTTATTTCTGGAAAATTGTTTTGATTTGGGTGAAGATCAGCGTACTTGTAAATACTGTTATAACAAGTTAGAAGAAAATAAAATGCCAGCTAGAGCTGTACATAATAATTTAGAATTGGTTGATATTCCTGCAGAACTTTCTGATTTAAATACGTATGAGTCTATACTCATTCAATATGTCCATCTGTTTCAGACTATAGTTCGTATGGAGCCCAAAACAGGTAAATTACCTCCTTCAGATTTACAAAGAGGTTTAAAAGGAAGAGTTGTCTATTTGCCATTAGATTTGAAAAAAAAATATTGAAATAATTGATGCAGATAGTTTGGAAACTAAACCATTAGTTATTTATGAACATTTCAGCATACATCCTCTTCATTCTAAAGAAGTTATGGGAAACACTATTGATCTGTTTCAGATGAAAAAAGCAAAAGGAACTCCCGTGAGTGTATGGGAGGAGAGCTTGGAAGCTCGTTGTTTTCCCCAGCTGTTTCCTACAGGAAAAGGTGGACAATATGATGAACGTCCAGTACAGATTCCTGCTTCTGAGAATCGGACTACAAGATTATATGCAGAAGATCCAAGATTTCGTCAAAGTATTCCTTATTTGTTCCATCTTTTATTTGAAAGTGACTTGTCTGCACTATCTTATGCAGTAAATCACATTTTAAAAACTGGAGTACATCTACATAATGTGTCTGCAAAGGATTTTATGAACAAAGTGCAACAGCGAGATGATCATTTGGAATCTCAATTCATTAATCTGATGGCTTGTCAGCATGGAACTAATGAATATTGGTACCGACGCCATGGAGAATTGAAATGTATGTTACGGAATTTAGGAACTCCTACATGGTTCCTTACCCTAAGCTGTGCTGAGTACGCTTGGGATGATTTACTGGATTTTCTTCGAGAGGCAAATTCAAATATTGAAAACATCCAATACAAGACAGCAGGAGAATTGTGCTCATTGGATCCGGTAATGTTTGCAGATATTTCAATCATAGATTTGAGGCTATGATGTCCTTCATCTGCAATAAAAAAAATCCACCTTTTGGAGAAGTTGTGGATTTCTTTTGGAGAAAAGAGTACCAAGCAAGAGGTGCTCCTCATATTCATATGCTGTTGTGGATCAAGGATGCCCCAAAATTTGGAACAGATTCTGATGATGCAGTTTTATCTTTCATTGAAGAATATGCAACATGTGCTATACCTAAAAGCACAGAAGAAAAAACACTTAAAAGAGCAAGTTTTACGTTTCCAAAGTCATCGGTGTGGAAAATACTGTCGACGAAAGTACAAGAGTAAAGATAAATTCTACACAAAATGTCGATTTAGATTTCCACGACCTGTTCTTTCAAAAGAAAGAGTAAACAGTTTTATGTCAGCTGTGTGACATACTATTACAAGAAAATCTCCGAAAAATACCTACAACCTAAGAAGAAAAGAAGAGTCAAAATATATAAATGACTACAACCCAGTCATTTTATCCATGTGGAATGCTAACATGGATATTCAGTATGTAGCTGACAATTCTATTGCTGTTGCTCGGTATGTCACATCTTACATCACTAAATCTGAGAAAACGGAATTGAAAGAAATGTGGGGAGAGATTTCGCACGAGAAGACTGTCTGTAAAAAGCTATACAGTTTCAGTTTAAAGGTGTTATCGCACCGAGAAATTGGGTCATACGAATGCTCAGATAGGTTATCATCTGCAAGTCTGTACTCCAAATCCAGAAGAATAATTTGGGTAAGTTTAGGCCTTGCAGGAATGCGAAATCGGGTACTGAAATCTAATTGAGAAATTGAATATTTAGCAGATTACGAACCAGAAAGTACAGACATTTTAAGAACAAACATGTTGGACACATATTACCCAAACAGAAGTCATCATCTTGAGAACATGTGTCTCTATGAAGTGCTGCAGAACTACATTTTTAAACGAAATGCCACAGAAGACATCAACAATGGAAAATATAAAGTCATTGGTGATTAAGGATGTTTGGTGAAACAAACAAAAGGAAGTTTGATTAATCACAGAAAGCTGAGTTGCGACACTACTGACAAAAAGGAATTTTACTACTTATCACTTTTACAGTTGTTTAAACCATGGCATTCAGAGGATGAATTACTTGGAGATTTTCAGAGCTATGAAGATTGCTTTAATGCATGCAAAGATAGCATAGAATGCAGTACTTTCACAACTTATGTACAAATATTAAATGAAGAAATTGAACAAGAAGCTACAATTGCAGCTGAAGTAGCTAGAGACAGTTCTCAAGACAGTCAAAGTTCTGGGACGCTCAGTCAAGATCCTCTAGGACATCCAATCGTAGAAAATGAAGCTGCAATAGTCATGACTGAAGTGGAAACAGCTATGAATCAAGCTCAGGAAGATTTAATAAACTTACCAAATTTGGAACAACAACTGAATGATGAACAACAACAAATTCATGAGGAAGTCATAAAACAAATTGATCATGGATTACTACATGAAAATAAAGAGTGCTCATGCACATCATTTGAACCAATCAGAATGTATGTGAGTGGACAAGCTGGAACTGGAAAACGTTTCTTAATTAAAGTAATTAGAAGCTACTTACAGAAAAAAACTGATTCAACTTTGTCTTGTGTTGTTACTGCTCCAACTGGGTTAGCAGCATATAACATAAAAGGAATTACCTTACATCGTTTGCTAATGTTACCAGTAGAGCATGAGAACAAAAAACAATACCACAAGCTAACAGGAGAAGCATGTTTTGAAGTTTCAAGAGTATTGGAGAAAATTAAAGTTCTCATTATTGATGAGGTAAGCATGGTATCAAACTTAATGCTTGCCTTTGTGCATTTAAGAATGCAGCAAATTCTAAAGACAGACTATGACGTGTTATTTGGAGGAAAACATGTTATAGTTTTTGGGGATCTACTGCAGCTCACTCCAGTTAAAGGACAACCAGTATTTAATACTCTTGCACATGAAGACACGAAAAAGTTGTTAGGAAGTATAGGTAATGTGAATATTTGGTCATACTTTGAGTACAAAGAACTCATTACCAATATGCGGCAAGCAAATGATGATGATTATGCAAGTATTCTCAAAGATATCAGAATTGGACAACTCACAGACCATGGCAGAAAAGCTTTACACAGTCGATTGCTATGTAATTTGTTTCCAAACAGAACAAATAGTTCCAGAGAAAATATACAAGAAAATTGCAGAAAAAAATACTGTAATCTGCTTAATGCCAACACTACATGAATGCTCTATATTCAATCAAGAACTTTTGAAATTGGAAAATGAAGAGATTATAAAAATGGAAGCTGTGGATAAAATACAGCATGAAGGAATAACTATTATATTGACACGCAAATTGACAACTAAATTGGATTCTCTAGAGAAAAACATATCGAAAACAGCTGGTTTAGAAAAGAATCTTTATGTATGTATGAACTGTCGAGTAATTTTAAGATATAATTTGAATGTAGAAAAAGGTTTAGTGAATGGAGCTATGGGTAAAGTTGTGGGTTTTGTTAATTACCAGAAAAAAGATGGAATTGAATTTTTAAAAATAAAATTTGATCAGATTGAAGAGGTTAAAGACATTAGTCGTTGTTCAGTTCGTTTTTTGCTTGTGAAAGACTTATTTGTACGTAGGAAGCAGTTTCTGTTTTATCTAGCATATGCTGTAACTATTCAAAAATCTCAAGGATTAACTGTAGATAGTGCTTTTGTAAACATTGGATCTAGTGTGTTCAAAGAAGGTATGGCATATGTTGCTTTGTCACAAGTGAAAAAATTATCTGGTTTATTCATGATAGACTTTGATGACTTAAACGTTAGTGCTGATGCAAATTGTGTAAAGGAGTATAATAGATTAAGAAGAAGCTATGCTCCTCATTTAGGTCAGTATCCTGTGTTTGAAAAATGTGTTGTTTGTCGGAAAAGGAGAATTGAGAATATCTGTAATGAGGATGTACAGAAGAGAAAACAAAAAGAGAGTGATGTGATTGCAAACAAAAAGAAAAAGGACAATGTTGAAGAGGTTGTTGGTTGTCATTTTGAAAATAGCTCTGGTGTCAACTGCTACGCTAATGTAGTGCTGAATGTTGTATTTTATCTTGAAAGTTTGCAAGAGCAGATAATACTAAATCATGAAAAAAGATTCTGTTCTCTGCTTAGTTTCCTTTATGAGAAGCTGAGTAATGATAAAACTAAAATAGAAAGTGCTTCTGATGTTAGAAATCTTTTAGATGTATGTTCTAGATGTACACAGTTTACACAAAATGTCCAGCAATATGCAGAGGAATTCTTAATGTATCTGCTTATGGTACTGGAAGATGAAGGGGTAGAAATAGAAAATATATTTGGTCTCTCTTATAAATGGGAACATTGTTGTGAAAATTGTTTGAACACATGCAGCACTAATGTTGATTCAGAAAGGTTCATACATTTAACATTACCAGAGAGTAAATCAGTGACTTTTAGTAAATTAGTTAAAGATGCAAATCACAACATGGAATGTTCTCAATGTAAATCAGAAATGTTCTCAACGTTATTTTTAAAGAAATATGGACAGTAAGTAATTTTAATGATACAACGTTGTAGAGCTGATGGAACAAAATTGGACACTTTAATAAAGAAGTTTGTGGGAAATCAATTATCAATATCAGGAAAAACTTTTGTTGCAGTTGCAATAATTTTCCATGATGGACCTTCTATAACTTCTGGTCATTACACAGTTTATCTAAAATGTGAAAAAGGCTGGACACTGTGTAATGATTCTCAATTGATTTTTAAGCAACGTTTGCCTGCAGAATTACCAAATTGTTACTTAATTTTTCTAAAACCAAAATTTTAGACAATAATTGCAGCATCTGAAGAAACCATTATTTCAATTTTATAGGATTAACATTGGATATTTCACTTAAAAAGGATTTAAAAATTACCATTTGGCCTCATGGAAAGGTAAATGTTTCTATTGTGGACTTCTTTGACAGATATTATTTTGGTGTATGTGCTTAAGCAACAAGATTTACAGATGTTATTTATTGCAAATTGTTATTGTTCTTAGAAGATATTTTTAATATATATGTTACATTTCTATCAAGGTATGTTTTAGTGAGGATACATTAAGGGCTTTTTTAAACAATCTTTCAGATTGTTTATTTTTTTGCCCGCTGTTAAGTGATGAATACAATTGATATCACTATTTTCAGTGAAATTCAATATATTCTGAAAACAGCAAAAAAAGGGCAAAAAATTACTAATAAATATGAAAATACATGTACTGTTTTCTAAAATGTATTGTTGAATATTAATTTTTTTTTTTTTCAGATCTATTAAGAAAAATTAGGAAATTGAATCCATTTTTCTTGCAATTAAAAAAAAAACATTTATTTCTAATTAAGTTATTTTGTTGGTCAGGTAAGTTTAAAATATCTTTATTTCTCACCCCTTCACTTTCATGCTCCCTTTTCTTCACTTCTCCTCACTCTGCTTTTCTCATTCCTCTTCCTTCTCTATTCTTCCTTTACTGCTCTTTCGTAACTCCCTCACTCCTTCTCTACTACTCCCCTAGGTTTACTGCCTCCATAACTATTTTTTCAACCATGTTTCTCTCCCTGTCTCCATATGTCTCAGTCATTCTAACTGCCTTACTCCTTCTCAGTTCCTTGCTCTCTGTCTCTGTTTCTGTCTCTCTCCCTTTGTCTGTCTTACCCTTAATTTCCTTAACATCTCTGGGGCAGATTTACAAGCCCCCTGCGCCACCACTATGTCACTTTTCATGACGTACTGGTGACGCAGGGGGCTCCTCCATATTTACATGGGGAGGTAAAGCCACCCTGTGTAACTTTTCCTCTCCTCGTAAATACAGCCACTGAAGGGGCATTCCATGGGTGTTGTTGTGGGTGTTCCCACGCAACACCCATAGAACTAGACACATCTCCAGATTTACAAGAAATCGTAACTCTGGAGATGCGTGTGAATGCTACTCCACCCTAGAGGTGGCGTAGCAAGGCACAACGAGTAGAAATGTTTTTATTTCTCCTCGTTTTTTCTCTTTCAGTGCATGCTGCATTCTACAGCACGCATTGCAAGAGGAAAAAGCCTCTTGTGATTGTTTTTGTGCAGGAAGGTGTCCCTTCCTGCACAAGAACAATCTCCCTACCACGCAGGCATCCTTGCACCATGGTGCAAGGGAGCCTGCGCCGGCGCATGGCTGCAGTTTGTGCACCAGCGCAGGGGAAGCATAGAGATGCGACAAAAAATTTGTTAAAAAAATAGAATTAAAAATCAAGTTTAAGTGTTTGGATGTTGGTTGGCTCTAAAAAGAGCCGTTGTGTTAATTGAGTGTTTTTTGGTACCTATAAGTAAGTACCGATGCAGAGTCTAAAGTTCAAGAGGAAGACTCTGTTCCCTTCATCTGTGAAATGTACACCGTCTCCTCTATAAAAGCCTTGCCACTCCCCTCACTATTTCTTCTTATTTCCTGGGACAAGGAGCTGAACAGATATCAATTTTACTTGAAAATGGCAGAACAGCAGTCTACTTCAGGGAGTGAGGATGAGATCTGGATGCACTCAGAAGCATTGGTTCATAGTAGTTTCTCTTCCAGAATCTTCAAAAACCACAGCCACTCCCCTGACTATTTCTTCTTATTTCCTGGGACAAGGAGCTGAACAGATATCAATTTTACTTGAAAATGGCAGAACAGCAGTCTACTTCAGGGAGTGAGGATGAGATCTGGATGCACTCAGAAGCATTGGTTCATAGTAGTTTCTCTTCCAGAATCTTCAAACACCACAGCCACTCCCCTCACTATTTCTTCTTATTTCCTGGGACAAGGAGCTGAACAGCTATCAATTTTACTTGAAAATGGCAGAACAGCAGTCTACTTCAGGGAGTGAGGAGGAGACCTGGATGCACTCAGAAGGTGTCTTTCAGTAGAATGGCAATATGAAATGAAAGATAGTTGTAAAATGGAGGCTTATATTCTTTTTTTAATAAAAAGAACTCATTGGCTGTTTCAGACCACTCAACACTAAAAACTAGGCTGTATGTTTACATTTTAAAAAGCATGTTTTGTATTGGTTCTGAAAAATGTGTTCCCACAGAACATTACTTTGGATTTGCTGTTAGGTTTGAAAAGTCAAGCAATCTCGCTCTTTGGATTAGAAATATTGTGTGCTGAACTTCTGACTTCTCTGCTCACACCAGTGTTCCGTGATCTGTTGCTATGCTAGCAGGCAGAAGTCATGTTGGGGGTAGGAATCATTTGGAAAGGGTTTAAATTTGCAACCAATAGAAATGTGTGTCTCCATTTAAAAGAAAGGTGGAGAACATGAAAAGGGGGCAGGGTAGAGAGATCCTGACCCCCTAGCCTTTGTCAGGGGGTCCCTGAAGGATCCCGAAGGGTGAAAAAAACATGGTTTTTTTTCCCGAAAAAATGCGTGGTGCACGGCGGAAAAAAATTGTAAATAAAATAGAATTCAAGATCAAGTTTAAATGTTTAGATGTTAGGTGGCTCTAAAAAGAGCCGTTGTGTTAATTGAGGAACAGAGGAAGAAAGAGAAAAAAATGAAAAAAATTATGGGGTGGGGCATGTGTGCTGCTGTATCTTGTTCTTTATTAGGGTAATGCTGGTCTCACTGTAACAGAGTAGAGCACTCCACACATTGCACCGTATCTGCACCCTCTGGAACAGAGGGTGCATATCCGGAGGTCAAGAAGAAGGTGAAGCTGTGGCCGCAGATGAAGTGCTGCGCTGTGCTGCTGGAGTTGTCTCTTGCAGCTAAAGTACACTCCCGTGCATAAGCAACAGCAAGCACTGTTTTAAAGTGCCTTATCATGGAGTAAATACTGAAGGAGTATTTCTTTTTAGGGTCTCCTCTTGATAAGACTACTCCACAAACAGTGCAGGTGACTTTAGGTCCTTCTGTTTCCTCTGTCTTGGTAGAACAAAGGTCTCCTCCTCACTCCCAGAAGATGTCTGCTGCTCTGCCATTTTCAAGTACTGGAGTACTAGAAAAGCTGCTCAGCTCCTTCTCCAAGGAAATCAGAAGTAATAATAAGGGGAGTGGGTGTGGTGTTGGAAGATTCTGAAACTGAAACTACTATGAACCAATGAAAAGTGTTGTTTTGTAATCACATGACTTGCTGCGCGCGCACCGTGCGCGCACCGTTCGCGCACGGAGCACGCGCGCATGCGCATACGGAGCACGCGTGCACGGAGCACGCACGACGCACGCATGCGCGCACGGAGCACGTACGCATGCGCACACCGTGCGCGCACCGAGCGCGCACGGTGCGCGCACCAACGCGGCAGAAGATAGCCAAAGAGAAAAGTTGAAAACGTGAAAACAAGTAACGGAAGACACTTCCTAACACCCTAGGCTTTGTCACAGGGTCTCAAAAGGACCCACAAGAGCAAAAAAATCAGTGATGTCATGAGTGATGTCACTGACCATGTCATGAGTGATGTAATATGTGATGTCATCAGCAGTGGATTGCGGGCGCGTGAGTTATAGTTAGCTGAACTAACTATAACGGGGGAATTTCAATGGTTTTGTATGAGTGAAATGTCCAGCTAACTATAACATGTGTGAAACCTATGGTTTTTTCAGTGAATTTGCAAGGTTTTTTAAATGCTAATTCCTAACTATAACGTGTGTGAAACCTATGGTTTTTTCAGTGAATTTGCAAGGTTTTTTAAATGCTAATTCCTAACTATAACGTGTGTGAAACCTATGGTTTTTTCAGTGAATATATATATATTTATATATTATCTACTGGCGGTCGCCAGTAGATAGTTATAGTTAGGACCGTGTTTCCATAGGAAATCCGCAACATTCTATTTGGAATAACTTTAGCGCCGGTTGACGAATCCTCGCGACATTTTCAAAATAGGTGGGGCGCTCCGCTCCGCTCCTACCCTGAAAGTCTCGGGGGGATTCGTCAAGCGGGGGCTGAGAAAAAAGAGGGGTCCCAAAACGCGTTTTCCCCATGCAATTTTCCATAGGGACCTTTAGTCCAAGGTACAGCCCGAACGGCTGAACAGAATTACTTGAAATTTGGCAGAGAGGTAGTCCTCAGGTCAGGGGTGTGCCTTTTGCAGGTCTGGTGTCAATCTGTTCAGTAGTTCCTGAGAAAATCAAAAGTAAAATCATATACATATGTGGGCGGAGCCTAACCTCATATCTCATCCTGAGATCTGATTGGCTGTCAGCACTTCATCCAAGAAGTGTTGGCAGCCATCTTGGGACCAATATACATGATAGCACCTCATTAAAAAGCATTGCAGTTAATAGAAGGTTTTAAGACTTTAGTTACATTATAAATCATTTGTTGATGGTACCATACTCATTTTAGGAATTGTGGTATGTTCTAAGGTGATTTCACCATGTGAAAAAGCCTTCTGCTGTGATATCATGATTGAGAGAAAAATATTTTCTCATGCTTTTCCCACAGAGGTTTGGAAGGTGATCTATAAGCTAAACTGAGAGCTTATTTTCTGTAAATTCACATTATCTTTCTCAGTCATGTGAGAATGAAGTCTGACATTCTCAGTAAAACATGTACATCCAACAAGGGCAGAGACTGTCAGTTGATTCCTTTGTGTTCTACTGCAGCCTCCAAGAGTGTTCCAAAGAACAACTAGAGCGCTAACAGTCCTACTTATGATAAACGTATGGCACACCTGAAGCCATCTTGCTTGGATTAAAGTGGTAACTCTTAAAACATTTAATTTAAAAAGGAACAAAATGAGGGGGTTCATTTTTCCATAAAAAGTATGATTAGTGCTGCAGAAAGAAAAATTAGGGCACATTTTGAGTGACTTCTCAAATCCTCTTCTATTTCATTAAAAAATTCTGACATGCAGACTGAAACATGCACTTTCAATACCAGCAGCAGTTTTCCCTGGTGAGCAGTAGCTTTACTACAGTGATCTAATGAGCAAAAAGAGTGCTAACATTCTGAATTTATGGCAAATGTGTGACACATCTGAATGCCTTCTTGATGGAATCAAAGTAAAAAACTGAAAGTATTTCCTACTGAGGAGACTGCAGTAAATGAGGAAATTAGGAAACTTCATAACAAATAAGTCTCCCAAGATGGCCACCAGAGACAAAAGAGCCCAAATGTAGCCCAAATATCACCCAGATGTAGCCCAAGTATAGCCCAATGACAGAATGTCCCAGAGTGTTCTTAAAAACAACTAGAGCGCTTACTGTCTTCAATATGACAAAAGTATGGCACACCTGAAGCCATCTTGATTGGAATAAACTGGTAACACTTAAAACGTTTAATTTAAAAAGGAACACAATGAGGGGGTTCATTTTGCCATATAAATTATGATTAATGCTGAAGAAAGAAAATAAGGGTACATTTTGAGTGACTTCTCAAATCCTCTTCTATTTCATTAAAAAATTCTGACATGCAGACTGAAACATGCACTTTTACTACAGTGATCTAATGAGCAACTAGAGTGCTAACATTCAGAATTTATGGCAAATGTGTGACATATCTGAATACCTTCATGATGGAATCAAAGTAAAAAACTGAAAGCATTTCCTACTGAGGAGACTGCAGTACATGAGGAAATTAGAAAACTTCATAACAAATAAATCTCCCAAGATGGCCACCGGAGACAAAAGAGCCCAAATGTAGCCCAAAATCACCCAGATGTAGCCCAAATATAGCCCAATGGCAGAAGTGTGCAAAACACTTATTATTTTGTGTTTTTGCAGTGTTATATAGTGCAGACTTGTCAGGTATTGGAGTGCTTTACATGAGCATTGGTTACATCACACAAGAACAAATTCATTTTGGTTGTAGACATTGGGAGACTAAGTGATTTGACCAGAATCACAGAATGTCGAGCTGAAGCAGAAACTCCAACCTGGTTCCCCAGTTGCAAAGTCTGCAGTTCTGGAAGTAACACCACATCCTCTCCCCTAAGTGCAACATTTAATCAAGTGATCAACTGGATAAAAAAACATAAAGGTAACAAATAATTTAAAAGTGCTTTGTCGCTATTTGAAAACTCAGAAAATATGTCCTTTTTTTAGTCTTTTAGAGCACTAACCATAAATTTGATGCCAATAAGACCCTCTCATATATGTAATTTCTAAATGAAATGCTCTAGGTATTACAGTTTTGATTACATCAAGATGACGTCAGGCGTTCCACACTTTTGTAATAAATATAGAATGTTAGCAATCTAGTTGTTCATTAGGATACTGTTGAGAGGCAGAGGCCAGGGGCACGGACTCTGAAAATTGAAGGCAGGTAGGAGGGTGCAAAGGCAACAATTTAACCACACTGAGCAGACAGGAAGGGCCGTGGCAGCACATCAGACTATGGAGGGCAGTGGAAAGGGGGGCAGGGGCAACAAACCAACAATACAGGACTTGCAAGAGAGGCTGTGGCAATGTAATAGACCATTGTGGGCAGAAGAAAGAGGCAATGGTAGTACAACCATACATGCCAACAGACCCGAATCAGCCAAGAAACGTCCAATGTTTTTAAGCTCAAATGGGCTTTATTTGATCTGTCTCCTGTCTACAATCTCCTCTTTTTCAATGTAACTCAAAGGGGAAAATCAATACCCCAGTTTTTTTCAAAATCTCCCTCTTACCAAGTTCAAAATGTTCGCAAGTATGGTACATTGGATCATGGAAGGAAATGGGGTAGGGACATGGACTTGGATAACAGAGGACAGGAGGGACATGGAGAGGTGCACCAAACTGACCCTGCAGGGCAGGCATCAGGGTTTGCAGCAGCACAATACACCACACAGGGCATGCGGGGCGGGAGTGCAGCATAACAATCCATAGAAAGCAAGAGGGAGGAGACAGGACCATGCACATGGACAACAGACAACAGAGGGGAAAGAGGCAGTGGTAGCTAGCTGACCATAATGGACAGACAGGAGAGAAAGCTGCAGCATAACAGACCATAAAGGGCAGGAGGGACGGATCAGGGGCATTACAATGGAACAGACAAGCCAGGAGGGAGGGAGTAGGGGTCTGCACATGTAAACAGAGGGCTGGGGGCAAGGGGGCAGGGCAGGAGCAGCAATATAGCCATGGAGGTCAGGCAGGATGGGCACTAGAAGCAAGACACACCATGAAGAGCAACAGTGAGACTGTGATGGCATACACACAGACCATGGAGGGAAGGTGGGAGGGGTTCAGGGGCAGCTAACAGACCACACAGGGAAGGTGGGAGGGGCCATGGCAGCACAGAAGACCATGCATGGCAAGTGGGAGGGTTAGTGGCAGCACAATGGCTATGATGGGCAAGAAGGAGGGTGCAGGGGCATGCACAAAGGACGATGGAGGATAGAAGGGAGGGTCAGGACCTGTGCACAGACAAGAAAGTTCAGGGGAAGGGGCCTCACAACAGACCGCACGGGACAGGCAGGAGGAGCAGTTGCAGCACAACAGACCAGCGAGGGCAGAAGGGTGTGGCAGTACAATGGACCATGTAGGACAGGAGGAAGAGGATATGGGCATGGCATGTGGACAGGCAGGGTGGAGGTGGCAGGGACAGGTTACAGTCATCTGACAATGCTAGGCAGGTGGGAGGGGAGTGGAAGCTCAACAGAACACTCAGAGTAGATAGGAGTGGCAGGTCCATGGAACATGGTGAGCAAAAAGGATGGAGCAGCGGAATGCACAAAAACATCGGAGGGCAGGGGGAAGGAGAATAGGGGCAGCAAGCTAAGCACAGAGTTTAATCAGGAGGTCAATGATGGGGCATAGAATTGGGCAATGGAGGGCAGGAGGAGTGGACTGGTACATCATACTAAATTGAGGGCAGTGGCAGCACATCAGACCATGCATGGCAGGAGGGAGGAGGCTA
The DNA here is from genome assembly GCF_964204655.1 of Triturus cristatus. Classification (NCBI taxonomy): domain Eukaryota; kingdom Metazoa; phylum Chordata; class Amphibia; order Caudata; family Salamandridae; genus Triturus; species Triturus cristatus. Next base: position 32,418,245 of record NC_140590.1, on the reverse strand, counting down.
GTCCATGGATTCACACAACAGAGGATAGGGAGGAGGGGGATGGGGCAGCAAGCTAACTGTTCAGAGAAGGCGAGTATTAGGAACTTTATTGTTTTTAAAACGTGTGTCTGTGCGAACTACTTAAAATATGAACAAGTATGCAGCATAATCTCACTTTTATTCAGGAAGAAGAGGACGTTTGTGACTGTGACTCCGGGCTCACTTGGCAGAAACACCCCCTGACCCTCCACCCCCTATCGCAAAATGTAATGCCTGTGAAAAGGGTAGGTGAACACAGTGTTATATAGAACATAGTCCTGAGAGCACGATTGAAAATGAAAACTAGATATAGTGTATGGTATAAACTATGCACCAAAAAGTGTGATATAAGATGAACCGGGCGTGAAATATAATATGCAATACATTGTGCGCAATGACAGATTCATTGGAGAGCGCGAGATAGCACAGGCACTAGCGCGTGCTATGTGATATGCGCCTTGGAGTGTAATATGCACAGGGCAGTGTTGTTTTAACCTAACTAGTCTCTAAAGTTGTAATATAAAATATGTGCTGGGGAGTGTAACGTTGCATATGCACTGTGACAAAGATATGGATCCCAGATTGTAATATGTAAGGCATAGCACTGTGCGTTATAACATAGGCATCGAGGAAGGCATGTTAGATGGGGAAATATAACCCGTGCGAAGACAAGTGTCGCATGACATATTCACGGGGTGGTGTTACAGTGCACATGGGCTAGAGAGTGTCATAGCATATGCACTAGCTAGTGGAATACAACACAGAGGTGTGTGGCACTCAGCAGCAATGGTGGGTGTAACACAGCATTGGGCGCTGCCAGAAGCGCGCTGTGACTCTCAAGTGATGTTTGCCCCCTTTCCAGAGAGTAAAATAAAAAGTATTACACATCCGGCAGTGGATGTGTGTTTTATTAACCGTGAGGGGGGTTTCTTGCATAGTTTTGGTCCAATTTTTGTCGAATCCCCTTTGAATGGCTTGGTGTGCGTGTATATTAAATGTGCCCGTCAATAGCTACCCATGTTTGTATAAATAAACGACAAGGGTGTCTACTTGGAGAGTACCCACCGGCAGGAGCGCCAGGATTAGGCACGGTAGGGCGTCAGACACGTCAGAGCTTCACTAGCGGTGTAAATACATTCCATGTGGATTCATTTTATGCATAGTCGCCTTTTAATGAATATCACGCAAATCGTCATGGTGATGGGTACATACGGTTTGTCCAACATGTCCTAGGTTTTTCTATAAATATATTTAAAAAAAAAAACAAAGACCGGCCCCGGGGGATGGGGTCCCCGGGGCCATAAGTGGCCTGAGGAGGGGGGCAACGCAGCCCCCTCCTAAAGAATAAAAAAAAAAAAGGCCATGACCCGGGTGCAGGCTCTGGGGGATGGGGTCCCCAGGGCCAGGAAATTAGATAAAGAAGGGGGGCCACACAGCCCTCCTTCTTAAAAAAATAAAATAAATAAAAGACCGGCCTTGTGCCGGAGGCCACGCCCCCTCCTTGCAGCACTCTGCAAACGCGCCCCCTGGCCAGTTGTAAGTTTGGGAATTAATTCCCCTTCAATACTGAGGGTCCCTGAGAGCCAACTAGCCCAACAGGTATCTCCAGTATGCGCCAGGGATCTTTGTTGCAGACAGGTGTTCTGAGGCCACGCCCCTTTTTACACCTCTATGCAACGCAGCTCTGTGGTGCTTACTGGAGGTACCTAGTGCGCTAGTTTGACCCTAGGGACCCTTAGGATTCAAGGGGACTTAATCTCTCAACTCAGAACGGCCACAGGGCGCGTTTACACAGTGGTGAAGGGAGGGGACGGGGCCTGAGGTGACATGTGCAAACACGCCCTGTGGCGCGTTTTAAGTTGGGGAAATAATTCCCTTTCAATCCTGAGGGACCCTGGGGGCCAACTAGCCCACCAGGTGCTTCCAGTAAGCGCCACTGCTCTGCGTTGCAGAGAGGTGGTGCAGGCCGTGCCCCTTTTGACACCTCTCTGCAATGGCGCTTCCTGGAAGTACCTAGTGGGCTATTTTGCCCCTAGTGATCCTCAGGATTCAAGGGGACTTAATCTCTCAACTTAGAACGGCCACAGGGCACGTTTACAAAGTGGTGAAGGGAGGGGACGGGGCCTGAGGTGACCTGTGCAAACACGCCCTGTGGCGCGTTTTAAGAGGTAGTTTTAATCCCCTGCCCTATTATATACTAGGGGCTTACAGAGGAGGTCATGCTGATCACAGGGGGACCCCAACGCATAGTGTTCCCTAGTATATGTAGGTGTTTTCACTGTATTCTGAGTGTCTTTTAACATAGCACTGGCTCTAGGACTGGTTAGTCAGACTCAGTTACCACCAGTATCCGTCTGAAAAAGTTGAGGGTACAGGATGATTTTGCAACAAGGCTTCTTTCTGTTCTTCTGTTTGTTCTTTCTGCACGTTATCCTTCTTCCTGCACTTTTCTTCTTCTTTGAGGACTTCTTTTGCTTCTTTCTGCATTTCTTTTTTTTCTTTCTGTGCGTTTTTTCTTCTTTCTTCACATGTCCTATCTCTGTAGGCATAGTTAGAAATTAGCATTTAAAAAACCTTTGAAATTCACTGAAAAAACCATAGGTTTCAGGCACGTTATAGTTAGGAATTAGCATTTAAAAAAACCTTAGAAATTCACTGAAAAAAACAAAGGTTTCAGGGGCGTTATTGTTAGGTGGACTTTTCACTCGTACAAAACCATTGAAATTCCCCCGTTATAGTTAGTTCAGCTAAATATAACTCGCGCGCCCGCAATGCTCTGCTGATGACGTCACATATTACATCACTCATGACATGGTCAGTGACATCACTCATGACCTCACTGATGACATCATAATTTCTATGGCAAAATGAACCCCCCCATGTTGTTCCTTTGCAAATTAAATGTTTTAAGTGTTACCGCTTTATTCCACTCAAGATGGCTTCAGGTGTGCCATACTTTTGACATAAGTAAGACTGTTAGCGCTCTAGTTGTTCTTTAGAACACTCTGGGACATTCTGTCATTGGACTATACTTGGGCTGCATCTGGGTGATATTTGTGCTGCATTTGGGCTCTTTTGTTTCTGGTGGCCATCTTGGGAGACTTATTTGTTATGAAGTTTCCTAATTTCCTCATTTACTACACTCTCCTCAGTAGGAATACTTTCAGTTTTTTACTTTGATTCCATCAAGAAGGCATTTAGATGTGTCACACATTTGCCTTAAATTCAGAACGTTAGCACTCTAGTTGCTCATTAGATCACTGTAGTAAAGCTACTGCTCACCAGGGAAGTCTGCTGCTGGTATTGAAAGTGCATGTTTCAGTCTGCATGCCAGAATTTTTTAATGAAATAGAAAAGGATTTGAGAAGTCACTAAAAATGTGTCCTAATTTTTCTTTCTGCAGCACTAATCATACTTTTGTTTTAAGAGTTACCACTTTATTCCAATCAAAGTGGCTTCAGGTGTGCCATACGTTTGTCATAAGGTGGACTGTTAGCGCTCTAGTTGTTCTTTGGAACACTCTGGAAAGCTGCAGTAGAACACAAAGGAATCAACTGACAGTCTCTGCCCTTGTTGGATGTACATATTTTACTGAGAATGTCAGACTTCATTCTCACATGACTGAGAAAGATAATGTGAATTTACAGAAAATATGCTCTCAGTTTAGCATATAGATCACCTTCCAAACCTCTGTGGGAAAAGCATGAGAAAATAGCTTTTTCTCAAACATGATTCATGATATCCCAGCAGAAGGCTTTTTCATATGGTAAAATCACCTTAGAACAAACCACAATTCCTAAAATGAGTATGGTATCATCAACAAATGATTTATAATGTAACTAAAGTTTTAAAACCTTCTATTAACTGCAATGCTTTTTAATGAGGTGCTATCATGTATACTGGTCCCAAGATGGCTGCCAACACTTCTTGGATGAAGTGCTGACAGCCAATCAGATCTCACAATGAGATGTGTGGTTAGGCCCCGCCCAGATATATATGTGATTTTACTTTTGATTTTCTCAGGAACTACTGAACGTATTTACACCATTTAAGCAAAAGGCAGGACTCTGAACCAAGGTCTACCTTTCTGCCAAATTTGTTGTAATTCCGTTCAGCAGTCCCTAAGGAAAATTGCATGGGGAAAACACGTTTTGGGACCCCCCTTTTTCCTCGGCCCCCGCTTGACGAATCAACCCGAGACTTTCAGGATAGGAGCGGACCGGAGCGGGCCACGAGTTTTGAAAATTTAGCGAAGATTCGTCAACCGGCGCCAAAGTTATTCTAAATAGAATGTTGCGGATTTCCTATGGATAATAGGTCCTAACTATAACTACCTACTGGCGACCTGTTATTTAGTTGCACAGCATGTTTAATGTGGTCCAATATGAATTGTTTGGAAAACAGACTTTCCAAGTTTGAGTAATGTGTCTTCACTTTCTAAATGTCACATGGTGTAAAAAAATGGTGAAAAAAATGCAGCCAATTGAAAGCCTTGATGTATAAAATGGGCTCATTTTATTTAACTGATTGTCTGTGAGCAGGGGCGGATGCCCGAAGCGCGTCAGATGTTTGTGAAGACTCGGCTTTAAAATAAATTAACAACTATTGTGCCTGACTTTGGATCTGCGTGGTTTCTGCTTTCCGTGGACACGGATTCTTTTGAGACTGCAAGCATGGGATATATATATATATATATTCACTGAAAAAGCCATAGGTTTCAGGGCTGTTATAGTTAGCTGGACATTTCACTCGTACAAAACCATTGAAATTCCTCAGTTATAGTTAATTGTACTCACTATAACTCGCGCGCCCGCAATCCATTGCTGATGATGTCACATATTACATAATTCATGACATGGTCAGTGACATCACTTTTGATATCTCAAATGACATCACTGATGACATCATCCAGTGAATGTGGTTTGGTTCGTTAGTTAAATATGTATTATATATATAGCAATCTGCATTGAAGAATGCATGGATATATAAATATAAATATCTGGATGGAGGATTTAGTAGCAGTCTGATTGACTGTTTACTTGACTAATTTATAGTGTCTCACTAAATATATTGCATAGTTACTAAAATGTGTGAATATCTTTATCACTCTGTCAGTTGTTGTGTAAACTGCTGTACCAGTTGGTTACTAGCTATGTGAAAGTCTATATTAGTTATTGATTAGTTAACTGAGTATTTGTATGGGAGAGTGAATGTGTGTGTGGTTCGGTGGGGGGTGTGTGACTGCCGAAAGATGTGTGAATAGTTGATTCAGTAGGTATATGAGGTATACATAAGACTCAGTGATTGTATGAGTGACTGTTTTGATAACTGTATACTTGTAATAGTAATTTTATAACACACTAAGTATGAGTTAATATCTATATGAATAAATGAAGTGGTGTTTGTATAAGTGTGTAGCTGAGTAAATGTAAGTATGATTCATTGTTTGCATAAATGAGTAGGATGACTGCATAAGTGAATAGGATGTGTGCTGGTGTGTAATGTCGATTTAGGTGTATAAGTATATTTGATAGTGTTCTATTGATCATTGACAGCATGTATGAGTGAATCTATAGGTAAGTGATTAGATGTGTGTGTAGATCTAAGAATCACTGAGTGGGCTTTTAGAAACTTGTAATGGCGTGTCAATGGATTCAAATATGGTACTCTGTATTTTACAGTGAGTGATGAAAGGTCATACTAGTGTAAGGTGAGGTGTATCTGATTGTCACATGGATGGTGTCATCAGTGATGTCATTTGAGATGTCATCAGTGATGTCATCAGTGATGTCACTGACCATGTCATGAATGATGTGATATGTGACATCATCAGCAGTGGATTGCGGGCGAGTTATAGTGAGTACAAATAACTATAACAGAGGAATTTCAATGGTTTTGTACGAATGAGATGTCCAGCCAACTATAACAGCCCTGAAACCTCTGTTTTTTTCAGTGAATTTCGAAGGTTTTTTAAATGATAATTTTTAAATGTAATAATAGTTATATCTATTTTTTATAGTGATTTTCTCCAGTTGTTTAACTGTTTATTTTTACATATTTAATTTTTTTAATTCCATTATATATTTTTAATCTAAATGGAAATAAAAATGTTTTCTGAAATATTGAAACTGAAATATTGTGTTTTTTTTGTTGAATGTATAAGTGCAGAACTATAAGTGAGTTGGTTAGTTAGGATACTGCATGCATAGTGGATAGGGGTTTGAGACAGTCCATGTGCCAATGCCTGGCTCGCTGCATGAGTACTTGGATACTGACTGAATGATTAGAGTACTGCAAGGAGAGTGCCTGGGTGAATTTATAAGTGTTAGAATTACTTTTCAGGATCAGTACTGGGCTCAAAGATGGAGCACTGAGGTCTCTCCATGTTCACTGGAGTACTATTAAGCAAGAACAGGGGTGGGAGTACACCGCTTCACCTCCCAGCAAGGTTCGCCCCTGGCATTGTGGTAAATTAAGTTTCGGTTACTTGCTTGCTTCAAATGTGTTCGAGTGTTTCGCCACAGTTGGCGCAGATAGTGCTGATTTCCAGACACGTGTTTCTGGTTCTTTAACCGTCATCATTAGAGATTACAGTCTTTCAAATTTGGGGTTTGTGAGTAGGCTGCCAACATCTTTCTCAGGTCAGGTACCTCTCACAGGCATGCAGTGCTTCATCCACGAGCTCATCAGCTCAATGACTCACGGGAGCACTATTAAACAGGAACAGGGGTGGGAGCACACGGCTTCACCTCCCAGCAAGGTTCACCCCTGGCATTGTGGTAAATGTAGTTTCAGATACTTGCTTGCTTCAAGAGTGTTTAAGTGTTTCACCACAGTTGGCGCAGATAGTGCTGATCTCTAGACATGTGTTTCTGGTTCTTTAACCATAATCAGTAAATATTACAGTCTTTCAAATGTGGGGTTTGCTGAGTATGCTGCCAACATCTTTCTCAGGTCAGGTACCTCTCACAGGCATGCGGGTGCTTCATCCACGAGCTCGTCAGCTTAATGACTCACGGGAGTACTATTAAAGACGAACAGGGGTGGGAGCACACCGCTTCACCTCCCAGCAAGTTTCGCCCCTGGCATTGTGGTAAATGCAGTTTCAGTTACTTTCTTGCTTCAAGAGTGTTCGAGTGTTTCGTCACAGTTGGCGCAGAAAGTGCTGATCTCTAGACACGTGGTTCTGGTTCTTTAACCGTCATCATTAGAGATTACAATCTTTCAAATGTGGGGTTTGCTGAGTAGGCTGTCTACATCTTTCTCAGGTCAGGTATCTCTCCCAGGCATGCGGTTTCTTCATCCACGAGCTTGTCAGCTCATTCACTCATGGGAGAACTATTAATCAGGAACAGGGGTGGGAGCACACCACTTCACCTCCCAGCAAGGTTCGCCCCTGGCAGTGTGGTAAATGCAGTTTCAGTTACTTGCTTGCTTCAAGAGTGTTCGAGTGTTTCGCCACAGTTGGCGTAGATAGTGCTGATCTCTAGACACGTGTTTCCGGTTCTTTAACCGTTATCAGTAGAGATTACAGTCTTTCAAATGTGGGGTTTGCTGAGTAGGCTGCCAACATCTTTCTCAGGTCAGGTACCTCTCACAGGCATGCTGGTGCTTCATCCACAAGCTCGTCAGCTCAATTACTCACGGGAGTATTATTAAATTATCAAACAGGAACAGGGTGGGAGGCAATAATATCCTATGGAAGGAAATTCAAGTTACTGGTAAGTGTGGTTAGAATTACTTTTCAGGATCAGTACTGGGATCAAAGATGCAACACTGAGGTCTGTCCTGATGACATCTGAGTAAATCGGAATTCGTAGTTCGGCTGATTTTAGAGGAATATTTGTAAATTCCAAAACACCACACTTAGAAGAATATCCAAGTGAAACCAGTCAATGTTAGCCTATGGAAGAAAATTCAACTTACTGGTAAGTATGGTTAGAAGTACTTTTCAGGATCAGTACTGGGCTCAAAGATGTAGCACTGAGGTCTCTCCTGATAACATGTGAGTAAATCGGAATTCGTAGTTCGGCTGATTTTACTTTGGTCCAGTATATATAGAGCCACTTTCCTACACCATCCCCTCCCTTCACCACTGTGCAAACACGCCCTGTTGCGCGTTTTAAGTTGGGGAAATAATTCCTCTTCAATCCTCAGCGTCCGATCGAGTCCAACTAGCACACTAGGTACATCCAGTAGGCGCCACAGAGCTGCGTAGCAGAGAGATGTAAAAAGGCGCCCGGCCTGCACCACCTCTCTGTAACGCAGCACAGTGGCACTTCCTGGAAGACCCTGGTGGGCTACGTGGCCCCCAGGGTCCCTCAGGATTGAAGAGGAATTTTTTCACCAACTTAAAACACGCCACAGGGCGTGTTTGCACACGTCACCTCAGGCCAGTCCCCTCCCTTCACCAGTGTGTAAACGCGCCCCATGGTGTGTTTAAGTTGGGAGATTAAGTGCCCTTGAATCCTGAGGGTCCCTAGGGTAAAACTAGCCCACTAGGTACCTCCAGTAAGCGCCACAGATCTGCGTTGCAGACAGGTGTAAAAAGGGGCGTGGCCTCTGAACACCTCTCTGCAACGCAGCTCCCTGCTGCATACTGGAGGTACCTGGTGGGCTAGTTGCCCCCCAGGGACCCCCAGTATTGAAGGGGAATTAATTCCCCAATTTAAAATGCGCCACAGGGCGCATTTGCAGAGTGTGTTTGCTAGGGGATGGGCCTAGGGACCATTGCGTCTTTTCTTTTACTTTTTTGGGGCCCTGGGGAAACCATCCCCCAGGGCCTGACCCCCTATTTAAAAAAAAAAATGTGTTTACGGGAAGGGGGCCGGTGGCCCCGGGGACCCCATCCGCTGGGGCCTGGCCACCTCGTTGGGGACCGTGGGAGCTAACATGCTGCTCCCCATGTGGAAAAGCAATCTGCTTTGCTTCATTGAAGCGAGAGCAGGTTTCCCTGCTCTTGCTTCAATGAAGCAAAGTAGTTTGCAATGACAGGGTGGGAGCAAGCAGCAGTGTCCCGGGGATGGGCACCCCGGGACACTGCATGAGCCGGCCCTGGGGGGTGGCGGTCCCCAGGGCCATCATTGGCTCCAGGAGGGGGGCAGCGCGGCCCCCCTCCCACTTAATTTAAAGCCCCAGGGGGTGGTGGTCCCCGGGGCTTGGGGGTCCATAATGTTAAATAATTAGTGCCCCGGGGAGGTGGCGGTCCCCGGGGTGTGTAGAGGGGCTCAAGCCCCCCACACAGGTTTATTTTTTTTAAAAGCGTTCCCCGGGGTTGGGGGGGGGCTGAGAGCCCCCCCATAATCCAGATAAGCCCGTGCTTCATTTTTTTTGGCAGCAGGATGCGTGGATCCTAAGCGCATCCCGCGATTTTTACTAAAAAAATGTGTTTTTTGCGGTTTTTTTCACTGCTTTCTTGTGTCTCGGTTACTGAGGCGCAAGATGGCTGCCAACACTTCCTGGTTTGAAGTGTTGACAGCCAATTAGCATAAAGCTCGTGCACGGGAGGATCCACGGCCCTAGATATATATGTACTTTTAAATGTCATTTTCTCAGGAACTACTGAACGGATTTACACCATTTAAGCAAAAGGCACGAGTCTGAACTAAGGACTACCTCTTTGCCAAATTTGGTGTAATTCCGTTCAGCAGTTCGGGCTGTAGCTGCGGCTAAAGGTCCTATGGGAAATTACATGGGGAAAACACGTTTTGGGACCCCTCTTTTTTCTCGGCCCCCGCTACACGTATCATCCTGAGACTTTCAGGATTGGAGCGGACTGGAAATGGCCAAAAGTTTTGCAAATTTCACGAAGTTTCGTCAATCGGCGCCAAAGTTATTCCAAATAGAATATTGCGGATTTCCTATGGAAAATAGGTCCTAACTATAACTATCTACTGGCGACCGCCAATAAATAATATATATATATATATATATATATATATATATATATATATATATATATATATATAAATATATATATATATATATATTCACTGAAAAAACCATAGGTTTCACACATGTTATAGTTAGCGGAAATTTTACTGATAAAAAACCAGTGAAATTCCCCCGTTATAGTTAGTGCTGGCAACTATAACTCACGCGACCGCAATCCTCTGCTGATGCTAATACTGTATTTAGACACTTATTTGCCCATGTCTTCTTCCATAAATTTTTAGCTATACATATATTACAAATATTTTTTTTTATAAAGACACATATGTCATCAGCAGAAGATTGCGGTCGCGTGAGTTATAGTTGCCAGCACTAACTATAACGGGGGAATTTCACTGGTTTTTTATCAGTAAAATTTCCGCTAACTATAACATGTGTGAAACCTATGGTTTTTTCAGTGAATTTGCAAGGTTTTTTAAATGCTAATTCCTAACTATAACGTGTGTGAAACCTATGGTTTTTTCAGTGAATTTGTACGGTTTTTTAAATGCTAAGTTACTTTACGCCATTCGAGGCGTGCGCGCCCACTTAACGCAGTTCGTTCCGTGCACGGTTTTTATCAACTTTAATAAGCCCTGTACATTTGGTGGCCTTCGGCCACCAAAAGCACAGGGGGTGGGGTCAATGTGGATAGTGTTTTTTTTATTTCGATTTTATAATTTCATGTTGCCAAAATTTTTTTTTTTTTACCTATTAATAAGCCCTGTACATTTGGTGGTCTTCGGCCACCAAAAGCACAGGGGGTGGGGTAAGTGTAGATAGTGTTTTTTTTATTTTTATTTTTTTACCGTACGCTTACGGTAAGCGTACGGTAAGCGTACCCCGCGAAATTGCCGAAAAAAAAATAAAACCGTTTTTGCTCTTGGGGGATGTTTGTGGACTCCCTCAACATGACTATGTGGGAGGGAGTTGTCAAAACAGCCCCGTAACATGTTTTTGGCCATCATGTTTGATAAACAACACTCAGTGCGAGAGACAAAATGGCGGACGCCGCTTCCTGGTTTCGGCCGATTCGAATGTTTACTAAGATCTAAGAGCCAATCAGAATCGCGCTCGCGCACGCCACCGTACGCTTACCGTAAGCGTACGGTAAGCGTACCGTAAGCGGGCTCAGATATATATATTGATTTAAAGGCTATTTTCTCAGAATCTACTGAACAGATTTACACCAAACCTACAAAAGGCACTTCCTTGACCTAGGGAGTACCTCTCTGCCAAATTTTGAGTAATTCTGTTCAGCCGTTCGGGCTGTAGCTCGTTCTAAAGGTCCTATGGAAAAATGCATGGGAAAAACGCGTTTTGGGACCCCCCTTTTATCTCAGCCCCCGCTTGACGGATCCCCCCGAGACTTTCAGGGTAGGAGCGGAGCGTAGCGCCCCACCTATTTTGAGAAATTCGCGAGGATTCGTCGACCGGCGCCAAAGTTATTCAAAATAGAATGTTGAGGTTTTCCTATGGAAACGTGGTCCTAACTATAACTACCTACTGGCGACCGCCAGTAGGTAATGTATATATATATATATATATATATATATATATATATATATATAGAGCGAGAGAGAGAGAGATAGATAGATAGATAGATAGATAGATAGATAGATAGATAGATAGATAGATAGATAGATAGATAGATAGATAGATAGATAGATAGATAGATAGATATGTAATATCTACTGGCGGTCGCCAGTAGATAGTTATAGTTAGGACCGAGTTTCCATAGGAAATCTGAAAATTCTATTTTGAATAACTTTGGCGCCGGTTGACGAATCCTCGCGAAATGTTCAAAACTAATGGGGCGCTCCGCTCAGCTCCTACCCTGAAAGTCTCGGGGTGATTCGTCAAGCGGGGGCCGAGAAAAAAGGGGGGTCCCAAAATGCGTTTTCCCCATGCATTTTCCCATAGGACCTTTAGTCGAAGGTACAGCCCAAACGGCTGAACAGAATTACTTGAAATTTGGCAAAGAGGTAGTCCTCAGGTCAGGCATGTGCCTTTTGCATATATGGTGTCAATTTGTTCAGTAGTTCCTGAGAAAATTGCAGTTAAAAGTACATAAATATCTATATGCGCGCACCGTGCGCGCACCATAACGTGCGCCAGCGTAATTCTGATTGGTGGTTACATGTCAGTCAACATTCGAATCGGTCGAAATCAGGAATGGTCGGCTGCCATTTTGTGTGTGACAGTGAAAAAGAAAGGTGGAGAACGTGAAAAGGGGGCAGGGTAGAGAGATCCTGACCCCCTAGCCTTTGTCAGGGGGTCCCTGAAGGACCCCGAAGGGAGAAAAAACATTTTATATTTTTTTCAAAAAATCGCGGGGTGCGCGCACGGTGGCAAAAAATTCATTAAAAAAATTACAACACAAAAAATGCAGCAAAAAAAAAAAATGAAAAACTTCACCAGGAACAAAAAAAAAAAGGAAAAAAATTAGGGGGTGGAGCATGTGTGCTGCTGTATCTTGTTCTCTATTAGGTTAATGCTGCTCTCACCATAACAGAGAACAGCATTGCACACATTGCACCGTATATGCACCTTCGTGAACAGAGGGTGCATATCCAGAGGTGTAGAAGCAGGTGAAGCTGCGGCTGCAGATGATGTGCTCGGCTGAGCTGCGGCTGCAGATGATGTGCTCGGCTGAGCTGCGGCTGCAGATGATGTGCTCGGCTGAGCTGCTGGAGGGTTGTCTCTTGCAGCCCGAGCATAAGCCACAGGATGCACTGCTTTAAAGTGCCTTATCATGGAGAAAATACTAAAGGAGTATTTTTTTTTAGGGTCTCCTCTAGATAAGACCACTCCACAAACAGTGCAGGTGACTTTAGGAGCATTCACCTTCTTCTGACCCTCTGGAAAAGTAAAAAATTGCCAAATAAATGAGTCCTTTTGTTTCCTCTGCCTTGGGGGCACAAAGGTCTCCTCCTCACTCCCTGAAGAAGTCTCCTGTTCTGCCCTTTTCAGGTGCAGGAAAAGCTGTTCAGCTCCTTCTCCCAGGAAATAAGAAGTATTAATGAGCGGAGTGGGTGTGGTGTTGGAAGATTCTGGAACTGAAACTACTTTGAACCAATGAAAAGTGTTGTTTCGTAATCACATGACTTGCCGTGCGTGCACCATGCGCGCACGGTGCGTGCACAGAGCACGCGCGCATGCGCGCATGGAGCACGTGCGCATGCGCGTACAGAGCACGCGCGCACGGAGCACGCACAGAGCACGCACGGAGCACGCACGCATGCGCACACAGAGCACGTACGCATGCGCACACGGAGCACGCACGCATGCACACACGGAGACGGTGCGCGCACCGTGCGCGCACGGTGCATGCACCGTGAAAAACTTTAAAAATGTTTTTTTTTAAAACTGTTTATAAGTTTATGGAAGATATAGGTTTCACACTTAGGAATTAGCATTTTAAAAACCTTGCAAATTCACTGAAAAAACCATAGGTTTCACACACGTTATAGTTAGGAATTAGCATTTAAAAAACCTTGCAAATTCACTGAAAAACCATAGGTTTCACACATGTTTTAGTTAGCTGGACATTTCACTCGTAAAAAACCATTGAAATTCCCCCGTTATAGTTAGTTCAGCTAACTATAACTCGCGCGACCGCAATCCACTGCTGATGACGTCACATAGTTAGAAATTAGCATTTAAAAAACCTTTGAAATTCACAGAAAAAACCATAGGTTTCAGGCAGTGTATTGTTAGCAATTAGCATTTAAAAAACCTTAGAAATTCACTGAAAAAACCATAGGTTTCAGGGGAGTTCTAGTTAGCTGGACTTTTCACTCGTACAAAACCATTGAAATTATAGTTATAGTCATTGGAGATGTTATCATTGATGTCATGAGTGATGTCACTGACCATGTCATGAGTGATGTAATATGTGACATCATCAGCAGTGGATTGCGGTCGCGCGAGTTATAGTTAGCTGAACTAACTATAACGGGGGAATTTCAATGGATTTTTTACGAGTGAAATGTCCAGCTAACTATAACATGTGTGAAACCTATGGTTTTTTCAGTGAATATATATATATATGTGAACATATTTTAAAGAACTTGGACGGTTTATTTTTTAGAGATTTTTTATGACTTTTTAGAAACTTTTTTACATTGTTTTAATGCTTGATTAGAATGACATTCTCTTTTTGAGTATGTCGTCCAGTCGGATAAGGAGAGGGTGTTATGTTCCGTAAGGGACACCAATATAGGCTTGAGTAGTCCCCTAACCTTTCAACTACATTTACGGTACCTTTGCACTACTTAACAGGTTTTGATATTGACCTTTTACCTAATTAAGCACTGCATAAGTGTCCTGTGGATTCCCCGAAAACTAGCTTCATTAATTATGTATGAGGATTCTCAGAATCACAGCATGATTACCATCTTCTGCCTATTAACTATGTATGAGGGTCATCCCTTCCGTCATCCTCGGCCGAGCAAGGTAGAATCCCCTGATGGTACCTTTTGGGTATATATACCCCATTTCTTTGCCGGGGCAGGCAGAGGAGAAATACTTCCATGCTGACACACTGATGCAAGACGCTGAGGTTCCTGCACACAGACACTAGAGCACGCAGTGGTCTGACATCCCTTGCGGGGTGTCCATCTCGAGACCAACAAGGGGTCCTTCATTCTCTCACACCAGGTAATGGGGTTGCCTCATCCAAGGGGGATTCTTGGCTCTACACCTACATACATGCTAGGTACACTTAGTTACATCTAGTTAGGGTTGCATCATAGGGGTACGCATTAATACTGTCATGTATTTATATGATTGCTTTTATTAACTGTTTTAGCACTATGGTAGAAATCTACCATCTATTTACTCTGTTAATGCTTGTAATCGTTTTAGCTTTTTCTGTCTTATGGTTCTTTCAGCACACCTATTTTACACTGGAATGACAGTGGATTAATAAATACTTATTGAAAAACGTGCCCACTGTTTATTCTGTGTATCTCTCTGAGACAAATTGAGCACGAGTGACTGAGCGAAAAGTGCTGTGTTGTTTCCACGATCCCAGATGGGATAGAGTTGTCATGTTCAATAGTTGCCAGAACTATTCTCTTCTTGGTAAGATGAGTTTACAGTGGCACTGTGAGCTAGCTGCTATACAGGTGAACATATCCGGTGGGGATGTCTGGAATAAGTCTGGACACCAATCCCACAGTTTATGTTGT
This sequence comes from Triturus cristatus, assembly GCF_964204655.1. NCBI lineage: Eukaryota > Metazoa > Chordata > Amphibia > Caudata > Salamandridae > Triturus > Triturus cristatus. The sequence continues at coordinate 32,403,102 of NC_140590.1, read as the reverse complement.
CTAAACACACAGATCCAATAAAGAGTTATAGGAACTACACTACAGTAAATTGTTTTTCCTTCTTTCAGGAAGCTTCAGCTCCTCTCAGTCTCACTAGAAATATTCTGTTCCCAGTCATGTTAATTGACAAAACATCATGCAATGTTTCCATGGCATATATCTTTGGTATGCCTTCTACTCTACACATATTTGTATACTTATTTAGGTTTCTTGTACAGCTTGCAGGCCACCAAGGTAGTCTCTGAGGATAGAGTTGTATGTGCGTTTGTGGTAGTCATAGAGAGTGAACCTAACCAAATTACAGCAGACAACACAGTGAGCAGTCTACAAATCTTTACGTTGACAGTAATCGTAGGCAGATATGAAAGCACTTGAAAGAAAAAAGTGAGAAGGTGACTGCAGGAGGCTGTCTTAGTATATGGTGCACACTTATTTAAGTGAAGCACCTTGATCCAATCCAGACAGCCCTTATAGTGATTTAGTGGTCTTAGACAACCATAGAAAGCTCTCTAAGTGGTAGCTGTGGAGAGCAGCCTTCAAGTTTAGTCCAGAAGGAGTGTTAAGCAGCTTGTTTTACCAGTTCTAATCATGTAGTGTTGGTTAAACTAAAAAGAAACACACAGTGTATATATAAAAATATTCTATTTATTATACAACACTCACTAACACATTGGTATATATCCTACCCGGAGATATCAACACAAATACACAATAATACTTCCATTTGCAAAGAGGTAAGTAAGTACAAGACCAAACCATATACTAATAAAGTGGAATACGAACTGTGCCCTAAGTCGGGACTTGGACCAGGGAACTCAGAAGAGCAGTGGACACAAGGAACCACCCAAAGTAAGTACCCAGGAACCTCATGGAGGCTGTGTGCAGATTGGAGACACAGACGTGTACAAAATAGAAGTAACTGGAAAGTTATGGTTGCAGTTTTGAGGTAGAAGGACCTTTACCGGTAGACCCTGAAGAAACCCCATGGAAGACAGAATGTTGGGGAGTCACTACACCCATCAATACCCCAGGAACCAGGATATCTACACCAGGGGAGCCGGGTGCATAGGTGCGAAGTGAAGTAAGAAACCGACGTAGACCACAATAGAGTACTTCAGTAAAGATGACGCTGGCGAAGACTATGCAAGAGTCCAGTAGATTCCAAGGGTGGATTCTTAAAGTGAAGAACCTGCAAGCAAAGTTAACAGAGTTTATGCCACTCGGAGGTGACCAGGAACCACGGAAGAGCAATGCCCACCGATGTCAGAGGATGAGGTGTGACAACTGTGATCTTGTCGCTGCAGCTGTGAGGACCAGGCAATGTTGTGGAAGACTAGGGTTCGTGCACTAGCTGCCCCACGTCAGAAGTAAAGAACCAGGGTGTCCGTGTCTGTCAGTGTCTGGCAGCTGCAACGGATGTGGAAAGCGAAGAAGAGCAATGTTGGGACCAGCAAGGTCCAAGGGACTCACCTCAAGCAGGATAATCAGAGTAGGCCCCGAGCAAGCAGGAGAGCCCACTGAAGCAGAAGAACACCCTCAAGAGGTTCCTAAGGCCAAAGACACAAGAGTCACAGGAGAACCTCAAGCAGATCACCTTTAGGGGCAACAGCATCTCCCTATATCCGGACTTCACTCCTGCAGTCCAGGCAGTTAGACAGGAATTTGTGCCAATTAAATGGATTCTGAGGCAAGCTCATGGCGTATGATAACGCACTGCTCTACCCAACTAAATTGAAGATACCCCATGAAGGATCAGTACACCACTTTACAGATGCTAAAATCGGCCATGAAATTTATCAAGAACATAGGTTGCCAAAAAAGAGCAGTAAACCCGACAGCAGGTGATGCCATACTCAGTGACAATGATTGAATTGCAGTGCCTTGCACTGCAAGGCAAAATTAAGAACATACTAACTGAAAGTATGGGCGCACCTTTGTTTTTTAGGTACCAGCAGCTCCATCATGCAATGATAATGTTCATGTGGTTATAGGCCTCGACTATCCCTAATTCACCACTTATGTTGTATTGTTATCTAAGCTCTCATACACTTAGGCGGCCACCCTGCCGCAAGGCAGGGCTGTATGCCGGTGTAGTCATGCCCCCAGGGAGAACTCCCATTAGTTGTCCCAAAACAGCTGTCTTGGACACAACACTGAGTTTGTTTGTTGGAGAGGGATTTTGCTCTCAACCTGATTGGGGGGTTGGTGTGGGTGAGGGGAAGAATGGGATTGTTAATTTAGGTATATAGGTCTGCAAAACATCTTATCAGTCGATAGCAGGAAGCAGCGTGTTTGGACCTCCTAAATACCTAACTCAGAATCTACTCTCACAATACCATATGCTGACAGCACATACAAGTACACCTCTATCCCTGAGCAGCCCAGCAAAACAAAGCTTCCTATCTAAGCATTTAGACATTAAAGTCATCTCGACGTGACGTCCTACAACCTCCTTACATGAAACATTAGGGGGCTTAACAATCACCGCAGACTCGTGCATTCCTACTTAGCCAGACACAATATCGACATAAGTTTCATACAGGAAATACACTTAAACATCACCTCACATGCAAAGCTAAACAATAAGCGCTGGGGCTCCATTTACTCCTCCATTTATTCTAACTTTGCTAGAGGAGTGTCCATACTAATTAGATGTGGAGTGGCTGGTAAGAAACCACGGCACATGTTGATCCGGAAGAGAGATTTGTGATACTAGGTGGCAAGCTGGGCACATTGAAGGTAACATTGGCGGTGATATATGGGCCAAACGTCGACATGCCCGATTTCTTCCATACAGTATGGGCAAAAATAAACGCAATGGGGAATGACCCTATTATCTGGGGTGGTGACTTCAACACGCTGGTTGATGATGGCATGGACAGGAAAGAAGGCGCCTGAAAACTACAGCAAGATCTAACACAGCACTCAACATCCTCATAGCAGAGGGCAAATTGACGGACATTTTGCGGTAATGGCACCCTGACACGACTGAGGGCACTTGCATTACAGCTCACCATAATACCTGGTCAAGATTAGATTACTGGCTAGTGTCCCCAGATATAGCAGCCTGGACAACTGATATCAAACACCAAGCCAGAACTCTGTCGGACCAGGCGCCTGTCTGACTACAGTTGACAATACCTGAGAGTAATTAGTGCCCTCACAGATACGGTCTTTCGGGAAGAAATCCGAAGCAATATAGAAGAATATTTTGCTATGAACACAGGCACAGTGCAAACGCAGGCTACCCTCTGGGAAGCCTGTAAGGCTGTAATCCAAGGGAAATGCATATCCAGACAAGAAGGGGTACTGAAATCTATTATGCAATCCCTCGAAAAACTTGAAACCAACATCAGAGACCTGGAACTACAATATTATAGTACTGAAGATGCTAAACTACTGGGACCAAATCTGAGAATATGAAGAGGAGGCACAGAGGGAGGTGACATTTATGGGAAAATATGTCCAGGCCAGACAGTATGGAGAAGGAGACGGGCCGAGCAGAACCCTAGCACACACGCTACACACGCCTAATAACGCCACGTTCATTTCAGAGATCCTAGATGATAATCGTGAAGCAGTCAGGGGACCCCAGGAAATACTGGACAAACTCACAACATTCGACAGCACTTTATATACTTCCTCTTCTTGCACCATATCTGCCAACCCGCTGGCCTATTAAGGTTTCCTCTGAGCTGTTGTGGCTGCGCAATGGGCACAGGGCCTATTTAGATGAATCCTTCACTGTAGAAGATCTCACACAAGTAATAAACGGCCTCCCCTCTACCAAAGCCCAGGGATCTGATGGCCTTACTGCTGCCTTTTCCAAATGTTATGCACACCTGATTGGGCGTCAACTCCTGGCACTGTATGAAGAGGCACAGGAAACTGGGATCTTTCCCCCAACAATGTGGGAAGCAATCATATTGTCACTACTCAAACCAGGGAAACCACCCAATGAGAGGGACTCATATCGTCCCCTCCCTTTGATAAATACAGATACAAAAATGTATTCTAAATTACTAGCAAACATAATGCAGCTCCTACTCCCCCTGATCGCTAGGCCTGACCAGTACGGCTTCTTTTCAGGGAGATGTACGGCACACAACCTATGCAACTTCTTCACGGTGTTGCATTATTTAGACCCTCTCTCGCATGCCCAGGCGGCGCTTCTAGATGCCACCAAGGCCTTCGATTCATTGGAGTGGCAATATCTGTTCACTATATTAGCAGGACTGGGATTTACCCCTACTTATATAAACCAGATAAAATTGCTGTATACATCTCCCACAGCCAAACTCAGATTAAATGGATTGGTCTCCCCGCAGCTACCAATTACCTGTGGCTAAAGGCAGGGATGTCCCCTATCCCCCCTGCTATTTTCTTTTGCTATGGAACCACTGGCGGCAAGACTTCAGCAGCACCATGCAGCCAGGGGACTGGGAGTCACTACTAGAGGGCTCATTATACCGCTATACGCGGATGATTTAACCTTGTACATTAATATCCCAGTGGATAACTTGCACCCACTTCTGCGTGAAATCCTAAAATTCAGGGGGCTGTCTGGTTTACAGATAAGTTAGGCAAAATCAGTCCTGTTCCTGCTAACGGCAGACACCATGCCTTGCCACCTGGGGTACCCTCTGAAATGGGCGGACGGCCCAGTGCAATACCTGGGTATGTGGCTGAGCCACAGTATGCAAGAACTGTGGGATGCGAATTATGGCAGGGCGGTGACATGGTTGGAGGGCAAGGTATAGACTTGGTCTAGGCTACCGTTGTCCCTGACAGGACGAATCACAATAGCTAAAATGATAATTCTGCCTAAATTTCCATATTTGTTCATAAATCTCTCACTCCCACTCACACAGGCCTTCTTTAAAAGAATTTGCTCCTTGTTGATATCTTTGGTGTGGGCAGGGAAACAAGCCGGCGTATCATGGGAATTCTTGATGCTTCCCTTGTCGCAAGGTGGACAGGGCGTGCCGGACATCCCGCTATGTGCACATTGCGCACAAGCCCAGTTACTACATTATTGGATTCACCCTGTCCCGTTCCAGCCACACATTGCGGTAGAGACAGACAAGGTTGCAGTGACCCCACTCCAGTAGAGACACTGCAATGGGGATGGGAAGGCCTGAGGAGTAGAGGCAAGCTGGAGGTCCTATATGCCCCCTCCATGCTATTGGCACACAACCCTCACATACCCAAAGAAGTGTAGCCCTAACACAAGGATTAGGTATGAATAGGTTTGCTGATTAATATACTGAGGACAACTTTTGCTCGCCTCCAACGGAACAAGTAGGTATAACGCCCTTTTCTCAGAATTGTTCTTATATTATCGGGTACGGGCGGCATCCCGACAGGTGCACGCCACCTTTCCTAGCCCCCCGCCCACACTGCATGCACTTGAACCCATAGTGTCAGGTTCATCGCTACCCAGGCTCATCACACAATTATACAGTACCATGCAGAATAGTTTTCCGATAACAATACTCAAAGCACTACATGAATGGAACACTGAAATTAACCCCCCACTCTTGGACTGTTGTGTAGTTCCTATAAAACCTATGCAGGATCTGAGCATTCGGCCAGCATATACTGTAGGATTGGTGTTAGACTGATTCTAAACACCCCCACCGGGTATATTGGCCTTTTGTACCAGCTAGCTCACAGTGCCACAGGAACCTCCTCTCAGTAGAGAACAGTTCTTGGCAACCATCGAACATGACAACCCTGATCCCTCAATACCGTGGAAACAATGTACTACTCTTAGCTCAGTCACTCGTGCTTACTTACTCTGTATAAGAGAGATACATGGAATAAACAGGCTGGGAGTTTTCATTTTATTGAACAGTTGTTATTCTGGTGTAAAATAGATTGGGTGCAACAAGCATTAGACAATAGCAGATATAAATGATTAGGAGCACCATGTAAGTAAATGCAAGGTAAAGTTCTACCATCTTGCAGTAATCATGAACACATACAAGTATATAAAATACATGATAATAAAAAGATGCGCACTCCTACGATGCCTCTCTAACTAGATGTACCTAAGTATACCTAGCATGTGTGTAGGTGTTAAGCCAAGAATCCCTCTAGGATAAAGGGAGGGATTACCTTTAGTGAGAGACTGTGGGACCCCGTCTTGGTCTCGGGTTGGACACCCTACGAGGGAGGTTAGACCACTGCGAGCTGGAGTGTCTGCATGCAGGAACCTCAGTGTCTCGCATCAGTGTGTTGGCTGGGAAGTCCTGGTCTCCTCTGTCTATCTTAGCAAGATGTGATGTACATACCCATAGGTCTCCCCAGGGGTCTTACCTTGCTTTTTTACTGTATCGCACTAAGGATGACATCAGGCTTGAACTTTATACATAGATATTATACAGGAGATGGTAGTCCTGCTGTGCTTCCAAGAATCCTCATGCATAATCTATGAGATTTCAAGCTAGGAAAAAAAATGCGTTCTGAATGCAGTGTTGTATCTAGGTAAAAGGTCAGTCCCTGTAAACCATTATAAGTGTAATGTAGGGAAGAATATAGGTGAAGGGTTGTGAAGTTACCTGGGCCTATATCAGGGTACCTATATGGAAAATAACACCCACTCCTCTTCCGAATGGACAACATAGTTAAATTCTAAACGTACATCTAGACTGACTAGATACTGGTACACCAATCGCTACAAAAACATAATTTTTGTGCTTAAAGATAATTAAAAGTTCTAAAAAATCTATAAAGAGTTTAAAAAGGAAAATGTCACTCAAGCCATAGCTCTAATGTGTCCGTAGGTATAGTTCGAACTACTACAAGCATGTGAATGCCATGCCTGCCCAAAAAAAATGCCAATTTTGTTTTAGAGTTCCAATTTCAGTTTGTTTTTAATAAAAAAAGGAAGAAAAAAAATGAATTTCTTCCAACACACGACGGGCCAAATGGGTCAAATGTTTGTGCCCTGGCAGGTAGACACAACATTATCATTGCCTGCCTCTGCAAATGGCAGTCCCTGTAACACCTTGCAGATTATGTCAATTGAGCACAGATGATCTTCTGTACTGTCCACAGCCCATGCTGTGGTAGCCTGAGAGTTGTCCAAGGCCTGGGTGTCAGAGGAGGAGCCTGTGTTGATGCCAACAGGAGCTGAGACTATCTGTGGTGGCTCTAGGAATTCCACCATCAACATTGGAATGCACTAAGGACACTGCAGAACATGGGCCGTTATCGGGTCCAGTAAAGCATCAACGTCCAGTTGCGCACATGATGGTAGTGTCAGACAGAGATCCAACATGCATTCATCTCCGCAAAACAGGCATCGGAGGACAGGTAAGATGCAGTCCATCCAGACTGGTCTAAATGACAAGAACCAAGATGCACTTAGTTCTTTCAGGCGAGGTGTGCCGGGATGTTGTACCATCCGATTATGGTATTTACACTCCTGGAGTTCTCTTTCCCTCTTCTTGGTGACTGGGACATCCTTTGTGTAGCAGATAAATGACAATCAGGATACCTGCTATTAGAAACAGTGTATAAAGTTTGGTATAAATCCGAGTACCTGCTGGAAAGTGATTCATAGTCCAGAACCTATAGTCTTAAATAGGTCGACGATGTCCATCATATCAGGCATGTTAACGATTCGATTTACCATTTCTGCTAATTGGAAGAAACAGTTTGTACCTGTATCTCTGCTGAAGACAATGCGATCTGGAGATCAAAAGTCTCTCGAGCGGAGGTTAAGGGCAAGGACTTCTGTAGAAGCATGACTTTCGTTCTGCTCAAAGCATCAAACCGTATTAAAGAAACATTTAGTGAAGCCATAACTGCGCCTCCCTGAATGTATGTGTCGGTGTAAACAATACTTGCATACAGCAAGTAACCCTGGAACAGACGAGTACCAGATATGCGATGCCTGGAAGCATCCCATAGCAACCTTGATTGTTCAGCATTATTGAACTCCCATTCGAAAGTATCCTGAAAACTAGAGTAATCACGGCAGCTGGGGCACCCCTCAAGTGACAGGATAACTTTGCCACTGAACTGTTACAGGCCCCATGCAGCATTATATCCTGGCATATGAGTGATCCACTTAAAGTGTTCTCCCACATCGAAACCTGTGCGGTAATTCCAGAGATTCCTTGATGAATTCCCTACCCATTTCTTCATATCTGCCTGCTTCCTTTTGTTCAAGGCAATATTGAAATTGGAAAGTAGCGACCGGTAGAGTTATGTGACCATGGAATAACCATTCTGTGGACGGTCATTTTGCAACTTTAAAAGCTAATCTGTCCAGTTTTTCAATACTCAGCATTGTTTTTTTTGCTCCCCGTTATGCCATTTCTATCTGTTTTTCTGTTAGATTGTATGCAGAAAACAAAGACGCGCTGTTGTTGAAAAGCCAAGGCACATTGTCTGTGTGCAAAGATTAAAAACATAATAGAACACATTTGTGATTGCCAGTGCTGTAAAATGGACAAATCCTGTTCTAATATATTTATTGCAGAAGATACAATGTTGCCTAGTAAATATATCCTGGAGGCTGGTGTAGTTGAACTATTATCAACGACGGTTAGAGCTTTCTCTAGGTTTATACAATCTATTTCACGTAATCTCTCCCCGGCCTCTTGTTGTCATATTTTCAAGATATCATTATAGACAGCATAATAGAAACGTTTGTGATGTGGCTTTCTAGGACTTAATAAAAATCCCATAGATCCATATCCTTTGTACGTAAGGATAAGTGTTGTTTCACCGGTAACAGTGCTGAAGTTTTTAGCCAATCGAGGCATAACTTCCCAACACTGTATGATGTCACTACCCCTGGATGTTCTCTCTGTACATAGCGTGGATCTGGCCTGTGGATACTAAACCCTTTGGTTTTACCCATGAATCTTTCCTGACATCTATTGGTGTCTGTGGGCCAAATCAACCACCACTCCCAATTGGGGTCTGATCTGTTGTATTGCATGATCTCATCTAACGTAATCCCTTCTTGTGATGTTATGTTACCCTTGGTGTGTGATGGTGTGGGCATCCGAGGTGTGTTCAAGCCTTTGTTTTTGGCTATTCCAAGACAGGACATTTGTTGCACGGTGTCATTCAAAAACATGATTTGCTGAGGAATGAGGCATGCTCTAAATAGCGCATCTGTTCCCTGAACCTGCAAGTCTCTAGTACCTCAGACAGATTTTAAGTCTATAGTGTCTCTCAAGAAGTCAAAACCTTGTTCAGACAACTGGGTAATTAAGGATGCATAGTAAATATGTTTGGTGTTTGTCAACATATTCTTCTATGCTGAAGTTGGTGCAATAGTAATATGAGGCTGGGTCAGATGAGTTAAACCTTGAAAAATATGGACATTTTTGTGTAAATGTTTTGAGCTGCTTTTCGGTGGTGTCGGGCAATGATCCCATTGGTGGTATATGAAAACATTTCTGGGATTTCCAGATTTATGCAGAAAATGATGACCAAAAGTTTGGTAGCAATACATTGTTTCAAAATCTGATGTCCAATGTTTCACTATAAGAAAATGCAGCAGATTTTTCCAAATCAGACGACATATTATTTACAGTTTCATAATCTCAATCATCGAAAAATGTAGTGGAGGTAATGACATCATTCAATGATATTTTAAATAAGTGTGGAATTTTCAAAAGTTCTGTCGGACCAAATAAATCATAATCAATCTTGTCCCATACTATACCATCAGGTATAGGAACTGCTGTAATGTCCACTTATGACAAGTCTCTTTGTTCTCGATGTGATAGGTGAGGTTTCAGAATCAGATTCACTTTTGGAGCTGCAGAGCTTTGTTGAAGGTAATAATAAGCATACAGTTACTAAGCCTATCCAGAATAGAAAAAATGTACCCCGGTAATTACCCAGAGTTCTATCCAAGGTGATATAAGGTAAGTCTTTTTAAGAAAGTTCAGAAAGTCTTTGATTCGCTGGTTGCGTGTTTCTTGGGCTGGCATTGTTTCAGGTTCACTTGGACCCAATGAAGACTTATCAAGGTCGATGAAATAGCCAGATGCAGTTCGATCAATTTTCGGTTTGGGCATGTTATTAGAGACATCTTTTTTTGGTCGGATAAGAAATTTATCTTTCATTTTGGTTTTGATTTTGATAATGAACTTCAGTTTCAAGAGGAACGAGTTCCATAGCATCATTGCATAGTCCATCATTCCGTGCAGGGGACTCTTCAAACCTGATGAATCTTTCTGTTTGAACGTCTTGTGTAGTAGCGAGATGAGGGTGTCGGCTACTCAGGAGTCCACGAGGCAGAGTATTCAGTATCGTTCACATAATGTGGTTTCCCTAGGTTGATTGAGACAAAGCTTTCCTCCTTTTTTCCGGCAAGAGGCGGCAGAAGTACAGTTCTTGCCCCGTCAATGGCCAGAACAGGTACAGGCTTCCTGAATGATGGCCCAAATTCTACTTTGTCCGCTATTTTCTCTCTGACCAAATCCCCCACTTTAGGGATCCAGACAGGTCTTGCAGTGACTGACTTGACATCCCCAGTGGCAATCCTCTTCACTTGGACTTAGCTTTGTAGCGCTCTGGATTCATTTAGCTCCTGTAAAACAGCCAAACGTTTACGGATGTCAAAAGGTTTTTCACCTGCCACTGTACCTTCAAAATCAAGATCAGGTACCCACATTCTCCTCCCAAATAGGACCTCATAAGCAGTGACAAATCCTAGAGAACTTCTTGGCATAATATTTAATGCTCGTTGAACTCCATACAAATGTTTTACCCAACTTTCACCCAAGCCTAATACTCTAGCTGTTTAAGATTGCTTTAAGTCACGGTTTTTCCATTCAACTACTGAATTTCCCTCGGAATGGTACGGAGAAGAGTAGCACAATACTACACCCAAACCTCCCATGGCTTCCTTGTAAGCCCTAAAGCTAAACACGGGGCCACACTCAGAATGTAATGTGCAAATTGCGTATTTCCCTATAAAGACTCGCAAATCTTTTATAACAGTCTGAGCTTTAGCCAAGCGGTGGGGCAACACTCATAGGAATCTAGAGCAGGAAGCCACTGTAACCATGATATACCTGTAAGCCCCATATGTTTATAAGGGGCTGCAGCGGTCCAAATAAACACAAGTGAGTGGTTTGTCTATCAATAATGGTGTCTGCGCTGGACGTGTTATGGTAGAGCGTTTCATCTGCTGGCAGATGTCACATTCCACGACATAGTCCATAGTCTGCTTAGTTAATCCTAGCCACCAGTAGCTTTATTTCAGTAAGTAAACAGTCGCTGTAACTCCTGCGTGTGCAGAACCTATACCCTCATGTGCTGCTAGAATTAAACCTAACCTGCGATCCATATTTGATATTACTCTATCCCCCAGTCCAGGAATCTGAGCAAATGGAACTTTATTTGCATCTAACCTTTAAGAGTACTTGAGTGGAAATGTTTTCGGTAGTGCTGATTTATTGAGTATAGCAATAATGGCAACCATAATCTCACAGTCTATTCTAGTTTTTGAACAAGTGATTGCAGCTATGGAAGCCATGAGTACAGCCCCCTTTGTGGCTTCGTCAGCCAATGGATTCCCTTCAACATGAACGCCATCACGTTGATGACTCAGCATTTGTATCACGTGAGCCCTTGGTAGTTCATTTTTCAACTCCACTACATGTTCCCATAGTGTTTTGTGCTTAATTGTGCCACCTTTAGCATCTTTGAACCCATTTTGTCCCTAGTGGTGTAAGTATTCATTGTATGACTGTACACAGTAAAAGGAATCACACACGATTAGTGTGGGGAATTCTCGATCCGTATTTACCAGTGCCAGTAGCAGGGCTTTTAATTCTGCCAGCTGCGCCATGCAGTCTCCTAGAGACTGGGTTTTTGTACAACTCGGATGAAACTTTCCATCCTGCATGCGTCCCTTAACTATTGCGCATGCGGCGCAGTATTGCTGTTTATTCCCAATTGCCGGCTGAACAGATCCATCAGTGTAAATTATATATTCATACTGATCTAGAGGCTATATTTCATGAGGAAGAGGATATTCTTGTTCGTATTGCAAGAATGCTTGTGTTTTTAGACTTGGGTCGCACCTGTATTCTATATCTGTGGCAGTGAGAGAATTAGCCCATTGTATCAATCTTGGATGTAAGGCTTTAGCGTTAGGGACGCTAACCTTTGTAGCAACCTCTAAGGCTGGTTCCGGGGTTAAGACAATTATTTGTTTCCCCTGATCAAGTGCTCTTTCTCTCGCTACAGCAATCTGTACCGCTGTAATCATCTTTTCTGTTGATGCAAAGCGCATCTCAGCATTCGTGTACAAATGTGATTTGTATGCTATTGGTACTGTTTCACCTTCAATATATGTTAGGTAGGTGTATCCTGATTGATCCCCAAATATACGGATGACTAGGTTGCGTACGTTTACGCGTGTCTGTAAGTGCTTGTTTCTGTGTCCATTGTCTTACTAAAAAATAAGGTTTTATCAAATCATAGAAAGGTTTAACCCTTACTGCGAAATCCAAAAGGAATTTTCTGCCAAAGTTCAGGAATCCCAGTATTGACTGTACATTTTTTTATGATTTCGGAGGTTGTAGTAGTGCACACGTTTTTTAAAAGTTAGCTACTAGGCTTTTCCCTTCACTTGAAAGCTCATATCGCAGAAAAAGGACATTGAGGTAGGCTATCTTTGATTTTTTAAACTTAAATTTGTAGCCTTCAGAGGTAAATCCTAATATTATGGTATTTACTTTGTAAATTGTTCCTCCAGGTCATCATCCGTTAGATAAATATCATCCGAGTAGGACAATTCCTCTTCATCCAGATTTTGAAGTAATTCAGTTACTCTGGCCAAAAACAACCCTGGGCTGTCCTTATACACCTGGGAGAGTCTACAATATTGCTGCTGGGAGCCTAACGTGGAGAATGCGGTTAAATACCTGCTTTTAAGCACTATATTTAGGCAAAAAAGTAAATTTGAGATATCTAGTGTTGTTTTGTATTTTTTCCGCACAATGTTATTCATTAGTGTGGCACTGTGTGCATTTCGTACTGCAAATTTCTTTGTGCAAGTGTTTAAATGTCTGTAATCTAAAACTAGATGATATGAGTTGTCAGGTTTCATCATAGGAAACAAAGGATTATTAATTTGAGAGGTGCAAGTTTCAATCACCCCTAGATATTCAAGTTGATCTAAGATCTCCCTGAACTTTTAGCTTCTTGCTTTATTGAATACTGTCTCTGTGGAGTCGGAATATTTTTTAATGGCATAATGTGGTGGGTTGAATCCTCATCCCACCCAACATGGTTTTTATATATAATGCCGGGACCAGGGCTACCGCCCACTTCGCTGCATATGTGTATTGTAGATATTTGGGAACAGGGTCGGGAAAGGCTGGTAAAACTACTGTTTCTCGCCTAGGGCAGTCCATGACTAGGGGTGGGTGGAATTTGCATAGTCGCCCTACGCAAATCTCCGCAAAATGGTTAAAAACCTCCGCGAAAACGCAGAAATTCCGCGAAACACGCGGAATTGCTTGTTCGCGATGCTTTTTTCCTGTTTGCGACTGCTGTTTGCGTGCTCGGGGGAAATATCTTTTGAACACGCATTTTGAGTTCGCGAACAAGCAAAAAAAAAATCCGCGAAGCCGCGTAAAGCAGAATTTGGGGTAATTCCGCGTACTCCGCAGAACGTGAAATTACCCAAATTCCGCAAGCGGAACGGAATTTACCGCCCAGGCCTATCCATGACAAATGCTGGCGGCCAATCTTGTTCAGCTAATAGAATGTCATAACCAACATCAGGTTCTCCCAAAAGAGACCTCTAACTTTCCTGGGCCTGTCCCCCTCCATTTGGAGTGTTTTTTCATATAATTTATGTGGGACACTTACCCTAGTATCAAGTGTTTCCACCGTGATATTATCATTCAAGTCCTTCAGGATCTGGCGAGCAATTGTTACTTCTGCCGCACTGTCTAGTATTGTCAGATCCCATTCCCCATTCATTAGTTGAGTCCTCAGAATTCTGGGCATGTCTGATCTTTAGACCTGCAGCCTTCTTTTTTTTTTAACTGAGGTTTTGGGTTGGTTTTATCTTCTTTTTTCGAAGTATAGTCTTGAGCGTGCTGCTTGTCTCTAGACTTCATACGCTCTTCTTGTCTGTCTGACCGTCCTTCCCTCTCCGAGTTTTTCATTGCACCCTGAAAGGAACTAGAGGAGCGTTTATCAGTATCCTGATACCTGTCAGATTTCCTAATATTATCCTTATTCCTAAGTTTGTACCTCCTTTCGGAGGGCTCCTGTGGAGGAAATCTACCTCTGGATTGAGATCTGTTTTCTTTATTTTTCTGTTTTTTTTTGTTTAAGCTTCATGCTAGTTACAGTCTATTTTACTGTTGACTACAGAGTAATGTACAGCATAAGTGACTGTGGCATACTACTGATAAAAATTCAACTACCATATAGAAGGCACAAGAGAAAAGATTCTGTTTCCCTCTAAAGACCTCCAGAGAATCCAGATTTGAACAGTTAAAATATGATAAGGTTCAATTCATGAAGTGCTTCTTTATAGGCAGAAAACAGAGATGTGTTGCACTATAAAAGTTGCTAATGCTTTAACTGCAGCTGTTTAAATAGTACATTGTATTCAACAGTACAGTACATTTTGAAATTTAACAGGATTTCTATTTGGACTGCATCATACAATATAGTGACTTATAAAATTATGAACTTGTAGTATATGTTTATTATTAAGATTATCACGATTACTAATTGCCTTCATTGTCACATATCTGTAGCAATGTCAAATTGTTTTAAATTTCTTTATTTTATCTTTATTTTTAATTTTCTGTATTTTGTTTTTGTCCCACTTCTTCTTGGAAGCAGGAGGTGCCTGCTCAAAGGTGTCCTTCTCAGGACTGTTAATCAGTTGTGGCTTTATTGCTTTCCCATCCAAACTGTCTCTGCCTAAATCTGCATAAGCAGTCTCAATTATTTTAGGTAGTTCATGCTCCTATTGTAAAGGACTGAACTCCATTAGGCGTTGACAGATTGCCACTGATGCTGCTACCCCTTTAATATTTGCTAATATTATAGCTGATACCTGGGCATAATTACCTAGTAATTTCAACCCTAAGTTCAGAGCAGGTTCTGCTCCTTACTCATTTTGTATTTGTCTTAATACATCTAGTATTACTGCTAATGACGGGATACCATATGTTCTGGTATATATGGCAGCGAAAACTGTACCCCAAGAGGTACAATCCTCTAGCTGTGGTTTTATCCCCATGGGTAAGCAGATTGAAAGCATGCTTGTTTGTCATAAGGGCTAGTATTCTGGATACTGCTTCTAGCTGTGTTATCTTTTGAGCTACCCAGAATGGCATTTGTTCACGTTTTGCGGGCATTTTACCTATTACTGCGTGTAAAGTTTGTGGTGTAACTTTAGTTGCTGTATTTTGAACTGTATTTGTGTTTGTTGTAGCCTTTGCTTTCTGGACCACGAGTGTCCTCATGACGAACTGTGTCATGTTTCTGTAAAGTTTTATCAATTCTTTGTGAAGTATATGTAAGTCTCCTCCTGGCATTGTTTCAATGTCAAGAATTGGTGTGTAGGCCGCTAATACAGGCCATGTTGCTCCTTCTCTTCCGAGGGGACGGAGTCTTACTTTACTTTTTGTATGGGGGAGGGTGCCTTTAAACCAGTATACATGTTCCTTGTAAATAAGTGGAACCTCAATGTCCTCATATGCACAACATTTGTCCGGTATTCCACTTTCATTGTAGAAATGAAATGTTTTTGTTCTTGAATTTCTAACATTTTCTGCACTGTAGGGAAGAATATAGGTGAAGGGTTGTGAAGTTACCTGGGCCTCTAGCAGGGTACCTATATGGAATATAACAATATATAGCTCAGTTCCTACATTACTGGATTCACCCTGTCCCGTTCCAGCAACACATCACGGTAGAGACGGACAAGGTTGCGCTGACCCCACTCCAGGTTGCACTATATCAGCCATATAAATGCCCCCGGAACGAAATCGAAATAATAGAGACACTGCGATGGGGATGAGAAGGTCTGAGGAGTAGAGCAAAGCTGGAGGTCCTATATGCCCCCTCCATGCCATTGGTACACAACCCTCACATACCCGCACTGGAGGATAAAGGGAGTATAGCCCTAGCGCAATCCTGAGAACAACTTTCGCCCGCCTCCAACAGAGCAAGCAGGTGCAGCGCCCTCTATCTCAGAATTGTTCTTATATTATCAGGTATGGGCGGCATGCCGACAGGTACACACCACTTTTCTTAGCCCCCCCCCACACTGTACGCCCTTGAACACATAGTGTCCGGTTCGTCACTGCGCAGGCTCATCACACGATTATACAGTACCGGGCAGGATACTTTACCAGTAACAATACCTAAAGCACTGCATGACTGGAACATTGAAATTAACCCCCACTCTCGGACGAGAAGTGGAGGTTCGGCTGCGGCCAATTACGGATTCTGTCTCCTAACTACAAGCTACGACTAATCCATTTCAAATTCCTGCATAGATTTTACAGACCCACCACCCAGGTACACCGTATGGGACTAAGGCCTGATGCTGGCTGCTGGAGGTGCAGGGCTACGCCAGCATCATTCACACCTGGCTTGGAATTATCCTTCCATAGTGAAATACTTGGTTAACATATTCAATACAATTGGGGAGGTTCTGGGGACACCAACTGAACCCGCACTGCTGGTAGGAATATTAGGCTATGTGAAGGAGACCCCAGCGGACCCAACAAGACTACATGCCACTATTGCTACTGGCAAAGCGCAGAGTTGCTATGCACTGGGGGAAACCCAACACCCCGTTGGTTAACATATGGTTACAGGATGGCATTTACTGTCAGACCCAACTCTCAACCTTCTGGGAATTAATGCCCACAGCCTCCAGTCCAAAAGACATCTGGGGTCCAATATTAGAATGGATACGCACAAACCACTCTGAGGATAATAATGCACCCAGCCCCAATACAACTATAATATGCACCTAGCCTCACACTGCTGTCTATATGTGCTTTGTGCAATGAGTGGTACAAATAGGTCCGAGATGGTAGAGTAAAAGAGGTCAAATATAACAGCATTATAATAAGGCAAGAATATACTGTTATGGTACTTATGTGTAAATGCTTTTAAGTAATAATATCTGTGATGGTGTCCTATGTTTTAATTTTTACATTCGTTGTAAGTTATAATTGTAATGTATGCCATTTACTGGCGCCAAGCAAAATATGTAATCTGATAGTATATGGGGAAAAATGGCAAAAAACTAATTTTTAAAAAAAGATACGTCTATTTCAGCCAAACGATAAAAGCATCTGCATCATGTAGTAAAGTACTAGAGGAAGCAGAGGAAAAACCAACAATGTCAGCAAAGTAGCCAGACAAAGTCTGTGCAAAAACAGGAACCTCATGTCATAATGGAGAACTGGAAGATCCCTCCAAAGGTGGTTGCTAATAAACAACTTCGATATTTAGTGTAGCAGTAAAAAAAACCTGCAAGCTCACATCTGTTGTGTATCTTGCTCTATGTGATGGGCTGAATTATTTGCGGTTTGAAATCTTTTTATGCACTAGATCCCCAATTTTAGGAATCCAGCCAGAAGTTTTTAGTTGCTGCTTCAATCCTTCAATGGCAGAGCGTTTAGAAATTTAATTTGAGCACTCATCATGGAAGTCTTGTAGTTCCTGGAAGACAGCAAAATGTTCAATGATGTCAAAAGGCATATCTGCCACCACTGCGCCAGGGTTGTCAAGACCTGGAACGTACATCTGGACAACAAAGAGGCATTCATAGGAAGTTCGAACACCCAGGAATCTTCTAGGCAGATTATTTAAAGCTCTCTGGAGTTGGATCAAGTAATGAATCCAATTATGACGTGAATATAATACTCTAGCTGTTAAAGACTGCTTTAGGTCACAGATTTTCCTTTCCACTATCAAATTTCACCCAGGATGATAGGGGTAGGAATAATGCACAGAAATATCCAGGGTTCCCATGATATCCTGGTAAACCCTAGAGGCAAACACAGGTCCCTGGTCAAAAAGGAATACATCTACTGCGTATATACCAATAAAGACTTTCAAGGCCTTAATAACAGCTCAAGTTTTAGCCCATCACTGTGGCCACACCCATAGGAGTCTAGAACATGAATCTACGGCTTAAAGAATACATTTAAATGCACCATCTGAATTCAGAGGTCCACAATGATCCAAATTTACAAAGGCAAGAGGTTTTGATGAAATGAGAAGGGGTGTCTGCAGTGAGCGTGCTGTGGTGTAGCTTTTAATTTTCTGGCAAATGTTACAGTTAAAGACATATTGTTTAGTCTGTCCATAGAGACCATGCCACCAGTAGTGTTTCTGGATTAAAGAAACTGTAGCTGCCACGCCTTCATGGGCAGACGCTAATCCTTCATGAGCAGCTATGATTAATTCTAGCCTGCGTTCATTGGTGGATATCACTCAAGTGCGTATATTTTGGGCACTCAGTAGGTAGGAGTATTTTGCTGGAAATGTTTTTGGTAATGGACTGTCCATTGCGTGAATCATTGAAAGCAATCATGTCGTCTATGTCCCCCTTTGTATGTGAACAAGTAAATACAGCAACAACAGCAGTCTGAACCACTGATTGAGCTGCTTCAACAGCCAGTTAATTCCCTACAACATGTATTTCAACATGCTAGTGACTCAATGTATGCATTACATGAGCCTGTGGTAAACATTCTTTAAGATTCACCACCTTTCACCAAAGCAATTTATGCTTGAAAGTATTTTCTTTCGAATATTTGAATCCATTCAAGGGCAAAAATGTAAATGATCATTAAAGGACTGCACACCATAATACCTATCACACTCTGTAAGTGTGGGAAATTAAGTAACCATATTTTCTTGTGCCAGAATGAAAGCTTTTAGATCAGCCAGCTGTGCTGTACAATCCCCTAAAAATTGTGTAAATGTTTTTTTTAATTGAATTCTCCATTTTACATGACACCGCAAACTGAGGCGCATTATTAGAGCGGTTTGCAGGCTGAGCTGAACCCTCAGTATATATCATGTAATCATACTAATCATGAGGGAAAACATCATTTAGCACAAGGTATTCTTGTTCATACTGGAGGAGTTCTTATGTTTGCAAAGTAGGCTTTAGCATTCAAGACACTAGCCTTGATGACTGTCCCTAAGCCTGGGAATGGAGTAACCACAATTAAGCGTTTCCGCTGAGCCAACGACCTTTCCTTTATAACAGCTGTCTGAACTGCACTCAGTATTTTTTCTGTCCATGCAAAACTCATGTCAGCATTTGAATGTAAATGTAATATATATGCAATCGGCAAAGTGTCTCCTGTGTTAAAGGTGACATATGCATACCCAGTGGATCCCCCTATGATCCCGATCACCAACTAGAGTGCTAGTTCCATGATTGATGAGCAATAATGTCTTTTAATCTTAACATGTCACTATCTTGGCTCGTGGCAGTGACAATTTGTTCTAAAGACATGGCAGCTTGTGTGCTTGATTTCACAATAAAATTGAGTTAGGCCTCTGCCGTCTTAGATGGGGTACCAGAGCATTATTATTGAACCTGTGTGGAGTTCAGTGACAGAAAAACTCCTCCAAGCTATATGGAGTACCGCCAGCAACAGACTGGGTCACCTTACGCCATTTGCACAGATTTTTTGTGCCGGGTGATTGTCGCACAGGGCAAGAGGGAGCTGCTTCTTTCTGCTGCTTGAGTAGAAGTTCCACTTGAGCAGCAGCTTCCTCAACTCGAATGGAAGGTTTCTCAACGTGAGAGGTAGCGGCCATCCCTGGCCGTCCGCATTGAGAAATCTCGCTGGGAAGTACTCTAGCATTAGATTTGCCCTGCTCACTCTCGCTAACTTACAGTTGGCGAGCAAGTACGAGGAAAAAAAATTGCGAACGGAGCAGAGTTCACTGCCCAGGCTTAATTGCAATGTCAGTCTTGAAAAATAATCAGACTGATTCTGATCTTTTCCTGGACAATGAAGAATTGTGAAGTTGCATTCTTGTAACCTCCAAGCAAAATGTTCAATTCGATGAGGCATTTTGCCATTGGCATTGTCAAATATTGTCAACAGTGCTTGATGGTCAGTCACTACAGTGAAAGGCATTCCGTACAAGAAAACATTGAAATATTCACAAGCCAAAACCACTACCTAACTTTCCATCTCAGGATGCGATTAAACATGTTCTGTTTGGGGCAGGCTCTTACTGGTATATGCCACGATATGTTTTCAGGCATCTGTCTGTCCGCGGTGCAAGGATTGGGCACAACCCGACAAGGCTAGCATCAACTGTAGCCTCTGTATGTAGTTTGGGATCAAAGCAGGCCATTTCAGTGGCACTCTCAGTGGCCTTTTGATGTGTTGGAAACTCTTCTCACACTCATGCGACTAATGAAAAGATCAATTATTTTTCGTTAGTTCTCGTAACAGTGCACGGACCGTAACAAAGTCTTATATGTATCTTGAAGAGTAACTGGCCAGTCCAAGAAAGGATCATAACATAGAAATATCTTGTAGGGGTTTTGGAGTAAAAATGCTTGCACTTTTGCTGGATCAGTTTTCATAACCCCCATCATAAAAGACGTAGCCAAAGAATTTCAAGCATTTCTTGTGGAATTCACATTTGTCGGCATTCAGAGTTAAGCCTGCATTGGTTAGCAAACAACATAATTACATGAGAGTGTTGCCATGTTCCTTCTGTGTGTGGCATCACTATAGTTAAATGCATTTACTACAGGCTGTATGATATGTTGAATGATGTCTTGGAAAAGTTCTGTAGCAGACGATACACCAAAACTCAATTGCTTATAGAAAAACAGACCAATATGCGTATTAATCGATGTAATGTACCTGGATTTTTCTTCAAGGTCGAATTGGTGATATCATGTGAAGTGGAGAGAAGATGTTTGCATCATTCAGTTGAGTTGTCATATTAGCAATGTGAGAAGCAGGATGTCTCTCTCTTTTAATTGCCTTGTTGGCCTGACACATTTCAACGTATATGCATACAGCTCCTTCACTGTCTCTTTTGGGCACCTCTACAATGGGAGAAACCTATTGTTTCTGACCAGTGGAGCATTCAATGATGTCATGTTTAAGTAACAAATAAGTGAAATCTTGCAAGTGAACCGCAATTCATCTGTGTCTTTGAGTAACAGGATGAACATCCTCATTTATGTGTAACTTTTGTTGTTTTGAGATTTCCTAGCCTATAAAATAATGGACGAAATTGACTTACAATTTCATGATGAGCATTCATATACATATCAACAGCAGTATCAAAACTCTGCAAACAGGGACTTGAATCTTTTCCTATAGGTGCTTGTGCCACATTTTCCTTGTATTTCACTGTGCCTATAGAGGATCCTTGACTCTTTAGGGGAGAGGTGTGGTGCAGTTGCCAGGGTGGCTGACTCTAGAGCATGGGGCTCGTGGTTAGATCCCCGGCGACAGCTCAGCCCAGCACCATGTGACTCTGAGCAACAGCTCACTTAATCTCCCCAATGGTCCCCAGGCCCTTGAGACCCTTAGGGGTGATTAGTTCACGCTTTACAAAATACCAGGTTTCAGGGTGTCAAAGCAGCCCATGTGTATACTTCTGCTTTTGACTTGGCAAGTTGTGGTAACAGAGACAGTTCTTGATACTTCTCCTCAGGCATGTTATTTATCGACACACCACTGTCAATTATGAAAGGTATGTGTATCATCTTAGATATTTGTGTATGTTTAAACCTGATTTGTGGAAGTAACTATGGTTATGGAATGAGGCGATGTCATAGAGAATGGCCAGTTACTGAGTTACTGGCATATCTGGCCAGCAGCTGATAGGCATAGATGGATGGCATCCGTCTGGAGAATACACTTTCTTTCCATAATTGACACCTGGCTCCTGTACTTCATCCTTAAAGGTCTACCTAGTTTCACTGGCGACGAGGATGGGATGCAGTAAACCACTCCAGAAAAGTAGAACAAGTGGAGGGTCCTAATGTCGCATGTGCTCAGGATCATGTCTTTATCACCCCTGTGACTAGCGTTGCTCTGATCCTCTGTTTCAGGATATTATTGAATATTGCTGGTTGATGCTTTGAGCTGCTTTACTCTACCAGGACAACTTCAAAAACAATGTGTGTGTTTTATGTGAGTAACATTTGGGATATTGGTTGCTGCTGTCTGCTTTGTACAGAGGTGCAATTTTTCGTGCATTGGAGCATATGCCATCTTTGAAAATCAACTTACTGGGATTTTTCAGCGGGTAAGGAGAGCCATTGTCGTCTCGGTGTTCTATTGTGGTCCGTGAATGCCCTTGTGGAAAGTCTGCGCTTCACTCCTCAATTGCCTTTGACTGACTTGCTCAGACGTTTTCCTTCAAAATTCCGAGACTCCCACAACTCAGCAGCACGGAAGCGCTGGACATCATCACGCAATGATGCAATGCGGTGGCCATTTTGAGTTATCCAAGGAAGAGTCTGTGACACTCACACTACACATACCAGCTTGTTGAGTAAGGCATCGGCAAAGTGTTTCTGTCACTGATACGCACACTTGCGTGTCACGCTCACGGTAACAACTGTGCGCCTTCCCCTTCAGTGATGCGCACACTGTACTAATGGACTGCACTTTTGGAGGTTTTATATTTACTTTGTTTTGGTTACTTGGAGTTGCCTGCAACCTGGAATTGGCATCGCTCTGTTGACAATTATTTTTTCTTTCTTTCTTTCTTTCTTTCTTTCTTTCTTTCTTTCTTTCTTTCTTTCTTTCTTTCTTTCTTTCTTTCTTTCTTTCTTTCTATCCTTTCCTTTCCTTATGCATTAATAATTTTACATTGTTGTATTATATTTCTACTTTGTTTTCCTGCGGCAACACAGTTTAACATTTATACTACTTATGATCGTTTCAGGTGTGGTTTGGGTGGTTTCATTTTGTGCGAATGCATTAACCATTTTGTACGCTGTGTGGGTGTAATATAGGTTGCTGTTTTGATCTTTGGGAGTTTTTATCTACATTTATACATTCAATTTCTTTCCTACATTAATATTCAAAGTATGCAGAACGTAACAGTGACACAGTGTTTTTCTTTACACCACCTGTTTATCCACCTATCAAGTGGCAGAAATGGCGCAAACTGTTTGAAAGATATTCCAGGGTGTGTTGGGCATCACTAAGTTCAGAAAGAAAAACTGTGTTGCTTGTGCACTGTTTAGGCAAGACGTTTCGATCATGTGCCGAATATTGTGGGTGAGGATTTTAGTGAGTTTGAAGTGTGTTGCTGAATTGGATAGCCACTACCTGCCTAAAGTCAGCACCACCCTCAAACGTTACCATTTTGATTGTAAGATCCAGATGGAAGAGGAAGAAGTGGAAAATTATATAACAAGTTTAAGGAAATTAGCCTCAACGTGTAAATTTGGTTCTTTAGTGGATGAGGGCATAAGAGACCAATTTATGTTGGGGTGCAATATTTAAAGGGTGAGAGAGGAGCTGTGGAAGTAGGATGAACCTTCTCTTGATGATGTTCTTCTCATTGCTTAAAAAATAGAACATTCCATGAACTGTTTTGAGGTCACAAAAAAGGAAGGGGAGAAAAGGAATTCTGTGCCTGAAGTTAAACACCTGCACAAAATTCAGGACAAAAGGAAGGATATTGTTAATAAGGGGGAGAAGAAAAGTAGGTTTCAAGGCAAATGCTTCTGTTGTAGGAAAACAGGGGGATTAGCCAATGAGAGACTGTGTCCAGCAAGTAAGGCTACCTGCAGTAATTGTAAAATGAAAGAGCTTTTTGCCATTGTTTGCAAAGGAAGGACGTTCAAGGGGAAAGTCAGCAGAATCAAGGATGGGTGTGAATATTCAAGTGAGGAGGGCACGGATGTGGAGTGTGGGCAGATTGTTCTGCAAATAAATGGTAATGGAGGTAGCAGCCCTGTGGATGAGGTGATTGTAAAAGGTGAAACTACTAGAGTAGTGTTTGATTCTGGAGCCAAGATCACCACTGTTTCAAGAGAATTTTAATTAAAGAAGATCAAGGAGAAGACTAAGGTATTTCGCACTGACATAAGACCGCGTGCATATGGTGGTGAACCCTTTTAATTATTTGAGCATTTTGGGGGTCTTATGGAATATAAATGGAGGTACACTAATGCAAAAGTGTACATATCTCAAAAGGGGGACGGTATACTTAGTTGGTCCATCAGAGGGATCTGGGGGTGATTCTGGATTCCAATAGTTGCCCTCTCATCAGGCTTACGGAAAATTTTGATGAGAGAAGGATATATACCCAAGCTGATTCCTCTGAGAAATTTGTATGTAGCTTGGAGGCAAGCTTTCCACGTGTTTTTGAGAAGCACTTGATGTAGTATTCTTGCGTTATGATTCATGCCCTATGTTACCTTGTCCTAGCTGCTCAGCCTGTGTGTGTGTGCTCTGTATGGAATGTTGGTGAATGGACCTTGAGTGGAATGTTTGGGTGACTGGATGAGTAATGACAGTTGGTGGATGGGGCTGAGCAGGTAGCAGGCTGCTCCTGGTGGGGCTGCTCTACAGCAACCTACTTGGATTACATCTACAAGTGTGGACTACGTTACTACATTTATTTTGGTGACAAGTTGGAAGACGTCCCCACGCACTACGATTGGTACAAGTAACCTGAAGAGACTTCAAGATGCTTTCTACAACATGCTGGGAAGAAACTACAACAGGAAGAAAACGACAGGCACAGACAACAGGAACAAGACGTAACAAACATGAACCACAAGATGCAACACAGAAACTTAAGGAGCAACAAAGGGAACATAAACAGCACGCCAAGAAGCCCCACCAGTGTCCATTTACATTGGACTGCCCAGACCAAGCGTGCTGTACCCCGTCTCAAGAGGCCACAACAACAAGATCTAAGACTTCAAATACAGTGAGCCACTTTTTTTATTTTATGGATGTTGCGCAGAGTGAGTCTTCAAGAAGTCACAACAAACTGCAGGTTAGATCATGGACTAACATGAGTGCGCACTTGTGACACACAGGCGCGGTGTGGTTTTGACAAGATTAGTACTTTACTTCTACATTAAAAGCACGATTGTGGGTGTCTACACACAACTCTGCACAATTATTGGTACAATCCTGTGTTAAATTTCTTTACGGAGCCGGTAGGAGTACCTAAACATGTGATAGATTATTGCCTGGCTCTTTTCTACATTTTATGCGGTGGGTTACGGAGGCAAATGCCCAAATGCTGACTTTTAACAGTCTATGTGGTGAGCCATTCTTTTATTTTTATTTGTTATTTGTCACTGGCAGCATTTTACTTTTGCCAGTTCAACCGCTCCTCAGCGGTTTGAAAATATTGGCACGTGCCGCCTTCAGCGGCGCGCAGTCTTACCTGCTTTCTTTTGTCCTTCGATTGTCACCATGGATTCCTTTTGACGTTCATCGCTGTTCGTAGTGGATGGATGCTTTGGACGACTTTATGCAAGAGCGTGCCGTGAGCCATCCGGCACGACGTGCACAATGTGCCGCCATCTTGTGTTTGGCTACAACTAACGAGGATCTGTGCCATGAACCATTATTCTTGTGAAGCTTTTGCCATCTACGTTGTTCTCAATAAAGTTAGTTGAACACCTCATGGAGTGCGGGATGTAGTGGTGTCTAAATCGGCTCTTCGGGTTGAGGTGTTCAATGGTTTTGACGTTCTACAAGTTCCACAGGTACTTTTCATCCTTTTCTTCATTGGAACTAAAAAGGGTCAGTTTACGCTCTTGCTACAGAAGGGAGGCAGCTGTTGGACACTGAGGTGCACTCCCAGAAAAATGGTGTTGATAATTCATGTGAGACATCGCTCACAGGTGTTGACTACCCCAATTATTGACTGTTGTTCATTTATTTGTTTTATTGTTATTACACCAAATTTAGTTACCAGGTCTACAGTTTGGCTCTTATTACATTTCAGGTAGCAGTTGGGGTGCACTAGGTGAGAGTGTGCCTTGTGTGACGCAATTCAAGGTAATCGGGTGAGAGATCGCTCACCAGCATGGTTATATATGTTTTGCAAATTATCGCAGGATTTTTGTTACAGTGAAATAAGTTTTGCTAATTATTACAGATTGTGTACAGTTTATTCTTTCAGCCTTCAAGTACAGTGAGATGTGTTTTGCTAATTATTGCAGATTGTGTAGTTTATTCTTTCAGCCTTCAAGTACAGTGAGATATGTTTAGCTAATTATTGCAGATTTTGTACAGTGTATTATTTCAGCCTTCAAGTACAGTGAGATAGGTTTTGCTAATTGTTGCAGATTCTGTACAGTTTATTTATTACAGTGTTGCCACAGTCTACCCTATTATTGTAGGAAGTGTTTACATTAGGAAGTGTTTACATGTTTTAAAGTTTATGGATACTTTTACCATATTTACATTGGGAGCATGTGTGCCCTTACATGAGGGTGGGCTCTAAGGGTTTTTCCTTTTTTGTCCTGTTGCAAGGAGTCACTTTCCTTGTGTGCGTAAGACACTTTGTGCCACACGTACTATTTTGTTACAGTGTATTATTTTGGGCGCAGTGTTTGGTTCCTGTGTGCATAAGACACCATGTGCCACACGTTTGTTTTTGTTGTGCAGGGTTTTGTCCTTGTTTGTCTCCTTACATGGAGAGCATATAAGTAATGTTGTTGTCCCTTGTAAAAGTGGGGGCAGGACATTGGGTTTCAGTCCCTTTAGTCCACATGTCGTGTTTCCTCACATGGAGAGTATATATGAATTTACACGTTGTTCCTTGTTTAACCCATTTGCTGCTAGGCCTTTCCCCCCCTTCGTGCTAAGCCTTTTTTGGGCTATTTGGGGTAGTTTGTGCTTAGGCCCCTGGAACTTTTTGACCACATAAGGTATCCACGCCAATTTTGCGTCCTTTTCTTCCAACATCATGGGAATTCTAAAGGTACCCAGGGTTTATGGATTCCCCTGGAGGGGACCCAGAAATTATCCAAAATACAGCTAAATTTTTGTTTTTTTGGGAAAAATGGGAAAAATTGTTGCAAGTGAAAGTGTCTGGGTTTTTCCCTGCAAATGGTATCAAAAAAAGGCTTGTGGGGCTAAGATCACCATTTTCCCAGCTTTTAGGGAATGACAGACTTTTGTCAGAAAACGAAAAAAATTACACATTTTGGGCCATTTTTCTGGGACATGGCCTATTTTTGCTATTTTTTGTTCTTTCAACCTCCTTCCAGTTAAAGTTTTTTTTTATAGAAACTAACAGTTATATATAGGAAAAATTTAAAATTTGTTGAAAAAAACAGCATTTTGTGTCAACGTTGTCACCCGTAACTACTTCTAATTATGACAGCTCTTTAAAAGCAATACACCGTTACACCCGCAGGACCGTATAAGTTGTGAGGATATGTAGGACTTGTAGGTTCACCAAGAATCCGACGAACCCAGAGCCAAAAACTGAGCAGCGACTTGCAATGGTTTTTTATTATGTGGCGGGTATATAGCAATTACTCTGGGAAAATGAACACATGGAAAACTTGGTATGAAATACACCTATGTATTTCTGAAATGGGAACAAAATCTTGAGTTTAGAAACAGTAGATATTTGCACATTTCCGAAATTGGGAACAGTCATACTAGCATGAGAATTATCAGTCATTTTTCAAAATGACTTCTTTTTACACATTGCCTTTCATTTGGAAGGCAGAAATGCATTGAAAGTTAATAGGTAATAACAGTTGCTTTACAAATCTGAATTACCCTAAGTCTCTTGAGAAAAATGGTACCTCGCTTGTGTGTGTAGGCCTAGTGCCCAAGACAGGAAATGGCTCAAAACGCAACGTGAACATACCACATTTTCACAATGAAAAATTACCCTTTTTTGGCAAAATACCTGGCTGTAGTATTTGAACCCTAGCTCTGCCCTACCTAGGGAAACCTAGCAAACCTATACATTTCTGAAAACTAGACACTTAGGGGAATCCAGGATGGGGTGACTTGACTGCCTCCCACCAGGTTCTGTTACCCAGAATCCCTAGCAAACCTAAACAATTGTCAAACAAACACATTTTCCTCACATTTCTGTGGTGGAAAGTTCTGGAATCTGCGTGGATCCACAAATTTCCACTCACCCCGTGTTCCCCAAAGTCTTCCGAGAAAAGTGGTACCTCACTTGTGTGGGTAGGCCTAGTGCCCGCGACAGGAAACGGCCCAAAACGCAACGTGGACACCTCACAATTTCACAGTGAAAAATGACCCTTTTTTGGCAAAGTGCCTAGCTGTAGTTTTTTAACCCTAGCTCTGCCGGAACCTAGGGAAACCTAGCAAACCTATACATTTTTGAAAACTAGACACCCAAGGGAATACAGGATGGGGTGACTCGACTGCCTCTAATCAGGTTCTGTTACCCAGAATCCCTTGCAAACCTAAAACATTGTCAAATAAAACACATTTTCCTCACATTTCTGTGGTGGAAAGTTTTGGAATCTGCGTGAATCCACAAATTTCCACTCACTCCGCGTTCCCCAAAGTCTTCTGAGAAAAATGGTACCTCACTTGCGTGGGTAGGCCTAGTGCCCAAGACATGAAACGGCGCAAAATGCAATGTGGACACACCACAATTTCACAGTAAAAAATGACCCTTTTTTGGCAAAGTGCCTAGCTGTAGTTTTTGAACCCTAGCTCTGCCAGCACCTAGGGAAACCTAGCAAACCTATACATTTTTTAAAACTAGACACCCGGGGGATTCCAGGAAGGTATGGCTTTTGTGGATCCCCCAAAGTTTCCTTACCCAGAATCCTCTGCAAACCTCAAATTTAGCTGAAAAAAATCACTTTTTTCACACATTTTTGTGTGGGAAAGTTGTGGTATCAACGGGCTGACACAAATTTCCTACCACCCAGCATTCACCCAGGTCTCCCGATAAAAATGGTGCCTCACTTGTGTGGGAAGTCCAAGTACCTGCGACAGGCAATGGCCCAAAACGTAGTGAGGCGACATCAAAATTGCCTATCTCAAAACAACCTGGTTTTGCAAGGGGGACCCCCTGGGTTTTTAGCCCGGTGCTCGGCGGCCATCTAGGGAAATGTACCAAACCCACACATTTCTGAAAACTAGACACCCAGGGGATTACAGGGCGGTATGGCTTGCATGGCTCCCCCAACGTTTTCTGTCGCCTCACTACGTTTTGGGCCCTTGCCTGTCGTGGGTACTTGGGCCTCCCACACGAGTGAGGCACTGTTTTTATTGGGAGACCCGGGGGAACGCTGGGTGGTAGAAAATTAGTGTCAGCCCGGTGATGCCACAACTATCCCACATAAAAATATGTGAAAAAAGTGATTTTTTTCAGCTAAATATGAGGTTTGCAGGGGATTCTGGGTAAGGAAACGTTGGGGGATCCACGCAAGCCATACCTTCCTGGAATTCCCCGGGTGTCTAATTTTCAGAAATGTGTGGTTTTAATAGGTTTCCCGAAGTGGCCGCCGAGCACCGGGCCAAAAATCCAGGTGAACCCACTTGCTAAACCAGGTTGTTTTGAGATAGGCAATTTTGATGTCGCCTCACTACGTTTTGGGCCCTTGCCTGTCGTGGGTACTTTGGCCTCCCAGACGAGTGAGGCATGGTTTTTATCGGCAGACCCGGGGAAATGCTGGGTGGTAGGAAATTTGTGTCAGCTCGGTGATGCCACAACTATCCCACACAAAAATGTGTGAAAAAAGTGATTTTTCCAGCTACATTTGAGGTTTGCAGGGAATTCTGGGTAAGGAAACATTGAGGGATCCATGCAAGCAATACCTCCCTGGAATCCCCCAGGTGTCTAGTTTTCAGAAATGTGTGGGTTTGTTAGGTTTTCCTACGTGGCCGCCAAGCACCGGGCCAGAAACCTAGGTGACGCCCCTTGCAAAACCAGGTCGTTTTGAGATTGGCAATTTTTAATGTCGCCTCACTACGGTTTGGGCCCTCGCCTGTCACGGGTACTTGGGCCTCCCATACGAGTGAGGCACCACCTTTATTGGGAGACCCAGGGGAATGCTGGGTGGTAGGAAATTTGTGTCAGCCCGTTGATGCCACAACTTTCTCACCCAAAAATATGTGAACAACGTGATTTTTTCAGCTAAATTTGAGGTTTGCAGGGGATTCTGGGTAAGGAAACTTTGGGGGATCCACGCAAGCCATACCTCCCTGGAATCCCCCGGGTGTCTAATTTTCAGGAATGTGAGGGTTTGGTACGGTTCCCTAGATGATCGCCGAGCACGGGGCCAAAGATCCAGGTGACCCCCTCCCTTGCAAAATCAGGTCGTTTTGAGATAATTTGTTGTTTTTTTCTGCAGCGTGAACATTTTGGCACAATATTGCAAGGAAAATGTGAAAGACATTTTGAGGTTTGCAGGACATTGTGGATAAGATAACTTGTTGGGATACACAAGAGAGACATCACCATGTACTCCAATGAGTGTTTAGTTTACAACAATATCTACAGTTGGTAGGTTATTCTTAGATGGAATGTACACCTTGGCAGAGAGACTAAAAAGACAAAGATTACTGCACAGCCATCTATTCCTCAAGCACACACACATACTGGTTGGATTTGGCACAAGGGCGAGCGATGTTTCAGTTTATACAATTTTATTAACAAGAGATTTCACAAAAAATGAAATGCACTGTCAATAATTGAAAGGACAATAAAACTGAATCAGTGACTCACAGCTCGTGAGCTGTAAAGCCACGACAAGGCACCAACCTCTTTACAGGCCATGTGACACATACAAAGCCATTCACACCGCCAGGCGCAGGCCCATCACATTACAACACTCACACCAGCAGACAGTGCCATTCAAGGGCCCATCACTTTCACACGCCCACATTCCTGACACAGCAACCACACAAGCTGATGGATTGCGTGGAGTGGCGCTCGGCTAGCAGTGGGTGTAGTGACCAGCAGCAAGTCACTACTCACACACAGCCAGCTGAGCGCCAGACCACGCACACCGCCAGCCAAGCAACAGTCCACGCACACCGCCAGCCAAGCGCCAGTCCACGCACACCACCAGCCAAGCGTCAGTCCATGCACACTGCCAGCCAAGCGCCAGTCCACGCACACCGCCAGCCAAGCGCCACTCCATGCACACCGCCAGCCAAGCGCCAATACACGTACACTGCCAGCCAAGTGCCAATCCATGCATACCGTCAGCCAAGCGCCAATCTACGCACATCGCCAGCCAGGCGCCAGTCCACACACACCGCCAGCCAAGCGCCAGTCTACGCACAATGCCAGCCAAACGCCAGTCCACACACACCGCCATCACATTTAGGATTTTTTTGATACAAAAAAGAAAACACAATCAAATTGCAAATAGATACAAATCTACTAACACAAAATCGGAAACTAAATACATTGCACTAATGCCAACCTTGAAACAGAACACATTTTTTTAAACAATACAGACCAGGCAGTTCACTCTACCACTCATGGATGCTCTAAAAAATTCTGTTGTATGTGGTACGTTTTAAAACAAGCAGGCACACACAGCCCAGGGTTAGAAGGACACTCGGGGCAGTACATACGAGTCTCCTTCCATGTACCTCTTCGTCAACAGACTCTACATCTCCTAGTGGGAAAGTCTTTTGAGGGTGTGGGAGGAATGTGATCAGGAAAGTGGCGATCTTTCAATCGAGCCACATCCTCCACCACTCCAACTCTAGGAACACTTGCCTGTTACACAACAAAAAGGCTGCCTATCACAGACTGCTGAACCTGAACAAAAATCAACTTTGACGCAGGAGAACACTCCTTGAGCACAACAAAAACATTGAAAGTTGCTAAATTGAAGAGATGGATGGCCAACTTCTTTTACCAAACGTAAACCTTACAAATAGCAGTGTAAGGTTCCAACCTCTGATCTACTCTATCAATACCATGCATGTGCTAATTGTAGTCTAAAATGCACACAGATTTGCGCACTTCAGCAATCTGACCACAAAGAGGCACAGGTGAAGTACTCTCATCATGGATGGTAGTCAGCATGTACACATCCTTCCTGTCCACAAATTTCACGGCTAGTAGTGCACTGTCCCCTCTGAAGTTTTTTGCAAACAAGCTCTTTTGGTGCCACAAGCAAAGGTGTCCATTTTGAACAATTCCTTAAACAATTGCACAGCAGTGTAGAAGTTATCATGGTACAATTGGTGGCCTCTGTTAAACAGTCCTCTAGCAAGATCCCACACAATTTTCTCTGAAACTCCAAAAGTGGACGGACAACCAGAGGTGTCAATAGTGGAATCCCTACCAGTGTACACACGGAAATTAAAAACATATCCTGTCCTTCTCTCAGACAACATATACAGCTTATTTCCATAGCGTGCCCTCTTGCTCGGAATGTACTGCCTAAAAACGAAACGGCCCTTGAACAGGACCAAAGGCTCATCAATAGATGTTTCTTTCCCTGGAGTATAGATCTCTGAAAATCGATCTACAAAGTGATCAAGAACAGGCCGAATCTTAAAAAGATAGTCACAGTCAGGGTGATCTCGTGGCAACGCCAAAGCATTAACAACAAAATGCAGCATCCGAAGCAAAAGTAAATACCGATTACGAGTCATAACTGCAGGAAATATGGCCATTGCCATCAAGGGACCGGTAGACCAATATGAAGCCATGGACGGCTTCCTTATCAAACCCATCAATAAAGTCAAACCCCAAAACTTCTTAATCTCTTCCAGATTTGTGGGAGTCCACCGGGTAGCTCTAGAGTGGGGCCTAAGTTTGTCACTGTTGTCCCTCAAAAACTGTTCAGCATACAAATTAGTCTGCTCAACAATCTCACCCAAAAATACATCATCCATAAACAACTGAAAAAACTGTATAGGCAAAAAAATTTCACAATCCACTCTACACCCTGCATCACCACTAAAGGCAGGCAACACCGGCTGCACCATGATTGGATCCACCCAGAGTCCAGCCCTTCCAGTAGGAAGCCTAGCAGCCTCAGGCTGCAATCCAGATACCTCTTGCTCCATCGGCACAGCAGTATCCTCTTCTAAAACAGGCCCTTCATCCGCACTGAGAGTAGCTTCATCCACACCGAGAGTAGCTTCATCCGCACTGAGAGTACCTTCATCAACTGATGATTCCATGTGGAGAGAAAACTCACTGCCTGAATCTTCCCCTCCCTCCTCTCCCTCAGCACACTGTCAGTCTCATAATCCTGCTCAGAGGAAGATTCAAGAAGCATACCAACCACCTGCTGAGCAGTCGTTCTACGGCTAGCAATAATGCTTGCTAATAAAGGTTACTTGTCAAACAGGTCAACAACAACAAACCCTTTGTAACAAAAGAATAAAACAAAATGTAGCTTTATCACCTATATACCTATATACTCCAACACTATACCACTCACTTGACAGGAGCAGCTAGACTCACCACCATCTACTCTGCACAGACACAGTAAGGATCAACAATATCCCACTAAAAAAGAAAAAGAAAAAGAAAATTACACATGACAATGCAAAACACATCGCAAAGAATTTCATGCTCTGAACACTAACAGATATGCTGCCATTATGACACCACTTACAAAAAAATTCATTCATGCATGACAATAATACTCATTTGGAGTGAACACAATGGAAATGTTTTTCTTACCAAATAAATGCAATTACGCAAAACTGCAGACAACCACTGCCAAACAGGAATCAAAAGCTTTACACTTGAATAAAAAGGAGAAAATAAACCATTACAATCACATATTCAAATAATGCACCAGCCCACACACAATCCACCAGCTAAGCTAAGGGGTAGGTGGGCCTAAGAGTATAAATAAAATATTCACCCCTGTAAAAGGGGAGCAACCCTTGCCCTTGAGGCCACTCCCCAATTCAAAAATGTAAATACCCCTGTTGTCTAGTGGCTTCTGCCCCTCTTGGAAAAGATGGGCCTAAAAAACATACTGCTGATTTGCCACCCAAAGAGGACAGAAATGCCCACAATCATCCTCCCATAAAGGGGAGCGACCCTTGCCCAAGGGGTCACTCTCCCCCCAAAAATCCCTGGTGGCCTAGTGGGCCCTAGATAAAAAAAAAGGCGAGATCTGCCCCACCAATGGGGGTAGACAGCCAAAAACATAGCCCCCGAAGGGGAGTGACCTTTACCTTATTCACTGGTGGTCCAGTGGGCCACTTTAAACAAAATGGTGAAATCTGCCCCACAGAGGGGCAGTCAAAGCCAAAGAACATTGCCCCCATAAGGGAAGTGACCCTTTCCCAAGGGGCCACTCCCCACAAACAAATCCCTGGTGGTCTAGTGGGCCAAATATGGGGAAAGACAGCCCCCAAGGGAGAGCAATCCTTGCCCAAGGGGTCACGCTCCCACAAAAAAACCCTGGTGGCCTAGTGGGCCCTAGATAGCATACAAAGACAAGATCTGCCCCCCATGGGAGCAGACAGCAATAAACATACCCCCAAAGGGAGTGACCCTTGCCCAAGGGGCCACTCCCCACACAAAACGGACTCTTGGTCCAATGGGCCAATTCTTTTTTTAATTATGCAAAAATCTGCCCCCGAGACAAAGTTATTTAATTATGCCCCCAATAAGGGGAGCGGCCCTTGCCTAAGGGGCCGCTCCCCGCACGCAGTATTGCCCTTTAAATAAAAAAAAAATCCCTGGCGCTAGTGGGCATTTCGGCTGCGCGATCGCACGATTGTACAGCAGGAATGCACAAAAGAGGCATAGGGGGAAAGGAAAATCCTTTCCTTTCCCCCGATGCCTCTTTTGGAGAAATCCCTCCCTCCCCAGCGACAAAACTTACCTGTTTGTTCTCCGACGCACTGGAAGCAAATGGCTTCCTGCGCATCGGGGAACAAAGGGAAAGCTCAAATGACGTCAGCGTGCCTTGCACGCTGACGTCATTGATGACGTGGAGGAGGGGGGATGCAGGAGAAGGGCTTCCCCTGCCTTCCCCGGTAAAAACCCGACGATCGGCGTCCGACGGGGGGAGCGCCAGCGCTTCCCAATGGGTGGGTGCCATGGCGGCCTGGAGCCGTCATGAACACACGTCCACTGTGCATCATGACGGCTCCAGGCCGTCATGAGCACTGAATGGGTTTAGTTTTGGGCAGGATATTGGGTTTCAGTCCCTTTGGTCTCCATGGCTAGTCTCCTTACATGCAGAACTTACATTTTGACGTTCATTTTTTCCTTATTAGAGAAGGGGGATGGGTATTCTGTATTCATCTTTCCTTCTTGTCTTTAGTTCCTTGCCCTCTCGTGATGCGGTGTTCCCGTCATCCCTGGGTCTGGGCTTTTGACTCTAATTGTAATAGTTCATATCCATTTTATGATGCGGGCGGTGTTTCCCTCATCTTTGCGTTGTGGACTGTTTACGTTTGCTGTACTTTCATGTTTATAGTTTTTCTTTCATGCTCATAGTTTTAATGTTTTGCTTTGGTTATTCTTCTGTTCAATAGGTAAGAGTATTGTAGTATTCTTGTGTTATGATTCATGCCCTATGTTACCTTGTCCTAGCTGCCCAGCCTGTGTGTGTGTGCTCTGTATGGAATGTTGGAGAATGGGCCATGAGTGGAATGTTTGGGTGATTGGATGAGTGATGACAGTTGGTGGATGGAGCTGAGCAGCTAGCAGGCTGCTCCTGGTGGGGCTGCCCTACAGCACTTATACCAGGGCTGATGAGACTTTATGCTACCTGTTTACTTACCTGAATAAACCTACTTGGATTACATCTACAAGTGTGGACTACGTTACTACATTTGGTTGTCTCCTACATTATATCCACCACATTCGCCTAGTCAGTGGGGCAAAACCGGTTTGGGGTAAAGTGTGTAATTTACTAGTGGCTGTGCGTGAGCAGATGCAAGCAGGGTTGGACAAACTCAGAAGCGATGGCATTATTGAGGAGGTGGAAGGGACACAGTGGCCGCCCCAGTTGTAGCAGCCAAAAAGGCCAACAGATGTTTGGGCTTGTGTGTGGACCTGAGGGATTTAAACAAGAGCATGGTAGTAAGTCAGTACCTGTTGCCAAAGATAGCTGACATGTTGATCCTATTTCAAGGGTCCAAGATATTTTCCACTATTGAACCTAAGTCTGCGTATCATCTGATTAGGTTGATGAAACCGCTACGGACTGCATTTGTCACTATTTGCTTTTTCAGGCTTCCTTTTGGTTAGGTGTCGCAGTCTGTGTGTTCCAAAGGGCCCTGGAAAACGTTCTGAAGGGGCTTGCAGGTGTGAGAATATATCAAGATAATATTTTGGTCTTCCAGAAAAATGATAATGTTAAACATGATGAGAGGGTCTTGCAGGTGTTGAGCATGCTGAATTAGTTCAATTTAACTGTTAGAATGGAGAAATGTAATTGCTATATTGCAGTAAAATAATCAGGGCCACAATAATGTCATTCTGTTTCTTTCTCGAGGTCTCAAAGGGGTGGAATTGTGCTATTCTGTTGTGGAAAGGGAGGCATTAGCTATACACTGGGCTGCAAAAAAATCAAGAATCTCTATGGGGCAGTAGTTTTGAAGTAAAGATGGACTTCAAGCCCTTATGTGAAATCTTTAAAAAACAGAGAATTGATGCTGCCGACCAACAATTTGATGTCAAATGCTGTTCTCCAGGCAGAAAGATGGGAAGAAGCTTCTGAGTCAACTTTTTAAGTTTGGGAGCAGGATGAGTGCGCTCTTAAACCAGCCAAGGGTTCAGGACCTGGGTGGGTAGCCCTGGGGGGTTAGGACTAACTCCAACAGAGGCCAGCAGTTCATGTCCAGTTATAACTGGTCAGCTGGATAGTTGCAGGGAGAGAGGCCTCTGGAAGCTTGGTGTATCCTTGTGCCTGAAACAGAAGATCACCTAAGTGAACCTTGGTGTCACTTCTGGGTTTTTGTGTTCAAGTCAAGAAGGTCCAATCTCCCGTCAGATCTTCAGACAGCAGGGCAGTCGTTCTTCTGATTCTTCACAGGTCATTGGGTGTTCTAAGGAGAAGTCTGTTGGGTTCATAATTATGTCCAGTGCCAGCCAGTGCTAAGCCCTCCCCTGACCGGGGTTAGTGCCACCTGACTAGAGAGATAGAGGGGAGCTAGCCTAGGTGTGAGCTTCATTTGCCAGTGACAGGGTAGGCATCCATTGCAGTTCCTGCTGAGACCCAAGGACATCCTGTAAAGAGAGGGCATGCTCCTCTCCACACCCTTTGTCCACTCTCTGGGAGCAATACACATTTCACCACAGGAGAGCCATCAGGGGTCAGGTGATAGGTAGATACCGGCAGGAAAGCCTTTTAATTTTAGGTAGGAAATGACATCTTTCTGAACTTTCATAAGTGTAATTTACAAATTAGTAAATTAAAATACAACTGAACCATTCAGTTGGATTTCAGATTACTATTAGAATGAGTCTTTGAAATATTTTCCTGGCTGCACCCAAAATTAATTTAGCACTTATTAAATGTAATAGTGTAAACCAGTGCTAAGCTATGGAAGGCTCAGACTTTCTACAGTGAAAAAATACTTTAAATGTTTTTCACTACCAGTGCATGTGAAACACAAAATATACAAGTCCTACATTTAAACACCATTAAAGCTGCCCTCTGGTCCTTGTAGGGCCTACC
Organism: Triturus cristatus; assembly: GCF_964204655.1. NCBI lineage: Eukaryota > Metazoa > Chordata > Amphibia > Caudata > Salamandridae > Triturus > Triturus cristatus. Next base: position 32,365,475 of record NC_140590.1, on the reverse strand, counting down.
TTAGCAGTGACTTATAAGTATTGAAAAAGAAGCTTTGGGAATGGGAAATTATGTATTTTGCCAGGTTGAAATGGAAGTTTTAAAACTGCCCAGGCAGGCTACAGTGGCAGGTCTGAGATGCTTTACAGAGTTACTTTAGGGGGTGGCACAAGTGCTTAGTCCGCCAATAGTATTTAATTTGCAGGCCCTGGGTATATTTAGTACCATATACTGGGAATGTACATGTAAATTAGATGTGGCAATCAGGTGTGCACCAATTTTACCATGTTTGAAATGGCGAACACAAGCACTTGTCTCTGGTTAGCAGGGGTAAAGTGTGCAGTTTCCTATAGCAACAAAAATGGGTTCATCAAAGGAAGGTAAACATCATTTCTTTTTTGCAAAGAGGTATGGACCATTTTTCTAACAACACATGACATCCCTGAAGTTCCATAATAACTGCATGATTAGTATATCAACATAACATAGACAACTGTGTATTTTAGGTACCACCTATATTATGGAACTGACCAGATCTTTGAAAGTTCTGAGGCATAATACTTGCCCTGAATTGTAGTGAGCGAGCCATGCAAGTAATCCACACCTCATCAACGGGGTTTCTTATCCTAAGAGAAATTTTAAGACTGGGTTGTAAGTGCATCTTAAAGCAGAAATGTCACATTAATTTCAAAAATTCCATAGGTGTTGAAAGCGCAGTCATTAAATGTTCAGTTCTTTTCCTGGTTTGCCAAGCCAATAAAACCTGATGCTTGTTTCCAGTCCAGGGAGAACCTGGCTTGGCAGTTCAGGCGGGACTGTTCCCATGAGGAGCAGGGTCAAGACTGATTTGCATATGGCTGGGTCCAAACTGGGGTGGTGTGGTGAGCCAAAGAACGATGGGTAAAACCAAGATTTTTGTGACTGGAGGTAAATATTTGCATTGTTCAGTATTCCGTCCATCATTTGTTCCTGTTGCTTTTGTTGCCCTAAGTGGGAAGGGTATGCTCAGACGTGGGTCCCATGCTCGCTGCACCACTGTATTCAAGTTAGCCTGACTGATATGGGGTGATGCCCTGAAACCGGTCCCAGGATGCTTGTTTCTGGTCCAGGGATGATCTGGCTTGGTAGTTCAGGCTGGACTGTTCCCAGGAGGAGCAGGTTCAACACTGATTTGCATACGGTTGGGTTCAGACTGGGGTGACGTGTTGAGCAAAAGGACGAGTGATTAAATCCAGATGTTTATGACTGGGGGTGAATGTTTGCATTGTTCAGCATTCGGCAAATGATTTGTTCCTCCTGCTTTTGTCACCGTAAGTGGGAAGGGTATGCCCAGACTTCACTAGATTCAAGCTAGCCTGGCTGAGGAGTGAAACCCTGAAACTGGTTCCAGGGTGCTGGCCTGGCAGTTCGGGCTGGACTGTTCACATGAGGAGCAGGGTAAAAACTGACTTGAATAGGGTTGGGTCCAAACTGGGGTGGTGTAGCGAGCAAAAGAACGATGGTTTAAACCCAGCACTGTTGAACGGGGGTGAGTGGTTGAAACGTTTCAGCACTCCGTCCATCATCTTGTTGTGTTTGCTATGTTCGTCCTAAGTAGCCCAGGGCATACCCAGACGTGGGTCTCTTGCTCGCTGTGCCACTGGATTCAAGCTAGTTTGGCTGATGAGGGGCGATACCCCGAAACCGGTCCCAGGATGCTTATGTCCGGTCCATGGAGGAAGCTGGCCTGGCTGTCAGGCTGGGTTGATCCCATGAGGAGCAGGGTCAAGACTGATTTGCACATGGCTGTGCCTGAACTGGGGTGGCATAGTGAGCTAAAGAACAATAGATTAAACCCAGATCTCTTGACTGGGCCTGAGTAGTTAAAAGGTTTTAGCACTCCGTCAAGCATCTTGTTGTGTTTTTAAGATATCCACCATCAACAGTAACTTCAAACCCCAACCCACCGAACTTTACAACCTCCTCATATCAACCGACACCACCCACTCCCACCGGAACACCGCATGGGAACAGCTCGCCACACAGAGTACCACGGCCTTCATGATCTCCATCCTCTCTGGAGCACCCATGGACCAACCTCAGCAGCAAGGAAGTCAGCTGCAAACTCATCTGCATTTTCAACGCATCCATTACCATGGCCTCCTTTCCGAACGGATAGAAACACGAAGAGGTCAGACCCGCCCATCTCTCTCTTCTTCCCTTCCCTGCAAAAGTCTTTGAGAAGGCCATCAACCGCCAGCTCACTAATCACTTGGAAAGAAACAACCTGCTGAATACCTCCAAATCCGGTTTCCGCAACAACCACAGCATCGAGGCAGCCCTGATCGCTGCCACCAACGACATCAGTACCTTCCTCGACTGGGGAAACAGCGGTCCTGATCCTCCTCAACCTCTCAGCAGCGTTCAACACTGTATCCCACCACACACTCATCAAGACACTCCACCTCATCGGGATCCAGGTAGATGCCCTCAAATTGATTGTATCCTTCTCACAGGATGAAACCAGAGAATCCACCTACCACCCTTCACTTCTGAACCCAAGAGGACCATCTGCACCGTCCCTCAAGGATCGTCCCTCAGCCCCACCCTGTTCAGCACTTACATTATGCCTCTGGCCAACATCGTCAGAACGCATGGCCTCAAAATCATATCCTACGTAGAAGACCCCTCCACCACTAGAACCAACTTCCACAACTGCATGACAAATGTCGCAGACTAGATGAAGACAAACTGCCTGAAGCTCAACACAGACAAGATGGAAGTGCTGGTTTTTGGGAACAACATCTCACTGTAGAATGACACCTGGTGGCCCAGGAACACAGACCCACACCGACAGACCAAGCCCGCAACCTTGGCATGATTGTGGACAGCAAACTCACCATGAGATGCCAGCTTAACACAATCTCCTCCACCTGCTTTCACACCCTTTGCATGCACCAAAAGATCTTCAGATGGCTCTCCTTCAACACCAGGAACACCGTCACCAGCCGGCTGGACTACTGCAACGCTCTCTATGCAGGAATCATCACCCAACTCCAAAAGAGACTCCAGAGGATACAGAAGTCAGCTGCCAGATTCATCATCAACCTCCCCAAATGAACCCGCATCACCCCCATATCACGAACCTCACTGACTCGCCATCCAGTAAAGATGACAATTCAAGATGCTGAAACACCCACAAAGCCCTCCATGACCAAGGACCAGCATATATTGCTCCAGCGTGGAATGCTAAATCCCTCCCACCGTCACAGACCGAAGATCTCATAGACACACACATTCGCTGGTGGGGCCCATAACACCAACATTCAATCACCATCGATCTGTAAATTTCCGGGAGGAGATTATTTTCCGAACGCTGATATGAGAGGAACTGCCTCTTTACCCTAATGAGAAACACATCTACAGTACCTTTCGTAGCTCATTTATGCCTTAAATGTAACCTTTGGAATTCCTCTCATAATTTTGGCGGTGGATCTGCTAGTCGCTGGTTTAAATGAATTTCTAATTCTCAATCAATTCAGTATAATACATTTTCTACAAATAAACAACATAGCTCCTTTAGTGATTAATCCAATAAATCTTTATCTAATAAATGCCAGTTAGACCATTCTTTTATTCAAATCACCAATCGTCATATTTACCTATTCTGGCTAATTGTCGTCTTCTAAGTCAGAATTTGGTCATCAGTTCAGTCTGTCAAAGATTCAGGGAAACAGCTGTCCTGCAGTGTCACCGTCCTCTCCGTCAGCATAATGTCAGGAAATGGTAATCGAAGATACAACCTCTCTATTCTACCATAATTTATAGTAAAATCAATGATACAAGTATCAAAATTTGGACATCCGAGTTCGGTGATTGGACAATCAGGGATCATCCTTCTGGTTTCACACGATAATGTCTATAAGGTTTTGACCTTTGTCAGTTCTGATTCACATAACATAACAGTCTTTGTTTCAAATAAATGGCTAAGCACCCAGAATGTCCTTGGAGGGTACATGTTCTTCTGGGGTCAGGTCCAGGCCACAGTTGCTAGCAGTGACGCATGTGCACTTCACCCAGAGCCTCATGAAATGGAGTTGGTTCGTCAGAGATAGAAGTCAGCCATTTTGTGGCTACTCCGAATGGTCAACTTAAGCAAAGAAACACAAAAACATAATTAATTCATAGAAATGGCTATTTAAATGTTATTCCCTCGCTAATAATGTGTGTGTATTTATCTAGCAAAAGCAACACTCATTGCGGTTTATACTTACTAAATAAAGCACGAAATACAATTACATCACTCAAAGCAACATATATCATGTAATTTTCTAATTGTCTATCATTAATATACATACAGAGTTTAATTCACGTATTAATTAAGCCATGCAAATGCAATTCCCGTGTGTAATTCTCTTGTTAATATAGTTGGTAAATCATCACTTCAAACAAATTAGTATTATTACAATAAATTGATTATTCTGATTAATATAACCATGCAGAATGAGGGGGTATACACATTTTGCATTTCCCGCTCCAGCAATCCCCCCTTTGGTGATTTTATCACCAATAAACCCACAATTTATGTTCTTTCTTTACGGAATTTTTAAATGTTTTCTTGCTCTTAATCATAATTCAGTTTCACCTTCATCTTCTCTTTTTGCTGATTCATACATACTCTCCTTCCACTCTTCCAATTCTATCTCCTCCACCTCTCTTTTTTGTTTCTCATCCTTTCTTCTTAATTTTTCTCTTTTTAGTCTTTTCTTGTTTTTATTATTTCTACAGCAGATACATCCTAATCTTATTATGAAAATCACACATGTTAATGGAAACAAAGTTTTACCTATAAATGTACTACCTAACTTTACTAAGAAATAGCAGCTATTTTCTTTCGGATCCTTTCCCAAACACCTTCAACCTCCAGTGGTACAATTTCATCATGCAATTCTGTAGTATTCTTAATATAAATTTTCAGATCTTTACTTTCGTCAGGAATGTAAGTACATCAATGTTGAACTTTCAGCATACCACAGACTCCACCCTCTTTTGCCAATAATATATCAAGGGCAAGTCGATTTTGCATTACCATAGCATTCATGGCAACCATTTCAGTATCTACCAATAAAAATCCTCCAGCGGTGCTTGTTGACAAGCGATCCACTACAGTTGATAATTTTCTAATTTTGTTTGCATTCAAAGATATTCCTACTGCTGGTATCAATGCTCCAAAAATGTCACCTACAATTTCTGTCCAAGATTCTCTTTTACTACGCACTAAATGATTACTTAAACTATGTACACCATCTTCTCCTCTATCCATATGAAAACATTTCAGAAATACCAGGCCTACATAACATGTGCCATACCAATGGTCTGGCAAACGATAATATGCCCTGTTCCCACAAATGAAACATAATCCAGGAAAGACTGGATCTTTTCCGCCTTTAAATCCCCATCCACCCATGATCCAGTATGTATCATGGCACTCACTGTTACCTACAAAATAACTATCATACACAGTTTGATTCCTTATAATGCATAATTTCCCTTTCTGAGGCAAATCTAAAGCTATAGTTAAACTAGCTTCGCCTTTCAAATGTTTTTCCCTTTCTATATCCAAGACTTTTTTCTCCACTTTTCCTTCTGCTACCTTTCTTTGCATTTTCAATCTCCTTTCTTCAACCATGTCTAAGAATGTATTTTCTTCTTTCTTCAATCTACAAGTCAAATTGTTTCTAAAAATATATTTTAATGTTAGTTCCTTAGTTTCTAAGAAAAATTCACCTAATACCTTAGCAGGTTTTACCTTGTTTAGTTTGTTAATTGCAGGCACTTGGGCAAAAATGTTATCTACATCTGAAAAATAATATTCTAATTTACCTGTCTGATAAAATAAACTAGCTATTACACTACATGCTATTCCATACGTTGCTGGAAGGTGATGATAAGTCACTCCTTCAGAAACAGAGGCAGGTAACTGCATGCATAGGTAGCAGTCCCTTACATCCATTGTCTTTACATATTCATACAATAATTTTGAAAACACATTATTAGAAAAATCATTAATAGACCTGTCTTTATGTAAATAATTATTATCTATTCTAGTCGGAACTACCTTTGGAATCTTCCCTATATTAGTTATGTTTTCAGTGTGTCCTTCTAACGTGTCTATGGTAACCTTAAAAGAAATCAAAAGAGCAAGTATGCTCCACAGAAGCATTAATAATCCTGTACAACAACATATGTGTCCGGTATTGCGTCCTCTTCGTTTAAAATGGTTAAGATCTACTTGTTTGCAATTGGGTATTTTGGATATGAACTCTTTTTTGCAGGCTTTATTTACCCCTCCTAATGAAATGTTTTGCTTCAACATTTTTAACTTTTTTAAAGGTTTTCTAGCTATTTATTGATGAAATGTGGAGGTCTGTGTCCTAGTCTGTCTTTCTCAGCAGAGAGTGCTGCAATTTTTATATTTTTGGGAATATGTATTCGTATTTGTGTATTTTGTTTATGTGGCCCTCTTCGGAGTGCCAAATCATAATAAATAAATTGAATTGAATTGAACTGTACAACAACAACACATTTTACACCATCTTTTACTACTTTCTATGTTAGCCATCTTGTTAGGATTGGACTGTGTCTTTTGACTTAGCCTCTTTTACTTCACAACTAGTTTTCTAACCTTAAGGCTCTAAGCCCCTACTTGGTTCTACCAGTATTTATCTTTTGACTCAAATTATTGTTTCTCCATCAGGAGTTTGCTAAATTTTTCTCAGTTAGGCATCTCATCATTTTTAAATTCCTTCTGTTCATCCAAATACAGAATTTCCTGATCTTCCGTTTCTTCTTCTCCGATGTCGGATAAGATAACTCTCAGGGTTTCTGCTTCTTCTTCTTCTTCAACCACTTTCAGTACAGCCTCCTCTGGATTTCCTTGACTATCTGCCTCTTCTTCCTTGTCAGGCAGTGCCACGTATGTCCATTCCGGTGACTAATACTTCTGGTTAGGTTTCCTTGTTGTTTTACTTTCTTTATCCTCAGTTATTTCTCCTTCTTTTGCTTTTTCCTGACTTGTCACTTCATTCACCTGTTCAGCTCGCAGTGAATTTACTTGTGTCAGTCTATATCTCAATTTCTTTATTTTATTTGGGCAAACATCATCTTTTGCATCTCTTTTTAATTTACCTCCTTTGTCGTTCTTCTCATTTCTCCAAGCTCTCTTTCTCAAACGACCTTCAGGTATTTCGTTTTCACTTTCTTCGGATTCTGTCTCAACTTGCTTTTTCTTTTCACCAATTTCCTTTTCCACCACTGGTTTTGTTTTCCCTACTTCTGTCCCTCCTCGAGACTCCGACACACAATCTTCCTGCTGGCTACTTGTCCCTTCACCTAACTGGATGTGGCAGTTCCCTACACCTCCTCGGGGGTCTTCCGCAGAAATCTGTCCCTCTCTCTCTGTACCTGTCCCTTGTTCACTTAAATTTGTTATTTCAGGTGGAATTTCTCGCAGTCTTTCATCTGATACTTCCTTTTCACTAGTTTCTTTTATTGTTTCTTCATTATCTTTGTCTTTCTCTTTTCTGTGTTCTTTTCTGGAACCCTGTGTTTCCTGTTCGTTTCCTGTTCGTTTCCTGAATCACTGGATTCAGAAATCTGCAATCTTCTTCTCGGAGAGCTGCTTCTGGGGACTAAGGTTAGATCTGGTCCTGTTTCCCCCCTTTCAGAGTTTTCTCTTGTTTTTGGCTCTTCGTCATCTGACTCAGTACTTGATTATGAATCATCATAATATTCCTTTTCTGTGCTATCCACTGGATTTGGGATTCTCAATGTGTGACTTGCATGGATCCAGTTTTTCAATCCAGCACACTTCACAGCTGTTGTCGTGATCAGAATGACTTGTCTTGGCTTTCCCCACCTCGGAACCAAACAGTTTCTTCTTCTGTGAACTTTTATCCTTACCCAGTCTCCGGGGCTCAAATCATGGGCTGGCTTCTTTTCAAGGGTGGTGGCATCCGCTCCAACCTGATGAAACACAGAATGTACTGCGTCAGCCAGGCTTTTACAGTATTCCAACACCATGTCATCAGTTATAGTCATCAACTTGTTGACTGGTATAAAAATGTGTCTCATGACGGGTCCCATGATTATCTCATGTGGACTCAACCCTGTAGTTCTATCTGGAATGGATCTAATTGTCATGAGTACTAGAGGCAAGACATCAGGCCATTTCATACCTGTGGCCAAACACATTTTCCCTATTCTATTCTTGATAGTACCATTCATTTGTTCCGCTACACCAGAAGCCTCTGGTCGGTAGGCACAATGTAGTTTTTGTTGTACATTCAATGCTTCACAAATCAGTTGTATGATCTCATTATGAAAATGTCCTCCTCGGTCTGATTCAATGGTCACCGGGAACCCAAACCTAGGAATGAACTCTCTCAACATTAGCTTTGCTACCGTCATCCCATCATTTCTTCTTGTTGGAAATGCTTCCACCCATCTAGAGAATAGGCAGACCATAACCAAAACATACCTCAGTCTGTTACAGGGAGGCATTTCAATGAAATCTACTTGCATTCTGGTAAAAGGCCCTCCTTCTCGGCCTATTGTTCCTAGGCTCACTACTGTCTTTCTCCCAGGATTGTATTGCTGACATATTAGGCATCTTTGACAAAGACTTTCTGCTACAAGTCTGAACTTTGCATTGTACCAGGTCTGCTTAAATGACCTGATCATGGCATCTCTCCCTACATGTCCCTGGCCATGATACATCCGTGCCATGGTAGACATCATGCTATCAGGCATAACTGGTCTTCCATCACGATAGACCCATACATGATCCTTTTCTCTTGGTGCACAACCTGCTTTTACCCACTGTTTCATTTCTTCATCTCCTGCCCCTTCTTGCAACTGTCTCACTTCTTTCCATGTTCCCACAATGTTAGTAAACATCAATGAGTAAGAAGACATTTCTCTTTCCTTAGCCCGATTGACCGAATTCTGATTTCGTGCACAATACTGTGCCATGTCGTTGGCGTATCTATTACCCGTGGCGATGTAATCACCACCTTGACTATGAGCAGTACATTTCACAACAGCCAATTGTCTAGGCAGCTGTATCGCCTCAAGCAACTTTCCAACCACTTCAGCATTCTTTATAGGAGTTCCACTCGAGGTTAGAAAACCTCTTTGTAGCCATAGTTGGCCAAAATCATGGACAACTCTGAAGCCATACTGGCTGTCAGTTATCACAGTCACTCTCACATTTTTCCCAATTTTACATGCTCTAGTCAGGGCTACTAGTTCTGCTACTTGAGCTGATTTCACTCCTCTCAAATAGAATGCTTCCATCACTGCTGCGACACTGCATATGCTGCACTCAGTACTCCTTCATCTGTACTCCAACAAGACCCATCAACAAACATCACATAATCACTTTCTGGCAGGGGTAGGTCTTTTATATCTGGTCTTGGCTTTGTACAGAAATCAAGTACATCCAAACAATCATGATCTGCTTCATCTCTTACTTCCACTTTCTCAGCATCAGGCAACAATGTTGCAGGATTCACATTCAAACATCTTGCAAGACTCACATTAGTTGCACCCAATATGACCTTTTCATACTTAGTCAGCCGAGTGTGTGTCATATACTGAGTACGACTCCTTGTAAAAAGGATCGCCACATCATGAGGTACAAACACTTTCAATGGATACCCCATTACAATTCCTTCACTCTGCTCCAAACTTCGGCATGTTGCAGGTACCGCTTTCAAACACCCAGGTAAAGCTATAGCTACTGGATCAAGCATTGATGAAAAATATGCAATTGGTCTTCTCAGTTTTCCATGCTTCTGTATCAACACAGAAAGTGCAAATCCATTTCTCTCGCTGCAATACAACTCAAACTCTTTCTCATAGTCAGGCATACCTAATGCAGGTGCTTCACACAAACCATCTTTCAATCGCTTGAATGCTGCCAATTCTTCCTTGTTCAACTCAAGGGGATCTTTCACATCACTTCTCGTCAGTCGCACCAATGGCTTAGCAATCAAGGAAAAATTACTAATCCACCGACGACAGTACCCTACCATTCCCAAAAACATTCTCACCTCTCTCTGAGTCATGGGAGCTCTCATTCCTCTTATGATTCTGATTCTGTCTATTGTTATTTTTCTTAGTCCTTTCTCAATGTTATGTCCTAAATACTGTACTTCCTTCTTACAAAATTGTAACTTTGATGGTGATACTTTAAGTCCTCCATTGGCCAAATGATTCAGTAAGGCTATTGTGTCTGCCTCACAAGCTTCACGTGTTTTTGACGCCACCAAAAGGTCGTCAATGTATTGAACTAACACTGAATTCTCTGGCATTTCTAGACTCTCCAAAGACTTCTTCAATAGCTGATTAAATATTAGGGGGCTTTCTGTATACCCCTGCGGGATTCGGCACCATGCCAAAATACGCTCACCGAAACGAAACACAAAAATTTGCTAACTGTCGTGGTGCAATGGGATAGAAAAGAAAGCATGGCACAAATCGACCACTGTATACCATTCTGCATCATGGGGAATTTGATACAAAATCACTGATGGATTTGGTACAGTGGGACAACATGATACCACAATTTTATTCACCTTTCTCAAATCTTGCACTATTCTGAATTTTCCATTAGGCTTTTTCAGTCCCATTATTGGCGAATTACATGGACTACTCATTATTTCTCTCAAGACCCCTTGCCTGATCATTTTCTCTATTACAGGGGTTATTCCTTCAATTATCTCAGGTGTCAATTTATATTGTGGGATGTTTGGATATGTTACTCCTTCCTTTACAGATATTTTTACTGGATCTACATTTCTCATTAATCCTACATCTTCTCTAGTGAAGTCCCAAACTTCAGCTTTTACTGTCTGTTTCAATTCCTTAGGTAGTTCATCAGGGTTTCAACCCAGCATATGTCTCTGTAACTTCGATTTCTCTGTTAGCTATGGTCATTTTATACAGTACATCATCGTCTGGTGTTTCAAATGCTATTCCATCTGGAGTACAAAATATAGTGCAATTCATTTTGCACAACAGGTCCCTACCTAATAAATTCACAGGACTGGTGTCGCACACAACAAAGCGGTGCATTTCTGAAAATGTCCCTATGCTAACTTTCACTGGTTCTGTAAGGTAAGTTTTAATCTGTCTGTTGGATACACCAACCACTTGGATCGTTTCATCCGAGAGAAGAAGATTTTTAACATCAGCTGATCTAACAGTTGATCGAGTAGCGCCAGTATCGACTAGAAAAGTAATATTTTCATTATTAACTTTCCCATCCACAAATGGTCCTGTCTGGTCTACTTCTAGAGTTGCGCCAAGTACGCACTCCTCTTCCTCCCTTCGGCACCGTCAACAGCTTTCTTCTGAGTCACTTTCATCGCGTTGCAGCCAATACTGCGAAACAGCACTTGCGCGTGGCAGCTTATTTACCTGTTCTTCATTGTAGAATCCAGATTCACTACTATACTTCTGAGTGTTTCTGCTCTGTGGAAAAAGCGGTTTTGGCACCTGATTCTGTGGGGGTACAACCTGCTGCTGCAGTTGACCACTCACCTCATGCTGCATCTGTGGGTTCAATGATGGATTTTCATTATTAGTACTTGGGGGAAATTTACACTCGGATTTCCAATGCCCTATCCTTCCGCAATTATGGCATGGGAACTTCTTTTTACTAGCTTCTTCTATATTGCCCTTTCCTTTCCCAAGACCAAATTTCTGTCTCGTTCCTGTGTAATTCGCTTGTTCCACTAATTGAGCTTCCTGCCTTTCCGCTACCTTTACCTGTGCCCACATTGCCTTTTCTTTTAATTTTCGCTGTTTTGCCTCAATCTCATCACTAAAGTATTTAGCATGTCTCAGAACTTCATCTATTTTCTTATTTTGCCAATCAACAGTATGCTGTTTAATCATCTCACCAATTTCTGGACGTAAACCATATACAAATCTGTATACAAAATGACTCAAATCCTTTTCACTCAGATTCTCATCTCCACTAAACTGCTTAAAAGCTAGTATTAGTCTCTCGTAATAGGCATGTACTGACTCTTTACCTTCTTGATGTGTCCGATCAATTTTTACCCAATCTGTCTCTTTAGGGGGCACTTTGTTTTTCAAAAATACCATAACCAGTTCTTATTTCTTCATTACCTCGGGGTCTGGAGCTCCTGTTTTAGGGTCCATAGGGTATTCTTTAGTTGGCCAGTCAATCATAAGTTTACACTCTGACCATAAATCTGCTGACACTATTATGTCAAATAGACTATTGAAACCAATTCATAGTACTTTAAACAATTTTACACATCTGTCTACTTGCCTATACCACTCGACGGGCTTCTCGCGCAGTCGAGGGAAATCATTCGTAAAAGACAAAATATCCTGTCTTGTCCACGGTAAATGCACATATCCTCCTCCTGGAATTTCTCTCATAGGGTATTCTGTCACTACCTTTTCCTTTTCTCTTACAGGGAATGCTGAAATGGTTTTATTTGGGGCATCATCTCGTTTTCGATACCACCTACTTCTCCATTTATCCACATCTCCCCATTTTCTCAATTGCACAATTATGTCCTTAATCTGTCCTATCCGTCCGGTTGTGTTCAGATTTTCAATATCTTTTTCAGTAAAATCAATCCGATATGGTTTTTGCAAGGCTTTTACTTTCTCAAAGTCTATTCCCATTTCATTTGCTACTTCTTCTAACCTCTCATGTAGGTTCTTCGCTCTCCATGTCACACTTTTGCACAAAAATAGTAATTCCTCATCCTGATAATTTTTCAATTTCTCTATGGGGATAGTCCCTACGATTAATTCTTCTAACACCATCCGTAACTTGGCTACATCAATTGATTGAGGTTCTCTGTCTTCTCTCTGCAAGCTTCTTAACCATTCACTTAGTTCTTCCACAGAAGGTCCTACTGGTTTTTCTACATTACCTGGTTCTGAAAACTTTTGTGGTTCTAATACTGATTCCACTGTCATTCTGCTCCTTTCAGGGGAATACTGATTTATAAATGGATTGTTTGAAACGCTTGGTTCGTTCATACTCATCGTCTGTCTCCATGGATTTTCAATTTGACTCAATTGTGGCTGTTCAACCTGTCTATGATTCATATAAGGAACTGTTAAACAATGTTTGCTATCTTTTTCCTTATCAAAAATGGGCATTACTGGACCTATTGTTACTGGAACAGTTACAGCTTCTAAATTTTTAGTCAATTCCCTTATTTTCTCTGTCAATTCTAATGTGGCTTTTGCCAACTCTACTGAATTTTCACTATTTGTTTTATCTTCTGATCTTCTTTCTATCTCTCTAAAGGAATTTCTCTTCTCTAAATCTGGCGACAATTGTTCTGTTTTAATAATTCGTAAGGTTTCTTTCATTGGGGCACTTGGGGCTAATGTTTCTGGTTCTGGTCGATATGGTGGTGGATTTTTATAAAACATGTCATCGAGAACATCATCTTCCGATTCATTCACTCCGTAGCCTCTCGATTCCACAGTATGTCTTTTTTCCACACACTTTCTTCCTTCATTCTCTCCTGTAGTTCTTACGGGGAACAAACCCTCAGTCATACGTGCTTCCTGTCATCTTCTCATTCGATCATTCTGATTTTCATGTCCGTACTGTCGGCCAAACAGGTACCTATATCTTCCACCACTTCTCTGTCTCTCACGTTCATGCATTTCATCTTCCCATTCTGTCAATGCCTCAAACTGTGTCGGTCTAGGTCTCGGATCTAATTTCATCATTTTCTCTCTAATGTTTCTCAAAATTGCCAAATTAAATGAACCATGTTCCGGAAAAGCTAGGACTCCGTCGTCCCTCGTATATTTTACCCACTTATCCAACCAAATACAAGTATGATATCCATATTTTGCAACCATGAAGGATGCGGGTGTTTTCGTTGGAGGAAGTAACTGCCCTTCCCTCGTCACAATCGGTTTATCCTTCTTAGACCATCCTTTAATTTTACTAAATAACGTCTTTTTCTTCTTTTCTGTGTGATCGTAATACAGTTTCCTGTCTTCTGTGTATCGCTAGTCTCTCCTTACAACTGTATTCTTTTCTGCCCAATCGCAGCGCGACTCACACTAACGCACCAATCCGGGGCGTCTACGTCACCTCTGTAGTCTTCCAATCTCAGCGCGACTTCACGCTAACGCACCAATCCAGAGCGTTTTACAGTTCTGACCGACTGTCCAATCCCAGCGCGGTTGTTCTGACGTCAGCAGCCGCTGCGGCAGCTCCTGCTTCTGTCTACCCCTCCTTCACAAAACCGCTCCGTAAGTTTTTGTTTCAATTTTTACACTTCTGTTAGTAACACCATAGATACATCTCCATTGTCCGCTTCGCTAACCAAAGAATAGTAATAGACCTTTCTCACGAGAATTCCGTCTTTCCCGAGAGCAGCGCTTACCTCTGCCCTACTACGGAATCGTCACTTCCGTCAATAAAGTAGCACATCCCTCTACTTCACCCTTCTAACAAGCATCAATTAACCGCTTCTCTAGGATTAAGACACCTGGTTAGAGACCCAATGCTCCTGAGAAATAAAACCAGAGTTTCGCAATTAATCGAAATGCCTTTTCATACACACACTGTCATACGGAAAACGTAGTACATTCACACAGAATTCTGTCTTTCCCGAGGACAGCGAACAGTCCGTCCTGCTACAGAATTATAACACTGGTTAACAAAGCAGCGCTTACCTCTCCTTTGTCCTTCTAACAAGCTTAGGGTGTACCTATTTCCTTTCAAGTGATAAGCGTTATCGGAATGCCAGTTGGATCCCTGGTACCTAAGACCAGAATTTCACAGGTACCCTTCGCTATCATACACTCTTCTCTCAATACAGAAATATCTCTAATGGCAACACACGACGATGCTACCGAATCGAACCCAAACAATGCGCCGTGCAACTTCAATCATTACACGTTTCCCCGGTGTACCTACAGGGCAACAATTCCGTCTTTCCCGAGAGCAGCGCTTACCTCTGCTCTACTACGGAACCGTTACAAACTTCCGACTTCCTACATCCCAGAAGCCGTGCCAACTACATTAAACTCAACGCAACTCAACATAGAGTATTAGTACATAAACAAATACAAATCAATAATCAATAAACTATATACAAGCAATAATCATTAAACCAAAACAATAGCAAACCATCATTCTGCTACCAGAAAAACTGCTCCAGCGTGGAATGCTAAATCCCTCCCACCGTCACAGACCGAAGATCTCATAGACACACTCATTCAACACATTCGCTGGTGGGGCCCATAACACCAACATTCAATCACCATCGATCTGTAAATTTCCGGGAGGAGATTATTTTCCGAACGCTGATATGAGAGGAACTGCCTCTTTACCCTAATGAGAAACACATCTACAGTACCTTTCGTAGCTCATTTAGGCCTTAAATGTAACGTTTGGTATTCCTTTCATAATTTTGGCGGTGGATCTGCTAGTCACTGGTTTAAATGAATTTCTAATTCTCAATCAATTCAGTATAATACATTTTCTACAAATAAACAACACAACTCCTTTAGTGATTAATCCAATAAATCTTTATCTAATAAATGCCAGTTAGACCATTCTTTTATTCAAATCACCAATCGTCATATTTACCTATTTTGGCTAATTGTCGTCTTTTAAGTCAGTCTGTCAAAGATTCAGGGAAACAGCTGTCCTGCAGTGTCACCGTCCTCTCCGTCAGCATAACGTCAGGAAATGGTAATCGAAGATACAACCTTTTTATTCTACCATAATTTATAGTAAAATCAATGATACAAGTATCAAAATTTGGACATCCGAGTTCGCTGATTGGACAATCAGGGATCATCCTTCTGATTTCACATGATAATGTCTATTAGGTTTTGATCTTTGTCAGTTCCGGTTCACATAACAGTCTTTGTTTCAAGTAAATGGCTAAGTGCCCAGACTGTCCTTGGAGGGTACATGTTCTTCTGGGGTCAGGTCCAGGCCACAGTTGCTAGCAGTGACGCATGCGCACTTCACCCAGAGTCTCATGAAATGGAGTTGGTTCGTCAGAGATAGAAGTCAGCCATTTTGTGGCCACTCCGAATGGTCAACTTAAGCAAAGAAACACAAAAACGTAATTAATACATAGAAATGGCTATTTAAATGTTATTCCCTGGCTAATACCCACATGTGTGTGTGTTTATCTAGCAAAAACAACACTCATTGCGGTTTATACTTACTAAATAAAGCACCAAATACAATTACATCACTCAAAACAACACATATCATGGAATTTTCTAATTGTCAATCATTAATATGCGTACAGAGTTTAATTCACGTATTAATTAAGCCATCCAAATGCAATTCCCACGTGTAATTCTCTTGTTAATATAGTTGGTAAATCATCACTTCAAACAAATTAGTAATATTACAATTAATTGATTATTCTGATTAATATAAACATGCAGAATGAGGGGGTATACAAATTTAGCATTTCCCGCTCCAGCATATCAACCTACACCTAAACTTCTACCAATCCTCCAAACACCTGTGCTCTGCCTCCCTCACCCTCGCACACACTCCTGCAGCCACCGAAGCTACAGTGAGGACAATCCCTCTCCTACTTTGCCACCAAGTCCTGGAACGACCTTTCCCTTCATTTTCAAACATCATCCTCTCTCCCGGATTCAGAATTCGACTCAAGACCTGGCTTTTCGACTGATCCCAGGAAGAACCTAGCACCTGGATACCATTGTAGGTGATTAGCTACGCTCTATAAATGAGTTGATTGCTTGATTAATGCAAATATGGAATAAGCACAGAAGAGACATGATAATGTTACACAGACATGATGCAGAGATGGAAGCAGCAGAGACATGATAATGTTACACATAGACATGCAGACATGGAATAAGCACATACATGATAATGTTAGACAGAAACATCATGCAAACATGGAATAAGCACAGACTTCTTTTTGACTCATTCCGGTACGCTGTCAGAGGAGGGAAAGGAAGATGGCGGATTGACTCTGCTTCAGAGGATGCCTTCCGTAGCTCTCCCCGTGGACTTTGCTGCTCCCAGTGATCCCCCCGCCTTCTGACAGATTACACCCTGGAAGTTAATGCTCTAATGGCGAGGGGGCTCAGCCTAGGAAATAAGCATGCCCCTTCAATTCACGTCTAATAACGTGATCAACTTTGTGACGGCGACTGCCCATACATGAAACCTGGCGGCTTGATGTGCTGGATCCGGTCATTAAGTGTACGGAGCCATATCGTCGCAAAGCAGATCAGCACGGTGGCTCTTTGTCTTCTGATCCTAGGATCATTACTCTGGCTCCCGACCGTGGCCGGACACAGCGTCTTAAAGCTCCGAAGGGACGCGGCCGTGTGGAGATGCTTCCTGCTTCAGGATGCGGGACTTGTGTCCCAGGCAGGGGGCGTATTAAATTTGATGGCAGTGTGGCTGAGGACCCGGCAGCATCTCTGGATGCAGCGTTTAACTCCAGCTCCCAGCTGGGAAAACCGATTCTTCGGCTGCTATGCTATGGTAGGGCAGCTGGCTTGCTCCGGTCTTGCGGCTCAGAAACCTCCATTCCGGGTTCCGAGATGGCTGAGGTCCTGATTGCGGCTGTCCAGGAGGGCTGGGGGAGAGGGAAGGTTCCCCTGCTTGTCCTGCTATAGGATCATCATCTTTGGCCCGAGAACAGCAAGGGAGCAGCAGGGCAAATGGTTCTACTTTAATTGCTGTGGTGAACATGGACAGTGATGTGGGAGAAGATATCTGTGCAGGAAAAACAGCCTGCTGTGATTCTGAAGCTGGCTCTCCTGAACTATCTGCAACATGTACCAATGTACCTGGCATACCTACACAAATACAGCCGCAGTTGCAATTACATATACAATCCTGTATGAGCTGTCAGGGTTTGGGTGACGGTTATCCCCAAATTGATGCTACACCTGAACCAGGGCACCAGCAGTAATCTAGTTCAGGTACTGCTGACTTTTGGACTGATACTGCCTTAGGCATTGGCCATTCTAATTCTATCCATTCTATTATAGACACACAGACTTGTGCCCAGGCGGAGACCAGGGCTCACCAATCGGAATTAACTGAACTGATCAATGAGGCAACAGAGCCCAGTGCTTCGGAAATCTGTACCCCATTGCTGGGGGATAGGCGCCAAGACAAAAGGTCCTAAAACTGCTAGAGCAGCCAAGGGAGGCAAGGGTTGTGGTGGCATTAAACCTCAAGTTACTGCTGTAGTGGGGTGACTCAAAAACTCTGCTTGTAGTAGTACAAAGGTCGGTCCTGGCTTTAGTCCCTTGTGCAGATGGGTGGCCTCGAAGGGGGATGTTAAAGCTGTTATTTCAACAATTATCTAATTCGGGCAATATGGCATCTACGGCAGATGAAGTTGAAGATCCGCCATTATTATCTCACCCCTGCTCTAATCCTGCCGCCCCGCTAACTCAACTGGACAACTCGGACGGGAACTCAGGCAAAGCTAATATTGGATCTTATAGTTCTTTATCTTCATCTTCGGCACGAGCTTCTAGGGCCCGATTCACAAAAGTAATCTGAGACAAAATCCTAACTTTCCGATTTTCAGTATTCACAAAAGGCATTTAGGAGTAGTAAAGTTAAGATTTTGTCTTAAGTTTATCTTAAGTTTTGGTCTTAAGACAAAACCCTAATTTAAGTTTAACTTAATTTAGGATTTTGTCTTGAGACCAAAACTTAAAACAAACTTAAGACAAAATCCTAATTTTACTGCTTCTAAATGCCTTTTGTGAATACCGAAAGTCGTAAAGTTAGGATTTTGTCTCAGATTACTTTTGTGAATCGGGCCCCCAGTTCTTTATCTTCATCTCCCGCACCAGCTGAACTGGTTGACTCCACAAAAGGACTGCATCTGGCTGATTGTGAGGAACCTTCCTTGTCTAGAATCCTGCAGGCGCTAGTCACTCAGAGAGCAGAGGCCCAAGAATATTACTCGCAAGCCAAAACAGATAGCAGGGAGATTAAACAAGCATTGACGGACGTCACCCCCAAGGTTGCCCTGCTATCCTCTGAAGTCATCGACTTACAAGAATGTGTTGCAGCAGTGAAAGAGGCTAATACTTTCACTGTTAGAGTGACTAAAACTCAAGAGACTCATCTAGTACTCCTGCAGGCAAAAGTTGAGGACCTTGAAAATCGCCAACGTTGCAGAATCGGAGGATCTTCGGCATACCAGAAGGGAGGGAAGGCTCAGACCCATGGGCCTGCATCAACAGCCTCTTCCAGCAAGCATTTCCAGACACAGATATGGATATACAGGTACAGCGGGGGCATCAACTGTCTTTGGCTCTCTCACAAGGGAATAAAGCCAAATTATCTTTTTAACTGCCTATACTGGTGTATTTGGGCAATTTTTTGTTACACCAAGCAATCTATGTGAAAGCCAGCCCTTCTACTCCAGTAAAGTTGGACTCAATTCCTTTTTTAGCACGTTCTGATCTGTGTAAATCCACAATTGACAAATGTTGGAAGTTGCGTCAATTAATGGGTCCATTCAAGCCAGTCTGCTCACTAGTCTTCGTGCAAATAACCATCCCATCTCAAGGTTACTAAAGATGGACATTCACATTTTTTGTCTACTGAACTAGATGCCAAAGAAGCACTTGCAAAGGTGGCGGTGGTGAGGGTTTCTTGTCTGGGGGGTGAGGGGCGTTCTCAAGGCTGTCAGTCAACGACAGGAGGGAAAGGGGATGATTCCTTTCTGTAGGCACGGGGGTTTAGTAAGGTTAGGCAGGGGGTTGGCAGCGGTAGATAGCGGCTTCTTGTCAATCTGCTGGAGCGACAGGGGGGAGGGGGTTGGGGAAGGAGGGGTTTAATTAGCCACATATTAGCTAGAAACTCACTGGTAGAACAAAAGTGGAAAGATGATGGAATAAGGGGAATGACGACCGAATTGAGCTCATGACGTTTATTTCATGTCTGACTTAAAATATATGTGTTGGAACGTCGCAGGGCTGAACCAGGCCAGAAAGCGTCGATAAGTTGGGGAGGAACTCCGTGTGTTTAAACCTCACTTATTGAGCCTTACTTAGACTCACCTTACGTACAAGGATAGATATCAGTTAAAACAACTTGGCTTCGATACACTTGTTTGCACCTCACAGGCGATCTGTATCCGAGGGGTCGCCATATTGAAATCTAGGAACCTTACGGCTACAGTTTTACGCACACTAGCCAATTCTAAGGGGAGATGGGCAATTGCTCAGTTACTGATCTCAGGGCGTAAGACCACAATTTGTGTGGTATACGGTCCTAATCATGACTGTCCTGAGTTTTTCCATTATTTAAGTTCAGAACTACTGGAATGGGCCGGGGATCTGATAGTTATGGTGGATTTCAACTGCATTATGGATAACAAGATCAATACTACTTTATACCAGAACTCGGGCCAGAATGGTCAGGACTAGGGCAGCCATTCTTGAACTTCTCCACATACACCAACTGGACGATGCTTGGAGGAGACTGTGTCCAACGCTGCCAAGCTAGACATGCTATTCACCCCCACATACACAGTACTCTTGGATTGACATGATCTTTACTGAAAGAATCTTGTTGGAAAAGGCACTTATAGAGGTTTGCCCCAAAATTACTTCTGATCATAATCCAGTTATGTTGACTCTGCAGACTCAGCTGAGGGATAGAGAACCTCTCCATGCTTTCTCATTTCCTAGACATCTACTCGGCAACTTAGAGTTTCAGGCATATATTCGAAGAACACTTGGGGAGTACTTTGGAAATAACAGGGGCACTACTTCTACTTCAATGGTGTGGGACTGTATGAAGGCTTATGTTAGGGGGGCCACTCTCCAGTATATCTTAACAGAACCAGTGTGTAACTCGGGAGGCAGAGTACAAGCATAGGGTCTATTTAGATTTAGAACAACAACACGCAAGAGCTATTGCAGTAAGGGATGTAGCAGAACATTCAATATACCTTCGGCTCTTAGAAGTAAGAGCTAAGCTTAATAGAGGGCTAACTGATAAAGTCGCCACCTATTATCATAAGTATAAACTTTGCAATATGAGTACAGGGAGAGTGTTGACCGCTTGCTGGCTACTCAGATCGCTGATCAGAGGGCCAGACCTAACATTAAATTAATAAAAAGGGTAGACAGTATGTCTTATACTTGACCACTGGATATAGTTGAACAGTTTCGACTATTTTGCGCCATTTTATATGGTGAGTCAGCTCTTTTAATAAACATACTGCTCAAGATTATTTACAGGAGAGTGCATTACCGAGTCTCGACCCTTTGGGGTCTGCATTATTACGAAAAGGCATAGAGCTGGGTGAGGTCGAGGATACAATTAGTTCTTTACCCTCAGGCAAAGTGGTCGGTGAAGACACTATTCCTCTCGAATTCTACAAATTCGTTAAGATCATCTTGGCACCTTTCTTCACTCAATTACTCATTAACATCATTAACGGGGCTGACGCCCCTGCATCTTGGAGTATCACTAACATCGTGGTATTCCCTAAGAAGAGGAAACAAGTAGAGGACAGGGGCCCTTACCACCCTATATCACTGATCAATGCCAATGCTAAGAAAAATTCCAAAATCTGACTCCTTTTATTCATCAGTTAGTCTCAGAGCAACAGCACAGCTTTGTCCCAGGCAGAGACATGGCGGCTCACATTACCACAGCTATTGCCGACTTTGACATTTCTGGTAAACTAAATCAACATATAGGGATGGTTATGCTTGATGCCGGAAAGGCCTTTGATCGAGTTGCCTGGGAAGCACTATGGCTCACTATGTCATCATTTGGCCTCGGTCTTAGGTTTATCTCTTCTGTCCAGAAACTGTATAACAACCTGGTGGCAGCAGTTAAGCTGAACGGTCTTTCCTCAGTTCACTTAGCAGCTTAAAGGAGTACGCGGCAGGGCTGTCCACTATCCCCTTTGCTGTTTGCCCTTTATATTGAGCCTTTTATAAGGCATTTGTTGCAAAACATAAGGATTTCTACAGTATGTCTCAGTGGTCTAGAATTAAAACTGACTGCCTATGCAGATGACATTGCCATCTTTTCTTCGAATCCAGTTGATGCTATAGTTGAAATTACACGATCGGCTCTTTTTCCGGCTATAAACTAAACCTGACTAATACCCAGACAATTGTAAATTTTCAACCTGAAACTGTGCCTGTATCATTGGGGGTTATAAGAACGGCTACCTACTTGGGAGTTTGTCTTAGTAGTCAGGTAGATGATGTGGTTACTTTGAATTATGAGCCACTTCTTGAAACAGTCTTGGCGAAACTTCGTAGTTGGCATCGGCTCCCTCCCAGTATATACGGAAGATGCAATATAGTTAAATTGAATATTTTCCCAAATTCTTATATCCATATCGCTCAATACCGTTGCGGGTTCCTTGGTCTTTTTTTTAAGTGCTTAGACAGTGCTATAGGTAGCTTTATATGGGGATACAGACGCTCCCGGAGGGCTCTTCAGTATATCAAATTACTTTACAAACAAGGGGGTTTTATGCTGCCAGATTTCAAACTTTACTATTGGGCTGCATTTGCTGGTCGGATTCGAAGCTTGCTCAGTGTGCCTGAGACCGGCACCGCTTGGCTATCATATCTGCTGGCCTGCAGACCAGTCACTGGGTTTATGCTGTATAAGACTTCTGATCCCAATTACTATAAGTGGGTCAGGTTCAAAGTAATTAGAGACATCACCAGGATCTGGCAAGACATTTGCAAGGAATACTCTTTGCCCGCGCTGCACCAGTATCCGGTTTTATGGGGTAACCCAATGTTGCCCAATATATTCCATGATCACATCGGAAGATGCTGGCAGCACAAGGCCATTAATCAACTTGGACAGTTATATGATGGAAGGGGATTTTGATCTTTTTTAGCTCTGAAAGATGAGTTTGGGCTTTCACAGAGTACATTTTTTAATTTTTTACAAGTACGGGACTACTTTCTACGGAGCCAGAGGCTATTAGAAATGTCAAGTTCCTCTGAAATATTATCGACATTATTTCTGACTTCCGGCTGAGGAATTATCGGTACAGTCTATCAGAAATTCCTCTCAGTTGTTAGCGATGACAGTTTGCAGAGAGCTACGAAATGAAGCCGGATTTTTCAAACCAACATAACAGGTGAGGAAATGCAGGCCTCATTGGATACTATAGATCTAGCTGTAACCTCTGTCAATTTGAAATTACAACAACATCGGACAGTTTTCATGTTGTATTACACGCCTGAGCTCATCTCTAAATGGGCTACGTCTCAATCTTCGGCTAAATCTTTCTGTCCAAAATGCCAAGTCTTTACCGCAGATTTAAGACTTATGCTTGTTACCTGTCCAAGGCTTAACATATTCTGGAGAGATGTATCTTCCATACTTACATTACTCCATGGTCATAGTGTTCAACTTACTAAGAGGGAAATAGTCTTGGGGACCATACATGATGTGGCTAGCCATGAGAGTTTATTAACTTCAATTGTTATAGCAAGTGCCCACTTATGTATAGCCCGAGTTTGGATTAACAGCACAAGCCCAAACGTTAATGAAGTCTGGGCCCTACTCAGACAAGTGTATGAAATGAATGGCTAAGGCCAGAAGCCCACGTCCTTGGTTAAAATTGAAAAGGGTCTGGTCTAGTCTCCAATGGGATAAACGTATTATCGTCGTCTTGTATTTTGGCAATATCCTCCCTTTATCCCTATTCTACAACTGTGTTTTGACTTTTGTACTCCCCTGTCCTTTCCTTATCATGTTTTATGATACTTTATATATTACTTGACTTGAATTAGGTTGGTATTTTTATTTTTACATGTTACTTATGTTTTATATTTCTCTTATGTTTCTTCATTTCTGTATTGTGTATATCTGTGGCTAAATAAAGAAAATAAAAAAATGAATAAGCACAGACATGATAATGGTACACAGAGATATGATACAAACATGGAATAAGCACAGACGTGATAATGATACACAGAGAGATGATGCAAACATGGAATAATTACAGGCATGACAATAATATTCCGAGACATGATACAAACATGGAATAAGCACAGAAATTAGATTGTTATACAAAGACATCATGCAAACATGGAATACACAAAGAAATGATAATGGTGCACAGAGAAATGATGCAAACATGGAATAAAACCAGATATGATAACGGTTGTAGGAAACTGGCTCTTTATGTGATAGATCAATAACCTGATGTACCGAGGAGGAGCTTCGCGCGCATCCAAGATGGTCGCGTGAGCACAGGGCTCCCCGGACCCTTGCCGCTCCTCGCAACTTATCCTGACATTATCCTGGATTTGTGGACGGATTCTGGAAGATGAACCTTGGCTGAACCCATAACTCTTCTCAGAACGAAAATCGGACCGGGGAGACCTGAAATACAGCGTCTTGCATTTTGGAGGCCCACCTGGGAGCTGTGCCCGGTGCTTTGGTGAACCGTGGGGCCGGGGAGTAGTTGAACAACAACGGCATCGGAGCCTTGCCAATGACCGCGCCCCCACTTTCAGTTTCGCTTTTGCACTTCTGCATGTCCTGATCGAGGAGCTACTTTGCACGGCTGGGGCGTCCTCCGGCCTTGGTACTGGACTGATTTGTGCCTTTTTCTCAACTCTCCCGAGCGGGCTCTCGGATAGTCTGTGTCTGATCTGCTGGTGCCCCTTTGCTATCGGCCCGGGCGGACCCCACCGATGAGCATCGCCCAACATGGGGGGCAAAGGGGATCCCGAGAAACGGAAGACCAAGACATCCCTGCGTGGAGGACCGGTCCAGAGTAACATCATGGATCGCTATACCCAGGGTAAAGGGACCCCCGGGCCGGCGGGTGTCGTCATGGAGGACTCCGGTGGGGGTCCATCCGTCCCCACGGAATTGTCGCTGCAGGACGTTATGGGCGCCATCAACGGCATAAGGGAGACCATCGCCCAGCAGTACGAGGCTCTGGCCCGTAAAATTGACACGGTTGCCATTGATGTTACGTTAATCCGGGCCGATCTCTCTAAGACTAACAAGAGGGTTCAATCGCTGGACTTGAGGACATCCACTCTTGTCACGGATGTATCAGACCTCCAGGCAACTCTTGGCGATCTAAAGTCTGCAAACGACGCGATGTCCCGGCGGCTGGAGGATTTCGAAGGTCGGGCACGACGCAATAATATCCGTGTCATAGGTGTACCGGAGACTTCCAACAATCGTCCGGTGGACCTTATGGTCGAGGATCTCATCCTCAATCATCTTGCTCCTTCCGGCCTGAGCAAGTTCTTCGCCGTGGAGCGTGCCCATCGTGTCCCGGGCGGTAGGCCTCGACCAGGCGCTCCCCCGAGGCCTATCATTGCAAAACTTTTTCATTACAGAGACCGGGATGCGATCCTGTAGGCCTCGATGGTGCCCGGCCCAGTCAAATATGAGAATTCCTCCGTCAACCTCTTCCCGGACTTCACCCAACTCGTTCAGAAACAGAGAATGAGCTTTCAGGAGGTGAAGCGCCGTCTTCGAGATCTGGACATCAAATACTCTATGCTTTTCCCTGCCAGGCTTAGTGTGGAATATGAAGATCGGACTCTCTTCTTTGAACGCCCTGACACAGTAAGTGACTGGTTGGATTCCCTGCCGGAACCGGGAGACCGAACTGGGCGTACTGGCGGTGCCGAGGGCGGTGGGCCTCTGCAGGAATAATTCTTGGTCCTCCACTTTGACATTTCCTTCTGTGCTCAGCCAGGTTCTACTTCAATTGTATATTTTGTCTATTAATGTTTCGTCTGGGTGCGGGCGGGGACGGGTCCCTTTCCTCCTCTAGGGTCTTTTTGTAGCATGGGATTGTTACGGCGACAGGCACACTGCAAGTTGGGGGGGCTGTATAGTCCGCAGGGGTGCAGGGTGGGGGGGGTGGCAATGGTGTGGGGGTGGGAGGGTGGCAGTGGTGGATGGGTTGTGTGTTTTTTCTTTTCAAGGCGGTGTTATTGTTTTCTTTCAGTTTCAGGTGTCTGGCTGCGTGCCCGGGGGCTCCAGCTTCTTGTGTTGGGATGGGGGGGACGGGTTGAAACTGATGTCTTGAAACGTCAACGGATTGGGGGACCGTATCAAACGTGGGGTTGTGTTGCAATATTTGCGTCGATTGGCCCCTGATGTGGTATTTCTTCAAGAGACGCACTTGGTGGGAAATGTATGTCATGCTATGAACAGGGGGGGCTACCGACTGGTCGCACACTCTGGCTTCACCACTGGCTCCAGAGGGGTGGGCATCTTACTGCGCTCTTCCCTCCCGCTTGAGATTGACAAAGTTACTCTTGATGATAGAGGGCGCTATGCGTCTTTGACTGGGCGGTGGGAGGGGCAAACTCTTTCATTGGTTTCGGTCTATGTTCCCCCGGGCCTCCAGACCTCCACTTTCTCTGATGTGGGTCGTATGTTACTTGAACTTCCTGATAGTCTCCTGATTGTGGGTGGGGATTTTAATTCCGTGATTTCTGGCGAGTTAGATCATTACCCTCCCAGGGCCCTCTCTGCCGCCCAGGCGTGGCTCGGCGGGTTCTTGGACACTTTCGGTCTGGTGGACTGCTGGAGGTTGATACATCCGACACAGAGTCAGTACACATTCCACTCCGGGGCCCACGGGAGTCTTTCCAGACTAGATTATTTTCTAATGCCCGCGGCCCAGACCACCCGGGTCCGGGAGGTTAAGCACCTGGCCCAGGGCATCTCCGATCATTCCCCATTGTGGCTCCTCTTCGACACCGGGATGCGATCCGCTGGGCGGATCGCCCCCATTAACCCCTGGTACTTGCGTGACCCCAAGATTCGCAAGGGTCTCATTAAGTCGCTTGATCAGTATTTTCTGGAGAATGAGGGGTCCGTCTTGTCCTCAGTATCCCTGTGGGAGGCCTTCAGAACGGTCCTCCGAGGACACGCCCTATCCTTGATCGTGGAGGCCAAGAAAGCTAAGAACGGGGAGGTGGTTGCATTGGAGGCTGAGATATCGGGGTTGGAGGCTGCCTTGGAGACGGGTATCACTCAGGACGGGCTCCATGCCCTCAGCCTGAAGCAGTTCGAATATAAGTCCCTTGTTACGGATGCTGCTCGGACAATGTATAGGGAACAGCAGGGTAGACTGTATGATGCTGGGGATAAGGCGGGTAAATTGATTGCTTGGCTTGATAAGAAGAAGAGAGTGAATCGAGTGGCCCCCGTGCTTCAGACGTCGGAGGGAGTGAGTGTGACAGACCCTGGTGAGATTGTGGAGTGTTTTGCGGACTACTTCTGTGCTGTGTACTCCCCGGTGTCTACTAGAGATGAGGCTGACTCTCGTCACTTGTTGAAGGATATTGCTTTGCCCTGCTTGTCGGTGGAGGAGCGTGAGCAGATGGATGCCCCACTTTCGGTTGACGAGATTGCAACCGCGATTCGTTCCCTTCGCTCAGGCAAGGCTGTGGGCCCCAACGGACTCCCGATTGAACTCTATAAACTGCAACCGGATAAACTTGCGCCATTTCTCCGTCGTATGTTCTCGGAGTCGCTTGAACTCGGCTCTCTCCCTGATGACCAACGCCTGGCCACTATAGTCGTGATTCCCAAGGACGGTAAGCCTCGGGACCGTTGCGCCTCGTATAGGCCTATTTCTCTGCTGAACGCAGAGCCGAAAATCCTTGCCAAGGTTCTTGCGAACCGCCTGCTTACTGTTATTTGCGATCTGGTGCATCCGGACCAATCCGGTTTTATCCCGCACCGGAATACGGCCCTTAACTTGCGGCGCCTACATGGCGTACTTGCAAGGGCGGAATATCTTTCAGAGCCGGCCATCTTGGTTTCCTTGGACGCCACGATGGCCTTTGATACGATAGAATGGCCGTATCTTTGGGCCGCCCTGGCAAAGTTTGGCTTCGGGGCGGGATTTATTAATTGGGTTAAACTCTTATACGCTGCCCCGCTGGCACAGGTGGTCATTAATGGGAGGGTTTCCCGGCCCTTCGTTCTTGGGAGGGGCACTAGGCAGGGGTGTCCGTTGTCTCCCCTGCTCTTCGCGTTAGCTTTGGAACCGCTCGCTGCTTGGCTCCGTTGGGAACCGTCGATAAGAGGGATCCAGTGGGCCCCTGGCTTTGAGGATCGTGTTTCGTTGTACGCGGACGACATTCTCTTGTACCTCACCTCACCACGTAAGTCACTCAATGTGCTCTTTGACATCCTCACTTCCTTCGGCAAGAACTCTGGTTTGATCATTAACTGGTCCAAATCTTGTGTCTATGCTATATCCGGTGGCTTTCCTCTCTTGCCTTCTCGTTTTCCCATTAAGGCGTCCAGCTCCGGCTTTACGTACCTGGGGGTGTACGTCTCATTGGATCCTGCTGTCCGCTACGAGCATAATCTCCTCTCTCCACTTCGGAGATTGAGGTTAGACGTGGCCCGTTGGCGTAAGCTTCCCTTGTCTCCCCTCGGTCGCGCGGCACTTTTTAAAATGATGTCTCTTCCCCGATTTCTTTACGCACTTCAGAACTCCTTTGATATTATTCCGGCGGCCTACTTCCGGAAAGTGGAGAGCTTACAAAGGAGACTTGTTTGGGGCGGTCGTGCACGTATTGCTCTTGCAAAACTGACTCTCCCCTGGTACGACGGGGGCATCGCGCTCCCGGACATCAGGAGGTACTATTGGGCTTCCCAGCTATCTGCTATTAACCATGCCACGTACTCACCTGGTCCGAATCCGGCTTTCGAAATGGATAGATTTTTGTTGCCTGGCGGCAACTTTAACAGGGCGCTTTACTCTCGATCGGCTGGGAGGACCTTACCCGGTCCCACTAAGATTGCAGTACGCTTGTGGAAGGCTGCGAATGTGGCCATGGGCTGGAATGATCGCTTGACGGGCGCGACACACTTGTTTGCGTCTGACAGATTGGGAAGCCTCTGGACGACGAAGGGATTCGAGCGTTGGGACACGATTGGCATCAGCAGAGTAGGTGACCTTTGGGTGAAGGGTGCGGTTAAATCCTTTGCTGCGCTGCAGAGTGAGTACGAATTGAGTGAGAGGGAGTTCTTTCGGTACGTTCAGGTTCGCCACGCTTTGCTCTCGGCCATCGGGGCGGGGACTGCAGTCCCTGTGTCTTCGCCACTCGAGGACCGCATACTCGACGGTCACTTGCCCGACAGTACTATTTCCCTTATCTCTAAAAAACTAATAAACATTCGGGCGGATCTCCTCGTGCGTCTGCGGGAGGCGTGGATCGGGGATGGGGTGGAACTGGACGACGAGGACTGGCAGTCTGCGCTGTCCTCCCCTAAGGAGGTGGCTATACCCGCGCGTCTCCGTCTTGTCCAGCTTAAAATTCTCCACCGTGTCTACGTGACGGGCCCTCGTTTAGTTCTGATGGGTTTCGCTGAAGACGGGCTCTGTAGGCGCGGCTGTGGGCTCAGCGCCACTTTTCTCCATGTTCTCTGGGAGTGCCGTAAGGTTGCGGAGTATTGGCGCCGGGTGCATGCGGTCATGGAATGTGTCACTGGGGTCGCCCTGTTGCCTGAGGTTCGCCGATGTGTGCTGAACGTGTGGGAGCCTAACGATTATAATGCGGCTCAGACTCGGTGGGCGGCCCTTGGGAACATGGTTGCTAAAGGGACATCGCACAGCTTTGGGGTTCCCGGCGGCCTCCCACTGTGTCAGTATGGAAGGAGAACATGGACTGGTGCATGTGCAGAGAGAAGACTGTGTATGTGGCCCGGGGCAAGCCGGGGGCGTGGGGTAGAATTTGGGGCCAGTGGAACGCGTACCGTGGGAACATCTGCACACCCCCCCTCGTGGACTCATCTGATGCTGCCTTGTCCCCCTGATCCTGAGGTTCCCGGACTATTGCATTTCACCTGTAGATGGTTGTGGCTCTCCCGTCGCCCCCACCTCCCCCTTGATCATCCTCATTGACCACCCGAGGGTGGAGTTGGTACTGTGTGGTCCCCCAGCCGTGGTTAGACGCCTCTTTTTCGATGGTTTCCGCCTTGTCTTTTGGTGTTATTTTATTTTTCCTTTTTGTTTGTATTTCTAAAATTTATGTCTCCGGATAACTTCTGAGGTGCACTCAGTACTCTGTCAATTCGGCTGAGCCCCAGGGGGCCCATTGCTTCCTTGATGTTGTTGAACATGTACATATTAGCGGCCGGCCCTGGTGGTTGTAGGCCCATGTTTGTATTGACTTTTTATGTGCAATAAAGGTTTTTCAAAAAAAAAAATAAATAACCTGATGTACCGTGTAAAGAGTCCAGGTATTCCCTTATGAGTGGACAGGGGCTTGCTCTAGCAATCCCAAGGTGCTCTCTTAGCGGTAGTACTGTGGAGCAGCCTTTGGCTTAACCAAGAGGAGCTCAAGACATTGCAAAATACACACAATTGTCAAACATATTCCTCCTTCTTTTTTGAAAAAACTGAGTCAATTAACAATGAGCTCTGCAAAGCTGTGAATTGCTTACTACCTGGAGCCCCGTCACAATGTATCTCCACATTTGTCCTAGCAACCTTCTCTTTTAACCTAAAAACAATGCTTTGAAGTCCATCTTTCAGACATTTGAGGACTCTGTCTTCCACTAAACTTTCCAACCACTTCAATGACCCTCTCTCCTCCAAATTCCTCAAGGAAACTTCACACCTCCTGATACCCCTTTGGGCCAGAATTATCAACGCCTCTCTTACGCAAGGCGCCATGCCTGACTGTCTACAAAGTGGCCAAGTCACACCTATCCTAAAAAAGCCAGATGCGTACTTCTCTGATCCCAACAATTTTAGCCCCATTTTGAGCATCCCAACCAAAGCCAAGCTCCAGGAAAAATGTGTTCATCGATAACTCTGCAATCACATTGACCAGCAACAAGTTCTCTACCACGGCCAATCTGGTTTCAGACCAAGTCACAGTAATGAAACGTCCATGGTCCAAATTGTCACCAATGCTTTACGCTTTTTCGATCATAATGAGTCCTGACTTTTAATCCTCCTTGACCGATCAGCAACATTTGACATGGTCAAACATGAAACCTTCCTGAACCTCTTAGAACTTAGGATAGGTCTCACTGGTATTGTCTTAAAATGGTTCTGCTTATTCCTACAAAATAGATCTCAAAGAGTCCTAATCAGTAATGACTTTTTCAATCAGACGCCGATCACTATTGGCATTCCCCAAGGCTCTTCACTGTTACCCACCCTGTTTAATCTTTACATGGAACACCTGACTGAAATATTCAAATGCTTTAACATCTCCTACCATATGTACGCTGATGATATGCAACTGTACATGAAGATTACCTCCCATAATGACATCAGCTCTCTCAATAACATCTTGATCAAAACTCAACACTGTTTAACTCTTAACCACCTCAAACTTAACGCCTTCAAAACCGAATTCCTATTAATCTCGCCACCCAACCCCACCTCTAACATTAAAGACTGGTTCCTACCACTCACCACTTTGAACTGTACTTCACATATCGTTGATTCTGCAAAATCCCTAGGAATAACACAAGACAACAACCTCTACATGCTGAATCACATCAGCTCAACAACCAAAGGGGCCAATTTTTATCTCCATGTTTTAGGAAGACCAGGGGGCATATTATCAAGCACGGTGTTAAAATTATCGCCACTTTAGCGGCTGAAAACTCCTGCTAAAGCGGCAATAATGGGCTTGATAATATGCCCGTGAGAATTCCAATAGAAGCCCATGTTGACACCAGAACATGGGTTTCTATTGGAATTCTCAAGGGCATATTATCAAGCCCATTATTGCCGCTTTAGCAGGAGTTTTCAGCCGCTAAAGTGGCGATAATTTTAACGCCGTTTCTTGATAATATGCCCCTAAAGCCTTTTCTGCCAAATGCAGATCTCAAAATGGCGGTTCAGGGTCTTATGACTTCCAAACTGGACTATGGGAATGCTACCATTGTTGGCCTACTAAAAATAAACCTAGCACTGTGTTATATTCTGTTTTGTACATAATTTAATTGAATATAAATAATATAATATGTATTAGTAATTCAGCATAGGGCATCTTTTGTATGACATTCCATGTTCCATTTGGATTGCTGGTGTGGAAGATTTCACTGGTAGTCAGATGTTTTACTGAGGACCAACACGAAGGATGTATGCCGTGCTGCTAATAAATCAACTAATTATATTGGATACTGACTACTTCTTTACAATGGTGACAAAGGGAAGTCTACCGCCCACTCTTGTCTAAAGCTGCAGCACGGGAACGGAGTGAATGCGGTAACCTACGCTGGATTGAAGCTTTTTCTGATTTAACACTCGTTAAAGAATTTTATTGAATCGATACCGGAATTATTCTGGAGCTTATTGACATTCAGTGCACATACAGTGTACAACTAAGAAAGGTACGTGGATTTTTGAAACAATTTCTCACATTAAAATGTCAACGGAATCTCACTGACCACGAGACAGTTTCCGTCGCGAGGATGATCCAAATCTACGGCGTTGCATGAGACACCTCTCGTCAACGAGGACGCTGGAATTCCATTGTGCGCAACTTCCTGGTTGCGTGAGTAATCTTATGTCAGCGCACATGCGTACAATGTACTGGCAGTGATCTTCCGTCTGTGCATTGTTTCTGCGTGCTACGTCACTGAGGACGTCACTGAGGACGGGGATCGTACAAATTCCCATGGCAACAAGCCAAACAAGTCCGTAATTACCGTATATCAGCTACAGAGCTCGTTTTCAGACCGTTTCTTCATTCAAATTGCATGAATTTTATAATAAACGATGCACATCCACTACAGATGTATGTAAGTACACGTACTATATAAAGTGATTCATTCGATCTATTCTATTGCCAACAAAACAATATATTATTATACAAATTATCAACTATACGGTTCTGAGTTAAAAATAAGTTATTAACAGACAGTACTTTTACCATATAGGAAAAAAAAAGGTATAGTACAGTATGTAATTTGAACCGCCATCAACATTTTTACAAACAAAAGGAGATCCACCCATTCCATGGTCGAGGTGGAAGGAAGAGTTCATAAACTATATGAAAGCCATAGATGGTGAACGTATGGGTGCGGAAAGGAAAAAAAGCATTTTTTTGCATTGTCTGGGTTCAGAAGAGCAAGATATATTCAGAGCACTTCCTCAAGTTACCACAACAAATGGAAGTGGAGACAATATGAACGTATATGTGGAAGCCTTGGCAAGAATGGAAAAAAGGTTAAAAAAAGTCACCAACATCGCTTTGAGCAGGTTCAAGTTTTATACTAGGGAACAAAATGAAACAGAATCGTTTGATGATTTTTAAACCGCACTGAGATCTTTCAGTTTACATTGCAATTTTGGCAGATTCACTGACGAAATGATACGTGATCAGATTATTGTACATGTCCGAAATAAGAAAACTCAAGAAAAACTATGGGTCATGGGTGACCCCAATTTAGAGGAAGCTATCGCCACAGCGAAATCTACTGAACAGTCCGAGAAATGGATGGATATCGTAAACAAAAAATCTAATTCTTCAACCAAAGAGGAGGAAATTTGTGCGATCAAACCGAAAGTTGAGATGAAAAACGGAAATACGCATGAATTTAGATCAAAACGAATCATTAATTATTCCAACAAGAAGCCAGACTATGGCAATGGTTCCTATTTTTGTTATAGATGTGGCAGTAAACTTCACATTGCATCGTTTTCAGGCTGTCCTGCTGTCAACAAAGAATGTAGAGTTTGTGGTAGGGTCGGTCATTTCAGTAATGTATGCAGAGATGTGAAACGACTGTCCAATCGCACACGCAATAACATTACCAACAGTTCAGAATCCCACAAAATCACCAGTGTCAATGAATCTCCGGAACTAGACAAAGGGTTTGTGGTGTCAATTGTAAACAAAGATCCTGACATCAATCTGAAATCGCCTACTTGTATTTTCAGCATCATGGAGACTGATATAAAATTAATGGTAGATTCGGGATCACCGTGGACAATTATTACAAAAAAATATTTTGATGAGATGTTGGTGGATGTTTGTGATTATGATATGTTACAATCTTCTGATATTCATGCTGAAAGTTTTGATGGTTCTAAGATTGATATAGAAGGTTTTCTGCATGTCACCTTAGGTTTTAAAGGAAGGTTAGTTCAAATTAAACTTTACATTGCCATCAAAGGGGTGAATGTATTGGGATGGCGTGACCAATGGAGGTTAGGCATAATCCTGAATCCACGTTCAGAAGAACCTGTTTCTTTAGGCGAGGATAGTATTAATAATATTGCCATTACCAATCCACAAGATAGTTGTAAGGGAAAAGAAACAAGGATTATTGAGACCTATGGTAAAGTCTTTTGTGACAAATTGGGCAAACTGAAGAATTTTACACACAAAAGTGTCTTAGAGGCCAATGCCATCCCTGTAAAACAAAAGTTGAGAGGAGTTCCCATTAATATAAGGGAGGAATTAAAAGAAATGTTGAAAGATCTAGCTGATGAGGGTATTATTGAACCCATAGAGTCATCTGAGTGGGTTTCACCTATTGTTTTGGTACGCAAAGCAGACCAAAAACCTAGAGTATGTGTGGAATTGAGGGTCTTAAACACAAATATCGTTATAGACTGTCATCCACTCCCAAATATTAATGAGGTAGTGTCCATGTGGGATGGTGCAAAAGTCTTTTCTACATTAAATTTGAGATCTGCATACCACCAAATAGAACTTACAGAGGAATCAAAGAAATTAGCTGCATTCATTACTCCACAAGGCCTGTTTCAGTATACCAGAATGCCATTTGGTTTGGCATCGGCGGCATCTGTATTCCAAAGAGTCATGTTCCAAATTTTTAGGGACATAGATGGGTATGTTAAATGCTTCCCGGATGATATATTGATTTTCTCAAAGAATGTTGAGGAACATGAATCACATTTAAATGAGGTGTGTAAAAGATTAAATAGTCATGGTCTGACTTTGAAAGCCCATAAGTGCAAACTTTTTAAACAATCTGTGGAGTATTTAGGACATACATTATCTGGTGAGGGTGTTATACCAAAAAGGTCCAATGTTGATGCTATAATTAATGCTCCTACCCCTGTAAATAAAGATCAATTATTATCATTCGCAGAGATGTGCGAATATAATAGCAAATTCATAGAAAATTTTGCAACCAAGATGGAACCATTACGAAAATTGCTAAGGAAAAATTTCACATTCTCTTGGGAAAATGATCAACAAAACGCTTTTGAGAACATAAAAAAAGATGTGGTTAATGCACCCACGCTAAAACCATTCAGGATAAATAAAGAGTGCATTATTACGGTTGATGCTAGCCTCTATGGTTTAGGCAGTGTGTTATCTCAAAGGGAAGGTATTCATGAATGGAATGTTGCATTCGCATCAAGAACTTTGAATGAAACAGAACGTAAATATTCTGTCATCGAACAAGAACTACTCGCGTGTGTATGGGCAGTAGAACACTACAGAATTTATGTGTGGGGAAGTAAGTTTCTACTCAGAACAGATCACAAACCTTTAGTTACTATTCTGTCTACAGGTGGAGGTTGGAATTCAACTGCAAGAATTTCTAGGTTAGTGTCAAGACTTCAAGAATATAGTTTCAAGACTGAATATGTGCCAGGGAAAAAAAAATGTACTGCAAATTTTTTATCACGTTTACTATGCAATCACGATGACGGTAATGTCGTCAAAGAAATAGATTTTGTTGTAAGCATAAATGATTTTGTTGCTCCACAGTTCCAAGACATCACAGAAAAATTTTGGTCCGAATGTGAAAAGGAAGATGACAGATGGAATGATCTGAGAAGAGGTATTATAGAGGGGTGGTCTAACAAAGGTCAAGTAAGGCCAGATTTGATATCATTTTACAATGTTTCAGATCAATTAGAACTTGAAGGAAGTTTAATTCTTAAAGGTGGAAAATGTGTGCCACCCAGAGGGGTTCAGGAAACTGTTCTTAAGATCGCTCATAAAACTCATCCAGGTATTTCTGCAATGAAAAGGTTAATTAGGAATTATTTTTGGTGGCCAGGTATGGATAGTGTCATCGATCGTACAGTCAGGGAATGTAATGAATGTATATCCAGTGAAAGAATGTTGAAGGTGAATGTTCCACCCATGAAAATTGTACCTTGGCCAAAAGAACCTTGGCAGAAAATTGCGTTCGAAATATCGGGACCA
The DNA here is from genome assembly GCF_964204655.1 of Triturus cristatus. Classification (NCBI taxonomy): domain Eukaryota; kingdom Metazoa; phylum Chordata; class Amphibia; order Caudata; family Salamandridae; genus Triturus; species Triturus cristatus. Next base: position 32,329,271 of record NC_140590.1, on the reverse strand, counting down.
TTTTGTAATTTGCCTGAGAATTCGAGATTTGCTTTAGTCATTGTTGACTATCATTCAAAATGGCCTGAAGTCAAGTTTGTGTCAAAAGCCACTACCAGTGCTGTAATTTGTTTTTTTCAAGAAGTGTTTGCACGTGAAGGGTGTCCTGCAAATTTAGTAACTGACAATGGTGTGCAACTTACATCGCATTAAATGAATACTTTTATTAACAATTGTGGGATCAAGCACACATTTACTTCCTTATACGAACCACACGAAAATGGGCAAGTGGAAAGGTTCAATAGAGTACTTGTTTTATATTCTTTAAAACATGGAAATGATTGGTTGGGTGCTTTAAGAGAATGGTTATGGGTTTATAAAATAACTCAACATACCACTACTGGCGTTAGTCCGTTTAAATTATTAAAAGGGAGAGATCCTGCATCTAGTCTATGTCCATGGTGGTTCAAAGATAAATGTAAAGCTTTGGCAAAGGACAATGAATGCGTGCATGTCACTGCAGAGAGAGCGGGAAGTAAACAACTAATGACAAAAAAATGGTATGATAACAAATGGAAAGTAAAAATGCACAATTTTAAGATTGGAGATTGGTTTAGAGTTTTAAGACCTAGATTTGTTAATAAGGAACTCGGCAAGTTTGGCAAGGCAATACAAATTAAAAATGTTTTTGCTAACAGTGTTATTACCCAAGATGGGAAAGTTTGGAATGTTAGAAGACTAGCCAAATGTCCTATCAAAATTCTAGTCAAAGTTCTGGTACTAGAGATGACAGTCATGATCTTAATCCTTCACCTTACTTGCATCTCAAGGATACAATATCATCAAGAGTCAAAATCAATAATCGTATAAAAAATGCTCCTAAGAGATTTCATGATTTTGTGTAAAGTTAAAGGTTATGGTAAACTTAAAATTTTTGTGTGTATCTTCCTACTATGGAATTTATTTATTTATTTATTTATCGATTTATTTGTGATTGTTTTATTGATGGGGGAGATGTGTTATATTCTGTTTTGTACATAATTTAATTGTATATAAATAATATAATATGTATTAGTAATTCAGCATAGGGCATCTTTTGTATGACATTCCATGTTCCATTTGGATTGCTGGTGTGGAAGATTCCACTGGTAGTCAGATGTTTTACTGAGGACCAACACGAACCGTGCTGCTAATAAATCAACTAATTATATTGGATACTGACTACTTCTTTACACACTGCTGAGGGCTACCCTCAATGTGGCTCTACAGCTCATCACAGGCATAAAGAAAAATTATCACATCACCCTGGCCCTCCACTCTCTGAACTGGCTACCCTACGAATCTAGGATCCAACTAAAAATAGCATCAATGATGTACAAAGCCATCCACCACAACACTCCTAGCTACCTGGCTCTGAAACTGGTTCTATCTGGAAGGAACAGAGATTCTTGTAGTGAATGTTCCCTACTAGTGAAACACCAAACATCATAAAAATAAAACCTATAAGAGAACTTGCTTCAGAATTGCCCCAAGAATTTGGAACTCTTTTCCTCCAGAGATCAGGACCATCCCTTCATTTGTTCTTTTCAAAAACTAAGTAAAAATGAGACTACTGGATAATCTCCTACCTATCTGAGGTGACTATCCCTGCTAATTTGATTTAATTGCTAGTGTTTTCACTGTCTCCTTGTATTATCTTCTCACGTTGTAATTTTTTCCCCCTCTGCTTAGCATTTTGGCTCCACATGATTCTATATTTTGCTCCTTTTATAGTTGAATGCTACTTATTTTGTTGTACAGCGCTCTGACACCAATATTTTGATCTTGTTCACACTTTATAAAACTTCCTAAATAAATTGAAAAGAATATCCTACGGGGAGAAAAATTAAATGCGGTTTATCGGTTCTTGTCAGTGTCTTATGGACCCCCCTCCAGGAGTTAAGGTGAGTGGTGGGCAAGGTCCAAGGCAGCACCAACACTACACCACCACCGGCTCAAGGCTGGCCGGGTGCAGAGGTGCTAAACAGCGTCGGGTGCCCAATGTTATTCAATAGAGAACAGATGTGGGAAAAAGAGGATGTTGGAAGGGACCGAGGGGCCAGTCCGATGAAGCAAACAAGTGGCTTTGGTTCTTGTGAAGTTGGGGGATGTGAGGACGCCATTGTTCCTTTTCTCCTTGGGACGGGGAATACAGGTGCAGAGGCTATTTAGGGTGTTGGGTTTCTCCATCCAGCAACACTCGCAGTTGAGGGGACCTGCCAAAAGAAGCTGCAGGCGATGTCAGGGAGTTCACGAGGGGTTACTCCACATTGGACTCAGTACCTCGTGCGCTTGGGGACCACGCTGACACGGTTGGCCCACTTTGACATGGGCTGGGGGTTCGGGTGCAGTGGTGCTTGGCGGCGGTGGGTTTTGGCAGGGCAGGAGTCCTCTTGGTCCTTCTTTTGCTGTCTGCAGGATGCAGGGGACAGGACTGCTGTCCCAAGGGAGGTCTTGGTTCCTGGGCAAAGGCTGGCAGGTCTCCAGGGCTTTGGGGACTCTGCACGTGCAGAACAAGTCAACTTTGGGTGCAATAGACAAAGTCAGCAGGCAGCAAAACACACAAGATGATGGACAGAATGTTGCATGGTGGCAAAACATTCACCCCCAGTCACAGATCTGGGTTTAATCCATCGTTATTTTGCTCACCACGCCACCCCAGTTCAGACATGGCCATATGCAAATCAGTCTTGACCCTGTGCCTCATGGGAACAGTCCAGCCCAAATTGCCAAGCCATGTCTTCCCTGGACCGGAATCAAGCATCCTAGGACAGGTTTCGGAGTTTCACCCCTTTTCAGCCAGCATAGCTTGACTCCAGTGGCGTAGTGAGCACGGGACCCACGTCTGGGCATACCCTTCCCACATAGATCGAACAGCAAAACACACAAGATGATGGACGAAATGTTGCACAGTGGCAAAACATTCACCCCCAGTCACAGATCTGGGTTTAATCCATCATTATTTTGCTCACCACACCACCCCAGTTCAGACATGGCCATATGCAAATCAGTCTTGACCCTGTGCCTCATGAGAACAGTCCAGCCCGAACTGCCAAGCCATGTCTTCCCTGGACCGGAATCAAGCATCCTAGGACGGGTTTCGGGGTTTCACCCCTCTTTAGCCAGGATAGTGTTATATCTTGGTACAGTGTGTTTCTTCCTATTTACTTCTCCACCAGTGGAACACTGGGTGATGATGTCATGTGGAATGTTGATGTATTTGGTGACGAATTGAAACTAAGAACCTGCTTCTGCTACCTCTGAGGACATTAGGAGTACCTACTCTGAAGATAAAGCAACTCCTCTGAAGATAAAGCAACTCCTCTGTCTACAGCTGCACCTACTTATCTACTGGCAACACGTCAGCCCCACCAGTGACCACTACAACGGTCGCCCTCAACTCTACATTGCCAGTTCCAGTCTCAACTGCAGCTCAAGTCTGCTACCAGTCTCTGTTTGCTGTACCTACAGCGTCTGTCCTGTGCAGCCCATGCCTGAAACTCTACAACGCCTGTGTCAGGTGCTGTGCTCTCAAGAGAGAGTAAGCCTATGCTGTGCCATCAAGTGAGGGTAAGCTTCTGCTGTCTGCTGTGCCCTCAAGAGAGGGTAAGCCTCTGCCTCCTGCTGTTCACCCTGCATCTGAAAAAGGCTGTTTCTGCTGTTCCTACAGCGTATCAACATGCAAGTAACAAGGTTTTACAGCGCAAGTTCCTGTATCAAATCCAGCTCAAGCTTATCAACAGACAAGGTCATCGATTTGCCTTAACTTGGTTCTCTTCTGAAGAGTATAGTGTCTGCACACTGGATATGTGTCACGTTTACATGAATGTATTTGCATGATCTCCCTACCGTGTTTCATTTGAAAACTGACATTTATGCATGCTGTTTCTACAGCGCCTCGACTACCTGGTGAACGTTTCATCTAACCCAGACCTCAACTGTACTTTTAGATACGGAAGCTGTTGTTGTATCTCTAAGCTTCCTCTCACTGCCACATCCCCTTACTGGGATCATCATTATTTTATATTTCAGCCGGGTTGGAGGTTGAATCATTGCTCGTGAAGTTACACGGAGCTTTACGTTTATGCCCGGCAGCACGCTAATGATCGGCAGCACATCAGCAGAGATTTAGAGTAATACGAGACAACTTTTGTCTTAGCTCGTATGAGAGGTACTGGGCGATGTCTGGCAGTGTAATTCACATGTGGCAAGGTGAGCCTTAGTTTGTCATTTATTTTTGGGGCCCCTCTGAGACATATGGAATCTTGGTTTCTTCAACTGCTGTGTTGCTTTTCAAAGTTTGTCTCGAGCGCAAGAAGAAGAAGAGCGTGCGCTTACCTCCACATTCTCCATGGTTCATGTGACGTTTTTCGAGGCTCCCATCGTCGTTTGGAGGCAAAGGCGTGCCACGAACCACCCTGCACGACGTGGGATAGCGTGACGCCATCTTGGACTTGGAGGATACAATCATACAGATTGTTTGTTTTGAAACGTTAAATGTACATCTTTCTTCTTTTTGCCAACCACGTTTGTCGTCAGTTGAGTTGTTTTGATAAAGTTCATTGAAGATTTGAGCAACCTCCAGCATGTCACCTAATCCTTTACGAGGTATTTCCACCTCCGTTCCTTCATAGTCCCATGGACTTCACACGCTTTCCAAAATTATTATTTCAGTCTCTTTGTGGTGAACATTTTTCAAACGTGCTGCACATCATTGGGAGAATTTTGGATCATTTTTGCTGCTTTGTTGCTCCTTCGAGTGCAATTTAGGAATGTACATTACTGTCTGCATTCCTTTCTTTGACCCAGGCTGCCATCTAGTGACTATGCCTCATTTTACCGGTTTAAATGTCACATCAAAATCTCAAAGCTCCGTGGCAAATGTATTAAGATGTTATTTTCGATTACAGTTTACTGTTTTACACTTCATACAAAGTCGTTTTACACTTCATACAAGTTGTGTTGTAGTTAACTTGATGTTTTCTAAAACTGCTCGATGACATTTTAATTGTGTGATGTGTCAATTTCCAGAACCAGTTAGGTTGCTTTTGTGGTACATGTGAGCAGTTGTCACACAGTGCACAATCGTGCACAATCTAGGCACTGTTTCTTGACCTCTCCGGAGGTGTGTTGTGGGGCTTCTCCTCACTATCCTGTGCATGTTATTTTTGTCCTGTGTGTAAATCGCCCTGCGTCTCATGTTTGTACTATGTGTAATTCGCCCAGCGTCTCATGTTTGTTGTTATGTATAAGTCGCCCTGCGCTGCATTTGTTCTTATGTGTATAAGCCGCCTTGCGCCTCATGTCATGTCTATGTATAAGCCGCCCTGCGCTTCATGTGTTTTGCGTTTTGTGTGTAAGCCGCCCTGCGCCTCACGTTATAGTTATGTATAAGCCGCCCTGCGCTTCATGTGTTTTGCGTTTTGTGTGTAAGCCGCCCTGCGCCTCACGTTTTGTTGTGTATAAGTCGCCCTGCGCTTCATGTTTGTTTAAGCCGCCCTGCGCTTAATGTTGTGTATGTGTAAGTCGCCCTGCGCTTCATGTTTTTTTTTCTTGTGTGTGTAAGCCGCCCTGCGCATCACGTTACTGTTAATGTAAGTTGCCTTGCGCTTTAACTCCATGTTCACTGGGTGCTAAGATCTTTCTCTGATGTTTTTACCCAGTGCTGTTATAAAATCTTTTGTTATCTTTAATTCTATCACAGGGAAGCATGTTTAATCTTATGCATTTTTCGTCTTCTCTGTCATCTTGTTCTCACTGATGTGATTGCTCTCTCGCACACTTACCTGGCCAGTTCGAGTGTAGAGGGAGTACTCATTGACGTTTTTTTTTCTCATTTGTAGAAAGGAGGATGGGAAACAAGTTATGTTATTTGTTTCTTTAAGACCTTTGCTTGTTTTCTGTTTCATTAAGAACTTAGCCTGTTTTCTCTTTTTCTATCTTCGCTCTGTTCGCCCTTGTACCTTTCTATTTAGTTTGGTTCTTCTGAGCTCTTTATCCGTTTCTTTATTTCTTTGTTTGGTTATTTGTTTGGAAGGAAGGAGGATATGTTATATCTTTGTACAGTGTGTTTCTTCCTATTTACTTCTCCACCAGTGGAACACTGGGTGATGATGTCATGTGGAATGTTGATCTGTGAAACACACAGTTGGAGATGGGATGAGCGCCTGGCTGGCTGCTCCTGGTGGGGCTCATTACTGGCTCTTTACTGGTTAACTCTGGCTCTACACTGGCTATATACCTGATCCTGTAACTAACCTGAATAAATAATCTGAATCATACCTACCAGTGTGGACTTGATTACTACAGATAGCTTGACTCCAGTGGTGTAGTGAGCACGGGACCCACGTCTGGGCATACCCTTCCCACATAGGGAAAACAGCAAAACACACAAGATGATGGACGGAATGTTGCAGGGTGGCAAAACATTCACCCCCAGTCACATATCTGGGTTTAATCCATCGTAATTTTGATCACCACGCCACCCCAGTTCAGACATGGCCATATGCAAATCAGTCTTGACCCTGTGCCTCATGGGAACAGTCCAGTCTGAACTGCCAAGCCATGTCTTCCCTGGACCGGAATCAAGCATCCTAGGACCGGTTTCGGGGTTTCACCCCTCTTCAGCCAGGATAGCTTGACTCCAGTGGCGTAGTGAGCACGGGACCCATGTCTGGGCATACCCTTCCCATATAGGGCGAACAGCAAAATACACAAGATGATGGACGGAATATTGCACAGTGGGAAAACATTCACCCCCAGTCACAGATCTGGGTTTAATCCGTCTTTATTTTGCTCAGCACGCCGCCACAGTTCAAGACATGGCCATATGCAAATCAGCCTTGACCCTGTGCCTCATGGGAACAGTCCAGCCCGAACTGCCAAGCCATGTCTTCCCTGGACCGGAATCAGGCATCCTAGGCCTGCAGGGTTGGTGCTAAGTCAGTTGTTGGGTCTTCTGTTCTTGCTGTGCGACTCTTCTTGTATGTCTTCTTTCTTCAGTTCTTCAGGATCTGATTTTCTGGTGCCATGGACTCCCATAAACACGCAATTTAGGGGCATTAGGCGGGGGGAGGGTGGTAGCCTATGGGCTACTGACCCTTGGGGCCACTACGCCCCCTATATGCCCACTTCTTGTGGGAAGTGGGCGTAACCCTGCCCCAGAATTACTAATTATGCCATCACGGAGATGGCTACTTCTGAAAAGTCGTGGTCACATCACTGACTAATTTTCCCACCTGTCCAGGTGCCAAGGGGCTCTGGATAAAGGAGGGTTGACTTTCTCTCCTTAGAGGGGAGCCAGATCACATTCTAAAGGCGTCAGCTGTTTAAAGCTTGCAGCTCTCGGAAGGCTAATCATCAGGTAATCCTGTGGGAGGGGGTGTTACACACTCTTCCCGGACAGGCTTTTGTTCTGAGTCTCCTGAGAGATAATGGCTCCCACCCTAGGAGGTCATCACAGTGTCTTAGGTGGCAGGCTAGCAGAATCCAGTCAGGGAGCACACCAGAGGCTGGGAGGTTTTTAGGGGGCTCCTCTAAGTTGCCCTCTGGGTGCATATATTGATAAATCCTATACTGGAATCAGTGTGGGTTTATCAAAACAAAATGTTTGATACCAAAAATCACTATCTTCCGTGAAGCTATCATGTAGCTGGGGAACTTGTTTTTACCAGTGTCCAGTTGATGTTTTAAAATGGCTTAGGTGTCCACTTGCTCTGGCAGTAGGCATTAGGACTGACCAACATAGGGGTATATCTTGTCATGCTGGTATGACCTCACATGTAATATTCAGCATCCTGCCTTAGGGCTGGCAGGCCTACTGCTATACAAATATTATATTCAGTGTTAGGAGACGTGGCACACAGGGCTGTGTGTCATGTTGTGTTTTAAGTTTTGCTGCATCAAGACACGCACTCTGCAATGGCAGCCTTGCATGTGCTTGTAAGACATCCCTTAGGGTGGCACAATTCATGCTGCTGCCCTTAGGGGCCCTATATAGTACCTCAGGCCTTATGTACCAGGGGTACTATTTACTAGGGAGTTACAGAGAGTGATAAAGGTTTTGCCAATTGGGGGAAACAACTGTACAATTTTGGGAAAGAGCTCTGGCACTGGGGACCTGGTTAGCAGGAACCCAGTGCACTTCCCGTTGAAATCCCAGCATTTACCAGGCAAAAAAGAGGGTGACCACATAAAAAATTGACACTTTCCTACCTAACCCCCTCCCAAAACGAAAGTGGATGGAACTAACCTTTCCCATGAGAGTCTTTATCTTCTAAGTGGAAGAACCTGGAACGGCAATCTGCATTGGCACAGTCAGTTCCAGGTCTGTGTTCCACTGTAGAATCCATTCCTTGCAGGAAGAGGGACCACCTTAACAGTTCGGGGTTTTCACCTTTCATTTGCATTAGCCATCTGAGAGGCATGTGGTCAGTATGAACAAGGAAGTGAGAACCACACAAATATGGCCGCAGCTTCTTCAAGGACCAAACCGCAGTAGAGGCTTCTCTCTCAATGGCACTCCAATGCTGCTCTCTGGGGAATAACCTCCTTCTAATGAAAGCAACAGGTTAATCTTGGCAACCATCATTGGGTTGGCATAGGACCACTCCTACCATGTTACGAGGCATATGCCTGCACTATGGATTATTTTGTATATTATGGAGCTTTTAGTATGGATGATGAGCACATTGCTTCCTCAAGAGTGTCAAAAACCTTTTGCCAGCTTACTCTCCAGTTCACTTTTTTTGGCATCTTCTTGGAGGTCAATTTTGTGAGAGGGTCCACAATGGACCCAAATCCCTTCACAGACCTCCTGTAGTAGCCAGTCAATTCAAGGAAGGTCCTGACTTGAGTCTGGGTGGTTGGAGCTACCCACTCTGGAATTGTCTGGATCTTGGGTTGTAGAGATCGAACCTGAACTTGACCTCCACCACTGGATTCAAGCTAGCCTGGCTGATGAAGGGGGATGCCATGAAACCGGTCCCAGAATGCTTGTTTCCGGTCCAGGGAGGACCTGGCTTGACAGTTCGAGCTGGACTGTTCCCATAAGGAACAGGGCCAAGACTGATGTACATATGGCTGGGTTCAGACTGGGATGGAGTGTTGAGCAAAAGAAAGATGGATTAAACCCATATCCTTGTGACTGGGGGTGAATGTTTGCATTGCCCAACACTCCGTCCATCAATTGCTTCTTTTTCTTTTACTTACTTTATAGATCTTTATCTTGGCCTGTAGGGCCTTAAAATCACAAGTAAAAAGGCAATACATTGCATACAACTCACTTATAATATCCTTTGGGCTACATGAGACCAGATAGTGCTTTAATACTGGGTTTTTTAGTTGGTGATATCAACTCCCCTTCTCACTAGCCTTAACACAATTGTAGAAGACGTAAAATACTTGTATACTGTACACACAATATCTGGCATTTACATTAACCACAGGATATAAATCAATAAAGTACATGTGCATAAACGCCGGGGTAGCTTTAGCAAAGGTCTATCTTAGCTCAAATGTGATCTCATTAAAAGATGCATGTGCAAAACCTTTGAACAGCACAATGTCAATTATGATATTTACAAAGGCAATTTCAATAAAATGCATTAGTGATGTCTAGACAAGGGGATAAACATTACAGAAATCCAATGTTATTCAGTGGAACCGCTAACTTGACTTACAGTTCCTGAAAAAGGAAAAGTGCACGTGCAAAGCTTCAGCAGTACAAAGGTTATTGCTTAAAATTAGAGCCATACATTCTAAAATGCGTAAACAGAACTCAGGTGGAACAGAGATTGATGCAAATACAAAAAAAAAAAAAGTCATTTTACAAACAACTAGTTTAAAATAAGGCAATTTAAAAACGATTTATGAAACACTTGTTAATTAAAATAATGATAAACATGAAGATCATTAGTTGATTTCATTCATTTTAAAAGAGAGAGAACGGGGCCCAATTTACATAATGGATAATAAACTGGGGGCTGAAGAGGGGTGAAACCCCGAAACTGGTCCTAGGATGCTTGTTTCCAGTCCAGGCAGGACCTGGCTTGGCAGTTTGGGCTGGACTGTTCCCATGAGGCACAGGGTCAAGACTGATTTGCATATGGCTGAGTTCAAACTGGAATGGCATGGTGAGCAAAAAACTGATGGATTCAGGCCCAGATCTCTGTACTGGGGTGAATGTATGACATTGTTCTGCATTCTGTCCATCAACTGTTGTTTTTGCATTTGTCACCCTAGAGGGAAGGGTATGCCCAGACGTGGGTCCCGTGCTCTCCATGCCACAGGAATCAAGCTATCCTGGCTGAGGAGGGGTGAAACCCCGAAACTGGTCCTAGGATGATTGTTTCCAGTCCAGGGAGAGCCTGGCTTGGAAGTTCGGGCTGGACTGGTCCCATGAGGCCCAGGGTCAAGACTGATTTGCATATGGCTGGGTTCAAGCTGGAATGCGGATGGATTTAGGCCCAGGGGTGAATGTATGACATTGTTGTGCATTCTGTCCATCAACTGTTGTTTTTGGATGTATCTAAGGTAGATTTGGGACTGGAATGTTGTGATTGCCCACGTGATATAGCCATGAATTAACTATTCCGTAGTTGGTGACTCTGCTACTGTAAAAGTTAACTTATCTAATGTTTCAATGAGCAGCATGGTGTACTTTGCATTGCTGTGTGCCATGGTCAACTGTCTGTCGGTCAGATTATAAGCCGAAAAGAGATTTAAGCCGTTAATGTACCGCCATGGGACGTTGCCAGAATGCAGTGATTGGAGCGTCCAGCTTAAAAGCAAAATGGAGCACAATTAAGATTGCCCATGTTGTAAAACAGACAAATCTTGATCCATTATGTCAATTGCTAAGACCATAATAGTGCTCAGTGAATAAATATGTGAAGAAAGTGTGGTCATACAATTGTCTACCACAGCCAAAGCTTTTTCTAGGTTAATTCTATCAATATCACACAATCTCTCAGCAGCATTCTGTTGGGAGACTTTCCACAGTTCATTGTATATGGCATATAAGAAGCGTTTTTTCGCGGTTTCTTGGGATCTAGCAAGAAATGCCTAAGATCCATGTTGTCAGAGAGAAGGGACAAGTGTTGTTCCACCTGTAATAGCGTTGAGGTTTGTAGCCATTCTAGGCACAACATACCAACACTTTAAGAAGTCACTACCCCCGGGTAGTCTCTGTGTACATAGCGTGGGTCAGGCCTATGGATACTAAACCCTTGTGTGGTACCCTTGAATCTTGACTGACACCTATTTGTATGGATAGGCCAAACCAACCAACCCTTCGAATTGGGAGCTGATGAATTGTATGTACCATTCTGTGTCATTACACCCAGCATCTTCTCACCTATCAGTGTGTCATTTAATATACCTTCAATAGGTGTAGGCAAGGGTATGCATGGTGTTTTCAGGTCTTTTATTTTTGAAAACGTGTAGCAGGTAGTCTGTTGCACTGTTCTGTTCAGGAAGATTATTTGTAATGGTATGAGGCAAGCTCTAAATAAGGCCCCAGATACCTCAACCTGCCATTCCTTTCTCCCCCAGATCGATTTTGTGTCTATCGTGTTCCTCCAATGGTCAAAACCTTGTATAGACAGTTGGGAGATTAAGAGTGCTGAATATACAAGCTTGGTATTTGTCAGCATCGTTTTCTTCGATGTTGCATTCGTCTGTACTAGCTTACATAGTATGACGTTGGGTCTGATGTACTGAACCCTCAAAAGAATGCAACTTTCTGTGCGAATGTGACAGAACTACCTTTCGGTGGTGTCGGCCAATGTTCCCATTGTTGGTAAGTGTTTACAGTGCGTGGAACACTTGCTTTGTGCAAAATGTGATGACCATAATGCTGTTAACAATACATACTGTCGAAATCAGGTGTGTCTTCATACAATTCCCTGTTAGAAAATGCAGCAGATAGTTCTAAATCTGAGAGCATAGTATTTACAGTCTCAATGTCTCAATCAACAGAGAGCGTACTCGGGGTAATAAAATAATTAAATGAAATTTTAAATACATGTGGAATTATAAATTCTTCTATAGGACCAACTACATCATACGAAACCCTATCCCAAACTATGCCATCCGGTACTGGAACTGCTGTAATGTTCACTAGGGACAGTTCTCTCTGTTCACGATGTGATGATGTATGAGGTTTCAAGACCAAGATCAAAGGTTGTACTGCAGAGCGTTGTGGGAAGTAACCTCCATTCAGTAGTAGGAAAAAGACGGTTACCATGGGTACACAAAGTATGTCTTTTACAGCCAGAGATGGAACTGCGGAGTTTTTCTTTTTTAGAAATGGGTGGCGTTTTCTCAGGTTGACTTGGATCTGAAGAAAAGTCATTGAAATTGATGAAGTAGCCAAACGCGGCTGAATTACTTACTGAATATCTACAGACAGAATATCGAGCTACAAAAATATCACACAAAAATATAGATGTCAACAATATTGAAGTCATATCTACATAATGGTAAGTAAAAAGAATCGAGAAAAAAAATATCGTTGTCAAAAATATCGCTGTTAAAAATATCATTTTTTTAATGTTTAAAAATAATGTAAAATAAAGTAAACAATACATATAATTAAAAGAAACATAGTGAATTTTTCTTAAAAATGTTTAAAATTAAAACAAATGCATATAGGTGCTGATTCCGATCCTGTAAAACCCGAGTACGAATGGTCGTACGGAGCGTATTCTCCATACGACTCGTACCCGGAAAATCCACCTTACAAACCAGCAAGTACGATTCGTACAGAAATACCATTTCCGTACGAATCGTAAAAAACACCGTACGGTGAAAAAATACCTACTATTCTGATCCTGGACAGCGCGTACGCGACGTCCGCACAGAGTCAGGCAGCGTTTTACGGATCAGCAAGTACGAGTCGTACCTACAGCACTCCGCACGGATATTTTTTTACGGGAGCCAAAAAGTGCTGGAAAAGCGAAGTACGCTGCGATGCACGACGAAAATGGGGCCCGGTACGTGACGTACACGCCATCAACCACATCGTACGTGTCATCATGTACAGTGCGTACCCCAACATTGCATATGTATGGTGCAGACATACGTGCTGTTGGGGTACGCACCGTACATAGGCCAATAGGGCATATGTACGGTGCGTATGTCTGCACCGTACCCCCCCACCCGCGTATGTCCGGGCTGTACCCCAGCCGTACCCCCCCACCCGCGTATATCCACTCCGTACCCCAGGCATACCCCCCCACCCGCGTATGTACACGCCATACCCCAGACGTACCCCCCACCCGCATATGTACGTGCCGTACCCCAGGCGTACCCCAATCAGCGCATATGTACTGTCCGTACATACACTAGGATTGGGGTAAGCCTGGGGTACAGCGTGTACATACGCAGGTGGGGGGTATGCCTGGGGTACGGCACGGACATACGCGGGTGGGGGCGTACGCCTGGGGTACAGTGCGGACATACGCGGGTGGGGGGAGGCTGGGGGGGCCGTACGACTCGTACCCCGGGCACAAGTGTACCCGGGGTAGGGGTCGAACAAAGTTTGCTCCGTATGGGACGTTTTCCATACGCTTGTACATGTGGAACGCCGGTACAGATTGGACTTGTGCGTTCGGACTTCAGTTTTACGACTCGTACGTAAAACTGTCCGAGGACGTCTCGTAGAACTTTTCCCGATACGATTCGTATGTATTTTTCACGTACGAATCGTACTTTACCGGTTGTACGGGACTTGTACGATTCGTAGATAAAAAAATACAGATACGAGTCGTACAGTAATGTTTTTTAACGGATCGGAATCGGCAACTCTATGTAAAAATAAATGAAACATATATATGTATAAAATATAATATATATACTTACTTAATAATATTCATAAATAATTATTTCACTAACTTATAAATTGTTAAAAACATTTAAAAATTATAAATACATATATATATACACATACACCAATAATATAAATAAAAATTTAAAAAATATATATAACAAATTAAAAAATTACAATATTTTTAATCTTTTAAAATAAATTATACACTACATTAACTAAAACAGTAAAGAAAATATTGAATAGCGGAGGGGGTAAAATTACTATTCTCACTCCAGAGAGAGTGTAACATTAGGGAAAGTGTTGGATAGCGTAGGGGTAAAAATGACTATTCCCACTCCAGTGAGTGCGACAGTAGAGAAAGTGTTGGATAGCGAAGGGGTAATAATGACTATTCCCATTCCAGTGAGTGCAACAGTAGGGAAAGTGTTGGATAGCGTAGTGGTAAAAACTACTATTCCCACTCCAGTGAGTGCAACAGTAGGGACAGTGTTGGATAGCGTAGGGGTAAAAATTACTGTTCCGACTTCAGAGAGTGCAACAGTAGGGAAATTGTTGGATCGCGTAGGGGTAAAAATTACTATTCCCACTCCAGAGACTGCAACAGTAGAGAAAGTGTTGAATAGTGTAGGGGTAAAAATGACAATTCCCACTCCAAAGAGTGCAACAGTAGAGAAATTGTTGGATAGCGAAGGGGTAAAAATTACTATTCCCACTCCAATGAGTGCAACATCAGTAAATGTGTTTGATAGCGTAGGGGTAAAAATTACTATTACCACTCCAGTGAGTGTAACTGTAGGGAAATTGTTGGCAGAGGGTTAAAATTATCATGCTTATCAAATAAATAATTATTTAAATTAAATAACCAATTAATAATTAACAATAAATTAAATATGAATACCAATAAATACAAAATATGAATTACTTTAATAAAATTAAATTAGTTCCCCCCTATTACCCTATAGACCCAGAACCCACTCCTAAAAGAAATTAACACAATTAATATAATAATCAATTAATAACAATGAATTACCAATTAATAATTAATTAACAATAAATCAATCATCAATACCTATAAATAAAAATGAATCATTACTTTAGTATAATTAAATTACTTCCCACCCTATTCCCATATAAACCCACAAACCACTCCCAAAATAAATTAAACACAATTAACATAATTATCAATTACTCAATTATTAAGAATTAATTACCAATTAATAATTAATTAACAATACATTAATTATCAATACCGATAAATAAAAATGTATAATTACTTTATTATAATTAAATTACTTCCCACCCTATTCCCCTATAAACACACAACCCACTCCTAAAATAAATTAACACAATTCATAGAATTATTAATTAATCAATTAATAAAAATTAATTACCAATTGATAATTAACAATAAATTATCAATACCAATAAATAAACATTAATAATTACTTTATTATAATTAACTTACTTCCCACCCTATTCCCCTATAAAACCACAACCCGCTACGGTAATAAAACGCAAAATTTATTTTAAAATAAATTACTACCTTCTAAAAATGTAATCCATATATTTTTTTAAAAATACATTACTTACCAAAAAATATAGAACACATACATATAAAATACGTACTAAAATACATAACACTAATAGAAACATCGATATTATTAACAACGATATTTTTGCAAACAATATTACTGACTGCGATATTAAAAAAACAATACTTCTTACCTTCAGGTCGATATTCAGGTCACCCATATTCTTGATGTCGATATTCTGTCACTTTAATATTTCCAACTCGATATTTCTGTAGTTCGAAATAAAAAACACGATAATATGTCTGTGCACCACGCAGCTCGATCTATCTTTGGTAGCTCCGCAGGATTTGTAGAACTGGCAGTTGCTTCTTGTGAAGGCACATTGATGTAGATTTCAGTGCTGGGCTGAATTGCAATTTGAGTTTCAGGTCCATTTGGATGTTGTTCAATTTCAACAGGTATAATTTGTACTCAATTATTTGATACTCCTGCATTTTGAGCAGGGGAGTCTTGAAACGTTATTAGTCTTTCCATCTGAACTTCCTGTATAGTAGCGAGAGGAGATCTACGGCTTCTCAGGATTTCACATGGCCTACTGTTGAGAATCGGCCACATAGTGTGGTATGATCAGATCAATGGAGAGGAATCTTCTTTCTTTTTTGCTGGCAAGAGGCAGAAGAAGTACTGTTCTTGTTCCTTGAACCTCAAGGACAGGTTCAGGTGTTCTGTAGGATTGCCCAAACTCCTTCGTGTCCACAATCTTTTCCCTGTACAGGTCTCCAATCTTTTGGACCCAGGGAGGTCTTCCTAGAACCGGATTTCACCTCCCCAGTGCCGGTGTGTTTGACTTGGACATGGCTTTGTAATGCCCGGAATTCATTGAGTTCCTTTAAAGCAGCCTGTAGGAACTGGGGTCACCAGTTCCCCAGGGGGTAGCTTGGCGCGAGCGGGCAGGCACCCGAAAGCTTAGGTGTAAAGTGACCATACAGCACACACATCCACGGAGACAGGAAACGCACGCAATGACTGACACCACACACATGAGTTTGAGTAAAAATCAAATAGATTTTATCTAGACCAGAGTCACGGTAATCAATAATCACGGTATCTCTATTTCATCCGAGCACTTCATCAAGGATAAACATGGCATTTCATCAGAGCGTTTCATCAAGAATAAACATGGCATTTCAACAGAGCGTTTCATCAAGAATAAACATGGCATTTCAGGCAATTAACCCTCATTTCATTAGGCAAGGCTTAAACTTTCAGTCAGGCAGGAATACCCATCCCACACAGCCTGGGTGGCATTAGCGCACAATATGTCCTTAGGCCAACAATATCCTGGATTATTCCCCGTTCCTAGGGCAAGTGGGGGCCAACAGGGCCCAACGATAGTCTTCCCCGGGGGAGGGGCGAGCTCCGGGCCTCCCTCTGGCCTTCCGCCCTCCTACCCGGTGGTTACCTGTTCCTCCGACCTCGTGAGGGCCCTTCCAGCGTGTTCCAGGCAGGGCGGGGGGCTCGCTCTCCTTGGAGCCCCTCCCGCCAGCAGTGTGAGCTTCCCGGCGATGCCCGGGATGAGAGGGGGCTTCGTGGCAGGCCCTGAGATGAGCAGAGCTTCGTGGGGCCTCCGGCGGGTCTGGGGGTGGCCGGGGAGCCCTGCGCTGTCAAGGGTCCGGTCCCGGGCCCTCCGATGGCTCCTGGGGCCCGGGGGCCGGCTGTAGTGGCCTCAGTAGAGGCGCGCCCGCAGCCACCAGCGGCAGCCCGGCCTGCGGGGGCGCAGCCTCAAGATCCCATAGGCAAGCGGCGGGGGCGGAGTCCAGGAGGACGCTCCCGTCACGTGATGCGGGACAACGGCTTCAGGGCCTAGCGCGACCTGCTCTTGATCCCGGCGGCCCTCTCCTTTCTGAGGGCCTTCGAGAGGAACAACCAGCTGCTGGGCCTACGTCGGGTGGGGCGCCCCGGTCATGACAGCGATGGCGGGGCCCAGAACCCGTCGGGGCCCTGGAGATGACGGTGGCGCCGGGCTGCGGCAGTGAGTTTGCCTGCAGCGCCTCAGGTTAGCAGGGCAGGCCAGGCAGGACAGACCACACACGCCTGTGGCAAATCAGTACAGGGGGTCCCAGGTGGAGTCAGGGAGCGCAGGGGTGATACAGCGCCAATACCTGGTTGATCCCCCAGTAGTCCTGTGGAAAATTATAGGGTCTTCTCGGCGCTTGCTGGTTCCTGCGCCCTTAGGAGCTGGTTTCTTGAAAAAGGGGGGGTTTGAGTTGGTGGCTGAAGGCAGGTTAGTCAGTCACTGCAGGTCGTCCCTGGGTTCCCCTCCCGCCGGGCCAAATCAGTCCAGTGCTCCTCACACAGCTTGGAAGGCAGCACCTCAGCCCTGTCACTCCCAGTGGTATAGGTCCCTGACTAGGCCCTACCGCCTAAGTCTCCTGCGTATGATCCCCCAGGTCAGCGTCGCCCCAACTGACTAAAACGTTTCCCTCCTTCCCTTATGTATGCCCAGGTCAGGTGACCACTCTCTAAGGCGGCAAAAACAGACCCCGCCCTTGTTCTAGAAGGTTCCAGGAGCTTCCCTACTCTAACTATGGGAGAAAAAGGTGGCTGGTGTGGCAAAAATGTTGTAGGGTTCCAGCCAGCTCCTGGCGACTAGGGTGCTACTAAAAAGACCACTCTGCAGTAGCAGGGGCCTGTGGCAGCCATGTTGGGAGAAGAGATCACCTGCACCTTAGCATTGATTAGCAATGGGAAGGCGCTCGGAGACCTAAGGCCAACTAAAAGAGGGTGGAAAAAAATGAGGCAAGGGCAAAAACTCAGGGAAAGACCAACCTAGGGCTGACAGGTCTAACACAGCCAAACAAGCATTCAATTCAAATCGTTTTACATTTGTCATTGTGCTGGCACATGTGAGGTTAGGTACTCACATTCTTGTCCCAAACAGGATCTTCCCAGGGGGTACGTCCTCCCAAAGATTCTCTTGGCATGCTGTTTAGTGCCCTCTGGACCCCATATAGGTGATTAACCGATCTACTGGCCGTACCTAATACCCTTGCTGATAAGGATTGCTTTAGGGCCCGGTTTTTGCTCTCCACCACCGAATTTCCCTTGGGATAGTAAGGGGAGAACTACTGAAAGGCCATGCCCATACTTTTCATGGCTTCCTTGTAAGCCCATGAGCTCAACGCAGGGCCACTGTTGGAATGTAACGTGCCAATTGTGTATGTCCTGATGACTCCCAAATCCTTTATAACAGTTTAGGCGTCAGCCAAACGCTGAGACCAAACCCATAGGAATCTAGACCATGAATCCACTGCCACCAAGATGTACTTGTAGGCCCCATCTGTATTCAGGGGGCCACAGTGTTCCAAATAGATACATGTGAGAGGTCTGTCTGAAATGAGTAGTAATGTTTGTGGTGGCTACGCTACGGTGGAACCTTTCATCTGCTGGCAGATGTCGCACTTTAGGACATAACCCTTGGTTTGTTTAGACAAACCTGGCCATCGCGTCCCTCCAGTAGTCAAAGTCTTGTATACACAGTTGGGAGATAAAGGGTGCTGAAAATATAAACTTGGTGTTTGTCAGCATCGTTTTCTTTGCAGTTGCATTCGTCTGTACTAGCTTATAACTGTATGATGTTGGGTCTGATGCATTGAACCCTGAAAAGTATGCAAATTTCTGTGAGAATGTGGCATAACTACCTTTCGGTGGTGTCAGGCAATGTTGCCATTGATGGTAAGTGTTTACACTGTGTGGAACACTTGCTTTGTGCAAAAAGCGATGACCATAATGCTGGTATCAATACATACTGTTGAAATCAGGTGTGTCTTCATACAAATCGCTGTAAGAAAATGCAGCTGATAGTTCTTAATTGGAGTATAGTATTTACAGTCTCAATGTCTCAATCATCCGAGAGTGTACTATGGGTAATGAAATCATTGAATGAAATTTTAAATGCATGTGGAATTTTCAATTGTTCTGTAGAACCAAATAAATCATATGAAACCCTATCCCAAACTATACCATCCGGTACTGGAACTGTTGTAAAGTTCACTGGGGACAGATCTCTCTGTTCACGATGTGATGGCGTATGAGGTTTCAAGTCCAAGTTCACAGGTTGTACTGCATAGCATTGTGGGAGGTAATCTCCATTCAGTAGTAGGAAAAAGACAGTTACTATACCAATCCAAACTAACAGAAACAGAATCCCTAATGCAAACCAAAGATGCAACCATGGGTACACAAAGTAAGTTTTTTTCAGCCAGAGATAGAATTGTCGGAGTTTTTCTTTTTTAGAAATGGGCGGCATTTTCTCAGGTTCACTTGGATCTGAAGAAAAGTCATCGAAGTTGATGAAATAGCCAGACATAGCTCAACCTATCTTTGGTAGCTCACCAGAGTTTGTAGAACTGGCAGTTGCTTCTTGTGAAGGCACATTGATGTGGATTTCATTGCTGGGCTGAATTGCAATTCGCGTTTCAGGTCCCTTTGGATGTTGTTCAATTTCAACAGGTGTAATTTGTACTCAGTTATTTGATACTCCTGCATTTTGCGCAGGGGAGTCTTGAAACGTTATTAGTCTTTCCATCTGAACAACCTGTATAGTAGGGAGAAGAGATCTGCGGCTACTCAGGATTCCACATGGCCTACTGGTGAGAATCAGCCACATAGTGTGGTGTGATCAGATCAATGGAGAAGAATCTTCTTTTTTTTTGCCGGCAAGATGCGGAAGAAGTACTGTTCTTATTCCTTTAACTGCCACGACGGGTTCAGGTGTTCTTTAGGATTGCCCAAACTCCTTCTTGTCCACGATCGAGTATTGCAAAGCCACACCCATACTTTCCATGGCTTCCTTGTAAGGGCGTGAGATAAACGCAGGGCCACGGTCAGAATGTAACGTGGCAATTGTGCATGTCCAGATGAAGACTCGCAAATACTTTATAACAGTTCAGGCGTCAGCCGAATGCTGAGGCCAAACCCATGAGAATCTAGACCATGAATCCAGTGCCACCAAGATGTACTTGTAGGCCCCATCTGAATTCAGAGGACCACAGTGGTCCAAATAGACACATGCGAGAGGTCTGTCTGAAATGAATTAGTGATATTTTTGTGGCCATGATACGGTGGAACCTTTCATCTGCCCGCAGAAGTTGCACTTTAGGACATAACCCCTGGTTCTTTTAGACAAACCTGGCCACCAGAATCGCTGCTTCAGTATTGAAATTGTAGCAGTGACTCATATGTGTGTTGAGTAGGCCTGGGCAAAGCACTACGCTACGCTCGCGAAGTTTGCGAAGTTCGCGCTACTTCGGACTACGCGAATTGCACGTAGAACAGTGCAAACATGCGTAGTGTGGTCTTGCGTAGTGCTGCGGTCATTTTTTGCTTGCTCGCGGTCCTCAACATCAAGTTGGCGACCGCGAGCAAGCAAAATGACATCCCGGCGAGACTTTTTCCTTGTTCGCGATCAGCAATATCAAATTGGCGATCGCAAACAAGGAAAATAAACCTCCCGGCGAGATTCCCAATGCGAGGAGGTCAGGTTTCTCATTGCGAGGGGTCGCGTATGCTCGCGACCGCTCTCGATGAGAAACTACCAGTTCGCGTTGAGAAAGCTGCCGCTCGAGTAAAAATCTCCTCGAGCAGCAGAAAACTACAGCTCGCACTGTGCAAGGTGCCATTTTCAATGATTGCACAGTGCCGGTTGCTTGTCCGCACTGTGCAATCATTGAAAACAACATCTTGCACAGTGCGAACATGTTACTACGCAGTTCGCGAAGTGCTACGCGAAGCTCGCGTAGTGCGAACTGCACTTTGCGTAGCTTCGCGAAGTGCTACTTCGCGAACTACGCCCACCCTTAGTGTTGAGCCCAGACCCTCGTGTGCAGCTAGAATCAAACCTAATCTGAGATCCATGTTTGGTATAATTCTATCCCCCACTCCTGGAGTTTGAGCATACGGTTTATTTTGCGCATCTAATTTATAGGAATACTTGAGTGAAAAGCGCTCTGGCACGATGGAGCCATTCTTCGAGGCGTTGACTGCGATCAGTATGTCTCTGTCTATCCTTGTGCTAGAATGAGTGATTGCAGCAATGGCAGCAGTTCGTACTGTCGCCTTGGCAGCTTCATCAGCCAGTGAATTCCCTTCAACGTGTACGCCAGCACGCTGATGACTCAAGGTGTGAATAACTTCAGCCCGTGGTAGGCATGCTTTCAGCTTTGACACTTGTTCCCATAACAATTTATGTTTAATTGTGCAACCCTTGGACTCTCTAAACCTATTCTGGCCCCAGTAATGATGATATTCATTATAGGACTGCACACAGTAAAACAAATAACACACTATAAGTGTGATGAATTCCCAATCCGTATATTGTAGTGCTCGTATCAGGGCTTTCAGCTCTGCCAACTTTGCTGTGCAATCTCCTAGAGATTGTGTAGTTGTATCTCTGGGATGGAACTTACCATCCCGCATACGTCCATTTACTGTAGCACATGCAGTGCTATACTGTTGTTTACTTCCAATGGCAGGCTGAGAAGAACCATCAGTGTACTCATATTTTTCTAGAGCCAAGATTTCATTCGGGAGAGGGTATTCTTGTTCTTACTGCAGGACGGCTTGTGTTTTAATGTAGAATCGAATTTGTAATCTACATCTGTTGCAGTGAGAGAATTAGCCCCTTGTATCCATCGCAGTGTTTTTGCATTTGGAATGATCACTTTGATAACCACTTCTAAAGGTTGGTACCAGGGTTACAACGATAATGCATTTCCCCTGTTCAAGTGCTCTTTCTCTCACTACAATCTGTACTGCTGTCAGTATTTTTTCTGTGGCCGCAAATCACATTTCAGCATTTGTATATAAATGTGATATGCATACAATAAAGACTGTCTCACCTTCATTAAAAGTGATGTATGAATATCCTGATAAACTCAGGACCACCCGGATCACCAAGTTGGTAGAATTCAAACATGCGTGCAAATGTTTTGATGCTATCATGTCAGCCTGAAATGAACCGAGTATCTGTGTCTTGCTGTGTCAACTGACGTTAAATCATGTCTGATTAAGTCGTAGAAAGGTTTTACTCTTTCTGCATAATCCAGAATGTATGTTCTGCCATAATCTAGGAATCATAAAATGGATTGCAAACCCTTCACAGTCTTTGGAGGTTGAAGCAGCACTTTTCTAAAAAGTTGGATGCCAGGCTCTTGCCTTCACTGGATATCTCCTATCCCAATAATAGGACATTGAGATGCACAATTTTAGATTTCTTGAAATTAAATTTGTAGCCCAAATTGGTGAATCCCACAATTATGTTGTTCACCCTGCACAAGTGTTCAAGTAATTAGTCCGTCAGATAGATGTTATCTACATAGGACACCGTCTCCTAGTCGCATGTTTGTAATAATTCTGACACTCTTGCCGAGAAAGTCCCGGGCTGTTCTTATACGCCTGGGTTAAACGTTGGAAGTGGCCCTGAGTGCCGAGGGCAGAAAATGCTGTCAAATATCTGCTTTCTGGAGCTATATAATGGCAGAAGAATCCATTTGAGATATTTAATGTTGTTTTGTATTTCTTCAGCACAATGTTTTTCATTAATGCGCACTATATGCGTTTTGAGCTGCAAACATTTGTGTGCATGTGTTTAAATGTCAGTTATCCTAAACGAGACAATATGAGTTGTCAGGTTTTATTTGGGGAAATAAAGGATTTTTCAAGAGGGAGGTGTAAGTCTCAATCACACCTTGGTATTCAAGTTGGTCTAAGATTTCTTTGACCTGTCTTTTTGCATCCTTTTTTATAGTTTACTGTCTCTGTGGATTTGGAGTAGATTTTAATGGGATTTTGTGGTTGGCAGACTCCACGTCCCACCTGAATAAGTCCATCTCTTTGGACAAAACGCGTTGGCTGTTCTACTTGACTTGATATGTTTAAACTAACTATGAATAAATAAAGGAAGATTTGAAGAACAACCTTGGACACAGATCTTATAACTTTTGTGTTTATGTTCATTAAGTGGTGCACCGTTTGCTTCTGTTTTGTCAAACATTGTTATTTTTAGATTGTTTGTTATCCCATTTCATTTTAGAAGAAGATGGTGCTTTCTTCGAGTTGTCCTTGTCAGGACTACCCGCCATTTGTGGTTTCCCTGGTTTGGCTCCCAAACTATCTCTACCTAATGCGGCATAGGTTTCTTTGATATTTTTTGGTTACTCCTGCTCCTTATTTATTGGAGATATTTCCCTTAGTTGATGGTATATGGCCACTGCTGCTCCCTCCCCTCTTATGTTGTTCAGCATTATTGCAGAGACGTGGGCAAAATTACCCATCAGTTTCATCCCCAAGTCCAGGGCTGGTCCTGCCCTGTACCCATTCTGTAATTGTTTCAATAGTTCTGGAACGACTGCTATGGAAGGGGTACCGTGTATTCTGATATAAACGGCAGCAAAGATTGTTCCCCAACTGGTACAATTCTCGATCGAGGGAACCATCACTATTGACAAACTAATGGTTAGCATTCTATGTTTTTCCTGGGGACCCGTATGGGGAAATACTGCTTTAAGCTGTGCAATCGTTTGTGCTATCCAAAATGGAATTTGCTCCCATTTTGAGGGGATTGTCCGCATTACAGATTTTATTATCTGTGGGTTAATTGTAGTTATGTTCTGATGTGGCCAACTGGAGCATGTCTCGCAGGTTGGACTGTTAATGTTCGCATGACAAATTGGACAATGTGTCTGTATAGCCGGACTATGTCTTTGTATAGTATACAGACTTCATCCACCGGTAGTGTATCTATCTATGGATGAGGAGTGTATGTTGCTAAGACCGGCCAGGTCACTCCTTCTACGCTGAGTGGACCGAGTTTTATGTCAGATGTTGTGTGTGGGAGGGCGCCTGTTTGAACCAGTTTCTGCGTTGCTGGTAAGTTTTGGGGACTTCAATGTCTTCGTATGGAATGTGTTCATCTAGTGGTTCAACTACAATGTATGTGTGGAACAATTTAGTCTGTGGATCTGCAGGTGGGAACTGAACCCAAGAATAGAATACTACTGATCCAAACACCTTGTGTGCCTCAATCACAAAGGTAACAAAGCCACCTATTGCAGGTAAGCCGTGTTTTACCAATTTATAGTTACTGCATGTCTGCAGTAATGTTGAGAGCGTGTGCAAATTCGTATTTTCCCGAACTACTCACAGGGTCAGTCATTTTTGAAGGAGAAGAAACATTTTAAGAACTAGGGTTTTGCACAATGTGGGAACTTTTATTCTTACAAGCTTGTTTAAATGTTCTGCCAATACACAGGGTATATCTGCTCAGCGGAGGCGGATTTCCCTTCCCACTTCAGACATCTCTGAAAAGTGTGAGTAGTGCTTTCTGAGACAGCACGACTGAACTACTGAGATTTTCACTGTTAATATAAGAACCAAACCAACATTGGCGGTGCCATGTCGTGTAGTTCCTAGGAATCCCCAGGACCTGCACGTTTTGGATGACCTAAACTGAGGGCTTGGTGTCCAAACCTCTTCCGGGCACCCCCACAGGATATGTCAGCCATTAGACCAACTAGCTCTCCAGTGCCACTACCACCCCTCTGTATCTTACAGTAGTGTAAGTAGTTTCTGTGAACCACTGAACATGACAACCTTGATTCCTCAGGGATCATGGAAAACAGTACTGTACTTTTTGCTCTGTCACTCATGCTTACTTATTCTCAGAAAATACACAGGATGGCGATTAGGAGATTTTTAGATAGTATTTATTGGTCCAGCGACAGTCTTGTGCAAAACATATCTGCTGCGACAATCAGGAGACAGAAGCATACTAAAGAAATTGCAAGTGCTAATATGGCAAACAGTAGATACTTTTCTAGCATAGTGCTAAGAAGATGAACATATACAGTTCAGATAAAACAGAAGCATTTGCATACTCCTATAATGCGCTACCTTCGTAATTTGCCTAAAAGTTCCTGGCCTTGATATGTAGGTGTAGCTTATATCTGTACATATGTGTATGTAGGCAAGCATCCCAAAGGGAAGCTCCAAATCCCTCACCTGAGGATAGAAAACGAAGGACCCCATCTCTGCTCCGAGGATGACACCCTGCAAGGGATGTCAGAACACTGCGTGTCGAAGATTTAGCATGAAGGGCTCCATGTCAGCATGCGAGGAATTCTCTAATTTGCAGGGGGAAATAAGAGTTTGATATACTAGAGTGGTCACTTCAGGGTTTCTTCTAGAATCGATATGTTCTGAAAACAATCATGAATGTTTTGAAAACAGTCATAAATGTTTTTCTGAACAAATGGTATCATGCACAGCAGGCTGTTGGCCATGGATGAAAATAAAGTGGTGACCTTTGTGCAGAATAATTATGCAGTGCCTGAGGACATGTTTATGTATGTCAGGTACTGCGTTATTTTGATAATATAGTAAGAGACTGTTCATGAAAAGACAGTGCTAATTACTACGTAAAAGGTCACCCCCTCAGAACCATTATTGTCATGTGGATGGGACAATGTACATAAAAATGGGCATACATGACATTATAAAGCAAATTTTGAGATAACCAAAAGTTAGCGAACGTTTAAAATGAATACATTTCCCAATCCCTCATGGAAGTCTCCATTAGACCACATGAGAGCAAGGTTCCCTACCCACGGTAAGAAACTAGAAAAGCACTGCCTTGAGTGGCACGCCCATGCCAAAGCTCACGCATTCCCCTGGCATGAAGGGGGTACATTTAACACCAACGAAAACACAAAGGCTCACATACAGGCCAGGTATACAGGACATAAGAAGGCTAAGCGTGAGGCCCTAATCGAAATATGAGCCATTTTCCCACCAAAGAATCTTGGAACCCATGAGTAAGGCATCTACAACTCCCCTGCCATACACCATCATGAATGTGCTCTCGCCAATGCCAGCCATCCCAGTTGCCGCCACGCTAAGTTACACCAATCCACTGGTCGAGGAGGCTGCTTGACCCCATAAGGGGCAGCAAGCCAGGGGTTGAGGGTGGGAGGGGGAGGATGCCAGGTCCTGCCAGCCCAGGCACCATTTTCCCTGATCCAGACTGGTACCAGGCCCCCTCGAGGTTCGGCCTCTCACCCATTGGCCACAACCCAGCTGAAACTGTAGGCTACATTCCGCCCAGGCAGTCCTATGCATAAAGGAAGCATCAAGGAGGGATGACGAGGCCAAAGCATTGCATAGAAAAACAGCACCTAGCACTGAGAGGAGGAAGCAACCTAGGTGGGAGATGGAAGAAAGACGAGAATTGAGGAGAGAGAGAGAGAGAGAGAGAGAGAGAGAGAGAGGGAGCGAGAGCCCAACAGGGAGGGGGAACACTCTTCCCTCCCACCGAGGAAACAGAAGCCTGGCCTCAGGCCCCATATAGAGATAAGATAAGGGATGAGACAGGAGGAAGGCCCCCAATAGTGGGTCATACATCAATAGGCCATTGACGTACGAGAGGGGTTGAGCAGGAAGTAGCCAGGAAAGTCTGACCGAGACACAGTTGAGATGTAGAAAGAACAGCATGGCCCCTTTAAGTGTGCAGGAGGAGAGCGACAATGAATGTGTCTGCCACTCCCTCCGGACGCACTGGTCAGACAGGCTGACCCCTCCTGAAATAATATCCAGAGAAGAGGGTGAGGCCTTAGCACAGCCTTTCTGTCATCTACTGGCCTGCTGGACAGAAAGGAAGGGCCACCAGTATGACTGCCCTTACCAGAGGAGGGTTCCTTAGAATCCTAGGATATGGCCATTGCAGAAAACTGCATTTGCATGAAGGGGTGTCCAAAATGAAACTACCCCTACATGCAGGAATGTCGGAGGTTATGTTATGTTAATTGCCATTTGTATAGCGCCAAAATCATAAATGGTCTCTAAGAGCTTGTGAGGAACATAAATCAATACCAGGGCTACACATCCCGAAGCTCGGTCAATCTGGGTGTAGGTGTTGTAAACTCTACATCGAGGACAGACCAATAAAGCTGCCCCAAGCCAGGATTTGCCCGATACTCCAGAAAGGCATATCAGGAAGCATCTATGTGCCTTGGGCAAGTTGGACAAAGAAGAGCTCAGGAATTAACTGCCCCCATTGATGGACAGGGCAGGAAAATGTATCTCATGTTTTGAAAAGAACCCTGCAGGTATAAAGTTAGCCATAGGTGACGTCAAAAGTGTGCCCAGTAGCCTCATTGGGAAGCAGACCAACAAGGTGTTCTCCCAAGCCCGCATCCCTGCAGTCACGCTCATCAACACCGAGCACGATGGGACTGTATTTGATTCATTCAGACACCAGATATGGATGGCTTTGAGGGATCTGTTCCCTAACTGGCCAGATGTAGGAGGACTGATGGCAGAAAGCAAGATGACTGGGGAAACTATGACCAAATTCCTAGATAGAAGGACAGAACAATGGGAGATGGAGACAGGACAGCCCTAGACTGGCACAGGTCCCCAGGTTGCATTCTTCTAAAACATCCTCAACAGGGGATTACCCACACAGATCCAGACTGGATTAGATAGTGTAGTCAGGCTAGACCCTAAACCTTGTCTGGGAATACAGGCCCACATACTACACTATTACCGGAAAAGACAGAAAAAGGGCAGGAAAAAGCAGGAGCAGGTACAGAGACACACCGGCAAAGTGGTTGAACATAAATTGAAAAAGACTACCCTTGAGGGGACCGTGCTAGCCGCAAACATCCAGACAGCACCACTCTTAAGGATAGCTCTTCTCATGGACCCTAGAGGGTACCTGCCCAGTGCTAGTGGCCAAGACCAAGGAGGCTGGGCCCAAACCGGCCCAATAGAATGCCACTACTGTCACAGAATGGGCCACATAGCCAACCGATGCTGCCTAAAAATATACCATGTTCAAAATGTAATAGTACAGGGACAGCCCCAACAGCATCTCCACCCCCAGAACCAAGCGCAGAGCAACACACACACATTACATGATCAGCCCCAAGGAAACATGCAGCAATCACTACAACACGCAGAGTATACAGTCCAGCCAAGGCCGAATTTGCAGTCGGGGCAATGTGGGGTGACTGCCTGGGACAACAATACCCAAAGCAATTCCAGAATAAAAATAAACCATAGCCAAAAATGATTCCACGAGACAATCCACCCCCTTCATATCACTTGCCGGTTAGACTCCCTTACCTGCCACGCTTTAATACGTCATCCGGGTACCTGCAGCGGACCAAGACCCCCCTCTGCTGCTGATTACCCGGGAAGGAATTAGCTGACAACACCCACAGGGGAAGGTCAGTCTGACGAGGAAGCCTGGCTGGCCCCCAGCGTTGCATAAAAACAGGCAGTCAGGCCCCTTCGCCCAAAGGAGCTGGGGCACGCCCCAGATCGAAAGGACCCCTTTCTCTAAGACTTTTCCGGCCCGCTTTCAAATGGAGGCCCTCCTTTAGTTCCAAAACCAAGCAACGGCCCCGACGGTTGAAGCCAGGCTTTTTCATATGTTTGGTGAAAGGAGCTTTAGAACTAACTCAGCTTACGGGCCCCAATGCATTTAAAAGTCCCACCAAGTTCATTTGCACCACATCCATCAGGCCGAATAGCTAAAGTCCCAACAGGATCCCTGACCCGTGCCGAGAAGACATTGCAAGCAAACACAGTCCCAGACATTTTTTCCGATGCAGGTCCCCAACAAGGGGTCCATACATGATCCTCCAACCACCTCCAGTATCCTTTATTAGAAGTGGCAATGCCCAAGAATAGGCAACAGTCCACCAGGACCCAAGCAAAAGAGCCTGAAGGTTCTTGATCCTTACAGAAGAAGGGCAGGTCCCATAAATTCAGCAAAATTAGAGAAACCCTGTTCCACAACATGTGCAGGCCTAAGGGGTATACACGTGTCAATGGAAACTTAAGAAGTAAACATCCGCCCTCTGTTCACAATTGCACGCAACTTATGGAGATCAAAAGACACCTCAGGACCTTCTTAAAAAATCGCACTCTGAACAGAATAGCCTACAGAGAAAACACTGTCCCTGCTGCAGCAAGGCGAGGGGAGAGAAACCCAAAATTCTAAACGCATTTAAATTAGTTTAAAAATCCCCAGTCGTCTGAAATTGGTATATTAGTTTAAAAACGTCACCAATCCCAATAGAAGAACTCGCTCCCCAGTACAACCGTACAGCAGGATTATTTTACAGATGAAACAGTAATGCTTTAATAAATGCCTAACAAATGTATTTTTACCAGTTAACCTGCGACCCACAGTTTCTTGCTCTGGAATGGCCCTAGCAATGGCACTCCTATAAGCACAAAAACAAGGGGAGTGGCTTTCGGTGGTAAATTTTAGGAGTGGTTCATGACTTTCACCCTGGAATGGCCCTAGCATCAGAACTCCTTAAGCACAATAACAAGGGGATTGATCGCTGGTGGTAACTGGAGGAAAGAAGATTTCTCATTGGGCACTTGACTATAGGCTTTTTAGGGACAGGAGGATTAACAAGCATCCAGGGCGACAAGATGTACAGCTCAACTGTCTTACACAGGGTGTGATGTGTGTGTTTTCAGTCATTGCAGCCTGTGACAGTAGAGCTTCGGCTCGTTCACTCAGTGAGTGGTTGAAGTACAGCTACTGGAGAGCAGCTCTCACTACTAGTTTTGAGCTAGTTGTGAGGGATGGCAGCTAGCCCTGCATCATGTAGGAAACAAGATAACACTCTGATTGAACAAGCAGATTACTATGCATCTGAGCTGTTTTGGCCATAGTTCTAGTCTGAGGATTTCTGCAAGGTGGGATTTAGAAGGGAGACAATACCAACAAAAGACACACAAGTGTAAACAAGGGACATTTGAAAAACACCCTCCTTTGTTATATTTCTGCTTGTTATAATATATTATTGGCATCAACATAAACACTCTTATTAACAAGTTTTGATATAAAAAGAACATTTAGAGAAAAAACAGATACACCAATGTTAGGTTATATATTTCTGCTCATATATGCAGCTATTCACTCCTAATATGGGATGAGCTACTGACTCCTGATAATAATTAACTCCTGATATTGGAAGAGCTACTCACTCCTGATATCGGAGGAGCCAGTTACTCTTAATATTGAAAGAGGTACACACTCGTGACATTGGAGGAGCTACTCATTCTTTATATCGAAGGAGCTATTCCGTCCTGATATCAGAGGAGCTACTACCTCTGGATTTTAAACACAAAAACCTGGACAGTGGACGAATTCACCTGCAAGGGCACCAACTTCGGAAATTGTACCAGTGATTTATATGATGCTTAACAAATCCGTGTGCAAGCTTCAAAAGTGCCCTCTGTCCAAGAGCACCACCCTTAACCTCAGGGTAAATCATAGATTCAAACAATATCAAAGCTGCATCACATATCAAATTATAATCAAACCATGGGCAGGAACCAGAATGCTGGAAAAGGAGTAGGGATTATCTGACCGCACCTCTAGATTCGGTGTATGTCCCATCGTATATTTATGTTAGGACTTTTTCGTGTGACTATCATATCATTCTCCCGATACCTGCTTCCCAATAACATAAAATAATATTGCATGATCATGAAAGAAGAGTGAATCAAATATTACATGGTGGATTGAATAGTGACGTGGACATTAGAGACATTTGAGTATCATCTCTTAGGAACACTTTGAATTGCGATTATATTTCTACACAACTGTCAATGCAATTGTTGACATTATAATTGCCCTGAAGAAGTTCTGTTTACAGAACGAAACGCGTTGGCTGTGGTCTCTAAAACGAATTACTAAAGAAGCAACATTATATTTTTTCAATACGGACTGAACATCTTGACTTGTTTGATTATAATTTGATATGTGGTGCAGCTCTGATATTGTTTGAATCTACCTCTTGATTTTAGAGCGTGATTCACTCCTGATTTCGGAGGCACTACTCATTCCTGATATCGGAGGAGCGACTAACTCCTGATTTTCTAGAACCTATTTACTCCTGATTTAAGGAGACCTACTCCAGATTTCGTAGGAGCTACTCACCCTAGATTTGATAGGAGCTACTCACACCTGATATTGGAGGAACTACTCAATTCTGATGTCAAAAGAGGTACTCATTCCTGATTTCAGAGGAGCTGCTCCTGATTTCTGAGGCGCTTCTCATTCCCGATATCGGAGGAGCTATTACTCCGGATATCAAAGGAACATCTCTTATATCAGTGGAACTACTCACTCCTGATATCAGAGAACTTGAGAGCTCTGATCTTCCACCTATCTGTATACTTCACAGTGACCTCCATTTCTCCCCAATTTCTCAACTCTGTGAGAAGAGCTTACAAGAAGAATCATCATGAAGAATCATCGTTTAAGTCAAATTTTTTCCTTGAAATACTCTAAAAGCGGATGCATTATTGCCGAAGTTCACATGGTTCAGTCAGCACAGCTGGGAGTGATGTAACGTAAAACGATGAAACCACCCTACAAAATATGTTGTGTGTGATCTGAGCTCCACACCAGCCATTGAGCCATTGCTTTATCATAATCACTACAACCTCTCAGAGTGACCCAATTAGAATCTTCAATGACAACAAAGTTCACTGAACCCAAAGTCTAACTAAATCCAAGCGGGCCGACTGAGCCTTTCATCGTTTAGAGGTGAATGGACTGAGCATCGGAGCACAAACATTTCCCACTTGACCTATATTACTTCAATATTGACTCTAAGTGCCCGATGTCTCAACAACCAGCTAATACAGAGGCAACATGTGATTTAATTTATATATTTTATTTCATTTTATCTTGATGGTACTCTTACCACACATCAAAACTTTTGTTTCCAAAATATTTTTCTCAGAGTTACATATATACAAAAAACAAAACACATATCATCCATAAATATATACTTTTTGTATATTGTACATCTCATTATCAATCTACATCAATAGATTTTGTGCACACTCCCCCATATCTCAATTCACTCACCTTCCAATCACCAAACAGACATATTCTCACCTCAACCTCACATTCATACCCCAGCCTTATGCCACATATACTTTAACCCCTTGTGTGCCCATGACGAGCTGGACTCGTCATGGGCCGCAGTTGCGCTGTGCCCATGACGAGTCCAGCTCGTCATAAACCCCGCCCGCTAATGTAACGGCCGGCACAGGGCGGGGAAAGGGCGTGGCACACAAGGGGTTAAATTACATTAGGGAAAGATCTCCAATTTCTTTTGTTATTGTGTTGTGTCCTGGGGTTTCCCAGACATACAGTCAAAGCATGTTTCGGTGGATACAGATCTTATCAAACAACCTTCATCAGGACCACAAGATTGACAGCATATACTATGGTGAAAACAATATGGGGAAATAAAGATTTCTAACCTATTTGTATCTCATACTGGGTAGGTCTCCTCCTCAGTTCCGATGGTCAAACTCCTGGGACAGATATTTTTATACCCCCACGGTTGAATGGAATCCTGGATTTTATCACGTTCAATGTGGAGAAATGTATGGCATCTGTATAAATCAATGGTTCCACCAAATGTTCACAACAATTTTTTTAAAGTAGGGGTATGTCCCTCCAAAAGGTTAAGCTTGAATGAATTTGGGGAGATGTTGTGCACCAGCCGACTATAGCTCAGTCCATCTTCAGAGTCTGTCAGTGATTGAGCATTGCTACATTGATTAATAGTGATAGTTGTTCTTCATATTGCCCGTACATCTACTTGGTTACACTGCATTGTTAGACAATATATATGAGATACGCTAGTACTAACTGCCCTGGAATGTTTATCTGATATTAGTTTAGTGCAAGTTCTTGGCTGCTGTGCAGCAAGAGCCCAGGGGCCCAGGATTAGAGACAGCGGCTCCAGTCTGCAGTCAGTGTTCTGGTCTCCGTGATGGAGTCACTGGGGCTCAGTTTTAGAGACAGCAGCTCCATTCTGTACTCAGTGTATTGATCTCTGTGATGGAGGCACTGGGGCTCAGTTTTAGAGACAGTGGGTTCCAGCCAGCGGTCAGTGTACTGGTCTCTCTGATGAAGTCACTGGGGCCCAGTATTAGAGACAGCAGCTCCAGTCTGCAGTCAGTGTTCTGGTCTCCGTGATGGAGTCACTGGGGCTCAGTTTTAGAGACAGCAGCTCCATTCTGTACTCAGTGTATTGATCTCTGTGATGGAGGCACTGGGGCTCAGTTTTAGAGACAGTGGGTTCCAGCCAGCGGTCAGTGTACTGGTCTCAGTGATGAAGTCACTGGGGCCCAGTATTAGAGACAGCAGCTCCAGCCGGCAGTCAGTGTACTGGTCTCTGTGATGGAGTCACTGGGGCTCAGTTTTAGAGACAGCAGCTCCAGCCTGCGGTCAGTGTACTGGTCTCAGTGATGGAGTCAGTGGGGCTCAGTTTTAGAGACAGCTTCGCCAGCCTTCAGTCAGTGTACTGATCTCTGGGATGGAGTCACTGGGCCTCAGTTATAGAGACAGTGGGTTCAGTCTGCGGTCATTGTACTGATCTCAGTGATAGAGTCACTAGGGTTCAGTTTTAGAGACAGTGGCTCCAGCCTGCAGTCAGTGTACTGGTCTTTGTGATGGAGTCACTGGGGCTCAGTTGAAGAGACAGCGGCTCCAGCCTGCATTCAGTGTACTGATCTTAGTGATGGAGTCACAGGGGCTCAGTATTGGAGACAGCGTCTCCAGCCTGCATTCAGTGTACTGATCTTAGTGATGGAGTCAGTGGGGCTCAGTTTTAGAGACAGCGGCTCAAGCCTGCGGTGAGTGTACTGGTCTCTGTGATGGAGTAACTGGGGCTCAGTTTTAGAGACAGCGGGTTCCAGCCTGCAGTCACTGTACTGGTCTCTGTGATGGAGTCACTGGGGCTCAGTTTTAGAGACAGCGTCTCCGGCCTGCGGTCATTGTACTGGTCTTTGTGATGGAGTCACAGGGGCTCAGTATTACAGCCAGCGGCTCCAGCCTGCGGTCAGTGTACTGGTCTCTGTGATGGAGTCACTAGGGCTCAGTTTTAGGGACGGCGGCTCCAGGATGCGGTCAGTGTACTGGTCTCTGTGATGGAGTCAATTGAGCTCAATTTTAGAGACAGCAGGTTCAAGCCAGCGGTCAGTGTACTGATCTCAGTGATGGAGTCACTGGGGCCCAGGATTAGAGACAGCGGCTCCAGCCTGCAGTCAGTGTACTGGTCTCTGTGATGGAGTCACTGGGGCTCAGTTTTAGAGACAGCGGCTCCAGCCTGCGGTCAGTGTACTGGTCTCTGTGATGATGTCACTGGGGCTCAGTTTTAGGGACGGCGGCTCCAGCCTGCGGTCAGTGTACTGGTCTCTGCGATGGAGTCAATTGAGCTCAATTTTAGAGACAGCAGGTTCAAGCCAGCGGTCAGTGTACTGGTCTCAGTTATGGAGTCACTGGGGCTCAGTTTTAGAGACAACGGCTCCAGCCTGCAGTCAGTGTACTGGTCTCTGTGATGGAGTCACTGGGCCTCAGTTTTAGAGACAGCGGGTCCAGCCTGCGGTCAGTGTACTGGTCTCTGTGATGAAGTCACTGGGGCCCAGTATTAGAGACAGCGGCTCCAGCATGCAGTCAGTGTTCTGGTCTCCGTGATAGAGTCACTGGGGCTCAGTTTTAGATACAGCAGCTCCATTCTGTACTCAGTGTATTAATCTCTGTCATGGAGGCACTGGGGTCAGTTTAGAGACAGCAGCTCCAGGTTGTGGTCAGTGTACTGGTCTCTGTGATGGAGTCACTGGGTTTCAGTTTTAGAGACGGCGGCTCCAGCCTGCGGTCAGTGTACTAGTCTCCGTGATGGAGTCACTGGGGCTCAGTTATAGAGACAGCGGCTCCAGCCTGCGGTCATTGTACTGGTCTTTGTGATGGAGTCACAGGGGCTCAGTATTAGAAGCGGCGGCTCCAGCCTGCGGTTAGTGTACTGGTCTCTGTGATGTAGCCACTGGGGCTCAGTTTTAGAGACAGTGGCTCTAGCCTGTGGTCAGTGTACTGGTCTCTGTGATGGAGTCACAGGGGCTCAGTATAAGAGACAGTGGCACCAGCCTGCGGTCAGTGTACTGGTCTCTGTGATGGAGTCACTGGTGCTCAGTTTTAGGGACAGCGGCTCCAGCCTGCGGTCAGTGTACTGGTCTCTGTGATGGAGTCAATTGAGCTAACTTTTAGAGACAGCATCTCCAGCCTGCATTCAGTGTACTGATCTTAGTGATGGAGTCAGTGGGGCTCAGTTTAAGAGACAGCGGCTCTAGCCTGCGGTGAGTGTACTGGTCTCTGTGATGAGGTCAATTGAGCTCAGTTTTAGAGACAGTAGTTCCAGCCTGCGGTCAGTGTAGTGGTCTCTGGGATGGAGTAACTGGGGCTCAGTTTTAGAGACAGAGGTTTAGAGCCTGCAGTCACTGTACTGGTCTCTGTGATGGAGTCACTGGGCCTAAGTTTTAGAAATGGCGGCTCCAGCCTGCGGTCAGTGTACTGGTGTCTGTGATGGAGTCACTGGGGCTTAGTTTTAGAGACAGCAGATCCAGCCTGCGGTCAGTGTACTGGTCTGTGTGATGGAGTCACTGGGCCTCAGTTTTAGAGACAGCAGGTTCCAGCCAGCGGTCAGTGTACTGGTCCCAGTGATGGAGTCACTGGGGCCCAGGATTAGAGACAGCGGCTCCAGCCTGCAGTCAGTGTCCTGGAAACTGTGATGGAGTCACTGGGGCTCAGTTTTAGAGACAGCGGCTCCAACCTGCGGTCAGCGTACTGATCTCTGTGATGAAGTCACTGAGGCCCAGTATTAGAGACAGCGGCTCCAGCCTGCAGTCAGTGTTCTGGTCTCCGTGTTGGAATCACTGGGGCTCAGTTTTAGAGACAGCAGCTCCATTCTGTACTCAGTGTATTGATCTCTGTGATGGAGGCACTGGGGTCAGTTTTAGAGACAGCAGCTCCAGGTTGCGGTCAGTGTACTGGTCTCTGTGATGGAGTCACTGGGCCTCAGTTATAGAGACAGCGGGTTCAGTCTGCGGTCATTGTACTGGTCTCTCAGTGATGATGTCACTGGGGCTCAATTTAAGAGACAGTGGGTTCCAGCCTGCAGTCAGTGTACTGGTCTCAGTGATAGAGTCACTAGGGTTCAGTTTTAGAGACAATGTCTCCAGCCTGTAGTCAGTGTATTGATCTCTGTGATGGAGTCAATTGAGCTCAGTTTTACATACAACGGCTCCAGCCTGCATTCAGTGTACTGATCTCAGTGATGGAGTCACAGGGGCTCAGTATTAGAGACAGCGGCTCCAGCCTGCGGTCAGTGTACTGGTCTCTGTTAGGGGTGGGCGGAATTTGCGAAATTCACTTTCGCAAACTATCGCGAAAATGTTAACAATCTCCGCAAACACGCGGAAATAATGCGAAGACGCGGAAGTTTTTTTCCCTCCCGTTCGCGGTATTTTCTGCTTGTTCGCGGCTCGCTAATTTACCCATGCGGTTGCTCACGGGTGCGAATTCTCAATCATCTCATTCTAACGCGGTGCATGATTGCGAGATGAAAGACGTGATTGCGCGACGAATGATGTGATCGCTTGACAAATGAAGTTAATGCTGGCGCGAACTGTTGCGAGACAGCGCAAATGGCTACCAACAATCCAACATCTCCTGGAGAACGCGACCGGATCGGGAAAACTTGTCGGCGAACACGGGGATTCAGGGAAGGCGATCGCGCGCACGCGAGAATGTATTTTTTTACAGCGCGAGCAAGAAAAAAAATTCCGGTAAGATGTGGATTGCGGAAATTTTGACATTTTCGCGCTCTCCGCAGAATGCGAAAATGTCAAATTATCACAATTTCCGCGAGCGGAACGGAATTTTAGCCCAGGCCTAGTCTCTGTGATGGAGTCAATTGAGCTCAGTTTTACAGACAGTGGGCTCCAGCCTGCAGTCAGTGTACTGATCTCTGGGATGGAGTCACTGGGCCTCAGTTATAGAGACAGCGAGTCCAGTCTGCGGTCATTGTACTGGTCTCTCAGTGATGATGTCACTGGGGCTCAGTTTTACAGACAGTGGGATCCAGCCTGCAGTCAGTGTACTGGTCTCTGTGATGGAGTCACTGGGGCTCAGTTTTAGAGACAGCGGCTCCAGCCTGCGGTCAGTGCACTGGTCTCTGTGATGGAGTCACAGGGGCTCAGTATTGGAGACAGAGGCAGAAGCCTGCGGTCAGTGTACTGGTCTCTGTGATGGAGTCACTGGGGCTCAGTTTAAGGGACAGCGGCTCCAGCCTGCGGTCAGTGTACTGGTCTCTGTGATGGAGTGAATTGAGCTCAATTTTAGAGACAGCGTCTCCAGCCTGCATTCAGTGTACAGATCTTAGTGATGGAGTCACTGGAGCTCAGTTTTAGAGACAGCGGCTTCAGCCTGCAGTCAGTGTACTGGTCTCGGTGATGCTGGCTCTGGGCCTCAGGTTTAGAGACAGCGGCTCCAGCCTGCGGTCAGTGTAGTGGTCACTGTGATGGAGTCACTGGGGCTCAGTTTTAGAGACAGCGTCTCCAGCCTGCATTCAGTGTACTGATCTTAGTGATGGAGTCAGTGGGGCTCAGTGTTAGAGACAGCGGCTCCAGCCTGCGGTGAGTGTACTGGTCTCTGTGATGGAGTAACATGGGCTCAGTTTTAGAGACAGCGGGTTCCAGCCTGCAGTCACTGTACTGGTCTCTGTGATGGAGTCACTGGGCCTAAGTTTTAGAAATGGCGGTCAGTGTATTGGTCTCTGTGATGGAGTCACTGGGGCTCAGTTTTAGAGACAGCGGCTCCAGCCTGCGGTCATTGTACTGGTCTTTGTGATGGAGTCACAGGGGCTCAGTTTTAGAGCCAGCGGCTCCAGCCTGCGGTCAGTGTACTGGTGTCTGTGATGGAGTCACTGGGGCTCAGTTTTAGGGACGGCGGCTCCAGGCTGCGGTCAGTGTACTGGTCTCTGTGATGGAGTCAATTGAGCTCAATTTTAGAGACAGCAGGTTCCAGCCAGCGGTCAGTGTACTGGTCTCAGTGATGGAGTCACTGGTGCCCAGGATTAGAGACAGCGGCACCAGCCTGCAGTCAGTGTACTGCTCTCTGGGATGGAGTCACTGGGGCTCAGTTTTAGAGACAGTGGCTCCAGCCTGTGGTCAGTGTACTGGTCTCTGGGATGGAGTCACTGGGGCTCAGTTTTAGAGACAGCGGCTCCAGCCTGCAGTCATTGTACTGGTCTCTGTGATGAAGTCACTGGGCCTCAGCTTTAGAGACAGCAGGTTCCAGCCAGCGGTCAGTGTACTGGTCTAAGTGATGGAGTCACTGGGGCCCAGGATTAGAGACAGCAGCTTCAACCTGCGGTCAGTGTACTGGTCTCTGTGATGAAGTCACTGGGGCTCAGTTTTAGAGACAGCGGCTCCAACCTGCAGTCAGTGTAGTGGTCACTGTGAAGGAGTCACTGGGGCTCAGTTTTAGAGACAGCGGGTTCCAGCCTGCAGTCACTGTACTGGTCTCTGTGATGGAGTCACTGGGGCTCAGTTTTAGAAATTGCGGCTCCAGCCTGCAGTCAGTGTACTGGTCTCTGTGATAAAGTCACTGGGGCTCAGTTTTAGAGACAGCAGCTCCATTTTTTTACTCAGTGTATTGATCTCTGTGATGGAGGCACTGGGGCTCAGTTTTAGAGACAGCAGCTCCTGGTTGCGGTCAGTATACTGGTCTCTGTGATGATGTCACTGGGCTTCAGTTTTAGGGCCAGCGGCTCTAGCCTGCGGTCAGTGTACTGGTCTCTGTGATCGAGTCACTGGGGCTCAGATTTAGAGACAGTGGGTTCTAGCCAGCAGTCAGTATACTGGTCTCTGTGATGGAGTCACTGGGGCTCAGTTTTAGAGAAGGCAGCTCCAGCCTGCGGTCAGTGTACTGGTCTCTGTGATGGAGTCACAGGGGCTCAGTTTTAGAGACAGCGGCTCCAGCTTTCGGTCAGTGAACGTGTCTCTGTGATGGAGTCACAGAAGCTCAGTATTAGAGACAGTGACACCAGTCTGCGGTCAGTGTACTGGTCTCTGTGATGGAGGCACTGGGGCTCAGTTTTAGAGACAGCGGTGCTGCAGATCGGCGCATATAAATTCTCCCTGCTTCCACGGACAGAGTAAATCTACAGTCACACGCGCAATCACACATCATACGCTAGGGCCCATATCACTAAATTCACACTATTACTCTATCCACACTGAATATAGGAGAGGAAACCTAAACCAATCTGCATCTACAATGAGGTCAATGCGACCTTAATGACATTGCCTTGAGTCATGATTTTGAACATAAGAAATACATTTGAAACTCAATAAATGACAAAGAATAAACACCCAACACTGTAATTCAAACAAATGCTTGTTTATCTAAAATTAATTCAAAGTAAAGTCAATCATCAGCAAAATCGTTATTCTCATTGTTACCTATTCTAGCTAAATGGGACAGGACAGGTCTCTCGGTAAAGTCTCTCGGGCCGCCGTCCTCAACATAGGAAACTTCCAGACGCGATGAAAGAATGAACCAGCGAATGAACATGGACCCTCTCTAGTCTAACATACTTATAGTGTATGTTGCAAATAAAGGTAACAAACAAATGTTAGATATCCGTTGAGCCACTGAGCAGAGCGAGCAGGAAAGGAAGTCTTTAGATACATTTAGAAAACCTCTGCTCAGGAAAATCACACAAAAAAAAAGACGGAAGAAGGAAACTCGAGTTTGCAAATGTTTCTTTCGTAAATGCTCTTCCTTGATATCTTAGCTGAGCCACCGCAGCATTGTCAATGTTCATTGTGGCTTTATCCTTGTCCAAGGACAATTGGACTCGTTCCCGGAGCTGCTGTCCTCACGGAAAACTTTCTAGCCAGGCAAAGGCTGTGGTCAGGTGACTCTCGACCATGTTCAGCAATGCCTCTCATCAAAATTCGATCACTCGAGCGCAGGCTGTAAAAGGCAGCCATCTTTATATAGGCCAAAACGGACCATCTTAATTAAAAGAGACAAAAACAACGTTACCACATCATAATGATTGTACAGTGTTAAACCCCTCTAATACCCTTATGTGTATGTACTTATCTAGCCTTCTGCAACACAATAAAGCATTAGTGCACGTTATTTTAAACGCACAAACACAAAACAAATAGCATTTGTGAATAAACCGCACACTATTATTAAGCAACATATATGCATCCCACGTGTAGTTTCTCTCATTAGTAATATTGGTTAGTCCGGACAAAACAAACTATTATTTAGTCGTTACAAATTAATGTTTTAAAATCATAACATATAGACGAAACTGGAGCTTAAAACTCGATAAATTTTCAACAGAAAACTCCAGCAGCGGCTCCAGCCTGCGGTGAGTGAACTGGTCTCTGTGATGGAGTCAATTGAGCTCACTTTTAGAGACAGCGGCACCAGCCTGCAGTCAGTGTAGTGGTCACTGTGATGGAGTCACTGGGGCCCAGTTATAGAAACAGCGTCTCCAGCCTGCATTCAGTGTACTGATCTTAGTGATGGAGTCAGTGGGTCTCAGTTTTAGAGACAGCGGCTCCAGCCTGCTGTGAGTGTACTCGTCTCTGTGATGGAGTAACTGGGGCTCAGTTTTAGAGAGCGCGGGTTCCAGCTGCAGTCACTGTACTGGTCTCTGTGATGGAGTCAGAGGGGCTCAGTATTAGAGCCAGCAGCTCCAGCCTGCGGTCAGTGTACTGGTCTCTGTAATGGAGTCACTGGGCCTAAGTTTTAGAAATGGCGGCTCCAGCCTGCGGTCAGTGTACTGGTCTCTGTGATGGAGTCACTGGGGCTCAGTATTAGAGCCAGCAGCTCCAGCCTGCGGTCAGTGTACTGGTCTCTGTGATGGAGTCAATTGAGCTCAATTTTAGAGACAGCAGGTTCAAGCCAGCCGTCAGTGTACTGGTCTCAGTGATGGAGTCACTGGGGCCCAGGATTAGAGACAGCAGGTTTCAGACAGCGGTCAGTGTACTGGTCTCAGTGATGGAGTCACTGGGGCCCAGGATTAGAGACAGCGGCTCCAGCCTGCGGTCAGTGTTCTTTTCTCCGTGATGGAGTCACTGGGGCTCAGTTTTACAGACAGCAGGTTCCAGCCTGCGCTCAGTGTACTGATCCCAGTGATGGAGTCACTGGGGCCCAGGATTAGAGACAGCGGCTCCAGCCTGCAGTCAGTGTACTGGAAACTGTGATGGAGTCACTGGCGCTCAGTTTTAGAGACAGCGGCTCCAGCCTGCGGTCAGCGTACTGCTCTCTGTGATGAAGTCACTGGGGCCCAGTATTAGAGACAGCGGCTCCAGCCTGCAGTCAGTGTTCTGGTCTCTGTGATGGAGTGACTGGGCCTCAGGTTTAAACACAGTGGCTCCAGCGTACGGTCAGTGTACTGGTCTCTCCTTGGTGGTGTCTCTGGGGCTCAGTTTTAGAGACAGCGGCTCCAGCCTGGAGTCAGTGTATTGATCTATGTGATGGAGTCACTGGGGCTCAGTTTTAGAGACAGCGGCTCCAGTCTGCAGTCAGTGTACTGGTCTCTCTGATGAAGTCACTGGGCCCAGTATTAGAGACAGCAGCTCCAGTCTGCAGTCAGTGTATTGATCTCTGTGATGGAGGCACTGGGGCTCAGTTTTAGAGACAGTGGGTTCCAGCCAGCGGTCAGTGTACTGGTCTCAGTGATGGAGTCACTGGGGCCCAGTATTAGAGACAGCAGCTCCAGCCGGCAGTCAGTGTACTGGTCTCTGTGATGGAGTCACTGGGGCTCAGTTTTAGAGACAGCAGCTCCAGCCTGCAGTCAGTGTACTGGTCTCTGTGATGGAGTCGCAGGGGCTCAGTTTTAGAGACAGTGGCACCAGCTTTCGGTCAGTGAACTTGTCTCTGTGATGGTGTCACTGGTGCTCAGTTTTAGAGACAGTGGGTTCGAGCCAGCGGTCAGTGTACTGGTCTCAGTGATGGAGTCAGTGGGGCTCAGTTTTAAAGACAGCTTTGCCAGCCTGCAGTCAGTGTACTGCTCTCTGTGATGGAGTCACTGGGGCTCAGTTTTAGAGACAGCGGCTCCAGCCTGCAGTCAGTGTACTGCTCTCTGTGATGGAGTCAAGGGGGCTCAGTTTTAGAGACAGCGGCTCCAGCCTGCAGTCAGTGTACTGATCTCTGGGATAGAGTCACTGGGCCTCAGTTATAGAGACAGTGGGTTCAGTCTGCGGTCATTGTACTGGTCTCTCAGTGATGATGTCACTGGGGCTCAATTTAAGAGACAATGGGTTCCAGACTGCAGTCAGCGTATTGATCTCTGTGATGGAGTCTCTGGGCCTAAGTTTTAGAAACGGTGGCTCCGGCCTGCGGTCAGTGTACTGGTCTCTGTGATGGAGTCACTGGGGCTCAGTTCTAGAGACAGCGGCTCCAGCCTGCAGTCAGTGTAGTGGTCATTGTGAAGGAGTCACTGGGGCTCAGTTTTAGAGACAGCGTCTCCAGCCTGCATTCAGTGTACTTATCTTAGTGATGGAGTCAGTGGGGCTCAGATTTAGAGACAGCGACTCCAGCCTGCGGTCAGTGTACTGGTCTCTGTGATGGAGTAACTGGGGCTCAGTTTTAGAGACAGGGGTTCCAGCCTGCAGTTGCTGCAGATCGGCGCATATAAATTCTCCCTACTTCCACAGACAGAGTAATTCCACAGTCACACGCACATATACACATCATACGCTAGGGCCCATCACACTAACATTCATTCAATTACTCTATCCACACTAAATATACGAGAGACATCCTACACAATCTGCATCTAAACTGAGGTCAATGCAACCTAATTGATCAGTCTTGAGTCATGATTTAAGCCATAAGAACACATTTGGAATCCCAATAAATGACAAGAAATAACCACCCGACACTGTGATTCAAACAAAAGGTTATTTTATCTAAATTAGTTCAAATGAAAGTCAATCAATAGCAAAATCATTATTCTCATAGTTACCTATTCTAGCTAAATGTCGTAATTTGGGTCAGGACAGGTCTCTCAGTAAAGTCTCCCGAGTCGCCGTCCTCTCAATCAGCATCGATCCTCTCGAGCATAGGTTCGGGAAGAAGTGGCCTTAGACCCTCTCTAGTCTAACAATATTTATAGGAAAACTAACACATTAAAAGTAACAAACAAACTCTAAACGTCCGTTGA
This sequence comes from Triturus cristatus, assembly GCF_964204655.1. Taxonomy (NCBI): domain Eukaryota; kingdom Metazoa; phylum Chordata; class Amphibia; order Caudata; family Salamandridae; genus Triturus; species Triturus cristatus. The sequence continues at coordinate 32,285,742 of NC_140590.1, read as the reverse complement.
GCTGTTAAGCAGAGCGAACAGGAAAGGATGTTGACTTGCAACATTTAGAAAATCTCCGCTCTCGAAAATCTCAAAAATAAAACACGGAAGAAGGAAGCTCAAACTAAAAAAATGTAACATCCATGGATGCTCTTCCTCGGAATCATAGTGAAGCCACCGCAAGTTTATCAGAGTTCATTGTGGCTTTATTCTTTTCCAAGGGCAACTGGCATCAAGCCCGGAGCTGCTGTCCTCACGGAAACTTTTAATACAGTCAGAGGCCGAGGTCAGGTGGTTTCCAACCATATTCAGCGAGGCCTCTCGTCGTATTTCATCTACTCAAATGCAGGCTGTAAATATCGGCTATCTTTGTCTAGGCCAAAACGGACCATCTTAATTAAAAGAAACACAAAACAGCGTTACCACATCATAATGACTATACAGTGTTAATTCCCACTAATACCCTTATGTGAATGTAATTATCTAGCCATCTGCGACACAAAGAAGCATTAAAGCACGTTATTTTAAATGCGCAAACACATTACAAATAGCAATTTAGCAACACTTATTTAATTAATTTGCTCACCAACTTAGTTCACATATTAATAAAGCAACATAGATGCAATCCCGCGTGTATTTCTTTCATTAGTAAAGTTGATTAATCAGAAACTTCAACAAGATTAATATTTAATAATTAATTATCAGTAATTTTAATTTATGACATAAAAAACAAACTGGAGTTTAAATCTCAATACATTTTCAATAGAAAACCCTGCTCCAGCAATCCCCCCTTTGGTGATATATTATCACCACAAAAACCAACCCCCAAAAAAAAATTTAGTCCCCATTTCTTGGGAGAAATTGAAATGTCTTTTATGACGCTACACACCAGGCTCTCTTTCATCATCCCTCTTCGACTCCAAGTAAACACTCTCCCTCAATTCTTCTAATTCTATTTCTTGTGGGTCTCTCTTTGACCTCTTTTGTTTCTTTTCAGTATGTTCTCTTGTTATTTTCTTTTTCCCTCCCCTGTTTTTACAACACAAACACCCTAATCTAAGTATCAATAAAGCAACAATCACACATGTCAAAGGAAACAATATCTTACCAATCATGGTACTACCTATTTTAGCAACAAAGTCCTTAACAGCAATCATCTTATTAGCCATTTTAGTCCAGATACTTTCAGCTTCCAGTGGTACTAATTCTTCATGCAAATCAGTAATATTTTTGATATAGACCTTTAGATCTCTGCTTTCGTCAGGAATGTAAGTGCAAAAATTTTGAACCTTCAGCATTCCACAGACTCCACCCTCTTTGGCCAATAAAATATCAAGGGCAAGTCGATTTTGCATTTACATGGCGCGTAAGGCAACCATCTCCGTATTTACCAAAAGAAACCCTCCAGCGGTGCTTGTCGATAAGCGATCCACCACTGTTGACAGTTTCCGTATTCCATATGCATTTAATGAAATTCCCACTGCTGGAATTAAAGCACCAAAAATATCTCCTACAATTTCTGACCAAGTTTCTCTCTTAAAGCGTGTTAGTAGATTAATCGGTTCTGCATCTTCTATCTTATCTATATGAAAAATCTTTGGAAAGACCAGGCCAACATAACATGTGCCATACCAGTGGTCGGGCAACCTGTAATAAGCCTTATTCCCACAAATATAATACACTCCCGGGAAAACTGGATCTTCTCCTCCCTTGAATCCCCATCCTGTTGCAATAAAGTATGTATCATGGCACTCACTAGTCCCAACAAAATAGCTATCATATTGGGATTTCCTTCTGGTAATGCATAGTTTACCCTTCTGTGGTGCATCTAAAGCCAAAGTTGGACTGGCCCCTTTCTTCAATTCCTTTCCCATCTCAATGTCCCACACTGTCTCACTCATTTCATATCCCCCTGCCTTTTCATGCATGCTCACTCTCCTTTTCTCTACCATGTCTAGAAAAGCCTTTTCTTCTTCTTTCAAACTGCAAGTTAAATTGTTCCTAAAAATGTAATCCAATGTTAATTCTTCTGTTTCAATAAAAATCTCACCAAAAATGTTAGCTTCTTTCGCTGGATTCAATTTTTTATCCATAGGCAATTGCCCAAAAATGTTATCTTTATTAGACATCTCATAATCTATTTTCCCTAGCAGATAAAAAACACTACTTAACACACTACATGAAATCCCATACGTAGCTGGAAGATGGTGATAAGTAACTCCCTCTGAAACAGATGCAGGCAACTGCATACAGACGTAGCAATCCCTTACTTCCATTGTCTTTACATATTCATACAACTTTGAAAAAACATTACTAGAAAAATCATTAATTGACCTATCCTTATGTATGTATATGTTACTAATTCTAGTGGGAACTACTTTCTGTGAACTCTTCTCTATATTAGTCACATTCTCAGTATGTATTCCAAAAGTGTCTATTGTAACTCTAAAAGTAACCAATAAAGCAAGTACACTCCATAGTAGCATTAATAATCCTGTACAGCAGAAGCCCATTCTACACCATCTTTTCAAGAAGGTACATCTACTTTGATTATTTTCTGTGTTAGCCATCTTATTACCCTGGCAGTGTCTTTTGACTTAGCCTCTACTACTCCACTACTGAATTTCTAGAACTCTAGATTATTTCAAACAGTTAATTTTAGATTTTCTTTCACTCTTCTCCAAGTCTCCAAGTGACTCCTTCAGCTCACTCAATTTGGATTTTCATCACTTTTCACTTCTTCTTCAGCAACATCAAACTGTATCAGATCTTCAATATCCTGAGCATCTGACTCTTCTCCAATGTCAGTCAAGATAACTTTCAGGATTCCAACAGTTTTCTCCTCCTCAACCACTTCTCGTAAGGCCCCCTCTGGATTTCCTTGACTTTCTGCCTCTTCTTCTTCAGACAGTGCCACGTACGTCCATTCCGGTGACCTATACTTCTGGTTAGGTTTTCTAATTCTCTTGATCTCTTCTGGTTCTTTTGTTTCCTTTTGTTTTTCACCCTTTGCTTGATTCTGACTGGACACCTCGTTCACCTGTTCAGCTTTCGATGAATTTGCTCGTGTCAGTCTGTATCTCAGCCTCTTTATCTTGTTAGGCCAAAGATCTCCTTTTACGCTCCTCTTCTGTTTCACTTCTCTGTTATTTCTTTCTCCGATCCAAGTTCTCTTTCTCAGAACTCGACCCTCTGGTTTCTCATTCTCACTCTCATCCGATTCTGTTTCATTTGCCTCTGGTTCATCAACATCAACAATTTTCTCTTGCTCCACAGACTTCTTCTCCACCAATTGAGATTTCCCTACTACTGTCCCTCCTCGGGTCTCCGACACCTAGCTTCTCAGGAATGTTCCCTACACCTCCTCGGGGGTCTTCCGCAATCTGTCCCTCTCTATCTTCTTCTGACCCTACTTCTTCAGGAGTAATCTCAAGTGGATTCTCAATCTCCTCATCTGACTCAGGTGTATTCCCTGTGGAATTGCTTCTTTCTCCTCTTTCTTTTTCACCACTTGTTGAAACTTCAGGCACTTTTCCAGAATCCGATCTCTCCTCTGAGGCTCTCAATGTTTCTCTTGAAGCCTCTCTCGGAAAGAAAAAAGAATCACCTGACTCTCTTTCTCCTTCCCCCCTTTCAGGATTCTTTTTTCTTCTCACTGGTTCAGTCTCTGCATCATCACTCGAATCTGACTCTTCAAAATACTCTTTACCAGTCCCATCCTTTGGATTCGGAACTCTCAGAGTATGACTTGCATGAACCCAGTTTTTCACACCAGCACACTTTACTGCAGTTGTTGTAGTCAGAATAACTTGCCTTGGCCTTCCCCACCTTGGAACCAAGCAATTTCTTCTTCTGTGGACTTTTATTCTCACCCAGTCCCCTGGACTTAGATCATGGGCTTGCTTCTTTTCAAGTGTGGTGGCGTCTCCTCCAACCTGGTGAAACACAGAATGAACTGCGTCAGCCAGGCCTTTACAGTAATCCAAAATCATGTCATCAGTTATTGTCATCAATTTGTTGACAGGCACGAATGCATGGCTCATTGCTCGTCCCATTAGTATTTCATGTGGACTCAACCCTGTAGTTCTATCTGGAGTAGACCTAATAGTCATTAGCACTAGAGGCAAGACATCAGGCCATTTCATTCCAGTGGCTAAACACATCTTACCAATTCTATTTTTGATTGTGCTATTCATCTGTTCAACAACACCAGAAGCCTCTGGTCTGTATGCACAATGTAGCTTCTGCTGTATGCTTAATGCTTCACAAATTAAACCCATGAGCTCATTGTAGAAGTGTCCACCTCTGTCTGACTCAATTGTCACTGGGAACCCATACCTAGGAATCAACTCTCTTAACAGTAACTTTGCCACTGTTATTCCATCATTTCTCCTAGTCGGATAGGCTTCCACCCATCTTGAGAACAAACAGACAACCACTAGAACATACCTCAATCTATTCACTTGGGGCATTTCAATGAAATCAATTTGCATTCTGGTAAAAGGACCTCCTTCTCTGCCTATTGTTCCTAGGCTCACCACTGTCTTCTTTCCAGTATTGAACTGCTGACAAATCAAACATCTTTGACAGATGCTTTCTGCAATCAGCCTGAACTTTGCATTGTACCAGGTTTGCTTAAAGGACCTAATCATAGCGTCCCTCCCCAGTTGTCCCTGGCCATGATACATTCTTGCCATTGCTGATAGCATCGAGTTAGGCATGACTGGTCTTCCATCTCTATAGATCCAAACATGATCTTTCTCTCTTGGGGCACAACCTGCCTTGATCCAATCTCTCATTTCCTCATCTCCTGCTTCATCCTGCAACTGTTTCACCTCATCCCATGTTTCCAGGACATTAGTAAACATCACAGAACAAAAAGACGTTTCCCTTTCTCGTCCCCAGTTAATCGAATGATTGTTCTTCGCACAATATTGTGCTATGTCATTTGCAAAACGATTACCAAGAGTAACAAAATCATCTCCTTGTCCATGAGCAGCACATTTTACAACTGCTAGTTCTTTAGGCAGCTGTATCACCTCAAGCAACTTCCCAATCACTTCAGCATTCTTTATAGGAGTCCCACTCGACGTCAAGAAACCTCTCTGTAGCCAAAGTTGGCCAAAATCATGCACCACTCCAAATCCATACTGACTATCAGTCATCACAGTCACTCTCAAATTCTTCCCAATCTTGCAAGCTTTCGTCAATGCCACCAATTCAGCTACTTGAGCAGATCTAACTCCCTTCAAAGGCGAAACTTTCCTAACTTCTGAAACCTTGCACACCGCATATGCTGCACTTAGCACACACAAACAGCACATGATCACTCTCAGGCAGTGGCAGATCTCTTATGTCTGGTCTGGGTTTTGTGCAATAGTCAAGCACATCCAAACAATCATGATCAACATCATCTCCCACATTCACATTTTCAGCATCTGGCAAAAGAGTTGCTGGATTCACATTCACACATCTCTCAAGAGTCACATTTGATGCTCCCAGAATGATTTTCTCATATTTAGTCAGCCGACTATGTGACATATATTGAGTCCTGCTTCTTGTCAAAAGAATTGCCACATCATGAGGTACGAACACCCTTACAGGATATCCCATTATTATACCCTCACTCTGTTCCAAGCTTCTGCATGTAGCAGCTACTGCTTTCAGGCAACCTGGCAAACCCACAGCTACGGGGTCAAGTGTTGATGAGAAGTACGCAATTGGCCTTCTCAGTCGTCCATGTTTCTGGATTAACACTGAAAGTGCACATCCATTTCTCTCACTACAGTACAACTCAAACTCCTTCTCATAGTCTGGCATTCCCAAAGCAGGAGCTTCACACATTCTGCTCTTCAATTCCTCAAATGCTGCCATTTGTTCTGCATTCAGTTCCAATGGGTCTCTCACCTCACTTTTAGTCAATTTAATCAGTGGCTTTGCTATCAGGGAGAAATTACTTATCCACTGACGACAATAACCCACCATCCCCAGAAACATCCTCACTTCTCTCTGGGTCATTGGGGCTCTCATTCCTCTGATAATTTTGATCCTGTCATTAGTCACTTTTCTAAGACCTTTTTCAATATTGTGTCCAAGATAATGTACTTCTTTCTTGCAAAATTGCAATTTGGCTGGAGATACCTTTAACCCTCCATCTGCCAGATGATTCAGTAAAGCTATGGTATCTACTTCACAAGCTTCACGTGTCTTCGATGCCACAAGTAGGTCATCGATATACTGTACTAGTACTGAGCTTTCAGGCATGATCAAACTCTCCAAAGACTTTTTCAACAACTGATTGAATATTGAAGGACTCTCTGTATACCCCTGTGGGATACGACACCATGCCAAAATACGCTGTCCAAACCGAAATGCAAAAATCGGCTGGCTGTCATGATGCAATGGAATTGAAAAGAAAGCATGACACAAATCAATTACCGTGTACCATTCAGCATCATGAGGAATCTGATACAAAATCACTGATGGATTTGGCACAATGGGACAACATGCTACCCCAATTTTGTTAATCTTTCTCAAATCTTGTACGATCCTGAACTTCCCATTAGGTTTTTTCAACCCCATTATCGGTGAATTACATGGGCTACTCAGTAACTCTCTCAAAACAGCCTGTTGAATCATCTTGTCAATTAGAGGGGTTATTCCCTCAATTATCTCTGGTGTCAATCTATACTGTGGGATATTAGGATAAACGATTCCTTCTTTCACTAAAATTTTCACTGGATCTACATTATTCATCAATCCCACATCTTCTCCAGTAAAATCCCAAACCGCTGCTTTTACTGTGTGTCTCAACTCTTGAGGCAAATCATCTGGATTAAACACAGCATATGTACCAACAATCTCACTCTCTCTATTATCTAGAGTCATCCTGTACAGAACATCTTCATCTGGTGTCTCAAAAGCTATTCCATCCGGAGTACAGAAAATTGTGCAATTCATCTTACACAATAAGTCCCTACCTAACAGGTTCACTGGACTAGTGTCACAGACCACAAATCTGTGCATATCTCAAAATTTCCCTATTCTTACCCTTACTGGTTCGGTAAGACGAGTCTTAATCTGTGTATTAGCTACACCAACCACTTGGATTGCTTCATCCGAGAGAGGAAGATTTCTTATATCTGCTGACCTGACAGTTGATCTCGTCGCTCCTGTGTCTACCAAAAAAGTAACACTTTCCCCATTTATTTTCCCATCTACAAATGGTCCTGCCTGGTCTATTTCTAGAGTTGCACCAAGTATGCACTCTTCCTCCTCTCTTCGGCACCGTCAATAGTCACCTTCAGACTCACTCCCCTCATTCTTTAACCAGTACTGTTGTACCGGGTTTGAACGTCTCGGTTTGTTTACCTGCTCATCATTGTAGAATCCCGAGTCCTGGTTATATTTCTGGGCCCCTCTATTCTGCGGCAAGGGTGGTTTTGGCTCTTGACTCTGCTGTCTGACAACCTTCTGCTGTTGTTGCTGATGATTACACCCCTCGTTCTGCACCTGTTGATTCAATGATTTATTCTCATTACTCACTAATGGTGGATTGGTACACTCGGATCTCCAATGCCCCAATTGTCCACAGTTGTGACATGGGAACTTCTTCTTTGCTTCTTCTAGATTTCCCTTTCCCTTTCCTGTGCCATATCTGGGCCTATTTCCTGGATTATTTGCTTGTTCCACCAGCAGTGCTTCTTGTCTTTCTGCAACTTTCACCTGTGCCCACATTGCTTTCTCTTTCAGCTTTCTCTGTTTCGCCTCAATTTCATCACTGAAGTATTTTGCATGTCTCAAAATCTCATCAATCTTTTTACTCTGCCAATCAACTGTGTGCTCACGAATCCTTTCACTGATTTCAGGTCTCAAGCCATATACAAACCTGTATACAAAATGACTCAAATCCTTATCACCCAGGTGTTCATCTCCACTGAACTGTTTAAAAGCCAGTATCAGCCTTTCATAAAAAGCATGAACTGATTCTTTTGCTTCCTGATGTGTCCGATCTATCTTAACCCAGTCTGTCTCTTTAGGGGGTACCTCATTCTTCAGGAACACAATAACCTGCTCATATTTCCTCATGACCTCCGGGTCTGGAGCTCCTGTTTTCTGATCTCTTGGGTACTCCTTAGCAGGCCAATCTACGACTATTTTACACTCTGTCCACAAGTCTGCTGGAACAATTATATCAAACAGACTATTCAGGTCAATCCACAGTACTTTTGACAATTTCACAAACCTGTCTACCTGCCTATACCACTCGACGGGCTTTTCTCTCAGTCGAGGGAAATCATTCGTAAATGACAAAATATCCTGTCTAGTCCATGGGACATGTACATATCCTCCTCCAGGAATCTCTCTCATAGGATAAGCATCCACTGTTTTTTCTTTTTCTCTCATTGGAAAAGCTGAATAAGTCCTGTCCACTGAATCTTCCCTTTTCTTGTACCATCTATCCTTCCACTTTTCTACATCACCCCATTTTCGCAATAAGGAAATCATTTCCTTAATCTGCCAACATCATTTAAATTCTCAATATCCTTATCAGAGAAATCCACCCTGTAAGGCTTCTGCAAAGCTTTCACCTTATCCATATCAACTCCTAGTTCACTCGCTATTCCCTTTAACCTGTCGTGTGTACTCTTAGCCCTCCAGGTGATACTCTTGCACATGAATAACAACTCTCCATCATGATGATTTTTCAACATTTCTGTAGGAATTGTTCCTGCAATAAGCTCCTCCAATTCTATGCGCAACCTGGCTACATCAATTGCCTGTGAATCTTTATTCTTCTTTTGAAGAACTTTCAACCAATCATTCAAATCCTCAGCTGTTATTTCTGTAGACCTTTTCACTGCACTCACTTGTTCTGCCATCCTCTGTGGTTCCAATATTGATCCTCCTAAACAACCAGTATTCAATCCTGAATTAGGCTGTACATTTAACTCTCCACCACAGGTGTCATGTCTCAGCTGTCTCAAATTATTTTCTTCCGTCCTCATTCCTGATTCCTCCAAAGAACCAACCAAACCATTTCCTACATAGGGAACTGTCAAACCATTTTCACCCATTCTTTGTTTATCAAAAATAGGCATAACCGGACCTATGGTTACAGGCACTGTAACAGCTTCTAGATTTTTTGTAAGCTCTCTTATTTTCTCTGTCAACTCAGATGTCGTTCTTGCTAATTCTCTTGTTTTCTCATCCCCTATTTGATTCTCTCTCTCTCGCTCTCTCTCTCTCTCCCTTTCCGTGAAAGAGCAACCACTTTTCAGATCAGGTGTCACAATTTCTGTTTTAACAATTCGCAAAGTATCTCTTATGGGAGTAGCAACTGGCGTTCTCTCTTCTGGTTCTGATCTATATGGTGGCGGTCTCTTATAGATCATGTCATCCAAGACTTCATCCTCATAATCATTAGCCCCATACCTTCTCACCTCTGTATCAGGTACCTTTTCCGTACCCTTCCTCTCTTCCTTCTCTTCAACAGTCCTCATAGGATATAATCCCTCTGACATACTAGCATCTCGCCATCTCCTCATTATTTCCTCCCGAAAATATACCTATAATTGCCTCCACTCCTCTGCTTTTCTCGCTCATGCACCTCATCTTCCCATTCTACCAACGCCTCAAACTGTGTCGGTCTTGGTCTAGGCTCTAGACACATCATCTTTTCCCGTAAATTTCTCAACACGGCCAGATTAAATGAACCATGTTCTGGGAATGCTAAAACACCATCTTCCTTAGTGTACTTAGCCCAATTGTCTAACCAGATACAGGTATGATACCCATATTTTGCAACCATGAAGGATGCAGGAGTTCTTGTCGGAGGTAGCAATTCACCTTCTCTAGTTATTATGTCTTTATCCTTGTCGAACCACCTTTTAATTTTACCGAACAAGGATTTTTTCTTCTTTTCCTCCGTTTGATAATACATTTTAGCGTTTACCACAACTCTCTAATTCCTTCCGCAACTGTACGATCTTTTGTCCAATAACAGCGCGACTCACACCAACGCACCAATCCTGGAGCGTCTACGTCACCCTGTACTCCTTCCAATCCCTGCGCGGCTCACACCAACGCACCAATCCTGGAGCGTCTACGTCACCCTGTACTCCTTCCAATCCCTGCGCGGCTCACACCAACGCACCAATCCCAGCGCGAGCACTGTTCTAATCCACTGTCCAATCACAGCGCGGTCTGTCTCTGACGTCAGTAGTCGCTGCAGTCGCTTCTACTCTTGTCTCCTGTCACTCGTCTACCCCTCCTTTACAAAACCTTCTCAGTAGGCTCTGTTTTAGATTTTACAAAATCTATTAGTTACAACATAAAAACATCTCCATTGTCTGCTTCGCTAACCACAGAATAGTAAAGTAAAGTCTTTCTCACAAGAATCCCGCTTCTCTCTAGAACAGCGCTTACCTCTGCTCCACTACGGAATTATTACTTTCGTTGACACAGTAGTACATCCCTCTACTCTGCCCTTCTATCATGCATCCATTAACTGCTTCCTCCAGGAATGCTCCAAAGAGTCTCACAATCAACTAAATGCTCATACATTCACGCACTTTCACACCAGAAAATGTAGTACATCCACACAGAATCCTGCCTTTCCCGAGAACAGTAAACAGTCTGTCCCACTACAGAATTATAACACTCGTTAACCAAGCAGCGCTTACCTCTGCCCAGTCCTACAAACAAGCTCAGAGAATACCTATTACTTCTCCAGCAGTAAGCTTTAACGGCAAACCTTACGGATCCCTGGGACTTAAGACCAGAGTTTCACAGATAACCTTCGCTACCATACACACTCCTTTTATACTGAAAATATGTCTCTAATAGTAACACACGACGATGTCACCAATTCCGAACCCAGACAATGCGACGCGCAACTTCAATTGTCACACGCTTTTCCCTGCATACGTACAGGGCCAACAATCCCGTCTTTCCCGAGAGCAGCATTCACTTCCCTCTGCCCTACTACGGAACCATCACCAGCTCCCCACGTTCCAGAAGCCGTACACACTACATATAACTCAATACGACGACCTCAACATTTGGGTGCCGATCACGATCCGGTAAAAAATATCCCCGTGCGACTCGTATCCGGTCTTTTTACCGTACGAATCGTACAAGTGCCGTACGAACTGGCAATCACGAATCGCATGGTAAAAAGTCCATACGAACCGCATTCGGAATATTTCCCCACACGTCCTCGGGTCGGAAAATGTGTCCGACACGTCCTCGTACGATTCACCGTACAAACGTGAAAGGTGAAGTCCGACCGGGGAATCACGATCCATCCCGGGCGTCCGAATGCACAACCGTATGGTGAAAAGACCGTCCGCACCGAACTCCCATAACGACCACGGAGACGTCCAAACAGGTGCCCGGTTTGTGCCGTACCCCCCCCCCAGCCCCCGTAGGTACGCGCCGACCACCCCCCCAGCCCCCGTAGGTACGCGCCGACCCCCCCTGTGTGTACACCCTTGTACGCGCCGAACCCCCCCCAGCCCCCGTAGGTACGCGCCGACCACCCCCCCAGCCCCCGTAGGTACGCGCCGACCCCCCCTGTGTGTACACCCTTGTACGCGCCGAACCCCCCCCAGCCCCCGTAGGTACGCGCCGACCACCCCCCCAGCCCCCGTAGGTACGCGCCGACCCCCCCTGTGTGTACACCCTTGTACGCGCCGAACCCCCCCCAGCCCCCGTAGGTACGCGCCGACCCCCCCTGTGTGTACATCCTTGTACGCGTCGAACCCCCCGTGTATGTAAGGTGCGTACCCCCCGTGTACGTTCGAGTCGAACCCCCCCGTGTACGTTCGAGTCGTACCCCCCCCGTGTACGTTCGAGTCGAACCCCCCCGTGTACGTTCGAGTCGAACCCCCCCGTGTACGTTCGAGTCGAACCCCCCCGTGTACGTTCGAGTCGTACCCCCACCCGTGTATGTACGGTGCGTACCCCCAGCGCGGAGCGCTGGGGGTTACGCACCGTACATACACGGGTGGGGGTACGACTCGAACGTACACGGGGGGGTTCGACTCGAACGTACACGGGGGGGTTCGACTCGAACGTACACGGGGGGTACGCACCGTACATACACGGGTGGGGGTACGACTCGAACGTACACGGGGGGGTTCGACTCGAACGTACACGGGGGGGTTCGACTCGAACGTACACGGGGGGTACGCACCGTACATACACGGGTGGGGGTACGACTCGAACGTACACGGGGGCGTTCGACTCGAACGTACACGGGGGGGTTCGACTCGAACGTACACGGGGGGGTTCGACTCGAACGTACACGGGGGGTACGCACCGTACATACACGGGTGGGGGTACGACTCGAACGTACACGGGGGGGTACGCACCGTACATACACGGGGGGTTCGGCGCGTACAAGGGTGTACACACAGGGGGGGTCGGCGCGTACCTACGGGGGCTGGGGGGGGGTCGGCGCGTACCTACGGGGGCTGGGGGGGGGGTCGGCGCGTACCTACGGGGGCTGGGGGGGGGGGTCGGCGCGTACCTACGGGGGCTGGGGGGGGGGTCGGCGCGTACCTACGGGGGCTGGGGGGGGGGTCGGCGCGTACCTACGGGGGCTGGGGGGGGTACGGTGCGTACCGGGCAACCTACTCTGGTCGATTCGCGCCGTACTTCGCTTTTGCGGCACTTTTTGGGTGCCGTGAAAATATTGCCGTCCGGACTGCTGTCGGTTCGAATCGTAATTCCTGGGTCGTGAAACGCTGCCTGACAGCGTCCCGACGTCACGTCGCAGCATTCCCGGATCACATTCGTATGTATATTTTCGTCGGTCGGTGTTTTGTACGAATCGTACGGAAATGGTGTTTCCGTGCGAATCGTAATTCCATGTTTGTAAAGTTTTACGACCGGGTACGAGTCGGACGGGGAAAACGCTCCGACCGACGGTTCGTACCAGGTTTTTACCGGATCGTGATCGGCACCATAGTGTTAATACATAAATCAACATCAATCAATAAATCAATGAATCCAAAAGCCTATGTACAAGCAATCTATCAGATCAAGACAATAATCAAAACCATCATACTGCTACCAGGAAACTGCTGCAGATCGGCGCATATAAATTCTCCCTACTTCCACAGACAGAGTAATTCCACAGTCACACGCACATGTACACATCATACGCTAGGGCCCATCACACTAACATTCATTCAATTACTCTATCCACACTGAATATACGAGAGAAATCCTACACAATCTGCATCTAAACTGAGGTCAATGCAACCTAATTGATCAGTCTTGAGTCATGATTTAAACTATAAGAACACATTTGGAATCCCAATAAATGACAAGAAATAACCACCCGACACTGTGATTCAAACAAAAGGTTATTTTATCTAAATTAGTTCAAATGAAAGTCAATCAATAGCAGAATCATTATTCTCGTAGTTACCTATTCTAGCTAAATGTCGTAATTTGGGTCAGGACAGGTCTCTCAGTAAAGTCTCCCGAGTCGCCGTCCTCTCAATCAGCGTCGATCCTCTCGAGCATAGGTTCGGGAAGAAGTGGCCTTAGACCCTCTCTAGTCTAACAATATTTATAGGAAAACTAACACATTAAAAGTAACAAACAAACTCTAAACGTCCGTTGAGCCGTTGAGCAGAGCGAATAGGAAAGGATGTTGACTCGCAACATTTAGAAAATCTCCGCTCTCGAAAATCTCAAAAATAAAACACGGAAGAAGGAAGCTCAAACTAAAAAAATGTAACATCCATGGATGCTCTTCCTCGGCATCATAGTGAAGCCACCGCAAGTTTATCAGAGTTCATTGTGGCTTTATTCTTTTCCAAGGGCAACTGGCATCAAGCCCGGAGCTGCTGTCCTCACGGAAACTTTTAATACAGTCAGAGTCCGAGGTCAGGTGGTTTCCAACCATATTCAGCGAGGCCTCTCGTCGTATTTCATCTACTCAATGCAGGCTGTAAATATCGGCCATCTTTGTCTAGGCCAAAACGGACCATCTTAATTAAAAGAAACACAAAACAGCGTTACCACATCATAATGATTATACAGTGTTAATTCCCACGAATATCCTTATGTGTATGTAATTATCCAGCCATCTGCGACACAAAGAAGCATTAAAGCACGTTATTTTAAAAGCGCAAACACATTACAAATGGAAATTTAGCAACACTTATTTAATTAATTTGCTCACCAACTTAGTTCACATATTAATAAAGCAACATAGATGCAATCCTGTGTGTATTTCTTTCATTAGTAAAGTTGATTAATCAGAAACTTCAACAAGATTAATATTTAATAATTAATTATCAGTAATTTTAATTTATGACATAAAAAACATAAACTGGAGTTTAAATCTCAATAAATTTTCAATAGAAAACCCTGCTCCAGCACAGTCAGTGTACTGGTCTCTGTGATGGAGTCACTGGGGCTCAGTTTTAGGGACGGCGGCTCCAGGATGCGGTCAGTGTACTGGTCTCTGTGATGGAGTCAATTGAGCTCAATTTTAGAGACAGCAGGTTCAAGTCGGCGGTCAGCGTACTGGTCTCAGTGATGGAGTCACTGGGGCCCAGGATTAGAGACAGCGGCTCCAGCCTGCAGTCAGTGTACTGGTCTCTGTGATGGAGTCACTGGGGCCCAGTATTAGAGACAGCGGCTCCAGCATGCAGTCACTGTTCTGGTCTCCGTGATGGAGTCACTGGGGCTCAGTTTTAGAGACAGCAGCTCCATTCTGTACTCAGTGTATTGATCTCTGTCATGGAGGCACTGGGATCAGTTTTAGAGAGAGCAGCTCCAGGTTGTGGTCAGTGTACTGGTCTCTGTCATGGAGTCACAGGGGCTCAGTATTAGAGCCTGCGGCTCCAGCCTGCGGTCAGTGTACTGGTCTCTGGGATGGAGTCACTGGGCCTCAGTTATAGAGACAGCGTGTTCAGTCTGCAGTCATTGTACTGGTCTCTCAGTGATGATGTCACTGGGGCTCAATTTAAGAGACAGTGGGTTCCAGACTGCAGTCAGTGTACTGGTCTCAGTGATAAAGTCACTAGGGTTCAGTTTTAGAGACAGTGTCTTCAGCCTGTAGTCAGTGTATTGATCTCTGTGATGGAGGCACTGGCGTCAGTTTTAGAGACAGCGGCTCCAGCCTGCGGTCAGTGTACTGGTCTCTGTGATGGAGTCACTGGTGCTCAGTTTTAGGGATAGCGGCTCCAGCCTGCGGTCAGTGTACTGGTCTCTGTGATGGAGTCAATTGAGCTAACTTTTAGAGACAGCGTCTCCAGCCTGCATTCAGTGTACTGATCTTAGTGATGGAGTCAGTGGGGCTCAGTTTAAGAGACAGCGGCTCCAGCCTGCGGTGAGTTTACTGGTCTCTGTGATGGGGTCAATTGAGCTCAGTTTTAGAGACAGCGGCTCCAGCCTGCGGTCAGTGTAGTGGTCACTGTGATGGAGTCACTGGGGCTCAGTTTTAGAGACAGCGTCTCCAGCCTGCATTCAGTGTACTGATCTTAGTGATGGAGTCAGTGGGCCTAAGTTTTAGAAATGGCGGCTCCAGCCTGCGGTCAGTGTACTGGTCTCTGTGATGGAGTCACTGGGGCTTAGTTTTAGAGACAGCAGCTCCAGGTTGCGGTCAGTGTACTGGTCTATGTGATGGAGTCACTGGGCCTCAGTTATAGAGACAGCGGGTTCAGTCTGCGGTCATTGTACTGGTCTCTCAGTGATGATGTCACTGGGGCTCAATTTAAGAGACAGTGGGTTCCAGCCTGCAGTCAGTGTACTGGTCTCTGCGAAGGAGTCACTGGGGCTCAGTATTAGGGACAGCGGCTCCAGCCTGCAGTCAGTGTACTGATCTCTGGGATGGAGTCACTGGGCCTCAGTTATAGAGACAGTGGGTTAAGTCTGCGGTCATTGTACTGGTCTCTCAGTGATGATGTCACTGGGGCTCAATTTAAGAGACAGTGGGTTCCAGCCTGCAGTCAGTGTACTGGTCTCAGTGATAGAGTCACTAGGGTTCAGTTTTAGAGACAGTGTCTCCAGCCTGTAGTCAGTGTATTGATCTCTGTGATGGAGTCACAGGGGCTCAGTATTAGAGCAAGCAGCTCCAGCCTGCGGTCAGTGTACTGGTCTCTGTGATGGAGTCAATTGAGCTCAGTTTTTTATACAACGGCTCCAGCCTGCATTCAGTGTACTGATCTGAGTGATGCAGTCACAGGGGCTCAGTATTAGAGACAGCGGCTCCAGCCTGCGGTCAGTGTACTGGTCTCTGTAAGGGGTGGGCGGAATTTGCGAAATTCACTTTCGCAAACTATCGCGAAAATGTTAAAAATCTCCGCAAACAGGTGGAAATAATGCGAAGACGCGGAAGTTTTTTTCCCGCCCGTTCGCGGTATTTTCTGCTTGATCGCGGCTCGCTAACTTACCCATGCGGTTGCTCACGGGCGCGCGATCTCAATCATCTCATACTCTCGCGGTGCATGATCGCGAGAAGAAAGACGTGATCGCGCGACGAATGACGTGATCGCGTGACAAATGACGTTAATGCTGGCGCGAACTGTTACGAGACAGCGCAAATGGCTACCAACAAATCCAACATCTCGTGGAGAACGCGACCGGATCGGGAAAACTTGTCGGCGAACGCGGGGATTCAGGGAAGGCGATCGTGCGCACGCGAGAATGTATTTTTTTACAGCGCGAGCAAGAAAAAAAATTCCGGTAAGATGCGGATTGCGGACATTTTGACATTTTCGCGCTCTCCGCGGAATGCGAAAATGTCAAATTATCACAATTTCCGCGAGCGGAACGGAATTTTAGCCCAGGCCTAGTCTCTGTGATGGAGTCAATTGAGCTCAGTTTTACAGACAGTGGGCTCCAGCCTGCAGTCAGTGTACTGGTCTCTGTGATGGAGTTACTGGGGCTCAGTTATAGAGACAGCGGCTCCAGCCTGCAGTCAGTGTACTGATCTCTGGGATGGAGTCACTGGGCCTCAGTTATAGAGACAGCGGGTCCAGTCTGCGGTCATTGTACTGGTCTCTTAGTGATGATGTCACTGGGGCTCAATTTAAGAGACAGTGGATTCCAGACTGCAGTCAGTGTACTGGCCTCAGTGATAGAGTCACTAGGGTTCCGTTTTAGAGACAGTGGCTCCAGCCTTTAGTCAGTGTATTGATCTCTGTGATGGAGTCACAGGGGCTCAGTATTAGAGCCAGCAGCTCCAGCCTGCGGTCAGTGTACTGGTCTCTGTGATGGAGTTACTGGGCCTTAGTTTTAGAAACGGCGGCTCCAGCCTGCGGTCAGTGTAATGGTCTCTGCGATGGAGTCACTGGGGCTCAGTTTTAGAGACAGCGGCTCCAGCCTGCGGTCAGTGTACTGGTCTCTGTGATGGAGTCACAGGGGCTCAGTATTAGAGACAGTGGTAGAAGCCTGCGGTCAGTGTACTGGTCTCTGTGATGGAGTCACTGGGGCTCAGTTTAAGGGACAGCGGCTCCAGCCTGCGGTCAGTGTACTCGTCTCTGTGATGGAGTCAATTGAGCTCAATTTTAGAGACTGCGTCTCCAGCCTGCATTCAGTGTACTGATCTTAGTGATGGTGTGAGTGGGGCTCAGTTTTAGAGACAGCGGCTTCAGCCTGCGGTCAGTGTACTGGTCTCGGTGATGATGTCTCTGGGCCTCAGGTTTAGAGACAGCGGCTCCAGCCTGCGGTCAGTGTAGTGGTCACTGTGATGGAGTCACTGGGGCTCAGTTTTAGAGACAGCGTCTCCAGCCTGCGGTGAGTGTACTGGTCTCTGTGATGGAGTAACTGGGGCTCAGTTTTAGAGACAGCGGGTTCTAGCCTGCAGTCACTGTACTGGTCTCTGTGATGGAGTCACTGGGCCTAAGTTTTAGAAATGGCGGCTCCAGCCTGCGGTCAGTTTATTGGTCTCTGTGATGGAGTCACAGGGGCTCAGTATTAGAGCCAGCGGCTCCAGACTGCGGTCACTGTACTGGTCTCTGTGATGGAGTCACTGGGGCTCAGTTTTAGGGACGGTGGCTCCAGGCTGCGGTCAGTGTACTCGTCTCTGTGATGGAGTCAATTGAGCTCAATTTTAGAGACAGCAGATTCCAGCCAGAGGTCAGTGTACTGGTCTCTGTGATGGAGTCACTGGGGCCCAAGATTAGAGACAGCGGCTTCAACCTGCGGTCAGTGTACTGGTCTGTGATGGAGTCACTGGGGCTCAGTTTTAGAGACAGCGGCTCCAGGCTGCGGTCAGTGTACTGGTCTCTGTGATGAAGTCACTGGGGCTCAGTTTTAGAGACAGCAGCTCCATTCTGTACTCAGTGTATTGATCTCTGTGATGTAGGCTCTGGGGCTCACTTTTAGAGACAGCGGCTCCTGGTTGCGGTCAGTGTACTGGTCTCTGTGATGGGGCTCAGTTTTAGAGACAGTAGCTCCTGGTTGCGGTCAGTATACTGGTCTCTGTGATGATGTCACTGGGCTTCAGTTTTAGAGACAGCGGCTCTAGCCTGCGGTCAGTGTACTGGTCTCTGTGATCGAGTCACTGGGGCTCAGATTTAGAGACAGTGGGATCCAGCCAGCAGTCAATGTACTGGTCACTGTGATGGAGTCACAGGGGCCAGTATTAGAGACAGCAGCTCCAGCCTGCGGTTAGTGTACCGATCTCTGTGATGGAGTCACTGGGGCTCAGTTTTAGAGACGGCAGCTCCAGCTTGCGGTCAGTGTACTGGTCTTTGTGATTGAGTCACAGGGCCTGAGTATTAGAGACAGTGTCACCAGTCTGCGGTCAAGGTACTGGTCTCTGTGATGGAGTCACTGGGGCTCAGTTTTAGAGACAGCGGCTCCAGCCTGCGGTCAGTGTACTGGTCTCTGTGATGATGTCACTGGGGCTCAGTTTTAGGGACGGCGGCTCCAGCCTGCGGTCAGTGTACTGGTCTCTGCGATGGAGTCAATTGAGCTCAATTTTAGAGACAGCAGGTTCAAGCCAGCGGTCAGTGTACTGGTCTCAGTGATGGAGTCACTGGGGCCCAGGATTAGAGACAGCGGCTCCAACCTGCAGTCAGTGTACTGGTCTCTGTGATGGAGTCACTGGGGCTCAGTTTTAGAGACAGCGGCTCCAGCCTGCAGTCAGTGTACTGGTCTCTGTGATGGAGTCACTGGGCCTCAGTTTTAGAGACAGCAGGTTTCAGACAGCGGTCAGTGTACTGGTTTCCGTGATGAAGTCACTGGGGCCCAGGTTTAGAGACAGCAGCTCCAGCCAGCAGTCAGTGTACTGGAAACTGTGATGGAGTCACTGGGGCTCAGTTTTAGAGACAGCGGCTCCAGCATGCAGTCACTGTACTGGTCTCTGTGATGGAGTCACTGGGGCTCAGTTTTAGGGACGGTGGCTCCAGGCTGCGGTCAGTGTACTCGTCTCTGTGATGGAGTCAATTGAGCTCAATTTTAGAGACAGCAGATTCCAGCCAGAGGTCAGTGTACTGGTCTCTGTGATGGAGTCACTGGGGCCCAAGATTAGAGACAGCGGCTTCAACCTGCGGTCAGTGTACTGGTCTGTGATGGAGTCACTGGGGCTCAGTTTTAGAGACAGCGGCTCCAGGCTGCGGTCAGTGTACTGGTCTCTGTGATGAAGTCACTGGGGCTCAGTTTTAGAGACAGCAGCTCCATTCTGTACTCAGTGTATTGATCTCTGTGATGTAGGCTCTGGGGCTCACTTTTAGAGACAGCGGCTCTTGGTTGCGGTCAGTGTACTGGTCTCTGTGATGGGGCTCAGTTTTAGAGACAGTAGCTCCTGGTTGCGGTCAGTATACTGGTCTCTGTGATGATGTCACTGGGCTTCAGTTTTAGAGACAGCGGCTCTAGCCTGCGGTCAGTGTACTGGTCTCTGTGATCGAGTCACTGGGGCTCAGATTTAGAGACAGTGGGATCCAGCCAGCAGTCAATGTACTGGTCACTGTGATGGAGTCACAGGGGCCAGTATTAGAGACAGCAGCTCCAGCCTGCGGTTAGTGTACCGATCTCTGTGATGGAGTCACTGGGGCTCAGTTTTAGAGACGGCAGCTCCAGCTTGCGGTCAGTGTACTGGTCTTTGTGATTGAGTCACAGGGCCTGAGTATTAGAGACAGTGTCACCAGTCTGCGGTCAAGGTACTGGTCTCTGTGATGGAGTCACTGGGGCTCAGTTTTAGAGACAGCGGCTCCAGCCTGCGGTCAGTGTACTGGTCTCTGTGATGATGTCACTGGGGCTCAGTTTTAGGGACGGCGGCTCCAGCCTGCGGTCAGTGTACTGGTCTCTGCGATGGAGTCAATTGAGCTCAATTTTAGAGACAGCAGGTTCAAGCCAGCGGTCAGTGTACTGGTCTCAGTGATGGAGTCACTGGGGCCCAGGATTAGAGACAGCGGCTCCAACCTGCAGTCAGTGTACTGGTCTCTGTGATGGAGTCACTGGGGCTCAGTTTTAGAGACAGCGGCTCCAGCCTGCAGTCAGTGTACTGGTCTCTGTGATGGAGTCACTGGGCCTCAGTTTTAGAGACAGCAGGTTTCAGACAGCGGTCAGTGTACTGGTTTCCGTGATGAAGTCACTGGGGCCCAGGTTTAGAGACAGCAGCTCCAGCCAGCAGTCAGTGTACTGGAAACTGTGATGGAGTCACTGGGGCTCAGTTTTAGAGACAGCGGCTCCAGCCTGCGGTCAGTGTACTGCTCTCTGTGATGAAGTCACTGGGGCCCAGTATTAGAGACAGCGGCTCCAGCATGCAGTCAGTGTTCTGGTCTCCGTGATGGAGTCACTGGGGCTCAGTTTTAGATACAGCAGCTCCATTCTGTACTCAGTGTATTGATCTCTGTCATGGAGGCACTGGGGTCAGTTTTAGAGACAGCAGCTCCAGGTTGTGGTCAGTGTACTGGTCTCTGTTATAGAGTCACTGGGCCTTAGTTTTAGAAACGGCGGCTCCAGCCTGCGGTCAGTGTAATGGTCTCTGTGATGGAGTCACTGGGGCTCAGTTTTAGAGACAGCGGCTCCAGCCTGCGGTCAGTGTACTGGTCTCTGTGATGGAGTCACAGGGGCTCAGTATTAGAGACAGTGGTAGAAGCCTGCGGTCAGTGTACTGGTCTCTGTGATGGAGTCACTGGGGCTCAGTTTAAGGGACAGCGGCTCCAGCCTGCGGTCAGTGTACTCGTCTCTGTGATGGAGTCAATTGAGCTCAATTTTAGAGACTGCGTCTCCAGCCTGCATTCAGTGTACTGATCTTAGTGATGGTGTGAGTGGGGCTCAGTTTTAGAGACAGCGGCTTCAGCCTGCGGTCAGTGTACTGGTCTCGGTGATGATGTCTCTGGGCCTCAGGTTTAGAGACAGCGGCTCCAGCCTGCGGTCAGTGTAGTGGTCACTGTGATGGAGTCACTGGGGCTCAGTTTTAGAGACAGCGTCTCCAGCCTGCGGTGAGTGTACTGGTCTCTGTGATGGAGTAACTGGGGCTCAGTTTTAGAGACAGCGGGTTCTAGCCTGCAGTCACTGTACTGGTCTCTGTGATGGAGTCACTGGGCCTAAGTTTTAGAAATGGCGGCTCCAGCCTGCGGTCAGTTTATTGGTCTCTGTGATGGAGTCACAGGGGCTCAGTATTAGAGCCAGCGGCTCCAGACTGCGGTCACTGTACTGGTCTCTGTGATGGAGTCACTGGGTCTCAGTTTTAGGGACGGTGGCTCCAGGCTGCGGTCAGTGTACTGGTCTCTGTGATGAAGTCACTGGGGCTCAGTTTTAGAGACAGCAGCTCCATTCTGTACTCAGTGTATTGATCTCTGTAATGTAGGCTCTGGGGCTCACTTTTAGAGACAGCGGCTCCTGGTTGCGGTCAGTGTACTGGTCTCTGTGATGGGGCTCAGTTTTAGAGACAGTAGCTCCTGGTTGCGGTCAGTATACTGGTCTCTGTGATGATGTCACTGGGCTTCAGTTTTAGAGACAGCGGCTCTAGCCTGCGGTCAGTGTACTGGTCTCTGTGATCGAGTCACTGGGGCTCAGATTTAGAGACAGTGGGATCCAGCCAGCAGTCAATGTACTGGTCACTGTGATGGAGTCACAGGGGCCAGTATTAGAGACAGCAGCTCCAGCCTGCGGTTAGTGTACCGATCTCTGTGATGGAGTCACTGGGGCTCAGTTTTAGAGACGGCAGCTCCAGCCTGCGGTCAGTGTACTGGTCTTTGTGATTGAGTCACAGGGCCTGAGTATTAGAGACAGTGTCACCAGTCTGCGGTCAAGGTACTGGTCTCTGTGATGGAGTCACTGGGGCTCAGTTTTAGAGACAGCGGCTCCAGCCTGCGGTCAGTGTACTGGTCTCTGTGATGATGTCACTGGGGCTCAGTTTTAGGGACGGCGGCTCCAGCCTGCGGTCAGTGTACTGGTCTCTGCGATGGAGTCAATTGAGCTCAATTTTAGAGACAGCAGGTTCAAGCCAGCGGTCAGTGTACTGGTCTCAGTGATGGAGTCACTGGGGCCCAGGATTAGAGACAGCGGCTCCAACCTGCAGTCAGTGTACTGGTCTCTGTGATGGAGTCACTGGGGCTCAGTTTTAGAGACAGCGGCTCCAGCCTGCAGTCAGTGTACTGGTCTCTGTGATGGAGTCACTGGGCCTCAGTTTTAGAGACAGCAGGTTTCAGACAGCGGTCAGTGTACTGGTTTCCGTGATGAAGTCACTGGGGCCCAGGTTTAGAGACAGCAGCTCCAGCCAGCAGTCAGTGTACTGGAAACTGTGATGGAGTCACTGGGGCTCAGTTTTAGAGACAGCGGCTCCAGCCTGCGGTCAGTGTACTGCTCTCTGTGATGAAGTCACTGGGGCCCAGTATTAGAGACAGCGGCTCCAGCATGCAGTCACTGTTCTGGTCTCCGTGATGGAGTCACTGGGGCTCAGTTTTAGATACAGCAGCTCCATTCTGTACTCAGTGTATTGATCTCTGTCATGGAGGCACTGGGGTCAGTTTTAGAGACAGCAGCTCCAGGTTGTGGTCAGTGTACTGGTCTCTGTTATAGAGTCACTGGGCCTTAGTTTTAGAAACGGCGGCTCCAGCCTGCGGTCAGTGTAATGGTCTCTGTGATGGAGTCACTGGGGCTCAGTTTTAGAGACAGCGGCTCCAGCCTGCGGTCAGTGTACTGGTCTCTGTGATGGAGTCACAGGGGCTCAGTATTAGAGACAGTGGTAGAAGCCTGCGGTCAGTGTACTGGTCTCTGTGATGGAGTCACTGGGGCTCAGTTTAAGGGACAGCGGCTCCAGCCTGCGGTCAGTGTACTCGTCTCTGTGATGGAGTCAATTGAGCTCAATTTTAGAGACTGCGTCTCCAGCCTGCATTCAGTGTACTGATCTTAGTGATGGTGTGAGTGGGGCTCAGTTTTAGAGACAGCGGCTTCAGCCTGCGGTCAGTGTACTGGTCTCGGTGATGATGTCTCTGGGCCTCAGGTTTAGAGACAGCGGCTCCAGCCTGCGGTCAGTGTAGTGGTCACTGTGATGGAGTCACTGGGGCTCAGTTTTAGAGACAGCGTCTCCAGCCTGCGGTGAGTGTACTGGTCTCTGTGATGGAGTAACTGGGGCTCAGTTTTAGAGACAGCGG
The DNA here is from genome assembly GCF_964204655.1 of Triturus cristatus. Taxonomy (NCBI): domain Eukaryota; kingdom Metazoa; phylum Chordata; class Amphibia; order Caudata; family Salamandridae; genus Triturus; species Triturus cristatus. The sequence goes on along the minus strand of NC_140590.1, from coordinate 32,262,184 downwards.
GCTCTAGCCTGCAGTCACTGTACTGGTCTCTGTGATGGAGTCACTGGGCCTAAGTTTTAGAAATGGCGGCTCCAGCCTGCGGTCAGTTTATTGGTCTCTGTGATGGAGTCACAGGGGCTCAGTATTAGAGCCAGCGGCTTCAGACTGCGGTCACTGTACTGGTCTCTGTGATGGAGTCACTGGGGCTCAGTTTTAGGGACGGTGGCTCCAGGCTGCGGTCAGTGTACTCGTCTCTGTGATGGAGTCAATTGAGCTCAATTTTAGAGACAGCAGATTCCAGCCAGAGGTCAGTGTACTGGTCTCTGTGATGGAGTCACTGGGGCCCAAGATTAGAGACAGCGGCTTCAACCTGCGGTCAGTGTACTGGTCTGTGATGGAGTCACTGGGGCTCAGTTTTAGAGACAGCGGCTCCAGGCTGCGGTCAGTGTACTGGTCTCTGTGATGAAGTCACTGGGGCTCAGTTTTAGAGACAGCAGCTCCATTCTGTACTCAGTGTATTGATCTCTGTGATGTAGGCTCTGGGGCTCACTTTTAGAGACAGCGGCTCCTGGTTGCGGTCAGTGTACTGGTCTCTGTGATGGGGCTCAGTTTTAGAGACAGTAGCTCCTGGTTGCGGTCAGTATACTGGTCTCTGTGATGATGTCACTGGGCTTCAGTTTTAGAGACAGCGGCTCTAGCCTGCGGTCAGTGTACTGGTCTCTGTGATCGAGTCACTGGGGCTCAGATTTAGAGACAGTGGGATCCAGCCAGCAGTCAATGTACTGGTCACTGTGATGGAGTCACAGGGGCCAGTATTAGAGACAGCAGCTCCAGCCTGCGGTTAGTGTACCGATCTCTGTGATGGAGTCACTGGGGCTCAGTTTTAGAGACGGCAGCTCCAGCCTGCGGTCAGTGTACTGGTCTTTGTGATTGAGTCACAGGGCCTGAGTATTAGAGACAGTGTCACCAGTCTGCGGTCAAGGTACTGGTCTCTGTGATGGAGTCACTGGGGCTCAGTTTTAGAGACAGCGGCTCCAGCCTGCGGTCAGTGTACTGGTCTCTGTGATGATGTCACTGGGGCTCAGTTTTAGGGACGGCGGCTCCAGCCTGCGGTCAGTGTACTGGTCTCTGCGATGGAGTCAATTGAGCTCAATTTTAGAGACAGCAGGTTCAAGCCAGCGGTCAGTGTACTGGTCTCAGTGATGGAGTCACTGGGGCCCAGGATTAGAGACAGCGGCTCCAACCTGCAGTCAGTGTACTGGTCTCTGTGATGGAGTCACTGGGGCTCAGTTTTAGAGACAGCGGCTCCAGCCTGCAGTCAGTGTACTGGTCTCTGTGATGGAGTCACTGGGCCTCAGTTTTAGAGACAGCAGGTTTCAGACAGCGGTCAGTGTACTGGTTTCCGTGATGAAGTCACTGGGGCCCAGGTTTAGAGACAGCAGCTCCAGCCAGCAGTCAGTGTACTGGAAACTGTGATGGAGTCACTGGGGCTCAGTTTTAGAGACAGCGGCTCCAGCCTGCGGTCAGTGTACTGCTCTCTGTGATGAAGTCACTGGGGCCCAGTATTAGAGACAGCGGCTCCAGCATGCAGTCAGTGTTCTGGTCTCCGTGATGGAGTCACTGGGGCTCAGTTTTAGATACAGCAGCTCCATTCTGTACTCAGTGTATTGATCTCTGTCATGGAGGCACTGGGGTCAGTTTTAGAGACAGCAGCTCCAGGTTGTGGTCAGTGTACTGGTCTCTGTTATAGAGTCACTGGGCCTTAGGTTTAGAGAGAGCGGCTCCAGGCTGCGGTCAGTGTACTGGTCTCAGTGATGGAGTCACTGGGGCTCATTTGAAGAGACAGCGGCTCCAGCCTACGGTCAGTGTAATGGTCACTGTGATGGAGTTACTGGGACTCAGTTTTAGAGACAGCGGCTCCAGCCTGTGGTCAGTGTAGTGGTCACTGTGATGGAGTCCCTGGGGCTCAGTTTTAGAGACAGCGTCTCCAGCCTACAGTCAGTGTACTGGTCTCTGTGTTGGAGTAACTGGGGCTCAGTTTTAGAGACAGCGGGTTCCAGCCTGCAGTCACTGTACTGGTCTCTGTGATGGAGTCACTGGGGCTCAGTTTTAGAAATGGCGGCTCCAGCCTGCGGTAAGTGTACTGGTCTTTGTGATGATGTCACTGGGCCTCAGTTTTAGAGACAGCGGCTCCAGCCTGCAGTCAGTGTTCTGGTCTCCGTGATGGAATCACTGGGGCTCAGTTTTAGTGACAGCAGCTCCATTCTGTACTCAGTGTATTGATCTCTGTGATGGAGGCACTGGGGTCAGATTTAGAGACAGCAGCTCCAGGTTGCGGTCAGTGTACTGGTCTCTGTGATGGAGTCACTGGGCCTCAGTTCTATAGACAGTGGCTCCAGCCTGTGGTCATTGCACTGGTCTCTCAGTCATGATGTCACTGGGGGTAAATTTAAGAGACAGTGGGTTCCAGCCTGCAGTCAGTGTACTGGTCGATGTGAAGGAGTCACTGGGGCTCAGTATTAGAGACAGCGGCTCCAGCCTGCAGTCAGTGTACTGAACTCTGTGATGGAGTCACTGGGCCTCAGTTATAGAGACAGTGGGTCGAGTCTGCGGTCATTTTACTGGTCTCTCAGTGATGATGTCACTGGGGCTCAATTTAAGAGACAGTGGGTTCCAGACAGCAGTCAGTGTACTGGTCTCTGTGATGGAGTCACTGGGCCTTAGTTTTAGAAGCGGCGGCTCCAGCCTGCGGTCAGTGTACTGGTCTCTGTGATGGAGTCACAGGGGCTCAGTATTAGAGACAGTGGCTCCAGCCTGCGGTCAGTGTACTGGTCTCTGTGATGGAGTCAATTGAGCTCAATTTTAGAGACAGCGTCTCCAGCCTGCATTCAGTGTACTGATCTTAGTGATGGAGTCAGTGGGGCTCAGTGTTAGAGACAGTGGCTCCAGCCTGCGGTGAGTGTACTGGTCTCAGTGATGATGTCTCTGGGCCTCAGGTTTAGAGACAGCGGCTCAAGCCTGCAGTCAGTGTAGTGGTCACTGTGATGGAGTCACTGGGGCTCAGTTTTAGAGACAGCTTCTCCAGCCTGCATTCAGTGTACTGATCTTAGTGATGGAGTCAGGGGGGCTCAGTTTTAGAGACAGCGGCTCCAGCCTGCGGTCAGTGTACTGGTCTCTGTGATGGAGTCACTGGGCCTTAGTTTTAGAAACGGCAGCTCCAGCCTGCGGTCAGTGTACTGGTCTCTGTGATGGAGTCACTGGGACTCAGATTTAGAGACAGCGGCTCCAGCCTGCAGTCAGTGTACTGGTCTCTGTGATGGAGTCACAGGGGCTCAGTATTAGAGACAGTGGCTCCAGCCTGTGGTCAGTGTACTGGTCTCTTTGATGGAGTCAATTGAGCTCAGTTTTAGAAACAGCGGCTCCAGCCTGCAGTCAGTGTACTGGTCTCTGTGATGGAGTCACTGGGGCTCAGTTTTAGAGACAGCGGCTTCAGCCTGCGGTCAGTGTACTGGTCTCAGTGATGATGTCTCTGGGCCTCAGGTTTAGAGACAGCGGCTCAAGCCTGCAGTCAGTGTAGTGGTCACTGTGATGGAGTCACTGGGGCTCAGTTTTAGAGACAGCTTCTCCAGCCTGCATTCAGTGTACTGATCTTAGTGATGGAGTCAGGGGGGCTCAGTTTTAGAGACAGCGGCTCCAGCCTGCGGTCAGTGTACTGGTCTCTGTGATGGAGTCACTGGGCCTAAGTTTTAGAAATGGCGGCTCCAGCCTGCGGTCAGTATACTGGTCTCTGTGATGGAGTCACTGGGGGTCAGTTTTATAGACAGCGGCTCCAGCCTGCGGTCATTGTACTGGTCTCTGTGATGGAGTCACTGGGGCTCAGTTTTAGGGACGGCGGCTCCAGGCTGCGGTCAGTGTACTGGTCTTTGTGATGGAGTCAATTGAGCTCAATTTTAGAGACAGCAGGTTCAAGCCTGCAGTCACTGTACTGGTCTCTGTGATGGAGTCACTAGGCCTTAGTTTTAGAAACGGCGGCTCCAGCCTGCAGTCACTGTACTGGTCTCTGTGATGGAGTCACTGGGCCTAAGTTTTAGAGACAGCGTGTTCAGTCTGCAGTCATTGTACTGGTCTCTCAGTGATGATGTCACTGGGGCTCAATTTAAGAGACAGTGGGTTCCAGACTGCAGTCAGTGTACAGGTCTCAGTGATAGAGTCACTAGGGTTCAGTTTTAGCAACAGTGTCTCCAGCCTGTAGTCAGTGTATTGATCTCTGTGATGGAGTCACAGGGGCTCAGTATTAGAGCCAGCGGCTTCAGCCTGCGGTCAGTGTACTGGTCTCTGTGATGGAGTCACTGGGCCTTAGTTTTAGAAACGGCGGCTCCAGCCTGCGGTCAGTGTACTGGTCTCTGTGATGGAGTCACTGGGGCTCAGTTTTAGAGACAGTGGCTCTAGCCTGTGGTCAGTGTACTGGTCCGTGTGATGGAGTCACTGGTGCTCAGTTTTAGGGACAGCGGCTCCAGCCTGCGGTCAGTGTACTGGTCTCTGTGATGGAGTCACTGGGGCTCAGTTTTAGGGACTGCGGCTCCAGCCTGCGGTCAGTGTACTGGTCTCTGTGATGGAGTCAATTAAGCTAACTTTTAGAGACAGCGTCTCCAGCCTGCATTCAGTGTACTTATCTTAGTGATGGACTCAGTGGGGTTCAGTTTAAGAGACAGCGGCTACAGCCTGCGGTGAGTGTACTGGTCTCTGTGATGGGGTCAATTGAGCTCATTTTTAGAGACAGCGGCTCCAGCCTGCGGTCAGTGTAGTGGTCACTGTGATGGAGTCACTGGGGCTCAGTTTTAGAGACAGCGTCTCCAGCCTGCATTCAGTGTACTGATCTTAGTGATGGAGTCAGTGGGGTTCAGTTTTAGAGACAGCGGCTCCAGCCTGCGGTGAGTGTACTGGTCTCTGTGATGGAGTAACTGGGGCTCAGTTTTAGAGACAGAGGGTTCCAGCCTGCAGTCACTGTACTGGTCTCTGTGATGGAGTCACTGGGGCTTAGTTTTAGAGACAGCGGCTCCAGCCTGCGGTCAGTGTACTGGTCTCTGTGATGGAGTCACTGGGCCTCAGTTTTAGAGACAGCAGGTTCCAGCCAGCGGTCAGTGTACTGGTCCCAGTGATGAGTCACTGGGGCCCAGGATTAGAGACAGCGGCTCGAGCCTGCAGTCAGTGTACTGGAAACTGTGATGGAGTCACTGGGGCTCAGTATTAGAGACAGCGGCTCCAGCCTGCGGTCAGTGTACTGGTCTCTGTGATGGTGTCATAGGGGCTCAGTTTTAGAGATAGCGGCTCCAGCCTGCGGTCAGCGTACTGGTCTCTGTGATGGAGTCAATTAAGCTAAATTTTAGAAACAGCGGCTCCAGCCTGCGGTCAGTGTAGTGATCACTGTGATGGAGTCACTGGGGCTCAGTTTTAGAGACAGCGGATTCAGACTGAGGTCAGTGTACTGGTCTCGGTGATGATGTCTCTGGGCCTCAGGTTTAGAGACAGCAGCTCCAGCCTGTGGTCAGTGTAGTGGTCACTGTGATCGAGTCACTGGGGCTCAGTTTTAGAGACAGCGTCTCCAGCCTGCATTCAGTGTACTGATCTTAGTGATGTAGTCAGTGGGGCTCAGTTTCAGAGACAGCGGCTCCAGCCTGTGGTGAGTGTACTGGTCTCTGTGATGGAGTAACTGGGGCTCAGTTATAGAGACAGCGGGTTCCAGCCTGCAGTCACTGTACTGGTCTCTGTGATGGAGTCACTGGGCCTAAGTTTTAGAAATGGCGGCTCCAGCCTGCGGTCAGTGTATTGGTCTCTGTGATGGAGTCACTGGGGCTCAGTTATAGAGACAGCGGCTCCAGCCTGCGGTCATTGTACTGGTCTTTGTGATGGAGTCACAGTGGCTCAGTATTAGAGCCAGCGGCTCCAGCCTGCAGTCAGTGTACTGGTCTCTGTGATGGAGTCACTGGGGCTCAGTTTTAGGGACGGCGGCTCCAGGCTGAGGTCAGTGTACTGGTCTCTGTGATGGAGTCAATTGAGCTCAATTTTAGAGACAGTAGGTTCCAGCAAGCGGTCAGTATACTGGTCTCAGTGATGGAGTCACTGGGGCCCAGTATTAGAGACAGCGGCTTCAACCTGCGGTCAGTGTACTGGTCTGTGATGGAGTCAATGAGGTTAGTTTTAGAGACAGCAGCTCCATTCTGTACTCAGTGTATTGATCTCTGTGATGATGTCACTGAGCTTCAGTTTTAGAGACAGCGGCTCTAGCCTGCGATCAGTGTACTGGTCTCTGTGATCATGTCACTGGGGCTCAGTTTTAGAGACAGTGGGTTCCAGCCTGCATTCAGTGTACTGATCTTAGTGATGGAGTCAGTGGGGCTCAGTTTTAGAGACAGCGGCTCCAGCCTGCAGTCACTGTACTGGTCTCTGTGATGGAGTCACTGGGGCTCAATTTTAGAGACAGCGGCTCCAGCCTGCGGTCATTGTACTGGTCTTTGTGATGGAGTCACAGGGGCTCAGTATTAGAGCCAGTGGCTCCAGCCTGCGGTCAGTGTACTGGTCTCTGTGATGGAGTCACTGGGGCTCAGTTTTAGAGACGGCAGCTCCAGCCTGCGGTCAGTGTACTGATCTCAGTGATGGAGTCACAGGGGCTCAGTTTTAGAGACAGCGGCTCCAGCTTTCGGTCAGTGAACTTGTCTCTGTGATGGAGTCACTGGGGCTCAGTTTTAGAGACAGCGACTCCAGCCTGCGGTCAGTGTACTGGTCCCGGTGATGGAGTCAATTGAGCTCAATTTTAGAAACAGCGTCTCCAGCCTGCATTCAGTGTACTGATCTTAGTGATGGAGTCAGTGGAGCTCAGTTTTAGAGACAGCGGCTCCAGCCTGCAGTCAGTGTACTGGTCTCTGTGATGGAGTTACTGGGGCTCAGTTTTAGAGACAGCGGTTCTAGCCTACGGTCAGTGTACTGGTCTCTGTGATGGAGTTACTGGGGCTCAGTTTTAGAGACAGCGGGTTCCAGCCTGCAGTCACTGTACTGGTCTCTGTGATGGAGTCACTGGGGCTCAGTTTTAGAGACAGCGGCTCCAGCCTGCGGTCATTGTACTGGTCTTTGTGATGGAGTCACAGGGGCTCAGTATTAGAGCCAGCGGCTCCAGCCTGCGGTCAGTGTACTGGTCTCTTTGATGGAGTCACTTGGGCTCTGTTTTAGGGACGGTGGCTCCAGGCTGCGGTCAGTGTATTTTGTCTCTGTGATGGAGTCACTGGGGCTCAGTTTTAAAGACAGCGGCTCCAGCCTGCGGTCAGTGTACTGGTCTCTTTGATGGAGTCACTGGGGCTCAGTTTTAGGGACGGCGGCTCCAGGCTGCGGTCAGTGTACTGGTCTTAGTGATGGAGTCACTGGTGCCCAGGATTAGAGACAGCTGCTCCAGCCCGCAGTCAGTGTACTGGTCTCTGTGATGGAGTCACTGGAGCTCTGTTTTAGAGACAGCGGCTCCAGCCTGTGGTCAGTGTACTGGTCTCTGTGATGGAGTCACTTGGCCTCAGTTTTAGAGACAACAGGTTCCAGCCAGCGGTCAGTGTACTGGTCTCAGTGATGGAGTCACTGGGGCCTAGGATTAGAGACAGCGGCTTCAACCTGCGGTCAGTGTACTGGTCTGTGATGGAGTCACTGGGGCTCAGATTCAGAGACAGTGGCTCCAGCCTGCGATTAGTGTACTGGTCTCTGTGATGAAGTCACTTGGGCTCAGTTTTAGAGACAGCAGCTCCTGGTTGCGGTCAGTATACTGGTCTCTGTGATGATGTCACTGGGCTTCAGTTTTAGAGACAGCGGCTCTAGGCTGCGGTCAGTGTACTGGTCTCTGGGATGGAGTCACTGGGGCTCAGTTTTAGAGACAGAGGCTCCAGGCTAGGGTCAGTGTACTGGTCTCTGTGATCGAGTCACTGGAGCTCAGTTTTAGAGACAGTGGGTTCCAGCCAGCAGTCAGTGTACTGGTCTCTGGGATGGAGTCACAGGGGCCAGTATTAGACACAGCAGCTCCAGCCTGCGGTTAGTGTACTGGTCTCTGTGATGGAGTCACTGGGGCTCAGTTTTAGAGACGGCAGCTCCAGCCTGCGGTCAGTGTACTGGTCTCTGTGATGGAGTCCCTGGGGCTCAGTTTTAGAGACGGCAGCTCCAGCCTGCGGTCAGTGTACTGATCTCAGTGATGGAGTCACAGGGGCTCAGTTTTAGAGACAGCGGCTCCAGCTTTCGGTCAGTGAACTTGTCTCTGTGATGGAGTCACTGGGGCTCAGTTTTAGAGACAGAGGCTCCAGCCTGTGGTCAGTGTACTGGTCTCTGTGATGGAGTCACTGGGCCTCAGGTTTAGAGAGAGCGGCTCTAGGCTGCGGTCAGTGTACTGGCCTCAGTGATGGAGTCACTGGGGCTCATTTGAAGAGACAGCGGCTCCAGCCTACGGTCAGTGTACTGGTCTCTGTGATGGAGTTACTGGGGCTCAGTTTTAGAGGCAGCGGCTCCAGCCTGTGGTCAGTGTAGTGGTCACTGTGATGGAGTCCCTGTGGCTCAGTTTTAGAGACAGCGGCTCCAGCCTGCAGTCAGTGTACTGGTCTCTGTGATGGAGTCACTGGGGCTCAGTTTTAGAGACGGCAGCTCCAGCCTGCGGTCAGTGTACTGGTCTCTGTGATGGAGTCACTGGGGCTCAGTTTTAGAGACAGACCCTCCAGCCTGTGGTCAGTGTACTGGTCTCTGTGATGGAGTCACTGGGCCTCAGGTTTAGAGAGAGCGGCTCTAGGCTGCGGTCAGTGTACTGGCCTCAGTGATGGAGTCACTGGGGCTCATTTGAAGAGACAGCGGCTCCAGCCTACGGTCAGTGTACTGGTCTCTGTGATGGAGTTACTGGGGCTCAGTTTTAGAGACAGCGGCTCCAGCCTGTGGTCAGTGTAGTGGTCACTGTGATGGAGTCCCTGTGGCTCAGTTTTAGAGACAGCGGCTCCAGCCTGCAGTCAGTGTACTGGTCTCTGTGTTGGAGTAACTGGCGCTCAGTTTTAGAGACAGCGGGTTCCAGCCTGCAGTCACTGTACTGGTCTCTGTGGTGGAGTCACTGGGGCTCAGTTTTAGAAATGGCGGCTCCAGCCTGCGGTAAGTGTACTGGTCTCCGTGATGGAAACACTGGGGCTCAGTTTTAGAGACAGCAGCTCCATTCTGTACTCAGTGTATTGATCTCTGTGATGGAGGCACTGGGGTCAGTTTTAGAGACAGCAGCTCCAGGTTGCTGTCAGTGTACTGGTCTCTGTGATGGAGTCACTGGGCCTCAGTTCTAGAGACAGTGGGTTCCAGCCTGCAGTCAGTGTACTGGTATCTGTGAAGGAGTCACTGGGGCTCAGTATTAGAGACAGCGGCTCCAGCCTGCAGTCAGTGTACTGAACTCTGGGATGGAGTCACTGGGCCTCAGTTATAGAGACAGCGGGTTAAGTCTGCGATCATTGTACTGGTCTCTCAGTGATGATGTCACTGGGGCTCAATTTAAGAGACAGTGGGTTCCAGACTGCAGTCAGTGTACTGGTCTCAGTGATAGAGTCACTAGGGTTCAGTTTTAGAGACAGTGTCTACAGCCTGTAGTCAGTGTATTGATCTCTGTGATGGAGTCACACAGGCTCAGTATTAGAGACAGCGGCTCCAGCCTACGGTAAGTGTACTGGTCTCTGTTAGGGGTGGGCAGAATTTGCAAAATTCACTTTCGCAAACTATCGCGAAAATGTTAAAAATCTCCGCAAACACGCGGAAATAATGCGAAGACGCGGACGTTTTTTTCCCGCCCGTTCGCGGTATTTTCTGTGTGATCGCGGCTCGCAAACTTACCCATGCGGTTGCTCACGGGTGCGAGATCTCAATCATCTCATTCTAACGCGGTGCATGATTGCGAGAAGAAAGACGTGATTGCGCGACGAATGACGTGATCGCGTGACAAATGAAGTTAATGCTGGCGCGAACTGTTGCGAGACAGCGCAAATGGCTACCAACAATCCAACATCTCGTGGAGAACGCGACCGGATCGGGAAAACTTGTAGGGGAACGCGAGGATTCAGGGAAGGCGACCGCGCACACGTGAGAATGTATTTTTTTACAGCGCGAGCAGGAAAAATAATTCCGCTAAGATGCGGATTGCGGAAATTTAGACATTTTCGCGCTCTCCGAGGAATGCGAAAATGTCAAATTATCACAATTTCCGCGAGCGGAACGGAATTTTAGCCCAGGCCTAGTCTCTGTGATGGAGTCAATTGAGCTCAGTTTTACAGACAGTGGGCTCCAGCCTGCAGTCAGTGTACTGGTCTCTGTGATGGAGTTACTGGGGCTCAGTTAGAGAGACAGCGGCTCCAGCCTGCAATCAGTGTACTGATCTCTGGGATGGAGTCACTGGGCCTCAGTTATAGAGACAGCGGGTCCAGTCTGCGGTCATTGTACTGGTCTCTTAGTGATGATGTCACTGGGGCTCAATTTAAGAGACAGTGGATTCCAGACTGCAGTCAGTGTACTGGTCTCTGTAATGGAGTCACTAGGGTTCAATTTTAGAGACAGTGGCTCCAGCCTGTAGTCAGTGTATTGATCTCTGTGATGGAGTCACAGGGGCTCAGTATTAGAGCCAGCAGCTCCAGCCCGCAGTCAGTGTACTGGTCTCTGTGATGGAGTCACTGGAGCTCTGTTTTAGAGACAGCGGCTCCAGCCTGTGGTCAGTGTACTGGTCTCTGTGATGGAGTCACTTGGCCTCAGTTTTAGAGACAACAGGTTCCAGCCAGCGGTCAGTGTACTGGTCTCAGTGATGGAGTCACTGGGGCCTAGGATTAGAGACAGCGGCTTCAACCTGCGGTCAGTGTACTGGTCTGTGATGGAGTCACTGGGGCTCAGATTTAGAGACAGTGGCTCCAGCCTGCGATTAGTGTACTGGTCTCTGTGATGAAGTCACTTGGGCTCAGTTTTAGAGACAGCAGCTCCTGGTTGCGGTCAGTATACTGGTCTCTGTGATGATGTCACTGGGCTTCAGTTTTAGAGACAGCGGCTCTAGCCTGCGGTCAGTGTACTGGTCTCTGGGATGGAGTCACTGGGGCTCAGTTTTAGAGACAGAGGCTCCAGGCTAGGGTCAGTGTACTGGTCTCTGTGATCGAGTCACTGGAGCTCAGTTTTAGAGACAATGGGTTCCAGCCAGCAGTCAGTGTACTGGTCTCTGGGATGGAGTCACAGGGGCCAGTATTAGACACAGCAGCTCCAGCCTGCGGTTAGTGTACTGGTCTCTGTGATGGAGTCACTGGGGCTCAGTTTTAGAGACGGCAGCTCCAGCCTGCGGTCAGTGTACTGGTCTCTGTGATGGAGTCACTGGGGCTCAGTTTTAGAGACGGCAGCTCCAGCCTGCAGTCAGTGTACTGATCTCAGTGATGGAGTCACAGGGGCTCAGTTTTAGAGACAGCGGCTCCAGCTTTCGGTCAGTGAACTTGTCTCTGTGATGGAGTCACTGGGGCTCAGTTTTAGAGACAGAGGCTCCAGCCTGTGGTCAGTGTACTGGTCTCTGTGATGGAGTCACTGGGCCTCAGGTTTAGAGAGAGCGGCTCTAGGCTGCGGTCAGTGTACTGGTCTCAGTGATGGAGTCACTGGGGCTCATTTGAAGAGACAGCGGCTCCAGCCTACGGTCAGTGAACTGGTCTCTGTGATGGAGTTACTGGGGCTCAGTTTTAGAGACAGCGGCTCCAGCCTGTTGTCAGTGTAGTGGTCACTGTGATGGAGTCCCTGTGGCTCAGTTTTAGAGACAGCGGCTCAAGCCTGCAGTCAGTGTACTGGTCTCTGTGTTGGAGTAACTGGGGCTCAGTTTTAGAGACAGCGGGTTCCAGCCTGCAGTCACTGTACTGGTCTCTGTGGTGGAGTCACTGGGGCTCAGTTTTAGAAATGGCGGCTCCAGCCTGCGGTAAGTGTACTGGTCTCCGTGATGGAAACACTGGGGCTCAGTTTTAGAGACAGCAGCTCCATTCTGTACTCAGTGTATTGATCTCTGTGATGGAGGCACTGGGGTCAGTTTTAGAGACAGCAGCTCCAGGTTGCTGTCAGTGTACTGGTCTCTGTGATGGAGTCACTGGGCCTCAGTTCTAGAGACAGTGGGTTCCAGCCTGCAGTCAGTGTACTGGTCTCTGTGATGGAGTTACTGGGGCTCAGTTATAGAGACAGCGGCTCCAGCCTGCAGTCAGTGTACTGATCTCTGGGATGGAGTCACTGGGCCTCAGTTATAGAGACAGCGGGTCCAGTCTGCGGTCATTGTACTGGTCTCTTAGTGATGATGTCACTGGGGCTCAATTTAAGAGACAGTGGATTCCAGACTGCAGTCAGTGTACTGGTCTCTGTAATGGAGTCACTAGGGTTCAATTTTAGAGACAGTGGCTCCAGCCTGTAGTCAGTGTATTGATCTCTGTGATCGAGTCACAGGGGCTCAGTATTAGAGCCAGCAGCTCCAGCCTGCGGTCAGTGTACTGGTCTCTGTGATGGAGTCACTGGGCCTAAGTTTTAGAAATGGCGGCTCCAGCCTGCGGTCAGTGTACTGGTCTCTGTGATGGAGTCACTGGGGCTCAGTATTAGAGACAGCGGCTCTAGTCTGCGGTCAGTGTACTGGTCACTGTGATGGAGTCACTGGGGCTCAGTTTTAGAGACAGTGGCTCCAGCCTGCGGTCAGTGTACTGGTCTCTGTGATGGAGTCACTAGGGCTCAGTTTTAGATACAGCAGCTCTAGTCTGCGGTCAGTGTACTGGTCTCTGTGATGGAGTCACTAGGGCTCAGTTTTAGAGACAGCAGCTCTTGGTTGCGGTTAGTATACTGGTCTCTGTAATGATGTCACTGGGCTTCAGTTTTAGAGACAGCGGCTCTAGCCTGCGGTCAGTGTACTGGTCTCTGTGATCGAGTCACTGGAGCTCAGTTTTAGAGACAGTGGGTTCCAGCCAGCAGTCAGTGTACTGGTCTCTGTGATGTAGTCACAGGGGCCAGTATTAGAGACAGCAGCTCCAGCCTGCGGTTAGTGTACTGGTCTCTGTGATGGAGTCACTGGGGCTCAGTTTTAGAGACCACAGCTCCAGCCTGCGGTCAGTGTACTGGTCTCTGTGATGGAGTCACTGGGGCTCAGTTTTAGAGACAGCAGCTCCAGCTTTCGGTCAGTGAACTTGTCTCTGTGATGGAGTCACTGGGGCTCAGTTTTAGAGACAGAGGCTCCAGCCTGTGGTCAGTGTACTGGTCTCTGTGATGGAGTCACTGGGCCTCAGGTTTAGAGAGAGCGGCTCCAGGCTGCGGCCAGTGTACTGGTCTCAGTGATGGAGTCACTGGGGCTCATTTGAAGAGACAGCGGCTCCAGCCTACGGTCAGTGTACTGGTCTCTGTGATGGAGTTACTGGGGCTCAGTTTTAGAGACAGCGGCTCCAGCCTGTGGTCAGTGTAGTGGTCACTGTGATGGAGTCCCTGGGGCTCAGTTTTAGAGACAGCGTCTCCAGCCTGCAGTCAGTGTACTGGTCTCTGTGTTGGAGGAACTGGGGCTCAGTTTTAGAGACAGCGGGTTCCAGCCTGCAGTCACTGTACTGGTCTCTGTGATGGAGTCACTGGGGCTCAGTTTTAGAAATGGCGGCTCCAGCCTGCAGTCAGTGTTCTGGTCTCCGTGATGGAATCACTGGGGTCAGTTTTAGAGACAGCAGCTCCAGGTTGCGGTCAGTGTACTGGTCTCTGTGATGGAGTCACTGGGCCTCAGTTCTAGAGACAGCAGGTTCAGTCTGCGGTCATTCTACTGGACTCTCAGTGATGATGTCACTGGGGCTAAATTTAAGAGACAGTGGGTTCCAGCCTGCAGTCAGTGTACTGGTCTCTGTGAAGGAGTCACTGGGGCTCAGACAGCGGCTCCAGCCTGCAGTCAGTGTACTGGTCTCTGTTAGGGGTGGGCGGAATTTGCGAAATTCACTTTCGCAAACTATCGCGAAAATGTTAATAATCTTCGCAAACACGCGGAAATAATGCGAAGACGCGGACGTTTTTTTCCCGCCCGTTCGCGGTATTTTCTGCGTGATCGCGGCTCGCAAACTTACCCATGCGGTTGCTCACGGGCGCGAGATCTCAATCATCTCATACTCTCGCGGTGCATGATCGCAAGAAGAAAGACGTGATCACGCGACGAATGATGTGATCGCGTGACAAATGAAGTTAATGCTGGCGCGAACTGTTGCGAGACAGCGCAAATGGCTACCAACAATCCAACATCTCGTGGAGAACGCGACCGGATCGGGAAAACTTGTAGGGGAACGCGGGGATTCAGGGAAGGCGACCGCGCACACGTGAGAATGTATTTTTTTACAGCGCGAGCAGGAAAAATAATTCCGCTAAGATGCGGATTGCGGAAGTTTAGACATTTTCGCGCTCTCCGCGGAATGCGAAAATGTCAAATTATCACAATTTCCGCGAGCGGAACGGAATTTTAGCCCAGGCCTAGTCTCTGTGATGGAGTCAATTGAGCTCAGTTTTACAGACAGTGGGCTCCAGCCTGCAGTCAGTGTACTGGTCTCTGTGATGGAGTTACTGGGGCTCAGTTATAGAGACAGCGGCTCCAGCCTGCAGTCAGTGTACTGATCTCTGGTATGGAGTCACTGGGCCTCAGTTATAGAGACAGCGGGTCCAGTCTGCGGTCATTGTACTGGTCTCTTAGTGATGATGTCACTGGGGCTCAATTTAAGAGACAGTGGATTCCAGACTGCAGTCAGTGTACTGGTCTCTGTAATGGAGTCACTAGGGTTCAATTTTAGAGACAATGGCTCCAGCCTGTAGTCAGTGTATTGATCTCTGTGATGGAGTCACAGGGGCTCAGTATTAGAGCCAGCAGCTCCAGCCTGCGGTCAGTGTACTGGTCTCTGTGATGGAGTCACTGGGCCTAAGTTTTAGAAATGGCGGCTCCAGCCTGCGGTCAGTGTACTGGTCTCTGTGATGGAGTCACTGGGGCTCAGTATTAGAGACAGCGGCTCTAGTCTGCGGTCAGTGTACTGGTCACTGTGATGGAGTCACTGGGGCTCAGTTTTAGAGACAGCGGCTCCAGCCTGCGGTCAGTGTACTGGTCTCTGTGATGGAGTCACTAGGGCTCAGTTTTAGAGACAGCGGCTCTAGTCTGCGGTCAGTGTACTGGTCTCTGTGATGGAGTCACTAGGGCTCAGTTTTAGAGACAGCAGCTCTTGGTTGCGGTTATTATACTGGTCTCTGTAATGATGTCACTGGGCTTCAGTTTTAGAGACAGCGGCTCTAGCCTGCGGTCAGTGTACTGATCTCTGTGATCGAGTCACTGGAGCTCAGTTTTAGAGACAGTGGGTTCCAGCCAGCAGTCAGTGTACTGGTCTCTGTGATGTAGTCACAGGGGCCAGTATTAGAGACAGCAGCTCCAGCCTGCGGTTAGTGTACTGGTCTCTGTGATGGAGTCACTGGGGCTCAGTTTTAGAGACCACAGCTCCAGCCTGCGGTCAGTGTACTGGTCTCTGTGATGGAGTCACTGGGGCTCAGTTTTAGAGACGGCAGCTCCAGCCTGCGGTCAGTGTACTGATCTTTGTGATGGAGTCACAGGGGCTCAGTTTTAGAGACAGCGGCTCCAGCTTTCGGTCAGTGAACTTGTCTCTGTGATGGAGTCACTGGGGCTCAGTTTTAGAGACAGAGGCTCCAGCCTGTGGTCAGTGTACTGGTCTCTGTGATGGAGTCACTGGGCCTCAGGTTTAGAGAGAGCGGCTCCAGGCTGCGGCCAGTGTACTGGTCTCAGTGATGGAGTCACTGGGGCTCATTTGAAGAGACAGCGGCTCCAGCCTACGGTCAGTGTACTGGTCTCTGTGATGGAGTTACTGGGGCTCAGTTTTAGAGACAGCGGCTCCAGCCTGTGGTCAGTGTAGTGGTCACTGTGATGGAGTCCCTGTGGCTCAGTTTTAGAGACAGCGGCTCCAGCCTGCAGTCAGTGTACTGGTCTCTGTGTTGGAGTAACTGGGGCTCAGTTTTAGAGACAGCGGGTTCCAGCCTGCAGTCACTGTACTGGTCTCTGTGGTGGAGTCACTGGGGCTCAGTTTTAGAAATGGCGGCTCCAGCCTGCGGTAAGTGTACTGGTCTCCGTGATGGAAACACTGGGGCTCAGTTTTAGAGACAGCAGCTCCATTCTGTACTCAGTGTATTGATCTCTGTGATGGAGGCACTGGGGTCAGTTTTAGAGACAGCAGCTCCAGGTTGCTGTCAGTGTACTGGTCTCTGTGATGGAGTCACTGAGCCTCAGTTCTGGAGACAGTGGGTTCCAGCCTGCAGTCAGTGTACTGGTCTCTGTGAAGGAGTCACTGGGGCTCAGTATTAGAGACAGCGGCTCCAGCCTGCAGTCAGTGTACTGAACTCTGGGATGGAGTCACTGGGCCTCAGTTATAGAGACAGCGGGTTAAGTCTGCGATCGTTGTACTGGTCTCTCAGTGATGATGTCACTAGGGCTCAATTTAAGAGACAGTGGGTTCCAGACTGCAGTCAGTGTACTGGTCTCTGTAATGGAGTCACTAGGGTTCAATTTTAGAGACAGTGGCTCCAGCCTGTAGTCAGTGTATTGATCTCTGTGATGGAGTCACAGGGGCTCAGTATTAGAGCCAGCAGCTCCAGCCTGCGGTCAGTGTACTGGTCTCTGTGATGGAGTCACTGGGCCTAAGTTTTAGAAATGGCGGCTCCAGCCTGCGGTCAGTGTACTGGTCTCTGTGATGGAGTCACTGGGGCTCAGTATTAGAGACAGCGGCTCTAGTCTGCGGTCAGTGTACTGGTCACTGTGATGGAGTCACTGGGGCTCAGTTTTAGAGACAGCGGCTCCAGCCTGCGGTCAGTGTACTGGTCTCTGTGATGGAGTCACTAGGGCTCAGTTTTAGAGACAGCGGCTCTAGTCTGCGGTCAGTGTACTGGTCTCTGTGATGGAGTCACTAGGGCTCAGTTTTAGAGACAGCAGCTCTTGGTTGCGGTTAGTATACTGGTCTCTGTAATGATGTCACTGGGCTTCAGTTTTAGAGACAGCGGCTCTAGCCTGCGGTCAGTGTACTGGTCTCTGTGATCGAGTCACTGGAGCTCAGTTTTAGAGACAGTGGGTTCCAGCCAGCAGTCAGTGTACTGGTCTCTGTGATGTAGTCACAGGGGCCAGTATTAGAGACAGCAGCTCCAGCCTGCGGTTAGTGTACTGGTCTCTGTGATGGAGTCACTGGGGCTCAGTTTTAGAGACAGTGGGTTCCAGCCAGCAGTCAGTGTACTGGTCTCTGTGATGTAGTCACAGGGGCCAGTATTAGAGACAGCAGCTCCAGCCTGCGGTTAGTGTACTGGTCTCTGTGATGGAGTCACTGGGGCTCAGTTTTAGAGACCACAGCTCCAGCCTGCGGTCAGTGTACTGGTCTCTGTGATGGAGTCACTGGGGCTCAGTTTTAGAGACGGCAGCTCCAGCCTGCGGTCAGTGTACTGATCTCTGTGATGGAGTCACAGGGGCTCAGTTTTAGAGACAGCGGCTCCAGCTTTCGGTCAGTGAACTTGTCTCTGTGATGGAGTCACTGGGGCTCAGTTTTAGAGACAGAGGCTCCAGCCTGTGGTCAGTGTACTGGTCTCTGTGATGGAGTCACTGGGCCTCAGGTTTAGAGAGAGCGGCTCCAGGCTGCGGCCAGTGTACTGGTCTCAGTGATGGAGTCACTGGGGCTCATTTGAAGAGACAGCGGCTCCAGCCTACGGTCAGTGTACTGGTCTCTGTGATGGAGTTACTGGGGCTCAGTTTTAGAGACAGCGGCTCCAGCCTGTGGTCAGTGTAGTGGTCACTGTGATGGAGTCCCTGTGGCTCAGTTTTAGAGACTGCGGCTCCAGCCTGCAGTCAGTGTACTGGTCTCTGTGTTGGAGTAACTGGGGCTCAGTTTTAGAGACAGCGGGTTCCAGCCTGCAGTCACTGTACTGGTCTCTGTGGTGGAGTCACTGGGGCTCAGTTTTAGAAATGGCGGCTCCAGCCTGCGGTAAGTGTACTGGTCTCCGTGATGGAAACACTGGGGCTCAGTTTTAGAGACAGCAGCTCCATTCTGTACTCAGTGTACTGGTCTCTGTGATGGAGTCACTGGGGCTCAGTTTTAGGGACAGCGGCTCCAGCCTGCGGTCAGTGTACTGGTCTCTGTGATGGAGTCACTGGGGCTCAGTTTTAGGGACTGCGGCTCCAGCCTGCGGTCAGTGTACTGGTCTCTGTGATGGAGTCAATTAAGCTAACTTTTAGAGACAGCGTCTCCAGCCTGCATTCAGTGTACTTATCTTAGTGATGGACTCAGTGGGGTTCAGTTTAAGAGACAGCGGCTACAGCCTGCGGTGAGTGTACTGGTCTCTGTGATGGGGTCAATTGAGCTCATTTTTAGAGACAGCGGCTCCAGCCTGCGGTCAGTGTAGTGGTCACTGTGATGGAGTCACTGGGGCTCAGTTTTAGAGACAGCGTCTCCAGCCTGCATTCAGTGTACTGATCTTAGTGATGGAGTCAGTGGGGTTCAGTTTTAGAGACAGCGGCTCCAGCCTGCGGTGAGTGTACTGGTCTCTGTGATGGAGTAACTGGGGCTCAGTTTTAGAGACAGAGGGTTCCAGCCTGCAGTCACTGTACTGGTCTCTGTGATGGAGTCACTGGGGCTTAGTTTTAGAGACAGCGGCTCCAGCCTGCGGTCAGTGTACTGGTCTCTGTGATGGAGTCACTGGGCCTCAGTTTTAGAGACAGCAGGTTCCAGCCAGCGGTCAGTGTACTGGTCCCAGTGATGAGTCACTGGGGCCCAGGATTAGAGACAGCGGCTCGAGCCTGCAGTCAGTGTACTGGAAACTGTGATGGAGTCACTGGGGCTCAGTATTAGAGACAGCGGCTCCAGCCTGCGGTCAGTGTACTGGTCTCTGTGATGGTGTCATAGGGGCTCAGTTTTAGAGATAGCGGCTCCAGCCTGCGGTCAGCGTACTGGTCTCTGTGATGGAGTCAATTAAGCTAAATTTTAGAAACAGCGGCTCCAGCCTGCGGTCAGTGTAGTGATCACTGTGATGGAGTCACTGGGGCTCAGTTTTAGAGACAGCGGATTCAGACTGAGGTCAGTGTACTGGTCTCGGTGATGATGTCTCTGGGCCTCAGGTTTAGAGACAGCAGCTCCAGCCTGTGGTCAGTGTAGTGGTCACTGTGATCGAGTCACTGGGGCTCAGTTTTAGAGACAGCGTCTCCAGCCTGCATTCAGTGTACTGATCTTAGTGATGGAGTCAGTGGGGCTCAGTTTCAGAGACAGCGGCTCCAGCCTGTGGTGAGTGTACTGGTCTCTGTGATGGAGTAACTGGGGCTCAGTTATAGAGACAGCGGGTTCCAGCCTGCAGTCACTGTACTGGTCTCTGTGATGGAGTCACTGGGCCTAAGTTTTAGAAATGGCGGCTCCAGCCTGCGGTCAGTGTATTGGTCTCTGTGATGGAGTCACTGGGGCTCAGTTATAGAGACAGCGGCTCCAGCCTGCGGTCATTGTACTGGTCTTTGTGATGGAGTCACAGTGGCTCAGTATTAGAGCCAGCGGCTCCAGCCTGCAGTCAGTGTACTGGTCTCTGTGATGGAGTCACTGGGGCTCAGTTTTAGGGACGGCGGCTCCAGGCTGAGGTCAGTGTACTGGTCTCTGTGATGGAGTCAATTGAGCTCAATTTTAGAGACAGTAGGTTCCAGCAAGCGGTCAGTATACTGGTCTCAGTGATGGAGTCACTGGGGCCCAGTATTAGAGACAGCGGCTTCAACCTGCGGTCAGTGTACTGGTCTGTGATGGAGTCAATGAGGTTAGTTTTAGAGACAGCAGCTCCATTCTGTACTCAGTGTATTGATCTCTGTGATGATGTCACTGAGCTTCAGTTTTAGAGACAGCGGCTCTAGCCTGCGATCAGTGTACTGGTCTCTGTGATCAAGTCACTGGGGCTCAGTTTTAGAGACAGTGGGTTCCAGCCTGCATTCAGTGTACTGATCTTAGTGATGGAGTCAGTGGGGCTCAGTTTTAGAGACAGCGGCTCCAGCCTGCAGTCACTGTACTGGTCTCTGTGATGGAGTCACTGGGGCTCAATTTTAGAGACAGCGGCTCCAGCCTGCGGTCATTGTACTGGTCTTTGTGATGGAGTCACAGGGGCTCAGTATTAGAGCCAGTGGCTCCAGCCTGCGGTCAGTGTACTGGTCTCTGTGATGGAGTCACTGGGGCTCAGTTTTAGAGACGGCAGCTCCAGCCTGCGGTCAGTGTACTGATCTCAGTGATGGAGTCACAGGGGCTCAGTTTTAGAGACAGCGGCTCCAGCTTTCGGTCAGTGAACTTGTCTCTGTGATGGAGTCACTGGGGCTCAATTTTAGAGACAGCGTCTCCAGCCTGCATTCAGTGTACTGATCTTAGTGATGGAGTCAGTGGAGCTCAGTTTTAGAGACAGCGGCTCCAGCCTGCAGTCAGTGTACTGGTCTCAGTGGTGGAGTCACTCACCACTGAGGCTCAGTTTTAGAGACAGCGGCTCTAGCCTACGGTCAGTGTACTGGTCTCTGTGATGGAGTTACTGGGGCTCAGTTTTAGAGACAGCGGGTTCCAGCCTGCAGTCACTGTACTGGTCTCTGTGATGGAGTCACTGGGGCTCAGTTTTAGAGACAGCGGCTCCAGCCTGCGGTCATTGTACTGGTCTTTGTGATGGAGTCACAGGGGCTCAGTATTAGAGCCAGCGGCTCCAGCCTGCGGTCAGTGTACTGGTCTCTTTGATGGAGTCACTTGGGCTCTGTTTTAGGGACGGTGGCTCCGGGCTGCGGTCAGTGTATTTTGTCTCTGTGATGGAGTCACTGGGGCTCAGTTTTAAAGACAGCGGCTCCAGCCTGCGGTCAGTGTACTGGTCTCTTTGATGGAGTCACTGGGGCTCAGTTTTAGGGACGGCGGCTCCAGGCTGCGGTCAGTGTACTGGTCTTAGTGATGGAGTCACTGGTGCCCAGGATTAGAGACAGCTGCTCCAGCCCGCAGTCAGTGTACTGGTCTCTGTGATGGAGTCACTGGAGCTCTGTTTTAGAGACAGCGGCTCCAGCCTGTGGTCAGTGTACTGGTCTCTGTGATGGAGTCACTTGGCCTCAGTTTTAGAGACAACAGGTTCCAGCCAGCGGTCAGTGTACTGGTCTGTGATGGAGTCACTGGGGCTCAGATTTAGAGACAGTGGCTCCAGCCTGCGATTAGTGTACTGGTCTCTGTGATGAAGTCACTTGGGCTCAGTTTTAGAGACAGCAGCTCCTGGTTGCGGTCAGTATACTGGTCTCTGTGATGATGTCACTGGGCTTCAGTTTTAGAGACAGCGGCTCTAGGCTGCGGTCAGTGTACTGGTCTCTGGGATGGAGTCACTGGGGCTCAGTTTTAGAGACAGAGGCTCCAGGCTAGGGTCAGTGTACTGGTCTCTGTGATCGAGTCACTGGAGCTCAGTTTTAGAGACAGTGGGTTCCAGCCAGCAGTCAGTGTACTGGTCTCTGGGATGGAGTCACAGGGGCCAGTATTAGACACAGCAGCTCCAGCCTGCGGTTAGTGTACTGGTCTCTGTGATGGAGTCACTGGGGCTCAGTTTTAGAGACGGCAGCTCCAGCCTGCGGTCAGTGTACTGGTCTCTGTGATGGAGTCACTGGGGCTCAGTTTTAGAGACGGCAGCTCCAGCCTGCGGTCAGTGTACTGATCTCAGTGATGGAGTCACAGGGGCTCAGTTTTAGAGACAGCGGCTCCAGCTTTCGGTCAGTGAACTTGTCTCTGTGATGTAGTCACTGGGGCTCAGTTTTAGAGACAGAGGCTCCAGCCTGTGGTCAGTGTACTGGTCTCTGTGATGGAGTCACTGGGCCTCAGGTTTAGAGAGAGCGGCTCTAGGCTGCGGTCAGTGTACTGGCCTCAGTGATGGAGTCACTGGGGCTCATTTGAAGAGACAGCGGCTCCAGCCTACGGTCAGTGTACTGGTCTCTGTGATGGAGTTACTGGGGCTCAGTTTTAGAGACAGCGGCTCCAGCCTGTGGTCAGTGTAGTGGTCACTGTGATGGAGTCCCTGTGGCTCAGTTTTAGAGACAGCGGCTCCAGCCTGCAGTCAGTGTACTGGTCTCTGTGATGGAGTCACTGGGGCTCAGTTTTAGAGACGGCAGCTCCAGCCTGCGGTCAGTGTACTGGTCTCTGTGATGGAGTCACTGGGGCTCAGTTTTAGAGACAGAGGCTCCAGCCTGTGGTCAGTGTACTGGTCTCTGTGATAGAGTCACTGGGCCTCAGGTTTAGAGAGAGCGGCTCTAGGCTGCGGTCAGTGTACTGGCCTCAGTGATGGAGTCACTGGGGCTCATTTGAAGAGACAGCGGCTCCAGCCTACGGTCAGTGTACTGGTCTCTGTGATGGAGTTACTGGGGCTCAGTTTTAGAGACAGCGGCTCCAGCCTGTGGTCAGTGTAGTGGTCACTGTGATGGAGTCCCTGTGGCTCAGTTTTAGAGACAGCGGCTCCAGCCTGCAGTCAGTGTACTGGTCTCTGTGTTGGAGTAACTGGCGCTCAGTTTTAGAGACAGCGGGTTCCAGCCTGCAGTCACTGTACTGGTCTCTGTGGTGGAGTCACTGGGGCTCAGTTTTAGAAATGGCGGCTCCAGCCTGCGGTAAGTGTACTGGTCTCCGTGATGGAAACACTGGGGCTCAGTTTTAGAGACAGCAGCTCCATTCTGTACTCAGTGTATTGATCTCTGTGATGGAGGCACTGGGGTCAGTTTTAGAGACAGCAGCTCCAGGTTGCTGTCAGTGTACTGGTCTCTGTGATGGAGTCACTGGGCCTCAGTTCTAGAGACAGTGGGTTCCAGCCTGCAGTCAGTGTACTGGTATCTGTGAAGGAGTCACTGGGGCTCAGTATTAGAGACAGCGGCTCCAGCCTGCAGTCAGTGTACTGAACTCTGGGATGGAGTCACTGGGCCTCAGTTATAGAGACAGCGGGTTAAGTCTGCGATCATTGTACTGGTCTCTCAGTGATGATGTCACTGGGGCTCAATTTAAGAGACAGTGGGTTCCAGACTGCAGTCAGTGTACTGGTCTCAGTGATAGAGTCACTAGGGTTCAGTTTTAGAGACAGTGTCTACAGCCTGTAGTCAGTGTATTGATCTCTGTGATGGAGTCACACAGGCTCAGTATTAGAGACAGCGGCTCCAGCCTACGGTAAGTGTACTGGTCTCTGTTAGGGGTGGGCAGAATTTGCAAAATTCACTTTCGCAGACTATCGCGAAAATGTTAAAAATCTCCGCAAACACGCGGAAATAATGCGAAGACGCGGACGTTTTTTTCCCGCCCGTTCGCGGTATTTTCTGTGTGATCGCGGCTCGCAAACTTACCCATGCGGTTGCTCACGGGTGCGAGATCTCAATCATCTCATTCTAACGCGGTGCATGATCGCGAGAAGAAAGACGTGATTGCGCGACGAATGACGTGATCGCGTGACAAATGAAGTTAATGCTGGCGCGAACTGTTGCGAGACAGCGCAAATGGCTACCAACAATCCAACATCTCGTGGAGAACGCGACCGGATCGGGAAAACTTGTAGGGGAACGCGAGGATTCAGGGAAGGCGACCGCGCACACGTGAGAATGTATTTTTTTACAGCGCGAGCAGGAAAAATAATTCCGCTAAGATGCGGATTGCGGAAATTTAGACATTTTCGCGCTCTCCGCGGAATGCGAAAATGTCAAATTATCACAATTTCCGCGAGCGGAACGGAATTTTAGCCCAGGCCTAGTCTCTGTGATGGAGTCAATTGAGCTCAGTTTTACAGACAGTGGGCTCCAGCCTGCAGTCAGTGTACTGGTCTCTGTGATGGAGTTACTGGGGCTCAGTTATAGAGACAGCGGCTCCAGCCTGCAGTCAGTGTACTGATCTCTGGGATGGAGTCACTGGGCCTCAGTTATAGAGACAGCGGGTCCAGTCTGCGGTCATTGTACTGGTCTCTTAGTGATGATGTCACTGGGGCTCAATTTAAGAGACAGTGGATTCCAGACTGCAGTCAGTGTACTGGTCTCTGTAATGGAGTCACTAGGGTTCAATTTTAGAGACAGTGGCTCCAGCCTGTAGTCAGTGTATTGATCTCTGTGATGGAGTCACAGGGGCTCAGTATTAGAGCCAGCAGCTCCAGCCCGCAGTCAGTGTACTGGTCTCTGTGATGGAGTCACTGGAGCTCTGTTTTAGAGACAGCGGCTCCAGCCTGTGGTCAGTGTACTGGTCTCTGTGATGGAGTCACTTGGCCTCAGTTTTAGAGACAACAGGTTCCAGCCAGCGGTCAGTGTACTGGTCTCAGTGATGGAGTCACTGGGGCCTAGGATTAGAGACAGCGGCTTCAACCTGCGGTCAGTGTACTGGTCTGTGATGGAGTCACTGGGGCTCAGATTTAGAGACAGTGGCTCCAGCCTGCGATTAGTGTACTGGTCTCTGTGATGAAGTCACTTGGGCTCAGTTTTAGAGACAGCAGCTCCTGGTTGCGGTCAGTATACTGGTCTCTGTGATGATGTCACTGGGCTTCAGTTTTAGAGACAGCGGCTCTAGCCTGCGGTCAGTGTACTGGTCTCTGGGATGGAGTCACTGGGGCTCAGTTTTAGAGACAGAGGCTCCAGGCTAGGGTCAGTGTACTGGTCTCTGTGATCGAGTCACTGGAGCTCAGTTTTAGAGACAATGGGTTCCAGCCAGCAGTCAGTGTACTGGTCTCTGGGATGGAGTCACAGGGGCCAGTATTAGACACAGCAGCTCCAGCCTGCGGTTAGTGTACTGGTCTCTGTGATGGAGTCACTGGGGCTCAGTTTTAGAGACGGCAGCTCCAGCCTGCGGTCAGTGTACTGGTCTCTGTGATGGAGTCACTGGGGCTCAGTTTTAGAGACGGCAGCTCCAGCCTGCAGTCAGTGTACTGATCTCAGTGATGGAGTCACAGGGGCTCAGTTTTAGAGACAGCGGCTCCAGCTTTCGGTCAGTGAACTTGTCTCTGTGATGGAGTCACTGGGGCTCAGTTTTAGAGACAGAGGCTCCAGCCTGTGGTCAGTGTACTGGTCTCTGTGATGGAGTCACTGGGCCTCAGGTTTAGAGAGAGCGGCTCTAGGCTGCGGTCAGTGTACTGGTCTCAGTGATGGAGTCACTGGGGCTCATTTGAAGAGACAGCGGCTCCAGCCTACGGTCAGTGAACTGGTCTCTGTGATGGAGTTACTGGGGCTCAGTTTTATAGACAGCGGCTCCAGCCTGTGGTCAGTGTAGTGGTCACTGTGATGGAGTCCCTGTGGCTCAGTTTTAGAGACAGCGGCTCCAGCCTGCAGTCAGTGTACTGGTCTCTGTGTTGGAGTAACTGGGGCTCAGTTTTAGAGACAGCGGGTTCCAGCCTGCAGTCACTGTACTGGTTTCTGTGGTGGAGTCACTGGGGCTCAGTTTTAGAAATGGCGGCTCCAGCCTGCGGTAAGTGTACTGGTCTCCGTGATGGAAACACTGGGGCTCAGTTTTAGAGACAGCAGCTCCATTCTGTACTCAGTGTATTGATCTCTGTGATGGAGGCACTGGGGTCAGTTTTAGAGACAGCAGCTCCAGGTTGCTGTCAGTGTACTGGTCTCTGTGATGGAGTCACTGGGCCTCAGTTCTAGAGACAGTGGGTTCCAGCCTGCAGTCAGTGTACTGGTCTCTGTGATGGAGTTACTGGGGCTCAGTTATAGAGACAGCGGCTCCAGCCTGCAGTCAGTGTACTGATCTCTGGGATGGAGTCACTGGGCCTCAGTTATAGAGACAGCGGGTCCAGTCTGCGGTCATTGTACTGGTCTCTTAGTGATGATGTCACTGGGGCTCAATTTAAGAGACAGTGGATTCCAGACTGCAGTCAGTGTACTGGTCTCTGTAATGGAGTCACTAGGGTTCAATTTTAGAGACAGTGGCTCCAGCCTGTAGTCAGTGTATTGATCTCTGTGATGGAGTCACAGGGGCTCAGTATTAGAGCCAGCAGCTCCAGCCTGCGGTCAGTGTACTGGTCTCTGTGATGGAGTCACTGGGCCTAAGTTTTAGAAATGGCGGCTCCAGCCTGCGGTCAGTGTACTGGTCTCTGTGATGGAGTCACTGGGGCTCAGTATTAGAGACAGCGGCTCTAGTCTGCGGTCAGTGTACTGGTCACTGTGATGGAGTCACTGGGGCTCAGTTTTAGAGACAGTGGCTCCAGCCTGCGGTCAGTGTACTGGTCTCTGTGATGGAGTCACTAGGGCTCAGTTTTAGAGACAGCGGCTCTAGTCTGCGGTCAGTGTACTGGTCTCTGTGATGGAGTCACTAGGGCTCAGTTTTAGAGACAGCAGCTCTTGGTTGCGGTTAGTATACTGGTCTCTGTAATGATGTCACTGGGCTTCAGTTTTAGAGACAGCGGCTCTAGCCTGCGGTCAGTGTACTGGTCTCTGTGATCGAGTCACTGGAGCTCAGTTTTAGAGACAGTGGGTTCCAGCCAGCAGTCAGTGTACTGGTCTCTGTGATGTAGTCACAGGGGCCAGTATTAGAGACAGCAGCTCCAGCCTGCGGTTAGTGTACTGGTCTCTGTGATGGAGTCACTGGGGCTCAGTTTTAGAGACCACAGCTCCAGCCTGCGGTCAGTGTACTGGTCTCTGTGATGGAGTCACTGGGGCTCAGTTTTAGAGACGGCAGCTCCAGCCTGTGGTCAGTGTACTGATCTCTGTGATGGAGTCACAGGGGCTCAGTTTTAGAGACAGCGGCTCCAGCTTTCGGTCAGTGAACTTGTCTCTGTGATGGAGTCACTGGGCCTCAGGTTTAGAGAGAGCGGCTCCAGGCTGCGGCCAGTGTACTGGTCTCAGTGATGGAGTCACTGGGGCTCATTTGAAGAGACAGCGGCTCCAGCCTACGGTCAGTGTACTGGTCTCTGTGATGGAGTTACTGGGGCTCAGTTTTAGAGACAGCGGCTCCAGCCTGTGGTCAGTGTAGTGGTCACTGTGATGGAGTCCCTGGGGCTCAGTTTTAGAGACAGCGTCTCCAGCCTGCAGTCAGTGTACTGGTCTCTGTGTTGGAGGAACTGGGGCTCAGTTTTAGAGACAGCGGGTTCCAGCCTGCAGTCACTGTACTGGTCTCTGTGATGGAGTCACTGGGGCTCAGTTTTAGAAATGGCGGCTCCAGCCTGCAGTCAGTGTTCTGGTCTCCGTGATGGAATCACTGGGGTCAGTTTTAGAGACAGCAGCTCCAGGTTGCGGTCAGTGTACTGGTCTCTGTGATGGAGTCACTGGGCCTCAGTTCTAGAGACAGCAGGTTCAGTCTGCGGTCATTCTACTGGTCTCTCAGTGATGATGTCACTGGGGCTAAATTTAAGAGACAGTGGGTTCCAGCCTGCAGTCAGTGTACTGGTCTCTGTGAAGGAGTCACTGGGGCTCAGACAGCGGCTCCAGCCTGCAGTCAGTGTACTGAACTCTGGGATGGAGTCACTGGGCCTCAGTTATAGAGACAGCGGGTTAAGTCTGCGGTCATTGTACTGGTCTCTCAGTGATGATGTCACTGGGGCTCAATTTAAGAGACAGTGGGTTCCAGACTGCAGTCAGTGTACTGGTCTCAGTGATAGAGTCACTAGGGTTCAGTTTTAGAGACAGTGTCTACAGCCTGTAGTCAGTGTATTGATATCTGTGAAAGAGTCACACAGGCTCAGTATTAGAGACAGCGGCTCCAGCCTACAGTCAGTGTACTGGTCTCTGTTAGGGGTGGGCGGAATTTGCGAAATTCACTTTCGCAAACTATCGCGAAAATGTTAATAATCTTCGCAAACACGCGGAAATAATGCGAAGACGCGGACGTTTTTTTCCCGCCCGTTCGCGGTATTTTCTGCGTGATCGCGGCTCGCAAACTTACCCATGCGGTTGCTCACGGGCGCGAGATCTCAATCATCTCATACTCTCGCGGTGCATGATCGCAAGAAGAAAGACGTGATCACGCGACGAATGATGTGATCGCGTGACAAATGAAGTTAATGCTGGCGCGAACTGTTGCGAGACAGCGCAAATGGCTACCAACAATCCAACATCTCGTGGAGAACGCGACCGGATCGGGAAAACTTGTAGGGGAACGCGGGGATTCAGGGAAGGCGACCGCGCACACGTGAGAATGTATTTTTTTACAGCGCGAGCAGGAAAAATAATTCCGCTAAGATGCGGATTGCGGAAGTTTAGACATTTTCGTGCTCTCCGCGGAATGCGAAAATGTCAAATTATCACAATTTCCGCGAGCGGAACGGAATTTTAGCCCAGGCCTAGTCTCTGTGATGGAGTCAATTGAGCTCAGTTTTACAGACAGTGGGCTCCAGCCTGCAGTCAGTGTACTGGTCTCTGTGATGGAGTTACTGGGGCTCAGTTATAGAGACAGCGGCTCCAGCCTGCAGTCAGTGTACTGATCTCTGGTATGGAGTCACTGGGCCTCAGTTATAGAGACAGCGGGTCCAGTCTGCGGTCATTGTACTGGTCTCTTAGTGATGATGTCACTGGGGCTCAATTTAAGAGACAGTGGATTCCAGACTGCAGTCAGTGTACTGGTCTCTGTAATGGAGTCACTAGGGTTCAATTTTAGAGACAGTGGCTCCAGCCTGTAGTCAGTGTATTGATCTCTGTGATGGAGTCACAGGGGCTCAGTATTAGAGCCAGCAGCTCCAGCCTGCGGTCAGTGTACTGGTCTCTGTGATGGAGTCACTGGGCCTAAGTTTTAGAAATGGCGGCTCCAGCCTGCGGTCAGTGTACTGGTCTCTGTGATGGAGTCACTGGGGCTCAGTATTAGAGACAGCGGCTCTAGTCTGCGGTCAGTGTACTGGTCACTGTGATGGAGTCACTGGGGCTCAGTTTTAGAGACAGCGGCTCCAGCCTGCGGTCAGTGTACTGGTCTCTGTGATGGAGTCACTAGGGCTCAGTTTTAGAGACAGCGGCTCTAGTCTGCGGTCAGTGTACTGGTCTCTGTGATGGAGTCACTAGGGCTCAGTTTTAGAGACAGCAGCTCTTGGTTGCGGTTAGTATACTGGTCTCTGTAATGATGTCACTGGGCTTCAGTTTTAGAGACAGCGGCTCTAGCCTGCGGTCAGTGTACTGATCTCTGTGATCGAGTCACTGGAGCTCAGTTTTAGAGACAGTGGGTTCCAGCCAGCAGTCAGTGTACTGGTCTCTGTGATGTAGTCACAGGGGCCAGTATTAGAGACAGCAGCTCCAGCCTGCGGTTAGTGTACTGGTCTCTGTGATGGAGTCACTGGGGCTCAGTTTTAGAGACCACAGCTCCAGCCTGCGGTCAGTGTACTGGTCTCTGTGATGGAGTCACTGGGGCTCAGTTTTAGAGACGGCAGCTCCAGCCTGCGGTCAGTGTACTGATCTCTGTGATGGAGTCACAGGGGCTCAGTTTTAGAGACAGCGGCTCCAGCTTTCGGTCAGTGAACTTGTCTCTGTGATGGAGTCACTGGGGCTCAGTTTTAGAGACAGAGGCTCCAGCCTGTGGTCAGTGTACTGGTCTCTGTGATGGAGTCACTGGGCCTCAGGTTTAGAGAGAGCGGCTCCAGGCTGCGGCCAGTGTACTGGTCTCAGTGATGGAGTCACTGGGGCTCATTTGAAGAGACAGCGGCTCCAGCCTACGGTCAGTGTACTGGTCTCTGTGATGGAGTTACTGGGGCTCAGTTTTAGAGACAGCGGCTCCAGCCTGTGGTCAGTGTAGTGGTCACTGTGATGGAGTCCCTGGGGCTCAGTTTTAGAGACAGCGTCTCCAGCCTGCAGTCAGTGTACTGGTCTCTGTGTTGGAGGAACTGGGGCTCAGTTTTAGAGACAGCGGGTTCCAGTCTGCAGTCACTGTACTGGTCTCTGTGGTGGAGTCACTGGGGCTCAGTTTTAGAAATGGCGGCTCCAGCCTGCAGTCAGTGTTCTGGTCTCCGTGATGGAATCACTGGGGTCAGTTTTAGAGACAGCAGCTCCAGGTTGCGGTCAGTGTACTGGTCTCTGTGATGGAGTCACTGGGCCTCAGTTCTAGAGACAGCAGGTTCAGTCTGCGGTCATTCTACTGGTCTCTCAGTGATGATGTCACTGGGGCTAAATTTAAGAGACAGTGGGTTCCAGCCTGCAGTCAGTGTACTGGTCTCTGTGAAGGAGTCACTGGGGCTCAGACAGCGGCTCCAGCCTGCAGTCAGTGTACTGAACTCTGGGATGGAGTCACTGGGCCTCAGTTATAGAGACAGCGGGTTAAGTCTGCGGTCATTGTACTGGTCTCTCAGTGATGATGTCACTGGGGCTCAATTTAAGAGACAGTGGGTTCCAGACTGCAGTCAGTGTACTGGTCTCAGTGATAGAGTCACTAGGGTTCAGTTTTAGAGACAGTGTCTACAGCCTGTAGTCAGTGTATTGATATCTGTGATGGAGTCACACAGGCTCAGTATTAGAGACAGCGGCTCCAGCCTACGGTCAGTGTACTGGTCTCTGTTAGGGGTGGGCGGAATTTGCGAAATTCACTTTCGCAAACTATCGCGAAAATGTTAAAAATCTCCGCAAACACGCGGAAATAATGCGAAGACGCGGACGTTTTTTTCCCGCCCGTTCGCGGTATTTTCTGCGTGATCGCGGCTCGCAAACTTACCCATGCGGTTGCTCACGGGTGCGAGATCTCAATCATCTCATTCTAACGCGGTGCATGATCGCGAGAAGAAAGACGTGATTGTGCGACGAATGACGTGATCGTGTGACAAATGACGTTAATGCTGGCGCAAACTGTTGCGAGACAGCGCAAATGGCTACCAACAATCCAACATCTCGTGGAGAACGCGACCGGATCGGGAAAACTTGTAGGGGAACGCGGGGATTCAGGGAAGGCGATCGCGCGCACGTGAGAATGTATTTATTTACAGCGCGAGCAAGAACAAAAATTCCGCTAAGATGCGGATTGCGGAAATTTAGACATTTTCATGCTCACTGCGGAATGCGAAAATGTCGAATTATCACAATTTCCGCAAGCGGAACGGAATTTTATCCCAGACCTAGTCTCTGTGATGGAGTCAATTGAGCTCAGTTTTACAGACAGTGGGCTCCAGCCTAATGTCAGTGTACTGATCTCTGGGATGGAGTCGCTGGGCCTCAGTTATAGAGACAGCGGGTCCAGACTGCGGTCATTGTACTGGTCTCTCAGTGATGATGTCACTGGGGCTCAATTTAAGAGACAGTGGGTTCCAGACTGCAGTCAGTGTACTGGTCTCAGTGATAGAGTCACTAGGGTTCAGTTTTAGAGACAGTGGCTCCAGCCTGTAGTCAGTGTATTGATCTCTGTGATGGAGTCACAGGGGCTCAGTATTAGAGCCAGCAGCTCCAGCCTGCGGTCAGTGTACTGGTCTCTGTGATGGAGTCACTGGGCCTTAGTTTTAGAAACGGAAGCTCAAGCCTGCGGTCAGTGTACTGGTCTCTGTGATGGAGTCACTGGGGCTTAGTTTTAGAGACAGCGGCTCCAGCCTGCGGTCAGTGTACTGGTCTCTGTGATGGAGTCACAGGGGCTCAGTATTAGAGACAGTAGCAGAAGCCTGCGGTCAGTGTACTGGTCTCTGTGATGGAGTCACTGGGGCTCAATTTAAGAGACAGTGGGTTCCAGCCTGCAGTCAGTGTACTGGTCTCTGTGAAGGAGTCACTGGGGCTCAGTATTAGGGACAGCGGCTCCAGCCTGCAGTCAGTGTACTGATCTCCGGGATGGAGTCACTGGACCTCAGTTATAGAGACAGTGGGTTAAGTCTGCGGTCATTGTACTGGTCTCTCAGTGATGATGTCACTGGGGCTCAATTTAAGAGACAGTGGGTTCCAGCCTGCAGTCAGTGTACTGGTCTCAGTGATAGAGTCACTAGGGTTCAGTTTTAGAGACAGTGTCTACAGCCTGTAGTCAGTGTATTGATCTCTGTGCTGGAGTCACACAGGCTCAGTATTAGAGACAGCGGCTCCAGCCTACGGTCAGTGTACTGGTCTCTGTTAGGGGGTGGGCGGAATTTGCGCAATTCACTTTCGCAAACTATCGCGAAAATGTTAAAAATCTCCGCAAACATGCGGAAATAATGCGAAGACGTGGATGTTTTTTTCCCGCCCGTTCACAGTATTTTCTGCGTGATCGCGGCTCGGCAACTTACCCATGCGGTTGCTCACGGGCACGAGATCTCAATCATCTCATACTCTCGCGGTGCATGATCGCAAGAAGAAAGACGTGATCACGCGACGAATGATGTGATCGCGTGACAAATGAAGTTAATGCTGGCGCGAACTGTTGCGAGACAGCGCAAATGGCTACCAACAATCCAACATCTCGTGGAGAACGTGACCGGATCAAGAAAACTTGTCGGCGAACGCGGGGATTCAGGGAAGGCGATCGCGCGTACGCGAGAATGTATTTTTTTACAGCGCGAGCAAGAAAAAAATTTCCGGTAAGTGCGGATTGCCAAAATGTTGACATTTTCGCGCACTCCGCGGAATGCGAAAATGTCAAATTATCACAATTTCCGCGAGCGGAACGGAATTTTAGCCCAGGCCTAGTCTCTGTGATGGAGTCAATTGAGCTCAGTTTTACAGACAGTGGGCTCCAGCCTGCAGTCAGTGTACTGGTCTCTGTGATGGAGTTACTGGGGCTCAGTTATAGAGACAGCAGCTCCAGCCTGCAGTCAGTGTACTGGTCTCTGTGATGGAGTCACTGGGGCTCAGTTATAGAGACAGCGGGTCCAGTTTGCGGTCATTGTACTGGTCTCTCAGTGATGATGTCACTGGGGCTCAATTTAAGAGACAGTGGGTTCCAGCCTGCGGTCAGTGTACTGGTCTCTGTAATGGAGTCACTGGGGCTCAGTTTTAGAGACAGCGGCTCCAGCCTGCGGTCAGTGTACTGGTCTCTGTGATGGAGTCACAGGGGCTCAGTATTAGAGACAGTGGCAGAAGCCTGCGGTCAGTGTACTGGTCTCTGTGATGGAGTCACTGGGGCTCAGTTTTAGAGACAGCGTCTCCAGCCTGCTTTCAGTGTACTGATCTTAGTGATGGAGTCAGTGGGGCTCAGTACAGCGGCTCCAGCCTGCGGTGAGTGTACTGGTCTCTGTGATGGAATCACTGGGGCTCAGTTTTAGATACAGCGGCTCCAGCCTGCGGTCAGTGTACAGGTCTCGGTGATGATGTCTCTGGGCCTCAGGTTTAGAGCCAGCGGCTCCAGCCTGTGGTCAGTGTAGTGGTCACTGTGATGGAGTAACTGGGGCTCAGTTTTAGAGACAGCGTCTCCAGCCTGCGTTCAGTGTACTGATCTTAGTGATGGAGTCAGTGGGGCTCAGTTTTAGAGACAGCGGCTCCAGCCTGCAGTCACTGTACTGGTCTCTGTGATGGAGTCACTGGGGCTCAATTTTAGAGACAGCGGCTCCAGCCTGCGGTCATTGTACTGGTCTTTGTGATGGAGTCACAGGGGCTCAGTATTAGAGCCAGTGGCTCCAGCCTGCGGTCAGTGTACTGGTCTCTGTGATGGAGTCACTGGGGCTCAGTTTTAGGGACGGCGGCTCCAGGCTGCGGTCAGTGATCTGGTCTCTGTGATGGAGTCAATTGAGCTCAATTTTAGAGACGACAGGTTCCAGCCAGCGGTCAGTGTACTGGTCTCAGTGATGGAGTCACTGGGGCCCAGGATTAGAGACAGCGGATCCAGCCTGTGGTCAGTGTACTGGTCTCAGTGATGGAGTCACTGGGGCCCAGGATTAGAGACAGCAGCTTCAACCTGCGGTCAGTGTACTGGTCTGTGATGAAGTCACTGGGGCTCAATTTTAGAGACACCATTCTCTACTCAGTGTATTGATATCTGTGATGGAGGCACTGCCGCTCAGTTTTAGAGACAGCAGCTCCTGGTTGCGGTCAGTGTACTTGTCTCTGTGATGGAGTCACTGGGGCTCAGTTTTAGACACGGCGGCTCTAGCCTGCTGTCAGTATACTGGTCTCTGTGATGATGTCACTGGGCTTCAGTTTTAGAGACATCGGCTCTAGCCTGCGGTCAGTGTACTGGTCTCTGTGATGGAATCACAGGGCTTCAGTTTTAGAGACAGCGGGTTCCAGCCCGCGGTCAGTGTACTGGTCTCAGTCATGGAGTCACTGGGGCTCAGTTTTAAAGATGGCAGCTCCAGACTGCGCTCAGTGAACTGGTCTCTGTGATGGAGTCACTGGGGCTCAGTTTTAGAGAACGCAGCTTCAGTCTGCGGTCAGTGTACTGGTCTCTGTGATGGAGTCACAAGGGCTCAGTTTTAGAGACAGCGGCTCTAACTTTCGGTCAGTGAACTTGTCTCTGTGATGGAGTCACTGGGGCTCAGTTTTAGAGACGGCGGCTCCAGCCTGCGGTCAGTGTACTGGTCTCTGTGATGGAGTCAGTGGGGCTCTATTTTAGAGACAGTGGCTCCAGCCTGTGGTCAGTGTACTGGTTTCTGTGATGATGTCTCCTGGGCCCAGTTTTGAAGACAGCGGCTCCAGCCTGCAGTCAGTGTACTGGTCTCTGTGATGGAGTCTCTTGGTCTCTGACCTGCTGCCCACATCTGGGACACGTAACTGTAATGGCAGCACGCTTCTGGCCTTGTGCTGCTGTGTGGGGCCCTCTCTTGTATTTTCCTGCTTCATGAATGTTTTAATCATAATGGGTTCTACCCTGTTACTAATACTGGCTGTAGATTTGTATTAAAGGGTGAAAGGGGAATTTTTTGGCAGCATTGTAGCAGACGGTACAGTGTTCAGGGTGGATGGGACAATATATGGGGAAGCAGCAGGGAACAATGGCCACAATACATGTTTTCTTCTTGATAAACATCTAAGAACACTATGGCTGCTTGGTACTGGGTATGGGAGATCATGAAAAGTCTAGGGGTGCTGTCACTGCTCCACATGCCCTGGCATGGGCTGGGTGAGTCATTACAACACACCTCGTATAGAGATGTCAGACTCAACCCCCTCTAGCGCCTCATATCACTGCTACACCTTTTCTTTAGTTCTAAAGACCCAACAATGACACATCACTAGAGGAGTCAGGGTTAGGCATCTTGTCATATATGCCCTAGCTAAGGGGAGCAGAGAGTCACGAGTTGTGATACTTAGCACTACACCACTTTTATCAGACAAGTTCGGAGAAAAACTCCGACCCCCCCGACCAGCTCCTTGGTAGCTCTGTATACCAACCACCAAAGAGGTCTGGAAGCAGTGTGGAGGCAAGCCCCGGTCACTGGAAATGTCCAGCACCTCAGATCCTAGAGACCAAACCAGCACCGGCCTGGGCTCTCCCAGAGACATTGTGTTGTGCTGTACCAGCACTCAGCGAACCACTCCCGCGAACCAGACTCGTAATTACAGCTGAACCACATCACCATCCCCCAACACAGCATTCACGTGAGGAAGAAGCCCTCATAACCCATCCAGACACCCAACAAGGGCAAGTCCTGGCACATTGGGAGAGCTCAGCATACCGGTAACAGAGATCAATAGGGTAATTGCCTTTTATGGTACCAGAAAAATCCTACCTCTTTTTAGGTCGAGCATAGAGTCAGTATGGAAGCGCTGCTCTGAGAAGATCTGGGGTAGTTTAGTACAGGAGTGAAGCCCCGTCCACTACCCCACCCATATTTGTCATTGGCTTGTTTCTTTGTCATTCGTAATGCTGCCTTCAGATTCGCTTATAGGCTCGTTAGTCCCTCCTTAGTACCGCTGTGTGATCATTTGAGTCCTCCAACGGCTACTAGCCCTTTTACTACGGCTCTTACACCCTAAGTACTAATTGTTTATTGCGTTTGTCCTACTTGAGGCAGGACGTCTGCTGTGTTTACTTTAGGTGCGCTGTGCGTTTTCACTTTCAGAGCTGCAGGTCAATCTTGACGGCTTGTTGCCGTAACCGCGTATGTTACCGAGCTCCCACAGCCCTGTAAGTTTTTTATTTTATTTTATAATCCTTGCTATTATTCTTTTTGGCCCACTAGTACAGCTGAAATGTAAGCTGTTTTGATAAAAAGCGGCAGGGAAGCAGCATATCTGGTGCTTTAAACAGCCGAGCGCCACCGGTCATGTACACAGTAGGCAGGTTTAGAAAACTTAACTTACATCTGTCGGCGAACACTCAGTTGCGCTGCAAGCACAAGAAGGTCTTCGCTCCTACAGGAAGGAAGATACATTAAGGTTAGAGAAATAAACAGTGCTTCCTAATAAAATGGCCTTAAATTTAATTGTATTAATTGTATGTGGAGAGTTATGGCTTTTTTGAGGCAGCGGACTGCTCACGGTGGAGTGTTCCACTGCAAACGATGCAGCGCCTAGACAGACAGCGTCCGACAGGGCAATTGTTTCCTTTAAGCCCACTCTTCTGTTTCAGGGATTCTGCACATTCACAGAACTATGAGCAGGAATCCAGGAATTCGGTGTATTGTGGTGTACCAAAAACACGCCTCATTGCCCAGAACCCCTATCTGGGTAGCTATAGTATCCCATTCGTTCTCCGTACTACAGAAGAGCTACCAATGATTGGATATCCTAGAACATGCCACTCAGGGCCTCTCAGAATTCGTGGGAACAAGACACTCTTTCGCTTAGATACTCATACCTGTTCACAATGTGAGTAACCAGAGACACTGTATAGTTTAAAATGTTTATTCCAACTAGCATGCTCTGTAATGCAGTACACGCGCTAGAACTAGCAACAAAATGCATAATAACAATATAATCAGCATGGTTACAATTCCATATAATACGTACGGGGATAGCATATTATAATGACAGTGGATTAAGCCTCATAGCGCTTTACTACCCTCCCCGTGCTACAAGCTATGTTTATTATATCAGTGGAAGACCTCTGGGCTTGGACAGCGGAACCCCCTACCTCAAGTCTTAGATGATAGGATTTACATCTCCGGACAAACACAGCTCTTCTTCTGGAAAGGTTTTTCTCCGAGTGCCTTAACTTGCATTCCGTGCCATATTAAAAGCACCCAGAAAGTAAGAAGCGCAGCTGTGTTCCATGTTATGTCTATATGTGTGTGGGACGGACCAAAGCCGATTATCCAGTGGAATTGTTTTCCGGCTTTGAACACGATGTACAGATGAGAACCCACAGCACAACAGAAATAGTGAAAGGCAGACAGTTCCCATGTGAAGCAGCACGAGCAAAAGTGTTTATGGGACCCCAGGCATTTATTGTTGTGTGCATAAGGGGCAAGATAGCGGTGATGCAACGCACAAACTAATGCTAAACTTAGCAACGTCCGCTGGCACCCGTAAATCCTCACGACACCCTCCCCTTGGGCAGTCCTACGCACAGTGATCGAAGTAGAACACAGAGTTCAAAAAGTCTGAGCAACAAGAGCTTATGCCATTTGGGAGTGAAGAAGGTCAGTTGGTTGAGAAATATAGTAAAGGTATTTTCGTCAAAAAAAACAAATATATCCATTTCGTAGTAAATAAAAGGGCGGCCTGGTTTTATCAATCCATCAGTGTGTAAGCGCAAAAAGTGGCGACAGCTTCGAACAGGAAAATAGTGTCATCATCTGAAAATGTGGACGCAATCCAGTTAAGTAATTCAAAGGAACAAACATGCTCATTAATGATGGGTGCTTCTAACACTATCGGTGGGCAACTTGCATGGTACTCAATGTAATTTCGTTGCAGGAAATCACGTGCTGCTGCACCGATATCCCACTGAGCTATTACTCCTAGTGCAGCCGCACATGCCATCAGACCCATACCGGAACAGCCCTGCTCAGTCATGAGACACCAGCGGGCTCATCAGTAAGGTAAAGTCCGGGTCAGGAGACGCTGTGTTTGTGAGGCAGAGATCCAAAGCCCATTGAAAAGGACATTCCAAGCAGGAGAAAACTGGTTGCTCCAAGTGTATCATGGAAATCGGAAAGATAGATTATAAGCCACGCTTAGAGTGGCCAGTGGCAAGGTACCGTAGCATTCAAGCATGCAGCTACAAAGCAGCTGCAGCCGGGTTGTGTACGACCACAAGAGGGGCAGCCATTTCTGAGCAGGCAAATCAACAGGAAGACCTCAGCAGCTAAAGCGAGTATTAGTGGCAACCCACCGAAGACGCTGGAAAAAATAGAATGAATGAAAGCCGGAATCACACGAAAAATAGTTTGAAAAGATGTTACAAGGCCATAGCCTACAGTTTTTATAAAATGAGACAGCCCTGTTGTATGCGAAGCATTGAAGATAGAATGAATTAGCTCACCAAAATGTTGTGGGAGGTCAGTGTTTAAAAGTTCTTTAAATTCTGTTCTTGTATTAGCCACCTTCAGGACATAGGTCTCACGGACAGAAGGGAGGGAATCTTCTTTCTGGGACAATAAAGCTCTTATTTGGCCCAGCTTGTCGAACTCTGCCTTTCAAGGTCGGACTGGAAGGCCAAATGGAGATAATGGGACTCCCACGAGGTGGAGGAAACAGCATATTTTTGCAGTAAACTACACATTGTGACACAGTCACAGTGTACAGTATGCCTATTAACATACCACAGCATTTTTCATTATTCATAAGTAAATAACTACTGTTAGACAACAGTGCCTTGGGACCCTTACGGGTGAGTAGTCGTGCTTAACAAACACCTGATTTGATTGGATTTGGTTTAATTGAGGGGACGGGCTTTCCCTTTAAAATGCACGCTAAATTAGGCACTTCTAAATTACAGACGCCGTGCAATTGTATATTTTTGCACAGAAGGGAGTGTCCAATAGAAGATTCACCAGTCAGGTACACCTCTGTGTTATCACGTTGAAGTACTGGGAATTTTAAGCCCAGCGGTGCAGGGGAACACACCCTATGACTTCGGGTTCTTCCTGTTTCAGACCTACAGAAACACAGAGTCTTCTGGGTGAAGTCAAAGATCAGTTTATTGGCTGCAGACCAATCACAGGTATCCTAGAAGTACAACAGCGTGTATGTTCTCAGGAGACTGCTAAAAATCACAGAAACGGGCTTCTCCTTAAATACAAAATATCCTGCTTCAGGCATACATTCCTAGTTTTATGGCATGGTCATTTGGATGTATACATTTCAAACGAAAAGGCAGAGTCATGATGACCATCCCACATTCCAGTTAAGCCAGCCCGCAATTATTTACCCAGCAAGGCTCAGATCCCACATCAGATATCGATAGGCCCCAATAAACATGAGCATCTCCTGTTTGGAACAGTCAGGTGCGAAAGAGATTAGCTGGAGGCTCGTGTTTAATGTAAAGGCTTTATGGTGTGTCAAGCCCTGATCCTAATCACAGGTGGCCAGAGGACGGGGAACTCGTGAGACCGGACTGACCTGGGGCAGCGGAGCCAAGCTGCCCAGGTCACAGAAAAGTCAAAGGAAAGCACATGTGCTCTAAAAGGCCCGTATTTGCTTCATGCTATGTAGCCTATGTGAGGGCAACCATAAGATGGCCACCGCTCTAAGATGGAACCCACGTAGTGATGTATAATAATGTATACACAGTGCATTCATAGCTAAAACGTTACACAAAGCACTTGTACATACCGCATTAACCATTCGCGGTTCACTAATACCGGGATAGACAGGGGTAGGGCCCTGCCTCCTACGCGGTCCCAAATTCTAAAGTACGACAGACCCTCCTTTTGCCCTTACATAGGCAATAAGTATACTCATTTCAATCCGAGTCTAGGTCAATATTCACGAAGTCATGGAGATGTTGCTGTAGCATCATCCTATTACTTAGCTCGTCCCTCGATACAGGTTTCCTTACACATAATGTAGCACAGAGGCCACATATCGCAGGAGCACACTGTATGCACAGACAGAACAGGAAAAGGATGGCTAAGATCATTCCAATGACCATCAGAACTTTCCAACCCCAGGCAGATATCAGTTCCCAGAACCACCCCACCAGTGACCAATCTCCTTTATCCACGTGTATGGACTCAGATATTTTATGCAGTTTGGAGATGGCTTGATAAACTGTTGGAGCGTTGTCTGGTATGAAAATGCAACAACTAGATTGGATAACCTTACATACCCCACCGCGGTCTGCAAGTATGATGTCTAGAACCATGCGGTTCTGCAAAGTCATGAGGCGATCCGCTTGGAGCTCAGCTGTCAAATTACCAAGGGCACCAGCCGTAACATTAACAGTGGATTCAACCACACGAGTCAGTTGTCTCAGGTTCCTACTATTAACCATAGGTCCTCAAAACGGCAGGAAACCCAAAAAGAAATCTCCCGCTTCCTGACCGGCAGTATCCTCCTTACTAATCACGCCTCTCACAACTCTGGTCTTGTGATAGTCACAGGCGGCAGTAAATGTTGGCGGTAGCAGATTTGAAATATAACATGTGCCAGAGAAATCAGGGGGCAACCATGTATACGCTCGGTCATTGCAGATAAAATATGTACCCTTGGCAGCCAAAAACGCAGGGGAAAACTGTGACGGAAAAGTGTACGTTTCAGTACAGTCACTTCTTCCCAGTTGAGCTCTAGGATTCTGACCATTACCTTGTAAACAGAACCGACCTATGTGGGGTACGACCCAGATTGGGGATGAGATTTTTCGCTGTCTTTCACCCAGACTAATACTATACCCCGTCGCGTTCCACCCTACATAAGCTCTCAATTCTTCTTTGGGAATAGATGAGTATGCATCGATATCTCTGCTCATATCGGCAACTCCTTTCATTAAAGCTTTGTTATTGGTGCTAGGTCTGATGGAACGCGGTTGTCGCTGACACTGAATTTTGTCACTGAATTTTGTCGGTCTTGGCACACCCCATACATTGGCCGGGCGGCCAAAAACGACCTCATAGGGACTAAGTCCCACTCGTGAATGCACAGTCATTCTGGTGGACAGGAGTGCTAGAGGCAGAGTGTCAGGCCATTTAAGACCTGAGCTCGCCTGGATTTTGGCCAGTTTGAGTTTTAGAGCGCCATTGTAGCGCTCTACTAATCCAGCTGATGGGGGGTGATTTGCAGCGTGGAATTTCTGCTTAACCCCTAATCCCTCACACACATTCTTCATCACTTGACCCACAAACTCACTCCCATTATCACTCCACACCATTCTTGGCATTCCAAACCTAGGGAAAAAGTCCTTCACAAGGGCTTTGGCTGTGGACAGAGCAGTGTTGTCCTTTAGGGCATAGGCTTCTATCCATTTTGAAAAAGCGCAAACAACCACCAATACATATTTCAGGTTGTTGCACCTTTCCATGTGGATAAAATCTAGCTGCAAAACTTCAAATGGATATGATGGAGGCGCAAAATGACCAGCTGGAGTTGGGGTTCCCCTACCAGGGTTGTACTTCAAGCATACCATACAATTCTTGACCACATTCTCTGCACACTTAGGAATTCCAGCATTCTGCCATACTGGAGCCAACAACTTACAGATTCCTTTCGATGTGCCATAGTAACCACTGGAAGCACATATGCATCAGGTAACAACCATCGCCTATGTTCTGACAAATCAATCCAACAACCATTCTCATCCAACTTACCCATACTTTCTCTCCACTTGCTCAACTCTTTCTCTGTGGCTTCAGCTTGAAGGGACTTTACACTCTCTATTGTGTTTTCACACATTCCAACATCACCAACCCATCTTGCAGGGCCTGCAACATACATTCGAGTCTTCACATCTTTTGCTGTTTCTTTCGCGACTTCATCAGCAAACGCATTACCACGACCAACATCATCAGTGATTTTCTTGTGCGCACTGCATTTCATAATCGCAACTTGTAACGGTAGGGTCAGCGACTCAAGGAGATCATTCACCAACTTGCCATTCTGAATCTTAGCTCCATGCGAAGTCAGGAACCCACGTTCTTTCCACAATGGCCCAAAACTATGAGCCACGCCAAAGGCGTACTGGCTATCCGTATATATGTTCACTTTCATTCCTTCAGACAACACGCATGCTCTCGTAAGGGCAATCAGTTCTGCTGCTTGAGCCGAATTTTGTGGCACACGCGCAGTTTCCACAATCGTGTGCAAAGTCATGATAGCATATGCAGCAGTCGTATCACCATTCGGAAGCTTGAAACACGAACCATCCACCCATAAAGTACCATCACACTCAGTCAGGGGAGTATCTTTAAGATCTGCTCTTCCTTTCGTCTCTTCTTCTGTTCTGAACAGGCAATCATGTTGCTCAATCTCATCTAGGTCTGCTGGAATTGGTAATAGTGTAGCTGGATTCAACGTGTTGCATCTCTTTATGTGTATATGGTTTGCTAACAGTGTTAGCTCATATCCGGATAATCGCGCACTAGTTAAGTGTTGTGTCTTGGTCCTGTTTAACAATGTGTCCACAGCATGTGGAACCATAACAATCAATGTCTGATCCATTACTAGGCCAGCAGACTGTCGAATAGACATAGCTGCGGTGGCTGTGGCTCTCAGACAACTTGGCAATGCCCTCGCTACCGGGTCCAAGGTTGACGAAAAATATGCGCATGGACGCGGTCTGTCGCCAAAAGGCTGTGTTAACACTGATAATGCGCAACCATCTTTTTCATGAACATACAATGTAAAAGGCTTGCTGTAGTCAGGGGTACCCAACACAGGAGCTGAACATAATGCATTACGCAATTCCCCAAAAAATTTCTGACACTCCTCAGACCATGGGATAGGATTCGGTGTGTCTTTGCATGTTAATGCTAACAAAGGTTTTGCCAACAAGGAAAAATTAGGAATCCAATGCCTACAGTATGAAGTAATGCCCAAGAAAGCACGCACTTCTCTCTGTGTTCTTGGCACACTCAACTGTGTAATGGCTTGAATTCTTTCTGGGGTCAGTTTCCTTCCCTCCTTCGATAAGAGATGACCTAAGTAGGTCACTTCTTGTCGACAATATTGCAGCTTTGAGAGAGACACTTTGTGATGAAAAGCAGACAAATGACGCAACAATGACAAGGTAGCGTTTTTGCAAATCTTTTCAGTATCCGCGGCGATTAGTAAATCGTCAACATACTGAATAAGGATAGCGCCACTAGGTAAAACAAGTGCATCAAGCTGCGCTTTTAAAGCCTGACTGTATATTGATGGACTTTCACAGTAGCCCTGGGGAGCGCGTTTAAAGCGGAAGCTGCGACCTCCTAAACTAAAGCCAAAAATGTCTCTGCTCTCCTCTGCAATTGGGATGCTAAAGAAAGCATTCTTTAAATCGATCACTGAGAACCATGCAGCGGAGGCTGGAATCATAGTTAACAAGGCAGTTATATCAGGGACAACTGGAAACTGTGGTACAACAATCTTATTAACCTCTCTAAGATCAATCACAAATCTATAAACAGGTGGCTGTGAAGGGTCCACTCGTTTTAAGACAGGTAAAACAGGACTATTGCAAACGTTGCCTCTTGTCTCTTCAATTACACCCTTTTTAATCAAATCACTGACAATTGCTAACAATGCTTTCTGACCTTCATTGGAGATCTTGTACTGGGGAATAAGTGGCAATCTGACATTGGCTTTTAAAGTGACCACATATGGCGGTATTTCCAAAAGACCCACATCATTGGGACCAGTAGCCCAAAGGACATCCGGAAGGGATGACAATTCAGGTGGCATTGCATTTTTAGACAAATACATCGGGGAAATCACTTTCTTGCCTAATGTAAGTTGTACTACTGAGGGAGAACAATATAGCGTTGCATGCAATCTTTTTAGCAAATCTAATCCTAGCATATTTTCACCACATCCTGTCGTTAGGATGAGGGGTGCTTTTAGCTCACAAGGTCCAACAGAAAGTGACATAGGACTAGAAATCGGGTTCCTAACTGGGGCGCCAGAAAAACCTACTGAGACATTCATTTCGCCAGACAAAGGCGCGCCAGGGAGTTTTGAATGCATGATTGAACTCTTTGCAGCACCAGTATCCAGCAGAAAGGGCTCCGTTACATTTGCTGTAGTTACTTTAACATAGGGTCCGCTCTGATCCACTGGCACTGAAACAACTCCCTCTCTCTGTCTACGGCTGTCCTAGTAATTGTTATCTTCTACATTGTCATCGTCTGCATAATAATCATTATTGTAGTACTGAGCTGTATTACCAGTCGCGTTGGCTTGCTGATCAAAGCTATTTATGGTATTTTGAGGCGGAAGAGGACGCGCGTTCTGGGGAACATTTCCACGCCCTCTGCCTCTAGGAGCTTGCTGACCACCTCTACCTCTTGCGCCATACGTATTACTGTTACGCTGCATTAATTTAGGGCAACTATATTTAAAATGACCTTCCTCTTTGCAATATGAACATTGGTTGGGCCCTACAGGGATTCGTGGTTGATAATACCCATTCATTTGCTGATTACTCTGAAACTGTTGGGGCTGCTGATAGATACCTTGTGTTTGCCTATAATTATTCTGTCCTCCACGTGGTGGATAAGCCTGCTGCAAGAGGACCTTTGTTTTTAGTTCTTTCGTTTTCTTATCTGTTCTATCCTTCTCATCCTTGTCTCTATTTTCATAATACTGTGCAGTAGCCAGTATTTGTGCTGAAGAGGAAACAGACCAGGAACTTTCTGAGTCTTTTAATTTTTTACACAACTCGGGAAGTAGATTCTGCACAAATTTATCAACAAATAACCGTTGGCCACCTTCAGTGCTCATGTCTTGACCACTGTGGTCGATAAACGTTTCTTCAAACCTGGTGAAGAAATCAGACACTGTCTCATCTTTCTTCTGCTTACATGCGGATAGTTTATCCCAATTTACGCGCATCGCAGGCATTATAGTTTTCATGTAGGTAATAATTCGACCAGGGAGTTCTGCTACCAAACGATCAGGTTTCGCGCCACCAACTTGGCCAGCATCTGCAGCAATGATATTAGCCCATGTGTTACCCAATTCTGCAGCGTGATCTACATTACGAATGGATCCCCATAAAGGCTGTGGAACAACATTCCCAAACAGCATATCTATGTCAGCCAAATTCATTACACATGATTCTGCAGTTTGTGATAACTCCTTATAATAA
The DNA here is from genome assembly GCF_964204655.1 of Triturus cristatus. Taxonomy (NCBI): domain Eukaryota; kingdom Metazoa; phylum Chordata; class Amphibia; order Caudata; family Salamandridae; genus Triturus; species Triturus cristatus. The sequence goes on along the minus strand of NC_140590.1, from coordinate 32,217,227 downwards.
CCGGTACGGTTTTTACGGGGGTCAGGCAATGTCTGTTTAAGCGCTAAGACCTCAGAACGCTTCCAAGGGACATGCACCCAAACACGCTGAAAATGAGCTGGGACAGCTGGATTAGCATTTAGATCAGCAGGTCTCCACACTGGAGGAACCTCACGCATCGGATATTGGCGCGCTTTTACCTTTTTCCCCACAGGGAGTTCCTGTTCAAACAATGATTGCTGACAATCGCCATTTCTGAAGGACAGTAAAATCGCAACTGCTTTATCTACATTGGGGCCCACAATTGTACCTTTTTCAAAATCAAATCGCACTCGACACAATTCCTGTGGGTTTGGGTTTGCACCATTATCCTCCAATTCCTCACAGAGGAATTCACACATTTTGTCAAAGACATACCTCTGTGTTGGGGCATCCCATTGGTGAAAAACGGTAACAACTGATTCCACATTATAGAGTAAAGGGAAACCAATCCACCTACGCGCCAAATGATCTAACACCTCTTTCTCGTCGGGACCAGGCAGCTGACTGTGCAATTGTTTACGCTGTAAGGCAGGAGTCGCACTAGATGACCCAAAGAGAGGCGACATTAGACTAGTAACTACATTAGCTAGTCGTTGTCGTGCTGAAGGAGAGGTTGAGGCGAAAACGGGGGGATAGACAGAGGGGAGAAAAACAGATTCAGATACAGGTACCTGGGTAGTGTAAGAAGGAGCACCAGAGGAAGCCGCTGGCGTGCTAGGCAAAGTCGCAGGAAGCGCGGGGGTAACAGGTAACAAAACTGGCGGCCCTTGAGAGGGCTGCACTGCAGGGATAGGAGCCAGCTGAGGAGGAGCTGGCGGCTGTGGGAAGGCTTGCCGCATATTTACTGGAGGCTGCGCATTTACAAGCTGTGGAGGTGCTGTGGCATTTTGCGCATATGGGGGTGGTGAACTTAACAAATGGGACATTAGGGAATCTTTCTCTTTCTCTTTCGTCTCATCTTGCACAAGGGGTGACAAAACAGGGTAACATTTATCAATCCCTAGTTTGCGCTGTCTATGTAACTGTTCCTTCATTTGTTCCTCTTCATTATCTTTAAATTGCACAGCTGCTTGCATCACAGACATACCTCTTTCTCTCTTATTTCTTTTCGCTAGCTTAATTTCCTTCTGTTTGGCTTCCTTTCGCCATAGGCGGAAAGAATCAAACATCGCCGGCCGGGCTTTCTTTTTAAACAATTTCACTTCCAAATTATCTAAGATATCTGTATCGAAACTACCATTTTGGGGCCATTTTAAAACACCGTCCTTTCTGGTGTATTGGATCCATACTTCATTATATGCAATGGGGCCCACGCCATGTTTTACATAAAGCTCATAAGTTGGAGTACCAATTGGAGGAACCGGACATGAATCCTCCAACTGGAAATCCCTTCCACAACCCAAACAAAACAATCTTCCAAATACACTAGCACCAGGCATCTTCGCTCACTAGTCTAGTCCCAAACTTCAAAGGATTATCGATTACGATAGCCTCGTGAATACACTAGTCCTCTGGCTTTGGAGTTTGCAAACTCCAAATAAATCAAAATTATCCCGAAGGATACCAAACAAATTGGGAGACGCTCCACTTATACTTAACTGAATATCGATGATCAATGGCGTCACCAGAAGACTCTCTCGATTGTTTCGCTCTACCAAAATCGTCAAGGGTCCAAAACAGGGCGAATAATCAGGGCAGCAGTCCTTCGTAGCCGTCGGGACGCGGAGAACCTCACAGAAAAGACTTTCGGACCACGTCAACATGCAGGGGTCGATGAAGTGGCGGCCTTCCTCCAGAATTTCCACGCGAAGCTCCACCCGAACCTCTGGCTTGGACCGGTACCGCTGAAATCGCGCCGAGTTGGGCGCCAACTGAAGTACTGGGAATTTTAAGCCCAGCGGTGCAGGGGAACACACCCTATGACTTCGGGTTCTTCCTGTTTCAGACCTACAGAAACACAGAGTCTTCTGGGTGAAGTCAAAGATCAGTTTATTGGCTGCAGACCAATCACAGGTATCCTAGAAGTGCAACAGCGTGTATGTTCTCAGGAGACTGCTAAAAATCACAGAAACGGGCTTCTCCTTAAATACAAAATATCCTGCTTCAGGCATACATTCCTAGTTTTATGGCATGGTCATTTGGATGTATACATTTCAAACGAAAAGGCAGAGTCATGATGACCATCCCACATTCCAGTTAAGCCAGCCCGCAATTATTTACCCAGCAAGGCTCAGATCCCACATCAGATATCGATAGGCCCCAATAAACATGAGCATCTCCTGTTTGGAAAACAAGCCATAAAGCAGGAACAGTCAGGTGCGAAAGAGATTAGCTGGAGGCTCGTGTTTAATGTAAAGGCTTTATGGTATGTCAAGCCCTGATGCTAATCACAGGTGGCCAGAGGACGGGGAACTCGTGAGACCGGACTGACCTGGGGCAGCGGAGCCAAGCTGCCCAGGTCACAGAAAAGTCAAAGGAAAGCACATGTGCTCTAAAAGGCCCGTATTTGCTTCATGCTATGTAGCCTATGTGAGGGCAACCATAAGATGGCCACCGCTCTAAGATGGAACCCACGTAGTGATGTATAATAACGTATACACAGTGCATTCATAGCTAAAACGTTACACAAATGCACTTGTACATACCGCATTAACCATTCGCGGTTCACTAATACCGGGATAGACAGGGGTAGGGCCCTGCCTCCTACGCGGTCCCAAATTCTAAAGTACGACAACGTAAACATCTAAATGTGAAGGGGAGTGACCAAACTTCATGAAGGAATGAGTTTCCTAATGGTTCATAGCAACCTAGGAGAAAATGTTTCATGCATGATGTAAATTTAAACAAGGAGAACGGCAGTGTTATAAACCCATGAAGGAGCCACACAGCAGAGTTTGTTTCCGCTACTGAGAATGGTAAAGGGTCTAATTTTTTTGATTGTAAAAGTGTATAGGTTGCATCTTTCATGGACATAGACTGTTGTCTGTCAGTCAAGTTAAAAGGTAAAAACGAAGAGTTCACATAGTTCCATGGCACGCGATCCATTTTAAGCGTCTGCAAGGTCCATGCTAACTGCATAATAGAGCGCAATTGGTTCTGACCATGATATAACACAGATACATCATCTTGTACAATATCAACAACAGAAGAAACAATATTGTCCAATGTGTATATCCTGGAAGAAAGGGTATTAATACTGTTAACTACTACAGCAAGAACTGTTTCAAGATTAGCTTGGTCTATAGCCCTTAAACGTGAAGCGGCTTCAATTTGAGACAATTTCAAAATGTCATTGTAAATAGCATAAATCCATCGTTTAGGCCTAGGGCCAATGGGGCCTTTTATGAAAGCTGTTAAATCCACATCATTCAATAACATTGACAAATGCTGCTTAACAGAAGACAAGGTAGAGTGTTGTAACCCATTTTGACATAATTTACCAACAGAATACGTTGTAGCAGAATGTTTAGTCAAAAATCGTGGATCAGGCCTGTCCTGTGTGTAACCTGGAGCCCTGTCATGGAAATGCATTTGGCATGCATCTGCACTGGTCTGCCAAACCAACCACCCCATAGAGTCAATATTGGAATGGAATGGAATGGAATGGAATGAGGATTTGTAAAGCGCGTTGGCTACCCAGGGGCATCCCAGCGCTGTAAAGAGCTTGAGCTGAGCTGGAGAGGCTGGAATAGGGGGGGGGCTTGGTGAAGTTTTAAACCGAAGTTTTGCTGAATAGCCAGGTTTTAAGAATCTTCCGGAAGGTGAGAAGGTTGGGTTCAGACCTGATATGGAAGGGGATGGAGTTCCAGATCCTGGCTAGGTTGTAGGAGAGCGAGCGGCCTCCGCATTTAGCCTTCCTGATGCGTGGTACTGAGGCGAGGTGGAAGGTCGCAGATCTGAGGGAACGGGTGGGCTGGTAGGCTTTCAAAATGGGGGCAGTTGATGGAGGGACCTGTTCCCCAGTAAGAGCGGTGTGCGATGCACATGCTCTTAAATTCAATTCTGGATCTCACCAGGAGCCAGTGAAGATCTCTCAGTCTGGCTCTTACTGAGGTTCGGCGGGGAATATCCAGGAGAATTCTTGCGGCACAGTTCTGAATGACCTGGAGTTTGTTGAGTGTGGATTGAGGTGCTCCAAGATATAAGGCGTTTCCACAGTCGAGGCGGGAGAGGATCAATCCTTGAACCATAATTCGTTTCGAGTGGAATGGAAGGAGAGGAAGGATTTTACGAAGCAGTCTCATCAGCCCGAAACAGGTGGCAGCGAGCTTGGTGGCCTGATGGTTAAAGGAAAGAGTGTGGTCAAGCCAGATGCCTAGGCTCTTGATTTGCTCCTTGGGTTGCGGGGGACTCCCTAAACAGAGAGGCCAGATAGGGTCAATGGTTTTTGCGATGTTATTTCCAAGGAGCATTATCTCTGTTTTGTCCCCGTTTAAGACAAGAGCCAGACATCCAGGTAGCAACTGCTTCCAAGCATTTGTGTAAACTGTGATAAGAGTTAAGGGGGGGGTCCAGCGCTACCACTAGCTGCGTGTTGTCCGCGTAAGTAACGATCTTCACCCCAAATGGGCGGACGACATCAGCTAGGGGGCGTAGATAGACATTAAAAAGGGTAGGGCTCAGGGAGGGGCCCTGAGGCACTCCACAATTAAGAGGTCTACTAGCAGAAGTGAAATCCCTCTCAAAAACCCTGAAGGATCTATCTGTCAGAAAAGATCTCATCCATCTGAGTGCAGTCCCTCACAATCCTATTCCTTCTAACCGATGGAGAAGGATATTATGATTAACAGTGTCGAAGGCGGCACTTAGGTCGAGTAGGACGATGGCCGTGGACCCGCCATCGTCCAAGATCCTTCTTGCCTCCTCCGCCACTGCAATCAATGCTGTCTCCGTTCCGTGACGGGGCCTGAAGCCGGTCTGGGAGAGATCTAGTATGTTATTGGCTTCCAGGAAGTCAGTGAGAACGGAGTTGACATGCTTCTCGAGAAGCTTACTGAGCCATGGTAGAAGGGAGATGGGTCGGTAGTTGGCGGGGTTAGATTGGTCGAGACTAGGTTTTTTTAATAGAGCTTTGACCATTGCTCTTTTACATAGAGGAGGGACAGTACAAGTATGGAGTGAGGAGTTGAGCAGGTCTAGAACAGTGGGCCAGATCTGATGGGTGATCTGGGTGAGAGTACTGGGAGGAGCTGGGTCGGTGGGTGATCCAGATTTAACCTGTCCCATAAGTTTTTTCCAGTTTAGTAGGTTCTAAGGGAGGAAAGTTATTGAGAGCATGAGGAGGAACTGTCGTGCAGCCTGAGTTGACAGAATCTGTGGGCAAAGTGACAGGGTGGGGAAAAGAAGAGTTGATGGTTTCTATTTTCTGGTAAAAAAACTCAGCTATTTCCTCACAATGGGTCTGAGTATTGTTATGATGCTTTGGTGCCTCCGGTAGTTGCAAAAGGGTCTTGGCTATTCGATAGATCTCCTTGGGTTTGGAAGCGGCATTCTCAATCTTGAGTTCGAAATATTTAGCCTGAGCTAGGTGAATGTCCGCTTTGTAGTTTTTAATTGCTGTTTTAGCTCAATTTATCTGATAGGAGGTAGCTGAGGCGCCATTTCCTCGCCAGTCGTTTACATACACGTTTGGCCTCTCGTAGTTCATTCGTGTACCACGGGGATGTAGGATTGCCCCGCTTAGGATGGGAGTTTTTTAATGGTAATACTGTATCTAGGGAGCTGGTGATCCACGTGTTATAGTTATCATTATCTCGAGTGGGGGTAGATGTGTGAGTGGGTTTGGTACCTTGTAGGAGATCCTCCCATTCAGGTAGGTGGAGTTTAGACCAATTGCGTGATCGTTGAGTCATCGTGGGTTTGGGGGGGAGATGAGGAGGCAGGGTCCAAGTGAGCTGGATAAGGAAGTGATCAGACCAGGGAAGGGGAGAAGGTTTTCCAATGAGAAGGTTTTTACAGTTACTAAAGACGGGATCTAAGAGGTGTCCTTTTAAGTGAGTGGGACCAGTGACCCATTGGTGCAGTTTCAGGGCGCTTAAGCTTGAGGATAGTTCTCTTGCTATAGAATCATTTGAGTCATCCAGGTGGATGTTAAGGTCACCGAGAATAGTGAAATTGGCAGCGCTAACTGCAAGACTTGCTGCTATCGAGGCAAGGTCTGAAAGAAACTGCCTTTGTGGTCCAGGTGGGCGGTATATAAGCATACCCGAGAAGGTATGTGTGGCGCTGAATTTTATAAACAAAGGAAGACATTCACAGTCAGGCAATTTTACAGGGGTACTGGTGACAACGTAATCTGATTTGTAGATTATAGCTAGACCACCGCCAATGCCTTTTTTTCGGTCAAGGCGGAGTATTTGATAGCCAGGAGGAAATGCTTGCACTAGATCAGGTTCAGAGTGTTCCTGTAACCATGTCTCTGTGGCGAAAAAGACGTCTGGGTTTATCTCCTCCAACAGTAGAGAGATTTCCGTAGAATGTTTAGTAAGCGAACGGCAGTTAAGCAACAGCATAGAGAATGATGTCGCTTTCTTTACGCCATGAGAGAGGTGGAAGCCACACTGATTACAAGCGGAATGTTGGGTAGAGGGATCCCAAGTGTGTAAACAGGATGGCCCAACTGTCTGGTTTAGTTGGCGAAGGAGCTGCGGGTGGTAGGTAATGGTATGGCATAATGATTGAGCAGGTGGGGTGGCCCCTGGCCCCGGTCGGTCGCGGACGGGCGCAGATGGGCTTGCCTTAGGCGCGCCTTCGGCGCGCAAACGTCACGCCCGCTGCGCTCGCCCGCTGCGCGACTGGAATATGCACATTGTTTATACCACTCCGGGGTTGTGGCCCAGGGGGCGTGGCCTAAAAAAGGGGCGTGGCCTCAGCTCGTGGCGCGAAGGAGAGATTGCAATGGGCGTGTAGCGTCTGCGCTGGCTCTGCTGCGACTGGCAACTAGTTTCCCCAAAGTAAGTGGCTTTTAAAAACACAAGTTATTCTGTGACAAGTTTAAAAACTCAAGTACATCTGTGATGAAGAGTTTTGGGAAATGTGGTTCCTCGCTCCGGCTTCCGCCTCAGGAGCTTGACTCTAAGCTTTTACCTGAAGTCCTGAATTGGCGTCTTTAGTAGGAGTCGGCTTGGGGCGTGGCCTAAAAAAAGGGCGTGGCCTCTGCTCGTGGCACGAAGGAGAGATTGCAATGGGCGTGTAGCGTCAGCGCTGGCTCTGCTGCGACTGGCAACTTGTTTCCCCAAAGTAAGTGGCTTTTAAAAACACAAGTTATTCTGTGACAAGTTTAAAAACACAAGTACATCTGTGATGAAGAGTTTTGGGAAATGTGGTTCCTCGCTCCCGGCTTCTGCCTCAGGAGCTTGACTCTAAGCTTTTTTTTTTTTAGAGATATTAAATGTTGCATTTGTAGATAGAGACTGTAACTCCTCTAATGTATAATTGGTAATAATATTCCAGTCTGGATATCCCATAAGGGAAGGAAAAGCAGGAGCCTTAAGTTGTTTAGCCGTAGCTAAACCCAGACAAGTAGTCTGATAGATAGAATTGTTTAAGAACAGGATTTGTGTTGGTATAAGACATGCACGATACAAAGCTTCTGTGCCCTACACCTGCCAGCTTTTAGAACCCCACACCAACTTCAAATCAACTGTATTTTTCCAATGATCATAGCCACCCACAGCCAATTTATGGGTAAAGGAATCGGAGTATAACAATTTTGTGTGGGTAAGCATTACTTTCGTATTTGATTTAGAATTTAATTTAAAATAGTAAGATTCAGGGTTTGAGTTATCAAAACTCGTAAAATATGTAAATTTATTCAACAGGATCTTAGAACTCCCTATCGGTGGGGCGGGGCAATGTTGCCATTGTGTGTAATTGAATATAGCTCGATAAGTAGTTGCTTTATGCAAAAAATGGTGGCTATAATGCGGATAGCAAAATAAGTCAGCTTAATTTGCAGAATTCAAATACAAGTCTTCAGCATCAAATGCTGCATAGTATTTTAAATCTGAAAACAGATTGTATTGCTCGCACATCCCAGTCATCTGAACGTATGTTATATTTAACCACATCACCCATTGAGACACGAAGTACATTTGGAACATTAATAATCTCTGTCGGACCATGAATTTGAAACGGGACTGTATCCCAAACTATGCCATCTGTAACTGGCCAGGCTGTAATGTTGACGAAAGTCAGGTCCCTCTTCATGCTGTGCGATGAAGAATGCAGGGCCAAAGTTCCATCTACCAATTCAACAGCAGAGCGTTCTTTAAGGTAGTGTCCATTGATCAAAAGACAAAAATACTGTCACAAATCCAATGGACATGAATAGGAAAACAAGGATGAGCACCAGCCAAATATAAATCCAAGGGGGAACCAAATAAGTGCGTTAAAACCAGGAAATAAAAATTGCAAATTTTGATGGGGTTAAAGTCGATATTAAATGAGAGTCAAAGGAAAAATGTGACTCGTTCCTTGCCGCAGCATTCAACCCAGGCAAAGAATCACTTGTAGGGTAAGTATATTCCGGTTCCTCATTAGCAGCTGAGGATTGTTGGACGAGCAAAGGATTTGTAACAGAGTCCATCTCTATGGCAGTGTCAGAATATCCTGGAATAGTGGCATATGATGAAGCTGGTGGCAAACTATTCAAAATTGGCCAGATGTTGCAGCTGGACATTGTCAATTGAGACGTGTCTGTTGTCTTTGCGTCCTGGAAGTGCTGGTAAAATTACTGTACGAGTTCCCTGCAAGCCCAGCACTGGAACCGGAGCTTGATAGGATGGACCAAATTCTTTTTTGTTCTCCACCTTCTCTCTGACGAGTTATCCAAATTCAGGCAGCCAGCCGATCACTGGAATCTGCAGTGCGCCATCAGCTGCGGCAGGTAAATGGTCTTTTGCTAGACTGTCTCTTGTGTCTTGTAGGGTCTGTAAAACAGCACAATGTTTATCTAAGTCAAAAGGGAAGGCTTGAGCTGCCAAGTCGAGACCGTCAAGTTCTGGCACAAACATTTTCATGCCAAAGAGCAAATCATAAGGGTTCCGCCCATCCAGAGGTCTTCCTTGGAGATTATTAAGTGCACGTTGTACGCTATACAAATGGGCGAGCTAGTTCCTGCCAGTACCTAGGACTCTAGCTGTTAAGGATTGCTTTAAGTCACGGTTCATTTGCTCCACAATGGAATTGCCCTCAGGCCTGTATGGAGACGAAAATTTGATCTGCACCCCAAAGACCTCATGGATTCTTTGTACACCTTAGAGGCGATCGCCGGACCCTGGTCCAAATGTAAGGTGCCCACTGCAAAAATTCCCCCAAAGACACGCAAATCCCCGACTACAGTTCGAGCGTCAGTGCTGCGTTGTGGCCAGACCCACAGAAAACGTGTGCACGAATCAACTGCAACTAAAATGTATTTATATGCAGTATCTGAAGAAAAGGGACCGCAGTGATCCAAATAAACACAAGCAAATGGTCTATTGGATATGCATAACGGTGTTTGTGGTGGCCGGGTCACAGTAGACGGCTTGATTTGCTGACACATCACACAAGAAAGTACATCAGTACGTGTTTGTTTATATAAGCTATGCCACCAGTAACATTATTGCAGATACTGACTGTAGTAGACACACCAGCATGCGCCGAGGCCATGCCCTCGTGTGCTGCGAATATCAGTGTTAGCCTGTGGTCCGCGTTGGGAATCAACCTTTTGCGAGTTAATTGGGATAAGCTAGCGGCTTGCAATCAGAAGAAGGACAAGAGTGTGTCTGATTTCTTTACTAGGTTCGAGGAGACCTTCATTGATCATAGTGGCCAGGAAATGAGTACAGAAGGTGGCCAACGTTTGTTTGTGGAGAAATTTGTGTTTAATTTGCTCCCCGAACTTTCTAATAAACTGAAGGACTCTGAGAGTTCATGGGCTGTTTCTTCCTCAGCTCAGATTTTGGCTACTGCCCAATATTATGAAAACAGGGATAAGGAAGAAAAGGATAAAGTAGAGAAGAAGACTAGGGAATTGAAGACGAATGTACCTTTGCAGCAGGCTTACCCGCCGCGCTCAGTTTTCACAACCCCCACAATTTCAGAAGCTGTTGCAGAAGCCTGAGCCTTTTGTTTAGCGACCGCCACTGGGTCCGAATCAATGTGCATATTGTAGAGAGGAAGGTCACTTCAAAAGTGGTTGTCCGATTTGGTTACAGCGTGCCAGTGGAATGCCTGGTTTACGTGGACGTGGTGGTTTTCAGCAAGCGCCTAGGGGTAGGGGACGTGGTACATTTTCCTAGAATGAGCGTTCTTTTCCCCCTCACAATACAATGAATTATTTTGATCAGCAAAATGTGCCGTCTACTCAATATTATAGTGATGATTATTATGTTGAGAATGAGAATGCAGGTTTTAGTACTAGTTAGGACAGCCTTGGACAAAGCAAGGGAGTAGTACCAGTTCCAGTAGACCAAAATGGGCCTTATGTTGAAGTGACTACACTAGGTGTTACAGAACCTTTTCTTTTGGATACTGGTGCAGCGAAGAGTTCTATTATTCACTCTAAACTCCCTGGTGCACCTTTGTCTGGCTTAACGAATGTTTCTGTAGGATTTTCTGGCGCCCCAGTTCGTAACCAAGTTTCTTGTCCTTTGCCCATTTCAATTGGCCCTTGTGAATTGGAAGCTCTGCTCATTTTGACAACTGGCTGTGGTGAAAACTTGTTGGGTCTGGATTTGTTGAAGAGATTGCATGCGGCACTGTATTGTTCTCCTTCAGGTGTACATCTCACGCTGGGTAAGAGATTGATTTCTCCAGTGTATTTGTCTAGAGACCAGCTCCCACCTGAATTATGTTCTCTTCCTGAAACGCTTTGGGCTACAGGCCCCAATTATGTTGGTCTCTTACAGATTCCACCTTATGTTGTTACTCTCAAACCAAATGCTAAGTTACCCCACATTCCCCAGTACAAGATCTCCAGTGATGGTGAACGAGCTCTTTTTGAGATCATCTATGATTTGGTTCAGAAAGGTGTTATTGGAGAAACGAGAGGTAATGTATGTAACAGTCCTGTTTTGTCTGTTCTTAAACATACAGATTCTTCCCAGTCACCTGTTTATCGGTTTGTGATTGACCTTCGAGAGGTCAAAAAGATTGTTGTACCCCAGTTTCTGTTGTTCCGGACATCACTGCCCTATTGACTATGATTCCTGCCTCGGCTGCTTGGTTTTCCGTTATTGACCTGAAGAATGCCTTTTTCAGCATTCCTATTGCTGAAGAGAGTAGGGATATTTTTGGCTTCTCTTTAGGAGGCCGAAGCTTCCGGTTTAAATGAGCTCCTGAAGGTTATTGTGAAAGTCCTTCCATCTATAGTCAGGCTTTGAAAACGCAGCTTGATACCTTTCTTCTGCCTCCTGGTGCTACTCTTATACAGTATGTTGATGATCTTTTGGTTGCTGCTGACTCTGAGGACATTTGTAAAGAAGTTATTCTTTCTTTGTTACGCCATTTGTCTGACCTTCATCACAAGGTTTCACCTTCTAAGTTGCAGTATTGCCGCCAAGAGGTGACCTACTTAGGTCATCTCTTGTCGAAGGAGGGAAGACGATTGACCCCAGAACGTATTCAAGCAATTGCTCAAATGTCTGTACCACGTACACAGAGAGAGGTGCGTGCATTTTTAGGCATTACATCGTATTGTAGACAGTGGATTCCAAATTTTTCTCTGTTAGCGAAACCTCTGTTGGCGCTTACTCTTAAGGATACACCACACCCTCTTCCCTGGACAGAAGAATGTCAGAAGAGTTTTATGGATTTACGAACTGCACTGTGTTCTGCTCCTGTGTTAGGTACTCCTGACTATAGTAAGCCTTTTACACTCTATGTGCATGAGAGAGAAGGTTGTGTGTTGTCAGTGTTGGCACAACAATTTGGGGACAAGCAGCGCCCATGTGCGTATTTTTCGGCTACTTTAGACCCAGTAGCTAGGGTATTGCCTAGTTGTTTGAAAGATACGGAAGCAGCAGCTGTTTCCATTCGTCAATCTGCTGGATTAGTATTGGATAATACTCTGATTGTGATGGTGCCACATGCAGTGGATACCCTTCTGAATAGGATGAAAACTCAGCACCTTACGAGTGCACGTTTGTCAGGTTATGAGTTGACGCTCTTGGCTAGTCATGTGCATATTAAGAGATGCAACACTCTGAACCCGGCAACATTGTTGCCGATTCCTTTAGAGAAAGATGCTCAGGAACAACACAATTGTTTTCTCCAGACAGATGAGGAAACAAAAGACAGAATTGATTTGAAAGATACTCCACTTTCGCATCCCGATGGTACCCTATGGGTGGATGGCTCTTGTTTTAAGCTTCCGAATGGTGAGACGACTGCGGCATGTGCTGTTACCACCTTGTGTACGATAGTGGAGACCGCACGTATTAGACAAAATTCAGCGCAAGCAGCTGAATTAGTGGCCTTGACGAGAGCGTGTGTGTTGTCAAAAGGAAAGAGAGTGAATGTTTATACGGACAGCCAATACGCGTTTAGCGTGGCTCACAGTTTTGGACGATTGTGGAGGGAGAGAGGATTTCTTACCTCCCATGGTACTAAAATACAGCATGGTCAGTTGGTAAGTGAGCTTTTGGAATTGCTCACTTTACCTACCCAAATAGCGATAGTGAAGTGTAGCGCCCATAAGAAGATTACGGATGATGTGGGTCGAGGGAATGCGTTTGCCGACCAGGTAGCGAAAGAGACAGCGAGAGATGTTGCAAGTCGCATATATGTTGCAGGCCCTGCTAGATGGATTGGAGAATGAAAAATGTGTGAGGATACGATAGAAAGTGTGAAAATGATTCAGGCAGAAGCTACTGAGAAGGAATTGAGTACATGGAGAGAGAGTACGGGAATGTTAGATTCGACAGGCTGTTGGATAGAGTTGTCAGAACAGCAACGATGGTTGTTGCCAGATGCGTATGTACTTCCGGTGGTTACTATGGCGCATGGTCCAGCTCATATTAGTGCAAAGGGAATTTGTAAGCTTTTGGCTCCTGTATGGCAGAATGGAGGGATTCCCAAATATGCAGAGAATTTGGTTAAACATTGTATGGTTTGCTTAATGCATAATCCAGGAAAGGGAACACCAACTCCGGCAGGTCATTTTGCTCCTCCAATGTATCCATTTGAGGTGCTGCAAATAGACTATATTCATATAGAACGATGTAACAACCTGAAGTATGTCCTTGTGGTTGTCTGTGCCTTTTCCAGATGGATAGAGGCCTACCCCCTAAAGGATACTACTGCTGTGTCTACAGCCAAACATTACAAAAAATGGGGTAACCCAAAAATGTCAAGGACCTGGGTACAATGTAATACGAAAAACAATGGTCCTGGACCATAAATCAAGATAGGTAGTAGTTCCTAACTTAGTGATATCATTCACATATTCTGAGCTACATATAATCTATTTACTCTCATACGTGCAATTTATAAACTACAAGATTGGCTCTGTTAATTGATAGCCGGTTCTTCATATTTACAGCCCCCACCAGTACTACTGTGTGGCACCTTACTAACGGAGGACAGCCATATGTGGTACACCACTGGATTTCCATAAAAAGGAATTCGCTTCACGCATCGCAGCGGGTAAGCCCTCCCTACCCCTGTGCAGGCCTTCTTACACGGTCTTTTAATCGTAGTCCCATGCAACACATTTTTACTTTACTTTTATTAATTTTAGGCAATCTACTAGGCCCAACTCTTCCAGGTTGTTCCCCAGTCCTGAGGAAGATCCGCAAGGCCAAGGTTCAAACCACCACTAGGCCACCAAGACGGATCGAAACGTCGACGCCCCGTATATACATACCTGGGATACGCCTATCTGCCCACGTGCTCTATTAGAATTGGCTTCTAATGAATGTATAATCGCTTGATTTATCTATCGCATAAACTGATACACGTGACCAGGTTTTTGCACATGGATGGTGAATGACAACCAGTCCATTGCTTAACTTACTTAAGTTTTTCTTATGTCACAACCTCTGAAATAATTCCCTCTTTTCTTTTTCACTCTCCTTACTCAAGCACCCTTACTATTTGCACGTTCCCCTTGGAACAACCTCGACACAATTGTTAATGAAATTTAAAAATTTAAAAAGAATAAAATGCTTTACTAACTGTGGATATCGTTTTGTTGCATGGTTGACCTTATGAGCAGTACTGTATTGGATACTAAGAGCTACCAAAATAGATTATATGTAGCTCAGAATATGTGAATGATATCACTAAGTTAGGAACTACTACGTGTCTACAGCCAAGGTTTTGCTCAAAGAGTACTTCCCGAGGTATGGATTGCCTCGAATTGTCTGGAGTGACAATGGAAGTGAATTTGTAAGCCAGATAATGCAGAAAGTGTGTGCAGGTCTGGGTATCAGACAAAAGGTTCATGCTGCGAACCACCCTCAGTCAGCAGGTCTAGTTGAGTGTTATAATGGCACTCTGAAACTGAAGCTTGCGAAGATTCAGGCCAGCACTGGTCTTGCTTGGCCTGACGCCTTACCTTTGGCACTTCTGTCTATGAGAACGACTGTCCATTCTCGTGTGGGACTTAGCCCATATGAGATAGTTTTGGGACGCCCGGCTAATGTCTGGGGAGTTCCTAGACCTAAGAAGTGCAGCGATATAGAATACCCAATGTTGATTGACTACTTACATGATTTGACTGCTAAATTGCGTGTTCTTCACCAACAGGTCCACGATGCTCTACCTTCGGCTTCTACAGATCCGGGTCACACTATTCAACCCGGCGATTTTGTGTTGATCCGAAATATTCAGAGGTCGAAGAATTTGGAGCCTCGTTGGTCCAAACCGTGTCAAGTTCTGTTGACAACACGTACGGCACTGAAGGTCTTTGGAAAAAAACACTGGATCCATGGTGTGCATTGTAAAAAGGTACCTTTGCCTTTACCTTATGACCAGTGGGTCCGTGAAGGCATTGATGATTCGGAAGGTGAGAAAGTTCCCCGATTCGTACCTTTTAGCAGTGCGCACCTGGATTGGACTCAATCTGATAGAGAAGATGATGAAGTTTTGCATGAAGCTGTACCACCGCATCTGAGATTGGACATGAGTCACCCAGAGACACTTTTTCAGGACCAGACTGTGCCATATAAAGTCCGCTACAATTTGAGGTCCTGGGCAATAAATGAATTAACCTTTTTTTGAATTGCACTTTTCCTTCTAGGAGACTATTTTTCTTTTTTTTTTAACTACCATCCGGTTCAGTTGTGTGTTCCGTGGTAGAGTCTTGGGTGTGACCTGAGTAGTGGCAATAGGTCTGCAGGCTAGTGTGTCATAGGACGCTAGATATCACACCTAAGTGAAGAAGGAAGATTTCCACGGGCAACCCTTTAGAGGATGGAGTCTACGATTGTTGAGAAGAGTGCTAAGAAAGCGGATTTGAAGAAGAAATTTTGTAGATTATTGCATAACAGATGTATCATAATATTGTGTGTTTTAATGTTTTCAAGTATCATATTAGCTTGTGTGGGTTGGATTGTTTATGCCATACAACAGATACCTGCACCTACCTCCCAACCTATGCTTTCTTTTACTACTGTTTCCCTGCATCAATTGTATACACTACCCGAACATGAACGGACAAGGAGAGCAGAGTTTGTCAACAACTCGTTTATACAGTTGTTGCACCAGCACCAGTTAGTAGTTAACACAACTAATTGTTGGGTAATGCCCCATGCGACGGACAAAGGAATGCCATATTTGGTTTTGCCTTTTTCTTTTAATGGGTCCGTTTGGGCTTATCAGACCATGTTCATTTATGCGAATGAGGTCCAACCCCAGCGTTCTCCTAAGGCAAATCCGAGTAATGATGCCCTGATAAGAGGAATAGTGGCCATGATCAGAGACATTGATGCATATATTAATATACCTGCAGATGAGATGCGAGCCTACGTTGGTTGGAATATGACTGGATACGTTGCTAGTCTGACGGAAAAGGAGAGACGAAAGAGATCTCCTCCTATTTGGATAGTACCTCATCGAGGCCATTTGTGTTTACAGGGCAATGGTCAGAATCCGAAAGCTCAGTTAGGCAAGAGTGTGTGTGCCCAAACCTATGTTTATTCATCTCGAACTTCCCCATTGTTTGTGCCAGCTAAGGGCACATATTTTGTTTGTCATGGCAGAGCCTATACATGGTTGCCACCTGATTTTTCAGGAACCTGTTATGTAGCTTTTCTGCTTTCCCCTACATACACTACTTCTTCAGACTACCACAGAACTAGATACAGTAGAGGTGTCCTCGATCAGGAAGATACCGCAGCACAAGAAGCAGGAGACTTTCTCAAAGGTTTCCTTCCGTTTTGGGGTCCTATGGTCAATAGCAGACATATAAGACGACTTGTCCGCATTGTTGAAGCTACTATTGATGAGGCATTAGGAGCTCTTAGTAATATTACGGCTGAGCTTCAAGCGGACCGCCTTATGACTTTGCAGAATCGAATTGTGCTAGATATCATACTTGCAGACCGTGGTGGAGTGTGCAAATTGATTGGATCTAGTTGCTGTATTTACATACCTGATAATGCCCCTACAGTATACCAAGCCATCTCTAAGTTGCACCTGATTTCTGAGTCTATCCACCAGGACAAAGGAGATGGGATGGTTTTGGGGACTACTGTCTACGTGGGGATGGAAGATTGTAACGTTCCTTGGTATGATCTTAGCTATTATTTTCTCTTGTTGTTTTTGTGTGCAATGTGGTCCCGCCATTTGTGGTCTTTGTGCCACTTTGTGCGTTCGGAGACCTGTTCCCCAAGAAGCGGAGAATATAAAAATGATGTTACAGCAACCCCTTGATGACCTCATGAATATCGATGCAGACTTAGACTCAGACTAACATGAGTTTAGGTTATTGCCTACGTGATGGCAAAAGGAGGGTCTGAGGTTCTGTGAATTTTGACTCCATTTTGCATTTCAGCGCCATTTTGTGTTGCCTTCACGTAGGCTCACAAAGGTATCTTGGCGAACGAAATGTCCTTGTCCTCTCGACCTGTGTATACATTAACTAGGTCCTTCTCCGGCAGTGAAATTCCTTTTAGGAAACCAATCTCCTCAATTGATCCTTGTCTGAACTCGTTAATCCATGTTTGACCTATTGGTTAACCTCAAGTATTCTTTTTCTGCTTTATCTTGTTCATCAGCCTTCACTGTTCCTTTCTTACGCTATTTTCATTACACGGATACTATTCCCAATTATGAAGTTTGTCATGCTTCTGGAGATTGAATTTGGGACTCACCTGTTGATTAACTTTTGGGTTTGGGCTGCTGTAAATGGCATTTTTTGCTATATGATACTTGTTTTTAAATGTTTGCTATTGGCTAGAATTTGGTGCAGTAGGCGTATCCCTCTTAATGTGAATATTGTGTATAAAAGATGGGGACCCACGGAGTAAAGTGGGCAGTCTCCTGAGAACCTACTTCTGTGTACTTCTAGGACCACTGTGCGAGCTGCAGCTAATAAACTTGGTCTTTGACGCCATCCAGAAGTGTTCCGTGTCTCTGTATAACAAGGCAGGTGAACTCGGAGATTTCAGGCGTGCCCTGACGCCGCCAGGCCTAAGAGCCCGATTCTTCACTTTCACCAACATTTTAAATTTTCACATAAGAAACGTTATCGAGACTTAAATGATAAGAGTATATGGAAGGGAATCCTCTTGGAAAATGACCTCCCTTCTTTGTAGCAGTTATAGCTACCAAGATGTCATCTTCGATTTTACTCATGGATCTTGTAACCGTTGCTACTAAGCATATGTCCTCTGCTGACTTAGCTGCCTCATCAGCTTAGCTGTTATCAATCGTTGGAGACCAAGAGTATGCATTACCTGTGTGAGAGGCAGGTGTTCCTTTAGCTCTTCCACTCGAACCCATAGCATTTTATGCTTAATTGTCTTGCCTTTGGAATCACAGTAGTCATTTTGAGACCAAAAGAATAAATTGTCATTGAAAGATTGCACACAGTAATAGAAATCATTTACAATTAAAGTAGTAATGTTAGGATCTGCAAACTCCAGTGGGAGCACCAAAGCACGCAGCTCAGCCAATTGGGCGGTACAGTCACCGAGTGCCTGTGTGTGAACCACACTGGACTTAAACTCGCCGTCCACTATGGAACCAGCCACAATCGCACAGGCTGCAGAATAAGAATTTTTAGATCCAATAGACGGTTGCGCCGAACTGTCAGTGTAAATGATACAACGGTATCCCTCGAGTGGGCGCATAGACAGAGGAGCTGGATGAACTAATTCATATTGCAGCGGCTCTTGAGTAGGTAACGAGGAATCACAGATAAATGTGACATCCAGTGATGTCAACGATGAAGCCAATTATATCCACCGTGGATGTAAAGCTTTGGAATTAGGAACACTCGCCTTTGTCACTGCTTCTAGAGCAGGATATGGAGTCACCACCAACAAGCGTTTTCTTTGCGCCAGGGTGCGTTCTTTTAGAATCACCATATGGACCGCTGTCAAGACTTTTTCGACAGGGGAAAACCTCAGTTCTCCTGAAGTTTACAAATGTGACTTATAAGCAATAGGGACTGTGTCTCCTTCGTTAAACGTATGTGAAACCCACCGCGCCTGGGACGATTCGTATCACCAGGTTACTATGGTTGTCACGGGTTAACAAGAGTTTAGAGTCAAGTAAATCAGACTTCAAAGACTGCTGTATATTTGTATGTTCTGGAAGCCAGCATGCTTTCGCAAATGTTTGTTGTATCAAAGCATCAAGAGGCTTGATACGCTGGGCATACTCTGGTACGTAAGTACGACCAAGGTTCAAGAAACCCAGCAAAAATTGTAATTTTTTCAGGGTTGTAGGAGGACGCAAATGTGCGCACTTCTCTAGGAAATGCGGTGCCAAACTGTGTCTTTCATTATTGAGCTCGTAGCCGAAGAACAACACTGCAAATTCAGCAATGTGTGATTTTGCAAAAATAAATTTGTAACCGTAGTCTTCAAACTCCAGAATGATGTGGTCCACGAGACAAAGATGCAGATATAAATAGTTGTCTGTAGGATAAATGTCATCTACATACGAGAATGCATCAGGGACGATTGTGTCTAACAATGAGACTACACGTGCGGCGAGAACACCTGGGCTATTTTTAAAGCCCATCGCCAATCTTGCAAAATGTTTTTGTTTTCCACCATGTGTAAAAGCTGTCCACTGACTTGATAAGGAGGACAGATTGTGGCTAAAAAAGCCGTTGAATATATCTAGTGTCGTTTTTTATTTTTTCCGAATGAGATTGTCCACTAGGACTGAACTATGGGTATTCTGTACCGCATTCGTCCGACAATGAGAGTTCAAATGACGGTAATCCAAAATTATGCGGTAAGACCCATCTGGCTTGGTCACGGTAAAAAGAGGGTTATTCATAGGTGACACACATGTCTCAATCACCCCTTGATACTCCAATTGGTCTAGTATTTCTGCTACAGGAGCCTTTGCTTCCCTACGGATGGGATATTGGGGTTGTGGCATGGACCACAATGGAATCTCGTGATGGGGAGATGTTGCATCCCAACCCACCTGAGTATGGTATAAAGCCGGCAAAAGCGCTGATACCCTCTGTTCTGCAAAATGTTGTGCATGCTCCTTTGGGACACAGTGTGAAAAACTAGGGAGGATTACCTCCTCCCCTCTCGGAGCTGCTAGAACAAAAGGCGGGGCCAGTCTGCCTCTGCTAACAGGATGTCATATGAAGAAGTCAGATTATCCCAAAAGACCCCTTTGTTTATGTGTTTTATGTCACCCTCTATAAGAATACTAATGTCATATAGTCTGTCAGGGGGAGCCACTCGGGTGTCAGCAGTTTCAACTGTGATGAAAGTATCAGTTGCTGTCGCCTCCAGAAATGGAGGCAGTGCTTGCCGCACTACTGTAACCTCCTCTGCGCTGTCTAGCAGCGTTACTGCCCATGTTTGATTCCGGAGCTGGGTCCTCACCGTCCGTGGCATACCTCGCAGTTAAAGCGGCCACTTTTTTCTTTTGAAAAGGGGGCGCTGACAAGGAAAGTCTTCCTGTTTTCCCTTTCTGTGACCAGCCCGTGGCTGCTCACGTCCCTGCGGGGCACCTCGACCTCGTCCGTGCTCCTGGCGATCATCTCCACTGGCATATGAACTTGATGTTTCCTGTGAAGAACGAGGAGAACGCGTATCAGGAACCTGAAAACAATCAGGAGATTTAATTCTCATGCGGTCATGCAGCTCATAAGTGCGTTCGGGGATCGTAGGTGTAGGGGACGATGCCCATCCCCCTTGCTTTTGTTGTGTTTTCCCATTTGCTATTCTTCCAATTCTTTCTAGGAAATTGTGGACGGCCTCCTTGATCATTTTGAGACGTCCGTTGAGCCTGCGGTTGTGCAGGTACTTTAGCAAAAGGCTTAACACTCAAACTATTACGCCCAACTGTTCTATATGCCTGGGCAATAATCTTCAGTAATTCGCCGGGTTTGTCCACATCTGGGACAAGCGCCAAAGCATTAGACACCTGAAAGTTGACTGCATCACCTTTAACATTAGCAATGATTAAATCAGCATCCACGTCATAGGTTCCAACTAACCTCATCCCAAATTCGACTGCCGCCTCTGGGCCGTGTTCATCTTGAACACGTTTTATTACAGAGGGGAGTACTGTCATGGATGGTGTGCCAAAACACTTTGCATAAATTGCCGCAAATATTTTACCCCAACTCTCACAATCAGTGACTTTGGGTACTAAGTCTTTCTGCAAACTAATTATCAAACTGCGGTGCTTCTCCACAGGAGTGGTATGTGGAAACACTGCTCCCATTTGTGGGAGGCTTACCCATAACCGAATCAACCATTACGGGGCTAATAGTAACACAGCCAGCACCAGCTGGTTGCTGTGCAACTCCAGGTGCTCCCACCTGGATGTTGCGGTTCACAATCTGAACCAATGCTCTGTACACATGGATTAGTGTAGTGTGCATGAGATGGAGGGCCGCCACATCACACATTAAATGCCGTGGATGCGGCGTCTAACCTGCCAACACGGGCAAGTGGCCACATCAATCTATAATGGGCCTAACATCACAGGTGTCAGGGGTACGGCGAGGGCGCCATCAAACCAAAGGCAATGTTGCATGCCGACAACGGATCTTCAAGTGTTCTATTTGGCCGGTACACAGCAGGAAGAGCGGTTGGACTATATTTATGCCATAAATTGTCCGCCCCCTCCACTGCTGGAAAAGTCACCCAGGAATAAACACCTCATATGTGTATACGGGTCTGCTTGGACCACAAAGATCAGATTGACACCAGCGTCCGGTGCTTCAAATGCTTGCAAGTGTTGCCGGAGCACCATGCAGCTGTGCGCCGCAATGTCAACTTCAGCCATATAGAAACGTTAAAGGAAAAAGCAACTTAAAAGGCAGCAAGACAATGTCGGGTTTGAATTGAAAATATTAAAGTAAACCTTTTTCTGAAATCAAGCTTGAATAACCTATAAAAACAACAATATAGGCAGGTAAACTGTCACCAATGTTTTCCGGAAACAGAATTGAGGGGATTGTGAACAAGTACTGAGTACTACTAAAGTGCCTCGTAAATAAGTACGACTAAACGTTAGGTGCCCCATGTTGCAGGGATTCTGCACATACACAGAACTATGCACAGGAAACCAGGACTTCGATGTATTATGGTGAACTAAAAACACGCCTCAGTGCCCAGAACTCCTATCCGGCTAGCTATAGTATCCCATTCATTCTCCGTAATACAGAAGAGCTACCAATGATTGGATATCCTAGAACATGCGACTCAGGGCCTCTCAGAATTCGTGGGAACAAGACACTCTTTCGCTTAGATACTCATACCTGTTCACAATGTGAGTAACCAGAGACACTGTATAGTTTAAAATGTTCATTTCAACTAACATGCTCTGTAATGCAGTACACGCGCTAGAACTAGCAACGAAATGCATAATAACAATATAATCAGCATGGTTACAGTTCCACATAATACAAACGGGGATAGCATCTTATAATGACAGTGGATTAAGCCTCATAGTGCTTTACCACCCTCCCCGTGCTACAAGCTATGTTTATTACATCAGTGGAAGTCCTCTGGGCTTGGACAGCAGAACCCCCTACCTCAAGTCTTAGATGATAGGATATACATCTCCGGACAAGCACAGCTCTTCCGCTGGACAGGTTTTTCTCTAAGTGCCTTAACTTGCATTCCGTGCCATATTAAAAGCACCCAGAAAGTTAGAAGCGCAGCTGTGTTACATGTTATGTCTATATGTGTGTGGGACGGACCAAAGCCAATTACCCAGTGGAGTTGTTTTCTGGCCTTGAACACGATGTACAGATGAGAACCCAGAGCACAACAGAAATAGTTAAAGGCAGACAGTTTCTGTTAGCCCTGGCACCATTGGCGTGGGTCTCCCTTCCATTTTTTGCTGTTGCCTCATGTGTTTTTGCTGGTTATAGATGCTTTGGGCACTGTGCCACTGCTGTTCAGTGCCACAGTGCAAGTGCTCCCTATGGTAAATTGATGTATGGATTAGTGACTCCATGATTGGCTTGATTGGTTTACTTGTCAGACCCTAGTACAGTGCACTGCGTGTGCCCAGGCCTTGTAACCAATGCTGCTGGTGGGCTTGCAGCACTGATGGTGCCACCCACCGGAGCAGCATGTAAAGTGTGTCTCAGGTCTGCCATTGCAGAGCCTGTGGGCAGTCTGGTACTGCCATGCTGACTGAGCAAGTGCACCCATCTGCCCGTCCCTAAACCTTCCCTTTTATACATATTAGTCACCCCTATGGTAGGCCCAAGGGCAGGGTGCATTGTAGGTAAAAGGTAGGACATTCCCTGGAGTGTGTGGAATGTCCTAATAGTGAATTACAGCCATTTTCGTTTTTCACTATTGCAAGGCTACCTGTTTTCCATAGGCCAGAATGGGCAATTTGATTATTACATTTTATAATCCTAACTGACTCAGGGAACATGGTAGAAATTCGAGTTTAGTATGCCTGAACTCAGAATGATAAAATACATATTTTAGTGAAGTTGACTTTAACATTCTGTGTTAGAAATTGCCACTTTAGAAAGTAGGCATTTTCTTGTCTAACCATCCAAACCTGCCTCCGCTAGGCTGTGTATCCCTTGTCTGGAGTTTGAGTGACAGGGGCTGGGGATTCCAGGAGACAGGGTGAGTCAGCACAAGGCTGAATAGAGAGATCTGCATCTAGATGGGTGGGAGGGGTTGCACCTGGGACCTGAATAGGGCTGTGCCTTCCCTCCACAATGCTGGCTCCACCTCCTGTGGTGTGTCTGATGTCCCTGCTCTGCACTGTGAAAGGAAAGTAGGAGACATGTCAACAAAGTGCTCCAGGACTGACCAGAACTGTTTTGGACTAGGCAAAGGCCTCTCTGCGTTCAGAGAACAAAGAGAAAAGGAGTATAAATATTGGGACCCAGACCCAAGAACTTTAGATCACTTCTGGGAATCAAGACGATCCTTTGGTGAGGAGAAGAACCAGGAAGCTGAAGGAGGAGAATACCCCTGCTGTGTGTTTGGGGGTTGGCCTGCAGTGGTTGCTTCATTGCCCAATAGAGGAGAAAAGGACTGAGTGTGCTTTCTATCAACTTGAAGAAGAATCTCCAAGGGCTTGAACTAGAGCTTGCCTCCTACCTGAAGTCTCAGAGATACAAGACTGCACCAACCAGCTCCCCCCTAAATTCCCTTGCTGGGAATTGAAGTGCCTGCTGTTGTGCTGGGCCTTCTGAGAGACTGCATGTCGCTGGGAGCTGGAAATGTGACACAACAACAAGAAGCGTGTCGCCGCCGCAGCCGCTGTCATCGCATCGCTGAGGAAGCAAGCTGCCGCTGCCATCATCTCATAGCCGAAGCGCGGTGCATCACCAGAAAAGCGGGATGCTGCCACAGAGGTCATCGTCGCATCACCGGAGAAGCGCGTCACAGGGCCTGTCACGGCTCTAAAGATGATCGAGTCGCCGCACGACCGTCGGGCGTGTACGCATCACACCAACGTAGTCACATCACAACCAAGACGCCATTTTGTCGCATCGCACCAGAGAAGAGTACCGCATCAAGGTGCCAACGTGTCGCATCGCACCAGAGAGCAATAAGAAACCGACGCATAAACTCCCCACACAGTAGGGAAGCGAGCATCAACTCCCCTGCGCAGCAGTAAGGAACGACGCATCCACTCCCCTACGTATAAGGAGCCGACGCATCACCTTCCCTGCAACCCTTTTGTTTTCTTTGCGCTACGCATCTAAGGTACATTGAGAGTACAGTGTCGCATTTACAACTTGAGAGAACTGAGCTATTTGATTACATTTAAGAGACTATTTTTGAGTACAGTATTGTGGATTTTTGTTGTTTGGTCTTGTGTAACTATATAAAACTACTTATTTTTATAATACAACCTGTGTGGTGTCCATTTGTAGTGTTGTCACTGTATTACTGTATGTGTTCACAAATGCTTTACACACTGCCTCTGAGATAAGCCTGCCTGCTCGTGTCAAGCTACCAAGGGGGTGAGCAGGGCTTATTTTACGAGTGTAGCCCCCTACCCCGACTAGACGCAAGGGTCCCTATTTGTCACAGGTACCTACCTGTGCCAACTAAAGACCCCCAAATCTAACATTGGTGGTCAGCGGTGAGGATTTGGACTTGCATTTGTGATTCACATACAGTGATTGGTGTACACTACTAGTGAGTGCAGACCATAATGCAACCAAATAGTTTGAGAGAATTTTTCCTTGGAACTTCTTTTCTTTATTTTGATTCCTGAGAACTGCCAGTCTTTTTGCTACCATGAGCAAGTCATCATCAATAGTATCTGTAGACATTGTGTTGGAAGAAGAGAGAATTGATACTTACACTGTGCCTCATCTCAAAGCTTTGTGCAAGAAATGAAAAATCTCTGTGAAAAGCCTCACCAAAAAAGAGGAATTCCAAAAGGCGCTGAGGGCCTGGATGGAATCTAGGAATGCCCCATAGCATCCTGAGGAGCAAGCCTTGAAGGCAGAGGATTTAAATGGGTAGCTTGAAGGGCCAGTGGGACTAACTGGAGGGAAAACACCTTCAGGGGCAGGCAGCAGTGTTTTTTCCAAAGGATTGTCCCCAGGAGAGCTGGAGGACAGAGCAAAGGAAAGGATGCATAAGTTGGAGCTGGCTAGGCTCAAAATGAATGGTCAGAAAGACATAGAGAGCAAGAAAATAGAGCTTGGGATGGAATTAGAGATGAAGAAGTTAGAGGAAAAGAGAATGCATTTTGAGCTTGAGGGTGGATTGAGGGAATTGGAACTCAAGGCCAAAGGTTTAGAGGTTCCTCCCTCTGGTGGCAGCATACCACCAGTGTAGGTAGAAGCAAGAGCTTACATCCCCAAAGATGTAGTTAAAGATTTCCACAAGAATGAGGATATTGGTCAGTGGTTTAGGGCTTATGAAGCTGCAATGTTGGCTCACCGGGTCCCTGAGAAGGATTGGGGAGCGGGGTTGTGGGGGCGCTTTGTAAGTGCTGGGAGGGACACTTTGTTGGATTTGCCTACAGAGGAGCAGATGTCCTATACCCACATGAAGGGAGCCCCAATGTCCAGATTTGGTTTGACACCAGAGTTTTAAAGACAAAGGTTTAGAAATTGCAGAAAACTGGAGTCTACCACTTGGGTGGAATATGCGTCTTTCTTTTGCAGAGCATTGGATGGTTGGGTGAAGGGTAGCAAAGTGGATAAGTTTGAGGTGCTCTATGATTTGTTAGCATGGGAGCACTTGTTGTGAGAAGTTGGCCTGGAATATGCTGGTCACTAGTTATAGTGGCCACCTTGCACCAGTCCAATTCGACTCTTATGGTAGATAGGTTTAAGACAACCTTGTAAAGAAAGCTATCCTAGTGGTAGCTGTGGAGAGCAGCCTTCAGGCTAAGTCTCTGAGGAATGTAAAGCAGCTTGTTTTACCTTATAATCTCTTGAATCACTAAATTAAAGGGCACCACACAGGTATATATATCAAATATATATGTATTTATTTCTAGACACACTCTACTAATCTCTTTATGAGATTAGAAGCCAGGTATACATTCAAATGTGAACAGTTCTCAATAAATTAAGCACAAATATGGCTGGAGCCCTAGGGGCGTACCAGACCATATACTAAGAAAATGGGTTAACAAAGTCGACTTGCAAAATGACAGAGCCTAGGGCCTTGGGAATCGCTGGGGCTTCACTACTGCAGTGTTAGCAGGTAAGTAAAAAGCCCACGGGAGACGCGTGCAGTGTCTAAACACAGACGCGGGTTTCCTTTTGGTTACAATGCAGCAAGTCGCAGTTTGTATTTTAAAGTTTTAGGGCACTTCGAGGAAGTCAACAAGCAAGCCACTTACAAGGTAAGTACTTCGCGGGCCAACACACACTTGGGCACCGGAGTGCACGAGTTACCTCACCCAGGGAAGCCGGGTGCATAGGTGTCTTTTGGTGTCGGGTCGAGATGCTGTTTTCAATGGAGACCAATGAAGACTTGCTGCTTGTGACGACTGGAGAGGTGTCTGCTGGAATCCGAAGGTGGATTGAAGATGGCGAGGACCTGAAAATTGAAGGGACAGTGTTCAGAGTCACTTGCCAGTGACCGGTGGCCAGCAAGATGGATGACCACAGATGTTGCGTTGATTCAGGTCGTCGATGGTGTTTTGACTTCACTCACGAGGTCCAGGAGGGATCGACAATGACCAGCAGCTGGATTAGGAGTGTCCCACGACGTCTACAGCTGATGACGGTGTCGGCCACCGGATTGGAGCCAACAAGCCTTGGCAACTGCAAATCTCGTGTAGACTGAAGATAGATGATGCAGACCAGCAAGGTCTGATGGACTCACCCAGCGAGGGTAAATGAGGGCAGGCCCGGAGCAACCAGGAGAGCCCTTTGAGTTGTTGAGTTGTTGAAGAAGTCTTCGGGGGACCCACTAGCCAACGGGCAAGTGATCGCGAAGACGCTGCCTCAGCAAAAGCTTCACAGAAGCCCACGGTCACTCGGGACGGGGTAGACAGCTGATTTTTGGTGCAAGACCTGTTGGGGGCTTGGGCCACAAATGGTCCAATGCACAACTTTGTAGAACGTTGTCTAGGGTTTCCCCTTGACAATAGTGCACGGTCCCCGGGTATTGCTGTTCGTCGTTACTCGTGGGGTCCACTCACCACAGCTTCACTGGGGACTCACAGGGGCCGTCGAGAAGTCAGGAAATCCACTTCCGGGGTAGCAGGGACTTCGAACTCCGGCGGGAGCGGGAAAGTTTGCAACCGTTGGTTAAGGTTTTTGGTGCCTGCCAAGCAGGGGAGTCACTCCTTGACTCCAAGGGAGATTCTTCTGTCTTCCAAAGGTAGTGGAACATCGAAGGGCCAGGATTCTTCTTTGTAGAGCGTTGTCCAGGGTTATCTGAATTGCATTGGCAATGCTTGCTATCTTATAGTGAAGATATGGGAGGGACTAGCTCTATGACTACTCCTCTAGGAGGGTCAGGGTAGTGGGTGGTTACACCCATTTCCCTTTGTCCAGTTTCGTGCCAGAGCAGGGGCAGGTAGCCCCTGAACCGGTTTGAGCTGGCAAATGCACAGAGGAGCCTACTGCTCCCCCAGTGTAGGACTTCAAAGCACTCTAAGAGTGCACCCACCCAGCTCCCATACACTAAATCCTGTCTGGGAGGTGGTGACACCTCCCTGTGACAGGATACCTTTTGTTGGGCTTCCTCCACTGCGAGTTTTGGTCAGCAGCAGGATTCAGATTCAGAAACAGCTTTATTCGATTTTAAAAACAAAACCATAAAAGCATACATATATAATAATACATTCTTGACAAAAGACAATAAATTTTAAAAAGACAGAATTCGTACCATTAAAAGATAATCTAATTCATGGAGATCCTAAATCTTAAGATGGTTTTAAGAAACAATAACACAGAGGAAATAAGAAATTCATCATCTAACATTTGCATTTTGACCAATGCCACTCTGCATTGCCTCAGCCCTAATTTTTTTTAAACGGGTCGAAGCAAACATTTCCTTGGTTCTGAGTAATATTTACAGAAAAGGATGCAATGGAGGGATGATTGGGCAGAGACCTGATCACAGGGGCAAGGAATAAGATCCTTTGCCCAACAATTCATCTCGGGATGGGTAACTAATCTAAAAAAGACATTTATCCTAAAACGGGTCAAAAGCATTCGAGAGTAACAGCTGGGGACTAGTTTCAAGTATGGCTGTATACCTTGATTTTGGATAAGTAATTGATTAGCCATAACGGAGCTCTTACATTTCTCTGAATGCCAGCAGGAGGGCAGCCCAGTGGCTGTGCTGGTGGCATCCATTTTGTGATGCCAGGGCTCTTGAAGATTTCTACCGTTTAGTATAGTGGGTACATGTCGTCCTCTCTAGAAGGGTGGGATCATACTCCCACACCAGTTACTGGTGTGGGGGTATGATTCCAAGTTGTTTGACACCAAACACGACATGTTTTGATGCAGTCATTCCAAAGTTAGCATTTACCGCGAGGTTATAATGCACTTAAGAGTATATGGTTTAACTGCATCCACAAACAGCAACAGAGAATAGACTCTGCCAGCTGCAGAGGGGTCCTGCTCAGGCATGAGCACCCCCTCACATAGTAAATCAAGCACCCTGCCCTCAGGATTGATAGGGCCTGCTATAGGGGTGGCTGATAGGTTTATATGTGTGTGTATACCTCAGTGAGGAGTGCTAACACCACCTCACACAGGCTGCAGTAGCAGGCCTGTGGTGTCAGATTGAGAATGCTTCCCAGGGGTGGCATAATACATGCTGCAGCCCCTGGTAGGCCTGTGAAGTACCAATGCCCTAGGTACCTAAGGTACCATATACTAGGGGCTCATAAGGTACCACAGTATCCAATCACTAGTGCATCTAGTATGCACACCAAGCATTTAAGGGAGTAAGCAGATAGGCTGGGGCCCTGGATAGCAGGATCCCAGCCAGACTAGTCAAAAACTATGCAAACACCAGGAAAAAAGTGGGGGCAACCATATAGTCAGATTCCACCTTCCTACACATGTCTAATAACTGTTTTCCAGAGCTACGCCAGCATCTTATTGATAGCAAGCTAACTAACCATAGGAAGCTTGCTGAGGAGGCGGACCGCTGGGTGAGCACCCGGGTCCAGAAGGGTCATGTAGGAGACTTCACCAAAGGTGGGCAGGGTCGCCAGCAGAAGTTTGGGGGGACAAGGGTAGACAGAGGGAGTTCCAGAAAGGGCCCCAAAGTAATCCCCAAGGGAACCAAGGGAAAGGTTCCCAGCCTCCCCCTGAGAAGAAGGCAGTGGCCCGACAGATAAGCCTATTCACAAGGGGCCTAAGACCTGTTTTAAGTGTGGTCGTGTAGGCCACTGTTTTTATGACTCTAGATGTCCCTTGTTTGGGAAGATAGCTCCCACTGGTGCACCACCCTGGCAGTTGACTAGTGTAGCCCTGGGGGAAGAGATGGGTGCCCAAGGTGGGTGGGGTCCCGCAGAGCTGTCCCTCGTCTCTTTAGGAGACTGTTAAGTGGTTCCCAGGACCCAGCTGCCTGATAATACTAAGACATACAGGCAGTGGGTGACCATCAATGGCAAGAGGGTGGAACCTCTTAGGGCCCGATTCACAGAACTAACTTAAGACAAAATCCTAAACTTACTACTTTTGGTATTCACTGAAGGCATTTAGTAGTAGTAGAGTTAGGATTTTGTCTTAAGTCTGTCCTAAGTCTGTCCTAAGTCTGTATTAAATCTGTCTTAATTCTGCCCTACTACTTTTGGTATTTACAGAAGGCATTTAGTAGTAGTAAAGTTAGGATTTTGTCTTACGTTTGACTTAGGACAGACTTAAGACAGACTTTTGACAGACATAAGAGAAACTTAAGAGAAACTTAAGACAGACTTAAGACAGACTTAAGACAGACTTTTGACAGACTTTAAGAGAAACTTAAGAGAAACTTAAGACAGAGTTAAGACAGACTTAAGACAAAATCCTAACTTTACTACTACTAAATGCCTTCTGTGATTACCAAAAGTAGTAAGTTTAGGATTTTCTCTCAAGTTAGTTCTGTGAATCGGGCTCTTAGAGACACCGGAGCCAGTGTGACAGCTGTCAGTTGTCGGCTGGTGTCTGAAGAGCAGGTAGTCCCAAATGCATTTTACCCAGTTGTTGCCGCTGACAACACAGAGAGCCACTGCAAGGTGGCACAGGTTCCCTTTGAGTGGGGGGGGGGGTCTCAGGTACTCTTCAAGTAGCTGTGAGGCCAGCCATGCCTGTAGAATGTCTGTTAGGTAACGATCTGGAGATTTCCCCTTGGGCTAAGGTGGAGCAGAGAGCTCATTTAGAGATGTTTGGTTTGCCTGAGTGGGTCTGCATGACCACTTGGTCTATGCCAGCCAGTACGGGTGTTCAAGAGGACCTGGAGCCTGAGAAAATGGCCCAGGTGCCTACCTTAAAGAAAAGAGGTAGGGGGCATGAGATTCCCATGGCCCAGAAGGAGGCGGACCCTGAGGGGGTTGCCCTGGAGCCCATCGGGAAAGAGATTGCTGAACTGGGAGACCTGTCTGAGTTGACCCATTGGCAGCAGGAAGGAGGTCCCTCCAGGGAGGAGGTCTGCAAGGAGCAGAACAAGTGCCCTTCTCTTGTGGGTTTGTGGCAGCAGGCTGCAAACCAAGCAGCAGGTGATCAGTCGGGATCACGTTGGACCTACTGGGAGAATGGTCTCTTGTATAGTGAGCCTAAGGTTGCTGAGCCTGGGTCAGCCCGTGTGCTGGTGGTACCCCAGCGCTTCAGAGCCCTCCTACTGTGGCTGGCTCATGATGTACGTTTAGCAGGACATTTGGGGCAGGACAAGACCTTTCAAAGGCTTGTCACCCACTTTTATTGGCCCCAAATACGCAAGAGTTCAGACACTCATTACAGGACCTGTCAGACTTGCCAGGCAAGTGGAAAGAGTGGGAGGAAGCACAAGGCTCCTCTCCAGCCCTTCCCTGTGGTCAGCACCCCCTTTGAGAGGGTGGGCATTGACATTGTAGGGCCTCTGGATCCCAAGACAGCCATGGGCAACAGGTTCATCCTGGTCTTGGTGGACCATGCCACCCTGTACCCGGAAGCCATACCTGTGAGGACAGTGACGGCCCCCATGGTGGGACGGGCGCTGATGGGAATTTTCTCACAAGTAGGATTCCCTAGAGAGGTGGTGTCTGACCAAGGTACCAACTTCATTTCTAAGTATATGAAGTCCCTGTGGCAGGAGTATGGTGTAACCTACAAGTTCACCACTCCTGACCACCCCCAAGGAAATGGGTTGGTTGAAAGGTTCAACCAAATCCTAAAAAGCATGATAATGGTTCATGAGGAACCGATTATGCGTAAGTGGGACGTACTCTTACCATGCCTGCTTTTTGCATACTGCGAGGTGCCACAGAAATCTCTAGGGTTCAGTCCCTTTGAACTTCTCTATGGACACCCAGTGAGAGGACCTTTGAGTCTGGTCAAGGAAGGCTAGGAGCAATCTCCCAGGAAACCTCCCCAGGATGTATATAGCTACATGCTGGCCTTCAGGAACCAAACTCGGTGTTTCAGAAAACTCGCTGAGGCGACTCTGGAAGCCACCCAGGAGGAGATGAAGCGGTGGTACGACCAGAATAACACTCTGGTAGAGCTTCAGCCTGGGCAGAGAGTGTGGGTCATGGCCCCCATGGAGCCCTGTGCGCTCCAGGATAAGTGGACCGGACCATTTGAGGTGGTGGAGCGCAAGAGTCTGGATACCTACTTGGTGGAATTGCGATTTCCCAGGAACCCCTTGCGGGTCCTGCATGTCAACCGCCTGAAGCCCCACTTAGAGAGGTCCGAAGTGGGCATGCTCCTAGCAACAGATGCTGGAATGGAGGAGGAGACTGACCTCCTGTCTGCAACAGAGCAAGATGGGTCAGTGGATGGAGTAAACCTCTCTTCCACCCTGACCCCTGAGCAACAGAATGACTGTCACCAGTTGCTGGGACAGTTTTCTGACCTGTTCGCCATGATTCCCAGTGTCACTGATTGGTGCGTCCATGTTATGTTAATTTGTTATGTTAATTGCACTTGTAAAGCGCACGATTACCCTTGGGTGTCCTGGCGCTAAATGCTGGTTACCTGAGAAGTCGAAAATCGGGAGAGAGCTACTGAGTGAAAAGCCATGTCTTCAAGCCCCTACGAAAGAGCAGAAGGCCCGGGGCAGACCTAAGAGAGAAGGGAAGCTCATTCCAGGCTCGAGAAGCACAGTGAATAAAGCTCCTGCCTCCCCAGTTTACTTTGTTTATCTTGGGGACTAGCACTAGCTTGGCACTGGCAGAGCGTAGTGCTCTACCCGGTACATACCAGTGAAGCTTTTGTTTGAGAAATTGAGAACCGACACCATTAATAGCCTTAAAAACGATACAGAGTGCCTTGAAACGAGTTCTCTGTTTTATTGGGAGCCAGTGCAATTTCTTAAGCTCATCTTTCACGGGAGCAAATTTAGGTGTTCCAGAGAGCAGTCTGGCTGCGGCGTTTTGGACTGATTGAAGCCTGTACATATGTTGTTTTTGTATATTCAGATACAGGCTATTACAATAGTCCAACCGTGATGTTATAAGAGCCATGACTACTGTCTTAAGATTGCTCTTCGTTAGGAGAGTTTTAATTTTCCTAATGATTCTAAGGGTCATAAAATAGGCAGACGTTACTGAGCTTACTTGATCACCCATAGTGAGTGTGTTATCCACTGATACCCCCAGGTTTTTAGCCTTCCTGGTGGGTTTCGGGCAAGTTCCCAGGTCTTCCGGCCACCAGTCCAGTGTCCATACAGTTGATTATTCCCAAATTTCACCACCTCAGCCTTGTTGGAGTTAAGCTTTAGGCAGTTGGAGGCCATCCAATAAGATATAGCGCTCATGCAATCGTGAAAGCGATCCCCAACTTCTTTTGCATCTCCCTTTGCCAGTGACAGCACTATTGATGTATCATCAGCATACGAGGTGACCTGAAAGACAAATGATCTAATGACTCCAGCCAGTAGGGCCACGTAAATGTTAAATAAAGTTGGGCTAAGAGACAAGCCCTGTGGCACCCCACACGGGAGTACAAATGGTCTGGAGGAAAATCCATCAAAGTTCACTGTCTGAGATCTATCAGCTAGGAATGATTGTAAAAGTTTCCACGCTGAGCCTTTGACCCCAATCTCAGACAGCCGGTCCATCAGTAGGTTATGGTGGACCGTATCAAAGGCCGCAGACAGGTCCAACAAAATCAGAACTGCACTCCCTCCTCCATCAACGGCCTCTCTAATTTCCTCAGTGGACTTCAACAGAGCCAACTCAAAGCTGTGATCTGCTCTGAACCCATATTGCGATGGGTCCAGCAGATTATTACGATGAAAAAATGCACTGAGTTGGATGTTCATCTCTTTTTCCAAGATCTTGGCAGGAAGGGGGAGCCGCGATATGGGCCTGTAGTTTTTAGGGTCCTCTGGGTCCAAATTCTGCTTCTTCAAAAGAGGAAGAACAGAGGCTTGCTTCCAGATAGAAGGGAATATGCCAGAGGAAAAGACCTTATTTATCAAAGGAGTCAGGGCCATTCCGATTGCTTCAGGTACTTGTTTTGTGATCCACGCAGGACAAGGATCACTGGGGGCTCCCGAACGAATCGAGGAGAGAACCTTAATGGTCTCTGATACCTCCAGAGGTAAAAATTGTTCAAATTTCACCTGAGAGCCACTGTTACCGGCTTGATTGACATTCAACTGTGCTATGATGTCTGCATCGGTGAAAGATGAGAATATAATGTCCACTTTGCGTTTGAAGAAATCAGCAATTTTGTCACAAAATGATGAGTTGCTATAAATCCTGGGAGCAGATGGAA
Organism: Triturus cristatus; assembly: GCF_964204655.1. Lineage (NCBI taxonomy): Eukaryota > Metazoa > Chordata > Amphibia > Caudata > Salamandridae > Triturus > Triturus cristatus. The sequence continues at coordinate 32,183,233 of NC_140590.1, read as the reverse complement.
TAGAAAGTTTCTTAATGATGTTAAAAAGTTCCTTAGAGTTGGATTTAGCCATATCTATCTGAGTATAAAAGTGCTTTCTTTTAGCTTCCAATAACAGTTGTTTATAGGACGTGATGCAGTATTTGTATTCCTTCTTGTCAGCTTCACTATAATTTGTACGCCAAACTCTTTCTAACAGTTGGCAGTCCAACTTTTTTGCTCTGAGATCTTCAGAGTACCAGGGGGCCGACAGTATGATTCGTTTAGGGGTCCACTGTTTCCTGGGCGCTAATAGATTACAAGATGTAGAGAGCCATTGATTGTAGGCTGCCACTGCATTATCCACTCCCGAGGGAGGGGATCGCAATGAACTCCTAAGGGACTCGCTGAACATATTAATGTCCAATTTTCCCCAGGCTCTGATCACGATTTCCTTTGCTGGTTTGATATTAACAGAGTGGTTTTCATAACCCTTCAGTTGAAACTGAATGGCGCAGGAGTCTGACCACGGGATGGGAAGGACAGAGGAACAAACAAGATCAAAGTTGTTTGAATAGATGCCATCAAGGGTGTGTCCTTTTTCATGCGTGGGGGCCTTGACCAGTTGATGAAGTCCTCCAGCTCCCATAATTTGCTCCAGCCGGTTAGTGTCAGTGTCCAAGTGGTTTTCTAAATAAAAATTAAAGTCACCCATGACTGTTTAAGATTCTATTCAAATCAAGGGTTGAGGGAGTAAGAAGCAATTGTGATCCATTCAGCTTCCTGTTGTACAGTCAAAAAATCAAGTGGGGGGAATGGATCACTTGTGCCTGCCACCAGGGTCCGTTATGTCCTTTCCGTCAGTACTTCTCAAAGGAGTACTTAAAAAACCCTCATTCACGCAGGTATCTCGTGCTTCGGTATATCTTGATTCTCCGCCTCTTATTATATGCGTGACAGCATCATCATAGGGTCTCTCTTTTATATGCTTCCTCCACCTGGAGGGAACAACTGTTTTTTCAGTAGTGATCAGAAATCAAGGTGAGTGAAAACTTTTGAGGTGTAGTGCTCCTTTAAAAAATAATCTGCATACTAGCCAAAAATTACTTTTTATTCTGTATGGTGTATGGGAGAACTAGGTAAAAAAACTTTAAGTGCAGCGATGGGCTAATTATGAGTCCACCGCACTATGGTCGACATGTTTCAGCCCGAAATCCGCCCTAAAGAGGGTCGATGGGCTTTCTTCAGGACCTTAGAACTGTGCTTCAATTGGGTGTTCTCCAATTAGAACAGTCAGGATAAATATCCTGTGTTTAAGGTCAATAGTACCTGGAGGAAGAGACAGAATTGAGATATCATAAGTGTGATAAGATGTGTAAAAAGTGTTGATGCTCATCAAGGGTCAAGTTGAACACGGAGTGTGAAATACAATAAAAAGTGAAGTTCATCATTGAATAAGCACAGGATCATGGAAATAAAAAATGAGAAAGGGCGCAATCCTTTCAGTTTGCAATGGCTAAGCTATATATTAAAAATGAATATTATTGATAGAAATCAGAGTAGTAAATTGCTCAAAAACACATAATGTTAATGTTATGTTATTCATGATTAATACAGCGCGCGGCTACTCAAAGGAGTGTCCCGGCGCTACAAAGAACCACCAACAACCAACCAAAACGAAAACGCCCCTAGTCGCCGCCTAGTTGGCTCCTGAGGCGGAAAGCCGGGAGCAGGGCTATGCCAGACTTATAAATAGAGCGCGCCGCTGACGGGCGTCGCATTCTTGATTGGCTCCTGAGGCGGAAAGCCGGGAGCAGGGCTATCTTGTTTTTAAAAATTATTGTCACGGATTATTGTGTTTTACCAGGCACCTTCACTTACCTGTAATTCCTAGCTCGCTACAAACAGCGCTACGCGCTGCAACGATCCCCCTACTTCTCACGCCATTCTCGAGGGCGAGGCGAGACACGCCCCCTCGGCTGGCCACGCCCCCCGCCAGACTCATAAATAGAGCGCGCCGCTGACGGGCGTCGCATTCTTGATTGGCTCTTGAGGCGGAAAGCCGGGAGCAGGGCTATCTTGTTTTTAAAAATTATTGTCACGGATTATTGTGTTTTACCAGGCACCTTCACTTACCTGTAATTCCTAGCTCGCTACAAACAACGCAACGCGCTGCAACGATCCCCCTACTTCTCACGCCATTCTCGAGGGCGAGGCGAGACACGCCCCCTCGGCTGGCCACGCCCCCCGCCAGACTCATAAATAGAGCGCGCCGCTGACGGGCGTCGCATTCTTGATTGGCTCCTGAGGCGGAAAGCCGGGAGCAGGGCTATCTTGTTTTTCAAAATTATTGTCACGGATTATTGTGTTTTACCAGGCACCTTCACTTACCTGTAATTCCTAGCTCGCTACAAACAGCGCTACGCGCTGCAACGATCCCCCTACTTCTCACGCCATTCTCGAGGGCGAGGCGAGACACGCCCCCTCGGCTGGCCACGCCCCCCGCCAGACTCATAAATAGAGCGCGCCGCTGACGGGCGTCGCATTCTTGATTGGCTCCTGAGGCGGAAAGCCGGGAGCAGGGCTATCTTGTTTTTAAAAATTATTGTCACGGATTATTGTGTTTTACCAGGCACCTTCACTTACCTGTAATTCCTAGCTCGCTACAAACAGCGCTACGCGCTGCAACGATCCCCCTACTTCTCACGCCATTCTCGAGGGCGAGGCGAGACACGCCCCCTCGGCTGGCCACGCCCCCCCAACTTCCTAAACCCGCCAGCATAAAGCATGTGTCTTGGCAGGAAGCGCAGCGGACGTGCGCAGCGGGCGCGACTTTTGCGCGCCGAAGGCGCGCCTAAGGCAAGCCCGTCTGTGCCCGTCCGCGGCCGGACGGGGCTAGGGGCACGACTCCATGCCAAAACCACCTTTCACTCTACCAAGGACCTTATTGCCCTCCAGGGCCATTGGCCTCTCCCGGACCCCATCCGCAGGCGGATCTCCTCACTAGACCTTGCTCCTTCCTCCCCCATTGCACCCGATCCCCCGCAGCACGTCCCTCCGTTACCTCGCCCCCCACCCCTGGACCCTCCCCCCCCCTCATCGGCACTGTCTGTCATCCTACTCAATACCAGGTCAGCGGTCAAGCACCATCATGAGTTGTTTGTCTTACTCGATTCAGAGAAACCTGACATACTGCTCCTGACCGAAACCTGGTATTGCGATTCTTCCCTTCCTGTCCTCTTGGCCACCCTACCCCCCTCCTATGTGGCCCTGCGGGCCGACCGTCCGACAGGCAAGGCGGGTGGCGGGGTCGCCTTAATCGCTCGGTCGGAGCTGAATTTCCAACCACTCCCTTTTTCCCCTATTCCCCCTGCTGACTTCTTGGCAGTCCGCTCTCTTTCATTTTCCCCCCCCATCACTTGCCTCCTTATGTACCGCCCTCCTCAACCCTCGCCTTTATTTCTGCCGGCAAGACCTGCTAGCCAACCTGGTGGTCAACTACGCCTCGGTCTTGGTGCTAGGGGACTTCAATTACTGGCCCTCAGACCCTCATGAGTGCTCAGTCTCTAAAGAATTTACCGATTTCCTTTCATCCCTCAATTTCGTGTCACACATATCTGTCCCCACTAACTCCCATGGACACACACTGGACCAGGTCTGGTCCCTTAACCTCCCTGTGGCCTCGGCTGCTGTCTCGCCGTGCCCATGGTCCGACCATTCCCTCATTTCCTTCCTCATTCTCCGAAACCTGACGCCCAAAACTCCGCATGCCAAAAACACCTGGGCGCGGAACTGGAACAGAGTGGACTATCTCTCCTTGACCTCCTCACTCCGCAACTCCTCTCCCATTCTCGCTGGTTTACCATCTGCCTCTCAAGCCAAGGCCATTAACACCTGGCTGGCTGAAGGCTGCGACTCAGTGGCGCCCTTACGCCGCATCTCCATCCGCCGACCTAAGGACTCCAATAGATGGTTCAATGACCACCTAAAAGATCTTAAACTGAGCGCCCGACGGGCGGAGAGGCAATGGAGGAAAAATTACAGTCCCTTATCAAAAACTCACTTCCTATCAGCACTAGCTAAATATAAAACAGCAATCCTGGATGCAAAAACTTCCTACTTCTCCTCAAAAATAATCTCTGCAGAAAACAAATCCAGGGAAATCTTCGGCATAGTGAATGACCTGGCATTCTCAGACCGCACCTCGTTCCAAATCCCCCCTTCCCAGCCTCTCTGCGATCAACTCAATACCTATTTCGTAGAGAAAATTGCTACTATCAAGACCAACATCCTACCACCCTCCTCTGCCTTCATCGATCCCTCCCCTCCTCCCGTCCTATGCCTTTTTACCTCCATCCCTCCCCTCACTTATGATTCTCTTTTGGAGATACTCCCCAAAGTGAAGTCAGGGTCCCCTGCGGACGTCTGCCCGGCACGAGTCCTGCAGCAAATTTACTCCAGCTGCCCTGACCCCCCCATCGCCTTCCTCAACAGTTCCCTGGCACAGGGCGTTGTGCCTTCTGTGCTAAAGGCAGCTACAATAGTGCCCATTCTGAAAAAACCTGGCGCGGACCCCTCCATCTCGGCCAACTACCGCCCCATCTCCCTGCTACCCTTCTTGGGCAAGGTGATGGAACGCCATGTCACCGCGGCACTCAGCGCTCATGTTGAAGCAAACGGAGGACTGGCATCCCGCCAAGCCGGGTTCCGCCCCAGGCATTCAACCGAATCAGTCGTGGTTGCGGTCCTAGACAATCTCAGAAAGGGTATGGACGATAACAAACGCCAGGCACTGGTCCTCCTTGATCTTTCCGCCGCCTTTGACACGGTGGACCATACCATCCTACTTACCCGTGTCAGGGCGGCTGGTATCGGGGGATCAGCACTGGTCTGGCTCTCCTCCTTTCTGAGGGACCGCACCCAGGCGGTTCGGCTAGGCGGCTTCACGGCCACTCCTCTTCCTGTCACCTGCGGGGTTCCCCAGGGTTCCTCTCTTTCCCCTTTGCTTTTCAATCTCTATATCTTTCCTCTCATTTTCGCACTCCAGCAGCTGGAGGTCACCGTTTATAATTACGCGGACGACCTCCAGCTCATCTTTGATCTATCCCCCTATTCTCTTTCTGTTTCCAACTTCCAGTCTACTATGACATTCATCAGGGACTGGATGAACCACAACCATCTTAAACTGAACCCGGATAAGACCGAGCTGGTTCTCACGGGTGGTTCATCCAGCCCCTGGAACTCTCTCTTTTGGCCCCCCTCTCTTGGTCCCTCTCCTACCCCCTCCACTTCGGTCAAAACACTCGGTGTGAAAATTAACAGCCAGCTCACTCTTCATTCACAAATTAGCTCCGTGGTATCCTCTTGTTTCCTCACTCTCCGCACTATCCGCACTATTTCCCGTTTCTTTTCCCCCCAGGCACTTAAGATCATCATGGCCGCATTAGTGATATCGCGATTGGACTACGCAAACGCTCTCTACCATGGTATCCCCGCATACAGCTTGCGTAGACTCCAGATTATTCAAAACCAGGCAGCCCGACTGGTATATGGCCTTTCTCGTTATCACCATTCCACCCCCCTCCTCAGGGAGCTTCACTGGCTCCCTGTAAAAGAGCGCTCTCTTTTTAAGATCGGCTGTATGGCCTTCCAGGCCCGCCAGGGCACCGCCCCCGCTTTTATTTCCTCATTAATTCACCCGTATGTACCTGCAAGAGATCTTCGGTCTTCTTCCAAGTCCTTTCTTCAGACCCCTCGCTTCACACGTAAAAAGTGGGGCGGGGCCAGCTTTTCCACCTTGGCTCCTACCTTTTGGAACTCACTTCCCGACCACCTCCGTTCTGCCACTCAGTACCTCTCCTTCCGTAGAGACCTGAAGACGTTTCTCTTCGACCAGGCCTTCCCTTCTTAAAACTCCCTTAAAACACCCCCACGTCCTCTCTTCTGGTCTCTCTCCCTCAGTTGCCAATCTCCCCAGCGCCAAGAAACCGCAAGGTGTACGCTGCGCTTTAGAAATATTTTAAATTAGAAATTAAAATTAGAAATTAGAAAGAAAGGAAACCTAAAGCTGGAATAGCCACGTAAGCAGTAAATTAACTTCTAAACAATCAGGGGTATCCCTAGCCCCCCAGAATATTAATATCTCCTACTCTCGTGGCTTCTCCCACTATAATGCACCCCCTCCACAGGAGTCACAGTCACTGCAAAAAATGGTCTCCTTTACTGATGGTACTAAATGCAAGACTAATGTCTGTTGTTGACTGTTTCAGCTTTTTAACCCCTGGTTTCCCCTCTTCCTCTGCCTTTCAGTCTGTCTCGGTGTCTGGATCCAGCCGTCCTCAGCTCAGGGGGCAGCTGCAGGAGTGACTAATGCCAGAGTGGGAGGCACGGTCACCCTCACTGCCCCGGTCACTGTGAATCTACTGATGTCTGCATGGTACAGAGGGACAGTAGTGGCCACTCCACAGCTGATCTGCAGTTGCTTCGTGTCACCACCATCACAGCTCAATGGAGCCCAATACACGGGCCGGGAGACTTGCGGCCCAGACGGATCTTTGGTGATCAGAGACCTGCTGACGAACTACACCGGAAATTACACCGTGAATGTGACACCGAGTGGTGCACTTCCGGTATCAGCCACAAGACAGCTGAGGGTCTACGGTAAGTGCTTGATCTCTGCCCTGGAAGTCGACGTTTCATCTCCCTCTGGGAAGGTGGTTTATATGTGGCATTTTATCTGTCTTTATGTACGCACTTTCTGTAACATAAGAGGACGGCTTAAAATCGTCCATATGATCATTGACCTGCTACAGGACCCTCTCACATGACGTAATTCTATGCTTTGGTGACGTGCGTTCTTCTGGAGTTGGGAAAAGCCTTAATGGTTGCATGAGTTACACCAGTAGCATATGTGCAGTAGTGATGCAGGAGTTACACCAGTAGCATATGTGCAGTAGTGATGCAGGAGTTACACCAGTAGCATATGTGCAGTTGTGATGCAGGAGTTACACCAGTAGCATATGTGCGGTACTGATGCAGGAGTTACTCCGGTAGCATATGTGCAGTAGTGATGCAGGAGTTACACCAGTAGAATATGTGCAGTACTGATGCAGGAGTTACACCAGTAGCATATGTGCAGTACTGATGCAGGAGTTACACCAGTAGCATGTGTGCGGTAGTGATGCATGAGTTACACCAGTAGCATATGAACAATAGTGATGCAGGAGTTACACCAGTAGCATATGAACAATAGTGATGCAGGAGTTACACCAGTAGCATATGTGCAGTACTGATGTAGGAGTTACACCAGTAGCATATGTGCAGTTGTGATGCAGGAGTTACACCGGTAGCATATGCGCGGTACTGATGCAGGAGTTACACCAGTAGCATATGTGCAGTACTGATGCAGGAGTTACACCAGTAGAATATGAACAATAGTGATGCAGGAGTTACACCAGTAGCATATGTGCAGTACTGATGCAGGAGTTACACCAGTAGCATATGTGCAGTACTGATGCAGGAGTTACACCAGTAGCATATGAACAATAGTGATGCAGGAGTTACACCAGTAGCATATGTGCGGTACTGATGCAGGAGTTACACCAGTAGCATATGTGCAGTAGTGATGCATGAGTTACACCAGTAGCATATGTGCGGTACTGATGCAGGAGTTACACCAGTAGAATATGTGCGGTACTGATGCAGGAGTTACACCAGTAGCATATGTGCAGTACTGATGCAGGAGTTACACCAGTAGCATATGTGCGGTACTGATGCAGGAGTTACACCAGTAGCATATGTGCAGTAGTGATGCATGAGTTACACCAGTAGCATATGTGCGGTACTGATGCAGGAGTTACACCAGTAGAATATGTGCGGTACTGATGCAGGAGTTACACCAGTAGCATATGTGCAGTAGTGATGCAGGAGTTACACCAGTAGAATATGTGCAGTACTGATGCAGGAGTTACACCAGTAGCATATGTGCAGTACTGATGCAGGAGTTACACCAGTAGCATATGTGCAGTACTGATGCAGGAGTTACACCAGTAGCATATGTGCAGTACTGATGCAGGAGTTACACCAGTAGCATATGTGCAGTACTGATGCAGGAGTTACACCAGTAGCATATGTGCAGTACTGATGTAGGAGTTACACCAGTAGCATATGTGCAGTTGTGATGCAGGAGTTACACCGGTAGCATGTGTGCGGTACTGATGCATGAGTTACACCAGTAGCGTACGTGCAGTAGTGATGCAGGAGTTACACCAGTAATATATGTGCAGAAGTGATGCAGGAGTTACTCCGGTAGCATATGTGCAGTACTGATGCATGATTTACTCCAGTAGCATATGTGCAGTACTGATGCAGGAGTTACACCAGTAGCATATGAACAATAGTGATGCAGGAGTTACACCAGTAGCATATGTGCAGTTGTGATGCAGGAGTTACACCAGTAGCATATGTGCAGTACTGATGCAGGAGTTACACCAGTAGCATATGTGCAGTACTGATGCAGGAGTTACACCAGTAGCATATGTGCAGTACTGATGCAGGAGTTACACCAGTAGCATATGTGCGGTACTGATGCATGAGTTACAGCAGTAGCATATGTGCGGTACTGATGCAGGAGTTACACCAGTAGCATATGTGCAGTACTGATGCATGAGTTACACCAGTAGCATATGAACAATAGTGATGCAGGAGTTACACCAGTAGCATATGTGCAGTTGTGATGCAGGAGTTACACCGGTAGCATATGCGCGGTACTGATGCAGGAGTTACACCAGTAGCATATGTGCAGTACTGATGCATGAGTTACACCAGTAGCATATGAACAATAGTGATGCAGGAGTTACACCAGTAGCATATGTGCAGTACTGATGCAGGAGTTACACCAGTAGCATATGTGCAGTTGTGATGCAGGAGTTACACCAGTAGCATATGTGCAGTACTGATGCAGGAGTTACACCAGTAGCTTATGTGCAGTACTGATGCAGGAGTTACACCAGTAGCATATGTGCGGTACTGATGCAGGAGTTACACCAGTAGCATATGTGCAGTACTGATGCATGAGTTACAGCAGTAGCATATGTGCGGTACTGATGCAGGAGTTACACCAGTAGCATATGTGCAGTACTGATGCAGGAGTTACACCAGTAGCATATGTGCAGTACTGATGCAGGAGTTACACCAGTAGCATATGTGCAGTACTGATGCAGGAGTTACACCAGTAGCATATGTGCAGTAGTGATGCAGGAGTTACACCAGTAGCATATGTGCAGTTGTGATGCAGGAGTTACACCAGTAGCATATGTGCAGTACTGATGCAGGAGTTACACCAGTAGCATATGTGCAGTAGTGATGCAGGAGTTACACCAGTAGCATATGTGCAGTAGTGATGCATGAGTTACACCAGTAGCATATGAACAATAGTGATGCATGAGTTACACCAGTAGCATATGTGCAGTTGTGATGCAGGAGTTACACCAGTAGCATATGTGCAGTACTGATGCAGGAGTTACACCAGTAGCGTATGTGCAGTAGTGATGCAGGAGTTACACCAGTAGCATATGTGCGGTACTGATGCATGAGTTACACCAGCAGCATATGAACAATAGTGATGCAGGAGTTACACCAGTAGCATATGTGCGGTACTGATGCAGGAGTTACACCAGTAGCATATGTGCGGTACTGATGCAGGAGTTACACCAGTAGCATATGTGCAGTTGTGATGCAGGAGTTACACCGGTAGCATATGTGCGGTACTGATGCATGAGTTACACCAGTAGCATATGAACAATAGTGATGCATGAGTTACACCAGTAGCATATGTGCAGTTGTGATGCAGGAGTTACACCGGTAGCATATGTGCGGTACTGATGCATGAGTTACACCAGCAGCATATGAACAATAGTGATGCAGGAGTTACACCAGTAGCATATGTGCGGTACTGATGCAGGAGTTACACCAGTAGCATATGTGCGGTACTGATGCAGGAGTTACACCAGTAGCATATGTGCGGTACTGATGCAGGAGTTACACCAGTAGCATATGTGCAGTTGTGATGCAGGAGTTACACCGGTAGCATGTGTGCGGTACTGATGCAGGAGTTACACCAGTAGCATATGTGCAGTTGTGATGCAGGAGTTACACCAGTAGCATATGTGCGGTACTGATGCAGGAGTTACACCAGTAGCATATGTGCAGTACTGATGCAGGAGTTACACCAGTAGCATATGTGCAGTAGTGATGCAGGAGTTACACCAGTAGCATATGTGCAGTAGTGATGCAGGAGTTACACCAGTAGCATATGTGCAGTACTGATGTAGGAGTTACACCAGTAGCATATGTGCAGTTGTGATGCAGGAGTTACACCGGTAGCATGTGTGCGGTACTGATGCATGAGTTACACCAGTAGCGTACGTGCAGTAGTGATGCAGGAGTTACACCAGTAATATATGTGCAGAAGTGATGCAGGAGTTACTCCGGTAGCATATGTGCAGTACTGATGCATGATTTACTCCAGTAGCATATGTGCAGTACTGATGCAGGAGTTACACCAGTAGCATATGAACAATAGTGATGCAGGAGTTACACCAGTAGCATATGTGCAGTTGTGATGCAGGAGTTACACCGGTAGCTTATGTGCAGTACTGATGCATGAGTTACACCAGTAGCATATGTGCAGTACTGATGCAGGAGTTACACCAGTAGCTTATGTGCAGTACTGATGCAGGAGTTACACCAGTAGCATATGTGCAGTACTGATGCAGGAGTCACACCAGTAGCATATGTACAATAGCGATGCATGAGTTACACCAGTAGCATATGTGCAGTACTGATGCAGGAGTTACACCAGTAGCATATGTGCGGTACTGATGCAGGAGTTACACCAGTAGCATATGTGCGGTACTGATGCAGGAGTTACACCAGTAGCATATGTGCAGTACTGATGCAGGAGTTACACCAGTAGCATATGTGCAGTACTGATGCAGGAGTTACACCAGTAGCATATGTGCAGTAGTGATGCAGGAGTTACACCAGTAGCATATGTGCAGTACTGATGCAGGAGTTACACCAGTAGCTTATGTGCAGTACTGATGCATGAGTTACACCAGTAGCGTACGTGCAGTAGTGATGCAGGAGTTACACCAGTAACATATGTGCAGAAGTGATGCAGGAGTTACTCCGGTAGCATATGTGCAGTACTGATGCATGATTTACTCCAGTAGCATATGTGCAGTACTGATGCAGGAGTTACACCAGTAGCATATGTGCAGTACTGATGCATGATTTACTCCAGTAGCATATGTGCAGTAGTGGTGCAGGAGTTACACCAGTAGCATATGTACAATAGTGATGCAGGAGTTACACCAGTAGCATATGTGCAGTACTGATGTAGGAGTTACACCAGTAGCATATGTGCAGTTGTGATGCAGGAGTTACACCAGTAGCATATGTGCGGTACTGATGCAGGAGTTACACCAGTAGCATATGTGCGGTACTGATGCAGGAGTTACACCAGTAGCATATGTGCAGTTGTGATGCAGGAGTTACACCGGTAGCATGTGTGCGGTACTGATGCAGGAGTTACACCAGTAGCATATGTGCAGTTGTGATGCAGGAGTTACACCGGTAGCTTATGTGCAGTACTGATGCATGAGTTACACCAGTAGCATATGTGCAGTACTGATGCAGGAGTTACACCAGTAGCATATGTGCAGTACTGATGCAGGAGTTACACCAGTAGCATATGTGCAGTACTGATGCAGGAGTTACACCAGTAGCTTATGTGCAGTACTGATGCATGAGTTACACCAGTAGCGTACGTGCAGTAGTGATGCAGGAGTTACACCAGTAACATATGTGCAGAAGTGATGCAGGAGTTACTCCGGTAGCATATGTGCAGTACTGATGCAGGAGTTACACCAGTAGCATATGTGCAGTACTGATGCAGGAGTTACACCAGTAGCATATGTGCAGTACTGATGCATGATTTACTCCAGTAGCATATGTGCAGTACTGATGCAGGAGTTACACCAGTAGCATATGTGCAGTACTGATGCAGGAGTTACACCAGTAGCATATGTGCAGTACTGATGCATGATTTACTCCAGTAGCATATGTGCAGTACTGATGCAGGAGTTACACCAGTAGCATATGTACAATAGTGATGCAGGAGTTACACCAGTAGCATATGTGCAGTACTGATGTAGGAGTTACACCAGTAGCATATGTGCGGTTGTGATGCATGAGTTATACCAGTAGCATATGTACAATGGTGATGCAGGAGTTATACCAGTAGCATATGTACAATGGTGATGCAGGAGTTACATCAGTTGCCTCCTGGAGCCGTTGGGTTGGGGGTAATGTTCGATTAGCTCTGACCTTAGAATGTGGGGGTACCAGCTGTCTCATAATACAGGCTATTTAAATATCCCTACTTGCTTTTTTTTAAGTAGCATAAAGTGCTTGCTAGTTTATTTACTTGCATTACTTCAAAGAATGTTCCCTTTTTAGGTCTCGCCTAGCATTGCAGCGCGAATGCGCTGCCATAGCTTTGGGAGGCATGCAGTATATACTGTAGTGTTGAAGCTTCGTGGAAGCTCCGCCCACTCTCTGCCCATTGGCTTTTGTCTTAAATGCTGCCTTCTGATTGGTTTGAGGCTTGTTAGTCGCTCCTCATTCATCATTTGTATCCTTTCACGGCTATTGGCCCCTTTACTCCTAACACTATTTTCTTCCCTGTCTCCCCACCTCACCGTCCCCTCCCTCAGTCTGTGACTATTTACCCTCCCCCACCCCCCCACTCCCATTCGTGATTTCTTGCCTGCTGGCACTTCTGTTTTCATCTTTATTATTGCCACATTGAAATATGCGAGTTCAAGTTGCGTGCTGTACAAAAACTTCTCGTGTTTCATGAACTAGATTTTAATGTTACTCTAAATATAATAAGACTCTAGGCAACATTCGGGGTATGTATGGCAACTGACGCCTCTTAGTTCACAAATGGCATTGTTGTCAGGAGGGAAGAGCGGTAATGTTTTTACTCATGATTAAAACAAGCACTTTTAATAACTTCCTCTCAATTCAGTGCTATAATCTTGTGTACTGAGGTGACGCGCTAAAGAAATGCACTTTTTTGACTTCTGAAAAGACATTATCGCTCATTTACATCATGTTTACTGCATGATTAACAATCACATGCCGATAATTTTCACGGCTCGCCCACTGGCTCGTATATGCTTGGCTCGTCTCCGGCTGGCTCTACCTGTTAATTAATCTATTGGCTCGCGCACCTCTAACAAAGTGAGATGAATGGATACATGACAGTGAGCTCGGTAGATGGTAGAGAAATAGACTGGTGCAGACAAACAGACAAAGTCAGACTCCATTGCCTCACGTCAGAATCATCACTTTCAATAACCTGGAAATCTGCTAGCAACTACCGCATGCCCCAACCTCATTCCCCTCACCTACTCTTAGCAGAAGTGGCAGATTCCAAGCTGTGCCCTGCTGGTGCAGAGGAGCACGGCAGAGTCTGTAGAAGCGCTGGGATCCCTAGCCTCTCCGGGCGGGCACCTAAGCCTCCCGGGTGCCTTCGCACTCAGGATAAATGAATACATTTTGTTCTGTGCTTTAGTCGCCCCTCTGTGAGCACTGTCTGGTAGATGAAGCTCTGTGTTAATAAACACATTCAGAGAGGTGGTTGTGTACAAACAACAGACACACTCAATACCATATGTTTTGAACGTGTAGTTAAATACCTGCTCATCGAGTACCTCATTGGCTGATTATTCCATGGCACTACCAAAACTACATTTGGACACATTTGCTCAACTGTAAAATACTCCCTTCTATGGGTCATTTAACAACTCTGGGCTTTGGGGTTAGGTAACCCACTTTGGATGCTGTGTAAAAGAGTAAATACAAAATTTAAGGCAATGAAACTAAGCAACCAGTACTGTCTAAAACACTGTGAAAACTGACACACATTCTGGCATTTTGTTTAGTTAATTTCGATTCTCTCATAGATGCGAGTAAAGTACTCTTAATATCCTAATGAAATCTGCACACTTTTAACTAATAGCACCGGGCGACCTTCGACAACTAGGCAATGAATACATTATCATGTAACCCTGAAGCCCCCCTGCCCCCTTGGCAAACTTCATTACCTCCCAGTGTTTGGGGAATAACCAAGACGCAGGAGAGTGAGTCAAACAGTCTAGAAAATGAAAGAGAAGCCGGGATTCGGATTCACATGCTCTGATCCTGATGGTTAGTCTGTAAGCACTACTTTTATTAACGAGTTTCGCATTAGTAAAGCACCACGGTGTGCATGTGTGGAGACACTTCACCCATGAGGTACGTGCCAGCAATTGTTGACACAATCCACACTTTGCGTCCTTTTCAATATATTTATTACGAAGTGCAGGACCTTTCCAAGGGATTTTGCACACTACATACATTAATTCCAAAAATAAAACGTGTAGGAAAAAACATTGCCATTTACAATGTCAATAGCTCTAACTCACAAATGCGAGACCTTTTTGCATTGCAAATGCTTGTTTCAGGTTTCACCTGCATAGCGCTTGAGAAATCTATTGCAATTAAAAAACAAGTATTGGCAAAGCCAATAGGTGTTGCCTTGAGTTTTGTGATTTGGTGCAGAAATTTGTGTATTTGGGCGAATTTTTAGTTTGCGCTATAAAACACTGTCCCAAAAAATAAGGAGAATGTTACTTCTATTATAGCTATGCAGGCATGTTAACCCAATTGCATCATACAAAAAAAAGAAACGCCCTTACGCAACCAAGACTTTTGTTTTACATTCGCAGCTAAGGGTGAAGTGACACAGACTCTGTGGCTACTTACATTAACATAGTTTCACTGTACGGAACCAATGACCATTAACACTCTTAAAAAGCCTTAGCGCGAACTTTCAGCAGTTGTGCTTTAATGTGCACGGAAAGTTCTGTAAAATTCACACATATGTGAGAAATAACACCAAAAGCAAAGCTAGTTCAATAGCTGCCAGCAGTCGGTGTGACCGCGTGCGTTTGTGTCTATAGCCGTCTGCGCAGGCTTTTAATTGGCCCAGGACCACCCATCGTCTGCAGTGCACTGAAAAACATATCGTGGGAGGCAGAGGAGGGAAAGTAGCAAGCTACTAGGACAGGACTGCAAGCACCCACAGGCTCTCTCATGTAATGTCCCCGTGCCTAATTAACAACAACAAAACACATACATGGAATATAATGTGGCCTCTTCTAAAGCGCTTGTGTTCACGCTTTATATACAACATTGCTGTCATTGCAGCCGGCAAATGTGAGAGAAAGAACAAACAGGAACGTATTCACAGCTGCTCGCATGGCACACAATGGATATACAACAGGTCTCACCTCTGTGATTAATATATATATTTTGTGGGTAAGGTTTAAGTTAGTTAGCAGATGTGCAATATAAGTTAAAGAATCTCTGTAAAAGTGTACTGACTAGTTTTTTTTAGAAATGCAATATATCGTGCAGTGTCTGGGGGTTATATAAACTGGTCTTGTACCTTCTGGTGATGTTTTCAAAGACAGATTTATCCACTGTCTGGAATATAAAGGGAATTTGACGGCGACGTGAAGTTGTGAATTCCGTCGCACCACATTGAGAGGATTCTGGGACACAATAGCATTTCAACATCCTACAGCAATTAAAATAAATACCATTGAGGGCATATTAATTTTAAATATATTGTATGAATTGAGTGGTGTGGGTTAAACAATGACTGCAATTAAAATAGCATGCGAAAAAACAAGTGGTGAAAGCTTAGAACATAAAGACAGACATGGCTTAAAAAATCCCAACGTGCTTTCAATATTCAGATCTCCTTTGCCAGCCTGCAGCTGCAGAGCTTTGAAATCACAGAGTCAAAAAGCAGCAAATGAAGTGGACTGATATATTCAAAGGGCCCCATTCACCAAAGCAATTTGAGACAAAAATCGAACTTTCCGACTTCTGGTATTCACAGAGATCATTTATGAGTCGTATCTTTACGTCCACAGTTGGGCCGCACTCTCCAGCTCGGGCCAGATGAAGTGTAATCACAAAAAGGAACATTAGGAACGTGAAATAAATGGTAGAGGAGTTCATGAAAATCAGTTTGGGCAGGAAAATGGTGTGGCTGGACACTACATCGCATCCCAGAAAAGTTTGCTCCACAATTTGCGCTCCCCTCAGTGTTGACTGTAGTGTTACACCAAAGTGTGGTGTAAACTCTACAGTCAACACTTGGCTTTCTGATTTAATGTTGGGCGGAATTCCTTCCGCCCAACACCGCCTCGGTCCTGGGACCGACCGACACTCAGTCGGCGGTTCCGGCTGCTTCTTTAGGATGTGACCAAACAGTGTTCGGTCGCATTCCTATATTTCACTGTAGGAGCATGCATTACTGCTGTAAACTGGCCATAATGCATACTTTCCATAGTAGAATGGGAGGTGCGGTTCATCCTTGCACGCCTGCCACAAGGTGCAGGGATCAATAGGGTGGCACCATAGGTGACCCTGCTGGGGGCCCCCAAACACACTTTCTGACATAGTTTCCATGTCAGACAGGCCGGCATGGAAACCATGTCAGAAATCATAATCGTAATCTCAGGGGCGGAAATGACCGCCCTTGAGATTACTAGCCGGCTTCTGACTGGCGGGCGGGCCCTCAAGCCCGTCGGAAGCCAGCCGGAATGACCAGTCGGTTTCCTTTCCAACCGCCTTCATCATAATGAGGCGGTCGGGAAGGAAACCAAGTGGCCCATTATGATGTGGCCCTAAAGGCTCTGACAGCAAGTGCGAGCCTTTATGGGCCGATTCATAATCAGCCCCTGAGTGTGGTATAAAATTACAGTCAACACTGAGCGTGGTGTAACACTACAGTTAACACTGAGGGAAGCACAAATTGTGGACTGCGTGTACCATGATGGAAAGGAGCAAACTTTTCTGAGATGTGATGCAGTGTCCGGCCACACCCTTTCCCCTGTCCAGACTGATTTTCCTGAACTCCTCTACCATTTATCTCACGTTCCTAATGTTCATTTTTTGCTAAAATTGCATTCCAGCCCATTGATTACACTTCATACGGCCCAAGCTGGAGATTCCAGACTGAGCCAGAGAGTACGGCTTAGGCCAGAGAGTAAGGCTTGAGCCGGAGAGTACGGCTTGGGCTGGAGAGTACGGCTTAGGCCAGAGAGTAAGGCTTGAGCCGGAGAGTACGGCTTGGGCCGGGGAGTACGGCTTGAGCCTTACTTTCTGGCCTGACTGCGGACGTAAAGATATGACTCGTAAATGACCTCTGTGAATATCAAAAGAATTAGAGTTAGACTTTTGTCTCATATTGCCTTTGTGAATTGTGCCAGACACTCCAAAGTTGGGCATCCAAACTGCACAATTGCATACACAAAGATGTGGAAATTGCAGTTTGGTACGTTCCTCTGTCTCATTAATTTATCAGTGAAAAGAAAACATGAGTGAGAGTAGCAGCGAGGCTATGACCCTAACAATGGCCTTTACACCTGAAGCGGTCGAAAGCAGGGAGTCTGGGACTCAGCACGTGACCAAGATGTACAATGCACTTATTGCAAGATGTTCTACACACAAACACAGAATAAATGAAAAAATACAATTAAACATTGAGGTGGGTGAGTCACTTGTGCAGCGCCATATTTAAAGATAAAGTGCATCGTGCCGCACTGATCAGAGGAAACGCAAAGTAAAAAAAATATGCCCATCAGTCTCTGGCATTGTTACGTGCCCAATTCACATTATGTCCATCCAAGTTAATGACGGTGCTTGCCAAAGAGACCATAGGCTGAGAGACTCGGAAGACTTAGATTTACAGAGAACTGATCATGAATTTTTGATGAACAAACTGATTCATCCTTTTCAGCCCTAACCATACCCCAACCTGAAAATAGCAAGCAATCACCTGATTTAAACTTTTTTAACTGATACCAACATGTGACCCAAACCGTATGATAACAGTCTCATTGTTCAAAGGAGAAAAATGAACCAATAGAAACAAAACACAGGAGGTGGATCCAAAAGAGCAGAGCAAACTGAAAGCTGAAGGGAATTATAAAAATTCCAATGTGGTCACAGAGTTGAGGGCAATAACCAGTGCGATAAGATGGTCCCATAGCCATGCTCCCTGAAGGTAATCAACATGGGCCCCTTTCCACTGAATGGGTAGTAAAATACAACAATAATGAAGATTCAGTGGGTGCCTCAAGTCATTTGGTTATGAGGACAATTGCACATACATGACTTACATGACTTCCCAAATCAGGTTTTAGCCATCTTAGAAGTGTGGAAAAGCACCTTACATATCTTAGAATGACGACGGCTGTCTGTAAGCTCTGGCATGCTTTGTTACCAGCATTTACACACAGGCCTTTAAAGGGGCAGGTACTCTTTGATTCTCCATACCCCTCCCTCTTCAAACATTCGACTACCACATGCGGTAAATGAAAATGAAAGGGATTCCCCACCACAAAGGCACCCAGATGTGGATGCCTGCTTTGGCCCCGGGGGCACCAGAGAGAGTACAGAGAACACAGGAACCCTCAAGCAGGGCCCTGCTTGTGCCCCAGGGGAAAAATGGAGTGCGTGCTCAATTGGAGTGGGAAACTGATTCAGGCACACCGGTGTTGCAGGGATTCTGCACATGTACAGAACTATGCGCAGGAAACCAGGAACTCGGTGTATAGTGGTGTACCAACCTATCACCTTAGTGCCCAAAATCCCCCCAAAAGACTAACTATAGTGTCTCATTCGATCTCCTACATAATCACAAAGCTACAAATGGTTAGACAACCCAGAACACAACACTCCAGACTTCCTCAGGAATCGCGGTAGCAAGACACCACTTTCGCTCACTCACTCGTACTTGTCCACAATAAGAATAATCAAAGTCACAGTTTAGTTTAAAATGTTTATTTTAACTAACGTGCCGAAGGGCCTGAAAAATGTGCAAGGACGAAGGGTGTTGCGCAGACAACAGAGGAAGGTCTCTCCTAAGAGTTTCGATACATTATTTTCTCCCCCCCTGCTCAGTGAATGCCAGGACATAAATTTAGGGCTAGATAAATTAGAGTTAGAGGTCAGTAGGACCTTCGATAAGATTGCCCCAATCAAAGCAGCTATAATCTATGATAAAAAGTGCCCAGCTCCGTGGTATTCAGTTACTCTAAGGACTGAAAAGGCGGCATGTAGGACAAAAGAAAGAAGGTGGAGGAAAACTAAAACTGACATAGATAGAATGGCATACAACATCATTCATAGGAGGTACCTAAATAATTGCAATTTGGCAAGAAGAGCCTTTCTGGCCACTCGCATAGAGGGGGCAAAGGGCTCCTCTAAAGAATTGTTTAGGATTTTAAAGGAATTCACTGCACCTAGTGCAACCAATTCGTCGTGTCCTCCCACTCAGTAATTCTGGGACAAGCTAGCGAGTCATTTTAAAAATAAAATAGACAGTATTTATGACTCTTTTGAGCCGCTACCAGAAAACTGGGAGGAAAGTCAGATTACTGTGAGTTCCCCGCCTGTGAGACTGGAGGCATTCGCAGCCATTACCAGGGAACAGGTGTTACCACTATTGAAAGGCCTGAAGTCCGGGTCGCCGTCAGATATAGCTCCCCCTTATATGTTGTCAGATTTAGCCACAGAGCTTGTTAATCCAATGACAGAAATTTGTAATCTGTCACTGGTGACCTCCTCCTTCCCGGCTAGCTGGAAGAAGGCCTTTATTAAACCTCTGCCTAAGAAACCATCGCTAGACTGTGCTGATCTGCAGAACTATAGACCCATCTCGCTCCTCCCAGGATGCTCCAAAATCATGGAGGCGCTGATAAACCGCCAACTGTCGGATCATTTGGCTCAGCACAGCCTTTTAGATCCCTCGCAGTCGGGCTTCCGTGCTGGTTATAGCACGGAGGCCGCGTTGGTGGAGGTAACAGATACCATCAGGCTTTTACTGGACGGCGGGACCCCGGCTGTGCTGGTCCTACTTGATCTGTCAGCGGCCTTTGACACCATCTCCCACAGGATTCTTTTGCATCGACTGCAGGAGATAAGTGTCACTGGAGGGGCCTGGGAGTGGGTGCGGAGTTTTCTATCAGACAGATCCCAGTGTGTGCAGATAGACTCTTTTGTCTCTCAGTCTACAGTAGTGGAGAAGGGGGTACCGCAGGGTTCTATTTTGAGCCCCACACTGTTTAACATCTATGTGGCCTTATTGGCCGCCATTATAGAATCCTGTGGTTTCCAAACCATCTCCTATGCGGATGACACTCAGGTGCTTATCCCCATAGAAAAGGATCACCTACTGACTAGAGAAAGATTCAAGAGCTGCATGACTAAAATCTCCAGCTGGATGAAAGACAACTATCTCCAACTTAATCCCAACAAGACGGAGATTTTATTGTTTGGGAAGGCAGAGGAACTATGGACAGATGAATGGTGGCCAGAGGTACTAGGTTCTCCACCTCTCCCAAAAAAATGGGTAAAACATCTGGGCGTGATTATGGATAATAATCTATCCATGGAACAACATGTCAAAACTTTAACAGGGAAATGTTTTGGCTTGATGCGCACTCTAAAGAAGATTTTTCCGTGGGTGCCCCTCTCTGCTAGAAGGGTTTTGATCCAGTCACTGTTAGTTAGTAGACTTGACTATGGGAACGCTCTTCTGGTAGAAGTGAGGGAGGATTTATTGTCAAGGCTACAAGTCGTACAAAATACGGCGGCCCGCTTGGCTTTGAACAAACCTCCACGCACGCCGTCTGCCCCGCTTTTGAGAGACCTACATTGGCTACCAACCAGAAAGAGGGCGCTCTTTAAACTTCTTTGCCTAGTTTTTAAAGCACGGGTCGGACAG
This sequence comes from Triturus cristatus, assembly GCF_964204655.1. Lineage (NCBI taxonomy): Eukaryota > Metazoa > Chordata > Amphibia > Caudata > Salamandridae > Triturus > Triturus cristatus. Next base: position 32,162,355 of record NC_140590.1, on the reverse strand, counting down.
GGGCCGGCTTATCTCACAAAGAAGCTAGTTTGGCACTCTCCGGTCCGGTGCCTAAGATCTAGTGGCCAAAAATTTCTTCAAATGCCAAGAATCAGGAAGAAGAAAATGGGGGGTCGTGCTTTTTCCTTTTTGGCGCCCAAGTATTGGAATCGGCTGCCTTGGGATCTGCGCTCCTGCACAGACTTAAACATCTTCAAGAAGCATTTAAAGACCTGGTTGTTTAGCTGAGCTGTCAGGCCGTCAAAGCCTGCCTTCACAGGCGCCAAAAGATCCCTCTGGGGATGATTCGTGCGCAATATAAATATAATAATAATAAAATAATATGGTGCAGTACACGTGCCATTACCAGCAGCAAATGCATGAACACAATACCGTTAGCATTGTTACAATTCCATAGAATACAAAAGGGGATGCCATTTTATAAAGACAGTGGAAAAAGGACTATAGGACCTAACCACCCTCCTCGTGATAAGAAATAGTTTATTTTAAAAAAGACCTCTGGGCTTTGTCAGCAAACCCCATATCTCAAGGCCTAGATGAAACGTTTACATCTTAGGAACAGCACAGCTCTTCTCTCTGGAAAGGTCTCTCTCCAAGTGTGTGTACAACATGCAATTCTGCAATATTATAGCACGCGTCTTTCAGTAGTGCAGCTGTGTGTCATGTTAGGTCTAGGTGCTAGGGAATAACAAGGGGCAATGTTTATCGACCTTGTACATCTTGTGCAGACTAAACCCCAGAGAATAGCAGAGAACGCGAAAAGCAGACAGTTCTCATGTGAAAGGCATAAACAAAATTGTGCAAAACAAAGGCATGTAGTAACATGCACAAAAGCAGCCTCATTGCAGAGAAGCTCATGGTAACTTAGCAATGTCGACAATGAACCTACCAACCATACAACACCCTCCCCCTGGTAAGGCCATAGTATGTAGACATAGGACCAAAATAGAGTTAAAAAAATGCGAGCAGAGTTCAAAAGCGCTTTCTTTTTTAAAAAACCATTGGGGAAAAAAATTGAAGAAATGCTTTTGATGCCTAGGTGTCTAAAAGATGTCGTTGTTACTAAAAACGAAGTCAATCCATCAGGATGTATGAGCAAAAGAATGCAACACCTTCTGAAAGGACATAATTGTCGTTAGCAGAAAAAAGGGATGCCATCCAAATCAGTAAGCTGAATGAACAAGCGTGCTCCTCACAGTCAGGCACCTCCATGAGCATTGCTGGATATCTTGCGTGATATTCGATGTAACTTTGATGCAGAAAAATCTGTGCAGCCTCACAGATATCCCATTGAGCCAAGACCCCAAGTGCAGCCGCACACGCTTTATGGCGAATTCCATAACAGTCCGGCTCATGCACCATTAAGGGACCCATCAATTGGTCGAAATACGGGTCTGAACATGACGTATTGGAGAGGCACAAATCCAAAGCCCATGTAAATGGACACTGTAAACAAGAGAACACTGGTTGCACGCAAGTGAAGTAGGCAAAGCGGAAAGTTAATCCATAACTGACGCTGAGCATTGCTAGTGGTAAGGTACCAAAGCATCCATGTATACTATCACGTAACAGTTGCAGTGGGCCTGGTCTGTGCAGTACTAAAAGAGGAGCAGCCATTGCGCAGCAGGTACAGTAGAAGCAGGATTCCACCAGCTAATGCCAGTAATAACGGGAATCCACCAAAGACGCTGGAAAAGATAGAATGAATGAAGGCTGGTATTACTCCAAATATTGTCTGAAAAGAAGTTACAAGACCAGAACCAGCAGCTTTAAAAAAATGTGCAAGGCCATGTGTGTAAGACGCATTGAATATTCGGCGTATAAGCTCCCAAAATGTAGTGGGAGGTTAGTATTCAGAAGGGACTGAATCTCGCTCGATGTTCTAGCCACCTGCAAGTCGAAGGTCTTGCGCGCCGGCCGTAAATGCTGTCCATTGACTTCATTCAGGAGCCAGATTGTGACTATAGAAGCCATTGGAAATATCAAGTGTTGTTTTATATTTTTTATGAACAAGACTGTCTACTAGTGCAGAGCTATGGGTATTCTGTACCACAAATGTACGACAATGAGAATTCAAATGTCGGTAATCTAACACAATACAATACAACCCATCGGGTTTGGCTACTGTAAAAAGAGGATTATTCATTGGTGACAGAGATGTCTCAATCACACCTTGATACTCCAACTCTGTTAAAGCATCATAAATGGGGGCTTTAGCCTCCCACCAGATGGGATATTGGGGTTGAGGCTGTGGCATAGAGCTCAATGAAATCTCATGTGCCGGAGAATCTTTATCCCAGCCCACTTGGTTATGGTACACCGCCGGTGCAAGGGTCAAAGCCTACTCAGATGCAAAAGCTTTCGCATGCTCCTCAGGGACGTAATGCGAAAAACTCTGAAGTATCACGTCCACCCCTCTAGATGCGGCTAGTACAAATGGTGGGGGCCAATCTGACTCCGCCAACAAAATGTCATGCGAAGAGGTAAGATTTTTTTAAAAAATCCCTGTAATCACACGCTCTATGTCACGTTCAATTTGAACGACAATGTTATACAGTCTATCAGGGGGGGCAACTCGGGTGTCTGCTGTTTCTACAGTAATGAATGTATCAGTCGCTGTCGCCTCCAGACAAGGACGCAGTGCCTCCCGCACTATGGTAACCTCTGCCGCGCTGTCGAGCAGAGTCAACGCCCAAGTCCAGTCCAGTAGTCGGGTTCTCACCGTCTGAGGCATATTTCACTGTCAAAGCGGCAACTTTCTTCTTTTGATATGGTGGACGAAACCGAGGCAGCTCCTCTTGTTTGGCTTTAACATCGAACTGTCGAGGTTGATCCAGTCCCTGCTGCATCAATGGTCCCTTGCCACTATCCAGCCGGTCCCCAGCACCGAGTTGTGAGCCGGATGTGTCCTGTAAAGAACGAGGAGAGCGTTGGTCAGGGACTTGAAACCTATCAGGTGACTTAAGTTTCACGTGATACGCTCAGAAGACTCGGAGGTCGGTGAACTTGCACGCGACCCCTGCTTCTGATGCTGCTTCCCCGTATTTTTATTTTTCCAGTTCTTTTTGGAAAAGAATGGTCACCCATCTTTATCAGATTGAGTTTTCGGTGCCTGGGATTGCGTCTGCATTTGAGAGAAGAGCTCATCTCCCAGACTATTGCGCCCTATAGTTTTGGAAGTTTTTGCAATAATCTTTGGTAATTCTCGTGGCTTGTCTATGTCAGCCACGGCCTCCAAGCGGTTAGCCACCTGAAAGATCACGGCATACCCTTAACCTTAGCAAGGATCATATCAGCCACTATGTCGAACACCCCTACCAGTCAAATACCCAATTCCACAGCCCCTTCGGCTCCGTGCTCATCTTGAACACTCTTAATCACGGACTGGAGTACGGTCGTTGACGGGGTGCTGAAGCACATCGAATATACCACTGCAAACACTTTACCCCAAGTATTACAGTCAGCTAAATCAGGAACCAAGTCTTTAGGTAAGCACACTGTCAAAATCCTGTGTTTCTCCACAGGTGTAGTATTGGGAAAGACTGCCACGAGTTGCCCAAACTTCTCAGCATTCTAATAAGGAAGCTCGTCCTTATTTTGGGGACGCTTGCCCATTACAGAATTAATCATAGGGGGACTGATGCTCACCGCACCAGGTCCCTCCTGTTGTGCAGCAGCTCCAGGCAGACCCACCTGAAAGTTGCGCGAGACAAAGTGAACAACTGCTCTCTGTACGCATATCAATGAGGTATGCAATACGCAAAGCTCTGCAATTGTAGCAGTAGTTGCATAACGTGGGTGTGGAGTATATCCAGCCAAAAAGGGGCAATGTGGCCCCATCTATCACTAAGGGGCCCACACAGACCGGCGTTATTGGGTGGGGAAGGGCGCCATTGAACCAAATTTGATGTTGCCAAGCCGTTAGCGGAACTTCAAGAGACATATATGGGCAATAACTTCCAGGAAGGGCCGTGGCAGTATATTCGTGAAACAGATCATCCGTCCCGTCAACCGCCGGAAATGTGACTGAAGAATGCAATACCTCTCAAAAGAATAAGCTGCATTCACCTCAACAACAAAAAATGAGCGCAACACCAGCATCAGGGACTCCATGTCGAGTCAAATAAGCTTTGATTGCAGCGCTATTAGGTGGCTCAATAACTACTGCCGCCATGATCAATAGATAGAGTATAACAACTTATGCGTAGCAGCACACTAGTGTTTATTACACGTAAATAAAACATTTCCTTTTAAAATTCAAACTTGAAAAACCTATAAAAGATTATAATATAGGAGGAATCACCGTCACGACTGTCTCCGGAAACAGAAGTGAGGGGATTGTGGACAACCACTACACCTACTCAAGCGTCTCGCAGATAAGAACCAGACCAAACGTTGGTGGTGACATGTTGCAGGGATTCTGCACATATACAGAACTATCTGGCACATGCATCAACAAAGACCTTTGCGATTCCTTAATTGCGATTTTTAAGGAATCGCAATTAAGGAATTGCAAAAGCCTATGCATGTAGGAATCGCTATAAAAATAGCGATTCCTACAAATTCCTTAATTGTGACTCGCAAATTGCGAGTCGCAATTAAGGAATGCTGTCCCATTCATTCCTATGGGCCTAGGGCCCATAGGAATGAATTGGAGATTGCATGAGCAATTTGCGAGTACCAGTAGGTATTTCAGTTTCAATACTGCACCCCTGAAATTGATCTGTGCACATATGTTGCACACACACATGCTCTAAGGGCATGTGTGTGTGCAACATGAAACTTTGAAAAATGCACAAAAGTTAATTTTTCAAAGTTTTTGCAAATTACCATGAAGTTCAACTTCATGGTAATTTGCTCCCCCTATTAGCGAAATCGCTAATTTTTTAACTTTAATGCATTGCATTTAAGGAATCTCAATTTGGGATTCCTTAAATGCAATCGCAATTTAAGGAATCGCAATTTAGAGATTCCTTAAATTGCGATTTTTGCATTTGGGATGATGCATCCCAAATGCAAAAATACCGGTCGCAAAGGGGAAGGTTCTGAGAATCTGCCCGTTTGCGACCGGTTTTTCCTTTGATGCATGTGCCTAAAATTGCAGGAAACCAGGACCTCGGTGTATAGTGGTGCAACCTTAGTGCCCCAAATCCCCCAAACCGACCAGCTATAGTATCTCATTCGTTCTCCTACATAATCATGAAGCTACAAATGATTAGACAACCCAGAACACAACACTCTCGACTCTCTCAGAAATCGCAGTAGCAGGATAACGCTTTCGCTCACTCACTCATACTTGTCCACAATAAGAATAATCAGAGTCACGGTATAGTTTAAAATATTTATTTTAACTAATGTGCTCTATGGTGCAGTACACGTGCCATTACCAGCAGCAAAATGCATAAACACAATACCGTTAGCATTGTTACAATTCCATAGAATAGAAAAGGGGATGTCATTTTATAAAGACAGTGGAAAAAGGACTATAGGACCCAGCCATCCTCCCGGTGACAAGAAATAGTTTATTATAAAAGAGAAGACCTCTGGGCTTTGTCAGCAGACTCCATACCTCAAGGCCTAGATGAAACGTTTACATCTTAGGAGAAGCACAGCTCTTCTCTCTGTAGAGGTCTCTCTCCAAGTGGGTGTACAACATGCAATTCTGCAATATTATAGCACGCGTCTTTCAGTATTGCAGCTGTGTGTCATTTTATGTCTAGGTGCTAGGGACGACCAGAACAGAATAACAAGGGGTATTGTTTATCGACCTTGTACATCATGTGAAGACTAAACCTCAGAGAACAACAGAGAACATGAAAAGCAGACAGTTCTCATGTGAAAGGCATAAAGAAATTCTTGCAAAACAAAGGCATGTAGTAACATGCGCAAAAGCAACCTCATTGCAGCGAAGCTCATGGTAACTTAGGAATGTCGACAATGAACCTACCAACCATACAACACCAAGTCTGGGCAGCAGCCGAGCCCTTTGGTAATCAGGCAGCACTGCAAAGGCATAACAAGTTGTTTAGAAGTAGTTAACAATTCCATGCACTGAACCCTTGGCTGTAACTTTAAATCAAGACTGTAGTTGTTGTAGTGACAGCAGGCTGAGACGCTTAAAAAAAGTTCCTCCAAAGCGGAAAGTTCCTCCTTTCCCTACTGTTGCACTTATTGAGTGGGAATAGTAATTTTTACCCCTATGCTATCCAACACTTTCCCTACTGTTGCACTCACTGAGTGGGAATAGTAATTTTTACCCCTATGCTATCCAACACTTTCCCTACTGTTGCACTCACTGAGTGGGAATGGTAATTTTTACCCCTATGCTATCCAACACTTTCCCTACTGTTGCACTCACTGAGTGGGAATGGTAATTTTTACCCCTATGCTATCCAACACTTTCCCTACTGTTGCACTCACTGAGTGGGAATAGTAATTTTAACCCCTACGCTATCCAACACGTTTCCCTACTGTTGCACTCAGTGGAGTAAGTATATATATTATTTTTTATATGTATATGTTTAATTTATTTTAACATTATATGTATTAGTTATTATTTTTAAACATGTTTTAATATTTTTAACTATGTTTCTTTTAATTATATGTATTATTGACTTTATTTTACATTATTTTTTTACATTTAAAAAAAAACAATATTTTTTACAACTATATTTTTGACATCGATATTTTTCCCCGATATTTTTGTACTTACCATGATGTAGATAGGATGTTGATATTCTTGAGTTTGATATTTTTGTGGCGATATTTTGCTACTTCTATATTCTGTCCGTCGATATTTTGTCAGTGATCCGCTGCAACCTAATGGTAAATGCTCATGTCGGTTGGGAACAAAATTTGATAATTTACATATTATAATGGACTGTCAAAATGTTCTACCATTGCGCCAATTGTTTTTATGCCCCATCTTTTTGACATATAGTGTCGTCTTGTGTCCCCAAGTGATTGAACTTCTTACTGATATGCCAAAACTCAATATAGCCATAGCCATTGCAATGTATATGAAGGCTGTAAAAAGGTCTTTCTTGGAAAAAGAATTGGATGGTTTTTAGATAGGCCAAAAGTTAGGATGGTTATTGATCTTAAATAATTTTATTTGAAAATACATCTTAGAATAGATTCTTATTGATTTTAGAATATTATGGGTATTTTTTATATATGATGTACTGTGTAAATTGAAAGGATGTAGGCAGAAATTAATCTATTACTATGGTGTTGTTGAGGATTTGTATTGCAATATTTTAAAATATTTATTATGCCATGTTCTTATACTGTTGAAAGACCTACGGTGTAAATAAACATATTTCTACTACTTATCACACCCTTTATATGACTATGAAGAGTGTCAAGATCTAATAATGTATGTTTCACTGTTTAAGAAGTTACTCAAGAAACTTGTAATTAATTGTTTCTTTTGCTTTACATAAAAATGGGATGGGTGGGTGATCAGCGAGGCGTGTGATCTGTACGTTGTTTTTAAAAGCCAGACTTTGTTTCTTCAGGACAGCTTTTGTTTTAATTCCAATCTTACTCGATGTATTCAGTATGATCAGCCTCGTTTGGTAGACTTTAAAAAGATACATTTTTCTCATAGGATGTATTGCTACACTTCAGTACTCCATGTACACTTTTTAATTACTAGAATGTCTGCACCTAGGCTCAGCGGTTGTATTAAGTGCACTTTTATGAAAATTGGGAGTTATAGCCACCTGCACTCACTGTGTTTATGTATGGTTTCTGAAATCATGTAGCTGTAGGTTGATAATGAAACAATGATGCGTGGTTACTGTTTCTATAGTACTCTCGCACTGTAGTGAGGAAATGGAGTTAATTGCGGACATTGCTAGTTTGGCATAAGTAGTATATGCTTGGCTGCCATTTTGCCGCTTTTGCACACAACACTACATGGCTCTGCTCTCGTGAAATACTTTGCACGCGCTGCTTCACATGAGAACTGTCTACGTTTCACATATCCAGCGGGGCACCGCGCTCTCTGTCTGCACAGCCTGTTCAAGGTCGAATAACAATGTATGCTGCTGATACACTTTCGTCAGTCCCACGCACATGGACATAACATGAAGCACAGCGGCCCAACTGAAACTCGGGTGCTTTTAATATGGCATTACATGCATGAGAAGGCACTTGGAGAAAACCTTCCCAACATAGAAGAGCAGTGCTGATCCTGAGATGTAATTCACTGCATCTGATCTCGTAGGTATGGAGTCTCGCTGACAAAGCCCAGAGGTCTTCTATAATTATTCTAAACTAACTCATGAGCACGGGGAGGGTGGTAAAAGGAGCTATAGTCCTGTTTCCATTGACATTATAATATGATATCCTCTTTTGTGCTTTATGGAATTGTAACAATGCTAAATATATTGTTTTTATGCATTATGCTGCTCGTATTGGCTAGAGTACTGCATCTTAGTTCACGTTAGTTAAAAATAAACATTTTAAACTATACAGTGTCTCTGATTACTCATGTTGTGGACAAGTATGAGTGTGAACGAAAGAGTGTTCTTGTTTCCCACTATTCCTGAGAGTTTACTAAGTCGCAAGTTCTAGGTTGTCTAATCATTGCTAGCTTTGCTGTAGTACGGAGAACAAATGAGACACTAATGCTAGTCGGATTGGGGTTCTGGCCACTGAGGTGGCTTTTTTGGTACACAACAATACACCGAGGTCCTTTTTTCCTGCGCATAGTTCTGTGCATGAGCAGAATCCCTGCAACTGGCGCCCTTAACGTTTGGTCTGGTACTTATTTACGAGGCGCTTTAGTAGTGCTTCTACTTGTCCACAATACCCTCACTCCTGTTTTCCGGTAAACAGTGGTGACGGCATAACCTACCTGTATTGATACTTTATAGATTTTTTCAAGCTTGATATTATAAAATGGTTTTCTCATTCATATGAATTACGAACCTGTTGCGCTGCCACGCTTTTCAGTTGTTTTCCTTTCCCTTTCCGTCATCATTTGGCAGCATATGGAGTGTCAGACTCTGGTATTGCGCTAATCTTTGTGGTTGTTGCCAATACGGCTTTCCACTTTGAGGTATTTTACTCTTGGGTAATGTTTCCGGTAGTGAACGGTGATGATAATTTGTTCGATACATACACTCCCACTGCAATACCTGTAGCGTATCGGACATATACGACTCTCGAGATTTGATATTAGCATGGCAACACCGCATTTGGTTTAATGGCGCTCTCCCCCACACCGTGACTCCGGTCCGGTTAGGCCCTTTGTCGATTCCAGTGGCCACTTGCCAGTTTTGGCAAGGTACACACCACATCCACGTTATCTAGCAGCCACTGTAGACGAATTGCGTGTCTTGCACACCTCTTTAATTGATGTGCATAGGGCTCTAGTGCAATATGTTTCCCGCAATCTCCAGATGAGAGCACCTGGGGTTGCGGCACAACCTGCTGACCCGGCTGGGATGTCTATTAGTCCCGTCATGGTTAATTAGGTTATGGGCAAGCGACCACAGAATAAGGATGATTTACCTTACTGGGTTGTTGAGAAATTTGACCAGCTGGAAGCAGTATTTCCAAATACCTCTCCTGTGGAAAAACACAGGATTGTGACAATAAGTTTGCAGAAAGACTTAATACCAGAGGTAACCGGTTGTGAGACTTGGGGTAAAGTGTTCGCAGTGGTGTATGCAAAGCATTTTGGCACACCTTCTATGACTGTGCTGCCCTCCGTGATTAAGCGTGTTCAGGATGAGCACGGCCCGGAGGCGGCAGTGGAGTTGGGGATGAGGCTTGTCGGAGTGATTGACGTAGTTGCTGATCTCATACTTTCGAACATCAAGGGGGATGCGGTTAACTTTCAGGTGTCTAATGCTTTGCGTCTTGTTCCGGAGAAAGAGAATCCCTGAGTGTTACCAAAGATTATTGCAGATGCCTATAAGACCATTGGACATAACAAAGAGCTTACCTGGCTGGTGGACGCTCCGCTGCGCACTCTGCATAGCCCGGGGGTCCGGTGGTGTTCTGCTCTCCATATTTGCCGCCAAGACCTTGCAGGACGCCGCGTGGGGACTACAGCCCCCAGAAGCCCTAGCGGCACTTCCTGTTTGAGAGCCCCTGCGCGCCCGGAGGCGCTTAAAGCTGCGAGGCTCCCTCGGTGGAGCGGGGGCATAACAAAGAGCTTACCTGGCTGGTGGACGCTCCGCTGCGCACTCTGCATAGCCCGGGGGTCCGGTGGTGTTCTGCTCTCCATATTTGCCGCCAAGACCTTGCAGGACGCCGCGTGGGGACTACAGCCCCCAGAAGCCCTAGCGGCACTTCCTGTTTGAGAGCCCCTGCGCGCCCGGAGGCGCTTAAAGCTGCGAGGCTCCCTCGGTGGAGCGGGGGCATAACAAAGAGCTTACCTGGCTGGTGGACGCTCCGCTGCGCACTCTGCATAGCCCGGGGGTCCGGTGGTGTTCTGCTCTCCATATTTGCCGCCAAGACCTTGCAGGACGCCGCGTGGGGACTACAGCCCCCAGAAGCCCTAGCGGCACTTCCTGTTTGAGAGCCCCTGCGCGCCCGGAGGCGCTTAAAGCTGCGAGGCTCCCTCGGTGGAGCGGGGGCATAACAAAGAGCTTACCTGGCTGGTGGACGCTCCGCTGCGCACTCTGCATAGCCCGGGGGTCCGGTGGTGTTCTGCTCTCCATATTTGCCGCCAAGACCTTGCAGGACGCCGCGTGGGGACTACAGCCCCCAGAAGCCCTAGCGGCACTTCCTGTTTGAGAGCCCCTGCGCGCCCGGAGGCGCTTAAAGCTGCGAGGCTCCCTCGGTGGAGCGGGGGCATAACAAAGAGCTTACCTGGCTGGTGGACGCTCCGCTGCGCACTCTGCATAGCCCGGGGGTCCGGTGGTGTTCTGCTCTCCATATTTGCCGCCAAGACCTTGCAGGACGCCGCGTGGGGACTACAGCCCCCAGAAGCCCTAGCGGCACTTCCTGTTTGAGAGCCCCTGCGCGCCCGGAGGCGCTTAAAGCTGCGAGGCTCCCTCCGCGTCGCGGACGCGCGCGGGCGGCGCCGGGCTAAGCCCGGGCAAAGGGCGGGCCCTCTGTGGCCCTCAGAGGCCTGAGGAGACTGGACTGGGCCAGGGACGCTGGTTCTACGAGGATAAGTGGCACAAAGCTGCGGGGGTGATATAGATAAACCTGCTAACTGCAGCCAATGTTTTGTTATTTTTAATTATTTTAAATTTCAAGTGAAAGAGTAACGGATTGCACGTTATTTCAATTCAGCTAGTTTCAGACGGGGGTGGTACGATTTATAATATACAATATGTCTAGATCTAAACCCTCAATGGGGCCACGTACAATGGATAATTACCTGGTCCAAAAGGTCAGTAAAATTAACTTAGAAAGACGACAATCGTTGGGGAAAAGTAGTACTTCGCATCTAGAGAGTCCTCTAGGAGGTCTATCAACACCTAGTACGGAGGGTGCGAATAATCACTCCGATACTAGTACCTGGGAAGTGGCAGAGTCAACAGAGAGGGGACACCCCGAGAACGTACAAACCATCCCCAATGAGTCTATAATAGATGACGGCACTGACACGGTGGAGCAATGTATATCTTCCCCAAAGGGACGGGTAGTCAGAAAATGTAGGAAACACCCGATTAAAAAGGGGACACTGCGTAAAAGGCAGAAACCGGCTGACTCACCAGATACGGAAAGTACGGACCTGAGGGAAATTTATGAGGGGATGATTGAGGATAGTACTACTATTAACATTGAGAAGATTATCGGTATCAGGATTAGGGAAATCATAAACCCATTGGTCTCAAAAATAGAGGAGTTAACAAAGGAAGTAGGGAGATTGGGTGGTTTGCTAAACAGGGTCTTAGACAAACAAAGAGACGTGTCTGTTGCTACTATTGCTACAACTGTTGTAACTGACACCACTAATAATCAAGATAAGATCCAAGCACAGGGAGGCACTGCTAAGGAAGGCACAGGGAATAAAGGGAATGACAGTGCTATTCTGATAACGCCCCAAATGAGCACGCCTTCAATTAGCAATACTCTGCCTGTTAAGGATAACATAAATGAGTGGAAGGAAAAGAACGCTAAGGGCGCTGTAAATCTCCCACCTGAGTGTGCCCCTTATGTGGTGGTACTTACTAATGTGCCACCGCTAGATAACAGGGGTTTTCAAGAAAGCCATGATTCCCTAAAAAATAAATGCCTGTCATGGCTAAATAGACAATGTGGTTTTCCATTGAATTTTTCAGATAATATTCTGACAGTAAGGAGAGCCAACTGGATTGGGAGCGGTAGGAAAAGATTAAAGGGGGACTGTGTAATTATTAATTTTAAATACCCACAGCATGTTACTACAGTCCTACTGAGAGCGGCATCTCTCCCACTTTCAGATGGCAATGTATGTGCCCGAGCACTAGGATATTTTTATAATCACCTTAATGATAATTGGAGGGACAATACTAGAAGCAATACTAGAAGTACTTATCCACTCACTTGTAAACCCCATAATGATATTCCTACACAGAACAGATTTCTTGCACTTAGTACCTTGGACTCTAATGATTGACGCACAAAAGAGACGGGGATATGTGCAAGCTGGAAAGAAGGACCCAATTTGGAGAACTGTAGAGAGGAATGTCGATCTGTAATTTCTGTAGTAACAACCTTGGTCCCTGGATTTGTGTCTAAACTGAATGTGGCGGAGATCACACAAGAGGGTAGTACGAATACAGGTGAACCGGGCCAAACCTATGAGGAAAGCATAACGGAGGGAAACGCCCGAGGTCCTGCTGGTGGGATTATTATCAGAACAGGTATATGTTCCAGGCTGGTGTGCTGGAATGTAGCTGGTCTGAAATCCAAAAGCAGAGACCCGGGTTGGAACTCTTTTATTAATAGGTACGATATCCTATGTTTTCAGGAAACCTGGTGCAAAGATAACATTGATTTTGAGGGGTTTGTTTCATATAACCTACCAGCATATGGAGAGGGACCGGGAAGAGCTAAGGGGGGCTTACTCACCCTTGTATCGGTCCATCGACAGATGATGGTTATAAAGTATGTGCCGGTAGGTGATCTAATACAGATGATTTGGATCCGAGAAGGTAAAAGCCGTAATATCCTTCTGATCAATTATTATAACAATATTTTTGATAGCACCAGGGGAAGAATCGTAACTGAATTGGCCAATGCAATTGAGAATTTAAGTTTGAACTCTAATGAGGTATTTGATATTATCTGGTGTGGGGATTTCAATGTCTCATTATGTGAATTACTATCCACAAAAGCGTGTGGGGTCACAAATAATGCTGGTTGGGAGGCCCCACACTTTAAGCATGATATGTATGGGGAAAACTTGAATGCATTAATGGGGTGCCTTGACCTGGAAATTTTGGATTGTTGCAGGGATGGTAATGGTTCACCCATCCCTACATTCAGGAATTGGCGTGCCAACTCTGTAATCGATCATGTGTTGGTATCCTCCACTATTGCTGACTGTTTTGCCCCATTGGAAATGGAAACAATGGGCACTAGTGACCATAATTGTATTATTGTGCCCATGTCCTTGTGGGAAAGGAATGATAGAGAGACAGGATCTACGATTGGAAACATTGAGGCACACCGGGTTAATGGGGTAAGGTTGAGGTGGATAGGTGCAAAAGCATCAGAACTAAGGGAATCTATTATTACAAAGAATTTAGCAGACATGGTTTTTATTTTAGAGAATAGATTAGATCATGAGCGGGTCTTATCTAGTTTTAAAGAAATCAACAATGCCATTAACGCTAAGTTTACAAGCAGTGGTAGGGGTAGTAAAAAACCTGGTTCGGTCTGGTTTGACAATACCTGTTCTACTGCCCTGACCGATCTTAAACAGGCCCTTGCAATTAGACCTAGAGATAAAAAACTAGTAACTACTCTGAGGCTAGAATATAAAAGTGCTATTAAAGCAAGGAAGAAGGTTCTACAACTTCAGGCCTGGGATTCTCTTAATCAGGCGGCAGAACTTTCTAATTCCGTACTATTTTGGACAACAATCAACTCCCCATTCCTTAAGGAAACAAATATGCCTGAGTTAACATCAAATGTTTCCTGTGAAGGCTGGATTACCCACTTCTCAAATATTTTTGACTCAGATAAAAACACTAATGTCGGGACAGATAGCTGGCCGATTATACCACTGGAGATTAGTGTGGAAGAAGTGGAAATGGGGATTAGGGCAAGCAAAGGAGGGAAGGCCCAAGGCCCAGACGGGGTCCCTAGTGATGTATATAAGGATGCCCCAGATGTTTGGGGCCCTTTGTTGGCTGTTGTTTTTAATGCCGCGGTTTGTATAGACCCTCCGTTAACATGGGAGGAGTCTATAATTGTACCAATATATAAGAAAGGTTCCAGGTCAGATGCAAAAAACTATAGACCAGTTTCATTACTGGATGCCTCGGTAAAAATTATGAGCAGGATTATGCTAGTTAGGCTCGAAGAATGGGTAGAACAGGACTGTATTCTGTCAGATAGCCAATATGGCTTTAGGAAAGGCAGGGGTACACTCGATCAATGCATTAATCTAGAACTATTGATCGGGAAATATAGTGAAGCCAAATCTGGCCATATTTATATGTGCTTTGCAGATTTAAGTAGCGCTTTCGACATGGTTGACCACTCTATTTTGTGGTCAACCTTGTTGGAATTAGGGGCGCCAAAGGGCATAATCTATTTTCTCGCCAGGATGTATGAGAGATTAAAAACATGTGTACGTTTTGGTAAGAAGGGCGAATGTACCCGGAACTTTAGCGTTAAACGAGGTATAAGGCAGGGTTGTGTTTTAGCACCACTTTTATTTATTTTATTTATAAATAATATTGATGCAATTTTAAAAGAAGTACCTGCAGATGCTCCTATGATTAACGGTGTCCCAGTACCAGTGTTATTATATGCTGACGACGCTGTATTATTATCAAGAACCCCGATAGGGTTACAACGATTAATGGATAGTTTTGCTTCTTTTATTAATGATAAAAAACTTGTTATCAACAAAAGCAAAACTTATACAATG
Source organism: Triturus cristatus (assembly GCF_964204655.1). Lineage (NCBI taxonomy): Eukaryota > Metazoa > Chordata > Amphibia > Caudata > Salamandridae > Triturus > Triturus cristatus. The sequence continues at coordinate 32,147,294 of NC_140590.1, read as the reverse complement.
ATATGTGGCCCAAAGAAACGTAAACATACAGCGAAAGGGTTTTTTATTGACAAAGAAAAAGTACAGCAGGTGGACAAATTCTGTTATTTAGGCATAACTTTTGCTGAAGATAAAAAGTGGAAACATGAATTTAATAATATACGCAATAAAATGGCTAGAAATGCACATGGAATTTTTAGATTTGCCCAGAAAATTGGGGATCGTAGGACCAGAGATATGACAAAAATTTATCAGGCAAGATGTGTTTCGATTGCATTATATGGGGCAGGAATTTGGGGTTACAGTGATGTATGTGAATTGCAACTGGAACAGAATTCTTTCCTTAAAAAAGTTTTGTGTTTACCCACTTCGGCCTCTAATGCATTATGTCACCAAGAATTAAATATGAACTATCTATCCGATCTTTTGTCACTTAGACCTTTGATGGTTTGGCGGTCTATTTGGTTGAATGAAGAAAAATCTTTTAGTAGGGTTATTATCCAGGATTGTATGCGATTAGATAACGCTTTAGCAATACCCTGGATTAAATACATTATTATGTGTTTTTCGGACATTTTTAACCTGAATATTGTAACTGATCCGAACGCTGTCCTATTAATCCCTAAGATCGAGTTAAAAAGGGTCTTTCTTGCCTTTGTTGAGAGGAAAAGAACTGTTATTGCTGGTACTCTGTCCACTGTAATTTTTTATAACAGATATTTGTCCATGGATGGATTCCCTGTCTATTTAACTCTTGTCACCAGGCCGACACATAAATTTGTGCTGACCAGATTGAGATTTGGAACAGTGCATCATCTGGTGGCACAACCTGTAATGAGGAAATACCCTGTAGGTCCTTGTAGTTGTGACGGGATTTCCAAGCAGAGCACAATGCACTTTATATTATTCTGCAAGCTCTACTCTAACTTTCGTATTATTTTGCTAAAACCCATGTTTGTTAAATATGGTACACGTACGGTCGAGCAAGCTATGAAACTGATTTTTAATTTACAATCGGCTGATATTTGTTTTTATACTGCTACTTTTTTAAACAAATGCATCAATATTAGGAAAAGTATGTGTTTTTAGATGTGGTTATGTCATTTTTAAGGTGTAAATTATTGGTTTTTTAATTATTAATACTGTTTAACGATGTGTAATCATGTCTGCTATAAGCTGTTCATATTTTGTAATTGTGATTATGTATGCTTTTATGGACATTAATTTGTACCGAATAAAGCTGAATTGAATTGAAATTGACCATTGGACACAATAGTGTAGGTTTTAAGCCTTTTGCTAAAATAGAGGCACAACAGCAAACTCAGACGGTGCCATCTAATAAAGCCGACCGTCCAATTTTTCATAAAAAGAATTGGAAAAATAAAAGACATGGGAATAACAACAAAAACAAGGGTCATGTGCAGCGTCACCTGCACCCGAACCCTCTGAGCACACTTATGATTTGCGCAACCACGTGAGAATTAGGTCTCCTGACAGGTTTCAGGTCCCTGATCAGCGATCTCCTCGTTTTTCACAGGAAACATCGGGCTCACAAGCCGGTGGAGGTGATCGCTAAGAACGCAGCAGAGGTCGAGGTGCCCCGCAAGGACGTGAGCAACCTCGACAGTCTGACAGTAAAGGAAAGGAAGACGATTATCCTTGCCAGTGCCCTCCGTTTCAGAAAAAGAAAGTTGCTGCTTTAACAGTGAGATATGCCACGGACAGTGAGAACCCGCCTTTGGAATCTAACTTGGGCAGTAACGCTGCTAGACAGCGCAGCGGAGGTTACCATAGTGCAGCAAGCACTGCGTTCATTTCTGGAGGCGACAGAAACTGACACTTTCATCACAGTAGAAACTGCTGACACCTGAGTGGCCCCCCCTGATAGATGATATGAAATTGTATTTTTAATAGAAGGTGTTAGAAGGTGATATACAATGTGTTTTTAAAGGGATTTTTGTGGAAAATCTGACTTCTTCATTTGACATCTTGTTAGCTGAGGCTGACTGGCCCCCGCGTTTTGTTTTAGCCGCTCCAAGGGGGGGGGGGGGTAATCCTCCCTAGTTTTTCACCCAACGTAGCCAAGAAGAAAGCAATGACTTTTGCAAAAGAGTGGGCTTTGGTGCTTGCACCGGCTCTATACCGTATTCAGGTGGGCTGGGATAATACCTCTCCACCTCATGAGATACCATTGCGGTCAATGCCACAGCCACAACCCCAATATGCCCTCCGGCGGGAAGCAAAAGCTCCCGTTTCTGAAATTCTTGAACAATTAGAGTATCAAGGAGTGATTGAGACATGTGTGTCACCGATGAATAACCCTCTTTTTACAGTAACCAAACCAGATGGGTCGTACCGCTTAGTTTTGGATTACGGACATTTGAACTCTCATTGTCGTAACTGTGCGGTTCAGAATACCCATAGCTCAGGACTTGTATACAGTCTTGTGCGTAAAAAATATAAAACTACACTTGACATTTCCAATGGCTTTTTTAGCCAGAATCTGTCCTCTATAAGTAGTCAATGGACAACATTCACCTTAGGCGGTAGACAAAAACAATTTACAAGATTGGCCATGGGCTACAAAACCAGCCCAGGCGTTATTGTCTCTCTGTTAGACGAGATAGACCCTGATGCGTACTCGTACATTGATGATATTTATCTCACAGACGACGAATTATGGCCGCATCTTTGTCGGGTGGACCGCATCATAGTTATGTTTGAGGTCTACAGTTACAAATATAACTTAGCAAAATCACACATTGCAGAGTACACAGTGTTGTTCCTGGGCTCTGAGCTCAATAATGAAGATAGAGGCCTCACTTCTTGGAGAAATGTGCATGTTTGCGCTCTCCTACAACCCTGAAAAATGTACAATCTTTGCTGAGATTTTTAAACTTTGGACGAACTTACATTCCCGATTATGCCCAGGGTATCAACCCGCTGTATGCCTTGATACAACCTACCTTTACAAAAGCCTGCTGGCTCCTGGAACATTCAACTATTTTGCAATCCTTGCAGTCTGATCTACTTGAATCTGAATACTTGTTGACATGTGATAACCACACAAACCTGGTGATAAGAATTGTGCCAGGGGCAGTGGGTGTCACCTACTTGACATTTAATGAAAGTGACACAGTACCTATTGCTTACAAGTCACATTTGTACACTTCGGCTGAACTGCGTTTTTCAACTGTTAAAAAAGTATTGACCGCAGTCCAGATGGCAATCCTGAAGGAACGCAAACTGGCACAAGGAAAACGCATGATGGTTGTAACACCATATCCTGCTCTTGAAGCTGTGACGAAAGCCAGTGTACCAAACTCAAAAGCTTTACATCCACGTTGGATACAATGGGCTACTTCGTTGACATCATCTGATGTCACCTATATCTTTGACTCCTCATTGCAAACTCAGGAGTTCTTACAGTATGAATTTGTTCATCCTGCTCCTCTGTCAATGCGCCCGCTCGAGGACTACCATTGTATCATTTATACCGACGGTTCTGCGCAACCGGCGACCGGATCAAAACATTCTTACTCAGCAGCAAGCGCTATAGTCGCAGGTACCATAGTGAACGGTGAGTTCATATCCAGTGTCGTGCACACGCAGGCACTAGGGGACTGTACCGCCCAGTTATCGTTATTCTAAAGGCAGTGCAATTAAACATAAAATGCTTTGGGTTCGGGTCGCAGAGCTTAAAGAACGTCTACCTCTCACACAAGTAATTCATAGTCATAGTGATAGTCTTTTTTCTTTTTTTCATACAGGCCCATAGGAATGAAGCTAAAGTGAAACAAGTCAAGGGGTCAGAAAAACTTTTTAAACAGTTTAGTGCCACCCAGCATTGTTTAAAATTCATCTTCTGTCGTTCCTTTCCTTCTTATACAATTTGCAGAATAAAACCAAGTGCGAATCAGTTTCTCTTGACAATCTGTCACATGGGCACAGGATTAAATCAGCATGATTATATATCTTACCAGGATAACCTAACTTAAGTGGGATCATATTCAGACGGAATCTTAACATTATAAATCTATGTTGTGCGTTTGTGACGTCTGCCAGATAAAAGAAAGGTCCTTTCTCTATCATTGGAGGGATTGATCTAAAGCTTACCACTGCCTGCTTCTGTCCATGATGTTCCTTTCTCTCATACTCCACCCTCATCATAAACATATTTTTTATCTTTTCCTTTGAGACCTTTCTACATTCGGCTGGGTCCTTAAACAGTTGTGGTAGACCAATTTTATTCAAGAGTGTTTCTACATAGCACAGCCATCTGGATCTCCTACAGTTATCCATGTTTAAACAATTCTTTATTATAGTTTGTGTCAGCAGGACTGTGTCCCTCCTCCAAATTGAGTGCCACAGAAGGACAGGGGCCAATTGTATTATATCTGTGATATAGGGGAGTCCCAATGATAAATGTAAACTATAATTAGGAGTCGAGACAGGGAGCCCAACTAGGAATTTAATAAACATATTTTCAATAATTTGTAGGGCACCCCTTTCTACAGTCCCCCAAACTCCAGCCACTGCTGCCGTAACTTTGGCCTGATAAATCAGTTTTATTGGTAATAATGGTCTATCACACAATTTTTTAGCAAAAGTCTTTACTGCAGACAGGGTCCTCTCCATTGCACCTGTGCGTCCTTGCACTATCTTTGTCCAAGACAAGTCCTTATCAATAAGAACCCCCAAATACGGGAAGGAGTCCACCACCTCTATCCTCTCCTTCTCCACATGGAGATACGGAGTTCTCTCTCTTTTTCTTGCTCCCACTATCACTGCAAAGGATTTTGTGCGATTTACCCTCAGATCAAGTGAGTCCATGAACGATGTATACGAGGATATCAGATGTTGCAGGCCGGACCCCGTCCTGGCCATCAACACCGCATCGTCTGTGTATGCCAAAATGGGTAGGAATTGTGAGTTAAATATTGGGACAGCTCTTGTAGACTTGATAAGGGCTTTTTCTACTCCATTTGTATAAATAGAGAAGAGAAATGGAGCAAGAACGCAGCCCTGCCTGACTCCTCTTGCTATTTTAAATGAACGTGTGCAGCCTCCACTTTTTGTATAACGTACCGAGGCCATAGCGTCAGAGTACAATTGTCTAATAAAATGTAATATTAATTGATCTACTCCAATCTCCCTCATGATAGTCCACAGCTTTTCATGGGTCACACAGTCGAATGCTGCTGACAGGTCCATGAAAACCATGTATATCTTCCCCTCCTTCATCCTGGTATATTTTTCTATCATAAGTGCCTGGTTTAGGCACTGATCTACAGTGCCCCTTCCCTGCTGCAATCCATATTGGGCCTGAATTAACATATTTTTTTCATTGGCCCATTCCTCTAACTTAGAGAGGAGGAGCCTGCCCATAAGTGTTGCTGTTGTGTCCAGCAGGGAAATTAGCCTGTAGGTTTTTGGGTCGGACCTGTCCCCTTTTTAAACAAGCATTTGCAATGCAATCGGTCTCGCCTTTTGGACCTTATATGTATTTAGCTATGCAGCAGATTAGCCTGGGTGCTGAAACATCTACTGTTCTTTAACATGGAGGGACAGTAAGCACCAACCTACGTGACAAACCAGATATGGGAACACATGGAGAGAAATATTGCCGCAGACTCATTGCAAAGGTTAACAGGTCCCCTTTCGCTTTCTGTATTGAGGTGTTGAACTGGTACTTATGAGATGAAACTTGTGCAAACAGTCTTTAGCATGTGTTATAGTGACAAAATGGCAAACGAATACTGCCTTAGAATGTGCTGCATTATGCCGCATAATTTAAGTGAGCTATGGCCTTCCTTGCCACATAATTGCAGTGGCCATGCCTATGACCTAGTAACAAGTAAAGCTAGAGCCACATTGTGGGAATAAGTGTGGCCACAACCCTTCCTCTGTCTTAATCCAGTGTTGATTATCCTCCCACCACCCATCGCATGGCTGCTCTACGCCACAGATGGATCATCTCCCATTATTCCATATACCACTAGCTCCCTGCCCGAAGAAAGGCCTTATTACTGTATCATCACCATCATTTTGTGCACCTATGTGGTTCTAAGTGAGGGTTTAAAGATTTTATAACGGGCAGATGGCTCTGTGTGATTGTGAAAGGATAATAAGGGCACCAAGATCATTTGCAAAATTTTGTTTAGCTACTCTTTTGGTAACGAACTGTTAATTTGTTAAAGCATGGAAGTGACCCCGAGATCTGGTAGCCAAAACCTGGGGCAGAATTACAGTAAGTGCCACAGTGCACCCGCAGTTGAGGCACAGATGTTCCATGCATTCCCTGAGGCTTCCCCTTCAAATGAATGCAGTCACTCCACCCGCCTGCAGTGGAACTCCGCCTCCCACCACTTCTTTGAAATGCGGGCCAGGATGCCAACTGCAGTTAAAGGTAGACCAATGACTTCAAACAGCTGGTCCCTTTTCACCAGTGCACTCTTTATAGTACAGTAGCAAATGCACACCTACACTCCGTTTAAAAGAAACTCTTTACTGGTTAGTTGTTGAGAGCAAGTCCTTTCCTGGGTCAACATATGTCAATTCCGTACGACACAGTTTCAGCACAACCAATCAAGAGTATAACAGGAAAATGAGAGCAAATGGGACATTTGTTCATTGTACACACCGTCTCTAAGTACAAGTTTCGAAGTAACCAAACCTCATTCCTCACCCCTCAGTCAAAATGAGTACCATTGTTGTGGATAATGGCAAGGTATATTTAAAATGCTATGAAACACATGACACAGCGGGCTTTGAGTATGTCCTCTCCGGGTATTTGTAAGCAGAAAGAAAGGTTAGTATGTTATTGTGGGTGTTCCTTCTGGCCTCTGTTCCTGTAATAAAGAGAGGAAGAGAAGAAGGTGTGCGCACATTAAACATGTGTCACCCAGGTGCATTGTCCCTTTCTCCAACTTCCCATTGGCCTCAAAAGTTCTTACTAGAGTTCTTACTAGAGTTCTTACTAGAGTTGCCTGTAATCCCAGTGCACTGCACACCCCCTACAAAAAAAGACCTCCTTTAAGTAAGCAGCACGTTCACCTCGAGCATAATGGGACATACCTGGGGAGTAATTAACTGGTGCTACTGCACTTGCTGCACTCTTGGTACGTATGCCTCAGCATGAGAAGCATATCTGTTGGGAATTCAACCAACAGAGCAGCAGCAAGGTGGCTTCCCGTTGCACCAGCTCATCACAGCATCGGCAAAGACAACAATAGCATTTACATTTTTTAAAGCCACTTAACCTCAACAGACGCTGCTGCTGTTTTTTTATGCAAACATTCAGTCTCATATAACAGAAATATCCTTGTTTCCCTGTTCATATTTATTAGCAATACATTCAACAGCTGGGCTAAAATAAAAGGAAGAAAAAGTTAGTGCGGTGGTAGAATCAGTCTAGATACGGCTTAGGTAATATGCATCTCTGTTGAGTATGAAAGGCTGCAGTAATAAACGAAAGGAGGAGCATAAAAGGATTCATGTTACTTTAAATAAATTAATATCAGCACCAGAGAGTGGCGAGAAGATGCAGTGTTCTGTCGCCCGGAACTGATGTCACTCTCCTGAAGCCTGGCATCGCCTTGACCTCTCCCCACCATGAAGCAGAGGGAGCTCTGCTGCTCTCCTGGTGCGATACCTCCCACTTGCACCCTCATGCTGGGCGAGAGGAGGCGCCCCACATGCGATTGCTCCGACGGGTCAGTTGTCATTCTAAATGTGACAATGGGCCGCTAACAGTCTCTAATATCCCAAAAAGTAGGTGGGGAAAAAGGGTCTTTCACAGCTGGCCTCAACCAAAGGGCCTCTGCACTGGCCGAATACTCTCTTTCCCAATCCGACCTTGTCTGCCTTACACTTCTGCAGTAGCATTTCAAGTCTCGGAGTTAATTAACCTTCCTTCCAGGACAGTTCCCTTTTCACAAAAAGTAGGGGAATGGCTTTCCATAAATCAAAAAAGCACGTCGAGAGTAAACAAGCAATGTATATAACGCCGAGGAGGGTTGTCATATAAATAACAAAAATGATTGACATGGAAAGAGGACTTGATAGGATCGGGCATCAATGGTGGCCATATTGTGATTGGCTGCAGGTATACATGCATAGGAATGTGGCCCAACAAAGATCTGCCGACTATAAGCGTAGAAAACGGTGTTCGAGACCCGCCGGCTCTATTTTAAAAATGCAGACGGTAACAATTAAATTTAAAGGCGACGGTAACAATTAAATTTAAAGGCATCCAGGATCGGGTGAACAAACATTCTCGAGGAAAAGAAAACAAGGGGGAGGGGGCAATGCACGGAGCAGGCACCTTCAAACCACTCTGATCAAAGACATGCAAATGCCGCTCAAAAGCCAAAGCGGGAGGGGGAAGTGCAGGGATGCATGGAACAAAGCCCTGGAACCACTTTAGATTAGAAATGCCCTCGACCGAGTCTGATTAGCAGGAAACGCAGAAATGCAAATGCTGTGTGTGTGTGAGCTCAAAAAGTGAAAAGTCATAAGACTGGTGGGGGCAGGGGCACGGGAAGAAAGTAGTCTGTGCAGTGAAGGGGCCAGTAGCCTTGGAAGGATACAAATGACTGGCATGACTGTCATGGGGAGGGACTAATAAGCTTAAAACCAATCGGAAGGCAGCTTTTATAACCTAAGCCAATGAAGAAGATGGGCCGGAGAGTGGGCAGAGCTTCCACAAAGCTTCCACACTATAGTGTATACTGCATGCCTCGCAAAGCGATGGCAGCGCATTCGCGCTGCAACGCTAGCGAGACCTAAAAATAGGGACTATAACACCTGCAGACCAAGATTGAGGCGGACCAACTCGAATTATGCTATTCATCACATTCGTCAATAATGGTGCCCATAGGTCTGGAGTTCCCTGAAAAAAGTCTATGGGGACACCATTAGGTCCAGGGGCCTTATCTGAGCTGCACAACATCAAATTTTTCCTTACTTCATTGAGAGAGAAAAGAGAGGGAGCATATTGACCTTGTTCCGCATTAATGGATGGGGATTCGAATGTTGAGGCAAAAATATTTTCAAAATGGGCAACCCACGCTTCCTCGTCCACATGGTTATCTACTGTAGGATCTGTATGATTTTTAAAATGCGGTGCATTTATTAACCTCCAGAAATCGCGGGTATTACCCATTTTTGCTGCCTTTCTAAGATCCTCCCATATATCTTCTTTTAATGCCTTCTCTCTGTTTCTCCTATTGAATTTATATGTGGCCGCAGTCCCCTGATTTCATCCTGATTTCTGGGTCTGCTTTTCAGAGCATGAATCAAAGCTCTCCTTGCTGCTGAGCAAGGTGAGTCAAACTATCCCTTTTCGGGTCTCTTACTAATTTCTTTAGTACATGTAAGAGTCTGTTTTGCATGATCTAGAAGATCACAGAAGGCGTTCACCATTTCACCTGCTTCGGTCTCTGGTTCTACACAAATTTCTATGTTGCTAAGTGTAATGGATATAATTTTTGCCGTCAATTTAGATTGGTTAACATGGGCCCATTTTAATTGTATACCATTCCTTCTTGCCACTATTGGGGTACCAATATTTTGAGTTTTTAAGGGTTCCCCTATTAATACTTTTATCTGTAGTGATAGGATGGCATGGTCGCTATAAATTGTAAATTGATTTACCAACCTAGTGGCTCTTAAGCTAATAGGGACAGTGACTAGCATATAGTCAATGGTTGACTCTAGGTAATTTCTTTGAAAGGTTCCTCCGATCTTCCCTGATGTTGGTTCTAGTTCACCAGTCATTACCATGTTTCTCGCTGCTAATATCCTATTTAAACAATTTACGTATTCATTATGCACAAAATGATTTAGGCTGTAACCCCCCAGGTCCTCTACTCCACATATAGGAACTGTATTGTATTTGCAGGGATGTATGTTGAAATCACCTACCCATACAAGATTAAAAACGCAATTACTGCTATTGTTTATGGCATATTCTACCGCCTTATCAACCTCTTCCACAATAGCATGTTTATTTGGGCTATTCTCATTATTGTAGGTATTAATTAAAAGCCATCTGCCTTCTTTATATATCTCCAGTGGAAGAATATGAGTTTGCACTTGAGGATTCAAATTTTAATACCTTCCCTGGAAAGTTATTCGGGATTAAAGTCAAAATACCCGCCTTGGCCCTTCCTGAAGATGAAGATTTAGCTGGGGTTTGGTAAGAACAATAACCATTTACATAAATTGGATCAATAGACCACCTTCTCCTGGAAGCATGTAATATCATGGTCTTGCCACATTTTCCGCCAATTCGCCTCACTTAATTTTTGCCTAATACCCGCCACATTCCATTAAGCTATTTTTAAGTGTTGTTTACTGGGCCCCTTTTGTGTCTCAATTAAAGGAGTTGTTTCGTTAGGGCAGATCCGGAGCCCTTGACTCTCAAAATTAGTTTGAGAGATTTGGGTGGGTTGGTGTAGTCAATCACACTCTTCCTGGTCAGTTAATGGGGCAAATTGATTTTCAAGAGTTAAAATTTGCATCCTCGGGGGGCCCCCCATATTCTTCCACGGGCGATTTTCTCTTTGGAATAAATTAGGCATTTGGGGTGGCAGATAGGGTGGTTCAGAGTTTATTATGGTACCATTTCCCAGTTATTCCAATATGTATCTGACTACGGATTCGTTATTAAAATTTAAAACAACACAATCTCCCACCATTTCCGTTCTCGTAGGTCCCACCCACCCAACCATTCTGGCCATAAGCATCTGATTTGAGAGCTTCCTGACTCTCCCCCCCCGCCCCTTTAATTTTTCTGTCAGCCAGTGTAATGCTTTATGCATCAATTGGCTTGTGGATTCCGATTGACCTTCGTTCATCACAGGTGTGTTCCCTAAAAACCAGTACCAGAGGTGCAGCTATCGGGGGAGATGTAGGGTCTGTGATTGACTTCGTGGTTGGCCGACATTCGCCAATTCATTTCTTTGGCATATTATTTGATTGTCTGGACCCATATCTACACCATATTGCATTTGTCCTCCAGTTGTTGTAGCTGCGTTGGGAGGTGGTGAAGGTAATGGTCGGTAATTTGTTGCGATACGGATATCACTTGGCTGTTTCCAGGATGCTTGAGTGCTACTATTTTTGCTCGAGGGAGCACTCTCGTACTGCTTTGAGGATTCGGCTGGAGCGTTACCTTGATTGAAAGGTGGGGACTCAATATTTGGAGTAAGCCCCTCATGGATCCCCTCACATCTACACTACTTAGAGTACTTTGGGATGGGTCTCTTGTTCCGAACCTATTCTTACACTTGTCTCCTTCCCCTCTAGGCCTTTTCTTGAGAGCGCCATTGACCCTAATAACTGTTCATTTTTTTCCATCTGTAATTGAAGGACCAGTAGCTTCTCTTCCACACTTGTCATTGTAGCTGTAATAGGATTCAGCATCGTGGCTACTACAGTCTCCAGTCTACGCCACATATCCTCATTTGTCAAAAGGTCAGTAGGTACTATAGGGGCTGCTGGGATACGTTCTTGTTCCTGGGTATTCTGCGGGGTTTGCTCCTCAAAACGGTTCCCTCTTAGTTTATCTTTATCTTTAATTTTACCTTGCCAGGGGGCCTTCGCTGGTTTTTTGTTCTGTGGGCCCTCCCTCTTTTTCTCTTCCCTGTTTTCTCCGGGGTACTTCCACTGGCCTTTACTCCCCCTTTACTTCTAGTAGATATTCTGGTCTTTGTTTCCAGTGCCTTTTGAGTCAACATTTCCCCCCCTTCTCCTTCTCCTTCAACTACTTTAGCCTCCCTCTGAGTTTGCGGTGAATGATGTATTAGGACGGGGGGCAATGTCTCACTCATGGCAGTGAGGTTTATCTCAGGGAGCGGCTTCAGGGATAAATAAATTGTGTTATCTCTATTTCATGTTCCAAGACAGTGGTAGCTCTAGTTAGAAACGAATCGAGTGTCCCCACAATTCCCTGGGCCCTGCGTCTGCTCATCATATACCAGGCAGGCAGTTCCTATACAATTTACTTAGTTACCCTTACGTTAACACTATTCACCAAATAATAAAACGAAGAGTATAAGTGAGTACCTTTATCGATTTAGCAGGGGACTTAGAGGGTAGGCCCAGCCCAGCCTCCTTTGGGCTCCGACGGGCGTGGACGGGCCCGCCCTTGGCCTGGGATTCGCCTGCGTGGCTACGTTGGTGCTTTATGCGCGTTGAAAGGTCCAGGTACGGCTGGGGTGGCTGGGAATTGGAGTCCCCTCCTTCCATCACTCCCGGTAAGCGATTCCCGTTGTAAAAAGCGGCTAAGTAATTCATACTCTTGGCCACCAGTACACGCGGTCGGTAACAGTTTGGCTGATGAAGCAGCTAAAACAGCAGTAGCCACATATTCTGTTGCAGCAGTTACAAGATCCATGACTAAGATTGATGATGACATCTTGGCAGCTATAGCTGCTACAGAGAAGGAAAGTAAGCACCCACAGGGATCCCCTTCAAAATACTCTTATCATTTAAGTCCCGATAAAGTTCCCTATGTTAGAATTAATGACGTTGATGACAGGTTGATTCCCAACGAGGACCGCAGACTAGCATTGATAACAGCCGCGCATGAATGCATGGCCTTGGCTCATGCAGGCGTTTCGGCGACTGTCTCTATCTTGCAGCCACGTTACTGGTGGCGTGGGTTATATAAACAAACCCGTAATTATGTGCTTTCTTGTGACATTTGTCAGCAGATTAAACCTTCGATGGCAGCACTCCCGCCCGCCACAAACACAGTTGCGTTACAACAAATAAATGATGGACGGAATGCTGACAATGCAGACATTCTCCCCCAGTCAAGAGATCTGGGTTAAATCCATCGTTCTTTTGCCCACTACACCACCCCAGTTTAGACATAGCCATATGCAAATCAGTCTTGACCCTGTGCCTCATGGGAACAGTCCAGCCCGAACTGCCAAGCCATGTCTTCCCTGGACCGGAATCAAGCATCCTAGGACCGGTTTCTGGCTATCAGCCGTCATCAGCCAGGATAGCTTGACTCCAGTGGCGTAGTGAGCACGGGTCCCACGTCTGGGAATACCCATCCCACTTAGGGCGAAAAGCGTTACAACAAACATTTTATTATTTTTGCATTTGTCACCCCGAGTGGGAAGGGTATGCTCAGACGTGAGTCCCTTGCTCTCCATGCCACTGGAATCAAGCTATCCTGGCTGACGAGGGCTGAAAGCCCGAAACCGGTCTTAGGATGCTTGTTTCCAGTCCAGGGAGGACCTGGCTTGGCAGTTCGGGCTGGACTGTTCCCATGGGGCACTGGGTCAAGACTGATTTGCATATGGCTGGGTTCAAACTGGAATGGCATGGTGAGCAAAAAAACGATGGATTTAGGCCCAGATCTCTGTACTGGGGTGAATGTATGACATTGTTCTGCATTCTGTCCATCAATTGTTATTTTTGCATTTGTCACCCCGAGTGGGAAGGGTATGCTCAGACGTGAGTCCCTTGCTCTCCATGCCACTGGAATCAAGCTATCCTGGCTGACGAGGGCTGAAAGCCCGAAACCGGTCTTAGGATGCTTGTTTCCAGTCCAGGGAGGACCTGGCTTGGCAGTTCGGGCTGGACTGTTCCCATGGGGCACTGGGTCAAGACTGATTTGCATATGGCTGGGTTCAAACTGGAATGGCATGGTGAGCAAAAAAACGATGGATTTAGGCCCAGATCTCTGTACTGGGGTGAATGTATGACATTGTTCTGCATTCTGTCCATCAATTGTTATTTTTGCATTTGTCACCCCGAGTGGGAAGGGTATGCTCAGACGTGAGTCCCTTGCTCTCCATGCCACTGGAATCAAGCTATCCTGGCTGACGAGGGCTGAAAGCCCGAAACCGGTCTTAGGATGCTTGTTTCCAGTCCAGGGAGGACCTGGCTTGGCAGTTCGGGCTGGACTGTTCCCATGGGGCACTGGGTCAAGACTGATTTGCATATGGCTGGGTTCAAACTGGAATGGCATGGTGAGCAAAAAAACGATGGATTTAGGCCCAGATCTCTGTACTGGGGTGAATGTATGACATTGTTCTGCATTCTGTCCATCAATTGTTATTTTTGCACAAACACAGTTGGGCATTTCTTATAAACCATTCAATTGTGTTTTTTTAGATCACTGCTGTCCGTTTTTTTCAGATACTGCGTATAAGTTTATTTTAGTTGCAGTTGATTCATGCACACGTTTTCTTTGGGTTTGGCCACAACGCAGTGCTGACGCACAAACTGTCATCAGGAATTTGCATGTGTTTGTGGGAATTTTTGCATGTGGCACCTTTCATTCTGACCAGGGTCCCGCATTCGCCTCTTAGGCGTACAAGGATGCCATGAGATCTTTGAGGGTGCAAGTCAAATTTTCGTCTCCATACAGGCCTGAGGGCAATTCAGTTGTGGAGCGAATTAACCGTGACTTAAAGCAATCCTTGACAGCTAGTGTTATAGGTACTGGCAGGAACTGGTTCGCCCATTTGTATAGTGTACAGCGTGCACTAAATAATCTCCCTAGAAGATCTCTGGGTGGGCGGACCCCATACGAAATGCTTTTTGGCATGACAATGTTTGTTCCGGACCTTGATGGTCTAGACATGGCGTTGACAGCCGCATCCTTTGACGTAGATAATCATTCTGATGTGTTACAGAACCTACAAGAGACTTAAGACAGTCTTGCATAGCAACATTTGCCCTCTGCCACTGAAGCGGCGCTGCAGATTCCGGTAGTCGGCTGGCTAACCAAGATCGGAGACCTGGTCCGTGAGAAGGTGGAGAACAAAAAAGAGTTTGGCACAACTTATCGTGCACCTGTCCCAGTGCTTGGCATGAAGAGAACTCATGCAGTCATTTTACCACCACTTCCTGGTCGCAAAGATAACAGATACATCTCACTGGACAATGTCAAACTACAACGCCTGGCCGATTCTACATAGTAAGACACCTGCTGCTTCCTGTCGAACAATATCCAGGAATACAGTCTTGACCAATTCCAACAACATCAGGCCTGACACTGCCATAGAGATGACCACTGTTAATGATCCTTTGCTAAACCATCCGGCTTGCAGTCTTCATGAAGAAACTGAATATACGTATCCCGCTACAGAGTCATTGCCTGGTTTGCAAGACAACACACTAAACCAGTCACGTTTTTCCTTTGACTCTAACTCCACATCATCGAGTCCCCCCTCCAAATTTTCTATTTTTGTCATCTGGTTTAAAATAAATTATTTGGTTCCTCCTTGGACATACATTTGGTTGGTGCTCATCGCCATTTTTATGTTCATGTCAATTGGATTTGTGACATTTTTCTTCCTTTTAATAAATGCTCACTTCCTCACTGAACGCTCTGCATTTAAAGTAATTGATGGAACTTTGGCACCGCACTCCTCATCACACATCATGAAAAGGGACCAGATGTTTGTCAACATCTCTGCATGGCCAGTTGCGGATGGAATAGTTTGGGATGCTGTAAACTTCCAAATTCATGGCCCAACCGAGGTGGTTAATGTTCCAAATGAACTTCGTGTCTCTATGAGGGATGTAGTGAAACATAACATACGCTCTGATGATTGGGATGTACAAGCCGTTGAATCATTATTTTCAGATTTAAAGTATTATGCTGCATTTGATACTGAGGATTTGTATTTAAATACTGCAAATTATGCTGATTTATGTTGTTACCAGCATTTTGGCCATCATTACCTGCATAAAGCTAATACAATTAGAAATGCTTTTAATTTCACACATTGGGAACATTGCCTGGCTCCCATTGAAGGCAGTTCAAAAACTCTTTTGATTTTCTTTTTATATTTCAAACCTGAATTCATTTTATTTTAAATTGAATAATACATCCAATTCTAAAGTCATGCTAACCCACACTAAATTAGTGTATTCCAAATTCTTTATTGACCAAGTGACAGTGGGTGGCTATGAACTATGGAAGGATACAGTAGATCTTAAGTCTGTTTGGGGTTCTAAATTCTGGCAGGTACAAGGCTCTGAAGCTTTGCATCGTGCGTGCCTTATCCCAATACAAATCATATTTTTGAATAGTTCGATTTATCAAACAATCTGTTTAGGTTTAGCCACTGCAAAACAAATGAATGCACCTAAAATAGATCAAAAGAGGTCAATTTCTTGGTCAACCAATCACTAAGGGAAGCACATGTGCCTAGGGCATGGAAACATGCTTTAATTTTGCCACTTCTTAAAAAGCCATCCCTTGATCCTTTGCTCCCAGAAAATTATCGACCTATCTTCTGCCTAGTTTGGCCAAAGTTTGCGAGAAGGTGGTCACGTTCCAACTGACTAATTTTGTCGAGGTGGCTGGTGTACTCCATCCGGCGCAGTCTGGATTCCGTGCCTCCTACAGTACCGAATCGCTCTGTTGGAGGTTTCGGAGTCCATTCGAGAGTGTCTGGACGCCGGCGGGAAAGCAGTATTAATTCTGCTTGATCTCTCGGCGGCGTTCGACACGGTGCCTCACGCCATGGTCCTTGACCGCCTCTCTGACATCGGAGTATCTGGGAAAGCTCTGCTTTGGATCAGCTCCTTTTTGGAGGGTAGGATGCAGCAGGTTTGGCTTCCCCCGTGTGCCTCGGTCCCTTGAGGGCTACCACAGGGGTCGTCACTTAGCCCTCTACTTTTTAACATCTATATGACTCCGCTGGTCTTTCTGGCGGAGTCTCTGGGGGCTAAAGTGATGGCCTACGCGGATGATACCCAACTGCTGTTTACTTGGAATAAGGTGGACGACTCGGTGGTTAGACCTCATCAGTGTCTGTCCTCTGTCTTTCAGTGGCTGGCCAATGCACAGCTGAAATGCAACGAGACTAAGTCGGAAGTCCTGTTGTTTGGCTCTTTTTCCTCTGAGTTTAGAACAAGACTCTGGCCTTCGGGCTTTCCTTGTCCCCCGGCGATCAATGGAGCCGTTAAAAATCTTGGTGTTTGGTTCGACGAAAACCTGAACTTTGCCTCGCACATAAAAAAACTTGCGGGCACTTGCTTTGGGCTTCTTAGGAGTCTTAAGAAGTTTCTACCCTTGCTCCCAGTTAGGGATAGAGAGACGATGGTGCGTGCTCTGCTTCTCTCCCGCCTCGATTACGCTAATGCCCTCCTGGTAGGATGCCCGGGCTACCTTGTAAGGAAACTGCAGGTGGTCCAAAATTCGGCAGCCAGACTTCTGGGCGGTCTGTCCCCCTGGCAAAGTGCTCGGGCTCAACTTCGGGCACTTCACTGGCTTCCCGTGGAATCTCGCCTTAAATTCAAAATGCTGTCCATTGTACAACAGGCCCTTTATGGTTTGGGCCCAAAGTATCTGCAGGACAGATTCTCCTTTTATATTCCTAGGAGACAGTTGAGGTCATCCTCACTGCTGCTTATGGAGTCCTCCAAATTTAAGCATGCTCGATTGGGAGGCAATTCGTTTGCTCGCAGAGCCTGCCTTGCTTGGAACTCTCTTCCCTTGTCTCTGAGGGCTATCTGTGATCCGTACTTGTTTCGAAAAGCCCTGAAGACATTGCTGTTTTGATGGATATCTGTAGTTTGGCCGCCTTTTTGTTGTTAGCGCCGGGACACTTCCGAGTAGCTGTGCGCTCAATAAATTAAAATAACATAACATAACATAAAATAGCTACACTGGCTCCTTATGATACCTGGGATAATCATACTGACTTGGCCATTGATGATTTGCAATTGTTGCTTACCAATAATACTTTTAATATCTCTAGCCTGGACCCCCAGGGTTGGTTGGTTTGGCAAACAAGTTCAGATTCTTGCCAAAGCCGTTTCTAGGCAAGGCCCCAGGATACATTCAGGATAGACCTGATCCACGTTTTTCTGACTCCCATTCCGTTACTACCTATTCAGTAGGAAAATTATGTCAAAATTGGTTACAACACTCGACCTTTACGTCAGTTAAACGCCATTTGTCGTTGTTGTCAGGTGACGTTGACTTGATTTTATAAAAGGGCCTGCTGGTCCTAGATCAAAAAGATTTATTTATGCCACTTACAAAGAAATCTGGAAGCTGTCCCAAATTGATGTTGCTTTGTGTCTAAGGGCAATAGACCAAGCAAATTTGGAAGAAGTACTTGCTGTTGTTGATAATAGTATTAACACTCTTTCTTCACGTATTTACACATTAGACAACATTGTTTCATCTGTTGTGGATATTGTTCATGATGAAGTATCTGTTTTGTACCATGGTCAAAATCAATTGCGTTCAATTATGCAGTTTGCATGGACATTGCAAACTCTGAAGATGGGGAAATTTCCATGGGATTACATGAACACGTCATCATTATTTACGCCATTTAACTTGACAGATAAACAACAGTTTATGTCAATGAAGGATGCCACATACACTCTATTACACATTGAAAAATTAGAACCTTTGCCTTTTTCCGTTGCTGAGACTAATTCTGCAGTGTGGCTCATCCATGGATAATCACTCTGCCATTTTCCTGGTTTAAATTTAGTTCATGTATTGTATTGTATTGTATAAGCTTTTGTATAGCGCTAAATATGCCACCCTACAGGTATCCTGGCGCTAAGAGACTTTGATAACCTGATACAGCACAAAACGAGTAGCCAATGGCCAAGATCGATGTCATCTATTCCTGGCGAAATAGCCATGTCTTAAGATCCTTCCTGAAACCCAGCAGCGTTTTAGCCTGGCGCAGCTCTAGGGGGATCAAATTCCAAAGGCGGGCTGCCGCCGTGCTGAAAGCCCTGCCTCCCATCTTGGTAAGTTTTACTCTGGTGACAGCTGCCAGGCTTTGACTGGTGGACCGGAGGAGTCTTTTTGGTTGGTACCAGGCGAATCGTTCGCGCAATGGTAGCGGGCCAGTATTATGTAGGGCCTTATAGACTGTGACCAACGACTTGAAGTCAATCCTCTTTTTGACAGGAAGCCAATGGAGGTCCCTTAATGCCAGCGTTGCAGAAGAGTCACGCTGTCTCCTGAGGGCCAATTTGGCTGCAGTAGACTGTATTCTTTGCAATCCCTGTACAATATAGAGGGGAGCACCCAAGTACAGTGAATTACAGTAGTCCAGTCTACTCAGGATCACACTCTGGACCACCAGGGACCTTGCCTCATTAGGGAGTAGCGGGAGAATTTGACGGAGAGCTCTCAACAAAGCAATACAGGTGATGAATGTTTTATTGGCCTGAGATTGCAGCTGAAGGTCTTCGTCCATCATGACCCCCAAGTTACGGACTGTTTTTGCTGCAACTATAGGGGCGTCCTCTGGCCAAAGCCGGAACTCGCTCAAAAGATGTTTAGACATTTTGGCTGTGCAGCAGTGCAGTAGCTCCGTTTTCCCGGCGTTCAGCTGCAATGAATTGGCCCTCAGCCAGTTAGAGACCTTCCTCATGCATGTCTGGAAAGAACTCAGAGGGACTGCGTGCTCTCCTTCCATGGAGAACATCAGCTGAATATCGTCCGCATAGTTAACCACCTCGATCCCATAAGATTTTATTAGAGGGATCAGGGTCCCTAAGTAGACATTGAAGAGTATTGGGCTGATAGCTGAGCCCTGAGATACTCCATGGCATACCGGGGACCAAGGGGAGACAAATGGCGTCAGGGTCACTGCTTGTTGACGGTCAGTCAAATAGGACTGTAACCATTCCAAGGCACGGCCCGTCACCCCCAAACCTTCCAGTCTTGCCATCAACACCGAGTGACTAACCGTGTCGAAAGCGGCCGACATGTCCAACAGCACCAACACTGAGGAGCTGCCACTGTCGGCTCGCATTCGAAGTTTGTCCAAGACGGTTGTCAACGCGGTTTCCGTCCCATGCCCTGGTCGAAAGCCAAACTGGTCCCTATCCAGGAGCAGTTTTCTTCCAGGAAATTAGACAGGGACTTGCTGACCAGTTTTTCCAAGATTTTAACTGGAAAAGGTATAAGGGATATTGGACGGAAATTGGCTGGCAGCGATGGATCTAAGGAAGGTTTTTTCAGTAATGGGGTGACTACCGCCTGCTTCCAGCCACTTGGTACAATTCCTTCATTCAGAGATTGGCAGCAGATTTGCCACAAATCCGGAAATAGGTCGGGGCTGAATTCCTTCCAGATCTTATGAGGAAGGGGGTCAAGAGGTGACCCAGAAGATATCTCCCGCGCTATGCTAATAAAGGAGTCTTCTGTGGGGGGTTGGAAATAGCTCAAAGAGATATCTCTCCTGATTTCTACAGTAGTCGGGGGGATCTCGATGACACTCTGATCAAACCCGCCCACGATATTATTGACCTTGTCAATAAAAAACGTGGCAATTTCGTTGCACAGGTTTTGTGATGGCTGAACAGTGCTAGCCAAGCATCCTGGATTACTAAGGTCTCTAACGATGTTGAAGAGAGCCCTGGTTCCATTAGATGCCTGCAGAATAGAGCTAGCGTAGAATTGCGACTTGGCCTCCCTGATGGCCGTCTTGTATTGATATTGTATTATTTTTAGAGCTTTTTTGTCTGCTTCTAAATACCGCCTGCGCCAGCTTCTTTCGGCCTGTCGGCGCGCTAAGCGTAGTGTTTTAAGCTCCTCACTGAACCAGGGGGCTGATGGGGTACTACGCATTCTAAGCTTTTTGTTTGGTATATATCCCTCCAGCACTTGATTGATGGAGTTACTATAACTATTATAGTTCTCTCCAGGCGTCTTCTCTGGGTCAAACAAATTCCGTCTTGAGAAAAGAGGAGCTGTGCCCCTCTTGGAGAGCTTAGCCCAGTCCCTTCCCCACCTGAAGTTAGCTTGTTTGTTCCCTACCGGTTTGTCTCCTTGTAACATCATCCTGAACTGAATCAGAAAATGATCAGTCCAGTTTAATGGAGAGATGTTGAGTACCTCTGTTTCAGACGGTTTGGCAAACACTAAATCGAGCGTATGGCCTCCCTCATGTGTAGATTGTTGAATGAGCTGGTGGAGGCCACAATTCTCGCAAGTATGGTTCAGGGCTTGTAAATAATTCCCAAGGTGTAATGTATGAAACATTACACCTTGGGCCGCTATGAACCTTTAGGTAGTGCATTTCTTCACGAGGTGTGGTCTTTACCATTCACATATAGATGCTTACGGGATGCCAAAGAAGTGCACCTCTCAGGGGAGTCATGTGATTTCTCACCTGATCATTCTGTTGTGTGTAAAAATATAAAATTGCACGGTGCTTGTAATTTATCAGCACCAAATTTGGCATGTTTTTTGAAGGGCCATCCAGTACCTACGTTTACCCTGCTAGCAAATGGTAGCTATTTGCTTTTAAATAATGAAGATTGCTGCGGCATGCTTTCTGGCATCCCTTATATTGTAACAGTCTCACAGCGTGTGGTTTGCTGTAAAAATGTGCTTTTTCCACCCCCGCATGGGAGGCTCGACATCTCGATCTGGCCTTCCATTCCGGCCTTGAAGGCAGAGTTCAACAAATTGAGCAGAATAAGAGCATTATTCTCCCAAAAAGAAGTTCCTCCCACATCTGCCCGTGAGACCTTCGTCCTTCACGTGGCTAACACTCGTACAGAGGTACATGGGCTTCTCAATACCGATCTCCCACTACATTTCGGTGCGTTGATTCACACTATCTTCAATGCTTCTAACACTACAGCCATTGCCCATTTTTTTAAAGCTGTGGGCTCTGGCCTTGTGGCCCCTTTTCAAACTATATTTCGTGTGATACCAGCATTTATCATTCTATTTTTTCCAGCGTCTTCGGTGGCTTACCACTATTACTTGCACTAGCCGCTGGAATTCTGCTGTTAATTTGCTTGCTCCGAAATGGATGCTCTTCTTGTGACACCAAACAGCCGGGGCCGGCTGCTGCTGCTTCGTAGTCGTATGCTTGAATGCTACCGTACTTTGCCACTGGCCACTCTGAGCGTGGCTTATCGATTATCCTTTCGTTTTGGTTATTATACTTGCGTGCAACCAGTCTTGCGCTGCCTGGAATGTTCCTTTGAATGGTCGTTTGATCTTTGCCTCTCCAAAACAGTGTCTCCTGCCCCAAATTATGACCTGCTAATGAGTCCTCTAGTGGCGCATGAGCTGGAATGCTCTGGTGTTGGGATTATGGCCTGCACGGCTGCGCTTGGAGTTTTAGCGGAATGGGATGTCTGTGCAGCTGCACATGAATTCCTACAACAAAGTTTTCTTGAGGAACACGCAAGTTTTCCACTAATGGTGCTAGAAGCTCCCATTGTTGATGAACATGTATGTTCATTCTCTTTGCTGGAATGGATGGCTACTCTCTTTGCTGACAATATCAATGACTTCCTATTGGAGGCTGTTGCACCTTACTGCTCATACACCTTAATGGATTAACCAGGATGACTTCCATCTTCTACTGGATTTTTGTGTTGTTGTTTTTTGTAATGATTTTTCTTTTTCACTTTTTTCTCTACTAGAGTTTTTACACACGAATTAGTGCACCATTTGACTCTTTGCCCAAATATGACTACTGCTCTTAGTTCTTGCTCACTATGGGCCTCATGTAGGTAGCCAAATACCGGTCGGTAACGGACGATTTTCGGTAATTATACCGTTACCGACCGGTATTTTGGCTATTGGTATGTAGGGGGACAGATTGTGGATTCGGAATTTACCGATTCGGTAAAATTACCGATTCGGTAATAATACCGAATCGGTAATGTTACCGAATCGGTAACTTTTCCGAATCGGTAATTTTACCGATTCGGTAAATTCCGAATCCACAATCGAGATGTAGGGGGAGTGTGTGTGTGTGTTTACGAGTCGGTATTTACCACCAACTTATAGTTGGTGGTAAATAATTAATGTATGTGTTACTGCATTTTTATGCGCGTAGCAGTGTGCAATGTGGCATACATACATGCCCTTAGGGCATGTATGTGTGCCACATGTGCACACATGGCCGAGTCAGGGGTGCAACAGGGTGTCAATGTGACACCCTGCCACCCTTGCATGTCTTCCCCCCATTACCGAATCGGTATTTACCGATTCGGTAATGAGGCATACCTTCCCATCAATGGGAAGGTATGCCTCATTACCGAATCGGTAAATACCGATTCGGTAATTACCGAATAGTAACGAATCGGTAAAAAATACCGACTCATTACCTACATACGAGTTACCACTTCTAAAATACCGATTCGGTATCGTTCGGTATTTTAGAAGTGGTAACTCGTATGCTACCTACATGAGGCCCTATGTGTTGAACTCTGTGTTCTATTGAGTCCAATGTCCGTTGGCCTGACCATGTATGCTGTTGATTCACTTTGAGTTAAGTAACAATGGGGCAACCCGAAAAGCCACTGGGCCTGGGTAGATAATGGTACAATAAGATAATGTCCCAGTGAAAAGCAATTTAAGAAAGATAGATGTGAACAAGAGTTAATCTGTTGTATCTGAAGAAACTCAAGCACCACTATACAATCTGGCAACCAAATGAGTGTGATTTTATTTCATCACGACATTGAAGTTAATCAGTTTATATACAGTAGAATACAATTCATCAGTGGGTATTTTTTTAGCAAAAAGGTGCACAGAAAAGTGAGGGGGTAAGTGCATGGGGGGATTGTGATGAAGGACAGTAGTGCGCATATATATACATCAATAAATTGATAAACAACTATCGATACAGTTTCCTGCCAAATGCATTAAATGACAAATCATAACATAATTACAGATATAAATTCTCTGTCATATATGTCTGACAATACAAACAAAGGAGAAATGTCGACGTTTCAACCCCTAAACGGAACGACCAATTTTGCGCATTGTGAACGGGGTCTTCATCAGGACCAAGGTGAAGGTAGGGGAGTGGGTCCCAAAGGACAATAGGATGAGGTTACTTGGGTGGTACGTAGAGGTAAAGAAATTAATCAAAAGATCAAAAATATATCTGAATTACCCGTAAAAACAGCTATATTGCTTCTGGCTGTGGATATAAAAACCGGGCTGTGTATGCTCCTGTAAAGGAAAAAGAGGAGACAAGAACACTAGGACCTCTGTTCCTAAGGTAACTGCGGAGACATGATTATTAATTGAATTCAGAGAGATTCCAAAGACGAACTTACTCAGATATCTTCAATGATGTTCGTGTTGAACAAGAAGTTAAGGCCCAGGTTGCTCAGTAACCTGTGGCTGAAGAAGGTGATACGTTGTGTCACAGTTTGTACACCAGCTTCAAAATTGGTTCAAAAAGGTGAAACAATTGGACAAAGCGCCACGGGAAAGTGCCTTAGGGTGTTGGGCGTGCTACTAGAGTATACGGGATGCCATACGGTGACCTTGCGAGCAGCATGATTAAACACAAGTGCACTAATGCACCCATCTCCATGGCGCTTGGGGTGATCCATGCATTACGCATTGCGGCATAAGAAGACATCGCTGGCCGGGGATGTGCTTACTGCCAAAATACGAGGGCAACCAGTCAAAAGAAAAAGCACATTGTATTATTTGAACAACACCAGTCAGAAACCGACCTTTATCTACTGCAAGCGTTAAAAAGAAAAAAGAAAACCTTCAGCGGAACTAGACAAAAAAAACTGCAGTGGTAGACAAAAGTAAACCTTACAGATCCCTACTTGTGAAAAGGAACAACCTGCGCTAAAGCAATGCTTGGGGAGAACCTGTGTGTGAGCTAAAAAAGGCTTGATGATGCTAAAGAGCAGCACGCGCATGGCGGCCACCAGGCAGAACAGACCTCTGTCATTTCAGTGCGCTTAAGGGAAACCTTTGCATACATCTTGCCCATACTGTGCAGAGTGCGGATAAATGGAAAGATTAATTAAACATGCCAGGTGTACAAAAGGAAAGAAGCGCGCTTAATAAATACAGGCCCGGGGGATACGACTGCACGTTTAAAATGCCTCATTACCTTATTGTGATGTATTTTCCAAAAGTGGGCCACTTAGCTGAAACCCCATACTTCATGTGCGACCTCGCTGGGGCAGAGAAAAGCAGAACATTCCTGGGGGCTGCTGGCAAGATCGATGACCAGCTAACTCAATGGTCCTGTCAGCTGCATGGTTTAAATATCCATAAAGGACCGGCATGTTTAAGCACGCTCAGTCATGAGAGGCCGTTTTAGGACCTTAAATCATTTGGGGCACTTGTAAGAGAGAAAGGGAAGACATCCTTCTGCATGAAAACGGGACTTGACTGTCTATAATTTTAAGCACGCATTATTGGGAAAATTCTACTTTATCATAGTGAATGTTTGACATAAAAAACACATTTAAAAAGAAAAATTAATCTTGGTTTTAAAAAAAGGTAATGGCTGCTGGTTGGAAGTTTATAGGTTAGAAATCATGTCTGTCTGCAGAGTGCAGCGCACAGTATTGGGTGGACGAATGGTATTTTTGTAATTAAGTTATTCATATACTAAATCTTTGCGGACCTAACGAGCAGTTTAAACAAAATACAGTAAAGTTAATTCTACTCATGGAGGCATCAGTAACAGCAGTTGGAAATGTTCAGGTTAGAAATCTTCTCTGTCTGCAGAGCACATTATTGGATGGAAGAATGGCATTCTTGTCATTAGTTTGTTCATGTACTAAAACTTTACGAACCTAAAAAGTACATGAAGGTCAATTCTATTTGTGGAGGCCTAGATGCCGGGTTTTTTAGGTAGACATCCGTTGGAAAGGTTTCCTGTCAGATTTGGAATTTCAGTACCTAAACCAAAAACAACCACGTCTACCGACTGTGTACACCCTGCCCAAAGTCCACAAAAACATGGAGCAACCCCCGGGCCGGCCAATTGTCTCGGGCTGTGGCTCGGTCCTCGAGCCACTCTGCAACTATGTGGATTTCTTCCTAAAGCCATTAGCCGAAAGACCAGTATCCTACCTACATCAATTTGGCTGATGGGATGCCTTTTGAGCCTGAAAATCAAATCCTGGTTACAATGGACATCGTATCTCTGTATACGAGCATCCCCCAACGTCATGCCCTCGATGTCATGAAATAATCTTTGGAAACTCCCCGCTCTCTCCCGGATTCTACACTCCAGAACCCGGCAGAGAGCCATGGAAACCATGCAGATGTCCCGTGCACACAAGGTACAATACAACAGTGATAAAGGTGATTGTGGTTCTAGATACATCTGAAATGTAGCGCCTTGTGCTACGTCAGGCCAGCTGCCCCCCTCCTTGGTCATTCAAAGAAACAAACACGCTGTGGCCCCAGCAGCACAGAGCATGTGGCCACGGCCACAAGATTTATGTGTCAGGAGAGGTATAAATCATGCGTCAGGGTTGACTAAATTATGAGGCAAAAAGGCAAACATTGTAGTATAATGCAGCACATTTTACGGTGGTATTACTTCCTTAGTTTGAAATTTTTACACAAGTTAACACTGTTTGTGAATATTTCACCTTACAAGTAACAGTGTATCACCTAATTACACAATAGCAACAGAAAGGGACCAGTCAACGGCTGCAAAGGGCATTTCAAAGCACAACCTGTTCTGTCATGCTTTTAAGTACCTTCTCGTCTCTTTTAGCTAGAATAATTTGTTGTTGTTAACATCTGCAGACTATGCAGCAGATGAGGTATTATATGGCACATGTGGCAAATCCATGATTATGCGGAAAACACCACACTTGCAAAATCGCATAATCCTATTGGCCAGTTTATGAGCTTGTGCTGAACAAAAATCAGAGCAGCTGTTGTTCCCCAAAACGCGTTTTTGGGAAAGCATCACACGGTGGGAGCTTTGACTGAAATCAGAAACAGCTGACTGAATGTTGGGGGGGGGGGCATTTGTTTACCTAATTCTCAACAACATGGCTCACTTTTTCAAGCAGTTACCAGTGCCAGAAAGAAAAGAGCTTTGTGAAAGTCTCACCTCTGAGGAGACCATATTTGGCACTGACTTTCTCGCCTCTACATGGATAGCACGGTGGGTTAAGCACCAGTTTCAGGGTTCTTGTGTGCCCTCCAGGTCACAGGTTTGAATCCCAACATGGCTGACACTTCTGTGCATCTGTGTCGATAGTGGGGGGCGCTGCATTGATCGTCACCAGCCAGTGACAAGCAGGGCACTATGTCGTTGCTAAATGACTCTGTTCAGACTCCCTGCTGCTAGCGCGCTCTTTAAAGGGCATATTATCAAGCCAGGCGATAAAATTATCGACGTTTTAGCGGCAGAAAACTGCCGCTAAAGCGGCGATAATGGGCTTGATAATATGCTCTATGGAATTCCAATAGAAGCCCATGTTAGACGTCCTTCACATTTAACATGGGTTTCAATTGGAAGTGCATAGAGCATATTATCAAGCCCATTATCGCCGTTTTAGTGAAGCAGCGATAATTCTATCGCCTGGCTTGATAATATGCCCCTAGGTTTTTTCTGAACCACTGAAGTCCTCGCTGAGTAAAAGCTGCTTTCCCCTACAAGCACATTATCCTATGAGCTGGCCTTTGGGCTGATAACGCGTCCAATGTTCTCTTAAATGATAACCTAGCTCCAAGACGCCTCTTCAGAGATAGCTGTGCGCTTTATAAATGGCTTTATGTTGTATTGTAGTCTGCATCCCACTCCCTCGTCATGTGACGGAGCAGTGCCCCGAGCTGTAACTCACTGAAGTGCCCTCCTGGAGTCCTGGCGGGCACTGACTACCTGCAGGAATGCAAGGAGTTGGCAGTGCACAGAAAGGGGACATTGTCCAGGCACAGAGCACCTTCACAACAAGGGTTTCACTCCACATCGAGGCACAGAGTGAACATTCACAGAGGTAGGGCCTGCTCGTAAACCATGCACAACCAGACCCATGCCTTAGCAGGATGGGAAAAACCAGGGCTGGGCAAAGGGGGTGTTACCCATCAACCCCTTGTCCCAAGGTCTTCATTATAAGATCGCTTCAACTGAGAAGGAATCAATATGTGACGACTTGCGTTGTAATGACCGCGATGTAAATGTATAGCAGTGTAACGACCACGTTGTGAATGTCGTTCGCCGCTTGTAGGGAATGCACGAGCGTCCCGCGTCTCACCCAAAACCGGCCACGGCACATACGTTACTGCAAAGACAGCGTGGTACGGTAAACGTGCCTTCTTTCGATATGTGCGAGGTAGGTGTATGGTAAAATAAATGTTTAGGGATAAGGGGTGGGTGTGTTTCCTGGTTAACAGACAGCGTGCTGCGCCATTTGTAAATAGGAATATGGGATCTGTGTAGAGTGCCTGTGTCAACGCTATATGTAAAATGTGCTTGAAATATGTGCATTTGTATAGTGAAATGGACAGGCGCGTGTGATGTTTATTCATGCTTAGATATTCCTGGTGAGAGCCTCGCCATCCAGTTATTTTCAATGTAATAGTGTCTTTCTCATTCAGAACCGTAGGTCACCTATACACCAGCTAAAATGTGTGTCTGACCTAAAATTCGGTACCAGCTCGATTTTCGGCAGAGTGTACATTGGTGGGTTGAAAGTAAGCCCCCGGCCATTTGAACCTGTGTCTGTGTAACGTGCTTTTGAAACTGGGTTATGCGCTGCTTCAAATTCGTAGTAGCTAATAGAACCGAGAAGCTAGTGGACACAGTGATTCGTCCAAGATCAGGGTCGGCTTTAACGCTGGTGGCGCCCAGTGTGACAATGTTGGTTGGCGCCCCCAATGGCCACCTCCTCCACGGATTCTCTCACTGGCACCCTTTAACAGTGACCAAGTCTCCATAACCACTCTCTCTCAGATTCTAGGAAATCGCAAATTACCACCAACTTGAAGTTGGTGGTAATTTGCGATTCCTTAACGCAATATCGCAATTTGCGATGGCTACAAGACTAGTATTTAGGGAATCGTAAATTGCGATTGGCTAACTGCATTCGCAATTTAGGTAATTACAAATAATTGCGATTACCCATATTGTGAATTCTTATAGCTTGATACATTGCTAAACGCTTTTTGGATATTACAAACAGGCCGATTCTGCGAATCGGTCCTTTTGCGATCTCAAAATGCGTTGATACATCTGGCCCTAAAAGTGTAGGAGTCACATGTCATCCATACTGGTAGGCAGTATAGATTAGGAGTGCTTGGTGTGGAGAAGCACAAACTCAAGAGTCGAAAAAGAAACAGCCTAGTCGGGAGTTTTCTTTAATAATAAGAATCCATTTCTACCCAAATTAACCCTTTTTGCAACATAAATCAATGTTCTATACTTTGCAGAGTGTATGCAGTTCTATGATGAAAGTTAATACCTCACTATTCTATATTAGGACTTTAAGTTATAAATTGCAAGTAACAAAAGGATGGCTCTTTTAAAAGCGTTAACCTGCTAATCAATTTACATTAAATGCACTCTGTAAACTACTTGGTACATGTTCTTTGCAGCAGGCATATTAACCGTCTGTGCTACCTTCACATAAGTCAAAAACCTCAACTACACAAAACTCTGATCTCTGGCCAGGAAGAACATTAATCACAGGAGTTATCTTGACATTTTTGTGAGGCCCTGTAGTTGCAGGAGGAAAGGAATGTGGCAGCAGGTGCTTTAAAAGCATAATAAAGTTGCAAACAGGCGCCCCCAGGAAGCCAGCACCGGGTGCGATGGCACCGGTCGCACCGCCCTAAAGCCGGCCCTGTCCAAGATCACACGGCATGATAAGTTGGGGACCAGCTGTTAGAACTCTTCTTTGCTTTCTAGACCAGCCTGGATGAAAGAAGTGCTCCTGGCGCAGCCAAGCAAGCACTATGCGTCCGGTGGCGGTGCTGTTTCATGTGCTTTGCTCCACGCCACTCGTCTTTACGCCACTCTACTTCACTATACTCCATGCCACTCTGCTTTACTCCATGCCACTCTGCTTTACTCCATGCCACTCTGCTTTACTTCACTACACTGAACACCACATTGCGTTACCCAACTCTGCTTTACTCCACACCACTGTGCTTACTTCACACCACTCTGCTTTACTCCATCCACTTTACTCCACTCTACTTAACCCCACTCAAGGCCTCTCTGCTTTACTCTAAGCTTTTTGAAATTTATTTTTTAGTACGTATTGGGGATAAATGTGTGTATAGTTATTTATGTAAACAATATTAGCCTTTAAACTAGTGCTTAATTTAAGCCCGGGTTTTCCGGTGCGCACCATTCCACTAACACATACTCTTATAATTAAAAAAAAAAGTCACCCCAAGGTATTGAAGTGATTTTAAATAGCACCACTTAATTACATAATAAATTTACGTACATACAAAGTAAATACAATGTTTGAGTCCACTTAAAATGTAATCCCCAACCATAGAATTGTCATCTTTCTCCCTCACGCCACATCAACTCCACAATGACCTTTCACTCACACATTCTCTTCCTCTTTACAGCACATTTATTTACCTATCTCACCTGATCCCTTCCTTCTTTTCTGCTCTTAGCCCTTCACACTTTTTTCCTTTTAACATTTTCTCCTTCTCTCTTCCACTCCTTTCCTAATTCCTCCCCACTCTTGCCCTCGCTTACTCTTATTTCGTCTGCCTCTTAGCCACTCTCGCCAATCTTTCTCTGCTTCTCCCATTCTCCTCCTCTCCCCTTCTCATCTGTTTTACCCCCTCCCTCTCTTACACTCCTCTCCCTAGGGCACATTTCACATTGAAATTAACTGTATTTAATTTAGTCCTTAATTTTAGCCTGGGTTTTCCAGTGCGCACCGCGGCACTTAATAGCGAAGAAAATCACCCAAAAGTATTGCAAGTAATTTCAAATAACACCGCTTAATACTATAAGAAATGTTCTTACATACAAAATAAATAAATATTCTGGGGCATATTCTCAAGGAGTTATTGCCGCGTTAGCGGCACTTTTGTGCCGCTAGTGTGGTGATAATATTATCACTCTATTACCAAGCTGTAGCTAACAGCTATTAGTGACAGTTTCTAGGCGAGAGCGACTGTTGTAAAGATCGCCACTTCTGTTAGCGATAATTATATGCAGGAGAGGCGTTCCCGTGTAAAAACGGCCACAAACACCACTACTCCATATCCACAAGGGGATCCTTGAACTGCTGAAGAACAAAAAAACTGCCTCTAACTGCAGTTAGAGCCACTTACTTAAAATCAGAAAATAGCTGGTCTTAAAAATGGGGATAACACTTGGGGCCACATCTCAGCAGGTTTTGGTGACAGCGCTGCAAGCAATGTTGCAGCGCTGCCGTGTGACAAAACTACAGTGCAGGAATGCGCACCATCAATAAGATAGTTCACATTCCTGGGCCCCAGTCATGAAAAGTGTTGCAGCGCTGCGACAAGACAGCGTTGCAACACTTCTCACTACGCCCTTCTTGCGACCGCATGGATGTGCTGTATTCACTGGACAACGCTCCATGACGCAAGTAATGAAAGATACGTCAGGAATCCTGTCGTATCTATCTCCGCTAAAGTCACGCATTGCTGTAGTCGTGTCACAACCATAGCGCAACTCCAGCAAAGCATGGGGCCAGCCTATCCCTGTGGCATTGCATCACCCTCACGCCTGCCATCAGGCAGGCGGAAGGCACTGACGCAGTGCCATCCATGAGGGGTGCCCGAATGTCGGCACTTTTGGAGATCCATTGGTGGTGGTTGCATGCGGCGGTGTCATCGTATGGAAGTATTGGTGGAATGTTGCTGCAGAGGGAGTTGGGGAGACGTTCTTCGGTGGCCTTGATCCAGCTGCGAGGGGGTGCGATGATGGCTGTGGCGTCCGGTGGGCAAGGGGAAGACGTGATGTTACCAATGATGGTCGGTCCATGACAGTCCAGTGTCGTGCCTGTAGTTGAAGTTCCCACTGGCAGAGGCGACAAGCTTGACCGTGTGTCCTCCCATGTAACTTGTTGAGATGACTTGCTGCTTGCGTCTGATGCAGGGGACCTTCCCCAGGAGGGGGGTAGTGTCTTGGTCACTGGGGTTGTCCAGGTGGAACTTGAGTTCACCGAGTAGGATGCCGTTGGTGGGTGGGAGACCCTGGGGTGCAATGAGGTCTACAATGGTATTGGAGAATGGGGGGCCATGGCCCGTGGGGCCTGCACATCAGGGTGCTGCAGAGGATGTGCTTGGGCTTGGTCCGGATTTGGGAGTTGAGGTGGTTCATGGTCACCGTTGGGTCATCAGAGTGCGTGGTCAGTCGGAGTGTGCTTCTGTAGGTGATGGAAAGCCTCCTCCTTGATGGTCGGGGTGCTCCTATTGGGTGACACCCCATCCGTCAGTGATGGCGATATCTGGTCCGGAGCAGAGGTTGGTCCTGGCAGGCGAGGTGGCGTCCTGTTTGATGGCAAGGAGGGTGCTGGCGTCATAGTAGTGGAGTGTCCAAGAGGAAGTCTCCTTGGTGCTGAGCACGGTCCAGGTGCAGACGGGTGCAAACGGCTTATCTTATGGGTTGCCTTTGGCACGGGAGGCGACCATTACAACACAGGCAGTACATCGTTAACAGCGCAACTCCGACAACGCAGGTGCCTTTACATCGCATTTGATTCCAACGGGTTGTGAGGTCAGTAATGGGGTATTTTGAAGTTTTTCTGGTTGGTGTAGGTTTCGGATGTAAAATATGAAAATTGGACTGTGTTTTGGGGTAAAATATGAAATTTGGGGTGTGCATTTGGGTCAAATTAGATTTTTGGGTGTGTTATGGGGGCTCAAAAGAATTCCAGGGTTCACAGTTCGGTTTGGGAAGCAAAGGTTAGTTTTGGGTTGCACTCACTGCAGTGGGAATAGTGATATTAATGTCTCCGCTATGCAACACCTACTCTACTGTTGCAATGTGCCTAGTATTAGTATGCATTGGAATGGAATGCGATGTTATAGCATGCGTCGCAACCACATATTTGGCATATGGGTGGTACGCCATTGGGAAGTGCTGGTGGGGTGGCTGGACAGCTGTGAGGTGGTAAATGGTGTAAAGAACACTGGATTGGGCATGGACGCGGGGATGTGTGTGTGAGCGGGTGTTGTAAAAATATTAATACGGGAGGTCTTACCTCAAAGCCAGGTCCCATGTCTTTGTTGCACCTGCTATCCTGCATCTGCTTCCAGGAACAGGAAGTAGGCAGCCAGGCACCCTCCGCTGAACCAATCACAATTCTGCAATGCGATTGTACGATTGGTAATTTGCGACGGGACAAGGCATGCAGCCAGGGGCTGGAGGGGTGGGCATGTTCTCCATGCAGGCTGTAATGTGGCCTGCATTACGAACAGGGAAGTGTGCATGACTGCTTTGGGCGGCCTGAGTGGGCCGACCAGTCATTGCTCACTTGAGTGGGCATGCCAATCCGCCCATGCTTTGCCCCGTGCTTGGAGCAGTCCTACCCACCCTCCCACCCGCAAGGGAAACATAGCACGGTTACATCAGTAAGTTATCATCATGTGATGATTGTTCCTCTTCCGCATTGCTTGAAAGCAGTGGGGCGACGCTCTTCCGCCATAGCGGATGAGCTGCCACTGGGGGTGTGTCATTTAAGTGTGCTAGGCCTGGGGGACTCGACCCTCAGGCGTCCTGCCCTACGCATCCCACCTTCTCCTTACCTGGACATTGACACCGTAGCACAATCCGCTGCACTCTCTCCAAATCTGTGACTCAGCTAGCAGGAGCCTCAGCCTGGAGGGATTTCACAAGCCTGGGTACAGCAGTCGCCGCTAAGTCCGCTGGTGAACCTCCCGATGCAGTTGATGCAGCAGGGCCCCCTTAGACGTGAAGTTGCAGCGCTCCCGTCACACAAGTTCGGCGCAGCTCAGGAGCCTCACCCTCCACAGCATTCGGCCAGCCCAACATCATCCGGCCTGTGATGCAGAGAGGCGGCACCCACCGTTGGTAATCCCCTCCATGGAGTCTGGTGTAGTGGTGAATCATAGTATGCAATGCAGACCTCCCTACGTTGGGGCACAGGAGCACCTCTACTATTAACAGCTCCAAGGTGCCCAAGGCGGTCTTCTCACACAGGTCAGCAACGTGTCTCCATGCAACCTGCCAGACTTCACCACCAGGTAAGGGCGATCGTCGCTCCTCAATGTCTACCGCCATGGCTCATCAACTCCACAGCTCCTCCGCATCCCACTCCAGACGCAGGTCCAGCGAGGCATCCAGGCTCCAGACGCAGGTCCAGCGAGGCATCCTAACTTTACTACTCCTAAACTGAGAAAAATCCTAACTTGAAGACTTTCGGTATTCACAGAAGGCATTTAGGAGTCCTAAAGTTAGGACTCCTAACTTCTGTGAATAACGAAATGAGTAACTGCCTTCTGTGAATAGCAAAATGAGTAAGTGCCTTCTGTGAATACCAAAATGGTAGTAAGCTTAGGATTTTGTCTTAAGTTAGTTCTGTGAATCGGGCCCTAGGTATTTTTTTATTTTTAGAGCTGTGTAAGATGCCATTTGTTTGAAACAATTTTAGCCTTTAAATTAGTGATCAATTTGAGCCGGGGTCACTACGGCAATTAATTATTAACACCTGCTTTTATAGCAAATAAATCACCCAAACATAGTAAAGTGAATTCAAATAGCAGCAGTTAAGGCCAAAACATATGTTTTTAAATGTAAGGAAACTCATTTATTTGCCCAGGATCACAGGGTGTTGGGACCACGGCAATACTCGAACTAATCCCCAGCTTCAAAGTTGGCACCATTCTCCCTTTATTTTTGCCAACGTTTTTTTCGTCCTCGTTCTGTAATATACTGTTTCTTTGCTAAAATAAACTGTATTTCTACTCTAGTTTATATATATATATATTTTCTTTATTCTGTGCAATGTTGATTTTGGGCGTGCTTTATAATGTGCGTGTTTGGTAATATGGGGTTTGTCTTTTATAACACCCAGTACTAAAAGTCATCTGTGTTATACTAACCATTTAGGCTACACAAAATATTGCTTTTCTTTGCAGTGTTTTATAAATATGCAGTTGCATTATTTTTACACTTTAATACCTATAACATATTTATGTTGCAAATCCATATGAATCTTTTAGCCACATGTGGTACTGCACCCTGCAACATGGCTAGGAAAAGAAGCATTTGCAATGCAACAGGTCTAGCATATGTTAAAGTTAGAGCTATTAGAGTTAAAAATGTCAATGTTTTTTACTTTTGCTTTTCAATACTAATGGCATTAGCACTATGCAAAAATAATTACTCCACTACAAATAAACAATTAAAAAGTAAAAAACATTGTCATTTTCAACACCAACAGCTGTAACTTTAACAAGCGAGACGTATTGCATTGCAAATGCTTGTTAATCTAAAACGTCTGCTGATCAGTGGTAGTTATGTGTTCAAAAGTGTGCTTGTGTTATGCGTTTTTATGAGGCAAGCGATTATTACCCCCATGTCCCTTATGTCCTCGTCCCATTCATTACTAAGTGGAGATAACCATCTCGCGACAGAAAAAAAGATCAGAAGAATGCTGGGATACTAACCCCGCCCCTCCCACCGGGAGTACATAAGGGTATTTACCCAGCATTCCGCCTGTTCTTTCTTCTGTCTGCTGACAGACTTGATTGTTGTTCCTGGTGCTGCTCCTGCTGGGCTTGAGTGGCTTCTGTTCCTGTTCTACCACGTCGGGCTGCCTGGCTGTGCGGTTGGGGTATCTGGTTCCTGGCTTCCTGGCCTGCTGGGCTTGCTGGGAGGCTTGGTTTCTCGGCCGGCTCTTTGATTCCCATGTGTGGAGTTTCTGGCGGCCCTTTGCGGCTGGTGAGCTGGCCTCGTGGGTCCTTCTGGGTTGCTGAAGCCTCGTCTTCCTGGGGCTTGGCCGGGTCGAATACGAGCCGATTTCCTGGTTCCCCTGCCTTTCTGTCGGTCTTCGCTCTCTCCGCTGTGGCTTCTTTGGTGAGCGCTGCGGTATGATGGCAGGCTGTGAGGAGTGCCTGCTGCATCGAGAGCGTCCTTGCTTCCAGCCTCTTCAGCAGTGTCTCTCTGCTGCTTTTGAAGACTGACGGCAGCTTCCTGGAGTCCGGTAGATGCAGGGGGGGGGGCCTTTTGGCTGTTTGCGCCCCCCCGGGTGAGTCCCTCATAGTGGTTTTGTTTGCTCTTCGTTAGCAACTGATTCCCTCATTGCACAGATATATGCACTTTTGTTTTCTATGGTGCGAGTGCTGTGGTTATTCTGGGAAGCACGAGGCACTCATGACCTGTCCACAGGCACGTCTTCCTGCATTCTGATTGGATGGCACATGGCAAAGCGCACCAGTATTCTGTTTCTTGTTCATCACACAGAGTTGGCCGGGACGGTATTTAGGTATTTGGATATTGCAGTCTCTGTCTACGTGCTCGCATTTTGTTTTGTGATGTTGTATCCTATGCTGTTATCGCTGGCTGCTGCTGTGTGTTCGAGCTGTGGTCACACACGCTGTGCTGCAGACGGGGCTCCTGTGGCTGGCCTGTGGGGCTAGTGGCGTCCCGTGGCTTGTCTCTCGCCTCACCGTTTTTTTATGTGTTGCTGTCTTTCTGCCGCTTTTGTTTGCACGAATGGACAATGGAGTCTGTCATAGTCTGAACGGCAGTTGGACGGCTTCCTTTGTTCTCTGCCGCATTGCTTTCTCCTGCTTCTGGTTGGCGAATGGATTGTATGTCCGTTTTCTTGCCTGGTGCATTTCCGTGTGCCTGGTGCTGTTCCTCTCGGTTGTCTGGTGGAGTGGCTGGGTGCCGGCGGCATCCCTGAGTTCGGGGCTGCACAGAGTTCACTGCTCGGGTGCTTTGACGGGTCTGGTGGCTCAGTGGACTAATGCATTTTCTGCATGGGCCTGTGTTCAATCTCATGGTTACAGGTTCCGATCCTGGCAGGTCCCCTCAGCCTTTCATCCGTCTGTGGTCGATGAAATGGGTATCATTGAGTTGGGTACACTGCGGGGGGAAGCATGGGCGGCCTTGAGGGAGGCCTCCGAAAAAAGGGATATTACAGAATTTTGGAGATTAATAAATTCCCCTTGTTTTCAAGATAAAAACGCCCCTGAGGTCGCCACAAACATCCTGCCGGAACAGTGGACAGCTCACTTTGAGGGCCTGTATAACCATGGGGAGGAAGATAGGTTAGAGGAGAGGGGGGTGGACATGCAGGGACAGACGTTGGAATTCTCCCTAGAAGAAATTAGCTTGGGAATTGAGGGACTCACCAAAAATAAAGCCCCGGGCCCAGATGGGACTCCCCCGGATTTGTTCCTGAGTAACGTGGAATTATGGGCCCCTATTTTAACCATAGTAATAAATGCGGCCATTAGGGTCGGTCTGCCCCGGTCTTGGTCGTCGGCCATTATAGTACCTATTTTCAAAAAGGGCAACAGAGATAACCCCCAATGTTATCGCCCAATTTCCCTGATAGATGTTTCAGCTAAAATCCTGGGAAGAGTAATCCTGAATCGCCTGACCGAGTGGGCTGAGGATAATAACATCATCTCAGATGCCCAGTACGGTTTTCGGACCGGCAGGTCAACCAGTGACCAATGCCTGAACCTCTACATGCTGGTTGCAAAGTATACTAAAACCAGTAACGAAGCCATTTACTTGGGGTTCATGGACTTGGCCGCTGCATTCGACCATGTTAACAGGAATAAGCTCTGGGCAATGATGAATCACTTGGGAATCGACCCAGGTATAATCTGTACGCTGAGGGAACTGCATAGAGAGACCTCTGCCAGGGTACGTTATAATAAGGATGGGGGGTTGACTGATTCTTTCAGCTGCACTAGCGGTGTGAGGCAGGGCTGCATTTTAGCCCCTTTCCTATTTTCGCTATATATCAATAATTTAGAACAGTCCCTGAATAGATATATGCACTTTTGTTTTCTATGGTGCGAGTGCTGTGGTTATTCTGGGAAGCACGAGGCACTCATGACCTGCTATATGCAGGGCCCGGGCGGCGTTTTACGCAGCCGAATTTCGAAATAGCCTTAACCCGACTAAAACCATCTTTAAAACCATAAAAGACTTAATGGCAAAGAGAGTTCCCCCACAGTTGAACAGTTCCACCGCCCACTGTGAAGCCCTAGCCACCTTCTTTTTGGATAAAGTCAGGAAAATCTATCTGGCGTTTCCAAGCACACTGTCTCCTGTGATTCCCTGGAGCGGCTCTAGCAGCTGTCCATCGCTGCACTCCCTTCCTACCATCTCCAATGAGGAGTTCGCAAAGTGGGCCCTGCGAGTCAAGTCTGGATCGCCTGCAGACCCGGTAAGATCTGCTCTTTTCAGGGACGTTGCTTTTCAGGGACGCACAGCAGTGTGCTCCCTGATTAACCTCTCCCTTACCTCTGGCCTGGTCCCTGCCAAATGGAAGCAAGCGGTGGTTTCCCCGATCCTAAAAAAAACATCTCTGGATCCATCGAGACCTGAAAACTACCGCCCTATATCTTTGCTCCCTTGGCCGGCCAAGGTTATGGAGGCCCATGTAAATCGGACCCTCACGGAGCATATGACCCTTGTGAATGTCCTGGATCCCACGCAGAATGGGTTCCGTGCTGGCCACAGCACTGAGACGGCCCTTCTGGCAATGGTTGAGCATTTGCGAAGTGTGCTCGATGCAGGTCAAACGGCAGCGCTTATTTTACTAGACCTGAGCGCTGCCTTTGACACTGTCTCCCATCGCATCTTGCTACACCGCCTGCAGGACATTGGCATTTGTGGTTCAGCTCTGCAGTGGTTCCGCTCCTTCCTCAGTGATCGCTCCTTCTGCGTTGCCACCCCTCCTTTTCAGTCCAAGTACCATCCTTTGGACCTGGGGGTCCCTCAGGGCTCCTCGCTGAGTCCCACGCTTTTTAATCTGTACGTGCAGCCGCTGGCTGAGGTCGTCAGGCAATGGGGCCTTACCATGGTCTCCTATGCTGACGACACTCAGTTGGCGGTTACGATCAGCGGGGATGCCAAGCAGGATGCCCTAAGGTTCCGAAGTGGACTGAGAGAGGTGGCCAGCTGGATGAATAACAACTGTCTCCAGCTGAACGCGTCAAAAACAGAGGTGATGATCGTTGGAAGGGAAGCGGACCACTGGGGGGACGAATGGTGGCCTCCAGAGCTGGGATCAGTGCCGGCCCCTGTCCTGGAACTCAGGAATCTCGGAGTATGGCTTGACCACACGCTAAGCTTTGTGACTCATACAAAGAGAGTGGCGGCCTGCTGTTTTGGAGTACTACGCGGGCTAAGACCCCTGCTGCGATTCTTCGATGCTCCTACAAGACAGCTGGTCATTCAAGCAATGATCATCTCGCGGCTGGATTACGCCAGTTCTCTCCTATTAGGAGCGAACCAAGCCGAGATTCTTCGTTTACAACGAGTCCAGAATGCGGCGGCAAGGGCGGTGGTTGGTCTGCCTCGAACCTGCCCTACCTCTAACACCCTGCGGTCCTTGCACTGGCTCCCGATATACAAGCGTATCCAATTCAAGGCTCTCTGCCTGGTTTTCAAAATTCTGAGAGAGCTGGCACCCGGAATACTCAATACACTGATCTCTCCCTATGTTCCTACCCGCTCACTACGATCCCTTGGACAGTCCTTGGTGGTCGTCCCCCGTTTCAGACTTAGTCGGATGGGGGGTCGCTCCTACCGCGTGAAAGCCGCAACCCTCTGGAATGCGCTCCCCTTGGAAATCCGCCTTTCGAATGACCTAATGTCTTTCCGTAGGGCCCTGAAAACCTTCCTGTTTTAATTGTCTCTAGCTTTTATTGTCTGCTTTTTGTTACCGGACCTAGTGTTGTGTTGTGTTTACCTTTCCCTGCGCCAGGACGCTCCTTCGCTGGAGCAGCTGTGCGCATTAAAATGCAACTAACATAACATAACAACCTAAAAACAGATTGCCCAAGGGTGGGGACACGCAACATCCCGGTGCTGTTGTACGCAGACGATGCGGTTCTCCTGGCGCGAACCCCCAAAAGCCTGCAGATCCTAATCGATGGGTTTGTCAAATTCATGGACGCGTTAGATCTGTCCGTCAACTTAAAAAAATCATATGTAATGACAGCAGGTCACAAACCACGGACTAGTTTCCTATATAGAATTGGCAATCACACACTAGAAAGGGTGCAATCGTTCTCGTACTTAGGAGTGCTCTTCGATGAGTCACTGAAATTTGAACCTCTGGCTCAGGAAAGGTGTGGCAAATTGGTGGCATCAACTGGGGCCATTGCAGGCTACGGGGGGAGAGTTGGCCGCTGGTGCCCGGGACAAACAATGAACCTTGATGGCTCAATGTGTTGTCCCAAAGCCATGTACGGCTCAGAAGTGTGGGGCTTCATAAATCTTGACGCACTGCAAAGGGAGGAAAATAAAATATTCCGCTCAGTATTGAAAGTCCCCAACTGCACACCAGCCGTCATAGTCCATAAAGAACTAGGAAGACCCTACCTAGAGGATTTGATTAAATTTAGACCAATTCTGGCCTGGCTCAAAATCTGGACGAACCCGGAAGCTGCACTGAGTAGGTTGATCCTACAAGATTGCCTTGGCAGAGACAAAAGTCTGAATATTCCATGGCTCAACTACGTTAAGACTAGCTTGGAAAATATGGGTCGCCAAGAGCTGTACTTAAACCCCTCAGTGATCATCGCTCAGGATAAGCTTAACCTGAAGAGAATTTTTATGGACCTAAGAGAATCGGGCAGAACCACAACAGAAGGTGCCAAACCATCAGTGAGTATTTATAGCAGGCTAGAAACCACTGAAGGGATGGAACCGTATCTTTGTGTCATGTATAACGCTCAAGAAAGGTTTTTAATGTCACGTTTTAGGCTCAATTTTTTACCTTATTTGTTAGCTGACCCAGCTGGTTTTAGTCACTCAATTGAGCAGAAGGGTGCCTGCGGCTGCGACAATAGGTCTCCGCAGGACACCCTTCATTTTGTACTTTTATGTCCCCTATATGCAATACCAAGACAAAGATTTTTAAAAGAAATTCTAAAAAAGGCTAGGTTTACTCGAGCCAAAGAGGCACTGACCTTCCTACAAAGGGCTAGCAACCCGTTAACACTGTGCTCGGTGATAAGTTTCCTGAAATTTGTATTAAGACTAAGGGTAACTAGAGGCCAGTAACATGCATGAAACCTGTAGGCCCCCCCACCCGTTATTTTGATTAAGCTATCAAAGTGGCTTCTTTGTGAATAATGAATTATTTTTATGTACATAGATTCAGTCAATGTTCTTGTATAATCATTTAATACTATTTTAACTGTATATATGTGTACTCTTTTATGATGGTTTTTAACCACCGAATAAAGAACTATTGAATTGAATTGAATTGAGTTGGGTCACAATAAACTTCTGTTACTCAGTGCCAAACGACCCCCACAGGGTAATAGTGTGCTTTACAAATACTCATATACACGTTCAGCTGTACATGCCTGTGTTTGCGTGCTTTGGCTCATTGCAGTCTGTCACTGGACTTTACTGTTTTCCGTGGTTCTTCTTTGCACGCGATTGTTGTACTCCCATTGTTTTGTTGGGCTACGACGTGTACAGGCTTCCTTTGGCATTGCATGTGGTCCTGTGTGTGCTCTGCTTCTCTCTCCGTTGCAGGTTTCGGAGGGGGGCTTGTTTGTGGGTATCTCTCCTCTTGTATGCCTCAGTCCTCCTCCACTATGCACTGTTCCTTTGGCGGCTGTCCGTTTGTTGGCGTGCTGTCTTCGTACTGGGTCCGGGAGGGCTTTTCTTAACCGGTGGGTCGGGTATTCTTTCCTGTGGGGCGCTTGTTCTGCTGGTCTGTGTGCACCTGGTCTCCTCGGCTCTCAGTGGTTTTGCTGGGTTGGCCTATTTTGTGCCCGGCTGGTCGTCCTGGGTCTTCCTGGTGTGGGGGCGCTTTTGGGGTCCTTTTCTTTGGGGGCTTCTTGGCCCTGGCCTGGACATGACGTTTGTGGTGCCGGTGCCTCTTGGTGGCTTCTGTGGTCTTTGCCCATTGCTTCTCCTGGTGGGTGGGCCTGTAGCTGCAGTGCCTGGTTGCCGTCTTTGTCATCCTGCTGCTGTTCTGGCTCTCCTGGTTCCCTTCCTTGTTGCCTTTGCCTACGCTTCTGCGTGGTTCTTCCTGGTGCGCTTGTTTGTGCTGTGTTTTGCCCTGGTTGTCTGCTGGCACTTGCCTTCGGGCATGGTGCTGGAGCTCCTTGGCTGTGTCCTGGGCCTCGATGTTGCATTCCTGGCTTCGGGGGTTTTGTCTTTGGCCGTTCCTCCCTGAGGATGGCTTCTCTCCTGGGTGGGGTCGCCCACTTGGGTTTCCGGAGGAGGTTGGTTTCCTCTTTTTCTGCTTCCCCGGGCTGCTGGTTCTTGGCGGGTGCTGTGGTGCTGGTTCGGCCTCCTTTCGGGGTCTGTCTCCCTTGCCGGTGTGCTTAGGGGTGCCCTGGTTGGTCCTCTCTGGTCCTCTCTGCTGCGTGGTGTTCTGGGCGCCTCGTCTGATCGGGTGCCTCTGCGGCTTCTGGATCCCCTGCGGTGTCTGGTGTTTCTCCTCTTGGCTTCCTCCCTGCTTCCTCTGCTCTTGTCTGGTTTAAGTGGTGCTGCCGGGTTGTTGTTTTTTCTTTTTTGTTTTCAGGTTGGGTTTCCTGGATGCTGTTGGCCTCCACTGTGTCTCCACTGGCCTGGGGTGTTCCTCTCCGGCTTGTTTCGCTGGGGTGGGTGGGGGGTGCTTGTCCCTGATTGTTCCTGGTGGTTCTTTGGCCAGGGTTGCACCTTGGCTTTCCCTGTAGTCCGGGGACCATGTTCCGGTCTCCTGGTCTGCAGGCTTGTGGCTGCTTCTGCTTGGCGTTCAGCGGTGCCTCCTTGTGGTTGTTGGATGCCTTCGGCCTTCCTCTCTGTTGGCTCCTGTTCTTGGCTGGTCTACTGGTTCCTGGTGGTACGATCTGCTCGGGGTTGCCTGGTTGCACTCTTGCAGCGAGCCCAGGCTGCCTGATGGGGCTGTTTTGGGGGCTCGCTGAATGGCCTGCCCCTTTGATTTTGCTGGTATTTTCTGCCTGTAGGTTGGCTGGTCCCTCTGCTGTTGGGTTCTGGTCCTTGCGGTTGTGGTGTGTTCCTGCTGTTCTGGCCGCTTGACTCTGACTGGCCCTGTTTTGGTCTGTCACCCACTCCTTTCTTCCCTGCTTGCCTTCTCTGGGGCCTATGGCAGTGCCTCCCTGAGAGCAGCTGATCTCATCTGATCTCAGAGGTTAAGCAGGGTCCGGCCTGGTTCCTACCTGCATGGGAGCCTGCCTGGGAATGCCAGGTTCTGTGGGCTCTGTTGTCGGTTTGGCGGCACCGGGGCTCCTTGCTCTGTCTTTCTCGGCCCTTGATGGTCCGGGCCTTTGTACTGTTGCCGTGTTTTGGTTTCCATCCTGCCCGGTCCGCTGTTTTTCGGTGCCAGGGGTCTCTTCACCTTTCTGGCCTTTCTTGGCCTCTGCTCGGCTGGGGCCTTCCCCTTGTTGGCCTTGCCCCAGGTGTGGGTTTGGCCGTCGGGTCCTTCTGGTCGCCTTTTCTGCCCTGGGGGTTTATCCCCTGGTCATGCTCTACCGGGGGTCGTGCGGACCCGTGGGGTTTAGTTTGCCTGTGCATTCCACCCTGGCTTCTGTTGCTTCTGTGGTCGAGTTGTTTTCTGTGTTTTCTCTCCCCCGATGGGTTGGGGTATCCAGGCGGTGGTGTTTGGGCCTGACGCTCACCTTCGGGGCCTCTGTGAGTTGTTGGTCCTCGGTCTGGGCTGCCCTGTGCTGTGTGTTTTTGGTCCTGCCTTCTGCCTGGTCTGTTTGAGGACGTCTGTCTCTCTGCTCCGGTTTTCCCCGAATTGCGCTTGGGCTGTTCTGCTGTGGCTATGTGTTGGGGTCCTGTGCTCCCTCCTGTTCCCTTTCTCTGGTTTCCTGTTCGGTGTTTCGCTCTGTGGGACTCTGGCCCCTGATGGGTCTGCTACCCTCTGGATCTCGGGGCCTGGTGGGTTGGCTTCTGGGTGTTGTTCCTCTTCCCCGGTGATTTGTCTTTTCCTATTTCCCTGTTCTGGGGCTCTCTCGCCTTCCGGGCTGGGTGCTGGTCGGCTGTCGGCTGGTCTTTGGTGCTGGCCCTTTTTTTCCTGGGGCCTAATGCTCTTCTGTATGTTCCAGGGGGGCTTTTCCTCTGGTCTCTCTGATGCCGGGTCATTTGCTTCCCTTCTCTTCTGGTTTGGTCCTGCCCTTGGCGGGCTTCTCGTCCTTTTTGTCCCGTGGACTCCTTTGTTCGTCTCTTGTTTGGG
Organism: Triturus cristatus; assembly: GCF_964204655.1. Lineage (NCBI taxonomy): Eukaryota > Metazoa > Chordata > Amphibia > Caudata > Salamandridae > Triturus > Triturus cristatus. The sequence continues at coordinate 32,103,212 of NC_140590.1, read as the reverse complement.
TTTTTCTCTGGGCCCATTGACAATTGGGTGTTGGCTTTCTTTCCGCTGCCTGCGTTCAGCTGGCATGGGTTCTCTGTGCCTTGGTCTGGCTCCTGGTGTCCTGGTCTGGCTTGCTAGCCTCGTGGCCCTTAGATTTATTCTTTGGGTGGCCTCCTCACTGTTTTTGTTCTTTCTGGCCTCGGTTGGCTTGTGTGTCTGTGTTCTCCCCTTCTCTGGTTGCCTGTGGGGTGCTCCTGGTGTGGGCTGGTGAGCCTCTGTGGTTGTGGGGCTGGTCGTCTGGATGCTCTCTTGTTGTTTTGTTGGGCGCGTCCCTGCTTGGTGGGGCTCCCTCATGTCTGGGTGCTCTGCCTGGGGTTTTCGGCGGTTCTGCCTTTTTGCTTTCCTGCGATGGCTGCCTTGGTGTGGTTTCCTGGGTTGGCTTCTGTTTTGTTTGGGAAGGCCAGCTTTTCTGCTTTGGTATTCTCCACTTAGTAATGAATGGGACTAGGACATAAGGGACCTGGGGGTAATGCTCTATTACTTACCGGTAATCTTCATTCCTCCAGGTCCCGTTGTCCTCGTCCCATTCATACGACCCACCCTCCCTCCCGGATGACCGGACTTCCTGTTGTGGGCTGGTTTGTTCAGGCGGAATGCTGGGTAAGTACCCCTTATGTACTCCCGGTAGAAGGGGCGGGGTTAGTATTCCAGCATTCTTCTGATCTTTTTTTCTGGCAGGAGATGGTTATCTCCACTTGGTAATGAATGGGACGAGGACAACAGGACCCGGAGTAATGAAAATTACTGGTAAGTAATAGAGCATTAACTTCGCTGGCAGCGGGTGTAAGAGGTATATTGGAAAAGTAAAGACAGAGGTCATTGTTCATGCACTGCCTCCCTGTCACAAATGAGTTTCTGGCATTAGGAATGGAATAGTGTTAGAACCGGCGGCCTCTAGTTGGCAGAGGTATGCACTTCTGACAAATAGGGACCAACCAACTCTAGTCAGGGAAAGGGGATTACACACTCAGATAACCCCTGCTCACCCCCTTGGTAGCTTGGCAGAGCAGTCAGGCCTATCTTAGAGGCAGTGTGTTAAGCATTTATGACCACATACAGTAATAAAGTGAATACCCTACAAATGGACACGACACAGAAGTTATTATAAAAATAAGTATCTTTATATAAGGCTTAGCACAAAACCAAATAACGACAAAAATATACCACACTCTTAATAAATACTCTTTGGAAGGAAAAATAATAGTTCAGGTAAAGTTTCTTCTTAGGAAATAAGTCTTTAGCAACAAAAGTAAGTATTCTTCTGAAACACAGTTCTTGGCAACAATGTAACCCCCACAGGAGTCACACGACGTTGAGTTTACAATATTCCCAAGCTTCGGCGTCGACCGCGAGGAGCGCTACGTCGAGCCTGGAGTTGCAACAGACCCCACAAACACAGTACCTTTGGAAATGAAGAAAACGATGATCCACGGCGTCGAGATGTCGGCGTCGAGGTTGGCGTCGATGTTGCCTCGGATTCGGGTCGATCCGCAGCGGCGTCGAGGGATGTCGGGCCGGAGCAGCGCTCACGGCGTCGAGAAGGGCGTCGATGCGATCAGCAGTGGCGTCGAGACGGGGTCGCTTGGAGCTGGAGCCGAACTCACTACTCACTGGCGTCGATACCGGCGTCAAGACGGGGTCACTTGGAGCTGGAGCCGAACTCACTACTCCTGGCGTTGCTACTGGCGTCGGTCGGGCCCGGCGGCCGGCGTCGAAGGCTCGGAACACTGGAGCCGTTACTCACGATGTCGAGCTGGATTCGGCGACGCCGGCGACGTCGAGACTGCAGATTTCCCCTGTGCACTGGAAACAACACTTTCCAGCTACCAGCAATTAAGTAGAGGGTGAAGTCCTTTGGCCCTGTGACTTCAACAGGAGGCTGGCACTCTTCCAGCCCTTGGAGATTTTCTATCAAGCGTTAGAGAGTACACACCAAGTTCCTCTCTCCTTGTTCCTTGGCAAAAATAAAGAAGCAGCTTCAGGTTCCCCACAGCAAACAGCACACTGGCAGAAGGGGGAGGCAAGTCCTTAGATCAGCAAGCTTCTTGTCCTTGGTAGAGGTTTCCTTGTCAGAAGTGATCTGAGTTCTTGGGTTCAGGGGTCCTTCTTTTATACCCCATTTCTCCTTTGTTCCCTTTGTCCAAGCAGGGAAATTCCCCCCATCCCAGGTTTGTTGTGGGTGTTGACAGGCAGAGGCACCTGGTCTATTCACTGAGCAGGGCAGGGTCCTCAGCCGCCCAGCAGGAGGCGGAGCCAGTATTGTCACTGGCAGGAGTAGGACTATCAGTCGCCCGGCAGGAGGTGGAGCCAGCATTGTGTCAGGCAGGGCAGGCTACTCTTCCCTCACTCTAAGTGTAAATGCCTCATTCCCCCCACACTGACTCATTCAGACCTCTGGAGCCACCCAGCCCCTGACACACACACCAAACCTGCAGAGACCGGTGGATAGTTGGACAAGAAAATAGCCACTTTCTAAAAGGGCTATTTTCAAACATAGAATTTAAAAACCATCCATCCTAAAGGATGTGTTATTAAATTCTGAGTTCAGGGATACTAAACTCGACCTGCTACCATGCTCCCTGAGTCAGATAGACTATAATGGAGTTAATAATCCGTCTGCCCATTCTGGCCTATGGGAGGCAGGTAGCCCTTCAATAGTGAAAAACGAAAATGGCTGTAATTCACTATTAGGTCATGCCACACACATCAGGGCATGACCTACCTTTTACCAACAATGCACCCTGCCCTAGGGCCTACCATAGTGGTGTCTGAAATGTGGCAAAGTTAAGGTTTAGAGACTGGTAAGTAGGTTTCCTTGCCAAGTCGACATGGCAGTCGGGGACTGCACGCAGGCTCTGTAGTGGCAGGCCTGAGACACATTTTACAAGCTGCTTCTGTGGGTGGCACAACCCGTGCTGCAAGCCCACCAGCAGCAGTTAACTTACATGCCCTTGGCACACGCAGTGCACTAGACTAGGGTCTGAACAGTAAGTCAACCAAGCCAATCATGGTAACACCAATCAATGTATCAATTTAACATAGGGAGTTCTTGCACTGTGGCACTGATCAGCAGTGGCACAGTGCCCAAAGCAATATTCCTGCAAAACATCGTCAACAGAGGAGGCAAACGGAAAAAAAATGGAGGAGAGACTCATGCCAATGTTGCCAGGTCTAACAAATAGCATACAAGTCTTTCATCTTTCTGACATACTGCGCTGACATCATGTCCCAGTTCATTTGCTCTATTGTGTAAACACCTGGATTTAGGTCGGTGTTTAAATGTATGAGTTAAACTGCTTCGAAAGAGTCTCTACAGTTCATGGGTTAAAGAGGAAAGTGATGTGGCTGCGATCATTTTGCTTAAGGGTGAAGCCTGAATAATAATAACTAAAAAAAAAAAAAAAACTCGGCTCTCCAGGTTGCACAGCCAGGATTTAGGCCAGATTATTGTCTGCTATCTCTTTGTCTCATTTTCCTCTTACCACTCTGAATAATGAATGCTCTTCGTCTCCAGACTTTCGCAGTGAAATGAGATTTGGGGAAAACGTAGTAGAGACTCTTCTGTGCTTTAGCATCACAGGGCTGCGACTGTCTCTGAAACAAACCCAGCTGATTTAGTGTAGTAAACACCAAGTTTCCCCCTCTTGAACTACCCTGATTATGCTTTTAACGATTAATGACCACCCCCCGTTTGAAATTGTCATGAGTCTGAAATATGCTCCCTTCTATCAGAGTAGAGTCTGTTCACCAAAGTGCATTTAGAGAACGGTCAGACTGCTGCAGTAGCATTGCTCTTTAGGTAGAGCGCGCTAGACAGGGCGTGCAATGTCCGTTGCAAAGCATATTGTGGCTTGCCAATAACATAGAGAGGCTTGGAGTCCACCAATTGCTTACCATTGGTTAGCTTTTCTTGTCCCTCTCTCTTGCCTACTTTTCCGGTTTCCCGCTTTTCAGTGTTGTGTTTGGCCCTCCGTGACATCTTTGTTTGCCAGCCTCGCTACAGGCCTTTCAAGCACGGCTTTTATTAGTTCAAGCCTGGGCAGCACATGCGCTGCTCTGTGGCATGCTGTATTGGAGTATGGATTAGAATCGCCGCCCAGTCTCCGCCCATATTTGTCATTGGCATGTGTCATTGTCCTTCGAAACTACTTGCTCCTTATTCGTTAATAGGCTTGTTAGTCCCTCCTTAGTACCGCCTTGTCTTCATTTGTAACCTCCCATGAGGACTGGCCCTTTTACTTCAGTTGTTACATGTCTTTTTTAGTGGTTGAGCACTATTTTCTTTAATGAGTTTCTCCTACTGCAAGCATGACATGCTTTCCTGCAACTTTATTCACGCCATGCACGCTTTCACTTTCGGAGCAGCCCAGTACAATGGCGGCCGCTACTTTGAATAGATCTCAGATTTACGTGAATTTCAGCTATTGGCATTGTAAATGACAATGCCTTTAATTTGTGTTAATTAGCAAAACAGATACAGAAAATGCATTGTCATTTAAAATGCAGATAAGCTCTTGCAAATGTGAGACCTATTGCATTGCAAATGCTTGTTTTAAGTGGCAGCGGATGACATTTGAAAGTGATAGGGCAGAAACAGCCAACATGTATTTCTCTGTGTGAGAAAACAAGTTCATTTCTTCCAAGGGGTTTATAATTCCAGCTTGACCTTATGGATATCAAGGTAGCCGTGCCAGATACAGCTTCAAAAGCACGGTTTCAATGCGTGCAGCCTGGAAAAGTACACAAAATGTGCAACACGGTTTCAATGCGTGCAGCCTGGAAAAGGAAACAAAAAAAAAAGTTCCACACAAAAGCAAAAGAACACAGTATTTTGGCTCCAAGAACCGATAGGAACACCCTTTCAAAATAAATTAAATACAAGCGCTGTGCAGTCGAAACCTAGCTAAAATTGGTGCACTTGTAAAGCGCGTGAGTTCTTGCTATTTAACACTGGCAAATTTACAAAACATGTCGATTGGAAACAAAAGAAAAATGCAGATACATGCCGATCCCACACAAAAGAGAAAAATGCCACTGCAATGCTGAAACAAAAAACATGCTGATCGGAAACAAAAGATATGAAAATAAACATGTCAATACCGATGCAATACCAAACCAAAAAGCATGCCAATTAGAAACTAAAGTAAAAAATGGCAAATGTTGAATGTCGATATAAAACAAACAACATTTTTTCTCATAAGCACATTGCCTGTAGTGAAAAGACAACAATAAAATACAATCAAATAGTAATTCGTCCATACTCCAAGCATTAAAAGGAGTTGATATAATACTTATAGTACTCAATCACAAGCCAGCTACAAGGACTGCCAATCCAGCATGCAAAATAGGACGTGATGGTGGGGCTCCAAGCCCTTTACTGCATGCAATATGTGTCGCCAGGGCTTTAACCCCTTCAGTGCCCATGTCGAGCTGGACTCGTCATAGGCCGCGGTTGCGCTGTGCCCATGACGAGTCCAGCTCGTCATAGACCCCGCCCGCTAATGCAACGGCCGGCACAGGGCGGGGAAAGGGGCGGGCACTGAAGGGGTTAAGGGGGATGAAAAAACTGGAGGGTCTCAAAGGGGTGTGGTAAATGTAATTAAGGGCGTGGATTAAAAACATGTACACTACAAAATCAGTGCTCAGCTTAGTGTGCTGGCTGACTGGTAAATTTGCTGCTTCTCTCATTACATCCAGATAAATAAATAATACAACAAGTAACATTCCACCTAGAACAAGCCAAGACTATTGTGTTTGTCAATGGTTGTTAGTTGCATAAGCTAAATAACCAACAACTTAGCTTCATTGTATATGACATTGAAACTGCTTCAGTTCTGAAATTATGAGACTGTGAAAGAACTATAACAAGTCTCTTTGACCTTACATCAAAGGAAGTGAAGAGTGGTACTGCCTGCAGAGTTAAGATTTGTTTTTCACCCTGAGGATGAGGGCAACAATGGAGAGCTTGATAGGCACCCATCTCAGCACCTGCTTTTTAGAACTGCTGGTGCTGAGCTGCGACAGGACCCGGCCCATTTAAAGCCCTGCCCCTCACGGCAACAGCACATGTGCGCTGTTTAGGTAAGATCTAAAAATCTTAAAACGGGCTTACAGCCCACCTAATACTTACCTTTACTTAGCATTCGTTGATTACAACGTCGATCGAATTTATGTGCTTCTGATTGCTCAGCACGTCGTCTGATTTCACTGTCCAGGCTTCCTGCTCTACTTTGCCTGTCAGTGCCTCGGCGTGGAGCTTGGCCCAAGTACAGCTTCCGGTCACTGCCCATTGGTCAGTGTCCTTCCGATGACTACACACTCTGGAGGTACTTTTTTACTTTATTTGTTATCGAGCACTCTATTCGAGTGCATCTGCAGGCCGTCTTCTCTCTTCCCCGGCTTGTTAAACCTCCGCCCTCCGTCACTATTTTTAATGCCCCTGCTATTTTTAACCCACCACATCCTCCTCCCTGCTCTCTGTTCTTTTACCCCACGCCCCCGCTTCAGCCTCCTCGCTCCCCAAAGGTATTGGAGTACTTTTCAAGAGCACCATTTACATTGCACATAAACACTTTACATATTTATTTTATTTGCATGGCTTGTTCTCTCCTCCTCCCGGCGTATTAGCCCAACACCCCCAGCCATTGTTTTTAACATACCCCCCCCCGCTTTTAACCCATCATGTCCTCGTCACTACTCTGTTGTTTTACCAACCCGCCCTGCTTCAGCCACTTCCCCTGCTCTCACTTTTGTCCCTGAAGGAAGAGTGTTTTACATAAGCACCATTTACATTACACATACACACTTTCATTATTTTCTTGAAATGTTTTATTACAAAGAGGAGATTAAGTGATTTGCCCAGGATCACAAGATATTAAGCCAACACCGAATGAATGAATGAAATAATGAATGAAATAAAATGTATAAAGTGCGATGGCTACCCGGAGGCCTCCCAGCACTACAGACAGGTACAAGAGACAGAACAGTAGGGGTGACTACAGATCTCAAGCAGCCACGTTTTTAAAAGGTTTCGGAATGAGAGCAAATTAGGCTCTTTCCGCAGTAAAAGTGGGAGGGCATTCCAACCGATGGCACCATTATATGAAAAGGAGCGCCCACCACATATGGCTCTCCTTATTCTGGGTTGAAGGGCAAGGAAAGCGGTAGTTGACCGAAGGTCTCTCTCCGGTTGATAAGGAATGATCAGAGATTGGAGAATGGACGGGCCATTCTTCCAAAAGGCTTTATGGGCCAGGCACATAGCCTTAACTGAATCCTTTCCCTGATCGGCAGGCAGTGCAAGCTCCTTTGAGCTTGTTTAATGGGCTGCCGACGTGGAATATGCAGGAGCCTGCGGGCGGCGCAGTTTTGAATAATTTGGAGCTTGTTGATGGTATACTCTGGGGCTCCCAGGTATAAAGCATTCCCATAGTCCAAACGGGAGAGGATCAGTGCTTGAACCATGATTTTTCTGACATGGAAAGGGAGAAGGGGGAGAACCTTTTGGAGCATCCTTAGTAGACCAAAGCACGTTGCTGAAAGCTTAGTTGCCTGATGATTAAAGGTAAGAGAGCAATCCAGCCATACACCACGGCTCTTAATCTGATCTTTAGGGGCCGGGGCAGGGCCTAGGCAGTCTGGCCAGAGAGATGCTGGTTTAAAGGAAGGGGAGTTGCACAGGGGCATAAGCGCCATCTTGTCCCCATTGAGTTTGAGGCATGAGAGTTCCATCCATTTGATCACCTCCTCTAGGCAACAGCTTAGGGTGCTAGATGAACCCTCGGGTGGTTAAGTGCCACCACGGGCTGCGTATCATCTGCATAGGAGATGATTTTTATGCCAAATGGATGGACAATCTCTGCCAGGGGTCTCATATAAACATTAAACAGTGTGGGGCTCAGAGCAGAGCCCTGGAGAACCCCACAACTGAGAGGCAACTGGTTGGAGACATTTCCCTCAAAGACCCTAAAGGAGCGATCGCTGAGAAAAGACTGCAACTATGCTACTGCCGAACCGGATACTCCTAGATTCCTGAGTCTAAGGATCAGAGTATTATGGTTAACAGTATCAAAAGTGGCACTGAGATCAAGAAGGATAATTGCTGTTGTGCCCCCTTGATCTAGAATCCTTCTTGCTTCCTTTGCCACTGCAAGAAGGGCAGCCTCAGTACCAGGCTGGGGACGAAACCCAGTCTGGGAAGGGTGAAGGGGATTATTAGACTCCAGAAAGGCTACAAGAGTGGTATTTATGTGTCTCTCCAGAATCTTATTCACACAGGGCAGAAGGGAAATGGGACGGTAGTTAGCCAAGTTGGCCTGATCCAGATGAGGTTTTTTTAAGAAGGGCCTTAACCATCACACATTTCCAGGCCTATTTCCAGGTCAAGAATCGCGGGACGAATAGTCTCTGCAACCAAAGATAGAGCGTGGGGGCGGGCGGGGTCTATGGGAGAGCCCGATTTGATATTCGTCATAATTAGCTCAAATGAAGCAAGATCCAGCGGGGGAAACTGTGCAAGTAGGATTTGAGGTCCTACAATCTGCTCGGAAAGGGAAGTCGAGAGATTACTGGACTGAGGAGGTGAAAAAGTGAGATATATATCCTGAATTTTCTGTTGAAAAAACTCTGACAGAATATTACAGTGTGTAAGGGCATCATCTAGCATAGAAGGTTTCTGCGGCAGTTTGATTAAAGTTTTAGCGATTTTAAAACCGTCTTCGGGAGAGTTCGCAGCTGACTTAATTTTTTGTTCATAAAAGGCAGCTTGAGTGACTTTGATTTCAGATTTGTAGGATCTAATAGAATCCCTATATTCAATTTTGCTAAGAGCTGAATAATTCAGTCTCCATCTCCTTTCGAGCCTTCTGCGGCGTTGTTTAAGTTCCCTCAATTTAGGAGTGAACCAAGGGGCATTTTTCAGTCTGTAAGTTATATGGGAGGATTTCTTAGGGAGTACTATATCCAAGGAACCTTGGATCCAAGAGTTAAATGTTTCAGTAGCATTGGCTAAATTAATGTTAAGGTCATGGGTAGGTCTAGTGGTTTCTAGAGCCAAGTTCCACTGATCAACAGGAAGACTTGACCAGTTCCGCTCACGGACCGGAATTATATTGGGGGGCATACGGGTCTGGGAATTTTCCAAGTCATAGGGATCAGGAAGTGGTCAGTCCAAGGAAGAGGGACAGGGGTCCTACCGTGAGTTCGCTACAATTGCTAAAAACTGGGTCCAATAGATGACCTTTATTGTGAGTGGGTTTCAGCACTTTCTCCGTAAGCTGGAGTGCTAAAAGATTCTCAGTCAGTTCTTTTGCCAAATTATCAGCGGGATCATCTAGGTGTACGTTAAGGTCACCAAGCACCGTGAAATTGGCTGGTCCCAGGGCTAAGTCAGCAATTGTGGTAGGGAATGTTTCAAAGAATTGTCTAGAACTGTTGGAGGGCGATAGACTGGGAGGCCGGAAAAGGTGCTGGTAGGAGAGGCCTCTACGAAGAAAGCCAAGCTTTCACAATCTGTTACGGGGTCTGTAATAATACGACAGTTAAAAATCTTTTTAAATATAATGGCTATACCCCGCCTCTACCGGTCTTACGATCGGACTGGCTTATGGAGTAGTCGGGAGGAAGGGTTTGCGCTATTTTTTATTACAAAGAGGAGATTAAGTGATTTGCGCAGGATCACAAGATGTTAAGCCAACACCGAGACTCAAATCTAGTTTCCCAGTTCCAAGGTGAGCCCGCATACAATGTTAGCCGTGTTATGACATCTGAGAGACATTTCCTCACACCATTAATTGCTAACGCGTGAAACCTTGCATTAGCGCACCTATTCTTAAAGCCAAGCTTTGCATCTCTAATGAGATGCAAAGTGGCCGTTCCTGACCTGACATGACAGGAGAAATGTCGCTAAGCGACATTTCTCCTATCATCAAGCCCAACGCTATGAAGCATAGCGGCAGGAAAAGTAGCGATAACCCCTGTTATCGCTACTTTCCTTACGCCTGCTTCAGGACTGACTTAGCCATGATATCCTATGGAAGGTGGATATCATGGCTAAGTGTGTGAGTCCCTATCAATAAGCTAACGCCACATTTCGTGAGATTATCGCTGGGTTTCCAGCGATAATCTCACGTTAGGCAGTTAGCGCTAGGATTTTTATCGCTTTTGAGATAAGCGTTGCTAATAGCACGCTATCTCAGTGATAAAAATCCACGCTAGCCGGCGATAATTATCCTAGCGCCAAGTGCGCTTAGCGATAATTATCGCCGGTTGTTGCTGATATGCCCCCTAGTGCTTTTAATGAGAGGCAGACCGTATGCATGTAAACAATCCATCTTACATTTATGGCAGAAGGATGCCAGTAGTAACTTTTTTATGCGGATCAACCTTTTATGTGTGTGGGGGTTTTTTAAGGAGAGATATACTGCTTTAGTTAGCCCTATACAGACACCCACCAGGCATCTCCCCCTTCCTATATTATCTAAACACGTTTGTAAATGCACGTAGTTTCTTTCAGCACTCAGCAGAGAAACCTACATCAAGTCAAAGCTTGCCAGGTATCTTGCGGGTGCGCCCGCACTCTGTAGCCTCCCGCTCAACGCCCCACACTGCACGAGTTTACCTATAGAGTTTATTAGGCAGGATTTATGACTGGACAACAAAAGCATGTCACTCCGAGCCGTACCCCATATTTGAGCCCCTAAGTAGGAAAGAAGCGACGACATGTCACAGTTATTTCTATTATTTTTCATAACTTGTGCAAGGGTGCTATAGACCGACAAAACGACCCAGAGGCACAAATCAAACACATATATCAAAAAAACTAATTAACTCTTATTTTGAAAACTAATTTTGTGGCCACTATTCCGAAGGCCAGAACTACCAGATGCACAATTGTGGAGACACCAGCTCAGTGAGTGAGCCGTACAGGGTTCCGGCATGCATGCATTACCTCCTTGTCAGACCTCCCTGTCACAGTCCAAACCACATGAGCATAGCTCCTCCCCCCAAAACTTCCAAGCAAACACTTTAGCCCATCCCTTCCCTCCAGGCCAATCCTACATCCTGTGGCATATAACCTATGACCCCCCTAACCACATCCTGTTGTTTTTTTCTGCTGGGACTGTTCCGGGCGAAGACTCTTCAGTGGGCACGCCTGATGCCTCCATGTGGTAAGTGTGCAGCAGTTTGCGTTAGCGGCCACTGGATTTCTTGCGTGCCTGCTTGGGTGCGTTTTTTGAGTCCCTGCTGTAGGAGAGTAGGATCTGCTTCTAATGGTTACCCCCACTTTTTGCTGATGTTTCACTGTTTTTCGACTTTAGTCTGGCTGTGGCCCTGCTAACCAGGACCCCAGCCTAGCTGTTTCCTCTCTAAAATGATTACTAGTACTTTAGGTACACTCCAGATTGAATTCTGGGGTACCCTTATAAGTCCCTAGTATTTGGTGTACTATGTACCCAGGACATAGGTACCCCAGAGGCCTACCAGGGGCTGCAGCATGTATTGTGCCACCCCTGGGAAGCCTTCCAAAATGCCACCACAGGTCTGCTACGGCAGCCTGGGTAAGGTGGTGCATGCACCCATTACTGAGATATAGGTTCACTATATTTCTCCATATCACTGCACATGTGAAACTATCACTCACCCCAATGGCAGGCCTTAACAATCCTGAAGGCAGGGTGCTGGGTTTCATGTGAGAGGGTGCCCATGCATGAGTAGAGCCCCTCTGCAGCTTTCGGAACCTTTATTCCGGGGCTGTTTGTGATGCAGCCAAACCATATACTCTTAAGTGCATTATAACCAAATGGTAAATGCTAACTTTGGAATGGCTGCATTGAAACATGTCGTGTTTGGTGTCAAACACCTTGGAATCATACCCCACACCAGTAACTGGTGTGGGAGTATGATGCCACCCTTCTAGAGGGAGAGACATGACAGCACCGGTATACCCGGTACCAGCTAACAGAGCCCTGGCATCACAAAATGGATGCTGCCAGCCACAGACACGAGTCTGCCCTCCTGCTGCTGGACGAAACTCCTGTAGGGGAGGCCTGAACAATAGGTTTCCTGTCACAGGGAAGTGTCACCACCTCCCAGACAGGCTTTAGTGTATTGGGGCTGGGTGGGTGCACTCCAAGAGTGCTTTGAAGTCAGCACTAGGGGCACATTTGGTGTCCCTGTGCATAGTCCAGCTCAAACCGGTCGAAGGGGCTACCAGCCCCTGCACTGGCGCAAGTGCAGGGGCTTTCCTGACCCTCCCATAGGAGGGTACCTAGAGTTTGTCCAACCCCTTCCTTGGGTATAAGATAGGAACCCCTGGCTACAGAGCTTTAGATTACACCTGGACGAAACTCTGATACAGAATCCTGGAACTTCGACGATCTACATTGAACTAGATGACTGAAGAATCTCCCATGGAGTAAAGTAGTTACTCCCCTGCAAGGCAGGCACCAAAGACGCATCTGACCGGTTTGCATCTCCGAAGCTCCTGAGGACTCCGAAGAACTTTGCAACACAGGAGGAGGGTTTCCGTGGTCTTAGAGGTTGATCAGTGCCCACAGCAAGACTGAGGCCCGTATCCTTCGTGGCGACCGTGCAACCCGAACCCCTGGACACCGCATCACTTTGCAGAAGCATCAGCTTTCCAACAGCTCCTGCAGCTGAGCTTTGAGTTACTTGTAGCCCTGACCCCGAGCAGCAATTGCACTGAAGATTGCCCACCTACACTCCACGAGTGTTCCGTGAGCTGGCCCTTTGAGTTTTCTCTAGAGGTCCCTTCGCGATCCCTGTCCGTCGACTGGTGGGTCCCTGTGAAGGCAACTTTAACTTTAATTTGGCTTCCCTGGTTGCTCCAGACATGCCCTGACTCTCCATCTCTTCGGGAGTCCCCAGGACCTTGGTAGTCCACACCGAAGCATCCTTTCTCTTCATGCGTGGGTTGCTGTTGCCAAGGCTTGTTGTCTTCAATCCGAGCACCGACACTGCAGCACTCGACATCCTTCATGAGACAGATCGAATCCAGCTCCTGGTCATTGTCGACGCCTCCTGGTCCTCGTTGCTGCAGAGTCAAGCTTCACCTCTTAGCACCTGAATCACCCGACATCGGTGGGAATTCGTGTCTTGTGCCCCTGGTCACTGACAAGTGACCCAGACTCTGTCCCCTCTCCTTTCAGGTTCTTCTGATCTATGATCCAGGCTTGGAACACACCGGACACTTTTGTTCTTCCCAGCAGCAGCACTTTGTAGCAGATCGCCATTGAAATCAACATCGATTTCCGACACCATTTGACACCTATGCACCCGGCTTCCCTGGGTGAGGTAACTAGAGTACTCCGGTGTTCCTGTGGGTGCTGGCCCTAGAACCCCCTAAAACTAAAGGGGTTTGCTCAAAGTCCTCTCCTAAGTGTCCTTAACTTCTAAAATTCCAACCGCGACTTTCCAGTAGAATAGTACGGGGCTCGCGCCTTGTGTTCTCACACTGCACGTATCCCCAGTGGGTCTCCTGTGTCACTACCCTGGGTGGTTCCTTGGGGTCCCAGCGATTCTACGTGCTCTAGGCACTGTGTCTAGTCAAGTCGTGGTTCTTATACCACTGTCTTAATATATGGTTTTGTCCGTCCCTAGGGCCCATTGTATATTGTGCTATTTACTGTCGTTTTAGAACTGTATTATTGTGTATCTTGGACTCTAATCTCATAAAGAGATTAGTAGTGAGTGTTTAGAAATCAATACATATATTTGATATATACCTTGTGTGGTTCCCCTTTCATTTAGTAATTCAAGAGGTCATAATCTGGTAAAGGATAGCTTTCAAAAAAGGTTATCTTTAAACCTATCATCAATAAGGGTTGTTTGGACTGGTACAAGGTGCCCACTATAACTAGTGGACAGCATGCACCAGGCCAACTTCTCACACCTGCTATAGCAGGACTGGAATTGGGGGCCGGACTACCTGGTTGTTAGGGTAGTGGCGGGCCTACTGCAGCTTCCTCTCTTCTGGGTTAACTCCCTGCTTTAGCGGGATCACCCGTTAGGGAGGGGAGGTTGGTTGTGGCATTGGCTGTCTCGGCACGCTGAAGCTGTGACTGGATGGCTCCTCCTTGGAGGTTTCTGCACTGGGGCTCGGATCTTCGCGTTGCCCTTCTGTCTTGGTCGTAGGGCACCTGCTCCGTTGTACAAGGAAGTTCACCTTCAGAATGATATGTGCCTGTGTTTTGTTTTCTTTCGGCCAGTCTGTGCAGCCGGTTGGAGTGGCATTCTCCTGACGTGGTATCTTATTACTAACTTTAGGTTCCGGTGTGGGGGTTGTGTGTGGACCCGCTTGTTGTGGGTGGGGCCCCCCCTCTACGCCTTTGCAGCAGGATGGTACTGTTTCGGGGAACACTGAGGTTTCCTGCTCTCCCCGCCTTGCAATATTATATACTATAATGGAAATAGGTCCCTCTGCCTTGTGGTGGCATTCTCTGGCTCTTCTAGGGGGGAACACAGCCTGTGTAGTCACAGGGTTCCGGGAGTTGTTTAGGGTGCCTTACCTGGGTGTTCTCTGGTTACTGGTTGGGGAGGCTTCTGTGGCTCGGACGGGATCCCTTACAGCTGGGGCCTGGTTAGGGCTTTGTTTTTTTTTTGTTTTGCGAGGCCTCTGATTGGACGGTTATTTGGGCCGGCCTACGGTCCTGTTGATAATTGGCTGTGAGTCATGGTGGCTGGCTCTTATTGGCCCTTGGGGGTCTTGGTTGATTGGTTCTGGGTATTTATAGGTGTAGGTACTCTTCTGTCCTGATCCTTTATGGAGGGTAGACATTCAGAGATGAGTGAGCTGAGATGTTAGGGGTAGGTGGTGGTTGCGGGGCCTTCTGTTGCTCCTTCCCTGGCTGATGTGCAGAAGATGATTAAGGCCGCAGTGGCTGCCGCCTTTCTGGCTAGAGAGCCCAAGGGGCCTAAGAGGCAGAAATTGGATGCCTCCGCAGACATTGATCCAGTGGGGAGTCGGATAAGTAGGTGAAGGGTCGTTTTGTCCAAGGGGCAGACCTTCACAATGTTCTGCAGCATGTTCGGGACAATTTGAGGGTTCTCTCGTCCCTTGGAGGGTGAGGAGTTGGAAGACTTTTTCGCTAATTACCAGAAACAGGAGTGCCTTCCTTTTTATAAGTCTATGAGGAATTTAATGGAAGGGGAGTGGAAGGATATTGACGAACATATCTTTCCCCGGTTTCTGGCTAAAAGATATCCTTTACAGGGGTTCGCTGAGGAGTTTCCGTCTGTGGTAAAAGTGGATTCCCTGCTGGCAGGTTTGGTGTCTCAGAGCCTGGTGGTGTCCGAGGATGCGGTTCCCTCTGATCTCTGGGGACGAACAGGTTGAAGGGGCTTTCAAGAGGTCCTTT
Organism: Triturus cristatus; assembly: GCF_964204655.1. NCBI lineage: Eukaryota > Metazoa > Chordata > Amphibia > Caudata > Salamandridae > Triturus > Triturus cristatus. The sequence continues at coordinate 32,087,796 of NC_140590.1, read as the reverse complement.
TCTGCCTCTAACCTTGCTGTTCGGTCTGCCGCTTACACTAGCTACCTGGTTCAGTCTCTTCTGAGAGACTGTCAGGGTATTTCTGAGCAGCTCTTGCAGGATGAAGATCCCTCTGAGTCTTTGTCAATGTTACGCTTCCTGGCGGATTTGTCCTTTGATTCCTTTAGTGCTGTGGTGGCTGGGGCTTTGGTGGCTGTTAGGAGACAATTGTGGCTTAAGCCTTAGAAGTCTTGGAAGGCGGAGGCGGCTCAGAAGGCTGCAGTGATGAAATTTCCTTTCACAGGCTCTAAGCTGTTTGGGGAACTGTTGGAGACCTTGATTAAGAAAACGGCGGAAGACAAAAAGTTGTTGTCTCCTGTCCGCTCTTCGCAGAGAGGGAAGTTTGTGGGTTATAAGCGGGCTTTTGGTCAGGCATTTCAATCCAAAATGGCATCCCAGCCCTTCCTTCCACAAATCCCAGGGTCAACAGGGTGCCTCCTCTTCTTCAGGGCCCTCCATGTCGTGACTATGTGCGGGGTTCGTTGGTGACTCCTATTGGGGGTTGCCTCATGTCTTTTTTTTCCAGTCTGGGAGGAATTTGGGTCCTGCGGGTTGTTGAGTGAGGCTACAGGATCGAGTTTGGGGTTCCTCCGGTGGATGTGTTCAGAGCTACCCCTGTTCCCAGATCTCGGGTCAAGTGTCGGGCTCTGTTGGACGGGGTTCAGGACCTGGTTTCCAAAGGGGCTGTGGTGAGGGTGCCTGTGAATCAACAAGGTCGGGGGTTTACTCGATCCTGTTTCTGATCCCGAAACCAAATGGAGACTTCCGTCCAGACCTGGATCTAAAGGCTGTAAACTTGTGTATCCCTCATCGGTCCTTCAAAATGGTGTTTCTGCAGTTGATTCTCCCCTTCCTGTCAGTGGGGGATTTCCTAGCTTCTCTGGATCTCCGGGACGCCTACTTTCATGTGCCAGTGCATGTGGCTTCCCAGAGGTTCCTGCGATTCTGTGTGGGAGTGGATCATTACCAGTTCCAATTATTGCCTGTTGGGCTGTAGGCCTCTCCTAGGGCATTTACTAAGGCCTTGGCACCCTTGGTGGGGTTATTGCATGCTCAGGGAATCCAGATGTTCCCTTACTTGGATGATTGGTTGATTGCTTCCTCTTCTTTCCTTCAGGCTTAGGCGCATACCCAGGAGGTTTGCAGGCTCCTTCAGCAGTTCGGGTGGATTCTGAACTTGGAGAAGTCCCATCTTTGCCCCACTCAGGAACTGCTGTTCATAGGGGGGGGTTTCAACACCAAGTTGGGGAAGGTTATCCTGTCGGAACCCTGCAGGCTGACTCTGGTGCGCGAACTGAGGAAGGTGTTGGGGGCTCAGTCTTCCACGGATCGGCAGTGGCTGCCTGTTCAGGGGCTGATGTCTGCTACTGTGATGATTGTTCCTTGGACCCGTTTGCACTTGTACACCCTGGTGAATCATGTTCTGGGGCATTGGGATCCGGGGTTACTGGATTACGAGCTGTTGATTCTGGGGGTATGGCCATCGTCCTGGAGTTATCCTAGTGCCTGGAGGACCAGAACTTCTTGTAGGGCCCGCCCTTTGTGTCCCAGTAGAGGTTGGTTCTGACGACAGATGCCAGCGAACTGGGGTGGGGGGACTGTGTTGGCTCAGGAGTCTGATCAAGGGGTTTGGTCTGTGCAGGAGGCAGAGATGTATTCAAATTGGAGGGAGTTGAAGGCTGTTCAATTGGCCTTGGCTCATTTTCTTCCTTGGGTCATTCAGAGGAATGTGATTGTGTGGTCAGACAACATGGTGGTGGTGTGTTATGTCAACCGCCAGGGGAGTGTGAAGGTGGCTTCCCTCAACTTGTTGGCTCAGCAGATCTGCCAGTGAGCGGAGTCGCACTTGTTATCTCTGAGGGTTTTACATCTGCCGGGGGTTTTGAACTCAGAGGCGCATCGCCTGAACAGGGTGTTTCCCTCCCTGTCCGGCATGTGCCTGATGCAGGGGGTGTTTGGTTGCCTGATGGCCCGGTTTGGGGTCCTGGTGGTGGACCTGTTTGCTGCTCCGGGGAACGCCTTGAGGGAGCAGTTTTGTTCTCTGATTCAGTCAGACACGGTTTGGAGGGTGGATGCACTGTCCTTCCGGTCGGAGGGGGGTCTGATGTATGTCTTTCCCCTGATTGCTCTAATTCTGTGGGTCCTGCTGAAAGTCAAAATGGATCGGCCCTCGGTTGTCCTGGTGACTCCAGATTGGTCCAGGAGACCTTGGTTTCCTCTGTTGTTGAGGTTGGCGGTGGTGCCTTGCTGGAGGTTGCCGGTAGTTCCTTGTCCCCTGTCATTTCCCCCTCAGTCTCGGCAGTGTCTGCTCCGCCTGCGACTGGCGGGTTGGCTATTGAGAGGCTAAATCTGGTGGCTTTAGGGTGTTCTTCTGTGGCTGAGTTTATTCAGCAGTCCAGGCGCCCTTCGACTCTCAAATCATATGCCAGACATTGGGTGTCACTTCTAGATTGGTGTACGGCAAGCGGTTAGTCTGCGTTGGAGGTGGATCCAGTGCGTATCTTGGATTTCTTGAAGGATCGGTTCAACTTGGGTCTGGCTGTGTCCTCCCTGAGAGGTCAGTGGGCGGCAGTATGGGCCTTTCGGGGTTCGGACTGTGAGTCTGTGGTCCCCTTGGTGTCCCGGTTGTTGAGGAGTTGTTTCCTCCAGAAGCCTGTCATTAAGTCCTTTGCTCCTAGTTGGGACCTTCCTTTGGTTTGTGGTGTTTGAAGATCAAGTTGCCTTTTGTTGTCGCTATCACCTCAGCTCGGAGGATTGGAGATTTGGGCTCCATGTTTTGTTCAGAGCCCTTTTTGCATTTTTTTCCTGATCGAGTTGTTCTGCGGCCTGATCCTTCCTTTGCTCCCAAGCTCCCTTCCTCGTTTCAATGCTCAGAGGATCTGGTTTTGCCTGTGTTCTGTCCAGATCCTCTTTTGGAGGTTGAGGTGCGGCTACACTGTTTGGACATTAGGCGGGCTCTGGAGGTGTACTTGCTGTGTACTAAACCTTTTTGTAAGGTGGATTTGCTTTTTGTGACCTTTGGGCTGGCTGGTCAGGGTCTGAAGCCTTCTGGGGCTACTCTCAGTCCATGGCTGAGGTGGGCTGTGGGGGCTGCATATGATGCTTGTGGTGTGTTGGCACCTGGGTTGGTACAGGGGAGATTGACTTGGGGGTGGCTGCTTCCTGGGCATGTTTTCAGGGGGCTTCCATAGCCGTTAGTACAGTCTCACCCCTAACTACTCGCCCTGGTACACTTACAATTAGCCACTATGAAGAAATCAAAGTTCTACTGGGTCTCACTCTACAGTACCATTCACCCATAACTAGTCTCCATGGCACACTCTCGCCTATAGCGTCTAGGAAGAATTAAATGGAGCTCAATTGAGTATCGCGCCATAGGGCAGGCTCACCCATAACTACTCTCGGTGGTACATTCTCGCCCTTGGTCACTCTGATGAATTATAGATCTTCGTTGGAGCCCCACCACAGGGTAAGGTCTCACTCACAACCAACGTGCAGAATCCAAGGTGCATCACTGGGGTACCCGTCCAGAATACGGTCTCACTCTTAAGGACCGCATGGCTCTTCTAAAGGGTCTCCGCACAAGCACCTAGGGCTAGCATCAGAAACCGTACCTATCTGAAAAGTCTCCCCAATGAGCAGTGCAAGGCATCCCGTCCATGAGCGTGGTCTCAATCCAAGGAGTACCGTGGCACCCACGCACAGCCTTAACCACCCAATACTTGCAAGCGAGCCGCAAACCTCACAATCTTCCCTTTCTCACACACACACACCCCCATGCCCCCAACCTTCTGCAGCGCAGTGACAGGCGCCCCCAGTTCCCAGGCCTGCCATGTGCAGCCCAGGGTTGGCACCCCATGGAGGCAAGGGCAGTGAGGGAGGGGAAACAGGGCTCCTCCACGATTGTGCTGGTTCTCGGGTCATTTAGCAGTGTCCTCCACGGCAGGGCAGTGAGAAGAGAAAGCTCTACTCAGAGGCATTAACACCCTTCACTAAGGATGCGTTAAAATGTAACATGACGGGGGGGGGGGGTTTAATGGTGTAAAAGTTGCGGCAAAGCTCGTGTGCATAATACGGTTCTGGTAGATTCTTTGTGCAACGTGAATAAAATAAAAAAAATAGCTGTAAAGTATTCTGTGCCTCTTGTTGTGGACTTTTATGCCCTGTGCAAGATGTCCATGCCGGAGAAACAGAGCCAGTCCGTGAACAGGAAAGCAGTTCCCCAGCGCGTGCACAGCCGTGAGCGTTACCTGGGGTTGAAGAGGCAAGGCTGGCACCAGCCTGGGGCTCCTCTGGTTTTCGGGACATCAGGCTCCTGGTGAAGCTCCACAGAGAAGGAGAGGGAAGCCCTTTTGGTTTCGAGCGCAGCTGGGGGGCCTCTCTCTGCAGCGGTGAAGCAGCTGAATGGAATACCGGTTCCTGGCCAACACCTAGCATTACAAACAAAGAGCAAGGGACGAATGGAGGGGGGGCTGTGTGAGACCGGCCTCGTGCCGTGGGCCCTCCCGACCAGCAAGTTACACTACGACCACGCCAACCCTCGTGGACACGGCCTTCCGGCTCCTGTGGACCAACATCCCGAGGGCTGACCAGATCCCCAACACGCATGCCTGGCCGAGGGAGAGCGAAACCCCCCAACCCAGACCAGACCGAGAGGCGCCGACCCTGCCACACCTCTGGTCTCTTCCCCGAGGGAGGTTTCGATCGACCACCAGGCCCCCGGTGAGCGGGCGCCTCGCCTGCTGGGCGTCTGGAGTCCCTCCCAGACACACCTGAACAGATCAAGGGGCCAAGCGACAGGAAACCCCCACACACCGCCCCCAGGCACCAGACCCCTCTCTGCGAGGACTCCGGACTTCAAAGAGGAGGGGGAGTATAACAAGGGGTGCTGAAGGGACGAGAGGCAGAGAAGACCTGGACTGATGAGAGCCTGCGGACCTGGTCGCGGCTCGATCGCTCCCCGAACCGAAGAACTCTGAACCATCTGAGCCCTGCTGACGCTGTCGCGGCTCCCCGAACTCTGAACCATCTGAGCCCTGCTGACGCTGTCGCGGCTCCCCGAACTCTGAACCATCTGAGCCCTGCTGACGCTGTCGCGGCTCCCCGAACTCTGAACCATCTGAGCCCTGCTGACGCTGTCGCGGCTCCCCAAACTCTGAACCATCTGAGCCCTGCTGACGCCGTCGCGGCTCCCTGAACTAAGAACCTTCAGTGCCTGCTGAGTGACTCGCGGCCCGCTCCTCCAAGAGAATCGGCCGAGATCGCCGAGAGAAGCAACATCCCCTCAGCTCGAGGATTGAGAGCTGGGCGCCGGATACCTCGCAGAGACACTGATTGAAAGACTGTCCCGCTACCCCTTTTCCCCCCCATCACAAGATCATTGCCGCCTGTGGCCTTAATTCTGCACCTACCAGCCGGATCATAAAGATCCCTGATAACCACCGATAAAAGCCTATTATCTTACAACGAATTACTGTGTGGTGTCCCTCTATCCGAAGAAGAGAGTAAGCGTAGCGTGTGCGATCCTAGGTACGAGACCCTTCCAGGAAGGGTCTCCCTGCTCTTGCTCGGCCTAACTCTGGGTAAGGTGGGCCTCAGGGTGGTCAGGAACGCATTCCGCAGCCTCCCCGGGGAACGCCTTCCAACATTTGGTGGCAGGCGACGGGTTCCGAGCCGACACCTAGAGATCGTATAGTAGACGGCGTACGCACTACCAAGAAGAATGGAAGGAGAAACTTCCCTAGGTGCCGCAGGCACCAACCCGAGCACGGCATTCCATAAGGACCAGTTAGAATATTACACGCACCGAGAACTGAAACAATTTTGCAAAGACTTTGGAATCGCTACCACCGGACTAAGCACGAAAGAGGACTTCCAGGGGGCATTAAAAACATGGGTCGAGGCGGAAACTCCCCGGACACAAACAGAAGGAGAACCCCCCAACGAACCACGAAGCAACCCGGGGAGGAACGGCACCCCCGAGAGGGGCCTATCCCCAGAGGAACTAGCGGACCGAGAAAGAGATCGCCACCACGAACTAGAACTAGCAAAATTAAAAATCGAAGGAGAGCTAAAACTGGCTGAGAAAAAACTGGCAGTGGAACAGTTACGCCTACAAGGAGAACTAGAGGAAAAGAAACGACAGAGAGAGCACGACGAAAAAAAACTCCAACTAGAGCACGAACGTAGCCTAAAAGAAATCGAGCTCAAGGCTAGGAAGGAGGAGGCCCGACCCTCGGGGACACAACCTATCTCCGCCACCGTGGAACCAAAGGTCCACATCCCCAAGGATGTGGTAAAAGAGTACTATAAGAACGACGATATTCAGCAATGGTTCAAGGCCTACGAAGTCGCCATGACCTCCCACCGAGTCCCGCAGAAAGACTGGGGGGCTGGGCTGTGGGGCCGCTTCCTGAGCGAGGGGAGAGATACCCTGCTGGACCTGCCCTCCACCGTGATGAACTCCTATAGTCACATGAAAGAGGCTCTAGTAGCCAGATATGGGCTCACCCCTGAAATGTACCGGCAACGGTTTAGAGACTGCAAAAAGATACCCGGTACCACCTGGGTGGAGAACGTGAACTTCTACAGCCGGGCCTTGGACGGGTGGATCAAGGGCAGCAAGGTCTCCACCTTTGAGGAGCTGTTCGACCTAATCGCATGGGAACACTTGTCCGCTAATTGCTTCGTAGAGCTACGCCAGCACCTCCTGGACAGCAAACTCACAGACCCTCGAAAACTGGCCGTCGAGGCTGACCGATGGGTGAACACCCGGGCCTCCCGGGGCCCCGTGGGAGACTACGGTCGCCACAGTCAGGGACCCCCCCGCCAGAGGGGCGGAGGGAATCAAGGCCGGCAACGGGAGCTCCCGGGGGGACCCCCGCTCAGCCCTCCCAGAGGACCATCTCCGCCCTTTCCAGCTCCACCTCCGGCCAGCACCGGGCCACCAGGGAGGCCGGGGCCCCGAGTGAGGATCACCTGTTTTCGCTGCCAGCAGACCGGACACTATGCCAGCGACCCTCAGTGTCCCCTGTACCAGCGGTCCACCACAACAACCCCGCCGGCTCGACAGATGGCATCCGTAGCCCTGGGGGAAGAGATAGAAGACTCCGAGGAATGGGAACCAGCCGCCATGGCCTTGGTCTCCCTGGGGGACCGGGAGATGGTCCCCGGAACGTCCCTGCCCGCCAATACAAAAAAGTACCGACAGCAGGTGACGGTCAACGGTCACCGCATCGAGGGCCTCCGGGACACAGGGGCGAGTGTCACGGCAGTTCATTGTCACCTGATCTCCGAAGATCAGATCCTGCCTGGAGCCTTTTGCCCCGTTATATCCTCAGACAATTCCGAGAGCCTCTGCCGGACGGCCCTAGTCCCCTTCGAATGGGGGGGAGTCACCGGCAAGTTAAAGGTGGCGGTCCGAACCTCCCAGCCCGCGGACTGCCTCCTGGGCAACGACCTTGAGAACTCCCCGTGGGCACAAGTGGAACGAAGAGCCCACCTCGAGATGATGGGCCTACCCGAATGGGTATGCGCCACCACGCGCTCAATGACTCTCAGGGCGTCTCCCTCCGAGGGGGAAGAGGCCCTGCCGCTAGACACTGCCACCACCCCCGAAATCCAGAATACACCACCAGAGGCCAACGACCCCCGTCTGGACAAACCGACCACTCCCGACGCAGGGTCAGTGCCTTCCGACCCCGAAACCCTGACCCACCTCGAGGGATTGCCGGAACTGGCCCAGTGGCCCTGCGAAGGGGGCCCCTCCCGTGAAGAGTTCTGCCAATAACAATCCACCTGCCCGTCCCTCATCGGACCCCGACAACAGGCCGAGGCCCAAGCAGCCGGCGACCAGACTGGCACCCACTGGATATACTGGGAGGACGGCCTCCTGTACAGCGAACAGATGTCGGCCGAGTTGGGATCGGCCCGGGTACTGGTGGTACCCCTACGCTTCCGAAGCCTCCTCCTGGGCCTGGCCCATGATGTACCCCTGGCCGGACACTTAGGCCAAGATATGACCTACCAATGACTCGTCACCCACTTCTATTGGCCCAAGATGCGAGCAAACGTGGAGGCCCACTGCAAGTCCTGCCCCACATGCCAGGCCAGCGGAAAGAGTGGGGGCAAGCGCAAGGCTCCGCTACAACCCTTCCCCGTCGTCAGTACCCCTTTTGAGCGGGTAGGAATCGACATTGTGGGACCGCTGGACCCCAAGACCGCCCAGGGCCACCGGTTCATCCTCGTCCTAGTGGATCATGCCACCCGTTACCCCGAAGCCATCCCTCTCCGCACCGTGACGGCCCCCGTGGTAGGCCGGGCCTTGATGGGGATCTTCTCTCGCATGGGGTTCCCCCGCGAAGTCGTGAGTGACCGGGGTACGAACTTTATCTCCCGATATATGAAGTCCCTCTGGCAGCAGTGCGGAGTATCGTACAAGTTCACCACCCCGTACCACCCACAAGGAAACGGACTAGTCGAGCGCTTTAACAAAACGCTGAAAGGAATGATCATGGGCCTCGAGGAACCCCTACGCCGGAGGTGGGACGTCCTCCTCCCATGCCTCCTGTTCGCCTACCGGGAGGTTCCACAAAAATCCCTGGGGTTCAGCCCATTCGAACTGCTATATGGACACCCCGTCCGGGGACCCCTGAGCCTGGTCAAGGAGGGGTGGGAAACGACCCCCCGGGGGGCCCCTCCGGATGTGTTCCGATACATCTTGGCGCTCCGCAACCAGACCCGGAAATTCAGAGAACTTGCAGAAGCGAACCTCAAGGCCAGTCAAGAGGAAATGAAGCGCTGGTATGACCAGAATGCCACGCTGGTCGAGTTTCAGCCGGGCCGACAATTCTGGGTCATGGCCCCGGTGAGACCCTGCGCTCTCCAAGATAAATGAACTGGGCCCTTCAAGGTGGTCGAGCGGAAGAGCCAAGTCACATATCTCATCGATATGCAGTCCCCACGGAACCCCCTCCAGGTTCTCCACGTGAACCGCCTCAAACCTCACTTTGTACGGACCGAATTAAGTTTACTCCTGGCCACCGACGATGGGGCCGAAGAAGACACCGAGCCCCTTCCCGACCCCCTGGGGGCGAAAGAAACCGATGGATCCGTGGAGGGAGTGAAACTGTCAACCGCCCTCACAGCCCAACAGACCGACGACTGCCGCCAGCTACTAGGGCAGTTTGCAGATCTCTTCTCCCTGATCCCCGGGGTCACCAACTGGTGTGTCCACGACGTGAACACCGGAGATAGCCCGCCAGTGAGACATCGGGCCTACCGGGTCCCTGATCGGGTTCGGACCTGCATCCAGACCGAGGTGGCAAAGATGTTAGCCCTCGGGGTGATCGAACCCTCCGACAGCCCCTGGGCCAGCCCGGTAGTCCTGGTCCCGAAAGCGACTACCCCGGGTGTTGCCCCCGAGCTGAGGTTTTGCGTGGACTACCGAGGCCTCAATGCAGTCACCCGAGCGGACGCTCACCCTATCCCCCGTGCCGACGAACTCATTGACCGCCTGGGGGCCGCTCGCTACCTCAGCACCTTCGACCTGACCAGTGGGTACTGGCAGATTGCCCTCACCGAGGGAGCCAAGGAGCGCTCCGCCTTCTCAACCCCGGATGGGCACTACCGCTTTAGGGTGATGCCGTTCGGAATGAAGAATGCCCCGGCCACCTTCCAGCGGCTGGTGAACAGGGTCCTGTCCGGACTAGAGGGGTTCAGCGCAGCATACCTCGACGACATAGCGGTCTTCAGCTCCCAATGGGCCGAGCACCTCCAGCACCTCTGTCAAGTCCTGCTGGCTCTGCGCCGGGCCGGCCTCACCATCAAAGCTAGCAAATGTCAAATTGGGCACGGCTCCGTAACCTATCTGGGGCACCAGGTGGGAAGTGGGCAGGTCGCCCCCCTCCAGCCGAAGATCGACGCCATCTTGTCCTGGGAACCCCCTGCAACCCAAACGGAAGTCCGAGCCTTCCTGGGCCTCACCGGCTACTACCGAAGGTTTATTAAGAACTATGGCAGCATCGCAGGCCCGCTCACAGAACTAACCTCCAAAAAACACCCCAAGAAGGTACACTGGACTCCCTCCTGCCAGAAGGCGTTCGACACCCTAAAGGCCGCAATGTGCGCGGCGCCAGTGCTCAAAGCACCCGACTACGCCCAGGAGTTTGTGGTCCAGACGGATGCCTCAGAACACGGCATCGGGGCAGTTCTCTCCCAGTTCGAGGACAAAGGCATAGATCGGCCCATAGCCTTCATCAGCTGAAGGTTACTGCCCCGGGAACAGCGGTGGAGCACAATTGAACGAGAGACGTTCGCAGTAGTCTGGGCCCTCAAAAAGCTACGGCCCTACCTGTTCGGAACACACTTCCGGGTGCAAACAGATCATCGACCCCTGCGGTGGTTGATGCAGATGCGAGGGGAAAACCCCAAGCTGCTACGCTGGTCCATCTCCCTCCAAGGGATGGATTTCACTGTGGAACATCGCCCCGGGACGGACCACGCCAACGCGGACGGCCTGTCCCGATTCTTCCGCTTCAGCGAGGAGAACCCCCAAGTGGATGGGTAGTTCTCCCCACCTTTCAGCTGGGGGGGGGGCACGTGTGAGACCGGCCTCGTGGCGTGGGCCCTCCCGACCAGCAAGTTACACTACGACCACGCCAAGCCTCGTGGACACGGCCTTCCGGCTCCCGTGGACCAACATCCCGAGGGCCGACCAGATCCCCAACACGCATGCCTGGCCGAGGGAGAGCGAAACCCCCCAACCCAGACCAGACCGAGAGGCGCCGACCCTGCCACACCTCTGGTCTCTTCCCCGAGGGAGGTTTCTATCGACCACCAGGCCCCCGGTGAGCGGGCGCCTCGCCTGCTGGGCGTCTGGAGTCCCTCCCGGACACACCTGAACAGATCAAGGGGCCAAGCGACAGGAAACCCCCACACACCGCCCCCAGGCACCAGACCCCTCTCTGCGAGGACTCCGGACTTCAAAGAGGAGGGGGAGTATAACAAGGGGTGCTGAAGGGACGAGAGGCAGAGAAGACCTGGACTGACGAGAGCCTGCGGACCTGGTCGCGGCTCGATCGCTCCCCGAACCGAAGAACTCTGAACCATCTGAGCCCTGCTGACGCTGTCGCGGCTCCCCGAACTCTGAACCATCTGAGCCCTGCTGACGCTGTCGCGGCTCCCCGAACTCTGAACCATCTGAGCCCTGCTGACGGTGTCGCGGCTCCCCGAACTCTGAACCATCTGAGCCCTGCTGACGCCATCGCGGCTCCCTGAACTAAGAACCTTCGGTGCCTGCTGAGTGACTCGCGGCCCGCTCCTCCAAGAGAATCGACCGAGATCGCCGAGAGAAGCAACATCCCCTCAGCTCGAGGATTGAGAGCTGGGCGCCGGATACCTCGCAGAGACACTGTTTGAAAGACTGTCCCGCTACCCCTTTTCCCCCCCATCACAAGATCATTGCCGCCTGTGGCCTTAATTCTGCACCTACCAGCCGGATCATAAAGATCCCTGATAACCACCGATAAAAGCCTATTATCTTACAACGAATTACTGTGTGGTGTCCCTCTATCGGAAGAAGAGAGTAAGCGTAGCGTGTGCGATCCTAGGTACGAGACCCTTCCAGGAAGGGTCTCCCTGCTCTTGCTCGGCCTAACTCTGGGTAAGGTGGGCCTCAGGGTGGTCAGGAACGCATTACGCAGCCTCCCCGGGGAACGCCTTCCGACAGGCTGCAACCCCGCGAAAAGTGGCGTGTGCAGATTAAAGTATGCACAAACAATGCGCCATGTAAAAAACAAGAAAATAGTCCCTACATTAAAAGATACCGCCCTGCAGCTTAGGTTAATTGTAGTTGGTCGATGCTGCTTCCTCCAGAAACGGAAGAAAACGGAAGTGATGAATCAGCCATCCAGCTAATAATAAGCAAGATAACAACAGCAATGGCAGATTTCACCAATGGCAAGCAGCAAAACAAAGAGAAACTCCATGGGTGGAGTTTGACTAGTATTACTGATTACTTGATGCCTTGTAGAGGCAGCGCATGCGCTGCCTATGTGGGACCTAAAAATAAGAGGGTCGAGCATTGGGCCCTGCTTATTGCACCTGTGGGTCAGGGGCATCCCTCAGTGCTATAGGTCTGGGAACCTCCCATCAGGTTTTGTGAAACAAAACTAAGTTTAGAGGGTATGTTATACAAGTGCATTCCATGATTCCTTTATTTATTAGATGGGGCAACAGCAGTGGAAAGACCACTTCTTCACGAACTGGCACACTTTTGACAGATGCAGTACAAGCTTTTGATCTTCAGGTGACAGGTAGAATTGGAGCAGCAGCAGTACAAGCTTTTTATCTTCAGGGGACAGGAAGAATTGGAGCAGCAGCAGTACAAGCTTTTTATCTTCAGGGGACGGGTAGAACTAGAGCAGCAGCAGCGGTACAAGCTTTTTATCTGCAGGGGGACAGGTAGAATTGGAGCAGCAGCAGTACAAGCTTTTTATCTTCAGGGGACGGGTAGAATTGGAGCAGCAGCAGTACAAGCTTGTTATCTTTAGAGGACGGGTAGAACTAGAGCAGCAGCAGCGGTACAAGCGTTTTATCTGCAGGGGACAGGTAGAACTAGAGCAGCAGCAGCGGTACAAGCTTTTTATCTTCAGGGGACAGATAGAACTAGAGCAGCAGCAACGGTACAAGCTTTTTATCTTCAGGGGACAGGTAGAACTAGAGCAGCAGCAGCGGTACAAGCTTTTTATCTGCAGGGGACAGGCAGAACTAGAGCAGCAGCAGCAGTCCAAGCTTTTTATCTTCAGGGGACAGGTAGAACTAGAGCAGCAGCAGCGGTACAAGCTTTTCATATTCACGGGACAGGTAGAACTAAAGCAGCAGCAGGGGTACAAGCTTTTTATCTGCAGGGGACAGGTAGAACTAGAGCAGCAGCAGCGGTTCAAGCGTTGTATCTGCAGGGGACGGGTAGAATTGGAGCAGCAGCAGCGGTACAAGCTTTTTATCTGCAGGGGACAGGTAGAACTAGAGCAGCAGCAGCGGTACAAGCTTTTTATATTCACAGGACAGGTAGAACTAGAGCAGCAGCAGCGGTACAAGCTTTTTATCTGCAGGGGACAGGTAGAACTAGAGCAGCAGCAGCGGTACAAGCTTTTTATATTCACGGGACAGGTAGAACTAGAGCAGCAGCAGCGGTACAAGCTTTTTATATTCACGGGACAGGTAGAACTAGAGCAGCAGCAGCGGTACAAGCTTTTTATCTTCAGGGGACAGGTAGAACTAGAGCAGCAGCAGCGGTACAAGCTTTTTATCTGCAGGGGACGGGTAGAACTAGAGCAGCAGCATCACTACAAGCTTTTTATATTCACGGGACAGGTAGAACTAGAGCAGCAGCAGCGGTACAAGCGTTTTATCTTCAGGGGACAGGTAGAACTAGAGCAGCAGCAACGGTACAAGCTTTTTATATTCACGGGACAGGTAGAACTAGAGCAGCGGTACAAGCTTTTTATCTTCAGGGGACAGGTAGAACTAGAGCAGCAGCAGCGGTACAAGCTTTTTATCTGCAGGGGACAGGTAGAACTAGAGCAGCAGCAGCGGTACAAGCTTTTTATATTCACGGGACAGGTAGAACTAGAGCAGCAGCAGCGGTACAAGCTTTTTATCTTCAGGGGACAGGTAGAACTAGAGCAGCAGCAGCGGTACAAGCTTTTTATCTGCAGGGGACGGGTAGAACTAGAGCAGCAGCATCACTACAAGCTTTTTATCTTCAGGGGACAGGTAGAACTAGAGCAGCAGCAGCGGTACAAGCGTTTTATCTTCAGGGGACAGGTAGAACTAGAGCAGCAGCAGCGGTACAAGCTTTTTATCTGCAGGGGACGAGTAGAACTAGAGCAGCAGCAGCGGTACAAGCTTTTTATATTCACGGGACAGGTAGAACTAGAGCAGCAGTAGCGGTACAAGCGTTTTATCTTCAGGGGACAGGTAGAACTAGAGCAGCAGCAGCGGTACAAGCTTTTTATATTCACGGGACAGGTAGAACTAGAGCAGCAGCAGCGGTACAAGCTTTTTATCTTCAGGGGACAGGTAGAACTAGAGCAGAATGAATGAATGAATGAGGAGATTCTTGTATCGCGCGTACTAAGCCCAGTGGGCGTCAAGGCGCCTAGATTAAATACAGCAACTTAAGACCCTACCTAGTCCTATTTAATCATGAGTAGGCCTTCTTAAAGAAATACGTTTTTAGAGCCTTTTTGAAAGAGTCGATGGAAGGGAGAGTTTTTATCTCCATGGGGAGGGAGTTCCACAATTGCGGAGCGACGACGGAAAAGGCTCTGGCTCCCCATCTGACAAATTTGATGCGGGGGACAGCTAGTTGACAGAGTCCCGCAGAGCGCAGGTTTCTTGTGGGGACATAGCGCGAGAGAAGAGAGCCAATGGCACTAGCAGGACCATCCATCAATGCTCTGTGGGTGAGACAGAGGATTTTGAAGGCGATTCTGTGCTGTACCGGAAGCCAATGAAGCTCTTTCCTGGCTAAGGTGGCAGAGGAGGCTTTGGGGAGATTCAAAACAAAGCGTGCTGCAGAGTTCTGAAGAGTCTGCAAACGGTGGATCAGCCCTTTGTTGACTTCCATATAGAGGGAGTTGCAGTAATCCAGTCTCGAACCCACCAGGGCGACTGCAACCTGTTTACGCGCCTGGGGGGAAAGGTACCCACGGATTTTGTTGAGTACCCGGATCACACCACAGCAGGTAGCAACGGTCCTGTTGACTTGCAGGGACATAGAGAGTGAGGTGTCAAATATCACTCCCAGATTTCTGGCAGATAGGGAGGGGGTGGGGCAGATGCCAAGAGAAGAGGGCCAGGTAGAACTAGAGCAGCAGCAGCGGTACAAGCTTTTTATATTCACGGGACAGGTAGAACTAGAGCAGCAGCAGCGGTACAAGCTGTTTATCTTCAGGGGACAGATAGAACTAGAGCAGCAGCAGTACAAGCTTTTTATCTTCAAGGGACAGATAGAACTAGAGCAACAGCAGTGGTACAAGCTTTTTATCTGCAGGGGACGAGTAGAACTAGAGCAGCAGCAGCGGTACAAGCTTTTTATATTCACGGGACAGGTAGAACTAGAGCAGCAGTAGCGGTACAAGCGTTTTATCTTCAGGGGACAGGTAGAACTAGAGCAGCAGCAGCGGTACAAGCTTTTTATATTCACGGGACAGGTAGAACTAGAGCAGCAGCAGCGGTACAAGCTTTTTATCTTCAGGGGACAGGTAGAACTAGAGCAGCAGCAGCGGTACAAGCTGTTTATCTTCAGGGGACAGATAGAACTAGAGCAGCAGCAGTACAAGCTTTTTATCTTCAAGGGACAGATAGAACTAGAGCAACAGCAGCGGTACAAGCTTTTTATCTTCAGGGGACAGGTAGAACTAGAGCAGCAGCAGCGGTACAAGCTTTTTATCTTCAGGGGACAGGTAGAACTAGAGCAGCAGCAGCGGTACAAGCTTTTTATCTTCAGGGGACAGGTAGAACTAGAGCAGCAGCAGCAGTACAAGCTTTTTATCTGCAGGGGAGGGTAGAACTAGAGCAGCAGCAGCGGTACAAGCGTTTTATCTTCAGGGGACAGGTAGAACTAGAGCAGCAGCAGTACAAGCTTTTTATTTTCAGGGGACAGGTAGAACTAGAGCAGCAGCAGCGGTACAAGCTTTTTATCTTCAGGGGACAGGTTGAACTAGAGCAGCAGCAGCGGTTCAAGCGTTGTATCTGCAGGGGACGGGTAGAATTGGAGCAGCAGCAGCAGTACAAGCTTTTTATATTCACGGGACAGGTAGAACTAGAGCAGCAGCAGCGGTACAAGCTTTTTATCTTCAGGGGACAGGTAGAACTAGAGCAGCAGCAGTACAAGCTTTTTATCTTCAGGGGACGGGTAGAACTAGAGCAGCAGCAGCGGTACAAGCTTTTTATCTTCAGGGGACAGGTAGAACTAGAGCAGCAGCAGTACAAGCTTTTTATCTTCAGGGGACGGGTAGAACTAGAGCAGCAGCAGCGGTACAAGCGTTTTATCTTCAGGGGACGGGTAGAACTAGAGCAGCAGCAGCAGTACAAGCTTTTTATCTGCAGGGGACGGGTAGAACTAGAGCAGCAGCAGCGGTACAAGCTTTTTATCTTCAGGGGACAGGTAGAACTAGAGCAGCAGCAGTACAAGCTTTTTATCTTCAGGGGACGGGTAGAACTAGAGCAGCAGCAGCGGTACAAGCTTTTTATCTTCAGGGGACAGGTAGAACTAGAGCAGCAGCAGTACAAGCTTTTTATCTTCAGGGGACGGGTAGAACTAGAGCAGCAGCAGCGGTACAAGCGTTTTATCTTCAGGGGACGGGTAGAACTAGAGCAGCAGCAGCAGTACAAGCTTTTTATCTGCAGGGGACGGGTAGAACTAGAGCAGCAGCAGCGGTCCAAGCTTTTTATCTTTAGGGGACAGGTAGAACTAGAGCAGCAGCAGTACAAGCTTTTTATCTTCAGGGGACAGGTAGAACTAGAGCAGCAGCAGCGGTACAAGCTTTTTATCTTCAGGGGACGGGTAGAACTAGAGCAGCAGCAGCGGTACAAGCTTTTTATCTTCAGGGGACGGGTAGAACTAGAGCAGCAGCAGCGGTACAAGCTTTTTATCTTCAGAGGACAGGTAGAACTAGAGCAGCAGCAGCGGTACAAGCTTTTTATCTTCAGGGGACAGGTAGAACTAGAGCAGCAGCAGCGGTACAAGCTTTTTATCTTCAGAGGACAGGTAGAACTAGAGCAGCAGCAGCGGTACACGCTTTTTATCTTCAGGGGACAGGTAGAACTAGAGCAGCAGCAGCGGTACAAGCTTTTTATCTGCAGGGGACGGGTAGAACTAGAGCAGCAGCAGCGGTACAAGCTTTTTATCTTCAGGGGACAGGTAGAACTAGAGCAGCAGCAGCGGTACACGCTTTTTATCTTCAGGGGACAGGTAGAACTAGAGCAGCAGGAGCGGTACAAGCTTTTTATCTGCAGGGGACGGGTAGAACTAGAGCAGCAGCAGCGGTACAAGCTTTTTATCTTCAGGGGACAGGTTGAACTAGAGCAGCAGCAGCGGTACAAGCTTTGCTTTTTATGTTCAGGGGACAGGTAGAACTAGAGCAGCAGCAGCGGTACAAGCTTTTTATATTCACGGGACAGGTAGAACTAGAGCAGCAGCAGCGGTACAAGCTTTTTATCTTCAGGGGACAGGTAGAACTAGAGCAGCAGCAGCGGTACAATCTTTTTATCTTCAGGGGACAGGTAGAACTAGAGCAGCAGCAGCAGCGGTACAAGCTTTTTATCTTCAGGGGACAGGTAGAACTAGAGCAGCAGCAGCGGTACAAGCTTTTTATCTTCAGGGGACAGGTAGAACTAGAGCAGCAGCAGCGGTACAAGCTTTTTAACTTCAGGGGACAGGTAGAACTAGAGCAGCAGCAGCGGTACAAGCTTTTTATCTTCAGGGGACAGGTTGAACTAGAGCAGCAGCAGCGGTTCAAGCGTTGTATCTGCAGGGGACGGGTAGAATTGGAGCAGCAGCAGCGGTACAAGCTTTTTATCTTCAGGGGACAGGTAGAACTAGAGCAGCAGCAGCGGTACAAGCTTTTTATCTTCAGGGGACAGGTAGAACTAGAGCAGCAGCAGCGGTACAAGCTTTTTATCTTCAGGGGACAGGTTGAACTAGAGCAGCAGCAGCGGTTCAAGCGTTGTATCTGCAGGGGACGGGTAGAATTGGAGCAGCAGCAGCGGTACAAGCTTTTTATCTTCAGGGGACAGGTAGAACTAGAGCAGCAGCAGCGGTACAAGCTGTTTATCTTCAGGGGACAGGTAGAACTAGAGCAGCAGCAGTACAAGCTTTTTATATTCACGGGACAGATAGAACTAGAGCAGCAGCAGCGGTACAAGCTTTTTATCTGCAGGGGACAGGTAGAACTAGAGCAGCAGCAGCGGTACAAGCTTTTTATCTTCAGGGGACGGGTAGAACTAGAGCAGCAGCAGCGGTACAAGCTTTTTATCTTTAAGGGACAGATAGAACTAGAGCAGCAGCAGCGGTACAAGCTTTTTATCTTCAGGAGACGGGTAGAACTAGAGCAGCAGCAGCGGTACAAGCTTTTTATCTTCAGGGGATGGGTAGAACTAGAGCAGCAGCAGCAGTGCAAGCTTTTTATCTTCAGGGGACCGGTTGAACTAGAGCAGCAGCAGTACAAGCTTTTTATCTTCAGGGGACAGGTAGAACTAGAGCAGCAGCAGCGGTACAAGCTTTTTATCTTCAGGAGACGGGTAGAACTAGAGCAGCAGCAGCAGTGCAAGCGTTTTATCTGCAGGGGACAGGTAGAACTAGAGCAGCAGCAGCGGTTCAAGCGTTGTATCTGCAGGGGACGGGTAGAATTGGAGCAGCAGCAGCGGTACAAGCTTTTTATCTGCAGGGGACAGGTAGAACTAGAGCAGCAGCAGCGGTACAAGCTTTTTATATTCACAGGACAGGTAGAACTAGAGCAGCAGCAGCGGTACAAGCTTTTTATCTTCAGGGGACAGGTAGAACTAGAGCAGCAGCAGCAGTACAAGCTTTGCTTTTTATCTGCAGGGGACGGGTAGAACTAGAGCAGAAGCAGCGGTACAAGCTTTTTATCTTCAGGGGACAGGTAGAACTAGAGCAGCAGTACAAGCTTTTTATCTTCAGGGGACAGGTAGAACTAGAGCTGCAGCAGCAGTACAAGCTTTTTATATTCACGGGACAGGTAGAACTAGAGCAGCAGCAGCGGTACACGCTTTTTATCTTCAGGGGACAGGTAGAACTAGAGCAGCAGTACAAGCTTTTTATCTTCAGGGGACAGGTAGAACTAGAGCTGCAGCAGCAGTACAAGCTTTTTATATTCACGGGACAGGTAGAACTAGAGCAGCAGCAGCGGTACACGCTTTTTATCTTCAGGGGACGGGTAGAACTAGAGCAGCAGCAGCGGTACAAGCTTTTTATCTTCAGGGGACAGGTAGAACTAGAGCAGCAGTACAAGCTTTTTATCTTCAGGGGACAGGTAGAACTAGAGCAGCAGCAGCGGTACACGCTTTTTATCTTCAGGGGACAGGTAGAACTAGAGCAGCAGGAGCGGTACAAGCTTTTTATCTTCAGGGGACAGGTAGAACTAGAGCAGCAGCAGCGGTACAAGCTTTTTATCTTCAGGGGACAGGTTGAACTAGAGCAGCAGCAGCGGTACAAGCTTTTTATCTGCAGGGGACAGGTAGAACTAGAGCAGCAGCAGCGGCACAAGCTTTTTATATTCACGGGACAGGTAGAACTAGAGCAGCAGCAGTACAAGCTTTTTATCTTCAAGGGACAGATAGAACTAGAGCAGCAGCAGCGGTACAAGCTTTTTATCTTCAGGAGACGGGTAGAACTAGAGCAGCAGCAGCGGTACAAGCTTTTTATCTTCAGGGGACCGGTTGAACTAGAGCAGCAGCAGTACAAGCTTTTTATCTTCAGGGGACAGGTAGAACTAGAGCAACAGCAGCGGTACAAGCTTTTTATCTTCAGGAGACGGGTAGAACTAGAGCAGCAGCAGCGGTACAAGCGTTTTATCTGCAGGGGACAGGTAGAACTAGAGCAGCAGCAGCGGTTCAAGCGTTGTATCTGCAGGGGACGGGTAGAATTGGAGCAGCAGCAGCGGTACAAGCTTTTTATCTGCAGGGGACAGGTAGAACTAGAGCAGCAGCAGCACTAGAAGCTTTTATCTTCAGGGGACAGGTAGAACTAGAGCAGCAGCAGCGGTACAAGCTTTTTATCTTCAGGGGACAGGTAGAACTAGAGCAGCAGCAGCACTAGAAGCTTTTATCTTCAGGGGACAGGTAGAACTAGAGCAGCAGCAGCGGTACAAGCGTTTTATCTTCAGGGGACAGGTAGAACTAGAGCAGCAGCAGCGGTACAAGCTTTTTATATTCACAGGACAGGTAGAACTAGAGCAGCAGCAGCGGTACAAGCTTTTTATCTTCAGGGGACAGGTAGAACTAGAGCAGCAGCAGCACTAGAAGCTTTTATCTTCAGGGGACAGGTAGAACTAGAGCAGCAGCAGCGGTACAAGCTTTTTATATTCACAGGACAGGTAGAACTAGAGCAGCAGCAGCGGTACAAGCTTTTTATCTTCAGGGGACAGGTAGAACTAGAGCAGCAGTACAAGCTTTTTATCTTCAGGGAGGAGGTAGAACTAGAGCTGCAGCAGCAGTACAAGCTTTTTATATTCACGGGACAGGTAGAACTAGAGCAGCAGCAGCGGTACACGCTTTTTATCTTCAGGGGACAGGTAGAACTAGAGTAGCAGTACAAGCTTTTTATCTTCAGGGGACAGGTAGAACTAGAGCTGCAGCAGCAGTACAAGCTTTTTATATTCACGGGACAGGTAGAACTAGAGCAGCAGCAGCGGTACACGCTTTTTATCTTCAGGGGACGGGTAGAACTAGAGCAGCAGCAGCGGTACAAGCTTTTTATCTTCAGGGGACAGGTAGAACTAGAGCAGCAGTACAAGCTTTTTATCTTCAGGGGACGGGTAGAACTAGAGCAGCAGCAGCGGTACACGCTTTTTATCTTCAGGGGACAGGTAGAACTAGAGCAGCAGGAGCGGTACAAGCTTTTTATCTTCAGGGGACAGGTAGAACTAGAGCAGCAGCAGCGGTACAAGCTTTTTATCTTTAGGGGACAGGTTGAACTAGAGCAGCAGCAGCGGTACAAGCTTTTTATATTCACGGGACAGGTAGAACTAGAGCAGCAGCAGTGGTACAAGCTTTTTATCTTCAGGGGACAGGTAGAACTAGAGCAGCAGCAGCGGTACAAGCTTTTTATCTGTAGGGGACAGGTAGAACTAGAGCAGCAGCCGCGGTACAAGCTTTTTATCTTCAGGGGACAGGTAGAACTAGAGCAGCAGCAGCGGTACAGGCTTTTTATCTTCAGGGGACAGGTTGAACTAGAGCAGCAGCAGCGGTTCAAGCGTTGTATCTGCAGGGGACGGGTAGAACTAGAGCAGCAGCAGCGGTACAAGCTTTTTATCTTCAGGGGACAGGTTGAACTAGAGCAGCAGCAGCGGTTCAAGCGTTGTATCTGCAGGGGACGGGTAGAACTAGAGCAGCAGCAGCGGTACAGGCTTTTTATCTTCAGGGGACAGGTTGAACTAGAGCAGCAGCAGCGGTTCAAGCGTTGTATCTGCAGGGGACGGGTAGAACTAGAGCAGCAGCAGCGGTACAGGCTTTTTATCTTCAGGGGACAGGTTGAACTAGAGCAGCAGCAGCGGTTCAAGCGTTGTATCTGCAGGGGACGGGTAGAATTGGAGCAGCAGCAGTACAAGCGTTTCCCATCACTGAACATGCACACATCAGGCAGCAGCAGTGCCAGCTGTGCTTCCCGCAACATGGCAGTAGGAAAGTAAACTTTCCTCTCTCACAGAAGGCAGCGCGTTCAGAATATATACAGCTAGGGCATAAGTGACATGTGCATTAAAGAATGATCTCTGGAGCTGCTTTTTATTCACTGAGAGGAATGCATAGGTGGATGAGTGAGTGAATGGGAGAGTTGTGACACCTTTCTACTGTTTGCTGTGATTCTTTAGTTTCCCATGTTTTGACAAGTAGTAAAGTCTAGTAGGCCAGTGTTGGTATTTGGGGCCGCCCAACCACAGCCTTAGTAACTGTTCATTACGCAGTCACACGGGCGCCAAGGTCTTTGAAAACGTTTTGAATGCACATGCTCGTCACTGTGCAATCTCAGCCTCAGCGCTCAACCTGTTCAGAATGTTGAGGGATGCCACTGCTTGTGACATACAAGGCACTATCCCTGCCAATGCTCTCTGGCACGTGGCAGGCTGCAGGCACTCCTTATCTTGTGATGCACACACACAATCCCTGTCTATGTCCTTGGAACATGATCACCTGCAGAGACCTGTATCAGTTGATATACACTACAATTCCTGTCGGCTCCCTAGAGACATGACCAGTGCTTATTTTGTGCCGGTGGGGCCCACCAGCACTCATTTTTGGTGACTGCAACTTATTTTTCTGCATCAGATATTTCCAGAAAGCAGGAGAGTTAAAAATACTCAAATCGTAAAGACAAAGGAAGAGAAAGACATCAAAAAATGTCACAAAGGGAGAAAACGGACAACTGCAAGTGAGAGATAAAGGGGCAAAGAGTATCTGGTGGTGGATAAAATACATATTTGGTGGATTCAAGACTTCCAGTCTGGGTCTGCTATGTGCAATTGCAACAGCCACGGACTTCTTGTACAAAGTAAGCACTGGACATGGCTGTCTGTAAGCATACACCCCTGTCCGTGTGATACAGTGCCCTTGTCAGAGCCTGCTGGTATATGGTCTGCTGTCCTGCAGACTGCATCTGCTGTCCCAGTGATGCACAACACAGAGCGCATGCCTGTCTTTGACGTCACCTACAAGGTTTTAGACCAGTGATACTCCAAGTACAGCCCGGGGCCCGGGGCCCGCCTGACCTTTGCATGCAGCCCCTGAACAACAGCACTGGGCTGCTGTTCACTCGATTGAGCACTAACAATAAAAAGATGTTACATTTACAGTCAAGCTTTTATTTTAGGTTAATTGAAGTTAAAGAAAGAAAACGCCTAGGTTGTCCTGCACCACTTAACTTTAGTAACACCTTGAGTTTCAAAGCCATCTTGCATCAAAACTGCACCCCCCTCCTCGGCCCCAATCGCCACCCTGCTGCAATCGATGCAGCCCTCGGTCACATAAAAGATCAACGTTTGTGGCCCTTGGGAACATGTTTGCGAGTACCCATGTGGTAGACAGATAGAGCTGCCTCACTGTAGACTGCATGCAATCTGCAGCACACACTTTCTGTCTCTGGTTGATCACTGCCTGTGGCTCTCCGATAGATCTGACTTTCCTTAGCTTTCACATCTCCTCAGTGCTAACCTGGGGTCTGAAGTAAGTCTCTCTAGGTATGTTTGTGACATGTAAGGACACAACCATAGGCTGAATGTCACCTAACGTACGAAGATCAGATTGATGATGTTTACATACTAAGCGGTCAGGTTCAGAGGTTGAGCAGTCATTTCCTTAACTTTAAATGGAATTATTTAGAAGTGATTGTTAATTACAAGGAGTGTCGATGAACCCTAGTGTGGTGAGTTGTCCTTATTTGATGTTCCTTGCAACTTTTGTGCTGTAGGAAATGCCTGATATAGATATGACATTCCTACATTTAATGTAACAGTCGATCTCGTAATATTACAATTTTTAGGTCGAGCATTCGAGACCTCTTGTATATATTTTAGTATATTCTTATATGCGTGTGTATTTTGTGCGCTCTGGAGAGCAGCCCTAGGACTTGTCTGCTTCCGCTTAGGGACTTTTTTTTCTGTTCAACTGCCTCTATTTAACTGTCTTGATAGAAATGACCAGTAGAGGTCAGTAAAATACCAGAATCACTTTAGCATTCTCTAGATTCCAGTCCATAGAAATTGTCTTCCACAAGCACCCGTAGACAATATTATTTTTTTCAAACCTTGTATTTTCGGTGATTTGACAACTGAAGGCCCTGATTTTATATTAAAAACAGGGCTTTGGACTATACCATTTCCAGCTGAAAGGCAATATTTCTCTCCATGTGTTCCCAAACCTGGCATGTCATGCAGTTTAGTGCTTACTTTCCTTCCATGTGAAAGAACATTAGATGTTTCAGCGCCCAGGCTAATGTGCTGCATAGCTAATTACTTATAAGGTCCCAAAGACGAGACCGATTGCATTGCAAATGCTTGTTTTATTGTGTTAGTCATATGCTTTGTCTCTTTTTGCAGTATAAAGCACTAAGAAGTCAGGGGTACAAATGGTCTTATACAAGTGCTCTTTCTCTTTGAATTGTGCCAGGAAGTGGCTCAATATTTTCAATCCTTAAGGAAAAAACTGAAAGATGATAGACAGGCGTAAAACGAAGAGAGTGAGGCGCAATAAGACGAGAGTGCGGCGTGCACAATAAGAGAGTGAGACGAGCACTAGAAGAAGAGAGTGAGATGTGCACAATAAGAAGAGAGTGAGACATGCACAATAAGAGAGTGAGACGTGCACTAGAAGAGAGTGAGATGTGTACAATAAGCAGAGAGTGAGATGTGCACAATAAAAAGAGATTGAGATGTGCACAATAAGAAGAGAGTGAGACGTGCACAATAAGAAGAGAGTGAGACGTGCACAATAATAACAGAGTGAGACGTGCACAATAAGAGAGTGAGACACGCACAATAAGTAGAGAGTGAGACGTACACAATAATTAGAGAGTGAGACACGCACAATAAGTAGAGAGTGAGATGTGCACAATAAGAAGAGAGTGAGACGTGCACAATAAGAACAGTGTGAGACATGCACAATAAGAGAGTGAGGCACGCACAATAAGTAGAGAGTGAGATGTACACAATAAGAAGAGAGTGAGACGTACACAATAATTAGAGAGTGAGACATGCACAATAAGTAGAGATTGAGATGGGCACAATTACAAGAGAGTGAGACATGCACAATAAGAAGAGAGTGAGATGTGCACAATTAGAAGAGTGAGACGTGCACAATAAGAAGTGAGTGAGACGTGCACTATAAGAAGAGAGTTAGATGTGCACTATAAGAAGAGAGTGAGATGTGCACAATAAGAACAGAGTGAGACATGACAATAAGAGAGTGAGACACGCACAATAAGTAGAGAGTGAGATGTACACAATAAGAAGAGAGTGAGACGTACACAATAATTAGAGAGTGAGACACGCACAATAAGTAGAGAGTGAGATGGGCACAATTACAAGAGAGTGAGACATGCACAATAAGAAGAGAGTGAGACGTGCAAAATAAGAAGAGAGTGAGACGTGCACAATAAGAACAGAGTGAGACATGCACAATAAGAGAGTGAGACACGCACAATAAGTAGAGAGTGAGACGTGCACAATAATTAGAGAGTGAGACACGCACAATAAATAGAGAGTGAGATGTGCACAATAAGAAGAGAGTGAGACGTGCACAATAAGAACAGAGTGAGACATGCACAATAAGAGAGTGAGACACGCACAACAAGTAGAGAGTGAGATGTACACAATAAGAAGAGAGTGAGACGTACACAATAATTAGAGAGTGAGACATGCACAATAAGTAGAGAGTGAGATGGGCACAATTACAAGAGAGTGAGACATGCACAAGAAGAAGAGAGTGAGATGTGCACAATTAGAAGAGTGAGACGTGCACAATAAGAAGTGAGTGAGACGTGCACTATGAGAAGAGAGTTAGATGTGCACTATAAGAAGAGAGTGAGATGTGCACAATAAGAACAGAGTGAGACATGCACAATAAGAGAGTGAGACACGCACAATAAGTAGAGAGTGAGATGTACACAATAAGAAGAGAGTGAGACGTACACAATAATTAGAGAGTGAGACACGCACAATAAGTAGAGAGTGAGATGGGCATAATTACAAGATAGTGAGACATGCACAATAAGAAGAGAGTGAGACGTGCACAATAAAAAGAGAGTGAGACGTGCACAATAAGAACAGAGTGAGACATGCACAATAAGAGAGTGAGACACGCAAAATAAGTAGAGAGTGAGACGTGCACAATAATTAGAGAGTGAGACACGCACAATAAATAGAGAGTGAGATGTGCACAATAAGAAGAGAGTGAGACGTGCACCAGAAGAACAGAGTGAGACACGCACAATAAGTAGAGAGTGAGATGTGCACAATAAGAAGAGAGTGAGACGTGCACAATAAGAACAGTGTGAGACATGCACAATAAGAGAGTGAGACACGCACAATAAGTAGAGAGTGAGATGTACACAATAAGAAGAGAGTGAGACGTACACAATAATTAGAGAGTGAGACATGCACAATAAGTAGAGATTGAGATGGGCACAATTACAAGAGAGTGAGACATGCACAATAAGAAGAGAGTGAGATGTGCACAATTAGAAGAGTGAGACGTGCACAATAAGAAGTGAGTGAGACGTGCACTATAAGAAGAGAGTTAGATGTGCACTATAAGAAGAGAGTGAGATGTGCACAATAAGAACAGAGTGAGACATGCACAATAAGAGAGTGAGACATGCACAATAAGTAGAGAGTGAGATGTACACAATAAGAAGAGAGTGAGACGTACACAATAATTAGAGAGTGAGACACGCACAATAAGTAGAGAGTGAGATGGGCACAATTACAAGAGAGTGAGACATGCACAATAAGAAGAGAGTGAGACGTGCACAATAAGAAGAGAGTGAGACGTGCACAATAAGAACAGAGTGAGACATGCACAATAAGAGAGTGAGACACGCACAATAAGTAGAAAGAGTGAGACGTGCAGAATAATTAGAGAGTGAGACACGCACAATAAATAGAGAGAGAGATGTGCACAATAAGAAGAGAGTGAGACGTGCACAATAAGAACAGAGTGAGACATGCACAATAAGAGAGTGAGACACGCACAACAAGTAGAGAGTGAGATGTACACAATAAGAAGAGAGTGAGACGTACACAATAATTAGAGAGTGAGACATGCACAATAAGTAGAGAGTGAGATGGGCACAATTACAAGAGAGTGAGACATGCACAATAAGAAGAGAGTGAGATGTGCACAATTAGAAGAGTGAGACGTGCACAATAAGAAGTGAGTGAGACGTGCACTATAAGAAGAGAGTTAGATGTGCACTATAAGAAGAGAGTGAGATGTGCACAATAAGAACAGAGTGAGACATGCACAATAAGAGAGTGAGACACGCACAATAAGTAGAGAGTGAGATGTACAGAATAAGAAGAGAGTGAGACGTACACAATAATTAGAGAGTGAGACACGCACAATAAGTAGAGAGTGAGATGGGCACAATTACAAGAGAGTGAGACATGCACAATAAGAAGAGAGTGAGACGTGCAAAATAAGAAGAGAGTGAGACGTGCACAATAAGAACAGAGTGAGACATGCACAATAAGAGAGTGAGACACGCACAATAAGTAGAGAGTGAGACGTTGTTCTGCTTGGGTTTACGGATCAGATAGAACCCGCTCATCAGAGCCTCTCTAACCCAGCCAGAACGTTACCCCCTCCCTAGGGCCTATCCACAATAAGTAACCACATGTATATATATACCACCTAAGGACAGGGAATTCCTACTATATATATATATATATATATATATATATATATATATATATATATATATATATATATATATATATATATATATATATATACACATATATATATATATATTACCTACTGGCAGTCGCCAGTAGGTAGTTATAGTTAGGACCCTCTTACCATAGGAAATCCGCAACATTCTATTTGGAATAACTTTGGCGCCGGTCGACGAATCCTCGCGAAATTTTCAAAATAGGTGGGGCGCTATGCTCCGCTCCTACCCTGAAAGTCTCGGGGGGATTCGTCAAGCGGGGGCTGAGAAAAAAGGGGGTCCCAAAACGCGTTTTTCCCATGCATTTTTCCATAGGACCTTTAGATACAGCTACAGCCCGAACGGCTGAACAGAGTTACTTGAAATTTGGCAGAGAGGTAGTCCTCAGGTCAAGGAAGTGCCTTTTGTAGGTCTGGTGTAAATCTGTTCAGTAGTTCCTGAGAAAATAGCATTTAAATCAATATATATATCTGAGCCAGCTTACGGTGCGCTTACCGTGCGCTTACGGTAAGCTTACCGTACGCGTACGGTGCCGTGCGCGAGCGCGATTCTGATTGGCTGTTAGATCTTAGTAAACATTCGAATCGTTCGAAACCAGGAAGCGGCGGCCGCCATTTTCTCTCTCGCACTCTGAGGGGGGGAGGAAAAACAAAGGCCAAAAACATGTAAAGGGACTGTTTAGACAGCTCCTAACCACCTAGCCTTGATGAATGTGTCCCCAAAGAACCCCCAAGGGCAAAAATTCATTTAAATTTTTTTTTTTAAAATCGCCGATTACGCTTACCGTACACGTACGGTAAAAATTTAAAAAAAAAAAAAAATTATCCACACTCTCCCCACCCCGTGTGCCAATGGTCCCCGCAGGGCACCATTTGTACATGGCATATATTATCTAAGAAAATTTAAAAGCTTACCTTTCCCAACGAAGCGCATAATATGTCCTCCATGTGCGCACGGTGCGCGAAGCGCATCGTGCGTACATGGCCCATCCACGGCACTAACTGCGTAAAGTGGGCGCGCGGTGCGCGAAGCGCACCGCGTGCTCACTGTGCGCGCACGGAACGAACTGCGTTAAGTGGGCGCGCACGCCACGAATGGCGTAAAGTAACTTAGCATTTAAAAAAACGTACAAATTCACTGAAAAAACCATAGGTTTCACACACGTTATAGTTAGGAATTAGCATTTAAAAAACCTTGCAAATTCAGTGAACAAACCATAGGTTTCACACATGTTATAGTTAGCTGGACATTTTACTGATAAAAAACCAATGAAATTCCCCCGTTATAGTTAGTGCAGGCAACTATAACTCACGCGACCGCAATCCTCTGCTGATGACATATGTGTCTTTATGAAAAAAAAATATTTGTAATATATGTATAGCTAAAATTTAATGGAAGAAGACATGGGCAAATAATTGTCTAAATACAGTATTAGCATCTGCAGAGGATTGCGGTCGCGTGAGTTATAGTTGCCTGCACTAACTATAACGGGGGAATTTCATTGGTTTTTTATCAGTAAAATGTCCAGCTAACTATAACATGTGTGAAACCTATGGTTTTTCACTGAATATATATATATATATATATATATATATATATATATATATATATATATATATATATATATATATATATATATATATCTTTTATAATCGGCGGCCTCGCGGTCCCAAGTGGACCCAGGACTTCCTACCCAGACGGCAGCCTCAGCCTCGCGGTCCTAGATGGACCCAGGACTTCCTACCCAGACGGCAGCCTCAGCCTCGCGGTCCTAGATGGACCCAGGACTTCCTACCCAGACGGCAGCCTCAGCCTCGCGGTCCTAGATGGACCCAGGACTTCCTACCCAGACGGCATCCTCAGCCTCGCGATCCTAGATGGACCCAGGACTTCCTACCCAGACGGCAGCCTCAGCCTCGCGGTCCTAGATGGACCCAGGACTTCCTACCCAGACGGCAGCCTCAGCCTCGCGATCCTAGATGGACCCAGGACTTCCTACCCAGACGGCAGCCTCAGCCTCGCGGTCCTAGATGGACCCAGGACTTCCTACCCAGACGGCAGCCTCAGCCTCGCGGTCCTAAATGGACCCAGGACTTCCTACCCAGACGGCAGCCTCAGCCTCGCGGTCCTAGATGGACCCAGGACTTCCTACCCAGACGGCAGCCTCAGCCTCGCGGTCCTAGATGGACCCAGGACTTCCTACCCAGACGGCAGCCTTAGCACGAGTTCATCCTATGATTACCATAACATACAACAAGGGAATCAGTGTTACTATTTATCAGATCACACAAGAACTGCCAGTTAGAACACAACTTGTCCTCTGATTCCAGGGGCTCCTTCCTCCCTTATTCAGCTACCACTTACCTGATCAGGGTTAACATCTGTTCATATCAAGTCACAGCTGACTAGAAGAATAGGCTACCCTCTCATGCAAGAATACATAGCACATGTTGGTTCAATACAAACTGGATACTTTATTTATTCATTACATACACGATCACATAACATCACCATATAACATATAACCTGCAAAGAAAAAGTGAAAGATTAGGTTGTACACTCTAATAAAAAGGGGTCGACATCAACTTAGTCGTATGTAGCCTGCACTCAATGGTCATCTAGGTTCCCTTCTCGTCTGTGCCTCGGCTTCGCCTGGAAGTCACACCTCCGCAGTCACGGATCTACTCCCTTCTCTTTTCTCCGAGTCACTGGGACCTCTTCCTCATCGGCTACTCTCTTCTCTTTGGCTATTCTGTTAGAAGAATATCTGTCTCTCGGTTTTTCTCCACCTTCAAGTTTGTCATCTGTCTTCCCTGGAATAAGTAGTAGCTTTACTGCTAACGGCCAGGTGCCGCCTACGGACTGAAGCAAGTGCCAGTATCTGCCTCAGACTTTCACTAATATAGAGGTGCATTTTCTCATGGAAAATTCCAGCCCGTAGTAACCTGCCGCCCACCAAATTCTTGTACCTCCCCGTGCCAAGGACACGTTCCCAGCCGGCCGGCCTGATGTAGTGTCTTCGGCATGAAGAAAAATACAGTCCTTCGATAAGGGCCGGCCTGAACCGGTTCTCTCCAAGCGAATAACACCTCCTAACTAAAACACTGCCTATGACCTAGAAGCATCCCAAGCTGCCGGAGCAGGAAGAAAGATGGAGTCTCTCCCGTTTAAGGCCTACCAGGCCTGAATTCAGCACAGCTCCATGAAATACCCTCACTACAGAACAGATTACCCCTAATACTAACGAATCTATCCCCTAGGATATGTGTGCAAACCCTGATCTATGGGGAAGAACACAGGATCATGTCGAAGTGCCTAATAAATAGGCTCTATACACTACTCTAACCCTTAGACTTGGATGGAAAGAGACTGAAGTCACACTAGTTATTCTTTAACACAAGAAAAGGCCGGAAAAATTGAGCAGTACATTTCACCCTTGACTTCAGTCTATTATACATTCATTAAACAGAACTAACATCGGTGGAAGAATAATATGAAACAAAACTAACTGATCTATGTCTAGTACCAAGTGTGCAGAATTGAAGTAGTGAAGGAATACACTGAATAAAGCAACAGATAGAAATCAAGATGCCGATAGTAATCAGAATACTTCCTAATATTTGACGTAATAAATGCAAATCAGGTAACCAATTAAAGAGCCAGTCAAACCAGCCCTGATCAATGTGTCTCCTAACTTCTTCCGTTAAATCATGTAACTTATTAATATGAGCGCGAATGGATTGTGTATGATCAGAGAGGTTAAAACAACAAAGACCCTCAAAATCAGAACAATCGTGTCCATGTTTAAGCAAAAGATAATCAATGGCCGCTCGATTTTGCAAAATGGCCCTACGTTCACCCTGGGCGTCCTATAGCATGTCAGACAGGACTGTAGAAGTATGATTAATGGATTTCACCATCCAGCAGGCCATTTTCCCAATAGATTTGGCATTATAGACTGCCAAAGCAGGAACACCAATAATTGAAATAGCCAGGCTAAGATATTCAGACTTGGAATATAAATGCAAAGACGAGTCACAATCCTCCGATAACATCACTGTATCTCGAATCACACGAGAATTGTCATTCGGATGTGACGAGAACATCAGCAAACTGAGTCTCGTAATGGCACAAGGGCCTCCAGAGATATTCGCGGGAACAAATGGCCAGGAAGTATTACCACATGAGAAAAGCCATCCGGCAGGTAGTAACATCGTGCGATAATGACTGGGGGTAACTACCAAACTCTTGCAAGTCATATTATTGTGAACTGAAGTACATGTTTTCGGTGTCCTTTGAAAGCCCAAAGTTCGCTCATGAGCTGTGAATGAAGTGGCACCTTTAAGTTTTAGGCGTAAACATTCAGAAATCGCGCTAGGATTACACGTAAGGAAAAAACATAAATCTGCTTCGGTGATATTATAGGTAACTATTTGGGACTGAATGGGGGGTGTCTGGTCCGGCATTTCAGTACACAGGGGGCAATACGCATGGGTAGCGAAATCACCCAGAAGAACATTGGGTCGAGCCTTTGAAACATTAAAAATGTGGGTTAGGGTTTCTAGTGAGGCAGGGACAGCAACAAGACAGGTCGCTAGGATGTCATGTACAGATCTCATCGGTGTCAAACAGAAGTGAGGGGCATCAGTCACCCTCTTAGCCAGCGAGATCCAAAAGTTCGATGACGAATCCCACGCAGCGAAGGAACGCGACACTCTGGTGCGAAAGTCATCCCGGGTTGATGGGATCCCTCCTCTCTCGTCGAACCATCCCGAATACAGTACGACGCCGACACATCCTGCAGCAACAGTCCAAAGAATGATCTGAAAGAGAATCAAATACAGGCATTATTCATTCTCGTAAGTAACATTTGTCAGCCGGGACCGCTTCCCAGCTATCTTTCCCTGGTCTCATAACTAAAATGGTGTTATCGTGACCGGTGGCAATGACCTCTGCTTGTTCAGGGGCATTCTTAGGCGACTGCACCCAAACCCTGGCCCCAGGGTTATCGGTAGAGCCAAAACCTTTCTGGCCTCGTACAGTTAGCAAAGTTGGGGCAGTGCCTTTCGTTATTTCGCCACTGAAAACAGGCATTATGAGTAATTGAGCCACTCGGTCAGTTCGATGTATTAGTAAGTCAACCTCACTGCTATTCAGCAGGAGCACCTTAATCTCTCCCTGATAATCACTGTCAATTATTCCTCCAAGCACCTGAATGCCTTTCACAGCCAGCCCCGATCTAGGGGCGATTAATCCGAAACTCCCAGTTGGAATATGAACACCAACACCCGTTTCGATGATGACCCGATCCTTACTTTTTATAACGGTGTCATCCATGGCATGCAAGTCTAAACCTGCCGACCCTGGGGTCGCTCTACATGGAGCCAAAGCTCCGGGAGTAATTTCCCAGTACATCACAGTCTCTCTGATTTCGTTGGGCATAGCATTAACATTCGGAGGAAACAAACGCATAAGTGGGGATTCAGAATTTAGAAAAGGGCGATTATTCAAAATCAATAGTGCATGGGGCAAAAAGTCTCGCCAATTCTTATACTTGTCATCTGTTAACTTTCTTAATTGCTCTTTTAGCAGGCCATTCAACCTCTCCACAAGACCCGAGGTCTGTGGATAGTAGGGGATATGGAATACCCATTCAATATTGTTTTCCACACAGAATTCCTGTACCAATCTTCCACGAAAATGGGATGCATTATCAGATTGAATTTCAAATGGCACACCATAATACATCATAATCAATTCCAATGTTTTGATAGTATTCAATTGAGTAGCTTGCTTACAGGGAAGGGCTACCAACAGGCCACTGTATGTATCAACAATAGTGCAAATATATTGACAATTCCGACTCATGGGAAGTGGGCCAATGTAATCAATCTGCCAAATTTGGGCGGGCAGTTTCCCGCGATGTAAATGACCTTTAACAATTTGGGGCACTTTGCGTTGTCTGATATGCTGACAAACAGGACAATGTAAAATAACATTTTTGATTAAATCTAGGGGAATATAAATTCCTCGATCAGCAGCCCACCTGCTAGTGGCCTTCTCTCCAAAATGTCCTGCCTTCTGGTGGGCCCATTTCGCCAATCCCGCA
Organism: Triturus cristatus; assembly: GCF_964204655.1. NCBI lineage: Eukaryota > Metazoa > Chordata > Amphibia > Caudata > Salamandridae > Triturus > Triturus cristatus. The sequence continues at coordinate 32,054,458 of NC_140590.1, read as the reverse complement.
ATATCAGAATCTTGCCTGTCCACCACTGCCTCAGCAATTTTAGATTTCTCATCTGCAATATTATGAAAGAATTTGTCAAGAGAGTCTATCGGGGTATGGGCATCCACATGGAAGATTGTAACAGTACTCTGTGGGAGCATCTCCTAAATCTCCTGCCATAATTCTTTTCCCCACAATTCTTTCGAATGTAGTTTCCAATTATGGGAATGCCAAGTCGGTAACCAGACTGCCAATCCATTGGCAGTAGACCAAGAATCGGTGAAAATATGACATGTGCCAGGCAACTCTTGTTTCAGAACTTGATAAACATCATAAAGTTCAGCAAATTGACTGCTTTTACCTTCACCAGTTGTGCTCAGCAGTTATTGTGTGATCGGATTATAGGACACCGCCTTCCAGTGGCGCTTCGTTCCTATGAACCTCGCTGAACCATCCGTAAACCAAACATGATTTCTATCCTCTGCGGACAAATCGTCAAAAGGTCTACCCCACTTAACAGGAGACTCCTGTACTAAAGGTACGGAACATTCACTCTCAGTCTCAGTCGATGGCGCTCGCGCCACCTGCTCATGCAAAGATGCAACTCCTTTTTGTCCCACACGTGCCCTGTCCTGTATATACCATTTCCATTTAATCACACTCGCCTCTTGAGCATGTCCAATTCGGTGAGTTTTCGGCGAACTCATAACCCACTGCATGATAGGAATTTCAGGTCGCAGAACTATATCATGTCCTAAAGTCAATTGCTCGGTATCAACCAAAGCCCAATAACATGCAAGTAACTGTTTCTCGAAAGGTGTATACCGCTCACCAGCATCAGGTAATTTTTTGGTCCAGAAACCCAACGGCACCCTACTCCTGCCTTGCTTCTGCCACAAACTCCAATTCGCATAAAGACCTTGTACAGACACATTCAAATCCACTTCACCATCACGTACGGGCCATAAATCCAGAGCATGCTGAATGGCCTCTTTTGCCAGGTTGAACGCATCCTGCTGTGGTTTATCCCATTCAAATGCATTCTTTTTACGAGTGACACGGTACAAGGGGGCCAATATTTGACTCAAATGAGGAATATGCTGACGCCAAAAACCAAACAAACCAATGAAGCTTTGGGCTTCTTTCCTAGTCCTCGGAACTGCAAAATCAAGAATTTTCTGTTTAACCTGAGGGATCACTTCTCGGTGCCCTTCATGCCAATTAATACCCCAAAATTTTACAGCCTGGGACGGACCTTGCAATTTATCCGGGTTAATTTCCCAACCTTTCTCACGCAGGCACTCAATGACTCTGTCCAATTGTGTCTGAACTTCCTCTTGTGTTTCGCCTTGGATCAAAACATCATCAATATAATGACACATCTGAATTTGCGGCTGAACCGGTACCTCAGCCAAGTGCTCTGCCACCAGCCGGTGACATATCGTAGGACTATGCACATAGCCCTGAGGAAGACTTCTAAACGTCATCTGACGCCCGTTCCACGTAAAACTGAATTGTTCCTGACACTCTGGGGCAATCGGAATCGAAAAGAAAGCATTAGCAATATCAATGGACGCATACCATGTACCTGGATGTTTTTGTATTCTTTCAATTAAAGTAATGACATCCGGTACAGCAACAGTCAAAGAGGGTGTGTGTTTGTTCAATTCTCGATAATCAACAGTCATGCGCCAAGAATTATCACTCTTACGCACCGGCCAAACAGGATTATTCCAAGCGGAAGTAACTGGGGTTATAACTCCTGCATCCACCAACTCCTGAATAGTGGTACTAATCTCTTCATGACCACCTGGAATATGATACTGCTTCTGACAAACCACTTTTGTCGCCTGGGGAACTTTTATGGGGGGCATTCTTAAACGACCAACCCGTATAGGTCTAGACGATATATAATGCGTAGTTCCAAATTGGTAACATCCATCATCTAAATGCAAAGTCATTCCTTTCAAAATGTCAATTCCAATTATGAATTCTAAGAGTGGCACCACTAGTACAGAGTATTCTTTTCTAGGGATTCTACCTATTCTCATTTCAAGCAAAGTTTGAACTGCGGGAGTTTCCTTTCCACCCAATCCGGTAATTGTAAAAGGCTGACCTTTAAACTTCTTTGATTTTCCATGAATAAGAGTGGCCTCCGCTCCTGTATCTACCAATGCTCGGGCCCTTTGGATATTACGATGTCTCCAATAAATATCAATATCTACATAGGGTCTATTATCTCTGTGCGCCCATCTGTGTACTGGAGCTTGACCTATTTCCTAGTCATTTTTACTGCATTCCGTGTACCAGGATAAATCAGGATAAAGACTCTCACGTTTCTTAGGTATCGGTACCTCCTGTTCATATCCATTCCCAGTACGGAATGGGTTCGTGTCACCTGCATTGAACTGGGAGTTCCGATCGGCCAAACTGTGACGATCCTCTCTCCTCCTCAACTCAGGGGATTGATCCCTATCATCTCTACGTCTGCTGTGAACATAATCATTTCTCCCTCTGTCCCTGTCCTCCTGTCTTTCTCTGTCTCTCTCACGACGGGGGGACATATCACGTACATAGCGTCGATCATCACGACGATCAGAGCGCCCACGGCGGTCGTCATCACCGCTACCGTCAGAACCACCATGATCATACTCAGTCGTCCGAACACGCCGGGCACCCTCCTTCCGATCCAAACCACGTTTGCGAAACAACTCCCACAGACGAGCAGTAGTCTCACCATCAATGTCCTCCCTCCGCACACCATCGGCCAGGAGAGCAGAAAAGATATCACGTCTAGTAAGTTTATTGTCACCAGGAGTACGAGTGTCAGGCCGGGACTGACGTTCAGGTTTAAACCATTCACCCAACTCACCGAGTTGGCGCACCGATTCCAAAACCGCAGACAATACGTTACCAGTCTGATTAATCAATAAAGTCATCATGACCTGCTTGTAGGCAACAGGAGAAGAACGAATAATACGATTCCGCACAGAAGAAGTCAACGAACCATCAAGCAACCTGTCAGCAGTACCCAGAAAAATCGCCGTTTTCATCACCTCCTCCTTGAGACGTTGTCCAGCGTCGCGCAAAGTATACCACGGCTTGTCATTCACAGGCCAGTCAGATTCAGTAGGATATTTTTGATTACAACCCTCAGTCGCCAATTGGAGTAAAGAAATCTGACCACCACCATTATAATTACGAAAATGATCCTGCACAGTAGAATCCAAACTCAAGGAACAGAATTTCAAACAATCGCCAGTATCCAACATAATACCAGCAGCGCCCAGTTCATAAAGGCGCACCATCCATGTGAGCAAAGACTCACCAGCTCGCTGTCGAAATCGCTGCAAAATATCACTAATTTCTTGTTGAGTGAAGTCTTCTAAAGAGTCTAAAGAAACACCCTGCGGAGCATTGGGAGAATGTTGCAACTTCCGACGAAAAACTGGGTGCGCAGAGACCGCGGGACGAGCATCACAAGGAGCCCGATCAGTACTCGTAGAGGGACAATCAGTGTGAGAAGCATCGATCCCACTCGAAGAACGAGCGTAATCACGGGGTGCACCATCAGAGGTGCGAGAAGCAGACTTACAAGCATGGCCGGAGCGAGAGGACTCGCGCTTAGCAGACTCTTCACCCGAGGAACAAGAATCACTCGAGTTCCAGATATTACCATCCCATTCATCAGGATTCCAATCTAGTCCGGCTTTCGCCACGACCAGACGCACCTTCCGCGTCGAAACCCGACCACGCCTATTTTTGTATTTATAACGAGCAATTCGCACAGCCGCCCTTTCAGCAATAGTTTGGTAAGTCTCAAGTTTGTCAGCAAGCAACTTATTTTGACACCGCAACAGAGTATGAGAATTCTGAATCTCAACAAAGTGCGCTTCCACATACTTAAGAGATATCTGTAACTTCAACAACCTCTCATGCAGAATGCGGTACGCAGACAGAACAATCCAACCTCTGCGACCCAAAACGGGAACCTCCTCACCCTTCGATACGGGTGCCTTCTGTAAACAAGTAATCACATTAGCCGGCTCCGCCAGCTCCAAAGAAGAATTCCAATTCTCACTCAAACCAGTAGAATCAGCCCACTCATGGGCTAAGGCTTCATAAGGCGTTGAATCCCATCCGGGAATATCAACGGGCAACTTAAAAGTAGATTTAGATTTTCTAGAAAACATCTTGAAAAAGAAAGAAGAAGTAAAAGAAAAGAAAGAAGAAGAAAGGCTAGACACACAAGTATATCACAAAGAATATACAAACAAAACCACGCGCACGCCGAAAGCAAACACAATACAACACAACGCACACAGGTTTCGTAAACGGTTCGTGACGCCAAATGTTCTGCTTGGGTTTTCGGATCAGATAGAACCCGCTCATCAGAGCCTCTCTAACCCAGCCAGAACGTTACCCCCTCCCTAGGGCCTATCCACAATAAGTAACCACATGTATATATATATACCACCTAAGGACAGGGAATTCCTACTATATATATATATATATATCTCTATATATATATATATTCACTGAAAAAACCATAGGTTTCACACATGTTATAGTTAGTGGAAATTTTACTCTTAAAAAACCAGTGAAATTGCCCCGTTATAGTTAGCGCAGGCAACTATAACTCACGCGACCGCAATCCTCTGCTGATGCTAATACTGTATTTAGACACTTATTTGCCCATGTCTTCTTCCATACATTTTTAGCTATACATATATTACAAATATTTTTTTTTCATAAAGACACATATGTCATCAGCAGAGGATTGCGGTCGCGTGAGTTATAGTTGCCTGCGCTAACTATAACGGGGCAATTTCACTGGTTTTTTACGAGTAAAATTTCCACTAACTATAACATGTGTGAAACCTATGGTTTTTTCAGTGAATTTGCAAGGTTTTTTAAATGCTAATTCCTAACTATAACGTGTGTGAAACCTATGGTTTTTTCAGTGAATTAGTACGGTTTTTTAAATGCTAAGTTTTTTTCCCTTATAATAAGCCCTGTACATTTGGTGGCCTACGGCCACCAAAAGCACAGGGGGTGGGGTAAGTGTGGATAGTGTTTTTTTCCATTGTAATAAAATCAATGCACATTTGGTGGCCATCAGCCACCAAAAGCACAGGGGGTGGGGTAAGTGTGGATAGTGTTTTTTTTATTTTTATTTTTTTACCGTACGCTTACCGTAAGCGTACGGTAAGCGTACCCCGCGAAATTGCCGAAAAAAAAATAAAACCGTTTTTGCACTTGGGGGATGTTTGGGGACTCCCTCAACATGACTATGTGGGAGGGAGTTGTCAAAACAGCCCCTTTACATGTTTTTGGGCTTCAGATTTTAAAAATCTCTCTCAGTGCGAGAGACAAAATGGCGGCCGCCGCTTCCTGGTTTCGGCCGATTCGAATGTTTACTAAGATCTAAGAGCCAATCAGAATCGCGCTCGCGCACGCCACCGTACGCTTACCGTAAGCGTACGGTAAGCGTACCGTAAGCTGGCTCAGATATATATATTGATATAAAGGCTATTTTCTCAGAATCTACTGAACAGATTTACACCAAACCTACAAAAGGCACTTCCTTGACCTAGGGACTACCTCTCTGCCAAATTTTGAGTAATTCTGTTCAGCCATTCGGGCTGTAGCTCGTTCTAAAGGTCCTATGGAAAAATGCATGGGAAAAACGCGTTTTGGGACCCCCCTTTTATCTCAGCCCCCGCTTGACGAATCCCCCCGAGACTTTCAGGGTAGGAGCGGAGCGTAGCGCCCCACCTATTTTGAGAAATTCGCGAGGATTCGTCGACCGGCGCCAAAGTTATTCAAAATAGAATGTTGAGGTTTTCCTATGGAAACGTGGTCCTAACTATAACTACCTACTGGCTATCGCCAGTAGGTAATATACACATATATATATATATATATATCTTTTATAATCGGCGGCCTCGCGGTCCCAAGTAGACCCAGGACTTCCTACCCAGACGGCAGCCTCAGCCTCGCGGTCCTAGATGGACCCAGGACTTCCTACCCAGACGGCAGCCTCAGCCTCGCGGTCCTAGATGGACCCAGGACTTCCTACCCAGACGGCAGCCTCAGCCTCGCGGTCCTAGATGGACCCAGGACTTCCTACCCAGACGGCAGCCTCAGCCTCGCAGTCCTAGATGGACCCAGGACTTCCTACCCAGATGGCAGCCTCAGCCTCGCGATCCTAGATGGACCCAGGACTTCCTACCCAGACGGCAGCCTCAGCCTCGCGGTCCTAGATGGACCCAGGACTTCCTACCCAGACGGCAGCCTCAGCCTCGCGATCCTAGATGGACCCAGGACTTCCTACCCAGACGGCAGCCTCAGCCTCGCGGTCCTAGATGGACCCAGGACTTCCTACCCAGACGGCAGCCTCAGCCTCGCGGTCCTAAATGGACCCAGGACTTCCTACCCAGACGGCAGCCTCAGCCTCGCGGTCCTAGATGGACCCAGGACTTCCTACCCAGACGGCAGCCTCAGCCTCGCGGTCCTAGGTGGACCCAGGACTTCCTACCCAGACGGCAGCCTTAGCACGAGTTCATCCTATGATTACCATAACATACAACAAGGGAATCAGTGTTACAATTTATCAGATCACACAAGAACTGCCAGTTAGAACACAACTTGTCCTCTGGTTCGAGGGGCTCCTTCCTCCCTTATTCAGCTACCACTTACCTGATCAGGGTTAACATCTGTTCATATCAAGTCACAGCTGACTAGAAGAATAGGCTACCCTCTCATGCAAGAATACATAGCACATGTTGGTTCACTACAAACTGGATACTTTATTTATTCATTACATACACGATCACATAACATCACCATATAACATATAACCTGCAAAGAAAAAGTGAAAGATTAGGTTGTACACTCTAATAAAAAGGAGTCGACATCACCTTAGTCGTATGTAGCCTGCACTCAATGGTCATCTAGGTTCCCTTCTCGTCTGTGCCTCGGCTTCGCCTGGAACTCACACCTCCGCAGTCACGGATCTACTCCCTTCTCTTTTCTCCGAGTCACTGGGACCTCTTCCTCATCGGCTACTCTCTTCTCTTTGGCTATTCTGTTAGAAGAATATCTGTCTCTCGGTTTTTCTCCACCTTCAAGTTTGTCATCTGTCTTCCCTGGAATAAGTAGTAGCTTTACTGCTAACGGCCAGGTGCCGCCTACGGACTGAAGCAAGTGCCAGTATCTGCCTCAGACTTTCACTAATATAGAGGTGCATTTTCTCATGGAAAATTCCAGCCCGTAACCTGCCGCCCACCAAATTCTTGTACCTCCCCGTGCCAAGGACACGTTCCCAGCCGGCCGGCCTGATGTAGTGTCTTCGGCATGAAGAAAAATACAGTCCTTCGATAAGGGCCGGCCTGAACCGGTTCTCTCCAAGCGAATAACACCTCCTAACTAAAACACTGCCTATGACCTAGAAGCATCCCAAGCTGCCGGAGCAGGAAGAAAGATGGAGTCTCTCCCGTTTAAGGCCTACCACGCCTGAATTCAGCACAGCTCCATGAAATACCCTCACTACAGAACAGATTACCCCTAATACTAACGAATCTATCCCCTAGGATATGTGTGCAAACCCTGATCTATGGGGAAGAACACAGGATCATGTCGAAGTGCCTAATAAATAGGCTCTATACACTACTCTAACCCTTAGACTTGGATGGAAAGAGACTGAAGTCACACTAGTTATTCTTTAACACAAGAAAAGGCCAGAAAAATTGAGCAGTACAGACGTGCACAATAATTAGAGAGTGAGACACGCACAATAAATAGAGAGTGAGATGTGCACAATAAGAAGAGAGTGAGACGTGCACAATAAGAACAGAGTGAGACATGCACAATAAGAGAGTGAGACACGCACAACAAGTAGAGAGTGAGATGTACACAATAAGAAGAGAGTGAGACGTACACAATAATTAGAGAGTGAGACATGCACAATAAGTAGAGAGTGAGATGGGCACAATTACAAGAGAGTGAGACATGCACAATAAGAAGAGAGTGAGATGTGCACAATTAGAAGAGTGAGACGTGCACAATAAGAAGTGAGTGAGACGTGCACTATGAGAAGAGAGTTAGATGTGCACTATAAGAAGAGAGTGAGATGTGCACAATAAGAACAGAGTGAGACATGCACAATAAGAGAGTGAGACACGCACAATAAGTAGAGAGTGAGATGTACACAATAAGAAGAGAGTGAGACGTACACAATAATTAGAGAGTGAGACACGCACAATAAGTAGAGAGTGAGATGGGCATAATTACAAGATAGTGAGACATGCACAATAAGAAGAGAGTGAGACGTGCACAATAAAAAGAGAGTGAGACGTGCACAATAAGAACAGAGTGAGACATGCACAATAAGAGAGTGAGACACGCAAAATAAGTAGAGAGTGAGACGTGCACAATAATTAGAGAGTGAGACACGCACAATAAATAGAGAGTGAGATGTGCACAATAAGAAGAGAGTGAGACGTGCACAATAAGAACAGAGTGAGACATGCACAATAAGAGAGTGAGACACGCACAACAAGTAGAGAGTGAGATGTACACAATAAGAAGAGAGTGAGATGTACACAATAATTAGAGAGTGAGACATGCACAATAAGTAGAGAGTGAGATGGGCACAATTACAAGAGAGTGAGACATGCACAATAAGAAGAGAGTGAGATGTGCACAATTAGAAGAGTGAGACGTGCACAATAAGAAGTGAGTGAGACGTGCACTATAAGAAGAGAGTTAGATGTGCACTATAAGAAGAGAGTGAGATGTGCACAATAAGAACAGAGTGAGACATGCACAATAAGAGAGTGAGACACGCACAATAAGTAGAGAGTGAGATGTACACAATAAGAAGAGAGTGAGACGTACACAATAATTAGAGAGTGAGACACGCACAATAAGTAGAGAGTGAGATGGGCACAATTACAAGAGAGTGAGACATGCACAACAAGAAGAGAGTGAGATGTACACAATTAGAAGAGTGAGACGTGCACAATAAGAAGTGAGTGAGACGTGCACTATAAGAAGAGAGTTAGATGTGCACAGTAAGAGAGCATGGCGTGCACTATAAGAAGAGACTGAGACGTGTACAATAAGAGGCAAGAAAGCACATTATGGAGAGTAAAGATAATTAGGGACATGAGACAGAAAAAGACAACATGCAACAAGAGGTGAGTGAGATGTGCACAATTAGAAGAGAGTGAGACGTGCACTATAAAAAGAGAGTGAGATGTGCACTATAAGAAGATAGTGAGACATGCACAATAAGAAGTGAGAGAGACGTGCACTATAAGAAGAGAGTGAGACATGCACTACAAGAAAACAGTGAGACATGCACAATAAGGAGAGAGTTAGATGTGCACAGTAAGAGAGCATGGCGTGCACTATAAGAAGAGACTGAGACGTGTACAATAAGGCAAGAAAGAACATTATGGAGAGTAAAGATAATTAGGGAAATCAGACAGAAAAAGACAACATGCAACAAGAGATGAGTGAGATGTGCACAATTAGAAGAGAGTGAGACATGCACTATAAGAAGAGAGTTAGATGTGCACTATAAGAAGAGAGTGAGACATGCACAATTAGAAGAGAGGGAGACGTGCACAATAAGAATAGAGTGAGATGTGCACAATTAGAACAGAGTGAGCCATGCACTATAAGAACAGAGTGAGACTTGCACTATAGGAAGAGAGTGAGACGTGCACTATAAGAACAGAGTGAGACTTGCACTATAAGAAGAGAGTGAGATGTGCACAATAAGAAGAGAGTGAGACGTGCACTATAAGAAGAGAGTGTGATGTGCACAATTAGAAGAGAGTGAGATGTGCACAATAAGAAGAGAGTAAGACATGCACAATAAGAGAGTGAGACACGCACAATAAGTAGAGAGTGAGATGTGCACAATAAGAAGAGAGTGAGACGTGCACAATAAGAACAGTGTGAGACATGCACAATAAGAGAGTGAGACACGCACAATAAGTAGAGAGTGAGATGTACACAATAAGAAGAGAGTGAGACGTACACAATAATTAGAGAGTGAGACATGCACAATAAGTAGAGATTGAGATGGGCACAATTACAAGAGAGTGAGACATGCACAATAAGAAGAGAGTGAGATGTGCACAATTAGAAGAGTGAGACGTGCACAATAAGAAGTGAGTGAGACGTACACTATAAGAAGAGAGTTAGATGTGCACTATAAGAAGAGAGTGAGATGTGCACAATAAGAACAGAGTGAGACATGCACAATAAGAGAGTGAGACATGCACAATAAGTAGAGAGTGAGATGTACACAATAAGAAGAGAGTGAGACGTACACAATAATTAGAGAGTGAGACACGCACAATAAGTAGAGAGTGAGATGGGCACAATTACAAGAGAGTGAGACATGCACAATAAGAAGAGAGTGAGACGTGCACAATAAGAAGAGAGTGAGACGTGCACAATAAGAACAGAGTGAGACATGCACAATAAGAGATTGAGACATGCACAATAAGTAGAGAGTGAGACGTGCAGAATAATTAGAGAGTGAGGCACGCACAATAAATAGAGAGTGAGATGTGCACAATAAGAAGAGAGTGAGACGTGCACAATAAGAACAGAGTGAGACATGCACAATAAGAGAGTGAGACACGCACAACAAGTAGAGAGTGAGATGTACACAATAGGAAGAGAGTGAGACGTACACAATAATTAGAGAGTGAGACATGCACAATAAGTAGAGAGTGAGATGGGCACAATTACAAGAGAGTGAGACATGCACAATAAGAAGAGAGTGAGATGTGCACAATTAGAAGAGTGAGACGTGCACAATAAGAAGTGAGTGAGACGTGCACTATAAGAAGAGAGTTAGATGTGCACTATAAGAAGAGAGTGAGATGTGCACAATAAGAACAGAGTGAGACATGCACAATAAGAGAGTGAGACACGCACAATAAGTAGAGAGTGAGATGTACAGAATAAGAAGAGAGTGAGACGTACACAATAATTAGAGAGTGAGACACGCACAATAAGTAGAGAGTGAGATGGGCACAATTACAAGAGAGTGAGACATGCACAATAAGAAGAGAGTGAGACGTGCAAAATAAGAAGAGAGTGAGACGTGCACAATAAGAACAGAGTGAGACATGCACAATAAGAGAGTGAGACACGCACAATAAGTAGAGAGTGAGACGTGCACAATAATTAGAGAGTGAGACACGCACAATAAATAGAGAGTGAGATGTGCACAATAAGAAGAGAGTGAGACGTGCACAATAAGAACAGAGTGAGACATGCACAATAAGAGAGTGAGACACGCACAACAAGTAGAGAGTGAGATGTACACAATAAGAAGAGAGTGAGACGTACACAATAATTAGAGAGTGAGACATGCACAATAAGTAGAGATTGAGATGGGCACAATAACAAGAGAGTGAGACATGCACAATAAGAAGAGAGTGAGATGTGCACAATTAGAAGAGTGAGACGTGCACAATAAGAAGTGAGTGAGACGTGCACTATAAGAAGAGAGTTAGATGTGCACTATAAGAAGAGAGTGAGATGTGCACAATAAGAACAGAGTGAGACATGCACAATAAGAGAGTGAGACATGCACAATAAGTAGAGAGTGAGATGTACACAATAAGAAGAGAGTGAGACGTACACAATAATTAGAGAGTGAGACACGCACAATAGGTAGAGAGTGAGATGGGCACAATTACAAGAGAGTGAGACATGCACAATAAGAAGAGAGTGAGACGTGCACAATAAGAAGAGAGTGAGACGTGCACAATAAGAACAGAGTGAGACATGCATAATAAGAGAGTGAGACACGCACAATAAGTAGAGAGTGAGACGTGCAGAATAATTAGAGAGTGAGACACGCACAATAAATAGAGAGTGAGATGTGCACAATAAGAAGAGAGTGAGACGTGCACAATAAGAACAGAGTGAGACATGCACAATAAGAGAGTGAGACACGCACAACAAGTAGAGAGTGAGATGTACACAATAGGAAGAGAGTGAGACGTACACAATAATTAGAGAGTGAGACATGCACAATAAGTAGAGAGTGAGATGGGCACAATTACAAGAGAGTGAGACATGCACAATAAGAAGAGAGTGAGATGTGCACAATTAGAAGAGTGAGACGTGCACAATAAGAAGTGAGTGAGATGTGAACTATAAGAAGATAGTTAGATGTGCACTATAAGAAGAGAGTGAGATGTGCACAATAAGAACAGAGTGAGACATGCACAATAAGAGAGTGAGACACGCACAATAAGTAGAGAGTGAGATGTACACAATAAGAAGAGAGTGAGACGTACACAATAATTAGAGAGTGAGACACGCACAATAAGTAGAGAGTGAGATGGGCACAATTACAAGAAAGTGAGACATGCACAATAAGAGAGTGAGACACGCACAATAAGTAGAGAGTGAGACGTGCACAATAATTAGAGAGTGAGACACGCACAATAAATAGAGAGTGAGATGTGCACAATAAGAAGAGAGTGAGACGTGCACAATAAGAACAGAGTGAGACATGCACAATAAGACAGTGAGACACGCACAACAAGTAGAGAGTGAGATGTACACAATAAGAAGAGAGTGAGACGTACACAATAATTAGAGAGTGAGACATGCACAATAAGTAGAGAGTGAGATGGGCACAATTACAAGAGAGTGAGACATGCACAATAAGAAGAGAGTGAGATGTGCACAATTAGAAGAGTGAGACGTGCACAATAAGAAGTGAGTGAGACGTGCACTATGAGAAGAGAGTTAGATGTGCACTATAAGAAGAGAGTGAGATGTGCACAATAAGAACAGAGTGAGACATGCACAATAAGAGAGTGAGACACGCACAATAAGTAGAGAGTGAGATGTACACAATAAGAAGAGAGTGAGACGTACACAATAATTAGAGAGTGAGACACGCACAATAAGTAGAGAGTGAGATGGGCATAATTACAAGAGAGTGAGACATGCACAATAAGAAGAGAGTGAGACGTGCACAATAAGAAGAGAGTGAGACGTGCACAATAAGAACAGAGTGAGACATGCACAATAAGAGAGTGAGACACGCACAACAAGTAGAGAGTGAGATGTACACAATAAGAAGAGAGTGAGATGTACACAATAATTAGAGAGTGAGACATGCACAATAAGTAGAGAGTGAGATGGGCACAATTACAAGAGAGTGAGACATGCACAATAAGAAGAGAGTGAGATGTGCACAATTAGAAGAGTGAGACGTGCACAATAAGAAGTGAGTGAGACGTGCACTATAAGAAGAGAGTTAGATGTGCACTATAAGAAGAGAGTGAGATGTGCACAATAAGAACAGAGTGAGACATGCACAATAAGAGAGTGAGACACGCACAATAAGTAGAGAGTGAGATGTACACAATAAGAAGAGAGTGAGACGTACACAATAATTAGAGAGTGAGACACGCACAATAAGTAGAGAGTGAGATGGGCACAATTACAAGAGAGTGAGACATGCACAACAAGAAGAGAGTGAGATGTACACAATTAGAAGAGTGAGACGTGCACAATAAGAAGTGAGTGAGACGTGCACTATAAGAAGAGAGTTAGATGTGCACAGTAAGAGAGCATGGCGTGCACTATAAGAAGAGACTGAGACGTGTACAATAAGAGGCAAGAAAGCACATTATGGAGAGTAAAGATAATTAGGGACATGAGACAGAAAAAGACAACATGCAACAAGAGGTGAGTGAGATGTGCACAATTAGAAGAGAGTGAGACGTGCACTATAAGAAGAGAGTGACATGTGCACTATAAGAAGATAGTGAGACATGCACAATAAGAAGTGAGTGAGACGTGCACTATAAGAAGAGAGTGAGACATGCACTACAAGAAAACAGTGAGACATGCACAATAAGGAGAGAGTTAGATGTGCACAGTAAGAGAGCATGGCCTGCACTATAAGAAGAGACTGAGACGTGTACAATAAGGCAAGAAAGAACATTATGGAGAGTAAAGATAATTAGGGAAATGAGACAGAAAAAGACAACATGCAACAAGAGATGAGTGAGATGTGCACAATTAGAAGAGAGTGAGACATGCACTATAAGAAGAGAGTGAGATGTGCACTATAAGAAGAGAGTGAGACATGCACAATTAGAAGAGAGGGAGACGTGCACAATAAGAATAGAGTGAGATGTGCACAATTAGAACAGAGTGAGACATGCACTATAAGAACAGAGTGAGACTTGCACTATAGGAAGAGAGTGAGACGTGCACTATAAGAACAGAGTGAGACTTGCACTATAAGAAGAGAGTGAGATGTGCACAATAAGAAGAGAGTGAGACGTGCACTATAAGAAGAGAGTGTGATGTGCACAATTAGAAGAGAGTGAGATGTGCACAATAAGAAGAGAGTAAGACATGCACTATAAGAACAGAGTGAGACTTGCACTATAAGAAGAGAGTGAGACGTGCACAATAAGAAGAGAGTGAGACATGCACTATAAGAAGAGAGTGAGACGTGCACAAAAAGAGGCAAGAAAGCACATTATGGAGAGTAAAGATAATTAGGGACATGAGACAACATGCAACAAGAGGTGAGTGAGATGTGCACAATTAGAAGAGAGTGAAACGTGCACAATAAGAAGAGAGGGAGACATGCACAATGAGAAGAGAGTGAGACGTGCACAATAAGTAGAGAGTGAGACGTGCACAATAAGAGAGTGAGATGTGCACAATAAGAAGAGTGAGACGTGCACTATAGGAAGAGAGTGAGACGTGCACTATAAGAAGAGAGTGAGATGTGCACAATAAGAAGAGAGTGAGATGTGCACTATAAGAAGAGAGTGAGATGTGCACAATTAGAAGAGAGTGAGATGTGCACAATAAGAAGAGAGTGAGATGTGCACAATTAGAAGAGAGTGAGACATGCACAATAAGAAGAGAGTGAGACGTGCACTATAGGAAGAGAGTGAGATGTGCACAATAAGAAGAGAGTGAGATGTGCACAATTAGAAGAGAGTGAGACGTGCACTATAAGAAGAAAGTGAGATGTGCACAATAAGAAGAGAGTGAGATGTGCACAATTAGAAGAGAGTGAGACATGCACAAAAAGAAGAGAGTGAGACGTGCACTATAAGAAGAGAGTGAGATGTGCACAATAAGAAGAGAGTGAGATGTGCACAATTAGAAGAGAGTGAGACATGCACAATAAGAAGAGAGTGAGACATGCACTATAAGAAGAGAGTGAGACGTGCACTATAAGAAGAGAGTGAGACGTGCACAATAAGAAGAGAGTTAGAAGTGCACAATAAGAGAGCGCGGTGTGCACTATGAGAAGAGAGTAAGACGTGCGCAATAAGAAGAGAGTGAGACGTGCACTATAAGAAGAGAGTGAGACGTGCACAATAAGAAGAGAGTGAGACATGCACTATAAGAAGAAAGTGAGACATGCACTCCAAAAAAAGAGTGAGACGTGCACTATAAGAGGCAAGAAAGCACATTATGGAGAGAAAAGATAATTAGGGACATGAGACAGAAAAAGAGAACATGCAACAAGAGGTGAATGTTGGTAGAACTAGGAAATCATTTCCTGGAATCCAGAGGTGCAAATAGACCTCGCAGACTCGTGGCTGGCATCATTGAAATTAAGGACAAACAGCGTCCAGTGCCATTATGGCCAAGGTACATTGGGCTATGAATGGTCCATGTAAACCACAGAGAGGTGGTCACCCTATTCTGGAGATTCTGACACCATTAATATAGAAGCACCGAACCCATGTGAGATTGTGGGAAACACTCGGGCAGAGAGAGGTTTGTCTTCCCTTGCTCTTTACTGTCCATTTCCTGATTCATCTCTGAGGAGAAGCGCAGTGCACTGCACACAACTAATCCTGTCTCTTTATTTTGGCTGCAGAGGTGGTGACTAAACCCACAGTGACTTCTAAGCCCTCACAACTGGTGGAGAACCGGGGTCAGGCTGAGATAACCTGTGTCACCTCGAGCACCGCCACTACAATCCTCTGGTCCTTTAATAAGAGCCCGGATCTACCTGAAAATATCATTCAGTCTCCAGATAACAGAACCCTGACCATCACCAACGTGTCCCGGGGAGATTCAGGGACCTACCAGTGCGTGGCCATGAACCCCGTCAGCAGCAGCGCCAGTGACCCCCAGACCCTGACTGTCGCCTGTAAGTAACCCACAGCCCCCCCCCCATCTGGTATTTGTCACTTCGGACCTTATTTATGAGGCCCTTACGGCGCGGTTGGGTCACTTTGTAAAGCCCTGCGCTACATCATGAGTGCGTCAGGTATAATATATGCAGGGTGGGTGTTCTGGTGCAGAAAAGGCTCGCAGAAGTCTTGCAGGGAAATATATGAGATTTCACTGCGACACGTCTATGGCATCACTGTGTCAAATCCTTACCCCTGCTTGAAGCAGGCATAAGGGGTGATGCCAGCCTTTTCACATGGGGCTTGCCCCATGTAAAATGACACATTGCTGGAGTTGCGTCTGTTTCCAAACACACTCCAGCAATGCGCCATTTTTGCACCGACAGATACATCAGGACTCTTGACGTATCTGTCCATCCTTGCGACATGGAGCGTTGTACAGTAAATACGGCGCATTCATGGTGTCGCAAGGAAGGTGCACCGCAAAGTCCTGCATCGCTGTTTTACAACAATGATGCAACACTTTTCATAAATGAGGCCCTTCATGTCTGACATGCAGAGCTCACATACCCTCTCCTCTGTCACCTTCCTCTCTTTCCTTCCAGATGGGCCGGAAGACGTGAGGATCGACCCACCAGGACCTCACTCAGTGCAGAACGGGACAAAACTCTCTTTATCCTGCACTGCGGAATCCTTCCCAGAACAGCAGTACCAGTGGTTTCTTAATGATGCTGATCTAAACAGACCTGTTAGCACATACACCGTTGAGAAGGTGTCCTCACAAGATATTGGGAACTACATGTGTGTGGCTCACAATGCGGCCACCGACCTGACTGCGAAGGCTTCTGTCTATATTGTTGTTACGGGTAAGTTATTGGTAATCAGAGAATTTACACCGCACTATCTATTGATAAAAGATGTCCTTTCAAGATCTCATAATGTACGTCATATATCATCAATCTTGTTTCTGGTTCCTCTGCTTCTTCTGCCAGCTCTTTCCTGTGTTTAGCATCCCTTCAAACAAGCTCTCACGTGTGCCTATCCAGTCTGTGAAATCTTTTTTTTAAATTATTATTAATTCATTTTTATTTTTTCAATCCAGACTGGAGGAGCAAATACCAACAGAGTAGATAAAATAAATGAGAAGAAAAGAGGGTTTACAGTTTTATTCATGATTTGAATTTGAAAAAGAAGATTCCCAGCTGAAATTAATCCAATTTTTCACAATTTTTCCCAAAGACAGACGACCTCTAGCTTTTGCCAGAGCTAACTCAGAATCATGAATTTGTTGGATGAGGACACACCTCTCAACCACTGTTGGTGGGGCAGAGGAAACACGAGATCTTGCTATGCGAAGCCGTGCTCAAACTAACATTATAGTGGTTAATAGAGGTGTAGCAATAGCCCTGCAGCTCCAGGTGCCCCTTCGGGACTGTGCATGGGCCACTGGCCTGAGAGATCCTTACTGATTCCGGAGTGTGGGAGCCCCCTCTATGTAGTTTGCAGGGGGGGGGGCACTCAAGGTTCGTTACACCACTGGTGGTTAAGCACCGTAAGCCAGCCTCATAGTCAGACATAACGCCCAACTTTATCGTAGATAGTAAGACTCGATGGCCCAGACTGTCTGCCATAAACTTAGTTACCCCATCCCATAACTATTGTAAGACAGGGCATAACACAAGCATATGTACAATGAATGCCACTGGTGGATTACATTTAGGACATTAAGGGCCTCATTTCGATGTCGGTCGGAAAGCGTCCGACCGCTGGTCGGAGGCTTTCCAACCAGCATGGAAAGTTTACACTCCAACCTCTGAATTACAATGTCGGTGGTCGGAGTGTAAACCGACTTGGGAAGCCAACTCGGTTCCGACAGGCTCAAGGAGTCGGTCGGCCAGTCAGACACCGCTGATAATCCCTTAAGGACAATGTTTCCGCCATCGGGATTATGATGTTGGTTTCTGATAGCCTTTCCATGTCGGCCTTTCTGACATGGAAAGGCTGTTGGAAAGCGACCTTGGAGGCCCCTAGCAGAGCCCCCTTCTCTCATGGCCCTCCGGTTGTGGCCCTGGGGGACACCTATGGTGCCCCCCTTCACATCCCTAAACTGTGTGGCAGGCACCATAAGGTGCCGGGCACATGGTGCAGGGATGTGCAAAACCTTCCATTGTACAATGGGAGCTTGTGCTGTTGCCAGTTTTGGACCGCCTCACAAGCTCCCATTGTAAAATGGAAGTTTGCGACTGCACCATGTGCGGTCACATCCTCAATTGCGGTGCCGGGACTGCCGACCTGAGGTAGATCGGTTCCGCATCCATGGTGAAGCTTGTCGGTGGCTCCGACTAACATCATAATCAGGCCCTTAGTCCTATCTAAGGTAGAATTTACTCCCCAGCGGGAAAGTTTATCCAGGGTATAATATAGGAGACACATTGTCCAAAGCTGTTGTAGTTTTAAATTAGTAGAATGTACAGATAGATCAAGTATGTCTAATGCGCTCTGAATCTCTGATAGTAGAATCTCAGATGCAAGAGACGGGCTCCATTTTGTAGCTAATGAGGCAGTATCACCCAAAACATATTGATAGAAACCTTGGTGCAACATATTAATCGAAGGTTTCCTGGTGGATTTATAATAATTCAACGTCAGTTCTGAGCCTGCCATATCAAACAGGAATTCACATCCTGACAATAGATAGTCCTTAATGTGCAAATAATTATAGAAAACACGATGAGGAAGTTCATACTTATCCTCCAATCCTGAAAAGCATAAAAAACCATTCAGGTTGTACAGATTGCCAGTGTTGAAATCCCATGTCATGCCCAGACCCTACAGACCGTCTCCGAAGCTTGGGGAAAAGCGAGATTATCCCAAAGTGGTGTATCTTTCTTTAAAGAAGCTTTTACGTATTTAGTGCAAATCCCATGTCAAATATAAATGACATCACTCATTATTTTAAAGCCTACTCTCCTAAAATAGTTGGGGTCCCCGAGCCTCTTATGAAAAAGCCTAATTCCAGATCCGAGAGCCATCTGCCAGCAAAAAGATGATGGATCCAGATCAGCTGGGATTAATACATTTCAGATATTAAAACCATACAATTCAAAATACAGTAAAAAACAACAACCATATACAGACAAAACCAGTAGTACAGCAGTCACTTTCCATCTCTTGGGTTGCTGAGTCCGTCAAATCTTAACATTCATAGTTGCACATGCATCAACAAATCCAATAGCGATTCCTTAATAGCGATAAATAAGGAATCGTTATTAAGGAATCGCTTTTCAGGATGCATCAACCGATTCGGCAAAAATTAGTGATTCCTTAAAAATCGCTAATATTTACCGAATCAACAATAGCGAGTACAGCAAACACCGAAATAGCTATTAGCGATATCGGTATTTCCGAAATCGCTAATACCGATCCCGGTAATAGCGAAATCGGTAATTGCGAAATCGCTAATAGCGATTTTGCAAAAAACGGGTCGCGCTGGGAATGGTCCAATTACATCACAACCAGGAAGTACAGCAGCCCCACCCTCATTCACTCGGCAGAGGAGCAAACAGGAGCAGGAACTGGAGACAGCCTGAGCCCAGTGATACACCACTGACAGGACTACCACCCTACCCAACTAGGATGGAGAAAGATGCACCAGCGCAGAATCTGCCAGAAAGAGAAAGCGCAAGTTCTCCGACCGGGAACTGGAGCGCCTGATCGAGGGGGTGAGCAGCAAACGGTAAATAGACATAATATCGAAAAAAAAATATCGAGTAGCAAGAATATCGAGTTTTTAATATCGAATGGACAGAATATCGACTTGCAAAAATATAGTGGTGAAGAATATCGAAAAACAGGTAAGAAATATCGATTGCAATAATATAGTTGTTAAAAATATCGATTTTTTTATAGTGTTTTAAGTGTTAGTATATGTGTTAAAAGTATGTATTAATATTGGAATGTATGTTAGAATATTTTTAAATTATTGAATTTTATGTTTTTTTATTTTTTTGTAATTTAATTCCGTAGCGGGTTGTGGGTTTATAGGGGAGTAGGGTGGGAAGTAATTTAATTATAGTACATTAAATAATAATTTATAGGAATTATTAATTATTTTTAATTTAATTTTGCGTTTTACTTCTGTAGCGGGTTGTGGGTTTATAGGGGAATATGGTGGGAAGTAATTTAATTATATATTATTAAATAATAATTTATAGGAATTATTAATTATTTTTAATTTAATTTTGCGTTTTATTTCTGTAACGGGTTGTGGGTTTATAGGGGAATAGGGTGGGAAGTAATTTAATTGTGATTAGTTAATTATTAATTGGTATTGCAAATTAATTGGTTGTTGATTAATTATTAATTGGTAAATAATTAGTATTAATTGGTAATTAATTTGTATTAATTGTTTAATTGATAATTATGTTAATTGTATTCATTTAATATTTGTAGCGGGCAGTGTGTTTATAGGGGAATATGGTGGCAAGTAATATAATTGTAAATAAATAATTATGTAATTTATTTGTGTATATTGTTAATTAATATATCTTTAATTTAATTTTGCATTTTACTTCTGTAGCGGGTTGTGGGTTTATAGGGGAATAGGGTGGGAAGTAATTTAATTGTTATTAGTTAATTATTAATTGGTATTGCAAATTAATTGTTTGTTGATTAATTATTAATTTGTAAATAATTAGTATGAATTGGTAATTAATTAGTATTAATAGGTAAATTGATAATTATGTTAATTGTATTCAATTAATATTTGTAGCGGGTATTGTGTTTATACGGGAATATGGTGGGAAGTAATATAATTGGAAAAAAAAATTATTTAAATAATTTGTGTATATCCTTAATTAATATATTATAAATTAATTATTAATTGGTATTATTTGCATTTATTAATGTTTGTTATTGAAAAACAATTGTTTGTTAATTAATTATTAATTGTTAATTAATTAAACAAAAATGTATTGGTATTTAAAAATGATCAATTCTTGTGTGATTGGTAATTAATGGTAATACTTGTTTTTGTATTAATAATTAATTAATTTAAAAATAAAAATACATTTATTATTTTCTCTACTATTGCACTTACTTGAGTGGGAATAGTAATTTTTACCCCTACGCTATCCAATGCTTTCCCTACTGTTGCACTCACTGGAGTGGGAATAGTAATTTTTACCCTCCCGCTATCCAACGCTTTCCCTACTGTTGCACTCACTGGAGTGGGAATAGTAATTTTTACCCTCCCGCTATCCAACGCTTTCCCTACTGTTGCACTCTCTGGAGTGGGAATAGTAATTTTTACCCCTACGCTATCCAACGCTTTCCCTACTGTTGCACTCACTGGAGTGGGAATAGTAAATGTTACCCTCCCGCTATCCAACGTTTTCCCTACTGTTGCACTCTCTGGAGTGTGAATAGTAATTTTTACCCCTACGCTATCCAACGCTTTCCCTACTGTTGCACTCACTGGAGTGGGAATAGTAAATGTTACCCTCCCGCTATCCAACGCTTTCCCTACTGTTGCACTCTCTGGAGTGGGAATAGTAATTTTTACCCCTACGCTATCCAATGTTTTCCCTATTATTGCACTCTCTGGAGTGGGAATAGTAATTTTTACCCTGCCGCTATCCAACGCTTTCCCTACTGTTGCACTCTCTGGAGTGGGAATAGTCATTTTTACCCCTACGCTATCCAACGCTTTCCCTACTGTTGCACTCACTGGAGTGGGAATAGTAAATGTTACCCTCCCGCTATCCAACGCTTTCCCTACTGTTGCACTCTCTGGAGTGGGAATAGTAATTTTTACCCCTACGCTATCCAACGCTTTCCCTACTGTTGCACTCACTGGAGTGGGAATAGTAAATGTTACCCTCCCGCTATCCAATGCTTTCCCTACTGTTGCACTCTCTGGAGTGGGAATAGTAATTTTTACCCCTACGCTATCCAATGTTTTCCCTATTATTGCACTCTCTGGAGTGGGAATAGTAATTTTTACCCTCCCGCTATCCAACGCTTTCCCTACTGTTGCACTCTCTGGAGTGGGAATAGTCATTTTTACCCCTACGCTATCCAACGCTTTCCCTACTGTTGCACTCACTGGAGTGGGAATAGTAAATGTTACCCTCCCGCTATCCAACGCTTTCCCTACTGTTGCACTCTCTGGAGTGTGAATAGTAATTGTTACCCCTACGCTATCCAACGCTTTCCCTACTGTTGCACTCACTGGAGTGGGAATAGTAAATGTTACCCTCCCGCTATCCAATGCTTTCCCTACTGTTGCACTCTCTGGAGTGGGAATAGTAATTTTTACCCCTACGCTATCCAATGTTTTCCCTATGTTTGCACTCTCTGGAGTGGGAATAGTCATTTTTACCCTCCCGCTATCCAACGCTTTCCCTACTGTTGCATTCTCTGGAGTGGGAATAGTAATTTTTACCCTCCCGCTATCCAACGCTTTCCCTACTATTGCACTTACTGGAGTGGTAATAGTAAATTATACACTATATATATACACTATGGTGCCAATTCCGATCCGGTAAAAACCGGGTACGAACCGTCGGACGGAGCCTTTTCTCCGTCCGACTCGTACCCGGTGCGAAATCCATCCGAAAATGCAAGTACGAATCATACGGAAACACCATTTCCGTACGATTCGAACAAAACACCGACCGAACAGAAACTAAACACAATTCCGATCCTGAAAGGAGCCGACGTGACGTCGGTACGCATCCAGCCTACGTTTCACGAACCAGGAAGTACGATTCGAACCGACGTCATCCCGCACGGAAAATATTTACCGGCTGCCAAAAACTGCCGGGAAATCAGGACGACACACGCAAGGAGCAGCTGGACGCGACGAACAGACATGGACCCGAACCTACGTGCCATCCCTGCCCTCCTAGCAGTCCACCTGGCGTACAGGAACCGACG
The DNA here is from genome assembly GCF_964204655.1 of Triturus cristatus. Classification (NCBI taxonomy): domain Eukaryota; kingdom Metazoa; phylum Chordata; class Amphibia; order Caudata; family Salamandridae; genus Triturus; species Triturus cristatus. The sequence goes on along the minus strand of NC_140590.1, from coordinate 32,031,359 downwards.
CAGACGCCGCAGAAGGTCAGCACAACAACCAGGGGCAAAGGGGGGGGCAGGGGCAGGACACACAACACCAACACATGGTACCAAATCACACATGGCCTGGACATACCTGACCATCAGGGCCTGGTCACTTCCAGGGGGTGGGGGCAAGGCCAGCAACGCAAGCGTCCGCCACAACGGAAGTGGATGGTCACGCGAACCGGTACGTACCCTACCCAGGCCGCAAGAGCGTGGGTACGGAACGTACCACGCGTCCCCCTACGTCACTCCAACAATAGCGGTACGGCCCGTACCCACGTCAGAAAGGCCTTGGTACAGCTCGTACCAGCATTGCTGGGGTCATGTAGGGGTACGCGTGGTACGACCCGTAGCCACGCCCCCAAGGCCTGTGTACGGTGCGGACCCCACGGCCCGCAACAATGGTGGGACGCACCGTACCCACACACCAAAGGCATGGGTACGGCCCGTACCCAGGCACGCAGAGCGTGGGCAGGGGTATGTACGGACCGTACCCCCACCCGTGGAAGTACGGCCCGTACCCCCACCCGTGCATGTACGCCCCGAACCCCCACTCGTGTATGTACGCCCCGAACCCCCACCCGTGTATGTACGCCCCGAACCGCCACCCGTGTATGTACGCACCCAAGCGCCACCCGTGTATGTACGCCCCGAACCCCCACCCCACCCTGGTATGTACGCCCCGAACCCCCACCCGTGTATGTACGCACCCAAGCGCCACCCGTGCATGTACGCCCCGAACCCCCACCCCACCCTGGTATGTACGCCCCGAACCCCCAGCCGTGTATGTACGCACCAAACCCCCACCCGTGTATGTACGCACCAAACCACCACACCAGCCGTGTATGTACGCACCAAACCCCCACCCCAGCCGTGTATGTACGCACCGAACCACCACCCGTGTATGTACGCCCCCTAACCCCCCCCAGCCGTGTATGTACGCACCGAACCACCAGCCGTGTATGTACGCCCCCGAACCCCCCCCCAGCCGTGTATGTACGCACCAAACCCCCACCCGTGTATGTACGCACCTAACACCCACCCCAGCCGTGTATGTACGCACCGAACCACCACCCGTGTATGTACGCACCAAACGCCCACCCGTGTATGTACGCCCCCGAACCCCCCCCCAGCCGTGTATGTACGCACCGAACCACCAGCCGTGTATGTACGCACCAAACCCCCACCCCAGCCGTGTATGTACGCACCGAACCACCACCCGTGTATGTACGCACCGAACCACCACCCGTGTATGTACGCCCCCGAACCCCCCCCAGCCGTGTATGTACGCACCAAACCCCCACCCGTGTATGTACGCACCTAACACCCACCCCAGCCGTGTATGTACGCACCAAACCACCACCCGTGTATGTACGCACCAAACGCCCACCCGTGTATGTACGCACCAAACCCCCACCCCAGCCGTGTATGTACGCACCGAACCACCACCCGTGTATGTACGCACCGAACCACCACCCGTGTATGTACGCCCCCGAACCCCCCCCAGCCGTGTATGTACGCACCAAACCCCCACCCGTGTATGTACGCACCTAACACCCACCCCAGCCGTGTATGTACGCACCGAACCACCACCCGTGTATGTACGCCCCCGAACCCCCCCCAGCCGTGTATGTACGCCCCGAACCCCCACCCGTGTATGTACGCACCTAACACCCACCCCAGCCGTGTATGTACGCACCGAACCACCACCCGTGTATGTACGCACCAAACGCCCACCCGTGTATGTACGCACCAAACCACCACACCAGCAGAGTATGTACGCCCCGAACCCCCACCCGTGTATGTACGGACCGAACCCCCACCCCAGCCGTGTATGTACGCACCAAACCACCACCCGTGTATGTACGCACCAAACCACCACCCCAGCCGTGTATGTACGCACCAAACCACCACCCGTGTATGTACGCACCAAACGCCCACCCGTGTATGTACGCACCAAACCCCCACCCCAGCCGTGTATGTACGCCCCGAACCCCCACCCGTGTATGTACGCACCTAACACCCACCCCAGCCGTGTATGTACGCACCGAACCACCACCCGTGTATGTACGCACCAAACGCCCACCCGTGTATGTACGCACCAAACCACCACACCAGCAGAGTATGTACGCCCCGAACCCCCACCCGTGTATGTACGGACCGAACCCCCACCCCAGCCGTGTATGTACGCACCAAACCACCACCCGTGTATGTACGCACCAAACCACCACCCCAGCCGTGTATGTACGCACCAAACCACCACCCGTGTATGTACGCACCAAACGCCCACCCGTGTATGTACGCACCAAACCCCCACCCCAGCCGTGTATGTACGCACCGAACCACCACCCGTGTATGTACGCACCGAACCACCACCCGTGTATGTACGCCCCCGAACCCCCCCCAGCCGTGTATGTACGCACCAAACCCCCACCCGTGTATGTACGCACCTAACACCCACCCCAGCCGTGTATGTACGCACCGAACCACCACCCGTGTATGTACGCCCCCGAACCCCCCCCAGCCGTGTATGTACGCCCCGAACCCCCACCCGTGTATGTACGCACCTAACACCCACCCCAGCCGTGTATGTACGCACCGAACCACCACCCGTGTATGTACGCACCAAACGCCCACCCGTGTATGTACGCACCAAACCACCACACCAGCAGAGTATGTACGCCCCGAACCCCCACCCGTGTATGTACGGACCGAACCCCCACCCCAGCCGTGTATGTACGCACCAAACCACCACCCGTGTATGTACGCACCAAACCACCACACCAGCCGTGTATGTACGCACCAAACCCCCACCCCAGCCGTGTATGTACGCACCGAACCACCACCCGTGTATGTACGCACCGAACCCCCCCCCAGCCGTGTATGTACGCACCGAACCACCACCCGTGTATGTACGCACCAAACCACCACCCCAGCCGTGTATGTACGCACCAAACCACCACCCGTGTATGTACGCACCAAACCCCCCCCCAGCCGTGTATGTACGCACCGAACCACCACCCGTGTATGTACGCACCAAACCACCACCCCAGCCGTGTATGTACGCACCAAACCACCACCCGTGTATGTACGCACCAAACGCCCACCCGTGTATGTACGCACCAAACCCCCACCCCAGCCGTGTATGTACGCACCGAACCACCACCCGTGTATGTACGCACCGAACCACCACCCGTGTATGTACGCCCCCGAACCCCCCCCAGCCGTGTATGTACGCACCAAACCCCCACCCGTGTATGTACGCACCTAACACCCACCCCAGCCGTGTATGTACGCACCGAACCACCACCCGTGTATGTACGCCCCCGAACCCCCCCCAGCCGTGTATGTACGCCCCGAACCCCCACCCGTGTATGTACGCACCTAACACCCACCCCAGCCGTGTATGTACGCACCGAACCACCAGCCGTGTATGTACGCCCCCGAACCCCCCCCCAGCCGTGTATGTACGCACCGAACCACCAGCCGTGTATGTACGCACCAAACACCCACCCGTGTATGTACGCCCCCGAACCCCCCCCCAGCCGTGTATGTACGCACCGAACCACCACCCGTGTATGTACGCACCAAACCACCACCCCAGCCGTGTATGTACGCACCAAACCACCACCCGTGTATGTACGCACCAAACGCCCACCCGTGTATGTACGCACCAAACCACCACACCAGCCGTGTATGTACGCACCAAACCCCCACCCCACCCGTGCATGTACGCACCGAACCTGCTATAAGAATGGGGTGTGCAAAACACCCCCAGCAGTGCCCAGACACAGGAGGGGTGGGTGCAGGGTCCTCCCAGCAGTGCCCAGACACAGGAGGGGTGTGTGCCTATCACTCCCAGCAGTGCCCAGACACAGGAGGGGTGTGTACCTATCACTCCCAGCAGTGCCCAGACATCGGACAATATACCCCATCAACAAGTTCAGTGACCTACAAGGGTGATACCCCAGATGCAGGCGGAGACATCGCTGAGCCAGCATGGCTATATTGAAAGGCAACCCTCACACATCCAGGAAATGTAGACACAGCACAGCACAGCATTTGGGAGACACCCTGCAGGAAAAATGGGCTGGGCCACAGAGGACGGAACACACCTTGGGACAATGTCACCATACAGTGAGAGCAAACATGACCAAATACCATTTGCAGAGACCTTTGTGATGGCACGCAGATGGCAGGGTACACCCCATGAGCAGCACACTCCAACATTTCACAGACCCCTAACACATTATCACCACCCCAACGCAGGGAGCACCAGCACCAACAGCAAGTCCAGGAAAGCATCAGTGTGCAAAACAAAAAGAAAAGGCTTTATTCAGCAGGAAAATATATCAGAGAAAATGTCCACTATGTACAAGGGCCATGGGCCAGCCCAGCAGCAATGTCCGGGGGGGGGGTACACATCGGGACGTGTGTCCCCTAGCTTGGCTGCACAGTTCACAAGTCCATTTCATCCACAGAAGAGGGGGCATCAGGGGGGAGGGTGGAAACAGGCACCGCAGGGACAGGAGGGGAAAGGGTAGGTGTTGTGGGTGCAGGGAGGGATGAATCTGCCACAGGGGGGGTGCCAGCGCCAAAGGTGGAGGACAGAATGGCGCTGCACACGTCGGCAAGTTCCCCCAGCGACTCCCCCGTACCCAATCCAACCACAGGCCCCAAGGAGGGGGGGGGGGCAAAGGGATGGGTCGCAGCGCCACTGGGGGAGGGTGTGGACAGGGTGGGGGACTCAACTCCCCTGGCCGGGTCCCGCCTCCACCGCTTGCGGGGTGGTGTCATCCTGGGGCTGGGGGGCACACTCGCAGTGGATGATGCTGTCACTGACTGTTGGCCAGGAGAGCTAAGGGGAGTGGATTTGGAGGGAGTGGGTTGTGTGGAATGCGGACTCCCACTGTGGCTGCGTGTTCTACGTTTCCCCCCCGACCCAGTGGGTGTGCCTTCCTCACCCTGTGTGTGCGTGACAGGAGGTGTGCGCTTCGACTTCCCTGGTGGTGTGGTGCCTGTGTCTGTTGGGGTGCGTGCACGCTGACGTCTGGATGTGCGTGGGACAGGCACGGGAGTGGGAATTGGGGATGGGGCAGGGGTAGGGGGTGTTACGCAGCGCTGCAGGAGATCCAGTGCTGCAGTCAGTGTGGAGTCTATGGACCTCAGCAACTGCCGTTGGTCAGACTGCGCAGCCGACATGCCCTCCATGTATGCCTCCATCTGGGTCAGCACCTGGGTGTGGGCATGGAGGACATTTAGCATCGCAGTCTGACCAACCTGCAACTGCCTCAGGATGTCCACAGACTCCGCACTCACCGCAGCAGTGGTGACAGGGGCAGGGGGTGCGGTGCCTGGCAGGAAGGAGACATGTGGGGACCGAGCACGGAGGGAAGGGCCACGAGCATGTGGGAGGCCGGTGATGGAACCTGAGGTGGCGGGGGGATGTGGAGGGCTGCCATCAGCTGGGGGGGCAGACTCCGCCACCTCTGGGAGCTCAGCCTCGGACCCGTCTGCGTCATAGTCTGTGTTGGCAGTCAACAGGTCCTCCGCCTCACTCCCTTCGGCCTCCGTGCCACTCCATGTGCCAGACAGGACAGCACTGCTGGTACTGGTGCTCAATCTCTCCTCCCGGTCCGTGCTAGTGTCTCCTTCCGTGTCCCCCGGCGATGCTGTGGGCAAGGTGAAGAGACAGGAGAAAATCAGACACCTGTACACATATGTCACATGAGTCAAATATACATAGGTCACATTGCATAGCCTGAAAAGCAACAGGAGTAACACCTACAAAACAATGTACACATGTAGGCCATGGAACACACAGTTTTTCTACCCACCATGCCACTGAGACACAATGGAGATCATGACACAACAGCAAATCACTGCACCTGAAATTTTAGAGAGGAGTCAGCCTCTGGGGACAAATGTGCACAGCACCTGCACCACACTGCGTCGTCAAAAAGGGATGAGCATGAATCATATCCATTTACTCTTGCCGCATGCTGCAAAGGCAATACATGAAACCAGGCCACACATGACAGGGTCACTGCACCTTGAGCGTATGTCCAGTCAAACATCACACACAGGCTAAACCCAGCAAGGAGGATGAAGCTTCTGACATGTAGGCCTTGTACGCACAAACCACCCACACCTGAGACAATCTCATTGAGACGGAGAAAGTATGTACACCTCTTACTCTGGGATGGAAACACATGGCCTCCACTAATTCATGACTGTAAACACACAGCCCCTGGTGGCCATGTCCACACATCATTGACAGGCAAACATCATCAGATTGTCTCAACAACACACACAGGTAATGCCCACTGTGAGTATGCACAAGCAAAATGGGTCCCCCTGTACAGTGGACACATGTAGCAACCTGTAGGTCCTAACAGTTGAGCCCAGGGTACAATGCCACCCTACGCAACCCATGGCAAAGACACAGTGAATGGCCATATTGTTGGATGACGCACATGATACCTAGGAAGAGGTGCCCCAGGGCACAGTAGTGCCCACACTCCTCCATGGTCCAGGATGGACATGACTGCAAATTAAGCAACCGTCCCTGCACTTAGCAGGCCTCCCACTCAGGCACATCATGTCAGAGGGCACACAATTGGACATGCATGCTGGAAGGCTGTACATTTTGGAGACACACCCCTATGTCGTGATTCACAATCAGTGCCAAGTGACATGGACACCACAATGACTGAAATTGGCCATGGCACACGCAAGGTCCCCATACCTGTGGCACATCACCCCCACACATGATGCTGATAGCATAGGGCACCTGCATGAACTGCCTGCATAAATAACCTTGTGCAAGAGTGGCGACAGACCAGGGAACACATTGCAAGGAGGGGAAGGGAGGGAGTGAGAACAGCACTGTGCTACTTTGTGGAGAAGTTGACGCACTGCACAATCAAACCCTGGCAGTGTATCCATGCAACTGCACACTTACATTGGCTGGGGACACACAACTGACACACATGTACCTACCCCCTTCCTGCTGCTGCCTCTCCTGTAGGCGCCTGTCCATATCGGGGAAGACCACCGCCAGCACACGCTTCTGGATGTGGGTCAGACGACGGCGGCCACGGTTCTTACGGCTCTCAGGTGAGTCCCCCAGCAGGAGCCGTGCAATCCTCCTCGTCCAGCACCGGATGTCCTGCCAGCGTTTCCTCACCTGAGACAGGCTCCGCCTCCGACCCTCTGTACCCCTCACGGCACTGACGGCTTCCCTCCAGATCTCCCCCTTGGCAATGGCGCCTACCTGTGAGGATGCAAAAGAGAGAATACATTAATCCACATGAGCAAAGACACAGAGACACACATATAGAACAATCCTCATTATGAACAGGCCATGGTATGCATGCAACTAATTGCACCTTTGTCATAGGGACATTATCCACTGTGGAAGGCCAAATGCACTACGTGCCAGTGGAAGCACACGGGTGGCATGAGGGGTACCACACACTCACTGACCAGGGATCACACTGTGCCTCACAGGCTACACCAGGATTATGTACAGCACCTCACAGCAGTCACCTGCCCCAGCACACTGATGCTACCTCAGCAGAGTACACAGACACACACAGGTACAGGACAATCACATGGCATTGCCAACTGCGGGTACACACCTCACTCTGCCCATGTGCCAGTAGACGGGGGTGTCACAGGTGTGGGGCTGGCTCAGCACGGCATGCACACAGCACTGCTCCCTGCTCACATCCGATGGCCAGGCCATATCCATCCCTCATGCTGCTTGTGTGCAACACTCCCCATATGCACTCACCCACATGACAGGGGACTAACACACACACCAATGTGCAGGGGACGAACACGGCCTTTGGACACTCACAGCACAGGTACACTGAACAAACACACATCCATGGGTACTGACACCTGTCACACTGGGGGGAACACAGGATCACATCAGGACTGTGGAAACAACATCCCCAGGAGGAGTATGCAGGCAGAATGTGGCATGCACCTTGCATTCATTGTCACAGTAGGCACTATGCAAGTGAGGAGTGCACACAGGAAACACAGCATGCTCTGCATGGGTGACATGAGGCCTTCCACACCCTGGGACCCACTCCAAACAACAGTGCATGTCTGTCACACATGGACACAATGCCAGAAGTCACTGTCACACAAAAGGGGCACAGTCTAAGCTAGTGGAGTCTGCACTCACCTGAACCCCTGGTCGACCATACAGGCTCTGGAACTGTGGGAGGATCACATCTATCAGGGCAAGGTTCTCCTCCTGGGTGAATGGCTGTGACCTCTCCACAGTCCTGGACATGGTGCCAGAGGAATCACTATCAGCAGCAGTGGTAATGGATGAATGGATGTGCAGGCAAGTGCTCTCTCATGGGACCTGGCTGCCTTATATATGCCTGGCTGGCCTGTTCATGTATAGGAGTACAGATTGATTGGTCAGTCACATTAGCATCCTACGTTTCATCCAATCCCTTCAAACCTACCCCAGTGTGTGGCTTTGCATGGTTTCAGTTTTGATAATGATGTCAAGTCAACATCCACATTGCAACAATGTAGATTCTTTCAAACTGACTTCTGCTGTGCACCTGGTGCTCAAAATCAAAAATTTAACTCAGTCTCCATGGCAACCATCAGGCATTTAGGCCCTTATACTTGTCCCTCATGTGTCCCCTATGTGTTTTCATACATTTACACACAGGTACGGTGCGTTCCACGCCCTAGGGCACCCCACAAGCAGTGATACCGACCGTACATGCGCTTGTACGGTCCGGATCACAATATGGGCGCTGGCGTATGCGTACGCCACAGTAGTACGGACTGTACACGCGCTTGTACGGTCCGGATCACAATATGGGCGCTGGCGTATGCGTACGCCACAGTAGTACGGACTGTACACGCGCTTGTACGGTCCGGATCACAATATGGGCGCTGGCGTATGCGTACGCCACAGTAGTACGGACTGTACACGCGCTTGTACGGTCCGGATCACAATATGGGCGCTGGCGTATGCGTACGCCACAGTAGTACGGACTGTACACGCGCTTGTACGGTCCGGATCACAATAAGGGCGCTGGCGTATGCGTACGCCACAGTAGTACGGACCGTACAAGCGCGTGTACAGTCCGTACTACTGTGGCGTACGCATACGCCAGCGGCAATATTGGCCCAGGGACCCTATACACGCGCTCCGAGCGTATGTACGGTGCGTATTACAACTGTCAGTGGTGACAGGCGGCACACAGACAGGAATGGAGCGGACAGGTATTGCCAAGGGTGGACACCAATGCATTGTCTGTGCAATACCACCTGTGTGTGACACAGGTGTGTCAGGATGTGATGTGGCACTTTACCCCTGAGGTGTGGGCAAAGCACATGTACGATGAGCTGTGTACACATGTCGTGTGTGATGGTGCGCATTGTACCACACATCCCCTGCACTCCTTTGACATGTGTGCATGTCGTACACACTAGTGGAGCCATGAGTCACTTGCATGTCCCAGTCACGGACACCCGCACCTGTCCCCTGATGCCAGGTACACGGAATATTACATATGACACGTGTATGGCTGCGTTGCATGCTGCAACCATGTCATGTGTGTGGCATGTCTTTCCATGATTTTGCTGTAGGTGTGTGATTCAATGTGTCAGCAGTTGCTGCTGCCAACATGTGTCTGTGTGTCGATGGGCATGGCACACTGTTCCGCACACCAGCCCACATATGTGATTTGCCATGAGGTGTGTATGTATCCAACTACACGGAGTATCAACACAAGTACATATCCACATGCTCCCTATGTATGTTCTGTCTCGACATGTACTCCTCAAAGGCAATGTGTGTGGCCTGTCCTATTCCTATGACATGTGACCAGTGCATATCGCATCCAACTACCTGTCTGTACCATACGCATACTACTTCTGCACATGTGTGGATGTCTGTGAATCCTGTGATGCGTGTGCATGTTCACTTACACTGGCCCACAGCTAGTCTCATGCCATGTCATCGTGATCTTGCCCCCCTCCGTTAGTGGCTGTCCCTTGGTAGGAGTGTAACCTGACTGGCGTTCGTGTCCAGGAACTGTGGCACAGACCTGACTCACAACGTGGCATATGTGTATTGGCTGTGTAACATGTGCTCAGTGCATTGACGATGTTGTTGTACAGTGCTCACTCTTAGGTGTTCCTTCCATTTCACTGCAGGGCTCCGCCTCTCCCTCGACGTATGCCAGACATTGCTGCCCTGCATGAACGGGACTGTATACGCCGCTACAGATTCAGCCAACGGTTGATTGATGAGTTGACTGGCCGGCTGGAAGCACAACTCCTCCCGCGCCACAGGTATCCAAGTGCACTGACACCCAAGTTGAAGGTGATGGCAGCCCTACATTTCCTTGCCACGGGTACGTTCCAACATACCATTGCTGATGTCGGGGGCATGTCCCAGACGATGTTCAGCCGTGTTCTGCATGATTTCTTAGAGGCCATGTTGGTTCACCTGGATGAGTACATTAAATTCCCAAATCGTGAGCAGTTGACAGATGTCAAGCGTGAGTTCTATGCCCTGGGAGGGATGCCCCATGTCATTGGGTCCATAGATGGGACACATGTTGCGTTGGTACCACCACAGGCACAGGAGGTGGTGTATAGGAATCGCAAACATTATCACTCCATTAATGCCCTTGTGGTGTGTCTGTCCAACATGGTGATTTCACATGTCTGTGTTCGCTTTCCAGGATCAGCACACGATGCCTTCATCATGAGGCGTAGCAGGGTGCCAGAAATGATGCTGCAGCTGCGGAACGAGCGAGCATGTATTGTTGGTGGGTAGACTCTGGCAGTTCAGTGTTTGGCGTCATCTTCCAATCTCACTGCCTGTGCTGACACACTTCTGTCCATGATGTTTCCTTGTAGGGGACGCTGGCTATCCCAACATGCCATGGCTGATGACGCCTGTCCGCAACCCCAGCACGGCTGCCGAGCACCTCTACAACAACGCACATGGGCGGACCAGGAGAGTCATTGAGAGGACGTTTGGACTTCTGAAGAGCCGATTCCGGTGCCTCCACAAGACCGGCGGAGCACTCCCATATGCCCCGGTGAAGGTGTGCAAGATCATCATCGTCTGCTGCATGCTGCACAACATGGCAGTGGAGGAAGCTGTTCCACTCATACTGGATCAAGATGACCAGGACCATCCACCCGTGGAGGATGAAGGGCTTGGTGACGGGGCAAGTGATGTGGAGGAGGAGGAGGCTGTGGAGGACATGCGGAGTCGGCTCATACGCAACTTCTTTGCTTAGTGGTGAGTTCCAGTGTCTGAGTGTGCACGCATTGGGCCGTGTGTGGCATGTGTTGCAATGTGTGTGTCCATCTGCATGTCTGCCAAGTGAGTCAGTGGTGTGTATTGAAGTGTCACTCAAGTGATGGCGCAATGGAAGGATGTTGTCTGAGGGTCATCATTGTCACCTGTCATGTTAACAACATGATACGTGTTAAGTACATGCTTGCGGATGTGCTCCTTTGTGCTGAATCCTTGTGTGTCTCTCTTCCACAGGTCCATGTGCATGCTGTCTGCTGGTGGCATTGTTGTGCTCCTGCTACTCCTCATGAACACAGCGACATGTGCTGATTCAGCGTCACATGCACGGGCAAGTGTTGAAATCTCCTCAGGGTAAGGGATGCCTCACGTCGTTTTGGGTGTGTGAATTGTTTGTAGTCTGTGTGCACTTCTCCGGTTCATGTGTGTTCCATTTGCATACATGGTGATCCTACATGGGGAACATGACATGGGGCAGGCTTCACCTGGAGCCATGCTCAGACTTGGTGACTGTCATGTGGCAGGGGATTGGGGATTGTGATGAGGCCATCATTGTGTGTAACACTGGCCTCGGAAACATACAGGTTGCACCGGGTTGACATGGTGTGTGATTGCCCCATCAGGGCCTCAATGGTGTATAGCGGCCTCTCCGTGGCAGCAGGGGGTGTTTAGCTGTTATCCGTCACTTGTGTGCCAGGTCAATGGGATGCCAGCATCTGTGTTGCAATGGGGGGTGCCAGTGTTGCTCCCACATGTACATCCACATGACCTGTGTATGTGTTGACAGAGTATCATTGTCATTCCAACACACATGACTAATAAATTTGTCCCTCTGTCTCCAAGGTGCCTCTTCCCTGTCAATGGTGCCCTGTTGCCACTGTGCGTGCCGCAGGTCTGGCATAGTTTTCATAGGTGGTGCATATGTGTCTATGTGTAGAGTGACAAGATGCTAGGGGTTTGTCAGGGAGTGGGAACTGTATTATGCACAAGATGCACAGTTCCATCCACCTCAAGGCAAGAGAGACCATCCCCCAGGGAAACTACAACATCTGTGTAGAATCCTACCCTGCAGTCTACGGACATGTGCCTCACGACTCCCATGGTACTTGTCCATATCCGGAGTGCATCTGCACAGCTCTGCTACTGCGTCGGGCAACCAGGCCACATCAACGTCCTAACGGGATGGGGGGAATGTTTCACAGCCAGCTGCAGGATGACCTTCTAGATCCACGCCCACACTCATGATGCAGCCCACAACCCCAACACAACCATGTGGCACAGTGATCCTAAACTGCATTCTGGCATCTCCATGCATCCAACCTTGGCCTAGCCACCATTCTCAACATCCGCCTGACGCAAGCATGCTGCACATTGTAGGGACACATGTCTAGACATACCTGGGAGCGGCAAGCCAGGTCACTCCACATGATCCCTGACCTCTGCGCATGACTGTTGCTCCCCTGAATGTGTCTGTTGCCACAGTTGTGCGGGAACCACTCAGCTGGTTGGGCCCAGCACAGGTGAGTTTGGTACTCCATGTCTGTATCAGATGAGACATTGGGACCCATGTGTGTCCTGGGCAAGACTGCGACCCCACGGTTTGGATGGTTGGAGTTAATTCTGAGATCAGGCATGCTTTGACTGTACGACACACACATGTATTGTAATAATGTAGAATCACGGCATCATCTTGTAAGTGTGATTCATTTATTTGTGGTGGGGTACGGGTTTGTGGGGATGACAAGAGGTGCACAGCGGGAGTGTAGAATCCAGAGTTCACTGGGGGAGTTGGTATCCTTGTCGTAGCAAAATGTCAGAGTCCATGCCACAGTCTTCGTCAACATAGGTCAGACAGTGACCAGCAAGTCCATGTGGCAGAGAATGTCATGTGCTGCTATTGGGCCAGAGGGCCAGGTGCCAGGCCAGGTGACCTGGGAGATGGTGATGTTCTGCTGACTCTCACAGTCTTTTTCGTGGACGACCCACCTTCCTGCGGGGACCCTCGGAAGCAGTCCGTGACGATGTCTGTGACGCTCCGTCGGATGAATCCTCCTCCTCCTGATCCCTCCCTGTGTCTGGTAATGGCCTTCGCCTGGTGCCACAGGGAGGGTTGCCCATGTTGTCGGCAATCCGACGGAGTACACCGGTCATTTGGGTTTGCACCGCCACGAGCTCAGCCTGTCTATCCTCCATCCTTCCTTGGTGTTGCAGTTGACAGGCATGTTGCTGGGACTGCAGGGTCTTCATCTCCTGGAGGGTCCCCTTGATGTCATTGAGGGTGGACGCAATCTGGTCCATGCCCCTGGTGTCACGCCGGTATGTATCCAGGATGTTGCTGACCTGGGACACTACCGGGTCCTGAGCTGCCTGGTCAGGTTCGCGCCTCCGCCGTCCTCCACTCCCGCCACCCCTGCCCACGTGCACCTGGCCTGCCGTTGTGGGTGCATCGGGTCTCCGGGACCCCTGAGGGATGGCATCTGCGTTGCCGCCTGCCTCCTCCTGGGTGCCCGGAGGACCGTGTCCCTCCTGGGCAGACTGGCTGGGTGGTCGTGTGCGGGCAGGGCTCCTGGACGTCTCCTGGGATGTGGCAGGAATGGGGGTGGTGGTTGGCACAGTTGTACCTGACGCAGGTGCTGCAGGTGGTTGGACACCAGAGGGGCCAGGTTGGTCTGGGTCATCCACGGAGTGGTGAGAGTCATCGCTGGCGGTGGGGTCATCATCCCGCGGAGCCTGGTCCTGTGTGACTTCCCCCCCAGTGTTGGGGGGTGTTCGTCGACGTTGACCTGTGTGTGAGAGAGACAATGTTAACAGTGTCACATGTGGCATCCATGTTGCATGCATTTCTGATTTGGCACTCTTCCTCTGGGTAGTTGGATCTGTCCTGCATTCCTCTCACAGTGCACTTGTGCATGGCTATGTCCCTTGGCCACAGCTGTCAGGGCTTTACGCATGTGTGAGACACAATCTTAGTTGATGCATCTATTTGGGTACACAGTCAGCAGTGTGGTGTGCGGGCGTAGCGAGCCATGCAGAGGCGCCTTACGTGTTGCACTGTACGTGGCCAAATGGTGTTTTGGCAAGGCAATTTGATGTTGCAGGTAGGGGACTGAAGCATTTGTGACAGGGTTCTTACCGACACGGTGGGTGGGTATACTGGGTGTGTGGTTAGGTCTGTGCCTGCAGCACGGATGGACTCGTGCACAGATTGACACATGGACCGGTCTTCATCTACGGAAGGGGGGGTTGAGGCACTGCCAGACCTGGTCTGCATGCACACAGTCCACCGGCTGACGAGTGGACATGGCCACACCACCCAAGGGTGATTTAGTCTCCCTGTGTCTCCCTTCCTCCCTCCCTCTGTCACCCTCCTCCCTCCCTCTGTCGGTCTCCCTCTGTCACCCTACTCCCTCCCTCTGTCTGTCTCCCTGTGTCCCCCCTCTGTCTCCTTCCCTCTCATTCCCCCTCTCCCTCCCTCTCTTTGTCACTCTCTGTCACCTCAGGCCAGCTTCCTGGGCACACACAGTTAGCCGGTCTTTGAATGGCCATTGGCTTGTTCATGTGAGTTAGTCCCTGTTCTCCGGGCACCCATTGGGCAGTGTGTCTGAGTGTAGGCTGCTGCTGTGGCGGTGTGTGCTGAGACTCTATCAGAGCGATGCATCTTCATTGTCTGCTGTTATGTGCAAATTGTGCCTTCAGACCCATGGCATCCTGCATGGCAGCCATCATTTGCAGGCAAGACAGTACTGTGTGGGTACACACAGTTTGTATGGCTGTGCCCTGGGCCATATGGGCTGAGGGCATTGTTGTGTGCTTGTGAGTTGCTCAATGTTAGTTTTGCTGCCCCCACTCCCAGCATCGACCACATCCTGTGTTGTGTTGGTGTTTTGTGTGGCCTGTGACTTGGCATGGCCCTGATTGATGCATGGGGCATGGAGGTGCCAGTGGCATGTGTGTGTTTGTGGAGTGTTGTTGTGTCCGGTGGTGGCTTGGGGGGGGTGGCATGCATGATTGATTGTGTATGGCATCCCCCCCATGTGAGGTGAGTTGTTTGTGTACTCACCAGGGTCTGGGAGTCCTGGCAGTCCGTGTAGTCCCTCCACCGCCAGCGTGGACATCACCTTCTCCTCCCAGGGATGGTATAGTACCGGTCTGGGGGGCGGCCCTCCTCCAGTGATGTTCCCCTGGTTGTGATTGTCAGTCATCTTCCTCTTGACCGTCCTCCGCAGATCGTACCACCTGGATTGGCACTCGTGCCTGGTCCTTCTGGTTGTCCCAACAGCATTCACAGAATCGACGATCCTCTGCCACATGGCGGTTTTTTCGGATATGCTGGTCTGTCTGACCAATGTCCCAAAGAGCTGTGGCTCGACTCTGAGGATTTCGTCGACAAGGATCTCCAGCTCCTCCTTTGTGAACTTTGGATTCTTGGTGGTGGACATGGCGTGGGGTGTGGTTGTGGGGGTGTGGGTGTGGATGGCTGTGGGTGTGTGGGTGTGGTAGTGGAGGTGTGTGTGTGAATGTGATGAGGGGGTGTTTGTGTAGGTGGTTGTGTGAAGGTATGCAAGTGTGAGGTTCAAGTATGGTGGTGTGGGTCGTCTGTGGGCTCTGGCAGCAGTGGGTCTGTTGCAAAGGCTCATGGTTTGTGTGTGTGGTCCATTTTTATTGGTCCATTTGTGGGTGTGGCTGTGTTTGAAATTTGTGTGGGTGTGTTATGAGGAGTGATTGAGTTTTGGGCCTCTGTTTGGCAGTTTGGCAGTTGCAGGTGAGTGTATGTGATGTTTGTGGGGTTGTTGGGCCTGTTTGGTGGTGTGGGGAAACTCTACTTGACTCTCCTTGTGTAAATATGGTTTGTCCGGGTTCAGTACGTGTTTTTTTGGCGTCAGTACGGTCCGTACATGCACTGGTGGGGGTGCGGTCCGTACATTCCCTGGTGGGGTGGTGGTTAGGTGCGTAAATACACGGCTGGGGTGGGGGTTTGGTGCGTACATACACGGCTGGTGGTTCGGTGCGTACATACACGGCTGGGGGGGGTTCGGGGGCGTACATACACGGCTGGTGGTTCGGTGCGTACATACACGGCTGGTGGTTCGGTGCGTACATACACGGCTGGGGGGGGGTTCGGGGGCGTACATACACGGGTGGGTGTTTGGTGCGTACATACACGGCTGGTGGTTCGGTGCGTACATACACGGCTGGGGTGGGGGTTTGGTGCGTACATACACGGCTGGTGGTTCGGTGCGTACATACACGGCTGGGGGGGGTTCGGGGGCGTACATACACGGGTGGGTGTTTGGTGCGTACATACACGGCTGGTGGTTCGGTGCGTACATACACGGCTGGGGTGGGGGTTTGGTGCGTACATACACGGCTGGTGGTTCGGTGCGTACATACACGGCTGGGGGGGGGTTCGGGGGCGTACATACACGGCTGGTGGTTCGGTGCGTACATACACGGCTGGGGGGGGGATTCGGGGGCGTACATACACGGGTGGGTGTTTGGTGCGTACATACACGGCTGGTGGTTCGGTGCGTACATACACGGCTGGGGTGGGGGTTTGGTGCGTACATACACGGCTGGTGGTTCGGTGCGTACATACACGGCTGGGGGGGGGTTCGGGGGCGTACATACACGGCTGGTGGTTCGGTGCGTACATACACGGCTGGGGGGGGTTCGGGGGCGTACATACACGGGTGGGTGTTTGGTGCGTACATACACGGCTGGTGGTTCGGTGCGTACATACACGGCTGGGGGGGGGATTCGGGGGCGTACATACACGGGTGGGTGTTTGGTGCGTACATACACGGCTGGTGGTTCGGTGCGTACATACACGGCTGGGGTGGGGGTTTGGTGCGTACATACACGGCTGGTGGTTCGGTGCGTACATACACGGCTGGGGGGGGGTTCGGGGGCGTACATACACGGCTGGTGGTTCGGTGCGTACATACACGGCTGGGGGGGGGATTCGGGGGCGTACATACACGGGTGGGTGTTTGGTGCGTACATACACGGCTGGTGGTTCGGTGCGTACATACACGGCTGGGGTGGGGGTTTGGTGCGTACATACACGGCTGGTGGTTCGGTGCGTACATACACGGCTGGGGGGGGGTTCGGGGGCGTACATACACGGCTGGTGGTTCGGTGCGTACATACACGGCTGGGGGGGGTTCGGGGGCGTACATACACGGGTGGGTGTTTGGTGCGTACATACACGGCTGGTGGTTCGGTGCGTACATACACGGCTGGGGGGGGGATTCGGGGGCGTACATACACGGGTGGGTGTTTGGTGCGTACATACACGGCTGGTGGTTCGGTGCGTACATACACGGCTGGGGTGGGGGTTTGGTGCGTACATACACGGCTGGTGGTTCGGTGCGTACATACACGGCTGGGGGGGGGTTCGGGGGCGTACATACACGGCTGGTGGTTCGGTGCGTACATACACGGCTGGGGGGGGGTTCGGGGGCGTACATACACGGGTGGGTGTTTGGTGCGTACATACACGGCTGGTGGTTCGGTGCGTACATACACGGCTGGGGGGGGTTCGGGGGCGTACATACACGGGTGGGTGTTTGGTGCGTACATACACGGCTGGTGGTTCGGTCCGTACATACACGGCTGGGGGGGGTTCGGGGGCGTACATACACGGCTGGTGGTTCGGTGCGTACATACACGGCTGGGGGGGGGTTCGGGGGCGTACATACACGGGTGGGTGTTTGGTGCGTACATACACGGCTGGTGGTTCGGTGCGTACATACACGGCTGGGGGGGGGTTCGGGGGCGTACATACACGGCTGGTGGTTCGGTGCGTACATACACGGCTGGGGGGGGTTCGGGGGCGTACATACACGGGTGGGTGTTTGGTGCGTACATACACGGCTGGTGGTTCGGTGCGTACATACACGGCTGGGGGGGGGATTCGGGGGCGTACATACACGGGTGGGTGTTTGGTGCGTACATACACGGCTGGTGGTTCGGTGCGTACATACACGGCTGGGGTGGGGGTTTGGTGCGTACATACACGGCTGGTGGTTCGGTGCGTACATACACGGCTGGGGGGGGGTTCGGGGGCGTACATACACGGCTGGTGGTTCGGTGCGTACATACACGGCTGGGGGGGGGTTCGGGGGCGTACATACACGGGTGGGTGTTTGGTGCGTACATACACGGCTGGTGGTTCGGTGCGTACATACACGGCTGGGGGGGGTTCGGGGGCGTACATACACGGGTGGGTGTTTGGTGCGTACATACACGGCTGGTGGTTCGGTCCGTACATACACGGCTGGGGGGGGTTCGGGGGCGTACATACACGGCTGGTGGTTCGGTGCGTACATACACGGCTGGGGGGGGGTTCGGGGGCGTACATACACGGGTGGGTGTTTGGTGCGTACATACACGGCTGGTGGTTCGGTGCGTACATACACGGCTGGGGGGGGGTTCGGGGGCGTACATACACGGCTGGTGGTTCGGTGCGTACATACACGGCTGGGGGGGGTTCGGGGGCGTACATACACGGGTGGGTGTTTGGTGCGTACATACACGGCTGGTGGTTCGGTGCGTACATACACGGCTGGGGGGGGGATTCGGGGGCGTACATACACGGGTGGGTGTTTGGTGCGTACATACACGGCTGGTGGTTCGGTGCGTACATACACGGCTGGGGTGGGGGTTTGGTGCGTACATACACGGCTGGTGGTTCGGTGCGTACATACACGGCTGGGGGGGGGTTCGGGGGCGTACATACACGGCTGGTGGTTCGGTGCGTACATACACGGCTGGGGGGGGGTTCGGGGGCGTACATACACGGGTGGGTGTTTGGTGCGTACATACACGGCTGGTGGTTCGGTGCGTACATACACGGCTGGGGGGGGTTCGGGGGCGTACATACACGGGTGGGTGTTTGGTGCGTACATACACGGCTGGTGGTTCGGTCCGTACATACACGGCTGGGGGGGGTTCGGGGGCGTACATACACGGCTGGTGGTTCGGTGCGTACATACACGGCTGGGGGGGGGTTCGGGGGCGTACATACACGGGTGGGTGTTTGGTGCGTACATACACGGCTGGTGGTTCGGTGCGTACATACACGGCTGGGGTGGGTGTTAGGTGCGTACATACACGGCTGGTGGTTCGGTGCGTACATACACGGCTGGGGGGGGTTCGGGGGCGTACATACACGGCTGGTGGTTCGGTGCGTACATACACGGCTGGGGGGGGTTCGGGGGCGTACATACACGGGTGGGTGTTTGGTGCGTACATACACGGGTGGGGGTTCGGGGCGTACATACGCGGGCGGGGGGTGGTGGGGTGTTCGGCGCGTATGCGGGCACATGTCTCCATGGTTGCTATGGGAGTTCGGTTCGGACGGTGTTTTTTGCGTACGGTTGTGAAATGGGGAGGACGGGAGGGATCGTACTTGCGCAGTCGGACTTTATTTTTCCGCACGGTGGGTTTCTCGCCCGGGGACGTGTCGGTGACTTTTCCCGACCCGAGGACGTGTGGGGAAATCTTCCCAATGCGATTCGTATGGACTTTTTTCCGTTCGAATCGTACTTGGCAGTTTGTACGCTACTTTGACGATTCGGACGGAAAAAAATCCGGATACGAGTCGGACGGGGAATTTTTTTACCGGATCGGAATTGGCACCTATATATACTATCCTACACAGAAAATATTGAATATTTTTAATTAATATCACGTTAAGATATATGTATTAATATTTTTTTTTTACTTACTTTAATTATTCATTAAGTTTACTGTTATTTAAGTATTTTTAAGTATGTGTCAGTTAATTATATGTATTATTTCATTTATTTAACATTACGTTTAAAACATTTAAAAAATTCGATATTTTGACTAACTATATTATTTACAACGATATTTTGGATTCGATATTTTTGTAATTTCCTGTTTGGAGATAGGACTTCGATATTTTGGCATTCTATATTTTGGCATCGATATTTTTGTAAGTCTATATTTTTGTAGTCGATATTATGTCAGTGATCCGCAGCAAACACGATCGGCTGTTCGGGAAGCTGTCCCTAAAGGTGCCAGAGGCTGAAAAGCGTTGCATATGGCTGCGCATCAGAGAGAGGGTCAATGCGGTGGGTGTGACGCCACGCAGCATCGACGATTTAAAAAAGAGGTGGTACGACCTCAGGAAGCGGGCCAAGTAGAGGATCGCTGAAAGGCTCCGGGAGGCTGGTAGAACAGGAGGGGGATAATCTACAGTGCCAGAAAACACTGCCCTGGAGGAGCTGGTAGAAGGGACCATCGAGCCAGAGGCCGTCGTGGGAGTCACACAGATGGACACCTCCGGCGCAGCCACAAGTGCCCAAGGTAAGATGCATGTCTGTGCCCATACTCAGCATAGCGTACAACCATTCACAAACCCCCAGCACTATTACAATGTGCATGCAGAATTTCCCCACACATCTTCACTCATAACAATAGTGCATCATGGGAGTCGTAGTCATGTCAGGCCGGTGTGCATGTACAGGGAGAAAAAATATACTTTAGTCAAGACATCTGTAGAAGCTAGAAATAGACTTTAATTAAGTGAATCATAGTAGGACATGTATGTAGCAAAATACACCTTAGTAGTAACAATCCCACTAACCATGCACTGTTTCACACACAGATGCATCTCCTGGCGACTCCGACGATAGCGGGCGGCTAATCATATCAGAGACACCAGCCGATTCGGACGTCGATACTCCGGCAGAGCCACATTCACCACCTCCACCACCACCACCACCATCACCACCACCACCACCTGCTGATGCGCCAACTGCAACGAGGCAGCGGAGACGCAGGTCACAAGTCCCACCCATGCAGGTGATGGATGCATGTCAGACACCTGCTACACCATCGGGCCAAAGTCCAGCATTCGTCCCACCGCCTGCAGCACCACCAGCACGTGTCCGACTCCCACTGCGCCGCTGGTCTCTGCGCAATACACCATATGTAGGCGAAGATGTAAGCTCCCCAAATGGTGGCATTGAAGAACAGATTCTGCTGGTCCAGCGCCTACAGGGGAGACACATGGCTACCATCAGCAATCACATAGCGCGCCTGGCAAAAGAAATGCGCACCCTGACTGCGGCAGTGAGGGACATGACCACTGTGGTGGCAGAGGGTAATGGGAACCTGAGGGAGGACATACAGGAACTCACCCGTGCCATGAGAGCAGGGCATGACAGCGAGAGAAGGAGGCACCGGCAGAACTTGCTCCGGTCCGCAGCCTCTACAAAGGCCATCACTAGGCTGTGCAACAGCACAGCTGTTTTGTCACGCCGCTCAGTGTCACTGCAGGTGGACCTGGGCCATTATTGCAGTGATGTTGCCAAGGCCCTAGGCCAGGTGACCGCTGCAGTGGAACACCTGCAGAGCGGTACTTTCAGTGCTAGCGCATTGGGAGGGGAGGACGGCAGTGAGGCTGCCTCCAGTGTGAGCAGTGTTTCCGTGGTGGAGGCCAGCACCAGGAGGCGCAGTTCGCGCTGCTCCACAGCCACAGGGACAGGCCGTGGTGAGGTAGAGGAGACACCTGAAAGGAGGCTGGGCGTTCGTGGCAAGCGCCACTAGACTGACTGAAGGACATCCATGACCATGGTGGGGTAACTAGGGTCCTCTCCTATTTGACACTTGCACACCCGTGACTACAACGGGCATGTTTTGTTACACTTGTTTTGGGGAGCTCTTATTTTGTATCATGTCTGCCCGCACATGCCTCAGTGCTCCTGTGCATTAAACAGCACCACAAATGCAATCATCATGGTTCATTCTTACCTGGATCAGAAATGATGTTGCGTGATGTATGTCCGCCTCTTTTGCCCCTCAGCTGTGTTAGGGACGTGTGCCTGTCGGTGTTGTGCGGGTGGTTGGTCATCCCGGTAGACATCATTCCTGTCCACCTCTATGGGTATCCCCCTTCTAGTAGCGATGTTGTGCAGCATGGCACATACAGCTACAATCCTGCAGCAGGTGTCAGGTTTGTATTGCATGGCACCGCCAGTCTTGTGTAAGATTCTAAAGCGACTCTTCAGAATCCCAAAGGTCCTCTCTATTGCATTCCTGGTGCTCATGTGGGCCGCGTTGTATCGTTGCTCCTGTGGTGTTGCTGGATTGATGTAGGTGGTGAGTATGTATTCCCGCAGGGCGTATGCACTGTCACCTAAAAGATGGAAGCACAGGCATAGCAACGGTGATGTATATACATGTGTGGTGATCATGTTTTGAAGAGGTATGTATACGTACCAAGCAGACGTCCCTCTCCAAATTCTCCATTGAGTAGGCGCCTGTGGATGCCACTGTGTCGGAATATGTAGGAGTCGTGTGTGCTCCCCGGAAATTGGGCCACTAGGTCTGTTATGATGTGCTTGGCATCGCATACAACCTGCACGTTGATTGAGTGGTATGACTTTCGTTTACGGAATATGTACTCATTGGCAGAGGGTGGACAGATGGGGACATGCGGGCAGTCGATGCATCCAATGACATGGGGGAAATGGGCCACCTGGTAGAATGCCTGTTTGTTGCGGTCCAACTGCCGTGGGATTGTGGGGAAGCTGATGTGCGTGTGTATCATTGTCAGCATGGCATCTATGAATTTGTGGAAGAAGCGTGAGAGTGAGCTTTGCGATACGCCTCCGGCTACGGCGATGACCCCCTGGAAACTTCCTGAGGCCAGTAGGTGCAGGCTGCATAGGACCTGGACGTGCGCAGGTATTGCATTGGTCCGATGTGTCGGGTGCTGCAGTAGTGGCTCGAGGTCTGCAATTAGGCACATGATCATGGTACGATTCAGTCGGTACTTGTCGTACACCTCATCCTCATTCTGTCCTAGCAATGTGATACGCACTCTGAAGACTCGCTCCTGGACCCTTCTCCTGCACTGTCCTGCTGCATTGATTCGCATCCTCCTTGCTAGCACGTAGAGGGCTGCCATTTTGTGCAAGCCAACAGGGTCTCCAGGGCCACTTTTAAGGGCTTACTGATTGGTGCCATCTGTGGCAAAAAAAAAAAAAATCTCACATTTTTTTATTTTTTTGTAACTTTACCTCCAGGTTCTGATTCCCCTTAATCTGCTCATGCAAAATAGCGAATTTGGGGATTTTCGCTATTTGCGATTTTTGAGGCATTGAGTAGCGATTCGTTATTAGCCATTGGCACTTGCCGGTAGCTAATGGTGATTTCGGTGATAGCGAGTTCGGTATTTTGCAAATTTTTATTTTGCGGGTTGGTTATTAGCGATTCTTTATTTTTCCGGTCAATTATTTAGCGATTCCTTATTTTTTCCCGATTCGTGTTGATGCATTGGGATTCGGTTTTTGACACTCGCTAACGGCTGATTTTACCGATTCGCTATTTTACCGAATGGATTTTTGCTTGATGCATGTGCCAGATAATCTCCAGACCAAGGCTTTGATAAGGAGTTTGGAAAGGCATTTGAAAGAAAGCGGCCACTAGCGCTGAGAAGACCTTCTTTTGGCTGTAGCGCCTCATGGAGATTATGAATGTTAAGATTTGACTGATTTAGCAACCCAAGAGGTGGAAAGTGACTGCTGTACTACTGGTTTTGTCTGCATATTGCTTTGTTTTGTTTTCTGTATTTTGAATTGTATCGTTTTAATAACTGAAACCGAATAGAGTATTTGATTGATTGACAGCTGTACTGTCACATGGCTGTTGGGGCCATAAAGTTAGCATAAACCCTGCAGCCACTATGCAGCTTTGTGCACGTTACTACACGGCTTTATTTTTGCAAATGACATTGTTCCTGCCTTTCACATGAGCACTGTCTGCTGTGTTCATTCTCTGCCAGTTCCTGGAGTTTAGTCTGAACATTGTGAGCAAGGTCGATAAACAATGCCCCTTGTTATTCTGTTCTTGTTAGGTCCTAGTACATGGACAAAACATACCAATGCACCTGTTGTTGGAAACCCGTACTTTGGTATTATGGGGATACATGCATGGGAAGCACACACTTGGAGAAGGACCTTTCCGGGGAGAAGAGCAAGACAGCACCTATAATGTAGATCTACCCAGAGATCTTCTATTATATCATAATTATTATTCTTAGCAAGGGGAGGGAGGTCAGACACTATAGTCTTTTCTCCATTGTCTTTTTATGATGACATCCCTCTTCATGATATATGGACTAGCTGTTATGCTGACTATACTCGTGCTATGCATTTTTCTGCTTGTTGTGGCACGCATACTGCATGTTTGGACATGTTAGTAAAAATAAATATTTCAAACTGTTTTGTGTCTCTGTCAGATCTTATTGTGGACAAGTACAAGAGTGCAAGCGCAAGGGTGTGTCCTCTTACTACGATTCCTGAGAGTTCTGGGCGGGTTGTGTTCTGGGGTGTTTAATCATTTCTCTGGGAGTGAGTAGGAGAGCAAGTGAGACATTATAGCTAGATGGTCCTGGTTTTGTGGGCACTCAGGTGGTAGGAAGACTCAGGCCTATTCACTAAGGTCCCATAATCCTATGCATAGTTGTGTTCTTGGGCAGAACCCCTGCAACAGTACTACGCCACTGGATTTAGGCTTGAATATTGACTTTATCTGCTGACAGAATTCCCTTTAAACTTTAATTTATTGTGTTGACATGTAACCGACTATTTGACATACTTACTGAATGTATTAGATTATTTTAAATGTGTGTAGAACCACATAACCTTGAAAGAGTGTTTTATGGCATTATAGACATGTGCTTACACCAGGGAGAAGTGACCTTGTAAATAAGGGCCTGATTAGGATCTCGGAGAGACTTATGTCTGCCTGACACTGATGCGAAAGCAGGACCGCCCGACTAGGAGTCGGAGAACCAGCTGGCCGCATTACGATGGCGGTCACAATGTGTATTCTTTGTAATGCACCGTGTGCAATACAAAAACACTACACTACACTACATCTGACATACCCCTGCACTATGTGACAGGCACCATGCGGTGCCTGCCACACGGTGCAGGGATATGTAGGATGCCACCATAGTTGCCCCCCAGGGCCCATATCGGAGGGTCAGGGGGTTAGAGGGCCCCATTACAAGCCCCCAAGTCCCTTTCCACTTGCCTTTTCATGGTGGGTTAACCGCCATGAAACGGCCAGCAGAAAGGGACATTGTAATCCCTACAGCGGTGCCTGAGCGGGCACCGCCAATGTTGTAGGGATTGCAGTCCCTCTGATGGTCCGACGGTCTCATGGAGCCCATCCTATGCGTGGCGGTCGATCTCTCCGCCCGCTCGCAATAATAATGCTATGGGCGGTCCTGCAGGGTCCAATGGCATTGGGACCGGCACCGACTGCCATCATAATGAGCCCCTGGGTTACAGAACATGAAAGCTACTTAAATGTCCAAGTGCTTTGTAACAATTATTCGGTTACCTATTGTAACTTTGTCCAAGCATGTTTCATGATGTCGCTATCCGTGACCTACACATTTGTTCTTTGCCATAGCTCTTTGATGCCCTTGAGCTGTGACCTGCTACACTTATAAGTAATCTGTAAGAAGAGCATTGGCTATGCCCCACTGTCTGCCCTGCCTGCTTTGTCTCTTGTTACTCCACCACACTATAACTGTCCATTTGTGATTTCATTACCCTGTTGATTGGATCTTTCCTCCGAACTTTCTTTTAGTTGTTTGTTTGTACTTTACTCGGATGCGCTGTAATTGCGACATATTATGAACATTGTACACATTGGGCCTCATTTCCAATATTGTGGCATTGGGCAGCGCTGCCAGCCTTCCTGCCGCGCTGCCCTGCATCAAAAGAAAAGAACAGGAATGCACCGCATCTATGAGATACTGGAACCAAACAGGAGACCAAACTGGAATGGCATGGTGAGGAAAAAAAATACGGATTTAGGCCCAGATCTCTGTACTGGGGAGAATGTATGACATTGTTCTGCATTCTGTCCATCAACTGTTGTTTTTTCATTTGTCACCCTGAGTGGGACGGGTATGCTTAGACATGAGTCCCGTGCTCTCCATGCCACTGGAATCAAGCTATCCTGGCTGAAGAGGGGTGAAACCCCGAAACCGGTCCTGGGATGCTTGTTTCCTGTCCAGGGAGGACCTGGCTTGGCAGTTCGGGCTGGACTGTTCCCATGAGGCACAGGGTCAAGACTGATTTGCATATGGCTGGGTTCAAACTGGAATGGCATGGTGAGCAAAAAAATGATGGCTTTAGGCCCAGATCTCTGTACTGGGGTGAATGTATGACATTGTTCTGCATTCTGTCCATCAACTGTCGGGTTTTGCATTTGTCACCCCGAGTGGGACGGGTACGGGTATGCTGCTCAGACGTGAGTCCCATGCTCTCCATGCCACTGGAATCAACCTATCCTGGCTGAAGAGGGGTGAAACCCCGAAACCGGTCCAAGGATGCTTGGTTCCAGTCCAGGGATGACCTGGCTTGGCAGTTTGGGCTGGACTATTCCCATGAGGCACAGGGTCAAGACTGATTTGCATATGGCTGGGTTCAAACTGGAATAGCATGGTGAGCAAAAAAACGATGGATTTAGGCCCAGATCTCTGTACTGGTGTGAATGTATTATATTGTTCTGCATTCTGTCCATCAACTGTTGTTTTTGCATTTGTCACCCCGAGTGGGATGGGTATGCTCAGACGTGAGTCCCGTGCTCTCCATGCCACTGGAATCCAGCTATCCTGGCTGAAGAGGGGCGAAACCCCGAAATCGGTCCTAGGATGCTTGGTTCCAGTCCAGGAAGGACCTGGCTTGGCAGTTTGGGCTGGACTGTTTCCATGAGGAACAGCGTCAAGACTGATTTGTATATGGCTGGGTTCAAACTGGAATGGCATGGTGAGCAAAAAAATTATGGATTTAGGCCCAGATCTCTGTACTGGGGTGAATGTATGACATTGTTCTACATTCTGTCCATCAACTGTTGTTTTTGCATCTTCACAGCACCGGCACAGAAATGGCTGCCATGCGCCAATGTAGACACCCTTGCACTATGGTGCAAAGGTGTCTGCATTGTAGAGATGAATGTTTTTGTGCAGTAAGTCACCTTCATGCACTAAAACAGTCAATGGAGGCGATTTACTCTTTCTATGTCTGCTGCTGAATGCAGCAGACATAGAAAGAGGAAAAAACAAGGAGAAATAATGTATTTCTCCTTGTTGCGCCTTCACTACGCCACCCGTGGGGAGGTTTAGGATTTTGATGCATTCTCAGGTATACAGCTTGTTGTAAATCTGGGATTTTGTCAAATGTCATTGGTGTCATGTAGGAACACCCACCATAATGCCGATTGCACGCCTACCCATCGGTGACTTGCGCTGTGTTACCTCACTCCATATCTATAAGGACATGAAAAGCTACAAAGGGTGGCTTTATGTGGCTTTGTACATATTGAAATGTGCTGTGAGCCACTGGAACACATTCCCTCATGACTTAAGTCTAATGGTTATTTTATGTAAATATCTGTCCCCCTTTTGAGTGCTCCAAAAACGGGTTGGTGGAGTTTATGCTATTAAATAAATAAATAAGTTAGTAAATAATTAAATGTGAATAAAATCGTTTTTGACAGGCACAGCATTTGCAGAGTTCTCAGGGGCATATTTAAGAGAATTGCAACGCAGTGCAGCGCAGCCAATCACCTAGCTGCGCTGCACTGTGTGACAGGCAAAGGGCAGGAATGTGCTGTATTTAAAAGAACGCACCACATTCCTGCCTTTTCCCTGCTCAGACGCCTTTTTGGCTGCCTAGCGCCAATGCAGGCACCCTTGCATCAGGATGCAAGGGTGCCTGTGCTGCATGCAGAATTGTTGTTGTGCAGGAAGGGGAACCTTCTCATTCTTATTCATGTCTTATGGGTTCAGCATCTCTCCAGCTGCAGGGCCTGTGCAGTGCGAGGCATCAAAATGAGAGAAAGGAAAAGAGCAATTGTCAAAATACATGTTTCATCTAAATACACCACATATTCTGCCAAAATATCATGACATACATTACGGTGCCGATTCCGATCCGTTAGAAATATTCCCGTACGAATCGGATCCGGATTTTTTTCCGTACGAATCGTACAAGTCCCGTACAAACTGGCAAGTACGATTCGTATGTTAAAAACTCCATACGAATCGCATTGGGAAAATTCCCCGACAAGTCCTCGGGTCGGAAAAAGTGTCCGACACGTCCCCGGACAGTTTCACGTACAAATCAGGAAACTGAAGTCCGAGCGCGCAAGTATGATCCGTCCCGTCCGTCCGAATGCACAACCGTATGGAAAAAACACTGTACGGAGCGAACTCCCATACCAACCATGGAGACGTCCAAACATGTGCCCGCATACGTGCCGAACACCCCCTCAGCCCACCCCCCCAAGTACGTGCTGTACCCCCAGCCCCCCCATGTCCGCGCCGTACCCCCAGCCCCCCCATGTCCACGCCGTACCCCAGCACCCCCCCATGTCCGCGCCGTACCCCCAGCACCCCCATGTCCGCGCCGTACCCCTAGCCCCCGTATGTACGGTGCGAATCCCCACCCCACCCCGTAGGTACGGAGCGAACCCCCACCCCGTGTAGGTACGGAGCGAACCCCCACCCTGTGTAGGTACGGTGCGTACCCCCACCCCCCGTATGTACGGTGCATACCCCCAACCCCCGTATGTACGGTGCGAACCCCCACCCCGTAGGTACAGAGTGAACCCCCAGCGCGTGTAGGTACGGAGCGAACCCCCACCCCCGTATGTACGGTGCATACCCCCACCCCCTCGTATGTTCGGTGCGAACCACCACCCCACCCCGTAGGTACAGAGCGAACGCCCACCCTGTGTAGGTACGGAGCGAACCCCCACCCCATGTAGGTACGGAGCGAACCCCCACCCCGTGTAGGTACGGAGCAAACCCCCACCCCGTGTAGGTACGGTGCGTACCCCCACCCCCCGTATGTACGGTGCATACCCCCAGTGCACCGTACCTACACGGGGTGGGGGTTCGCTCCGTAACTACACGGGGTGGGGGTTTGCTCCATACCTACGGGGTGGGGTGGGGGTTCGCACCGTACCTACGGGGTGGGGTGGGGGTTCGCACCGTACCTACACGGGGTGGGTGTTCGCTCCGTACCTACACAGGGTGGGGGTTCGCCCCATACCTACACGGGGTGGGGGTTCGCTCTGTACCTACGGGGTGGGGTGGGGGTTCGCACCGTACATATGGGGGGGTGGGGGTTCGCTCCGTACCTACGGGGGTGGGGGCACGGAGCGGACATGGGGGGGTTAGGGGTACAGCGCGGACATGGGGGGCTGGGGCTCCGGCGCAGACATGGGGGTGCTGGGGTACGGCGCGGACATGGGTGGGCTGGGGGTACGGCACGGACATGGGGGGCTGGGGGTATGACGCGGACATGGGGGGTGCTGGGGTACGGCACGGACATGGGGGCTGGGGGTACGGCGCGCACATGGGGGGTGCTGGGGTACGGCGTGGACATGGGCGGGCTGGGGTACGGCGCATACATGGGGGGCTGGGGGTACGGTGCAGATGTGTAGGGATGGGGGTATGTTGCGTACCGGGCCACCTTTTCGCCATGCATCATGGCGTACTTAGCTTTTCCGGCACTTTTTGGGTCCCGTAAAAATATTGCCGTGCGAAGTGCTGTGGGTACGAGTCGTACTTGCTGGTCCGTAAAACGCTGCCTGACTCCGTGCGAATGTCGAGTACGCGGTGTCCCGGATCGGAATTGCGGGTATATTATAGCCGCTCGGTGTTTTTTACGATTCGTACGGAAATGGTGTTTCCGTACGAATCGTACTTGCATGTTTGTAAGGTATTTTTCCCGGGTACGAGTCGGAAGGAGAAAACGCTCCGTCCGACGATTCGGACCCGGTCTATCCAGGATTGGAATCGGCACCTACATGTCCAAGAAATTGTATTGTCAAAAATATCATGTGACAGAATGTAAAAGGTAATAACATTGTGTTTTAGGTATTTTATATTCCTTTAAATATAGTTGTAAATAATATTTTTTATATTTAATGTTATAAGTTGTTAATTTCTAATGTAAGAACTTTTTAATTATTTGTAGATTGATTTTGTTTTTGTTAATTTGTAATAAATTTTAAGGGTTATTTTTAATGTAATTTATTTTGGTGGTAGTGGGGTTTGTAGGGGAATAGGCTGGAAAATGTTTATTTTTTAATTAAGTTCCACATTTTGTATACGTGTTAATTTACTAATATCATAATACATTATGTAATTATTTTTTAAATTATGGAATAGATGAGTTGTTAATTAATTGTATATTTATTAATTATTCAAATAGGAAATTGATTGCTATGATTAATTGTTTGTATGTTTTTGATTTTTTTTCTTAAGGGCTTTATTCACAATAACTAATTTTAGAGTGTTGTTATGGTTTAAGATAATATGTTTTACCAATTCAGTACTGTTATAAATTTAATTTGTTTGTGCGGTAATATCTTCGGATGATATGGTGGCTAGTGATTGAAATGTATTCTGTAAAATTTTGATATGATTCTATGCATAATGTTGTAAATTGATTTTGTGTTTTCAATTGTTAAAGATTTACATAAATTATCGAGTTAAAATATATTTGTTACGTGTTTAAGGAAATATAATTGGATTTTTTTACTGTGTATATATCTAATTTATTTGTAATTAATTTAGCATGAGTAAAACTAAATATGACCATTCTAAAGTTTAACATTTTCCCTACTGTTGCCTTTGCTGAAGTAGGAATATTAAATTTGACCACTTCAAAATCCAACATTTTCTCTGCTGTTGGTCAGGTTGGGAGTAGTGTATTTGTTACCTTCAAGTGAAATGTTTCTTTTATCCTTTTTACGCCTCTCCTGGGGAGGCATAGCATTTTGACACTTTCCCAGGTGTACCACCCATAGAACACCTCTATGAGGCAGAGTAACGCAAGGCACCGGCTTGCGCTGCCTTGCGTTACTCCACATTTATCAAGCCACACAGGACTTGGTAAATGTCATTCTAGGTTTTGTGTCACCCTTGCGTCCCCTTGCATGTTGCAAGAGTGACACAAGAACATGATGTGCCCCAAAGTATATAAAGTCGATTTCTGAGCCCTCAATATTTTGAGGAAATGGTTAATTTGGAAATGAGTTCACTTGGGCGAAACATAGGACTTGCTTAGATTAGCTGCATGGTCATGCAGAGACAGTTTAGAGATGGCGACCTGCACCCCTGCTTATCTTACAGACAATCTCACATCCCTGGTGCTTCACTACCCTGAGAGGGGCAAGTTCCACATGCGGGTACATAGTTCCCACTAAGGAGACAATTATGAACCCTATTCTTGTGCAGGACAGTTTTAGGATTGAGTAGTGAGAGAGAAACTCTACGGGGGGCTAGTCAAAGCTGCATTTTTGTAGTACATTTAGAGCTACTACAACAGCACTTCCGACGTACTGCAAACTGGTATTCACATGCTTATGTGGGGAGGTCGCACCTCTCCTATCTTAACTGTGAGGAGATCTCTCCCCCAATTGTGGAGATTTCTACAGAAAATGATGGAGCGACAAAGAGGAATGGATAGAGAAGAGGGTATACTTATGACTAAAGAGGAAGAGTTAAGAGAGGACTAAGGAGGGAGTTTGTAGGTTAGGGAGAGATTTAGGGAGGTACATGAAGCCACCCACAAAAAATTAGACCTAATGCTATTCTCAAACTGCCCTTCCATATTTACTGCAGACAAAGGAGACCCAAAACAGTTATAATTGTACTCCAGCTCACAGCTGGTTTATGTTTAGCATCACACATGGCAAACCCCTGGTACTGCAACAGCCTCCCTTAGAAAATATTCCTGGTATTACTTGAGGTTTTTTTTTCAACTTTATACTTAAAAAACATTCATTTCTTTTTTGTAATATAATCAAAATAATTACATGTGTGATTTAAATTAATTGTTTAATACTGTAACATTTTTATTATAGTATTCTACATTTATAATATGTATATATATATATATATATATATATATATATATATTCACTGAAAAAACTGTAGGTTTCATGCACGTTATAGTTAGGAATTGGCATTTAAAAAACGTTAGAAATTCACTGAAAAAACCATAGGTTTCAGGGGCGTTATAGTTAGCTGGAAATTTCCCTCATACAAAACCCTAGAAATTCCCCCGTTATAGTTAGTTCAGCTAACTATAACTCACGCCCCCACAATGCACTGCTGATGACGTCACATATTACATCACTCATGACATGGTCAGTGACATCACTGATGACATCACTGATAACATCTCAAATGACATCACTGTCTGTGAACCTTGCTCGGTAGGAATGCCGCAGAATGAGAGTTGTTCCTGCTCCTTCAGATCCATCGCAGCCAAGAACTTCAAGGGTGGATCCTTCTGTACAAAATTTGGACATCCGTCCACAGTTTCAATCCCTGAAAGTGCTCTGCATAAAATGCAATGCTGTTTTATGCTATGGAGAGCAGTCAATCGATCTCATCTGCCGAAAGCAAGAGAGTCACCATTGCTAGTTTTTTTTTGTTGTTTTTTTTCCCTGAAGTACATTGTTTTGTGCCTTCATTTTTTTTTTCAAGGAAAACCCCCAAAATTTAAAAATTGTTCAAAACCCCCCAAAAAAAGAAATATAAAAGAAAAAAGAAGGAAAAAAAAAGTTTTTCTAAGAACTAACTTTCCTGGTTTAAAAAAAGAGCTATATTTGTTTGTTAGTGTGTGAAAGTTAAGATGAATGTATGTGTAGTATGTAATTGACTGAATGAATGCATTAGTAGTGTATGGTGAATGTATAAGTGCAGAACTATGAGGAAGTGCTGCAGCATCGTACAGTAACCTCTTTAACTGTAGTGTGCTGTAGTACTTCCGAAGCACAGGGATGCAACATATGTACATAAATATGTTGCAAATCTATGCTTCTCTCTGCACGGCTGCTTAAATTGCAAGGATATCTGTGTCATGTGCTGTTTGTTTTTGTGCAGGAAGACACACCTTCCTGCACAAAAACAATCAGAAAAAGCTTTTTTCTCCTTCAATGTATGCTGAACATTTTAGCATGCATTGAAGATTTAAAAATGAGGAGTAATGAAAACAATTCTCCTTGTTGTGCTTTCCTACACCAATTAGAGAATGGTGCAGCATTCACACACATATCGAGATTTATGATTTCTGATCAATCTGGAGATGTGTCTTGTTCTATGAGTATTCAGTGCAATCATGCACAACAACACTTATAGAACACCCTTTCAACGCAAAGTGGTGTGTATGATGAGGTTGTATTTACATGGAGTAGAAAAAGTACACAGAGTGCCTTTTTCTCTCTTTGTAAATATGAAAGAGTGTCTTGCGCAATAACTATGTTACAAAAAGTGACATATTTCTGTTTTTAAAAATTGCTTGCAAATGATAGAAGGTAAGCACAGAGTTTTGTCTGCAAAGATGCTCAAAGAAGAATGATTGAAATGATTGTGGTCCTTCAATAGGTACAATGGGAAATATTATGAACCACTCAAATCTGTTTTTTTGGAGGTCACATGATATCCGATAACAGAGAGATTTCAAAACTACATAGGTATAAACAGAGTGTTTTTAAAAACGTGTTCAAACTTTGTAGCTTCTTGCAGATCTGCCCATTCTGTATATTAATACTTAGTTAAACTTACCTTCACAGTAATAGAAATTAAAAATGGTACACATTTTTTTCAGATTTTTTTTGTAATGCAAATTGATGTAAATTGCTTATTTTAGAATTAGAATCTGTAAAAGAAAAGAAAAAATAGTTATAACATGTAATATTACATTTTTTACAATACAGCATAATTTCAACAAAGTAATTTGTTTGCCTTTTTTGCTGTTCTCAGAATATATTGAATTTCACTAGAAATAGTGATTTCAATCGTACTCATCACTTAACAGCGGGCAAAATATAAACAATCAAAAAGATTGTTTTAATAAAACCAACATGCTATTCTCAGTAAAATACCAGAAAATACAAATCACACATATTTGAAATGCTTATGGCTAACAACATTTTATAACTTTAACTTATAAAAACTGTAAATGTTGTCGCTTTAAAATATTCACCGAGTCAATGAGCATGAAAAAGTCCATAATTCAAACATATTCCTTTCCTTGAGGCCAAATGGTATTTTTGTACTTCTTTTTATGTAAATTGTCCAATGGTAATCCTATTAAAGTATAATAATAAATTCCTCAGAGAGTGAATTATCTTCCTAAAACTTTGACTTTAAAAATATTAAGTGGGAATTTGGTAATTCCCTAGGCAAATGTTGTTTGAAAACCAACTGGGAATCATTACAAAGTGTCCAGCCTTTGTCACATTTTAGATAGGCAGTGTAATGTCCAGATGTTGTGGAAGGACCATCATGGAAAACTATTGCAATTGCTACAAAAGTCCTTCCTGATATTGATAGTTGTGTTGCTACAAATTGCTTTATTTAAAGTATCCAATTTTCTTCCATCAGCTGCACAACGTTGCATCATTAAAATTATGTATTGTCCATATTTTGTTAAAAATAATGTGGATAACATTTCTGATTTACATTGACTACACTCCATGTTTTGATTTGCACCTTTAACTAATTTATTGAAAGACACTGATTTACAAACTGGTAATGTTAAATATAGAAATCTTTCAGTGTCTACATTAGTGGTACATGTATACATGCAATTTTCACAATGATGTTCCCATTTGTAAGAAAGCCAAAAATATTTTCGATTTGTACACCTTCATTTTCAAAAATGGAAAGCATATACATTAAAAATTCCTGAGCATCTTGTTGGATATTTTGTGTAAATTGTGTAGAACCAGAACACACATCCAAAAGATTACGAACATCTGAAACAGATTGTATTTTACTTGTATTCTGGATAATTTGTTCTTGCAAACCTTCAAGATAAAAAACAACATTGACCACTACATAAGCATAGCAGTTGACACCTGAACTATTTTGAAACTGATAACTAACAATCTCTTCAACAGTGTCCTTTTTCTTTTTACTTGCAATCACAACATTATCTTGTTCTTTTCCACTCTCTACACCTTCAGAACAGATATTCTCAAACCTTCTTTTTCGACCAACCACACGCTTTTCAAATACAGGATATTGATCTAAATTTGGAGCATACACCCTTCTTAACCTATTATACTCTTCTACACAGTTTGCATCTGCAGTAACCTTTGTCTCATCAAAATCAATCAAAAACAATCCAGATAATTTTCTGACTCGCGACAAAGCAACATATGCCATACCCTCTTAAAATACGGTAGATCCAATGTTCACCAATGCACTGTCTACACTTAATCCTTGAGATTTATGAATAGTCACTGCATAGGCCAGAGAAAATGGAAATTGTTTCCAACGGACATATAAATCTTTAACAAGCAAAAAACGAACTGAACAACGACCAATTTCTTTAACTTCATCAATCTGATCAAATTTAATTTTTAAAAATTCAATTCCTTCTTTTTTCTGATAATTAACAAAATACACCACTTTACCCATTGCTCCATTAACTAAACCTTTTTCTACATCCAAATTACGCCTTAAAATTACCCGACAGTTTACACATGCATATAGTGTCTTTTCTAAACCAGCTGTTTTAGATATTTTTTTTCTAAAGAATCCAGTTTTGTTTTCAACTTTCCCGTCAAAATAATAGTGATTCCTTCATGCTCTATTTTATCGATGGCTTCCATTTTTATAATTTCTTCATTTTCCAGTTTCAGTAGTTCTTCATTGAATATGGAACACTCGAGCAGTGTTGGCATTAAGCAGATCATTGATTTATTTTCTGCAATTTTCATGTACACTTTCGCAGGGACTATATTGTCATTTGGAAACAAATTGCAAAGTAATCGACTTTCCAAAGCTTGTTTGCCATATTCTGTAAGAATTCCAATTCTTATATCTTGAAGAATACTTCCATATTCAGCATCATTTGCCTGTCGCATATTTTTTGTCAGTTCTTTGTATTCAAAATAAGTCCAAATGTTCACATTACCAACACTACCAAGAGACTTTCTGGTATCTTCATGTGCAAGTGTTTTAAATACCGGTTGTCCTTTTACCGGAGTCAGTTGCAGTAGATCTCCAAAAACGATGACGTGTTTTCCTCCAAATAACACGTCATACTCTGTTTTAAGAATTTACTGCATTCTTCAATGTACAAAGGCAAGCATCAAGTTTGAGACCATGCTTACCTCATCAATAATGAGAAGTTTCATTTTCTTCAGGAGTCTTGAATCTTCACAACAAGCTTCTCCAGATAGCTTGTGATATTCCAATTTGTTCTCATGCTCTACTGGTAGCATTAGTAAACAATGTAAAGTAATTCCTTTAATGTTATGTGCTGCCAACCCAGTTGGAGCAGTGACAACACAAGACAAATGCAACTCAGTTGTTTTCTGCAGATAACTTGTAATTACTTTATTTAAGAAACTTTTTCCTGTTCCAGCTTGACCACTCACATACATTCGGATAGGTTGAAATGCTGTACATGAGCACCCTTTCTTTTCATGAAGTAATCCATGGTCAATCTGCTCTTTCACTTGTTGATATATTTGTTTCTGTTCAACATTTAGTTGTTCTTCCAAGTTTCCTAACTGTATTACATCTTCTTGAGCTTGATACATTGCTGTTTCCACCTCATTCATGGCAGTCGCTGCTTCATTTTCAACAATTGGTTGTCCTAGTGGATCTTGACTCAGTGCAGCAGAACTTTGACTGTCTTGAGAACTGTCTCTAGCAATCTCAGCTGCAATTGTAGCTTCTTGATCAATTTCATCATTCAACATTTTCACATAATTTGCAAAAGCACTGCATTGTGTGCTATCTTTACAAGCATTAAATCAATCTTCATAGCTCTGACAATCTCCAAGTAATTCCAGTTCTGAACGCCACGGTTTGAACATTTGCAAAAGGGCTAAATAGTAAAATTCCCTTTTGTCTGCAGTGTCGCAACTCAGTTTCCTGTGATTAATTAAATTTCCTTTCCTTTGTTTCACCAGACATCCTTCGGAACCAATCACTGCATATTTTCCATCATTGATGTTCTCTACAGTATTCTGTTTAAAAGTGTAGTTTTTTAGCACTTCATAGAGACACATGTTCTCAAGATGATGACTTCTGTTTGGGTAATATGTGTCCAACACATTCGTTTTCAAAATATCTGTACTTTCTGGTTCTTTTTCTGCTAAATTTTCAATTTCTTGAACAGATTTCAGTACCAGATTTCGCATTCCTGCAAGACCTAGACTCACCCAAATGATTCTTCTACTTTTGGAATATAGATCAGAACATTCATATGCTCCAATTTCACGATGCGATAACATCTTCAAACTGAAACTGTATAATTTCTTACTTTGAGTCTTCTCGTGAGAAATCTCTTCCCACATTTCTTTCAATTCCGTCTTTTCTGATTTAATAATGTGGGACGTTACATATCGAGCAACAGTGATGGAATTGTCCGCAACATACTGAATATCCATGTTAGCATTCCACACGAATGAAATAACTGGATTGTAGTCATTTATGTATTTTGATTCTTCACTTCTTCTTAAGTTGTAAGTATTTTTTGGAGACTTTCTTGTGATGGTATGTCGCATAGCTGACATAAAATTGTTCACTCTTCCTTTGGATAATACAGGACGTAGAAATCCAAAACGACATTTGGTATAGAACTTATCCTTTGACTTGTACTTTCGTCAACAGTATTTTCCACACCTATGGCTTTGGAATCGTAAGACTTGTTGTTTTAAGTTTTTATCTTCTCTGCTATTGGGTACAGCACATGTGGCATAATCTTAAATGAAAGACAAAACAGTTTCATCTGAATCTGTTCCAAATTTGGGGGCGTCCTTGATCCATAACAACATATGTATATGAGGAGCACCTCTTGCTTGATACTCCTTTCTCCAAAAGAAATCCACAACTTCTCCAAGAGGATTCTTTTTATTGCAGATGAAAGACATCATAGCTTCGAATCTATGATTGAAATATCTGCATACATTAACAGGATCCAAAGAGCACAATTCTCCAGGTGTCTTGCATTCAACATTTTTTATATTGGAATTTGCTTCTCGAAGAAATTCAAGTAAATCATCCCAAGCATACTCAGCACAGCTTAGTGTAACAAACCATGTAGGAATTCCCAAGTTCCGTAGCATACATTTCAGTTCTCCATGACGACGGTACCAATATTCATTAGTCCCACGCTGACATGCCAATCAGATTAATCAACTGAGATTCTAAATGATCATCTCTCTGATGAACTTTATCCATAAAATCCTTTGCAGTTACATTTTGCAGATGCATATCAGTTTTTAAAATGTGATTTACTGCATATGAAAGTCCAGACAAGTCACTTTCAAACAGAAGATGAAACATATAAGGGATACATTGTCGAAATCTTGGATCTTCTGCATATAATCTTGTTGTCCGATATTCAGATGCAGGAATCTGCACAGGACGTTTATCATATCGTCCACCTTTTCCTGTTGGAAACAACTGCGGGAAACAACGAGCTTCCAAGCTCTCTTCCCATACACTCATGGGACTTCCTCTTGCTTTTTTCATATGGAACAACTCAATCGTATTCCCCATCACCTCTTTGGAATGAAGTGGATTTACACTGTAATGTTCATAGATTTCTTCACATCTGGACATGTCCACTTTTTCAATTTGTCCACTTAATGTTTCAGTATCTTCTGCTAAATCAATTTCTTCTTCTCCTACAAACACATTTCTATAGTACTCATTATTTTTTATCAGATACAATGATGCCTTTTGCACTTTTCTAACATCTACTAACTCTTGCCAGATGTTCTTATTCTTAGTAGGAACACCATTAACTAGAATGACTAGTGGTTCATTTTCTGCATGGTCTACACCAATAGTTTCAATATTTTTCTTTAAATCTAACGGTAAATACACAACTCTTCCTTTCAATCCTCTTTGTAACTCTGATGGAGATAATTTACCTGTTTTAGGCTCCATACGAAAAAATAGCCTGAAACGGGTGCACACATTGAATGAGAATTGACTCATACGTATTTAAATCTATCAGCTTTGGAGGAATAGCAACCAACTCTAGATTATTATGAACAGCTCTAGCAGGCATTTTATTCTCATCTAATTTGTAATAACAATATTTGCAAATACGCTGCTCAGATGCCAAATCAAAACAATCCTCTACCAACAAATAAGTTGCAAATTCCATCCACTTATCATTATCTTCTATTTCACTTTTTAAATACAGATTGACACCCCTAGTCTGATTTTTATAGTGACTTCGCCAACAACAAATACAAGAAACATTTGGTCTTTCACCTGAAATTACCTTAAACTTTGTGATTTAATTCTCACAATTATTTGTAATTACGGGTTCTACATTGTCTTCAACATTTTGTTCTACAAAGGTGTTAGTTTCTGCACTCTCTTGCTGAGGACCAAAGTAACAAAACTGAATATCATCACAAACCTTCTTCACATCTGATACTGACCCACGCAAAAGAGCACTGTTCAACTCATTTAACTTTAGTGCTGGACTTTTTGCATAATACAATCTTCTCACTAACTTCCGCATTTGAGTATGATGTACTGCCAGCATCCTGAAATGGTGAAAAACACTTTGACAAACTTTCCTAGAAAGACAAGCCAGAGAATGGCATTGCAAACCAGTATTTTTTCTCACTCTGCAAGGGTCTAGTCCTTGCAACACCTTAATCTTTTGTTTAACACTTTTTTTACTATATGCTCGTAAAAAACGACATAATTTATCAATAGATTCTTGTTGTACACTACAAATACTACTGCAATCCCAAGTGTACACAGGGTGTTTAGGACGTCTCCCTAGAACTTCATCAGCTATCACTTCCTCTGCATTTCTTTCAACCATTTTCTCTTTGTCAATTGGACAACCATCTCTAACCTCATAACACCTACCACTGTTGTCAACTGCATACAACAATTTTTTGCTCTGTAAATAACTCTCTTCATTAAAGAAAAGCTCTGAACTGGATCATTTTTTTCTATTAATTACTCTTTTCCTCCTACTTTTGGCCTTCATTAAATGAATTGGTTTATCTAGTGATCGAATTCTGTTTAATACTAAAATGAATAGTTTCCTTTTTACTTCAAAAGCCTTTTCAACAATGGTTTCAATATGCTTCTTCTTTTTATAAAATAGAGCTCTCTTTTTATATTTCTTCACATCTTTCAGCAAATTATGTACTACTCTCTTGTAAAATATTTTTTTGCGTAATTCCTTATACTGATTTTGCCTTCTTTTACCATACTTTGTCTCCTTTGACTGTCCATTTGCTTTTTTGCTTTTCCTCTTATTTTGATTTTTTTTTTCTAGTTGAAGCATTCTCAGAGGTTTCAGCATTCTGTACATTCTGTTTGGTCCTACAAACATTTTTAATAAATTGCGTTGTGATCTTACCAGAAGATTTTTTCTTTTTATCCACATTATCTTGTTCATTCAATACTTGTGGTTGATGTTTCTTCAAGTAATTCTCCTGTCTCTGTTCTTTTCTTTTTCTGTTTTTTTTCTGGCATGATTTCTCTATTTTAATGTTGAAAAACAGTATCTGTAAAAAAGAATCACAAATAAATGTATATAAATAACTTTCAAATGTATACAATTCTATTACTGTAGAAACACATTTTATATAAATACTGACTAAGAAACTATAGCCCTGAAGCACAAGTGTGACGATGGTTAAAACACTACATGCATAGTGCATACTACTTTGAAGCAGTTCATGCCCTAAATCCTACCGCACAAAAAGACTACATGCTAACTGACTGAATGATTACAGTACTATAAGGAGACACACTGGGTGAGTGACAGGGTGTTTGCTATAAGTGTATGAATACTGACTTGGATATTGATGGTGCGAAAGACAAGTGTGTAGGTGATTAGAGACCTACATGCATAGTGCATACGTGTTTGAATCCATCCATATGTTAAGGCTTGTCTCAGTCCAATAGTACTTGGATACTGACTGAATGTTTTCAGTATTGCAAGGAGAGTGCCAGGATGAATTTATAAGTATTTGTATTTTGGTGCAGTAAATACATTACTACATGATGCTGAATAAGTCACTAGAGAAGTATAAGGGGAGTGACAGGGTGTTTGCGGAAACTGTATGAATACTGTCTGGGATATTGAAGGAGTGTGTAGCTGGCTACAGACCTACATGCATAGTAGATAGACGTTTTAAACAGTCCATAGAGTAACACTTGGATCACTGCAAAACTACCTGAGTACTGACTGAATCATTAGACTACTACAAACAGAGTGACTGGG
Organism: Triturus cristatus; assembly: GCF_964204655.1. NCBI lineage: Eukaryota > Metazoa > Chordata > Amphibia > Caudata > Salamandridae > Triturus > Triturus cristatus. The sequence goes on along the minus strand of NC_140590.1, from coordinate 31,989,698 downwards.
TGTATCTTTTTAAGTGTTTGGGTTCTAGTGCAGTGAATAGATTAGTAATTAGTGTCAAATGAGTCAGTGGAGGTGTGCAATTGAAGTGACAGAGTGTTTATTGGAGTTTATAGATACTGACTGGGAAATTGAAGGTCTGAAAGACAATTGTGTTGGTACTTAGAGACCTCCATGCATAGTGGAAACACGTTTGAATCAATCCATGTGCTAAGGCGTGCCTCACTCCATTACTACTTAGGTACTGACTGAATGATTAGACTATTGCAAGAAGCATACCTGGGTGAATTTATAAGTGTTTCAGTTGTGGCGCAGTGAATGCATTACTGCATGGTACTGAATAAGTCACTGGAACAGTGCAAGGGGAGTGACAGGGTGTTTGCTGGAAGTACATGGATACTGACTGGGGAATTGAAGCTGTTAAAGACAAGTGTATAGTATGTTAGAAGACTGCATGCATACTGCATAGACATTTGAAGCAGTCCATGTGGTAATGCATGGTTCACTACATGAGTACCTGGGAACTGACTGAATCATTAGACTACTGCTAGGAGAGTGCCTGGGTAAAACGTTTAAGTTTTTCAGTTTTGGCGCAGTGAAGAGATTAGTACATGGTACTGGATCAGTCACTGGATGAGTGCAAGATGAGTGACAGGGTGTTTATTGAAGTATATAGATACTGACTAGTTAATTAAAGAAGTGAAAGACAAGTGAATGAATGAATGAATGAAATGAGTTTTGTCATGCGCAAACTTTGCCCAATGGGCGTCAAGGCGCCTAATTCAAATAATACAGCTCGCAAATCAAACCAGCATTCTCTCAGTAGGCTTTGGTAAAGTACCACGTCTTAAGGGCCTTTTTAAACAGATCAATTGAGGGAAGGGTTTTGACCTCAATTGGAAGAGAGTTCCAGAGCTTAGGAGCGGCAACAGAAAAAGCTCTCGCTCCCCATCTGGCTAGCCTTGTGCGGGGCACTACCAGTTGAAATAACCCAGCAGATCGAAGAGATCTGGTTGGGATATAGCGGGTAAGCAGAGACCCAAGTGCATCGTCCGTGCCAGCCGCAAGAGCTCTGTATGTAAGACATAGAATCTTAAAAAAGACTCTATGCTGAACAGGGAGCCAATGAAGCTCTCTCCTAGCAGTCGTGGCTGAAGATGCCAAGGGAAGGGCCAGAACAAAACGTGCTGCAGCATTCTGCATGATTTGAAGTCGATGGATAAGGCCCTTGTTGGACTCCACATACAGGGAGTTGCAATAATCGAGCCTGGAGCCAACAAGAGCGACTGCAATCTGCTTACGAGCCTGGAGAGAAAGATAGTTACGGATCCTATTTAGAATCCTGATAACACCCCAGCATGTGGCCACGGTCCTATTTACTTGGAGCATCATAGAGAGTGAGGTGTCAAAGACCACGCTGTGATTTCTGGCTGATTGGGAGGGAGTGGGGCAGGTGCCATGAGATGAAGGCCACCACTCGCTCGACCAAACATCTTGGTCTTTCCCAAAGACCAAGACTACTGTCTTGTCGCCGTTTAGCTTTAGGGAATTGATGATCATCCAATCTGCCACATGCTGCATGCATGACCTAAAGCTAATGGCGGATGTATGGACAGAGGAATGAGCCAGTGACACCATGATCTGGGTGTCGTCGGCGTAGGACACCACCTCCATCCCCTGCGATCTTACTAGTCTAGCAAGGGGGGCCACATAGATGTTAAACAGGGTCGGACTAAGGGCCGACCCCTGTGGCACCCCACATTGCAATGACTTGGCAGGGGAGAGGACATTTCCAAGCTTTACTCTCTGTTCTCTACCAAGGAGAAAGGAGTTAAGAAGATTCAAGGCCGGCCCAATAACCCCTGCCTCCCTAAGCCGAGATGTTAAAATGGCGGGAGACAGGGTATCGAACGCGGCTGTGAGATCTAATAGGACCAGTATTGTAGTTTGGCCACTATCCACTTTACGTCGGATGTTGTCTACTACAACAGTAAGTGCGGATTCGGTACTGTGGTACTTTCTGAATCTGTGCTGTGTGTTATCAAGATACTCACTGGTCTCAAGAAAAGTGGAGAGGTGGGAGTTGAGGTGTGCCTCCAATATTTTTGCAGGGGCCGGGAGCAGAGAGATTGGCCTGAAGTTTTTAAGAAGGCCAGGAGCCAAAGACGGTTTCTTAAGGAGAGGCTTTGCAATAGCCTTCTTCCACACTGGTGGAAAGGAACCCTGGACAATAGCCCTATTCATGACTTCCAACATGGGCGGAACAATGCTGTTTCTGCACTCCCTCAGTGTTTTTAGCGGTAAAGGATCCATTTGGGAGGAAGATTTAGTCCTATCGAGTAGGAGGTTCAGTCCTTCCAAAGACAATAAGGGAAATTGTCTGAATAGTTTGGAAGGGCCTTCACCCAAAGTGTCCAGATTGGCTATAGCAGAAGGAATATCCTTATCCAAGGAGTGGCATTGGGCTTCTAAGGCGATGTGAATGTCCGAGATTTTGCTGTGAAAGAAGTCAGAGATGTTATTACAAAGATCCTGAGAGCTAACTACAGGATCAGGGAGTTGGAGAGAGCATAGTGAATCAGCAATTTTAAAAAGTTCCCTGGGTGAGGTTAGGGAACCTGTAAGATTGGAAAAGTACTCCTGCTTTTCCACTACAACTCTCTGTTTGTAGTCCCGTAAAGCGGACTTATGAACCTCTCGATCTTTCGGATCCCAGGATTTCCTCCAGCTTCTCTCGCTGCTCCTACACCCCTACCTTAGGAGTCTCAGATGTTCAGAGAACCAGGGTGCAGTGGGTTTCTGCCGAGCTACATATCGAAGGGAGGCGGGGGCAAGCTTTTCCACTGCATTGGTAATAGAGTCCATAAGTTCTTGAGCTGCCTCATCCGCATCCTTCAAGGAGAAAGATTCCGAGATCCGAATGTGAGAAGCAATAGTGTCATCGGTAATATTTCTAAAGTTTCTCCTAAGAGTAAATGAAGTAGCGACATGATTAGCTAAGGGCAGGGCAGAAAGAGCAAGTTCAAGCGGTACTGCAAAATGATCTGTCCAGACCAACGGCAGAGGCGGGCCAGTAGATAGCCTAGAATCACTAGAAAATACCCCCTCAAGAATATGGCCAGCCTTGTGTGTTGGGCTGCTCACCAACTGAACGAGGTCACAAGCTCCGAGTGACTCAATTAATGTCAGGGTATCCTTTGAGTTGATTTCATCAAGATGGAAATTGAAATCACCCAAGATGGAAAGATAGGATTTTCCAAAATAAGGTTCTAGGATTCTGAGGAGATCTGAAGAAAAACTAGCCCTAGGGCCGGGTGGCCTGTATATGAGTATCCCAGTGAAAGAGACAGATGGAGCACACAAAATGCAAAAATAGAGTGCCTCAAAGCGATCTCCAGGCATTGATAGAGATTTAACAGTGCAAGAAAAAGAAGATTTAAAAAGAACGGCAATTCCTCCACCTCTACGCAGTGGTCTATCCTGCCTATGGAGAGAATAGCCATCAGGAATGGCCAAGAGTAGATCGTGACCGGAGGAATCCGAAGCCCAGGTCTCCGTGATAAAGACCCAGTCCGGCTGTCTTTCTTCCACAAATTCGTGAGAGGCAACATTGTGCTTGATCAGCGATCGCGCATTTATTAGGAAACCGGTGTGTAGGTGACTAGAGGCCTGTATGCATACTGGATAGACGTTTAAACAGTCCATGAGCTAAGACCTCAGACACTGCATGATTACTTCGGTACTGACTGAATCATTGCACTACTGCAAGGAGAGTGCCTGGGTTAATCTTTTTAAGTTTTTGTGTTTTGGTGCAGTGAATAGATTACTACATAGTGACAGATGAGTCAGTAGAGGTGTGCAAGTGGACTGAAAGAGTGTTTACTGGACTTTATAGATACTGAGTAGTTAATTGAACAAGTGAAAGACAAGTGTGTAGGTGACTAGAGACCTGCATGCATACTGGACAGACGTTTGAATCAATCCATGTGCTAAGGCCTGCCTCACTCCATTAGCACTTAGGTACTGTCTGAATGATTAGACTATTGCAAGAAGAGTGCCTGGGAGAATTTAGAAGTGTTTCAGTTTTGTTGCAGTGAATGCATTACTACATGGTGCTGAATAAGTCACTGGAAGAGTGCTAGAAGAGTGACAGGGTGTTTTCTGGAAGTACATGCATACTGACTGGAGAATTCAAGCTGTTAAAGACAAGTGTATAGTAGGTTAGAAGTCTGCATGCATACTGGATAGACCTTTGAAGCAGTCCATGTGGTAATGCACAGTTCACTGCATGAGTACCTGCGTACTGACTGAATCAATAAACTACAGCTAGGAGACTGCCAGGATGAAACTTTTAAGTTTTTCGGTTTTGGCGCAGTGAATAGATTAGTACATGGTACCGGATCAGTCACTGGAGGTGTGCAAGATGAGTGACAGGGTGTTTATTAAAGTATATAGATACAGACTAGTTAATTAAAGAAGTCAAAGACAAGTGTGTAGGTGACTAGAGGCCTGCATGCAAAGTGGATAGATGTTTAAACAGTCCATGAGCTAAGACCTCAGACACTGCATGATTACCTGGGTACTGACTGAATCATTACACTACTGCAAGGAGAGTGCCTGGGTTAATATTTTTAAGTTTTTGTGTTTTGGTGCAGTGAATAGATTATTACATAGTGCCAGATGAGTCAGTCGAGGTGTGGAAGTGGACCGAAAGAGTGTTTACTGGAGTTTATAGATACTGACTAGTTAATTGAAAAAGTGAAAGACAAATGTGTAGGTGACTAGAGGCCTGCATGCATACTGGACAAACGTTTGAAGCACTCCATGGGCTAAGGCATGGGTAACTGCATGAGTATCTGGGTACTGACTGAATCATTACAGTACTGCAAGGAGAGTGCCTGGATACATCTTTTAAGTTTTTGGGTTTTGGCGCAGTGAATAGATTAGTACATGCTGCTGAATGAGTCACTGGAGGTGTGCAAGGGGAGTGACAGGGTGTTTATTGGAGTATATAGATACTGACTGGGCAAATGAAGTTGTGAAAGACAATTGAGTAGGTGGTTAGAGGCCTGCATGCATAATGGATAGTCATTGGAAGTAGTTCATGTGCTAAAACCGGGTTCACTACATAAGTACCTGGGTACTGACGGAATCATTACAGAAGTACAAGGAGAGTGAGTCAGCGAATTTATAAGTGTTTGGCTTTTGGCGCATTAAATGGATTAGTACATGGTGCTGAATGGGTCACTGGAGAAGTGTAAGGGGAGTGACAGGGTGTTTGCGGAAACTGTATAAATACTGACTGGGATATCGAAGGTGTGAAAGACAAGTGTGTAGGTGGTTAGAGACCTGCATGCATACTAGACAGACATTTGAAGCAGTCCATTATCTAAGGCCTGTGTAATTGCATGAGTACATGAGTACTGACTGAATCATTAGAGTACTGCAAGGAGAGTGCCTGCATGAATCTTTTAAGTTTGTGGGTTTTAGCACAGTGAATGGATTAGTACATGGTGTTGGATGAATCACTGGAGGTGTGCAAGGGGAGTGACATGATGTTTATTAGAGTATGTAGATACAGACTGGGCAATTGAAGGTGTGAAAGACAATTGTATAGGTGATTTGAGGCAAGCATGCATAGTGGATAGACGTTTGAAGTAGTCCATGTGCTAAGTCCGGGTTCACTACTTAAGTACCTGGGTACTAACTGAATCATTAGAGTACTACAAGGAGAGTGCCTCAGTGAATTTATAAATGGTTGTGTTTTGGTGCAGTCAATGGATTAGTACATGGTGCTGAATGAGTCACTAGAGGAGTGCAAGGGGAGTGTGAGGGTGTTTGCTGGAAGTGTATGGATATTGACTGGGGGATTGAAGGTGTGAAAGACAAGTGTGTAGGTGGTTAGAGGACTACATGAACAGTGGATAGGCGTTTGAAGCAGTCCATGTGCTAAGGCCTAGCTCCCTGTATGAGTACTTGGGTACTGACTGAATGATTTGAGTACTGCAAGGAAAGTGCCTGGATGAATTTATAAGTGTTTGACTTTTGATGCAGTGAATAGATTAGTACATGGTGCTGAATTGGTTACTGGAGGAGTGCAAGGGGAGTGACAGGGTGTTTGCTGGAGTGTATGGATACTGACTAGGGAATTGAAGGTGTGAAAGACAAGTGTGTAGGTGGTTAGAGGACTGCATGCATAGTGGATAGGGGTTTGAAGCAGTCCATGTTGTAAAGCCTGGCTCGCTGCATGAGTACTTGGGTACTGACTGAATGATTAGAGTACTGCAAAGAGAGTGCCTGGGTGAATTTATAAGTGTTTGGGTTTTGGCGCAGTGAATGGATTAGTACATGGTGCTGAATGGGTCACTAGAGGAGTACAAGGGGAGTGACAGGGTGTTTGCTGGAAGTGTATGGATACTGACTATGGAATTAGAGGTGCGAAAGAGAACTGTGTAGATGGTTAGAGGACTGCATGCATAGTGGATAAGAATTTGAATCAATGCGTGTGCTAAGGCCTGCCTCACTCCGTTATTACTTGGATATTAACTGAATGTTTACAGTATTGCAAGGACAGTTCCTGGGTGAATACATAAGCAATTACTGCCTTCTAATTCTACCAAAACTTGAGAACAGGAAAGGTTATAAAGCAGTTATGCGTATTCAAAGATATGAAGTACACAAATGCTTCTCTTGCAGTGGTTCCCAAATGCACACAGACTCACAGTGTGATTCTAGACAAGTAACACCATCCCTAGGAGTTTACCAAAACTCATTCACTACTGTGGAAGGGGTAAGGGGACTGCACACAATCTACATATTTCAGTACTGCACTTTAGTGTCAAACCCTGACTCATTTTATCAATGCATAAGCAAAGACTGGCTTGTAATGCTACTAAAACTTGACAACATGACCGGTTTTAAAACAGTTATCTGTCAGCAAATACAAGATGTTGCCAAATGCTTCTCTCACAATCCTTACCCAAATGCATACAGACTCACAGTGTGATTTTAGACAAGCAACACTATCCTAGGAGTTTACCAAAACTCATTCACTACTCTGGAAGGAGTAAGGATACTGCACACAATCTACATATTTCAGTACTGCACTTTAGTGTCAAAGCCTGACTCATTTAATCAATGCATAAGCAAAGTCTGGCTTCTTGCGCTACTAAAACTTGACAACATGACCGGTTTTAAAACAGTTACCTGTCAGCAAATACACGATGTTACCAAAAACTTCTCTCACAATCCTTACCCAAATGCACACAGACTCACAGTGTGATTTTAGACAAGCAACACTATCCTAGGAGTTTACCAAAACTCATTCACTAGTCTGGAAGGGGTAAGGGGACTGCACACAATCTACATATTTCAGTACTGCACTTTATTGTCAAAGCCTGACTCATTTTATCAATACATAAGCAATGACTGGCTTCTAATGCTACTAAAACTTGACAACATGACAGGTTTTAAAACAGTTATCTGTCAGCAAATACATGATGTTACCAAATGCTTCTCTCACAGTGATTCCCCAAATGCACACAGACTCACAGTGTGATTCTAGACAAGCAACACTATCACTAGGAGTTTACCAAAACTCATTCACTACTGTGGAAGGGGTAAGGGGACTGCACACAATCTACATATTTAAGTACTGCACTTTAGTGTCAAAGCCTGACTCATGTTATCAATGCATAAGCAAAGACTGGCTTTTAATACTACTAAAACTTGACAACATGACCGGTTTTAAAACAGTTATCTGTCAGCAAATAAATGATGTTGCCAAATGCTTCTCTCACAATGGTTACCCAAATGCACACAAACTCACAGTGTGATTCTAGACAAGCAACACTATCCCTAGGAGTTTACCAAAACTCATTCACTACTCTGGAAGGGGTAAGGGTACTGCACACAATCTACATATTTAAGTACTGCACTTTAGTGTCAAAGCCTGAATCATTTTATCAATGCACAAGCAAAGACTGGCTTTTAATGCTACTAAAACTTGACAACATGACAGGTTTTAAAACAATTATCTGCAAGCAAATACATGATATTACCAAATGCTTCTCTCACAATGCTTACCCAAATACACACAGACTCACAGTGTGATTGTAGACAGCCAACTATCCCTTGTACAAAATACATTTACTAGTCTACAAGATCTAAGGTGACTGCACACATTGCAGAAAATCTTCTACTACAGATTAGTACCAAAATGTTTCTCTCAAAATGATTCCTAAATGCACACAGACTCACTGTGTGATTCTAGACAAACAACACTATCCCTTAATCTACGAATACTACATTTTAGTGTAGAAACATGACTCATTTTGCAAATTCATAAACAATGACTGGTTTCTAATTGTACCAAAATATAAAAACAGCACAGTTATCTGTCTGCAAACACATGAAAAACACAAATGCTTATAGAATGCAAACACATGAAAAACACAAATGCTTATAGAATGGTTTCTACATGCACACACACTGTCAATAAGATTGAAGAGAAAAAAAAGTACTCCCTGCACTTTAGCAGGAGAAACACATTAGTTTGATTAAAATCAAAATACATCACATACATCCCCTCACATTTAAACAACTCACCTGTCAGCAAAACCAAAGAATGGCAAAGTTTCCCTCTCATTTTCCACACATATACATGTAAACATCAAATCACATTCCTTCCCACATAAATTCAAAAGCTAACACACATTTCTATTGGTTAAACATTTCAACCCTTACCAAATGACATACATTTGAACCCTACCCCCAATCTGCCTTCTGCCTGTTACCATAGAAACAGGTCATCGAACACTGAACTGAGCACACAGGTCACAAGTTCAGCACATAATGTTGCTAATCAAAACAGCAAGTGTGCTTGTCTTTTCAACATATCAGCTTATCATATATAATGTTCCTTTCAATCAGTTTTTGTTAACCAATAAGAATCATGCGTTTAAAAACAGAAACATGCACCCTACCTTTCAGTGTAGAAGGTTGTCAAACAACCAATGATTTCTTGTCTTTTTTCAAAACTGCATCTTAGCCACCATTTTAGAAAAATCTTACTTTTCAAACTGCCATTTCATTTACAGAAACCATCTCAGTGCATCCAGACCTCCCTTCAAGATGCTTAGAGTGTGGATTGTGGGACACAGTTATATTTTCTGGAGCCAAAGGTATGCAGAAAACAAAGGCATTCACAAAGACCTAGGTTTGCCAAATGTAGACATTAAATGCATTGGACAGAGAGGGTTAAAGTGGCACCAATTGATGCCATTGGTAAAATCCTTTATGCATATCCAACACCCTGACCTCATAATAGTGCACTGTGGTGGCAATGACCTAAACACCTTTGACTGGGGTAGGTCTGGAAATGCTTCTGAAGGACACCTTTACAGAATTGATTTCACTTTTTCCCAAAACTGCCTTTGTGTATTCTAACATATGCCAAAGGCAGAAATGGAACTGGTCCAATCATTTTTGTCCACAAATAGAGAAAGCTAGGAAACGTGAAAAAATCTGTTTCTGCTTTTCCCCAAAGCTATAGAATGGGGTCTATTTACAATAACAATCGGGTGCTTTCATATGCAAGAGATGTAGAGGAGAGATGGAGTACACTTTACTGATGAAGGAAACAGAGTCTTCCTCAACAACTTTAGACTCTGTATAGGTACTTACTTATAAGTACCAAAAACTCTCAATGAACACAACGGCTCTTTTTAGAGCCACTCAAGAACAAAACACTTAAGCTTGATGTTTATATCCCCAAAACTTTCAGTTTTTTTTTCCTTGGATCCGCGCACCCAACGCATTAGGAACCGCGCACCCAACGCGAGAGAAACCGTGCACCCAACGCGTTAGGATGCGCAACTCCTAATTTTATCATAAAAAAAAAATAGCCCCTATCACTAATTTTTATTATCCCTGGGGACCCCATCCCCCGGGGTTTTTTAAAAAACGTTGGGGTCCGTGGGGGGAGCCCCAACGCCCCCACGGTCCCAGCCGGCTACTCGCGTCCTTCGGGAGCCGGCATTGCTTTTCCACATGGGGAGCTGCTAACATGCAGCTCCCCATGTACAAAAGCGATATTGTTTGGATTTTGAAAGAGAGAGGAGGTTTCCCTGCTCTCTCTTTCAAAATCCAAATGAAGTTTGCTATGGGAGGGCGGGAGACTCCCGCCCTCTCATAGCAAACAACAGTGTCCTGGGGGTGGGCACCCCAGGACACTCTAGGAGCCGGCCCTGGGGGGGTGACGGTTCCCAGGGCCCTCAAGGGCTCCAAGAGGGGGGCCACGCAGCCCATCTCCCCCATTCATTTGTAAAGATGTTGTCCCTGGGATTTGGCCCCCCCGGGGGCTAATTATTAACGAAGTGCGGAAGCCCGCGCTTCAGGGTTTTTTTTTCCGCCCGGATCCGCGCACCCTGCGCGCATTTCGACGTTTAAAAAAAACAAAAATGGGGGCCTCAGGTGGACCTTCTGGGACCCCCTCAGCAACACTAGAGGGTCAGAATATTTATACCCTGCCCCTTTTACATCTTTCACAGACTTATTTCCCTTACTTAATCAGCCTCGCTTCTACCGAGGCACAAAATGGCTGCCAACAGTTCCTGGTTTTGAATGTAGACAGACACTTGGCAGCCAATTAGCATTCAGCGCGTGATCGGGAGGGTGCGCGCTCGGTTCGCAGAGGGTGCGCTTAGGGTGCGCAGATCCTCCGAGGCCATATATATATATATATCTTTTTTACTCTAATTTTCTCAGGAACTACTGAACGGATTTACACCATTTATGTAAAGGCACGAGTCTAAACTGAGGACTACATCTTTGCCAAATGTGGTGTAATTCCGTCCAGCAGTTCGGGCTGTAGCTGCGTCAACAGGTCCTATGGGAAATTGCATGGGCAAAATGCGTTTTGGGACCCCCCTTTTTCTCAGCCCCCGCTTGACGAATCACCACGAAACTTTCAGGATAGGAGCGGACTGGAGCTGGCCAAAAGTTTGGAATATTTCACAAAGATTCGTCAACCGGCGCCAGACTTATTGGGAATAGAATGTTGCGGATTTCCTATGGAAAATAGGTCCTAACTATAACCACCTACTGGCAACCCCCAGTAGGTAATATATATATATATATATATATATATATATATATATATATTCACTGAAAAAAACATCGGTTTCAGGGGTGTTATAGTTAGCTGGACATTTCCCTCGTACAAAACCCTAGAAATTCCCCTGTTATAGTTAGTTCAGCTAAATATAACTCGCGCCCCCGCAATGCACTGCTGATGACGTCACATATTACATCACTCATGACATGGTCAGTGACATCACTGATGACATCACTGATGACATCTCAAATGATGACATCTCAAATGACATCACTGATGACATCACTGATGACGTCATTCAGTGACTGGGTGGTTCTGTAAAGTTTAAATATGTTTTATATATTTATAGTGAAAGGCCTGTGGAAGAATGAATGGCTGTACAAGTGTGTGAATGGATGATTTTCTAGGTGCGTAACTGACTCTATAAGTGAGTCATTAAATGTATCTTACTGCAGACTAGTGACTAAACTGTGTGAATGTCTGTATGTGTCTGTCTGTTGGTGTATAAGTGGCTGCATGGTTTTGTGCATAGCTATATGAGTGTCTATATTGGTTATTGATTGGTTGTCTGAGTATCTGTATGGGTGCCTGAGTGTTTGTGTGGGTAGGGTGTGTGTGACTCTGTGCATAGATGTGTGAGTGGGTGATTCTATGGGTGCATGGTTTTAAGAGTGCATCTGTGATGAACTGTATGGTTGAGTGAGTGTATGTATGGGTGTGTTAGGGATTGAATGTATATCTCAGTGGTACATTTGTGACTAACTACATATCTGAAAGGCAGTATATATGCGTGTAAGAGTATATAAGTGGGTATATGTGTGATTGTGAGAGGGGCTGTATGGATGAGCGTGTGCTTGTATCAATGATTGTATAAGAGCGTAAGAATGTGGTACTATTTTTATGAGTAAGTGAACTTGAGTGTGTATAACTGCATAGGTGAGTAAATGGGAGTGTGATTAATTATTTGCATGACTGACTAGGTGTGAGAGTACCTCTATGGATGATTGGTGGTGTGTGAGTGTCTATGTAGGTGTATAAATGCATATGATAGTCTTGTATGGAGTGACTGTAAGTATGAGTGACTGTACAGGTGAATGAGTGGAGGTGTATGTAGACCTAAGAGGTAATAAGTGGGTATGTAGTTATTGGTATTGGAGTACCTATGGTTTTGAGAATGGACGTCTGAAATTTTGAGTTGGTGTATCAACGGTTAAATTAGGGTGTGAGATGATGCAGTAATTTATCACATGGATGATGTCATCAGTGATGTCATCAGTGATGTTATTTGAGATGTCATCAGTGATGTCACTGACCATGTCATGATTGATGTAATATGTGACGTCATCAGCAGTGCATTGCGGGGGCGCGAGTTATAGTTAGCTGAACTAACTATAACAGGGGAATTTCTAGGGTTTTGTACGAGGGAAATGTCCAGCTAACTATAACACCCCTGAAACCTATGTTTTTTACAGTGAATTTCTAAGGTTTTTTAAATGCCAATTCCTAACTATAACGCCCCTGAAACCTTTGTTTTTTTCAGTGAATTTCAAAGGTTTTTTAAATGCCAATTCCTAACTATAATGTGCATGAAACCTATGGTTTTTTCAGCGACTTTCAAAGGTTTTTTTAAAGGCTAATTCCTATCTATAACTTATCTATGAAAATATCATGTTTAATGATTTTGATTGGATTTGTATATTTTTCAAATTCAGTGTGTCAATTTCATTAATTACATTTTTTTTTAAATACATTTTTAGCACCATTTTTTAAACTTATTTTTTCAATTAATTCTTTTAAAAATTAAAAAATATTATTTGAACTTAATGGGTTTTTCAAACATATTTTTCATGTTTTTCAAAATATTTTTTTAACTATATGTGCACAACTTTATTTTATATATTTTTTCAATGTATTTGGATCCGCGCACCCTAAGCGCACCGTTCCCGATCCCTACGCGATAGCATCAGCGCATGGTATGCGTTGGGTACGTGTTTAGTGCGCGATCGCAATGCGACCGGTCCGTGACTCCCAGCGTATACGCGACACGTTCGATGTACGTAACGCGACATTTACGCGCTTCCATGATGCGTCATCTGCGTCTATGACGCGGTAGGTGCGCGGATCCCGCGAAATATTTAACATTTAAAAAAACATATATATATGTATTTCATGTGAATATTAATTGAAGACAAACTCTAAACTAGTCTTAAAACTAATATATTTTTACATCTAATCCTATAATTTTTTTTAATTCAATTTCGCGGATGCGCGCTGGGTGCGTGCTGCGTAAGCGCACGGTGCGCGGATCCCATATGACCTGCAAAAAAAGAGATTTGATTGGTTCATTACACTTCCTCTTCTAACTATTGAAAGACCCCACCCATTTCAATCATTCTTCTTTGACCTTCTTTAGAGCACCATCTCTTTGGAGAGAAGAAGATTTTTTAGACTAAGTTTACACTTAGCTCTAACTTTTTTCAACTAAAAATGGCTTCAGGGCAGCAGGCATCACCTGCATCTCCTCATATTTCTGAGGATGAATTTTTGGAGGAGGCACCACCCAAAGAACATTTTTCTTCTGTGGTGTGGAAATTTCTTACTTTTCCCGAAGGGCAGAATAAAACCAATGCCACCTTGGTCACGTGCAAGATTTGCAAAAGAGTCCTGTCGCGAGGGGATCCTAACAAGAAATATTCGTACGGCACGGCAAGTATGATGAAGCACATGAGGACCCTTTATCCGAACAATCTTGCACGAGAAGAGTGCCGACGGATAAGAAATACTCCTGCTCCTGCGCCTTCCACCTCATCGCAGCCGAGCATATCAAGAGTGCATCCATCAGCCCAAACCTTGGACATCCGTCCTCAATTTCAATTTTTAAAAGTGCTCTGCACTAAGTGCAATGTGACTTTGTGCTATGGTGAGCAGTCGATCGATCTGATCTGCCGCCGCCAAGAAAGTCACATTTCCTCGGTTTTTTTTTGGTTTTTTTATTGTTCCCTGAAGTTCATTGTTTGGTTTCTCCTGTTTTGTTTTTTGGGGTTTTTTTTGCACAAAAACCAAAAAAATTAAAAAATTGTTCAGAAAACCCCCCAAAAATATAAAAGAAGAAAGAAGAAAAAAAAAAGATCTTGTAAGATAAAAACTTTCCTGGTTTAAAAAAAGAGCTAAATTTCTTTGTTAGTGTTAGTTTAGATGAATGTATGTGTAGTACGTAATTGACTGAATGAATGCATTAGTAGCGTATGGTGAATGTATAAGTGCAGAACTATGAGGAAGTGCTGCAGCATCACACAGTAACCTCTTAAACTGCAGTGTGCTGTAGTACTTCCGAAGCACAGGGATGCAACATATGTACATAAATATGTTGCAAATCTATGCTTCTGTCTGCACGGCTGCTTAAACTGCAGCCATGTGGTGACACAGGCACCCTTGCACCATAGTGCAAGGATATCTGTGTCATGTGCTGTTTGTTTTTCTGCAGGAAGACACACCTTCCTGCACAAAAACAATGAGAAAATGCATTTTTCTCCTTCAATGTATGCTGAACATTTCAGCATGCATTGAAGATATAAAAATGTGGAGAAATGAAAACAATTCTCCTTGTTGTGCTTTCCTACACCAATTTTAGAATGGTGCACCATTCACACACATATCGAGATTTATGATTTATGATAAATCTAGACATGTGTCTTGTTCTATGAGTATTAAGTGCAATCATGCACAACAACACTTATAGAACACCCTTTCAACACAAAGTGATCTGCATGATAAGGTTGTATTTACATGGAGTATAAAAAGTGCACAGAGTGCCTTTTCCTCTCTTTGTAAATATAAAAGAGTATCTTACACAATAACTATGTTAGAAAAAGTGACATATTTCCGTTTTTAAAATTCCTTGCGAATGATAAAAGGTAAGCACACAGTTCTGTTTGAAAAGATGTTCAAAGAAGAAAGATTAAAATAATTGCGGTCCTTCAATTGCTAAAATAGGCAATATTATGAACCCTCAACAATAAAAAGAATCTCAAGAAGAGTAGGGGGTCTACGGGATATCAATTTAAAGACTCAAACAGAAAAAATCCCAATCCACAATATAAATACAAAGCTAACTGTGAGTCTGGAGGGCTAGGTGAACTTCATACAATAGCACCATAAAGGTATGTTCCTACCAAAATATCGCTTTGGATATGTGCATGCATTATGAGATCTATAAATGCATCGAAGGTTCCCATCACCCACATAGAGTGGCTTGCCTCATCATTTGGGAAACCAGGGACTTTTATCTGAGAACCGGATGCCACCAAGTTGTCATGAGGCAAGGTTCAGAATACGTCCCGGATGCTCGTGTGGCAATGTTGTTAAAATGGGAGGACCATTCTAGGACATTGTGTGGGGTGATGTGTGCAGTGCAATTAAGTGAATGTGGTGTAATAAAATTGGGAGCAAGGCACAAAAATAGTTTAATAAAGTGCTGCCTTGGTACCAAAGTAAAACAGTGCTTTGACAGTTTTAACAAATAACTGTGGTAGAGGTGGTCGACATGTTTCAGCCTTGGGTAGACGTACCCTGGCTTTCGTCAGGACCGAGTAAGCTACTGCAATTATAATTTGTGAAAAAAAGGTAAATCATACAACCTGCACCTGGAATAGGTGTGGAAGAAATTACCTGTGGGGTGGAGACAAACAAAATGAATAATGCTGTTTTAATGGTGAACCCTTATGGATGATAGGTCACACAACGCATCAAATTAATGCTCAATTATGCCCAATACATATTAGTAGAAACACCTTTTCAAAGGGATAAAGGTATAAAAAGTTTTATTCACTTACCCGAATTAATCTGGGTATTAGCCTCGCCTCACCTGGCAACTGCTCAGGAAATAGGAGGCCCCGCTCTGAAATAATAAAGAAAAGGCATGGTCCATCGTATAATGTGACACAGTACATTTAGAAAGTGGGAGACGCTCATCCTTAAAAACCTAGGGCAGAAACACAGGCGTAGTCCTGTGACCGGGGTGGAGCCCTATCTGAGCTAGGTATTGCTAACAGTGATCTTAAAATAAGTAGAGAGCTATCGTGGCATTGTTACCTAGTGTTCAGGCACTCACGAATGATGTAGGCTACACTCATCTCTACTACTAAATACAGTGTTGTCTTTCGAGATACAATATGTCCACAAAGTACCAGGGGAAACAAATAATATCCGAAATCTCGTTTTGAAAAGTGGCCAGTTTAACGCCCTTCTCATGTGGCCGCAGCGGTATGGCAAAAATAGAAAGAAAATCATGTGCACGCCATCAATAGCGTGCAAATCAATCTATACAGGCAACCCCTCTAGTTGTATTTAAACAGTATTACAAATAGTGCACCGGTCTTACCTCTCCGTCGGTACCTCGGGCAACTGCTGAGCCGGAGGGGAGGTAAGCGGTCTTCATGCCTTCAGTCATTTAAACTCCCCGAAAACAAAAGATGCCAGAATAGCGTCCGCAGTGGGCGCCTACCGATGACGCGGTAGCACGTGATCCAGGCATCATGGGGGTTGTGGTTCGAATGTCGAACTATACATTTATCTAATCAGCGTTTGTCCATCCCATGAAAAAATGTTGAGGGATACTATCATGTCTTATTCAAACACCAGATCCATGATTATGATGGTTCGTGAAAGTGGAACTGATCGGAGTGTATTCAGTAGAACGCGCTTGTGATGTTTTAATATTTTGAATACGCGTGTAAATATACGGGAGAGATGACATATTCTACTGACAATATCCCCCGACTGTAACGAACCGTTGATCAACAGCAGGAAGCATAACTGTGCTATTCTAGATCTACGGGGAAAATCGCGTAAGGTCACACGTGATCCGGGCATCCTGGGAATTGTAGTAAGAGTGCCAAGCGATCCACCAACCTAATCAATGAAGATTCATCCCCAGAATATGATAACGTGTTAGGACGCTTACAGTCTTGTTGTGGGAGTGTACCAAGTACCACGCGCTTATAATGTTGTGACAAATGAGCGCATAAGAAAAATTAGAATTTTCTGCCAGCAGTTCTGATGTTGTTTAAAAACAGATAATGTAACAATGTTGTTGTAAATCTCACAGGGAATCGCGCTGGCGCTCTATACTCCTGATTAAAGTCAAGTATATCAACATATGTTGTATAAGGAAACTCACAAAAAACCACACTGGTACTCAGAGTTACTGGTCATCACAACGATGTCCAAGGTATCTGATCATTCAAGCCTTGGACATCGCTCTTCAATTTGAACACCCATTTCTGCTCTTTGAGGAAGAGAAATTTCGTGATATCACTAATATGCGATGGAATAAAAGGTTGTTCCAAAATAATCCATCTCAGATCCTCGGGTTTATGATTAAGAGCAAGAAAGTGATTGGTCAATCTGGTAGCTTGTTTGTTGCGCCTTATGGTGCTCTTGTGCTCACTGATACGAGTCTTGATCTTACGTGTGGTCATGCCAATGTATCAAAGTGAGCAAGGGCATGTTATCTGATAAATCACCTTGTCAGAATTGCAGTTTGTGTGTTTTCGTAAGATCCAAGGTTTGGCCAACCCTAGATCAATGGATTTCGCTTGTTGTGTCTGGGGACATACAGAACAGGAACCACAAGGATAGTGGCCCTGTACCGGTGGAAGGTCCCACAGTGTTGACGCTACTAAGGGTGGCTTACTTTTGGGTCTTGTATGCACGAGGTTATCGCGCAAGCTCGTCCCTCGTTTGAAAGAAAACAGAGGGGGTGGAATCTTCTCATTCGCAACATTTAAAATATGCCAGTGTCTTCGTACCGACTTTTGGACACTGTTGGAAAATGTGCTAAAAGTGGTAACAATCGTCATTCTGGTCAACGGTTCTTTAGGAACTGGAGGTTCAAGTAAGGCATCTCTGTTGTTGTTGGACGCTCGTTTGTAAGCTTTCCTCACCAGATGGGATGGATAATGTCTGGCTTTCAGTTGTTTTGAGAGTTGGTCAGCATGAGACAGGAAACTGTCCTTCGTAGAACAATTCCTACGAGCTCTTAGGAACTGTCCTACTGGCAAATTCTGTCGGAGTGATTTAGGATGGTAGCTATGAAAACTCAGAAGGGAATTCTTTGTCTGAGGTTTCTAATACAATTCGCTGCCTAGAGTGCCTATTGCAGGGTAGATCGTGATGTCCAGAAAAGGAAGTCTGTTCTTGTCATAAGTAACAGTGAAATTCAGGAATTCATTCTGGGAGTTCAGCCATGAGTGGAAGTCCAAAAGGGTGGCAACAGTTCCGTGCCAGACTACCAAAATATCGTCTATGTACCTTTTCCAACAGGCAATTTGCCCGCGGAAAGGGTTCTGGTCAGTGAGCACTGTGTCTTGTTCGAAACAGTGAACGTAGAGATTGGCCAGACTGGGAGCAAAAATGCTCCCCATTGACGTGCCAGAGACTTGGAGAAAGATGGTTTCTTCAAACCTGAAGAAATTCTCCATCATCGCCAGTCTGGCACATTCCTTGATGAAGTGTGTTGGTGTTATGGTATCACAATCTCTACTGTCCAGAAGGCCCCTGATGACTTCAAGGGTCTTCTCTTGAGGAATACAAGTATAAAGGGATTCAACGTCGAAACTGACAAATATTATGAACCCCTCAAATCTCTTTTTTTGCAGGTCACATGATATCTGATTATGGTCAGATTTCAAAACTACATAGGTATAAACAGAGTGTTTTTAGAAACATGTTTCAACTTTGTAGCTTCTTGCAGACCTCCTCATTCTGCATATTGAAACTTAGTTAAACTTACCTTCACAGTAATAGGAATAAAAAATGGTACACATTTTTTTCACATTCCAATCTAAATTCATAAAAAATGCTTATTTTAAAATTTGGATCTGTGAAAGAAAAGAAAAAAAAATTATAACATGTAACAATACATTTTTTATAACACAGCATAATTTCCACAAAGTAATTTGTTTGCCTTTTTCGCTGTTCTCAGAATATATTGAATTTCACTAGAAATAGTGATTTCAATCGTACTCATCACTTAACAGCGGGCAAAAAAAAAACAATCAGAAAGATTGTAAAAAAAAAAACAACATACTATTCTCAGTAAAATACCAGAAAATACAAATCATACATATATGAAATGCTTACAGATTACAAAATTTTAAAACTTTAACTTATAAAAACTGTAAATGTTGCCGCATTAAAATAATCACCGAATAAATGACCACCAAAAAGTCCATAATTCAAAAATATACCTTTTCTTGAGGCCAAATGGTATTTTTGCACTTCTTCTTTATGTAAATTGTCCAATGGCAGTCCTATTAAATTATAATAATAAATTCCTCAGAGAGTGAATTATCTTCCTAAATCTTTGGCTCGAAAAATATTAGGTAGGAATTTGGTAATTCATTAGGCAAACGTTTGAAAACCAACTGGGCATCATTACACAACGTGTCCAGCCTTTGTCCCATTTTAGATAGGCAGTGTAATGTCCAGATGTGGTGGAAGGACCATCATGGAAAATTATTGCCATTGCTACAAAAGTCCTTCCAGAAATTGATAGTTGTGCTGCTACAAATTGTTTTATTAAAGTATCCAATTTTCTTCCGTCAGCTGTACAATGTTGCATCATTAAAATTATGTATTTTCCATATTTTGTTAAGAATAATGTGGATAACATTTCTGTTTTACATTGGCTACACTCCATGTTTTGAATTGCACCTTTCACTAATTTATTGAAAGACACTGATTTACAGTCTGGTAATGTTAAATACAGAAATCTCTCAGTGTCTACATTGGTGCTACATGTATACATGCAATTTTCACAATAATGTTCCCATTTGTAAGAAAGGCCAAAAATATTTTCTATTTCTACACCTTCATTTTCAAAAATGGTAAGCATATACATTAAAAATTCCAGAGCATCTTGTTGGATATCTTGTGTAAATTGTGTAGAACCAGAACTCACATCCAAAAGACTACGAACATCTGAAACAGATTGTATTTTACTTCTAGCTGTTGTCAATTTTTCATAAACAGAATGCAACAGAGAACAAAATCTTTTTTGCCGATTCTCCATAATTTGTTCTTGCAAACCTTCAAGATAAAAAACAACAATTACCATTACATTAGCATAGCAGTTGACACCAGAACTATTTTCAAACTGATAACCAACAATCTCTCCAACAGTGTCCAATTTCTTTTTACCTGCAATCACAACATTATCTTGTTCTTTTCTTTTCTTGACACCTTCAGAACAGATATTCTCTAACCTTCTTTATCAACCAACCACACGCTTTTCAAATACAGGATATTGACCTAAATTTAGAGCATACACCCTTCTTAACCTATTATACTGTTTTGCACAGTTTGCATCTGCAGTAACCTTTGTCTGATCAAAATCAATCTAAAACAAACCAGATAATGTTCTGACTCGCGACAAAGCAAAATATGCCATACCCTCTTTAAATACGGTAGATCCAATGTTCACCAATGCACTGTCTACACTTAATCCTTGAGATTTATGAATAGTCACTGCATATGCCAGAGAAAATGGAAATTGTTTCCTACGGACATATAAATCTTTAACAAGCAAAAAATGAACTGAACAACGACCAATTTCTTTAACTTCATCAATCTGATCAAATTTAATTTTTAAAAATTCAATTCCTTCTTTTTTCTGATAATTCACAAAATCCACCACTTTGCCCATTGCACCATTAACTAAACCTTTCTCTACATCCAAATTACGCCTTAAAATTACCCGACAGTTTATACACGCATACAGTGTCTTTTCCAAACTAGCAGTTTTAGATTTTTTTTTTCTAAACAATCCAGTTTTGATCTCAACTTACCCATCAAAATAATAGTGATTCCTTCATGCAGTATTTTATCGATGGCTTCCATTTTTACAATTTTTTCATTTTCCATTTTTAATAATTCTTCGTTGAATATTGAACACTCACACAGTGTTGGCATTAAGCAAATCACTGACTTATTTTTAGCAATTTCCACGTACACTTTTGCAGGAACTGCATTTTTATTTGGAAAGACATTGCAAAGTAATCGACTCTCCAAAGCTTCTTTCCCTTGTTTTGAAAGAATTCCAATTCTTATATCTTGAAGAATACTTCCATATTCAGCATCATTTGCCTGTCGCATATTTGTTGTCAGTTCTTTGTATTCAAAATTACTCCAAATGTTCACATTACCAACACTGCCATGAGACTTTCTGGGATCTTCATGGGCAAGTGTTTTAAATACCGATTGTCCTTTTACCGGAGTCAGTTGCAGTAGATCTCCAAAAACTATGACGTGTTTTCCTCCAAATAACACGTCATACTCTGTTTTAAGAATTTGCTGCATTCTTAAATGCACAAAGGCAAGCATCAAGTTTGAAACCACGCTCACCTCATCAATAATAAGAAGTTTAATTTTCTTCAGGACTCTTGAAACTTCACAACAAGCTTCTCCAGATAGCTTGTGGTATTCCAATTTGTTCTCATGCTCTACTGGCAGCATTAGTAAACAATGTAAAGTAATTCCTTTAATGTTATGTGCTGCCAACCCAGTTGGAGCAGTGACAACACAAAACAAATGCGACTCAGTTGTTTTTTGCAGATAACTTGTAATTACTTTAATTAAGAAACTTTTTCCTGTTCCAGCTTGACCACTCACATACATTCGGATAGGTTGAAATGATGTACATGAGCACCCTCTCTTTTCATGAAGTAATCCATGGTCAATCTGCTCTTTCACTTCCTGATATATTTGTTTCTGTTCAACATTTAGTTGCTCTTCCAAGTTTCCTAACTGTATTGCATCTTCTTGTGCTTGATACATTGCTGTTTCCACCTCATTCATTGCAATCACTGCTTCATTTTCAACAATTGTTTGTCCTAGTGGATCTTGACTCAGTGCAGCAGAACTTTGACTGTCTTGAGAACTGTCTCTAGCAATCTCAGCTGCAATTATAGCTTCTTGATCAATTTCATCATTCAACATTTTGACATCATTTGCGAAAGCACTGCATTGTATGCTATCTTTACAAGCATTAAATGAATCTTCATAGCTGGGAAAATCTCCAAGTAATTCCAGTTCAGAACGCCATGGTTTGAACATTTGCAAAAGGGCTAAATAGTAAAATTTCCTTTTGTCAGCAGTGTCGCAACTCAGTTTTCTGTGATTAATTAAATTCCCTTTCCTTTGTTTCACCAGACATCCTTCAGAACCAATCACTCCATATTTTCCATCGTTGATGTTCTCTGTAGTATTCTGTTTAAAAGTGTAGTTTTGCAGCACTTCATAGAGACACATGTTCTCAAGATGATGACTTCTATTTGGATAGTATGTGTCCAACATATTGGTTTTCAAAATATCTGTACTTTCAGGGTAATTTTCTGCTAAATACTCAATTTCTTGAACAGATCTCAGTACCCGATTTCGCATTCCTGCAAGACCTAGACTCACCCAAATGATTCTTCTACTTTTGGAATATAGACGTGCAGATGATAACCGATCTGAACATTCATATGCTCCAATTTCACGATGCGATAACATCTTCAAACTGAAACTGTATAATTTCTTACTTAGAGTGTTCTCGTGAGAAATCTCTTCCCACATTTCTTTTAATTCAGTCTTTTCTGATTTAGTAATGTAAGACGTTACATATCGAGCAACAGCAATGGAATTGTCCGCAACATACTGAATATCCATGTTAGCGTTCCACATGGATAAAATAACTGGATTGTAGTCATTTATGTATTTTGATTCTTCGCTTCTTCTTAAGTTGTAGGTGTTTTTCGGAGACTTTCTTGTGATGGTATGTCGTACAGCTGACATAAAACTGTTCACTCTTCCTTTGGATAATACAGGACGTGGAAATCCAAAACGACATTTGGTATAGAACTTATCCTTTGACTTGTACTTCCGTCGACAGTATTTTCCACACCTGTGGCTTTGAAATGGTAAGACTTGTTGTTTTAAGTTTTTCTCTTCTCTGCTATTTGAAAGAGCACATGTAGCATAATCTTCAATGAAAGACAAAACAGTTACATCTGAATCTGTTCCAAATTTGGGGGCGTCCTTGACCCATAACAACATATGTATGTGAGGAGCACCTCTTGCTTGATACTACTTTCTCCAAAAGAAATCCACAACTTCTCCAAGTGGAAGATTCTTTTTACTGCAGATGAAAGACATCATAGCTTCAAATCTATGATTGAAATATCTGCATACATTGACAGGATCCAAAAGAGCACAATTCTCCAGGTGTCTTGTATTCAATATTTTTTATATTGGAATTTGCCTCTCGAAGAAATTCAAGTAAATCATCCCAAGGATACTCAACACAGCTTAGTGTAATGAACCAGGTAGGAGTTCCCAAGTTCCGTAGCATACATTTCAGTTCTCCATGTCGACGGTACCAATATTCATTAGTCCTACGCTGACATGCCATCAGATTAATCAACTGAGATTCTAAATGATCATCTCTCTGATGCACTTTATCCATAAAATCCTTTGCAGTTACATTTTGAAGATGCATTCCAGTTTTTAAAATGTGATTTACTGCATATGAAAGTCCAGACAAGTCACTTTCAAACAGAAGATGAAACATATAAGGGATACATTGTCGAAATCTTGGATCTTCTGCATATAATCTTGTTGTCCGATATTCAGATGCAGGAATCTGCACAGGACGTTCATCATATCGTCCACCTTTTCCTGTTGGAAACAACTGCGGGAAACAACGAGCTTCCAAGTTCTCTTCCAATACACTCATGGGACTTCCTGTTGCTTTTTTCATTTGAAACAACTCAATCGTATTCCCCATCACCTCTTTGGAATGAAGTGGATGTACACTGTAATGTTCATAGATCTCTTCACATCTGGACATGTCCACTTTTTCAATTTGTCCACTTAATGTTTCACTATCTTCTGCTAAATCTATTTCTTCTTCTCCAACAAACACATTTCTATAGTACTCATTATTTTTTAACAGATACAATAATGCCTTTTGCACTTTTCTAACATCCACTAACTCTTGCAAGATTTTCTTATTCTTAGTAGGAACACCATTAACTAGAATGACTAGTGGCTCACTTTCTGCATGATCTACACCAATAGTTACAATATTTTTCCTTAAATCTAATGGTAAATACACAACTCTTCCTTTCAATCCTCTTTGCAACTCTGATGGAGGTAATTTACTTGTTTTGGGCTCCATACGAACAATAGCCTGAAACGGGTGAACACATCGTATGAGAATAGACTCATACGAATTTAAATCTATCAGCTCTGCAGGAATAGCAACCAACTCTAGATTATTATGAACAGCTCTAGCAGGCACTTTAGTCTCATCTAATTTGTTATAGCAATATTTGCAAATACGCTGCTCACATCCCAAATCAAAACAATCCTCTACCAACAAATAAGTTTCAAATTCCATCCACTTATCATTATCTTCTATTTCACTTTTTAAATACAGATTGACACGCCTAGTCTGATTTTTATAGTGACTTCGCCAACAACAAATACAAGAAACATTTGGTTTTTCACCTGCAATTACCTTAAACTTTGTGATTTCATCCTCAAATTTTTCTGTAATTACGGGTTCTACATTGTCTTCAACATTTTGTTCTACTACTGTGTCAGTTTCTTCACTCTCTTGCTGAGGCTCAAAGTAACAAAACTCAATATCCGCACAGACCTGCTTCACATCTGATACTGACCCACGTAAAAGAGCACTGTTCAACTCACTTAACTTTAGAGCTGGACTTTTCGCATAATACAACCTTCTCCTCCCTCTCCCCTCTTTTGTTTAATTTATACATTTACCCCCTCATTTTTATGTTACAGCAGCTCGAGGTCACGGTGTTCAATTACGCCGATGACCTCCAGCTAATTTTTGACCTTTCCCACTCCACTTCCTCTGCTTCAAATGTCCAATCCGTCATGCTGCTCATCCAGGATTGGATGAACTGCAACCACCTCAAACTCAACCCGGACAAGACGGAATTAGTCCTGACCAGAGGTGGTTGCAGTCCCTGGTCCCCCTCCCACTGGCCCTCCTCACTTGGTGTTCCCCCGCTCCCAGTTCCTAAGGTCAAGACCCTTGGCATCCTCCTGGATCCCTCACTTTCTGTTCACTCTCAGGTCAATTTAGTTGTTTCTTCCTGTTTTTTTTCCCTTCGAATCATTAGGAAGATTTCTCGTTTTTTTTCTTTACCTGCCCTAAAAATTATAGTGATGGCCATGGTGCTCTCGCGCCTCGACTATGGGAACATCATCTATAATGGCGCTCCAGCCTACGCCACTCGCCGTTTGCAGCTAGTGCAGAATCAGGCTGCCCGCCTGATCCACGGCCTGCCCAAATACCATCGAGCTACTCCCCTACTGCAGGCCTTGCACTGGCTGCCGGTGAAAGAGCGTGCTCTGTTCAAGCTTGGCTGCACTACTTTCCAGGCTAAAACAGGCACTGCCCCGGAATATATCTGTTCTGCCATCACCCCCTACATACCCGGACGAGAGCTTAGGTCTACTCATCAGGCTTTGTTAACCATCCCCCGTTTCAGCAAGAAAAAGACTGGCGGTACGAAATTCGCAGTGCTTGCTCCTGCTTTTTGGAACTCCCTCCCTCCGGAACTCCGCATGTCATCTTCCTACATTGAGTTCCGGAAGGGTCTTAAAACTTTTCTCTTTTCCCGCGCTTACAATGTTTAAACTCCCCTCTGCTCCTGCCTGCTTCTCACAATCTAACAGCGCCAAGAAACCGCTTGGTAAAAGTGCGCTATAGAAATGTTTTTAAATTCAAAATTAAATTCAAATTCAAATTCTCACTAACTTCCGCATTTGAGAAATGATGTACTGCCAGCATTCTGAAATGGTGAAAAACTCTTTCAAAAACTTTCCTAGAAAGAGAAGCCAGAGAATGACCTTGCAAACCAGTATGTTTTCTCACTCTGCAAGGGTCTAGTCCTTGCAACAGCTTTGTTTTGCACTTTTTTTTAGTATAGGCTCGTAAAAAACTACATAATTTTTCAATAGATTCCTGTCGTACACAGCAAACACTACTGCAATGCCAAGTGTACACAGGGTTTTTAGCACGTCTCCCTAAAACTTCATCATCTATCACTGCTTCTGCATTTCTTTCAACCATTTTCTCTTTCTCCATTGGACAACCATCACTAACCTCATAACCTCTACCACTGGTGTCATCTGCATACAATCATTTTTCGCTCAGTGAATAACTCTCTTCATTAAAAAAAGGCTCTGAACTAGAACTGTATTTCCATTCTCCCAAAAAAACATCAGAACATTTTTTTTTATTAATAACTCTTTTCCTCCTACTTTTGGCCTTCATTACATATATTGGTTTATCTAGTGATCGAATTCTGTTTAACACTAAAATAAACAGTTTCCTTTTTACTTCAAAAGCCTTTTCCACAATGCTTTCAATATGCTTCTTCTTTTTATAAAATAAAGCTCTCTTTTTATATTTCTTCACATCTTTCAGAAAATTCTGCACTAGTCTCTTGTAAAATATTTTTTTGCGTAATTCCTTATACTGATTTTGTCTTCTTTTACCATACTTTATCTCCTTTGACTGAACATTTGCTTTTTTACTTTTCCTCATATCTTGAATTTTTTTCTTACTTGAAAAATTCTCAGAAGTTGCAGCATTATCTACATTCTGTTTGCTCCTACAAACATTTTTAATAAATTGCTTCGTGATCTTACCAGAAGATTTTTTCCTTTTAGCCACATTATCTTGTTCATTCAATACTTGTGGTTGATGTTTCTTCAAATAATCCTCCTGTCTCTGTTCTTTTCTTTTTCTTTTTTTTCTAGCATAATTTCTGTATTTTAACGTTGAAAAACAGTATCTGTAAAAAAGAATCACAAATAAATGTATATTAATAACTTTCAAATTTACACTATTACATTACTGTACAAACACATTTTATATAAAAACTGACAAAGAAACTATAGCCCTGAACCACAAGCGTGACGATGATTAAAACACTACATGTATAGTGCCTCACTAAAAGACTACATGCTAACTGACTGAATGATTACAGTACTATAAGGAGACACACTGGGTGAGTAACAGGGTGTTTGCCATAAGTGTATGAATACTAACTGGGGAATTGAAGGTGTGAAAGACAACTGTGTAGGTGATAACAGGACTGAATGCATACTGGATAGGCATTTAAAGCAGTCCATGTGCTAAGGCCTGGCTCACTGCATGAGTACTTGGGTACTAACTGAATGATTAGAGTACAGCAAGGAGAGTGCCTGGGTGAATTTATAAGTGGTAGGCTTTTGGCGTAGGGAATGGATTAGTACTTAGTACTGAAAGGGTCATTAGAAGAATGCAAAGGGAGCGACAGGATGTTTGCTGGACGGTATGAATACTGACTAGGGAATTGAAAGTGTGAAAGACAAGTGTCTAGGTGGTTAGAAGAGTGCATGCACACTGGATAGGGGTTTGAAGCAGTCCATGTGCCAAGGCCTGGCTCAGTGCATGAATACTTAGGCACTGACTGAATGATTAGAGTACTGCAAAGAGAGTGTCTTGGTGAATTTATAAGTGTTTGGGTTTTAGCACAGTGAATGGATTAGTACATGGTGCTGAATGGGTCACTAGAGGACTGCAAATGGAGTGACAGGGTATTTCCTGGAAGTGTATGGATACTGACTAGAGAATTGAAGGTGTGAAAAACAACTGTGTAGGTGGTTAGAGGACTACATGCATAGTGAATAGGCGTTTGAAGCAGTCTATGTGATAAGGCCTGGCTCACTGCATGAGTACTTGGGTACTGACTGAATAATGAGAGTACAGCAAGAAGACTGCCTGGGTGAATTTATAAGTGGTAGGCTTTTGGCACAGGGAATGGATTAGTACTTGGTACTGAATGGGTCACTAGAAGAGTGCAAAGGGAGTGACAGGATGTTTGCTGGATTGTATGGTTACTGACTAAGGAATTGAAAGTGTGAAAGACAAGTGTCCAGGTGGTTACAAGAGTGCATGCATACTGGATAGGGGTTTGAAGCGGTCCATGTGCTAAGGCCTGGCTCAGTGCATGAATACTTAGGCACTGACTGAATGATTAGAGTACTGCAAAGAGAGTGTCTTGGTGAATTTATGAGTGTTTGGGTTTTGGCACAGTGAATGGATTAGTACATGGTGCTGAATAGGTCACTAGAGGACTGCAAAGGGAGTGACAGGGTGTTTCCTGGAAGTGTATGGATACTGACTAGGGAATTGAAGGTGTGAAAAACAACTGTGTAGGTAATTGCAGGACTACATGCATAGTGAATAGGCGTTTGAACCAGTCTATGTGATAAGGCCTGGCTCACTGCATGAGTACTTGGGTACTGACTGAATGATTAGAGAACAGCAAGAAGACTGCCTGGGTGAATTTATAAGTGGTAGGCTTTTGGCACAGGGAATGGATAAGTACTTGGTACTGAATGGGTCACTAGAAGAGTGCAAAGGGAGTGACAGGATGTTTGCTGGACTGTATGGATACTGACTAGGGAATTGAAAGTGTGAAAGACAAGTGTCTATGTGGTTTGAAGACTGCATGCATAGTGGATAGGAGTTTGAAGAAGTCCATCTGCTAAGGCCTGGCTCAGTGCATGAATACTTAAGCAGTGACTGAATGATTAGAGTACTGGAAAGAGAGTGTCTTGGTGAATGTATAAGTGTTTGGGTTTTGGCACAGTGAATGGATTAGTACATGGTGCTGAATGGGTCACTAGAGGACTGCAAAGGGAGTGACAGGGTGTTTCCTGGAAGTGTATGGATACTGACTAGGGAATTGAAGGTGTGAAAAACAACTGTGTAGGTGCTTAGAGGACTACATGCATAGTGAATAGGCGTTTGAAGCAGTCTATGTGATAAGGCCTCGCTCACTGCATGAGTACTTGGGTACTGACTGAATGATTAGAGAACAGCAAGAAGACTGTCTGGGTGAATTTATAAGTGGTGGGATTTTGGCACAGGGAATGGATTAGTACTTGGTACTGAATGGGTCACTAGAAGAGTGCAAAGGGAGTGACAGGATGTTTGCTGGACTGTATGGATACTGACTAGGGAATTAAAAGTGTGAAAGACAAGTGTCTAGGTGGTTAGAAGACTGCATGCATAGTGGATAGGAGTTTGAAGAAGTCCATCTGCTAAGGCCTGGCTCAGTGCATGAATACTTAAGCAGTGACTGAATGATTAGAGTACTGGAAAGATAGTGTCTTGGTGAATTTATAAGTGTTTGGGTTTTGGCACAGTGAATGAATTAGTACATGGTGCTGAATGGGTCACTAGAGGACTGCAAAAGGAGTGACAGGGTGTTTCCTGGAAGTGTATGGATACTGACTAGGGAATTGAAGGTGTGAAAAACAACTGTGTAGGTGGTTAGAGGACTACATGCATAGTGAATAGGCGTTTGAAGCAGTCTATGTGATAAGGCCTGGCTCACTGCATGAGTACTTGGGTACTGACTGAATGATTAGAGAACAGCAAGAAGACTGCCTGGGTGAATTTATAAGTGGTAGGCTTTTGGCGCAGGGAATGGATTAGTACATGGTGCTGAATGGGTCACTAGAGGACTGCAAAGGGAGGGACAGGGTGTTTCCTTGAAGTGTATGGATACTGACTAGGAAATTGAAGGTGTAAAAGACAAGTGTATAGTATGTTAGAACACTACATGCATACTGCATAGACATTTGAAGCAGTCTATTTGGTAATGAATGGTTCACAACATAAGTACTTAGAAACTGACTAAATCATCAGACTACTTCTAGGACAGTGCCTGGGTAAAACTTTTAAATTTTCAGTTCTGCCACAGTGAAGAGAATAGTACATGGTACTGCACCTTAGTGTCAAACCCTAACTCATTTTATCAATGCATAAGCAAAGACTAGCTTCTAATGCTACTAAAACTTGACAACATGACCGGTTTTAAAAGAGTTATCTGTCAGAAAATACACGATGTTACCCAATCCTTCTCTCACAGTGGTTCCCAAATGCACACAGACTCACTGTGTGATTCTAGACAACAACCACTATCCCTAGAAATTTACCAAAACTCATTTACTACTGTGGAAGTGGTAATGGAACTGCACACAATCTACATATTTCAGGACTGCACTTTTGTGTCAAAGCCTGACTCATTTAATCAAAGCATAAGCAAAGACTGCCTTCTAATGCTACTAAAACTTGACACCATGACAGGTTTAAAAACAGTCATCTGCCACCAAATACACGATGTTACCAAATGCTTCTCTCATAGTGGTTCCCAAATGCACACAGACTCACTGTATGATTCTAGACAACAACCACTATCCCTAGAAGTTTACCAAAACTCATTCACTACTGTGGAAGTGGTAATGGAACTGCACACAATGTACATATTTCAAGACTGCACTTTTGTGTCAAAGCCTGACTCATTTAATCAAAGCATAAGCAAAGGCTGGCTTCTAATGCTACTAAAACTTGACAACATGACCAGTTTTAAAAGACTTATCTGTCAGAAAATACACGATGTTACCCAATCCTTCTCTCACAGTGATTCCCAAATGCACTCACACACACAGTGTGATTCTAGACAAGCACCACTATCCCTAGGAGTTTCCAAAACTCATTCACTACAGTGGAAGTGATAAGGGAACTGCACACAATCTACATATTTCACGACTGCACTTTAGTGTCAATGCCTGACTCATTTAATCAAAGCATAAGCCATAACTGTCTTCTAATGCTACTAAAACTTGACAACATGACATGTTTTAAAACAGTTATCTGTCAGCAAATACACGTTGTTACCAAATACTTCTCTCACAGTGGTTCCCAAATGCACACAGACTCACAGTGTGATTCTAGACAAACAACACTATCCCTAGCAGCTTACCAAAACTCATTCACTACTATGGAAGTGGTAAGGAAACTGCACACAATGTACATATTTCAGGACTGCACTTTTGTGTCAAACCCTAACTCATTTAATCAACTCATAAGCAAAGACTGGCTTCTAATGCTACTAAAACGTGACAACATGACAGGTTTTAAAACAGTTATCTGTCAGCAAATACACGATGTTACCAAATGCTTCTCTCACAGTGGTTCCCAAATTCATACACACTCACAGTGTGATTCTAGACAAGCAACACTATCCCTAGGAGTTTACCAAAACTCATTCATTACAGTAGAAGTGGTAAGGGAACTGCACATAATCTACATATTTCAGGACTGCACTTTTGTGTCAAAGCCTCACTCATTTAATCAACACATAAGCAAAGACTGGATTCTAATGCTACTAAAACTTCACAACATGACAGGTTAAAAAACTGTTATCTGTCAGCAAATACACGATGTTACCAAATGCTTCTCTCACAGTGGTTCCCACATGCACACAGACTCACAGTGTGATTCTAGACAAGCAACACTATCCCTAGCAGCTTACCAAAACTCATTCACTACTATGCAAGGGGTAAGGAGACTACACACAATCTACATATTAAAGTACAGCACATTAGTATCAAAGCATGACTTATTTTATCAATGCATAAGCAAAGACTGGCTTCTAATGCTACTAAAACTTGACAAATATGACAGGTTTTAAAACAGTTATCTGTCAGCAAATACACGATGTTACCAAATGCTTCTCTCACAGTGGTTCCCAAATGCACACAGACTCACTGTGTGATTCTAGACAAACAACACTATCCCTTGCACTATACCAAAACGCATTTCTTCATCTACAAGGAGTACTACATTTTACTGCAGAAACATAACTCATTTCACAAATTCATAAACAATGACTGGTTTCTAATTCTACCAAAATATAAAAACTGCACAGTTATCTGTCTACAAACACATGAAAAAAACACATGCTTATCACAGAATGGTTTCTACATGCACACACACTGTCAATAAGATTGTAGAGAAAACAAAGTACTCCCTACACTTTAGCAGAAGAAATACATTAGTCTGATTAAAATCAAAATAGTCTACATACATCCCCTCACAATTAAATAACTCACCTTTCAAGATGTTTTGTAGATTAAGAAGTATATCAGTCACACACTGGTTAAACATTTGAACCCTTTCCAAATGACATAAATTTGAACCCTTCCCCCAATTTGCCTTCTGCCCGTTACCATAGAAACAGGTCATGGAACACTGTACTGAGCACACAGGTCACAAGTTCAGCACACACAATGTTGCTAATCAAGACAGCAAGTGTGCTTGACTTTTCAACATATCAGCTTATCATATATAATGTTCCTTACAATCAGTTTTTGTTAACCAATAAGAATCATGCGTTTAAAAACAGAAATATACACCCTACCTTTCAGTGTAGAAGGTTGTCAAACAACCAATGATTTCTTGTCTTTTTTCAAAATTGCATCTTAGCCACCATTTTAGAAACATCTTACTTTCCAAACTGCCATTTCATTCATAGAGACCATTTGAGTGCATCCAGACCTCCTTACAAGATGCTTACAGTGTGGATTGTGGGACACAGCTGCATTTTCTGGAGCCAAAGGTATGCAGAAAACAAAGGCATTCACAAAGACCTAGGTTTGCCAAATGTAGACATTAAATGGATTGGACAGAGAGGGTTAACGTGGCACCAATTGATGCCATTGGTGAAATCCTTCATGCAAATCCAAAACCCTGACCTCATAATAGTGCACTGTGGTGGCAATGACCTAGGCACTTTGACTGGGGTAGGTCTGGAAATGCTTATGAAGGAGACCTTTGCAGAACTGATTTCACTTTTCCCTAAAACTGCCTTTGTGTATTCTAACATATGCCAAAGGCAGAAATGGAACTGGTCTGATCATTTTTGTCCACAGATTGAGAAATCTAGGAAACATGTGAATAAATCTGTTTCTGCTTTTCTCCGAGACTACAGAATGGGGTCCATTTACAATAACAATCTGCGCTTTCTTTTGCAAGAGATGTATAGGAGAGATGGAGTACACTCTACTGATGAAGGAAACAGAGTCTTCCTCAACAACTTTAGACTCTGTATAGGTACTTACTTATAAGTACCAAAAACTCTTAATCTTTTTAGAGCCACTCAAGAACAAAACACTTAACCTTAATCTTTCTCTCCCAACAATTTCATTTTTTTTCTCCTTGGATCTGCGAACCCACCGCAAGAGAATCTGTGCATCCAACGCGATAGAATGCGCGCACCATGCGCGCATTTTGCCTTTCTTTTTTTTAAAAAAAGGGGGGGCCCCAGGGGGTCCTTCTGGGACCCCCTAAGCACCTCTAGAGGGTCAGAGTATTTCCACTCTGCCCCCTTTATATATTTTACACACTTATTCCCCTTGCTTCTTCAGCCTCGCTTCTACCGAGGCAGAAAATGGCCGCTAACAGTTCCTGGTTTCGAATGTAGACAGACACTCGACAGCCAATTAGCAATCAGCGCGTGATCGGGAGGGTGCGCGCTCGGTTCGGGGAGGATGCGCTCACGGTGCGGGTAGGGTTCGCGGATCCTCCCCGGCCATAGATATTTATGTACATTTAACTCTAATTTTCTCGGGAACTACTGAACGGATTTATACCATTTATGCAAAAGGCACGAGTCTGAACTGAGGACTACCTCTTTGCCAAATTTGGTGTCATTCCGTTCAGCGGTTCGGGCTGTAGCTGCGACAACAGATCCTAAGGGAAATTGCATGGGAAAAATGCGTTTTGGGACCCCCCTTTTTTCTCGGCCCCCGCTTGACGAATCACCACGAAACTTTCAGGGTAGGAGGGGAGCGGAGCGGAGCTGGCCAAAAGTTTGGAAAATTTCGCGAGGATTCATCAACCGGCGCAAGACTTATTGGGAATAGAATGTTGCAGATTTCCTATGGAAAATAGGTCCTAACTATAACTATCTACTGATATAGATAATATATATATATATATTACCTACTGGCGGTCGCCAGTAGGTAGTTATAGTTAGGACCCCTTTTCCATAGGAAATCCGCAACATTCTATTTTGAATAACTTTGGCGCCGGTCGACGAATCCTCGCGAATTTTTCAAAATAGGTGGGGCGCTATGCTCCGCTCCTACCCTGAAAGTCTCGGGGGGATTCGTCAAGCGGGGGCTGAGATAAAAGGGGGGTCCCAAAACGCGTTTTTCCCATGCATTTTTCCATAGGACCTTTAGACAGGGCTACAGCCCGAACGGCTGAACAGATTTACTTGAAATTTGGCAGAGAGGTAGTCCTCAGGTCAAGGAAGTGCCTTTTGTAGGTTTGGTGTAAATCTGTTCAGTAGAATCTGAGAAAATAGCCTTTAAATCAATATATATATCTGAGCCAGCTTACGGTGCGCTTACGGTACGCTTACCGTACGCGTACGGTGGCGTGCGCGAGCGCGATTCTGATTGGCTCTTAGATCTTAGTAAACATTCGAATCGGCCGAAACCAGGAAGCGGCGTCCGCCATTTTGTCTCTCGCACTGAGAGTGATTTTTAAAATATGAAGCCCAAAAACATGTAAAGGGGCTGTTTTGACAACTCCCACCCACATAGCCATGTTGAGGGAGTCCCCAAAGATCCCCCAAGAGCAAAAACTGAATTTTTATTTTTTCGGCAATTTCGCTGATTACGCGTACCGTACGCGTACGGTAAAAAAATTGAAATAAAAAAAACACTATCCACACTCACCCCACCCCCTGTGCTTTTGGTGGCGGTAGGCCACCCAATGTACTGGGCATATTATAGGTGTTAAAAAACTAAATATTGTAAACATGGAAATATAAATTCCAAATATAAAAAACACTATCCACACTGACCCCACCCCCTGTGCTTATTAAAGTTGATAAAAACCGTGCACGGAACGAACTGCGTTAAGTGGGCGCGCACGCCACGAATGGCGTAAAGTAACTTAGCATTTAAAAAACCGTACAAATTCACTGAAAAAACCATAGGTTTCACACACGTTATAGTTAGGAATTAGCATTTAAAAAACCTTGCAAATTCACTGAAAAAACCATAGGTTTCACACATGTTATAGTTAGCGGAAATTTTACTGATAAAAAAACAGTGAAATTGCCCCGTTATAGTTAGTGCTGGCAACTATAACTCACGCGACCGCAATCTTCTGCTGATGACATATGTGTCTTTATGAAAAAAAAATATTTGTAATATATGTATAGCTAAAAATGTATGGAAGAAGACATGGGCAAATAAGTGTCTAAATACAGTATTAGCATCAGCAGAGGATTGCGGTCGCGTGAGTTATAGTTGCCAGCACTAACTATAACGGGGCAATTTCACAGTTTTTTTATCAGTAAAATTTCCGCTAACTATAACATGTGTGAAACCTATGGTTTTTTCAGTGAATATATATATATATATATATATATATACATATACATATATCATATTATAATTGTAATGCCTCCGGCCGACATCACTGCGGATTGGGAACCGACTGACCTCAGATCAGTGGTTCCGAACCCGCAATTGGATTACGACCGTACATGGTGTGGTCACAAATTTCCATTTTGGAATGGGAGCATGTGCGGCAGATCAAAACCGCCCACGGCACAAGCTCCCATTGAAAAATGTACGTTTTTAAGCATCCTTGCACAGTCTGGTAGGCAATTCACGGTGCCTGCTACACAGTGCATGAATGTTAAGGGGGCACCATAGGTACCCCCCAGGACCACATGCAGAGGGCCAAGGGGCCATGCTAGAGGCCTCGAAAGTCGCTTTGTGACAGCCTTTCCATGTCAAAAAGGCTGACATGGAAAGTCTGTCGGATACCGTCCTTAAGGGATTATGAGAAGATTCTGACGGACTCCATGAGCCTGTTTGATTGTGATAGAGCGTGGCAAAGTTATTCTGAAATTTGTAGGGGTGCATCATAATCACTGTTAGTTCGCACCAACATATTATTTGAAGTAGTTTTAGCTGTGACATAGAAATTGTATTACTAGAATCATTTAACATAGGTGTGATTAGAAATGTAACCATGCTTTCCATGAAGAATAATGTCGTAGATCATTGCAAATGTATTTTCGCAAATGCATTATTTTGATTTTGTGTAATGTAATGTGTTAGTTAAACATGTGCTATGTTAAAGTTATATGTGCAGTTTGCTTATTTACGTTTAAAAGAATAATTAACTAATTCTTAATGTGTGATTTAGTAATGTGTTTAACGGTGTAAAGGCCTGATCGCATATACATATAAAGAGAAAGGCCTGTTCATTTCTTATGTTAGCTAACGCTGTAGGCCGAAAATGATTTCTCTTGGTAAAGGCTTTGGGTTTCAGGATGATGGAAAATCAGAGAAGTGAAAAGTTTTTTGTTCCCATGTTTCTGTTGCAGGTGCAAGGACATTTAGCTCGTTAGAGAGACTAGGGGCCATATGTAGGTAGCTAAATACCGGTCGGTAACGGCCGAAATTCGGTAAATATCCCGTTACCGACCGGTATTTAGCCAATTGAGATGTAGGAGTCCAAAAAGAAGGATTCGGTAATTATGAATCGGTAAATACCGATTCATCTTTACCGAATTCTAAATTTCCGATTCATATTTACCGAATTCATATTTACCGATTCGGTAAATATGAAGTGGTAAAACGAGAAAAGAGATGTAGGTAAATTCGGTATTATCGAATTCCATGAAATTCGGTATTTAAGAGTTGGTAATTAACACAGAGTGAAAGCTGGTGGTAATCAGCCACAGTGCATATAAGCAATCCCAAAATGCAACAGCGTGAACACCTCTGTATGTGATTGCTAGGCGCCTAAGTCTACAGGCAGCAGGTCTGAGGATTTGGAGACGGGAGGAACGCATCTACAGACAGCGCATCACACTCTTTCAACAGACTGAGGCTGAGATACATGAAAGGTACAGGCTACACCCCCAAACCATCATGGACCTGATAAGGGACCTGCACCCTCTCCTGGACCAGCCAACAACAAGGGCGCATGCCATACCACCACATGTGCAGGTGCTCTGTAGCCTACATCTACTGGCATCTGGCAGTTACCAGGGGGTGATAGCTGCGGTAGGCGGGGTATCCCAGAGTTGCCTGTCCCGTTTCTTCAGGAAGTTCCTGGATGCCATGATGCAGAGAATGCAACACTACATCAGCTTCCCAAACACACACGCTGAACTGCTGAAAACAAAGACCTACTTTTACCAGATGGCACAGTTCCCGCATGTCATAGGCTGTATTGATGGCACACACATTCCAATCTGCCCACCAGCAGCCACTGAGCACATCTACAAGAACAGAAAGTCCACCCACTCCATAAATGTGCAGGTAATCTGCGATGCAGGCAACATAATCACTGATATCGTAGCTAAGTTTCCTGGGAGCACCCACGACTCCTACATCTTCCAGAACAGTGGGATCTACACACGCCTGGTTGCCGGAGAATTTGGAGAAGGATACCTGCCAGGTAAATCACTGTGACACTCCCTAATACTTACCGCATATCAATGTGTATTGAGGTATGTGACTAATGTTACTCTCTTACTCACCTAGGCGATAGTGCATATGCCGTACGGTCATTCATCCTCACTCCCTACCTACACCCATCAACCCTGAGTGAGAGACGATATAACGTGGCACACAAATCAACACACAACGTGGTGGAGCGCACATTTGGACTATTGAAAAGCAGGTTCCGCTGCCTCCACAAAAGCGGTGGCGCACACCCGTACACACCCATCATCTGCTGCAAGATCATTGCCAGTTGTGCAATGCTGCACAACCTTGCTACAAAGACAGGTACAGAGGTGGAAATAACAGATTTTGAGGACAATGATGATGAGTTTGCACAGCCAGAGCCCAACGCAGCAGGAGTGGCAGCAGCAACAGAGGGGAGAGTGAGACGGGCAGAGATCACATGCAACTATTTCTAAGTAAGTAAGGGGACACAGCCAGTAGTTGGATGCTATGACGTAGTTTTAATTATCCGGCACTACGCCACAACACAACGGCAAGAGTGGCCTACCAAATTGGTGAAATCCATAGTTGGAAGTCAAGGGTTCCTTCACCCAACTGCATCCTGTAATTGTGTGCTGCATCAGCGTCTGCGCCCACGCACTATAGTGTGGGATGCCAGTGATTGAGTGTCCTCACTGGCTGTGGGACCAGTGGCAGCCCCATGCCGTCTGCTGCTCCTCCGTGTGTCTGTGACGGGGGGTAATGCTGCTCCTACTGGTGGTGTCCTCGCTGTCCCCAGCATCCACAGCACCAGTTGTGGCAGACTGGCTTGTAAGCAGCACCTCAAGTGCACTGGTCACCCTCACCAGCCCCCTTGAAACATCATTGCTGCAGTGCGCAAGTCCCTCCTGCATTGCCACGGAGCGCCTGCAGAGCAGAGAAGTGGCAGTTGCCAGGCGGTTCACTGCCCTTGTGTGGTGATCAATTTTTTGCCTCTCCCTCCGCCGTGTTGCTCTGTCCTCATCGAGTTTTGTGCACAGCAGCATGACGGACTGGGACATGTCCCGGATGCCCGCAGCCATCTCCCTCATGCCCTCAGCCATTGAGCTTATGCCCCTGTCAATGTTGCCCATTGTGTCATTTAGGCCCTTCATCTGGCGCTGCACTGACTGGATTGCCTTGCCTTGTAGGCGCTGCACCTTCACCATGGTGGCCTCCAGCCCTAAGAACACACCATGGCTCTCACCCTGTGGAGGTGGACTGCGCACCCGAGTCCTGCGGCAGCGTCTGGCCCCTGTGTGTGCACCCTCAGAGGCAGAGGGCAAACCGGCATTGCTACCATCCAGTGGCACAGTGGATGTGTCCTCCCCCCTCGAGTCTTCTGATGAGTACTCTGACACCTGCAGTCTGGCAACTGCACACCTCCTAGGCCTCACCAATGCGGGTGAGGCCAGCAGGAGTGGCTAGGGTGGATGTGGTGGCGAGGCGGGCTGTCGTGGCATGGCTGGCTGTGGTGGTGATGCTGGCTGTGGTGGTGATGCTGGCTGTGGTGCTGTTGTCTGCCCAGCACTCGTGGTGGCCTTCTCTGTCCTGTCCTTCCGGGGTGCCCTCTCTCCCTTCTCCTGAGCAGTCCTGCGCGAAGTATCGCCTGTGGACAGAAATTCAACATCAGCTCAGTGTACCTGCAGCCCTGCATTGCTTACATCATAATAAACTTCTGCATCACTATCTCATTGTCCTCTGCCTGCTTATCGCTTATGTGTGTCACATGCCTTGTTGTTCTGTGCGAATCTTGTTATGATAGGGGTTTCACAGACTACATCTCCCATAATGCATTGCTGGTATGCACAAACCCCTGTACTGGAGTGGGATTCACATTGCACAATTGGGGATTTGGGATAGGGGAAGGGGAGGCACAATGCTGTGCATGCGTCTTACCTTGTTTGGTAGCAGCTCTGGCAGAGCTGTCTGCATCCCCAACCCAACGACACTTTCCGGCTCAATCGTGGTCTCCACGAGCTCCTCAAGTTCAGTCAGGGCAGGTGCCCTGTTCCTGCCTCCTCCTGTCCGGCTGGCCTCTTTCTTCAAATCAGTCATCTTCCTCTTTGTGATGATACGGATATCGTACCACCGCTTCTTCAGCACATCAATGTCCCGGGGGATCACTCCGATGGCATTTACCTGCGCCTGGATTCCAAGCCAGATCCGTCTTTTCTCGGATTCAGCCACTTGCAGGGACTGCTTTCCAAACAGCTTATTGTGCTGCTTCACCACCTCCTCCACAAGAAACCTGCAGTTATTTTGGGCTGAATTTTAGTTTCCTCTTCCTTTCCCCTCCATCTCTCTCTTTGTCCTGGCTGGCCATTGTGTCAGATTTCCTGTGCAAGTTCAGCCACTGGCTCTGTTGCTCTCCTCTGCACTCCCAGCCTCTCCAGAGTCTGCTGATTGTGTGCACCTGCCTGGGTGTGGCCACTTCCTGGTTGGGTGGGGTGTGGTTTGCACAGGATTGGCTGATTCCTCAATTGCTGTTCATTTGAATTACCGATTCGGTAAATTCCGATTCGGTATTTACCGATTCGGAAAATACCGATCGGAAACGGAAACACCGGTCGGTATTGTAGAATCGGTAAGTGTTACCGAAAAATTAGGTACATAGCAAATACTGATTTCTAAATACGATTCGGTAAAATTCGGTATTTAGGAATCGGTATTTCTAGGTTACCTACATATGGCCCTAGGTCTTTGTTTTAGGAGTTAGGATGGTACAAGAAGCCATACTTTCAGCGGAGAAGGTGCCTAGGACCCAAGGTCAAGCTAACCGTCGTTGGATGGAGTACAAGTTTCATTGGAAAAGTACTGGGAGAAGACCTGGCTGAAGACGTGCGCCGAAGGGCGTGTTCTATGTTTTTCGGGATTTTGTATTAGGGACTGTGCCCCGAGGGTGGAGCAGTTGAGGTTTAGATGGGAAGCTAGAAGGAGCATCTTAGAACGAGCTCTGACTAAGTAAATGTACTTCTAAGGAAGTCTTAACTTCTGACACCTTTTTATTCTCTTGCCTGGGAGGGAAATGTTAAGTAGGGATGTCACCTTAGAGCTAGAGTAGGGATAGACTAATTGTTTTCCTTTATAGGCTAATGATTCCTAACGTAGACATTGGCTTAACCATTGCATTTCTTATGATCCTTGAACTTGTGATCCTTTTTGTTTAAGTCGTATGAGACTCTTATGTAGACTTGCATTTGTTTTAGTGCCCATTTATCTTCTTCACCTTGTGCTGAGGTGTCTGTATGTGCAGTTATTTTTGGATGTAATAAAATCCTACAAATTTTAGATTCGGAGTCAGTGGTCCTTCCTAAATGAGACTTGATTCGGGTGATTATGTTTTAAGAATTGGGTTTTCTCCCCTCTACACTATTTAGCAGATAGAAAGATCCTGAGAGGATTCTTGGAGAGAGCCAGGTAGGCAAGAATCCGGTCCTATCAATTTTGTCAGTCGGTTCCTCCGACTGCTGCCTCCAACTGCATGCAAATTAATGCGTAGGTTGGACCGCAGCAGTATATGCGGTTACGGCCGCAACCAACAAGCTGTTGGTTGCGGTCTGAACCTCATTGTAATGAGGCCCCTAATATGCTTTATAACTTTTCCCAATACATTACCAAAGAGAGATTTCCACCATGGTGGCAGACAGAAACCTACCCCTACGTGTGTGAAGTTAGTCAGTAATAGTAACTTTAAACTTGTAAATTAGCTTCCTCCTCCTGAATTTATGGTGTGCAGACTTGTAACTCTACAGTTTACAGGAAATTAACACCTGTAAATGGTGAATTGCCAAAAGTAGAGTAAAATTAAATGGGTAGATTTACTCATGTGTAAGTTTACCTTTGTGAATAGCCTCTTCTGTGCCTAAGAGTGGCCAATCGATTTTAGGATGGATAAATAAATATGACTTGCAATCTATAATAAACACAGAACAACTGATCTGGTGATGATTGTAGAACATGCAGAACTGGAAGAGGTTTTTCAGAAATTTGCTAAGGAATTTGAGGACAGGTTGGGTTGGTTCAGGAGGATGTTCACAAAATGTTATTGAAAAATAGAACCTTGCCTTTTGGGCAAAAGGTTAGGAGTTTCCAGTGGTTATAAGAACGGAAATTAAAGTTTTATTAGACCAGATGGTCACTGAAATAGTCATGGAATCAGTAGAAAAATCTGAGTGGCTGTCTCCAGTAGTCATCAAAATATGATGCATTCTCACTCAGCATACAATTCAAATTGATTTATATCGGTGAGCAACATGCAGACTTTATTCATCATGCGGCTAATACTTATTTATTGGTCACAGTTAATTACATTCCTTAAAACAATATCAGGTTATTAACTAGAGATACTCATTGATATATAGCAAGAACATCAAATACAGATTAATAAACAAATGTGTAAATTATGCACAATTGTTTAAGAAATACAAACAAAATGTCACAGACACATATTTATTTATTTTATTTATTTATTTTATTTATATAGCACAAATTGTTTCTCAAAATGTTCAATGTGGAAAAAGTAGATGCTGTAAGCACCTTCGCGTGATGGGGAAAAGACAGGATTGTGTCAAAGACGACTCCTAGGTTGTTTGCCTTAGTGGTCGGAGTGGGTGGGGGGGCCCAGTTCCGAAGGCCACCAGTCAGCGGACCAGAAGGACGGATCTCTGCCAAAAAGTAAAACTTCAGTTTTATTAGAGTTTAACTTGAGGCAGTTCTCTGATATCCATCTGCTCACATGTTGCATACAGGCTTGAAATTTGTGGGCTGTGTCCTTCATATTATTTGAAATGGAGACAATGATCTGAGTGTCATCCGCATATGACACCATAGCAAAACCGTAGGATTTAATCAGTCTGTCTAGCAGGGTAACATACACATTAAAAAGGATTGGGCTCAAGGAAGAGCCCAGTGGGACCCCACATGTGAGCTTGAAGCTATGCGACCTAAAGCCGTTAACTTCCACTACTTGTTCTTGATCTGCCAGAAAAGATTTGAAAATTGAAAGGGCTGCGCCTGCTATTCCTAAATCTTGGAGGCGATTTATCAAGAGGCTGTGATCTGCCGTATCGAACGCCGCTGAAAGATCCAGAAGAATCAAGGCGACCATGCCTCCAATATCTACTGAACGTCTAATTTCTTCTGACACAGTGATTTGGGCAAGGTCTGTACTGTGCCCACTCCGGAAGCTGTACTGCATTGAGTTCAGGATGTGGCTGGTGTTGATGAAAGTAGTTAGTTCTTGGTTCCTATGCTTTTCAGGGAGTTTTGCTGGTAAGAGCAGGCGTCAGATTGGATGATAGTTACTTGGCTCTGTTTTATCTAAGTTGGATTTTTTTTAACAGTGGTTATAGAGGTATTTTTCCCGATTTTTGGGAATATTCCAGTTCTGAGGGCTTGATTGAATATGTCCGTG
This sequence comes from Triturus cristatus, assembly GCF_964204655.1. Taxonomy (NCBI): domain Eukaryota; kingdom Metazoa; phylum Chordata; class Amphibia; order Caudata; family Salamandridae; genus Triturus; species Triturus cristatus. The sequence goes on along the minus strand of NC_140590.1, from coordinate 31,946,718 downwards.
AATTAACATGCAACTGTCTCTGCCAATGTTTGCACTATCTTAGGAGGCAACGGATCCAATAGCGATCCAGTTTTAGTGACCAAGAGAAGTTTAGCGACCTGCTCATAAGATACAGGTAGAAAGTCTAAGAGTTGAGGAAAATCGAGAACTCGAAGGATGTTGGGATATTTAGATTCTGCTCTCTCTGTATCATTATGTAAAGACGGAGTGCTTGTGTGCTTTAAAGGCCACAAAGCAAACGCACCATAGATGCTAGATACCTTTCCACAGAAGGAAGATGCTAGGGCGTTACAAAAAACTTGATCTATTACATTGTTCCTAGACTCCTGAGTGCGGCTGAGTATCTGGACCGTAGCAAACATTTCTTTAGAATCATTCTTCGCTGCTTTAATTTTCTCCGAGAAATATTTGATTTTAGTTTTATAAACCGTTTCTTTATATTGTGTTAGTAGTTCCTTATATGTTTCTTTTTCCTTGGTGTCATAGAAGTGCCTCCAGCGCCTTTCTTGTCTACGACATCGCCTCTTAAAAAGGCTTAGCTCCTCTGAAAACCATGGTTCAGTGGGGGCTGTTCTGCTAGTTGTCCCTACTTTCTGAGGGATTATTGATTGTACTGATCATGCAATCCAGTTGTGATAGTCAGACAATGCTTATCTCTAGATCTTGAGAAAGAAGGGGGCTGCTTTTGAACAATTGGGTGTTAAACTCAGTTCTATCTAGTTGATGCCATTGATATCTCCTATGATTTTTTACTGAAAAGGGCCTGTTGCCTGCCATAGAAGGCATTGTAAGGGTTAGCATAACAACTACATGGTCAGACCAGTGTAGTTGAAGAGTATTATTGAATTTTAAAAAAGGGCAGTGAGGAAAGACGGTGTCCAGGAGGTGCCCAGCTCTATGGGTGGGGTCTCCCGTAATCTATTTTAAACCTACACTTGTCAACAGATCCAAGAGGGCACTAGAACCTTTGTTTCGATGATTCTCTAGATGACAAATTAAGGTCACTGAGAATAGTGTTGTGCTGGAGGTTGATTTTATCTTCAAGTAGCTGCCCCATGGTATGTATAAAGTTAGCCCTAGGACCGGGAGCCTGATAAACCAAAAGCCCATTAAGGGAATAGGTGTGATTAATAGCTACCTTGAAGGAGAGAACTTCACAGCCAGAGCCTGTAGGGATCTCTTTAAAGACTGCTTTCATGTAGTCCCAATAGACTATGGCTAGCCCTCCCCCTTTTTTTCCTATATGATCTTTTCTAGCGGTTAAGAAACCTAGTGGGATGGCCACCACCAGGTCAAAGCCAGAGGAGTCACCCGCCTAAGTTTCAACAACAAATATTATGTTGAGGGCATGCACTTAACGAAATCCACAAATTCGTATTTGTGTTTGATTAACGAATGTGCATTTATGAGTGCAAAGTGTAGTCCTTGTGGGGCCATATTTCCTTTAGGATCAAATGTGTCATTCCCTTTTATTTTGGTGGGCTTTCTGGGATACATATTAGTGTTTAGTATGCTCTTAGTATCTGTGAGCATGAGTTTGCAATTGAGGCAGCTCGGTGTCCCTGAGCTGTTACAGCAGTTAAGAACTGGACCAGGGCAACACTCATTAATGTTAAATAGCCCCAAAAGCTTACTTCGTGGATATGAGGATCCTCATAAAATTATCGCCGCTTTAGTGGCAGAAAACCGCCGCTAAAGCGGCGATAATGGGCTTGATAATATGCTCTGTGGAATTCCAATTGAAGCCCATGTTAGATGTCCTTCACATCTAATAAATAATAATTCTATCGCCTGGCTTGATAATATGCCCCCGAGTTCCTTAGTTAACCTTTTGCTTGAGTATATCATGCTTGGTCTCATACACCCACCTGCTTTCCAAAGATACTGATCCAGTTGCTTAGTCCATGTTCGATGTCTCCATCTTCTAGTCGATGGCAGCATCCTGGCTCCCTTCAGATGTCCTCATTTGCCATTGGTGATTCACTCTGTTTCAGTATTCAATTACGCGCTGATGTCATCATTGACTGCTAGGATTTGTAGTTTGTCAGCATACCTCATACTAAGTAGAAATCGATCTCAGTACTTGTTGTCTCTTCGTTGTCACTGTAGTACTTGCACTATGAGGGGACATTTATTGATATTTCATGAGATAACATTCTTACCAAAGGATTAACTTTGCTTTATATGTTTGTTATTGTTTTTGTTAATTTGTATTTATATAGCGCCAAATCACCAACAGGTCTCTAGGCGCAAAACAAACCCTAAACCTGGAACTTAACATCATCGGAGAAGCCTATCCGAGCCCCTGAGTAAAAAGGAAGGTCTTAAGTCCCTTCCTAAACGGAAGTAAGGAAGTTTCCCAACGCATGCTATCTGGGAGCTTATTCCACAGCTGAGGAATCACAACCGAAAAAGCACAACCCCCCCCCCCCAGAGTATTTTTATCAAAGCGTGCACATGCCAGCAGGCTTGCCTCAGCCGATCAGAGACAATTTGTTCCCCTGAGGTGTCAGGTCCAAATTGTTAGCATTTCCCCTTAAAAGCTACCTTGGGACGGCCATGACTTTGAACCATGTCAAGTAGTAGGTTGGAAGATCAGACAAAGGAATGGGTGTTTAAGTGTGAGGTGGTGTGTGAGAGAGTGGAGAAGGGTTTGTAGGTAGCTTTGGGTACTGTAAATCCTACCCAACATATAGATGATCTATGATTGTCATGTGACAAAATGTGTTTATTGATCCTTTTTATGATCCTTACTAGATCTTTCAGATATGCAGCAGTGGTTGTTGATCTGCATTGGGGCATGGAGGCCAATTTTTAGTAAGGACGGAATTCTGCCATGCCTGGCCCACTTTGGAAATTAAGAACATTTTGGAAGGATGTGAAATTTGTCATACACACACCTCTTTGTACAATCCCATGATTAATGGGCAGGGGGAGAGAATAATCTGATTAGTTAAGGGCACCATGGAATTGTTGGTTAAATCAGGCAGTTCAGAGGGCACTGGGAGATATGTTGTGGGAATACTATACTATTAATAGTGTAATGGTTAAAGCCCTGATTGAGATTATGTGAGATAGATCAGCTGGCACAAAGGTGACCTCAGGATGGCTGCACATAAGTTACGGTGTTGAGATTAAGGACTTACTCTTCCCATATCAAAATTCAGTTGCATGCTCAGTAGTGTTTTTCTGGTAGTACAAATGCAGAAAGACTGGCATTACCTTACCACACAATGTAGCCATATATTTATGAACATGTATTTCAAAATGTACTACTCTCCTCTTCGCAATACCCATATTCTCATGTTCATGTATCTCCATTTATTGCACTCACTCTTCTATCACAACCCTTAAGTCTTAGTGAGGTGGCATTATTGGCCAGCACCGCCACTCTAAAGATTGTTACAGCCCCACTGCATGTGCTCAGATCCAGTATATATAATCCAGACACTCACTGACTGCCTTCATTCTGCAGGGACGGACCTCCCTCCTACAGACAGTCCTTGCCCCACCCCTGGCACCTGCTGGCAGACCACCCTGGGCGTGGCCTGTGGAGTTCTCCTCGGTGCTGCAATCATTGTCGCAGTGATGGCGGTTCATTATGAAAGACGCCTGAGCCAGAAGGGCACAAACAAAGGTAAAAGTCTGTAACATGGCCCTTATTTTATCTCTCTGTATATTATATACAATACTCTGGATATGTGACACAACAGTAATGCTTTCATTACTCTCTGCCTCAGATGAAAACATGTTCCAGAATCCCAGTGTCATCAAAAACGCTGATGCCCACTATGAGAACGTGAAGAAAGGGCGCGAGGGTCAGTCAGCGGTGAGTAACTGGCAGTGATGAGGTCATGGTTCGAGTAAAAATGTAAATAATGTCACATATGAACAAATCTAATGTATTCGTAATGTTTTTGTTTTTAATTTTCATACTGCATGGAACAAATTGCATACGCCTTTCACTCTGTGCAATAAGAGCATAGCTTTTGGGGGTTGCTTTGATCCCTTCACACACTAGACTGTGAGCTATGTCTGGCAGAAAAACTACCTCCAACTTTTTACAGAGACCCATGAGGTGCCCTGCTGCGACAGTCTGTGAGTGGCTACTGTTAGTTGAAGATGCTGCAGGAAATCTTCCTTCCTTCATTAGGGTAGCCTCTCTTAACTCTTTAGTACATTTAATCTTAGTAAATGTAGATGAGCTCTCTGCACAAGGCCTGAGGGTGTAACCGCGGCCTGGCCTTTGTGTCTACATGACGCTGGCAATACACCTCTCTACATACTATGCAGTGCCCACATACATAGTATCCATCATATAATGTGTGTTGGGGAGGGTCTTTCCTATCACTTTACCAAAGGAACACACACCTGTTTTAAAATCTGTCCCTCATTTCATGATTGAGCAAGGACTGCTGCACATGTTGGCAGATTATACACTGTAAATGAATTGGTGAATTTGCCTCCACTGCGGATTGAATTAGCATTGCAAACCAATCCTGGAAACAAAGCAGCCTCCACCTGGGGAACATCCTCCAAGTAAAACAGCTCCAATTTTATGATTAGCATAAGGAAGTCAGTTATCAGTTGGGGGAATTTTAATTCTATCTAAGTAATAAGTCCACAATATGGACAGCCCAGAGGGGAGGGTGCAATGTATTCAAAAAGTAGGAAATCTATTTTCAAGTATTACATCTCCTAGTAGTGAACAACTCTTTGAATTCATTTTTCACTACTGAACGGCCTACCTCTCATGATAACATTGGAGTTACCCTATTTAATTTATTAATCAGTAATTACCACATGAGAGCAGGTAATCGCCTTATGTTTGTTGTCTTTGGAATTGTAATGAAAACTCCTAACTTATAGTGAAGTCAGATTTTGAATTGCAATTTTGGAAAGTTAGGATGTTCCTGCCTTAGCCATTTGGTACCTTCAGCCTGTCTCTGGGTCAAATGACTGGCTGTAGCTGGCAGATAGGCTTTGTTTATTACTCCTAGGCAACCACACACAATACATGGCTTAGGTGTACCTGGATGGGCCATCTTTGGCAGGATGGGAGAGAGGAGCTGCTCACAGTACATCTTACACTTGAATAGGCTGTGGACTGCCTCCACATAAAAGGCTGCCTACCCGATATAGTCAGTCTGGAGCCAGGGCCAAGAAGGCAGCCCACCTGTGCACTTCAAAGCCATACCTGCTTCTCCCACTTCAAAGACACAGATGGGTATAAAGGCTGGACCTCAGACACCAGCCCTTCAGTACACTTCTGGACCTGTGGATACTCTGCCAGGAAGAAGGACCGCTGTGCTGCTGAAGGGATTGAAACTCTGCTGGACTGTTGCTCTTAAGGACTGCTGCCCTGCTGTACTGACCTACAGCCTGCTGTCCTCTTGCCTGTGTTACAAGGACTGGACCTGCATATGTGTAACCCAGGACCACCTGAGTGACTCCAAGGGCTAGTTCGTTGGCCTCCAGACTTGAGCCTCAAGAACAGATGGCTCCAACAACCTCTATCCTAGCACTTGTACACTGACATCTGTGAGTCTACCCTGCCAAGTGGTGCCACCCCAGTCCTGGACCGTTGGTAGTGGGCCTAAGGTGCTCTGCCAGCCTCTGTGGATATGGTGGAACCAAAGCATTTCTTCTGCTGTGTGGCCAGACCCCGTTCAGAACCCACACATCTCTGCTGCTGCATGGATTGGACCCTTTGCTGAGACCCGCACAGCCTCCGCAGCCAGCAAACTATTTGGAACCACCGCTGCATGATGCATCTTCGGGGCAGACCCTTGCATCTCTCGTCGACGACAGCCATTATCACAATGCCACCACCGCAATGCAGCCTCGTATCTCAGACTTTGCATCGCAAGCCCTTGTCGACGGGATCCTTGATGACAAGCCTTGCTGCATCTCCTAATCGACGCATCACTTCAGTGGCACATCTTCGACATGGTTCCTTGCAATGCTCCGCAAACCTTGATTTAAAATACTTTGTTCTGCTGGCCTAGATGGCCTGCGCTCTCTCGCAGTCGACCTGAACTTGTAACTTTGTCTCAGTTCAGAGCAACGAGATATCCACAGTTGGTGCTTTGTGCTTTTTGGCCACTATTTTCACAAAAATCTCTAAATTTGCATATCTCCAGTTCTACTGATTGAATTTTTGTAGTTTTGATTTGTTTTATATATATCACAGAAATCTCTATTATTTTCATCTGGTGTGGGATCCTTTTGTGTGGTACTGGTCACTTTATTACGGTCTGAAGAGTTGCACACATACTTTACACATTGCCTCTAAGTTAAGCCTACCCCTTGCATAATTAACAGTAATTTGGCAGCAAAATCAAAATGGATGAGCATATTCAGCACTTGTAGTTGTGTTTTGCTGCATTTGGTGCTGTTCCTTAGCACAAAATGCATCCTGGTGTCCAATTTGACATTAATTTGGGGGAAAATTCCTCCCCAAAAGCTCATTTAGCAAGTGCTAGTGGCTGCTCGCGCACACTATTCCTGTTTTGTTGCATTTGGCATTATCTCTTAGCGCAAAATCACCCTTGTATCCATTTTGGGCATGAGGGGTCATTTGTGCGCTAAGAAATAGCTCTAAATGCAGACTTACTCTTCTCATGTAATTCAATTGTAAAATCACAGAATTCTTAGGACATTCCATGTGACTAATCACCCAGAAATATGTGAGTTACATCCACCCGTACTAGTGTCCTCAGTCAGGCCATGGGACTCAAATGAACCCTTCCCAGGCTCACACAATCACCTATACTTTTCCAAGCCCACCTGCCTTGCTGGTTGATTTCTAACAAAGGTCTTCTTTTATACAACATAACCCACAATCTGCCTGTAGCTATGAGGGGTGTATGTCAATATTGGAGCCTGCTTCAAGTCCATGCAATTTGTGATTGGTACTTTTGATGAAATGTAATTGAACTATTCATTTTTTGTCACAATCTTACAGTGAAATATATTGTGGAACCTTCTCAACTTCCCCTGGAAAATGGCATTTAAATGCTATTTAGTTTTCACCATTTTTGCATCCCTAAATATTTTTAAATAAACACTATCCGCCACTAATATCCTGTCCTCATTATTCTTGTACCAAGATTTTCTGAGAGTAGCTATTTAGTAGTACAACCAGTATTTGTCCCCCTAAAAATATACTGCTACAGTCCTGAAGACAGTCTCTTTTTTTGGAGCTTGAAAGCCTCTAGAGGGAAAGTGCAGCTGAGCATGGTGCGCTTCAGCCAGATACGTTAGCTGCATGCCTCAGGTGAAGTCTTCTTTCCAGCGCAAAAAATGTTGGAGTAGGATCAACCTGATTTCGTAACTTGGTTGGACAGACTTGGTGATAGCTCCTAGCTCTCCTAGCTCTCTTCTCCTCTCCTCTGTCCCTCCCCTGCCTCTGCAAAGTACAGGAAGGGCCCTCCCACCAGACCTTTTCAGTTGCGCTCAGGCCAAGGTGCTGTACTGAGGGTGGCTCCTGGAGCTCGGGGCCCCTGCATTGCAGGGTAGCGAGGGCTTTTGTTATGCCACTGCTCCCCTCCTTTTTCCTCTTTAAAGTAGAGGTACATCACATCCTTTGAATGATGCCTTTATTGCCCCTGTGATCTTACTTCATATCTTCCACCTTGACCCTCACTATCTTGCTAGGCTGCTCCTTCCTGAGGAACCTATCAGAGATGTATCCATCCCTAAAATAACCTTCCTGATAAGTTGCAAATGGCAACTGATTGTGGAACAAGGGAGTGCAAAATGAACATTTAAACACTGTAACTGTGGCTCCTCAGACAAACAACGAGTTTCCTTACTCATGTGGAACTCTTAGAAGTAGTAGTTTTGTTTCAGTGCATCAAAGGCACATACGTATGCATTACATAAGGGCTACCTGCTAGAGGACATGCTTCCCAAAGTACTATTGTACGAGAATATCATAGATAAAATATTGTGCTATAAAAATATCTTAGACAAAATACAACCACAGTATTGTGAAGGAAAGTATATGTAGGTAGCTATAGATGTATAATTTATAACTGCACACATATGTACCTTGACACTATATGTGCAGCATAGCATCCACACAAAGGATATATCTGAGCCCCTAGATCCTCTTTTAATGTTTAGAATGCTTTATTGAGAATATGTAAAAAAAATTACAATTATGAAGGGCAATACACAATCAATTCAAACCACTCAAGGGGAAAGAAAGAATAAAATATGAACAAGAAAAGTAAAAAAAGTAAGATTAAAATTCAACCACAGATAATAATATATAAACTGATGAATTAACAACAGAGATCAGTGAGCCTGAATTGAGAGATATTAAAAAAAACATTATTAACCCATATGCATTTTTAACAATTTTTAAGAAAGAAGAGAAATACAAGAGAATAGAGAAGAAGAGGAAAAGAAAGAAAAGAAGAGAAGCAAAATAAACTTTAACAGTAATGCAATAATAACGATATCAACTATTTAATTTTCCAAAATGTATGTAACATTATAACTGGTAACATTAGATGTAGATAAACAGATTGCCTAGATAGGAAGGAGGTGAGTGGTGACCATAATAAATCTTTTTTGATCTTTAAAGGAATAGATGTTGCACCAACCATTAAAAGCAATTTTAGTGGCATCTTTCCAATTTGTGGTAATAATCTGAAAGGCAATAGCAGCAGGCAAATCAATAAACGTTCCTACCATACACTGAGAGCACCATACGGGAGAGGAGCCGCCTACAAAAATGTGTAAGATATGAAAAGGAATAGACCTGGACAATATTTCATTCCGTTTATACCATATGAGCAACGAAATCCTTTTTACAAGTGGACAAAAAAAGAACGTGTAAAAAATCACTTTTAACATTAAAGCAAGACCAACACCTTGCATCATTAGTGCGTTTAAATCTATATAGGTCCTCAGGGGTCAGGTATACTCTATTATAAAAGTTATATAATATTTGGGTCGTGTTTGCTGAGCGAGAGGAAGTATGAATCTTGGCCCATATGGAGCCCCAGGTCTGGAAAGAGAACTCCTGTTGATTATCAGTCTCCCACAAGAGCTCTACCTTGGATTTCGTTCTGATATCGGAGGAACAAGACAAAATCATATAAATTCCAGCGGCCTTCATTTGATAGGAGAAATCCAACGTGAGAAAGGGAGTCTGATTATGTGGGAGAAATAGAAGAAGAGGATTCTTTAGATGCAGTTTATGAGTGGCATATATATCATATTTTCTCTGAATCTCAGAAAAATCCGTAAGAGATCCGTCAGAAAGTATATGACCAATGGTTATAATTTCTTTGTCAATCCACTCCTTCCAATAGAGAGCTCTATTATTCAATTTTCCATGCTTATTTTTCCAAATAGGAGTTTGTGAAATAATGTCAAAACATGAAATAGAGGAGGTAATTAAAGGTTTAGCAATGGCTATAGAATAGGTAAGTATAGGCGAGGAAAAAGCTCTGGGAGGCTGAGAAATATGAACCACCTCAATTAAAGAAAAAGGTGTACATTGAGTCTGCTCCAGTTGTCCCCAAATTGATAATATTTCATGAGGATTCGTTGAAAGGGAAGTCCAAATGTGTTTTAGTGTAAAGGCAGAATAATAACGCCTAAGATTAGGAAAGTTAACCCCTCCGATCAAGGAAAGGTTAATACATTTAAAGAAAGAGAGTGGAAGGGTAATCGGCAACATAGACAAGTAGAAATTATTAGTAACAGCATCATTTTAATCATTGATAATCTACCCCACCCAGACCGAAATAGAGGAGACCACTCTTCCATCAATGACGTATTTTTTTTGAGGATTTCATTGAGGTTAATTTGAATAGTTTCTATGATGTTTTTTGAAAATAGGATACCTAGACATTTAATGCTTTTTGAATTCCATGTGAACCCGGTATCCTTAAACATATCTGGGAGGCAGTATTTATTTAGGGGCAGGGCCTCTGATTTATCAATATTAAACTTATAACCAGAAACTATAGAATAGTAGTTTAATAATGAAAAAACGTAGGAATTGATATGTTAGGGTTAGGTCATCATAGCGAAATGTCATCTGGATATGCAGTAAATGTTATATCCATGTTCTTAAATTGGAAGCCTGTGAAACTTGAGGGTCGGCTGATTTTTTCTGAGAAGGGTTCTTAAGATAAAATAAATAAAAGTGGAGATAAAGGGCAACCGTGTCTAGCCCCTCTGTGGAGAAAAGGGAAATGAATCAAATTCCATTGACCCATGGTTCAGAGTATATATTGAAGGTTATGAGGACTGAAACCGTGCCATTTCAATGCTCCAAAAATGAACCCCCAACTCACCCTATCGAAAGCCTTTTCAGCATCAAGAGTGATTGCAGCTAAGGAGGAGATGAACTTAGAAACCGAGTGAATGATATTACGGAAGGTTCTAGAGTTATCTGCTATAGAGCATCCTTTAATAAACCCTGACTGATGCAGGCCAACTAAATCAGGAACAGCCTAATTAATACGGAGTGCCAACAATTTGTCAAAAATCTTACAGCCTGTATTTATCAGTGAGATAGGGCTGTAGTTCCAACATTGAGAGGGTTCTATACCTTTCTTTGGGATCAAACAGAGCATGGCCTGAGTAAAATAGCCCTGTGTCCTTTCCACTTTTAGAAAATGAGTACTAAGAAGCAACAGTTTAGGAACTAACAGGTGTGTGAAATGGAGAAAATAATGCACAGAAAAACCATCAGGCCAAGGAGTTTTATCTTTTGGAAGTTGATTGAGAGCATTTAAAATTTCCTTCTCCGAAATTGGAATATCAAGAGAGGACAGGTCAGCAGTATTATCTGGGGACTTGGGAATTGATTGAAAACAAATGTATTCAGTTGTAGGAGAGGACTCGGGTTGTATAGATTAGTGTAGTATTTTGTGAAGCACTCTAATATTTTGGAATGATTAACATACCTGATCGCAGCAGTATCAGTTATAGCAACAATCTTAGATTTCTGTTTCTGAATTATAAGATAGTTAGCCAGAGATTTGCCAGCCTTATTTCGACCACCATACAGTTTAGCATTAAACTTGAGCAAACTACTGCAAGCATTATCCCAGGATTGTTTATTATATTGCATTTTAGCCTTAATAGGTCTAGATAATGTATCAGTGTGATTTGAAGAAAAATATTCATGTTTAAAGGATTTAATTTGGTATAAGATTAGCATTGAGTCTTGGAGCACCTTCTTCTATTTTTTGCAACAAAATCTATAATAATCTCCTTGCAGTTGCTTTAAAGGCATCCCAAGCAAAAGTGATCTGTGAATCCGAGGGAAGGTTATTCTCAAGCAATTCATATAAAAACAATGTAAAATGCTCTGTAAAATGATAGTCGAGTAGAAGGGCATTATTAAATCTCCACCTGCGTGAAGAGGGTGTAGAGGTAGGATAATCCAAATCAACAATTACAGGGGCATGATCTGAGATAAGCATTGAACCTATCTCGGCATGAGTCAGGAATTGAAGAATAGATTGGTTGCGCCTACTGCTTAAAAAACTCTCCTTAGACTTAAAAAAACAGAAAACTTTTGGCTGATCTGCCTGCTACCTTGGGCCGCAAAGATCACAAAGGCTTATATCAACTCCCTCTTCAAAGACCACCTGAACTCCAACAACAGTTTAGACCCCTCCCAAAATGGCTTTCGCTCTGGCCACAGCACAGAGTTGGCGCTCCTGGCTGTGACAGAACATCTTTGGACAGCTCTGGATGAAGGGCAGATGTCTGCACTGATCCTTCTGGATCTTAGTGCCGCGTTTGATACTTTGTCCAACGCCATTCTGTTGCGACGCTTGGAGGAGGCTGGAATTGTAGGCTTAGCCCTTAAGTGGCTTGCCTCATTCCTTGCTGATAGGATGTTTCAGGTGATAGCTCCCCCTTCACTTCTGGCATCTTTACCATCAAGCAAGGGGTGCCACAGGGCTCCTCCCTGAGCACTCTGCTTTTTAATCTATATGTACAACCGCTGGCTGTAGTAGCCAAGAGCAGAGGGCTGACCATGGTCTCGTACGCCGACGACACACAGCTGGTGGTGGCTCTCTCGAGCGACTCTAAGCAGGACGCTCTTAAGTTTCAAGGGGATCTTGCGGCACTCGCCGAGTGGATGACCGCCAACTGTCTCCAACTGAATGCTAACAAGTCAGAGGCGTTGGTGGTGGGAAAGGACCATGGTCTATGGAACGAGCTTTGGTTGCCTAGGAGCCCAGGCACTGCCCCCTCCCCCAAGCAGGCAGTGAAGAACTTAGGGGTTTGGATGGATGCTTCCCTCAACTTCCAGTCCCAAACTAAAATGGTGGCTGAAATCTGTTTCGGGTTGTTGCAAGGACTCAAACCCATCCTGGGCTTCTTTGATGGCCCCACCAGGCAGATCATCATTTAGGCTTTGATTATGTCTAGACTTGATTACGCTAGCTCACTGTATCTGGGAGCTAACAAGACAGAAATACATAGGCTACAGAGAGTACAGAATGCGGCCGCAAGATCTCTCCTCGGTTTGCCTAGAGCCTGCTTTGTGACTAACACTATTCACCGTCTCCACTGGCTGCCTGTGGCAAGGCGGATTGAGTTCAAGGCTCTCTGTACAGCCTTCAAAGTCCTGAAATCCGCCTCTTCTGGTACTCTAGCCGACCTGCTTATACCCTATGTTCCCTCCCGCTAGCTCCGTTCCATGGGACAACACCTGGTGGTGGTTTCCCGGGTTAGGAGGGTTTGCGCCGGAGGTCGTTCTTTCCGGCACAGATCGGCCATTCTTTGGAACTTGCTGCCTGCCCACATTCGTGGCCTTAACAATTATCTAGAATTCAGGAAAGCCATCAAAACCTTTCTCTTTCCCACTTTGTAGGTCTCCCTGGGGCCCTTTCTTGATCTTGTCCACCTCATTGCTGTCAGCGCCGGAACGCCTCTTTGCTGGCGCAGCTGTTGCGCTTTATAAAACCCATTAACATAACATAACCTAACATGCATCTTCACAAAAGAAGCTTGCATCGCCTCAGCTGCACCATGTATCCTCTTCGCAGGATCTCTCAGCACTCTGCAAACAGGATTTAAGGTACTCTTGTTCAGCTGGCACAAGTATGAAAAATCCATGAACTTGAAATGCAGCTATTTAGGCTATTGTTAATGTGTAGTTACCGGGTCTGCATACAACAATATTTCCATTTTGTTTTAGACAGTTCCTCTCCAATATCTTTTTACCAGGAGTGTTTCTTATGGCTAGTACTGTCCATCCTGAGAGTGGGGACCATTGTGTATAGTTTAGAAACCCATCATGGGGGGTCCTGGGACCCGAATAAGGCTCATCCGGTAACACCAGGATCTTTTCTTGTATAGTAAGCCTCATTCTTATGTTGGTGAGAATATCCACTGGGGTGGCATCTCATAAAGTCTTGTATTAGTCTAGTGTAAGAAATGTCCCCTTTACCTAGAGATGATCCAGTTGAATTAAGGCTGCCCTGGTCAATACCAGCATCAGCATCCATTCATCGGTGAGCAGGAGGCGAGTATTATGTGCCAGAGCTGTTGCCAGTTAATAAATAAATGATCTGCTAGATTTTAGGTTCAGAGCCATCCAATCCCAGCACATGGCTGCAATGATGAGTATCACAGGGGGTCATGGCTGTCCTGGGGAAAGTAGAAACATCAGAGGGGTGGTGTCTGTCTGCTCCCTCTCTGTTATAAAAATAAGGGGACCTATGAACTGGATGACACCAATGTCAGGTGAGATGGCACAGGGCTGCTAGATAATAAATTGCTTGGGCTGGGATCTCAAACTCACCTCACTCATAAAAGAGCATCATAGAACCTTTTGCTCAGATGTGTAGGTATTTTCATAAACAGGCAAAGAACTTTTGAGAGCACTTCAATTTTTATAAGTGCCAGTTGGCCAGCCACAGAAAGAGATCCGCTTATCCAGGCGTTTATCAGGTGGGGCAGTGTGTACACAGCTGGACTGACCTTCAGTCTGACGATGACCTCTACGTCTCTGTGAAGCATTACCACAATATATCTGACTGGTCTTCCATCCATCGAATTGGAAAAATCTTACTTGATGTTTGCTGCGTTACCAGTTAAGAGAAGCAGCTCACATTTGTCCCAGTTAATAGATATGCAGACAAACCTGCCAGATCTTTTCACCTCCCTTATCATGGGAGGGAGATTCACAGCTGGTTCCTAAGCAAAAGTGAAAGTATGAGAGTGTTAGAGGGTTAGTACCTTAGGAAAGTATTTTCCTAGCCAATCCTTCAGCGTGTGACCATCAAAAATGGACACTCAAGAGAATCAAATGCTTTCTGGCGTACAGTAGCACCACCCTGGTCTCTAATTATTAATTTAGTTAATGTAGTACTGAAAGCACAGTGTGCAGAATAGCTGTAGTAAACCTATGTGACACAAATCCTGATTGCACAGGGAGACAATGCTTCCACCTATATTGACAGGGGATTCTCAATAACCTTCGGCAGTATCTTACTGTGACATTGGGTGGTAGGACGCAAAATTCAGAAGGGTCTTTTCCCTTTTTTGGAAGCAATGTAATGAAAGCTTCACATAGCAAGGAAGGCTGTAGGAGATGGCCCCAGTGCCACTGGTGACCCCTGCCATGGCCATGCCTCTGAGGCTCTGACACATACACTGGCTGCTTCTAGATATTGCAGCTGTGGTCTCCTCCAGATCAAAGGCTCCACGGTGCTGCTGGATGGACCATGAGGAAACAGAGCTTCACATAGCAAGGAAGGCTGTGGAGATGGCCCAAGTGCCACTGGTGGCCCCTGTCACAGCCATGCCTCTGAAGCTCAGACACATGCACTGGCTGCTTCTAGATATTGCAGCTGTGGTCTCCTCCAGATCAGTGGCTCCACGGTGCTGCTGGATGGACCATGAGGACACAGAGCTTCACATAGCAAGGAAGGCTGTGGAGTTGGCCCCAGTGCCACTGGTGGCCCCTGCCATGGCCATTCCTCTGAGGCTCAGACACATGCACTGGCTGCTTCTAGATATTGCAGCTGTGGTCTCCTCCAAATCAGATGATCCACGGTGCTGCTGGGTGGACCATGAGGACACAGAGCTTCACACAGCAAGGAAGGCTGTGGAGATGGCCTCAGTACTACTGGTGACCCCTGTCACTGCCATGCCTCTGAGACTCAGACACATGCACCGGACACAACTGCTGGGTTGACTTACGGGTGATCCAAGGGCAGGCAGTGCTGAGTAACCATTCTGCCCACCCTCCTGATAAGCCAAACTGCACGGTGGGGCAACGTATTTGGTGCTTACATTTTGGTTGGGGAGTTTTCCTCCCCTAAAGACTGTGGGACACAAGTCCAGGAGTGGGACCCACGCATTTGAGGGCAGAGAGTCACCAGGCTAGCACCTGGTTGCCCAGGCATGCAACCACCCGAGGGACTAACGGTGCACACTCGCTGACATTCCAAAGTCATAAAGATTCCCAGATTTTGTCATAGAGCACCCCTAATGTGCTCCCTAAGATGGTACTCATATGCACCACCGATCACCCTGTAACTCCACCTGCAAGTCAAAGAAACTATTAAACAAGCTCAGAACAAGACAGAGTCCACCACACCGGGGCACTGGGTACAGGATAGGGAGGGTGACAGCATGTCCAGCAGGGAGGACAAGGAGGACAGCAACTGGATGGGACAGGTATAGATACCTGGGCTTCAGTGCCGGAAGTGACGCAGGGAGAGCACGCCAGATGAGGAGGACTCCCCCAGAGGGTCCTGATAAAAGGCCCGAGGGGGGAGTGTGCCTCAGTGCAGCTCTAAGAGGCCACGGGCAGCTACAGTTACGTCAATACCACTACAGTGGCAGGCAATGTGAAACATACTTACCTTGTGTCCGAGTTTGGCACTCTTCTATGTACAGTGTCAGTCCCACCCTGAGTCTTCTCTCTGTGTCGTTGGATGCACGGTCCGGCCAGCTGTACTGCAGCTGGGCTGCTGGACTCTGCTATGCCTTGTGTTTCTTCAATAGTTTCAACTGTTGAATTGGGAAACCGCCATGTTTTCCTTTTAACTATGACTTTCTGTAATCTTAAGAAATGTTCTAGCAGTTCGCCAGAAATGTCTTCCCTTAAGGTCATTAACTGTAATTTAGCCTAAACCAAGAAGTCTGCCATCCATCTTCTTTCAATGACTCTTTACCTATTCATCATGGCTGTGATTGTTTTTAGTTTCTGTGGGTCATTTTCTGTTTTCTTAGTTATATAAGGAGCAGGTCAGAGTCTATCATCGTGTGGCAGCACCGTTGGCATTCTTTCATCTGGTCTGTTTCAGGTCAGTCACAGAAATTTGACAGTGCTTTGGTCCTGTTCCAGGTCAAAGGTGCTGGTCCACTTGAGCCAGATTCTTCAGCAAGTCAGTGTCCAGAATGTATCCAGTGGAGAATGTTATGCCAAAGTCTTTTCCTCTAGAAGACAAGGTATCCTCTGTAAAGACATCTGGTCCTTTCACGCGTCATAATGTGGGATCAAGGTGGCAACAAGAGGCATCAGCCTTACCTGGCACTCTCAAGAACCAAGTTACTAGAGCTTCATGTCCTCCTCCTGGCCCGAGCTCATAGTCTGATACACCAGTGGTGTGTGTGGTGGTGAGCTGGAAAGACTCCTCACTGTCCTTGGATTTGGAGGATGGCATGGCCTTGTCCTGGCCATTGCAGAGTAAAACAGTGATATTGGGTGTACAGTCATCACATCACGTATCTGGTCATGAGTATAGTTATTTATGGAAACATTTGTATAGTGTGCACCAAGCATCAAGGAGAACAACACCCTTGAATATGAACTGAGATCCAAACAGACATGATTTAGGGCCCTATTTAGATTTTGATGCACTTTATTCTGCTCACCAAATTTAGAGGGAAATTTAAAAACATTCAGAGCTCACTGCTGGTCCTGCAGTGAACTCTTTGACTTTGTATGAACTGGTATCACTACAATTTAAATAAAGACATGTACATGTTTGTTGTGCACCCATTGGTGATTGACGTATACCCAAAACTTTTAAAATGTTTTACTTTTCTAGAAACAAAGGGCCTCATTAGCATGGCAGGCGGACCCACGTCCACCCACCACTCCAACGGAGATGGGGACCGCCTGACATAGTGTTGTGGGTCCCAGAGGACAAATTATAATGCTACCCCCACCGTGGCGGTCGCATTGTCTAGGGTTTCCATTGCAGCGGGTGCTGCTGGCTGCAGCACTCTCAGCAATGGAATAAAGGGACGTGTAAAAAAAACCTGTACTACGTGACAGGCACCATGCGGTGCCTGTCCCTTGGTACAGGGAACTGTGGTACTCCCCTAAACCCACAATCAAGGGCCCGGGATGAAGGGGGGGCCCGCGACAGCCCCCAATGTCCATCCCCGCCAGTCTTTCCATGGTGGGTGAACCGCCATGGAAAGGCTGGCAGGAAGGGACCATCCTAATCCCTACGGCAGTGCGTGGTAGGCACCAACCACCAGTTTAGGGATAGGAAGGCCTCCAACGCACCGGCGGGTTCAAGGAGCTCATCGGATGCTTGGTGGTCTGAGTTTCTGACCGCCACTGAACTGCCCGCCGTTGTAATCTGGCAGGCGGTAAATGGCCTTTCGATGGCGGTGAGACCATGAACGTAATTAGGCCCAAACTCCCAAAGAGAGAGTTTGTTCTGGAAAATAAAAACTATTTTTTTTACTGTCTCTCACTTCTAGGATATTCCTGGTAGTGAGGGACAGTAACAAAAATGATTCAATTACCCACTCTAAATAGGGTGGAAGGTTGGATGGCTACTTCTGATCTTCTGACCAACGAAGGAGGGTTTGTACCAATGGAGGCAATTTTACTCTGTCACCATAAACGTGTTCGGGTGAACCTAAAGTTCAGCCGACAGGTTACTCTGCACTCCATGGATATTGCGACTGAGTACCTTATCCGACAAACTCTAAATTGGGTCCTTTGTATCTAAGTTGCTGAACTTGGAACCTAAGTACCTGGGTCCTCCTCGCAACTCTGGTACTTAGACAACTGTATTTATCTGTCTCTGCTTGAAATGGGAATGATTTGCAAACTCACAAAGGTCGTATGTTAATTTGTGTATGTAAATTACAAGTAATACACTGTCAATACGTTTTTGCACTCTTTAAAAATCACCTTCATCACTGCTCGATGGTTCTCCCTCAATGCCTACAATGCAATAAACTGAATTATTATTTTGAGCTCCTGCCACTGGGGCAAGTAAATTAGGGGCTGGAGAGGGTGGCCGTCTCTCTGATGCCCTTTCCATGGAGAGGAAGGTGGGAGCATGTGGTCATCTCTTTGCCAGCAAGAGAGGCAATCTCATAATAGAACTCCTATCAAAAGGATGCAGTCCCGTTGAACAAAGTTTGAGAAGAGGTTTAGGAAGAGACTGCTGCAGTGGCCTGTGTCTCATAATAATAGCAGGTTCCACTGTGGTCTTTTACTTCCCCTCCAGTGGCCTGGATATGTGAGAGGGGAACAAAAGCAAATAAGAAGGTGTTGAGAGGGTGGAGGGTGGACAAGGGTTGGCAACAACAGGAAGCAAAGAAGAGTCTCAAGGATGTAGCCAGGGTAGCAGAAGAAAAGCCAGACCTGCTCCCGCTCAGTGAGTTATAATTGATGATGCAGAGCTCAGTTCATTCTTGTGCTATCCTTCCAGCCATTGGACCTCCAGGACAGGATGCTCTACTGATGTCAGAGTCTTTGTTCCTGTTACATACTTAAATCATTAAATGTGCTAAGTCTTATCCTTCTCTCTCCTGTAGAATCCAGCCTCAGCTGCAGACCCAGCGTACATGGTGAGTACATAACACAGTACAAGGATCCGACCTTGTGACATCACAAGACTTTCACCCTAGAGCCAGTATTGTATTTCACCTTAGAGACAAGAAGCAGATCCCTGGCACCGGAAGTGGAGATGTCCTTCCTGTGGGCAAGAGACTTGTCTGCCTGAGGGACAAAGAAACAGGAAACAGGCAGGGCAGATGTGCTTGGTCCTCAACTTTGAAGGTTTCTGAGGGAGAAGAGGAGTCTCAGGGAGGAGAACATCAGCAGAGCTTAGACCAAGAGCTGATTCAAACTGACCAACAGGAGCCAGGGAGAAACGGTTTGCAATAATAATGTTAGTTTCAGTATTTGCACCTAATTATGGGTGTAGGAAGGATAAATGGTAGACTTTGCTGAATTCAAACTCATGATCTGCAGACACCAGCAGATAAAACGGGAAAATCTAATAATTCAGAACCATCAGATTTACTGAACGCTGATAGAAGGTTTGTTCACCTGATGGACGGCTAGTGAGCAACATAGTCGCTGCTCGATGCGGACCTGTCCGTTGTGTCATTGTGACAGCTATTTCTTTATAAGTTTTGTGCACAATGCTTAGGGCAGGGGGTGTAGCTACCACGGATGCATCAGGTGCAGTGGCACTAGGGTATAAAGAGGTTCATTCATGCCTGGCAATGCTGTATTTTACTACCCTAATAGCAGCCTAAGTGTGCATTTTCCATGCTTGCACCAGGGCCCATGGCATCCTTGCTGTGCTTCTGGCATAGGGGACATAGGGGCATATCTACAAGACGGAGATAGAAAATTATCGCCGCTTTTGCGGCCGTTTTCAGTCGAAAAGCGGCGATAATTTTATCGCCTAATTAGCAAGGTCACGCTAACGCGTGAAACCTTGCATTAGCGCATGAATTCTTAACGCCCAGCTTTGAATCTCTAATGAGATGCAAAGTGGGCGTTCCTGACCTTACATGACAGGAGAAATGTCACTAAGCGACAAGTATAATGGCAAGAAAAGTAGCGATGCCCCCTGTTATCGCTACTTTCCTTATGCCTGCTTCAGGACTGACTTAGCCATGATATCCTATGGAAGGTGGATATCATGGCTAAGTTTGTGAGGCCCTATCATCAAGCTAACGCCACATTTCGTGAGATTATCGCTGGGTTTCCAGCGATAATCTCACGTTAGGCAGTTAGCGCCAGGATTTTTATCGCTTTTGAGATAAGCGTTGCTAATAGCACGCTATCTCAGCGATAAAAATCCATGTTAGCCGGTGATAATTATCCTAGCGCTAAGTGCGCTTAGCGATAATTATCGTCGGTTGTTGCTGATATGCCCCAATGTTTGTGGCACACAAGGTTCTGACATCTGAGACAACTGATGTTTTTGCGTTCATGCTCTACATGAGACGGGGAACCATGAATAATGTGGACGAGTCATCCACCCGTTGCTGGTGGATACAGCTTCTCCCAGGTGTGACATACTAATACCAGTCTGTGCCCTCTACTATGGACGAATTATATACACATCTGATGCTGGCCTAGAACAAAGGGAATCCACTAAAATATGTTTATTTCTAATACTAGATTCTTTTGTTTCCAGGAGTTGAAACATGGAGACCGAGCAACTTATGAGCAGATAAAAAGGTAAAAGATGAAATATTCCATTTCAATTTATTATTGTTTCTTCATCTTAGGTGAGGTCTGTTTAATATATTGAAGGAGGTCTCTGGTAGGGTCATTTATACCCTTTCACCGGGCAGTGTGGCCGCCGTCCTGT
The DNA here is from genome assembly GCF_964204655.1 of Triturus cristatus. NCBI lineage: Eukaryota > Metazoa > Chordata > Amphibia > Caudata > Salamandridae > Triturus > Triturus cristatus. The sequence continues at coordinate 31,926,121 of NC_140590.1, read as the reverse complement.
TATAAGATCACTGCCTACCCTTCCTGCCTAGCAGGGATCTTACGACCTTCAATGCATCTGTCAATGACGTGGTTGTAGTGAAGCTTTGTCGAACAAGAGACGATGGGACATATTTACAAGGCGGGGATAGAAAATTATCGCCGCTTTTGCGGCCGTTTTTGGCTGAAAAGCTGCGATAATTTTATCGCCTAATTAGCAAGGTCACGCTAACGCTTGAAACCTTGTATTAGCGCCCGGATTCTTAACGCCCAGCTTTGCATCTCTAATGAGATGCAAAGTGGGCGTTCCTGACCTGACATGACAGAAGAAATGTCGCTAAGCGACATTTCTCCTATCATCAAGTCCCACGCTATGAAGCATAGCGGCAAGAAAATTAGCGATAACCCCTGTTATCGCTACTTTCCTTACGCCTGCTTCAGGACTGACATAGCCATGATATCCTATGGAAGGTGGACATCATGACTAAGTTTGTGAGGCCCTATCAACAAGCTAACGCCACATTTCGTGAGATTATCGCTGTGTGCCTGTTGTTTTGATTGTTCAGCCCTGTGGATGTGGTTGTATGCACATGTGCGAGTTATATGTAGTGCACTGAGCAGTGTGTTGGTATGTCCTTGGAATTCTGTCTGACTCCTACTTGTTGTTTTTGTCACTTGTGAGTATGCAGAGTGTGTGACTGGCAAGTCAGTGTTGTGTTTTGTTGCACATCTGTGTCTGGTGGCTGTTTGTGGGGACTGTGCAGACCTGGTTTTCCACACTGCCATTGTGGTTGTGTTTTTTCATGCCTTGCTGTCAGATGGTGCCTTCTTGCCTCCAGTGTGGCATGAGGTGTGTGTTGTCATGCCATCCCCTATCTGTGCTTCAGATGTCTACCCATTGTGGGTCTGCACTCCTTCTCTTTGTGTATGGTACACTCTTGCCATGCCCCCTACTGGCATGCAGTACACTTCACTTTGGTGTCAGCTGTCCCCTTGATTTCCATGTGTGTGTGCCTCCCCATCACTTCATTTGTGACACTGTGCTTTGTGGTGCAGTTCTTTGTCCAGGGTCAATGTGTCACTCAGGGCATTTCCCCAATGGGTTGTACGTGATGTGCTGGTGCTGTTTGGCAGTCATGGTTGCTCTTATGCAGTCCAACTGTGTGTGCTGCCCAGTCCTCTGGTCACGTTGTTTCCACCTTTGTGTCCCAGACTTGTGAATCTGTTGGTGTTGTGTTGGATGTATGTGTGTTGTCTGTGTTATTGCTTCACTTCCTGGGTGTGCTGTTGTCTTTGTACTGTGCTGTATGGTGTTGTGTGGATTGCTGTTCTGTCACTGATGTCTGTATGTGGCTGGTATAGCTGGTGTGCACACACTGCTTGTGCATGCAGTGCTGTGTGTGTCTGTTGCCTTGTCATTGCCTGGTGTGCATCCCCTGCTGTCCTGCTGTTTTTGCTGTGCGATTGTTGTGCCTGTGCATCTGTTGTTTGTTTGATGTGGCTGTGTTTTTCTGTGATGGTGCACTTCTTGTGTGTGTTGTGGTATTGTTGTCTGTGCATTGTTCCTGAGTGATGATGTTGTGCCCTCCTGTTGTGTCTGTGCTCCCATTGCCTTTCCCCAGTTTAGCTGCACAGGGCATGACTGTTCTTGTTGTTGTTCTGTGTGTGTTTCTGTTGGGTCATGTGTCTGTGTGTTGTTTTTGTGCAGACATTTGTTGTGGCAACCCTCTGTGTGTGTGATGTTTGCGGCTACCCCCAGGTTGTGTTATTGTTTGTGTGTGTGTGTGTGTTGACTGGCAAGTATTGCCAGCCTTCAGTGTGTTTGACACTGGTGTTGTGTGCTGCTGGTGTGAGGGGGGTATGTGTGTGGATTCCTACTGGTGTTTGTCAGTCATGGGGTGTATCAATGGTCCCTGTGTGTGGTGCTGCTGGTGTACCCCTGTGAAGTATTTGTATATATGTGTGGCTGTTCACAGCTTGACTTCAGGACCTTCCTTTCATCCTTGTGCCTCTACATAGTTTGCCTTGCTGTCTCTCTGTGTTGTTGCACTGCGATGTCTGTGGTTTGTCCTCACTGCCTGTACCAGCCATGTATGATTTGATGGTGTGAGGGTGTTGGTCTCTGTTCCTTGTCTTGCATGAGATGTGCACATGCATGCTTGCTGTGTGTCTCCTTGACCTTCCATTTGTGTGCATCCCACTTTGGTTTTCCTATTTGTTGTGCTCCATTGCTGTTGGCATGTGGGGTGTGTATGTGTGTGTGTATCAGTCTGTGGAATGTATGTATGACTAAGCAGGCTGTGTGTCCATTTGGATGTTTGTTCCTTGTATGTGTTCATTTGGTGCTTGTCCTCATTTTTGTTTCCCTGAGTGTGGTGTTGTGGTGGTGTGTGTGTTTCCCTGGCCCTGTGCTACTGTGCTGTGTGTTGTGTGTTCCTGTGCAGCCACTCCTGCAGTGTCTGTCTGCATGATGTTTCTGGTCTGAGGAGAACGAATTAACATAATTTACTATGAATGTACTTTATTTTTATATTTTAGCATCTGTCATCTCTGGGGCAACTATGGCACCTTTCATTGCCAAAGAGAAGAAGTTTGTGGCTCGAAATAAGGCAGTCTCACCGTGAACAATTACATTTTATTGTATTTATTCATATTTTTACAGATTTATATAGCTCAAACTAGACACAAAGGTATTGGACTGCCTTACATGGGCACTAGTTACATTATACAAGACCATATTCACTTTTTAGGTCTCGCCTAGCGTTGCAGTGCAAATGCGCTGCCATCGCTTTGCGAGGCATGCGGTATATACTGTAGTGTGGGAGCTCCGCCCACTCTCTTCCCATTGGCTTCTGCCTTAAATGCTGCCTTCCGATTGGTTTGAGGCTTGTTAATTCCTCCTCATTCATCATTTGTATCCTTACATGGCTATTGGCCCCTTTACTCCTAACACTATTTTCTTCCCTGTCTCCCCACCCCACCGCCCCCTCCCTCAGTCTGTGACTTCTCACCCTCCCTGCCCCCCACCCCCACTCCCGTTTGTGTTTTCTTACCTGCCGGCACTTCCGTTTTCATCTTTATTATTGCCACCTTGAAATATGCGATTTCAAGATGTGTGCTGTACGAAAATGTCGCGTGTTTAATGAACATCATTTTAATGTTACTCTAAACATAATAAGACTCTAGGCAACATTCGGGGTATGCATGGCAACTGACGCCTCTTAGTTCACAAATGGCATTGTTGTCAGGCGGGAAGAGCGGTAATGTTTTAACTCATGCTTAAAACAAGCACTTTTAATAACTTCCTCTCAATTCAGTGCTATAATCTTGTGTACTGAGGTGACGCGTTAAAGAAATTCACTTTTTTTAATTCTGAAGAGACATTATCGCTCATTTACATCATGTTTGCTGCATGATTAACATGCCGATCATTTTCACGGCTCTCCCACTGGCTCGTATACGCTTGGCTCGTCTCTGGCTGGCTCTACCTGTTAATTAATATATTGGCTCGCGCACCTCTAACAAAGAGAGATGAATGGATACATTACAGTGAGCCTGGTAGATGGTAGAGAAATAGACTGGTGCAAAAAAACAGACAAAGTCAGTCTCCATTGCCTCACGTCAGAATCATCACTTTCAATAACCTGCAAATCTGCCTGCAACACCTGCATGCCCCACCTCATCCCCCTTACCTAGTCTTACCAGAAGCAGCAGATTCTGAGCTGTGCCCTGCTGGTGCCTTCACACTCAGGATAAATGAATACATTTTCTTGTGTGCTCTCTTGTGTGCTTTAGTCGCCCCTCCGTGATCACTGTCTGGTAGATGAAGCTCTGTGTTAATAAACACATTCAGAGAGGTGGTTGTGTACAAACAAACAACAGCCACAGTACCGTACATTTTGAACGTGAAGTTAAATACCTGCTCATCGAGTACCTCATTGGCTGATCATTCCATGGCACTACCAAAATTACATTTGGACACATTTCCTCGACTGTAAAACACTCTATTCTATGTGTCATTTAACAACTCGGGGCTTTGGGGTTAGGTAACCTACTTTGGATGCTGTGTAAAAGAGTAAATACAAAAATTAATGCAATGAAACTAAGCAACCAGTACTGTCTAAAACACTGTGAAAACTGACACGCATTCTTGCATTTTGTTTAGTTAATGTTGATTTTCTCAAAGATGCGAGTAAAGTACTCTTAATATCTTAATGAAATCTGCACACTTTTAACTAATAGCACCTGGCGACCTTTGACAACTAGGCAATGAATACATTTTCATGTACCCCGTAGCCCCCCTGCCCCTCGCCCCCATGGCAAACTTCATTGCCTCCCAGTGTTTGTTTTGGCGATAACCAAGACGCAGGAGAGTAAGTCAAATAGTCTAGAAAATGAAAGAGAAGTCGGGATTTGGATTCACATGCTCCAATCCCGATTGGGTTGGTTAGTCTGAAAGCATTACTTTTATTTATGAGTTTCGCATTAGTAAAGCACCACGGTGTGCATGTGTGGCGACACTTCACCCATGAGGTACGTGGCAAGCAATTGTTGACACAATCCACACTTTGCGTCTTTTTCAATATATTTATTACGAAGTGCAGGACCTTTCCAAGGGATCACGCTACATACATTCACTCCAAAAATAAAATGTGTAGGTAAAAAACATTGCCATTTACAATGTCAATAGCTCTAACTCACAAATGCGAGACCTATGTGCATTGCAAATGCATGTTATTTTAGGCACAGGGCGAGTAAGTGATCTACGGTGATTCACAGAATGTTGAGATGACTTCGGGACCTGAACTGCAGAACGTCACGGAATTAATGAAAACAATAGTGTATGAGTGAACTAGGGGGGTGAGGTTTGTACATAAAGTCTGAAGGACAACAATATCCCGCCTTGAACACATACAGCTGATAAACAATTACAAGAGTAGGGATAAAGCAAGCAGAATTGCTACCATTGAGCAATAGTCAGAAGAGGCCCAAACATCCGAATTAAATGAAATTCTAAATGTTTTAGGGCCTTATGTAGGTGGGCTGGCATTTACCACTTCATAAATACCGAATCATACCGATTCGGTATTTATGAAGTGGTAAATGCAATGTAGGTAATGAGTCGGTAAATATTACCGAACCGGAAAAATTAGGTGGGAAGGTATGCCTCATTACCGAATCGGTAAATACCAATTCGGTAATGGGGGAGCACATGCAAGGGTGGCAGGGTGTCACATGGACACCCTGTTGCACCACTGATTCGGCCATGTGTGCACATGTGGCGCACATACATGCCCTAAGGGCATGTATGTCTGCCACATTGCACACTTAAACGTGCACAAAAATGCTTTTTTTCACCTATTCGTCATTTACCACCAACCTTTAGTTGGTGGTAAATAATGAATTCCCACACCCACCACACACTCCCCCTACATCTCATTTCATGATTCGGTATTTACCGAATCGGTAAATTTACCGAATCGGTAATATTACCGATTCGGTAATTTTCCCGATTCGGTAAATACCGAATCATGAAATTCTCCCCCTACATCTCAAAAGCCAAAATACCGGTCGGTAACGGTATAATTACCGAAAATCGGCCGTTACCGACCGGTATTTGGCTTCCTACATGAGGCCCTTAGTGAGGTATCGCAGGAAGTCTTAGATTTGTCTTGACAGATCGCAACACACGTTTTGTCACTTCCCATCATTATATTTCACGCCTTGCAGAACCTTTCACATGGAACGTAAACTCCAGCATGTCAGCTGCTCATTGCTCAGCTCCTCCAGCAGAGTCCAGAGCTTGACAATATAGGAAGGCACAGCTGCTGTCTGTGAGGTGTCGTCGACCCCCAGATAGCCCTCCATGGTCTCGGTGTGACTCTGATTCCTCGTCCCCAACTCGTGTACTGCATCACACGCTCACTCCAGCAGGACAGGCCAGTGACAACAATAATAAAACTCGTTGATGGAGACACACTCGCCTCACTCCCCACAATGTGGCTGCGCATGCAGACCCATTCCCACGGGATGAGATGACTGCATTCGACTCCGCCATCTTGGAATAGTCATGCATATACCGGGTAGTCCGAAAAAATAAACTAAATGGAATGCAATTGGAATGTTAACATTTTTGTGGTTATGTTGATCACCAAAAAAATATATTATAGTTGTAAGAATATATTTCCATTTAGATTTTCATTTACAGTTTAAAGTGCCACATTATAAATTACCTCCGTCATGCTAGTGAAATTTGATAATTAGAATGAAAATGACTCCATTTCCGCTGCACTACATTGCACCACCCTTCCCCAGCCACAGCCAATGATGGATGGAGGATAAGCATCAGCTCAACATTGGTAATTTTGGGAAATAACGTAATCTCTGCGTGCCTATCCAAAAATTAATGTGTCCATCTGTAACGTAACTGGTGCTCTTTTACAGCAGTCCAATACCTTTGGTTCGCACTATTTAAAATTACAAAAAAAAACACCGCCTTACCTGCAATAGCCAGATGGGAGGACAGAAGAGAGGCCATCACACGCTGTAATGTGTGATGGCAAACTAAAATGTTCTCATAGTGAAATCGCCGGAAAGCGAACTAAACACATAAAAGAGAGACTTTGACACAAATGGACCAATAAGAAGCCAGCATTTCTGAATGCCACAGCTAACAGCCAATGGCAATGGGTGGGTTTGCCAAAGCCCCACAGAGAGATAAAATAGGTCATCGCTAATGCTCGACCTAAAATCTTGGGGCCCGATTCACAGAACTAACTTAAGACAAAATCCTAAACTTACTACCATTTTGGTATTCACAGAAGTGCACTTACTCATTTTGGTATTCACAGAAGGCACTTACTCATCAATGAGTAAGTGCCTTCTGTGAATACCAAAATGAGTAAGTGCCTTCTGTGAATACCAAAATGAGTAAATGGTAGTAAGTTTAGGAGTTTATCTTAAGTTAGTTTTGTGAATCGGGCTCTTGGTGAGCATTAATCCAATAAATTACATTGTACAAAAATTCTATAATAGCATGATTCGTTGGAGGATAAAATAGGATTGCAAAACTCTTTAAAGGAAGATTGAAATGGAAGCCCAAAGACGTGAAGCAGATATAAATGGCTTTAAGAGAAAAAGAAGAAAAAGTGCAAACTAAGCAGTAAAGATGCAGACAAAAGTGTACCTTGCTTGCAGAGCTATGCCAGTTGAGAAAGTACTTTTGGGCTGACACAATGGGGTTGGCTCCCAAGTAGCAGTGGGAAGCCGATAGCACAGGATGTTCTACTGCTGCATGCCATGAGATATACTGCTGTCAGACAGAACATGGCTTAAAGAGTTCATGCATACACTGGGGCTGAATGCGAAGCTGCCCTCACCTTCTGTAGTTACAGCCTGGACATGCACAGATGTAATCAACCAGTTCTCGTGGAGAGTCGCCCCTTTGGTGGCTCTTTAATGCACTGATGAGTGAGGCTGATATATTTTCCAAATGTCTACAGTTCCATAGGCTCCATGAGGTTGAATACCAGGGTTGTGGCCTCATTGCATGGTCTTATCCATACGCCAGGAAGAGTGGTTTTAGTAGTGTAAAGCACAAGTACAGGAGTGCCGAACAGCAACATGACAGGTGGTTAAGATACATACTTGTAGGCACAAAGGCTGCAGTTGGGAGTTTTAATGAGCAACTGCCTCTTTGAGTTTACTTCTCTAGATTGTAGACTCATTAGCCTAGCAAACGTTATTTGTTTCAGGCTTGCTTTCCAAAGGGCGCAACTGAGATAAGGGTGAGGTCTAAGGCAGTCTGATTGAGCATTAGCGTAGGATTGCCCCACTGTTTACTAGGCCTGGGCTAAAATTTCGGTCCGTTCGCGGAAATTGCGATAATTTGACATTTTCGCATTCTGCGTAAAGCGCGAAAATGTCAAAATTTCCACATTCCGCAGCTTGCCGATAATTTGATTCTTGCTCGCGCTGTAAAATAATACATTCTCGCGCGCGCGCATTCGCCTTACCTGAATCCGTGCGTTCGCCGACAAGTTTTCTTAATCCGGTCGCGTTCTCCATGAGATGTTGTATTGTTTTCAGCCATTTGCGCTGTCTCGCGACAGTTCGCGCCCGCAGTGACGTCATGCGTCGCGCGATCGCGTCTTTCTTCTCGCGATCATGCACCGCGAGACAACTGAAAACAAGATGGCCGCGCCCGCGAGCGACTACATGGGTAAGTTGGAGAGCCGCAACCATGCAGAAAATCTCGCGAACATGCTGGAAAAAAACGTCCTCATCTTCGCGATATTTCCGTATGTTTGCGATAATTTTGAACATTTTTGCGATAATTTGCGAAAGTGGATTTCGCAAATTCCGCCCACCCCTACTGTTTACAATAGGCTGGATTTACTGAGTTTATCCATGTCACTTGCCTTGGACAGTGTTTCATTTGTTTTTTCAATGTTGCTTTAAGGACAGCACATTAGAGCAGGAGACTGTCCAATGCCGACTGGTCGGTTTTAAGTATGGAAATAGATCTATGGAGATATATCAACCATTGGTTCCCTTCTTGGTCAAAGATGTTCCGAAGAACGGTTTCATAGTATTAGGTGGGGCCTTTTTGTTCCTATAGCAATAATTTAAGAAGGACGCCATGCTTGCCCATGTTTGGCCCTGTGGGCCAACTTCTAGCCTGTTAAAGCATTTCTGGAGATATGTAGGACATCAATAGACCATTTTGTATGCATTGAGCTGATACTTATCCTTGAAGTTAACTAAATGGCCCAGATATGCTTTGTGGCCGTACCTGATCATTGGTCGAACGGTTGCTGCTATTACCCGTCTCATTGGAACAGTGGAGGGGGTTCCAAAACTATGTTCACTGACAAAATATCCAAACTCAAAATATCATGATACAAGAATATAGTGTCAAAAATATCGAGCACAAAAATATAGTTTTCCTATATATATATATATATTATGGTAAGTCCAAACATATCAAAAAAATATTGTTTTACACTGCGATCGAAAAATATATACAAAAATAGTTTTTTAAGATATACAGTTGAAAATAGTAAACATTAAATATATTAACATGTAATATAATGTAAATTAAAAATCTTTAAATAACAGAAAACATATATATAAATATATATGTATTTAAACACACACACACATATGTATGTTTATGTACACATATATATTTTAAATTTATTATTACAATAATAATTTTAATTTATATTATGATTTACTAATTATTTTAATTTTAACAATATAACATGCATATTTAGAAATATAACAAATGTATATATAATAAATTAAACACCATGACAAATCAACTGGAAAATACATAAAAAACATACTAATTTAATTACACATTAAAAATAAACAACATAAAAAATATATTTGACTAAAAATATATTATATATTACAAATATTACTAATTTAAATACGTTTTTTTTAAATGTTCAGAACCATTATAATAATATAATTTTAAACAAAACTATACATTTCTAGGATTATTACATATACTATTCCCACTGCAGTCTCTGCAACAGTAGGGAAAGCTTTGGACTCGGGAGCAGTACAATTCACTATTCCCACTCTTGTGCCACAGTAAGGAAAGCATTGGACTCAAGAAGGGTAAAATTCACTATTCCCAGTTAATAATCAAATATCATTTAATTACCTTCCCACCCTATAACCCTGAAAACCCAACAACCTGCTCCTAAAATACAAATAAAAAAATATAAGAATTACACAAATTACATAATAATAACTATTACTTAATTAACTTCCCACCCTATACCCCTACAAACCCAACAACCCACACCTAAAATATAACTTAAATTATAATACATCATTTGCATAGTTAATTAACAATGAATAAATATTGTATCAATAATTATACATTAATCAATTGTTACTTGTATCCCTACAAACCCAACACACCACACCTAAATTATAACTTTAAAAAATAATATTGACACAATTTACATATTTAATAAGCTAATAAATAATTAATATATATATATAAATTAATTAACTTCCCACCCTGTACCCCTACAAACCCTACAAACCCCTCAAACCCCACAACTTGCTACAACACTATAAATTATTATTTTCTAATGAAATTAAAAATAGAAATAGCTTAAAATTACAAACTATATTTAAAAACATTATTAACAATTACACAAACAATATAAATCACATAGAATTTAAATATTATTTAAACACGTAAATGTTTTTACCTTAAAAAATCTATATTTTTGTCAACAATATTCTTGCACACAATATTTCTGTATCACCAAATTAAAAATTCAGGGCAGATTTACAAGTCCCTTGCAACACTTTTGTGCTGCCATTGTGGCGGTGTAAACAATGCGGCCAATTTACAGTGTGACGCATCTAGGGAGATGCGTCACATTGTAAAGCACTGCGCCACATTATACCTGTGTCAGGTATAAAGTATGCAGGATGTGTGTTCCCATGCAGGAAAGCCTTGTGAAAGTGATGCAGTGAAATCTACAAGACCTCACTGCCCGCTTCTACGATGCCATTGCGTCAAAACCTTACGGAGCAGGCGTAAGGAGTGACGCAGTACAATAACTACAGGCCTCAACATGCATTGCTGGAGTTGCGTTGTGTTTGCAACACGACTCCAGCAATGCGTGACTTTTGGGCCACCAGATGCGTCAGAATTTCTGACGCATTTGTCAATCCTTGCGCCATGGTGCGCCATATTGCAAATACGGGGAATTCATGGTGGCGCAAGGGTATCGCAGGCTGGCTCAGGGAAACTGACGCATCTTTACAGATGCGTCAGTTTCTTGTAAATGTTCCCCTCAATATTTTTTCAACTTGATGATTTTAGCTCAATATTTTGTCCAAATTAGCTGAGACATTGTTTAGTTTACACATTCCTATTGTAATTACCTCTGCCTTTGTTGCAGTGTGTGTAAGATGCTTTTTGGCTCCTCTTTTGGTTGAAACCCAAACATCTAGGAAGTTGCAGCTATCAGCTTTTTTGATTTTTAGTGAGCCCATGCCCTGGATAAAATTGTAAATTTTGATTGAATTACCGTTAGCCACGATTTTGTTATCCTGGCTTTACATGTGCAAGGCATAAGTGCCCTCTGTAGGCCAACTCTTGAGTTGTCCAGAGGGATATTGTCATCATCATATTGAAGTAATGGGACCTTAGTACTTCCAATTTTCTGAGAGATAAAATTCCCATGTTTTAAAGCTGCGCCCATCTCTGCAGTGTAAAGGTTAAATAGCCACGGTTCTAACATGCCGCCTTGTATAAGGCTGTTGTCTGGCTGGACTTTCCTGCTAACTGCTGTCGGTGTAAGCTTGACCCGAACCCATTTAGAGGTGCATAGAAATATGATGGCCTAGAGCAGGTTGTTAGGTATGCCCCAATCTCTAATCTTTCTCCATAGCCTATTCTTGCCAACCAGGTCGAAAGCTGATGAATTACCCAAAAAGCTGGAGTTGTTTCTTAAGTGGATTAGGTAAGATATGGGCACTGCTTTATCCAGGGTGGAGGAATTAGCTCTGAATCCCGTTAGACGAGGTGGTATTATATAGTTTGCTTCGGCCAAGCGTTCCAGGCCTTTCAGTAAGACAGAGGCGTAGGCCTTGGCTTCGCTATCCAGGAGAGTGATGAGGTGATAATTATGTGGATTGCTCCTTTCACCCTTCAGCCCCTCCAGCTCTCAAGGACTTGCTTGGTCACAAAACAGGATTGATAGGGTGAGGTTAAGATGGCAGACCAGAGGTCTGGATCTCCCTTGAAGACCTTGGCGCTCTGATCTTCTTCAGGGTTTTGGAAACAATCTTTTTTGTGATCACCTCCCCAGAGTCTTCTACCTCCAGGCAGGTATTGGATGCATCTGATTGAGTGCCAGGAGAAGTTGTTAACACATATAGAGTTTGTACATGCAGAGTCCACTGCTGTTCTGTGATGACATTGGTTCATGCTGTTTGGGGGGCTAGTTTTATTCTTGAGGTATCTCCTTATCTCAGCTTGCCCCTGTTTACCCATCAGTGTATGTACTTGCATCGATTCAATTTAGCACTGCTCCCGTTTTGCTTCCCGTACCATCTGCTTATGCTGTTTATTTAGGATGCGCCACTGACCGTTTAGCTCATCTCTTTTTGTTTTTATGTTTTCGTTTTCACATGCTTTTTGTAGTCTGCAAATCTTCAGTTTACTGGCAGTTATATGTGGTTTTTCTTACTTTCTGTGAGATGGTGGCAGATGATCTGTAAGAAGGGAGATAGGGGGATTATTTCTAAAGATTTAGGACCTGATTAGGACTTTGGTGGTCCTACAGCGGTGGGTGCAACGCGCCATCTGCTGTGGGACCACCAAAGCCATGTTGTGACGGCGCAGCAGATTGGGAGTTAAATCCTGGTCTAGCGTGCGGTCCTGTGGCAGTTTGACGGCAGCGGTCAGCTAGGCTCCTAGAAGAGCCTATCAAGCAGACCGCCACAGTCAGAGCGCCGACTGCATCTCCCTGCACGGTGTGGCATACATGATTCACTATGCAAGAAGGGGGGTTGCACATCCAGGGGGGCACTATATGTTCCCCCCACATGTACCCCCAGGCCCAAATCTGGCAGGGATCCCTGTTAGCGCCCCCCTTTGTTGCTATTCCACCACTGTTTTCTTGGTGGGTTCACCGCCATGAAAAGAGCTGTGAAATGGCAACTCAGAATATGCTCAGCGGTGCCAACTGCAGCACCGCCAGTATTTTCCTGTTGGTGAAAGACCTCAATAGGTGAGGATATTTGGGAGCTGCTGGTATTGTGAGTTCTATCCCCCACTCCTCAAAAGTCTGCTTACTGGTCAGGATTTGTTCTGCTAATGATCAAGATTTGAGCGTTAGTATTATCGATTCTCCGCCACTCTGGTGAACAAGGTTTTAAATTTGACTCCTAGCATGTTTTCCAAGCTTACATTTGTTAAATTTGGGAAATGTTAGGCAGCCTCAGCAAATTTGGTCCATTTAAGATGTCTTGTGGACCCTCAGACTGGTAATGCGGGTTCAAAGTCAGTATAGTTGGTACTTGTTCATCTCTGGCCTCCATTTGAGTGTTGTTACTGTTGTCATCATTAATAACGTGGTTGCGCCGTGATTTATCTGGTGTGGGTCAGTTGAGGCTGACACTGGAGTTGGCTGGAGGAGGTCCCTTAATATTTTGTATGACTACTGGAGTCGGTGACTCAGTTCCGGGTCCCCACCAGCTTTGTCTTTTAATAGGTGAGAGGCACTAAGCTGGGTTTATGGCACAGTTAAAGAATGTGTCTGCGTTTCGGAGCCTAGCTCGTGGTGGGCTTTTGCAGATGATGGTCGCCCTGAACTGGATTTGCAGTGTTAAAGGGGATTCTGCTACCTTACTTAGGGCTGATATTGGAGTTATCAAAAGGATGAGGCACCTGAGTGTTTTGCACAACTACTGAGATTGATGACTGAGTTAACTGAATTCCTAGACCTGGCCTGGTTTGGATCTTTGTTGGATGAGTGGGATTGATCTGGGTTTGGGGCACAGTTGAAGGCTGTGGAAGCGTTTCCAAGCCTTGCCCACAGTGCAAATTTGTAGGGTGTTTATCCCTGAAATGGGTTTACAATGCTAAGGGGATTTTAAATACCTTTTGGCAATTGAATAAGCTGGCACAAATTTCTAATCCCATATTGTGCTGTTAGCTGCTTGCTCAAAATGGGTTTGGTTCCTCAGCGTTTGCTTCCTTCTTTGGGGCAATGATACCCTTAAAGGTGGGGTACAGGGTTGCCAAGTTATTACGTGATGCTTTAGCCGGAAATGGGAGTGGTTTTTTTTACTCCATATTTTTTATTGCCATTTAAATGACAATAACACTTTTCCAAACAAGCATATTATTCCAAATACAATAGTCTTGTGTTCAGTCGATCAGGATATACAATCATGTACCACAGGTTATTAGCATTACTGTGTTTGATATTCAACCATTGTGCACAAATCACCAATGTCATTATCATTCCTACAACCATTGGTAACTGTAACTGCCCTCCCATCCCCTCCCTGGAGTCCAATAGATCTACACTGATTGTTTGAACGTCTAAAACCGATGTAGAGGGGCTTGGGCTGCGCAACCCAGCAGGGTGATGATGGATTTGCCTCAACTTGGTGGCACGGCTGCGTCTAACATAGTTGCCAAGTCATCCAACTCTAGATGTGAAGGTTCAGTGCCTGACTTGACTAGCAGATGGAAGGCCTGTTTACACTCCGTAATCATGGTGGTAAGGACCTCAGGCAGCATACAAAGTTTTTTTACTACTGGGAGGCAAGGACAGATAGGTTAACCCTTCCTAAGTGATCTGGTATGTTGTTCACCTAGGTCCAGCGAGTCCAATTTGCACTCCAACTTAGTTATAGACATTGCCGGGGCAGTGCTTAGTTTGAACCGGTGGTTTCTGGCGCTTGGCACCGGCACCTATTTGTCAACACCGACTCTTATGACAGCTGCCACATGGGGCACTGTTTGTATAATTTAGAGATGAGCAGAACAACAGCTGTTTATTAATTCAATGTACATCAAATCAAACTAACTCCTGTCCCCCAAGCCATTCTTATTGCTTGGCGTGCCTCAAATAGTCTGAATTGTCAGACTTGTAGCTGTGTGATGGTTTGAAGTCGTGCAGGCACTGTCATTGGCAGTGCTGGTATGGCCAATGGGTAGTGCAAGCTGCAGTACCAACCCAGCAAAGGCCCTGGGACTTACTTTTTTACAAATTTAGCACTGTCCAGGGTATTGATCAAATCTAGTTGAATCTCCATTTTGTTTGATTGCCAAGTCAAGTTATTTATCGTTGTGGAGGTATGCTTGAGGTGACTCCCTGAGAGCTCAAAAAATTGCAGAGCAGTCAATCTCTGCGCTACCGTAAGCAGGAAAATGTTGATTCACACACGGTCCCTGACACTCCAAAGGACCGATACAGATGTGAATGACATTGGCACCAAGGCTAATGGCTGAAGGAGGCCGACCCTTTGAACACTGTATGTATGCTGATTCCAAGCTGATTCAGAATGTGCATGGAGCTTCAGGCACCAACCCTTGCTAGGAATTGTTATGATTGTGATATTGGTTAGGAGTATGATTGTTATTATTATTATTATTATTATTAGTAGTAGTAGTAGTAGCAGTAGTAGAAGTACCAGTAGGAGGAGGAGGAGGAGTAGTAGTTGTAGTATTTATGAGACCGGTAAAGCTGCATTTTAAACCAGAACTAAAAACGAAAGACGGTATAGACCACAGTTCCCATCCTCGGGAGTCTTACCCGAGATTGAGGAAGACAAGATTTCTGCATGAAAATGTTCATCTCTAATTGTTTCCTTGTTTTAGGCCCTGAGGCTTTGGCTGAGAGGACTCTGTGCGGAGAAGAAACGTTAATGCTTTTAAGAACCAGAAGACCACCTCTTGCATCAATGGACAGAAAGACAAAGCTTATAATTGAAAGTGTTTTGGTAACAATGTGTTCAGCTTCAAAATATTTTGATTTGTAAGTGCAGCAAATGTGACCTCTTATATTTAGACTGAATTTAGTTGATTTCTGTGACATGTGACAATAGTTAATTATGTTACATAAACAATTAGATTTTGTGATTAAACATCAAGTTTATTATCTTTTACTATTAAGACTGGAAATATTATGTTTAGTTCATGTAACAAATCTATTCTAATATGTAAAAGTACAAACAAACATAATTATTGGTATATTGAAATAAAATTGCAACAATTTTAACAAATGATGATTTATCCTTTAAAGAAATCAGGGCAGAACATAAAGGAGAAGATGAAATAATGGAGACGTAAGCATTGAAAGAAGCAGGAGAAAATAGAGACAGTATTTTAAAGGACATTTGCTAGCAGTTAAATCAACATGAAAACAAAGTGTCTGATCAACTAAATGAAAACAATAGAACCATACACTCTCAGAGTTTGCTATTACTTCCAGCAAAAACCCGACCAGCGCGATTTCACCCTCACTCGAATGAAAAATTCAGAAAATTCTGAAAATCCCTCCAGATGCGCTTCCAGAAGAAACTTCAAAAATCCTCACTTTTTCACACTTCAAGATTCCCTATGCAAATACCTACAAGACCACTGCTCAGTATTGCATCAACAGCAGAAAACACACATAGGGGAGATTTACTAAAAAGTCACACAACGCAGCGCAGCCCCCCAAGAGGCTGCTTTGCGTGACAGGGAGGGAGCCGGCGCTGATTACAGCTGCCGTGCGCCATGCACACACCTTAGCGCCTCAGCGCTAGGGTGTGTGCATGAGTCTAGCATAGGTTTTGTACAGGAGGGGTACCCTTCCTGTACAAACTACTATGCTAGACACAAGGGAAAGCTTTTCCCACTTTGTATGCTTCATGCAAAGTAGGAAAAGAAAGGAGAAATTAAAGCATTACTCCTTCAATGCGCCTAGTTAAAGAAAAGAGCGCAGTTTTCTCATGCTAAACCCAATCTACTGTTTTTAGTAAATTGGGTTTAGCGTGAGAAACATTGGGTGGTTGCATGGGAACCCCCATGCACTACCCTTGGTACGCCACCATGGTGCAAAAATAATTCGAAGCAGCTCAATGCGATGCTTCGCATTACTCTTAGGTTATTTCCAGCGCGCTGGAAAGTAAATGACAAAAAACAATTGTGTTGGTTTGAGTCACTTTTGTGACGCAAACACGGTGCAAAAGCTTAGTAAATGTCCCCCTTAGTGTATGCCACACTACTACCGCTCTTTGTATTGTGTATGCCACACTAAGACTGCCCTTAGATTTTAGCTCGGGATCTTAGGTCAACGATGGACCCGTTACTTCCAATAAGGTCAACGACGGACCACAACATAGAACATAAAACTGCAAATTTATAGTAAGTCAATGTCTCTTAATTCTGTGTTTTCATTATCTAGTATATTTAGTCAATTTACCCATCCTATAACGCTATCAGAAAACTGATCCAGTAGAATCAGGGCTAAAGTTTGATAATTTTGTATTCTTTCACAAAATTATCCAATGTATCATGAACACAAATCCTTCACAATACCCAAGATTTTGGACCCATATAAACTCTACAACCACTTACAATTCATGAGGTCCTCTGATAGATCTTTGTAAGAGCTAATAGGGACTCGGATAATTAGAGACAGGGAGCATTCTCTTCATGAGGGCCTGTAATGTAGAAATGTCTGTCTAATAACAATAGTCAAACTGTATTATGCCAATATTTACTTCAAATAAAGAAAGCAAAACTCAATGTGCCCGATTCACAAAAGTAATCTGACTTTAACTTTAGGATTTTGTCTCAGTTAAACTTAAGTTTTGGTCTTAAGTTTAAGTTTTGATCTTAAGTTTAACTTAAGACCAAAACTTAGGTTTAACTGAGACAAAGTTTTGGTCTTAAGTTTAACTTTTGGTCTTAAATTTAACTAAAGACCAAAACTTAAGTTTAACTGAGACAAAGCCCTAACTTTACTACTCCTAAATGCCCTTTGTGAATACCGAAAGTCGTAAAGTTAGGATTTTGTCTTAGATTACGTTTGTGAATTGGGCCCACAATATTTATCAAGGTACTTTTTTCTAAACTTCAGGATGAATGGTCTATGCACAAAAACACATTAGAATTCTAAATACTTTGGTTATTTCAAATTCATACAGGTATAATCACAATAAAATCAAAGTACACAGCAAATATACATCATAAATCAATAACTGGCATAGAGACAGAGAGAGAGAGACAGAGAGAGAGAGAGAAAAGATATAGATTGCAATTTCAGAATGCAATTTGAGATTTCATACAAACCTAGAATTCAATTAACTAAAGCACAGCGTACAATAGTAAAAAAAATTAGCTAACCCTTCAGCTGTAAGGTATTAGCATATGCAAACTTCACCAGCCGATGAAGTGCAATTGAAAATCAGGAAAGTTTAGTTCAGGGAGATCAGAGTTCGGACCAACAGCATGTCACGCCCAAGATTTGCAGGAAAAATAGCTAGCAGTTGTTCTTTTCCCACAGGGTAATTTTACCTCAAAATGTTCATAACTCCAGCCCCCAAATGTAACTTCTTCCCAGTTTTCCATGATTCTATTGGTTTGAGACCCATGGTGTGATTGTGGAATGATCATTCTCCAGTCCAAAGTCATCTGGAACTTTAACATAATACTTTTGTTCTTTGTCCAAAACTATTCATAGAAAGAGTACTCTAACCGTAGGAAGAAAATCCAACCAAAACAATTAGATGAGCATTTTTAGAAATAGTGAAGGACAAAAAACAATATCCTGAGACCTACATTCAGAACACAATACACTAGATGGGTTTGAGACCTACATGGAAAATTACTAAATCATATTTTTCTAATAGACTAAACACATTAATAAGAAAATAGAAATAAAGAAATAAAGCTGCATGAGAAACTTCAGTTTTATTAAACATATAAACAGTATTTTTCTTTCATTTCATAAAAAAGATGTGCAAGCATTTTTTTCTTAAATTTGTTTTCATTAACACCTTTACACTATAATCATAATACGCTAATTCTTAGTAAGTTTCTTTCTCATGTTTTAAATCACTTTATTTCACCAGTTTGCAACCCTTCTGCATACTTTTACAATGCACTTTTAAATCTTTCATGTTTTAAGTCACTCCTGCATGCATTTACGATGCAGTCTTAAGCTCTCATGTGTTTTCACAAGATCACACTGTTAGTTTGATTCATTAAATGAATATTAGTTCACCCTTGATGAGCAGATCTTATCAATCAAAATCATTCTCAAATAATATTGCTCCATTAGTTGATTATCTTTTACTTTTAAAACTGGAAATAATATGTTTAGTTTGTGTAACAAATCTATTCTAATATGTAAAAATACAAACAAACCTAATTATTGGTATATTGAAATAAAATTGCAACTATTTTAATAAATGATGATTTATCCTTTAAAGAAGTCAGGCCAGTACATCAAGGAGAAGATAAAATAATGGAGACATTAGCATTATAACAAGCGGGAGAAAATAGAAACAGTATTATAGAAGACATTAGCTAGCAGTTAAATTATATAGAGTACAACTAGATTAGTTTGTTTACAGGGCAGCATCTTTCTATGTCCAATTGTACCCATGTTTCCAATTCGAGTAACTGCCAACGGCCTCCTCATCTCTTCCAACTGGACGTAAGTGTCGCCATCTCCACCGCATCAAAAACAGAACAGACATCATGGAAGCGACAGCCATTGAAATAATGACCTTCATGCTAAATTGCACTGGGTAGAATCCCTGCTCCATAGTGTTGCATCCCGCCCTACATATGAAGAATAGACCCGTCGTCCTGGATCCATCCTTTAACTCACTCACGCAGTTTTAAAAAGCCTCAGTAATCATGTCCAGCAACAAGACCATCAGCTTCTTTACTGCCACCTTTTTATGATCTGGCTTGACCGACAGTTACCTGAGAATTGCCAGGAGAGGGGCTTTGGCTCCACGTACATGTTGGGAGCCATATTTACACAATTTGACTAAAAATAGTGATTGTATTGCACTCCTATTGGCTGTTGGACGTTTCCCACTGACTTCACACTGTATTAAAACGTGATGTCAGCAACGTGTAAGGGAAACCCTTGATAATGCTGCGTGTGCCTTGTTTTAAGCATGCAGAGTTCCTGATAGTGACCCCTGACCCTGCTTGCAGGCCAGGTTGCTCCCCTGCTGCCGCACAGCTCCACCTGTGTGTCAGCGCCTCCCTCGCAGCCGCTGCCACTCCACTGTGAGTTTGTCCCTACTGTCTGCCGTGCCCCGCTGGTCTAGTATTCCGTTCTTGTCTCCCTGCATATGTATTTAACTCTTGTGCCTGTATTTGTGCCTGTATTTATTTTTTGTGCCTCTGTACTGTACCGTTGCCCTCGCTTCGGCCAGATCCCCCCTCCCCCTCTTCTCTTCTGTTTGCCCCTCAGCCCTTTCCCCGCCGCTGCTCCCCTGTGGCCCCGCCCCCTCGAAACCCGTTCGACGCCCCGCTCCCGCTTCCCAGCTGCTCCTCCCTCCCTCCCCGCTTTAAACGGCGGCACGCCAGAGGCAAGCCCGTCTGCGCCCGTCTGTGCCTGGACCGCGCCCAGCGCCAGAACCCCTGGCCCCCACGAACGCCATGACAACAGACTCCGCTACGACGCCAGCACTCTCCACGCACTCAACGCCGGGCGAAACCACACCTGCCTCCAGGCTGCCCTGAAAAGGACCCACGGACCCTTCTCTTGCCACACCTGCAGCCTCACCTGCGACAGAGCCACCAAACCTCCAAGGACTGGACCCAACCACCTCCGCTGCATACTTCTCAACAACCGCTCCGCACGCAAACACGCCATCGAGCTCTGGGATCTGCTCGACACCTCCGCCGCAGACGTAGCTTTCCTGACCGAGACCTGGTGGAATGACTCCTCGGCGCCCGACATCGCCATAGCCATCCCGGACGGCTAGAAGATCACCCGCAGGGATCGCGCCAACGGAATCGGAGGAGGAATAGCCATCATCCACAAGTCCACCCTCAAGGTCGCCACCCATGCAGACGACACTCTCAACACCGCCGAACACCTGCACTTCCGGATCCACACTGACCCCAACACCACACTCAGAGGAACACTAATCTACAGACCCCCCGGATCCCGGGCTCAGTTCAGCGACTCCATCGCTGGCCTCGCCAGCACCCACGCACTTGCATCCACGGACTACATCCTCCTCGGGGACCTGAACTTCCACCTCGAGAAAAACAACGACGCCAACTCCGCCACCCTGATCGACAACCTCTCCAACCTCGGCCTTAGACAACTCATCACCGACCCACCAACGCCGTTGGCCACACGCTGGACCCCGTCTTCTCCGCAGGCACCCACGTCGCCTTCGACCTCACCACCGAACTCCACTGGACTGACCACCGCTGCATCCATTTCACCTTCAAGAAACCCACCACGCTCCATCGCACCCAACAGCTGCCTCACCGCGGCTGGAGCAAAGTCACCGAAGACCAGCTGATCACCACCCTTGCCCAGAACCCACCCACTGACCCCACCAGCCCAGACGCCGCAGCCCGCAACCTAAGACAGTGGATCGCCGACTGTGCCAACACGCTCGCCCCACTCAAGAAACCATCCAAAAGCCTCACCAGCAAGAGAGCCACCTGGTTCACCGACATACTCCAGACCTCCAAACGCGCATGCCGGAAACTGGAGAAGATATGGCTCCACGAACGCACACCGGACAACCACGCAGCCTACAAGGACGCCACCCGCAGACATCACCACCTCATCAGATCAGCCAAGAAATCATCCTTCAAAGACCGCCTGGATAACAATGCACACGACAGCAAAGAGCTCTTCAGCATTGTAAAAGAACTCTCCAGCGCCAGCGCCAACGACATCTCGCCCTCACAAGAACTGTGCAACTCACTAGCCATCTTCTTCCACCGCAAGATCGCTGACATCCACGACAGCTTCAACACCACGACCGCCCCAACTACGCCAGACTCCACCTCCCCTGCGAACACCACCAGCACCAACAGCCTGACTTCCTGGTCCAACGTCACCGACGACGAGACACGCAAGGTCATGAACTCCATCCACTCAGGATCTCCGTCAGACCCGTGCCCACACCACGTATTCAACAAAGCAGACGCAGCCATTGCACCCCAACTACGGAAGGTCATCAACATCTCCTTCAATACAGTGACATTGCTGGAAGACTGGACGCACGCCAAAATCAACGCCCTCCTCAAGAAGCCCAAGGCGGACCCCAAGGACCTCAAGAACTTCCGGCCCATCTCCCTGCTCCCGTTTCCAGCGAAAGTCATCGAGAAAATCGTCAACATACAACTGGCCCGCCACCTCGAAGACAACATCTTGGACCCATCCCAGTCCGGATTCAGACGAAACCACAGCACCGAGGCAGCCCTCATGGCCGCCACAGACGACATCAGGTGCCAACTAGACAACGGCGAAACATCAGCCCTCATCCTCCTGGACCTGTCAGCCACCTTCGACACAGTCTGCCATCGCACTCTAAAGACACGCCTCCAAGAATCCGGAATCCAAGAGAAGGCTCTTGACTGGACCACGTCCTTCCTCTCTGGCAGAACCCAGAGCGTCCGCCTCCCACCCTTCCGATCCGAAGCCACCGACATCATCTGCGGCATCCCCCAGGGCTCATCCCTCAGTCCGATGCTGTTCAACGTCTACATGGCCCCCCTCGCACAAGTGGCCCGCCACCACGACCTCAACATCATCTCCTACGCCGAAGACACCCAGCTCATCCTCTCCTTCACCAAGGACCCACACACCACCAAAACCAACCTCCATGAGGGAATGAAGGCCGTCGCCGACTGAATGAGGAGCAGCCGTCTGAAGCTGAAATCGGACAAGACGGAGGTCCTCATCCTCGGACCCACCCTCTCAGCCTGGGACGACTACTGGTGGCCGACCACACTGGGAACCCCCCCTCCCCTCAGCGCCTTGAGACCCTCGCGGGTAAGTAGCGCTCTTTACAAGTACTCTGATTGATTGATTGATTGATAAATGCCTGTGTGGACCTCTGAGCACACCCATTTTAGTAAATGCTAGTTCAGACTACTGCTGTTGGATGGGTCATCAAACAGGGCCCACCCATCCACTGTTAATCACGTGAACTCTATTTGGAGCAGGAGTAGCTCCACTCGACGGCCAGTGGAAGGCAAAAGGCGTGCCCTTCACTTGTCTTCTTATCAATGGTGGGATGGAAAATGTAGGGACAAGGCCATAAAACAACTAGAACATGTTTAAAGGGGCATGGCCTCTGTAATGAAGGGTGTGGCCTAATAGAAGGGATTTGAATCCTGTGTTGCACAAATTCTTAAACAGTCTGGAAAGGATTTTTCAAGGGAAAAAATTGTCTTTTCTAAAACTGACACCTTTTATGAGCTAGTTATCAGGGGCTGCCTATTTTCATAATCTGCATATAAAAGTGTAACAGATATTATTTTGGTTACTTTTATTTATTAGTGAATGGAGCAGAAATATCACTTTTCAGTTTGAAAACAAAATGCAGAGATATGATGCCTAATAGCTATCCTAAAATTTGTATGTCATTCTGAAAGTCTTGACAGCCATGGGAAAGTGAGGAACCAATAGTTCTTATTGAAGAGCTAAAAAAAACCCCACGAAGGACCACCAGCAATGACCCTGAGCCCCCAGGCTGCCAGAGAGACAAAGCAGTTTCGTGATAGCAGAGTGTGAGGCTAGGAATGTCCCGTTGGTCAGTGTTTCAGTAAAGCTAGATCTTACAGTCAAAAGTTAATGACAGTACAGGGATATCCTTCATTCTGTTCTAATTCCCAACTAACCTGTGTTCTGAAACCCTTCCCATTTTAGGAGCACCCTGGATGGCTGTATATTATTGGCATGTCAAGGAACTAGGCTTGCCTCATACTAGGTCCTCCTTGTAAGGTGACCCACAGTGCCTTGATGCTCTCTCCCAGCCACTAACCCCTCCCTCGACCACTCCTTCAGATTTCACAATGAAGCATTTAAGGCTTTGTCACTAAATATGGTGGAAATCTGTGCTATTGTTTTAAGTCCTGCACAGGTGATTGCTGTGGGGTCGCAAAAGCTGTACGTTGGGTATGTATGGGTGTAGGGGCAGTGACAGGCAGGGAAGGCGAGGAATGAACAGACAACAGGCAGCGTTAGAAGGGGCAGCAGAGACCACTGGAGGGCAGTTAGCAATGCAGTCAAAAAATGATGATGGATAAAAAAGAAAGAGTGAAATATGTACCCTCTGGAGGCGGGGAGCCAGCAGGGTCTCCGGAGTCTTGAGGCTCACTGTGGTCCCCAACCTTTAAAAAGGGGGTGCCCGAGGTGTGATCAGGGCACCTACACTGCAAGCCAGGCCCTAGGGATGAGGTTCACGGGGCGAAACCAGGCCAGGGGGCCATGCAGTCGCACTCCCAATATAATTTTTTTGTTTTATAGCGGCAGGCCCAGGAGGATGGGCTCCCCAGGTTACAAAATAGCTGGGGAGTGGGGCCTTTTGCACCCTCCCTTTAAAATAAAAAATGAATAAAAAGAAAATACTGGGACATGGGGTTCCCAAGGCCGAAAGCGGCCCAGGGGAGGAAGGGCCACGCAGCCCCCCTCCATGCCTCCATGCATCCGGAGGCATGTTTGCAGAGTGCATAAGAAAGGGTATGTGACCTCCGAAGACCTCTCAGCAATCCTACTGTGTGCGCCTCACTGCAGGTAACAGGATGGCTTGTTGGCCCCCTCGGACCATCTGGAGTCATGGGGACTTCATCCTCCCACCATCAGTGCGCCAGGAGGTGTGTTTGCGGAGTGGTGTAGAAAGGAGGTTGTGGCCTCCGAAGATCTCTGAGGCCACATTGTGAGGGACTTACTGGAAGTAATAGGAGGAGTTGTAGGTCCCCAAGGACTTTCTTGTGGGCCAACTACCCCTCCAGTTACCTTCAGTAAGTCCCATGCTGCGGGATTGCAGAGAGGTCTTCGTGGCCTGCCCCTTTCTCTACCACTATGCAAACACGCCTCCTGGTGCACTGCTAGTTTGGGGATGAAGTCCCCTTGGCTGCTGAGGGTCCTTAGGGGCAAACAATCCCTCCTGTTACAGCCAGTAATTCCCACACAACAGGATTACTTGGAGGTCTTCAGAGGCCAAGCCCCCTTTCTCCACCACTCTGCACCGCCATTACTGCTTAAAAAACCATAGAAATTCACAGAAAAATAGAGGTTACAGGACACTTTTGTTAGGAATTAGCATTTAAAAAATCTTTAAAATTCACTGAAAAAATCAAAGGTTACTGAGACATTATAGGTAGGAAATCAAATAAAAATAACCTTAAAAATTCCATGAAAAAACACATTTACAGGGATGTTATAGACTTAGATTTCCCTCATATAATACCAGTGAAATTCAGCAGTTATAGTTAGCTGAGCTAACTTCAAATCACGTCCCCGCAATCCACTGCTTATGGCCTCACATATAACATGACACTGACCATGTCATAAGTGATGTAATAAGTGAAGTCATAAGTAGCGCATTGCGGGGCATGACTTATAGTTATCTCAGCTAACTATAACTGCTGAATTTCACAGGTTTTGTACAAATAAAACCTGAGCATAATTAGAATGGCCCTCTAACCTTAGTTTTTTTAAGTGAATTTGTAAGGGGTATCTAATTACATTTTCTAACTTGAACATTCATGTAAACTTTGTTTTTTTGTGAATAAATACATATAAGTATATATCCATTCACACACCCATTCACACCCTCTTATACCAACTCGCTGCCATTGACACACATACACACACCTCACACATCCACTCACACCCCCACAAAACCACTACTGTATTTCCTCACTGACCCACACAGTCACTCATACACCCACTCACACACCCTTTCACACACTTACACAATAAGTCATAGAACTACTACCACACTGACTCCCAGAATGATATAGCCAATCACACATTCACACACTCACAAACCCACACACAGACACCAACTCACACAGCCCATTGGCATCCTCAAACACCTACTCATACACTCATCCACACACTCACACACCCACAAAACTACTATCACACCTTCTCAGACCCACACAGCCACTCGCACACCCACCCACTCACACACCTATACATACATGCACACACCTACTCACATACCCATTCACACACCCACCCTTTTATGTACTCATACACCCACTCACAGCCCCCAAACTCACTACCCCACCCCCACACCGCCACTAACAAAACCATTATTGCACACACTGACAGACCCACAGTCAACCACACAGTCACTCACACACCTACTCACAGTGACATAAATGTAGGCATATGGTAGCAGTTATTCCTACATTGACAAACAAACTTATAACACATTGTTTTTCTTTCTTTAACCCAAATAGGAAATTCTAGTTTCTGGGAGTTTTAGGAACTGTTTTTTTTTTTTTTGCTCTTTTCTTCTTTTTTTTACAACAAACTAAAACTATAAAAAATAAATTGGAAAAATGCAGAGAACTTGTGCAAAGAATTAACATTTGTGGTAATGACAGCCTCCATAAATGTGGGCAGGACCTGTTCTCCCATACTAATGATTATATAGGACATTTTGAAATAAAATGCAACATTTAGCCAGTAGGGTGCCAAATGCAGGAATGTATGCAGTTACAGCAGCAGGAAACAGGTCTCCAGGAGCAAGTTGAGCAGCAGCATTTGATGTTGGGTCATCTGCATTACACACAAAGCCCTGTTTGGGCAAGCCCCCAAATATATCAAGGAACGCCTGATAACCTACACCCCCTGTCGTACTCTTAGGTCTTCCACGGAGGGCCTTTTAAAATGTCCACGCTTCCATTACTCCACGAAAGGGGGCCGAGCCTTTTCCACTCTCAAGCCTCAAATCTGGAACAGACTGCCAAGCGAATTGCGCTCTGAAAGCGGTCTCCTAGCCTTCAGGAGGAAACTAAAAACTCTCTTATTCACGGAAGCCTGGGCTTAAATGCCTACTCGTGATACTCTCGCCCCCTGGTATTTCCGTAGTTCTGTTCGCAGCGCTTAGAGACCTGATGGTATTAAGCGCTTTACAAATTCAAATTAACAAATAACAAATAAAATAACAAATCTGGTACATCCCTCTGGATCTACTCTCTTTCCAGTTGTCGGGGTGGATGGTACGCAGATGTTTTAAGATCCTACTCATCACATGAGAGCATTTTTTTGTTGTCCCTCTGGAATGTTTTTTATTTTTTATTAAAGGTTGCATTTCAGAACTATTTTCTACCACCTTTTTTTTCCTAATGGTGTGGAGAAAAATCTCTATGCAATAGATTATTTTTTTCTTGGCTGGTCTTCATATTGTTTCTACTGCTCTTCTGCCTGCTCTATTTTTCCTCCTGATTCCATTTTGTATGATCGTTCACAAAAAAAAACACAAAAAAGAAAGAGTTCCATCTAAGCTACAGAGGTTTGAAGACTAAGGAAACAAACCCAAAGAGGAGGAAATGGGAAGAAATTTCCTGTAGAAGAGGATGGAGGTTTTCCAACCAATCAAATGTATTTGTTACTCTGTCACATGGGATTCACAGCTCTGTCACGGCAGCACCATAATGTCTTTGCGAATCCAGAAATATTTCTTAAAATATTTATTAAAACAACCCTGTAAGCGAGGATTACTTATTGAAATATAGGTTTCTATGTTATTTTACTAAATCACTTACCTCAAACATCAATTTAATAGTGTCCATTTATGTTTTTAAATGTTGTTAACAATTTATCTGGATCCGTGGTTCCCCTGCAGAAGCCAGAACAGGAAGTATGCGTGCTGTCTTTCTTAGAAAGACGCATGCAAAGCCCAATAGCGGGTGATACAAAAAAAAGCACACGCACGAGTGTGTGTTCAGAGTTCAAAAGCCCTTACTAAAAGCCTCGCAGTGAAGCGCATGCACGCTGGCTTAGGCGAGACCTAAAAAGAGGATTCATCATATAAAGGATGAGAGGCTGGATGAGATTCAAATGTATTCATATCTAGGGATACAATTTACTGCATCGGGGCATTGGGAAAGTCCAACAAATATCTCTAAAGGGAAATATTGAGAGCAAATGAATCCATCTTTAGGTGTGCAAATAAACTAGGACATAAACCAATTAAGGAGATACTGATGCCGTATATCAGTAAATGCCTCCCAACTGCTCCATATGGCGTCGGATTGTGGGGTTTTCCAACTGTGCCCCGCTGCAAACCTTAGAGACCTTATTTTTGGCTCGACTTTCTAGAAGATGACCTTCAGGCTAGACCTGTTCTCCTGTGGTATAATATCTGGAGTAAAGTAGGGACCGAGTTTACAACGGCTATAATATTAGACTGCCTAATGCTAGATGCTTGGAGGGAAAAAAGGATGGCTGTCCTATATTGACAGCAACCTAAGAAAAGTGGAAAATGTTACAATACTCCATAATTGACGTTAAAATTATAGTCAGGGGACTGAAAGATTTAGAAAGAGAGAACCGAGAGTGTAAGAAATCCACAATGTGTAGATATCTGCCGGGTCCTGTGTATGCAGGCCTACAAAATACCTGTTAATAGTAAAGAATACCCAACGTAGGTTCCACCTCACCAGATTACGCTTAAGAACATTGCACTCAAGGTTTGCCGTCCCTAAAATCAGGACCCGGATCGATACTCTACCTTAGTGCCCATGTCAGGGTAGAACCACCAAAGGCACAAGGCACTTTATTTTATTTTGTAGTTTTTATAAGGGTTTTAGAAAACAATTTTCAGCGCCGATAGTTTGAAACTGGCCATTACATTTTTTATCAGGATGCTTTTAACTATTTATGTGCTTTGTATAATGGGGATACTTGTCAGTTATAACATGTATTATATCCGCTTTGGGAAGAAGGACTCATCTCTCATATCTGGAAGCCGTCACCTATGCGGTCACACTATAGCCGCATCTTTTTGACCTGCTTATCTACAATGTTATCAGTTTATTCTCTTAGAGTGATGGGACCCCAGAGGATCATAATTCCTAACATGGCCGAATGTCTCTGTAGGTCATGGTCTGCTTTTAAGAGCTGGATATCAGATGCTGCTATGTTATGGGTTATTGTCTGTGGGAATGAGATTCCAGGCAAGAATTATGTATTATATTTTAACTTAGTAGTTAACTGTAATGCTATTATTAATTTTATGGTCTATATCTATAAACTGAATAAATATATGTTACGAATACCAGCTGTACAAAAATGTGCGTTGATTCAATAGACTAAGGGGCAGATTTATGAGGCCCGTTGCGCCATCGGAACGTCACTTTTTGTGACGTTCCGTGGCGCAGAAGCCTGCGTGATATTTATCAGGCAGCACTGAGCCACTTTTTTTGGCTAAATGCTGCCTCATAAATATCAGTCCGCGTGCAATGGGTGTTGCTGGGGGCGTTCCCAGCAACATCCATGGCCTTTTGACACTGCCCCAGATTTACGAGAAATCGTAAATCTGAGGCAGCGCCAAAAGCTTCCGCCTCCCCAGGGGAGGCGTACGGGAGGCGCAACGGGGAGAAATATCTTTATTTCTCCTCGTTTTTCCTTTTTCTATGTGTGCTGCATTCTGCAGCACACATACAAAGAGGAAAAACCTCTTGTGATTATTTTTGTACAGAAAGGTTTCCCTTCCTGTACAAAAATATTCATCCCCTCAACGCAGGCACCCTTGCACCATGGAAGGCCTGCTGCGCTTCCCTATGGCAAAACCTCATAAATCTGCCCCTATTATCGAGGCTTTCACATGTTAAAAATATTCAAAAGACTTTAGCATATTGTACGTGATATTTGTTGTATGATTTACTTGCCAACATTTTTTAAAGGCTCGACTCGTGCACAGGCTCTAAGAGCCAAGGCAGAGACCCTGTGCTGGGCTCTGGCTCGGCTCGCGGTGTTATTGTGTTGGCTCGCGCACCACTATTCGTGTCTGTTCTTTAGAGGTGGTTTATGCATGGATGTATGCACATTTGCTTTATGCGGCATTTTATTTGTTTATTTAAATGGCGCGCCTCGTGCTGACAACAGCCTGGTCATTATTGGGGCTTTGTCTGGGAGTGACCCTTCTCTTTTGAAGTGACGGGTGTGCAAAGAAAGCTTCATAATCCAGAAACGTTCACTTCCGGGGCGTGTGGTGTGAAAGAGGAAGCTGCCAGCAAAGCTGAAGGGCCTGAACACACTTCACTCTTTCTATTCATTTCCCCGGATATTTTATACCTATTCTTTTAATAGAATTCGTTTTTAGGCAGTGATTCCTTTCATATTATATTCGGAAAAAACGATGTAAAAAAATAAAGCATCTGTTATTTACAGCGCCTAGAAACAGCCGTATGAAGCACTTTTTATAATGTGTCACAGCGAGCGTTGCTTTGCTTTACTGTTTTAATGAAGGAGTCCGGCGTTTGCGGGGCCTGTGGTGGCCTGGACGTGTTGTGTTTGCCGACTCTTGGTGTGGCTACTTCCACTGAAAAGAGGAAGATGGAGGGGGAGGAAGGCGCCCGGCCGCAGACGCGACTGGATTGCGCCACAAGAAGCGGCTTTTGCTTCTGTCCAAAGCAAGAAGGGTTCTCTCCATGTTCTGAGAGTTCCCTTTATTTATCCTCAATCGCCACAGGCTTGCGCACTCATACATAGTCTCACCAGGTTTGCCACCAGGAGAGGCGACTCCGTCTGAGGGGCTGGAGGGACACAGACGCTCCAAGACACAAGGGACAGAGCTTCCATCAACCGGAAGGGACAGAGCCACTCCCTGCCAGGAGGGACAGAGCCACTCCCAGCTAGAAGAGACAGAGACACTCCCTGCCAAGAGGGACAGAGCCACTCCCAGCTAGAAGAGACAGAGGCACTCCCTGCCAAGAGGGACAGAGTCACTCCCAGCTAGAAGAGACAGAGCTTCTATCAACCACAGAGCCACTCTCTGCCACATGGAACAGAGCCCTCCCAGGTAGAAGGGACACAGCCACTGCCAGCCAGAAGGAGCAGAGGCACTTCCACTCAGAAGAGACAGAGGCACTTCTACTCAGAGGAGACAGAGGCACTTCTACTCAGAGGAGACAGAGGCACTTCTACTCAGAAGAGATAGAGGCACTTCCAGTCAGAAGAGACAGAGGCACTGCCAGCCAGAAGGAGCAGAGGCACTTCTACTCAGAAGAGACAGAGGCACTTCCAAGCCAGAAGGGGCAGAGGCACTTCTACTCAGAAGAGACAGAGGCACTTCTACTCAGAGGAGACAGAGGCACTTCTACTCAGAAGAGATAGAGGCACTTCCAGTCAGAAGAGACAGAGGCACTTCCAAGCCAGAAGGGGCAGAGGCACTTCTACTCAGAAGAGACAGAGGCACTTCTACTCAGAGGAGACAGAGGCACTTCTACTCAGAAGAGATAGAGGCACTTCCAGTCAGAAGAGACAGAGGCACTGCCAGCCAGAAGGAGCAGAGGCACTTCTACTCAGAAGAGACAGAGGCACTTCTACTCAGAGGAGACAGAGGCACTTCTACTCAGAAGAGATAGAGGCACTCCCAGCCAGAAGGAGCAGAGGCACTTCTACTCAGAAGAGACAGAGGCACTTCCAGTCAGAAGAGATAGAGGCACTGCCAGCCAGAAGGAGCAGAGGCACTTCTACTTAGAAGAGACAGAGGCACTTCCAGTCAGAAGAGATAGAGGCACTTCCAGTCAGAAGAGATAGAGGCACTGCCAGCCAGAAGGAGCAGACGCACTTCTAGTCAGAAGAGAAACAGGCACTCCCAGCCAGAAGGAGCAGAGGCACTTCTAGTCAGAAGAGACAGAGGCACTTCCAGTCAGAAGAGATAGAGGCACTGCCAGCCAGAAGGAGCAGAGGCACTTCTAGTCAGAAGCGACAGAGGCACTTCCAGTCAGAAGAGATAGAGGCACTGCCAGCCAGAAGGAGCAGAGGCACTTCTACTCAGAGGAGACAGAGGCACTTCCAGTCAGAAGAGACAGAGGCACTGCCAGCCAGAAGGAGCAGAGGCACTTCTACTCAGAGGAGACAGAGGCACTTCTACTCAGAAGAGACCGAGGCACTTCCAGTCAGAAGAGACAGAGACACTACCAGCCAGAAGGGACAGGAGACCTGGTAAGTGACAAACAGATTCAATCTGCCATATATAATATTCTGACGCTTATTGTAAGTCGAGTTCTGACCTCTCAAGTCCTGCTGCCAGAGCCAGCAGCTAAGGTGAAACGCAGGACACTGAACATAAATAAAGCTGCAGTTTGGACAGAAAAAAGGAGCATGGCTTTTTCTTCCGCTCTGTTTTAATGGATGAGCAGTGATAAGCAGAAAGAAGACATTTATGACAGCATGTGGAACGGTAAAATCTCTCGGCATGTTTCTACACATTCTGTACTAGAGTGATTTTTATCTGACTTTTATTCAACTGAATGTAATCTCTAACTGCTATTTGGATTTAACTTCGTGCCAGAGCTTCTACTGTTATTCTCCATGTCTACAACCATCCTATCCCTTTCATATGAAAGGGCAGCACACCAAGGATACAAAAGGTTTGTGGAAAGGGTGACGGTGTGACCATGTATTATAAGGAATAAAGTACCCCTGGTGCACATTATAAGGATATTGTCTCCTCAGAGTTCCATGGACTTATAAAGTAACTTGATCTGTGGCCTCATTCCTCTCTAAGCTCACAGAACTCCTCAGTGACTTTAAATATCCTGGTAATGTATGGCAGGGGTTACTTTACCCCATATACAATGTATGGGAGCCTGCAATCTCCGTATGGAAGCCTGTCGCTAATTTCCTTATTAGAGTCGAGTTGCCATGTCCCCAGTCACCTGTAATAAAGAAATGACATAGCCTCAGATCTGTAATAAACTATTACAGTGGAGTTCTGGCATCACAATGCCTTCAACCAGAGCCAGCAGCTGATGTGAAAGACAGGTCACAGAACATAATTACAGCTGCAGTTTAAACAATGCCCGAAAACTGACTATTCATTCCTATGATTTGTTTTCCTAAATGAAGCAGCGATGAGCAGAATGGAGATCTTTATTGCAACCTGTTAGAAATGGGGGTCTCTAGTTGGCAATGGCTGGCCACTGTCCAAGTAGGGACCCTTCTTCCTAAGTCAGAGTAAGCAGCCTACACCCTTTGACAACCCCTGCTCAACCCTGTGGTAACGTAGCACGAGCAGCTAGGCTTATCTCAGAGGCAGTGTGTGGAGCATTTATGACCATACACAGTAATATAATGAGGAACACTACAAATGGACACCACTCAGGTAGTTATGAAAAATAGGTATTTTTATATAGACTTAATCACAAGACCAATAACAGTAAAAAATCCACAATACTATAAAAATATAATTACTTTAGAAATGCTGCAAGGAAAAATAGTTCAGGATGAACAAAATGATGTCTAGTTCAAGGCAGGGGTCTCTGCGACCCTTTTACTCACAAAGTATCTGGTTCCTGGAGCAAAGCAACAAAAATGTCGCTAAGGAGTTGTAGCGAGAAATTTCCTCACGCTAACCAGCGTTGCGTTGAATCCTTACAGCAAGGGAGGTTGATGCGCTGGGTTGCGGGCAGGACAAAGCGACAAGCTTCCTCACGCTAAGCCGGTGATGCGATAAAATCCTTGCCGCGAAGGGAGGATGATGCACCGAGCCTGTTGCGTGTGCGATTCTGCTGCGTTGAAGAAAATGGCGCTCCGCAAGGGAGCGACGATCTGGATACGATGCGGGGAAAATGGCGAACGCTCGGCGTTCGCGCTGCGATGAGCTTGGTGCGATGATTTGGGGTTAGCGAGCGCTTTGGGGCCCGCTAACAAACAATGCGACAATCCTCGGATAGCTGGCGTTTTCAGGCCCGTAGACAGGTGCTGCGACGATCTTCGGGGTTAGCGAGCACTCGGCGACAGCGGAGAGGCGATTTTCCTCACGCTCACCAGCTGCAGCGGCTCGCTAACGGGGGTTAGCGTCGATTTTCAGCGCTCTCTTCTCAACAGTAAACTAGAAGCCCTGGAACTCACAGGAGCCTCATCTGCAGATGGAAATCCTCGCTGGGAGGAATCAGGAGGCTGATGGTGGAGTCTGATGTGCCTGAGACTCCAGCAGGAGGCTAGCTCTCTTCTAGCCCTTGGGTAGTTGCTGTAGCTAAAATAAAAGTTCAATCCAAGTTTCTTTCCTCTTCTCTTGAGTCCAGTAGTAACAACTGCAGGCCAGTCCAAGAAACAGCACACAAGCACAAGGACAGTCCTTCTCCTGCAGATTCCTGTAGTCACACGGACAGGGGTTCTTCTTCTTGTTGTCCAGGAGCAATACAATTTGTAGGGGTTTGTGCACAAATATTTATACCCCCAAAGTCTTTGTTCTTAGGGGTCCCAAGTCTCTGAACCCAGCCAGAACCAGTTCTGCCCAGCCCTGGAGCACTTTGTTGATCAGGCTGCATCCTTCCTTTCAGAACGAGGGGGTCTGCCTCAGACGCACAGTGGGAGGTGGAGCCAGCATTCACCTTGCCAGGCACAGCCCTATTCAAGTGCAGGAGCTACCCCTCCCCTCACACCAAGGCAGGTCTCTCTATTCAACCCAGGTCTGACTCAGCCTGCCCTGTCCCTCCAAAACCAGACAGCCAATACACATACTAGCAGAGCAAACTGGAAGGCTTAGGCAAGAACGTACCTATACTAGAGTAGTGGTAGTTTCAAACACAGAATATAAAAACAACCTTCACTAAAAGATGTATTTTAATATTCTGAGCTCAGGCATACTAAATTCGTGACCATGTTCTGTGGGTCAGTTAGGACTATAGAATGTAATAGCCCAGACCTCCCATTCTGGCCTATGGAGAACAGGTAGCCTTACAGTAGTGAAAAACGAAATTGGGTGTAAATCACTACTAGGACATGCTACATACATCAGGGCATTTCCTACCTTACACATACAATGGGCCCATCATAAGGGTGGCTTACAGGATGCCAAGGGAAGGTTCAGGGGCTGGGAAGTGGGTGCACTTCACAACCAAGATGGCAGTTCTGGACTGCACGAAGACACTGCAGTGGCAGGTCTGAGACTCACTTTACAAGCTGCTTCTGTGGGTGGCACAAACCAGTGCTGCAGGCTCACCAGCAGCATTCGGTTTACCAGCCCTGGGCACACACAGGCCACGCTACTAGGGACTAACAGGTAAACCAAATAAGCCAATCATGGATGTACCAATTCATATGTCATCTTTACAAAGGAAGCATTCGCGCTGTGGCACTGAATGGCAGTGGCACAGCGCCCAGAGCATCTATAACCAGCAGAAACAGAGGAGACACAGCGAAAAAAGGAAGGGAGACTCACGCCAATGGTGCCAGGTCTAACACAACCTTTATTTTGTGCATGCTAAAAGTGATTACAGGAATAACTCAATCGATCTGCCTTTTTCTGCATATTTAGAGCCTCATAACTTTTAATCTGATCTACATCAAACTAATTCTAATACCCTCATTAGCAGCTAGTTTTTGATGAGTTTATTTTCACACCAGATTGTGCTTTTATTCTCTATGTTTCCAACCATACTTTCTCTTTCATATCAAAATTCTACACACCATGTATTTATATGGTATATCGGAAGAATGATGGTATGAACAAGTATTATATGAAATAAATCATTCCCTGCTGTACATTTTAAGGATATTGCAAGTAGCCTTAGAGTTGTATGATCTTATAAAACAACTCGGCCTTCCGCCTCAACCTATGGTCATGGAGCTTCTTGGCGACTTTTATCCCTACAATACGTCAGGGAGGACTTTATCTCGTATATAATGTACCGAGACAAGCATGGTTCATGCTGCAATTTGGAAGAAAACATTCTAAATTACGATTGATACTTGGTTAAAACTACCTGAAACTCACTCATAACTTACCAACTTTTTCTTCAAGTTTTTGGGAGGTCAACAAATGTGCTTTATAAATGTAATAGAATGTTCATCATCATAATAGTTTATTTTGGAAATAACATTTCTTAAAAGCATACATCTGTACACATTTCCTTCAATTAGTACATTATAGTAAAATCTTCTTAAAAAGCTGAAAACCATAATCATAAAATATATTATGAGGACTTATATTTCACAATATGATCCTAAGATCTCATGAAAAATAGAATCTGTGCATAACAGTTTTGTGATCAGTTGTGCCCTCGGAGGTCATATGGATCAATTAACATCAATTGTGACTGGGCAGCCCGCATGCTGCGGCACACACTTAAAGTGCAAGGAGCTGATTAATGCTACGCGCTGGGGGTACGCAATGTACATACGGGGGGTGGGGGTATGCACCGTACATACGAGGGGTACGCACCGTACATACGGAGGGGTGGGGGTACGCACCGTACATACGAGGGGTACGCACCGTACATACGGGGGGCGGGGGTACGCATCATACATACGAAGGGTGCGCACCGTACATACGGGGGGGGTGGGGGTATGGTGCGGACGTGTAGGGATGGGGGTACGGTGCGTACCGGGCCCCCTTTTTGCCATGCATCGTGGCGTACTTAGCTTTTCCGGCACTTTTTGGGTCCCGTAAAAATATTGCCGTGCGAATTGATGTGGGTACGAATCGTACTTGCTGGTCTGTAAAACGCTGCCTGACTCGTGCGAATGTCGCGTACGCGGTGTCCCGGATCGGAATTGTGGGTATATTTTAGCTGGTCGGTGATTTTTACGATTCGTACGGAAATGGTGTTTCTGTACGAATCGTACTTGCGGGTAAGGGTGGGCGTAGTTCGCGAAGTAGCACTTCGCGAAGCTACGCAAAGTGAAGTTCGCAATACGCGAGCTACGCGTAGCGCTTCGCGAACTGCGAAGTAACATGTTCGCACTGTGCAAGATGTTGTTTTCAATGATTGCACAGTGCGGACAAGCAACCGGCACTGTGCAATCATTGAAAATGGCATCTTGCACAGTGCGAGCTGTAGTTTTCTGCTGCTCGAGTAGATTTTTCCTCGAGCTGCAGCTTTCTCAACGCGAACTGGTAGTTTCTCATCGCGAGCGGTCGCGAGCATACGCGACCCCTCGCAATGAGAAACCTGACCTTCTCGCGTTGGGAATCTCGCCGGGAGGTTTATTTTCCATGCTCGCGATCGCGAACAAGGAAAAAGTCTCGCCAGGATGTCATTTTGCTTGCTCGCGGTCGCCAACTTGACGTTGAGGACCGCGAGCAAGCAAAAAATGACCGCAGCACTACGCAACACTATGCTACGCGTGTTCGCACTGTGCTACGTGCAGTTCGCGTAGTGCGAAGTAGCGCGAACTTCGCAAACTACGCGAGCGTAGCGTAGTGCTTCGCCCAGGCCTACTTGCGGGTTTGTAAGGTGGTTTTCCCGGGTACGAGTCGGACGGAGAAAACGCTCCGTCTGACGATTCGTACCCGGTTTTCCAGGATCGGAATCGGCCCCTAAATGTATACATATTAAATATAATATAAAAACCAATTAAACATGCATATATAAAAATTATTATATTTATATTTACTTAATATTAATACATCATTATTTTATTAAATTATAACATTTAGAAACGTAATAAAAATTATAATTACATATATATACATACACCTGTACGATAAACATAAAATATACATATATATATAATACATTAAAATATTAAAATAATTATTTAATTTTAAAACAATATTTTACACAACATTAACTAAAACAGTAGGGAAAATGTTGGGTAGCGTAGAGAATAAATTACTATTCCCACTCCAGTGAATGCAAAAGTAGGGAAAGTGTTGGAAAGCGGAGTAGAATAATTTACTATTCCCACTCCAGGCAGTGCAACAGTTGGGACAAGTGTTGGATAGCGGAGGGGAATAATTTACTATTCCCACACCAGCAGGTGCAACAGTAGGGAAAGTGTTGGATAGCGGAGGGGAAAAATGTACTATTCACACTCCAGCAAATGCAACAGTAGGGAAAGTGTTGGATAGCGGAGGGGATAACATTACTATTCCAACTCCAGGGAATGCAACAGTAGGGAAAGTGTTGGATAGCAGAGGGGAATAATTTACTATTCCCACTCCAGCAAGTGCAACAGTAGGGAAAGTGTTGGATAGCGAAGGGGAAAAATTTACTATTCCCACTGCACGGAGTGCAACAGTAGGGAATGTGTTGGATAGCGGGTGGGTAAAAATTACTATTTTCGGATTATTCAGGCGGCGTTTACATCCTGTGACGTCAGTATTGGGGGATTTCTGGGGTCTCAATCTGCCGATCCTGCTCATTCACTGTCTGTATTCAGGCCGGTCGATCATTTGGAAACTCTCAAAATTCTTAAGGGTCTCAAGTCTGGATCGCCCTCGGACCCCTGTCCTGCCAGACTTCTGGCAGCAGTGGCAGAGAGCACGAATATAGAAGTGAACATCATTATTAACATGTCTCTCCAGAAAGCTGTTGTACCACAGGTTTGGAAGCAGGCCAAGATCCTGCCACTCCTGAAAAAGCCATCTTTGGACCGCCTTAACCCAGGGAATTACTGGCCTATCTCCCTCCTTCCAGCTGGGCCTCTCATAGTACAGAGTCAGTTCAGTTTGAGGTGTCGGAGGCCATTCGGGATGTCTGGACGCCGGCGGGAGAGCCGCATTAATTCTGCTGGACCTCTCGGCAGCGTTCGACACGGTCCCGCACGCACTTCTTTTAGCGTGACTGGCTGGGATTGGCGTGTCGGGGGGTGTTTGGGGCTGGCTTAGGTCCTTCTTGGAGGGGCGGGCGGAGCAGATCTGGCTTCCACCATCCTCCTCTTCCCCTCAGTCAGTGACATCTGGAGTCCCTCAGGGATCCTCCCTTAGCCCCCTTCTTTTTAATATGTATGTCACTCCTCTGATATATCTGGCAGAGGAGCTAGGGGCTAAGGTAATGGCCTACGCAGACGATACCCAACTGCTTTTTAACTGGGACAAAGATGCAGACTCTGTTTTCTTGGTTCAACATTATTTAGCCTCTATTTGTCAGTCAAATAGCTTGATTTCGATATCAATATCATAAAAGCATCACGATTCCATATTATTACAAAAGATAGAAGCAAGATGTGCAATGTATTACATTCCAAATAGGACAATAAAGTGCAATCTAATATGTAAAATATAAAGCTATTTCCTGCATACAAATTAATTTCATTTTACATAATACAGATTAAAAAGATAAAAACATGATAAAAATGAAGTATAAAAATCCAAATGTCCTATATACATACTCGTAGACTTTCTGAATCAATTATGAGTCGCCCCGCGTATAGCCCTACACCTAATTGACCAAGCTCTGGCCAGAAACTTGGCAACACCGCAAATGTAACTGGTTCTTGGGTCAGTTCGCAACTCGATGGTCTAGAGTACCTAGTTGTTTGCAAATTGGTGTAAGCCAGCAGGTCCTAGCACTTGCATATGCCGGGAAAGCGAAAGTAATGTGTGCAATACTTTCTTTTGAAGTCCCGCAAGATGGGCATTCCTCAGTGGTCCGATGGGGGGGACACGCCACTTTGCAGTAAATTCATGGACTGGGAGTGAACCAAGTCTGAATTGGATATATAGTGTCCTGTTGCTAGGGGTCTGGATAATATCCAGATACGGTTCGAGACCTCTAGATAGTTTATGTTGGAAGAATTCTTCCGTGAGCCTTCCCACAGTTGGGTTGCTGGGGTCTCTTGCGTCAATCCACTCCCCGTAAATTCTTTTGAGGTCCGCTTTACTCTGTGGACTTTGAGTATCCCAACACTCTTTGAGACCAAGGGTTTTCATTAATGCCTTGACATTTGTGATCCATTTAATCCTCTTACAGGTGTCCAGCCCCATTACTTCTTCAAATGCCTCTGCATAATTTGCAAGTTCGGGAATTCTTCTTAGGCGGGCCCAGTAGAGCAGTGGGCGAAGTTTGGCCAGATCTTTAATATGTCGCCTACCCAGATCATACACTAAGGGGGTTAGGGGGGTACCCTGTGGTACCATGACCAGGTCCCTATAAAACTTAGGTTCAGATCTACTAATCTCTTCGAGATTACCAAAACCCCATAACTCGGCTCCGTAAAGAGCCAAGTTGACTGCCTTGACTCCATACACAATGAGTGCCGGGGCAATCGGTCTACTGAATGATGAGAGATGTTCTTTACTCAGTACCCCGGCAACACGTTTGTGATTCAAAAGCATCTTTTCTAGATATGGTCTCCACTGCGCTCTTTCTGATAGGCGTATCACAAGATAGTCAAAAGTAATGAGTCTCTTGAGATATGTCCCATTTAAAATAATGTTGCTCCTGAATTTCTTTGGGGGATTGAATGTCATGAATTTTGTTTTGGTTGTATTTATGACCAACCCCCGATTGTCACAGAATAATTGGAACTTATTCAGGAGTTTTTGTAAGCCTGCCGGGGTCTTTGCGATCAGCAAAGTATCATCAGCAAACAGTAGAGTCAGAACCTTCTTACCTGCCAGGGCCGGGGCTTCAGCTGGTGTTTCTTGCAGAAAACTAACCACCTTGTTCACATATAATGAGAACAGGGTGGGTGTCATCACACAGCCCTGCCTTTCTCCCCTGTTTACTGGAATCTTGTCCGTAAGTTGTCCCTGAGACCCCCATCTAATCTGGGCATAATTGCCCTCGTGGAGCCTTACTAGAAGGTTAAGGATCAGTGGAGGGATACCCATAACTCGCAAGGTTTCGCATAACTTATTCCTGGGGACCAGATCAAAGGCAGTCTTTAGATCAATAAAAGCAAGGTAAAGACTGCCCTTGCCGATCACCACCACCTTCCAGTAAATCAGGAGTAGTCTAAAAACCTGGTCAACCGTTCCCGTATTAGTCCGAAAGCCCGCCTGATATTGGGAGAGGATGTCCTCCTCCTCATTCCAAGATTGTAGTCTCTGTAATATGACCCTACCAACTACTTTCTGCATTGTGTCAAAAAGGCTAATCGGCCTATAGTTGGAAGGGTCCTCTCTGGGTCCTTTTTTATAGATAGGGACTACCTCCGCTCCCTTCCATGATTCTGGAGCTGGGCCGCCTCTGGAGATAAAATTAATGAGAAGGAGGACATACTCAGCCCATTTGTCCCGTTCAGCAAGAAACAAGTCCCCGGGAAGACCATCAGGTCCCGGGGCTTTAGCAGGGACTATTTTGTTTATCGCTAACTCAACTTCTTGTAATGTAAATGGGTCACTGTCACTATTCCCTAAATTTGCGGTGAGGTTGCCGCATTGCCCTTCGGCACTTACATCAGTGGACCCAGAATATAGGTCGCCAAAGTGATCATGCCAGACCTGAGGTAGAATGGTGGACTATGATTAGGGATTCGATCAAGATCTCCCTTATTTGAACACCTAAAGAGTGGCCAGAAGCTATTTGCGTCTCTTGCAAAGCGGGCATCTTTGAGATCTTGCCATCGAGTTTCGTCCCAATCCAGCTTTGCCTGGTGCTGGGCCTCTCTATATTCCTTTCTAGAAATGTTATTAGCTGAGCTATCCCTAGCTCTAATAGCTATTGCCAGGTCCTTCCTCTTAAGTCGACACTCTTTCGTAAACCATGTTTGGCCTCTCCTTAATTGCGCTGCAGCTTTAGAGAGCTTGCTTGGTGCTTGGAAATAAATGCTGATCTGTTTGATAGTGCACATATGTATACTAAGGGGATGGGCAGGGCCAACTGTGAATCCTTCGCTTAGGTCACCAGTGTTTTTAACCAAAATTTGCTTAATGGCCTCTAATTTCAATTCGTGTAGGGCAACCTTGTGCCATTTTAGAGTTCTCTTAGAATTTGAAGGTATCACCTCTTTGGTTACAAAAAACATGTCAGTAGTTGGTGTAGGACAGATAGGTGCCCATGGAGACCTAAGTGACATACAAAGAGGATTATGGTCACTATCGGTTGTAGTCCCTACTTCCATATCTAAAACATGATCCTAAAATCTGATATCTACTAAAATGTAATTAATACGGGATGGACATGTGATTCTATTATAAGTAGAAGTTCCCTGGGCATCTAATCTGGTTCTACCGTTCGCTGCCCTTAAGCCATATTCAATAGTAAGCGCATTTAGATCGATGGCCAACTGTGACCATCTTCTTACCGGGGGTATGGTTAACGATGGAACACCCCATTTGTTGTCTTCCTCCTCTATCCCTATTATGTCTTCAGAACTCAGAGGCTCAAAAGTGCAATTAAAATCCCCTGCAACTACTATTCTAGAATGAAATAAACAATTTGATAAACTTTGTTCGAGTAGTGTAATAGCAGGTGAAGCTTTGCCTCCCACTGTTCCCCTTATATAAACATTAAATAGATCCATCGTTTCCCCCCAACCTTGGCCCTTAATGGTGATCCTCAGGATATCTGGGCTCAAAATTTGATGGTTAGAAATTCTGCAATTGATGGCAATATTAACCCATATAATTAACCCTCCCGAAGGGCGACCCTTCCCTGTGGTAGTGGCTGGTAAGTGATAGCAGCTATGGCCCAATTTGTATAGAGGAACAAGGCTCCATGTTTCTTGGAAAGCACAGATGTCGTAGCCCTCTAGTTGATCATTCCAGTGGGGTAATAATAGCTTGCTATTAAGGCCGGCAACTTTCCATGAGATGATTTTTAGCTGACACAGGGAGGGCAAAGTTTGAGTAGAGGCTGTAATAGATGCATGCAATGAGGTTGTATCATTTATGCAATTATAATCAATGGTTGGGGAGGAGACCCGTGATAGCTGTCCTTGCTGAATCTCATTTTATGGTCAATCGTTAGATTCAAGGGAAGATGAGCCTCTTATCATCCCTATCTGGTACTTATCGCTTGATTCCTCTACAGATAGAGCCATTGGGGACCGCCTAAGCTGTATTGCAGATGAGTCAGGGGAGCAAGTACGAAATTCAAGTATAACCAGATCTTCTGCCAGTTTAGTATTGGCCAGAGTAAGCTCAATATGATCTAATACCTGCAAACGTGACGTACATCTTCTAGCCCTAATAATGTCCTCCCAAATAAGGGAGCGACATCCCCTGACATGGCGGATCCAATGTATAGATTTGTTAATTAGTGAATCCTCACTTTAATAGCCCACTGTGGCGTCTAATTTAGGAACATTAACCATAAAAACGTTTTTCCCTTCTTGATAGGAAGTTTGCCTGGAATAATTCCTATTTGGTGGATTTATGGCCAATGGGTGTGTTAATGCTGAAGCACTAATGGGAGTGGTGTAATTTGCAGGGGTTGGCCTAGAAGTTGCATTCATGTGACAAGATTTTTTAGTTTTAGACTGCCCTGTAGTAGGGGGTGAAGGCACTATAGCAGGCCTTGTTGGAGGAAGTACATGCGATTGGCCAACCAATCGATTCCTCCCGATATGAGCAAGGGGATGGGTTCCCGGCATGTGTGGGCGCTCGTCTGTCCCAAGGGCTAGGAGCTGCTTATGCTCGGTAGGGACATTACTCGAGGTCAAAGTTTTTACAGTGTCGACAAGTTCATCGATCTTGACTCTCACAGTTCTATGTCTTGTCTGAGAGAGGCAACAAGCTGATATAATCCTTGTAAGGATAAAGCCGCCTCCTCACTACTCACAGTTTGGGGCGGATGTAAGGATGGTACATTCTGAACCACCGATGTGTTGGTAACATCTGCCAGAACTGCGAACCTATTTGTACAGTGGAGGAGGGGACCTTAAGGGCTATTTATCAATGGCAAATTTGGGAGCTGTGAAGGTATAGCTTGGTTAACCTGGTCTATTATCTTTGCCTCTCTATGTTCTTGCGGTGTGCCTTCACTATGCTCCAATACATTTACCTTAGGTTTCCTTTGGAACATTGAGGGAATAGTGGATGTAAGTGGTGTGCTGGGGCTGGGTCTAGATTGTGATACCGTGTTAAGGTTACGTATTGATGTATCTGCACCTAGAATATCTTCACATTCATGAATAAGGGTGTCTATCCTGTCCATCACGTAATTATTAGTAACACGTTTATATGATCTCTTAGCTTTCTTCCCTTTCCCTGTTCCACCCTGCAACCCATTACTTGCCCCCATTCCTGCCATTAATTTCCTTTTCCCCATCTTATTATCTAAGATTGAGTTAGTGAATCGCACAAGGCAATGTTGTACAGTAACCCCCTGGAAATGTTACCCACAATATGCAGGATTAAATGTTCTCTGAAATCGGTTTCACCTCCACAAGACTCTTCAGTTCATATATGGCAGTACAGTACAAATGCAATACTATATCCGAGAGGAATCAATTATGCATGGCACAGTACCTTTAGATTTGTAGGAGGTAAGCAACCCAATCCGGGGATTATATTAAATGTTAGAGGGATGTTAGAGGGGTGGCCCTGCCCTGCCTCTTCATGGCACTGACGGGCAAGGACGGGCCCGGGTGCTGCCCGCGTGTGTCCCGCGCTGTTGGAGGGCGGCAGTAATTTTGTTGAGGCTGCAGGCGCTGCTGTGACACTGCTCCCGGCCAGGAGGGGCTGCTGGGAGTTGTAGGCCGTTCCCCTCACGGCGATATGCAAAGGTGCAGAGCTGTTTCCCTCACGGTAATGGAATGGTGGGCTGAGCCGTTCCCCTCACGGTGATGTGCAAAAGTGCAAAAGAGCGAAGCCGTTTCCCTCACGGCAATGGAGTGGTAAGTTGGGCCGTTCCCCTCACGGCAGTGACAGGTGCCAGCAAGCGCGTCCCGTGCTGCGGGAGGGCGGCAGCACTTTTGTTGAGGCTGCAGGCGCTGCTGTGACACTGCTCCCGGCCAGGAGGGGCTGCTGGGAGTTGTAGGCCGTTCCCCTCAC
Organism: Triturus cristatus; assembly: GCF_964204655.1. NCBI lineage: Eukaryota > Metazoa > Chordata > Amphibia > Caudata > Salamandridae > Triturus > Triturus cristatus. Next base: position 31,881,788 of record NC_140590.1, on the reverse strand, counting down.
GGCGATATGCAAAGGTGCAGAGCTGTTTCCCTCACGGTAATGGAATGGTGGGCTGAGCCGTTCCCCTCACGGCGATGTGCAAAAGTGCAAAAGTGCAAAGCCGTTTCCCTCACAGCAATGGAGTGGTAAGTTGTGGCGTTCCCCTCATGGCAGTGACAGGTGCCAGCAAGCTTCTATTTTTAAATGGCTGGCGGATGCACAGCTCAAGTGTAATGAAGAGAAGTCCGAGATCCTGCTTTTTGGTAAATTTCCCCCCCAATTTCAGAGAGCAGCTTTGGCCTCCCAAGCTTCCAATGCCCACCACCACAGGAAAACCCGTTAAAAACCTACGGGTATGGTTTGATGAGAGTCTCTCTTTCTCGACACACATTAAGAAGTTGGCTAGCTGCTGTTTCGGCCTTCTTAAACCGCTCAGAAAATTATTTCCTCTTCTACCTCAGGCCGCGAGGGAAATGGTTACATGTGCACTGATTCTGTAGCGACTGGATTATGCCAACGCCCTTTATGTTGGAATTCCGGGCTACCGGTTGAAAAAGCTACAGGTGGTTCAGAATACGGCAGCTAGACTGTTACTGGGCATCTCGGCTAGGAACAGTGTCCACCATCAACTGTGATCTCTCCATTGGCTTCCTGTGGTGGACAGAGTTAAATTTAAATCACTGGTTTTGGCCCATCGTGCTCTTCACGGGTGAGGTCCTCTCTATCTGCAGAGACGTTTCTCTTTTTACGTTCCTTCGCGAGATCTGCGATCCATGTCTCTACGCTTTGCCCAGATTCCCACTTCAAGTGTCAGAGGCTAGGGGGCAGCTCCTTTGCTGTGAAGGCTGCTGTTGCTTGGAATTCCCTTCCTCTTGCCCTGCGTATCATTCAGGACCCAGCAAATTTTAAAAAGAAATTAAAAACACACTTTTTTGCCTGATTTTCATTTTCCATACCTCACTAGGCACCGCGCCGGGACGCTCATGAGTATCTGTGCGCGTTACAAATTTATGTAACATAACATAATATAACATAAAATTACTATTCCCACTCCAGCAAGTGCAACAGTAGGGAAAGTGTTGGATAGCGGAGGGGATACATTTACTATTCCTACTCCAAAGAGTGCAACAGTAGGGAAAGTGTTGGATAGCGGAGGGGAATAATTCACTATTCCCACTCCAGCAAGTGCAACAGTAGGGAAAGTGTTGGATAGCGGAGGGGATAAAATTACTATTCCCACTCCAGGGATTGCAAGAGTAGGGAAAGTGTTGGATAGCGGAGGGGATACATTTACTATTCCCACTCCAAAGAGTGCAACAGTAGGGAAAGTGTTGGATAGCGGAAGGAATAAAATTACTATTCCCACTCCAACAATTGCAACAGTAGGGAAAGTGTTGGATAGCGGAGTAGAATAATTTACTATTCCCACTCCAGCAAAATAATAACCATTAATTAACAAATACTTAAATAATAAAACATTTTTTACATCCCACCAAATCCCTCTATAAATTACACCACCAATATTGTAAAACATGACACAATTAACATATTTGCTTAACAATTAATTCATTAACTAATAACAATGAACAATCAAATTGAAAACAATAATAAATTAATTCACACTATTAGGACTATAAAATAGCAACAACTAAATATTATATAAAAAATATATTACATTTTAATTACTTCCCGCACTACTCTATAAATCCACAACCCACACCTAAAAATTGACACAATTTACATATTTACCAATTAATTATTAATAATTAATAAACAATTAAAATTAATCAATAATGCATTATTTTACACAATTAACAATATAAAATATGAAATACACAAATAGTAATTATTGAAAAATATTAATTAATTATTTATATTAAATTACTTGCCACCCTTCTCCCTAATAAAACCCACAACCCACTCCTAAAAAAATAAGACAATTAACATTAATAATTAATATCCAATTAATAACTAATTAATAACAAATTATTTAACACAATTAACAAAATAAAATAGGTAATACATAAATATTAATTGTTAAATTAATTAATTAATTATAATAAAATTACTTTCCGCCCTACTCCCCTATAAACCCACAACCCACTCTTTAAAAAATTACACAATTAACAAATTTCCCAATTAATAATTAATAACCAATTAATAATTAATTAATAACAAATTAATTAACACAACATTATAAATTATTAAATACATTATTATGAATTAATAAAATTGTCAATTAATTAATTATAATAAAATTACTTCCCACCCTACTCCCCTATAAACCCACTATCTGATCCCAATCAATAACTAATTAATAACAAATTAATGAACACAATTAACAATATAAATTATTACATACAAAAATATTAATTAATTAAAATTATTAATTAATTAATTATAACAAAATTACTCCCGCCCTATTCCTCTATAAACCCACAACCTGCTACGGAACTAAAACACGAGATTTAATATTAATAAAATGAATAACTTAAAAAAATGATTTATAAATACATTATAATTAAATTACTTCCAACCCTACCCGCAACCCGCTATGGAACTAAAATACGCAAACATTACTTCACATAAAGTTAATTAGTTAAAAAAATTCAATCATACATTAGAAAAATAAACTATACTTTTAACACATATGCAAAAATACAGAACACTAAAATTAATTTCGATATTATTAACAACGATATTTTGACTAACGATATTACTAACTTCGATATTAACATAAACAATATTTTTGGTCTGCATGTCGATATTCTGGTCGACGATATTCTTGCAGGTCGATATTGTGTCACATCGATATTGTGTCACATCGATATTATGGCATATCGATATTTAAACATCGATATTATGACAATTTGGCGAGTAGGTAATTAGCTGCGGTAATTATTATGTAAGGAGTGGTATCACCCTTCAGTACCCTTAGACACTCAAGATGGTGCCTGAAGCCCAGCCGAATGCATAAGGGGAGAATCCATTTACTACTAGGCCGCGCATAAGCAGCACAGAAAAACAAAATATGGGCAACATATCTTTAGTATGCATCTGGCACATCAGGCAACGATCCTCGTCATAATCCGCTAATCTCTTGTTCGATTTTGACATAAATGACCCAAGTTTGAGTGTTGCATAATGGAATTTCAAAGTGGGGACTGGGCTAACAGGCCAAGAATTGAGCTCTCAATCGCCCCAGAGTGCTACTTCGGTGCAGGTTTTTGATAACAAAGGCCCAAAGGCCAGATTTTAGTAGCTTTTTCGAGGACACATTTAGGGGCCGATTCCGATCCGTTAAAAATTATTTCTGTACGACTCAAATCCGTACTTTTTTCACGTCCGACCCGTGAAGTACGATTCGTACGGGAAAAAGTACGTACGGATCGGCCCGCTCCATACGAATCGTAGCGGGAAAAGTTGTACGAGACGTACCCGGACACTTTTCGATACGATTCGTAAAATGACAGTCCGAGCGTGCAAGTACGATCCGGACCGGCTATCCGATTTACGAATCATACGGAAAACGGCCCATACACTGGGAATGACGCTACCCGCTACGAAGCGAAGTTTGTACGACTCGTAGCCCGGGAAAAGTTGTTCCCGGGGTAGAGTCGTACAGGCCCCCCACCCCACCATATGTACGCACCGTACCCCCACCCCCCGTATGTACGCACCGTACTCCCACGCCCATATGTACGCACCGCACTCTCACCCCCCTGTATGTACGCACCGTACTCCCACCCCCCCGTATGTACGCACCGTACTCCCACCCCCATATGTACGGTGCGTACATACGGGGGTGGGAGTACGGTGCGTACATACGGGGGGTGGGAGGAGTACGGTGCATACATACGGGCGGTGGGGGTACGGTGCGTACATACGGGGGGGGTGGGAGTACGGTCCGTACATACGGGGGGTGGAGGGGCCTGTACGACTCGTACCCCTGGGGAATCAGCTTATACGGCTGTTTTTGGCTCCCGTAAAAGAAGAGCCGTACGGAGTGCCGTAGGAACGGATCGTACTTGCTGGGCCGTAAAACGCTGCTTACATCCGTACGGACGGCGCGTACAGGCTGTTCCGGAGATGATTCGTACGTTTTTTTTACCCGTACGGTCTTTTGTACGATTCGTATGGAAATCGGCTTTCTGTACGAATCGTACTTCCTGGGTTGTACGGACAGTTTACCGGGTACGAGTCGTACGGAGAAAACGCTCCGTACGACGATTCGTAGGGCCTTTTTACCGGATCGGAATGGGCCCCTTAATGTTCCAGGATCAAACCAAAAATTCCCAAGACCTGTTTTTGAGAACCACGTATGGACGTGCCTAAACCATGGAAAGGTGGTATGCTTGTCTAACTGGGTTTCTAACCGTAACAAATCAGTACACTTCTGGACCTGTGGTTACTCTGCCAGGAAGAAGGCCTGCTGTGCTGCTGAAACAGTGCCACTCTGCTAGACTACTGCTCTGGAAGAACTGTTTTGCTTCTGTGCTAAGCTGCGTGCTGCCTTATGCCCTCTCTTCCTGGGTGAGAAGGACTGGACCTACATCACTTGAACCCAGAGTGAATCCAAGGGTGTCTCTGCTTGCCTCCTTTTCCGCATTCTCAGGGACAAGAAAGACTGCCTGCAACTCTTCAACAAGCACCTATACTCTGCCATCTGCGAGTTCTACTCTGCCTAGTGGTGCCAATCCAGTACTGGGCCCTTGGAAGTGGGATATCCTGTGATGCATCACTAAAACTATTCAGTGCCAGCTTTGGGCCGGTTGGAACCGATGCATTCTTTCCTGTGTCAAGGCATTTTTTTATTTTATTTTTTACTGTTTTACTGTATTAAGTGTTGCACAAATACCTTACACATTGCCTCTTAAGTTAAGCCTGACTGCTCTGTGCCAAGATACCAGAGGGTCAGCACAGGTTAATTTAGTGTATTTATCTTACTAGCCCTGACTAGAATTGTGGTTCCTCCGTGTACAGGGCGCATACCTCTGTCAAAAACCCAATTTCTAACAGGATGCATTGAATTTAAGTGGAACAAGAGGCCTGATGTGCCCAGGCTGTACTGGCATTTTTGTCCCTCTTCTGGATTCGTTTTTACAAAGTTTGCAAGTTGCACACTTTGCAGATATCTTCTTTCCTCCTGGTCTCATACCCAAAAAACTCATAACATAGATTCTTTGTCTGGTTTAGCAGCTTGAGGATGTGTAACTGCTGGTTGCTGTTAATCAGAGTCTGATGAAGACATTTTTAAAAGACTCCTAAAACTTTTGAAAAACTGGAAGGAAATGATAAAGATGCTGAATGCTGAATAGCTCTCTCCACATCAGGGAGAAGGAGGGTGAATTCCTTATTTTGCAAGTGATGACATTGATGTTAAGCAATGTTAATCTCTCTGAGGGGTGTGTCTTCACTCTTGTGAGTGGCTTGTGGGTGGGTGTTAAAGTCCACTCCTCCAGCAGAGTTCTGGAAAAACTCTGCCAACTGTGGGTGGCAGGGTTTTTCTTGCATGTGGTTCGCCACCAGTAAGTTGGCAAGTGCGAGCGAGAAAATCAAGCAATAGAACGCCTTCCAGCAAGATTTATCAATGCGGACAGTTACGGCTGGTCGCTACCGCTTGCGCTGATAAAGCTAACGTACGCGCTGAGAAACCTGCAGCTCTAGTAGAAAATCCACTCGAGTGGCAGGAAGGAACTGCACACCCTTCCTACGGCATGGTGCAGTTCACTCTGAGTCTAATGTGCTGGACAAGCTTCAGGCGCAAAAACCAGCATGAGCAACACAACATACCGAACTCCACAGCTTGCAGAACTCCACGGAATCATGCAAAGTTTTTAGGTAACAAAACTCCATGAGTTCCACCCATTCCTAGCACAGAAAAAAAAATCAGGCTTGTAGCATTGTCATTTATTCTTATTTTTGGTCTGTTTCAGATAGCCAATAACGTTAGCATTCCTTCAACGTTACTATACATACTATTAAGTTATTTTCCAATATGAGGTCTTGCGAGAGTGAAACAGGAAGATCTGCCCCCTCTGCGTGCTCGTGAGGGATAGTGTGATTGTTTCTCGTAAGCATCTCATGGAAATTATATATTATAATAAAATGAAGATAAGTATAATAAAAGACATTTAAATGGCACGTTCATTGAAAATGTGTGTTAAATTAACACATGAATGCGATATATATACAATCTCTTGAGCGTCTTGTGAGAGTCCCATGCAATATTCATGAGAGAGTTTTTTTCCGTACGACTCGTATCGGTAAATTTTTCCATACAAATCGTACAAGTCCCGTCGGCCCGATCCGTACAAATCGGATCGGAAAAAGTTGTACGAGACGGACCCGGACACTTTTCCGAACAAATTGTAAAAAAGCAGTCCGACCGTACTAGTACGATCCGGACCGGCTTTCCGATTTACGATTTGTACGGAAAACGTCCCGTACACGGGGAATGCCATTACCCGCTACGAAGCGAACTTTGTACGACTCATATCCTGGGAAAAGTTGTTACCGGGGTGCGAGTCGTACAGGGGTACGAGTCGTACAGGCATACACCCCCGTGTGTTGTGTATGTACGGTGCGTACCCCCAACATCACGTACCCCAACATCGCGTACCCCAACATCGCATATGTACTGTGCGTACCCCCAACATCGCGTACCCCAACATCGTGTATTTACGGTGCCTACATACGCGATGGTTGGGTACGCGATGTTGGGAGTACGCACCGTACATACACAACACACGGGGGTGTATGCCTGTACGACTCATACCCCTGGGGACTCTGCTTTTATGGCTGTTTTTGGCTCCCGTAAGAAAAGAGCCGTACGGAGTGCCTTAGGGACGAATCGAACTTGCTGGGCCGGAAACCGCTGCTTAAATATGAACAGACGTCGCGTACAAGCAGTTCCGGATCAGAATCGTTGGTTTATTTTAGCCGTATGGTCTTTTGTACGATTTGTATGGAAAGAGGCTTTCTGTACGAATCGTACTTCCTAGGTTGTAAGAAAAGTTTACCGGGTACGAGTCGTACGGGAAAAACGCTCCATATACGATTTGTACAGCCTTTTTCCAGGATTGGAATCGGCCCCTTAATTGGTTAACACTAATGCCATGCATTATTAATGGAAGTACCCACCCTCCAATAAACATGTTCAGCCATTTGATTTGGAAACATCTACAGAAGCCAGGGAGGGTGTTTTCTTCTGTTTCTGTAGTCAATTGCTGAAAACATGTCTTTATCTGACAGTGATGAACAGGGGCAAGCTACACCACCTGAAACCCCTAAACCATCCAAGGAGACGATTGTGTGGCAGTTGTTTGAGATGGCACCTGGTGGGAAGAAAGCGTCTGCCAAGCCTGTGAAATGCAAATTGTGCCATCAGGAATTTCGATGGGGCACTAGGCAACAAATAGTATGGGGACAAATAAGTGGCATAGCAAGGGGGGCGCCGGGTTGGTTCGCCCTGGTCAGCACATGTATTGGGGGCGGCAGGCTCTTCCCGATATTACCTGCCATCTTGGGGGCAGCAATCGCCTGCTCCCCCCTAATGGGGCGGCATATGCCACCGAATCTCACCAGCACCCCAAGCGGCCACCGAAAGGTGCCAAATGCAGGGACCGCCACGGGCAGCCATAGGGCTAGCTACGCCACTTGAACAAATAGAATAGAATGTTATGCTGTTTAAAGGCAATGCATCCCCAACATCTAGCTTGTGCATAGGAGTGCAGAGCTAATTTCACCTAGTGGGACGGGTATGCTCAGACGTGAGTCCTGTGGTCTCCATGCCACTGGAATCAAGCTATCCTGGCTGAAGAGGGGTGAAACCCTGAAACCGGTCCTAGGATGCTTGTTTCCAGTCCAGGGAAGACCTGGCTTGGCAGTTCGGGCTGGACTTTTTCTATAGGGCACAGGGCCAAGACTGATTTGTATATGCATGGGTCCAAACTGGAATGGCATGGTGAGCAAAAAAAACTATGGATTTAGGCCCAGATCTCTGTATTGGGGTGAATGTATGACATTGTTCTGCATTCTGTCCATCAATAGCTCTTTTTGTATTTTCCTCATCACATGCCTCCACATCTATTCATCACAGGCAACCAGGGACATCAAGGGTGGCGTCAAGGCAGGCCAACAACAACCCAGCCTATTCAAATACGGCTCTATTCTGCTGCCTTTGTAAAACCATCATTTTTGATCTGAACTGAGTACAGCAGCCTGTGACAAGTTGATACAGGACAACATATGCCCTACTAGACAGTCATTTGTTTTGTTATAATTTTTCTCCCAGTTCCCAGTTTTTTCTAAAGCTTTTTACTTCTGTTTTCTACTACAAACAGCAAAAACACCCAAACTTATCATTAGATGGTTACTTAAAAACAACAAGCATTTGCAATGCAATAGGTCTCGCATTTACGCGAGTTTGAGCAATTGGTGCTGCAAATAACAATGTCTTTTACCCATGTGTGTTTTTTTAGGTTTTTTTTAGGGGATGTATTTAATGTGGAGTTGAATTATGTGGGTTGGTTTGGAATTGTTAGTTGTGGAATTGTGTGTTGTGTAGTGGAATTATGTGGCATGGCAAATAGATGGGATGAGAGCTGCACAGAATAGATAAAAAGGAAGCTAGAAAGGGATGGGGAATTTCTGCATGAAGTGGTGAATGAACTCCAGACTGAAAAGAAGAAAGAGTATGTGAGAGAGAGAAACAAAGGGCAAGTAGGCCACAGACGCATAAAGAGGGCGCGCCTGTGTACACAGAAGACACCCTAAGTAGAGAAGTAGAGCATGTGTTTGAGGGAGAGGAATCTAGAAATGGCACAGGAAAGAAACTGGGCTCAAAGACCTGAAGTGAACGATATGAAAGAGCTGGAAGAGTGTGTAAGACAGCAAGAGAGGTGTGTGTGAGAGAGAGAGGGAGAGATGATTGGGAACTTACGTTAACGAGCTGTAAAAAACAAAACTGTACTGTACTGAAGCCACCGATAGGACAGCTGTAGCTTTTTTAGGATGAGTTTTACCTGTTTGGATGACCTCACCACTGATCCCTAGATTACCCTTAAGGTAGATCAACCTAATCAATACACTTTCAACATTCTTTACCTACATTAGAGTGTCAGCAAGCATGTGGGATCGGATTGGGACACAAAATAGGCTCTGGCACCAAAATAAAAGTGGTGCATTAGTGAATCACATTGCTAAAAAATAGACTACATTTCCATATCAGGGTAGTTTTGACCTTGCAAAGACACAATGTATAGGTGTTGTGCAAGGTATGGGAGAGTGCATGTATTTATGGATGCTCCAGACAAAGTTTGTGGTAATATCATGGAAATCGACAGACCATAACACAAGGCTACGAACTGACAAAAAACAAACAGCCCACACACTGACCTGTCAGACCAGCCCTTCTGGCACTGCCAGGTTGCCTATAGGTCAGTCCGACCCTGTCAGCATGAATGGTGTTATAAGTCTATTTTCTTTCTAGCATCCTCCAAGGGCTTAGGGTGGCAATGCTAAGTATCTAAGGTGGAACACAGCGGAATCGCCAGTGTCCAAATATAAAAGCCATGGGCTTCGTGTGACCTCAAAAGTACTTCAGAGGGCAAAAGGTATGTAACTAGAGATTGAACCCCTTCATAGCTGTGCAGCGGTGCACATTGACTTCCTAGATAGGAGAGAAGAATGCGAGAAAGCACTTTGGGGCATATCAGCAAGGTGAGGCGATAGAATTATTGCGGCTTTTGCGGCCGTTTTCGGCCAAAAAGCGGCGATAATTTTATCGCCTAATTAGCAAGCTCATGCTAACGCGTGAAAACGTGCGTTAGCGTAGGAATTCCTAAAGCCCAGCTTTGCATCTCTAATGAGATGCAAAGTGGGTGTTCCTGACCTGACATGACAGGAGAAATGTCGCTAAGCGACATTTCTCCTATCATCAAGCCCCACGCTATGAAGCATAGCGGCAACAAAAGTAGCGATAACCTCTGTTATCGCTACTTTCCTTACGCCTGCTTCAGGACTCACTTAGCTATGATCTCCTATGGAAGGTGGATATCATGGCTAAGTTTGTGAGTCCCTATCAGCAAGCTAACGCCACATTGCATGAGATTATCGCTGGGTTTCCAGCGATAATCTTACGTTAGGCAGTTAGCGCTAGGATTTTTATCGCTTTTGAGATAAGCGTTGCTAATAGCACACTATCTCAGCGATAAAAATCCACGCTAGCCGGCGATAATTATCCTAGCGCTAAGTGCGCTTAGCGATAATTATCGCCGGTTGTTGCTGATATGCCCCTTTATGCTTCAGATAAGGGTGCTACCAAACTCTCGGTTGTCATCTAACATTCCTGAAGCCAAGCATGCAAACAGGTTCTGCTCCAAGCAAGGTGCTCGCGGTTACTTGACGCGCATTCTGTTGTGTAATTACGAGTTTTTGTTAGAACACAGAGACCACCCAACCATACACAAACCATGCCTTGGTGGAAAGGCACCAGGAAATGAATGTTGCCAAGCCCCACTGCTAACGTGTCGCCATAGATGCTACTATCTACATTAATAGGACTCTCTTATCAACCTTGATAACACAGACAGAATAGATGGCATGAGGGTTCAAAACAGTGACTGCTACCCAGCATACACAGACACCAGCATAAAAGACCATTGCATGGAGGATTGAGCCCAGCACAGTATTGATCAAAAGGGGCAGGAGGGTGCACGTACAGGCTGAAATTCTAGGACGAATGAGTGAAATAAGCAGATGCTAAAAGGATCGGAAAAAATTTAATGTTACAAAGAAACAGTGGATTATTAAATGGTTCTACATGTGGATTGGGAACATTAATTGGCGTTTCTGTGCTTACAATTGGACAGCGTATGAAGGATGGGGCGCTGGAGGAAGGCACATCCACGGCAGGCGCCTTTGTGGTTTTGGGCTGAAATGAATGGTGCAGGAGCAGTCGCTCTCACCTATGCCGGGGGGCATGTAGATGAGATAAAAGCAGGAGAAGGAGAGCAAAAAGAGGTGAAGATGGAGCCATTGGACACCCATAGCCGCTGCAGCAGCATCCTCACGACCACAGCGGGATAGGCGTGAGAGCGGCAGCGGTGAAACAAAGACCAGAAGGGCGACCAAGATTATGGGCAGGTAGCCCTTTCACGCTAAGCAGGAGGTCTCGGGCTGCTTGCTGGAACTCTCTCCCCATTACTTGGTGCCTGCCATGCGCTAGAGCTCAAAACACATGGAGGCATATCAGCAACAACCGGCGATAATTATCGCTTAGCGCACTTAGCGCTAGGATAATTATCGCCGGCTAGCATGGATTTTTATCGCTGAGATAGTGTGCTATTAGCAACACTTATTTCAAAAGCCATAAAAATCCTAGCGCTAACTGCCTAACGTGAGATTATCACTGGAAACCCAGCGATAATCTCACGAAATGTGGCGTTAGCTTGTTGATAGGGCCTCACAAACTTAGCCATGATGGCCACCTTCCATAGGATATCATGGCTAAGTTAGTCCTGAAGCAGGCGTAAGGAAAGTAGCGATAGCAGGGGTTATCGCTACTTTTCCTGACGCTATGCTTCATAGCGTGGGGCTTGGTGATAGGAGAAATGTCGCTTAGTGACATTTCTCCTGTCATGTTCGGTCAGGAACGCCCACTTTGCATCTCATTAGAGATGCAAAGCTGGGCGTTTAGATTTCGTGCGCTAAAGCAAGGTTTCACGCGTTAGCATGACTTTGCTAATTAGGCGATAAAATTATCGCCGCTTTTCAGCCGAATTTTCTGTCGCCGCTTTGTAAATATGACCCATGAATAGGAAAGTGTGCCCTGTGTTTATAAAAGAAAGGCGCGCGTTCCGTACTCACAGTAGAAAAAGTGAAGGCACCTTCTATTGTTCCCCTGCATTCTCGTTTATTGGCCGTGGAGCGCAAACATGCTAATAATCCTGCTGCAGTGCAAATGGATAGGATTTCTAAATTGAACTATGGGACAATCTTGCTGGTGAGAAAGAAAAGGCAGTAGAATTCATTGGTTTTCAAACGCACAACAAAATGTAAAGAAATTTAAAGCAGAGCGGCATGGAGGTTGGTTGATGGTTATTAAGGGGCCAGCAAGGCCAAGATTCCTGGCTCTGTGATATGCTGCTCCAGTCCGGGTTTTTTCTTTGAATTCATGCACTTGTAGTCATGTTTATTCCATGATAAAACAGGACTACAAATCCCACAATTCAAATGAAAAAAATCTAGATTGGAGCAGCACATCACAAAAGGGGCTGGGAAATTTGGCAGCAGCGAAGACCTTGACAATATTTCTGGGTGTTAGCAGAGAGCATCTTAAGAACTCTGAGGGCTGCATGAAGGAGGTGAGGACTGACTGCCAGGGAGGGCACTGGGGCACAGCCGCAGACAGTTTAACCATTTGGATATTTGTCTTCTTGTTCATGTTACTGATATCCACGTCAGTGACGCCAAATAACAGCAATAGTCCTGCTATGCCACTTTCTGTGATGTTGCATCTAAATTAAAGGGGCCTCACATCTTCCCTTTCGCCCGGGGCCCCAGAAGTCCTAGGACCGGCCCTGGTGAGTACAATGCACGGTTGCTCTCCTCTTGGCGAAGCGCTGCTGAATTTCCTAAGCAGCCTGAGCCCTGAGCTCACCAGTTGTGCCCAATGGTGTGCGGTTCCTGCGGCTCTGGCCCACCTTGGATGTTCTTCTGGGGGCTCTGCGGGAGAGGCGCTGCAGGAGGGATCACACTGCTGTCCCGCTGCTCTGCTGCCCCAGTGTCCCGCTGCTCTGCTGCCCCAGTGCCCCCCTGCTCTGCTGCCCCGGTGCCCCCCTGCTCTACTGCCCCAGTGCCCCCCTGCTCTGCTGCCCCTCTGCTCTGCTGCCCCAGTGTCCCCCTGCTCTACTGCCCTGCTGCTCTGCTGCCCCGCTGCCCCGCCGCTCTGCTGCCCCAGTGCCCCCCTGCTCTGCTGCCCCTCTGCTCTGCTGCCCCGGTGCCACCCTGCTCTGCTGCCCCGCTGCCCTGCTGCCCCGGTGCCCCCCTGCTCTACTGCCCCTGTGCCCCCCTGCTCTGCTTGCCCCTGTGCCCCCCTGCTCTGCTGCCCCGCTGCTCTGCTGCCCCGGTGCACCACTGCTCTGTTGCCCCGCTGCCTCGGTGCTCTGCTGCCCCGGTGCCCCACTGCTCTGCTCCCCCGCTGCTCTGCTGCACCGGTGCCCCCCTGCTCTGCTGCCCCGGTGCCCCCCTGCTCCGCTACGTGACTCCGTCACGTCATTAAATTATCAGACGAGCCGAGTTTAAACGTTAGAGTCTTCACTGTTTCAATCTAGACCTTTCAGTTAACTTCTTCTGTATTACATGGACTCTACTTTAACATGGACCCTCTGCCCATAAATCCAAGCCGCTCGTAACTTGATCATATCAAAGATCCTGCCTGGAGGCTCGAGCAGCCGCTGCTTAAAAAGAACCACGCTGAATGCCATTTATAAATGAACATGATTAATTCAAGGATTTAACATGTTTTTTCACTTGGGCTCCACAATTTTTAAATTGAAATATATTTATTAAATATTTCCTAAAACAGAAAAAGACAAAACCGTAACATTAGGGTAACAAGTCAGCTGGGCCTATATATAACACTGTATTCATGAGTTAGCTGTGAGGCAAATACTAGCAAAAATTAAAAAATGTCATATAATCATTTTGCTGACATTTGACTTAAAGATAGCTCATGAACACAGTATTAGTTATACACCCAGCTGACCTGTTACCCTAATGTTAAGGTTCTGTCTTTTTCTGTTTTGGAAAATATTTAATAAATATATTGCAGTGCACCCCACCTCCTGAAAAAGTGTGAAGCTTACCCTGTTTCCTGGGTCCATCAACAATGAGCCGCTCCAGTCCAGGTTTTTTCTTTGACCTCTGGAACATGCAGTCTTGGTTTTATAATGGATTAAACAACACCAAAAACCACAGAATTCAAAGAAAAAACCTGGACTGGCTCATCATGCAGGAGCCTGGGAAACTTGGCAGGGCTGTGATTGTTGAGGAGGGCCTGGGGCGCGAGACAACACAGATCTTGGACCTGGCAGCCGCTGGGTGGAGTGTGGAGGTCCAAGCTCTCACCCAGGACAGGCTGTGGACAGTAAACAGCTTCCTCTCCTTTTGTCCTCAGCGGCACAGGACACGTTGAAGTTGTGGGCAAGCAGGTGGGTGAACACACAAAGAATGGCAGAGTCCTGGAGACTTACAAGAGCAGTGGGCTTAGGGCGGTGAGGAGCTTCTTGAAGGTTGCCTCATTATGTACCCCGTAGATTGGTTACAAGGAGCAGGGGCAGGTCATGCCTCACTATAAACCAGCTTTCGCATATTATTTTATCCTACTGAAAAGCACACGTCATTAGAGTAGGTAAAGTGTATATGCACATTTTTAGGTTGAATCCACCCCCCACCACATCATCATAAGCGACATTTCAACCACTTATATCTGACTTGAGAGAGCCCCCAAGTAACTACTTGTTGAGCTGCATCTCCACTATTGGAGTGTTGTTCAAGCACCGATGAGCTCCCTCCTCCCCCCTAGAATGAGGCACACCAAGGTTTCCTTCCCTTAGAGGGAGCTTCACAAGGCTGCAGTAACACCCCAATAGTAAACTCCACTGCTTGAGACTTTCCAATCACCGAAACATTTTATTTTATTTTATTTATTTTAGCGATTTCTAGAGCGCCTGGTGACCCAAGGGCATCCCCGCGCTATGTGACTTGAAATCCTGTTGAGGGGGAAGAGAGGGAGGGGAGAGCAACAGAAGGAATATATTTAGGAAACAGGTGAGTCTTTAGTTTCTTGCGGAAAACCAGATAGTTGGGTTCTAGTCTGAGGGAGCGAGGGAGTGCGTTCCAGCCCTTAGCCGCTTGAACGGAGAATTGTCGACCTCCTGTACGGGTTCTTTTGAATCTAGGGGTGCTGGCTAGGTTCTCATTCTGCGATCGTAGGGATCTGGTTGCTGTGTAGGGAGTGATCATTTTACTAAGAATCGCTGGACCAGATCCGTTGAACAACTTGTGTGTTGTACACATCGCTTTGAATTGCACCCTTTGGCGCACAGGGAGCCAGTGCAGGGCTTTGAGGGCCGGCTTGGCGGACGTTCTGGAAGGGGTGTTAGTAAGCATGCGTGCCACCGCGTTCTGTGTCCGCTGGAGTTTCGTGATGGTGGACTCGGGGGCTCCCAGATAAACCAGGTTGCTGTAGTCCAGGCGGGACAGCACTAGTCCCTGGATGAGTAGCTTCCTGGAAGTAGGTGGCAGTAAGGGCAGGATTTTACGGGTCGTGCGCATGAGCCCGAAGCAGGTGCCAGAGGTTTTAGTTGCTTGAATTTTCATCGTGAGCTGTGGTTCGAGCCACACCCCGAGTGTCTTGATTTCACGTTTTGGGGGGGGGATTTCTCCGAACACATCGGGCCAGAGTGTTGGAGGGATGGTCGTCCATTGCTTTCCTAGTAGCATCACTTCCGTCTTTGTCCCATTCAGTTTTAGTGATGAGTTATTCATCCAGTTATGAATTCCTATGAGGCAGTTAGTCAGATTTTCTGGATGGTCAATCAGCTGCGACAAGGAGACGACTAGTTGGGTATCGTCAGCGTAGCTCACCATTTTTATGTTAAATGGTGTTACCACGTCCTCGAGTGGGGCCATATAGACATTAAAAAGCGTCGGGCTCAGGGAGGAGCCCTGGGGGATGCCGCTTGTGAGTGGGAGGGTGGATGAATGATGATTGTCGTCCCACACTTGGAAAGTGCGCCCTGTAAGGAAGGATTCAATCCATTTGATTGCTGTCCCGGTAAGTCCTGCATCGGCCAGTCTGTGCAGAAGGATACGGTGGTTGACCGTGTCAAAGGCTGCGCTCAGATCCAGGAGGATCACTGCCACTGATCCTCCTGAATCCAGTATGCCCCTTGCCTCCTCGATGACTGCGAGGAGTGCAGTGTCTGTTCCATGGCCCGGGCGAAATCCGGTTTGGGATTGTCGAAGCAAGTTGTTGGTTTCAAGGAACTGGGATAATTGGGTATTTACCAGTTTCTCAGTGACTTTGCTGATACCAGGGAGTAGAGATATTGGTCTGTAGTTAGACAGGTCCGATGGGTCTAGCTGAGGTTTTTTTAAGAGTGCTTTAACCACAGCACTCTTCCAGCTGTCGGGAACGGTTCCGTGGGCGAACGAGCTGTTGATGAGATCCGTAACAGTAGGTACGATTACTGAGGCAACGGTCTTGAGGAACCTGATTGGTGCTGGGTCCAAGGGAGACCCACTTTTCATTTTCGTTAGGGTTCGCTCAACCTCTAGGGGGGTGACTGGTCGGAATGTTGGTATAGTGGGGCGTAGGTTACTTTCAGCCTGGTCGAGGAGTATACGGCTTTCCGTGTGGCTGGGGGGTCCGGGGGGTGGGAGGGAGACCAGGATGCGGGTGATTTTATCGTTGAAGAAGTTCGCTAGCTCATTGCTTCTGTCAACTTTAGGGGTGTTAGAGGGGGAAGTGATGGGGACCTTGGTCAGCTCCTTTACGATTAAAAAGGATTCTCGGGCTGAGTTAGATGCTTCTTGTATCCGCGTATCATAGTATGAGATTTTGGCTAGTTTGATGGCCTCTTTATAGAGTTTGACCGTAGACTGGTAGGCCTCTTTGTTGGCGTGTTGCCAGTTTTTTCTCCAGAGCCGTTCGGCTTTTTTACAATTTTTACGGTGTATTCTGAGATCCGCGGTATACCATGGTGCTGAGCCAGGTTTACCGTTTTTGTCTTCCCTGGTTCTAAGTGGGAGTACTAAGTCTAGGGAGGAGGTGATCCAGTCCCTGAATCTTCTGTCTGCCGTGTCCGGGTCTTCTGCGTGTGCAGGGGTGGTTCTTTCAAGGGTCTTAGCCCATTCTTCCGTGGGGAGTCTGGACCAGGTCCTGTCCTTACTGTAGGTGGGGGGTATTCGGTGTTTCCTGAAGATTCCAGGTAATTGGAAGGGGACAAGGAAGTGGTCTGTCGAAGGGAGGGGAAGGGCCTCCTTCGCTAGCATCGAGGGAGAGCTGGTAAACACCGGGTCCAATAGATGGCCCTTGATGTGGGTGGCTCCGGAGTTTAGTAGGCGGATGTCGAGAGCCGCTAGGTCTTGGATCAGATCATTGGCTACCGAGTCTGCCGGGTCTTCTAGATGGATGTTCAGGTCCCCGACTATCATAAAGTTTGATAGGGAATGGGCCTGGGTTGTAACTAAGTCTAGAAGGGAACAGGCGAAGGGACCTGGGAAGCCGGGGGGGCGGTAAACAAGAAGTCCTGTTAGTGAATTGGTTGGGTTGAGTTTAAAGGTGAAATGCAGACTTTCTGCGTCGATAATCTGCGCATCGTGGGTTTTGCAGTGGAGATGTTCTCGATGGATGATGGCTACACCGCCACCTCTGCCTAGAGGGCGGGGTAGGGACTGAATACAGTAGCCCCGTGGTGTTGCTAGAACCATGTCTGATTGAGAGTGTGGACCGAGCCACGTTTCCGTGAGGAAGAGTATATCTATCTCCTGATCTTCTAGGAGATGGGTAATCTGTGTCGCATGTTTCGGAAGTGAGCGACAGTTCAGTGAGGCAAGTTTAAGGGTGGCGGGTTTGATAGGTTTTGTAGGGAGCGTGAGCTGGGCTGGCTTGCATAGAGAGCAGCGAGTGAAAGGTCCATTAAAGTCATGGATGTAATCACAGGAAGGGGTGGGGGGTCTAAGGCTTAGTAGATCTCTACGTGAGTAGCTTACATTAGGGTAGGATGTTACAGGCAGGGGTTCTGGCCCTAGGCCCGGTCATGCGCGGACGGGCGCAGACGGGCTTGCCCTAGGCGCTCCCGCTGCGCTCGTCCGCTGCGCTGGGGAGGTCGGCACATTTGTAATAGTTGTAGAGGGCGTGGCCTCGCAGTGGGCGTGGCTACACCTTTGCCGCGCTGGCGGTGAGGGCGTTTTCGTCTCAATCTGGAGGGTCTGACTAGCGCGTAGTGGCAGCGCTTTCACACAGGTGAGCCCAGATTAGTTTTTGTTATTAAAAATCAACAAAAGTGACAGTTTTAAAACAGTGCGTGAGCAGTTACCAAAACCTCCGGCTTTCCGCCTCAGAGGGAGTTCAGGACAGTGGTGATCGTAGCGCTTTCAAGCGTTTATAAACTCGGTCAATTGGTGGGCGTGGCCTCGCAGTGGGCGTGGCTACACCTTTGCCGCGCTGGCGGTGAGGGCGTTTTCGTCTCAATCTGGAGGGTTTGACTAGCGCGTAGTGGCAGCGCTTTCACACAGGTGAGCCCAGATTAGTTTTTGTTATTAAAAATCAACAAAAGTGACAGTTTTAAAACAGTGCGTGAGCAGTTACCAAAACCTCCGGCTTTCCGCCTCAGAGGGAGTTCAGGACAGTGGTGATCGTAGCGCTTTCAAGCATTTATAAACTCGGTCAATTGGTGGGCGTGGCCTCGCAGTGGGCGTGGCTACACCTTTGCCGCGCTGGCGGTGAGGGCGTTTTCGTCTCAATCTGGAGGGTCTGACTAGCGCGTAGTGGCAGCGCTTTCACACAGGTGAGCCCAGATTAGTTTTTGTTATTAAAAATCAACAAAAGTGACAGTTTTAAAACAGTGCGTGAGCAGTTACCAAAACCTCTGGCTTTCCGCCTCAGAGGGAGTTCAGGACAGTGGTGATCGTAGCGCTTTCAAGCGTTTATAAACTCGGTCAATTGGTGGGCGTGGCCTCGCAGTGGGCGTGGCTACACCTTTGCCGCGCTGGCGGTGAGGGCGTTTTCGTCTCAATCTGGAGGGTCTGACTAGCGCGTAGTGGCAGCGCTTTCACACAGGTGAGCCCAGATTAGTTTTTGTTATTAAAAATCAACAAAAGTGACAGTTTTAAAACAGTGCGTGAGCAGTTACCAAAACCTCCGGCTTTCCGCCTCAGAGGGAGTTCAGGACAGTGGTGATCGTAGCGCTTTCAAGCATTTATAAACTCGGTCAATTGGTGGGCGTGGCCTCGCAGTGGGCGTGGCTACACCTTTGCCGCGCTGGCGGTGAGGGCGTTTTCGTCTCAATCTGGAGGGTCTGACTAGCGCGTAGTGGCAGCGCTTTCACACAGGTGAGCCCAGATTAGTTTTTGTTATTAAAAATCAACAAAAGTGACAGTTTTAAAACAGTGCGTGAGCAGTTACCAAAACCTCCGGCTTTCCGCCTCAGAGGGAGTTCAGGACAGTGACATAAACAACCACAATAAACTATTGTATTTGTATTGTACTTACCAGTAAATAAAAGTTCCTATAAATAGCAGGGTATGATCACAAACTTAAAAAAGAGACACATATTGAACTTTGTAATTTGGATTTATTATTATGTAGCAATATTGGCATATCATTAATCCAATGGAAAACAAGCACAACTGATAAAAATAGCAGAAGTGTGTATGCAAATTTATATAGTACAGTCACGCCCCCTTAGCTTGGCGCCTGTCCGTTCCCATGCTCTGGCACACACTGTCTTGCCTTGCATCAATACAGGCACTCTTGCACCATGGTGCAAAGGTGCCTGCGTTGCATGCAGGATTGTTTTTGTGCCGGAAGGGACAATCCTGGGAGGCAGAATGTACCACACATAGAAAGAGTAAGAAACTGGGAGAAATACAGATATTTCTCCTTGTTACGCCTCTCCTGGAAAGTTGTAAAATGTTGGCAATTCCCCAGGTTTACAAGTTCTTGTAAATCTGCGGATGCGTCAAAATCCATGGGAGTTTTACGGGAATACCAACGCAACTGCCATGGAACGCCTCCCAAGGGCAGAGTAACACAACACAGTGATATGCTCTGCGTTGCGTTGTGGCTTAGCAGATGAGTGGTTCGAGGAAGGAAGCTGTAGACTTAATGCAATTATGAGCATATGGCTCAAGGAGCTGCGTGGCCTGCAGATAGATGAGGTCCATATCAGGGTCCTTTACTGTCAGGAGATCTACAAACAGCCTATCAGGCATCTAACCCCCAAGAAACTACGCCATATGTTGAGATAAAGAGGAGCACCCTTGAGAGGCTGGAGGTCTATGAAGAAAGTTTAGGGCATATCAGCAAGGCGATGCGATAAAATTATCGCCGCTTTAGCGTCCGTTTTCGGACGAAAAGCGGTGATCATTTTATCGCCCTATCAGCATGGACACGCTAACATGTGAATCCATGCCTTAGCGCCTGTTTCCTGAACGCCCAGCTTTGCATCTCTAATGAGATGCAAAGTGGGCGTTCCTCCCCAAAATAACTGGAGAAATGTCGCTAACCGACATTTCTCCAATTATCAAGGTGTACGCTAACATGCAGAGCAATAAGAAAAGTAGCGCTAACAGCGGTTATCGCTACTTTCCTTACGCCTGCTTTTATTCTGACTTAGCCATGTAATCCAATGGAAGGTGGATTACATGGCTAAATCCACCCTGCCCTATCAGCAAGGTATCGCTGGTCACAATGCGATTATCGCTGGATTTCCAGTGATAATCGTACTGTTTTGTGGCTAACGCATGGATTCCTATCGCTTCGGAGATAAGCGTTGCTGATAGCACGCTATCTCCGCGATAGAATCCAGCGTTAGCCTGCGATAATTATCCTCGCGCTAAGAGCGCTGAGCGATAATTATCGCAGGCCCTTGCTGATATGCCCCTTTATAGGGTGAGCCTGCGACTGATCAAAGAAGGCACCCGGAAACTCCTGGCACCTGTATTATTGAGTCAAGGATATGACTGACCAGTGGCTGAAACCCGTCACTGCCATGAAAGAGGAAATCCTTGAAAAATATACCTAGAAGAATACCTTGCTTCCCTACATCCCCTAGTCCAGACGTGGGTGCGGCAACATACACAACTGACATTGGAAAGGGCAGTGGAAGAACTTATAATTCAGCCCACAAGATTCAAAGAGGACATGAAGAAAGTAGCTGGAGGGGTACTAGACATGGCACAGTGAGACCACCTAGACCAGGGTTGCCCAGAATTCATGAGACCATGACAATCTACCTAGTCCCTGCTCCAAGACCCCTACTGCAGGGACTACAATGTTTTCATTGTGGAGTACTTGGACACATCATTAGGCACTGTCCCTAGAGGAAGAACCTATGGATATCAACCTGCTCAGGTCACTTTACTGTACAATAACGGAAGCTCTGAACCCCTATCATTGTCAGATGAGAGTGAAAGGTTAACCCGTTTTGGCTTTGGTAGACATCGGATGTCTTCAGAGTGTCATGCATCCTCAATTGCTCCTAAGAGGAATAGAAAAAGCTATAGGAATGGTAAAAATACAATGTGTCCACTAGGATAAAAAGGTGTATCCCATAATAGAAGTCCATTTACAACATCAAACAGATTCCATTTTTCCCCCTAAAGGTGAGACTCCTAAACTGCCTAAACTGTTAATAGTGGGTAATGATTATTCCAGCTTGGAATCCCTAGTCCAGGAAACCTGAAAGGAAGATGACACCTGGTGGAGAAACGCACCGTTCTCCCAGGCTTAAGACAGTTAATGGCCCACCCCAAAAGGGCGGAAAACTTGGAGACAAAGAAGAGAAGAAAACGTAATCCCAAGTGATCTTGCCTGTACAGGCCACGGATATTAAGTGGAAATTTCCGAGCAGCCCACCGTGAAGAACCCCTGTTCAGAGAAGCCTGGAAAGCACTTCTGAGCAGGAAGACCCACACAAAGTAAGTTCCCAATTCTTTCTGAAGGAAGAGTATTGTACAGAAGAAGAGGAAAAACCCAACCTCACCAGTTATTGATTACCGCCCCTTTTAGGATGAAAGTATTATTCCAAGCTCATAGCCGTTTATTGAGGTGACATGTCACTACAGAAAAAAACAAAAAATCTTTGGCGTGTAACTCCCTTGCCCTGACTAGAGTGGTGGTCTCTGCCTGGCTTTGGTGCAAGCCTTAGCCAACCAGAGATCCCATTTCTAACAGCAGGGCCATATAAGGTGATGGAACAAGTGACTCCTGTCACTTATCACAGTGAGATCAATCCTGAAAAACAAGTAACACAGATCTATCACATAAATCTTCTAAAAAAAATGGGAGGGACCTCTACCCGTCCTGTTCAGTAATCTCAGTGAGAAAGTCCCATTGTATTCACAATGTATTGATCCAGACCTACCAGTCAGCCTGAGTCAGGACCTTCAAACCCATTTGCAGCCCTTGAATAATGTGTTCTCCCTTTTTCCTGGCAGAACTGCTGTCCCTGATCATAAGATAAATACCCATCCCGGAAAAACAGTATGTGGCATATTTACAAGGGCTCATCGTCACCAGAATGTCACTTTTTATGGCGTTCTGGTGGCGATAGTCCCTTCGCCTTATTTACAAGGCAGCTTTATGCCACTTAACATGGCTTCACGCAGTCTTGTAAATAAGGCCCCTTTTGACGCAGCACCTAGGACCACATGTATCAAGCTATTTTGCGTTTGCAAACGGTGCAAATAACAAAATTTTACCGTTAGTGAATGCAAAATGGATGTGCAATATATGAAAAGAATTCGCAGCATTATCTTCACCCAAAAAAAAAATACCTTGAAATTCAAAAAAGTTGCGATTCCCTATTTTGTGAATACCATATAGCGAATCTGTATTAGTGAATTCACAATTTGAATTTCGCAAACATATGTATGATTAATTTTCAATTTGCGATTGAGCCAGAATTTGCTATTTTGCACATGCAAATTAGCACCAATTCCAATCCGGTGGGAAAAACAGGTGCAAACTATTTAAAAAACCTTAAAAGGCCTCAGAATGTTTAACAAAGGCTGCATGGCAAACATCATGGAGAGGAGGCTGAGGATACAAGCAGCAGCACAGAAAAGAAGGAGGAAACATGAGCGCAAATGAGGGAACCAATCATGAAGGACCGAGGGAGGGGTTAAAAATGCCAAGTGAACGGAACTGAGATAGCGTGAACTGAGGAGGAACAAGAGTAAACTATAGAATCCAGTCTTGTTGCTTTATATGGGGCTGTCTTATGCTGTGGAGCTTGTCTATGAAGGCTTCCTACTGCTCACTCTATGATCTTGTCTCATTTTTAGATTCCCCTTCTCGTCTGCCTTTTCCTTTGTCATTTCCTCAGTCTCTATCAAAGGGTCAGTGGCACAGAACCCGTAACAACTGAAACTAAGACAGACACTGTAACCCCTACAGAAGCTTGTGCACCCCCAAGTTAAATGGAAACTACCATAACATTCCCTGTTCAGGCTTCGACAAGCACACTGCCTTCGTCTGATGCCTCAGGCACTTTCCCCGCTGAGACAAATGCTAGCTGTCCAATAAGTCAGACCATGCCAATATCCCACACCAAAGCCCATAATAATAGCACTAGGCCCTCCACCGTACCATGATGGGGTAGTCAAATTATTATATGCAACTTTACCGGCTATCCCATCAAACACAGGACACTGTCCACAGAACTTAACCACCAACATTAGGACGCTCCTGCACTGCAGAGAAACAGCAGCCCTCATCCTTCTGGGCCTGTCAGCTGCTTTTGACATCATCTCCCATCACATCCTGATCAACATGCTCCACCACATAGGGATCCAGGGAGACCCCCTCAAATGGATCGGTTCTTACCTCCTCTGTAGAACCCAGAGGATCCATTGCCTATCGTTCAACTCGGTAAGACCTCTGACCCTTGGTCTAGGTCCACTCTCTCCCTGCAGCTCTGCTGTGCCGTCTCTTGCCTCCAGTCCCCGACCTCCTCCCTGGGAGGTTCGAGGCTGCTGTCCGCTCCTGCGCCTGCTGCTCGCTCCAACTGGAACAAGATTGCCTGCAACCACCGTAACCTTTCTCAGTCGTTTTTTTTCTTAATTTTTCCCTGTTGTGCCACTGTTATTGTGCCCATCTGTGCTCTAATTCCACCACTGTTTTTATTTTCTCGTGCCTGCCTGTTCCTTTCGCCACTGCTGCCCCTGCGGCCCTTCCCCCCCGGAATTCCCCCAGGAATTCCCCCCCCGAATTCCCCCGCTCGCCGCCTCCCAGCCTGTACTCCCTCCCACCTCCCCTACTTAATGGCCGCCGCTGCACGGTCACGCAGCGGACGAGTGCAGCGGGCGTGTCGTGGCGCGCCAAAGGCAAGCCCATCTGCGACCCGACCACGGCCTGTGCCAGGCACCCTGAACCTCCCACTACCCATCGCTACGACACCACCACCCTCCTCGCACTCAACCCTGGAAGACTTAGAGAATGCCAACAGGCCTCGCCGAACACGACCCAGAGCCAGTTCTCCTGCCTCCACTGCCACCAGACCCTCACCGCCACCCTGGCCTCCAACACCGCTGACGCCAGCAATGGCGACACAAACACGCCATGGAAATCTGGAACCTATTTGACTCTCTCTCGCCCGACATCGCCTTCTTCACAGAGACATGGACCAACGCATCCTCCGCCCCCGGCATCAGCACCGCCATCCCAGACGGATACAAGATCCAAAGGAAAGACTGCCCCAACCACCCAGAAGGGGGCCTTGCCATCACCCACAAGCGAACCCTCCACCTCACCACCTCCAGTGAAACCTTCCCCTCCGCCAAACACCTGCACTTCCAGATCCAGACCACCCCCAAAACCACACTCTGAGGAACCCTCGTCTACAGACCCCCCAGCCCCCAAACACCCTTCGCCACCACCATCACCGACTTCATCGCACCCCTTGCCATTGCCTCAACAAACTACACACTCATTGGAGACCTGAACCTCCACCTCAACAACCCCAGTGACCCCAACTCCACTATCCTTCGTGACAACCTTGCTGGCATCAGACTTCCACAACTTGTCAACACACCAACCCACAGAGCAAGACACACACTCGACCCCATCTTCGCAGCAGGAAACAGCATCCAATTCAGCCACACAATGTAGCCGCTATGGACTGACCACCACTGCGTACCCTTCACCATCAACAAACCCAAGGCACCCAAACCAGCCCCATGTCCACCACGAAGGAACTGGAGCAAGGTTACCGACGAGCAACTTAACTCCACCCTCATACGAGACAACCACACCTGGGCACCCGATACAAACGACACAACCAGAGAACTCCACACCTGGATCTCCGACTGTGCAGACGAGCTCGCCCTGCTATGCAACCCCGACAGACAACGCCCCAGGAAAGCCGCCTGGTTCACTACCACTCTCCAAGAAGCCAGACGCACCTGCAGACGCCTGGAGAAGAACTGGAGAAACACCAAGAAAACCAAAAACCACACCACCTACAAGGACGCCATGACTTACTACCACAACCAGATCAGAGCCACCAAGAGAAACTTCATCTACAACAAAATCCTGGCCAACTCCACCAACTCCAAGGAACTTTTCAGTGTCATTCAAGAATTCACCAACCCACGCAGTGAAGCCACAGACATCACCCCATCCCAAGACCTCTGTGACAAGCTTGGAACCTATTTCCACCTCAATATCAAAAACCTCTACGACAACTTCATCGACCATCCACCAGGTGCCACAGACGGCCCCCGCACCCCAGAAACACCAGCCAGCCCACCATCTCCAACTGGACACCGATCACTGCCGAAGACACCACCTCAACCATGAAAAGCATCCACTTGGGGGCCCCCACTGCCCCCTGCCCCCCTCACATCTACCATAGAGCCGCGGCTGCCATCGCACCCGAGCTACAACACACCATCAACACCACCTTCAAAACAGGCACCTTCCCAGATGACTGGAAGCACGCAGAAGTCAGACCTCTGCTCAAGAAGCCCACAGCTGACCTCACCGACCTCAAGAGCTATCGGCCCATCTCGCTCCTCCCATTTGCATCCAAAGTTGTAGAGAAATCAGTCAACAGGAAACTGACACGATTCATTCATGAGAACGCCGTCCTCGACCCGTCCCAATCCGGAGCAACCACAGCACAGAGACCACCCTACTCGCTGCCACAGATGACATCCTCACCCTCCTGGACCAAGGCCACTCCACAGCCCTCATCCAACTCGACCTATCAGCGGCCTTTGACACCGTCTCCCACTGCACACGAGTCGCCAGACTACACGACACAGGCATACAAGGAACACCCCTGGACTGGATCCGATAATTCCTCACTGGAAGAAGTCAAAGGATCAGACTCCCACCCTTCCTCTCCGACTCCACGAAAATCCCCTGTGGAGTCCCATAGGGTTCATCCCTGCGATCCACCCTCTTCAACATCGACATGGCCCCCCTCCCAGCCATCGTCCGACAACACGGCCTCAACATTGTATCCTATGCCGACGACACCAAGCTCATCCTCTCCCTCACCAAAGACCCCACCACTGCCAAACTCAACTTCCAGAAAGGAATGCAAGACGTTGCAGTCTGGAAGACTAACAGCTGCCTGAAACTCAACGCCGAGAAGACAGAAGTCCTCGGCCTCGGTACCACCCCTTCTGCATGGGACAGCACCTGGTGGCCGACTGCCCTCGGAAACCCACCTACCCCCCTCAGACAACGCCAAGAACCTCAGCATCGTACTCGACTCATTACTCACCCTGAACCGACAGGTCAACGCCGTCACCTCCAGCTGCTTCAACACCCTCTGCATCCTCCGCAAGACCTTCAAGTGGATCTCCCCTGCGTCAAGGAAGACAGTCACCCACGCACTCATCACTAGCAGACTGGGCTATGGAAACGCACTCTACGCCGGCATCAACAAGTCCCTACTCTGCAAACTCCAGACATTACAGAAGTCCGCAACCAGACTCGTCCTCGGCATCCCCGACACGAACACATCAGTCAACACCTACGAAGTCTCCACTAGCTCCCCAAGGAGAAAAGAGTCACTTTCAAAATCCTCACTCACGCCTGCAAATGCCTACATACCAACAGACCCAAATACCTCAACGACAGAATCAACTTCCACGTACCCAAAAGAAATCTCCGATCTTCCAACCTCGCACTGGCCGAAACCCCGCGCATCCACAGAGCCAGAGCAGGAGGAAGATCCTTCTCTCACATTGCAGCCAAGACCTGGAACGAGCTACCGGCAGACATCAGACGTGACCCCTCCCTGAACACCTTCAGGAAGACCCTCAAGACCTGGCTCTTTGGCTAAACAGATCTGCAGACCCCCCCTCAGCGCCTTGAGACCCTCATGGGTGAGTAGCACGCTTACAACTCCCTGATTGATTCCCAGATTGATTGATGCCCAAGAACATCATCTGCAGAGTACTCCCAGGATCATCTCTCAGCCTGACACTCTTCAACACCTACATGACCCCCCCTGGCAGACGTCACCCCGCTCATTCTCTCAGTGTCCGAAGACCCATCCAACACCAGAGCCAACTTCCACAGATGCATGATGATTATCTCCAATTGTATGAAGGACAACTGCCTCAAACTCAACATGGACAAGACGAAAGTCCTCATATTTAGGAACAACAGCAAATAATGGAACAATGGATGATGTTGAGGGAAATGAGAGGGACCCTTTTACGCCAAGGAATAGGGTACAAGACAACAGTTTCACAAAGAGGGTTTCCTTTGGACTAATAGCCAAGTCTCTTATAACTAGCGTTATTTACTCACCAACTCACAATCTTAAAAATAATCCCATTGATCATTCAGGCTGTTCACACTTCATTTATACCATCCATGCAGTGAGAGTAGAAAGTTAAACCCAAACTCAATATACACAATTGTTTTGTTTAAAAAGGCAATATAGCAATGTATTCATTATCATGTGAGTAAGAAAAATTAGGTACAGACACATCAAAAAGAAAGTTTTTTTTAAAAAGGTCAATCTAAAAGCAACAGTCTATTATACAAACCAAAAACTTTTCAAGCTACATAGAGAGAGTACACATAAAAGAAGACACCAAACTTTGTTATAACACACACATCCGTGATAAGACAATGTACACCAACTAGAACCCGATATTACAATTGATTCTTAATCTGTGGTTCCAGTCAGTACACGGATTGTGTAAAAAACAGCGTTGACGCATTTCGATGGGAAGAAAATTATTGCACCATCTTTCTCAAGACTGACATTTGAGACTCCCTTGGTTCGTAACGTTTGTCCCATAAACCAATTTAAAAACACCTGTGTAATAAAATATAAAAAACAGTGTACATAGAACTGTCATATATTAACACCCTATCTCACATATAAACTCTATCTGAGTCAGATGACATTTCATATTGTATTTGTAGCTTTTACATAGTGATTATTCTGATACATTGCAATTTTTAAGTTGACATCTAACGACCACATAAAAATAAATTTGCAAATAGTTTTGGGTTTCTGTTACTATTGAGCTAAACAAACAAGCATTTACAATGCAATAGGTCTCGCAATGACATTATTTTGATCTATTGACATTGTAAATGACATTGGGTTTTTTGTTTTTCTTTTGCAATACATAAATAAAAGGCATTGTAATTTAAAATGGCAATACATTTTGTTATTGTAAATAGCTGTTGCATTTACGCGATTTTGAGCTATTGCCATTGTAATTGACAATGCCTCTTTGTTATGTTTTGTTTTTTAAAACAAATAAAAGGCATTGTCATTTACACAGCTTAAACTCTCGCAAATGCAAGACCTATTGCATTGTAAATTATTGTTTTAATTTGGACTAAGTGTTTCTCTGCCCAGATGTCTTTTTCCTGCTTTCAATTTCCTTTAAGTTAGCATGCGCACGGTGAAATTAACTAAAAAATAAAAGTTGTCAAGTGAGCCCAGATTTGCTGTGAACAGGAATGTGTACTGTATCCGTGAATTGCTTTATTGGGGGTGAGGATCTGTGCTGTCCTTTCTTGAGCTCTTTGTTCCACTGGCTGAAGCTGCGAAGAGAAAGCGCACAATAAAAGTTTACAAGCGGCAATCCGTGACATCACTCTCTGCCTCCTCTGTTTTACTTCCTACTGGGGCCTCTTTGGCTAGAAAATGGGAAATGCATGACAAAAGTAGAAAGCCCAATGTTGGCTGGGTGGCAGACAGTGGCGGCGGAGAGGAGCCCGTCCCCTCTTGGTGGCAAGGATGCACGACTGGGCTGTGCGGACTTGAGCCTCGTGGTGCTTGGCAAGAGTTGGTCTAGGCTGAAAATCTGGATTTTATGTGGCACCCTTCCTCTCCGGAAAACAGGAAGACAGGTGCACTGCCTCTAACTTACAGAAGGTACAGGTATCCCGCCTCTCGTAGGCTCCAAAGCGTCTTCGTGTAGTTTGGGGGGTGGAGGGGTGGTTGGGGGGTTCCATGCAGTGTACACAATACGTGTTTTGCGGCATGTCAAAAGGCAGCACACTTCAGACTTTGCTTTATTGGATGGTGTGCCTCGTATCAGCGGGGAGCAGGCTGTACCCCCGGAAGCCAAGGACAGTGTCTCTCCCTCTAATGCCAGGCAAGGCAGTTCTTCAGAGACACGTCACCAGTCAGCCTGTGGGGTGGTCAGGCTGATGGGAACTAGTCTAGCTGGCTCCTTTGCTGACGTGCGACCGATAGCATCCACTGCAGATGCAGCTCTGAGCTTTGTGGCATTAGAAATGAAAAAAGCCCAGAGGACTTGCACTTTTCAGAGATGTTCGAAGAGTGAGCTCGGTAGAGCTGCGCAGGGAAAGCCGTTTGGTTTTGGTGTAAATAACGCCTGTGCAGAAAATGTGCCAGACAGCTTCCCTTGTGCACGATCACTTTGGATGACCTTGAATACGAGAAATTTGTTGATTGGATCAGACGACAGGATTTGGAGAAAGAAGGTCAGGGATGGCAAGAGGAAGAACCTGTGTGGGGACGTGTCGGTAGAAGGAGAGATCGTCGGCATTGAACGGCGGAGAACACCCGCGCGCCAAATTAATTAAATAAATAAACCTAGGGGTGACGCTAAAGCCAGCGGAGAGCGCTTCAAAACAATTAAATAAATAAACCTAGTGCGGCCGCTAAAGTTAGTGGACCGCATGCCAAGTTAAATAAATAAATAAATAAGCGCGAGGACTGTGAGCTAATGGAAAAAGGAACCAAGAGCCGATCCTGAAACGAATATATGCTGAGACGGCCCAAGGTCACAAATACCCTTCGAGGCACCCACTTGACACCCTCAACGGCATCACTTCTCCCCGTATAGCACACTTCCTTCCTGGCATTTCCATCCTTAGAAACGCCCTCGGAATCAACCACCTGGCATTACCTCGCCCCCTCTCCGTGCCATAACCTCTGCCAGCATGTCGTCACATCCACTCTCCGGACCACTAATTTCATCCAGCGTGACGTCACAGCCACCCTCATGGCAGTACCTTCTGCCACTGCACCCCCCTCAGAAACACCCTGTCTACCCTTCGAACCACCCTGGTGGTATTACATCGCCCCACCATCACCTCATGGCATCATGTATGCTAGCCTGTCGTTATATCCCCTCTCCGGACAACTCATTTCAGCCACTGTGATGTCATATCCACCCTCGTGGCAGTGATTTGCGTCACTGCATCACCCTCAATAACACCACATCTACCCTTTCAACCATCCTTGTGGAATTACCCCCACCCCCTGAATCACCAGCCTGGCCTTGTATCAACTTGGCATCATCTCCGCCAGAGTTTCGGAATACCCACCCTCCGGACCACCAGTTGCAGCCAGACCTCCCCCTTCCACACACACTGGCTTTGAAGCATGATATCCACCCTTGTGTCAGTGTATCCAGCGGCTGCGCCACCCTCAGAACGCAAGCCATACATTCTAAACCAAAGTGCTTTGATGACAGTGCTGCGGATGCATGTATGCGCTCTAACGCTTCTACACGAAACCCTTTATAAAAGCACATACCGCACAGCTCAGAGGGGTTCTATCATATGTTCACGAGAGCCAATGCTGCCGATGTTTGAGAGCCCGGGCACAGGGCAGGTAAACACAGGAAGCAAGAACAAGCGCGACCGAAGCAGTCCTTGGTAAAAGTAAAAACGAGTGGTGCACGCGAGAAACCCACCTCTCTTTCCTTCTTTCACTTAGTTGCTTCCCTGTGAAATGGATCCAAAAAAGAAGAAGCTTGCGAGTGGTGCGCGCGTGCCACAGCGAGCCATGTGGTTTCAATTATCGCGCCCGTGTCTGGGCACGATAATTGAAACCACATGGCAGCGGTGCACGTAATAGACACCAATAGGCCATGGGCAGAGCAATGCGCCCGCCTTTGGCCAATTGCGTGCTGTCTTTGATAAAAAGACGCACGCAAAGGCCAATAGCGTGGGCCAAAAGGAAAAGCACACGCAAGACCGTGTGCGATTCCTAGGTCTGTTTTAGAACCCCGTACAAGAGGTCTCACGCTGCGCGCGCAGTGCGACGCACTGCAACGCTAGGCGCAAGGCCTAAAAAGGACGAACCCACTATGTGGATGTGGTACAATCACTAGTATGGTTAGGACTTGGACCCATTAGGTTTATTTAAAAGACCCCTCACACACCAACCTAGTTGGTGTCATGCTTCATCATTGGGGACCCAACCGGGTGGCCGAATGCCCCCCGGTTGTGCTACGATGCCTGATTACAGCGGAGCTGGTGTGGTTTGAGTGTGTGATGTGACGTGACGTGAATATACGTCTAAGAATCCTTGACTGTAAAGTTTATTACTGGCAGCTCAGGATATGGTTAAAATAAGTGTAGTGCAACTAAATGGGAAGTTATTATCCTTAGTTGACTATGTGGATGGTCTACATGTTTCAGCCCACAAAGGTATATGTTGGGGGCTTTCTTCAGGACCAGATAGTGAAACTGTGAGTGGCAAAGTGGAAAGTGCCACTTGAAAAAAAGGAGTGAGGTACCTACAAACGCGCTACAGTGTGTGGACTGAGTGTCAACGTACTTACGGACACTTGAAAAAAACCTGTGGGAGACGAGAAGACAACACAAAACGTATATATACATCTTACTGTTAAGCAACATAAAATGCAATTTTATGTAGATGCTATAGTCAAACAGGATGACTAACGCTGTGATTGTACGCTATGCCTTGACAAGGTGGGGCATACTGCATGCGGAAAGTGACTAGCAGCCTATAATGATCGCCCCAGTCTTATTGTTGCTATGAAGCTGAGGAGCTTCATGTGAGATCCAGGTGATTATAAGGCTCAGAGTGATGAACAAACATGGTTTGATGCAAGGTCATCACACTTCAAATTATAGCGAGCTGGCTGAGGCCACCGTGGCCGGTGGTCAAGTGGCAGCTGTATGGATGAAAACCACATTAGTGGCTGTGCCATGCGTTAGCGTTTAGACAGTGCACGCACATGTGGATTTAGGCACAAGTAGTCATGCGGCGTGCTGAGCAGATGACCAAGATAAAAGCATTAAAAATAGTGGGGGAGGTTCCGCTAGCGACGCAGTGTAGGAAAGTATAATTACACTATACACGAGGGGTCTCGTCCGATGTCATAATCTAGAGGGAAGTGGAGTTAAAGGTACAGTGAGCACGGAAGACATGTGTGCTCAAGGATCCTGCTGTGGGTATGGGCAGCGCAACCTTACTTGGTCTTGGTATGGAACCCTTCTGTAAACCTGCTGTTGTCTCCCGTCGTCTCGGCTGGTGTGACACGCCTGGGAGGCGGTGCTTTTATAACTATGAGCCCTCTGGATTACGTGCCAGTGAGTTCGTAGAGAGGCAGGGAGGGGCGGCGTTTACGTGCGCAGACGCCCGGCCGCATCTAGGAGCCGTAAGGGCTGGGAAATGCTGCGCATGCGTTCGCATGCGCAATGGTGCTGTGTGTTAGTGAGAAAAAGGTTCGGCCATGTTCAAGAGATAGTGCACAAAGGGGTCTGCATGCACTGGGTTAAGTGCAATAAAATTCGAAACTAGGGATGAATTACTTTGCCCATTGCCAAGGTTGAGGCCTGGTGTCATGTGTAAAAAGCCTGGTACAGGGGGTCCTTAGCACCAAGTAGTGTGCATGGGGCCAGTCTGGTCCAGTCTGAGAAATGATCTCAGCTGGGGTTCAAGTGAAGGTTTGCGCTAGAAAGGTGGAGCCTAATGGGGTAGAAAGGTTTGCATGGGGTTATTAACGATGATTTATGTTCTCCTGAGGCTGTTCCAAGGGATGTTGTCGTTGAGGCCTGTTTTGTGACTGGACAGGCTGTAGAACCATCTTTGCTCCTTTTCCAGGAGGCGCCTCTGAATGTTTGGTAGGTTGGGGTCTAATGCTTCTATAATGACCCAACGCATGTCATTAGTCGTGTGGCCTACTTCGAGGACGTGGTTTATCATGGTGGTATTTTTCTTACACCGTATTGTGCTGCGGTGCTCGCAGATTCTGGTCTTGATCTTGACGTTCGTCATGCCAATATAGGTGAGGTTGCAGGAACAAACGATGCGGTAAATCACCGAAACCACCAAAAACCTCAGTCTAGAAACAGGGACCATACTCCATGCTCTTTATCGATAATGCGAGAACTAATAATATATAAAACCTTGAAAGGGAAGGGAATCTAACTACTAATATCTATTTTATATCTCGATAGATTCTCCCCCTAGCCAATAATCTGGATAAACCATCAGGAAGGTCGATATAGGGTTCAAATATTAGAAAGGAACAGGTGAGAGAATTTCTGAATAATTTCCTAAAGAGCATGGAGTATGGCTTTGATAAAATAATCCTAGTGATAGGTAACCTTGCAAATAATCTGAGTAACTTTGACTTTTCAGGAAAACTTTTGGATCAAGGTCTTTTTAATTCCCAAAAGGCCTGGAATCATTATTCTATTAGGAAATTCCAACAACTTGCAACTTTGCCTGTATCACACAGGAGATCCTTCCTTGCTTTAATAAGTCTCAGGTGAGAACAGAAAACGAAAATTTTACTTTGATTTTTGGTTATGAATGATGAGGATTTGTAAGCCCTTATGACAGAATGAAGTTTGAAAGAGTTCTTTCCTGTGTGTGATGCCAGACGTCGATAAGGATGTTAAGAGGAGTTAGATTCAGCGTATTGGAAGGGTCCTTAAGATCTATCTTCATGTTCCCTCATATCCTCCCTCTCCCTGGTTCTAATTATATAGGCTTGAGTGAATGAAAATGGGAATAGTAACATAAACACAAAACTATTTGCAAATAGTTTTTTATGTGGTCGTTAGATGTCAACTTAAAAATTGCAATGCATCAGATTGATGACTATTCAAAAGCTACAAATACAATATGAAATGTCATCTGACTCAGATAGATGTTATATGTGAGATAGGGTGTTAATATATGACAGTTCTATGTACAGTGATTTATATATTTCACCACACAGGTGTTTTTAAATTGGTTTATGGGACAAACATTACGAACCAAGGGAGTCGCAAATGTCAGTCTTGAGAAAGATGGTGCAATAATTGTTTTCCCATCGAAACGCGTCAACGCTTTTTTTTACACAATCCGTGTACTGACTGGAACCACAGATTAAGAATCAATTGTAATATCGGGTTCTAGTTGGTGTACATTGTTTTATCACGGATGTGTGTGTTATGACAAAATTTAGTGTCTTCTTTTATGTGTACTCTCTCTATGTAGCTTGAACATTTTTAGGTTTGTATAATAGACTGTTGTTTTTAGATTGACATTTTAAAAAAAATCTTTCTTTTTAATGCGTTTGTACCTAATTTTTCTTACTCACATGATAACGAATAAATTAATATAAATTAATATATTTCCTTTTTAAACAAAACAATTGCGTATATTGAGTTTGGGTTTAACTTTCTACTCTCACTGGCATGGATGGTATAAATGAAGTCTGAACAGCCTGAATAATCAATGGGATTATTTTTAAGATTGTGAATTGGTGAGTAAATAACGCTGTTTATAAGAGACTTGTAGCTATTAGTCCAAAGGAAACCCTCTTTGTGACACAATGCATGATGGCCCGCGGAACTCGGCCCACATTCGCCCAACAGACAAGGTCTTCAACCTCTGCGTCATCCTGGATAGCAAGCTATCTATCAAGAAACAAGTCAACGCAGTCCCGGCCACCTGCTTCCACACCCTCCCCAAGATCTTCGGTTGGCTCCCAGTCAACACCAGAAGGACTGCCATGCAGGCCCTAGTCACCAGCAGGCTGGACTCCGGGAACACAGTCTACGTAGGAATCACTGCATGCCCCCTGGAGAGACTCCAGACAATTCAAAGCTCAGCAGCAAGACTCTTCCGCGACCCCCCCAGAAGGACCCACATCTCATCCCACCTCAAGAAACTACGCTGGCTCCCAATCATGACGAGATGCCAGTTCAAGATGCTGACCCATGCTTACAAGAACTTGCGCAATGTAGAACCTGAATACATCAATAAATGCCTCACCTTCTAACAACAGAGCAGACACCTTCAATAGGCTTCCCTCTCCCTCCCAGACACCCCACAGATTCCCCGAACGAGCAGTGGAGGACGCTCCTTCTCGCACCTGGCAGCCAAGGCATAGAACAACCGTACCCTCCCCCTCATGACCGCTCCATCGCTCCAGAAATTCAGGAAACACCTTAAGACTTACTATTCGAATAAACAACCCACCATGCAGCAGTCGACATCTCCAGCACCTCGAGACACTCACAGGAGTTTTGCAGGCCTTTATAAATGTTTGATTGATTGAATATTACCCATCTGTTTATCTTTCTTTTAAACTAAGCAGTCCCCATGTCAAAATGTATACTCGCATTTGAATGTCCAAAAGGTTTCAGCAGTGCGCAGTGCAATAGCGTTATCTGAAAACACTTGCATTGTAGAACAACATCAATAACTGTAGATCTGCACTTAATTTGGAAATCTATTGTCTTTTTCATCTCACCTTCCTCTCAATCCATGCTCCTACTGACCTGCCGCTCATGACTGACTTTGACTGTAGAAAATATCACCCAAAGAAGGCCCATTTGCCGTATTTTTCTGTATTTAAAAATAAATACAGACCGGAAAATAAATAGTTTTCTGTCTTTATCTGAAAAATGAGTAAAAACGGAAAACAGGGAGCCCTATTATAAACCAAGCAGTTTCTATGTCGGACTGTTGTCTGATTTTATTTGGTTTTGTATTTCATTCTGAATTCACATTGTTACTCATTTTCATATGGACAGTCCAAATACATTTGGGTCTGATGTAAACCTGACTGAGAAGCGACAATGTAAGCTGTTCTCTTACTTCTGTGCCATAGACTTTAAAGTTCAGGACACTAACAATACCAAATGTACAGACAATGATTGTATTGGTTTTCAGTGCAAAAATATTCATAGATGCAGAAGAGAAAGAGGAAGTTATAACAGAATAAATAATTGTAAAACGCAGAGAGCTGATCCCGGGGGTTGGTCAGAAGCAAGAACTAATCCTTTCTTTTCTGAAAGCTGAAGTCAATAAAGCCAGTTTGTGAGTAACTAACTTCCTCTCCCCATGTAATGTGTGTTCAAGGGCACTCCAGGGCACCAGGAAGTTTCTACATAATATATCTTGTTACCCCTGTTAGGCGCAGAGAGCTCCACCGCTGATCTGGGGGCATAAGAGCAAGTAAACAGATCTGAGCTCTCCTGTGCGAGGGAAGCGCCACGAAGCAGAGAGATCAACATTCAGGCGGCAGGCTCTTGAACTGAGACAGCTCAACGTCAGAAGAGACTTCGGGAGCCAGAAGGGACAGGTGACCAGGTAAGTGATGCATGAACTTTCAGCTGAAGAAAGAGACAGGTGCCCTGGGAAGTGATGCATGAACTTTCAGCCGAAGAAAGAGACAGGTGCCCTGGGAAGTGATGCATGAACTTTCAGCTGAAGAAAGAGACAGGTGCCCTGGGAAGTGATGCATGAACGTTCAGCCGAAGAAAGAGACAGGTGCCCTGGGAAGTGATGCATGAACTTTCAGCTGAAGAAAGAGACAGGTGCCCTGGGAAGTGATGCATGAACTTTCAGCTGAAGAAAGAGACAGGTGCCCCGGGAAGTGATGCATGAACGTTCAGCTGAAGAAAGAGACAGGTGCCCTGGGAAGTGATGCATGAACGTTCAGCTGAAGAAAGAGACAGGTGCCCTGGGAAGTGACGCACTAACTTTCAGCCGAAGAAAGAGACAGGTGCCCCGGGAAGTGATGCATGAACTTTCAGCTGAAGAGACAGGTGCCCTGGGAAGTGACGCACTAACTTTCAGCTGAAGAAAGAGACAGGTGCCCCGGGAAGTGATGCATGAACGTTCAGCTGAAGAAAGAGACAGGTGCCCCGGGAAGTGATGCATGAACGTTCAGCTGAAGAAAGAGACAGGTGCCCCGGGAAGTGATGCATGAACGTTCAGCTGAAGAAAGAGACAGGTGCCCCGGGAAGTGATTCATGATTTTTCAGCCGAAGAAAGAGACAGGTGCCCAGGTAAGTAATGCATGAACTTTCAGCTGAAGAAAGAGATAGGTGCCCTGGGATGTGATGCATGAACTTTCAGCTGAAGAAAGAGACAGGTGCCCTCGGAAGTGACGCACTAACTTTCAGCTGAAGAAAGAGACAGGTGCCCTAGTGGTAAGTGATGCATGAACTTTCGGCTGAAGAAAGAGACAGGGGCCCCGGGAAGTGATGCATGAACTTTCAGCTGAAGAAAGAGACAGGTGCCCAGGTAAGTGATGCATGCACTTTCAGCTGAAGAAAGAGACAGGTGCCCTGGGAAGTGATCCATGAACTTTCAGCCGAAGAAAGAGACAGGTGTCCTGGGAAGGGACGCATGAACTTTCAACTGAAGAAAGAGACAGGTGCCCCGGGAAGTGATGCACTAACTTTCAGCTGAAGAAAGAGACAGGTGCCCTAGTGGTAAGTGATGCATGAACTTTCAGCCGAAGAAAGAGACAGGGGCCCCGGGAAGTGATGCATGAACTTTCAGCCGAAGAAAGAGACAGGTGCCCCGGGAAGTGATGCATGAACTTTCAGCCGAAGAAAGAGACAGGTGCCCCGGGAAGTGATGCATGAACTTTCAGCTGAAAAAAGAGACAGGTGCCCCGGGAAGTGATGCATGATTTTTCAGCCGGAGAAAGAGACAGGTACCCTGGGAAGTGGCGCATTTACTTTCAGCTGAAGAAAGAGACAGGTGCCCCGGGAAGTGACGCATGAACTTTCAGCTGAAGAAAGAGACAGGTGCCCCGGGAAGTGACGCATGAACTTTCTGCAGAGCAGAGTGTGGACCCATATCAACAAGACGACACAAAGCCACCCTGCATGGCTTTTCATGGCCTCGTAGATATGGTGTAAGGCAAGGAAGCGCAAGTCACTGTGTTGCTTCACACTGCATCAGTGAGACTTTCCATGGGCTTTGCGTTGGGTGTTCCCACGCCACACCCATGGGTTTTGAAGCATTCCCAGATTTACAAGCATCTGTAAACCTAGGAATGCATCAAAACTGTATGTCTCGCCAGGACAGGCGTAAGGATTGTTTTTGTGAAGGAAGGTGTCCCACTGTGCAAAAAACAACCTGATTTCAACGCAGGCACCCTTTCGCACTAGGCGCTTTTCTTGTCCTTATGTATAGTGATATGGACGTGAATGTTTGTGTATGAATTTGACTGTATAAAAGGGATGTTTGTGTATGAATTTGACTGTATAAAAGGGATGTTTGGATGTATGAGTGGATCTAATTGGCGTCTTTTTTTGAAGTGTCACTGCGTGTCCTAGGTTTCAGACTGTTTTTGCATTTTTTTGATTATGTATACTCTTCCTAAATGTTTTGTATTGTTCAAATGGAATTACTCTATTTATTATAAAAAATCATGTTGATATCTATATATATATATATATAAAAATGAAAATTAAAAACCTTTTTGAATAAATTTATTCTTGTTGTGGTGTGTGGGTATACTGTTTTTGATAGTTAAACCTTTTCTCCTTGTCATTTAAGGGAACACCCCCTTTTTCATGTTTTTTCCTCTTACCCTTTCGCACTAGCGCAAGGGTATCTATATTGGCACAAGGCTGCCTAAATGGCACCAGCACAGAGGAAAGGACAGGGATATGGTAAATTGCAGTAAATATGATGCATCCCTGCACCGTCCTTATGGTGCAGCAAGCTGGATTGGGGCGTCGCATAGCATCATTTTCTTGTAAATAAGCCCCTGGGTTTGTAGTTTTGCTTTGGTCTGCAGGAAACAGCTATGTACTTCTTTGGATCAAAAGCTGGAAAATATCTCTTCTGTGCGGTTCCTGTCCTTCTACCCATGGAGCACAAGGTTCTGGTTAGCCGACGCAGTGACCTGGGGCCATATTACTCAAAGTGCCCCAGTGGAGCAATGGGCATTTGCACCCACTTTGCGGCCCCTTCGGTGCACTTTGGTATTACAGAAGGGGCCGCAAAAGCTTGTGCAACCCCTTTTGTAACACTGATTGCCTGGCACACAGGTAGCACCAGTTCTATCATCAAAGGGTGTTCCCTCATTTGCATGACGGGCTGGCCCAATGCAAACAAGGGCATCTCTTTGCCTCTGCACCCATGCGGTATACCCGATGCAGAGGCAAAGATGATTTTAGCAGGCGAAAAGGCAAATAACATGTTAGAAGGTGCACTGACAATGTGCCACAAATAGGCAACTCTCTGGTGGGGGTCAAGGGGGTCCTTTGAACCCCACGGACATGCCCTAGCAGGTCAGTGCAGTCACTCACTGCACCTGACTACAAGGGGATCTCTAATACCTCTTAAAAGTACAGGCAGGCTGCCGCCTGCACAGTAAAAAATGGGGCAGCTGCTTTAAAGCTGCCCCGTATTTTACTTGAATATGCTGCACCCAGGGTAGCATGAGTTTGTGACTGCCCTGAGGGCAGTGGCTTCAACATAATAGGGTGCACTTTCCCTGTTTGTGCACAGAGCACCTGTTTGAATGTGCTCCTTGGTGCTGTTAATATGGAACTCAATACATTTATTGATGAAAATTATATAATTTCCTTATTATTAGAATTGTGAACTCTACATTAACTCCAACTCCCAAATATGCAGTTAGGCAGGCCTTGAAACTGTTGCATATGACTTTACTTTAAAAAATGAAAAGACAAGAAGCATTTGGAAATAAAACAGAACAAGTTGGTATATGCAGGGGCCAAGAGAGTATCAACAGAGTAGCGTCTGAAGAAAGTCTCTCTTGTACAGAAGTTTTGGCCGACCATTTATACCATTCGTGAGGTACAATGAACCGATGTAGCATTCTTGGCCTAGTCATAAACAACAAGTACAACCATCTGAGAAGGGGGACACAGGTGGCTCTCGACCTCGGGGAGCGTTAGTGTGGGCCTCTGTGTATGTGTCCAGATGTCTGGCGTGGGGGGCATGTGATCACTACTTGTGGTGTACATGCTGTGTCCTGATTGGCTGAGTGTTCCTAACTTTATATGGCATCTATCTTTGTAGCCTTGGGTAAATCCGGCAGCAATGATCTGAGTTTATTCAAATGTGTATGTTACAAAGAAGAGACGTACATGGTAACTTGAAGAGTCTTTTTTATTCGATCCTTACACCATCACAGGTTCCAGTCAGCTGGGGTCAGCTGTCGAATGTTCACACGGTACAGCCTACCTTGTACCAGTGGGGTGGAGAGGAAGGGGTGTCGGGGCATATCAAGTGCAAATTACAACAGTGTACAATTAACATGGAGGTCATTGATATCATATTAGCCAACATCCTCAGTCTTGGGCGTACAGTTGTCATAGCGTACATCAATATTGTCGTTACTGATGTTGACATTGTTATGCATGCATAGATTATGGCATACATTGACATTGTTTCTACAGGTATTGGCATTGTTATCCAAGCACATTTTATGGAGTGCATCGATATTGCATTTATTGGTATTGTCGAGGTCGGGCCAGCATATATCATAGTGTGTAATGACATCGTATTCATAGATATTAACAAAACCTAGAGCCAGGGCTGTCGACTGATAGGTCACAGGTGGTAGGGTGTGTTGGTGGCAGGCAAATCGTTGGGCAGGAAGCTCTTGATGAATCCCACAGATGGGTGCAGTGACATTACAAAGTGTTAAAGGAAATAGACCCAATAAAGCACACATGGCTGAAGGGGGTACACAAATTCCTAAAAACACCATAAAAGTCAGCTGCAATATGACTTAGGAACACATGGCCAATCATGACCTAGCACACAAAGTGATCACACACTCCCCGATGCCAGACATCTGGACATGTTCACCACTGACCACATTGTTTCCACCCAAGGTCAAGACCCACCTGTGGTAAACCTTAGACACCTATTTAGGAGTTTGACTCCAGAGGCTGCAACCAACATTCCTCACCATATATGGTATGCAAGAAACTTTCACAACTGCTCACATTTTGTATAAAAGACAGATACCTACAGAATGTAAATTGAGACAGTCCTCCGACCCTGTGCCTGCAATTGTTCTCCTGGCCATAAAGTTTAATTGAACAAATTGTTCCTGTTTTGCCAAACGCTTCTTGTCTTCTGCTTTTTAAGGGATTTCAAACTCAAACAACATTTAGGCCAGCCATATAGGAGCTGATTTGGACCTCAAACTCACATTTGACCAACAAGGAAGGTGGGCAGACACCACAATTGATTAAAAGTTCTGGTGAAACTGCAGAGCAGAGGTCTGTCCTGAAGCAGCTCATGCAGAGAGTAAGAAACTACATCAGAACCTAAACATAGTCTAAAGCATTTGGCATATGGCAAACCAGGGAGAAGCGAATAAATATAACCTGAGCGCTCTGACACTGACAGGATCTAGCATATTACCTATTTTATATGTCCTAATTGTATCAGACGCAAGGTGGCCTTGGAGGCCAACCCGCTGAAGTCACTTATTTTTTCAATAGTCAGCACACTTTTAAAGGTGAAGATAGCCCTTTTCCCAGGACTCTATTTTTGTGATACAGCTGTCCTTATAGGGCGGAGTTGACACCTCAGTCTCATAGTTTTTCAGCTCAAGGATTTCTCAGTGCTAAACAGGTTTCTTAACATCGTTAGTATCTGAAAGGAGTGTGGGAGGTGCATGGAGATCAGACCCTGGGCAATGCTCAGGGGATGGAATTCGTATTGGGGACAAAATTGGACCCAGAACTGGGCACAACTTGTGTGTGGCCAAGAGGGGCCACACACAAGTTTTCACGATTTGTTACAATATGGTCTCCATGATGACCACCTTTGTGTAGGAGCGGATATTAGCAGACTATCCAGCTCGCTTAGTAATGTGTACCACACAAACCTTACCTGTTTAGAGGATAACGTGTGCTAGGAGCGTGCTAAAATATTTGACAAAAACATTTTTCTGTCAACTCCTATTGAATTGCAATGTGTATGTGATTATGGGGTGCTGGTTATTAATTGCAAACTGTATTATGTGTGCCAAAACTGAGATCATGCAGATGCTATTTTAACATATCTCATATTTGCCCTATGTTGCAGTACTACATATGCATGTTTATGCTGTGTTTATTGATATATTCAGTTGAATTGTTGATGCATTTAGTGCTGATCTCCAAGTGCATAATTTTTTAAGAGTGCACCACATACAATTGCCCCTATGATTAGACAAACAAATCTCCAAAATGATATCTGAATTGTATTTGTCAAAAATTACTAAAATTGTAATGGATTCCCAATTGAAGCACATATAAGCTAGGTTTCCCAAAGAAATACAGAAGATTAATAAGATTTGCCAAGAATGGCCCTTACACACAAAGGCATACATATTTCTTTGGCAGAAGGAGGGCACATCTGACACAAATAATATTGAACACACTAAAACACACATAAAAACTAAATAGGCAGGTCAAAAGAGAGATAAAAGCGAATCAATATTGAAATTAAGGGTCATCTTTGAAGAAGCTAAAACCAAGAGCCCAACAAAGCTGATAGCAAGCAAGGTGTTGGCACCTCCCCCAACATATGCAGGGATGGATGGACTCAATCCCACTTCCCCTGCATTAGGATATCCAAATCCCATAATGCTAGAAGCCGAAGAGATTCCCCCTGAAAAAAGGACAGTTGGGTCTAAGCCCGATTGTCACAAAGAACAGGACGGAGACCTAGTAATTAAACATTCCCGACGTAAACTTAGCAAATCCTGCACACTTCTTGTGTTGCAGAATTGACGCTATGTGGGTAGTGAAGCCAGAAGTGAGGCAAGCCAACCAGGGACAGAAACACTGCTGAGCATGGGCAAGGAGCAAGGTAAAAAGGCAGAAGTCTAGGATACTGGGAAAAGATATAGAGTGGAGTACGACATCTTAATAGACACCGCGTTGGTGAGCATCAGGGAAAAGGTCTCTCTGGAGAGCCCCACAGAGCTGGTCCAAGAGATTCTACCTGTTGAAAAATCCATAGAGGACACAAAGACGCTGCAAAGAAACTTCGTAGAAGCTCCGGGATGGCAAGATGGAGAAAAGGGGGTCCACCACCAGCAACACCTATTAACCTACAACACTGCAGCAGGAGCGTGGCCATCCCAGATGTGTGATAATTTGCTAAACCGAAGGGGGTGGGTTCACACGAGGTGAATATTATAGGGGAGAAGGGACCGTGTGTGGTCCAGTGTGCTAATACCAACAATTAGAGAAACCTGAGTTTTTTTTTTCTTTGTGGTATTTTATTTACTTCTTGGAATTTCTTTTGGGTAATCATAGGTTTGCAAGAAGCATGTCTATCACTATCACTCAACTGGAGAGAAAGTCTAT
This sequence comes from Triturus cristatus, assembly GCF_964204655.1. Taxonomy (NCBI): domain Eukaryota; kingdom Metazoa; phylum Chordata; class Amphibia; order Caudata; family Salamandridae; genus Triturus; species Triturus cristatus. Next base: position 31,838,197 of record NC_140590.1, on the reverse strand, counting down.
TCCTACTCTATCGTTGTAGTAAAGTCAAATAAAAAATAATCTTAACTCATTCATTCTTGGAATTAATTCGCACCAAAGAGACACCGATAAAACCAAGAGGAAGATATCACAGATGCCTCCAGTGCAGCCCAAGTTCCTAGGGAGGGTCCCCAAAAGCTTGACTCCCCACCCACAATGTGTAGCAGGTGACACCTCAAAGGCAGGTAAACCACACACTTCCATGGGTTCAGGCGGGCTCAAACGAGTGTCAGGAAAAGGTGTGGCAGTTCTCTATAGCGACTCAATGAGCTTGAGAGAGGAAGAGATGTCCAGTCCCCTAGGAATCGATGGCGAGAGTGGGGCTACAGAGTTTGCCTAGGTAGCTCGAAGAAGAAACAGAGATTGAATTTGAAGGGGAAGCCAGGTCAATGAAAGCATCATGTAGCTCAGAGCAAAGGAGAGAGGCCAGACAGGCACAAGGAAGAGAGACGTGAACAGATACTCGAAAGAGAAAGAGCACACAACCAAGAGTTTGAGCAAGAATCTGGAACAAAGCACTCTTTTCATGAAGAAACCTGGGCCAGGCACAGGGCGCATCCCTCGGAAGAACCAGACCTAGATTACAAACTACTAGCAGGGCTCAGTGTGACACTGTCCGTTTGACAAGAGAGAGGGGCAGATTGAGAAATAAAGGACCAAGGCAGCCTGGTACTTACTTACCCCCGACTGCAGAAAAACAAAAAATTACAACTGTGCATGCACACAAGGGGAGCAGCGACGAGGATATGCACGGCTCCGCATGGGTGCACGACAAAGATAAAGTATCCCTGTTAGACTTGGGGGTCTCTAGTTGGCACAGGTATGCACTTGTGAGAAATAGGGACCCTCTCCTCTAGTCAGGGTAAGGGGGTACACTCCTAAAATAACCCCTGCTCACCTCCTTGGTAGCTTGGCACGAGCAGACAGGCTTATCTCAGAGGCAGTGTGTAAAGCACTTGTGAACACATACAGTAACCAAGTGACAACACTACAGATGGACACCACACAGGTTTTATATCAAGAATAAGTATTCTTTATATAGATTTACCACAAGACCATTAAGCGACAGAAATACATAATGCTGTTACGTTAGATGGTAGAATTTTGCTTAGTTCTCTTTAGTTCTTAAATGCGACAATTTAAGTCAATATACCTTTTAGATGCGACACGCAGGGCAACAAAAGTGTTGCAACGATGTTGATGCGTTGAAGATTTTGGTGCAAAGAAATAAAGACGTGAAGATCTTCAAGATGCGATACGCTTCTCCGATGTTGCTCGAAGACTCGATGCGATGCTTCAGCTGCAGCGGCAACACACTTTACGTGATGTGACAACAGCGGCCTTGGCAGCGGCACTCTTCTCTGACGTTGCGAGATGCTTCCGCTCGATGCGATGATGCAGCGACGACACCCCTTTACCCGATGCGACAAAAACAGCTCCGACGGCGACACACTTCTCAGTGGATGCGAGGCGCTTTTCTTGATGTGGTGCAATGCGACAACTACGATGGCTGCGATGGAGACACGCTTCTTCCTCGATGCAAGACTCTTCTCTTGATGCGGTGCAATGCGTCAGCTACGATGGCTGCGATGGCGACATGCTTCTTCGGCTTTGTGATACACTTCCTGGATGATGTGAGACGCTTCCGCTCGATGCGACAGCTGCAACGGTGACACACTTTACGTGATGCGACGACAAAAGCTCCGACGGCAGCACACTTCTCCTTCTTGAGTCGTGCTTCCAGCTCCTTGCGACACGCAGTCCCTCAGAAGGCCCAACAACAGCAGCAGGCACTTCCAAAGAACTCTGGGGAGCTGGGGGGTGAAGTCTGTTGTTCCTGAGACTTCAGCAGGAGGCAAGCCCTTTTCCAAGCCCTTGGAGATCCTTCACAAGTTGAGCAAAAGTAAACACAAAGTTCCTTTCTCCTCTCTTTGGCAGTAGGCAACCCCTGCAGGCCAATCCCCCAGTTTCAGGGATAGTCTTTCCTCAGTTTCTTCTGGGTTCCTCTCCTCAGCAGTATTTCTTCTGGTTTCCCAAAGTGATCTAAATTCTTGGGATCAGGGTCCTAATATTTATACCCCAAAATCCTTTGTCCTCTGAGGGCAGAGGGGCCTTTGCCTTGTTCAAACCAGTTCTGGTCAGTCCTGGAGCACTTTGTTTACCTGACTCCTTCTTTCCTTTCAGAGTGCAGGGCAGAGACATCAGACGCACCACAGGAGGTGGAGTCAGCATTGTGGAGGGAAGGCACAGCCCTATTCAGGTCCCAGGTGCAACTCCTCCCATCCATCTAGATGCAGATCTCTCATTTTCACCACTGGAACACCTTACTCTGTCTCCTGGAATTCCCCAGCCCTGTCACTCAAACTCCAGACAGGGAATACACAGCCTAGCAGAGGCAGGTTTGAATGGTTAGACAAGAAAATGCCTACTTTCTAAAAGTGGCCTTTTCAAACACAGAATGTTAAAACCAACTTCACTAAAAGATGTATTTGATCATTCTGAGTTCAGGCATACTAAATTCGAATTTCTACCATGTTCCCTGAGTCAGTTAAGATTATAAGATGTAATAACCAAACTGCCCATTCTGGCCTATGGAGAACAGGTAGCCTTGCAATAGCGAAAAACGAAAATGGCTGTAATTCACTATTAGAACATGCCACACACACCAGGGCATGTCCTACCTTATCCTTACAATGCACCCTGCCCTTGGGCCTACCATAGGGGTGTCTGATATGAAGAAAAGGGAAGGTTTAGGGACTGGCAAGTGGGTGCACTTGCCCAGTCAGCATGACAGTACTAGACTGCACGCAGGCTCTGCAATGGCAGACCTTAGACACATTTCAACAGGCTGCTTCTGTGGGTGGCACAATCAGTGCTGCAAGCCCACCAGCAGCATTTGGATTTACAAGCTCTGGGCACTCCTGGTGCACTGTACTAGGGTCTGACAGGTAAACCAAACCAACCAATCATGGAATCACAAACCATACATCAATTTACAATAGGGAGCACTTGCACTGTGGCAGTGGCACAGTGCCCTGAGCAACTAACACCAGCAAAAACATATGAGGCAACAGCGAAAAATGGAAGGGAGATCCACGCCAATGTGCCAGGTCTAACAGTCTCCAAAAGAGATAATAACCAAAAGGGAAGGCAAGACCATTGCGTACCCGTTTTGCAACCTATTATCAGATTGGACTAATATGACAGGTCTTGGCCAAGGGAAGGTTCATTTGAGACAGAGGACATTGCAGTGGCAGAGGATTGCATCAGACATGAAGGAGGAAACCTCGCTGGGACCTGCTCTACATGGAGCAATGCCTTGCAAGGTGGGAATGATATGTTGATGAGAAACCCATAGAGTTACCAAGAACAAGAATGTACCCATTATTACAGAAGGACGCAGTGGGGTTATATGCATGCCATGGGCCCAGATGGTCAAAGTGGGGTTGAGATCAAAGTCACCGTCATTGCTGGATGAGGAAGGGATATAGATTGTGTGCTTCAAGTAAAACCACGCAGGTATTAGCCTAGCGATAGGTGACATTAAGAGCCGGCTAATCAGCCTAATTGGGAACAGTCAACATCGTGTTCACTTAAGCTCACATTCCAGCAATCACGCTCACAGATATCGGGCATGACGAAGGCACATTTGATACATACAGGACCCGGATATGGACCGCGCTGAGAGAGATATTCCCTTACCACCCAGATGTAGGAGGGCTAATGACAGAGACCATGAAGCCAGAACAAAGTATAAATGATACACTAAATATAATAAGGAAAAAGTTCTATCCACCGGAATACAGGATGGGCTGGATAGCGTAGATGGTTTAAAAACCAAACCCTGGCAGGAAAAAAGCTCACATACTCCACGACCGTAAGAAAAAGCAAGATAAGGATAGAGGAAGAGAGAAAAAGGACAGAAAAAATCTGGAGCAGAACCAGGGTGCCACCGTGGAATGACGGCAAGAGAATTGTGAAGGAATTGCCCTGGGAAGAGCAGCTGCAGCCACAGTAGCTCAGAAGGCAGTGGTAACAAAGGGGGTACCACGCAGAGTTTTAAAAAGGACAAAACAAGAAGTAGAGGGACCCGAGGAAGTATTGCACAGTGGACAGAGAGAGAGATGGCCAGACATCACAGAACTCCCAGTAGCAAGACATGTTTGCAGCTCCTCCTCTGCTCACAGGGGAACATACACCACAGGGACAACAATAGTTGACCCAGCATCTGGGGCATGGGGAACACACTACCAACCACTCATGCCCCATATTATCAGTCAACCACCAATCGGAAGAGAAACCTGTAGTAACAATACTCATAGACAACACACCTTATAACTTCCTGATAGGCACGGGGGCAACAAAGTCATGCCTGAGGGAGGGGATAGTCCCTTTATCAAGTGACACCATGGACACTCAATGGTTTTCAGGTGCGGTGATGAGGGTCCTATTCACAAAAATCCTAGAATTGGACATAGGGGGTAGTCATGTGAAGGGATAGCTGTTATATCATCCCTTGTCCTCAACTAATCTATTGGGAGGATATCTAATGGAAAGGTAAATATGACCATTCACCTCTCTGCCGACAGAACTGTGACCTGCTCCACCCCGGGGGATTCACCCCTAAGACTCATGTCATTAAAACGCCCTCACCACACAGGAGAACCTGCTGATTAAACTGCCTTCACTAAGGCAGTCTTAACAATTGTAGAAAACACACCAGAGTTGTTGGGACAAAAGTTACAACTGCCCAACCAATTTGTATTCCACTGGGAGGGGACAGGGGACTGGGAACCCAAAGAAGAATTGTTGCTCTGCTTAGAATCAGTGAAATTACAGCCTGCTTCTGCGGTCTTGCTGGTCACCAACCAAGCAAACGTGATGTGGGTATATATCTTCTTTTTAACACCTGTCCTCAGTGTACGAGAGGTAACATATGACTAGCTGTTCATCGAGTGCCCAGGAACTTCAGAAATTATTTTTGAGGATTTGGGAGAGGTTAGGGTAGAGCCACAAAACAAGGCCCCGGAACCACCGGCGGTGCTGACAACCTTGCAGAAGCAGGACTTGTCAAAAGTACTGCGGCAATTGTAGGCAAAAAGGCCGTATGACATGGTTCTAATCAATACCGTCAAACCTGTGAAAATAACATTGAGAAAGGGGCCACCCTACTCAGAGTGTGCCAATACCCACTCTCTAGAGAAGCTGATGAGGATATAGCACCCACAATCCAGGAACTAATTGCTCAAGGAGTCCTCTATGTGGCAGTATTACCAATAATACTTTGATTTTCCCTCTGAAAAGAGTAAAGGAGGAACGTGGCACTTGGTAAAAGACCTGCAACAACATCATGGTCCCAGAGTTCCACATAATACCAGACCCCTCCATCATCTTAACCAATAATGTAATCTTAAGTAATAATAATGTAATTGAGAGTGAAGAATGCATTTTTTAGCATCCTGCTACTACCCTACAGTCATTACCTGACCATATTTACATCCCAAGGGGTTCAGGTGCTAGTCTGGAGATTGCCACAATCATACTGTGAGTCTTCTAGTGTATTTAATTGAATTCTGAGAATGGATCTCAATAACTTCCAGTTGAATAGCACCCTAATACAATACGCTGATGACATCCTGATATGTATCCCCTCTGAGGCAATATGTTGTCAGGACACAATAGCTCTCCTCATTGTCCTATTCATTGGGGCACACACCTATTGTGCACTACAGCAAGCACCTAGACTCGGTAATCCAGGGCCACTTCCCATGTGAACAAGCATGGCAGCAGCAGCTTTTGTCATTAATAAAAGCACTTCTATTGTAATGTGGGCACCATTGACACTATATGCATAACATGCAGTGTTTGTGGTCATACAAGAGGGTAAGAGGATGCTGACTATGCAACAGGTTTTGAGTTACATACTGATGCTCTCTAGACCGTCACTGAAAATAGTGCAATGCCATCACTGAAAATAGTGCAATGTCCCAAAACCCAGCCACCTTAATAGCTCATAAGTATAGGAGAGAGAGGAGGTTCATGAATGTGCAAACTACACAGCCGATGGGATCAGCCAGACAGAGGAGGACTCCATCCCAAACAGTGAGGCACTGTTTGTTGACAGGTTCTCAGTGATAGATTAGGAAATAGGAGTAAGACACACGGAGGCAGCGGTAGTGACAGCTCATAGACACATGTCCTCGGAAATGCTACAAGTCACTGCACATTTAAAACTCCTACCACACCTCTCAGCACAGGCAGCAGAATTAATAGTGGTGATTGAAGCTGTCACCGATAGAACAGAAAAGAAAGTAACAATTTACTCATTCTCAGTCTATTTCACCACCACAGTGCATTCCAGCATAGGGAGGTGGAAAAGGTGAGGCTTCCTGAAGCCGGAAGGTACACCCTTCATGCACTAGGACCTCCTTGAACTAATAATTAATGCATTGACCCTGCCTAAATGCGTAGCCGTAGTGAGGTGTGCTGCACACACTGGGGGTAACGACTTTATATCACGGGGAAATGCACTAGCCCACCATTTAGCGAGGAAGGCAGTTTATGGAGCAGTTGGGGAAACAGGATAGACCATATACAGAGACAGCAAAACTATATCTGAAAGATTTGCCGGAAACAGCATTACCACACGAGAAAGAGTTATGAGAATCCAGGAGCTGCACACAGACAGCTCACAACTTCATATATCGACACCCACGGGAAAACCAGTCATGCCCCAGAGCTTAATATACATACCGCTGCCCCAATTGCACCTTCTAGCACACACTTCAAAGGAAAACATGTTATCGGAAGTTCAGAGCGATTAGCTTATCCCCAACATTGTGGAAGTAGTAGCAAAGTACTAAAATGATTGCACCATTTGCTAATTATGCTCACCAAAACCCACACTCAAGGCCATAGCTTCACCCATCCCCATACCTTTAAGGCACTGCGCATTGACTCCTTTGACATGATTATTCAATGTGCAAACAACAGGAATTTGATTGTGGTTGTTTGTCTATACTCTAGATGGATTGAAACAGGCCCTTGCGTGCATTGTGATGCCATAGCAGCGGCAAATCTTCCTGATGAGGAGGTAATACCCTGGTGGGGGTGCAACATGTTATCAGATCAGATAATGAGAAACACTTTGTATATACTATGTTCAACAACATCTGCACCCTGCTAGGAATCATGCATACATTAGCATCAGCTTAGCATCCCCAAAGTAACTGCATTGTAGAAAGGCTCAATGGATCATTAGAAAATGAAATAAGTAAAATTTGTGCCACCCTAAAAAAATGGCTACTCTGCTTACCCCTAACTTTGTTTGCACTGAGAAATATGCCTAGCAGTGATCACCATCTCGCAACACACCACACCAGATCTCAACTTAAATACTGAGGCTAGCTCCAAAACATTGGGAGACGAACTGCATGTATATCCGGCAGAACTAACTAAAATGGTTATGTGTTTGTCTAAACCGGTCAGCCACAAAAATGTAAGTGCACCAATTCCAAGCAGCCATATTGAACAACTCAGCCTGGTCAATAGGTGTACGTTCAGAACCTTGTAAGAAAATGGAAAGAGGCCAAGTTTGAGGGACCATAAAAGGTGGTCTTTTGGTCAAAGTGGAGGGAAAAAATGCATGGGTCTATCACTCCACTGTGCGACTGAACCCAGCCATGACATAGCCTCAAAGAACTAAACCCTATGAACTATTATGAACTGGTCAGAAAGAACAAAGCCACCGGCAGAGAACAGATGACTCCCAGGGAACAAATACGAAGATCTGCAATATCGCAACAAAAGTTACTTATGATTGCATTGTTATGTACAATCTGCCTACTATGGGTAGTCCCACATTTGTTCACTGCTGAGGAACTGCTGAGTAAAAAGGAGTTTACTAAAAGGTTACCACAGCGCCTGCATAAGAATCTCTCATATGTCACCTACAGCTACACTAAACAGAACACCAGCATCCCACACACATTTCACAGTACTCTTTTGCATAACACATGGTATCAGTACATGATCACAGCTGGCTCCTAAGTATCAGCCAGGTCATGTTACATCTGTTCATTTGTCCCACATGTGGTAGGTGCAGACAGACTGTTCTTGTCCCAAGAAGTTGCCCCGAGAAAGCAAAATGCCTCATTTACCACTTTCTATGTAGAATAAGGGCCAAGCTCCAACCCAACAAGGTAGAACCAAACAGGGTAGTAGTAAACATATTCCGATATGATAACAACACAACATCTTTATACATTCTGACTGCACCCACTAATATCCAGACCGAGCTGGACAGGGTGCGTAGGAAGAGGCAAATAGGGGAAGATATCACATGGCCCCAAGATTTCCCAGGGGAAAATATTCTTGGAAATGACAAAACCCCCTTCTCAGTGTACTAATATGTCCACTCCAGCATCAGTCTCTGGGCTGAGAGTGGCTCTTAGTGTAATCGGTGCAGTTTTAGTAAACAACAAGCTTCCAACATGGAATTCCAATGTAGGGCCGTTCAGCGAAGGATACAAGGGGGAATGGGATGCATGAGGGAAGGTTGATTGAAAGCATGACTACCCCATGTCAGGAACAGAGGCTGGTGGTTACACTTGGATAGAAGAGAAAGGACAACCCCTAATTGTCGGGAAACTAACTATGTACTCCCTATGTTATTGAGGAAAAGAAACGCTTCTGATGGGCATGAATGCTAATTGTGGAGTGATTTTATATATTCTGGATATGCAATGGGAAACCTCCACGCTGATGGATTTCTACTGGCAATACAGCAAGTATGCATACACTTAGTTGGCTCCCAGAAGAAGAGCACTGTGTTCCCTGGTAATCATGCATACACCAACCCTGGTCATTCCTGGAGAAGAGCTATTGAACTTGTACCAACACCCGTTAAGGAAGAAGGCAACCTTGCTGCACAAGGCATATGAAAGTAAAGCTGCAGACTATTTTGGCTGAGCTCAATTCAAGTACAGTCCGGAAGAACTCAGCCTATTCACGGGAGCACAGCTGAGGGTAGAGGGGTCAATACCCTTCTTCAACCTGCAGACGAAAGCTAACTCCTGCTTGCTTCAAATCAACCAGTGAGAAATGCTCAAAATGATGGACAACACTGAGCTCGGCCTCAATCCCATTAAAGAAGAAATGTGAGTAATCTGCCACATGGTTATGCAGCACTGAAATGTACTAGACTTAATAACCGCAATGGAGGGAGGGGTGTGTGCCAATATCAGGGCATCCTGCTGCACATTTAACCCTAGGAATAACATGGACAATGGAACACTGACACTTGCCATCCAAACATTACACAATTTACAAAGAGACAGTAGCGGCTGGTGACATTTGAAAGTGATGACACGTAAAGGTTTGGGATGTGTGACCTGCAGCGAGCGAGCGCAGCAAGTGAGTCCAACTGTCATAAAAGGAGCTCAGGGGGGTTCTCCCCCAGGAAAATCTTGAAAATAGAGTAGGCAAATGGCGCATTTTCTAGCACATTTGAGAGATCAAGAAGGTTAATGAGGCCATTGTGAAAGTGTAGTTATGACATCAATAAAGCAATTTCATATAATAATAGTGAAGTTAGTTGCTTATTCAGTATAACCCCAGAACTTGATAACAGACTTTAAGATAACAATGCTAAATATATCACAGATTTCCTTATTTACTGATATACCTTTACAAATGAAACACTTCCTACCACTTGCAACTCTCTCTCCTCCCTGTAACTTATGGCTCTTTGTAGTATCCCCTGTCTCTTGTGGGGCTTTGTTGGACTTGGCCCTTCTGGCAGGTTCACCCCTAAACTTTTTGCTTTTACTGGTGACCTGGTGGTAGTGATTTTTGGTTTCTGCGCACTTTACCGCTGTGTCCCAGGGTAAAGTGCGTGCGTGTAGTGAGGTTGGCCTGCCCTCCCATAGGAATGCATGGGGGATCTGAGTGACCATGTTAGTTCCTGATGCGTGGGGAGTGCAGGGCCGAGTTTGGTATGTGCGGACTCGTGTGATGAAATGCTGCGCGATGATGTGTGCGGCGTCAATGTACCTAGTGTGGAAGTGCCACTTCTAGAAGTGGGCACTTCTGTGTGCAGTGTGAAATGAGTGCCTTGTCTGGCGATTGGCTGGCTTAGGTCGTGTGACGGGCTAGGGAATCCCCAGAGTCAGGAGGAGTCAACCAGTGGTGAATAGGGAGATCAGCAGCCAGATGGGTGGGAGGAGTACACCTAGGACCTGAATAGGGCTGTGCTTTCCCCACACAGTGCTGTCTCCGCCCCCTGTGGTGCGACTGATGACCCTGGCCTGCTCTCTGAATAGGGAGAGGGGCTGAGCAAAACAAAGGGCTCAGGAACCAGTTGTAACTGATTTGCCCCTTCCCTGCACCTTGAAACAAAGGTAAACCTGTGTATAAAATGGGGCTGTGACCCCAAGTAAAATGTTCTTCTGCTGATCCTAACGAGGGGGGGGGCCTGCTGCTGCTGGGCGCCAGGAGAGACTGCCACTGGGGACTGCCTCCCTGCTGGAAGGCCCTGTGAGCTGGCCCCTGGGCCCAGTCTTTGCCCCCCTCTGCATCCAAAGACTTTCCCTGAAGTTGGCCTTGATTGCTGGGGAGAGCTTTTCATCTTCCCCTGGACTATCTGAACTTCTGCGCCTGTGGGCGCTTTATTTCCTATTTCTGAAGAGCGCTAGTTGGACAGAGGGGAAAAGCGCTTCCTTTCTGCCCTGAGGAGCACTGCCGTTGTGGGGCAGGCAGCGCGATCAATGCTGAGCGAATCCCGAGCGTAGGGATTCCCCCCTCTGTGCTACTGACCAGCGGGAGCCACCCTGCGTTTTGCCGATCCTAAAGCGGGTGCCCACCCCGCATTGTGGCGTTTGTTGGCGGGTGCCTACCCCGCTTATTTCTTTGCTTGAACTGCGGGAGCCCACCCCGCCTACTTGTGCCCCTGGCGGGTGCCCCCCCCGCGAGTACTTTAATCGATAGCGGGTGTCCACCCCGTACCGTGCTGCATCACCGCCGCAGCCCGTCGTGACCCAGAAACGGAACACCGCAACCCATGACTGTAGGCGGGGCCTGGGATGTTCCCGGAAGCTGGAAGTCCGTGCCGACTGACGCGGGGCTCCCGTGAGGTCGAGGGAAGCCCCGCGCCGAGAAGAGGAACGCTGCCGAAAGGAGGTGCAAGCGGGAGCGGGCGGGAGCCTACCCCGCGCTCCCGTGACCCAGAAGTGCTGCCAGCAGAGGAGAGAGCCTTCCCCGACGAGCCCGGTGAAGTGAGGGCGTCGTTGGAAAGCTCACCGCCACGGAGGAAAGAAGAGGCCGGTGAGTGGAGCTCGATGTGAACTGTGGCTGGGGGAGACAGAATCTGACCGGTCCCGCTGTGCAGCGGAACGCCCCAGCACTAAAGGGGGCAGTATTGTGAAAGAGTCCCCCGAGTGGGACTCCAACGACGGGGCCATCATAGTTGTTTAGAGCGCTAGTGCGCTCCAGCCTAGGGGGACATTCTTGGCTTTGGTGGGAAGAGCGGCCCCGGAAGGCAGCGGGCCACTCCAACGTTGTCCCACGCTGGTTTGGGCATATTAGTTTCGAGCCCAGAGAGGCTCCAACGTATGCCATATTCGATTTACAGTCACAGTGGTGCCCACGCTCATTTTCCCAGCTGCCCAGCACTTAGTGGGCAGCTGCAACGTTTAGGCTGTGCCCCTTTACGCTCTGGCTTGCTCAGCCTGCGCAGTCTAGCCCTGACTTTGCTGGATATTGGGCATTTCTGCGCCCGTGAGAGGCCAGTTGGCCTGGGGACCGTTTCCCTGTGTTGTGCCCTCCCCTAGGGTACCTGGTGAGTTTTTATATATGTACTTTTGCGCCTGCGCAATGCCTTTTATGCTGTGTTTATTTCTAGCTGTACCTATGCGTAGGAGAGGGTTTTTCTTGGTATAGGTTATGCTGATGTGTTCATGATTCCCTGCGTAATATTTTCCTAAGGTGGTTAGGGTTGCGTAGGTGGTACTTACCTGTTACCAGTGGTTACTGGTTGTGGGCTACATTTTCTAATTAGTGCTACAGTGATTGTATGTGATTGTATGTGCTATGTTTCAAAGTATTATTCCTACAAAGTGTTATTCCTACAAAGGGCTAGTGCTAAAAGTGCTGATTCCTGACAGTGGTCCAGGTGGCCCTGTCTTGTACATATCCCCTGTAAATTCTGCCCGTGCCTGTTGGCACATTGTAAAGTGTGTGTTTTTATCTAATGTGTTTGGTATAATACAAAGGCTATTTTTATATAATACCTTGTGTGGAGTTTCTTTTGTGGTGGGCCTTGGGTGTTGTTGCTGGGTGCGCGCGCAAACGCTTTACACATTGCCTCCGGGATAAGCCTGACTGCTCGTGCCAAGCTACCAAGGGGGAGAGCAGGGGTTATCTTTGGCGTGTAACTTCCTTGCCCTGACTAGAGTGGTGGTTTCTGCCTGGCTTTGGCGCAAGCCCTAGCCAACCAGAAATCCCATTTCTAACATTGGTGATCAGCGGTGGGATAGGACTTGTGTTTGCGGTGTACCGCAGCAGCAACTGGCTGCACTACAAATCTCTGCATTTTAGATAATCACATTTTGGGGATTATTGTTTTTGAGTTCCATTATTTCCTCTCCTAAAGGTGTCCTTTGTGAATTGTGTACTCCTGTTTTAGCTCAGACACCCAGGTTCCTTGTGTTGAACTTTTCTCGAGAACATCCGCCAAAATGGAGCCAGCTTTTAATTTCTGTGGTCTGTTTAGATACAGTATGTTAGAGTTGGTCAGGTTCTGTGAAGAGAGAGACATAGAGGTGGGTGAGTCAGACACCCAGTCCAAACTGAGGGACAACATGATCCTATGGCAAAAGGATGAATGGGAACGTGAGCGCAGTGAGGAAGATAGGGCCCAGGCCACACGCCAAAAGGGTGGTGGGTCTGAGGGGAGCCCTGAGGAATCTGAAGAGGAGACAGAAAGTGACCTGACAGGGACGCCAGTAGATAGTGAAGACCCCATAGATAGGGAGTCCCTTGCTGGGTCCAGTGTCAGGAGCAGCACCCCATCCCTTTCCCTGTCCCCAGAGGAGTGGGTAGATAGGAGGGAAGAAAGGGAGCATCAGCTAGCCATGGAGAAGCTCAGGTTAGAGCATGCCAAGGAGATGGCGCAGCTGAATGTAGAGGAGAAAAAGTTTGAGACCGAGAGGGTCTTAGCACAGGAGAGGATAGAGGAGGCTGAGAGGGCCTTCACCAGGGAGAAATCAGCTCTGGAGGGTAGACTATCCCCTGCGCGCAGTCTCAGTTTTCTGGGCTCCCCAGGGAGGGTTGAGTCCAGTGGTGGCAGCTATATAGATTTCAGTGTAGGAAGTCCCAGTTCCCCCAGTCTGGTACCTGTTTCCCAGGAGGAGGAGTTAAGGTTGAAATTCAGGGGCAGTAGGAAACTGTCTCACCAGTCTTGGGAGGAGTTTGTGGATGAATGTGATGATGCACTGTCCGATTGATTGAATCAGAATACGGAATGTAGTTATTCCGGCATGTGTAGGCTGGTTATCAGAGAGCAGATGCTCAGTCGTTGTGGGCCGGAGTTGCGCCAACACCTGTTGGGGTTGGAGGACCGTGACCCTGTTGTAAATGAAACAGCGATATGATTAAGCATTTACTGAAGACATGTGCTCCTCATGTCTGAATTACGTTTTCTGCTTTATATTGACTAATGTTCAGACTCCATTTTGCTTAGCCGTCCGCCATCTTGTATGGCCACGAAACCACGTGCTCTGCACGGGAAGAGTCTTACCTCTTCATTAGTCACTCCCGAGATCTGCCTAGCAACAGTCTGTAAATAAACCCTTTGTGCGTTTGGTGCATGTTCAGAACTGACCACATCTGTCACTAATTAGGCTTTGCTCGAATGTGTTTTCGCGGGTCTCAGGAAACGTTAACTCCACCCATGTATTGATTATACGCTGAACATGTCCATATAAGACCATAAATCTTGCTTCATGTTGTATCCGCCTACTTATGAGCCCCCCCCTATTGTGTATAAAAGGGGACCATGTGCACAAGTTCTTTGTGCTACTCTGTGCAATACTGCAGAGTGTTGCGTAGGTTGTAGGACCACCTTTGAAGGTTAATAAACTTTGTCTTTGTATTTGCAGTTTCCGTGCCAATTTCCTTCTAGTACTTCATACACAGAAGGGCGAACCCTATGTACTTGCGGGCCTAGCTGGGGCCTGTACTCATCAATTGGCGCCCGTCACGTGGGGCTCATCGGCGACTCGGATACTCGAAGGACTGGTCGTGACGAAGGAGTGGAACCTTGCCGGGGACGTGATCACTGCCAGCGGCGTCTTTATTCCTGGCATCCCGAGGCTTTCTTCCTTCCCTTCCGAGCTGACCATCTGGGTGGCGCCGGTCCTCGACTGAGACACCTTCTGTCGGTTTTGCCGTGCAATGGCCGTTTGGGCGAATTTGGAACATGGCAGTTGGAATCAGGACACTCTTGATTGGTAAGAACCGTTGTACGGTACTTGCTGCGAGCATTTGAAGCCTGGGTTGGCAAGGATACGCTTGTCGTGGCTATTTGATTTGATTTGTGATGACCGGTCATATTTTGAAATAAGTAATGTGAAAATATATGCGTTGCAACACATATAGGCAGGTAATGTGGAGATATTTCTCCGGGGTTGTTTGAATTTGAACGGCGCAACGTTTAAGTGCCATTTTTGGATAATATTGCATATTTTGCACTATTCTTGAACATGCCTGCTTTGAGCGCACTCCGTAAGTGGTGCTGCTGTTTTGGAAACCGGTTAAGTCTTGAGGAATCTGAACCAGCCCCCCCAGAGGGGACTCCTAATAGGGACATGTATGTGAAGCACGGTCTTTCCCCTATAATGTACAGCACATTGTGGAGGAAATATACCAAGAAGGATCCTGAGTTGCGATGGCCTTTGTATGGATCGTTTGATATGCGTAAGATTGAGTATGTGGAGCAGTGTATATGTAAGCGGCGTGCGAGACAAGACACGTTTGAATGTATACGATTGTGGGTGAAAGAAGTGCGTGAGCGCGAGAAACGTGAAAAAGCGCTGAGTGACAAAGAACAACGGAAAAAGGACTATGTGAAAGCACAGGAAGCGAAACAGCGTGAGGAAAAAGTACTGGCGGAAAAACAGGAGAAAGAGCACAGGTTGCTAATATCGGGTCAATATGCTGTTCGGCAGCCTCTTTATCCTGTCCTTACTAATCTTGAAGATGATTTTTCTCTATTAGATCGTTCTCCGCCACCTTATGTTGGCCCGTCCGCTCCGGGAGTCAAGGATCCTGGATTGCTCAAGGAGAAGGTAGACACGCGGTCCATGTTATCAACTGATCGCATGGGTGAGCTTCGGAAAGTTTCTTTTCGTGCGCTTAAAGATAAACTATCTCTCGCTGAATTATTGTCGTCTTTGGAAGGATGGCAGGATAGGGAAAAGTTATACTTTGCTGAAACTTTTTCTGATGAAGTGGTTACTGCTTTTCGGAAATACTCCGATGTTTTTGAGCCTGATGATATAGTATTAGATTCTAAAGCATTACGTAACGTGTCCTTTCTCCCTCTAAGGTACCCGATGCGGTTCGACGGCTGTTTGCGTTACGGGACGCGATGTTTGAACTCAAAGAAAGAGGAGGAGGAGCAATCGAATCCAAATGCAGGCGGAAAGCAGTCGTCTATCATTCATTCAGATAAGATTGAATTAGTGCATGCTAAGCCGATGCGAGAGGCAGCACCTCTGTACGTTCCTCCTAAGGGAGCGGGAACTAGTTCGGATATGTCTTCCCCCGATGCTAGAGGATATTTTGTGTACAATTGGGTTTATACTCCTTGGCATAGGGCTGATGTTATGGCATTGAAAAAAGCACTACCCGATCCCCGAAAGAATCCTGCCGCCTTTTATGAGGAAGTTGAGGGGGCTTTAAATTCTTGTACTATGACCTTAGCAGACATAGATTTGTTCTTTGGGCTTATTTTACCACCGGATATGTGGAGATCCGTACGGAAAGTAGATGATCAAGCTGTTTTTAAGGCGAAATGGTCTGACATAGAAGATGAGGATAGAGAAAGAAAACCCGCGCAAATGCCGCCTCAGCTTATTTTAGATCTCTCAGCTGCTATTTTGTCTAAGTTGAAAACGATTATCCCCCCCCAAGAAGATTGATTGGAATATGTTAGCCTCATGTAAACAGAAGGTTGATGAATCCGTTTCTGATTTCTTTACGCGATTTGAGGAAACATTTCATGATTTTAGCGGTCAGTCACTTATGGATGATACGGGTCGACATCTTTTTGTTGATAAATATGTGTCGAATTTATTACCAGGAGTAGCAGCTCGATTAAAAGCGAGTGAAAGCTCTTGGACAACATCGTCTCCGGCATCCCTCCTGACGATGGCTCAGTATTACGAGCGTCAGGAACAAGAAGCGAAGGGTAACGAAGAGAAAAAGTCGAAAGATTTAAAAACAAAGGTGATGTTACCGCAAGTGTATGGTCCGCTTCGCCGGGGTGCTGAGAGAGGTGGAAGAGGATTTTATGGTCCCCCTTTTGGTCACCCAGATGTAACTAAGGATCAATGTGCGTATTGCAAACAGTTGGGTCATTGGGCCAGGGATTGTCCGGTATTACATGCACAGCGCCAGGGGCGTGGCCAGGGGCGTGGCCAGGGGCGTGGCCAGGGGCCAATGAAAGGTAGAGGAGGTTTTTCGGGCCCTAGAGGACATTTAACTGATCGTGCTCGATTTGATTCTAATATGCGGCCACGTGATGGGCCTAATGTGTTTGATCGACAAAACCAGTATCAAATGTCCGATTATGAACGCCCTGGGTATCACGATTCACAACATGCATAGGATTGCGTAGGATGGGGGGAGGAATCAGTTGAAGTGCCAGTAGATCAGAGGGGTCCTTATGTTACAGCACATGTTTTGGGTTCTACTGATCGGTTTCTGGTTGATACAGGAGCTACTTGTAGCGCTTTGTCCAAACAATTGGTTCCGAGGGCATCCCTGTCTGGCTTAACGGTTACATCGATAGGGTTCGATGGCACACCTTCACTTAGCCCATTATCACAACCCCTTGCATTTCATGTTAATAAGTTTTCTACACCCTGTCCGTTTTTGCTTTCCCCGAACACGCCTGATAACATTGTGGGTCTGGATATGCTCAAACATTTCAGAGCCACAATCCGTTGCTCCCCTGAAGGAGTGCGTGTGATTCTAAACGATAACTATCCAAGGACAGGAAGGATGTGTGTGGTTGCAGAGGATACCGCATTGGCTTCTCTACCCCGCACTCTGTGGGCCACCTCGGATACTGAAGTGGGACAGATGGTTATCCCCCCGGTACACATTAGGGTAAAGGAGGGAGCTGTGTTACCACGCCTACCTCAATATCGCATTTCACAGGAGGGGGAGGAGGCACTCACGCAGATAGTGCAGGATCTCATTAAGGTGGGGGTAGTGGAGGAAGTTCCATACAATGTCTGCAATAGTCCTATCCTTCCGATTTTGAAAAAAGACACTGATACTAGGATTTATCGTTTATTATTGATTTGAGGGAGGTGAATAAGATAGTGATACCTCAATACCCAGTGGTGTCTGACATCACGACATTGCTTACTTTGGTCCCGCCAACGGCAACCATGTTCTCTGTTATTGATTTGAAAATTGCTTTCTTCTCGATTTCTATTCATCCTGATAGCCGATACCTTTTCGGCTTCACTTTGAATAATTGTTCATATCGATTTTGTAGAGTTCCTCAAGGCTACACAGAAAGTCCTAGCATTTACAGTCAAGCATTGAAACGACAGTTGGATTCCTTTGTTTTACCTGAAGGGGTGGCCCTCATACAATATGTCGATGACATCTTGTTGGCGGCCGATACTCCTGAGCAATGTGAGAAGTGCACGTTATCTTTGCTTTCCTTTTTGGCATTGCACAATCACAAAGTATCAAAGAAAAAATTACAATTCTGTAGACCAAAGGTAACCTACCTAGGTCACCTTTTGTCTAAGGAGGGGCGTGCACTCACATTAGATCGCATTCAAGCAATTTTGGACACGCCAGTACCTTCCACACAGAAGGACGTGCGTGCATTTTTGGGACTCACTTCTTTTTGTAGGCAATGGATACTGGGTTTTTCACACATAGTTAAACCACTGTTGGCACTTTTGACGAAAGACACTCCAACTCCCCTTCCCTGGTCAGACGAGTGTGGGAGTGCTTTTCAACAATTACGACAAGCCCTTTGTTCAGCACCAGTGTTAGGCACCCCTGATTATACGAAGCCCTTTACATTGTATGTACATGAAAGAGATGGATGTGCGTCATCGGTTTTAGTACAGATGCACGGCGACAAGCAGCGCCTTGTGCATATTTCTCGGCAGTACTTGATCCTGTTGCCCGAGCGTTGCCTGGTTGTTTTCGCTCGGTTGCGGCGACAGCTGTGTCAATACGCCAAAGCGAAGGAATTGTGTTATCCCATAAACTATTGGTGTTGGTCCCCCATGCTGTTGACGCCCTGTTGAATCAGACAAAGACACAGCACTTAACTAGTGCTCGTCTAACAGGATATGAGCTGACGTTGTTGGCTCCTCATATCACATTGAAGTGATGCGCAGCACTAAACCCAGCCACATTGTTGACATTTCCGGAGACTCAGCCTGAGGCACAAGAAACACATGATTGCATCTTTGTAACTGAGGAACAGACAAAGGGTCGTAATGATCTCCAGGATACGGCCTTTACAGATGTAGATGGAGAATTGTGGGTGGACGGGTCGTGCCTGAAGCTACCAGATGGTACGACTTCAGCGGCGTATGCAATCACCACGCTACAAACGGTAGTGGAGACAGCACGCATACCGCAGAAATCAGCTCAAGCAGCAGAACTGATAGCTTTAACACGAGCATGTGAGCTCAGTGCCGGATTGCATGTGAATGTCTATACGGATAGCCGCTATGCCTTCGGGGTAGTGCACGACTTTGGCTTACTCTGGAAGGAGAGAGGGTTTCTAACGTCACATGGAGCACAGATAATGAACGGAGAGTTAGTTCACAACCTTTTGACTGCATTAACATATCCAAAGAAGATTGCCATAGTTAAATGCAATGCACATAAAAAGGTGATAGATAAAGTGGGAGAAGGGAATGCTCTGGCAGATCGAGTAGCACGAGACACTGCGATGCAGCCTGACTCCACTGCAATGTATGTTGTGAAGTCGCAGGCAGAAAGATGGCACGATGCTAGGAGAGAAGTGTTAGAGATACAGAGGACAGCTTCCGATAAGGAACGGGAACAATGGTCTACTGACGGAGAATTGGACGATGAAGGTTGTTGGAGAAATAAGCAGATGGCTTTTGTACAACCTATGGTTCAGATGGCACATGGGCTAGCTCATGTTGGAGCTTCCGCAATTGTAAAATTGCTCACACAAGTTTGGGAGCATCCAGAGATTGCTAGCACGGCAAAGAGAGTGGTGCAGACTTGTATGATTTGCCTGAAGTACAATCCAGGAAAAGGGACACGAAGTCCAGCAGGAGGATTTGCAACACCCACTGCACCTATTGAAGTTTTGCAAATGGATTATATTCAGCTTGAACGCTGTAATAATCTGAAGTATGTCCTAGTGGTGGTTTGCGCCTTCAGCAAATGGATTGAGGCATACCCTACGAAAGACAATACTGCAATTACTACAGCCAAGGTGTCATTGAAGGAGTTCTTCCCTCAATATGGTATTTGTAGATTGTTGTGGAGCGATAACGGACCTCATTTTATGGCGGACGTTATCAAGTATGTCCTGAAAGGATTGGGAATTACACAAAAATTCCGCGCAGTGTTTCACCCTCAGTCTGCGGGATTGGTTGAGAAGTATAACGGCACTCTGAAGCTTAAGATAGCGAAAATACAAGCTTCCACTTCTCTGACTTGGCCGGATGCTTTACCTTTGGCATTATTGTCAATCAGATCAGTACCGCATTCTCGAACCGGTCTCACGCCATATGAGATCGTGTTTGGACGTCCGATGAACATTTGGGGCCCACCGAAACCAAAGTCAGTGTATGATGTACCTTGTGTAATGATGAGTGATTATCTGGCACAGTTAACCGATAAGTTGGTCTCTATTCATCAACAGGTTTGAGAAGCGCTCCCCGACCGGTCCACAGGTGAAGGCCATGATCTCCGGCCCGGAGATTTTGTTTTGGTGAAATCGTTTGAAAGGACGAGCAGTCTAGAGCCGAGGTGGTGCGGTCCTGAGCAGGTCTTGCTTGCAACGAGAACGGCTGTCCGGGTCTCCAACCGCAAAAATTGGATCCACTCTATACATTGTCCCCGAGTGCCACCCGGATTGGTGGAGCCTGCTGTATTGACCGACCATCGAGAAATCCTGACTGCGAAGAAAGGCCGTGCTGTGGACCCGGACGACACTGAGGAGCTTTTCCCGGACCAAGCGACCCCTGGAGTAAGAAGATATCACCTCAGACCGAGGAAGTGAATTTCTGAAGTATCAAAATATTTTGTCAGAGCAGCCCCTGGGTTAGTGAAACGGAGAGCCAATGAGGCAAGGGGGAATGATCAGCCCTGCATTAGTGTAGTGACACCCGTCTTGGCCCGATGGTGAAGAAATCAACCGCTGCCTAGGGGGAAGAGTTCTGACAACCTTTTTAGTTTCAGGAAGATATTGAAAATGGAGAAGAAGAAAATTTTTTGTGCGATAGGTTTCATTGTTGCTATGGCAATTGCTGCTATAACCACGTGGTTTGTTGAGGATGTAATTCCTGCCCGTGAGTTGCTTGTTGTGTCTACTCCAGTGCCCGAGGAGCACTACTTCTACACCCTTCCATACCAAGAATTGAAGCATCGCCAGTCCTATCTGAATAATACATTCACCCAGATGCTGCATCATACCCACGTTGCTACAAATGCTACAAACTGTTGGACATAAGGTATGATGCCAGCCCATCAGAAGAAAGGGGGAACACCATTTATACCTCTCCCTTTCTCACATAACGGCTCTTGTAGAGCATGGTACACTTTGCTTTTTTGCCACACGAAAACCTACAGTGGGACGATTACTCTTCAGACTTAACAAAGAGTGTCATCAGGATAAAGAAGGCTATCCACAAGCCAATGGAACAATATGGGAATGGGAAGAATATCGACCAGACAATGAATCAATTCCCTACATCTTTACGAATACTAGAGACACTCATGGAAACGAGAAATTTGTAATTTTAGTGGCACAATCCCAAGCGGACATGTGTATCCAAAGCGTTGGTCATATTCCTGTTGGTGTGATTGCATTGTTGTACTAAATAGAGACGGATTAAATAACAGTACATTTCTGGCCTCCCACAATACCTATTTTGTGTGTGGTAATAAAGGTTACTATCGTTTGCCTGCCGGATGGTCTGGGGTATGTTATGTGGCATTTTTATTACCCCCTGTATTCTTAGCACCAGCGTCTTATCATAAAGACTTGAAGTTATTAAACAACGTAACCGTAAATAGGTATAAACGCACTCTATCTGTTGATGATGTTGACCAGACGGATACCAGTTTGCAACAGTATATTGATTTTAATCTAGGACTGTTTTTCTTTGTTGGAGCTGCCCTGAATAGTAGAAAGGTTCGACGATTAACTAGGGTTGTAGAGGCTGTGACGAATCAAACTGCTGCTGCTCTCGGGAACATTACGGAAGAATTGCAGATCACTAGAATTGTTACATTACAGAATCGTATGGTATTAATGTTATGTTAGCAGATAGGGGTGGAGCATGTAGAATTATAGGAAGTAGTTGTTGTGTGTTCATCCCTGATCACACACCATCAGTTTATCAAGCTATTAATAAATTGCATAAAATTGCTGCTGACATTCATACAGAAAATGGCACTTGGACCTTTTCTGGATGGTTTTGGACCTTAATTACTACATGGGGATGGAAAGTTCTTACTGGTCTATGTATTATTGTAGCAATTTTGTTCACATGTTGTATGTGTATTCAATGTGGTCCTATGATATGTTCTCTATGTGTTTCATTCTGTATCCACAATAAGAAAGCTGTTGCCGATGCCAACTATCAAAAGAGCATAAACAAAGAAATAACTGAGATGATGAGAATCGATATAAATGATGATTATCTTGATTATCCTAGCAAGCCGAATGTCTTCAGCAAATGCTGAAGCGGTCGTCTGTTGTAAATGAAACAGCGATATGATTAAGCATTTACTGAAGACATGTGCTCTTCATGTCTGAATTACGTTTTCTGCTTTACATTGACTAATGTTCAGACTCCATTTTGCTTAGCTGTCCGCCATCTTGTATGGCCACAAAACCACGTGCTCTGCACGAGAAGAGTCTTACCTCTTCATTAGTCACTCCCGAGATCTGCCTAGCAACAGTCTATAAATAAACCCTTTGTGCGTTTGGTGCATGTTCAGAACTGACCACATCTGTCACTAATTAGGCTTTGCTCGAATGTGTTTTCGCGGGTCTCAGGAAACGTTAACTCCACCCATGTATTGATTATACGCTGAACATGTCCATATAAGACCATAAATCTTGCTTCATGTTGTATCCGCCTACTTATGAGCCCCCCCTATTGTATATAAAAGGGGACCATGTGCACAAGTTCTTTGTGCTACTCTGTGCAATACTGTAGAGTGTTGAGTAGGTTGTAGGACCACCTTTGAAGGTTAATAAACTTTGTCTTTGTATTTGCAGTTTCCGTGCCAATTTCCTTCTAGTACTTCGTACACAGAAGGGCGAACCCTTTGTACTTGCGGGCCTAGCTGGGGCCTGTACTCATCAACCCTTGGGACCTTGCAGAGGAAGCAGACCGTTGGGAAAGGGCCCAAGGTTCTGATGAGGAATGGGAGAGTACTTCTAACAGTAGTGGTTCAGGTATCTTCCAGCCCAGCGTGGTGGAAGAGGCTCAGTGTAGCCCAGCTAGGTCCCAGGATAGCGAGGAGCGTGTAGGGGCACACTGCCTGGCTCAGTGGAGCAGGAGTGAGAGGGTGACCGAGGGTCCCCAGACGCACGAAGCCCTGCCTCAAGACTTGGATGGTTTCTTGAGGGAACACCAGGTTGGGGACCTAGGCTGTCCTGTTGGTCCATTTGAGGAAGATCTCCTAGTGAGTAGAGGACCTGGAGCGCCTGTAAACAGAGCTCCTGTGGTTCTAGAGTCTGGCAGTACAGCTCCGGTAGGGAGGGTACTGGAGTCCAGCGTGAGGAGTGATTGGGGGATGAGTTACCCAGTGGATGCACCAGTGGACCAGGGACTAGCCAGTTGGGCTAGATCTTCTTAGGGGGACCCGGGTGGCGCCCCTTCTGTTCTGGGGGCTCTTCATGCACTGTCAGGTGGACAGGGGACGGGAGATCTGCACCAGACAGACAGTCACACAACACATGGGTCATGTGTCAGCCTCAGGGGGATGGCGTGTGAATCCCCAGAGGGCCTGGAGCGCCAGGCAATTATTCCACCAAAGGTTCTAGACCAGAGGTTGGGAGGCCAGGTTCAGGATCAGCCTGACCTGAAGGGTAGGACGACTGTAACCAGTGTCCTGACCGGTTCGTCTTCCAGAGGTACCGCCCCAGTTGGTAGGGAGCAGGACTCTGGAAGGGGGTGCAGAGGGAGGGAGTCCTCGCCTCTGACCCCGGTGCAACCTGAGGGGTTAAACCCTAGGTTGGGAGACCAGTTCTCAGGAAGAGGTCCTGAGCTGGTGGGTGAATTGCGTTATGAGGGTGCCTCTCAGAGGAAGAGAGGACGGAACCCTAGAAGAAGAGGTAGGGGGAGGAGAGCCTCGCCCGTGACTTTTGGTCAGCTTGAGGGTACAGACCCTAGGCTGGAGGATCAGTGGCAGTTTAGAACTGCCCTGATGAGGGGTAGAGTGGAGAATGGTTGCTATGTGCCAGGGGTTACTACCCCCCACTCTGTGGTTAGGCAAGGACCAGTGGTATCTGGGTGGCCTAGGGCCTGGCCGCGGACAGCTGAGGAGTACCAGTGGGGTAGCCCAGTTAGTCCGCCGAGTTTTTTCAGAGGGAACCACGTCAATTCAGAGTGGCGTAAAACCGGAGAGTGTCCCTGCCGTTGCGGGCCTGCGTCCGTGTTTTATCGCCCCAAGCAGGGAAGACCATCACGGCAGTGATTGGTCTAAACTGCGTTTTGGCTGGAAGGGGGTTGTGTTGGACTTGGCCCTTCTGGCAGGTTCACCCCTAAACTTTTTGCTTTTACTGGTGACCTGGTGGTAGTGATTTTTGGTTTCTGCGCACTTTACCGCTGTGTCCCAGGGTAAAGTGCGTGCGTGTAGTGAGGTTGGCCTGCCCTCCCATAGGAATGCATGGGGGATCTGAGTGACCATGTTAGTTCCTGATGTGTGGGGAGTGCAGGACCGAGTTTGGTATGTGCGGACTCGTGTGATGAAATGCTGCGCGATGATGTGTACGGCGTCAATGTACCTAGTGTGGAAGTGCCACTTCTAAAAGTGGGCACTTCTGTGTGCAGTGTGAAATGACTGCCTTGTCTGGCGACTGGCTGGCTAAGGTCGTGTGACGGGCTAGGGAATCCCCAGAGTCAGGAGGAGTCACCCAGTGGTGAATAGGGAGATCAGCAGCCAGGTGGGTGGGAGGAGTACACCTGGGACCTGAATAGGGCTGGGCTTTCCCCACACAATGCTGGCTCCGCCCCCTGTGGTGGGACTGATGACCCTGGCCTGCTTTCTGAATAGGGCGAGGGGCTGAGCAAAACAAAGTGCTCAGGAACCAGTTGTAACTGGTTCGCCCTTCCCCTGCACCTTAAAACAAAGGTAAACCTGTGAATAAAATGGGGCTGTGACCCCAAGTAAAATGTTCTTCTGCTGATCCTAACTAGGAGGGGGCCTGCTGCTGCTGGGCGCCAGGAGAGACCGCCACTGGGGACTGCCTCCCTGCTGGAGGGCCCTGTGAGCTGGTCCCTGGGCCCAGTCTTTGCCCCCCTCTGCATCCAAAGACTTTCCCTGAAGTTGGCCTTGATTGCTGGGGAGAGCTTTTCATCTTCCCCTCGACTATCTGAACTTCTGCGCCTGTGGGCGCTTTATTTCCTATTTCTGAAGAGCGCTAGTTGCCCTGAGGAGCACTGCCGTCGTGGGGCAGGCAGCGCGATCAATGCTGAGGGAATCCCGAGCGTAGGGATTGCCCCCTCCGTGCTACCGACCAGCGGGAGCCATCCCGCGTTTTGCCGATCCAAAAGCGGGTGCCCACCCCGCATTGTGGTGTTCGTTGGCGGGTGCCCACCCCGCTTATTTTTTTGATTGAACTGCGGGAGCCCACCCCGCCTACTTGTGCCCCTGGTGGGTGCCCACCCCGCGAGTACTTTCATCGATAGCGGGTGTCCACCCCGTACCGTGCTGCATCACTGCCGCAGCCCGTCGTGACCCGGAAACGGAACACCGCAACCCGTGACTGTAGGCGGGGCCTGGGATGTTCCCGGAAGCTGGAAGTCCGTGCCGACTGACGTTAGGTCGAGGGAAGCCCCGTGCCGAGAAGAGGAACGCTGCCGAAAGGAGGTGCAAGCGGGAGCAGGCGGGAGCCTACCTCGCGCTCCCGTGACCCAGAAGTGCTGCCGGCAGAGGAGAGAGCCTTCCCCGACGAGCCCGTTGAAGTGAGGGCGTCGTTGGAAAGCTCACCGCCCCAGAGGAAAGAAGAGGCCGGTGAGTGGAGCTCGATGTGAACTGTGGCTGGGGGAGACAGAATCTGAGCGGTCCCGCTGTGCAGCGGAACGCCCCAGCACTAAAGGGGGCAGTATTGTGAAAGAGTCCCCCGAGTGGGACTCCAACGACGGGGCCATCATAGTTGTTTAGAGCGCTAGTGCGCTCCAGCCTAGGGGGACATTCTTGGTTTTGGTGGGAAGAGCGGCCCCGGAAGGCAGCGGGCCACTCCAACGTTGTCCCACGCTGGTTTGGGCATATTAGTTTCAGAGCCCAGAGAGGCTCCAACGTATGCCATATTCGATTTACAGGCACAGTGGTGCCCACGCTCATTTTCCCAGCTGCCCAGCACTTAGTGGGCAGCTGCAACGTTTAGGCTGTGCCCTTTACGCTCTGGCTTGCTCAGCCTGCGCAGTCTAGCCCTGACTTTGCTGGATATTGGGCATTTCTGCGCCCGTGAGAGGCCAGTTGGCCTGGGGACCGTTTCCCTGTGTTGTGCCCCGTCCCCTAGGGTACCTGGTGATTTTTTATATATGTACTTTTGCGCCTGCGCAATGCCTTTTATGCTGTGTTTATTTCTAGCTGTACCTATGCGTAGGAGAGGGTTTTTCCTGGTATAGGTTATGCTGATGTGTTCATGATTTCCTGCGTAATATTTTCCTAAGTTGGTTAGGGTTGCGTAGCTGGTACTTACCTGTTACCAGTGGTTACTGGTTGTGCGCTACATTTTCTAATTAGTGCTACAGTGATTGTATGTGATTGTATGTGCTATTTTCTAAAGTATTATTCCTACAAAGTGTTATTCCTACAAAGTGCTAGTGCTAAAAGTGCTGATTCCTGACAGTGGTCCAGGTGGCCCTGTCTTGTACATATCCCCTGTAAATTCTGCCCGTGCCTGTTGGCACATTGTAAAGTGTGTGTTTTTATCTAATGTGTTTGGCATAATACAAAGGCTATTTTTATATAATACCTTGTGTGGAGTTTCTTTTCTGGTGGGCCTTGGGTGTTGTTGCTGGGTGCGCGCGCAAACGCTTTACACATTGCCTCCGGGATAAGCCTGACTGCTCGTGCCAAGCTACCAAGGGGGAGAGCAGGGGTTATCTTTGGCGTGTAACTCCCCAGCCCTGACTAGAGTGGTGGTTTCTGCCTGGCTTTGGCGCAAGCCCTAGCTAACCAGAAATCCCATTTCTAACATGCTTGATAAGCATAAATAATCAGTACTGCCCTGATGCCTCGGATTGTATGCTGACGGCCTACAAAATACAAATACAGACCACATTTAACCAGACCGCCATAAACCATCAGTGCCGGTGAGTGATAAAGAAATTTAAAATGGAATATAGAAAATTTCTTAACCAAATCACATAACTTTAGTATCTTGCTCAAATATCCGCTGCAAGAAATGCAATTGTTTTTCAAATTATCATGCCTTATATTTAATTCACTCCAGTTACATCCTAAGTAGTGATAAACAAAATGGTTTCAAGCTGGTCAGTTGAGGCAAATGCTGGCCGTTGACATCTGGTGAGCTGCAGGCCAACAGTTTGAATGCCAGCAAAGCCTTCCATCTTTTTGAGACTAGAATATGGAAAATGGCAGTGTGGTATGAAGGCCTGTACGTAAGGTATGTTACTGTTGCCAAGCAAAATCAAGAACTCTTTCACAAGCTGGAAAATGAAAAACCTGGTGTGAGAAGTTGGCCTGCTATATGCTGTCCACTAGTTATAGTGGGCACCTTGTACCAGTCCAAACAACCCCTTATTGGTTATAGGTTAAAGACAACCTTTATTGAAAGTTATCCTAGTGGTAGCTATGGAGAGCAGCCTTCAGGCTAAGTCTTGAAGGAATGTAAAGCAGCTTGTTTTACCAGTCTATAATCTCTTGAATGGCTAAATGAAAGACAATCACACCAGGTATATATATAAAATATATGCATTTATTTCTAAACACACCCTCCTAGTCTCTTTATGAGGCTAGAGGTCAAAACACATAAGTTACACTTCAAATATGACAGTAATAAGCACAAATACACGTCAGGCCCTAGGGGCGAGGCAAACTATATACTAAAATAGTGGTATAAGAACCACGACTTAACTAGACACAAGGCCTAGAGCCTGTAGAATTACTGGGACCCCAAGGAACCACCCAAGGTAGTGACACAGGGGACCCACGGGGCCGTGTGCAGTGTGAGAACACAGCCGCGAGCTCCCGTTAGCTTCTATGGGGAAAGTCGTGGTTAGATTTTTAAAAATTAGGGACACTTAGAATCGAACTAGGACCAAACCCTGTGGGACTTAGGAAGTTCTAGGGCCAACACCAATGGGAGCACTGGAGTACTCGTGTTACCTCACCCAGGGAAGCCGGTGCATAGGTGTCAAATGTTGTCGGGTCGCGTCGTCGATTTCAATGGGAGCTGGCAAAGAAGTGCTGCTGCCGATAAGATGAGAAATGTCCGAAGAAATCCAAGCCTGGATCGAAGATGAGAAGAACCTGAAAGCAGAGGGGACAGAGTCTGGGTCACTACCCAGTGACCAGGAAGGCGATAGGCGGATGCCCACCGATGTTGGGTGCTTCAGGTGAAGTAGGTGAAGCTTGACTCTTCAGCCACAAGGACCAAGAGGCGCCGAGGACAACCAGGAGCTGGATTCGAGCTGTACCACAAAGGATGTCGAGTGCTGCAGCATCGGTGCCCGGATTGGACACAACAAGCTTTGGCAACAGCAACCCATGAAGAAACAAGAAAGATGCTTCGATGCAGACCAGCAAGGTCTGAGGGACTCACCACTTGGTTGGGAGTCAGGGCATGTCCGGAGCAACCAGGGAAGCCCAAGGACAAGCAAAGTTACCCTCTCAGGGACTCACCAGTCAACAGAGCAGGGATCGCGAAGGGGCCTCAAGAGGAAACACAAAATGGCAGCCCAAGGGTCACTCGGGGTGACTAGGATGACAATCTTCAGTGGACGTGCTGCTTGAGGTGGAGGCTACAAGTAACCCCAAGCACGACTTCAAGAGACGTCGAGAAGTCAATGCACTTGCAAAAGTGCATGGTGACCAGGAGTTCCGGTTCCATGCTATTCACAAGGGCTGTGGGTCTCAGCTTTGCTAGGGATTCGGGTCGGCCTCTAAGATGTCTGGAAATCCTCTTCCTGGGCTGCAAATACTTTGGAGTCCGGCGGGAGCTTTGGAAATGCAGACTGGCAAAATGCTTTCTTGGTGCCTGCCAAGCAGGGGAGTCACTCTTTGACCCCAAGGGAGATTTCTTCAGTCCTCTAGCCTTGAGTAGAGCGTCGAAGTTCCAGGATTCAGCTTCCGAGTTTCGTCCAGGGATATCTAAAATTCTGGTTACAGAGGTTCCTTACTTATACTTAAGGAAGGGATTGGACTAGCTCTAGGGACCCACCTATGGGAGGGTTTGGAAAGAGGGGTGGCTACACCCATTTCCTTTGTCCAGTTTCATGCCAGAGCAGGGGCTGGAAGCCCCTAAACTGGTTTGAGCTGGACTACGTACAGGGACACCAAATGTGCCCCCAGTGCAGGACTTCAAAGCACACTGAGAGTGCTCCCACCCAGCCCCAATACACATCAGCCTGTCTGGGAGATGGTTACACCTCCCTGTGACAGGAAACCTATTGTCCAGGCCTCCCCTGCCAGAGTTTCGGTCTGCCGCAGGAAGCCAGACTTGTGTCTGTGGCTTGCAGCATCCATTTTGTGATGCCAGGGCTCTGTCAGATTTTTACCGGGTATACCAATACTGCCATGTCTCTCCCTCTAGAAGGGTGGGACCATTACTCCCACACCAGTATGATTCCAAGGTGTTTGACACCAAACACGACATGTTTCCATGCAGCCAGTCCAAAGTTAGCATTAACCGTTTAAGATATAATGCACTTAAGAGTATATGGTCAGGCTGCACCACTGACAACCCCAGAGAAGAGATTCCGAAGGCTGCAGAGGGGCTCAGCTCATGCCTGGGTACCCTCTCACACATAACCATGCACTCTGCCTTCAGGATTGTTAAGGCCTGCCATAGGAGTGACTGATAGGTTTGTATGTGCAGTGATAGGTGAGGTATAGTGAGCCTATACATCACTAAGGGGTGCATGCACCACCTTACCCAGGCTGCAGTAGCAGACCTGTGGTGTCATTTTGGATGGCTGTCCAGGGGTGTTATAATACATGATTCAGCCCCTGCTAGGCCTCTGGGGTACCTATGCCCTGGGTACATAGTATACCATATAGTAGGGACTCACAAGGGGACCTCAGGATCCAATCTATGGTGTACCTAAAGTACAGGGAATCACTTTATAAGAGAAAGCGGATAGACTGGGGACCTGAATAGCAGGTTCCCAGCCAAACTAAGTCAAAAACCATCAAAACACCAGGAGAAAAGTGGGGGCAACCTTGCACTCAGATTCCACCTTCCTACACCTGGGAGGGTCTGGTAAAGGGCCTTCAAAAGGCAAGAACAATTTTTATGTAGTGATGTGAGCCGAGAAGATAAAACTGAGGCCAGACATCAGTATAGGGACTAGCATGCAAGCACAAAAATAACGCCTGTCTAATGCCTGACAATAAATACTTTCTCGTTGCTTCTGGTTTCCATTTGCCTTGCCTGTAATAAATTAGGGTCCCAAAATGCTACAAATATTGTGGTTCGCAGTCCTCCTACATCAGTGCAGTAGTGCAACTGCATTTCTGAAGTACATTTTTACCATCTGAAAGGAACGTGTGTCACCTGCCTGATACAGAAGAATTTGTTCTCCACTCTGAGGCAGATTTACAAGCCCCCTGCGCCACCAGTATGTCACTTTTCATGACGAACTGGTGGCGCAAGGGGCTCCTCCATATTTACAAGGAGAGGAAAAGCCACCCTGCGTGACTTTTCCTCTCCTTGTAAATACGGCCCCTTCACACGCAGCACTTTGCGTGTAAGGGGTGTTCCATGGGTGTTGCTGTGGGTGTTCCCATGCAACACTCATGGAACAAGACACATCTCCAGATTTACGAGGAATTGTAAATCTGGAGATGCGTCTGAATGCTACGCCACCCTAGAGGTGGCGAAGCGAGGCGCAATGAGGAGAAATGTTTTCATTCCATTTTTGCTTTCTGCAGCACGCATTGAAAGAGGGAAACGCCAGTAGTGATTGTTTTTGTGGAGGAAGGTGCCCCTTCCTGCACAAAAACAATCTCCCCACGACCCAGGTATTCTTGAACCATGGTGCAAGGGTGCCTGCGCCAGCGCATGGCTGCAGTTTGTGCGCCAGCGCAGGGGGAAGCACAGAGATGCGACATATTCTTGTAAATATGTTGCATCCCTGTGCTTCAGAAGTGCTGCAGCGTGGCGCAGTCAAAGGACTTGCGGTGCCCCGCTGCGGCACTTCCTTGTAGATCTGCCCCCCTGTCTTTTTAGGTCTCGCGAGCCAAAGGCTCGAAGAGACATTTTATATGTGGGCTTCTCAAAGTGCTGCCGTGGCCTAAAGCTACAGTGCACGTGAACGTGCACGCGCGCCCTCCGTTGCATCGTAATCGCGATTGCGATCACTTTCACTTTCGCGGCCGCGTTGCCAAAGCTTGGTTTACTTGGGGACGGGTACAGTGTGTTCCTTGTTTAGTATGTATTTATTTTATAGGACCACCCCACCGGCACTTTGCTGAGGTTAGTCTGAACTCCGAGTTAATCTCAGGGGCAGAGACTGCTTCGCATCTGACTTGAGGCATAATGTGAGTTAATTTTAAACTGTCCTTTGATTGCACACGGTTTCACGGTGCTGCTGATTGCTTTCGCCTCCCGTTCCCGCTTTTCATTATGCAACGGTGGTAATTACAGCCGAGGACTGCCTCTGGTCATAAATGTTGCAGGTGAAATTAAATGTCTCACATCAATGGCGCCGAGATGCTGAACAGCCAGCTCGGTGCTGCTGCGAGGTCCTCATCTTATTCTGTAAAGTAAAAATGTTGTTGCGCAGTTTCCTTAAGCTCAGCAGAGGCTCTGAAGTATTTTTAAGAAATCTTTCTGACATACGGAAACTTTTAGGCCGCTTTTCTGTAGAGGCACGGAATTTAAGAACGAAGGGCTGTGATATACCATCCCTTTTAATGAGTTTCTTCTAGCTGTTTACAAACAATCAACAGGCTCTTGCTTAATCTGCCTTGTCACTGTTTTGCTCTAATATGTCTGTCTGAGGTTATTCTGAAATAGTGTAATAATAATATTGTTGCCTAATCCGTGGCTCCATGCCTCCACTCTCCAGTGATGAACAAGTAATGACCAAGACAGAGCAGGCGGAAACGTCTCCATAGATACAGGGAACTGGGATAGTGTGGCAATGTTGCAGGACTGTCCAATCCACATCCCAGTAGCCTCTGCTCCATTTGCGATGTTAACGGGTTTATTATTGGTGGCTGAAGTTTATACTGCGCCAGCGTAGCCCGGAAATTCTGCCTTTTGCTTTAGGCAGGTAGAAATGGCCTACTTCACCAGACCTGCTAGATTTGCCTTGCCGAAGTTTAAAACCCCTGGCCCGCACTTCCGATGATGACTTCCTGCTTCATGGTGCCTCCTTGGTCTGACATCACCAGTCGGCGTTTGTAACTAATGCAATCACCGACCAGCCGATGTTGAAGAAACTCTGCTCACATGCCTACTTGAAGTCTGAGCAAGTTTTTAAAAAACATATCGAACAATAAACAAATGTATAGATTTTTACACACAAGTCTCCAGTGGAGATCCCAAGGACGACATTGAAACAAAGAGGGAATTGCAGATGTGGAAGAAACATGTGACTCAGAGCACATTCGATCTACAAAACAAAACAACATTTTTTCGACGCATTGTAAGCTCCTTGAGAATTCTCAGTTACTGTTTGTTGCAAAGCATTAACAAAATACTTTATACCGCAGGAAAGTAACCTGGGAGTCCTAGGGTAGGATTCATAGAAATCTGAATCTAATATTTGGCATAGAGCAGACGGCTCTAGAACAGGGTGGCAAGGGGAAGGAAGGCTGGAGCTCCCGCCCCCCCAGCACAGACCCAGCAGATGCACATGTGTGTGTGAGGGGGGCACAGAGCCAGGCACACTCCAACCTTTGTGAGACTTAACAGGCTGAGACCAGAGAATTCTGAAAGCAAGGGGGGCAGAGGAGGAGAATGAACGCACTTTACCCACCCTACCTTTCTCCACTAGAACAGATTGAAAAGAGCTGTCAGCCCCAGTGCACCATTTTTCACCATTCCACACCACGCCCTTCATGACGTGAGCTGGGGCACACGGGTGACAGGCATTGCAATGTCTTCCTGGCTACATAGCGTGGGGCTATGTTGAACATTAACAATTAAGTGAGCTGTAGCAATCACAGCAGCGCTACGACGAATCAAATAACCTCTCACAACAATCAAGGTGCCACGGAGAGAAGCAGTGGATGGTGCTGGGGTGCACAGCTATGGGGCTGGCTGGCCAGGGGAGTGCAATACACAACTGCCTGACTGTCAGGGACAGTTGTTTTTTCAATAGTGCTTTGTGAATCCTACAGACTTGAAAAAGAAGTTGAGTCAGACGACTTCCCAACTTGCACATTGTTGGCACGTATCGGGATCTCCCAGAAAATGCAATGCCATGGAAGGAGGCACTTCAGGTGAGTTCTGAATAATGTGGACTAAGAGACCACTTTCAGTACCCTATCTGTGAGAGAGAACACCGATCTCTAGTATCTATTGCTTGAAGATGAGGGCACAGGAGGCATGGAGGTGGTGGGCCTTCCTGACCACTTTCTTCTTGCCAGAAAAATATGGTTCAAAAGCATGGTGGAGTGATCCCCTTAGTGCAAACTGATGCATCGGGATGGGGACAGGCAGCACCACTCCTCAACCCACTTTCTGGCAGCATATTGTTTTGTCCAAGGTGGACACCAACTCACAAATCCCTCCTGCAACTCCCTCGTTGCTCTTTTTTGATGTACCAGGCATACGTAGGCAAACAGTCTCTCATTGATTGTAGTTTGCATATCTTAGGTAGACACTATGTAGGATGATGGAACATTGAAATCTTGCTTCAAGGGCCAGTGCTCCTCCCTTCCCATCTGTTAGATGACTTTTGAACTCAAAAGGTACACCAGGACAATCGCAGGTTAATTTCTTGCTCTTGCCACCAGCTTCGCACTCTTTGGTTTCAGTGTTCTTTGTGCTAGACCAGTCGGGTGAGGATTTTGCTTTTTCACATCTGGTAGTTGATGACAATTTGGCTATTACACTTTCTAAGGCAGTATCCAATGAGCTATAACGTTTTTAGCTAATCATAAATGGATTACTGGCAACCCGGCATGTGGCATTCCTGGTGCAGACAGTAGAGATTGAGAAATAGACCCGCTGAGTCAAACACGCCAGGATGCAAGGGCTTCCAGTTACTCCTTGCAGCAGAGAAAGATTATGCCGCACTAAACAGCGATCAGCCACATGCAAATCAGCCTTGGTCCCACTCCAATACACACAGTCCAGTCTGGAGGGGACCTGGCCTGGCTATTTGGGCACAGTTCCTACTGGGGCAAGACAAGGCTGATCGGCATACAGCTGATCTCAGTGGCAAGTTGAGTGATAAACAATGGATCGCCTGTGCCTGAGATCAGTTTAAAAGAAGTGGTAATTTGACAGAACCCGACACCTCTGCACCACACCAAACTAGTCTGCCATGAATAGTGCAAAACCAAACCACCAAATGTCTCGTAACAACAAACTCAAAACTCAAAACTCACTGCAATGAGAAATTCAGCCTGTTCTAGGAATTTGACAGCGTATATACAGCGTTCCGTGAGAAACACAATCCTGGTTTCAAAGAACCAAAAGAGCACAGTTACTAATCACACCTTAAAATCCTGTGTGAATAACATGTAGTAGAAAAACTACTACTGAAACATACCGGCTGTTACTCGCCGACAAGACGGCAATACTCGTCTCCTCCGTAATAGTCTAAGGAAACAACAGTTAAAAACCCATCAGCAATAGATTCCACTGTACCCGTCTAGATATAAATCAATGTCCTAAACCGAAGCGAAATTCACTTACAATTCAACGTCTGATTCTAGCAGCTCTGAGTTCTGCCTCTCACTCTCCAAGTCAGTCGAGCACCGGATGCACGCTGGCTACGGGATTTTAACTCCAGCGGCATGCTGGTCTCGATACGAAAAAGCGAATCGGCCATCTTAGAGTGATATTAATTCTAGTAGGCAGAAGCCCTCCCATTCATAATCCAGTCAAAAACGGAGCCAAACAGGCAGTACAATACTATTGGAAGTAACTAATCTAACTACAACATGTGTTATATTAGCACGCTGGCTCCGGGATTTTAACTCCAGCGGCATGCTGGTCTCGATACGAAAAAACGAATCGGCCATCTTAGAGTGATAGTAATTCTAATAGGCAGAAGCCCTCCCATTCAAAATCCAGTCAAAAACGGAGCCAAACAGGCAGTACAATACTATTGGAACTAATCTAACTACAACATGTGTTATATTAGCATGGTATTACAGTCCCAAGAATAATACGTAAGTAAATAACCAACATCCAGAATTGTGTCGGCCATCTTAGAACTGTATAAATTACTACCACAGTGTAATGGAGGTCATTGATAACAAGCATGAACAGGTGTCACAATTATAGGGTTGACAAGGTTTGCCATTCCACAAAGGAATTTAATCCCCTTTCCACAGTTTTGGCTGACCAAATCCACCTGTTTTCCTTTAATGTAAGCAAACGATCTACATTCAGCCTACGTTTATTCATTTTTACAGTTTCCAGTACAAACCATTTCATGTCAGAGGGTAAATGTTCCTTTGTTAAATAGTGTTCAACCATTGGTGCTGTTTCAATCCTACATCTAATTCGTGATTGGTGTTGAATAATTCGTTTTTTTACCTCCTGTGTAGTTTTGCCAATATAAAATAACCCACATGGGCACTCTATACAGTATATGACATTTCTAGTAAGCCAATTTGAGTGTTGTCGTAGTGTCCACTCTCTTCCATTCAGTACACATGATTTTACTACTGATGTGGTTGGGCAAGCAGAACAATGACCACAGGGATAGTGGCCAATGATCGGGGGTAAACCCCAAAGATTTGTCAAAGTGCTCGGGGTAGGTTCTTTATATGTTTTTACGAGGTAATCTCTTAGATTTCTCGCCCTTTTAAAAGCAAAACGAGGTAGTGACATTTGTGGTTCAGCTTTCTGAATCAGGTGCCAATTCTTTGTCACTATCTTTTTAATAGAGTTAGATTCACTTCCAAATGTCGTGACACAAGTGATCAACTCTTGTTTTAGTGTTTGCTTATCTTTGGTCTGTAACAGTGCCTCACGATCGTAATACCAAGCTCTTTTTAAGGAGCGTTTGACCAACCTATATGGGTAGCCTCTCATGACTAATTTAGTCTGTAAGATTTTTGCCTCTTTGAAATAATCCTCCCGTCTGGTACAGTTTCGTTGAATACGTAAAAACTGACCAAACGGGAGATTATCCCGTAAGTTACGTGGATGATGGCTTGTATATTTGAGTAACGTGTTCCTTGCAGTGGGTTTTGTGAAGAGACTTAACGAGAGCGTGCCCCCATCATTCCAGATCCGAAGGTCTAGAAAATTGATTGATTGGACATCATGCTCCATGGTGAATTGTAAATGACTATTTCTTTGGTTTAACCAGAGATGAAATTCTTGTAAACTTGTGATAGAACCCTCCCAGACAAGAAATACATCGTCTATGTATCTGAGATACTTCTTTATCCGATCTTGGAATGGATTATTGTTGTAGATCACCTCTTCCTCGAATGCTGCTACATAAAGGTTCGCTATATCTGGGGCAAAAATTGCCCCCATTGCGACTCCTTTCGTTTGTCCATAGAAATCGCCATTAAAAAGGAAATAGTTCTGCTCCAGTGCAATTCTCGCGCACTTTGTGATAAAGTCAGATGGTACCTGATGGGGGCGTGACCTTTGTTCTAATATATCATTGATCACGGATAATGCCTCCCCTTGGGGTATGCTTGTATACAAGCTCTCTATATCCATTGTAACAAGGATATTTTGTTCTTTATTGAATGGCTGTCCCTCCAATCCAATTATCACGTGGGTACTATCTCTGCTGTACGATTTGGTCAAAGGCACAAATGGTTTTATAAAAAAATCCACATATTCTGCTAATGGTTGTAGAATGGATTGGCAACCTGCCACAATTGGTCTACCTGGTGGTTTTTTGTCATCCTTGTGGATTTTTGGTAGCGTATAAAACGCCGGTATTGAGTAGTTACTTTTGTTCAGATATTCGAATTCTTTTTTATTGAGCCACAAGCCTTCACATCCACAACTAGTGAGATCAAAGATCTCTTTTCTAATCCTATCCGTGGGATCTCTCATTAACTTCACATAATGGGTGGTATTACTCAGCTGTCTTAGGGCCTCAGTATCATAATCAGTCTTATTTTGTATGATGATACTACCGCCCTTGTCAGCAGGTTTGATAACAATATCATCCCTGCTGGCAAGGGTTTTAAGAGTGGAATGCTCCTCCTTCGAAAAATTATATTTCACGTAATGTTTATTGTTGAACATCTGTTCGATTTCCATAAGTACCACATTTTCAAACGTGACCAGTTCCTTTGGGATCTGGTTGGTAGTCGGATAGAATGTAGATGGACAACGTAAGCCTGTAACACTATAGTTTGTGGAGAAGGGAGTTTTACTGAACAAGTATTTTAGGCGAATAGTTCTGAAGAACCTGTGTAGTTCGATCTGTGTCTCAAACATGTCGTTTCTGTTAGTGGGGACAAAAGATAAACCATGACTTAATAATTCAATCTCCTTATTGCTCAATTCATGGCTTGAGAGGTTAAAAATCGGAACAATCTCCAAATTATGATTAATGGGATTCGTCATTATTGGAGGATTCAAAATGGGAGTAGGCTCTACCACTCGTAATATGTGTTCCGGGTTTGACGGAATCCCGGAGTGTACTGGTTCCTGAACCAACCTCTCCTGGTATTCCGAGTTCTTCCTCTCTGTGGTTGTTGTCCTCTCCCTAAAAAAGGTGAAGAAGGGTTCTGTCCTCTACCGTATCTATAGTTTGAGGTGTTGCCACGGCCAATGTTTTCTTCAGAACTAGAAGAATTTGTGTCTGAAAAAGTTGTGTGTTTGGGCACCCAGTTAGATTGATTAGGGTTTTGTTGAAAATAATCTTTTTTCAAAAAAGGATATGTACGATCTCTGGAGTAATTTTTAATATCCTTTTGTAGTTTTTCCGTCTTTTTAAGTATATTATTTCTCTGAAAATCAGATATAATCGTTTCCAGTTTTTTTAGAAATTCTCGAGCATCTGTCACTGATGTGTCTTCCAAGATTTGTTTTTCCAGATCTGCTATTTCACTTTTAAGTTTTTCTATATGCCGTAAAGCAGTCTCTATGCTAAGGACCATCCAGCTTCGTGAGCACTTGTTAGAAACGAAGCTGAAACCTACTTTAAAGTCCTCATCATCAACAAAAATAACAGGGATATTCCGTACCTGTAACCCCACTGGAATTATGTTGTTATTTAAGCAATCTGTGAGAAATTTAGCATGTAATTCAGTTCTTATTAGTTTTTTATGGAGTCTCTCTAGGTTGTTGCGCAGTGCAGTTTGCTGAGTGTTCTGACTAATACCACCACTCAGGGGACTTAATAATGAAGGCCCTCCAGCTATTTTCGCAATGTATTCATCCGTATAGGTGAGAGTTTCTTGTTCTGACATTTGAAAGCAGTATTTATCTCGGTTTTCTAGATCCACTTCATAAATTTCACACAACCTTAAGTGTACAAACAATACATGTAATCAAAAAACAAACCACTTTTTTACAAAAGGGCCCTTGCAGACGAGTCTGCGCTTATAACAAGTAATCACAATAGGGCAACCCACTATTCCCCAAGGAATTGGGTAGATCAGTTAAATAACAATAGATACCTTGAGGATTTATTCAGTAGAAATTAATTAGTTAATTAGGTAGTCACAACAGTGATCTTAATTTCCTTGAACTCAAAACAGAAGAAGAGAAACTCACACAGTGCAATAATCATAAAAATGACCCAAGTTCATTTTTAGTTTTTTAACAAAAAAAATTTTGTATTTTCAATTTCTGAAGTAGTGAAACAATACACTTTACATTTCATGTACGGCAACATAAAACTACTGTCTTCTTTGGAATCTCATTAGCAGTAGTCAATGACATTTCTTACAAACAAAACAGAGCCAACCACATGTTTGGCTATATATTGAACTCAATCCATATTGAACAAGCATTGGCATAGCCAATAGGTCTCGCTTTTGGGACCTTATAAGTATTTAGTTATGCAGCACAATATCCTTGGTGCAACAACATCAACTGTTGTATGGCTAAAAACTTATAAGGTCCCAAAGGCGAGACCTATTGGCTATGCCAATGCTTGTTTCTTTAGATTTGCTGCATTTGCTTAAGTTTTTGTTTTTGTTTCTTACTGCACTTTTGTTTTGTTACAAGGTGGCTCCAGTAAAGTTTTGCTGTTTCAGGTCAAAGTAAGTGGAAAATTGGGCGATAGGTTGTGCTATGTTAATTATTTCTTCCCTCTATTTCTATCTGTTCTGTCTCCGTCCTCACACGGTCAGTTACAGAGCAAGGCACAGAGGCCTGCACCCAGCAAATTCATGATTTTTTTACTTTGTTTGTTCCTGCTCATCTTCTAGCTTATCCCTCAGAGTAGGTTGTGCATGGGACCGGAGGTCAGCAGTTGTTTTTCGTCATTAATTTGACCAGATCGCACTGACATTGCATGGCCGATTGTGGTGCTTAATTTGAAGAAAAACAAGCATTTGCAATGCAATAGGTCTCCCATTCACACAAGTTGGAGCTATTGGCATTTTAAATGACAATGCCTTTTATTTATGTTTTGGGTTTGAAACTTATTGCACTGCAATAAAGGCCTTTCTCGACGCTTGCTAGATTGTAAATTTCAGAGGAAGAGACAGGCATGTGACGTCTTCAAAGTAGTGATAAATAGTGCAGGGAAGGAGATGTGTAAGTGTTGTAAATTACACAGACACTTAGGGCCTGATTCACAGAACTAACTTAAGACAAAATCCTAAACTTACTACCATTTTGGTATTCACAGAAGGCACTTACTCATTTCGGTATTCACAGAAGGCACTTACTCATTTCGGTATTCACAGAAGTTAGGAATCCTAAGTTTAGGACTCCTAAATGCCTTCTGTGAATACCGAAAGCCTTAAAATTAGGATTTTTCTCAGTTTAGTAGTAGTATAGTTAGGACTCCTAACTTTAGGACTCCTAAATGCCTTCTGTGAATACCGAAAGTCTTAAAATGTGTGGGCCCGATTCACAGAACAAACTTAAGACAAAATCCTAAACTTAGTACCATTTGGGTATTCATAAAATGCACTTACTACTTCTGGTATTCACAGAATGAACTTACTACTTTTGCGATTCACAGAATAAACGTACTACTTTTGCTATTCACAGAATGGATTTACGACTACTAACTTTACGTCCGCACTCGGGCCGGAAATTCCGGCCC
This sequence comes from Triturus cristatus, assembly GCF_964204655.1. Taxonomy (NCBI): domain Eukaryota; kingdom Metazoa; phylum Chordata; class Amphibia; order Caudata; family Salamandridae; genus Triturus; species Triturus cristatus. Next base: position 31,797,884 of record NC_140590.1, on the reverse strand, counting down.
GGAGGCAGAGCTTCCGGCCCGGAGGCAGGGCTTCCGGGCCGGAGGCGGAGCTTCCGGCCCAGAGGTGGAGATTTTGGCGCATGCGCTGTGTACAGGAGACCTAAAAATGTTCAGGAACCCAAAGCTGCAAAGCATAACACAGACTGCTCGGGCTTGCAGTATCCTGTCTGCCCCTCCCCTGCAGCCAGCCCTCGTGTACGGAATGTTGTACCATTACATGTGTCCTTGCCCTGATGCATGTCCTTTTGCATGGAATGTTCCATAATTCTGTGCGTCCTTGCACTGGAGAAAGTCCTCATGCAAGGAATGTTGTAGTATACCGTGTGTCCTTGCCCTGGTGCATGTCCTCCTGCAAGGAAGTGTTAACCCTCACCCTAGCCGCCTGATGTTTATAATGTTTATTTCATTAACACTTGCCTGCACTTTATGCCCAGTGTCTGAGAAGCGTCATATGAAGCTGAAGTGAAAGCTAAACTCTGAAGGGCGATCTGTCCAGGCAGCTTGATTAACAAGCATCTGCAATGCAATAGGTCTCGCATTTGCAAGAGTTGAAGCCACTGGCATTGTATATGACAATGCCTTTCATTTTGTTTTTAAAAAAATCATCATATAAATAAAAGGCGTTGTCATTTACAATGCCAATAGGTCAAATTCTCGTAAATGAGAGACCTTTTGCATTGCAAATGTTTGTTATTCATGTATGGTATTCTACAGTGCATACTTCACCCAAGCATGTTTCAAAGCACTGTGCAGTCTGATATCCAAACAGGCCAGCAGGATATAGAGGCACCGCTGTTGGCCTCTTTACCTTGGTGTATTTGGTAATGGGTGGATGCCTGCTGCAGTTGACGCATACAGTACTAGGTAAGAGAAACAGGTCGGTTGGAGAAGCAGCATACCAGCTAATTTAGGTTGCAAAAAGATCAGTGCAGATATACAGGTGCACAGAACACTTAAGGCAAAATTTGGCAAACCATGCAGCTCATTACACAGCAGAAGCAAGAGCATGTCGACATTAGCATCACAGAGATCTTTGAGTATGGATAGCCTAGTAGGGTAGAGAATAAAGTAGACAACTAAGGGAATGTGCAGCTTAGAGAGAGATAAATCTCTCTAAAAATAAAATAATAAGTACAGAATTAGCAAGTAGTCTTAGAGGGTGATGCGAGTGTCAGGAAACTAGGCCAGCTTAGGAGGGGAAACATCATTTACAACGCGGGGATTACATCGCGATGCCATTACATCGCGGTTTTTACAACGCATGTCGTTACAACGACTTGCGCTAGATGGCGCTCTAGGACAAGGAATAGTATAATTTACTATCCAACACCTTCCCTACTGTACGTAGACTGGAGTTGGAATAGTAAATTATACTACTCCTAAGTCCAGCGCCCTCCAACACAAGTCATTGTAACGACTTTCGTTGTCAAAACCGCGATGTAATGTACCGCGATGTAAATGTATGTGTTGTAACGTCATACATCCGCTCAGGAGTTGGGATATAAGACAATAGGCAAACAGCACTGGGTTGTTACCTAATGAAACCAGCCATCCTGGACCTCAGAGTCACTAGAATGAAATCCTACCTTCTGATACAGCTTACTAACACTCCATTGTGGAGACTATTACAACATCCTCACTGTCCAAAATAATAGCGCTCTTTCATGTTACAGCCTCCAGCTAACTCTTAAAGAGTCATTTGAATCACGTTCAATGTTCTGCACAACAAACAACTCAATGTCAACATTTACTTAAATTAAAAGAAGTCTTCCACCCAACTACTGGTACTCATAACCACCTCAACTAGCTAAATAAATGACAACTAGAGGCCCATTTCATAGGATACCCAAATGAAAGATGAAACAAGCATTGGCATAGCCAATAGGTCTCGCCTTTGGGACCTTATAAGTGTTTAGTTATCCAGCACAATATCCTTGGTGCAACATCAAGTGTTGCATGGCTAAACACTTATAAGGTCCCAAAGGCGAGACCTATTGGCTATGCCAATGCTTGTTGGTTATGCCGCCCATGGATACTTCATTCTTCTTACCCCAGACATTGCAATGAAAACAGAGCCATCTTTAAACACTAATTTGTTGAATTTGTGTACAACTTAGTGGTAACTAGAAAAATTGCAGCAGAAAAGTTAAAGATACAACATGGATCTTGAGATACTACTATAAACATGCATTGGCAAAGCACATCGGTCTTGTTTGCATGTAAAGGGGAGACCGGTTGGCGTTGCCAATGCTGGTTATAATCAATGGCAGCAGCAAAGTGCACGAAACTCATCTAGAGATCCTGGCCATGAGTGTTTACCAATCTTTGTAGCCCCCACGCTTTGTAAGCAAGACTCATTTGTCTGCGCACCTCAAGAATGACAAACCCAAAAAACAGTCACTAGGATCAGAGTCCTCCGCAGCCTTTGGTCCCCCCAAAATCAGACTTCTGCTCAGGGTCATGTTTGGCTTTTAATCCTAGGGAAGAGACCCAAATTCTTGGCAGACACCAATATCATTAATCACTCTGGGCTAATTCCAAAATATTATGTGCAGCGTGGTCAACTGTATTTAAAGTAGAGATTAACATAATCAAAGACCTTATCAATAACTTTGCATCAGATACTATCCCCTATGTAGGTGCAGTGAATGCCTCGGAGTCAGAGGACTATGCCAGACAGGGGAGGTGGTTGGACAACCAGAGCTACCAATAAAGAGTTGGCTAAATTTCCTTTACTTGGCCATAGCCAAACTACAATATTAATGTTAAAATCCATAAACATACCGTTTCAACAACAGCTAGAAATAATTAGCTTGAAATATGACTCTGCATACTGCTTGCTATAGATATGAAAATAAAGCATAAACATTTAAGATATATAACTGTTTTCCAATGACAAAAAAAAAAAGAAAAAAAAAAAATGCCCCCCAGGGTCAGCAATTACTTTGGAACATTTCTCTCAGTGTGCTCTGTCACCCTGAAGGCACACACCTCCACAGTCCTGTGTGAATGCCCTCTGAGGGTTTCTTGGGCGAGGCTGTGTGAAATGGAACCAGTAAAGCAGGGTCGCCACGGCAGCAAACGTGCACTAGGCCTATACTTTGCTTTTGATAGTAGATTGAGCAAAACTGGCAATCTGCCACTCAAAGGCTTGCTCTCACTCAAGTCCAGCACTGTTGATCGAGGAGCACTGACAAGGGGGGTGCCCGGCATCTTAAAAACACTAGCATAGGAGCATGCTTCCTAAATTAAAGAAGGGTCAAGAAGTAGAGGAATGCAAAGAAAATTCCTTACCAAAGTCACATCACTTAGAATGATAAACGGAAAGATAAGTTTCAGATCTGTAAATACGGTCTGATCAGTTGTGCCCGTGTATGCGATTCCCTTGCAGATTGGACCCAACTCAAAGGCAAACCAAGTAACTCACTGTGACCCTCTGCTAAAAGGGTAGGCCTAAAAATAAACTCGCACCAAGAACACTCATTTGTCCAAACTGCAGGGGAGACACGAACAGTGATGGCGTTTGTTGAACAGTGATGGCGTTTGTTGAACAGTGATGGCGTTTGTTGAACAGTGATGGCGTTTGTTGAACAGTGATGGCGTTTGTTGAACAGTGATGGCGTTTGAACAGTGATGGCGTTTGTTGAACAGTGATGGCGTTTGTTGAACAGTGATGGCGTTTGTTGAACAGTGATGGCGTTTGTTGAACAGTGATGGCGTTTGTTGAACAGTGATGGCGTTTGTTGAACAGTGATGGCGTTTGTTGAACAGTGATGGCGTTTGAACAGTGATGGCGTTTGTTGAACAGTGATGGCGTTTGTTGAACAGTGATGGCGTTTGTTGAACAGTGATGGCGTTTGAACAGTGATGGCGTTTGTTGAACAGTGATGGCGTTTGTTGAACAGTGATGGCATTTGAACAGTGATGGCGTTTGTTGAACAGTGATGGCGTTTGTTTCAACAAATCTCAGGTGTGCGAGAAATAGACGTGGTAGACGCGCAAATAATTACAAAATGAAAAGCAGATTAAGAGATTGGTGACTTTTAGACATATACAAATTTAACGTGCTAAATTGGTTCAAAGGGGAATTCTTATTAGCGGTAAAAGAATTGCAGATTTTAAAGGGGATTCACATATATGCAAGCGTCAGAAAAGGAAACATGACGTAAATACATAACCCTCACGTTAGAAAAATGATCTGTGTACCATCCGCGTATGAAAAATATTCTAAGACCGAAGAACTAATTTAAAACCGGAGACTCCTTGAGGTTAGCCAGCGTGAAGATGTACAGATTAAAAATGGTAGGGTAGAGCACTGCAGAACCCCAGAGTTAAGGAATTTGGCAGAACAGAAACAATTAATTGAACCAGCCTGCATAAGGCTGGGGGGAAAAAAACACAAGCATTCGCATAGCCAACAGGTCTCTCCTGTGGGACCTTATAAGTGTTTAGCCATGCAACAGTTGCATAACTAAATACTTATAAGGTCCCAAAAGCGAGACCTATTGGCTATGCCAAGCGGCCGTGCGGCGCGAAAGAGATCGCGATGTAGATCAAACATCAAAGCGGCCGGCGCACATGCACTCTAGCTCTAGGCTGGCCTGGTAGCACTTTTTGGAGCCCTCTCAATAAGTCTCAAAAGACCTGTGCATGCGCTGGGTCAGGCGAGACCTAAAAAGTACCATCGAAAAGACTAAAAACCATTGGCAAAACATTACAATGAAATCCTACAGAACACACGGACCAGCACTGCCAACGATTTGCAACTCAGCCATATGGATCCAGGGATGCGCATCATATCCATGATCCAGGTGCTGGTAAGGGTATGAGTGACATCATTAGTTGCCAAAGACACATCCTCTCTCACTCCCACTGCCCACCAGCGCCTGCCGCTGGTGGGGAGCGGCACTGCCATCAGTCTAAACCTCAGGAGTCATTCCTTTAAGATCTTTTTTACAGTTTTCATTCATTACTCAAAGGTCCATTGTTGCTTTATACCTAAAAGGTGCAGTCAACTTTTGAAGACTTCTACTCCACCTACTACTTGAGATCTCTGCGCAACGAATGCACGCCAAGAGTTACTTTTAACACTGACTGTCTGAGCTTCTGTCCCGAGGCTGTTCACTTGACTTCGGCTAGCACACTATCAGACCTTCTGCCCCAGATTCCATCGCACATTGAATACCTCTGCTTCTGATATTCAAGTCAATTTAGTTTTTTTTTAAAAGCAGCAGCTTTTAACTGAAATATTTTAAAAGTCCCTTTATTATCTAAACTCACCGTACGGGGCATGGGTAGGGTCCTAACCTTTCTTCGTATACATTACAGCGAGCCCATCGAAACTGTTTTTCTGAAAAATCGCGTTCAGAGGTGCCATAGGATACAGAACATGGCAGCCAAAATGAAGTCCAATCTCAGAAAACCGGGCCATGCACACCCACCCGCAGAGCTCTTCATCGCACTCTGGTGCATGGAATTTCAAAATTACAATATATTCTTATATATTACATTTCTAAGCACTTCACTAACCCCCATGCAAAGGACTTAGGGTGAAGAAAAGAAGTTAAGATCATAACAAGTCCAGTGACCCAGTAACAAAAGGAGAGGGGGCACATGAAGAATAAGTAGCGTAGGCCAAGGTGCACCGACCAACCACTCACCGACCAACCGAAGTACCAGGAGTACAGGGAAGAGCCGAACACTTGCAGATGGGAACACCTCTCATGGTCAGGGTCCGATGGACAACAAAGCCATAACCCCAGTGAGGAGCCTATCACGTAAATCTACTGCCAGGCCAATAAAACCAGGCGGACTTCAGCACCATGTGCTCTGCACAGTGACACCTTTCTGGATATGGACCAAGACAGCAGGTTCTGTCAACATGCAACTTTCTGGAACACCATAGACCCAGGCTTTAGACTGCAAACATCTCATTGCTGCTAAAGTATATCTCGAAATATATAGGACATGTACACATTATTACTGTGTCCGTCTGCCACAAATCACCTAAAGGACAGAAAAAAAGCCATAAGAAGCAACAGTCACCATAGCACTGTGGAATATTTTCATTTATGCTGCATTACGTCCACCTAACTTAAGAGGATCTTGGGGAATTGTAAACTTATTCTGCCTACAGACTTGATATACACTGGATAGCTCGCAAAATATTTATTTGCAAGCACTTTCTGTCTCCCACAAAAACAAAATCTGCCTCGGGCCGTTTGACATTGGCTCCAACCAGTGGTCGAAGTGGGGGAAAAAAAGTAGGGGAACTGTGGGCGGAGAATCAGAGGGTGAAAATAACCCGAGGATTGGGGCAGTGGGCTGAGTCAGAGGTATTTAATTCAAATTGACATTAAAATACATTCACAAATTGGGATACGTATCCAATCACAGAATGTCCCAAATACGCTTCAAAGTGCTATCACAAGCCATTTGTCTCTCAGTTTCTGTCATCAGCGCTTTTCCTCTCCTTTCCCACAAAAGCAATTCAAACATGAATAGCAAAATATCCTATTTTGCAAATGTTTTCCACATAATTATGGCTCTGCCATATTTGCTACATAATACATCATCTGCTGCATTATCTGACACATTTAACTAATAAATTGTTTGTAGCTCAAACGGATCAAAAGTTACTAAAAATGTGACTTGTGTTGCTGGAAGTGAATGGCCCTTGCAAAGGTTGAGTGGTTACCTTTATCACTGCTACATGTGTATGTTGAACTGGTACTAACGAGTCAAAATATTTGCAGAGACTGTTAGTATGTGTAAAAATGTCAAAATAATAAAGTATCAGGAAATATACCGCATTACGCTGCAGCCTTTTTCTTGCTGCATAATTTACTTAACACTGCAGCATAATTTTGTCCTCCATTGCTGCATAAATCCAGCGACTTCAAAGCAGGCAGCACATGTTAAAAGTGCTTGTGCATGAAGCAGAGAGACTGTGTAGTGACCAGGTCAGGACACGATGAAGAGAAGTAAATATATCTTTAATGATACATTGGATGCTGCGCAGCAGCCGGCTCCTTCAGCTCCTCCAGATAACAACAGTCCCACATTCAAACCTAAACATTCCACATAGAATTCTTGAGTCCAGAACAGAGTGGGCTCAAGAATTCTAAGTTAAAGCAAACACTACATTATCCTCCCCCTTACAAAAACAAATAAAAAGACAAAAATAACCCAACATGTGAATAGTACCCAAAACAAGAAAAAGAACTAACGAAATCTAACAGGAAGAAAACGTTGTCTAGAACTCCTGCGTAAAACCTTCACATCCGGCAACAGTGCCCCGTCTAAGTGAGACGAGTTTTTCACAACACTCGGATTGACTTTCACCACTCTCGAAACATTCCACCAGTCTTTTGAATTCACTCTCACTGCATTTTTGAAAACCCTATCAACAGTGAGAGGCTCAGAAAATTTAGAATATCCTTTCCTAGAATGAACAGGAATTTTTACACGTACAACATCTCCGACAGACAAAGGCTGATCAACAGATCTTTTCCTTGAATCAAAATATGTCTTTTGACGTAACTGTGCTTCAGCCACATTTTCTCTTACAACACCATCCACATCACTCACAGAATCCAACTTAACCCATTTAGACATCCAACCTGGACAAACTTTGGAACATGGCTTTCTCCCTCTTAGAAGCTCATAAGGAGAAATCTTCGTAGAAGAATGCGGAGTTGTGCGATAAAACCACAACATTGATCTCACGGCATTCTGCACATTACAACCACCTGCCAGTGCCCACTGAACACAGTTGTTAAGAACTCTATTCATCCGCTCCACCAAACCATTGGTTTGAGGATGATAAAGTGCACTCCTAGCATGTGTAATGCCACCCTGATGCAAAAAGGATTCAAACTCTTGACTGGTGAATTGTACACCATTATCACTAACAATTGTGGATGGAAACCCTTCTCTGAGAAAAATATCTTTCAAAAAGTCAATGACATTCTTAGAATTTGGTTCATCAATGAAACGCACTTCTGGCCATTTAGAATAATAATCTATAACAACAATCGCAAATCTTGAATTCCTAGGAAGAGAATTAAACGGTCCAACCAAATCTATTCCTATCTTCTCCCAGGGTCTGTCTGGTAGAATGATAGGTTGCAAAGGTGGAGTATCGACCTTCAAGCACTTATCTGAACCAGAACAGATTGCACACTCCCCCACAAACAAATCCACATCATTGTCCATTTGTGGCCACCAGAAATGTTCACGAAGTCTCCTCTTCGTGAGTGTTCTACCCAAATGGCCTTCATGTGCTCCCTGTATCAACCTCGCTCTCAACATGCCAGGAGGGACCAACCTATCTCCACGTACAAGCAAACCATCCTCTATTGAGAGTTCAGGAGCAACCTTAACAAAAGTTTGAAGAGAAAATGATATATTCTTCTCTCTAGGCCAACCTTCCTTTACACATCTGATGACATCACCCAACAACGTATCTTTAGCTAGAAAATCTCTCCATTCAATTTCACTGACAGCGCACATTTCCTCCAAACCCACAGAGGCGACAAAACACTCCTCTTCATCCTCATCCTCCATATCCAGCTTTGAGTCAACAGGATGTCTTGAAAAATAATCCGCACACACATTTCTAGAGCCTTGAATGTGACTAACTTCAAAATCGTATTGCAACAATTTAGTAGAAAAACGTGCTATCCTGGGCGTGTGCTCTTTGATCTTGTCCCCAGATAAAATCGAAACCAGCGGACTATGATCAGTTCTTAGTTTAAAATGTCTGCCCCAAATATATGGATTAAACTTACGAATAGCCCACCAGCATGCAAGCAATTCTTTTTCGATTACAGAAAAATTAAGTTCAGACCCACGCAAAACTCTTGATGCATACCCAATGGTATGCTCAGCTCCATTGACCATTTGTGTGAGAACAGCTCCCAAACCCAACCCACTAGCATCAACCGTGAATGAACGGTTTGAGAACTCTAGGACTGATGAGTTCATTCTTGACCCATTTAAAGATTTCATCACACTCAACGTCCCATTTAAATGGAACACTTTTCTTGAGCATGTTAGACAAAGGTTGACACTTTGTCGCATACCCAGGAACAAAACGCGAATAAAACTCACATAAACCAATGAAAGATTTAAGTCCAGCTTTATCCATGGGAGGTGAGGAGTCAACAATCGCTTTAACCAACCCGGGTCTTGGTTCAACCCCTTGCTCTGACAAAACATGTCCTAAGTACTCAATCTTCTTCACCTTGAAAACACATTTCTCTTTCTTTAAAACTACCCCTCCTTTGCGTAAAGCCTCCAAAACACAATACATGGTCTCATCATGTGACTCACCTGTTTCACCATGTACTAAAACATCATCCTGAAACACGATCACCCCTTTGATACCTTTAAGCAAATTAGACATGATTCTTTGAAACACTGCCGTGGCAGACGCTAAACCAAACGGCATCCTACAATATTGAAAAGTTCCTATGGGCGAAACAAAAGCAGTCAGATGCCTCGAGGCTGGATCAAGAACAACTTGATGGTATGCTGATGCTAGGTCTAGCTTACTGAACCATTTCGACCCACTGATTAAAGACAACATCTCTGGGATGTTGGGAAGAGGATGAGAATCTATCCAGATGTTCCTGTTCAAACTGCGCAAATCAATGCAAACGCGAATCTCGCCATTCTTCTTCTTAGCGACCACTAACGGAGAAAGCCAGATAGACGACTCAACCGGCTCTATAATCCCCTTCTTGCAAAGACCAGAAAGTTCTTTTTCAAGTTGACCTCTGACACTAAATGGCACATTCCTGAGTCGGTGCTTAACGGGAACAGCACCCTCTTTCAATTTAATAGTATGCATGAACCCTTTGACACATCCAAGCCCATCACCGAAAACCTCAGGAAAACGTTCGGATAAGGAGTCAACAAAATCATCAACCCGGAGAATGGAGACCTGATCTTTCGTACCTGGTCTCAAAACCATTTTGAACAACCCTTGATGGAACCATCCAAGAATATTCAAGCCTTTGATGGCTACATAAATTTTACCAAAAATCCTCTTACCTCTGAAAGACAAATAATCCTCAAAATAACCTGCCAATTCAATGGTTCTCCCTTCGCACGAGACAGGTGACCTATCTGGAGGGAATAACGAACGCACACCCCAAACCTCTTTAAACTTTTCTTGGGTAACCATTGTTATTCGTGCTCCAGAATCAACCAACTGACACACATTTTTTCCCCCAATATCCATATCCACGTATGGATCCACGCACTCATCTTGTAGACTGCAAATTTGATTCACATCTACAACTACAACAACCATGTCTCTGAGATCATCCTGGATTTTCGCTAGTTCATCACACTTCGTTTCACACAAAGAAATATTTGCAACAGAGGAACCAGCAGAAGAAAACGGAACATTGCTGCTCATCCTTCCCTCTTGTGTGGTTGAGTAATTCCTCTTCACATTTTGGCAGACCTTAGCAAAATGACCTAACTTCCCACACGCCCTACAAGTTACACTCCTAGCAGGGCACGGACGACCAGATCTGAAATGTGGAGCATTCCCACACTTAAAACAAATATTAGTTTGCTTGAAAAACTTATTTTCCCCACGATAGCCAATAGCGTTCTTATTTTCCTTTGCTCTCACTACATTAACACACTCTTCCTCCTTTCCATTTGAAATAGTAACTTTACCATCAAGTTCTTTTACCGACAGTTTAGAAAGTTCTATGCTTTTTGCAATCCGTATTGTTTCCTCTAGCGTTGGATTACCAAGAGACAATAACTTTTGTTGTATACTCTTGTCATTACATTTACAAATAAACTGATCTCTTATCAATTGGTCTCTGAACATTTCATACTGACATTCAGCACTAAGAACGCGTAAGGCGGAAATAAAATCTTCTACCTTTTCCCCTGGCTTCTGTTCTCTTTTTAGAAATTTATGTCTTTCAACAACCAAGCTTGGTGGAATATCAAAACGCAACTCTAATTTTTTTACTGTTTCTTGAAACTCATCCATGTCCCCCTCCTCACCACCCACATGTGTTAGAGGAGGCAAATGTTTAAAAATTTCTCTCCCTTCAAATCCCAAGACATTTAGTAAAAGACATTTTTTTCTTTCTGCCCTGTACCGTGAACCACCAATGGCACCTATATACGTTAAGAATGCGTCGTACCATTTTTTCCACGAGATAGGCGGATCACCAGGTGTTTCCAAAAAGGATGGAGGAGGAGACACCGATTGCATTTTTGCCTGAGTCTAACAGGAACTAATTGTGGTCCAAAACAAGAAAAAAAAAAATTAATACATGCTAACATATATCACTAATACATACTAACATATGTCACTTTTAAAATTAAACTTTTGCACACCAAAACCTTTTTCCTCCTTTCTTTTTTTTCCTTATGTATAGTGCGTTGTTTTTCTTTAACACCAAAAAAAAACTAGTTTGTAAACTTTCAGACCCACCAGTCCTTCTTAAAAAAAAAAATACAGTCTCGCAAATGCTCTTAATCAGAGTAAATCATAACCACATTGTCCTCTTCGTTCTTTATGCAAAAGGAGCAATGTACATGCCACGTATGGTTCCTTCCACAAATAAAAGCAATACTTGCACAGCGTTCCTTTAATGACAACCAGATCGCCGAGTCCGCCGATTCCGCTGCTTTGATGTTCGCGTCTTAATCGGCTGAGCCCGCCGCGAGTTTCGTTGCTTCGTTGGTTGGTCGTTTTTCAATCAGGACTCGGTAAAATGCACGTCCTCTATGGCTTGGTAACCATGACAATGAAATTCTCGTCCTCTATGGCTTGGTAACCATGACAGTGACGCTCTGTTCCAATGCGTCTCCTTCCACGGGTACGTGTTATGAAAATGGCGTGCGACGTAAATCGGTGACGTCACACTGCTTCACGCCTCTCTCCTCGGGCATGTACTCACCCAAGATGGCGTGTAGACCAACAGTCAAGGCAGCTAGAACGCCAACTCTTCTCCTTTGCTTTTCAACGAAACGGCAATCGTAAACACACGGAGAACGTCCTAGTCACACCTTCCTTCGCAGAAAGCTCCGCTGCTGCTTATCTTTGCCTTCTTTTGCGGTAAGTTCAACTGCTGCTTGTTTCCTTGGTGCCGATTTTTCTCCTTTTCTTCGTTTTTTTTTTAAACTTCCTTACACGACACGTTACGGGTTCTGTTCTGCAGCATCCAATCCCAGATCGTCGCCAATTTTGTAGTGACCAGGTCAGGACACGATGAAGAGAAGTAAATATATCTTTAATGATACATTGGATGCTGCGCAGCAGCCGGCTCCTTCAGCTCCTCCAGATAACAACAGTCCCACATTCAAACCTAAACATTCCACATAGAATTCTTGAGTCCAGAACAGAGTGGGCTCAAGAATTCTAAGTTAAAGCAAACACTACAGACTGTCAAGTTTGTGAACTTATTTTGGTGTGCGTGCAAATCCTGCATTGCCGAGCCCTGATGAGTTGCAGCTAATACTGCTGAAACGAGGCCACTGGAGGTACCAATGGGTGAGGCGGACCGGCATCAAGGGTCCTGGGACCTCAGGGACAGAGTCACTGTCGCTCTAGGGTGTGCTTCTTCGTATGCCTGCCGACAAGACTGGAGGTGAGCTTCAGTATGGATTGACTTGAAGATTAACCCACACTTGCCACCCCTAGGGTCCACCTGCTGATGCTAAGACACCAGGGCTTCTAAGGTCTAGCTGGGCCTTCTAAGGTCTAGCAGGGGAATGTGCTCTCTCAGGAGAGTAGTCTGTTGGACTGGTCATAAAGGCTGAACCTTGTTCCCCAGTTCCAAATTAGGCATCTCTGGCCAAAGAAGTGCCACATCCTCTCCCCCACTGGACACCATACTGCCCCACTTAGAGAAAATCGTACTGCCTTTAACTACTACCAAATTATGCCCCTCTATAAACACCTAGATGAGATTCAATTCAAAATATACACTTGACAAGAGTAATACGCTGGCTGAAAAAAGTAACAACATTCTGGAAAAAGCAAACACTCATAGGGAATACAACTTAACACTTTTACACTCATTATTCAGAAACCAATGAGCGTTTTTGCCTGAAAAGTTAAGCACATGACTAAAGGGCTTGGAAGGGACCCGTTTCAATGTCCATTGCTTATATCCTTACAAAACATAGGCAGTATGGTTTAAAAAGACCACATCCCTGAACACAGAGCTGCGGTACACATTTTATGAACTAAAATAGGGAAAACAACTGATTAGGATCACATTAAATGTTTTCCAATCCACTCATCAAGCAGGTATTGCAGTACATCCATGAATGGCGCACTTCCTCACTTGGGGAAAAATACTTTTTAAAGAAAGATGAGAAAAGAAAAGTAGCGATTCATTGGCAAACGCTGTAAAGTGCCGCTCATGTGTTTGGGAGTGAATAAAATCAATCCGGCTGTAATATCGCGAGAGACGGTGGGACAGCCCATGTCTCTCACAATAACAGGGGAGGCAATATAGGTAATCACCCCCTCGTAGAGCGACTTGTAAGGTGGGCTCGACGGAGGTCGAGACCATGTGTGTCAGGAAATAAAAGGCCCAGGGTGCTGGGCGTGGTTAATTTCGTGGCTGACCACCAACGCCACACCTGTGTGTCCGTTTGGTTCCTTACGCGACTGGCCTAGTCACCCCCTGGGTCCCCGCTTGTATCTGCGGCCTCGCAGAAGCTCCGCTGGACCGTCGGTGCTCGCCCGGAGCACGTAGAGAGTCGAAGTGCTGGAGCACGTGTGCCGGTGCCCCGCTGGAAGCACGACGAAGCGGTAAGCGCTCGCGGCCTCTCTACTGCCCCCTCTGGCCGCTCAAAGCCATCGCACCTGCCGCAGACTTCCCTCAGCAAAACCAGTGGGTGGCCCTGCCCTGGGAGTCACGCGCTGCAAGCGCTAAGGAAGAGCCCTCTTCTGCATGTTTCTGGCCACTAACCAGCAAAGATAATTCTAGGGTGTGACTGCCAGTCAAAACAGGGGAGCCTACCCCTCGAGTTAAAACTGCACACATTTTGCCCCACGGTGCTCTGCTACCTCACGTCAGGGTAACACCCCCCACACTGGCCCACAAATACGTGACCCCCGGCTGTGGAAGGGTCCTAACTGCCCGTGGTGCCCACGCCCTGTCAAGGTCCCAGCCGCCACCTCCTGCTATTCTGCCGCCAGTTGACGCACCACCACGTGACCTCACACCACTATCATCTCCTGCTGTCGACGCTCCGGTGCCCCGTCGACGCAGCTGTATAGCATTCCTGCGCCCCGGTGATCGTCCGCAGCGGTGCCATCATGACCACCGTCTCACCTCTGGAGCCTTTTGCCGTGACTGGTCCGCCGCCTTCCCAAGCCGCCCGATGGAAAGAGTGGGTAGAGCGGCTGGAGACGTTCTTCGAAGCCGCGGAGATAAAAGAGTGACTACAGCGGTCCATGCTCCTTCATCTGGGCGGTGCGGACATTCATAAAATCACAAAGACTGTCCCTGAAGCCGGGTCCCGAAGACCTATGCCACGTTGCGCGATGCCATCACTGCACATTTCGAGCCGTATGCCAACCCAGACTACGAGCGGTTCCTTCTCCACCAGGCGAAGCAGCTCCCGGAGGAATCTGTCGACGTATTCTATGCTCGCCTCAAAGAGTTAGCAAGCGCATGCACCCTACCGGATGAGGATGATGAAGTGCGAGCACAATTCATTCAAGGGTGTGCTTCCTCAAAACTGCGAGAGCACATTCTTGAAGAGCACAACATGGCAATGAAGGACATACTGACCCTAGGACGCTCCAAAGAATTGTCAAAGGCCAGAGCGGCCCATATGGAACTCAAAGCTACGGTAGCCATCAAAGAAGAACCAGTCTGCGCTATTCAGCACAATCCGCGAGGCCCGCGGCAGAGACCCAGAAAGCCCTCGGCCCAAGGGTCCGGACAGAACCCCAGAATGCGCCTCTGCGGATGGTGTGGAGGCCCACTCCCGCACAACGGCGCCTGCCCAGCTCAAGAGAAAACATGCAGCACATGCGGAAAAATCAATCACTTCTCCAAAGTCTGTCGCTCAAGGCCTTCACGGCAGTCGCAAGGCCCAGCTCGTCCAGTACACGCACTGGAGCCTGTCCCAGGAGACACCTCGAGCGGGGACATGGACGATGATGAAGCCGCCACTGTACACGTGGTGCACATGCTACATGCCCTCTCTGCGTCACCGCAAGCAGCACCCATGTGCACTGTCAACGTGCAGGGACATCCGGTGACGACACTCATCGACACAGGCGCCACGATCAACCTTATGGCCGCCTGCGCCTACAGACTACTGCCCAATCCGCCTGCGCTCCGCAGCACCAACGTCCAAGTGTACGCTTTTGGGACCCACACCCCCCTCTGAATGTGCGGAGTATTCCAAGCTGAGATCTCGCACAACGACATCCGTCAGTCGGCCAAGATCTACGTCTCCAGAAAAGGGTCGGGATTTCTACTCGGCTGTCGCACTGCCCAAGAACTACGCCTTATTCACTTTGCCTTCGCTGTACAGGCACATGATCTGGACAGGTTAATATCAGAGTTCGCACACCTCTTTGATGGGATCGGGTGCCTCAAGGGCCCAGCAGTTCGTCTGCACATCAACAAGTCGGTGGCCCCCGTGGCTCTCAGACATAGGAGGATTGCCTTCCACCTCCGCCCAAAGGTAGAGACGGAGCTCCGCATGATGGAAGCGGCAGGAATCATTGAACGAGTGAGAGGTCCCACCCCGTGGGTGTCCCCCATCGTGGTTGCGAAGAAACTGAAGCAGCTGGACGCTGTCCGCATATGCATCGACATGCGGATTCCGAACCTCACCATCAAACGAGAACGCCACCTGACACCCACGGTTGATGACATCATAGGCGAACTTGCGGGGTCAAAGTGGTTCTCGAAGATGGACCTCCGATCGGAGTATCATCAGGTCCCGCTCCACCCGGACTAGCGTCTGATCATGACCTTCTCCACCCACGCCGGCCTGTGGCGCTACAAACGCCTTAACTTCGGAATCTCCAGCTCAGCCAAAGTATTCCAAAACATCATCAAAACTGTCCTGCAGGGGCTGGAAGGGGTGCTCAACGTGAGCGATGATATCTTGGTCCACGCCCCCTCTCTAGGAGAACACATCCTCCGCCTCAACGCGGTGTTCAAACGCCTCAGAGACTGTGGTCTAACCCTCCACAGGGAAAAATGCGAGTTCTTACGCCGGGACATAAGTTTCTTTGGATATCGCTTTTCAGACAGAGGCATCGGGCCTGATCCCACCAAAGTGAAGGAAGTTCAAGATGCGCCGGCCCCTACGTCAGTGACCGGAGACCGCAGCTTTCTGGGCATGGTCACATATTGTGGCCGGTTCATCAAGAACCTATCGGATTTGACAGGTCCACTGCGAGAACTCACAAAGACCACCGCCCACTGGACCTGGTGCCCAGCACAAGAGCAAGCATTCCAGCAGACCAAGGCCGCTTTGTCAGTGGATACAACCCTTGTCTTCTTTGACCCGCGCCATGACTCCCAACTGGTAGTAGACGCCAGCCCCACCGACACAAGCAGGACTCTAACGCCTACCGAACAGCGTTACTCGCAAATTGAATGAGAGGCCATAGCCATTCTGTGGGGGTGCCGCCATTTCCACATTTCTCTGTATGGTCATCCGTTCACGGTCATTACCGACCACAAGCCACTGGTTCCACTTTTCCAAGGTTCGTCATCTTGGCCCCCTCCACGGATTGAGAAGTGGATACTGCAGCTACAAGAGTTCCAGCTGAAAGTTGAATACCGACCCGGCACACGGAACCCTGCCGACTTCCTGTCGCGGCATGCCTGGCCAGCCACCCCTCCAGAAGCTGAGGAAGCGGCCACCACGGAAGATTATGTGCGGATGATAATTGAGCGGTCCCGACACATCCCGATGTCACTGCAAGAAGTCATAGCCACCACCCAAGACGACGACTGCCTCCAAATGGTAATACAAGCAGTCTGTTCCGGAGACAGGCAGCCTCTACAAAACCCGTCACCCATGCAAACGGCAGCGGCCTAAGCTACGCTGAAATCACTACACCAAGTCCGTCAAGAATTGTCGGTGTCGGCAGAGGGATGTCTCCTGCGTGGTCCGCGCCTAGTTCTACCTGCAAGCCTTACCAGACAAGCGGCGCTCCTCGCCCACTGAGCACATCAGGGGATTGTCAAATCCAAGAACCGGCTTTGGAGCAAAGTGTGGTTTCCCGGCCTGGACCACCAGATAGAATCACTAATACAACACTGCCCCGCATGCCTCGCCACGAGTCTCCCAAGCAGGCCAGCACCGGTGATCACCGAAGCAGCCCCGTGCAGTCCATGGGACAGAGTCAGCACGGATTTCGGCAGTCTACCAGGGGGGCGACACATGCTGGTGATCGTTGATGACTTTTCCAGGTATCCAGAAGTGGAGTTCATCTCCTCAACGTCCGCTGCAGAAGTAATCCCCAAACTGGAAAAGGTGATAGCCACTCATGGACTTTTTGGAGAACTCCGGACTGACAACGGACCGCCGTTTACCAGCATGGAAATCACCGAGTACCTAGTGTCCCACCGGATAAAGCACCGGCGAATTACGCCAAGGTGGCCTCAGGCCAATGGTGAAGTAGAGCGGCTGATGCGAACGCTGAACAAGACCATCCAGATCGCGCTGTCAGAAGGGCTCAACCTAGAACGAGCTGTGTATCAATTTCTGCGGGAATACTGGCTCACTCCCCACTGTACCACGGGCATATCCCCAAGCCGCCTGTGTTTTGGCCGAACAGTCACCGACACTATTCCCCTCACTCCACATGGGAAGAAGCTGCGAATCCTCCGAATCTGTCGGACCTTAGGCGACAAAAAACACAACGAAGCGGTATCTCAGAAAAGACGTGCCAAAGAAAGCCTGATCGCTGTGGGCGACCAGGTACTCGTGCAAGATCGACACCCCGGGAGAAAATTCCGGACACCGTTCGTACCGCACCCATGGACTATCATTGCCATCAAAGGCACCATGATGACAGCACAGCGAGGTTCCGAGACAGTCACCCGCAATGTGTCATTCTTTAAAAAGGTCCCGCCCGCTGAAGGATGCGACCCCTCAGAATTCCCCAATCAGGACGAGATGCCCTGAAGTAGACCTGCAACTCCGAGGAACAGAAGGACCGAACGTGGGCAATCAGGCTCCACGGACAGCTCTGCCAACCTACCATCTTCGCCGCCACCAGCCCAAGAGTCCGGAGGAGATCAAAGTCTGACTTCCACCTGCGATCCAGTTGATCAGTCTCCAGACTCGCAGCTGCGGAACAGCCAAGGCCGGTACCACCTCCGGCCCTGCCCCAAGCCCTCCCAGAAGTACAAGGACTATGTGACCAGTGGCTAGTCGGCGATCGGATGTCGGGTCGCAGCCAGGGTGAGCAGTCGCCACAAGCTCCCAAGTAAGACTGTTTCATTTTGTTATAACTCGACTCGTAGCCAACGGTCAGGACTAAGAGTTTATATTTGTGTTTAATATTGTGTTCATTCCATTTTGTCTCCTGGTAAAGGAGGAATGTATTATCGCGAGAGACGGTGGGACAGCCCACAATAACAGGGGAGGCGATATAGGTAATCACCCCCTCGTAGAGCGACTTGTAAGGTGGGCTCGACGGAGGTCGAGACCATGTGTGTCAGGAAATAAAAGGCCCAGGGTGCTGGGCGTGGTTAAGTTCGTGGCTGACCACCAACGCCACACCTGTGTGTCCGTGTGGTTCCTTACGCGACTGGCCTAGTCACCCCCAACACTACACCAGCCAATTTTCGACCACTCTCTCTTGCTTTATTTAGTTATGTATTTATTGATCAAATGTTAAACCTTTTTCTCTCTCCTCCCGAGGCTGCATAGAAAAATGTCAGAAAAAGACATTTGCAGCAAAAGTGTTTCCTCTTGTTTTGGATCCATTTCACAAGGGAACGAATGAAGGAAAGCAGAGGAAAGAAAAGTCACTGTTTTCAACAAGTGACCTGGAGCACAACAAAAAGGTAGAGAATAGGAGAAAGAGAGGGGGGCGGCTACAAACCCCTGTCAGCTAAATGAACCCTGGAGGCATGGACATGTGTTCATAGGAAACAGGCTGGTTGTGACAAGGCGCAAAACGTACGCAGGAACCTCAATGTAATAAAAAAGAAAAAAACAAGAAAAAAAGCTTTAAATCTGCAGGTGTATTTTTACCACCAAACCCCCGTCACCTGAAGCACCCTAAGAGGGCATTCCAGCAAGAAAGGAAGAATCTAGTTGGCAACTCCTGCATCAACAATAACTAATAAAAAGAACTATAGAATGCCCCCTTGAGTGATGATGCTTGGGTTTGCAGACTGGAAGTTGTACCGGATGTAAAGCCCAGAGGAGTCTTTGATGTGCTGTCACATGTGGTTTCTCTTTGGTTCTGTGTACAGGGCGAGGGGAGAAATAAGGTGCGCCTGTAGGTAATTGTAGAGGACCAGGGTAGAGGAGGTTCGAGTAATGTGACCCTGGGCCTCGAGTAACGGGGTTCCTTCAGCTGGAAAATTCCTCTGATGCACTTTTGTGTAGGGAGGGATGTGCAAATATAAAAGGAAATAAGTGGGCTTGAAAAAACACCTGCGAAACTCAAGCAGCGTCTGTTTAAACGCAGCTAAACACATGTCTGTGTGTAACCACAGTTTGGGAGGGAGGGGGGCAAGCGAACACAGACATCCATTTTGTGTGTGAAAAAGGCCACTTTCTTGAAAACAGGTGCATATCACAAAGTCCAACCTAGGCTCTTGCCTTACAGACTAAAACCTCACTATACATAAATTATTTGAAACTCCATTTCCCCCCGCCCCTACGGTCCCCACATAAATTCCCCACCCTGCCACTAACATAACATTCCATAACAATCCTAATTAGACTTTCGGGCGGTACACGTGCCAGGTGTGGACAATGACATTGCGGATGCTTTGTCTCGTTCACAGTGGGGGAGATTCCATGGGCCCGCCCCTTCCCCTGCCCCGATCCCTACCGAAACCATCTTAGGTTTCACCTTTTCTCCTTGCTTACCTGGTTCCAATGATGGTGCTCGTCGTGCTGCATTCCGCCTTTGGACCGGGCCGACCTGTCCCCCAAACCAGCTGTCCGACCCATGGGCTCCGCCGGGCGCCATGACACCTGTAAGGTACTAGGACAAGCGTTACTGGGCCACCCGCACCTCCCTCATCCTCTCGCAATTCACCCTCTTCCATGCTATCTACGTCATAATCTAACACCTCGGGCTCTACAGGCCCCCAACTCCTTTCAACCGCAGGTGCCGACTGCACCTTCCTCCATCCAAACG
Organism: Triturus cristatus; assembly: GCF_964204655.1. Taxonomy (NCBI): domain Eukaryota; kingdom Metazoa; phylum Chordata; class Amphibia; order Caudata; family Salamandridae; genus Triturus; species Triturus cristatus. The sequence continues at coordinate 31,777,513 of NC_140590.1, read as the reverse complement.
CCTCCAAGCCGCTGGAAGGGCTGCGCTCCCAGTGTCCCATTGAGGACCATCGGGTGTTGGGGCCAGCGAGACTGCTCGGTGCCTACTTGCGCCGGACACAACGGGATCCCGTAGCGGTACTGGATATGCCATGCTAGGCTCCACCCTCCCTTTGCCTCGGCGCTGCGAAGCCGCTCCCAGCTTTGCGGAGTCTGGCTCCCACCGTCGCGCTGATGCCTGCAACGTAAAAGTATGAACTGGTGTGCTGGACCTAACTCCTCGTCCCCCTTCTACCCACCCCCTTCCTGACCCTACACAACACGTTGTAGATGCCCAGTGCTGCCCCACCTTGCTGAAATCTAGCGCCACACATGATACCCCCTCGTCCCCTTCTCCTTCACTCCATTCTAAGTCCTCGACACCCCCGGACCCTCCTCATGTCCCCCACCCTCCTATCTGCCCCCTCCTCCACTCCTTCTGGCCTCTAAACCCAAGGACCCCCCCTTGCGCCATTTAGGTATCTATTTGCCTCACCCTGTCCAAACCCTGCACCTCCTCATGCCAGGAAGTGAAAATAATCTAAACCCTCCCAGCCACTGGCCCCCCCAACCATCTTTATTTCTCCTGGGATGCTGTCCCCCTAGTTCCCCTCCAACACCTCCCCCAGTGCCCCCCCCCACTGGCGCCCTCTACACCCTCTGGGTTCTCCGCTCTTGCTGCCCAACCCACCCACCCTCTGCCAAATTCACCTCTGCCCTCCCCATACTGGGGCGAGGTCCCCAAACCATCCCCTGCCTCCAGGCTCTGCAACGTATGCATCCCCAACTCCCTCATCCTCCCCCACTTGTGGGGTTAACCAAGTGCACACCTGAAACCTCGCCTTGCCCCCCGGGTGTTCCCACCTCCCACTTCCCAGCTTTGTTCATCCTCCCTGTGGGCCCGACCGGAGAGGCCCGCTCTTCTGCCGGCCCTCAGCTCCCTGCACTTGTCCCGGAGTCTCCAATGCACCAGGAGGCTCCGCTGCCTGCACTGCACCTGGGGCCAATCTCCTTGCATACAAGCGGCCCCTCGCTCTCGGGGACCCACTCGGAGACACGTGAGACGCGCTCCTTCGGCGGGCCCTGCCCCGCTCCCCACTCGCCGCAGCCTTCGTGTCACCGCTAGGCCGCGGCCCTTTTTCTGCAGCTGGGGTCGCACGCGGCCACGCGTGCCACCAGCCCTACTTACCTTCCCTCTCCCTCTCTTCGGTGGGGAGCAGGCCGCGACTGCGGCTGCGCGCCTCGCCAGGTGCCCTCTGCCACAGGCCTCCAGCATCAATAGATCCAAGCGGCCAGCCTCACTGAGGACCACTTCTAGGACTCTATAATCTTCGCTAACCATGATACACTCCACACTGCCCTACCACGCACTAACTTGACTAACACAACTATTCCTCCCAAAACAAAACTTTCCCTAACTGCACGCCCAGCCACCAGGTCACCAGAACCTAAAATGGTGGCTGGGGAAAGGTGCTGGGGACCCATATAGCCTTTGGACTACAAAACCATTGGTCTGCTTTTGGGTTATACCCAAGCAGCCCAATACTACAAAATGGCTGGTGAGGCCACCCCTCCCCCTCCCAAACTGCCCGTGGGGCAGACCTCACGCGGCTCGGCTGCCCCCCAAGCTCCCCTTATGCTGCCGCTCACACTGTGCTTACCCCTATATGAAGTTTTTGCTTGTTAGCACATATATAGCAGCCTCACTACGTCTGGTGTGGGGCACTGAGACGTTTAACCCCTTAAGCACGGCTCTGGACTCATTTCCAAGTTACCCCACAGCAGCAAAAGAATAAAAAAGCTTTGGGAATCAATTATGTGGAACTGGCTGAGAGAGCCTCATGAATATTTGGAAGGGAGGGGGAGGGACAGCAGAGAGAGTGGGGTAGAGGTGCGTGGGGAAAGATACTGCAAGGAAAGCAAACCCAGCGCTGCCCTCCTGGAGGGCACCATGCTGATAGAAAGAGCTTGCCTGCCGGAAAATAGTTTATAACACAAAAAACGTGCAATTCTCTATAGAAACCTGAGCCAGTCCACCACGGCTGCAGGAGCAGGGCAGGCACAGACAGCAGTGCCCCCTGCTCTGAGGCTCTGCTGTGAGGCTGCTGGAACCCTGTGACTGATTGGGATGGGGGAGGGAGAGCAGAGAAAGTGGAGCCAGGAAATGCACAATAAAAACAAAACCGGCACAGTGCTGGTGGAATGCTAGCAGTGCTGATAGATAATTCTGATAGATAATGTCAACAATTATTAACAAGCAACCAAGTGGGAGGCAGGGCAGGGGAGGCAGCAGTAAAACAACTGTGGTAAGAGGAGGTGGGAGGAAGAATCCTATATTTAGATATAAGCAGCTCGGGCACTGAAGCTGAACACAGACAAACACTAACAGAGCAGGAAACCAAGAAAGGAAAGAGTCCCACCAGAGAACAGATAAAGAGCCAGAGTGGAATGAAACAGCACTTAGTCCCTGCTGCATGGGAGGAACGGAAGAGAGAAAGGAGGGACAAAGAGGCTGATCCGACCACTGGCAATGCAAGGATTTTTGAAGGACTCTGACATAGACAAATCATAAGCTGGGCGATGGCATTAACCCAACATAAGAAATTACAATAGGTCTCGAATGCTCAACCTAAAAATGAAGGAAACTGTGAACTGGAGTCTGCGCAGCGGATCCATGAAACTCGAGTGGATCCACCGCACAGAATCCAGTGCTCAGCTTCTTGCTTCCAGCCTCTAACCCCACCCTTGCTCAACTCCCCATAGAGTGGGGTGGGGTCAGTGATGGTCTCTGACTCCACCCCAATCTATGAGGAATTAGGGATTGGTGGAGTGGCAAGGCTACAGTCCTTGACTGATGTGAAGCTCTGGCGCTGCAGGGCCTTGACATGAAGCGCCCAGGGCAAACTTTTACATATTGTCATCAAGAGGTGGAGCTCAGCACAAGTGGATGGTGCTTTGCCGGTTTGGTGACCTCACAGGCTTCCGGGCTGTGAGATCCTCAGCCCAGGAATTTGATCGTTAGTAGGCTGTGCAAAGTGCGCATGCCCACCATCTGTTGGTTTTAGGGATGGACTGGACAGATGATGGGTGTTGTGCGTACATGCATGTGTGTGTGTGTGTGTGTGTGTGTGTGTGTGTGTGTGTGTGTGTGGGTGTGTGTGTGTGTGTGTGTGTGTGTGAGAGAGAGGGAGTGTCTATGAGTGACTGTGGTCATGAGTGAGTCAGACTGTAATATTTGTAGTGTGGTTAAAGAATCAACTTGAGGGGAGAATGTTAATATGGAACTCAGTGCGTTCATCGCTGAAAATGATATCTTGTCCTTGTTAATAGAATTGCCCCTTGTGAACACTACATCAACCCCAACTCGCAAATATGTCGTTAGGCAGGTCCTAAAACCTAGACCTGGGATTGCTGATTGATAGATCACAGGTGGAAGGTGCACAGCTGGCAGGCAAATGCTCGGGAAGGAAACTATTGACGAATTCCACAGACAGGTGCAGCAACATTACAAAGGGTCAAAGTAGATTTCCTCTATAAAGCACACCTGGCTGAAGGGGGTACGTGCATTGGTAAAAGCATCATAAAACTCAGATGCAACATGGGTTAGAAACACATGGCCAACCAGAACTTAGCTCACTTAGGGCCTCATGTCGGTAGCCAAATACCGGTCGGTAACGGCCGATTTTCGGTAAATATGCCGTTACCGACCGGTATGCAGACAAGTGAGATGTAGGAGTCCAAAAACCACTTTTCGGTAAATATGAGGCGGTAAATACCGATTCATATTTACCGAATTCCAAAATACCGAATCAGATTTACCGAATACACAATTAACGATTCGGTAAATATGAAGTGGTAAATATGAAGTGGTAAAAATTAAAATGACATGTAGGAGCACTCGGTAATTAAGAAATCCAAGAAAATCGGTAAATAAGAGTCGGTAATTAACACGGATTGAAAGCAGGTGGTAACCATCAACAGTGCAGATAAGCAATCCCAAAATGCAACAGCGTGGACAACATGGCCGCTATGTACGTCATTGCAAGGCACCTACGTCTACAGGCAGCAGGACTGAGGGTGTGGCGACGGGAGGAACGCATCTACAGACAGCGCATCACACTCTTCCAGCTGACTGATGCAGAGATACATGAGAGGTACAGGCTACACCCCGATACCATCATGGACTTAATCAGGGACCTCCACCCACTCCTGGACCAGCCAATAAGAAGGGCGCACGCCATACCCCCACATGTGCAGGTGCTCTGCAGCCTACATCTGCTGGCATCCGGCAGTTATCAGGTGGTGATAGCTGCGGTGGGTGGGGTATCCCAGAGTTGCCTGTCACGTTTCTTCAGGAAGTTCCTGGATGCCATGATGCAGAGAATGCACCACTACATAAGCTTCCCAAACACACAGGCTGCACTGCAGAAAACAAAAACAGACTTTTATCACATGGCACAGTTCCCCCATGTCATCGGCTGGATTGATGGTACACACATCCCAATATGTCCACCAGCTGACACAGAGCACATCTACAGGAACAGGAAGTCCACCCACTCCATCAATGTGCAGGTGATCTGTGATGCAGGGAACATCATCACAGATATTGTTGCAAAGTTTCCTGGGAGCACCCACGACTCTTACATCTTCCAGAATAGTGGGATCTACACACGACTGAGTGCCGGAGAATTCGGAGAGGGATACCTGCTAGGTAAGTAACAGTGACGCCCCTTGAAACCTGCAAATCATAGTGTATAGAGGCATGTTACTGATGGTTCCCTTTTACTCATCTAGGCGACAGTGCATATGCATGCCGGTCATTCATCCTCACTCCCTACCTACACCCAGCAACCCAGAGTGAGAGACGATACAACGTGGCACACAAAACAACACGTAATGTGGTGGAGCGCACGTTTGGACTACTGAAGAGCAGGTTCCGCTGCCTCCACAAGAGCGGAGGCGCACGCCAGTACACACCCATCAACTGCTGCAAGATCATTGCCACTTGTGCAATGCTGCACAACCTTGCCACGAAAAAAGGTACAGATGTGGAAGTAACATATTTTGAGGACAACGAGGATGAGTCAGGCCAGCCAGAGGGCAACGCAGCTAGAGTGCCAACTGCAATCGATGGGAGAGAGAGACAGGCAGAGATCACATGCAACTATTTCTGAGTAAGTAAGGGGACACAGCCAGTTGTGATAAGTCATGACGTAGTTTTAATGTGGCACCACGCCATGAACACATGAACAAGCCAATCTGGCAATATACCATCTATACAAGGAGTATGTCCAGGGTTACGTCACCCATTGGGAAGTGGCTAAGCAGGGCCACATCAATGTTTGCGCATACGCGCTGCAGTGGTGGATGGCAAGGCCTGTGCATCCTCACTAGAGCCAACCCCAAGCCGCCTGCTGCTCCTGCGTCCTTCTGGGACGGGGGGTGTGATGCTGCTCCTGCTGCTGGTGTCGATGCTCTCCGCAGCATCCCCTGCAGCAGTTGTCGACGGCTGACTAGTTAATAGCACCCCTAGTGCACTTGTCACCTGCACCATCCCCCGAGACAGGTCGCTGCAGCAGTGTGTTAGGCCCTCCTGCATCGTTACAGAGCGCCGGCAGAGTAGAGAAGTCGCAGTTGCCAGACGGTTGAGTGCCCTGTTGGTAGTGTCCCTCCTCTGCCGTTCCCGGCGCCGTGCTTCGATGTCAGCATCTAATTTGCTGCACAACTACTGAATTGACTGGGACATGTCCCGAATGCCCGCAGCCATACCGCTGATGTTATTGTCCATGTTGACTAATGTAGTTTTCATCACCCGCATGTGCCTCTGGACTGACATGACTGCCTTTGTTTGCAGGCGCTGTTGTTTCAACATTTGGCCCTCGAGACCCAAGAAGACACCATGGCCGTCAATGGGTGCTGGTGGACTCTGGACACGCGACCTGCGGCGCCCTCTTGCTCCCGTCTGTGCTGCCTGTGAGGTGTGGGGCACAGTGGCATGGCTCCCTTCCTGGGGCCTGGTGAGTTCCTCAGGGCCCATGCTGTCGTCAGACGAGGTGTCTAAGGCTCGTAGCCTGGCTGCTGGATGCCTCCTCATTCTCACACCTGCAAGCGGAGATGTGGCCGGTGACTCAAACATGAGTGGCGATGCTGGCTCTGGGTGAGGTGATGCTGGCTCTGGGTGAGGTGATGCTGGCTCTGGGTGCGGCGAAGCTGCCTGTGTTGGTGGTGCGGCTGCCAGTGGGCCTGCTCCCTGGTCTGAACTTGTGCTGGCTAGAGGTGATATTTGTGGCCGGTGTGCCGTCTCTCCTGCAGCATGCCCTGTCCTGCATGATGTCACATCTGTGGACAGAAATACAACATTGGCTCAGTGTCCCCGAAGGGCTGCATTGCAAGCGTCACAATAAATCATTTCACATTCCTAAATGTCCTCTGTCTCCTTGTGCCTCGAGTGCGTGACATGCCTTGTTGCCCTGTAACATTTACGTCATGGTTAGTGTTACCCTGACTACATCTCCCGGAATGCATTGCCTGTCTGCACTGACACGTGTGGACTGCAGTGTGATTCTCGTTTCACAATGGGGGATGTGGGATAGGGGTAGGGGGGGCTACATTGCTGTGCTTTCGTCTTACCTTGGTGTGTTGCGGCTCTGGCCGAGCTGTCGGCGTCCCCAAGACCCACGACGCTCTCTTGCTCGATTGTGGCCACCACCAGCTCCTCCAGTTCGGTGAGGGAAGGTGCCCTGTTGGTTCCACCTCCGGTCTGGCTGGCCTCCTTCTGGATGTCGCCCATCTTCCTCTTGGTTACAATCCTCAGGTCATACCAGCGCTTTTTGAGGACCTCAATGTCCCTGTGGGTCACTCCCACAGCATTGACCTGCGCCTGGATGGCCAGCCATATGTTGCGCGTTTCGGCCTCAGGCACTTGCAGGGATTGCCTTCCAAACAGCTTCTGGTGCTGCTTCACCACCTCCTCCACCAGCACCTGGAGTTCCTTGGGGCTAAATTTCAGCTTCCTCCTCCTTTCCCCTCCGTCTCTCTGTGTTCTCTGGCTGGACATGCTGTTCGTTTTCCCGCTCGCACATGCAACGGCTCCCTGCCTCTCCTCTGCACTCAAAGCCTCTCCAGGGTCGGCTAATTATGTACACCTGCCTGGGTGTGGCCACTTCCTGGTTGGGTGGGCTGTCATTGCACAGGATTAGCTGTTTCGTCAAGTCATGTGATTTTATTTACCGAATCCGTACATACCGATTCGGAATTTTCCGATTCGGTAAATACCACCTCGGTATTTTCCGAATCGGTAAATACCACCTCTGTATTTTCCGATTCGGTAAATACCACCTCGGTATTTACCGATTCGGTGAATTCCGATTCGTGATTACCGAATGTTACCGAATCGGTAACTGTTACCGAATTTTTACCTACATATAACTTACCGATTCTAATTTACCGATTCGGTACGGCTCGGTATTTAAGAACCGGTAACATTTATTTACCTACATGAGGCCCGTAGTGATCACTTGCTCCAGATGGTGGACATCTGCACATGTTCACCACTGGCCACTTTTTGTCCACAGAAGGTGGAGACCGACCTGTGGTAACCCTTAGACAATTATTTATGACCCCAAAGGCAGGAAACAACATTCCTCACCATATGCTGGAAAGTTTTACAACTGTTCACATTTTGTAGAAAAGAACGATCTCTACAGAATTTAATTTGAGACAGTCCTCAGACTATGTGCCTGTAATTGTTCTCCCGTCCATGATGTTTAATTAAACAAACTGTTGCTGTTTTCTCAGATGACTCTTGTCTTTTGTTTTTTACGGGATTTCAACCTCCTGCACCAGTGCAATCAGGGAAAGTCACCCTATACGTAATAGAGCCCCATATCGAGCTGATCAATGCACACAACTGCGGCGCACAAAGGGAAAGCTACGCAGCTATGTTTCTGCCCCATAAAATGCGTTGCTAACTGTTTTCCGTGAAATCACGATTTCCAAATGTAAATTCAGAATTAGGCAGAGTGATGATATTTAAATCAAAGATCATATGTTGTTAAAGGTCCTGTGATGACACCAGGCTTTATATGGCAAATTATGTCACTTCTCCTATACCAGGACAGGTGTCTGTTCTATCTTTCTCAGGTATATATGTCTGTAAAGTATATCTTAACTAGGATACGTTTTATTTCCAGAAGGAAACAATGGATTGGCTACAGGCACCTACGATGGGGGGAGATTTCCATATTATCTGTATGCTGCCTGTGAAGGTTTTTCTTACAGAAGCTGTTCCTTGAGGACTAGGGCAGGATCTTGGAGATGTAGATTGCATTGGAGTGGTACCTCCCAGTCTTGAGGGGGACATATGTACATGTTAGTATAAATGCATTTACTGGATTCGCAGTGGGTCGACACTGGGAGCGAATGTATAGATATTAGGTATTGAGTTGAGAGGGCTTATGTGAGAAAAGTGTTTTGTGCCTGAATTTATCAAGATCATGAAGGAAACTACAAGAACAGAAAGTAACCGGGGCTATGAAATCTATTTTACTTATGTTCCACTCCTTGTACTTACTCTAGCCTCTTAGAAGTAACAAAGGGGCTGATGACATGCTATCACTGAAAAGTCATTATGATTCAAGGGTAGTGATGTTTCTTTTGATACCCCTTATATTTGGTTGAGTTGACATCCATCACTTTGTCTAAACAATGAGGTATCATGTTATGTTGCTGTTTGACTAATGGCTGTAGAGGAAACACGCACTAATCACTACTGCATTTTGCACCTTATTTGTACTTCACTTTCAATAGATTGTTTTATTAGGGACAGTTTTAACCTTTTTTTGCTGCTAATAGGGGATTGCCTGTTTGCTGGGTGTTGTGTCGGCAGACGAAGGCAGCAGACTAGTGCTGTTTTAGACGAAGGTGGTCCCTGCTAGTCGATTTTGCAGAGTTTTGCACACCCACCATAGTACCGATATCGGCAACCCCCCGCTTAGCAATAATTAGTCGCCCTAGCAAAATAAACAGTCCACGCAAGTTTTGTTTGAAAAACAGTTTGCTGCAGGATTATTACATACAAGGAGTATGCCAACATGGTGGGTTAACTTACGGGCGATCCAAGGGGAGGCAGCAGTTACTAATCTAAGCTGCCCTGCCCGCCCGATGATCCAAAACTGCACCGTGGCCAACCCAATTGGTGCTACCATTTATGTGGGGGTTATCCCCCTTACATACAAAGGACCCCTTGTCCATAACTTTTACTCATGCCTTTTTAGGGGCAGAGCGTGTCCAGGCAAGCCCTCAGTTGCTCAGGCTTACAAGTACAACCCTACTAATATGCTCCCAATGCCTGAACTTTGTAGCCAATCAATGATGACTACAGCAGAACCTACGATGGGCTGTAACCATGGTTGCTTAATCCCAGGAAATGGACCTAGTTCAGAGGTTTAACCCCGGAATGATTGCCCTCCACCAGAATCGAAGGACTGCCTGTCTACTGGTTTGCCTCTTGGTACCCTACTGATCAATAGTACGAAACCTTCTGCTCAGCCTAAGCTGGCATTCTTGCATTGCCAGCGCCATCACCCCCATGCCCTTTGTAATCACCATTAGTTCACTAGCCGCTAGACCCATATCTGTGTTCTATACAGGGACCTAATGCTTTTGACTTTCTAATGCAAGAATGGCCACACATGCAGCGCTCGATCACTCCCAAATAATAATTATCTGCACTGGTGAGTTGGCGTAGGTAATAGCTGCAGTGGAGTTCTGATGGGTCCTACTTCATACTTAAAGAAGCCTGCTTTCTAGCTGCGGGTGATGCACGTTTAAACTAGCGGCAACTGATGTTACTTACTCATGCATATGCTACGCTCAGAACAGTGTGAACTTGCTCTGTAGCCTCTTGAACTCTTGTCTGACATACCATCATGCCCAGGTATACGTAAGATCCCATGCTCACTCCCGTCTGGCGGGTTATGTCTGGTGCATGCTGCAAACCTAGAAATAAAGCTATGTCTTCCCATTCACATTAGTTTCTACTTGTAAGCAAGCTTGAAATTACCCATGAACACACAGGGTTTCTGCTGCAAAGGCAGTACTAATCGAAAGACAAATGCCCAATTTACACCCACTTTCGTGTCTGCCCCACTGCCATGCAAATTATTCACAGTGCGGGAAGTGCCCTCTAGTGCAACGGATACCTGTGTTGCCATCTGTAGGTTCATGCTCAAGGTCTCCTGCTCGCTCCAACAGTTAACATGCGTGCTGCACAGCGTTGCCCCTTGCTGCTGGGTCCTCATCCCCTACTAAAGCCCCCCTTGCGCTACTTGGGAAATTTCGCCATGCTCTAATTCCTACCCTGTAGTTTGCATGTGGCTTCTGATAGCCTGTAATAGCCCACAGATCTGTGGGGGGCTTGAGAATTCTAACTTCTAAACTGCTGTACAAAATTATCTCTCGGACTAGAGGGTCACCCACTAACCTGTTCACCTTATATGCGTTTTCAATCTGCATGGTACACCTTCTTTACAGCAGTTGTGTTAACCTACTGTGCTACCTCACATGCGCAAAAGCTTCCCCTGGCCAAACCTCCGGTTCTCTCAAAGAAGAAACCAATCACCGGGGTTCTTTTGACATTTACACTGGCGCCTGAAATTGCTGGGGGCCCAATATAAGGGAGCAAGAGGTCTTAAAACCAGAATCTATTGGTACACCCCCACCCCAAATCACTGCTCTGGGCCCACTCTATTCTCAGCCTCCCGCCCAGGGGTCACGCTTCCATATCAGATTGCCGTGTTCCACCCTGCCGCCAGGGAACAGAGGAGGCCAAGCTGCTGCTTAGGTCTTGACTGTGTGGGCTATGTACATGCGCAGTCTCGCTGGCGAGATTGAACGTTTTTAGGGTAGTTTCAGTAAAGGGCTTTAAACCCTGCCCCTATTTTCCATTGGCCGGCGTCACCGTTTATGCTAAACGGTGGCCAGCCATTGGAAAAGAGCTCCTTGTGACGTTCGCTTTTGACTTTTAGAGACGGCCCACTTGGACGGGCTCGTCATGTTTCCTTCTGCCATGAAAGGTTTCTTATCTATATGGGGTCATGTGTTTCAAACACATGACCCCATAAAGACAAGCTTTCACGGCGGACCAAAGGGAAAGCGGACCGTGATTTTTGGGGGGATTCTGAGAGAGTGCCGGGAGTACCTCTGAAGTGCAGTAGACGACATTTTTGACAAGTACTGTAATGTGCAGCATTTCTACATCATAGATTTACACATCATAAATTTACACTTCCTGGCTATTTCCTTCCATGGAAATGTAGCAGAAAGCGCATTAACATTAGTAACTTTTTTTACTGGATAGAATATTTTTTCCTCGCGGGGAACACCTTAAATATCGGGTGCTGCCTCCTATTCGCTTATCGGAAACTTGCATGCGTGTCCAAGGTTGGAACCAACTTGCATATTGCTGAGTAGCCACCTACTCCACAGTTTGTGGATGTTAGTCCGTGTTTACTGACTGACCCGCTCAAGAAAGCCCACATATCCTTCCCATGGCTAAATTATCTATTTTGGGAATTTCTATGCATCAAAACGTCACTTTTTTCAAAAGCATTTTGTGCATGGAAAATTACACCAATCCTAAATTTGCGATTTAGAATACTGAAATTCCATATGCCTAGTGAAGATTTTATCCACTTAAATTGAGGCCAAGAAAGGACAAGCATTTGCAATGCAATAGGTCTCGCAGTTACGCAAGTTTGAGCTATTGGCATTGTAAAGTGCTAATGCTTTTATTTTGGTTTTGGATTTTAAAACAAATAGAAAAGACATTGTCATTTACAATGGAAAGAGCTTTAACTCACTTAAATGCGAGACCTTATGCATTGCAAATGCTTGTTCCTGAGGCAGCTTGGCGTGCACTGTCTACAGTGGAACAAACCCCCTGAACCTCATTGGATCAAGTCGTTGTCCTTTCTACGGCATGTGCTAAACTGCTATCCCAACAACTGCTCTGATTGGATAAGGCTAGTTTCAACTAAACAACTATTACAATCTATTATATTGGGTACAGTGTCCATGCAGACAGACACAGCAGCGATCCATATAAACGCAAATTGAGGGTGAGACTGCTGGAAGTTTGTTGGTCGCTAGTTTGGAGAAGGTGGAGGGCTGGGGGAGGGGGGCATTTAAAGCCCTGTTAGATCTGGGGGTCTCTAGTTGGCAGAGGTATTCACCTTAGACCAAATAGGGACCCTTGCTTCTAGTCAGGGTACAGGGACACACACGGTAGATAACCCCTGCTCACCCTCTAGGTAGCTTGGCTCGAGCAGACAGGCATATCCCCAAGGCAATGTGTAAGGTATTTGCACGTAGACACCACAATGATCCCCCCTCCGCACACCACAAACTTAGACCACACAGGTGAGTTATATCAAAAATAATATATCTTTATCTAGTTTCCGCAGTTGAAATCAAGCATCACAGGTTTACACAACAGTTGCTTTCTTAGTTGGTCGGGATCGTCAGACGATAGTCTCTAGTCTCTTGAGTGATTCGATACTCACTGAGAATGAATCAGTTTGTAGGCTCTCGATGTTTTAGGCAGCTACGTTGCTCCGGCGGTGTCACTGCGCTCGCTATACGAGCGCTCCTCGGGCTGTTCGGTGCAAGAATTCCACAACTCCCTCGACGAGCCCCCAGTGACGATGTCGACGTCACCGGAGTCAGCCACTCACAGCGCGGCTTCGTAGAGCAGGGAAATACGACTCTCGATCTGCTTCAGGCCTCCGGGTCGCGGCAAGGCACGTGCCGATGAGCACGTCGATCTTCTTGATGCGGCAACCGGTGTCGGGCCCGGCTCGGTGCGGTACTCTCTAGCAAGACAGAGAGCAGCCAGCCCACCTCACAGGCAGATGTTGAGAAGCTTGGTAGAACAGTCCACGGTCCCTGCGGCACACAGCAGCGCAGGTGGGACACAGCAGAGTCTTGGGTTCTTGGCAACCTTTCTATCCCTGGGTTGCAAAACAGGAGGCCAGCTCTTCTCAGGCCCTTGGAGATTCAGTTGAAGACACAGCACACAGCAAAGTCTTGTTTGGTCAAGTGGATAGGGTCAGCACACAGCAGGACCCCTTCTCCTTAGCTTCAGTTGTACGCCAGAACAGGTCAGCCTTTAGAGCACACAGCACGGCAATCATCCTTTAGTTCTTCAGCGGTCCGTCTTTCAGCAGAAGTTCCTCTCGATGGTCGAATCTAAGAATCTGTTGTCAGGGGTCTTGTACTTATACCCCTAGAAGTCTTTGAAGTCTTTGTGCAAGTGGGTCCTGAACCCGGTCTGATCCAGTTCTGGGTGTTGCTGGAGCACTTTGTTTTCCTGGCTCCTACATTCTTTTCAGAGCGAGGGGCAAGGTCGTCAGCCGCCCAGCAGGAGGTGGAGCCAGCAGAGTGGCAGGCAGGCACAGCCCTATTCAATCCCAGGTGCTATCTCCTCCCTCCACTCTCCTTGCGATCGGCGCCATTCAGCAGAGGGCGGACTCAGCCAACCTCCCGGGGGATCCCCAACCCCTGTCACTCTCAAACCAGACAGTCAATCCACAAGCGCGCCCAGGCACACAGAAGGGTCAGACAAGAGAACAGCGACTCTCTAAAAAGTACTGTTCTCCAACTCAGGATTTAAAAACAATCTCTCCTAAAAGATGTGTTATTAAATGCTGAGCTCAGGGATATCAAACACTCATGTCTTATCTTGTTCGTATGAGAAGATAGGCGGATAGCCATTGGCACCCGCCTCCCTCATGTTAGCCTATGGAACAAGATAACCTTGCAGTAGTGAACACACAAAATGGCCGGTGGTCACTACCAGAACATGTTACCTGCACTAGTACATGCTCTACCTTCTACATACACTGCACCCTGCCCAGGGGGGTACCTTGGGCCTTCCATAGGGATGACTGACGTGTATAAAAAGGGAAGGGTTAGGCCCGGCCAGTGTGGACACTGGCCAGGGGGACATGGCAGTCCGGGGACTGCAGGCAGGCCTGCGGCGGCAGGCCTGAGACACTGTTTTAGGGCTACACAGGTGGGTGGCGCAATCAGCGCTGCAGACCCACTAGTAGCATCTGTCATCACCAGCCCTGGCACACACAGTGCACTTTACTAGGGACTTCATGGTGATACAGATATGCCAATCAGGTATATCCAATCAATACGATATTTTACACAGGGAGCACTTACACTCTGGCACTGATTAGCAGTGGCAGAGTGTCCAAAGCATCTAAACCAGCAAAACGGAATCCAGCACAGCATCGAAAATCCATGTAGCAGAGGCAAAGGATAGGGGAAAAACCCACGCCAAGGATGTCAGGTCTAACACGTGTCCCCTCCAGCTGAAAGCGGGGAGAACTACCCACCCTCTTGGGAGTTCTCATCGCTAAGGCGGAAAAACCTGGACAGACCATCAGCATTGGCGTGCTCTGTACCGGGACGGTGTTCCACCGTGAAGTCCATTCCCTGTAGGGAGATGGACCACCTTAACAGTTTTGGATTCTCACCCCTCATCTGCATTAACCATCTGAGGGGCCTGTGGTCGGTCTGAACACGTAAGTGAGTCCCAAACAGGTAGGGCCTCAGCTTCTTCAGGGCCCAGACCACAGCAAATGCTTCTCTTTCAATAGCGCTCCACCTCTGTTCCCTGGGAAGTAGCCTTCTACTAATGAAAGCTACGGGTTGGTCCCCGCCCTCGTCGTCCATCTGTGAGAGTACTGCTCCCACGCCTTGCTCTGAAGCGTCTGTCTGCACTACGAACTCACTCGAAAAGTCAGGCGCCTTAAGCACCGGTGCTGTGCACATTGCAGTTTTCAGGGCATCAAAAGCAGTTTGACAGGCCTCGGTCCAATTCACTTTCCTGGGCTGATTTCTAGAGGTCAGTTCCGTCAAGGGGGCAACAATGGTGCCGTATCCCTTGATGAACCGTCTGTAATACCCGGTGAGTCCTAGAAAGGCTCTCACCTCTGTCTGCGTCTTGGGGGGTTCCCAAGCCAGAATGGTATCGATCTTCGCCTGTAGGGGCGCCACCTGGCCGCTCCCCACCTGGTGTCCCAAATACACCACTGATCCCTGCCCTATCTGGCACTTACTAGCCTTGATAGTGAGGCCTGCCTTCTGCAGCGCCCTCAACACTTCACAGAGGTGTTGCAAGTGTTCTTCCCAAGTGGAGCTGAACACAGCAATGTCATCCAAGTACGCGGTGCTGAATTGCTCCAGCCCGGTCAGTACCCGGTTGACCAGTCTCTGGAAGGTGGCAGGGGCATTTTTCAATCCAAAGGGCATGACTCGAAATTGGAAGTGCCCCTCTGGCGTTGAAAATGCCGACCTCTCCTTTGCCCCGTCAGTTAAGGCAATCTGCCAGTACCCCGAAGTCAAATCGAAGGTGCTGAGGTACCGGGCAGCTCCTAACCGATCCACGAGCTCATCAGCTCTGGGGATGGGGTGCGCGTCAGTCTTGGTGACCGCATTGAGCCGGCGGTAGTCCACGCAAAACCGAAGTTCTGACGGGCCACCGGGTGTAGCAGATTTCTTGGGAACGAGGACCACTGGGCTAGCCCAGGGACTGCTAGAGGGCTCAATTACCCCTAACGCCAACATCTTGGAAACTTCTTCCTTTATGCTGGCCCTGACCTTGTCAGCTACTCTGTAAAACTTCTGTTTCACAGGCAGGCTATCTCCAGTGTCCACATCATGGACGCACCAATTGGTGACACCTGGTGTCAGGGAGAACAGGGAGGCAAACTGACCCAACACCTGGCGACAGTCTCTCTGCTGCTCTGGGGTCAGTGTGGGCGAGAGGACCACACCATCTACTGACCCGTCTTGCTCCTTGGTTGCCAGGAGGTCAGGGAGAGGATCACTATCCTCCTCCCCACCGTCATCTGTAGCCATGAGCATCGTCACTTCAGACCTCTCGAAGTGGGGTTTGAGGCGGTTTACATGCAAGACTCTAAGGGGCTGCCTAGGAGTCTTCATGTTGATCAGGTAGGTCACCTCACTCTTGCGCTCTACCACCTCATATGGCCCGGTCCACTTGTCACGGAGCGCACAAGGCTCCACCGGCGCCATCACCCACACTTTTTGCCCGGGATGAAATTCTACCAGAGTGGCATTCTGGTCGTACCATCTTTTCATCTCCTCCTGGCTGGCTTCTAGATTCTCCTGAGCGAGCTTCCGGAAGCGCTGCGTTTGGTTGCGGATGGCCAGCACATAGCTGAACACATCCTGGGGGGTTTTCCCACGGGATTTCTCCCACCCCTCCTTCACCAGTGTGAGAGGTCCTCTAACAGGGTGGCCATACAGCAGTTCAAAGGGGCTGAACCCTAAGGACTTCTGAGGCACCTCCCTGTAGGCAAACAACAGGCATGGTAACAAGACGTCCCACTTCCGTCTCATGGGCTCCGCTAGACCCATAATCATACCTTTCAGGGTGCGGTTGAATCTTTCAACCAACCCATTTCCTTGAGGGTGGTAAGGAGTGGTGAACTTATAAGCTACTCCACACTCCTCCCACAGAGACTTCATATACCTAGAGATGAAGTTGGTACCCCGGTCGGAGACCACCTCTCGAGGGAACCCCACACGGGAAAAGATCCCCATCAATGCACGGCCCACCACGGGTGCTGTGATTGTCCTGAGAGGGACTGCTTCCGGGTACCGAGTGGCGTGATCCACCAAGACCAGGATAAACCTGTTGCCTAAGGCAGTCTTGGGATCCAGGGGCCCTACGATATCAATGCCCACCCGCTCGAAAGGGGTGCTCACTACAGGAAACGGCTGGAGGGGCGCCACGCACTTCCCTCCGCTCTTACCACTGGCTTGACAGGTTTGGCATGACTTACAAAAGGTACCGACGTGCTTCTTCATCTGAGGCCAGTAGAAGTGGGTGACAAGCCTGTGATAGGTCTTGTCTTGCCCCAGATGTCCTGCGAGAGGCACGTCGTGAGCCAGACCCAGTAAGAAGTTCCTGAAGCGCTCGGGTACCACCAGCACACGGGCTGCACCGGGCTCAGCGAACGTAGGCTCACTATACAGTAAGTCATCCTCCCAGTAAATCAAATGTTCCTTGGACCCTAGGCCCGCTGCCTGGTCTGCAGCCTGCTGCCGCACACCAATGAGAGAAGGGCACTCCTTCTGAGCCTGGCAGAATTCCTCCCTGGAGGGGCCACCCTCTTGCTGCCAATGGGTCAGCTCAGGCAACTCCCCCAGTTCGGCCACCTGCTCCCCTGTAGGTTCCAGGGCATCCCCCTCAGGTTCTGCTTCCTCCTGGACCGTGGGAACAGTGGGGGCTGGTTTCCCGCGCCCTCTGCCCCTTCCTCTCCTGGCAGGTTCCTGGGCCCTTGTTCCAGGCTCCAGTTCTACTAATCCACCCTTACTGGCTGTCATGGCACGTGTGGATACACAGATCCACGCTGGCAGTCCTAACATTTCCAAGTGAGTTCTGTGCTCTACGTCCTTCCATGGAGAACTCTCCAGGTCGTTACCCAACAGACAATCTACCGGCAAGGCATCACTGACACAGACTTCCAAGGTACCAGAGACTCCCCCCCATGTAAAGGGAACACGCGCCATCTTGCAGAGGCGAACTGAAGTGTCAGCTGCCACTACTGGGCGGAGCACATTGGGAATTACTTGCTCTTCAGACACCCACCGACACCTGACAGATGTCACACTAGCCCCGGTGTCTCTCAGAGCCTCTACCTCCCTCCCATTGATGGTCACCTTTTGCCCGTATTTCTTAGTGTTAGCGGGTATCAAGGCATCCTGGACCATCTCTTGGTCTCCTAACGAGACAAGGGTCATCATAGCTAATCCCTCTTCCCCACTGGAAATTAAATCCCCTCCCAAAGCTACACTAGCTAACCCTGGGACTGGAGCAGCAGTTGGTGCTGGGGGTTTATTGGGACATTTAGGGGCGATGTGCCCCACTTCCCTACAAGCATAGCAAGTAGGCGGTGGTCTGCTGCCCTTAGGGGGCCAAGACCTCTTCGGTTTGGGGGCTTGGGACTCCTTCTCCTGGGAACTGTTTTGGGGCCCTTTAGAGAACTCCTTACTGTTGCCCTTGTCCTCCCCACCTTTCTGCTGGGGACCCTGTCCACCCTTGGCTGGCATACTTACCACCCCTTTGTTGACCCTGGTGCTAGTCCAGCGGTCGGCCTCTTTAGCAAGCTCACTGGGATCAGTTAACTTGCTGTCTAAAAGATGCTGGCGCAGCTCTGGAACACATAGACTACTCAAGTGCTCCCAACTAATCAAGTGGCACAACCCCACATAATCAGTAACTTTGCTGCCCTTTATCCAACCTTCCAGTGCACGCGTGTACATACTCACACACTCCACCCACGTACTTGAATCAAGTTTCTTGAAGTTCCTAAACTTCTGTCGGTACTGTTCTGGTGTAAGCCCATACCTGAGGCATAAGGCCTCCTTCATAGTGGGGTAGGTTAAGGTCCCTGCTGTTTCTAAGGGTGCTAAAACATCCCTCCCAGAGGCCTCAAAATGCTTCCACAATCCTGCTCCCCAACTTTTCTCAGGCACTTCATTCATCTTCAAGGCAAGCTCATAGGATCTAAACCACGCATAGATATCCTCACCCTTCTGATAATTCTGCACCAAATCTTTCGGTATGTATACCTTACCCGCCTGTACTGGTTGTGCGCTGCCACCATTCGGACTGGACGCCACCTGTTTGGCTTTAATGTCCAGCTCCCTCATGCTCAACTCATGAGCCAACTGGAGTTTCTTCTCTTCCAAAGCAAGAGCATTCCTCCTCTCCTCCGCCTCTTTCTCACTGTCAAGGCGCAGTTTCCTTTCTTCCGCTTGAGCTTTGAGCTTAAAAAGTTCAATCTCGTGGGCTCTAACCCTCTGGTTTTCCTCCAGCTCCTCTGGAGAGAGGCTCCTACTGGAATGGGCGCTGCCAGCCCTAGACGCTGGCCCATTCACTGGTAGATCATCGGATCCAAATCCGTGCTCCGGTGTGCCATCCCCATCAGTAGTTTCCTCCGTTGCGCCATTCTTGGCCTCCCACCAGGCCCTTAGAGCTTTCTGTAGCTCCGTCCTGTTGGCGCTGCCCTTCGCTGGGCATCCAAGCTGCTTGCAGAATTGCTTTAGGTGCTCCTTCTTGTACGTGAGCAACTTCTCTACTTCAAATTGCAATTCCGACTCCTCACCTACTCCATTCAGAGACATGATGCTTCGTCGATCCTCCAAGAATAGTCTTCGCTAAAACTTTGTGCGATGCAACTGCTTACTAGATTAGTGATGTACGAAGAATCACTGCAGGTCAAGTGCAAATACTGGTTCTAATCCGCACCGCTGACCACCAATGTTAGATCTGGGGGTCTCTAGTTGGCAGAGGTATTCACCTTAGACCAAATAGGGACCCTTGCTTCTAGTCAGGGTACAGGGACACACACGGTAGATAACCCCTGCTCACCCTCTAGGTAGCTTGGCTCGAGCAGACAGGCTTATCCCCAAGGCAATGTGTAAGGTATTTGCACGTAGACACCACAATGATCCCCCCTCCGCACACCACAAACTTAGACCACACAGGTGAGTTATATCAAAAATAATATATCTTTATCTAGTTTCCGCAGTTGAAATCAAGCATCACAGGTTTACACAACAGTTGCTTTCTTAGTTGGTCGGGATCGTCAGACGATAGTCTCTAGTCTCTTGAGTGATTCGATACTCACTGAGAATGAATCAGTTTGTAGGCTCTCGATGTTTTAGGCAGCTACGTTGCTCCGGCGGTGTCACTGCGCTCGCTATACGAGCGCTCCTCGGGCTGTTCGGTGCAAGAATTCCACAACTCCCTCGACGAGCCCCCAGTGACGATGTCGACGTCACCGGAGTCAGCCACTCACAGCGCGGCTTCGTAGAGCAGGGAAATACGACTCTCGATCTGCTTCAGGCCTCCGGGTCGCGGCAAGGCACGTGCCGATGAGCACGTCGATCTTCTTGATGCGGCAACCGGTGTCGGGCCCGGCTCGGTGCGGTACTCTCTAGCAAGACAGAGAGCAGCCAGCCCACCTCACAGGCAGATGTTGAGAAGCTTGGTAGAACAGTCCACGGTCCCTGCGGCACACAGCAGCGCAGGTGGGACACAGCAGAGTCTTGGGTTCTTGGCAACCTTTCTATCCCTGGGTTGCAAAACAGGAGGCCAGCTCTTCTCAGGCCCTTGGAGATTCAGTTGAAGACACAGCACACAGCAAAGTCTTGTTTGGTCAAGTGGATAGGGTCAGCACACAGCAGGACCCCTTCTCCTTAGCTTCAGTTGTACGCCAGAACAGGTCAGCCTTTAGAGCACACAGCACGGCAATCTTCCTTTAGTTCTTCAGCGGTCCGTCTTTCAGCAGAAGTTCCTCTCGATGGTCGAATCTAAGAATCTGTTGTCAGGGGTCTTGTACTTATACCCCTAGAAGTCTTTGAAGTCTTTGTGCAAGTGGGTCCTGAACCCGGTCTGATCCAGTTCTGGGTGTTGCTGGAGCACTTTGTTTTCCTGGCTCCTACATTCTTTTCAGAGCGAGGGGCAAGGTCGTCAGCCGCCCAGCAGGAGGTGGAGCCAGCAGAGTGGCAGGCAGGCACAGCCCTATTCAATCCCAGGTGCTATCTCCTCCCTCCACTCTCCTTGCGATCGGCGCCATTCAGCAGAGGGCGGACTCAGCCAACCTCCCGGGGGATCCCCAACCCCTGTCACTCTCAAACCAGACAGTCAATCCACAAGCGCGCCCAGGCACACAGAAGGGTCAGACAAGAGAACAGCGACTCTCTAAAAAGTACTGTTCTCCAACTCAGGATTTAAAAACAATCTCTCCTAAAAGATGTGTTATTAAATGCTGAGCTCAGGGATATCAAACACTCATGTCTTATCTTGTTCGTATGAGAAGATAGGCGGATAGCCATTGGCACCCGCCTCCCTCATGTTAGCCTATGGAACAAGATAACCTTGCAGTAGTGAACACACAAAATGGCCGGTGGTCACTACCAGAACATGTTACCTGCACTAGTACATGCTCTACCTTCTACATACACTGCACCCTGCCCAGGGGGGTACCTTGGGCCTTCCATAGGGATGACTGACGTGTATAAAAAGGGAAGGGTTAGGCCCGGCCAGTGTGGACACTGGCCAGGGGGACATGGCAGTCCGGGGACTGCAGGCAGGCCTGCGGCGGCAGGCCTGAGACACTGTTTTAGGGCTACACAGGTGGGTGGCGCAATCAGCGCTGCAGACCCACTAGTAGCATCTGTCATCACCAGCCCTGGCACACACAGTGCACTTTACTAGGGACTTCATGGTGATACAGATATGCCAATCAGGTATATCCAATCAATACGATATTTTACACAGGGAGCACTTACACTCTGGCACTGATTAGCAGTGGCAGAGTGTCCAAAGCATCTAAACCAGCAAAACGGAATCCAGCACAGCATCGAAAATCCAGGTAGCAGAGGCATAAGATAGGGGAAAAACCCACGCCAAGGATGTCAGGTCTAACAAGCCCCATTTCTTAGACTCGCCCTTTGAGTTTAGCTTGGTACCAGCTGGGCCTGTGTTGCTCTTGTAGCCCGGGCCGTGTGCTCAAATGCAGTCCACCCCCCCCTCCCGCCAGTGTGGATAAAGACATTGATCGTGCAATCTAACAGTGCGATCAATGTACACACCCATGCGAGCCCCTCCCTGATGCCCTTCCCCGCCCTATTCCCCCGGGGGTCGGGAGATTAGCAATCAGTAACTCCTGCGGTTCCGTTTGCCGAGCTTGATAAGCAGAGCAGAGGTTAATTGTTTATATGCATTTATATTTAAATGCTACTCATTTCTGATTTAAAAACAACCACAGTAAAAATAAAAAGAAAATGTAAATAAATGCACAACAGAATTCGATCCCGTTTAACAATACACGCAAGGAAACACATATTAATATTAACGTGTTCTTCAATTGCGATAACTCCTGCTGTGGTTAAAGATACAGAAATCATTATGGTGGACCACGATTGTTGTTTAAAAAGTTTTTTTTTTTCTAATCGCACAACATTCAAATGTTCTGCAGAAAATCGAGTTAATCGACGTCAACATAGTATTTGAGGAAACATTGTGAATTGATCAATCTCTGATGAAATCTGACTGCTACCTGCAGCCACAGGCTCAAACTGCAACTCCGCATTTCATCCTGCCAACGTCTATCCATTGAGGTTTGGGAAACTAACTTATTAGCTCAGAGGTACCTGGGCTGCTATGTCAGTCAGTCAGGTTGTGGAGGTGGAGCCCACCGCATCAATTGCGTTATTAAACCAGTCCTGCTATAGTTGATGACGGACATTTTAAGCAGTTGGTGTGTATCTGGCAAAGCTTTTCAAACCATCATATTGGTTTGTGAATTCCGGAGATTTGAAACGGGAAGCTGCTATTTTTTTTATATTTTATAGTTGGATGCGAGCCAGAATTTAAGAACCATTTCCCACATAACGGACACATCTCCCCTTTGCAGATGGTGCACGCTGGACGTGTAGCCTGACGTTATATTATGTCAGATAACCAACTGAGTAAGAGCCAGGAAGTAACCAGTGGCTCAAGTCACAGATCGGTGAGACGGAGGCAGCAGCACCTCCGCTCGCGCCCCTCGCTGCTCCTCTGGTCGCTCCACCTGCAGAGGCTTTCCCAACCTCAGGGCAGGGGCCGTGACTTGCAGGACTGCGGCGGGATGGGTGTAGCCGGGCCAGGCAGAGTGCAACGTTGGGAATCCACGACTGGGCTGCTAGCTGCCAATGCTGCTGGGGTGGATGCTGGGGATTCCCCTGCCGGAGAGTTTCAAAGGCATTTCTAACAATGGATCACTCCGTGCCTCTCCCCAACTGGCAACCACGGTACAAACACAGTATAAGTGAAAACATTGGTAATGGGTTATTCATGTTTCCCTCCTTCAAAATCTAGAAGAAGCGGCCGTCGAAGCTCATGTCCCGCAAGTGCTGTGTGGGCGCAGCCCGTTCTTAAAGTGAAAGCGGTGGGGGCAACAAGCGTTAGCCATTGCGGGAAGGCAGCAGCGTGTGGGGCCATGTGTTTCTAATTCGTGTGGAGGCGCACACTGCCCCCACCTCTCAAAGAAAACAAGGAAAGCTATAAAAACGAGCTTAAAAGAAAAAATGCACGCACAATATGTAGCATTCATAATAGCCGAAATAACAAATGGAATAGTGATGGAGCACAGTACAAAGCATTAGCCGCACGCGCGCCTCGCGCATAAAGTAAAACAAGCATTTGCAATGCATTAGGTCTCGCATTTACGCGAGTTTGAGCTATTGACATTGCAAATAACAATGCCTATTGGCATTGTCATTTACAATGCCAATCAATAGCTTTAACTCGTGTAACTGCGAGACCTATTGCATTGCAAATGCTTGTTGTTTTTTTGTTTTTTGTTTTTTTATTCCTGGTTTTGCTTCCTTACTGCCTGCCTACTATGTAATGCAATTTCTGTCTGTTTTTTCTTTACAGTATGTACGTAAAGCACTCTGATACCTACGGGTCAAGCTAGCGTTATATAAAACGTTTAAAATAAATAAAATAAAATAAATCCGTAATCATGCTGCCTCGCTCGTCCTTGGCCCAAAGTACATGGCCCACTCCTCCCCCGTGGCTCCTGCTGAGGCAAAGGCTTGACTTCAAGGCACTCTTCCTGGGGCACCAGGGCATGGTGTGCACCTATACACCTAATGGAACATAACCAGCTGGGCAGACTCCTAAGGTTGAGCACCCAAACAGACTGCTCCCACCCAGCCAGACTCAAAAGTTCTTCCTTGCTACAAACGTTTGGTCAGCATCACCCCACGTCGCTGTGATTCACCCTGGACGCTGACTTCATCCTCAAGAAACGCACGGCCAACAAAACAAGATGGCGGCTCCCAGCTCCCTCCACTGCAGAAAGTGAAAGCATTCCTCCCAGAAACAGGCTTCAGCACCTCTGGTCACGCACGCCGTGGTACGCTGACCTCTGATGGTAGCAATGCCACGCTCCATGCCCTCCCAGACTCCACACTGGCACCCTTGCGTGCATCCTGCACACCACAGCACATCTCATCCAGGGCCTGAAGAAATGTCTCCGCATCACCCTACCCAGATGGAACCCCACTGGGTCACACGCATCATGTACCCGGCCACCATGACTGGCACCACTCCCTATCTGGCTGACGAGCTCACCACCTGCGGTGTCTCGTGGCACAGCCGCAGCCAGGGCGTCATCAGACTGTAGGTGAAGTATGCAAAGAAGAAGGCAGGAGGCCTGCCTCTGTGCACCTAGGACACTGAAAGACGTCTCCATGCCCATCAGAGTCCTCCAACCCTGCTCTCACCCCTTGAAGACCCCTGCACCATGAGTCAGCAAAAGTAAACGTGCACACTCACACAACCTGCTCCCCTCCATCATTTGAGTACCTTCGCATCCTACCCTGTACAGCACTCCTCTGCCTCTCGGCGCTAGCTTTGTGCTATTTCAATGCCCCATTGCGATGTGATGTGATGGTTTATAAAGTGCTCTGGAGCCCACCTCTGTGTCCAGTGGCTGCACGCCCCTTAGCAACAGTAGAAGGGAGTGCCTGACAAATTAGGGATTGAAAAGGAAAGTTTTCGAGTTTTTCCTAAACTCTCAGTGCAAGACTGCTTGACTCAGGGGCAGGGGAAGGCGCCCCAGGGGGTGAAGCGAGGCAGACAGACGACATGTCGATGTCGCCCAAACTGGGCTTCCTAACGCGTAGGACCGAGAAGAGATTGCTCAGGGCGTCTGTACAGGATCACACTTCAGAAAGACATCTTGAAAAGAGCTGGGGCCACCGAGAGGAGGCCTGGCGACAGAAGCGCAGAGCTTTAAATAGACATCCTTTCTCAAAAGGAAGACAGGGTGAAAGTCTCAGATGGTAAGGTATAGATTCGTGTTTCCTAATTCCAGGCAGAACACGGCAGCCGAAGTTTAGCTCATCCGTAGCCAGCTGGTTTTGTTTTTGGGGAGACCCAGGAAGGGTACACTGGCTGAATCATACAGCGGTGTCTTGGGCAGTGGTTCTCCTGTAGTGGCCAGAGGTTCAAAGAAGAACCTTCGCAGCGCTTTCGGCTCGAAGAGGCAGCAGCCAGTAGTCATAGTAGCATCTTCTTCGAATATGAGGTAGCCCGGGGGGCGAGGGGGGAGTTCGGAATGAGTTGTTGAGGCCACCAATCTGACTCCCACGTGGCTGCGCTCCTGAAAAACTGAATTTCACACGAATGGTATGTGGAGCCCTAAGACGGAATAAGAGATGCCAGAGAGGTGACGCGGGTGCAGAGTGGGGGCGACGTGCTGCTCCTTCAGGAGCCCCAAGTTTGATCTCTTTAAATTCAGCCTGGAAGGGGGGGGAGGGAGGGGGGACTGCCCGAAAGCGCTCTGTGAGTAAAGATTTCAACCAGCCAAGCGCACGGCCTCTCGCCCCCTCCTCGCCAAGGAGCCTGCCAGGGTGTGGCGAAAGGCCACCTTAGAAGCAGTCAATAGATCTAGAAGTGAGACAGTGGCTGAATGTTGCGAGTCTAGGCGCTTTCTGATGTCTTTGAGAACCGAGCGTGGGTACCGATTCAGAGCTGAGACCAGACTGGTGTCATTCCATGTTACGATAAGCAAGGTAACTCGTAGAGCGCACGCACACCACCGAGCAGAGAGTCCCACTTCCTAGCAGCTGCCAATGAGACAGTGCGGTTCTCGGACCTGTAATTAGACTCCCGCCTCCAGGCCTTATGTTTCAGGAGGCCCCATCCCGGCGAAATCTGGGAAAAGTAGAAAAACATCTCAATGGACTGCGACCTTGGGCTTAAAGACAATAACACCAATGTCATTATTTCAACAAGCGCGCACTGAAGCTGACGGAGTGGGAGGGGGAGTGGGGGCGGGCACGCAGGCTGCCAAATGGTGCGATGAATCACGGCTAAAGTGAAAGCAAACAAGTGGTTACAGGACTCCAAATGGTGCGCGCGCCCGGACGGGTCACATGCACTGTAGTTGGAGGCCTGCAAAGCCACTGTTTGCACTTCCAAAACGCGCTTACTATAAGTCTCGCCAGAACAGCGCTAAAGCGCTGGTCAGGCGAGACCTAAAAAGAAAAGAAAAACAAGACAAGCCCGGCGGAGCATGGCGCGCGCGCGCTTGGGGGCGGGGGAGCGGACCCTTTGAAGTGCTCCCAAAAGGCGGATTGCATGGCGGCATGATGCGCATGATTGTGCGCGTGCTATCCAGGCAATCCGCTTTTTGGGAGCACTTTTCAAACCCGCTTTCTATAGTCTCGATTACGCGATCGCTTACGCGATAGCAAGGTCGAGACCTAAAAAACCTTACTGTCGGAGGGTTCTTTTGAAGCAGAAACTCGTTGTGGATTCGCATGCGGTGATATCGTGCCATCTAGTGCCTAGATTTTGGAATTTCACCTTGCTTCTATTATGGCGATCATCGACCTTGGGAATTTTTGTAATGGGAAGAATCTACTACAGGTAAAAATGCTTTGTTTTTTCAGTGGAAACATTCAGAAACTTGTCACTGGGCCATTTATTAAAAAAAAAAAAAGTGCAAAAAATAAAGTCCGAGTTCCATACTTTTGTCAACCAAAAGAGAACACTAGAAAGCCGCTTGCAGGAAAGGGATTTATTTCTCAAGCTATACACTCTCCTTCTCCAATGTTTGAGCGGATGAAACTAGATGACTGGTTGGTAAAATTAGCATCACGAGTATTGCAAGCTTTTATAACAACATTATGTCAACACTAGTCAATTGTATTGTCTTCGACGTGGAGCTTTGATGTCTTTTTGATGGGTTTACAAGTTAATATGACAAACTTCATAATCCCAAAAGGTGGCAATAAGAAATGCCTGTCCTATCAATTTATGAACATCTCGAAATTGGGTTAATGCCGATTTAACCACGTACTGCCTCTACATTGTCGCCCATTAGTATATTCAGATCTAGAGTTCTTTGTAGAAATAGCCATAGACACTATGGGGCATATTTACAAGGCGGCGATAGAAAATTATCGCCGCTTTTGCGGCCGTTTTCGGCCAAAAAGCGGCGATAAGTTTATCTCCTAATTAGCAAGGTCATGCTAACGCGTGAAACCTTGCATTAGCGCACGTATTCTTAACACCCAGCTTTGCATCTCTAATGAGATGCAAAGTGGGCGTTCCTGACCTGACATGACAGGAGAAATGTCGCTAAGTGACATTTCTCCTATCATCAAGCCCCACTCTATGAAGCATAGCGGCAGGAAAAGTAGCGATAACCCCTGTTATCGCTACTTTCCTTACGCCTGCTTCAGGACTGACTTAGCCATAATTTCCTATGGAAGGTGGATATCATGGCTAAGTATGTGAGGCCCTATCATCAAGCTAATGCCAAACTTCGTGAGATTATCGCTGGATTTCCAGCGATAATCTCACGTTAGACAGTTAGCGCTAGGATTTTTATCGCTTTTGAGATATGCGTTGCTAATAGCACGCTATCTCAGCGATAAAATTCACGCTAGCCGGCAATAATTATCCTAGCTCTAGGTGCGCTTAGCGATAATTATCGCCGGTTGTTGCTGGTATGCCCCTATATAATCGCAGTCGCTATGCTGCAGGTGGGTGGTCTTTAATTAAGAAGATGCATCTCAAAAATTATTTGCAGAGTTTATCAGGACGGTCTTGAGACCTCGGTTGTTCTTTTGACCTCTTCATCAAATTCATGCTTTACATTAAAAAGACAAAAGAAAAACATCCAGCCCAAGATAACGAAGGTGGGGGCATATCAGCAACACCCGGCGATAATTATCACTCAGCGCTCTTAGCGTGAGGATAATTATCGCCGGGTAACGTGGATTTTTATCGCTGAGATAGCGTGCTATTAGCAACGCTTATCTCTTTAGCGATAAAAATCCTCACGCTAACTGCCTAACGTGAGATTATCGCTGGAAACCCAGCGATAATCTTACGCAATGTGGCGTTAGCTTGCTGATAGGGACTCACAAACTTAGCCATGATATCCACCCTCCATAGGATATCATGGCTAAGTCAGTCCCAAAGCAGGCGTAAGGAAAGTAGCGATAACAGGGGTTATCGCTACTTTTCTTGCCGCTATGCTTCATAGCGTGGGGCTTGATGATAGGAGAAATGTCGCTTAGCGACATTTCTCCTGTCATGTTAGGTCAGGAACGCCCACTTTGCATCTCATTAGAGATGCAAAGCTGGGTGTAAAGAATCCCCACGCAATAGCAAGGTTTCACACGTTAGCTTGGCCTTGCTAATTAGGCGATAAAATTATCCGAAAATGCGGCGATAATTTTTTATCGCCTGCTTGTAAATATTCTCAGTGATCTCTTTAATGCTTCAAGGCAACTGGGCTCCTGCACAATGTCCACTGTACAATACAGTACAGTGACAGTTAGCTTGAGTTCAGAACAGACTTTTCCTTTTCATGGTTTCAAATGTATCAGTGTGCGTATGCACGGATAAGACTGTTTACCGCTCTGTTGTTTTCCACTGCTTTCTCCCCAGTTACAGAGGCATCATTTTACCAAATGTGTCTAGGTTCAGAAAAAGTTAAGAAAAAACTATTCTTCAAGTTGCTTTCAGTCGTCTTTTAATCAGTCTGGAGATTATGCCAAATTTACCAAAGTGCATTGAAAGAACTTGGGGATCAGAGAGGTAATTGAGCTGAGAGCTGGTGATTTCCACTAGGTGCTCCAGAAATCCTGCTAGGGGTCACTGTTGCAGCGCAGAACGTCAAATTCCCCCTTTTTGGCACAGACCAACTATCTCGTCATTCAATTCACTCACATACATTCATTGGTGGGGCCCATAACACCAATATACTTACTCGGTTGACATGTTTTCTGAGGGAAAATACGTTTCTCAACGCTGACATGAGAGGATTACCTTTACTTTACCCTAAAACACATTGACATTAAACCTAAGATATCCCTCCCTTACGGAGATAGATCATTTAGTTGAATTGGTGATTGATGATTAACTCGTCTACCTTTGCTCTATCTCTTTTCTTTTATTCTCTTCTTCAAATAATCGACACAACACATTTGGCAATTAATCAATTATTCTTTATCTAAGAAATATTGCAAGAAATGTTAGAAATCATCATCAGCATTTCGGAGCATCATATTTACCTATTCTGGCTAAAGTCGTCCTCTAAGTCAGTCAGTCAAAGAGAATTTATTCAGCAAAGTCAGGCCGCAATTCAGTCTCTCATAGATTCAGGATAACAGCTGTCCAGCAGTGTCACCGTCCTCTCCGTCAGCATAACGTCAGGAAATCCAGTTCGTCAAAGAAGAGCGTGATGATTAGTTCAATTCCCTACCTACTTTATAGTGAAAATAATATCAAAATGTATCAAGATCGGGGTTTAGAGAGTCTGGATTGGTCAACTTGGGGTGGCGAGGTGAAGTTCTCACATAGTCCACAATATGAGGTCATCGCACTTGCTGGTTCCGGTTTTTAAATCAAGCATTGTCCTTTCTTTTGGATGGGTTCCCGGAACGACCTTGGAGGGTACATGTTCTCCCGGGGTCAGGTCCAGGCCACTGTTGCTGGCGGTGATGCCTGCGCACTTCACCCAGAACCTCGTGTTGTCAGGGCAGTCATGTTTAACGTCTCGTTCAGCCATCTTGTATAGGCCGAAATGGTCAATTTAAGCAAAAGAAACACAAAAACCTAATTAAAAGACAGACATGACTAATAAAATGTTATCCCCTTACTAATACCCATGGGTGTGTGTATTTATCTAGCAGAAGCACACTCAGAGCGGTTTATACTCACTGAATAAAGCACAAAGCACAAAGCACAAATACATCACTAAAAGCAACATATAACATATAATATTCTAATTTTCTACTATTAATATGCGTACACAAGTTAATTCACAATTAATATAGCCATGCAAAGTGCAATTCTCACGTGTAATTCTCTTGTTAATATAGTTAGTGAGTTATCACTTCAAACAAATTAATAATATCACAATTAATTGATTATTCAGATTAATATATATATGCAGAATGGGGGGTATACAAAATTTTTTACTACCCGCTCCAGCATCACATTGCAGCAGTGGAGCCAAAAGCAGGGCAGCCTTTGCATTGGACCCGTCTTATGCCCGCTCTGAAACTCAGGATCATCTAAGGAAAGGTGCCATACCCCAGCTGCTCTTGTTGGACATTGACAGACTCTCTAGTGATGTTAGAGGCCTGTAGCTCATTGGCTCTCAGGGACGTTTATACATATGCCGAGGAAAGGTGAAGTATAGAGACAGTGTACATGGACGGCTTTGTCTGGTTCTTTTACTTAACCCCTTGCGTGCGCATGACGGAACCACGCCGTCATGAGCCACGGGCGACGTGTGCTCATGACGGCGTGGTTCCGTCATGCTGTGGCCGCTCCGCCCACGCGTCACTGATTCCCCACCTGTGCGGGTGAAATAAAGAGTGGGCAGAGTCGTGACAGAACCACGCCGTCATGAGCACAGCTCGCCCATGACTCATAACGGCGTGGTTCCGTCACGAGCATGGTGGCGCCGCGCTCACCCCGCACCCCCCCAGCGCCGCGGCGGAATTTGCGCCGCGGCGAAGTGGTTAACCATCAAGAATCCTAAAAATCCTCAAGAGTTGGTCTTTGGAACTCTTTCCTCATGGATAGGAGCTTCGCCGTGCAGAGTCATGGTCCACTTCTTCTGTACCTAGAAACCATCGTAAATAAAGGGGATCTGAATCTAAATATCATTCCACAAAGAAGTTTATGGAGAGGCAGCACTCCAGAGAAAGAATAGCAACTCCTTGAATGACTCTTAGCCCTGCTACTTTAAGAGCTTTCTTTCAAAGGCCATAGATTCAACTCTTTCGAATAAACATCAAAGCGCAAGTTTGAAATCTCGATTGAGCATTTTCTGCCAAGTTTGCCAAACTTGCTTTAGCTCAGATCCTTCCAGAAAGTCGCCTATGGCTGCACTCACAGCCATCCGGTGTGAGAACAGAGCTACCATCAAAGCTCCATACCACTAGTTCCTCACCACAGCAAGAAACATCTTTTCTTTTTTAAAACCCTGCAACTGAGGACCCCTCACTCCATTCATTCCTCTAGTTCAAGGCATTTTGCAAGATACTGTGAAAACCCATTTTACACTGTAAGCCGAGGAAAAAAAAACTCCTGATCAAAATCCTCTCTCCGTGACAACTGTTTTAGAGTAAAGGTAATGCAAAATGTAATAGTTGGAATGGAAAGGGGGGTTGCAGCAGAGGACATGTGAGCAGAGAAGGAAAGTAGGGGGTCAAGAGACACAGGTCCCCAATGGAGGTAAAGAGGAGGAGAAGAGCAATTTGGAGAAAAGAGATGGCAGAATAAATAGCAATCAATGGGTGAAGTAGCAAGATAGAGAAGATATTCTGTCTAACTGGGGTAAATGTGCTACTTATTATCTGATCCATGAAAATACATTGTTTCCACTTTTGGAAGGCCGCCCTCTGGGCATGCTTTACATATAGAGATGCTGGAGCAAGAGAAAGGTCTTGGGACTTCGTTCAGGGGGCAAGCTCACTCACAAGCCCTTGGAGATGTTTAAGCACAAGTTGGAAAAATAAAGTCTTTGTAGTCTTTCTCCTCTCCTTCAGCAGCAAGACAACTACTGCAGGCCAATCCTCCAGGTCAGGGACAGTATTCCTCCTTACAGCTTTCCCAGTTCCTTCTTGTCGGGCAGAGGTTTCTTCTTGTCAAAGCAGGATCTAATTTCTTGGGCTCAGGGTCCCAATACTTATACTGCAATTCTTTTGTCCTTTCAGGCCAGGGGGCCTTTGCCCAGTTCAGCCCAGTTCTGGAGTACTTTGTTTACAGGATTCTGGCTTCTCTTTTCAGTGTGCAGGGCAGAGACATCAGACGCTCCCAGGGGGTGGAGCCAGCTTTGTGGTGGAAAGGCACAGCCCTATTCAGAGTCCAGGTGTACTCCTCCCACCCATCTGGATGTAAACTTTCTATTCACCACCTGGCTGCCCTAGCCTGTCTCCTGGAATTCCCCAACCCTGTCACTCACAGAAACCAGACAGCAGATACACATCCTAGCAGAGGCAGGCTGAAATGGTTAGGCAAGCAAATACCAACTTTCTAAAAGTGGTATTTTCAAACACAGAATATCAAAATAACCTTTACTAAAAGATGTATTTTGTTATTCTGAGTTCAGGCATACTAAACTCGAATTTCTACCATGTTCTCTGAGTCTGCTAGGATTACAGAATGTAATAATTCTAACAGCCCATTCTGGCCTATGGAGAACAGGTAGCCTTGCAATAGTGAAAAACGAAAATGGCTGTAATTCACTATTAGGACATGCCACACACATCAGGGCTTGTCCTACCTTATGCTTACAAGGCACCATGCCCTTGGGCCTACCATAGGGGTGACTAACATGAAGTTAAGGAAAGGTTTAGGGACTGCCAAGTGGGTGCACTTGCCCAGTCAGCATGAGAGTACCAGACTGCACGCAGGCTCTGCAATGGCAGACCTTAGACATGTTTTACAAGGCTGCTTCTGTGGGTGGCACAACCAGTGCTGCAAGCCCACCAGCAGCATTTGGATTTACAAGCCCTGGGCACTCCTGGTGCACTGTACTAGGGTATGACAGTAAACCAAATAAGCCAATCATGGAATCCAATCATTACAGCAATTTACAACAGGGAGCACTTGCACTGTGGCACTGGTTGGCCGTGGCACAGTGCTCTGAGCAGCTAACACCAGCTAAAACATGAGGCACAACGACAAAAAGTGGAAGGGAGACCCACGCCAAGGTGCCAGGTCTAACACTCCCCATCACTTAGATTTACCCAACCTCACTATCAATACACCTGTCTCCCCCCCACGTCTGTCCACCTCTCTCTAATGACCTCACCTCTATTCCTCCACCAATTGATATCCCTACCTCTGCCTCTACATCTCTATCTCCTTACTCCTCTGTCTTACTCAACTGTCTATCTCACCTAGCTCTCTGCACCTACTGTTCTGTTTCCATCTCACATGCTGTGTTTCTCTTCCATTTACTTACAGTCTCTCTCAACTGTCTCATTGTCTTTGCCTCACCTCTGTAGATCTCTCAGTCTCTAGATATGAGGTAAATTTTGACCTCACTTTTAAGCCTCTTATTTTCCCACCCCTTTGACACCACCTTATATCTCTTTGTCCCACATCCTTCTCCTCATCTCATCCATCTCTACAAAAATGTCCACTGTCTTTCACTACCAAACTTCTCAACATTTGTTTGCTACCCGACCTTTCTACCTCTTCTCTCTCTCTCGTCCTAGTTCTGTTCCCCCATACTTCAATCTTTCTTTCCTTTTCTATTTTCTCTATCAGTACATTCTGCCTTCTCTCTGCTTCATCTGTCTCTGCACCTCTTCTCTTTTTCACTTTGCCCTCCCTACCTCTACTGCCTTCTTTGTACATTGCTATAACTCACATCTGTCTCTACTTTCTCTTTATCACACAACACACTATAAGTCTCACCCTATGTTTCTCTCACTCCCTCTTCCTATCACAATATCAACCTCCCCACTCTTTCTGTGCCTCACCTATGTCTCCCTCCTATAACTCTTTTATCTCAGCAGCTCATGTCACTTTCTTCCCTTCACACTTTTCCTTTCTTCCCTTCTCTCGCTCACCGCTCTCTTTACCTGACCTGTCTTTCCTTATGCCTCTTCTCATTTGCCCCTCTCTTTTTCTCACAGCTCTCTCTACCTTGCATCTCTTCATACACCTCTCACTACCACATCTATTATCTACCTTAATCCCTCTCTGCCTTTATTTCGAATTCACTTTTCTTTCTTCCTTCAGTCACTCTATTTGCCTACAATGAAAAGCGTTCATTTAATAGTAAAAGTGTGCATATTTTTTATAATTTGTGCAATTGAGGTTTGGGGACAAAATGTTAGCATTGTCAATGATATATTTAATGTTGAAGTTTAAATGACAATCATTTCTACAGTCTGAGAACATAGGCTGAAGGACAGATGTAACCTTCATGTATGTATGTTTATGATATTTCTGTAGTGCCAACCTAGCCAATGGCAGTAAAGCGCAGTCAGGGACCAAAGACAAGCATAAAGTCAAAGAGTGATAGGTGGGTTGTGGATTGCTGATGTATTGTGATGTAATGTGCTTTTAAGAGGGGAGTGTTCAACTCTTTCCTA
Source organism: Triturus cristatus (assembly GCF_964204655.1). Lineage (NCBI taxonomy): Eukaryota > Metazoa > Chordata > Amphibia > Caudata > Salamandridae > Triturus > Triturus cristatus. The sequence continues at coordinate 31,743,245 of NC_140590.1, read as the reverse complement.
GATTGAAGCAGCGTTGCAGGGGTTTGGGAGGGAAAGACAAACTGTTTCCAGATCCTGGGTGCATAGATGGAAAAGCACGGCTGCTTTTCTTTTCTTTTTTACACTTCTTAGTCTGCTGTCCGGTCATGTCTGGACTGCTAGTGGGTGAGAACCACTGGAAATGGTGAGTTGGCTTGCAAAATGAGTGGGGTTGTTGGTCGTGATAACTTTGTAAATGATGCAGCTATTTATAAAGATGAGGCTAGTCTGCAAATGGAGACGATGCAGTTTCATCATGTTGTAGGTGATGTGATCGTATTTCTTCAGGCTTTGGATGAGATGTGCTGCAGAATGTAGGAGGATTGCAAGGAGTGCCAGTGTGGGATCTCTGAGGCAATGGAACAGGGTATTACTATAACCCTTGACCTTTCCTGGTAGGTCGCTCCCCCTCCGCTACAGCGCCGCCTGTGTTCCTGACCCTGCCCCAGCTGCCGCTGCTGGTTGAAGTTGAGGCCCTCCTCCACCCGCAGGCTACCACCTGCGCCTCATCCCTGGTGACCAGTGGTAGGCCTTAGGTTTGTATTCTGTTGTTGTCCACTCTGTACTGCTGCTGTCTGTAGCCCCCCGTGCCTGCCTTCTCCTTGCCCATTTTTTTCTGCTTCTGTTCCCCTTGCCAAACTACTCGTTTTGCCTTCTGTACCCCTTGTCCCCTGATTGTACTAGTTTTTGCCTCTGTACGCCCCTACCTCCTGTTGTCTACTCCGTACTACTGTTGCCCGGTTTTGCTTCTGTTCCCCTTGCCTGACTGTACTCGTTTTGCCTACTGTACCCCTTGCCCCCTGATTGTGCCCGTTTTTCATTCTGTTTCCCTCCTTGCCCCCTGATTGTGCCTGCTTACCTTCCCTCGCTGCTCCCGTTCCCGCCGCTGCGTCCCCTGCGGCCTGGCCCCCCTCACTGCCCATTCGCTGCCCCTGCCTCCCGCCTCCCACCTCCCAGCTGCTCCTCCCTCCCACCTCCCCATATATGGCGGCCGCTGCGCCGAAAACAGCATCCTGGACCCCTCCCAGTCAGGGTTCCGCAGCAACCACAGCACGAGACCGCCCTCATCGCCGCCACCGACGACATCAGGATACTTCTGGACCACGGTGAGATGGCGGCCCTCATCCTCCTAGACTTCTTCGCTGCCTTCGACACTGTCTGCCACCGAACACTACGCACACGCCTCCACGACGCAGGGATCCGAGACAAGGCCCTGGAAGGGACCACCTCCTTCCTCTCCGACAGAACCCAGAGTGTCCGCCTCCCCCCATTCTGATCTGAAGCCGCCGAGATCATCTGCGGCGTACCCCAGGGATTATCCCTCAGCCCGACACTGTTCAACATATACATGGCCCCACTCGCACGCATCGCCCGACAGTACGACCTCAACATAATCTCCTACGCCGACGACACACAACTGATCCTCTCCCTCACCAAGGACCCCCTCACTGCCAAATCCAACCTCCACAAAGGAATGAAGGCAGTCGCCGACTGGATGAACTGCAGCCGACTGAAGCTGAACATGGACAAGATGGAGATCCTCATCCTCGGCTCCAACCCATCAGCCTGGGACGACTCCTGGTGTCCCTCGACCCTGGGGGCACCCCCGACACCTACTGACCATGCAAGCAACCTGGGAGTCATCCTCGACTCAACGATCTCCATGACCAAGCAAGTCAACGCCGTCTCCTCCTCCTGCTTCAACACCCTCCGCATGCTCTGCAAGATATTCAGGTGGATCCCCACGGACACGCGAAGAACAGTCACCCAGGACCTAGTTAGCAGCACTACGGAAACGGCATCTATGCTGGAGCCCCGCTCATCAAACGACTACAAAGATTTCAAAATGCCTCTGCATGCCTGATCCTTGACATTGCACACCACATCACCCCCCACCTGAGAGACCTTCACTGGCTCTCCATCGACTAGAGAATCTCCTTCAAACTCCTCATCCACGCACACAAAGTACTCCACAAGAGCGGCCGAGCCTACCTCAACAGTCGACTTTCCTTCTACGTTCCCAACCGCCAGCTCCGCTCCGCCGACCTCTCCCTGGCCACCGTCCCGCGCACTCGAAGAACCACCACCGGCGGCAGATCCTTCTCCCACCGCGCCGCCAAGACATGGAACACCCTTCCTCTGAACCTACGACAGACCCAAGACCTGCTGACCTTCAGGAGGCTACTCTAGACCTGGCTGTTCGACCAGTAGCGGCAACCCCCCCCACATCCTCCTCGGCACCTTCAGACCCTCGCGGGTGAGTGGTGCGCTTTACAAATTCTGTGATTGATTGATTGACTACTCTCCACATGCAAGAGTGTGATGTCCCTTTCTGGAAGAAACAATATCACTTCTTCAGAAGCAAGAGCTGGTACTAGCTCGTCTTGTTTCTTTTTTCACAATGTGCTCTCCAAACTTGTAAAAGCTCTGTAAATTAGTAGCACTGTGTATGAGCCTGTGAAACATGTGGCTCTGTTGTGTATGTTGTGTATGTAAGAAATTGTGAGATGCCTGACATTTGTATTTTTCCACTCTTCAGATACATTATCTGGCATAACTCCTAAACTTACCACATACTATGGAGAGAGTGAGGTTTGCAAACTTTGTTTACTTGCCTAGTGCAATGCTCTTCACTTTAAAACATCACCTGGCACCACTGCTCTGAGTTTAAACATTAAATGTTTTCACTGCTCTCTGTTCTATCTCATGCCATTCCACATTGATGTCCGTCATTTATATCTAGAGCACAAAGGGTATGTGTTTGGGAGCGAGTACTTTTTTGTTATCTTTCAAAACTGCATAATGCATCCTGAGCTAACATTAACCCCTTCGACGCGCATGACGGAGCGGTTCCGTCATGCACGTCGGTTGCGCTGTGCGCATGACGGAACCGCTCCGTCATGGCCCCGCCCGCGCACAGAACCTTCAGCGTGGCGCGGAAATCCGCGCCGCGCTGAAGGGGTTAAGGACACAGTGGTCTGAGAGCATATAAATATTCAGTACACAATGTGTGGCCATTTCATGGTGTGTGTGTGTGTGTGTTGTAAACTCAGGGTTGCTATTTGTTGATAAGGTACATACATCTTTTCAGGCTTATAGTTTTGGTAATTGGAACATATTGGCAATCATTTGTAGAGCCGATTGAGGACTGAAATAATTGGTAATGGTCGGATTGTCTGAGGATTATTAGTGGACACCTATTGAGTATAAGCATATCCACTAGGTCCCACAATGATGACACCAATATGTATCAGTCGAAACAATCTATGTTTATTAAGTTCAATCGTTTTATTGTGTTAACATTAAAATCTGGTCGTGGTACACTGATGCTTCTGGTCAGAAAAGCTTTAAAATGTACTACTACCACTCTTCAGAGAGATTGTCTGCCATATCCCCTACCATTGCTTAGTGGACCAACAGCAACCTTACCTACGAAGTTATCTTTAATGCAATCCTTAAATCATATTTAATTGAACAACATGTCATTTGCAATTATTTTGCAAAGAAGTTAATGGAAAGGACCCCAAATCAACAGTAAGGCCATATTTAAATTCGATCACCTTTTAATTATTGTGCCCACTCTAATATGTTTTATCAACTTGTGAGCGGCCTTCAATTCTCATGTAATACTGGCGTTAAATCGTATTCTGTTTTGTGCAAGGTTGTTAACTAATGTGCTTAAGTTGTCAGACTGGGTGCAAATATTTTCAGTGATCTTTCGGAATCTCAACAGCCCACTTTTTGCCATTTGTCACTCAGATCCTCCTAACATCATCGGGGATAATACTGTAGCAAAATATACAGAATGAAAATAAACTGCCTGTTTTCAAATATCACTAAAATGAAAGATTTTTTGAAGCAGATTCTTCAGATAAAAGCCATTACTTCCCGTCACAATCACCTCTTGTTATTATGTGGGGCCATGCCCCCCCAAACTTATACTTCTGGCTACGGGCCTGCCTTGTTTTAGGCGGTAACGTCTGTCATTTCTGGGTGACATTTTTCCTTTATTTGGGATTTCTGACAGAGATAAAATCACTCCTGGAGATATTACTGAGGGGCGGTGAGCAGGCCTGTGTAGGGACACCTCACCGCTGCAAGCGCCGACTGAGATGGTGCACGGGCAGCTGGTTACAGTTTCCGGTGTCTCTCACACATGTCCAGAAGGCTCCTAATGTGTGAATATGGGGTGGAGGTCACCGACAGACATCCTTGAGCCTGGGCACAAAGCCTGAGCACTTGTGCAAGTGTTCCTGCTCCAAGTAGCAGCGCCCCCCCCTCGGATGCTGTGGATGCCGCCCTAAATCCAAACAGTAGCCAGCTCTGACACACATCTGGCTGTAGCAAACAATGCAGTAGGTGTCCTGTACAGCACAGCACAAAGCAGAGGTGCACAGCGGAAAGCACGGAAGGATGAGGTGCACACGCACTATAATGGCGCCGATGTAACAGTGCACAATGACCAAACAGGTCAAACACTAGGACCGGCCTGAGGCGGGACCAGGGCGGGCGGAAAGGGAGGAGCGGAGGGCTAGGGACGTCAGTTAGCCGTTAGCCCAGGAAGAGGATAGAAGCAATAAAGGAGCTGACCAGTAAGAACCCTGTGTCCGTGTCTCTTCTTTCCACGGGGACTCGACAACTGGCGACGAAGGGTTTCGAGCTTTCAACGTGTGCGTGAAGCTATCTGCGAGACACGTCAGCTCGCCCCGCGTGTGGGGCTGGGAGCGCGACGACAGAAGTGCCCACCGGGAGTCCACCCCGGCGGCAACAAATCCGGAGCTCGCCCCGCGTTTGGAGGCTAGAGAGTGAAGCCCAAGAGCCAACCAGGAGCCCACCCCAGCGGCGACTGGCCCGGAGCTGCTCGCCCTGCGTGTGGGGCTGGAGCGCGATAACTGAAGAGCCTACCGAGAGCCCACCCCGGCGGCAATGGTGAAAAGTGCCCAAGAAAGAAGAAAATAACATCACCTGGCGTGGTAGCGGTGCCCAAAAGCGGAGCCCCGGTGAGTGAAATCAAGCGCTGACGAGCGCGGTGTCTCTGGTGATTCAAAAGACAAAATCTCGTTGCACACGAGATTCTCGCGGCGGCCATTTTGAGGTCAGGCGCGAGATTTGCCCGATCCCCCTGTCAGGGACCATCGGCGGCCATCTTTAAGTCAGGCAGCTGAGCCAAACAGCAAACAAACACTGGTCAATGACACGGAAGTAACAAACAAGCATTGGTAAATGCAATAGAAACAACAAACAAGCATTGGTAAATTCAACAGAAGTAACCAATAAGCATTGGCAAAGGAAACAGAAGTAACAAACAAACATTGGTAAATGCAACAGAAGCAACAAACAAGCATTGGTAAATGCAACAGAAGTAACAAACAAGCACTGGCGAGTGCAACAACACGAACAAACAAGCACTGGCGAGTAAAAAAAATAGGATAAACAAGCACTGGCGAGTGTAACGGAGAGCAAACAAAGTCTGTAAAAGCAATCAGCAATAACAGTTGAACAATGCCCGACCCAGCTCCCACAAGCATGGTTGGAGCCTCATTCCTGCGCCGCCCCGAGCCCCTCGTTTTTAATCTGGTGGGGGCATGGGTCCGCGATGGCAAGAATGGATAGAAGACTTCGAGGACTTCATGAAAGTGTCAAAGGTGACGGACCTTGAAGAACAACTGTTTGCTCTCAAGAACCTGATTGGCAAGGAAGTTGGACGAATCATAAAGGAACTGCCTGCTGAGTCCTCTGGTGCCTATGACAAAGTCTGCGAAGCACTAAAACGCAAGTTCCTACACAAAAGGAACGTTGACTACGAGCGGTACACATTCAATCTGGCCGCGCAAGAGAAAGGTGAGCAAATGGGGGTGTTCGTCACACGTCTGAGACGACTAGCGAGATACTGTGATTTTGACAAGTTTTCAACTGAAGACGCCCTTCGGCTGAGAGTCATAGAAGGTTGCCTCTCTGAACCACTGAGACACAAATTGCTCAAGAGAAGCTACTCGCTGGAAGAGATTGAAGAGATGACGAGAGTAGATGAACAAGCCGATGAACATGCGGAGAAAATATAAGCCGGGAAAGGTAAGAGACGGGAACAAGCATTCAGGATGCAGTCTCGGCAAATGCATGGAAGATCCCCACCACAGGTGCGTTCCTCCAGATCCAAGAAACATCATCACCAGTCAAGCAAAGGACACAAAGGCAGAACCCACACCAGGGAACGATCAGACAGACAACTCAAATGTTACAGATGCGGCTACGACTTCCCACATGCCGACGCATGCCCAGCACTAGGACAACAATGCCGGAAGTGTGGTAGAGACAACCACTTTGAAAGCATGTGCGGGGCGATATGCAAAGGTGATCAAAGGGGAAGGCACCAGCAACATCAGCCTTCAAGCAGTTGTCACCATGTCAGAGCAGTCCAGGATAGACGAGACTCATCCACTGGGTCGTCACAATCCAGCTGCCACTCTTGCAGGACATATCAATCTCGACGGTCGTCATCAAGAGAATCCCGATCCACATCACCCATCTCTCAAGACCGAAAGGAATATATTTATTGTGTAGCCGACCCTGATCAGCTGAAGGAGTACTCGCGATTGGACATCAGAATTGGTGCTCACCCCACCAAGTTCGTGCTAGACAGTGGGGCATCAATAAACTACTTGCCCGTAACGGAATACCAACGAATGAAATCACCTCCCAAGCTGGATAACGCACATGTACGAGTATACACGTGGATGTCCAAAAAGCCACTAACGTGTCTTGGGAAATTTGCAACCGAACTGTCGTACCAAGATCGCACAATATTAGCCTACATCCATGTCATCGAGGGGCCTGAGGCCGACTGCCTCCTGAGCCTGGCCACCGCAGAACGACTGAAACTGGTTGACATCTTATACCGAGTGGCTGACAAACCAGCTATCATCCTAAAGTTCCCCAAGCTCTTTCAAGGCCTGGGAAAAATGAAGGACTGCCAAATAAGACTGCACATAAACGAACAAGTCACACCGGTAGCACAGCATCGCCGGAAAATCCTGTTTCACCTGCAAGAAGCCGTGGAGAAGGAGCTCCAAGATCTACTGGAAGCAGATATCATAGAAAGAACAGATGGACCAACCTCATGGGTCTCCCTGGTGGTGGTAGTCCCGAAGAAAGGGGAAACCAGCCGAGTCTGCCTATGTGTGGATATGAGGGCACCCAACATGGCGATAGAGAGAGAGAGACATCCAGGCCCTCACATCAGTGACATGATCACTTCACTCAACGGAGCCAAGATATTTTCAAAACTAGACCTCAACAAAGGATACCACCAGCTAGAATTGCATGAAAGGTCAAGATATATCACGACGCAGAGACCACTGCTTTGAACTGAACTCCTCTTTGCACACTTTGAACTATTTTTGCAGCATTTCAAGAGTAACCCTATTTTTCTAGTATTGTGGATATTTAACTGTTATTGGTCTTGTGTTAAGCCCATATATAAAGATACTTATTTTTTATAACTACTTGTGTGATGTCCCTTTGTAGTGTTCCTCACTGTGTTACTGTGTATGGTCATAAATGCTTCACACACTGCCTCTGAGATAAGCCTAGCTGCTCGTGCTACGTTACCACATGGTTGAGCAGGGGTTATCAAAGGGTGTAGCCCGCTTACTCTGACTTAGGAAGAAGGGTCCCTACTTGGACAGTGGCCAACCATTGCCAACTAGAGAGCCCCATTTCTAGCGGTGAGGATCTTTCTCTTGCATTTAGGATCACATACAGTAATTATAGTGTACAATACTAGTGAGTGCAGACCATAACGTAACCACATACGTTTTTGAGGTTTTTTTATTCTATTTTTGATTGATTTACCCTGTTATTGCTACAATGGGCCTTGCTGAAATGAGACCTACTTTTTATATAGATGATCTGTTGACCTACAGTCTAGCGGAGCTAAGAGGGTTCTGTGAGGAGAGATGTTTAGCAGTGAGTAAGATGGAGACTCAGCTATCCTTGCAGACATCCCTGAGGCTTTGGCAACAAGACAGATGGTGATTCTTGGAGTCCCAGTACACCTACCAAGAGGGTAGTTGGTCTGAGGGTGGCTCTGGAGAGTCGGAAGAGGAGGAGGAAAGTGTTATGGAATATTTCATAGGTAGGGAGTCCCTTGCTGAGTCTAGTGCCTGTGGTAGTGACCGATTCCCTTCATGGTCCCCAGAGGAGTTGGTGGACAGGGGGAGAGGGAGCAACAGGAATTAGAAAGGCTCCAAATGGAGATTGCCCAGCTGGAGGCACACCTAGCGCAGATAGCAGTAAAGGAAAAGTTAGCTCTGGAGGGTAGGTTATTCCCTGAGCGCAGTGTTAATTGTCTGGATTCACCAGTGAGGGTGGGGTCCAGTGGTGGCAGCAAAGTTGAGTTATGTAATGATGACAGTGTAGTACACCCACCCAGAGATGTGGCACCTGACTTGAAGGAGGGGGTTGAGCTACACCAGGGGATGCAAGGATATGAGTTAGCTCCATTGGTGTGCAGTGTCCTGAGGTGGATTGGGGAACTAGCACAGGGGCCCATAGTCCTAGTAAGGGGAGGGACACCCTACCAACTCTAGATGTGAGGTGCAGAGAGAGGGGTTCCCCCGTGGCTGAAGTCCTGGTGTATGAGTGTGAGGACCGCCCAGAAGAGTGTGGGTTGAGTGATGGAGACAGTCATGTAATGTCTCGTCCATTTCAGGAGAGTGGTGCGGGGTACGTGTGTAAGGCACTGTATTGTGAGGTAAAGGTTAGCACCTGCAGGGAACTGTGTAATCCAATTGTGGGAGAGCATATTGTGAGTCCCTGTTTTCCAGAGCTAAACCAGCACCTGTTGGAGCGCAAGTTCTCTGATCGTAAGGAACTTGCACAGGAGGCAGACCTCTGGGTGAGTACCAGAGGCTCTGTAGAGGCATTGGGGAATTACCCTAATAGGAGTGGTTCAGATGTCTTCCAACCCAGAGTGGTGGGAGAGGTGCGGAGTGATGCATCAAGGTTCCCTTGTTGTGAGGAGGTTGTAGGGCCTCACATCCTGTCTCGTGGGATCAGGAGTGAGACTGGGATAGGTCCCGAAGTGCCCCAACCTCAGTCTCCAGGACTGGATGGTTCCATGAGGGAACACCAGGTAGGGAACCTAGTCTGTCCGGATGGACCATCAGTTGTGGGGAGTTTCCCCATGTTAGGTGAGCTGGGAGTGCCTGTAGTCAGGCCTCTATCAGTTATTGTGTCTGGCAGTGCCACTCCTAGGGGGAGGGTGCAGAAGTCCAGCTTGAGGGGTGAGAGGGGGAAAGAGCCCCCAGTGGGATAACCAGTGGGTCAAGGGCCAGTCAGGAGGGCTGAGCCCCAAAGGTGTGACCATGGTGACACCACTTCTGTCCTGGGAGATCTTCGCGCACTGTCAGGTGGACAGGGACCGGGAGATCTGCACCAGGCACACTGTCACGCAACACAGGAGTTCTGTGTTACCCTCGGGGAGGGTGTTTGTACTCCCCAGGAAGTCCTGGTACGCCAGGCAGTTGTTCAACCGCAGGGGTTGGTCCCTGAGTTGGGGAGTCAGGTCCAGGTGTTGTCTGACCTAGAGGGAGGGACATGTAAGCAGTGTCACAACCATTTTTTTTTCTAAGAGCACCACTCCAGGTGGGAGGGTGCAGTATGCTGGAAGGGGGTGCAGAGGGAGGGTGTCCTCGCCTCTGACCCCAGTGCCACCTGAGGGGTTTTTCAGGTTGGTAGATTAGTTGCAGGATCAAGGGCCTGAACTGGTGGAGGGGTGTGTTTCCCTCAAAGGGGGCCTGTGTGCTCCCCAGGAAGTCCTGGTGTGCCAGGCAGTCTGTTGCCCAACTCTAGAGGAGTGTGTTGTCCTTGGGGGGAATTAGTGTACTCACCCAGAAGTCCTGGGTTGCCAGGCACAAGTCCAGCTTAAGGGTACAGACCCTGGGGTGGAAGGTGTCCCCCCTGACCTAGAAGAAGGGGCAACTACTAACAGTGCCCCTACCGGTTTGTGTTATTGAGGCACCTCTCTAGGTGGGAGGGTGCAGGGCCCCAGTAAAGGGGGCGGGGAGGAGGCAGCCTCACCCGTGACCTCCGCCCAGTCTAAGGGTACGGACGCTATGCTGGGATGCTAGTTGCAGGATAGAACCCCTGAACTGGTGGGCAAATTGTGCAGGACACCTGCCACAGGTGCCCTGACAACTCTGGAAGGGTGTACCGCTCCAGATGGGAGGTTACCGAGCCCCAAAGAGGAGGACCGGGTGTGGGAAAGCCCACCCCAGTCTCTGACCCAGCCGCTGGGTACAGGCCCAGGGCTGGTGGGTCAGTGTCAGGGTGTCTTGCCTGACCTGATGAGAGGGAGAGTGGACAAAAGGTGCCAGGCACTTGGGGTTACTGCCCCCCACTCTTTGATGCCACAGAGGTTTGAGAACCCTGAGAGGTATCCGACCTGGGTCTCCTGACTGACTACTGTCAGTGGCCACTGTGGCTTGTGTTGGGACACACATGTGAGCCAGTTAAGGTTAGGTGCTGCACAGGTGGTGTCCACCGGTGAGAAGGAGGACCGGGGGTAGAAAAGCCCACCCCAGTCTCCGGTCCAGCCACTGGGTACAGGCCCAGGGCTGGTGGGTCAGAGTCAGGGTGGCGTGCTTGACCTGACAGGAGGGAGAGTGAACAAAAGGTGCTGGGCACCTGGGGCTACCGCCCCCCGCTCTCTGATGCCACCGAGGTTTGAGAGCCCTGAGAGGTATAGGGCCTGGGTCTCATCGCAGACTACTGTCAGTGGCAACTGTGGCTTCCTGTCTCTCTGTTGGGACACACCTGTGAGCAGGCTAGGGTTAGGTGCTGCACAGGTGGTGTCCACAGGTGGGGGAGAGTTCCCCATTGGTTGTCTGAGTGGGCCCTGAGAGTGTGGACCAGGGGATCCCACAGGGTTCGGAGTGGCGTAGAACTGGAGTATGCCCCTGCAGTCGTGGGCCATATCCATGTTCTTTCGCCCAAAGCAGGGTAGCCCATCAAGGTAGTGATTGGTCTCCCCTGCGTTTTGGCTGGAAGGGGGTTGTGTTGGAAATGGCCCTTTTTGCTGGGTTATCCCTAAACTTTTTGCCTTCCTCCTGTATTCTTTCTAACCTGTTTTTGTTGGCTTTATGGCTCTGGGCACTTTACCACTGCTGATCAGTGCTAAAGTGTATGTGCTCTCCCTATGTAAATATGACATGTGAATTGGTATAGCCATGATTGGTTTATTTGGTTTACCTGTTAGTCCCTAGTAGCATGACCTGTGTGTGCCCATGGCTGGTAAACCAAATGTTGCTGGTAGGCCTGCAGCGCTGGTTTGTGCCACCCACAGAAGCAGCTTGTAAAGTGTGTCTCAGACCTGCCACTGCAGGGTCTGTGTGCAGTCCAGAACGGCCATCTTGGCTGTGAAGTGCACCCACTTCCTAGCCCCTGAACCTTCCCTTGGCATCATGTGAGTCACCCCTATGGTAGGGTGCATTGTATGTGTAAGGTAGGACATGCCCTGATGTGTGTAGCATGTCCTGGTAGTGAATTACACCCAATTTCGTTTTTCACTACTGCAAGGCTATCTGTTCCCCATAGGCTAGAATGGGCAGTTTGATTATTACATTTTATAATCCTAACTGACTTAGGGAACTTGGTAGAAATTCGAGTTTAGTATGCCTGAACTCAGAATGATAAAATACATCTTTTAGTGAAGTTGGTTTTAACATTCTGTGTTTGAAAATACCACTTTTAGAAAGTAGATATTTTCTTGCCTAAGCCTTCCAGTGTGCTCTGCTGTCATGTGTATTGGCTGACTGGTTTTGAGGGACAGGGCAGGCTGAGTCAGACCTGGGTTGAATAGAGAGGTCTGCATTTGGAGTATGGGGAGGGGTAGCTCCTTGACCTGAATAGGGCTGTGCCTGGCAAGGTGAATGCCACTCCACCTCCTACTGTGTGTCTGATGGCAGACCACCTCTCTCTGAAAAGAAGGATGCAGCCTGGTAAACAAAGTGCCCCAGGACTGAGCAGAACTAGTTCTGGCTGGGTTCAGTGACTTGTAGCTTCTGAGAACAAAGATGTTTCGGGTATAAATATCGGTGGTAAAACCCCTACAATTTGTATTGCTCCTGGACAACAAGAGGAACCTCTGTCCGTGTAACTGAAGGAATCTGCAGGAGGTGACTATCCTTGTGCTTGTGTGCTGTTTCTTGGTTTGGCCTGCAGTGGTTACTACTGGACTTGGAAGAAGAGGAAAAGGACTTTGAAGAGAACTTTTATTTCAACTTGCTAAAGCAATCACCCAAGGGCTAGAAGAGAGCTAGCCTCCTGCTGGAGTCTCAGGCACATCAGACTCCACCACCAGCCTCCTGTTTCCTCCCAGCGAGGATTTGTATCTGCAGGTGAGGCTCCTGTGAGTTCCAGGGCCTCTAGTTCTACTCCAGAGAAAAGAGTGCTGAAAATCGTTGCTAACGCCCATTTGCGAGCCGCCGCAGCTGAAGCGCGTACGAAAAATCATCGCGCTGCTGCCGCTGAGTGCTCGCTACCGTAGATCATTGCATCACACATTTGCGGGCTGCCAAATGCTCGCTGACCTCAAGATTATTGCATCGCACGTTTGCGGGCTGCCAAAGGCTCGCTAACCCGAAAGATCATCGCCTCGCATGTTTGCGGGCCTCCAAGTGCTCGCTAACCAAAGATCATCACATCGAGTTATCGCTTCATGACATCATAGCGCGGACACCGGGCGTCCGCCATTTTCATCGCATCGCACCCTGATCGTCGCTCCCTCACGGAGCGCCATTTCTTCTCATCGCAACAGGGTCGCACACACAACAGGCTCGGCGCATCATCCTCCCTTGCGGCAAGGATTTCAACGCATCGCCGGCTTAGCGTGGAGAAGTTTGTCGCTTTGTCCTGCACACAGATCAGCGCATCATCCTCCCTTGCGGCAAGGATTCAACTGGTCTTGCGTGGGGAAAATCATCGCTACAGCTTGTTAGCGACATTTTGGTTGCTTTGCTACAGAATCCAGGTTCTTTGTAAGTAAACAGGTCGCAGAGACCACTGCTTTGAACTGAACTCCTCTTTGCACACTTTGAACTATTTTTTCAGCATTTCAAGGGTAACCCTATTTTTCTAGTATTGTGGATATTTACTGTTATTGGTCTTGTGTTAAGCCTATATATAAAGATACCTATTTTTTATAACTACTTGTGTGGTGTCCCTTTGTAGTGTTCCTCACTGTGTTACTGTGTATGGTCATAAATGCTTCACACACTGCCTCTGAGATAAGCCTAGCTGCTCGTGCTACGTTACCACATGGTTGAGCAGGGGTTATCAAAGGGTGTAGCCCGCTTAGTCTGACTTAGGAAGAAGGGTCCCTACTTGGACAGTGGCCAACCATTGCCAACTAGAGACCCCCATTTCTAACAATTACCAGTGAAGGACTATATACAATTTAAAACCAAGCAAGAGTGGTGAGCTTGTTTCAGGTTGGCCACCAGAATCATTGATATAATGATACTCTACATGAAAGCCTGCCATCCCTGTGTTAAAGCCCGTCTCTACCGTCCTTAGTATGGGCAACTTGTGGCGTCCCTAGTAATATTTAATTAAGAAATTACATATCTGCTCCACTATATCAACTCTTTACAGTTGAGTTCTCATCTTACAATGCCTTCTGCCAGAACCAGTAGCCGAAGAGAAAGGTAGGACACGGAGCATAATTAAAGCTGAGCTTTAAACAGCAAAAAAGAGACATTTAAAGCAGCATGTGCTTTATGCAAGTATATGAAAGATAACATCTCTCTGCATGTTTCTATGTATTCTAAGATGCCAGTTGTTTTAATTAAATGAGATTTTTGTTCTTAATATGTAACAGATTTTTAGGTCGAGCGTAGGTTTTGCGTCTGTAAGTCGTCAACGCAAAAGGAAAGCAGAGTTCTTATGATGTTAACAGTGGCGCTGACTGTGATATTGGTTAGTTGCGTATCTTACTTACAGAACCCTTATACAGAATTATACTGAACGCTCTTTTGAGAATGTTTATGTCAGAATACTTGTAAGAGATTCTATGATCAGCAGTTGATATCGGCTGTTGGTGGATGAGGTTGAATAAAACTTACCTGCTTCCACTTCTCTTCGTTTTCCTGCTTCTTCATTTCAAGAGAACACCACATTTTCTTGGCGACGAGCGAGAGAGAAGTAGCAGTATCACCTCAACACCTGGCATTTTCATCATTCCGCCGACTAAACATCCTCCTCCAGCGGCTGATAGTAGTTTGTTGAACGAGAAGATTAATCTTCTCCAGCGGCTGTTAAAGTATTTGTCTCTCTGCGTGTTAGTCACAAAGAGACGCTTCCCGGAAATAACTGGTGAGGAGAATAGAAGGTGGCATGAGTGGTGAAACGCATTCGCGTTTCAACGCTTTATTTAAAAAAATAAAATAACAAGGCCTCATAGAATATTCTTCCTTGCGTTCCAGCCCTCGATCAAGTCACTGACGTAATCAGAGAATCTTTCCTTTCTGCTTTGATTGGATGCGCATTGTGCATCGTCACGCACACCATCCATTTTGATTGTGGGTGTCAACCTATCAGGTTCTCCAACGTGACTCAAGGCATCCATTTTAGTTAGTTGGGCACTCGTCATAGACATCACAATCATGTACGACATATTGTGCTTCCAGTTCATTTGACTAAGAGCGTCTGTTGCATCGGGAAACATCAACGCGCTACTTCAACACATTCAAAAAGTTCTTGCGTATGGTTTTCGTCGATTTATGCTACATTTATAACATTTTCAAAGGAGTCTTCATGGACAGCCAGTCTTACGGTGACTGGCACGCCTTTGACTAGAGGAAACACAAGGTTACCTTGAATATGTTGCAATTTTAATTCCTTGCGCTCTTTATGTCTGGCACAGTGTTAACTACCCTATTTAGATGGTAGTATCTCTACTTCATTGAATTTGCTAATTTATAATTTGTTTTCTTTTAGTTTTTATTTATTTCAATTTTATTACTGCTCTTTAACAAGTGTGTGTAGTGTAACACCATTACAGAATGCAGAATGTGACACAACCTCCTTTCTTTTTGACCAGCCCAGGAGAACTGAATGGAAAATGGCAGAAATGGAAAAAAATATTTATAAATTATGCAAGAGTTTTTGGTACCAATCTAAGTGCTGAACGCAAACATTCGTTATTGCTACATTGTCTTGGGGGTGAAGGGCAGGAAGTATTGGAACATCTGCCTGAACTCAGCACAGCGGAACAAAGAAATCTAAATGAGTATGAGATATGTATTTTACAGCTTGATCGTCATTATCTTCCACGCACAATAATGGAGAGATACCATTTTGGTCTTCGAGAACAGAAGAAAGATGAATCAGTTGAAGAGTTTGTATCTGCCCTTAGAAAACTGGCATCCTCTTGCAAATTTGGTCCTGCGGTAGAGGAGAGAATTAGAGACCAATTTGTTTTTAAGTGTGCTCATGACAACATTAGAAAAGAACTATGGTTAAAAGATGAACCTCCTTTAGAGGAAGTGATAATAATTCCAAAGCAAGTAGATCAAATGATGAAATGTGTTGATTAATTAAGTGGAGAAAAAAGTTAATCTATCACTACTGGTACAAATGTAGAAGAGGTTGTATGCCAGGTGCAGAACAAAAACATGTTAGATAAAGATAAGAATGCCTCTCAGCCTGTTACAACTGGGATCTCTACATTTGATGGGAAACCAACTTGTTTTAGGTGTGGGCGATTAGGTCATCTTGCAAATGCTTCATATTTTCCTGCTTTACGTATTGTGTGCAACACCTGTGGTCGGAAAGGTCATTTTTCTAAATGTTGTAAAAGCCAAGTGAAGGGAGGCGATTACTCTACAACTAAAAATCAACCACAGGTGAAAGTAGTTACTTTTCAGATTAATGGGCAAAGAGCAGAACATCACTCTCACATGGTTGAAATTGATGGTACTCACTTAATTTTAAGTTTGATTCCTGTTCTCACTTGACTATGATAGATGAGGATGTTTTCCGGCATCACTTCTATGACAAAGTTAAGCTTGTTAAAAGTGATCTTTCTCCTTTAGGTTATGGGGGTATATCTATTAGGATGTCAGGTTATTTTTTAGCTACTATTGAGCTGTGTGGACGTATGATTGCAGGAAAAGTGTATGTGGCCAAACGTGGTGATTCCCTTTTAGGGTGGCCCCATCAATGATTACTAGGTGTACGTCTTAATCCCAATGCTTCTCCACAAGTTCAGGTTCAAGAAGTGGATGATTCATCCTCCATGTTCGCTGATCAATTTGCTGATGTATTTAGTGACAGTCTTGGTTGTCTTAAAGGGTACAAACATCGCATTAGGTTGAGAGATGGTGCTATCCCAGTGGTTGCGAAAGTTAGGAGGATTTCTTTGAACGAACAAGCTGGTGTTCAAAAAAAAATTGAAAGACTAGTGGACATGGGGGTCTTTGGACCTGTAGAAGCCACAGAGTGGTTCGCTCCCATAGTTATGGCTAAGAAAGCCAGTGGAGAACTGCGCTTCTGCATAGACTTACGCTCCTTGAACAAAGAAGTTGTTGTAGACAGATTCCCATTACCTAATATTGATGAAATGGCAAATATGCGCTCACCCTGGCAATTCAGTTCCAGATAGCGGAGGTGCGCACAGTTCCCCATTTGTTGGCGATGCCTATGAAAGATTTATAGGGCACCCTTTCTAGGCTCCCGATCTGTTATTTTTCATGATTGCCCGTCCATTACGTTATGTCACCAAAATCCATTAAGTTGGTGCAGCTACATGGCCACCAGCCGTGGCCCGGGAAAACGCTTGCATTATGCTAGTAACCAGTAATTTGATAGTGGTACGGTTAACAAGTTCCAGGAACAGTGTTTTACAGGAATACCATCTGACTTGGAAAGTGTTCCCTGATGCTGTGTGAGAAGATATCACCCCTTTGGGGGTATGCTTCTACTACTGCTTCAGGCATGGTGCAGGTCAGGATATGTCAGATGTATCTGGTAGATCTTCAGTTGAGCGTGGAATGTGTCAGGCAATATTTGGCACCAACCTGTGAAAGGAAATACCACCGGGGGCTCCAAGGTATTGCACAAAATCAGATGGCAGCAAATTTAGTGACCTGGTCATGTAAGTGGTCCCCCATAAACTTCCATTAGGTATATGTCTTATCAAAAGGCAGGCACATTAGGAGCAGTGCAGCACATTCACCTAAACACCAGCGAGGTATGTTGTCAAGTGCGATATTAGCCCCACTCCTTTAACGCCATTATCACCCAGCCCCGTATAATGGCATACAACTTACTTTCATGAGGCCTGGTCAAAGGATTGTAATGCTTTTATTCACAGCTTTAGCCGGCGGGTCTCATTGTGATTTCGGGGGTTGTTACCCCCAGGCAAAATGTTCCCAGTTCAGGGCCGGGAAAATGAGAGTTCGGGGGCAGGTCACCAGATCCCAGAAGGTATCGCTGTGGGTATGATGGGTCTTTCTGGTCATTTTGGCTGAGTAGAGCCCATCTAATTTTGTGCTCTTCCTGGTTCTTGTGTTGCTCAGCTGACCCACCTCAGAGACGTCCAGAGGTTTTCTCTTGGTTAAAAAGGTGTGCTTATTTATGTTTCATGAGCAAAGAGGATTGCATATCTTTTTGGGGAGAAGAAATATAAATTAATTTCCACTATGATGCAATTAAGGGGGCTGTGTACAAATGCAAGTTCAACCATTAGAGTCCCCCTTTATGTCAGCAAATGCTCACATTGTTAGTAGTTGAGCAGCCTGGGAAGATTGGGGCATAACACCACAGATGCACATGTATAACGCCTATACGAAGGGAGTGACACATAGAAATTGCATAAGGACACTCTGCTTAATGTGACATTTCCAAGTTCAGCTAAAGTTGAGCTATCATACATCTTAGAGGGATAATCGCCAATGGAGAACAGGCTGTTGGGTGGGCCTTGGCATGACATGGACACAGATTTCATATGAACTGGAGCCTCTATAGCGTATAAAATGCGGGAAACAAGGACTGTTGCTCTGAACTGTTCACCGACACAGGTGTTACTGACAGACGATCAGGACCTATTTATCTGCTGGGTCTGGTGGCTCAGTGCACCACAGCTTTCACTACGCGGGCCTGGGTTCGACCTCTCGGTCATGGACCACACCACATTGGGTGCTCTCAGTCTGTCATCCTTTCGAGGTCGTTAAGATGAGTATTATTGAGTGGGGGTATCAAACATCTGTTTCAGTGCCAACATGCCTCAGGATGTACTGACCAGGTTTTAGCCTAATGCCACTGCTCAGGAAGGATAGATGGTGATTTCAAAGGGCACAGGATGGGGGATGGCTAGGTCGACTGTCAGTCTTCGGCTGAGTAAAATGTTTTGTATCATTAATTACAGTGTTACTTGCCGCGGCCTTCAGTGACACATATCATTGCAGTCCAGATCACACTATCTCCTCTATTTTGCAGTCAGAAGTAGATAATGTAAGAAATTATCTGGGAAGAGACTGGGCAAGCGCAGCAGTCAAGAAAGCAATAGATTAAGAATTTGGGTAATTCTGAGGTGTGAATAGGCATGCAGTCCCTCAAACCATATTTGTCACCATTATTGTGTTTGCCTTGTTTTTGCAATCAAAAAGGTCTGTGCAAATTACTGTTGAAACTCAGCAAAGTATGTGCACTCTGGAACCAAGGGCATGTTACAAGGTTGCTTCAGTTAAGCAAAAAATCCCCCGCCCGGATAGCCTTAGTAGCCAGGCTGGGGTGTGAGTTGTCAGCTAACAAGGACACTACTGTCCCAATTCCTGGACCACAAATTCTGGCCGGCGTAGTACCCCCATAAAGGTGGGGGCCGGCAGGTTGGGAGGGGAGAATCCCAGCGATTCAAGTGTTACATCCGTCGGGGAAACCTTCTAGGGCTGAGTGCGCTTGTAGAGCAACATGTGTTACTATGTGTGCAGCGCGACTTATGAGCAAAGTAAGTGCAATCTTGCGCAGCTCTATCTGCTTAGACGGGGGCATGGGGATTTCTGAGCAGACTATGTACAATTTGGCAGAGAACCATGTGCTAATAGGTGTGCAGTGTGATTTCTGAGCAAACTATGGGCAATCTGAGAGTCTGGTTGGGGTTCCCAGGCATGCGATGGCACAGCTTGCTGAAGAAGCTGCAGCACAGACTAGCGGGAGGCGAATCCCCTCCCAACATTCTGTTCATACACTTGGGAGGCAATGACTTGACTTTCATAGGTAGGAAGGCCCTGCTGCAAGAGATAAAATCCTCCATGTGTAAGTTAGGCAACCAATTGGGGGCATACGAATTATGGTGGTCCGAGATTACCCCACGTTTAGTTGACAAGGGGCCGGGTCGGCTGAGGCCAGGGAAATTTGTGCAGGAGAGTAAACAGTGCCATGGGCAAATTCACTGAACAGAGGGGTTTTGGTTTTATCAGGCACGGCCTTTTGCATGCCAAGTCCACTGTTTTTTTATGAGGATGGGGTCCACCTGTCTAGAGTGGGCATGGACCTGTTTTTGTTGGACCTGGGTGATGCCCTAGAATCAACTGGGTGTAAGTAGTAATGCCTGCCCTGGTGGGGGCCCAGGGTGTGACGGGGGCCACACCCAGAGCTGTGGCGGAGTTACAGGGCGATCCAGAGGCTGAATGGAACACAGAGGTACCCTCTTCAGGAGCACAACAAGGGTGCAAATGCCAACTAGCCCCAGGAAATCCTTACGGCAGGACCCTGGAGGAACGATGGTGCCCCGTTAGTCCTGCGGGAAGTTGTAAACATGAGCAACCGGGGGCTTGCCTGGATACGCTCCGCCACCTCAAGGGGCATGAGTAAATGGGTGGACTGGCGGTCCACATGATATAAGGGGTAATCCTCCTAAATGTTGAGCACTGATTGGTTAGGGCCACGGTGCAATTTGGCTCATCAGGTTGGCAGGGCAGCTTAGGGGTGTCACTGCTGCCTGCCCTTGGATCACCCGTAAGTGAACCCACCATGTTGCCATATATTTTATTATGCAAATAAACCTGCAGCAATATTTTCTCCAACAAACAATGTGTCTTGTGTGTTCTTTATTATGATATTGCTTTGTTTGCGGAGGGGTATGTTGCTGATATTGGCACTATGCTGAGGGCACGAGAAGGAAGGGCTTCTCTCCTGCAGGAAAATACATTGAGGTTAGAGAAATAAACAGTGCATACAAATAAGATGGCCTTGAATTCAATTCTATTATTTCTATGTGGAGAGTTCTGTATTTGCAATTGTGTTATCCAGAACGAGGATACGCACACGAGAGGGCAATGTGGACACAGCCTTATGTCATGTGTTTTGCTATTTTTAATAGTGGTAGACTCAATAATCCCAACACTATAATTTTAGCAACAGAATTAACACTGTCCTATTTGAGCGAGAACGGTCTCCTTCGTTTGCCAATCCTGTCTTTTCTGTTCCACCCCTTCTCCGGCCGCTCACCTGCCCTGGTTTTATGTCCTTTCAGTCCCTGTAAACCATTCCAGTTATAATTTAATTTTTTAAAGCTCTATCATCTTTGCCAGTGGTCGCATGGATGAGAGCTATACGCTTTGGTAACATGCTGTGCTCCATTACTGACAAGAGTTTCATTTCTTCTTAGCTCAGGTGCTGCATATAAGAAAGACACCCAAATGCTCACTTTCTCACAGCAGTTGAGCTAAAGAGAAAGTAAATTGTTACCAGTAACATAGACCATGGTATAGATGTGTTTCCCTTTAAATATTTTGAATGGTAAAATAAATGATCAAAGAGGACAAAGGCTCATGCGGCGCAAAATATTAATTCATTGCCGTGTTATTAAGGGCCATAAGCTAACCGTTCCACATAAAGTCGGAATCACCAGCCCTGGCTCTCCTATCCCTACCGTTGGTGGCTTAACCAAACCCAGCTAGTTAACCACTGAGACCACTGAATGAACTAGGCACATATAATTACATCGATGCACGCAGACTTTTACTGTCGCATGTCCGATAGAAAGGTGACCCGCCCTGGGGCTCTCTGATGATGGGATTGACAGCTTTACCTTTCTTTCCTTAATAAATAGCTGTCGTAACACACCCCAAGCATTGATTTACACCGACAGCTATATTTTACTGCAAAATATCCATTTTTGTTCACGCAACATTAAGAGTCTGTGTTTAAACACCAGATTTGTATTTTCCAATACAAAATTGGAAAACTGTAGCAGCAGCTATAACAATGTTTGTTTCTGTCAATGTACACTGCTGTATTCCTTAAGAAGATGGAGACTGGCAGTGAGTACCACCTCACGCTATGCACTGGTTCACCTTTCTCCTCCCCCTCTAGGTGCCCTCCCACTTGTCCCTCTATCTCTCTCTCTCTCTCATACTCTCTCACCCCTCTCTCTCTTGCTCTCTCACTCACTCGTCTTGCTTCTCTCATGTACTTTGCTTCAGGTCTTCAAGCACAGTTTCTTTACTGTGCCTCTTCAAGGTTTCCGTCTGTTGGAGCCGGCCTCGTGGCGTGGTCCTGTTCCCCCTCGCTAAGCCGCACGAGGTCCCATGCACCTCGGGGCGCCTCCATTTTGGATTATACGTCACTCCACGTGACCACCTACGTGACCCTGCTCTACCCGGCCTCGGTCCCAGCGAGGCCCGACATCGAGGCGCCAACCCCTGGCCTGGGGGATACCACGTGAGCCCTTCCAACTCCCGGCGGAGGGCAGTATCGATGGGACCCTCAACCGTCCTTCCACACCTAGGTGCGATCGCCCCACAGCTCTCTGGGGCCTGGCGCCTCTCCTGCTGGGCGTCTGGCCGCGCCCTACCCGGCCTCTCCACCCTCCTGGGCGCAAGGGTCCGGACATCAAAGGGCTCCAGACCTATATCTGGGGCGACCCGGCAACAAGACGACAGTTGTATCCCGGAGTCAAGAGCCCTGCTGATCGGATCGCGGCTGACCCTCTGGAGAAAGACTCATCCTGAAACGACACTCTGAGCCCTGCTGACGACGTCGCGGCTCCATCGTGCTTAAAAGATCACCACGAACCTTTGGGGCCCTGCTGACGCTGTCGCGGCCCGACCTTGTTGAAGCGTACCATCAGAGCCCAGCTGACCTCGTCGCGGCTCGACCCAAGCGGAACTACCACCCGAGCCCTGCAGACGCCGTCGCGGCTCTCCACGTCCAAGCCGCTCTGAGGCCAGCACCCAAGGTCTGGCGCAGAGCCCTCCCGTACCTGGCTGGTACTAAGACTGTCCCGCTACCCTATTCCTCCAAGGACATTGAGACTCTTACTGGATCACTCGATCCCCCTGTAAATATTGAACGTGCTCCTCTTTATATAAAGAACCAAGATAAGTAACCGAATACGGAGTCCTGTGTGGTGGTGTTACTGGGCCTAGTACGATCACAGGAGAAGGACCTCTCCTAGGAGGCTTCTCAGCGATGCTCGGCTATAACTTTGCGGTAGGAAGGTGCCCCGGAGTAGTCCCTCCGACTCCCCGTGGGTCCTCCCTCCAACACCGTCCCTCAAACCCAAGCTCTCCTCTTCTTCTTACAGTGTCTCCTGTATACATAGGTCTTCCCTCTGTATGCGTCTGTGGCCTGCTCTCCCCTTATTTCTCTCTTTCCCACCCACTCTTTCTGCTCCTCTGTCTCGAGTGTATTCACCACTTCGTACACAAACTACCTATCCCTCTATATCTTCCTTTTTGTTTTTATGAGTGAATGAGTGAGTTACTGTGTAAGTGGTTGTATGGCTGGGTTAGAGGGTGTGTGAGTGGCTAAATGTATAGTGGGTATGTGCATGGCTATATGGGTGAGTGAGCAGGTGCATTAGTGGCTATATGGGTAAGTGAATGTATGTGTACATAGTTGTATGGGTGAGTGAGTAGCTGTGTCAGTGACTGTATGGGTGAGTAAGTGACTGTGAGTGCCTGCATGGATGACTCAGTGCATGTGTAAGTAACTGTATGGGTGAGTGAATACTAGTTGTGTCAGTGACTGTATGGGTGAGTAGCTGGATAGATGAGTGGTTGTATCAGAGAATGAGTAGGTAT
The DNA here is from genome assembly GCF_964204655.1 of Triturus cristatus. Taxonomy (NCBI): domain Eukaryota; kingdom Metazoa; phylum Chordata; class Amphibia; order Caudata; family Salamandridae; genus Triturus; species Triturus cristatus. The sequence goes on along the minus strand of NC_140590.1, from coordinate 31,720,140 downwards.
ATGAGTGGCTATATGGGTCATGAGTACCTTTGTCAATGTCTGTATAGGTGAGTGAGTGCATGCATTAGTAACTATATGAGTAAGTGAGTAGATATGTGAGTATCTTTATGGGTATGTGTGTATGTCTGTAGGTAGCAGTATGGGTGAACAAGGTGGTGTGTCAGTGATTGAAAGGGTGAGTGACTGAATTTAGAGTAGCTTCATGGGTGAGTGAGTGGTTATGTCAATGACTGTATGGGAGACAGAGTGTGTGTGTGAGTAGCTGTATGGATAAATGCCTGGTTGTATTAGAAGTTGCATAGGTTAAAAAATGGCTGTGCCAGTGACTATATGGGTGAGTGGGTGGGTGTGTGAGTAGCTGTATGGATGAGTGAGTGGGTTTATGAGTGGCTGTATAGGTCTGTGAGTGGGTGAGTGGGTGTCTCTATGGTTATATTAGTGGGGGTATGAGGAGTTTTTTAGGGTGTATGAGTGGATGTGTGAGTGGATTTGTGAGTCAGTGAGTGGGTGTGTGAGTAGCTGTATGGGTCTGGGAGTGGGTGTGTGAGTACCTGTGTGGGTCTCGGAGTGGCTGTGTGAGTGGCTATATGAGCCTGTAACGGGGTATGTGAGTGGTATTGTGGGTGTGTTAGTGGTTGTATGGGTTGTATGGGTTAGTGAGTAGGTGTGTGACTGGTTATGTGGGTGTGTGAGTGGGTGCATGATTGGCTGTATGAACCTATGAGTGTGTGTGTGTGTGAGTGGCTGTGTGGGTTTGGAAGTGGGTATGTGAGTGACTGTATAAGCGAGTCAGTCAGTGTGTGAGTGACTATATGGGCAAGTGAATGTGTATTTGTAAGACTGTATGAGTGGCTCAGTGATTGTGCAAGTGGCTGTCTGAGTGAGTGAGTTGGTATGTGAGTAGCTGTATGGTTGGGCAAGTATGTTTGTGAATAGCTGTATGAATGAGTATATGTGTGGAGGGCTATATGAATGAGTGAGTGGCTCTGTGAATAGCCATATGGGTGAGTGAGTGCATATGTGAGTGGGTGTGGGTGAGTGGGTAAGTTGCAGCTACTGTATGGGTGAGTGGGTCAGTAGGTGTGCGAGTGAATGTATGGATAAATGACTGGGTGTGTGAATAGCTATATTGGTAAGTGAGTGGGTGTGTGAAGAGCTATATGAGTGGTGTATGGGTGAGTGAGTAGATGTGTGAATAGCTATATGAGTTAGTGAGTATGTGTGTAAGTGACTGTATGGGTAAGTGAGCTTATTTGTTAATAGCTATATTGGTATCACTCTCTACCTCGGAGTGTACCTTGACTCTGTACATTTGTTGCACGACACAGAAAATAGTTGCACCTGAGTTTTGTAACCTTTAACCTTTAAATTTACCTTTATTTTGATCACAAAGATCTTAAAAAGTACACAGAACAAGACAAGTTAAGAACAGAATATATAATAATATTTTTTTTTAACACATAAATGCCATAAAATAGTTAAAAAGATAGAAATAATTTTAAAAAATAGTATGGAGTACAATACATTTAGAAGGCTTAATTCAAAGTGCAGACCAATATTTGGCCAGGCCGAAAACTATTACCCTGCGTGTATCTGTATACAAGATTCTCAACAACTCTAGGTAATGGCCAGGACCCACCAATCTGCATAATGGAATTATCCACTTTGACCTCAAGAATATGTAGTTTGAACAAAAGTATAGTAGATGCACAATGGATTCGGAGCTGACTTTGCACAAAGGACAGAGATCATCGTTAAAAGCATTATAACACCACCTAATACAAAACAGTTTAGTAGGCAAAGTCTTGTAGCGAAGTTGTAAAAAAAGTTAGCCTGCCAGAGGGGTAACAATGTCATGAATAGTGTCACAAACACTATTCATGACATTGGGAACAAATTTAAAATTCCTTCTCAGCTATGGTATCCCAGATCATCACTTTAACGCTGGCCCTCAGGATAAGAGCTAGGCTTTCCGGATTTAACCAGAACACCTCCATCTCAAGCCTCCGCAATAGATCTCTCAATGTACTAAACCATGGAATCGAGGTTACATGGGAGAGCTTCAAAACACCAGACAGAGACTCACGATAGGGGGTACACTCTTCAACAGACCACAAACGATACCAAAACATAAATAATTTGTAGTCAAATTTGTAAACCAGCTGTCTATGTGGAAAATCCAAATCGACGATTCTCTATGTTGATCAAACAATTTGTGTTACCAGTACCCCAAAGTTCTGCTCCATAGAGCCCTCCCCCCTCCCCCCCCAACCTTGATATAATACATTTTCAGGTCTGGGGCCACTTGCCTAGACAGCATATTTCTATGGATTTTGCTAATGTGAGCGGTCTGCTGTATTAACAACATTTTCACTTTCTCAATGTGGGGAGCCCAGTGTATGTTGGGGACAGGCGGATACCCAGATTATCAAAAACATCTACTTGCTCCAAATGACTACTTCCTACAAACAAACATCTTTTGGATGTTTTTTCAGTTCCTCTTGTGAAAATCATATATTTTGTTTTTGTCTCATTTAAGACCGGTCCCCGCTCATCGTAGAACCGAGTGAAGTAATTCAGGAGTTGTTGGAGACCTTGCGGGGATTTGGAAGAAAGTATTGTGTCATCGGCGAAAAGGAGAGCAGGAACTCTTCTTGTGCCGATTTTGGGGGCATCACACCCATCTCGATCTAAAACATCAACCACCCCATTGATAAAAAGAGTAAAAAGTGTGGGGGTTAACACACATCCCTGTCTCACTCCCTGTCGAATTGGTAATTGCTCCATTAATTGATTGTTCTCCCGCCACCTAACTTGAGCTGTGTTAAACTGGCTCAGGGAAATAGATCAAACACAGACCGTAAACCAACAAAAGCCACATACAGCTTCCCACCCTTAATGTCAACTTCCTTCCAATAAATACAAAGAAGGCAAAAGGCCTGATCCAGGGCACTAGTTTTTGCATGAAATCCCACTTGGAAATCACTTAAGATCCGGGACTTTAGGATTCAATTCTGGATCCTAGCCAGAATCTGTTTACAGAGAATTTTCTGCAGGGAGTCAATGAGGCTTATGGGCCTATAACTAGCCGACTTAGCTCTGTCATCCTTCTTATAGATGGGGATTATTTCTGCTATTCTATGAAGGGGGGATGGTAGCAACGGATGTGATTGTATTGGAGAGAAAATTAATATAGGAGCCCCAAAGGATTATGTTCTCTCTCTACAAGTCATTTGGGAATCTTTAGGGCCTTGGGCACACGCTGGAACACACTAACAAATTGCTGCTTGGGTTTCTTCGATGGAAAAAAACAGAGCTTCACCCAAACCGGTTGGTTCCTCCCCCCCTCCTATCACTAGCTTCTTTCACTACTGTGGTGTCTAATTCATAAAGAGACCCATAGTGAGACATCCACTCCTTGGGCTGGACTGTAAACTCTAGAGTCTGCTTTCTACCCTTAAGCCAGTGTGCTGCTGTGCTCCAGAAGGTCTTAGGATCTTTGGCTGTCAATGCCCTGGGAGTTAGTGGGTCTGTGAATAACCGTTTGGGTGAATGAGTGCATATGTGAGTGGCAGTGTGGGTGAGCGAGTAAGTTGCAGCCACTGTATGGGTGTGCGAGCGAATATATGGATAAGTGAGTGGGTGTGTGAATGGCTATATGGGTAAGTGTGTGGGTGTGTGGATAGCTATATGAGTGGTGTATGGATGAGTGAGTACATGTATGAATAGCTATACGAGTGAGTGAGTACATGTTTAAATGACTGTATGGGTAAGTGAGTGCATTTGTTAATAGCTGTATAGGTATCACTCCCTACCTCGGTGTGTACCTTGACTATGTAACATTTGTTGCATAACACCGAAAATAGTTGCACCTAAGTTTTGCAACATACATTTCAGTTCTCCATGATGATGATACCAATACTCATTGGTGCCACGCTGACAAGTCATCAAATTAATCAAGTTGTATTCCAACTTCTCATCCTTTCCATGAACTTTGTCAACAAATTCCTGTGCAGAGAGATTTTGTAGATTAATTCTTGTCTTCAGTATGTGGTTTACAGCATATGATAGTCTAGACAAGTCACTCCCATATAGAAGATAGAATATGTATGGAATACACTGGCAAAATCTAAGATCCACTTAATATAATCTGGTTGACCTGTATTCAGCTGCTGGTATTTGTACTTTTCTCCCACACACCCATGGGAGCTCCTTTGGTTTGTTTCATTTTGAAAGGGATTAATGACATCACCAATCACATCTTTGGAAGGCAGTGGATGGAAGCTATAGTGTTCATATATTTCTTTTGATATGGATCAATCCACTTTTTCATTCTGTCCACTTGATGGTAACATTCAATCCTCCATACAAATTACATCCCCAACAATATTATATTTTTGTAATAGATCATATTTTGTTTCAGGTTTAATGTTCCTTTTTTAACTCCATTAACATCCACTAACTCTTGCCAGATTTATTTGTTCTTTATAGGCACACCATTTACTAGAATGATAATTGGTTCATCAATACTCCTACAGTTTCAATATTATGTTAAGTAGACAGCTCTTCCTTTAAGGCCTTTCTGTAGCACAGTTGGTGGCAGCTTCCCTGTTATAGGTTCCATTCGAACTATTGCCTGGAATGGGTGTATGCATTGTATGTTTAGTGATTCATAAACATTTCATTCTTGAAGTTCTTCTGGCATTGATACTAATTCTAACTTGTTATGTTTTGCTCAGGCTGGCATTTTTTTATCCTCTAACTTATCATCGTAAAACTCACATATAATTTGCTGTGTTGTCAAATCAAAGCATTCCTATACAAATTACAATCCGGGAAATTCTTGCCACTTATATCTGTTCTCTTGTTCAGCTTTTGAGTAGAGAACAACTTTGCAAGTTTGGCTTTTGTAGTGAGTGCGTCGACAACAAATACAAACACAGTTTGGTTTCTCTGAAGAAAATAGTGTTAAACATTGCAATCTCTCATGTAAAGTTATCAATAATAATTGCTGTGTTGTTTTCCTCTAGCCCTACACATACCAACTCCTCAAAACTGAACATTTTCACAAACTTTTTGTACCTCTGCTACTGTACCATGCAATAGAGCTGTTTGTTTATCCTAAGCATAAGGCTGGGGTTTTCACATAGTAAAGTCTCCTAACTAAATTTCAAATTTTAGAGTGATGAACAGCTAACATTCTGAAGTGATGAAATGTGCTAGTACACACTTTTTTCAAAAGACATGCCAATAAATGTCCCTCTGAATTAGTATATTTTCCTTACTTTGCAAAGTTCCAATTTTATCTTTTAGACTTTTGAAGGGAAAACTATGTAGGAAAGTTCTCAATATATCAATTGATTCTTATCGAACACTGCAAATTCTGCTATAGTTCAATTTGTATACAGGGGCCTGTCTTCATCTTCCTTGTACCTCTTTAGCTATCACTTCCTAAACAATTTTTAGGAACCATCTCTTATTTTGCAATGGGAGTCCCATCTTTCATCTCATAACATCAAACAGTTGTTTCAACTGCATGCACTAATGTGTTCTCTTGGAAGTAGCTTCCTTCATTAAGCCGGGTATCGTGGCATAGTGGACCAATGCATCCACTGCAGGGGCCTGTGTTTGACATCGTGGTCACAGATTCAAATCCTGGTGAGTCCGCTCAGCCTCTCATCCTTCTGCGGTTGATAAAATTGGTTCCATTGAGTTGGGTAACAATAAAAATTTGTTAATTACCACCACAATGCTCACAGGTGAATGTGCAAATACACTCTATGTTACAAAAGAAAGGTTTAGTACTGGACGTATGCTTCCATTCTCCTCTGATAATTTTACAGAAATGACTTCCATTCACACTTCTTTTTTTTAGGTCGAGCCTAGCACAGCGCTCATGTGCTTTCTTGTAAGGGCTCAAATCTTCTCTGTGTGGGTCAGACTCCTCCCACACATCTGATTGGCCTTTGCGTGTGTCGTTCAATAATGAAAGCACGCAAATGGTCAAAGGCGGGTGCATGTCCCACCTCTTCTTCAAATTTTCACTCCCATGGCGTTTTGCTCTCAGGAGTGAGCAGCGTCGCGCAGGCTGGCAGCTGCATTCCTCCCTCATCGTGGATCAGGTTACTAATTAGCAGACTGCGCTCCATGTTTGTATCCCTCCCACTCTTCTTTGTTTGTTCTTTGTAGCGCAGTCTGGTTTCACTTTGGGGACCGGGGACCCCGCTTGCTGAAAGTGACAATGTATTCTGACAGTGTGACCTTCACTTTCAGTTCATAAATGGCACCCAGAGTAAAGACAGAAAAGCAATCCCCCCATGCCGGTCCACTTTTCTACACGTTGTAACCTCTTTACGGTCCATAAACACCAATTTTATCACATCTCTCAAAGAGGCACACATTTTGGGGTTAACAAAGGCTTTAGCATGTTTACATAGTTTTCAACCCATCATGTGTTTTATTTTTCCTCATCTAGTTGTGAGTTCCCTTCTAGTTGTGTTTCTTTCATTGTACCTCCCGCTGTGGATCCCGATTAAGGTTCTCTTGAAATACGGATGGATGTCTGGCAACAGGGGCGGTTGTTACCACTCTCTCGCTTATCCTACTAGTTTGCGTTCATACTTGCTTCCTCTACTTCATTGTTTTGCCTGTTGTCAGTTTCCTCAGTCGTTCATGTTATACTTGTCTCTGACTATGCTCTGTATTCCTTGTGGCCTACCCGTGTCTAAATGTACCTTGGTTTTCCCACTGTATATGACAGCACAACACTGCTCTCCAGGTGTAGTGGTATTTGTTTCTTCTTCGGATCTTGAGCAGTATTACTGGTTTGTCTGGGGCTAGTTACAATGAGACTCCAAGTCGCACGGATATTATTAAGTTATGCTCCATATATCTTGTTTGTGATGCTGCGCTGTTCTGTGACCCAGAGAGTCCAGCCCAGGGCTTCCACTCTCTCACTATCTCTCTCTCACTGACTGACTCTGACTCTCTCTCTCTCTCACACTGATTGACTCTATCACTCTCTCACTGTCTGACTCTCTCTCTCTCACTGACTGACTCACTCTCACTGACTGACTCTCTCTCACTGTCAGACTAACTGACTGACTGACTCTCTCACTGACTGACTGACTCACTCACTCTCTGAATCTCTCTCTCACTGACTGACTCTCTCACTCTCTCACTGACTGACTGACTGACTCTCACTGACTATCTGACTGACTGACTGACATACACTCTCACTCTCTCTCCGACTGACTGGACTGACTAACTCTCTCACTGACTGACTGATTGACTCTCTCACTGACTGACTGACTCACTGACTCACTGACTCTCACTGACTCACTGACTGACTGACCCTCTCACTCTCTCTCTCACTGACTGACTGGCCCTATCGTTCTCTCTCACTGACTGACTCTCTCACTTACTGACTGACTGTCTGACTCTCTCTCTCTCTCACTGACTGACTCTATGACTCTCTCTCACTGACTGACTAACTGACTGACTGACTCTCTCGCTGACTGACTGACTCACTAACTCTCTCAATCTCTCTCTCACTGACTGACTGACTCTCTCACTGACTGACTGACTGACTCTCTCACTGACTGACTGACTCACTGACCAACTGACTTACTCACTGACTGACTGACTCACTTTCTCTCTCACTGACTGACTCTCTCACTCTCTCTCTCATTGACTGACTGACTCTCTCTCTCTCTCTCTCTCTCTCTCTCTCTCACTGACTGACTCTCCCTCTCACTGACTGACTCTCTCTCTCACTGTCTGACTCTCTCTCTCACTGACAAACTCTCTCTCTCTCACTGACTGACTCTCTCACTGACTGACTCTTTCTCTCACTGACTGACTCTCTTACTCTGTCTCACTGACTGACTGACTATCTCAATCTCTCTCACTGACAGACTGACTCTCTCACTCTGTCTCACTGACTGACTGACTCGCTCACTGACTGACTCTCAATCTCTCTCACTGACAGACTGACTCTCTCACTCTCTCTCTCACTGACTGATTGACTCACTGACTGACTAACTAACTGACTCTCTCACTGACTGACTAACTGATTCACTGACTGACTGACTGACTCTATCACTGACTGGCTGACTCTCTCACTCTCTCTCTCTCACTGACTAACTGACTGACAGACTCTCTCAATCTCATTTTCACTGACTGACTCTTACTCTCCAACTGACTGACTGACTGACTCACTGGCTGATTGACTAACTCTCTCACTGACTGACTCCCTCTCTCTCTCACTGACTAAATGACTGTCACACTCTCTCTCTCACTGACTGACTCTCACTCTCCCACTGACTGACTAACTCACTGGTTGACTGACTAACTCTCTCACTGACTGACTGACTCTCTCAGTCTCTCTCTCTCACTGACTGACTGACTGACTGACTTTCTTACTGACTGACTGACTTTCACTGACTCTCTGACTGACTGACTGTCTCTCTTACTCTCTCTCACTGACTGACTAACTGACTCTCTCACTGACCGATTGGCTGACTGACTGACTCTCTCTTTCACTGACTGACTGACTGACTCTCTTAATGACTGCCTGACTCTCTCACTCTCTCTCTCACTGACTGACTGACTCACTCTCTCTCTCTCACTGACTGACTGACTGACTCTCTCACTCTCTCTCACTAACTGACTGACTGACTCTCTCAATCTCTCTTTCACTGACTGACTGACTGACTAACTCTCTCACTCTCCCACTGACTGACTGACTCACTGGCTGACTGACTAACTCTCTCACTGACTGACTCTCTCTCTCTCTCTCTCTCACTGACTGACTGACTCTCACTCTCTCTCTCACAGACTGACTGACTGACTCTCTCAATCTCTCTCTCACTGACTGACTGACTGACTAACTCTCTCACTCTCTCACTGACTGACTGACTCTAACTGACTCTCTGACTGACTGACTGTCTCTCTTACTCTCTCTCACTGACTGACTAACTGACTCTCTCACTGACTGACTGACTCTCTCACTCTCTCACTGACTGATTGGCTGACTGACTGACTCTATCATTCACTGACTGACTGACTCGCTTACTGACTGACTGACTGACTCTCTCACTGACTGACTGACTCTCTCTCTCACTGACCGACTCTCTCACTGACTGACACTCTCTCTCTCTCACTGACTGACTCTCTCACTCTGTCTGACTGACTGACTCGCTCACTGTCTGACTGACTGACTCTCACACTCTCTCTCACTGACTATCTCACTCTCTCTCACTGACTGACTGACTCTCACTGACTCTCTGACTGACATACTGACTCACTCTCTCTCTCACTGAATGACTGACTGACTGACTAACTGACTGACTGACTCTCTTATTGACTGACTGACTGACTCTCTCACTCTCTCTCTCACTAACTGACTAACTGACTGACTGACTCTCACTCTCTCTCACTAACTGACTGACTGACTGATTGACTGACTCTCTCAATCTCTCTTTCACTGACTGACTGACTCTCACTCTCCCACTGACTGACTGACTCACTGGCTGACTGACTAACTCTCTCACTGACTGACTGACTGACTCTCTCACTCTCTCTCTCTCACTGACTGACTGACTGACACTCTCAATCTCTCACTGACTCTCACTGACTCTTTGACTGACTGACTGTCTCTCTTACTCTCTCTCACTGACTGACTAACTGACTCTCTCACTGACTGACTCTCTCACTAACTGACTCTCTGACTCTCTCACTAACTGACTCTCTGACTCTCTCACTGACTGACTGACTCTCTCACTTCCTCACTAACCGACTGGCTGACTGACAAACTGACTGACTCTCTCTCTCATTCTCACTGACTGACTCTCTCTCTCACTGATGACTCTCTCACTGACTGACTCTCTCAATTACTGACTGACTCTCTCAGTGACTGACTGACTGACTCTCCCTCTCACTGACTGACTGACTCTTACTCTCTCTCTCACTGACTGACTGACTGACTCTCTCCCTCTCTTACTGACGGACTGATTAACTCTCTCACTCTCTCTCTCACTAACTAACTAACTGACTCTCTCACTGACTGACTAACTAACTGACTCTCACTAACTGTTATACAGGTACTATTTCCCAACCTTCACCCTCCTGTTATTTATGCCCCCCATTACAAAAAAAACATAACAAGCAACCATTGGGACAGGCAGATAGAAGTTGCCAGCATTGAAAGGACAAAAAAAACCTCAAGACATTATTTATTGTTAATACTTTTTTAATATGGTCGTTCAGTTGTACATAATGATTTCTTCGTCATATATAAGGTAACGAAAATGCTTCTAACACTTGTTTATTATAACTTTTCAGCATGCTGCAGACTTCTGTACAGCACAGCTTAAAGACATGGGCAAAGTCAATATCGCTGGCTAAACACGTATAAGGTCCCAAAGGCAAGGCCTATTGGCTATGCCAATGCTTGTTTGGCTTCTTCTCTTCATACACATGACTTTTATCCAGTGTTCTCTTTCTGTTCAGAATCATAATAAATAGCTTCCTTTTCAGAGCAATTGCCTTTTCAACTACAGCCTCAACATGTTCTTTTTGGTTGAGTGCTTCTCTTCTCCTTTCATATTGCCTCACAGTTTGTACCAAATTCTGAATTACAGTACTACTACACATTCTGACTCTTATTTCCGTAAATTGGCTTTTTCCTCCTATTAAACTATCAGCCTTTTTCTAAGATTTATTCCTCCTAATGTCACTTAGTCTTTCTCCTTTCTTAGCTGATTTGCCTCATTTTTATTTGCATGATTTTGCTCCCTTTACATTTTTCCACATACTATTTTAAACAACCTTTAGTTTTCTTACCAGCAGCTCTTTCCTCTTTGATCACATGGTCCACATGGTGTCTCTTTTCTTTCTCTGTTGTAAGGAGATAGTATCATTTCCTCTATTTCATTCTTCTTTCTGTTTTGTTTGGCATTATACCACTCAGTTTTTAAAAAGTAAAAGTTGATTACTGGAAAGAGAAAACAAATCAGTACATATAGCTTTTCATTTTATACTATTAAATTACATATTTTAACCATGTACGTATCTACACAAACAGTTATGTCATCATGATATAACCACTCTAAGTCTGTTACTTTTCATGTTTAAATCAGTGTGTGCCTGCTTCTGTCAGCGTATGCAGTAATGTGTGACTGGGTGTATTACTGTTCGCATCAGTGTGTGCCTGGGGTTTAGATCTTGGCGGAAGGCGTACTTCAGCATAACTGTGATGGATATCCTGTCCACCGAAATATAAATCTCATAGGATACATTGGGATGTATATTTTGGCAGATGGGATATCGGTCACCGTTGTCACGGTGTAACTCGTCTGCCGCTGAGAACTAAATCAGGCCCTCTATCTCAGTCTAAATGCGATGGTACGTGCCACCATGGTTTTGTAAATTTGTATGTGACTTACAATATGGGTGGGAGACTGGAGAGTGCATATGGGTCTAGAACTGCACTTCTGACTCACTAAAACTGCAAATTCCATATCTTATGTTCCGTGCTCATAGCACCCTAACCTATGGCCTACTTTAGGGATGACGTATTTGTAAAAGAAGGGACGTTAAAAGCTTGGAAAGGGATTTTAAAAGCCAAATATACCTGGCAGTGAAACTGCATACACACGCTCTGCGGTAGTAGGCTTGAGGCATATTTAAAGAGCTACTTGTCTGGATGGGTGACTAGCAGTGTCAGTACTTGAGTGCCAATCTGAATAACTGTATCCGTTCCTCTCTGGGTGTGTCACTCGATGTGTAAGCAGTGGTCAAAGTGGGGGGGATCGGCAGGGCACGGAGTGTCCCTACTTCTCTAATTTCATAGATTCCGTTCCCCTACTTTCTTATTTTAAACATGCGTCCCGGACGTAAGAAATCTCCGAGGCCGATAGATAAGGCTCGGCTTTAGGGACGGGCAGAATGGGCAGAGAAGGAAAACGACTGTCTTTTCCTTCATGCCCAGAGAAGACAAGGACAGTATCCAGTTCTCCTGCCGCTGGCAGCTGCCCCGCCCCCTTTGTTCCCCCTCTTCCCTCTATTTCTGTCTCCCTCCTCCTCAGGTAGTGAAAACCGAGACTTCAAGAAACAGTTATTACCTTGTCTTTCCTACTTTCGTTTACTTGCTCCCCTTTGAAATGGATCCAAAAAAGAAAAACACTTGCTGGAAACGTCTTTTTTTGACATTTTTCAATTTCTAAGTGCAGCCTCGGGGTGGAGAGAAATAAAACATTCAAAATCTGAAAAATAACTAAGTAACTAACTAAAGCAAGACAGAGTGGTTGCAAGGTGGCCAGATTGATTTATTCCCAGCTAAACAAATTAGCGTCACTTTACAGTGTTTGCCAGTGAAGCGCTACTTTTGTTTTCTTGTCGCTCTTTGAACAACATTGTTCCCCCTGGGTGGGAAAGTGCACTATTCCCGGACGTACTGAAATACCTGCTTGATGGGTGAATTGGAAAACAAAATGCATACTGCGGCTCTTTATTCACAAATGTGGTCTTTTTAAACCATACTGCTTACGTTTTGTAAGGATGTAAGCAATGGGCATCGACGCTGGTCCCTTCTGGGCCCTGTAATCAATGACCTTAACTTTTCAGGCAATAGCACTCACTAATTTCTGAATGAGTGTAAAAAGAAAAAGGTAACCATGTTGTTCCTGCATACATTTCATATGCTTTACCTAATCTTGCATTCCCCATGAGTGTTTGTTTTCCTAGGATGTTGTTAATTTATTTTTAGGCCACATAGGGCTCTTGTCTAGTGCGTAATTTGAATTGAGTGACATCCAGGTGTTTATAGCGGGTCAGTGCAGTGGAAGTTACTCTCAGTGGGGCAGTATGGTGTTTAGTGGGGGAGAGGATGTGGCACTATGGTCAGAGCTGGGGAACCATGACCAGTCCACCCGACCACTCCCCCAGAGGGAGCACATTCCCATGCTAGACCTTAGAAGGCCCACAAGATCTTAAAGCCCTGGTGTCTTAGCACCAGCAGGTGGACCCTAGCAGTGGCAAGTGTGGGTTAACCTTGAAGGCCTGTCTGCCAAAATTCATTCTGAAGTTCACCTCCAGTTTCGCAGGCAGGCCTATGAAGTAGCACGTCAAAAATGTCTTAAAGCACACTCATGTTTTTACAGCTCATCTTTGCTCTTCTATTCCTCCAATTTGGCATGCATACGCTCTTCTGTGCCCCATCCCGGTTGCACATATGAAAGTATTTGAAAAAAGGGTGTGACTCGCGATAGTGAGTCACCTAAGCGCTGTACAGCCTTATACACATTTGTGATCCACATTATACACGTACTCAAAAGTATTCCAAGTAGTTCATTCAATTTATTTCTGTTCATTCTTCATAATTTTATCCGTCACATCAAAGGTACAAGGTTCTATATTTTTGTGCGTTTTATCTGCTCCAGAATTGCCCATCTGGGCCTAATCCCAAGCACGTTATGAAACTTGAATCCTCCGTTTACAATTGAGTTCACCCAATGCAATTCGGTCATCATTGACCTTCGTCAGGGATATCTACAATTATTAATAAATGTATGTCAGTCAAACAGAATGATTCTTATGCAACAACAGTAAATTTACGAACTTTGATCTCACCCCCCTACCCCTTAAATGAAATAGTCGGTGTTCGTGAACACCAATATACAGTGCTATCTTCTAATAACCTATTCAAGAGATATCTACCCCTTTCTGCCATGCATTCCCAACCACAATCCACTAAAGAGTGCTCATTAACCTTAAATGCTAACGTACCTCCCAAGTGCAACTTACGTAACCCTAAGTGCAAACGTAACTGCCAAATACAACTTGCTTTCATTCCGCTAGTGAAACTCAAAGTGACTAATTGATGAGTGATGCCTCCTGTGCGAATCCTCCCCGATTTGTAACTAAACAAAACTACTGTCTGAAACATTCCAGTCCCCGGTTCCTACCTCCGGTAATCCTGCCCCGTTACAAACAGGGGTCCTTCTTTCTATGTTCTCGAGCATAACCAAAGGGAAAATTAAATAAATAATTAATTTTCCCTCTGCATAGTCCCTCGAAATCCCCCCTTACCTCTGTTACCTGCATGGACCGCAGCTGGCGTTGACTTCAGTTGGGGGCGTCGTGTTTGCAAGTATGAAATGGTTTTAAAAGCACTTGCTGCCTCCTTCCTGACCTCCAACAATTTTCGGCTACAATAAAAATGTCATGATAACTCCTGTTATGAATGTTCTTAGTAGTGAGAGATGGTGTTTTGTCTAGTGGACGTTTTGACTCATGGAAAGGAAGCGCAGAGTGTTAATGTGCCTGCTGCTAAGAACATGTACCATGCAGATCACAAAGTGCACATAATGTAAATAGGTCAGTGGGTTACTGCTTTTGTCATAGAGACCCTATTGTTACTTGCAGTTATTACGTTAAAATCCTATGAACAGTGAGCTCTTAACTGTCATGTAAGAGCTGCATGTAAATTGCAAGGTATAAATTAGAGCGTTATGTTTTTTCCCCCAGTCTTTGATTATCCTAATGTTGCAGAAAAAGGGATCATTTGGGTAGAAATCAATTCTGATTATTATAGATTATTATAGAGAACCAATAACCGTGGTATTATGTTTTAAATTCTCAGTGTTTCTCCAGACCAATCACTATCAAACTATGCTGCCTACTAGTATGGTTGTGATGTGACTCCTTTCACTTATGTAACATTTCCTATACAGTGATTTACACACGCATGAATGATTGTCTAATTCAATTGTGTAATATGTGTGATGTAAAATGCTCTGACACCCTACACTGGCATTAGTGGTCCTGTAAATTTTCTGATACTTTATTAGTTTGACATTTTCACACATGCTAACAGTCTCTGAAAAGATTGTTCCTTATTAGTACCAGTGGAAAATACACCTGCAGCAGTGAGAAAGGTGACCAGTCAACCTTTGCAAAGGGCCCTCCACTTCACAGCAGCACAAGTCACATTTTTTAGGAACTTTTGATCCGTTTGAACTATAAACAATTTAAAGTTAAAATTGTCAGATTATGCAGCAGATGATGTATTATGTGGCAAATATGGCAGAGCCATAATTATGTGGGAAACATTTGCAAACTAGGATATTATGCCATTCATGGTTGAACTGCTCTCGTGGAAAAAAGGGAGGCGAAGTGCTACTGACAGAAACTCCATGGCTGAGAGACAAATGGCTTGCGATTCCACTTTTCAGGATATTTGGGACATTCTGTGATTGGAAAAGTATCCCACTTTGTGAATGTATTTTAATGTCAATAACTCACATTAAACCTTAACTAAACATGTGTATCCATTGTTTAAATTAAAAAAACGTAATAAGCTGTAACCGGTTAGTGAAATGGGAAACTAATACCAAAAATTGGGATATTTTAACATTATTTTGTTTTCCTTTAACCCAATGTATTCTTTTGTTTCATTCATACTTCCTGATGCCCTCAGACATTGTATTTTGGTTTTGTAACTGCACCAGTATTGTTTTTATTTGACCTCTGTTTATTTTCATTAAAAAGAGTGTATAAAAATGAATTTTGAGATATTTTGCTCTTCCTGACACACCTCTGACCCAATCCACAGGCTATTCCCGCCCTCTGATTCTCCGCCCACAGTTCCCCCACTTTTTGCCTCCCACTTTCACACACATTTACATTCCCCCACACTCCTTAACATTATGCAATCTATA
Organism: Triturus cristatus; assembly: GCF_964204655.1. Lineage (NCBI taxonomy): Eukaryota > Metazoa > Chordata > Amphibia > Caudata > Salamandridae > Triturus > Triturus cristatus. Next base: position 31,704,418 of record NC_140590.1, on the reverse strand, counting down.
CCAGCACTTAAATACACATGTACAGACCGGCACACTTACTTACACACACAGTGTGCCTGTTGCAGGTACTTGGGCCTCCCACACAAGTGAGGCACCATTTTTACCAGGAGACTTGGGGGAACGCTGGGTGGTGGGAAATTTGTGTGTGCCCGGTGATGCCACAACTTTCCCACACAAAAATGTGTGAAAAAAGTGATTTTTTCAGCTAAAATTGATGTTTGCAGGGGATTCTGGGTAAGGAAACGTTGGGAGATCCACACAAGCCATACCTCCCTGGAAGCCCCCGGGTGTCTAGTTTTCAGAAATGTATGGGTTTGGTAGGTTTCCCTAGATGGCCTCCGAGTACGGGGCCAAAAACCCAGGTGACCCCCTTGCAAAACCAGGTGATTTTGATAATGCCTCACTACGTTTTGGGCCCTTGCCTGTCGCGGGTACTTGGGCCTCCCACACAAGTGAGGCACCATTTTTATCGGGAGACCCGGGGGGACGCTTGGTGGTGGGAAATTTGTGTGAGCCCGGTGATGCCACAACTTTCCCACACAGAAATGTGTGAAAAAAGTGATTTTTTTCAGCTAAAAATGAGGTTTGCAGGGGATTCTGGGTAAGGAAACGTTGGGGGATCCACGCAAGCCATACCTCCCTGGAAGTCCCCTGGTGTCTAGTTTTCAGAAATGTGTGGGTTTGGTAGGTTTCCCTAGATGGCCGCCTAGCCCCTGACCAAAAACACATGGGACCCCCCTGGTTTGTGTTAGGTAATTTTGATGTCACATCAATAGGTTTTGGGCCCTTCCCTGCAGCGGGTACTTGCCCCGCCCATAAAAGTGAGGTACCATTTCTATTGGGATACTTGGAGAAATGCAGGGGGGTTGGAAATTTGTTGTTACTTTCCGCCGCGTGAAAATTTAGGCAAAATAATGCAAGGAAAATGTCACAGTCACATTTTGAGGTTTGCAGGAAATTTTGGGTAAGATAACTTGGTGGGATCCACATGAGAGACCTCACCATGCACTCCCATGGGTGTTTAGTTTACGACAAAAACTACAGTTGTTAGGTTATTCCTAAATGAAATGTACAGCTTGGCAAAGAGACAAAACAGACAAAGATTACTGCACAGCCATCTATTCCTCAAGCACACACATATAATGGTTGGATTTGGCACGAGGGCGAGTGATGGTTCAGTATATAACATTTTATTAACAAGAGATTTCACAAAAATGAAATGCACTGTCAATAATTCAATGGAGAAAAAACTGAACCAATGACTCGCAGCTCGTGAGCTGTAAAGCCACGGCAAGGCACCAACCGCTTTACAGGCCATTCACACACCTTTCATACATGATGCACACAAGACCGTTCACACCACCAGACACAAAACCAATACATTACAACATTCACAAAAAGGGACAAGGTACACCCTACTTGACGAAAACAGAATAGAAATTTTTATCTACACAACCATCTATTCCTAAAGCACACATACATACTTGTTGGATTTGGCACGAGGGTGAGCGAGGGTTCAGTATATAGACTTGTATTAACCAGAGATTTCACAAAAAAGAAATGCACTGTTAATAATTGAAAGTATGAGAAACTGAACCATTGACTCACAGCTCGTGAGCTGTAAAGCCACGACAAGGCATCAACCTCTTTACAGGCCATTCATACACCTTTCATACGTGTGACACATACAAAACCATTCACACCGCCAGTCGCGGACCCAGCACATTATTATTATTATTATTATTCAGAGTTTTATATAGCGCCTGGTTACCAATAGGCATCCCAGCTCTTGCCGGCACATACCGCTACTGCAGGGATGAGGGGATTACGCAGCGAACAAAAAAGTTTTTAAGAGTTTACGGAACCGAAGGAGACTAGCTTCCGAGCGCAGTTGTAGGGGCAGTGAATTCCACAGGGAGGCCACATTTATTGAAAATCTTCTGGCACCGGTTCTTGCCTTTTTCACCCTGCCAACCTGAAGGAGATGTTGATGATCAGAGCGGAGAGAACGAGAGGCCTTGTAGGGCTGGACCAATTCCTCCAGAATAGGTGGACCTACCCCGTGCAAAACTTTGTGGGCGATACAGAGTGACTTAAATTTCACCCTGTCCCTCACCGGGAGCCAGTGCAATGCCCTCAACGCCGGGCGGGCAGATTGACGCCTAGGGAGACCCGTCAGGAGCCTAGCAGCCACGTTCTGCACTTGCTGTAGTTTGTTCAGAGTAGCCTCGGGAGCGCCCAGGAAGAGCGCATTGCTAAAATCCAGTCGCGAGATGATAAGTCCCTGGATGAGAAGCCTACGAGTGGCTACTGGGAGCAAAGGCAGAATCTTCTGGGCTGAGCGGAGCAGGCCGAAGCATACGCCAGCAGTTTTTTTGGCATGGGTTTTGAACGATAGGTCCTGCTCCAGCCAAACCCCCAGGCTCTTGATCTCTAACTTGGGGGGGGGGGTACCGGTCCCAGACAGTCAGGCCAGCTGCTGGGGGACAAAGATGGAGAAGAGTTCCCCAGCAGCATCAATTCTGTCTTGGAACCATTTAACTTTAGGGCTGAGCTGCACATCCACGTGTAGATCTTTTCAAGACACGTGTGCAGCCGGTCGGGATGGTGCGCCGACTGGGAAAGGCCAACCACCAGCTGAGTATCATCAGCGTAGCTGATGATTTTAATACCCAGCGGCAGTACCACACTCTCCAGGGGGGCCATGTAAACGTTAAATAAGGTAGGGCTCAATGAAGAGCCCTGTGGCACACCGCACTGGAGAGGGGATGAAGATGATTTTTCCTGGCCTTCCCATACCTCAAATGAGCGACCTTCCAAAAAGGAGGCGAACCATTTAAGGGCCAGACCCGTAATCCCCACCCCCGAGAGCCGTTGGAGAAGCACCTGATGGTCCACGGTGTCAAAAGCAGCGCTGAGATCCAGGAGGATCACTGCCACTGAACCTCCCGAATCCAGCAAGCTCCTCGCATTCTCCACGACCGCCAGCAGGGCGGTGTCAGTCCCCTGACCGGGGCGAAAGCCCGTTTGAGAGTCGCCCAGAAGGGAATTGGCTTCCAAGAAGTCCGAAAGGCGGCTGTTCACCAACTTCTCAGCCACCTTACTGATACCCGGCAGCAAGGAGATAGGCCGAAAGTTTGCGAGGTCGGCGGGATCAAGGTTAGGTTTTTTCAAAAGGGCCTTAACCACCGCCCCTTTCCAACTGGGGGGAACCACCCCCTGGGCGAGAGACAGGTTTATTAGGTCTGTCACAGGGCCACCAATTATAGATGACACCTGTTTGAGATATTTAATAGGTACTGGGTCTTTCGGGGAGCCGCTCTTCATAGACCCCAGAGCCACCAAGACTTCCTCCTTAGTGACCGGACCCAGGGAGGCCAGCTCCACCAATTGCAACCTAAGTTGGGAGGTAGAGTTATCCCCCAAGGACGAGACCTCATCTGGCCGGGGAAGGCAGGCCAGTATACTATCAATTTTGCTTTTAAAAAACGAGGCCAATTCTATACATTTTTTGCCAGGGTCCTCATGGATAACCTGAGGATCGGGGGCATTCAGTAGCTCCTTAATAACCCTGAATGACTCTTTAGACGAGTTGGCCGCCGAGCCTATACGCTCTTCAAAGAATCTTGATTTTGCCACCCGGATAGCGGCTTTATACCTGCTCAGGGCCGCACGATATTCTGTACGACTTGCTTCACTCCAGTCTCTCCTCCAGGACCGCTCTAGCCTCTTGCATCCCTTCCTCAGGGTTCTGAGTTCTGGCGAATACCAGGGTGCAGAGCCCATTCTCTTCCCCTTCGTAAGTTGTTTCTTTTTGGGTAAGAGAGTGTCCAGAGAGTCCACGAGCCAGGTGTGAAAATTAGCATCAGCAACTATTGGGTTAGCTCCCAGAGGGGGCTGCGTGGCCTCCAGGTGTGCCACCCAGGTGTCAACTGGGAGCCTCGACCAGGCTCTCTCCAGAGTGTGCACCCGTGAGACCACTGCAGTTGGGCTATAGAATTGCCATGTCGCGGACACCAAAAAGTGGTCTGTCCAAGGCAAGGCAAGAGCCGGAGATGGAATAAGATGGTCCAGGTTGGAAAGTATGGGATCAAGCAAGTGGCCCTTCTCATGGGTCATGCCCGAGTTGGGCAAGTTAATTCCAAAAGATTTAAAATCATCGAGCAGGTCGACTCCCGCGGCATTGGTGGGGTCCTCAAGATGTATATTGAAATCCCCGAGGACAACAAAGTTGGCAGTTGAAGAGGCAAGGAGTGCAGTAGTTTCAAGAAGAGAATTAGAGAAGCTACCCAAGGGTCCAGGAGGACGGTAAATCAACAAACCTACCAAAGACACTGTAGGTGACAACCGAAGGGAGAACTGTAAGCTCTCACAATCGGTCACCCCTCCATTCTGAATCTTACAGGCAAGAGTGTCTCTATAGAGAACTGCAATTCCTCCTCCCCTCCCCTTAGGTCTATCAAGATGGACTATGTGAAAGCCCGGGGGGAGTGCTCTGACCATGTCAGGACCTGAGCTGGGAGAGAGCCAGGTCTCGGTAAGAAACAACACATCCAGCTCGTGGTCTAAGATAAGTGAATTAATTTCAATGGCGTGGCTCGGCAAGGACCGGCAATTTAGCAGAGCCATGGAAAGAATAGATTTGACAGCCACTGAATTATGGCCGGAGGGGCAGGCTCTACATGGTAAAAACGGAATAGTTCCCATCTGTGCAAAACTACAACTCATGGGATGGGGCGGACGCAACGTCAATAGTGCTTCCCTCCCATATCGAAGCCTAGTTATAGATGGCGCCACAGAGTCGGGCATGATGACAGGCCCTAGGCCCGTCTGGGCCCGGACGGGCACAGACGGGCTTGACTCTGGCGAAACTCCGGCGATATTCCGGTGATGACGCTGCGTGATGACGCTGCGCGTCAGCATGGCAGGCTTTATGCTCGCCGAGCGCGGGCCACTAGCAACACTAGAGCGCTACCTGCGCCTCACACAATGTCCCCCCTCCCAAGATGGCCACCAACACGAGACAGTGGGCAGGGACCCGCTAAAACGCGGTGAAAGACCAAGTTAAGGTGAGAGTGAGGTGGCAGCAATGCGGGTATGCGGGTGGCTGGAATTTAAAAGCAGGGGAAAAACCAGAAAACTAAATTAAAAGTAAATGACAAAAACGGGACGATTTTAAAAGAAGATTACAGCCGCAGCCAGCGGCGGAGTAGCGGTAAGTGCGAGGCTATCCCAACACAAGTGGTCAAGATGTTAAGGATGCTCACCTGCGGTTTGCCTGGCTTTATGCTCGCCGAACGCGGGCCACTAGCAACACTAGAGCGCTACCTGCGCCTCACACAATGTCCCCCCTCCCAAGATGGCCACCAACACGAGACAGTGGGCAGGGACCCGCTAAAACGCGGTGAAAGACCAAGTTAAGGTGAGAGTGAGGTGGCAGCAATGCGGGTATGCGGGTGGCTGGAATTTAAAAGCAGGGGAAAAACCAGAAAACTAAATTAAAAGTAAATGACAAAAACGGGACGATTTTAAAAGAAGATTACAGCCGCAGCCAGCGGCGGAGTAGCGGTAAGTGCGAGGCTATCCCAACACAAGTGGTCAAGATGTTAAGGATGCTCACCTGCGGTTTGCCTGGCTTTATGCTCGCCGAACGCGGGCCACTAGCAACACTAGAGCGCTACCTGCGCCTCACACAATGTCCCCCCTCCCAAGATGGCCACCAACACGAGACAGTGGGCAGGGACCCGCTAAAACGCGGTGAAAGACCAAGTTAAGGTGAGAGTGAGGTGGCAGCAATGCGGGTATGCGGGTGGCTGGAATTTAAAAGCAGGGGAAAAACCAGAAAACGAAATTAAAAGTAAATGACAAAAAAGGGACGATTTTAAAAGAAGATTACAGCCGCAGCCAGCGGCGGAGTAGCGGTAAGTGCGAGGCTATCCCAACACAAGTGGTCAAGATGTTAAGCACAACATTACAACACTCACACCAGCAGACAGCGCCATTCAAGGGCTCATCACTTTCACACGCTCACATTCCTGACACACCAACCACACCAGCTCACGGTTTGCGTGGAGTGGCGTTTGGCTAGCAGTGTGTGTAGTGACCAGCAGCTAGTCACTACTCCCACACCGCCAGCCAAGTGCCAGCCCACTCACCGCCAGCCAAGCGCCAGCCCACTCACCGCCAGCCAAGCACCAGTCCACGCACACTGACAGCCAAGCTCCAGTTCAAACACACCACCAGCCAAGCGCCAATCCATGCACACTGCCAGCCAAGCGCCAGCCCACTCACTGCCAGCCAAGTGCCAGCCCACTCACAGCCAGCTAAGCACCAGTCCACGCACACTGCCAGCCAAGCGCCAGTCCATGTACACCGCCAGCCAAGCGCCCATCCACGCACACTGCAAGCCAAGCGCCAATCCACTCACTGCAAGCCAAGTGCCAGTCCACTCACTGCAAGCCAATCGCCAGTCCACTCACCGCAAGTCAAGCACCAGTCCAAACACACCGCAAGCCAAGCGCCAATCCAAGCACACCGCCAGCCAAGCACCAGTCCACGCACACTGCGAGCTATGCACCAGTCCATGCACACTGGCAGCAAAGCGCCAGTCCACGCACACTGCCAGCCAAGCACCAGTCCTCGCACACTGCCAGCCAAGTGCCAGTCCACGCACACCGCCAGCCTACCGCCAGTCCACACACACCGTCATAAATTTTTTTTAAACAAGAAAGAAGACACAAACCAATTGGAACTAGATACCAAACTAAAACTACAAAAACAAGAGCAGAAACGAAAGACATCATTCTATTGCCAAACGTGAAACTGAACAACTATATCAAACCATACAGACAAGGCAGTACACTATTAGACTCACGGTTGTTCCCAAAAACTCTTTTTAGTGTGATACAATCTGAAATATGAGGGCACACACAGCCCAGGATTAGAAGGACAATCGGCACAGTGCATACGACTCTCCTTCCGCACACCTCTTCGCAAGCAGACTCTACATCTCTTACAGGGATTGGTTTTTTTGGGCGTGGGAGGAATGAAATCAGGAAGATGGCGATCTTTCAATCTAGCCACATCCTCCACCACTCCAACTCTAGGAACACTTGCCTGTTCCCCAACAACAAGGCTTCCTATCACAGACTGCTGAAACTGAACAAAAGTCAACTTTGACTCTGGAGAACACTCCTTGTACACAACAAAAGCATTGAAAGTTGCTAAATTGAAGAGATGGATGGCCAACTTTTTGTACCAAATGTACGCCTTACGAATAGCAGTGTAAGGTTCCAACCTCTGATCTACTCTATCAACACCACCCATGTGCTTATTGTAGTCTAAAATGCACACTGGTTTGCGTACTTCAGCAAACTGACCCCAAACAGCCACAGGTGAAGTACTCTCATCATGGATGGTAGTCAGCATGTACACATCCCTCCTGTCCACAAATTTCACAGCAAGTAGTTCATCACTACGCAAGGAACTGCACTGCCCCCTCTGAAGTTTTTTGGAAACAAGCTCTTTTGGATAACCTTTACGGTTAGAGCGGATTGTGCCACAAGCAAAAGTGTCCACTTTGAACAATTCCTTAAACAATTGCACAGCAGTGTAGAAGTTATCAAGGTACAAATGGTGGCCTTTGTTAAACAGTCCTCTAGCAAGATCCCACACAATTTTCTCTGAAACTCCAAAAGTAGACAGACAACCAGGGGGGTCAATAGTGGAATCCCTCCCAGTGTACACACGGAAATCAAAAACATATCCTGTCCTACTCTCAAACAACATATACAGCTTAATTCCATACCGTGCCCTCTTGCTAGGGATGTACTGCCTAAAAACCAAACGGCCCTTGAACAGGACCAACGACTCATCAATAGATATTTCTTTCCCAGGAGTATAGATCTCTGAAAATCGATCGACAAAGTGATCAAGTACAGGCCGAATCTTAAAAAGACGGTCACAGTCAGGGTGATCTCGTGGCAATGCCAAAGTATTATCAACAAAATGCAGCATCCGAAGCAAAAGTAAATACCGATCACGGGACATAATTGCAGGAAATATGGCTGTTGCCATCAAGGGACTGGTAGACCAATATGAAGCCATGGACGGTTTCCTTATCAAGCCCATCAAAAAAGTCAAACCCAAAAACTTCTTCATCTCATCCAGATTTGTGGGAGTCCACCGGGTAGCTCTAGAGTGGGGCTTAAGTGTGGCACTGTGGTCCCTCAAAAACTGTTCAGCATACAAATTAGTCTGCTCAACAATCTCAGCCAAAAATACATCATCCATAAACAACTGAAAGAACTATATCGGCAAAAAAAAATCACAATACACTATACACCCTGCATCCACACTAAAGGCAGGCAACACCGGCTGCACCATGTTTGGATCAACCCAGAGTCCAGCACTTCCAGTAGGAAGCCTAGCAGCCTCAGGGTGCAATACCGATGTCTCTTGCTGCACCATCGGCACATCAGTATCCCCCTCTAAAACAGGCACTTCTTCCACACTGGGGGTACCTTCATCCGCACTGAGAGTATCTTAATCATCCGATGATTCCATGTGGAGAGAAAACTCACTGCCTGAATCTTCCCCTCCCTCCTCTCCCTCAGACGCGCTGTCAGTCTCATAATCCTGCTCAGAGGAAGATTCAAGCAGCATACCAACAACCTGCTGAGCAGTCATTCTACGGCTAGCCATAATCCTTACTAATAAAGGTAACTTGTCAAACAAGTCAACAACAAACACTTTGAAAAATAAGTTATAAATAAAATGCCTCTTTATCACAAAGACCTATATACTCCAAAACGATACCACTCACTTGCCAGAAGCAGCTAGACTCACCACCACCTACTCTGCACAGACGCAGTAAGGATCAACAATATCCCACTAAAAAAGAAAAAGAAAAGAAAATTACATAAGACAATACAAAACACATCGCAAAGAATCACATGGTCAAAACACTAACAAAATATGCTGCCATTACGAAACCACTTACAAAAAAATTCATTCATGCATGACAATAATACTCAATTGGAGTAAATTCAACAAAAAATGTTTTTCTTACCAAAAAAAGTAAACTACGCAAAACTGCAAAACAACCACTGCTGAAACCGCAAACAGGAATCAAAAGCTTTACACTAGAATAAAAAGGAGAAATAAAACATTACAATCACATATACAAATAATGCACTAGTCCACAAACTAACCATAAAGGAGAGCGACTCTTGCCCAAGGGGCTGCTCCCAACAACAAAAAAACAATCCCTGTTGGCCTAGTGGGCATACAATAAAATTAATTGTTTAATCTGCTCTTCCAAGGGGTGAGAAACGGCAAAAATAAATGCTCCCCAGAGGGAAGCAACCCTTGCCCAAGGGGCCACTCCCTAAAACAGCTAGGGCATTTAAAAAAAAAATCATACTGGCACAGTGGGACCACACATACCGTTTAAAAAAAAAAAATAACACGGATCTGCCCCCCTAAGGGGGACAGACCCAGCTACACAATTTTCCCCCCGAGGGGAGCGACCCAAAACAGATTGGGCATTTTTTTTTTTTTAAACAAACAGGCCCAGTGGGGCCACACACCTTTTTTTCATAAAAATTACACGTATCTGCCCCCCCAAGGGGGGTAGACCCAACTTCTAAATGTTCCCCCCAAGGGGCGCGACCCTTGCCCAAGGGGCCGCTCCCCAAAACAGATTGGGCAATTTATTATTTTTTTAAAAACAAAAAGGCCACACACACCTTGTTTTTATGAAAAATAAACGGATCTGCCCGCCCAAGGTGGGCAGACCCAACTTCTAAAGGTTCCCCCCAAGGGGTGCGACCCTTGCCCAAGGGGCCACTCCCTAAAACAGCTAGGGCATTTAAAAAAAAAATCATACTGGCACAGTGGGACCACACATACCGTTTAAAAAAAAAAATAACACGGATCTGCCCCCCTAAGGGGGACAGACCCAGCTACACAATTTTCCCCCCGAGGGGAGCGACCCAAAACAGATTGGGCATTTTTTTTTTTTTAAACAAACAGGCCCAGTGGGGCCACACACCTTTTTTTCATGAAAATTACACGTATCTGCCCCCCCCAAGGGGGGTAGACCCAACTTCTAAGTGTTCCCCCCAAGGGGCGCGACCCTTGCCCAAGGGGCCGCTCCCCAAAACAGATTGGGCAATTTATTATTTTTTTAAAAACAAAAAGGCCACACACACCTTGTTTTTATGAAAAATAAACGGATCTGCCCGCCCAAGGTGGGCAGACCCAACTTCTAAAGGTTCCCCCCAAGGGGTGCGACCCTTGCCCAAGGGGCCGCTCCCCAAAACAGATTGGGCATTTTTTAAATAAAAAATAAAAGAAACAGGCCCAGTGGGGCCACACACATCTTTTTTTTAAAAATAATTAAACGGATCTGCCCCCCCCCCAAGGGGGGCAGATCCAACTTCCAATGTTCCCCCCAAAGGGGAGCGACCCTTGCCCAAGGGGCCGCTCCCCGACACAAATTGGGCCGCAAAAACAAACAGAAACAAATAATTAAATGCATTCCTGCTGCACGATCGTGCCCCAGGCGCGATCGTGCAGCAGGAATGCATTTTTCAAAAGACATCGGAGGAAAGGAAAACCCTTTGAAAAGCGCAAACTCTGTTTTATTTAAAAAAACAAAAAAAGATGGTCCCTAGCATCGCGTACAAAGACACGGAAAAAAAGACGGCTAGAAGGGAAAAGTCTAGAAATGTATACTGTTTCGTTTCTGAAAAGCGCAAACTTTGTTTTATTTAAAAAACAAAAAAAGACGGTCCCTAGTGTCATGTGATTCTGAAATCTGTAGGGGTGCATCATATTCATTGTTAGTCAGAACCCGCATATTATTCGAAGTAGGTTAAGAAGTGCCGTAGACATATATTGCTGTAATCGTTTAACATAGAGATGATTAGAAATGTAATAATGCTTTTGTGAAGAGTAACGTTGCAAACTATCATGAATGTACTTAGCAAATGCATAATGATTAGTTTTGTGCAATGCAATGTATTAGGTTAAACGTGTGCCATGTTAAGGTTATCAGTGCAAGTTGCTTACTCACGTATATGAGAATAATTGACTAATGCTTAGAGTGTGATTTAATAGTGTATTTAAATTGTAAAGGCCTGATCGCATATACGTTTAAAGAGAAAGGCCTGTTCATTTTCTTATGTTAGCCAAACGTTGTAGGCCGAAAATGATTTATTTCGGTAAAGGCTTTGGGTTGAAGGGAGATGTAGAATTTTAGAGACGTGAAATGTTTTTCTGTTCCCATGTTTCTGTTGCAGGTGCAAGGACATTTAGCTCATTAGTGAGACTAGGTCTTTGTTTTAGGAGTTAGGATGCTGCAAGAAGCCAACAGGGGAGTGCATTGGAATGTGGAGATGAGACTTTCAGTGGAGAAGGCGCCTGGGACCCAAGGTCAAGCTAACCGTCGTTGGACCCAGACAATTTTGACGGAAAACTACTGGGAGAAGACCTGGCTGAAGAGGTGTGCCGAAGGGCATGTTCTATGATTTTGGGGTTTTGTATTAGGGACAGTGCCCCGTGGGTTGAGGAGTTGAGGTTTAGACGGGAAGCCAGAAAGAGCATCTTAGAACGAGCTCTGACTGAGTGAATGTACTTCTTAGGAAGTCTTCACTCCTAACACCTTTATTCTCCTTGCCTGGGATGGGAAATGCTAAGTAGGGATGTCACCTTAGAGTTAGAGTAGGGATAGACTAACTGTTTTTCCTTTTAGACTAATGACTCCTAATTTGGATATTGGCTTAACCATTGCTTTGCTGATGATTTTGGAATCAGTGATTCTTTTTGTCTTGAGTCGGATGAGAATTCTTCGTCGACTTGCTTTTGTATTAGTGGCCATTTATCTTCTACACCTTGTATTGAGGTGCCTGTATGTTCAGCTATTTTTGGTTGTAATAACATCCTATAAATTTTAGATTCGGAGTCAGTGGTGCTTTACAAATGAAATCTAACTTTGGTGATTATGTTTTGATAATTGTATTTCCTCCCCTCTACGCTATTTAGCAGATAAAAAGATCCTGGCTACCTGAGAGGATTCTTGGAGGTAATCAGGTAGACAAGAATCCGGTCCTATCATGTACAATGACACAAAAAAAATAAACCGTAAACAAAGCGGCCAGAAAGCAAACTCATTAACTGCAACTCAGCATGCACGAAAAAAAAAGACAGATAGAAGGGAAGAGTCTAGAAACGTATACTGTAGCGTTTCTGAAAAGCGCAAACTATGTTTTATTTAAAAAAGAAAAAAAGACGGTCCCTAGCATCACTTACAAAGACACTAAAAAAATAAACCGTAAACAAAGCGGCCAGAAAGTGAACCCATTAACTGCAACTCAGCATTCTGGGCTGCCAAAAACGTAAAAAAAAGTTCCCTGAAGGAAACATCAAACAGAAAAGTGAATGAAAACAGTACTTAGGCATTGCTGCTTCCAGACTAAACGGACGTCAGTATCGGATCAACAGCCAGTTAAAACCCAGATAACAAATGCGATGCCAACGTTAAACAAATGACAAGCAGCAGGACAGATTAGCCGCCAATAGGCTGAGTTTCACTCAAGATATAGATTACTTTAGGTCTCGGAGAGACAGCGCATGTGCTGCGTAGGTGAGACCTAAAAAAAGGGCTCTTTCTGTACCAAGAGCTACCCTTCTGCCAATTTTGGTGTTAATTCGTACAGCAGTTCGGGCTGTAGTCATATTCAAAATCCCTTTGGCAATTAACATGGCAAATGCCCTTTTTACACCCCCCCTTTTCTTGCCTCCTGCTTGAAGAATCACCCCAAAACGTGTCCTGCACAACAGCACACAGCAGGGCACTTCTTTTGGAAAGTTTCATGAAGATTTGTCAAATGGTGCCAAAGTTATGGGCAAGTTGAAAAATGCTTTTCCTATGGAAACTAGGTCCTAATTGTACCTATCGGCGACCGCCAGTAGGTAATATATGCACAGATCACAATCATTGATTCATGGTTCATACAACAGTCATACACACGAATGTTTAGCTCTATTTCCAAATGCTTTACTTTTAGGTCTCTCCTACAGACAGCTTTCACTGTCTAGGAACAGACATTTTCATCAAACAACACACACACACCAACAACACACAATACATGCATACAAAGACAGAAAGTGGAATTTGGACAAACTCTTTAAACCACAGGCTACTTTGGTCAGCTTTGTTCATGCAGCAGCTAACAGAGCGGTCCATCAGTGATGGTATTAGCCCATGGCGTTTGGTGGATGTTAACACCCAAAAAAGTAGTCCCCATGCACATTGACATTAATTCCATTTTCATTTTAGTTTTTAACCCAAAGTGCTACATCCTCTGTGCTCACCTTCCTTTTCTCCACCCCCACCGCGCTCAACTGTTGATCCCTGGTGCTCCCAAAACCTTCCCCGTCATTTTCCCAGCTGTTTTTCATGTCCAAACATCTGTTAGTTGATAAGGAGCCTCTTTCTTCCTCTTTTTGTTCCTGCAGACCTATATTTTTATATTTATTTTACTGTTTTGAAAAGGTCATCGGTCATAGTGAACAGTATATTCAAAAGCAGAAATAATAGCCGCCAGTGAGTCACATGCATCGTGCACAAGCAGGCGCGCAGTAGACAACTTGGAATGGGAGAGCAATTCAATCTCTATATGGCCTGTGTTTGCTCCCAAGCATGCACATGATGCATGCGTCGTGAGGCACCAAGAACCTCTTGACTTTGTCAATGCTTATTATCAACAAACCTTGTGAATATCTTAGGGCCTGGTTTCGATCTCAGCAGATGGGTTACTCCGGCACAATTGTGATGGAAATCCCATCTGCTGAAATATAAATGCCATAGGATTTAATGGGAATTATATTTCGTCGGACAGGACATCTGTCACTGTTGTGACGAAGTAACCCGTCTGCCAAGATCTAAATAAGTCACTTAGTGTTCCTGCTTACCCGTGAGATCTCTTTCCCGTACACATGATACTCTCATGGTAGATGAAAAAAGAACAAATGGACCATGTGCACCTATTCTGTCATATGGTGTAGTCCAAATAAACATAAGTACACACAAAGAAATGCAAAGATATGTTTTCTTTTGCTTGCACTGTGCCATGGCTGACTAAAGTCAAATGTGCAATCTGCAGCTTGTTATGGGTTTGTAGCAAACAATGTATTGCATTCTGGGACTTACAGTATCAATTTTAAAATTGCAAATTTAAGTTAATTAACCCCAGTGTGCAGTGGTTAAACTATGCAAGGAATGGGATAAAAGGGCAGCACCTGAAGCAGCAGTGCTGAAAAGTACAAAGATGGGAATCACCTCAGTTGTCCCTGAAATTATTCTGAATGTTGCCTCTCAGTTCTGTGGCCCTTGAATCTCTGCATCAACAGTGAACTCCTCTGTGACTTGCAATATCCCTATAGAGTGTCATTTTCTCTAATCCAATTATATTCTGCATCTCCAGACAACAGAAAGGTACTGTTTACCTTGTCTGTGCTCCATCAGGGAAGGACATTCTACCGGAGATGCTGGGTATCTTCCCATCCAAGGACTCTCGTAGCTGTACACAAAGCTTCCACCGATGGATCCTCATAGGTAAGAGAAACTGGAACTGCTAAAAAGTATCAGAATCTGCAACTAATGTAACAGACAGTGTATGATGCTATAACAGCAGGGTAGGTGCGAGGCTGCTCCCGGTATTGCTATATGCCGATAACACAGTCCTCATGGCTCACACGACTAGAGGGCTGCAGCTTCTCTTCCACAAATTTGTCGCCTTTATGGGCAGCTTGGACTTGGCTATGAACTTTACGAAATCCTCTGTCATGACAGTGGGTCCACGGTCTACCAGTTTCAAGACCTTTAAAGTGGGCCACCGTACCCTATATTAAGTCTCTGCCTTTCCCTACTTAGGGGTGCTATTTCATGCTAAGAACAAGTGGAAACGTCTGATTGAGGGAAAGTGAGCTGAGCTTGTTAAAACAAATTGGGTAGTGGCTAGCTTTGCACATAGCTTGGGTTCCTTGGGGCAGATTTATGTTGCACTTGCGGCACTTTTGCGCCGCCGTTGCGTCACTTTTGTGACGCAGCAGCGGCGCAAATCCTGCGCCATGATGCGGGGCATTTACAAACGTGACGCATCTCCCAGATGCGTCACGTTGTAAAGCCCTGCGCCACATGTAGGCGTTCCAGGGCAGGTGGGGGCGTTCCGGCGCAGGAACGCCTCCTAAAAGTGGCTGAGTGAAATCTACAAGATTTCACTCAGTCACTTTTAGGCCCATGCTGCGTCAAAACCCTGCGCCTGCTTGAAGCAGGCGTAAGGATTGACGCAGCATTGTACAGATAGGGCCCCCCAGATCATTGCTGGAGCTGCGTCGCGCTTGCGACGCAACTCCAGCAATGCGCCACTTTTCGGCACAGATGCGTCACGCATCTGTGCCGTTTTTGCCCCATGGTGCGCCGCATTATAAATGCGGCGCATCCATGGTGGCGCAGCTGTGGCGCATAATAACTGGTGCATCCCTGCTGATATGCAGGGATGCGCCAGTCGTCATAAATCTGCCCCCTTGTTTCCAGATGTCCTACTTAAGATTTACCACGCCAAATGTGTGTCGCAGATGAGCTATAGCAGCATGATCTGGTGTTATGCAAAGACTGGCATAATACAGGCAGCAGAACACTAACTCCTAAAACGACTTTTCCAGGTTCCAAAGAGCACCCTGGCTATTTCAGTTCATGCAGAACCTGGAATTCGCTACCTAACCAGTATAGTCGCTCTCAGTCCTCTGCTTTGCTGGAGAAAGATCTGGACCAGGGAGGACCTATAGCTTAATGGACTGAGTCTCTTTGATTGGTTGTCCCTTGACTCTGTGCATAGAATTCCCTGATTAGCCCATGTTAAGGCAGGTTTTGCCCCCTTAGGGAGAGTGGTCATATACTTGAATCCCTATTTACTGTTGTCCCGAGAACTAAATGGAGTAAAAGAATTGTTCTCTGAGTGGCCACTCTTAATCAGAGAATATGCTAATTTGATGAAACCTGTGAAGTTGGCCAGGTATATGCTGTCCACTAGTTCTAGTGGGCACCCTGTACCAGTCCAAACAACCCCTTATTGGTTATAGGTTAAAGACAACCTTTATTGAAAGCTATCCTAGTGTTAGCTATGGAGAGCAGCCTTCAGGCTAAGTCTTGAAGGAATGTAAAGCAGCTTGTTTTACCAGTCTATAATCTCTTGAGTGGCTAAATGAAAGGAGACCACACCCGGATAGATATATAACATATATGTATTTATTACTAAACACACCCCTCTAGTCTCTTTAGGAGGCTAGAGGCAAAAGCACATAAGTTACACTTCAAATATTATAGTAAATTAGCACAATACATGTTAGGCCCTAGGGCGGACCAAACCATATACCAAGAAAGTGGTATAAGAACCACAACTTGACTAGACACAAGGTCTTGAGCCTGTAGAATCGCTGGGACCCCAAGGATCCACCAAATGTAGTGACACAGGGGAACCACGGGGGACGTGTGCAGTGTGAGAACACAGCCGCAAGCTCCCGTTAGCTTCTATGGGGAAAGTCGCGGTTAGAATTTTAAAGTTTAAGGACACTTAGAGGTGGACTAGGAACAAACCCTTTTGGACTTAGATGGTTCTAGGGCCAACACCCAAGGGAGCACCAGAGTACTCGTGTTAGCTCACCCAGGGAAGCCGGGTGCATACGTGTCAATTGGTGTCGGGTCGCGTCGTTGTTTTCAATGACAGGAGACTGAAAAGTGCTGATGTCACGAAGAGGAGAAGTGTCCGAAGAGATCCAAGCCTGGATCAAAGATGTGAAGAACCTGAAAGCAGAGGGGACAGAGTCTGCATCACTTGCCAGTGACCAGGGGCACCATAGACGAACGCCCATGTCGGGTGCTTCATGTGCAAAGAGGGGAAGCTTGACTGTTCAGCCACGAGGACCAGGAGGCATCGAGGATGACCAGGAGCTGGATTCAAGCTGTTTCACGAAGGATGTCGAGTGCTGCAGCATCAGTGACCGGATTGGACACAACAAGCCTTGGCAACAGCAACCCACGCAGGAAGAGAAGAAATGCTTTGGTGCGGACCAGCAAGGTCCTGGGGACTCCCCAAGCAGTGGGATCTGGGCTACAGGTAACCCAATGCACAGCATCAAAGGACGTCGAGAAGCTGATGCACTTGCAAATGTGCACGGTGTCCAGGGGTTCGGGTACCAGGGTACTCACGAGGGCTACGAGTCTCAGCTTTGCTGAGGACTCGGGTCAGGCTCTGGGAAGTCTGGAAACCCACCTCCTGAGTTGCAAAGTCTTCGGCGTCCGGCGGCAGCTTTGGAGATGCAGATCGGACAGATGCTTCTTTGGTGCCTGCCAAGCAGGGAAGTAACTCCTTTACTCAAATGGAGATTCTTCAGTCATCTAGTTGTGTAGATCGTTGAAGTTCCAGGCTTTCTGTAGCAGAGTTTTGTCCAGGTGTAATCTAAAGTCCTATAGTTAGGGGCTCCTTCTTTATACCCAAGGAAGGGGTTGGACTAACTCTGGGGACCCACCTATGGGAGGGTTTGGAAAGAGGGGTGGCTACACCCATTTCCTTTGTCCAGTTTCGCACCAGAGCAAGGGCTGGTAGCCCCTGCAACCGGTTTGAGCTGGACTATGCACAGGGACACCAAATGTGCCCCCAGTGCAGACTTCAAAGCAATCCTGGAGTGCTCCCACCCAGCCCTAATCCACTAAGGCCTGTCTGGGAGGTGGTGACACCTCCCTGTGACAGGAAACCTATTGTCCAGACCTCCCCTGCCGGAGTTTCGGTCAGCAGCAGGAGGCCAGAGCCGTGTCTGTGGCTGGCAGCATCCATTTTGTGATGCCAGGGATCTGTTAGCTGGTACCGGGTATACCGGTGCTATCATGTCTCTCCCTCTAGAAGGGTGGAATCATACTCCCACACCAGTTACTGGTGTGGGGGTATGATTCCAAAGTGTTTGACACCAAACACAACATGTTTCTGTGCAACAAGTCCAGTTAGCATTTACCGTTTGGTTATAATGCACTTAAGAGTACATGGTCTGGCTGCATCACAGACAACCCCAGAGAAGAGATTCCAAAGGCTGCAGAGGGGCTCAGCTCATGCATGGGTGCCCTCTCACACAAAACCAAGCACCCTGCCTTTAGGATCAATAAGGCCTGCCATAGGGGTGACTGGTAGGTTTATATGTGCAGTGATAGGTGAGATATTTTGAACCTATATCTCAGTAAGGGGTGCATGTACCACCTTACCCAGTCTGCAGTAGCAGACCTCTGGTGTCATTTTGGAGGGCTTCCCAGGGGTGGCATAATACATGTTTCAGCTCCTGGTAGGCCCCTGGGGTACCTATACCCTGGGTACATAGTATACCATATATTAGGGACTTATAAGGGCACCCCAGAATCCAATCTGTGGTGTACCTAAGGTACTAGGAATCAATTTAGAGAGGAAGCAGCTAGGCTACGGTCCTGAATAGCAGGGCCCCAGCAAAATTAAAGTAAAAAAACAGTGAAACATCAGCAAAAAGTGGGGTTAACCATAAGAAGCAGATCCTACTCTCCTACACAACCCACCCCAAACGCAGGGACATT
Source organism: Triturus cristatus (assembly GCF_964204655.1). Taxonomy (NCBI): domain Eukaryota; kingdom Metazoa; phylum Chordata; class Amphibia; order Caudata; family Salamandridae; genus Triturus; species Triturus cristatus. The sequence continues at coordinate 31,685,760 of NC_140590.1, read as the reverse complement.
AAACTAACCTTGACCAGTTGAGTCTTCATGTTCTAAGTGGAAATATCTGGAAAGTCCATCTGCATTGGCATGGTTACTTCCAGGTCTATGTTCCACTGTATAGTCCATCCCCTGTAGGGAAATGGACTACCTTAAAAGTTTGGGGTTTTCAACCTTCATCTGTTTTAGCCGTAAGAGGGGCTTATGGTCTCTCTGTACAATGAAGTGAGTACCAAACAAGTATGGCCTCAACTTCTTCTGAGCCCAAACCACAGCAAAGGCCTCCCTCTCATTGGCTGACCAATGTTTTTCTCTGGGGGTCAGCCTTCTGCTAATGAAAGCTACTGGCTGATCCTGACCTTCATCATTCAACTGTGACAGTACATCCCCTACTCCCAACTCAGATGCATCTGTTTGCACAATGAACCTTTTGGAGTAATCAGGACTTTGCAAAACGGGAGCAGTGCACATGGCCTGCTTCAGGTCATAAAATGCCTTTTGACAGCTAACTGTCCACTGAACTTTCTTGGGCATTTTCTTAGAAGTAAGGTCATTCAATGGAGTCAAAATGGATCCATAACCTTTTACAAATCTTCTGTAATACCCAGTCAGGCATCAGAAGGCTCTCACCTGAGTCTGGGTAGTGGGAGCAACCCAGTCAGTTATGGTCTGGATTTTGCTCTGCAATGGTTGAACCTGGCCTCCACCTACAAGGTGGTCCAGGTACACAACCTGACTCTGCCCTATCTGGCACTTAGTGGCCTTGATAGTTAGGCCTGCTTTTTGCAGGGCCTCCAAAACATTCCTCAGGTGGACCAGGTGATCCTCCCAGGTGGAGCTAAAGACAGCAATAACATCTAGATATGCTGCACTATAGGCTTCCAGGCCTGTGAGAACTGTCTTCACCAACCTTTGGAAAGTGGCAGGTGCATTCTTCAAACCAAAGGGCATTACCACAAATTAATAATGCCCACTAGGGGTTGAAGATGCTGTCTTTAGCTTTCCATCATCAGCTAGTCTGATCTGCCAGTAGCCAGCTGTTAGACCTGTCAGCCCTCTGGCAGTTCCCTTCCCATTTTTTTTATTATTTTTGTCCCTTTTCCCCGTCTCATTTTTCTTTCCTGTCCACCAAACTTTTGGGGTGCTGATGTAGAGGTTCTGGGCGCCTCTTCCTCATCACTTGAGGGAAAGGCGCAAGGTGCTCCTCTGAGGAAAATAGATGAGGAAGGTGAGATTCACAAAATGGTGGCTCCAACTGTCACCTCAGCACCTGGGCCATGACTGTCATGAGAGGTTCCGGAACCTTCTGGGCTCCTCTGGCAAGTCAGGCCCAAGGTGATAAATAGAGGTGGCAGGAGGGCAGCCATTTTAGGTTAGGTGAGGACTGCGGAAGGTTCAGGAGTAAGGCGCCTGTGTGAGGAGGTGGTTGTACTTAAAGGGGAACGGACAGGTCCAAGGGTCTGCACAGAGTCCTAAACCTAGTAACACCACCCCTGACCTTGTGACCGGTCCCTGACTGCAGTCAGTGAGAAGGAAGAACAGCGTAATTCCGGGTTTGTCGCTAGAGGCAGGAGCTCAGGAAGGGGGTCTACGATTGTTGCCCAGGACCAATTCATCCCGTGTACCTTCCTGACAGGAGTTGAAGAACCAGTCTGGCCTCGGCGGTAACCCCCCCTTCCCTTTTTGTCCTTGGTTGTTGAGGAGTGGAACGCCGGCCGCAGCAAGAGGACTGGGCCATACTGTCCAACTTTCCCGGAGCCTTCCTGGTAGCGTAAAGTGCAGCGCCAGACACCCCCCACTCACGACCCCGTAATCTAACCGTGTCGAGTCCCTACCTGAAACGGACACCATCGCCATGGTCGAGTGGCCGGTGGTCCTCTGATTGGACTTGCGGTGCCCATGGGCTGAAGAGGTGAGGGGCCGGGAGTCAGCGACTCCGTTGAAGCTCTGGCGAGAGTTACTTCAGGAAGCAGGCAGGAAGGGGAGGGGGCGGGCCCGGCCTGGAGGCCTCCGTCTTCTGATCACGTGAAGAGGGGCCGTAGCGCCGCCCTTCGCCGAGGAAAGTGAGGAAGTCTGCGCACTGAATTGGTGATCGAGGGGGAGTACGAGGAACATCCAGGGCCCCAACTTAAGTTACCGCGACTGGCTGGTAGCGAAGCCGTAGCGGAGGGAGGCACTGGTCCAACAGTTGTGGGGGGGAAACCTGTGGAAGTTCCCGGATACTTGCCGTCCATAGGGGAAGGATTCCTCGCTAAAGAACAGACCCGTCTCTCATGGTGTGAGGGGACAGCAGCTCCAGTTCCGGCAGAACACCCGGAGCGGAGGACAACGAGACTGTACCGTAAGCTGGGCCTGGTGAAGAGGGGAGGGGGAGAGTGAGTTCTGTGAGGCCCACAGCTGAATTCAGGGTGCGTGTAAATATACCCGTTAACGTTATTCTCTTGGAAGCCGAGACCCCAGGGAGACAAGCACAGACCTCGAGGAGATTAGCCCCTATGCAACCTTGTTATGAAATGTACTGCTTGAAATGTCATTAATCTCTAGCTGCCAGGACTGTTACCATGGCTACAATGAAAAGCATTAGTAATTGATATTTAATTAAGCTGCTGGGAGACATCCGAGGTGCTGTACATAGGCCCAGGGAAAGTAGTAGTGGGGTGCCAAGTTGGAAATAACATTCCCTGTGGAGAGGTCAAGTCATACCTAGAAATACCAGACTGAAATGTGACAGGGGGTTAAGCTTTTGTTTTTGAAAACACTGATTGAAAAGTTTATCGTGCACTGTAAGACCTAATGTTGAAAACACTGATTGAAAAGTTTTATCGTGCGTTGTAAGACCTAATGTGCCTCAGGAAAAAGAGGAACGGTCAAATGTAAATGAAAGGTAATGGTTCAGGTGGTAATGTCAAATTGAAAACTGTTTTTTGACCAGAAACAAAGGAGATAAAGCCTTGTAGTGAACCTTACACATAATTGGTGTAGTGTCCTTTTTGAGTGGGGCTGCGCAAGATTGTGAGCTGGGTAGGATGCACGCATGGGAGGCCCAGTGGAGATGTAAGCCTGTTGACCTGAGCCAAGCTACCCCTAGGACATAGGTCCAACACCAGCTATCAAGTCAAATGTGCTTAGAAACTTGGCTGAGGCCAAAGTATCTATCAGCTCATCTGCCCTTGGGATGGGACGGGTATCAGTCCTAGTGACTGCATTGAGACCCCTGTAATCCACACGAAACCTCATCTCTCGCTTTCCATCTTTGGTGTGAGGTTTAGGCACAAGGACTACCGGACTAGCCCAAGGGCTATCTGAGGGTTCAATGACTCCCAAATCCAACATTGTTTGGACTTCTGTACTGATACAGTCCCTGACATGACCAGGTTGCCTATAAATCTTATTTTTAACAGGCGAACTGTCCCCAGTGTCCACTTCATGTGTACACCAGGTAGTCTGACTTGGAGTCAGAGAAAACATATGTCTGAACTGGCTGAGAACTTTTCTGCAGTCAGTTTGCTGATGGACAGTGAGCCTGCCTGCCAAGACTACTCCATATACTGATCCATCATCAGGGTTCTGAGAGAGCAGGTCAGGGAGTGGGCCACTCTCTTCTTCCTGTTCCTCATTAGTAGCCATGAGCAAGCCCATGTCTGCCCTTTCAACATATTGCTTTAGTCTGTTTACATTGAGTCCCCTATGGGGACTCCTGGGGGTTCCAGTGTTTACCAAGTAGGTAACCTCCCCCTTTTGTTCAACAATTGTATGGGGCCACTCCACTTATCTTGGAGGGCTGCTGCGGCCACAGGCTCAAACACCCACACTTTCTGCCCTGGCTGGTAAACAGTCAGCACAGCCTTTTGGTCATGACAGGCCTTTTGCAATTCCTGGCTAGCCTAAAGGTTTTTAGTTGCCTTTTTCATGCACTCTGCCATCCTAGAGCGGAGACCAAGTACATTGTTCACTATGTCCTGTTTATGGGGTTTGAGAGGTAACTCCCATCCCTCCTTCACCAGACACAAAGGGCCCCTAACAGGATAGCCAAACAAAAGTTAAAAAGGGCTGTAACCAACCCCTTTTTGAGGCACCTCCCTGTAGGCAAATAAAAGGCAGGGCAAAAGGGTGTCCCATCTTCGCCTAAGCTTTTCTGGGAGTCCATTGATCATGCCCTTTAAGGTTTTGTTGAATCTTTCAACTAAACCATTGCATTGTGGGTGATAGGGTGTGGTGAATTTGTAATTCCCTCCACACTGTAGTCCTCCTGAGGCTTGAGCCGGGAGAGACAAAGGTTTGACAATTTGCTGAATTTCTGCTTTTAAAACTAAACTGACTTTTAAATTTGCACAATACCTTTTTTAACATTGTTGGGCACCTTGCACTTTAGCGTGGGCTTTCACTCGTGGGGTCCGCTCCTAGAACGCGGGACCGCCATTTTGGGGGTAGTTTGTTTAGCTGGCTAGTCTTTACGGCCCGGGGGAGATAAAAGTAAGGATGGCGCGAATGCGCAGTGGACGCGTGCAGTGGGTGCGCCGTGGATGCGCCAAAGGCGCGCCTAAGGAAAGCCCATCTGCGCCCATCCGCGCCTGTCCCGCGACTAGCGCCACACCCCATGTGCATTTTCCCTCAGCACAGAGTTCTTTAACATATTCTCGTGACAAACTGCTATTGTTGAATCAAAAGAGTAAACCCTCGTGCAATACATCACTTGAACTTAGAAAAGAGCTAAAAAGGTGCGAACACTGCAAGCCGCATTTTAGTTATAAGACAGTGAAGAACCTGAGCAAGCATCAAAAGACAATTCATACAGTTAATACTAATGTGTTTAAAGGAGTATTAATAAATGCACGCTCACTGGTAAAACATAACACAGAACTAGCAGAATTGATAACTGAGACATAGGCAGATGCAGCATCAGATCCAGAGCTGACACTAGCACTCCCCACAGGTTACTCTATGATTAGAGTGGATATAAAACACAAGTGGGGGGGGGGGCTTGCCATCATCTCTAGAGAAGGATTGAGAGTGGTGGGAGGTTCGAGGGGCAGCTCACCGGGCTGTGAAACATAATACTTAATAATAACTATGCGTTAAAAGGACTTCTTATATATCGCCCACCGATAGCACAAACTTCGCTGATGGAAAATATTAGCCCCTTTCTGGAGTCCAGTATAAACTGTTCAGATTTTGCAGTACTAGGAGATTTTAATTATCATCTTGAAAGGGTGGATGATATTATTACTGCATCGCTTATTGACGCAATGGCAAGTTTCTTGCTGGGGCAGATAGTCAGGCAAGAGACACATATTGCAGGGCACACCCTGGATGGAATTTTTACTTCTAATCCCAGGGTAGAAGTGTCGGAAGTTATTCCGGTCCCATTGTCAGATCACAAAGCCATAATATTCACTATACAGGAGAACTGGCAAAAAATTATACCAATCGATACCCAGGCTGTAGTCGTTTATCAGGACTGGGCAAAAATGAACATCCCAAATCTACAGGCCATACTACGTGCATCAAAACCAAATTTAGAGCTAGACTCTAAAGCTATGGTTAATAGAGTACACTCGTGGGTTAAAGCAGCAGTAGATACAGTAGCCCCCAAAAAGAGCTCTCTACCTAAAAGAAAAAAAAACTCTGAACCGTGGTTCTCAGAAAAACTTAGAGAACAGAAAAAGATATGTAGAAGGCCTGAAAGAAAATGGAGAGCTAACTATGATGAGGCGAGGAAAGCAGAATATGCACATACCTTGTCAGACTATAAGAAAATGATTATGGAGGAAAAAAGTAAATATTTTACACAGAAAATTTTGGAAGCTCAGAACTGTAGTAGAGAGTTGTTTGACACAGTAAAAAAATTAGCCAATCTTCCAGGGAATTCTCAGAAGATGAATAACCTGGAGTTTTGCAATACCCTAGGACATTTTTTCACTAACAAAGTGGAGACAGTATACAAAACTTTTAGAGATAGTAATAACTCAACATTTGACAGAACTAAGCAAGAGCCACATACATTGTCATCCGATATGCGTTTCTCCTTCCTCCCGCCCACTGAGGAACAGATTACCCAAGTGGTAAATACTGCTAAGGCCGGAGCTCCATCTGACCCTTGTCCCCCTAAAGTTTTTCATATGTTCACAGAAAGGATTAGTGAGCAACTCAGAACAGTATTCTCAGAAATAATACAATCTGGTCTGTTCCCAGAATCATGGAAAACAGCTTCAGTTCGGCCCCTATTAAAAAAACCTAACCTCGACCCTACTGAACCTAGAAGTTATCGGCCGATATCCGGGATCCCCTTTCACTCTAAGGTGTTGGAGAAACTACTTAATAGGCAGATCACAACCTTCATTTCCAATAGAGATCTCTTAGGTCATTCACAATATGGGTTTAGAGAAGGCCACGGAACAGAGACTGCTTTGGTTATGGCAGTAGAGGAACTTAGAAGAACATTGGATGAAGGAAGGAAGGCCACCTTGATTTTGTTAGATCTATCGGCGACCTTCGATATAGTAAGCCATGAAATTTTAATTGGTAGACTAGAGGAGTTGGCATTCCAAGAAACCACCCTTACCTTATTGCCATCATATCTAAAGAACAGAAATTTTGAAGTAGAAATGGATGAACTTACTTCTAAATCCTTTAAACTGCCATGTGGGGTGCCCCAGGGTTCATCCCTGAGCCCCACACTTTTTATTATTTATGTGGCCCCTCTGGCAGCAGTTATTAGGCAATGCAGCTTTTCGGTTGTCTCCTATGCTGATGACACGCAGGTGGTGGTACCAGTGTCAAATAATATTAAAGAAGACAGCCGATCAGTTTAACATCTGCATTTCACAGATTAATATATGGATGCAGAACAATTGCCTCAAATTGAATGGTGAAAAAACAGAGGTGATGATACTAGGGTCAAATACCTCTTTCTGGTCCCCTAGATGGTGGCCGGCTGAATTGGGCGAATGCCCAACTCCTGTCACAAAGGTTAGGAACCTAGGGGTAATATTTGATTAGAGACTGACATTTGAATGTCAAATCAATAAGCTTGCCTCTACCTTTTAGGGCATTTTAAAAATGATTGGATGTATTAAAAACGGTGGTCACAGCCATGGCCTTATCACGACTGGACTACGGTAACGCCTTATATGTGGTGCTTCAGTCACAGCTCTTACTCAAACTTCAATGAATGCAGAATGCAGCGGCAACACTGATTCTGGATATTTGTAATATGAATCAGTCGCCCATCGACTGAGAGACCTCCATTGGCTTCCAGTGGGAAAGAGAATCATATTTAAGTCGCAATGCCTGGCATATAAGGCCCTACAGGGGAATGGGCCACAGTATCTAAGAACACATCTTAGGAAATATACGCCAGTTAGAAATTTAAGGTCGGCTCAGGTGTAATTACTGTCAATCCCTAGGTCAAAGCAGACTCACTGGGGGGGGAGGAGCTTCCTTTTGGGAACAGCAAAGATCTGGAATTCTCTTCCTTTGCCAATAAAAAACAGCAAGTCGCTGATGTTATTTAGAGGACTGTTGAAAACATGGTTATTTACGAACTGAAAGGTCAGAACTACAACAAACCTGTAAAATTTCAGCATCTCTGTCATTCCTAGCGCCAAGACGCCCTTGGGCATTCACACGCTCTATAAATCTGAAAAACAAATCAAATCAAATCAAATCCTTCCACATTGCAGTCAAGTAACTCGACATGAAGTTTGCATCCCTGTCAGATACTACCTCCTTAGGAAACCCCACTCTTAAGAATACACCCAAGAGAGCCTTTGCCGCCACAGGTGCTGTGGTGGTCCTAAGTGGAATGGCTTCTGGGTACCTAGTGGCATGGTCCACCACCACCAGGATACATCTGTGCCCAGATGCTGTCTGAGAATCCATGGGACCAACTATATCCATCCCAACCCTCTCAAAGGGAACCCCCACCACAGGTAGTGGTATCATGGGGGCCTTTGTGGTTCCACCTGCCTTCCAACTGGCTTGACAAGTGACACAGAAGCGGCCAAACTCCTTGGTGTCTTCAGACATGTGGGGCCAATGAAAGTGAGGAACAATTCTGTCCCAAGTCTTGTTTTGGCCCAGGTGACCTGCTATTGGAATATCATGGGCTAGGGTCAATAGGAAGCCCCTCCACTTCAAAGGTATTACCAACCTCCTGGAAGCACCAGGCTTGGGGTTTCTACTCTCTGAATATAGGAGTCCATCATCCTAATATACTTTACGGGACCCACTAGCATTCCCAGCAGCCTCATCAGCAGCTAGCTTTCTGAGGGGTTCAAGAGAGGGGTAGCTCAGCTGCTCCTGGCTCAGATCTGCCCTGGAAGGCCCCCCTGTCCCCAAGAACTCAACCTGATCAGGCTCAAGCTCCACTGGGACAGTTCCAAGATCATCTCCCTCCGGAGGCTGATCTGTATTCTGATTCAGGGGGGAAGGCACTGCCTCAACCCTACTGCTCCACCTTTTGGGATGCACCTGGCCCAGTCTTCCAGAATCCAGGGCCTGTTCAGAGTTTGACATTTTGGCCTGTGACCTGGTCACAGCAAATATATGCGCAGGGATTCCTATCATTTCTGCATGTGTCCTGAGCTCCACTTCAGCCCAAGCTAAAGTTTCTAGATCATTGTAAATGTAAATTGTAAATTGATACTTGTATAGCGCACTACTCACCCGCAAGGGTCTCAAGGCGCTTGTACGAATACCGCTGTGGAACCCATCCTGGCTTTCCCTGTGAGGCATCCACTGGAGGCCAGGCATCCTTAGCGTTGTGGGGGCCGTTGTGGAGATTAAGCAAGCTATTGCCCAGAGTTGCAGAGTGGGACTCCATGATTGGAATAGGCACCGAGGCGAGAATTATCAGGTCAGTGGAATTTTTGAGCCCAAGACCCGCCGAGGCGGGGAATTGAACCCTGGTCCCGGGCTAGACCTCTGCATCAGGGTCTGCCACTCTAATCATTGAGCCACACTTCTCCACTGGGACTCACAAAGGAGGACACATCCATGCCTCCATCACAGATCAGGACAGCCTGACTTGGAATTCTGACTGGGCCAGAGTCCATCTCAAAACCGAGGGTTAACCTCAGATGGATCCAATCCTTCCTCACGGATAGGGGTTTTCAGGTTAGACAAGGAGAACACTACTCTCGTAGGGTCACTCTTGATCAAGGCGTTCCCCAGGGCTCTGCCCTCAGCCCCACCCTATTCAACCTTTATGTCTCCCCTGTTGCCTCTATTGTGGAAAGTCACGATCTTCAACTAGTGTCATACGCAGATGACACACAGCTGGTCATTTCGCTGTCACGAGCACCTGATGTTGCGGCCTCCAACTTCGGTGCCTGCATGCAGGAGCTTGCATCCTGGATGTCTAACAACTGCCTGAAGTTAAATGGGTCCAAAACGGAAGTGCTCGTGGTGGGCGGTGTACCGAATGTGTGGTCATCGGCTTGGTGGCCAGCATGCCTGGGACCCACTCCAGTGCCTTGTCAGCAGGCTAAAAATCTGGGAGTACTGTTTGATATCGACCTCTCATTCACGGCCCAGATCAATCGGGTGGTTGGAATATGCTTTGGCATGCTTAAGAGTCTAAGGAAGATTCTTGACCTACTTCCAGTCAATGCCAGGCAGACCCTTGTTCATGCTTTGGTCACTTCCAGACTTGATTACTCGAATCTTCTATATCTGGGTGCTACAGCAAAAAGTCTAAACCGTCTCCAGGTACTTCAAAATGCCACAGCCCGGCTGGTACTGAGGCTTCCTAGAAGATCACCCTCTAAAGCTGCCCTGAAGTCCCTTCACTGGCTGCCGGTTAGGGAAAGGATTATCTTCAAGGCACTCTGCATGTGCCATCGCATCATAATGAGTAGAGTGCCCTCACCCCTTTGCAATCTCATTACTCCCTATAGACCGGAGAGGAGGCTCAGATCCTCGGATACGGGACTTGTAGTTGTCCCCACATTTCGTAAAGCTCGGATGGGTGGGAGATCTTTTAGATTTCTTGCGGCCAAGAATTGGAACTTGCTCCCGATGGATCTGCGCCTTGAACCCTCAGAGACTAAATTCCGAAAAAAATTAAAAACTCACCTTTTCCGCTCTGCACTGATGTGACCTCCTTGCTCTAGCCGCCTCTCTTTTCTTCTTAGCGCGGGGACACGTCGGTGTACGTAACCATGCGCTTTACAAACTTCCATAATAATAATAATAATAATAATAATAATAACCCTACTACACCCTTATTCTGAGTACCCCCAATTGTAGCTGCACTAGGGGGAACAGTTGCCTTAGGAGCAATGGTGGCTGGAGTTGAGGCTTTGGACTTTATACACTAGTCCAATGGGTTTTCTGTTTACAGATTTTACACCATGGTTTCTTTTGGCCTTTACATTTGTTAGATTGGGACTCCCCCTCAGAGGAAGATTTTTGGGGACCTTGAGAAGACTTCTGGTTTTTACCCTTTTCCCCACCCTTGTCAGAGTTCTTTGAATCTTGCTTCTTTGGGTCACCACCTTGGTTCTGAACCTTCTGCCTCACCCTGGTTCTGACCCATTTGTCTGCCTTCTTTCCCAATTCTTGGGGAGAGGTCAGATCAGAGTCCACCAGGTACTGATGCAACAGCTGATTTTGACAATTATTAAGGATCTGCTCCCTCATAATTAAGTTGTACAATCCTTTGAAATCACACACCTTGCTGCCAAGCAACCAGCGCTCCAGAGCCTTAGTAGCACAATCTACAAAGTCGACCCAGTCTTGATTCTGTGCCTTTTGGGTACCTCTGTACTTTAACCTATATTGTTCAGTGGTTAGGCCAAACCCATCAATCAGTGCACTCTTCAAGCTTTGATAATCATCAGCATCCTCTTCTCTTACAGTGAGGAGCTTATCTCTGCCTTTGTCTGCAAAGAAGAGCCACAAGATTGCTGCCCACTGCTCCTGGGGGACCCTCTGTACTTTACAGGCCCTTTCCAGAGCAGTAATCCATTTGTGGATGTCTGGCTGGGACCCTGCTATTTAGGACCCCAGCCTAGCTGCTTCCTGGTAGGGAGGGACAATCTTGTTTAGGTTTCTATGGTCATGAGACCTCTCCCTAACAATAGGGATGTTGCTGCCGCCATGGGACTCTAGTCCCAATCTTTTTCTAGCTCTCTGAAGCTCTAGGGACTCTCTTTCTAAGGCTATCTGCTCTCTTCTAATCCTAAGCTGAGCTTCCTCATACTTAAACAGTCTCTCCTTCCTCTCATGAGAGGATTCCCTCCCATGAGAGGAAACAGAGGTCCCTATGGAGGTGGAATGGTTAGACTCCCGAGAAGGAAATCTGGACCTTCTAGGCACACTCCCAACTCTTCCAGGTGGAGTAAAGAGAGGGCCATTGTGGCCATCTTTCTCATCTTGTGAGGGAGTTGCATTATCCAAGTTAAGATCATTGTCATCTTCCTGCCCAGCTTCAGAGGTTAGGTCCTTGGTATGCTCACCGCTAGGCCCTTCCTCATCTGCTACCCCACCCACTCTGCCTACCCCTCCAGACCCTGAGGTCTTTGTGAGATCATCCAACAGCAGTACCTCTATGAGGCATTGGGTGTTTGCACTTTTCCCTGTCTTCAATCTCCTAGCACTACACAATGCTATCAATTCCAAGAATGGGAGTTCGTCATACTTGGATGGTAGAAGCCCACTGGCTTCTGGCAGGGACCCACTGGTTCCTGGCCTTGAAGATACCACTAGTGAGGTGTGGTATATGCACTACCTACTCTAATGTGGCCTACTAAACTCTCTTGAGTTGTAGAAAGGGTGTGCTAAGCCCTTGACACACAACTCTAAGTTCAGTAGAATGCACCGTAGTTTAAGCTTGTATTATATGTACCTTAGGTACCTTTAGTGGTTATCAGTTAGTCACTATCTTGAGATTATCTGGTAAAACAATGGCAAGCTTAAATCCCAACCGCTACACACCAATGTGAGAAGTTGGCCTGGTATATGCTGTCCACTTGTTATAGTGGGCACCTTGCACCAGTCCAAACAACCCTTTATTGATTATAGGTTAAAAACAACCTTTATTGAAAGCTATCCTAGTGGTAGCTATGGAGAGCAGCCTTCAGGCTAAGTCTTGAAGGAATGTAAAGCAGCTTGTTTTACCAGTCAATAATCTCCTGAGTGGCTAAATGAAAGGAGACCATACCCGGATAGATATATAACATATATGTATTTATTACTAAACACACCCCTCTAGTGTCTTTATGAGGCTAGAGGCAAAAGCACATACGTTACACTTCAAATATTACAGTAAATTAGCACAATACAGCTTAGGCCCTAGAGGCGGACCAAACAATACCTAGAAAGTGGTATAAGAAACACGACTTGACTAGACAGAAGGCCTAGAGCCTGTAGAATCGCTGGGACCCCAAGGAACCACCCAAGGTAGTGACACAGGGGACCCACGGGGGCCGTGTGCAGTGTGAGAACACAGCTGCGAGCTCCTGTTGGCTTCCATGCGGAAATTCGCTGTTAGAATTTTAAATTTTAAGGACACTTAGAGGTGGACTAGGAACAAACCCTTTTGGGCTTAGATGGTTCTAGGGCCAACACCCACGGGAGCACCGGAGTACTCGTGTTACCTCACCCAGGGAAGCCGTGTCAAATGGTGTCGGGGCGCGTCGTCGTTTTTAATGGCAGGAGACTAAAAAGTGCTAATGCCAGGAAGCGGAGAAGTATCCGAAGAGATCCAAGCCTGGATCAAAGATGTGCAGAACCTGAAAGCAGACGGGACAGAGTCTGGGTAACTTGCCAGTGACCAGGGGCACGATAGACGAATGCCCACCGAAGTCGGGTGCTTCAGGTGCAAGAGGGGTAGCTTGACTCTTTGGCCACGAGGACCAGTAGGTGTCGAGGATGACCAGGAGCTGGATTCAAGCTGTCCCACAAAGGATGTCGAGTGCTGCAGCATTGGTGCCCGGATTGGACACAACAAGCCTTGGCAACCGTAACCCATGCAGGAAGAGAAGAAATGCTTCGGTGCGGACCAGCAAGGTCCTGGGGACTCCCCAAGCGATGGAGAGTCAGGGCACGTCTGGAGCATCCAGGGAAGCCCATTGGAAGCAAGAGTTGCCTTCACAGGAACCCACCAGTCAACAGACTAGGGATCGCAAAGGTACCTCGAGCGAACACAAAAAGGGCGGGCTCACGGAACACTCGTGGAGTGTAGGCCAGCAATCTTCGGTGAAAAAGGTGCTCGGGGTCTGGGCTACAAGTAACCCAATGCACACCCTCAAAGGATGTCGAGAAGCTGATGCACTTGAAAATGTGCACGGTGTCCAGGGGTTCTGGTTCCACGCTTCCCATGAGGGCAATGGGTCTCAGCTTTGCTGGGGACTCGGGTCAGCCTCTGGGAAGTCTGGAAACCCACCTCCTGAGTTGCAAAGTCTTCGGCGTCCGGCAGGAGCTTCGGAGATGCAGACTGGACAGATGCGTCTTAGGTTCCTACCTAGCAGGGGAGTAACTCCTTTACTCCAAGGGAGATTCTTCAGTCATCTAGTCGTGTAGATTGTCGAAGTTCTGGGATTTCTGTAGCAAATTTTCATCCAGGTGTAATCTAAAGTCCTGTAGTCAGGGGTTCCTTCTTTATACCCAAGGAAGGGGTTGGACTAACTCGGGGGACCCACCTATGGGAGTGTTTGGAAAGAGGGGTGGCTACACCCATTTCCTTTGTCCAGTTTTGCGCCAGAGCAGGGGCTGGTAGCCCTTGCAACCGGTTTGAGGTGAACTATGCACAGGGATACCAGGGGCCTCATGTAGGTGGCATACACTTTACCGATTCTAAAATACCGAATCATACCGAATCGGTATTTAAGAATCGGTAAAGTGTATGTAGGTAAAAATTCGGTAAATGTTACCGAATCGGAGTGAGTCGGTAATTACCGAATCGGTATTTACCGATTCGGTAATGAGGCATACCTTCCCATTGATGGGAAGGTATGCCTCATTACCGAATCGGTAAATACCGATTCGGTAATGGGGGGAACACATGCAAGGGTGGCAGGGTGTCACATTGACACCCTGTTGCACCCCTGAAACGGCCATGTGTGCACATGTGGCACACATACATGCCCTAAGGGCATGTATGTCTGCCACATTGCACACTTCTAGGCGCTCTGAAATGCATTTCCACATCCATTCTATATTTACCACCAACTATTAGTTGGTGGTAAATACCGACTCCAAACATCACCCACACACTCCCCCTACATCTCATTTCTGTATTCGGAATTTACCGAATCGGTAAAATTACCGATTCGGTAATTTTACCGATTCGGTAAATTCCGAATACAGAAATTGTCCCCCTACATACCAAAAGCCTAAATACCGGTCGGTAACGGTATAATTACCGAAAATCGGCCGTTACCTACCGGTATTTGGCTACCTACATGAGGCCCTAAATGTGCCCCCAGTGCAGACTTCAAAGCACTCCTGGAGTGCTTCCATCCAGCCCTAATCCACTAAGGCCTGTCTGGGAGGTGGTGACACCTCCCTGTGACAGGAAACTCCCTGCCGGAGGTTCGGTCAGTAGTAGGAGGCCAGACCCGTGTCTGTCGCTGGCAGCATCCATTTTGTGATGCCAGGGGTCTGTTAGCTGGTATCGGGTATACCGGTGCTGTAATGTCTCTCTCTCTAGAAGGGTGGGATCATACTCCCACACCAGTTACTAGTTTAGGAGTATGATTCCAAGGTGTTTGACACCAAACACGGCATGTTTCCGTGCAGCCAGTCCAAAGTTAGCATTTACCGTTTGGTTATAATGCAGTTAAGTATATGGTTAGGCTGCATCTTAGACAACCCCAGAGAAGAGATTCCGAAGGCTGCAGAGGGGCTCAGCTCATGCATGGGCACCCTCTCACACAAAACCAAGCACCCTGCCTTCAGGATTGATAAGGCCTGCCATAGGGGTGACTGATAGGTTTATATGTGCAGTGATAGGTGAGATATAGTGAACCTGTATCTCAGTAAGGGGTGCATGCACCACCTTACCCAGGCTGCAGTAGCAGACCTGTGGTGTTGTTTTGGAGGGATTCCCAGGGGTGGTATAATGCATGCTTCAGCCCCTAGTAGGCCTCTGGGGTACCTATGCCCTGGGTATATAGTATACCATATACTAGGGACTTATAAGGGCACTCCAGAATCCAATCTGTGGTGTACCTAAGGTACTAGGAACCAAGTTAGAGAGGAAGCAACTAGGCTGGGGTCCTAAATAGCAGGGTCCCAGCCAGACTAAAGTCGAAAAACAGTGAAACATCAGCAAAAAGTGGGGGTAACCATAAGAAGCAGATCCTAATCTCCTACAAAGCCCCGGTGAGGGAGCACATACTCTTAAAGACTGTTCAGGGCACGGAGCATTACTTAGCCCAGGTAAGCAAACGCAAGATAGGTTTTTATTGGCCAGTGTTGGAAAGTCATCCTGTGCCCTGGGCACCTGGGTACCCCCAACTTTTATCTGACTGGTACTGGTGGTAACCAACTGTGACTGACCCTGGGCTCCGCCTAACCAGGCCCAGGGCCAGTGCAATGCTGAAAGAGACACATTCAGAAGACAGTGAAAACACCTACATACACAAGGGTCTACTATGGGTTGGGGTATCCCTGTGATTGGCATTACCTACCATATAAGGCCTTAGTACATAATAGGGCAGGGGGATTGAAACTACCTATCAGTCCCTAGTATATGATAGGCGATGGCGGTTTAGAGGCCAGCAACCCTTTCTGCACTTGCATGTGTGCACTGCTGCCTGAAGTAAGTTTAAAAGTAGCCGTGTGTTGCAGGACTGCTTTTAATAACTAAATTGTGCCCAAACTCAACTTTGGTGTTTGGGGAACTTAAAAATGGATAACCTACAATGTTTGAGCATATTAGGTACCCCAGGGTCTTCCCTAGGAGTCCCAGGGGCAGGGGGTAAAGTAGTTATAAGGAGAACCCTTATATAATTACTTTTATATGCCCTGGGTTAAGTGAAATTGCACATGTCACTCCCCACATTGTGATGAAGTGCTGCACAAAATCGACTTTGATGATTTGAGCACTGTGTAGGGAGGATCCACAATATCTGTGCATATTCACAACTCCTAAAGCCTCCCCTAGGTGTTCAAGGAGTGTGGGTCCTGTAGATATAGGCAGATTGCTTATAAAATATATTTTTATAATCCCTGGTGCTGGAAAAATGGTCCAAGTCATTTTTCCCATTGAAAATTCCATGCCACATAGGTTCACATGGCAAGAAGTTATTAACAACTAACTCTTGATAGGAGAAACCTAACAATAACATGCAAAGTCTTCCCAGAATGGTATTAATAAACTCAACAATATGATGTTGTTGAATTTCTCCTAAAATGTACAGCCAAGACGTTATAAGACTTGAAGAATTTCTTGTTTGTAAGCCCAGATTCAGCCTTTCATTGGTCTGTCCTGATTGGTCAGAGTTAAGTGCATTAGCCAGGCACCTTTGAAGAGGTGATTAAGAGCACCTGGGGCTAACCAGCTCTGCTGGTAGGGCAGAGTTCTGTTGCACAGGAATGCCAGAGCAGGGGGAGGAGTCATAAACAATGGACTTCAAGGGAAGGGGAAGATACCAGTGTCATTTACAACTCTACTCTTTTGAACCCAGCCAGATGCTAGGCTTAAGGAAGGAATGAGCAGATGCAAGGGGAGAAACTATGGAGATTAGCCATCCTAAGGGTGTGTTTAGCCAGCTCTTCTCCCCCTGCTGGAAAATCAGCCACTAGGAATTTCGAAGAATTGGTGCACTCTGGGACAAAATAGTGCCACACTTTAAAGGAAGTGGTCATACCTTGGGATGGAACCCTGCCACCTATTGGACAGGAGTGCCATCCTGCTTGACCCATAGAAATTGGAATAAGTATCTAAGAGGGGCAGAGCCTCTCAGATCTGCTGCTTGAAACTTAAGAAAGCAAGAAGGGTCATGCTGAGAAGTTTGATGTGCAATCCCTAAGGCCTGTACTCTGAAGACTGTACCTACTGCACCATCTAGAACTACAGCCCTGTGGACTACCTTGCTGTAAAATGACTAAAGAATGGACTCCCTACCAGCTACAGGTTAACAGAGCTCATCTGGAACATCACCACCAAGAATCTTTAATCTGGAGTACTACCAGTGGATTTTTAAGGGTTTCGTCCAAGTGAATTTTGGGAACTGAAGTCCTTAACTTTCAAGGACCATCTTGGTGCTTACTGACCCTTGAAGTGAGTTTGAGACACTTTGGGACCCTTTGGGGAAAGTCAGGAAGAAGTTCCAGAAGTTTAGAGAGCTTTGGAGCAATAATGGAAAAAAAACTCCATAAGTGGACCGACTCAATCTGGCCAGCCAAGCCGCCTGCCTTCAACAGCGAGACAGCCAGCCGTCCAGGTTCATCCCGCTGAAAAGCTCCGTAGGTCTTACTTACAGAGTTTGACCGGGAGTAGGTGAAATCCGAGGCTGGTGAACCATCACCGAATCCGGCCTGGTGAAGAGCATCGAGGGACCCCACGAGAAAAAGCTCCATAAAAGTTTCTATGTCCGAATGAAGAAAAGGTGACCAGGAGCAACCGCGAAACCCAATTCGCCTGCCTTCAACCGCGAGTCGGCCTGGATCTGTGGTTTGTCCCGCTGGCATGCTCCAGAGGTCGGACTTCCATAAGTTTAACTGGGAGCACGTCGCAAGGCAATCTGGCAAACACTCGCCAAATCCAGACTGGCTGAGAGCTTCGAGAGATCCCAGGAAGAAAAGCTCTAGAAAAGTTTCTAAGTCAGAAGGTAAAAACTTTGACCAAGACCTACTGCAAGTTTTAGCCACCCAGGGCTCCATCGCCGTCGGCCTTAAACTTTGACTTTGACCTGGTCTATTGCGACCAGATATCCCAATAAGGCACTTTAAGTTTATAAGTGCTTTATAATGCTAAGTCTTTGAAGATTCATATCTCCAGTTCCCTACATTGGATATTTGTTGTTTTGTTGTCATTTTAAAGATACAAATATTTTCTAATTTTAATAATTGGCATTGGATTTTTATTGTGCATTGTGTCTTAATTATTTACTGAAATTGTGTTTTTCAATGCTTAATTTACCTGTCTATGAAGTTAAGACTGCCTGCTCACAGCCAAGCTAGCAAGGGTTGAGCATGGGGAAAAATTTCTAAGACCTATTCTGAGCCCTAGACTGTGTTAGGAGCCTTAATGCCAGTGCCAGGTGCACATTTGCCCCTACTAATAATACACTTTCCAACAACCAAGTTTCGATTTAACCAATTACACCATCTCCTGGCCTTGCCCACTGGATGGATTCAAGCTGGACGCTGGTCGCCTTGCGGCTGTGACAATAGGTCTCCACAGGACACATTGCACTTTGTTATGTTCTGTAACTTTTATAGTAGGCCCAGAAAGCAGTCTTATGGCTACTGTTGAAATCCCTGAATTTCACTCTTGTGTATTTGCAGATGCTTTTTAATGAACACGTTTAATTTGCTGTGGTTAGTTTTTTACAAGCTGACTTATTGCCTAGGCAATCAAAACCCGACTGCTGATAGTATTAATGTATTAGGTGTCCCTGTTTAACTTGTTAGATCTCGCCTAGCATTACAGCGCAAATGCGCTGCCATTGCTTTGCGAACCTTGCAATATATACTGTAGTGTCAAAGCTTCGTGGAAGCTCCACCCACTCTCTTCCCATTGGCTTTTGTCTTAAATGCTTCCTTCCAATTGGTTTGAGGCTTGTTAGTCCCTCCTCATTCATCATTTGCATCCTTCCACGGCTATTGGCCCCTCTACTCCTGCAAATTTTTTCTTTTTGGTCTCGCCTAGCGTTGCAGCGCGAAAGCATTGCAATCGCTTTGCGAGACATGCAGTATATACTGTAGTGTGGAAGCTTCGTGGAAGCTCTGCCCAGTCTCTGCCCATTGGGTTCTGTCTTAAATGCTGCCTTCCGATTGGTTTGAGGCTTTTTAGTCCCTCCTCATTCATCATTTGTATCCTTCCACGGCTATTGGCCCCTTTACTCTGTCAGGCTCCTACGTTCAGAATCCTCGGGGCTGTGTTGACGCTCTAAAGGGGCCCACCTCTGGACAACGCCAAGTCTGGCATTAAAACAAAACACAGACTTTTGGGGTCATCGAGCGGGGGAAGGAAAGGGTAGGGACTGCAGGGAGGGAGATCTGCAAAAACACAATAGTACTAGATAAGCTCTTCGTCTAACAAGATAGAGTTTTCACAGCAGCAAACGATGATTAACACCATGCACAAACGGAAGCGGGTATTGGTTCTTCACCGTTACGGCGTTTAGCGCCCTGAAGTCGATGCAGCACCTCAATTCCCCGTTAGCCTTCGGAATGAAAAAAAGGGGAGAGGCTGCCAGAGACCGTGAAGGACAAATAAACCCCAACTTCAGGTGTTTGTCCAGGTAGGTCCGTAGATGCTGGTTCTCTGGTTGGGTAAGGGCGTAGATCCGACCGCAAGGGACTACTGCCCCTGGGACTAATTCTATGCGACAATGGAAATCCCGGTGAGGGGGGAGTTCCTCCGCTTTAGTGTCGCTGAATACCTCCATGTATGCCCGATAACAATCCGGCAAGACCACATCTTTTTCTGCGGCCGTGGCGATGCGATGCCCAATGGCTAGAACCTTTGAAGGACGTGTGGGCAACGGGATGCAATGGGTTTGACAATAGTTGGAGTGTAGCTGTAGAGTTTTGTTGGCCCAGTTTATGATAGGCTCATGTTTCTGTAGCCAAGGAAGGCCTAATATCACCCTGTAATGAGGGGCTTGAATGATGTTAAACGACAACCATTCCTTATGAAACCCCGCATAGGTGAGTTCGTATTCTGGGGTGCTATGACTAATCGGCCCGGATTCCAGTTCTTTGCCGTCAACTGCATACACCTGCTCCGGTGTTTCTTTCTGGAGGAGTAACACCCCTAACCGTATGGCTTCTTCTCTGTCCATAAAACAACCGGTAGCCCCAGAATCCACCATTGCTCTGATGAGCTTGGTTTCTTGGTCTATCCCTATTTCCATAGAGATAAAGAACTGTTCTGCTTCAAAGGAAACGGCGATGTTTACTGAAGGGATACTGCATCAGCTTGAGGGTTTCCCTTCTGATGTTCTCAAGTGCTGCAGTTTTCCTCCCCCTTCTCTGCCGTGACTGTAGCCAGCTGTCCGGGTCGAGTTCTGCCTATTTGGACTTAACAGGACATTCCCTGAGGAAGTGCCCCTTCTTACCACAATACAGACATAAGCCCTGTTTACGTCGATGGTCTCTCTCACTAAGCGTCAGGGAGGCTCTCACCGTCCCTATTTCCATAGGTTCCGGTTGCGTCGCTGTTTTCTCGGTTGGGAGTGCTCGGTCACCCAGGTGAGCGTATCGCTCCTTCTTTTTGTGCTCCCCCTTTTGCTCCTTTAGTCTGTGGTCCAAACGTAACATCAGTGCGATAAGAGCAGCACAAGTGCTTGGTTGAGGTTCTATCTGGGCGAGAACATCCTTCAGTTCCTCAGTGAGGCCTTGATAAAACATTACTGATTGTTTAGCTTCTGGCCAGTTCTTTTCAGCTACCAATCTACGAAAGTTGTTACGGTAGCTGACCAAGTCCAATGAACCCTGTTTAAGTTCGAGCAGATCACTGTCTGCGGAGAAGGTATCTGCCCGCCGGTCAAATGTTTTCTCAAATTAATTCCTAAAGTCGTCCCAGTCGTAAAGCAGAGGGTCGTCCTTCCTTACTATGGAAACTGCCCACTGTGCTGCCTCACCACCCAGGTAGGAGATCAAAAAGGCCACTTGGGCCTGGTTGGTTGGAAACATTTCCGGCTTGCAGGTGAAGTGTAACAATACTTGGGTCATAAACACCTGGACCTTTATTATGTCCCCATGAAACCTCTCCGGGGGGGCTAAGGGTACCTGAGACGGCATCTCTACCACCACTGATGCTGGATGGTGGATCCCACCTGCGCTGAACGGGTTTCGCTGCAACTGTTCTACTCTGGTATGCTGGGCTGCAGTTTCCTTGCATGATGCCGCGAGCTCTGCCTGTACCAGCACTAAAGTAGCCATCACATCTTCTAAGGTGGCCATCCTTGGCCTCAGCACAACCAGCGGGAAATTAATACGTGGGCCAATAATTCTGTCAGGCTCCTCCGTTCAGAATCCTCGGGGCTGTGTTGACGCTCTAAAGGGTCCCGCCTCTGGACAACGCCAAGTCTGGCATTGAAACAAAACACAGACTTTTCGGGTCATCAAGCGGGGGCAGGAAAGGGTAGGGACTGCGGGGAGGGACATCTGCAAAGACACAATAGTACTAGATAAGCTCCTCGTCTAACAAGATAGAGTTTTCACAGCAGCAAACAATGATGAACACCATGCACAAATATCTCCCACACCCACCTGAAAAGAAAAGAAGGCGTAGCTTAAACACAGCAGAGGGCGATGGCAGGATCACCTCCTGATACTAGCGTTTTAAAGATAAAAGAAAACACACATTGATACAAACGCAGTGAATACAATGTACTAAGAAAGGCTTGGTTCTGGCCCCCCTCCGTGTTTACACCTACCTAACTAGTATCTGAGGTGAGGCAGCATGCCTAGCCCAATTGGCGACTCACCCTCTCCGGGAGCTCTCTCCAGTATATAACAATAAAACAAAGAGAACAAAAGAACAGTCTATGTAGGTTTTCGTCAGGACTTAGAAAAATAAGCGTCTTGCCCTAGCCTGAGCTTGCCTGTGTACTGGTAAGAGTTTGTTCTACAATCACAATGTCTCCAGTATACTGTGTAATTACTTTTTTCCTGAATGTCACCACTGTGCTCAATATCCTCTTGACCAGTGCTATTGGATTATCCCCAATTCTGCTTCACGCAGAATAAACACATGAAGCGCCCGATAACACTTTGCAGGCAAAATGCTCTCCCCGCATGAGACCAGGAAATCCACGTCTCTCCAGCGGGGGGAGCCAGGAGGAAAACACGGGAGAGAGGGTGGGGGAGGGTCCACCCCTCGTTGCTGGGGTTCGTGTGCACACTCAGAGGCCCCTCTGCAAGAGACCATGAGACCGGGTCTCAACCAGCAGAGGAGGTCAAACAATGGAGATACGGCGCGTTTAACCAGACATCCGCGCCTTTCTCCAGGAGTTGTGAGAACAAGAGTTGTGCCTGAGCACTCTTACCGCACCACTTGCGAGAATGTCAGTAGGAGAAGTCCGATTCCGGCGTCCAAAGAATTATCGGCAGTGAGGGTTTCCTTCCACCGCTTTTTAATCCCTTCTGGCGTTGATTCCGCGGCATGAAAGGCGCGACTCGCGCTGCCTGCCGGGATATGTAGTTCCCGCGAGACGTGTCCCGCTGTCAGCAGTACACACAACGGGGCAGTCAGTGCACAACCGGCAGCGGGATATGACATACTCCTAACACAGTTTTCTTCCCTGTCTCCCCACCCCACCACCCCCTCCCTCAGTCTGTGACTTCTCACCCTCCCCCACCCTCCCACTCCCGTTCGTGTTTTCTTGCCTGCCGGCACTTCCGTTTTTATCTTTATTATTGCCACCTTGAAATATGCGAGTTCAAGACGTGTGCTGTACAAAAATGTCTCGTGTTTTATGAACTTGATTTTAATGTTACTCTAAATATAATGAGACTCTAGGCAACATTCGTGGTATGCATGGCAACTGTCGCCTCTTAGTTCACAAATGACATTGTTGTCGGGCGGGAAGAGCAGCAGTGTTTTAACTCATGCTTAAAATTAGCACTTTTATTAACTTCCTCTCAATTCAGTGCTATAATCTTGTGTACTGAGGTGACGGGTTAAAGAAATACACTTTTTTTTATTCTGAAGAGACATTATTGCAAATTTACATCATGTTTACTGTATGATTAACATGCCGATCATTTTCACGGCTCGCCCAGTGCTTAATTTGTGCCGGTGCTTTCCGGTGCTTAGCACCGGCACTTATTTCTCAGGGCCGGGTCTACACTCTAGCCTCTACTCTACATGCAATATTGGTAAAAATCGGCTGCGCGCTACTCACTAAGCTCATAGTAGGGTCCCAGCCTCTCCAGTGAAGAGCTGATATTGCACGTGACTGCGTCCTGGTAAAAAAAATTCAAATTAGATGCAGCTGCTTGACGCCCCCCTTTTTACAAGCCACATATTACCACCAGAAAATCAAACTTCCTGGGTCCCTGCCTCGGCGTAGGTCACTGTCATACCACATTTTGCAATCGTTCGTCATGCGCTACCAATGAACGATTACAAAATATATTAATAGCCCGCCCCGTCCCTCCTTCGCAAATATTCAAGTGTGTGCCCACCCCACATTTGGACCAATAAGCATTATTTTTGACCGGGGCCCGCCCAGAACTGCGCAGCTGCAGGGCTGAATTATCAGCCGACGACAGAAGCAAGCAGCGTGTTGCGCAGCAGGTCTCCTCACAGATTAATTAAGGCTGTCCCGGTAAGTGATTACTTTCACTTTGTATCGTGATTCTAATAATCATGATGGTGTATATATGTCTAAAGCATTGACGTGGCTCAATATGCTAAATAATATTTTATTAGTGTGGGGCCCACGGCTGAGCTCTTCCTCCGCTGCTGCTGGCTTTTCACTTTTGCAGCAAGATACATCTTTTTTAAAGTTAAAAGCCAGCAGCAGCTGAGGAAGAGCTGCGGCCTTGGGCCCCACACTATAAAACATTATTTAGCATAATTAGCCATGTGACTGCTTTAGACAAATATAACTCTGAACACTGGTGAACGGCTGATGGCAGAGAAACCTGAATGTGCCACTCGAGGCAAAATTCACGTTCAGGTAGTCTTGTTTTTCTGCCATCAGCTGTGAACCAGTGTTCAATGTTATATTTGTAAATTCACCTCAAACATGTTTTTTTCCTACCTAGTCGGGGGGAGTGGGACCCATTTTCTATGCTTACATTTCAGCCTTTGGCAGCCTACCTGCGCCAATGTTGAATTCCATTGATGTTAAAGATTTTTGAAGGGTGAGGATGTTTTTCTGGGCGGGAGATCCCATTGTAGACTATGAAAGATATTTTGCCTGTTCGGACAGTGAGGATGAGAACACAGAAGGGGGAGCTCGAAATAATGGTGAGTTTCCTGAAGAGACTGCTAAAAGAGAGAGCGGGAAATACCTGCCTTTGAAAGGCAGAGAGATGGAGGGCCCAGTATTAAAGGAAAACAAAAGTGACCTCGACATCATGGGCCACCATTTGGGGACAGAAAAGAAGGAACATTTCGAGCAGAAAGTGATCCAACCTAATTTTGCCATTAACTTGCACTCAATTGGAGGAAATAAAGCTGCTTTCTTGATTATAAAAATTGTACTCCCACCTGAATAGGAAGCTCTGGTCCATAATATCTAAGCCCTTCATTTTGACATCTTAAGTGCAGCGATTTCTCCTCCTCTTTTCACTGAACTTTCCCATCGCAGACTCCCCTTTAAGGATCGGACTGGCCTATGGGGCAATCAGGGAGTGCCTGATGGGCTGGTGTGTATGGGCCAATTTCGAGTCACAGGTGGCCAAGGTATGCAAACTCCACACTCAAAATTGAGCATGTTTTACTTAGCTCAGTTCACAAAGTATGATGACTTTACCAACTGTGCCTTACTTCGTTTGAGCAAGTTTTCCATGTAGAAAAATGTTTTGTGAGATAATTTTCTAGTTCAAAGTGAGATTTGGTAGGCCAAATTCAATGGACATTTTCATCGCTAGTTGCTTTTAAAACAACCATGTATACTTTGGGCCAGTATCTAAAATGTTCAAAGTTTTAAAAACTATGGGGCATATTATCAAGAAACCGGCGTTAAAATTATCGCCGCTTTAGCGGCAGAAAACCGCCGCTAAAGCGGCGATAATGTGCTTGATAATATGCCCTGGAGAATTCCCATAAAAGCCCATGTTCTGGTGTGAACATGGGCTTCTATTGGAATTCTCTGCGGCATATTATCAAGCACATTATTGCCGCTTTAGCTGCAGTTTTCTGCCGCTAAAGCGGCGATAATTTTAACGCCGTGCTTGATAATATGCCCCGAAGTAACCTAGTTATGGAGGAAAAACCTTTGTGGCCTTGCACACAGGGAAGTACCTCCTCAGTAATAAGGGCGGGGTGAGCTTCAGATTTTCACACAATCATGCTGGGATATCATGTTAATTATTATATGAGAAGCAGGCATGAGGAGGAGGGCTTAAGTGTCGGTGGAAAGGTAGAGGAATGCGGATTGGGAGGGGTATCAATGCCCCACTCTGCATCTCCAGCAGAAACCCCATTGGCGAGATCCAACTAGGGCTTGAAATGTGTAGCCTGTTCTGGTGACTCTTACTAGTTCAGTCTGAAAATATGGGTCAGCCTGGTGAGGTCCCTGCTGCAGAGGGTGTGACTCTCCACTGGTGTTCAAACTTGTTCATACAGACTGATACCTTCTGAATTGTGGTGCTTTAGATATGGGTGTGGAGTGTGGTGCTCTTGATAGGGACCCTGCTCCTAGTCTGCAGGCCTCTCTTACCAAATGGAACTCCTCTGTAGTCTCTTAGGTGCAGATTCTGACTGTGATACTCTCCTCTCTGTGGAATCTGATACTGACTTTCATACTCTCCATGCCTGCAGGCCTTTCATAGAGACTGTGTGTGATGATACCCTCATACTCTGCAGGGACTGTGATCACATACCAGTCTGCTGTACTTCAGTTACATGACATCCTCATGTAAGGGGCACAGGTATGGACTCCCAGACTCTTCTATTGTAAGGTGCACCCACCATAGCACAGAGGATGTCTGATAGCATCAAAATACTGTACTTCACTTACTTCACAGCACAGCGACAACCCTAAACTGACGATCTCTAAATAGTGTGAAATTCCTTTAGGAATTGAACATAGTTAACAGATTAGTACCTTCAGCTTGCAAGCACATGTTGGCTGCCTTCAGATTATTTCATTTTGTACTTTTTGTTACAATCACTGTAATTGAAGAGGTGTGCATTTTGCGGTGAAAATTATTAATATATTTACACAATTTCTATTATCCTTATCTTGGCTGTCTCATGTATAGATTGCTCTCACAAATTATCATTTTCTACAGCATATAAAATAAAAAGTAGACTTTAGAGGAGCTCACACTAAACATGTAAAACAACCCTTTAAAGTTTGCTCAAGGTTTCCGCTTCTTTTTACAAAGTGTACATGTCACATTCACTTGAGAGGTTTGGAATGCCACAATACCTGCAACGAGCACGCATTTAAAAGGTACGCATCTGTGGTGTATGTATCGAGTTCATGAATTTTATGTAGTTTTGATAAGCTTCTGATCATTCCTGACTCTGGGAGAGTGCCAGTGACAGAAATACGCTCCAGGCTGCAGTGACACTTGGATCCGGGGTGGAGGGGCAACTGATAGATGCCCATTTGTCATACTCACACTAGTGACCTTTGCAGCATTGTAATGTAACTGGTAAGTTCTCCACGTGTTAGCTGCCATAGTGGGTTTGTCAATACACTGTTAGCTGTCTTTATAGATTTCATCTGTATTTCTCAAGGAAAGTAGGCCTCAATACAGGCTGTTGTTTATCTCCTCGTCTAGTCTGTGAGAAGTATCTGTTTGTGTGTCGGACATTATAAATTGCCTCTTCCAGATTTCATACAATGCTCAATCCGCCATGCACTTAGGCAAAGCTTTAAGCCGTGTTTCACAGATTTAAATATAAGACTAATCTAGATACTTTCTGTTCACCTGCTTTGCCTTTTATTTCAAGAAATGCTTTGCTCTGTCTGGTTCATCAGTTAGCTAATATTCCACTCCAGGAATCTGTGTTTGATATCTGTCATAAATTTAAATAATGGTGTGGCACCCGGTCTTTCATCTTTCTGAGGTCGATAAAATTAGTGCCATTGAGTTGGATAACAATATTTTTAATTTGGCGTTAAAGTCCCCTCTGGTGACTATGTGCTTTACAAACATAGATGGCGTGATAAGGACACAAATGTATTTTAATCTTTTGTTTTTCAATTTCTTTGGAATATTACATTGGCATTATTCCCTCTGCCTCACCTTCACCCAGTACTTTTCATACTCGTATCCATTCTCACGACCTCCTTTCTTTTCTTCGTTCCGCCTTTTGCCTTTCCTTTTTCCCTTCCTCAGCACCTCCAGGTATGCCTTCTTTCCATTCTTCCATCCTTACACCCTCATTCATTCCCCATCCCTTGGTGCATTTCTTCCTTCTTCCTCCATTCGTTCCTTACTTTCTTTTTTCCTGCTCCTTCCTTCATCCCTTCTTTAATTTCTTACTCTCTTATCCTCAACCCTTTCTTTGACTTTTCTTCCTCCTTTCCTTTCTTCTTTTGATTCATCCATCACACATCATTAACTTCCTTTCTCCCTCTATCCCTTCATTTCTTCCTTTCACATTCTTTTCTTATTTCCTTCTTCTGTCATCCATTACTTATTTATTTCCTCACACCAGTACTCCCTTTCCTGCATGCATTGTTGCTGCTTTCTGTAATATATTCCTTTCTTTATCCCTTCCTATCTTTTAAACAGCACAGTACAAGCACGTTCTCTTTAGTTTGTAAAGCTGCTTCAAGTACTCAAATGACCTTTTCTAAAGCTGCATTTTGAGATTTACAAACATTCCCTAATTTGAGTTCACTTTTAAGTTATTGTCATAGGCGTTCCATGTTTTATATTGTTATGTTATATTGATTTGTATAGTGCACTAATGACCCGAGAGAGTTATCCATGCACTTGGGCAGGTATGTAGATGTGAGGCGCCAAGGCATGTTGAGGCTTGTGGATGTGGGTGGAGTCAATACAGGAAGTGGGTGGGGCCACAGGAGGAAGTGGGCGGGCTAGGGAAGTGGGTGTGTCCTCCTAAAAAAATTAGAGCACCTGCACTTAATATTTTACACATTAAGCACTGGGCTCTCCCACTGGCTCATATATGCTTGGCTCGTTTCTCTGGCTGGCTCGACCTGTTAATTATTATATTGGCTCGCGCACCTCTAACAAAGAGAGATGAATGGATACATGACAGTGAGCCCGGTAGATGGTAGAGAAATAGACTGGTGCAGACAAACAGACAAAATCAGTCTCCATTGCCTCACGTCAGGATCATCACTTTCAATAACCTGGAAATCTGCCGGCAACTCCCGCATGCCCCAACCTCATCCCCCTCACCTATTCTTAGCAGAAGCGG
This sequence comes from Triturus cristatus, assembly GCF_964204655.1. NCBI lineage: Eukaryota > Metazoa > Chordata > Amphibia > Caudata > Salamandridae > Triturus > Triturus cristatus. The sequence goes on along the minus strand of NC_140590.1, from coordinate 31,657,571 downwards.
CAGATTCTGAGCTGTGCCCTGCTGGTGCAGAGGAGCACGGCAGAGTCTGTAGAAGCACTGGGATCCCTAGCCTCTCTGGGCGGGCACCTAAGCCTTGCGGGTGCCTTCACACTCAGGATAAATTAATACATTTTCTTCCGTGCTTTAGTCGCCCCTCTGTCAGCACTGTCTGGTAGATGAAGCTCTGTGTTAATAAACACATTCGGAGAGGTGGTTGTGTACAAACAAACAACAGCCACAATACCGCACGTTTTGAACGTGTAGTTAAATACCTGCTCATCGAGTACCTCATTGGCTGATCATTCCATGGCACTACCAAAATTACATTTGAACACATTTGCTCAACTGTAAAACACTCCCTTCTATGGGTCATTTAACAACTCGGGGCTTTGGGTTTAGGTAACCTACTTTGGATGCTGTGTAAAAGAGTAAATATAGAAATTAATGCAATGAAACTAAGCAAGTTTTCTGCATTAAAGGGGCGAGCAATGAGAGTTGCTGGGGTAGTTCCCAGCAACATCCATGGCTTTTTGACACTGCCCCACATTTACAAGAAATTGTAACTCTAAGGCAGCGCCAAAAACGTACGCCTCCCCAGGAGAAATATTTTTATTTCTGCTTGATTTCCTTTTTTTCTACACATTTAAAGAGGAAAAAGCCTCTTGTGAATGTTTTTGTGCAGAAGGGTTTCCCTTCCCGCACAAAAATAATCATCCCTGCCACACAGGCACCCTTGCACCATGGTGCAAAGGTACTTGCGTTGGCACACGGTAGCCCAATGTGCGCCGGCGCAGGGAAGAAGGACAGGAGTGCGCCGTATCTCATTGATGCAGTGCATTCCTGCCCTTTTGTCCTTCAATGCACCACATGTGATCTCTGGAAAGTGATTTGTTCACGAAGAACTTCCAGTCCTTAGATCAGTTGCCCAAAGAAATTTTAAGGCACGGGCAAAGTGGGCTCTGGCCCAGGAATCCCCCTTTCCGAGGGACCCCTTGTCATTTGGTCAGGATACAGCACCTCATTATTTTATCTGAATAGTCAAATTGTAATGACTAGCTTCACCTCTTTTGGTCATCGAATGTTTACAGGTATACCACAGCCTCATACAGGGCTGCCCCTTGGTCCACTTCCATGCCAATCTGTGTGCTGTGAGCGGATCAAAGCAGTCCAAGGGCAACTCGAAAAAAGGAGGGATGTTAGAGGGCACAGGTGCTGATTGCCATGTTACTTAATGAGGTTGATCTGTAAAAGACAAATGCATATTCGGAATTTTTTTTTATTTTATCCAATTTTACTGCTAGACTATCGCACTGCTGTTGTACTAACCAAAGTTCTTTTTTCGATCCCTTTTAAATTTGTACACGTATACGTCATATGGTTTTAACATTTTGTTATGATTTTTAGTAATCAAACAATAAAATAAATTTGAAATTTGATTTATCTTTTTTCCATTTCTATTGCTTAAGCTTTCAGGTATGATCAATGAGTGTGTTTTAGCTGAAAATAAATCATAAATCCAATGTGCACAAGTGTGCCTGAGTAACGGAGGCCTGTGGTTTTCTTTTGGGAAGCACCTCACCTGCTCCTCTGCACAAGATGGAAGTGAAGTCGTTTTTCCTTACAGTGGAAGTGTTTTGCTGATATTCCTGAAGCTGAAGGGAGGAGACCTAGAAATTTACAGAGGCCATTATTAGTCTTCCTGTAGCACTGACATTTGGAAGATGGAAGATGGTGGGGTAAAGGTTGGGACTGAAGTCTCTTGTTCAGTATAAAAAAGATATTTTAGGTGAGCTAAAGAATGATGATGGATTAAACCCAGATCAGTTAACTGGGAGTGAGTGTTTGATTTGCTCAAACGCTCCGTCCATCATCCCCTTTGGTATCACTTCAGTCTTGGTCATAAGCACAATCTTGTGCGAGATGGTCCTCAGACCCCTCCCAGTCCTCCCCTTCCTCCAAAGTCTGTGGAACAGGCTGAAAATACAAAGGACGGACATAGGGAAAAAACGGCCCTATCGGCGTTGGAATCGGCACTGAGCGGCACCGATCCGGCACCTTGTTCGGTTAAGGGCTGAATCTGGGGACGACGTTGTCCCAAGGAGTGGGCGACATCGGAGGTGGTGCCGTTGGGGTCGACATCGGTGGAGGCGTTATAAGGTCAACTCGCGTTGCCCGGGATCTGATACCGGATCCCAGGGAGTCCTGTGACGCCGGGGCCGGAGCTGCCGGCGATGGAAGGACAGGTGTTGGCGCACCGGCTGAGCCAGACGGCCCAAAGAGTCGGGCCATGGCAGCAAGAAATTCTTGCACCTGGGCAGGCATCGCCGACGGACCCGGGAAGGGCAGGTAGGCTGGCGACGTCACAGGCTCCGCAAGAGCTGCGGGCTGACACCACCCGCACCTCAGCCACGTTGCACGACGGGCGAGGAGAAGTCAAAGAGCGACTTCTTTTTGGAATGCTTCGACTTACCTGACCCGAGTGCGAAGACTAAGGGGCATATCAGCAACACCCGGCGATAATTATCGCTCAGCGCGAGGATAATTATCGCCGGCTAGCGTGGATTTTTATCGCTGAGATAGCGTCCTATTAGCAACGCTTATCTCCTCAGCGATAAAAATCCTCATGCTAACTGCCTAACGTGAGATTATCGCTGGAAACCCAGCGATAATCTCATGCAATGTGGCGTTAGCTTGCTGATAGGGACTCACAAACTTAGCCATGATATCCACCTTCCATAGGATATCATGGCTAATTCAGACCTGAAGCAGGCGTAAGGAAAGTAGCGATAACAGGGGTTATCGCTACTTTTCCTGACGCTATGATTCATATCGTGGGGCTTGATGCCAGGAGAAATGTCGCTTAGCGACATTTCTCCTGTCATGTTAGGTCAGGAACGCCCACTTTGCATCTCATTAGAGATGCAAAGCTGGGCGTTAGGAATCCCCACGCTAAAGCAAGGTTTCATGCGTTAGCGTGGCCTTGCTAATTAGGCGATAAAATTTGTTATCGCCTGCTTGTATATATGCCCCTTCGATCCAGAAAAATGGTGGTGACGGCTCCGCGACCGGTCCCGCAACCTCCAACGGGACCGGGACCTTGAGCAGCACGGAGCACACTGCCTGACTTCCTGCAACTTTCGGGACCACTCCCTCAAAGTCCATGGCACCATGGCCCGGCAGTCGGGGCATGACTTGGAGTTGTGGTCGTGCCCCAGGCAGTGGGTCCAACACCGACATCATGCGGTGACAGTCCCCTCAGTTCTTAAATCTGGGCATCCCTACGACACCAGGAGTCGATCGACTCGAGAAAAAATTAGACAAAAGAACAAAAAAAACTCAATCAAAAAATGACTAGGGGTACTAGCTCTTCCCGGATCTGCGCTTACTGGCGCAGAAAAAGAAAGAACTGACGTCAGTGCGTGTGGGCGCGTCTAAGTAGCTCCAGCGATGTCATCCCGGCGCCAACGACGCACGCGGAGCCGCACGACGGCGCCTACCGACACGCAGGTGGTACTGCTGACGAAAACTTTCCGCTTCCAGTCTGACGCCTGGGGGTAATTCTAAGGTAAGGAATCTATCACTACGAGTTTCTTTCAGATGTTAGTCTACATTATGGATTAGAAGCAGCAAAAAGAGGTCGGGTGATCAGTGACCCACCCAACCTCCTACCTTTACAGCAGCCGGTATGAAGGCTAACAGGGCTTGAGTGCAAGACCAACAAGTACATCTAGAGCCTATGCCCATCCATTCCCTTAGCCTGCGGTCCCCATTCAATTCTTAAAACAGCCCTAAGCCTTAGATGCAGTGTTTCACCATTAGCCTATTCTGCTTGCTTCCCCTCTAGAAGCGTCTTCTCCAATACTGGCTGCAAATGGTTGAATGACGTGGATGGTATGATTTTGACGATGGGGTACTTCGTGTAACTGTTGACCAGGACAGCGGTCACTCGTCCGTCTGGGGAGCTCCCAAAGTCCAAGCTCACCCACGACCACGGAGAGGGTGCAGGGTCCTCTGTTATCACAGGCGTCGGTACTTCTGGGCTGCTGGTGAGTTGGCATGCATGACAGTTCTTGACAACGGTGTCTACGGCCCCTTCTAGGCCAGGAAACCACACCTTCTCTCTCATCCGTGACTTCATTCTCACTGTCCATTGATGGCCTTCATGTGCTAGGACTGTCGCTCGTTCTTGGAGACCTACTGGGATGAAGATCCGTGATCCCCTCAGCACTATGCTACCGTCGGTAGTGCTCAGCTCATCGTGGACTCTCCAGACTTTCACAAGCCAGGCCCAGTCTGGTTCATTCCATCCTTTGATGTTCAGAAGGAATCCTTCCCACGATCCTCTATGCAGGGCTTCCAGTACTTTCTGAAGTACCACGTCATTGTTGGTCTCCGCCTTTATTTCTTCCACCGTGAGGGCTCGTGGACAGGCCCACTTCGACAGCATGTTGACATACTCTTCTGTACGTTGTTCCTGTTCAGTGTCTCCTGGTGGTAGATCCGGGGGATGCTGTGACAGGAAGTTGGCTGGATTCTTGGCTCTGGGTCTGTATACTAGCTCCATCTGGTAGTGTTGCAGTTGTATCGCCCACCTTTCGCTTCTGGGCGGCGGATGTGGGGCGGTGCCTCTGAACAACGGGAGCAGAGGCTGGTGGACAGTCACAACTTTGAAGGGATTCCCGCTGACATAGAGGTGAAAATGGTTACAAGCCGAATTAATGGCTAATGCCTCTCGTTCGATTTGTGAGTAACGGGCTCCCGTTGGTGTGAAAGCCTTACTCGCAAATGCCAGTGGTGCCCACTTCCCCTGTTCCGTCTCTTGGGTGAGGAGTGCTCCCAACCCTACTGGACTGGTGTCCACTACCAACTCTGTTTGCCGGGTGGTGTCAAAGTAGGCCATGGTAGTTTTACTCAACAGGGTCGACTTCACTTTTTGGAATGCTTTGTCTTCTTCCTTTCCCAATTTCCAGACTGCATCTTTCTAAGAGGTTGGGCGACTGTGGCTAGATGTGGTATGAACCGCCCACAGTATGTGGCCATTCCCATGAAGCTCCGAACTTCCGATGATGTGGGTGGGCGCAGGGGCTTGCTGAATGGCCTGCGATTTCCTGGAATCTACCTTTACTCCCTCCTGGCTGAACACGTAGCCAAAGAACTCAATAGACTTTTGGAAAAACTGACATTTGTCCCTGTGAAGGGTTACCCCATGATCGGCCAGGTATTGGAGGGTGGCTCGGAGGTGACGATGATGGTCCTCAATAGTTGCAGAGTGAATGAGTATATCGTCACTGACGTTAAGGACTCCCTGAAGTCCCGACAGCACCTCCCTGACTGCATTTTGGAATATCTCCGCTGCTGAAGAAATACCAAAGTTCAACCTTTTGTTGCAGAGTAGCCCTAGATGGGTTGAGAACGTCGTAATGTATATGCTTTCTTCCGCTAACTTCAGCTGGTGGTAGCCAGCGTTTAGATCAAGCTTGGAAAACCATCGTGACCCTTTGAGATCAGCCAGGATGTCATCGACCGTTGGTGTTAGATGTCTCTCTCGTTTTATTGCTTGATTGGGCATGCGCATGTCAATACAGAGTCTGATCTTCCCTGGCTGCTTCAGTTTTTCAGCTATGATCATAGGCAATACCCAGGGTGTTGGTCCTGTGACCTTCTCTATTACTCCTTGTTGCTCTAGGTTATGCAGCTCTTGCTCCACGAGTGGCCGGAGATGAAATGGTATGCGACGGTGTCGCAAGGCGACTGGTTTCACCGCCTTCTCAATGTGTAGCTTTACCGGTGACCTCTTCATACTCCTGAGACCTTTGAAGAGGTGTGGGAACAACTCGAGAATGTTATTGGTCCGTAGTGTCTTGAACGTGTTGGTGAACGTCACCAGCCCAAGATTTTCAGCTGTGTGGCTTCCTGCTAAAATGTCTGCCTCTCTGTCTATTACGTGGAACGTCGTGGTGACTTTGTGACTGCCCAACTTGACTTGTACCGTCATCTTGCCCTTGAGAGGTAACGGCGCCTGGCTACCATACGGCAGGATTTTCAAGTGCGAAGGGGTCAGGGCTGGTTTTGGCTTGAACCGTTTGTACTGCTGGCACCCCATTATGTTCACAGACCACCTTGTGTCGATCAGTGCTGTGATTGGTGATCCTGCAATCTCGATGGTGCACGTGTGTTGTGGTCGCCGTCGTCTTTGCAGGTCACTAGCAAATGATATGAGATAACACTCTGCGTCATCTTCCATGGAGAAATCTTCCACGTACTGTCATTTTGGGGCTGTCCGCCTCTTCGCGTGATAAGTGTCGTACCGCTTTGGACAGTGGTCGCCTTTCGCGAGCCCCTCGGCTCCAGGGCCTTCCTCTGCAGACATTTACGTAGTGATTGGGGATGCCTCACTTGGAGCACGTCCGGCCTTGTGCAGGGCATTCTTCTGGTGGGTGTTCCTCGTTCCCGCAGTAGCCACAGCGTGGTCCTCGCGGGTTTTTGGACGGCCATCGCCCCCTGGCACCCCTGGATGGAGTCCGCACTGCCCCCGCTCTTTCAATTTTGACCGTTACGGGCTTCTCCACCTGTTGGGCGAGCACGGCGTCCATTACCATCGCCCTGGCATCTGATAATTCATGCGACCGTGCCAGGATAAGGATGTCTTCCAGGGTGGTCCCAGGCTGTCGTAGGAAGAGGGACCGAAGGTGATTGTTGCTGCACCCTTGGATGGCTTGGGCTCTTACTTCTTTATTCTGGTCGTCGTCCAGCTCTCGCAGGTGGGCGTGGAAGGCGTCCATTGATTCACCTTTCCTCTGACGAGCTTGTCGGAGCTTGAAACGCTCGTAGTCAGGGTTAAGTTGCGGGTCGGAATGAGCATTTAACGCCCTGACTACTGCCTCGTAATCAGTGGGAGGGCCGGTGTTCGGGAGGTGAGCAAACAGTATGTATATCTCTTCCCCTCCAAAATACAGCAGTAGCGACCTCTTGACCGCGCCGTTTGTTTCTCGAGTGGCCGTGAAGTAGTTATTGAGCCTGCCAATCCAGACGGTCCATCTGGGAGATGCTGTGGCCGTATCAATCAGCTCGCTGAACGGGGGTAGCGCGGTTATCTTTGAATGCTGTGACGTGGGCTGTGCCATGTGTTGTGCAGGTGGTGCGTTTTGTTGGGCCATCTGCGCAGCTGCTGCCGGGTCCGACATGGCTGTACCTTTGTCTCTGCAGCGACTTGACTCCCTGGTTAGGAGACGCTTTTCCTTCTCCCTGGGGTGTTGGCTGGTGTTTTGTGCCCCACGCCAGCAAGCAGGTTATGGTCATTCCTCCCCCTTCCTTGAGCTGGAATTGGGGGTTACAGCAGCCACACAGAGGGACACTTGTGGAGCTGCCACCGTCCACACACACAGCTTCTCCAGGGCACAGGCACCCTCCTGGGCCAGCGGGCGCGTTTGCGTGTCAGAACATGGTACCACGTGAGGGCCAGAACGTTGCGGGAAGCACTGGGGGCAGCCGACAGGAGTGCGCATGTGCGTTGCGTCGTGGCTGCGTAGGGGTATGACCCGGGCCGTGCAGCGGCGGTGCTGTGGGTAGCAGTAGACGCAGCAGATGAATGGCGGTTGCCTGCGGAAGGTGTTCAGCTTCCTAGTCTTCGTGGGGAAACGCCGCCAGTGATGTGCGCCACTCCTCACCTCCGGGAGCAGCGGGATCGCACGGCCTGTCGGTGCAATCTGATGGCACGGTGCGATGGCGCCTCAACGACGACACACAGCATCCGCTTGGCTCCGGGCAGTGGTAGGAAGGTATGAGCAGATGAGCAGAGACCCCCACCCTCATCGCCAGAGTAATGTGGCTCCAGAACCACGGCACTTAACTCAACAGCTGCACCCAACAAGACACGTGTAGACACTTGGACACTGGGGTGTGCTGGAAGTCACGAGTGACCTCCGCCCGCTTATTTAGGCTCTCTGGCCCTGCCTAACCAGAGAGTGATACAATGTGTGCGTGCCCTTCCGGACTAGGGTTCCTTACTGCAGAGACAACTTGACCGTTACAGTACACAAGGCGGGCTGTCTTTTAATTGCCCACACCCCTTGATACGTGCAGCGTTTACAACCCTTCCCAGACTCGAATGCATTTTGTTCTTCAGTTCTTGCTACACGTTGTGTGTGTGTAATGTGCAAAAAATGTGTGCAATGTAAAAAGAAATATGGTCTGCATAAAATAGCGGTTTTGTTGCTTTAATTCCTCGTAAATTAAAAACACAACTTTATTCAACAGAGTGGAAAAACCGCAAGTTTTATTACAAACAGTATGGGGCAGATTTATGTTAACTGGCGCATCCCTGCATATCAGCAGGGATGCGCCAATTATTATGCGCCACAGCTGCGCCACCATGGATGCGCCGCATTTATAATGCGGCGCACCATGGGGCAAAAACGGCACAGATGCGTGACGCATCTGTGCCGTAAAAGTGGCGCATTGCTGGAGTTGCGTCGCAAGCGCGACGCAGCTCCAGCAATGTTCTGGGGGGCCCTATCTGTACAATGCTGCGTCAATCAATGCTGCGTCAATGCTGCTTCAAGCAGGCGCAGGGTTTTGACGCAGCATGGGCCTAAAAGTGACTGAGTGAAATCTTGTAGATTTCACTCAGCCACTTTTAGGAGGCGTTCCTGCGCCGGAACGCCCCCACCTGCCCTGGAACGCCTACATGTGGCGCAGGGCTTTCCAACGTGACGCATCTCCCAGATGCGTCACGTTGTAAATACCCCGCACCATGGCGCAGGATTTGCGCCGCTGCTGCGTCACAAAAGTGACGCAACGGCGGCGCAAAAGTGGCGCAAGTGCAACATAAATCTGCCCCTATGTGTTTTACTATAGCGCGAACTTAAACCGAGACCATTGCCAGGATCACAGGATGCAGAGTGAAGGCCGGCGCTGAAGCACTAGTCGCGGCCGCACACCCTCCGTCAATCCGCGGTGCTGAAACTTAACACAAGCTGATGACACTGACTGTGTGCTTACTCCCAAGTGAAGCAGTTCACGTCAGCGCCGCGGGTTCTTCCCTGATAGGACACCCGTTCCTTCGGGTCAGAGCGCATTTCTTCGCTGACCTGGCCCCATGCCAGCCTCACAGCTGTTCCGTGCCCTCAGCTGTCCAGGCTGAGACCCCATGGGATCCTGCCAGTGGCCCTGATTGTGTGCGATTCCCGAGGCCCGAGGACGCTGTGCCGTACTTGCCTTTCATTCTTGCTGGGTCTGTGGCCATTATTGCGTTTGAACAGCCCGGTGACACTAATAAGATTATTTAGAGTAAGTCCCGCTTAAGATGGGGGTACACAAACAGAGTAGATCCCCTCTAGATATGCTAGTGTCCTGGTGCTGCCACGGCCTTTTCTGCGATGTGAGGATTATAATCAGGGTTTAATATGGCGTTTATCGCTGCAGTGCTCTTGTAAAAAATAATTTTACGAACAGTATGCAGAAAAAGCTGCAAAATGGAACAGTGCTGCTGTTTGAATGAAAGACACTTGTCTCTCATGAGTTTGAGTGGGGAAATAAAAAGTGACCCCCAGCAGAACGTGATGAGACCCCCCCATACTTACATATCTCACAGAAATTTATTGACTTTAGACAGGGAGGGGCTGCCCCGATCCGGCACCGTGGGGGCTGTAGGGATCTGTGTTACACCCCTGCAAGCATTAACTCCATAACCTTACAGGATTGCAGCATCGAAGTGCACGTGAGTACAGGCCCGGCTCCAGGAATTTTTATTTGGGTGGGCTAAGGGTACATTCGGGTGGGCCACTGCTGGCCCGATTTATCGCTTATATATCTAGCCAGGCCTGCTTCTGGGCCCTCCATTACCTCTCCTTAGTCTTACAAGGTACAGTAAAACACACTCTTTTCCAAGTCTCTTTCTAAATGTTATCACTCTCAACAAGTGCTTTTCTTCCATGTAATGTCCCTTTGATGGGAAGAGGAGGTTTCTGAGGTGGGAGTATCTAGCAAGGGACTCTACTCGGGCTTCCTCTGTGCGAGCCTTCAGGGAGAAGCCCTCTTCATTACTGCCTCCGCCTGACCCATGACTGTGCAGCACTCTCCCTTACAGACTTGATTATCCACTTTTCTACCACCCTTCTCCATCACACCTTATCTCACACCTGACCTTGGGCCCTAGCCCCATATCAGCCACCATCCAGCTCCACTTTCATTATTCCCAGTAAAAAACAATAGTAAAATCACCTTCAAACTTGAAACATTGAATATAACAGTAAATGTAATTAGCATGCATGTTAAAGTATGCTCCACAGCTGTCCTAATCACCTGGCTGTAATTAAATAAACAAAAACAGAAAGGCCATGACAGGGCTGGCTTTAGTGCTGGTGTGAAAGTCTTTTTGACCTCTTTTTTGACCTCTTTCTCTGTAGATAACTAAACAACCACCCTCCAACAGTGCCCTTCATCTCTCCGTAGCCCCTCCCCCTCATGGCCTCCACCTCAGAGTCCCTAACTACCACCCTCCAACAGTGCCCTTCATCGCTCCGTAGCCATCCCCCTCATGGCCTCCTCCTCAGACGCCCTAACTACCACCCTCCACCAGTGCCTCTCATCTCTCCGTAGCTCCCCCACACCCCATGACCTCCTCCTCAGATTCCCTCACTGCCACCCTCCACCATCGCCCCTCATCTCTCTGTAGTTCCCCCCACCCCATGACCCCCTCAGATTCCCTCACTGCCAACCACCACCAGAGCCCCTTATCTCTCTATAGCTCCCCCCACCTGTTACCGCCTCCTCGGATTCCCTCACTGCCACCCTCCACTAGTGCCCCTCATCTCTCTGGCATTCCCCCACCCCATGACCTCCTCCTCGGCTTCCCTCACTGCCACCCTCCACCAGAGCACCTTATCTCTCCATAGTTCTCCCCACCTGTTACCTCCTCCTCGGATTCCCTCACTGCCACCCTTCACTAGTGCCCCTCATCTCTCTGGCATTCCCCCACCCCATGACCTCCTCCTCGGCTTCCCTCACTGCCACCCTCCACTAGTGCCCCTCATTTCTCCATAGCCCTCCCACCCTATGACCTCCTCCTCGAATTTCCTCACTGCCACCCTCCACCAGTGCCCCTCATCTCTCTGTAGTTCCCCCCACCCCATGACCCCCTCCTCAGATTCCCTCACTGCCAACCTCAACCAGCGCCCCTCATCTCTCCGTAGTTCCCCCCACTCGTGACCTCCTTCTCAGACTGCCTCACTGCCACCCTCAACTAGTGCCCCTCATCTCTCTGTAGTTCCCCCCACCCCATAACCTCCTCCTCGGCTTCCCTCACTGCCACCCTTCACTAGTGCCCCTCATTTCTCCATAGCCCCCCCACCCCATAACCTCCTCCTCGGATTTCCTTACTGCCACCCTCCTCCAGTGCCCCTCATCTCTCCATTGCCCCTCTCTCATAACCATTTCATTTGTTGTATATAGCGCTACTCATATCAGTGTAGGGTGTCACAGTACTTTACATCATGCACACATTATACAGAGACAATAAATCAGTCTACACGGAATGTCACATAAGCCAATGAGGATTACAAGGTGTAGAAATCACATGTCATCCATACTAGTGGGCAATATATTTTACGAGGGTTTGGTCTGGAGAAGCACAAACTCAGGATTTAAAGAGTACTCCAGTGGTCGGGGTTGGCTTTACAGATACAAATGTATAACTGCCCAAACAAACTCTTTTAGTAACATTAGAATAATGAAAGAATGGAGAAGTTCTAACTAAATCACAACACAAAAAAGCGAAGTTTGTATGCAGCTCTTTGATGACAGTTCATGGGTCACTGTCCTATGTTAGTATAGTTACTTCTGAACTGCAAGTAACACAAGGATCTCTGTGACAAAGGCAGTAACCCACTGAGCTATTCCCATAAAATTCAGTTTATCTGCATTTAAAAACTACCAACAGACAAATGGTTGCTCTGCAGCAGGATCGTAAATCACCAGTTATCTGAACAGTTTTTATTGTTGTACATCGGTGGCAGATTCACTGAGAGGGCCAAGACTCATGTTTGGGTGGGCCAGGCTCATGTTTGGGAGGGCCTGGCCCACCCGGCCCACCCTCTAGAACCGGGCCTGCGTGAGTACCGTGGGGGGAGGGAGTGAGCTTTGGTGTAGGGTCCAACACATACATAAAGGGAACACAATTTTCACCTACAGGTAACTCCATATAAAATACCAGTCACACCCCGAATGCAGTCAGATGTCTGTGGGGTGGGGGGGTCACTGATCTCAATTATGGTTGGTGATCTGGGGAGATTTGAGGTCACAGTCTGTGGAAGAAAGCACTGAATATGTAAGTCCTTGCTTTAAAAACTGTATAACATATACTATAAGAGATGCTGCAAAACGATTTTGTGCTTAAGTGCTTGCAGCGCTTTCATAAGTTATTAATATGCAATCAGACTCTACCTTGTGCAGGCCTTTTTAGGTTAAACCTAGCGGCAGCGCGCATGTGCTGCACGCTCTGCAAGGCATGCTGTAATAGAGTATGCACTGGAAGCCCCGCCCACTCTCCGCCCATATTTGTCATTGGCTTGTGTCATTGTCCTTTGTAAATGCTGGATTCTGGTTCGGAAATAGGCTGTTTAGTCCCTCTTTGGTATCACCTTGTCTGCATTTGTAACCTCCCATAACAACTGGACCTTTTACTTGTGGTGTTACACTGTCTGCTTTATAAATTGATGGGCACTATTTTCTTTAATGCTCTTCTCCTATTCCACCAATGACATCCCAGCACCCGCCCGCTTTTATATTATTAATGCATTTATTTAATTTACGCAGCGTTCCACTTTCAAGCTACCACGCGCCTTTAATAGTTATTTATTTAAGTTACGGTGCGGTCACTTTCAAGTGGCGACACGCCTTTATTCTCCTAAATAAAGTACTATCTATCTCCTGCTCACACACCACTGCTCCCATGTCCTCGCACCCAGCGGTCATTGGTGTTGTAAAGCTCCTGGCATCTCTTCTCAGCTCTGCAGGCATTACATAATCTGTCTGGTAAGGGTGACTTGCCAGTGGCTAGCATCACAACCTGAAAACTGCAGGCTGCATGTAGTTCTCCGCAGTAAGCACATGAACCTCTTAAGCTATCCCACACTGTTATTAACCAAAGTATGCTTATGCGTCTTCGACCTCCCTCCAGGCACCACCAGCTATGACACGCTACCATCGTGGCTGGGTGAACGCCCTGTAATGCGGTTTTAAAAGCATCAACAGGGGGAGAAGGGGCTGCGGGCTGGGGCTTTGGAAGGCGAGGCTGTACATCGAGGAAGTAATGCCTTTTATTACTGTTTTGATTTTTAAAACATAAATAAAAGGCATTGTCATTTACAATGCCAAGAGCTTAAACTCACGTAAATGCGAGAGCTATTGCTCTGCAAAGGCTTTATTTTTAAAGTGGATATTAAAAAACGGCACCGATTGCGGCTTTCTGGACCCAGGTTGGACACCTATTACATACATGAATCACGTTAGCCTTATATAAGTAACCCTGTGAGGAGATCGCGGAGTTGCACTACACAGAGCTACGCGACATGCAAAAAAACCTCTGTCACACTACGCGGAGCTCCGCAAGCAGCGGAGTACGGTAGAAAAATGCTGTTCGCAGTGATTGCACACACAGAGCCGAATGCTTGTCTGCACTGTCCAATCATTGTGGACAGCACAATACACAGCCTAAGCTTACCTTTTCTGCCACTCAAGTCGATTTTTACTCGGGCGGCAGCTTTCTCTACGCGAATGGGCCATTTCTCAACACGAGCAGTCACGAGTATACGTGACCACTCGCAATGAGAAACCTGACCCGCCCGCATTGAGACATCTCGCCAAGAGGTTTATTTTCCAAGCTCGCGCTCGTCAATTTGATGTTGGTGATCGCGAACAAGGAAAAATCTTGCCTGGAGGTGGATTTTCCTTGCTTGCCAAATTGATGTTAGTTAACGCGAGCGAGGAAAAAACCTCCGCTCCGCTGCGCAAACTGAGTTTTTCGCAACTCCACGAGCTCCGCGTAATGCTGAGTGTGGGAAACTCCACAAACTCCCAGTCACAGTTATGCACCTAGTGCTTATTAATAGGTAGGTACAAAGCATCCTCTAATCTGTGTCGTGCAATCTTTCCTCAACTTTGGGCACTCGCCCCCCACTCAAATTTTACGTCTATTCTGTATGGTTCCCAGACTGCTGCTTGCGTCGTCTCTGGAGAGAGCAACCTTGTTTTATGTATCCCGCAGAAATGTATATCTGTTTAACAGGGAGGGTGTGACTGAGTTTTTTAATGTACGCTTTGGTGCGTGTTTGAGGACTGTATGTTGGTTCTACCTATGTTATAATATGTTTGTGTGTGTGTGAGAAAGTGCCCTCTTTCTTGCATGGTATGCCCCCACTTTTTGCTGAATTGCTTATGTGCTTTAGCTGAGTGTGCCCTGGGCTCCTGCCAAACAAGTACCCAGGGCCTGTGTTCCTTCCCTAAAACAGCAATGAAGCCTAAACTCAATTGGCATCTCTGGCCACATGTCAGCCCCTGGTAGATGGTACCATGGGTAGCCAGGGCACTGTGACCAGAGAAGGCCCCTAAGGGCTGCAGCACTTATTGTGCCACCCATAGAGGCCCTGTACCCTGACACACACACACACTGCCTTTGCAGGCTGAGTGTCTGGGTGCAGAACAAAACAAAGAGTCGACATGGCACACATCCCTATGTGCCATGCCCACAAACCACTGCCCTGGCATACATCAGTCACCCCTCTAGCTGGGTGCCCTATGCCAGTGGTGGGGGTACAGGTGCATGAGCCCTGTACCCCTACAGTGCCCAGGTCCATTCCTGGGCCCTGTAAGTGCAGTGCTGCCATTAAGAGTATATGGTGCTGGGAGGTTGTTATTACGAACTCCACAGCACCATAATGGCTACACTGAAGACTGGGAAGTTTGGTATCAAACATCCAAGCACTTTAATCCCACACTGATGCCAGTGTGGGATTTAATGTAAAATTCACCACAGAGGGCATCTTAGAGATGCCTCCTGAAAAACCACCAACTACCAGTGACCTGACTGAGTAGCTGCGCAGGCTGCCACCACCATATATGTTTCTGGACCCCTGGGTTGAGAGCCTGCTGCTCTCGGGGGCCTGAAACAATGCACATCCTGGGACGAGGTGCCAAGCCTCCTCCCCCACGATGGGCATGGTTCACGAAGGAGAAGCTTCAAAGGCATGCCGTCTTTGTGAGCTTCTCCAGACCACTTGCTGTACTCAGCAATTGGTCCCCACTGGTTCTACCCCTCACTTTGTGCAGGAGAACCAGCGGGAAAAACAAGTGAGGAAGAGAGGTGTGCCCACCTCTGCCAACTCCACCCCTAAGGTGGGGGAGGCGAGGTGAAGCACAACCTCAATTCCCCGCCATCTTGAGGATGGGGGGACCCAGCCAACCAGGGAAAGGCTCCTGCCCCCCTCCCACTGGAGAGTAGCAGAATAGGGGGTGGACCCACCACAGGGAAGGGACCCATTGGTCCCTGACCTTTATCTACCTGTAACACCCCTAAATTTAGTATTTAGGGGCACCCTGAACCTTCCTTCCTCAGATCCAGCAACCACAAGAGAAGAAGGACGAAAAGCCATACAGAGCTAACACGGCCTTGGGTGCCCAACCCAGCAGTGCCTAACCAACCCTTAACATCCCAACTTACCCCTCGAAGTGGTGGTCACTCCTGGAAGATCCTCGTCCCCGAGCCTGCAGTGTTTCTTTGTCCCAGAGAATCTCCTTTGAAATCAACAGGGCACCGACCTCAAAACAGCACCCTGCACCCGGCCGCCCTAGTGGCGCTGAGGGTGCCCTTTTTGTGCTAACCACCTGGTCCCCAACTTGCCCTGAGCTTAACTCTAGGAGCTTTGCTCCCACAATCCCATGGCCTGCTTGCCAGCAGCCACCAACCGGAGCCCCCCTATCCTCCATAGGATAACATTCGGTCTCAACACTCGGCACCTGCCGCCCTAGTGCCACTGGAGGTGGAACAACAGTGCATCACTGACCCTGGGAGACCCCTGCGTCTAACCTCAGAACCCTAACTCAAAAGACCGATTACCTACCTGGAAACCGATAACCTCTTTTTCCTCATAGAATAACATTGACACTTTTTTTCCCAAAAAGTTTCTGTCGACTTTTGATAATTACAAATATTCCTTAAAAATCAGCCGAATAACCAAAACGTATTTGTTCAACTGTTTTCAGGAAATGTCCCAGTGCTGGATCTAGATATCCAGCACTGAGTAAGAAAAAGTATTGTTAACATAACTTACCTGCAAAGTGAATTTCCTCCCATAGGATAACATTGGTGATTCTATGTGAAAAGTTTCTAAGTGTCAACTTTTGAAATGCAATAATATTCTTTAAAAATCGTACCTCTAACAATTGGCATAGAGTTCAGTTCTTGAGTGTGTGAATTCATTTGCTGACTGAGTGTGCACATCAAATGCTTAACACTGTCCTCTGATACTGCCTTAAAGCTCGACCAAGCTACCACTTTAGAGAGTAAGGTTATATCTAACTTTAACCTCTGCCAAACCTCTGGAGACTCTTGGACTCTATACACACTGTACGGAAGGAACGGTTTTGGTTCCTGTCCTGGTTTTGCAACACATCCGCAGCCAGACCCGCGAGACTCCAACGTTGGAAAGCGGAGAGCAGCGGGGAGTTGGCGGCAGCTGTGCCGCGAGGACCAAAGATGCATAACCCGGCATAACCCGGTCTTAAATGGCCCAAAAAAAAAGGCCGAGACGGTGCCGTGTTGGTGCCCGCGTTTGGTGCCGTGTTTTGTGCAGCGGAGGCCGCCAGAGATGAGAGGCTGAGGGAAGCTGCGGGAGCTGCCGAAGGGCGGGAGAGCTCAGCGTAAGGGTGCCGAGGAGAAACATTGAAGGAGAGGAGAGGAGGAGCACCGTGAATTGCTACAACGCCGAACAGTCGGCAGAGCCCCGGATTGAGCCTGGATTGAGCCTGGAAGCCCCGCAGATAGTGAACTGGAACCCCAGTCCGGCACCCATTCACCAGAGGTGAGGCGTTCAGCACTTATCAGCACTTATCAGCCCCTTATTACAGGGAGGCCCTTGGAGCTGCGATAGACTGTGGTGGGCACAAGACTGCGGCGGGCTCAAGAGTGTTAACAAGCATAGCAAACATAATAAAACTTAGTTAGGCTTAATTAAGCTGCTTAACCACTACGGCAGGAGCCGTGGGGTGCCTTGGGCTCAGCAGGAGCAGCGAACATTTGCTAAACAAAGCAGGAGGGTTTTTTTGGTTTTTTTTTATAACGTGCACAGAACCACACACAAGAGGGCTGCCGATGCCTAAATAGGTTTATCTGGTGTGGTAAAATTTGCGAAAGTGGGATAGAAGGGGAAAAAGGGGAAGGAAAAAAAAAACAATACAGGACCAGCACATTGGAAGGGCTGTTTTTCACAGTAGGGGCTGTGTGCTAACTCAAAACAAGGTAGACATTTCAAGGCGATACCTTTTAGTGTTGATTGGGCAGTTTAGGTCGCAGCACCAGTAACGCAAAGTTACATGAACATCAATACCAACTCCATCTCCTACTGCAACTGAATAAGTACACCAGCAGTGTGCTCAAGGGGACACAAGCCAAACTACACAACAGAGAAATATGAGCTCTGGCAATGTTCGGCAGGCGAATATAGGCAAAAACAAAAAAAATAATAAAAACATCACAGAGGAAGGGCCAGACAGAAGCCAAAAAGGAAGGGCCTCAAGACAGAGAGAGAGGCTAGTCTCGGCACCAAAACCGGTTACATCTCTCAGCCCTGGTAAAAATACCGGGATCCAAAAAAAATTCTTTTTAAAAGATCCAATGGCTGCCATTTATGCACCAACTGTTGAGACAGCCCGGTTGCCGAGCCCTATAGTACCTGTGATAAGGGAGAACAAAAGTTACAATAAATCAGGAACGACTGAGCAACAGCAAAAGCATGCATTTACCTTCCGTAAAATAAGTTCCCCTTCCGCACAGCAATTTCCAAACATTTCAAATACACAAAAAATAAATCAAAACTTACAAAAACCAATCGTGGAAACACAAGTAGGTAGATTGGTAACAGCAATAGCTCAGATACACCTGATTATTCTTCCAACAAACCACACATTGGGCAAAAGTGCAAATGAGGACGATAAAAACGAGCACTTGGAGAAAATAAATAACAAACTGGATGATCAGGAGGACCAGGAAAGGCGCCTAGATAACGCCTGGTCAAGTTCATTTTCACTATCAAATGATGCCAACATGTTGCAAACATTAGATAACAACATCCAAACACAAGAAATAATGAACAATGTAATTAAAGGGAATATCGCGATGCTGCCTATCATGACACAGCCTACTGAAAAGGGAGCATCGGGAGGAGCAGAAATGATGGTATCCACTCCTACAAATTATGGTCGAAGAACAGACCAACAGATAAACGCACAAGAGGAGGGAAGACTGCCAATGGAAAAAGAACAATTAAATTTATCATCTCCAATAACAATTTCATCAGTCAGCAGGATTGACAAGCAGGTGAATGCACTGGAGGAAGGGAGCTTCTCGACAAAAATAAATCAATTCAATTTGTCACCTCCGATAACAGTTTCATCGGTAAGTAGGATTGACCATGAGTCTAGGGATACTGGAAACCCCCTTGATGAGCTGCACATGGCACCATGGAGTAATACCCTATTAAGTACATTGGAACAAGCAACCAGGGTACTGAACTTTCAATCAGATAAAGCTGGACTCAATCACTTCCTTTGTAAAGCACAGGGGGACCATGGAATCACAAATAAACAAACACCCCCTGCAGCTTAACTGTGGATGTGGCAAAATAATAGATAACCTGGCAAATCTGCCCAAAATATTAAAAGATATCTTAGGGGCAGTGCAACTAACAACAAAATCAAACCATAAAAGGGAAGCCCAAAAGGTCAGATAGGAAAAGGAGCCAGTGAAAGATAAATGTATAGGGACATGCGATATTGACAAGGGAGAAGCCGAACAAGAGGAAATAGAGGTTTCGTGTACTAAAACAATGGACCACCAAAAGGAAGTTACACAGAGCACCATTGACACTTCAAAAACTGTAAAACCTACAAAAAGACAAAGGAAACGTGCTAGAAAGGGTAGGACAAAATACAATATTCAACCAACTACAAAATTAGAGAAAATGTTTCCCATTTTTTTTCAAAACACACAAAGGAAAGAAAATAAGATATTGATAGAAGGTATAGAGGAGGATCCAACAAATCATATATCAAATTTTAACAGTTTTAATACACAGCAAAATGCATCAAGCGCTTTGGCTATTCCTAACAAAGAGAATACGAATCAGATGTGTCTTACAACATCTATCTATCGGCCAGCCACAGATTCTAGGCCAACTCCCGGAATCTTAAAAAAACAATCAGAAGGAATCCAACATATTGATAAGGGAGAAGAGGCAGAAAAAACACTGCAGGTCCAAACAAGGGTTATATTCAAAGAGGATAGAGGTTCCGTTTTAGATTATGGAGTTCAAGAACCCAGCAGGGAAAAGAAGGGCAAAATACGGCAATTAAAAATGCAACATACTAAAAAGGCAGAAGGGGCCGAAAAAACATCACCGGTTCTCGCAAGGACCACAGCCGAAGACGAAAGAGGTACCAGTCCAGATAATGGATGGCAAACAGTTAGGGAGAGAAAGGGTGACATAAGACGAGAAGAGCAAGAAAAAAGGGCAGGAACACCAGGTAATAAGGCGTACAAGCGAACAGACAGCAAAGAACATAGTAGTCAAAAGGCAATAAAAGTTACAATGAATAGTAAAGGCAGAGTATGTAGGATGCCCTCTATTCACCAGCAAAGCGATTCAAAAGGGCCAGTAATACATATAGTAGCAGGAAAACTGGAGCAAGAGTAAAAGGAAACAAAAAAAACGGATACCCTACAGGAAAACATCAGTAATGAACAAAGAAGTCAAGATAGACCTATTAACAATGAAATCACGAACATCATAAATACTCAGATAGAAAAAGAGGATAGTGCGGGAAGTGCAAATAACTTGTGGGAGGATACACCAAAATTAACGTTTGTGCCAGAATATTGCACAAAAGGAAGGCAAGATATACTAAATAGAGGGAACCTCTTAAGGTTGTTTGAAGAAATCCCAGAGTTAAAAGGAATATCGTCGCATGATCTCTTAGCCGTGGAATTTAAGTATTCCCCGGAAAACTTGGATATAGAAGAGACTTTGACTACCTGGTCCTCAAAGGAAATAGTGGACAGGATATACGCTACCAGAGTAATATTTGAATTTTGGGGAATCACCCCGAGGCCATACAAACACCCACGCTACCCTTACCCCTTCCTAACAATTCAGAAGTACACACCTGCAAAAAAGCAAATAACATGCTTACATGGCGCCCGATCCACCACGCCACCGGGGCCAACAAATCCAAAGGAAGGTAAGGAAATAGCGAGGCAAACAATCCCTGTACAGTCTACAGATGACAGGACAGACTGGTCCTGGGTGCCAAAAGTACTTAGTAACACGAGTACCTAACAAATATTCAAACTCACTTAGGACATATAAAAGATGGGGGCAGAAAAATAAAGCAAACAAACTGGACTCAATAAAATCTTCGAAGCAGTGCCATAAGTTGAGGGACACAAGACAGAACATGATAAAGATCTATTCATGGAACGTCCATGGTTTTAAAAATATGGGGCTGGACCGCGATACTCTGTCCTTCCTCGAACAACATGACATAATATTATTTCAAGAAACCTGGAATATGACCCCAACAGCAATATCAGGTTATATAGAACATCACATTTTAGCAGAAAAATTTGCAAGATTTGGTCACCCAAGGGGAGGTTTATCAACATATATATTACAAAATCATGGTTGGCAAACTGAAGAGTTAGAAACCGGTGTAAACTGGCTGCAAGTCACAAAACTTACCGGGAAGCGAAATTCGAATAAACTAGACTGGCAATTAATACTAGCCAACGTATATGTTCACCATGCAAAAAAAAAACAGAAGGAAAAATTTACAACAATAATGAACCTGATTAGCGCACTGCAAAAATCACACGAATTCTGCCCAGTGATCATTTCAGGAGATTTCAACAGTTACCTAATAAAACAGAATAACAGAAAGAGGCATGAGGACTGGGGATACCTGATAATAACGCGAAACCTAGAAAAGCACGGCCTGTCAATCTAGAATGGTAATATTATAGGAGATAGACCAGCCGCAATAACGTATTCAAATGGAAAAAGTCGATCTACAATAGATTTTACTATCATTAGTAGTAATCTAGTCCCAAGAGTAGACTCATTCCAAGTTTGCCTACGCATAGAAAGTGACCACCACCCGCACATCACAACCCTAAATATAAACCTGGCCCAGGCGCAAAAAATAAACACGCTGGGACAATATGCAGAAAAGTTTAACCTGAGGAAATTAAGATGGCGAGGACAAAATATGAAGACCATAATGGACTCTCTTAAAGAACACATGAGTCACATAGACCCCCCGATAGAACAAAATCAAATAAAAACCTGGGAAGACCTATGCCTCTTCCTTACGCGGAACTTTCCCCCTACTAATAGAAACAATAAAAGGATAGACAGCAGAGAGGATCCTTGGTTTAACCTTGCGCTACGAGACGAAAAGAGAAGAATGGCAAAAGAGGTACGAATTCACACAATAGTGGACAAATTGGGTAAGAGTACAAATAAGAATAAACTAAAGGATCTACAGAAAAATTATAAAAAGATGCTGAGGGAAGCAAAGACAGAATATAAAGAAAAAATCTGGACAAAACTTCTGTGGGCAAGCACATTGCCAAACAGTTGGGAATTCTGGGGCATCATTAATAATATGACAAAGGGAAAAGAATTACAACAAGAAGCGGGAATTGGCGCACAAATCTGGATACAGCATGTACACAGTAGGTACAGCAATGCGAGGAATGATAAGTGCAAAATGGCATCAGACTACTCAAAATCCCCAAAAGATCTAAGATCTGACGGAGAAGAATATACTGGTCAAGTAGTGAGCTGCAGTGAGTTAAAGGAGCTGACTGACAAAAAGCAATTGAGAGGAATAATAAAAAGATTAAAAACAGAGGGGGCGGCAGGCCCGAATGGACTGCCCAATGCACTATTTAAACATGCTCCGGATTTTTGGGCTGATTACCTCACGCCTTTGTTTAATCAAATCTATAGACAGAACATAGTCCCCAAATCTTGGAAAGGGAACATTATTCATCCAATATTTAAACAGGGAAGCCACAACAATCCAGAAAACTACACATTGATATCATTGATGGATGTTGAGGCCAAACTATACGGATCATGCCTACTTCACCACCTGCAAGATTGGAAGGATGAGACAAGTATCATCCCTATGTTCCAAATGGGATTCAGACCAGGCATGGGCACTTTAACAAACTTGGCCACGTTGGCACTTTTAATTGAAAAAGCAAGAAAAAGGAAAATACGGCTGTTTGCATGCTTTGTCGACTTGAAAGCCGCATTCGACAAAGTAAGCAGAAATCGCCTTTGGGAAAAATTAAGAGCATGGGGGCTACCGAACAAATTACTGGATGCAATAATAGTCCTGCACAGTGACACTTGGGCACGAGTGAAACTAGGCGATGGACATAGTACCACCACCAGTATAAATACTCAGCAATGCCTAAAACAAGGCTGTGTTTTAGCCCCGAGCTTATTCAATTTATGGCAGATATTAGTAAACACATGCATGCAGCCGAATGCCACTCGCCAAATTTAGTAAATGAGCCAATACCCTTTTTACAGTACGCAGACGATATAGTGGTGCTGAGCCAAAGCCCCATTGGGCTACAAAGATCAATAAACAACTTAGTCACCTATCTGGATGGAGACAACTTGAAATTAAATAATGACAAAACCAAGGTTGTACGCCTTGTGGACCCTAAAAAAAACAAGTTTAAATGGTTCGTAAAAGGAACTATAATTGAGGAACAAGCGGCCTATAAATATCTCGGCTTAAAAATGGGGAGAGGCTCCACACTTAAGGAACACAAAATGGATCTAAAAGCAAAATCTCAATTGTTAATTTTTGCGTACAGATTACTGAATAAAAAACTGGGTTGCCCGAACTATGCACATCTTTTAAAAGTGATGGCCGCACAAATAGTACCAACATTGTCATATGCTCTTGTAGTCTGGTGTGGCAAGGAGGTGGAACTGCTAAACGAGCTGCAGACAAAGGTTTATAAAGCAGTTTTTAATTTACCAAGGTCCGCTGCCCCAGCACAGATCCGGCTGGAATTTGGCCTTCAAAATCAGAAATTCCGGAGCATGAGTAGCTTCGTGAAATTATGCCACAAATTCCGTGCATCTGAACTGGGCTCATTGAACAAACTATGCTGGACAGAAATCGAATTCCAGATGGATCAGGACATTCAACACTCATGGGGAGCCTATCTGAGAAAATCATTGGCGGAACTTGACATACAAATGACATGGGACAGCCAGATAGATGTTATGTTATGTTATGTTATTGATATTAGTAAAGCGCGACAAATACCCGAAGGTGCCCTGGCGCTGTCTAGAATATCCTGGAATTCCTGAGTCAGAGCGATTTAGGAGATAGATGACGGGATTACTCATTGAGGAAAAGCCAAGTCTTAAGTTCCTTTCTAAATGACAGCAGATCTGTCATGGTCCTCAGATAGAGAGGCGGGTCGTTCCAAGCCTTGGCGGCACCGTAGACAAAACTTCTGCCACCCCAGCGAGCTTTCCTAATGCGCGGGACTCGGGCCAGTTTAGCCTCTCTTGACCGCAAGTTTCTTCCCGGGACATACCATTGTAGTCGGTCCTTTTGAAATTCTGGACCTAGGCCATGCAGAGCCTTGAAAGCCATAGACAGTGCCTTGAAGCTTATTCGGCTTTTGACAGGGAGCCAGTGCAGGGTTTTTCTTTCCAAAGTAACCGAGGTAAATCTCGAGGAGCCTGTAAGTAATCGGACTGCCGCATTTTGCAGAATCTGTAATTTACTCAGTGCTCTTTGTTGCACGTTCAAATAGAGTCCATTACAGTAATCCAGTCTAGCCAAAACCAGCCCCCTGACCACCATATGCCTACTATCCTGGGGCAGCAGGGGTAACACTTTCCTCAGCATTCTAATGATGTACATAGTTTTTGAAGTCACCTCCTTTATTTGATGCTAACGTCAATCTGTCGTCGAGTATTATGCCGAGGTTTTTTTGCCTTTCCAGCTGGAACTGGAAGCGTGCCCATAGAACCGGGCCAGCAGGCAGGGGTCCAGAACTTGGAGGTATTGCCGAACAATATTACCTCCGTTTTGTCCGAGTTCAATTCAAGACAGTTCTTGGCCATCCAGCTCCCACTGCTAGCATACACTCCCGCAGACGCCCTTCCGTATCAGCCTGCCCCCCTGGAGTCAGAGAAACCACGATTTGTGTATCATCTGCGTAGGTGGTGATACCAAATCAATATGAGCTTATAACAGGTGCCAGTGCACTCACATACATGTTAAAAAGAGTAGGGCTAAGCGATGACCCCTGAGGGACCCCACAAGGTGTAGAAAATGGTTTTGAATGGAACTCCCCCAGAGTCACCACTTGTTTTCTGTCTGCCAAGAAGGAATTAATAAGGTCCCATGCTTTCCCACCAATCCTACACGCCTTTAAGCGACTAAGGAGTATTGAGTGGTGGACCGTGTCGAATGCCGCGGACAAATCAAGCAGAATCAGTGCTGCCTTACCTCCCTGATCCACTGCCTCCCTAATCTCTTCAGTGGCTTTAATCAATGCAGACTCTGTACTATGACCTGGCCTAAAGCCATATTGAGTGTGGTCAAGCACCTGGGTGTCATCCAAGAAGAGACTGAGTTGTCTGTTCATTAGTTTTTCGGCTTGGCCGGTAGGGGAAGTCTAGCTATCGGGCGGAAACTATTGGGATCATTAATTGGAAGGTTGGTTTTTTTTAGTAAAGGTAAAATCGATGCTAGTTTCCATTGCCTTGGAAAGAGGCCGGTTTCAAACATAAGATTGAATATACCTGTAAGCCTATTTGCAATCGGACCCGAGGCTAATTTAGCCACCTTACTGGGGCAGGGGTCAAAAGGAGAACCTCCATCAAAATTTTTTGTGTGTCCAGTGAAGAAACTGACCGGAATTTATCAAAGGTCGAGCAGGAAGCGCGATCTAACCTCGGGCCCTCCCTGCTCAAGTCCATAATACCGGTACTTCCCTCACTGAAAACCCCAAAAATGACTTCCACCTTAGCCAAGAAAAATTCAGCCAGGTCTTCGCATAGCCGTTGGCTCGGTTGAACCGGCCTCTGCTTCGGTGCTGCCAACATAGCCACCGTCTTGAACAATTCTTTTGCTGCGTTTTTTGAGTCTAAAATCTGAGCGTCAAAATATCTTTGTTTGGCCATTGCAATTACCTGTTTATAGGTCTGTAAACTGATTTTATAAGCTTTTCTCTCGGTTTCATTATAATTGCTCCTCCAAGTGCGTACAAGCTGTTTACAGATGAGCTTTTGGGTCCTAAGCTCCTGCGAGTACCATGGAGCGGAGGGGTGTGCTCTCTTCGGCCGTAGCACTTTAATAGGGGCTAGTCTATCGCAAGCCTGCTGCAACCAGCCTGTATAGTTTTGACAAGCTCTATCCACTTCTACTGGCAAACAAGCTGCTGAGGTGAAACTCCCTCCACCTTATTCCAAGCTCGAGTTTTTATACTGTCCTTGTGACCTGTGGTTTTCTTACCAAGATTGCATAGTAGTGTCTCAAATTGAACTGCAGCGTGGTCTGACCAAGCCAAAGGGAGAAGACCCTGGAAGTAAAGATTTTTTTTTTTCCCCCAAAAAAACTTTATTCAGCATTTAATCACAATACACAGCATAGTGCCTACAACCACAAATGGCCGGCAGCGTGGTGGCAGATAGGAAGGCAATGGTGTACACAGCGGTTCGCCTACAACCCGCTAGGGGCCGGCCGCGTTGCAGTGTTATCAATAGGTAAGATGATAGCTCAAAAGGAGCTCTCGTCCTGTTGTTTATTATTGGACCTTGCAGTTAACAGCTGTGACATACCCCGTGTACACATTGTGCAGAGGCAAAAGCACATGGTGCAACATTATCACATCACATTTCTCAGGGGTGCAATATATCCCAGTTCATTACGTAATCCAACATTGCCAGAGGAACTCAGAGGGAGAATCCGCACCAGCACCCCCCTCCAGCATCCCCAGAAGAGGCTACTCTGAATCCGGGAAGCCATATCCCTCCTCTGTTGAAGTGTGGACATACTTTATATGAATGCGATGGAGGAACGGCCCAAACCCGATCCCGTCCCTACGAACTACCGCTCAAGCAGGGTGTCCCAAGTGGGCGTGGCGCTATAGGAGCTATCTAATACAGCTATGTGATGATGTGTTATGATAGGGGGTGTGATAACAGGTAAGTCGTGAGAGGGCCCCATATATCCACCGGTCGAGACGCTGTGGGCAGGAGCTTCGCATATTGGAGCAGCGTTTCTTGACACTGTACCATGTCTCTGATCCAGTCTTTGAATTTCGGGTCTCTGCCCCTCCCCCACCTGCAAGCTATCAGTCTCTTGGCTATAAGAAAGGCGATTGTGGCGAATCTACGGACAGGTTTCCTAATAGTTTTTGTGTAACCCAACAGTGCCTGCACTGGAGATGGCGTTAATGGTATATCTATCATCTCCGAGATGCTCGAATATACCCGACTCCAATAGTCGGCAACCTCTCGGCATCCCCATGCTACGTGCAAAAAGTCCGCCGCAGGCGCGTGGCATCGCCAGCAAAGGTCGTCCTCCCGGAGACCTATCCTCTGCATACGGGCTGGAGTACAATATAGTCTATGTAGGAACTTATAGTGAATTACCCTGAATCTGCTGCTGGAAGAAATTTGTTCGGTTTGTAAACAGCAGAAGTTCCAGAGTTCGTCTGTAATGGGCTCTCCCAACTCCCCCTCTCAGCCATCGCGCGCCCTGCAAGGCCCTGGCTCCGGTGTGGTGTGCAGTGAGTGATAGAGGTTCGATACCGCATGTGCAGGGGTAGCAGCTTTGAGCAACTGATGTAGAGGGTCTAGTGTGGGTGGCTCGGCCGGAAACTCCTCCGTCAGCGCTCGAATCCCACTACGAAGTCTAATGTAAAGAAATGTATCCATGGGAGTGGGTGTGAGGTCAGCGAACATGTGTGTCTGCGACCGAAAGCGGCCGTCCCGATAAAGGTCTCCCGATGTCTTGATGTTGAGTTTGATCATAAAGTTCTTAAATATTTGTTCCTGCAGTAGGTGTAGTATGGGATGGTATGCCAAGGGAAGCAGCGGAGAGTATGCTAATGTCGTGTGAGTTTTTTTCGCAATATGGCGCCATGCTAGGACCGTGCTGGAAACTGTTGTAGTATCTGCAGTACGTGTTTCGGGCTCGCTAAATAAGGCGCCTTCCAACGGGATCGGGTCCGCCAGCCAATGCTCCACCGCTATCTGAGGCAGGAAGGGCGTGGGGCGAATCCAATAATGCACATAGTGGGCCTGGGCACTGTAATAATAAAGTTCGAACTCCGGTAGATCAAAGCCACCGTGTGCGAATATACGAGTCAAGATGTCCCAGCTCAGTCGTAGCCGCTTTCCCCCCCAGACCAGTCGGATAAGTTCAGACCGCAAAAGTTTAAAGAAGGACTTGCCCGGATAGTATGGGATATTTAGGAAGAGGTACAGGAGTTTAGGTAGAACTACCATCTTAATGAGGGATGCGCGGCCTGCAAATGAGAGTGGCAACGTGATCCATCTGGTCATGTAAGTTTGGATGTGGTCAAAAGCACGGCCATAATTCAGCAGCATCAGTTCGTCCCGGTCTCGAGTGAGGAATATGCCCAGATAGCGGACCTCATCTGTGCACCAACGCAGTGGATAATCGAGGGGGAATGGCTGGGCCGCTGTAGTAAGTGGAAAGATAGTGGACTTTCCCCAGTTAATTTGAATACACGACATGCCAGCAAAACAAATGAATTCCCTCAGAATGGGGTTGAGGTTAGTAGCGGGATCGCGTATGTATAGCGTCATGTCGTCCGCGTAAAGGGATATGAGGACCTCCCGCTGTAGGCAGCGTAGGGCCTTGTCCCGGTGATGTTGCCGGAGTCTGGCCGCCAGCGGCTCCATCGCTATGGCGAACAGCAACGGAGATAAGGGGCACCCCTGACGCGTGCCCCTTGATATAACAAAGGCGTCAGATATCCGACCATTTACCCCAACGCGAGCAACTGGCTGACGATAAAGTATATCTATCCACTGCGTGAAACCTATTGGCATCCCCATGTTTCGTAGAATGCATTGGAGATAGTCCCATTCTAAAGAATCAAAGGCCTTGGTGGCGTCTAAAAAGACCGCCACCAACGGCAAGTCAGGGTCTACATTTTGCAATATGGAGAAAAGCGTACGAAGGTTGTATGAGGTAGCCCTGCCGGGGACGAAACCCGCCTGATCCGACAGCACCAACCCCCCCAGTAACAACTGCAAGCGATTAGCCAAAACCTTGGTCAGAATTTTCGCATCACAGTTGATTAGGGAGAGGGGATGGTAGGAATCACAACATGTGGGCGGTCTACCGGGTTATAGAAGAGAAATGATTAGAGCCTCCTGCATGGACGGGGGAAGTATGCCGGACTCATGTGCCTCAAGATAGACCTCTCGAAGCACCGGTGCCAGGATATCTACATATGCCTTGTAAAAGTCCATGGGCAGCCCGTCCAGCCCGGGGGCCTTCCCGGGTGCCATCTGATTGATCGCATCCCTAATTTCGTCCAAACTTACAGGTTCAGCCAGGAACTCTCTGTGTCTGTCTGGAAGCCACCCCAAGGTGAGTTCCCTCAGGTAGTCATCCATATCTAGGTCCCCCATTCTGGTAGTAGAGTAGAGTGCGGAATAGTGTTTAATGAAAGCGTCCAGGATCGACCGTGTGTCTTGTAAGGGTACCCCTCCATCTCCCTCCAGCTCCAATACGAAATTTGAGCCACGCTGGGGGCGAATCGCTCCCGCCAAGAACCTCCCGGGTCGCTCTCCCTCCCCGTAAGCCCTAGCCCTGAAGTGTCTACCTCGGAATTTTACCTCTCTGTCAGCGGTGGAAGTATACTCAGACAGCGCCTCTCGGTACCGCGCCTGGGCGGCGGAGTCAGCAGCATAATCCAGCTGAGTTTCCGCAGTGTGTTTTCCAATGTATGTAAGGTATTGCGTAAGATCCGCAACACTCCTGAGCCTTTAGAGATACAAATGCCACGTACCGTGACCTTTAGTGCCTCCCACAGTGTGGCTACCCGCTCCACTGATCCCTTGTTATGCGAAAGAAAATCTTCAATGTCCTGGCGTAGTTCAGATCGGAATAGCTCATCAAGTAGTATGCTGGGCTGGAGGCGCCAGGCGGGGGGTCTCCCCAATATGTCTGGTAAACGGAACCTGGTCAGTACCGGGGAGTGGTCAGAGAACGTGCGACCCACATGTTGTGCCGCAGCTATGGAGGGGGCCAACCCCCGAGACACCAGGATGTAGTCTAGTCTAGCCCAAGTGGCGTGAGCCGAGTTCCAATGTGTGCCCTCCAAACTAGTCGGGTGCAAGTGGCGCCATGCATCCACTACCTCCTGAGTGTCGCAAATGTCCCGCAGGTATCTGTGGGTGTTAGTGTAATGGTGTGTAGAAGGGTTGGACCTATCCAAGGCCGGGTTAAGTACCGCATTGAAGTCCCCTCCCCATATGAGATGTGTTGACCCCACCTCCCTGATCTTGTTCCAGAGGGCAATAAAGCTACTTAGGTCATCACAATTAGGGCCATAGGAGCATGCTAAGGTGATGGTGTCAGCACCCATCCTTCCCCAAGTTATGCAATACCGTCCCTCCCGGTCGGCTGCGTCTCCCATGGGAGCATAGGGGACATTCTTTTTTATCAAAATAGCAGTGCCTCTCGCATAAGACGAGTATGTTGCGAAGACCGAATGCGCCGCCCACCGGGCGGCAAAGCCGCCTCTGCGTTGTGGATCCATATGGGTCTCCTGCAAGAATTCGATTTTGAGATTAAGTCTGTCCAATGCCCCCAATATCTGTCTCCTCTTCCTCGGGTCCCCCAGACCTCTAACATTCCAAGTAATAGCGGATAGAAGGCCCCCCCCCCTTGCTATCAAGATTCACGGCTTGGCTCATGTTTACAGCTAGAGAAACAACATATCATGGATGGCGCAGAACCATGCCTGCTCCGGTGCCATTGTATTGCGGTGGGCACAAAGGGCGAGTCAGCACTATGCATTGTGACCGTATCCATGCTTCGTTCAAAAAATTGTCTCTCTTATATCACCTGAACAAGTGCTAGAACTTTCCCACAAACCATCCCCCCACCCACCTCCCACTGAAGCATCCCAACCATGCCAGTACCGCAGATCCCACCCCCCCTCCTTCCCTCCCCCCCGAAAAGCCACAACTAACCCCTAAAACTCGTCAGCTGAGTGGCAAAACGAAGTCCACAGAAACAAAAACAGCCCTAAGGGGGATCTCCCAACTGGGGTGTGACATCAGGTGGCTCACAAGTTCCCTTTACTTCCTGAGGGATACGCACCGATGCGCCGTATCCCAGCAGAAAGACATGGGCGTCCGGCATGTTCGTATCAGTTTCTCCAGAGTCAGGGCCGCCACCCCACACGGTATAGAGAATCCTGTGCACGACAAAGCATGCGGCCATAATGAAAGTGGGGCATCACGTTCACATCTCCTTAACTGAACCGTTTCCAACAAGCACACCTGCAGCCCCTCAATCAATGTCCGAGGTGGTGGGCGACCGGGATCCCACAGTATTTCGTTCCCCTGCATTGCGGCGTCGCAGTTGCTTTAGAAAGTCCTCAGCCTGCTGTGGCGTGGTGAAGGACTGCCTGCCCTGGTGAGTAATGCGGAGCCGAGCCGGGTATAGCAGAGCGTAATCAATTTGAGCCTGTCGGAGCTTTTGTTTAACTGGGAGGAATTTTCTCCTATCCTCCTGCACGGCCGCCGTGAAGTCCGGGTAAATAGTGAAGGTAACACCCTTATACTGTAGCTGCTTCTTCTCTCGTGCCATCCGGAGAGCCACATCTCGATCTCTGTAATTGAGAAGCCGGGCGATGATGGGTCGCGGCGGGCCGCCCACCGGTGGTCTAGGACCCAACGACCGATGCGCACGCTCCACCACAAACTGCGACGAAAAGGAGTCCGCTCCAACTGTCGCCAGCAGTAGCTTCTCCACATACAGCTCCATTGTGGAAATGTGGATTTTCCTGATCAGTTATGTCCCCTATCTTGGACCCCAACGGTTCTATATGCATGTTACAAGTACATGTATGTTCCCTCCAGTTCCAGTTTCTAAGACGCAAACATATGTGTGTCTACCGTCGACATGTTCTCTGTCAGATCCGCCATCAAAGGGCTGGATATTCGATTCCTAGGTATGAAAGGCCACCGACTTTATATGGCTAAGTTACTCCATTTTTACAGTTCAGGCAAGTAGGCCCGATTCTGTCCTCAAAGCCTTTTCCTGCTCTCTGTCTCTGACAGCTTCAGCTTGAGCTCGCATCTGTATCCATGAACTTTGTCCTACTCCCTGTGCAGCTAACGGTGCCTGCCTCGGCCAGTTTTCGCCTGTCTGCCAAGAAGCTGTATTTCACCTTCGAATTATCTATTTTGCTCTCCAGCCGATGCATTCCTGTCCAGTGATTTAGGTAAACATTTCCTTTAGTTACCAAGCAAAAGGCCAGGCTTCTCTGTCTTCATGCAAGTGATTCATAGCCCTGTTGCCATGGAAAGTTTTCTGCCCCTCGCATCTCATATAGACACTTAGACGCTTGTACACGCACATAGTCAGTATAGAATAGATTCTGTCCGAGAGTCTCTTCCTTGTGGATAACATAGTTCTTTAAACATAGGATGTTAGATATGATTTGGGATTAGGTTGACATAACCTCAGACTTCTCGTTTCCACATGTAGAGCTAAATGTCAAGTCCCCTTCACCCCCTAGTTACACGTCAATTACACGTCATGCTGCCGCGCGCGCATCTATGCCAAGTATTATCTTATAGATCCACCTATGTCTGATAATTCTAACCAATCATGTTTCTTTTATTCCTTATTACGCCTAGTTTCGATTATGTCACTGTCACGTCATTTTTCTTATCAAATGTTACGCCTTCTACATTCGTTTCATTGTAATGCACTTATTATAAAAATGTATGTCTATCAACAAATTATTGTACTTCACTTCCTGAACCCTCGTGGTGACGGAACCTGAAGGCCGCCACTCGAGTCGGCCATTTTGAATGGAATAAAGCCCATTAGAGAACCTCTTATACCACGGATTCTGCCTCTTGTTATTTTGAGCTATTTTACTTTATTTTAAGACTCCGTACGAAATTCAGTCAGGTAATATTTATTTTATTTACCACATAATGGCGCCCGAACAGGGACACTTTCTCATCTCACGCGCCGGCGGTGCGTTGCAGGCCCGGTCTCCTGCCACAGCTGGACGGACCATAAACGCGTACCAGCAGGATTTCCTGTAAGCTCCCTCCGGTCAAGCGGGGGCGACTGAGGCTGCGATCAACCCAGACGAGGCGGTGAGAAGTGCGAAGTATCCCGACCAGAGCCTAGCTGAGAGAGCAAGATCCGAGGTATACAGAGGCCCACCAGGTTTTCCGAAATCCCGATGTGCAGAGGGTCCGATGTCCGCAGTTATCGAGTCCTGTCCATTCTCTGAGGCCTTCCGTTTCAAGGAGCTACTCGGTGAGTACCATCGCCGGGGAGGCGTGTTGACGTGCACATAGGTTGTGCCGGTCAAGACGGATTTGGGTACACAAATCCGGTCTGCACTGTTTAGCAGTGTATATGTACTGTTTAGCAGTATATCAAGTATTCCGAAGTATTCAGTTATTGTCAAGAATTCAGCGTGGTGATTAGTTAAGCAGACTGTCATCATTGTCGACCATTATTAAATGTCTAATGTTTAATGTTTAAAGTATTCAGGAAATGTCTTGCATATTGTGGTATGAATGACTGTTCATTGTTCACTGTTCATTATTGTGTTTCTCGTATTAAGCAAGTTCAAGAGTAAGTATCAGATCAGTTGTCAATATGCCGCTCTTCTCGAAGTTAAGACAGATTACTACCAGAAAAGGGGTGCTTGAAGAAGCAGTTCCTATTCCTCCTAGAGACACTCCAGGACATTTCATGTACCATAAACATGGCTTAGATGCCATATTGTTTCTTGATCTATGGGTAGATTATACCAAGGGATTACCGGAAAGTCAAAGGTGGCCCGCAACGGGAACCTGGGATGCAGAGTGCATCATGAAAGTGGAGGAAGAGTTATGGAAAAGAAAGGTCAGACAGTCACAGAAAGACGCTATCGAGTTATGGCGTAAAGAATCTCATAGACGAACAGAAAAAGCACGTAGACAAGAAGAGAGGAGTAAAGAAAGTTCAAATAAAGTTCAAGAAAATCTATTAATTGAGGAAGGTATCCGAGTGAAATCAGAACAAGTAAATAGACAAAGTAATGCTCTTATGAATGGTATGTATCCCCTTCTAGCCGAAGGACTACCTAAGGCTGCTCCAGAGATGCCAAAAGACTTGCCACCCCCATTATTTCCAATTAAGGTACATCCAAAAGGGCATCCCAGAACCGCAGAAGATGTTTTTCTTTCCTCATATCTAGATGACGCAGCTCCCGAGTATGCTAACGCCGCACCACATAGACCATCTGGCAGAGGGGTTCAACATCAGAATCAGGTATCTGTCCCCGTGCAACAGCAAGTCCCGACACAAGCTTCGGCAAGCACATCTGTTTCTGCATCTGTCTTCGCAGTCGACTCTACAGAGGTATCGACACCCATAGTTGCTGTGTCACGTTCAACGAACCCATTCACACCCGACGCCCCAGATGGGGCCACGGGAGGTGCTAGCAGTACTTTTACACCACCTAGAATAAATAAACTTGTCTTTCAAGAGTCAGCACATTCACGTACACCTAAGTTCGTAAGTGAACGTGCGCTTAAGGAACTCCTTGTAAATTGTAGATATGACCCGGTGGTTGGTAAAGAGGAAGACCCTGTGAAAATACTAGATGTTTTTCTGATCCAATACACTCTGTATGCCCAAATAATAGCAGAACGTATCCGACGCCTGTAATAAATCCGAAGTCTCCTGAACATTCGTTTCAAGCCGCAGATAAAATACTACGAGAACGAAGGGGTTACCACCTCCTCGATTCCATGGATGAGCAAGAATTAGCCAGATCAGCCGTTCACTGGATCGTTAGTCCTGAAAAATATGGTGATGAGACCGTAGCACACACGTTTCTCAACCTCAGTGCAGATGAACAACGTTTAGCTGGAATCTATATGATTCAGCAACTCCTCATATTATATAAGAGCCAACATGCTGACCCTGGTCCTTTACCTGATACATTAACGGAACTACTCACGAACAGATGGAGAGGTTCTAGTAACAAGTTAATTAAAGAGATATTAGTGTCACGTAAACAGTATGTCCTTTTTGTAAGTCCGGATTCTCTCTCGCTGCCCCATAGAGAAAGAACGCCGTACTATATGGATAGACAAAATCCTTTACGAGAAGTGCACCCAATAAAAGGCGAAGACAATGAGTTTCACCGTGTATTTGTTTACACACCCATATCAAAAATGGAATTATTAGAAATGAAGAAAGTAGTACCTAGCCATGATAAAGACCCAGCGGGTTTCCACCGAGAAATTAAAGATATGTTACTGATGGGAGAGTACACCTTTCCTGATATTATGACGATATTAAAGGTGCTTTTGCCTGCTGGCATTTATGAAAAACTGAAAGAAAAAGAGTGGGAAGTGGGAGACCAAAAGATAGACTGGACAGCATTAGCAGAGGAAGAAAGGGGCCGAACTGCAGGTTCAGGGCTCGGGGATAAAGTTAAACTGTTACCAGGTTTACTAGTACAGGTACTGCCACGTTTATTAACTACAAAAAAGGAAGATTGGGGTGCAATCACAGCCTGCAAACAAAAGCAAGATGAAGACACAAGCGATTATTATGCTCGATTTGAAAAATGTTTTGGTATAAATAGTGGTATAAAAGCAAGTAGTGACTCATATCCACATTTATTTGTGACAAAATTAGTGGAAAATGCATTACCTCCAGTAAAGAATAGAATATTGAAATTCGAGAGTACCTGGCAAAGTAACACTCCGTCGCAAATGCTACAAATGTTACAGTATCATCACAATAGAATTAGGGATGAACAAGAACACGAGCATAGACGCATGAAGGATACAAAAATGAAAATGCTAGTTTCTCAGACAGTACCAGCAGATGGTCACAAAAAGGGTGTGACACACTCTGGTGATTCTGCTGTTCCTGTAAAGGGAACCTGCAATTATTGTAAACAACTGGGCCATCATGTACACGATTGTCCAGTCCTGAAACGTAATATAGCTACAGGCATTACAAAGGAGAGACCACGATTAGTTAGACAAGATCAGAATGAACAAGGAGCTATGCAGCATGGACAGGCAATGCCAGCCTCACAGCAACCCATACAGTTTGTGCCAGCTGCACCACCGTTGCCTGCTACTGCCACACAAACCGCAACACGACAACTGTATCAGACTGCACAGTATGAATACCCTGAATATCAGCGTTACGCATGAACCAGCCTAGAGAGGGAAGTTGACTTACCGCTTATCGAGATTCCTGTAGATCAAGAAGGACCTTATGTACATAGTGAATTATTAGGTCAAGATAGAAAATTCTTACTCGATACAGGGGCAAGTCGAACAACAATAAAACGTAGTGAAGTTCCAGGGGCACCCCTCTCAGGCTCTCAAAATGTTTCCCTTGGTTTTTCAGGAAAACCTATTGTTAATGAAGTATCAAAGCCTCTACCACTTACAATAGGACCTTTGACACGAACTACAGATTTATTGCTTACTAAATCATGCCCAGAAAATCTGTTAGGAATTAAAACTCTGAAAGCACTAGGAGCCATAATATGTTGTTCTCCGGAAGGAGTAAGGTTGTTTTTACGTGATTTTAAAGGTCACTATGTGTCTAGAGACATGGATCCCCGACTACAGACTTTACCAGTACATCTATGGGCACAAGGCCCTACGGATGTTGGCTGCATGAACATTACACCCTATCGAGTCACACTGAAAGCAGGAGTGGTACTACCACGAATGCGACAATACAAGTTACCGCATGATGCTGTAGTGGCTTTGCTGAAAATCATTGATGAGCTAATTGCCCAAGGAGTAGTTGTAGAAACAGACTCCAATGTATGTAATTCACCGATAATTCCGATTCTTAAACGAACTGATCCTACTGCCCCACCAGTGTACCGATTGGTTATTGATTTGCGTGAACTAAACAAGTGTATTGTACCACAATTCCCTGTGGTCCCTGATATATCATCATTATTGACAGCAATTGATTCCGAAGCAACGTTCTTTACTGTAATTGATCTCAAGAATGCCTTTTTCAGCGTCCCAATAGATCCGGAAAGCCAATACTTGTTCGGATTCAGTTTAAATGGGCGCAGCTTTAAATTCTCACGCGCTCCCCAAGGATTTACAGAAAGCCCCAGCATCTACAGCCAAGCACTGAAACGAGAACTTGACAGTATCCACATGCCAGTCAATACTGCACTGCTTCAATATGTCGATGATCTGCTGATCACCGCGAGAAGCGAGCCAGAATGTGAAAAAGCTTCTCTGACAGTTTTACATTTCCTAGCCGACAAGGGGCACAAGGTGTCCCCTTCTAAGCTGCAAT
The DNA here is from genome assembly GCF_964204655.1 of Triturus cristatus. Lineage (NCBI taxonomy): Eukaryota > Metazoa > Chordata > Amphibia > Caudata > Salamandridae > Triturus > Triturus cristatus. The sequence goes on along the minus strand of NC_140590.1, from coordinate 31,620,653 downwards.
TCTGTGTTCAGCGAGTTATTTATCTTGGTCACTCGCTGTCCAAGGAGGGAAGGCAGCTTACACCAGATCGCATCCAGTTAATTGCTAACATGTCAATACCGCAGACACAAAAAGAGGTGCGAGCTTTCATAGGCCTCACTTCATATTGTAGGCAGTGGATCCCTCAGTACGCATTTCTAGCAAAACCACTCATTCAGTTAACCACACAGGAGGCAGCCACATCGACTGTTCTCCCTTGGACTCAGGAACATACACAAGCTTTTGAAAGCCTAAAGGCAGCTTTATGTCAAGCACCTGTTTTAGCAACACCATGTTATAGCAAACATTTTACACTCTTTGTTACAGAACGCGAAGGTACTGCCTTATCAGTACTCACTCAGGATCAAGCAGGATCACGCAAGCCATGTGCTTATTTTTCCAGTACATTAGATCCCGTAGCTCAGGCTTTGCCTGCATGCCTGAAATCAGTGGCAGCGACAGCTTTAGCAATAAGACAAAGCGATGCCATAGTTTTAGGACACCCATTGACAGTACAAGTACCACATGCAGTAGAGGTTCTTGTGAACCGAACACAAACACAACACTTGACCATAGCAAGACTTACTGGTTATGAACTGACATTGTTTCAACCACACATAGAGATCCGACGGTGTAATACATTGAATCCTGCTACACTATTACCTGTAATTGGAACAGACCCACTAGCTCATGATTGTGTTGAAATCATTGAAATAAAGACGAAACCTAGACAAGACTTGACAGACGTTCCATTGTTAGATCCAGACCTGACGTTGTATGTAGACGGATCGTGCATGAGAACAAATACAGGAGATTTAGTGGCCGCGTATGCAGTCACAACAGACACTGAAGTTATTGAGACACATTGTATAGATACTTTGTCAGCCCAAGCAGCAGAACTTATTGCTCTAACACAAGCCTGTATTCAAGCCACAAATAAGAAAGTTAATATATACACTGATTCACGTTATGCATTCGGAGTTGTACACGACTTCGGTGTGCTATGGCGAGAGAGAGGTTATTTAACGTCCCATGGTGCCCACATTCAGCACGGACCCCTCATTCATGCCTTGTTAGACGCAATACATTTACCCACTGCTATATCGATTATGAAATGTAAAGCTCACACGAAGGTTACTGATACCATTTCTCAAGGCAATGACTTAGCTGACAGAACAGCTAAACAGACTGCTCAGAATCGCACATTAGACATGACAAAGCCAATAGTTCAGACACCAACACAGTGTATGACAATTAAGGATCCCGCACTTGACGTAATTGACATACAGACACATGCCACAGCAGAAGAAATAAAGAAGTGGACTGAACTAGGAGGGATCCAGACAGATCAAGGATGGATGACGAAGGAGAAATCTGTATGGTTTCTCCCTGATTCCATGGTTCAAGCCATTATAGCTACAGTTCACAGTCCAGCACATTTAGGAGAGAAGGCTATGCTAGACAGCATTCAGCACATTTGGTTCAACAAACATTTACGAGCAGCAGCTAAACAAAAAGTTCGTACCTGTATGATATGTTGTCAGTTTAATCCAGGAAAGAGTGTTCCCGTAGAGCAGGGTGGATTTCAGCCTCCTGACCATCCTTTTGAAGTCCTCCAGATGGATTATATTCAGATGGAACGTTGTCGAGGATTCAAATATGTCCTCGTAGTTGTCTGCGCTCTCTCCCGTTGGACAGAGGCGTATCCCGTATCAGATTACACTGCCCCGACTACTGCCAAGCAGTTAGTTCGAGAATTCTTCCCACGGTACGGTTTACCACGTGTTGTATATTCAGATAACGGCCAGCCTTTCTCATCCGAATTAATGAAACATGTCTCACTTTTGTTGGGATACCAGTGGAAATTCCACTGTGTCCGACACCCCGAGGCAGCAGGTCTCGTGGAACGACATAATCAACTTTTAAAAATCAGATTGTCTAAAATATGTCAGGAAAAAGGTGTGGACTGGATAGTAGCCTTACCAGTTGCGCTATTCTACATGAGAATGGTAGCACACTCTCGAACAGGGCTATCCCCGTATGAGGTGATCTTTGGTAGACCACCGAATATGTGGGGGACGCCTATACCCCGTAAAATAACTGATGTTGACTGTAATATGCTGACAGATTACCTGGCTTCCTTGATGTCTGCACTACAATCTTCTCGTTCACAGGTGGTCGCAGCTTTTCCTGACAACACTGAGGTGAAACCCCATGACGTGGTCCCCGGGGACTTTGTCCTGGTTCGGAATTTTGATAGGAAAAGCCAATTGGATCCTAGGTGGAAGTTGCCTAAGCAGGTCCTGCTGACGACCAGAACAGCTGTGAAGATCGAAGGACGGAAAGGATGGGTGCATTCCACCCATATAAAAAAATTTCATGGACTTCCTCCTGACACAAACAGTACTTCCCGTGTGTCTTCCCCCATTGACTCAAAGCTACCTTTGGCTGAGGCCAGTAGCACCGAACTCTATAAACAGAAACTCAGGTCCAGATCTAAACTGTCGGACGATTTGATTGTTTAAGTCCTCTCCAAGGTGAAGCGGTTGAATCTGTCCCGACATGTATCCCTTAGGTCTGAATGATGTAGAGTCCAGAATCATAATGAAACGACATGCTTATTGTAAATTACTGCGTAACCACTGTATTGTGACTTTATTAATTTTGTTTTCCTTGAGTTTTTTAATAGTTACTACAAGTATATTGTTGCATATGTATTATCCTGTTTCTAAACGTGCTCTCAATATAACTGATGAACATTCTTTTAGTGACCTACCCCCACATGAGTTGTCCTATAGACTTGCGCTGCGCAATAACACATTCATTAGTATGTTACATCATTCCCATCAGACTAGTAATGCCACCAATTGTTGGGTGTGTGGCCGACTCCCTCCCTATCAGAATAACAAAGGAGTTCTGCCTTTCTTTCCACATCCATTCACACACAATGGCTCCTGTGGAGCATGGTTTAGTTTATTAAATTCCATAGACCCAGACACAGCAGTTTATCAACAACATTGGATATGGGGAAATCTGAATCTAGTTTTATTCAAAGTCTGTCACCCTAATAAGGAGGGTCACCCCAGTAGAACAGGAACTGATTTAGAAAATGAAGTGTATAAATTAGGTAATTTTACGCCTAATCTTATGATTTTGAATGTCAAATCCGAAGTTGAACTAATTCTGCCCACTATGTCAGTATTTCCAGTTAAGGGTGAATTATGTGTGAGAAAAGTTGGTTCCATACATATGGGCCATAGCCAATGCGTTACTACAGTAGAATATAGTGATCAAGGCAAATCTTCATTTAGAGCTTCTCGCCATTCTTACTTTATATGTGGTCAGACGGCATATATGCGTCTGCCTCTAGATTGGGATGGTACCTGTTACATCGCATTCCTTTTGCCACCTGTTTTTCTAGCTCCCCCTGATTATTATCGAAATGTTCATTTAGTACACAATAGAGAGCGAAGAGATCTCCCAGTTGTCGATTATACTGAGACAGCATGGGACAAGTATGTAGATTTCAATAAAGGTATCTTTCCCTATATAGGTACAATATCAAATAGTAAGCTGATACGCAGACTCACCAAGACTCTTGAAGCTGTAGTAAACGAGACTATAGCCGCCCTAGGCAATCTGACAGAGGAACAATCAGTGATGAGAATTGTTGTTCTCCAGAATCGTCTTGTCCTTGACGTCATCCTGGCCGATAGGGGCGGAGCTTGCAGGGTCATCGGATCCAGCTGCTGCATATTCATACCAGAAAATTCGCCATCTGTATATAAAGCTATAACACGCCTTCATAAGATTGTAAGCCAGATACACGAAAATCCAGGCACTTGGACGTGGTCCGGGTGGTTTTGGAATGTGATATCAGCCTGGGGATGGAGAGTTCTATCTTTCCTAGGTATTGGCCTTCTTATGCTCTTCAGTTGTTGTCTATGCCTGCAATGTGGACCAGCGATTTGTGGTCTGTGTGCCACATCGTGTATTCCACATCAAGGTTTTGGCTCAAGATCCCGGAAGAAGAAAGAAGAAGAAATGATGCTCCATGAGCAAATCAATGGAATGATGAAGATTGATGTCTCGTGAAGGGCAAGAAGGGGACAAGGAGGGAATGTGGAAATGTGGATTTTCCTGATCAGTTATGTCCCCTATCTTGGACCCCAACGGTTCTATATGCATGTTACAAGTACATGTATGTTCCCTCCAGTTCCAGTTTCTAAGACGCAAACATATGTGTGTCTACCGTCGACATGTTCTCTGTCAGATCCGCCATCAAAGGGCTGGATATTCGATTCCTAGGTATGAAAGGCCACCGACTTTATATGGCTAAGTTACTCCATTTTTACAGTTCAGGCAAGTAGGCCCGATTCTGTCCTCAAAGCCTTTTCCTGCTCTCTGTCTCTGACAGCTTCAGCTTGAGCTCGCATCTGTATCCATGAACTTTGTCCTACTCCCTGTGCAGCTAACGGTGCCTGCCTCGGCCAGTTTTCGCCTGTCTGCCAAGAAGCTGTATTTCACCTTCGAATTATCTATTTTGCTCTCCAGCCGATGCATTCCTGTCCAGTGATTTAGGTAAACATTTCCTTTAGTTACCAAGCAAAAGGCCAGGCTTCTCTGTCTTCATGCAAGTGATTCATAGCCCTGTTGCCATGGAAAGTTTTCTGCCCCTCGCATCTCATATAGACACTTAGACGCTTGTACACGCACATAGTCAGTATAGAATAGATTCTGTCCGAGAGTCTCTTCCTTGTGGATAACATAGTTCTTTAAACATAGGATGTTAGATATGATTTGGGATTAGGTTGACATAACCTCAGACTTCTCGTTTCCACATGTAGAGCTAAATGTCAAGTCCCCTTCACCCCCTAGTTACACGTCAATTACACGTCATGCTGCCGCGCGCGCATCTATGCCAAGTATTATCTTATAGATCCACCTATGTCTGATAATTCTAACCAATCATGTTTCTTTTATTCCTTATTACGCCTAGTTTCGATTATGTCACTGTCACGTCATTTTTCTTATCAAATGTTACGCCTTCTACATTCGTTTCATTGTAATGCACTTATTATAAAAATGTATGTCTATCAACAAATTATTGTACTTCACTTCCTGAACCCTCGTGGTGACGGAACCTGAAGGCCGCCACTCGAGTCGGCCATTTTGAATGGAATAAAGCCCATTAGAGAACCTCTTATACCACGGATTCTGCCTCTTGTTATTTTGAGCTATTTTACTTTATTTTAAGACTCCGTACGAAATTCAGTCAGGTAATATTTATTTTATTTACCACACCATCCTACCCGTATTCGTAGTTTCAGGAATGCCTAGGAGGCGGAGGTTATTGCGATGACTTCTCGCTTCCATGTCCTCGCTCTTAGCAGCGATAACTTTGAGGAGTTTGTCCATTTGCGTCATCGATTGCTGCATACGCGCCGCTGCGCCCTCTGAATCCGAGATGCGTGTTTCCGCCTCTTTGAGCCTGTCTTCATGCCCATCTATCTTACGAACAATATTGTCCATTCACGAGTTCATGGCGTCCATTTTCCCAGCAATAGATGCTATGCCTTGTCTCATCTCCAGTAGGATGGATTTCATATCGGTGTCCAATTCCTGCGAGGAGGCACAGGCGTCCACCGTCGTAGGCTCTGTACCGCCCTCCGAAACCGATTTAGCAGCCTTCTTAGTCTCGAAGTGGAGCCGGGGCTGGCGGGGGTCCGTCTTGCCCATCTCGGCGGGTCAGGACACCAGTCCCTCCAATCTGCACCAAGCTACACACAGCTCTTCCTCCCAGTCGCCAGACGATTCTACCAGCCACGGCGCCAATCACTACCCCAGCCAACACGTCTCGTAGCACTCAAATGTTGTAGGCTGTCAGGTCACCCGGGGCACTATGCACACAATGCACACCTGTCGCGCAAGTCTCTCACCCCGATGCAATCCCCACAATTTCTTTCCCGGCTTTCCCCACAGCAGAGCGTCTCGCCAGTCGCCGCAATCTTCCTGATCAAGTTCTCCACGGGGGGGACCGCACTCAGCAGATATACAGTCCTCCGGGTCTGTGGCGCAGCGATCTCGCCAGAAAGCACTCACTGTCGGTCCCGCCCCCGCCACAGCCTTCCAGGCGCTATCGTGCTCCCAGGGTCTCAGGCCTAGCACAGCCTCCGGCTGCCCCAGTGTCAAAGTCCTTGTAGGGGTCCCCTCTCATCGCACATCAGCATCCCCAGGGCAGGGGGCAAGCATCAGGCAGAGGTCCCCGCAACGGGCGAGGCAGCGCCTCCAGAGCAGCAGGCGGCAGTCCAAGCGCCCCCCGTCTCAGCCCTCTCGGTCGTCAGGGGAGTTCCGCCGCCTCAGCTGCCAGGCACCGCCACAGGTCCCCTATAACACGATGCACCGCGGCGCAAGGCTCAGCGCCGCCTCACCTTCCCGCAGTGCCAGGATCTCAACAAGTCTCAGGCACCACTATGTACGAGTCAATATGCCGCTGCCACCTCCACCTCCAGAGCCCCAGCGCGCCACAGAGCCGCTCACCTCGTCTTCACCGCAGCTCCACCTTCAGGCATCCGCCGGGGCCCACACGGCGAGGCAGGTGTTGGTCCGAGGCTGTATTCGGGTGCCCCAGCCTGCGACCTCGAGCAGCGCTAGTAAGTGCAGCGCCCGGCCCGACCAGGCTCACGTCGCTCTGTCCACCATCTGCCGAAACTGCAGACAGAGCCCCCAGCCGTCTCCGCCGTCCACCACAGGTCTCGGGCTGATTGTCGGCAAGGCTTCACCGCCGTAGGTCGCCCGCACCAGCGCAGTGTCAGCAGCGCGTCCCTTGAGGCCCACACACCTCGTGGGCGCTGCGGTCTGCCGTGCCCGCAGCGCACCCGGCTCAGGTCTCCGCGAGTCAGGCACTCCGCTCCGGTCGGGGATGTTTCCCCTGCCCACAGCCGCTGCGGTGCTCCGCGACCCCCAGCACTCTCCAGGATCGAGCAGCAGGCAGTCACACACCAAGTCCAGCCGCCGGAGAAGCAGTCCCGCTCGTGGAGAAGGATATTAGAGCGGATTATGGTGCCGGACAGCGGGAGCTTCACCCGAAGGCAGCCATTCCGCAAGTGCGCCACCTAGCGCCCCCGGAAGTAAAGATTACTTTGGTTAGAGAAGATCCCATCCAGGGTATGCCCTCCCCTGTGCGTTGGGCCTACAACCCACTGCCTAAGGTCTACTGACAGCATTAGATCCTGCAATGCCATGGTGTCCCCATCTTCCGTTAGTTCTAGATGGAAATTAAAATCTCCCAAGACTGTAAAGGCCTTGGAAAGCATCCCCTCCTCCAGTAGAGTGCCAACGGAAGTTAGGAAGGCATTTCAGATCCCAGGTTGCCTATATAATAGACAGCCCTGAAAAGAATGGTGATGGGTTAACATAAGGTTAAAAAATTGGGCTTCGCAGGTGTCCATAGGAATAGGCTGGAAGGATGCTTTAATAGAGTGATGATAAATCACTGCCAGGCCTCCGCCTTTCCTTAACGGCCTATCCAGTGTGTAACAGAGAAAATCCGGAGGGGTGGCCTTCACAATATGCGGCCCTGCGGATGGGTCGGTCCATGTTTCAGTAATGAAGGCCACCTTGACCTCAAGTTCCTCCATAAGTCTGGCACACTCAAGGCTATGCTTGACTAGGGACCTTGCATTTAACAAAATGCAGGCTATTGAGCAATCCTTCTTGGTCTCGGCCCCTCCCCTCTTCCCTTCCTTAATGGAGATGGAGATGTTGAGAATCCTCGGAATGCTGGAGGCGCAACCAGGGCAGTAATCAGGGGGAGTTCTGGGTAAAGCGTTAGGTACAAGACAAAGGCAATTCAAGGTCTTCTCTTTTCTGAGTCTCTGCAAGGTCAGGGTATCATACCTGAGGACAGGCTCGGTAACCGGGCCAGAACCACCAGAGTCCCTGGCGCTAGGGGCTGGCCCGGTGCGGACGGGCGCAGACGGGCTTGCCTTAGGCGTGCCTTCGGCGCGCCAGCGGCGCGTCCGCTGCGCGCGTCTGCTGCGCGCTCGTGCCAGGTCGTGATTTTATACGCAGTCAGGGAGCCTAGCCCCTACCAAGATGGCAGCCCCACCTAGAGCTCCGCCTCAATCCCAAAGCCCCCGTAATATCTGCCTCGATGATTAAAATGAGTAAGTTACTAAAACACCAGCGGTTAAAAACAGATAGCAGCAATTTTATAAAAGGAAACTGTGCAAAGATCGGACAGCGTTTGGCAAATTGGTAAATAAGACGGCAAAGTAGAAGTCCTTCTTAGAAGATAAAATAACAACCTCGAAACGTAGACATGGGTGGACTGTGATTAACTCCTACATATCAACAAAGCCGCAGGCCTACTTAGTAACTCATTTTAGTCTGGAACTAAAAAAAAGTTTCACCAATTACCGTTTGGGCCTGCATGATTCAAAAGATCTACAACCGTCCTGGAAAAGCAACCAACAAGCGGCACACTGTCGATTATGCGGTTTCTGTAACAAAACATTAACTCACCTTCTTTGTGCTTGCCCCGCAGTTAAGGAACCAAGGAGGGGGCTTTTAAAACCAATTTTTAATGAATTAAAGATTTGCACGTGCAGGCAAGCTGTGATATGCTGGTTGGGAGGCTCCTCTATAATGTTGGCGTGCCGGGCGTAAAATATCTGGTAAAAGTAAGAGAACTTTTAAGGCAAGACGATTTAGAGGAGATTGATAAAGCATGAATAAGGACGGCAGGGACTGCAAATGCGGCTTTTCTTCACTAGCTTAAGTAGAACAAGGACTGGGATCCTATTCCACAAGAAAACAGAAACAATACAGAAAAATGGACGGTGGCTGACCAGGGTCTACCGGAAAGTTTGGCATTTTTAATGGTCATTTTACCTTAAATAATTTATCTTTTGGATAATATTGGTCATTGGAGCTCCTGGGAAAGTTGTGAAGAATAGATCTAGTGCAGATTGCCTAACCTGTTACCTAACATTTTATGAGCCTTATTAATGTTATTAAGATTTTAATACTGCCAAGCTCATTGTCGATAAATGATATTTTATGGAAAATTAAGTTTAATATCTTTTTTAAAGTGTAAATTGTAACGATTTTAAGTAATCATACACAATAAACTTTGTTGGTTGATTGATTGATATACACACTGTACCTCACTTTGGTGCAGTATATATAGAGACAGTTTCTTACAGTGTGTGTGTTTTGTAGGAATGCGTCGCAGGTTGTATGTGTCAAGAATGTGTCTGCGATTGTGACCATGTTTGATATGAGTGCCCAACACAGTCACAGTCATTCACATATTCTTAATGCATATAACCTGGCACACATTCCTAAAACACATACGCTCACAGAAACATTCTAACACAGGTACAACCAACATGCTATAAAGCATACATTAAAAAACACTCAGTTACACGCTCACAGTTTGACAGCTATACCATCCTCAAAGCAGCCAAAATTTCAGTATAAATATGTGTGACATTTCTATGTTTGCAGTATACCTCTGTGTGATATGTGCACACTTTGAGTGACACAATAACACAAGCTATTGAACAAAAAACTATTCAGGTTCGGTGCTTTGAATCGAAGTATATGTAGTTCTGTGTTTACAATGAAATTAGCAAAACTAAAAGTACCAGAATGCAATAGAAAAATGGGAGCAGATGAACTTCTCACACCTGTTGTTGTCCTAGGTGATGCCCCAGCCCACTTTGTTCTTTGTTGAGAAAGCGAACAGAACATTTTTGCCATTCCTGTCTTGAACTCAGAATGGATGTATTTCCTAATGTCTGGTTTCTAAAGAAAGGGCCAGTCTAGGTCAAACCTAGTGTATTAGTAAGTGCTGGTTTTGGGGATGCTGTTTCAATTTTTTCTTTCTTTTTGACATGAGTAGCCTAGCAAAGGTTTTAGAATTATAGAAAGAAAAATTTGTCATGGTTAAAAAAGTTGCTTCATTATTATTATCTTATCAAGATGTGGTCTCCAGAGAATCGTGTAGGTGATTGGATCGAGGTTGGCCTTGATGAAGGTTTGACTCCAGGCTCCTCGACCCTGGATAAGACCATGACGCTATAGTGTAGCATCTTTAAAAATACGGGATCACTCAATCGCAGCCATATATATATTTAAGTGCATACGCATTGCATGTGCCCTAGTGTATCCTTATTAGCGGATACAGAGGAGTGGGACTAACGGCACTAGGTTCCCGTTTAGTCCTGAGGAAGAGCTGATAGGGGAATGGCGTGAAACATGTTGACTGCTTATTAGTGAAACTAATTCACTCATTAAAGTCCGTGTATTCAGTGATAACCCCTGATTTTATTTTCACTGTTTAGGGGCGGGAATAAAATTTTGGTCAAACTCCAATTTTCCACTCCCCCTACTTTCATTATTATTTAACACACCAATAAGTGCTCCTGCGTAATCACCAAGTAGCAGCACGCCTCAATCTGTAGAGGATAGGGGTGAACCCCAATGATAAAGCATGCAACCAAAGGGCAACCCTGGTGGGTGAGGGGTCTATAGGAAAAAAGTTTTTTCCTATTGAGTGACTAGAGAGGAACCCCGCTGTATCCTACACACCGACTCCCTGGGCAGGTTTTCTTTGAATCTTTGATTTTTGTGTGGTACGATACTTTATAATTGCCAAGCCTTTAAAAAGTTTCATTTTTATCAATCTGAAATAATTTGATGAGGCATCATATAGACTGAAACCATAAAGGTTGTAGTTTGTTGAAGGGAGGTTCTAAATTTCCACTGTAGTAGAGCTCTTCGGACGAGAATAGGCAAATAAATTGGCAATTATAGTACGTCGGATTATCAATACTCAACTTTTTGGACAGGCACAAAGAAAATGATCGTGTAAAGCAGGATGCCTGCGTTTTAGTAGGAACAAGCAGTTATTAGCAACATGTCAAACTGTCTTATAATTTCATAACATTAACCATATACTTATGTTAGTAAGATTCAATTAGGAAATCATCCTGCATTATTTCACTTTTTCTTGAAGATCTTAGCATGAGTGTTTCCCTTGCAGCAGCAGCTGCTGACTGTCTGATTGCCCTCTAAATAGCACACAAGCAGGCCCATAATTTTTGGCAGGTTTGTATCGCTGCATGACTGTTAATCTGTGTCTAGGGTGCTCATATGCTTTGTCAATGCTGAGCAGTGGTCAGTTCTGGTGTGTGCAGCCAGATCTGCGTGTTCAAGTATGCTGTTTGTCACTTTCAATTCATTCTTTAAGTCCAGCTCTGAATATACCACCAGGGAATGTAGGGGTGTTTTTCCTACTTTTTAAGAACATTGGGCTAGATGTACATAGACTTCCGTTTGTGATTTCCCAATAGCAAATTTTTGCGATTCGCTATTAGAAAATCACAAATAGATATGTACAACAGTGTGTTTTACACAGTTTGCAATTCCCAATGGTTCACAAGCGACCTGCCTCATTAATATTCATGAGGATTCAATTTGCGACTCATTGGGAATGGCTTGCGCACACAATGATGGTCAGCAGACCACCATATCTGGGACTGTTTTTTTGTTTTTAAATGCAGCCCGTTTTTTCCTTTTATTTTTTAAGAGTAGGCAGTGGTCTGTGGGACCACTGCCTGCTCTTAAAAAATGTTGCGCCCCATTCACAAACGGTGAGGGGTCCCTTGGGGACCACTTCTTGTTGGCAAATGGGTTACAACCAACTTAAAGTTGGTGCTAACTGTGAATGCTTTGTGACCACATTCCTGATTGCTAAACATACCTGCATACCAGGGCGACTCGCAGTTAGGAAGGGGTACCCTTATCACGCCCCTTCCTAATAGCGACTTGCAAACCTAATTTGCGATTCAGTAGTAGCGTGCCAAATCGCAAATAGGGCTTTGTACATTTAAACATGCGTTTTTACACATGCATACCGCCCAATTCTGAGGATCGGGTCATTAGGAGAGCTGAAAAAAGGTTTGTACATTTGGCCCATTCTGAATAATCCCCTCTGGTGGTCGCAGGCTCATTTGAGTGGCATGAGACGTTCTCAGGGCACAGGCCTTCTTTTAGTGACTTCATTGCTGTGCTCCCATAGGGCACTCATGGTGGATGGATTGTCTTCTTTACCTCATCATTAAACCAATCAGAGGGACGCTCTGAAGGTCCAGACCTGGCGGCCTCCAGGTGTTCACAAAATACATATATTATAATGGGGTAGCACACCAGTAATCAGGACACCGTTGTGATCTCGATGAAGGCTCTGGAAGGGCTCTTGTGTCTCGCTGCATGGGGAAATAAATGCACAGCCTGGACTGAAGTGCACAAAACGCCCACTTCATAGCACCATCATGGCAACACTTCCCACCGCCAAGCACATAGCATGCATGCAAATAAGTACACACCACACAGATTTTGTTTTGGGAAAACTGCTGCAGGTTTATTACATACAACGTTATGTAATATGGTTGGTTATCCTACGGGCGATCCAAGGGCAGGCAACCATCTGGGCCGCCTGCCCCCCTGATGAGCCAAGCAGCACTGGGGCGAACCCCATCTGTGCTGCCCCTTCTGGTGATCCTCTTCCCGGATCACGTGACACATGGTCCCTTATTACTCACGCCCCTTTCAGGGCAGAGCATTGCAAGGCAAGCCCCCAGTTGTTCAGGCCCACAACCGCCCGAAGGACTAACGGGGCGCCGACATGGTTTTCCAGGACCCTCCCATGAGGCTCCTGGGCTCCGGTTCTGGTACCCCCTATGGTGCCGCGCAGAGGTACCCTTCTGTACCCAATTGCTTCCAGATCACTCTGTAACTCCGCCTGCAACGAAAAAAGTAGAACATTACAACATTCTCACCATACTTCCTGCCACCAGCCACGCCGGGAAAGCGGTAGGGTGGGAGACGGCATGTCCAGCAGGGCAGCGACCGTGGCGTGTCCGGTGCGACAAAGAGGCCGTAAGCGTTGTGGGGGGACCTATATACCCCTCACCACGCCTCATGCACCGAACATGACGCAGCACTGCCCACGCCCAGGAAGGGGACTCCGCCAGATTCCCTGCCCCCTCGGGGGGGGGGGTATTGTGTGGTGCCTGAAGCCACTAGAGGGCTGCCCTCTTGAGTGGCATCCTGCGGTGGCCTTGGGCAGCCGCATAGCACCATCATGGCAACACTTCCCACCCCCAAGCACATAGCATGCATGCAAATAAGTACACACCACACAGATTTTGTCTTGGGAAACCTGCTGCAGGTTTATTACATACAACGTTATGTAATATGGTGGGTTATCTTATGTGCGATCCAAGGGCAGGCAACCATCTGGGCCCCCTGCCCGCCTGATGAGCCAAGCAGCACTGGGGCGAACCCCATCTGTGCTGCCCCTTCTGGTGATCCTCTTCCCGGATCACGTGACACATGCTCCCTTATTACTCACGCCCCTTTCAGGGCAGAGCGTTTCAAGGCAAGCCCCCTTTTGTTCAGGCCCACAACCGCCCGAAGGACTAACGGGGCACCAACACGGTTTTCCAGGAACCTCCCATGAGGCTCCTGGGCTTTGGTTCTGGTACCCCCTATGGTGCCGCGCAGAGGTACCCTTCTTTACCCATTTGCTTCCAGATCGCCCTGTAACTCCGCTTGAAACCAAAAAAGTAAATTACAACATTCTCACCATACTTCCTGCCACCAGCCACGCCGGCAAAGCAGTAGGGTGGGAGACGGCGTGTCCAGCGAGGCAGCGACCGTGGCGTGTCCGGGGCAACAAAGAGGCTGTCAGCGTGGTGGGGGGCCTATATACCCCTCACCACGCCTCACACACAGAACATGATGCAGCACTGCCCACGCCCAGGAAGGGCCAAGCAGCACTGGGGCGAACCCCATCTGTGCTGCCCCTTCTGGTGATCCTCTTCCCGGATCACGTGACACATGCTCCCTTATTACTCACGCCCCTTTCAGGGCGGAGCATAGCAAGGCAAGCCCCTAGTTGTCCAGGCCCCCAACCGCCCGAAGGACTTACGGGACGCTGACATGGTTTTCCAGGAACCTCCCTTGAGGCTCCTGGGCTTTGGCTCTGGCACCCCCTATGGTGCTGCACAGAATTACCCTTCTGTACCCATTTGCTTCCAGATTGCCCTGTAACTCCGCCACAGCTCTGGAGGTGGCCTCCGTCACCGCCAGAGCCCCCCACCAAAACAGCTATGGTCTTACCTGCAACCTCTCTTCTCTAGAGCCTCCAGCAAATCTAGAAGAAAGGGATACATCCCTACCGGTGATAAATGAACCCCATCTATCCCACGATAGCCCTTGACGTTAGCCTGAATCAGCTTTGGCCTGTGACTTGTGCAATAAACTATTAACCCTTCTGCGTGAAAGTTCCACTGCCTCACATGACTCCACCCCGTGCCAACTGTGGGCGGAAAGAATTCAGACACTGTGGCACACCTTGCCCCATCTGTTTGCTGATCTATCCAGCCGCCGCCCTTCTAGGACTGTGTGTGCCTGAACACCTGCGTGCCCCATCTATGGGACAGCAGCCCACTTGCTAGTTGACCCCTCCCCCAACACGCCTGCCTACTTTGGCTATTATGGGGAGAAGGATTATACTTAACCTTATAACAGTCCCTATGCATGCTAAATCATGAAGCACAGGAGTGTTCATAGCTGGAAGTGTGTGACAATGGGCAGGGGGGGCACCGGCCCTTGCCATGTATCCCTTATTCCTTGTGGTAATTTTGCACGCTCAGTTCCCTCTGAGGTGGAACCCCTAAGGCATACCAGCATAGATAATCTGTCTGAATTAGGCCGTCTGTAATATGGTGCCTAACATTGAGGATTGACTAAGTCCTACTTTACCCCATCCTAGAATATTCCCAAATAGGGAGCATCCCTGGTGGGGAAAATTATCTGCTCCGTTAAAATGTAGGTTTAGTTGAACACTGGACGTGCCAAGTGTTCTATTGACATAGTAGCCCATTGTGCCTGACACCTTATTACACCAATTATTGGGACAGAAGCACACTATGTTGGCTGCCCGCATCCCCACCAAGTGTGGTAAAAGTGTCGGAATCCCAGGTTCCCTGTTACATGCTAGCTGCAGAACACTCCCAGTGGGACCTGCTGGGAGATACCACAAACCGCATTGGTCATGAGAACCTTAAAAAGCACCCAATTTTCACGTGGGCGTACCTCTAAATGGAGTTGGCTTTACACCGCTGTAAGGCCAGAGACACACCTCTTAAACCTATTTACTGGTTTCTGCTACTTGGCACCCCTGTGGTTGAAGTTCTGTGCTAGTGCAGCACACGTGCCCCCGGGGCACAATGTTGGTGAAGAGCCGGTGTCTGTTACCCACACGCTAAAACTTAACTATCGCTAACTGCCCATGCTTGGATTGAAGGAAAGCTGGATGGACTGTAGACTTAATGCTCCCATCTAGTTTGACCCCAAAACTTAGGGAAAACCCAAGTAGTAATCAGGCCCTTCATGGTACATCTACCCCAGCGTTGACTATCAACGTGTTTGGGACACCAGGGCAGAAGATGCCCCTTCAAGTCGCAGGTTCTAACCCCTAGACGGATAAACCAGGGGGCAGACAAGTCTGTGGGAAACCATACGGGAACATTCCGAGCAAATACCTGCCCTTTCCTAAGTATTAGAATGCCCAATGGTCAATACTACCCTGTCAACATTTGACTCAAATGCAGCATTTACCGGACTATTTAGCACCACCGCATGCTTGTTAGATGACAACTACACCACCCGCCTGCTGCCCTGGCTAAAGAGCGGGTGAATACGTCTTAACTGAAGCGACCTGAAACCTGCCCTTGGCTGCAGAGGAATGCCCCCCAGTGTATATCTGTACTTGTTACTAAATGGTGCCAGCAGGTGTTTTTCATAAAGGCCTAAGATTTGGGTAGGTGCTAAGCTTAGTGTGCTGCCGGCTGGTGTTTTGCGGCTTCTGACATTGCCTCACGATATATAATACAAGACCACGCTACACCTACACCTACATCACGCCAGTACCAGTCGCTTAACAATGCTTGTTAGTTGTATCAGATAACTGAAGCCACAATTCTGGCTTCGCTGCGAAGCATATTGAAAACGCTTTCATTCTGAAATGTTGGGACTGTCACCTTTATGTGTTTGAACAAGCATTAAATGTCTACCTTCAAAGAAAAGCAAGCTCGACCATGGCTTCTGCAGCAAGCACTGCGTCGCAATGCAACCGATGTTATACTAAATAACGTGGCATGTAGGTAGTGGTCTAAAGAGGTAGTGGTCGGAATAGAGGTCTAAAGCATTAGTGCCAAATCAGAACCACCAGGAAACCTCTGCATCATGCCTGAACTGGCCAAAGGGCCGCTTCCACGAAAATCAGCTACAAACCAGTAACTCCCATGATATCGCAATCCAGACATACACCCGGGGGGGGGGGCAAACAGGCGACTCTTTTAAAGGTGAAAGAACGTGCGAATTCTGTAGGAGAGTAGGATCTGCTTCACATGGGTACTCCCACTTTTTGCTGGTGTTTCACTGTTTTTCGACCTTAGTCTGGCTGTGGCCCTGCTAATCAGGACCACAGCCTAGCTGCTTCCTCTATGAAAATGGTTTCCATGTACATTAGGCACATATCTAATTGGATTCTGGAGTGCATTATAAGCCCCTAGTATATTGTATACTATGTACCTAGGGCATAGGTATCTCAGAGGCCTACCAGGGGCTGCAGCATATATTATGCCACCCCTGGGAAGCACTCCAAAATTGCACCACAGGTCTGCTACTACAGCCTGGGTAAGGGTGTGCTTGCACCCCTTACTGTGGTATAGGCTACCTATATCACTATCCTATACAGACACATATAAACCTACAAGCCACTCCTATGGCAGGCCTTGACAATCCTGAAGGCAGAGTGCTTGGTTTTATGTGAGAGGGTGCCCAAGCATGAGCTGAGCCCCTCTGCAGCTTTCAGAAATACTTCCTTATGGCTGTTCTGTGATACAGCCATACCATATAGTCTTAAGTGCATTATAACCTTGCGGTAAATGCTAACTTTGGGATGGCTGCATCAAAACATGTCGTGTTTGGTGTCAAACGCTTTGGAATACTACCCCCTGCTAATTCTGGCAGCGGGGGTAGCATTCCACCCTTCTAGAGGGAGAGACATGTTCACACTGGCTACACCCGGTAGGACTTTCCTCAGCCCTGGCATCACAAAATGGATGCCTCTGCCACAGACACGGGCCCGCCTCCTGCTGCTGACTGAAACTCCGGTGAGGGAGGCCTGGACAATAGGTTTCCTGTCGAAGGGAGGTGTGACCACCTCCCCAGACAGGCTGATGTGTATTGGGACTGGGCGGGAGCACTCTCTGGTGCTTTGAAGTTCTGCACTCGGTGTCCCTGTGCATACTCCAGTTCATGCCGGTTGCAGGGGTTACCTGCCCCTGCTCTGGCGCGAAACTGGACAAAGAAAATGGGTGTAACCACCCCTCTTTCCTGGCCCACCCATAGGTGGGGCCTTAGAGTTAGTCCATCCCCTAAACTTACTATATGTATAAGAATCCAGTCCCTAGGACTTTAGATTACCCTGGATGAAACTCTGCAACATATATCCTGGACCTTCTACTTTCTATCATGACTAGAAGACGGACGAAATCTCTCTTGGGATCAAGGAGTGACTCCTCTGCTTGGCAGGCACCAAAGAAGCAACTGACCGGTCTGCATCGCTGAAGCTCCCGAAGGATGCCGAAGTCTTTGCATCAACAGAGGTGGATTTCCAGACTTCCCCGAGGCTACCCCGAGTCCACAGCAAAGCTGAGGCCCGTGGCTGTCATGGGTGACGTGGAACCGTGACCCCTGGACACCGTGAACTTTTGCAGCAACACTATCTTCCTGGTCCTCCTCGAAGTTGTGCTTTGGGCTCCGAGTAGCTCCAGCCTTGAACACCTCCTGCACCGAAGATGAAGTTGAAGTTGAGGTTGAAGTTCAAAGGGTTTTATATAGCACTCTAATACCAAACGGTTTCTTGGCGCTGCAGAAAGAAACTGAAACTGAGGAAGGAAGAGGAGTGAGAATTTAAGAAGGATAGGCAGAAGAGAAAAGATTAGTTTTCAGAGCTGATCGGAAGACCAAATAAGAGGGAATAGACCTAATTGCCAGAGGGAGTGTGTTACAGAAAAGGGGGGCGAGTGTGGAAAACCTGGAGCCACCCGATTTCTTCTTGCGGAATCGGGGGACAAACAGAAGGAACTGGGTAGAGGAGCGAAGGTTTCTGGTAGGAACATATGCATTGATCTTGGATCTAATAAATGCGGGGGCAATAGCAGCTAAAGACATAAAGGTCAGACAGCCCATCTTAAAAAGCGAGCGCTCCCTAATAGGGAGCCAGTGGAGAGTCTTAAGCAGGGGGGTGGTGTGTCTAAACTTGGGGAGCCTATAAATAAGGCGAGCCGCTTGATTTTGGATGAGCTGCAGACGACGACCCTCGCAGGCAGGAATGCCCACATACAAAGCGTTGCCATAATCTAAGCGAGATAAGATCATGGCCAGGATAATGAGTTTAAGGGCATCGACCGTGAAGTAGCGGAAGACTTTCCGGATGGTTCTTAAGGCCAGAAAGCAAGAGGAGACTACCGAGTTTATCTGGGGATGCAGAGAGAGGTCGTGACTGACTTTGATGCCCAGAGTTTTAACAGATGCAGAGGGAGAAGGGGGGAACCAAAGATGGGAGGCCAGAAAGGAGGGGACCAGGGATTGGAGGGACCACCAATGAGAACCAACTCCGTCTTATTGGGGTTCAATTTTAATTGATTGAGGCTAATCCAGTTGTAAATGAAAGTAAGTGTGGAGTGGACCCTAGAAACTGAGTCGGAAGAGGAGGAGAGGTTAAAGATGAGCTGGAGGTTGTCGGCGTAATTGAACGCCGTGACCTCGATATCCTGTAGAGCAGCGATGAGGGGTTGTATGTAAAGGGTAAATAAGAGGGGGGAGAGGGAGGAACCTTGGGGTACCCCGCAGGAAACAGCACAGGTAGGTGCAAGGAAGCCTTCCAAACGAACAGCCTGAGTACGGCCTGCTAAAAAAGAGGTAAGCCAGGTCAAGGCCGACCCCTGTAGTCCGGCGCCCCTGACACGGTCGAGGAGGATGGAGTGGTCGACCGTGTCAAAGGCGGCAGAGAGATCGAGAAGAACTAAGGCCTGGGAAGAATTGATGTCAGCACTACGTCTGAGCTCATCAACCACTGAGAGGACAACAGATTCCGTAGAATGTGCAGGCCGAAAACCGGCCTGGTGGTCCGCCAGGAGACAATGGGCCTCAACGTAGGTTGAGAGTGAGGAGGTGATATGGCTCTCCAGGATCTTACTCAGGAGTGGGAGGAGCGAAATTGGTCTAAAGTTGGAGGGGACAGTAGAATCAGCACCAATCTTTTTTAAAATAGGGATTACCGTCGCTGCTTTGAAAGCATCAGGTACAATTCCTGAAGTAATAGAAGTGTTAAGCAGGGTTATAGGGGGAACTGGACAGTAGGAGAAGATCTCCCTTAGAATATGTGCAGGGCAAACGTCAGCGGGGGAGCCAGTTTTGACTTTTCCCAGGAGAGTACGGAAGGCCTCCTCTGAGATCAGGGGGAATTGGTCGAGAGAAGAAGGGGGCAAGGGTAAAGGAGGGCATGAGAACAAAGAAGGGGCCATGGGGATGTTCTGCTTTATAGTGACGATCTTCTCAAAAAAGAAATCATTGAGGGAGTTGCAGAGGGATTAGGAAGGAATGGGTCTAGAAGCAACTCTATCGGAGGCAGCGAGCTCGTGGACGATTGCAAAAATCTCCTTGGATTTGTTAGCTGCCTGATGAATTTTCTGGGAAAAGTGTTCTAACTTGGCGGTGAGTATGGCTTTTTTATAGGCCCTAAGTAGCGTTAGGTAAAGGATCTTAAAGTCCGGCAGTATCTACGGCGCCACTGGCGCTCAGCCTGCCGAAGTGCCAACTTCTGACCCTTTAGGGCATTAGAAAACCATCTGTTGGCATCGTGGGAACGGCGCGTTCTGACCCGTCTAAGAGGCGCGACATGGTTACAGGCCTCTGAGAGCCAGTTATCGATCGTGGCTACCTGCCGATTGGGAAGCAAATCTGACAAGGTAGGGGCGGAAGAGGCTAGGGAATGACCTAAGGCGGTCAGATCCACTCTATTCCAATTACGAGCTTAGATATTTTTAGGGAGAGGGGGGGTGTTGATCTCCCCCAAAGGAGTGGAAAAGGTAATCAGGAAGTGGTCGCACCAGACACAGGGGGATATGGTAGGTGAAGAGATAGACAGATTGGCAGACCAAACTAGGTCAAGGGTGTGCCCCTGAACATGGGTAGGGGAAAAAATGTGAGGGGTAAAGTTAAGACAATGAAGGGTGTCGGAGAAATCTTTGGACATGGTGTCTTCACGTGGGTCACCCGGCCAGAAATTGAAATCGCCCAATAGGAGGATAGCGGAGTTGTTAACCACCAAAGTAGCCAGTAAGTCCTGTATGGCTGGAATGAAGTGAGGCATAGGTTGAGGGGGTCGGTAGAGGAGTACAAAGGTAAGAGGGATCGCGAGGTTCGTGGAGCGTGTAACCAAAAGGTCGATAGAGGGAATGGGATGGTGAGGAAGGGGCTGGAATTGGAGATTAGAACGTGCTATCATTGCCACTCCGCCACCGGTCTTCCCCTCAGGACGGTCGGTACGGAGGATGTAATAGGGATCCGGGAGGGAAGTAAGGATATCGGGGAGAGAAGTGGCAGTGTACCAGGTTTTCGTGAGGAACAGGATCTCAGGTCTGGTGGTATCAAGGAGGTCAAAGAGCTCTAATTGGTGCTTGACCGCAGATCGAATATTAAGGAGAGAGATTAAAGCCGTAGGGGGGAGGCTATTAGAGTGCTTAGAGCGGGAAAGAAAAGAAATAGGGCATGACGCCTCCTTGCGCAAACTGAAGTACGGGCGTAAGAGATTGCCGTGATCAGGCTGAGCGATTTCAACAGAGTTAATCCGGGCCAGAGTGGGAGGGCTGATGGGCCAGTCGGCATGGCATACCAGGAGCTGGTCAGGTGAGTAGGTGTGGAGACGGTCAAGGTGGGGAGCCCCGGGACCCGGCCTGGCGCGGACGGGCGCAGACGGGCTTGCCTTTGGCACGCCGCCGGCGCGCCCGCTGCGCGGCTGGGGAAGGCACATAATTTAAGAGGGAGGCAGAGGGCATGGCCTAGCGGCAATGGGCGTGGCCTGGGCTCAGGGCTTTCCCGCCAATGTCGGCAATCCTTCTGCGACCCGCAGCAGCGCCTAGATCGGCTGCGCGGGGAGAAGACAACAGCAAAAGGTGAGGTCACAGCAGAGTAAAACACAAAATACAATTTTAAAATGAGCAATACTCCCGGCTTCCGCCTCAGGTGTCAGTTGCAATCTAATGTTGGCCTCCCCTCCATGAGTGACCCGTGGGCCAGCTTTCAAGTGCAACTGATGCAGCGTGGAATCCAAAATCCTTCCTTTACCACAGACCAGAGATCTCACTATCACATTCAATCAATACATTCATTGGTGGGGCCCATAACACCAACATTCACACTTCACTGGTCTGCCTTCAGGGAGATGATTGTTCCAAACGCTGATATGAAAGGAATATCTTTTAACCTAGGAAAACAATAAGTTTACATAACTATACTTTAACATATCCTATACCAAACCTTCTAAATATCCCTTCCATGTGACACGACGGATCTGTGTTAGTTGCATGTTTAGGTGAACTTCTAATTCCCTCTTTTACCTTCTAATTTGAATATTTCTCATGAATAAACAACACAACTCATTTTAAATGATCAATACTTAAACTTTATCTAAATTAATGCAAATCTGGAAGGAAATGTTATTCAAAACCGCAATTTACCATATTTACCTATTCTGGCTAAATGTCGTCCTCTAAGTCGATCAGGTAGTCATGCAGCACGCTACAGTCCCACAGATTGGGCTGAGACCATAAGAGCGTACCCGTCAATCTATGCCCATTTAATTGGTTCAGTTCATCAGGAAGTTGGGCAGCAAATCAGTCCGTCAAAAATTCAGGGAAACAGCTGTCCTGCAGCGTCACCGTCCGCTCCGTCAGCATAACGTCAGGAAAAAGAAGCTAACAGCGTCAACCCTCACTATTCTACCATATTTTATAGTGATTTCAATGTCAAAATGTAACAAGAATGAGTTTTTAAACTGTTCTGATTGGCTAGTCAGGGGTCGTCCTACAAAGTTCTCATAAAGTTTAGCCCATGGTGTCATCACACTTGCTGGTTCCGGTTTTTAAAGACAGTCTATTGATCCCAGCGTCCTGGCAGCTTTCCCAGGATGTCCTTGATGGGTACAGTCTGGCTAGGGTCAAGACGAGGCCACTGTTGCTGGCGTTGGCGCAGGCGCACTTCACCCAGAACCTCGTGGAGTGGTGACTGTAATGTCGAGTGTAAGAGGCGGCCATTTTGTGGCAGGCCAGAATGGTCAACTTAAGCAAAACAAACACAAAACTTAATTAATACATAGAAATGGCTAATAAATTGTTAAACCCTCACTAATTCCCCTATGTGTGTGTAATTATCTAGCATAATAGCAACATTTCAAGCAGTTATATTTACTATTTATGCGATTTACAATTTACTTGACAAAAGCAACACTTAACATGCAATATTCTAATTTCTCTAATATTAGTATTCATACATATTTTAGTTTACATATTATTAAGCCATTCAAATGCAAATCCCACGTATAGTTCGAATATTAATAGAATTGATTAATACTTTCACTTCAAACAATTAATATGATTATAATTAATTGATTTTTCTAATTAGTATAAACATGCAAATGGAGAGGGTATACAAAATTTTGCATTACCCGCTCCAGCACAACCGCTCAAGGCTCCTTCGCGATCACTAGCCTGTTGGCTAGCAGGTTCCCACGAAGGCAACTCCTTTTCTGCTTGGGTTTCCTTGGTTGCTCCAGACGTGCCCTTACTTACCTTTGCTGGGTGAGTCCATCAGACCTTGCTGGTCTGCAACGCAGTCCTTTCTCTGATTTCCAGTGACTTGCCGTTGCCAAGGCTTGTTGGGCCCATTCTGGTCGCCCACACCGCAGCACTTGACAGACTTTGTGGGACCGCTCGAATCCAGCTCGTGGACTCTGTCGACACCTCCTGGACCTTGTGGCTGAAGAGTCAAGACACCCATCAACTCACCTGAAGCACCCGACATCTGTGGGCATTGGTCCATCCTGCCCTAGGTCACTGACAAGTGACCCAGATTCTGTCCCCTCTGATTTCAGGTTCCTTCCTTCCTAGATCCGGGCTTGGATCTCTGCGGACACTTCTCCTCTTCACGGCAGCAGCAGTTCTTTGCAGGCTCCCATTGAAATCGACGACGCGACCTAACACCAAAAGACACCTATGCACCCGGCTTCCCTGGGTGAGGTAACTTGAGTACTCAGGTGCTTTCGTGGGTGCTAGGGTTTGGTCCTGACTGAATTAGAAGTGTCCCTAATCTTTAAATTTCCAACCGCGACATTGCCCATAGAAGATGACGGGAACCCGCGGATGTGTTTACACTCTGCATACAGTCCCCGTGGTTCCCCTGTGTCACTACCTTGGGTGGTTCCTTGGGGTCCCAGCGATTCTAGAGGCTATAGGCCTAGTGTCTATCCCAGTCGTGGTTCTTATACCACTTTTTTGGTATATGGTTTGGTTAGGCCCTAGGGCCCAAACGTGTATTTGTGATATTACTGATAATTGCTGAATTGTAAACTAAGTACTTCGAACTCCAGTCTCATAAGGAGACTAGAGGGGTATGTTTCACCTTAAATACATACATTTTGAATATATACCTGGTGTGGTTGTCTTTTCATTTGATCATTCAAGAGATTATAGACTGGTAAAACAAGCTGCTTTACATTCCTTCAAGACTTAGCCTGAAGGCTGCTCTCCATAGCTACCACTAGGATAGCTTTCAATAAAGGTTGTCTATAACCTATCACCATAAGTGGTTGTTTGGACTGATACAAGGTGCCCACTAGAACTAGTGGACAGCATATATCAGGCCACCTTCTCACAAATTCCATCCTTGCCACCCGGGCATAATACTACATTTGAACACCACATTGATATAATGCCAACAAACGGACAGCCGGACACAGCCGTGCCACATCCCAGAAGAGCCCGCTACGGTTCAAAGCCCCCTGAGGGGAGAAGTACAGTTCCTGCCTACTTCAAAACCAACAAAACTAAAGAGAAGGTGGACCTCACTGGAGCGCCCCAACTTGCCCCCACTGACATGCACAAGCGCTAGTATAGGGTAGGGAAACAATGACAAACTGGGTGGTCACTCGCTACACCGATTGGGTTGATTGCCCAGACAAAACTGATATTGAAACAATTGAAACCTACATGGTCCACGATTAACTCGGGCACCATGAGACGGTCTTGAACAAGGACCAGTGGAAAGCGAGTCACCCGATAGTCAGTTAAATATTGGTGGATTTGAGACAAAGGCACCATCCAAACTACTGAAACAAAGTTGGCGAGAATAGTTCTATGGAGAAAAGCATTGAAAGAGTCGCTCCTCAAAGTCAAAGGACATAACTGCCCGCTTAGGTCTACCTTGCTGGGAAGGATGGAGCGATGCCCGTTATCGGAATAGTGAATGAAGACATTATTCATTCATGTGCAGCCAAATTGTGAGAGCCTGCCCCCCAAGTGGTTTTCCGGCTTAATGGCACCCTGGCAGTACAAATTGGTTTAGAGCACCAATAATTAACCCCAAACTGATATACTGATTTGTCCCACCCAGGGCACCCTGTCCAGTAACCCCAAGGCAGATGTACCGCAATGCCAACTGAAGGCAGAGTAAAACACCTTTTCTGACCTTGGGCTGTTCGCGGCGACCCATACATAGTGACGCCCAGTATTGCGCAAAACTAGAATCTGCATACGCGTGCGCTACATACCGCAAAGCAGTTCTAAGGAACACCTGGCAATTGTGCCACTATAAGCCAGGACTCCTGTCAGGCGGCTACTTCCTTTTGCACCACACCTTGCCCCTGGCGTGCTGCCAATCATAGTAACACCACAACTACTAACCCGGGTACTCGTGCAAACGTGAAAATTCCGCCTATTTCAAGCCCTCAAAACTAAAAGGATGACTTGGGCAGCTGGCAACAGTGATTTTAATGCCAATTGCATTAATCCATGCCTTTAGGGTCATCTCTACAATAGACAGACCGCGCCAACTCGTGGCAGACTGTCCCAAGCGCCAGTGAGCCATTAAGTCACGTGCAGCGCACCAGCACCCACTTGGTCAAATTACACAGTATACTTTGTTCTGTAATTTAGCCTAGTGGCCGCTGTGTTGTTTGCTGCTATGTATTGGCCGCTTAGTATTTTGCCGCTATGTCATTGCATCCCTGTAATCAATACAATAAGGGCACTACACCTACAAGTCCATATTATGGCTTAGTCAATGCTTCAACATACATATTCAAGCCAACCAGAAACTACCACTTTCAAAAGTTAGCATTAGAGAAGAAAGGAGCGTGCGCACTACAGGATCCAAATGAACTACTGCCCTGAAATACGCTGTGAGCAGAGCAAAGTGTATCGAAACACCACTGCACTGCGAGGTCTCCTATTCTTCCACACAACAGATTTCATGACTTTACTTCTGTCTGTAAATTGTTTTGAAAACTTGTGTGCTCATTCCCAGATGGATTTAACACACTTAAAACATTGAAAACACATGTGCTAAAATCTGTGATTAGAGTGGTGTGCCACCCACCTAGATCTTGCTGTTTCTTACTTCACATCCAGATATATGATATAACTCTCAAGCCATTACCGTGAAGGTGAAAAGGAAGACTCCAGCAAATGAGGGCACAATCGAAAACGTGCAGCTCAGGGAACACCAGGACCCGAAAGGGGAGACATCCTGACCTATAAATTGCCAAACCATGTGCTGGTAACTCCCCTTCTTCCAGTGTGAAGCTAATGCACACCTTAATGCTACGCTTGACCACCGCAACCCCAAGCCTGTGGTGCATTAACTAACAGCACCAAGGCGTGCAACTACAAGACCCAAGACCAAGAGGAGACTTATTAGGGTCTACCAACTCAAAGCTTAAACCTGGTCCCTCACACAAACTTAGTTTAGCCCTCTGTTTCCTGCGAGATCAGGAATCATGATGCTTTACTTCGAATTACGTTCAGAAGCTAGTCTGTTTCTGATTCGTAGTAAGTCAATTGGGGGGCATGACACGGATGGGCGTTGGGCAGACATCTGCTCTACTCAAGGGTTGGGTTAGGCTGGAGGGATTGCCCAAGGGGCAGCATAGCAATGGGAGCATGACGGTAAAACCGGAGGTCGTGGTAGGCAAGTATCACACTTACCATTAGGAATGATGTGTGCCTGTGCCGGCCTCCCGCACCCACTTAGACAACCACATGCCTGCATCCAACCATGTCGCCAGTTGCTAAGCCGATTCTCCGCCGTCGGGACACGGGGCCTTAACGAAAACACGTTAAGGCCCGGGCAAGCCAGGCCGTGGCTCCATACATGCCGCTCTCTTAGCCCCCGCCCCAGACAGGACACACTCCGGTGGTCGCAGCCCCCGGCTCCCGACTGCTGCCCTCAGATCGGGACCAGTCAGGTCTCTACCGCAAAACTGGGAAAACATCTACTAAAGTGTATCCTTGTCTGTTAGTGCGGACACGGGCACACCAGCGCCTTCCGGTTTAATTATAGGGACTCGATGGCTCCTGCACACCCCCGGAGGCGTGCGGCACTCTCTGACCCCTGGCCATACCTTGATTCGCAACTTGTCTTTGCAACGGCTCCTACTACTGGGTCTATGCCCTTACACGTGAGCAATCAGTTGCGGGAATGAATACTTAACAGTTATATATTTGGTCACTGTTCCTGATGGCAAAACACATAGGTATGGGAACTTGATAGTGTTGTGCACACTTCACTGGGTACTGGTACCCACGTCTCGTATGAGACTACCTCTCAAAACATAAACAATTTGCAACCATTGGTTCACCACAATTTATATCAAGATTAAATGATAATGAAAATGGAAATACATTTAACAATTCATACAATACAATTTGTAAAATGCTCAACAAATAAATGAAAATATATGCACAATCCTCATTTCAGTTGCTGAGTGATACAAAAATCAGTCCGTGAAATAATACACAATGGCTCATGAATGCCAGATGCATTTCGGGACGTCACTGTCCCTTCGTCAGGGGCCAACCTAAAACAAAGAACAATTTGTTATGCTCGAAGAGCTATCTCACCATATTTTATATACATCAGGGATAACATTACCAAACATGCCTCAAGTAAAAGGGTGTCTGATCATTGCCTTGTTTGATATGAACTGATTGCCTAGTATGACCTCATGTCTGAACTCCCAATCGTTCACCAAAACAAAGAGGAGGGAGTGGAAAAGCTTGTTTAATTACTCCTATATGCAACATTCTATCTGTAATGACTGCGGTCTAGTTGTTGTAGCGACATCGAACACACACCCCTACATCCGCAGGCCAGGCGTGGCCTGCGGGGAGCCAATAAAAGGAGGCAGCCCGCTCGGGGGCAGGGCTTCCGACTACAGTACTGAGTGTGGGTGGTCATTGTGCTCTCTCCAGTCCCCGAACTCCCGTTACCCCAACCCTCTTATACCCGCACCACGTGCTGCTAGGGAGAACAGGACACTGGCGACGAGGATGGGATACGGTCCCACGCGCACCCACCCGACGACGACAAGCTAAAAGAAAGTCGGGGTGGCACCGGGGTCTCCCACAACCCCACAACACAATCGAGAGGTGAGCGGGCCCCAACACCACGCGACTCAACCCCGGTGAGCAGAGAAGGATCCAGGAGGGTGGGCGAGGCACGAGCACGCCGCGACGAAGCGGAAGGAGCGGAATCGCCGCGCGGAGCGCGACCCACACCATAAGGAGCCCTGCGCGCATGCGCAGTAACAAACGGCCTACCGGTACACACGTGGGCGGCGCGAACAGGAGGCCCAGACACACGTGGCGAGGAAGGCGCGAAGGAAAGGAGGGAGACACGCGCGACGTCGAGGACAGCCCCACAGCTGCAAAGGGGCAGCAAGAGACCCAGAAGGCCCGGAGGAAGGAAAAATAATAACGACGAACACTGGCAAACACAAACGGGTCAATAACAAGCAGGGGCCAAAGTGAGTCACCGCCATCACTCCCTGATCCTGCCAAATCGACCCACGCCAGAAGGGCCGAGCTATGGCTGACGACGAACCGGCGACTCCTGCCCATGTCCTATATCAGCATGCCGCATCCGGAGTCCTGCCACCGTTCAGCGAGGTGGAAGATCCCTCCACCGCATCCCCCAGATGGAAGCTATGGTTGGAGCGCCTAGAGAATTACTTCATGGCATCTAGGGAGATGGATGGAGCGATCAAAAGATCGCTTCTACTCCACTATGCAGGGGAGGAAATTTTCAAACTCTTCAAGCACTTACCTAACACGGGCACGGTGAACGACTATGATGCGGCGGTCCAGGCCATTAATGGTTACTTTGACCCTCAGTTGAATCTGGATTTTGAAGTATTTAAACTGGGGCAGGCACGGCAGCGGGAAGGTGAATCGATGGACCGATTTTACGCGCGAGTGAGGGAACTCGCAAGCACGTGCACCAATGAAGACCAACCCAGAGCTATACGGAGACAGATCATCCAAGGCTGCAGGGATAAGACGTTAAGGGGTTTAATCCTAAGAAAACCAGGCATCTCGCTTGAGGACATACTC
This sequence comes from Triturus cristatus, assembly GCF_964204655.1. NCBI lineage: Eukaryota > Metazoa > Chordata > Amphibia > Caudata > Salamandridae > Triturus > Triturus cristatus. The sequence goes on along the minus strand of NC_140590.1, from coordinate 31,591,818 downwards.
ATATTAGCCCGGTCGCACGACCTGTCAGCGGTAAGGGCAACGGCCATGGACCAAGCCCTGAACAAACAAGCGGGAAAGTGCGACAACATCAAGACGGAAAAGGTGGATGCAGTAAAGACGACAGCCAGGAATAAGAATCACAGGGGCACCCGGAAGGAAGGCTCACGAGCAAAATGCGGCTACTGCGGATACGAACCACATGCAGCCAAAGAATGCCCCGCACAAGGAAAAACATGCACGAATTGTGGGGTCCCGAACCACTTCGCATCTGTCTGTCGACGGCGAAACCACACCAAAGGACAGTGGAAACCCAAGTCGTTACCGAAAGCGGTGCGGCAACTATCTCTAGACGACCCGATGCCCTTGGAAGGAGCCAGGGTTGCCCAAGAACGCTACCTGCCTACGGTGGACGACTACTCCGACTCAGAGGACGAAGAGGTGCACATCATATCCTTCGCACAGGAGCTGAAGCGCAGGAGGAGGCCACAACCGACGTGCACGGTTCAGTTGGGAGGGAATGAGATAAAGGCCATAATCGACACCGGGGCCACAGTGAATGTGATGGGACTGCAACAATTCAATCAACTGCGACCCAGGCCACAGATAATACCGTCCAAGACAAGGATTTTTGCGTATGGGGCCCATACCCCTCTCCCACTGAAAGGGAAAATGATCGTACCCATCAAGGCGGATGAAGTCGAAGTAACAGCAACAGTCCACATCCTTGACAGGGAGGCAGAAACACTGCTGAGTAGCCACACGGCGGAGGATCTAAAGCTAATAGCCTTCGCACACCGAGCCCGAACACATCAGGTGGATGAGCTACTGGCTCAATTTCCAGAACTCTTCAAGGGCCTGGGATGCATCAAGTGTGACCCGATACGACTGCACATCGACAAAACGATCAAGCCGACGGCGTTGAGGCATCGCCGAATCCCGTTCCATTTGAGGCCAGTGGTGGAAAAGGAACTGGAGAACCTGGAAAACCTGGGAGTCATTGAAAAGGTCTCGGGGCCCACCCCGTGGGTGTCACCCATGGTAATCGTAGAGAAACCGCGACAGCCGGGAGCCATTAGGCTGTGCATAGACATGAGACTGCCCAATCGTGCCATCAAGCGGGAACGTCACCTGACCCCAACAATGGACGATATCATTGCCGATGTAAACGGATCAAGGTGGTTTTCGAAGATTGACCTGAACGCCGGCTACCACCAGCTGCCCCTGGCTGAGGACAGCAGGTTCATAACCACGTTTAGCACTCACATAGGACTCCGGCGGTACAAAAGACTCAACTTCGGGATATCCTCGGCGGCCGAGGTGTTTCAGAATACCATCCGGGAGCTGCTGTCTGGGTTGCCGGGAGTCATCAACGTCAGCGATGACATCCTCATCCACTCGGCGACGGCGGCCGAACATCACAAACACCTGCGAGACACCCTGGGGAGACTGAGTGCTCATGGTGCGACGTTGCACAAAGACAAGTGCCAGTTCTTTCAACCACAGATCGAATTCTTCGGCTACGTGTTTAGTCAGGAAGGGATTCAGGTGGATCCTCGGAAGTCAAAAGCCATCAAGGACGCCCCAGCCCCAACGTCACCCACGGAAGTCAGGAGCTTCCTTGGCATGGCAACTTACTGCGGGCGGTTCATCCCGGGATTGGCAACGTGGAGCGAACCGCTTCGCGCCTTGACGAGAACAGACACCCCGTGGAGGTGGGGACCGAAGGAAGAGGAAGCTTTCCAGGGGATCAAGACGGCACTCCTGGAAAAAGCCACGCTGGCCTACTTCGACCCCAAGAAGCGGACAGAAGTACTGGTTGATGCGAGCCCCGTAGGGCTCGGTGCGGTACTCACCCAAGAACAAGGGCCGGGCCAGTGGACGGCACTGAGTTTTGCCAGCAAAGCCCTCACCCCAACCGAAGCGAGATACGCCCAAATTGAACGGGAGGCACTTGCCATAAAATGGGCTTGCAACCACTTCCATCTATACCTACGAGGGCACCCGTTTGTCATGGTCACCGACCACCAGCCGCTAGTGCCATTATTCAAAGGTACCTCACCCCATCCGCCCCGCGGATAGAGAGATGGGCGGTCCAACTGCAGCCGTACGAGATGGAAGTAGTGTATCGCCCGGGGGCCAAAAACCCGGCGGACTTTCTATCCCGTCACCCACCTGCCCCGGACCAGACGGGGACAGATGAAGCATGCGATGAATTTGCCCAGTGGGTTGCCCTTACAGCATGCCCCCAGAACATGACGCTGGACGACATCAAAGAGGGGGCTGAGCTGGATTCAGTATACCAGCAGACTTTGAAAGCAGTCCAGGAAGGGTCATGGACGGGATACCTACACCAAGCAAATGCATGGGCGCAAGAAGACAGAGAATCACTCACCCAGATGTGGCGCATCCGGCATGAACTTAGCGCTACAGAAGATGGCATACTGCTACGTGGCCCCCGGCTAATCATACCGTCGACCCTGAGGCAGCGGGCGATCCAACTTGCCCACGGGGGCATCAAGGGACCACCAAAATGAAAGCCAGAATCCGAGAGAAAATGTGGTTCCCGGGGCTGGATCAGATGGTCGAAGAACATGTCCGGAGCTGCCTGGCCTGCCAGCTCACGGGCGAGTCGGACCGACCCCAACCAATCATCATGGAGGACGCCAGCCTAGTACCCTGGGAAAGTGTCAGTGTGGATTTTGGGAGCTTCCCCGGTGAGGGACACACTCTGGTGGTGGTAGATGCATATTCCAAATACCCCGTGGCAGAGAAGGTGAGGTCCACTGCGTTTGGACAGGTGGGGCCAGCCCTCGAAAAGATATTCTCCATGTTCGGCTACCCCAAAGAACTCCGCAGTGACAACGGGCCACCGTTTCAGGGAGCGGAATTTGCCACCTACCTCAGTCAAAGGGGGATCCGTCACAGGCGTATCACACCCCAATGGCCTCAAGCCAATGGAGAGGTGGAACGTTTTATGCGCACCCTAAACAAGACATTTCGCATAGCAATGGTAGAACAGTCGGACCCAGAACAACGACTTCATGAATTCCTGAGGGAATATAGGAGCACGCCCCATTGCACCACCCAAAGGAGCCCGTGGAGCCTCATGTTCCAAGGGGCCAGGAGGGACCTCCTCCCCAGTAGCCGGGAGTGGACACCGGCGCCCGCCGACCAGGAGGGGACCCAGGAGAGACGCGAACAAAGCAATAGACGAGCCAATCACCGCCGGAGGGCCGCATCCAAGATACCCTCGCTGGGGACACAGGTGATCATTAAAAACAGGCGCCCCGGGGGCAAATTTCAAACCCGGTTCGAACCCGGCCTCTGGACTGTTGAGGCCGTAAAAGGGACCATGGTCACCGCCAGGAAAGGAGGCGAGACAGTGACAAGAAACGCTTCCTGGTTCAGAGCGATGTCACCGGCGGACGGAGGAAGGGGCACTGAAGACGGGTTGCCCCTAGAGAACACCGTGCTGGAAGAGGAAGAGCAGGCCACCGTAGAACGTACACCAGCCATACCAGGGGGGACTGAGGCAGTTCCCCTACCCGTGGCAGCCACTGGTAGCCCTCGGGCCATGACGCCGAACGAGGGACCCCGATCGGGGAGGTATGGATTGAGGCCAAACCCCCAGCCCAGCCGAAGACTGAGAGACTTTGCATGCCGGCTGAGACCAAACCCCCGACATCAGGGGAAGCCGCAATTATCACAACAAAAACGTGGAAAGTGACTATCATACACAGTTCAGAGCGATGTTGGGGGGGGGGGGGGAGAAGAAAGAGAAGAAAAAGAGGAAAAGACCCCGGAGTTTGGTAGGGATGTAATGACTGCGGTCTAGTTGTTGTAGCGACATCGAACACACACCCCTACATCCGCAGGCCAGGCGTGGCCTGCGGGGAGCCAATAAAAGGAGGCAGCCCGCTCGGGGGCAGGGCTTCCGACTACAGTACTGAGTGTGGGTGGTCATTGTGCTCTCTCCAGTCCCCGAACTCCCGTTACCCCAACCCTCTTATACCCGCACCACGTGCTGCTAGGGAGAACAGGACACTATCCAAGGTGAAAAGTGAAAGTCACCACGTGCAAACGCCAAAGAACAGTCCGGACGAGATACTAGCATATTCAACATAGCGACCCAAGTCAAGTAAACACAGTGATTAATGTGTGATGTTAACTGCTAGCAACCTCAAGGAGATGCGGGTGGAAGGAAAAACCGTGTGCTGTCTTATGCTCACCAAATGATAGTCCGTGTAACCCGGCCTCGATTGAGAAGGCTACAAAACGGTAAAAAATCGTAAGAATCACTAACGTTAATGCCCTGGGTGTCTACACATTTAAATCATATAAACGGCAAAACATGAATACACTTACTCTGCGCGTAAGTGCCTCACGATAAATTGTTCAATTGAGCCTGGCGTGCTCGCCCTGTAACGATACAAACGAGAACAAGCATTTGCAATGCAATAGGTCTCGCATTTACTAGAGTTTGAGCTATTGGCATTCTAAAAGCCTTTTATTTTTGTGTTTTGAAAACGTACAAGCGGTGCGTAAACACCAACTTTGTACTCCTAGTCCTTGCTTACGAGAAGCGAGGCTGGCAGCAACTACGCCTCTTTTGCTGCCAGCCTCGCTTCTCGTAAGCAAGGACTAGAAGTACAAAGTGGGTGTTTACGCACCGCTTGAAGGGTTTTTTAACAAAAATAAAAGGCATTGTCATTTAGAATACCAATAGCTCAAACTCTCGCAAATGCGAGAATGTGGGAGCGAGAGGCTATACTTCACCAAGGAATGTTCATCAGGAAGAGGTGAGAGAAAGATGGATGAATTGAGAAAGCACTAGATGGCCTTTCAGCGCTAGAGGAAGCTAGATGGTTGGAATGGTGCTGGTGATTTGAGCTACAAGGCTGAACCGTCAGGTTAAACAATAATCGGAAAGTGTGAGAGACAGAGGCAGGGAGGCGTGAATTATTGGGCCCCTGAGCAGCGACTGGTCCCCGTTCCCCCACTTCAAGGCTTGCAGTGAGAGGAGAAGTGTCATTCTGCTGCTTTATCAAGAGACATGAAGTAGATTATAGAAGATTGGAGGGTGTTGGAAAGCTTTTGAGGGCGGTGGAGAGAGCAAACCTCCAGCCGGGAAGACAGTGCGAAGGAAGAGAAGAAACGCAAGGACCTGGAATCTGGGGAAGAGAACCAAAGGGAAGAGAAAATGAACAAGCATTTACAATGCAATGGTCTCGGCATTGTTAAAGTTAGAGCTATTGGCATTGCTCATGACATTATTTTTGTTTTTAAAACATTTAAAGAAACGGCATTGTTATTTACAATGTCAATAGCTTAATCACTCTCAAATGCGAGACCTATTGCATTTGCACCCACACACAGAGCCACACACACAAAGCCACCCACACACACAGAGCCACTCACATAGAGCAACCCACACACAAATAGAGCCACCCACACACACAGAGTTACCCACACAGAGACAGAGCCACCTACAAAAAAAGCCACCCACACAAACGGTGCCACCCACGCACACACAGAGCCACCCACAGAGCCACACAGTAACCTCAAAATGTGACACATATTTACTTTTTGCTGGATCAACTGACAAACCCCTCAACGGGCTCTATCAAGATGATGAGAAACCTTCCACCATCAAGGAGCCATGTTTCCAGTGAGCAGCAGTCAGGTTACATTCGTGACAAGGCTTGTACTTCAGGTGGCATTTGTACAATGCCTGTAATTTGAGAGGTGAAAGAAGAAGAGCGTTTTACACCCCTAGAAAATTATGAATTATCAACACCTTCTCCGTTAATAAAAAAAAGTAACTTGCTCAAGATCACACATGGTGCCAGCGGCAAATAAGTTCATGACTCATAGGTGAGAAACCCCCCTACGTGTGTGTCAGACACGGTAGACGTCAAATAAAGCTATATGCCCGAAGTTCACTGATTGTGGTGTTGCGCAGATAGCTTGGGAAAATAAAATGAAAGTGACTGAGCTGCTCCCAAGCGGCTGACACCTTCTGCGATTGTGCAAGTCTAGGTGTGAGTGGGGGGGGGGAGGGTTGAGCGGGGGTCACCTTCCAGGTGACAGCTGTGCAAGGGGGCCACTGGATTACACTTTATGGATTTACACTTTATGGCACTTTATGGATTACAGATAAAATGTAATATTAACATGCGATCGTAAACCGAGCTGCCTCTTGGTACTTTATCGGTGAAAGTATTTCTTGCCCACGTCGCAGATGTCCTGATCCTACTGCAAGAACTTAGTCCCCTCAGTTAATTTACCGCCTCACTTTGCAGTTAGGAATGGTTTGAGCACCAGCTCCAAAACAAATATGAGTTTACCATTCAGATCTGCTTGTGTTCTTAAACTGTATAATGTTCCGTTTGCTGCATGAAACCGTAACAAATTAAGCCAATATAATTTATTTCCAAGAAGGAATTGGAAGGCCATGATCCAAGTGTTATTTAGCAGGACTTCAAAGTTGGAAATCGATTTTTCATACCAGTGGCAGTCTTTCAGTTGCAAAAAAGCAGTTTGTTGGGCATTTCCCAGTCTGCAGTTTCAGCTACAGGAGCGGACAGCCTCGTCAAACCAGAGGCTTGTGACATTCTATCCATAGAGCGTTAACAATCCTAGGCAAGTTTTAAAAATAGTCTTTCTTCGTGGATGCGATTGAAACCATGCAGGAGACATTTCAGGCAGCAGTTTCTGAATGAGGAAAAGTGTATTTCCAGGCGGAATGTAAGGGAGCAGACGCAGCTCCGGAACATATACCAGTAAGGTGCTAGCTTGACATATACAGACCTGGAGAATTTCATTATACTACACGCCAAACTCTGCATTAGTATGATAGTTCGGATTACTTAGTCAGGAGTGGGGGAACCTTTCACACATTTTAACTAAATCAGACCACAATTTTTTCGCTCAACTCTTTTCAAAAAGAACTTTTTTTTTTCTTTCAGTGAGATACGCCCTTTAGAGACTTATGTAGGTGTTAAATCAGTGTGCCATTCCATCAATACTTACATATTTTACTGGTACTCCCCTTTAATGTCGCCCGAGGCAAAAGTGTATTATGCACAAAATGTTTCAGAATTCATCGTGTGGTCTCTGGACTGACTTATAGTTACGAAGCAGCTTTGCAACAAAAACAACATTCATGTATTTCAAACTGACTGGCCTTCCATGCGAGCTAATAATTCCAGGCCACAATTCAGCAGTAATGTGAGCCGTTGACTATAAACCACAGAATTAGCTTTTCGACACTAAAAGAGCAATCATGGTTCCATAATTCGATCCCAAACTATGGTAAAAGATTTTTCAACTATGAGCTAAACCACACAGGGCTGTATCCCATCTCGAAGAGTGGGGGCTGAAGTACTGGATACCAACAATCACTTCGAGGGCCAAATGTTGCTGTCAGAAGCAAACGAAAGTGTTGCAAAACCTTTAAAACATATGCCAACATAAGCAAAGCCTGTTAAATATATCCAAGGACCGATGACATGCCTTTCTTTGCTGCCCTGTCATATTTTGTTGTCACTTTTATGCCACAAAGGAGACCAGGGAACAGAAGCAGAACCATAGATATAGCAGCACTGAGATCAAAATGCTGCGACAGGGAAAATAATAAAGAAGCAAGCTCAAGAGTCTTGATTATGCTACCACGGTAAAACCAAACTGGCTTTTATGGGCAATCTCAAATCAAATGAGCTCTTTTACAGACGAAATGTAGCAGAGGATGAAGTTGGACAAGTTACTATTGCCAGAACTGGCAAAACTGTCTAGGGTTGGCATTAAAACTATTCAACGTGAAGGTCTGGCAGACAAGACCACCATGTAACGGACTACTCAGAAATTGCACAACAAACTTTGCATCTCTAAGCTAAGCACAGAATTCACTACAGTCTGCTCGATGTAAAAAAATTGATACAGAGGACGTAGCAAACAAGGAGATGATGAACGGAGAGCTGAAACTTTTCAGACACTCACTCCCAGACCTGGGTTGAATCAATCTTCGTTCTTTATCTCACTTCAACACCCCATTTCAGATCCAGCCATATGCAAGTCAGTCTTGACCCTGCGCCTCATGGGAACAGTCCAGGCCGAACTGCCAAGCCAGGTCTTCCATGGACCGGAAACAAGCACCCTAGGACCAGTTTTCGCGTAACACCCCTCATCTGCCAGGCTAGCTCGAATTCAGTGGCAAACTGAGCAAGGACGTAGTCAGAACACAAACTTTGATCTATTGGTCCTTAACCAAGGTTAGCTCACAGAAATGATTACACAGTTTTCAGACTGATGGGGATAATTAAGCCCCAATGGTTTTGGCGCAAGCATAATAGCAATGAAAAACATGACAACGTGGTATGGCCATAACTAGGTTTGCAAATCCTAAAAAACGAGCAAAAGACATGAAACAAAGTTGCACAAATTACGAACTTTTGGGTCCTAATTTAATATGGTTAACTCATGCAGACAGAAATCACACGTCTACACTTAAAGACTGAAGCAACAAACTAAGGAAACCCAGACATTTATATATTTACATAAACCGCTAAGGTTGGGAACCTGCGCTCTCAAGGAAATGCACAAAGAGCAGAGTGAAAACAGCTACATCTTCATGACAGATTGCAAACGTGCAGCTGTTTAATGCTAGAGTGGGCAATAATTCAAGAGATCTTTTCCACTACATATCCGGAGTGAAACAGGACAGTTTCAGCATCCAGGAATTTGAAAAAGCTTTACGGCAAACCGTGTAATTCATATCAGCGTTTTGAAGATGCATCAACAAAACGAATGGCTTATCATAGAAGGGTTTTAACTTAACAAAACATGTCGCAATGCCATCATACACTGGCACGAGTTGGTCTGAGGGGACATGAAAGGAGCAAAAAATATTATTCTAAATACTCTATCCGCTGCCCTGAATCCACTCTCACCTTCTGAATCCTCTTCAGGGCCATAGCCGCCCAAACACACCGGCCGCAGCGGCTCTCTAAGGTTCCGCGGGGAGCGATGTAAGGAGGTGCGAGGAATGATACTCTGGAAGAGGCTGAACAGAACACGGGACGGCGGGCGAGATCTACTTCCGGCGAAACAGCAAGACCGGAGACACCACGCATTAGTGCGTGCAACAGTGGCAAACGACTGACGACAGCAGGATTCCTAAAACGCTCCGCTGCCCTGAATCCACTCTCACCTTCTGAATCCTCTTCAGGGCCATAGCCGCCCAAACACACCGGCCGCAGCGGCTCTCTAAGGTTCCGCGGGGAGCGATGTAAGGAGGTGCGAGGAATGATACTCTGGAAGAGGCTGAACAGAACACGGGACGGCGGGCGAGATCTACTTCCGGCGAAACAGCAAGACCGGAGACACCACGCAGGAGCCAGCGTGGGAGTACGAAGGAGATCAGGTGAGGGAGCAACGCCGGGACACCACCGCCTTTCTCCGATGCACAGCAGAAAATGCCTCGGAGAAAGGGAGTGTCCTTTTCGGATTCGGGGGCGTGTTTTGCTGTTGTCTCCTCCCTGAGACTTCTCGCAAAAAACACGCCCCCCGATCCGAAAAGGACGGGGCAGGATTAGAGTGACGGGACCTCTTCTCCAATGGCTGGCCAGCATTTACTAGGCCAGCCAATGGAGAACAGGGAAGAAGAGGGGCGGGTTCAAGCCCCTCTTCACCCAAGTCATTATGTCTCGCGAGCGAGACTGCGCAAGCGCAGCCATCGCTAGCCGAGACCTAAAAATGACAGAAAAAAGACGACATTCTCAGCAAGTGTGTTTTTTGGATCCATTTCACAAGGGAACGAATGAAATAAAGGAGAGGAAAGAGAGGGTAAGAACCGTGTCTAGCAGTCAGGGTTTTCAGCAAGTTAGGAGGAGCAAGACAGAGACAGAAGGAACAAGAGAAATAAAGAAAGGGGGAGGGGGAGGGGGAGGCTGACAGAGGCAGAGCAGGAGAAATAAACACAGTCCTTGTCTGGCTAGGCAAGAAGGAAGAGACCGAGTACTTTTGCTTCTCTGTCCTCCCCGCCGCCCGCCGAGCCTTATCTATAGGCACTGGCTATTTCTGACACTCTGGGATGCATGTTTGAAAATGTAACAATAGGAGAATGGTTTCTATTAAATTAAAGTAGGCGCACGCTGTGCCCTGCCGATCTCACCCAGTCCATTCTATTTAAATAATAATGTTAGAACAGATAGGTGGTATCGAGTCGGTTTCTGGACAAAGAAAATAAATAAATATGCCGCAAGCAATCTTCAGACAGAAATGCCTACTGGCACGTAGTATGTAACATACAGCAAAAAAAAACATTTTGTACAGAGAGCAGGGGAGTAGAACCATTCCTCTCTTCCATGCACTTCTCAGACACACACTCCTACTCCGCAATCGCAGGGGAATAAATGCCAGATGGAAAGTAAATAAAACTCACCAGATGACATCTCCTGCTCCGCTCGCCTGGCTGCCGCATGTGTTGCATTGCAAACAGCATTGGCTTAACTCATTCAATGCTGAGGCCAGCTTGGGCTGCCTAGTTGTAAACGCGCTTATTTCAATGCAGAGCGCGGGTTGGGAAGTGTTGTGGGAAGCTAGAGAGATTAATTAAAGTGCAGCCTGCTGTGACGAGAGGCCAGAAAGGAACTGGGGCCTGGCGCGCTGATCCTTTGTCAAAGGGGAAAGAAATGATCTGATTAGGCGCAAAGGCGCATTGCTAAAGTGAATTCAGAGCACATTGTTAAAGTGAATACAGGGTGCATTGCTAAAGTGAATGCACAGCGTGGCGCACAATTGACCAACAGAAATAATGTGCAGAGTAAGTGCACAGGCGCCGTTGCCGGTGGAAGCTACTTTTCGGTGCAGGGTTCATAGGTAGGTGAGCATTGCAATGATAACACTTTTCCTTCCTGCAGCGTGTCCCGACTCCCGTCCAGACTGGTTGGGAGAGGATGTGGTCTGTCGGCTGCGCTGCCTCCTCTGGTGCAGGAAACCAGGGTTCGAGCCTCGAGGTCACGTCCACATCCTGTGATTCTGGGCAAATCACTTAATTTCCCCGTGCCTGAATGTGTAACGTAAATACGGTGCTATGTAAAGCGCTCCGATACCTTCGGGTCGAGTTCGCGCTATATAAATATGCTACAAAAAAAAAAGAGGACTCGGATCCAGTACCAGATGGCAGACGAACTAGCCATTCTTAAAGAAAGGGGCGTGGCCACCGTTTTCAAAGTGAAAGCACTCATGAGGCGCTGGAAATAACAAGTAACAGCAACTGGGTGCCAACCCTGATTGGAGGCTCACAATAAACGGTGTGGTGCCAAAAAAACACATACAAAAGTCTTGATTACGGGATTAAGAAGCGGCGGCAGCAGTGCTGCTTACAATGTGTGTGTGCGCACAATGTGCTGGGAGAACTGGAGCGCAAAATAAAATAAGACTGGGAACTGCAACGTGCTGCAGATCGGAGCATATAAATTCTCCCTACTTCCACGGACAGAGTAAATCCACAGTTACACGCACATACACTCATCATACGCTAGGGCCCATCACACTGACATTCATTCTGTTACTCTATCCACACTGAATATATGAGAGAAACCTAAAACAATCTGCATCTAAAGCAAGGTCAATGCGACCCTAAAGAAATTGTCCTGAGTCATGATTTTAAACATAGGAAATACATTTGTAACTCAATAAATGACAAGGAAATAACCACCCGACACTGGAATCCAAACAAATGTCATCTTTTATCTAAATTAGTTCAAAGAAAGTCAATCAATAGCAAAATCATTATTCTCATAGTTACCTATTCTAGCTAAATGGGTCAGGACAGGTCTCTCAGTAAAGTCTCCCGAGTCGCCGTCCTTTCGATCAGCGTCGATCCTCACGAGCATAGGTTCAGGAAGAAGTGGCCTTAGACCCTCTCTAGTCTAACATTATTTATAATAAAACTTGCAAAATAAAAGTAACAAACAAACTCTAAATGTCCGCTGAGCAGAGCGAGCAGGAAAGGATGTTGTCTGGCAACATTTAGAAAACCTCCGCTCAGAAAAATCACAAAAATAAAAACACGGAAGAAGGAAACTCAAGCTAGGAAAACGATACATTCATGAATGCTCTTCCTTGAAACCATAGTGCAGCCACTGCAAGTTATCAAAGTTCATTGTGGCTTTATTCTTCTCCAAGGGCAATTGGCAGCAAGCCCAATCACTCGAGTGCAGGCTGCAAATAGCGGCCATCTTGGTTTAGGCCAAAACGGACCATCTTAATTAAAAGAAACACAAAACAACGTTACCACATCGTAATGATTATACAGTGTTACTCCCCACTAATACCCTTATATGTATGTAATTATCTAGCCGTCTGCAACACAAAGAAGCATTAGAGCACGTTATTTAAAAGCGCAAACACGAAACAAATAGCACTTTTGCGACACACATTTAATTAATTTGCTCACCAATTTAGTTCACGTATTAATAAAGCAACATAAACGCATTCCCGCGTGTAATTTCTCTCATTAGTAATGTTGATTAGTCAAGACTTCTAACAAAGTTAGTAATTAATGATTATAAATCAGTAATTTTAATCATGACATATAACATAAACTGGAGTTTAAATCTCAATAAACTTTCAATAGAAAACCCTGCTCCAGCAATCCCCCCTTTGGTGATATATATCACCACAAAAAACCAACCCAAAAAAAAAATGTAGTCCCCATTTTTAGAAGAAATTGAAATGTCTTTTATGACACAACATTAAACACCAGATTAACATTAAACACCAGATTCTCTTTCATCATCCTGTGGAAAAGTGGATTTTCCTGATCAGTTATGTCCCCTATCTTGGACCCCAACGGTTCTATATGCATGTTACAAACACATGTATGTTCTCTCCAGTTCCAGTTTCGAAGACGCAAACACATGTGCGTCCATCATCAACATGTTCTCTGTCAGATCCGCCATTAATGGGCTGGATATTCGATTCCTAAGTAGGAAAGGCCACCGACTTTATATGGCTAAGTTACTCCATTTTTACAGTTCAGGCGAAGTAGGCCCGATTCTGTCCTCAAAGCCTTTCCCTGCTCTCTGTCTCTGACAAGCGTCAGCTTGAGCTCGCATCTGTATCCATGAACTTTGTCCTATTTCCTGTGCAGCTAACGGTGCCTGCCTCGGCCAGTTTTTGCCTGCCTGCCAAGAAGCTGTATTTCACCTTCGAATTATCTACTTTGCTCTTCAGCCGATGCATTCCTGTCTAGTGATTTAGGTAAACATTTCCTTTAGCTTTCGAGCAAGGGGCTTGGCCTCTCTGTCCTCATGCAAGTAATTCATAGCCCAGTTGCCATGGAAAGTTTTCTGCCTCTCGCATCTCACATAGACACTTAGGCGTTTGTGCACGCACACAGTCAGTATAGTATAGATTCTGTCCGAGAGTCCTTCCTTGTGGATAACATAGTTCTTTAAACATAGGATGTTAGATATGATTTGGGATTAGGTTGACTTGACCCCCCAGACTTTTCGTCTCCACATGTAGAGCTAAATGTCAAGTCCCCTTCACCCCCTAGTTACACGTCAATTACACGTCATGCTGCTGCGCGCGCATCTCTGCCAAGTATTATCTTATAGATCCACCTATGTATGATAACCCTAACCAATTATGTTTCTTTTTATTCCTCATTACGCCTAGTTTCGATTACGTATTTACTATGTCACTTTTCTTATCAATTGTTACGCCTTCTGCATTTGTTTCATTGTAATGTACTTACTATAAAAATGCATGTCTATCAATAAAGTATCGTACTTCACTTCCTGAACCTTCTTGGTGACGGAACCTGAAGGCCGCCACTCGAGTCGGCCATTTTGGAATAAAGCCCATTCAGAAACCTCTTATACCACGGATTCTGCCTCTTATTATTCTGAGCTATTTTGATTAAAGATCCAGTATGAAATTCAGTCAGGTAAAGAATTTATTTACCACATAATGGCGCCCGAACAGGGACACTTTCTCATCTCACGCGCCGGCGGTGCGTTGCAGGCCCGGTCTCCTGCCACAGCTGGACGGACCATAACGCGTACCAGCAGGATTTCCTGTAGCTCCCTCCGGTCAAGCGGGGGCGACTGAGGCTGCGATCAACCCAGACGAGGCGGTGAGAAGCGCGAAGTATCCCGACCAGAGCCTAGCTGAGAGAGCAAGATCCGAGGTATACAGAGGCCCACCAGGTTTTCGAAGTCCCGATGTCCAGAGGGTCCGATGTCCGAAATCGAGTCCAGTTCATTCTCCGAGGCCTTTCGTTGTGAGCTACTCGGTGAGTACCATCGCCGGGGAGGCGTGTTGACGTGCACATAGGTTGTGCTGGTCAAGACGGATTTGGGTACACAAATCCGGTCTGCACTGTTTAGCAGTGTATATGTACGGTTTAGCCGTATATCAAGTATTCCGAAGTATTTAGTTATTGTCAGGATTTCTGCTTGGTGATTAGTTATGCAGACTGTCATCATTGTTGGTCATTTCTAAATGTTTTAGTGTTTAATTCCTAACGTGTCAAAATGTCCTGCATATTGTGGTATGAATGATTGTTTTATTGTGCTTTGTTCATTATTGTGTTTTTTCGTACTAAGTGTGTTCAAGATTAAGTATTAGATCAGTTGTGTTCAAGAGTAAGTACCAGGTTAGTTGTCAATATGCCGCTCTTTTCGAAGTTAAGACAGATCACTACTAGAAAGGGGGTGCTTGAAGAGGCAGTTCCTATTCCTCCTAGGGACACTCCAGGGCACTTCATGTATCACAAGCATGGCTTAGACGCCATATTATTCCTTGATCTATGGGTGGACTACACCAGAGAGTTACCAGAAAATCAGAGATGGCCCGTAGCTGGGACCTGGGACGCAGACTGTATCATGAAAGTAGAAGAAGAGTTGTGGAAGAGGAAAGCTAGACAGTCACAGAAAGACGCTATTGAATTATGGCGTAAAGAATCACATAGGCGCACCGAAAAAGCGCTAAGACAGGAAGAGAGAAGTAAAGAAAGTGCAAATAAGGTTCGAGAGAAGCAGTTGATTGAAGAAGGTACACGAGTACAAGCAGAACAAACAGAGAGACAAAGAAATGCCCTTATGAAAGGGATGTATCCCCTTCTGGCCGAAGGATTGCCTCAAGCCACTGCGGCCATACCAAAAGACTTGCCACCCCCATTGTTTCCGATAAAGGTACATCCTAAAGGACATCCTAGAACCGCAGAAGATATTTTCCTTTCCTCATATTTAGATGATGCAGTTCCCGAATATGCTAACCCCGCACCGCATAGACCGTCTGCTGGGGGGGTTCGACGTCAAGATCAGGTATCTGTCACTGTGCCACAGCAAGCTCCGACACAAGTCACGACACAAGCTTCGGCAAGCACATCTGCTTCCGCGTCTGTCCCCGCAACTGATTCTACAGCCGTGTCCACACCTATAGTGGCTGTAGCACGTTCAACGAATCCTTTCACGTCTGACACCTCAGAGGGGGCTAATGGAGGTGCTACTAGCCTTCATTTCACGCCACCCAGAGGGAGTAAATTTTCTTTCCAAGAACCAGTACATGCACGTACGCCCAAACTTGTAAATACCCGTATGCTTAAGGATCTTATGATAGATTGAAGATATGATCCGGTGCCCGGTAAAGAGGACGAAATGGTTCTAACATCATTACGTATTAGACGAGCTGCATCGTTTTTAGGGAGGCTACCAGGAATGGCTATGCATTTAGATAACATATATCATTTTGTCCAAACAGGAAAAGATCCTGAATGCATTAACAGAGCTATGGAATATCAGAAAGTAGAGATACAGGGAGAATTGTTACGTTTTTTTGTAAATTGTGTGATCAGAAATCAGGACCGACCGGGGGTAGACCCGGAAATAATGCAAACTCTTACTAGATGGAGTCAGAATATATCCGATGGAAAACATGATAGACAAGGAAGTATAGTAGCCATGTGCCGAAAAATTAGGAAAGAAGTAGAACACATACATGCAGAGAGATTGGAAACAGACGAGTTCGAGCAGGATGAAGAGTCCGAATCAGGAGACTCAGGGAGACAGCCAGACACCATAGCCTATGTAGGCAGAGGAAGGTCCTGTAATAATACCAGAGGTTTTTCTGATCCGATACATTCTGTATGTCCAAATAATAGCCGAACCTATCCGACACCTGTAATAAATATGAAATCTCCCGAACGTTTGTTTCAAGCCGTAGATAAAATACTCCGGGAACGAAGGGGTTACCACCTCCTCGATTCTATGGACGAACAAGAATTAGCAAGGTCAGCTGTTCATTGGATGGACAGTCCCGGTAAATATGGTGATGTGACAGTCGCACACACGTTTTTGAACCTCAGTCCAGATGAACAACGTTTAGCTGGGATCTATATGATTCAGCAACTTCTTATATTATATAAGAGCCAACATGCTGATCCTGGTCCCTTACCTGATATATTAACTGAACTACTTGCGGATAGATGGAGAGGTTCTAGTAACAAGTTAATCAAAGAAATCCTAATGTCACGTAAACAGTACGTTTTTTTTGTAAGTCCAGATCCCTTCTCGATCCCCAACAATGAAGGAACACCGTACTACATGGATAGACAGAATCCCTTGCGAGAAGTGCACCCAATAAAGGGTGAAGACAATCATTTTCACCGCGTATTTGTATACACACCCATAACAAAAATCGAATTGTTAGAAATGAAGAAAGTAGTACCAAGTCATGACAAAGACCCAGCGGGTTTCCACCGAGAAATTAAAGACATGTTACTACTGGGAGAATACACCTATCCTGATATTATGACGATATTAAAGGTGCTAATGCCTGCTGGCATTTATGAAAAACTGAAAGAAAAAGAGTGGGAAGTGGGAGACCAAAAGATAGATTGGACAGCATTAGAAACAGAAGAGAAAGCCCGAACTGCAGGTTCAGGACTCGGGGATAAAGTTAAAGCATTACCAGGTTTACTAGTACAGGTACTGCCACGTTTATTAACTACGAAAAAGGAAGATTGGGGTGCAATCACAGCCTGCAAACAAAAGCAAGATGAAGACACCAGTGATTATTATGCACGATTTGAAAAATGTTTTGGTATAAACAGTGGTATAAAAGCAAGTAGTGACTCATATCCACATTTATTTGTGACAAAATTGGTGGAAAATGCATTGCCTCCAGTGAAGAATAGAATATTGAAATTCGAGAGTACCTGGCAAAGTAACACTCCGTCACAAATGCTACAAATGTTACAGTATCATCATAATAGAATTAGGGATGAACAAGAACACGAGCATAGACGCATGAAGGATACTAAAATGAAAATGCTAGTTTCTCAGACAGTACCAGCGGATGGTCACAAAAAGGGTGTGACACATTCTGGAGATTCTGCAGTTCTTGTAAAAGGAACCTGCAATTACTGTAAACAACCAGGCCATTATGTACACGATTGTCAAGTCCTGAAACGTAATATAGCCACAGGTATTGCAAAAGAGAGACCACGATTAGTTAGACAGGATCAGAATGAACAAGGAGCTATGCAGCATGGACAGGCCATGCCAGTTCAGCAACAGTCCATGCCAGCTCAGCAACAGTCTATGCCAGCCTCACAACAGCCCATACAGTTTGTGCCAGCTGCACCACCGTTGCCTACTGCTGCCACACAAATTGCTTCACGACAATTGTACCAGAACGCACAGTATGAATACCCTGAGTACCAACGTTATGCATGAACCAGCCTAGAGAGGGAAGTTGACTTACCCCTTATTGAGATTCCAGTAGATCAAGAAGGACCTTATGTACATAGTGAATTATTAGGTCAAGACAGAAAATTTTTACTCGATACAGGGGCAAGTCGAACAACTATAAAACGTAGTGAAGTTCCAGGGGCACCCCTCTCAGGCTCTCAAAATGTTTCCCTTGGTTTTTCAGGAAAACCTATTGTTAATGAAGTATCACAGCCACTTCCGCTTACGATTGGTCCCTTGACACGAACTACTGATTTATTGCTTACCAAATCATGTCCAGAAAACTTGTTAGGAATAAAAACATTGAAAGCCCTAGGGGCTATTATCTGTTGTTCTCCGGAAGGAGTAAGATTGTTTTTACGTGATTTTAAAGGTCACTATGTGTCCAGAGACATGGATCCCCGACTACAGACTTTACCCGCACATCTATGGGCACAAGGCCCTACTGATGTTGGTTGCATGAACATTACACCATATCGAGTCACATTAAAGGCAGGAGTGGTATTGCCACGAATGCGACAATACAAGTTACCGCAAGATGCTGTAGCGGCTTTACTGGAAATCATTGACGAGCTAGTTGCCCAAGGAGTGGTTGTAGAAACCAACTCCAATGTGTGTAATTCACCGATAATTCCGATTCTTAAACGAACTGATCCTATGGCCCCGCCAGTAT
Organism: Triturus cristatus; assembly: GCF_964204655.1. NCBI lineage: Eukaryota > Metazoa > Chordata > Amphibia > Caudata > Salamandridae > Triturus > Triturus cristatus. The sequence goes on along the minus strand of NC_140590.1, from coordinate 31,573,380 downwards.
ATCGATTGGTTATTGATCTGCGCGAATTAAACAAGTGCATTGTGCCACAATTTCCTGTGGTCCCTGATATCTCATCATTGCTGACAGCTATTGATTCTCAAGCTACATTCTTTACTGTAATTGATCTCAAGAATGCCTTTTTCAGCGTCCCAATAGATCCGGAAAGCCAATATTTGTTCGGATTTAGTTTGAATGGACGAAGCTTTAAATTCACACGCGCTCCTCAAGGATTTACAGAAAGTCCCAGCATCTATAGCCAAGCACTGAAACGAGAACTTGACAGTATACACATGCCAGTTGACACCGCATTGCTTCAATACGTCGATGATCTGCTGATCACCGCACGAAGCGAACCCGAATGTGAAAAAGCATCACTGACAGTTTTACATTTTCTAGCCGACAAGGGGCACAAGGTGTCTCCTTCTAAGCTGCAATTCTGTGTCCAGCGAGTTATTTATCTTGGTCACTCGCTGTCCAAGGAGGGAAGGCAGCTTACACCTGACCGTATTCAGTTAATTGCAAACATGCCAATACCCAAGACACAAAAGGAAGTACGGGCTTTCATAGGCCTCACTTCATACTGTAGGCAGTGGATCCCTCAATATGCATTTCTAGCGAAACCACTCATTCAGTTGACAACACAGGAGGCAGCCACGTCGACTGTCCTCCCTTGGACTCAGGAACACACACTAGCTTTTGAGAGCTTAAAGAAAGCTCTATGTCAAGCACCTGTTCTAGCGACACCATGTTACAGCAAACACTTTACACTCTTTGTTACAGAACGTGCAGGTACTGCCTTGTCAGTACTCACTCAGGAACAAGCAGGATCATGTAAGCCTTGTGCTTATTTCTCCAGTACATTAGATCCCGTAGCCCAGGCTTTGCCTGCATGCCTGAAATCAGTAGCAGCGACAGCTTTAGCAATCAGACAAAGCGATGCCATAGTGTTAGGACATCCATTGACAGTACAAGTACCACATGCAGTAGAGGTTCTTGTGAATCGAACGCAAACACAACACTTGACCATAGCAAGACTTACTGGTTATGAACTGACATTGTTTCAGCCACATATAGAAATCAGACGTTGTAATACATTGAATCCTGCTACACTTTTACCCGTAATTGGAGCAGACCCACTAGCTCACGATTGTGTTGAAGTTATTGAGATAAAGACGAAACCCAGACAAGACTTAACAGACGTTCCATTGTTAGACCCAGACCTGACATTGTATATAGATGGTTCGTGTATGAGAACAAGTACAGGAAATTTAGTGGCCGCGTACGCAGTCACCACAGACACTGAAGTTATTGAAACAAATTGTATAGATACTTTGTCAGCCCAAGCAGCGGAGCTTATTGCTCTAACACAAGCCTGTATTCAAGCCACAAACAAGAAAGTCAACATATATACTGATTCGCGTTATGCATTCGGAGTCGTACATGACTTCGGGGTGCTTTGGCGAGAGAGGGGTTATTTAACTTCTCATGGAACCCATATTCAGCACGGGTCCCTCATTCATGCTTTGTTAGACGCAATTCATTTACCGACTGCAATATCGATTATGAAATGTAAAGCACACATGAAGGTTACTGATATCATTTCTCAAGGCAATGATTTAGCTGACAGAACAGCTAAACAGACTGCTCAGACTCGTACATCCGACATGACAAAGCCAATAGTTCAGACACCAACACAGTGTATGACGATTAAGGATCCCACACTTGATGTAATTGACATACAGACACATGCCACAGCAGAAGAAATAAAGAAGTGGACTGAACTAGGAGGGATCCAGACAGATCAAGGATGGATGACGAAGGAGAAATCTGTGTGGTTTCTCCCTGATTCCATGGTCCAAGCAGTTATAGCTACAGTTCACAGTCCAGCACATTTAGGAGAGAAAGCTATGTTAGACAGCATTCAGCACATTTGGTTCAACAAACATTTACGAGCAGCAGCTAAACAAAAAGTTCGTACCTGTATGATATGTTGTCAGTTTAACCCAGGAAAGAGTGTTCCCGTAGAGCAGGGTGGATTTCAGCCTCCTGACCATCCTTTTGAAGTCCTCCAGATGGATTATATTCAGATGGAACGATGTCGAGGATTCAAATATGTTCTCGTAGTTGTCTGTGCTCTCTCCCGTTGGACAGAGGCGTACCCTGTATCAGATTACACTGCCCCGACTACTGCCAAGCAGCTAGTTCGAGAATTCTTCCCACGGTACGGTTTACCACGTGTTGTATATTCAGATAACGGTCAGCCTTTCTCATCCGAATTAATGAAACATGTTTCACTCTTGCTAGGATATCAGTGGAAATTCCATTGTGTCCGACACCCCGAGGCAGCAGGTCTCGTGGAACGACATAATCAACTTTTGAAAATCAGATTGTCTAAAATATGTCAGGAAAAAGGTGTGGACTGGATAGTAGCCTTACCAGTTGCACTATTTTACATGAGGATGGTAGCACACTCACGAACAGGGCTATCCCCTTATGAGGTGATCTTTGGTAGACCACCGAATATGTGGGGGACGCCTATACCCCGTAAAATAACTGATGTTGACTGTAATATGCTGACAGATTACCTGGCTTCCTTGATGTCTGCACTACAATCTTGTCATTCACAGGTAGTCGCAGCTTTTCCCGACAACACTGAGGTGAAACCCCATGATGTAATTCCCGGCGACTTCGTTCTCGTCAGGAATTTTGATCGGAAAACTCAACTGGAGCCCAGGTGGAAGCTTCCTAAGTTGGTCCTGTTGACAACGAGAACAGCTGTGAAGATCGAAGGGAGAAAAGGCTGGGTGCATTCCAGCCATATCAAGAAATTTCATGGACTTCCTCCTGACATGAACAGTCCTCCCCGTGTGTCTTCCCCCATTGACTCAAAGCTACCTTTGGCTGAGGCCAGTAGCACCGAACTTTATAAATTGAAACTCAGGTCCAGACCCAAATCGTCGGACGATTTGATTGTTTAAGTCCTCTCCAAGGTGAAGCGGTTGAATCTGTCCCGACATGTATCCCTTAGGTCTGAATCATGTACAGTCCCGAACTATATTGAAACGACATGCATACTGTAAATTGCTGCGTAGCCACTGTATTGTGACTTTATTAATTTTGTTTTTCTTGAGTTTTATAATAGTTACTGCAAGTATATTATTGCATATGTATTATCCTGTTTCTAGACGTGCTTTCAATATAACTGATGAACATTCTTTTAGTGACCTACCCCCACATGAGTTGTCCTATAGACTTGCGCTGCGTAATAACACTTTCATTAGTATGTTACATCATTCTCATCAGACTAGTAATGCCACTAATTGTTGGGTGTGTGGTCGACTCCCTCCCTATCAGAATAACAAAGGAGTTCTGCCTTTCTTTCCACATCCATTCACATATAATGGCACCTGTGGAGCATGGTTTAGTTTATTGAATTCCATAGATTCAGACACAGCAGTTTATCAACACCATTGGATATGGGGAAATCTGAATATAGTGTTATACAAAGTCTGTCACCCTGACAAGGAGGGTCACCCTAGTAGAACAGGAACGGATCTAGAAAACGAAGTATACAGATTAGGTAATTTTACACCTAATCTCATGATTCTGAATGTCGAATCCGAAGTTGAGCTAATTTTGCCCACCATGTCAGTATTTCCAGTTAAAGGTGAATTATGTGTAAGGAAAGTTGGTTCCATACATATGGGCCATAGCAAATGCGTTACTACTGTAGAATATAGTGATGAGGGCAAATCTTCATTTAGAGCTTCACGCCACTCCTACTTCATATGTGGTCAGACTGCATATATGCGTCTACCTCTAGATTGGGATGGTACCTGTTACATAGCATTCCTTTTGCCACCTGTTTTCCTAGCTCCTCCTGATTACTATCGAAATACTCATTTAGTACACAATAGAGAGCGAAGAGATCTCCCAGTTGTCGATTATACTGAGACGGCATGGGACAAGTATGTAGATTTCAATAAAGGTATTTTTCCATATATAGGTACAATTTCAAATAGTAAACTGATACGTAGATTAACCAAGACTCTTGAAGCCGTAGTGAATGAGACTATAGCCGCCCTAGGCAATCTGACAGAGGAACAATCAGTAATGAGGATTGTTGTCCTTCAAAATCGGCTTGTCCTTGACGTCATCTTGGCCGATAGGGGCGGAGCTTGTAGGGTCATCGGATCCAGCTGCTGCGTATTCATACCAGAAAATTCGCCATCTGTATATAAAGCTATAACACGCCTTCATAAGATTGTGAGCCAGATACACGAGGATCCAGGCACTTGGACTTGGTCCGGGTGGTTTTGGAGTCTGATATCAGCCTGGGGATGGAGAGTTCTATCCTTCCTAGGTATTGGCCTTCTTATACTATTCAGTTGCTGCTTGTGCCTACAATGTGGACCAGCGATTTGTGGTTTGTGTGCCACATCGTGTATTCCACATCAAGGTTTTCGTTCAAAATCTCGGAAGAAGAAAGAAGAAGAAATGATGCTCCATGAGCAAATCGATGGATTGATGAAGATTGATGTTTCTTGACGGGCAAGTAGGGGACAAGCAGGGAATGTGGAAAAGTGGATTTTCCTGATCAGTTATGTCCCCTATCTTGGACCCCAACGGTTCTATATGCATGTTACAAACACATGTATGTTCTCTCCAGTTCCAGTTTCGAAGACGCAAACACATGTGCGTCCATCATCAACATGTTCTCTGTCAGATCCGCCATTAATGGGCTGGATATTCGATTCCTAAGTGGGAAAGGCCACCGACTTTATATGGCTAAGTTACTCCATTTTTACAGTTCAGGCGAAGTAGGCCCGATTCTGTCCTCAAAGCCTTTCCCTGCTCTCTGTCTCTGACAAGCGTCAGCTTGAGCTCGCATCTGTATCCATGAACTTTGTCCTATTTCCTGTGCAGCTAACGGTGCCTGCCTCGGCCAGTTTTTGCCTGCCTGCCAAGAAGCTGTATTTCACCTTCGAATTATCTACTTTGCTCTTCAGCCGATGCATTCCTGTCTAGTGATTTAGGTAAACATTTCCTTTAGCTTTCGAGCAAGGGGCTTGGCCTCTCTGTCCTCATGCAAGTAATTCATAGCCCAGTTGCCATGGAAAGTTTTCTGCCTCTCGCATCTCACATAGACACTTAGGCGTTTGTGCACGCACACAGTCAGTATAGTATAGATTCTGTCCGAGAGTCCTTCCTTGTGGATAACATAGTTCTTTAAACATAGGATGTTAGATATGATTTGGGATTAGGTTGACTTGACCCCCCAGACTTTTCGTCTCCACATGTAGAGCTAAATGTCAAGTCCCCTTCACCCCCTAGTTACACGTCAATTACACGTCATGCTGCTGCGCGCGCATCTCTGCCAAGTATTATCTTATAGATCCACCTATGTATGATAACCCTAACCAATTATGTTTCTTTTTATTCCTCATTACGCCTAGTTTCGATTACGTATTTACTATGTCACTTTTCTTATCAATTGTTACGCCTTCTGCATTTGTTTCATTGTAATGTACTTACTATAAAAATGCATGTCTATCAATAAAGTATCGTACTTCACTTCCTGAACCTTCTTGGTGACGGAACCTGAAGGCCGCCACTCGAGTCGGCCATTTTGGAATAAAGCCCATTCAGAAACCTCTTATACCACGGATTCTGCCTCTTATTATTCTGAGCTATTTTGATTAAAGATCCAGTATGAAATTCAGTCAGGTAAAGAATTTATTTACCACAATCCCTCTTCGACTCCAAGTAAACACTCTCCCTCAATTCTTCTAATTCTATTTCTTGTGGGTCTCTCTTTGATCTCTTTTGTTTCTTTGCAGTATTTCCTCTAATTATTCTCTTTTTCCCTCCCCTGTTTTTACATCGCAACCACCCTAATCTAAGCATCAATATGGCAACAATCACACATGTCAAAGGAAATAATATCTTACCAATAATGGTACTACCTATCTTAGCAATAAAACTCTTAACAGCAAGTAGCTTATTAGCCATTTTAGTCCAGATACTTTCAGCTGCCAGTGGTACTAATTCTTCATGCAAATCAGTAATATTTTTGATATAGACCTTTAGATCTTTGCTTTCGTCAGGAATGTAAGTGCAACAATGGTGAACTTTCAGCATTCCACAGACTCCACCCTCTTTGGCCAATAGAATATCAAGGGCAAGTCGATTTTGCATAGACATGGCACGTACAGCAATCATCTCCGTATTTACCAAAAGAAACCCTCCAGCGGTACTTGTCGATAAGCGATCCACCACTGTTGACAGTTTCCGAATCCCATATGCATTTAAAGAAATTCCCACTGCTGGAATCAAAGCTCCAAAAATATCACCCACAATTTCTGACCAAGTTTCTCTCTTAAAGCGTGTTAGTAGATTAATGTGTTCTACATCTTCTATTCTATCTATATGAAAAATCTTTGGAAAGACCAGGCCAACATAACATGTGCCATACCAATGGTCAGGCAACCTGTAATAAGCCTTATTCCCACAAATATAATACACTCCCGGGAAAACTGGATCTTCACCACCTTTAAAACCCCATCCTGTTGCAATAAAGTATGTATCATGACACTCACTAGTCCCAACAAAATAATTATCATATTGGGATTTCTTTCTGGTAATGCATAGTTTACCCTTCTGTGGTGCATCTAAAGCCAAAGTTGGACTGGCCCCATTCCTCAACTCTTTTCCCATCTCAATATCCCATATTGTCTCACTCACTTCATATTTCCCTGCTTTTTCATGCATGCTCACTCTCCTTTTCTCTACCAAGTCTAGGAAAGCCTTTTCCTCCTCTTTCAAACTGCAAGTTAAATTGTTTCTAAAAATATAATCTAATGTTAATTCTTAAGCCTCAATAAAAATCTCACCAAAAATGTTAGCTTCTTTAGCTGGATTCAGCTTCTTATTCATAGGTAATTGCCCAAAACTATTATCTTTGTTAGACATCTCATAATCCATTTTCCCTAACAAATAAAAAACACTACTTAGCACACTACATGAAATCCCATACGTAGCTGGTAAATGGTGATAAGTAACACCTTCTGAAACGGACGCAGGTAATTGCATACAGACATAGCAATCCCTAACTTCCATCGTCTTTACGTATTCGTACAATAACTTTGAAAAAACATTGCTAGAAAAATCATTAATTGACCTATCTTTATGTATGTAAATGTTACTAATTCTTGTCGGAACTTCTTTCTGTGAATTCTTCTCTACGTTAGTCACATTATCAGCATGTATTCCAAAAGTGTCTATTGTAACCCTAAAAGTAACTAGTAAAGCTAGTACACCCCATAACAGCATTAATAATCCCGTACAGCAGCAGCACATTCTACACCATCTTTTCAAGAAGGCACATCTACTTATTATTTTCTATGTTAGCCATTTTACTACTTTGGCAGTGTCTTTTGACTTAGCCTCTTCTACTCCACTACTGAAATTGTAGATCCCTATATTATTTCAAACAGCTAATTTAGACTTTCTTCTTTTCACTTTCCTCCAAGTGACTCCTTTAGTTCACTCAATTTGGATTTTCTTCACTTTTCACTTCTTCTTCAGCAACATCAAATTGTATCAGATCTTCAACAACATCCTGAGCATCCGACTCTTCGCCAATGTCAGTCAAGATAACCTTCAGGATTCCAACAGTTTTCTCCTCAACCACTTCTCGTACGGTCCCCTCTGGATTTCCTTGACTCTCTGTCTCTTCACCTTCAGACGGTGCCACGTACGTCCATTCCGGTGACCTATACTTCTGGTTAGGTTTTCTGATTCTCTTGATCTCTTCTGATGCTTTTGATACCTTTTGTTTTTCACCTTTTGCTTGATTCTGACTGGACACCTCGTTCACCTGTTCAGCTTTCGATGAACTTGAACTTGCACTTGCTCGTGTCAGTCTGTACCTTAGCCTCTTTATTCTGTTAGGCCAAAGATCTCCTCTTACACTCCTCTTCGGTCTCACTTCTTTATTATTTCTCTCTCCAATCCAAGTTCTCTTTCTCAGAACTCGACCCTCTGATTTCTCATTCTCACTCTCATCTGATTCTGTCTCATTTGCCTCTTGTCCATGAACAATTCTCTTTTGCTCCACAGTCTTTTCCACCACCGATTGAGATTTCCCTAATTCTGTCCCTCCTCGGGTCTCCGACACGCAATCTTCTAGCTGTCTACTTGTCCCTTCACCTAGCTTATCAGGAATGTTCCCTACACCTCCTCGGGGGTCTTCCGCAATCTGTCCCTCTCTATCTCCTACTGACCCTGCTTCTTCAGGTGTAATCTCAAGTGGATTCTCAACCTCCTCATCTGATTCAGGTGTAGTCTCTGTGGAATTGCTCTCTTCTCCTCTTTCTTCTCCACTGCTCGTTGGAACTTCAGGCACTCTTACATAATCTGATCTCTCCTCTGAGACTCTCAATGTTTCTCTTGAAGCCTCTCTTGGAAAGAAAAAAGAATCACCTGACTCTCTTTCTCCTTCCCCCCTTTCAGGATTCTTTTTTCTTCTCACTGGTTCAGTTTCTGCATCATCACTGGAATCTGACTCTTCAAAATACTCCTTACCAGTCCCATCTTTTGGATTTGGAACTCTCAGAGTATGACTTGCATGAACCCAGTTCTTCACACCAGCACACTTTACTGCAGTTGTCGTAGTCAGAATGACTTGTCTTGGCCTTCCCCACCTTGGAACCAAGCAATTTCTTCTTCTGTGCACCTTAATCCTCACCCAGTCCCCTGGACTCAGATCATGGGCTTGCTTCTTCTCGAGTGTGGTAGCGTCTTCTCCAACCTGGTGAAACACAGAATGAACTGCGTCAGCCAGGCCTTTACAGTAATCCAAAATCATGTCATCAGTTATTGTCATCAACTTGTTGACAGGCACGAATGCATGTCTCATCGCACGTCCCATCAATATTTCATGTGGACTCAACCCTGTGGTTCTATCTGGAGTAGACCTAATAGTCATAAGCACTAGAGGCAAGACATCAGGCCATTTCATTCCAGTGGCTAAACACATCTTACCAATTTGGTTTTTGATTGTGCCATTCATCTGTTCAACAACACCAGAAGCCTCTGGTCTGTATGCACAATGTAGCTTCTGCTGTATGCTCAATGCTTCACAAATTAAACCCATAAGCTCATTGTAGAAGTGTCCACCTCTGTCTGACTCAATTGTCACTGGGAACCCGTACCTAGGAATCAACTCTCTTAACAGTAACTTTGCAACTGTTATTCCATCATTCCTCCTACTCGGATAGGCCCCCACCCATCTTGAGAACAAACAGACTACCACTAGAACATACCTCAATCTTTTCACTTGGGGCATTTCAATGAAATCTATTTGCATTCTGGTAAAAGGACCTCCTTCTCTGCCTATTGTTCCTAGGCTCACCACTGTCTTTTTTCCAGTATTGAACTGCTGACAAATCAAACATCTTTGACAGATGCTCTCTGCAATTAGCCTGAACTTTGCATTGTACCAGGTTTGTTTGAAGGACCTAATCATCGCGTCCCTCCCCAGATGTCCCTGACCATGATACATTCTTGTCATTGTTGACAACATGCTATTTGGCATGACTGGTCTACCATCTCTATAGATCCAAACATGATCTGTCTCTCTTGGGGCACAACCTGCCTTGATCCAATCTCTCATTTCCTCATCTCCTGCTTCATCCTGCAACTGTTTCACTTCATCCCACGTTTCTAGGACATTAGTAAACATCACAGAACAAAAAGACATCTCCCTTTCTCGTCCCCTGTTAATCGAATTATTGTTCTTTGCACAATACTGTGCTATGTCATTGGCAAAACGATTACCAAGAGTAACAAAATCATCTCCTTGTCCATGAGCAGCACACTTCACAACTGCTAATTCTTTAGGCAGCTGTATCGCCTCAAGCAACTTTCCAATCACTTCAGCATTCTTTATTGGAGTCCCACTCGACGTCAAAAAACCTCTCTGAAGCCAAAGCTGGCCGAAATCATGAACCACTCCAAATCCATACTGACTATCAGTCATCACAGTCACTCTCAGATTCTTCCCAATCTTGCAAGCTTTCGTCAAAGCCACCAATTCAGCCACTTGAGCAGATCTTACTCCTTTCAAAGAAGAAGCTTCTATAACCACTGAAACCTTGCACACTGCATATGCTGCACTCAACACACCATCATCAGTTCTCAGACATGATCCATCCACAAACAGCACATGATCACTCTCAGGTAATGGCAAATCTCTTATGTCTGGTCTAGGTTTTGTGCAGTAGTCAAGCACATCCAAACAATCATGATCAACATCATTTCCCACATTCACATTTTCAGCATCTGGCAACAGAGTTGCTGGATTCACATTCACACATCTCTCAAGAGTCACATTTGATGCTCCCAGAATTATTTTCTCATATTTAGTCAACCGACTATGTGACATATATTGAGTCCTGCTTCTTGTCAAAAGAATTGCCACATCATGAGGTACGAATACCCGTACAGGATATCCCATTATTATACCCTCACTCTGTTCCAAGCTTCTGCATGTACCAGCTACCGCTTTCAGACAACCTGGCAAACCCACAGCTACGGGATCAAGTGTCGATGAGAAGTACGCAATTGGCCTTCTCAGTTGTCCATGTTTCTGAATTAACACTGAAAGTGCACATCCATTTCTCTCACTGCAGTACAACTCAAACTCTTTCTCATAGTCTGGCATTCCCAAAGCAGGAGCTTCACACATTCTGCTCTTCAACTCTTCAAATGCTGCCATTTGTTCTGCATCCAATTCCAATGGGTCTTTCACTTCACTTTTGGTCAGTTTAATCAGTGGCCTTGCTATCAGGGAGAAATTACTTATCCACTGACGACAATAACCCACCATCCCCAGAAACATCCTCACTTCTCTCTGGGTCATCGGGGCTCTCATTCCTCTGATAATTTTGATCCTGTCATCGGTCACCTTTCTCAGACCTTTTTCAATATTGTGTCCAAGATAATGCACCTCTTTCTTGCAAAATTGCAATTTGGCTGGAGATACCTTTAACCCTCCATCTGCCAGATGATTCAGTAAAGCTATGGTATCTACTTCACAAGCTTCACGTGTCTTCGATGCCACAAGTAGGTCATCGATGTACTGTACTAGTACTGAGCTTTCAGGCATGATCAAACTCTCCAATAATTTTTTCAACAACTGATTGAATATCGAAGGACTCTCTGTATACCCCTGTGGGATACGACACCATGCCAAAATACGCTGTCCAAACCGAAATGCAAAAATCGGCTGGCTATCATGATGTAATGGAATTGAAAAGAAAGCATGACACAAATCAATTACTGTGTACCACTCTGCATCATGAGGAATCTGGTACAAAATCACTGAAGGATTTGGCACAATAGGACAACATGCCACCACAATTTTGTTAACTTTTCTCAAATCTTGTACAATCCTGAACTTTCCATTAGGTTTCTTTAGCCCCATTATCGGTGAATTACACGGGCTACTCAGTAATTCTCTCAAAACACCCTGTTGAATCATCTTGTCAATTATAGGGGTTATTCCCTCAATTATCTCTGGTGTCAATCTATACTGTGGGATATTAGGATAAACAATCCCCTCTTTCACTGAAATCTTCACTGGATCTACATTATTCATCAATCCCACATCTTCTCCAGTAAAATCCCAAACCGCTGTTTTTACTGTGTGTCTCAACTCCTGAGGCAAATCATCTGGATTAAACACAGCATATGTACCAACAATCTCACTCTCTCTATTGTCTAGAGTCATCCTGTACAAAACATCCTCATCTGGTGTCTCAAAAGCTATTCCATCCGGAGTACAAAAAATTGTACAATTCATCTTACACAATAGGTCCCTACCTAACAAGTTCACTGGACTAGTGTCACAGACTACAAACCTGTGCATGTCTGAAAATTTCCCTATTCTTACCCTTACTGGTTCGGTAAAACGAGTCTTAATCTGTGTATTGGCTACACCAACCACTTGGATTGCTTCGTCCGAGAGAGGAAGATTTCTAATATCTGCTGACCTGACAGTTGATCTCGTTGCTCCTGTGTCTACCAAAAAAGTAACACTTTCCCCATTTATTTTCCCATCTACAAATGGTCCTGCCTGGTCTATTTCTAGAGTTGCACCAAGTATGCACTCTTCCTCCTCTCTTCGGCACCGTCAATAGTCCCCTTCAGACTCACTCCCCTCATTCTTTAACCAGTACTGCTGTACCAGGTTAGAACGTCTTGGTTTGTTTACCTGCTCATCATTGTAGAATCCTGAGTCCTGGTTATACTTTTGGGACCCTCTATTCTGCGGCAAGGGCGGTTTTGGCTCTTGGCTCTGCTGTCTGACAACCTTCTGCTGTTGTTGCCGATGATTACAACGCTCGTTCTGCACCTGTTGATTCAAGGGTTTATTCTCATTACTCACTAATGGTGGATTGGTACACTCGGATCTCCAATGCCCCAATTGTCCACAGTTGTGACAAGGGAACTTTTTCTTTGCTTCTTCTAGATTCCCCTTCCCTTTTCCTGCATATCTGGGTCTATTTCCTGGATTATTCGCTTGTTCCACCATCTGTGCTTCTTGTCTTTCAGCACCTTCACCTGTGCCCACATTGCTTTCTCTTTCAGCTTTCTCTGTTTTGCCTCAATCTCATCACTGAAGTACTTTGCATGTCTCAAGATTTCATCAATCTTTTTACTCTGCCAATCAACTGTGTGTTCACGTATTCTTTCACAGATTTCAGGTCTCAAGCCATATACAAATCTGTATACAAAATGACTCAAATCCTTGTCACCCAGGTGTTCATCTCCACTAAACTGTTTAAAAGCCAGTATCAGCCTTTCGTAAAAAGCATGAACTGATTCTTTTGCCTCTTGATGTGTTCAATCTATCTTAACCCAGTCTGTCTCTTTCGGGGGTACCTTATTTTTCAGGAACACAATTACCTGGTCATATTTTTTCATCACCTCTGGATCTGGTGCCACTGTTTTCGGATCTCTTGGATACTCCTTAGCAGGCCAATCTACAACTATTTTACACTCTGCCCACAAGTCTGCTGGAACAATTATATCAAACAGACTATTCAGGTCAATCCACAGCACTTTTGACAATTTCACAAACCTGTCTACCTGCCTATACCACTCGACGGGCTTTTCTCTCAGTCGAGGGAAATCATTCGTAAATGACAAAATATCCTGTCTAGTCCATGGGACATGTACATATCCTCCTCCAGGAATCTCTCTCATAGGATAAGCATCCACTGTTTTCTCTTTTTCTCTCATGGGGAAAGCTGAGTAAGTCCTGTCCACTGAATCTTCCCTTTTCTTGTACCATCTATCCTTCCATTTTTCCACATCACCCCATTTTCGCAATAAGGCAATCATTTCCTTAATCTGTCCTGTTCTACCAACACCATTTAGATTCTCAATGTCCTTGTCGGTGAAATCCACCCTGTAAGGCTTCTGCAAAGCTTTTACCTTATCCATGTCAACTCCTTGTTCACTCGCTATTGCTTTTAACCTGTCATGTGTACTCTTAGCCCTCCAGGTGATACTCTTGCACATAAATAACAACTCCCCATCATGATGTTTTTTTAATATTTCTGTAGGAATTGTTCCTGCAATAAGCTCCTCCAATTCTATGCGCAACCTGGCTACATCAATTGCCTGTGAATCTTTATCCTTCTTTTGAAGAACTTTCAACCAATCATTCAAATCCTCAGCTGTTATTTCAGTAGACTTTTTCACTGCACCCACTTGTTCTGCCATCCTCTGTGGTTCCAAAATCGTTCCTCCCAAACAACCAGTATTCAATCCTGAATTAGGCTGTACATCTGATCCTCCACTACATGTGTCATGTCTCGACTGCCTCAAATTATTTTCTCCCGTCCTCATTCTTGATTCCTCCAAAGTGCAAGAACCAACCAAACCATTTCCAACATAAGGAACTGTCAAACCATTTTCACCCATTCTTTGTTTATCAAAAATAGGCACAACCGGACCAATGGTTACAGGCACTGTAACAGCTTCTAAATTTTTCATCAACTCTCTAATTTTCTCAGTCAGCTCAGAGGTTGTTCTGGCTAATTCCCTTGTTTTCTCATCACCAATTCGATTCTCTCTCTCTCGCTCTCTCTCTCTCTCCCTTTCCGTGAAAGAGCTACCACTTTTCAGATCAGGTGTCACAACCTCAGTTTTAACAATTCGTAAAGTATCTCTTATCGGAGTAGCAACTGGCGTGCTCTCTTCTGGTTCTGGTCTATATGGAGGTGGTCTCTTGTAAATCATGTCATCCATGACCTCATCCTCATAATCATTAGCCCCATACCTTCTCACTTCTGTATCAGGCACTTTTTCTGCACCTTTCCTCCCTTCCGCTTCTTCAACAGTTCTCATAGGATATAATCCTTCTGACATACTAGCATCTCGCCATCTCCTCATTCGATCATGATGAGTCTCACGATCATATTTCCTCCCGAACATATACCTATAATTGCCTCCACTCCTCTGCTTTTCTCGCTCATGCACCTCATCTTCCCATTCCACCAACGCCTCAAACTGTGTCGGCCTTGGTCTAGGCTCTAGACACATCATCTTTTCCCGTAATTTCTCAACACGGGCAGATTAAATGAACCATGTTCCGGGAACGCTAAAACACCATCTTCTTTAGTGTACTTAGCCCAGTTGTCTAACCATATACAGGTATGATACCCATATTTCGCAACCATGAAGGATGCAGGAGTTCTTGTCGGAGGTAGCAATTCACCTTCTCTAGTTATTATGTTTTTATCCTTGTCGAACCATCTTTTAATTTTACCGAACAAGGATTTCTTTTTCTTTTCCTCCGGTTGATAATACATTTTCGCGTTTACTACAACCCTCTAGTCCTTTCCGCAACTGTACGATCTTTTGTCCAATAACAGCGCGACTCACGCCAACGCACCAATCCTGGAGCGTCTACGTCACCCTGTACTCCTTCCAATCCCTGCGCGGCTCACACCAACGCACCAATCCTAGCGCGAGCACTATTCCAATCCACTGCCCAATCACAGCGTGGTCTGTATGACGTCAGTAGTCGCTTCAGTCACTTCTGCTCTGTCTCCTGTCACTCGTCTACTCCTCCTTTACAAAGCCTTCTCAGTAGACTTCGTTTCAGATTCTACAAAATCTATTAGTTACAACATATAAACATCTCCATTGTCTGCTTCGCTAACCACAGAATAGTAAAGAAAACTCTCTTCTCACAAGAATTCCGCTTTCTCTTTAGAACAGCGCTTGCCTCTGCTCTACCACGGAATTATTACTTTCGTTGACACAGTAGCACATCCCTCTACTCTGCCCTTCTAACATGCATCCATTAACTGTTTCCTCTAGGACTGCTCCAAAGAGTCTCACAATCAACTAAATGCTCATACATTCACGCACTTTCACACCAGAAAATGTAGCACATGCACACAGAATCCTGCCTTTCCCGAGAACAGCGAACAGTCTGTCCCACTACAGAATTATAACACGCGTTAACCAAGCAGCGCTTACCTCTGCCCAGTCCTTCAGACAAACTCAGAGAATACCTATTACTTCTCCAGCGATAAGCTTTAACGGCAAACCTTACAGATCCCTGGGACTTAAGACCAGAGTTTCACAGATAACCTTCGCTACCATACGCACTCCTTTTATACTGAAAATATGTCTCTAATAGTAACACACGACGATGTCACTGATTCCGAACCCAGACAATGTGACGCGCAACTTCAATTGTCACACGTTTTTCCCCGTATACGTACAGGGCCAACAATCCCGTTTTTCCCGAGAGCAGCACTCACTTCCCTCTGCCCTACTAAGGAACCGCCACCAGCTCCCCACGTTCCAGAAGCCGTACACACTACATAAAACTCAATACGACGATCTCAACATATAGTATTAGTACATATACCAACATCAATCAATAAATCAATCAATCAAAAAGCCTATGTACAAGCAATCTATCAGATCAAGACAATAATCTCAACCATCATACTGCTACCAGGAAACTGCTGCAGATCGGAGCATATAAATTCTCCCTACTTCCACGGACAGAGTAAATCCACAGTCGCACGCACATACACTCATCATACGCTAGGGCCCATCACACTGACATTCATTCTGTTACTCTATCCACACTGAATATATGAGAGAAACCTAAAACAATCTGCATCTAAAGCGAGGTCAATGCGACCCTAAAGAAATTGTCCTGAGTCATGATTTTAAACATAGGAAATACATTTGTAACTCAATAAATGACAAGGAAATAACCACCCGACACTGGAATTCAAACAAATGTCATCTTTTATCTAAATTAGTTCAAAGAAAATCAATCAATAGCAAAATCATTATTCTCATAGTTACCTATTCTAGCTAAATGGGTCAGGACAGGTCTCTCAGTAAAGTCTCCCGAGTCGCCGTCCTTTCGATCAGCGTCGATCCTCACGAGCATAGGTTCAGGAAGAAGTGGCCTTAGACCCTCTCTAGTCTAACATTATTTATAATAAAACTTGCAAAATAAAAGTAACAAACAAACTCTAAATGTCCGCTGAGCCGCTGAGCAGAGCGAGCAGGAAAGGATGTTGTCTGGCAACATTTAGAAAACCTCCGCTCAGAAAAATCACAAAAATAAAAACACGGAAGAAGGAAACTCGAGCTGAGGGAATGATACATTTATGAATGCTCTTCCTTGAAACCATAGTGAAGTCTCTGCAAGTTATCAAAGTTCATTGTGGCTTTATTCTTCTCCAAGGGCAATTGGCAGCAAGCCCGGAGCTGCTGTCCTCACGGAAACTTTTAATTCAGACAGAGGCTGTGGTCAGGTGACTTCCAACCATGTTCAGCAAGGCCTCTCGTCACATTTCAATCACTCGAGTGCAGGCTGCAAATAGCGGCCATCTTGGTTTAGGCCAAAACGGACCATCTTAATTAAAAGAAACACAAAACAACGTTACCACATCGTAATGATTATACAGTGTTACTCCCCACTAATACCCTTATGTGTATGTAATTATCTAGCCGTCTGCGACACAAAGAAGCATTAAAGCACGTTATTTAAAAGCGCAAACACGAAACAAATAGCACTTTTGCGACACTCATTTAATGAATTTGCTCACCAATTTAGTTCACGTATTAATAAAGCAACATAAACGCATTCCCGCGTGTAATTTCTCTCATTAGTAATGTTGATTAGTCAAGACTTCTAACAAAGTTAGTAATTAATGATTATAAATCAGTAATTTTAATCATGACATATAACATAAACTGGAGTTTAAATCTCAATAAACTTTCAATAGAAAACCCTGCTCCAGCACTGGCGCCAAGAGAGAGAGCGGGCAGCCTACCAGAGCGGTGTGTGCACAGCCCTCCTGTTCTTCTTAGTGGGATACTTTTGGCGCATGCATATAACCTACGTTAGCGTGTGCATTTTAATGCGGACTATTTATTTAAAAAAAACTATTTGTGTAACGAGATTGTAGTTAGGCGGTGCTGCTTCCGTTTTTAAACGGAAGTTACGTATCGGATCAAGACCCAATAGTAAGCACGCTAACAAAAAAAAAGGAAAAGTTAACTAATGGCAAGCAGGGAGAAATTGTCCGGCAATAGGCGGAGTTTCACCCCTCGCTATACTGATTACTAGAAGTCTCGGAGAGCAGCGCATGCGCGCTGCTACGCGAGACCTAAAAAATGGCGATATATAATACCTAACGCAAACGCAAATGTAACTGCTAAAGCAACCAGAAGTTGCACTCACCTACTTGTGGTGGAGGGACTTCAGTATGTCCAAAACTTCAATAATGCAAGGTCTGGATAGAGACAAATATAACTGAAAAAAGCCCGTCAGCTGAATATATGCCCTGCCTATGTTAGTTACCTGAAAAAACACTAAATAACCGAGCCGGAGGTGCTCTCGAATCTTGCCGGTTAGAAAGGACTCAATGCTGCTCGGTGTACGATCGGATTTGGAACGCGGGATGCCGGAAGCATCGGGACCATTTAAACGCGCCACGATGCGGACAAAGAAAGAGGACTGACAGACGGCCGGAAATGTCGCCATCTTGACCCTGTGTTAAAATAAAATCTAATAGCGAAAAATCTAACAAAATAAATTGTGAACTGGATCGCACAGCCCTTCATGTGGGGTTTGATGTTACACACAATAATGGAAAATGCTCATGTGCGTGCTGAACACTGCCAGTGGCTAACGATGATTGAAGAGAATGCTTAGGAAATGGAGTGAATGGAAAAAACCCGATGACTAAAAATAAATAAAAATAAAATTTGACAGTCGAAAATGAAAGGACAGATGTTTTTTTTAAAAAAACGCACACAATAAATGTTAGCTAAATGAAATAACCAGATATTAACTCGTTATGAACAAATAACGAATTAACCTCTATGGGTGAAAAACCGTCACCGTGTGTGAGCTCTTCAGTGTGCCTCCTTCATAGGTAGTGTCAAATGCTTGCAGACCAGATCCTGCAATAATTCTGAATTTGTGTATCTGATTGTACTAGATATATATAAAAAACAATTCATGTCAAGACGGTCATTGAGACCCGATGGTGTCATGGTAACAAGGTGCTTAATCCAAAACACTTCTCTGCGTAATAATTGTTTCGTGATGTCCATGCCTGCCCTTGGTGTTACCCTTTCTACAATTTGAAATCGTAACTGTGATATGTTATGCTTGCACTCAGTCCAGTGTACAGCTAAACTGGATGTAATGCTGTTTGTGTGGATTTTGCTCTTATGTTCAGTTATACGAATTTTTACTTTGCGTTCTGTCTTGCCGATATATATGCTTTACCGCATGGACACTTAATACAATAAATCACATTGGTCGCGTTACAATCGCTGGTGTGGTACAATAGAATCTTCTTGCCAGTTAATGGATGGGTCAGTATGTTGGCGGTAATTACATTGCTGCATTGAATGCAATTATTACACTTGATGGTGCCCCGATGTACAATCTGTTGACTTGCAGGCTTAGGAGATGACAATATAGATCGTATGTTTTTTCCTCTGGTGTAGGCGAAAATGGGTTTATTTCCAAAAATGTCGTTAAAATCTTTCTCTTGTTGCAATAATTCCCAGCTATGGTTGATGATTTTTTTCACCGATGGGGAAATCGTGGAGTATTTATAGATGAATAGAATCCTGTTGTGGTGAGATTTAACTGATGGAGTTAGTAACGCCTCACGTTTGTGGACCAAAGCTCGATTAAGACAGTTGTCTAGAATATCTTGTGGATAACCTCGGGAAGCATATCTTTCTTTGAATTCTGCCAGTTTTTGATTGCTCCCATCATGGTTAGAACAAATTCGTCTAATTCTGATGAATTGTGAGTATGGCAAGTTCTTAATAAGAGGTCTGGGGTGAAAACTTGTGAAAGCCAAGGCGTTGTTCTTGTCCGTGGGTTTACTGTAAACTTGAGTCTCAAAATGTGAGTTTGATCTGGTATAACTGATCAAAACATCCAGGAAATGAATTTGTGACGTAGCGATACTAGAGGTGAACTGGATACGTGTGTTGATGGTGTTCAAAGTTGTAATCATCAGCTCTAGTTCTGTTTTGCTGCCTTTCCAGACAATGAATATGTCATCTATGTAACGGCAGTATAATTTCATCTTGCTCCACCAAGACATGTTGGAAACAATATTCTCTTCTTCAAATTGGGCTATGAAAATATTGTCATGAGGTATTTTTGCGTCTGTTCGTTGATCCAGTTGTTGTCTACAGGCTGAGTTAAAATTTGGTAAAAAATGTTTTGTTCAAAAGGCGGAGGTATGTGTTGGTATCATTGACGTACCAACACATACCTCCGCCTTTCGAATGATCCCACTCTTGAGTTACAAAACATTTTGGACCAAATTTTAACTCGGGCTGTAGACAACTGGATCAACGAACAGACGCAAAAATACCTCATGACATCTAACCCTCGACGGCCTAAATTGTACATGATCCCGAAAGTGCATAAGAACATAACTGATCCCCCATTTCGTCCTATAGTCTCAGCGCAGGGATCCATTTTTGACCCCATTGGAAAGCTTTTGGATCACTATTTACAGCTATTTGTACAAGGATGGAAGTCGTACATTAAAGACACCACGCATTTTCTAAACTGACTTAATTCCATCACCTTGGATATCAACGAGGAATTGCTACTCTGCACTATTGATGTAACTGCATTATACACATCCATACCCCATGCAGCTGGCATGGATGCTGTCGAATGGGCCTTGCTACAAATGGATGACATTCACATTGAAAAAAATATTTTATTACAATTATTGCAATTTTGTTTACATCACAGCCATTTTGAATGGCTAGGCGAGTTCTATGCCCATCTTACCGGCACTTCAATGGGCTTTTCTGAAGCCCCGGCCAATGCAAATATATTCATGGCCCAAAGCTCGATTAAGACAGTTGGTTCCAGCACCCAAGTCAGCAGCGCGAACTCGACAACAAATTATGGATCGATTTTCATGAGCACAGATTTTACCTTACACAGTGGGCCCCGGACTATCCCTCTATTCACCACCTGTGTGCCTAGCAGAGTCTGGTGGCGGTTCGCTGTGCGGGGCATCGGGAACCCCCAACTCCCCAAAGAGACTACTGGCTCACTTCAAGGTCCGGGGGCCGCGTCATCGCGGCCCTCTCCTTCCTTCCAAGACCGCATGCTAAAAGCTGGAGCGGAGGACCGTCTGTGCCGACACACTGTTGCTGCCCTGATGCTCGCCTCTGCCCAAATGTATAACCTCATCTAACTCCTGTGCCCACGGGCTGAGGGCCGGAGACCGGCACCACCGGACGGCACCCGCCACGGGGAGGGGCCTCGACACTCGCTCCCTCCACACATGCAACATCTGGCCCTGCGGACCGGGCCTCGCACTTGCTCAGCCGAGCAAACGCAGCTTAGGGGGCAACGAGACTCGCTGCCCCCCCAATCCCCTGTCGGGACCCTGGCACAGCGCTGCCGGTTATTTGAGGGGGTGGTCCCAGGCGAGGCTCACTGCCCTCCCCCCTCCGCCTGTTCCACCCTGCAAGAATATGCCCCCCATAACACCCTGCCGGGGGAAGGGGTGAGTGCTGCTGGGTTCGCTGCTCTCGCCCCCACCACACAAGTGCTGACATGGCCAGTTGAAAATTCAGGGGAGGGTAAAGCATCCTCATGGCCCCCCCCCCCCCCCCCCCTTGTGCCACCCAGCCTCTAGTATGAATACTGCGTAACCCCTCACCAGCAGATGCCATCGGTCCGGTAACTGTGGGCAGAGAGAGGAAGGGGGACAGCGGGGCATTAGAACTGGCTCCCCGGGTTGGAAAGCAGCGGGTGGAGGTGCCTCGCAGCACTCCTTGCCCCCCCCACGCAACAACAGGCCCACGCGGACCGTGGTCCTGGAACTGGGACCCGGAATAGTAGAGCAGCGAAGAGGGGGGGAGCCTCATAATGCCCGCGGCCAACCGCGCAACAGGCCCACGCGGGCTGCAGCCGCGAGATGACTAGCAGCTACAAACTCTGCCTAGCAAACAGCTTAAGGGGGAGGGTAGTGGCACTCGCTGCTCCCCCCCCGCAAAGTAGGCTCACGACGGCCGGAGCCCCAGCATCGCCGAACTGAGCGGAGAGGAGCCTTGCTGTCCTCGCTGGCTCCCCCTCAGACACACACTGGGGCCAGGCCAGCGCCGAGCGGCTTGGCAGAGATCTGGCCAGAGATGAGGGAAGACTGCCTGTGCCCCCCAGGAGCCCATGGTGGACCGCTGCCTTGGCAATGGCCGGGCTAAGCAGCCCTGCCTAAGAGATTTTGGTGGGGGGGCTAATGCACTCATCGGGTACAGCTCCTGGAGATCTGGGGCACACCTAAACAGCGAGACGGCGTGTCCAGCGAGGCAGCGACCGTGGCGTGTCCGGTGCGACAAAGAGGCCATCAGCGTGGTGGGGGGACCTATATACCCCTCACCACACCTCGTGCACCGGACATCACGCGGCACTGCCCGCGCCCAGGAAGGGGACTCCGCCAGAGTCCCTGCCCCCTCGGGGGAGGGGTTGGGGATGCCCGATGCCACTAGAGGGCTGCCCTCTTGAGTGGCCTCCTGCAGTAGCCTCGGGCAGCCGCAGTGTAATCAGTTTAATTGTGTGATAACATGGGAGCTTGCGATAATGCGCAGAAAATGTGCAAATGTGTTAAGTTAACCCCTAATGTTCGGCATTTGGCTGGGCTGCATCTTGAGTGAGACGCCCACACAAGGTCCCTCTCTCGCAAGGGGTCGCAAGCAGCCTATCCCATGGGTTGCAAGCTGAAGTCTAGGGGTCTCAGCTGCGACCGCTGGCGACCCTATGTACATGCTCTACAGGTAACTTATCACCTTCAGGAAGAAGCTGAGGGTGTCTATGATTGGCCAGGCCTTACTTTAGGTCAGCGTGGAGACCCCCAAGTGTGTGGGTGCGTTATAAATAGGATAGTGAACTGGCCAGTGGTATTATGCAATGGCCGGTACAAAAATGAGCGAAATCAACAAAAGCTGGTATTTTTAGCCTTTAACTGTACATATTTCAAACAGCAAATATAATAGAAAGGACTTTTAAGTGTGTTCTAGAGCTGTGTTAAAGATCCAGGACTAATAATTAAAGTAAACAAAACCAAAGTCATGTTATAAATGAATACATATAATTGTTCTAAAGTTCTATTTAGCACCAAGTCCAGGACATTGCAGACTCTTAAAACATCAATTGGCTATTTGTTTGTTTGTCTTGGAAAGGTGGCAAGCCTACTTATAAAAACACGCAGTCGGCCAAGTCAGAGGTTCAGTGACCAGGTGTCTGCAGCTGAAGAAGAGAGAGGAGAGTTGGGGACTCTTCCCTTCTTGTAAATAACTAGAAGCCAGGGCTGGTGTTAGTGCAGGTGACGCGTCTGCCTTGGATGGAGGGGGCAGGGTGGGGTCTACTTCTGAATAATGCAACCATTTGTAATATTTGACCTCACCCTCCAGCACGTGTATCTCTCTCTCTTCTCTCCTCTCTTCCAGCCTGGCTCGGGGTCTGGACCCAGGGCACTGCGGGGCAGCGGCCCGGGCCGGAGGTGGTCACTGCTGCGGTGGGACAGACAGTCGCCTTCAATGCTCCACCCTCTATGGGCATAGTGGCCTTCGCCTGGTACAGAGGGACAGTGGTGTCTGAGCCACAACTGATCATCGCTTACGTGGTGCCTAGCTCCTCACAGAACAATGGCCCCCTGTCCACGGGCCGGGAGAGCGTGAGCCCCAACGGAACCCTGCACATCCGGGACCTGCGGACGAGCGACGCCGGGAACTACACGGTGAATGTGATACCAAATATTGGATCACCAACAACAGGCACCAGGGAGCTGCGAGTGTACGGTGAGTGCCTCACTCAGGGCAGGGGTATTTCCTTCCTTCCTCCTCCTCCCGGGGGCGGGCAGAGTGGGCCTCCGTGTCTGGCGAGGCCTCGGGGGGTAGGGCTGCTCGACCCCACTGTGGAGCGACAATCTCTCACAATCCCCGCGTTGGGACCAGTGGGCGGGGTATCTGCACTTTCACATATAGGGAGTGATTCACAACTAATAGTCTAAAAGTGCGCACACTTCGGAAAACATATACTGTGGTAAGCCTAGAAAGCTGCACCAGGAGGAGTACATTTCCCGGCATACTCCTACAAATGCCATGTGACGTCTTTCCCATGCTCTGTTGTCCCCAATCTGTAATTGTTCATACAGCGGACATGCATACAGGTGAGATGAAATCCAGTGTTAAAGTGCACATTTTTTTTTTCTTTTTATTTTTTCGCAGAGAAAAATACTTTGCTATTGGTGAAACCCCGTCCCGTACAAGTCTCGCGGGGGAACACTTTGCTGGAGTAAATCTAGACCATTTCCATAGTCAGAAAGTGTGGTAAACAAGTTCGAGACTGGATAAGCTTGAAGATTTATTCATTAGCTACATGGCTGTGGAGCCAGAGAACATCACGGCATGTCACTTGGCAACAAGTGACATTCTAGATGATGTTACAATTCTGCGGTAAAGAGACAACAAACACACTTAAGAACATACTACAGAAAGTGTTTGATCAAAGTCTGGGAATGCGAACAAATGTGCATATTCGCGGGCTTTCTCAAACTTGCCCGACAATCTACACCTTATTAAGCCCATTAGCAAATAATGGTAATTTAAATGAAAAACAATAACTACATAATATATAATATTAAACATATATACCAATAAAACATATTTGTAATGTAATTATAAAATGTTTCAGTACAGTTTTGCGTTTTCAAAACTGAATGGAACCATACATTCTATTAAATATAATCAAATTACATTTAACTAATTCTATGCATCACTTTTTAAATAATTCTTCATTCATAATATTGTTCTTTTCCTTTAAGTGGGAATTTATTATTGAATTTAACCTTGAAAAAATATTTTAAATGTGATTTAATAGCGTTTTAAATAATTAAAATGTTAATTCTAAATGTACTTAATAGCGTTGTACCATTTATTCTTTAATTCTACATTTAAAATAAACAAATACAATTATTTAAATCAATGTGTAACATAAAAAATATTTGACCAAATTCTTTCCAAGTTTCATAAACCTTTACTTTTCTCTATACTTTACCAAATGGAGACTCTTCAGATCTCTATATGGTAAAGTATAGGGAAAAGTAATCTATACTTTACCTTACGGAAATCTCTGCAGGTAAAGTATAGGAACAAGTTCCCTATACCTTCCCGCAAGGAGAGCTCCACACCTGCAACAGAGATCTCTGAAATGTTAAGTATTGAGAAAAGTAAAACATTTTATCAAAGTTGGTAAAACATGGTACAAATATTTTTATGTTAAATAGTAATGTAAATTAATGTAATATATTTATGAAATAAAACTGCGAAATTATATTAAAATAGTTTGCTCAAGTTTAAATAAAAAAATCCCACATAAAATATATATATGTTTTAAACTATGCATTAATAATTATTAAAATAAGTGTATAGAAATCATTAAATACATTTCATTATATTTTAATAAAGGTATTGTTACAATATTTTTAAATATAAAAAAGATTCCTAAATATTTTATAACTAAATAAAAAATATGTACTATCTTTATATATTGCTTTAATTTTAAATTATGATTATTTAACAATTATAAATAATTTAATTTAAATCCACATTATTTCCTAGGGGGTTAACATTGAAGTCCCTGCCTCCATTATTTTCTATGTAAAGGTGTTGCATTTACTGAGGGTTGATGCTAGACGTACTGCTGATTTTTTAGAAGTAACTTAGAAATGCAAGTTAGGCCCCTCTCGATTATCAGAGGTTTGGGGGCATATAAGTCTACACTTTTGAGCAACTTCACACTTAGGCCCTGATTACAATGCCGGTCAGACGCACATGGTGAGAAATATACATTTTTCCATTGTGGCCGGAAAATGGCTCCAGCACAAGCCGCACTGGAATAATGGATGTTTGCAAATATGTATGCCCCGTGTGCCAGGCACTATGTGGTGCCTGGCCCACGGGGTATGGATGTTTGGGGAGCCCACAGGTGCACCTCAGGCCACATAACGAAGGCCGTTTCCGGCAGCTTTCAATGGCATTCGGACCGCCATTGAAAGGCTGTATGAAAGGGTCATCATAATCCCTACAGCGGTGCCTGAGCAGGCATCACCCTTTTATAGGGTATTACATTCTGATTGATGGTCTGATGGGCTCCGTGAGCCCGTTGGAAGCATTGGTCGGTCCTTTCGCCAGCTGCCTCTGACCACGTGTATCATAACGTGGCGGATGGGCTATGGCATCATATGTCGGTTGCGATCTGACAGTCATCACAATGAGGCCCTTAGATTTTGTAAGTAGCCAAGAGTAGCAAAGTTACTCATAAAAGTAAAAAACAGTACATTTGATCTGTAAATTACACACAAGTGAAACTTACCTTTATGAATAGCCCTGTTACTGTTTGGAACTTGTGAACTATGTACAATTGCATCTAAAAAATGTGACATCCCTGTACACATCCACTGGGGCTAGCAAAATGATTGAAACAATTCTGCAATACGGGTTGAGGGGTCTAGATGAGAGGGACACCTCTGTGTCATTCCAGGGCCAGAAAAGGGAGTTGAGCAGTCAGGATAAGGTAAGGGTGATGCAGGCATATGCTGCTTGCAGTCTACAATCCCAACTCCTGAGCCTGTATTTCAGAAGTGCTCCAGGGGCACAACAGGCGTTTGCACCCACTTTGTGCCGCCCCACAGCATTTAATATTACAGAACGGGCAGCAGACGCTCGTACAGCCCATTTCTGTGATACAAATAGCGCTGGTGCACATGTTGTGGCAGCACTATCTCAAGAGGGAGTTCCCTAATTTACATGCAGGCTTGGCCCCGTGCAAATGAGGGCATCTCTTTTCCTCTGCACCAGAGCACCATTATGAATGTGGGTGCATAGGCAAAGAAGCTGTTAGGTGGCGCATTGTCAGTGCACCAGAAAAAGGTGATGCACTGTCAGTGCGCTCCCTGATAGAAGCCCTCTGTTAGAGGTCATTCCCCTGCAGGCAGTTGCAGTCACCTGCCTGCAAGCGGATCTCTCTCCCATCTTGAAAGTACGGACGGATGCCGCCTGTACAGTGAAACACAGAGCAGCTTTGAAGCAGCCGCTCTGTATTTTACTTGAATGTGCTGCCCCACAGCAGCATGAGTGTGCAGCTGCGATGAGGGCAGAACATTCAACCTAATAGGGTGCACTTTCCCTGTTTGCGCCTGTATGAAGGTGTGCTGTGGCACAAATAGGGAAGTGCACCCTATATATAATAGGGCCCCAGGATTGTAAAGCCTTATTTGGTCAGTTTTGTTGGGTTGGACTCAACACAACACAACAGCAGGCACAGCAAAAACAGAGGTGCAAAGCTAATGATCAAGGGGTGGGAGGGTCTGTATTTCTCCGACTTTGTTGGCATTGACAGGAAGCCAAGGACAGTCAAAATCTTAGCACTGTATAAAAGAAATGCTCCCAAAAACTGCAGCAAGATCTGGTCTGCCTTCCAAACCTTCTCAGACTCGGCTGAATAGGCTGGTATCAAATGTTCAATAAACTCCTAATTGCACCCAAACTTCTTAGTCTTCGGCCTCCAATTGTTAGGTGTTGTCAGAGTCTGGTGTGGGGTGTTGCGCATAATCGACAATTGCAGGAAAGCTGCAGGTGTATTTTACTCCAACCTACCCAATGTTTATGGGGTAGAACTACTGGGACATCAGGCTGTAAAACCCAAAATAGAACATGTCATAACCACACTTTCAATGGTACCCTTGGCCAGCAGAGTCTACGTATCTGCTCTTGACAGTCAGCAGAAGGCTGGAACACCTTCTGGAAACTCACGGATTACTGCATTTACTTCTGGAAAACCTACCAGAAAAGTAGACAGGTGCAAGATGGTAAAGCTTTCCAGTCCCATGCAAGGACCATGGGCCTGATATGCTATATAATGGGCCACAAAAGGCAGCCGCAAATCGCCTGCCAATGCTTTGTGGCCACTCTTTTATCTTTGAACCCACATATGTACTAATATGTTGGTTTACAAAACAACAAGATGCAGGAGGTCAGAGAACAACCTGCCTTATTAATATTCAATATTCAATTAAATTCCAGGGGACCTCAGACCAACATCTCTGTGATTGTTAGAGAATTATTTTTCAAAGTAGCCAGAGTTCCTTAAAGGAACCCATAACACCTTAAAAAAATTGTGTGTGTTGTAACATTTATTGGTAAATTATTTTAAAAATTCAAAATAGATTATGAAATATTTTGTATTAAGATACAGAAATAAATAATAGGATTTTTTTTAATATTGCAAAATACTACTGTTTAGGTAGCATGCATTAATAATAAACTGATCAGAAGAATATTGATGAGGTATTGGAAGAAAAAAGTATGTATTAGAGGCAATAACTCAAAGCACATTTAAAATCCCTAAATCCCTAAATGCACACTAATTATGATCTATTTACTGTGTTACCATTAAAAACAACCTTGCATTATGTATTTATAATTAAATCCGCCTATTAAAAAATATGTTTATTTTGTATATTGAGTTAGATTAAGAACAGAATGAGAAATGTAACTGAACAATTTAAATTGAGCACTGAGTTGTACTTAAGTATCTTTTTCATTTTGGAGTAAATTAGCCGCCAGAGGGAGCGTTTGGATAGATGTCTAGTTTTTTAAATACATGTTTTCTCCACCGTTATACTGTAGCATTGTTGTTATGTCTTTCTCAATAACGAATGTGTCATTGAAAATAATTTATTTAATAGACATAGCTGTTTTGGAGCAAGGAATCATAAAAGAGACTTGCTCGGATGCAATTCCCTCAAATAACATGTGACTACTTAATCAACCAGTTTCGTGACTACTAACATTGAAATAAACACCTTATATTGTATCCAGGGGAAGCTTTTCTATGTGTATTACTAACAAGTAATCCGGGTGACTTAAAATGGCCAACAAAACGCGGGATTTCTATTTTGCATGCGTCTACTGCATCTACGTAGTATGACACTATCACTTTTGGTGGGAAACTTTTGCAGCTGCGCAATGGCATTAAAAATGGCCGCTTTAGACTCACACATTAACACATATGCTACTGCTAAACTAAATCTCGTAAGTTCTATTCAACACTAATGCCAAAAATGTAAATAAGTAAATGGGGATAGAGTAGAAATAAGTGGTATACCATGAAATCATTTGTTTTCGTGTTCTGACGTGTCTTTTTCTGACTTTATTATTGGTTCTTATTTGGGCCTCGGAGGGTGACTGAAATCCCTATCCCACCTGATCCGTGCGCACACGCATAAAGACTGGCAGGAAACCCATGAAGGCACACTTGAATCACATCCAAAGCTACCCCAAGCTGAAGTCGCCTGGGAAACTGAACTTGTGGACTTGTCAGATCTGTCATTCCGACTCGTCACTGACCCAACGCGTGTGCTGCTCCAGATTCTGTCCGAGACGCTGTCTCAGACCCTGCTGCTGCCAGAAACTCTGCTCGAGAGTTTGAGATACTGATTGATAATCTAACCACCTAGAAGGGATTGTGGAAGAGGGATATCCGAGGAGAGTAGTACCAGAGAGGGGTGCGATGCTGGCATTGCACACTAGAAGAGGTCACCTTCCCAGATCTGAATCTGCCTGATCTTCTATCTGTATCCTGTCCTGGAGATTCTATCTGGCCCCATCTTTAAGGAGTTGGGTTCATCTTTGACCATTGGTAAATATAAATCTGCGAAATCTGTCTTCTATGCCTGCTCTCCCTCTTTCCCACCTTTTCCAGGCACCGTCTTCATTGATCATTTTGTAATTTTACTATTAATTGACTGTTACTGTGCCTCTTGAGTGAAGGTGGTTACTGTAATTGATTCTTGTCTCACAAATTATTAATTTAGATACAGGTTTTAAAAACGTCTTGAGTCTGTGGTTATTCAAACATAAGAGGTTAATGTCAGTCTACCTTAAACTAACTCAGCAACCTGTTTCATTGAGGAGAGGAAAATATTAGTATAATAATCGAGTTGGTAAGCTTTGGTCAAAGTGAATATCAAAATTTCAAGTAATTTCACAAAATTGATGCCAGCGGGGTTTACTAGCTTATTGAGGGAATGTGTTTGGGCCCAGGTAAGTATTAGGTATGTGTGTGTATGACCAGAGCTAGTGACCTGCGCTTTATCAGTTTTTCTTGGTAGCAGAGGAATGATTAGGTTCTAGTTAGTTAGGTAGTGAATATTGTGTTTTGAATTATTGATATATGTATTAACACCTGTTGTTGTTATTTGTCATCGTTATTCATGTTGTTTGAAATTCCCAGTAATATTGAATAGCGGATGGTGAATGGAAGCCATACTGCAGTGAGGTTACTTGTCAGGATTCGGAAAGGTGCTGAAAAGTTAGGTAAAACTAGAAGCACTTTTTAGGGTCTATTTCCGTATGTAAGTGAGAATAATTGGTAGCAAAGGAGTTCGTTGGTAAAACTTTGGTCTTATATCACCTAGAAAGGTTATACTGAAGAAGTAACAGGTTCTCTGATGATTAAGTGAAGAGTAAGCAGAAAGGTTTTACTTTATTTAGAGAATCTGACACAGTAGCAAATGTTTCATGTTGTTAATTAAATAGAATACATATAAATGAGTGAGAACAAAAAAAATGATAAAAAGTTTTGCATTACCTTGTAAAGGAGGGGTCAGTTGCGGGTGCTGCACTGACATCAAAGAGCCGCGCTGGGATTGGTGGAACAGTGAGTGTGTGACTAACGCGAAATTGTAAAGGAGGGGTTGGAAGAAAAAGAGTGATACTGACGTCACCGAAAGCCGCGCTAGCATTGGCTAAACGAATGCTGATTGGTTACAAATCTAAAAAACGCACTAGTATTGGAGAAAAGGGGTTTGAACAACTGTAAACATAGAAATTCCAAGAATAATAATGGATAACGGATTGTGTATGTACGATTCAACATTAACAGGGAGTCGACCAGATAGAAATTCTTTGGGGTTTGCGTACCAGCAGTACCTGAGAGGAAGATCACGCAAAATGTATGGTGAAAAGAGAAAAATTTAGTTTTTGCAGAAAATAAAGAATTAATTTAAGAAAGATAAACCCATTAAAACAAGAGAAGGAATTCTCATTCCTCCTCCGAAAACTCCGCATCACACATGATGGTAGAGAGAGGATGTCACACCTGTGTATGGTGATTTAGATTGAATACAGGAAAGATGATGGAATTTTGGCTTTTTCAGAATACGGAACATTCAATGGAAGAATTTTACATAATTTGCACACAAGAATGAATGAGATAGAACCCAGACCTAGATTAACTCAGTATGAGGCACTACAAGAGTGGGAAACTGAGGCATTTGAATGAGATAGACCAAGGGGCAACAGAAATTTGAGCAGTTTTTATCCAAAATTTCCATGTGAGACTCGAGATAAACAGATGAAACAATAGATGCAAGCCATGTTAACTGAAGGATTATATCCTGTATTAATGGCTGATGAACAGGCTGGAGGTAAATGCTCAGAGAAAACAAAACATTTAACAATGGCAGGTAGCGGAGATTCAGAAGATGATTACTTAGACGATATATTAATGAAAAATCCTCCGCCATACCAGGAAGGGCCAAGCAAAATTACCCCGAGCGCTCCACTTCTAGAGACACCCATGGTGCCACAAATAGTACATGATAAAACAATGTAAAGCGTACTCCAAGAAAAGGAAAGAGAAGCAATAAATAAAAATAGAGGCGTATTAATACAAAAGGTAACACAGTTAAATGCACATTCTGAAGCTCTAACTATACCTAAGACATAAGGTCCTATTGTCCTGTTGTACGGAGATAAATCAAACTGTCCTAAAACTCCTGTCATGACCACACCGATCATAGAACCTAGAAAAGAGAAGATAATAGTTGACGACCAAGCTAGTGATTGCGAGTCTGTAATTTCATTAATGTAGTTTCATTAATGTACTTGCCAATAAGAGGGCAAATAAATGACACACCCAGAAGAGTCACGCCAGGTTGTTCAATAGAGGTACGAATTGAGACATCCACTGGAACAAAAAGTGCCATACTAATAACACCAGAAGAGTTAGAAAGATGGACACGAGACATAGAGAAACCCGATCCACCACCAAAAATACTATATATTTTTAAATTAAGAGTCGAATTGGAAGAAATTATAGCAGGAAATGTAGGGGTAGATAGGTTGAATACCTTTAATGAGGAAGAATTGCTGTTCATTTGCAGAAGCATGACTCGAAATACAAAAGCATTTCATGAAAAATTAATGAATCTGGCCTCCGAAATGGGAATAGATGTAGGGCGATCCAAAGTCCTGCAAAAGCCTTATAGATCAGAGTTTTCTGATAAAGATTTGGAAAATATGAACATGTCAGGAAGGAAATTGCAGGTTAAGGAATTAATGACGATATTGCAGAAATGGGAAGACTTAGAAAGATGGAAAGCAAGGTGGACAAAGAAAAAGGAGGAAGCACAGACCAGTGGAGTAACATCAGAGTATTTAATGAAAGAAACAGAAAAGACAGAAGGGATGTACCCAATGAGAGAAGTTCCAGGAGGAGGTTCTGTACATGTCCCGTTGACTAGACAGGATATTTTGTCATCTACAAATGATTTCCCAAAATTGAGAGAAAAGCCTGTAGAGTGGTGTAGATAAGTTGAGAGGTTTGTGAAGGTTTCGAAATTTCTGCTGAAAGATTTGGATGGTCTGTTTAACATAGTGGCACCAGCTGATTTGTGGGTTGAGTGTAAATCACGGTCGATTGGCCACATGATGAGTACCCGAGAGATAAGAAAACAGGAGCCCCGTCCGAGGAAGTTATGAGAAAATATAACCAGGTTATTACTTTCGTGAAAGGGAAAATTCCCCCAAAGGAGACAGATTGGATAAAGATAGACAGAACCGGTCAGGAAAAAGATGAGTCTGTACATGCTTCCTATGAGCGCCGCCTACAGGTGTTCAAACAGTATAGTGGGGTTGAAAGTATTGGGAATAAAGATATGACAAATTTCTGATATGATTAAACAGCATAATTTGTGTTGGCAAGCAAAACCCATAGATGAGATTTTAACCCCTTCAGCGCTGCGCGGATTCCCCCGCGGTGCTGAAGGGTTCGAGCGCGGGCGGGGCCATGACGGAACGGTTCCGTCATGAGCACAGCTCAACCGATGCTCATGACGGAATCGTTCCGTCATGAGCATGGAAGGGGTTAAAATATACAGAGTACTGCGGAGATTAAATTGACAATAGATGAACATTTTTAGAAGAGAAAGTGATGTGGGCTCAAATTAAGCTGGCAGAACAACAAGACCTCCAGTTAGCTAACCTAGGAGGGAAACCAGGAAAAGGGCAAGGAAATGGTGAAAATAATGGGGGTAAACCAAAAGGGCGACTAAGCAGAGAAGAGGCAAAGAAAAAGTTCCCTTGTCACGGTGCGGAAAATTGGGGCATTGGAAAAACGAGTGTAAGAATATACAAAATAATAATAGCCCAAATCAAAATTTAAATCCACAGACGCAGAATGAGATGATAATGAATCAACCACAACAGATTGTAAACCTGCAGAATCAATTGCCACCTGCCCCATGCCAAAATTTGTGAGTCAAGCCCAATACAGTATGGACACCGGATTTCAAGAAGGAAGTGGTAAGAAAAATTACCTAACATCACAGTTTCTTTTGCAGGAGCCATACTTT
Organism: Triturus cristatus; assembly: GCF_964204655.1. Taxonomy (NCBI): domain Eukaryota; kingdom Metazoa; phylum Chordata; class Amphibia; order Caudata; family Salamandridae; genus Triturus; species Triturus cristatus. The sequence continues at coordinate 31,540,060 of NC_140590.1, read as the reverse complement.
GAGGCTCAAGATCAATGACGGTGCCTGAGACGGGGGATGAGGATTGTGTCCTTGGCGCATCCTTACCAGTAGATCAGTCAGGCCCATATATAGACGAAAAGGTAGAGGAAATGACATTACCTTCTTGTTGGACACTGATGCTACCCGTTCTACTGTGAGAACAGCAGACATTCCAAACCTACCCCTCTCGGGAGAAGCGATCAAAGTGGTGGGCGTTTCTAATAAACAAATTAGGACCCCTATTACAAAACCAGTGGAGGTATGCAGTGGGAACTTCAAAGAAATTCACAAGTTTATCGTATGTGACTCCAGTCCCGTGAATTTATTGGGGAGGGATTTGTTGTGCAAAATTAATTGCACCATTTTCTGTACACCGGACGGTGCTGCCATTCAAACCCCAGATGAAGACGGGATATATAAAATCATGCTAGCTAAACAGGGAGCAGAAGTAAATGATTTGTATTCAATGATAACCCAAGATGACCTACCAGAAGAGGTAAAATTGACAGTAAATCCAGAAGTGTGGGATCTTACTGGAAAAGAAGTAGGATTGATGACAGATGTCAATCCTGTCAAAGTGATAGTGAAAGAAGGTGCAATTTTCCCAAACACCCAGCACTACAAAATGAGTCCTGAAGTTAAAGCTGGTGTTGCAGCACAAATAAACAGAATGGTTGGACAGGGCATTTTAAAAGAAATCATGAGTAGTCCCTCTAACTCACCTATAATTGGCATAAAGAAACCAAACAGAAAATATAGGGTAGTTCAAGATTTAAGAAAGATTAATAACATTGTTGTGCCCTGTTGCCCAGTTTGTGCCCAACCCTGCAGTGAATTTGTACCTAATACCATGGAATGCGAGGTGGTTTACCCTGATTGATTTATGCCATGCCTTTTTCCCTATCCCATTGCATCCAGATAGTCAGTTTTTATTTTCTTTCAAATTCGAGGATCGTGTTTATGTTTGGAATCGCGTTCCTCAAGGGTACACAGAAAGTCCATCGATTTTTAACCAGATTTTGAAAAAATTTCTTGAGACCTTAGTAATGCCCAAAGAGTCTGTCCTAGTACAGTATATTGATGATCTTTTACTCACTTCAAAAATGAAGAGTGACTGTGTGACAGATTCCATAGCTTTGCTAAACCATTTAGCCAAGGGTGGACATAAAGTGTCCCCAGATAAACTACAGTTTTGCAGAAAGGAACTAAAATATCTGGGACACCAGATATAACAAGGAGAAAGGAGAGTGACCACAGAAAGAATAAAAATAATAAAACAAATGAAGTTATCGCAAACCCAGAAGGAAAAAAGAATGTTTGGTGGCGTAGTTGGGTATTGCAGGCAGTGGATTATGGGATTTTGCCTACTGGCGAAACCCTTAATACAGATGACAAAGAACCGAGCAAAGGAACAGGTAGAATGGGACGATGAGAGCTATTGGGATATTGAAGTGTATATTAAGGCAATTTAAACAGAAGGCGAATGGCCATGTTCTGTACCTTTTGAAGTGTTTGGATCAGATAGTCTGGTATGCCTAGGCATAGGATATTTGCATAGTCAATCTCAACAAGATCACAGCTTGTACCACTGTTTTCTGGGTTCCTAGGGTAGAAATGTTAGGAATGTCCTCAGCATCCTGCGACTCCAGGCAGAGGTTTTAATTACAGCAGTGATCTGGGGATTGAGAGATAAGTTAGGGTCTATAAAAATTCCTATGTTCCTTGCCACATCAATTGGGGGGGCTGCTGTACAATCAGCCAGCTAGGCACTTGATCAGCTGGGAATTAGATTGTCGCCAAATAATAGGAACTCTGGGACATATTTGCAAAGGGCTTAATCGCCGCTTTAGCGGCACTTTTTGCAGCTAAAGCGGCAATTTTTTTTATCGCCCTATCATCAAGCTGTTGCTAACAGCAGTTATCGACAGCTTCCAGGTGATAGCGACCTGTTTGGGGCCGCCCGCTTTGCATGTCAGCGATATTTATCGCTAATGACATGCAAAGTGGGCGTACCCAAATTGGTAGCGACTGAAAGCAGTCGCTAACACAGCTATCGCCTATTACCAACGCAGGCGAAGCGATAAAAAAAATCGCACTAAGCGCGATTATCGCTGGTATTTAACACCTGCTGGAAACCTGACTTACCTGTATTCCTCAATGGGAGGTGGATCTTCAGGCTAAGTCCACCATGGCGTTAATGCGTGAGTATCGCTGGATTTCCAGCGATATTCAGGCATTTCGCCGCTATCGCTGGATATTTTATCACAGTGGAGGTAAACGTTGCTAATAGCATGTTTTCTCCGCTAAAATATCCGGCGATAGGCAGCGATAAAAATAAACGCGCTAAGCACGTTTTGCGATAAATATCGCATGTTATTGCTAATGTGCCCCTCTGTTTTATCGAGGTTGCATTGCAGAGAGATAGCCTTCAGTCATCCTCTCACATCAGACATGCATGCAGCAAACCTAGTTAATTCGTCAGGCTCATTGTTGCTATAGGTCAATAACAGTAGTGTGTTGTCAACATAAGAGATGACACAGATGCAAAAGGAGTCTATGAGATGTGCCTACGGCGTTATATAAATATTAAAAAGTCCGGGGCTCAGGGCTGAGCCCTGAGGCACACCATACTTTAGTTTTCTGGCATCGAAGAAGTGTGGTTTAAGCCAGACTGCCTGCTCCCTGTCCTATAGAAAGGGCTTCAACCTAGAACATGCCTTCCCCCTACTCTGATCTGGGAGAGATGATGTAGCAGGGTTACATGTGAGATTGTGTCAAATGCCGCTGAGAGGTCTAAAGAATCAGCGTGCCATTTTCACTGGCATCCATAGTGAATTTGAGGGAGTCAGTGATTTCCACCATAGCAGACTCTATGCTGTGACGGGCCCTAAAACCAGATTGAGAGGGGTGTAAGAGATTGTTACTGTTCAGAAATTGCGTTAATTGGATATTAACACATTTTACGATGATTTTGGAGGCCCCAGGAAGCAGAGAAATTGGTTGGAAATTCACTAGGTGGTTAGGGTCTGCATTTGATTTTTTAGTAGGGAGATCACATTTGCTTCTCCCAAGCGGATGGCACAATCCCTGAGTATAGAGAGGTGGTGAATAGCTCATGCAATGTGGGTCCAAGGCAGAGACCTAAGAGACTCATGACTTGAGGGGGTAGGGGCGAGCCAAATTTACTTTTGGCAATCAAGCTTTCCACATCCTCAACAGAAGGGGGGTGGAATTGATTAGGTTCATCCTGGGCTTGTGGCATAGAGCGGCTGATGGTATTGATTAGTTGGCTGGCTTGTGCTACTAAGAGTTTGTCCCGAATCTTCAGAATTTTTATTTCAAAGAAAGAACTTAATCGGGAACATAGGGTGACTGTGGGTTTGAATGGGGGTGCGGCACATTTGGAGTTGCTGAAGTTGGTTACAGTTTTTTAAATTTCTTTAGCATTGTTATTAGCTTTATTGATCTTGTTAGTGTAAAATGTGCTGCGTTCCAGCTTTAGGTTTGTGTGGGATGTACTGAGGTTCTTTTTGTACTGATGTTCACTGGAGGCTTTATATTCTTTACGCCAGGCATGTTCTAAAGTTTTAAATAGTTTTCTCTTGTTCATTAGTACCTTTGTGAACCATGGGGCAGAAGAATTGGCTTTGGGGCTCCTGTAGGTGGCTACAGGAGTGACAATGAAGGTAGCTTCTAAAAGCCATTTATTGACTTTACTTTCATCAGCCACACATCTCCTATTAGAGTTGGTCTAGTGCTAGTGAAAGTCTCCTTAAGCAGGGGAATAATGACTTTGCTCCATGCACAATTAGAGCTAGTGTTGGTGAACAATTATAACTCTCCAATGAGTCTTCATGGTGCTCTGATCACACCCAATGATCGTGTAGTCATAAACTTGGGGCAGGCAGTCGAGGTGTCTGTGATCCCCGTTGGTGATCTAGAAACAAAAGCAGTCAAGGAACTTCTAGCTCTCTGTGCAGACCCAGTCTCTATGATTACATCAATGCTCGGTGAATGATGAGTCACGTGTCGGAAGTGTGAGGAGTCTTGTGTAATGGACTTTCTTTGCTGGTCACAACATGTAAGGGCTCAGCATCAAAAGGAACATAAGATTTTCACTTTCAAAACTGGTGAATAAGTGCTCTATCTCCTCTAGTGAAACTAATATCTTTTGCATGTTGTTGCATTCATTTTCCTTCTCCGATCCAAGTCTTTTGTACGGGTATCTTCCTCAGTACTCCATGTACTGTTGGGCCATTGGGGTAATTTGGTAGTCATGGCTCTCCTGCGCATCAATGTTGCTGGCTTTCAACTGTGGTTGTAAGGAGTCTAACGATAAGCTCGCAGAGTGGAATTCAAGGCTGTTCTAAGGTCAAGCTTATCCAATACAGCACGTTGAACAGCTTCCTTCAAAATACTCATAAAGGGGGCGTGTTCTGACCACTGCTGAAGATGGCCGCCTAATCTGTGAGCTCCGCCACGAGTGGGGCTTCAAAGGGAGTTGGCGCCCATTAAATGCGAGACCTTCAACATAATTTCAGCATTAGGAAGGTCGTAAAGTCAATGAGGAGCAGATGTGCTGGTTTTCTTTAGCATGAGTGGCTCAGTTCCAGAGGAATGGAAACTGTGCATTCTTGACACCGAGACCTGGGCTGAGAGAAAGCCCTGACTTCAATGGGCAGCCCTTCCTTTTCATATATTGAAACTTGTTTCTATCCACAGCACAGCTTAAATAACTGCTCTCTCTGAGGTGAGAATTACAGGACACTGCATAAAACCCTTCAGAGGATATGTGGATGTTTTACTTTCGGCACCAAAACTTCAGCCTCTGACAGGAGCCAGCTGTCCCTGCTCATGCCCTGTGGAATGTGAAATGCGATCCTGAAGGAAGATAAGCTGACTGGATTGTGCCTCTTGAAATACAGAGACTGAGGGAAAAGCACCAGAGCCTTTCATTATGACTCATGACTTCAGCTGACTTCAGTTAGGGTCTGTAAAGTTCATTTGGAGCTCTAAATAATTACTAGGCCTGGGCGGTAAATTCCGTTCCGCTCGCGGAATTTGGGTAATTTCGCGTTCCGCGGAGAACGCGAAAGTGCCCAAAAATCTGCGTTCCGCGATTTCGCGGAATTTTTTGCTTGTTCGCGTTCTCAATATGCGTGTTCGCGAGATATTTCACCCCGAGCACGCAATCAGCGATCGCGAACAGGAAAAAAGTATCGCGAACAAGCAATTCCGCGTATTCGCGGAATTTCTGCGTGTTCGCGGAGATTTTTTACCGTTTCGCGGAGATTTGCGTAACGCGATTACGCAAATTCCGCCCACCCCTAATAATTACCTCAAGAAGTGCGTGAGGGGCTTCAGCTTTAATCACTGGTGTAAAGTCTACATTCTTCTGAGGAATTAAATGTGGCTATTTTGTGGTGCTGAATTACATAATTAAAATGAACAAAGGCTTTACCCTTTTGTGAGGGAAATCTGAGTAATCTGCGCACAGTCTGCAACATTGTATACCAGGGCTTGCATTTTTGTGATGTGAAGAGCCTGGTATGTTTGGTATTTCGACAGAGGCTCTTTGGTGAGAGAGACGGTGGTGTCTTTCATCAAAATGAACAATCCTAGCTGAAATATAATCAACATTGGAGCAGTTCATGTGCTATTTTTGAAAAATATTCTCTTACTCCTTAACTAAATTACAATAAGGTTGTGTGAAGTTTACGTGTTGCTGGGAAGTGTGCCCTATGAAATTAAGCAGTAGTGTTGTTCAGCACACAGTTTATCTGAACAAATGCCCAGACTGCCTTTGAGATTCTTTTGTGGATATATATGCAGTGCTCAACTTTCTCTAATCAGCCTTGCTTTTTAACTTATGTGCTGAGAGACTCTGGTCCTGTCAGCCTGCCTACAAACTTGAGCCTGGAGTTCCACAGCTTCCTGCTCGCAAAGTTCCGCTGGTCACAACCTGAGCTTCCTGGTTTATTCCCATGCGCCTCGGTCTGCTCACCACAAAAGCTTATTTGCTGAGAGCTGTGAGGTGCTTCAAGAACACACTTTAATCCAAAATTTTGAAAAATAACACCTTTACAGCAGCGATACTTCTGAGTGATTATGAGAGACTTAGCAGAAACCAAAATGTCCACTGTCAAACATGGAAATAAACCCTCTAAACAGCCTCTTTTCTCCAATGTACTTAAGCAGTCACAAAATACAGATGCCAATAGCTCTTCCTCTACAATAGCCAATTCTATACAAACTAACCTCACCATGCAAGGGCAAACCATGGATCGCATCCTACAAGAAATATCAGTGGTCAGTCGCAGACTTGAAGGCATGGATTCAAATATTTCCTCATTAACGGCAGAGACTAAAACAATACGAGCAGACATTGCAGGATTTCATGCCAAGACAGAGGAGCTTGATCACAGGCTAATACATGTAGAAACTCGTCTATACTCAATACAAAACAGAGATCAAGAGCTTTTATTTTTACGAAGTAAATTAATAGATTTGGAAGACCGAAGCAGGAGGGATAATGTTCGCTTTTTCGGTTTTCTTGAAAAGATTGAAGGTTCAAACGGTAGAACATTTCTACAAAATATCCTTCCCAAAATTATGGACATTGCTTTTGACTCTCCACTGGAGATACAGCGCGCACATCGAATTACGTAAGGAATCTGCAACAAACTCATCTCCCCTCATCGCTTGTTTTTTAAGGCATGAACAGACAAGGCAAATGTTAATATCAGCACGTTCTCATGGTCCATTCTCATATAATGGGTATGAAATTCGTTTTGCAGCTGATTTTTCCAGAGACACTAATGAGAGACGCAAGGCCTTCCTTTCATTTAGACCTCAATTACGTCAGCTAGACATTAAATATGGTCTATTTGATGCTGCTTGTCTTTGAATTTCTAAGGATGGAATATCTAAAGACTTCTATGACCCTGAGGACCTCCGTATATTTTTAGCCAATTAGAAACCGCAACAAATGGAAACTCAGCAGTCCACTCCAGATCTGTCACATCACGGTTCTTTTCCTCAGGCATCAAGCAATCCACGACGTAATGTCAGCAGTCCTCGACAGAGAGGCAGGGATTTTGAAAAGACTATTTGTAGTCATGAGGACAAGAATGCTGCTCTTCAAACTGTATCTGCCTTCACTAAGGAACAGCATAGGGATAAATCCCGATCGTCATTAAAATCCACTACGAATGCAGAACGTGAATGACTCAATACCTCTCTACAATTTTGATCAAAATTAATCTATGCCCAGACTTGTATCCTTAAATGACTAACCATTCTCAATGAACTCATAACATACAAGAACTGAAGCAGTTATCTCGCCTGCGGACAGATGAGTATTAATCTAATTTGAATCAGAATGTGGATGATTTAATGTTTTAATATACTTTTGTTCAGATTTAGCTCTGTCTTCACACCCATTTTCTTCTAGGTGTTAGATCAAACTTAATGAACTCATGATATAAATGGGGAGAAGAAGATATATCGTCATCAGTTTGCTGAGTAATGCAGTTATTGTTCTGTTCTTTATTACACTTTCTTTCTTTTCTCTCTTTTTTCTTTTCTTTTTGTTTCATCACATCTATTATATTAACTAACCCTGGGCGCAGTTCGCGTAGTCGCGCTTCGCGAAGCTTTGCGAAGATGTCATTGCACTACGCGACCTTCGCAAAGCTTCGCGAGCTTGCGTAGTTGCTTGTGGCAACCTGTTCGCGATGGCTTTTTCTTGTTCGCGAGCGCGGTAAGCATGTTCGGGGAGCTGTTTGCATGCTCGGGGGATATATCTCGCGATCTTACCCATGCGGTCGCCAATGGGCGCGGCCATCTTGTTTTTCTATTGTCCCGCCCGCTCGCGATGCCTTATTTCCTGTTCCGGGTCGCGGATAGCGTGTTCGCGATGTGCATTGACGTGTTCGGGAGTGCATTTTACTTGTTCGCGATGAATAGTACATGTTCGCAAGAAATATCACGCGAACTTACCCACGCGGTCGCGAATGGGCGCGGCCATCTTGTTTTTCTGTCTATGCCATGGTTCTGGGCCTACTTTTGTATCCTCCCTTTATCTTAGCAATCCTTTGTCTTTAAAGCCTTTTTCCTGACTTTTTTTTAGTTATTATCTATCTCTCTGTTTGCCTCAGTTTATATTTTGCATTTTATTTCTACTTTTACTGTGTTTTTGTTACTTTTATAAAGTTCTTTCTATCTTCTTCCCCCTAACTTTTTTTCCCATTCGGACTTTTCTTTTCCGCCTCCCACCCACCCCAGAACCATGGCCAAGGGCACACCATGTCCCAAGGGCAAGGGACCTGCAGGCGCAGAGAAGCGCCACCTGCCTTGCGGCAGAATGCGTCCTGCAGGGGTGCAGGCCCGGCAACTGTTTGGGGAAGAGGAGGTGGCGGCTCTTGTTTTCTTCATCCAGCGCCTCCTCCCCTTGACCTTGGCAGCAGGCGGCAGGCCCGGCTCCGGGTACGCTACCCAGGAGCGGCACCGTCGGTGGGCGAAGGTGCGCCGGGCCGTGTTCCGGTGCTCTGGGATCCGGCGCACCCACAACCAGCTAGCCCACCGGTGGTCCGACATCCTGGACCGGGAGCAGGACCTGTTGGACCTGCTAGGTGTCGCGGTCGTCGGGCTTGGTGAGTAACTGATTGTGTATATTAAATTAGATGAACAACAAGATTACTGCTGCGTGCCAAGGGTTGCTGGTAAATTACGTTCCAAAAAGCAAAATGTTCTTTGATTTAAGGACCCAGGTGCATGGTGGTACTCTTACTTGTTTGCAACTTAGTTTGCGCTAGCTTGTGCTGATGCTGATTATGTAAGAGTTTACTTTACAGAACTGAAGTTAGGTAATGCGATTTGCTAGAGAGACTCTAGTCCTTCCATTGTCCTACTGTGAAATAGTGGTGGATGGATATTGGATGCTAGGTTTAGTTTGTTAGTAGTAGTTACTAATTGTTTTATGCGGTCTGCGTGACGCATCCTCTGTCACTGAGTGCTGCTTACCCAAGTCCTCCGTCGAACCTGTTGTACTTTGTTTAGTGAGTGGTAGGCTTAGCATGGTCAGTCAGTAGCAGAACTAGATCAGAAATATGCAACCAACCCACAATTTGTTGTATGTATGCACTAATGTATGCAACTATGCATGTGTCCTCCATCTCATCTATGCATTTGATGGCTGAAAAAAATTGAAGTGCAGACTTAGTGAACAATTGGCCCGTCTGGAATAGGTGGTGTAGGTCAGGTGGTACTTACTAGGCTTTGTTAGTATTTGGAATCAGAATGATCATGGAACACTGAAGTGTTCATAAATAAGTAGACGATCCGTAAATGCACTAGGAAGCAGCCAGTAGTCGATCCATCTGATTAGATAGGTCAATTTTATTGCACTTGTTGTTTCCTAAAATGTGCTTTGACTTATTTTTCCAAATGATTTATTATTTTTCTCACAGCACTTCTTAATGTTGGTCTCTTTCTTTATTATATTTTACATGATCATCAGCACCACCCAGGGGCAAGAAGACGGGGTCGGAGTCGGCGGGGGAACCCCAGGACCGCTCCTCTACTGAGGCTCCTGCAGCTGGCCCCAGTAAGTCCTCCATTGGTTAGATTGACATTTATATTATCCTAAATGTTATGTTACTGCATCTTTTTTTCCCAAACTCTAAATTATGGTTCCACTTTCTGAATCTCTTTTTTACAAAAGCTTACTTCTTTGACCTTGACTATCTGTTTACTAATTCTGTTTATCCCTGCCTCTAAGTTGCTTCTAACTCCCTCTGCTATGACTCTCTGTACTACTACTACTACTACTATTACTATTATTACTCTGTGTGTAGCGAAGCTTGCACAGTTGCCCACTCTTTAATGGAAGGTTTTCTTTGCAACAATAAAACTCTGATTGACCAATAGCTCTAGCCACTGGGTCCTGTCCTTTGGGCTGTCCTCTTCAAGTCTTCTCAATGTTGAGGCTTTGACAATTACCACAAACAAAATGCCCAACCAGATATTTGACTAGTATTTTTGATTGGATAGTACATGATACTACTATTGTCTAGGATTCTGCAGAGCCACATACAGAACTATGCACAACAAAATAGGATGTTGCTGATGGGAGGTTGGATCTTACTGATCACACCTCAGTCCGAAGAACCCAGGATCCCCTGACCGACTAGCTATAGTGTCTCACATTAGGGTCCCACTCTCGACCCCCCCCACGAAGAAGATACACAATGTTGATGATGACTGAGACAGAGACAACCCAGAACATAATAACAAACACCATTTTGCTCACACACTTGCGTAAGTCCACTCCACCACACCAAATACCACAGAGTCTATGAGTAAGTTCAAAAGGTTTATTTGAAACAAGTATCAAACTCTGTACATCGTTAATATGAAATTTAATTTACTACAGCCATAGTCAATTGGCCAGCAAAAAGCCTAACATTAAAACAGTAAACATTTACAAGTGCATGATTGACAACAAGAACAAGAGCCAAGATCCTTTTAATTCTGGAAGACCCCTCACCGTAGAACCTAGAAATACTGGTTACATCATCTTGCATCCAATATGCTCTGTAAATCTCTGGTTTGTAGAAGGGAATCTTCCGCCTATGACATATGAGAAAAACGCTGCGAGTTAGCCGTTAGATAGTATACTGGTGAATGCTAGCATTTTGCAGTCATGCCAAAAAGTGTAACATGTATGTGATGGCTAAGCAATATAAACTAAACAAAGTCAATAAGTTGGTTTTTTTTCGACCTCTTCACTTGTACGCAACAGTCAAGTGGCCTCAAAGGCATCTACTGCACATGTCAATAAGCTGGCAGGTATAATATGCACCAAAAGAGTAGTAGTCGACATGATGAATCTAAAAGGGTTACTCATGGCTCAGGCTAACTTTCAAAAGAGTAGAGTAGGACTAGATGACCCTAGGAAGTGGAACCATATCCTACTAGTGTCTGTCTACTGACTGTACTTACTGTCTAGTGCTGATGTATGTTGCATCGCATTAACTTTTTTTTCAATGTTCCAAGTGAACACTTAAAATAGGGGGAGGTTTACAGGCATCTAAAAAATTTGTGATGCTTTTTTATAGGCACACTACCATCCACCAGTGCCGTCGGGGCCAACGATGCGGCCATTCCGGAGGGGGCAGGTGAACTGGCGGCACCTGATGGAGCTGGCATGCCGCCTACAACAAGGTTATGTAATTGGGCTAAACTGCAGATAAGAACAGCACGACTGGTGTACCGGAGTACATACATAGTACGATTATATTTATGAATAATGTCAGAAACTGTCACAAATGTTAGAGTCCAAGGAAGTAGGATTAGAGATACTTACCACCACCAAATCCCAAATGTTATGAACTGTGCTTGCTAGTGATACTGTGACACTATGTGTTGAATGATTTTAGTGTTCCTGTTTTGCTAAGATTATTGGCTCCAACATGTTCTTTTTCTTTCTTGATATACATGATACTCCTTCCACTAAACCATCAAGGAAGGAGTTGGCCGCTAGGGCCCGGCGCCGGAAACTGGAGGCCATCTGCGAGCATTATCGCCGGCTGGTGGCTCAGGAGGAGGAGGAGGAGGAGGAGGAGGCGGCTGCAGCTGCAGCCTCCTCCAATGCCCCGGGCCCCAGTCAGGCCCGGCCTCCACTTTCACGGCGCCGTGGTCCGGCATCCGCTCGCCGCCGCGCCTCTATTTCCAGCACTGCTGGCCCCCACCCTGGATGTAACTGTAGGGCATTTCGCCGCCAGCTGCTCCGCCGGATGGCCCGCTTGGAGGAGCGGGTAAAGATCCTGGTGGACAAACACCTTAAGGCCCGCCGACAATAGAGGACCTCGTCGTTTGCCCCTTTTTTAATTCCTTTTGTTGGTGGGTGGGTTTGTGGGCGTTGGGGATTTCTACGGACATTGGGACTTTGGACTTTCGTTTCGTTTCGTTGGGGTTAGGGAGGGGGGTGGGTTAGGTCAGAGCGGGATAGTTTATTTTTGTTAGGGGACATTAAAAATATACTTACTATTTATTTATACGATGTTAATGTTTTGTGGTGGGTTACAGTTTTCCGAATTCAATGTAAGTTACATGGTTGTTTACTTTGTTTCCGTGCTGCTGCATGCCCACAGCCAGTGTTTGATTTAAAAGATCTGCCGATTTTGTAACACACAAACCGATAGATGTAGTACCCCTCACTGAGTTATTTTTAATTGTCATAATAGTACTGTCAGTCTCACCTCCTAGTCCATACCTCCCACCAAACTTATCTTACCTGTGATTGATGATGAAGTTCGGCACACTGATGGCTGCATGGTTGGTTTCCCAAATTGACGGAGTAGATGCCATTATTGTGGTGGTAGTAGTAGACACTGGCAATAGCGTTTGAAAAAAGAAAGAGAAAGTCACTTGACTGAGACTGTGGGAGGAGTACACAAAGTAAACTACAGCATGGGTGGTCAAGCAGAAGAAGATCCTTGCCCTGCCTTAGTTGAAATTCAATTAGTGTTGCTTTCACCACATCTGCCCCAGCAAGCGTGTGATCAATTGGTGTACATAGTCATCACATCACACCTCAATATAAATCACACAGCCCGGGAGAAGAGGGTTAGGGATTGATGATTGGATGGGAAGTGGGGTTTTGGGAAAGGTTTGAGAAAGAAAAACAGACAATATGCATGGACACAACAAAAGTAAAACACAATCTTGTAAGACGACCATGATCCATTATCAAAGAAATCAAAGTATGAAGTGAGTGAAAGCAAATACATGCATGCTGAGGAAGATAACTTGATGGTTAATGATAATGAGTTGTACTATAACTACTATGACCCAATGAGACAGTACAGTCAGGGACGAAATTGAAATTTGCCTTGCCTGTCTGCCGACCTCAGAGCTCAGACCGAACCCAATTACATGCTAAACCGGGCTTACTTTTATTTTTCAAGCTAGCTAAGGAAATTAAAAAAAAGTTGGATCAATTAACAAACAAACCACAACACACAGTCGTAATGATTGAAGAGAAAAAAGCAAGCAAATAAATGTAAAGACGAATGATGATACTAAAGTTACTGTATTATCCTGGTCCAAATGTGGAGTTGCATCATTCTCATCATTCCTCTTGGTCCTCCCTTCCATGGACACTCCGCACATCAACATCAATCTTGGGTACCACTGCCTGCCTGATGCGGATTGGTAAGGTACGTGTGAGTCGTTTCTCCCACTGTAGCACAGGGTAAAGGCCGGCCTGTAAGTGTAGATGGAAAAACAAACGGGGTATTGAAAAATTACAGCATTTACAACAATAAACTCAATTACAGTGGAGTGCAAGACAACACTCTGGAGAGAACACTTTCAGACTGAGGCAGCTTGGATAGGCTACATAGTGTCTACTCTACAGCATTAAGGTACAACAACAACGGGACAGGATTCAGGAGCCAGCACAGCCACAGAACAGGAGAACCGCGGCACAGGCCAGGCACCCTACCCCTTACTTATATTTTGACCGAGCCAGAGAAATGTCATATGCACTGCAGCAACCTAGAATTTTCCAAATGAAGTGACTAAATCAATGCGCCACTGTCCGTCATACCACTACACTCTACTCCAGTCCACACCACTACACGGACATCTAGCCTAGGTCTGCTGTGGTTCTTGTTCAAAATGTTTACCTTTTAAGTCAGCCCATGAAACACAGTTATTCCATCAATTTTCTCCAATCCAACTGACTGTGTGCAAAGATAGTATGCTCAGCATCATCATGATGGGGACCGTGTGGTACGTATTCTCCAACACCAACTCAGTCTGTAGTGACTGATTAAGTTTATAATATATTCCATATTACCAAATTGCAACGGATATTGGCCGGCACCTGCAGTGGTAGGAGTACAATGTGGTCATTATTAAACAACAAGGAAACATTAACTGTCACCACACCTGAGTCACTTTTACTTTGTCGATAAACTAGTATAGTTCTACTTCATGGCATGCACAATTCTTCGTAGTCAGCCACCATCCAATGCAATGCATGCCACCATCATTCACAATAATCACTCATTACCTGTCTTGGTGTTCTCTTTGGCTGCCTGATCTGATGCCTGCCTAGCCTTCTGCCAGTCAGTGATGAGTTTCTTTCGGCTTGGAAACAAAATGGAATATAGGTGGAGTCACGTTTCACTTCTTATGGAGGGACTGTTAGAGGCAACCTGTATTGTACTATACTCTACTGAAGACGGATAATATCCAGAAACACATGTGTCTAGAGATTCACAGCACTAACCTGCACCAACTTTGGTGAACCACTACAGCTAAAATTCAAGTAAGAAATCACTGTGAACTGCATTTACCACAATGCTAAGGGGCGAACTGTGCTGGGAGGTGTGACAGTGTGCTCCCATCCCCCATTTGTTTGAAAAGGCTCCCTTGAGCCACTGAGCTGACGAGCTCTTGGCGATGCACCTGTGCGCCAGAGAGAGGGACTGAGACCTGAGAGACTATGGCAGCCTTTCCAGCAACCCCAGAAAGAATTTTCGTTTTTTATCTCTACTGAAGACGGATAATATCCAGAAACACATGTGTCTAGAGATTCACAGCACTAACCTGCACCAACTTTGGTGAACCACTACAGCTAAAATTCAAGTAAGAAATCACTGTGAACTGCATTTACCACAATGCTAAGGGGCGAACTGTGCTGGGAGGTGTGACAGTGTGCTCCCATCCCCCATTTGTTTGAAAAGGCTCCCTTGAGCCACTGAGCTGACGAGCTCTTGGCGATGCACCTGTGCGCCAGAGAGAGGTACTGAGACCTGAGAGACTATGGCAGCCTTTCCAGCAACCCCAGAAAGAATTTTCGTTTTTTATCTCTACTGAAGACGGATAATATCCAGAAACACATGTGTCTAGAGATTCACAGCACTAACCTGCACCAACTTTGGTGAACCACTACAGCTAAAATTCAAGTAAGAAATCACTGTGAACTGCATTTACCACAATGCTAAGGGGCGAACTGTGCTGGGAGGTGTGACAGTGTGCTCCCATCCCCCATTTGTTTGAAAAGGCTCCCTTGAGCCACTGAGCTGACGAGCTCTTGGCGATGCACCTGTGCGCCAGAGAGAGGTACTGAGACCTGAGAGACTATGGCAGCCTTTCCAGCAACCCCAGAAAGAATTTTCGTTTTTTATCTCTACTGAAGACGGATAATATCCAGAAACACATGTGTCTAGAGATTCACAGCACTAACCTGCACCAACTTTGGTGAACCACTACAGCTAAAATTCAAGTAAGAAATCACTGTGAACTGCATTTACCACAATGCTAAGGGGCGAACTGTGCTGGGAGGTGTGACAGTGTGCTCCCATCCCCCATTTGTATTGTAATATTCTCCATCTCCATCCAATGTCTGACTTGCTTGAAATGTACTTAGGGAGAGTAAGGAACATGGAGCAGGAACCTGAGGAGCGGAGTGGACAGTTATGCACAGACGTGCAACTCCAATAGGGAAATAAAAAGAGGAGACTGTTGATGGATTTGTTGTGAATGTAGATTTTGAACCAGAAAAACAGATACACACAGTCACACACAAATAAAGGAAGGGAGACCAATTTGAAAGCCTAGTTGTCAGGGAAGAGGAGCTCGTCCTCAAACTCTGGTGGTTCGGACAGAAGTACGTCTAACAACCCACTACTTATGTCATCAAAGTCGCTCTCCTCTTCCTCCTGTGATTCACGTATTTTGTACTCTGGTGGTATAAAGTGTTGATTCATTTTGATCATGGTTAACCTCTCAACACTTTTGGGCGAGAGACTGGTCCTTTTGACAGTAACAATGGCACCAGCAGCACTGAAAACACGCTCTGAAGAGACACTTGCAACAGGGCAATCCACATCACATCCTGAATTGCCAGCCTACTGAGCACTGGCCATTGGCTTCTTTTCCCATACCAATACACCAATGGGCTTTGCTCCATGTAGACCTCTGTTGTGTCATCTAGATAGGCCTGAACCATCCGCTCAATGTTCAGGGGTGCTCCGATTTCCTGGGCCTCTTTTGCCTTTGCATCAGTCATGGATGTGCAATACCCTTTCCGTAGAAACCAATCACCTGCCGTTTTTGTAAATGTGCCTGATGATCCTGTTGGTGCTGTTGATGTTATTGTTGGCAGTGTTGTTGACTGCTGGGAGGCAAACGCACTGCTCTTGGCCTCTGAAGTAGAACTTTGTTCTGGGTGCCCTGCAGTACTTTTTCGGCCCTGGGGGGTGGGCCTTTAATGGAGATCCTTTCGTTTTCAAACTCAGTGGCTTCCTCAGCTATCAAAGTTTTGTACTGGGCAACATTCACTTCTGAAAAAGGAATGACTTCATTACTGCGCAGCAATAATTTGTAACGTGGATCCAAAATTGAGGCAGTAATGTAATGTGGATGTGACAGAATGTTATTTTGAATCCTTGTATTGTGAGATAAGCGAGCGGATAAGGTGTCTGCCAAATAATGTGCGTCTACTTTGTCATCCACACCTGCGTACATTTCTGACACCTCCTTCAGCTGTTGCTCTAGCATGTACAACAATGGGATAGCTTGGGCCATAGTACAGTCCTCCCTGCTCACTTCACGTGTGAAGACCTCAACAGGAAGTAGCATCTCTGTCAGGCTTTTGACAAGGTCCCATTGGGTCATCTCAACTCTCATGCTTTTCACTGTAGGATCCCCTGACCTTTTCATGACATAAGAATTAAGTGGTATGTACTGCTCAAACAGATGCTCAAGCATGTAATACGTTGAGTTCCAACGTGTTGGCACCTCTTGGATGAGTGCTTTCACTGGCATTTTATGGTCACGTTGAATGACCCTCAGCTCCTTCCGGGCTTTAAAAGAATGGTTGAAATGTGTGCAAATTCTTCTGCAGGTGGTCAGTAAGCTGCTGACTTTGCTTTCATTTTTCAGAAAGTCTTGAACAACAATGTTAATGGAGTGTGCCAAACATGGCACCCTGAAATAGCCACCATCTTTCATGGCCCTAACTACATTACTGCCATTGTCCGTGGCAACAAAACCAATGGTAAGACCTCTTGGTCGCAGCCACTTAAACACCTTGCTGTTAAACTCATCCAAAATGTTAACAGCAGTATGAGATTTCTCCATAGCAAACATGGCTACAGTTGCATGTTTGCGAGTGTCTTTAAAAATCTCAGCGGTGTCAACAACACCGTCAGATATCTTATCTTTAACACCCGAAAAAGAGACCCAGTGTGCAGTGATGCACATGTAATCAGCGGCTTGGCAACTGGTCCACATGTCTGTTGTCAGGTGTATACTCTGAACAGCACTCTGTTTTAAGGCTTTTCCAAGCATTTCCAGCACATCGTGATGTAGTGCTGGAACAGCAACTCTTGCGAAATAGTAGCGACTGGAAACTTTCCATTTTGGGCAGATGGTGGTCACAAACTCAAGAAAACCCACCCCTTCAACAAAAGAAAAAGGGAGAAGGTCCAGTGCTAGCATTTTTGCCAGCTTTGCATTGTACAAATGTGCTATTGGGTGGTTGCGTTCGTACTGCCCCTTCCGGCCTACTAAACATGCCAAGAATGGTAGGCTGCATGGTATTCCTTCCTGTGGTCAACGTCGCACTTTTTGGGCCAGCAGTGCTCCTTGGTGTCTCAGGCTGACTCTTACTCTTGTGCCAATGAGATGTGACTGAGGATGTGGGCGTTACCACTGCAGTGCTGGGGACAGGGCTACTTTGTGTACCACTAGCACAGAGAATGTCTCCCTCTTCTTCCTGTTCCACCGTGAGTGGACTTTCTACTCGTTTAAGCCCAACAGCAATGGTTCCAGTTTTGATGAGCCTAAAGTGCTCCTCCCACTGGATTGCGTGGTGTTTTTTCAGATGGGTCATTTGGCCTCCAGTACCATAGTTTGTACCAAGCTTTTCACGACTAACAGAGGTATGACAAACGGAGCATACAGCAATGTTCTCCTCCTTTCCGCTAACCGTAAAGAAGTCCCACACTGGGGAGCTTAACTTTTGTCTCCTGCTGGAGGTGCCACTCCCACTCCCAATGCCGGATGAACTGGAGGTTGTGTGTTGAATTTGACTCTGTGCAGGACCACTACCTACTTCTGCTGAGGTGGTGCTTGTTGTGCTGGATGTAGGACGCTGCCGGCCCTTTGCTAATGTAAATATGAAAGCTGGAGGTCGTGTTGGTGTTACCTGTGTTGGAGGTATGCGTGCTACATCCCTCGCATCCATTTTGGATAGTGTAAACATGTTGGTCTCCATCTCCTCAGGCCCGGGAGTGATGTTTGTGATGACTGGCTCATCATCATCATCATCATCCTGCTCTTCTACATCAACATCCATAAGTGTAATGCTTTCTGGAACCTTCCTTTTCCCATGCCTGCTCTTGTGATGTGTTTCCCTCTCAGACTCAGTTTGTGGCTTCCAAGTGACATCTAGATCATCAGAAGGGGGGCTTGGTGAAGAACGTGATGTACTAACCCTCCTTTTCCTTGCTGGGGATTTAAAAGGCAATGCAACTTCTAAAGGAGTGGCTTCCTCTTCTTCCTCTGCATGAGGCTCAATTTCCTGAACTGCCCCTACTTCGGGAGGAACAACAGCTACTATTGCGGGCGGTGGCTGCGGCTGTTGACCACTTATCTGCTGTGTTGATGATGTTCCCTCCTGCGTTGATTGTGTACTACCACCCAAAAAGTGAAATCTAACCCCGTAAAAAAGTATAGGCCACATTTTACAATTCAATCCAAAGCCATACATGATGTTGAAATTCAATGCACAACACAAAAACAGTTGTTTACATTCCATGTACCTGCCGTGATGATTGCTGAGTTGTACCCCTGGGCCTACTGTACGACTAGGCCACAAGTTTGGATGCCTATGGCAAAGGCACAATGCATGCCTTCCTTAAATGGCCGCCACACACATGCTCAGGCCACCCACCACAATAATAACCAAAAAGTGATTGCAAAGGACAGGAACAGGAAGTTGTAGTGTCTGTGGAACTTACTCCCTCTCATAAAAATGTTTTCCAGACAAATAAAAGCTTCTCCCTGCTCCAAACCTACAGCTGAATGACAGCCTGAGGAGTTTTTTGTGCAGAAATGCACAAAAAAGCGTTTTCGAGAAGGGTCTATGTTGCTCGCGAGATATTGTTTGCCAGATTGCAAAAGCTGCGTGTTCAGGATCGCGAACTGTACAAAAAGGCTTTCTCGCGTGCGCGAACACGCATATTGCGAGCGCAAAAATGACGAAAACTGTAAGTCCGCGTTGTCGCGCTGTGCAGAGATACCGAAAGTCCGCGAGCTGAATCCCTTCCCTTACATACTGGCTAAAAAAGCCCAATTTATTTAGCACACACCCAAAAAATGCTATTCCACCCCAAACACACCTTTTGCAATAAAATCCAAAGCCATCCATGGAGTAAAGGAAAATCGGCAGACAACACCAACTGTACATTTAAATCACGCACCACAGATTGGATGCTGACTACCTCTGGGCCTACTGGAAGACTACTAAGCCACAAGCTTGGAACCGGATGGCAAAAGCAAGCACACTGCTTGGATGGCTCCACAAAATGGCCGCCACACACCCACAACCACAAGAAATGGGAGACAGTCAATGTACGCCTGTGGCAAAGGCACAATCCATGCCTTCCTAAAATGGCCGCCACACACATGCTCAGGCCACCCACCACAATAATAACCAAAAAGTGATTGCAAAGGACCGGAACAGGAAGTTGTAGTGTCTGTGGAACTTACTCCCTCTCATAAAAATGTTTTCCAGACAAATAAAAGCTTCTCCCTGCTCCAAACCTACAGCTCAATGACAGCCTGAGGAGTTTTTTGTGCAGAAATGCACAAAAAAGCGTTTTCGAGAAGGGTCTCTGTCGCTCGCGAGATATTGTTTGCCAGATTGCAAAAGCTGCGTGTTCGGGATCGCGAACTGTACAAAAAGGCTTTCTCGCGTGCGCGAACACGCATATTGCGAGCGCAAAAATGACGAAAACTGTAAGTCCGCGTTGTCGCGCTGTGCAGAGTTACCGAAAGTTCGCGAGCTGAATCCCTTGCCTTACATACTGGCTAAAAAAGCCGAATTTATTTAGCACACACCCAACAAATGCTATTCCACCCCAAACACACCTTTTGCAATAAAATCCAAAGCCATCCAGGGAGTAAAGGAAAATCGGCAGACAACACCAACTGTACATTTAAATCACGCACCACAGATTGGAGGCTGACTACCTCTGGGCCTACTGGAAGACTACTAAGCCACAAGCTTGGAACCGGATGGCAAAAGCAAGCACACTGCTTGGATGGCTCCACAAAATGGCCGCCACACACCCACAACCACAAGAAATGGGAGACAGTCAATGTACGCCTATGGCAAAGGCACAATGCATGCCTTCCTAAAATGGCCGCCACACACATGCTCAGGCCACCCACCACAATAATAACCAAAAAGTGATTGCAAAGGACAGGAACAGGAAGTTGTAGTGTCTGTGGAACTTACTCCCTCTCATAAAAATGTTTTCCAGACAAATAAAAGCTTCTCCCTGCTCCAAACCTACAGCTCAATGACAGCCTGAGGAGTTTTTTGTGCAGAAATGCACAAAAAAGCGTTTTCGAGAAGGGTCTATGTTGCTCGCGAGATATTGTTTGCCAGATTTCAAAAGCTGCGTGTTCGGGATCGCGAACTGTACAAAAAGGCTTTCTCGCGTGCGCGAACACGCATATTGCGAGCGCAAAAATGACGAAAACTGTAAGTCCGCGTTGTCGCGCTGTGCAGAGTTACCGAAAGTTCGCAAGCTGAATCCCTTGCCTTACATACTGGCTAAAAAAGCCGAATTTATTTAGCACACACCCAACAAATGCTATTCCACCCCAAACACACCTTTTGCAATAAAATCCAAAGCCATCCATGTGTGGAAATATGGATTTTTATGATCAGTTATGTCCCCTATCTTGGACCCCAACGGTTCCATGTACATGCTACAAGTACATGTATGTTCCCTCCAGTTCCAGTTATGAAGACGCAAACACATGTGCGTCCACCGTCAACATGTCCTCTTTCAGATCCGCCATGAATGGGCTGGATATTCGATTCCTAAGTACAAAAGGCCACCGACTTTATATGGCTCAGTCACTCCATTTTGCAGTTCAGGCGAGTAGGCCCTGATTCTGCCATCAAGCCTTTTCCTGCTTTCTGCCTCTGACAGCTCCAGTCTGAGCTCGCATATGTATCCCTGAACTTTGTCCTACTCCCTGTGCGGCTAACGGTGCCTGACTCGGCCGGTCTGCTTGCCTGCCAAAAACTGTATTTCACCTTCAAGATTATCTGCTTCGCTCCCTATCCGATGCATTCCTGTCTAGTAGTTTAAGTAAACATTCTTCCAGCTACCGAGAAAAGGGCCCGGCTTCTCTGTCTTTATGCAAGTAATTCATAGCCCTGTCACTATGGAAGATTTCTGCCCTTGCATCTCATGTAGACACTTAGACGCTTGTACACGCACTCACAGTCAGTATAGAATAGATTTTGTCCGAGAGTCCTTCCTTTGTGGATAACATAGTTCTTTAAACATAGGATGTTAGATATGATTTGGGATTAGGTTGACTTGACCCCCCAGACTTTTTGTCTCCACATGTAGAGCTAAATGTCAAGTCCCCTTCACCCCCTAGTTGCACGTCAATCACACGTCATGCTGCTGCGCGCGCACCTCTGCCAAGTATTTCTGCTGACATTGCGAAATTACTTCATAGATCCACCCATTTGTGACATCACACCTAAATGACGTTTTCTAGTTACACCCAGTTACACCCATTTTCGTTACGCATGTATGATTTTATCTTCATTATCAATTGTTACGCCTCCTGCATCTGATTCACTGTAATGACCATTCTATAAAAGTGATTACTTGTCAATAATGTATCGTACTTCACTTCCTGAACCTCCGTGGTGATGGAACCTGGAGTCCACAATTCGAATTGTCCATTGGAATAAAGCCCGTTCCGAACCTCTAATACCACGGATTCTGCCTCTTATTTTACTGAGCTATTTTCATTAATTTTCTGTATCAAACTAAGTCCCGGTAATTAAATTATTTACCACACATGGAGTAAAGAAAAATCGGCAGACAACACCAACTGTACATTTAAATCACGCACCACAGATTGGAGGCTGACTACCTCTGGGCCTACTGGAAGACTACTAAGCCACAAGCTTGGAACCGGATGGCAAAAGCAAGCACACTGCTTGGATGGCTCCACAAAATGGCCGCCACACACCCACAACCACAAGAAATGGGAGACAGTCAATGTACGTGATTAAACAAAGAAGACTAGCTTAAGTTGACCAAAGTGATGCAGTACTCAAAGTAGTTCTGTCACAGACACCTTGTAGGTGTATTCATGAAGCCCTCACCCACCAACCTAGTTGGACGACGGCGGGACAACAGGTACAAGGCAGGCACTGACCAGAAAGACTGGTCATCCCCTTACCGCTTCCCTCCAGGAAGCCTTGGCTAATAACCCAAAGCGTATGCATGAGAAGGGAATCCCCCTCTCACACATAGATAAACGCCTTAGTGAGTGTATCACATAGTCTGTACCACAACACTAAGTCTGTTTTATTTTCACCACACCCTTTTAAAAACGGTCCTGAGGAAAGCCAGAATACTCTAAGGCACTGGCTGAAACATGTCGACCATCTGAAGGACGCAGGGGGCAGTAACTCTCCACCCTTACACGTCCTGTAGCCTTACTTTTAACCGCTGGTGTCGGCCCAGTTATTAAAATTTAATTTACCCTTGGGTACTGGGACCACCACCAAGCCGTTTTAAATCACAATTCACCCAACCTCACTGCACTCTCAGCAATATACCAGCTCCGCTGTAATCAGGCGTCGTAGCACACCCGGGACATACTAGGTGTCACTGGGTGGGCCCGATGATGAAGCATGCCACCAACTAGGTTGGTGGGTGAGGGCTTCATGAATGCACCTACAAGGTGTCTGTGACAGAACTACTTTGAGTACTGCATCACTTTGGTCAACTTAAGCTAGTCTTCTTTGTTTAATCACATATAAATCCCTCGGGGACATGGACTAGCTTTCTAGTCCTCTCTCTCCCTCTTGTTACACGCGCAGACAGTCAATGTACGCCTTTGGCAAAGGCACAATGAATGCCTTCCGAAAATGGCCGCCACACACATGCTCAGGCCACCCACCACAATAATAACCAAAAAGTGATTGCAAAGGACAGGAACAGGAAGTTGTAGTGTCTGTGGAACTTACTCCCTCTCATAAAAATGTTTTCCAGACAAATAAAAGCTTCTCCCTGCTCCAAACCTACAGCTCAATGACATCAAGCACACACATCCAACAAAGGTAAATCACACACACACACCAACAGTGAAATACACCACAGCAACGTTTAGCATTTCAATCCTATGCCATCCATGCCCTACATGATGTAGAAATTCTACAGACACCACAAAACATGGACCCATGGGTACCCTACTGGCTGAAATTGCAGAGAAAAACAACTAGGCCCCTATTGAAAGTAGTTCAGGCCACCCACCACAACAATAATTTTTAAAAACAATAAAAATCCTAGTAAAATGTAGGTACAAACAAGCCCCAATGAAACAAACACACCAATTCTCCAACTTACTTGTAGTAAATTAAATCTCAAATCAAAAATTCCTCAAATAAATCCAATCCAATGGTATGATGCAGCAGACAGACACAAAAAGTGATCCTTCCAGCTCCAAATCCAAATGAAAGTGAACAACACATGCACAAAGCACGTGGCAGGAGCCTGCTGGACAGGAACAGGAAGTTGTAGACTCAGGGGCACTTCCTTCCTCTTGAAAAAAAAGAGTTAAAAAAATTAAAGGACTCTTTCTTACACAAAAGACTACAGCAAGATCACAATCTGAGGAGTTTTCTGAGCAAAATGATCATTTTAGAGAAGGTTTT
Organism: Triturus cristatus; assembly: GCF_964204655.1. Taxonomy (NCBI): domain Eukaryota; kingdom Metazoa; phylum Chordata; class Amphibia; order Caudata; family Salamandridae; genus Triturus; species Triturus cristatus. Next base: position 31,516,050 of record NC_140590.1, on the reverse strand, counting down.
ATGAAGCTCGCGAGATATTCTTTGCCAGATTGCAGTTTTTCCATGTTCGGGATCACGATCTTACCAAAACAGCCGCCGGAAGTCAGCTCGCGCGCACCAATGACGTGTTCGGGTTCGCACACTCTCGCGGGCTTGGGCAGCCATAGTACAAATCTCGTGGCGCTCGCGAACGGACAGAAAAGCAAGTTGGCGATCGCAGAATCAAGGTAAGACATTAACGCGCGCGCGAGAATGAATATTGAGCGCGCGAGGAAGCAAAACTACTACGCTACGCGCTAGATTGCGTAGCAATCTGCAACTTCGCGCTCTACGCGAATCGCGAAGTTACCTAAACTTCGCAAGCTCCGCGAACGGAGAGTAGTTCAACGCCCAGGCTTAATATTAACTATATTGCCTTCAAACACTGGGTCTATCTCTCTCACTGTTTTTACACATATCTGATTGATATTCTTGGTATTTATTTATTCACTCTAGGATTTTGGTTTTTACAGCTCTTCATGCTGATAATCCTAATCTTGTAATTCTTCACATATTATCAAATTATCTACAGGGTTACAACACCCTTTCTCCTTATCTTATCTGTATTCTATTCTTTATTTTCAATGTAATACTCCAATGGTTTAACAATGTGTTTCGCAATTATATTATAATGATATGTTCTTATTAATATTACCATGATACGTCTTCATATGAATTATAATAATTCTCTTGCTTCTACATCTATCACTGCAAGAGCCTTATGATTACTGATAGGTATATACTATTTCATTTTTTTTTTCCTTCTATTGATTCCGTATTGTTAGTAATACTGTTTTTTACTACCAAATTTACTGTTTTCCTTCTCCCATTCATATGGTAAATATTCTCTGTATAGATCAGCCATAGGTTTTAATGTTACAGTATTGCAATTTATTATTATATTTCTTATTAATAGTAAGAATACCTGTTATTATACAAATTTTTAAGACATCTTTGGATTTATATTTGTCAACCACTGCTTCACTCTCCTGGTGGGGCCCCTCCTCGTGGCGGAGTTCCATTAGTGTTTAGACACATGGTTAAAAGTCCTGAGATCCCTTGTGCCATTTTATACTTGGCACTCTTTCCTCCCTACCTTTCCTTTTGTCATTTACACTACATACTACTCCATCTGTTGAACACACCTCTAGCTATCTCTACACATATATTCTTCCATCATCAAATAGCATTACCATTTGATTCATTTATTATTTACCTGATCTTTGATACGGTCGAAGTCCCTTTTTATCCTCTTTATCCTCTCACTTTTTTTTTTCTCTTTCTTTCCTATTCTTATCTGACATGGCCACTTCACATGATCTTTGAGTAATAACCTGGAATATTCATGGATTGACACATTATATTAAAAGAAAAAATACACTCTCTTATTTACAGTCCAAGCATGTGGACATAGCTCTCCTCCAAGAAACCCATCTTGATGCTAAAGAGTCTACAAAATTACGTAGAGACTGGGTGGGTCGGGTTATACACAGCAGCATACAGAAGAGAACGGACCCAGATGCGACACCAACCCGCAAATGAGGAGTTGCGATTCTTATCCGTAAATCCTTACCAGTGACAGTCTTGAAATCCTGGATTGATCTGGATGGCCGATATGTTTTTGCCAAACTTCGCATCGGTGAAACACATATATGCGTTGGCTCCATTTACGCTCCCACCGGAGCAAAACGATCATTCCTCCTTCAACTAAACCTCCTTTTAACTGAAATACGTGCTTCCCAGTTTCTTATTGGTGGAGATTGGAACCTAGTGCGTGATCCTGTCCTAGACAAAACAGGCCCTCTAGATAAAACAAATGCAGCACAAAGGGCTCTAATGGATAATTTGGTGGCAGATAATGGTTTGGTAGACCATTGGCGACTTTCTCACCCGATGGATAAGGACTACGCCTCCACTTCAGTTACGCATGGCACGCTCTCTCATTTGTACTATTTTTTAATCTCCCAAAAAGTAGTTCAAATAACACAGGACTCTCAGATACTGGAGGCAGCGATCTCTGATCATTCTCCGGTTCTACTTTCCTTACAAACTGGTTTATCTAATCCAGGTCGCAAACCCTGGCATTTAAACATTCAACGTTACAGGGCACCCAAAAACAAAATTTTATTACAATCACATTTTCAAGACTTTATGTCAGTCAATCAAGGGTCCGTTGACTCCAACAGAACTCTCTGGGCGGCGGCAAAAGCCACTAGCAGCTTATGAGAGATGCATCTCAGTTTAATAAACAAAATGCTAAAAAGCAAAAAGAACTGGAGCAAGATATTGTGTCTTACACTCACTTGTACACACTTAATCCAACGATATCACATCGCAAGTCATTGGAAAAAGCTTGTATGGCCTTAAACAACCTTTTTACCTCTAAGGCAGAATACGCCCTACATAGAATGAAAGGGAGGCATTATGAGCAGGGGGAAAAAGCGGGAAGATTATTAGCAGCCCAACTCCGTCAAGCGGGAAGTGGGAACATTATTAGCAGCCCAACTACATTAGCAGCAAGCAGCTATGGCTATACCGGCCATTAAGTCATTGAACGGTGTTACCCTAACTAAACCCCAAGATATCGTTAACGAATTTGCCCAGTATTATCAGTCTCTTTACACTGCTGAAACTCAATTTGACACTGACAAATTGGATTCTTTCCTTACAAATGTAACCTTACCCTGTTTGTCAGATGAAGGTAGAATCCTATTGGAAGGTGAAATTACCAGGGAAGAAATATTGCGTGCAGTTGCTGGCTTGCCATAGCATAAGGCCCCAGGAGAAGATGGCTTTCCTGCAGAGTTTTATCGTTGGGCAGGAGTGGATGTGCTTGACTCTCTTTTACTCGCATTCCAAGAGGCAGAGCGTGAGGCCTCCTTGGGCCTCATATCTAATAAAGCTATTATTGCTGTGTTACCTACACCTGTTAAAGATCCTCTATTATGTAGCAGATATCGTCCCATATATTTAATGAACGGCAACATCAAAATTCTAGCTAGCATTCTGGCCTCTCGCTTGCGTAAGGTTATCCCATCTCTCATACACTGTACCCTAGTAGGATTTGTTCCGGGGCGTTCCTCTAGAAATCATTTTCACACTCTTGCCCACACACTATGGCATGCCAAGAATCTTCCTGATGACGCTTTGGCCTTGTTGCTTGACGCGGAAAAGGTAATTGACCGGATTGAATGGGATTATCTTTTTAGGGTGTTACAAAAATTCGTCCCGGGAGACCAATTCATAAATAAAATACGCTTGTTGTACAAAAATCACTCGGCACAGGTAAATTGTGGGGGCTTTATCGCAGATCCATTCTCAATCAATCGAGGTACTCGTCAGGGTTGCCGCCTCTCCCCGCTACTCTTTATTCTAGCCATGGAACCGTTAGCTGCCTCCTTAAGTCAATCTACTTATATTGAGGGCATTTCTCTTCTGACAGGTGAATCCAAAATTTATCTCTACGCAGATGACATTCTTCTTACACTCACAGATCTCCCCACCTCTTTACCATCTGTGTTTAAAAGAATATATGACTTCTCCTCACTTTCTGGGTACAAAATTAATTGGAACAAAAGCGAAGCGCTACCCATCTCGAACGGCACCACAACAGCAGCCATTCAAGGTTTTCCCTTTCAATGGAAATCTTCTCATCTCAAATATTTGGGCATATTAGTGAACAAAGGTCTGGAGGGCATGGTTATGGATAATCTCAATCTCCTCATTGCTCAAATGCAACGTGATTTTGAAAAATGGAAGGCATTGGGTCTCCTAATGTGGGGCAGGGTTCAAGCCATGAAAATGGTTACTCTTTCTTGTTTTCTTTATGTCCTCGGCATGCTCCCTATCCAGGTCCCTTTAACTACGTTACGTTCGATTGATTCTAAGATAAAAATCTTTTATATGGAACTCTGCCAAACCCCGTCTCTCAGCTTCAAAACTAAAGGCTCATCGCTCCTATGGAGGAATAGGTCTGCCTTCAGTGAAACATTATGCTTTGGCATTACAACTTTCTCAAATGTCATATCTGCTTCCACATTCATCGGATGTGCCACAGTGGGTACATCTTGAACACTACCTTTCATTAACAAAAGCAGTTCTTTCTGTTTTATATGGCTCTGAAACTCATCCCGAGACTCCACTAATCCTATGTTGTCGGCAATGTCCGCGGCTTGGCAAAGGGCACACTTCTTACTGGGCTCACATCCTCGTCTCCATAGGAAAGCACCATTATGGAATAATTCTGCAATTCGTGTTAATAGAAAATCATTTTCTTGGCCTATTTGGGAAGCAGCAGGTGTTTCCACCCTCGATCAACTTTTTCCAAACAGTGATTTTAAATAATTTGTCCAACTGCAGGAAGAATTTCATTTGCCTGATATTCAAATTTCAAAGTATAACCAGTTACGACAATCCTTACGAAGAAGTCTAGGACCTCACCTCACCAATTGTGACGTATCTCCACACTTGGGGTAAGATGAAAGGAGCTACATCTGGCTTCTACCAAACTGTCACATTGCATCTTTTTTCTCAACCCTTATCGCAAACTTTACGTACTAAATGGCAAACCTTATTATCGGTCTCTTATACCGATGATGAATGGTCTGACATTCTTAGCAATCTCAATAAGGGTACTCGTGAAGCACGATTGAAATTTTGCTTATTCAAGATTTTACATGATTGGCACTGGTCACCAACAAAACTGCATAAAGCTGGCTTGCTTGCCCATTCTAACTGCTGGAGATGTGATAGTACGTCTTGTAACATTTCTCATATCATTTGTGGATGTCCTGTGATCCAACCCTTTTGGAATCATGTAGGTAAAACCTTACGTTCCACGATGCCTCTACAAATTCCACTTTCGCATGCTACCATTCTTCTGCATGATACACGTCAATCACAATCACTTTCTAAGCCACAAGCCCGACTTTTACACACAGCCTTAGCTACAGACAACATTTTTATATTACGGCAATGGAAATCTCCTCAACCACCATCACAAGAAACATGGATGGTGGCCATGATCCAAACAGCTTCCTACGAACGTATGATATAAAACATACAGGATCAATCTGATCTCTTGTTTCGAATACGGTCACCTTTTCTAGCTTCAAGTACCGATGCTAATGTTAATGATCCTTCTACGCAGTAATTTAATTTCTACTTCCTCTTATTCTCATTCATTATTCATTATTGGTGGTTATAAACCTTAACACATATTGTATTTATGCCGTCCTGAGCACGGAAGAGGTTATCTACTATTTGTTGTTGTTATAAATAGCTATTCACCAGAACTTTTACATGTAATTCTGTATCTTTTAATATACTATACATGTGTGTTTCTCTGCTTATACTTACATTCTCCACAATATGCCTATTGTTTTCATTTATTGTGTGTACACTTCTCTATATTATCCATTTTACTCTCTTTTTCTATCCTTATCTCGTATTTCCTTTTTATTTGTACATTTTTCACTTATTGATTTCTTTTGTGATCCCTTCTTTCCTTACCCCTCTCTTCCCCCTCTTCCATTAATTTCATCTTTTATGGCCTCAATATAAATCCAAATATTTGTCCTTGCATTTATATGTTTATGTTTTTATTAAATTATATAATATGATTAATTATTCAGAAAGTTTTACTATATGCTTATATATAACAATGTTCTTATATATTTGTTGTATGATAATACATAGAGCTATCATAATATATGTATTGATTCTATTTATAAATTTCAATAAAAAATTGAAATACAAAATACTTTAAACATTCAACAAGGCCATTGGCTTTTCTGATGCTTCACATTGAGATGGCTGAGAAAGTCTATAAATTCTCAACTGTTGAACGGTGGGCCATTGTCATATTTTGAAATCACAGCAACACCCCATGTCGCAAAGATGCCATCCAACCCTTCAATGACTCTTTATTGAGTGAATGATGAAATAACTATTTTAATGCAAAACAGGAGTATTCATCAACAATCACCATCAAGTGATATCCATTTTCATGAGGACCGAAAAAGCAATTCTTTTTCATGGCATGCTTTGGCAACTCTGACATGTTTAAGTTGTTTTGAGTGGTTTTCGATGAAAGGCAGTTACATAGATGACAGGCCTTCAACTCACTTTCAACCCTTTCATTGAGATGAGGAAACAAGACTCAGTCTCAGAGAACTTGTATTGTGGCAACTATTCCACGATATCCCTGATGGGCCGCTTCAATTCTCTGTTATTGCAGACTCTCCGGGATAACGATTCTCGACCCCTTAGGACAATGCCTACTTGAGTAATAGACAGTTCATCTTTGACATTTTTAAACTTCAGATAGTTACTTTCCTTGATGAGAGGTCGAGGGTAATAATGTTTTTCAGTTTTATTATGTCACTATTTTGACTACTGGCAGTGAGAATTTGTTCCAATCTAAGCCTGGACGGAGTTCACGTAGTGGCGCTACGCGGAGTTCTGCGAGCAGGCAGAGTGAACTGACGTATGGTAACACAGATTGAATGTTCAGGGGGAAATATCCAGCGAACTGCACCACCCGGTCGCGCATGGGCACGGCCATCTTATTTTTATTCTCTGTTCTGGGGTCTGTTTTGAATCCTCCCTAAATCTTTCCAATACTTTGTTCTCAAAACTTTTTTTCTGATCTTTTTTATTGATTATCTGCCCCATCTCTTCATAAGTGCATATTTTGCGTTTTTTTCAACTTTTTGTTTTTTTTGTTCTTTTATACAATTTTTCTTTATATTTCCTTCCTAATTGTTTTTACTTCCTTCCTTCTTTCGCCTGTTATTTTTTATACTTCCCCCCCCCCCCCCCCCCCCAGCATCCTGGCAGAGAAAGAGAGCCGGGCCAAGGTGGCAAAGAAGAGCAGCCTTCCTTGCGAAAATTGGCGCCCAGAAGGGGTGCAGGCCCAGGCCTTGTTTTCTGAGCTGGAGGTGGCAGAACAGTTTTTATTTGTCCAGCGCCACCTCCCCTCCACCCTGGCAGCAGGTGGCAGGTCTGGATCCGAGTATGGTAAAATATTTTTGGGGATGCTCAACAGACAAATACTGCATTCGATGTCTTTCAGTGTCGTGATGTGAAGTGGTTGTTGGCGTTTTTTTGCTGCCTCTTAGTTGTTTAAACACGCGTGCTCTAACACTGTAGGATGTGGGGATGTCTTCCCATGTTGTGATGTGAAGGGGTTGTTGGTGTTTTGGGCAGCCTGTGTTGGTTGAACTCGTGTGTCCCAACACTTTGTCAAGTTACCGTACCGTTTATATTCAACAATACAGTCTTAATTTGTGAAACGAGTGATTAAAGGGATCGCAGAAATGCGCACCAAACTTCGGGAGAGTCTGAGAGATGTGTGAGTGTTTCACCTCATTGAAGTTCTTTTGGTTCACTGGCAATGTAGTCTTTGTAACATTTGCTAAATATGTTCCCCATAATGTTTTTAACTTGTAGGTATGTAGGTTTACTGCCAAGTAGTTTTCCATATTTGTTGAAAATACAATACAGAGTAATTGTTCAGATCCGTAGGTATGCTGTAAAGTAGATATTCTGCAACAAGTGATTGGATCACCATGCCGTATATTATTGATAGCTTAGCATTTACATGAATACAAGCGTCATGAATATGGATGTCTGGTCTTAGTGTCAGAATTGATTTGCGGCTACAGGAGGTTTCCAGGCCTCGGCAAACTTGCTTGTTGTGATTGTAAAATGGTTTTCTGGTTGATGGCACAGCGCGAAAATATCACAGGCCACTTTTGATAAACTCGTTAATGATGCTCTTGTTTGGTGAAACACTAATCACTGTCACTTGCTGTGTTGTATCGTTTCTGTCTATCTACGGGAGACTTTTGTGGTCAGGTGAGGCAGCTCGCGGTGATGTGTAGGGAACTGTAGACCTCTTAAAGGGAATTGGACATGTAGTGCGCGTTTTGGGTATACTTAATTTAAAAGTCCTCGTCAGAGTGTGAACCGGTCAGTGAGAAGCTCAAGTGATGTGGAGATTAGACAGTGACGTAAACAAACAAAACAAAAATGCAAACTCATGAACGTGCAACTTCCCAAAAAGCCCGGAGTTTAAATCCGGCCTAGAGCGTCCCCACTTCCATTTCCACAGGGTCCGCATTTTGTAATGACTGTGGGGCTGTGACTTGCTGCCAGTGTTATGTGCTCTGATTGGTTAAGGCCCTGCTGTGTAACCAAAAGTCTGTGAGTCGTTTCCGGTTATTTGGGGGTACAGATGAGTCTTGAGATCTCCCAGTCGGCAGTCAAGTTGGGTGTGGTGTGCGCTCTGAGGCAAGTCTGGCTGTGTGTTTCTTTTCACGCCATCTCCCTGCTTCCCTCTTCCTTTCTGTCTTTCTTGTCTCACGCCTTCTGTTACTCCCCCTCCCTTTCTATCTCTTTCTTTCTCGCTGCCAGTCTCTAACTAGATGTCTCAACCTGACTGTGTGCTCGCCCCGTCCTTTCTCTTCCTCTCACTGCTTCCATCTTCTTTGGTGCTCTCTCTCTCCTTCATTTTCTGCCCTTCTATCCATTTATTGGTGCTGGGCTGTAACTATGCATCTAACCCTGTCTATCTCATTGCCCTGTCCTTTCTCTGTCTTTCTCTTTCTCTCTCTGATTGCCCCTCTGTTCCCAATTCTCTCCCCAATCGTTCATGTCTTTCTTAGCCTTCCTTTCTCATCCTACTCCCTTTCTCCTGCGGCCTCTCTCTCTTTCTCTGCTCCTCTGCACCATTTGCCCACTCTTTTTTCAAAATATTCTCTGGGGGAGGAACCCTCCTGAACCTCCCCGTAGGTGGTTTAAATCCCTCGCTGCAGTGCAGTACGATAATTGTTTCACGTCTTACCACTTTCAAATGTCACCAGCCGCCACTGGCCAGCGGCGGTGGGTGAGGGTGTGCTGTGCAGTGTACGACTGCTCTGGGTCTGCGCACACCCATAATCAGCTGACGCACCAGTGGTCTGACAACCTGGACGGAGAGCAGGACCTGTTGGACCTGCTAGGGGTTGAGGTCGCATTGCTTGGTGAGTAGCTAATTATTAATATTATTATTAGGTGTGTGTTCTATTTTATTGCTAATATTTATATCTCAAATAGCAAGCATGCTGCTCACATGCAGTTAAGTTACTTTTACAAATCTTATATTCTGTGATCGTTATTCTAGGCAAGTGCTCGGCGCTACCTAATCATACTTTTTTGCAACTTTGCGATCGCTTGGGCTTCTTATGAATGAACTTAAGTTAGGTAACGCAGGCTAGAGAGACTTGTTTCATTTGTCCTGTCACTAAGATAGTGGCAGTTAGTTATCTAGGGGCAGATTTACAACTTCTGGCGCATCTCTGAAAATCAGCAGGGATGCGCCAGAACAGATGCGTCACATAATCCCCCCCTTGCACCACCACGGATGCGTCGCATTCACAATGCGGCGCACCATGGTGCAAGGAGGGGAAGATGCATGACGCATCTTGTGGCATAGGGGCGGCGCATTGCTGGAGTCGTGTCGCAAGCGCGACGCAACTCCTGCAATGCACAGGGGCGGCCCATACTTCACGTGGTGCATCACTCCTTACGCCTGCTTCAGGCGTAAGGATTGGACGCAGCAGCGTCGTAAAACTGACTCAGTGAAATCTTGTAGATTTCACTGCGTCAGTTTTACGGGGCTTTCCTGCGAGGGAACGCCCACCCTGCGACAGAACGGCCACATGAAACCTGACCCAGGTTTCATGTGGCGCAGGGCTTTACAACGTGACACATCTGCCTAGATGCGTCACGTTGTAAATAAGTTGCAACGTGGACCATCGGGGGAAGGTATACAGAAGGCCTGGGGCCAAGGAATCGAGAGGGAATCCACCGCCCACCCATGAGGAGAAACCATCTAGCAACAGAACCGTGGGAGGACAGTGCTGTACGGAGAAGCAAAAAGGTTGATCCAAGGCGTCACAAACCAAAGACAAAGGTCCTGGAATAGGGGAACAGACAGATGGAACAGTACTGAGGAAGGCAGGTTGCGGCTCAAGCTGTCCGCATGAAAGTTCAGGTGACCCTGAATGTAAACAGCCCTTAAGGCCGATAGGTGAGACTCCGCCAAGGCACAAATCACAGACGCCAGCAGATTCAGAGACTCACACTGGTTCCCCCTTGGTGTTTCAAGTAACAGCGAGCCACCTGATTGTTGGTACAAACCTACAGATTTGGAGGGGAATCAGAAAGAACAGTATCTCCTGCCAAACGGCTGTCAACTCCTGCCAATTCGAGGAACAGGCACTGTCTGACTGAGACCACTGCCCCTTTGCCTCCAAAGACACCAATGTGGCCCCCCATCCTCAAAGACTGGTGTGGGTCATCAGCAGCAGGGGAGGTGGAAGCTGAAAACAGACTCTCCTTTTCAGATTGGGAGTGCAAAGCCACCAGCCCAAGTCCTGAACCAGAACAGGGGAGCGAGGAACCAGAGAGTCATAACATGTACAGATAATTCTCTGAAGGCTTGAGGTGCAGACGAGCCCAGGGAGCCACAAATGTGGTCGCAGCCATCAACCCCTGGACCATCACCCTACTCCAAGCTGGACAGACTGCCGGCTCAACAGATCCCGCAGAAGAAGCTTAAAGGAAGAGATGCGAGAAGAAGGGAGAAACACCACCCACAACAAGGTGTCTAAAAGTCCCCGATAAACTGCAGTCTTTGAACAGGGACCAGATGAGACTTCGCCAGATTCAACTTGAATCCCAGACCCCGGAAGATGTCCATGGTCGCCTCCACTGCCAGAAGAGCCTTAGGAAGGGAGAGAGCAGAGATCAAACAATCACAAATATAGAGAAATCCAGAGAAACCCTGAAGCTACAAAAACCCAACAGCAGGAGCAAATTGCTTGGGAAAAGTCCGAGGAGCAGTAGAGAGGCCGAAAGGCAGCACCTGAAACTGGTAATGGACCCATCCATCAGAAACTTCAGCAACCACTGCCTTCCAAGATGGACAGGGACATGAAAATAGGCGTGTTCCAAGTCCAGGAAAGCAAAAAATTCACCCTCTTGTATGAAGGAATGATGGACTGCCAGGTGGTCATCCGAAAGTGATCCAGCCGCGCCAACTAATTCAGAGCCTTGAGATTTAGAATCGGGTGGTATGAACCATCTTGTTTTGGGACCAAGAGGAACGTGGAAAAGAAACCCAGCCCGTTCTGCCTCCAGAATCCGGAGAACAGCACACTTCGCCAGCAACATGCACACTCCATACAAAAAAGCAGTTCTCTTCACTGGGTCTTTTGACAATAGGGTAACACTATAACAGGTCTGAAGGGAGGGCCCCGGAACAGAATTCGGTACCTCTGACCGATGACCGACAGAACCCATTGGTCGTAAATCAGAGTCAACCATTGATCCAAAGATAAACTGAGCTGGGCCCCACCTTGGCACAGTCACTTCTGCCCAACACCCTGAGGTTGCTGCTGCAGCGGAGGGCTGGACTTGTTATGGAATACAGCCCCCGCACAAGGGCCCGTCAACAAAAGGGCTGAGAAGTGGAGAGAACACTGTGAAAGCTCTGCTTATGGAAAAAAGGACACACTGAAAAGGCTTGAACAACTTCTTCTCTTCAGCAGAATGCTGCACCATCATGCTCAGTTCATCCACCAAAGGCCAGGGACCCTCAAAAGGCAGTTTATGAATCAAGGCTCCTGAGCAGCCTCAAGATGCCAAGGTTTTGTCCACAGAGACTGTCTACCAGCCACTGCTGCCCCGGCAGCCGAGGAGAAGCCCTACAGCATATCAAAAGTGACATTGGACAGAAACTGCGCCAAGACCTCCATCTGTGTCAAGATAGGAGTGGGATCCCCCTGATCCCAAAGACAGCTAAACAACTTCTCAAAATCCTTGATAACCTGGGAGGCATAGGCTGAGTAAGTGCTAGCCCAAATCCCAAAATGAGACGCAGCATAGGAATGTTTCATGGGCATCTCCACCTTCCGTTCCACCGCATCAGAAAGGGAAACCTTCTCAGAAGACAAAGAAGAGGTAAAAGCCATCGAGGACAAAATAGAATTGTTGTAGTAACTTTATTCGATATATAAAATATCATAAAAGTATAAAACATTATAAAAAGAGTGATAGATAAAAAAAGCCCATTACAACAACATATGCCCCATATATACAGATAAAATATTGACATGATTAAAACAACATAATTCATTGCCCGAGGGACGACACGGGGAGATATTTAATAGTAAGAAATACCATGAGGGGAAGGATAGGGCGACATCTTTGCTTGAGGGTTAGGAGCTAAGGCAGAGGTGTTAAAGGTGAAATTTTACTCGAGAGTTGATGCTTCTCAAGGAGCCTCTGTCTAATCCTCCAAGCCCTGCTCAGAAATTTAGCAGTCCCACAAATGATACTGGGCATGGATGCCTCATACGTTAAAATACGCAAAGCCACCAAGTGCAACTTGCAGCCCAGATTGGCACATATAGGTTTCAGCCATCTGGACCTAGGATGTTTATAGGCCTGGCAAGCAAAAAAAAAGTGACCAATAGATTCCTTGGTGGAAGCGCAACTTGGGCAACCTTTTGCAGCCTCCAACCCAACTCTCCACCCTCCTTGAAACTCAAATAGTGGAAGTGTGCCGTATCTTAATTTGAGATACAATGCCCTGTCATAGGGGGATTCAATGAGATCCAAGAGCATCTCCAATCTAGGAACAGGTTTTACGCCTAGAAATTTTTCAGTAAGGGGACCTCGCTGCGACCTTAGAGTAGCAGCAGTAACCCAATCCCAATAAATTTTTTTCATAATGGGTTTAGGAGGTGGCTGCTGGCTCTCCCAAAACTCTCCCAAACCCAACTCTTGCACCAGATGTTTTAATTTGGATAGCCAGGGGATCTTATAACAAGCTCCGAGATGTAGTATGTCATCCAAGGCCGCAGCATACTGGGTTAAATCCGGAGATCTTCTGAGCCTAACCCAGTATAGTAAAGGGCGCAGCCTAGCAATATCATTTATGGGATGTCTACCGAGATCGCTACGAAGAGGAACTAATGGGGTGGATTGAGCGAGTGAAAGAATGTCTCTAAAAAATGAATTCTCCGATTTTATCAACTCTACTAAATTTTCAAATCCCCATAGTTCCGCCCCGTATAGGGAGGCAGAAAGCACCTTCCCCTGGTAGACCATAACTGCTGCAGCTATTGGTCGACTAAGTGATAGTTTCTGGTGCCTGACGATAGCACCTGCCGCCCGTTTATGATGCAGGAGCATTTTGGAAAGGTGAGGAGCCCAATTCAATTTGCTGTTGACCCTCACCCCAAGATAGTCGAAGGCAGTTACAAGCTCCAGATGGCAATTGTCCACACTGATGTTGTTCCTAAACCTTTTAGAGGGGGACATAGCCATGAGCTTGGTCTTTGATGTGTTAATCTTGAGGCCCCTGGAGATGCAGAACTCGGTAAAGAGAGACAGGAGTTTTTGAAGGCCCATAGGGCTTTTGGAGATTAGCAGTGTGTCGTCAGCAAATAGCAGAGAGGGTGATCTTTCCCCGCTCAGGGTTGGGGCATCGACCCCGTCATCCCTCAAAAAGTCTGCCACCCCATTTATAAAGAGGGAGAACAGGGTCGGTGCCAAAACACAACCCTGGCGGACACCTCTCCTTACTGCTATTCTCCCTGTCAGCTGGCCCTGTTGTCCCCACCTAACCTTTGCAAAATTGCCATCATGAAGACGTTTGAGGAGATCCAGAATAAATGGGGAAATACCTAGATCGGCCAAAACTTGCCACAGCTTGGACCGAGGTACCAAGTCAAAGGCTGTTTTGAGGTCAATAAATGCCAGATATAGGCTGCCCCTTTCAATAATAACAGACTTCCAGTATAGTGTAGAAAATCTGAAAACCTGGTCGATGGTTCCGACACCCTGCCTAAAACCCGCCTGGAAATGTGACAGGATGCCGTCCTCATCAATCCAGGCTTTGATCCTTGTTAGGAGGACCCTGCCTACCACTTTTTGGATCACATCAATTAAGCTAATTGGTCTGTAGTTGGCAGGGTCCTCTCTATCCCCTTTTTTAAAGATGGCCACCACCTCAGCCCCCTTCCAAGAGTCTGGCACTGGATGCCCCCTTGCTATATTATTCAGGGTACGGTGGATAAGCTCAGCCCAAAGTTCTCTATCGTAAAGTAAGAGGTCGCCAGGAAGGCCGTCCGGTCCGGCTGCCTTACCAGGCGCTATCATATTTATGGCTGAGTAAATGTCACTAACACCGAACTGGTCCCCCTCCCCTAAGGGGACTAAAGACTCGGGCGCAAGGTCCATAGTCTCTAGAGGGCACTCTTCTCCAGGGGAGTATAGCCCAGAGAAATGGTCAAACCACTGCTGCCCACTTGTGGGACACCCCCGCGCCGCACGGCCACCAGCTGCTGCGTGTGCCACATCGCTTTGCCCTCTGCCTCGCTGCCTGCCTCGCTGCCGGCTGACGCCGCTGCCGTCTGTTTTGTTTTGTTTCTGTAAATCATTTGTGCTTGTTTTCCACTGTATTTTCTTCCCGTGTTAGCGTCTTGTCTAAGCATTAGTGCCTGTTGTTTTTGGTCACTCTTTGCCCGTATTTTCGTCCTCCTTCCTGCCTGCCCGCCTACCTCGCCGCCCTCCGCCTTCCCTCCCCGTTCCCCGCTTCCCGCCACCACCGCTGACCACGCCCCTTTTTCCCTTCTGTTCCCTCCCCGCTCCCGCCTCCCAGCTGCCCCGCCCACCCGCGCACTTCGCCTTAAATGGCGACCGTGCGAACGCGCAGCGGTTACGCGCAGCGGGCGTGCCGATTGTGCGCCGAAGGCGCGCCAAAGGCAAGCCCGTCTACGCCCGTCCGCGCCTGGACCGCGCCCAGTGCCAGGACCCCTGGCCCACGAAGACCCCGACCGACCTGCCTGACGTACTCCGCCGCCACCCTCACCGCTCTCAACACCGGCCGACGCCCAGAGTGCCACCAAGCCACACCACGACGCACCCACGGACCCTTCAGCTGCCACGCCTGCAAGTTCTCCTGCATCCTGACCTGCCTCGCACCAGCACCCGCCAAGTCGAACACCAGCAGCACCCACCTCAAGTGCATCCTGCTCAACACCCGCTCCGTCCACAGACACGCCATCGAACTCTGGAACCTCCTAGACACCACTGCCCCGGACGTCGCCTTCCTCACAGAGACCTGGATGAACGCCTCTTCAGCTCCCGACATCGCCATCGCTATCCCAGAGGGCTACAAGATCGTCCGGAGGGACCGCAACGCCAACCAGATGGGAGGAGGCATCACCATCATCCACAGGAACACCATCCGTCTCACGACCAGCACCGACAACACCCTGACCACCGCCGAACATCTGCATTTCCAGATTCACACCAACCCGAACACCACCCTCAGAGGCACCCTGATCTACCGACCTCCGGGACCACGCACCCAATTCAGCGAGGACATCGCCGACTTCGTCAGCCCGCACGCCCTCCCCTCCGCTGACTACATCCTCCTGGGGGACCTCAACTTCCACCTGGAGAACAACAACGACCGCAACACCAGCACCCTGCTCGACAACCTCGCCAATCTTGGACTCAAGCAGCTGGTGTCCACCCCCACCCACCTCGCCGGACACACACTCGACGCAGTCTTCTCCTCCAGCACAGACATCGACTTCAGCCACGCCACAGAGCTTCAATGGACGGACCACAGCTGCGTCCACTTCACCTTCAAGAGAACGACGACCCACCACCACCAGCATCAGGCCGCCCGCAGAAGCTGGAACAAGATCACAGCAGACCAGCTCGCCGCTTCCCTGAGCCAGCACCCTCCCGCCAGCTCAGCGAACACCAGCCAGGCCGCCGACAACCTCACGAAGTGGATCAGCAACTGCGCGGACGAACTCGCCCCGCTGAGAACCCCGCCCTGCAGATCCGGCAGCAAGAAAGCCCCGTGGTTCACCGACGAACTCAAGAGCTCCAAGAAGAACTGCCGAGCCCTCGAGAAAGTCTGGAGAAGGGATCCTACACCAGACAACAGGTCCACCTTCAAGCTGGCCACCCGGAAGCACCACCAGCTGATCCGCGCTGCCAAGAAAACTGCTTTCAAGGACCGGCTGGGCAACAACGCACACAACTGCAAGGAACTCTTCAACATCGTGAAAGAGCTATCCAACCCCAGCGCAGGAAACAACGACATCACCCCATCGCAAGACCTCTGCAACTCCCTCGCTTCCTACTTCCACAACAAGATCGCGGACATACACAACAGCTTCAACAACCAACCAACGAACACCAAGACCGAACAACCACCCCCCACCACCACCCTCCACGCCTGGACCTCGATCAGCACCGAAGACACCACCCGCACGACGAACTCCATCCACTCCGGATCACCGACTGACCCCTGCCCTCACCACATCTTCAACAAGGCTGACGCTGTCATCGCACCCCACCTGCGAGACATCATCAACACATCCTTCGACACCGCCACCTTCCCTGAGAGCTGGAAGCACGCCGAACTCAGCGCTTTTCTCAAGAAACCCACAGCGGACCCCACCGAACTCAAGAACTACCGCCCCATCTCGCTCCTCCCGTTTCCAGCCAAAGTCATCGAGAAGACCGTCAACAAGCAGATGGCCGCCTTCCTCGAGACGAATGGATCCCTCGACCCCTCACAGTCCGGCTTCCGAGCCAATCAGCACCGAGACCGCCCTCATCGCCGCCACCGATGACATCCGAGCCATGATGGACAACGGAGAAACAGCGGCCCTCATCCTCCTAGACCTCTCCGCGGCATTCGACACTGTCTGCCACCGCACCCTAGTACAGCGCCTCAGCAACATCGGAATCCAGGACAAGGCACTGGAATGGATCATCTCCTTCCTCGACGGAAGAACACAGAGAGTCCGTCTATCACCGTACAAGTCAGAGGCCACCGAAGTCATCTGCGGCGTCCCTCAAGGATCCTCTCTGAGCCCCACCCTCTTCAACGTCTACATGAGCCCCCTCGCGGCCATCGCACGCCAGCACAACCTCAACATAATCTCCTACGCCGACGACACCCAGCTGATCCTCTCCCTGACCAACGACCCCGCCGCCGCCAGAGCCAACCTGCACGAAGGGATGAAAGAGGTAGCCGAATGGATGACGACCAGCCGCCTGAAACTGAACTCGGACAAGACGGAGGTCCTCATCCTGGGCTCCTCACCCTCCGCCTGGGACGACTCCTGGTGGCCTCCCGCCCTGGGCACCGCACCCAAACCGACAGACCATGCACGCAACCTGGGCTTCATCCTGGACTCCTCCCTCTCCATGACCAGGCAAGTCAACAACGTCTCATCGGCATGCTTCAACATCCTTCGCATGCTACGGAAGATCTTCTGGTGGATCCCCACCGAGACCAGGAAGACCGTCACCCAGGCCCTCGTCACCAGCCGACTGGACTACGGCAACGCCCTCTACGCCGGTACCACCGCCAAGCTCCAGAAGAGACTCCAGCGGATCCAGAACGCCTCAGCCAGACTCATCCTCGACATCCCACGAACCAGCCACATCTCCGGACATCTGAGAGACCTTCACTGGCTCCCCGTCAACAAAAGAATCACCTTCCGCCTCCTCACCCACGCACACAAAGCCCTACACGACCAAGGCCCGAGCTACCTCAACAGCTGAGTCAACTTCTACGCTCCCAAACGCCACCTCCGATCAACCAACCACGCCCTCGCCGACGTCCCCCGCATCCGAAGAGCGACTACAGGAGGAAGGTCCTTCTCCTACCTGGCCGCCAAGACCTGGAACTCCCTCCCTCCCGACCTGCGCCTGACCCAAGACCACCTCTCCTTCAGGAAGAAGCTGAAGACCTGGCTGTTCGAGCAGTAGCGGCACCCCCCCCCCCCCAGCGCCTTGAGACCCTACGGGTATGTAGCGCGCTCTATAAATGTCATTGATTGATTGATTGATTGATATGGTTTGGAATTGGGTCTGCCCCTCCTCTTGAACCAATATTAATAAGGTCCCAGAACCGAGTGGAGTCTTTTAATCGCGCAGCGCTCTTCAAATCCTGCCAATGGGCTTCATCCCATGCACGCTTAGCTTTTTTAATTGCGCTATAATATAATTTCCGGGCATGGGTAATAGAATGCTGATCTCTTTCTTTAAGAGCCCTGGCCAGGTCCTGTCTCTTTTCTCTGCAGTCACTCGTAAACCATAAGTTTTCTATAAGCGGTCGAGATGACTTGCGGTCCCCTTTATTATTAGCTTCAAAAAACTTCCCCACCTTAATAATGGTCTCCATATAGATCTCGTTTGGAGTCTTCAAAGGCGGAACTTTGGAGCCACTATCCGGATCTAGCTCCATTAATTTTATACTTTCTTTCACAATATTTTGGATTTTACCTAGATCCAGCTCTCGTTTAGCGACTGTGGGCCATTTTAACCGTCTATTGCAGTTGGACGGAACAACCTCTCTAGACCAGAGTGGCTGAATACTGGTAGGCTCAGTGGGTGTAATGAGCAGCTCGCGCTTAAGTTGCATGGTTAGCGGGTTGTGGTCGCTCTCATATCTGGAGGTGACTTCCATACCAATGAGAACCGGCCACAGCTCGACGCCCAGCAAGATATAGTCAATGCGCGATGGGGTTTTAGTTCTAATAAATGTGGGCGCTCCCCTTGTATCTGAACATGTTCTACCATTAGTGGCCCTAAGATTGAATTCCATAGCCAGGGCATTGAGCTGCACAGCCCTTTTAGACCACTTTTTAAGTGGTGGAAGGCTAAGCAGGGGAATACCTCGCCTTGAGTCATCCTCGTCCGTGCCCAAGATGTTGTCGTCACTGAGAGGCTCAAAGGTGCAATTGAAATCACCAGCGACTACAACACCCGAAGCTGTGCAAATGGCTGAGAGTTCAGATTCGAGAGTCAATAACGTGGGGCATGCCTGTGCACCTGACGATCCCCGGGCATAAATATTAAAAATTTCTAAGCCGGGGTGAGATACTGACCCAGCAATAGATAGATGCAAAATGTCTTGAGAAACACTTGAGATTTGCTTAACTAGCCAATTCAAGTCAATACTAACCCATATTAAAAGTCCCCCCGAGGGGCGTCCTCTAATTGAGCTAGACGCTAGTACAAAATAGGAGGTAAACCCAGATTTGTGGACAACATCCAAGCTCCAAGCTCCAAGTTTCCTGAAAAAGGATAATATCAAAGGTATTAATAAACTCGTTCCATACAGGATCAACGAGGTTTCGCTTTAGACCGGCAATGTTCCAGGATAAAAACCGGATAGTGCTCAGGGGGTGTGAGAAGAGTGGGGAGACCACAGGTGCAGGAGACCCTCCATCTGGGCCGCCCCCGAGAGCTACACCACATGTCACAAGGTCTGTAGACCCAGCTCCTATAAGATCTAAGGGAGGGGCGAAAATCATACCTATTCCCTCCAGGTGGGGGCTATCAGGAGTTGAAATAGTAGAGGATGGGCAAGGGTTGGTAATTCAGTCCACCTGTCTGAGACCAGAATCGGCATATTCGCTATAGTTTGACCAAACCTGAGTTCTACGGATTTGAATGTGGGAATGTGCAGGGGGTGATGTCCTGTATTCTAACTTGATTAGATTTTCCGCCAAGGCCAGATTTGTAAACTCAATCTCCACACAATCCAGTGAGGAGTCCACCCTAGACAGACGACACACTCTCACTATGTCCTCTCTAATAATGGACCTACAGCCTCTTATGTGCCTCAGCCAATGAATGACTTTATTGTGCAATGACTCACTCCCTTCAAAACCCCCTCGACTAGTAGATTTCGGAACATGAGTCATAAAAACAGAAGGCTTAAAAGAGGACTGGTAGGACCTGGGGGTAACAGCCATAGGGCGAGGAAAAAGGCCATAATCAGCCCTATTCTGAGAAGGAATAGCGTGTATACTAGGCCTAGTCTGGGGATGTGTATTCAGCGATCTATTAGAAGGCAAGTTTTGCGTCACCTCGGCAAAGGACCTAGGGACAGGGGCAGATCTCATGTTACCCTCTCCTGGTGCCCTACCTTGAGACAACCCCAGTGAGCCCTGTAACTGTGGGGGAGTAGGAAGGACCCGATCACTCAACTTAGGGGTCGGAGTAACCCCCTGAGAGGGTGGCAAAGGAGGGAGGACCTGTGGCATGCCTTGCCCAGAAACAAGTGAGTCCACCCTTCTACTGAGTGCTGCAACCAGGTCTTCCAGCTTGTTAATTCTAACTTGAAGATCTTCAAAAGAGCCGGCTAGGAGCCCATCAGGGCTGGAAGATGTTGAGAGCGCCCTTTCAATAAGTGAACTGGGCTTGTCAGGGTTTGGATCTAATACAGCGAATCTATTGGAGCAGACAATAGGGATGGGTGGAGACTTACAAGGACGTATAACTGGTACAGAGACGTGCTCAGTTGCTATGGTCTGTTCTGCAGTAGCTGGTAAAGCAGGAGTAGAAATCGGTACGGCTGAGGCTTGATCAGGCATAGTGATGTTTTTATGAGAATTAACAAACATAGAGGGAATCACTTTCGCACTATTCTGTGGTTTGTGAGTATTACACCCCCCTTTGGATGTTGCATCAATATTTCCGCCCCCAAGCGACTCCTCACAATCATTTACAATCTCCTCTATTCTGGATAAAACACAATTCATAGCGGCATGAGCGTTTTTTTTAGCTTTTTTGTCCCTTTTAGAACCACCCGCCAACTCTCCCTCAGTACATTTTCTCTTGCCCATGATAACAATGATAAGGGCGGCACAGGTGGTCAGAGGTAGATGTCAATATAATCGGTAAGTTCTACAAACTATAACGATGCGAACAGCTCTCGACACAGTACCTTGTAATGATCGCAACGTGGTGAACGGAGGAAGTCTTAGGGGGGTGGCCCTGCCCGGCCTCCTTCGGCCCCTAACGGCCACAAACAGCCCGGCCTTTGCCCGGGCTTAGCCCGGCGCTGCCCGCGCGCTGTCCCGCGACGCGGGAGGTGTGCTCGGATTT
Organism: Triturus cristatus; assembly: GCF_964204655.1. NCBI lineage: Eukaryota > Metazoa > Chordata > Amphibia > Caudata > Salamandridae > Triturus > Triturus cristatus. Next base: position 31,495,041 of record NC_140590.1, on the reverse strand, counting down.
AAAGCTCCTCCAGGCGCGTGATCAGCGTCGCCTGGTTCCGCCCTCCGAGGCTGGGGAGTCTGGGATTTGTGGTTCCCTCCGCACGGCGGCCGCGTTGTTCTGCAGAGCGGCGGCGGGACGGAAAGAGACCAAGAGCACACAGAGCGTCCACGGGGAGCAGCAGGTAAGTCAGAGAGGCCCCCAGTTTATCCACTGCATCGATTTTGCACCCACTCCACCGGAGGTGTGCTCAGATTTAAAGCTCCTCCGGGCGCGTGATCAGCGTCGCCTGGTTCCGCCCTCCGAGGCTGGGGAGTCTGAGATTTGTGGTTTCCTCCGCACGGCGGCCGCGTTGTTCTGCAGAGCGGCGGCGGGAGGGAAAGAGACCAAGAGCACACAGAGTGTCCACGGGGAGCAGCAGGTAAGTCAGAGAGGCCCCCAGTTTATCCACTGCATCGATTTTGCACCCGCTCCACCGGAGGTGTGCTCGGATTTAAAGTTCCTCCGGGCGCGTGATCAGCATCGCCTGGTTCCGCCCTCCGAGGCTGGGGAGTCTGGGATTTGTGGTTCACTCCGCACGGCGGCGGCGTTGTTCTGCAGAGCGGCGGCGGGACGGAAAGAGACCAAGAGCACACAGAGCATCCACGGGGAGCAGCAGGTAAGTCAGAGAGGCCCCCAGTTTATCCACTGCATCGATTTTGCACCCGCTTCACCGGAGGTGTGCTCGGATTTAAAGCTCCTCCGGGCGCGTGATCAGCGTCGCCTGGTTCCGCCCTCCGAGGCTGGGGAGTCTGGGATTTGTGGTTCCCTCCGCACGGCGGCCGTGTTGTTCTGCAGAGCGGCGGCGGTAGGGAAAGAGACCAAGAGCACTCAGAGCGTCCACGGGGAGCAGCAGGTAAGTCAGAGAGGCCCCCTGTCTATCCACTGCATCGATTTTGCACCCGCTTCACCGGAGGTGTGCTCGGATTTAAAGCTCCTTAAGGCGCGTGATCAGCGTCGCCTGGTTCCGCCCTCCAAGGCTGGGGAGTCTGGGATTTGTGGTTCCCTCCGCACGGCGGCCGCGTTGTTCTGCAGAGCGGCGGCGGGAGGGGAAGAGACCAAGAGCACACAGAGCGTCCACGGGGAGCAGCAGGTAAGTCAGAGAGGCCCCCAGTTTATCCACTGCATCGATTTTGCATCCGGTCCACCGGAGGTGTGCTCGGATTTAAAGCTCCTCCGGGCACGTGATCAGCGTCGCCTGGTTCCGCCCTCCGAGGCTGGGGAGTCTGGGACTTGTGGTTCCCTCCGCACGGCGGCCGCGTTGTTCTGCAGAGCGGCAGCGGGAGGGAAAGAGACAAAGAGCACACTGAGCGTCCACGGGGAGCAGCAGGTAAGTCAGAGAGGCCCCCAGTTTATCCACTGCATCGATTTTGCACCCGCTCCACCGGAGGTGTGCTCGGATTTAAAGCTCCTCCGGGCGCGTGATCAGCGTCGCCTGGTTCCGCCCTCCGAGGCTGGGGAGTCTGGGATTTGTGGTTCCCTCCGCACGGCGGCCGCGTTGTTCTGCAGAGCGGCGGCGGGAGGGAAAGAGACCGAGAGCACACAGAGCATCCACGGGGAGCAGCAGGTAAGTCAGAGAGGCCCCCAGTTTATCCACTGCATCGATTTTGCACCCGCTCCACCGGAGGTGTGCTCGGATTTAAAGCTCCTCCGGGCGCGTGATCAGCGTCGCCTGGTTCCGCCCTCCGAGGCTGGGGAGTCTGGGATTTGTGGTTCCCTCCGCACGGCGGCCGCGTTGTTCTGCAGAGCGGCGGCGGGAGGGAAAGAGACCAAGAGCCCACAGAGCGTCCACGGGGAGCAGCAGGTAAGTCAGAGAGGCCCCCAGTTTATCCACTGCATCGATTTTGCACCCCCTCCACCGGAGGGGTGCTCGGATTTAAAGCTCCTCCGGGCGCGTGATCAGCGTCGCCTGGTTCCGCCCTCCGAGGCTGGGGAGTCTGGGACTTGTGGTTCCCTCCGCACGGCGGCCGAGTTGTTCTGAAGAGCGGCGGCGGGAGGGAAAGAGACAAAGAGCACACAGAGCGTCCACGGGGAGCAGCAGGTAAGTCAGAGAGGCCCCCAGTTTATCCACTGCATCGATTTTGCACCCGCTCCACCGGAGGTGTGCACGAATTTAAAGCTCCTCCGGGCGCGTGATCAGCGTCGCCTGGTTCTGCCCTCCGAGGCTGGGGAGTCTGGGATTTGTGGTTCCCTCCGCACGGCGGCCGCGTTGTTCTGCAGAGCGGCGGCGGGAGGGAAAGAGACCAAGAGCACACAGAGCGTCCACGGGGAGCAGCAGGTAAGTCAGAGAGGCCCCCAGTTTATCCACTGCATCGATTTTGCACCCGCTCCACCGGAGGTGTGCTCGGATTTAAAGCTCCTCCGGGCGCGTGATCAGCGTCGCCTGGTTCCGCCCTCCGAGGCTGGGGAGTCTGGGATTTGTGGTTCCCTCCGCACGGCGGCCGCGTTGTTCTGCAGAGAGGCGGCGGGAGGGAAAGAGACCAAGAGCACACAGAGCATCCACGGGGAGCAGCAGGTAAGTCAGAGAGGCCCCCAGTTTATCCACTGCATCGATTTTGCACCCCCTCCACCGGACGTGTGCTCGTATTTAAAGCTCCTCCGGGCGCGTGATCAGCGTCGCCTGGTTCTGCCTTCCGAGGCTGGGGAGTCTGGGATTTGTGGTTCCCTCCGCACGGCGGCCGCGTTGTTCTGCAGAGCGGCGGCGGGAGGGAAAGAGACCAAGAGCACACAGAGCATCCACGGGGAGCAGCAGGTAAGTCAGAGAGGCCCCCAGTTTATCCACTGCATCGATTTTGCACCCGCTCCACCGGAGGTGTGCTCGGATTTAAAGCTCCTCCGGGCGCGTGATCAGCGTCGCCTGCTTACGCCCTCCGAGGCTGGGGAGTCTGGGACTTGTGGTTCCCTCCGCACGGCGGCCGCGTTGTTCTGCAGAGCGGCGGCGGGAGGGAAAGAGACCAAGAGCACACAGAGCGTCCACGGGGAGCAGCAGGTAAGTCAGAGAGGCCCCCAGTTTATCCACTGCATCGATTTTGCACCCGCTCCACCGGAGGTGTGCTCAGATTTAAAGCTCCTCCGGGCGCGTGATCAGCGTCGCCTGGTTCCGCCCTCCGAGGCTGGGGAGTCTGGGATTTGTGGTTCCCTCCGCACGGCGGCCGCGTTGTTCTGCAGAGCGGCGACGGGAGGGAAAGAGACCAAGAGCACACAGAGCATCCACGGGGAGCAGCAGGTAAGTCAGAGAGGCCCCCAGTTTATCCACTGCATCGATTTTGCACCCGCTCCACCGGAGGTGTGCTCGGATTTAAAGCTCCTCCGGGCGCGTGATCAGCGTCGCCTGGTTCCGCCCTCCGAGGCTGGGGAGTCTGGGATTTGTGGTTTCCTCCGCACGGCGGCCGCATTGTTCTACAGAGCGGCGGTGGGAGGGAAAGAGACCAAGAGCACACAGAGCGTCCACGGGTAGCAGCAGTTAAGTCAGAGAGGCCCCCAGTTTATCCACTGCATCGATTTTGCACCCCCTCCACCGGAGGTGTGCTCGGATTTAAAGCTCCTCCGGGCGCGTGATCAGCGTCGCCTGGTTCCGCCCTCCGAGGCTGGGGAGTCTGGGACTTGTGGTTCCCTCCGCACGGCGGCCGCGTTGTTCTGAAGAGCGGCGGCGGGAGGGAAAGAGACAAAGAGCACACAGAGCGTCCACGGGGAGCAGCAGGTAAGTCAGAGAGGCCCCCAGTTTATCCACTGCATCGATTTTGCACCCGCTCCACCGGAGGTGTGCTCGGATTTAAAGCTCCTCCGGGCGCGTGATCAGCATCGCCTGGTTCCGCCCTCCGAGGCTGGGGAGTCTGGGATTTGTGGTTTCCTCCGCACGGCGGCCGCGTTGTTCTGCAGAGCGGCGGCGGGAGGGAAAGAGACCAAGAGCACACAGAGCGTCCACGGGGAGCAGCAGGTAAGTCAGAGAGGCCCCCAGTTTATCCACTGCATCGATTTTGCACCCGCTCCACCGGAGGTGTGCTCGGATTTAAAGCTCCTCCGGGCGCATGAACAGCGTCGCCTGGTTCCGCCCTCCGAGGCTGGGGAGTCTGGGATTTGTGGTTCCCTCCGCACGGCGGCCGCGTTGTTCTGCAGAACGGCGGCGGGAGGGAAAGAGACCAAGAGCACACAGAGCATCCACGGGGAGCAGCAGGTAAGTCAGAGAGGCCCCCAGTTTATCCACTGCATCGATTTTGCCCCCCTCCAACGGACGTGTGCTCGGATTTAAAGCTCCTCCGGGCGCGTGATCAGCGTCGCCTGGTTCCGCCTTCCGAGGCTGGGGAGTCTGGGATTTGTGGTTCCCTCCGCACGGCGGCCGCGTTGTTCTGCAGAGCGGCGGCGGGAGGGAAAGAGACCAAGAGCACACAGAGCGTCCACGGGGAGCAGCAGGTAAGTCAGAGAGGCCTCCAGTTTATCCACTGCATCGATTTTGCACCCGCTCCACCGGAGGTGTGCTCGGATTTAAAGCTCCTCCGGGCGCGTGATCAGCGTCGCCTGCTTACGCCCTCCGAGGCTGGGGAGTCTGGGACTTGTGGTTCCCTCCGCACGGCGGGCGCGTTGTTCTGCAGAGCGGCGGCGGGAGGGAAAGAGACCAAGAGCACACAGAGCGTCCACGGGGAGCAGCAGGTAAGTCAGAGAGGCCCCCAGTTTATCCAGTGCATCGATTTTGCACCCGCTCCACCGGAGGTGTGCTCGGATTTAAAGCTCCTCCGGGCGCGTGATCAGCGTCGCCTGGTTCCGCCCTCCGAGGCTGGGGAGTCTGGGATTTGTGGTTCCCTCCGCACGGCGGCCGCGTTGTTCTGCAGAGCGGCGACGGGAGGGAAAGAGACCAAGAGCACACAGAGCGTCCAGAGCAGCAGGTAAGTCAGAGAGGCCCCCAGTTTATCCACTGCATCGATTTTGCACCCGCTCCACCAGAGGTGTGCTCGGATTTAAAGCTCCTCCGGGCACGTGATCAGCGTCGCCTGGTTCCGCCCTCCGAGGCTGGGGAGTCTGAGATTTGTGGTTTTCTCCGCACGGCGGCCGTGTTGTTCTACAGAGCGGCGGCGGGAGGGAAAGAGACCAAGAGCACACAGAGCGTCCACGGGGAGCAGCAGGTAAGTCAGAGAGGCCCCCAGTTTATCCACTGCATCGATTTTGCACCCGCTCCACCGGAGGTGTGCTCGGATTTAAAGCTCCTCCGGGCGCGTGATCAGCGTCGCCTGGTTCCGCCCTCCGAGGCTGGGGAGTCTGGGATTTGTGGTTTCCTCCGCACGGCGGCCGCGTTGTTCTACAGAGCGGCGGCGGGAGGGAAAGAGACCAAGAGCACACAGAGCGTCCACGGGGAGCAGCAGGTAAGTCAGAGAGGCCCCCAGTTTATCCACTGCATCGATTTTGCACCCCCTCCACCGGAGGTGTGCTCGGATTTAAAGCTCCTCCGGGCGCGTGATCAGCGTCGCCTGGTTCCGCCCTCCAAGGCTGGGGAGTCTGGGATTTGTGGTTCCCTCCGCACTGCGGCCGCGTTGTTCTGCAGAGCGGCGGCGGGAGGGAAAGAGACCAAGAGCACACAGAGCGTCCACGGGGAGCAGCAGGTAAGTCAGAGAGGCCCCCAGTTTATCCACTGCATCGATTTTGCACCCGCTCCACCGGAGGTGTGCTCGGATTTAAAGCTCCTCCGGGCGCGTGATCAGCGTCGCCTGGTTCCGCCCTCCGAGGCTGGGGAGTCTGGGATTTGTGGTTCCCTCCGCACGGCGGCCACGTTGTTCTGCAGAGCGGCGGCGGGAGAGAAAGAGACCAAGAGCACACAGAGCGTCCACGGGGAGCAGCAGGTAAGTCAGAGAGGCCCCCAGTTTATCCACTGCATCGATTTTGCAATAGAATTGACTTTAAGCACCTGAGGAAAGTGGACATCAAACCCCGTCAAATGATACCTCTTGCCCAGAAAGCGAGGAATCCCCTGCTTGACCTCAAGCAATTCTTTAGCCAGAACATCCTTAATGACATCATGCAAAGGCAATCCATCCACCACAGAGGTACCTCAGGAATATTGGCCAACATGTCCGAAAAAACGTTGCCCTGGATATATTTCTCTTTAGGGGAATTGTCCAAGTCCTTATCCTCCTCCCCTTTAGATTTCTTGGCAGAAAGCTCAAGCAGTGCAGCCTGAAAAGCAGAATTAATCAAATTCTGCAAATCCAACGTGGAAATCTGCAACAGGTCATCATCCTGCAGGTTCTGCACATTTTTCCATTTCGAAAGAGACTTGGCAAGCACCAGGACTGACTCCTCATCCCCAATGGCCTAGGTAGAAGGAACAAGCACCAAATAGGAAGCAACAGACAAAGAGGAAGTGCCCAGGTAAAACATCCTTTACAATGCGGTTCCAACAACAACAGCGTTGTTACATCGCAAACCATTACAACACAAGTCATTACAACAACTTGCTGTAAGGGGCAGAAGGTGTTGGATTTAAAATCCAACACCTTCCCTACTGTAGCACAGACTGGGGTTTGAATAGTAAAAGATACTATTCCCAAATACAGCGCGCCCCCTACAGCAAGTCGTTGTAACGACTTGCTTTGTAATGGTATGCGATGTAACAACTCACTGGTGGTTGTTACAAAGACTGCGTTGTAATGGCATGCGATATATAGCATGCGTTGTAACGTGGCCTATTCAGTGCCCAGCAACTCTTAATAAATGCAGTCTCCCAGCAACCAAGCCTCAAAACCTACAAGACTTGAATTGCCAAAAGACAGCCCTGCCTCCTCCCCCACAGCCACATAAGCACAAGACATAGCCGCGGGAGCTGGGAGCTGCTGGAAGCCCTCAGCACCAGAACAGCATGTTCCCAACTGCAGAGAGAGCTCCCTGCCCCAGCCAAGCACATGCAAAGGGAAGATGGTTGGGAGGGGAGCAAAGGACGCATTCACTGGGACACCAGTAAGGTCAGCGTTATGTATCACACAAAAATTCATGAAAAAGCAAAAGAAAGCACTAAATACAGCATCGCTGCTCCGACACGAAGGAAGAAAACCCAGCGCTCCACGAGCACGTTGGACAGAAAAAAAACAGGCATGGCGGTTGGTGGGAGAGGTTTATATAATAGACGTAAGCGAAATTCTAGCATTGAGATTAGCCTGTTGGGAGGCAGGATTGCCTCACTTCTGTAAGGACTGGGACGAGGAGGACATATAAGGTGGTAATGAGCCAAAGCTATCTGTGCTTGTCGTTTTAGGCATTTCCTGTTAGTGCTGTGTGGTGCTTTTGGTCCCTGTTGTGTGTTGAGATATAAAAACAAGTTGCTTACATTCCTGATGGATTAGCACGGAAGACATACATTTTTCAGAGTATGCCAATCTCTCTGGTGAAAGGGTCTGTATGTCTCTCTCTTTCATTGGGTTTGTCAGTCCCGCTGGTGACAGCCGATGCCGGGATCTTTCAGGTGCCTGAGATTTTCTCTGGTGACAGTATCGACTGAGCACAGTTAGATGGAAAAATCAGTAAGTCTATGTCTTATGGAAAGGGTCTCTTAAGTTCACTCTAGTGCCAGAAGTTCTCTAACGCTCTCCCCACTGAAAGGGTATTTAAAGTCCTCTCTGGTTGTCTCTGCTGTCAGCAGCTCTGACTGTTGTCAGGCTCTCCCAGGGTACAGCATCTTAGGCTCTCTGGTTACAGAGGCTCCCTTTGTGTGGTGAAATGCTCTCTCAGGCTGTCCGTCAACATGAGATTTGTTAGTGTTGTCTTGTTAAGCTCCGGGCTAGCCGCGTACCTTAGGGGTTAGCTCGGTAAGTGCGGCTCTTAAGGTGGACCAGTGAGACGATGACCCAATTCAAAGATCTCTCTCTAATGATTTCGCCCTCACCCAGTGACCCAGAAAACATGAGGCCTATGTATGGCCATTTATGTATTCCTTACAAATCCCCTTTGAGTATATAAACCTGGGAGATGTATTTAACAAGACATTGAAAATTGTACCCTTTTCTGTCAAAATGTCCCCCATTTCACTTTTTGGTGTTGTCATGCAAGTTTCTACAGTGAATTCACAATTAGTTTTGCTGCTTCGTACACCCTCCTTGGGAGAAATTTGTTTGACTGTTTTCTAACTTACTAACACCCACGGTGATCACACAGCACATCAGTCACAAACAGAGGTAATCGCAGATATCAAAACATTTAAAAGCAGCAGTGACAGACACCCATCCAGAGAACAAGCGTGTTTAAGTCATGTGAATGTATGGTGTTTTTATTAAAAATGAGACTAAAGACTACAAATGTGTATGATCTAACCTAAAACTGGGAAAGAGGGCAAATAATACTGAGTTGGAGTCTTGGACACACTTTGGTGAGAAGCGGATGGTTGTGATCTTGTGCATGCCTGCACCGGGCCCTGGTGTTGTTGTGTCTGCCCTGCGAAGGCTGACTTTATGAGCACATGGCAGTGTGTGCCATATCAGCCGGTGGTCATGGGACTTTCCGTGCTGCTCAGCACATGTGTGAGAGTGTGTGAGTGAAGCGCAACTCACCAGTCTTTTTTACGACCTCACAAAACAGTTGGTCATTTTTTGTGTGATAGGTGGTGGTGAATTTAATTTAAAACCAGAAGCGGTGAACAGATTAGTTGACCATGCGTCTTTGCTTGGAGTATGTGATGGACACTGGGACAGTATTTTACAATCTGTATATGTTGGCTAACTTCCTCACGACTTTCCTCTGACTCCATTATTTAGTTAAGAAACTTCCTATATAGTAATATAGGCCATATAAACCACAGAAATACGTTAAGATGTTTAATTCACAATATGTTAGTGCCACCTGCCTACTATACTTACACATCAGATTGGTACTCTTACCGTGTAGAATTGCCATCTAACAACAAATCTATCAATCTATCTAAAATCTATCTACTTTTAGAGTACACCTGTAAGAGCTCATGGAATTATGACTGTTTTGCGTTAAGGACCTACTACACTTTATGGTTTACTGTTGGTTCCCTTGAAGGAGCAGTTCTTCCTCCTATCGCCATGCCGTAGTGTGGGTGAGAGGAGGGGTGTGGGAAAAGGGAGAGGGTTGGATCATGTTTCTCTGTTCAATGTCTACAACTATTTGCTTTCTGACCAATTGTATTTGCCTATTATTATTATTTGTCAGCAATCAAGGGAAAAGTAGGAGACAGCAGAAGACTACTGTAATATGCTCTCACAAAAAGATAACAAACAGACACCTCATAACCTCAAACCAAAGGCCTTGTTCGTACAAAGCTGGGTAGAAATAAATCTAGAACTTGATCACCAGAATTAATGCACTATCTGGATCCATTAAGTTTATCTCCCTGAACGTGAAGGGAATCCATCACCCTTTGAAAAAAAAGAAAATCCTTGACTATATTTACAAGCAAAAGGGGTGCATCATATTACTCCAAGAGACCAAAATTGATTCCACACAATCTGCTGATTTCAATCACTTCCAGTTCTCAGACGTGCATATTCAGCCGCAGTGGGTAAGAAAAGCGGAATACTAACCCTAATTGCCCAAAAATAATAGGATTGATTTAATATCAAGTCTCACTGACACTCATAGGGGATTGATTATCTCAAATTTTTTTAAAGCAAATAACGAATTCTATGTGGTCAATATATATGCCCCAACTAAAGACGAACCCTTATTCTGGGATGATCTTCACACGCAACTTGAGAAAATACGAGACTCAGCCACTATCATTCTTGCTGGGGACCTTAACTTACACTTGACCCCTTATTGGACAGGAACTCGAAATTCCCATTCCACCCTACTAAATCACACAAAGCCCATAAAAAATGTGCACTAAATTTAACTTTATTGATGCCTGGAGAACCCAGAATGCTACCGAAGGGGATTACACATTTTACTCTTTTCCCCATAATTCCTATTTGCGTATTGATTACATGCTAATCTCCGGCAAGTCTTTAAGTAAAGTCGATCAAATTACAATCGGACAAAGAGTGATCTCAGACAACTCTTGCATCACCCTCTCCATCGCTGGCCCCTCCCCAACCAAAACCCAGCCCCTCAGGAGATTTAGTAATGAAACTCTGTCTGATCAATCTAATGTTCATCTAATTGAAGACACAATCAAAAATGTTCTTAGGAAAATAAAGAGAGTGAGCTGTCTAATCTTATACGATGGGAGGCTTTAAACAACGGTGAGAGGGGTGATACTCAAAATAAGGTCTAAGATGAACAGAGATGCCAATTCTAAACTTAGAGAACTAGAAAAAGAAATCATGGACCTAGAGAAACACCATATCCATAGTAATGACAATATTCTAAACACAATAGTAAATAAAAAATATGAATACAACAAAATTAGTAGTACTAGAGTGGGCATCTGGGTTAATAAGCAAAAGAGCATTAAGATATGTGAATCAAATAAAGCGGGTAAAACTTTAGATTCTTATTTGAAATTTAAGATCTAAAAAAATACCATTAACACCATTAAAGATAAGGACAGGAAAATTACAACTAATCCCGAGAAAATAGCTGAGACATTCACGGACTTTTATTAGGAACTATATAATAACAATGCATTAGATCAAGAAAAATGCAAAGACTACCTGAAAATAATCAATCTTCCCTCTTAACAAATGAAGAAAATCTCTCCATTAATAGCCCCATCACCAGTAAGGAAATCTTAGAAGCTATTACCAAACTTAAGTCCAGTAAAGCTCCAGGTCTTGAGGTTCTGGACTTTTAGAGTCCAGAGGTGTCAGGGAAACAACACCCGAAGACCCCTGAGTTCCACCTGTCTCGGTGCACAAATAAACAGAGACACGGGCTTCTCGATGGCGGCGTCAAAGACCAAGGTTTATTTACTGCAGGGACACAGAGATCATAGGAACCACACAGAGGCAGAATCTACGAGACTGTTCAATTTGTAACAAGTGGGTCGTTCCTTAAATACAAGAAAAATGTCTCGGGGCAACATTGCACAAATATTTCTCATGCTCAGCCTGGTATCCCAAAACAGACAATAAATAAATATCAAACAATGATTAGTTGTAGGTCTTCGGTATTCGATCAGGTTTCTTTGACAGTTCTCCATTCTCCGCTCGATCCTCCCCATCATAAAAATCGTAACCTCCCCATTGTAAAAGCCCAGAAGGAAAGGAATAGTGCCAGGTGCAAAGGATTGAAAGGTAGGATAAAAGGTGTTTATGGATCATAAACGGGCAGGGCAACCGTCTTTGGCCTTTCAGTCAGGACAACGGACACGAGAACCAGTATAGCAGGACTGGCCTCAGGCGAGGGAGGCAGCTTGATTCTGCCGAGTCATGTAGCGTCAGCCTTTCTCGGGCTCGAGCTTACGTGTCCTTAACAAGGTGATCTTGCCGGGGTCATCGTCCGTTCATTGACTATGTGAGGGCAAGAAACAAGATGGATGCCGTAACTAAAATGGATGCCATGACTTTACAACGGAATGCCCTATTTCACAGTGAATTCATGTTGGTTGCGCAGCGAAAACACTGTCACGTATACAATGGATCATTTGCGGTTCATTGGTACCAAAATCGTGTCAGTACTATGATACCGAATTCACAGGTTCGGATTGCTACAGAACCTCAGACCGTCCTTTTGCCCTTACATAGGCAATAACTCACTCCATGTCAGAGTTCAGTTCTATATTCATCAGGTCACTGATATGTTGTTGTAGCATTACTCTATCCCGCGGCGTATCTCTGAAAACAGGTGGTCTTCTTGCGCATGATGAAACACAAATGCTACATAAGGCAGGGCCACACTGAATAATAAGACAGCATGAGAATAGAAATACCAACGCAACACCAATGACCATTAGAACCTTCCACCCCCATGCAGATAACAGATTCCAGAACCATCCCATAAGTGACCAGTCACCTTCTTCTACATGAATGGAGTCGGAGATTTTGTGTAACTTAGAGATGGCCTTGTATACTGTTGGCGCATTATCTGGGATAAAAACGCAGCAACTTGATTGGATCATTTTGCATACCCCACCTCGATCTGCAAGCAACACATCAAGAACCATACGGTTCTGTAATGTCATGAGGCGATCCGCTTGAAGCTCAGCCGTTAGGTTACTAAGGGCACCCGCAGTTTCGGTAATGGTGGATTCAACTACTCGTGTTAGTTGACGGAGGTTTCTACTGTTGACCATAGGCCCCCAGAACGGAAGGTAACCTTTGAAAAAGTCTCCTGCTTCTTGGCCAGCAGTATCTTCTTTGTTGAATACACCTCTCACAACTCTCGTTTTGTGATAGTCCGGTGCAGCAGTGTATGTCGGAGGTAACAGTCGAGCGATATAACATGAGCCTGAGAAGTCAGCGGGCAGCCATGTATATGCTCTGTCTTGACAAACAAAATAGGTACCCTTAGCGGCTAAGAATGCTGGGGAAGATTGTGACGGGAACACGTATGTTTCAATACAGTCACTCTTCCCCAGTCGAGCTTTCGGATTCCTCCCATTTCCTTGCAAACAGACCTGACCTTGGTGGGGTACGACCCAGATTGGAGTTGAGCTCTTACGTTTGTTCTCGCCCAGAGTAATGCCATATTCTGTAATGTTCCACCCCATGTAAACTCGCAGCTCGTCCTTGGGAATGTACGGAGTATTATTGACATCTCTTACCATGTCAGCGATTCCTTTTACCAAGGCTCTATTAGCAGAGTTATACCGGGTGGAACGCGGAGGTCGTGGAGGGTAGGTCTCTAGAGCATAGGCGAACATGGTCTGAAATGCCCAGAATGATCCATTGTAACTGAAAGGCAAAACCAAATAAGGGATGCCCTTGTCCATGGTATGTGGTATCAGACCACACACCCAGCAGTTTGTTGTGTTAACCACTAGTTGATGTTGGTGCAAGAGCTGAATGAAAGTGTTATTTATAAACTCAGAGCGTCGAGCTTGTTCGTGAGCGGGAAAAGGGTGGAAAGAATGAATAGTACCAATAGTTGGGGAAACAGAAATATGGGGAGATACTGTAGACGTAACAGGTGCAAAGATCAATTGAATACCAAAAACAATTCCGCCTATCAGAGTTATGAAAACAATCAGAAGTGTCAGGGCACATTGCATTAGGAAACATTTACTATACAGTATGTCATATAATTTTGTCTTGTGCTCATTTATGACTTTAACCCGTCGTAATTCAGGAAGCTCCATCTTCTACAACCGTTCGCAACGGATGGTTTGTACCTGTTAAAAACTTACCTCTGTCTATCTTGGGAGTTCCCAAGGCAAACAGAAGAAACCGACCTAATGTCTGATTCCCTGTAAATTAAAACAAGGCACACGTTACGACCCTACGGTAACCCAGATGGCAAGGTAAGAGGGTAGCAAAAAACAAAAATTTAAAAAAAGGAACAGGCAAACTTCCTGACAGTACGGAATGCAATGCAATCAAAACGGTTTTACAGTTTCCAAACAAAAATGTAGTAATGCAATGTCATCAGTTCATCACATGAGAGCGAAGATTGTATCTGTACTTTCCAGGTCTAGTTTGGTCTTGAAATAGCTGGTCCACAGGTGCAGAAATGTTCGACTTCACAGATGACAAATGTTCACTTTGTGTAATACTTGGTTCAGAGTTCAACGGAACGGTTTCTGTTGAAGTGTCAAAGTTCTGCGTTTCAGTTCGTGGATGGTCCGTTAGATACTCTGCATCACTAAAAAGGATGTGTCTAGGAACAGGTTCTGTCTCGGATACACCAATTCCTTGTCTAACCCAGTTGTCATAGGGAAGTGGAAGAGGGACACCTTTGTGTGACTGGCGTGCACCCAGTTTTTCCTGCCGGCCAGGCGCACTGCAGTTCTGGTTGCAAGAAGGACCTGGAATGGGCCCACGAATCTCGGCTGGAGGTTTCGGGTGCGTTCGAAATTCCGCACCACGACCTGGTCCCCGGGCTTCAATGTGTGACCTGGACTCTCCGGCAGTTTAGGCAAAGATTCGAATACCTGTTGATGAATAAGGCTCAGTTTAGCAGTCAGATCATAAAGGTAATCAATCAACATTGGGTATTCTATTTGTCTAAATTCCTTTGGTCTAGGGACTCCCCAAACATCAGCAGGGCGGCCGAACACAATCTCATATGGGCTAAGTCCTACTCGAGAGTGTACAGTCGCTCTGGTGGACAGTAAAGCTAAAGGCAGTGCGTCTGGCCAAGAGAGACCAGTGGAAGCTTGAATTTTCGCAAGTTTCAGCTTCAGGGTGCCATTGTACCCTTCCACCAAACCTGCTGACTGTGGATGATTCGCACTGTGGAATTTTTGTACAATTCCTAGACCTGCACACACACTCTTCATAACTTTCCCTACAAACTCACTTCCGTTGTCTGACCAAACAATCCGTGGCATACCATACCTAGGGAAGTATTCTTTGAGGAGGATTTTGGCAGTGGACATGGCAGTGTTATCCTTTAATGGGTATGCCTCAATCCATCTTGAAAAGGCACATACTACCACTAGGACATACTTAAGGTTGTTGCACCTGTCCATGTGGATATAATCCAACTGAATCACTTCAAAGGGACAAGAAGGGGGAGCAAAATGACCACTTGGGGTTGGGGTTCCCTTGCCAGGATTATGCATTAGGCATACCATGCAGTTTTTCACCACTCTTTCCGCACACTTTGCAATTCCATCATTCTTCCAAACTGGAGCTAACATTTTACAGATCCCTTTCGAACTAATGTGCGCCGCTCCATGCGCCATCGTGACTACTGCAAGTACATACGCATCAGGTAACATCCAACGTTGCTGCTCAGACAGGTCAACCCAACATCCATTCGAATCCATTTTACCCGTTTTCTCCTTCCATCCATTCTTTTCATCTTCAGTTGCCTCATTTTGGATTGCTTTCACACTGTCAATCGTATTCTCACACATCCCTGATTCAGCAATCCATCTTGCGGACATTGCAACGTACATTCGGCTCATCATGTTCTTGGCCGTTTCTTTAGCGACCTCATCAGCAAACGCATTCCCTCGGCCAACATCATCCGTAATCTTTCGATGTGCACTGCACTTCACAATCGCAACCTCATTCGGTAGGGTCAGAGATTCTAATAGATCGCTGACTAACTGCCCATGTTGGATCTTAGTTCCATGGGACGTGAGAAAACCTCTTTCTTTCCAGAGACGTCCAAAACTATGTGCAACGCCGAAGGCGTACTGGCTATCAGTAAACACATTCACTCTCTTTCCCTCAGCTAAAACACAAGCTCTTGTCAATGCAATTAATTCTGCTGCTTGGGCAGAATTCTGACTCACTCTTGCGGTCTCAACAATCGTACTCAAAGTTGTAACTGCATACGCGGCCGTCACATCACCATTCTGGAGTTTGAAACAGGACCCATCGACATATAACGTGCCGTCTGGGTCTGATAACGGAGTATCTTTTAAATCGATTCTACCTTTTGTCTCTTCCTCAGTTCTGAAACAACAATCATGGGGCTCTGAATCACTCGACTCCTGGGCAATCGGCAACAATGTTGCTGGATTCAATATGTTGCATCGCTTGATCTGAATGTGACTTGCCAAAAGTGTCAGCTCGTAGCCTGATAATCTAGCACTGGTGAGGTGCTGAGTTTTCGTTCGATTCATGAGTGTATCCACAGCATGTGGAACCATGACTACTAGCATGTTGTTCATGACTAATCCAGCAGACTGTCGAATAGACACTGCAGCTGCTGCTGTAGCTCTCAAACAACTTGGCAATGCTCTGGCTACCGGATCTAGCGTGGATGAAAAATATGCACAAGGCCGCTGTTTGTCGCCAAATTGTTGCGTTAATACACTCAACGCACAACCTTCTCTTTCATGGACATATAGCGTAAACGGCTTACTGTAGTCAGGAGTACCCAACACAGGAGCTGAACACAGCGCATCACGTAAGTCAGAGAAACTCTGTTGACATTCATCAGACCATGGCAAAGGGCTTGGAACACCTTTTCCAGTCAGGGCTACCAATGGTTTTGCCATGAGAGAAAAATTTGGGATCCATTGCCTGCAGTATGACGTAATACCCAAAAATGCACGTACTTCTCTCTGTGTGCTTGGTACAGTCATCTGCGAGATTGCTTTGATTCTCTCTGGGGTCAACCTTCTTCCCTCCTTTGACAAAAGATGACCTAAGTAGGTCACTTCTTGGCAACAATATTGCAGTTTAGAAGGTGACACCTTGTGATGTAAGTCTGACAAATGACGTAATAAAGAAATTGTAGCTGCTTTGCAAGTTTCTTTGTCATCAGCGGCTAGTAGGAGATCGTCTACGTATTGGATCAGAGCGACACCATGAGGAAGTACAAGAGTGTCTAGTTGACTTTTTAATGCTTGGCTGTAAATTGAAGGACTTTCACAATAACCTTGTGGAGCGCGTTTGAATCTAAAACTGCGTCCTCCTAAGGAGAAACCAAAAATGTCTCTACTTTCTACTGCTATTGGAATGCTGAAAAATGCATTTTTCAAGTCAATTACTGTAAACCATGATGCCGATGCAGGAATCAACGTCAGTAATGCAGTGATATCTGGTACCACTGGAAACTGTGGGATCACAATTTTGTTAACCTCTCTGAGGTCAATCACAAATCTGTAGATTGGAGGTTTGGAAGGATCAGTGCGTTTCAATATCGGCAGAACAGGACTATTACAGACATTTCCTCTAGTTTCCTCAATCACATCTTTCTGTATCAAGTCTTTTATAATCAGTAAAAGTGCCTGTTCACCCTCATTTGAAATTCGATACTGTGGGATTCGTGGAAATTTAACATTCGCTTTTAAACTTACCACGTAAGGCGGAATTTCCAATAGACCTACATCGTTAGGACCAGTTGCCCAAAGAGTATCAGGGAGAGAACGCAGCTCCGGTGGGAGCTGGTCCATCGACATGTACATCGGAGAGATGACTCTTTTGCCTAATGTGAGCTGTACTCCCGAAGGAGAACAGTACAGTGTCGCATGCAGGCGTTTCAACAGGTCTAAACCAAGCAGATTCTCATTACAACCAGTAGTTAGGATGAGGGGTGCTTCTAGCTCGCATGGCCCAACAGAAATAGATAAAGGACTAGACACAGGATTGTGAACAGGGGCGCCTGAGAAACCTACTGAAGTGTTTGTTAAGCCGGACAAAGGTGCGCCAGGGAGTTTTGCATGCATGATTGAACTTTTTGCTGCACCAGTATCCAACAGAAACGGTTCGACCACGCCTGAGGTAGCTACTGCGACATAAGGTCCACTCTGATCAACTGGAACTGATACTACTCCCTCTCTCTGCCTACGGCTGTCCTATTGCTCGCTTCTATGAATCTCTTCATTATGATCGTAGTAATCCTCAACATGATACTGTGGAGATCTACCTGGTTGCGTGGGTTGTATATTTCGCTGGTCGAAATAATTCGATTGGCGATCAGCCTGTGGTGTCATCGTACCACGCCCTCCACCTCTAGGAGCTTGCGTAAATACAACATTTCTTCTCTGAGCTGGGATACCACTAGTTTGAGGGTGTAGTACTGGACACTCATTCTTATAATGACCCTCCTTTTTACAATAGGCACACTGATTCCATGCTAACTGTTGTCGAGGAAAATTATAATTAAATCTTTGGGTCGCCCCTTGCTGGAATTGTGGCTGCGGTTGAAACTGAGGTCGCTGCTGTGAATCTGACTGATTTGAACGAGGCGGATATGCCTGCTGCAACAGAACTTTGGTTTTTAAATCTTTCGTTTTCTTTTCTGATTTTTCCTTCTCTTCTTTCTCTCTATTCTCGTAATACTGTGCAGTTGCAAGTATCTGTGCTGTCGTCGACACTGCCCATGCACTTTCTGAATCTTTTAACTTGTTACTAAGCTCAGGTAATAAATTAAACACGAATTTATCAACAAACAACCTCTGACCTCCCTCGGTACTCATATCTTGCCCACTGTGATCTACGAAAGTCTCTTCAAATCTAGTGAAAAAGTCAGAGACGCTTTCGTCCTTCTTTTGCTTACATGCTGATAGTTTATCCCAATTTACTCGCAACGCTGGCATCAGCGTTTTCATCAGATTAATTATTCTGCCAGGTAAATCAGCAATCAGGGGTTCAGGTTTAGCTCCGCCAATCTGCTGTGCATCTGCCGCTACAATAGCTGGCCAATCGCCTCCTAAGGCGATTGGGTGGTTCTCTTGCCGAATCTTGGCCCATATAGGCTGTGGCACTACATTACCAAATAGCATTTCAATGTCTGCCAAATTCATGATACACGCTTGGACTGTCTGCGTTAATTCTTTGTAATAACCAGCAGGATTTTTACGAGGATCTGGTAATGCTTGCTTTACCGCTAGTACTTCAGCTCGCTTCCAAGGGATATGTATCCACACTCTCTGGAATTGTGCCGGAGCAGCTACAATACCATGAGCCGCATCAGCTTGAACTGCATCACGCCATATGGGCGGAACTTCCCTCATCGGATACTGACCTCGTCTTTTTCTAGCTACCGGTGTACCATCAGGATCTCTTGTTGCCCTGAAGGGGGACTCATCCCTATAAGCTAAAATCAATTCTATCGCTCTCCCTATTTCTGAACCTATCACCATTCCTGTGGCGAATTTCTGCTGAATATTTATTAAATCAGAGGGAACTGTATCTAAGTCATCATCTTCCCATTCTTCACGCACAAGAGAACACATCACGTCAAAAACATAACGTTGAGTCGGTTCATTCCATTGCATAAATGTGTCTAACACTCTTCGTGCATCATACTTCGCAGCTTTCGACATCCACCTAAGAGCTGTCGAATCTAATGTGTCTCGTTCCTCGGGACCAGGAAGCTGACTACGTCTCTGTATAGAGTCAGAAACGGGGGTCCCAATTAAAGACCTGTAGAGAGGAGTCAAGATATTAGTTACAGAGTCGGTTATCTTCCGACGAACGGAAAGCGGAGTCAGAATGGTAGGGCTTGGGGACAGGGCAGCTGGAGCAGATGAAATAGTAAGGGTGGGAGTAGTAGCTAAAGCAGTTTGCGAAACGATAGGCAAAGGCGGAATAGGCGACCCAGGAAGAGGGGGTGCTGTAGGATTATTGATCATGGGAAAGACAGGAGCTGGATTCAAAGGAAATGGAGCACCTATTCCATGCTGACCAGCAGCTGGCTGTACAACAGGTAGTAGCTGTGGTGCTGTAATACCCTGTGCATACGGTGGAGGTGAACTCAACAGATAAGACAACAGAGGATCCTTTTCAAGGTCCTCTATCGGCTTAGCAGGACAAGATGGCAAGACAGGGTAGCATTTATCGATCGCCAAATTATGCTTTCTATTTGCTATTTCTATTGCTTTTTCGGTTTCGTTGACATGTAGCTGCCTAGCAGACTCCATTAAGGTCAACCCTTTCTCTTTCTGTTCTTTCTTTGTTTTCCTAATTTCTCTCTGTTTGGCTTCTTTGCGCCATACGCGAAAAGAATCAAACATTGCCGGCCGGGCTTTTCTCTTGAACAACTTCATTTCTAAATTATCTAGAATTTCACTTTCAAAACTACCATGCGGTGGCCAACTAAGGACGCCATCTTTCTTAGTATAACGGACCCATACTTCATTATACGTAATAGGACCCACACCATGTTTACAATAGAGCTCATATATAGGAGTTCCAATCGGAGGAACCGAACACGATTCCTCCAACCGGGAATCCCCGTTGCAACGTAATAAGGACAAGAAACAATTTTTACCCTTAATCATTATTATAAAGACAAATTCCAACCAAAATGCGCAGAGGACTTAGGCCTACCAAAGAACGAACTAATACCAAATACAAAGATTATCCTAACAAGAGCAACCAATGATAATCTACAAATCCAAAAA
This sequence comes from Triturus cristatus, assembly GCF_964204655.1. Taxonomy (NCBI): domain Eukaryota; kingdom Metazoa; phylum Chordata; class Amphibia; order Caudata; family Salamandridae; genus Triturus; species Triturus cristatus. Next base: position 31,475,174 of record NC_140590.1, on the reverse strand, counting down.
CAAACGTATCCAAATGACCAGACTGAGCACTACCCAATTAGTACTTAACTGAAATGTGGAAGACGTCACCAAGGAGAACCCGTCTACGTCTCGCCGTACTAAGGTCTGCACCTCGGGTCCAAGACAGGGCGACAGTCAAGGCAGCGGTCCTCTGTAGCCGTCTAGGAACGGGAACCCTCGTGGAAGAGATCGTCGGGCCACTTTTACGACGTGCAGGGATCGATGAAGCGGGGTACCTCCCTCCGGAATCTTCACACGAAACTTCTCGAACTTTTCAGGCTTTGGACCGGTACCGGATGACGTCGCCCCACGTTGGGCGCCAATTTGAGGTTCTGGACTTTTAGAGTCCAGAGGTGTCAGGGAAACAACACCCGAAGACCCCTGAGTTCCACCTGTCTCGGTGCACAAATAAACAGAGACACGGGCTTCTCGATGGCGGCGTCAAAGACCAAGGTTTATTTACTGCAGGGACACAGAGATCATAGGAACCACACAGAGGCAGAATCTACGAGACTGTTCAATTTGTAACAAGTGGGTCGTTCCTTAAATACAAGAAAAATGTCTCGGGGCAACATTGCACAAATATTTCTCATGCTCAGCCTGGTATCCCAAAACAGACAATAAATAAATATCAAACAATGATTAGTTGTAGGTCTTCGGTATTCGATCAGGTTTCTTTGACAGTTCTCCATTCTCCGCTCGATCCTCCCCATCATAAAAATCGTAACCTCCCCATTGTAAAAGCCCAGAAGGAAAGGAATAGTGCCAGGTGCAAAGGATTGAAAGGTAGGATAAAAGGTGTTTATGGATCATAAACGGGCAGGGCAACCGTCTTTGGCCTTTCAGTCAGGACAACGGACACGAGAACCAGTATAGCAGGACTGGCCTCAGGCGAGGGAGGCAGCTTGATTCTGCCGAGTCATGTAGCGTCAGCCTTTCTCGGGCTCGAGCTTACGTGTCCTTAACAAGGTGATCTTGCCGGGGTCATCGTCCGTTCATTGACTATGTGAGGGCAAGAAACAAGATGGATGCCGTAACTAAAATGGATGCCATGACTTTACAACGGAATGCCCTATTTCACAGTGAATTCATGTTGGTTGCGCAGCGAAAACACTGTCACGTATACAATGGATCATTTGCGGTTCATTGGTACCAAAATCGTGTCAGTACTATGATACCGAATTCACAGGTTCGGATTGCTACAGAACCTCAGTCTGGATGGCTATAATGCTAAATTGTACAAGACATTCGCCTCAATTTTGTTCACACCTCTTCTAAAGCTCTACTCACACTTCAATACAACCAGCCAGATCTCAGGCACACCAGCTGAAGCCATTATAACAGTAATACCTAAGGACATTAAAGACCCCACACCCCCAAAGAACTACAGTCCAATTTCTCTGATAACCCTGGACGGCAAGATCAATGCTACAATACTATCCTCACGTATACAACAATACATTTCCAATTTTATCCATCCCTCCCAAATAGGTTTCTTAAAACACAGACTTTCCAGTGACAACTAAGCCTGGGCAGAGCTGGCAGGGTGGCACTGCGCGGCGGTCCACTGAGTTAGGGACTAGCTCCGTGGAATCTCTGCTCCACCGCCCGCCTCCACCCCCCCAGGAAGAATTACACTAAATATACTTTAAAGGTTAAAAAAATCAACACTTACCTTAACTGCGGCGTCCCCGGGCTGCCGTCCTCCTCTTCCTCGGTTTCCTGATGATCTGCGCATGCGTGCGTGCCCGCATATTTATCGCAAGGAATGCGCAGATCATCGTAAAACCAAGGAAGAGGAGGACGACAGCCCGGGGAAGCCGCAGTTAAGGTAAGTGTTGATTTTTTTAACCTTTAGAGTATATTTAATGTAATTCTTCCTGGGGGTGGTGGAGGCGGGGCCTAGGCAACTCCGCTCTGGCGCGGAGTGTGCCGAGTTGTGCCTACTCTGCGTTCTCCATGCAACGTGGAGTAGGCACAACCCCGCACACTCCGCGGGCGGAGCGGAGCTCTCCGCCCACGGTCAGTGACAACACTAGATCACTCTGCCATGCCATAGAGAAAGCCAAACAAAATCCCCTACAGTAGCGATAACTTTAGACGCGGAGAAAGTGTTTGATAAAGTTGACTGGAAGTATTTATCGTTAGTCAGAGAGAAAATTAACCTAGACGACGACCTTATACACATGATCATGGCTCTCTACCATTAACCATGCGCTAGGGTTAGAGCAGGAGGCATTATCTCATCCTCTCTATATTTGAAACAAGGTACCAGTCAAGGCTGTCCTCTTTCACCCCTCTATTCCTACTATCACTGGAGCCCTTCCTTCAACACCTGAGGGAAAATCAGGATATCCCAGGCATTATATTTGGCAGTACTATAATCAAAATCTCCGCTTATGCGGATGACATACTAATCATCTCGGAAAAAGCCCCCTCCGCCATAGAGGCCTTAATGTCATCAATCCAAGAGTTCTCACAAGTCTCTGGCTATACTCTCAATGAAGATAAATCTGAAATCAAACTCCTTAATAATCTAGGTAACAAAGAGATTCTAGGGTCCTCTGGGCTGCCATGGGAACAAGGTTGCATTAAATTTCCGGGGCTAGAATTCACCAAACTAGCTCCTTGATGACCTGAAATATACTCCACCACGGGTAGCGGTAGAAAAATCACTTATGAACAATATCCCTCTTGCAGCCCTCTTGACAATGCATTCCAAATACATCATACAGAACACAATAAATGTTCTCCTACGTTTAGACCTCAAATCTACAATTAAGATACAGAACTCTAATTTGGTCACCGTATGGAACAACCCCAACTCAAGATTGATGGCTTCTCCATATTCTTGACTAAATGATCAGATAAGGGTATCATTCTTATCAAAGTCATCTGTGAATGTGACTTACCTCAACCTTTCACCTCGTTGCAGACAAAATTCAATCTAGACACCTAGACCTCTATAAACTATTAAAACTGAGGGTACAGATCACGAAGGGTTCATTCTCAACAGCTGAACCATCTCTACCACCCCTGTGAGGCCTTCTTTCAAAAGCAGAACACACGGCCTGCAGATTTTGACAAACTTCTTCAACCAAACCTCACAAAGAGCCTAAAATAAAATGGGAAATGGAGTTGAACCCAAGTAATTTTCCAATTGATTGGGAAGCCATAAACAATACTCCCTTCAAGAATAAAATTTCACCAATGCTTTCACAAGCAAAATACATGATAACGGAGCATGCTGGACCCCGCTAGACTCTGCAAGATCAGTCTTACCCAAAAGTCCACCTGCTGGAACTGTGACCTACATGAAGGTAACCTAGCTCACATGCTATTCTATTGCCCCATACTACTGGGTTCAGATATTTGATGACTGTATTAAATTCACCTTCAATAGTACCTCCACTAGAGAGTTTTTTTATATAATTCTCGTCTTCCAAGACCCCCAAATAAAAAACGAAAATGACCGATTTTTACTGGATCTTATGCTTCCATTAGCCTGCAAGCTGATGCTAAACATCTGGAAAAACTTCAAGGCTATATTATTTCGTCTGTGGCAAGAATGGCTTACCTTCCTGAGAGGAGCTAATAATATCGTTCTCTGGTTCTCCCCTTGGCACTCCCCATCTAGACCCATGTGGGACTCACTTGATGCTACTTCTTTTACCTTAGAACCCCCATGACTAGATAGGATGAATAGACAATTTTAACAGTAGCCCAATTTAGGTCTCCTATCCAAGATTAAGCTGGATAGTTGTACAATGATACACCCATCCTAAGCCCCACAGCTTTCAAGAAGTGGGAATCAGAAACCTAAAATGATAATAATTTTGCGTTATTATCATTTTATGCTGCTTCCTGCTGCTTTGCGAGTGGGCGGGTGGGCGGGGCTGCTCAGCTCTTGCATCACGGCAGGGGAGGAGTGTTTTGCCAACTCCTAAGTGCGCAGTGACTGGTCGGCCCTCTCGGGTGCCCAAACCAGTCATGCACACTTTCCCCTTCTCCGTGCAGGGTGCATTACAGACTGCAAGGAGTGCAAGCCCAGGCCCCCATTACCTGGTTGAGTGTCAAACCAGGACGCTCAAAACCAATCACAACACTGCATTGCCGCATTTTGATTGGTCAGGGGAGCCTGGGTGCTCACCAATTACAACTCTGCATTGCAGCATTGTGATTGGTTAGTGGGGCCTGCTTACTGTTCCTCGATGTGGTCAAGGAGAGCAGAGACGGGGGTCACAGCCGGCGGCAAGGTAAGTTTGTTTTTATTTTTTAATTTATAATGTATCCATGCCCGATCCCCCCATGCGATCCCCTCGTGACCCCCCCCACTGTGCGATCCCACTGCCCCGCCACCCGTGAGCCATGCCGGCCGCCCCTGCCACAGAGTTGTGTGTGCCTGACCTGATGGCAGTTGTAGACACTGTGTGTGGTGTACAACAAGGTGTCCCCCGAATACTTTAAGGCCCAAGAGGAGGGGGGAAAAAACAACAAAAACAGAGGAACCTCTTAACTGGCCTATCTAGTTTTTACCTGGGTAATCACTCTAACCAAACATTTCGCCTTTAACCATAAATTCTCACTGCAAGAAAGCTCTTCCTTTTTTCTTCTTTGTTTATTTATCAAACATATTTTTTCTTTTCTTATAATATCATGAACTTTTTTAAGGATACAATTTATATCAAAATCACAAAAACGTTTACACATACGACAGTGTCATAATGTCACTTCAATTTACAAAGAGGCCATAAATGGCTTCTATTGATTTAGAGGCAAATTGTAATAAGCCCCAGAGACAATGTAAAAAACACCATCATCCTTCCAATCTCACCTTTCATTCTGCTCATGCATTCCAGCACAAACAAAAAATCACAGTAGAAGTGAAAAAGTCACAATAAAAACCACTTCTGAAAGGAGGAGTCCTGCTCATAAATTATGTTTGTCACATTTCTTGAGAAGCACAATTTTGACATTTCACAGATCCATCTGATTAATTCTTTGTTAAATTTTCTTTTGATGTAGTTCTTGAATAGGACTCCTAGAAGTGTGATGAATGGTCTACGTATGTTTCAGTGACAACCTATACATTTATATCACCTTCTTCAGGACCAAAAAAAGAAGTATAGTTTTCATCTGTGAAGTAGTCTGGGGGTCTATCCGTGATAATGCGAAAAAAGGGAAATGTATAATTCAAAAAAACAATTATTTTATTAAGAAACTTTATATGTTCATATTAACTGCACCTCATTACTCCTGAACCACTTTGTTCCAAATGTGAATAAAGGAAAACATGAACTGTTTTAGTTTATGAAATTTGAAGATCACCAAAGTGTGATACTGGGTGAGCACAAAAAACATACATCATTTTTAGTAAAAGTTGTGTAGCGTGACAAGTAGAAATACCTACACCAAGATGAAATAAACCAAAAAGCTTAAAAACCTACATGTATTTAGAGGCATGGAAGTGTCTCTGATTAGAACGTCTGGGTCATAATAGACAGACAAATATATTCTTGCAGAAGCAAATTCTACGGAGAGGATAATACTTAGGCTATTGTATCATGTTTTCTATGACAGAAATAATGGAGGCCGATAAAAAACGGCCTACCCCTAAAGGAATTTTGCTCTCAACCAAAAGGACAGAGTTAATACAGTCCGACCTGTGTTTTTGCAGTCAAGGTATGTATTCCATATTTTATAAGATATGATGGCTCCATCTATAACACAGGATATCAAAAATTACCTACAAATAAGCTCATAGATTGTGACCAACCCCTCCAGAAGGGCGCAGCCAGAGCAGGTACCACCTACGCCCATGTCCGCAGCCATCCCAGAGGTACCAAGACTTTGTGGCCCGCTGTCAACTCCCGATGCGGAAGTGAGCTGCACCTCTGCCAAGACCAAGTAAGACTGTTCTTTTTGTTTGTTCAGGAAACCTGCAGAGACTGAGTTTGAGACTTTAAAGATGTTTTGTCGCTAGGCCTTACGTTTGTTTAGTTTTTGCATTTGTGGGTAAAGGAGGAATGTAGTGTTTGCCAAGTGGACCCGACCACTGTCACGGAGGTCCCTGGCAATAGTGAAAGGAGTTTCCCCCTTTGTGCCTGCACTCCGTGGACGTGCCCGACGTCCACACAGGAGGCACGTGATGAAAAGAATAAAGGGCCCGGAGTGCTGGGCGTGGCAAGCATTGTACTGGCCACAACTAGAGAACACGTGTGGTGTCCCCGTTTATTCCTAGGCCCTGGGCCACAATACGACAGTGCGTTTTAAATTTACAGGTCGCTGCGTCTCTTTCAAATAGACAGAAATAGCAATCGTGTACCTTCGCTTTGCATTTGACCCTCGTTTTGCAGTTAGTTCGATTTATTTGTTTCTTAACCGACAAGTCACTATACCCTATCAAATAAACAGAAATACTAACCGTTCACACTAAGACCGTTGGTTTTTAAGTTTGCTACAAACTGGCCAGTGATTTTATACTTTCGACATGCACATGCGGTGGGTCATAATTTTGCCAGATCTCCTGTCTAGCTTCACCGAGGAGTTTGTAGAAAATCTCATGTCTTTGATCACGTCCCTGTGTTTGTGCAGGATTTAGTTTGTCTAGCCGCTGCAGTTGACTTATAAACTTTGATCACCATCTTATTAGATGACATTTTCATGTACATCATAGTACACTTTTCTATGCAATTTTGAAAATGTTATTCATTTAACACTTACACGCATATATATTCTTTGCTGGGTCTGCCATAAGACGTGTTTATTTGACACATTTTGTCATGTTAAACCAATATGCTATTCTTATTTTCAGTTTAGAGATGCGAGAATCATTAAGGGCACATGCACTTATAATTTCTCCTTCAAGATTATCGTTAACATCCCACATAACTAACTGGTGGGCTTAGTTACGACACATATAAACTCATCTTTTTGTTGTGAACTATCACACAACATCATATCACGCATTGACCCATACTTAGATTTTGTGTCAATTGTACAAAGTAACAACCACCAATACATATTTCAAATATCTTTCCTATTTTCAGTCCGCATTTTCGGGAACTATCAATCCAGGAAATAAAACTCTGCAAGAACAACAAACCAGAAACAACATACCCCATGATATCGACAGACATGCTCTAATTTAGGTAAGAATCCCTGCAGGGACATGTCCCTAGTGAGCGGCACAATCTATGAGCTTATTTGTAGGTAATTTTTGATATCCTGTGTTATAGATGGAGCCATCATATCTTATCAAATATGGAATACATACCTTGCAAAAACACAGGTCGGACTGTATTAACTCTGTCCTTTTGGTTGAGAGCAAAATTCCTTTAGGGGTAAGCCGTTTTTTCTCGGCCTCCATTATTTCTGTCATAGAAAACATGATACAATAGCCTAAGTACTAACCATCATCATACTTTATCCTCTCCGTAGAATTTGCTTCTGCAAGAATATATTTGTCTGTCTATTATGACCCAGACGTTCTAATCAGAGACACTTCCATGTCTCTAAATACATGTAGATTTTTAAGTTTTTTGGTTTATTTCATCTTGGTGTAGGTATTTCTACTTGTCACGCTACACAACTTTTACTAAAAATGATGTATGTTTTTTGTGCTCACCCAGTATCACACTTTGGTGATCTTCAAATTTCATGAACTAAAACAGTTCATGTTTTCCTTTATTCACAATTTGGAACAAGGTGGTTCAGGAGTAATGAGGTGCTAATAATATGAACATATAAAGTTTCTTAATAAAATAATTGCTTATTCGAATTATACGACATTTCCCTTTTTTCGCATTATTACAGCTAGCCCCCCAGACTACTTCACAGATGAAAACTCTACTTCTTTTTTTGGTCCTGAAGAAGGTGATATAAATGTATAGGTTGTCACCGAAACGTACGTAGACCATTCATCACACTTCTAGGAGCCCTATTCAAGAACTACATCAAAAGAAAATTTAACAAAGAATTAATCGGATGGATCTGTGAAATGTCAAAATTGGGCTTCACAACAAATGTGACAAACATAATTTATGAGCAGGACTCCTCCTTTCAGAAGTGGTTTTTATTGTGACTTTTTCACTTCTACTGTGATTTTTTGTTTATGCTGGAATGTATGTTGGTTTGCATGAGCAGAATGAAAGGTGAGATTGGAAGGATGATGGTGCTTTTTACATTGTCTCTGGGGGTTATTACAATTTGCCTCTAAATCAATAGAAGCCCTTTATGGCCTCTTTGTAAATTGAAATGACATTATGACACTGTCGTATGTGTAAATGTTTTTGTGATTTTTATATAAATTGTATCCTTAAAAAAGTTCATATTATAAGAAAAGAAAAAATATTTTTGATAAATAATAAAAAAGGAAAGACCTTTTGTGCAGTGAGAATTTATGGTTAAAGGGGAAATGTTTGGTTAGAGTGATTACCCAGGTAAAAACTAGATAGGCAAGTTAAGAGGTTCCTCTGTTTTAGTTGTTGACACTGTGTACTGGTAGGGCGAGAACCACGCAGCACCTTCATTCACTCTTAGCTCCAGAGCTCAATGAATCATGGTGGCGTATCCACTGGTGCTTGAACAACCTAACCAGTCCTGGAACTGCTTCCATGCGGTTTTCAGTATGGGAGAAGCACCAGTAATGGTGGGAGCAGGCCACCCTGGCACTCTGTTCTGGACTAGGTGCTTCTCTGGAATCTTCCGAACTGTTTAAAACAGCTGGGATTGGTGTGGTCTGAAGTGTGCATGTCGGGCTGGCTGTCGCAAGACAGCCGGCCAATCCAACATGCCCACTCCACACTTTACACTTTAGTCATCCCCAGTGTCAATCATTACGAATTATCCCGGGCCCCCACCTGGCTAACTCTCAAGCTAGAACCGCACTCGGCACAGTACTTAATAATAAAATAGTATTAACCATTTTATTCATTTACATCTGCTGCCGAACTTGCAGCAGACTGTGAGGTGTTGCTCGTCCACCCTATGGGAGGAACTGCTTCTGAGTCCCTGCCACCTAGCTACCTCACTCCAAGCTCCAGTGGTGCATACTGCTGTGTTCATATTCAATGTGTAGAGTGTGGAGTAGGAGCACCAGTCACCAACCTCAGCCTCGTCATTGATATAGAGTCCTTCTCCACTGCCAGGTGTGGGGTGGATGGGACTGGGTAAAACCAGCAGGGTGCATAGTGTGCCTGGGCTCAGAAATAATATAAATCCAGGTCCAGGGCTTCAAATCCCCTTCAGTGCCTCCCATTTGATCCTAGGTTGTTTACCTGCGAGTCTTAAACTGATAAACTGAGCACATAGCTGTCAGAAAAATAGTCTAGGTTAGGTTTTGACACAAAGCCTTTTCTTCAAAGACAGACAGACCTGGCATTGTGTCAAATACTAACAGCTCCGTGAAGAAGGTGTAAAACAGGGGATACGTGATTGTTGCGAATGTATGACGCTACAATGCATAAATTTACAATGCATGCCTTTACAATGCTGTTTTTACATCGCAACACCCTTTATCACGCATACATTTACATCGCACACCACTACAACAAATTTTTTAAAACTACATTTACAACGCATTCTGTTACATCGCATTATACCTTTACAATGCATACCATTACAACGCATACCATTACATTGCATTTAAGGTAAGTGTTGGATAAGGTAGGGTTAAAAATTACTATTCTGACTCCAGGGGGGTACAACAGTAGGGTAAGTGTTGGATAGTGTAGGGGTACTATGCGTTGTAATGACATGCGATGTAATGCCTGCGTTGTGGTGACATGCGATGTAGTGTCATGCGTTGTAGTGACATGCAATGTAATGGATGCGTTGTAGTGACATGCGTTGTAAAGGATGTTGCGATGTAATGACTGCGTTGTAAATGTAGTGCGATGTAATGGTTGCGTTGTAAAGGTTGTTTCACGCTTGTTGCATGAGCACAATAGTACATAGGATGCTTCTGAGTTTTTCTAGTTTGCCTGAGTTTGTCTAGGCATAGGCATTTTCATATGAAGAGTATGCTTCCAGTACAAATTCTGTGTTACACCGTGGTGCAAGATAGTGTGTTGCTCAAGGCAGTCTTGTTTGAGCTATATAGCATAATTGGGGGAGGGAAACAATACTTACAAATAATGTGTAAGGGTAAATCCTCTTAATAATGCAAATACCTGTTTTCATGAAACTGATACCAGGAGAATCAAGGATGGGTGATACAAAATTAAAAGTTTTCCATAAAAAGGCCCTTTTGCTTTTTAGGGAAGACCCTTAATGTAGGGTCACCCATGCCTGCTTCACCACTTCTGGTGACCTTGGTGTGATGCTGCTAGTCTTGAAGATCATGCGGCCTTAGTGAGGGGCCTGTGTAGTTTCTTCAGAGTTAGGGCCATAAAGTCAAACCTTCTTAGATCATGAGATGATATATGCTGCAGAGTGTGTGATGCACTGCAGGGGGACAATGTGGTATCAGGGCAATGACAGAGCAAGGCTTTGCCCTTGCTCTAGTGTGAGAGTACTTGTGCTTGAGCTGTCATTCACAAATTAATTTCCAAGAGGGGAGGTTTCACTTACTTCTTCTTGGAGTGAACTGATCTTGTATTTGTTTTTGGGCGATGTGTTATGTGAAGGTAAGATAAGTGTTGCAGGTGAATCTTAAGAGATTTTTTTGTTTGGCCTCCAAGTTCTTCTTGAATCATTGTTTCTATTGATAAACTGGAGGAATTCCATCAATCAGGATGACTTTTTAGCCAGGTGCTGGATATCCAGTTGTAAATGTGTTGAAGGCAGCTTTTGAGTAGCTGGATTTTGTGAAGAATAAGAATGTTTAGGTAGCGTTTGGAATAATCTAATCATAAATCTTGATGTAGGAGGAGGGTTTGGCAGTGGTGATGAGGAACCTGAGTGCATAATGGAATATTTGTTAGTAATAAGCCACTGTCTGGGGCTTTGATCCTTCTTCAATAATTTTCTAGTTTTATTATATTTTTAATCAAAATAAACAAATTGAGACATATCCAACACTGTTGAGGTCCTCTGAGATAATTGTATAACCGCACCTTGAGACTTACATTTTTAAGACGAGATTTAATTTAAGTTCTAAAGAAGAGAGTTTAGTATGCAAATGAGGGCAAATGTTGTGTGTGAAGAGATTAGCTGCTGTTTGAAAAAGAGATACTTCGGAGTTGGAAAAAAGATTGGTGGTAAATTGTGGCAGGATAGAGAGACTCCTGTATTAAGACATGCATCTGAGAAATTGACATTTGCACATTTTTCTTCTCTACAGAAGGTGTTTCTATCCCTGATATTCAAGTAGTGACTCAGAACCCGGTAGAGAATGGATCACTGGTTCTGGTCTGCAATGCATCGGGCACAGACGTCTCATATCAGTGGTACCAGGACAACAAATTGATTACTTCTGGAGGAAGGATTAATATCACTAGTAACAGCCAGACTCTCACTCTTTCACCCTGCACCAGGAATGACACCGGAACCAGCTTCACCTGCGGGGCGTCCAACGCTGTCAGTCATTCCACCAGCAGCCAATACACTCTCACCGTTAGCTGTAAGTGTCACCAGGAAACTCCTAACCTGCTTTTTGTCAAGTAGAAAATTTGTACCAACTGCTAACCTTGATTTTTTTCTGATTAAGCTTTAGACGTTAAAAAAAAGGATCTAAAGAGAGATGTTGTACCATCAATTCAACCATGTGTACACAGCTACTGTAACACATTGGGCCATTTAAAAGCGGGTTGGTAACAGCAGCATGATAATAGAAGACCTAGACCCTCATTACAAATGTAAATGGACTCTTAATTCTGACGGACAGAATAATGATATCTGCAGAAACACCTCAGATCTCCTAACTCACCCAGAGAGTTGGGAAGTTAAAGGCCCAAAAACGTGACTGGTAATGACTAGTTTCCCTGGTAATTTCTCATTTCTTAATATACTCTCACGATCCAGCTCATAATGAGCCAGATTTTGCCCACCGCAGGACTTACTGATACTGGGGAAACCATGGGGGAAATCTGTCTTATTTAATGAGGGAACAGTTCCTCTCTTGAGGCGGAGGTGCTAAAGATCACTGTCTGCCTGCTGTTAGTGGTCACAGGGGGATCTGTAAAAAAAAGTGATTAAAATAGGCTCCGGCCCTATGAATATTTTAATTCGGGTATTGGGGCTGGGGCTAAGTAAAAACAGTGGGGCTACTGCAACTATTCAAGGTATCTAGGTAGCCATTAGTTGAATATGGTCAACATGTTTCATGTCGTGAGTGCTCCAAGATTAACCAACACTTCTTCAGGACCAAGGATAGATCTGTAGGGTCCCCAAACGTGGTGGACCAGTGTCTGATCTCCCTAAATAGGGGGATCTACAATATATGTAAACAAGCTCCTAGTTCTGGAACTTGTGGGAGGTCTCCGCCTCAGTTGAGTGGAGAGTGAAACTTCATAGATGAAGGGAAAGCGGCCCGACCACTGGAACAGACCCACCAAATCAAGGCGCGGGCATAGCCGGCGTTCCACGGTGCCTACCCGTCATCTAAATATGGCCGGACCCTATTTTAATCACTTTTTTGACTCAGAACACACATTATGATTCACTCAATCTTCACTCACACACACCCTTCACATACGGCGATCTCAGATCAAAATAACTCTGCTAAAGATGCCACCAGGCCCGTTGGACATTGCAGCGCCGGTCTGACGAGGAGCGCCCTATGATGAAGCATGACACCCTAACAGGTGTGTGAGGGCATTACTATCTGAAATACAGATCCCCCTGTGACCACTAACAGAAGGCAGACAGTGATCTTTAGCACCTCCGCCTCAAGAGAGGAACTGTTTCCTTCTGATAAATCAGATGCGTACACATAGGAGCAAAGGAACAGGACCTCTTTAAATAATTAGCTCTTTTGTCCCCTTGTTGATTACGCGTTCATTTAATGAGGGTCCTGGTGTTAGCTTTACTGGGCAGAAATGTCACACCTTTATTGGTGCATTAGAAGTTATGGTCCTGAAATGAGCAATGTCACGTAGGGTGTGAAGATAGCACACTGTTTTCTGCATGATTGTTTGGATTAAGTGCTCTTTTGAGGCAGGTAATCCAAACCTTTTTTTCCAGGGGTATTATGTCCAGAAATACCAAGCCACTTGTAATCCCCTTCCTTCTGAAAACAGATGTTTTGGTCTGAAACATGATTAGTGGCCCACTTCTAATGTGGCCCAGAGACATGTACTGTAAGTTTATAATTATGCATGAGAAATCACAGGGTTCCTTTTGAACAAATCATATTGATAGAACATTACAAACAAACAATGCTCAGAATCACAGAATTTTAAAACCCTACTTACTGGGCAGCGCATCTTCCTTGTATATTCACTCAATTATTGCAAACCGCACAGAGCCGAGTTTGCCCACCACCTCTGAATTTCATCTCCATTTTACCGATTGCCTCTGTCCACCTTATTAAAGATTATGCTGGTCTTTGTGCTCTTCCTATTTCTGATAGGAGGTTAAATCCCTGTGTTGTAGACAAGAAACAACACCAGCCTGGTAGTCTGCTGATAAAACTGGTTCATGTGAACAAAATCAGAATTTTCTCAGGCTGAAAGAATCCATACGTACAGTCAGGATGGCTTTCCACAGACTATTTTTGAATGCTAATTTCTGCAGAAGTTCTAAATTTTAATGAACACTTGCACCAAGTAGAATAGAAACAATTTGTTCCATTGTTTTTCCTAAATGTTCATTTAATGTGTTTGTTTCAGATGGACCTGACACTCCGGTGATCTCTGCCAGCCCTGAGAAGCCGGTCTATCTGGCCGGCTCGGCTCTAACCCTCTCTTGCACGGCTGCATCTTACCCTCCTGCACTGTACACATGGCTTCTCAACGGTCAATCCTTATCAAAATCAGGACCTGAACTACGCTTTAACTCTCTAACTCTGACTGACTCTGGGAACTATACCTGTACCACCTCTAACAATGTCACGCACCTGTCTAATCAAGCGACCTGGGGGATCCACGTCCTGGGTGAGTAACCTTCTGCTGATTCCCTGAAGAAACGGCAGACTCTCTCCCTTCTAGAAGGTGGTGGGCTTCCAGTAGTTGCCTTTCAGTTGGTATACCTCCTCTTTTTCCAGTTGTCTTCTACTCAAGTAATTAATGTCTTTAACTTGCTCATGGAGATAATGCAAAATATTTAGGAAAAGTGAAAATTAAAAAGGTGCGTGTGCTGTGTTTTGAGGGGTAACTTCTAAAAGTACTTTGGTAATCCACTGGCTAAACAGAGACGTTAAAAAGGATTTTGAAAATAAATATACAAGACCTTTGATGAAAGCATGCTCTATAATGTATCCTTTACACAACAGTTGTGCCCTAATCAGTGGCAGTAATGTATCCTGTACACAACAGTTGTGTCCTACTGAGTGGTAGTATGTATACTGTGCACAACAATTGTGCCCTACTCAGTGGTAGTAATGTATCCTGTACACAGCAGCTGTGTCCTACTCAGTGGTAGTAATGTATCCTGTACGCAACAATTATGTCCTTCTCAGTGCTAGTAATTTATCCTGTACACAACAGTTTGATCCTACTCAGTGGTAGTAATGCATCCTTTACACAACAGTAGTGGCCTACTCAATGGTAGCAATGTATCCTGTACACAACAGCTGTGTTCTACTCATTGGTAGTAATGTATCGTGTGCATAAAAGTTGCATCCTACTCAGTGGTAGTAATATATCCTTCACACAACAGTAGTGTCCTACACAGTGGTAGTAATGTTCCTTTACACTACAGTTGTCCCGTACGCAGTGGTAATAATGTATCTTTTACACAACATCTGTGTCCTATTTAGAGGTAATAATTTATCCTTTACACAACAGTTGTGTCCTACTCACTGGTAGTGATGTATCATGTGCACACCAGTTATGTCCTACTCAGTGGTAGTATGTATACTTTGCAGAACAGTTGTGTCCTACTCAGTGGTAGTCATGTATCCTTTACACAATAGTTGTGTCCTATGCAGTGGTAGTGATGAGTTCTTTACACAACACTTGTGTCTTACTCAGTGGTAGTAATGCATCCTTTACACAACAGTAGTGGCCTACTCAATGGTAGTAATGTATCATTTGCACAACAGTTGTGTCCTACTCAGTGGTAGTAATGCATCTTTTAAATTTATTGTGCATATAAATCAAAATTGGCAGTATATATATTTTTACCAAATCATACATTCTAATTCTTGTATTCATACAAATATATTTTGACAATCTATTATCTAAACATTTCAAAAAGCTATGTAGATAAAAGTTTATTATGAACATAAAAGATTGCATGTTACATTAGCCCTTACTTTGTGCATGCTATCTTTAATGCGACTCAGCTAGAATCAACACCAGCCACAAAGATCATCTCAGTGTTAAAAGAGATGACATCACTAAATCCTTCAGACTCCAATATAAAGACACCATTAAAAGTTCCACCTTCTTTCTTGCTGCGAACTAAACATAAGAGATGAATACAGTGATGATTAAGAAGTCTGCATTGGACTGAGCAACTTAAAGGTGGGAAGCTCAGATACATGAAGTCTGGATAGGGTGAACCTAAGAAGAAGCAGTTGAATATGAGAACAAAATAGACAAAAAGATGAAAAGTGAAACCAATAAGACTGGAATGATATTAGCCTATGTCTTTTTCTTAACTTTATGACTTCCTATCTGGTAAGGTATAAATTATATGGTATAAATTTATTTGCATAGTAAATTAAAACCGTTGCAAAACGACAACATTTTCAAAAAGCAAATAAATACATATACAACTCATTCCTTCATGAGTCTTGTGTTTAAAAACCTGCTTAAAATTTTCTATAAATAAGCAGCTTTACCAACAAATTATTTAATCTCTGTCCAAGTGCTGCGGGGAGCATTCCAGTAGGTCAATAAACATTCTGTCAAGCATTGGCATGCCCATCTGGCCTTGGCAGATCAACCCTTATAGAATACTAGCATCTCCACGAAACCTGCGCTCAGGTGCTGTGCTATCCAACCACCACGTGTTTCAGATACAAACAGCCTCATGCATCAACCCAAAATCCAGTCGGTAAAATACCGATTCAGTAATAGCTCCCGGTATTAAGTAAAAAATACCCAATCCCAATGCATCAACCCAAAAGCAGAAATCGCTATTTAAGGAATCCTTAAATAGCGATTCTTTAAATAGGGATTCCTTAAATACCGATTCCTTAAATAGCGATTGCATTTAAGGAATCCCAAAGTGAGATTCCTTAAATGCAATGCATCAAAGTTAAAAAATTAGCGATTTCGCTAATAGGGGGAGCAAATTACCATGAAGATGAACTGCATGGTAATTTGCAAAAACTTTGAAAAATGCACTTTTGTGCATTTTTCAAAGTTTCATGTTGCGCACACACATGCCCTTAGAGCATGTGTGTGTGCAACATATGTGCACATATCATTTTCAGGGGTGCAACAGGGTGTCCTTTTGACACCCTGGCACCCTTGAAAGTGCTCCCGCTATTAGCGATTCGGTAATACCGAATCGCTAATACAGACTGGCTTTACATTCATTCCTATGGGCCTCCAAGCCCATAGGAATGAATGGGTAGGTATTCCTTATTACCGATTCGGTATTACCTATTCGGTAATAAGGAATATTAAGGAATCGCTATTTGAATAGCGATTCCTACATGCATAGCCTTTTGCTATTCCTTATTAGCGATTCTTTATTTTTCGCTAATAAGGAATCGCAAATGGCATTGTTGATGCATAGGCCCCAAAGTTCTTATTATGTATGAAAAGGCTGTTCGATGCGACTTGGGAAGTTTGCCCATGGATTCGCTGGCTCGGTTCCTTATGTCAGCATTTCAGGCATTTTGCTTTCGCACAGTCTCAAATACCTCACTAGACTACAGTTCAATTGTGGATCATTGGGTGCGAAGCATGCCAGCAGAGCTTGCCCCCTGGTGCGAATCCCCCTTTGGTTGAAGTGTTGCTTCAACAGTTGCTTCCGTTCCTTAAGACGTTTTTGGCAGGAGCACAGTAAATGCAGCAGATCTTCAGATGCTGATCCACATAAGCGGCATGCAGAGCCCGCTTTCTCTCTTAGCAAGGGTGGAAGATGTTGTATACAGGGTAGTAGCCACAGTCTGTACTTCATGAAGGCAATTTTTATGTTTTGTCATAACCCAGATTAAAGTAGGCTTGAGCTGCCAACTCTGTATATGTCTTCAATGCCATTCAACCACGGGCCCGTTTTGTCAGTGAGGCCTTGTCCTCCAGCCAAGAAAGATGCTTCACTGTCTTCCAAACTAGTTTTTAAAAAATGGTATTAGTTGTTGATGTTTCCCAAAGCTGACATAGCCCCATCCTGTTTAAACTACTGTAAAGATATATCGCAGCGGGTGTTGTGGTGTGTTGTTGTAACTCCTTCCATAGTTGTTCATTTCGTGTGCCATGGGGAGCTTTTCACACTTTATCTCACACGATAATAAAGGCCCTTGTCTTGCAACTGTTTGTTTTTTAACGCCAAATTCAAGCCTAATTTGCGCAGGCGAGGTACGTTTGGGCAGCCCAAAGATGACCCTATACGCTGTTGTTACTGTGGCATCAAGTATTTTTGCGTCTCTGTCTTTCTGGACCCCACTGCCATAGGTGATTGTTGGCAGCAGCTTTGCCCGAACCACCTCAATCAAAGGGAGGATCGATGGTCCTGTCAGTGTAGAATTTAGTGATTTTAGAGTGGTAGCCAATACTAGGCCTTTGTGCCTGATGCTGTTCTTCTGTGCCAAAAAGCGTCCCCCTATATCCAACTTCACACACCGATATTTATATTCCGCTGTATCCTCAATTTTAGTTTCTCCCCAAAACCAGGCTCCAGTTTGTCTCCTTTTTTTCCTGATTATCATAGTTAATTTTTTATCCGGGGTGATCGTTAGATCATTTGCTTTAGAGAAGTCCTGCGTTGCATTTAAAAGATGTTGTAGCCCTACTTTTGTTTTACTAATCAGGACCATATCGTCCGCGTACAGGAGGCCGGGTATCAAGGTGTCTCCTAGTTTTGGGGCATGTGAGGTGCAGCTAATTAGAAGTGGTACTAAGTCAGCTATGTATAGGTTGAAGAGAGTCGATGCTAAGACACAACCCTGTTTCAGCCCTTTTTCCGTAGGAATACGCCTCGACAGGAACGTTCCGTTGCCCAGCTTCACCTGCAACCATGAATCCGTGTGCAAGTTTATTAGCAAGTTTAATAGGGGCTGTGGCAGCCCCCATCTGTACAGTCTGGACTATAATTTAGTGCGGTTGACGTGATCAAATGCGGCCTTATAGTCAATAAGGCATAAGTATAGAGGTGTCCATGCAGCCTCTGCCTTGTCCATAAGCATTGCCATGCTTAGTATGTTGGTTATTGTCCCGACTGATTTTACAAATCCAATCTGTTGGAAAGGAATTGCAGATCTTTCTGTGGGCCATGCCTGGAGATCCTCTAATAATGTACCAGCAAAAAATGTTGCCTCATTATCTAATAAAGCCACTAATTGATAATTTTGTGGTACCGACTTTTCACCGAATTTATACTTTGGAGCAATGATTGATCCTTTCGGTAAGTTTAGCATCCTAATTTCTCTGAGGGGAGAGCACGGACTTCTATTGAGTTACAGAATCGTGTACAGTGCCCTTATCAAGGTGGCACTGGAAGCACAATTAGGACTGTTTACCTGAAAAGTACGACGTTTTTTACAGCTCCTCTCGAGACGGATATTTGTCTACATAGACAGTGGTCATACCTTTGGATTATATTCGCATTCTCACTTATGCCCTGACGAAGTTCAATCTGAACGAAACGCCTTGGCTGAGGCTTTGGTTGGACAATTAATTTAAAATAAAGATTTTTTGAGTACAAACTACTGACCACTTGGTGTGATGTATTGATAAGTAAATTGGTGGTGCACCGCTCCAAACCCCTTCCGAAATTTCATTGATCTGCTTGGCAGTTTGCATCTACTAACGGCGGATGCAGGGGCGTTTGTATGCACACCATCATTAACTATACCGTTTGATCACATACTATGGGAACACAGTAAGGAGGTGCAGTCGTTGGAGTCCGCCGTTAACCCTCCTTTTTTCTAAAATCCTAATTTCTCTAAGGAGAGGTTCCAATGCTTCTGCCCAGAAGGTTGCGTCCTGTTTATATAATGCTGGTGGGATTCCATTAGGGCCAGGACCATCTTCCCTTCTCCCCTTGCCTATCTGCCGTTTAATTGCAGTTATATGAGATGATTGGAGTTCCTCAGATAAAAAACCTCCCCTTGTTATCCCAAAATCGGTGGGGTTATTTCCAGCATCGGCCTTGATTGTCATGTGGCATTCTGGTTCATTTTGAGTATTTTGGCCCTGCTCACTGAGCTCAATGCTTAATTGGAAATGGAAACTGAGGTAATTTACCCAATCTTCCTCTGCGATATTCAATGAAATTCCATCATGATTGTGGTGAATAAATTGGTTTATTGTGTTCCAAAATCTGGCGCTGTTATTGTGTTTAACACCAGCAAATAGTTTGACCCATAATTCCTCCTCCATAGCTCTATTGATATTCCTTTTCAGGTTTTTCAAATTTACCCTTTGGCTTCGTAGTAAATCCAATTGAGTTTTTTCATTGGGCTTATGCCGGAGGTGTCTCTATGATCGATATATCTGATTTTTGTCAAGCTTAATTTCTTGCTTTGCGGTATATGGTATAGGTTTCGTGCCACTGAATCTTTGCTGGTTTGGTGGTTTGATCTTAGACACATATACTTCCATCATTGTTAGAAAGTTTAGCCCTTTCTCAACTTCTCCTTCTCCATCTCTGGCGACGAAGTGCTGTTTTGCAATTTCCAGCATCCTGCTGCCAGCAGCTATCTTAAATTTTATTCTTTTTAGGTTGATGGTGACATCTAATCCCTATGGCGCCCAGCAGCATTCAAATGCTGGAATAGTGGTTCTTAGTTCTATTTCCTGCGGCCGATGATCACTGTCACCTTTGTTGCCCAAACGAAACGATGCAATTTGATGAAACAGACCTAGGGAGACAAAGGTATATTCCAATATTGAGCTTGTTTTCGTTGAACTGTATGTTGTTACAGTAGGATTATCTTCGACTGATCTACCATTTAGTGCCCTTAAATTCAGATGTTCTAGGTCCTCCAGGATTGATTGTCCTGACTCAATGTATTTACCCAGTTGTTATTTCCCATGCGGTGGGATATTCCAACTTATGTTTTGCTGGAGCACTTCTTTGTCCATGGAGGAGCCCATTAAATTGTGATTAAGGTCCCCAATGAGGATAATATTAGTAGTAGGGCCTTCTCTTATGCATGTTTACACAAAATAGCACATTTCCTTAGCTTGTTTAGTTTTGCGATTTGGTTGAATGTACACAATTATTATTGTAATGTTGATATCCCTTGTATTTGTTATTGATGGAAAGGATATAGTTACTGCTAATGATGATTGAATTTTGGGGCCGAAGGTGCGGGCAGTGTGGATAATTGTATTCGCAACATATATGGTCAGACCTCCTTGCAAATGGCCATATTTTGCTGTCTTAGTTGCACTTTTGTAAAAACGCAAAATTCCTTGGAGATGTGGCGGGTCCAATGCCCAGGTTTCTTGCAGAGCTACTATGTGGAAGGCCCTAATGTAGGTGACAAATTCCAGATCTGCTATTTTATTAGCGAGCCCGTTTACGTTCCAGGAGCATAGCCATACTAGCCCATTAACGTTAACCATATGTGGGGTACGAAGATCTCATCAATCCTTTTTATTGTTTATGATTCTCGAAATCCATCTTATATCCACTTCCCGTTCCTGCAATGTGAAGGGGTTTCGACAAATTTGGGGTTCTTCCAGCTGTTGTCCAATGTCCGTGTTGCAGTGCCATATGCCTCCTTTCAGCACCGATGTAACTCGTCTGTTTGCAGTCCCATCAGATCCCCTCATAGGTTGCGGGTTTAACAGATCTGGATAGCCTGGTTTGGTGTACGGAGCAATGATTATCCCCCACGACTTTAAAATCCCACTTTCTAGGAGTATTTTGTGTGCAGTTATTGAGGAGGTCCATGTTGCTCTTGTTCTTTCTCCTGCCATATGATCCATACATTTAATAAACTCTATTGACTCCAGATCTGTCGTCCTTATCTCTGCCAATGATGGTATGTGGGATAGGAGCCGCAGAATATTGCCTCGGTTCAAGACGTTGTGACTTCTTTTGGAGATGTATTCTGGAATTAACCAAACGGCATTTGTTTCCTTCACTCCTACCCCTTTAGGGACATTGTTTTGGATGCTTATGGAAGGTGGTCCTGCCTCAGTTTGGGGGCATCCTTTTTCCGCTTGATCCCCGTCAGTGGGTCCTGCTTGAACGTTTTGGACCCCATATTCATTCTTCCTTGCAATTTTATGCCATGACTGGTTTGGTTAAGCTCTCGGAGTGACTCGATGATAATGACAGGTATTTGTAAGTTGGTTGTGCTATTATTCAAAAACTGCCTGTTCCATGCCTTCTCTTCTTCCTTGTTAATGATGAGTCTGTTTTTGGGGTTGATTGAATTCCCCAAAATTATATTCCTCCCTTCAGGGATGGGATCAAGTGTGGTTGATGTCTAACAGGAAATATACCGACTAGAGCAGGAAGCTACCCCAGACCCCGCACCTGAAACACTTCACTCTCTCTGTCTGCACCAAGATGAGTACAGAGCCTTGGTCACTGACCGGGCTAAAGAGATAGCACGAGATAAGCTGGGACGTATATATGACTGGGGCGATAAGGCAGGTAAGCTTCTCGCCTGGTTGGACAAAAAGAAACAAGCAAGTAGGCTGGTACCGGAGCTTAAGGGACCCGAGGGAGCCTTGGTAACGGACCCACAGAAGATAGCCAACCAATTCGCAACACACTTCCAACAAATATACAGTACAGTAGCACCATATCCTGAGACAGAATTCATTGATCTTATAAAAGACGTCTCTCTCCCGACATTGTCAGATTCAGATCGGACATTCCTCGATAGTGCACTCATGGCTGACGAAATAGCCACTTCCATTCAGACGTTAAAATCCGGGAAAGCAATGGGCCCGAATGGCATCCCAATTGAGCTTTACAAACTTCGGCTGGATAAACTAGGCCCCTACCTTAAATCAATGTACGACAATAGCCTTGAGCAGGGCATGCTGCCATCCGACCAGAGAATGGCCACTATAGTCACTATACATAAGGCGGGAAAGCCCAGAGCTGAGTGCGCCTCCTACCGACTTATTTCACTCCTCAATGCGGAACCCAAAATTCTGGCTAAAGTACTAGCCGCTCGGTTGACAAAAGTAATAAGTGACCTTGTGCATCCAGATCAGTCGGGATTTATGCCTAAACGAAACACTGCCCTAAACCTGCGACGCCACCACGGAGTCCTGAGAAGAGTGCTGACTATTCGCGAGGATGCCATTGTGGTTTCTCTAGACGCCACCATGGCCTTTGATACCCTAGAGTGGCCCTACCTCTTCTCGGTCCTTGCCAAGCTAGGATTTGGGCCAAACTTTTGCCGCTGGGTGCGACTGCTGTAAAGCGCACCGATGGCGCAGATAGTGGTCAATAACAAGAAGTCGGAGCAATTTACATTGAGCAGAGGTACCCGTCAAGGGTGCCCCCTCTCCCCCCTTCTCTTCGCCCTGGCCCTCGAACCACTCGCGCAATGGATCCGCAAAGACGTTATGATTTCTGGCATCCGTTGGTCGGCTGAGTGGGAGGACCGCATATCCTTATATGCGGATGATATTCTCCTTTATCCCACGTCCCCAAAGAGATCCTTAATAGCAGTTTTTGATATCTTAGCCGTGTTTGAGAGATATTCTGGGTTTCGTATCAACTGGCAGAAATCGCTCTTATAAGTCCTTTGGGGGGCTACCCCCCCTCTACCCAACAACTGTCCAATTCCCATAGTCTCCGAGGGCTTCAAATATTTGGGTATATTTATTTCTCTTGATCCACAGGCCCAATATTCACGTAATCTGCTCCCCCCACTGCAAGGGCTCCGAAGTGACATCACACACTGGAAGTCACTCCCACTATCGCTCTTAGGCAAGGCGGCATTATTCAAAATGATGTAACTACCACGGTTCCTATACGCACGACAGAATTCGGCCGACCTAGTCCCAAACTCCTATTTCAAAGAGGTAGAAGGACTCCTCAGGGACCTCCTCTGGGGGGGAAGACCTCGTATTGCACTAAAAAAGCTGACACTTAGCTGGTATGATGGAGGAAAAGGCTTGCCGGACATAAAAAGGTACTACTGGGCCGCCCACCTCATTGCCATTAATCATTGCACATATGGTCGCTGCGATAACCCAGGGTACCTAATGGATCGCTGGCTTCTGCCAACCGGGGCCTTCGCAAGGACACTGTATTCACAGCCCACTAAGTATTCACTTACCGGCCCTACTGGCCATGCGATCCGCATCTGGCACTCGGCTAATAAATCACTAGGCTGGGAAGGCAAGATTACGTTGGCCACACCCCTGTGGGACTCGCAGCGATTGGGCTATATGGGAAACACAAAAGGATTCGACAAATGGGACCTAATAGGTATCTCTCAGGTTAAACACCTCTGGAGTGGAGGGAGCGTTAAAGCGTTCGACACTCTCCGAACGCAATATGCCATGGCAGATACTGAACACTATCGATATCTTCAAATCAGACATTCACTGCTAGCTTCTATCCCAGAAGGTACGACCCCACCAGAGATCTCCCCGCTAGAGGATAGATTGCTAGACGGCCATCTTCCTGACAGAGCCATCTCTCTGACGTACCGTAAACTTATTAATAATGTCGAGGACCCATTATTAAAACTGAGAGACACGTGGACGGCGGATGGGATAGAACTTGACGACGAAACCTGGCAAGAAACGATCTCCTTTCCTAAAACAGTAGCTATCTCGGCTAGACTCAGGTTAGTACAGCTGAAGATCCTTCACAGAATCTATGTAACGGGCCCGCAGATGGTCCGAATGGGTAGCCTGACAGATGGCACATATAGGAGGGAATGCACGCAAGTAGGCACATTCATGCATACACTATGGCACTGTGAACAAATACAGGACTACTGGCGCAATATCCACAAGATCATGAGTGAAGTGCTAGGGGTTGAGATCATACCGGAGGCGCCCAGGTGCCTCCTAAATATATGGGAGCCCACTGACCACACCACATATATTAAAAACTGGGTAACGCTGGGATGTATGATAGCTAAGAGAAATATTGCCCAGCTTTGGGGAGCTTCACAACCACCCACGGTCACAGCGTGGGAAAGGGATTTGGACTGGTGCATGCTACGGGAAAAGACAGTATACATCACCTGTGGTTGTCCACGGAAATGGTTGCAGACCTGGTCCCCTTGGAAATTGTACCAGGGCGAGATATGTACCCCCCTTCCAATGGCCGAGGAGGATGACTCCCCACCCGTGTAACTTCCAACGTAATTGAATGAATGTGCTATAATGACCTTGATTTCGCTGTAACCCTTACATTGATTCAGTAATGTTGTACCTGTAATGTCGAGAATGTTTAATAAAATAAAAACAGATTTAAAAAAAAAAAGTGTGGTTGATGTCCAAGAATTTCCATAGGGCATTAAATCCTGCTTTGTCTCATTCGGTTGGATGCTCGTTGTTGTTTTTACTTCGATTCTATTTTCGATTTGATTTACGGCAGAATTTCCGTTTGAGTGAGGCTGGGGTGAGACGGCTCCCTCGGCCTCCCAGACAAGCTCGGACACAGTGCTTTCTTGTTTTCCACTTGGAGGATTTTGGATCAAGCCAGGCATGTTGGTAAAGTACTTTGTGTTAGTTGTTTCTGGTATTGGGTTATTTTGATCCATTGTCCCTTTTTGCACTGACGTTGCCCCAAAAAGTAGTTGAAATCCATCCATGTTGAGGCTTTGTTTCTGATTCCTGCCCTTCCGTTTTTGTGCCTGTCTTTGCTTTGCGTTCAGTTTAATTTCCCCTTTATCTGCCTCAGCAAGTTCCAACATGTGACTTTGACTAAATATAGATGCTGATGTTTGATTGCTGTTCTCATTTTTAGCATTAGTTTGTGGATTCTTGTTGCCGGTTGGTCCGTTTGTGCGGGCGTACCCCTAAGTATCACTGTGTCTTTCTGAAGCCCGTTCGGGGTGTGCCCTCCACTAGTCTGTGTTAGGTCTTGGTTCGATGCCTTCTTGAGTTGTGAGCATAAATCAGTCAGCATTGATGGGAGGGTTGCTAATTTATCCACAATTGGGCTGCAATCGCAGGTACGATGTTCAGCTGGCGTGTGCTCCTGGAAACTTTGCAGTGTAGTATTTAGTGTGCCCAGCTTGCCATCAATTGCTACCACAAAAACTGCCAGGGTATTCAGTAGGGTTAGTTGCATGTCCATTTTGTCGGTCTGATATTGCAAGCCCTCTACCAAAAGCTGCACGGTTTTAAGCAAGCTTGCCCAGCCATCTCTGTGGTCTGATTTGTGCTCTTCATCTTTAAAGTTGCTGAGGTCACCATCATGAACAGTTTTTTACATGTCACTTTGATGAGTTCTAGGTTTACCCGTTGTGCATTTAGATGTACATTTAGATGGAGCATATAACCCCTCTGCTGGCTGGAGAGCCTTGTTTTCCTTACTCCCCTCTATTTTGAAATTTTTGGGGGATTCATGCCTGCATGACTCCTCCTGATAGGTTGCCAGGAGTGCCTCCCACTCGTCCTTGTCAAGATATGAATGCTGCTCTGAATCTTCTGGGTCTTCTGTCATACTAGTTTGGATTATTACTGGATTAATTTGAGATAAATCAGTTCAAGCTTCATATTCTGAGCACAGATTTTCCTTTGGGTTTTCCGGTGCTCCCCCTATTGTCTTCTGTTCCTCCAGCCCGGCCGATATTAGGTTGGACTTGGTTCCTACCAGTGAGTTTCCTGTCAGTTTTTCTAGCTCATAAATATCTAATGGGTCTGTTGAAACACAATTGCCCCGTCATGTTTGTATTGGTCGGTAAGCCTAGGCATTGTGACCTTAGTGAAGCAGTTTCAGGCTTACGCTGATTGCTTGATGTTTCTGTGAAGATTTCCCATGCTCCCCATACTCCCTTGGTCTTGGGCTTTTTTCCCCTGTCTTGAAGTGGCTCTTAAATTGCCCCTTTGTGTCGTTCCTTGAGCTTTTTCTCCGAGGTCTCCGGGGTCTTTAGGGTTCGGTTTACAGGGGCGTCTTGTACCTGTAGGGCTGGTTTGGGGCTGATTGAACCAGATCTTTCCACCCTACATCATTTGCCGTCGATCGCTTCAGTCCTCTCCCCCTTGCTGTTGTCCTCTTGACGTATAGGTGGGAGTGGAGATTGTAGCCCTGCAACTGCGGTGGAGCGTGAGAGCAGGGTGTCGCCTGCATTTTTTAAAAAACTAAATTTTGTGTCAATTTTGGGCTGAAAAAGGCGATGCTTTCCCGCTTTGCTCCCCTGCGTTGTATTGCTTGGCTCAGGTGCTATTACAATTATAGTGCCCTCTTCCTGTAATGCAGGTCTCATTTTTGCCTGAGGTTCGCCCTCTGTCTCAGTAGGCATTTTCAACTTCCTTTTTCGCTTGCTTGTATTGCGTGCACTACTAGTGTTTCTGGCAGGTTTAGCCGCCCCGCGTACCCGCCCTGACCTCATAGTTTGTAGTCCTTAGAGATCCTTTTTAGGGTGTTTGATTCAATTACTGCGGGTCCGTGATGGATTAGATCAGTAGGATTGTTGATCAGTGGGCAAGGTGTTGTATGGTATGAAAGCGTGCCTAACTTATGCTGCTGCCGCTGCCACTGCTTGCCTGTTTTTGTAAAGTAACACTCGCAATTGTTGGCGGCAGTAACACACCTGAATTCCCTGTTGAGTCGGTCCGGTGGCCCAGCTTGATTTAGCTCGATTCAGCTCAACTTGGTTGATTGGTTGGCTTAGTTGGCTTAGTTGGCTGCTCGGGCTCAAGCTGAGCTCTGCCGCAGGGGGAACTCGTGGGGCTGAGTGCCCCCTTGCTCAGCCCTGGTTCCACCCCTGACTCAGCCTCTGGCTCCTGCTCCACTGCTCCTCTACAGCCCCTGCTGCTCTATCGTCGTATCGAGGGGGCAAGCAAGGGGAGACCGGCAAGTGGAGAGCTGATATTAGGGAAGCGGGGCACACAGGGCAGAATCGCAGGCAGTACCCGATCTAACCGGGCCGCCTCTGTGATCTGCCGAGGGCACTCACTCACTGCGGCCGCCGACTAATGGCAGCCACACTTGCCATGGGGATACATCAATGTTGGCAGTAGATCTTAATCTCCATGGCTGCGGCCGCCTTGTTTTTCCTCTTTTTTTCCCCACTATCTGTAGGCCACTGCATAAAGCCGATGGAATGGCACGGTAATGTGGTGATAGTGACGGAGGTGCTGCTGCCGCTCACCCCTGTGGCTACCTCGCGGCTCCGCTCCCTTGCAGCTCCGCTCACTGCGCTGCTCACTGCATCGGCTGTCACTGCTGCGAAAACACGGATTGTGGATTAGCCCAGCACAACTGCTAACACAACTGTCGGTGCGACAACTGGAGCCTGCAACAGATGACTAATGCTGACAGGCAAGCAGGCAGGCAGGCGACCAGTGGGATCAGTGTGCCCACGGGGTCAGGGTTTTTAAAAGGCCTGGCAAAAGCGTCTGACCAACCCCTCACTCACTGCTCAATTGCCCAGTTGCCTCACACAGTCACCAACCTTGCCTTCACCTCTACCGCCTTGACGTCTGCTGCTGCTGCCGCACGCTCCGTGATCCCGCTGCCTCAGTCTGCCACAATAATTAGTCCTAGACCGCTGCAGCGGCTCACTCTCTCTCCTCAATCCTGCTGCCGCTGTCTGCCTTTGTAATTGGTTTTAGGATCGCAGGCCACAGACCGCCAAACTCCGGCGTCTCGCAGTAAGCTCCCGTCGGTTTCTGTGAGTTTCACCGTGAGTCAGTGAATTTAGAGCTGGTAAGGGTAAATGCAGAGTTTACTTCTAGTCAGAGATACTAATTGTATGCATGCTGAACTCCTTGTGATCCAGATCGGAGTTCCCAACTCCTCCCTATTACCACGGACAGATTGATTTCTCAGTTACACGCACACATCAGGAATCTGGGAATGACGATCATCAACGAACGAACCTACCCTCACTAGTCTACCAATTATATAGTAAATTTACATTGCAAAAAGTATCATATTATGAAAAGCAAGGGGTTGATTGGTCCATCCACAGACGCTTTGGATCATCAGGAAACATTGGGTTATGTTCTCATGGGGAAAAAGTTTCCAGCGTAAAGGTCCATTGTCATTTCTCGTGTCCTTAATTTTTTGTATCTTTTCCAGGGGTACTGGCGCATCGCCCGGTGTGGCCTCGTTGGGTACAGTTGTAATTAGGTCACTGAAGGGGCATGGCTGCTTGAGCTTGCGCAGGCGCACTTCTCCTGGTACCGTCACCCATGTCATACAATAAAGTCGGATTCAGTCCGCGGCCATTTTCAGGCAGGCCACAATGGTCAACTTAAGTAAAGGAGACACAAAACGTAATTAATACATAGAAATTACTAAATAAATGTTATCCCCTTACTAATACCCATATGTGTATGCATTTATCTAGCAGTAAGCAACCATTAAAGCCGTTAATACTCGTTCATTTAAGCACAAACCGACATTTATCATATTAATAGGCATACAAACTTAGTTCACATATTATCTAGCCATGCAAATGCATTCCCACGTATATTCTTAATTAGTAATGTTGATTATTCAAACACTGCAAACTTTTAATACTATTAATATTAATCGGTTAATCGTTTTAATATAAACATGCGAAAATGAAGTGGGTATATAAAAAGAAATATAATACCCGCTCCAGCAATCCCCCCTTTGGTGATTTTATCACCACAAAACACAAAACCCACAAATTTTCATCTTCCCCTTTTACGGAAATTCAAATGTTTTCTTGCTCATTTTATAATTCAGTTTCCCCTTCACCCTTTCTTTTTGCTGATTCATACATACTCTCCTTCCACTCTTCTAGTTCTATTTCTTCAAAATCTCTTTTTAGTTTCTTTTCTTCCTTTTTACTATTTTCTCTTTTAAGTCTCTTTTTGTTTTTACTATGCCTACAACACATACATCCTAGTCTAAATAATAATAAAATAAAGATCACACATGTTAATGGAAATAATATTTCCCTATAAAAGTACTACCTATTTTAACTATATAATTCTTAATAGCAGCCATTTTATTACTAATTCTAGTCCAGATACTTTCAACCTCCAGTGGTACTATTTCATAATGCAATTCTGTAATGTTTTTGATATAGACCATTAAATCTTTACTTTCGTCAGGAATGTAAGTGCAACAATGTTGAACTTTCAGCATTCCACAGACTCCACCCTCTTTTGCCAATAAGATATCAAGGGCAAGTCGATTTTGCATTACCATAGCACGCATGGCAACCATTTCAGTATTTACCAATAAAAATCCTCCAGCTGTGCTTGTTGACAAGCGATCCACTACTGTGGATAATTTCCGAATATTATTAGCATTCAAAGATATTCCCACTGCTGGAATCAAGGCTCCGAAAATATCACCTACAATTTCTGCCCAAGTTTCTCTCCTACTACGCATTATTTGATTCTGTCTATTATTTTCTACTCTATACATATGAAAGATCTTTGGAAAGACCAGGCCAGCATAACATGTGCCATACCAATGGTCCGGCAATCGATAATAAGCCTTATAATCATATTGAGACCTTTCTCTCGTGATGCACAATTTGCCTTTCTGTGGTGCATCTATAGCCATAGTTGGACTGGCTTAATTTCCCAACTTCTTCTCTTTGTCAATGTCCCAATCCGTTCCACTCAATTCACTTTCTCCTGCCTTCTGATGCATTTTTAATCTCCTTTCGTCAACCATGTCGAGAAATGTATTTTCTTCTTTCTTCAAACTGCAAGTTAAATTGTTTCTAAAAATATAATCTAATGTTAATTCTTTAGTTTCTATAAAAATTTCACCTAATACATTAGCAGCTTTAGCAGGGTTTAATTCATTATTCATGGGCAATTGTCCAAGAATATTGTCTATGTCTGACATGTTATATTCTAATTTTCCTAGTTGATAAAATACACTTGTTAATACACTACATGATATTCCATAAGTCGCTGGAAGGTGATGATAAGTCACTCCTTCTGAAACAGAGGCAGGTAACTGCATGCAAACGTAGCAATTCCTTACATCCATTGTCTTTACATATTCATATAACAATTTTGAAAATACATTGTTAGAAAAATCAGTTATAGACCTATCCTTATGTAAATGTAAATCACTCATTGTAGTTGGAACTACCTTCGGAGGAATCCTCCCTATTTTAGTCATATTTTCTGTATGACCTTCTAATGTATCTAGTGTTACTTTGAAAGTGATCAATAGTGCAAGTATGCTCCAAAGAAGCATTAATAATCCAGTACAGCAATAACACATTTTACACCATCTTTTCATGAAGATACATCTACTCTTGTTATCCTCTATGTTAGCCATCTTGTTAAAATAGACCGTGTCTTTTGACTTAGCCTCTTCCACTCCACTACTAGGTTACCACTTTAAGTACTATGTACTTGTTAGATTATTTCAGTTACTCAATTTGTAGCTTAGTCTCTAAATTTTCTTTTGCAAAAATCTCTCTTGAAATTACTCAATTTGGCATCTCATCGTTTTTCACTTCCTTTTCGTCATTCAAACAAAGAAGATCCTGAATTTCCGCTTCCTCTCCGATGTCGGACAAGATAACTCTCAGGATTCCCTCTGCTTCTTCTTCCTCAACCACTTTAAGCAAAGTCTCCTCTGGATTTCCTTGACTATCTGCCTCTTCTCCTGGTTCAGGCAGTGCCACATACATCCATTCTGGTGACTTATACTTCTGGTTTGGCTTCCGTGTTCTTTTGTTTTCCTCAAGCTCACTTATCTCTTTTCCATCTGATTGATTCTGACTGGACACTTCATTCACTTGTTCAGCCTTTGATGGATTAACTCGTGTCAATCGATATCTCAGTCTCTTTATCTTATTTGGCCATTGATCTCCTTTTGCAATTTTCCTTGCTTTGTTTTCTTTTATGTTTCTTTCCTCGATCCAAGTTCTCTTTCTCAGAACTCGACCTTCAGGTATCTCATTTTCACTTTCTTCAGACTCTATTTGAATCTGCTTTTCCTCTCCAACAGTTTCTTTTTCCACCTCTTTGGTTTGCCCTACTTCTGTCCCTCCTCGGGTCTCCGACACGCAATTTTCTTGTTGTCTACTTGTCCGTTCACCTAACTCAGTGTTGATTGCCCCTACACCTCCTCGGGGGTTTTCCGCAGAAATCTGTCCCTCTCTCTCTATTTCTGTCCCTTCATCATCTTCAAGAATTGTTGCTGGTGGAATTTCTCTTACTCTTTCTTCTGGTGCAAAGGTCTCTTCTGTTGTAACGTTCATTTCTTTTCTTTTCTTCTTCCTGTGTCCTCTTATGGCACTTGATATTTCTTGCTCGTCTCCAGAGTCCGAACTTGTATCTGAAATCTGCAATCTCTGCCTCAGGGGATCACTTCGTGGAATCAGAGCTAGCCATGGCTCTTTCTCCCCCCTTTCAGGGTTCTCTTTTGTCTTTGAATTCTCGTTATCTGATTCTGCACTTGATTCTGAATCATCAAAATACTCTTTGCCAATGCTGTCTGCTGGATTTGGAACCCTCAAAGTGTGACTTGCATGGATCCAATTTTTCAGTCCTGCACACTTCACAGCAGTTGTTGTGGTCAGCACAACTTGCCTTGGCCTTCCCCACCTTGGAACCAAGCAATTTCTTCTTCTGTGGACCTTTATTCTCACCCAGTCCCCTGGGCTCAGATCATGGGCCAGTTTCCTTTCAAGTGTGGTGGCATCCGCTCCAACCTGGTGAAACACAGAATGGACTGCGTCAGCCAGGCCTTTACAGTAATCCAAAACCATGTCATCAGTTATAGTCATCAATTTGTTGACTGGTACAAATACGTGTCTCATGGCTCGTCCCATGATGATCTCGTGGGGGCTCAAACCTGTAGTTCTATCTGGAGTGGATCTAATGGTCATCAAGACTAGAGGCAAGACATCGGGCCATTTCATACCTGTGGCCAAACACATTTTCCCTATTCTGTTTTTAATGGTACCATTCATTTGTTCAACCACACCAGAAGCCTCTGGTCGGTAAGCACAATGTAGTTTTTGCTGTACACTCAATGCTTCACAGATCAATTTCATGATTTCATTATAAAAATGTCCTCCTCTGTCTGATTCAATGGTCACTGGGAACCCAAACCTTGGGATGAATTCTCTTAACAGTAGCTTGGCCACTGTTATTCCATCATTTCTTCTAGTCGGGAATGCCTCAACCCACCTGGAGAATAAACAGACTATCACCAGAACATACCTCAATCTGTTACAAAGGGGCATTTCAATGAAGTCTACCTGCATTCTGGTGAAACGTCCTCCTTCTCGGCCTATTGTTCCTAGGCTTACCACTGTCTTCCTCCCAGGGTTGTATTGCTGACAAATTAAGCATCTTTGACACAAACTTTCTGCAACCAACCTGAACTTGGCATTGTACCAGGTCTGTTTAAAGGCTCTTATCATAGCATCCCTCCCAAGGTGTCCTTGGCCATGATACATCCGTGCCATGTTTGACATCATGCTATCAGGCATTACTGGTCTTCCATCCCGATAGACCCACACATGATCCTTTTCTCTGGGTGCACATCCTGCCTTCACCCATAGTTTCATTTCCTCATCTCCTGCCTCATCCTGCAACTGTCTCACTTCTTCCCATGTTCCCACAATGTTAGTAAACATTAAGGAGCAAGAAGACATTTCCCTCTCCTTTGCCCGATTGATTGAACACTGTTTTTGTGCACAATATTGAGCCATGTCATTGGCATACCGGTTCCCTGTAGTGATATAATCCCCACTTTGACCATGAGTAGCACATTTTACCACAGCCAATTCTTTAGGCAGCTCTATCGCCTCCAGCAATTTTCCAACCACTTCTGCATTCTTTATAGGAGTTCCACTTGAGGTCAGGAAACCTCTCTGCAGCCAAAGATGGCCAAAGTCGTGGACAACTCCGAAGCCATACTGGCTGTCATTTATCACAGTCACTCTCAAATTCTTCCCGATCTTACATGCCTTTGTCAGTGCCACTAGTTCTGCTACTTGAGCGGATTTAACTCCTTTCAAGTGGGATGCTTCCATGACTGCTGAAACTGTGCATATGGCATATGCTGCACTTAGCAATCCTTCATCTGTTCTCAAGCAAGATCCATCCACAAACATCACATAATCACTTTCTGGCAAAGGTAAATCTTTTATGTCTGGTCTTGGTTTCGTGCAAAAGTCAAGCACATCCAAACAATCATGATCAACTTCATCTCTTACCTCCACATTCTCAGCATCTGGTAGTAGTGTGGCTGGATTCACATTCACACACCTTTCAAGACTCACATTGCTTGCACCTAGAATGACCTTTTCATACTTAGTCAGCCGACTATGTGACATGTATTGTGTCCGACTCCTTGTTAAAAGGATCGCCACATCATGTGGTACAAACACTCTTAATGGATAGCCCATTACAATTCCTTCACTTTGCTCTAGGCTTCGGCATGTAGCAGCTACTGCTTTTAGACATCCAGGTAACCCCACAGCTACTGGGTCAAGCATTGACGAGAAGTATGCAACTGGTCTCCTCAGTCGTCCATGTTTCTGTATTAATACTGCGAGTGCACATCCATTTCTTTCACTGCAGTACAGCTCAAACTCTTTCTCATAGTCTGGCATACCCAAGGCGGGTGCCTCGCAAAGACTGTCCTTGAGTTTCTTAAATGCTGCTAATTCTTCCTTATTTAATTCAAGTGGGTCTTTCACCTCACTTTTTGTCAATTTTATCAATGCTTTGGCAATCAGGTAAAAGTTACTGATCCACTGACGACAATAGCCAACCATCCCTAGGAACATTCTCACTTCTCTTTGTGTCATGGGGGCTCTCATTCCTTTAATGATTCTGATTCTGTCTATTGTCACCTTTCTCAGTCCCTTCTCAATAATATGTCCTAGGTATTGTACTTCTTTCTTACAGAATTGTAACTTTGTCGGTGACACGTTTAACCCTCCATCTGCCAAATGGTTCAACAAAGCTATTGTGTCTGTTTCACAAGCTTCACGTGTTTTCGACGTCACAAGCAGGTCATCAATATACTGGACCAAGACTGAATTTTCAGGCATTGCCAGATTCTCCAGAGATTTCTTCAACAACTGATTAAATATTGAGGGGCTCTCTGTATACCCCTGTGGGATTTGGCACCATGCCAAAATTCGCTCTCCAAACCGAAATGCAAAAATTAGCTGACTGTCATGATGTAAAGGAATTGAAAAGAAAGCATGGCACAAATCAATTACTGTATACCATTCTGCATCATGGGGAATCTGATACAGGATCACTGAGGGATTTGGTACAATAGGACAACATGGTACAACAATTTTATTCACCTTTCTCAAATCTTGCACTATTCTGAACTTCCCATTAGGCTTTTTCAGTCCCATTATGGGTGAGTTACATGGACTGCTCATTATCTCCCTCAAAATTCCCTGTTTGATCATTTTCTCAATTATGGGAGTTACTCCTTCGATTATTTCAGGTGTCAGCCTGTATTGTGGGATATTTGGATAGACCACTCCTTCCTTTACAGTCATTTTTACCGGGTCTACATTTCTCATTAGTCCTACGTCTTCTCCAGTGAAATCCCACACTTCTGCTTTGACTGTCTGCTTCAATTCTAACGGTAATTCATCAGGATTGAATATGGCATATGTCTCAGTGACATCATCCTCTATGTTAGCTATGGTCATTTTATACAGAACATCCTCATCTGGTGTTTCAAAAGCTATTTCTTCTGGAGTACAAAATATGGTGCAGTTCATTTTACACAACAAGTCCCTGCCTAGCAAGTTCACAGGACTGGTGTCACACACCACAAAGTGATGCATGTCTGAGAATTTCCCTATTGTAACCTTTACTGGTTCAGTAAGGTACGTTCTAATCTGTGTGTTAGACACACCAACTACTTGGATTGTTTCATCCGAAAGAGGAAGATTCTTTATATCAGCTGACCTAACAGTTGAGCGTGTAGCCCCAATGTCGACTAGAAAAGTAATGTTTTCATCATTAACCTTCCCATCTACAAATGGTCCTGTCTGGTCTATTTCTAGAGTTGCGCCAAGCACGCACTCTTCTTCCTCCCTTCGGCACCGTCAATATTTCTCCTCTGAATCACTCCCATCATTTCGCAGCCAATACTGTGAAACAGCGCTTGCGCGTGGATTTCTGTTTACCTGTTCTTCATTGTAGAATCCCGACTCGTTACTAAACTTCTGCACACCTCTGCTCTGCGGTAAAGGCGGTTTTGGCACCTGATTCAGTAGATTAACAGCCTTCTGCTGTTGCTGCTGTTGGCCACTCACCTCATTCTGCACCTGTGGATTCAATGATTGATTTTCATTATTAGCACTTGGGGGAAATTTACACTCGGATTTCCAATGCCCTATCTTGCCGCAATTGTGGCATGGAAACTTTCCCCTTTCCTGGGCCAAATTTTGGTCTAATTCCTGGATTATTTGCTTGTTCGACTAACTGAGCTTCCTGTCTTTCTGCAACCTTCACTTGTGCCCACATCCTTTTCCTTCAGTTTCCGCTGCTTCACCTCAATTTCATCACTAACATACTTTGCATGTCTCAGTATTTCATCAATTTTCTTGCTCTGCCAGTCTACCGTGTGCTGCTTAATCATTTCACTAATTTCAGGACGTAAACCATAGACAAATCTGTATACAAAATGACTCAGGTCCTTTTCACCAAGATTCTCATCTCCACTGAACTGTTTGAAAGCTAATATTAGTCTTTTGTAATAGGCATGGACTGATTCTTTTGCTTCCTGATGTGTTCGGTCTATTTTTACCCAGTCTGTCTCTTTGGGAGGTACCTTATTTTTCAAAAATACCATGACTTGTTCATATTTCTTCATTACCTCAGGATCTGGTGCTCCTGTCTTTGGGTCCCTTGGGTATTCCTTGGTTGGCCAATCTATAACTATTTTACATTCTGCCCATAAATCTGCTGGCACTATTATATCAAATAGGCTATTCAAATCAATCCACAGCACTTTCGACAATTTTACAAATCTGTCTACTTGTCTGTACCACTCGACGGGCTTTTCTCGCAGTCGAGGGAAGTCATTTGTAAATGACAAAATATCCTGTCTTGTCCATGGGACATGCACATATCCCCCTCCTGGAATCTCTCTCATGGGACATTCTGTCACCACCTTTTCCTTTTCCCTCACAGGAAATGCTGGGAATGTTCTGTCTGAGGTATCCTCTCGTTTTCTATACACCTACTTCTCCATTTATCCACATCTCCCCATTTCCTCAGTAAAATGATTATGTTATGTTATGTTATGTTATGTTATGTTATTTATATTTTTATAGCGCACAGCTGCCCCAGCAAAGGGGCGTCCTGGCGCTATGACAGACACTATAACATAACACACAATAAAAGAAAAAGAAATTAAACAGACACGGGAAACAGGAAAGTTTTAATCGCCTGCCTGAAGGCGAGCAGGTCTTCAAGAGCTCGGATGTGTACCGGGAGCGAGTTCCATAAACCTG
Source organism: Triturus cristatus (assembly GCF_964204655.1). Lineage (NCBI taxonomy): Eukaryota > Metazoa > Chordata > Amphibia > Caudata > Salamandridae > Triturus > Triturus cristatus. The sequence goes on along the minus strand of NC_140590.1, from coordinate 31,438,375 downwards.
CCGCGAGCACCCTAAAGGAGCGGCCACCCATTCTGCTCAATTTAAAGCGTGGACAGACAGCCAGGTGAAGCCCCTCCGATCTCAAGGATCTCAAAGGAATATAGGGCGTGAGTAGGTTGGCAAGTGCCGGCGGCGAAGAAGATTTCAAAATTTTAAAGGTCAGGCACAGCGCTTTGAACTGGATTCGCTGTCTGACCGGGAGCCAATGTAAGGCCGTGATGGTACCAGACACTGAACAATGTCTAGGGAGGCCCACAATGGCCCGTGCCGCGGCATTTTGTACCCTTTGGAGCCTAGAGGCCTCCGCTTGATTCACCCCTAACAGCAGTGAACTGCCGTAGTCCAGCCGAGATAGTATAGATGCCTGGACCACAAGCTGTCTGGTAGGGGGATCAAAGTACTTTAAAACCGGCCTTATTCCCCGCAGAATTCCATAGCACGTGGCAGCCACCTTCTTAGTGTGGTCCCTGAAGGTGAACGCAGAGTCCAACCAGATGCCTAAATTTCTCACTCCAGAAGCCGGAATGGGAGTGACACCCAACTCTGATGGCCACCACTGGTTACCCCATAGCTCAGCGTGCTTCCCTAGTACCAACACCTCTGTTTTGGTGGCATTTAACTGAAGGCAATTGGTACGAAGCCAGCTTGCTACTGCCATCAGACCCGCTCGGAATCTGGGGGCCTCTACCTCAGGGTCTCCACTAAGTGTCACCGCTAGCTGTGTGTCGTCCGTATATGAGGCCATCGTAAGACCACACTGTTTGACGACACCAGCCAACGGTTTCACATAGAGGTTGAACATTGTAGGGCTCAACGAGGATCCCTGTGGTACCCCCAGCTCCAGGGGATAAGTGGCGGATTGGCCAGGTGGTATAGCCACTTTAAAGGATCGATCCGATAAAAAAGACCGAAACCACTGGAGGGCGAGATCAGTCACTCCCGCCTCCTGTAAGCGTTGGATCAGTATATGGTGGGACACAGTATCGAAGGCAGCGCTTAGATCTAATAGTAAAAGCGCTGCAGTACGACCTGAGTCCAGTACCTGGCGAAGATGTTCCGTGATGTAGAGTAATGGCGTCTCGGTACTGTGTCCCGACCGGAAGCCGTTCTGACTGGGATCCAATATCTGGTTGCGAGCCAGATGCTCAGACAGAACAGAGTTGACATGGGCTTCTATTACTTTGGCAATCCAAGGCAACAGGGATATGGGTCGATAATTTTCTGGCAACCGGGGGTCAGAGTTGGCTTTTTTTAGTATAGGAGTAACCACTGCCTGTTTCCATGCCGTGGGTACCGTTCCGCTGGACAATGACATATTGATAAGATTCAATAAGGGGTCACGGCACAGTGGGGAAAGTGTGTTGATAAAGGCTGGCTTTAACGGGTCCGAGGGAGAACCTGACTTGACCCTGAGGCTAAGCCTGTCAAAGGTCTCGATAGTCAGTTCAGGTAGCATAGCAAGGGTCTCATATCCCATCGTATCGGGGACAGTAACCTCTCGGTTCTGGTGGAGTGTGTCAAAACCTTGGTAGATTTTTTTCACTTTCTACACAAAAAAGGAGGCCAGCTTGTCACAGTGGGAATCTGTGCAAATCACCTCTGAGGTGGATCTGTTTTTCATAAGATCCTTCAGTACCTTAAAAATCAGTTTTGATGGGTTAGGGCTGGTAGCAAATTCTTGAGCGTAAAATGCGGCTCGTGTTCTGCAAATAGCTCTATGGTAGAACTTCAGCTCAGTAAAGTACCGAGTTTTCAGAGCAGGGTCATAGGATCTTCTCCATTCTCTCTCTGTTTTTCGGCAAGCTTTTTTCAGTTCTGCGAGTGACTCATTATACCAAGGACTAGGTGTTTTGTCCTTAATTTGTCCTATTCGTCCTGTGGTATTCATGTTTTCAATATCCTTTTCGGTGAAATCCACTCGGTAAGGCCTCTCTAAAGCTTTTACCTTATCTATGTCAATTCCCATCTCACTTGCTACTTCCTCTAACCTATCATGTAGGTTCTTTGCTCTCCAAGTGACACTTTTACACAGGAACAATAGCTCCTCATCCTGGTAATTTTTTTACTTTTCTGTGGGGATAGTCCCTACTATTAATTCTTCTAATACCATACGTAGCTTGGCCACGTCAATGGTTTGAGATTCTTTTTCTTTCCCTTGCAAACTCTTCAACCATTCACTCAACTCATCTGTAGTTATCCCCACTGACTTTTCTACACCCACTGGTTCTGTCAGCCTTTGTGGCTCTAATATTGATTCTGCTGCCATCCTGTTTTTCTCCATACAATCTGGACTAAAGAATGGATTATTTGATACATTCGGCTCAATTTCACTCACTGTATGCCTCCAGGGATTCTCTCTTGTTCTCATTAGTGGTTGCTCAGCCTGTCTATTGCTCACGTAAGGAACTGTTAGACAATGCTCACTCTCTTTCGGTTTCTCAAAAATAGGCATTACTGGACCTATTGTTACGGGAACTGTGACAGCTTCTAAGTTCTTGGTTAATTCTCTGATTTTCTCAGTTAATTCTAATGTCGTTTTTGCTAATTCCATAGAATTTCCACTATCTACCTTATTTTCTATTTCTTTCTCTCTTTCTCTAATGGAATTGGTTCCTTTCACCTCTGGGGTCATAACTTCTGTCTTGATAATTTGCAGGGTTTCTCTCATTGGGGTATTTTGGATTGATGAGTCTGGTTCCTGTCTGTAAAGGGGTGGATTCTTATAAAACATGTCATCTAAAATGTCGTCCTCTGACTCATTCGCTCCATACCTTCCTGTTTCTACATTATGTCTTTTCCCTACACATTTCTTCCCTTCCGTTTCTCCCACAGCTCTTACGGGAAATAGTCCTTCAGTCATACTTGCGTCTCGCCACCTTCTCATTCGATCACTATGAGTCTCGCGATCATGATGTCGTCCAAACATATAACTATATCTATTGCCACTTCTGTGTTTTTCTCGCTCATGCATCTCGTCCTCCCACTCCGTTAATGCCTCAAACTGTGTCGGTCTAGGCCTGGGTTCCAGGCTCATCATGCGTTCACGCAGATTTCTTAATGTAGCCAAATTAAATGAACCATGTTCTGGAAAGGCTAAGACTCCGTCGTCTCTGGTATACTTTACCCAATTGTCTAACCAAATGCAAGTATGATATCCATATTTCGCAACCATAAAGGATGCGGGTGTTTTCGTCGGAGGAAGTAACTGTCCTCTCGTCACAATCTTTTTGTCTTTCACAAACCATCCCTTTATTTTACTAAACAGAGATTTCTTCTTCTTTTCATCTGAATGATAATACATTTTCCCACTTTCCGTGAATCCCTAAACTTTTCTACAACTGTACGATCTTTTGTCCAATTGCAGCGCGACCCACACTAGCGCACGAATCCTGGAGCGTCTACGTTACTGTCACAATCTCCAATCCCAGCGCGACTCACACTAACGCACCAATCCTGGAGCGTCTACGTCACCCTGTACTTCTTCCAATCCTTTTGCGACACACACTAACGCACCAATCAGGGCGCTTCTGTGGTACTGACCCACTGTCCAATCCCAGCACGGTCTTTCTGACGTCAGCAGCCGCTGCGGCAGCTCTTGCTCCTGAATCCTGTCTCCTGTCCACCCCTCCTTTACAAAACTACTCGGTAGACTTTGTTTCAATTTCTACGATCCTGTTAGTTACAACATACATACATCTACATTGTCTGCTTCGCTAACCACAGAATAGCAATAGACCTTTCTCACGAGAATTCCGTCTTTCCCGAGAGCAGTGCTTACTTCTGCCCCACTACGGAATCGTTACTATCGTTGATAAAGTAGCACATACCTCTACTTTACCCTTCTAACAAGCATCAATTAACTGTTTCTCCAGAATTAAAACACATAGTTGGAGACGCAATGCTCCTGAGAAGTAAAACCAGAGTTTCCCAATTAACCGGAATGCCCTTTTCATTCACGCACATCCACACAAGAAAATGTAGCACATTTACAGAGAATTCTGCCTTTTCCGAGAACAGCGAACAGTCCGTTCTACTACAGAATTATTACATTCGTTAACAAGGCAACGCTTACCTCTGCCCCGTCCTTCTGACAAGCTCAGAGAGTACCTATTACCCTTCTAGTGATAAGCGTTATCGGAATGCCAATAGGATCCCTGGTACCTAAGACCAGAACTTCACAGGTAACCTTCGCTATCATACACACTTCTCTCACACAGAAAATGTCTCTAATGGCAACACACGACGCTGTCACGAATCGAACCCAGACAATGCGACGCGCAACTTCAATTGTCACAGGTTTCCTCTGTGTACCTACAGGGCCAACAATTCCGCCTTTCCCGAGAGCAGCGCTTTACCTCTGCTCTACTGCGGAACTGCCACCGACTTCCTACGTCCCAGAAGCCGTTCAAACAACATATAACTCGACACAACTCAACATTGAGTGTTAGTACATAAACCAATAACAATCAATAATCAAAATCAATAACCAATAAGCTATATACAAGCAAAATCATTAAACCAAACAATAAAAACCATCTCTTGCTACCAGAAAACTGATCCAGATCGGAGTTCCCAACTCCTCCCTATTACCACGGACAGATTGATTTCTCAGTTACACGCACACATATAACTCATACGCTGGTGGGGCCCATAACACCAACATTCATTCTATCAACCTATCCGTACCTAACAAGAGGACATCGGTCTCTCGACCTGGGTTTACTGTTTCGGAAGGACCTGCTAATTTCCCTATAGCACACCTAGTATTCCTTCCATCTAAAGGGTCGATCAGATCAATTTAGTTGTTTGTATTTAAAACCACATTACTATTTCAATAACAATAAACAATGCATTCAGGAAATGACAACCCGACACATGTATAAAATCAATGAATCTTTATCTCAATAAATTGCAGGTAAATTTTAATAAATCAATCTTTTTGCCATATTTACCTATTCTGGTTAATCGTCGTTCTAAGTCAGAATCTGGTCCTCAATCAATTTGTCAAATTTCTATTCGGTCATGCAGAGTCACCGTCCTCTCCGTCAGCATAACATCAGGAATCTGGGAATGACGATCATCAACGAACGAACCTACCCTCACTAGTCTACCAATTATATAGTAAATTTACATTGCAAAAAGTGTCATATTATGAAAAGCAAGGGGTTGATTGGTCCATCCACAGACGCTTTGGATCATCAGGAAACATTGGGTTATGTTCTCATGGGGAAAATGTTTCCAACGTAAAGGTCCATTGTCATTTCTCGTGTCCTTAATTTTTTGTATCTTTTCCAGGGGTACTGGCGCATTGCCCGGTGTGGCCTCGTTGGGTACAGTTGTAATCAGGTCACTGAAGGGGCATGGCTGCTTGAGCTTGTGCAGGTGCACTTCTCCTGGTACCGTCACCCATGTCATACAATAAAGTCAGATTCAGTCCGCGGCCATTTTCAGGCAGGCCACAATGGTCAACTTAAGTAAAGGAGCCACAAAACTTAATTAATACATAGCAATGACTAAATAAATGTTATCCCCTTACTAATACCCATATGTGTATGCATTTATCTAGCAGTAAGCAACCATTAAAGCCGTTAATACTCGTTCATTTAAGCACAAACCGACATTTATCATATTAATAGGCATACAAACTCAGTTCACGTATTATCTTGCCATGCAAATGCATTCCCACGTATATTCTTAATTAGTAATGTTGATTATTCAAACACTGCAAACTTTTAATACTCTTAATATTAATCGGTTAATCGTTTTAATATAAACATGTGAAAATGAAGTGGGTATATAAAAAGAAACATAATACCCGCTCCAGCACTTGCACCTCAACCAATATGACAAAAGTAAAGGTTTTTAAAAATGCAACTGCATTACTAGTCTTCCACTTGTAGGGCATCAGGTGGGGTGCCTGCTGAGATGAAGACTTTAGAAGTAGTTGCACCACAGGCAACGTGTGCAGCAAACTGCTCTATGTCCAAACTTCCTTTTGGAGAACACTGCATGGCCAGTGTTGAGAGGTTGTAGCTCAAATATGAATTTACCTTGAAAAAACAAAGACAAGAAGCGCTTGGAAAAACAGGAACAGTTGATTTAATCAAACACTTAGCCCAGGAGCACAGTATCAGCGTCAGGGTCTGAGGACTGTCTCAAAGTAGAATTGTTTTGAGTACCTATATATACATTTCTTGGAGCATCATAAAACAATTCATAGATCCTGTTTAGGTAGAGGAATGTGGGCCTAGTCATGGAGCCATAAATTACTCCCACCTGATGAAAAATGCAGTTGAGTCTCGACCTTGCGTGGACACAATGAGGGCCAGTCGATAACATGTCTAGATATCTGGCATGGAGAGCGCTTGATCACTGCATTAGCTGTGTGTGCTGTGTCCTGATTGGCTGAGTGTTCCTAACTTCATTTGGCATCTAACTTTATGATGCTTTGGGAATGTGCGCCCCATGTACGTTTTATTGGGGCCAATCTTCCCAGACCATTGTGGTGTTGCTGCCTATCTGTGAGACTAATCTGTGTTTTTGCATTTGTTCCCATGGTTACATATGACTTAGGGTTAATGGAGAGTCTGTCTCAGGTGATTTCTACAACAGTGATTTGATTTTGTTTTTATGCACACATGGATCATTGCGTACATCGACATCAATATTATTAGGGTTCTGCAGATCTCGCTCATTTGTAGGCGAATCTGGTAGAAGACATACAGCCCAACAGACATCCCACAAGGAGATGTAGCAAGCAGAAGTGGTCATTCTAAAGTAACAATTTTTAAAAGGCGACACATCACAACTGCCGATGACCACCAGAAGCGGCAGACTTGTAAAAATATATATTTATAAAAAAGTGCATATTCACACTTAAATATTGAAGTAAATGTTAGTAGAAAGATGCTTTGCGAAATAGCAAATAAAATGTGAGTTAAAAAAATCCCCTGTATATTCAGTTACGTGTTGTAATTGATTCACAAAAGGACATGGCTGAATTGTTTTTTAAAACTCAAACCTGTGCATATTATTGGATTTATAGGAAATAAAAAAGGCCATATTCCCATTTAGGCTCTGATTATGAGTTGCATGGTACTGGTCGGTTGCAAACTCCACATCCGTAAATACCAGTACTATTCACTAACACCAGCCTGTACTGTACAATTATGAGTTAAAACCCAGGGATTGGGTGATGCTCTAGCAGGAGGTAAATGTTTTCAGGAGTCCTGTACTTGGTGGGAGGAAACCACGGGGAGAGGAGGGCAGTGGAGTGATTTGCTCTAGGGGAGAGACAAATACAAGAAAAAGTAGGCAAGACAATGAGAGTGACAATAAAGCCAATCAACAGTATGCAATGGGTGGGCTGTAAGCACACTGTAAATTCACAGTAGGTCTTTCGCAACATTGTACTTGCGCTGTCTAGTAGGCGAGCCCTAAAAACAGGTATTGCTTATAAAATGCATAAGTTCCCTATACCTATACAATGGTTTCAAATACACATTTGTTTGATTATTAAGAAAACATTTATTTCATACATTTACTGTTTTAGATATTGTTTGCCATTGTACGAGGTAACGTTTTTTCCATGTGTTAGCCTACCCTTTATGAATTGAACCTTACTGTGTACTCTATATGGCAAATGTTTCTTTGTTAAGCAAGCATAGCCATGCATGGTATCAATTTTGAAAATGATTGTTTATTCCAAATCCACAGCTTTGTTAAACAAAATGTGTTGTTGATATGTTGTTGTGAGATGTTTTGTGTTAGTGTGTTGTTACATTGTGTTGGTTGTACTGTACTGCTAAGATTTATATGCGGTTGAGTTATGTTGTTGTGGCAGTGTGTTTTGTTGTTGCACTGTGTTACGGCTGTACCTCATTTGTAGTCTTTGCAGTTCTTCTATTTAACAACACACTTTTTCTGCACAATGCCACCAGCTCATGCCCACGAGGTATGGTGAAGGGTTTTTAGGGGGAGGGATTGTGTTTAGGGGGGTGAGGGTTAGTAAAAGAAAAGCACATGAAGTACTTTATTAACAGTGTAAAAGACAAACATTTTCTGAGAGTAAAAGCTTGAGTCATTGCATTTACACCTTAAAAATAAGCATTCAAAAAACAATTTCTAATAAAAAAGACATTCTATGAATTGGTTTCTGGGAAATGGTCAATACCATTAATCCTGCAAATTTGCACAAACGGGTTTTTCAATAATGATATTCTAATAAGTCATTTCTCTATGAAATCACATTCTACCAGTTTAGCACAGCTAAATGTCCTGATGTAAGAAGCTTAGTTAAAGAGATCAGATCTTGAGGAAGTGCGAGTGTGAGCTAAGATGGCTGCCTCCTATCAATCGTGCTCGGTTGTTTGGGGCACATTCAAAGTTTCCATCCACCCTTCTTACCTATCAGTTTCCTGAGGTGTCTGCTGTCTGTCTGTGAGGTCTAGGGGCTACCTGGACCTTCTCTGAGGATCATCTTGGCTTTCCCCCAAGAGTTTCTGTCAGGATGGTGGTGAAGTCTCATCAGGTTTCTGGCTTGTGTCCACCTACAGTTGGTTTTAGCTACTGTGCCAGGGATTTTCCAGCTATTCTACGTTGGTTTGAATCGTTTCTTTATTTTTTTTATTCTTGTTTCCTATTATATATACTTAAGTGGGTATTTATTCATGTTCTTCTGCTTATAAATGTAAGTAAGCAGTGTCTCCATCGCCTCTTAAATATACAATTGTTGACTCCTCTGAACCTTCGCTCACTACTATGCTAGAGAAAATGCAAGCAATTAGGTCTAACACTGAAAATATTGTTTCTGAAATTAAAATCATTCATAAAGATATGGCAGGTCTCCCAATAAAGGTTGCACACAACAGAATTAAAATTAAGTATAATCAAGCAAAACTTGGGCAACTAATTCTACTTCCCACACAAACTCCATCTGTGATAAGGTAGTATTGGATTTAGAAAATCAAAGTAGGCTAAACAATTCACAAATTTTCACTACCTGAAGAAATAAAGGGCAATGATTGTAGACATTTTCTTGAGAACCTGTTGCCTAATATCTTAAACTTAAAATTCCCAGAAAATGTTTAGATTGATAAAGCACATTGGGCCTCATGTAGGTAAATAAAAATTACCGATTCTTAAATACCGAGCCGTACCGAATCGGTATTTAAGAATCGGTAAGTTATATGTAGGTAAAAATTCGGTAATAATTACCGAATCGGTAACATTCGGTAATCAAGAATCGGAATTTACCGAATCGGTAAATACCGAGGTGGTATTTACCGATTCGGTAAATACCGAATCGGTATTTACCGAATCGGGAAAAAAATCACATGACTTGATGAAACAGCCAATCCTGTGCAACCACACCCCACCCAACCAGGAAGTGGCCACACCCAGGCAGGTGCACACAATTAACAGACCCTGGAGAGGCTTGGAGTGCAGAGGAGAGGCAGGGAGCCAGTGCCTGTTTGTGCAGCAAAAAAACATCGGGCCCGATTCACAGAACAAACTTAAGACAAAATCCTAAACTTAGTACCATTTTGGTATTCACAGAATGCACTTACTACTTCTGGTATTCACAGAATGAACTTACTACTTTTGCGATTCACAGAATAAACTTACTACTTTTGCTATTCACAGAATGGATTTAAGACTCCTAACTTTACGTCCGCACTCGGGCCGGAAATTCTGGCCCGGAGGCGGAGCTTCCGGCCCGGAGGTGGGGCTTCCGGGCTGGAGGCGGAGCTTCCGGCCCGGAGGTGGGGATTCCGGTCAGTGGCGGATCTCCGCAACTGGCCGGAATCCCCACCTCCGGGCCGGAAGCTCTGCCTCCGGCCCGGAAGCCCCGCCTCCGGGCCGGAAGCTCCGCCCCCGGGCCGGAATTTCCGGCCCGAGTGCGGACGTAAAGTTAGGAGTCGTAAATCCATTCTGTGAATAGCAAAAGTAGTAAGTTTATTCTGTTAATCACAAAAGTAGTAAGTTCATTCTGTGAATACCAGAAGTAGTAAGTGCATTCTGTGAATACCAAAATGGTACTAAGTTTAGGATTTTGTCTTAAGTTTGTTCTGTGAATCGGGCCCATCATGTCCAGCCACAGGACACAGAGAGATGGAGGGGAAAGGAGGAGGAAGCTGAAATTCAGCCCCAAGGAACTCCAGGTGCTGGTGGAGGAGGTGGTGAAGCAGCACCAGAAGCTGTTTGGGAGGCAGTCCCTGCAAGTGCCTGAGGCTGAAAAGCGCAATATTTGGCTGGCCATCCAGGCGCAGGTCAATGCTGTGGGAGTGACCCACAGGGACATAGAGGTCCTCAAAAAGCGCTGGTATGACCTGAGGATTGTAACCAAGAGGAAGATGGGGGAAATCCAGAAGGAGGCCAGCCAGACTGGAGGTGGAACCAACAGGGCACCTGCCCTCACCGAACTGGAGGAGCTGGTGGGGGCCACAATCGAGAATGAGAGCGTCGTGTGTCTTGGGGATGCTGACAGCTCTGCCAGAGCCGCCACCCAACAAGGTAAGACGAATGCACAGCAATGTAGCCCCCCCTACCCCTATCCCACATCCCCCATTGTGAAATGAGTATCCCACTCCAGTCCATGTGTTAGTGCAGTCAGGCAATGCATTCTGGGAGATGTAGTCAGGGAAACCCCAGCCATGAAGTAAATAGCACAGGACAACAAGGCATGTTACACACATTAGCCACAAGGAGGCAGAGGACAAATTTAGAGTGTAACATGATTTATTGTGATGCTTGCAATGCAGCCCTTCAGGGACACTGAGCCGATGTTGCATTTCTGTCCACAGATGTGACATCACGCAGGACAGGACATGCTGCAGGAGAGAGGGCACACCGGCCACACAGATCAGCTCTGGCCAGCACAAGTTCAGCCCAGGGAGCAGTGCCACAGGCAGCCGCACCACTAACACAGGCAGCCTCGCCTCAACCAGAGCCAGCCTCACCTCAACCAGAGGCAGCCTCACCTCAACCGGAGCCAGCATCACCTCACCCAGAGCCAGCATCGCCACTCATGTTTGAGTCACCGGCCACATCACCGCCTGCAGGTGTGAGAATGAGGAGGCGTCCTGCCGCCAGGCTGCGAGCCTTAGACACCTCGTCTGACGACAGCAGGGGCCCTGAGCAAATTACTATGCCCCAGGATGGGAGCCATGCCACTGTGCCCTACACCTCACAGGCAGAACAGACGGGTGCAAGAGGGCGCCGCAGGTCGCGTGTCCAGAGTCCACCAGCAAACATTGACAGCCATGGTGTCTTCTCGGGGCTCGAGGGCCAAATGTTAAAACAACAGCGCCTGCAAACAAAGGCAGTCATGTCAGTCCAGAGGCATATGCGGTTCATGAAATCTACATTTGTCAACATGGACAATAACATCAGCGCAATGGCAGCGGGCATTCGGGACATGTCCCAGTCAATCCAGCAGTTGTGCAGCAAATTAGATGCTGACATAGATGCATGGCGCCGGGAACGGCAGAGGAGGGACACTAACACCAGGGCACTCAACCGTCTGGCAACTGCCACTTCTCTACTCTGCCGGCGCTCTGAGTCGATGCAGGAGGGCCTGACACACTGCTGCAGCGACGTGTCTCGGGGGATGGTGCAGGTGACAAGTGCACTAGAGGTGCTATTAACAAGTCAGGCGGCGACAACTGCTGCAGGGGATGCTGCGGAGAGCATCGACTCCAGCAGCAGGAGCAGCATCACACCCCCCGTCCCAGAAGCACGCAGGAGCAGCAGGCGGCTTGGGGTTGGCTGTAGTGAGGATGCTCAATCCGTGCCATCCCACACTGCAGCGCGTATGCGCAAACATTGATGCAGCCCTGCGTAGCCAATTCCCAATGGGTGACGTAACCCTGGACTTACTCCTTGTAAATATGCTATGTTGCCAGATTGGCTTGATCTTGTTTTCATGGCGTAGTGCCGCATTAAAACTACGTCATGACATACCACAACTGGCTGTGTCCCCTTACTTACTCAGAAATAGTTGGATGTGATCTCTGCCCGTCTCTCTCTCCCATCTATTGCAGTTGGCACTCCAGCTGCGTTGCCCTCTGGCTGGCCTGACTCTTCCTCGTTGTCCTCAAAATCTGTTAGTTCCACATCTGTACCTCTCTTCGTGGCAAGGTTGTGCAGCATTGCACAAGTGGCAATGATCTTGCAGCAGTTGATCGGTGTGTACTGGCGTGCGCCTCCGCTCTTGTGGAGGCAGCGGAACCTGCTTTTCAGTAGTCCAAACGTGCGCTCCACCACATTGCGTGTAGATTTATGTGCCACGTTGTATCGTCTCTCACTCTGGGTTGATGGGTGTAGGTAGGGAGTGAGGATGAATGACCGGCAGGCATATGCACTGTCGCCTAGGTGAGTAAAGGGGAACCATCAGTCACATGCCTCTATACACTATGATTTGCAGGTTTCATGGGACGTCACTGTTACTTACCTAGCAGGTATCCCTCTCCAAATTCTCCGGCAATCAGTCGTGTGTAGATCCCACTGTTCTGGAAGATGTAAGAGTCGTGGGTGCTCCCAGGAAACTTCGCTACAATATCAGTGATGATGTTCCCTGCATCACAGATCACCTGCACATTGATGGAGTGGGTGGACTTTCTGTTCCTGTAGATGTGCTCTGTGTCAGCTGGTGGGCAGATTGGGATGTGTGTGCCATCAATACAGCCAATGACATGGGGGAACTGTGCCATGTGATAAAAGTCAGTTTTAGTTTTCTGCAGTTCAGCCTGTGTGTTTGGGAAGCTGATGTAGTGGTGCATTCTCTGCATCATGGCATCCAGGAACTTCCTGAAGAAACGGGACAGGCAACTCTGGGATACACCGCCCACCGCAGCTATCACCCCCTGGTAACTGCCAGATGCCAGTAGATGTAGGCTGCAGAGCACCTGCACATGTGGTGGTATGGCATGCGCCCTTCTTGTTGGCTGGTCCAGGAGTGGGTGCAGGTCCCTTATCAGGTCCATGATGGTTTGGGGGTGTAGCCTGTACCTTTCATGTATCTCTGCATCAGTCAGTTGGAAGAGTGTGATGCGCTGTCTGTAGATGCGTTCCTCCCGTCTCCATATCCTCAGACCTGCTGCCTGTAGACGTAGGCGCCTTGCAATGACATACAGAGCGGCCATGTTGTCCACGCTGTTGCATTTTGGGATTGCTTATATGGTCTGTTGATGGTTACCACCTGCTTTCACTCAGTGTTAATTACCGACTCTTAATTACCGAATTTCATGGATTTCTTAATTACCGATTTTTCCTACATGTCATTTTCAGTTTTACCACTTCATATTTACCACTTCATATTTACCGATTCATATTTACCACTTCATATTTACCGAATCAGTAAATATGTATTCTGTAAATATGAATCGGTATTTTAGAATTCGGTAATTATGAATCGGTATTTACCGCTTCATATTTACCGAAAACTGGTTTTTGGCCTCCTACATCTCACTTGTCTAAATACCGGTCGGTAACGGCATATTTACCGAATTTCGGCCGTTACCGACCGGTATTTAGCTACCTACATGAGGCCCATTGTGTTCCATCTCTTCGTAAGATTCTTCGACATCATCTTGTCCTCCTACGTAAGTTTGCACAAGTAATTCCCTCTCTTCTGGTTAACAACAGTAAATTCTTTATCTATTAAGATTTTGCTAAAGAGACAGTAGCCATCCGTAAAGACTTTCCAGACTTGAGGCCATGACTCAGGAAGCCTGGATTCAAATATTGTCTCTCTGACCCTTCCACTATGCACTTTGGAAAGACGACATCTCTAAATCATTTAATGAGCCAGATGATCTTTAAGCATCCTTGGATATCCACTTTCCACTCTTATTCGAAACTCATGAAGCATCAAACTAACAGTGACTGGAGTCTTTATACCTATTTATTTATTAGCCCCATCAGTATGTCACTATGATACCTACGGTCATTTCTCTCACTTGGCTGTCAATGCACGTATGTCTCACTGTTATTATTTATGTTCTCTGTTGTCTATCTATGTGTGTCTCCATATGTCTTCATTTCTTCTGTTGCTCATTGTTGCCGAGCTACTTCATGGATCTCCACTGCTTCTTCTCTATCTCTATTAATACTGTCCCCTGACCATAATTTATATTTCATACCTTGAACTGTGAATATTACACATAATGTTAAAATTGTTTCTTTAAATGTAAAGGGTTTACGACATCCTGTTAAACATTTAAAAGTTCTACTTTGCTTATTATGGCATAAGGCAGACATTTGCTTATTGCAAGAAACACATATTGATCATAAAATACAAGATTATATGGAAAAGAAATGGGTCGGTAAAATAATTTTTTCCTCAGCAATGAGTAAGAAAAATGGTGTGGCAATTTTATTTTTGAAAAAGCTTCAATTACCCATTTTAAACAAACACTCAGATTCAGAGGGCAGATTTGTATCTGTTAAAATGAAACTTGGTAGTGCAGTTTTATGTTTGATTAACATATATGGATAAACAATTGATGATCCTAGTTTTTGAACTTACATTCCATCTGAAATAATACAACTTGGAAATGTCCCACCCATTGTTGGTGGAGATAACATTTCCCAACTCATGAAGACTTTACTTTTTTCTCCAATCCTCATAACTCTCACTCATATTTAGATTATTTATTAGCATTCGGGCAATATATAACACAGCCCCCAATTGGAAGTATTGACATCTCTGATCATGAAATCATTTTGCTATGTTTACAAGTTCATAACTTGTTTGTTAATCATTCACGATGGAGCATGAATGTGGATACAGTTCTTCAAAGTAATAATAAATAAAGTTATTCAAGATAACGCTGATTGTGTAACATCTATTATAAATGGAAAAGCATATATATGAGGAGCAAACATTTCTATAATGTCCTATGAAAATAAGGCGTTAAAAGTAAAACTACTAGATTTGGAGAAGTAAATTAATCAATTTGAAAGATAATTTATTTCCTCTAACAATCCGTCCATTAAAACTACACTCCAGAAACATAGGGCTTGATTGGTGCCACCCTATCGGACAACAGGACCGCCCGACTTGCTGTCAGTGGCCCCGTCAATGTGATTACAATGTGACTGTCTATCTCTTGTATTACGGTGGGTGCTGCAGCACATGAAGCAGTACAAAAAATAGACAGAACACATATCTCTGCACTACATGGCAGGCACCATGCAAGGCCTGCCACATGGTGCAGGGATATGGTGCCCCCTAACACCCACATCCAATGGCCAGGGGGGAAGGGGGACCACTAAAAGCCCCCAATGTCCTTTTCGGCAAGCCTCACCATGGCGGTAAACCACCATGAAATGGCCGGCGGGGAGGTACATCATAATCCGTACGGTGGTGCCTGACATGCACCGCCACCATTGTAGGGTTTATGGCTGCCTCTGACGCACCGACAGACAGACAGGCTCCTTGAGCCCGCCGGATGTATGGCAGTCAGGCTTTCCGACTGCCATCCTTCCGCCCGCTATTATAATATGTCAGGCAGAAATCATGCAAACGATGGCGATGAGACCGCCACTGACAGGCTGTCAGTGGTGGTCTCACCGTCATCGTAATCGACCCATTAGATATGAATTTAATTCTTTATTAATTAAGAGACCTGGAATTCATTTATCAAATCAAAAAACATTTTCCTTCAATGCAAATAGATCTTAGAAATTGTAAGAGAACTATCTTCATATTAAAAAAGATAAAACCCAAATTCATGCCATCCACAGAGATATTGGTACAATTGCTATATCTACTTCGGAGATCATTGACAAATTCTTTACATTTTATTCATCATTATATAACAGACCAGATCTCCTTGAAACTCGAGTCATAGATACTTTTCTTACATCAGCTATCCTTCCACAACTGTCCCTATCTGAGAAATCCAAATTAGATAATCCTATATCTAAAGAGGAAATTCTTTCAGCTATTCAATCACTCAAACTTTAAAAATCCGCAGGACTAGATGGCATTCCTGCTGAATTTTATAAAGCATTTCTGGCTATCCTTACTCTTCATTTATATTACTTATCAGTACATTAAACAGAGCACCAGGTTCTTTTAATGAAGCCTTGATAATAGTATTACCTAAACCTGCTAAAGATACGACTAAGGGGTATATTCACAAGAACGCGTGATAACTACCGCATGAGTAGCGTAACGCAACTTTCAATATCGCAGCCCAACGCGGGAAAATAACCCCGTGACAACGTGGGATTCACAACAAGGCAGTAGCATGCGATAGTCTGCCGAAACCGTGGACAATGCCTGCGATAAAACCACCTCGATGGAGATAAAAATACAAACCACAACACCAAAAAACCTGCGATGGTCCAAAGCGCGATGAGGAAATCAGTGATAAGCAGCGCCAGGCCTGCAACACACACCTGGCCGGTGGAAAAAATCTCCGTAACAGCTGAAAAAACATCCACAACCAAACTGACCTACACCCAAGCACCATGGAGGGAGCCGGAGCAGGCGCAGAGGACGAGCGCAACCCCACAAGCACCCCGTACAACCAGCCTGGGACCCCGGGGACAGGGAAGGGGAAGGACAAGAAGACGAGGAAGACGAAGTTCAGTCCGCAGGCGAACAGGATCATAGTCACGGAGGTGATGGAACACCATCTACAACTGTTCGTCACCTCCAACGTGTCACTGGACACCAAAACTGCAATATGGCGGGACATCGTCGACAAGGTGAATGCCGTCGGAGAGCACAAGTGGACAATGGATGAGGTCAAGAGACGATGGAACGACATCAAGCGGAAAACCAAGGAGAAACTCTCCACCAACCAGAAGGCAGCAACACAGACTGGAAGTGGGAGCCCAGCGCCACAGCTGGAGCTGGATGACATGGAGGAGCTGGTGTCGACAGTCATCAGTGTGGAGACTGTGGCCAGAGTCGGGGGACCGGACACTGCTCAACAGGACACAACACAACCGCAACAGGGTGAGTGACCAACAGGTACTGGGGGGATGGGTGGAGATGGGCACAATGGCACACATGCACAATCAAGCACAGCACAGTGCACACCCTCAATAACTCTGGGGCACCGCCCAAATCTACAGACTGTCACAATGTACAATGCCATGCTGTCTGAATGTCAACCTGTACCATACGTCTACACACATGTGAACACATTGTAATATTCTATCTCCCCTTCACACCGCAGGGGCACCGTCAACACCTCCTGCAGAGCAGTCCCGGCCACTCTTCATGGATGACGAGGAAGACAACGCCAGTATCGATGCCCAAACCATCCAAGACATCATTGACCTCATCTGCCACTCACCTCCAGGTTCAGGGCAGCACAGCTACATTGATGAGACCCCACCCACCACCCAAACGACCCAGCAGGAGGCACCCACAGCCCAGGCACCTTCCCATGACCTCCAGGAAATATACATGGCCTTCCAACACCATGTGCTGGAGGGCCAAAGGGAGACAGCTGAGCAGGTGTGGGTGGGCTTCGGCATCATGGCTGCCAAACTGGACGCCATCCTTGGGTGTCTATGTCCGCCCCTTGGTCTCCAACAAGCCCTGACTGACATCGCTGGAGTCATGACTCGGAGAGTAGAACAGCTGTCTGCTCAGAGTGGCTCCAGCATTACCAGCCATGAGCTGGCACGCATATGGAGGCTAATGGAGGACATGGTGCGGATGGAGGCAGAAAGGATGGCAGCCACCGCTCCACATCATCGAAATGTAGCTGGGATCTATCATGCCCTAAAGACCTCCACCATGGCATTGCCACAACAAGGTGTGGCGCCGATGAATGCTGCTGCCCCCACACCATCCACATCCCCGCCCCCTGGTGTGTCAGTGCATCCCAGTGCGGCAGCCGGATCTGCAACACCCACAGGTGGGGCAGGGCACACACCCAGGGATGAGGACGTGGATGGGGCTATTTACATTATATCACTCCCCAAGGACCAGGCACTAGCATTCATTACCGCCACCTGGCCTGTGTCTGCTTGGTCCCGCACATGGCCTCATGACCTTCCACTGACCTACGATACACTCTGATGCACTCACCTTGGACAGCGACATGTACAGTCACTTCCGGATTGGTGACCAATGACATGGCGACCAGTTTGCGGACTGTACCCTTTCCTTCAGCAGGACTTGTCATCCCCAGGTGGACTCTGGCTGGCCCTCCATGGGCCCATAGTGTGTAGTGTGCTGTGCATTGCCCTGAACTGCTCCAACTGCATAATTGCACTGGATGTGCAATAAACATCCATTGACGCACTGCTGGGTCATGTCTATCATCAGTCATGTATGCATGTGTGGATGAATGTAGGGACAGTGATTTCCCTTGCATCAATAATGCGCATCCTGTGGGATGCCATTCAGAGGGTGCTACATTGCATTTTGTGTACCGTGTCCCATGGACACTACAACAGGGACACACGCTTCACTCACTTCCTTGTCGGGACATGGACTGAATCACGCCCAGAGCCCACATGTCATTGTGGCAAGCCCTGCACTGGTCAGGCATAACTCCACTTACGCTCCGAGAGGGGCCCTCATTGGTACCCGTCGCAGGCGTACCCGCTGGTGGTGTGCAGGTCCCTGGTCTAGTTGTCAGCATGTCACAGCCACTCCCTGAGGGCAGGTTTGCACGCACACCACACCCATCCGGCACAGGTATCACAGGCCATGTGACTCTGCCAACATAAGGGGCCAACGACGTCACATTCTCCTCTGCCTGTGGTGACTGGCTGACAGATGCCACGGTTCCCAATCATAGAGGGCACAAGAGTTTTGTTGCGCACAGGGTTAGCGGCAACCCAGGCCTGCGTATGGCACGGACCGACCACCATGTGGCACAGACTGGGGTTGCAAAGGATTAGTGGCAACCCCGTCATGCATACGGCACGGGCCGACCACCACGTGGCGCTGACTGAGGTTGCACAGGGTTAGTCGCACCCGGCACATTGCGGCAGGCACCCCGCCACTGGACGGTGACTTTGGGTGCACTGAGTCAGTGGCACCTCAAGCTGCTGAGCGGGTGGGCACCCTGTGATGATGCCCCATACTGGCGGTCCGGGCAACTCAGGTTTCGTGTGCCCTGCTGAGCAAGCGGGCAGCACGAGCCTACCACCACGTGGCCTCACTTCCGGGTCACTGACTTAGTGGCACCCATTGGGCTGATAGGGTGTGCAAAAGACACACAATTGATGTACGTAATGCTGAACAAATCAAAACTGAGCGGGTGTGCAGCCTGCGATGTTGCCGGGTGCACTGGTATGTCTTCAGCCATTGAGTATTCCAGACCCAGCAACACACGTGAGACCTTGTTGCCTGCGGAGCGTGGCTGCATGGTGTGGAGGGTGCCATGTCCGCGGGCCCTGGGCTTGTGGCTTGCAGCGGCACATGGTGGGACATCCAGTCTATACACGTCGGTGGCGAAAGGTGATTAGTGAGGTCTGGGTGTGCATGGGCAGGCATGCTCCGTGGGCGGCGGGTGCCTTTGTGATGCCTCTGCCTGGGTGTGCATGGGCGGGCAGGCGCTGTTGTCTTGTGTGAGTGTGTGTACTGTGCCAGTCATGTATCTGATGATGGATGTGACTCAGATGTGTGACCTAATGGACTGCACTACATGCCTGCAAGTGGTTGGAAACACACCGGTGGCAGTAGGTGAGCAGAGTGGCCGGGGTGCGCAGGGACGGCTTCCTCTCTCCTTCTCTCTCTCTCTCTCTCTCTCTCCCCCTCTCTTCTTCTCTCTCTCTCTCCCCCTCTCTTCTTCTCTCTCTCCCCCTATCTTCTTCTCTCTCTCCCTTCTCGTCTCTCTCTCTCTCTCTCTACCCCTCTCTTCTTCTCTCTTTCTCTCTCTCCCTCTCTTCTTCTACTCTCTCTCCCTCCCTCTCTCTTTCTCCTTCACTCTCTCTCTGTCCTTTGATGTGCGCAGGACACACCTTCTCATCATGTTTTTTGTCTTGCAGGCTGTGACCTACAGACTGTCCCACGGGGAGCCACCATGTGTCTTCATTTAGTTTCGGTGTTCATTTTAATAAAGTTTTATTTGTTGCTTTGAAAGTGAATGTGTGATGCTCATTTCTGTGACGACACATGCATTTCAACTGTTGTGATTGTGCGACGTCATGCAGAATATTTTGTACATGTTTTTGTGTGGCTGATGTGGCATGTCTTTGGGGGAGTTTCCGGGGAGGGGTGGTCTGGGGGGTGGTGTGATTGGGTGTTGTGCCCCTCTTGTGTGTCCGGGCCGCATGATGTGTGGCTCCATGGCATCTGATGCCCTTCCGATGTGGCCCTGGGCTGGTCTCCCTTTTGTGGTGCTGGCTGCCATCCGGTTTAACACCAGGTCAGAGCAGGTGTAAATTTCCTGGTGCTGACGCGCATTATCGCCGGTTTTGTGTTCTTAACGGCAATCTGGCTGGTCGTTGAGAATGTTGAGGAGTGGTGTGGTCGTGGCTTTTAGCACGGGAACACCCACTCTGCATCTCATTAGCGATAGTTGCAGGGATCATCTGTGGTGATGTTTTTTGCGACTGCTATCGGGGGTAAACTAGTGCTGTGGGCTGTTAACACCAGCTTGTGAATGGGGAGGTAAATTTATCACGACTTTGGCTGCGATAAAGTGCCGTTAATTCAGCAATAGTTCCTTGTGAATATGGCCCTAAGGTTTCTAATTATAGCCCTATATCCTTCATAAATCAAGTAACGATTTAGCAAAACTTTTAGCCACTAGACTTTCTAACATGTTATCATCATTAATACACATAGATCAAACAGGTTTCATGAAAAAGAGATTTTCTGTCAATAACACCTGACTTTTGTTCCATTTAATAGCAATAGTCCCCCTTTACTTCACCCTCTGGACATCTTGCTTTAGATGCTGAAAAAGCTTATGATAACGTTAATTGCCAATTTTTTGTTTCAAACATTATCCTCTTTTAATTTAGGACCTCGTTTTATTAAATTGATGTTGGCATTATATCACTCCCCTCCCGCAAGACTCTGAATATGTTTCCTCAAGCTACTACCCCTGATGGCTTTTTCTGCTTCTCCACACTGTCTCTAAATTTTACAAAAAAAGTCAACTGTACCTGTGATACCAACTTTAATTTTATAAATAAGCACTGGAATACAGAGCTTTCAACTGATTTCTGCTTACATTTTTGGAGATGAATATAGCTAACAAATCTATCTGGGTGGATTTTTTTAGAAGTAAACAGCCAACACAGGAGAGTCAGGAGAAGCTGTTTATTCATCCATGATCCTCAGACACCAGGAGGTAACTGAGGCACTTCAACATTCTAAGGAGAGCTTCAGTACAACATTCTAAGGCAGGGAATGTACCAACCAGAGAGTGACGTAGGGGTGGAATTGGCAGGGTGAAAAGGAGGGGAAAGGTAGGAAGTAGGGGCGATAACAAGTTATAAATGTACTAGATATTACATGTAGATTACAACACATCTCCCGTTGAATAGTGAATTTAAAAACAGGTGATACATGGAGAATGCAATCACCAAATAAACTTTCAGCATACAATATACCTGGAACGATTAGCATTACATTTCATAGTCCTTTTGCCACAATGGTGGATGACGAATTCTAACATAATTTGGTTGTTGCATGTCTGAGACATAATCCTCCCAGCTTTCGCTATTAGCAGACATTGTGGGAGACACTATGGGACAGCGAGCTACATTGTCCATGCTCCAGGTGCTTCCATCCTCCACTATTACAGAATTATTATTTTTAACACATTGGATTCTCAGAGGTTTGGAAAATGAGGACACCTTGGAATGACCTACACTAGGCCTTTTGATAACCACCCATTGACCTTCACCCCATTCCTTTCTGGTGGTTCCCCACTTCTGGTCGTACTTGGCTTTGTAATTTGTCCCACTTTCTCCATAACTGACTGCTTGTCTACCCATATGGGACATCCACCATTAAGATAATTGGGAGTGAGTTTAGAAGCTGGATTCCTCCCCTTTAGGGAAACAAATGGGGAAACCCCAGAAATGGCATTGGGTGTGGTGTGATTGGACCATAGCATCTGTCTTATGGCTTCCTCTACAGATTAATGTGAAGTAAGAGCCAATTGGATAGTGTTTTTTATCATTCTATTGGCCCTTTCTACCAGGCCATTAGCCTTTATAAAATACAGAGGAGATTTGATATGGGAAATAGCTAACTTGGTTAAGAACTGTGTCATGTCGTCTGATGTAAATTGAACCCCGTTGTCAGTGACCAGAGTACTGGGTATACCTTCTTTTGAAAATACTTCTGTTAAAAATTCAATAAGAGACAATGTAGTGATAGAAGATACCATTTTTGTAGAGATCCAGTGAGAATGATAATCAATAAGAACAAACATGAATCTTTGAGACGTGTTCAGTAGGTTCAAGGGACCAATAATGTCCAGACCCAGTTTGTCCCAAGGTTTGGAGGGCACAGACACTAGAATGAGGGGGGCTTTGCGGGTGACCTTGGATTTGTCACAGGACCCGCAAGCTAGACAATCTTTTACCATTCTTTCCACCATAAAGTCCATGTTGGGAAACCAATAATCTTGCCTGATTTTACTTTTGGTCATACTCCTCCCTGGATATCCTTCGTGTGCTACTTCTATGATGCGTTTGTGCATGTTTGTAGGTGGGACAATTATTTTCCCTCTGTAGATCTGATCACCGATTATAGATAATTCATCTCTCACCACCCAGAAAGACTTAAGATTCTCTGGTAAATCTTTAAGATTCTTGGGCCATCCTCTGCGAATCATGTTTCTTAGTTCCATCAGGATAATGTCATCTTTTAACCCTTTCTCTCATTCTTCCTTGTTGATGGCCGGAATGTCTATTGTAAGAATGGTCTCTTCAGGAGGGTTAAATCATGAATATTCATTAGTAATGGGGAGTCTCGACAAACAGTCAGCAATTTGGTTCTTTCGCCTGGTAAGTAGCACATGGTATAGTTAAAACCCTGTAAGCCTAACATCCATTTAGAGATACGGGGAGTGGCCCTTTCAATGCTTTTAGTGGAGAACATGGGAAGCAGAGGTTTGTGGTCTGTACGAAGAAGAAAGGGAATTCCCCACAAGAAAAACTTAAAGTGGTTTATCGCCCAATAACAGGCGAGAACTTCTTTCTCAATGGTGGAATAGTTACGTTCCTTGTTCCTTCAATGACCTAGACGCAAAGGCTATTACTCTTTCTTGACCATTAATAATTTGTGTGAGTGAGGCTGCTAAACTCTTCATGCTAGTATCAGTAGTCAAGGTTGTTCTAGCATTAGGATCAAACATTCCTAAAAGAGGTGCTCTGACAATGGCTTGTTTAATTTGAGTGAAGTCGATTTGCATTGAGATTTCCAATTAAAAGGCGTTCCTTTTTTAGCAATTCTCTAAGAGAATGTACATGTTCAGCAAAGTTTTCCACATACTTGGACATATACTCTACGAGGCCTAGAAAGGATTTTAGATCCTCCTTGTTCGTGGGTGCTGGGGCTAGCTTTACCGAATCTACTAAGCTGTTTTTAGGTCTGATTCTTTTGCCAGAGATGGTGTGACCTAGGTACACTACAGACTCCGAACCAATCTTGCATTTGTCCCTTTGTTTGGTGAAATCTGCCCTGCTTAATTTGTAAAGAACTTCTTTCAAGATTTTGTTGTGTTCAGTCTCTGACTCTCTATATATCAGGATGTCATCCTGGAAACACAAAACTTTGACAGAACCCTTCAAAATGTGTTGTATTATACGTTGGAACACTGCCGCAGCTAATGCTAAGCCAAACGGCATTCTGCAAAATTGGTAGGCTCCAAAAGGTGTTATGAAGGATGTAAGAGCATTGGAATCAGGGTGAAGAGCTACCTGGTGGTACGCTGATGATAGGTCCAGGACGCTAAAATATTTGACACCTTGTATAACACTCAGCATCTCGCGGATGTTGGGAAGAGGATGTCTATCAACCCAAATGTTGGAGTTAAGATCTCTAATATCAACACAAAGGCGGATACCTTTCCCTCCCTCCTTGGATGCTACCACTATGGGAGCTAACCACTCTGCGCTTTCAATCCTCTCGATCACACTATTGGTTTCCAACCTGTCTAACTCATTTCTAAGAGGGTCTCTTATGAGCAAAGGAGCGGATCTAGCCTTTTGGACAATAGGTTTATGTTGTTGTTTTAACTTGATCTTACGTAAGAAACCCTTAAGTAAAACTCATTTATCAGAAAATACTTCAGGAAACTGTTCACACACTTCTTTTCCAACCACAGCTTTCTCAATTGAATATACTGGTTCAGGAGCATTGGGATCCAACTTGATCCCTAAGTCTTTTTGGTGTTTCCACCCTAACAAATTTGACCCATTTTTTGTGATGTAAACTTTCCCCACTTTAGCTTTGTCTTTGAAATTGATCTGCATGACAAGCATTCCACCGAGAGTGAAGGGATTGTGGTTATAGCCACCTGAATTAACGTCAGGGGTTAACATCTCATAATCTTTGCCCCCAGAATTTTCCTTGAATCTAGATTCATTAATAAGAGTATGAGGGGAACATGAGTCGGCAAACACCGTATAAGGAACATCATCGAGGAGAATTTTACACTTGGGGTAACTGTTATTATGAATTTCCTTTGGGTCAGCTACTTGGAAGATGATGTCTTCACTTGAAACTGGTTAATCGTGGACTAAGTGTTGCTTCTTATTTCTTTACACCATTTTGAAAAATGTACACGTTTGTTGCATTTCCTACACGTGACAGTCCTAGCCAGGAATTTTAAATTGTTGGCCAAGTGATTGGGATTTCCACAACCGAAACATTTTAATTTATTACCTTCTGTTCTTTGTTTTGTAGGCTCCACTGAGAAAGCCTTGTTCTTATCCTCTTTTGTAGACACTTTATATACACTTTTCTCTGTGACTTGCTTAACCTCAATAGCATCTTTCATTTCATTCATACAAAATGCAGTGTGTTCTATGCTTTTAGCAATATCTATTGCTTGTTTTAAGTCAGGAGCATCAGACAATAGTTTTTCTTGGAATTTCTTACCACATGGTCACCTCACTAATTGGTTCTGATAAGAGATTCAGTTAAAGTACCAAACTCACATGTAAAAGCTAAACCTCTTTACACGGCAATGTAGTTACACATTTTCTCATTTTTTCCTTGTGACCTAGAGAAAGATTGATCACTTTTAAGGACTACATTAATTTTTTCTCCTAATTGGATCACCATGTGCATTTTCATTTCCACCCTCAGGTTCAATTTTTAGGATCAGGGAGATCATCAAATATTTCTCTTGCATGTTTGCCCAGGTTATGTAACAAAATAAGCTGTTTGCGTACAGAAGAAAATCTGTCTCTGCCAATTGCAATCAAATAGGATTCACAAAGATTCACCCAACTTTTCCAAGGAATTAGGGGTTCCCCTGCATCATTCAAGAAAGATGGAGATTGCAGACATAGCAAATGATGCCATTATAAGAGAAGAGAGAAACAAGAAGGAGATGAAAGAGTAGAAGTAGTTAGAATAAGACATGAATAAGAAAAGAAGGAGGAAAGACAAAAAGGTAAGAATACTGAGGTGAGAAAAAAAAACTTATATATCACCCCATTAAGAATAAATATAGGACAATGTCCCACTGTAAATATGCACAAGAATTAGTTAAAGGAAATAGACTTAACACTTCACATGTAATATAAGTGTGTACTACACAAGGATCACAAATTGTGCTACTGTGAGGAAGTTCAAAAAATATGAAACAATATGAAACGTCAATTATGAAAAAAGCTGAGAAAATAGCAATTATGTAAAGTTCTGGAACTAGAGAAGAGAAATGAGCGGTTAATAGCGCTGAAACTGAGTTAAATGCTGTGCCTGTGAGTGGTGTTTGGGCAGGAGGGTCAGTAGATCAAACTTAAAAATTCTTCTTGGCTGATGCGAGGTGTGCACTAGAGACTGGATGTAAGCTGTGCCAGTCAGCGGTGAGTGAGCTGGCAGTGAACCTTGAATAGAAAGCATCCAGACTGGAATGGGAAGCAATGACAAAGTGCACAGAAATTTAAGTTGTGCCTGTCAGCCTTGAATAAGGCTGGCAGGCAACAATGATTAGCAGCCCTAGAAGAGACGCATCTCGTGTGGATGGTAGCTGGCTCAGCCAAAGGTAAAAGTGCTTAATTAAACTCACACCCGCTGAGAGGCTGATCCTTTGTGCTGGCTGGATTCTTCATAGAGGAGGTAGCCACTGTACATGACATAACCAACGCTATGGGGAGAGTGGCGGACGCAGTAAGCGCTTCCGAATTCTACACGGATGTGAGGAGAAATGGGGAGAAACCGTCACGCCTGGCACGATGGTGGTGACAATTGAGGCAGCGCTGAACTAGCGGAGTGTCACACGAAAGAGATGTGAGGCCAAAAGTGGTGTAGACCAAGTTCAGGCACACAGCTGACAGGAATAAAGGCAGCTGCGATGCTCCGCTTGAGGAGATTGAAAGCGATGGAGCGAAGAGACGCCGATCATAATTAGGCACAAGGCTGACTGAAGGGAGAAGCTGAGACACATCGCACTGTGAGCTTGAAAGCGTGAAGTGAAAAGGTGGCAACAATTCCAAACAGCTGGTAGAAAAACCCTGACCTCAGAACGACCGAGGTCAGCTCCACAGAAAGAGCAAAGGAAACCTTAATAGAGGAAGTCTCTGAGTAATTGGAAAGGCTGTGCCCGTCGGTGTTAAGGGCAGCTGGCAAGCGGAAGATAAACACTCCACACAGCAGATTATCAAAAAAGAAATAAAAAAATTTACAACCCCAGAAGGACTTCCCACAAGCGTTAAAAGAAAAGAAGTTAATGGGGAAGACTCGAACAGAGGCCCTCACCCCGGAGAAGTATTACATTTTCCAGACAGCTACTCTATGAACTTCCGGAGGAGTGCTGGACTTTTAAACTGGTGATGAAGAAACAGGGGGAGGATCTGGAGCTGCCCCCTGCGAAGCACAATCGTCGCCAATTTGATAGAAGTAAACAGCCATCACAGGAGAGTCTGGAGAAGCTCTTTATTCATCCACTATCCTCAGGCACCATCAGGTAACTGAGGCACTTCAACATTATAAGGAGAGCTTCAGTACAGCATTCTAAGGCAGGGAATGTACCAACTAGGGAGGAACGGAGGGGTGGAAAGGGCAGGGTGAAAAGGAGGAGAAAGGTAGGAAGCAGGGGCGATAACAAGTTATAATTGTAGCAGATATTACATGTAGATTACAACAGTTTCCTTTCTCATTATCACATATTAATGCTTAACTTTTATTCAATTGTTTATGAACTCCATTTAAATTATACAAGGCTAAACTTGTTAATTTACTGCTTTGTTGGCAATGTAAACAAAATGAGGGATCTTTAAAACAGGTTTTACTTGACTGTCCAGTAATTTTGCAGTTTTGGAAAAATGTTTGGGATATTATTGTTAAAATAGTTCCCATCATTGATAGTCTCACATGTAGCATAATTATTTGTAAGTCTTGTGCATTATCTATCTTCCAATTTATCAGATCCCCATATTAAACTTTCTGATTTTCCTGATTTCTATAACCATCAAATCCATCACGTCTAATAGGAAATCCACAGAAGCATTGTCGATCCAGGCTATGTTACATTTATTAAATCTGGAGCACAACTTTCCTTTAAGGGAACATGTAAAAATACTCCTTAATTTCATAATCTATGGAGCCCAATAAATGATTATATAGCTACATACATGTAAGGTCTATATTGATCTGCAAAAAGGAGAGAGGGACCCCTTTGTTAACCAAAGGAAATAGGGTACTCTTGTACATGAAAGATAATTATTCCTTGGTTATTAAAACCCACGATGCACACAAATATAACATCCTATCCAAAGCAGACTTCTCTATATACATAGCCACAAATAGAAAAGACAATTAGAGAATAAAAGTCCAAACAATAAACTGAAAATCAATATTAAAGGTAGAAGTCAATATGAACGATTTTTATAAATATAAAAAAACTTTATACAGATCAAGTTAAAATTATCATAAAAACAAATTGAAAACAAAGTGTATCAGATCCATATTATGTAAAACATACAATCAAGAAGGCAAGTTCATACATTATTCCTTGCTGGATGATAAGGGACAAAGAGCCAATATCAATCTTAACAGTCACCCCCGAGAGAAAAACAACAGACAATACAATTTGTCATAGGTTGTGACACATCTGTAAGGAAAAACAAACTGTTGACTGGAACCCGATACACACTCTTCTAGACGTATCTGTTGGACCAGTCAACTCCCAAATTGTGTCAAATAGCTGTATTGGCGCATTTTGATGGCACTCTTATATTTACACCATCTTTATCAAGACTATTTATAACTATCTTGATTGGAAATTTTCACAATGTCCCTTAAATCAAGACGTGTACAAAAAATAAGAAACAATTGTGAGAAGGTGGCCTGATATATGCTGTCCACTAGTTCTAGTGGGCACCTTGTATCAGTCCAAACAACCCCTTATGGTGAATTGGTTAAAAACATCCTTTATTGAAAGCTATCCTAGTGGTAGCTAAGGAGAGCAGCCTTCAGGCTAAGTTTTGAAGGAATGTAAAGCAGCTTGTTTTACCAGTCTATAATCTCTTGAATGATCAAATGAAAGGACAACCACACCAGGTATATATTCAAAATATATGTATTTAGGTTAAAACACACCCCTCTAGTCTCCTATTTCCTAACTTTCTATTATTTTGTTCTTTTGATACACAGCGAAATTTATACTATTTCTAAAACGTGTTATTTCCTTTTAAACGTTTACTTTCTCCTGTTACTCATATTCAAAGCACGTATTATTCTCTTATTACATATTTTTCTGCAACAATTGTAACTTTGTGAATACTTTAATTATGCTTCCTCTTCCTTTCCTTTCCTACTTTTCCTACATTCATCTCGCCACTCCCCCCCTCTTTTTGCCTACCATGTTATGTATTTTCAGTGTTCACTTGCTCATTAATAATTTTGCTTTGTCTGTAACACTTATACTGTTGATGTGGCATTGCCCCCTTTTTTACGATTGTTCAGTCATGCTTTTTTGCTATATTAATACTTTTCCACGTGTTTGCTTGCAACAACATGATCCATTGGGCGTAGTCTCTTTTCTGTTTTTACTTCACCCACGTCACCAGAACCCTCACTTCCGGCTAATCTCACGAAGGTTAGCCTTCTAGTCCTCAGTTTATTTTTCCTTTATAACCGCTTTCCGGTTTTACCGCCATCCTCCCGCACTTCTGAAGGCAGTCCTGCTACCTTGCACTGACATATACAGGTATGTGTCTATCCCCGTACGCTTTGGCCGTCATGCCGTATCTATGCTGTGCCCTTTAGTTTTTCATTCCTACCGTTTTCTTTCCAGCCCATTGGTTTCCTGGTCGCACCGACCCATGGGAGACCGTTTTACTTTTGTTCCCGACGGCATTCGATCATTTTCTCATGACATTGCTCATCGTGGTGAGTTTTGTTGTAGTTGTCCTTCCGCACTACGTTGTTGTTGATTTGTCCTAATCCCCTCCTCTCAGCATGCTCCTATACTTTGCCGTTTGCCTTTCATAGTCGTAGTTGTTATTTACATCATCTGTCGACTTAGACTTGTCGTCTTTAATCGTATTTACATGGTGCCATGCACAGCATGTTAGTTGCATGCTCTAGCGCCTTTTTTATTCTTTTTGCACTACTATGCATACTTTTCACTCCGCTTTTTACGGCACCCTTACCTCGTTTTTTGCCCCTTTGCCTCAAAGTTGTTGCATCTTTTACGTCCATTGTTTTACTTGTTCTCGAATTTTCAGTTTAGATTGCCGTGGTTTTGAGCAATTGAGGCTGTTTTTTATTAAACACAATTGTTTCTTTCTAAACTGTTTTTGCTGGATATAGTGTTGATTATGTCAAGACACTCTCTACCATTTCGTGCCAATATTATGTCATTTAGGCAACACCACATGGTGAGACCTTATTTCTCCTAGAGCTGTTCTTTTCCATGCTTTTTGCCATTAAGTCTCCATTTATGAACCTTTACCTTTCTGTTCAGATTCTCTTGCCGCTGTCCTTTTTGTTGTTTCCCCCTTTTCCATTGGCATTTGTCCTTTTTCATTCAGTGTTATATACACTTATTGTGTCATTTTATTCACCGTGTTCTGGATTCAATTTGTTTTGTCACCACCATGTTTCTATTGTATTTATTGTCACTCCTTTCTTTTTGCTTTGTGGTTTTTTGATCCAATATCATATTGTTTCCCAGCCCTGAAGAGTCACAGTTGTTCTACTGTTGACGAAACACGTGTCGGCTGGCGCTCTTTGTACTGATGAAAGACATCGTTTGAATTAAAACAACATCTTTCCATTGTTCATTGAACTCTGTTATCTTTTCTGTGATCTCATTAACTATATTGTCACGTGTGCACAGGATTTGCTTACAATTGTCCCACAAAGTCTGTCAAGTGCTGCCATGTCGGCGACCAGATTGGACCCAACAAGTCACAGGAATTCAGAGAAAGGACTGCGGTGCAGACCAGCAAGGTCTGAGGGACTCACCCAGCGAAGGTAAGTCAGGGCACATCTGGAGCAACCAGGAAAGCCCAAGTAGAAGAGGAGTTGCCTTCATGGGGACCACCTAGCCACCGGGCTAGTGATCGCGAAGGAGCCTCGAGCGGTTACACTTGAAACTGGCCCACGGGTGACTCGTGGAGTGGAGGCCAGCAATCTTGGGTGCAGGAGGTGCTAAAGGCTGGGGCTACTTGGAGCCCAAAGCACAACTTCGAATGGGGCAAGACCGATAGTGTTGCTGCAAAAGATCACGGTGTCCAGGGGTCATGGTTCCACGTCACCCACGATAGCCATGGGCCTCAGCTTTGCTGTGGACTCAGGGTAGCCTCGGGGAAGTCTGGAAATCCACCTCTGGTGATGC
The DNA here is from genome assembly GCF_964204655.1 of Triturus cristatus. Classification (NCBI taxonomy): domain Eukaryota; kingdom Metazoa; phylum Chordata; class Amphibia; order Caudata; family Salamandridae; genus Triturus; species Triturus cristatus. Next base: position 31,407,407 of record NC_140590.1, on the reverse strand, counting down.
AAAGACTTCGGCGTCCGGCGGGAGCTGCAGCAATGCAGACCGGGCAGTTGCTTCTTTGGTGCCTGCCAAGCAGGGGAGTACTCCTTGACCCCAAGGGAGATTTCTTCAGTCTTCTAGTCAGGATAGAATGTCGAAGACCCAGGATTTATGTTGCAGAGTTTCGTCCAGGGTAATCTAAAGTCACAAGGACTGGGTTCCAATACTTATACTAAGTTTGGGGGTTGGACATACTCTAGGGACCCACAAATGGGAGGGTTTGGAAAGAGGGGTGGTTACACCCATTTCCTTTGTCCAGTTTCATGCCAGAACAGGGGCAAGTAGCCCCTGCAACCGGTTTGAACTAGACTATGCACAGGGACACCAAGTGTGCCCCCAGTGCAGTACTTCAAATCACCAGAGAGTGATCCCGCCCAGCCCCAATACACATCTGCCTGTCTGGGGGGGTGGTTACACCTCCCTTCGACAGGAAACCTACTGTCCAGGCCTCCCCTGCCAGATTTATGGTCAGCAGCAGGAGGCCAGACCTGTGTCTGTGGCAGAGGCATCCATTTTGTGATGCCAAGGCTCAGGAATGTCCTACCGGGTTAGACCAGTATGAACATGTCTCTCCCACTAGAACGGTGGAATACTACCCCCACCGCCAGAACTGGCGGAGGCGTAGTATTCCAAAGCATTTGACACCAAACACGACATGTTTTGATGCAGCCAATCCAAAGTTAGTATTTACCGCGAGGTTATAATGCACTTAAGAGTATATGATATGGCTGTATCACAGAACAGCAAAACACACAAGATTTGCATATGGCCATGTCTGAACTGGGGTGGCATTGTGAGCAAAATAACGATGGATTAAACCCAGATCTGTGACTGGGGGTGAATGTTTTGCCAATGTGCAACATTCCGTCCATCATCTTGTGTGTTTTGCTGTATCACAGAACAGCCATAAGGAAGTATTTCCGAAAGCTGCAGAGGGGCTCAGCTCATGCTTGGGCACCCTCTCACACAAAACCAAGCACTCTGCCTTCAGAATTGTCAAGGCCTGCCATAGAAGTGGCTTATATGTTTATATGTGTCTGTATATATGTGGATATATAATAAACAAAAGTGATTCTATCCTATCAAAAAAGTGTAAAAAAGTGATACTAAAATGTTAATTAATTACTTGATTTTATATATTTTTGTTTTTACAATAATTAGTACAGTGAAATAGAAGTGATCCGTGGAGTGCCACGGAAAGCACTAAGTGTTTTTAAAATACCCCTCACACACTATGAGTCCCATAGTGTCATGCTTCATCATGGGGGTCTTCCCGTCCCTCTACGGGGCGGGGCGTGCTACTACCAACGACTGCGCGGGAGCACTGTTGTTGTGATAGTAAGGCTTATGTGTAGTGCAAGGGATGTGAGTGATTAGGGATACGTGAAAATAAGAGTAAAATTAAAAAGACCCTGGCTAGTAGAAAAAACAATTTTATTCTGTTCTCTAGCTGGGACCATTAAAAATGGGGAAAAAAGAGTAGGAAATCTCAATTTTGTGGTTACCTACTGGGTCGACATGTTTCGTGAGCAGTCCCCACTGCTATACTCATCAGGACCAGAAAATAATAATCCCTTAAGCACTAGAGAAAATTTCTAGAGTCATATGCCTATTCGTCTCTATTGGCAGACTTAAATGAAAGCTGCGCCCTAGGGTACACTGACCCTAATTGGAAAATAGGACCAAATTGGTATTTTGGTTAGTTGTACTGTTCAGGCTTCATGAGCACGCACTGGAGGGGAGGACGCCTGGTAATAGTCAAGTTTTCAGGATCATGCCTCGCTTCCGTCTGCCTCCGTGCCGCTCCGTCGATGTGCGGAGCGGCACGGAGGCAGATGACTCTAGAAATTTTCTCTAGTGCTTAAGGGATTATTATTTTCTGGTCCTGATGAGTATAGTAGTGCTTTCCGTGGCACTCCACGGATCACTTCTATTTCACTGTACTAATTATTGTAAAAACAAAAATATATAAAATCAAGTAATTAATTAACATTTTAGTATCACTTTTTTACACTTTTTTGATAGGATAGAATCACTTTTGTTTATTAAATATCAGATAGGAGGTAGGTTCTATCCTAATACCTCTTCCCTCCCTCTCTTTGATTATCTCTTTATATGTGGATATAGGTAGCCTATATCAAGCAAGCGCACCCTTACCCAGGCTGCAGTAGCAGACCTGTGGTGCCATTTTGGAGTGCTTCCCAGGGGTGGCATAATACATGCTTCAGCCCCTTGTAGGCCTCTGAGGTACCTATGCCCTAGGTACATAGTATACCATATACTAGGGGCTTATAAGGCACTCCAGAATCCAATTAGATGTGTACCTACTGTACATGCAAACCATTTTAGAGAGGAAGCAGCTAGGCTGTGGTCCTGGTTAGCAGGCCACAGCCACAGCGAGACTAAGGTCGAAAAACAGTGAAACACCAGCAAAAAGTGGGGGTACCCATGTGAAGCAGATCCTACTCTCCTACACACCCCTCCCCTGAAACGCAGGGACATTAAACTAACCTTGACCAGTTGAGTCTTCATGTTCTAAGTGGAAATATCTGGAGAGTCCATCTGCATTGGCGTGGTTACTCCCAGGTCTATGTTCCACTGTAAAGTCCATCCCCTGTAGGGAAATGGACCACCTAAGCAGTTTGGGGTTTTCACCCTTCATTCGTTTTAGCCTTAAGAGGGGCTTATGGTCTGTCTGAACAAGGGTGAGTACCAAACAAGTATGGCCTCAACTTCTTCAAAGCCCAAACCACAGCAAAGGCCTCTCTCTCAATGGCTTACCAACGATTCTCTCTAGAGGTCAGCCTTCTGCTTATGACAGCTGCTGGCTGATCTTGACCTTCATCATTCAATTGTGACAGTGCAGCCCCTACCCCCAATTAAAGATGCATCTGTTTGGACAATGAACCTCTTGAAGTAGTCAGGACTCTGCAGAATGGGAGCAGTGCACATGGCCTGCTTCAGGTCATCAAATGCCTTTTGACAGCTAGCTGTCCACTGAACCTTTTTGGGGATCTTTTTAGAAGTTAAGTCATTCAAGGGTGTCACTATTGATTCATAACCTTTGACAAATCTCCTATAGTACCCAGTCAGACCTAAGAAGGCACTCACCTGAGTCTGGGTAGTTGTAGCAATCCATTCCATTATGGTCTGGATTTTGCTCTGCAATGGTTGAACATGGCCTCCACCTACAAGGTGGCCCAGGTACACAACCTGACTCTGCCCTATCTGGCACTTAGTAGCCTTGATAGTTAGGCCTGCTTTTTGCAGGGCCTCCAAAACATTCCTCAGGTGGACCAGGTGATCCTTCCAGGTAGAGCGAAAGACAGCAATATCATCTAGATATGCTGCACTAAAGTCTTCCAGGCCTGTAAAGACATGATTCACCAACCTTTGGAAAGTGGCAGGTGCATTCTTCAAACAAAAGGGCATTACCACACATTGATAGTTCCCACTAGGGGTAGAAAATGCTGTCTTTGGCTTTGCATCATCAGCTAGTCTGATCTGCCAGTAGCCAGCTGTCAGGTCAAATGTGCTTAGAAACTTCGCTGAGTCCAAGGTATCTATCAGCTCATCTGCCCTGGGGATAGGATGGGCATCAATCCTAGTGACTGCATCATTGAGACCCCTGTAGTCTTCACAAAACCTCGTCTCTCTTTTCCCACCTCTGGTGTAAGGTTTAGGTACCAGGACTACTGGGCTAGCCCAAGGGCTAACTGAGGGTTCAATCACACCCAGATCCAACATCTTTTGGACTTCTGTCCTTATACAGTCCCTGACATGGTCAGGTTGCCTGTAGATCTTATTCTTCACAGGTAGACTGCCCCCAGTGTTCACTTTATGAGTGCACCAGGTGGTCTGACTTGGAGTCAGAGAACACATATGCCTAAACAGGCTGAGAAGGTTTCTGCAGTCAGTTTGCTGCTGGGCAGTGAGGCTACCTGCCAATGCTACACCATGAACTGACCCATCATCAGGGTTCTGAGAAAGCAAGTCAGGGAGTGGGTCACTCTCTTCCTCCTGTCCTTCATCACTAGCCATGAGCAAGCCCTTCATGTCAACATATGGTTTAAGTCTGTTGACATGAAGTACCCAATGGGGACTCCTAGGGGTTCCTAGGTCTACCAAGTAGGTAACCTCCCCTTTTTGTTCAACAATTGTATGGGGGCCACTCCATTTGTCCTGGAGGGCTGCTGGGGCCACAGGCTCCAACACCCACACTTTCTGTCCTGGCTGGTAAACAGTCAGTACAGCCTTTTGATCATGCCAGATTTTTTGCAGTTCCTGGCTAACCTCAAGGTTTTTCTTTGCCTTTTTTATGTACTCAGCCATCCTGGAGCAGAGACCAAGTACATAGTCCACTATGTCCTGCTTTGGGGGCTTGAGAGGTAACTCCCATCCTTCCTTCACCAAACACAATGGACCACTGACAGGGTGACCAAACAAAAGTTCAAATGGGCTGTAGCCAACCCCCTTTTGAGGCACCTCCCTGTATGCATATAAAAGGAAGGGCAAGAGTAGGTCCCATTTTCGCCTAAGCTTCTCTGGGAGTCCTTTGATCATGCCCTTTAAGGTTTTGTTGAATCTCTGAACTAAACCATTGCATTGTGGGTGATAGGGTGTGGTGAATTTGTAGTTCACTCCACACTCCTTCCACATAGCAGTCAAGTAACTAGACATGACGTTTGCTCCCTGTCAGATACTACCTCCTTAGGAAAGCCTACTCTTGAGAACACACTCAAGAGAGCTCTTGCCACTACAGGTGCTGTAGTGGTCCTTAGGGGAATTGCTTCTGGGTACCTGATGGCATGATCCACCACCACCAGTATAAATCTGTGCCCAGATGCTGTTTGGGGATCCATGGGACCAACAATGTCAATCCCTACACTTTCAAAGGGCACCCCCACCACAGGTAGTGGAATCAGGTGGGCCTTTGTAGTGCCACCTGCTTTGCCACTGGCTTGGCAGGTAACACAGGAGCAACAAAACTCCTTTGTGTCTTCAGACATGTGGGGCCTGTGAAAGTGAGGGACAATTCTGTCCCAAGTCTTGTTCTGGCCTAGGTGTCCTGCTAGGGGAATATCATGGGCTAGGGTCAATAGGAAGCCCCTAAACTTCAGAGGTATAACCAACCTCCTGGATGCACCAGTATTGGGGTCTCTACTCTCTGAGTATAGGAGCCCATCATCCCAATAAACTTTATGGGTGCCACTAGCATTCCCAGCAGCCTCATCAGCAGCTTGCTGTCTGAGGGTTTCAAGAGAGGGGCAGGTTTTCTGCTCCTGGCTCAGATCAGACCTGGAAGGGCCCCATGTCCCAAAGAACTCAACCTGGTCAGGTTCAAGCTCCTCTGGGACACTTCCTTTTTCAGGCTCAACATCATCTCCCGGAGGAGACTGATCAGTATCCTGAGGCAGGTGGGAAGGCTCTGCCTTAACCCTACTGCTCCTCCTCTTGTGAGGCACCTGGTCTATTATTCCAGAATCCAGGGGACTGTCCAGCTTTAGACATTTTAGCCTGTGACCTAGTCACAGCCAAGACTTGTGCAGGGATCCCTAACATTTCTGCATGTGTCCTGAGCTCCACTTTAGCCCAATCTGAAGTCTCTAGATCATTGCCAAGCAAGCACTGTACTGGTAGGTCTGCACTTACCACAACCCTCTTAAGGCCAGTTACCCCTCCCCAGGAGAAGTTGACAACTGCCAGAGAATGGTCTGTTCTGACATTGCTAGCATTGGTCACTTGGTACATTTCACCAAGTATAATCTGCCCAGGATCCACAAGATATGTTGTCACCATTGTGACACTTGCTCCTGTGTCCCTGAATGCCCAAGCTTCTACTCCATTTATCAAAGGCTGCTGTCTGTATTTGCCCAAGTTACTGGGGCTCACACAGGGGGACATATCCATGCCCCCATCACAGACAAGCACAGCATGAGTTGGTACTCTAACTAGGCCCGAGTCCATCTCAGAACCCAGGGTCAACCCTACTACACCCTTATTCTGTGTATTCCCACCACCAATTGTAACTGCACTAGGGGAAGCAGGTGCCTTAGGGGCATTGGTGGTGGCTGGAGTATTTTCTTTGGCCTTGGTGCAGTCACTGGTCCAAAGCACAACTTCGAGGAGGACCAGGAAGATAGTGTTGCTTCAAAAGATCACGGTGTCCAGGGGTCATGGTTCCATGTCACCCACGATAGCCACGGGCCTCAGCTTTGCTGTGGACTCAGGGTAGCCTCGGGGAAGTCTGAAAACCCACCTCTGGTGATGCAAAGACTTCGGCATCCGGGCGGAGCTTCAGCGATGCAGACCAGTCAGTTGCTTCTTTGGTGCCTGCCAAGCAGGGGAGTCACTCCTTGACCCAAGGGAGATTTCTTCAGTCTTCTAGTCAGGATAAAACGTTGAAGGTCCAGGATTTATGTTGCGGAGTTTCGTCCAGGGTAATCTAAAGTCACAAGGACTGGGTTCCCATACTTATACTAAGTTTGGGGGTTGGACATACTCTAGGGACCCACCTCTGGGAGGGTTTGGAAAGAGGGGTGGTTACATCCATTTGCTTTGTCCAGTTTCATGCCAGAGCAGGGGCAGGTAGCCCCAGCAACCGGTTTGAACTGGACTATGCACAGGGACACCAAATGTGCACCCAGTGCAGGACTTCAAAGCACTGGGAGTGCTCCCGCCCAGCCCCAATACACATCTGCCTGTCTGGGGAGGGGGTTACACCTCCCTTCGACAGGAAACCTATTGTCCAGGCCTCCCCTGCCAGAGTTTCGGTCATCAGCAGGAGGCCAGAACCGAGTCTGTGGCAGAGGCATCCATTTTGTGATGCCAGGGCTCAGGAAAGTCTTACCGGGGTGGACCAGTTTGAACATGTCTCTCCCTCTAGAAGGGTGGAATGCTACCCCCACCGCCAGAACTGGCACGGGGGTAGTATTCCAAAGCGTTTGACACCAAACACGACATGTTTTGATGCAGCCATTCCAAAGTTAGCATTTACCACGAGGTCATAATGCACTTAGTATATGGTATGGCTGTATCACAGAACAGCCATAAGGAAGTATTTCCGAAAGCTGCAAGGGGCTCAGCTCATGCTTGGGCACCCTCTCACACAAAACCAAGCACTCTGCCTTCAGGATCGTCAAGGCCTGCCATAGGAGTGGCTTATAGGTTTATATGTGTTTGTATATATGTGGAAATAGGTAGCTCATATCACTGTAAGGGGTGCAAGCACACCCTTACCCAGGCTGCAGTAGCAGACCTGTGGTGCCATTTCTGAGTGCTTCCCAGGGGTGGCATAAGACATGCTTCAGCCCCTGGTAGGCCTCTGAGGTACCTATGCCCTAGGTACATAGTATACCATATACTAGGGGCTTATAAGGCACTCCAGAATCCAATTAGATATGTACCTAATGTACATGCAAACCATTTTAGAGAGGAAGCAGCTAGGCTGTGGTCCTGATTAGCAGGGCCACAGCCAGACTAAGGTCGAAAAAACAGTGAAACGTGGTGGTACCCATGTGAAGCAGATCCTACTCTCCTACAATAATTCTTTCTTGCATCAAAACATCATATAAAAACTATTTATTCTAAATCAGTACATCAACATTAAATCGACTTATATAACATATAAATCAATGATTTATTGACGGTATGTTATATAAGTGTGAACATTTCCAACCGAGAGAATTATAAGATAGTCTTGTTAAAGGGTACTTTAAAAAAAAGAAAATTAAATAATTTAGATGTGGGACAAGAACCTATAATATATGCACTCTTGTACACTGCATACAAAGGAAACACTTTTTAGTCAAATCAAGAATCTGTGGGCATATTTACAAGCCCCGTGCATCGCTCTTGCACCATCCGACAGATGTAATTCTTTAAATGACTCTAAGCAGAGCTGCTGTCCTAGACAATTATGAGCAGTGGTGATAAAAACAAATGTAAACTGATGGGTCAGCTATTACTTTTGTTTTGCTAGATCTTTGATTTGAAATATCCCCTGCACTGGACCCTGCTGGTGGCCTCTGTTGGACAGAGTCCTGACCCCCAAGTGCTGTTTCTGAGACTGGATCTGGCTGGGCTTCTGTTACCACCCCTGAAAACCTGAGAGTTAGACATTTTATGGCTTCAAAGACTTCCAGAAGGCCAGGATAACATAAATATATATATATATATATATATCACCCAAAGATTGCCCTGCAATTGAGTCCGCACTCCACAACAGGTAAATTGGAACACCAATATTTATTCAAAGCAAAGCAGGCTTTTTAGTCCGAGGCTTTTTCCAGTTCAAAAAAAGCCTCGGACTAAAAAGCCTGCTTTGCTTTGAATAAATATTGGTGTTCCAATTTACCTGTTGTGGAGTGCGGACTCAATTGCAGGGCAATCTTTGGGTGATTTATACACGGCAGGTCCAGCCGTGGGGTCGACGCACCTCCCCGAAAAGAGAGAGGGATCTTGTCTTGGAATTATGCCAGGAGAAAACGACGAGCAGGTAATTCAAAAGTAAAGTGAAAGCAGGACTTTCAGTCTGTATTTCCCTATTTAAAATTCACAAATAACACAGCAACCCATTGGAGGGTGACAATTTTGCAAGCACTACAGAGACCAAAATGCCTTAGAAAAAAACACACCGGAGGCAGCAGCACACCAGATGCTCATTAATTGAATAAAAGCAGGAAGGTAACTGTGGTGCTTTGAATGCTGAAACTTCACATGCCTTTGAAAACGGAGAAATGTTCTCTGAAACGCGTCAGGCAAGAGACTAGCAGTGAACTGGAAAAAGCCTCGGACTAAAAAGCCTGCTTTGCTTTGAATAAATATTGGTGTTCCAATTTACCTGTTGTGGAGTGCGGACTCAATTGCAGGGCAATCTTTGGGTGATATATTACCTACTGGCGGTCGCCAGTAGGTAGTTATAGTTAGGACCCCTTTTCCATAGGAAATCCGCAACATTCTATTTTGAATAACTTTGGCGCCGGTCGATGAATCCTCGCGAATTTCTCAAAATAGGTGGGGCGCTACGCTCCGCTCCTACCCTGAAAGTCTCGGGGGGATTCGTCAAGCGGGGGCTGAGATAAAAGGGGGGTCCCAAAACGCGTTTTTCCCATGCATTTTTCCATAGGACCTTTAGAACGAGCTACAGCCCGAACGGCTGAACAGAATTACTAGAAATTTGGCAGAGAGGTAGCCATAAGGTCAAGGAAGTGCCTTTTGCAGGTCTGGTGTAAATCTGTTCAGTATTTCCTGAGTAAATAGCATTTAAAAGCATATATATATGTGGGCGGAGCCTAACCACACATCTCATCCTGAGATCTGATTGGCTGTCAGCACTTCATCCAAGAAGTGTTGGCAGCCATCTTGGGACAAATATACATGATAGCACCTCATTAAAAAGCATTGCAGTTAATAGAAGGTTTTAAGACTTTAGTTACATTATAAATCATTTGTTGATGGTACCATACTCATTTTAGGAATTGTGGTATGTTCACAGAGGTTTGGAAGGTGATCTATAGGCTAAACTGAGAGCTTATTTTCTGTAAATTCACATTATCTTTCTCAGTCATGTGAGAATGAAGTCTGATATTCTCAGTAAAACATGTACATCCAACAAGGGCAGAGACTGTCAGTTGATTCCTTTGTGTTCTACTGCAGCTTCCCAGAGTGTTCCAAAGAACTACTAGAGCGCTAACAGTCCTACTTATGATAAACGCATGGCACACCTGAAGCCATCTTGCTTGGATTAAAGTGGTAACTCTTAAAACATTTAATTTAAAAAGGAACAAAATGAGGGGGTTCATTTTTCCATAAAAAGTATGATTAGTGCTGCAGAAAGAAAAATTAGGGCACATTTTGAGTGACTTCTCAAATCCTCTTCTATTTCATTAAAAAATTCTGACATGCAGACTGAAACATGCCCTTTCAATACCAGCAGCAGTTTTCCCTGGTGAGCAGTAGCTTTACTACAGTGATCTAATGAGCAAAAAGAGTGCTAACATTCTGAATTTATGGCAAATGTGTGACACATCTGAATGCCTTCTTGATGGAATCAAAGTAAAAAACTGAAAGTATTTCCTACTGAGGAGACTGCAGTAAATGAGGAAATTAGGAAACTTCATAACAAATAAGTCTCCCAAGATGGCCACCAGAGACAAAAGAGCCCAAATGTAGCCCAAATATCACCCAGATGTAGCCCAAGTATAGCCCAATGACAGAATGTCCCAGAATGTTCTTAAAAACAACTAGAGCGCTTACTGTCTTCATTATGACAAAAGTATGGCACACCTGAAGCCATCTTGATTGGAATAAACTGGTAACACTTAAAACATTTAATTTAAAAAGGAACACAATGAGGAGGTTCATTTTGCCATAGAAATTATGATTAATACTGAAGAAAGAAAATGAGGGCACATTTTGAGTGACTTCTCAAATCCTCTTCTATTTCATTAAAAAATTCTGACATGCAGACTGAAACATGCACTTTTAATACCAGGAGCAGACTTCCATGGTGGAGTAGTTTTACTACAGTGATCTAATGAGCAACTAGAGTGCTAACATTCAGAATTTATGGCAAATGTGTGACATATCTGAATACCTTCATGATGGAATCAAAGTAAAAAACTGAAAGCATTTCCTACTGAGGAGACTGCAGTACATGAGGAAATTAGGAAACTTCATAACAAATAAATCTCCCAAGATGGCCACCGGAGACAAAAGAGCCCAAATGTAGCCCAAAATCAACCAGATGTAGCCCAAATATAGCCCAATGACAGAAGTGTGCAAACACTTATTATTTTGTGTTTTTGCAGTGTTATATAGTGCAGACTTGTCAGGTATTGGAGTGCTTTACATGAGCATTGGTTACATCACACAAGAACAAATTCATTTTGGTTGTAGACATGGGGAGACTAAGTGATTTGACCAGAATCACAGAATGTCGAGCTGAAGCAGAAACTTCAACCTGGTTCCCCAGTTGCAAAGTCTGCAGTTCTGGAAGTAACACCACATCCTCTCCCCTAAGTGCAACATTTAATCAAGTGGTCAACTGGATAAAAAAACATAAAGATAACAAATAATTTAAAAGTGCTTTGTCGCTATTTGAAAACTCAGAAAATATGTCCTTATTTTAGTCTTTTAGAGCACTAACCATAATTTTGATGCCAATAAGACCCTCTCATATATGTAATTTCTAAAGGAAATGCTCTAGGTATTACAGTTTTGATTACATCAAGATGATGTCAGGCGTTCCACACTTTTGTAATAAATATAGAATGTTAGCAATCTAGTTGTTCATTAGGATACTGTTGAGAGGCAGAGGCCAGGGGCACGGACTCTGAAAATTGAAGGCAGGTAGGAGGGTGCAAAGGCAACAATTTAACCACACTGAGCAGGCAGGAAGGGCCGTGGAAGCACAACAGACTATGGAGGGCAGTGGAAAGGGGGGCAGGGGCAACAAACCAACAATACAGGACTTGCAAGAGAGGCTGTTGGAGGGAAGATCTATTACGGGTCAAGGAAGCTAGGGGCGGTCCCCAGATCCCCGGGAGCCACCACAGAACTGAGCAGGAGAGTGAGTCAGGGACAAAAGGGGCACCTTAATTTGAGCCGGGGTGCCTAGGAACGCTTGCTCCAAAAATGAAGAAAACAGACATATGAGACATGGAATTGGAGGCAGAATACAATGGCAGTTTAATGAGAAGATGCAACTTCAAAGAAACCGCAGAATAGAGACATAAATTACAAAAAACAGAATCCAGATAATCATACAGCTGTCATAATATTCTCTGTATCTCAATTAATGTACTGACAGAGAGAGAGAGAAAACACATCTATAAATGCATCATGAGAAACAAGTTACACCAAGGAAAATGTTACCTAGGAACACTCACGTTTACTCTTGGAGCAAGCATTCCTGCAATTACAATACAAAATCTTTTAAATGCAAAAGTAAAGAGAACAATGGTTAAACATAACATGACATTTCATATAGGTAAAATAGAATAAGATACTTCAAGCAAAGCAGAGCAAGACATTTTAAGCAAAGGAAGACAAGAGCTCCCAGCTCTTGGGGAAAACCTGCACTGCCTGTTAACCTACATACAGACGGCGAGGTAGTCCGTCGATATCTGTGGGTGCTCCCTTTTTATATCATTTTGTGGGCTCCTTTGCACGCTACATCTACCTACGTATGCTACCCAAAAGCTTCGACTGCAGATTTTACCAGACATTTCGTCATTTACCCACTTAATGCTGACAATGGACTGGGTGAAAAGGTCAGTCTCTCAGGCCAATCGCTTATCGTAAGTTCCATAGAGCAAGCAGAAAATAATGGGTATTGTACGGGAATTCAATATATTCATGTATAAAATCTCCCCAGTTCTCCTAACTTGACGCTCTGCGGTTGCCACTTCCTTAAAAGCGGGAAACCTGCCCAGGAAGCAAGTACCAGTCCAGGATGCAGCCTACTGTATGCCGACAGCTTCAGGGGGATGTTGAACTTTGATACCGAGCACGGAGCACTCGGGTAGGGTGGGGGCTACTAGTTTGGATCAGAAGGCCTCGCAGACCTGCCTTCAGACTGCTATACACTAAAATTGCAGAGCTATGGTCAATTTAACAAAGAGGCCTACATATTGAACAGAAGGGCCTACACAGGGGTTTTATGCTGGCTGAGTGGTAAGGATGTCTCAGGATAATTATATAGCAATACAGGACCCGCTGGTCAATTTAATACGGCCTACAAATGCAGCTGGCAGGGCAAGGACAAGGGTCTCATACTTCAGGTGTGGACAGAACGGGCCAGGGGCCCCCTGTGATACAAAATCTACCCTCCTTCAAGGCTGTGGCAATGTAATAGACCATTGTGGGCAGAAGGAAGAGGCAATGGTAGTACAACCATACATGCCAACAGACCCGATTCAGCCAGGAAACGTCCAATGTTTTTAAGCTCAAATGGGCTTTATTTGATCTGTCTCCTGTCTACAATATCCTCTTTTTCAATGTAACTCAAAGGGGAAAATCAATACCCCAGTTTTTTTTCAAAATCTCCCTCTTACCAAGTTCAAAATGTTCGCAAGTATGGTACATTGGATCATGGAAGGAAATGGGATAGGGACATGGACTTGGATAACAGAGGACAGGAGGGACATGGAGAGGTGCACCAAACTGACCCTGCAGGGCAGGCATCAGGGTTTGCAGCAGCACAATACACCACACAGGGCATGCAGGACGGGAGTGCAGCACAACAATCCATAGAAAGCAAGAGGGAGGGGACAGGACCATGCACATGGACAACAGAGAACAGAGGGGCAAGAGGCAATGGTAGCTAGCTGACCATAATGGACAGACAGGAGAGAAAGCTGCAGCATAACAGACCATAAAGGGCAGGAGGGACGGATCAGGGGCATTACAATGGAACAGACAAGCCAGGAGGGAGGGAGTAGGGCTGGGGGCAAGGGGGCAGGGCAGGAGCAGCAAGATAGCCATGGAGGTCAGGCAGGATGGGCACTAGAAGCAAGACACACCATGAAGAGCAACAGTGAGACTGTGATGGCATACACACAGACCATGGAGGGAAGGTGGGAGGGGGTCAGGGGCAGCTAACTGACCACACAGGGAAGGTGGGAGGGGCCATGGCAGCACAGAAGACCATGCATGGCAAGTGGGAGGGTTAGTGGCAGCACAATGGCTATGATGGGCAAGAAGGAGGGTGGAGGGGCATGCACAAAGGACAATGGAGGATAGAAGGGTGGGTCAGGACCTGTGCACAGACAAGAAAGGTCAGGGGAAGGGACCTCACAACAGACCACACGGGGCAGGCAGGAGGAGCAGTTGCAGCACAACAGACCAGGGAGGGCAGAAGGGTGTGGCAGTACAATGGACCATGTAGGACAGGAGGAAGAGGATAGGGGCATGGCATGTGGACAGGCAGGGTGGAGGTGGCAGAGACAGGTTACAGTCATCTGACAATGCTAGGCAGGTGGGAGGGGAGTGGCAGCTCAACAGAACACTCAGAGTAGATAGGAGTGGCAGGTCCATGGGACATGGTGGGCAAAAAGGATGGAGCAGGGGCATGCACAAAGACATCGGAGGGCAGGGGGAAGGAGAATAGGGGCAGCAAGCTAAGCACAGAGTTTAAGCAGGAGGTCAATGATGGGGCATAGAATTGGGCAATGGAGGGCAGGAGGACTGGACTGGTACATCATACTAAATTGAGGGCAGTGGCAGCACATCAGACCATGCATGGCAGGAGGGAGGAGGCTAGTCCATGGATTCCCACAACAGAGGATAGGGAGGAAGGGGATGGGGCAGCAAGCTAACTGTTCAGAGAAGGCGGGTATTAGGAACTTTATTGTTTTTAAAACATTGTGTCTGTGCGAACTACTTAAAATATGAACAAGTATGCAGCATAATCTCACTTTTATTCAGGAAGAAGAGGACGTTTGTGACTGTGACTCCGGGCTCACTTGGCAGAAACACCCCCTGACCCTCCACCCCCTATCGCAAAATGTAATGCCCGTGAAAAGGGTAGGTGAACACAGTGTTATATAGAACATAGTCCTGAGAGCACGATTGAAAATGAAAACTAGATATAGTGTATGGTATAAACTATGCACCAAAAAGTGTGATATAAGATGAACCGGGCGTGAAATATAATTTGCAATACATTGTGCGCAATGACAGATTCATTGGAGAGCGCGAGATAGCACAGGCACTAGCGCGTGCTATGCGATATGCGCCTTGGAGTGTAATATGCACAGGGCAGTGTTGTGTAACCTAACTAGTCTCTAAAGTTGTAATATAAAATATGTGCTGGGGAGTGTAACGTTGCATATGCACTGTGACAAATATATGGATCCCAGATTGTAATATGTATGGCATAGCACTGTGCGTTATAACATAGGCATCGAGAAAGGCACGTTAGATGGGGCAATATAACCCGTGCGAAGACAAGTGTGGCATGACATATTCACGGGGTGGTGTTACAGTGCACATGGGCTAGAGAGTGTCATAGCATATGCACTAGCTAGTGGAATACAACACAGAGGTGTGTGGCACTCGGCAGGCAATGGTGGGTGTAACACAGCATTGGGCTCTGTCAGGAGCACGCTGTGACTCTCAAGTGATGTTCGTCCCCTTTCCAGAGAGTAAAATAAAAAGTATTACACATCCGGCAGTGGATGTGTGTTTTATTAACCGTGAGGGGGGTTTCTTGCATAGTTTTGGTCGAATTTTTGTCGAATCCCCTTTGAATGGCTTGGTGTGCATGTGTATTAAATGTGCCCATCAATAGCTACCCATGTTTGTATAAATAAACGACAAGGGTGTCTACCAGGATTAGGCACGGTAGGGCATCAGACATGTCAGAGCTTCACTAGTGGTGTAAATACATTCCACGTGGATTCATTGCATGCATAGTCGCCTTTTAATGAATATCACGCAAATCGTCATGGTGATAGGTACGTACGGTTTGTCCAGCATGTCCTAGGTGTGTCTATAAATATATATTTTTTAAAAATAATAAAAAACAGTGGCCGGCCCTGGGGATTGGGGTCAAAAAAATATAATTAGGAGACTGGCCCTGGGGGTGGGGTCATCAGGGCCAATAAATTAGAATAAGAAGGGGAACCAAACAGCCCCCCTTCTTAAAAAACTAAAATAAATAAAAGACTGGCATCGTGCCGGAGGCCATGCCCCCTCCGTGCAGCACTCTGCAAACGCGCCCCCAACAGGCATCTCCAGTATGCGCCAGGGAGCTGCGCTGCAGCCAGGTGTTCTGAGGCCAAGCCCCTTTTTACACCTCTCTGCAACGCAGCTCTGTGGCGCTTACTGGAGGTACCTAGTGGTCTAGTTTGACCCTAGGGACCCTTAGGATTCAGGGGGACTCTCAACTTAGAACAGCCACAGGGCGCGTTTACACAGTGGTGAAGGGAGGGGACGGGGCCTGAGGTGACGTGTGCAAACACGCACTATGGCATGTTTTAAATTGGGGATATAAATTCCCTTCAATACTGAGGGCCCCTGGGGGCTAACTAGCCCACCAAGTGCTTCCAGTAAGCGCCACTGAGCTGCATTGCAGAGAGGTGGTCCAGGCAGTGCCACTTTTTACACCTCTCTGCAACGCAGCTCTGTGGCACTTACTGGAGGTACCTAGTGGGCTAGTTGGACCCTAGATACCCTCAGGATTCAAATGAACTTAATCTCCCAACTAAAAATGGACACAGGGCGTGTTTACACAGTGGTGAAGGGAGGGGACGGGGCCTGAGTTAATGTGTGCAAAAACGCCCTGTGGCCTGTTTTAAGAGGTAGTTTTAATCCCCATGCCCTATTATACACTAGGGGCTTACAGAGGAGGTCATGCTAATCACAGGGGGACCCCAACGCATAATGTTCCCTAGTGTATGTAGGTGTTTTCACTGTATTCTAAGTGTCTTTTAACATAGCACTGGCTCTAGGACTGGTTAGTCAGACTCAGTTACCACCAGTATCCGTCTGAAAAAGTTGAGGGTACAGGATGATTTTGCAACAAGGCTTCTTTCTGCTCTTCTTTTTGTTCTTTCTGCACGTTATCCTTCTTCCTGCACTTATCTTCGTATTTGAGGACTTCTGTTGCTTCTTTCTGCACTTCTTTTGTTTCTTTCTGTGCATTTTTTCTTCTTTCTTCACATGTCCTATCTCTGTAGGCATAGTTAGAAATTAGCATTTAAAAAACCTTTGAAATTCACTGAAAAAACCATGGGTTTCACACACGTTATAGTTAGGAATTAGCATTTAAAAAACCTTAGAAATTCAATGAAAAAACCAAAGGTTTCACACATGTTATAGTTAGCTGGACATTTCACTCGTAAAAAACCATTGAAATTCCCCGTTATAGTTAGTTCAGCTAACTATAACTCGCGCGCCCGCAATGCACTACTGATGACGTCACATATTACATCACTCATGACATGGTCACTGACATCACTCATGACATCACTGATGACATCTCAAATGACATCACTGATGACATCACTGATGACATCATCCAGTGATTGTGTGTTTTTATGAAAATTATATATTTTTTATATTTATGTATATCTCAAGGTCAAAGGAAGAATAAATGGGTATATAAGTGTCTAAATGGATACTTTTTTTTGGAATTTTTTTTGTGTAACTGACTGTTTAAGTGTATCATAGTGAATACGTGGCTTACTGAGTAATCTTTAAATATTTAAATATCTGTATCAGTTTCTTACTTTGTGTATAAGTGGCTGCATGGGTTGGTGAGTAGCTACATGAGTGTCTATATAGGTTATTAGTTGGTTTTTTATCACTATGAGTGTCTGAGTTTCTGTATGGTTCGGTGGGGGGTATTACTTAGTGCATAGGTGCATGAATGAGTGACTCGCTGTTTGTATGTGTTGAATACAGCATGTGTGCAGGACTGTATGGGTGGATGAGTGTGTGCATGGGTGTGTTAGTGAGTGAATGACTGTCTCAATAGTGTCTTTATGAGTAACTACATATGTTTTAAACTAGTATATGTGACTATTGGTGTATATAAGTGAGTATATGTGAGAGTGAGAGATTGGAAGAGTTCCTGTATGAATATGTATGTGTTTCTATAAGTGATTGTTTAAAAGAGTAAGTATATGTAAGTTTCTGTAGAAGTAAGTGTGGTGGTGTGTGTATAACTGTATATGCAAGTAAATGGATGATTGATTCTTTATTAGCATGAGTGACTATGTGTGTGAGTTACTCTATGGATGAGTGGCATTGTGTAACGGGATGTACAGGTGTATGAGTACATATGATGAGTGAGTACATGTATGAGTGACTGTAGAGGACTGTTGGTGAATTACTGTATGTGTATGTGGTTCTTAGAATTACTGAATAGGTTGTTGTAACTGATATTGATATGTTCATTATTTTGAACATTTTAGTTTCTATTTTTGAATGTGTGTTTCAATGGTTATATTAGGGGGAGAGGAGGTCTGCCACTCTATCACAAGGATGATGCCATCAGTGATGTCATCAGTGATGTCATTTGAGATGTCATCAGTGATGTCATGAGTGATGTCAGTGACCATGTCATGAGTGATGTACTATGTGACGTCATCAGTAGTGCATTGCGGGCGCGCGAGTTATAGTTAGCTGAACTAACTATAACGGGGGAATTTCAATGGTTTTTTACGAGTGAAATGTCCAGCTAACTATAACATGTGTGAAACCTTTGGTTTTTTCATTGAATATATATATATATATATATATTATCTACTGGCGGTCGCCAGTAGATAGTTATAGTTAGGACCGTGTTTCCATAGGAAATCCGCAACATTCTATTTGGAATAACTTTGGCGCCGGTTGACGAATCCTCGCAACATTTTCAAAATAGGTGGGGCGCTCTGCTCCGCTCCTACCCTGAAAGTCTCGGGGTGATTCGTCAAGCGGGGGCCGTGAAAAAAGGGGGGTCCCAAAACGCGATTTCCCCATGCATTTTTCCATAGGGACCTTTAGTCCAAGGTACAGCCCGAACGGCTGAACAGAATTACTTGAAATTTGGCAGAGAGGTAGTCCTCAGGTCAGGGAAGTGCCTTTTGCAGGTCTGGTGTCAATCTGTTCAGTAGTTCCTGAGAAAATCAAAAGTAAAATCATATATATATGTGGGCGGAGCCTAACCACACATCTCATCCTGAGATCTGATTGGCTGACAGCACTTCATCCAAGAAGTGTTGGCAGCCATCTTGGGACCAATATACATGATAGCACCTCATTAAAAAGCATTGCAGTTAATAGAAGGTTTTAAGACTTTAGTTACAATATAAATCATTTGTTGATGGTACCATACTCATTTTAGGAATTGTGGTATGTTCTAAGGTGATTTCACCATGTGGAAAAGCCTTCTGCTGGGATATCATGATTGAGAGAAAAATATTTTCTCATGCTTTTCCCACAGAGGTTTGGAAGGTGATCTGTAAGCTAAACTGTGAGCATATTTTCTGTAAATTCACATTATCTTTCTCAGTCATGTGAGAATGAAGTCTGACATTCTCAGTAAAACATGTACATCCAACAAGGGTAGAGACTGTCAGTTGATTCCTTTGTGTTCTACTGCAGCTTCCCAGAGTGTTCCAAAGAACAACTAGAGTGCTAACAGTCCTACTTATGATAAACGTATGGCACACCTGAAGCCATCTTGCTTGGATTAAAGTGGTAACTCTTAAAACATTTAATTTAAAAAGGAACAAAATGAGGGGGTTCATTGTTCCATAAAAAGTATGAGTAGTGCTGCAGAAAGAAAAATTAGGGCACATTTTGAGTGACTTCTCAAATCCTCTTCTATTTCATTAAAAAATTCTGACATGCAGACTGAAACATGCACTTTCAATACCAGCAACAGTTTTCCCTGGTGAGCAGTAGCTTTACTACAGTGATCTAATGAGCATAAAGAGTGCTAACATTCTGAATTTATGGCAAATGTGTGACACATCTGAATGCCTTCTTGATGGAATCAAAGTAAAAAACTGAAAGTATTTCCTGCTGAGGAGACTGCAGTAAATGAGGAAATTAGGAAACTTCATAACAAATAAGTCTCCCAAGATGGCCACCAGAGACAAAAGAGCCCAAATGTAGCCCAAATATCACCCAGATGTAGCCCAAGTATAGCCCAATGAAAGAATGTCCCAGAGTGTTCTTAAAAACAACTAGAGCGCTTACTGTCTTCATTATGACAAAAGTATGGCACACCTGAAGCCATCTTCATTGGAATAAACTGGTAACACTTAAAACATTTAATTTAAAAAGGAACACAATGAGGGGGTTCATTTTGCCATAGAAATTATGATTAATGCTGAAGAAAGAAAATGAGGGCACATTTTGAGTGACTTCTCAAATCCTCTTCTATTTCATAAAAAAAATTCTGACATGCAGACTGAAACATGCACTTTTAATACCAGGAGCAGACTTCCATGGTGAACAGTAGTTTTACTACAGTGATCTAATGAGCAACTAGAGTGCTAACATTCAGAATTTATGGCAAATGTTTGACATATCTGAATACCTTCATGATGGAATCAAAGTAAAAAACTGAAAGCATTTCCCACTGAGGAGACTGCAGTACATGAGGAAATTAGGAAACTTCATAACAAATAAATCTCCCAAAATGGCCACCGGAGACAAAAGAGCCCAAATGTAGCCCAAAATCACCCAGATGTAGCCCAAATATAGCCCAATGACAGAAGTGTTCAAAACACTTATTAGTTTGTGTTTTTGCAGTGTTATATAGTGCAGACTTGTCAGGTATTGGAGTGCTTTACATGAGCATTGGTTACATCACACAAGAACAAATTCATTTTGGTTGTAGACATGGGGAGACTAAGTGATTTGACCAGAATCACAGAATGTCGAGCTCAAGCAGAAACTCCAACCTGGTCCCCAGTTGCAAAGTCTGCAGTTCTGGAAGTAACACCACATCCTCTCCCCTATGTGCAACATTTAATCAAGTGGTCAACTGGATAAAAAAACATAAAGTTAACAAATAATTTAAAAGTGCTTTGTCGCTATTTGAAAACTCAGAAAATATGTCCTTATTTTAGTCTTTTAGAGCACTAACCATAATTTTGATGCCAATAAGACCCTCTCATATATGTAATTTCTAAAGGAAATGCTCTAGGTATTACAGTTTTGATTACATCAAGATGACGTCAGGCGTTCCACACTTTTGTAATAAATATAGAATGTTAGCAATCTAGTTGTTCATTAGGATACTGTTGAGAGGCAGAGGCCAGGGGCACGGACTCTGAAAATTGAAGGCAGGTAGGAGGGTGCAAAGGCAACAATTTAACCACACTGAGCAGGCAGGAAGGGCCGTGGCAGCACAACAGATTATGGAGGGCAGTGGAAAGGGGGGCAGGGGCAACAAACCGACAATACAGGACTTGCAAGAGAGGCTGTGGCAATGTAATAGACCATTGTGGGCAGAAGGAAGAGGCAATGGTAGTACAACCATACATGCCAACAGACCCGATTCAGCCAGGAAACGTCCAATGTTTTTAAGCTCAAATGGGCTTTATTTGATCTGTCTCCTGTCTACAATCTCCTCTTTTTCAATGGGGAAAATCAATACCCCAGTTTTTTTTTTCAAAATCTCCCTCTTACCAAGTTCAAAATGTTCGCAAGTATGGTACATTGGATCATGGAAGGAAATGGGGTAGGGACATGGACTTGGATAACAGAGGACAGGAGGGACATGGAGAGGTGCACCAAACTGACCCTGCAGGGCAGGCATCAGGGTTTGCAGCAGCACAATACACCACACAGGGCATGCGGGACGGGAGTGCAGCACAACAATCCATAGAAAGCAAGAGGGAGGGGACAGGACCATGCACATGGACAACAGAGAACAGAGGGGCAAGAGGCAATGGTAGCTAGCTGACCATAATGGACAGACAGGAGAGAAAGCTGCAGCATAACAGACCATAAAGGGCAGGAGGGACGGATCAGGGGCATTACAATGGAACATACAAGCCAGGAGGGAGGGAGTAGGTGTCTGCACATGTAAACAGAGGGCAGGGGGCAAGGGGGCAGGGCAGGAGCAGCAAGATAGCCATGGAGGTCAGGCAGGATGGGCACTAGAAGCAAGACACACCATGAAGAGCAACAGTGAGACTGTGATGGCATACACACAGGCCACGGAGGGAAGGTGGGAGGGGGGTCAGGGGCAGCTAACTGACCACACATGGAAGGTGGGAGGGGCCATGGCAGCACAGAAGACCATGCATGGCAAGTGGGAGGGTTAGTGGCAGCACAATGGCTATGATGGGCAAGAAGGAGGGTGCAGGGGCATGCACAAAGGACGACGGAGCATAGAAGGGAGGGTAAGGACCTGTGCACAGACAAGAAAGTTCAGGGGAAGGGGCCTCACAACAGACCGCACGGGGCAGGCAGGAGGAGCAGTTGCAGCACAACAGACCAGGGAGGGCAGAAGGGTGTGGCAGTACAATGGACCATGTGGACAGGAGGAAGAGGATAGGGGCATGGCATGTGGACAGGCAGGGTGGAGGTGGCAGGGACAGGTTACAGTCATCTGACAATGCTAGGCAGGTGGGAGGGGAGTGGCAGCTCAACAGAACACTCAGAGTAGATAGGAGTGGCAGGTCCATGGAACATGGTGGGCAAAAAGGATGGAGCAGGGGCATGCACAAAGACATCGGAGGGCAGGGGGAAGGAGAATAGGGGCAGGAAGCTAAGCACAGAGTTTAAGCAGGAGGTCAATGATGGGACATAGAATTGGGCAATGGAGGGCAGGAGGAGTGGACTGGTACATCGTACTAAATTGAGGGCAGTGGCAGCACATCAGACCATGCATGGCAGGAGGGAGGAGGCTAGTCCATGGATTCACACAACAGAGGATAGGGAGGAGGGGGATGGGGCAGCAAGCTAACTGTTTAGAGAAGGCGGGTATTAGGAACGTTATTGTTTTTAAAACGTGTGTCTGTGCGCATTACTTAAAATATGAACAAGTATGCAGCATAATCTCACTTTTATTCAGGAAGAAGAGGACGTTTGTGACTGTGACTCCGGGCTCACTTGGCAGAAACACCCCCTGACCCTCCACCCCCTATCGCAAATTGTAATGCCCGTGAAAAGGGTAGGTGAACACAGTGTTATATAGAACATAGTCCTGAGAGCACGATTGAAAATGAAAACTAGATATAGTGTATGGTATAATCTATGCACCAAAAAGTGTGATATAAGATGAACCGGGCGTGAAATATAATATGCAATACATTGTGCGCAATGACAGATTCATTGGAGAGCGCGAGATAGCACAGGCACTAGCGCGTGCTATGCGATATGCGCCTTGGAGTGTAATATGCACAGGGCAGTGTTGTGTAACCTAACTAGTCTCTAAAGTTGTAATATAAAATATGTGCTGGGGAGTGTAACGTTGCATATGCACTGTGATAAAGATATGGATCCCAGATTGTAATATGTATGGCATAGCACTGTGCGTTATAACATAGGCATCGAGGAAGGCACGTTAGATGGGGCAATATAACCCGTGCGAAGACAAGTGTGGCATGACATATTCACGGGGTGGTGTTACAGTGCACATGGGCTAGAGAGTGTCATAGCATATGCACTAGCTAGTGGAATACAACACAGAGGTGTGTGGCACTCAGCAGGCAATGGTGGGTGTAACACAGCATTGGGCTCTGCCAGGAGCGCGCTGCGACTCTCAAGTGATGTTCGTCCCCTTTCCAGAGAGTAAAATAAAAAGTATTACACATCCGGCAGTGGATGTGTGTTTTATTAATCGTGAGGTAGGTTTCTTGCATAGTTTTGGTCGAATTTTTGTCGAATCCCCTTTGAATGGCTTGGTGTGCATGTGTATTAAATGTGCCCGTCAATAGCTACCCATGTTTGTATAAATAAACGACAAGGGTGTCTACCAGGATTAGGCACGGTAGGGCATCAGACATGTCAGAGCTTCACTAGTGGTGTAAATACATTCCACGTGGATTCATTGTATGCATAGTCGCCTTTTAATGAATATCACTCAAATCGTCATGGTGATAGGTACGTACGGTTAGTCCAGCATGTCCTAGGTGTGTCTATAAATATATATTTATTTAAAATAATAAAAAACAGTGGCCGGCCCTGGGGATTGGGGTCAAAAAAATATAATTAGGAGACAGGCCCTGGGGGATGGGGTCATCAGGGCCAATAAATTAGAATAAGAAGGGGAACCACACAGCCCCACTTCTTAAAAAATTAAAATAAATAAAAGACTGGCATCGTGCCGGAGGCGACGCTCCCTCCTTGCAGCACTCTGCAAACGCGCCCACTGGTGAGTTGTAAGTTGGGGAATTAATTCCTCTTCAATACTGAGGGTCCCTGAGGGCCAACTAGCCCAACAGGCATCTCCAGTATGCGCCAGGGAGCTGCGCTGCAGACAGGTGTTCTGAGACCAAGCCCCTTTTTACACCTCTCTGCAACGCAGCTCTGTGGCGCTTACTGGAGGTACCTAGTGGTCTAGTTTGACCCTAGGGACCCTTAGGATTCAAGGGGACTTAATCTCTCAACTCAGAACAGCCACAGGGCGCGTTTACACAGTGGTGAAGGGAGGGGACGGGGCCTGAGGTGACGTGTGCAAACACGCACTATGGCACGTTTTAAATTGGGGATATAATTTCCCTTCAATACTGAGGGCCCCTGGGGGCTAACTAGCCCACCAAGTGCTTCCAGTAAGCGCCACTGAGCTGCATTGCAGAGAGGTGGTCCAGGCCGTGCCACTTTTTACACCTCTCTGCAACGCAGCTCTGTGGCACTTACTGGAGGTACCTAGTGGGCTAGTTTGACCCTAGGGACCCTCAGGATTCAAATGAACTTAATCTCCCAACTAAAAACGGACACAGGGCGTGTTTACACAGTGGTGAAGGGAGGGGACGGGGCCTGAGTTAATGTGTGCAAAAACGCCCTGTGGCCTGTTTTAAGAGGTAGTTTTAATCCCCCTGCCCTATTATATACTAGGGGCTTACAGAGGAGGTCATGCTAATCACAGGGGGACCCCAACGCATAATGTTCCCTAGTGTATGTAGGTGTTTTCACTGTATTCTAAGTGTCTTTTAACATAGCACTGGCTCTAGGACTGGTTAGTCAGACTCAGTTACCACCAGTATCCGTCTGAAAAAGTTGAGGGTACATGATGATTTTGCAACAAGGCTTCTTTCTGCTCTTATTTTTGTTCTTTCTGCACGTTATCCTTCTTCCTGCACTTTTCTTCGTCTTTGAGGACTTCTGTTGCTTCTTTCTGCACTTCTTTTTTTTCTTTCTGTGCATTTTTTCTTCTTTTTTCACATGTCCTATCTCTGTAGGCATAGTTAGAAATTAGCATTTAAAAAACCTTTGAAATTCACAGAAAAAACCATAGGTTTCAGGCACGTTATAGTTAGGAATTAGCATTTTAAAAACCTCAGAAATTCACTGAAAAAACCATAGGTTTCAGGGGTGTTATAGTTAGCTGGACTTTTCACTTCTACAAAACCATTGAAATTCCCCTGTTATAGTTAGTTCAGCTAACTATAACTCGTGCGCCCGCAATGCACTGCTGATGACGTCACATATTACATCACTCATGACATGGTCAGTGACATCACTCATGACATCACTGATGACATCTCAAATGACATCACTGATGACATCACTGATGACATCATCCTTGTGATAGAGTGGCAGACCTCCTCTCACCCTGATATAACCTTTGATACACACATTCAAAAATAGAGACTACAATTTTCAAAACAATGGACATACCAATACCAGTTACAACAACCTCTTCAGTAATTCTAAGATCCACATACACATCCACTCATTCACCAACAGTCCTATACAGTCACTCATACATGTACTCACTCAACATATGTACTCATACACCTATACATCCTGTTACACAATGCCACTCATCCATAGAGTTACTCACACACATAGTCACTCATGCTAATAAAGAATCAAACATACATTTACTTGCATATACAGTTATACACACACCACCACACTTACTTCTACGGAAACTTACACATACTTAGTCTTTTAAACAATCACTTATAGAAACACATACTTATTCATACAGGAACTCTTTCAATCTCACACTCTCACATATACTCACTTATATACACCAATAGTCACATATACTAGTTTAAAACATATGTAGTTACTCATAAAGACACTATTGAGACAGTCATTCACTCACTAACACACCCATACACACACTCGTCCACCCATACAGTCCTGCACACATGCTGTCTTCAACACATACAAACAGTGAGTCACTCATTCATGCACCTATGCACTACGTAATACCCCCCACCGAACCATGCAGACACTCAGACTGATACTCAAAAAACCAACTAATAACCTATATAGATACCCATGTAGCTACTCACCAACCCATGCAGCCACTTATACACAAAGTGAGAGACTGATACAGATATTTACATATTTAAACATTACTCACTAAGCCATGTATTCACTATGATACACTTAATCAGTCAGTTACACAATCAATTTTTCAAAAACAAATCATCCATTTAGACACTTATATACCCATTTATTCTTCCATCGACCTTGAGATATACATATATAAAACATATTTAATTTTCAAAAAAACACACATTCACTGGATGATGTCATCAGTGATGTCATCAGTGATGTCATTTGAGATGTCATCAGTGATGTCATGAGTGATGTCACTGACCATGTCATGAGTGATGTAATATGTGACGTCATCAGCAGTGCATTGCGGGCGCACGAGTTATAGTTAGCTGAACTAACTATAACGGGGGAATTTCAATGGTTTTGTAGAAGTGAAATATATATAAATAAAATTAATCTGATAGATATTTGATGTTGTGGAGCCCTCATAAGGTACAGCCTGCTTCTTTGCTCAACTAAAGTCTGCAGACTTTCATTTTTAAGTCTAAGTCTCAAGGTAAATCCTCCACTCAGGTCAAACCTGGTCCCTGTATCAGATCCACACTCAACCGCAGTTTATCTCAAATCCCTCCTAGGCCTTGATCTACCACAAGCACTTGACCATGGTTTGTGTTTATCGCTTTTAAGCACTATTTTTTATTGGAAAGTCTGAAAATGTATATCACCAGTTTCCCATCCTGGATTTTATTCATTTTGGATTGATATGTTTCTTGTTTTGTGTCTTGACTTGTTACTGCTTTGCTACTGCATAAGTACTTTACACATTGTCTCCTTTGTTCAATAGCTACCCAAAGGGGTTGAGCTCTGTTCAGTTTAGTAAATATGGTGGTTCACCCAGGCAAGGATTGTGTTTGTTGCTTAAGGTGGGTAATCACCCCCTCATCTAAGAACCCGATTGCTTACAGGCATCCAGGAACTGATAAGTTCTAGGCAACTTATTGGCAGGATTCAGAACTAGAAAAAAGTAAGACAGTCAGTAGCTACTCTCAACTTTAAGTCAGCAGAGATAAAATATGGAGGTTTGCATGGAGGATACAAGAGTGTCCCCATAGCACAAGTGAAAGCCCTTTGAGAGCCATGTCTAGACTAGCCACATTATGGGTATGAGGCAAGCAGTGGGAGAATGGGGCACTGTTGAGTACAATCTTGCAGGGGATAGACGTTCACAGGAAAGGAAAGGATTGAGTTTGATATGACATTATTACTGAGATGGCAGCATGGAAGAACGCATGGATATAGGCTTGGCTCATATGAAGTCTGGGTGTCATCATTTGAGACATGCATGATCTTGAGAATTAGGTTGTAGTGACTGTGATTCTGGCCGACTAGTACACATGCCAACGATGTCCAATAATTAGCAAAGAGAACATAGTAGGTAAGATGCTTCTTGCTAATCTTAATGTGAGAAGCTGGTAATTTTCCAATCACCTCGAGCATGGGGGTAATTGCAGAGCATACAATGATTTATTTGACTTGCTGCTGCCTGTGGTGTATAGATGTCTTAAACTATACTTGCACCCCTGATTGCATTCCATTCTGTATAGCCAAAGAGCATCTCATACTGAGCCAGCTTTATAATGTTAACTCAAACTGGAGGCAGAACAGAGGCAAAAGCTGGAAAAAACAGGCTCCATCTTCCACCTTTCCTTCAAAAGCTTACAAGTTTTTCCCTGTCTCAATATGACAGCTTCTCTGTTCCTTTGCCTGAGCACATACCAAAGTATCCTTGAGCAGTGCCTGCGTGAAGGACAGTTGTAAAAAGAACAATTGATGGACAGAATGTTGGAAAATGTCAAACATTCACCCCAGTGCAGAAATCTGGGCCTAAATCCACCGTTTAATTGCTCTCCATGCCATTCTGGTTTAAACCCAGCCATCTGCAAATTAGTCTTGACCCTGCTCCCCATGGGAACAGTCCAGCCTGAACTTGAGTGAAGGACAATGGCAGTGATCCGGTAAATTTCTCCTTGTATCTGGGCTCAACCTGATACTGGAGGATATACCTCCTTTACCGGATCATTTACTACCACTTACTTGCCAACTTGTTCTCCAATGTACCTTTTCCATTGCACTGAGAGGAAAGAGAGTTAGCATATCTTGTCCAATCAAAATCAATTTACAGTGCAACCAATTTGGCTGCTCATGAGGAACGGGAATCGGTAGCTACGTTTAAGGTTGTTTATTACAAATTAGTGATCAAATTCAGGTATATCACTCTGAAGACATATTAGCGCCTCTGTAGCTGCTATGAAGAACAACAACATAAGAATTTGATACTCGGAATACAGTTTAGCTTGGTCCTTTTGAGGCACTATCAATCTAAATCTCTCAGATACAAATTAAGGCAATTGAATATTCATATTACAAATCTACAAAAGATTATAGGAATCAGATACAAGAGTACAAGTAATATTAGCAATAGCATTGCAGAACCTTGGTCAGGAGTCTTCAATAGGTCGGGAAAGTGTCAGTCTAAACCACACTTAGAGCAATTAGGGGAATGTCTCTTAAAGTCCATTCAAAGGGCAATGGGATTTGGGAAATGGTTCAAGTCAGAGTCCAAGGGTGGGCAGAGTTCACGGAGTTGCACTATGCGGAATTCCACAGAGTTGCATAAAAACTCTGTAGAATTCCGTTGAGTTCCCTCCGCCCTACTTAGCAGTTAGCAGCACGTGATGCCCCTGGTCTTCCCAGCCCAGGGCCTACAGAAGACCTAGCCGCTGGCAGCTGCTGTTATGGTTTACATGGGGCCCTCCTCCTGGCTTTGCTGTTGAGTCATCATTTTAGTTCTCTGACAAAAAATAATCCCCACTCCAGAAAAGACAGAAAAAAAAATCGTGAATCCAGCTATCAAGACAGGGAAGTATCAGCAATTAATAAAGCTCCTAATTCCCTGATAGAATTGAATGCATTGTGCAGTGCACATCGACACCAGGGACTATAAATACTGTACTTGGGCCATGATTCAGCTCCCCTCTCATCTGCATCGGATCCTCAGGTGAGGTGGGGCATCTCTTTAACACACCCATCTTCCTCTTCATAGATTTGCCAGCAGACAGTATTAGTGACTTGTAATTTGTATTTTCCAGTTTCCTTAGTTACTGCCATATTGATTTTCTGCTCTGTTTCTTGCCTCCCTGCTGCGACATCCTTCCTGCTGCTGCTTCCTGCTTCCAGGCCACCCCGAAGCTCACCCTCGGACCCTTCACCAGCTGAAACTGCAACTACACCAGCCAGGGGCACACCTGCACGTCCTTCCCATCCCACCACAACAACCTCAGCTGCATACTACTCAACACCCACTCAGTCCACAAGCAATCCATCAAACTCTGGGACCTGCTGGACTCCTCCGCCCAGGACATCGCCTCCCTGACGGAGACCTGGATGAACACCTCCTCGGCGCCTGACATAGCCATAGCCATCCTGGATGGCTACAAGATCACCCGCAGGGACCGGAACAACAACAAACCAGGAGGAATCGCCATCGTCCATGGGAACACCATCAGAATCTCAATCAACACTGAAGACTCCCTCAACATGGCTGAACACCTACACTTTCAGATCCACGTCGATCACAACACCACCCTCAGAAGAACCCTCGGCTACCGACCCCCGGGACCCCGACCACAGTTCAGCGAATCCATCGCCGACCTCATCAGCATGCACGCCCTCGCCGCCACAGACTACATCCTCCTTGGAGACCTGAACTTCCACCTCGAGAACGCCAACAACAGTAACTCCACAACCCTGATCGGCAACCTCGCCAACCTCGGACTCAAACAGCTCATCACGACACCCACCCACTCCGCCGGACACATGCTCGACCCCATCTTCCCCGCCAGTGACCACGTCACCTTCAGCCACACCACCAAACTCCACTGGACCGACCACCACTGCATCCACTTCTCCTTCGAGAAACACACTGCGCACAATCAACCGCAATGTATCCATACTCCCCAGCTGGAATAAAGTCACTGAAGACCAGCTTATCACCACACTCGACCGAGACCCTCCACCAGAGCCCTCTAAGATGGACACAGGAGCCCACAACTTCAGACAATGGATCGACGACTGCGTCAACACCCTCACCCCGATCAGGAAACCCTCTAACAGGCGCACCGACACGAGAGCCATCTGGTTCAACGCCGACCTCCAGAACTCCAAGCACACCTGCCGAAGACTCAAGAACCGTGGCGCAATGACCAGACAACCATGCAGCCCTCATTCACGCCAGACACAAACACCACCAACTCATCCGATCTGCCAAAAGAACCTCCTTCAAGGAACGCATCGACATCCACGCACACAGCAGCAAAGAGCTCTTCAACATCGTGAAAGAACTCGCCACCCCCAGCTCCAGCTCCAATGACGTCCCGCCATCACAAGAACTCTGCGACTCCCTGGATAACTTCTTCCACCGTAAGATCACAGACATCCACAACAGCTTCGTCACCCAGACGCCGACAACAGACGCCGACACTCCCGATTCAACACCCACCAAACACACCGACCTCCTGCTCTCCTAGGACCACGTCAACGACAAAGACACCATCAAAATCATGAACACCATCCACTCCGGCTCACCTTCCTACCCCTGCCCCCACCACATCTTCAACAAGGCAAGCTCCATCATCGCACCCCAACTCCGAAAGATCATCAACAGCTCCTTCGAGACAGTCACCTTCCCGGAGAGCTGGAAACACGCCAAGATCAACGCCCTACTCAAGAAACCCAAGGCGGACCCAAAGGACCTCAATAACTTTCGACCCATCTCCCTGCTCCCGTCCCCGGCGAAAGTCATTGAGAAGACTGCCAACAGACAACTGACCCACTTCCTGGAGGAGAACAATGTCCTACTCCCAATCCGGCTTCCCCAGCAACCACAGCACCGAAACCGCCCTCATCGCCACCACTGACGACATCAGGACACTACTGGACAACGGCAAAAACGTGGCCCTCATCCTCTGGGACCTCTCAGCTGCCTTCAACACCGTCTGCCACCACACCCTGCGCACCCGCCTTCATGACGCAGGGAACCGAGACAAAACCCTGGACTGGATCACCTCCTTCCTCACCGGCAGAACCCAGAGAATCCGCCTCCCTCCTTCCCGATCTGCAGCCACCACGATCACCTGCGGCGTACCCCAAAGATCATCCCTCAGCCCGACCCTTTTCAACATCTACATGGTACCGCTCGCTGTTAGACCTGGCGATTTCCGGTTGGCTAAGGCTTGCGCCAAAGCCAGGCAGAAACCACCAGTCTAGTCAGGGCAAGGAAGTTACACGCCAAAGATAACCCCTGCTCACCCCCTTGGTAGCTTGGCACGAGCAGTCAGGCTTATCCCTGAGGCGATGTGTAAAGCGTTTGCGCGCGCACCCAGCAACAACACCCAAGGCCCACCACAAAGGAAACTCCACACAAGGTATTCTATAAAAATAACCTTTGTATTATACACAACACATTAGATAAGAACACACACTTTACAATGTGCCAACAGGCACGGGCAGAATTTACAAGGGATTATGTACAAGACAGGGCCACCTGGACCACTGTCAGGAAATAGCACTTTTGGATAGTTAGCACATAAATATATAAAATCACTGTAGCACAAAAATATTCTGTATAGCACACAACCAGTACTCACTGGTATCAAGAGAGTATCACCTACGCAACCCTAACTATCTTAGGAGACTGTCACGCAGGGAACTAGAACCTCACTAGTACCA
Organism: Triturus cristatus; assembly: GCF_964204655.1. NCBI lineage: Eukaryota > Metazoa > Chordata > Amphibia > Caudata > Salamandridae > Triturus > Triturus cristatus. The sequence continues at coordinate 31,375,667 of NC_140590.1, read as the reverse complement.
CCTGTACTAGGAGAAAGCAACAACCACCTATGTATCACAATACTTGTAGGGGTACGAGAACGTTACACATGATGCAGGAAAACATTCAGAGGTGCAGGGCGAAGGAAACACATGATGCATGGAAACATTCAGAGGTGTAAAAGCAAGGGCACATGATGCATCAACACACATTCAGAGGTGCCAGGAAAGAACACACATGATGCATAAAACATTCAGAGGTGTAAAAGTAACAATTGCGCAAGACTCTACATGAGCCACCACCTGTGGCAGTCCCTGGGCCAACTGGCCTGGAAGGGGCTAGGACGCCCTGCGTTCCGCAAAGTCAGGCTGCGCCAGCTGCGCAGACTAGAACAAGAATGGTCCCCCACCTAAACGTGGCAGCTGCCCACTAAGTGCTGGGCAGCTGGAAAACGAACTTCAGGCACTCTGCGTGCCTCTGGAGCCCTCTCGGGGCTCTGACCATTCAAATTGCCCCCTAGAGCCTCGCAGGCTCTAACCAAATATCATGCTCCTTCGTTGGAGCGGCTCGCGCTCTAGAACTGCAGGGTTCCCCACGTTGGAGCCACACAGGGCTCAAACAACAATGCCCCACACGTTGGAGTCCCTCTCAGGGACTCGAGAACCAATGTGCCAACTTTCGGAGCCTCACGGGGCTCGATCACTGCCCCCGCACCCCCAGCACATGCGCGGAGTCCCCAGCCCTCTTAAACACTCACCGGGCTGCTCGGGGACTCCCGCGTCGTCCTCTCTCTCTCTGGTGCCGGCGGACTGGAGCTTCCTCTGCAACGCGGAGGGGCAGGCACCGACAATGTGCCTCGCGCCCCCTCCGCACCAGCTCCGGCCGCACTCCTCCTCTCTCTCGGCTCCGGGAAGCGCGGGGTAGGCTCCCGTCCGCTTCCTTCTACCTCGCGGCTTCCTCCTGGCGGACCCGATCACGTGGGCCACACCCCCTCCCGCTGGTCCAATCACAGCGCGGCAGGGGGATGACGCGTCCGGGAACTCCGGGCTGCAGCGGTGATCGTTTCCGCGATAAGAGGGGTAGGCTCCCTCGATAAAGGCAATCTTTGGCGGGGTAAATGCCGGGTGGGCACCGGCCCTCGAAATACGAAAAACAAGCGGGGTGGCACCCGCCCGCCCTGGCAGATACCGGCGGAATCGCGGGGTGGGCACCCGCTATCAGGATCCCAGCGCACACAGCGCTCTAAAGTAAACCAGCGTTCCCAGCGCTATAAACAAAGGAAGGTCCAGCAAAACCGCGCGCCCAGCGCTAGGAAGTCCAAAGAGCGCTCCCAGGCGCTGCAAGCAATGTTCAGTAACAAAAAAGGTCCTCCAGAGAGCAGGGGGCAAAGGCTGGGCCCAGAGCCAGCTCACAGGGCCCTCCAGCAGGGAGGCAGTCCCCAGTGGCGGTCTCTCCTGGCGCCCAGCAGCAGCAGGCCCCCCCTCAAGTGGATCCTGCAAGAGAACAACTTCTGTGGGGACGCAGCCCCATTTTTATACAGTGAAATCCTTTGTTCTGGGCTCAGGGTGAGGGGGAAAACCAGTCGCAGCTGGTTGGGGAGCAACCTGGATGTGCTCAGCCCCTCACTCTATTCACTGGCAGGGCTAGGGTCATTAGACGCACCACAGGGGCCGGCGCCAGCATTGTGTGGGGGAGCCCTGTCCTATTCAGGACCCAGGTACACTCCTCCCCAGCCATCTACATGCTAATTCCCCATTCACCACTGGGTGACTCCTCCTGACTCTGGGGAATTCCCTAGTCCGTCACCTGACCTCACCAGCCAATCACCAGACAAGCCACACATTTCAGACTGCACACTGAAGTGCCCACTTCTAGAAGTGGCACTTCCACACCAGGTACACGCACGCTGCACACATCAACGCGCAGCATTCACTCCCACGAGTCCGCACATACCAAACACGGGCCTGCACACCCCACGCATCAGGAACTACCGGGACACATACATTCTCCCATGCATTCCTATGGGAGGGCAGGCCAACCTCACAACACGCACGCACTTTACCCTGGGACACAGCGGTAAAGTGCGCAGAAACCAAAATCCATTACACCAAGTCACCATAATAAGCAAAAAGTTTCGGGGTGAACCGGCCAGAAGGGCCAAGTCCAACACAACCCCCTTCCAGCCAAAACGCAGGGTAGACCAATCACCACCGTGATGGGCTTCCCTGCTTGGGGCGATAGAACACGGACGCGGGCCCGCCACTGCCGGGACACCCTCCGGTTCTACGCCACGGTGACCCCATGGAGCTTCTTCTCAAACCACTCTCCGGACCAACTGGGCTACCCCACTGGTACTCCCAAGCCGTCCGCGGCCAAGACCATGCCCTAGGCCACCCAGGTGCCACTGGTCCTTGCCTAACCACAGAGTGGGGGGTAGTAACCCCTGGCACATAGCAGCCATTCTCCACTCTTCCCCTCATCAGGGCAGTTCTAAACTGCCACTGATCTCCCAGCCTAGGGTCTGTACCCTCAGGCTGACCAAAAGTCACGGGCGAGGCTCTCCTCCCCCTACCTCTTCTCCTAGGGTTCCGCCCTCTCCTCCTCTGAGAGGCACCCTCGTAACATACCTCACCAACCAGCTCAGGACCCCTCCTTGAGAACTGGTCTACCAACCTAGGGTTTAACCCCTCAGGTTGCACCGGGGTCAGAGGTGGGCTCTCCCACCCTCTGCACCCCCTTCCAGAGTCCTGCTCCCTACCAACTGGGGCGGTCCCTCTGGAAGAAGAACCGGTCAGGACACTGTTTACAGTAGTCAGACCCTTCAGGTCAGGCTGCTCCTGAACCTGGCCTCCCAACCTCTGGTCTAAAACCTTCGTTGGAATAAATGCCTGGCCCTCCAGGACTTCTGGGGATTTACACACCATCCCCCCGAGAGTAACATATGCCTCATATGTTGCATGGCCGTCTGCCTGGCGCAGGTCTCCCGTCCCCTGTCCACCTGACAGTGCGCGAAGATCCCCCAGGCCAGACGTGTAGTCGCCATGGTCACTTCTAGGAGACTCAGCCCTACCGGCTGGTCCCTGACCCACTGGCTCCTCCACCGGGGAACACAGCCCCATGCCACTCCTCTCGCCGGACTTCTGTACCCTCCCTACCGGAGCGGTACTGCCAGACACTAGAACCACAGGAGCCCTGTTTACAGGCGCTCCCGGTCCTCTACTCACTAGGTGATCCTCCTCAAATGGGCTAACAGGACAGCCTAGGTCCCCAACTTGGTGTTCCCTCATGAAACCACCCAAGTCTGGAGGCAGGGTTTCGTACGTCTGGGGACCCTCAGTCACCCACTTACTCCCGCTCCACTGAGCCAGGCCGTAAGCCCCTACACCCTCCTCGCTATACTGGGACCTAGCTGGGCTACACGGAGCCTCTTCCACCACGCTGGGCTGGAAGGTACCTGAACCACAACTGGAGTCACTAGTGTGGGAAGAACTATCCCACTCCTCATCATAACTGGGGGCCTGTTCCCATCGGTCTGCTTCCGCTGCCAGCTCCCACGGATCAGTGTGCCCCCATGCTAACAGGTGTTGGTGCAACTCGGGATAAAAACTACTGGATAGCTGCTCTCTGACGAGCAGATCATACAGTTTTTCAAAATCCTCCTTCGTGCTACCCCATACCCAATCAAACAGTGCATCCTCGCATTCCTCCACAAACTTCTCCCAAGACTGGTGAGGCAGCTTCTTCCTGCCCCTGAACTTCAACCTACATTCCTCCTCCCGGGAACTAGGTACCATACTGGGGGAACTGGGAATGGGATTCTCTGCACTTGTCTCTCTATTGCTGCCACCACTGGACTCAACCCTCCCTGGGGAGCCCAGAAAACTAAGACTGCGCGCAGGGGATAATCTACTTTCCAGCACTGATTTCTCCCTGGCGAAGGCCCTCTCAGCCTCCTCTATCCTCTCCTGCGCTAAGACCCTCTCGGTCTCCAGCTTCTTCTCCTCTATAGTCAGCTGCGCCATCCCCCAGGCATGCTCTAACCTGAGCTTCTCCATGGCCAGCTGATGCTCCCTCTCTTCCCTCCTATCTACCCACTCCTCTGGGGACAGGGAAAGGGATAGGGTGCTGCTCCTGACACTGGACCCAGCAAGGGACTCCCTATCTATGGGGTCTTCACTCTCTACTGGCGTCCCTGTCAGGTAACCTTCCTCCTCCTCAGATTCCTCAGGGCTCCCCTCAGACCCACCACCCTCTCGGCGTGCGGCCCGGGCCCTATCTTCCTCGCTGCGCTCTCGCTCCCACTCCTCCTTTTGCCAAAGGATCAGGTTGTCCCTCAGTTTGGACTGGGTATCTGACTCACCCACCTCTATGTCCCTCTCCCCACAGAACCCTACCAGCTCCAACCTACTGTACCTGAACAGACTACAGAAGTTAAAAGCAGGCTCCATTTTGGCGGACGTTCCTGGGAAGAGTTCAACACACGGAACCTGGGGGTTGGAGCTACACACGAGTACACAATTCACAAAAGGTTTCAGTGAGCTCTCTATCCTGGAGAACTCACACTCACTGTCTAGTGCCCCACACACCATCCACACACAACCCTCCCCTCGGACTGGTAAGGCAGTTTCTACCACCCCTGATCCCTCAACCTGACCACCACGTGACACAGGTACCAAACTCTGGGCGCAGGGCGGGGGACAAATGTACTGGACACACTAACACAATGATACCTTCAGGAGAAGAAATAAAGGAACTTCAAAAACAATAATCCCTAAAATGTGGTTATCTAATGCAGAGTTTTGTGGTGTAGCCAGTCGCTGCTGCGGTACAGCGCAAATGCAAGTCCAAATCCCACCGCTGATCACCAATGTTAGACCTGGCGATTTCCGGTTGGCTAAGGCTTGCGCCAAAGCCAGGCAGAAACCACCAGTCTAGTCAGGGCAAGGAAGTTACACGCCAAAGATAACCCCTGCTCACCCCCTTGGTAGCTTGGCACGAGCAGTCAGGCTTATCCCTGAGGCGATGTGTAAAGCGTTTGCGCGCGCACCCAGCAACAACACCCAAGGCCCACCACAAAGGAAACTCCACACAAGGTATTCTATAAAAATAACCTTTGTATTATACACAACACATTAGATAAGAACACACACTTTACAATGTGCCAACAGGCACGGGCAGAATTTACAAGGGATTATGTACAAGACAGGGCCACCTGGACCACTGTCAGGAAATAGCACTTTTGGATAGTTAGCACATAAATATATAAAATCACTGTAGCACAAAAATATTCTGTATAGCACACAACCAGTACTCACTGGTATCAAGAGAGTATCACCTACGCAACCCTAACTATCTTAGGAGACTGTCACGCAGGGAACTAGAACCTCACTAGTACCACCTGTACTAGGAGAAAGCAACAACCACCTATGTATCACAATACTTGTAGGGGTACGAGAACGTTACACATGATGCAGGAAAACATTCAGAGGTGCAGGGCGAAGGAAACACATGATGCATGGAAACATTCAGAGGTGTAAAAGCAAGGGCACATGATGCATCAACACACATTCAGAGGTGCAAGGAAAGAACACACATGATGCATAAAACATTCAGAGGTGTAAAAGTAACAATTGCGCAAGACTCTACATGAGCCACCACCTGTGGCAGTCCCTGGGCCAACTGGCCTGGAAGGGGCTAGGACGCCCTGCGTTCCGCAAAGTCAGGCTGCGCCAGCTGCGCAGACTAGAACAAGAATGGTCCCCCACCTAAACGTGGCAGCTGCCCACTAAGTGCTGGGCAGCTGGAAAACGAACTTCAGGCACTCTGCGTGCCTCTGGAGCCCTCTCGGGGCTCTGACCATTCAAATTGCCCCCTAGAGCCTCGCAGGCTCTAACCAAATATCGTGCTGCTTCGTTGGAGCGGCTCGCGCTCTAGAACTGCAGGGTTCCCCACGTTGGAGCCACACAGGGCTCAAACAACAATGCCCCACACGTTGGAGTCCCTCTCAGGGACTCGAGAACCAATGTGCCAACTTTCGGAGCCTCACGGGGCTCGATCACTGCCCCCGCACCCCCAGCACATGCGCGGAGTCCCCAGCCCTCTTAAACACTCACCGGGCTGCTCGGGGACTCCCGCGTCGTCCTCTCTCTCTCTGGTGCCGGCGGACTGGAGCTTCCTCTGCAACGCGGAGGGGCAGGCACCGACAATGTGCCTCGCGCCCCCTCCGCACCAGCTCCGGCCGCACTCCTCCTCTCTCTCGGCTCCGGGAAGCGCGGGGTAGGCTCCCGTCCGCTTCCTTCTACCTCGCGGCTTCCTCCTGGCGGCCCCGATCACGTGGGCCACACCCCCTCCCGCTGGTCCAATCACAGCGCGGCAGGGGGATGACGCGTCCGGGAACTCCGGGCTGCAGCGGTGATCGTTTCCGCGATAAGAGGGGTAGGCTCCCTCGATAAAGGCAATCTTTGGCGGGGTAAATGCCGGGTGGGCACCGGCCCTCGAAATACGAAAAACAAGCGGGGTGGCACCCGCCCGCCCTGGCAGATACCGGCGGAATCGCGGGGTGGGCACCCGCTATCAGGATCCCAGCGCACACAGCGCTCTAAAGTAAACCAGCGTTCCCAGCGCTATAAACAAAGGAAGGTCCAGCAAAACCGCGCGCCCAGCGCTAGGAAGTCCAAAGAGCGCTCCCAGGCGCTGCAAGCAATGTTCAGTAACAAAAAAGGTCCTCCAGAGAGCAGGGGGCAAAGGCTGGGCCCAGAGCCAGCTCACAGGGCCCTCCAGCAGGGAGGCAGTCCCCAGTGGCGGTCTCTCCTGGCGCCCAGCAGCAGCAGGCCCCCCCTCAAGTGGATCCTGCAAGAGAACAACTTCTGTGGGGACGCAGCCCCATTTTTATACAGTGAAATCCTTTGTTCTGGGCTCAGGGTGAGGGGGAAAACCAGTCGCAGCTGGTTGGGGAGCACCCTGGATGTGCTCAGCCCCTCACTCTATTCACTGGCAGGGCTAGGGTCATTAGACGCACCACAGGGGCCGGCGCCAGCATTGTGTGGGGGAGCCCTGTCCTATTCAGGACCCAGGTACACTCCTCCCCAGCCATCTACATGCTAATTCCCCATTCACCACTGGGTGACTCCTCCTGACTCTGGGGAATTCCCTAGTCCGTCACCTGACCTCACCAGCCAATCACCAGACAAGCCACACATTTCAGACTGCACACTGAAGTGCCCACTTCTAGAAGTGGCACTTCCACACCAGGTACACGCACGCTGCACACATCAACGCGCAGCATTCACTCCCACGAGTCCGCACATACCAAACACGGGCCTGCACACCCCACGCATCAGGAACTACCGGGACACATACATTCTCCCATGCATTCCTATGGGAGGGCAGGCCAACCTCACAACACGCACGCACTTTACCCTGGGACACAGCGGTAAAGTGCGCAGAAACCAAAATCCATTACACCAAGTCACCATAATAAGCAAAAAGTTTCGGGGTGAACCGGCCAGAAGGGCCAAGTCCAACACTCGCCAACATCGTCTGAGCACACCACCTCAACATCATCTCGTATGCCGACGACACCCAGCTGAACCTCTCCCTCACCAAGGACCCGGCCACCACCAAATCCAACCTCCACGAGGGAATGAAGGCCATCGCAGATTGGATGAAGACTTGCCGGCTGAAACTGAACTAGGACAAAAAGGTCCTCATCCTCTGCTCCTCCCCTCCGCATGGGATGATTCAAGGTTGCCAGCCACGCTTGAAGCTGCCCTGACACCCACCAACCACGCACGCAACGTGGGGTTCATTCTGGACTCAACGCTCTTTATTACCCGGCAAGTTAACGGTGTTTCCTCCTCCTGCTTCAGCACCCTCCGCATGCTCCGCAAGATCTACAGATGGATCCCCACCAAAACCAGAATCAAGGTCACCCAAGCACTCGTCAGCAGCAGGCTGGACTGCGCAATGCCCTCTACGCAGGAACCACGGCCACACTCCAGAAGAGACTCCAATGCATACAAAATGCCTCCGCACGCCGTATCCTCGGACTCCCTAGCCACAGCCACATCACCACCCACCTGAGAGACCTGTACTGGCTCCCGGTCAACAAGAGGATCATCTTCAAGCTCCTCACCCACGCTCACAAAGCACTCCACAACGCCGGACCAGCATTCCTCAACGAACGACTGTCCTTCTACACCCCAAACCGCCAGCTTCGCTCTGCTGACCTCTCCCTTGCCACCACCCCATGCATCTGCTGAACGATCACAGGCAGCAGGTCATTCTCCCACCTCGCCGCCAAGGCATGGAACCCCCTACCCATCACCTGTGTCCGACCCAGGACCTGCTGACCTTCAGAAGACTTCTCAAGACCTGGCTATTCGACCAGTAGCTGCTTCCCCCACCCCCCTTAGTGCCTTGAGACCCTCACAGGTGAGTAGCGCGCTCTACAAATGCTTGTTGATTGATTGATTGCAGGTGATCTGAAAAGCCTGACGCTTGGGTGCACACAAAGCCAGTGTAGCACCACGCTCGCAAATTATGCATCCTAAATTACATGACATAATGCCTTACACCATAGGCATTGGACTGTGGCAGTACTACAGAGAAGGGGTGCTACACTTTAATTGGTACAGTACCACCAATACCTATCAGGGCTGGCGAACTTTAAATGGAGCCGTACTACTGGTGGTCATACAGCGTCAGCTCCCCCCAAGGAGACAAATATGTGCCTTTAATGAGACAGCCGCAGCACTGAACTGTAGACTTGTACTTGTGTGATGCTCAGCAGTGGAAATATTAACCGAACATGCGCACACGCAGACACTGCTGTACATTGGGAAGGGTCACACATTTACCTGTGGTTTTCCAGGGGTGCAGATGCAGACACCGACGGTCCAAGCTCCCAGCAGATTGACTTGCAACTACGCTGTCATAGCTGTTGTACGGGCACCGAAGCCTGCCTCCGCCTCTCTGAGCCGGGATAAGGTGACAGGCCAGTAGATTCGAGAGCAGGACTGGGTGGGGGAGGCTGAAGAGGAGGAGCGAGTAATGAACTTTTAAACTTCGCTCTCTGACAATCATTACTCAGGCAGAGCCTGGGACCTCACGTGACCTGATTTGCTGGCTGGTAAAAACAAATCATCTCTAATCTGAGTGCTATATGGGAATCTGATGTTTGCTGCTGAAGCAGTCTCCTTCCACCAGAGGAGAAATCTCGGGAGCAGCTTCTCCACAATTCCAACATGAGGAGAAGGTGAGCTGCCTTTCTACCACATGGTCGGTTGCCGCCGGTAAACTGAACTCCTCGCCACTGGCAATTTGCCACGTTTTTTTGCCCAACTCCAATGCTTCAAGTAGAATGTAGAATGGTAGAACTCTGCAGGCCCAGCAGAGTTTACCGCCCACACTTAGTTCTGCATAGAATATTCAGAAAGGGGTCAGCAAAGAAACCATCATGCAGCCTACAAGAGTGTCCAAAGTCATCTGCGTTCTCCATCCAGGGCAAACTATAAATTATAATTGAGTCCATCGGCAAATCCCCTTTGGTTGCATCACCAAAAGAAGTCCATTGTATTTGTTTCAAAGCCTGTATAGTTTCACATGTTGCACAAAGAAACATTGGAGAAAAATCCCACACTGGACATGAGAACACCATCTTGGTCACATGCTCAGAACTGAGTGTGACAATCCATTGTTCATTTATAGGGTTCTCATGTGCTAGTTGTAGAAATCTGTTCCCAGCCAATTATCTACTGCTTGTTACAAGAAATGCATCTAATCAGAACTAACAATGTGTGAGAACACATGCAAAGAGAGTGAGTCAGTAGAAATTCTGAAACCATAGGTTCCCATGGGACAAAGTTTCAGGCCATTGAAGCAAAACCTTGCTATCTTAGGATAGTAAAACAATAATTCACATTTAAAATACATGTGCATGTCTACATATACACACATGTGCCAATTCTTTAGTACCTTAGTTCATATTGCACAGATCATTTAGCAAGAAATGAAACTGCATGATAGTAAGTATAACTAGAATCTACATTTGAAAGTGTATACGTGTAACATTAAAGCATACATTGAATAAGCATTATCGTTTAGACTATTATAATATTCTACATACATAAGAATTTACATACAATTAAGAACACCATATCTAGCAGTTACACAGATGGATTTGCACACATTTATAAATTGTGTGTAAAGCTTCAGCAATGATGGGAAGAAGATGGTTTTCAGGGCAACTACACATTTCAAAATGTTTCAAGTTTAATATAACATGCATTACAAATGTAAATCCTTTTAGTTGTAATGAAGCATATACATTTTATTTTTAAATGTTAGTTACTTTATTAATCCACATCCGGTATTTGTTTCTTTAAAACATTTCATTAGGAGCATCTTTTGTTTAGTGCAGAGGGTCTAAGTTAAACATCAAATAAAACTCAAGATTAGTAAACATTGTACGTGAGAAATTAAAATCTTTATTGTAGAAGACCCTCTGCATTTGCAGTCTCAGTTTGTTTTCCTTGAAACGTGTGCCAGTGTCATAAATACACATAGAATTCATGTTCAAAGTGCACATTCATTGTGTGTCAGGTATCAGTCATATTTAGGTTTTAGTGACATGTAAAGTGTGGGCAACTTTACACTGCACCAGCAATCAATCAGTCGTTTTTTGCATAGTACAGCTAATCATCCTGGGGGGTACAAAGGCACTAGTTGAAGAGCCTTAGTTGAAGAGCCAGGGGTTCAGTCCTTTTCTGAAGTCAGCAAGTGAGGGGAAGGTTTGTAGGTGGAGTGGAAGGTCGTTCCACAACTTGGTGACGAGTAAGGAGAAAAACCGACCCCTGCTGTGGCAGCATAAAGTTAGCATATTCAAAATATTTTATTGAATTGTATGATAAGACAATAGACCATAAGAAAAGAGCACCACAAAAGGTATCTACAAGATTACTAAGATTTTAATGTTAAAGGTTTATGGCACCCTGTTAAACGTATTAAAGTTTAAGATTATTTGATGAGACACAAAGCTGATATTTGTCCACTTCAGTACACTCCTTTAGATGATACAGTTTTATTGGATATGAATAAAAAGTGGGTAGGTAATGTTCTTGCTTCTCCAGCAATTAACAAAAAATTACGATGGCGGATGGACTTAGGTCCGTCTGCCATCGTCCCGGGGATTGGTACCGGCCACCTATATGGCGGCAGTCCCGCAAGTGCAATCACAATGCAACCACCACTGTGGCGGTCTCATTGTGCATGTTTACCATTGCAGCAGGTGCTGCTGGCTGCAGCACCCGCCGCAATGGTGAAAATGCAAGTTTTGCATTTCCCTGCACTACGTGGCAGGCAACACGGGGTGCTTGCCACATGGTGCCGGGAGATTTTCAGGGGCACCATAGGTGCCCCCAAGTGCAAAACTAACATGCCCCTGCTTAAGGGGGGCCCGCTATGGGCCCCCAAAGTACATCCCCGCCAGCCTGTGAATGGCGGTTCAACCGCCATACACAGGCTGGAGGGGATGCAGCATCCTAATCTGGCAGACGGTGCCTGTTAGGCACTGCCACCATTTTGTGGATGCAGGGTGGGTCCGGCAGGCAATCGTAATGATTGCCTGTATCGGACCCGTGGCGGACGGACTTCCTGTCCACCCGCAATCTGCCCAACGGTGGTGAATGCGCCACCGGCAGGCTGCTGGTGGCAGATTCACCAATATCGTAATGACTCCCTAAATAGGTTTAATGCGGTAATGTACCTATATAATGGAAATTGTAAAATAATGTTAGTATATTTGTAAAAAAAAAATAGAAAATGGGGGGAATACAGGTATAGCTTAATAGAGCAACTCAGTTTAACTTCAAAGTCCCTACATATTAAACAATTATATAACATTTTAGTAAAACTTATTTATAAATATAATGCTATATAACCATCAATTGGTTTCCAAAATAAGGGATAAGAAGATGTATTTTGAACTACACCTGACAAAGTCAGATTGGCACCTCTTTCAGTAAAAAATATCCATGAGTACCATGCATGTATTGATAATAACGAAGCATTTTTCCGATTGGTGGTTACTGATTTTAAAGCAGCATAGACTAGAAAATCTATAAGTTTGTTATTTGAATCAGACATGTTTGTAGAAAGTGAAATAGATTTACAGATCAACATGTTGTACAAACGTTTAACTGAGATACTAAATATTTTTTAATGACATCCCAAACCTCCTTCCAAAACTTATAAACAATCTTACTGTCTTGAAACATGTCTTAACAAACCTGGGTTCCAATTGCGCTGCCAACAATTAGGAGAGTTTAAATGTTTCTCATTGAATAACTTTAAAGGAGTCCATTGACAATTACGTATTATAAAGGAATCAGTTTGGTATAAAGACACAGGCAGCCATTCAGGCATATTATTCAACTGTATGTTCTTCCATGTGTCCTGAGAAACAAAGTAGCGAGAGAGCTAATATTATCCCCTATAAAATTGTTCAGATATTATAAAACATTGACACAGCATGTGATGATGTACCTATCGTTTGATTGTCGATTTCTAAATCTTTTCAATATATAAACAGCTTTTATCTACGATTGGCAAAATTCTGTCTTTCAAGGCAGTTTAGACAATGGATTATACCATAAAGAAATATGTTATATATGTGAAATAGGAGATTGAAAAACAGAGTCCAAGTTATGTAATATACATTTTGTAGATATCATTATGATGGATCCTTTTAATAGAGTGGCAGGATTAGACATAGTCATTAATACAGGTAAGGGAAATCGTGATATCAAATTTTGTTTGATGCGGTGCAATGGAGGTGCATCATTAAGCTTTGTATAATTGAACCAAAAGGAGCTTTGCTTTAAAATACATGCTTTATGATAATTAATCAAATCTGGTAAACTAAAACCGCCACTGCACTTTGTGAATTTTAATTTTTTATAACTCATAAGAGGGGTTTTGTTATTTTAAATAAATTTACCAAAAGTTTATCTATAATTGTATAAAACTTGAGATAAAATTGAGTAGGTATCATAGAAAGGAGGTAAGATAATTTTGGCGGAACAACCATTTTTATATAATCAACTTTTCCCTACCAAGATAAATGTAAGGCAGACCACTTATGAAGTTTGTCTTTGTTATGATTAAGAATGCGATCACAATGCAATGTAATTGATTGTTTAATGGTGTGAGAAAATATGATACCAAGATATTTAAGTTTTTCCTGTTGCCATATTATCTATTTATTTGAGAGCATATCAGAGGTGCAATGAACATTCAAATGGAAAATCTTGTTTTATTATTGTTTTGAGAATAACATAAAATCTGAGAGTATGTTTGAATTAGATTTAATGCAGGAGGGATTGAAGATTCAGGATTGCTAATATAAAGTAGTATATAATTAGCATAGGCTGATGTTTTTATAGCAATATCATTAATGATAAGGCCTTCAATTTCCATGCAGTTTTTCATAGCAATGAGTAAAGGTTCAATAGCAAAGGGGGAGAAGTATAGGTGATAAAGGACACCCTTATCTAGTGTCTCTGAAAAGGAAAAGATACGTAGATATTTGACCATTAATGAAAAGTCTGGCAGATGGACCAGAATAAAGTGCTGATATCATGCAAATAAACAAACTACTAAAATTAAATACAGACAAGGTATGAAATAAATACTGGGAATGGACTTTTTCGAAAGCTTTTTCAGCATCTAATGCCACGACTCTGGAGGGTAGAGGCAAGGATGGCCCAGCTTCTGTCACAGGAAATAATATTATAGTGTTTTTAACAGAATGTCTATGTTTCATGAAACCAGATTGATCCATATGAATAAAGTGTCCAGTGCAGAGGCCAATCTAGTTGCAAGAATTTTTGCATAAAGTTTGCACTTTTGATTAATCAAAGATATGGGACCATAATTTGAAACAATAGTGGGATCTTTGTTAGATTTTGGAAAAAACAATAATCAAAGCTTCAGTAAAGGACCTGGAAGTTGATACTGAAGTACTAAAATGGGTAAATAGCTGGGGTAAATGAGGTAAAGTTGGGGTGAAAAATTCAGCAGGGATACCATATGGGCCAGAAGATTTAGGCAATATAGGGGATTTCATAGCAGATTCAATTTCTTCTAAAAAATACAGGATATCAAATGTATCCCGAATTAATTGGGCAATTTTTGATAATCCACATAACTCCCAAAAAATTATCACTATGAGAAGTATCAGTGGATTATTGTACAAACTTTAATAATAGTTCAAAAAATCCTTAATGATTTCTTTTTAAAATGGTGCAATTTTACCATTTAGAAAAGAATTGTATTCATTTGAATTTGATCTTTTTTTAATACAATGATAATTTGCCAGAAGTCTTCTAGAGCTATTAGCAATGAAACAAAATGTAGCCTTATTATTGGAAGTTTGTGTGGCGCCCCTTTTGCTCATAAGGAATTTTAGTTCCTAATTAAGTTTTTGTAAGTGTAATTTGTACTTGAATTCATTAGCTGTGATAAAGATGCATTCATGCTTTGCAATTTGTTTATCTAAGTCCTTAATTTTAGAGTTCAATAATTTATCATGTGCCATAATAGATATAGTTTCCCCAATGACATATGGTTAAATGCATCTCAATGGTTTACATTTAAAGTAGAGCCTTCTGGATGAAAAGAAAAATAATCAATTATTGCTGACAAAAGTTTTGGTTTACTTTTTTCGTTAAGGACAACATTTGTATTCATATGCAACAGCAGTTAGTACTAGGAATTTGGCTTTTGTTCGCTCAATTGGTGCACTGAAACAGTTTGCAAATAAATTGGGAGGTAGACCCGTCCGTATCTTATTAGATATTTATAAATTCAAATGTGTTTCAACAGCTACATATGGGGCTGGAATTTGGGGCATTGCAGACTGCCGGGAAATCCAAGTAAAGGAAAATATTTTCCTTCGGTATTTGTTAGCTGTTCCCAATTCCACTTCTACATATGTCTGCCATAAGGAATTAGATATAGTATACATATCTGACTTGATTAAAATCAGTCCTTTATTATTATGGCATAAGATATGGACCTCAACAGCTACCACTTTAAATAGAGCTGTTTTATCTGATTGTATTAAACTTGAGAGCGCAAAACATATTCAGTGGCTTGCATACATAAAGGCCTTTTTGACCAATATAGGACTTCCAGGATATTTTAACAATCCTACTTCATTATCCTTGATTACGAGAAAGGAACTTAAGGATTGTTGCCTTGCCTTCCTGGAGAATGAACGGTGGTCTAAGGAAAGGAGTAAAAAATCTGTATTACAACATCAATTACTCCTACAGGGCCCCGGTCTACAGCTTTATTTATCGCCTGATCAAACTTGTTACGATAGAATGTTATTGGCTCGTCTGAGAACCGATTGTTATTATAGGTTGATAACATTCCCTGATGTAAATAATTGGTCGACATATTTAATTAAATGTCCATGCGATGACCTTTCTGTGCAATCAACAATACATAGTCTTTTGTTTTGTAAATTTTATGCATGGGGGAGGAAGAGACACTTAATCCCATTATTAAAAATTTGGGGTCTAAGGCAGTGTAGACCAGCCTATGTTAAACTGCTTATGCTGGAAGATGAAATGACTATTTATGCTGTATCTAAATTTTTAAAATATTCAATCAGATGCAGATCTTCTATGGCTTAGTCTTTTCCAACTCTGTGTTTAATAAGTCCGCTCTATTATTATGATGTATTTAACTGGACCCATTTGTCTATTTTTATTAATGCGTGATTGTTTTTATGTATTGTGCTTTTATGGTTTTTACTATGAAATCGAATAAAGCTATCTTTGATTGATTGATTGGTATTCATATGCCATTTTTATTGAGATTGTTGAGTGGAGCTGACATGTAAAAAACATGAAATAAGCGCATGGATCAGAAATTGAATGAATTAATTGACAGGATATTAATAAATAATCTATTCAAGAATAGGAATTACGAGGATTAGAAAAAATGTAAAAGGTTTCTCCATTGGGTAGTGCAAGGGCCACATATCTGCCAATTTTGTTGGTCTAAAAAAGAATTTAAGAGTGAAAAGGGCTTTGGGAGGATGATATTTGGCTTGAGAGGTTCTTGCCAATAAGGGTCACATATTAGGTTGAAGTTACCTCCTATAATAAGTGGAACATTACCTAATTTGAGCACCTCAGAGGTTAAGAGTGACCAAAAATTAGGGTCATCATTTGTTGGGCCATACAAATTAATCATTTGGAAAATTGTATTATCAATTTAGATTTTCACTATAAGACAATGACTATCTAAATCAGAACATTTGTTTAGTATTTGGAAATGTATTTGTTTTCAAATGGCAACTCCATATTTTGATAATAGCTGGAGAAGCAAGAACATTACCTACCCACTTTTTATTCATATACAATAAAACTGTATCATCTAAATGAGTGTACTGAAGTGGACAAATATCAGCTTTATGTCTCACCAAATAATCTTAAACTTTAATAAGTTTAACAGGGTGCCATACACGTTTAACATTAAAAGAAATAATTTTAAGTCTATTAAAGTTATCCATATTCATAAAAGAGAAAAACAGTAGGAAAGAAGAAAAAAGATAATCCGCAAGAAAAAAAGGTAGCTGTGGAAATAAGTGAAAAGGGGAAAATGAACGACAAACATAGAAACATAAATAATAATCCGAAATCACACACACACAAGATCAAGAATGACCTGCATAGACAATGCCCGAGGAGGGAACATTGGAGAAAAGGCTAACTAGAAGTAAGTGTTAGAACTAAATATTCAAGCATCAGTCTCATTTGTATCCATAGAGATCAGAGAATGCTGATCAAGATAAGCATGAAAATCATCAGGGCGGTGAAAGGACTTGGAAAAATCATCTTTCCATATTCTCCTATAACATATTTTTTGAAAGTGCCAAAACCACACATGCCCAGATCAAAGTCTACATATTCTAGACACTCACTGTCTGCCTTCTTTCTGCAGAGGTGGACCTCCCTCCCACAGGCAGCCCTTGCTCCACCCCCTGCTCCTGCTGGCAGACCACCCTGGGAGTGGCCTGTGGAGTTCTCCTCGGTGCTGCAGTCATTGTGGCTGGGATGGCTGTTCATTATGAGAGACGCTTGAACCGCAAGGGCACAAACAAAGGTAAAAGTCCGTAATAAAGCTCTCATTTTATCTTTCTCTGTATTATATGAATTGTTTATCAGATCCTCAGCACACGTAAATATTACAATTTTCAACATTTGACTTCTGTGGGTCAAATACAGTACATAAACAACAATGAGTCATATACGAAGTCTTCTTTTTTCCTCTTCAGAGAGATACTCGAACTACGGGCCGCTGTACTCGGCTTGGCCAAGTCTCTGGAAGCGAGGACGAGGACATGGGCCAATAACTAATATGTTAGACTAGTGCCACACACATACTAAGTTGAATACCAAATTGTGAGATTCCATTGTCCCGTCCATGATTAGACCCCCATGGGGTCCGGAATTTTAACCACATTAAAAAAAACTATTCGGATAGAAAATAGCCTTGAGGAAGTCGTGGGATTACTTTCCCTATACGACGAAACACGTGTTGGCTGTGACTATGATGTTCCGCTTGAGAGCGTCTTGAAATAAAGAGGAAAAAAGAAGACTTCGTATATGACTCATTGTTGTTTATGTACTGTATTTGACCCACAGAAGTCAAACGTTGAAAATTTTAATATTTACGTGTGCTGAGGATCTGATAAACAATTACGTCGAGCTCTTGCTTTCCCTTGTAGAGTTTTGTGGTTTCTCTACACCCTACAGCACCGTCATAGAAGTGAATAATAGAAAATGTTTGTGGATTTTCTTTGAAGCGCCAATATACCCATGACCCATACCACATATCTTTTGATTAACTGTATTATATGAACACAACAGCAATGTTTTGATCACTCTTTGCCTTAGATGAAGACGTGTACCAGAATCCCAGCGTTATCAACAACCACGATACCCAATATGAGAACATAAGTAAAGGGCACAAGGGGCAGTCAGAGGTGAGTAGCAGGCAGTGATGAAGTCATGTTTCAAGTAAAGATGTAAATAGTGCCTCACATTAACAACTTCAATTAATTCATAATGTTTTTTGCTAATTTTCATACTATTTGGAACAAAGTGCATAGGCGTCTCACTCTGTGAAGGAAGAGCATATCTTGGGGGCTTGGTTTAAACTCTAAAACATACTAGGCAGATAAACTACCACCAACTATATGGCATGACCCTTGAGGGGCCCTAAACTAACAGTCTGGGAGTGACTACTGTCAGCAGAAGATCCTGCAGCAAATCTTCCTCCTTAGGAGTAGCCTTTCCTCACTCTTTACTAAATTTAAATTTAGTATTAAAGATGAGCGCTCAGCACTGGCCCCTAGAGTTTGATCCTGGCCCCCGCCTGGCTCTTGAGTCAACATGACACTGAAAAAATGCCTCTCTACATACATTGTCAGTGGCCACATGCATAGTCTCCATCATATAATGTGTGTTGGGGAGGGTCTTTCCTATCAATTTATGGAAGGACTCCACTGGACGGACCATTGCTGCATCCACTTCACCTTCAAGAAGCCCACCACGCACTACCGCACCCAACAGATGCCTCGCCGCTACTGGAGCAAAGTCACCAAGGACCAACTAACCACCACCCTCGCCCAGAGCCCACCCGCTGACCCCACCACTGCCGCACGCAACCTCAGACAGTGGATCGACGACTGCGCCAACACCCTTGCCCCGTTCAAGAAACCCTCCAACAGTCACACCAGCAAGAAAGTCAGCTGGTTCACTGAAGACCTCCAGGCCTCCAAGCTAACCTGCCCAAAACTGGAGAAGAACTGGCTCAGTGAACGAACACCGGACAGCTACGCAGCCCACAAGAACACCACCCGCAGACACCATCACCTCATCAGATCCGCCAAAAGGGCCTCCTTCTAAGACCGCCTAGACAACAACGCACACAACAGCAAAGAGCTCTTCAACATCGTGAAGGAACTCTCCAACCCGAGCTCCAACACCAATGACTTCCCACCTTCGCAAGACCTGTGCGACTCGCTGGCCACCTTCTTCCACCGCAAGATCGCAGACATCCACGACAGCTTCAACGCCACGACAACCACTGAGACCTCCGCCCCCACGACCACCATCCGCACCAACCGCCTGCTCTCCTGGACCAACATCAACAACGATGACACCATCAAGATCATGAACACCATCCACTCCGGATTGCCGTCAGACCCCTGCCCACACCACATCTTCAACAAATCCAGCACACCCATCGCACCCCATCTCCGGAAAGTCATCAACATCTCCTACGAGACAGCAACCTTCCCAGAGAGCTGGAAGCACGCCGAGTTCAACGCCTTACTCAAGAAACCCAACGCGGACCCCAAGGACCTCAAGAACTCCCGGCCCATCTCCCTGCTCCTGTTCCCGGCGAAGGTCATCAAGAAGACCGTCAACAAACAACTAACCCACTACCTCGAGGAGAACAGCATCCTGGCCCCTTCCCAGTCTGGGTTCCACAGCAACCACAGCACAGAAACTGCCCTCATCGCCGCCACCGATGACATCAGGACCCTGCTAGACAATGGAGAAACAGCGGCCCTCATCCTCCTGGACCTGTCAGCCACCTTCGACACGGTCTGCCACTGCACACTATGAACACGCCTCCACGACGCTGGGATCCAAGAGAAGGCCCTGCACTGGACCACCTCCTTCCTCTCCGGCAGAACACAGAGCGTCCAGCTCCCCCCCTTCTGCTCCGAAGCCACCGAGATCATCTGCGGCGTACCCCAGGGCTCATCCCTCAACTCAACGCTGTTTAACATCTACATGGCACCTCTCTTGCCACGTCGCCCGACTGCATGACCTCAACATCATTTCCTTTGCTTATGACACCCAGCTGATCCTCTCCCCCACACTGCCAAAACCAACCTCCACGTAGGAATGAAGGCCGTCGCCAAGTGGATGAGGAACAGCCGACTGAAGCTGAACTCAGACAAGACGGAGGTCCTCATCCTCGGATCCACCCCTTCGGCCTGGGACGACTCCTGGTGGCCGACTGCACTGGGAACAGCTCCAACACCCACTGCCCACGCACGCAACCTAGGGGTCATCCTCGACTCCACCCTCTCCATGACTAAGCGGGTCAACGCCGTCTCTTCCTCCTGCTTCAACACCCTCCACATGCTCCGCAGGATCTACAAGTGGATACCCACCGAAACAAGAAGAACGGTCACCCAGGCCCTCGTCAGCAGCAGGTTGGACTACGGAAACGCCCTCTGCGCAGGAGCCTCGGCCAAACTCCTGAGACGGCTGCAACGCATCCAGAACGCCTCTGCAAGCCTGATCCTCGACATCCCTCTCCGCAGTCACATCACACCCCACCTGAGAGACCTGCACTGGCTCCCCGTCAACAAGAGGATAACCTTCAAGCTCCTCACCCACGCACACAAGACACTCCACAACACCGGACCTCAACAGACGACTCAGCTTCTACACCCCCTCCCGCCAGCTCCGCTCTGCCGGCCTCGCCCTCGCCACAGTCCCCCGCATCTGAAGAGCGACTTCTGGTGGCAGATCTTTCTCCCACCTCACCACCAAGACCTGGAACACCCTCCCCACCCACCTACGGCAGACCCAAGACCTGCTGACCTTCAGAAGACTCCTCAAGACCAAGCTTTACGAGCAGTAGCAGCATTCCCCACCCCCAGCGCCTTGAGACCCTCACGGGTAAGTAGTGCGCACAAATGATATGATTGATTGATTGATTGAAGTAACACACACTCTCTTTAAAGTCTGTCCCTGCTTTAATGGTTAAAGGAAGGTCTATCGCAAATTTAATCAAATTGTGTACTTAAAATGGGTTGGTGAAAATGCCTCTACCGTGGGTTGAGTTAGCACTGTTTGCTAGCAAACCAATCCTGGGAATAAAAGGGGTCTCCTCCAGCGAAACATCCTCCAAGTAAGACAGCACCAACTTTGGTGTATATTGTAAGGAAATGGGTAATTAGTTGGGGGGATTTGACTCCTATCTAGGTAATAAGTCCACAATTCTGTCAAGTAAAACACAAAGTTAACTAAATACATCTGAGCTCACCTCCTGGTAGCAATGGCACAGAGAAGCCAGGGTAAACTTAGAGTAAATATGAAAAGTATTTAGCAGTACCAACACTGAAGAGAGGATGGGAGGTTAAAGGAGGGGGGAGGGGAGGAGAGGAGAAGAAGAAAAAGAGAGAAAAGGAAAAGAAGAAAGGAAAAAAGAAGTGGAGGGTCAATCAAAGTTTTAGCTCCACTAAGGCTTCAAGTCCATTTGGTTACAAGTATCTCAGCACATTCTGGTAGCTGGGGCACAGATTAGGAAACCAAATAGCCACTCATGTAGGAACTTCCACATTTTACACTCTAGTGGAGATTGTGATGCCAATGGCTTTTCCTCCAGAAGACAATGTACCTTCTGTAAAGACATCTGGTCCTTTCACGTGTCATAGTGTGGGATCAAGGTGGCAACCAGAGGCACCAGCCTTACCTCGGAATCTGAAGAACCAAATTACCAGAGCTTCTTGTCCACCTCCTGAGCACAGCTCATAGTTTGAAATACTAGTGATGTGTATGATAGTGATCTGGAAGAACTCCTCAAAGTCCTTAGATTCTGTGATCGGATGGCCCCTGTCCTGGCTGATGCAAAATAAAACAGTGATCTTGTATGTCCATAGTAATCACATATGTGGTCATATAAATAGTTATTTATAGAAATATGTTTGTTTGCACCAAGGGAGAACAGCACCCTTTAAAGTGAACTGAGAATGTAATCAGAACAGAGATTGTTTAGGGCCTTATTTAGTATTTGATGGACAGATTAAAAGCAGCCTGGGTGCCAAAGGACTTTATGTCCTCCTCCCGGTATTTACTCCATCTGCCAAATTTAGAGGGGAATGTAGGAAAATTTAGACATCACATTCAGCCCTGTCAGTCAATGACTTTGCATGAACTAGTTTTAATGCAGTTCATACAAAGCCATGTGAAAGTTTCATATGTCCTCAGTGATGGATGTTTCAACAAAACTTTTAAAAACTTTAACTTTTCCAAAAACAAACTCCCAAAGTGGGAGATTGTTTTGGAAAGGTAGAAAGTAACGGCCCCAAAACCTTCGTAGATTTCTCCAATGGTGTGGGGCTTGTTTTTTTATTTTTACTGACCCTCGCTGCAAGAATATTCCTGGTGGTGAGGAACAGTAAAAAAAAGGATTTGTCAATCCACTCTAGATAGGGTGGAAGGTCAGATGGCTTACATCTAAGAAAGGTTTATAGAGATGGAGCCAATTTTACTCTGTCACCAGAAACCTGGTGCCCTGCCTGACTCATAGGGGGTGAGTGGACCAAGACTTCGGCAGAGTGTTCTGTACTCGGTGGCCATTGCGATGGAGTACCTTGTCCACCAAGCTCTAAATTGGGCTTTGAGTACCTAGGTTTCTGAACCTGGAACCTGAAGACCTGGGTTGTCCTTTCAGCATTAGTACTTAGACATCTGTGTTTATATTTTCTGCCTGGGATTATAGCTGTGTATAAAGTCCTTAAGGTCATGTGTTAAGGTGTATGTAAATTACAAGCAATACATTACATTGTTTCTGAGAGGGTGGAGGGTGGGCAGGGGTTGGAAACAACGGGAAGCAAAGAAGGTTTCTCAAAGATATTTTGAGGATAGCAGAACCAAGGTCAGAGCTGCTCCCCCAGTGACTTATAATTGATGACATATGACACTGAGGTCATATTTCACCCGTAGGAACTCCAAGGCAGGATGCTCAATTGATGTCAGATTCTCTCTTCCTGTTTAAAAACTTAAATCATCAAATGTGCTATGTCTTTTCCTTCTCTCTCCTGCAGAATCAAGGCTCAGCTGCAGACCCAGCGTACATGGTACGTATAGTACAAGGATCAGACCTTATGACATCACAAGACGTAAGCTTTGGAGTCATTCTTACGGGAGAGAGTAATTCTTTATTGCTTGATTAACAAAAATCATTGCAATTAAAACATTATTATGATGATTAAAAAAAGAAACAATCCCCTATTTCGACGATCAATATACAACAGTCCACCCAAAAGAAATGTCAATGGTTATATGCCGTACTAGAACATTGATACCACATATACACATATTTTATAGCAGTCACTCATTAATATCAAACTAATAACATATCATGGTCAGATTAGCAAAAGCCATTGCAATTAAAACATTAGTATCATGAATAAAAAAAGAAACAATTCCCTAATTTGCTGATTAATATACTACTATACATAAAAAAAACCTCTATGGTTACATGCCGTACTAGAACCTTGATACCACATATACACATGTTTTATCGCAGTCGCTCATTTATAATAAAACTAATAACATATTATGGTCAGGTTCCCAGGAATACACAATAAGAAAACTGTAGACATTATGGGGGTTATTATGATAGTGGGCGGATCACCACCGCCCGTATGGCGGTGGCGATCCACCCCCGAAAAAATCTACCGCCCGCATGACTTTTCTCCCCGCCACATTACGATGGAGAGGAGGACCCCGGCGGACGGGAAGTCCGTCTGCTGGTTTTCCACCGGTAGGCAATTTGCCCGAGTGCGTACCGGGCGGAGAAGCCCAGTAATATGGTGGCGGTGCCTTGCAGGCACTGCTATCCATATTAGCATCATGGCGGTGAACTGACTTTCCATGGTGGAGACTCTGCCATGCAAAGGCAGGCGGTTTTGTCTTTGAGGGCCCCTTTGCGGGCCCCCAGGGTTTTCGGGGGAGTGGCGGGTGCACATGGGGGTAGCTATGGTACCCCCCTGCATTTGCATGCACAAGGTGGCAGGCACCGCGTGGTGCCTGTCACATTGTGCATTTAAATGCACAACATGCATTTTGCACATTGCGGCGGGTGCTGCTTGCAGCTCCGCCCGCCACAATGTTTAAAATGCGGGATGCGCCCGCCAGTCTAGCGGCGCATCCTAATGCCACTTGGGGGACCGCTGCAACAATGGCGGGCAGTCCCGTTTCCCGATACGGTAAGCCCGCCATCGTAACATGCCCCATAGTTACATGGTACAATTAAGCTGTAAAGTGCCTAAGTGGGAGAGATGTAAACATTACGAATCATTGTGCAAATGAGCAATAAAGTGCCTCTATGCTTTCATATACTCTTTCAAGCCTGATTAACGAAGTTGCCGAAATGCGAGAGCTGTAAACATTATGTACCATTGTGGAAATGAGCAATGATCTATGGTTTCTTTAGAGCCTGGTTGCCTAAAAAAACAGAATCACTCGATCAAACTGCAAAGACATTCAATGTGTCTGTAGCCTAAAAACAACAGCGTTATATTTTCTAGGACCATTAAAATATCCCTGAACAATAGGTTTACAAAGGTAGACTTATACTACAGACACCAGAGGTTTTTCCGCAATTGTTAAAATTTGTATTATTTGACAAAACAATGGAATTGATTCGCCCAATAAACATAAAATAAGGGTCTGGTGGGCTGATCCTACCCCAGCCTTAAGGAATAATTGTTTCAATAGTTCATGGCGTGTTTTGAGCAACTTAGGGCACACACACACTATAAGTAATAAAGTTTCACACGGACATCCGCACATTCTGCTTTCTTTAGTTGACCATTGTTGTATCCAGGTCGGCGTGCCCTCTTTGGATTGGGTGTATGCCAAGTCCCAACGAAGATGGGGTGATATAGTTCCACTTATCCATTATTGATCCTACCCCCACCCGGCCCTGATCACTATCCCTTATTAAAATTTCAGCAAACTTAATTATTTCAACTTGTTTTTCCGAGTGCCATACGAGCCTTTTCAAATTATATGAAGAAAGAACATTTTTTTGAAGCTCATTGGATTAGAGGGTGCAGCTTATTGGCAGTTGTAGCGTTAGTATATGAGAGCTATGGTCACATTCGAGTTCAGGAGTCCCCTTATATTCAACAATTTTTAAACCAGTTTATCTAAGATAATGCTTAGACTGTTTAAAAGATGGAACTACCCTTGATTTGTACAAGGATTATTCATTTAACAAAGTTAGAGCAAGCTATTACAGATTGTCACTTGTCCTACCTGAAGGGTTAAATGTGTCCAGGTGTATATTAAAGTCACCAGAGATGATTTGACTGCGTTTGGGTACCGAAGTGCTAATGTCCTTATGATGTCCCGCAAGATAAACAGCGGGGTCATCTTATTTTTCCTCGCACTTAGATAAACATTCAATATTATCATCATGTAGCGGTTATACTACAATAGAACAAATTGTAACCATTCCAAATGCAAATCAATTGCTTCTACTGTTAGACCCAATTTGGTTGCAATATAAAATGAGAGACCGCCCTTTGCTTGGGCTTGTTTATTCATACGTTTGTCTGGAATATTAAATTCATTAAAGCCAAGCAATGGATTTTCTAGCTCTCTCCGTGTATCTTGGAACTTTAAAATTTCAAAGGCATTTCAAAATGAGAGTGTGTCAGGGTAGGCCAGCAAATGGGTTAAATAATGCTCATACTGAGGACATATTCTCAGTTGTATATCATTGTCACTTGCAGCAGGCAAAGTTCAGTCCTTATCCCTAAAGACGCATTCGCATGGGTTGCTGGGAGCCATGGTCAATCATCAAATGGCGTTTTATTGTTGGTTAAGAATTCGCAGGGGCACACTCCTTTTAATGTGTTGGTAACTAGCAGACCTGTATTGTGAACTGATTTATTCAATGGGCCAGTAGCACCTATAAGTAATAGAATTGACGTTTTACAATCAAACTTTTTTTCCGCTCTTAGAACTAGTACTTGTAAAATGGAGGGATATTTTGAAGGGGTGCATTTCCATGAAATATAAGCTTGAATCAAGAATTTTGTTTGCTATTCATTGTTAGTCCAACTTGTAATAGTGAACTCATGAGATGAACTAGAATGAATTTGTTTAAACTGGACGGAAAGGAGATCAGTAGATTAATAAATGATAGTTCAGAAATGGTTGAAATAAGTTTTAGGATTGAGCTCCATTTCAAACTATCCTGTATGGCCCTAGATTCGTATAATTGGTGGAAAACAAATTTCAGGGGATAAGAAGATTGATTTTCCGGCATGACCCTTGTAGGTATAGCTGTGCCTGGAATATTGTCATTGGCTAAATAGTTGTTTTGCTTACCTCCAGAAGATGGTGGTCTCTGGGTGTCACCGGACCTGTTCTCTTTAGCCAAAAAAGCCCCAGGCATGTTCTGAATAGCACGACCCTTTGACAAGGACATAGTCTTGTTATTTATAATTGGTTTAGTCAGTATTTGTAAATGACAGTCTATTTCTCCACTACTATTTCTGTGACACTGCTTGCTCTCTCACCTATTCTGAGTACCGCTATCGTGTTGCATAGACGCAAACCCATTATTAATACCTACGATGTCAATAATGCTTGCAGACTCTTTTTTGCCGCTCCTTGGAAGGCTTTTTACTTGTGTCTTCAATAGGGAGTTCAGATGGTTTGGCTGAATAGAATCTGAGGGTGTATTTGCACCCTTGAGTGGTTGGTCCTCCATACGTCGTTTCTTACCTTCCGTTTGAAGATAGAATAACAATCCCTAGGCTTAGCCGATATATCTATAGTTTTCTTAGCTTTGTTCTTTGCCATCCGCAGCCTTTCTCTATCCCTTTTCATTAATGGAGGATCCCTGCTAGTATCATCACCTAAGGCGGTGGAATTTAAAACTTGACTTCTCTCTATATTAGCATTTCCTGTTACAATGTCTAGACCCAAACCTACTTCTGACTTCCTAGCATCCCCGGCTAAACCCCTAGCGATATAAACGGGAACATCGTGCTGAGCATTTTGGAGCTTTGTACTCACACTAGTTACCCCTGACCCTAAGCCAAATGGGGAGGTAAAGGTAATTCTGATTTTGGTTGCACAGCTAATTTCTTAACATCATGAATAAGAGACCCTACTCTATTCGGAGGTTTCCGGCACATTATCTAAAATATGTGAACACATGCATGGATTCGTTGGTTATTAGCATCAGCCTGGGCTGTTATCACCAGGTTAGTTAGATTGTACAACTTTGTATCTATCTCTGCCACATATACTGCTATGGTATTTAATAGATCCACCTGCTTATTAATTTTGTTAGAATGAAAATTTAACGTTGTTGTTATTGCGTCCATTGTACCCAGCAAATTTCGCCATGCTCCGTTATCTGCCAAACTTTGATGTTTGTGGGTACACTCTTCTGCTAGTGTGGGTACATCATATTTAAACATAAACAAAAGATCTGCGGAATTCAAAGTTATCTATTTGGTCAGTCTTCTTAAGCCTCTAAATTAAATTTTTGAGGAATTAAAGTTGGTTATGAGTCAGAGTATTGGTCACAATCCCGTATTACGGGGCTAAGTGGATTCATACTCGTTTTTTTTAATTTAGTGACTGATTTGTAGACTCTCCTAGATTCTCGCAGGCTCTCCCGTTCTTAGATATAGGTGATTTGGAAAAAATTTGGTTTGATTGCATATAGTCCGAACAAATGACAGAGACATCACATTCACTTAGATCACTATAACGATCATTCAGAACCTGAGCTTCACCTTCCGCCTTTAGGGGATGGATCTTATGAACATTATTTGTTCTGTTGTCATGTTTAATTGACAAACATCCGGATCAAGCTCCAAATGTACCTGCACCTTAACCTCTGTTACATGGAGGTACCCTTTTTCGGATGAGATATCTCTCGCGGCAGTATTTTTAAACATGGGACAGCATTATCGGCACACTGTTGCAAATAATCACTCATCACATCTCCCTGAAATACCACACCATCACACACTGCCAGACTATTGCTGGTGAGCATAGAGTTGCTGAGGCAGGTGTGGATAAAGACACCCCACCCTCACATTGAACTTTATCTGACCGTTTGAAATAGTCCATAACACGGGACTGGAAGACCAGCACCCCAATGTCGATAACAGTCTTAGACGCTTGATCAGGGGCCATTTTCACATATTTCATACTTGATAATACCTCAATATGGACTAGCGTTTCCACAAGTTCCATCTCATTGCCAGGTGATGAAGCCTTTTGGGCTTGGGCTTTCTTGACAGTCTTTCGCCTCTTTTGTGACTGTGGCTGTAGTGACCCTCTTAGACGGCCTGACCTCATAGTATAATAGTTTGCCTCCAGGGTTCAGAAATACAAATTGGGTAGCAAACAACATATTAGCCTCCGTTCCTACCACGCTTAGTGATACACCAAGACTCCAGGGGGACACAATGTATCGGCTGGGGGAGGGGGCGGCTGGAGATCACAGGTCCTTAGACAGAGTCACAGAGATGGTAGACTGCTAGCCTTTTTGGTGCCACCAACTGGCCCGGGTCAAATGCCAACAGGAATGTACACCACAGATACACTCCTGCTGTATTTATGAATGGAACTGACCAAAGGTTGCAGGAGCATACAAACTAAAAATTTAAAATACTGCTGCCTGGCCACCACTGGGCGGGATCTGCAGCAGTGTTTTTATCCTAGTGTAAAGCGTGGGATTACAAGACTGCAGTTGCTGCTGTGGCTGCAGCCAAATACCAACAACAACAACAACAAAAAACCAGGAAGACAAAGGATAAAGGAGCAACCAGCAAACTCAACAGGCTGCTGCCCGGCCATTTCCTGGAGCCAGGATCCTGACTGGCTAGGCAATAAACCTTCTCTTTCCTTCTCTTTTCTTCACTCCCTTCCCCAGCCCTCCTCTCTGGTCTGCTCTGGCACTTAGAAGGGAACAGTGAGTGAGCCAGGACTGAGGGGGCTAAGGGAGCTTAGGTAAAAAGACTTCCGAGGCGCCTGGAAAACTCCAGTGCAGGAGAGGGAGGTGGAGGGGTAACAGGAAGAGGCAGCTGTAGTTGGCTCCTAGAGACCTGTTGACAGTATGATCCTGAGAGCATTAGTGCTTGAAGGGCAGTGATTGGACCGAGGGCAGTGAGCAGCGCGACCATAGGGCAGGGCAGGGCCTCCACAGGGGAGCAGTCACACCAGCTACCGCTTGTACTATTGTGACCCAGGGCCTAGAAATAAATGGCTACACCACACGTGCGTTATAGTAGTGGTCAGTGTAATGCTTACCACGCCCAGCACTCCGGGCTATTTATTACTTTTATCACGTGCCTCCCGTGTGGACGTCGGGCACATCCACAGCACGCACGCTCAGGGGGGGAGCTCATTTACCATTGCCAGGGACCCCCGTAACAGTGGTCGGGTCCGCTTGGCAAACACTACATTCCTCGTTTACCCACAAATGCAAAAACTAAACAAACATAAGGCCTAGCTACAAAACATCTTTAAAGTCTCAAACTCAGTCTCTGCAGGTTTCCTGAACAAAATAAAAAGAAGAGTCTTACTTGGTCTTGGCGGAGGTACAGCTCACTTCCACCTCGGGAGTTGACAGCGGGCCACGAAGTCTCGGTACTTCTGGGATGGCTGCGGACATGGGCGTAGATGGTACCTGCTCTGGCTGCGCCCTTCTGAAGGGGCTGGAAACATGTCCTCCGAACAGTCTGTACCCGCCACGCCGGGGCGGCACTGCGTCCTTTGCGACTCCAGATCTCCTTGGGCTCGTGTCGTTAAGGTGTTCTCTGTGTTTACGGTTCTGCATGGAATCTCTCCTTCCGCGGCTGTCTCTTCTTCCATGGCTTCTCGAGGACCCGGGGATGCCGCTGGGCAGTAGCTTTCTGGCTCGGGAAACTCTTTCTCTCCTTCATCTGGGACTTTCTTAAAGAAAGACACATTTCTTGTGACCTCTTCTCCATTCCTGACTGCTGTGATCAGCGTTCTGTTGACCCTCGTGACCGTCCAGGGGTCTAGCTCAAAGGGCAGGCGGAACTTTCCCCCTGGGTGGCGGTCTTTCACAAGCACTTGGTCTCCAACTTGGATGGGGCTGTCAGCAGCTCTCCTCTTCCGGGATGCTTCGTGATTGGTTTTTGTTCTGTGTTCCATGGACCGGTTAGGCAGGGTCGGAGCTGACACCCACATGGGGTGGTGTGGGATGGTGTCGGTGACTGTTCTGCCAAAACAGAGGCGGCTTGGAGGAACTCCCGTGGTGCAGTGGGGCGTCAGCCTGTATTCGTGTAGAAACTGATAGAGGGCTAGCTCTATGCCCTGGCCGTCCACCAGTGCGATCTGAATTGTCTTGTTTAGGGTTCTCATTAGCCTCTCGACTTCCCCGTTAGTTTGAGGCCACCTCGGGGTTATGCGTCGGTGCTTGATACAGTGGGACTGCAGATAATATGCTAGCTCGGCGCCATTGAAAGAGGGACCATTGTCCGTGCGCAGCTCTCCAAGGAGGCCATGGGTGGCGATTATCTTTTCCAGCTTGGCAACTACCTCAGAGGAGGCTGTTGAGGACAGGAGCTCCACTTCGGGGGTACCGTGAGAAGTCATCCACCACCACCAGCATGTACTTTCCCCCGGGGAGACTGCCGAAGTCTGCACTGGCTCGCACCCGTGGAGACGTTGGTCCTTCCTCGGTGATTACTGGCGTTGGAGGGTTGGGTAGGCTGGTCGCTAAACATACTGGACATCGCTGGACGATTGCTTCCACAATTTTATCGAGGCCGGGGAACCAGAGCTTGCTCCGAAGGCGGTTCTTTGACTTTGCAATGCCTTGGTGCGCGCCATGCGCCAGGAGGGCTGCCTGTTGGGTGAGACAGTCAGGTAGCACCAGGCGGGGGCCTCTCAGGAGGCATCCTTCCTGAGATACGGACAGTTCGTTCCGGACTTGATGGAGCGCCTTAAGCGTCGCTTGGGCACCAGGTGTGCGGAAAGATGATGGGCTTTGGAGCGATTTCCAGTTGCCTGACGTGACGGCCTGGATGGCGATCTGTAGGCAGTCGTCATCTTTAGTGGCTCGTGCCACCTCCTCCAATGAGATCGGTAGCGGCCGTGACCTTTCCACGATCATCCTGACATACTCCTCCGTGGCCGCAGCTTCTGCAGCTTCTGAGTCAGTGGCTGGGCGTGCATGCCTCGACAAGAAGTCGGCTGAGTTCCGGGTGCCCGGCCGATACTCCACAGTGAGCTGGAATTCCTGGAGCTGGAGCACCCATTTTTCGATCCGAGGAGGAGGACGTGTGGAGGAACCTTGGAACAGCGGTACTAGAGGTTTGTGATCTGTGATGACCACAAAAGGGTGCCCATACAGGTAGATGTGGAAGTGCCGGCACCCCCACAGGATGGCGATGGCCTCTCGTTCAATCTGCGAGTACTGCTGTTCCGTTGGCGTGAGGGTTCTGCTCGCATATACGATGGGGGCCCATTCTCCGCATGCCTGTTGTTGGGTTAGCACGGCCCCCAGGCCTGTCGGGCTGGCATCCACCACGAGTTGTGATTCTTTTCGGGGATCGAAGTAGGCCAAGGTTGTGTCAGCTGAGAGCGCCGCTTTGGTCTTTTGGAATGACTCTTGCTGTGCCGGACCCCACTCCCAGGTGGCAGCAGCTTTAGTGAGGTCCCGAAGGGGGCCGGTGAGGTCAGACAGATCCTTGATGAACCTCCCGCAGTAGGTGACCATCCCGAGGAAGCTGCGGACTGCTGTCACCGACGTGGGGGCAGGGGCCGCGTGAATATCCTTGACCTTTTCTGGGTCCGGGCCAATTCCTTGGTCAGAAAACTTGTAGCCAAAGAAACTAATGTCCTGGCGTAGGATGTCGCATTTTTCTCGGTGGAGGGTCAACCCTTGCTCTTGAAGCCGGGTGAACACTGCCTCGAGGCATTGGATGTGTTCGTCCAAGGTTGGTGTGTGGACCAAAATGTCATCACTGACATTTAAAACTCCATCGAGCCCTTGCAGGACATTCTGGATGATATTTTGAAACACCTCCGCTGCACTCGATATTCCAAAATTGAGCCGGGTGTAACGCCAGAGGCCCGTGTGCGTGGAGAAAGTGGTAATTGGGCGCGAATCAGGGTGTAGGGGAATCTGGTGGTATCCAGACCTCAGGTCCATCTTTGAGAACCACTTTGAGCCAGACAGCTCTCCGACTATTTCATCTATAGTTGGTGTCAGGTGGCGCTCGCGCTTGATAGCGAGGTTGGGGATGCGCATGTCCATGCAGATCCGCACTGCGTCCGGCTTTTACGGCTTCTTGGCCACCACGATGGGTGACACCCACGGGGTGGGCCCGCTTACCCTTTCAATGATTCCCGCTCGCTCGAGTACCCTCAACTCTGCTTCAAACTTGGGTCGTAGGTGGAACGCAATGCGGCGGGGATGGAGGGCTACCGGGGCGACCGACATGTCTATGTGGAGGTGCATGGTGGGTCCCTTCAAACAGCCGATCCCTTCGAATAGGGACGTGTGTTTTAGAACTAGATGGTCGAGGCTGCGGGCTTGGACTGCCAGTGCGAAATGGATCAGCCCGAGGTCTTGGGCTGTTCGGCAACCAAGCAAGAATCCCGATCCTTCTTGCGACACATAGACCTTGGTTTGCAGGCGAGTGGTGTCGTGGGACATATCCGTCCGAAACACCCCACACAGGCGGAGTGGGCGACTGGTGTCGTAGGCTACACGGTACGATCAGTTCCTAGCTCTGCTCTAATCGTAGCGCTACTAGATTGTTGGCTCTAGCGATGTTAGTGATATTTTAAAAGCTCCTGTCTATACTCTTGATTTGTATTATTTTGTTGTTTTCCCCCGTTTTTAAAAGAACTCGTATCCGCATTCTTGCACTATAAAACATTGGCACCACTCACCGCGATTTTCGCGGGATACACGGCCCGTAGACCGGACTTCCTGGACCTTGTTGGGGGGGTAGACTGTGCCGGGATACCGCCGCCATATTGGGCAGTGCTCTAGTCGTCAGGAGGGCGTGCTTTATATCTATTTAAGGTCATGATGGCTGCGCGCAGCGTTTACGCGCAGCCGGAGCGCACCGGAGTCGCGCCAGAGTCCAGCCCGTCTGCGCTCGTCCGCGCTGAGGACGGGCTGCATGGCGGGCTGCGTTGGTGGATACCAGATCTCTCCTCTAAGGTAACGTTTACATATTCCTCTCAGGAATTGCTCGCTATGAGACCTAGTGCGCGTTCCTGTTCCCATAGATATACTCCGATGGCTCTCTACAAAGGAGTTATATGTGATAAATGTAGGCCCAATTCATTTATCATACCCGCTGCTATTAACAGTATACAGCCACCCTGCCAATCTTTAAATGAGGAATATGCTGAGAGAGGATATTTGATCAATGCACGTTCCATTATTAAAAATAACATCTTTTTTCATGATTTCGTGTCAGCTAGGAACCCACCGTGGGTGTTCGTTACAGAAACTTGGGCTACAGACTCATCGGGACATGATCTTCTTCTAGCCATCCCCGAGAATTATGCTCTTCATAGACTAGATAGAGCGAAACGCAGAGGTGGTGGCCTAGCTATTCGTTACCAGTCACGGTTCACATGTAGAACTAAGACTTTGTCAAAGCCTTCGGACCCCTTTGAGGCCCTACATTTCTGTATCGCATCTTCGCCTTCCTCGTCATTTTCTGGGATTCTGTTGTACAGGCCCCCTGGGCTGAGATCTCAGTTTTGTAATGACTTATTTAGTTTATTAGAACCATATGCTGGCAAACCGCGCTTTACCATCTTAGGGGATCTTAAGTTTCATTTAGAGGATAATACATCTAAAGACACTTTATCTCTGATTGATCCTCTGGAGGCTTGTGGTTTCAAACAGTTGGTTAAGGAACCTACACAGAGAGCAGGTCATACTCTCGATGCAGTTTTCTCTAATGATTCCCGAATCTCGTCAGGCTTACCAGAACTGCTAACTTGGACAGATCATCTTGCAGTCCCTATCATCTTTACCGCAGTTGGTATAAAGCTCCCCATGAAGGAGCTTTCTGCAAGAGAGTATAAGCGAAACTATAAAAACATCTCCAATGAATCCTTGGCCCCGTTTTTGGAATCCCGGACCTTAGATCCAGAGAAGGCAGCCTGGAAACTAGACAACCGTATACGTGAGGCAGTGGATACTCTAGCTCCTGCTACCCCTAGGTATGCTGCAAGGCGTAAACCCTCTTCCCCGTGGTTTGGAGAGCAACTTAGGCTGATGAGACAAGGCTGTAGGAGACAGGAAAGGCAATGGAGAAAGACATGGGACAATAAGGATAGAGAGCGCTATAAATGCTCCCTGAAGATCTATAAATCCTCTGTCATTAAAACTAAACAAGATTACTTCTCCAATGTCACTACATCCTTGACCTCATCGAGGGAACTTTTTACAATCGTAGATTCCCTCTGTTCCCTACAGACTCCTGATCCTGTAAAAGGTTCACAGGAGTTCTGTGACAACATTGCTAGCTTTTTCCACACTAAAATTGTGGAAATCTCCATGCAATTGGAAACACAGAAGAATCTTCTGGAAATACACACAACTACAAATCTGGCAATACTAGAAACCTGGCCAAAGGACCCCGATAAGATTCTCACTAAATTTCCCCTCATTACCTTTGAAAATCTTAACCTCCTGCTGGATCGGACAAAATCTTCCTCTCCTCTGGATCCTTGTCCTCTTAAAACTCTGAAAGAATGTAGGGACACCCTC
This sequence comes from Triturus cristatus, assembly GCF_964204655.1. Taxonomy (NCBI): domain Eukaryota; kingdom Metazoa; phylum Chordata; class Amphibia; order Caudata; family Salamandridae; genus Triturus; species Triturus cristatus. The sequence goes on along the minus strand of NC_140590.1, from coordinate 31,341,058 downwards.
CTACCCCACATCTTGGATGTTATGAATAAGGCCTTACAATACGGTGTATTTCCCTCGGCCTGGAAGAGAGCCATTGTCAAGCCGCTATTGAAGAAACCATCTTTGGACCCGGCAGTGTTAAAAAATTTCAGACCAATCTCTCTCTTGCCGGCCCCAGCTAAAATGCTCGAGACGCATCTGAACAATTGTCTGTCGGCATTCTTGGAGTCTTCCGGCTATCTTGACCAAACTCAACATGGGTTTAGAAAACTACATAGCACAGAATCTGCACTCACTGTTGTTACCAATAACATCAGGGTGAATGTAGATAAAGGCCTGACCACAATACTGGTTTTACTGGACCTGACCGCTGCATTCGACACCCTCTCTCCCCTGGTCCTAACATCTCGACTAAGGGAGATGGGTGTAGAGGGGTCCGCTCTTAACCTGTTATCCTCCTTCCTAGACCTCAGAGAGCAGAGGGTCAAAATGGATAATTACCTCTCCCCTGTAAAGTCTATGCAATGTGGAGTGCCACAAGGGTCGGCTTTAAGTCCGACCCTTTTCAACATCTATGTGGCCCCACTTGCTAGACTAGTAAGATCTCAGGGGATGGAGGTGGTGTCGTATGCTGATGACACGCAGATCATGGTGTCCTTATCACAATCTATCTGTCAGGAATCACGGGAGGTTTCCTCCCTCTATCTCCACTGTGGCTACTATTTTCTCGTTCCAAACCCATTCAAGAGCAAATGACCTCTTTAGTTGGAGCAATTGCTGGCATCGCAGAAATTCCAACATGGCTGCCAATAATCCGATACTGCAACAGCACACTGCTGTTTAGCAGTCTAGTGTTTTAGTAACAACTGCCTGAGGAATGTTCTTCAACATTCCTCAGTGCACTTCACTGAAGAAAATCACAAGGAGAACACCTGTTTTCATGGCGTTGTGGAAGATAGTCAGGGTAGACGCGAAATCTCGGGGTTAGAATTCGCCGGTCAACATACACTTCTAGTACCAGGTTAGTTTGAAGATATATATTATTGGTCAAGTAATATTTCTGAGAGAGAAAATTTCGAGTTCATATGACAATATTAAAGGCAGTTCGTAATGTTCCTAAATACGATGTAAATAGAGAAATAATAATTTCTTGAGTCATTATTTGGCTACCTCAGTTTCATTTCCAGTTTCCCAGCAGTTAAATGCGAGCGTTGCCTTTTTTCGAACGCTGCATTTGTCTGAAGAATTTCCTGAAGGAGCCTTTGTGTTTAGCTCATTTTTAAATTAGAAGTGTTGGCATAATGTAAAGGCTCTCCGTTTACCGGCCTAAACAGTGTGCATTCAAAAGGTCCCTGAACTCGTCAGACGGAGGCTTCCGTTGACGGGTTCTTGAAGAGAATTCAACCGGAACTAATTAAAACTTTACACTGGTAATTGCTTCGTGCTGCGTGAAACAGGAAACCTGACATTAGCTCTGTCAGGAAGAAATACAGGCTCTCGCGAAGCACCTTGCGAAGCCACAAAAGGTTAAGCTTGGCACAGAAAGCTTTTCAATTCAAGTTAGGTGTTTAAGGGAAGATAAATTAAAACGCGTCTCTAGGCAAATAAACGCGTGCACCCTTGAAAATATTTGAGAGAGGTCGGGCATTATTAACAGTGCAACACCCATTAGGTTCTTAGAGAAAAGACCATAAAAGGGGTGTTAGGCTCAAGTTCCTTCCCTGAAAAATCTAAAAAGACAGTTGGCAATACTGAGAAGCATTCCTCCTGGCTCTGCAGTAAAGGCAGACAAAAGAACCTATCATCCAGAGACAACCATTCCAGGCTTCACCAGTTCTTTTTTTAGTGAGTGGAATAAGAGAGAGAGAGACCATAGAACCTCATTCATTGATATAAAAGAGACATACTCACCTTGATTTTCTCCCCTCTCAACTGCGCAGAATCAGAACAAGAGAAGGCCTGTAAAAGAAAAGAAAAAGAACAGAGTGAAGACTTCCCTTAGTGTAGAATACGCACAAGAGAAGTATGAAGAGTAGCAAGCCCAAAACGCCATCCTGGTAAGACAAGTTTTCTATAGATTTAAAATGCAGTAAGTTGGTGAAGGTTCAGTCTTATAATTGCATAAATGTTTTAGCCAAAAGAAAGAAAAAGAAGAAGAGGAGCGCAGAAGACGAAGCAGGCTTGGCAGTGTTTTGGAGCTGTCTCTTCTTGTCCCAATTCCCCTTTCCCCCCTTAGAACTTACCTGCAAAGGAGTGCTGATCCCTGGCGGGAAGTTCTAGGAGGGGCATTGGTACTTAGCATCATTCTGCTCCTGTGCAGCCTTACACAGGTATTTGATACAGACCTGACAGAGTGAAGTGCCCACGTTGGTTCTAGCACCCGAGCAGAATGGCTGAAGGCTTAGATCTAAAAAGGCTAGGTGACATTTTGAGTAATATACAAAGGGATCTGGAGGCAGTCAGAGAGGACAACAAGGCCTTAAGACAAGAGATCATAACTTTTAAGACAGGAGCTTCAGGACTAGGAATTAGGCAAGATACTACACCCTTTGGAACCCAAAATCCCAACCCCAGTACTTCGTCCTTTGCCCCCACACAAGTCATACACTCTTTGTCCCCAGTAATTCCTCTAGCTCCCCCAGAGAGATTTAATGGAGATCCCCAAAAGACCCAAATTTTTTTAACTCAATGTTCGCTCCATTTTATGTGCCGCCCCACGATTTTTCCCGATGCTCAGTCCAGAGTAGCATTCATTTTATCCTACCTTAGCGGGGACGCAGCTTCATGGTCAATGCCGTTAGTGACTAAGGATGACCCAATACTATATAATCTGGATGAATTCAAAAAAGAATTCCTTCGAATTTTTGACCGGAGAACAGCTTCTCAGGCTTCGGACAATGAACTATTAGAGTTAAGACAGGGAAACAGGGAACTCGTGGCCTACCTTGCCCAGTTTAACAAGCTTGTAGTGGAGACCAACTGGCCCGAAGACAAACGAGCAGCTGTGTTTTATAGGGGATTACGAGAGGAGTTGAAGGACGCCTTATCGCAAATTCCAAATCGTCCTACCGATATCTCAGCATTGGTGGATTTAACATTGGAAATCGACTATAGGCTAAGCGAACGGAAGGGAGAACGAAGAAGAGAGTTTAGATCAAGTATTCCTCGCTTTGACCGAACCAAAACAGAGTCAACTCGGTCGGCAGAAAATGCTTCAGGAACAGAGCCTATGCAAATTGGAGTAGTTAGAGGCCCACTCTCTAAAGAAGAAAAAGAAAAGAGAAGATTAAACAAATTATGCCTGTACTGTGGTGGTAGCGGGCATTTCGTCAAGAATTGTCTAAAAAGACCCAAGTTGCCGACAAAGGAGAAGGGAAACTAGAGGCACCACAGGTAAGCGGAGTTGGACCTGTGGATGCGAATGGAACTACAACTCCAACAATGCACCAATTGGCAAACACCTTACAAGTTTCTTCACCCCATTTAATTATGACAGTGACACTAAAATTCAGAGGGAATATTTTGAACGGAGTAGTCGTCATGGTGGATTCTGGAGCAACAGGAAACTTCTGTGACTATAAATTCGCTGGTCAAATTGGTTTACAAGCAGTCAAAAAGGAGAAGGTTGAAAAGGTCCGCGCAGTGGATGGTACTGAGTTAACTTCAGGACCAATTACTAGTCACACAGAATTAGTACATATGACCACAATTGAAGGACACCAAGAGACATTGCAATTCAACTTGATTGACGCCCCCCAATTTCAATTAATTTTAGGACTTCCATGGTTAACCGAACATAACCCCTTGATTGATTGGGGAGCCCGAACAATTCAATTAAATTCTGAATATTGCACAAGACATTGTTTTGAGGATTTGGCAAATCCTACTGAGACTGGAGTAGTTACGCCGTTATGCACTAATGGCAGTTCAGTATGTGTGATTCAAACTATGGAAATACCAGAAGTATACCAAGATTTTGCAGACGTCTTCGATGAGATCAAGGCTGAAACATTACCACCCCATAGGCCCTATGACTGCAAAATAGATTTGGAGCCTGGTGCAAACTTGCCCTGCAGCAGAGTTTACGCCTTAACTGAAAAGGAAAACATCCATTTAAAAGAATATCTAACTAAAAATTTGGAGAACGGATTTATTAGGCCATCCCAGTCCCCAGTCTCTTCCCCCCTTTTTTTTGTTCCGAAGAAGGGAGGAGATCTAAGGACTTGCATTGACTTTAGAGCCATAAATAGAATCACAGTAAAAAATCGATACCCATTGCCTCTTATATCGGTACTGATTGACCAAGTGAAAGAAGCTAAAATCTACACTCGCCTGGATCTACGAGGAGCGTATCATCTCATTAGACTTCGAGAAGGCGACGAGTGGAAAACCGCGTTTAGGACTAAATTCGGGCTTTACGAGTACCTAGTAATGCCGTATGGTCTCTGTAACGCACCAGCCGCCTTCCAGTATTTCATCAACGATGTACTAAGTGAGTTCATTGATCGGTGCGTCATAGTGTACATCGACGACATCCTGATCTATTCGCATTCAACTGCAGAACATCATGACCAGGTCAGAGCCGTGTTACAACGTTTACGTGAGAACTCGCTTTATGTAAAATCGGAGAAATGCCTATTCAACACCGATACCGTGGAGTTTTTGGGCTTTGTGTTGTCCCCTAATGGAGTACAAATGGACGAGCAGAAGGTGCGGGCAATAACTGACTGGAAATCTCCTACCTGTATCAAGGAAGTTCAAAGTTTTATTGGATTCTCCAATTTTTACAGAAGATTCATTCATGGGTTCTCTTCCAAAATTCTGCCTCTGACTCGTCTTTTGAAAAAAGGTGTTTCGTTTCAATGGTCTGAAGAGGCGGACAGGCTTTCCAGTTGATGAAGAATAGTTTTATCACAGCACCAGTGTTACTCCACGCGGATCCTTCAGAACCCTTCTATTTGGAAACGGATGCTTCGGATCTAGCCATTGGAGGAATACTTTCTCAGAGGCACAAAGATACGGGGCAGTTGCATCCAGTGGCCTTTCGCTCACGCAAACTCAACCCTGCGGAATGCAACTATACTATTACAGAAAAGGAACTCCTGGCTATTAAGGATGCCTTCAAAGATTGGAGGCATTACTTAATGGGGGCTAAACACACAGTCACGGTGTTTACAGACCACCGCAATCTGAAGTTTTTGCGTTCTGCTCGCACTCTCACTCCACGCCAGCTGCGTTGGTCTCTGTACTTCGCGGATTTTGATTTCGTTATCACCTTCCGTCCAGGCTCAAAAAACGGGAAGGCTGATGTTCTTTCCAGATTGGATACTGAAAATCAAACACCACTCATTACCAATCAACAAATCATACCCGAAGAAAAATTCATCGGAATAATTGCAGTGGAACCTTTTGAGCAGCTTGTTCGCGATTCATTATCGGATTGGGATATGGAAACCTGGGCCTCTGAAGATCCACTTTGCTCCATCCGCCATGGCCTGCCTTACCACGGTTCCACTCTGTATTTACCCACCAAGGAACTCCGACTAAAAGCAATGCAGGAATGTCATGATAACCCTCTGGCTGGTCACAAGGGCATTTTAAAAACCGAAGATTTACTCAAACGAAGTTTTTGGTGGCCATTCATGTGTCGAGATGCTCGTCAATATGTCCTAAGCTGTGAACTTTGTGCACGGGGTAAATCAGATAGGCAAGCTCCAAAAGGTTTATTACAACCCATGCCCACCCCTCCATATCCTTGGCACACAGTTTCCCTAGATTTGATTGTTGATCTACCTTCATCTCAGGGTTATGACACCATCCTAGTAGTGGTTGACACCTTCAGCAAAATGGCACACTTTGTACCCTTCAAAGGTACACCCACTTCTAAACAATTGGCACTACTTTTCAACCAACACATAATTCGTCTCAATGGCATCCCTAAAGTACTCATTTCGGATAGGGGCCCCCAGTTTCTCTCACATTTCTGGAAGGCTTATATCAAGGGTCTTCATATTGATCATCGTTATTCTACTAGCTTTCACCCAGAAACTGATGGTCAGACTGAACGTGTTAATCAAGAACTTGAACAACACCTTAGGTTATATCTGTTAGACGAGGAGGGCGACTGGCCTGATCATTTATGGACTGCCGAGTATGCTTATAATAACGCCCTCAATGTCTCCACAGGTTACTCACCCTTCTTTATCAATTCAGGCAGACACCCTAACTCCTATGTTAATTTTGACAATGCTAACACTCCTGCTGTCGAAGACATAGCCCAACAGTTTACTAGGATTCACCACACTGTAACCCAAAATTTAACAACTGCTAAGTCTCGTTACAAACACTTTGCTGATCGTAAACGAAAACAGGCACCTGAGCTTCATGTGGGAGATTTAGTCTGGTTGTGCACCAAAAACCTTAAACTCAAAGGTCCACGTAAATTCCAGCCCCGGTTTATGGGTCCTTATCCTATTGAGAAGGTCATTAATCCTGTCACCTATCGATTATCTCTCCCTGGTTCCACCAAATTTCATCCGGTCTTTCATGTCTCTCTACTAAAACCAACCCACCCAGGTTTGCGTAGGTCTTCCCCTCCTGATCCTGTCATCTTGCATGGTGAGCCTGAGTATGAAGTCAAACGGATTTTAGATTCAAAATTCATCCGCAATGACCTCTTTTATCTTATTGACTGGAAGGGTTATGGTCCGGATGAACGCTCCTGGGAAAAGAATACTGATGTCCATGCTCCTCGTTTAATTAAAGCGTTCCATGCCAAATTCCCTACTAAACCTCATCAGGAGGAAACCCCGTTGGGAGGGGGTACTGTCAGGAATCACGGGAGGTTTCCTCCCTCTATCTCCACTGTGGCTACTATTTTCTCGTTCCAAACCCATTCAAGAGCAAATGACCTCTTTAGTTGGAGCAATTGCTGGCATCGCAGAAATTCCAACATGGCTGCCAATAATCCGATACTGCAACAGCACACTGCTGTTTAGCAGTCTAGTGTTTTTAGTAACAACTGCCTGAGGAATGTTCTTCAACATTCCTCAGTGCACTTCACTGAAGAAAATCACAAGGAGAACACCTGTTTTCATGGCGTCGTGGAAGATAGTCAGGGTAGACGTGAAATCTCGGGGTTAGAATTCGCCGGTCAACATACACTTCTAGTACCAGGTTAGTTTGAAGATATATATTATTGGTCAAGTAATATTTCTGAGAGAGAGCATTTCGAGTTCATATGACAATATTAAAGGCAGTTCGTAATGTTCCTAAATACGATGTAAATAGAGAAATAATAATTTCTTGAGTCATTATTTGGCTACCTCAGTTTCATTTCCAGTTTCCCAGCAGTTAAATGCGAGCGTTGCCTTTTTTCGAACGCTGCATTTGTCTGAAGAATTTCCTGAAGGAGCCTTTGTGTTTAGCTCATTTTTAAATTAGAAGTGTTGGCATAATGTAAAGGCTCTCCGTTTACCGGCCTAAACAGTGTGCATTCAAAAGGTCCCTGAACTCGTCAGACGGAGGCTTCCGTTGACGGGTTCTTGAAGAGAATTCAACCGGAACTAATTAAAACTTTACACTGGTAATTGCTTCGTGCTGCGTGAAACAGGAAACCTGACATTAGCTCTGTCAGGAAGAAATACAGGCTCTCGCGAAGCACCTTGCGAAGCCACAAAAGGTTAAGCTTGGCACAGAAAGCTTTTCAATTCAAGTTAGGTGTTTAAGGGAAGATAAATTAAAACGCGTCTCTAGGCAAATAAACGTGTGCACCCTTGAAAATATTTGAGAGAGGTCGGGCATTATTAACAGTGCAACACCCATTAGGTTCTTAGAGAAAAGACCATAAAAGGGGTGTTAGGCTCAAGTTCCTTCCCTGAAAAATCTAAAAAGACAGTTGGCAATACTGAGAAGCATTCCTCCTGGCTCTGCAGTAAAGGCAGACAAAAGAACCTATCATCCAGAGACAACCATTCCAGGCTTCACCAGTTCTTTTTTTAGTGAGTGGAATAAGAGAAAGAGAGACCATAGAACCTCATTCATTGATATAAAAGAGACATACTCACCTTGATTTTCTCCCCTCTCAACTGCGCAGAATCAGAACAAGAGAAGGCCTGTAAAAGAAAAGAAAAAGAACAGAGTGAAGACTTCCCTTAGTGTAGAATACGCACAAGAGAAGTATGAAGAGTAGCAAGCCCAAAACGCCATCCTGGTAAGACAAGTTTTCTATAGATTTAAAATGCAGTAAGTTGGTGAAGGTTCAGTCTTATAATTTCATAAATGTTTTAGCCAAAAGAAAGAAAAAGAAGAAGAGGAGCGCAGAAGACGAAGCAGGCTTGGCAGTGTTTTGGAGCTGTCTCTTCTTGTCCCAATTCCCCTTTCCCCCCTTGGAACTTACCTGCAAAGGAGTGCTGATCCCTGGCGGGAAGTTCTAGGAGGGGCATTGGTACTTAGCATCATTCTGCTCCTGTGCAGCCTTACACAGGTATTTGATACAGACCTGACACTATCAGCACTTCGGCATCTGGTTTTAGGAGCTGCATGCAATCGATTGCCGATTGGATGACCCTCAATTCTTTGAGGTTGAATGGTGACAAGACTGAGGTGCTGATTTTTGGTAAGGATAGGGATGCCTGGTCGAATGAATGGTGGCCGCCATCATTGGGGACGTGTCCAACCCCCTCACAGTCGGCAAAGAACCTGGGGGTCATTTTTGACACAGAGTTGGCCATGAACCTGCAGATAAATAGAACTGTAGCTACCTGCTGGGGAGTTCTAAAAATCCTCCGTAGAATAGTTCACTACCTATCCCCACAAGCAAGAAAACAAACAGTTGTAGCATTGATTGGGTCTCGTTTAGATTATTGTAACGCACTATACACTCAGATCAACAAGGGACTGCTGCTGCGTCTACAAGTAACTCAGAATGCAGCAGCAAGATTTGTTCTGGACCTTCCTAGTTCAGCCTCCGCCACTCTGGCTAGGAAGAATCTTCACTGGTTGCCCATTGAACATCGCATTTCTTTTAAAATTGTTTGTCTAGTCCACAAGGCACTCATGGCAGGACCGACGGATGGATTAAGATCTTTGCTGTTCAGATATGTCCCTGGCAGATGTCTTAGATCTGCACAACAGAATCTCCTTGTCATCCTCCCTACCAAGAAGACAAGATGGGGAGCGAGAGCCTTTGCATCGGTTGCTCCGCGTTTGTGGAACGCGCTTCCTCTTGAGCTCAAGGCCATTTCATCCTTGCCCCTCTTTAAGGGAGCCCTTAAGACCTGGCTCTTTAGGAAAGCATATCACTAACATTGCAGGACTATTCTAGCTATTATGTTAGGCGCCTTGATGCCGTTTGGGCTGAGTTTAGCGCGTTATAAATTTAATTTCATTCATTAGGCGTATACTTGTACCCTTGTGAGATGGAGTGCCGGGGCATTTTCTAGCGTCCGGTACACGCTAGCGGCCATCAGATTGATTGATGCGCCTGTGTCGATCAAAGCCGCCACTGCTTGGTCTCACACGTTGACCGTGCCCATGGGTTCTGAGGATGGTGTAGCTGCCAAGGTGTGAAGCACTCTCACGACATGGACGGAGGGTGCATCCGCTTCATCATCATCCATGTCGCTGCTAGTAGATGTGCTGGGTAGCGGCTCTACCTGTCTTACCCTCCTGGGTGGGCCACTCTTCTTCATCTTGGGTGCCGACAGACATACACTTGTGAAGTGATTGGCTTTTCCACACGCACTGCATACTTTGCCTTGTGTCGGGCATGCTCCTCTGTGGGGTGTCGTACCTCCGCAACACGCGCAGGCGCGGCCGGGGGGGGGGGGCTTGAGTCAGTCTCGGGTTTCTCTGTCGGGGTTACTTCGTGTGGTTCTCGGCGGCGTCGGTCTTGAGGGCGCACACTGGTTCTGTCTTGATTGCGACCGCCGGCTTTGGCTCCATGTGTGCGGCTCTAGCCTTAGATAACTCCTTTGACCGCCCTAGTACGAGGATGTCGCACATGGGCATGTTGTCCGCTTCCAACACTCACTCGCGCAGCTTCAAAGACGCACAGCCCTGGATGAATTGGGCGCGGATTTCGTCGTCCACGTCGGGGAGGGTGCACGTGCTGGCTAGCTTCTTCAACCTTGCGTAAAAGACGTCTACTGACTCCTCTGGGGGTAGGCGGGCTTGGTGGAGTAGGAATCGCTCATAGTCGGCGCTAGCGAAAGGTTCAAAGTACGCTGTGATGGCGTCTCGTTGTGTGGTATATGTTCTGGGTGGGCCAGCCTCGGTTACGTCCTTCGATATGTCGTGGATAGCCTCTCCTCCTAGGTGTAAAAGCATGGCACGCCGCCGCTCGGCCGTGATTTCTACCGCCACAAAGTAGTTCTCGAGCCGTTCCACCCACTTCTTCCACCGTGCGGCCTGCGACGGGGGTGCCGGTGACAGCAAACGGCTCCAAAGGGGGTACGTTGGCCATGGCCGTTGGGGATGGGCGAAGCAGCAGGGATGGGCTCACCTTCACACCTCCGGGGGCAGTGCACCAGTCTTCCAGGCGTCGTGCGCTGGTCCCTAGGGCCGCCTCGGTACCCATGGGCGTCCAGGGAAGCAGAAGGGGTGACCCGGGGCCTCAAAACGGTCAAAAGCGCATCTCACGCGAGATACGTGAGAAACGGCAGGTCCGGACCTCGCGTTGCACGCGAGATGCGTGAGAAATGGCAGGCGGGTCGCGTCGTTCCACGGGTGCAGGCTCCGCAGGGACAGAGGCTTCCCGGCCAGGTAGGAGGCGGTCGCTGGGGGCCGGGGGGGCTGCAGTGGGCCCGGCCAGGCGGGGGAGGCAGGCAGCACGTCCGGGCAAGGAGTATACAGCCTGGAGACGGCTGGAGCCACAGGGGTCGGTGCACGGCCTCAGGAGGAGGGGAATCGATCCGCTCCTCTGGCCAGAGCGGGAGGCGGCAGAGCACGCGATGGGGTGGCTAGACCACCTGTCGCCAGTGTACTATCGTGACCCAGGGCCTAGAAATAAATGGCTACACCACACGAGCGTTATAGTAGTGGCCAGTGTAATGCTTACCACGCCCAGTACTCCGGGCTATTTATTACTTTTATTACGTGCCTCCCGTGTGGACGTCGGGCACGTCCACAGCGCGCACGCTCAGGGGGGGAGCTCATTTACCATTGCCAGGGACCCCCGTAACAGTGGTCGGGTCCACTTGGCAAACACTACACCGCTGGCCTCTTCCCTCTGCCTGGAGGCCTCCGCAGCTCTGAGCCTTACCTCCTGCGGTGCGCTTCCACTGCTTGCTGCACGCTCCTCCCGTATGCTGCTCCGCATCTTTTATCACCCTTTCAGTTCCGGCAGTGCCGCCGGTGCCAGCAGCGAGCGGTGTATGGAGGCGGCGAGGTCACTTGAATCGAGTCACCAGCAAGGGGGAGAACGGGTGGAGCAGTGGTGGAGAAGGAGCAGATGTGGGCAGCATCTTTGCAGAACTGATGCTGCTAACGCTGACAGAGCTTACGTTGGAATGTTCTCTAGCATTCTCTAGGGTTAGAGTCATTATTGTATTTCACCTTAGAGGCAGGAAGCAGATCCCTGGCACAGGAAGTGGTGATGCCCTTCCTGTGGGCAGGAGACTTGTCTGCCTGAGGGAGAGAGGAACAGGAAACAGAGGCAGGGCAGATGTGCTTGGTCCTCAACTTTGAATGAAGAGATTCAGTGAAGAGCATCAGCTGAGCAGGGGAGCCTAAGTTAAGAGATTATTCAAACTGACTGAGGGGACCTAGGGAGAACCTATATGTAACAATAATGATATATAATTCCGTTAATAGAATTCTTCATAGCACACTTCTGCCATTTCATAGCAGAAGTTAGTATCAGTAGTTGGTCTTGATTTATGGGTGTAGGAAGGATACATTGCAGAATTTGCTGAATTCAAAATCATGATCTGCAGATGTCAGCAGTTGATTTTTGGTGAACCCCCAATAATTCTTAGTCATCAGACCTACTGAATGCTGATAGAATGTTTATCCACCTGACGGACGGCTAGTGAGCACCGTAGTCACTGCTCAATGTGGTCCTGTCCGTCCTGTCTGTGTGGCAGGTATTTCTTTTTACGTTTTAAATAAAATAAAAGTTTGAATGCTCCTGACCCACTGGGGAGTTTCTCCCAAATGCACTGGGCAGGGGCGTAGCTACCAATGTTAATGAATGTATTCAGCGCACGAATAACCAAAGGTGTCTTGACATAGCAGGTGCAGTGGCACCAGGACCCAGAGCTCTGAGTGGCCCATTGATCCCTGGTAATGCTGTATTTTAATACTTTAACAGAACTCTAAGGGGGCATTTTCCTTGCTTGCACCTGGGCCCTGGCATCCTTGATATGCTCCTGGCCTAGGGGACATTGTTCTTCCCTAATCCATGGATCCATCTCTGGGTTCTGAGAGCTGAGCCGACTGATGTTAATGTGTTCACACCTCTGCATGAGCCACGGAGACATGAAGAAGGTGGACGAGCTACGCACCAAGTGTTGGTGGATACAGCCCCTCCAAGCTGTGCCTCGCTAATGGCAGATGGTGCCCTCTGCAATAAATCAGCCATTTAAACAAAGGGAATATTCCAAAACCTTTTTGTTTCTAATGATTTATTCTTTGATTTCTAGGAGTTGAAACATGGAAATCAAGCAACTTATGAGCAGATAAAAAGGTAAAAGCTGAAATATGTTATTTAAATGAATTATGGTTTCTTTATCTTAACCCCTTAACTGCTGGGCTTCCTACCACCCTTCCCCTGTGTTGAGTAATATTTTGGCTTGGGGTAGTTTGCTCATAAGGGGCCATATGTACAATGAAATGGTGGAGAGAGGCGTTAGCCTTTCTGGCTTGACGCCACTCTCTGCCACTTCAGAAAGGCAAGGCTGCACCATATTTACAAGAATATGGTGCAGCCTTGTGTTTCCCCCTGCAATGGCGCTAAGTTTAGCAATTTAGCGCCAACGCAGGCACCTTTGCACCATAGTGCAAGGGTGTTTGCGTGCAGGGGAGGATTGTTTATGTGCATTCTGTAACTTTCATGTTTGCTGCTTAATGCAGCACTCATGAGAGTGACAAAATGGCATTTTTTAAAGGTTTGTCTATATACAGGAAGGGACACCTTCCTTTACATAAACAAACCATAGCATTTTGCTTTGCACAAGGCAGCACACATGGAAAAAGCAAAAATGAGGAGAAATATTGCACTTCTCCTTGTTTCAGCAACTTAAGACCAGGATTTATCTGGTCTTAATTTTGGCGCTGCCTCCTATGTACATAGGGGGCATCATCGAAACGAATGGGTGTTGTGGTGGAACACCCACCGCATCACCCACTGCCCACCCCTTTCAAGCTAACTATAGCATGAAAGGGGGCCTTATTTACAAGGCAGCGTTAAGTGGCTTAATGCTGCATTGTACATGAGGCACAGCCCCTATGGCCACCACAACATCAGCAAAAGTGATGTTGTGGTGGCGATAGGGGCTTGTACGTATTCCCCATGGTATCCACACAAATTTGCGTCCTCTTTTTCAAATATCCTGGGGATTCTCAAGGTATCTAGGGTTTGTGGATTCCCTTGGAGGGGACTGAAAAAATAGGCAAACTATATCAACATTTTGAGTTTTTTAGGAAAAAAGTGCTCCGATAAAAGTGTCTTTTTTCTTCCCCTAAAAATGTAATAAAAAATGTTTTGCTATGCTATAGTCATAATCTTTCCAGCTTCCAGAAATATGCAGAGCTGAATAAAAAAAATGTTTTTTTACCACAGTTTTGGCATTTTTGAAAGAGGTAGCCCATTTCCCCTATTTTCTGTCTTTTCAATCTACTTCCAGTTTGTGGGGGAAACCATTGTGTAACTCCTAGGTGATCCCGGACAGCTATAGATTTCTAAAAAGTAGACACACTTCTGAATTCCGAAAGGGGTCACATGTATAGAGTTCTCATGTTTTTACCGAATCAACTAAGGGGCATATTTGCAACAGGCAGTGACAATTATCGCTGACCTTGTATACTGCATTTTTTTCTATCGCTGGAATATTTCGCCAGGCTAGCGTTGTATTAACAACGCTTAGCACCATGGCGATGTATATTCCAGCGATAGCGCCCTTTTCAATGGAACATCGCTGCTTTTCCAGCGATGTTCCATGTAAAACAGCGATATGCTTGATGATACGGCCCTGTGGTCGTATCACATAAATCCACCTCCCATGTTAGGTATGCCTTAGTCAGGAATTTACCAGACGTTAAATTCCTTCATTAAGGCATACTTAGCACGATATTTACCCTTGTTGTTTCCACAGACACGCCTACATTGCATCTTATTAGCGATGCAAAGTTAGGCGTGCTGGAAACAGGAGCAAAATCAGCAAAACACGCAATAGTGTGTCTTTGCTGATAAGGCGATAAAATTATCGCCGCTTATCGGCCGAAAACAGCCGCAAAAGCGGTGATCATTTTTCTATCGCCGCATTGTTAATATGCCCCTATGTGCTGAAACAAACACATTTTTAAAAATTTGTAAGAAAAGTATTGCTATTTATGACAACGTTTTTACCTGTAACATTTTGTCACGATAGCTGATCTACAAAAGCAATATCCCGTTCCATCTGCTAAACTGTTCCAGAGCGAGCAACGGAGCTGCACTGTACAATGTATTTTCATTGTGTTCTGAGTATAGACCAATTCATATGGTGAAATATGATGAGTAAAAAATAGGAATCAAGGAACCCAACGTATTTCTGAAATGAGCACAAGATACGGAATTGAAGAGCAGTAGTTATTTGTACATCATTTGTGGGTACCCATTCTAGCACATGATTTAAAGGGCATTTTTCAAAATATCTTACATTTGGAAGACACAAATGCAGTGAAATCCGAGTGGCAACAAATGTTCTATCAGACAGAAACAGATCAAACAGAGATCTATGGGAATCCCCTGGTAAGCACTCCCATTGATCTTGGTTTGATCCGTTCCTGTCACAGGATCTAGGCAGCATTATTATGGTGCTTGAACATGGAATATCTTGAAAAATAAGAGACAAGAGGTGTTTGGCAAAGCAGGAACAGTTCATTTAATTAAACAATGTGGCCAGGAGAACAGTTTCATAGGATCTGAGAACAATCTCAATTTACAATTGATCCGACATGGTTTTAATACAATTCATTAAATGCCATAAAATACTTCCTGTAATCTTTTTTTGTTAAGGAAAGTGAACCTCTGTCTTTAGAGGCATAATGAATTCGATGAGGAATCAAGTGGGCCTCAACCTTGCGTGGACATAATGCGGCTAGCGGGTAACATGTCCAGATGTCCAAGATGGGGTGCTGTGTGTACTGTGTGTGCTGTGTCCTGATTGGCTATGTGTTCCTAACTTCATGGGGCATCTGACTTTATGGTGTTTTGGGAACGCGTACCCCTTCGGCTGTATGTGCTTTATTGGGGCCAATATCCCTGGACAAGTGTGGTGTTGATGCACTTATCTGTGGGATGGATCTGGGGTTTCCTGTTTGCGCATTTGTCTGCTGGCTACTTGCCACCCCACCTGTGACCTGTTAATCAGGCCTCTGAGTCGGGGTTGACCTGGCGTTCATGATGGGCAAATTTGTCAATAAAGATGCGACTTGATTTTTATACATGAATGTATCATTATTCATATTGAAATAACTACCTCAATAATAACAATTACTGACAAAAGTGGGGCAGCGCTGGGTGGTAGGAATTTTGTGGATTCCTGTGGATTCTACCACAGAAATATTAGAAAAATGTATGATTCAGACATAGTTTGGGATTTGCAGGGCATTAGGGATAGGATAACCTTGTTGGATCCATGCAAGGTCATGGAATTCTCTAGTTTTCAAAAATGTCTGTGGTATGTAGGTTTGCATGGGTAGCGCCACAGCACGGCCACAAATATAACAGCTAACCCTATTTCTTATCTCTCAATGTAGCACTTTAGGGGCTTTTGAATTGCGGTCTCTTGGCCTACCCACACAAGTGAGGTACTATTCTTATTGGGTAATATGTGAGAATCCAGTGTGGTAGGAACTTTATGGCTCTCCACAGATTTTAGAACTTTCCATCAAAGAAATTTTAGGAAAATGTGTGTTTGTTACCAAAGTTTGATGTTTGCAAGGGCTTCTGGATAAAATCGCCTAGTGAGAGCCAAACAATTCACACACCCCTGGACTGCCCTTGTTGTCTACTAAAATGTGCAGGTTTACTTGGGGTTTCCCTAAGTGCTTCCGGAGGTAGGTCCCAAAATCCACTGCTAAACACATTGCAAAGAAGGTCTGTTTTCAGTGCAAACTTTTGATTGGTCTATGTTGCGTTTGAAACCCTTTCTTGTTGCGTGCACTAGGTCGACCTACAAAAGTAAAGTAGCAATTGCATTTGGATGCTTGGGGAGTGCTGGGTGGTAGGAAATGTGTGGCTTCCCACTCATTCTGGAATTTCTGTCACAGAAAAGTGAGAAAAATGTGCGTTTTAGCCAAACCAAGTTTTGGACGGTTTTTGGGTAAAATTCCCTAATGAGAGCTATGCAGCCCATGCACTCCTGGAATCCTCCAGTCATCTACTTTTCAGAATTGTGTGGATTTGGTAAGTTTTCCTGGGTGGCGGCACAGAATAGGTGCATAATCCACAGTTGCCCAGATAGCAAAAATAGGGTGGTTTTAGTGTGTTTTTAGCATTTTTTGATCATGAACGCTAGAGCCACCCACAAAAACTGGGTTCAGTTTGTATGTGGAGAAACGTGGGAATGCTGGTTGGTTGTCCATTTGTGGAACTCAACAGATTACAGAAATTTCCAACATAACATGTAAATAATATAGTAATTCTAGCCAAATACGCTCCTTCAAGTTTTGCAGTGGATTGTTGGAAAGTGAACAGAATCAATCGAATTTACACCATTCTGTACACCCCTGAGTGTTTAGTTTACAAACAAAGACTAGTTCTTACTATGGGCTAAATTTGCATTTGACAAACAGAGAAGGTTTTGTCAACTTGGCATAGGACTTAACGTCCACCATGCTGAGACTACTCCTCCTGCCAAATTTAGAAATAACTGCTAAACTGGCAGTCAATTCAAAACACTGTCATGAGCCGCAATCACGGAGGTTACTGTCACTGATTTTTTATGTTTCACACACTGCTTCATTGACATGATGGCACTGTCAATAAAAAAAAATTGTTTTATTTTCAAAAACAAAATCCAAAAGCAGGATGTGTTTTTAAATAAAAAGAAATGCTCAGCTCGCCATGGGAGTAATTTCCCATTCGCGAGGCGGGAATTAAACAGTTTGCACTGCCCCTTACTGCCAGGGTTTTCCAGGTGGTGACGGGCAGTGAAAACTCACCTGTGTTTCTACCCATCTAAATTAGGTCTATGGACATAGAAGTCAGCCTCAGACAGCTCTTACTTAGTCAGGACATAGCCATGCCAGAGAAAGACTACTCTTCGCTATGGTCACAGAAATTGTATTTCCGCATATAAATCAGGTAGGCAGACCATTATCTTGGCAGGAAGGATTCTCAGATTTGTTTTAACTTAACCCACCACTGGTTGGTTTCCAGAAGTGCTATCTTCAAAGAACAGATACTAATCCCAGTATCAGAATATTGAACCCAAGTCTAGTGAATGCGAGCGATAAAGCCATGTCAAGGCACCATTCATTCGAATGCTATTCATGCACCTCACACAAGACTTTCACACTGCCAGTCACAGGCCGAACCGTACAGATCAGTGCACTCACATCAAGATACTGCCACAATTCAAGGAACTATCACATTCATACACTACAATACGGAATCTTGCATACAAACACACCACAAACAATCCTCTATAAACACATTGTTGACAGTTGTTGCACACTCTCTATGCTAAATCCAACTCCTTCCAGTTTGTGGGTGCGAGTTGGGGGTTTCCAAGACTTCCACGCCAGGCTTACAATCCTCTCACTCAGTAAGTGTATCTACCATTGAAACTAAGGCAAACATGTTGGGGAATACTGTCTAAGCTCCCGAAAGAGCACGTCCTAAACTCATACATGGGGTAGCCAGTTAGAATGTGGCAAATATCCCGTCCACTGTTATGTGCAGTGATGGGACTGTAATTCACTTGTCATACAGCAAACTGAACATCTACCATGTTCCGGCAGAGGATGGACATGGCAAGCAGGACACATATATCACCCATACATGGAGCTTTCATTACATACATTCACATGCACACATTCACATTGTAGCTTCCGCAACTTTGTGCGCAGACTTGCTCCTTGTGAAAACACCAAGGCCATTGGAATTATGTGGCAGGTGAGCACCAAATTATGCGACAGGGTTAACTAAATTAGGCAGCTGAAAAGGCAAATTATGCAGCATAATGCTGCACATTTTTTTGATAGTATTACTTCATTGTTTTGGGAATTGAAAACATGCTAATACAGCCTGGGCAAATATTCCACCTCAAAAGCATCAGTATAGCAACCAAATACAGAAATATGCCACTGAAAGATGACCAGACAACCTTTGCGTGGGGTCTACCCGTGCATGCGAACACATGTCACCACATTTTTGATACCTTTTGATCCATTTGTACGATAAATAAATGTTTTATAATAATCTGCAGATTAAGCAGTGATCGCTATGTGCCATTTTATTTTCTAAATGTGTGTTTTTCCCTTGGTTGGGGGATCCACACAAGCCATACCTCCCTGAAAGCCCCCAGGTGTCTAGTTTTCCGAAATGTGTGGGTTTGGTAGTTTTCCCTAGATGGCCGCCGAGCACGGGGCCAAAAACCCAACTGACCCCCCTTGCAAAAACAGGTGGTTTTGAGAGAAGCAATTTTGATGTCGCCTCACTACGTTTTGGGCCCTTGCCTGTCGTGGATACTTGGGCCTCCCACACAAGTGAGGCACCATTTTTACCGGGAGACCTGGGGGAACGCTGGGTGGTGGGAAATTTGTGTGAGCCCGGTGATGCCACAACTTTCCCACACAAAAATGTGTGAAAAAACTGATTTTTGCAGCTAAAATTGAGGGTTGCAGGGGATTCTGGGTAAGGAAATTTTGGGGGATCCACGCAAGCCATACCTCCCTGGAAGCCCCCAGATGTCTATTTTTCAGAAATGTGTGGGTTTGGTAGGTTTCCCTAGATGGCCCCTGAGCACGGGGCCAAAAACCCATGTGACCCCCATGCAAAACCAGGTGGTTGACAAAGGCAACTTTGATGTCGCCGCACTACGTTTTGGGCCCTTGCCTGTTGCGGGTACTTGGGCCTCCCACACAAGTGAGGCACCATTTTTATCGGGAGACCTGGGGGAACGCTGGGTGGTGGGATATTTGTGTGAGCCCGGTGATGCCACAATTTTCCCACACAAAAATGTGTGAAAATAGTGATTTTATTTAGCTAAAATTGAGGTTTGCAGGGGATTCTGGGTAAGGAAACATTGGGGGATCCACGCAAGCCATACCTCCCTGGAAGCCTCCGAGTATCTAGTTTTCAGAAATGTGTGAGTTTGGTAGGTTTCCCTAGATGGCGGCCAAGCACAGGGCCAAAAACCAAGGTGACTCCGCTTGCAAAACCAGGTGGTTTTGAGATAGGCAATTTTGATGTTGCCTCACTACGTTTTGGGACCTTGCCTGTCACGGGTACTTGGGCCTCCCACACAAGTGAGGCACCATTTTTTATTGGGAGATCTGAGGGAACACTGGGTGGTGGAAAATTTGGTGAGCCCGGTGATGCCACAACTTTCCCACACAAAAATATGTGAAAAAAGTGATATTTTTCAGGTAAAAATGAGGTTTGCAGGGGATTCTGGGTAAGGAAACGTTGGGGATCCATGCAAGCATACCTCCCTGTAAGCCCCCAGGTGTCTAGTTTTCAGAAATGTGTGGGTTTGGTAGGTTTCCCTAGATGGCCGCCTAGAACGGGGTCAAAAACCCAGGTGACCCCCCTTGCAAAACCAGGTGGTTTTGAGATAAGCAATTTTGATGGCGCCTCACTACGTTTTGGGCCCTTGCCTGTTGCGGATACTTGGGCCTCCCGCACAAGTGAAGCACCAATTTTATCGGGAGACCAGGGGGAACGCTCGGTGGTGGGAAATTTGTGTGAGCCTGGTGATGCCACAACTTTCCCACACAAAAATGTGTGAAAAAAGTGATTTTTTCGGCTAACATTGAGGTTTGCAGGGGATTCTGGGTAACAGAACCTGGTGGAAGGCAGCTAAGTCACCCCATCCTGGATTTCCCTGGGTGTCTAGTTTTCAAAAATGTATAGGTTTGCTAGGTTTTCCAACGTTCCGGCAGACCTATGGTTCAAAAATAACAGCTAGGCACTTTGCCAAAAACAGGGTCATTTTTCACTGCGAAATTGAGGTGTGACCACGTTGCGTTTTGTGCCGTTTCCTGTCGCGGGCAGTAGGCCAACCCACAAAAGTGAGGTATTATTTTTCTCGTAAGACTTTGGATAACGCAGGGTGGGTGTAAATTTGTGGATCCACGCAGATTCCAGAACTTTCCACCACAGAAATGTGGGGAAAATATGGTTTTTGGGACATTTTTTAGGTTTGCAAGTGATTCTGGGTAACAGAAACTGATGGGAGGCAGTCAAGTCACCCCATCCTGGATTCCCCTCGGTGTCTAGTTTTCAAAAATGTATAGGTTTGCTAGGTTTCCCTAGGTGCCGGCAGAGCTAGAGTTCAAAAACTACAGCTAGGCACTTTGTCAAAATAGGGTCATTTTTCACTGTAAAATTGAGGTGTGACCACGTTGCATTTTGCGCCGTTTCCTGTCGCGGGCACTAGGACGACCCACACAAGTGAGGTACCATTTTTCTCATAAGACTTTGGGGAACGTGGGGTGGGTGGAAATTTGTAGATCTACACAGATTCCAGATCTTTCCACCACAGAAATGTGGGGAAAATGTGTTTTTTTGGACATTTTTTAGGTTTGTAATGGATTCTGGGTAACAGACACTGGTGGGAGGCAGTCAAGTCACCCCATTCTGGATTGCCCTGGGTGTCTAGTTTTAAAAAATGTATAGGATTGCTAGGTTTCCCTAGGTGCCGGCAGAGCTAGGGTTAAAAAACTACAGCTAGGCACTTTGCCATAAAAGGGTCATTTTTCACTGCCAAATTGAGGTGTGACCTCGTTGCGTTTTGCGCCGTTTCCTGTCGCGGGCACTAGTACGACCCACACAGGTGAGGTACCATTTTTCTCATAAGACTTTGGGGAACGTGGGGTGGGTGGAAATTTGTAGATCCACACAGATTCCAGATCTTTCCACCACAGAAACGTGGGGAAAATGTGTTTTTTGTTGACAATTTTTTAGGTTTGCAAGGGATTCTGGGTAACAGAATCTGGTGGGAGGCAGTCAAGTCACTCCATCCTTTATTTCCCTGGGTGTATAGTTTTCAAAAATGTATAGGTTTTCTAGGTTTCCCTTGGTGCCAGTAGTGCTAGGGTTCAAAAACTACAGCTAAGCACTTTGCCAAAAAAGGGTCATTTTTCACTGCGTAATTGAGGTGTGGCCACGTTGCGCTTTGCGCTGTTTCCTGTCACGGGCACTATGCCGACCCACACAAGTGAGGTAAAATTGTTCTTGGAAGACTTTGGGGAACACGGAGTGGGTGGAAATTTGTGGATCCACGCAGATTCCAGAACTTTCCACCACAGAAATGAGGAGGAAATGTGTTTTTTGGACAATTTTGTAGGTTTGCAAGGGATTCTGGGTAACAGAAACTGGTGGGAGGCAGTCAAGTCACCCCATCCTGGATTCCCCTGGGCATCTAGTTTTCAAAAATGTATTGGTTTTCTAGGTTTCCCTAGGTGCCGACAGAGCTAGTGTTCAAAAACTACAGCTAGACACTTCACAAAAAAAGGGTACATTTTCATTGTGAAAATGTGGTGTGTTCACGTTGGGTTTTGAGCCGTTTCCTGTCGTGGGCACTATTCCTGCCCACACAAGTGAGGTACCATTTTTATCGGGAGACTTAGGGTAATTCAGATTTGTAAAGCAACTGTTATTACCTATTGATTTTTTATGCATTTCTGCCTTCCAAATGAAAGACATTGTGTAAACAAAAAGTCATTTTGAAAAATGACTGATAATTCTCATGCTAGTATGAGTATTCCCAATTTCGAAAATGTGCAAATAAACTCTACAATTTGTTCCCATTTCAGAAATACATAGGTGTCTTTCATACCGATTTTTCTGTGTATACATTTTCCCACAATAATTGCTATATACCCGGAACATAATAAAAAACGATTGCAAATTGCTGCTCAGTTTTTGACTCTGGGTTCGTCGGGTTCTTGGTGAACCTACAAGTCCTATATATCCCCACAACCAGGAAGGTCCAGCGGATGTAACGTATATTGCTTTCAAAGATCTGTCATAATTAGAAGAAGTTACAGATGAAAACATTGGCACGTTAGTTTTTTTCAACTAATTTTCAATTTTTCCTAAATTTAACTGTTAGTTTCTATAAAGAAACTTTGATGGATCTATACAAATTACCCCTTGCTGAATTCCGAATTTTGTCTACTTTTCTAAAATGTATAGCTTTCTGGGATCCATTATTACTTTCACACCCATTTCTACTATTAACTGGAAGGAGGTTGAAAGCACAAAAAATAGCAAAAATAGGCTATGTCCCAGAAAAATGCCAAAACTGTGTACAAAATGTTGGTTTTCTGACAAAAGTCTGTCATTCCCTAAAATCTGGGAAAATTGTGATTTCAGCCCCACAAACCCTTTTTTGATGACATTTGCAGGGAAAAACCCAAACGCTTTCATTTGCAACATGTTTTTCCCATTTTTCCCCCAAAAAACAACATTTAGCTGTATTTTGGCTAATTTCTGGGTCCCCTCCAGGGGAATCCACAAACCCTGGGTAACTTTAGAATCCCCATGATGTTGGAAGAAAAGGACGCAAATTTGGCGTGGATACCTTATGTGGTCAAAAAGTTACAGGGGCCTAGCGTGCACTAACGCAAATAGTCAAAAAAAGGCTTAGCACGAGGAGGGAAAAGGCCTTAGCAGCGAAGGGGGTAACACATGTAAAGATACAGATGAGGGTCTTGAATCGGAGGAAACATTTTTAGGAAACAATACTCTACCACACATTGCTAGAGTCCCCCGGACCTGGAGTTCATCTCATCCTCCATTTGATGCCTGAAAGCGCACAGTATTTATTAATTGGCTTATACTGTGTGAACCCTGACCATGCGCACCTGGAGAGGACTTTTTGTACAATATTCATATTTTGAAGATGGTGCATGAACTCCAGTGAGCAAGCGATGATGGCCTGGCACAGTGATAAGCTTGATGAAGGAACTTCAAGGTTGAACATACTGCTTTTCAAACTCTTCTAGATTTCAGCTTTGATTCTGTGAACTGACAGTGTTTGGCTTGAGGTGTGGATGGAAGATAATAATTGTATGAAGGAAGGAGTCGGCTAAAGTAATGTCTGACTATCTCTGAAACAAACTCGAGAAAATAAAAAGCCTCATGTAGTACAAATGCCAGAGAGAGCTGAAAATAAATTAGGGTGCTAAATATTATAGAAGGCGGGTGCATGGGCTACCTCAATGGTCCTGGTGACCCTCACCTGGCCTGTATGTGATCTCACATAACAAAGTTTAGCAAACATTTAGTAACTCCTTACACCACTGGCCCAACCCCTTCATCTCAGCCTCACAACTCCCTCCCTTTGAAAATGCTTGATTTCGAGCCCTTCATTTGACGGGAGGTAAATGAACATAACATCTTACAGGGCAAATAAACCTGGGTCGAGAATTATCATTGACTACTCAAAAGGCAATCATAGGTTGAGATCCATCCTGGGCTGACTCAGAGTGTCATGCTTCTTATGTTGATAAACTGACCACCATGAAATGCATTTTATATAATTTTGTGGACAGTTTCCTGATCCTTTTTCAACTGGAGAGTCTACTGCCGCCTAGGAAAATGTTCAAAATACTATGCGGTGTATTTGGAAATGGATGGCTAGTGACCAGCTGAAACTTAATTCAGATAAGGTAATCTTACACAATAAGGACAGCTTATGAGCCAAGAATACTGGCCTTCTGAGTTGGGTCTGGCCTCCACGCCCAAGCACCAAGCAATAAGCCTTGGAGCCATTGGTGATGGCGACCTGACCTAAAACCACACATTGGTGCTGTAATTCCAGTCTGCTTGCTAATGCTAAGATTAGAATTGATTTGTTTCTCTTATGCGAAGCGTTAATAGTTATTTTAGCACTATTCATTTCTAAACTAAACTATGGACATTTCTTGTACAAGAGCTTCCAAAAAAGAAGTTCTGTAGGTTACAAGCAGTCCAGAATCAGGGCGCTAGATTGACCTCTAAGGCATCAAGGTATTCACATCCCTCCCATGCTCAGAACTTCATTGATTACATGTAGAGTATAGGATCAAATTAAAGTTCTTTTGTCCCTTCAAACCTCAGCAGGTGAGGGATCTCAGTTCTTAAGAAAAGATTAAGTACTGTCCACAGCGGCATATCCGTTCTTTATCTGGGTCACTGCTGTCCATCCCTAGATTCAAGAAAGTGGGAATGGGTGACTGCAGTATTTTTATGGCCTCTCTGTCTGCAACACTCTACTTTTCTCTTTATGTTCACATATTAATGATGTTTTCTTACTAAAAAACCTAAAAATGTGGCTTCAAGCAAGCATATAGAGACTTTTAAATACATTTTTTGGGTCATCAGTAATTCACCCCAAAGCAGCAATAAACCTGAAGGTGACCATGTGCTCAATAAATAAAAATGACCATGACGTAACATTAGCATCTGTTAAGCACAGGACTATGGAAAGCAAACCAGTGGCAAAGGCTGATGCTGTGTTAAAAATAAGTTGGTATTGGCTAGAACATCAATCATTCAATCAATCAAACAGCATTTGTATAGTGCAGCGCTGTCACCCCGAAGGGTATCTGGGCGCTGAGGGTGCCTTATCTTGTGTGTGAGGATCTTGAACTGGCATCTCTTCTGGATAGGGAGCCAGTGGAGATTTCCGAGGTGGGGTGATGTGGGTCCATTGGGGGAGGTCCAGGATGAGTCTGGATGCCATGTTTTGTATGGTCTGGAGTCTTCTGCGGAGCTGGGTGGAAATTCCAATATTGAGAGCATTGTCGTAGTCAAGGCAACTGATGATGAGGGCCTGCGTGATGGTGTTTCTGGTTTCAAACAGGATCCATTGATTCTACAAAACATGCAAAGGATGTGAAAGAAGGAGGGGACTGCTTAGACTTGTTTCATGGTTAGTTGGCTGTCAAGGATGATACCAAGGTTACTAGCATGGTCTGTTGGTGTGGGTGTTGGTCTGAGTTCCGCTGGCCACCTGCTGTGGTCCCATGCATAGTAGTTCTTACCGAAGATCAACACTTCTCTTTTACCTGAGTTGAGTTTGAGGTAGTTGCCAATCATCCATTTTGTTACATTGTTCATGGTGCTGCAGAAGTTATTTTTGGCATTGGAGGAGTACTCAGTGAGCGAGAGGATCAGTTAAGTGTCATCTGCGTAGGTGATTATGTTGGATTCACGTGATCTGATGATGACTTCAAGGAGGAGCATGTAGATGTTAAACATGGTGGGACTGAGTGAGGATACTTGGGGTACGCTGCATATGATAGTGCGGAGGAAAAGGGAAGCAGTCGGATACTCTGTGCATCCTGTAAGGAAAAAGGCAATCCACTTGAGGGCGTTTTGCTGTATGAAAAAATTGTAGAGTCTGTCGATGAGGGTGTGGTGGGAGATGGCGTCACATGCAGCAGAATGGTCGAGGAGGATTAGGGTCAAAGTTTCTCCATGGTCGAGGACAGTTCTGATGTCGTCTGAGGCAGCAATCAGCGTGGTCTCAGTGCTAAGGGTGGCATGGAATCCTGATTGTGAAGCATCGAGTAGATGGTTTTGTTCCAGCTATTTGGGGAGCTCTTGATTGATGGCTTTCTTGAGTACTTTGGCTGGGAAGGGGAGCAAGGAGATCGGTCTGTAATTTTTTAGATCGCTGGGGTCGGCCGAGGTTTTCTTTAGGAGGGGTCTGGCCTCTGCGTGTTTCCAACTGCCAGGGAATGTTGCTGTGAAGATGGAGACGTTGAGGAAACTGGTGAGTTCCGTACTGATTGGGTTGGTTCTGAGGTTGAAGAGACATTGGGGGCAGGGCTCGGTGAGTGCCCCAGAGTGGATGGATGATTTGATGGCTGTAGTGGTCACATTGGTGAGCGAGCGGAGACCAGTTTGTGACTGTTCGGCTGGTATTAGCTGGCTGGTTGAGGTTGTTGAGGCTGGGAGTGGTGGGTTGGGGTCAAAATTGTTGTAGATGGCGGCGATCTTGCTGTGGAAGTAGTCCTAGAGGGTGTTGCAGAGTTCTTGGGAGAGGTGGTTGGTGTGCTCTCTCACTGTCGGGTTGGAGATTTCCTTGACTAATTTGAAGAGTTCCTTCATGTGGTTGGCCACGGTGTTGATGCGGGCAGTGATGGCTGTTTTCTTGGCTTCCTTGATGCGCAAGTGTTAGTTGCTGAGGGCTGCTTTGTGGGTGGCTCTGTCGGAGGGGCTCTTTGTGATGCGTCATTACTTCTGAAGTAAGTAAAGTTGCTCTTGGTGGTTCTGAGCTCTGTAGTGTGCCAGCTGGCTTGTTTTGAGGTTTTGTTGGATTTGCTGGTTTCAGTGGAGTGACATTGTCAGCTCATTTGGTGATCCAGGCAGAGAAGTTCTGGACGGCCAGGTCAAGTTCTGCTGAAGCCTCGGATTGGGTGGTGGTTAGGGCTTGTGTCTACCGGGTCCCAGTTGCCTTGCCCCAGCTGTGGTGCTTGGCTATGTCATGCTGGGCGTCGGTGACTGTGAAGTGAATAATGGTGTTGTTGATACAGGTGAGTTCTTTGACGTGGCTGATTTCTGTCGCTGGAGGTAAAAATGGAGATGAGTGTGTTTTTTACTTTCTTTGTGGGTTCAGTGACCAATTGGGTGAGGCTGATATTCAAATTCTCCAGGAGGGTAATGGAGTTGGCGTTGTTGGAGACATCGACGTGAAAATTGAGATTGCTGAGTAGGACGTAGTGGAGGGACTTGATGGCTAGGTGGCGATGAGATTGAAGATGGTATTGCAGAACGCTGGTCGAGGTCACGGAGTTCTATACACAAGGATGTCTCCTATTATGGTCTTGGCGTTGGTCTGTAGTTGGAATTTAAGGTGTTCCATGAGAGGTGTTTGGTAGTCATTGGTGGCAGTGCAATGGATGGTTTCCTTGAAGATTATGGCGATGCCCCCACCTTGTTTGTTGTTGTTGTCTTGGTGTATCATCTTGTAGCCATCTGGAGTAATAGTGATAAAGTTGGGGTTCAAGGAGGGGTTGAGCCACGTTTTGGGGATGAAGGCAACGTCTGGGGAGAGGGAGGTGATGGTGTCCCATATGACGTGTTTGCAGAAGGAGCGGGCGTTGAGCAGGATGCTCTTCTGGGTGGGAGCGGTGCAGCATTCAGTGCGGCCTGGCGATCCCATGATGTAAGAAAAAAGGCAGTGGCGGCATGTAAAGGGGCCTTTGATCATTGGCAGGGAGGATGTGCAGCAGCTGTTGTTCAGGTGTCTGGGGTCCAGGGCCAGGAGCTCCTCGATGATGTAGCGGTGGATAGTTGGAGGGCCAGAGGTCCTGGCACTGGGCGTGGTCCAGGCACAGACAGTCTTGACTTTGGTGCACCTTTGGTGCCCAGCAGTTTGTCTGTTGCGTGCGACTATGTAGCAGCCACCCTAAGTTGTCCTGGGAGGTGGGCGAGGGTGGGAACCAGTGAGAAAGCGGGAGCAGGATAAAACAGCCGGAACGAGCAGGGCCGAAAACCAGCACAGAAATGGACCAAGTGGCCTGAGCCACAGAGTAAAACAAAATGCACAACAATGAGCAAGGAATCAACAAAACCCTGCTACACAAACTCACAACCATCCAGAACACCGCGGCCAGACTCATCCTCAGAACCCGACGACATGAGCACATGACTCCACACCTACGAGACCTCCACTGGGTCCCCATCGAGAAGAGGGTAACCTTCAAGCTGCTCACCCACACCTATAAATGCCTCCACAACATTGGACCCAAATATCTCAATGAAAGAGTCTCCTTCCACGTACCCAAGAGGAACCTTCGCTCCACCGACCTCACCCTGGTTGAGACTCCACGCATCCGCAGAACCAGAGCAGGCGGTTGTTCTGCTTGGGTTTTTGGATCGGGTGGAACCTGCTCTACAGAGCCCTTCTAACCCAAATGCAGAACGTTACCCCCTCCCTAGGGCCTTTTTACACCTAAATAACCACATATATGCGTACCACCTAAGGACAGGGAATTCCTATTATATATATATATATATATATGGAGGCCTCACAGCCTCGCAATCTCAGACCCAAAATCTCCTACCCATTCGGCAGCGACACCCAAAGTCTCGCGGCCTTTGTTAGACCCAGAATCTCCTACCCATTCGGCAGCGACACGCAAAGTCTCGCGGCCTTTGTTAGACCCAGAATCTCCTACCCATTCGGCAGCGACACGCAAAGTCTCGCGGCCTTTGTTAGACCCAGAATCTCCTACCCATTCGGCAGCGACACTCAAAGTCTCGCGGCCTTTGTTAGACCCAGAATCTCCTACCCATTCGGCAGCGACACGCAAAGTCTCGCGGCCCTTGTTAGACCCAGAATCTCCTACCCAGTCGGCAGCGACACGCAGAGTCTCGCGGCCCTTGTTAGACCCAGAATCTCCTACCCATTCGGCAGCGACACGCAAAGTCTCGCGGCCCTTGTTAGACCCAGAATCTCCTACCCAGTCGGCAGCGACACGCAGAGTCTCGCGGCCCTTGTTAGACCCAGAATCTCCTACCCAGTCGGCAGCGACACTCAAAGTCTCGCGGCCTTTGTTAGACCCAGAATCTCCTACCCATTCGGCAGCCTTAGCACGAGCTTATCCTATTATAATTGTAGTACACGACAGGGGAGTTAGGATTACCATATATCCGATCACACAAAGACTATCAGTTGAGCACAACCTGTTCTCTTAGTTCGAGGGGCTTGTCTTTCCCCTCACCCAGTTACCCCTTACCTGACCAGGATTAATCTCTGTTCACTTCAAAGTAACTCTGACTAAAGAATAGACTGTTCTCCTATACAAAAGTACACAACACATGCTAACGTACAACAAGCTAAATACTTTATTCAAATGGCACATGCACAGTTATAGAACATATCATACATATAGAACCTGCAAGGAAAGTGAAAGATTAAGTTATATACTTCAAAGGAGAAAAAGGGATCGACTGCACCTTATATATGTGTAGGCTGTGCTCGATGGTCATCTGGGTTCCCTTCTCGTCTATGCCTCGGTTTAGCCTGGAAGTCACCCCTCGGCAGTTGTGGGTCTGCTTCCTTCTCCCTCTCCGAGTCACTAGAACCTTGTCCTCCTTGGCTACTCTCTTCTCTTTGGATTCGAGTTCGCCATCAGTCTTCCCTGGAATAAGCAATAGCTCTTCTGCTAACGGCCAGATGCCGCCTACGGTCTAGAAGCAAGTGCCTTATCTCACTCAGACTTTCACTAATATAGAAGTGCATTCCCTCATGGAAATTTCCAGCTCGAAACCTGCCGCCCACCAAATTCCTGTACCTCCCCGTACCAAGGACACTTTCCCAGCCGGCCGGCCTGTTGTAGTGTCTTCGGCATGAAGAAAAATACAATCCTTCGATAAGGGCCGGCCTGAACCAGTTCTCTCCGAGCGAATAACACTTCATAACTAAAACATCCCCCTCCCTCTGGGAAGGTCCCGGGCTGCCGGAGCAGAAAGAAAGATGGAGTCTCTCCCGTTTGAGGCCTACCAGGCCTGAATTCAACACAGCTCTATGAAATACCCTCACTATAGGGCAAATTATCCTCAAGGCTAACGAATCTATCCCCTAGGCTATGTATATAGGCCCTAAGCTATGGGTAGAAGCACGGGATTGTGTCAAAGTGTCTAACAGACAGGCTCTACTCACTACTCCAGACTTGAGACTTAGATGGAAATAGACTGAAGTCATATGGACTGCCCTGCAGCACCGGAAAGCCGGGAAAATCAAGCAGTACATTCCACCCTTGACTTTAGTCTATTACATCTACTAAACGGAGCTAACATCTGTAGAAGAATAATAGGAAACAAAACTAACCGATCTGTGTCTAGTGCCAGATGTGCAGAATTGAAGCAGTGAAGGGATACACTGAATAAGACAACAGATAGAAATCAAAACAGCAATAGCAATCAAAATGCCACCTAATGCTTGACGTAGCATTTTCACGTCTGGCAACCAGTTAAAGAGCCAGTCAAACCAGCCCTGATCAATATGTTTCTTAACTTCATCAGTTAGGTCATGTAATTTATCTATATGTGCACGAATGGATTGTGTATGATCAGATAAGTTAAAACAACAGAGGCCCTCAAAGTCTGAGCACCCATGTCCATGTTTAAGCAAAAGATAATCAATGGCTGCTCTGTTTTGCAAGATAGCCCTACGTTCACCCTGGGCGTCTAATAGTAAGTCAGATAGGACTGTGGAAGTATGATTAATAGACTTAACCATCCAGCAAGCCATTTTCCCAATTGATTTAGCATTATAAACCGCCAAAGCAGGGACACCAATAATAGAAACAGCTAGACTAAGGTATTCAGACTTGGAATATAAATGTAAAGATGAGTCACAATCCTCTTGTAACGTAATTGCATCTCGGAGCACACGAGAGTTGGCATTCGGATGTGAGGAAAACATGAGTAAACTCAACCTAGTAATGGCACACGGGCCTCCGGAAATGTTTGCAGGTACATAGGGCCAGGAAGTATTACCACATGAGAAAAGCCATCCGGCCGGTAGCAACATTGCGCGATAGTGACTAGGAGTAACTACCAAACTATTACAAGTCATATTATTTTGTATTGAAGCACATGTGGTCGGTGTCCTCTGGAAGCACAAAGTTCGTTCATGGGGTGTGAGAACAGTGGCGCCTCTTAACTTGAGACGTAGACATTCAGAGATTGCATTTGGATTACATGTGAGGAAAAAGCACAGGTCACCCTGTGTAATGTTATACGTAGTTATTTAGGATTGGATGGGAAGTTGTTCATTCGGCAGTTCAGTACATAAAGGACAATATGCATGGGTAGCAAAATCACCCAGAATAATATTCGGACGAGCTTTTGAAACGTTAAAAATGCTTGTTAAGGTTTCCAGCGAGGCGGGGACAGCAACTAGGCATGTCGCTAGAATATCATGTACCGATCTCATCGGTGTCAAACAGAAGTGAGGGGCATCAGTTACTCTTTTCGCCAGCAGTGTCCAAAAGTTCGATGACGAGTCCCACGCATTGAAGGAGCGCAACACTCTGGCTCCCAATTCATCCCGGGTTAAAGGGATCCCTCCTTTCTCTCCGGAGTAGACCGAACGGTGTCCAGTACCGACACATCCTGCAGCAACAATCCAAAGAATGATCTGAAAAAGAACCAAACACAGGCATTAATCATTCTCGTAAATAACATTTATCAGCTGGGACAGCTTCCCAGCTATCTTTCCCTGGCCTCATAACCAAAATGGTGTTATCCTGACCGGTGGCAATAACCTCTGCTTGTTCAGGGGGATTCTTAGGCAATTGCACCCAAATCTTGGCTCCAGGGTTATCCGTAGAGCCAAAGCCTTTCTGGCCTCGTACAGTTAGCAAAGTTGGGGCAGTGCCTTTCATTATTTCGCCACTGAAAACATGCATAATGAGTAATTGAGCCACTCGGTCGGTGCGGTGTATCAGTAAGTCATCCTCACTGCTATTTAGCAGAAGTATTTTAATCTCTCCCTGATAGTCACTATCAATTACACCTCCAAGTACCTGGATGCCTTTTACAGCCAGCCCCGATCTAGGGGCGATCAATCCAAAATTCCCCGGTGGTATATGAATACCAACACCGGTAGCAATGATGACCCGATTTTTGCTTTTTAAAACGGTGTCATCCATAGCATGCAAGTCCAAGCCTGCCGACCCTGGGGTCGCTCTGCATGGAGCTAGAGCTCCGGAAGTAATTTCCCAATACATCACAGTTTCATTTATTACATTAGGCATTGTTTCAACCTGTGGGGGGAACAAACGCATAAGTGGAGATTCAGCATTTAAAAAAGGACGATTATTCAAGATCAATAGTGCTTGGGGTAAAAAGTCTCGCCAATTTTTATACTTGTCATCTGTTAGTTTGCGCAACTGGTCCTTTAGCAGACCATTCAATCTTTCCACCAGGCCTGAGGCCTGCGGGTAGTAGGGTATATGAAAGATCCACTCAATGTTATGTTCCACACAGAATTCCTGTACCAATCTTCCACGAAAATGGGATGCATTATCAGATTGAATTTGGAATGGCGCACCATAATACATCATAATTAATTCCAATGTTTTTATGGTGTTCAATTGGGTGGCTTGCTTACATGGAAAAGCTACCAGCAACCCACTATATGTATCGACAATTGTGCAAACATATTGACAATTTCTACTCATGGGAAGGGGTCCGATGTAATCAATCTGCCAGATTTGAGCGGGCAATTTCCCGCGATGTAAATGACCTCTAACAATTTGGGGTACTTTACGCTGCCTGATATGTTGACAGACGGGACAATGTAGGATAACATCTTTAATTAGATCTAGGGGAATATAAATTCCTCTATCAGCAGCCCACCTGCTAGTGGCCTTCTCTCCAAAGTGTCCTGCCTTCTGGTGTGCCCATTTCGCCAATCCCGCAATATCAGGATCTTGTCTGTCCACCACTGCCTCGGCAATTTTAGATTTCTCATCTGCAATGTTATGAAAAAATTTGTCAAGGGAGTCTATCGGGGTGTGAGCATCCACATGGAAGATGGTAACAGTACTCTGTGGGAGCATTTCCCAAATCTCTTGCCATAACTCCTTT
The DNA here is from genome assembly GCF_964204655.1 of Triturus cristatus. Classification (NCBI taxonomy): domain Eukaryota; kingdom Metazoa; phylum Chordata; class Amphibia; order Caudata; family Salamandridae; genus Triturus; species Triturus cristatus. The sequence goes on along the minus strand of NC_140590.1, from coordinate 31,308,105 downwards.
CCCCATAACTCTTTAGAGTGTAACTTCCAATTACGGGAATGCCAGGTTGGTAACCAAACAGCCAGTCCATTGGCAGTGGACCAGGAGTCGGTGAAAATATGGCATACGCCAGGTAACTCCTGTTTCAAGACTTGATAAACAGCATATAGCTCTGCGAATTGACTACTCTTTCCTTCACCAGTTGTGCTCAACAGTCTCTGTGTGATCGGATTATAAGACACCGCCTTCCAGTGCCGTGTATTTCCAATAAATTTTGCTGACCCATCTGTGAACCACACATGGTTCCTGTCCTCGACGGACAAATCATCAAAAGGTTTACCCCACTTGACAGGAGACTCCTGTTCTAAAGGTAGAGAACACTCACTCTCAGTCTCAGTCGATGGTGCTTGCGCCACCTGCTCATGTAAGGACGCAACTCCTTTCGGACCCACACGTGCCCTGTCTTGTATGTACCATTTCCATTTAATCACACTTGCCTCCTGAGCATGCCCAATTCGATGAGTTTTTGGTGAACTCAAAACCCACTGCATAATAGGAATTTCAGGACGCAAAAATATATCATGTCCCAATGTTAATTGCTCGGTATCCACCAAAGCCCAATAACAAGCAAGTAGCTGTTTCTCAAAAGGTGTATAACGCTCACCAGCATCAGGTAACTTTTTGGTCCAAAACCCTAACGGTACTTTGCACCTGCCTTGTTTCTGCCACAGACTCCAGTTTGCATAAGGACCTTGCACAGACACATTCAAATCCACATCACCATCACATACAGGCCAAAGATCCATAGCATGTTGAATCGCCTCTTTCGCTAGACTAAATGCATCTTGCTGTTGTTTACCCCATTCGAATGCATTCTTCTTACGTGTAACACGATATAACGGGGCCAATATTTGACTCAGATGAGGAATATGCTGGCGCCAAAAAACCAAATAAACCAATAAAGCTTTGGGCTTCCTTCCTATTCCTCGGAACCGAAAAATCAAGAATCTTCTGTTTTACTTGAGAGATCACCTCGCGGTGTCCCTCATGCCAATTAATACCTAAAAATTTTACAGCTTGGGATGGACCCTGTAATTTGTCCGGATTGATTTCCCAACCTTTCTCACGCAGACATTCAATGACTCTATCTAATTGTATCTGAACATCCTCCTGTGTTTCGCCTTGGATCAGAACATCATCAATATAATGACATATCTGAATTTTGGGATGAACTGGTACCTCAGTCAAGTGTTTTGCCACCAGCCGGTGACAGATCGTAGGGCTATGCACATAGCCCTGAGGAAGACTTCTGAACGTCATCTGACGTCCGTTCCACGTAAAACTGAACTGTTCCTGACACTCAGGGGCAATTGGAATAGAAAAGAAAGCATTAGCAATATCGAGGGACGCATACCATGTACCTGGATGTGTTTGGATTCTTTCAATCAGGGTAATAACATCCGGCACTGCAGCCGTCAAAGAGGGCGTGTGTTTGTTCAATTCTCGATAATCAACAGTCATGCGCCAAGAATTATCACTTTTACGCACCGGCCTAACAGGATTATTCCAAGCAGAAGTAACTGGAGTTATAACACCTGCATTAACCAACTCCTGAATGGTAGTACTAATCTCTTCATGACCACCCGGAATACGATACTGCTTCTGACAAACCACCTTTGTCGCCTGGGGAACTTGTATGGGGGGCATCCTTAAACGACCAACCCGTATAGGTCTGGACGAGATATAATGCGTTGTTCCAAATTGGTAACACCCATCATCAAGATGCAACGTCATTCCTTTCAAAATATCGATTCCAATTATGAATTCTAGGAGTGGCACCACTAATACAGAATATTCCTTTCTAGGAATTCTACCTATTCTCATTTCAAGCAAAGTTTGAACTGCGGGGGTTTCTTTTCCTCCTAATCCAGTAATAGTAAAAGGCTGCCCTGTAAATTTCTTTGATTTTCCATGAATAAGAGTGGCCTCCGCTCCTGTATCAACTAATGCTCGGGCCCTTTGGATATTACGATGTCTCCAATAAATTTCAATATCTACATAGGGTCTATTATCTCTGTGAGCCCATCTGTGTACCGGAGCTTGACCTATTTCCTAGTCATTCTTACTGCATTCTGTGTACCAAGACAAATCAGGATAAAGACTCTCACGTTTTTTAGGTATCGGTGCTTCCTGTTCATATCCATCTCTATTACGAAACGGATTCCTGTCCTCTGCACTGCACTGCAAATTTCAATCGTTAAAACTGTGTCTATCCTCCCTCCTTCTCAGCTCAGGGGATTGATCCCTATCATCTCTACGTCTGTTGTAGGCATGATCATGTCTCCCCCTTTCCTTTTCCCCCTCTCTCTCCCTGTCCCTCTCTCGACGGGGGGACAGATCACGTACAGGACGCCGATCATCACGACGATCAGAGCGCCCACGGCGATCATCATCACCGCTACCATCAGAACAACCACGGTCACACTCAGTCGTTCGAACACGCCGAGCACCCTCCTTCCGATCCAAGCCCCGTTTGCGAAACATCTCCCACAAACGAGCAGTAGTCTCACCATCAATGTCCTCCCGACGCACACCATCAGCCAAAAGACCAGTGAAGATATCACGTCTAGTAAATTTATATTCACCAGGAGTACGAGGGTCAGGCCGGGACTGACGTTCAGGTTTAAACCACTCACCCAACTCACCGAGTTGACGCACCGACTCCAACACCGTAGATAGTACATTACCAGTCTGGTTAATCAACAAAGTCATCATGACCTGTTTGTAGGCAACAGGAGAAGAGCGAATGATACGATTCCGCACAGAAGAAGTCAACAGCCCATCAAGCAATCTGTCACCAGTGCCCAGAAAAATAGCCGTTTTCATCACCTCCTCCTTAAGGCGTTGCGCAGCATCACGCAAGGTATACCACGGCTTGTCATTGACAGGCCAGTCAGATTCAGTAGGATACTTCAAATTACAACCCTCAGTCGCCAATTGGAGCAAAGAAATCTGACCACCACCATTATAGTTACGAAAATGATCTTGTACAGTAGAATCCAAACTCAAAGAACAAAACTTCAAACAATCGCCAGTATCCAACATAATACCAGCAGCGCCTAGTTCATAAAGGCGCACCATCCATGTGAGCAAAGCCTCACCAGTCCGCTGCCGAAAGCGCTGCAAAATATCACTAATTTCTTGTTGGGTAAAATCCTCCAAACAGTCTAAAGAAACACCCTGCGGAGCATTGGGAGACTGCTGCAACTTCCGACGAAAAACCGGATGCGCAGCAACCACAGGACGAGCATCAGAAGGAGCCCGAGCAGTACTAGTAGAGGGACAATCAGTGTGAGAAGGATCGATGTCGCCCGAAGAACGAGCGCGATCACGGGGTGCACCATCAGAGGTGCGAGAAGTAGACTTACTTTCATGACGGGAACGAGAAAACTCATGCATAGCACAGTCCTCACCCGAGGAACAAGACGTAGCCGAGTCCCAGATATTACCATCCCATTCATCAGGATTCCAATCCAGTCCAGCCTTCGCCACGGCCAGACGCACCTTACGCGACGAAACCCGACCACGCCTATGTTTGTATTTGTAACGAGCAATCCGCACAGCCGCCCTTTCAGCAACCGTTTGGTAAGTGTCAATTTTGTCGGAAAGCAACTTGTTTTGACAGCGCAATAAAGTATTGGAATTTTGAACCTCAACAAAGTGCGAATCCGCATCCTTAAGAGAGATCTGCAATTTCAGCAACCTCTCATGCAAAATCCGATACGCAGATAGAATAACCCAACCTCTGCGCCCCAAAGCGGGAACCTCCTCACCCTTCAATACAGGTGCCGTCTGCAAACAAGTGATCACGTCAGCCGGTTCCGCCGACTCCAAAGAAGATGTCCAATTTTCACTCAAACCAGTAGAGTCAGCCCACTCACGGGCCAGGGCACCATAAGGCGTTGAATCCCATCCGGGGATATCAACGGACAATTTAAGAGTAGATTTAGATTTCCTAGAAAACATCGCGAAAAAGAACGAAAAAGAAACGCAGAGAAAAGAAAGGAAGAGAGAAAGAAAGAGAAAAAAAACTATACACGCAAACACACAAAAAAGAAAGCCTCGCACACGCCGAAAGCAAACACAAGACAAACACAACGCACACAGGTTTCGTAAACAGTTCGTGACGCCAAATGTTCTGCTTGGGTTTTTGGATCGGGTGGAACCTGCTCTACAGAGCCCTTCTAACCCAAATGCAGAACGTTACCCCCTCCCTAGGGCCTTTTTACACCTAAATAACCACATATATGCGTACCACCTAAGGACAGGGAATTCCTATTATATATATATATATATATATGGAGGCCTCACAGCCTCGCAATCTCAGACCCAAAATCTCCTACCCATTCGGCAGCGACACCCAAAGTCTCGCGGCCTTTGTTAGACCCAGAATCTCCTACCCATTCGGCAGCGACACGCAAAGTCTCGCGGCCTTTGTTAGACCCAGAATCTCCTACCCATTCGGCAGCGACACGCAAAGTCTCGCGGCCTTTGTTAGACCCAGAATCTCCTACCCATTCGGCAGCGACACTCAAAGTCTCGCGGCCTTTGTTAGACCCAGAATCTCCTACCCATTCGGCAGCGACACGCAAAGTCTCGCGGCCCTTGTTAGACCCAGAATCTCCTACCCAGTCGGCAGCGACACGCAGAGTCTCGCGGCCCTTGTTAGACCCAGAATCTCCTACCCATTCGGCAGCGACACGCAAAGTCTCGCGGCCCTTGTTAGACCCAGAATCTCCTACCCAGTCGGCAGCGACACGCAGAGTCTCGCGGCCCTTGTTAGACCCAGAATCTCCTACCCAGTCGGCAGCGACACTCAAAGTCTCGCGGCCTTTGTTAGACCCAGAATCTCCTACCCATTCGGCAGCCTTAGCACGAGCTTATCCTATTATAATTGTAGTACACGACAGGGGAGTTAGGATTACCATATATCCGATCACACAAAGACTATCAGTTGAGCACAACCTGTTCTCTTAGTTCGAGGGGCTTGTCTTTCCCCTCACCCAGTTACCCCTTACCTGACCAGGATTAATCTCTGTTCACTTCAAAGTAACTCTGACTAAAGAATAGACTGTTCTCCTATACAAAAGTACACAACACATGCTAACGTACAACAAGCTAAATACTTTATTCAAATGGCACATGCACAGTTATAGAACATATCATACATATAGAACCTGCAAGGAAAGTGAAAGATTAAGTTATATACTTCAAAGGAGAAAAAGGGATCGACTGCACCTTATATATGTGTAGGCTGTGCTCGATGGTCATCTGGGTTCCCTTCTCGTCTATGCCTCGGTTTAGCCTGGAAGTCACCCCTCGGCAGTTGTGGGTCTGCTTCCTTCTCCCTCTCCGAGTCACTAGAACCTTGTCCTCCTTGGCTACTCTCTTCTCTTTGGATTCGAGTTCGCCATCAGTCTTCCCTGGAATAAGCAATAGCTCTTCTGCTAACGGCCAGATGCCGCCTACGGTCTAGAAGCAAGTGCCTTATCTCACTCAGACTTTCACTAATATAGAAGTGCATTCCCTCATGGAAATTTCCAGCTCGAAACCTGCCGCCCACCAAATTCCTGTACCTCCCCGTACCAAGGACACTTTCCCAGCCGGCCGGCCTGTTGTAGTGTCTTCGGCATGAAGAAAAATACAATCCTTCGATAAGGGCCGGCCTGAACCAGTTCTCTCCGAGCGAATAACACTTCATAACTAAAACATCCCCCTCCCTCTGGGAAGGTCCCGGGCTGCCGGAGCAGAAAGAAAGATGGAGTCTCTCCCGTTTGAGGCCTACCAGGCCTGAATTCAACACAGCTCTATGAAATACCCTCACTATAGGGCAAATTATCCTCAAGGCTAACGAATCTATCCCCTAGGCTATGTATATAGGCCCTAAGCTATGGGTAGAAGCACGGGATTGTGTCAAAGTGTCTAACAGACAGGCTCTACTCACTACTCCAGACTTGAGACTTAGATGGAAATAGACTGAAGTCATATGGACTGCCCTGCAGCACCGGAAAGCCGGGAAAATCAAGCAGTACATTCCACCCTTGACTTTAGTCTATTACATCTACTAAACGGAGCTAACATCTGTAGAAGAATAATAGGAAACAAAACTAACCGATCTGTGTCTAGTGCCAGATGTGCAGAATTGAAGCAGTGAAGGGATACACTGAATAAGACAACAGATAGAAATCAAAACAGCAATAGCAATCAAAATGCCACCTAATGCTTGACGTAGCATTTTCACGTCTGGCAACCAGTTAAAGAGCCAGTCAAACCAGCCCTGATCAATATGTTTCTTAACTTCATCAGTTAGGTCATGTAATTTATCTATATGTGCACGAATGGATTGTGTATGATCAGATAAGTTAAAACAACAGAGGCCCTCAAAGTCTGAGCACCCATGTCCATGTTTAAGCAAAAGATAATCAATGGCTGCTCTGTTTTGCAAGATAGCCCTACGTTCACCCTGGGCGTCTAATAGTAAGTCAGATAGGACTGTGGAAGTATGATTAATAGACTTAACCATCCAGCAAGCCATTTTCCCAATTGATTTAGCATTATAAACCGCCAAAGCAGGGACACCAATAATAGAAACAGCTAGACTAAGGTATTCAGACTTGGAATATAAATGTAAAGATGAGTCACAATCCTCTTGTAACGTAATTGCATCTCGGAGCACACGAGAGTTGGCATTCGGATGTGAGGAAAACATGAGTAAACTCAACCTAGTAATGGCACACGTGCCTCCGGAAATGTTTGCAGGTACATAGGGCCAGGAAGTATTACCACATGAGAAAAGCCATCCGGCCGGTAGCAACATTGCGCGATAGTGACTAGGAGTAACTACCAAACTATTACAAGTCATATTATTTTGTATTGAAGCACATGTGGTCGGTGTCCTCTGGAAGCACAAATAGTCAATAATTAATAATCAATAGTTTACAAAGAAGGCATCAGTGGTTTACAAAGGAATCCTCAATGGTTTACAAAGGCGGCATCAATGATTTACCAAGAAGGCTTCAACGGCTTACAAAGGGGGCATCAATGGTTTACAAAGGAGGCATCAATGGTTTACAAATGAGGCATCAATAGTTTACAAAGGATGCATCAATAGTTTACAAAGGAGTCATCAATGGTTTACAAAGGAGGCATCGATGGTTTACACAGGATGCATCAATGATTTACAAAGGAGGCTTCAACGGCTTACAAAGGGGGCATCAATGATTTACAAAGCAGACATCAATGGGTTACAAAGGAGGTATCAGTTGTTTACAAATGAAGCGCAATGGTTTGCAAAGGAGGCATTAATGGTTTATAAAGGCAGCATCATTGGTTTACAAATGTGGCATCAATGGTTTACAAAAGCAGCATAAATGGTTTACAAATGAGGTACTAATGGTTTACAAAAGGAGGCATTATTGGTTTACAAAGGAGGCATCAATGGTTTACAAAGGAGGCATCAATGGTTTAAAAAAGAGGCATAAATGATTTACAAAGGAGGCATCAATGGTTTACAAAGGAGGCAGCAATGGTTTACAAAGGAGGCATCAATAGTTTACAAAGGAGGCATCAATGGTTTACAAAGGAGGCATGAATGGTTTACAAAGGAGGCATCAATGGTTTACACAGGATGCATCAATGATTTACAAAGGAGGCTTCAACGGCTTACAAAGGGGGCATCAATGGTTTACACAGGATGCATCAATGATTTACAAAGCAAGCATCAATGGTTTACAAAGCAGACATCAATGGGTTACAAAGGAGGCATCAGTTGTTTACAAATGAAGCGCAATGGTTTGCAAAGGAGGCATTCATGGTTTATAAAGGCAGCATCAATGGTTTACAAATGTGGCATCAATGGTTTACATAAGCAGCATAAATGGTTTACAAATGAGGTACTAATGGTTTACAAAAGGAGGCATCATTGGTTTACAAAGGAGGCATCAATGGTTTCACAGCAGGCATCAATGGTTTGCAAAGGTTTATAAAGAAGGTATTAATGGTTTACCAAGGAGGCATTAATGGTTTGCAAATGAGGCATCATTGGTTTACAAAGGAGGCATCAATGGTTTACAAAGGAGGCATCAATTGTTTACAAAGGAAACATCAATAATTTACAATGAGGTATCACTGGTTCACGATGGAGGTATCCTTTAGTGACGCCCTGAGAGAGCTCACAAAATTGAATAATGGTTAAGGGCTGTTCTTCCGAAAGCAGGAAAAGTGTAATTTGCACACGCTCCCTGACACCCCAAAGGATTGATGCAAAGTGGCACCAAAGCTAATGGCTGAAGAAGGTTGGCCCCTAGAACACTCTATATATGCTAATTCCATACTGATTCTTCAGTGCCCAGACCACAGCAAACGATTCTCTCTCTATTGCAGTCCACCTCTATTCCCTGGGAAGTAGTGTCCTACTGATGAAGGCTACAGGTTGACCCAAGCCCTCTTCGTTGGGATGCAAGAGCACAGCCCCTGTGTCATGCACTGAGTTGTCTGTTTGCTTAACAAATTCTTGGGAGAAGTCAGGGGCCTTGAGCACAGGTGCTGTGCACATGTCTTCCTTCTGGGTATCAAAAGCTGTCTGGCACACCTCTGTCCAGATCACCTGACCTTGCTGTTTTTTTGGAAGTCAGCTCTGTCAAGAGGGCAACAATGGTGCCATATCCATTGACAAATCTCCTGTAATAACTAGGGAAGCCTTAGAAGGCTGTGCCCTTGGTCTGGGACTTGGGGGTTCCCAAGCCATTATGGTTTCAATTGTCAGGTAGAGGGGCAGGACCATTCCACCTAATACTTAGTGTCCTATATATACCAGTGAACCTTGCCTCTGCTGGCACTTAATGGCCTTGATAGTCCGGCCTACAGTCTGCAGAGCCCAATGCACTTCTGCAGATGGCATAGGTGGTGCCCCCATCTACAAATGAAGACTGCAGTCTCATCTAGGTAGGTAGCACTGAAGTTCTCCAACTCAGCTAGTACCTGGTTGACCAACCTCTGAAAGGTAACAGACACGAGGAGATGATGGACGGACCACTGAAACTTTTCAGACACTCAGCCTCAGTCACAGATCTGGGTTGAATCCATCATTGTTCTTTAGCTCATTTCGCCACCCCAGTTCAGACACAATCATATGCAGCTCAGTCTTGACCCTATTCTCATGGGAACAATCCAGCCTGAACTGCCAAGCCAGGCCTTCGCTGGACTGGAAACAAGCATCCTGGGACCGGTTTCTCAGTAACACCCATCATCAGCCTGGCTAGCTTGAATCCAGTGGCATTCTTGTCATACCAGCATTTCATGTCCTCCTGGCTGGCTTCCAGATTCTCCTGTGCAAGTTTCTGGAAGAGCGCTGTCCGGTTGTGGAATGCCAGCATGTAGATAATTATATCCTAGGGTGGCTCATTCAGAACTTGCTCCCAGCCTTCCTTCACCAAACTGAGAGGTCCTTTCACAGGGTGTCCGTATAGAAGCTCAAAGGGGTTGAAGCCAAACCCCTTATACGGTACCTTACTGTAGGACTGTAGGCAAACAAAAGACATGGCAGGAGGACGTCCCACTTACATCTCATGGGTTCTGGTAGACTCATATTCTTATCTTTGAGTATTTGGTTGAAACTTTCAACCAACCCATTGGCTTGAGGGTGGTAAGAAGTGTAGAACTTGTAGGTCACCCCATACTTTTTCCACATGGCCTTTATGTACCCAAACATGAAATTGGTACCTGCGTCAGAAAACTCCTCCTCAGGTAAACTCATATGGGTAAAGATCCCCATTAGTGCTCTAGGCAACGGTGGGCGCAATCACAGTCCATAGAGGAATAGCTACCGGGTACCTGGCGACATGGTCCACCAAAACCAGAATTAATCTGTTGTCCATGGCTGTCTTGGGGTCCAGAAGATCAAACATGTCAATGCCCACCCTTTTAAAAGGGGTGTTGATGACAGGAAAAATGTGCAGGGGGCCTTTCACTTCCCCTCTGACTTGCCACTTGCCTGGCAGGTAGGACAGGACCTACAGAATGCATCTGAGGTCTTCCTCAATTGAGGTCAATATAAGTGGGTGACAAGCTTCTCAAAGATTTTGTCTCCCCCCAAATGACCTGCCAGAGGCACATCATGAGCCAGCTCCAGCAAGAAGACACTGAAGCACTGGTGCAACATAGCACTGGTGCGCCACCAACACAAATTTTGCAACAGACTCAGGAGCCTTCGGCTCACCATAAAGGAGACCATTCGCCCAGAATATCAGGTGTTTGCCAGAGGCGTCATCAGCTGCCTGCTTCTGAAGACCCATAAGAGTAGGGTACTCATTCTGCACCTTGCAGAACTCCTCCATGGTGGGACCTCCTTCCTGCTGCCAGTTGGACTGCTCAAGCAGGTTTCTCAGTTTGGCAACATTCTCCCCTGTAGGTATCAGGGCATCCCCCTCAGGGAGTTTCAGGAGCAAGTTTCCCATTCCTGTTGCCCTTCCTCTTGTTGACAGGCACCTGGGCCATTCTTCTAGGCTAAAACTAAGTCACACAAAGTACTCCCCTGATACCTTAATCGTAATCCACTGGATGGATCATGATAAAGCAGAAATGGGAATTCCCTAAATGAAGCTATAAGTAGTACGCCACTGGGAAGTGGGAAAGGAAGCAAGTCCTTTTTGTTTTATATAGGACTTGCTTCCTTTCCCTCTTCCCAGTGGCGTACTACTTATAGCTTCATTTAGGGATTTCCCATTTCTGTGTGATCAGGATCCATCCAGGGATCCATATCAGGGGAGTACTTTGTGTAACTTAGTTTTCTAACACGGGGGTGTACTCCCTCTTGAGAGCTCCTCTCGGCCCTTCAGGTAATGAGGGTTACCTCTGTGTATTACAATTCTTCTAAGCTCCAGGTCATCTTGACCACCCTCTTGGGCTGCTATGCACCCTGTGGTCAGGCACACCCACTCAGGCTACAGCAACATCTCCAAGTGTAACTTGAGTTCCACTTCCTTCCAGGGGATTCTGGGCAAGGAAACGTTGGGGGATCCACACAAGCCATACCTCCCTGGAAGCCCCCGGGTGTCTAGTTTTCAGAAATGTGTGGGTTTGGTAGGTTTCCCTAGATGGCCGCCGAGCACAGGGCCAAAAACCCAGGTGACCCCCTTGCAAAACCAGGTGGTTTAAGATAGGCAATTTTGATGTCGTCTCACTGTAGCGGATTCTTCGGCCTCCCACACAAGTGAGGCACCATTTTTATCGGGAGACCTGGGGGAACGCTGGGTGGTGGGAAATTTGTGTGAGCTCGGTGATGCCACCACTTTCCCACACAAAAATGTGTGAAAAAAGTGATTTTGTCAGCTAAAATTGAGGTTTGCAGGGGATTCTGGGTAAGGAAACGTTGGGGGATCCATGCAAGCAATACCTCCCTGTAAGCCCCCGGGTGTCTAGGTTTCATAAATGTGTGGGTTTGGTAGGTTTCCATAGGTGCCGGCAGAGCTAGGGTTCACAAACTAGAGCTAGGCACTTTGCCAAAAAAGGGTCATTTTTCACTGTGAAATTGAGGTGTGACCACGTTGCGTTTTGCGCCGTTTCCTGTCGCGGGCACTAGGCCAACCCACACAAGTGAGGTACAATTTTTCTTGTAAGACTTTTGGGGACGCGGTGTGGGTGTAAATTTGTGGATCCACGCAGATTCCAGAACTTTCCACCACAGAAATGTGGGGAAAATGTGTTTTTTTGGACATTTTTTAGGTTTGCAAGGGATTCTGGGTAACAGAACCTGGTGGGAGGCAGTCAAGTCACCTCATCCTGGATTCCCCTGGGCATCTGTTTTTGAGAAAGGTATAGGTTTGCTAGGTTTCCCTAGGTGCCGGCAGAGCTAGGGTTAAAAAACTACAGCTAGGCACTTTGGCAAAAAAGGGTTATTTTTCACTGCAAAATTAAGATGTGACCACGTTGCGCTTTGCGCCATTTCCTGTCGCGGGCACTAGGCCGACCCACACAAGTGAGGAACCATTTTTCTTGTAAGACTTTGGGAAACGCGGGGTGGGTGGAAATTTGTGGATCCACCCAGATTCCAGAACTTTCCACCACAGAAATGTGGGCCAAATATTTTACACTTTTTTATGTTTGCAAGGGATTCTGGGTAACAGAACCTGGTGGGAGGCAGCTAAGTCACCCCATTCTGGATTCCCCTGGGTGTCTAGTTTTCAAAAATGTATAGGTTTGCTAGGTTTTCCGAGGTGCCGGCAGACCTATGGTTCAAAAACGACAGCTAGGCACTTTGAAAAAAAAGGGTCCTTTTTCACTGCGAAATTGAGGTGTGACCATGTTGCATTTTGCGCCATTTCCTGACGCGGGCAATAGGCCGACCCACACAAGTGAGGTACCATTTTTCTTGTAAGACTTTGGGGAACACGGGGTGGGTGGACATTTCTGGATTCACGCAGATTCCAGAACTTTCCACCACAGAAATGTGGGGAAAATGTGTTTTGTGTTGACAATGTTTTAGGTTTGCAAGGGATTCTGGGTAACAGAAACTGGTGGGAGGCAGTCAAGTCACCCCATCCTGGATTCCCCTGGGTGTCTAGTTTTCAAACATGTATTGGTTTGGTAGGTTTCCCTTGGTGCCGGCAGAGCTAGTGTTCAAAAACTACAGCTAGACACTTCACAAAAAAAGGGTACATTTTCATTGTGAAAATGTGGTGTGTTCACGTTGTGTTTTGAGCCATTTCATGTCGTGGGCATTATGCCTACCCACACAAGTGAGGTACCATTTTTATCGGGAGACTTAGGGTAATTCAGATTTGTAAAGCAACTGTTATTATCTATTCTATTGATTTTTGATGCACTTCTGCCTTCCAAATGGAAGACATTGTGTAAAAAAGAAGTCATTTTGAAAAATGACCGATAATTCTCTTGCTAGTATGAGTATTCCCGATTTCGAAAATGTGCAAATATGTACTGTTTCTAAACTATATAATTTGTTTCCATTTCAGAAATAGATAGGTGTGTTTCATACCGATTTTTCTATGTATACATTTTCCCACAATAATTGCTATATACGCGGAACATAATGAAAAACGATTGCAAATTGCTGCACAGTTTTTGACTCTGGGTTCGTCGGGTTCTTGGTGAACCTACAAGTCCTATATATCCCCACAATCAGGAAGGTCCAGCAGATGTAACGGTATATTGCTTTCAAAGAGCTGTCATAATTAGAAGAAGTTACATGTGAAAACGTTAGCACAAAAGGCTGTTTTTTTCAACTAATTTTCAATTTTTCCTAAATGTAACTGTTAGTTTCTATAAGCCTTGATGGATCTACACAAATGACCCCTTGCTAAATTCTGAAGTTTGTCTACTTTTCTAAAATGTATAGCTTTCCAGGATCTATTATTACTTTCACACCCATTTCTACCATTAACTGGAAGGAGGTTGAAAGCACAAAAAATAGCAAAAATAGGCTATGTCCCAGAAAAATGCCCAAACTGTGTAAAAAATGTTGGTTTTCTGACAAAAGTCTGTCATTCCCTAAAATCTGGGAAAATGGTGATTTCAGCCCCACAAACCCTTTTTTGATAACATTTGCAGGGAAAAACCCAGACGCTTTCATTTGCAGCCATTTTTCCCCCCCCAAAAAAACATTTTGCTATATTTTGGCTAATTTCTGGGTCCCCTCCAGGGGAATCCACAAACCCTGGGTACCTTTAGAATCCCCATGATGTTGGAAGAAAAGGACGCAAATTTGGCATGGATACCTTATGTGGTCAAAAAGGTACAGGGGCCTAAGCGTGCACTAACCCAAATATCCCAAAAAAGGCTTAGTACAAGGGGGGAAAAGGCCTTAGCAGCGAAGGGGTTAATAGTGACCCACTGCCTGTACTTCCTTGTATTACTAGGCATGTGTGCTCTTTGCACCATCTCTTCATCACCCAAGGACACTAGGTTAACCTTAACTCTGGTCCCACCACGAACTCAAGAGCTCCAAGAAGAACTGCCGGGCCCTCGAGAAAGCCTGGCGCACAGACCCAACTACAGACAACATGACCACCCTCAAGCTCGCCACTCGAAGACATCACCAGCTGATCCACGCCACCAAGAAATCCGCATTCAAGGAACGAATGGACAACAACGCCCGCAACTGCAAGGAACTCTTCAACATCGTCAAAGAGCTCTCGAACCCCAGCGCCGGAAACAACGACATCACGCCCTCGCAAGACCTCTGCAACTCGCTCGCCTCGTTCTTCCACAGCAAGATCGCAGACATACACAACAGTTTCAGCACACAGCCATCACACCCTACGACCGAAACAACGCCCCCCACCACCACCCTCTGCGCCTGGACCCCAGTCAACACCGAAGACACCATCCGCACGATGAACTCCATCCACTCAGGATCTCCAACCGACCCCTGCCCTCACCACGTCTTCAACAAGGCCGACTCCGTCATCGCACCCCACCTGCGGGACATCATCAACGCCTCCTTCGACACCGCCACCTTTCCAGAGAGCTGGAAGCACGCCGAACTCAGCGCCCTACTGAAGAAACCATCAGCGGACCCCACCGACCTCAAAAACTACCGCCCCATCTCGCTCCTTCCTTTTCCGGCCAAAGTAATCGAGAAAACCGTCAACAGACAACTGGCCGCCTTCCTCGAGACGAACGGATCCCTCGACCACTCGCAGTCCGGCTTCCGGGCCAATCACAGCACCGAGACTGCCCTCATCGCAGCCACCGACGACATCCGAGCTTTGCTCGACAACGGGGAAATAACGGCCCTCATCCTCCTGGACCTCTCCGCGGCGTTCGACACGGTCTGCCACCGCACCCTAGTGCAGCGCCTCAACAACATCGGTATCCAGGAGAAGGCACTGGAATGGATCATCTCCTTCCTCGCCGGAAGAACACAGAGAGTCCACCTACCCCCGTTCAGATCCGAGGCCACCGAAGTCATCTGCGGCGTACCACAAGGATCATCACTCAGCCCCACCCTCTTCAACGTCTACATGAGCCCCCTCGCAGCCATCGCACGCCAACACAACCTCAACATCATCTCCTACGCCGATGACACCCAGCTGATCCTCTTCCTCACCAACGACCCTGCCACCGCCAGAACCAACCTACACGAAGGGATGAAAGACGTAGCCGAGTGGATGACGAACAGCCGCCTGAAACTGAACTCAGATAAGACGGAAGTCCTCATCCTGGGATCATCACCCTCCGCCTGGGACGACTCCTGGTGGCCCCCTGCCCTTGGCAGCGCACCCAAACCAACAGACCACGCACGCAACCTGGGCTTCGTCCTGGACTCCTCCCTCTCCATGACCAGACAAGTCAACGTCGTCTCCGCATCATGCTTCAACATCCTACGCATGCTACGTAAGATCTTCCGGTGGATCACCACCGAAACCAGGAAGACGGTCACCCAGGCCCTCGTCACCAGCCGACTGGACTATGGCAACTCCCTCTATGCCGGAACCACAGCCAAACTCCAGAAACGACTCCAGCGCATCCAGAACGCCTCAGCACGCCTCATCCTGGACATTACCCGACACAGCCACATCTCTGTACACCTGAGAAACCTGCACTGGCTCCCCGTCAGCAAGAGAATCACGTTCCGACTCCTCACCCACGCACACAAAGCTCTCCACAACCAAGGCCCAAGATACCTCAATGACCGCTTGACCTTCTACACTCCCACCCGCCAGCTTCGATCAACCAGCCATGCCCTCGCCGCCGTCCCCCGCATCCGAAGAGCCACAACAGGAGGAATATCCTTCTCCTACCTGGCTGCCAAGACGTGGAACTCCCTCCCCATCCACCTCCGCCTGACCCAAGACCACCTCTCCTTCAGGAAGCAACTCAAGACCTGGCTGTTCGAGCAGTAGTGGACCCCCCTCCCCCAAGCACCTTGAGACCCTCCGGGTGAGTAGCGCGCTATACAAAATCTTGATTGATTGATGGGGCAAACTCCTCCCCAAGCGCTACACTAGCCAGCCCCAGTGACTGCCCACTTGTGAGGGGCTTGTGCCGGCTTGGGACACCTTGCATCCCCCTTGTAGTGTTCTTCATGTTGACACTCATAACTCTTGGGGGGGTGCTTTCCCTGCAGACGTACCGTCAGGGAATTCTTTCATTTTCTTCACAACGGGGGGATGGGAGTCCTGACCAGAAGAACTATTTTGGGACCTATTAGAGAACTCCTTGCTTTTGTTTTTATACTGCCTCCTTCTTCTTTTGGTGACCCTGCCCATCCTTGTGATGTTCCCAGGTGCTGACCCAGCGGACCGCCTCCTTAGCAAGCTTCCTGGGGTCAGAGAGCTTACTGTCAATCAAATGATGTTGCAGATCTGGAACACAGAGACTAAACATGTGCTCTTTTGCAATCAACTTTAACAGCCCCTGATAATCTTTAACATCACTGACCTTCACCCAACCATCCAGTGCCTTGCAAAAGTAATAAACACAATCCACTCTGTGGAGATTGTTTCTGACTGTCCCTGAACTTCTGCCTGTACTTTTCAGGGGCCAAACAATCCTTTCTGATCAGGGCTTCCTTCATGCATTTATACCTCATCCTGTCACTCTCATCTAGGGCCAGCAGGGTGTCCTTCACCTCAGTAGGGCTATGCTTCCACAGATAAGCCCCCCGAAACTCCTCAGAGATCATGTGCATCTGTAAAGCATACCCATAAGTCTCACACCATCTATCTATGTCATCTCCCACTCTATAGTGAGGCATCAGGCCCTTGGGAATGTGTACCCACTATCAGAGGACACTGAAGGAATGCTGCCACCATCTTGGCAGGACTCCTGGCCTTTATGTTCAGCTCTTTCAGGCTCAGCTCATGAGCCAATTTTTCCTCCTCCAATATGAGCTTAGCCTGCTCCAATTTTAAGTTTCACTCTTCCCTCCTGTCCATATGCTAATCTGGGGACAGACCTCTGGATGATACACTGCTCTGTGCCCTGGTGGGAACCACTGCTCCTGGCAGTCTGCTGGCCCTCTTTTACACAGGCAGTCCCAGATTCTCCAACGGATCCTGGTCCAGTTCCTCATTCTCCTCTGGGGTTACAGGCGCTGTATCTCAAGCTTCTGCTCTGGCCCTCAGCTCCTCTTGCAGCTCCACCTTCGTGGTGTAGCCTTTAAGAGACAGCTCTATCCCTTTGCAGAAATCCTTGAGCTGGGCCATAGTGTAACCCTCCAGTTTGGCCTGCTCAAAATAAAATTTTGCAGGTGCAACTGTTGCTCCTCGAGTCAGAAACATGATTTTGGAAAGCATTTGAAATGTCAATCAGGGAAAATTGAAAATGATTTGAATTAGTCTTTCATATGGAGAACAGTGTAGACCAATTACTATATGGTACTGCACAAATAAAAGCACTATCCTCACCACTGATCACCAGTGTTAGAAATTGGTCTTCTGGTTGACAGAGGTATGCACCCTGTGCAAGCAGGAATCACAATCCACGTTAGGTAAGTCAGATACTCATTATAAATTAACCTGTCCTCACCCCAGGTAGCTTGGCACAGAGCAGGCAGGCTTAGCTTAAGAGGCAATGTGTAAAGTATTTGTGCAGCACTTGAAAACAGTAAAACAGTAAGAACACCATAAAAAGACTGCACTAGTTTAGAAAAAATGCTTGTATTTCTATGAGTAAAGTAAGACATAAACAACACAAATCCAATTAGTAGAAGTCAAGATATGAATTAATAAAGACTAAAATGTTTTGTACTGCTTAAAACAGATAGTCCCGGTTGGCACTATCTGGCCGTACTTGACTGGATCAAATCCAAAAGGTCAGGTCAACCGCCATGGAGCACGGGTCATATACAGGGACCAGCCTTGGCCCTCTAAACAGTACGTTGGATGCATCAATGTTGGAGGCGATGTGGGAAGCAAAGGAGGTGATGCGTCATCGTCGATCTCACAGATGTAGGCGATGAGTTGTTTCTAAGCTGCACAACATCAAGGATGTGTCAATAGTCAAGATATGAAGAAAACTGGAGCAATGCGTCATCGTTGAACTGCTGGGCTGAAGGTGATGCAAGCAGCACAAAGTGATGCGTCAGCACCGAGCCGCGCAAAGTTGGAGATGTGTTGGAAGCTGTAGACAATGCACCCCACAGTCATGGATGTGGGATCAGCGGTCCGTGCAGCAGCTGCGATGCAGTAGCGTTGAAAGAGATGCACCAGTGCAGATCGGCACAACATTATTGATGCATGAATTTTCACAGTTGCGGTACTTTATACTCACTTCCAAGGGCCTAGGACTGGATTGCACCATTTGGCAGAGCAGGACTCACAGCAGACAGAGTCTCGGAGCTCTCTGCAGGTTGAAGAGAAGTCTTTGATATCCCTGATTCTTCAGAAAACAGGAGGCAAGCCAACCATCCCTTGGAGATACCTAGGTTCTGGGATGTAGAGATGCAGTTGCAGTCCTTCTCACTCACTGGCAAGAGGGCAGCAGGCCAACATAACAAAGCAGTTCAGCAAAGTGGCAGTCCTTTCACCAGCACAGCAGTCCTTCTTCCTGGTAGAATGTACTCAGTTCCAGAAGTGTTCTGATTTGGTGGTGTCACCAGTACTTATACCCAGTTGTGCCTTTGAAGTGGGTGAGACTTCAAAGAGATGCTTTGATGTGCACAAACTCTTCGCCGTAGGTTTTGTGTTTAAATTGTGATTCTACATCAAAATTGGGGGTCCAATCTCTTCCACTTATAAATTACACCTATAAAATGTAATAATGCAATCCCAAAGTTGTCCTATGCGAGAGATAGGCTTTGCAGCAATGAAAAACAAACTCAACAGTATTTCACTCCCAGGACATTTAAAACGTAAAAGTAGATATCCTACTTTATAACTACACTGCATCCTGTCCATGGACTGTACAGGGCCTACTTTAGGGGTGACCTATTTGTAATCAAAAGGAAGGGTTGGGCCTAGTATGTACGTTAACTTGCCAGGTTGCCATGGCAGTTCAAACTGCATGCACAGGCTCTGCAGTGGCAGGCTGCGATATGTTTAAAGGGACACTTAAAGTGGGTGGCATAATCAGGGCTGCAGACCCACTAGCAGCATTTAATGTACAGGCTCTAGGCATAGGTAGTGCACTTTACTAGGGACTTATAAGTTAATTATTTATACCAATTGTGGACAAACCAATGTTACCATGTTATACGTATAGCACACATGACCTTTAGCACTGATTAGTAGTGGTTAAGAGCCCAGATTCCTAAAGCCAGCAAAAACAAACTCAGAAAGAACAAT
This sequence comes from Triturus cristatus, assembly GCF_964204655.1. Lineage (NCBI taxonomy): Eukaryota > Metazoa > Chordata > Amphibia > Caudata > Salamandridae > Triturus > Triturus cristatus. The sequence continues at coordinate 31,288,822 of NC_140590.1, read as the reverse complement.
AAAAATTCTCTGAAAATGTCGGGGGACACCACACCAAATTTGCTAGGTCTAACAGTTATTATTATTCATAGTAGTAGGAGGAGTAGCAGTAAGAGTAGTTGTAGTAGTATTTATGAGACTGGTAAAGCTGCATTTTACGCCAGACCTAAAAATGAAAGAAACCATAGTCCACATCGGGAGTCGTACCCGAGATTGATGAATTCAAGATTCCTATCTGAAAAAGTTAATCTATAATTGTTTTCTTATTTTAGGCCCTGATGCTTTGGCCGAGAAGACTCTGGGCATTGGAGAATAAATGAAATGCTATTAATAACCAGAAGATCACCACTTACATCCAAATATAGAATAATTGAAAATGTTTGTTAATAATGTTTTCAGCTTCAAATTATTTGGTTTATAGGTGCTGCAAATGTGACCAATTATATGCAGACTGATTTCAGTTCATTTCTGTGGCATGTGACAAATATGAATTATGTTACAAAAAATTATATTTTGTACCTAAACGTCAAGTTGATTATCTTTTACTTTTAAGACTGGAAATAATATGTTTAGATCATGTAACAAATCTATTCTAAAAATACAAACGAACATAATGATTGGTATATTGAAATAAAATTGCAATAAATTCAACAAATGGTGATTTATCCTGTAGAAAAACAAGGGCAGTACACAAAGGAGAAGATGAAATAATGAAGAAGTAAGCATTATAAGAATATGGAGAAAATAGAAATAGTATTATAAAAGACATTTACTAGCAGTTACATTGTACAGTTTATAACTAGGCTAGTTTGGTTACCGGGCAGCACCTTTCATTGTCCAACTGTACCCACTTTTCTGAGTGGAGTAAACGGCAACGCCCTCCAATTCTCTTCCAACTGGACGTAAGTGTTGCCATCTCCACTCCATAAAAAACAGCACAGACATCAAGGAAGCGACAGTCATTAGGATAATGACCTTTATGCCAAATGCCACTGTGTAGAATCCCTGGTCCATAGTGTTGCATCCAGCCCTACACCCGTCCTGTTGATACTAAATAGACCCTTCGTCCTGGATCTATCTTTCAACTGAGTGGCACAGTTTTAAAAAGCCTCAGTAATCATGTCCAGCAACAAGACCATCAGCTTCATTACTGCTACCTTTTTATGGTCTGGCTTGACAGACAGTTATCGGAGAATTGCCAGGAGAGGGGCTGTTGTTCCACGTACATGCTGAGAACCAAGTTTATACAATTTGATTAGGGAAACAAAGCTAGTGATTGTATTGCACTCCTATTGGCTGTTGGGTTACCACTCACTTCACCTAATATGGCCCCTGTGTTAAACCCTGATAACAGCGACGTGACAGAGAACCCATGATAATGCAACAATCCCACAGAGGCCCTCTGCTTGTGCCTTGTATTAAGGATGCAGAGGTCCTGATAAATGCCTGTGCTGATCTCTCATCACACTTATACTAGTAGGTGCTACTGCAGACCACTTCTATTGGATGAGCCATCAAACAGGGCCCACCCCTTCTCTGTTAATCACGTGACCTCTATTTGGAGCAGAAGTTGTTCCACTTGACGACCAGTAAAAGGCATAAGACGTGCCCTTCACTTGTCCTATTATCAATGGTGGGATAGAAAATGTAGGGACATATCCATAAAACAACTAGAACTTGTTTAAAGGGGGGGTGACCTCATTAATGAAGGGTGTGGCCTAATACAGGGGAGTTGAATCCTGTGTTGCACAAATTCTTAAACAGTCTAGAAAGGATTTTTTTAGGAAGAAAAATTGTCTTTTCAAAAACTGAAGCATTTTATGAGCTAGTTTATTCATGTTTATTTATTTATTATTGAATGGAGCAGAAATTTCACTTTCAGTTTGAAAACATAAAGCAGAGATATGATGCCTGATAGCTATCCTAATGATGATATCTCATTCTGAAAGTCTTGACAGCCATGGGAAAGTCAGGAACCAGTAGTACTCCTGTCAGCAATAATTCCCCATCCGGGGAGTATTAGGGGCAATGTAAAATATAAAACAGACAAACTTTGGAAAATGATAAGAGAGATGAAGGGCAAGCAGCACAACACTATATTGGTAATAGACGACTGTCCTAATGTATGTAAGACATGTAAAGTGTAAACATTTGTCAATTGAATCTTTGGTTAATATATCTTGTATTCTGCCGAACTGGAAAAAAAGATTGAAAAATAAAATGAAATAAAACTCCACAGCGGACCACCAGCAATGACTGTGAGCCGCCAGGGTACAGGCTGCCAGAGACACAAAGCAGCTTCATGATAGCAGAGTGTGATAGGCTAGGATTGTCCCGTTGCTCACTGTTTCAGTGAAGCTAGATGTTAGAGTCAAACGTTTATCACAATGACAGAGTTCCATAAACTAGAAATAACAAAAATCCACTCAACCTGGGATATCCTTCATACTGTTCTAATTCCAAAGTGACATGTGTTGTTGATACTGTTCCTTCTTATTAAGTAACCTTTGTTCTGAAACCCTTTATCTTTTAAGAGCACCCTGGATGGGTCCATATCATTGGCATGTCATGGAAACAGGCCTGCCTCATACTAGGTCCTCCTTTTAAGGTGACCCACCACGCCTTTATGATCTCTCCTAGCCACTAACTCCCTCCCTTGATCACTCCCTCAGATTTCACCTTAAAATATTTAAGACTTTGTTACTAAATATGGTGGAAATCTGTGCTATTATCTCAAGTCCTGCACTGGTGTTTGTTGTGAGGTGGCAGAGGATGTACGTTGGTAGGAACATGCGAGGGTGGTGTGGCCTACGAAGACCACTCAGCGATCCGACTGTTTGGGCCTTATTGGAGGTAACAGGAGGCTTGTTGGCCCCCACGGACTCTCTGGAGCCAAGGGGACGTCATCCCCCAACCATCAGAGTGCCAGGAGGAATGTTGGCAGAGTGGTGGAGAAAGGGGTGTGGCCTCCGAAGACCTCTGCGCAATCGCTCTGTGTGGGACTTACTGGAGGTAACAGGAGGATTCTAGCTACCCAAGGGCCAACTACCCCTCCTGTTACCTTCAGTAAGTCCCATGCTGTGGGATTGCTGAGAGGTCTTCGTGGCCCGCCCGCTTTCTCTACCACTCTGCTAATGCGTCTCCTGGCACACTACTGGTTGGGGAACTAAGTCCTCTTGGATGCTGAAGGACCTTGGGGGCCAAGAAGCCCTCCTTGTACTTTCTGTAAATCCTAGACAGCTGAATTCCTGAGAGCTGGTCAGAGGCCCTGCCCCCTTTTTTCACCACACTTCAAATGCCATTAATGCTTAAAAACCATAGAAATTCACTGAAAAAAAATAAAAAAGAGATTACAGGGATATTAGGAATTAGCATTAAAAAAAAATCTTATAAATTCACTGAAAAAAACTAAAGTTGCAGGGACATTATAAATAGGAAATGGAATAAAAGTTACCCTAGAAATTCACTGAAAAAAACAAATTTACAGGGACGTTATAGTTAGACCCAGGTTTCCCTCATAGAAAACCAGTGAAATTCAGCAGTTATTGGTAGCTGAGCTAACTATAACTCACAACCCGCATGCGCTGCTTATGACCTCACATTTCAAATGTCACCCACCATGTCACGAGTGATGTACTATGAAAGGTCATAACCAGTGCATTGTGGGGGCACGAGTTATAGCTAGCTCGCTCAGCTAACTATGGGTGTCTGATTCTGTGCTTACATTTCTGAATGGCTGATTTACTGGTTGTATAGATTCAAAAGTACATCTTGGAAGGGCTGTATGGGTAGCTGACTGTGTATACAGGTGTGTTGATTAGTCAATTGATGTCTTAGTTGTATATATGTGAGTAACTATATATGTTTTTAGGCAGTATATGCGAGTGTTGGGGTGTATACTTGACTATACATGAGAGAGAGTGATTGCAAGAGTGTCTACATATATGAATGTGTACTTGTATTAGTGATTGTATAAGAGGGTAAGTATGTGTTAGTATCTATATAAATAAGGGAGGTGGTGTGTGTATAAATGAGTCAGGTGGTGTGTATATATCTGCATAGGTGAGTACATGGGTGTGTGATTATTTTTTGGCATGACTGAGTAGATGTGTGAGTAACTCTATGGATCAGTAGCACTGTGTGAATGTATGTATAGGTGTATGAGTGGATATTTTACTGATGTAATGATGAGTGACAGCATTTATGAGTGGCTGTATGAGTGTATGTCTAGCTCACAATATATAGATAGGAATCAGTGGATGGGTATCTAGTATCTGGTATTTGTGTGTCTATGGTTTCAAAAATGGTAGTCTGTATTTTAGAGTACGTGTATCAAAGGTTATATTAGAGTGTGAGGAGGTGTGTGAGACTATCACGTGGATGATGTCATCAGTGATGCCATTTGATATGTCATCAGTGATGTCGTGAGTGATGTCACTGACCATGTCATGAGTGATGTAATATGTGATGTCATCACCAGTGCATTACGGGCGCGCGAGTTATAGTTAGCTCAACTAACTATAACGGCGAATTTCTCTGGTTTTATATGAGTCAAATGTCTAAGTAACTATAACGTCCCTGAAACCTTTGGTTTTTTCAGTGAATTTATAAGGTTTTTTTAAATGCTAATTTCTAACTATAACGTGCCTGAAACCTATGTTTTTTTCAGTGAATTTCTAAGGTTTTTTAACCCCTTCTGTGCCCCGCCCTTTCCACGCCCTGTGCCGGGCGTTTCATTAGCGGGCGGGGTTCATGACGAGATAGTCTCGTCATGGGCACAGCGCAACCGCGCTCCATGACGAGACTATCTCGTCATGGGCACTGAAGGGGTTAAATGCTAATTTCTAACTATAACGTGCCTGAAACCTATGGTTTTTTCAGTGAATTTCAAAGGTTTTTTAAATGCTAATTTCTATCTATAATGCGCCTGAAACCTATTTTTTTAGTGAATTTCAGTGTATTTTTAATGCTAGCTTCTAATCATAATGTTCATTTAACCAATAGTTTTTTCCGACACCCAAGAAGGACACAACACCCAGTGCCACAACCCTCAGAACCTTCCACCCATACAACCCCTCTTCCTACTACCACCAAGTCAGTGCAGAACAGGACAGCGAACCCTCCAAAAACGGCATGGTCCCTTAGCCATATAATTGCCATATTTCCCAACATTGAGCTATCATTTTTTCAGTAAATTTGAATTTTTTTTTACAATACTAATTTCTAACTTTAATATTCCTGAGACCTATGTTTTAACTTTAATATCCTAAAAATTATTTTTCTATTTTTTTATTTATTATTTAATGTCTTCTTGTTTTTTAAATATTAAAAAACTACATACAGTATGAAAGGGAGCCCAGCCCAGAGCCATATCTGAAGGCCAACACATGTCTTAGACCTACTCATCAAGCAGCTTCGACACCCAAGAACGCCACAACACCCACCGCCAGGACCTCGCCTACCACTGAGGCAGCGCAGAGCTAGACAGCGAACTTTCCAAAAACAGCATGACCCCTCAGCCACATAATAGCTGAATATTGGGACAGGTGTGAACAAACTATATGTGAAGGAAGCTATTCACCCATGAATAACAATGCACACAATGCAGCGGTGATGTGCTGGACACATCTCAGTATGCAGAACACACATCTCTCCATGTGCACAAAAATGACTGGTGCTTGTAGTGTTGTGGACAGTGGACCCAACCATGTTACGTCAAACACTAGGGATGATCTCAGTCATGTAGCTGTATCGTCCCCCCCATAAGCATAAGCATAACCGGAGTGGGCTGGTCTGACGTACGCCACTTCAGTGTAGGAGTGTGAATAAATAGGCCAGGGCTCTGGGCGTGGTTCACTTGTGAACTCTGAAGACCAACGACTGTGCTAGAGTGGTGGGCCTCACCCTGCCTCGAGGCTGCCGCCATGACCGTGGGTCTCCTCGACACAGGCCCTCTGCGAACCCAGCACAGCACCGCAGACTTATGTCTGTACAGACTACTGCCTTCGATCTACACTGCGGACAGCAGGCATCACAATTCACATGGAGTAGCAATTGCAAATGATGCATTCCAGTACGCAAGATACATTTGTCCCAGTGCGGCCCTCTCGGACCATGCATCATCACAGGGTGCACACACGCTGAGCGCTTCAGGTGCCACTAACTCACTGCACCATAAGTCATCTCCATGTGGCCTTAATGTGGCAGAATTAAATAGACAAAAGACGTTGCTCCGAGTGCGGCCCCCTGGACCACATATCATAGCAGGGTACGTACACGCTGAGCGCCAAAGGTACTACTAACTCAGTGCACCATAAGTCATCCCAAGGAAGAGTGAACAGTTTTATGTCAGCAGTGAGGCATACTATCACTTGAAAATCACCCAAAAATACTTATAATATAAAAAGAACAGAAGAATAGAAGTACATTAATGATTACAATCCAGTAATTTTGAAGATGTGGAATGCAAATATGGATATGTTGCAGATAACTCAATTACTGTTCCTCGCATACTATACAAATAGAAGTCCATACCTGGAAAACATATGTCTATATGAAATACTGCAACATTATAGTTTTAGAAAAAAATTTACAGAAAAAATAAATGAAGGGAAATATGCTGTAATTGGATCTGATGGATGTTTCTTTAAGAATGCCAAAGGTAATTTGATTAATCACTGGAAATTAAGTTGTGATACTCCAGATAAGAGACAGTTTTTCTATTTAGCTCTTCTGCAACTCTTCAAACCTTGGCGGACTGAAATGGAATTACTTGGAGATTTTGACTGCTATGAAGATTCTTTTAATGCATGTAAAGGCATTGCTACCAGTGCGGCCCACTCGGAAGACGCATCATTGCAGGGTGCACACACGCTGAGTGCTTCAGGTGCCACTAACTCAGTGCACCACAAGTTAATGCCACGTGGCCTTATTGAGGCAGAATTCAATAGACAAAAGGCATTGGTCCAAATGCGGCCCTTGCGAACCACGCATCATCGCAGGATACGTACACGCTCTGTGCCAAAGGTACTGCTAACTCACTGCACCACAAGCCATCGCCAGGTGGCCTTATTAAGGCAGAATTCAATGCAAGCCGCAACACATGGTGCCACTAACCCTGTTCAAAACAAGCCGGCGACACATGGTGACACTAATCCTGTTCAACACAAGCTGAACAATCCCACATGTGGAACTGTGTCCTGAGTCTTGAATGTCAGTGACCCCAAGTCCGTGGCAGCAACCACAGCACCAGACGCCCTCTGATCAGTTAGGCATATTTCCATGTGCAAGGCTGGTGACACGTGATGCCACTAACCCTGTACAACACAAGGCGCGACACGTGGTGCTACTAACCCTGTTCAACACAAGCCAATCCCACATGTGAAACTGTGTCCTGAGTCCTGAATGGCAGTGACCCCAAGTCCATGGCAGCGACCACAACATCATACTCCCTTTGATCAGTTAGGAATATTTCCATATGCAAGGCCGGCGACACGTGATGCCACTAACCCTGCACAACACAAGGCACGACACATGGTGCCACTTACCCTGTGAAACACATGCTGATCCCACATGTGGAACTGTGTCCTGACTCCTGAATGGCAGTGACCCAAACTGTGTGGCAGCGACCACAGCACAAGACTCCCTTCGATAAGTGACACGCATTTGCATATGGAAGGCTGGCGACAAGTGGTGACACTGAACCTAAACCACGCAGTCTGGTAGTGCCACCAACCTATGCATGTGTCTGTGGGACCTTGCTCACCGCTACCTCTGGCCTACACTGCGATCAGCAGGGCTCACAATTCAGATACAATCACGATTGCAGATGACGCAGTAGGCAAGAGACATAGCTCCCAGTGCAGCTTGTCCGCACCAAGCAGCATCACAGGCTCATACACTTCGACAGTGTATTCTATACATATTTCATCTTTTCATGATACGCCTACACTGCGTTCAGTAGGGCTCACAATTAAAATTAAATGTTGATTCATTAATTACAGAGTCCACTAGGCAAGTAACTATCATAGGTCTAAAACCTACATAATATCCTTTTAGTATCCTTGCTTGAAGAACTTTTTTTATACCAGTTATAGCTTTAGTAAAATCACCAAATTCAACTTCAAGTGCAAACAAACACTCAATAATAGTGTACACTGTGGGCATCAGAGCTCGCAATTTGAATTTTTAACACGTGGTGCCACTAACCCGGTTCCACACAAGGCGCGACATGTGGTGTCACTATCCCTGTTCAACACAAGCCGATCCCACATGTGGAACTGTGTCCTGAGTCCTGAATGACAGTAACCCCAATTTTGTGGCAGCAACCACAGCACCAGACTCCCTCTGATCAGTTACGCATATTTCCATATGCAAGGGCGGAGACACGTGGTGCCACTAACCCTGTACAACACAAGGCGTGACACGTGGTGCCACTAACCCTGTTCAACACAAGCCGATCCCACATGTGGAACTGTGTCCTGAGTCCTGAATGACAGTAACCCCAACTTCGTGGCAGCGACCAAAGCACCAGACTCCCTTCAGTTTTATTTGTTTTTGTTTTGTTTAAATAAAATGTTTTATATGTAAATCTATACATGACTAAGATTCTTGTTTGTCCATCCGCACAGGCACAATTCTGGGCCCAAGAACGTTGTTGGGGGTATCTTGGTAACGTGGGAAGAGGGTGTGTTACCTGCTGATGTGGGAAGAGGCAGCGTGAAAGGGGTATCTCTCACAGAAAGAACTCTGGTATGTTTTCAGAAATGGCTCGGACACATGCCAGCTGACCGACTGAATCACAAAATGGCTTTTCAATGCTTATGTAGTGTGACTTTTGAACAGTTCGCACCCAGGCTCGCAGAGAGACAACTGCGGCCCGTCCGTCAACTCACAGACGCAGTACTACGAGCCCCCAAAGGAACAGCAGCGTAGTAGCTCGTAGAGGTACAGGCACAGCAGCGTACTAGCTCGCAAAGGTAGAGAGCTGTGAGCTGATGGACTGGCTTCTAACGCTATAGCTGCGAAGTGGTGATGTTGGGAAGAGGGAGCGTGAAAGGGTTATCTCGCACAGACAGAGCTCCGGTATATTAAAATGCCCCCGGCACCTTTCTTTTATATTTTCACTCGATGCAAGAAAGCGTGCTTTCTGGACCATGACCTTTCTCCCTACCAAATTTGGCGTAAATTCGTTCAGCAGTTTGACCTGTAACCTTGTTTAAGTTTCCTATGGAAAATCCATTGAGAAAACACGTTTTCACACCCCCACATAGCTACCTGTCGCAGGCGTACTCGCTGTTGGTGTGCAGGTCAGTGGTCTAGTTGTCAACATGTCACGGCCACTCCCTGAGGGCAGGTTTGCACACACACCACACCCATCCGGCACATACGTCACAGGCCATGTGACCACACAAATATAATGGATCGACAACGTCACACCCTTTATTGCCGGTGGTGACTGGATGGCGGACGCTCCATGGGTCTGAATCATAAAGAGTCCATGAAGAGTTGCGCAGAAGGTTAGTCGCACCTTGAGCTGTATGACCGTAAGGGGCCTACCACCACCTGGCACGGACTTGAGTTGCAGATGGTTAGTCGTACCCTAAGTTGATTGGCCGTCAGCGGCCTACCACCACGTGGCGCTGACTTGCGTTGCACAGGGTTAGCGGCACCAAAAGCTGATGTGGTCTCTGCCATTGATGACTCAGGACTCAGCGGCATGTGAGATCTGCCGGGCCACGGAGACGCTGATGTGGTCTCCCCCATTCATGACTCAGGACTCAGTGACATCTGTGAGACCTGCCTGGCCGCGGAGCTTTGACGGGCATGTGGAGTGCCCACTGTAGACACTCCGTTGGCAGCAGGTAATTATTTGGTCATGGATGCGCAGAGGTGGCAGTATCCCTCTCTCTCTCTCTCTCTCACTTCCCTCTCTTCACTCTCTCTCCCACTCTCTTCCTTCCTTTCCTTCTCTTTCTCTATCTCCCTTCTCCCTTTCTCACTCCCTTTCTTTCCTTCTCTCTCTGGATTTTTTTTCCTTCTCTGTGTCTCTCTCCTTTGATAAGCGCATTACATACGTCCTTATTTTGTGCTTTATTTTCCAGGCTGTGTCGTCGACATTCATGAACCCGACAGGAATCTTCCGCCTTGTTGTTGTGTGTTCATTTTGTTAAATTTAGTTTATCCTTTCTATATACGTTTACGAAAAAATAAAGTTTGGAAAAAAAAAATCAATAAAGTTTTTGGTTGTTTCTTAAGTGCTGTGTGACTCTTTCTCGTTCTTATTACTGTTATTTGGTGGTGTCCACCATGGTGTTAAATTTTGGGGCAGTTGTCGCAGGAATACTGGCGATGTCTGCAGTTTGCACCAGCTTCTGAATAGTGTGTTAGATGTATCTCAACTTTAGTTGCATGAAAGTGCTGATAATGAGATGCAGAGTAGGCGTTCCTGTGCAAAAACACACGAGGTGCACCTTTGCGATTTATTCTAAATACTAAAATCCTGTATTGAATTGCACTGTGGTAGTGGGTGCATTTACAGTGTACACACAAAATCAATGAAGAAATCTCATTGTATTTATATTGATTGGGAATAGTGGGTCAGGTGCTGGATCTTGATGGGATACACTGCTCAGTGCATTTATTTTTCTGTACACGAAATAACCACATCACAACTTTCACAATGAAAGGGACAAACTGCGATGCAAACAAATTCCGGCGATAAGCCGCGTTAGCACCAGAGATTTCATACCTGCTTTCTGCTGGTGTTAAGCAGGACGACTACCTGCAGCATGAAAGGAAACACAGCCAAGAGCCACACCTGAACACCCACAGGTGCCATAGAGTCAATGAACATGATACACGGATATCCATGAGGGCCATAGCACTCATCGCAACAACCCCAGGACCATCAACGCCCCCCGAACCCGCATCTGAGCAAGTGTGTCCGTGTGGTCATTGTGTCAGCATGATAGGCACGGACCCTGCAATATCACAGTGTGCTGTCTTCAGCGGACGTTACCATGTCACCTCAGCGCTGGCAGTGAGCATGGAGATGTAGCTAAGCACGCATCTTCCTGCATGCACAAGCGGCAAAGGGAATGGGGTGTCTCACACATGTCCGTGTGCAAGAAGTGCAGTAAGTGTGTTCCTGTGTTCTGGTGTGGCCGCGCAAGGGCTGCAGCAGTCGATGTTGTAAAGTGGCATACACCACCTCCAAATGGCAGTGTCACGGTGTGATTGGAATGCCGCAGGACATGCACGAATAGGCATTACAATGGTGTGCCGTAGAAGTGCACGGGATACAACAGTGCAGTGCACAAAAGTGTGGGGGCTCATGGGAGAGAGGAGCATTATTATTATTATTATTATTAAATTGGATTTGTATGGCGCACAGCTATACGGAGGTTTCCCGGCGCCTGGGACACTGCAGGACAGAGGCAGGACCATAGAATTCAAGCAGGAATTACTGATTAAAAAGCCGTGTCTTAAGATCCTTGCGAAATTTAAGATACTGCTTTTCATGACGTAAGTGAGTAGGAAGAGAATTCCAGAGGGAAGGAGCTAAGAAGGCAAAAGATTGTCCCCCCATTTTGGCTCGTTTGATTCTGGGCACCTGGAATTTTAGTTGATTCGAGGATCGAAGTGATCGTGAGGGGCGGTAGGGTTGGACCAAGGCTCTAAGGTAGTGGGGAGCTGAGCCTGTGTTTATTCTGTGCATGTAACAGAGTGCTTTAAATTTGGTACGATTATCAATTCTCAGCCAGTGGAGTTCACGGAGTGCACCAGAGGTTGGGGCGGTTCTAGGAAGTTGGCAAAGCAGTCTGGCTGCAGAATTCTGGACCACCTGAAGTCTGCGGAGCACTTCTTTGCACGCACCCAAATAGAGCACATTTCCGTAGTCCAGTTGGGAGATTACCAGAGCCTGGACGACAGTTCTTTGGGTGGTCGTTGGAAGCAGCCACAGGATTTTCCAAAGCCACTTTAAAATAGCAAAACGAGTTGAAGCTACTTTGATCACTTGTTGCTTCATAGTCAGTTGGTCGTCAATAACGATGCCTAGGTTGCGTGCTGAAGGAGATGGGAGGGGGAGGTCACCCATCTCAGAGGGCCAATGTTGGGGGCCCCAGAGCGACTTTTTGTTTCCAAAGATGAGGAGTTTGGTTTTTCCTCCATTTAACTTGAGTTTGTTAGTGTGCATCCAGTCGGCTATCTTTAATAGCCCTGCTTGCAGAGAGGGTGGGTTAGAGGTTTCCTTGGGGGAAAGTGAAAAAATGAGTTGGGTATCATCAGCGTAGGAGTAAATAGTCAGGCCTGCTTGTTCTGCTATACTAGAGAAAGGACTAACATATATGTTAAAAAGTAATGGACTGAGAATGGAGCCCTGAGGGACTCCATACTAGGATACTTGAGTCTGGGAAAGAGCTGTAGAGGAGAAAACCTGAAAAGTCCTATTGGATAGAAACCTGGACAGCCACATGAGAGCCTTGCCGCCGATGCCCTTAGTGTTAAGAATTTTAAGGAGAGAGGAGTGCTGCACTTAAATCCAGTAGGATAAGTGCTACCGTTTCTCCCTTGTCAATTAATTGACGGATGTTTTCAGTCACACCCAGTAAGGTCGACTCAGTTGAAAAACCGGCACGGAAGACCGATTGAGAAGGGTAAAGAATATTTTCGGTTTCAACAAACTGGGTCAGTTGAAGATTGACGTGTTTTTCCAAAATCTTGGAAAAAATGGGAAGCCGAGAAATAGGGCGAAAGTTAGAGAGAGTCTCAGGGTCAGAGTTGGCTTTGTTTGGCAACGTAACATACAGTGAACTTGCCCATGTGCCACGTGCTGGGCATCTCATCTATGATGACCAGGGTCGCAGACATCCCACAACACCCACAACCGGCCTTTGTACACATCCTGTATGAATGCAGCTGGAGAAGTTAATGTAGGGATGAAAGGTTCTTTGAGCTATCTTGCGCTAACACATCTGCTGCTCCGAGAAGGAACTTGCAAGTGGCCAGCCCCCCTGACAGATATGATAATATTTGCATCCGTTCCAAAAGTTCCTCCGAGTAGGTATAACTACATCCTGACACTACTTGCACATATGTGGCACAGTGGCCAGAGCACATCACTTCACAGCATATGACAGACAGTTTGGGCTCATGCTTTCATCCCCGAGTCCAGCAGCAGCTCAGCTTAGCAGCATGAGACTCTAGACAATATCTCACATATTTTCCGTACCCCAGCACTTTCAGACCAGTAGGGGTCAGTCATTCGTCCTAGTAGGTATAAACACATGCTGACATTACTTCCACAGGTGTGGTGCAACGGAGAGGGCACATGACTTCACAGCATAAGACACGCAGTTTGGGCTCACACTTTAATCCCCGAATCCCGCAGCAGCTCACCTTAGCAGCATCAGACTCTAGGCAATACCTCACTTAATTGCCGTAGCCCAGCACTTTCAGACCAGTAGGGATGAGTAGTTTGCTTCGCACCCGTGTATAGCATACCCTAAACACCCCACAGAGTTTACAGTGCTCCTACCCTCCTCTTTTCTACTTTTTTCACGCTTTTTTCCCCTTACTTGCTTCAACAGAATCACTAAATGGCTGCCAACACTTCCTAGTTGCAACCGCTCGCACCGCTCGCAGCCAATAAGCAGCAAGCTCGTGATCGTAACGCCTCAGCCAATCAGATGGCAGAATTCCCAAATATTGATATCTGTAAATTTCGATATTTCTCCAAAACAACTGAATGGATTTACACCAAATAAACAAAAGCGGGCTTTTTAGACCAAGACCCTTCTCCCTGCCAAATTTGGGGGAATTCTGTTCATCCATTCGACCTGTAGCCTTGTCTAAAGTTTCCAATGGAAATTGCATGGAGAAAGCATGTTTTGGGACCCCCCTTTTTCCTCGGCCTCCCCTTTGACAAATCTCCCCCTAACTTTCAACATAGGAGCTGATATGAACAAAGAATTAGTTTGGAAAATTGTATGAAGATTCATCAAACGACGCCAAAGTTATAAGCAAAACAGAAAATGCTTTTCCTATGGAGACTTGGTCCTAACTATAACTACCTACCGGCGACCTCCAATAGGTAATATATCTCTCTTTCTATATATATAGATAGATACATATATATATATATATATATATATATATATTTTCACTGAAAAAACCATAGGTTTCAGGGGCGTTATAGTTAGCTGGACTTTTCACTCGTACAAAACCATTAAAATTCCCCCGTTATAGTTAGTTCAGCTAACTATAACTCGCGCGCCCGCAATGCACTGCTGATGACGTCACATATTACATCACTCATGACATGGTCAGTGACATAACTCATGACATCACTGATGACATCTCAAATGACATCACTGATGACATGACTGATATACATATGTTTTATATATGTATATCTCAAGGTCGATGGAAGGATAAATGGGTATATAAGTGTCTAAATGGATGATTTGTTTTTGAAAAATTGATTGTATAACTGACTAATTAAGTGTATCTTAGTGAATACATGGCTTAGTGAGTAATGTTTAAATATGTAAATATCTGTTTCAGTCTCTCACTTTGTGTATAAGTGGCTGCATGGGTTGGTGAGTAGCTACATGAGTGTCTATATAGGTTGTTAGTTGGTTTTTTGAGTATCAGTATGAGTGTCTGAGTGTCTGTATGGTTCGGTGGGGGTATTACGTAGTGCATAGATGCATGAATGAGTGACTCACTGTTTGTATTTGTTGAAGCCAGCATGTGTGCAGGACTGTATGGGTGGATGAGTGTGTGCATGGGTGTGTTAGTGAGTGAATGACTGTCTCAATAGTGTCTTTATGAGTAACTACACATGTTTTAAACTAGTATATGTGACTATTGGTGTATATAAGTGAGTATATGTGAGAGTGAGAGATTGCAAGACTTCCTGTATGAATAAGGAAGTGTTTCTATAAGTGATTGTTTAAAAGACTAAGTATGTGTAAGTTTCTGTAGAAGTAAGTGTGGTGGTGTGTGTATAACTGTATATGCAAGTAATTGGATGTTTGATTCTTTATTAGCATGAGTGACTATGTGTGTGAGTAACTCTATGGATGAGTGGCGTTGTGTAACAGGATGTATAGGTGTATGAGTACATATGATGAGTGAGTACATGTATGAGTGACTGTATAGGACTATTGGTGAATGAGTGGATGTGTATATGGATCTTAGAATTACTGAATAGGTTGTTGTAACTGGTATTGGTATGTCCATTGTTTTGAAAATTGTAGTTTTTATTTTTGAATGTGTGTATCAAAGGTTATATTAGGGGGAGTTGAGGTCTGCCACTCTATCACAAGGATGATGTCATCAGTGATGTCATGAGTGATGTCACTGACCATGTCATGAGTGATGTAATATGTGACATCATCAGCAGTGCATTGCGGGTGCGCGAGTTATAGTTAGCTGAACTAACTATAACGGGGGAATTTCAATGGTTTTATACGAGTGAAAAGTCCAGCTAACTATAACGCCCCTGAAACCTATGGTTTTTTCAGTGAATTTCTAAGGTTTTTTAAATGTTAATTCCTAACTATAACGTGCCTGAAACCTATGGTTTTTTCAGTGAATTTCAAAGGTTTTTTAAATCCTAATTTCTAACTATGCCTACAGAGATAGGACATGTGAAGAAAGAAGAAAAAACGCACAGAAAGAAAAAACAGTAATGCAGAAAGAAGCAACAGAAGTCCAAAAAGACAAAGAAAAGTGCAGGAAGAAGGATAACGTGCAGAAAGAACAAACAGAAGAGCAGAAAGAAGACTTGTTGCCAAATCATCCTGGACACTCAACTTTTTCAGACGGATACTGGTGGTAACTGAGTCTGACTAACCAGTCCTAGAGCCAAAGCTATGTTAAAAGACACTCAGAATTCAGTGAAAACACCTACATACACTTGGGGTCCCCCTGTGATTAGCATGACCTCCTCTGTAAGCCCCTAGTATATAATAGGGCAGGGGATTAAAACTACCTCTTAAAACGCACCACAGGGCGTGTTTGCACACGTCACCTCAGGCCCCGTCCCCTCCCTTCACCACTGTGTAAACGTGCCCTGTGGCCGTTCAAGTTGAGAGATTAAGTCCCCTTGAATCCTAAGGGTTCCTAGGGTCAAACTAGCCCACTAGGTACCTCCAGTAAGCACCACAGAGCTGCGTTGCATAGAGGTGTAAAAAGGGGAGTGGCCTCAGAACACCTGTCTGCAACGCAGCTCCCTGGCGCATACTGTAGATACCTGTTGGGCTAGTTGGCCCTCAGGGAGCCTCAGTATTGAAGGGGAATTAATTCCCCAACTTACAACTGGCCAGGGGGCGCATTTGCAGAGTGATGCAAGGAGGGGGCGTGGCCTCTGGCGCGATGCCAGTCTTTTATTTATTTTATTTTTTTAAGAAGGAGGGCTGTGTGGCCCCCCTTCTTTTTCTAATTTATTGGCCCTGGGGACCCCATCGCCCAAGGTCTGCACCCTAATTTTTTTTGTTGAAAAAAATTAATCTGGCCCTCCCAAGGCCTTAATCGGCCCCGGGGGACCCCAACCCCCGGGTCATGGCCTTTTTTTTATTCTTTAGGAGGAGGGCTGCGTTGCCCCCCTCCTCAGGCCACTTATGGCCCCGGGGACCCCACCCCCGGGGCCGGCCTTAGTTTTTTATTATTTTAAAAAAATATATATTTATAGAAACACCTAGGACATGCTGGACAAACTGTATGTACCTATCACCATGACGATTTGTGTGATATTCATTAAAAGGCAACTATGTATACAATGAATCCACGTGGAATGTATTTACACCACTAGTGAAGCTCTGACGTGTCTGACGCCCTACCATGCTTAATCCCGGCGCCCCCGCTGGTGGGTACTCTCCAAGTAGACACCCTTGTCGTTTATTTATACAAACATGGGTAGCTATTGACGGGCACAATTCATACACACGCACACTAAGCCATTCAAAGGGGATTCGACAAAAATTCAACCAAACTATGCAAGAAACCACCCTCACGGTTAATAAAACACACATCCACCGCCGGATGTGTAATACTTTTTATTTTACTCTCTGGAAAGCAGACGAACCTCACTTGAGAGTCACAGCGTGCCCCTGGCTGAGTCCAATGCTGTGTTACACCCACCAGTGCCCGCCGAGTGCCACACACCTCTGTGTTGTATTCCACCAGCTAGTGCGTATGCTATGACACTCTCTAGCCCATGTGCACTGTAACAGCACCCCGTTAATATGTCATGCCACACTTGCCTTCGCACAGGTTATATTGCCCATCTAACGTGCCTTCCTCGATGCCTATGTTATAACGCACAGCGCTATGCCATACATATTACAATCTGGGATCCATATCTTTGTCACAGTGCATATGCAACGTTACACTCCCCAGCACATATTTTATATTACAACTTTAGAGACTAGTTAGGTTACACAACACTGCCCTGTGCATATTACACTCCAAGGCACATAGCTCGCTAGTGCCTATGCTATCTCGCGCTCTCCAATGAATCTGTCATTGCGCACAATGTATTGCATATTATATTTCACGCCCCGGTTCATCTTATATCACACTTTTTGGTGCATAGTTTATACTATATACTATATCTAGTTTTCATTTTCAATCGTGCTCTCAGGACTATGTTCTATATAACACTGCGTCCACCTACCCTTTTCACGGGCATTACATTTTGCGATGGGGGGTGGAGGGTCAGGGGGTGTTTCTGCTAAGTGAGCCCGGAGTCACAGACACAAACGTCCTCTTCTTCCTGAATAAAAGTGAGATTATGCTGCACACTTGTTCATATTTTAAGTAGTTCGCACAGACGCACATTTATAAAACAATAAAGTTCCTAATACCCACCTTCTCTGAACAGTTAGCTTGCTGCCCTATCCACCTCCTCCCTATCCTCTGTTGTCTGAATCCATGGACTAGCCTCCTCCCTCCTGACATGCATGGTCTGATGTGCTGCCACTGCCCTCCATTTAGCATGATATACCAGTCCACTCCTCCTGCCCGCAATTGCCCGATTCTATGGCCCCTCATTGACCTCCTTCTTAGCCTCTGTGCTTAGCTTCCTGCCCCTATTCTCCTTCCCCCTGCCCTCCGATGTCTTTGTGCATGCCCCTGCTCCATCCTTTTTGGCCACCATGTTCCATGGACCTGCCACTCCTATCTACTCTGAGTGTTCTGTTGATCTGCCACTCCCCTCCCACCTGCCTAGCATTGTCAGATGACTGTAACCTGTCCCTGCCACCTCCACCCTGCCTGTCCACATGCCATGCCCCTATCCCCTTCCTCCTGTCCTCCGTGGTCCATTTTACTGCCACACCCTTCTGCCCTCCCTGGTCTGTTGTGCTGCAACTGCTCCTCCTGCCTGCCCCGCGCAGTCTGTTGTGAGGCCCCTTCCCCTGAACTCTCTTGTCTGTGCCCAGGTCCTGACCCTCCCTTCTATCCTCCATGGTCCTTTGTGCATGCCCCTGCACCCTCCTTCTTGCCCATCATAGCCATTGTGCTGCCACTAACCCTCCCGCTTGCCATGCATGGTCTTCTGTGCTGCCATGGCCCCTCCCACCTTCCCTGTGTGGTCAGCTAGCTGCCCCTGACCCCCTCCCACCTTCACTCCATGGTCTGTGTGTATGCCATCATAGTCTCATTGTTGCTCTCCATGGTGTGTCTTGTTTCTAGTGCCCATCCTGCCTGACCTCCATGGTCATCTTGCTGCTCCTGCCCTACCCCCTTGCCCCCAGCCCTCTGTTTCCATGTGCAGACCCCTATTCCCTCCCTCCTGGCTTGTCTGTTCCATTGTAATGCCCCTGATCCGTCCCTCCTGCCCTTTATGGTCTGTTATGCTGCAGCTTTCTCTCCTTTCTGTCCATTATGGTCAGCTAGCTACCATTACCTCTTTCCCCTCTGTTCTCTGTTGTCCATGTGCATGGTCCTGTCCCCTCCCTATTGCTTTCTATGGATTGTTGTGCTGCACTCCCATCCCGCATGCCCTGTGTAGTGTATTGTGCTGCTGCAAACCCTGATGCCTGCCCTGTAGGGTCAGTTTGGTGCACCTCTCCATGTACCTCCTGTCCTCTGTTATCCGAGTCCATGTCCCTACCCCAATTCCTCCTGCCTACCATGATCCAATGTACCATACTTGCGAACATTTTGAACTTGGTAAGAGGGAGATTTTGAAAAAAATCTGGGGTATTGATTTTCCCCTTTGAGTTACATTGAAAAAGAGGAGATTGTAGACAGGAGACAGAACAAATAAAGCACATTTGAGCTTAAAAACATTGGACGTTTCCTAGCTGAAACACGTCTGTTGGCATGTATGGTTGTACTACCACTGCCTCTACATTCTGCCCACAATGCTCTATTATATTGCCACAGCCTCTCTTGCCAGCCCTGTATTGTTGGTTTGTTGCCCCTGCCCCCCTTTCCACTGTCTGTTGTGCTGCCACTGCCCTTCCTGCATGCCCAGTGTGGTCAAATTGTTGCCTCTGAACTCTCCTACCTGCCTTCAATTTTCAGAGTCTGTGCCCCTGGCCTCTGCCTCTCAACAGTATCCCAATGAACAACTAGATTGCTAACATTCTATATTTATTACAAAAGTGTGGAACGCCTGACGTCTTCTTGATATAATCAAAACTGTAATACCTAGAGCATTTTCTTTAGAAATTACATATATGAGAGGGTCTTATTTGCATCAAAATTAAATTATGGTTAGTGCTCTAAAAAACTAAAATGAGGACATATTTTCTGAGTTTTCAAACAGCGACAAAGAACTTTTAAATTATTTGTAATCTTTATGTTTTTTTATCCAGTTGACCACTTGATTAAATGTTGCACCTAGGGGAGAGGATGTGGTGTTACTTCCAGAGCTGCAGACTTTGCAACTGGGGAGCCAGGTTGGAGTTTCTGCTTCAGCTCAACATTCTGTGATTCTGGTCAAATCACTTAGTCTCCCCATGGCTACAACCAAAATGAATTTGTTCTTGTGTGATGTAACCAATGCTCATGTAAAGCACTCCAATACCTGACAAGTCTGCACTATATAAAACAGCAAATGCACAAAAAATAAGTGTTTTGCACACTTCTGTCATTGGGCTACATGTGGGCTACATCTGGGTGATATTTGTGCTGCGTTTGGGCTCTTTTGTCTCTGGTGGCCATCTTGGGAGATTTATTTGTTATGAAGTTCCCTAATTTCCTCATTTACTGCAGTCTCCTCAGTAGGAAATGCTTTCCGTTTTTTACTTTGATTCCATCAAGAAGGTATTCAGATATGTCACACATTTGCCATAAATTCTGAATGTTAGCACTCTAGTTGCTCAGTAGATCACTGTAGTAAAGCTACTGCTCACCAGGAAAGTCTGCTGCTGGTATTGAAAGTGCATGACTCAGTCTGCATGTCAGAATTTTTTAATGAAATAGAAGAGGATTTGAGAAGTCACTCAAAATGTGCCCTCATTTTTCTTTCTGCAGAACTAATCATACTTTCTATTGCAAAATGAACCCCCTCATTTTGTTCCTTTTTAAATTAAATGTTTTAAGAGTTACCACTTTATTCCAATCAAGATGGCTTCAAGTGTGCAATACGCTTGTCATAAGTAGGACTGTTAGCGCTCTAGTTGTTCTTAATAACACTCTGGGATGCTGCAGTAGAACACAAAGGAATCAACTGACAGTCTCTTTGGATGTACATGTTTTACTGAGAATGTCAGACTTCATTCTCACCTGACTGAGAAAGATAATGTGAATTTACAGAAAATATGCTCTCAGTTTAGCTTATAGATCACCTTCCAAATCTCTGTGGGAAAAGCATGAGAAAATAGTTTTCTCTCAAACATGATTCATGATATCACAGCAGAAGGCTTTTTAACATGGTAAACTCACCTTAGAACACACCACAATTCCTAAAATGTGTATGGTACCATCAACAAATGATTTATAATGTAACTAAAGTCTTAAAACCTTCTATTAACTGCAATGCTTTTTAATGAGGTGCTATCATGTATATTGGTCCCAAGATGGCTGCCAACACTTCTTGGATGAAGTACTGACAGCCAATCAGATCTCACGATGAGATGTGTGGTTAGGCTCCGCCCAGATATATGTGTGATTTTGATTTTGACTTTCTCAGGAACTACTGAACGGATCTACACCATTCAAGCAAAAGGCACGAGTCTGAACTGAGGACTTCTACCTCTTTGCCAAATTTGGTGTAATTCCGTTCAGCAGTTCGGGCTGTAGCTGCGTCAACAGGTCCTATGGGAAAATGCATGGGGAAAATGCGTTTTGGGCCCCCCCTTTTTTCTCGGCCCCCGCTTGACGAATGACTGTGAAATTTTCAGGATAGGAGCGGACCAGAGCTGGCCAAAAGTTTGGAAAATTGCGAGAAGATTCGTCAATCGGCGCCAACGTTTTTCCAAATAGAATGTTGCGGATTTCCTATGGAAGATAGGTCCTAACTATAACTACCTACTGGCGACTGCCAGTAGGTAATATATATATATATATATATATATATATATATATATATATATATATATATATATATATATATAAATATATATATATATATATATATATATGTATATATATATTCACTGAAAAAACCACAGGTTTCACACATGTTATAGTTAGCTGGACATTTTACTGATAAAAAAACAATGAAATTCCTTATACACAAAGTGAGAGACTGATACAGATATTTACATATTTAAACATTACTCACTAAGCCATGTATTCACTATGATACACTTAATCAGTCAGTTACACAATCAATTTTTCAAAAACAAATCATCCATTTAGACACTTATATACCCATTTATTCTTCCATCGACCTTGAGATATACATATATAAAACAGATTTAATTTTCAGAAAAACAGACATTCACTGGATGATGTCATCAGTGATGTCATTTGAGATGTCATCAGTGATGTCATGAGTGATGTCACTGACCATGTCATGAGTGATGTAATATGTGACGTCATCAGCAGTGCATTGCGGGCGCGCAAGTTATAGTTAGCTGAACTAACTATAACGGGGGAATTTCAATGGTTTTGTACAAGTGAAAAGTCCAGCTAACTATAACACCCCTGAAACCTATGGTTTTTTCAGTGAATATATATATATATATATATACATATATACAGTGTTAAAACTCCCACAACCTCCGAACGGCGAAGAAGGAGAGACGGACCACAGGAATCTTCAGGCAAGATATTTATTCGACCAATTCTCTCAGCATAACATGACGCGTTTCGGGCTCGAGAGCCCTTGTTCACATGCCATATGTATATATATAAAGCTTACCTGACACTGCAGCGCCTGAACAGGGTCTACCCGAAGAGACTTGTGGGATGTATTCGCTGTAATGTAATCCCGGCTGATTTCAGGCATGTCACTTGGAAATGTCAACTGCTCTGCCCTTTTTGGGATGCAGTGCTATGTGAGGTGCGCAGAGTAACATATGTGAATGCAGACTTGACAATCCGTCATTGTCTGTTGGGGTTGTTACCTCTCCCCAAGAAGGGGACAAAATGCAGTACAAATTTGCCCAGTTGGGGTTGGTATTAGCCCGTAGGTACATAGCTATACATTGGGTTAGCCTGACTCCTCTGATGTGGAGTAAATGAGTATCTGATCTCCTGGAGTGGACAGTGGCTGAAGAATGCAGACTCCGGAGAGTTCGTACAGATAACAATGCAGAGCAAGACCTTGAGATCTGGGGCAGTATGATTTCTAAATTACGCAATCATGAAACTGAAAGGGAGACTGACTCTGATGACAGATTGTCGGAGGGAGATCCTGCCCATGCTGGCTGCTACCTAGATGACCCCTGCCGAGATCACAGAGCCAACTGGTACACCCTCGCCCTGTGGATGTATATGACCAGAAGGACTGTTGGACTTGGCCCTTTTTGCAGGGTCATCTCTAAACTTTTTGCCTTCCTCCTGTATTTTTTCTGACCTGGTGTTGGCTGTTTTATGACTCTGGGCACCTTATCACTGCCGATCAGTGCTAAGGTGCATATGCTCTCCCTTTGAAAAGTGTATACATTGATTGGTGTCCATGTTTGGCTTATTTGGTTTACTGTCAGCCCCTAGTAAAGTGCACCAGGAGTGCCAGGGCTTGTAAATACAAATGCTGCTGGTGGGCTTGCAGCACTGGTTGTGCCACCCACAGAAGCAGCCTAGTAAAATGTGTCTAGGGTCTGCCACTGCAGAACCTGCGTGCAGTCTGGTACTGTTGCTCTGATTACGCAAGTGCACCTACTTGCCAGTCCCCATACCTTCAGTTAACTACATATTAGTCACCCCTCTGGTAGGCCCAAGGGCAGGGTGCATTGTAGGTATAAGGTAGGACATGCCCTGATGTGTGTGGCATGTCCTAATAGTGAATTACAGCCATTTTCGTTTTTCACTATTGAAGGCTACCTGCTCTCCATAGGCCAGAATGGCTGCTGGAATTACTACACGCTGTAATCCCAGTGGACTCGGAGAGCATGGTAGAAAGTCAAGTTTAGTATGCCTGAACTCAGAATAATAAAATACTTCTTTTAGTAAAGTTTATTTTAATATCCTGTGTTTGTAAATACTACTTTTAGAAAGTTAGTATTTACTGACCTGGCCATTTCAGTCCGCCTCTGCTGTGTGTGTGTGTTCTGCCTAGCAACATGAAGAGCAGGGCTGGGGAATTCCAGGAGACAGGCTGGCTGCCAGGTGGTGGGTAGAGAGATTACACCAGGGTGGGAGGAGTACACCTTTGACTCTGAATAGACCTGTGCTCTGCTACCACAAAGCCGGCTCCGCCCCCTGTGCAGCGGCTGATGTCTCTGTCCTGCTGCTGAAAGGAAAGAGCAGAGTCACCACAACAAAGTGCTCCAAAACTGGACTGAGCCAGGCCCAGGCCCCCTGGCGACAAAGAACAAAAGAATTGCTGTATAAAAGAAGGAGCCCTGCTCCTAAGAAATCAGATCCTGTTTGCGCCAAGACAAACCTCTGCCTGAAGGAGAAGGACCTGGAGAAGCTGAAGGAGGAATACTGTCTCTCTGCCTGAGAGACTGGCCTGCAGTGGGTGCCTGTCTGCTGGAAGGAGAGGAAAAGACTAAAGGAAAAGACTTTGCATCAACTTGTGCTTTCAAACAATCTCCAAGGGCTTGCTTGTGAACTTGCCCCCTGATCTGCGCCCCAGGAACAGTGGGCGCTACCTTTCCCCCAAAAGAGGAGAAGTGGCTGGAAGCGATTTCGTGAAGCTGACCCCCAGAGAACCTGTGTGCACCCCTTTTCCAAGCACCGCGACATCTGCCACCTGGGGCTACCACGAGCACCGCAAGGACCTGTCCACCTGGTCCCAGCACCGCAAGTGACTGCCCCTCCGAGCCTGAGGAGGGAAGTTATCCCGAAACCCGAGCCATGTCTCGGGCGATATTTTAAAACCCGGGACATGTATCGGGTCTAGAGATCATCAGTTCAACAAGTACTTACTTGCACCCACTGGGGTGAACCACTCAAGAACTCCATCAGAGATCATCAGTTCAACAAGTACTTACTTGCACCCACTGGGGTGAACCACTCAAGAACTTCATGTACAAGCTTCCCTTGGGGCGACCCGGAGGAGGAGCTAGCGGAGTGCGGTCCATTGCGGTTGTTTATAAAAATGGCTCCCTCGAGCTTTGGGCTGACGAGCTCCTGGACGACGCACCTGCGTGCCTGTGCGGGCACTGAGGCCCTTGACAGTTGCTTGGCGGCCCTCTCTTCCACCCCTAACTATTTTCTCTACTGAGGAGGGAAGTTATCCCGAAACCCGAGCCATGTCTCGGGCGATATTTTAAACCCGGGACATGTATCGGGTCTAGAGATCATCAGTTCAACAAGTACTTACTTGCACCCACTGGGGTGAACCACTCAAGAACTCCCTCAGAGATCATCAGTTCAACAAGTACTTACTTGCACCCACTGGGGTGAACCACTCAAGAACTTCATGTACCAGCTTCCCTTGGGGCGACCCGGAGGACGAGCTAGCGGAGTGCGGTCCATTGCGGTTGTTTATAAAAATGGCTCCCTCGAGCTTTGGGCTGACGAGCTCCTGGACGACGCACCTGCGTGCCTGTGCGGGCACTGAGGCCCTTGACGGTTGCTTGGCGGCCCTCTCTTCCACCCCTAACTATTTTCTCTACTGAGGAGGGAAGTTATCCCGAAACCCGAGCCATGTCTCGGGCGATATTTTAAAACCCGGGACATGTATCGGGTCTAGAGATCATCAGTTCAACAAGTACTTACTTGCACCCACTGGGGTGAACCACTCAAGAACTCCATCAGAGATCATCAGTTCAACAAGTACTTACTTGCACCCACTGGGGTGAACCACTCAAGAACTTCATGTACCAGCTTCCCTTGGGGCGACCCGGAGGAGGAGCTAGCGGAGTGCGGTCCATTGCGGTTGTTTATAAAAATGGCTCCCTCGAGCTTTGGGCTGACGAGCTCCTGGACGACGCACCTGCGTGCCTGTGCGGGCACTGAGGCCCTTGACGGTTGCTTGGCGGCCCTCTCTTCCACCCCTAACTATTTTCTCTACTGAGGAGGGAAGTTATCCCGAAACCCGAGCCATGTCTCGGGCGATATTTTAAAACCCGGGACATGTATCGGGTCTAGAGATCATCAGTTCAACAAGTACTTACTTGCACCCACTGGGGTGAACCACTCAAGAACTCCATCAGAGATCATCAGTTCAACAAGTACTTACTTACACCCACTGGGGTGAACCACTCAAGAACTTCATGTACCAGCTTCCCTTGGGGCGACCCGGAGGAGGAGCTAGCGGAGTGCGGTCCACTGCGGTTGTTTATAAAAAAGGCTCCCTCGAGCTTTGGGCTGACGAGCTCCTGGACGACGCACCTGCGTGCCTGTGCGGGTACTGAGGCCCTTGACGGTTGCTTGGCGGCCCTCTCTTCCACCCCTAACTATTTTCTCTACTGAGGAGGGAAGTTATCCCGAAACCCGAGCCATGTCTCGGGCGATATTTTAAAACCCGGGACATGTATCGGGTCTAGAGATCATCAGTTCAACAAGTACTTACTTGCACCCACTGGGGTGAACCACTCAAGAACTACATCAGAGATCATCAGTTCAACAAGTACTTACTTGCACCCACTGGGGTGAACCACTCAAGAACTTCATGTACCAGCTTCCCTTGGGGCGACCCGGAGGAGGAGCTAGCGGAGTGCGGTCCATTGCGGTTGTTTATAAAAATGGCTCCCTCGAGCTTTGGGCTGACGAGCTCCTGGACGACGCACCTGCGTGCCTGTGCGGGCACTGAGGCCCTTGACGGTTGCTTGGCGGCCCTCTCTTCCACCCCTAACTATTTTCTCTACTGAGGAGGGAAGTTATCCCGAAACCCGAGCCATGTCTCGGTGCGATATTTTAAAACCCGGGACATGTATCGGGTCTAGAGATCATCAGTTCAACAAGTACTTACTTGCACCCACTGGGGTGAACCACTCAAGAACTCCATCAGAGATCATCAGTTCAACAAGTACTTACTTGCACCCACTGGGGTGAACCACTCAAGAACTTCATGTACCAGCTTCCCTTGGGGCGACCCGAAGGAGGAGCTAGCGGAGTGCGGTCCATTGCGGTTGTTTACTAGTGACCCTTGTTTGGGCTGGTAGAGTCTGCATTGAGATTCTTAAATTAGACCCCACCCAGGGAGGATTTATTCTTCTGGACCTTAAACTACATCATCTGGCTGGACTGTAGCAATACGTCGCTATGTTGTGCGAGGAAGGGCCCAACTGGGAAAAGAAACTCCTTTCAGGATCTGTTGAGTTAGGCGATCTCCCTAGGCTACTTATGTGTGGTCGTAAGCTTCCGGCGGCTATCCCATTTGTGGTCACAGAGGTGGCATCGGCATGGGAGAGGGATGTCAGGCAGGTGATACGTCGGGCACCCTGTGCCAAGCTCCTTCCATCCTGGTGGTTACGCCCTTTGGTAAATATACGGGACTCTGTTGATGTCTCTGGCCGGGGGTTGTTAGAGAGCAGCAGACCTCTTTTCAAACAAAGTCTTTATGTACTGGGAGGAAATAGGTACACACTTTGGAAAGGTGTGGGGTCGTTTTTACAGTATGCCAGTATCTTGCCAACAACTCGAGACATCTGGACGACGTTCCCGGAGGAGCAGGAAGAATGCCAGATGTTACAAGTGATACTGGACCCTGGGTCCATGAAAGGCATTCTATCTCGACTGAATGCATCTCTGAAGTCTGATAGACCGATTAACATAGCTTTGAAGTGCGCCGCTTGGGACGAGGATCTAGAATCACCACTCACAGATATTGAATGGAAAAGGACCCTGACACAGGTGTGTGAGGTGGCTAGTAATGCCAGGTTTAAGCCGACCCAATTTCATTATATATATATATATATATATATATATATATATATATATATATATATATATATATATATATTCACTTAAAAAACCATAGGTTTCACACATGTTATAGTTAGCTGTACATTTCACTCGTAAAAAACCAATGAAATTCCACATTATAGTTAGATCAGGTAACTATAACTTGCGCGACCGCAATCCACAATGTGTAATTTCAGATGTCATCATTGATGTCATGAGTGATGTCACTGACCATGTCATGAGTGATGTAATATGTGACGTCATCAGCAGTTTATTGTGGTCGCGCAAGTTATAGTTACCTGATCTAACTATAACGTGGAATTTCATTGGTTTTTTACGAGTGAAATGTACAGCTAACTATAACATGTGTGAAACCTATGGTTTTTTAAGTGAATTTGCAAGGTTTTGTAAATGATAATTCCTAACTATAACGTGTGTGAAACCTATGGTTTTTTCAGTGAATATATATATATATATATATATATATATATATATATATATATATTCACTGAAAAAACCATAGGTTTCAGGGGTGTTATAGTTAGCTGGACTTTTCACTTGTACAAAACCATAGAAATTCCCCCGTTATAGTTAGTTCAGCTAACTATAACTCGCGCGCCCGCAATGCACTGCTGATGACGTCACATATTACATCACTCATGACATGGTCAGTGACATCACTCATGACATCACTGATGACATCTCAAATGACATCACTGATGACATCACTGATGACATCATCCAGTGAATGTGTGTTTTTCTGAAAATTAAATATGTTTTATATATGTATATCTCAAGGTCGATGGAAGAATAAATGGGTATATAAGTGTCTAAATGGATGATTTGTTTTTTAAAAATTGATTGTGTAACTGACTGATTAAGTGTATCATAGTGAATACATGGCTTAGTGAGTAATGTTTAAATATGTAAATATCTGTATCAGTCTCTCACTTTGTGTTTAAGTGGCTGCATGGGTTGGTGAGTAGCTACATGGGTGTCTATATAGGTTATTAGTTGTTTTTTTGAGTATCAGTCTGAGTGTCTGCATGGTTCGGTGGGGGGTATTACGTAGTGCATAGGTGCATGAATGAGTGACTCACTGTTTGTATGTGTTGAACACAGCATGTGTGCAGGACTGTATGGGTGGATGAGTGTGTGTATGGGTGTGTTAGTGAGTGAATGACTGTCTCAATAGTGTCTTTATGAGTAACTACATATGTTTTAAACTAGTATATGTGACTATTGGTGTATATATGTGAGTATATGTGAGAGTGAGAGATTGAAAGAGTTCCTGTATGAATAAGTATGTGTTTCTATAAGTGATTGTTTAAAAGACTAAGTATGTGTAAGTTTCCGTAGAAGTAAGTATGGTGGTGTGTGTATAACTGTATATGCAAGTAAATGTATGTTTGATTCTGTATTAGCATGAGTGACTATGTGTGTGAGTAACTCTATGGATGAGTGGCATTGTGTAACAGGATGTATAGGTGTATGAGTACATATGATGAGTGAGTACATGTATGAGTGACTGTATAGGACTGTTGGTGAATGAGTGGATGTGTATGTGGATCTTAGAATTACTGAAGAGGTTGTTGTAACTGGTATTGGTATGTCCATTGTTTTGAAAATTTTAGTCTCTATTTTTGAATGTGTGTATCAAAGGTTATATTAGGGTGAGAGGAGGTCTGCCACTCTATCACAAGGATGATGTCATCAGTGATGTCATCAGTGATGTCATTTGAGATGTCATCAGTGATGTCATGAGTGATGTCACTGACCATGTCATGAGTGATGTAATATGTGACGTCATCAGCAGTGCATTGCGGGCGCGCGAGTTATAGTTAGCTGAACTAACTATAACGGGGGAATTTCAATGGTTTTGTACAAGTGAAAAGTCCAGCTAACTATAACACCCCTGAAACCTATGGTTTTTTCAGTGAATTTCTGAGGTTTTTTAAATGCTAATTCCTAACTATAACGTGCCTGAAACCTATGGTTTTTTCTGTGAATTTCAAAGGTTTTTTAAATGCTAATTTCTAACTATGCCTACAGAGATAGGACATGTGAAGAAAGAAGAAAAAATGCACAGAAAGAAACAAAAGAAGTGCAGAAAGAAGCAACAGAAGTCCTCAAATACGAAGATAAGTGCAGGAAGAAGGATAACGTGCAGAAAGAACAAAAAGAAGAGCAGAAAGAAGCCTTGTTGCAAAATCATCCTGTACCCTCAACTTTTTCAGACGGATACTGGTGGTAACTGAGTCTGACTAACCAGTCCTAGAGCCAGTGCTATGTTAAAAGACACTTAGAATACAGTGAAAACACCTACATACACTAGGGAACATTATGCGTTGGGGTCCCCCTGTGATTAGCATGACCTCCTCTGTAAGCCCCTAGTATATAATAGGGCATGGGGATTAAAACTACCTCTTAAAACAGGCCACAGGGCGTTTTTGCACACGTTAACTCAGGCCCCGTCCCCTCCATTCACCCCTGTGTAAACGCGCCCTGTGGCTGGTCTAAGTTGAGAGATTAAGTCCCCTTGAATCCTAAGGGTCCCTAGGGTCAAACTAGACCACTAGGTACCTCCAGTAAGCGCCACAGAGGTGCGCTGCAGAGAGGTGTAAAAAGGGGCTTGGCCTCAGAACACCTGGCTGCAGCGCAGCTCCCTGGCGCATACTGGAGATGCCTGTTGGGGGCGCGTTTGCAGAGTGCTGCACGGAGGGGGCATGGCCTCCGGCACGATGCCAGTCTTTTATTTATTTTAGTTTTTTAAGAAGGGGGGCTGTTTGGTTCCCCTTCTTATTCTAATTTATTGGCCCTGATGACCCCATCCCCCAGGGCCAGTCTCCTAATTATATTTTTTTGACCCCAATCCCCAGGGCCGGCCACTGTTTTTTATTATTTTTAAAAAATATATATTTATAGACACACCTAGGACATGCTGGACAAACCGTACGTACCTATCACCATGACGATTTGCGTGATATTCATTAAAAGGCGACTATGCATGCAATGAATCCACGTGGAATGTATTTACACCACTAGTGAAGCTCTGACATGTCTGATGCCCTACCGTGCCTAATCCTGGTAGACACCCTTGTCGTTTATTTATACAAACATGGGTAGCTATTGACGGGCACATTTAATACACATGCACACCAAGCCATTCAAAGGGGATTCGACAAAAATTCGACCAAAACTATGCAAGAAACCCCCCTCACGGTTAATAAAACACACATCCACTGCCGGATGTGTAATACTTTTTATTTTACTCTCTGGAAAGGGGACGAACATCACTTGAGAGTCACAGCGTGCTCCTGACAGAGCCCAATGCTGTGTTACACCCACCATTGCCTGCCGAGTGCCACACACCTCTGTGTTGTATTCCACTAGCTAGTGCATATGCTATGACACTCTCTAGCCCATGTGCACTGTAACACCACCCCGTGAATATGTCATGCCACACTTGTCTTCGCACGGGTTATATTGCCCCATCTAACGTGCCTTTCTCGATGCCTATGTTATAACGCACAGTGCTATGCCATACATATTACAACCTGGGATCCATATCTTTGTCACAGTGCATATGCAACGTTACACTCCCCAGCACATATTTTATATTACAACTTTAGAGACTAGTTAGGTTACACAACACTGCCCTGTGCATATTACACTCCAAGGCGCATATCGCATAGCACGCGCTAGTGCCTGTGCTATCTCGCGCTCTCCAATGAATCTGTCATTGCGCACAATGTATTGCATATTATATTTCACGCCCAGTTCATCTTATATCACACTTTTTGGTGCATAGTTTATACCATACACTATATCTAGTTTTCATTTTCAATCGTGCTCTCAGGACTATGTTCTATATAACACTGTGTTCACCTACCCTTTTCACGGGCATTACATTTTGCGATAGGGGGTGGAGGGTCAGGGGGTGTTTCTGCCAAGTGAGCCCGGAGTCACAGTCACAAACGTCCTCTTCTTCCTGAATAAAAGTGAGATTATGCTGCATACTTGTTCATATTTTAAGTAGTTCGCACAGACACAATGTTTTAAAAACAATAAAGTTCCTAATACCCGCCTTCTCTGAACAGTTAGCTTGCTGCCCCATCCCCTTCCTCCCTATCCTCTGTTGTGTGAATCCATGGACTAGCCTCCTCCCTCCTGCCATGCATGGTCTGATGTGCTGCCACTGCCCTCAATTTAGTATGATGTACCAGTCCACTCCTCCTGCCCTCCATTGCCCAATTCTATGCCCCATCATTGACCTCCTGCTTAAACTCTGTGCTTAGCTTGCTGCCCCTATTCTCCTTCCCCCTGCCCTTTGATGTCTTTGTGCATGCCCCTGCTCCATCCTTTTTGCCCACCATGTCCCATGGACCTGCCACTCCTATCTACTCTGAGTGTTCTGTTGAGCTGCCACTCCCCTCCCACCTGCCTAGCATTGTCAGATGACTGTAACCTGTCCCTGCCACCTCCACCCTGCCTGTCCACATGCCATGCCCCTATCCTCTTCCTCCTGTCCTACATGTCCATTGTACTGCCACACCCTTCTGCCCTCCCTGGTTTGTTGTGCTGCAACTGCTCCTCCTGCCTGCCCCGTGTGGTCTGTTGTGAGGTCCCTTCCCCTGAACTTTCTTGTCTGTGCACAGGTCCTGACCCTCCCTTCTATCCTCCATCGTCCTTTGTGCATGCCCCTCCACCCTCCTTCTTGCCCATCATAGCCATTGTGCTGCCACTAACCCTCCCACTTGCCATGCATGGTCTTCTGTGCTGCCATGGCCCCTCCCACCTTCCCTGTGTGGTCAGTTAGCTGCCCCTGACCCCCTCCCACCTTCCCTCCATGGTCTGTGTGTATGCCATCACAGTCTCACTGTTGCTCTTCATGGTGTGTCTTGCTTCTAGTGCCCATCCTGCCTGACCTCCATGGCTATCTTGCTGCTCCTGCCCTGCCCCCTTGCCCCCAGCCCTACTCCCTCCCTCCTGGCTTGTCTGTTCCATTGTAATGCCCCTGATCCGTCCCTCCTGCCCTTTATGGTCTGTTATGCTGCAGCTTTCTCTCCTGTCTGTCCATTATGGTCAGCTAGCTACCATTGCCTCTTGCCCCTCTGTTCTCTGTTGTCCATGTGCATGGTCCTGTCCCCTCCCTCTTGCTTTCTATGGATTGTTGTGCTGCACTCCCGTCCTGCATGCCCTGTGTGGTGTATTGTGCTGCTGCAAACCCTGATGCCTGCCCTGCAGGGTCAGTTTGGTGCACCTCTCCATGTCCCTCCTGTCCTCTGTTATCCAAGTCCATGTCCCTATCCCATTTCCTTCCATGATCCAATGTACCATACTTGCAAACATTTTGAACTTGGTAAGAGGGAGATTTTGAAAAAAAACTGGGGTATTGAGTTTCCCCTTTGAGTTACATTGAAAAAGAGGATATTGTAGACAGGAGACAGATCAAATAAAGCCCATTTGAGCTTAAAAACATTGGACGTTTCCTGGCTGAATCGGGTCTGTTGGCATGTATGGTTGTACTACCATTGCCTCTTCCTTCTGCCCACAATGGTCTATTACATTGCCACAGCCTTGAAGGAGGGTAGATTTTGTATCACAGGGGGCCCCTGGCCCGTTCTGTCCACACCTGAAGTATGAGACCCTTGTCCTTGCCCTGCCAGCTGCATTTGTAGGCCGTATTAAATTGACCAGCGGGTCCTGTGTTGCTATATAATTATCCTGAGACATCCTTACCACTCAGCCAGCATAAAACCCCTGTGTAGGCCTTTCTGTTCAATATGTAGGCCTCTTTGTTAAATTGACCATAGCTCTGCAATTTTAGTGTATAGCAGTCTGAAGGCAGGTCTGCGAGGCCTTCTGATCCAAACTAGTAGCCCCCACCCTACCCGAGTGCTCCGTGCTCGGTATCAAAGTTCAACATCCCCCTGAAGCTGTCGACATACAGTAGGCTGCATCCTGGACTGGTACTTGCTTCCTGGGCAGGTTTCCCGCTTTTGAGGAAGTGGCAACCGCAGAGCGTCAAGTTAGGAGAACTGAGGAGATTTTATACATGAATATATTGAATTCCCGTACAATACCCATTATTTTCTGCTTGCTCTATGGAACTTACGATAAGCGATTGGCCTGAGAGACTGACCTTTTCACCCAGTCCATTGTCAGCATTAAGTGGGTAAATGACGAAATGTCTGGTAAAATCTGCAGACGAAGCTTTTGGGTAGCATACGTAGGTAGATGTAGCGTGCAAAGGAGCCCACAAAATGATATAAAAAGGGAGCACCCACAGATATCGACGGACTACCTCGCCGTCTGTATGTAGGTTAACAGGCAGTGCAGGTTTTCCCCAAGAGCTGGGAGCTCTTGTCTTCCTTTGCTTAAAATGTCTTGCTCTGCTTTGCTTGAAGTATCTTATTCTATTTTACCTATATGAAATGTTATGTTATGTTTAACCATTGTTCTCTTTACTTTTGCATTTAAAAGATTTTGTATTGTAATTGCAGGAATGCTTGCTCTAAGAGTAAACGTGAGTGTTCCTAGGTAACATTTTCCTTGGTGTAACTTGTTTCTCATGATGCATTTATAGATGTGTTTTCTCTCTCTCTCTGTCAGTACATTAATTGAGATACAGAGAATATTATGACAGCTGTATGATTATCTGGATTCTGTATTTTGTACTTTATGTCTCTATTCTGCGGTTTCTTTGAAGTTGCATCTTCTCATTAAACTGCCATTGTATTCTGCCTCCAATTCCATGTCTCATATGTCTGTTTTCTTCATTTTTGGAGCAAGCGTTCCTAGGCACCCCGGCTCAAATTAAGGTGCCCCTTTTGTCCCTGACTCACTCTCCTGCTCAGTTCTGTGGTGGCTCCCGGGGATCTGGGGACCGCCCCTAGCTTCCTTGACCCGTAATAGATCTTCCCTCCAACAGCCTCTCTTGCAAGTCCTGTATTGTTGGTTTGTTGCCCCTGCCCCCCTTTCCACTGCCCTCCATAGTCTGTTGTGCTTCCACGGCCCTTCCTGCCTGCTCAGTGTGGTTAAATTGTTGCCTTTGCACCCTCCTACCTGCCTTCAATTTTCAGAGTCCGTGCCCCTGGCCTCTGCCTCTCAACAGTATCCTAATGAACAACTAGATTGCTAACATTCTATATTTATTACAAAAGTGTGGAACGCCTGACATCATCTTGATGTAATCAAAACTGTAATACCTAGAGCATTTCCTTTAGAAATTACATATATGAGAGGGTCTTATTGGCATCAAAATTATGGTTAGTGCTCTAAAAGACTAAAATAAGGACATATTTTCTGAGTTTTCAAATAGCGACAAAGCACTTTTAAATTATTTGTTATCTTTATGTTTTTTTATCCAGTTGACCGCTTGATTAAATGTTGCACTTAGGGAAGAGGATGTGGTGTTACTTCCAGAACTGCAGACTTTGCAACTGGGGAACCAGGTTGAAGTTTCTGCTTCAGCTCGACATTCTGTGATTCTGGTCAAATCACTTAGTCTCCCCATGTCTAAAACCAAAATGAATTTGTTCTTGTGTGATGTAACCAATGCTCATCTAAAGCACTCCAATACCTGACAAGTCTGCACTATATAACACTGCAAAAACACAAAATAATAAGTGTTTTGCACACTTCTGTCATTGGGCTATATTTGGGCTACATCTGGGTGATTTTGGGCTACATTTGGGCTCTTTTGTCTCCGGTGGCCATCTTGGGAGATTTATTTGTTATGAAGTTTCCTAATTTCCTCATGTACTGCAGTCTCCTCAGTAGGAAATGCTTTCAGTTTTTTTACTTTGATTCCATCATGAAGGTATTCAGATATGTCACACATTTGCCATAAATTCTGAATGTTAGCACTCTAGTTGCTCATTAGATCACTGTAGTAAAACTACTGCACCATGGAAGTCTGCTCCTGGTATTAAAAGTGCATGTTTCAGTCTGCATGTCAGAATTTTTTAATGAAATAGAAGAGGATTTGAGAAGTCACTCAAAATGTGCCCTCATTTTCTTTCTTCAGCATTAATCATAATTTCTATGGCAAAATGAACCTCCTCATTGTGTTCCTTTTTAAATTAAATGTTTTAAGTGTTACCAGTTTATTCCAATCAAGATGGCTTCAGGTGTGCCATACTTTTGTCATAATGAAGACAGTAAGCGCTCTAGTTGTTTTTAAGAACATTCTGGGACATTCTGTCATTGGGCTATACTTGGGCTACATCTGGGTGATATTTGGGCTACATTTGGGCTCTTTTGTCTCTGGTGGCCATCTTGGGAGACTTATTTGTTATGAAGTTTCCTAATTTCCTCATTTACTGCAGTCTCCTCAGTAGGAAATACTTTCAGTTTTTTACTTTGATTCCATCAAGAAGGCATTCAGATGTGTCACACATTTGCCATAAATTCAGAATGTTAGCACTCTTTTTGCTCATTAGATCACTGTAGTAAAGCTACTGCTCACCAGGGAAAACTGCTGCTGGTATTGAAAGTGCATGTTTCAGTCTGCATGTCAGAATTTTTTAATGAAATAGAAGAGGATTTGAGAAGTCACTCAAAATGTGCCCTAATTTTTCATTCTGCAGCACTAATCATACTTTTTATGGAAAAATGAACCCCCTCATTTTGTTCCTTTTTAAATTAAATGTTTTAAGAGTTACCACTTTAATCCAAGCAAGATGGCTTCAGGTGTGCCATACGTTTATCATAAGTAGGACTGTTAGCGCTCTAGTAGTTCTTTGGAACACTCTGGGAAGCTGCAGTAGAACACAAAGGAATCAACTGACAGTCTCTGCCCTTGTTGGATGTACATGTTTTACTGAGAATGTCAGACTTCATTCTCACATGACTGAGAAAGATAATGTGAATTTACAGAAAATAAGCTCTCAGTTTAGCCTATAGATCACCTTCCAAACCTCTGTGGTAAAAGCATGAGAAAATATTTTTCTCTCAATCATGATATCCCAGCAGAAGGCTTTTTCACATGGTGAAATCACCTTAGAACATACCACAATTCCTAAAATGAGTATGGTACCATCAACAAATGATTTATAATGTAACTAAAGTCTTAAAACCTTCTATTAACTGCAATGCTTTTTAATGAGGTGCTATCATGTATATTGGTCCCAAGATGGCTGCCAACACTTCTTGGATGAAGTGCTGACAGCCAATCAGATCTCAGGATGAGATGTGTGGTTAGGCTCCGCCCACATATATATATGCTTTTAAATGCTATTTTCTCAGGAAATACTGAACAGATTTACACCAGACATGCAAAAGGCACTTCCTTGACCTTATGGCTACCTCTCTGCCAAATTTCAAGTAATTCTGTTCAGCCGTTCGGGCTGTAGCTGTGTCTAAAGGTCCTATGGAAAAATGCATGGGGAAAACGCGTTTTGGGACCCCCCTTTTTTCTCGGCCCCTGCTTGACGAATCCCCCCGAGACTTTCAGGGTAGGAGCGGAGCGTAGCGCCCCACCTATTTTGAAAATTTCGCGAGGATTCGTCAACCGGCGCCAAAGTTATTCCAAATAGAATGTTGCGGATTTCCTATGGAAACAGGGTCCTAACTATATCTACCTACTGGCGACCGCCAGTAGGTAATATATATATTTAGAGAGAGAGATATATATATATATTCACTTAAAAAACGATAGGTTTCACGCATGTTATAGTTAGGTGGATATTTCACTCGTAAAAAACCAATGAAATTCCCCCGTTATAGTTAGTTCAGATAACTATAACTCGCGCGCCCGCAATCCTGCTCATGACGTCACATATTACATAACTCATGACATGGTCAGTGGCATCACTCATGACATCACTGATGACATCATCCTTGTGATAGAGTGGCGGTCGCGCAAGTTATAGTTATCTGAACTAACTATAACGGGGGAATTTCATTGGTTTTTTACGAGTGAAATATCCACCTAACTATAACATGCGTGAAACCTATGGTTTTTTAAGTGAATTTGCAAGGTTCTTTAAATGCTAATTTCTAACTATAACGTGTGTGAAACCTATGGTTTTTTCAGTGAATTTGTACGGTTTTTTAAATGCTAAGTTATGTATGTATTATTATTTTTTTATATATTTATTTTACAATAAATTACGTATTAAAATTTTTTCTTTTTTTTGGTTTTTCACCATGCGCGCACGGTGCACGCACCCCCGCGATTTAAAAAAAAAAAAAAATTAAATGTTTTTTTCTGCCTTCGGGGTCCTTCAGGGACCCCCTGACAAAGGCTAGGGGTCAGGAACTCTCTACCCTGGCCCCTTTTCATTTTCGCCACCTTCCTTTTTCACTCTCGCACTAAAAACAAACAAAATGGCGGCCGACACTTCCTGATTTCGACCGATTCGAACGTCGACTAACATGTAACCACCAATCAGAATTACGCTCGCGCACGTTAGGGTGCTCGCACGGTGCGCGCACGGTGCCCGCTTATAGATATTTATATGCTTTTAAATGCTATTTTCTCAGGAACTACTGAACAGATTGACACCAGACCTGCAAAAGGCACTTCCCTGACCTGAGGACTACCTCTCTGCCAAATTTCAAGTAATTCTGTTCAGCCGTTCGGGCTGTACCTTATGTATGTATGGGCGGTCTTATATAGCGCTCAAATTACCCTTGGGCATCTCGGCGCTTGCATTGGGAACCCGTCCTGGTTTTTCCCTGTGAGATAACCCGTACTGGGCATCCCCAAGGTGAAAGCCAGGCATCCCGCCGCGGGGGCCGTTGTGGAGATTAAGCAAGCTTGTTGCCCAGAGCTGCATAGTGTGAACTCGTGCTTAGAGTAGGCACCGAAGCGAGAATTATCGAGTCCGTGGACAATTGGGCTCCAGACCCTGCCGCGTCGGGAATCGAACCCTGGTCCCGGGTCTGACCTCTGCTTCAGGGTATGCCTCCTCTAACCAGTGAGCTACACTTCTCATAGGACTAAAGGTCCTATGGAAAAATGCATGGGGAAAACGTGTTTTGGGACCCCCCTTTTTTCTCGGCCCCCACCTGACGAATCACCCCGAGACTTTCAGGGTAGGAGCTGAGCGGAGCGCCCCATTAGTTTTGAAAATTTCGCGAGGATTCGTCAACCGGCGCCAAAGTTATTCAAAATAGAATTTTCAGGTTTCCTATGGAAACACGGTCCTAACTATAACTATCTACTGGCGACCGCCAGTAGATAATATATATATATCTATATATATATATACATATATAGAGATATGCACATGCAATCCGTCGCAGTACTCCACTTTCCAAGCTCGGTACGGACCCAGGTATAAGTGCAGATTAATTTATTTTCTTTAAACCGGCACTGCCGCCATGACGCGTTTCGGCTTCAGAGAAGCCTTGATCACATATATAGAGAGATATGTATATTTAAAAAAAAATCCTCAAAGGGTCATTCCATTGTAGAACAGAATATTCTGTTTATTTTCTCACTTATACACATGGGCTGAGATACATCAGCAGCACTAACTTGCCGGTGTATAAAAGAATTCTTCAGCACATGCGTGAAATTACATGCAATGATTCTACCTACCCAGTGGCTCGTCATTGTGCGATCTACCACAACAAAATCTGAGTAAGATCACTTATTTTGTCAGTGATGCAATATCACCAAATAGGCGAGGAGGAGATCGGGAGATACAATTGGGAGCACTAGAAATGAAATATATAATAAATTGGATTGTAAAGCCCCGAAAGGTTTAAACATGGATGAGGAGTTAAACTCATGTTTATAAACTATCAGTTAGCTCCGAACTTTGAGTTATCAGGAATGGATACAGGTTATTGGATTCAGTCGACTTTTAATATGAGATGGTGCTTTAAATGATTACTCACCTGGTAATGACAGACTAGTAGAGTAGAAAAATAGTGGTTCCCTAAAATTGTTTTGGTTTTCCAAATTTTGAAATGTATTTTTGTGTATTACATGAAGCTGCGGTACAATCAAGTTCAAATAACTTTCTTTAAGAATTGATGCATTGCATTATTGAGATGTAAATAATTTTCACACAAAACCACTATGGTGTAATACATTTCATGTATGTAACTGAGCACTAGGCAAAGATCAATTTAGAAAAAATCAATGGATTTAAGTGAATTGATTATAATTTTGAGTTAGGTTACCATGGCATAAATAGGGGGTTCAGCTGTCCCAAGCCCAGAGGTCTTCCACTGATATAATAAACATTGCTCCTAGCAAGGGGAGGGTGGTAAGGCGCTATATTGCTTCATCCACTGTCATTATACTATGCTAGCCCCTTTTGGATTATATGGAATTGTAACAATGCTGATTATTTTATTTCTGTGCATTTTACTGCTAGTATTAGCATGTGTGCTTCATTACAGACAGCGGAACTCTCTACCTCAATTCTTAGATGATGTTATTTACATCTCCGGACCAGCACAGCTCTTCCTACTGGAAAGATTTTCTCCAAGTGCCTCTAACCTGCATCCTGTGCCATATTAAAAGAATCTGAAAATTCAGAAGCGCAGCTGTGTTCCATGTTATGTCTATATATGCGTGGGACTGACCAAAGCAGATTAACCAGTGGTGTTATTTTCTGGCCTTGAACATGATGTACAGACGAGAACTCCAAGCTCAGCATGTCTTGTGAGAGGCAGACAGTTCCCATGTAAAGCAGCGCAAGCAATGTGTTTATGAGAACGAAGGCATGTAGTGTCGTGTGCAAAAGCGGCAAAATGGTGGTCAAAAATACACGAACTGACGCTAACTTAACAATGTCAGCTGGCACCCTTATTTCCTCATGACACCCTCCCCTTGGGCAGTCCTGCGGACAGTGAAAGTAGTTGAATACATAGTTAAAAAAGTCGGAGCAGCAATACCACTCATCCATAAGTCCAATTCAATATCGTTAAAAAGAAAAAATGTAAAGGTCAACAAAGCAACCCCCCCCCCAAAAAAAGGGTTGGTAGCCAACTTAATCCATCAGAGTGTATGAGCAGTAAGTAGCAACTGCTTCCAATAGGTGTGAGAAGTTGGCCTGATATATGCTGTCCACTAGTTATAGTGGGCACCTTGTATCAGTCCAAACAACCCCTTATTGGTTAGAGGTCAAAGACAACCTTTATTGAAAGCTATCCTAGTGGTAGCTATGGAGAGCAGCCTTCAGGCTAAGTCTTGAAGGGATGTAAAGCAGCTTGTTTTTCCAGTCTATAATCTCTTGCGTCACTAAATGAAAGATATCCACACCAGGTATATATATAAAATATATGTATTTATTACTGAACACACCCTCCTAGTCTCTTTATGAAACTAGAGGTCAAAACACATAGGTTACACTTCAATAATCACAGTAAAATAGCACAAATGCACGTCAGACCCTAGGGAAGAGCCAAACCGTATACTAAGATAGTGGTATAAGAACCACGACTTAACTAGACAGAAGGCCTAGAGCATGGTACTCACAAACTTTCTGTCGGGGCCAAAATTACAGGTTGGTTTGTGGCCGAGGGCCGCACTGGTAGTGGTGCGGTCAGTGGAGGCGGGGTCAGTGGGGAGGCGGGGCTAGAGTAAAAATATCTAACCCGTTTC
Organism: Triturus cristatus; assembly: GCF_964204655.1. NCBI lineage: Eukaryota > Metazoa > Chordata > Amphibia > Caudata > Salamandridae > Triturus > Triturus cristatus. Next base: position 31,247,841 of record NC_140590.1, on the reverse strand, counting down.
AAAACATTAGACAATGAGACAATGCTGTATTTCAAAAGCAGATGTAACTACAGAGAGTACATTTTGATAATACATTTTTATTAGCAAAAATAACAATCTTAATAGGTATTGCATAGCTTCATACACTCTTTGACCCCAATTCCATCACAGTCTCTCTCTCTCCTTCTCAGTCAGTCTTTCTCTCTCTGTCAGTCAGTATCTCTCTCTCTCTGTCAGTCAGTCTCTCTGTCAGTCAGTCTCTCTCTCTGTCAGTCTCTCCCTCTGTCGGTCTCTCTCTCTGTTAGTCTCTCACTCAGTCAGTCAGTCAGTCTCTCTCTCTTTCAGTCAGTCTCTCTCAGTCAGTCAGTCAGTCTCTCTCTGTCAGTCAGACTCTCTCAGTCAGTATATCTCTCTCTCAGTCAGTCAGTGTCTCTCTTAGTCAGTCAGTCAGTCTCTCTGTCAGCCAGTGTAGGAGAGTAGGATCTGCACTTATGTTGCCCCCATTTTTTATCTGATGAATACACTGGTTTCTGGCTATAGTCTGGCTGGGTTCCTGCTAATCAGGGCCCCAGTCTCACTGATCTCTCTAAACAACTTGGGGGCATATTTACAAGCAGGCGATAACAAATTATCGCCGCTTTTGCGGCCGTTTTCGACCGAAAAGCGGCGATAATTGTATCGCCTAATTAGCAAGGTCATGCTAACGCGTGAAACCTTGCTTTAGCGTGTGGATTCTTCACGCCCAGCTTTGCATCTCTAATGAGATACAAAGTGGGCGTTCCTGACCTAACATGACAGGAGAAATGTCGCTAAGCGACATTTCTCCTATCATCAAGCCCCACGCTATGAAGAATAGCGTCAGGAAAAGTAGCGATAACCCCTGTTATCGCTACTTTCCTAACGCCTGCTTCAGGACTGACTTAGCCATGATATCCTATGGAGGGTGGATATCATGGCTAAGTTTGTGAGTCTCTATCAACAAGCTAACGCCACACTACGTGAGATTATCGCTGGGTTTCCAGCGATAATCTCACGTTCGGCAGTTAGCGTGAGGATTTTTATCGCTGAGGACATAAGCGTTGCTAATAGCACACTATATCAGCGATAAAAATCCACGTTACCCCGCGATAATTATCCTCACACTAAGAGCGCTGAGCGATAATTATCGCCGGGTGTTGCTGATATGCCCCATAGTGTGCATATTAGATGCACTAGTGATTGGATACTGTGGTACCTTATGAGCCCCTAGTATATGGTACCTTAGGTACCTAGGGCATTGGTACTTCACAGGCCTGATTTGTACAATGTGGAGCCCAAAAACATGGATTAATCGAAGCTTCTACAACCAAACTGTGTGATTTTAGGCAAATATTTTAGCGATATTCCTCGTATATGAAAGCACCTTCAAATTCGCCCGTTCAGAATACCAGCTCCACAAAAACCTATTGTGTTTGACATAATAGACTATAACGTATTATTATCAAGGCTTGCACATGTTACAAAAGTGGATTTTTTTACATTTTCAACAGACTTTAACACACTGTACGTGATATTTGTTGTATGATTTACTTGGCAACATGTTTAAAAGGCTCGGCTCGTGCACAGGCTCTAGGAGCCAAGGCAGAGACCCTTTTCTGGGCTCTGGCTCGGCTCGCGGTGTTATTGTGTTGGCTCGCGCACCACTATTCGTGTCTGTTCTTTAGAGGTGGTTTATGCATGGATGTATGCACATTTGCTTTATGCGGCATTTTATTTGTTTATTTATATGGCGCGTCTCGTGCTGACAACAGCCTGGTCATTATTGGGGCTTTGTCTGGGAGTGACCCTCCTCTTTTGAAGTGACGGTTGTGCAAACAAAGCTTCATGATCCAGAAAGACGTTCACTTCCGGGGCGTGTGGTGGGAAAGAGAAACCTGCCAGCAAAGCTGAAGGGCCTGAACACACTTCACTCGTTCTATTTATTCATTTCCCCAGATATTTTTTACCTATTTTATTTCAATAGAATTCGTTTTTAGGCAGTGATTCCTTTCATATTATATTCGGAAAAAACGATGTAAAAAAATAAAGCATCTGTTATTTACGGCGCCTAGAAACAGCCGAATGAAGCACGTTTTATAATGTGTCACAACGAGCGTTGCTTTGCTTTACTGTTTTAATGCAGGAGTCCGGCACTTGCGGGGCCTGTGGTGGCCGGGACGTGTTGTTTGCCGACGCTTGGTGTGGCTACTTCCACTGAAAAGAGGAAGATGGAGGGGGAGGAAGGCGCCCGGCCGCAGACACGACTGGATTGCGCCACAAAAAGCGGCCTTGGTTTCTGTCTGAAGCAAGAAGGGTTCTCTCCATGTTCTGAGAGTTCACTTTATTTATCCTCAATCGCCACAGGCTCGCGCACTCAGACATAGTCCCACCAGGTTTGCCACCAGGAGAGGCGACTCCGTCTGAGGGGCGGGAGGGACACAGACGCTCCGCTCCAAGTCACAAGGGACAGAGCTTCCATCAACCTGAAGGGACAGAGTCACTCCCTGCCAGGAGGGACAGAGCCACTCCCAGCTAGAAGAGACAGAGCCACTCCCTGCCAAGAGGGACAGAGCCACTCCCAGCTAGAAGGGACAGAGCTTCTATCAACCACAGAGCCACTCCCTGCCATATGGAACAGAGCCCTCCCAGGTAGAAGGGACACAGCCAGCCCCAGCCAGAAGGAGCAGACGCACTTCTACTCAGCGGAGACAGAGGCACTTCCAGTCAGAAGAGATAGAGGCACCCCCAGCCAGAAGGAGCAGACGCACTTCTACTCAGTAGACAGAGGCACTTCTACTCAGAAGAGATAGAGGCACTCCCAGCCAGAAGGAGCAGACGCACTTCTACTCAGCGGAGACAGAGGCACTTCCAGTCAGAAGAGATAGAGGCACCCCCAGCCAGAAGGAGCAGACGCACTTCTACTCAGTAGACAGAGGCACTTCTACTCAGAAGAGATAGAGGCACTCCCAGCCAGAAGGAGCAGACGCACTTCTACTCAGAGGAGACAGAGGCACTTCCAGCCAGAAGGAGCAGAGGCACTTCTACTCAGAAGAGACAGAGGCACTGCCAGCCAGAAGGGACAGGAGACCTGGTAAGTGACAGACAGATTCAATCTGCCATATATAATATTCTGACACTTATTGTAAGTTGAGTTCTGACCTCTCGAGGCCTGCTGCCAGAGCCAGCAGCTAAGGTGAAACGCAGGACACTGAACATAATTAAAGCTGCAGTTTGAACAGAAAAAGGAGCATGGCTTTTTCTTCTGCTCTGTTTTAATGGATGAGCAGTGATAAGCAGAAAGAAGACATTTATAACAGCATGTGGAACGGCAACATCTCTGCATGTTTCTACACATTCTGAACTAGAGTGATTTTTATCTGACTTTTATTCAAGTGAATCTAATCTCTAACTGCTATTTGTGTTTAATTTCGTGCCAGAGCTTCTACTGTTATTCTTCATGTCTACAACCATCTTCTGCCTTTTATATGAAAGAGCGGAACACCAAGGATACAAAAGGTTTGTGGAAAGGGTGCTGGTGTGACCATGTATTATAAGGAATAAAGTACCCCTGCTGCACATTACAAGGATATAGTCTCCGCAGAGTTCCATGGCCTTATAAAGTAACTTGACCTGTGGCCCCATTCCTTTCAAACATCCCAGAACTCCTCAGTGACTTTAAATATCCTGGTAATGTATGGCAGGGGTTACTTTATCCCATATACAATATATGGGAGCCGGCAATCTCCGTATGGAAGCCTGTCACTAATTTCCTTATTAGAGTCGAGTTGCTATGTCCCCAGTCACCTGTAATAAAGAAATGACATAGCCTCAGATCTGTAATAAGCTATTACAGTGGAGTTCTGGCATTATTCAACCAGAGCCAGCAGCTGATGTGAAAGACATAATTACAGCTGCAGTTTAAACAATGCCTGAAAACTGACTATTCATTCCTATGATTTGTTTTCCTAAATGAAGCAGTGATGAGCAGAAAGGAGATCTTTATCGCAACCTTTATTTTTTGCAAACTAAAAGTGACTACAGGAATAATTCAATCGATCTGCCTTTTTCTGCATATTTCGAGCCTCATAACTTTTAATCTGATCTACATCAAACTAATTCTAATATCTTCATTAGTAGCTAGTTTTTGATGAGTTTATTTCCACACCAGATTGTACTTTTATTCTCTATGTTTCCAACCATACTGCCTATTTCATATCAAAATTCTACACACCATGAATGTATATGGTATATGGGAAGAATGATGGTATGAACAAGTATTATATGAAATAAATCATTCCCTGCTGTACATTTTAAAGATATTGTAAGTAGCCTTAGAGTGTCATGACCTTATGAAAGAACTCGACCTTTCGCCTCAACCTATGGTCATGGAGCTTCTTGGCGCCTTTTATCCCTACAATGCGTCAGGGAGGACTTTATCTCGTATATAATGTACCGAGACAAGCATGGTTCATGGTGCATTTTGGAAGAAAACATTCTAAATTAGGGTTTGATACTTGGTTAAAACTACCTGAAACTCAGTCATAACTTACCAACTTTTTCTTCAAGTTTTTGGGAGGTCAACAAATGTGCTTTATAAATGTAATAGAATGTTCATCATCATAATAGTTTATTTCGGAAATAACATTTCTTAAAAACATACATCTGTACACATTTCCTTCAATCAGTACATTATAGTAAAATCTTCTTAAAAAGCTAAAAACCATAATCATAAAATATATTACGAGAACTTATATTTCACAATATGATCCTAAGATCTCATAAAAAATAGAATCTGCGCATTACAGTTTTGTGATCAGTTGTGCCCTCGGAGGTCATATGGATCAATTAACATCAATTGTGACTGGGCAGCCAGCATGCTGCGGCACACACTTAAAGTGCAAGTGCAAGGAGCTGAATAATGTCAGTCAACACTGATACAATCAACCAAGCTGGACTTAAGCTTAAGTGCTGGTGCGTAACCATGAACCGGTCTTATGGAGCCTGAGCCATGATTAGAGTTTTGAGACCTTTCCCTTCCTAATAAGGGATCACTGACAGAATATCGACGACAGGAACATCGAGGTACACAAATATCGTGTACAGAAGATCGATGTCAAGAATATCGACATCCTACCTCTACAAAGGTAAGTACAACAATATCGAAACAAAAATATAGTTGTTTATATTATTGTTGTTCAAAATATCGCTTTTTTTTAAAAGTCTTAAAAATAACATAACATAAATTAAATAATAAATATAATTAATAAAAACATAGTTAGAATTATTAAAACATGTTAAAATGTATACATATTAAGATAATATAAAAACCAATTAAACATACATATATAAAAATTATTATATTTATATTTACCTAATATTATTAATACATAATTATTTTATTAAATTACAAATTGTTAGAAACGTAATACAAATTATAATTACATATACATATACATACACCTGTACCATAAACATAAAAATAAAATATATATGCATATATATAATACATTAAAATATTAAAATAATGATCTAATTTTAAAACAACATTTTACACTACATTAACTAAAACAGTAGGGAAAATGTTGGATAGCGTAGAGAATAAATTACTATTCCCACTCCAGGGAATGCAAAAGTAGGGAAAGTGTTGGAAAGCGGAGGGGATAAAATTACTATTCCCACTCCAGCGAGTGCAACAGTAGGAAAAGTTTTGGATAGCGGAGGGGATAACATTACTATTCCAACTCCAGGGAATGCAACAGTAGGGAAAGTGTTGAATATCGGAGGGGAAAAATTTACTATTCCCACTCGAACAAATGCAACAGTAGGAAAAGTGTTGGATAGCGGAGGGGATAACACTACTATTCCAACTCCAGGGAATGCAACAGTAGGGAAAGTGTTGGATAGCAGAGGGGAATAATTTACTATTCCCACTCCACGGAGTGCAACAGTAGGGAATGTGTTGGATAGCGAAGGGAAAAAATGTACTATTCCCACTCCACGGAGTGCAACAGTAGGGAATGTGTTGGATAGCGGGTGGGTAAAAATTACTATTCCCACTCCACGGAGTGCAACAGTAGGGAAAGTGTTGGATAGCCGGGGGGAATAAAATTACTATTCCCACTCCAGCAAGTGCAACAGTAGAGAAAGTGTTGGATAGCGGAGGGTATATCTTCACCTGCCTGGTGTATCACTCTTTCCTGCTTCTTTAGGGATAAGATTCAGATTATTCAGGCGGCGTTCACATCCGGTGACGTCAGCATTGGGGGATTTCTGGGGTCTCAATCTGCCGATCCTGCTCATTCACTGTCTGTATTCAGGCCGGTCGATCATTTGGAATCTCACAAAATTCTTTAGGGTCTCAAGTCTGGATCACTCTCGGACCCCTGTCCTGCCAGGCTTCTGGCAGCAGTGGCAGAGAGCACGAATATAGAAGTGAACATCATTATTAATATGTCTCTCCAGAAAGCTGTTGTACCACAGGTTTGGAAGCAGGCTAAGATCCTGCCACTCCTGAAAAAGCCATCTTTGGACCCCCTTAACCCAGGGAATTACCGGCCTATCTCCCTCCTTCCGGTTTTGGCCAAGGTGTGTGAGAAGATGGTTAATAAAAAGCTTACAGATTTAGTGGAAAGAGAGGTGCTCTTGCACCCAGCTCAATCAGGGTTTCGGGCATCTCATAGTACAGAGTCAGTTCTGTTTGAGGTGTCGGAGGCCATTCAGGAGTGTCTGGACGCCGGCGGGAGAACCGCATTAATTCTGCTGAACCTCTCGGCGGCGTTCGACACGGTCCCGCACGCACTTCTTTTAGCGCGACTGGCTGGGATTGGCGTGTCGGGGGTGTTTGGGGCTGGCTTAGGTCCTTCTTGGAGGGGCGGGCCGAGCAGATCTGGCTTCCACCATCCTCCTCTTCCCCTCAGTCAGTGGCAACTGGAATCCCTCAGGGATCCTCCCTTAGCCCCCTTCTTTTTAATATGTATGTCACTCCTCTGATATATCTGGCAGAGGGGCTAGGGGCTAAGGTAATGGCCTACGCAGACGATACCCAGCTGCTTTTTACCTGGGACAAAGATGCAGACTCTGTTTCCTTTGTTCAACATTATTTAGCTTCTATTTGTCAGTCAAATAGCTTTGTTTCGATATAAATATCATAAAAGCATCACGATTCCATATTATTACAAAAGAGAGAAGCAAGAGATGCAATGTATTACATTCCAAATAGTACAATAAAGTGCAATCTAATATGTAAAATATAAAGCTATTTCCTGCATACAAATGAATTTCATTTTACATAATATAGATTAAAAAGGTAAAACATGATAAAAATGAAGTATAAAAATCCAAATGTCCTATATACATACTCGTAGACTTTCTGAATCAATTATGAGTCGCCCTGCATATAGCCCTACGCCTAATTGACCAAGCTCGGCCCAGAAACTTGGCAACACCGCAAACGCAACTGGTTCTTGGGTCAGTTCTCAATATACGTAAGGCAACTCGATGGTCTAGAGTACCGAGTTGTTTGTAAATTGGTGTAAGCCAGAAGGTCTTAGCACTTGCATATGCCGGGCAAGCAAAAGTAAGGTATGCAATACTTTCTTTTGAGGTCCCGCAAGATGGGCATTCCTCAGTGGTCTGATGGGGGGGACGCCACTTTGCAGTAAATTCATGGACTGGGAGTGAACCAAGTCTGAATTGGATATATAGTGTCCTGTTGCTAGGGGTCTGGATAATATCCAGATACGGTTCGAGACCTCTAGATAGTTTATGTTGGAAGAATTCTTCAGTGAGCCTTCCCACAGTTGGGTTGCTGAGGTCTCTAGCGTCAATCCACTCCCAGTAAATTCTTTTGAGGTCCGCTTTACTCTGTGGACTTTGAGTATCCCAACACTCTTTGAGACCAAGGGTTTTCATTAATGCATACGTTTAGGACCCTTGCCTGTTGAGGCGCACTACGTTTTGGACCCTTGCCTGTCGCGGGTACTTGGGCCTCCCACACGAGTGAGGCACCGTTTTTATCGGGAGACCCGGGGGAACGCTGGGTGGTAGGAAATTTGTGTCAGCCCGGTGATGCCACAACTTTCCCACACAAAAATGTGTGAAAAGGGTGATTTTTTCAGCTAAATTTGAGGTTTGCAGGGCATTCTGGGTAAGGAAACGTTGGGGGATCCACGCAAGCCATACCTCCCTGGAATCCCCCGGGTGTCTAGATTTCAGAAATTTGTGGGTTTGGTAGGTTCCCCTAGGTGGCCGCCGAGCACCGGGCCAAAAACCCTGGTAACCCCCCTTGCAAAACCAGGTCGTTTTGAGGTAGGCAATTTTCATGTCGCCTCAATACGTTTTGGGCCCTTGCCTGTCGCGGGTACTTGGGCCTCCCACACGAGTGAGGCACCGTTTTTATCAGGAGACCCGGGGGAACGCTGGGTGGTAGGAAATTTGTGTCAGCCCGGTGATGCCACAACTTTCCCACACGAAAATGTGTGAAAAAGGTGATTTTTTCAGCTAAATTTGAGGTTTGCAGGGCATTCTGGGTAAGGAAACGTTGGGGGATCCACACAAGCCATACATCCCTGGAATTCCCTGGGTGTCTAGTTTTCAGAAATGTGTAGGTTTGGTAGGTTTCCCTAGGTGCCGGCAGAGTTAGGGTTCAAAAACTACAGCTAGGCACTTTGCCAAAAAAGGTTCATTTTTCACTGCGAAATTGAGGTGTGTCCACAATGCGTTTTGCGCCGTTTCGTGTCACAGGCATTAGGCCGACCCACACAAGTGAGGTATCATTTTTCTCTGAAGACTTTGGGGAACACGGGATGAGTGGAAATTTGTGGATCCACGCAGATTCCAGAACTTTCCACCACAGAAATGTGGGGAAAATGTGTTTTTTTCAGCAATTTTTTAGGTTTGCAAGGGATTCTGGGTAGCAGAACCTGTTGGGAGGCAGTCAGGTCACCCCATCCTGGATTCCCCTGGGTATCTAGTTTTCAAAAATGTATAGGTTTGCTAGGTTTCCCTAGGTGCCGGCAGAGCTATGGTTAAAAAACTACAGCTAGGCACTTTGCCAAAAAAGGGTCATTTTCGACAGCGAAATTGAGATATGTGCTCGTTGTGTTTTGCGCCGTTTCCTGTCACGGGCATTAGGCCGACCCACACAAGTGAGGTATCATTTTTCTCGGAAGACTTTGGGGAACGCGGGATGAGTGGAAATTTGTGGATCCACGCAGATTCCAGAACTTTCCACCAGAGAAATGTGGAGAAAATGTGTTTTTTTTGGCAATTTGTTAGGTTTACAAGGGATTCTGGGTAACAGAACCTGGTGGGAGGCAGTCAAGTCACCCCATCCTGGATTCCCCTGGGTGTCTAGTTTAAAAAAATGTATAGGTTTGCTAGGTTTCCCTAGGTGACGGCAGAGCTATGGTTAAAAAACTTTAGCTAGACACTTTGCCAAAAAAGGGTCATTTTTCACAGCGAAATTGAGGTGTGTCCACCTTACGATTTGCGCCGTTTCCTGTCACGGGCACTAGGCTGACCCACACAAGTGAGGTACAATTTTTCTCGGAAGACTTTGGGGAACGCGGGGTGGGTGGAAATTTGTGGATCCACGCAGATTCCAGAACTTTCCACCAGAGAAATGTGGGGAAAAGGTGTTTTTTGGGCAATTTTTTAGGTTTGCAAGGGATTCTGGGTAACAGAACCTGGTGGGAGGCAGTCAAGTCACCCCATCCTGGATTCCCCTGGGTGTCTAGTTTTCAAAAATGTATAGGTTTGCTAGGTTTCCCTAGGTGCCGGCAGAGCTAGGCACTTTGCTAAAAAAGGGTAATTTTGCATTGTGAAAATGTGGTGTGTTCACGTTGGGTTTTGAGCCATTTCCTGTCGTGGGCACTATGCCTACCCCAAATAGTGAGGTACCATTTTTATCGGGAGACTTAGGGTAATTCAGATTTGTAAAGGAACTGTTATTACCTATTGGCTTTCGATGCATTTCTGCCTTCCAAATGAAAGACATTGTGTAAAAAAGAAGTCATTCTAAAAAATGACTGATAACTCTCATGCTAGTATGAGTATCCCAATTTCGGAAATGTGCAAATATATACTGTTTCTAAACTCTATATTTTGTTCCAATTTCAGAAATACATAGGTGTCTTTCATACCGATTTTTCCATGTACACATTTTTACAGAATAATTACTATATACCCGGAACATAATAAAAAAAAATTGCAAGTTGCTGCTCATTTTTTGGCTCTGGGTTCGTCGGGTTCTTGGTGAACCAACAAGTCCTATATATCCCCACAACCAGTAAGGTCCAGCGGATGTAACGGTATATTGCTTTCAAAGAGCTGTCACAATTAGAAGAAGTTACAGGTGAAAACGTTGACACAAAAGGCACTTTTTACAACAAATTTTCAATTTATCCTATATTTAACTGTTAGTTTCTATAAAGAAACCTTGATGGATCTACACAAATGACCCCTTGCTGAATTCAGAATTTTATCTACTTCTCTAAAATGTATAGCTATCCAGGATCCATTATTGCATTTGTACCCATTTCTACCATTAACTGGAAGAAGGTCAAAAGCACAAAAAATAGCAAAAATAGGCTATATCCCAGAAAAATGCCAAAACTGTGTAAAATATTTTGGGTTTCTGACAAAAGTCTGGTATCCCCTAAAAGCTGGGAAATGGGGATTTCAGCCCCACAAACCCTTTTTTGATAACATTTGCAGGGAAAAACCCAGATGCTTTCATTTGCAGCCCGTTTTTCCCATTTTCCCCAAAAAAACTAAATTTTGCTGTATTTTGGCTCATTTCTGTGACCCCTCCAGGGGAATCCACAAACCCTGAGTACCTTCAGAATCCCCATGATGTTGGAAGAAAAGGACGCAAATTTGGCGTGGATACCTTATGTGGTCAAAAAGTTACAGGGGCCTCAGCATGCACTACCCCAAATAGCCAAAAAAGGGAGTGGCACAGGAGGGGGAAAAGGCCTGGCAGGGCAGCGAAGGGGTTAACAATGGCTGCATGGCAAACATCATGGAGAGGAGGCTGAGGATACAAGCAGCAGCACAGAAAAGAAGGAGGAAACATGAGTGCAAATAAGGGAACCAATCATGAAGGACCTAGGGAGGGGTTAAAAATGCCAAGTGAACGGAACTGAGATAGCGTGAACTGAGGAGGAACAAGAGTAAAATACAGAATCCAGTCTTGTTGCTTTATATGGGGCTGTCTTATGCTGTGGAGCTTGTCTATGAAGGCTTCCTACTGCTCACTCTATGATCTTGTCTCATTTTTAGATTTCCCCTTCTCGTCTGCCTTTTCCTTTGTCATTTCCTCAGTCTCTATCAAAGGGTCAGTGGCACAGAACCCGTAACAACTGAAACTAAGACAGACACTGTAACCCCTACAGAAGCTTGTGCACCCACAAGTTAAATGGAAACTACCATAACATTCCCTGTTCAGGCTTCGACAAGCACACTGCCTTCGTAGGATGCCTCAGGCACTTTCCCCGTTGAGACAAATGCTAGCTGTCCAATAAGTCAGACCATGCCAATATCCCACACCAAAGCCCATAATAATAGCACTAGGCCCTCCACCGTACCATGATGGGGTAGTCAAATGATTATTGCAACTTTACCGGCTAACCCATCAAACACAGGACACTCTCCACAGAACTTAACCACCAACATTAGGACGCTCCTGCACTGCAGAGAAACAGTAGCCCTCATCCTTATGGACCTGTCAGCTGCCTTTGACACCATCTCCCATCACATCCTGATCAACAGGCTCCACCACATAGGGATCCAGGGAGACCCCCTCAAATGGGTCGGTTCTTACCTCCTCGGTAGAACCCACAGGATCCATTGCCTATCGTTCAACTCGGTAAGACCTCTGACCCTTGGTCTAGGTCCACTGTCTCCCTGCAGCTCTGCTGTGCCGTCTCTTGCCTCCAGACCCCGACCTCCTCCCTGGGAGGTTCGAGGCTGCTGTCCGCTCCTGCGCCTGCTGCTCGCTCCAACTGGAACAAGATTGCCTGCAACCACTGTAACCTTTCTCAGTCGTTGTTTTAATTAATTTTTCCCTGTTGTGCCACTGTTATTGTGCCCATCTGTGTCTTGCTCTAATTCCACCACTGTTTTTATTTTCTCGTGCCTGCCTGTTCCTTTTGCCACTGCTACCCCTGCGGCCCTTCCCCCCCGGAATTTCCCCAGGAATTCCCCCCCAGAATTCCCCCGCTTCCGCCTCCCAGCCTGTACTCCCTCCCACCTCCCCCCCACCTCCCCTACTTAATGGCCGCCACTGCACGGTTATGCAGCGGACGAGTGCAGCGGGCGTGTCATGGCGCACCAAAGGCAAGCCCATCTGCGACCCGACCGTGGCCTGTGCCAGGCACCCTGAACCTCCCACTACCCATCGCTACGACACCACCACCCTACTCGCACTCAACCCTGGAAGACTTAGAGAATGCCAACAGGCCTCGCCGAACACGACCCAGGGCCAGTTCTCCTGCCTCCACTGCCACCAGACCCTCACCGCCACCCTGGCCTCCAACACCGCTGACGCCAGCAATAGCGACACCCTAAAATGCATCCTCCTCAATGTACGCTCCGTACACAAACACGCCATGGAAATCTGGAACCTACTCGACTCTCTCTCGCCCGACATCGCCTTCTTCACAGAGACCTGGACCAACGCGTCCTCCGCCCCCGACATCAGCACCGCCATCCCAGACGGATACAAGATCCAGAGGAAAGACTGCCCCAACCACTCAGAAGGGGGCCTCGCCATCACCCACAAGAGAACCCTCCACCTCACCACCTTGTGAAACCTTCCCCTCTGCCAAACACATGCACTTCCAGATCCAGACCACCCCCAAAACCACACTCTGAGGAACCCTCGTCTACAGACCCCCCAGCCCCCAAACACCCTTCGCCACCACCATCACCGACTTCATCGCACCCCTTGCCATTGCCTCAACAAACTACATACTCATTGGACACCTGAACTTCCACCTCAACAACCCCAGTGACCCCAACTCCACTATCCTTCGTGACAACGTTGCTGGCATCAGACTTCAACAACTCGTCAACACACCGACCCACAGAGCAAGACACACACTCAACCCCATCTTCGCGGCAGGAAACAGCATCCAATTCAGCCACACAACGTAGCCGCCATGGACTGACCACCACTGCGTACCCTTCACCATCAACAAACCCAAGGCACCCAAACCAGCCCCATGTCCACCACAAAGGAACTGGAGCAAGGTTATCGATGAGCAACTTAACTCCACCCTCACACGAGACAACCACACCTGGGCACCCGACGCAAACGACACAACCAGAGAACTCCACACCTGGATATCCGACTGCGCAGACGAGCTCGCCCTGCTACGCAACCCCGAGAGACAACGCCCCAGGAAAGCCACCTGGTTCACTACCACTCTCCAAGAAGCCAGAGGCACCTGCAGACGCCTGGAGAAGAACTGGAGAAACACCAAGACAACCGAAAACCACGGTTCAGTGACTTAATATCGAGAGACAAAATATCGACTACACAAAATACCGACGCCAAAATATAGAAAGACAGAATATCGACTCCCTATCTACAAACAGGTAAGTACTAAAATATCGATTCCAAAATATAGAATGTTAAAATATAGTTAGCTAAAATATTGAATTTTTTAAATGTATTAAAAATAATATAAAAGTAATTAAATATTAAAAACAATTAAATAAAACATACATAATATAATATAAACAAAAGCTTAAAATATAAACATAATAAAAGTAATGTAAAAAAAGTAGAGATTTTGTTGGATAGTGAGAGCGTAAAAATTACTATTCCCACTCCAGCGAGTGCAACAGTAGGGAAAGCGTTGGGTAGCATAGGGGTAAAAATTACTATTCCCACTCCAGAGAGTGCAACAGTAGGGAAAACGTTGGATAGCATAGAGGTAAAAATGACTATTCCCACTCCATGGGTGCAACAGTAGGGAAGCGTTGGATAGCGGGAGGGTAAAAATTACTATTCCCACTCCAGAGAGTGCAACAGTAGGGAAAACGTTGGATAGCGGGAATGGAAAAATTACTATTCCCACTCCAGTGAATGCAACAGTAGAGAAAGCATTGGATAGCGTAGAGGTAAAAATTACTATTCCCACTCAAGTGAGTGCAACAGTAGGGAAAACGTTGGATAGCGTAGGGGTAAAAATTGCTATTCCCACTCCAAAGAGTGCAACAGTAGGGAAAGCATTGGATAGCGGGAGAGTTAAAATTACTATTCCCACTCCAGAGAGTGCAACAGTAGGGAAATAGTTGGATAGCGGGAAGGGAAAAATTACTATTTCCACTCCAGTGACTCCAACAGTAGGGAAAGCATTGGATAGCGTAGGGGTAAAAATTACTATTCCCACTCCAGAGAGTGCAACAGTACAGAAAGCATTGGATAGCAGGAAGAGAAAAATTGCTATTCTCACTCCAATGAGTGCAACAGTAGGGAAAGCGTTGGATAGCGTAGGGGTAAAAATTACTATTCCCACTCCAGTGAGTGCAACAGTAGGGAAAACGTTGGATAGCGTAGGGGTACAAATTACTATTCCCACTCCAAAGAGTGCAACAGTAGGGTAAGCGTTGGATAGCGGGAGGATACAATTTACTATTCCCACTCCAAAGAGTGCAACAGTAGGGTAAGCGTTGGATAGCGGGAGGATACAATTTACTATTCCCACTCCAGGGAGTGCAACAGTAGGGAAAGCGTTGGATAGCGTAGGGGTACAAATTACTATTCCCACTCCAGTGAATGCAACAGTAGGGAATAACGCTGGATAGTGTAGGGGTAAGCATTACTATTCCCACTCCAGAGAGTGTAACAGTAGGGAAATCGTTGGATAGCAGGAGGTTAAAAATTACTATTCCCTCTCCAGTGAGTGCAACAGTAGGGAAAGAGTTGGATAGCGGAGGGTAAAAAATACTATTCCCACTCCTGAGAGTGCAAACGTAGGGAAAGTAATGATTTAAATTTAAAATAAGATTACATTAATTAAATACCAATAAAAAGTTAATTAAAAATAATTACCAATTAATAACAATCAATTACCATTGAAAAATATGAATTATCAATTAATAAAAATTAATTACCAATTAATACAAATTAATTACCAATTAATAATTAATTATCAATTATCAATACACATTAATAAAAAAATTAATATTACTTTATTACAATTAATTTACTTCCCACCCAATTCCCCTATAAACCCACAACCCACTCCCAATAATACAAAATAAATTAACATTATCAATTAATCAATTAATAAAAATAATTTTGCAATTGATAAAAATTAATTAGCAATTCATACAAATTATTTACCCATTAATACTAATTAATTACCAATTAATAATTAATTATCAATTATTTATCAATACACATACAAAATAATTATTTACTTTATTACAATTTAATTACTTCCCACCCAATTCCCCTACAAGCCCACAACCCGCTCCTAATAATAAAAAATACAATTAACATAATTAACAATTATTCAATTAATATAAAATAATTACCAATTAATAAAAATTAATTACCAATTCATAATTAATTATCAATCAATTAATTATCAAAATGTATAAATATAATTAATATTTAATTAACCATAATTAAATTACTTCCCACCCTATTCCCCTATAAACCCACAACCCGCTACGGAATTAAATTACGCAAAAAATTAAATTACATAACATTCACTAGTTTAAATAAATAAAACATACATTACAAAAATAGTACATTATTTTAACACATATACTACCATACATAACACTAAAAAAATCGATATTATGGTAATCTATATTTTAAAATTCGATATTATGGAATTCTATATTTTTATATTCTATATTATGGAAAGCGATATTTTGTACCCCAGTTTCGATATTCTGAGCTATCTATATTTTGATAATTCGATATTCTGTCCACTCTATATTTAAACTTCGATATTCTGGGCAGTTGATATTTTGGAATCGATATTTCGGGTGTTCACCGAAAACCACACCACCTACAAGGACGCCATGACTTACTTTCACAACCAGATCAGAGCCACCAAGAGAAACTTCATCTACAACAAAATCCTGGCCAACTCCACCAACTCCAAGGAACTTTTCAGTGTCATTCAAGAATTCACCAACCCACGCAATGAAGCCACAGACATCACCCCATCCCAAGACCTCTGTGACAAGCTTGGAACCTATTTCCACCTCAATATCAAAAACCTCTACGACAACTTTATCGACCAAGTGCCACAGACGGCCCCCGCTCCCCAGAAACACCAGCCAGCCCACCATCTCCAACTGGACACCGATCACTGCCGAAGACACCGCCTCAACCATGAAAAGCATCCACTTGGGGGCCCCCACTGCACCCTGCCCCCTCACATCTACCATAGAGCCACGGCTGCCATCGCACCCGAGCTACAACACACCATCAACACCACCTTCAAAACAGGCACCTTCCCAGATGACTGGAAGCGCGCAGAAGTCAGACCTCTGCTCAAGAAGCTCACAGCTGACCTCACCGACCTCAAGAACTATCGGCCCATCTCGCTCCTCCCATTCGCATCCAAAGTTGCAGAGAAATCAGTCAACAGGAAACTGACACGATTCATTGATGAGAACGCCGTCCTCGACCCGTCCCAATCCGGAGCAACCACAGCACAGAGACCACCATACTCGCTGCCACAGATGACATCCTCACCCTCCTGGACCAAGGCCACTCCACAGCCCTCATCCTACTCGACCTATCAGCGGCCTTTGGCACCGTCTCCCACTGCACACGAGTTACCAGACTACATGACGCAGGCATACAAGGAACACCCCTGGACTGGATCCGATCATTCCTCACTGGAAGAAGTCAAAGGATCAGACTCCCACCCTTCCGCTCTGACTCCACGAAAATCCCCTGCGGAGTCCTTTAGGGTTCATCCCTGAGATCCACCCTGTTCAACATCGACCTGGCCCCCCTCCTAGCCATCGTCCGACAACACGGCCTCAACATTGTATCCTATGCCGACGACACCAAGCTCGTCCTCTCCCTCACCAAAGACCCCACCACTGCCAAACTCAGCTTCCAGAAAGGAATGCAAGACGTCGCAGTCTGGATGACTAACAGCTGCCTGAAGCTCAACGCCGAGAAGACAGAAGTCCTCGGCCTTGGTACCACCCCTTCTGCATGGGACAGCACCTGGTGGCCGACCGCCCTCGGAAACCCACCTACCCCCTCAGACAACGCCAAGAACCTCAGCATCGTACTCGACTGATTACTCACCCTGAACCGACAGGTCAACGCCGTCACCTCCAGCTGCTTCAACACCCTCTGCATCCTCCGCAAGACCTTCAAGTGGATCCCCCCTGAGTCAAGGAAGACAGTCACCCACGCACTCATCACCAGCAGACTGGGCTATGGAAACGCACTCTACGCCGGCATCAACAAGTCCCTACTCTGCAAACTCCAGACATTACAGAACACCGCAACCAGACTCGTCCTCGGCATCCCCCGACACGAACACATCAGTCAACACCAACGAAGTCTCCACTGGCTCCCCAAGGAGAAAAGAGTCACTTTCAAAATCCTCACTCACGCCTGCAAATGCCTACATACCTACAGACCCAAATACCTCAACGACAGAATCAACTTCCACGTACCCAAAAGAAATCTACGATCTTCCAACCTCGCACTGGCCGAAACCCCGCGCATCCACAGAGCCAGAGCAGGAGGAAGATCCTTCTCTCACATTGCAGCCAAGACCTGGAACGAGCTACCGGCAGACATCAGACGTGCTCCCCTCCCTGAACACCTTCAGGAAGACCCTCAAGACCTGGCTCTTT
This sequence comes from Triturus cristatus, assembly GCF_964204655.1. Classification (NCBI taxonomy): domain Eukaryota; kingdom Metazoa; phylum Chordata; class Amphibia; order Caudata; family Salamandridae; genus Triturus; species Triturus cristatus. The sequence goes on along the minus strand of NC_140590.1, from coordinate 31,229,982 downwards.
GGCTAAACAGATCTGCAGACCCCCCCCCCCCTCAGCGCCTTGAGACCCTCATGTGTGAGTAGCACGCTTACAACTCCCTGATTGATTCCCTGATTGATTGATGCCCAAGAACATCATCTGCAGAGTACTCCAAGGATCATCCCTCAGCCCGACACTCTTCAACACCTACATGACCCCCCTGGCAGACGTCACCCCGCTCATTCTCTCAGTGTCCGAAGACCCATCCACCACCAGAGCCAACTTCCACAGATGCATGATGATTATCTCCAATTGTATGAAGGACAACTGACTCAAACTCAACATGGACAAGACGAAAGTCCTCATATTTAGGAACAACAGCAAATAATGGAACAATGGATGATGTTGAGGGAAATGAGAGGGACCCTTTTACGCCAAGGAAAAGGGTACAAGACAACAGTGCCACAAAGAGGGTTTCCTTTGGACTAATAGCCAAGTCACTTATAACTAGCGTTATTTACTCACCAACTCACAATCTTAAAAATAATCCCATTGATCATTCAGGCTGTTCACACTTCATTTATACCATCCATGCAGTGAGAGTAGAAAGTTAAACCCAAACTCAATATACGCAATTGTTTTGTTTAAAAAGGCAATATAGCAATGTATTCATTATCATGTGAGTAAGAAAAATTAGGTACCAACACATCAAAAAGATTTTTTTTTTTAAAAAGCTCAATCTAAAAGCAACAGTCTATTATACAAACAAAAAACTTTTCAAGCTACATAGAGAGAGTACACATAAAAGAAGACACCAAACTTTGTTATAGCACACACATCCGTGATAAGACAATGTACACCAAATAGAACCCAATATTACAATTGATTCTTAATCTGTGGTTCCAGTCAGTACACGGATTGTGTAAAAAAAAGCGTTGACGCATTTCGATGGGAAGAAAATTATTGCACCATCTTTGTCAAGACTGACATTTGCGACTCCCTTGGTTCGTAATGTTTGTCCCATAAACCAATTTAAAAACACATGTGTAATAAAATATAAAAAACAGTGTACATAGAACTGTCATATATTAACACCCTATCCCACATATAACATCTATCTGAGTCAGATGACATTTCATATTGTATGTGTAGCTTTTACATAGTGATTATTCTGATACATTGCAATTTTTAAGTTGACATCTAACGACCACATAAAAATAAATTTGCAAATAGTTTTGGGTTTCTGTTACTATTGAGCTAAACAAACAAGCATTTACAATGCAATAGGTCTCGCAATGACATTATTTTGAGCTATTGACATTGTAAATGACATTGGGTTTTTTGTTTTTCTTTTGCAATACATAAATAAAAGGCATTGTAATTTAAAATGGCAATACATTTTGTTAATGTAAATAGCTGTCGCATTTACGCGAGTTTGAGCTATTGCCATTGTAATTGACAATGCCTCTTGGTTATGTTTTGTTTTTTAAAACAAATAAAAGGCATTGTCATTTACACAGCTTAAACTCTCGCAAATGCGAGACCTATTGCATTGTAAATGCTTGTTTTAATTTGGACTAAGTGTTTCTCTGCCCAGATGTCTTTTTCCTGCTTTTAATTTCCTTTAAGTTAGCATGCGCACGGTGGAATTAACTACAAAATAAAAGTTGTCAAGTGAGCCCAGATTTGCTGTGAACAGGAATGTGTACTGTATCCGTGAATTGCTTTATTGGGGGTGAGGATCTGTGCTGTCCTTTCTTGAGCTCTTTGTTCCACTGGCTGAAGCTGCGAAGAGAAAGCGCACAATAAAAGTTTACAAGTGGCAATCCGTGACATCACTCTCTGCCTCCTCTGTTTTACTTCCTACTGGGGCCTCTTTGGCTAGAAAATGGGAAATGCATGACAAAAGCAGAAAGCCCAATGGTGGCTGGTTGGCAGACAGTGGCGGCGGAGAGGAGCCCGTCCCCTCTTGGTGGCAAGGATGCACGACTGGGCTGTGCGGACTTGAGCCTCGTGGTGCTTGGCAAGAGTTGGTCTAGGCTGAAAATCTGGATTTTACGTGGCACCCTTCCTCTCCGGAAAACAGGAAGACAGGTGCACTGCCTCTAACTTACAGAAGGTACAGGTATCCCGCCTCTCGTAGGCTCCAAAGCGTCTTCGTGTAGTTTGGGGGGTGGAGGGGTGGTTGGGGGGTTCTATGCAGTGTACACAATACGTGTTTTGCGGGATGTCAAAAGGCAGCACACTTCAGACTTTGCTTTATTGGACGGTGTGCCTCGTGTCAGCGAGGAACAGGCTGTACCCCCGGAAGCCAAGGACAGTGTCTCTCCCTCCAAGGCCAGGCAAGGCAGTTCTTCAGAGACACGTCACCGGTCAGCCTGTGGGGTGGTCAGGCTGATGGGAACTAGTCTGGCTGGCTCCTTTGCCGACGTGCGACTGATAGCATCCACTGCAGATGCAGCTCTGAGCTTTGTGGCATTAGAAATGAAAAAAACCCAGAGAATTTGCACTTTTCAGAGATGTTCGAAGAGTGAACTTGGTAGAGCTGCGCAGGGAAAGCCGTTTGGTTTTGGTGTAAATAACGCCTGTGCAGAAAATGTGCCAGACAGCTTCCCTTGTGCACGATCACTTTGGATGACCTTGAATACGAGAAATTTGGTGATTGGATCAGACGACAGGATTTGGAGAAAGAAGGTCAGGGATGGCAAGAGGAAAAACCTGTGTGGGGACAGGTCAGGAGAAGGAGAGATCGTCGGCATTGAATGGCGGAGAACACCCGCGCGCCAAATTAATTAAATAAATAAACCTAGGGGTGACGCTAAAGCCAGCGGAGAGCGCTTCAAAATAATTAAATAAATAAACCTAGTGCGGCCGCTAAAGTTAGCGGACCGCATGGCAAGTTAAATAAATAAATAAATAAGCGCGAGGACCTTGAGCTAATGGAAAAAGGAACCAAGAGCCGATCCTGAAACGAATATATGCTGAGACGGCCCAAGGTCACAAATACCCTTCGAGGCACCCACCTGACACCCTCAGCGGCATCACTTCTCCCCGTATAGCACACTTCCTTCCTGGCATTTCCATCCTTAGAAACGCCCTCGGAATCAACCACCTGGCATTACCTCGCCCCCTCTCCGTGCCATCACCTCTGCTAGCATGTCGTCACATCCACTCTCCGGACCACTAATTTCATCCAGCGTGACGTCACAGCCACCCTCATGGCAGTACCTTCTGCCACTGCACCCCCCTCAGAAACACCATGTCTACCCTTCGAACCACCCTGGTGGTATTACATCGCCCCACCATCACCTCATGGCATCATGCATGCTAGCCTGTCGTTATATCCCCTCTCCGGACAACTCATTTCAGCCACCGTGATGTCATATCCACCCTCGTGGCAGTGAATTGCGTCACTGCATCACCCTCAATAACACCACATCTACCCTTTCAACCACCCTTGTGGCATTACCCCCACCCCCTGAATCACCAGCCTGGCCTTGTATCAACTTGGCATCATCTCCGCCAGAGTTTCGGAATACCCACCCTCCGGACCACCAGTTGCAGCCAGACCTCCCCCTTCCACACACACTGGCTTTGAAGCATGATATCCACCATATCGTGTCAGTGTATCCAGCGGCTGCGCCACCCTCAGAACGCAAGCCATACATTCTAAACCAAAGTGCTTTGATGACAGTGCTGCGGATGCATGTATGCGCTCTAGCGCTTCTACACGAAACCCTTTATAAAAGCATACACCGCACAGCTCAGAGGGGTTCTATCACATGTTCACGAGACAGCCAATGCTGCCGGTGTTCGAGAGCCCGGGCACAGGGCAGGTAAACACGGTAAGCAAGAACAAGCGCGACCGAAGCAGACCGTGGTAAAAGTAAAAACGAGTGGTGCACGCGAGAAACCCACCTCTCTTTCCTTCTTTCACTTAGTTGCTTCCCTGTGAAATGGATCCAAAAAAGAAGAAGCTTGCGAGTGGTGCGCGCGTGCCACAGCGAGCCATGTGGTTTCAATTATCGCGCCCGTGTCTGGGCACGATAATTGAAACCACATGGCAGCGGTGCACGTAATAGACACCAATAGGCCCTGGGCAGAGCAATGCGCCCGCCTTTGGCCAATTGCGTGCTGTCTTTGATAAAAAGACACACTCAAAGGCCAATAGCGTGGGCCAAAAGGAAAAGCACACGCAAGACCGTGTGCGATTCCTAGGTCTGTTTTAGAACTCCGTACAAGAGGTTTCACGCTGCGCGAGCAGTGCTACACACTGCAACGCTAGGCGCGAGGCCTAAGAAGGACGAACCCACTATGTGGATGTGGTACAATCACTAGTATGGTTAGGACTTGGACCAATTAGGTTTATTTAAAATACCCCTCACACACCAACCTAGTTGGTGTCATGCTTCATCATTGGGGGCCCAACCGGGTGGCCGAATGCCCCCGATTGTGCTACAATGCCTGATTACAGCGGAGCTGGTGTAGTGTGAGTGTGTGATGTGACGTGACGTGAATATACGTCTGAGAATCCTTGCCTGTAAACTTTATTACTGGCGGCTCAGGATATGGTTAAAATAAGTGTAGTGCAACTAAATGGGAAGTTATTATCCTTAGTTGACTATGTGGATGGTCTACATGTTTCAGCCCACGAAGGTATATGTTGGGGGCTTTCTTCAGGACCGGATAGTGAAACTGTGAGTGGCAAAGTGGAAAGTGCCACGTGAAAAAAAAGGAGTGAGGTACCTACACACGTGCTACGGTGTGTGGACTGAGTGTCAACGTACTTTCGGACACTTGAAAAAAACCTGTGGGAGAAGAGAAGACAACACAAAACGTATATATACATCTTACTGTTAAGCAACATAAAATGCAATCTTATGTAGGTGCTATAGTCAAACAGGATGACTAACGCTGTGATTGTACGCTATGCCTTGACAAGGTGGGGCATACTGCATGCGGAAAGTGACTAGCAGCCTATAATGATCGCCCCTGTCTTATTGTTGCTATGAAGCTGAGGAGCTTCATGTGAGATCCAGGTGATTATAAGGCTCAGAGTGATGAGCAAACATGGTTTGATGCAAGGTCATCACACTTCAAATTATAGCGAGCTGGCTGAGGCCACCGTGGCCGGTGGTCAAGTGGCAGCTGTGTGGATGAAAACCACATTAGTGGCTGTGCCATGCATTAGCGTTTAGACAGTGCACGCACATGTGGATTTAGGCACAAGTAGTCATGCGGCGCGCTGAGCAGATGATCAAGATAAAAGCATTAAAAATAGTGGGGGAGGTTCCGCTAGCGACGCAGTGTAGGAAAGTATAATTACACTATATATGTGTTAGACATGGCACCTTGGCGTGAGTTTCCTTTCCACTTTTTGCTGATGTGCCTCATTGTGTTTTGTTGGTGTTAGCTGCTCAGGGCACTGTGCCACTGCCAATCAGTGCCACAGTGCAAGTGCTCCCTTATGAAAAGTGTATACATTAATTGGTGTCCATGTTTGGCTTATTCGGTTTACTATCAGCCCTTAGTAAATTGCACCAGGAGTGCCAGGGCTTGTAAATACGAATGCTGCTGGTGGGCTCGCAGCACTGGTTGTGCCACCCACAGAAGCGGCCTACTAAAATATGTCTAAGGTCTGCCACTGCAGAACCTGTGTGCAGTCTGGTACTGTCGCGCTGACTGCGCAAGTGCCCCCGCTTGCCAGTCCCTAAACCTTCCCTTAACTACATATTAGTCACCCCTCTGGTAGGCCCAAGGGAAGGGTGCATTGTAGGCATAAGGTAGGACATGCCCTGATGTGTGTGGCATGTCTTCATAGTGAATTACAGCCATTTTCGTTTTTCTCTATTGAAGGCTACCTGCTCTCCATAGGGCAGAATGGGCTGCTGGAATTACTACACGCTGTAATCCCAGTGGACTCATAAAGCATGGTAGAAAGTCAAGTTTAGTATGCCTGAACTCAGAATAATAAAATACTTCTTTTAGTAAAGTTTATTTTAATATCCTGTGTTTGTAAATACTACTTTTAGAAAGTTAGTATTTACTGACCTGGCCATTTCAGTCCGCCTCTGCTGTGTGTATTCTGCCTAGCAGGAGCAGGGCTGGGGAATTCCAGGAGACAGGCTGGCTGCCAGGTTTTGGGTAGAGAGATTACATCAGGATGGGTGGGAGGAGTACACCTTGACTCTGAATAGACCTGTGCTCTGCCACCACAATGCCGGCTCCGCTCCCTGTGGAGCGGCTGATGTCTCTGCCCTGCTGCTGAAAGGAAAGAGCAGAGTCACCACAACAAAGTGCTCCAAAACCGGACTGAGCCAGGCCCAGGCCCCCTGGCGACAGAGAACAAAAGAATTACTGTATAAAAGAAGGAGTCCTGCTCCTAAGAAATCAGATCCTGTTTGCGCCAAGAAGAAACTCTGCCTGAAGAGAAGGACCTGGAAAAGCTGCATGGAGGAGTACTGTCTCTAAGCCTGAGAGACTGGCCTGTGGTGGGAGCCTTGCTGCTGAAGGAGAGGAAGAGACTGAAGAAAAGACTTTTATTCAACTTGTGCTTAACAAACAATCTCCAAGGGGTTGCTTGTGAACTTGCCCCCTGAACTGCGCCCCAGGAACAGTGGGCGCTACCTTTCCCCTGGAAGAAGAGGAAGCTGCTGGAGGCGACCCTGCAACGCTGACCCCAGAGAACCTGGGTGCCCCTCATCTGAGCACCGCGACATCTGCCACCGGGGCTACTGTGAGCACCGCCAGGGCCTGTCTACCTGGTCCAAGCACCCCAAGCAACTGCCCCCCGAGCCGTAGCTCGCACCGTAAAGAAGAGACTGATCAGGCTCCGAGCTCCGAGCCTCTGCGACCCCCTGCCCGTGGAAGCTCCTGTGAGGACCTGCGAGGCCCTGTTCATCCTCTTCGTGAAGCCGGCAGCACGACGCGCTGAAGAGATTGCCCCCGAGCTGCCTCTCCTGCTTCTGACCTGGGACGAGTGCCTGGGGACGTCCTGAAGCACCCCACGAAGCATCGCCGCCCGCTGACCAGGAGGGACGACAACGCGACGTGGGACGCCCATCTAGGGACCCCTGAGGCTGCTGCGCCCTTCTTCCCCCAAAAGCAAAGGTACTGTGTGCTGCGCGCTTTAGTACGACCCGTCCGTTGCTTTGTTCGGGCCGTACTGGTGCTTTCGACCCGCTACGCTGTTCACGCGTGAAGCGTGAACTTTGGCAACCTTCGTGTTCAACTGTATTCCATTGAAAGCATAGGACGTTGCTCACGCGAGAAGCGTGAGTTTTGGACAGAGGCGTACCGAACATGTACGACACGTACCTACGAGGGTACGGTCCGTACGGTTCACGTCCCGAGTACGCGTGCTCACGCAAGAAGCGTGAGAAACGGCAAGACACGTTAAAAACCTCGTACGAAGCGCACCGAGGGCGCTACGAAGCGCACAGACACAGAAAGAAGCCTATTTTGAATAGAAAAGTGCCATTTTAAGACCTGTGGACTGCCTACAAGCTGAAAGTAACTGGAACCTTATTGAAGTGAAGACCTGTAGTGTTGAAAGCCTGCTTAAAGAAATCTTTTATATAAAAAGTTTATTTTTACAACAATTTAGTCTTGTGTCTCTGTGTGGTGGGTTGGTGGTTGTTGTGTGGGACACCTTGAATGCTTAACCTAATGCCCTCTGGAATCTAGCCTGACTGCTCGCACCACGTTACCTAGAGGGTGAGCAGGGGTTATTTTTAAGAGGTAATCCTTTGCCCTGACTTAGAGGAAAAGGGTGCCTGCTTGTCGCAAGTGCATACCTGCGCCAACCAGAGACCCCGGATTCTAACAATATGGATTTTGGCAGCTGATCGGGGCTCAGGAGGGGTCTCGTCCGATGTCATAATCTAGAGGGAAGTGGAGTTAAAGGTACAGTGAGCAAGGAGGACATGTGTGCTCAAGGATCCTGCTGTGGGTATGGGCAGCGCAACCTTACTTGGTCTTGGTATGGAACCCTTCTGTAAACCTGCTGTGGTCTCCCGTCGTCTCGGCTGGTGTGAAGCGCCGGGGAGACGGTGCTTTTATACCGATGAGCCCTCTGGATTACGTGACAGTGACTTCGTAGAGAGGCAGGGAGGAGCGGCGCTTACGTACGCAGACGCCCGGCCGCATCTAGGAGCCGGAAGGGCTGGTAAATGCTGCGCCTGCATGCGCATGGGCGATGGTGCTGTTAGTGAGAAAAGGATCGGCCATGTTGGAATGGTCCGATAGCAGTGATTGTGCAAAGAGAGAGTGCACAAAGGGGTCTGTATGCACTGGGTTAAGTGCAATAAAATTCGAAACTAGGGATGAATTACTTTGCCCATTGCCAAGGTTGAGGCCTGGTGTTATGTGTAAAAAGCGTGGTACAGGGAGTCCTTAGCACACAAGTAGTGTGCATGGGGCCAGTCTGGTCCAGTCTGAGAAATGATCTCAGCTGGGGTTCAAGTAAAGGTTTGCGCTAGAAAGGTGGATCCTAAGGGGTTAGAAAGGTTAGCATGGGGTTATTAACGATGATTTATGTTCTCCTGAGGCTGTTCCAAGGGATGTTGTCGTTGAGGCCTGTTTTGTGACTGGACAGGCTGTAGAACCATCTTTGCTCCTTTTCCAGGAGGCGCCTCTGAATGTTTGGTAGGTTGGGGTCTAATGCTTCTATAATGACCCAACGCATGTCATTAGTCGTGTGGCCTACTTCGAGGACATGGTTTATCATGCGGGTGGTATTTTTCTTACACTGTATTGTGCTGCGGTGTTCGCAGATTCTGGTCTTGATCTTGACGTTCGTCATGCCAATATAGGTGAGGTTGCAGGGGCAAACGATGCGGTAAATCACCGAAACCACCAAAAACCTCAGTCTAGAAACAGGGACCATACTCCATGCTCTTTATCGATAATGCGAGAACTAATAATATATAAAACCATGAAAGGGAAGGGAATCTAACTACTAATATCTATTTTATATCTCGATAGATTCTCCCCCTAGCCAATAATCTGCATAAACCATCAGGAAGGTCGATATAGGGTTCAAATATTAGAAAGGAACAGGTGAGAGAATTTCTGAATACTTTCCTAAAGAGCATGGAGTATGGCTTTGAGAAAATAATCCTAGTGATAGGTAACCTTGTAAATAATCTGAGTAACTTTGACGTTTGGATCAAAGTCTTTTTAATTCCCAAAAGGCCTGGAATCATTATTCTATTAGGAAATTCCAACAACTTGCAACTTTGCCTGTATCACACAGGAGATCCTTCCTTGCTTTAATAAGTCTCAGGTGAGAACAGAAAACGAAAATGTAACTTTGATTTTTGGTTATGAATGATGAGGATTTGTAAGCCCTTATGACAGAATGAAGTTTGAAAGCGTTCTTTCCTGTGTGTGATACCAGACGTCGATAAGGATGTCAAGAGGAGTTAGATTCAGCGTATTGGAAGGGTCCTTAAGATCTATCTTCATGTTCCCTCATATCCTCCCTCTCCCTGGTTCTAATTATATAGGCTTGAGTGAATGAAAATGGGAATAGTAACATAAACCCAAAACTATTTGCAAATAGTTTTTTATGTGGTCGTTAGATGTCAACTTAAAAATTGCAATGCATCAGAATGATGACTATGTAAAAGCTACAATTACAATATGAAATGTCATCTGATTCAGATAGAGTTTATATGTGAGATAGGGTGTTAATATATGACAGTTCTATGTACAGTGATTTATATATTTTACCACAGAGGTGTTTTTAAATTGGTTTATGGGACAAACATTACGAACAAAGGGAGTCGCAAATGTCAGTCTTGAGAAAGATGGTGCAATAATTTTCTTCCCATCGAGACGCGTCAGCGCTTTTTTTTACACGAACCGTGTACTGATTGGAACCACATATTAAGATTCAATTGTAATATCGGGTTCTAGTTGGTGTACATTGTCTTATCACGGATGTGTGTGTTATGACAAAGTTTGGTGTCTTCTTTTATGTGTACTCTCTCTATGTAGCTTGAAAATTTTTAGGATTGAATAATAGGCTGTTGATTTTAGATTGGCCTTTTTAAAAAAATCTTTCTTTTTAATGCGTTTGTACCTAATTTTTCTTACTCACATAATAACGAATAAATTGCTATATTGCCTTTTTAAACAAAACAATTGCGTATAATGAGTTTGGGTTTAACTTTCTACTCTCACTGCATGGATGGTATAAACGAAGTGTGAAAAGCCTGAATGATCAATGGGATTATTTTTAAGATTGTGAATTGGTGAGTAAATAACGCTAGTTATAAGAGATTTGTAGCTATTAGTCCAAAGGAAACCCTCTTTGTGACACAATACATGATGGCCCGCGTAACTCGGCCCACCTTCGCCCAACAGACAAGGTCTTTAACCTAGGCGTCATCCTGGATAGCAAGCTATCTATCAAGAAACAAGTCAACGCAGTCCCAGCCACCTGCTTCCACACCCTCCCCAAGATCTTCGGTTGGCTCCAAGTCAACACCAGGAGGACTGCCATGCAGGCCCTAGTCACCAGCAGGCTGGACTCCGGGAACACAGTCTACGTAGGAATCACTGCATGCCCCCTGGAGAGACTCCAGACAAGTCAAAACTCAGCAGCAAGACTCTTCCGCAACCCCCCCAGAAGGACCCACATCTCACCCCACCTCAAGAAACTACACTGGCTCCCAATCATGACGAGATGCCAGTGCAAGATGCTGCCCATGCTTACAAGAACTTGCACAATGTAGAACCTGAATACATCAACAAATGCCTGACCTTCCAACAACAGAGCAGACACCTTCAATTGGCTTCCCTCTCCCTCCCAGACACCCCACAGACTCCCCGAACGAGCAGCGGAGGACGCTCCTTCTCGCACCTGGCAGCCAAGGCATAGAACAACCTTACCCACCACCTCAGGACCGCTCCATCGCTCCAGAAATTCAGGAAACAATTTAAAACCTAGATATTCGAATAAACAACCCACCATGAAGAAGCCAACATCTCCAGCACCTCGAGACACTCACAGGAGTTTTGCAGGCCTTTATAAATGTTTGATTGATTGAATATTACCCATCTGTTTATCTTTCTTTTAAACTAAGCAGTCCCCATGTCAAAATGTATACTCGCATTTGAATGTCCAAAAGGTTTCAGCAGTGCGCAGTGCAATAGCGTTATCTGAAAACACTTGCATTGTAGAACAGCATCAATAACTGTAGATCTGCACTTAATTTGGAAATCTATTGTCTTTTTTTCTCACCTTCCTCTCAATCTATGCTCCTACTGACCTGCCACTCAGGATTGACTTTGACTGTAGAAAATATCACCCAAAGAAGGCCTATTTGCCGTATTTTTCTGTATTTAAAAATAAATACAGACCGGAAAATAAATAGTTTTCTGTCTTTATCTGAAAAATGAGTAAAAACGGAAAACAGGGAGCCCTATTATAAACCAAGCAGTTTCTATGTCGGACTGTTGTCTGATTTTATTTAGTTTTGTATTTCATTCTGAATTCACATTCTTACTCATTTTCATATGGACAGTTCAAATACATTTCGGTCTGATGTAAACCTGACTGAGGAGCGACAATGTAAGCTGTTCTCTTACTTCTGTGCCATAGACTTTAAAGTTCAGGACACAAACAATACCAAATGTACAGACAATTATTGTATTGGGTTTCAGTGCAAAAATATTCATAGATGCAGAAGAGAGAGGAAGTTATAACTGAATAAAAAATTGTAAAAACCAGAGAGCTGATCCCGGGGGTTGGTCAGAAGCAAGAACTAATCCTTTCTTTTCTGAAAGCGGAAGTCAATAATGCCAGTTTGTGATTAACTAACTTCCTCTCCCCATGTAATGCGTGTTCAAGGGCACGTCAGTGCACCAGGAAGTTTATACATAATATATCTTGTTACCCGTGTTAGGCGCAGAGAGCTCCACCGCTGATCTGGGGGCATAAGAGCAAGTAAACAGATCTGAGCTCTCCTGTGCGAGGGAAGCGCCGCGAAGCAGAGAGATCAACATTCAGGCGGCAGGCTCTTGAACTGAGACAGCTCTCAACGTCAGAAGAGACTTCGGGAGCCAGAAGGGACAGGTGCCCCGGTGAGTGACTGTGCCACTCCTAAGTGACTGTGCTTCTCTCAGCCAAGGACGGGGAAAGGTGCCCTGGGAAGTGACGCATTAAACTTTCAGCTGAAGGAAGAGACAGGTGCCCCAGGAAGTGATGCGTGAACTTTCAGCTGAAGAAAGAGACAGGTGCCCAGGTAAGTGATGCATGAACTTTCAGCTGAAGAAAGAGACAGGTGCCCCAGGAAGTGATGCATGAACTTTCAGCCCAAGAAAGAGACAGGTACCCTGGGAAGTGACGCATTTACTTTCAGCTGAAGAAAGAGACAGGTGCCCCGGGAAGTGATGCACTAACTTTCAGCTGAAGAAAGAAACAGGTGCCCTAGTGGTAAGTGATGCATGACCTTTCAGCTGAAGAAAGAGACAGGTGCCCTGGGAAGGGACGCATGAACTTTCAACTGAAGAAAGAGACAGGTGCCCTGGTAAGTGATGCATGAACTTTCAACTAAAGAAAGAGACAGGTGCCCCGGGAAGTGATGCATGACCTTTCAGCTGAAGAAAGAGACATGTGCCCCGGGAAGTGATGCATGACCTTTCAGCTGAAGAAAGAGACAGGTGCCCCGGGAAGTGATGCATGAACTTTCAGCTGAAGAAAGAGACAGGTGCCCTGGTAAGTGATGCATGAACTTTCAACTGAAGAAAGAGACAGGTGCCCCGGAAAGTGATGCATGACCTTTCAGCTGAAGAAAGAGACAGGTGCCCCAGGAAGTGATGCATGAACTTTCAGCTGAAGAAAGAGACAGGTGCCCTGGTAAGTGATGCATGAACTTTCAACTGAAGAAAGAGACAGGTGCCCCGGAAAGTGATGCATGACCTTTCAGCTGAAGAAAGAGACAGGTGCCCTGGGAAGTGACGCACTAACTTTCAGCTGAAGAAAGAGACAGGTGCCCTAGTGGTAAGTGATGCATGAACTTTCAGCCGAAGAAAGAGACAGGTGCCCTGGGAAGTGATGCATTTACTTTCAGCTGAAGAATGAGACAGGTGCCCTGGGAAGTGACGCATTTACTTTCAGCTGAAGAATGAGACAGGTGCCCTGGGAAGTGACGCATTTACTTTCAGCTGAAGAATGAGACAGGTGCCCTGGGAAGTGATGCATGATCTTTCAGCTGAAGAAAGAGACAGGTGCCCCGGGAAGTGATGCATGAACTTTCAGCTGAAGAAAGAGACAGGTGCCCCGGGAAGTGATGCATGAACTTTCAGCCGAAGAAAGAGACAGGTGCCCTGGGAAGTGATGCATTTACTTTCAGCTGAAGAATGAGACAGGTGCCCTGGGAAGTGACGCATGATCTTTCAGCTGAAGAAAGAGACAGGTGCCCTGGGAAGTGACGCATTAACTTTCAGCTAAAGAGAGACAGGGGCTTTAATGGAGATGAGGCATGTGACCGAGTAAATGAGAGAGGCGCGCTAGGCCAAGATAAGAGACAGGTGCCGTGGTAAATGGTGAGTGACAGAGACACTCTTAGCAACTAATACAGTCAGGGAACTATTTAAATAGCACTTTTCACTCAAGGTGTGCTTTTAGAGTTTATTTACTGTTTGGTAGTTAATCATGGTGATTATTTACAAGAGGCCTGCGCCACCGGAGCGTGATTTCCTAGCAGGCCTCTCATTCATATCTATGCGACGCTGCTTTGCGTGGCCTCATAGATATGTAGTAAGGCTTGCCTCACTCTATGAGGAGGAGTTGTTGCGGTGGGTTAACCATCTCAAGTTAAACCCAGATAAAACCGAGCTGATCCTTACGGGTGGCTCAGGGAATCCCTGGAATTCCAACTTCTGGCCCCATTCTCTGGGATGCCCTCCATCCCCTGCGAAGTCGGTTAAAAGTCTGGGAATTGTAATTAGTAACGATCTTACGATGAAAGCGCAGATTAATTCTGTGGTATCTGCTTGTTTTTTTCACCTTCGAAGAATTCGTAAAATAAGCAGAAACTTGACCTTTGTGGCTCGGATTCAAGCTGTTCTTGCGCTGGTGATGTCGCGTATTGATTACACTAACTCTCTGTACGCCGGTATCCCGGCCTACCAATTACATCGACTCCAACTGGTACAGAACCAAGCCGCAAGGCTTGTATATGGTCAACCTAAATCTCACCATGTGAAACCCCTACTACAAAATCTCCATTGGCTCCCCGTATTTCAACGCAGCCTCTTTAAACTAGGCTGCACCGTCTTTAAAGCCCTCTCGGACCACGGCCCGGCTTTCATTATGTCTAGATTGTTACGCTATGTCCCTTCTCGAGTACTGCGTTCTTCAAACATGAATCTATTAACCCCTCGCCCGTTTAAGCGTAAAAAACACGGGGGTCTTTGCTTCTCATTCTTGGCTCCTCAGCTTTGGAATTCCTTTCCTCCTGATCTACGACTATCCTCTTCTTACGCCCAGTTTAGGTCCTCGCTTAAGACCTGGCCGTTCATCCAAGCTCACAACTGAATTTTTCCTTCCCTCTTCCTTTGTTATGCAACTGTCTGACTCCACTTAGCGCCAAGAAACCGTTTGGTGAACGTGCGCTGTATAAGTATTTTTTAACATAACATAACAACACCCATGGCTTTTGACACGTTCCTAGATTTACAAGGATTTGTAAGCCTGGGAAAAAAGTCAAAACTGTGCGCTTCCCCAGGGGAGGTGTAACAAGGAGAAATCACTTTGTTTCTCCTCTTTTTTTCCTCTTACCATGTGTTCTGCAGCACACAGAAAGAGGGAAACACGCCCATTGATTGGTCCTTTCCTGCACAAAAACAATTTTGCCAACAACACAGATGCTGGTGTTGGCTTTCAGTTGCAAATTGTGCCCCGGCGCCGGCTGAATGGATAGGAAAGCACTGTATCTTGTAAATACCGTGCGTTCCTCCTCTTTCAAATTGGTGCAGTTTAGCAATAAGCCTTGCGGCTCTGCCCTACACCAAGTCCTTGCAAATAAGGCCCCATATTTGTAAATGATGACATAAAGCAGATACGAAATACTCCTTGAGTTACAATAGTGTGACACCTTGAGTGAGTCTTCGCTTTTTAACCTAACCCACTTTGCATGCTGGCATTATTTTGCTCATATTTACAATGGTAACGAAAAATGTGGCAGCAGTTTAGAAACTGTGGGGCCTATTTATGAGACCATTTTGATACTCCGGCAGCGCAGAGTGCAGACCCACATCTACAAGACCACACAAAGCCACCCTGCATGGCTTTTCATGGCCTCGTAGATATGGTGTAAGGCAACGAAGCACAAGTCGATGCGTTGCTTCACACTGCATCAGTGAGACTTTCCATGGGCTTTGCGTTGGGTGTTCCCACGCAACACCCATGGGTTTTGAAGCATTCCCAGATTTACAAGCATCTGTAAACCTAGGAATGCGTCAAAACTGTATGCCTCCCCAGGACAAGCCTAATGATTGTTTTTGTGAAGGAAGGTGTCCCATTGTGCAAAAAACAACCTGATTTCAATACAAGAACCGTTTTGCAATAGCGCAAGGGTATTTATATTAGCAAAAGGCTGCCTAAGTAGTGCCAGCACTGAGCAAAGAACAGGGATACGGTAAATTGCAGTAAATATGACGCATCCCTGCACCTTCATTATGGTGCAGCAAGCTGGATTGGGGCGTCACATAGCATAATTTTCTTGCAAATAAGCCCCTGTGCTTGTAGTTTTGCTTTGGTCTGCAGGAAACAGCTATGTACTTCAGTGGATCAATAGCTGGAAAATATCTCTTCTGTGCGGTTCTTGTCCTTCTACCCATGGAGCACAAGGTTCTGGTTAGCTGACGCAGTGACCTGGGGCAATATTGCACAAAGTGCCCCCGGGGTGCAATGGACATTTGCACCCACTTTGCAGCCCCTTCGGTGCACTTTGGTATTACAGAAGGGGCCGCAAAAGCTTGTGCAACCCCTTCTGTAACACTGGTTGCCTGGCGCACAGGTAGCCCCAGTTCTATTATCAAAGGGTGTTCCCTCATTTGCATGACTTGCTGGCCCAATGCAAACAAGGGCATCTCTTTGCCTCTGCACCCATGCTGTATAACCGATGCAGAGGCAAAGATGATTTTAGCAGGCGAAAAGGCAAATAATGTGTCAGAAGGTGCACTGATGATGTGCCACAAAAAGGCAGCTCTCTGGTGGGGGTGAAGAGGGTCGTATGGACCCCACGGGCATGCCCTTGCAGGTCAGTGCAGTCACTCACTGCACCTGACAACAAGGGGATCTCTAATTCCTCCTAAAAGTGCAGGCAGATTGCTGCCTGCACAGTACACAAAATGGGGCAGCTGCTTAAGAGCTGCTGCGTATTTCACTTGAATATGCTGCACCCAGGGTAGCATGAGTTTGTGACTGCCTTGAGGGCAGTGCCTTCAACATAATAGGGCGCACTTTCCCTGTTTGCTCACAGCGCACCTGTTTGAATGTGCTCCTTGGCGCTGTTAATATGGAACACAATCAATTATTGATGAAAATGATATCTTGTCATGATTAAGAAAATTGTGAACTCTACATTAACCCCAACTCCAAAATATGTAGTTAGGCAGGCCTTGAAACTGTTGCATATGACTTTACCTTAAAAAATGAAAAGACAATATGCGTTTGGAAAAAAACCCGAAATAAGTTGGTATATGCAAGGGCCAGGAGAGTATCATCAGAGTAGGGTCTGAAGAAAGTCTCTCTTGTACAGAAGTTCTGACCGACCATTTATACCATTCGTGAGGTACAATGAACCGATGTAGCATTCTTGGCCTAGTCATAAACAACAAGTACAACCATCTGATAAGGGGGACACAGGTGGCTCTCGACCTCGGGGAGCGTTAGTGTGGGCCTCTGTGTATGTGTCCAGATGTCTGGCATGGGATCACTACTTGTGGTGTACATGCTGTGTCCTGATTGGCTGAGTGTTCCTAACTTTATATGGCATCTATCTTTGTAGCCTTGGGTAAATCCGGCAGCAATGATCTGAGTTTGTTAAAATGTGTGCAATTAACCTGGCAGTCATTGATATAATTTTAGCCAGCGTCCTCAGACTTGGGCGTACAGATGTCATAGCGTTCATCTGTATTTTCTTTACTGATATTGGCATTGTTATGCATGCACATTTTATGGAGTGCATCAATATTGCATTTATTGGTATTGCAGAGGTCGGGCCTGCATATATCATAGTGTGTATTCATAGATATTAACAAAACCTAGGCTCAGGACTGTCAACTGATGGGTCACAGGTGGTAGGTGCGTAGGTGGGAGGCAAATAGTCAGGCTGGAAACACTTGATCAATCCCACAGATGGGTGCAGTGACATTACAAAGAGTTAAAGGAAATTGCCCCAATAAGGCACACATGGCTGAAGGGCGTACGCAAATTCCTAGAAACACCATAAAAGTCAGCTGCAATATGACTTAGGAACACATAGCCAATCATGACCTAGCAAACGTAGTCATCACACGCTCCCCATGCCGGACATCTGGACATGTTCGCCACTGACCACAGTGTGTCCACCCAAGGTCAAGACCCACTTGTGGTAACCCTTAGACACCTATTTAGGAGTTTGACTCCAAACGCTGCAACCAACATACCTCACCATATATGGTATGCCTGAAACTTTCACAACTGCTCACTTTTTTTTATAAAAGACAGATACTTGCTTAATGTAAATTGAGACAGTCCTTAGACCCTAGGCCTGCAATTGTTCTCCTGGCCATAAAGTTTAATTAAACAAATTGTTCCTCTTTTGCCAAACGCTTCTTGTCTTCTGCTTTTTGAGGGATTTCAAACTCAAACAACATTTAGGCCAGCCATATAGGAGCTGATTTGGACCTCAAACTCACATTTGACCAACAAGGAAGGTGGGCAGACACCACAATTGATTAAAAGTCCTGCAGAAACTGCAGAGCAGAGGTCCGTCCTGAAGCAGCTGATGCAGAGAGTAAGAAACTACATCAGAACATAAACATAGTCAAAAGCATTTGGCAAATGGTAAACTAGAGAGAAGCGAATAAATATAACCTGAGCGCTCTGACACTGACAGGATCTGGCATATTACCTATTTTATACGTCTTAACTGTATCAGACGCAAGGTGGCCTTGGAGGCCATCCCGCGGAAGTCACTTATTTTTTCGATAGTCAGCACGCTAGGAAAGGTGAAGATAGCCCTTTTGCCAGGACTCTATTTTTGTGATAAAGCTATCCTGATTGGGCGGAGTTGACACCTCAGTCTCATAGTTTTTTAGCTCAAGGATTTCTCAGTGCTAAGCAGGTTTCTTAACATCGTTAGTATCTGAAAGGAGTGTGGGAGGTACATGGAGATCAGACCCTGGACATTGGGAATAAATTGGACCCAGAGACTTGGCACAACTTGGATGTGAACCAAATGAAGCGTATCCTGGAGTTAGGAGACGTCCCCCTGTGCACAGCTCGAAGCCCCTATAAACCGGGGTTGATAAGGTTATGTCGTTTAATGTTCATAAATTTTGAAAAGAATGAGATACAACGAGGCTTTAGTTGAATCTTTCAATCGATATTTAGTAGATCATATCAATGAGTAATCTTCCATTTACATCCAAACGTTAAACATTTCGGAAAATAGCCCAATGCATTTCGGTCCCAAACGGACCTTCGTCAGGGGACATATCTATAAACAATAACAAAACGCTAGAGTCAGGAAGTCATTGGAAACGAAAATAGCTTTCATTATACAGAGGCCACACCACCTCTCTGGAATTGGAAATCAGTTTTTTCAAACTCATGCGCAACCTACGTTTGCAAAATTTCTTTGAAAATGCAACTCAAATTGATGAAACTCAGAAAAGTGATTTTCTAAAAGGCCTCAAATCACCCAGCACCTACATGGCTCCCGTGAGCCACAAAAGCTTGGACACCTTTGAGACATTGGTAAAAAAGGATTTACAACTGTTACCTTTTACCAAAAAATCCAAACACCGAAATCTTTCGGTTAAAGAGCACAACATCCTTTTGAAACTAGCTAACAACTCTAACATAACTTGTCAAAATGCTGACAAGGGAGGGGCACTAGTCATCATGGACACGGAGTTCTACATACAACAAGTACAGAACCATGTATCTAACACTGACACTTACATGAAGTTGACCCAGAATCCTACAGAAGAATTCACATCTATTCTTCAAGAAATTTTACAGAAAGCTCTTAATGATGGCGTGATCCAAGAAAAGGCATACAAATTTTTGTTGAAAAGCTACCCTCGGTCACCTTCCTTATATATGCTACCAAAGATACACAAGAACATTGAAAAACCTCCTTTTCGACCTATTGTTTCCACCAGAGGTAGTTTACACGAACCTATCGGAAAATTGTTGGATAGATATCTACAACCGTTTGTGTTAAACATGAGTAGCTATGTACGAGACACCACTGATTTCATCAACAAAATCAACAGCATTACTTTTGATGACAATAATGAATATTGGCTATGTACTGTGGACGTGACATCCTTGTACACTTCCATTCCACATGATGTAGGCATCTCTGCCATTGAACATACGCTTGTCAATTCAAACCTGGATCCTCAACTACAACTGTTTCTATCAGAACTATTATACTTCACCCTGTATCACAGCTATTTTAAATGGCAAGATCAATGGTACTTACAGCTCACAGGTACATCGATGGGCAATTGTGCCGCTCCGGCATACGCCAATATCTTCATGGAAAAATTTGAAACCGAGAACATTCTGAATAACATCACTTGGCAAAATCACGTCACCATTTTTCTCAGATACATTGATGACATTTTCTTTATTTGGCAAGGAGCACACTCTGAACTTATGTCAGCACTCAACACTCTGAATACTATTGATGAAAGAATTCAATTCACTTTTGAAATGCAAGAGGATTCTGCTACATTTCTTGATGTCAAAATCAGTCGGATTCACAACAAGCTTCAACACTCTGGATCAGAGAGTGATACCCCAGTAGCACGCCACAACTTTACAAACTGCTATAATTTCAGTTGTGCGCTTATCCATATCTTGTTTACAACTTGGATGTGGCCATGAGGGGCCACACACAAGTTGTCACGATTTGTTACGATATGGTCTCTGTGATGGCCACCCTTGTCTAGGAGCGGATATTGGCAGACTATCCAGCTCGCTTAGTAACGTGTACCACGCAAACCTTCCCTGTTTAGAGGATAACGTGTGCTAGGAGTGTGCTAAAATATTTGACAAAGACATCTTTTACTGTCAACTCTTCTTGAATTGTAATGTGTATGTGATGATGTGGTGCAACTGTATTATGTGTGCCAACACTGATATCATGCAGGTGCTATTTTAACATATCTCATATTTGTCCTATGTTGCAATACTACATATGCATGTTTATCTTGCGTTTATTGAAATATTCAGATGAATTATTGATGCATTTAGTGCTGATCTCCAAGTGCATAATTTGTAAGAGTGTGTAGGAGAGTAGGATCTGCTTCTTATAGTTACCCCCACTTTTTGCTGATGTTTCACTGTTTTCGACTTAGTCTGACTGGGATCCTGCTAATCAAGACCCCAGTCTATCTGCTTCCTCCTCTAAATTGATTCCATGTACTTTAGGTACACTCCAGATTGGATTCTGGGGTACCCTTATAAGTCCCTTTTATATGGTATACTATGTACCTAGGGCATAGGTACCCCAGAGGCCTTCCAGGGGCTGCAGCATGTATTATGACACCCCTGAGAGGCCATTCAAAATGACACTACAAGTCTGCTACAGCAGCCTGTGTAAGGTGGTGCATACACCCCTTACTGAGATATAGGTTACCTATATCTCTTCCGATCACTGCACATCAGTCACTCGTATGGCAGGCCTTAACAATCATGAAGGCAGGGCGCTGCGTATTTTGTGAGAGGGTGCCCGTGCATGAGCAGAGCTCCTCTGCAACCTTTGGACCTATTCTCCAGGGTTGTCTGTGATGCAGCCATACCCTATATACTTAAGTGCATTATAACCTGGAGGTAAATGATAACTTTAAAACGGCTGCTTAGAAACATGTCGTGTTTGGTGTCAAACACCTTGGAATCATACCTCAACTCCAGTAACTGGTGTGGGAGTTATGATTCCACCCTACTAGAGGGAGAAACATGGCAACACCGGTATACCCGGTGCCAGCTTTCCTGAACCTGGGCATCACAAAATGGATGCTGCCAGCCACAGACACGAGTCTGCCCTCCTGCTGCTGGATGAAACTCTGGCAGGGGAAGGCTTGACAATAGGTTTCCTGTCACAGGGAGGTGTGACCACCTCCCAGACAGGCTTTAGTGTATTGGGGCTGGGTGGGGGCATATTTGATGTCCCTGTGCAAAGTCCAGCTCAAACCGGTAGCAGGAGCCATTTGCTCCTGCTCAGGCACAAAACTGGACAAAGGACATGGGTGTAGCCCCCCCTCTGTCCTGACCCTCCCATAGGTGGGTCCCCAGAGTTTGTCCCACCCCTTCCTTGGGGTATACATTAGGAACCCCTGGCTACAGGACTTTAGATTTACCTGGACGAAACTCTGCTACAGAAACTAAGTACTTTGACTATCTACGCTACGTTGGATGACTCCCTTGGAGGAAAGGAGTTACTCCCCTGCAAGGCAGGCACCTAAGACGCATCTGACCGGTTTGCACCTCCCGAGCTCCTGAGGACTCCGAAGATTTCTGCAACACAGGAGGTGGGTTTTCAAGTGTCCCCCAGGTTGACTAGTGCTCTCAGCAAACCTGAGACCCGCATCCCTCGTGGGGACCGTGCAACCCATACCCCTGTGCACCCTGTCCATTTGCAGCAGCATATGCTTTTTGGAAATCACTGAGGTTGTGCTTTGGGCTACTTGTAGTCCTGACCCTGAGCAGTAATTCCCCTAAAGATTTCTGGCCTACACTCCACGAGTGTTCCGTGGCCTGGTATTTTGTGATTCAGCTCGAAGTACCTTCGGGATCCCTGGTCCGTTGGATTGTGGGTCCCTGTGAAGGCAACTTTAACTTTCAGTGGGCTTTCCTGGTTGCTCCAGACATGCCCTGACTCTCCATCACTTGGGGAGTCCCCCGGACCTTGCTGGTCCTCACCGAAGCATCTTTCCTCGGACCGCCTGGGTTGCAGTTGCCAAGGCTTGTTAGTGTTCAATCCGAACAATGACCCCCCCAGCACTCGACAACCTTCGTGAGACAGCTCACCTCTGGACTTTGGTCATTGTTGACGTCTCTTGGTCCCTGTGGCTGCAGAGTCAAGCTTCACCTCTTCTCATCTGAAGCACCCGACATCTGTGGGCATTCGTCTATCGTGCCCCTGGTCACTACATCCTGTATTTGTAAAGCGCGAACTACTCACCCCTATGGATCTCAAGGCGCTGGGGGCCATCGTGCAAATTAAGTGGGCTATTGCCCAGAGTCACATGGTGCAGAGCTGAGCTGCCGCCGGAGCCGGGGATCGAACTGTGAGCCCTGTACTCCGAAGTCAGCTGCCCTGGCCGCTGCGCCACACCTCTCCACTGACAAATGACCCAGACTCTATCCCCTCTGTTTTTAAGTTCTTCTCAGCTTCGATCCGGGCTTGGGTCCCACAGGACACTTTTCATCTTCCCGGCAGCAGCACTTCTTCGCATCACGCCATTGAAATCAACGAGCGTTTCCGACACCACTTGACCCCTATGCACCCGACTCCTCTGCGATAGGTAACACGGGTACCTCAGTACTCTCAAGGGTGCTTGTCTTAGAACCTTCTATGTTCCAAAGGGTTTGCTTGAAGTCCTCTCCTAAGTGTGCTTAATCTTTAAAATTCCAACCGCGCCTTTCTCATAGAGTTGTACAGAACTCGCGTCTGTGTTCTCACACTGCACACGTCCTCCGTAGGTCCCCTGTGTCACTACCTTGGGTGGTGCCTTGGGGTCCCGGCGATTCTACGTGCTCTAGGCACCGTGTCTAGTCAAGTCGGGGTTGTTATTCCACTTTCTTAGTATATGGTTCGGTCTCCCCCTGGAGCCAGCTGTGTATTGTGCTATTTACTGTCATTCTAGTGCTTTAATATTGTGTATCTTGTGCTCTAATCTCATAAAGAGTTTAGTAGAGAGTGTTTAGTAATAAATACATATATTTTATATTTACCTCGTGTGGTTCTCCTTTCATTTGGTCATTCAGGAGGTTATATACTGGTAAAACAAGCTGCTTTATATTCCTTGGAGACTTAGCCTGAAGGCTGCTCTCCATAGCTACCACTAGGATAGCTTTCAATAAAGGTTGTCTTTAACCTAATCATCAATAAGGGTCGTTTGGACAGGTGCAAGGTGTCCACTTTAATGAGTGGACAGCATATACCAGGCAACTTCTCATATTGGTGTACAGCGGTTGGGATTCAAGCTTGCTATTGTTTTACCAGATAATCTCATTCGATGACCAACTGAAAACCACTAAAGGTACTTAAGGTACATATAAATCAAGACTAGAATAAAGTAAGTTCTACTGAACTTAGAGTTGGGTAGTCAAGGGTCTAGCACACCCTTTCTCCAATTCAAGAGAGTTTTGTAGATCCCACTAGGTTAGGTAGGTGCCACACCACATAACTCTAGTATGTCTTCTAGGCCATAAGTATGACCATATCCCATTCCAGGACTTGAGGACTATGTGTACATCTAGGAAACGGAAGACAGGGAAAAAACCAAACACTCAACGCCTCATAGAGGCCTTGCTTTTAGATGACCTCAGAAAGACCCCAGGGTCTGATGAGGCAGGCAAGGTGGGTGGGACAGCAGAAGAGGAAAGACCAGGAAGTGAAAACTTCTATGACCTGGACTCTGATGCTGGCCAGGAGGATCAAAATGATTCTAACCTGGACAATCCAACGTTTCCTGAAGGTGAGGGAGAAGGCCTCAGTGGCCCTCTCATTACCCCACCTGGAAGAGTTAACAGTTTACCAAGAGGATCAAGATCTCCTTCTGAGGAATCTAATCATTCTGGTACTTGTGTAGGGACCTCTGCTTCTCACAAAAGGGACACTTCTTTTGAGAAGAAATGCCAGCTGCTTGAGTTTGGGAGAGCTAAGCTCAGGATCAAGAGAGAGAGCAATTGGCCTTAGATAGGGAATCCTAGGTCTCCCAAAAAAGCTTAGGCGTAGATGGGACATACTTTTGCCCTGCCTTGTCTTTGCCTACAGAGAGGTTCTTCAGAAGGAGGTTGGTTACAGCCCTTTAGAACTTCTGTTTGGACATCCAGTTAGGGGTCCTTTATGTCTAGTGAAGGAGGGATGGGAGTTACCTCTCAAACCCCCTTAACAGAATACTTTGGACTATGTACTAGGTCTCTGCTCCTGGATGGCTGAGTACATGAAGAAGGCAACTAAAAACCTTGAGGCTAGCCAGGAATTGCAAAAGGCCTGGCATGACCAAAAGGCTGTGTTGACTGTTTATCAGCCAGGACAGAAAGTATGGGTGTTGGAGCCAGTGGCCCCAGCAGCCCTCCAAAACAAGTGGAGTGGCCCTCATATTTTTGTTGAGCAAAAGGGAGAGGTTACCTACCTGGTGGACCTTGGAAATCCCAGGAGCCCCCACAGGGTGCTCCATGTGAACATACTCAAACTATATGTTGACAGGGCAGACATGGGCTTGCTCATGGCTACTGATGAGGGACAGGAGGAAGAGAGTGATCCACTCCCTGGCCTGCTCTCACAGAAGCCTGAGGATGGTTCAGTAGATGGTGTAGCCTTGGTAGGCAGCCTCACTGACCAGCAGCAAGCTGATTGCAGAAAAGTTCTCAATCAGTTTAGACATATGTTTTCACTGACTCCAAGTCAGACTACCTGGTGCACTCATGAAGTGGACACAGGTGACAGTCTGCCTGTTAAAAATAAGATTTACAGGCAACCTGACCATGTCAGGGACTGCATCAGGACTGAGGTCCAGAAGATGTTGGATTTGGGAGTGATTGAACCCTCAGATAGCCCTTGGGCTAGTCCAGTAGTCTTGGTACCAAAACCGCACACTCAGAATGGTAAGAGAGAGATGTGGTTTAGTGTTGACTACAGGGGTCTCAATGCAGTCACTAGGACTGATGCCCATCCAATACCCAGGGCAGATGAGCTTATAGACACTTTGGCCTCAGCCAAGTTTCTGAGCACATTTGATGTAACAGCTGGCTGCTGGCAAATCAGATTAGCTAAGGATGCAAAGCCAAAGACAGCATTCTTTACCCCTAGTGGGCACTACCAATTTGTGGTGATGCCCTTTGGTTTGAAGAATGCACCTGCCACTTTTGAAAGGTTGGTGAATAAAGTCCTTACAGGTCTGGAAGCCTTTAGTGCAGCATATCTAGATGATATTGCTGTCTTAAGCTCCACCTGGGAAGATCTCCTGGCCCACCTGAGAAAAGTTTTGGAGGTCCTGCAAAAAGCAGGCCTCACTATCAAGGCTACCAAGTGTCATATAGGGCAGGGTCAGGTTGTGTACCTTGGCCACCGTGTGGGTGGAGGCCAGGTCTAACCATTGCAGAGCAAAATCCAGACCATCATGGACTGGGTTGCTCCAACCACCCAGATTCAGGTCAGAGCTTTCTTGGGCCTGACTGGGTACTATAGGAGATTTATCAAAGGTTATGGATCCATAGTGACCCCTTTGAATGACATAACTTCTAAAAGAATGCCAAAGAAAGTTCAGTGGACAGTTAGCTGTCAAAAGGCATTTGATGACCTGAAGCAGACCAAGTGCACTACTTTAGGTACACTCCAGATTGGATTCTGGGGTAACCTTATAAGTCCCTTGTCTATGGTATCCTATGTACCTAGGGCATAGGTACCCCAGAGGCCTCCCAGGGGCTGCAGCATGTATTATACCACCCCTGAGAGGCCATTCAAAATGACACTACAAGTGTGCATACACCCCTTACTGAGGTATAGGTTACCTATATCTCTTCTGATCACTGCACATATAAACCTATCAGTCCCCCCTATGGCAGGCCTTAACAATCCTGAAGGCAGGGTAATGGTTTTTTTGTGAGAGGGTGCCCATGCATGAGCAGAGCCCCTCTGCAACCTTCGGAACCTATTCTCCGGGATTGTCCGTGATGCAGCCATACCATATATACTTAAGTGCATTATAACCTTGTGATAAATGCTAACTTTAATATAGCTGCACAGAAATATGTTGTGTTTGGTGTCAAACACCTGGGAATCATACCTCCACACCAGTAACTGGTGAGGGAGGTATGATTAAACCCAACTAGAGGGAGAAACATGGCAACACCGGTATACCCGGTATCAGCTTTCCTGAACCTGAGCATCCCAAAATGGATGCTGCCAGCCACAGACACGAGTCTGCCCTCCTGCTGCTGGGTGAAATTCCGGCAGGAGAAGGCTTGACAATAGGTTTCCTGTCACAGGGAGGTGTGACCACCTCCCAGACAGGCTTTAGTGTATTGGGGCTGGATGGGTGCATTCTGAGAGTGCTTTGAAATCTGCACTGGGGGCACATTTGGTGTCTGTGTGCATAGTCCAGCTCAAACCGGTTGCAGGAGCCAGTTGCTCCTGCTCTGGTGTGAAACTGGACAAAGGACATGGGTGTAGCCACCCCTCTGTCCTCCCATAGGTGGGTCCCCAGAGTTTGTCCCACCCCTTCCTTGGGTATAAAGTAGGAACCCCTGGCTACAGGATTTAGATTAACCTGGACGAAACTCTTCTACAGAAACCAAGTACGTCGACTATCTACACTGCGTTGGATGACTGAAGAATCTCCCTTGGAGTAAAGGAGTTACTCCCCTACAAGGCAGGCACCTAAGACGCATCTGACCGGTTTGCATCTCCCAAGCTCCTGAGGACTCCGAAGATTTCTGCAACACAGAAGGTGGGTTTCCAAAGTGTCCCCCAGGTCGACTAGTGCTCTCAGCTAACCTGAGACCCGCATCCCTCGTGGGGACCGCGCAACCCGTACCCCTGTGCACTGTGTCCATTTGCAGCAGCATATGCTTTTTGGCAATCCCTGAGGCTTGCTTTGGGCTACTTGTAGTCCTGACCCCGAGCAGTCATTCCACCAAAGATTTCTGGCCTACACCCGAGTGTTCCGTGGGATGGTATTTTGTGATTCAGCTCGAGGTACCTACGCGATCCCTTGACCGTTGGCCTGTGGTTCCTTGTGAAGGCAACTTTAACTTTCAGTGGGCTTTCCTGGTTGCTCTAGATGTGCCCTGACTCTCCATTGCTTGGGGAGTCCCCAGGACCTTGCTGGTCCTTACCGAAGCATCTTTCCGCTGACCGCGTGGGTTGCAGTTGCCAAGGTTTGTTGGTGTTCAATTTGGACACTGACCCCCCAGCACTCAACATTCTTTGTGGGACAGCCCATTTCCAGACCTTGGTCATTGTCGACATCTCCTGGTCCCCGTGGCTGTAGTGTCAAGCTTCACGTCTTCTCACCTGAAGCACCCAACATCGGTGGGCATTCATCTATCGTGCCCCTGGTCACTGGCAAGTGACCCAGACTCTGTCCCCTCTGCTTTCAGGTTCTTCTCAGCTCCAATCCAGGCTTGGTTCCCACCAAGCACTTTTCATCTTCCCTGCAGCAGCACTTCTTCGCATCGCGCCATTGATTTCAATGAGCGTTTCTGACACCACTTGACCCCTATGCACCCGACTCCTCTGGGATAGGTAACATGGGTTCCTCAGTACTCTCAAGGGTGCTGGCCTTAGAACCTTCTATGTTCCAAAGAGTTTGCTTGAAGACCTCTCCTAAGTGTGCTTAATCTTTAAAATTCCAACCGCGACTTTCTCATAGAGCTGTACAGAACTCGCCTCTGTGTTCTCACACTGCACACGTCCTCCGTGGGTCCCCTGTGACACTACCTTGGGTGGTTCCTTGGGGTCCCAGTGATTCTGCGTGCTCTAGGCACCGTGTCTAGTCAAGTCCGGGTTGTTATTACACCTTCTTAGTATATGGTTCGGTTTCACCCTGGAGCCAGCTGTGTATTGTGCTATTTACTGTCGTTCTAGTGCTTTAATATTGTGTATCTTGTGCTCTAATCTCATAAAGAGATTAGTAGAGAGTGTTTAGTAAAAAATACATATATTTTATATATACCTCGTGTGGTTCTCCTTTCATTTGGTCATTCAGGAGGTTATAATCTAAAACAAGCTGCTTTACATTCCTTCCAGACTTAGCCTGAAGGCTGCTCTCCATATCTACCACTAGGATATCTTTCAATAAAGGTTGTCTTTAATCCTATCATCCATAAGGGTTGCTTGGACTGGTACAAGGTGCCCACTTCAATTAGTGGACAGGAGATACCTGGCCAACTTCTCACAGAGGGCACCACATACAATTGCCCCTATGATTAGACAAACAAATCTCCAAAACGATATTTGAGTTGTATTTGTCAAAAATTACTAAAATTGTAATGGATTCCCAATTGAAGCATCTATAAGCTAGGTTCCCCAAAGAAATAAAGAAGATTAATAAGTTTTGCCTAGAATGGCATACACATTTCTCCGATCTTAGTAGGGCACATCTGACACAAATATAATTGAGCACATTAAAGCACATATAAAAACTAAATATGCAGGTCAAAAGAGAGATAAAAGTGATTCAATATTGAAATTAAGGGTCATCTTTGAAGAAGCCAAAACCAAGAGCCCAACAAAGCTGATAGCAAGCAAGGTCGAGACCAGGCTGCGACGAAACGGGAGGCTGCCATCAGCAGCGGTAGTGTGGAACTGCATGCACGGTCAGTAACGGGGAGCACTGCATTCCTGGGAGGCTTCCCCACCCGGTGCCTAAGGTGAGGAGGGGGAGACAAGCGCAGAGGCGTGGAAGATCTGTCCAGGGTGCTGGAAGCCGTGCAGTATGCGGTGTCTCTCGTCCTGCAGAACACAGCGTCCAGAGCGGCAGTGGGGGAGGCCCTGTGTGAAATGCCCTGACCGGTGAGGGAACTCCGGAGCAATGGAACGCCCAGCCAAGCCCTAAATATTGGCGGGCTTTCAGTGACACTGCCCTCTGCATCGGCTGCGATAGACAGGCTCGATATCTCGCGGTCGCCGCAAGAGAGGTGAGGCGGGTCCTCGTGTATGCCTGACTTAGGAGGCTCTGCTGGATCTGGTGCTGGGACTCCCCGGGGCTAAGCAACTATCGGCTTTGTGATCGGATTTACTGGCAGTCCTTCCGGCGCCATTTTTGAGGATAACACTACCCCGTATCTCTCCAGCCCTGTCTTAATCTCAACTGGGGGCTTTTGAGTCTCACCCTTGCACTGCTGCTGGCTTGTTTTAGCTTGTGAATTAGCTGGACCACGCTGGTGGATGAACTCTGGGGGAAGTCCTGGTACCCTTGGACTCCCAGGCACCCCGCTGTTTGTAGGTTTGAGTGGACCGCCGACTCCCTTACTGCTCTGTTATTGAACCTCAATGTGGCTGGAGAACTACTGACCCCATAGTCTCTCACACTATCTGGCTACTGGTCCGTGGAAGGTCCAGGGGCCGGTCACAAGACTCGGAGACATTCAACAGGGGGTGATCCCCTGATAACAGTGTGCATTCGTGAGCACCCATTTTGTATGTCTATGGCCTGTTGCTGTTGCTATAATCAGACTACCATGTCGTCCTCCTACCGCCGATCCTGAAGATGGCGCCCCCTTCCCTGAGCTGAGGATCTGCTGAGCATGGAAATAGAAATGGGCCTGCTCCCTTCACAAACTTTGGTGGCCATCTTGGTGTGGTCATTCACTTTACCTATACTCACACTCCTGGTCCCTGCTATGTTTGCCCAATATCACGTACTGGGTGCTGTCGCCTATCTTCAAAATGGTGCTGGTCAGGCGATTTCAGGTCTACGCCCTGTGTGGTCCCCAAAGGTGAACAGAGGGCCGACTGGACATCAGACATTATTTTCTTCCTCATCTTGTTTTTATGGAATGTACTAGCAATTTTTTTTTTTGCCGCATTTTTATAGCGCACGACTCACCCGGTGGCATCTCGGCGCATACATAGTGATAAGAGGCTGATGGATGAAACCAGAATCAAATTGGTACATTAATTCAAAACAGAGAGGCTTTTAATTGTTTCATGAAGATGCTATAAGAGGTACATTCTCGCAAGGCAATGGGCAATTGGTTCCAGTACCGAGGGGCAAGGTATGAATCTGCCTTGATTGTAGCAGCTGAGGAGATTCGAGGAATAGTGGATAGAGGGGGCAAAGCAGTCCTCGTATTACTAGACTTATCGGCGGCTTTCGACACCATGAACCACACGGTGTTAGTACAGCGGCTGCAGGAGGTAGGGATCGGGGGTCTGGCTTTGTCCCTCCTATCTTCATTTTTGGAGGGGAGGGAGCAGAGCCTGTACTGGGAGGGCATGCAGTCAGACAGTTTCCACCTGCCCTGTGGGGTCCCACAAGGATCAGCGCTGTCACCAAAAATGTTTAATATTTACGTGATGCCCCTGGCCAGACTTATTAGGAAGCATGGTTTTGCTCTGGTGTCATACGCAGATGACTCCCAGTTTATAATCTCGATAGCCAAACAGCCTGAAGATACAGCTATCAGGTTTCATGTGTGCCTTGAAGAGATTATGACTTGGATGAACCATAGCTTCCTAAAAATTAATACTGACAAGACGGAGGTCATTGAGTTTGGTCAGGGGCGACCCCTGTGGAATGATTCCTGGTGGCCAATGAGAGCAGGAAAATGCCCCAGTCCTGTCTCTAAAGTTAGAAACCTTGGAGTCATTTTGATTGCCAACTAAATTTCTCCGCTCAGGTAAATAGTCTTACCTCCTCTTGCTTCTTCTTAGTAAAATCTTTGAAAAAGATCTTTCCTTTCATTGGACAGGAATTACAAAAGACAGTGGTAGTGGCTCTTCTACTATCTAAGCTTGATTACTGTAATGGCCTGCTGCTGGGGATTAACAAACTCCAGATGAGTAGGCTGCAGTCATTGCAGAATGCCGCCGCGAGGTTGCTATTAAACATACTGAGAGTTCAACCAACCTGTGCTGGAATCAAAGCTCTCCATTGGCTTCCCATTCAGCAACTGGTGGAATTCAAGGCGTGATGCCTGGTCCACAAAGCATTTTATTGGTGGGGAAGCTAAAGATATTCAAAAAATGTTTAGGCCCTATACCCCAGTCCGTTCCTTAAGATTCAGCACTTTGGGTCTTCTCCACATTGATAGGATTAGGAGAGTGAGATGGGGTGGAAGAACCTTTTCTAATTGTGCAGCAAAGCTGTGGAATAAATTGCCAACAGCCATGCGATTTCAGTCAAACAGACAATCCTTTAGGAAAGAACTAAAGACCTGGCTGTTCGCCTTAACATAGGCTTAGTAGCCTAGGCTTCAACACTTCCATTTGCACCATCGCCAAGACGCCTCGGCATTCGAGTGCTCTATAAACATATATCCTATCCTATCCTATCCTACGAGAAACCTTTACCCCAGTGCGGCTGTGACGTATTCGGGGAACCTTTAGGAGAGCTAAGGAATTAGATCTGAGGTTACGACCAGATACCTGTTTGGTAAATTTCTTTTTCAGATAGTAGGGGCCTTTGCCGTTTAAGGCGTTGTAGGTGAGGCAGCAGATCTTAAAGTTAGATCGCTTCCTTACTGGTAACCAGTGAAGCTCTCTCAGCAAGGGGCCTGAGGGGGAGCCTGGCGGGCGATTCAGAATTATTCTTGCTGTGGTTTTTTTAATCACTTGCAATTTAGCAAGCAGCGTCTCGCCTACTTCAGCTAACAGTGCATTTCCATAGTCCAGGCGACTAATCACCATAGCCTGAACCAGGGTTCTGCGATGTTTGACGGGCAGATAGGGCAAAATCTTGCGTTGGAGACGTAGGCTATAATAACAGGAGCTAGTAATGGCCGCAATATGATCTTTCATGGATAATGTCTGATCAAGTTTTAGTCCAAGATTTTTCACAGATTGTTTGGGGATGGGGGCAACTCCCAGCTGGGATGGCCACCAATCATCCGTCCAAATGGTTGATGCTTTCCCCATTAGCATAACCTCAGTTTTATTAGGATTCAACTGAAGGCAGTTCTCCATCATCCAATTTGAGATGGCGGGCATACCTGCCGAAAATCGGGTTTTCTCAGCCTCTATGTTGGAGCCGATTGTAAACATAAGCTGAGTATCGTCAGCATATGAAATATCTCGAACCCAAATGGTTCTACAATTTTTGCCAAAGGGGCCATGTAAACATTAAATAATGTTGGACTTAGGCAAGAGCCCTGGTGTACACCCTTGTCTAAGTGAGTTTTCTCTGAAATGTAGGGCCTTAGCATAATCGTTTGACGTCTATCAGACAAAAAATTCTGCAGCCATTTTAGGGCTGTGCCTTGAATACCACGGGAATGTAGTCTCTCCACGAGCTTTGAGTGTGAGATGGTATCAAATGCCGCGGATAGATATAGGAGGATCAGGACTACCGATCCTCCAGCATCCATTACCTGCCTAAGGGAGTCATTCACTGCCAGGATAGCGCTCTCAGTGCTGAAGCCTGGACGCAACCCTGATTGTGATGGATCCAGAATATTATTAGACTCAAGATATGAG
This sequence comes from Triturus cristatus, assembly GCF_964204655.1. Lineage (NCBI taxonomy): Eukaryota > Metazoa > Chordata > Amphibia > Caudata > Salamandridae > Triturus > Triturus cristatus. Next base: position 31,197,415 of record NC_140590.1, on the reverse strand, counting down.
CTTAGCTGCCTATTTATTGCAGTTTCCAATTGTTTACCCAACAAGGGTAACAAGGATATTGGTCGATAATTACTGAATACCTCAGGGTCTGCAGTTGTTTTTTTTAATATGGGTCGTACATATGCTTCTTTCCATGGTGTGGGGATAATGCCTGATTGAATTGAGCAATAAATTTTTTTTGGATTTCAGGAGCACAACTAGCAGATAGAAGGGCTATTATTTTGGGGGGGCAGGGGTCGCATGGCAAACCAGATTTAGCTGAGGATAATGAATTGGTGACCTCATCTAAAGCTATTGATTCAAACTGATCGAGTGTGCACGCAGTCAGTATTCCCAGTTCTCCTGGTCCAGTGGGGGGTTCAGGATTCTGGGACTTAGTAGTTGAAAAGTTACAATAAATATGTGCAATTTTTTCATGAAAATAGGCTGCTAATGAGTTGCATAGTTCTTGAGATTCCGTCGGGGATTGTCTACCAGCCTGGGGTGACACAAAGTCCTTAACTATGTTGAACAGGACTTTGGATGAGTTACTGGCCTGGTCAATTTGATTCATAATAAAGGTTTGCCTAGCAGTTTTTATACTCAGATGATAACTGGACAGAGATAGTTTATATGCCTGTCTGTCCAACAAATCTTTACTAATTCTTCATCGTCTCTCCAATGTGTTGCACTTGGATTTATCAGTTTTTAGCTCCGATGTGTACAAGGGGGCTGATTGCCGCCGCTGAGCTGGGCTATATTTTTTTGAGGGATTATGGAGTCTAGTGCTGTCACTAAAGCGGAGTTAAAACCTTCCAGCATCCCAGAGACGTCAGAATCATCTGAGCCACTCTCCGATGTATATGGACAGAATACCTCCTTAAAATTTTCCATAGATAGGTTATGCCAAGGTTTACGCAACTCCTTCTTCCGTCCTGCAGTCCCTGCTGGGATCATAGTGGACTGTGATTGGATGGAAAACATGACCATGGAGTGGTTAGTCCATGTTAGGGGATAAGGATCTAACTGTAATATAACTGCAATTGATTTAACGCTGTGACACACCTTAATCCTCATGTAAAGCGCTTTGATACCTCTGGGTCTAGCCTGGACTTTCTCGTCTCCCCGCTGTGTCTCCTACCCCCTCCCCACATATTCCCTCCTTCATTCTGTGCTTGCCTCCCCTATTCCTTTCCCTCACTCCCCTGAATCTCTTTCCCCCTACCTGCTTTCTTTATCCTCGTGCCTATGCTCGGCTCAATCTCCCTCCCCGTCGCCCTTTTGCATTATCCCCTCACCCTTCTACACGCCTTGAACAAATGGATGTCTACCCTACCAGCCCAACTTCCTATTATGGCCCCCTCTAGTATGCCCTTGTCCAAAGCACTCCTACTCCCCTTGTTGGGGATGGATCCAGCATTTTTGCCCTGGAGTCTCAGAGACCCTTCTGAGAGAGTTCACAGTGACAAGGGTATCACACTAAATGGAGGACTGGGAATGTTCCCTTTACCGCAGGGAGCCGTCTCCCAAACAGCCGGACATCAGACACAGTTACTGCCTCATCTCGCTGTGTCTCCTACCCCCCACTCCTTCCCTCCTTCATTCTTTGCTTGCCTCCCCATTCATTTCCTCCCTCTCCTGAAGCTCCCTCCCCCTACTTGCTCTGTTTTTCCTTGTGCCAATTCTCCGCTTAATCTCCCTCCCTGTCGCCCAATTACATTACCCCTTTACCCTCTACACGCCTCGAACCAACGGATGTAACTTGTAATTGACATACCTTCTGTAACAATGTGTAACTTGTAACCTATGTAACTCTCCTCATATAAAGCGCTCTGATACCTCCGGGTCTAGCCAGCGCTATATAAAACTCAAGTAAATAAATAAATAAATAATGGGCCCGATTCACAGAAGTAACTTAAGACAAAATCCTAAACTTACTACCATTTTGGTATTCACAGAAGGCACTTACTCATTTTGGTATTCACAGAAGGCACTTACTCATTTCGGTATTCACAGAAGTTAGGAGTCCTAACTTTAGGACTCCTAAATCCCTTCTGTGAATACCGAAAGTCTTAAAATTAGGATTTTTCTCAGTTTAGTAGTAGTATAGTTAGGACTCCTAACATTAGGACTCCTAAATGCCTTCTGTGAATACCGAAAGTCTTAAAATGAGGATTTTTCTCAATTTAGCAGTAGTAAAGTTAGGACTCCTAACTTTAGGACTCCTAAATGCCTTCTGTGAATACCGAAAGCCTTAAAATTAGGATTTTTCTCAGTTTAGTAGTAGTAAAGTTAGGAGTCCTAACTTTAGGACTCCTAAACTGAGAAAAATCCTAATTTTAAGACTTTCGGTATTCACAGAAGACATTTAGGAGTCCTAAAGTTAGGACTCCTAACTTCTGTGAATACCGAAGTGAGTAAGTGTCTTCTGTGAATACCAAAATGAGTAAGTGCCTTCTGTGAATACGAAAATGGTAGTAAGTTTAGGATTTTGTCTTAAGTTAGTTCTGTGAATCGGGCCCAATGTGTTTGGCATCTCCCCCAATATATGCAGGGATGGATGGACTCACACCCACTCCCCCTGCATTAGGATATCCAAATCCCATAATGCTAGAAGCCCAAGTGCTCCCCACTAAAGAAAGGACAGTTAGGTCTAATCCAGACTGTCACAAAGAACAGGACGGAGACCTAGTAAATAAACATTCCTGGCATAAATTTAGCAAAGCCTGCTCACTTCTTGGGCCCGATTCACAGAACTAACTTAAGACACAATCCTAAACTTACTGCTTTTGGTATTCACAGAAGTTAGGATTTTGTCCTAAGTTTGACTTAAGACAAACTTAAGACAGACTTAAGACAAACTTAAGACAAACTTAAGACAGACTTAAAACAGACTTAAGACAGACTTAAGACAGACTTAAGACAGACTTAAGACAGACTTAAGACAAACTTAAGACAAACTTAAGACAAAATCCTAACTTAAGTCTGTCTTAAGTTTGTCTTAAGTCTGTCTTAAGTCTGTCTTAAGTCTGTCTTAAGTTTGTCTTAAGTTTGTCTTAAGTCTGTCTTAAGTTTATCTTAAGTCAAACTTAGGACAAAATCCTAACTTCTGTGAATACCAAAAGTAGTAAGTTTAGGATTTTGTCTTAAGTTAGTTCTGTGAATCGGGCCCCTAGTGTTGAAGAATTGATGCTACGTGGGTAGTCAAGCCAAAAGTGAGGCAAGCCAACCAGGGACAGAACCACTGCTGAGCAAGCTAAAAAGGCAGAAGTCTGAGTCGCCAGGAAAAGATATTGAGTGTAGTACGACATCTTAATAGGCATCACGTTGGTGAGCATCAGGGAAAGAGTCTCTCTGGAGAGACCCACAGAGCTGGTCCAAGAGATTCTACCTGTTGAAAAATCCATAGAGAACAAAAAGACGCTGCAAAGAAACCTTGTGGAAGCTCCGGAACGGCAAGGCACCGGCAACACCTATTAACTCGCCACACTCCAGCTGGAACGTGGCTATCCCAGGTGTGTGATAATTTGCTAAACCAGAGGGGAGTGGGTTCACACGAGGTGAATATTAAAGGGGAGAAGTGACCGTGTGTGGTCCGGTGTGCTAATACCAACAATTAGAGAAACCTGAGGGGTTTTTTTTCTTTGTGTTATTTTGTTTACTTCTTGAAATTTCTTTTGGGTAATCATAAGTTTGCAAGAAGCATGTCTATCACTATCACTAGACTGGAGAAAAAGTCTATTCCTACTCTATCGTTGTACTGAAGTCGAATAATAAATATCCTTAACTCATTCATCCTTTAAATTAATTTGCACCGAGACATCGATCAAACCAAGAGGAAGCTATCGCAGATGCTTCCAGTGCAGGCCAAGTTCCTAGGGAGGGTCCCCAAAAGCTTGACAAAAGCCACGTCTCTCGCATTGCTCCCTCCCTACAAATATGTGCATGTTCCGGAAGCGCAGCGGACTAGCGCAGCGGGCGCGACAAATGCGCGCCGAAGGCGCGCATAAGGCAAGCTCGTCTGTGCTCGTCCATGCCGAGACCGGGCCAGGGGCCAGAACCTCTGATCAATCCCCGCGACAGGCTCCCCACATCTTCCCCAAATCTACATTGATGGCACTGCGCACGCCTAACACCGACTGCGCTCAATATAATCCACACCTATGGTCAGATACCACAAAATTTACATGTCCCCACTGTAACGTGAAGCTACAGATAATGAATGAAAAAATCAAAACGCATGCTGTCACTGCATCTCTTGTCAAGCCACCGGCAAGAAATACACGATCTTATTATCAACAGCAACCTTGATTGTCTCTTTCTCACGGAGATATGGACGGATGGAGCATCCGATCCTGACATGGCAGTTGCGACCCCCCCAGCCTATAACGCCTATCGCCTAGATAGAGTGGGGCAGCGCGGAGGAGGACTAGCCATCATCGCCCGCGACCACATAACGGTCAGAATATCTCACATTCACTCCACCTCCTGCTAAGCCCTTCTTTTCGATCTTAAACTCACCCCATCGTTTCATTTTAAAGGCATCCTACTATATCGACCACCAGGCTCTCGCACCAACTTTCTAGCAAATCTGGGTGCAATACTAGAAGCTCCAGCGCTGGAAGACTCATTTACATTATTGGGCGACTTGAACTTCCATCTTGAGAATGCATCTGACAAAGATACCCAGTCCTTGATATCAGACATGCACACCATGAGTCTTCGGCAACTGGTAACCACCCCCACCCATATAGCCGGTCACACGTTAGACGGCATTTTTACTAATATGCAAGGCGTTAATATAACAGATACCTTACCAATGCCATGGACCGACCACTTCGCTATTTTTATAAAAATATCAGTCATATTAAATAGACTCAGACCCCACTCTGTACCGAAACCATAAACCATCAAAGTTTGGAAGGACATCGATCACGCTGAGCTAACGAGCCTACTTGAAAAAACTTGTCCTGACTCAACATTTGATCCAAACTTGGCCACACGACAATTTCAGGAGTGGATAGGTACCGCCACCCACTCCTTAGCCCCAACTAAAAAACTCTCTAGAAACAGAGCAACGCCATCAGCCCCATGGTTTACAGAGGAGCTCCGTATTAAGAGGCAATTCTGTAGAAACAGGGAGAGACATTGGCGCAGATCCTACAGCGCTGAAAGCAAGACCAGCTATAAGGAAGCACTCGGACAATACAAAGCTCTTATTGTCGAGACAAAAAAATCCTATTTCACTGAACAAATCAATTCTGCTAAAAACTCAAGTAAAAAACTTTTTGAGATAACTAAGGTCTTAGCGGGAAATGCACCGGACCTGAATCCTCCACAATCCCAAGTCTTTTCTGATTCTCTGGCTGATTTCTTTTTCACAAAGGTAAATGATATATATCAAGCATTCTCCACAAAAACAGTAATCAGCCCCCCCATATCTAACAACGGGACCAACAATATCGAACTTTCTCAGTTCTTAGACCTTGGAGAAACACAAATCAAGGAAACAACGGCCACAATCAAATCAGGCTCAGCATTAGATCCTTGTCCTCTAAAAGTCATTCGTCCGATCATGGACTATCTCTCCCCTGACATTGTATCAATCTGCAACACAATGTTCAGAACTGGGATATACCCAGACTCCCTTAAAAATACCTTGGTCAAACCCCTACTTAAGAAAGTTAATTTGGACAAGGACCAACCAAAAAACTACCGCCCCATAGCCAGTCTCCCCTTTTTAGCAAAGGTAGTGGAAAAGGCTATGAACTCACAACTCCCAGAGTTCATAGAAAAACATCAACTACTGGACAACACCCAATTTGGTTTCCGCAAGTTCCACGGAACCGAAACTGCCTTAATAAAAGCTACAGAGGACATAAGAGTGATCCGGGACCAGGGAGGTACAGCAATACTCGTACTACTCGATTTGTCGGCAGCCTTCGACACGGTCGACCACAAGATCCTGGTCGACCGTGCCGAAAACCTGGGCATCCGCCACATGGCTAGAAATCTGCTCTTCTCCTTCTTGGCCGGTAGATCACAGGTGGTCACACTGGGGCCCTTCCAATCGCACAAGCTGTCACTACCGTGTGGGGTTTCCCAAGGCTCATCCCTTAGTCCGACACTATTCAATATCTACGTGTCGGACCTGGCCTCTGTCATCAAGGCCTATGGGATGAGCCTTACTTTGTACGCGGATGACACCCAGCTTGTGTTGGCCATTAACGGGAATGGAGACAAGGTAGCTGAAAACTTTCAAGAGGGCATGCGGGCGATCGGTGAGTGGATGGCCTCTAACTGTCTAAAGTTAAATGCCGAAAAAACGGAGGTCGTCATATTTGAACATCTCTCCCCAGGATGGTCAAACACCTGGTGGCCCCCCACGCACGGAACACCACCTACACCAGCCATCACCGTCAGAAATCTGGGGGTGATTTTTGACGATAAATTAAATTTTATGGCCCACTCAAATAAAATAGCAGCAACAGCCCATCACAAACTTAGGTTGATCAAGAAAATCATGCCGTTTTTACCAACCTCAGCAGGTAAGACGCTGGTAAGCGCCCTCGTGCTGTCATCTCTTGACTATTGTAACGTCTTATTCATCAACGCCCAAGCAAGAGTGACCAACAAAATGCAGACCATCCAGAATGCTGCAGCCCGCCTCCTGTCTGGAATCCCTAAGTTCTCACCAATCTCTGAGACTATAAGGGACTTGCATTGGCTCAAGATTCGAAACAGGATCAAGTTTAAAGCGCTGTGCATACTCTATAAAGCATTGCACATCTGTGGTCCACATTTCCTGAAATCCCATCTCAGATACCAGTCCTCCATAAGATCGCTCCGATCTAACAACCTTAAAATCCTTCAAATACCACGAACAAAAACAGTTAACTGGGGCGATAGACGCTTCCTTGTGGCAGCTCCCAGGTTATGGAACTCCCTGCCAGCATCCATCAAAGACAGCCCATCCCTGATGCATTTCCGTAGAAAGATAAAGACCTGGCTGTTTGATCAAGAATAGCTACCGGCTTAACCTCGGGAATACCTTCAAAGTTTCTAGCGCCGAGACGCCTACGGGCAATTGTACGCGCTGTATAAATCTAAAAAATAAATAAATAAATTGACTCCCCACCCACAATGCGTAACAGATGACACCTCAAAGGCATATAAACCACACACTTCCATGGGTTCAGGCGGGCTCAAACGAGTGCAAAAGCAACAGTTGATGGACAGAATGCAGAACAATGTCATACATTCACCCCAGTACAGAGATCTGGGCCTAAATCCATCGTTTTTTTGCTCACCATACCACCCCAGTTTGGAACTGGCCATATGCAAATCAGTCTTGACCCTGTGCCTCATGGGAACAGTCCAGCCCGAATTGCCAAGCCAGGTCTTCCCTGGACCGGAAACAAGCATCCCAGGACCGGTTTCGGGGTTTTACCCCTCTTCAACCCGGATAGCTTGATTCCAGTGGCATGGAGAGCACGGGACTCACGTCTGAGCATGCCCGTCCCACTCGGGGTGACAAATGCAAAAACAGTTGATGGACAAAATGCAGAACAATGCCATACATTCACCTCAGTACAGAGATTTGAGCCTTAATCCATCGTTTTTTTGCTCACCATGCCACCCCAGTTTAGACTTGACCATATGCAAATCGGTCTTGACCCTGTGCCTCATGGGAACAGTCCAGCCCGAATTGCCAAACCAGGTCCTCCGTGGGCCGGAAACAAGCATCCTAGGACCGGTTTCGGGGTTTCACCCCTCTTCAGCCAGGATAGCTTGATTCCAGTGGCATGGAGAGCACGGGACTCAAGTCTGAGCATACCCGTCCCACTCGGGGTGACAAATGCAAAAACAACAGTTGATGGACAGAATGCAGAACAATGTCATACATTCAGCCCAGTACAGAGATCTGGGCCTAAATCCATCGTTTTTTTGCTCACCATGCCACCCCAGTTTAGACCCAGCCATATGCAAATCAGTCTTGACCCTGTGCCTCATGGGAACAGTCCAGCCCGAATTGCCAAGCCAGGTCCTCCCTGGACCGGAAACAAGCAACCTAGGATCGGTTTCTGGGTTTCACCCCTCTTCAGCCAGGATAGCTTGATTCCAGTGGCATGGAGAGCACGGGACTCACGTCAGAGCATACCCGTCGCACTCGGGCTGACAAATGCAAAACCAAGTGTCAGGAAAAGGTGTGGCAGTTCTCTATAGCTACTCTATGAGCTTGGGAGAGGAAGAGAGGTCCAATCCCCTTGGAACCGATGGCGAGAGTGGGTATACAGAGTTTGCCCAGGTAGCCGAAGAGGAAACGGAGATTGAATTTGAAGGGGAATCCAGGTCAATGAAAGCATCATGTGGCTCAGGGCAAAGGAAAGAGGCCAGACAGGCACCAGGAGGAGAGACGTGAACTGATACTCGTGAGAGAAAGAGCACACAACAAGAGTTTGAGCATGTATCTGGACAAAAGTGCTCTGAAACCTGGGCCAGGCACAGGGACATCACTCAGAAGAACCAGAGGTAGATTAAAAACTACTAGCAGGGCTCAGTGTGACACTGTCCGGTTGACAAATGTGAGGGGCAGATTGAGAAATAAAGGACCAAGGCAGCCTGGTACTTACCCGAGAATGCAGAAAAACAAAATTAATCCTGTGCATGCACACAAGGGTAGCAGCGACGAGGATATACACGGCTCCGCATTGGGTGCACGACAAAGATAAAGTATCCCCAATAGAGATAATTGCCAAAAGGGAAGGCAAACCATTGCTTCCCTGTTTTGCAACCTATTAGCAGTTTGGACTAAAGAAAGAGACCAATATGACTGGTCTTGGCCGAGGGAAGGATCATTTGAGACAGAGGACATTGCAGTGGCAGAGGATTGCATCAGACATGAAGAAGGAAACCTGGTTGGGACTTCCTCTACATGCAGCAATGCCTTGCAAGGTGGGAATTATATGTTGAGGAGAAACCCATAGAGTTACCTAAAACAAGAGCGTACCCATTATTACAGAAGGGTGTGGCGGGTTTATATACATGCCATGGGCCCAGATGGGCAAAGTGAGGTTGAGATCAAAGTTACCGTCATTGTTAGATGGGGCAGGGAAATAGATTGCGTGCTTCAAGTAAAACACCGCAGGTATTAGCCTAGCGATAGGTGACATTAAGAGCCGGCTCATCAGCCTAATTGGGGAACAGACAACACAGTGTTCACTTAAGCTCGCATTCCAGCAATCACGCTAACAGATACCAGGCATGACGGGGCACATATGATACGTACAGGACCCGGATATGGACCGTGCTGAGAGAGATATTCCCTTTACCACCCAGATGTAGGAGGGCTAATGACAGAGACCATGAAGCCAGAAGAAAGTATAAATGATACACTAAATATAATAAGGGAAAAGGGCTACCCACTGGAATACAGGATGGGCTGGACAGTGTAGATAGTTTAGAAACCAAACCCTGGCAGGAAAAAAGCTCACATATTCCACTACCGTAAGAAAAAGAAAGATAAGGCTAGAGGAAGAAAGAAGAAGGACAGAAAGAATCTGGGGCAGAACCAGGGTGCCACCATGGAATGACGGCAAGAGAATTGGGAAGGAATGGCCCTGGGAAGAGCAGCTGCAGCCACGGTTGCTCAGAAGGCAGTGGTAACAAAGGGGGTACCGCCGCAGAGTTTCAAAAGGGACAAAACAAGTAGTAGAGGGACCCAAGGATGTATTGCACAGTGGACAGAGAGAGATGGCCAGACATCACAGAACTCCCAGTAGCAAGACAGGTGCGGTGATGAGGGTCCTATTCACAAAAATCCTAGAATTGGACATAGGGGGTAGTCATGTGAAGGGATGCAGGTCATCCCTTGTCCCCAACTAATCTACTGGGAGGATATCTAATGGACCAGCTAAATATGACTATTCACTTCTCTGCCTACAGGACTAGGACCTGCTTCACCCCTGGGGAGTTAGCCCTAAGACTCATGTCATTAAAACTCCCTCACCACACAGGTGAACAAATGAGAGCATCACCTGCTGATTAAACTGACTTGACAAGTGTAGAAAACACACCAGGGTTGTTGGGGCAAAAGTTACAACTGCCCAACCAATTTGTATTCCGCTGGGAGGTGCACCACGACTGGGAACACCAAGAAGAATTGTTGCTCTGCTTAGAATCAGTGAAATTACAGCCTGATTATGCGCGTGCTGGCCACCAACCAAGCAAACGTGATGTGGGTATATATCTTCTTTTTAACACCTGACCTCAGTGTACGAGAGGTAACATATGACCAGCTGTTCATCGAGTGCCCAGGAACTTCCGAAATTATTTTTGAGGATTTGGAAGAGGTTAAGGTAGAGCCACAAAACAAGGCCCTGAAACCAATAGCGGTGCTGATACCCTTGCAGAAGCAGGACTTGTCAAAAGTACTGCGACAATTGTGGGCAAAAAGACATGGATCTAATCAAGACCGTCGAACCTGTGAAAATAACATTGAGACAAGGGGCCACCCTACTCAGAGTGTGCCAATACCCACTCTCTAGAGAAGCTGATGAGGATAGAGCACCCACAATCCAGGATCTAATTGCTCAAGGAGTCCTCTATGTGGCAGTATTACCAGTAATACTTTGATTTTCCCTGTGAAAAGAGTAAAGGAGTACCGTGTCACTTGGTAAAAGTCCTGCATTCCTTCAAACATCAATCATGGTCCCAGAGTTCCACATAGTACAGACCCCTCCATCATCTTAACCAATATACCGGTGAATGCCAAATTCTTTTCTGTAATTGAGAGTAAAGAATGCATTTTTAGCATCCTGCTACACCCCGACAGTCATTACCTGACCACATTTACATTCCAAGGGGTTCAGGTGCTAGTCTGGAGATTGCCACAAGCATACTGTGAGTCTTCCAGTGTATTTAATCGAATACTGAGAATGGATCTCAATAACTTCCAGTTGAATAGCACCCTAATACAATATGCTGATGACATCCTGATATGTAGCCCCCTCTGAGGCAATATGCTGTCAGGACACGATAGCTCTCCTCATTGCCCTAGCAGAGAAAGGATACAAGGTACAGAAAAGCACAGTGCAATATGTACAGCAAGAGGTTAACTATCTAGGTTTCAGGGGCCAGTTGATGGGTCACCTCAGAACGAGCAAACACCCTTAGGGCTATGCCACTACCACAAACTAAAAAGAGCGTGAGAACATTCTTGGGCCTTCGCAATTTCATTTGGCAGTGGGTCTTTCATTACAGCACGCTCAGTGTCCCCTTACTCAAGGCTATTAAAGCAAAAATTGGCAGCGAGAAACTAATGTGGAAACCCGAAATGCACTTTCTGTAAACTAAAAACCAAGATAACGCACTCACCTGTACTAGGAACACCCGACTACAATAAGAAATTCTTCTTGTTTAGCCACAGTGACGGATGGATCAGCAGTTGTGACACTGAAATATTCATTGGGGCACAAACCCTTTGTGCACTACAGCAAGCACCTAGACTCTGTTATGCAGGGTCACTTTATTATTATTTATTATTAGGGAATTTGTAAAGCGCTTGGTTATGCTCGGAAGCGTGTCCCCACGCTGAAACTGAAAAACTCAGAAACAGAAGTAAGGAGTGGGCCCGGTTATCTAGAGAATAGATGTGTTTTCAGTTTCTTCCGAAAGCTAGATTCAGATGGATCCATGCGAAGGTTAAAAGGTAGAGCATTCCAGCTCTTCGCCACCAAATAGCGAAAGGATCTTCCTCCCATGCGGGCCCTTCTCACCCTAGGGACCTTTAATAGGCCTCCATGTGAGGAGCTCAAAGCGCGTGATGGTACATGCCTGGTGACTAAGTTCTGGAGTGGTGCAGGCGCCTTCCCAGTGAGGATGTGATAACAAGTACAGAGGGCTTTAAATTCAACTCTGCTCCTTACTGGCAGCCAATGGAGGGTCTGAAGGGCAGCCTTGGAGGCCGATCTTTTGGGGAATTTTAAGATGAGGCGGGCTGCCGCATTCTGTAACACCTGAAGGCGATTTATTGCCTTACAGGTTGCTCCCAAGTACAATAGGTTGCCGTAGTCTAGACGCGATGTGACGAGGGCGTGCACCAGCGCTCTACGGGCGGACGTAGGGAGGAGAACTAGGACCTTCCGTAGACTTTTTAAAATGCTAAAACAGACAACCGCCACCCGGTCTATCTGGGGTCCAAAAGACAGGTCAGCATCAAGCCAGACCCCAAGGTTTCTGACTTCCTGACGAGGTGTTGGGACCTCACCTAAGCATGGGGGACGACCAAACAGATGGGCTCCTCCCCACCACGAGCACCTCGGTCTTGTTGCCATTTAATTTAAGGCAATTAGTGGACATCCAGGTTGCGAGATCTTGCATGCAAGCCCTGAAACTGTCCGGGCGTGCGTGAAGGGGAGATAACCAGCTGCGTGTCATCTGCGTAGGACACAATTTGCAGCCCATGGCCCACAGCAATCGGAGCCACTGGGGAAACATAAGGATTAAAAAGGGTGGGGCTCAGGGACGAACCCTGAGGAACGCCCTGGCCCAATCCAATGTCCCTAGAGTAGTGATCACCCTGGCGGACCTGGAAGCTTCTCCCAGTCAGGAACAATTGGATCCATTGGAGTGCAGCTCCAGATATTCCTCCACTGTAGCAAGGTGGTTTGAGCTACAGTGTCGAATGCTGCACTCAGATCCAATAGGATGAGGGCCATAGTATGACCGTCATCCACCGCCTTTTTCCAGTCTTTGGGCACGGTCTTGGTGCTGAAGGACACGTCTAATAGATGTCTAATGTAAGGTTCCAATACCACTAGGCTATCCGCTAGACGTTTAGGTGTAGTAGGGTCCCGCGGAGATCCCGACTTCACATATCTGCAGATTTTTAAGAGATCTTCTGGAGGCGGGGTGACAAAGTTGGTCAATCTATGTCTATCCCCCCATTCCCTAGGGCTTTCCACAAATTCTTTCCCATTAATGGGTTGAATCGGAAATGCCGAATAAATTTTAGATATTTTTTCAGCAAAACAATCTGCGATCCTATCGCAGGATTCAGGTGAGCAATCATCTGGGCAATAGCTGGTTTTCCGCTCGAGAATTTTATAGAGCGAAAAAAGCTCCTTCGTCGAGTTACCAGCTTCGCTAATTCTAGTCCTGTAATATGCTGTTTTAGACTTCCTAATTAGCCCATGGTAAAGTCGCCTCTCAATCAAGTAGGCATCACTAGTTTCTTTGGAAAGAGTCCCGCGCCATTGTCTTTCGACTCTCTTCAGTGCGGCTTTCATGACTCGTAGTTCATCGTTGAACCATGGGGCAGTTTTTTGAACCCAGCCACCTGATTTGGCTTTTGAGAGAGGAGCTATACAATCTAGCACCTCGTTGATGCGCTTACAAAGATTAGTGTTGGCCGTGTCTACATCATCCCCCCCAGGGCTCCCCCCTTTAGTCAACGCCTCGCAAAATTTAGACTGGGAGAAGGTGGCCCATCTCTGCCTAAGATGGTACAATGCCGTTGGCTGCGGAGATCTTCCTCCAAGAATTCGTATAGAGAAAGGTACTATATGATGATCCGACCAGGGGATAGGGATAGGGGTCATGGCTTCTACTTCCCCCCAATTACCAAATATAGGATCGAGCAAGTGTCCTAACTGATGAGTAGGACCATTTACAATTTGATTTAATTGGAGGGCTCCTAATGCCTGACAAAAATTCTTGCTAACATTGTCTAAGGGGTTGTTAAGGTGTAAATTAAGATCTCCAAGCACCAGAAATTTGTCTTTACATAGCGCAGTCTCCATAATGCCCTCAACCAGACTCTCCTCAAACCTGGCTATAGGGCCTGGGGGTCTATAGATTAACATGCCCTTCAGCGTGCAGCCGTTATTCACTTTGATAATGAAACTCCCTGCCTCGCTGTCCAGGATGGGGGAATAGTCTAGTTGGCATCGTAGACTTTCCTGGACTACAATTGCAATACCCCCTCCTCTACCTGTGGGTCTATCCAGTCTATGTATTATATATCCCTCTGGGAGCGCCTCCAGGGCGTCAGGTGTAGATCCTTCATCTAGCCATGTCTCGGTTAGAAACAAAAGATCCCACTGTTTCTCAGTGAGTAGATCATGTAAGTCCAACTTGTGTTTCCGTAGCGAGCGTACATTAAGCAGTCCACAATGCATGATGTAGTCCGTAGTGGCCATATTCCTACCAGGATCATAGGAGAAGTGACAATGTTCGCAGCCTATGTTATCCTCCACTCGCAAGTTATGCCTACAAGACTCCGCAAAGTTGCAGCGGAAGGTTAGTAGTTCCTGCTTGCTCCATCGTATGGGATCCTCCCCCCAGGGGCATAGGGTATGGCCCTGGACCGCGTACGATCGCGGACGGGCGCAGATGGGCTTGCCTTAGGCGCGCTGACGGCGTGCCCGCTGCGCTCGTCCGCTGCGCTTACATGAGAAGCACATTTTTAGGTGGTATTAAATGGGCGTGGCCTCAAGAGTGGGCGTGTCCCAGCGTTCGAGCCGCGATGGCGGCAGTGGAATCCTTCCCTGTAACAGTGCTCAAATCCGCTGTAACAGGGTTAATAATTGGCGTTTTTTTCAGGGAAAAGTGCTCAGGGTAAGTGGACAAAAAGATTTAAAAGCACTTCCCATGTGAACAAGCATGGCAGCAACAGCTTTTGTCATTAATAAAAGCACTTCTATTGTAATGGGGGCACTATTGCCACTGTATGCGTAACATGCAGTGTTTGCGGTCATACAAAAGGGGATAGAGGGCGCTGACTATGCAACAGGTTTTGAGTTATATACTGATGCTCTCTAGACCGTCACTAAAAATAGTGCAATGCCATCACTGAACATAGTGCAATGTCCCAAAATCCAGCCACCTTAATAGCTCACAAGTATAGGAGAGAGAGGAGGTTCATAAATGTGCAAACTACACAGCCGATGGGATCAGCCAGACAGAGGAGGACTCCATCCCAAACAGTGAGGCACTGTTCATTGACAGGTTTACAGTGATTGATTTTGGGGGCAGCGGTAGTGACAGCTCATAGTCACAGGTCCTTGGAAAAGCTACAAGTCACGGCACATTTAACACTCCTACCACACCTCTCAGCACAGGCAACAGAATTAATAGTGTTGATTGAAGCTGTCATCCATAGAACGGGAAAGACAGTAACAATTTACTCGGACTCAGTCTGTTTCACCACCACAGTGCATTCAAGCATAGGGAGGTGGAAAAGGTGAGGCTTCCTAAAGTCGGACGGTACACCCGTCATGCACTAGGACGTCCTTGAACTATTAAATAATGCATTGACCCTGCTTAAATGCATAGCCGTAGTGAGGTGTGCCGCACATACTGGAGGTAATAACTTTATATCACGGGGAAATGCACTAGACCACCATATGGCAAGGAAGGCAGTTTATGGAGCAGTTTGGGAAACACACGTACTCCCCATACAGCAAGCCGCAGAAACGACACCCTCTCAGGACAGACCATATACAGAGACGGCAAAACTATATCTGAGAGATTTGAAGGAAACCGCATTACCGCACGAGAGAGTTATGAGAATCCAGGAGCTGCACACAGACAGCTCAGAACTGAATATATCGACACCCACAGGAAAACCAGTCATGCCCCAGAGCTTAATATACATACTGCTGCCCCAATTGCACCTTCTAGCACACACTGAAAAGACAAACATGTTGTCGGAAGTTCAGAGTGATTAGCTTATCCCCAACATTGTGGAAGTAGAAGCAAAGTAGTAAAATGATTGCACCGTTATTTATAATTATAGTCCCCAAAACCCACACTCGAGGCCATAGCTTCACCCATCCCCATACCAATGGGACCCTTTAAGGCACTGCGCATTGACTTCTTTGACATGATTAATCTATGTGCAAACAGGAATTTGATTGTGGTTGTTTGTCCATACTCTAGAGGGATTGAAACAGGCCCTTGTGTGCATTGTGATGCCAAAGCAGCATCAAATCTTCCTGGTGAGGGAGGTAATACCCTGGTAGGGGGTGCAACATGTTATCAGATCAGATAATGAGAAACACTTTGTCTATACTATGTTCGACAACATCTGTACCCTGCTAGGAATCATGCATAACTTAGCATCAGCTTACCATCCCCAAATTAACTGCATTGTAGAAAGGCTCAATGGATTATTAAAAAATAAAATAAGTAAAATTTGTGCCACCCTAAAAAAAATGGCTACTTTGCTTACCCCTAGCTTTGTTTGCACTGAGAAGTATGCCCAGCAGTGATCACCTTCTCACAACACACCACACACCACCAGATCACAATTTAAATACTGAGGCAAGCTCCAAAACATTGGGAGACAAACTGCATGTATATATGTCAGAACTAACTAAAATGGTTAGGTTTTTGTCCGAACAGGTCAGCCACAGAAAATTAAGTGTGCCAATGCCAAGCTGCCATATTCAACAACTCAGCCTGGTCAATATGTGTACATTCAGACCCTTATAAGAAAATGGAAAGAGGCCAAGTTTGAGGGACCATACAAGGTGGTGTTTTGGTCAAAGTGGAGGGAAAAAATGCATCACTTCAATGTGCGATTGAACCCAGCCATGACATAGCCTCAAAGAACTAAACACTATGAACTATTATGAACTGGTCAGAAAGAACAAAGCCACCGGAAGAGCACAGATGACTCCCAGGGGACACATACCAAGACCTACAATATTGCAACAAAAGTTATGTATGATTGCATTGTTATGTACAATCTGCCTACTATGGGTAGGCCCACATTTGTTCACTGCTGAGGAACTGCTGAGTAAGTAGGAGTTTACTAAAAGGTTACCACAGTGCCTGCATAAGGATCTCTCATATGTCACCTACAGCTACACTAAAGAGAACACCTGCATCCCACACACATTGCACAGTGCTCTTTTGCATAACACATGGTATCAGGACAGGACCACAGCTGGCTCCCAAGCATCAGCCAGGTCATGTTACATCTGTTCGTTGATCCCACATGTGCAGACAGACTTTACTTGTCCCAAGAAGTTGCCCCGAGAAAGCAAAATGCCTCATTTACCTCTTTCTATGTAGAATAGGGGCCAAGCTCCAACCCAACAAGGTAGAACCAAACAGGGTAGTAGTAAACTTATTCCGATATGATAACAACCCAACATCTTTAGACATTCTGACTGAACCCACTAATATCCAGACTATGCTGGAAAGGTGTGTACGAAGAGGCATATAGCTGGCAGCTGATCTGTGCAGGTTGTTAATGCACTGCAGGAACCGAGCTGCTGCTCGTTTTTAATACTGCCTTGTTTCTGTCTTTTATTTTAATATTTTTATTTGTTATACCCTGCTTTTAACTAGCGCTCATTGTACCTGGCCCCTACTTGCACTTAAATTGGGACACTCACCGCTGTTTGGCGGGTCCGCTTCCCGGCGCAGGTCCGTTTTCAGCGCCATCTTGGATAGGGATGGTTCAGCGCTAACGCTGATTGGCTGGTATCGCGCTCTAGTCGCCAGGAGGACGCTAGGCGGATACTTAAGAGAGGTAAATCTTCTGCTCTCTCTCTATAGCTGGCAGCTGATCTGTGCAGGTTGTTAATGCACTGCAGGAACCGAGCTGCTGCTCGTTTTTAATACTGCCTTGTTTCTGTCTTTTATTTTAATATTTTTATTTGTTATACCCTGCTTTTAACTAGCGCTCATTGTACCTGGCCCCTACTTGCACTTAAATTGGGACACTCACCGCTGTTTGGCGGGTCCGCTTCCCGGCGCAGGTCCGTTTTCAGCGCCATCTTGGATAGGGATGGTTCAGCGCTAACGCTGATTGGCTGGTATCGCGCTCTAGTCGCCAGGAGGACGCTAGGCGGATACTTAAGAGAATCATGCATCCGCGCTGCGGATACGCGCTGCGGGGACGCCAGATTGACGCCGGAGTTACGCCAGAGTTCAGCCCGTCTGCGCCCGTCCGCGCTGAGGGCGCGCTGCAGGACGGGCTGGACCCTGGGTCCTCCGACGTTCACTCTTCCCCTCCACTAGAGAATCTGTATGATACTCTTCTTTCTTTGAGACCTCGTGCACTTTGTTGCCATCACCGGCTTAGACCAGAAGTTCTGAGCTGGGCCCGTTTATGTCCCTCTTGCAACAGCTGTCTTACCCGTCCTACTCAATCTGGTACTCGTGCTACCCCTCCTCAGTCCACTAGCCACATTAGACAACCCAAACAGGGTTTTTTGGTTAATGCTCGTTCCTTGATTAAACATGGGATCGAATTTCATGATTTCGTCAGTTTGAGGAATCCAGACTGGGTCTTTGTCACTGAAACGTGGGCCTCTGAGTCCGCTGGTCATGATCTGCTTTTGGCTATACCTAAAGGATATACCTTTTTAAGATTAGACAGAGAACGCTGTAGAGGAGGTGGCATAGCCATTCTTTTTAAATCTACTCTCTCTTGCACAATAAAACCTGTTTCAGTTTCTACAGATCCTTTTGAAGCGCTTTATTTTTGTATTACGCACACTCCGGTGAGTTCTTTTTCTGGCATATTACTCTATAGACCCCCTGGGTCTAGAGTCAACTTCTGCCCAGAGCTTTTTAGAATTTTAGAACCCTATTTTGGTAGGCCTTACTTTACCATTTTGGGCGACATTAATTTCCATTTAGAGGATTCTACATCTAAAGACACCTCCTCTCTTATTAATTCCTTGGAGGCATGTGATTTTGTCCAACTCGTTCTTCATCCGACTCACCTGGCGGGGCACACCCTTGACGGGATCTTTACCAACGATTCCAGACTGAAAGTCGGTTTGCCGGTACCAATTACATGGTCTGACCATTTAGCAGTCCCGCTGTCCCTAGACATTTCCGGTCCTGATGTCACGGCTGACACCGGTAAAAAACAATTCAAAAGGAGTTTCAAAAACTTTACTAAGGAGACACTTGCACCTTTTATCCGTAACATCAGTATTTCAACTAAACAGAAGGTTGATGACTCGGCTCAGGATTTAACTGATGCCATTATCAAAGCTGCTGATGCACTAGCCCCCCCTTCCCTTAAATCTGCAGCTAGACAGAAGCCATCCGCCCCTTGGTTCTCTGCCGATCTGCGGTTGCTCAGACAAAAATGTAGACAGAAGGAACGTGGCTGGCGTAAATCCTGGGATTTAAAAGATAGAGAAGATTATAAGAGTCTACTACGGGAGTATAGAAAGCGAATCATTAAGGAAAAACAGGACTATTTTTCTAACTTAACCTGCTCGTTAACATCTTCCAGAGAGCTTTTTAAAATTGTAGACTCCCTCTGCTCCCTTCAGATTCCTGATCCAGTAGTTGCCTCCCAGGAGCTATGCGATGATATATCGAATTTTTTTTATACAAAGATAGACGATATTTACATAGCCCTAAAGACGCAGAGGAACTCACTCAGTCTGGAGGATTCCGTGCAAATCACACGATTAGAGGCCTGGAATGTAGATTCCTCTCAGTCCCTTGCACACTTTCCGGCTCTTACGCTAGAAGATCTCAATAGCCTGCTGGATAAAACTAAATCCTCATCTCCCCTTGACCCACTGCCCCTCAAGGTGCTTAAAAACTGCAGAGAAATCATTCTCCCTCCGATGCTTGAGGTAATGAATGGAGCCTTGGAACAGGGCATTTTTCCATTACTTTGGAAGAGAGCCATCGTGAAGCCGCTTTTGAAAAAGACCACCTTGGACCCTGGAGTGCTGAAAAATTTTAGACCCATCTCTCTGCTGCCTGCCCCTGCCAAGATGTTGGAGACCCACTTGAACTTCCATCTTTCGAACTTCCTCGACGCCTCTGGCTTCTTGGATGGGTCCCAACACGGCTTTAGAAAGCTACATAGCACGGAGTCTGCATTGACAAAAGTCATGGATAACATCCGCAGAAAAGTAGATTTGGGTCTTACTTCCGTATTGGTGCTGCTTGATCTTTCAGCAGCTTTCGACACCCTGTCTCCCCTGACTTTAACATCTAGGTTAAGGGAGGCAGGGGTAGTCGGATCAGCGCTCAGTCTCATTAGCTCCTTTTTACAACACCGAGAGCAACGTGTCATGCTAGGTGAATACCTCTCCCCTGTCAAGTCGTTGCAATGTGGGGTGCCACAGGGGTCGGCATTGAGTCCGACCCTGTTTAACATCTATGTGGCCCCCCTTGCAAGACTTGTAAGATCTCAGGGGATGGAGGTAGTGTCGTATGCGGACGACACGCAGATTATGGTATCCCTGACCCACTCTGTCAGTAAAACTGCCTCTAACTTTAGGGCCTGTATGCAACTTGTTGCAGATTGGATGGTTTTCAACTCCCTAAAGTTGAATGGGGACAAGACAGAGGTCCTGGTCTTTGGCAAGGACCAGGATATATGGTCAGATGATTGGTGGCCCCCCTCTTTAGGCAGCTGCCCTATACCTACCAAATCTGCTAGAAACCTAGGTGTCATCTTCGACACACAGCTCTCCATGGAGCTACAGGTGAATAGAACGGTGGCGACCTGTTGGGGTGTCATTAAGACCCTAAAAAGGATTGTGAACTATCTGTCCCCACAGGCGCGGAAACAGGTGGTGATTGCCCTTGTTGGCTCAAGGCTTGATTACTGTAACTCCGTGTACGCCGGGGCTAACAAGGGCCTGCTCCAGCGTCTACAGGTCATACAGAACGCTGCAGCGCGGTTCGCCCTTGCCTTGCCCTGGTTGTCATCAATGACCGTAGCGAGGAAGAACCTCCATTGGCTCCCCATTCCGTCAAGGATCACTTTTAAACTTCTTTGCCTTACATTTAAGGCTCTAACTGCAGGCTCGGCTGATGCTCTTGGTTCATTACTTACCAGATATGTTCCGAGTAGATATTTACGCTCCAGTGAACAATACCAACTGGTAATCCCCAGAGCCAAGAAGGCTAGATGGGGCTCCAAAGCTTTTTCCATATTAGCACCTCTTATGTGGAATTCACTCCCCCTTGAAATCAAACGACTTCCTTCCCTTGACCTCTTTAGGAAGTCCTTGAAAACATGGCTCTTCATTAAGGCATACCAGTAGGCTCTGTTTCTGTCTGCTATCAGCTACACATTTGGTTTAGGCGCCTTGACGCCCACTGGGCATAGCTGCGCATTACAAATAATATTTCTTTCATTCATTCAAATAAGGGAAGATATCACATGGCCCCAAGATTTCCCAGGGGAAAATATTCTTGAAGATGACAAAACCCCCTTCTCAGTGCACTAATACGTCCACTCTAGCATCAGTCTCCGGACTGAGAGCGGCTCTTAGTGTAACCGGTACAGTTTTAGTAAACAACAAGTGCTCTCCCGACATGGAATTCCAATGTAGGGCTGTTCAGCAAGGGATATAAGTAGAAATGGATCGCATGAGGGAAGGTTGATTAAAAGCATGACTACACCATGTCAGGAAATCTGGGACACAGAGGCTGGTGGGTACACTTGGATAGAAGCAAAAGGACAACCCCTAATTGTACGGAAACTAACTATGTACTCCTTATGTTATTGAAGAAAAGGAACGCTTCTGATGGGCGTGAATGCTAACTGTGAAGTGATTTTATATATTCCGCATATGCAATGGGACACCTCCATGCTCATGGATTTCTACTGGCAATACGGCAAGTATGCATACACTTGGTTGACTCCCAGATGGAGAGGATTGTGTTCCCTGGTCATCATGCAGAAACCGACCCTGGTTATTCCTGGAGAAGAGCTATCGGACTTGTACCAGCACCTGTTAAGGAAGAAGACAACCTTGCAGCACAAGGCTTATGAAAGTAAAGCTGCAGGCTATTTTGGCTGAGCTCAATTCAAGAACATTCCGGAAGAACTCAGACTATTCACGGGAGCACAGCTGGGGGTAGAGGAGTCGATACCCTTCTTCAACCTGCAGACAAAAGCTAACTCCCGCTGGCTCCAAATCAGCCAGTGGAAATGCTCAAAATGATGAACAACACTGAGCTCGGCCTCAATCCCATCAAAGAAGAAATGCGAGCAATCCACCACATAGTTATGCAGCACCGAAATGTACTAGATTTAATGACCGCAGTGGAGGGAGATTTGTGTGCCAATATCGGTGCATCCTGCTGCACATTTTTCCCAAGGAATAACATGGACAATGGAACACTTACACTTGCCATCCAAGCATTGCACAATTTACAAAGAGACAGTAGCTGCTGGTGACATTTTAAAGTGGTGAGGCGTAAAGGTTCGGGATGTGTGACCTGTAGCGAGCGTTACAACAAACAAATGAAGGACGGAATGCTGACAATGCATACATTCTCCCCCAGTCAAGAGATCTGGGTTAAATCCATCGTTCTTTTGCCCACTACACCACCCCAGTTCAGACATGGCCATATGCAAATCAGTCTTGACCCTGTGCCTCATGGGAACAGTCCAGCCCGAACTGCCAAGCCATGTCTTCCCTGGACCGGAATCAAGCATCCTAGGACCGGTTTCTGGCTATCAGCCGTCATCAGCCAGGATAGCTTGACTCCAGTGGTGTAGTGAGCACGGGTCCCACGTCTGGGAATACCCATCCCACTTAGGGCGAAAAGCGTTACAACAAACAAATGAAGGACGGAATGCTGACAATGCATACATTCTCCCCCAGTCAAGAGATCTGGGTTAAATCCATCGTTCTTTTGCCCACTACACCACCCCAGTTCAGACATGGCCATATGCAAATCAGTCTTGACCCTGTGCCTCATGGGAACAGTCCAGCCCGAACTGCCAAGCCATGTCTTCCCTGGACCGGAATCAAGCATCCTAGGACCGGTTTCTGGCTATCAGCCGTCATCAGCCAGGATAGCTTGACTCCAGTGGCGTAGTGAGCACGGGTCCCACGTCTGGAAATACCCATCCCACTTAGGGCGAAAAGCGTTACAACAAACAAATGAAGGACGGAATGCTGACAATGCATACATTCTCCCCCAGTCAAGAGATCTGGGTTAAATCCATCGTTCTTTTGCCCACTACACCACCCCAGTTCAGACATGGCCATATGCAAATCAGTCTTGACCCTGTGCCTCATGGGAACAGTCCAGCCCGAACTGCCAAGCCATGTCTTCCCTGGACCGGAATCAAGCATCCTAGGACCGGTTTCTGGCTATCAGCCGTCATCAGCCAGGATAGCTTGACTCCAGTGGCGTAGTGAGCACGGGTCCCACGTCTGGGAATACCCATCCCACTTAGGGCGAAAAGCGTTACAACAAACAAATGAAGGACGGAATGCTGACAATGCATACATTCTCCCCCAGTCAAGAGATCTGGGTTAAATCCATCGTTCTTTTGCCCACTACACCACCCCAGTTCAGACATGGCCATATGCAAATCAGTCTTGACCCTGTGCCTCATGGGAACAGTCCAGCCCGAACTGCCAAGCCATGTCTTCCCTGGACCGGAATCAAGCATCCTAAGACCGGTTTCTGGCTATCAGCCGTCATCAGCCAGGATAGCTTGACTCATGTGGCGTAGTGAGCACGGGTCCCACGTCTGGGAATACCCATCCCACTTAGGGCGAAAAGCGTTACAACAAACAAATGAAGGACGGAATGCTGACAATGCATACATTCTCCCCCAGTCAAGAGATCTGGGTTAAATCCATCGTTCTTTTGCCCACTACACCACCCCAGTTCAGACATGGCCATATGCAAATCAGTCTTGACCCTGTGCCTCATGGGAACAGTCCAGCCCGAACTGCCAAGCCACGTCTTCCCTGGACCGGAATCAAGCATCCTAGGACCGGTTTCTGGCTATCAGCCGTCATCAGCCAGGATAGCTTGACTCCAGTGGCGTAGTGAGCACGGGTCCCACGTCTGGGAATACCCATCCCTCTTAGGGCGAAAAGTGTTACAACAAACAAATGAAGGACGGAATGCTGACAATGCATACATTCTCCCCCAGTCAAGAGATCTGGGTTAAATCCATCGTTCTTTTGCCCACTACACCACCCCAGTTCAGACATGGCCATATGCAAATCAGTCTTGACCCTGTGCCTCATGGGAACAGTCCAGCCCGAACTGCCAAGCCATGTCTTCCCTGGACCGGAATCAAGCATCCTAGGACCGGTTTCTGGCTATCAGCCGTCATCAGCCAGGATAGCTTGACTCCAGTGGCGTAGTGAGCACGGGTCCCACGTCTGGGAATACCCATCCCACTTAGGGCGAAAAGCGTTACAACAAACAAATGAAGGACGGAATGCTGACAATGCATACATTCTCCCCCAGTCAAGAGATCTGGGTTAAATCCATCGTTCTTTTGCCCGAACGATGGATTTAACCCAGATCTCTTGACTGGGGGAGAATGTCTG
The DNA here is from genome assembly GCF_964204655.1 of Triturus cristatus. Taxonomy (NCBI): domain Eukaryota; kingdom Metazoa; phylum Chordata; class Amphibia; order Caudata; family Salamandridae; genus Triturus; species Triturus cristatus. The sequence continues at coordinate 31,173,116 of NC_140590.1, read as the reverse complement.
CATTGTCAGCATTCCGTCCATCAATTGTTTGTTGTAACGCTTTTCGCCCTAAGTGGGATGGGTATTCCCAGACGTGGGACCCGTGCTCACTAAGCCACTGGAGTCAAGCTATCCTGGCTGATGACGGCTGATAGCCAGAAACCGGTCCTAGGATGCTTGATTCCGGTCCAGGGAAGACATGGCTTGGCAGTTCGGGCTGGACTCTTCCCATGAGGCACAGGGTCAAGACTGATTTGCATATGGCCATGTCTAAACTGGGGTGGTGTAGTGGGCAAAAGAACGATGGATTTAACCCAGATCTCTTGACTGGGGGAGAATGTCTGCATTGTCAGCATTCCGTCCATCAATTGTTTGTTGTAACGCTTTTCGCCCTAAGTGGGATGGGTATTCCCAGACGTGGGACCCATGCTCACTACGCCACTGGAGTCAAGCTATCCTGGCTGATGACGGCTGATAGCCAGAAACCGGTCCTAGGATGCTTGATTCCGGTCCAGGGAAGACATGGCTTGGCAGTTCGGGCTGCACTGTTCCCATGAGGCACAGGGTCAAGACTGATTTGCATATGGCCATGTCTAAACTGGGGTGGTGTAGTGGGCAAAAGAACGATGGATTTAACCCAGATCTCTTGACTGGGGGAGAATGTCTGCATTGTCAGCATTCCGTCCATCAATTGTTTGTTGTAACGCTTTTCGCCCTAAGTGGGATGGGTATTCCCAGACGTGGGACCCGTGCTCACTACCCCACTGGAGTCAAGCTATCCTGGCTGATGATGGCTGATAGCCAGAAACCGGTCCTAGGATGCTTGATTCCGGTCCAGGGAAGACATGGCTTGGCAGTTCTGGCTGGACTGTTCCCATGAGGCACAGGGTCAAGACTGATTTGCATATGGCCATGTCTAAACTGGGGTGGTGTAGTGGGCAAAAGAACGATGGATTTAACCCAGATCTCTTGACTGGGGGAGAATGTCTGCATTGTCAGCATTCCGTCCATCAATTGTTTGTTGTAACGCTTTTCGCCCTAAGTGGGATGGGTATTCCCAGACGTGGGACCCGTGCTCACTACGCCACTGGAGTCAAGCTATCCTGGCTGATGACGGCTGATAGCCAGAAACCGGTCCTAGGATGCTTGATTCCGGTCCAGGGAAGACATGGCTTGGCAGTTCGGGCTGGACTTTTCCCATGAGGCACAGGGTCAAGACTGATTTGCATATGGCCATGTCTAAACTGGGGTGGTGTAGTGGGCAAAAGAACGATGGATTTAACCCAGATCTCTTGACTGGGGGAGAATGTCTGCATTGTCAGCATTCCGTCCATCAATTGTTTGTTGTAACGCTTTTCTCCCTAAATGGGATGGGTATTCCCAGACGTGGGACCCGTGCTCACTACGCCACTGGAGTCAAGCTATCCTGGCTGATGACGGCTGATAGCCAGAAACCGGTCCTAGGATGCTTGATTCCGGTCCAGGGAGGACATGGCTTGGCAGTTCGGGCTGGACTGTTCCCATGAGGCACAGGGTCAAGACTGATTTGCATATGGCCATGTCTAAACTGGGGTGGTGTAGTGGGCAAAAGAACAATGGATTTAACCCAGATCTCTTGACTGGGGGAGAATGTCTGCATTGTCAGCATTCCGTCCATCAATTGTTTGTTGTAACGCTTTTCGCCCTAAGTGGGATGGGTATTCCCAGACGTGGGACCCGTGCTTACTACGCCACTGGAGTCAAGCTATCCTGGCTGATGACGGCTGATAGCCAGAAACCGGTCCTAGGATGCTTGATTCCGGTCCAGGGAAGACATGGCTTGGCAGTTCGGGCTGGACTGTTCCCATGAGGCACAAGGTCAAGACTGATTTGCATATGGCCATGTCTAAACTGGGGTGGTGTAGTGGGCAAAAGAACGATGGATTTAACCCAGATCTCTTGACTGGGGGAGAATGTCTGCATTGTCAGCATTCCGTCCATCAATTGTTTGTTGTAACGCTGTAGCGAGCGAGCACAGCGAGTGAGTCCAAATGTCATAAAAGGAGCTCAGGGGGGTTCTTCCCCAGGCACATCTTGTAAATTGATTGGGCAAATGTCACATTTTCAAGCACATTTGAGAAAGCAAGAAGGTTAATGAGGCCATTGTGAAAGTGTAGTAATGACATCATTAAAGCAATTTCATATGATAATAGTGTAGGTAGCTGCCTATTCAGTATAACCCCAGAATTTGATAACAGACTTTGAGATAACAATGCTAAATATTTCACAAATCTCCTTATTTATTGATATACCTTTACAAATGAAACCCTTCCTACCACTTGCAACTCTCTCTCCTCCCTGTAACTCATGACTCTTTGTAGTATCCCCTCTCTCTTGTGGCGCTTGATAAGCATACGTAATCAATACTGCCATGATGCCTCGGATTGTATGCTGACGACCTACAAAATACAAATACAGACCACATATAACCAGACCATCAGTGCCGGTGAGTGATCAAGAAATTTAAAAAGGAATATAGAAAATTTCTGAACAAAATCACACAACTTCAGTATCTTGCTCAAATATCCGCTGCAAGAAATGCAATTGTTTTTCAAATTATTTTGCACTATATTTATTTTCCTCCAGTTACATCCTAAGTAGTGGTAAAAAAAATAGTTTGAAGCTGATTAGTTGAGTAAATGCTGGCCTCTGACATCTGGTGAGCTGCAGGCCAACAGTTTGAATGCTAGCAAAGCCTTCCATCTTTTTGAGACCAGAATATAGAAAATGACAGTGTGATATGAAGGCCTGTATGTAAGGTATGTTATTGTTGCCAAGCAAAATCAAGAACTCTTTCATAAGCTGGAAAATGAAAAACCTGGGAGGGTCTGGTGAAAGGCCTTCAAAAGGCAAGAACAATTTTTATGTACTGATGTGAGCCCAGAAAGTAAAACTGAGGCAAGACATCATGATAGTGACTAGCATGCAAGCACAACAATAATGCCTGTCTAGTGTCTGACAATAAATACTTTCTCATTGCTTCTGGTTTCCATTTGCCTTGCCTGTAAGAAATTAGGGGCCAAAATGCTACAAATATTGTGGTTTACAGTCCTCCTACGTCAGTACAGTAGTGCAGCTAGATTCCTGAAGTACATTTTCACCACATAAATGGAACGTGGATACAGAAGAATTAGCTCTGCACTCTGTCTTTTTTCTTTAGATTTGCTGCATTTTCTTAAGTATTTGTTTTTGTTTGTTACTGCACTTTTGTTTTGTTACAAGGTGGCTCCAGTAAAGTTTTGCTGTTTCAGGTCAAAGTAAGTGGGCAAAATGGGCGATAGGTTGTGTTATGTTTATTATTTCTTCCCCTCTATTTCTATCTGTTCTGTCTCCTCCCTCACACGCTCAGTTACAGAGCAAGGCACAGAGGCCTGCACCCAGCAAATCATGATTTCATTTTTTTTTTACTTTGTTTGTTCCTGCTCATCTTCTAGCATATCCCACAGAGTAGGCTGTGCCTGTGATCGGGGGACAGCAGTGTTTTTTCTTCATTAATTTGACCAGATCGCACTGACATTGCATGGGCGATTGCGGTGCTTAATTTGAAAAAAAAACATATGCGCAGAAACCCAAAGCTGCAAAGCATAAGATAGAGTGCCTAGGGCTGAGCAAGAGGAGCAGTCTTACAGTATCCTGTCTGCCCCTCTCCTGGAGCAAGCCGTTGTGCATGGAATGTTGTAGCATTACGTGTGTCTTTGCCCTGATGCATGTCCTTGTGCACGGAATGTTCCATAATTCTGTGTGTCCTTACCCTGGAGATAGTCCTCGTGCAAGGAATGCTGTAGTATATTGTGTGTCCTTGCCCTGATGCATGTCCTTGTGCACGGAATGTTCCATAATTCTGTGTGTCCTTACCCTGGAGATAGTCCTCGTGCAAGGAATGCTGTAGTATATTGTGTGTCCTTGCCTGGTGCATGTCCTCCTGCAAGGAAGTGCTGACCCTCACCCTAGCCTCCTAATGTTTATAATGTTTATTTCATTGACACTTGCCTCCACTTTATGCCCTTGGGAAGTGTAATATGAAGCCGGAGTGAAAGCTAAACTCTGCGGCGCGATTAATAATGAAGGAAGCTGTGAACTGGAGTCTGCGCAGTGGATCCATGAAACTCGAGTGGATCCACCGCACAGAATCCAGTGCTCAGCTTCTTGCTTCCAGCCTCTAACCCCACCCTTGCCCAACTCCCCATAGAGTGGGGTGGGGTCAGTGATGGTCCCTGACTCCACTCCAATCTATAAGGAATTAGGGAATGGTGGAGTGGCAAGGCTACAGTCCTTGACTGACGTGAAGCTCTGGCGCTGCAGGGCCTTGACATGAAGCGCCCAGGGCAAACTTTTACATATTGTCATCAAGAGGTGGAGCTCAGCACAAGTGGATGGTGCTTTGCCGGTTTGGTGACCTCACAGGCTTCCAGGGTGTGAGATCCTCAGCCCAGCAATTTGATCGTTAGTAGGCTGTGCAAAGTGCGCATGCCCACCATCTGTTGATTTTAGGGATGGACTGGACAGACGATGATTGTTGGGCGTACATGTATGTGTGTGTGTGTGAGAGGGAGTTTCTATGAGTGACTGTGGTCATGAGTGAGTCAGACTGTAATCTTGTGCGTGTATGTGCCTTTTTGTTTTTAATCTCCAGTACGTTTTTTTGCCAACATGTGACAGCAGTGTGAGACCGGATACTACAACAAAATAAACACGTGCAAAGAGACATGCATGAAGAAGGAGGTGCCCCTGAGGAAGAGCAGTTCTTGAATTGGTTCTCCTGGCTCCCACAATGGACATCCAGTTTATGTAAATCACTGTTGCCAGTTATCATTGTATTTTTTTTGGTATGTGGGCTTATACAATTGAGGACCACCCACTGTAAAAAGGCAGCCCTCAAAGTAGGTAGAATCCAGGTAAATGGAAAGGTAGTTATTGTTTTGCCAAATGCCTCTTGTCTTCTGTTTTTTAAGGGATTTTAACCTCCAGCACCAGTGAAATCAGTGAAAGTCACCCTATGCGTAATAGTGCCCCATATCGAGCTGACCAATGCACACAACTACAGCGCACAAAGGGAAAGCTACGCAGCTATGTTTCTGTGCCATAAAGTGCATGGCTAACTGTTTTCCGTGTAATCACGATTTCCGAATGTAAATTCAGAATTAGGCACAGTGTTGACATTTAAATCAAAGATCATATGTTGTTAAAGGTCCTGTGATGACACCAGGCTTCAAATGCGAAATCATGCCACTTCTCCTATCCCATGACAGATGTCTGTTCTGTCTTTCTCAGGTACATCTGTCTGTAAAGTATGTCATAAATAGCATAGGTTTTATTTCCAGAATGAAACCAGGGATGAGCTACAGGCACTCACAATGGGGAGAGATTTCCATATTATCTGTACGCTTCCTGTGAAGGTTTTTCTTAGAGAAGCTGTTCCTTAAGGACTAGGGCAGGATCTTGGAGACGTGGTACCTCCCAGTCTTGAGGGGGACAGATGCACATGTTAGTATAAATGGCTTAACTGGGATCACAGTGAGTCTTCACTGGGAGCGAATATATAGATATTAGGTATGGAGTTGAGAGGGCTTGTGTGAGAAAAGTGTTTTGTGCCTGAATTTATCAAGATCAAGAACAAAACTACAAGAACAGAAAGTAACCGGGGCTATGAAATCTATTTTACTTATGTTCCACTCCTTGTACTTTAGCCTCGTAGAAGTAACAAAAGGGCTGATGACATGCTACCACTGAAAAGTCATTATGATTCAAGGGTAGTGAAGTTTCTTTTGATACCCCTTATATGTGGTTGAGTTGACATCCATCACTTTGTCTAAACAATGAGGTATCATGTTATGTTGCTGTTTGCCTAATGGCTGTAGAGGAAACAAGCACTAATCACTACTGCATTTTGCACCCTATTTGCACTTCACTTTTAATAGATTGTTTTATTGGAGACAGTTTTAAACTTTTTTGCAGCTAATAGGGGATTGCCTGTTTGCTGGGTGTTGTGTCGGCAGACGAGGGCAGCAGACTAGTGCTGTTTTAGACAAAGGTGGTCCCTGCTAGTCGCTGTTGCAGTGTTTTGCACACCCACCATAGTGTCGATATCGGCAACCCCCTGCTTAGCAATAATTAGTTGCGCTGCACAAAATAAACAGTCCACAAAAGTTTTGTTGGAAAAATAGTTTGCTGCAGGTTTATTACATACAAGGAGTATGCCAACTTGGTGGGTTAACTGACAGGCGATCCAAGGCTAGGCAGCGGTGACTAATCTATGCTGGCCTGCCCTCCTGATGAGCCAAAACTGCATTGTGGCCAACCCAATCGATACTACCATTTTGTGTGGGGGTTATCCCCCTTACATACCATGGACTCCTAGTCCATAACTTTTACTCACACCTTTTTAGAGGCAGAGCGTGTCCAGACAAGCCCCCGGTTGCTCAGGCTTACAACCGCCCAAAGGACTAGCAGGGCGCCTTCATTTTCAACCAGGGTCCTGCCGTGAAGACTCCTGCGATTTTGGCATAATGCACCCCTATTGTGCTCCTGAAAGGGTACCTCTCATACCAATCAGCCTCTGGATCGCCCTGTAACTCGGCCAAAGCCCTGGATGTGGCCGCCGACATATCCGGGGCCCCCACCATGGCAGGCTCCATAACCCCCTGCAATGTGTGGTTACCAGTCTTTCTAGCTGGACAATTCCTCTCTTTCTCTGAGAGGTGTGTCCTATCCCTATTGGGGGTACCATGTGGTGTTGCACTAAAGAGGCCATTCCTCATTTACCAAGCCCTTCTCATATTTGATTTTGAATAGAGTTGAACCAAGCCCTCTCGCTTGTTGGGCGTGTACATGACTTATTTACCCTTGTGTAGACCATTTTGATGGCCTCCACCTAACTTTAACTACTGTTCTCTGTGATTACCCAGCATTATTTAACCATCTGTGGGATTGTTCGATGGCCTCCCCGGAAGTTGAGAACCGCTGTTCTCTTGTTTGGCCACCATTCTGAGTGATGTTCCTATGGTGCCCTCTGTACCCAAGGGGCCTTCTGTTGGGGGATTCCATGAGTCGTGTATTTGCCCCTCACTGCCCGGTCCCTGATTGCAGGTTTCGCTGGTAAGCATGGTGGAGTTCACCTCCAAGGCAACAGTATATTTGATAACAAGTTATTGTTTGTGGCCAACACCATCCCTTATCTATACCTGCTGACCTCAACCTGTGTGGGAGTACAGTGCCAGCAGGAAGTCTTACCCCGCATGTAATGCAAAACGACGGTTCTCAACGTAACCATAGTTCTGTCTGATATAATCCATTGTGCACTGCGGATACCTGTGTTGCCATCTGCAGGTTCATGCTTGAGGTCTCCTCCTCACTCCAACAGTTAACATGATTGGACGGTCTTCTGCTAATCAGAGCTCAGCCCGGATGAAGCCTGTTGAGCCCCCGTGGCATTTAAAGAACGCCGCAGCGCAGTCGCACGGCAAGATTGAGTCGGGGGTATTGCTTTGGGGAATTGTTGGGGGACCGATTGTTGAACTGTGAAAAGTTTTAATAATTGCACCCACAATTGCTGCTAAAACTGCACTTTCTTAAAAGTTTATTTTAGCCTACCTTGCACTCAAACTGCTTTTACTCTCCCGTGTGTTTTGTTAGTCAGTTCCTGCCTCTGGCAGTGCTTTCGCCCTGATTGGACGGTCCTCAGCAAATCTGAGCTCAGCCCGGGTGGAGCCTGTTGTGCCCCCGTGGCATTTAAAGAATGCCGTAGCATGGACGCGCTGCGGACGCGCAGCAGACGCGTGCATCGAGCGCGCCTAAGGCAAGCCCGTCTGCGCCCGTCCGCGCCTCGACGTCGCTAGGAGCCAGGGATTCTGCCTCTTTTAATACACTAAGACTAGCCTACTCCAGTGAAGCCTTACTTGCCTTACATAGAGTGGGGCCTGTGGGACACACAGCTGGGCCCCAGATGACTGCCCTACCCGTTGTGGACAATGTACCTTTGAGATTAACCCCCCTGGGCAGTCCAGACCCTTAGGCCCTAGGGCTCAAACTTGTACCATTTTGAGTATTAACTGTCGATCTCTGACTAAACACCACGCTGAGGTTTTCGACCTCCTTCAGGACCGGTCAACCGAGGTCCTATTCCTCACGGAAACTTGGCTTTCTGAGGCCTCGGTGGCTATACCGGCTCTCGCCCTCCCCACAGGATATGCAATATGCAGTCTAAACAGAACAGAGTGCAGAGGGGGTGTTATTGCGATCATTTATAAATCAGTCCACTTGTGTAGCCTCACCTCCCAAGACATTCCGGACTGTGAGAGTGCGCTCTTTAAGATCGCACTAAGTGCAAATTCTACCTTCTCTGGCCTACTGATCTATTGCCCGCCTGGTCCATCTAAAACTTTCAGAGAAGCCCTAGCAAATACTATCATGGCACTAGCACTCCAGACTGCCAATTTTAACATCATTGGTGACCTGAACCTCCATCTAGAGATGTTGGAATCCCCAGACATTCTTAGCTTTCTTGGGGACCTGGCAGCTTGCCAACTGACTCAACTGGCCCGAGCCCTACGCATAGAGCTGGACATCTCCTTGACCCAATTTTTTGAAACCTCGAGTCTCTGGAAGTCGTAGCACCTCTCCCTATGATCTGTACAGATCACTTTCTCATCCCAATGCGGTTAACGCTAGCCGGCCCCAAGTCTCAGTCAATCCAGCACCCTTCATTGAAACGACCTTGGAACAAACTTGACCAGGAGGCTTTCCTCACAGCCTTGAGCACACTGCCATTAAACAAAGTCAGTAATATGGAAGAGGCTGCTACTCTATTTCATAGGTGGGTAACCCAAGCACTGGACACTTGCATCCCTCTCAAACTTACCCACTCAAAAGGTGCTCGGGCTAACGCCTGGTTTGAGGACCTGACCCTAGCCAGGAAGAATTGCAAAGTTTTGGAAAGAGTATGGAGGCGCTCATATGACTCCCATGCTAAATCACAGAATAGATCAGTTATCAAGTCTTACCATAAACTGCTGCATAAAACTAGGGCTGCGCACCACTCCAGCTTGATCACTACAAGTAGCAATCACAGCAAAACCATATTCTCCCATCTGAAGGATTTGGTTACCCCTCCCCCGACATCAGACAGCATTATATCTTCCAGTCAACAATGTGAAGAGCTGGCGAATTTCTTCCTGGAGAAGGGGAAATGTATCTACTATAATTGTGTGGCCTTAAGCCAATACTCGGTTTATTTGATGCCCAAACGCATCAGCTGATTATCCAAGCCTCTAGTGGCCCGATTAGACTACTGCAATGCGCTCCTCCTGGGCTCTAATAAAGCTGAGTAATGGTTGAATTCCGCTACCACAACGTGTGCGTGTCCTTCATAGGGAACACTGTCTTCACGCCTCTGCTCATAAAGAAGGCCTTTACTGTCAACAAGGTATGCAGTGTCTTTTCTTCCTAAGAAACGCTAGACTGCAAGTTGCTCTGCCTTTTATTCTCTTTAGTGTAGTGCATACAGAGAGATATTAGAGAGCTAGGTTCTAGAGGACATTTACCCATGTTGGAAATGTTCATTTTATTCTTGTTATTTATAATGTGCCTTCATCTGTGTAGTTACTTTAGATGTACTGAAAAACAGTTTGTTCCCGTCATAATAAATATTTTCAGCTAAAAGTGCTCATTCTTCTCAGTGGAGTGTGTGTGTGTAATACCGTGAACAACAAAATAGGTTTGTTACTGTTATCACGGTGACCCTGATCCCTTTATGGGGATAGTTAGTAACCCATAAGCACTAACTATTTCAATAATACATTGATCAGTGTTCTGCGGGGCTACAATACCCTGTCTTTCACATTCATCGTTGGTGCATTGAACCATGTTCGCCCGTGTCGCTGATGAGTGGGAAAGCAAACATTGTAGAACTTCGCTAAAGAAGTTGTTTATACAACAGTTGGCCCTCAACATGGGCTTGTATCTTACGGTTACGCTTTGAGTAACCATTCACTATTGAGACACATGTGGGACCTTTATTATGTAATTACGGAGATGTCCGTAGTAATCCTGGTTACCTCCTTTTGGGAAAAGTGAGCACCTTTTTGCACAGGTTTGTCAAGCTTAACTCATAAAAGTTTATTCCCCGTTCTGTGGATTTTTTCATTCTTTGAATTCAATTTTCAGTTGAATTCATTCACTATGACAGCACCTATTGTGACTCAACATCTAAAAGCTCAAGCTGCACACATGGCGTATGCCTTTAAGACTTTATACTCATGGGTGGAGTTCCAGCCTATTGATGCTGCCTCAGAGCAGTTCCATGCCTATACCGCGGTGGAGCCGCCAGCACACTATAGGGCTTACCAAGATTTGAAAATCTCCTTTATTTATCAGGAACACCAGAATTTGTTTCCTGGACATTTGCCACAAATTCACAGACATGTTCCCCTTGGCCACCTGTGCAATGGCGGCGCTACGTGCCCAGTCTTGGTTGCCTACATTCACTTTCCTCGCCCCCACAACTAAACAACCACTGAGGTGGTAGGGGTGTCAAATTACACAGTTGCCTTATACAGGAGACTCCTACAGTTCGTACAACGTAGCTTGAACTCCAGACCTGCTGAAACAGTGGGAACCTGATTTTCTGGAATGCTCGCAAGACCAGCCAGTTGCAAGTAGTGTATCCATACACTACCTCCAAGGCAGACATGGAATACTGACTATGTGTCTTCCTGTCTTGAAATGGTACCACCCGTAGAGGAATGATACTCCTAGGAAAGCATCTTTGCATGCATTTCCGCCAGAACGCATGGTACACCAACTTTAGAAGTCCTCCCTGATGTATTTAGACTGGTACAAAATGAGCACAGAGCTACAAAAGCTCCTGGACTTAGGAATGAAGTTAATGGGGAACTTCTCTACAGTGTCCTGCATCATCCTAAGCAATATTAAGGGAGAGGCTTCAGTTCTGGCTATACGACAAAGACTGGAAGCAGTTGCAGTTCATGATCGTGAACGAGAACTACCAAAAATAATCGCAGAAGTTTATATCTCTGTGATTCGAGATACCTTGGGTACTTGACCCTTAAAGCCACATTTAAAACCCAAACCTGACATTGAGAGTCCAGTTAAGGAACATCTACAAAGGAAAGGAAGAAGAACGAGACAAAGAAAAGAGGTGGACTGGATCACCCGCTTCTTGGCAATTCAGCAGGTGTGGTTATAAGTTAAAAGTCTAAACGGTATTAGTATTGCTGCTATTCACATTCTTTTCAGGACCCTGATGGTAAAAGAGCAGGGGAGGGGAGCTAATCTGAGTAGCAAAGAAAAGAGGAGTACAGTCAGAAATGTGAGGCAGGATGCTAGTCTGACTTCGGTATAAAGAGGGAGGAGAAAGGATTGGACCCTAAAACCCAGTAAAGAAGAAGAAAGTAGCAGGACTGTCTAAAAAACATTCCGAAACAGCTACGGGTCTTCCTGTGAAACAGGACTTGAGCGAGAGCATTTACAGACAGCGCAGCAGGAGTCACAATAGTGCATCAGACGCTTCAGAGGTTTCTGGATGCGAATCCAACTGATGACATTATACAGATCGAGACTCTGGATAAACATTTAAATCCTCCTGATATTGTTTATGATCTGAACATACAAATTGAAGGGGACACACCACGTATCATCAAAGCAGTCTTTTGGTCAGAATTGTCTGATGATTATGATATCATCATTAGGGAAGCATCCCAGGGGGAGGAAGTCATAAGAGTGACTTCTCCCCTATAGTACCTGAGAATAGCAGGGAAATCTACAACAGCGAATGGGCTGTGACACAAGCTCCAGCCTTATATAGAAATCAAGGGGGTTGGGCCGTATTCTCCAGTCTACTTATTATTCCCTTACGCAGCGAACCTCAACCAGAAGCACAATACCATTTAAAGCCAGAAGCCAAACGTGGCATAAAAGCAATATTAGATCAGTGGTAGAACCAGGACATAATAAAGATTTCCTGATCACCAATGAACACACCCTTTTTTCCATCTCCAAATGAAATGGATCCTATAGATTAGTTTTAGACTAGAGGAATGTAAATTTGCATGCGCAAAACTACGAGGTACGGAAAACACACAGGCTTAATAACCAACCTAGAGTGGAACAAAATACTAAACAACCATAGATATTTCCAATGGGTTTTTAGCTAGAACATAGCGCCTGAAAGTGTCTTTCTAACCGCTTTAAGCTTTCAGTCCGATGCTTGCCCATGGGCTCTAAGAATAGTTCTGGCCTATTTTCAGCTCATATCATGGAGCTCTTCAACCAGATCCCAAGGTATCGTCATTAATGGATGATATCTATCTTACTGACGATGATTTAGATCTGCACCTAATGAGGGTAGACGGTGTAGTGACCCTTTTAACATCACATGGTTACAAAATTAATGTAAAAGGTTAAAGATTACCTACCTGACGGTGACCTTCCAAGGAAATTAGATACCCTGCAAGGGTCTAGCTCAGGATTTCCTTCAGAAGTGCGATACCTTGCAGCCTCCTGTTGGGATTTCTTAACTTTGGGCATACTAATGTACCTCACTACACTGAGAGAGTGAAGCGCTTGTATGACATTATTTCTTCCATGTCTTTACCTAAACAATTGCTGAGCATTCACATTGATATCTTGGGTACTCAACAAGCAGAAATGATTCAGGCTAAATATTTACAAACTAGGGATAATAAAACCAACCTAGTTATCAGAGTCATAGCCAGCCACCATGGTTATACCTATGTGACCTACAATAAAGGACAGACCGTCCCTTTGGCTTACAAGTCTCACTTCTTTTCCTTAGCTGAAGCGTAGTTTGCTGCCATTGAAAACATCCTTATAGATGTACAAACAGCTATTTTAAAGTAGTGCACCTTTGCGCATAGGAAACACATCGTTGTTTTTCCTGTACCAGCGCTAGAAGCTGCCACCAAGGCAAGTTTTCCTAATGCTTGCGCGTGCACCTGAGATGGGTAGAGTGGGCCTCTTCTTCAAGTGCAGTGGATGTAAAGTTTCAGTATGATCCTGCTCTTCCTACCCAGACTGTTCTCCAATATGATCAACACATTGCTCCAACTCCAACCACTTCACCTTTTGTGTATTACCAGAGCATATTCTATACGAATGGCTCAGCCCAATTTGCAGTATACAAATACAAATTAAAATCTTAGGTGATAGTATGGCACAGCATGCAGAATAACATGCCCTGTTGATTGCATTGCAAAAGATTGACTCGTCAATTTCCACACTTATTGTGTCCCACTCATTTTTTTGTGTGCAGCATTGGAAGTTTAATGGATTTAAGAACTCAAAGGGAAAACCTATAAAGAATAAACAGCTTTTGGGAAAGGTAGCTGTTTACAAGATTAGCTTTCACTGGTCCATGTGAGACACACTTTGGGCATCAGTGTGATGCCGTTCATGCCAAAGGGAACTATGCGGCTGGATTAGCAGCAAAGGCTGGAATTCAGACTGTTAGAGCAGTAGCCCTGACTAGATCTCAAACGAAGATCGACACAGGTATCGTAACAGCTATAAATGCAACCAATCAAGGTGAGAAACAACCTGCCGGCATTCCTCCCAAATACTCCTGCCCCCTTAATTCACAAAGAAACCTGAAATCAAGATACCAAGAGTGGGAGACAGAATAACACCCAGTAGTCTGTGTAGACTTGATTTAATCAAAGGTGCTCATGAGGAGACGACATGCAGGAATTAACACAACCCTATCAATGAGACAGCAACGCTACTGGTGGTCTAGTTTATGTAAACAAGCTAGGGATATGTTAGGCAGTCAGACATCTGTCACAAGATTAAACCCTTCACTGTAAAAAAACTCTCACCAAATCCCCACACGATTTTAAATATCCCCTTCTGGGTGATTTATATGGATCCCATCAGTCCCCTCCACTCAGCCAACTGATCTAAATACATATTGGTGGCAATAGATTCATGTTCTCGATTCCAGGGGATTTGGCTTCTTTTACTACTGCTTCAGCAGTAGTAAAAGAATTGTAGTGCCTAGTAGCCAATGGGAGAGTTCATTCTTTTTATTCAGGTAACGGTCCTGCGTTCACCTCCAAGGCTTACCGGGATTCAATCTCTGCTATGTTAGTTTGTCTGCAATTCAGCAAACCGTTCAAAGTTGAATCGAACAGCGTTGTAGAATGTACTAACAGCATGTTTAAATAAGCTGTGACTGCTGGGTTGAAAAGGTCAGGTCTTAGTTGATTATGAAAGAGTGATAGAATACACACCGACTTTTTCCATTGTTCCAAATTGCTTTAAGCATCAAAGTTTTCTTTTTTGCGTGCAGACTTGGCCCGTGTTTTGCCTCAGTAGCACGAATGTAAAAGTTCAAATCTTGAGGAGCGAGTTTGCGCCCCATACCAGTCGCTCAGCAGTATCTGTGAAATTACTCAAACGACTCCGATTAAGCTTAGATAATCCATTTCAATTAGTATTAGTCCAAATTTAATCATTTATTTTTATCCTCAACTTAATTCATCCACATGTAAGGTTTCATATTTTACCATTGTTTCAAATACTTGAGATATTCCTATTCAAGCCTTTTTCTCCAGTATGCAGGAATATATTCTTAGGCAGCCAAATTCGCATAGGCCCAATGCATTTCGGGCTTGATTGCCCTTCGTCAGGGGTAACTACAAGATCAAGAACACAGTTTACTGTTTAGCTACACTACACATACAGCACAAACTATGCATCTCTCCCTATATATGCAGAATCGCCCCTTCATCCATTTTATAAATATGGCATATATACCCCTTTAAAGACCTTGTGAATCTGGAGTCATCCCAACCAACACCCACCTGTGCTTTAAAAAAAAAGGTCTTAGTTGATACCATAACCTGTATGGAGAGCAATAAATAACTTGCCTAGACGAGTATTAGGAGTACAAACGCCATACAGGGTTCTCTTCCAAGTTCCTATGCATGTGTTGGCTTAGATAATTTTCAGATGGTGACTTGGAGAAATGTTTGAATGCTTAACATCAGAGTATCCAAGTAGTCAGAGACAAGCTGTCTAATGTGAACCGCTCTGATGCCGCCACCTATGAAGCAAAGGTGATCAATGTCGCTGACCGGTGTGCTCCCAAAGTTGGGGATCTAGTTTGGGAAAAGATCCACGACAAACAAACTTTTGAACCATCCTACAGACCACCCATCACTGTTCTAATAGGCAGCATGTTAGACATAGCACCATTGGAGTGGGTCTCCCTTCCATTTTTTGCTGTTGCCTCCTGTATTTTTGCAATGTGTTTTGCTGGTCTATATGCTTTGGGCACTGTGCCACTGCTATTCAGTGCCACAGTGCAAGTGCTCCCTATTGTAAAGTATTGTTTTGGATTAGTGACTCCATGATTGGTTCATTTGTGATACCTATCAGGCCCTAGTACAGTGCACCATGTGTGCCCAGGGCTTGTAAATCAAATGCTGCTGGTGGGCTTGCAGCACTGGTTGTGCCACCCACAGAAGCAGCTTGTAAAATGTAACGCAGGCTTACCATTGCAGCGCCTGTCAACAGCCTGGGGCTGCCATGTTGACTTGGAAAGTGCGTAAAAACAACAGCGTGGGCAAAAACCAAAAGGACGTGTTAGAAGAACGCTCACTCACCAACCTAGTTGGTGACCTGCTTCATCATCGGGTTCCCACCAAGGAGGCCGAGTGCCTCCTTGGTGTGCTGCGACGCCTGAGTTACAGCGGAGCTGGTTTTTGAGGGATAGGTGGATGTGAATTTAAAAGGTAAATGGTTTTAACCGATAACAATTTTAATCAAGGTAAACCATGGACCATTAAAATCAAATGTGACGGACTAGAACTGGTAGGTTAGGATAACCAAAAAACGTCCGCTTTAGATTAGTGAAAAGGGAATGGTCGACATGTTTCTGCTTTTGGTGCCAATTAGGCTAAGCATTCTTCAGGACCAAATGAAATTCCACGGCGGTATGCGCACGCTAAGGCGCACCCTAACCTGTGGAATTGAAACGGTAAAACTTACGGTTCTACCGATAAGCCTCCTTGTTAATCCAGGGCTACTAACTCCTGTGAGGAGAAAAACGAAAAACACCAACAAAACACACATAAACATATACATGTGACCTGTTGGTTACTTGCTGTATTTAGCGAAATCAAGTGAACACTCAATTTGGTAATCCCGTGCTGTGGAGCGGGAGTGGGTGTATTAGCAATTTGGCTGCTCTTGCACTTAAACGCAACTATTTCGAATACAAGGGCGACCTGTTTCTACAATCCACAGGTACGTCTATGGGCAGCACCTTCACGCCGAGCGTAGCAGGGTTGTATGTGTATGATTTCGAATGTAAACACATCCTATCACCACATAACCCTTACTTGTTCAACATTTCTCTTTGGAAAAGATACATCGATGATGTGTTAATCATCTGGAAGGGATCTGAAAACACTCTTCTTGAATTCTTTGAGTGGATAAACAACTGAAATCCTCACCTGAAGTTCACACATGCTCATGATGAACATGAGATGATCTTTCTGGATGTGGTTATCACCAAAAGAGGAAACAACTTACAGACCAGGACTCACTATAAACCCACGGCGAAGAACAACTTGCTGCACTTTTCAAGCTACCACCCACGACCATTGAGAGAAAACCTTCCCTTTGGTCAATACCTACGACTCCGACGCAATTGCAGTGAAGTCTCTACCTTCAAGAAACAAGCACAGGATCTGACTGTAAAGTTGAGAGATCGGGGCTATCCCGAGAGAATCCTCAAGAAGAGTAGCAAAAGAGTCCGTAACCAAAACAGGGATGCCCTCCTGGAAGACAATGTGAGAGATGATAAGAACACTATTCCTCTCACTTGTGTGACCACCTACAACGCAGCTTCCAATGCAGTGAGCAGATCCATCAAAAAGCATTGGAACATCCTGAAAAGTAATAATCATGATTGGGAAAAACCCTTGTTCTCTTACAAAAGAGCGAGAAGCATCAAGGATACACTTGTACACACTCATCCAAGAATACAGGACAAGAGTCCGGTCCAGTCAGTTCTCAGCACATGGGGTCTACCCCCAGTGGTCGGCCATTACCCCTGTGGATCATGCAGCGTTTGCCACCTAACCTCTGCCACAAAACACCTATCTTTTGAATCAGTAAAACTATGGTCACAAAAAATACACACCAACTGTAACTCCACTGATGTGGTTTACTTAATAACTTGCCCTTGTGGATTGAGATATGTTGGCATGACAGGGAGAAAAATTAAACAACGCATCTGCGAACACCGCAGCACCATCCGGTGTCGCAAGATAAGTACCAAACTCACCGAACATTTCCTACTTTTAAATCACACCGCCAATGACCTGAGATGGACAGTAATAGAAAAACTCAACCCAGGTCCAAACACACAAAAGTCACTCTTTGAGAAAGAGCAACAGTGGATTTATCGCTTATCTACACATCAAGTAGGGCTAAATGACAACATCCCATGGAGTACGGTACTGAAACGCTGATCTATTTACTTAATGAGTTTCTGTGTTCATTGACATTTTTTAGCCTCTGGATACTTCGGTTAACTGAAACTCTGATCTATTTACCTAATGGGTTTCTGTGTTCACTGCCACTTTTAGCCTCAGAATACTTCGGTTTTTAATAGCACCATATGTTAACTGGTCATGTCAAATGTTTTCTGGTCCCGTTATACTTACGACATCTTTGCGAGACCCTCGCAATTCGTCCTACAACATGGGGGTTATTTTAAGTTCCTTAGTGTTTGTCTCAGTTGCCTCATTTCGCCTGACAATCCTTTGATGTCTTCGCCTTGGCTTCCCTTTGTTAGCGCATTGGTTTCCACCCCACCGTATCCCCACTCGCCTTCGTTTGGTTATCAAATCAACAGGGCAGGCATGACTGAAATTACTGTTCTCACGAGTCGCTAGTAACCATAGGAACATCTCGGCGTTTTGTCTGATGGTCACAAGGGGGTATAATAAAGTTCGCCGGTTCCTCGGCATTCTAGCGGTTCACGCCCCCCTCTTCTTAGACCTCAGACGTCATACGCACGCGGAGAGTACCACGTGATTAGTTTCACTGACTACTTACTTCCGGGTTCACGAAGCTCTCATTAACATTCGGGCCGAGCAGGACTGAGACAGGCTGACAGCGGGAGTGTGCGAGCATGGAAGTAAGTTCAGGATTGCTGTTTTGGGCTACAGGTTCCCCCGCTTTAGGGAGTGAATCGCTTTACCAAGCAAGATAAATTAATTCTTTTTGCTTGTTACCCTTTTGCAGATACTATAGCTCACTACCCCCCTCTCGGACCCATGATGTATGTCGTACATTGCATACGAGTAAGCAGACCTCTTCCAACCCTTTTTGATGCTACTGTTTTGTATATATATTTTTAATTTACCTACCTTAGTTATGCATGCACCTGAACAACGGCGCCTGGCAACCACCAAGGGCGTTTGTTAGCATGCACAACACTCTCACGAGTCAGCTATTATGATAGACACAGCGGCTACTAGCCACTACTCAGGCACGAATTCTGCCCAGTGATGTTTGATTATAGAATGTTGTATCTTTACAAAGGTTATTTACCTACGCTTAGTTCACTACATTATCTTCCATGTTTTGAACATTTTTTTAGGACGTTATATAGTCGCCCTAAAGGCAGTAGTGGCCAAATTGCTAATACACCCACTCCCGCTCCACAGCACGGGATTACCAAATTGAGTGTTCACTTGATTCCGCTAAATACAGAAAGTAACCAACAGGTCACATGTATATGTTTATGTGTGTTTTGTTTGTGTTTTTCGTTTTTCTCCTCACAGGAGTTAGTAGCCCTGGATTAACAAGGAGGCTTATCGGTAGAACCGTAAGTTTTACCGTTTCAATTCCACAGGTTACGGTGCGCCTTAGCGTGCGCATACCGCCGTGGAATTTCATTTGGTCCTGAAGAATGCTTAGCCTAATTGGCACCAAAAGCAGAAACATGTCGACCATTCCCTTTTCACTAATCTAAAGCGGACGTTCATTGGTTATCCTAACCTACCAGTTCTAGTCCGTCACATTTGATTTTAATGGTCCATGCTTTACCTTGATTAAAATTGTTATCGGTTAAAACCATTTACCTTTTAAATTCACATCCACCTATCCCTCAAAAACCAGCTCCGCTGTAACTCAGGCGTCGCAGCACACCAAGGAGGCACTCGGCCTCCTTGGTGGGAACCCGATGATGAAGCAGGTCACCAACTAGGTTGGTGAGTGAGGGTTCTTCTAACACATCCTTTTGGTTTTTGCCCACGCTGTTGTTTTTACTCCTATTCACTCTTCCGTTGTTTATGAATAGTCTACCAGGGGGTTCAAGAGTGATACTTTCCCTCTCCCTCTCTTTGTTGTTATTGAGACTTGGAAAGTGCACCCACTTGCCAGTCCCCATCCCTTCCCTTTTCTACATTTTAGGTAGGACATGCCCTGATGTGAGTGGCATGTCCTGATAGTGAATTACAGCCAATTTCGTTCTTCACTATTGCAAGGCTACCTGTTCCCATAGGCCAGAATGGGCAGTTTGATTATAACATCTTATAATCCTAACTGACTCAGGGAACTAAGTAAAAATGTGAGTTTAGTATGCCTGAACTCAGAATGATAAAATACATCTTTTAGTGAAGTTGGTTTTAACATTCTGTGTTTGAAAATACCACTTTTAGAAAGTAGATATTTTCTTGCCTAACCATTCAAGCCTACCTCTGCTAGGTTGTGTACTCCATGTCTGGTTTGCGAGTTACAGGGGCTGGGGGGCTCCAGGAGACAGGGTGAGTCAGCACAGGCTGAATAGACCTATCTTTGTGTAGAGTGGTGGGGAGGAGTAGCACCTGGGTCTGAATAGGGCTGTGCCTGCCTTCCACAATGCTGCCTCCACCTCCTGTGGTGCGTCTGATGACCCTGGCCCACACTGTCAAAGGAAAGAAGGAGTCCTGTAAACAAAGTGCTCCAGGACTGCACAGAACTGGTTAGGACTAGGTACAGGCCCCTCTGCCTTCAGAGGACAAAGGATTTAGTAGTATAAATATGGGTACCCAGGTCCCAAGAATTTCGATCACTTCTGGGAATCAAGACGACACTCTGCCAATTAGAAGAACCAAGTAAGCTGAAGGAGGAGACTGCCCCTGTGCTGTTGGGGTTGGCCTGCAGTGGTTACTTTATTTGACAAGGAAAGGAGAAAAGGAACTTTGTGTGTGCTTATGCAATCTTGAAGGCGAATCTCCAAGGGCTTGAATTATGCTTGCCTCCTGCCTGAAGTCTCAGGGATACAAGACTTCACCCCAAGCTCCCCTGAATTCCCTTGCTGTGGAATTCTGCCTGCACTGAGGTGCCTGCTGTTGTTTGGGCCCTCTGAGAAGACCGCGTGTCGCTGGGAGCTGGAAGCGCGACGCAACTAGGAGAAACACGTTGCCGCCGCAGCAGTTGCGTCGCATCGCCAAAGAATCATACCACCTCTGCAGTTGTTTGCCGTTGCATCATCGGCAAAGCGCGTCGCATCACTGTAGAAACATGTCACTGCTGCAGAGGTAGCCAGCGCATCACCGGAGAAGTGTGTTGCAGGGCCTGTCGCGGCTCAGAAGTTACCGAGTTCGCCGCACAGCCGTCGGGTGTGCACACATCGCATCCAACGTTGTCGCATCGCATCAAGATGCCATTTTCTCGCATCGCCCCCGGGATCAGAGTAAGAAACCGACGCATCACCTCCTCTCCGGTAAGGAACCAACGCATCACCTCCCCTGCGCTGCAGTAAGGAACCGAGGCATTACCTCCCCCGAAGCAAGGAACCAACGCATCACCTTCCCTACGACCCTTTTGTTGGTATTGAGTGACGCATCCAAGGTACTTTGAGAGTAAAGTGTCGCATTTACCATCCACATTGAACTAAGCTATTTCCTACCATTTTAAAGTCTATTTTTGAGTACAGTATTGTGGATTTTTGTTGTTTGGTCTTCTGTTAAGTCTAGTAAAGATTACTTATTTTTCTAAACTGGTGTGGTGTCCATTTGTAGGGTTTTCACTGCATTACTGTATGTGTTCACAAATGCCTCTGAGATAAGCCTGTCTGCTTGTGCCAAGCTACCAAGGGGGTGAGCAGGGGTTATTTTAGAAGTGTACCCCCTTACCCTGACTAGAAGCAAGAGTCCCTATTTGGTCAAAGGTACCTACATCTGCCAACTAGAGGCCCCTAGTTCTAACACAACAGAACTGTCATTCTGACTCCTCTGCCTGGTTCAAACAGACAAGTGTATATCGACCATGTTAAAAAGCATTATGTAGCTAGTTCATTTCAGCCAACCACTTCAGGCACAAGAAATAATTCAGAATAGTGCTTTTAAGCCTCTCCATACACTGAATACCCTGCCCCTTGAATGTAGCAGTAACATATTTGGCTAAAGTTACCAGATGGGGATATTTGGGGGAAACACTCAACGTAGGACCCTGAGTTCAACAAATATAGATAATGCTGCAGAAATGCCAGTGGCTAGTGTCCAATGTAATTCTATGGTTTACTAAGAAAGTCCACCGGATGCAAAATCTTTTTATCTGGTGCCTTTTCAAAAGGCTTGAGAGATTTTGTGCTTCTGAATGGTTTTATGACAAGCATTTCATTCCTTTGTGGTCCTATGCCTCGATTACCTTGGGAACTTTTTTTTCATCCTGTGGCTGTCAACGATGCTCATAGTTCTACTGCTACTTAATGGACATTACCTGTGGTTTGTGAACTAAAGCTATACACCTGATACCACAGAGCCTGAAGAGGTCTCTACTTTGCGAACATTTCAGCTTATCCTGTGTCTGAGGGCATAGTATGGGAAAATGTTCCAGATCAGATTATGGGACTGTTCCAAAATGGCCCTCTCTGCAGGATCACCTCCAAAGTTGTTGCCTTCCTCCTCCACTTTTTCTTACCTCGTTTTTGTTGGCTTTAGGGCTCTGAGCACTTTACCTCTGCTAACCAGTGCTAAAGTGCATGTGCTGTCTTCTCTAATCATGGAAATATTGGGACATACCCACTTGCCATTTATTGGTCTATCGCCTAGCGTGGAAGCTCCGCCCACTCTCTTCCCATTGGCTTTTGTCTTAAATGCTGCCTTCCGATTGGTGTGAGGCTTGATAGTCCCTCCTCATTCATCATTTGTATCCTTCCATGGCTATTGGCCTCTTTACTCCTGACATTATTTTCTTTTAGGTCTCGCCTAGCGTTGCAGCGCAAATGCACTGACATCGCTTTGCGAGACATGCAGTATATACTGTAGTGTGGAAGCTTCGTGGAAGCTCCGCCCACTCTCTGTCCATTGGCTTTTGTCTTAAATTCTGCCTTCCGATTGGTTTGAGGCTTGTTAGTCCCTCCTCATTCATCATTTGTATCCGTCCACGGCTATTGGCCCGTTTACTCCTAACACTATTTTCTTCCCTGTCTCCCTACCCCACCGCCCCCTCCCTCAGTCTGTGACTTCTCACCCTCCCCCGCCCCCACTCCTGTTTGTGTTTTCTTCCCTGCTGACACTTCCGTTTTCATCTTTATTATTGCCACCTTGAAATATGCGAGTTCAAGATGAGTGCTGTACAAAAACTTCTCGTGTTTATTGAACTAGATTTTAATATTACTCTAAATATAATAAGACTCTAGGCAATATTCGGGTTATGCATGGCAACTGACGCCTCTTAGTTCACAAATAGCATTGTTGTCGGGCGGGAGGAGCGGCAGGGTTTTAACTCAAGCTTAAAATGAGCACTTTTAATAACTTCCTCTCAATTCAGGGCTATAATCTTGTGTACTGAGGTGACGCGCTAAAGAAATGCACTTTTTTGAATTCTGAAGAGACATTATCGCACATTTACATCATGTTAACTGTATGATTATAACATGCCGGTCATTTTCACGTCTCGCCCACTGGCTCGTATACGCTTGGCTCGTCTCCGGCTGGCTCTACCTGTTAATTAATATATTGGCGCGCGCACCTCTAACAAAGAGAGATGAATGGATACATGACAGTGAGCCCAGTAGATGGTAGAGAAATAGACTGGTGAAGACAAACAGATAAAGTCAGCCTCCATTGCCTCACGTCAGAATCGGCACTTTCAATAACCTGGAAATCTGCCGGCAACTCCTGCATGCCCCGACCTCATCCCCCTCACCTATTCTTAGCAAAAGGCGGCAGAATCTGAGCTGTGCCCTGCTGGTGCAGAGGAGGACGGCAGAGTCTGTAGAAGCGCTGGCATCCCTAGCATCTCGGGCGGGCACCTAAGCCTTCCAGGTGCCTTCGCACTCAGGATAAATGAATACATTTTGTTCTGTGCTTTAGTCGCCCCTCTGTGAGAACTGTTTGGTAGATGAAGCTCTGTGTTAATAAACACATTCAGAGAGTTGGTTGTGTACAAACAAACAACAGCCACAATACCGTACATTCTGAACGTCTAGTTAAAAACCTGCTCATCAAGTACCTTGTTGGCTGATCATTCCATGGCACTACCAAAATTATATTTGGACACATTTGCTCAACTGTAAAACACTCCCTTCTATGGATCATTTAATAACTTGAGGCTTTGTGGTTAGGTAACCTACTTTGGATGCTGTGTAAAAGATTAAATACAAAAATTAATGCAATGAAACTAAGCAACCAGTACTGTCTAAAACACAGTGAAAACGGACACGCATTCTGGCATTTTGTTTAGTTAATGTTGATTTTCTCATAGATGCGAGTAAAGTACTTCCAATATCTTAATGAAATCTGCACACTTTTAACTAATACCACCGGGCGACCTTTGACAACTAGGCAATGAATACATTTTCATGTACCCCTGAAGAAACCCTGACACCCGCCCCCTTGGCAAACTTCATTGCCTCCCAGTGTTTGGGGGATAACCAAGATACAGGAGAGTGAGTCAAATAGTCTAGAAAATGAAAGAGAAGCCAGGATTCGGATTCACATGCTCCGATCCCGATCGCGTACGTTAGTCTGTAAGCACTACTTTTATTAATGAGTTTTGCATTAGTAAAGCACCACGGTGTGCATGTGTGGCGACACTTCACCCATGAGGTACGTGACAAGTAATTGTTGACACAATCCACACTTTGCGTCTTTTTCAATATATTTATAACGTAGTGCAGGACCTTTCAAAGGGATTTTGCACACTACATACATATACTCCAAAAATAAAACGTGTAGGTAAAAAACATTGCCATTTACAATGTCAATAGCCCTAACTCACAAATGCGAGACCTATTTGCATTGCAAATGTTTGTTAATTTACGTATAAGTCCCTAGTGAAGTAGACTACATGTGCACAGGGCCTGGAAATTAAATGCTACTAGTGGGCTTTCAGCACTGATTGTGCCTTCCCTTTTTATACATATACGTTATCCCTAATTTAGGCCCTGCTCACCCCAGAGGGCAGGGTAGAATGTACTTGAAAGGCAGGAAATGTAATTTTAAGTTTTACATGTCCTGGTAGTGAAAACTCCCAAAGTTGGTTTTCACTACCACAAGGCATATCTCTTCCATAGGGTAACATTGGGATTACTGTATAACATTTTATAAGTGTAATTTTCAGTTGATTAGAGACTAAGTCTAGCTGGTGAACTCCGCTCCTCTTGCTGAGTCTTTTTCCTTGCTTGCTTTCGTCAACTTCAAATTGGCGAGCGAGGAAAATCCACCTCCTGGCGAGATTTTTCTTGTTCGCGATCATCAACATCAAGTTGCCGAGTGCCTGCATGGGAAATCAACCTCCCGGCAAGATTTCTCAACACGGGCGGTCAGATTTTCATTGCGAGCGGACGCGTATGCTCGCGATCGCTCACAGTGAAAGACTGTCCGTTCGCGTTGAGCAAGCTGCCGTGCGAGTAAAAATCTACTTGAGTGGCAGAAAGGAAACAGCACCCACTTGCTCTGTGCATGGTGCCGTTCGCGATGTTTGCGCAGTGCGGACAAGCATCTGGCACTGAAAATCACAACAAACTGCATTTATCTATCGCACTCCGTTGTTTGCGAAGCTTTGCGTAGCATGGCAGACTTTTTTTGCACTTCACGGAGTTCCGCGTAAACTCCACGAACTTCACGAACTTCATCCAGGCTTAGTAGAGATAGAACCTGCAAGTCTGGTGCCTCTGGAACCATAATTTAAAAACCTTAACTCATGGTGAAGTCAGATTTTAAATTACTGTTCTGAAAATGCCACTATTAGAAAGTTGGAATGTCTTACTTTAGCTATTTGCGGCCTGCTGCCTGTCTCTGATCACATTTCTGGGGTGGGTCACAGTTGGGGTTTTAAATTCCTTCTAAAGAACCACACACAATGGGAGTTTAGATGTGACTTGATAGACCATCCTGGCAGGGTGGGAGTGAGTCTTGAGTCAGAGAAGGAAAGGAGGACATCTGCACTCCAAAGGCATGTCTTTGAAGTCTCACCCACTTCTACAAGATGTACAATGACACATCGCTCGGCTGCACCCCACATCTTCGTCAACACAACCACGATTAAGGTATTTTGTTCAGCTGGGCTCACTGGGTACCTGCCCCGTACTCTATCGCGGTCAGCCTGAACTCTTGACTTTGTCCTGGTCTGGCACAACCAGACATCCAAAGAAAACTCTTATTGTTTCTAAGTCCTATTTTACAGTTTATTTGAAAAAGAATCATATCCCAAGTTCTATTTATTGGATTTTTGTCATTTTGGTCTTGTTTTATTTATTATCCTAAGGCCTATTTGTCTAACCTGGTGTGGTATTTTTATGTGCATTGTTTTCACTGTTATACTGCTTGAAGTATTGCACAAATACTTTACACATTGCCCCTAAGTTAAGCCTGACTGCTCTGCGCCAAGGTACCAGAGGGTGAGCACGGGTTAGTTTAGGGTTTGCCTGTTTCCTACTCTGTCTAGGATGGTGCTTGCTCCCTGACTAAGACGCTTGCCCCAGTCAACCTACAACCCAATTTCTAACATTTGCCAGTGAAGAAAATGTTTAAATTGCAATTATTTTGAGACCAAACATGACATTTCTACCTGCTCCCATTCAAAATTTAGCAGTTGTTAAATGTGACCTCCCCGCGGAGTTTAAGAAAACCTATATCGGTGAGCCCCCGACTACACTCCATGAAGTGCTCTCACCACCTTAACCAACCTCGACCCAACTCAGGTGCAATGAGACCCCCTGCACCATCGAGACTGACATCTCCTCACCTTAGGTGCTGCAGTCCACCAGTGCCTGACCGCAAGATGGCCGCCCGGGGCACCGAACCTGCCCCAAAAACCAAAGTTCACCGGTGAGTCACTAACTCTTCTAATAGTAGTGATCTCAACTCTGCATTCAGCCTCACCTCGAAAATCAGCCCAAATTTAATGCAACGAGAACCCGCGCACCCTCGAGACTACCAGGACCCCACTAGATGCACCTGACCTTAAGATGGCCGCCCGAGGCTCATGACTCGCTCAAATCTACTCCGGTGATTCACTAATTATATACTAAAAAAGTAGTGTTCTCACCTCCTGAATCTGCCTCGCCTCGACCCTCCGGCCACAACATCAATGCGACGAAAGCCCGCTCACCCTCGAGGCGGCCAGCTCCCCACTCTACTGTGCCTGATTTTAAGATGGCTGCCCAGGGCACATAACTAGCACCATTAAACTATCCACACAGGCGAGTGACTAACCTTACACATAGAGATGTTATCACCAATCTCTAGCGCCCTCACCTCGACTCACCGACACTGTCGAGTCTGCCTCTCCTCACTTTATGGACCAGACTGCTATTCCATCACCCTATATGCCTGACCATTTGATGGCTGCCCAGGTCCAACTCTAGGGCAATCTATCGGTAATTTGCACTGGTGAATCACTGACCAACCCCACTCTTCTGGTAGGGTCACAGCTTCAACTCGCCCTGTCCCGCTGGGCCCAGAAAGTAAGTCAGCTTGACCCTCACTTTCATGACTTCCATGCCAATTCATATCTGCTCATTGTCTGACCCTTGATACCTGACCGTAAAATGGCCTCCTATTAGTAACTCCCAGTCAAATGCACCGGTGAGTCACCGACCCACTCAAAAGAAACAGCACAAATCGCTCTACTACTTGCACATTACCCTCAAAGGATGGCTCTGGAAACACTATCCCACCTTTCCCAAAGGGAGCTTGCCCCCATCCTACCTAGACACAATGCCATCCGCCACGTCAGCCTACACCAACCCCTCTTCTGCGAACCACTTAAAACCGCACAGCCCGAACTCCTTCTCGATCAGTTTCCCTCCTAACCTCTCACCCAAAGTGAAAAAACTTAATGGAAAAACTGATCAGACAACACCCTGAATCACTATTCGCGGACATCTACCACTGCTCCTCCAAAGGACAGATAAAAATGGACCTCATTTTCCACATTGAAAGACCCAAAAAATGGAACTCCATCTTCAGATCGCAGCTCTACATTTCCTAAACGACTAACGCTTTCCATAGCTGCAAACTGACATTCTCAGCTCCTGACCGCACTAGGCGAAATGGGAACACCTCTGTGACCATCTACTCCAAAGGCACAGTCCTGATATAAGTCATTTGATGCCTTCTTCCCATCTCTCCGGACTGCCCCCTCTCACGCACTCATCCCCTGCCCGCCCCTCCTCCTCTCCCTGAAGAGCCGGACCCACCAGCAGAACTCACCTACCCTTCCGATGCACCCTAGTAACAACACCTGCCTTTCACCACAAGACACCACCCTCAACACTACCAGAGAGAACAAGGCCCTACCACTCCACTCGGGCAATCACCCCTACCCATCCTCTGCCCTCCATCTCCCCCAACCCACATCGAACGACCCCAACACACAGTCTGTGACTCCCAACCACCTCCCCAGACCCACATGCAATAAAACCCCGACGCCTCAACACGACCCTCATCACCCTGCACTCACGGCCCCTCCCAGAACCTACATGGACAGCACACTCACAAAAAAGCAATTCAACAACGTCAGGCTTTCCCCCTCTAGGCTTAACATACCCGCCCAGAACACCCTCACCGACATAAGACTGGGCAGCGGCTCACCCTGCTTGAAATCCAGATAGCAATTATAATCCAGGGCTTTAGCGAAATCCTACCAAACCATGCCACACCCCATAAGCCTCACCGAATACCCTCCTTCCCCACCCCCACACAAAAAAGGCCTTCCAAGGCTCCTCACCTGAGATGGATCTCAACCCCCTCTAATCAAGAACTAGAGATGCAATCTTTGCAAGTGAAGCAACAGATCTCGCTTCCTCGTACGACACTCCAATTACTGTCACCCTCCATTACAAAATTCAGGTGATCACCGGACTGGGAAGAGACCAGCCCTTCTGAAATCCCCTAGACACCCAGCCACCCGCACAATCATCCCCACGGCCCCCCGAATGAAGAAACCCAAAACAGAGACGACCCCCACTAACTGCATGCTCATAAACTGCAGATCAGCCACCAAGCATGCCACAGAGCTAGCAGAATCCATCCTCACCCACGACATAGACATAGCATTCATCACCGAGACATGGCTAAATGATTCCTCCTTACCACTCATGGATACTCTTGTCCCCCCAGGCTTTGCACTCACCAGCAAAGATAGAAATGATCAAAGAGGTGGAGGCATAGCAATCATCCACAAAAACAGCATTTCCGTGATAGAAGTAGACTCCTTCAACTACAATGCCTTTGAATGCCTAACTGTCAACATTAACACTAGCAATAATAAAACACTAATCTGCCATCTTATCTACCACCCCCCAGGCAACACCACTGCATTCACTGAGCACCTGTCTGACCTGATTGACCACTGCTCTCTCCGAGACGCGAACAACCTAATTCTGGGTGACCTCAACCTACACTGGAATGAAGAAAACAACCCCCTAATCCAGAACCTGAATGAGCTGCTACACAGCAACAAACTTACCCAACACTGCTCAGAGGAAACTCACAACAAAGGAGCAATCCTAGATGCCATTATCGCCCAATGCGACAGTCACGAATCCAGAACCTGAATGAGCTGCTACACAGCAACAAACTTACCCAACACTGCTCAGAGGAAACTCACAACAAAGGAGCAATCCTAGATGCCATTATCGCCCAATGTGACAGTCACGATAGAACACATCCTGCCCGTGGATTGGTCCGACCACCACTTAATCCTATTCCACCTCACTCAACCGATCACACTCCAACTCCCCCACCCAGGACCCCCCAAATGGACGAGAAACCTTACTCTAGAGGAAAGGGTTAACTCCCTCCTCACTGCCTCCACGAATGATCAATCCACAACAGAACTCACCGCCCACTACACCACAACCATGACATCCATTCTAGACCAAGTAGCCCCGCTGAAACTAAAAAAAAAAAAACCATCCCATCTAGATCCTGGTTCAACAAGGACATTAACAACGAAAGGAAACAACTAAGAGCTACAGAACAACTATGGAGGAGCAACCCCTCCACAAGCCTACACAAAAAACTCAAAGCAGCCCTAAGGAAATACAAAAAACACATCAGCAGAGAAAAATCCACTTTCTTCTGCACTGCCCTGGACAACGCAAAAACCAGGCCCAAAGAACTTTTGAAAATCACCAGGCAACAAACCTCCAAGCCCCCTGAATCCTCAATGCAGGCCTCCAAGGACCTGTGCGAAAACTTTGCCAACTTCTTCGAAGAAAAAATCACTAAGATTGAGCTCTCACTTGACATAAACGTCAACCCCACCTGCAAAAGCTTGCCCCCAGTGACAGAAGACAGCACTCGCAAGCAACCCACGAAAACATGAAAGTCCTTTGACCCATCCCGGAAGCCAAGATCCTCAAACTGATCTCCACCTCCAAACCCGCCTCTTACGTCCTTGACTCTACACCCACCTAATTGACCAAAAAACTGAAACTCTCCATAGCCCCGTTCTGGTGCAAGATTATAAACAGCTCCCTGAGAACCAGCGTCATACCTGAATGCCTCAAAGTTGGCCAAGTCATGCCACTAGTAACAACAAGCATTTGCAATGCAATAGGTCTCGCATTTGCGAGAGTTTGAGTTATTGGCATTGCAAATCACAATGCCTTTTGTTCACGAGTTGTTTTTCAAAACAGATAAATAAAAGGCATTGTCATGTACAATGCCAATAGCTTAAACTCTCGCAAATGCTAGACCTATTGCATTGCACATGCTTGTTGAACACAGTAACAAAGTGCAAACCTACCTCTTCAAATCACAAAAGCCAATGGAAGATTTAACAGCTTTCAGCAATTTTAAAAGCTGTTGTCTACCAGGAACATTTGGCAGAGTATACCTTACATTTCACTGCAAGCATCGGGAAGAGCCATATCATATCAAACCACAGATTTCTTTGTTAAAAGGTGGCCCACGCTCACAGGCTGTTGAACCATAAAAACACTCTGGCCTCCTACATCACTGTGTACAATGCATGACTGACTTCAAACAGGCATACAATGGCAGCCAGGGAGAGGGCGGAGACGTAACACACTGGAACAACTTTCCAACTGAATTTTAAATGCTTTGCAAACTTTCTCTGTTTTTTTCTTCAACGTAGACTTGACAGTTTGAGAAAACCACAAAAAGCCCTTTGCAGAAACTAATCGTGAAAGAGTTTATTCTCAATATATTTAATGCGGAAAGTAATATAATAGAGAATTTTACGATAATTTGACACACACATCACATTAACGTGAGTAGGCGGAAGGTCTAAAGTCAGGTCAAAACATAATGGTCCGACTTTTGCCCCCTTCTTCCCCTCCCCTCAATTTTAATATCCTTCCACTGCATGGCGCAATACACTTGTGTGGCATCTGCCAATATTCTGGGTTAGTAACTACATATCAGCCAAGATTGCTTTCAATATCACAGTTGTCTAAAGATCACGAAAGCAATCTTGATAATGCAAACGCATTTATTACAGCAACATAGTGTCCTTACAATCGTCCTTCAAATCTCTATTCCTTTATTTAACAATCCATCCAAATGGCAGTGTTCGCAGTCTACGCATCCAGCACAGGGCTGTCCCCACTGAGACAGCTCTTCTCTGGGATCGTCCCATGGTTTGAGGAACGGTTTGGAGGGAAACCTGACAGGTTACTCCATTGCTGTGGTGCCGTGACTTGCACACTTTAAGTTCACCTCTTCAGACAGCTAAACAGGGTACTGTTCTTTAAAGAGAGGCTGTAACTTATGCATAACCAGGAAAAAAACATAAATAAGCATTTGTAACACACAGACAACAGAAGAGAGTACGTGAGAGTAAAGCAAATGAGCATCCAGAGAAGATTTAAAGCCCCGACGAGGGAGATTAACTATGCGCACCTTGTGGATATTGTGAGGGATGGCCCCAGAAGAGAGACTCCGGATGCGAGGCTCTGCGAGTTTTAGGTGAATGCGCTTGTCCTGTGCTGGTGCAGAGCTCAGGGAAACAAAAGACGGGAAGGGGTTAAGGGTGAGTGCATGGTGGGAGGGTGACTGAGGGAAACGCAGAAAAACTCCTTGCCATTTCTAAAGCAGCGTCCCCCGAGTGGGTCTGTGCGGCCGCCATGGAAAAGATATACTCTCTAAAATAAAACTCGAGGGGGGTCCAATTTCGAAAGCTGCACAGGATAGAGCAATTTTAAGTAACAATCCAGGCAGACATATTATCACTAGGAGGCCGCTCAGAGGGACAACGTGGTCTCGGTCGCCTGTAGCTCAATGCAAAAGGCACGTTAAAATTACATATGATGGAGCCATCTCAAAACGAGGAGTGAAGGGCGAAACCATGCATTGTACATGATAAGCACGTGTGGAATTCAGACACCACAGCTTGAATGCAGACAGTGGGTGACCTTTCCTAACTGTGCCTCAATCCTAGTAAAAACTAGGCAAATAATTTTGCACATACACATTTCACAACTGTCCCAAGTAATACAGATTATTTTACAAAATAAAGTAGATGAACAGAAATAGAGACTAATCAAACAAAACAAAAAAAACAGAGAATTTACATTCTTTGGCGGATGGCCCCGCCCCCAGGGCCTATCAGGAAGCTACAGCTTGGTTTAAATGGGTGGGTGAGAGCGCGTCACAATGGTAACGAGGACAGCCCCAGAAACAGGCTTTGCTGCTGGCACCTCACTTCACAGGGAAGAACATAAATTAGGGAAATCTCAGCTAAATAGACTGACACCCATGCCCAGCAGCAGTGGAGATGTTGTGGCATGACCTTTAGAGCTGCTGACTTTGGACCTGGAGAAGCCGGTACGAGTCTCGGCATGGTAAAACCGTGAATAAAAAAAATTTAAATAAGAGGACGTGCGGCCTACATTATTTAATGTAAATTAAAAATAAAACAACGAGTTATGCGAGGCTGTGAAAATGAAGCTGCGGCCACCATGGTTTGTATTGCCCGTGTTGTTTACATTAAAGCTTGTGCTGTGCTGAAACCTTAAGCACGGCGTCCTGGTCATGAGGAGCAGAGAGCTGATAAGTGGTCGTCTGCCTAATAAGAGAAAGTCAATTAAAAACAAGCTGTCGCCATTGTGAGGGAAGTGGGATAAGGGAGGGGGTGGCAAATGGTGAGCACTTTAGCGGGCGCATGCGGCTTCCAAGCAAAGGGAAATAAAGGTCATAACAAGCGCGCACTGAAGTTGACGAGGGGGGAGTGGGGGCAGGCAGGCAAATGGTGTGCACTTTGATGTCCTCCGTGGCCGCGCGGCTCACTGAAGGACATCAAAGGGGCCGCGAAGTGATCAGGCAGTGCTTTTCAGGCTGCCAAATGGTGCGCGCGCCCGGCGCACATGCACTGTATTTGGAGGCCTGAAAAGCACTGTTTGCACTTCCAAAACTCGCTTACTATAAGTCTCGCCAGAGCAGCGCTAAAGCGCTGTCTCAGGCGAGACCTAAAAACAGGCCTTGACTCCAAGGACCTGAATAACTTCAGACCCGTCTCCAATCTCCCCCTCCTATCCAAAATCATCGAAAAATGCGTCCTCCTCCAACTGACTCAGCACATGGACAGCATCAACCTTCTTGATCCCCACCAATCAGGTTTCAGAAAAGGCTATAGCACGGAGACAGCGACCCTTAACATCATAGACGTTATCCACAAATCCCTTGATACCGACCAATGTTGCCTCCTCATTCTCCTGGACCTATCGGCAGCCTTTGACACAGTTGATTACCAATTACTCATCAACGCTTTACAAGAAAGGGTAGGTGCTGATGAGCTGGTCCTCCACTGGTTCTCCTTCTTACACAGTCACTCACAAAGGATAAAAATCAAAAACTATACTTCTGACTTACACCCCGTCAGCAGGGGGGGGTCTCCCAAGGTTCAGTGCTCTCACCACAACTGTTCAACATATACATGGAACCCCTCACCACCATACTTAAAAATGTCAACATCCCTTTCCATCTATATGCAGATGACACCCAGATCTATCTAGAAACCTCCTCCATAGATGACATTCACAGACTAAATGACACTCTAAAAGAAATCCAACTCTGGCTGTCTCTAAACCACTTAAAACTCAACCAAGACAAAACTGAGATCCTCCAACAAAGAGGAGAACTCTCAAATTTCAGAATGGCGAAAAGCAATGGATGATCACAATGTTAATCTCACTCTGGCGAACTCCATAAAATCATTAGGAATCACCCTAGACCCAAAACTTGACATGATCAAACACATTAAGAACCCTGCTAAGAGTGCCTTCCTCAATCTGAAGCTACTCAACAAAATAAAACCATTCATCCCAACCAAAGACCTCAAACAAGCCACCCAATCACTGGTGCATCCAGGCTCGACTATGGGAATGCAACCCTCACTGGTACAACAATCTCACCTAGCGCCCCTCAAAACAACTCTCAATGCAGCAGCTAGAATGGTCACTGGAGTTAGGAAATACGATCACATCTCACCAACACTCAGAGAACTAAAATGGCTCCCAGTCGAATTACGTGCCAGCTTCAGAACTACCAGCCTCACGCACAAAGCCCTGCACACAAGAAAACCTGACTACCTGGCCGCCAAACTCAAGAGGGCCGGTCAGACAAGGAACCTCAGGAGCTCCAATACCTTACTACTCATCCCTATGAAAACACGCAAACAAAAAACCACCGTACAGTCCTTCGCCGGAAACGCACCCAAAATCTGGAACTCCATCCCAGCAGATATAAGGACTATCACGTCCTTCACAAAATTAAAAATACACCTAAAAGACCTCTTCCTCAACCGCTCCCTCCTGAACAGATAGCCGCCCCCTAAATGCAAATTGCTGCTCTCCGTACCTCCTCCTTGCTCTGTGACCCCCACCTGTTCCCTCCCCATCAAAGAGGTTCAACCAAGACAACTTGTACTGAATGAGGTTATCTCAGGACTCATGTACTACCTCAATGCTGCACAGCACACTTGGACGTCCAAACCAATATGTATACTACTGCTCTATTGTATGACTCTTGCACTAAAACTGTTGTCAAGCGCTCCGATACACCCGGGTCCGGCCAGCACTATATAAAACTCCTTAATAAATAAAATAAATTAAGAAATCAGTTGGTGCTAAATAATTGCGTAGTTCAGTTCAGCTCATAAACTTGATTTGGCTGAAATAAGGATGCAGCCATAGAAGCGCATAAATAAAACACATACATGTACATAGATAAAAGCAATAAAAATCCCCAAGCCACATCAACCAAATCTCCAATTTATGCAGTACATGAAACACAGTAGTGTATACAAAACCTGTCCTACGGCAACGTTATGGCATAGAAAAGGTAGTCGAAGTCTCCTAAAAATTAATGCATGCATTATTTAATCTAATATACTATGCAACAGTCATTAATTTAGGTAAATCTACTAAAAGTCAGATAGATCGATAAAAAATTAAAAAGTACATAGTGCTGATTTTCCTTAGCTGTTGCAATATGCTGTCCTTAGTTTAATGGAATTCAACATAAAAAGGACAGCATTATAACACTCAAAAGGGGTCAATTAGTGTCACCAGGTATTTCATTGCAGCTTTATGAGGTCTAATATTCTGGGCAATAAACATGAGTTTCAAATAAAGGGACCTGAAATTCTGATACAATTTGCAAAACAATAAAAAGTGCAGTGTGCTTTGTTTACTTTGGCCATCACAGGGCCAGCGAGTCGTATCGGAGGGACAAGACCTTATGTAAGGGAAGGCAACTAGATGATGCACAATGCCACATCTCAGTCTTACCAGCACAACACGGTGCTGCATATTAATTATGGGTGATAGGTAATTGTTAGCCCCCTCCTCCTTATCCAAGGACTTATAGAATCCTACTAACGATGTATTTCCATCATCTAGCTCACATTTATCCAACCTAGTTTGGAAAAATGTTTTTTTTATTTTATTCTTGGTTAGTGATGTGATCTGGGTAGGGTAAGACCAGATTGACAGATTAAACAATTTACCAAGAAGAGAGGTAATGTAGAATAACCAAGGATAATAGTTCTAGTAAAGCTAGTTTCTTCCTTTGCCCAGAGGGATACCCATAGTTCTCACCAAAAGGTGGTCTTCTAAAAACTGCAGGCTAGCCTCTTTCTGAAAAATATGAAAAATAGTATTTAAGTGGCAAGCATAAAAGCTGTTTAAATAATTTATTTTCCACTATTTGCAGGGCATAGCCATTAACATGGCCCCAGTTGCCTGCCCCATAAGTGGCAGTGGTCACTCCCTTAGCTTTATATATAGCAATCATTTCCTTATAAGGTCAGCTGCCCAGTTTAGAGGAGTACTTGAAAATCCCCTGGGAGACCCTACTCTTTTAAGCTCTGGTATTCAATAGATGCTGTGTCCATGAGCCAATAGCCGCAAATAGGAT
This sequence comes from Triturus cristatus, assembly GCF_964204655.1. Lineage (NCBI taxonomy): Eukaryota > Metazoa > Chordata > Amphibia > Caudata > Salamandridae > Triturus > Triturus cristatus. The sequence continues at coordinate 31,137,222 of NC_140590.1, read as the reverse complement.
CCCCAGGTAGCTAACAGAGTTTACTGAGACTATTGGGGGGTTATCAATCAAAAAAGTTCTGCATAGTTTCTGGAATTGGCCACAGACCATTGCCAATGTTTTAGTTTTATTGATGACCATTTTCTTGGATGCCATAAATTCACCAAATGCATTCATCAGTCTCTGCAGGCCACTGGTGTTCTTGCTGAACGTGCTGCATCACCAGCATAAAGCAGCAGTGGTATTGGGTGTCCTGCAGCCTTAGGGGCATCAGCCTGCAGGGACTGTAAATGGCTGACCACCCCGTTAATGAACAGTGAAAACAGTAATGGTGCCAATACACAGCCCTGACAAATTCCACGCTCCAATTTAAACCTTCGCGTACATTCCCCTTGAGGGCCGAAACAAACTTGGCTAGATAGGTTCTCGTAGAGGCGTAAAAAAAAACAACAATCGGTCTAGGTGCACCTAAAGAGATCACCAGTGCCCATAATAAATTCTGGTCGACTAAATCAAAAGCTCTGCTCAGGTCTGCGAAGCTTGGGTATCAGGTGCCCACCTCGGCCCTAATATATTTTCCAATTAGGAGCTCAAGATTAACACATTGTTCAACAGTCCCCAACTGCTTCCTAAAATCAAACTGTACCGGGGTCAACATTGATTGCTCGTATGCCCATTCCTCCAGCCTTGACAACAGGACTCTACTCATTACCTTCATTGAGGAGTCCAAAAGGCAAATGGGACGATAGTTTTTAGGATCTGCTTTAGCCCTCTTTTTATATATCGGTATCATAATAGGTGTCCCCCAGGAGGGTAGGATCCTGTCAGTCGTCGCTGCATTATAATTGCGTAGTTTTTAATTATTATGTTGTTGTTTCTGATTTGCCAAATGCTACTCTACCCATTATCATACTATGCTAAATGTGTAGAATCTATTAATAGCTTGTCTGATTTGTCTATAAAACCTTTGGGATTCTGTTTTTCATGGGTTTCTTTCACCATTTTCCTATAAGGCGTCTTGCCATGCTGTCAGAAGTCTTTATGAGTTTGACAATCAGACTTTTTGCTCAGAATATGCCTAACTAGCGTTTATATAGTTTTATGATTTTATATTCATGTGTACTTCTGTTTTGGGCCTTCTTGGCAATCCATGAATGTTTTGTGTGTGCCGCATTTTTTATTTTTCTTTAACTAATATTCTTTTTGCCCTTTGTTTTATCTTGAACTCAGTCCTTTCCGCGTCACATTTTTTATTCTATTTAACTTGCTAATCTGTTTTTTCTTGATTAGTAGTGTAGTCTCTCACTGCTAGATCAACTAGTGACTCTGGGGCTGAATTGTTTTGGTAAACATGTTGGAGTGATCCATTATTGGGATTCAGATGATTATTGGAATTTGGCTCCCACATCACCGGTTGTATAGGAGGTGACTGAGGACCCCAACAAAGTGTATACTTCTAACTTATTCCATGCAACTTGTTATTCATTCATGCCTCCAATGTCCCCAAGTGATAGAATGATAGCTTTGAATCAATAGCATAGCTACATGAGGCCAGTTTCTCTGTCCATTGGAAATATTAGTTCAAATGCCCCATGTCTGTAAATTGTCTCATAGATTTAGTTGCTGTCATTTTTGTACCGTAAGGCTCTCATATGTTCATTTATGCATGTTTTTACTTGTCTTGCTGTCATACCTGTATATCTTAGGTTTCAGTGACAGGTTAGGGTGTGCATGACATAACTGGAGTCACAATTCTTACAATTCTTGAGGATCCATGGTGTACTCAGACCTAAATCTTATTGCTTATTTTTTTTTTCAGAGGACACACACTGCTGTGTCAGCAGGGAAAGTGCCCCATAAGGGGAGGGAGTCTCTGCATTGAATGTAATGATGGTTTGGTTTAAGTGACTTAGATCATAGTTATGGACTTTAATATCTTTTATTGATAACTCGTGTTTGTACGGTAATAGTGAGTTCTCCTATTTCAGTGATCCTGACATCAGGATTTTCCAATGTCTGTTGATGATTTTCTTCATTATGTTAGAGTGAACTCTGTATTTAGTTACACATATTTATTGATCCTTTTATGTTTTTTTGTATGTGATGAGTGGTTGTTTAGTTCTTGTTCTGTTGCCTTCTGGACCACTCTCTCTGGATATTATTTTTGTTTCAGTTTCTCAGATGGCTTATTTGCATACTTTCTGGAATCACCTTTTCTTTGCAGTTTCTCCTCAGGCATTGGAACTGGCCAATTGGTGGATGTTGATGAAACTATCATGCCTTAAGAGGCTATTTTGATCCATTGCTTTGTAGAAGACCTCTCTCTCCAGGGTATTCTTCTGTCCCTTCATCTTCAAGTCTAAGAATGATATTTCATCCCTGCTTGCTGACACCATGAATCTTAGGTAGTCGTGTTCTCATTAATCCAGTGTGTAAACACCTATTTCTGGGTTTTGGTACCTGTCAAGATGACAGAAATATCATTAATTAACTGACAGCACATCTCTAATAAAGATAGATTCTTAACATGTTCCAACTCAAAGTTGTGTACTTATTAGCAGGCTACACTCGGGATAAAGGCAGATGTACCATGCTTTTCCCAGTAGAATTATTTCTCAAACCTAAAGTAATAATTAATGAGTGCCATATGTGCGTAGTACAACACCAATCCCACTAGTGTTATGGAGTATGGACTTACCTCAAGATATCTTTTAGTCTTTGAAACCACCTGGATCCCTGCTCTTATCCAGTTCAGATTTATGAAGAATCCCCGCAACTGGCTGAGTCCATCAGGGTGGCATCTACCTACCCCGATCTGGAAATCCCACTGAGGATGAAGCATGTCAGCACCTGGACGCTTCTTCCAAAGTAGCCAAGCACTTTACAAATGTCATTGATTGATTAATTGATGCCACGATTAGAGAGGGTGAGGGGATTTTTCTAAATCTCTGTGATGCAGTAAACTCGTATATATGTTTGTAAATTGATGCATGAACATGGTAACGGTACCCCAAACATAAATAGTGCCTTGAGTAAGCCTGGGCAAAGCACTACGCTACGCTCGCGTAGTTTGCAAAGTTCGCGCTACTTCGCACTACGCGAATTGCACGTAGCACAGTGCGAACACGCGTAGCGTAGTGTTGCGTGGTGCTGCGATCATTTTTTGCTTGCTCGCGATACTCAACGTCAAGTTGGCGACCGCGAGCAAGCAAAATGACATCCCGGCGAGAATTTTTCCTTGTTCGCGATCAGCAACATCAAGTTGGCGATCGCGAGCATGGAAAATAAACCTCCCGGCGAGATCCCCAACGCGAGGAGGTCAGGTTTCTCATTGCGAGTGGTTGCGTATGCTCGCGACCGCTCGCGATGATAAACTACCAGTTCGCATTGAGAAAGCTGCCGCTCGAGTAAAAATCTACTCGAGCAGCAGAAAACTACAGCTCGCACTGTGCAAGATGCCATTTTCAATGATTGCACAGTGCCAGTTGCTTGTCCGCACTGTGCAATCATTGAAAACAACATCTGGCACAGTACGAACAAGGTACTACGCAGTTCGCAAAGTGCTACGCGTATCTCGCGTAGTGCGAACTTTGCGAACTACGCCCAGGGTTAGTCTTGAGTCCCCTGTGAACATACCAGACAATTCACATCACATGCCTCCTTAGACACACTGTACAGATTTGAAAAGAACTCTTTTAACCAGCATTTCAATTTAGCAAAATGCCGTAGAATTAGAAAAAGCCAGTCACCTGACATTGGTTTTGGAAAGACCGTCTGTGATTTATTTTACAAAGGCTTCTTCCATTCTGATCTGCCTTAGTAATTGTTGCAAGGCAAGAGTTAGCTCTTTATCTATTTCTCTCTTCTTCACACAGGAGCGTGTACAGATTGCAACGCAGCATTCTCACTCCAGTGCCAAAGGATCTCACAAGGAAGCAAAGCCAGACAATGATGTTACTGCGCGGAGGTGCACTTGGAAGGAATCAAAGGCTGCAAGAACTTATCCTAACAAGTAAGAGGAAATGACATAATGGGTTGGTTTGCATAAAGTTTGTTTCTTTGACTATAGCAATGTTTTCTCATTATTTTTCAACTTTTATATGGCCCTACCTCATCATTGTACCTAAGAATTTTCATAAACGTGAATTTGCATCTTGAATACTGTTAGACCTGGTACCATTAGCGTGAGTCTCCCATTTTTTTACTGATTGCCTCCTCTGTTTTTGATCTGTTTGCTGGTTTAGATGCGTTGGGCACTGTGCCACTGCTATTAAGTGCCACAGTGCAAGCGCTCCCTATGTTAAATTGATGTAATGATTAGTGACTCCATGATTGGGTTATTTGATTTACTTGTCAGACCCTAGTACAGTGCACCATGTGTGCCCAGGGCTTGTAAATCAAATTCTGCTGGTGGGCTTGCAGCACTGATTGTGCCAGCCACAGAAGCAGCTTGTAAAGTGTGTCTCAGGCCTGCCATTGCAGAGCCTGTGTGCAGTCTGCCATGTCGACTTGCAAGTGCACCCACTTGCCAGTCCCTAAACCTTCCCTTTTCTACATATCAGACACCCCTAAGGTAGTCCCATGAGCAGGGTACATTGTATGCAAAAGCTAGGTCATTTCCAGATGTGTGTAGCATGACCTAATAGTGAATTATAGCCTATTTCGTTTTTCACTATTGCAAGGCTACCTGTCCCCATAGGCCAGAATGGGCAGTTTGATTATAACATCTTATAATCCTAACTGAACCAGGGAACATGGTAGAAATTCGACTTTAGTATGCCTGAACTCAGAATGATACAATACATCTTTTAGTGCAGTTGGTTTTAACATTCTCTGTTTGAAAATACCACTTTTAGAAAGTAGGTATTTTCTTACCTAACCATCCAGCCTGCCTCTGCTAGGTTGTGTAATGCATGTCTGGTTTGTGAGTGACAGGGGCGGGGGGGGGGGTGGCTCCAGGAGACAGTGCGAGTCAGCCTAGGCTGAATAGACCTATCTGCATGTAGAGTGGTGGGAGGAGTAACACCTGGGCCTGAATAGGGCTGTCTGCCTTCCACAATGCTGGCTCCAACTCCTGTGGTGCGTCTGATGTCCCTGGCCCACACTGACAAAGGAAGAAGGTGTGCACTGGCAGAATGCACCCAGAACTGGGTTGAACTATGTACAGGATCCTCTGCCTTCAGAGGACAAAGGATTTGCTAGTATAAATATTGGGGCCCAGACCCCAAGAGTTTAGATCACTTCTGGGAAAGCAAACAAACCTTTGCCAAGGAGAAGAACCAAGGAAGCTGCAGGAGTTTGGACTGCCCCTCTGCCAGTGTGCTGTTTGATGGGTTGGCCTGCAGTGGTTTCCTTATTGCCAAGGAAAGGAAAAGGAACTTTTAAGGAACTTTCATCATCTTGCAGAAAATTTCTCCAAGGGCTTGAACTTGTGCTTGCCTCCTGCTGAAGTCTCAGGGCTACAAGACTTCACCACCAGCTCCCATCTGAATTTCCTTGCTGGGATTTCTGTCTGCAGAAGCCTGCGTGTCGCTGGGAGCTTGAAGCGCGATTCAATGAGAAGAAGCGTGTCGCCATCGTAGCTGTTGCTGTTGCATCGCTGGAGAAGCGTGCCGCCACCGCCGCAGAGGCAGCAGCTGCATCACCAGAGAAGCGTGCCTTCGTCGCAGCTGTTTGCCGTTGCATCACCGGAGAAGCGTGTCGCCACCGCAAGGGTCGCCATCGCATCACCGTAGAAGCGTGTCTCAGGGCCTGTCACGGCTCCAAAGTTACAGATTTCACCGCACGGCCATCGGGCGTGCACGCATTGTCTTCACGTCATCACATCGCATCAAGGGCGCCATCTTATCGCATCGCACCGGATTGTCACATCGCATCGAGGCACCATCTTGCCGCATCGTAACTGGAACGTAGTATAGAAATCAAAGCATCACCTCCTCTCCGGGAAAGAACAAGACTCATCCCCTACTCTGCGCAAGCATTGAGGAGCGACGCATCGCCTCCCCCGAAGCAAGGAACCGACGCATCACCCTCTTTCCGAACCTTTTGTTTGTTTTGAGTTACGCATCCAAGGTACTTTTGTGAGAAACGTGTCACATTTATCATTAACTTGAATTAAATTACTTCTACCATCATTAAGTCTATTTTGAGTATAGTATTGTGGATTTTTGTCGTTTGTGGTCTTGTGTCTATATAAAGAATACTTATTTTTTTTAAACTTGTGTATTGTCCATCTGTAGTGTTTTCACTGTGTGACTGTATGTGTTCACAAATGCTTAACTGCCTCTGAGATAAGCCTATATTCTTGTGCCAAACTACCAAGGGGGTGAGCAGGGGTTATCCAGGAGTGTAATCCCCTTTCCCTGACTTATAAGCAAGGGTCCCTGTTTGAATGAAGGTGCATACCATTGCCAACTAGAGACCCCCAGTTCTAACATTGGTCGTCAGCGGTGAGAATTCTGGACTTGCATTTCTGACTCATATACAGTTAAAGGTGTACACTACTAGTGAGTGCAGACTAAACGCAACCACATACTTTTTTGGTAGAATTTTCTTTCCTTGGACTGTTATTTTTCCTGAGAGCTGCCAATTCTTACTGCCATGAGCAGACCAGCATCTGTTGCATCTATGGATCTAGATTTTGAGGAAGAGAGGTTGGAAACCTACAATGTGAAACAGCTGAAGCACTTCCGCAGAAAATTTTAAGTTGCTACCCCGGGTGTTGCCAAAAAGGATGAATACCAAAAGGCGCTGAGGGCCTGGGTGGAAGCATGAAATGTCCCTGAACTGGTGGTGGAGCCAGTTGGGGATGCAGATGGGCAGCTTGATAGGCCATTGGTTCCAGCCAGGGAAGGGGTACCGTCCCCGCCTGGCAGTAGCGTCTCTTCCAAAGACCTGTCCCCAGGAGAGCTGGAAGACAGGAAGAGAAATAGGGTGCACAGAATGTAGATGGCCAGGCTCAAGATGGAGGATCAGAGGGACCTAGAGAATAGCAGGTTGTCCTTGGAGAGAGAGAGAATGAGATTGGAACATGAGAGAATGTTGAGTTAGAGCTCAAAGCAAAAGGCTTAGAGATCAATCCCTCGGGTGGCAGCGCACCATCTGTGCCTTCAGAAAGCAGAGTGTATATCCCCAAGGATGTCATGAAAGATTTCCATAAGCATGAAGATATTGGGCAGTGGTTTGCTGCCTATGAATTAGCAATATTGGCCCACCGGGTCCCTGAGAAGGATTGGGGAGCGGGGTTGTGGGGCCGCTTTGTGAGTGAAGGAAGGGATACATCGTTAGACCTGCCTGTTGAGAATAGGATGTCTTATGCCCACATGAAGGAAGTCCTGATGACAAGGTATGATTTGACCCCAGAACTCTATAGACAGAGGTTCAGGAATTGTAAAAAGCTGGAGGCAACCATTTGGGTAGAATATGTATCTTTCTTTTGCAGAGCTATGGATGGTTGGGTGAAGGGTAGCAAAGTGGATACTTTTGAAGTGCTCTATGATTGTTTGCATGGGAGCACTTGTCTGCTAATTGTTTTCCAGAGCTACGCCAGCACCTGATTGATAGCAAGTTAACTAACCCTAGGATTCTTGCTGAGGAGGCGGACCGCTGGGTCAGCACCCGAGTCCACAAGGGTCTCGTGGGAGACTTCGCCAAAGGTGGGCAGGGTCCCCAGAAGAGTGGGGGGACAAGGGTAAACATAGGAAGTTCCAGAAAGGCCCCCAAAGTAATTCCTAAGGGAACCAAGAGAAGGGTTCCCAGCCTCCCCCGGAGAAAATGTCAGAGCCCCCGACAGGTAAAGACTTTGAGATGGTCCCTAAGACCCAGCTGCCTGATAACACTAAAAAATACAAGCAGTGGGTGACCATCAATGGCCATAGGGTGGAAGCTCTAAAAGACACCGGGGCTAGTGGGACAGCTGTCAGTTGCCGGTTGGTGTCCAAAGAGCAGGTTATCCCCCATGCATTCTTCCCTGTAGTTGCCGCGGACAACTTGCAGCACCAGTGTGAAGTGTTTTAAGTTACCTTTTAGTGGGGGGGGGGTCTCAGATAATCTCCAAGTAGCTGTGAGGCCAGCCATGTGGATTGTCTGTTTGTCAATGATTTAGAAAGCTCCCCTTGCCCTAAGGTGGAGAAGAAGGCTCATTTAGAAATGTTGGTTCTGCCTGAGTGGGCGTGTGTAAACACTCAGTCTATGGCAGCCAGTAGGGGTGTTCAAGAGATCCTGGAGCCTGAAAGTATGGCCCAGGTACCTGCCTTAAATAGAAGAGGTAGGGGTGCGGGAAACCAGGCCCCATTGTTCCCACGGTCCAGGAGGAGGCAGACCTTGAGGGGGATGCCCTGGAACCTACAGGGGAGCAAGTTGCTGAACTGGGGGACCTGCCTCAGCTGACCCATTGGCAGCAAGAAGGAGGGCCCTCCAGGGAGAAATTATGTGCAGAGCAGAAGAAATGCCCATCTCTTGTGGGTTTGCGGTAACGTGCCACAAACCAGGCAACAGGTGATCAGTCTGGTTCACATTGGATCTACTGGGAGAACAACCTCCTGCATGGCGAGCCTAAGGTTGCTGAGCCTGGGTCGGCCCATTTGCTGGCGGTATCCCAGCGCTCCAGAGCCTTCCTACTGGATTTGGCTCATGATGTGCCTGTAGCTGGACATCTGGGGCAGGACAAAACCTTTGAAAGGCTTGTCACACACTTTTATTGGCCCCAGATGCGGAAGAGTTCAGACACTCATTGTAGGACTTGTCAAACTTGCCAGGCAAGTGGGAAAAGTGGAAGGAAGCGTAAGGCTCCTCTCCAACCTTTCCCTGTAGTCAGTACCCCCTTTGAACGGGTGGGCATTGATATTATGGGGCCACTGGACCCCAAGACAGCCATGGGCAACAGGTTTATCCTGGTTTTGGTGGACCATGCTACCCGTTACCCGGGAGCCATCCCTTTCAGGACAGTGACGGTCCCCGTGGTGGAACGTGCCCTGATGGGGATCTTCTCCCGTGTGGGGTTTTCCCAGAGAGGTGGTGTTGAAGGACTGGGTTTTATTAAGGCCCAGCGGTGCCAGGGGACAACACCTGAAACCTTCGTGGGTTACCTGTTCTGGCGTACAAAACACAGAGACACGGGACACTTCCAGCGACGTCAGAGATCAGCGTTTATTTACTGCAGGGATACAGAGGTCACAAGAAGTACACAGCGTGTAGGTTCTCGGAGACTGCTTCAAATTCGTAGAAGTGGGTCGCTCCTTTTATACACATCTTTGCCATAGCACAGTATGGCAAACAAAGGTTTAACTCAGTTCCCACAATAAACTTCAAAAGGGTTGCGTTCATGTTTCAAGAGGCCGGAACATAATTACAACAGTCCTTGCCGGTTCCCAACTGTAAAAACATATTCCCTCCGCAATAAACACATTTCCTCTCAACCATAAACACATTAAGGAAGGACGGAAAACAGAATGTAAGGAGAGGATGAGGATGCACAACAGGTTAGGAAAAGAGTGTTTAGGGCAATAAAGGAAACTTGATAGAGGGATCAAAGACCTCGTGTCTAATGTATGCGTGACTGAAACAATAGACCGGAGTGGCAAGATGAGCCTCGAGCGGGGCCATCTGCCTTACTCGTGTCATTCCCCTCGTCGTAAAGTCACCACAAAGAAACACGTGTCCTTCGTACTATCTTGAAAGTCCCAGGGTCACGAAGCGGACAAAAGCCCGTTCGCTGGCTACTTGAGGGCAAGAAACAAAATGGACGCTGTATCTAAAATAGAACCCGAGGGTTCGAATGAATGAACACGAAAATAAGACGAACCATACATGGCTGCATTGCGAAACTTCGCACACCCACTGTACTCGTCATTTGCGGTTCATGGATACCACACTCGTCCATATTCGTCACCACTCAAAAAGTGCCGTCCCGTCTCACACGGAACCTCAGACGCTCCTTTTGCCCTCATGTAGGCAAGCACTAGTCTAGATCGGAATCTATATCGATATTCATCAGATCGTTCAGATGCTGCTGGAACATCATTCTATTCATCAATGTCTCCTTGGTAACAGATGGCCGTCTTATACACGTCGCAGCACATAGGCCACATAAGGCAGGACCACACTGTACACAAAGACAACACGTGAACAGAAACGCTACAACAGCCCCTACGATCATCAGAATACTCCAACCCCAAGTTGACATCAGACCCCAAAACCATCCTAGAAGCGTCCAATTACCTTCGTCCACGTGTATGGACTCGGAAATCTTATGCAACTTCGAGATGGCTTGATATACAGTTGGAGCATTATCAGGGATGAAAATGCAACAACTAGAATGGATGATTTTACACACACCCCCTCGATCTGCAAGGACCACGTCTAGAACCATACGGTTCTGCAACGTCATGAGTCTATCCGCCTGTAGTTCCGCTGTTAGATTACCAAGGGCAGTTGCAGTAATATTAGCAGTCGACTCTACCACTCGGGTCAACTGTCTTAGGTTCCTACTATTAACCATAGGTCCCCAGAACGGCAGGAAACCCTTAAAGAAGTCTCCTGCTTCTTGACCAGCAGTATCCTCTTTGCTAATTACACCTCTCACAACTCTAGTTTTGTGGTAATCCGAAGCAACTGTGAAAGTTGGAGGTAAGAGATTCGCAATATAACAGGTACCCGAGAAGTCGCGGGGTAACCATGTATATGCGCGCTCATAACACACAAAATAGGTACCCTTGGCAGTCAGGAAAACAGGGGAGGAGAGCATTGGTAGGACGTACGTTTCAGTGCAAGCACTGTTCCCAAGTTGCGCTCTCGGATTTCGACCCAAACCCTGCAAACAGAAATTACCAAGGTGCGGTACAATCCATATCGGGGACGAACTCTTCAACTGTCTATCTCCCACTGACGTACCATAATCAGCCTCACTCAGATCCTTATAAGCCTGCACTTCTTCGTCTGGAATGAGTGATGCATCGAAAACATCTCTGTCCAGATCTGCTATGGCTATCGCCAGAGGCTTGTGGTACGGACCAGGACCGGATTTAACAGATCTGGGCTCTCGACTGGGGTAGGAGTCTAGTGCACTGCGAAACATTGTTTGAAATGCTCGAGCAGAACCCTGGGAGCTGTACGGAAGGACCAAGTACGGAATACCCCTATCCATGGTGTGTGGCATTAACCCACATACCCAACAATTTGTAGTATTCACCACTAACTGATGCTGATGTAGGAGTTGAACAAAGGAATTATTCCTGAATTCCGCACGTCTAACCTGCTCGTGTTGAGGCAAAGGATGAAAAGAATGTGGGGAAACAGTAGTGAGGGAACTTAGGTTTGGAGAAAAGGTAGGTGTAACAGAAGGCATAAATTGCGATACCCCAAAATACACTCCACCCACCAATAACATAGATACAGTTAGGAATAATAGAAACACCTGGAACAGAAAACATTTCGTTCGCACGACCCTCCATAACTCTGATCTCTGTGCCAACACCCTTTCTTCTTCCACCAGCTTAGAGAATGCCATCCTCTACAAACCGTCCGTGACGTACTTGACGCACTTCGTTCTGAGCAGCGATTATCAATCCCCAGGAGTTCCCAGGAATCGACAAAAGTAACCAACCTAGCGTCAGAAACCTGCTAAACAGAAAGAAGTACCCGCACGGCCCTACGGTAACCCGGATGGAGAGGTTCAAGTTCGTTACAAGTCTCTTAGCAGTGGAAACACAGGAACTCACACAGAAAGGATGCAATTGTTCATAATATTCGTAACGTCAAAACCACTATACTATCAATTTTTATTAGTCCTTGAATTCCTTGGACGAAGAAAGTATCGACTTCTTCCTGGTTGAGTTTGCTCTACGAACAATTGTTCAGGTGGCGCAGCAGTGTTCAATGAGGCAGAGGACGAGTCGGACCTTGGGTTCTCTGATACTGATGACTCCACTTGTGGATCTGGCAACAACGAATCTTCCACAAGTTGAGCGTCGCTGAATGGCACGAAACGCAAAGGAGTCTCAGTCTCTTCTGCCGGAATCCCAGTTCTCACCCAACCGTCGGTTGGTAAGGGGATCGGTACCTTCTTTGTGTGACTGGCGTGGACCCAATGTCTACGGCCCTCCAGTCGAACCGCTGTCCTCGTCGTCAATAAGACTAGATGGGGTCCAACAAATCTTGGCTCCAGATTACGCTTCCGACCGAAATTGCGGGTGACTACCCAGTCACCTGGCCGGAGCTGATGTCCAGGACCCTCTGTCTGCGCCGGTAGAGCTTCAAAGACCTGTTGATGAATTAATCGTAGTTTAGTGGTCAAATCATACAAATAATCGATCAACATTGGATATTCAAGACTATCAAAAGCCCTAGGTCTCGGGACTCCCCAAATATTTGCAGGGCGACCGAACACGATCTCATATGGGCTGAGCCCTACTCGAGAGTGTACCGTCGCTCTGGTCGATAGGAGAGCCAGAGGCAAGGCATCCGGCCATGACAGACCAGTCGTAGCTTGAATCTTAGCGAGTTTCAGCTTCAGGGTACCATTGTACCCTTCAACCAAACCCGCTGCCTGAGGATGGTTGGCGCTGTGGAATTTCTGCTTAATTCCAAGGCCCTTACACACACTCTGCATTACACTTCCCACAAACTCGCTTCCATTATCCGACCACACAATCCGCGGCATTCCGTACCTAGGGAAATATTCCTTCAGTAAGATTTTCGCTGTGGACAGGGCAGTGTTATCTTTAAGAGGATAGGCCTCGATCCATCTGGAGAACGCGCAAACCACAACCAAAACATACTTCAGGTTATTGCATCTCTCCATATGGATGAAGTCCAGCTGGATAACCTCAAAGGGACAGGTAGGAGGAGCAAAATGACCAGGTGGAGTGGGGGTACCTTTTCCGGGATTGTGCATCAAACACACCATACAATTCTTAACCACTCTTTCAGCGCACTTAGCAATACCGTCATTCCTCCACACAGGAGACAAGAACTTGCATATTCCTTTCGCACTGATATGTGACAAACCATGAGCCATCGTCACAACAGCTAACACGTATGCATCTGGAAGCATCCATCTCTGACATTCCGTCAGATCAACCCAACATCCATGCATATCCAATTTCCCTGTACTTTCTTTCCACTTGGTCTTTTCAGCTTCAGTAGCTCCATTCTGAATTTCTTTCACACTTTCGACAGTGTTTTCACACATACCAGTCTCTTCCGGCCATCTCACTGAATTCGTAACATACATTCGAGTCGCAAGATTCTTAGCCGTTTCTTTAGCAACCTCATCCGCAAATGCATTACCACGACCAACATCATCCGTCACTTTCCGGTGCGCACTACATTTCACAATCGCCACTTGTTTAGGCAGTGTAAGTGCATCCAAAAGATCATTCACTAGTTGCCCATGCTGGATCTTCGTACCATGCGATGTCATAAATCCTCTTTCTCTCCACAATCTTCCAAAGTTGTGCGCAACACCAAATGCATACTGGCTATCGGTAAACACGTTCACACGCTTTCCTTTCGACAGAACACACGCTCTCGTTAATGCAATTAATTCTGCAGCTTGTGCTGAATTCTGGTTCAATCTCGCAGTTTCCACAACCGTGCTCAATGTCACCACAGCATACGCAGTCGTTACATCACCATTCGGCAATTTAAAGCAAGAGCCATCCACATACAAAGAACCATCGGGATCTGACAAGGGAGTGTTTTTCAGGTCCACACGACCTTTTGTTTCTTCCTCGGTTCGTAAATAACAATCATGGGGCAGTACATTATCTGATCCCGTATTGATCGGCAACAATGTTGCCGGATTCAGTACATTACAGCGCTTAATTTGTATATGACTCGCCAAAAGGGTAAGCTCATACCCAGACAACCGTGCACTCGTTAGATGTTGAGTCTTTGTCCGATTCAAGAGCGTATCAACTGCATGCGGAACCATTACTATGAGCATATTGTCCATGACCAAACCTGCGGACTGCCTAATAGACGCCGCAGCTGCCGCCGTCGCCCTCAGGCAACTCGGCAATGCTCTAGCTACCGGGTCTAAGGTCGAGGAAAAATATGCACACGGACGCTGCTTATCACCAAATTGTTGCGTTAGGACACTCAACGCACAACCGTCCCTCTCATGGACGTATAATGTGAAAGGCTTACTGTAATCAGGAGTGCCTAACACAGGAGCCGAACACAGAGCGTCACGTAGTTCAGAAAAACTTTTCTGACATTCCTCCGTCCACGGCAAAGGAGTCGAAACGTCCTTGCACGTGAGAGCTACCAATGGTTTCGCTAACAGTGAAAAGTTCGGGATCCACTGTCTGCAGTACGATGTGATACCTAAAAAGGCACGCACATCTCTCTGAGTTGTCGGCACAGTCATTCGAGCAATTGCTGCAATTCTTTCAGGGGTCAACCTTCTTCCCGCCTTTGACAATAAGTGACCGAGGTAGGTAACTTCTTGACAACAATATTGTAGTTTGGAAGGTGACACTTTATGATGTAAGTCGCAAAGGTGCTGTAACAAAGACACTGTAGCAGATTTACAAAGCTGTTCAGTGTCAGCAGCAATTAACAGATCATCAACGTACTGAATCAAGGCTGCACCAGCCGGTAACACAAATGCGTCAAGCTGGCTTTTAAGAGCTTGACTGTAGATTGAAGGACTCTCACAGTAGCCCTGTGGAGCGCGTTTGAATCTAAAGCTACGACCACCTAATGAGAAACCGAACAAGTCTCTGCTTTCCACAGCGATCGGAATGCTGAAGAACGCATTCTTCAGATCGATGACCGAGAACCATGATGCAGTGGCTGGAATTAGAGTCAGTAAAGCTGTAATGTCTGGCACCACAGGAAACTGCGGAACAACAACTTTGTTTACCTCTCGCAAATCGATAACCAAACGGTACACAGGAGGCTTGGAGGGATCCGTTCGTTTCAGAATAGGCAACACGGGACTATTGCACACATTACCTCGTGTCTCCTCAATAACACCCTTGCCGATCAAGTCGTAAATGATCGCTAACAGTGCCCTTTCACCATCAAGGGAGATACGGTACTGAGGTATACGTGGCAAACGCGCACCCACTTTTAGTTGGACAACATAAGGTGGTATATCCAACAGGCCCACATCGTTGGGACCTGTAGCCCACAAGGAATCTGGAAGAGATCTCAATTCCGGGGGAAGTTTGTCGAGCGACAAATACATAGGGGAAATCACGCTCGTACCCAACGTGAGCTCCACACCCGTAGGGGAACAGTACAAAGTTGCATGTAACCTTTTCAACAGGTCTAAGCCCAAAAGATTCTCACCACAACCAGTAGTCAAAATCAAAGGAGCTTCCAGCTCATGAGACCCAATTGTAAGGGGCAATGGGCTAGAGACCGGATTGCTAACGGGGGCGCCAGAAAATCCAACGGAAACATTCGTTAAGCCAGACAAAGGCGCGCCAGGGAGTTTCGAATGCATGATGGAGCTTTTCGCTGCACCAGTGTCCAACAGAAAAGGCTCAACAACACCCAAAGTGGCTACTGCAACATAAGGCCCTCTCTGATCAACCGGAACTGATACTTCTCCCTTCCTTTGTCTATGGCTGTCCTAGTAGATACCATCCGTATCAACATCATATTCAACATAATGATCATCCACATGATACTGTGCCGACCGACCGGACGATGGTTCGCGTCGATCGAAACAATTTTGTGAATCCGAAGACGTCACAAAGCGTTCGGTCTGGTTCAGGGCAACTCCGCGACCTCTACCACGAGAAGCCTGTTGAGGACCACCCCGTCCTCCCCGAGCCGACACACCATTAGCCCTGTCACGGAGAACCGGACAATTGAACTTCAAATGGCCTTCCCCACGACAATATGCGCACTGATTATCTCCCAGCACAAAGCGAGGCGCAGGCGAAGCATTGCGCGACTGTGGTCTAGAAAATTGTGGTTGCGATCTATTCGGCTGCTGCGTATCACTAAAATTTGAACGCGGAGGATAAGCTTGCTGCAACAAGACCTTAGTTTTGAGATCCTTAGTTTTCTTTTCTGCACGCTCACTTTCCTCTTTTCCTCTATTCTCATAATATTGGGCCGTAGCCAATATTTGGGCAGTGGTAGAAACAGCCCACGCACTCTCAGAATTTTTCAGCTTGTTGCTCAAGTCGGGCAACAAATTCGATACGAATTTGTCAACGAACAACCGCTGACCACCCTCAGAACCCATGTCCTGACCACTATGATCAAGGAATGCTTCCTCAAACCTAGTAAAGAAGTCAGACACACTTTCATCCTTCTTTTGCCTACACGCTGATAATTTGTCCCAATTGACGCGCATCGCTGGCATAAGCGTCTTCATGAGGGTAATTATCCTCTGGGGCAAAGCCGCAATAATCTGTTCAGGTTTAGCCCCACCGACCTGCCGGGCATCTGCCGCTGTAAGGGCAGCCCAGTCACCGCCTAACTCGGCGACATGATTCTCATGACGGATTTTCGTCCAAACCGGCTGAGGCACCACGTTACCGAACAGCATATCAATATCGGCTAGGTTCATAACTGTAGCATCCACCAATTGGGACAGCTCCTTATAATAACCCGCAGGGTTCTTACGAGGATCGGGTAGAGATTGCTTCACTTGCAAAACCTCCGATCGCTTCCACGGGAGGTGTATCCACACTCTCTGGAAATGCGGTGGGACAGGAGGGTTAGCACCAGCATCACCTGGCATCCACACTGGGGGAACTTCTCGCATTGGATATTGACCAGGTTGTGCCATCCATTCCGTGGTTGCGTCCTTAAACAGTGCACGCGGGTGCACCGTACATCGAAAGGATAGCAAGCGCTCCAGAGCCTCTCGAACTTTATCGCCTACAATGACACCCGCGGAAAACCGAAGCTGTAGCTCGGAAACCTCAGGTGGTAGATCGTCAGTCATATCATCGTCCCACTCCTCTTTTAATGACTTACACAATTCTTCGAACACAAATCGTTGCGTGGGCGCATTGAACTGAGAAAATGTTTCGAACACTACACGTGGGGTGTATCTAACAGGATTGCGAATCCATCTACGCGCAGTCTTTACCAACGTCTCACGTTCCCTATCATCGGGAAGCTGACTGCGTCTTTGAGCGACATCCGAAAGAGTCGAGCCAAGTATCGGCCCAAAGAACGGAGAATAAAGAGAAGCAACAGCAGTCAAGAGACGACTACGAACAGAAGGAGAAGAGGAAGAAGATGAAGGTGTAGCAGCCATAGGGGCAAAAACGGTAGAGGTAGATGCAGCAGCAGGAGTAGTGGGAACAACAGACTGAGGAGGGACTGGAACAGGCGCAACAGGGAGAGAAGCCGGAACAAGAGGATATACGATCTGTGGCCCAAGGGGATTCGGGAGTACAGGAGGAACGGCAGGCTGACCAGCAGCCGCCAAAACAGCAGGTTGAAGAAGAGGGGGATTTACGGGACCCATAACATCAGGAGCATAAGGAGGTGGTGATTTCATCAGATAAGACAAAAGCGAATCTTCCACTGATTCTTCTCCTGACTTATCGATCGCAGAAGGTAGCGTCGGGTAACATTTGTCCACCGACATATGGTGAAGCCGAGCACTAACCTCTTGCTCCTTCTCGTTTTTATCTAACTGATATTGTTCTGCATTACGCATCACCGTAATGACACCTTCTCGTTTATTTTTCTTATTCTGTTTGATTTCTTTCTGCTTGGCCTCTTTCCGCCATAACCGGAAGGAATCAAACATGGCCGGCCTAGCTTTCTTCTTAAATAATCTCGCTTCCAAGTTATCTAAAATGGCAGTCTCGAAACTACCATGAGGTGGCCAACTAAGGACACCATCCTTTTTAGTGTAACGGACCCAATATTCATTATATATGATAGGACCCACGCCATGGCGACTATAGAGCTCATAAACCGGAGTTCCAACCGGAGGTATCGGGCAGGAATCCTCCAACCGGGAATCCATGCTGCAACATTTGAGAAACCCAAACAAAGTACTACGGCCAGGCATCGTGCACACTAGCCAAGTATACAAACTTCAAGGGCTATCGAATTACGATGTCCTCGCAAAAATGCAAGACCCTCGGTTTTTGGCAATTGCAATCGTCAAATAAAACCCAACAACTAAGAACCAACAACTAAGAACCACAAATGCAATGGAACCATGCAAACAACAAAGCAACACTGGGAGCGACCCACAAATACTTAACTGAGAGAACAATGGCGTCACCAGGAAGGCCCGTCAATCGTCTCGCCGTACAAAGGACTACGCCAGGCACCGAACAGGTCGACAGTCAGGGCATCGGTCCGTCGCAGCCGTCAGGGGGCGGGGATCTTCGCGGAAAGGACGTCGGGCCACTTATTTCGACAACTGGATCGATGAAGCGGGGTGCACCTTCCCTCGGAGATTTCACACGAAGTTCCTCACGATCGTCGGGCTTTGGACCGGTACCGTTGATGTCGAGCCCCACGTTGGGCGCCAACTGAAGGACTGGGTTTTATTAAGGCCCAGCGGTGCCAGGGGACAACACCTGAAACCTTCGTGGGTTACCTGTTCTGGCGTACAAAACACAGAGACACGGGACACTTCCAGCGACGTCAGAGATCAGCGTTTATTTACTGCAGGGATACAGAGGTCACAAGAAGTACACAGCGTGTAGGTTCTCGGAGACTGCTTCAAATTCGTAGAAGTGGGTCGCTCCTTTTATACACATCTTTGCCATAGCACAGTATGGCAAACAAAGGTTTAACTCAGTTCCCACAATAAACTTCAAAAGGGTTGCGTTCATGTTTCAAGAGGCCGGAACATAATTACAACAGTCCTTGCCGGTTCCCAACTGTAAAAACATATTCCCTCCGCAATAAACACATTTCCTCTCAACCATAAACACATTAAGGAAGGACGGAAAACAGAATGTAAGGAGAGGATGAGGATGCACAACAGGTTAGGAAAAGAGTGTTTAGGGCAATAAAGGAAACTTGATAGAGGGATCAAAGACCTCGTGTCTAATGTATGCGTGACTGAAACAATAGACCGGAGTGGCAAGATGAGCCTCGAGCGGGGCCATCTGCCTTACTCGTGTCATTCCCCTCGTCGTAAAGTCACCACAAAGAAACACGTGTCCTTCGTACTATCTTGAAAGTCCCAGGGTCACGAAGCGGACAAAAGCCCGTTCGCTGGCTACTTGAGGGCAAGAAACAAAATGGACGCTGTATCTAAAATAGAACCCGAGGGTTCGAATGAATGAACACGAAAATAAGACGAACCATACATGGCTGCATTGCGAAACTTCGCACACCCACTGTACTCGTCATTTGCGGTTCATGGATACCACACTCGTCCATATTCGTCACCACTCAAAAAGTGCCGTCCCGTCTCACACGGAACCTCAGTGTCAGACCGTGGTACAAACTTGCTATCTACCTACATGAAGTCTCTGTGGCAGGAGTGCGGTGTTACATACAAGTTCACCACTCCTTACCACCCCCACAGTAATAAGCTGGTTGAAAGATTCAACCGGACCCTCAAAGGAATGATAATGGGTCTTGAGGAACCTATGAGGCATAAGTGGGATGTCCTCTTGCCATGCCTTCTTTTTGCTTACCATGAGTTGCCACAGAAGTCCTTAGGGTTCAGCCCCTTTCAACAGCTGTATGGTCACCCGGTAAGAGGACCTTTGAGTCTGGCCAAGGACGGCTGGGAGCAATCTCCAAGGAAACCTCCCCATGATGTATACAGTTACATGCTGGCCTTCAGAAACCAGACTCGGCGGTTCAGACAGCTCCCTCAGGCGAATCTGGAAGCCAGCAAGGAAGAGATGAAGCGGTGGAACGATCAGAATGCCACTCCGATTGAGCTTCAGTCTGGTCAGAAAGTTTGGGTCATGGCCCCTGTAGAGCCCTGTGCGCTCCAGTACAGGTGGACCGGACCATTTGAGGTGATGGAGCGCAGGTGTGATGTCACCTACCTGGTAATCTTGCGGTCTCCTAGGAACCCTTTGTGGGTCCTGCATGTTAACCGCCTGAAGCCCTACTTAGAAAGGTCTGAAGTGGGCATGCTCCTAGCAACAGATGATGGAATGGAGGAGGAGACTGAGCCCCTTCCTGACCTCCTGTCTGCAACAGAGCAAGATGGGTCAGTGGATAGTGTCAGCCTCTCTGCCACACTGACCCCTGAACAGCAGCAAGATTGTCGCCAACTGTTGGGATAATTCTCTGATTTGTTCTCCCTGGTTCCTGGTGTCACCGAGTGGTGCATCCATGATGTGGACACTGGGGACAGCTCTCCTGTAAAGCACAAGGCTTACAGACTGACTGACAGGGTCAGAGCTCACATCAAGGAGGTCTCTAAGATGATTGCCTTAGGGGTGATTGAGTCCTCTAACAGCCCTTGGGCCATCCCAGTGGTCTTGGTCCCAAAGGCTGCCGCGCCAGGTGCCACACCCGAACTCCAGTTCTGTGTGGACTACCGAGGACTCAATTCAGTTACCAGGACTGACACAGACCCCATCCCCAGAGCTGATGAGCTCATTGATCGGTTGGGGGCTGCTCGGTATCTCAACACGTTTGATTTAACGTCTGGGTACTGGCAGATCGCCTTAATGGATGGGGCCAAAGAGAAGTCAGCATTTTCCACACCAGATGGGCACTACCAATTCTGGGTTATGCCCTTTGGGATGAAGAATGCCCATGCCACCTTTCAGAGGTTGTTCATCCAGGTGTTTGGACTGGAGGATTTCAGTGTCACCTACCTGGATGACATTGCGGACATTTGTGGAGGAGTGTGGCTCAATGGTTAGAGTGGCAGACCGTGAGGCAGAGTTCTGGCCAGGGACCAGGGTTCGATTCCCACCTCGGCGGGGCTCGGGCTTAATTTCCTCGGACCTGTCTATTCTCGCCTCGGTGCCTATTCTAATCATGGGTCCCACGCTGCAACTCTGGGCAGTAGCTTGCTTAGCCTCCACACCGGCCCCAACAGCGCTAAGGATGCCTGGTTTCACCCTGGGGGTGCCCAGGAGTGGACACTTCACAGGGAAAGCCAGGAGGGGTTCCACAGCGGTATGAGTATCAGCGCCAGGAAACCGCAAAGGCGACACCGCAAGGTGGCCGTCTGGTGACAGTGCGCTCTATAAGTACCTTGACATTTACATTTACATTGCAGTTGGGAAGAACATATGCGCCACCTCTGGGAAGTGTTGATGGTGCTGAGGAAGGCAGGCCTCACGATCAAGGCAAGTAAGTGCCAGATCGGGCAGGGTTCAGTGCTGTACTTGGGGCACCAGGTACAGAGCAGCCAGGTGGTGCCCCTACAACCCAAGATTGATACCATCCTGGCATGGAAACCACCCAAGATCCAGACACAGGTGAGAGCCTTTTTAGGACTCAGGGTACTACAGGAGGTTTGTCAAGGGGTATGGCAGCATTGTTCCCCCCTTGACTGAGCTGACTTCCAGGAAGCAGCCCAAGAAAGTGAACTGGACTGACACCTGTCAGAAGGCTTTTGAAACCCTGAAGACTGCCATGTGCACAGCACCCGTGCTTCAGGCGCCCAGCTTCTCAAAGGAATTTATTGTCCAAACAGACACTTCAGAGCATGGTATGGGGGCTGTTCTAACACGGATTAAAAAGGAGGGCCAAGACCAACCTGTAGCCTTCATCAGTAGGAGGTTACATCCACGGTATCAGAGGTGGAGTGCAATTGAGCGTGAGGCATTTGCTGTGGTCTGGGCACTGAAGAAGTTGAGACCATACCTGTTTGGGACTCACTTCCAGGTTCAGACAGACCACAGGCCCCTCAGATGGTTGATGCAGATGAGGGGTGAGAACCCAAAGTTGTTGAGGTGGAACACCAGCCTGTTACAGAACACGTCAATGCTGATGGTCTGTCCAGATTTTTCCGGCTTAGTGAAGAGAACTCCCAAGTGGAAGGGTAGTTCTCCCCACCTTTCAGCTGGAGGGGACATGTGTTAGACCTGGTACCATTGGTATGAGTCTCCCTTCCATTTTACACTGATTGCCTCCTCTGTTTTTGATCTGTTTGCTGGTTTAGATGCTTAGGGCACTGTGCCACTGCTATTCAGTGCCACAGTGCAAGTGCTCTCTGTGTTAAATTGATGTATTGAATAGTGACTCCATGATTGGGATATTGGATTTACTTGTCAGTTATATAATATCCTTAAAATATTGGGCAGAGTTTTATATAATAAGATCCTGGAATGGTCAGAGGAATGTAGCATTTTAGAGCCTTGCCAGCTAGGCTTCCGCAGCAAGGTCGTCACTAATGAACAATGTCTTTAATCTCAACCTTTTAATCGGGAAATACACCATCGCACGGAACTCTCCAGTCTATTTGGCCTTTATGGATTTGTCCTCAGCTTTCGACCTTGTAAATAGGTCAAAGCTGTGGGCTATCCTGTTGGCCCATGGCCGGGATGAGCCTTTGGTTAATTTCCTGGCATATCTTCATAAAGACCTCCAGGCGCAAATGAGGATTGGCGGAGGCGGAGAGGTTTCAGGACCAATTAAGGTCGAAAGGGGGGTCAGGCAGGGCTGTGTCTTGGCCCCCCTTCTCTTTATTATCTACATTAATGGATTGAACAAATCATTAGTATCCATGACCCAAGATGTTCTTATGTGCCGCACCCCTAATTCTCTGCGCAACCTAGTACAGTCTTTTGTTAAATAAATGGATAGTCTGGACCTAAGAGTTAATTTTAGTAAATCATTTTTAATGTCCTGTGGCCCCCGGAGACGCCAGCTTAGTTCTATTACTGTTGGTAGTCAAAAATTGATAAGCACCTGTAAATTTCCCCACCTTGGGGTGGTCTTTGCTGCGAACGGCTCCTGGACTGAGCATCTCACCCATTCCAGGAGCAAGTTCTCAAAGTCTGATTTTTGAGGTAGACACGCTTGGTACAACACTTTTGCGAATCCAAACATGATTTGCAAGCCCTGAAATGGGTTGTCTTGGAGAGGGTGGTGTCTAGCAATGATAACATCGAGAAAGTGCTGGCTACCAGAGAAGCTCGTTAGATTTTTACTGAGAAAGCGGATCTAACAGGCTTAAATGATCACATTGAGTGCAATAAAGTTAATAGATATTAACATCATATCAATGATCCCATAGGGTATAGTCATGACCTGATTGTGAGTAGCGCAGCAGTGTAAGATGAAATTTGCTGAATTCCCACTTTGAATGAGTGTAGTACTGTTGGGAAGTAAATGATTGATGTACGCTGAGCATTTGTAGGAACCCACGGTCTATTTGTAAGGAAGAGCCCCTTTTAATAATGATGTAAACTGATTTAGTTCTAAATTATCCGCTAATACATATTTGATGAACACTTGTGTGAATCTCGTGTATTGCCACCACGTTGTTATGCTGCGCTGGATTATTAAGCAATTGAACATCTGACTGAGTGCTTTCTATGCGCGACAGTGGACTGTCTAAGATGGCTGCCGTTGGCGGTGGAGATCCGAGTAGTTCTAACACTGGCCCCTTAATACGTGAGGCAGAAGTAGGGGGGCGTGGATCAGAAAGATAGTACTAGAGGCTGTGAATCGGATGCGAATTGTGGCGGTGACGAGACACGGATCACTCCGATACTGGTTGTGGTGAGATTTCTTAGCGGCGGTAAAAAGGCTGCCAACGCTGCGGGGGCATTATGTTGCTCCGGGCATTGTCACGTGTGATTACGGTGTACATACGCGCTGCCGTAATTAGATATGGTTGTTTCAGGACGACTGAAGTAAACGTGACCGGAATAGTTTCAGTCGGGTGGTGACTGTTAGCCCTTTATTGGCTGGTAATTGAAATGGATATGTGAACAAAACACTGCCGCTGCTCGAGTATAGCGGGTGTTTGTTGAAATGTGCAGAACGAAATTTGAGGATATTTAGCGAATGCATGTTTGTGTAAAATACCAAATAGAATATCCCTTGGAACTTGATGAGAAGTTGCAAACTTTTTTCCACAGGTGGAACACGTGCTAGCGACAGTGCAGCTCCAAAAATCGGGGAAAGAGTGTTTAATACAACCCCGTTTGGTATGGTGAAGGCTGGTATGAATTCCCTCGGCCTTTAAATAGTAAATACACTCATTGAAATGGGTAATCGGTGTAGACTTGATTATAAATATAAATGGTTGGTCCATTCTTTTATTGAGGACTGAATAGAAAATTGCTATTCCTTTTCTCTCTTTTTTCCTGCTTTTAATAGCCCTTCCGCAACACAAGTATATGTCCAGTGAGGCGAGTGATCAAAACCCTATGCCCTGATGAATTTGCCACAATAAGGATAAATGGCAATGAAACATATTGGCCTTCTTCACAAAGGTTAGCAACATGTAGTGTTTTTATTTTGAGTGAACTCACCTGAATAAAGAGGGTGACCTATAGTGAGTTTTCAACTCAATTTTAACATTGCTCGGAACACTTGTTCTTTGCAATACACTGGGTTTTTCTTTCTCTCTCTCTTTTTGTTGGGACAGCAAAGTTTCTTCAAAATTTCTTGTCTTTGTCTGTCTACTTTTCTCTCACTGGACACTAGTTTCTTGATTCTTGTGAGTTGGCAACTAATGATAACAAAATGTGGGCATACTGGCGAGTACCAGCTGGTAGCCTCCCTGGTGTTGCGTACGTGAGGTGTCTTCTCACTTTTCACATCTATTTCTCTGATTACTTTTCTGAGTTTTGGGGATTTACTTTGTGTGGTAAAACATTGTTAGGCAACGGAGGGTATTGCTGCAGGCCTTTTTAATTGAAATTTAAGAGGTCCAGGACTTCACTAATTTGGACGTGATGCCAGCGTTTGGGGAGAGATAGGTATTCCCAATAGTAGTGGAGGTCCTAAAGTTTAAGGGCCTCATTTATGAAAAGTGACGCATCACTGCGTGAAAACAGTGATGCGTCACTTTTCACTGCGCTCTCCCTGCGACTCCAATGATGCGTCATGTTTACAGTATGATGCATCATGTCGCAAGGAGTCACCGATACGTCAGTATTTCTGACGTATCTGTAGGCGCAAAAGTGACGCATTGCTGGAGTGTGTCACAAAAGTGACGCAACTCCAGCAATGTGTCCTTTCACATGGGGCAAGCCCCATGTGAAAGGGCCTGCGTCAGTCTTACGCCTGCTGTGAGGCAGGCGTAAGATATTGACGCATTTGCACCCTAGAAGTGGCGCAGTGAAATCTAGTAGATTTCACTGAGTCACTTCTACGATGCTTACTTACGTGGGAACGCCCACCCTGCATACATTATACCTGACGCAGGTATAATGTAGCGCAGGGGTTTACAAAGTGACGCATCTACATAGATGCATCACTTTGTAAATATGGTGCAACAAGGTCCAGTTTTTACGCCGCTTATGCGTCACAAAAAGTGACGCACCGGCGGCGCAAAAGTGACGCAAGGACTCATAAATGAGCCCCTAAATGTGATTCCTATTGGTGCCAAGCCCTTATTGGTTTTGATGTATTGCGAATAGTACCTGCATTCAGCAGGAAGAAAACAGATTCTGTAGGAAGCTGTTGGGTATCCCAATCTCCACTCCACAATATGTTTGCCACAAAGAATTACATTTAAATTATATAACTGATTTTATATATGCTCGACCAGCCCTTTTCTGGCTATCGGTCTGGAAGAAAGAATGAGGCAGCTACTCTTACCAGAGACATTATTACTGATTGTTTGAAGTGTGAGAAGGGGATGGATATCCCCTGGCTATCTGGAGTATATCAGAGTTTATGCAGTATCAATAAAGGCTATATCTTTTCAAATCCTGGTAAAGCCGAAACTCTGCACAAAAAAGATCTCAGAAGCGCCCTCTATCTGTTATGTAGCACCGAAAGAACTGTGCTGGAATCGAAGAAACCCTTCGTTTCTAGTCATATGTCTCTGGAGCGGCACTGCCACCCTCTGCCAAATTATCTTGTTTTACCCATGAGTTACTGGGAAAGGAGCCTTTTATTCCGCTTGAGACCAGGGACAGTCAAATTTGCATTATGCTTTCCTCTTGGCTAACATTCGAAACTTGATTCAGTACCCTGTCCATGTGATGGGGAGAGTGGCCAATCTACCCTTCATTTCTTTGCTTTTTTGCAAATATTACATGAAATACAGCAAGGGGCTCCTTTACCCTTTTTTTTTAACAAGAGCAGGCCTATTAGCTTAGATTCTGCCTATCCAAGTATGCTTGCCCTGACCGATGAAGAGCTGGTTTTTCGTCTAAGCACATTTCTGAGAATTGCTACTAGGGCACGCAAGACAATGCTCAATCCCTGAGTTTTAAGTCATGAATGGTTAAGTCTACAATTGTTGATAATTAATTTTTCATCTTACCTACAACCTTGAGCGTGTGAAATTGTGTTTTGCAATTGTAAATTCTTGTTAACATTTATTGTTACTCCTCTCCTGTTATTTACAGTGTTTTTACTGTTTTGTACTTTTATGGATACAATGTTTATCCGAATAAAGTTTATGAACTGAACTTATTTACTTGTCAGACCGTAGTACAGTGCACAATGTGTGCCCAGGGCATGTAAATCAAATGCTGCTGGTGGGCTTGCAGCACTGATTGTGCCACCCACAGAAGCAGCTTTTAAAGTGGGTCTCAGGCCTGCCATTGCAGAGCCTGCGTGCAGTCTGTGACTGCCATGTCAACTTGGCAAGTGGAGTCCCTAAACCTTCCCTTTTCTACATATCAGACACCTCTAAGGCAGTCCCTAGGGCAGGGTGCATTGTATGTAAAAGGTAGGTCATGTCCTGATGTGTGTGGCATGACCTAATAGTGAATTACAGCCTATTTCATTTTTCACTATTGCAAGGCTACCTGTACCAATAGGCCAGAATGGGCAGTTTGATAATAACATCTTATAATCCTAACTGACCCATGGAACATGGTAGAAATTTGAGTTTGGTATGCCTGAACTCACAATCATAAAATACATCTTTTAGTGAAGTTGGTTTTAACATTCTGTGTTTGAAAATACCACTTATAGAAAGTAGGTATTTTCTTACCTAACCATCCAGCCTGCCTCTGCTAGGTTGTGTATTGCATATCTGGTTTGTGAGTGACAGGGGCTGGGGTGGCTCCAGGATACAGGGTGAGTCAAACTAGGCTGAATAGACATATCTGCATGTAGAGTGGTGGGAGGATTAGCACCTGGGCCTGAATAGGGCTGTGCCTGCCTTCCACAATGCTGGCTCCTCCTCCTGTGGTGCATCTGATGTCCATGGCCCACACTGACAAAGGAGGAAGATGTGCACTGGCAGAATGCATTCAGAACTGGTTTGAACTAGGTACAGGACCCTCTGCCTTCAGAGGACAAAGGATTTGCTAGTATAAATAGTGGGGCCCAGACCCCAAGACTTTGGATCACTTCTGGGAAAACAAGATGAACCTTGGCCAAGGAGAAGAACCAAGGAAGCTGCAGGAGTTTGGACTGCCCCTCTGCCAGTGTGCTGTTTGCTGGGTTGGCCTGCAGTGGTTCCTTTATTTCTAAGGAAAGGAGAAGGAACTTTTAAGGAACTTTCATCATCTTGCAGAATATTTCTCCAAGGGCTTGAACTTGTGCTTGCCTCCTGCTGAAGTCTCAGGGCTACAAGACTTCACCACCAGCTCCACTCTGAATTTCCTTGCTGGGAATTCTGTCTGCAGAAGCCTGCATGTTGCTGGGAGCTGGAAGCGCGACTCAATGAGAAGAAGCGTGTCGCCGTCACAGCTGTTGCTGTCGCATCGCCGGAGAAGCATGCAGCCGCCACAGAGGCCACCGCCGCATCACCTGAAAAGCGTGCCTTCGTCGCAGCTGTTTGCCGTCGCATCACCAGACGAGCGAGTCACCACCGCAAGGGTCGCCGTCGCATCACCGGAGTGTCACACGGTCTGTCGCGGCTCCAAAGTTACAGAGTTCGCCGTACGGCCATCGGCCGTGCACGCATCGTCTTTATATCATCGCATCGCATCAAGGGCGTCATCTTATCGCATTGCACCGGATTGTCGCATCGCATCGAGGCGCCATCTTGCCGTATCGTAACCGGAACGCAGTAAGAGAATCAACGCATCACCTCCTCTCCGGTAAGGAACAAGACACATCCCTACTATGCGCAAGCATTGAGGAGCGACGCATCGCCTCTCCCGAAGCAAGGAACCGACACATCACCATCCCTGCGAACCTTTTGCTTGTTTTGCGTTACGCTTCCAAGGTACTTTTGTGAGAAACATGTCGTGACCCTTGACCTTCCTGGTAGGTCGCTCCCCCCCCGCTGCAGCTCCGCCGGCATCCCCGCTGAGGTGTAATGATCGCCGTTGAAGTCGAGGCCCTCCACCACCAGCAGGCTTCCACCTGCGCCTCATCCCTGGTGGCCAGTGGTGGCCTTGGTTTGTATCCGCTCTACTGTGCCTTTCTCTGCCTGTCCGCTCCTCCTCTGTGCCCCCCTGCCCCCCGCTCGCCGTTCTGTTCTGTGCCCCCTGGTTTGATGTTGTGCCCCGTTTTTCTTCTGCTGTTGCCCCCTTTTGATTCTGTGCCCCGTTCTTTCTGCTGCTGCCCCTTTTTGTGATTCTGTGCCCCGTTCTTTCTGCTGCTGCCCCCTTTTGTGATTCTGTGCCTCGTTTTCTTTATGCTGCTGCCCCCTTTTGTGATTCTGTGCCCCGTTTTCTTTCTGCTGCTGCCCCCTTTTGTGATTCTGTGCCCCGTTTTTCTTCTGCTGTTGCCCCCTTTTGTGATTCTGTGCCCCTCTTGCTGACTTCTGTGCCCTCTTGATCCCTGCCCCTGCCCGTCTCCTTCCCGCAGTCGCTCCGCTCTGCTCCCCTGCCCCCGCCCCTGCTTCCCCTGTGGCCCCGCCCCCTCCACGACCATTCGCTGCCCCTGCAACACACCTCCTGCCTCCCAGCTGCTCCTTCCCTTCCCACCTCCCCATATATGGCGGCTGCTGCGCGGTGAGGAGAGAGACCCTTGACCTTCCTGGTAGGTCGCTCCCCCCCGTTGCAGCTCTGCCTGCACCCCCGCTGAGGTGTACTGATCGCCGAAGTCGAGGCCCTCCACCATCCGCAGGCTTCCACCTGCGCCTCATCCCTGGTGGCCAGTGGTGGCCTTGGTTTGTATCCGCTCTACTGTGCCTTTCTCTGCCTGTCCGCTCCTCTTCTGTGCCCCCCTGCCCCCCGCACGCCGTTCTGTTCTGTGCCCCCTTGTTTGATTCTGTGCCCCGTTTTTCTTCTGCTGCTGCCCCTTTTTGATTCTGTGCCCTGTTTTCTTTCTGCTGCTGCCCCCTTTTGTGATTCCGTGCCCCGTTTTTCTTCTGCTGTTGCCCCCTTTTGTGATTCTGTGCCCCACTTGCTGACTTCTGTGCCCTCTTGATCCCTGCCCCTGCCTGTCTCCTTCCCGCGGTCACTCCGCTCCGCCGCCCTGCCCCCATCCCCGCCGCTGCTTCCCCTGCGTCCCCGCCCCCTCTGCGACCATTCGCTGCCCCTGCAACACACCTCCTGCCTCCCAGCTACTCCTCCCTCCCCACCTCCCCGTATATGGCACGCCTAAGTCACGCCCGTCTGCGCCCGTCCGTGCCTGGGTCCGTGCCTGGACCGCGCCCAGCACCACAACCCCTGCCCCCCATCACTAGCCACGAAGACCGCCTCCGCTATGACGCCAACACCCTTGTCGCTCTCAACCCAGGAAGGACCCACACCTGCTGCAAGACTGCCCCGAAGCGCACCCACGGTCCCTTCACCTGCCTGAATTGCAGCTTCTCCTGCCTCAAAGGCACTGTGACACCCGCCACGACGGAACCCAACCCGCTCATATACATCCTCATCAACGCCCGCTCCGCACGCAAACACGCCCTCGAGCTCTGGGACCTACTCGACACCGCATCCCTGGACGTCGCCTTCCTGACAGAGACATGGATGAACGAAGCCTCCTCACCAGACATCGCCATAGCCATCCCCGACGGGTACAAGATCACCGCAGAGACCGCACCAACGGGGCCGGAGGAGGAATCGCCATTGTCCACAAAAACACCATCAGCGTCTCAACAAACACCAACGACACCCTCAGCACCGTCGAACACATGCACTTCCAGATCCACACGGACCCCAAGACCACCCTAAGAGGCACCCTTGTCTACAGACCGCCAGGACCCCAGCCTCAATTCTGCGACTCAATCGCCGATCTCATCAGCACGCACGCGCTGACCTCCACCGACTACATCCTCCTCGGAGACCTGAACTATCATCTGGAGAACAACAACGACAACAATTCCTCCACCCTGATCGACAAGCTCGCCAACCTTGTACTAAAACAGCTCGTCGCGACGCCGACCCACATCGCCGGTCACACACTTGATGCCATCTTCTCCTCAAGTCCCCACGTCACCTTCAGCCACGCCTCCGAACTCACCTGGACAGACCACCACTGCATCCACTTCTCCTTCCGAAAACCCCCCACAAACCACCACACCCTACAGATCGCCCGCCGCTGCTGGGGCAAAGTCACTGAAGAACAACTACAGACAAGCCTCGCACTCAACCCTCCGACCAACCCCACCAACCCCGATGATGGTGCACTCACCCTTGAACTCTGGATGAACGACTGCACCAACACCGTAGCCCCGCTGAAAAAACCCACCAACAGAGACACCAGCAAAAGAGCCAGCTGGTTCACCCCGGAACTCCTCGCCTCAAAGCGCACCTGCCGGAAATTGGAGAACATATGGCATAGCGACAAGACACCGGACAGCCGTGCTGCCCACAAAGACGCCATCCGCAACCACCACCACCTCATCAGGACCGCCAAAAGGACCTCCTTCACAAACCGCCTTGACAACAACACTCACAACAGCAAGGAGCTCGTCAACATCGTGAAGGAACTCTCCAATCCCAGCTCCAGTGCCAACGACACCCCACCATCGCAAGCCCTGTGAGACTCCCTCTCCACCTTCTTTCACTGAAAAATCACCAACATCCATGACAGCGACAACCCCTGCGGGCCTCGTCGCACCGGACCCACCGCACCCCACCGTCCACGACTCCCTGACAACCTGGGCCAACGTGAGCATCGAGGACACAATCAAGACCATGAGCACAATCCACTCCGGATCCCCGTCCGACCCTCTCCCACACCACATCTTCAACAAAGCCGGCATATTCCATCGCACCCCACCTGCACAACATCATCAACCTCTCCTTCGAGACCGCCACCTTCCCTGAGAACTGGAAGCATGCAGAGATCAACGCTCTACTGAAGAAACCCAAGGCGGATCCGAGCGACCTCAAGAGTTTCCGGCCCATCTCTCTGCTTCCATTCCCAGCAAAGGTCATCGAGAAGATAGTTAACATCCAGCTCACCCGTCACCTCGAAGACAACAACATCCTGGACCCCTCCCAATCAGGATTCCGCAGCAACCACAGCACCGAAACCACCCTCATCGCCACCACAGACGACATCAGGATCCTTCTAGACAACGGCGAGACGGCGGCCCTCATCCTTCTGGATCTCTCCGCCGCCTTCGACACCGTCTGCCACCACACACTACGCACGCGCCTCCAAGACGCAGGGATCCAGGAAAAGGCCTTGGACTGGACCGCCTCCTTCCTCTCCGGCAGAAATCAGAGTCCGCCTCCACCCGTTCCGGTCCGAGGCCTCCAAGATCATCTGCGGCATCCCACAGGGATCCTCCCTCAGCCCGACGCTGTTCAACATCTACATGGCACCACTAGCACGCATCGCCCGACAGCACAACCTCAACATAATCTCCTACGCCGACGACACGCAGCTGATCCTCTCCCTCACCAAGGACCCTCTCACCGCCAAATCCAACCTCCACCGGTGAACGAAGGCCGTCGCTGACTGGATGAAGGAAAGCCGACTTAAGCTGAACTCAGACTAGACGGAGATCCTCATCCTCGGGTCCAACCCCTCAGCATGGGACGACTCCTGGTGGCCCACATCACTGGGTACCCCCCCGGCCCCTAACGACCACGCACGCAACCTGGGAGTCCTCCTCGACTCAAAACTCACCATGACCAAACAAGTCAACGCAGTCTCCTCCACCTGCTTCAACACCCTCCGCATGCTCCGCAAAATCTACAGATAGATCCCAACAAACACGAGGAAAACTGTCACCCAGGCCCTAGTCAGCAGCGGACTCGACTGCGGAAACGCCCTCTACCCCGGAGCCTCGTCCAAGCTCATCAACAGACTACAAAGAATCCAGAACGCCTCTGCACGCCTGATCCTCGACATCCCGCGCCGCGACCACATCACCCCCACCTGAGGAACCTACACTGGCTCCCCATCGACAGAAGGATCTCCTTCAAGCTCCTGATCCACGCACACAAGGCACTCCACAAAACCGGCCCAGCCTACCTCAACAGCCGAGTCTCTTTCTACGTACCCAACAGGATACTCCGCTCCGCTGACCACGTCCGGGCCACGGTCCCGCGCATCCGTAGAACCATTTCCGGAGGCAGATCCGTCTCCCACCGCACCGCCAAGACCTGGAACACCCTCCCCCTCTACCTACGACAAACCGAAGACCTACTGACCTTCAGGAGACAACTCAAGACCTGGCTTTTCGACCAGTAGCAGCAGCACCCCCCCCAGCGCCTTGAAACCCTTACGGGTAAGTAGCGCGCTTTACAAATTAATTGATTAATTGATAGATTGATAGATTTATCATCAACTTGAATTAAGTTACTATCTTTGAGTCTATTTTGATTTTTGAGTACAGTATTGTGGATTTTTGTCGTTTGTGGTCTTGTGTTAAGTCTATATAAAGAATACTTTTATAAAACTTGTGTGGTGTCCATCTGTAATGTTTTTACTGTGTTACTGTATGTGTTCACAAATGCTTAACACACTGCCTCTGAGATAAGCCAGTCTGCTCGTGCCAAGCTGCCAAGGGGGTGAGCAGGGGTTATCCAGGAGTGTAATCCCCTTTCCCTGACTTAGAAGCAAGGGTCCCTATTTGAACAAATGTGCATACCATTGCCATCTAGAGACCCCCAGTTCTAACAAATACTGTTTAAAATGACCTAGGAAGTTAAATGTTAACCCTCAGGAGCAATGTGACCTGCAGTTTAAAGAATCGGATCCTTCTAGGGCAAGCTCAACCGTACATGTTTCTTAGGAAGATATCAGATGTTCTAGTAAACCAGGTAATATTAACACGTCCTTGACATCACTTTGAAATGGCAGAATAATTATGGCAATTGCTAACTAAAAGCACATTAACAAACTCACTTCATCTACCGTATATTATGCACCTCGTTCATATGACTAACGCTTGCGTTTAATCACTCGATCACACATAATCCCATATACACAAACTCAACAATCAATGAAACTCACTTTTAGTTATTTCAAGCCCACTGCTTTTGCCAATGCTTAGTATTTCTATGTTGTTAACACTTAGATTTTTTTTTAACTGCAAGTGTTACTAAAATCAAAGCATGCACGACAACATAGAAATGCTAACAAAATATTCCTTATGGTGAAAAAAACTTTACCTAATGCTGATTATTGGACTTGGCACTGTC
Organism: Triturus cristatus; assembly: GCF_964204655.1. Classification (NCBI taxonomy): domain Eukaryota; kingdom Metazoa; phylum Chordata; class Amphibia; order Caudata; family Salamandridae; genus Triturus; species Triturus cristatus. Next base: position 31,103,722 of record NC_140590.1, on the reverse strand, counting down.
TTGCGGATCACCCCAAATGTTTTTCTAACACATCTCCTGTTTTCTGAACCTGTTCCTGTTGACTTTCAGGACTCTGTGCACTTTACCACTACTAACCAGTGCTAAAGGCGTTCTAACTTCTTTAGACCTAGTAAAATGGCTTTCACGCAATTGGCAAATTGATTTCACTTAAAAGGACCTAAAACGTGGTACTGCATGTACCCAGGTCATGTAAATTAAATTCTAGTGGTGGGCCTGCAGAAGATAAGTAGCCATTTTAAACATGTTTTTGGCCTGCCATTGCATCCTGTATGCAGTTTTAAACTGTCAATCCATCCAGGCAAAATAAACCTTTTGCCAGGCAAGAAACTTCCTTTTTGATACTTATATGTCACCCTTATGGTAAAACCTAAACAGCCCATAGGACAGGGTGCATTGTATTTAAACAGGTGGCCTTGTACTTTTAAGTTTTACATGTCCGGATGGTGAAAAACTCTAAATTTTGTTTTTAAATACTGCAAAGCCTATCTCTCCCATAGAATAACATTGGGTTACCTTAATATTATATTTCATTAGTGATAACGTTTGTTTGGGAACAAGTAGAAATGTCATGTTTGGTATCTAAGGCATTGAATTTTAAAACCTTCTTTAAAACCTTCTTTAATGGTAAAGTCAGATTTTAAGTCACAATTCAGAAAATGTCACAATTAGAAAGTTGTCATGTTTTTTGTCCTAACCAGTTGTTGCCTGCAGCCTGTGTCTCGGGACAACATGACTAGGTGTAGTTGGCAGTTTGCCTTTGTGTATTCTTCCCAGGCAGTAACACAAAGAAGGGCTAGGTGTTGGTAGGGTGGGTCATCCTGACCTGATGTGGGGGCAGAGCAGTCACCTCCCACACTTGCACTTCAAAGGAGCTGCCTCAGCACACACACACAAAGAGCTTCACACTAGCCTTTTGTGACTCCAGACATCCTGGGAGTACAGCAGGGAGAAAGGAGGTAAGAGAACTAGTTGGGGAGGGAAGTCTAGATGTTCCTTCCACTTCAAAACTGGCACTAGGTATAAATAGTGGGCCCTCAGTATAACACTTTCAAGCACTCCTGGGCCTGTGGATATTACAGAAGAAGAACTACCCTGCTGTCAGAGGCCTGCTCTGCTGTCTTAGAAAGAACACTGGACCTGTTACCTTTATCCTGCACTACCTGAGTGATTCTAAGGGTCAGTTGGCTGACCTCCTGTCTAATCTACAGGCACACAACATGCTCCAGAGACCTCCCTGCAACTGCCGAGCTGACCTGCCACATCTGTACCTGCCTAAACAGCAACTGGACCTGCCTGATCCCTTGTGGTGTGGCTTTCATGTATTCTCCATTTTATATTCAACTCCTTAAATTGACATCTCTTTCTCATGGTGCTCTTTGCCACATTTCTCTACTTTTCTGCTCCTGCATGAATGTGTTGTATGTGTTTTTGTGATAGGTACTGACGCCTTGTAGTTTGTACAGATAGTTCCAGGGTCGTACATTTTATTTATTTTTTTAGCACATTTATAAAGCACCTGGTTACACTCAGCCAGTGTGTCCCCGCGCTGCGGTGCAAGCTACTTTGGTAAGCTACCGTCCCATTATCCTGAAGGGAATAGGAGAGTCTTCAAGTTTTTCCAGCCGCAGGCTCAGAGGAAGTTTGTTCCAGAGCTGTGCAGCCAGAAGACGAAAGGACCGACCCCCCCATCCTAGCTCTCTTAACAACCGCAACGCATACCAAACCTCTCCCCTCAGATCTAAGGTGGCGAGTTGGAACATAAGGAGTGAGAAAATCAAGCAGGTAGGACGGCGCAGTCCCATGAATAATGTGGTGGCAGACACACAGCGCCTTGAACCAAACTCGTTCTCGTATCGGTAACCAGTGGAGGGAAGCAAGTGCCATCTTCGATGGAGCTCTCCTTGGACGCATTAGAACCAGGCGGGCTGCTGCATTCTGCACACCCTGGAGTCTCCACATGCATCTACCCGTTACACCCAGATACAAGAGGTTACCATAATCGAGGTGGGATGTCACCAGGGTGCGGACTAAGGTCTTCCTGGCTGCAATAGGCAGCATATCCAGAGTTTTGCGAAGGCCCCTCAGAACTCCGAAGCAGGCACCCGCAACCCGTCTGGTCTGGTACTCAAAGGAGAGATTAGTGTCCATCCACACCCCCAGGTTTTTAGCCTGGGCACAAGGCACCGGGGTAGGACCCAGGCTCTGCGGCCACCAAGTTGATGACCACACCGATGGTGCTGTCCCCACCACAAGCACCTTGGTCTTATCGCCGTTCAACTTCAGACAGTTATTGGCCATCCATGATGCTAGCTCTTGCTAACAAGCCACGAAGTTGGGGGCTGTTGTGTCCTGTTCCTGTCAGGGAGACCACCAGCTGGGTGTCATCGGCATAGGACACAACCCTGGTCCCGAAACCATCAGCGATCTCCGCTAAGGGAGCCACATACAGATTGAACAGAGTCGGGCTCAGGATCGAGCCCTAAGGTACCCCCTGCTTCAACTTGATAACCCTGGAATAGTGCACACCCTGCCTCACCTGGAAACTACGCTCCGCGAGAAATGATTCCATCCAGCTTCATGCCCTGCCAGACACACCTCCTTTCCTCAAACGGTGCACTAGAGTGTGAAGGGCAACTGTATCAAAGGCGGCACTTAGATCCAACAGCATTCCCGGAAACCGAATTGGGTAGGATGTAAGAGGCAAAATTTCCCAAAATGTGCCGTAAGTTGCCTATTCACCACTTTCTCCGCGATCTTTGTGAAGAAGGGCAGAATGGAGATTGGGGGCAGGTTATCAAGGCGATCTAAACCTAGATGTGGCTTTTTGGGTAGAGGAAGTACTACTGCTTCCTTCCATCTTCCTGGAACTGTGCAAGTCCTGAATGAAACCTCCACAAGGTGTCTGATATAGGGCTCCAGTATTTCTGTGCTCCCTCTAAGCACTTTTGGGGAGGCCGGGTCTCAAATTTTAATTAGCACTTCAGGGGAGGGGACGATAAAACTGTCTAGTCCCTCACCCTCATTAACGAGCCCTGCCTCATCCAAAATATCATGGTCTACTTGGGCAGAGTCCGGGAAGGTGGAGTAGGTTTTCTCCACTTGATCTGAAAAGAAATCTGCCAAACGGATGCATAGCTCTACCGAGCCTATTGCGGGTGCTGCCACTGCAGCTAGGGATGATATTTCCTTATAGACCATAAATAGTTCCCTGGTCGAGTTGCCCTCTGACCCAATTCTTTCCAGATAATATGCAGCCTTAGTTCTTCTAATAAGTCCATGATAGCCCTTCAGCATAGCTGTATATTCGCTCCTCCCCAGGTCCGAAAAGTCCTTCCTCCAATGTCTTTCCAAGCGTTTGCAGTCTGCCTTTGCCTTTCTCAAAACGGCAGTAAACCAAGGGGCAGATTTTTGTGCTCTACCTGCTATTTTCCGTGACCAAGGTGCCTCCTCAATCCTCCTGTCCAGGTCTACACAGGCACTATCAACATCCTTTCCCCCCGGTAGCCCCCCCTGCAAGAGGGCACTATTAAACTTGCCTGGCGAAAATCCCGCCCACTTCCGACAAGTTATTCCCCCTTCACACATCAAGAACATGATGCCACTGTTTTCCCTTCCTTCTATGCTATTAGGATCATTCAGTTTAGCTAGACAAAACCAAACGAGCTGCTCTGCACCTATGCTAAGAGGAGCATTTCCACATTGGGAATTATCACAGAACCGCTCCAGACTGTGACTGAGATGCAGCCCTGCTGATTCTGACCTCAATCCTGCTAAGGAAGAGAGACTGTGCATTGTGACCCGCTTCCTGACACCTACGACCAAGGTATGGGGGTTAGGCTAACCCAATTGATGTGCCAGAATAATGCTGCCACTATGCTCTCTTTAGTATACTGTAGATACAGATAGGAGAAGGCAAACATTAGCAACAATTAACGTGGTTGAATTGTTCAGACTGTAGATCACATCAGTGCAACAACTAGAGGAGCCAATCACCACCTCAACACTTTAAGGAAAATCAAACCATTCCTCTCTCCTGAAGTAATTCAGCTAGCAGTCCAATCCCTTGTTATCTCCCGCTTAGATTACGGAATTGTGACCCAAACTGGGCTTCCCAAAGCTAGATTGACCCCTTAGAGGGCTACTCTGCACTCTGCTGCCAGACTCATCACGGGTTCTAGAAAACGTGACATCACTTCAGACCTAATTCAACACAAGTGGCTCCCTATTAAAGCAAGGATTCGGTTCAAGATATCCGGCTTGACACACAAATCACTTCATTATAACACTCCAATTTACCAGGCAAATAAACATGAACTGTCTGGCTTGAATTGAGCCCTAAGGGGCTCTAATACTCTATTGCTCTATTGCTGAAGCCACAAAAATTCAAAAAGAAGTGAACTTATAACTATGCCTTCTCTGGTCTTGCTCCAAAAATATGGAACTCTCCCGAAATCAGAACTAACCCCTCGATTGACACATTAAAAATAAGAAGTCCAAGTGTTGCCCCTGAATAGTCACCTGCAACAATAGCCCTGAAGCCACTAAAACTAACTTTTGGTTACAGAACCGATTTAATCAATCAATTATGCATTTCGTACTGCGTTATACCTTCTATGACATGGGTTGTTCTTTTTCTGCTTACCTGATCACCTATATGTTTAGTATTTTACCTTTTCCTGTTTATTTTGCATGCTGTTGTGTACATGTGTACAGCGTTCTGATACCCTGAACGGTCATGTTTACGCTATATAAATCCTTTCAAATAAAATAAAATAAAATTCTAACAATGCTTATTACAGTAACGTCTCATCATTCTGATAATAACAGCTCACTCTTTTTATACAAGAATACGATCATTTCAAAAAATGTTTGAAAATGCATTGTAGTATCTTGTGTTTACCATGGACATGCAAAAGTGACAAATGAAAGGGTTAGATTTGTTTCCTTGGGTTCCTTGCGAATCAGAGTGTTATGTTCGAGGTTGCCAACAACATTGGTTACCCTGGTTGGGTTAGGAGTTAGATGTGCTACTGTGAGCTCACTAAAACCCACCAAGACTCACTGATGTTATTGAAGTTATATTTGGTCTAATACGCAGTCTTGCTATGTTTGTAGGAACCGTAAAACATGGCACCACCAATGTTTTAGGTCAGGTAATTATTTACTATGTCTCCTGAGTAGTTTTCACACGTATGCCCAAGGCCCCTTTTTACATCTTTAAGGAGAAGTCTATGGGGAAAAGGTTATAACCTCAGCTGAATAGGAAGCACCAACTTCCACATAAACGATACCAACTCCATCACCCTCCTGGAGAATCTGAACAACATTGACCTCACCCAACTGATCACCAAGCCCACACACTAAGCCAGACACACACTCAACTCCATTTTCAGCTCCAGCGACAGAATCAAATGCAACCACACCACAGACCTCAACTGGTCTAACCACACGATCACTAGTCGTCAGACTCCTACCCACCACAGCTGGAGCAAAGTCACCGAGACTCAATGGTCACAGGCCCTCACGACTCCGAAAACGAGGCCTCAACACACCTCGACAAGGCCATCCAGAGCTTCGCTGTCTGGTTCACTAGCATCGTTGACAGAGTCGCCCCTCTGAAACCTACAAAATCCAATAAAACCTCCAAACATGCCAGGGGTACACCCCAGAACTCGAGACCACCAAGAACAACAATGTTGTGCCACCAAGATCTCCACCGACAGAGCAGCTCACAAAACATTCCTCAGCAAATATCACAGGCACATCAAGGAAGCCAAGAAAGCAGCCATCGCCACCTGCATCAGCTCAGTGGTCGACCACACAAAAGAACTCTTCAAAATAGTCAAAATAATTCAGGCAGATTCCCTCAAGTGGATTGCCTCCTTCCTTACAGGATGCACACACAGCATCCCACTGCTCCCTTCACCTCTGCCCCCAAAGACATGATTTGTCTCGTACCACAAGGAGTATCCCACACCCCAAGCCTGTTGAAAATCTACATGGCCCCCTCACAGACATCATCAGATCCCACAGACTCAACATATTCTCCTATCCAGATGACACTCAACTGAGCCTCTTGCTCACTGAGGATCCCTCCAAAGCCAAAACTAACTTTTGCCGTGCCATGACCAATGTAGCCCAATGGATGAGAGACAGCTGCCTCCAACTTAACTCCGACAAAACTAAACTGCTGATCTTCTGGAAGAACACCTCTGAATGGGACCACAGCTGGTGGCTTGCAGAACTCAGACCTACACCCACACCAACTGACCATGCACATAACCTCTGCATCATCCTTGACTGCCAAGTGACCATGAAATGACAAGTCAATGCAGTTGCCTCCTCTTACTTCAACACACTGTGCATGCTCCGCAGAATCTTCAAGTGGATCCCAACCAACACTCGTCACCAGCTGCCTTCACTATGGTAATACCCTCTATACCGGCATCTCCACCCAGCTCCTTAGAAGACTCCAGACCATACAGAAATTCACAGCCAGACTCATCCTCGAACTCCCCGAATGAACCCACATCACCCCCACCTGAGAGACCTCCACTTACTTCCCATCCAGAAAAGTTGCCAGTTCAAGCTGCTCACACATGCCTAAAATGCCCTCCATGACCTAGGACCTGCCTGCATCAAACATCTTCTGAACTTCCACAAACCCTCTAGAAACCTGTGCTCTTCTTCACTCTCCCTCTCACACCCCCCCACATCTGTCACAGCTGCAGCGGTGGCTTCTCCTTCTCTTACATCGCTGCCAAGACCTGGAACAACCTTCCCCTCCAGCTCCGTACAGCCCCAACACTGGCAGACATCAAGACCTGGCTTTTCCATGGAGACACAGCACACAGCTACCCTTAGAGGTGACAGTGTTGCACTTTACAGATACTGATTAATTGATTGATTTATGTCTGTAGGGTATTAAAACTTAAGCCCATAAAAGGATAACTCCAATAACGTGTTAACTTTTTCTGATTTCATTCATTAAAAATGGTCTAGCAGTCAATATTTCTGTAAACTGTAGACAGGCTGTAGCTGCACACTTAACTTTACATGGACTCATTAATACGGGTGGAGCTGTCACATTTGTGATTCAGACACACAAACCTTACAAATGTGAAGTTTACTACTCTTAGGTAAACTTTCCTGCAGTCTATGCTAACACAACCACATTTCATGCTTGCACTTAGGCAGCAGCACCCTCTGCATGTAGGCCTTATGAATACGTAGAAATACCACTATCTTACCAGAAACATCACAATTGGTTCCAAGGCATCCTCAGACGCAAGCCACGATATGTAAGACTGGGTCCTCTCAGTAATAATGTGGCAACTTCACCATTCTTAGCCAGCTACACACTATTTCCTAATACTGCAGCACTAAATATTGGCAAAATACATGTTTTCTATAAACACTGAGTTTGAATGTATCAACGTCTGATGCAGTATGTTATTTATTTATTTATTTATTTATTTTTTGTTTTATATAGCGCAAACTAGACCCAAAGATATCAGGTGTCAGAGCACTTTACATGAGCACCAGTATCGTTGCAGATGGAACATTATTTTTTTTCTTGTTAGGCACGGGGAGATTAAGTGATTTGCCCAGAATCACAGGATGTTGAGCGTCATTGCCAAGACTCAAACCATGCTCCCCAGCTTCAAGGTTATCCGCTCTAGCAGAAAGGCTACATCCTATTCAAGTTATGAGTACACCAAGATCTGCTCCAGCAAGGGCTGCTCAAGCTGGACTACCATGAGTTAGCTGTGGCTGCCATTAGTCCAGGTACTATTAATGCCATTATGGGTAAAGTACCCACCAAAAAGGGAGGAAGTTCTGTTTATGATAGCGCACAAAACAAATCAACTTGAAGTAGTTTACCCATATGGGACCCCAAGATAAGTTTATAGCTCTCACTATGGGCCATATGTAGGTGGCCTAACATTTACCACTTCATAAATACCGAATTTTACCGATTCGGTATTTATGAAGTGGTAAATGCTATATAGGTAATCCATCGGTAATATTTACCGATTCGGAATGGGTCGGTAATTTAGAATCGGTATTTACCGATTCGGTAATGGTAACTGGCTTCCCATTGATTACTATGGGCCAGGAGGCCCATAGGAATCAATGGGAAGCCAGTTACCATTACCGAATCGGTAAATACAGATTCGGTAATGGGGGGAGTACAATCAAGGGTGGCAGGGTGTCACAGTGACACCCTGTTGCACCCCTGATTCCTGCATGTGTGCACATGTGGCAGACATACATGCCCTAAGGGCATGTATGTCTGCCACATTGCACACTTCTCAGAGCAAAAAAATGCTTTTTCACAGCCATTCGTCATTTACCACCAACTTTTAGTTGGTGGTAAATAACGAATCCACACAACACCCACACACTCCCCCTACATATCATTTCAGGATTCGGTATTTACCGAATCTGTAAAATTACCGATTCGGTAATTTTACCGATTCGGTAAATTACCGAATCCTGAAATGTGCCCCCTACATAACAAAAGCCTGAATACCGGTCGGTAACGGGATTTTTACCGAAAATCGTCAGTTACCGACCGGTATTGGGCTTCCTACATATGGCCCTATGTGTTCCCCTTGGTATGGTTCCACCAGTTGAAGTTTGCATGACATGGGGTTCTGTCTTTGCTGCCATATATACCATAACACACAGCATCCCCTAATTTGCTGTTTTGCCTGAAGTGCTAAAGCAAATTCTGAATACATACGGGTGACCGCTTCTCTGGTCTTGGGGATGAAATTAATTAGCAAGTTTGCCACAGTATCCTCAATGATTTTAGGTAAAATTAAAGTGGAGGCAGCAGCGTTGGCAACACCCCAACGGCTCACAGGAGTTCCTGCTGCAAATCAGAAATGCAAGCTTCCTAAAATTATTTCAGAAACCTATGCTTCTATAGGTCATGATATCTTGGGAACCTGGCCTGGTAAGCAACAACTAAGACACTAAATCTGATTCAGATATCACCAAGCAGACACCTGAGTCTTCTAAAAATCACGGGGATCTAAACTATAGAAAATACAAACAGAAAATAGGCGTGGATCTCCGCCAACAGGAGTCCACTGAAAATGCTATAATTTATGTCACTGCGATACAATTAAACAGTCTGATAGGTATCTCTATTCTGATTCACGTTCTCATTCCTTTCTGGACTAACAGTAACAGAGAGGAGACACCGCTAACAAAGACGGGTTGAGTACGCGAATCCGAAAAAAAAACTCACAACGCTCCTCTGATGTCATCAAAAAAGAGGAAGACAAATATCCACAACATAAACCACAGTTTAAAAAGAAGGAAGTGGAAGGAATTTCCAGTAAATATGCCACAAATACTCTGGATGTTCTTCTGAACAAGACGTGGGTGAAATCGTTGCTCAACAGCGCAGCAAAGGTCTCAATAGTTCGCCAGACTCTTCCAGAGTATCTGGTGGCGAGATCGACTAATGACTATGATCAAGTTGAAACTCAAGATCAGCAGCTGAACCCTCCTGACAGACTTTATGATTTTGATATCCAAATCAAGGGCGACATACCGTGTACTATTATAGTAATATTTAGGCAGAACTTGTCTAATAGTTATGACATTAATTTGGCTGAGGTAGGTTGGTGGCCTGAGTTTGTTAGAAATGTCCTACAGGGGGAGGAGGTAATATCACCATAATTTTCGGTCTTGTTCTTAAGGAAGTTAAGGAAGTGTGTGCCACAGAATGGCTCTTGCACAAGCCCCTGCGTTATATCGCAACCAAGTGGACTGGGATAAGGACTAGTCTTATCAAATTAAACACATGTGGTCCAGTCCGCAAGTGCAACCACAATACCCTATTAAACATAAAGCCAAACGCCCTGCAAGGGAAATTCTATGACAATTAGAAAATCAAGGAATAATTGAACCGTGCATCTTTCCTATGAATTAATGAATTAATGCATGAATGACTGAATTAATGAAAAATGTATTGTTCAGTTAATAAAAATGTACAGTAAAAAACATATTTTTAACATTTCATACGATAAAACCTCTTTATGCAATTTCTTTACCTTTCATACGTAACCAATCTATTTAAAAACCACACTCCATAATTAAAAGTACAATTCCTCAATTCATGAGTACTAAAAAATCTCTTCATTGGTCACTATTAGTCAATTTCCTCTCTGCTATTTCTATAAACTTCAAAAGTCTGCCAGTGAATTGTAAACTTTCTCCCTGCAGGCTGGCAATGACTGCTTGTCGACATGATTGTATCAATTGACTATTAAAATCCTGCCTCAGCAGCCTCCTGCGTTCCACTAATACCACCCGGCCAACTACAGATGATATGACAAATATCTTCTTTATTATAGTTACAGAGGCGACACGTCCTATTACCACTCGGCTTTTTCCATGTTGGGGTGTCACCACGGAATAGGCTGTTGGCTAACCGGAGACTCATAAATTTAAAATTGGCACTTTGGCTATTTAGAACCCCTAGATAGCTCTGAGCTTTGAGCATACCATATGAAGCAATCACTGTCCATGCATGGGCTCTTTATGCTAAAACTGATTTATCCAACAGCAAGGACATTTTTTTGCTGCACCCATTTATCACTTTGTTAAATGCCACCTGTGAAAGGGGTAAAGCCTATAGCTTTTCAGCCTTAAACGTATCTATAGCCAATTTGAAGTATTTGTTGGTCTGCTTATGTTTGTTGTCACTTATCGCCTTCCAAATCACTGTCATCAGCGTTGCGTTATTATCCCGTCTCAGTTTGTGGCAAAATTTCAAATATGCCCCTAAACTGTTTAGATTCTGTCATCTAAGGCCAAATTCAAGTCGAATTTGCGCTGGTGAAGTCTGCTGAGGGAGATGAAACAAGCGACGATAGATATCTGGCACCAGCTTATCTATGATTGTATCAGCACATACTCTAAAAGTCTCTACTCCACATGTCAGAGATGGAACGTGTTTAACTGACATTACTTCTAGTAATGGTTTGAGGGAAAGCCCTTTTAAGTTATTCTTAACGGTTGCGAATGCTGCAGTTAGTGAGTTATTTCTTCTCTGTAGTGCTGCCCATTGATTCTTACCCGACCCCCCCTAGTGCCTAGTATGACACCCAGATATCTATACTCTAAACAGATTCTAATACAGACCCTTCTTTACTCCATAATGGCTGCGCTGCTCACCCCCTTGACACCAGCATTGATTTTGACTTCTTTAAGTTGGCCTTTAACCCGTGAGATGAAGAGTATAGAGCAGTTTCCTTTATTAGTCTCTGCAGCCCCACCTTTGTGTAACTTATTAATACAATGCGTACAGTAAGTAGGAAACCAAAACCGGCCACCGACGGAGAATGAGAATTAATATTGTTCAACCTAGGAGAAATATCAGCTAAATACAGGTTGAACAAGGTGGGAGCCAACAAACATCCTTGCTTCAGCCCTTTCCTTGTTATTTTTTTTACACTACTGTACCCTGGCCCAACCTTACACTCGTCCATGTATTAGTATACAGCAGTTGGATCGCTCTCAGCAAACTAGGTGCAATTCCACTTTTCGATAACTTGTTCCAAAGAATATTCCTTTGCACCAAACTAAAATCAATAAAACATAGATACAGGTTCAATGCTCGGCACTTTGTCGTTTCAGTTATAAGAGCTAACATTTGAATGGTAACAATAGTCCCCATGCCTTTTATAAACCGTTTGATTCATTGGCAGCTGTTTACTGTCTCCCACCCGAGCCGTTAGCTCTGCCAGCAGACTTAGCTTCACAATCCATTAAGGCTATTAACCTATCATTCGCAGGGTCTGATACCTGACCACATGAAGTGCTTTCAACTGTATTATATCAAACACACAGGATGACTCCCAAAGGAGGAAGCCATCGTCACCCGGCCCCAGGCACATGTACACCTGAGAAAATGAGATAGTCAGAGGGCGTACACTCCCAGAAGGCCAGCCACACCCCTGGGGTGAGATACCCGGTCTGTAAGGCCAGGGAAGGTTCTACCATTTTAAGTAGTGACAGAATAGAGGGGCCTGGGTGGTAAAGTTGGGACACACCCTATGGATGTGGTCATCTCATGGGCAGATTAGCCACTGGGGTAAGTAGCCCATTGGCCACTTGCACTCAGACCCCAACGCCCCTAAATCTAGGATTTAATGGGCCTTCCTGATATCAGAACCTAAAATCAGAGAAGGCTGTGAAAAGAGGACAAAGAAGTGACCAAGTCCGATACAACAGGAGCTGCACAAACCAAAGGTGGGATACCCTGCACCTGTGGCAACGCTCCTGGAAATGCACAACTGCAACTCATCCTGGTCCAAAGACTGGCTCCCCCAGACAGACGGACCACTTTCTAAGCCAAAGGCACCTCCAGACTCCTTTGGACTAGTGGCACTAGTCCCCTGCACACTGCAGGTAAAAAAGAGCACCAGGAGCCAAAGACTCACTGGCCATTGGACCCTCAATTTGCTCTGCATTTCCTTACTCCAGATTTCTGGAGCCACTCAGGTCCATGCAACGTGATCTTGCGTGGCTTCATAAATCTGAATTAAGGTTTGCATTGCTCTTGCACCACGTTGCCCCTCAGCGCCTCCATCTATAACCCTTCTTTAATCTATCACTCAAACGTATACATTCGGCCAGGTGAAGAGTAAGCCTTGCAATTCAAAGTTGTGAGAAGGAAAGAGGTAGTAGCTTGCTTCTCCTTGATACACCTGCTTGCCGCTGTTGCTTCTTTTACGGTGGCAATTGTGGTCACTGCCATGGACTCTGGTGTGTTTTCAAATTTTGTTGCTGCTGTGACAGTACTGGGGTCCCTCATGTACCCGTAAATGTTGTTGGTTTTGTAGTACCGATAGCTATTGTCACTGCGTTGGCCCTTCTCTGCTTGTGGGTGTGGAGCAAAATTTTGTCCTTGCCTCACTGGAATCTTTAATGTCTGCTGATGTGCCACCTGTACTCTCAATTATGGGAGCAGATGTGGTACTTTCTGTGACAGTTGTGCTCCAGTTCTTGTGGCTTCTTGTGTAAATGTTATTGGGTCAAACATAGTGGGAGCTAAGCTTTTAGCTGTTTTATGTTTGTGGTTCCTTTTTGGCCTGTCCTGTAGATACTGTAGTTCCTTCTTCATTGGCTGCAGTTGTTGTCTTTGAGGTTGTAGCTGTGGTCACTACTGCATAACCTGATGTGGTGGCAGTATTTGTTCTGCTGCCATCCTTGTTGTACTGATATCTATTCTTGCCCCTGCACTCAATGCTTTTGTGTCAGCTGAGGTTGATGTAGTGGTGCCAGCTGTTGTGTCAGCTGCAGTCTTTGGCAACTGTGGTCACTGTTGTAGCTTTTGTGCAGCTGTGTGCCCTACTATTGTGAAGCTGTTTTGCATCTGTGCTGGAAAGTGGGGTTGAAACTGTCATCAGTACTGTTTTCCTGCTGTGCTGGCAGCTGTAGTTGCCTCCCTGGCCCCAGCTGTGGTGAAAGCTGCTGCTGCTGCTGTTGTCCCTGCCATTGTAGTGTTAGTGGCCACGGATGTACATGTTGTTGCTGTCATGAACAGTATAATATCCAGAGGATCAGGCGCTCCATATTTCTCAATATTAATCTAATGATGTACTCAGTTGTAGCGTGCAGTAGTGTTCCACTCTGCGAACCTAGAGTGTGTCAAATCAATAATTCAAAAGAGTTCCCGTTGCGGTTCGTCCCCTCTTGGCACTGTTTGAATCAAGTAGATAAAGTACAAAGAGTGTGGTAATGTTATGAACAGAAAATGAAAATATGTGCGAGGCTTCTTTGAAATATTCCATCTCACAAGTAAATCAGAGCGACTAAAAAGCTGGTGAATATGCACCTTCGCCCTGATTCACACAATTAAACTTAGACCAAAAGTCTAAGTGTAGACCTGAAATTTACGTTTAGACCTAAAGTCTATCTTTACTACTACTAAAGTTAGACTTTTGGTCTAAGTTTAGACCAAAACACTAAATTAAGTAGTAGTAAAGTTAGACTTTAGGTCTAAACTTAGACTTTTGGTACTAGTTTACTTTTGTGAATCAGGCCCCATATGTTGACTCAATGGAGGCCATTTTAAAGTGCTCAATCACACACGTAAATCAGACTGACTGATGAATGTCCTCACCCGAGGATTTATGATGACGATTCAATCTCACAAGTGAATCAGAATGACTAAAAGGTTGGTAAATATACATGTTATGTTGAATCAATAGAAGGCATTCTGAAGTGTTTAATCACCCACTTAAATCAGAATGTCTGATTGATAATCATAATAAGGGTAGAATGTCTTGAAGTGATTTACAGGTAATAGCTGAATTCCATCCTATCATTCAAACCTTTAGACATCAAGGTGTCCAATCTTTTGATCAATTAATTTTCTCTGTGAAGGAGGTGGTTGTGATTGTCTCTTTCCTCCTTTATGTCCACTGTTTCCAATATCATAAATTTGAGTTAACAAATGTTATGACCAAATTCTAAGAAGTGAGCCACGAACACTGATTTTAAATTTTTTGTCCGTATGTTACTTGTATGTTCATTTAACCTTGTTATTTTTCTTTTGGTTTTCCCTATGTAAGCGAATCCACATGGGCATTTAAAAAGAGATACCACACTCATAGAGTTGTAGTTGGCGGCCACCTGCCCTTCCTGGGATGGCCAATCCGTGCGCCACTTATGATGCTGTTACAGTTATTACAATTGTAACATAGAACAGTACCTTTATATGTCTGAGTTGTCTGCAAAAAAAATTTTGAGAGTATTTCCTGGACATTCTTTCCTCTCTAATAAGCAAACAAAGGTTGTTCTGAAAAAATCCCGTTAAAATCAGGTTCAATTTGCAACATCGGCCAGTGTTTCGTGATAATTCTCTCGAACTGCGTTCTCATAGTTGAAAGTGTGAAGATTATCCTCATCATCGTCATTACTTTATTTCTACTAAAGGATCATAAAAGTACACACAGCACAAGGATATTACAGTAAAAGTGGTCAATATAAAAGATAAAAAGTGCAAATCAAATAAAGAGATTTACAAGAGGGCAGTCATATATTCCAGATAAGTAGGAGTGGGCGAAAATGTCAAAAATCTCCGCAAACACGCGAAAATATCGCGAAGACGCAGAAGTTTTTTTCCCGCTCATTCGCGGTATTTTTTGTGTGATCGCGGCTCGCCAACTTACCCATGCGGTTGCTCACGGGCGCGGCCATCTTGTTTTCACTTGTCTCGCAGTGCATGATCGCGAGAAGAAAGACGTGATCGCGCGACGAATGACGTGATCTCGTGACGAATGATGTTAATGCGGTCGCAAACTGTCGCGAGACAGCGCAAATGGCTACCAACAATCCAACATCTCGTGGAGAACGCGACCGGATCGAGAGAACTTGTCGGCGAACGCGGGGATTCAGGTAAGGCGATCGCGCGCACGCGAGAATGTATTTTTTTACAGCGCGAGCAAGAAAAAAAATTCCGGTAAGATGTGGATTGCGGAAATGTTGACATTTTCGCACTCTCCGCAGAACGCGAAAATTTCTAATTATCGCAATTTCCGCGAGCGGAACGGAATTTTCGCCCAGGCCTTCAGATTAGTTAATCATATGATGCTTGATTGGGATTTGATCTAAATTGCAAGTCAGTTTTTTCCATCGCTGTTCAATATCCATCATGGTATACATTTAGACCTTTTCAACCACAATGCATACCTATATCTGGACAATCCAAAGACCACAACTCTGCTGTGTCTGTGCTCAGTGTTCTAAGCACATCCAGGTAATGTCCGGGACCAACAATTTTGCAGAGTGGGAAAATCCCCTTGTCCCTCAGAGATTTGGAATTCGGGCAAAAAAAAAAAAGGTGGATGATAGACTCAGAGCTTGCATTACAGGCGGGGCATTGTCATCATTCACTGCATCCTTCCTCCTTTTTTACAAAAGGTTTTAAGAAGTAGTGTTTTATACCGAAATTGGAAGAACAGCTTCCGAGCTAGAGGGGGGGCAATTTCATCCAATGTATCCTCGAAACGAGGTGCACATTGAAAAGTGAGGAAATTAGTTCTCAAACTGCCCTCAGCATTAAGTGAAGTTTGCAATAGTATAGTTTCCCAAAACATTTCCTTCAACTTGGGCCTCGATACAGATTTCATATTTCCTGGGTCAGACCAGAACCCCATCATTCCAAGCTTCCCTAGTAGCACCTTTAAGGCTCTAAACCAGGGGATTGAGCTGATCGAAGGTAACTTTAATAGCTCTAAGAGGGGTTACCAATAGGGGCCGAGTTCATCCACGGTCCACAGTCTGTACCAAAACATCAGGAGCTAGAGATTATCAACATTCTCTTTCTTGACTTTAGGATTTGCCATGATCACAGATGTTTTTAGCCCATTTCCCAGGGCAGTTGACCCTCCCTACCCCCCCCCCCAAAAAAAGATCATGGCCACAATAATTCTTTCTTCCAGGGGGTGGGGGCGATCCCTCTCTCTGTGGGGGCGCGATCATACCAATGCTTGCCCTTCAGGATTATCCACTCTGCTCCCCACTCCTGCAGCTTTAGCCTTTCCCAAGCTGTCACGGCACGGAAATGAAATTCCCATGCAGTTAAACACATGTTTGTTTGCAAAAAATTTGGGGGTTATTTACAAGAAACTGATACGTCTGTATAGATGCGTCAGTTCAACTGCGCGCGAAACCCTTGTGCCCCCATGGATGCGCCGTATTTCCAATACGGCGCACCATGGCACAAGGATTGACAGAGGCATCAGAAAATCTGATGCATCTGTTAACACAAAAATCATGCATTGCTGAAGTTATGTCGCAAGCATGACGCAACTCCAGCAATGCATGGGAAGGCCTATTCCTAATACACTGTGTCACTCCTTATGCCTGCTTCAAGCAGTTTTGACGCAGGGCATCCTAGAAGTGGCGCAGTGAAATCGTGTAGATTTCACTGCGTCACTTCTATGAGGCTTTCACGGTTGGGCACACCCAAGCTGCATACATTATACCTGATGCAGGTATAATGTGGCGCAGGACTTTACAAGGTGATGCATCTTCCTATATGGGTCACATTGTGAGTTGGCCACAACATGGCAATTGTTTATGCCGCGGCTGCGTCACACAAAGTTACGAAACTGTGGTGCAAAAGTGTTGCAAGGGGCTTGTAAATCTGCCCCTTGATGTTTATAGGAAGAAGGGAGGGTTATAGGGAGAAAGATGAGAGACAGAAATGGGACAATAAGGAAAGAGGCAGGGAGGAGAGAGGTGGCAGAGTCAAAGCATTGGGACATTAATAAAGAGACAAGTGGGGAGAAATATATATGGAGATTTAGTGAAAAGGTAAACACGGGTTAGAAAGAGGGAGAAAGGAGAAGGCGATGGTTACACAGGAAGGGGAGAAGGAAAGATTAAACGAGGCAGAAGTTGAGCAACTGGTGTGGGCTGGAGGATATGAACCGAAATAAAATGAAACTGAGCAGGATCTACTGGGAACCGCGCTCCTCGGCTTTTCATTTAACGAATACAAATGCCATATTCCTCAATGGTTAATGCCCGCTTTGAGGTTCTGAAAGGTCTGTCTCTTTTTTTTTGTGTGGAAACTCCGCAGTCGTAAAGATACTACTCGTAAAATACCTTTGTTTATAGCAAACAATTGTAAACTTATACTAAAGTGTATGTTTACGTTTGTGAATCATGCGCAGTGAGCTGGTCAACTGTATGTGAGGTGGGAGGATAGGCAAGTAAGAAAAAAGAATCATTCTCTCCAGGTGCCAACTACTTGAAAGAAATGTAAGTGCGTGCTATTGGCTAATTAGCAAATCTAAAGGCTGCTTGGAGTCAGTACAGGCTTTAATTGTTGGACAAGGTGACATTTATTCTTGTGAAGCTTGTAAAAAAGAGACTTGCACTAGGTACAGTCTGACTGTGTTTTATTAAAAGAATATATTTTGTACGCACTTTTTTATCTTGAACTCTGAATCTTTGTGCACATTTTGGGGCAGCATATCTCATACTGTTTGTAATACAATCTTAAATTCAGGAGTTAGATATTTACATTATTTTCTCTTGCAGCTTGGCCAACCAGCACTATAAATTCATGCCCCCGTTTCCAACTGTTCCAATCACTATTTAATTCTGTGACTTCAGTCAGGCACACAGAAATATGCAGGGTTTGCATTAACCACCTTAGATTTCATATCATAAAAAGAGCTAATTTGCCACAGATGAGTTTGACTTGAACTCCTTTTTAGGTCTCGCTGAGCCCAGCACATGCGCTGGCTCGGTGAGACATTTTGTATGTGTGTTTTTTAAGTGCTGCTGGCTGGCCTAGCGCTTGCGTGCATGTGAGCGTGCACGCGCACAGCCGCCATGCGCTAGGCCAGCCAGCAGCACTGCGTCATCGCGATCACTTTCGCTTTCACAGCGATCGTGATCGCGATGACTTTCGTGGCCAATGCTTGCTTTCTTTAGGAGTACTTTTCATGAGTGCTGCTCATGCTCGCTGCCGTTTGCCCCTGCCAAACTGCAATGCTATCCTCGCCCCTTGTTTTTCAGCATCCACTTGTGGACACTGTTTTTGTACACTGGCTTTTGTGGATTTGTTTATTTTTCATGGCTTCAAAAGGTAATTTTTTTTTAAGGTGACATGTCAATAATCATGGGGCTGGACTTCATTAGGATTGAAATTATTTGTGTGCTTCAAAAGGCATCCTCCCTCCGATGGAGCGCTCACTCAGCAGTCCCCCCAGGGTGCAATCAGTCACAGGCTTCAGTGCTTCCCGATCATCACGTACTTAGTAGTTGCCCTGAGGCCAAAGCTGGCATCCACTTCTGTGTCTACTGTGAAGGTATAACTGGCACACAACTGCAAAAAAACGGGGCAGTGGCGATGGGAAAGTAAGTTATTTCTAAACATTAAACTGTATTTTCATTCTTCTTCTGTGCCTGCTACTGCTTGGGACATGTAGGGTTTTAGAAAGTAGACTATACTAAGATGGCCACTGATATTACTACTTTCTTTTGAAAGGATTGTTTCAGAGTGACGTCTCTGGCATGCGGACTCTCGCTGATTTGTTGGCCATCTAACTGTCCCATGATCCTTTGCGTTTCCTCTTACTAGGCAGCACCTAGTAACAATGTGTATGTGATGGCCGTCCTGCGATTGTAATCAGTGTCCTCCTTTTCGGTTGTCCGTGTTTTTACACCAGTTAACAGGTAGAAGATAGCCTGGGGGGATGGCCAGACCTTTAATTATTGTGCATTGGTGAAATTTATCAGTTTATAAGGTGATAATGGATTCTACTTCTGTTCGGAGTCTTACGAGTGATCATGACTAATGTAACTGAACGAAGGCAAACAGGATTAGTTGTAGGGCCGACGCCAGCCTTCCATTGAAAACCAGCTTTGCTCCAACCCCTGCTGATATCAGAGTTCACTTCTTCTCTGACTCGCAGCCCATCAACATGTTCCTGGTTGCAGCTAAGGGGTTATTAAGGAGAGACGAGAAGTGTACCCACATGGTGTACATGGCTCCCGCAGCAACTTATCTGTTTGTGCCACAACATGCATGAACTCTGAGAGCAGTGCCAGGGTTACCCAAAGGCAGGCTAGGGGCTGCGGCTGCCTCCTCTGGCCACCCGGTAAGAAACTCATGGAAGATTTGACACGTCACTTTTTCACATTGGTGGGCACAGTTTGTCTTAGAAATAATTTGGTGCCTTCTGTGTAAGCTTTTGTCTCTTTGGAAAGGCCTCACAAGCCTTGCTATAAGCGTGAATGATGCCTCTGCGCCAAAACATTCAGACAAATATGATGGTTTTGGTATCTTACACAATGACCTGTCTGTCACACCCAGGGCTCCTCCCACAGACCCAATGTCAACCTTTTACATACTCTCTAATAAAGTCATCCAATCGGGGAGTCCGTTTTTCCAGAAATATGTGTAAGTGAGATGCTGGCCCATCTGTTTGGATGTGTTGGTGCCAGCCGGCTTGTTTACAATCCAGGGCAGTAACACCACTCGCAGTAAGCAGGATGTAAGCAAGCCACATGGTAAATGCATCTAAACCAGATGTACATAGACTTTCTGAATAGCGTGGTATATGTCCTGGTGATTTATGGGCTTATGACTTGCATCAAGGTTCAGGTGGCAATAAGTGCATGGGATTCATTACCTGTGGGTGACCATGGAAGTGCGCGGTGTTTTTTTTGCATCCACATTGCGAGTTTATCGATTTACACAAATATTTAATCCACCCGATATGCCACCGGAGAGGGGTTACTCTTCCTCCATTCAAAGTGTTTCTATGCCTCTCTGCTGCTCATTTAACATCCCTGGCAGTTGCCACTAGGAAGCTCAGTCTTCGCAGGCCTCTCCGTCTATTCAGAGTGCCCGGCTGATTCTCTGCTGTTCAACAGGTCACTTACTCATCATGCAGAGTGCCCAGCATCCATTGCAGATGCCGCCCTGCTACTCAGCTCTCTCCGCAACCACTGCCCTATGTACTACTTTACTGAAGGAGGCATTGGGGGAAGCTATTCCAGATCAGCAGGCCAAAGGGAGCACACACCCTCTCCCCATCTTTGCTACCAGTCTTTTACTTCCCACAAATGCACACACAACAATCCTTACATTACAATGTGGATCACTAATAAGAGGCCGATAAATATAAAGGAAGTAATGTATCCATGGAGCTTCAGTAGTTTAGCTTGAGCTCCTGTTTCAATGTCCAGCTTCCTGCACAGAGCAAGTGCCACAGCACAGCCTCCAAGCGCTCCAGTATCCCTCCTCATTACACTTCTGCAGACTACCTTGCATATAGTGCGGATTAATGGATACAGATGCTAATCCTAACACGCACTAATGCTCACCAAGGGATTAAATAGTACTGTAGCTCATCCTTGTTTGAGATACCACTGCTTTCGAAGTGCTTGCTTCATCCCCAGAACTACAGCAGGTTAGAGGCAATCATTGTTTAGAAAACTTTTATCAGCCATTAAATGGCTTCATTCCTGACCTTACTAGCCTTTTGCAAGCAGCGGTGTATTATATCTCTCTGCTTTAGAAGTGCCTGTTTCATTTCTTGCCCAACAAGCCATGTTTTGTTTTGAAAGCAGTTTTATATACCACTCACTCCAAACCAAAACACATAAGTAAACAAGCATTGGCATAGCCAATACGTCTCGTCTTTGGGACCTTATAAGTATTTAGTGATGCAGCACAATATCCTTGGTGCAACAACATCAACCGTTGCATGGCTGAACACTTATAAGGTCCCAAAAGCGAGACCTATTGGCTATGCCAATGCTTGTCATTCAAGGAGTGTGTGTTGTTTTATATGCGGTTACCTGCAGTTTAGCCGTATCTGTGACCCCCACCGTCACACTCACTGACCCCGCCCTCTTTGCACTTAGGATCCCAGTTCCCAAGCTCTTTACAAGCACTTCAACCACTGGCCACGAAGTACCCCCCCCCCATGGGTGATGGACGTCGGGGACCTCCAGCCATGATCCGGGGGAGGAATGGGCTGCGGTGGAGAAAGAGCAGAGAACAGCTGCCCTTTAAAGGATTGTTACAGACAGCGATAATCTGCTCCAATAAATGGAATATCCTTGTAAATAAGGGAGGTGGCCACCTTCAGTGTCCATCGAGGACCTGAAAGCATTCTGTGGTAATCTAACAAGAGGCGGCAGTAGAGAGACACGAGCCCTGGCAGTCTGGCACCAATGTCCTGTGTTTTAAAAGTGTCCCTGTCTGCAGGGTGCGCCGGCCGCACCCGCGCCCTCTGTGGGTTCACCATCAGTGCAGGCGGCCTTTGGGGTCACGGGGGCTCAGTGCTGATAAACCGGGGGTTCATCCATCAGTAATGTCCTCATCTCTCTCCTTCTCCCCTTTCTTCCAGCCTGGCTCGGGGTCTGGATCCAGCTGACGGCGGGGCAGGGGCCCGGGGCGGATGAGGTTACAGCTGCAGTGGGACAGACGGTCACCCTGCCTCCCCCGGTCACCACAGGCGTGTTCGCCTTCAACTGGTTCAGAGGAGCAAGAACGAATGTT
Source organism: Triturus cristatus (assembly GCF_964204655.1). Classification (NCBI taxonomy): domain Eukaryota; kingdom Metazoa; phylum Chordata; class Amphibia; order Caudata; family Salamandridae; genus Triturus; species Triturus cristatus. The sequence goes on along the minus strand of NC_140590.1, from coordinate 31,081,635 downwards.
ACACTGCGGATTCTCGGTTACGTCCCATCATCTGGTGCAACGACCTTTGGTCCCCAGTACACGGGCCGGGAGTCGGTGCTGGCGAACGGATCCTTACAGATCCGAGACCTGCGAACGAGTGACAGCGGTAACTACACAGGGTCCGCAGTACTGATGGATGGAGCACCCGTAACAGGAGCCCCCCGGCAGCTGACGGTCTACGGTAAGTGGCAGAGCCCCGTCTCTATGATTCGTCTCCTTCTCCTCTGTAATACCTGAGTGACTTCAACGCTCATAACTGACATCGACTGAAAACTCCAGATCACAGATTTGAATACAGACACCATAACTTCACTTTTCATCTTCCCAATATTCACACATTGAGTACAATGAAGTTGGATAATTGTTAGATTGTAGCAGAAATGCAATAAAAAGAACCATTGACAAAGCCAATACATCAGGCTTTTTATAAGTGAAAGTGCTTTCTCACTGGCGAGTTAATATATCATTGAGTGGCTGTGTGAGTGTGTGAATGTTAAAATGAGTGAACGTGCTCGTGAATGAATAGTTGCTTTGTATCATAGCGGTGCTGTCGAAGTAGAGATGCTGGTAATTTGCTGCTTGCATACATTCAGGATTGGAAAGCGCCTGCGAACGTGTGTTTAATATCTCTATATATCTGATTTTGAGGGCGATCGCTAGTTCCTTTCCATTGGACCCATCAAGGAACACCCACAAACCCACCCCTCTGAGCAAAGCACGTGACGTGCAAACTGTACCATAATAGCATCTATGTGAGCAAAGCCCACTCAAGGGTCTACATCACCGTGACCCTAGGATTGTCCGTCCCAGCAATTACTATGAGGCCACCCCGCCTCCCCAGACAGAAACGCTGCTAGCTTTCCTCTATCTCTGGGAAAGGCTCCTCCACCCACATGTAGAAACACCCCTCCCACCCCCGCGCGCTTCCTGTTGGCAATAAAGCCACCTATAATTGTGTCCCAGGATAGAGGACTATCCAAGGGTGATGAAGATTACCGGTAAGTACTTTGTTCAATAACCCAATGCCTGTCTTCCTTGTACTTTGTTCATTACCCCAATGCCTGTCTTCCTTGTACTTTGTTCATTACCCCAATGCCTGTCTTCCTTGTACTTTGTTCATTACCCCAATGCCTGTCGTCCTTGTACTTTGTTCATTACCCCAATGCCTGTCTTCATTGTACTTCGTTCATTACCCCAATGCCTGTCTTCTTTGTACTTCAGAATCAGAAACGGCTTTATTCGATTTTAAAAGCAAAACCATAAAAGCGCATATATATAACATTTCATTCATAGTAAATAAAACAAATAAACTTTAAGAAATAAGCTTTTTCCATTAAAAGAGATCTAATTCATAGAGATCCTGAATCTGATAATAGATTTAAGAAACGTTGACACCGAGAAGATAAGAAATTCATCATCTAACATTTGCAATCTGACCAGTGCTACTCTGCATTGTCTCAGGCCTAGTTTCTTTAAGACAGGTCGAAGAATACTTTTCCTAGGTTCTGAGTAGTATTTGCAAAAAAGAATACAGTGAAGGGAAGATTGAACAGAAACCAGATCACAAGGATAGGGAATTAATTCCTTTAACCAGCAATTCATCTCAGGAAAGGTAACTAATCTAAAAAAGATATCTGCCCTAAAACGGGACAAAAGCATTCGGGAGTAACAACTAGGAACTAACTTCAAATATGGCTGAATACCTTGATTTTGAATAAGTAGGTGGTTAGCCATAACAGAACTCTTACATTTCTCTGTCAGCCAGCGTTTCTCTGCTAAGAAACGCTGGCAGGATTGCTTAAGCTTCTTTCTTGACAACCCAGCCATACTATTCGGTGTATCGAAGAATTCCTGGTGGCCCATGTCCACAAAGAAATTTTTTATATATTTGAGCCAGGAAATCTTCGTCGCCCCATCAAGACCTAAGCAGTCCTTTATTATATCCCTGTTCAGGCCTGTCTCAATTCCGGACCAGGCTTTGTGCCACAGTAAGATAGGCTCCAGTTTAATAAGGTCCGAAATATATGGTACGCCCAGCTCTTGATGACATACATAAGAAGAGGTGGACCCGGGCACTGCCAATAGGTAACGAAGGAAAGCATTCTGGCAGGACTGGATGCTAGAAATATTTGCTATCCCCCAAATTCCTGCACCATATAACGCTACGGATACACACTTAGATTTATAAATGTCTATTAAGACTGGAACTGGGCGGCCTCCTACCTTATTAGAAAAATGTTTGACGGCCCCTATTGCTCGTGTAAATGCTAGTTTTCGTGTTTCACCTGCTGCTGTCCAAGTGCCCTTTTTATCAAAATTAATGCCTAGATAAGAAAAAGTATTTACGGTCGCAATTTTTATGTTAGATATAAAAAAATTACAGTTAAGATTCTTTTTTTTAGTGCAGCACATATTAAAAGTTTTGCTTATATTAATCTTTAGACCGCTATTACCCATGTATTCTGATAAATTGTTAATCGATCTCTGAAGACCCATTTGGGTCCGGGCCATGATTACAGCATCATCTGCATATAGGAGAATGGGGATATAGGAATTGCCAATTTTAGGATAATCTTGCATATCTTCCAGGAGATGAGATGCTACCGAGTTAATATATAAATTAAAGAGAAATGGGGCTAAAATGCAGCCTTGTCTCACACCCTTTCCTATTGGAAATTTGGAAGTACAATCCCCCTTGTCCCCATAACCTACCCTGGCACCTGCCTCTCGGTATAGTTCTCTGATAAATATTAAAAGATTTGGGTTCACTCCCATTTCCTGCATTGTTAGCCAAAGTTTATTGTTGTTAAGACAATCAAAGGCCGAGCTTAGATCCACAAATGTAAGAAATAAATTTTCATTTTTGGCCTCGACGTATTTGGCTACAAGGAGTGCTAAGTTCAGTCCTTGCTCGATTGTTCCCACGCCTTACCTAAATCCATATTGAAACTGAGAAAGAATACCTCTATCATCGGCCCATATTTGCAGTTTGTTGAGTATAACTCTCCCAGCGATCTTCATGAGCGAATCAAGTAAGGAGATCGGTCTATAACATTTCGGTGCATTACGATCACCTTTCTTGAAAATGGGCACCACGATGGCTTCCTGCCAGGTCAATGGAAAGCCCACTTTGATAAAGCTGTTAAGGACATTAGTTAAAAGCGGGGCCCATAATGTAGTATTAGCCTTAAAAGTGTCCACGGGAATTCCATCCGGGCCCGGTGCTTTTCCCGCGGCACTCTTGTCAATAGCTTTTCATGAGAAATCAACATTTATTGGATAAGGTACTGAATCCTGAATTCTTGAATTTAGCCCCCTCTCTACTGCTACCACGGAATCTTCTTGATAAAGGTCCCGAAAGTATGTCACCCATGACATACATACATACTCTTCGGTAATAGCTACCTCAATAGAATCTGTTACATTGTCATTAAAAAATGGAGCATTCACCGCTCTCCAGAAAGCAGTACTATCTTTTGAGTGGCAAGCTTCCTGTAGGGTCTGCCAAGCTTCCTGTTTGATCTGTTTTTTCCTATTTTTTACTGCCTGTTGGTTGGCAGATCTAGCAGATCTAACTTCAGCCATGACCCTGGGATCTCGTTTTAGCTGTATCATTACAAGAGCATGAGTCTTGCTGCACTCTCTGTCAAACCATCTCTTCGTCCTACTCGCCCCAGAATTCTGGGGTTTTAAGAGTAACTTTCTTATTTCTTCAGTAATACTAAGAAATGCGTCAGGGACTTTAGAGGGTTCCTCGTTCTCAGAGAGGCAGGTGTTAAATTCCAGTTCTTTAGAACAAATTAGTTTTCTAAAGAAAGCCGCTGGTTCCACTTTGTCCCATTTTAGGGTGTAACCGTTCTTCCTGGCAAGTTCCAGTCTATAATTATATAGATTCTGGACCGTTGTATCTGACTTGCTTTTTCCCCTCGCGATGGTAAAGGACATACTAAGTGGCAAACGATCGCTCATTGCTACCTCGCATATTTCAAACGAACAAATATAATAAAGATATCGTTTGGAGATTAACGTAAAGTCAATGACTGATTTACAGCCCCTTCCTATAAATGTAGGATTGAAGGGGACTGGAGGAGAACAGAGTTCATTTACGAAACCCAGATCCAGAGAAAAAATTATTTCATTTAGATAGTTACCCAAGGGCATATGGGAGAAGTGAGCCGAAGGAACATCAACAGCCTCCCCCAGTCCACAAATATTTAGATTACTAAGTGGACATAGGAAGTGATTGAAGTCACCCGTCCAGATCACACAAGAATCAGGGGCTTGTTTTTCATCTATATTTTTAAGGGTCTCGTGTAATTCTTTAAAAGTCGAGGCCCATACTTCTTTCGGAATGTTATTATAGAAATTGATCAAAATTATATTTTGTTTGCCCCCAAATGTTATAGACAGTATGTGATAGAAAACAGAAACGGGGAGAAAATACATTTTGATTTCTTTTATACAATTCGATACATAGGTGCATAGGCCCCCTTTGTTTCTCCCTCTTGATGTATAAATTGCCGGTGTGTGAAAGGTGCGGTAACCGTTCATATGAATGGGGTCAACCGTCCAACATTCCTGTAGGCAGATAAAAGAAAACTGGTGTAAAAAAGAAATACAACTTGTATCCCCTAGCCTGGCAGACAGCCCTGCAACATTCCAAGACAAGAATGTAAAGTCAGAATCTCTGACAGCATCTTTAGATGGTCATGTATTGAGAATTTCATGGGGGGCCCCACATTCAGAAATTCCTCTTTCAGACAGTGGGAAATAATGAGTTTCCTCTCCACCCTCAATATTAATAGGAATGTTTTCAGGTTTATCCTGTAAGGAAGTTGACAATTGGGCAGGCCAAGAATCAGCGGGTAAAATAATCACATCATCGGGTGCCACCTCCCATGTTGGTTCAGATACGGTGGGATTAAGGGCTAGTCAGTCAACCATATCTAGGCAACTATATCTGTTTGTTCTTGGAAAGGCCTCGAGTCAACCCTGATTGACTATGGCCGGCCTACCTCTTTGAAAATCAATGTTTGTTTTACCCCTCCCTACCTGTTCCCACATGCTATTGTTTGCTTGGTAAGGGTAAAAATAGCCAAGGGGAAGTGGCCTAATGCTTGTATTTGACAGTAATGGTCGAGCCTGCTGGATGTATTTTACAGCCTGTGTATCCTTAAAATTAACCACAATACAGTCCCCCGATATGTCTTTGTTCCTCCTGCCCACCCAATTGACCCTCCGCGAAAACAAGATTTTAGTATGTATATAGGGAGGGAGTGGTCGGTTTGTGTTGAGCCAGTGCATTGTTTTATTCTTCAGCTCTTGATATGTTTCGATGGTGTTTTCTTCCAAACCAGGGACCCCTGTCAATACGATAACATACGGCGAGGATTCTGGCGGAAAATCTAAACTGGGTAACATATAAGCGCCACCATTATTACAGGCAGATCTATTTTCCATCTCGTTAGTATTCTGTGCCATACCACTTTTAGCTTTTACGTTGACATCAGGAGATTTCTGTGGGGACATTTCTCTTATAGATAGATCTTTAGGACCACTAACATTTGTGGGATTTTTGGTACAAACAATATCCTCTCCTTTTTCCCGGGATGATCCCTTTTGCGGGTTTAAAGAGGACGTTACCAGGGGCACAGAAGTTTTTTTATTAGGATTACTTGCTTGGTTACCAAGGGGAAGATATTCGCAGGGCTCTCTTGATAGGCCTGTCTTCAACAATTGATTGAATTCGAGATGGGATAGAGCAATCTGTTCGAGTTTCTTAAGACGCTCTTCTATCAAGTTAAGTCTATCCAGGATAGGGCGAGTTGTAAGTGCAAAAACTTCCCCTATTTTTGAATAAAATCCATCATCTAGTTGCCTGGTTAGATCTACAGTTGCTTCAATCGGAGATTGTTCAACGGCACCCAGTACATAATTAGATGCAAATTGTGTATTTTTAGCTTTCGTCGATCTCAATTGACTGCCCCTTTTTCCTCTCGGAGCAGGCTTCTGTTTTGGTTTTGCTCCTAAATTTAGGCCAGAGGAAGAGAGAATGGCCTCAGTATCAGCTTGTGTTTGTGCTCGGGTGGATACGCCTTCTGGTTGGTTAATCGTAGCGTCTGCCATAGTGGTTACAGGCCTGGCTGTGCTTCTACCTTCTTTACAACCCTTTCTTTCCAGAATTAAATCTGTACAATCATCGTTGCTTTCAACCTCACTAGCCGTAAAATCAGTTAAAATAGGATTTATAATATTTGCCTTAGGTGTAACAGTCAAAGCAATTTTACCTAAAGATGAACGTTTGTCGGAAAGGGGGTCCAAAGAAAGACGACGCTCTCTAAGATCGATTTCTCGCTCTAGAAGATTAGCAGCTCTTACAATAAAATTGTCCAATGTGCCTGCCATAGTAGTACCAACGGTGGCACTTTTACCCCTAGTCATTCCGCCCACCATTAACAGGCTACTTACTTATAGCAAAAATCTATATGGGAAAATAAAGGGAATAGCCCAGCCCAGTCTCTACAGTCTCAAACGGGCTCAAACGGGCCCGCCCTTGGCCCGGGCTTCGCCCCGGACTGCGCCCCGCTCGCGTCCCGCTCGCGCTGGTGTGGGCGTACCTTAAATAGTCAGAGGAGGAGCAGTCAGGAAGAGGTCCCCAGGTGCTGCCGATGATCTTGGCGCTAAGCGCCCTGGTCCTCGCAGTCCTGACGGTATTCCTGTTGCACAGGTTTGTGTGTATGTCAGCCCAGGGCTCCGCAGCTTGCCTCACAGGAGTCAGGGATTCAGCGAAGGAGAACTAAGCCTGCGAGCGGCTCCCGCGAAGCGGGGGCCGCGAGGCGTGAAGAGTCTTTGGGAGGAGGAGTCAGGAAGAGGTCCCCAGGTGCTGCCGATGATCTTGGCGCTAAGCGCCCTGGTCCTCGCAGTCCTGACGGTATTCCCGTTGCACAGGTTTGTGTGTATGTCAGCCCAGGGCTCCGCAGCTTGCCTCACAGGAGTCAGGGATTCAGCGAAGGAGAACTAAGCCTGCGAGCGGCACCCCCATGCCTGTCTTCCTTGTACTTTGTTCATTACTCCAATGCCTGTCTTCATTGTACTTTGTTCATTACCCCAATGCCTGTCGTCCTTGTACTTTGTTCATTACACCAATGCCTCTCTTCCTTGTACTTTGTTCATTACCCCAATGCCTGTCTTCCTTGTACTTTGTTCATTACCCCAATGCCTGTCTTCCTTGTACTTTGTTCATTGCCCCAATGCCTGTTTTCCTTGTACTTTGTTCATTACCCCAATGCCTGTCTTCCTTGCACTTTGTCCATTACCCCAATACCTGTCTTCCTTGTACTTTGTTCATTACTCCAATGCCTGTCTTAATTGTACTTTGTACATTACCCCAATGCCTGTCTTCCTTGTACTTTGTTCATTACCCCAATGCCTGTCGTCCTTGTACTTTGTTCATTTCACCAATGCCTCTCTTCCTTGTACTTTGTTCATTACCCCAATGCCTGTCTTCCTTGTACTTTGTTCATTACCCCAATGCCTGTCTTCCTTGTACTTTGCTCATTACTCCAATGCCTGTCTTCATTGTACTTTGTTCATTACCCCAATGCCTGTCTACCTTGTACCTTGTTCATTACCCCAATGCCTGTCTTCCTTGCACTTTGTCCATTACCCCAATACCTGTCTTCCTTGTACTTTGTTCATTACTCCAATGCCTGTCTTAATTGTACTTTGTACATTACCCCAATGCCTGTCTTCCTTGTACTTTGTTCATTACCCCAAAGCCTGTCTTCCTTGTACTTTGTTCATTACTCCAATGTCTGTCTTCATTGTACTTTGTTCATTACCCCAATGCCTCCCTTCCTTGTACTTTGTTCATTACCCCAATGCCTGTCTTCCTTGTACTTTGTTCATTACCCCAATGCCTCTCTTCCTTGTACTTTGTTCATTACCCCAATGCCTGTCTTCCTTGTACTTTGTTCATTACCCCAATGCCTGTCTTCCTTGTACTTTGTTCATTACTCCAATGCCTGTCTTCATTGTACTTTGTTCATTGCCCCAATGCCTGTCGTCCTTGTACTTTGTTCATTACACCAATGCATCTCTTCCTTGTACTTTGTTCATTACCCCAATGCCTGTCTTCATTGTACTTTGTTCATTACCCAAATGCCTGTCTTCCTTGTACTTTGTTCATTACCCCAATGTCTGTCTTCCTTGTTCTTTGTTCATTACCCCAATGTCTGTCTTCCTTGTACTTTGTTCATTACCCCAATGTCTGTCCTCCTTCTCCTAGCAAATACTCATGAGGATAAAGCAAAGCAATGAATACACTGACACAATCGGATGATGCAGAAAATATACTTTAACACTTTATCTCACTGCTGTTCTCAAGTCTGAAAATCCCAAATTATCAATTCTATTAAAAATAAATCCAATTTGTAGCGATAGAGAAAGTTAAGAAATGAAGTTCATGTGGCTGCTCTACAAATATCTTGTACCGAAAGTCCTGCTGCTTCTGCCCATGACCATTAAAGATAATGGGATAACCCAGTAACCCTCAGAACCTGGGCGTTCACATATACCAATATAAGAGATTCTGAAAATGAATTCCTTTTTACTCGGTCATTAGTTGCTGAGTAACTGACGGACACGGACTTCTTTCCAGGTAACACTAACTTGTGGCGATCGTTACGACGGCACAACCTTTCCCATTGGTGCAAATAACTTTCAAGAACAGATGACCTAGAGAGGTGTCGGCTGACATCTCCTTTAATGTGAGACCAGGAATACAAATTATATATTTCCTGGATACCAGGCTGCCAATCCCCGTTTTCTGTCCTGATGAAGACCCGCTTTAGATGCTTACAAACCTGCACTACTTCATAGGGTCGAAACGTCGATGTTGCCCGTTCAACTTGTCCACGCAATCCCACAATTAGAATAAGGAATATTATATCCTGTTGTGGTTTATGCTTTTGACTTTGGACTTTCTTTGTAAAACTGTGTCCACCATTGTAAATATGTGTTATATATGTGAATTTGTGTTCAACACTATGTCACCAAGCACGATTAGTCACTAATTGTCTCACGGTCCATGTGTTTTATTGTTGGTTAGTCCTTTAAATATTTTGCTAAATATCTGGTTGATTCATATAACAGAGTAAAAAGGAATTCATTTTCAGAAACTCTTATATCTGTATATGTGTGTGCTTTTGTGTCTTTTACTGAATGATTATTGAAACATTGATCACATATATTAAGTACGTTTCAAACCAAGGTTACGTGACTCCCAACAGAACCATTGTTTTTGTTCCGCTTCTGCCCATGAGGCTGCTAATGCAGTCGTTGGCAATGCTAACACATTGGCAGACAACGCCAAGCCTACAGAAGTATAGCTCGAGAAGTGGCTTGTCGTCCCCATCTACTCATGAATTTAGCAAGGCTTGTTCCCTTCAGAGGCTAACCGGTATGAAAGAAACAACGATGGTGACTCTGAGTACATGTCCAGCCTGCCATTGCAGACTGCTATGTTGGGCTGCAACAGTGGGTTGCATTGGCACAGCCTTATTGTGTTTCCTATCATTGGATTCACACAGTGATTCAGTGCTTAATTTGTAAAATATGAAGTGCAGGTCCTCACATTTGTTTAGGAGGCCAAACCCACTTCCCTGCCTCCGCCCACAAACTGCAGTGGCTCCACCCACTTCCTTTATTGTCCCTACCCACATCCACAAGCCTAAACACATTAGAGCTACCTCCTCACTTCTTGAGTTTCGCAAGAAGCTGAAGACCTAGTTCTTCACATAAGTACATCAAATACCTCACACCTACACACCTGCCCAAGGGCCTGGATCCCCTCTCGAGTGATTAGTGCACTACATGAATCAATATAAGATAACATATTTCATCATTTGAGAAGCCTATGACAACAACTTAAAAGTGAACTCAAATGAGAAAATGTGTGTAAATCTCAAAATTTACCATTAGTAGGTCCATTTGAGGGCCTGAAGCAGCTTTATAAACTAAAGAGAATGTTCTTGTATTGTGCTGTTTAAAAAAAGGAAGGAATGAAGGAAGGAATACATTAAAGAAGAAAGCAGCAAATGCAGGCAGGAACTTGAGTACTGGAGTGAGGAATTAATTAAGTAATGGATGAAAGAAGGAGGAAATAAGAAAATAATGTGAAAGGAAGACATGAATAAATAGAAGGAATGAGGGATAAAGGAAGTGGATGATGTGTGATGGATGAATAGAAAGGAGAAAGGAAATGAGGAAGAAAAGCAGAAGGAAGGGTTGAAGATAAGAAACAAAGAAATTAAAGAAGGGATGAAGGAAATAGCAGGATAAAAAGAAAGTAAGGAATGAAAGGTGGAAGAAATGCACCAAGGAAGGGAGGATGGGGAATGAATGATGGTGTTAGAAAACTAGAATGGAAAGAGGAAAGGAGGCATGGCTGGAGGTGCTGTGGAAAAGAACAAGGAAAGAAAAAGATGGCACGAAGGAAAGAAAGGAGGTCAGGGGAATTTATACGTGTATGAAAGGGATCACTGACATAATATCGACTACAAAAATATAGACTTACAAAAACATCGATGCCAAAATATAGAATGCCAAAATATCGAAGTCCTATCTCCAAACAGGAAATTACAAAAATATCGAATCCAAAATATCGTTGTAAATAATATAGTTAGTCAAAATATCGAATTTTTTAAATGTTTGAAAAGTAATGTTAAATAAATGAAATAATACATATAATTAACTGACACATACTTAAAAATACTTAAATAACAGTAAACTTAATGAATACTTAAAGTAAGTAAAAAAAAAAAATTAATACATATATCTTAACGTGATATTAATTAAAAATATTCAATATTTTCTGTGTAGGATAGCGGGCGCGTAAAATTTACTATTACCACTCCAGTAAGTGCAATAGTAGGGAAAGCGTTGGATAGCGGGAGGGTAAAAATTGCTATTCCCACTCCAGAGAATGCAACAGTAGGGAAAGCGTTGGATAGCGGGAGGGTAAAAATGACTATTCCCACTCCAGAGAGTGCAATAATAGGGAAAACATTGGATAGCGTAGGGGTAAAAATTACTATTCCCACTCTAGAGAATGCAACAGTAGGGAAAGCATTGGATAGCGGGAGGGTAACATTTACTATTCCCACTCCAGTGAGTGCAACAGTAGGGAAAGCGTTGGATAGCGTAGGGGTAAAAATTACTATTCCCACTCCAGAGAGTGCAACAGTAGGGAAAGCGTTGGATAGCGGGAGGGTAACATTTACTATTCCCACTCCAGTGAGTGCAACAGTAGGGAAAGCGTTGGATAGCGTAGGGGTAAAAATGACTATTCCCACTCCAGAGAGTGCAACAGTAGGGAAAGCGTTGGATAGCGGGAGGGTAAAAATTACTATTCCCACTCCAGAGAGTGCAATAATAGGGAAAACATTGGATAGCGTAGGGGTAAAAATTACTATTCCCACTCCAGAGAGTGCAACAGTAGGGAAAGCGTTGGATAGCGGGAGGGTAACATTTACTATTCCCACTCCAGTGAGTGCAACAGTAGGGAAAGCGTTGGATAGCGTAGGGGTAAAAATTACTATTCCCACTCCAGAGAGTGCAACAGTAGGGAAAGCGTTGGATAGCGGGAGGGTAACATTTACTATTCCCACTCCAGTGAGTGCAACAGTAGGGAAAGCGTTGGATAGCGTAGGGGTAAAAATTACTATTCCCACTCCAGAGAGTGCAACAGTAGGGAAAGCGTTGGATAGCGGGAGGGTAAAAATTACTATTCCCACTCCAGTCAGTGCAACAGTAGGGAAAGCGTTGGATAGCGGGAGGGTAAAAATTACTATTCACACTCCAGAGAGTGCAATAATAGGGAAAGCATTGGATAGCGTAGGGGTAAAAATTACTATTCCCACTCAAGTAAGTGCAATAGTAGAGAAAATAATAAATGTATTTTTATTTTTAAATTAATTAATTATTAATACAAAAACAAGTATTACAATTAATTACCAATCACACAAGAATTGATTATTTATAAATACCAATACATTTTGGTTTAATTAATTAACAATTAATTATTAATTAACAAACAATTGTTTTTCAATAACAAACATTAATAAATGCAAATAATACCAATTAATAATTAATTTATAATATATTAAGGATATACACAAATTATTTAAATAATTATTTTTTTCCAATTATATTACTTCCCACCATATTCCCGTATAAACACAATACCCGCTACAAATATTAATTGAATACAATTAACATAATTATCAATTTACCTATTAATACTAATTAATTACCAATTAATACTAATTATTTACCAATTAATAATTAATCAACAACCAATTAATTTGCAATACCAATTATTAATTAACTAATAACAATTAAATTACTTCCCACCCTATTCCCCTATAAACCCACAACCCGCTACAGAAGTAAAATGCAAAATTAAATTAAAGATATATTAATTAACAATATACACAAATAAATTAAATAATTATTTATTTACAATTATATTACTTGCCACCATATTCCCCTATAAACACACTGCCCGCTACAAATATTAAATAAATACAATTAACATAATTATCAATTAAACAATTAATAAAAATTAATTACCAATTAATACTAATTATTTACCAATTAATAATTAATCAACAACCAATTAATTTGCAATACCAATTAATAATTAACTAATAACAATTAAATTACTTCCCACCCTATTCCCCTATAACCCCACAACCCGTTACAGAAGTAAAACGCAAAATTAAATTAAAAATAATTAATAATTACTATAAATTATTATTTAATAATCTATAATTAAATTACTTCCCACCCTATTCCCCTATAAACCCACAACCCGCTACAGAAGTAAAACGCAAAATTAAATTAAAAATAATTAATAATTCCTATAAATTATTATTTAATGTACTATAATTAAATTACTTCCCACCCTACTCCCCTATAAACCCACAACCCGCTACGGAATTAAATTACAAAAAAATAAAAAAACATAAAATTCAATAATTTAAAAATATTCTAACATACATTCCAATATTAATACATACTTTTAACACATATACTAACACTTAAAACACTATAAAAAATTCGATATTTTTAACAACTATATTATGACTGTCGATATTACTTACTTCTATATTATTACAATCGATATTTCTTACCTGTTTTTCGATATTCTTCACCACTATATTTTTGCAAGTCGATATTCTGTCCATTCGATATTAAAAACTCGATATTCTTGCTACTCGATATTTTTTTTTCGATATTATGTCTAGTTACCGTATGAAAGGTACTGGGTCAAGGAAGGACAAAGGGAATAAAGACTTGGTAATACTGCAAAGAAGTTGAAAACCAAAAGATTAAAATACATATCTGTGTCCTTAACATACCATTTATATTTGTAAAGCACATATTCACCAGAGGGGGCCTTGACACTGAATAAAACATGTTGTTATCCAGCTCAATGGCACCAATTTTATCGACCTCAGAAAGAAAAAAGACTGAGTGGCCACACCAAGATTTAAATTTATGACCCTGAAATCAAACACAGATTCCTGGAGTGGATATAGATATATGTCCTAGAAGGAAAAACATAAAAGGGAGAGTGAGGAAGGAGGAGAGATCTGAAGGCAAAGATAGATACAGTAGACAAAGAATGTGAAGAGAAGTAGAGAAAGCAGAGATTGGAAGTTCAAGATTGAAGTTGAACATGCTTAGAATGAAAATTGGAAAGAGGAGAAAGGCAAGGGAAGAAGAGCAGACAGCATGTGAAAGGAAAGTGGAAGGGAAAGAGGGTAAGGTGAAAAGGTGGCGATTAAGAGGGTTCTCTGGCAAAATTTCGAAAGTCAGAAATTCGACCTACACAAATATCGCAACACTAATATCGATGTCAAGAATATCGACATCCTATCTACAACATCGTAAGTACAAAAATATCGAAAATAAAATATAGATGTCAAAAATATCGTTTTTAAAAATATCGGTTTTTTGTGGTTATAAAAAATATGTTAAATAAACATAATAATACTTATAAATAAAATACACATAATTAAATATATTTCACAATGTTAAAAATTAATAATTAATAAATATAATTTAATAAAAAATTAATTAAACATAGACATATAGGTGCCGATTACGATCCGGCAAAAAAAATCCCCGTACGACTCGTATCCGGTCTTTTTACTGTACGAATTGTACAAGTGCCGTACAAACTGGCAATCACGATTCGCATGGTAAAAAGTCCATACGAACCGCATTCGGAATATTTCCCCACACATCCTCGGGTCGGAAAATGTGTCCGTCACGTCCTCGGACGATTTACCGTACAAATGTGAAAAGTGAAGTCCGACCGAGGAATCACGATCCAACCCGTGCGTCCGATCTCACAACCGTATGGTAAAAACACCGTCCGCACCGAACTCCCATTGCAACCATGGAAACATGTCCCCGCATACGCGCCCAACACTCCCCCCAGCACCCATACGTTCGAGTCGTACTCCCCGTTAATGTACACACCCCCCCCTGTATGTACACCCGTGTACGTGTCGAACCCCCACCCGTGTATGTACACCCCTGTACGTTCGAGTCATACCCCCACCCCTGTACGTGTCATACCCCCGTGTATGTACACCCCTGTACGTTCGAGTCGTACCCCCACCCCTGTACGTGTCCTACCCCCGTGTATGTACACCCCTGTACGTTCGAGTCGTACCCCCACCCCTGTACGTGTCATACCCCCGTGTATGTACACCCCTGTACGTTCGAGTCGTACCCCCACCCCTGTACGTGTCCTACCCCCGTGTATGTACACCCCTGTACATTCGAGTCGTACCCCCACCCCTGTACGTGTCGTACCCCCGTGTATGTACACCCCTGTACGTTCGAGTCGTACCCCCACCCCTGTACGTGTCCTACCCCCGTGTATGTACACCCCTGTACGTTCGAGTCGTACCCCCACCCCTGTACGTGTCCTACCCCCGTGTATGTACACCCCTGTACATTCGAGTCGTACCCCCACCCCTGTACGTGTCTTACCCCCGTGTATGTACACCCCTGTACGTTCGAGTCGTACCCCCACCCCTGTACGTGTCCTACCCCCGTGTATGTACACCCCTGTACATTCGAGTCGTACCCCCACCCCTGTACGTGTCGTACCCCCGTGTATGTACACCCCTGTACGTTCGAGTCGTACCCCCACCCCTGTACGTGTCCTACCCCCGTGTATGTACACCCCTGTACGTGTCGTACCCCCGTGTATGTACACCCCAGTACGTTCGAGTCATACCCCCACCCCTGTACGTGTCATACCCCCGTGTATGTACACCCCTGTACGTTCGAGTCGTACCCCCACCCCTGTACGTGTCCTACCCCCGTGTATGTACACCCCTGTACGTTCGAGTCGTACCCCCACCCCTGTACGTGTCGTACCCCCGTGTATGTACACCCCTGTACGTTCGAGTCGTACCCCCACCCCTGTACGTGTCCTACCCCCGTGTATGTACACCCCAGTGCGTTCGAGTCGTACCCCC
Organism: Triturus cristatus; assembly: GCF_964204655.1. NCBI lineage: Eukaryota > Metazoa > Chordata > Amphibia > Caudata > Salamandridae > Triturus > Triturus cristatus. The sequence continues at coordinate 31,066,048 of NC_140590.1, read as the reverse complement.
ACCCCTGTACGTGTCCCACCCCCGTGTATGTACACCCCTGTACGTGTCGTACCCCCGTGTATGTACACCCCAGTACGTTCGAGTCGTACCCCCACCTCTGTACGTGTCGTACCCCCATGTATGTACACCCCTGTACGTTCGAGTCGTACCCCCACCCCTGTACGTGTCCTACCCCCGTTTATGTACACCCCTGTACGTTCGAGTCGTACCCCCACCCCTGTACGTGTCGTACCCCCGTGTATGTACACCCCTGTACGTGTCCTACCCCCGTGTATGTACACTCCTGTACGTTCGAGTCATACCCCCACCCCTGTACATGTCGTACCCCCGTGTATGTACACCCCTGTACGTGTCGTACCCCTCTGTATGTACACCCGTGTACGTCAGAGTCGCACCCCCACCACAACCTCCTAAGTACGGAGCGCACCCCAGGCCCCAACATCACAACCGCATGTACGAGTCGTACCAAGCCACACACAAGGACAGCACCGTACAACCAAATGGCCCATGTACACACCGTACACACGCTAAAAACACACGTACACAACCAGGACAAAACAAAACAACACAAGAATACACCATTCGAATGGCACAAAGCCACAAAACATGTCCAACAAACACTAAAAAAACACATTCACTGACCTGCAACTGCCAATAACAAACAGAGGCCCAAAACACCACCACTCCTTATAACACACCCACCCAAACTTCAAACACAGCCACACCCACCAATGGACCAATAAAAAGGGCCCACACACACAAACCATGAGCCTTTGCAAGAGACTCACTGCTGCCAGACACCACAGACAACCTACAGCACCATACTACAAGCTTCACCACACCTTACACTTGCACACCTTCACACAACCACCTTCACAAACACCCCCCCATCACATTCACACACACACACACCTGCACAACCACACCCACACACCCACAACCATCCACACACACCCCCCACCATCCACACCCACACCCCTCACCATGCCCACTAACAAGAATCCAAAGTTCAGTAACCGAGAGTTGGAGGTCCTTGTCGATGAAATCCTCAGAGTCGAGCCACAGCTCTTTGGAACATTGGTCAGACAGACGAGCATTGCAGCAAAAACATGCATGTGGCAGACCATCGTCGATGCTGTGAATGCTGTTGCGGACACCAGAAGGACCAGGCATGAATGCCAAGCCAGGTGGTACGATCTGCGGAGGAGGGTCCGAGCCAAGATGCTGGAGGAACACAACCAGGCCAACGCCACTGGAGGAGGGCCCTCCCGCAGACTCGTACACTACCAGCCCTGGGAGGAGAGGGTGATGGCCATACAGCCGGTGGAGGCAGTCGAAGGATTAGGAGGACTCCGAGACCAGGGTGAGTACACAAACAACGCACCTCACATGGCGGGAACGTCATCCACAACCAAAATCGCTAACAGGCACGCAACCACCCCAAGCTATCGCATGACTCAACCACACTCCATGAACACGCACATGCCACTGGCGCCACCATGCCCCATGCACCCAGCTGGACAATGTCAAGTCACAGGCCACAGAAGACACCAACACATGACACGGTAACCCGGATGGCGGGAGGGTGGGCCCCAAAATTCACATAGTACAACTCAGAAGCAGACAACAATGCCCTCTGCCCATATGGCCTAGGTCACAGCCATACAAACACTGTGTCCCCACACAGGAAAGACTCGCCAGCAAATGGCGGATGCCTTGCATCAACACATGGGGGTGAAGGCACTGTTTTGCACATGACAGCAGCTAATGAACAGCCAACATTGTGAAAGAGTGGCAGCACACACCACCACAGCAGCAGCGCAGAGACAGACACTACACCCAATGGGTGCCTGGAGATCAGAAACAAACTCACATCAACAAGCCAAGGGCCATTCAAAGATCTGCTAACAGTGTGTACCCAGGAAGCTGGGCTGAGGTGACAGAGGGTGACACACAGAGGGAGGGAGAGGGGGACACAGAGGGAGGGAGAGGGGGACAGAGAGGGAAGGAGACACAGGGAGACGGACAGAGGGAGGAGGCTGACACACGGAGGGAGGGAGAGGGGGACAGAGAGGGAGGGAGAGGGGGACAGAGAGGGAGGGAGACACAGTAACACGGACAGAGGGAGGAGGCTGACACACGGAGGGAGGGAGAAGGGGAGAGAGAGGGAGGGAGACACAGGGACACGGACAGAGGGAGGAGGCTGACACACGGAGGGAGGGAGAGGGGGACAGAGAGGGAGGGAGACACAGGGAGACGGACAGAGGGAGGAGGCTGACACACGGAGGGAGGGAGAGGGGGACAGAGAGGGAGGGAGACACAGGGAGACGGACAGAGGGAGGAGGCTGACACACGGAGGGAGGGAGAGGGGGACAGAGAGGGAGGGAGACACAGGGAGACGGACAGAGGGAGGAGGCTGACACACGGAGGGAGGGAGAGGGGGACAGAGAGGGAGGGAGACACAGGGAGACGGACAGAGGGAGGAGGCTGACACACGGAGGGAGGGAGAGGGGGACAGAGAGGGAGGGAGACACAGGGACACGGACAGAGGGAGGAGGCTGACACACGGAGGGAGGGAGAGGGGGACAGAGAGGGAGGGAGACACAGGGACACAGACAGAGGGAGGAGACTGACACACGGAGGGAGGGAGAGGGGCACAGAGAGGGAGGGAGAGGGGGACAGAGAGGGAGGGAGACACAGGGACACGGACAGAGGGAGGAGGCTGACACACAGAGTGAGGGAGAGGGGGACAGAGAGGGAGGGAGACACAGGGAGAGCAAATCAGCCGTGTGGTGTGTGGGAATGTCCGCTCATCAGCAGGTAGACTGCGTGCATGTAGCCAAGGGTGGCCAGTGCCAGAACCCCCCCCCTTCCCCATGGCAAAACACAGGGCCATGTCACAACCTGTTCACGAGCACAACGACAGCTACCTGCATTATATAAGTGTGTGGATCCACTCCATGTGCACATGTACAGTGCTACACGGAAGGCACCAATGCATGGCTCGCCACACCTGCCCACTCCACTGCTGACTGCAGTCACACTTGACGCAGCAAGTAAGACTGTGCCACACATAGTTAAAGGGGCCAAAGTGGTGCCCAAGGGACACACCCATGCACAAGTGCACTGTGAGTGGAATGCAAGACAGATCCTAATTCCAAGAGGAAATGTGCCAACGTTGAAACTGATGAAACATGGATGTTGCATGGACCAAAATTAACATTGTCTCTCTCACACACAGGTCAACGTCGTGGTTCACCCCCCAGCACTGGGGGGGAAGACTCACAGGACCCGGATCTGCGGGAGCCCGATCCCACCGGCAGCGACGACTCTCACCACTCTGTGGACGACCCCGACCAACCTGGCCCCTCTGGTGTCCAACCACCTGCAGCACCTGCGTCAGGTACAACGGGGCCAACCACCACCACCACTCCTGCCACATCCCAGGAGACACCCAGGATCCCTGCCCCACCACCACAAAGCAGCCAGGCTGGCCAGGAGGGACACGGTGTCCCGGGCACCCAGGAGTAGGCATGCGACAACGCCAATGCCACCCCTCAGGAGTCCCGGAGACCCGATGTGCCCACAAGGGCAGGCCAGGTGCAAGTGGGCAGGGGTGGTGGGAGTGGAGGACGGCGGAGGCGCCAGCCTGACCAGTTGGCTGGGGAACCGGTATATTCCCATGTCCGTAACATCCTGGACTCATACCGGCAGGACACCACGGGCATGGCCCAGGTTGTGTCCACCCTCAATGAGATCAAGGGGACCCTCGATGAGATAAAGACCCAGCACGCCCAGCAACATGCGGAGCATCATGCCTGTCTACTGCAACACCAACAGAGGATGGAGGACAGACAGGCTGAGCAAGTGACGGTGTTCCAGGGGATTCACAATACACTCCGTCGGATGGCCGACAACATGGGCAACCCTCCCTGTGCCAGAAGGCGTAGAAAATCTGCACCCACAGGGAGGGATCAGGAGGAGGAGGAAACATCCGATGGAGCATCCCAAACATCGTCACGGCCTGCTTCTGAGGGTCCCCGCAGGAGGCCGGGTCGTCCACGGAAAGGATCGTGAGGGTCGGCGCTACATCACCATCTCCCAGGACACCTGGCCTGGCACCTGGCCCACTGGAGCAACAGCATCACATCATCAAGAGACATTCTCTGCCACATGGCCTTGCTGGTCACTGTCTGACCAATGTGGACAAAGACTGTGGCATGGACTCTGAGGATTTTCAATGGCAAGGACACCAACTCCCCTACTGAACTTTGGATTCCAAACTCCCGGAAAGCCCCTCACGTCATACCCCCACCCCCCACCCCCTCCAAAAAATAAAAATTCACACCATGAAGAGAAGATGCCTGCTGGTTGCATTATTACCTTACTTGTGTCTTGTAAAGTCTAAACATGCCTGAGTTCTCTTTTGACTTCAACCATCCACACCCTGGGGCCTGAGTCTGGCACAGGACACACGGGCCACAGTGTATTAGGCAAGACAGACATGGAGCACCATACACACCCGTGATGGGCCCAACCAGCTGAGGGGGTGGCCGCACAACCGTGCTGACAGACACATTGAGTACAGCAACAGTCATGCGCAGAGGTCAGGGATCCAGTCCAGTGTCCTGGGGGGCACCCAGGTATGTGTAGACAGGTGGCAGAACCATGTCCTGCAAGCTTGAGTCCGGTGGATGCAGAGAATGGGGGCCTGGCCAACGTTGGATGCATGGGGATGGCACATGTCACAATACCCACACAGTCATGGACATCATGCATAATACACAGTCTCAGCCCACACACACAGCTTGCATCTTGCTACTCGACACATAGACACATAGCCACTATCAGGGAAAACCATGCCAGACATGCTGGATGCACCGTGGCAACACACCAGCATTGACTGAGAAGAGGCACCTTGGAGGCATAGGGACACCTTTATTAGTCATGTTTTCGGGATTGCAGAGGCAACTTGAAGTACACATGAACACTTCATGTGGAGTAACATGTGGGTCCAACACTGGCACCCCCCTTCTGCAGCACGGAGAGACTGCCATACACCATTGATCCGCTGATGTAGAAGTCCCACACCATGTCAAGCCAATGCAAACCGTATGTGTCCGAGGGCAGTGTTACACACATTGATGCCATCATCACAATCCACTATCCCATCACTGATGACTGTCAACCAGTCAGACCATCTATTCAGGTGTACACAGCTGCATGTCGTGTCCCATGGTGATGCTACATGGCTGCAGAGGAACCAAACATCGACAGGGGCAGTGTGCATACATCGTGAACAACTGCCACACCCAATACACCCCTGATGCATCCCTTACCCTAAGGAGACTTCCAAACTTGTCCGTGCGTGTAACGCTGAGTCAGCACACGATGACGTGTCCATGAGGAATAGCAGTGCCACAACAATGCAACCAGCAGACGGCATGCGCAAGTACCTGGGGATGAGAGACACACAAGAAGTCAGCCACAAAAAGCACAGCCACTTGCATGTGCATGTACTCGACACATGTATGGATGACAACATGCTAGGTCACAATTATGACTGGGGAAATACAACCATCACTGCCACCATCACTCCAGTGACACACCCACACACACCTCTGACTCACGTGCCATACACGCAGGTGGAGACACACATCACAACACATGCCACACGTGGAGCAATGTGTGCACACTCAGACACTGGTACTCACCACTAAGCAAAGAAGTCGCGTATGAGCCGAGTCCGGATGTCCTCTTGCGGCTCCACATCCTCCACATCACTAGCCCCATTGCCAAGCCCTTCGTCCTCCACGGGTGGATGGTCCTCGTCATGTTGATCCAGGATGAGTGGCACAGCTTTCTCAACTGCCATGTTGTGCAGCATGCAGCAGACCATGAAGATTTTGCAGACCTTCGCAGGGGCATATGGGAGCGCGCCGTCGGTCTTGTGGAGGCACCGAAATCGGCTCTTCAGCAGGCCAAACGTCCTCTCTATCACTCGCCTTGTCCGGCCATGGGCGGTGTTGTAGCGGAGCTGGGCCGGCGTGATGGGGTTGCGGAGAGGTGTGAGCAGCCATGGCATGTTGGGATAGCCAGCGTCCCCTACATGGGAAGCACATGGACATCGTTAGAACTGGTGAAGCGGTCGTGCTGGTAGGCTATGCAAAATACAGGACAGACAGACTGTACCCACCAACAACACATGCTTGTTCGTTGCGCAGCTGCATCATCATTTCAGGCACCCTGCTACGCCTCATGATGTAGGCATCGTGTGCTGATCCTGGAAAACGAGCACAGACATGTGAAATCACCATGTTGGACAGACACACCACAAGGGCATTGATGGAGTGGTAGTGCTTCCGATTGCGGTACGCTACCTTCCGTGCGTGTGGTGGTACCAAAGCTACATGTGTCCCATCTATGGACCCAATGACATGGGGCATCCCTCCCAGGGCATAGAATCCACGCTTGACCCCAGTCAACTGTTCAGGGGTTGGGAACTTGATGAAGTCATCCAGGTGAATCAACATGGCCTCTAAGAAATCATGCAGCACACGGCAGAACATGCTCTGGGACATGCCACCAACATGAGCTATGGTATTTTGAAAGGTACCCGTGGCTAGAAAATGTAGGGCTGCCATTACCTTCAGCTTGGGTGTCAGTGCCGTAGGATACATGTGCAGCGGTTGCAGGTGTGGTGCCAGTCTCGCCGTCAACTCCAGAATCAACCGTTGTGGGAAGCGGTAGCACCGGATCCGATCATTCTCCCGCATGGCAGCCAAGTCCGGAATTGCTCGGGGAAGAGGCGGCGCTCTGCAGTAATTTGGAAGTGACAAGGAAGAGTGAGTGCACCACAACAACAAATCATTTGTACTGAGCACATGTTAATCTGTCTATACACATATGCTACATACGGAGTGAGGTATGTGCCACATGCCCTGGACACGTATGGCTGCCAGGTGACACTCCTACAAAGACCCAGCTACACACGGAGATTGAGAACCTCCCCATGCCATGCCATGGGATTAGCTGTGTCCCAGTGCAAGTGAACAGCCAGACGCAAGACAGGAGTGACATACACCCACACATCAGCAGAAGTAGGATGCCGATTGCAGATACTGGCAGCGGAACACTAGAGCCACAGGTCACATGACATTACACTAGGACAGCCCACACACCTTGCCATGAAGGTGCACATGTCATGACTCACCACACATTCATTGAGAGGATGCAGACATGTCCTTGTCACGCTACACCGTGTCCCATGCATACATGCGCACCTCACATCCGAAACCACATGTGGCATGGTGTGCGGAACAGTGTGCAATGTCAATCTACACACAGACACATGTTGGTTGCTGCAACAGCTGCAGCTTTTGAGGGTGCTCCAACATCAACCAAATGGGAAGCCCCCACACATACATGACATAGTCACATCGTGCACCGTGGGTAGTGACAAGTCAGGTGTGGTAACCCCTGTTCCGGGCATCAGGGGACACTTCCGTGTGTTGGTGTCCGTGCCATGACAGTGTCGGTCATCCCAAGTGTGCAGTACGACATGCACACATGTCCAAGGAGTCAAGGGCATGCCTGGCACACATTGCACCATCACACATTACATCTGTACACATCTCATCATACATCTGGTGCCTTCTCGACTCAGGAGTAATGTTCCACATCACAGCCTGTCACACCTGTGCCCCACACATGTAGTAATGCACAGACAATGCCTTGATGTCCATTCATGGACAAGTATGTCCATCTATGGACAAGTATGTCCGCCCTATTCCTTCCTGTGTGCTGCCTGTCACCACTGTGATGTGTGAAAACCGCCGTACTGCTGCTAAGAGGGCCTGTATACATTCCCATATCACCATGGGAGTGCTGCCGTATGTGTACCCATCGTGATGGCGAGCGTACAGGCATGTGTACGGTCCGTACCACTACGAGTACGCATATGCAAGAACACCCATAGTGGTAGGGCCGTACACACGCCTGTACGCTCCCTATCACTATGGGTGTCCTCGCGTATGCGTACTCGTAGTGGTACGGGCCGTACACACGCCTGTATGCTCCCTATCACTATGGGTGTCCTCGCGTATGCGTACTCGTAGTGGTACGGGCCGTACACACGCCTGTACGCTCCCTATCACTATGGGTGTCCTCGCGTATGCGTACTCGTAGTGGTACGGGCCGTACACACGCCTGTACGCTCCCTATCACTATGGGTGTCCTCGCGTATGCGTACTCGTAGTGGTACGGGCCGTACACACGCCTGTATGCTCCCTATCACTATGGGTGTCCTCGCGTATGCGTACACGTAGTGATAGTGAGCGTACAGGCGTGTGTACGGCCCATACCACTACGAGTACGCATACGCGAGGACACCCATAGTGACAGGGAGCGTGCAGGCGTGTGTACGGCCCGTACCACTACGAGTACGCATACGCGAGGACACCCATAGTGATAGTGAACGTAGGCACGCGTGTACGGGCCGTTGCTATGCATTTTGGGTGCCCTAGGGCCCCGGAACGCACCGTACCTGTGTGTGAAGCTCCAAATTACATAGGGGACACATGAGGGACAAGTATTAAGGCCTACATGCATGCTGGTTGTCATGGAGACCAAGTTCAAATTTTGAATTTGTTCAGGAAGGTGCACAGCAGAAGTCAGTTGGAATGAATCTACTTTGTTGCAATGTGTTTGTGGGGCTGACATCATGCAGGAGAAAAAAACAGATTGAGAACCCACAGACTGCTAGGTTTGAAGGGATTGGAGGAAACATAGGAGGCAAATGTGAGTGACCAATCACTCTGTACTCCTGTGCATGAGATGGGCCAGCAAGGCAGATATAAGGCAGCCAGGTCCCATGAGGGAGCACTTGCCTGCACATCTCTGTATTCCACGACCCAGCTGCTGCTACTGATTCCCTGGAACCATGTCAAGGGCTGTGGAGAGGTCACAGCCATTCACCCTGGAGGAGAACATGGCTTTGGTGGATGTGATCCTCCCACGGTACCCCATGCTGTATGGGCGACCAGGTTATCAGGTGAGTGCAGTGTCCACTGGCACAGACTGTGTCCCTTTTTTGTGACTGTGACTTCTGCCATTGTGTCCAGGTGTGACACACATGCTATGTACTGTAGGGGTGGTCCCGGGGGGGAATGCCTGATGTCTCCCAGCAGTGCCCTGAGACAGGAGGGGTGTGTGCAGAGTCCTCCCAGCAGTGCCCTGAGACAGGAGGGGTGTGTGCAGAGTCCTCCCAGCAGTGCCCTGAGACAGGAGGGGTGGGTTCCTATCACTCCCAGCAGTGCCCAGAGACAGGAGGGGTGTGTGCAGAGTCCTCCCAGCAGTGCCCAGAGACAGGAGGGGTGGGTGCAGAGTCCTCCCAGCAGTGCCCTGAGACAGGAGGGGTGGGTGCAGAGTCCTCCCAGCAGTGCCCTGAGACAGGAGGGGTGGGTGCAGAGTCCTCCCAGCAGTGCCCTGAGACAGGAGGGGTGTGTGCAGAGTCCTCCCAGCAGTGCCCTGAGACAGGAGGGGTGGGTGCAGAGTCCTCCCAGCAGTGCCCAGAGACAGGAGGGGTGGGTGCAGAGTCCTCCCAGCAGTGCCCTGAGACAGGAGGGGTGTGTGCAGAGTCCTCCCAGCAGTGCCCTGAGACAGGAGGGGTGGGTGCAGAGTCCTCCCAGCAGTGCCCAGAGACAGGAGGGGTGGGTGCAGAGTCCTCCCAGCAGTGCCCAGACACAGGAGGGGAGTGTGCAGAGTCCTCCCAGCAGTGCCCAGAGACAGGAGGGGTGGGTTCCTATCACTCCCAGCAGTGCCCAGAGACAGGAGGGGTGGGTGCAGAGTCCTCCCAGCAGTGCCCTGAGACAGGAGGGGTGGGTGCAGAGTCCTCCCAGCAGTGCCCTGAGACAGGAGGGGTGGGTGCAGAGTCCTCCCAGCAGTGCCCTGAGACAGGAGGGGTGTGTGCAGAGTCCTCCCAGCAGTGCCCAGAGACAGGAGGGGTGGGTGCAGAGTCCTCCCAGCAGTGCCCTGAGACAGGAGGGGTGGGTGCAGAGTCCTCCCAGCAGTGCCCTGAGACAGGAGGGGTGGGTGCAGAGTCCTCCCAGCAGTGCCCAGAGACAGGAGGGGTGGGTGCAGAGTCCTCCCAGCAGTGCCCTGAGACAGGAGGGGTGGGTGCAGAGTCCTCCCAGCAGTGCCCTGAGACAGGAGGGGTGGGTGCAGAGTCCTCCCAGCAGTGCCCAGAGACAGGAGGGTGGGTGCAGAGTCCTCCCAGCAGTGCCCAGAGACAGGAGGGGTGGGTGCAGAGGAGGGGTGTGTGCAGAGTCCTCCCAGCAGTGCCCAGAGACAGGAGGGGTGGGTTCCTATCACTCCCAGCAGTGCCCAGAGACAGGAGGGGTGGGTGCAGAGTCCTCCCAGCAGTGCCCTGAGACAGGAGGGGTGGGTGCAGAGTCCTCCCAGCAGTGCCCTGAGACAGGAGGGGTGTGTGCAGAGTCCTCCCAGCAGTGCCCTGAGACAGGAGGGGTGGGTGCAGAGTCCTCCCAGCAGTGCCCAGAGACAGGAGGGGTGGGTGCAGAGTCCTCCCAGCAGTGCCCAGAGACAGGAGGGGTGTGTGCAGCGTCCTCCCAGCAGTGCCCTGAGACAGGAGGGGTGTGTGCAGAGTCCTCCCAGCAGTGCCCTGAGACAGGAGGGGTGGGTGCAGAGTCCTCCCAGCAGTGCCCAGAGACAGGAGGGGTGGGTTCCTATCACTCCCAGCAGTGCCCAGAGACAGGAGGGGTGGGTGCAGAGTCCTCCCAGCAGTGCCCTGAGACAGGAGGGGTGGGTGCAGAGTCCTCCCAGCAGTGCCCTGAGACAGGAGGGGTGTGTGCAGAGTCCTCCCAGCAGTGCCCTGAGACAGGAGGGGTGGGTGCAGAGTCCTCCCAGCAGTGCCCAGAGACAGGAGGGGTGGGTGCAGAGTCCTCCCAGCAGTGCCCAGAGACAGGAGGGGTGGGTGTGATGCACAGTGTGAGCCTGGCTCATTGATTGTGCAGTTGCCCTCATTCCACCTGTGTCCTTTCAATGGCACGTACTGCTTTTGGCCTTCCCCCAGAGGATCATGTCCCTATGACAAAGGTGCAATGCGTTGGATGCACACTATGCCTTGTTGTAAACAGCAAATGTGTTCTAATCTGTGTCCCTGTGACATGTGCCAGGTGTATTGATGTAGTGTCACTTGTTCATCCTCACAGGTAGACGCCTCTGCCAAGGAGCAGATATGGCTGGACGCCGTCAGCGCCGTGAGGAGTGCGGATGGTCGGAGGCGGCACCTGTCCCAGGTGAGGAAACGCTGGCAGGATATCCGGTGCTGGACGCGGAGGATCGCACGGGTCCTGCTGGGGGACTCACCTGAGAGCCATAAGAACCGCGGGCGCCGCCGTCTCTCCCACATCCAGAAACGTGTGCTGGCGGTGGTCTTTCCAGACTTGGACAGGCGTCTACAGGAGATGCAGCAGCCGGAAGGGGGTAGGTACATGTGTGTGTTTGTTGTGTTTCACCAGCATTTGTAAGTGCACTGTTCCATGGATACACTTCCAGGGTTTATGGTGCTGTGCAGATCCTGTTCCCCACAGTATTGCAGTGCTCTCCTGCCTCCCTTCCCCTCCTTGCAATGTGTTCCCTGGTCTGTGTGTAGTCACCCCATCACAAGGTTATGTAGCCTGACACCTTCTACAAGTGTACAATGCCTGCAGCATCATGTGTGGGGGTGGTGTGTAACAGGGTTTGTGACCTTGCCTGTGCCCTGTCCAGTTCTGGACTTGTGGGTTCCATGTCAGTTGGCACTAATGCTGAGTCCAGACATGGGAGTTAATCTCTCGAGTGCCAGGCCTTTCAGCAGGCATGTCCCATGTGGTGGCCTGTGACATGATGTGCATGAGTGTGTGTTACGCATAGTGCAGGGATGTTAGCGTGTGTTGCAGTCATTCCCATTCAGGAGCATGGAGTTGTGTGGCCACTACTGTCCCCAGGGGCATATTTTCCTAGGTATCATGTGTGTAATCCGAGAATGTCGACAATCTCTGTGTCTACAGCATAGGTTGTGCTCTGTGCCATTGTCCCCTGGCACCATGTTTATTGACGTGAGATGTATTACAAGTGTCCACTGTCCAGCCTGACCTGATTTTCCAAGTACATACTCACGGTGGCCATTGCCTGTGTGTCTTGTAGCAATCATCTGATGATGCCCATTTGTACATGATTATTTGGACAGGCGCACCTTGGGTATTTGGTGTGCAATCTTGAATTATTGCATCCCATGTGTATTTCACCCAGACTAAGAGATGTAAGTGCTTCCTGTGTCTCCACAGATTTATCTCATGTAGGGGGTGGGTGGTGCGGGCATGGCCTACATGTCAAGACCTGTAATCTCCTTGCTAGGACTGGCCAGTGTGTGATGTTTGTCTGGACATACACTCAAGGTGCAGTGTGCCAGTCAGGGTGGGCATGTTATCAGTATTACCTATGCTGCATGTGCCTCTAGTTCCTGGATATGGTCCCTGCTCATCCCAATTTCCTGCCACGCTGTGTGGTGCAGATGCAGTGCTGTATTGTCCCCAGGGCCTTGCTCCTCAGTCAAAATCCCATGTCATCTCATTTGCTATTGTGTCATGCTCTCCATAGTTTTTCCATGGCATGGTGGGTCACACAACTGTGTCTTGCAGGGCCTACATATGTACCTTGTTTCGTAGTTGTAACTCTTCCTTTGTTTCAGGCTATGCACTGTAACCTAAGTAGATTTGACTCATGTGACATATGTATACAGGTGTATGATTAATTTCTGTCTCTTCACCCTGCCCACAGCATCGTCGGGGGACACGGAGGGAGACATGGACACAGACGGCGCGGAGGGACCGAGCACCAGTGCCAGCGGTGACATCGGGGCTGGCACTTCGAGTGGGACTGAGGCGGAGGAGAGTGAACCCGGGGACCTGTCGACTGGCACAACAGAGTATGAAGCTGACGGGTCCGAGGATGATCTCTCCGAGTGGGCGGTGGCTGCACCACCATCTGACAGCAGCCCTACATATCGCACCGCCCCCTCCATTGGCATCAGCCGCCTCCCACGTGCTCGTGTCCCTTCCCAACGTGCCCGGTCACCACATGTCTCCTTCCTGCCAGGCACCGCACCCCCTGCCCCTGTCTCCACTGCTGCCGCCAATGCTGAGTCTGTGGACATCCAGCGGCAGTTGCAGATTGGTCAGACTGCGATCCTTAATGTCCTCCATGCCCACAGCCAGGTCCTCAACAACATGGAGGCATACTTGGAGGGCATTAATTCATCGCAGGCTGACCAACGCAACTTGCTGAGGTCCATAGACTCCACACTGACTGCAGCAGTGGGTCTCCTGCAGCGCTACGTCCCACCCCCTACCCCTGCCCCTTCCACACTTCCCACTCCCATGCCTGTCCCACATACACCCAGACGTAAGCATGCACCCACCACAAGAGACACAGGCACCTCACCAGCAGGGAAGGTCCGCCGCACACCTCCTGACACGCACACACAGGGTGAAGTAGGCACACCCACTGGGTCGGGGGGCAAACGTGTGACACGCAGCCAGAGTGGGAGTCCGCATTCCACCAAATCCACTCCCTCCAAATCCCCTCCCCTCAGCTCTCCTGGCCACATCTCCCCCAAAGACTCCTTCATGGCCGCTCTGTCCCTGAGCCCCACAGTGACAGCACCCCGCAAGCGGTCAAGGAATTCCACGGTCAGGGTGGTTGAGTCCCCCCCTGTCCACACCCTCCCCCAGTGGCGCTTCGACCCATCCCTCTGACCCCCCCCCCTCCTTGGGGCCTGTGGTTCCTTCGGGTGCAGGGGAGTCCCTGGAGGACCTTGCCGAGGTGTGCAGCGCGCTCCTAGAATCCACCTTTGGCCCTGCCCCACCCCCTGTGGTGGAGTCCTCCATCCCTGCACCCACGTCGCCTACCCTTCGCCCTCCTGTCCCTGCGGTGCCTGTTCCTTCCCCCCAACATGATGCCCTGACCCCTGTGGAAGACAACGGCTTGTAACTGTGCAGGCAAGCTAGGGGACACGCATCCCACTGTGTCCCCCATCCAGCTGTGACTCCTGGACTGCCCTATGGGCTTTGTAAATATTGGACTTACTTCATACTAGTTTTTTGCTCATGCTGAATAAAGCTATTTATGTTTTGCCCTTGGAACACTCCTGCTTTGCTGGCATTGCTGTTGGTGGGGCTGCTACATGGTTGTGGGTGTTGGTCATGTGTTGGGTGTGTGGGAAATGTAGTAGTGTGCTGCTCATAGGGGGACCCTGGGATCTGTGTGCCATCACACGGTGTTAACTACCTTTCTCCATTCATGTAAGCAGTTGCTGCATGTTGCAATTGTCCCAAGGTGTATTCCTTCCTCTGTGTACCCTGACTTCTTCCCTGCAGGGTGTCCCCTGACTTTAGCGCAGAGCTGTGTGTACATTAGCTGGGTGTGTGACGTAGTCCTTCACCTTTGCACATGCATGCTGTGCCATTCTCCACCTGCATCATTCGTGGCATCCTTGGTAGTCATTGTACTTGTGTATGTGGACTATTGACATGACTTCATGTGGACATGTTTTCTTTTTGGCCCTATGCATGCGTATACTCCCAGCCTCGCACACATGTGGTACATGTACTGCAGGGTCTTTGTGCACCTGACTGACATTTGTGGGCATGGTATCTGTGGCTACTCCACCCTTTGCGTTCCATGGGCACTGCTGGGAGTGATGGGCACCCACCCCTCCTGTCTCTGGGCACTGCTGGGAGGACTCTGCACCCACCCCTCCTGTCTCTGGGCACTGCTGGGAGTGATAGGCACCCACCCCTCCTGTCTCTGGGCACTGCTGGGAGGACTCTGCACCCACCCCTCTTGTTTCAGGGCACTTCTGGGAGGACTCTGCACACACCCCTCCTGTCTCTGGGCACTGCTGGGAGTGATAGGCACCCACCCCTCCTGTCTCTGGGCACTGCTGGGAGGACTCTGCACCCACCCCCCCTGTGTCTGGGCACTGCTGGGAGGACTCTGCGCACACCCCTCCTGTCTCTGGGCACTGCTGGGAGTGATAGGCACCCACCCCTCCTGTCTCTGGGCACTGCTGGGAGGACTCTGCACCCACCCCTCCTGTCTCAGGGCACTGCTGGGAGTGATAGGCACCCACCCCTCCTGTCTCTGGGCACTGCTGGGAGGACTGTGCACCCACCCCTCCTGTCTCAGGGCACTGCTGGGAGTGATAGGCACCCACCCCTCCTGTCTCTGGGCACTGCTGGGAGGACTCTGCACCCACCCCTCTTGTCTCAGGGCACTGCTGGGAGGACTCTGCACACACCCCTCCTGTCTCTGGGCACTGCTGGGAGTGATAGGCACCCACCCCTCCTGTCTCTGGGCACTGCTGGGAGGACTCTGCACCCACCCCTCCTGTCTCAGGGCACTGCTGGGAGTACTCTGCACACACCCCTCCTGTCTCTGGGCACTGCTGGGAGTGATAGGCACCCACCCCTCCTGTCTCTGGGCACTGCTGGGAGGACTCTGCACCCACCCCTCCTGTCTCAGGGCACTGCTGGGAGGACTCTGCACACACCCCTCCTGTCTCTGGGCACTGCTGGGAGTGATAGGCACCCACCCCTCCTGTCTCTGGGCACTGCTGGGAGGACTCTGCACCCACCCCTCCTGTGTCTGGGCACTGCTGGGAGGACTCTGCACCCACCCCTCCTGTCTCTGGGCACTGCTGGGAGTGATAGGCACCCACCCCTCCTGTCTCTGGGCACTGCTGGGAGGACTCTGCACCCACCCCTCCTGTCTCAGGGCACTGCTGGGAGGACTCTGCACACACCCCTCCTGTCTCTGGGCACTGCTGGGAGTGATAGGCACCCACCCCTCCTATCTCTGGGCACTGCTGGGAGGACTCTGCACCCACCCCTCCTGTGTCTGGGCACTGCTGGGAGGACTCTGCACCCACCCCTCCTGTATCTGGGCACTGCTGGGAGTGATAGGCACCCACCCCTCCTGTCTCTGGGCCCTGCTGGGAGTGATAGGCACCCACCCCTCCTGTCTCTGGGCACTGCTGGGAGGACTCTGCACACGCCCTCCTGTGTCTGGGCACTGCTGGGAGGACTCTGCACACACCCCTCCTGTCTCTGGGCACTGCTGGGAGGACTCTGCACCCACCCCTCCTGTCTCTGGGCACTGCTGGGAGGACTCTGCACCCACCCCTCCTGTCTCAGGGCACTGCTGGGAGGACTCTGCACACACCCCTCCTGTCTCTGGGCACTGCTGGGAGTGATAGGCACCCACCCCTCCTGTCTCTGGGCACTGCTGGGAGGACTCTGCACCCACCCCTCCTGTGTCTGGGCACTGCTGGGAGGACTCTGCACCCACCCCTCCTGTCTCTGGGCACTGCTGGGAGTGATAGGCACCCACCCCTCCTGTCTCTGGGCACTGCTGGGAGGACTCTGCACCCACCCCTCCTGTCTCAGGGCACTGCTGGGAGGACTCTGCACACACCCCTCCTGTCTCTGGGCACTGCTGGGAGTGATAGGCACCCACCCCTCCTGTCTCCGGGCACTGCCTGGAGGACTCTGCACCCACCCCTCCTGTCTCAGGGCACTGCTGGGAGTGATAGGCACCCACCCCTCCTGTCTCTGGGCACTGCTGGGAGGACTCTGCACCCACCCCTCCTGTCGCAGGGCACTGCTGGGAGTGATAGGCACCCACCCCTCCTGTCTCTGGGCACTGCTGGGAGGACTCTGCACCCACCCCTCCTGTCTCAGGGCACTGCTGGGAGGACTCTGCACACACCCCTCCTGTCTCTGGGCACTGCTGGGAGTGATAGGCACCCACCCCTCCTGTCTCTGGGCACTGCTGGGAGGACTCTGCACCCACCCCTCCTGTCTCAGGGCACTGCTGGGAGGACTCTGCACACACCCCTCCTGTCTCTGGGCACTGCTGGGAGTGATAGGCACCCACCCCTCCTGTCTCTGGGCACTGCTGGGAGGACTCTGCACCCACCCCTCCTGTGTCTGGGCACTGCTGGGAGGACTCTGCACCCACCCCTCCTGTCTCTGGGCACTGCTGGGAGTGATAGGCACCCACCCCTCCTGTCTCTGGGCACTGCTAGGAGGACTCTGCACCCACCCCTCCTGTCTCAGGGCACTGCAAGGAGGACTCTGCACACACCCCTCCTGTCTCTGGGCACTGCTGGGAGTGATAGGCACCCACCCCTCCTATCTCTGGGCACTGCTGAGAGGACTCTGCACCCACCCCTCCTGTCTCTGGGCACTGCTGGGTGTCACGACCGCCGTCGTTCCTGGGGCTTCGAGTGAGGCACAAGGGTTCCACCCCCCGACGTTTCCGGCTCTGGTTATAGTAACACAGAGTGCCAGAACAATCAGGCGAGGGACAAGGATAGAAGATGAAGTCCTGAGAGAAATGTAAGAGAGAAAGTAATAAAGAGAAAAACAAAGAAGATTAATCACAACACTAGCCTACTCTCATTAGGTCTCGCTAGTGTACTGTGGCACCTCAAACATACTGTTCCAAACACAGCAAAAACACACTCTAAGATGACACGCCACCTACAATTCCACCCCCTCTATTGACTTCCTTCTGCTCCCGTTGCCCTTCCTTAGCACAAAACCCACCTCCCTCAGTGAACCTGGAAGATCCCTTCCCTTAGGGATGATACTATAATACAAATGTCTTGCACCGTTGTCCAGGATATATCAGCCCCGTGAGTTTACCGAAACAGTCTCGTATTGCATTTCATACAGCTCGTGGCATCCTCACCCACTACGGTACTGATACGGAGTCTTTGCCCTCGCACTCGGACAACGCGCTACTTGCCGGAAGTCGAGTAGTCTCTCTCTCTCTCCCCTGTGGATTCCAATGGTGTTCTCTGCGCAGTCCTCCCAGCTCGGGGTATTTGGCAGTTCTCACCACATCCTGGGTGAGTCCGGTGGTCTTAGAACGCGGCGATGCTTAACGCAGCGTCCCGCGGGGAAGTTCCGAAAGTCGGAACCGAACACTCCTGCTCGGGAGTCTTTTGGCGGTCTTAGCAGCACGAACAGATCCCGCTTTTCCTCCGAAGCCGCAGACGCGAGCTCTTGCGTCTTCTTGGCTCGGTAACGGTCCGCAATAACCAGCGTGCTTCTCGATACAGTATTACGCGCCTCGATTGGCTCCTGAGTCGCGTATTTCACTGGTTCCCGCCCCGCCTATGTGCCGCCGAGGATTCTGGGCCTCGTAGTTCTATCATGGCGGAACGTGCGGTAGGCGCTCTGGATCAGCGCCTGACAGTATGCCCCCCTGCCATGCGCCTCCTAGGACCAGGCTTGGCCGGGAAGCGTGCGTGAAACAAACGCACCGCCACTGGGGCGTGCACATCCGACGCCGGCACCCAGGAGTCCTCCGCAGCCGAATAGCCCTTCCACGCCAGAAGGTACCACAGGGCCCCTCTCCGGTACCGGGAATCCAACACCCTGCTCACCACATACTCCTCCAGCCCGTCGCGGAGTACCGGCGGGGGCGCCCTCCTACGGGCCCCAACAGCAGGCTTCAACAGTCCACAATGGAACACCGGATGGATGCGTAACGACGCGGGCAAGGCCAATTTATACGCCACCGACCCCACACGACGGATCACGGGATACGGACCTATGAAGCGTGGATGGAAGACACTGCGCAATTTGAACCGAAGGTATTTCGTAGAAAGCCATACGCGGTCTCCAGGTCGATAGGCAGGCCCGTCCCGTCTGTGGCGGTCTGCCCATGCCTTGTAGACGCCTTTGGCGTGGTCCAGATTTGACTTGAGGCGTTCATGGAGAGTACCCAGCTTCCGTAAATGAGTAGCCAACGCGGGCTGCTCCCAGACGTCCTCGGGGAATGCCAGTGGCAGAACCTTGGCGTGATAACCATAATTCGCCCGAAAGGGCGTTTCCTTGATAGAACAATGCCACGCGTTGTTATAGGAGAGTTCCGTCATCCACAGCAGCGACACCCACGATGCGCTGGCTTCCTTGGAGTAGCAACGGAGATAGGTCTTGAGCGTTTGGTTGAGACGCTCTGGCTGGCCATCCGTCTGAGGGTGGAAGCTGGTGGAGGTAGCTACCTCTATTTGCAGGGCCTTACACCACGCCTTCCAAAACCAGGCTATGAACTGGGGGCCCCTGTCCGAAACAATCACCCTCGGGAGTCCATGTAGGCGTATCACATGGGATAACAGCAGATGAGCCGTTTGACTGGCCGAAGGAAGGTTCTTGCACGGCACGAAATGACCCATTTTCGTGAGGCTATCTACCACAACCATGATTGCATTACAACCCTGGTCCATCGGCAGCCCCACCACGAAATCCATGCTGATGGTGTGCCAGGGTCCAGCGGGAGTAGGCATGGGTACCAACTTGCCTGTAGCTTTCGAACGGTCTCCCTTGGCTTGTGCGCACACGTCACAGTGTTGTATCTGGTTTCGGACGTCCTCTGTCATGTGGTCCCACCAAAAATGACGTTTGAGAAGCTGAAGAGTCTTAGCGCACCCTGGATGGCCCCCCAACAGCGACACATGACACCACTCGAAGGCCTGACGCTGGAGCGCCACCGATGGTACAAACAGACGGTCGCGAACAAACGGCAATCCCCCTTTCAGATGCCGGTCTACTCCCTGTTCTTCCCAACGGAGCCATTGTTCCACGGTATGGTGTGCTCCCACTGATTGTAGAAACGTGTCCGCCCTGACCACGCAGAGTACCTTCTCCGGTGCGATGATTGACTCATGGACTTCTCTGAGAGATACGGGCTCTCCGCCTTGCCGGGATAGTGAATCAGCTTTCTTGTTTTCCGACCCTGGACGAAAAGTGATGACAAAGTCATATCCTGCAAAAAACAGCATCCAACGCATTTGTCTTTGCGTAAGGTGTCGGGCCGTCTTTAGGTATTGTAGATTTCTGTGGTCGGTGTACACCGTTATGGGATGTCGGGCTCCCCACAGATAATGTCTCCATTCCTGAAACGCCTTCCGCACCGCGAGCAACTCCTTTTCCGCAATCGTGTAGTTTGCTTCAGCCGGGGTCAATTTCCTAGAAAGGAATGCTATGGGATGCAGTTGTCCCGACTGTGCTTCTCGCTGCGAGAGTACCGCTCCCACCGCAATGTCGGACGCATCTGCTTCCACAATGAACGGAGCGTCGGAGCGGGGATGCTGAAGGATCGGGGCAGTAGTGAAAGCTTGCTTTAACTCACTGAACGCCTGTTTCGCCTCTTGAGTCCATGTGAAGGGGTGTCCTTTTCGTAGTAAACGAGTGAGAGGAGAGACAAGTTGTGAGAAGTGAGATATAAATCTTCTGTAATAATTAGAGAACCCAAGAAAACATTGGACGTCTCTCACTGTTCTTGGGATGGGCCACTCCTGAACTGCTACCACTTTCCTTTCTGCCATACTTAACCCTGCAGGGCTCAAGACCACCCCCAAGAACTCCACCCTCTCTACATCAAATTCACATTTGCACAACTTGCAAAACAGATTGTTCTCTCTCAACTTCTGGAGGATTTGTGACACATGTGTGTGGTGAAGGCTAGAATCCTTGGAGTAGATTAGGATATCATCAATGTACACTACTGTTGTTTTATCTATAAACTCCTTGAGCACATCATCTAGAAAGAATTGGAACGCCGCCGGGGCGTTACACAGCCCAAACGGCATCACCCTGTATTTGAAAAGGCCATACCGCGTTTTAAACGCCGTCTTCCACTCATCTCCCTCTCTTATCCGTACCAGGTGGTAAGCCCCTCTCAAATCCAATCGGGTGTAAATGGAGGCCTCCTTCACCTGGTCCAGCAAGACAGGAATGAGTGGAAGAGGGTATCGGTTTCGCACAGTATTTTTATTCAAAACGCGATAATCTATGCACATTCTCAAGTCGCCATTAGCTTTCGTGATAAAGAACAGGGGCGAAGCGGCCGGAGAACGGGAAGGCCTGATGAACCCTATGTCTGCATAGTGTTCCAAATATTGTCTCAGATGTTCCGTCTCTGGTTCAGACAAGGCATACACTCGACACGATGGCACAATTGCCCCCGGAATCAAGTCTATCTGACAATCATATTCCCGGTGAGGGGGCAAGATTTCCGCCTTACTCTCGCTGAACACATCTGAATATTTATCATAGACTGCGGGGAGGACCGTTTCTTTCTCGGCCGCCGTGAGGACCTGATACCCTTGGGTGAGCGCCAGAAGATGGGTTCGGTTAGTGTTAGCGCATTCCCTTTGGCAATACTCCGTGGCGAATTCTACCGTTTTCCTTTTCCAATCGATCGTGGGATTATGGGTTGTCAACCACGGCATGCCCAAAATCAACTCATACTGCGGGGCCTCTATGATGTTGAAGGCTATTTCTTCCACGTGATCCCCCAGGGGTCCAGTTTTGGACAGTGTTAAGGGCTCCGTGACCTCTGTGATAGGTCCTGATATTAGGGGTTTTCCGTCCACTGCCCATACCTTTTCTGGAATAGGTCTCGATAACCGCTTTAACCCCAGCCGCTGCACTAACCCATTGTTCACGAAATTTCCGGTGGCCCCTGAATCAATCATCACTCTGACCTCATGTTCTGCTGTTCCCACTTGCACATGCATGATTAAAATAACGTGGGATTCCGATGTTATCGAATCTATAATCGCCAAGGACGGCAGCTGTAGCGTCCGGGTCTGGTCTCCTTCTTCCCCACTCTTAAGTTCGGGAAGGGAGGTCTGTAATGTGGTTACCGCCACTTTCCTCACCCCTGCATACCCTCCTTTTTTGGGTTTAACTGGGCAATCCCTCACGTAGTGCCCTTTCTTTCCACAGTACATGCATAACCCCGCACTCCTGCGGCTTTCTCTTTCGGCCCTGGATAAGGGGGCCCTAATCGCTCCCACCTCCATGGGTTCGGACTGACCTTCCGACGAGGCCACTGGGGTTTTTGGCCCTCTCTCGGTTTTCTCAACGTGTGCATACACCCGCTCTCCCTTCCGTTCGGATAACCTATGGTCTAGTCTCAGCGTAAGATTCATCAGATCAGTACAAGTGGAGGGCTGCGGATCAATTTGGGCCAATACGTCTTTCATGTCGTCGTTTAACCCCTGATAATAGAGGGACATTCTTTTCTCCTCGGGCCAGGCTGTTTCAGCCACTAGACGGTTGAAGTGAGTCAAATACGCCACCAGGTCCTGCTTCCCCTGTCGTAGAACCAACAGCTCTCGGTCCGCCGAGAAGGTGGTGGCCCTTCGATCGAATACCCGCTCAAACTCTGTTCGAAAGGCATTCCAGTCTGACAGTAAGGGATCATCATATTTGACCAAGGGCACCGCCCAATTGGCCGCGTCCCCCGTCATATATGAGATCGCAAAGGCCACCCTCGAATGGTTAGAAGGAAAGGAAGCTGGTTTGCAGGAAAAGTGCAGGGCTATTTGAGTCAGAAAGGTCTGTATTTTGAGGGGATCACCCGAAAACCTCTCAGGGCTAGCTAACGGTATGGGAGGTGACACATTCACCTGTATAGGTGATGAAGACGATGAGGCATCAAAAGGATTCCTACTCTGTCTATCCACCCTGTCTCGTAGCGCAGCCGTCTCCGCTTGTGATGCAGCCAATGCTTGTTGTACCACCCGGAGAGCCTGCAATACGTCGTCCAATGAGGCCATGTTTGTGCGTCACTCGGAACCCCAGGATTTATTTCGTGAGCGCGTAATTCTGTCACGACCGCCGTCGTTCCTGGGGCTTCGAGTGAGGCACAAGGGTTCCACCCCCGACGTTTCCGGCTCTGGTTATAGTAACACAGAGTGCCAGAACAATCAGGCGAGGGACAAGGATAGAAGATGAAGTCCTGAGAGAAATGTAAGAGAGAAAGTAATAAAGAGAAAAACAAAGAAGATTAATCACAACACTAGCCTACTCTCATTAGGTCTCGCTAGTGTACTGTGGCACCTCAAACATACTGTTCCAAACACAGCAAAAACACACTCTAAGATGACACGCCACCTACAATTCCACCCCCTCTATTGACTTCCTTCTGCTCCCGTTGCCCTTCCTTAGCACAAAACCCACCTCCCTCAGTGAACCTGGAAGATCCCTTCCCTTAGGGATGATACTATAATACAAATGTCTTGCACCGTTGTCCAGGATATATCAGCCCCGTGAGTTTACCGAAACAGTCTCGTATTGCATTTCATACAGCTCGTGGCATCCTCACCCACTACGGTACTGATACGGAGTCTTTGCCCTCGCACTCGGACAACGCGCTACTTGCCGGAAGTCGAGTAGTCTCTCTCTCTCTCCCCTGTGGATTCCAATGGCGTTCTCTGCGCAGTCCTCCCAGCTCGGGGTATTTGGCAGTTCTCACCACATCCTGGGTGAGTCCGGTGGTCTTAGAACGCGGCGACGCTTAACGCAGCGTCCCGCGGGGAAGTTCCGAAAGTCGGAACCGAACACTCCTGCTCGGGAGTCTTTTGGCGGTCTTAGCAGCACGAACAGATCCCACTTTTCCTCCGAAGCCGCAGACGCGAGCTCTTGCGTCTTCTTGGCTCGGTAACGGTCCGCAATAACCAGCGTGCTTCTCGATACAGTATTACGCGCCTCGATTGGCTCCTGAGTCGCGTATTTCACTGGTTCCCGCCCCGCCTATGTGCCGCCGAGGATTCTGGGCCTCGTAGTTCTATCATGGCGGAACGTGCGGTAGGCGCTCTGGATCAGCGCCTGACACTGGGAGTGATAGGCACCCACCCCTCCTGTCTCTGGGCACTGCTGGGAGGACTCTGCACCCACCCCTCCTGTCTCAGGGCACTGCTGGGAGGACTCTGCACACACCCCTCCTGTCTACAGGCACTGCTGGGAGTGATAGGCACCCACTCCTCCTGTCTCTGGGCACTGCTGGGAGGACTCTGCACCCACCCCTCCTGTGTCTGGGCACTGCTGGGAGGACTCTGCACCCACCCCTCCTGTCTCTGGGCACTGCTGGGAGTGATAGGCCCCCCCCTTCCTGTCTCTGGGCACTGCTGGGAGTGATAGGCACCCACCCCTCCTGTCTCTGGGCACTGCTGGGAGGACTCTGCACACACCCCTCGTGTGTCTGGGCACTGCTGGGAGGACTCTGCACACACCCCTCCTGTCTCTGGGCACTGCTGGGAGGACTCTGCACACACCTCTCCTATTTCACAATATGTACGCTCATTACATACACGGATGTGGGTACGCTCCATGCATTCGAGGTGGGGGTACGTGTCGTACTTACACTGTTGGGGTGGGGGTACGCTCCATTCGTCCGCGGGTGAGGCCACGGGTCGTACTTACACTGTTGGGGTACGCTCCATACGTCCGCGGGTGGGGGTACGGGTCGTACTTACACTGTTGGGGTGGGGGTGCGCTCCATACGTCCGCGGGTGGGGGTACGGGTCGTACTTACACTGTTGGGGTGGGGGTACGCTCCATACGTCCGCGGGTGGGGGTACGGGTCGTACTTACACTGTTGGGGTGGGGGTACGCTCCATACGTCCGCGGGTGGGGGTACGGGTCGTACTTACACTGTTGGGGTGGGGGGTACGCTCCATGCCTTCGAGGTGAGGGTACGTGTCGTACTTACACTGTTGGGTTGGGGGTACGCTCCATTCGTCCGCGGGTGAGGCCACGGGTCGTACTTACACTGTTGGGGTGGGGGTACGCTCCATACGTCCGCGGGTGGGGGTACGGGTCGTACTTACACTGTTGGGGTGGGGGTACGCTCCATACATCCGCGGGTGAGGGTACGTGTCGTACTTACACTGTTGGGGTGGGGGTACGCTCCATGCGTCCGCCGGTGAGGGTACGTGTCGTACTTACACTGTTGGGGTGGGGGGTACACTCCATACGTCCGCGGGTGGGGGTACGTGTCGTACTTGCACAGTTGGGGTTGGGGGTCCGCTCCATGCATACGGGGTGGGGGTACGGTCCGGTCATATCCATCCCCACGCTATGTGATGCTTGTGCGGGCCGTACCCAGGCCTTTGCCACGTGGGTACGAGCCGTCCCGCCATTGTTGGGGTGACGTAGGTGTGGGCGTGGTACGACTCGTACCCACGCTCTTAAGGCGTGGGTACGGGACGTACCTGTCTGGTTGTGTTGCAGGTTCGCGTCGTCAATGACTTCCGTTGTGGCGGTCGCTGGCTTGGCTGGACACGGCCCCACCCCCTCGTAGTGACCAGGGCCCGGGAGTCAGGTATGTCCAGGGCATGTGTGCTGTGTGACTATGGTGGGGGTTTTGTGGCCTGCCCCTGGTCCTGCCCCCCCCCGTTCCCCCCCTTTCCCCCCTCCCTTAGTTGTTCTGACCTTCTGCGGCGTCTGCGTCGTAACCTGTAGAGGAGGTCGACTGCTATGAGGGCCGGGATGACACGTAGGTTCGGGTCCATGTCTGTCCGTCGCGTACGGGTACTCCTTGTCCGCGTCGTCCTGTCTGTCCGTCGCGTACTGGTACTCCTTGTTCGCGTCGTCCTGTCTGTCCGTCGCGTACTGGTACCCCTTGTTCGCGTCGTCCTGTCTGTCCGTCGCGTACTGGTACTCCTTGTTCGCGTCGTCCTGATTTCCCGGCAGTTTTTGGCAGCCGGAAAATATTCACCGTGCGGGATGACGTCGGTGCGAATCGTAATTCCTGGTTCGTGAATGGCAGGCTGCGAGCGTCCCGACGTCAGGTCGGTGCTTTCCCGGATCGCATTTGTAGGTTTATTTTCGTCGGTCGGGGTTTTGTACGCTTCGTACGGAAATGGTGTTTCCGTGCGAATCGTAATTCCATGTTGGTAGATTTTGACGACCGGGTACGCGTCGGACGGAGAATATGCTCCGTCCGACGGTTCGTACCCGGTTTTTACAGGATCGTGATCGGCGCCATAATATATAATATATATACTTACTTAATAATGTTTTAATAATTATTTTAATAAATTATACATTATTTAAAAATGTTGACAATTGCAAAAACATTACACACATAAAACAATAACATAAATAAAAATTAAATAATTATTTATAACAAATTAAAACTATTACATTTAATTTTAATATTGTTAAAATTAATTATATACTACATTAGCTAAAATAATAAAACAAATATTAAATAGCAGAGACAATAAAACTACTACTCCAGCTACAAAAAAAACAACAGAAAGGAAAACGTTGGATAGCGTAAGGGTAAAAATTACTATTCCAACTCCAGAGAGTGCAACAGTAGGGAAAGTGTTGGATAGCGTAGGGGTAAAAATTACTATTCCAACTCCAGAGAGTGCAACAGTAGGGAAAGTGTTGGATAGCGTAGGGGTAAAAATGACTATTCCAACTCCAGAGAGTGCAACAGCAGGGAAAGTGTTGGATAGCGTAGGGGTAAAAATTACTATTCCAACTCCAAAGAGTGCAACAGTAGGGAAAGTGTTGGATAGTGTAGGGGTAAAAATTACTATTCCAACTCCAGAGAGTGCAACAGCAGGGAAAGTGTTGGATTGCGTAGGGGTAAAAATTACTATTCTAACTCCAGAGAGTGCAACAGTAGGGCAAGTGTTGGATAGCTTAGAAGTAAAAAATATCATACTTATAAATAAAATTATTCTTTAAAATAATTAATATTTTAATTATTAAATAACTCAAAATTACTTACAAATACCAATAGATCTTTATTAAAAACATAACTACCAATAAATAATTAATTAGAAATAAATTATTAATAAATACCAATAAATAATAATTAATGAATATTGAACAATTACATTTTTTAGACCAAAAAATAATTATCAAACACTAATTACCAATTAAAAAATATTAAACAATTACATATTTTTATACACAAATTATTAATTATTATACATTATTTAACAATTAATAATTACTTATTAGTATATTAATTAGAAATATCAATACATAATGTTTAAACATATTTAATTACCAATTGATTATTAATCAACAATAACTTATTTTTCATAACCAAATTATTATAATTTAAAATATTTACCAATTAATAATTAATCTCCAATTAATTAATTATCAATACCCAACAACAAATTTAATAATTACTTAATTAGATTTCAATTACTTCCAACACTATTCCCCTATAAACACACAAAACACTCAAATAATAAAATAATACAGTTAACATAATTATCAATTAATCAATTAATAAAAACTAATTACCAATTAATAATAATTAATTACCAATTAATACTTAATTAACAATAATATAATTATCAATACCAATAAATAAATAAAAAAATTACTTCCCACCCTATTCCCCTATAAACCCGCTACAGAATTTAAACGTAAAAATTATTTTAAATTATTTTATAATTCCTAATAATTTATAATTAATTTCATATAATTAAATTACTTCCCACCCTGTTCCCCTATAAACCCACAACCCGCTACAGAATTTAAATGCAAAAATTATTTTAAATTATTTTATAATTCCTAATAATTTATAATTAATTTCATATAATTAAATTACTTCCCACCCTGTTCCCCTATAAACCCACAACCCGCTACAAAATTTAAACGCTAAAATTATTTAAAATTAATTTATAATTCCCCAAAATTTATAATTAAATTCATATAATTAAATTACTTCCCACCCTATTCCCCTATAAACCCACAACCTGCTACAGTACAAAAACACAAAATTAACTTAAAAAAACCATTATTAACATATAAAAATTGTATACATATATTTTTAAACCAGTAGAACACTTAACAAAAAATAATTAACACATACATATTAAATACATAATAAAACATGGATTTTAGTAACATCGATATATTTCATATTGATATTACTAATTTCGATATTACTAACATCGATATAAATGAAATCGATATTACTTACCTTAGGGTCGATATTCTGTCCATAGATATTCTTGACATCGATATTCTGTTCCTTCGATATTCTTAACTCGATATTATTGTAGGTCGAAATTAAAGTTTCGATATTTAGACTGCTCACCGATTAAGAGGAAACACGGACATAGGGCAGATAGTGAAGGAAGAATGGAGAGAAGGGAAGGGGTGAGTTGTGAAAGGGAGAAAGAAAATCAGATACTGAGGGACAGCAAGAAAAGAGTACTCCTCTGCTTTATTATCTATACAGTAATTCATTATGTAAAGTTGACGGGTGACAGGGCTGTATCATTCTTGGCCTGTCTCATCAATGCATAGCTGTGCTGTCCAAGACACACCATAGCAATTATTCAACTGTGTTATGGTTTTAGGCCATCAAAAGATGTTTTGTGGCATCACTATTGGTAATCCTGATAAAAGTGTCAGTTAAAGGCCAAAATTCAGGGCTGAGTTGGCACAGCAGCGCTGTGAGTGCAGGGCCACTGCCCAGACAGTGAGAACTACGGATTAGGAGCAAGCAGCACTGGCAGACGTGGGGATGCCCTGATGCTCTGGAATTAGCAGAATACCTGTGTGGGTTTATTGTGCTCTGGCCATTGGAGGAGACAGTAGAGCTGAGCTCGGCAAGCCCTTCCAACATTTTTTCAGCAGTGTTGTGCAGGTTCCTAAACTAAGCTGCAGCATTAGGGGCCACAGATGAGATCAGGACTGCACACCCTGGGCATGGACACCCTTTGAAATATAATCACTTGGTACAGGCCAGACTGGGCCCCTCCAACCTCACAACTCCAGTGCATTGTACCAGCTGCACCAATGTCACTATGCCCCTGCTATCATCCATTAGAACCACCTTTTCTTGCTTCTGTTCCTCACTGTTTTGCATGCTTGCTTCCAGTTCATAATGAGTATTTCTTTAAAACACACATTCACTCCTGTGGTTCCAAATCAAGAATATTCATATTCTAGAACTGTCTGCATTAAGTTTGACTTTTACCCCTTGCATGTTGGGCAGGTATTTGATTTTGGTCAAAATGTTAGACTCGCTGTAATATGCTATTATCACCTACAGGTCATTGTAGGGCCTTCGCCCACACCTCCAACAGAAAAAACAAGTACAATTTGTTGTGAAAAAAAAGAATACTCATGGTCTCCAGGATGATAGCCTGCATGGCCTTGCAAGGTTTCAAACTTATGACTATGAGGCCAAACACAGATCCATGCAATGAATACATTACTCCACTGACTCACCAGGCCCTACATCCAGGCACTCTCTCCATCATCATATAATTTTGAAATTGCTGACTTTCCTGTTATTTTCTCAAGAGTGCCTAGAATGATTTTAGGCTAATGGAAATACCACCTCTCATATCTAGATTTCCCTCCCCAAGCCACCTATCTGAAGTGTTTCATCTTTTCTATTACTTCCCTGCGTTTTTGAAATTCACCTTATCAAAAGTTAAAAGAATTGCAGCCTACATATGTCTCACAGATTTTGAAAGTTTTGATCCAAATAGTAGGTACAGAGCATACTCCTGCGTGGTATGTGTCCTGCTTGTGCACCTTTCACACCGGGCCACAGACAGCCCAGCAGCCACATAAATACTGTGTGTGGACCCTCTGCGACACTTGAATGAAAACAAAGGAAACAAGCATTTGCAATGCAATAGGTCTCGCATTTATAGGAGTTTGAGCTATTGGCATTGTAAAATTACAATGCCTTTTATTTATGTTTTGGTTTTAAAACAAATAAAAGGCATTGTCATTTGCAATGTCAGTAGCATAAACTCGCATAAAAGCAGTGTG
Organism: Triturus cristatus; assembly: GCF_964204655.1. Taxonomy (NCBI): domain Eukaryota; kingdom Metazoa; phylum Chordata; class Amphibia; order Caudata; family Salamandridae; genus Triturus; species Triturus cristatus. The sequence continues at coordinate 31,036,349 of NC_140590.1, read as the reverse complement.
CGGCATGCAGCAGTGTGCGGCGTGCAGCAGTGTGAGGCGTGCAGCAGTGTGAGGCGTGCAGCAGTGTGCGGCGTGCAGCAGTGTGCGGCGTGCAGCAGTGTTTCGTGTAGCAGTGTGAGGCATGCAGCACTGTGTGGCGTGCAGCGGCGTGCAGCAGTGTGCGGCGTGCAGCAGTGTGGGGCGTGCAGCAGTGTCGTGCAGAATGCAGCAGTGAGTAATGTAGCGGCGTGCAGCAGTGTGTGGCATGCAGAAGTGTGCGGCGTGCAGCAGTGTGTGGCGTGCAGCAGTGTTTCGTGTAGCATTGTGCGGAGTGCAGCAGTGTGGCGTGCAGCAGTGTGTGGCGTGCAGCAGTGTGCGGCGTGCAGCAGTGTGCGGCGTGCAGCGGCATGCAGCAGTGTGTGGCATGCAGCATTGTGTGGCGTGCAGCATTGTGTGGCGTGCAGCATTGTGCGGCGTGCAGCATTGTGCGGCGTGCAGCATTGTGCGGCGTGCAGCAGTGTGAGGCATGCAGCAGTGTGTGGCATGCAGCAGTGTGTGGCGTGCAGCAGTGTGTGGCGTGCAGCAGTGTGAGGCATGCAGCAGTGTGAGGCATGCAGCAGTGTGAGGCGTGCAGCAGTGTTTCATGTAGCATTGTGTGGTGTGCAGCAGTGTGTGGCATGCAGCAGTGTGTGGCGTGCAGCAGTGTGTGGCGTGCAGCAGTGTGTGGTTTGTAAACAACAAGAAATGCGGACATCAAAGGAAGGGTGGGAGGGAACGAGCATATGGGGTGTGAGTTATAACGAAAATTAATTGATGTAAGAGAGGATGCAGGAAGTGAGGCCCAGCACACGCTGGCGAAAGCAGTCTGCTGCTTTCAAGTCCGATGCCTGATGCCAGCTTCGCGCTTCAATGCCTCACATGCACTGGCCATAAACCGCATTCCTAAGGTCTTGTGCCCCTTACTAAATCTCTCTGAATGCGTGAGGCGGCGCACGCGCAGGAAGTAGCTGGTGGCAAATGGAATGCGCGTGGTTGTGCGCGTAACCGCCACCCAATACGCCTGGGAAGCCTTTGGGAGCATTTTCTGTAGCCCCTACATAAGTCTCGCTGTGCGATCGCTTACGCGATGGCCAGGCGAGACCTAAAAAGTGATCCTTCCAGTATCAGTGACAACATAAAGTGATTTGCATAATAGGTGCAGCTGCCAGATTTTGCGAGGGAGTCTGTTCTCTTTTCTCTAGAGGCCGAAAAGACCTTTGATTAATTAGACTGGTGCATTTTGGGAGAAACCATGAGCACAATGACTTCGGCTACACATACCTGAAGATGGTTTGTGCTTGCTACATCGGTCCCAAAGTGAAAGATGAAAAAAAATGCCCTTGAAGCACAATAAATAAGTATTGAGAATGGGCCCCTCTCCTACTAGCACTTTGTTTGGATCCCTCGGTGCAGAGAATACACAACCTGGGAGTTGGAGGAATCTGATTGGGTCTCGATATATACAAGCTCACAATGTTTGCGGATTATGTACTGGTTTGGCTGATAGATCAGATAATGTCCATTCAGTGTTGCTTAGAGAACTCAGCTGTTTTTTAAAAAAAAGAACGGGTCTCAAGATCACCACACAGAGGCCAACAGCAAAGTCCAATCCTCTCCCACATTCTACTGGTCAGCTGTGCATTCTCAGAAAAAGGCTTCCCTCAGCTTTTTGTATTCCTGTAGCCACACAGTAGCTCAAGCAACTGACCACTGGAGTCCACTTCTTTGTCCTGGATATAAGTGGGAGCAGGCCTAGTTCTTTATTGCTTCTCTCGGGTAAAAGACACCAGGTCCAGTTATTTTCTATCTACTGCAGGCCAAACAAGTGTTTGTAAATGACAATGTCTTTTACCACCTGTTGACCCCCGCAAAGCTCATCAGCATGTGCCCTCATCGCTGAGAAGTGTGAGGAACCCGCCATGCAGGTAATGCAAGAAGGACACACTGGTGGGCACTGAGAGACCCGGCCCTGATGGGCACAGTGATAGCATGCCTGAGCATCAATTGGCTTGGAGTAGTGGCACCCTCAGAAGCTAATACTCCTAGCAGATTTAGAAGCTGCCTCCGGGGTACTGTGAGAGGCTGGCACTCGGTCCAATGGGGCCCACGTGAAGTTGGAAGAAGGGGTCAGGATCGAATGGTGGACTCTATGGGCAGCGTGAAGAGTCTTTCGAGGGTAGTTTGAGAAACTGGACTTGGGGCGGCGGCTGTGGAGGGGAGCTCCCTCTTCATAGGACATTACGAGGAGATGGAACTTGTGTGCAGTGAGGGGGGCACGCCTCTTGTGGTAAATGCAGTGTATGTGTCGAGTGGAGATGGTACGATAGGGTTTCCAAGTGTACTGCAAGGGGGGGGGTTCTAGGCTGTGAAAATGGCACTGGAAGGATAGTCTCCATATGATGTAATGATGAAATGGACTGGATATCATAAGTATGAGAGGTGGGGGGAAACATTAAAGGCTGGACATATGGATTCTATGCAAATTACCCTGTGATAAGTTGAAGACGGGGTTCTACAAAGCTGGGCAACAGAGCTATACATAGCATTGGTTCCTAAAGGACACAGGTTTCGGGGTTGGGATAAAGGTGGCATAAGTTGTAACAGAGCAACACACAGGTTGGATACATGCATATTCCATGGCCAAAATCGGACTGTGACAGAAAATAGGTCCAGACACCAAAAATAAACAAGCATTGGCATAGCCAATAGGTCTTGCCTTTGGGACCTTATAAATGTTTTGCCATGCAACAGTTGTTGTTGCACCAAGGATACTATCCACTAAGAGAAGGGGTACCCCAATCTGAATATAGGGAGAGCAGTAGGGGACAAAGTCAATAACTCGAACAAAAGTAATGCTCTACCTGTTTAGATAAAGATGGATCAAATAAATCTCACTGATAACTCAACCACACTTGGTCGTCAACGGCCACACCATTGGGAAGAGAGCACACAAACAAATATAAATTGTGATTAAAGATAATATTTTTCTTTATTCTTTTTGTTCAATTATTTTGTTGATAAATATACAAAGAAAACTCATGTGCTCAGAATAAGCAAAAAAGACAGATTTTTTGAAAGGATATATGCAAAAAATCAAAATGGGCCCCCACAGGGGGGTTGGAGGAGTGTATAAACAATTAAATAATAGTCATTCTCATCAAACAACCCATACAATCTTACACAATCAACCACAACATAAAACATATATTTGCTCTACATTAAAATATTTGTAAATATACAAACGAACAGTCTCCTCACAGTCTTGGAGTGTCTAATATGTTGGACACCACTAAATCATACAGAGGGACACGCCAGATCGTACAAAAAGACACGCCGACGCGCGTTTTGGTGCAATCACCCAATCATCAGGGTGCCACCTTCTTCAGGGCGTTTTCTATAATCACAGGGGGCCTGCGGATAGGTAAAATTCAAAGAAAAAGATATCTCATTGGAGGTAACAAAATAATTTATCAATTGTTCACATCGCATACAGCAATTGTAAGATAAAGCACATCAATAAATGATTGATATTTGTTCACAAATCAATTTTAAACCAAAATGGTGTGGCACACAGGCGCTCAAGTTGGGTTTCAAGTTAACATAACCACATGCTGGATGAATAAACAAATACAATGAAGATAATCAGGACGTGATAACCAACACAACTGCACATTGTAGGCCATCTCTCATAGGATAGGTTGCCCATGGAGAAACCAATAGGGGGAATACAAGAAACTTAAACATAAATTGTGCAATAAACATGAAGATAACAAAGGCCACAAATAGAAAAAGGAATACATATATAATATACTGTATGGTTTCAGTATGAAAACGCCGATTGGTGCTCTGCCAAGGGAGAAGGGAAACGTGGTTTCAGACGTATTCAGGATACACACACTGATGAAATAATATAGATCTGTTTCTCAACAGATAACACAAAAGGTTCATAAGATGGAATCGAATTGTTTAATTTCATTTGATTTTGGCAACCCTTCAAACTGCAGAGAACTTTTGTGATTGATTGTTTCAGGGTTATATTCTTTCTTTTTAGCCTCTGATTCTTATTACTGAATCACGTTTTTTGTATCTGTTCCATATAACAAGATCCTCTGGTTACACATCAACATGTTGTTCTACCGCTTATTCGATTCCATCTTATGAACCTTTTGTGTTATCTGTTGAGAAACAGATCTATAATATTTCATCAGTGTGTGTATCCTGAATACGTCTGAAACCACGTTTCACCTCCAACCAGCTTCGGTTTACCGGTGATGGGGGGGCGGGGGGGGTGGGGTGGGGGCAGGGACATGGTGCCATCTGGTAAGATCGGATGGATAAAGGCACTTCTGGGAGGTGCCCTCTTTGTGCTCGGCTCGTTGACATCTGTACTGAACCTACCCCGGGGGCTCCGAAGGAAGTCGCCAACAAAAGCGAGGGCAGTTGTTAGTAAAAGTCACACTGCCCCTTGTGTGTCCGTCCGCTCCTCTGTCATCTGCGGGCGCCCCTGCCCGAACAATGCTGAGCACCGGGACGTGGGCCTGCCTATGTCTGCGCAGGAAAGAACACGAGGGGCGAGAGGTGGACATTGTCGGGGCCTCATTGTCATCTGTTTGTGAGATGCTCACGGGCCTTGTCTCTGGTCACACGTGCCTGAACATCAGCAGTCTGCTCCGTGACCCTTGACCTGGCAATCTCGGAGGCAGTCACTGGGGTGTGCAGCCATCCTGCCATAAAATGAGCACCTACCCCTTAATCTCATTACAACTCCTTTTTGTCTCTCACCGGTTGTAGGTTTTTGCTTGTTACATGTACTAAAAATATCTTACTTTATATTCAAGTCTAAAATGTTCCTTTTTATAAACGAGAGTAAATCGGCAATGGAATAGCAGGGCATGTATCTAAAACAATGAAATTATTTCTTCTGAGGCGAACAGTTTAAATGCATTTATAATAACATACAATAGTCATTGCAATGAGCGGTAAATCTTCAAACTTATAGCGCGGTAAAAATTCCTCCCGATACAATGTTGTAATAAAAAAAAAACAAGCATTGGCCGCACGCGCGCCTCGCGCTTAAAGTTAAACGAGCGCTTGGGGGCAGGGGAGCGGACCCTTTGAAGTGCTTCAAAGGAGCCAAAGCTATAGAGAAGGGAGGGGGGAGTGGGAGCAGCTGTGCACGTGCATGTGGTCGTGCACTCAAGGTTTAGGCCAGCCAAAATTGTGGGTAGCACTTTGAAAATCCCACATATAAAATGTCTCTTCGAGCCTTTGGCTCGCGAGACCTAAAAACTCCATCCCTCCATGCAGCACACTGATATGGCAGTTGTTGGACGCTCCCATTGCCCATTTACCACCAATAAATATCACCATATAAGCAACGCTCTTGATGCAGTCCGCCGTTCAAAAAGAATAGCGCTATGAGAATGACAAATTTGCGAGTACAGCTTTAAACTTGTGCACCGGAAGTGATCACACCTGGCATGAAATGGTACCGCGGACCGTACAGCTCTCAAGAAGTATTCTGTAGTGTCTCAGAAGAACCCTGGGAATGTTTTGGAGGGTGGGAGGGGGTGGAAATAAGGGATGCAGGCTCAAAAACTGTATCATACTCCCTCCCCCCCCCCCCGCAGTTTTATGTAGCGCTATCTCGACTGAAGATGTTGGAGCGCTTTACATGAGTGTCCCTGGCTGGGCAAGAATGGCCTTCGTGCAGAGGCGTAAGGGACTAGAGCAAAATGTTCTAGACAGGGAATGCACTACTTATGTAACTCAGAAAATGAGTAAAGGACGAGTAAGACATCATTATCAATTTAACCCAACAGGGAATTAAGTACACCATGTAATCATCTATGAGTTGTTTGAAAGTGAAACGAATGAGTCTTCTTTTGTTCTTGTAGCAGTGTTGATTTATTCACACTTCTATCAGAATCAAAGCGCAATTAAAGATGCATATATACAGCGTACTATATTACAAATGGTATAGCTCAATTTTCATATTTTCCCAATGCATTTCGGGCGTGATGTTCGCCCTTCTTCAGGGGATATCTGAAAGTAAAACATCAATCAATCATGTGCGTGATAACTGATCAAGAGCAACAGTATGACAATTTTAAGGAAGGCGATTTTGACGTCACATGGGTCTTACAACAAAATAGAGCAGTGGAGAATTTCATAATTGTCATATGAAGACCAAGAGGGGGTGTAGTCCCGGCAAGAGAGCAGCGTGATTATGAACAGAAAAGTGGAAGACACCGTGTCTGACTCAGAGTCGAACGTGCACAGAAACAAACGAAAACCACCACCAAAGCTGAACGGCGGATAAATACCTTGAAGAGCTAGAGTCTCTAGAATTAATCTAGAAGTGTAAACAAGGGGAACCACAATCTAAAAAAATGAAAGACGTAGTGTTAAGAAAATGTGCCAACGGAACACTGATACGGTAGTACCATGAGCAAAGAAAAGCGCTTACCAAGAATAATGCTGGCCCTAACGGACAATGAGCAACAGTCGAGAACTGTATTAACAATGGCGCGGAAACAGCGCGGTAATGTGAAATGTAGCAACCTGCAAGGTAACGAGTGGGAAAGATTAGACTCAGCGGTTAATATACCGCAAAAACTCAGAACTGCGAAAACAAGTCAATCATAGTACCTGGAAGTAACTGCGGATATCTACCAAATTCGTCCGTTTGTTCAAAGGGCAAGAAGTTAATCCACACGTGGATACCAGTTGAGTACGGGATCGCAGTTAAAACAAAAGTGAGGGCGGGCTTATAAACACGGGAGACAGTTGCGGCCATATTGAATCGGGAAGTGGGAAACAAGTGCTACGAAAGAGGGACTAGTAAACACAAAGGACAGTGGCGGCCATATTGAATTTTCGGTAATAGAATACATAAGGCAACAGAGGAAACAAAGAAAGCGAGAAGAGTGGAGAAACATGCAACAATGTAGTATAACGTGCGCGATTCAAGAAATATCACAAATTCTGCCTATTTACAATCTAGTAAACTGATCATAAAGATCCATAAAACAAACATGTTATCTTATTGTGGGTGAAATCCACTGAAATTAATGACGATAGCTCTGAACCATAGAAACTGATGTTAAAGGCGACCTGCCTATTTACAATCTACAAAATGTAGAAAAAGTCTATTGAAACAGCTTGTATTAACAATTAACGATACCCAATTGAAATGTGAATACATGCCAGTGTGTGTATAGACAATTTAAGAGATACGAATAACAATTCTCCCATAATAATACATACAATACTAACTTTATAAACATTAAAATAAGCACAATTAAGGACAAGAATCTATATGTGGTTAAAGGCCCATGTGTGTGTGTGAAAAAGGAATAAGAAACAAATGGGATCTATCGGTGCTCAAATGCTGAATGGGGACTACTGTAACTACCCTCCTATTACTAAATGAGAAATTTACAGGAAACAGGCAAATTCAATTTTGTCATTGAGACCTTTGGGACTCAAGGTATTAAGATATCGAATCCAAAAAGACTCCCTTTGTACAATGAATTTACTCATGTCACGATCATTACGATGTTGGACAACCTCAATGACACTGAATTTAAGTTGAGGAATCGTGTGATGTGAATCACTCCAATGACTAGCCAGTGGTGACGATGTGGATCTGGTTCGGATACGGCTTTTGTGCTCCGTGATGCGAATGCGTACAGATCTCTTCGTGCAGAGGAGCATGCCAGCTGTGAGCAGCATTTAATGTCAGGTTTCGAGTAAGCACTTGTGCTGAATGGTTTCAATTTCTGTTCTCTGCCGTTCCCTTGTCACTGCATGCACTGCCCAGGACAATGTAAATAAAATATTCTCAGACCTGCCTGTGTTTGGGATCTGCGCTGAATAAGATCAGGTGACTGTGAACTTCAGGTGAATGGAGAGCACAGCTTAGGAGGCATCGCAGGATCTCCCAGCCCAGCCTGTGGGTAGAGCGCCTGGCTCTGCTGTTCCACATGTACACTTGTGTGTGTGCATGGTTCTCAGCATTGGGATGTCTCTTTATTTCGCTCTTGCTCCACTTGTATCGTTTTTGTCCACTGGCCTAGGTGTTAGTGCTTTGCATGCAAAGCATAGGTGCTGCCACTCCTCCTGCCTTGGTGATCCAGTATTTCTTTAACCCTTCCCTAGCCTGATACAAAGTAAAAACAAGCGCAGGACTTACCAGAAGCGCCCCAAACAAGACAGGCCCAACACAACAAGGAGACCGGGTTAGATTGGAAGCATTCAGCATGCATCAATTTGGATTTCTTGTGCTGAATGTTTATGAATGATTAATTCCGCTCACACCTACAATAGACCCGGCCCTGAAAAATAAGTGCCGGTGCTCAGCACCAGAAAGCACCAGCACAAATTGAGCACTGCAGTGATTACTCCTTTCCAAATGCAAAGGTGGCTTTGTCTTGATTTGTGTAGAAAACTTACCACTAGAACGTGGGCATTTCTCTGCTCTAAAGTACAAAGGGGCATATCAACAAGGGCTTTATCTCTGCTTTTTTGGCTTTAAAAGCCAATAAAGCAGAGATAAAACTAGCACCCTATCAACAACAGGGTGCTAACATGCAAACGTTAGCACCCTTTTACTCTACGCTTCCCCTTGCATCTCTAATGAGATGCAAAGGAGGCGTTCCATTTCTCCTAATATCAAGAATATCGCTAACCCTGTTAGAGACCAAAAAAGCAGTGCTAACCTCGGTTAACGCTGCTTTTTTACGTCTGGTATTTTCCTGACTGAGCCATGATATCCTATGGAAGGAGGATATCATGGCTAAGTTTGTCTTTCCCTATCAACAAGCTAACGTGAGATTATCGCTGGGTTTCCAGCGATAAGCTCACGTTAGCCACTTAGCGTGAGGATTTTTATCGCTATTGAGATAAGCGTTGCTAATAGCACGCTATCTCAGCGATAAAAATCCACGCTAGCCGGCAATAATTATCCTAGCGCTAAGTGCGCTTAGCGATAATTATCGCCGGTTGTTGTTGATATGCCCCAAAGAGAGGGACAAGAGGGGCTATTTCCACTCACAAAGGAATGGGAGGTCCAGCAGGAATGGAAGCCCCAGTTACAATGATTACAAAAAAGGTGTTCCTGCTGTTCCTAAAAAGTAGAGTTAGAGAAGTCAAAGAGAAGGCTGGATCCAACTTAATTCACCATGTGTCCATGGTTGGGAATCCATATGTTGGATTGTGGTGCCCTCACACACCCTGTCAGGTGTCATGCTTCATCATATGGGCTGCTCCTCGTCGGGCCGGCGGTGCAATGCCCTACGGGCTCCCTAAAAAGGGGCACTTTGTCCGGACAAGGTGGAGTGGGTAGGTCATATTGAGCTGCGTGAGAAAGATTCCTAATCATTGAGGAATTCACACTCATGTTCAGCCCACCGAGTACTGTTGAAGTCTGGACAATTACTGAATAGGGTAGTTCCTGATTCAAACAGGTATTACGTTTGAAAATAACACTTGGTTTGATAGAAATCTCAGCGCAAGTAGTTTTTTAGATATAGATAGTTCTTGTTCTAGGTCCTGATGAATCGCGAGTACACTTACTCCATGCGAGAAACATGTTGACCCACTTTCTATAAACACATGACACTCCAATATGAGACATTAAACTCAAATAAGTGCCATGTTTACACGTTTTTAATCAGGGTAGGAGGCCCCCAGAATAAAATTAATTCCCACCAGGCACTCTTAACCTTGTTTTAACTCACCAACACACATCTACATTATCCAGGCCCCACACCCGCACTTCACCATACGGCAGTTTCCGACAAAGTGCCCCTTTTTAGGGAGCCCGTAGGGCATTGCACCGCCGGCCCGATGAGGAGCAGCCCATATGATGAAGCATGACACCTGAAAGGGTGTGTAAGGGCACCACAATCCAACATATGGATTCCCAACCATGGACACATGGTGTATTAAGTTGGATCCAGCCTTCTCTATGACTTCACTAACTCTACTTTTTAGGAACAGCAGGAACACCTTTTTTGTAATCATTTCTCTGCTGTAACATTCTGCTGTGTGCCTTTGTGCCTGGCTCCAGTCCACACTGGAGGTTGGGGCACTGCATTTCGGCATTCCCCAGTGAGAGCTATAAAACACTGGGCCTGCAACTGGGACAAACCTCTGCCTTTTGCGGGCTGGCTGGAAAGATTGGAATGGGAGGTCTCTACACTTAGCCTCTGGAGCCAGATCATGGACCCGCTAGAGATTAAGATCTGCATTCCACAGCCCCATGGCAGACAGGACTGAAATTTAGGGAGACTTCTGTGGTTCAAAGGGAGACCCTTTGAACCACCCCTGGCTTCAAAGGCACACTGTAGTATAACTACTGCTGCTGCACTTTAGCAAGGTGTGAGATACATTTGTGAGGGCGTAGGACGGGAGAACCTGGACCACGTGGTGCACATTGCCAGGGAAACTCTGTTGTGCACAAGTACGATTACTACCATTGAAAGGGACTGCGTGCCCTTCCTGAATAGTGGCTGGCCTGGGTTGACTGCCTGCTGCTGTGTGGCACCCTGAAGTGTGCTCTCCAAGGGCTTGTTGCGCAAGCTCCTTGTTCTCCCAGATATCTCAGGGACATCAAAGATCTCCTACAAGGGACTCACATCATCTACCTGTGACACCTGGAGAGCGCTGCCTTCTCAAGTGCCCACATCGTCTGCTGGATTCCAACTGGTGGCGCGGTGTGAGCTTTGACTGAATTATAGTGCCTGGAGACCGGATCACCTGGTGCGGCGTCTCGAAGTCTGGCCCGTGATTAAGGCGTGTAGCCCCCTCAACGTGTTGACCTTGACACCCATAAGGTTTTTGTGGGCGGTGAGCAGATTCACCAGTTGCGAGACCCAAATGTCATTGTCTGCTGCATATATATCATTGGATTTAAGAACTTTGTTTTTGTAAGATCACATGTTCAAAAACACTTGTATAAGCATGTTGTTTGTGAGAGAGGGCATGCACCAACATTCATTTGTACTTTTATTCGATTTTTCAGTAGGGGCCTAGTTATTTTTTTGCATTTCCTTTTTTATCTTTTCTAAGGGAAAACATTTGCAAAGTTCAATACATTTTTTCTATGTTTGTTAAATTGCACTATTCATTTACTTTATTATATGGCCTAGTCTGCCCACAGGCCATCCAGCCAGTAGGCCCAGTACTAGTCAAGGGCACATGAAACAACTGTTTCTGTGGTATAACTTGTTTTAAAACACTATGTAAGGCAAGGATGGCATTGGTTTAAATAACAAATGTGGGTGAAAAACATGTTTTTACTTTTTTCTGCAAAAAGTGTATTTTTGTGGGGTAATATTTGATGCCTTAGGTGGATGTGTGTTGTTTTTATAGCTCACTTAATTCTTGTTTTTTGCATTTGCTGAATTATTGGCAGTGTTATCATGCCTCCTTTGTCTGACCAGTGTGAGTGTTTTCCATAGGCCCCATTTGTCTTTGTTCTACATGCCATGTGGTCAGGGGGCATTCTGTGTCTACATGCCTGCATGCGTTTTTTGTTGTCCATGCCTCCTTGCCTGTTGTTGACCAAATGACAGGCAGCAATTTTGTGTACCCAGCCAGTGTGCTTTTGCTATAGTCCTGCATTTGTTCTTTGTTGTTGCCATGCCTCCTTATTTGCTGTTGTTGTTTTACCATGTGGCCGGTGACCATTGTGTGTAGGCAGCCAGTGTTCTTTGCTTTTGCCGTAGGCCTGCATGGTTTCTTTGATGTGGCCATGTCTCTTTGCTTGCTGTTGGTGGTTGACCATGTGGCTGGTGGCCATTTTGTGTAGCCTGCCATTGTGCTCGGTTTTTACCACAGACCTGCATATGTTCTTTGTTGTGGCCATGCCTCCTTGCTTGCTGTTGTTTGATCATAGAAGCAGGTGACCATTTTGTGTAGCCAGACAGTGTGCTTTTGGTAAAGGCCTGAATGTGTTCTTTGTGGTGGCCATAGCTCATTGCTTGCTGTTTTTATTTGTTGTGACCAAGCCTCCTTGCTTGCTGTTGTTGTTTGGCCATGTGCCCAGTGGCCATTTTGTGTAGCGAGCCAGTGTGCTTTATGTGTGTCATAGGCCTGCATGTGTTCTTTGTTGTGGCCTTGCCTCTTTGCTTGCTGCTGTTGTTTGACCATGTGGCCAGTAACCATTTTGTGTAGGCAGCCAGTGTGCTTTGGCCATAGGCCTTCATGTGTTATCTGTTTTGCTGCCATTCCTCTCTGCCTGTTGTTAGTTGACCATGTGGCCAGCGACCATTTTGTGCAGCCAGCCACTGTGCAAATCCTTTTGCTTTCAGGTTTCATTTTCTAGAGAGAATAATAGGAGATTTTTGTTTTTGTTTATTTTTTAACTTTTCCCTGATGTCAGTTTTATATGCTTGAGGATCATTGTAGTATATGCATACATGAATAGTGTTTTATATTATCTGCATTTGCATTGTTCCCCTGCACCTCCTTGCCTCCCAATGGGTTTCTCATAGTCCCATAGTAGACCATCAATTATTTGTAAAAGTATTTATTTATTTATGTGTATTATTATTATTAATATTTTAATTTTTTTTATTTACATGTTCCCACCATTCACCCTATATCTGCCATTAGGTGCCTGCAGCACCCCAGCATTCATTTTTTAACAATTGTCATTATTCACTTTCCCCTGGGGCCCCTGCCAGCCATATGCGCACAACCACACAGCAGCCTTTATTTATTAAGAATTTTTTAATTTTTCCCTGGACCCACTTGCCTGCCATAAGTGCACACCAGCATTCTTTTTTAATGATCATTCCATTCCCCCGGACCCACTTGCCTGCCATAAGTGCACACCAGCATTCTTTTTTAATGATTATTCCATTCCCCCCGGACCCACTTGGCTGCCATAGGCACACACCAGCATTCATTTGTTAAAGATTATTCAATTTTCCACTGAACCCCCGTCCCCTGCCTGTCATGGGCACACACCAGCATTATTTTTTAAGCATTATTCAATTTTCTCCTGCACCTCCCTGACTGCCACAGGTATCTCCCTTAGATGCACAGAAAGCAAACAGTTACATCTGTATGTATTTATCCTGATTGAAAATGAAATATTTTGTTATGGTGGTGTGGTTTGACTTTGGAATGGATAAACTATTGTTGGTAATTATTTTGTATAATAAGTAGCCACACTAAATTATATTATCTGTCTGTACTATTAATAATTCAAACTGCAAAAATGCCATGTTTCACTAAATGTTTTTCTCGCTTCTTTGCTTTTAGGTGCACAAGAGACATCACCAGCAGTACTGCCAGACAGAAGGCCTGTAAAAAGTGACATTACCACAACATGTGAGTCCTCCACTCTCTTCTGCTTCTACAGTTAAGTGCTACTGCCAACTGACAGTTTCAAGATGGCCCCAAAGAAAAGTGCTGCCAAGAAAGAGTCCAGTGAGGAGGAGAAGGAGAAGTAGATTGCCACCAGTGGTATGGCGCCCCAAACCTTTTACAGGAAACATGGTATGCCTGCCGTACCTTCCTCTGGGGCGCAAGCAGGGAGCAGTACGCCCACATCAATGGCACCACCCCACCCCAACCTAAGCCTAAGCCCTTGTCTCTCCGTGAGGCAGCCACTGCAATCATGTCGACGAGCAAGAAACTGATCAAAGTGTACAAGAGGAGCCACAGCCAAGAATAGTAGATGTTCCTGAAGTAGGAGCAGAACAGGAGGTTGAGCTTCCTTTGGCATTTCAATATTGCTTGCCTAATGCCACGCTTCCCCATTCTGCTGTAAATATGCCCCCCAGTATAATATTATGGGCAGTTTAGGCAGGAGGGGCCCTAGAATGTAACCACCCAATGGAACGTTTGTACAACAGGAAGCTGGCTAAAATATTAGTAGGAATCTCCTTCCTTTTTCGTTTGTGGAAGGAGTGGGATTTTTTTAAATTTGTGGCAGCCATCTTCCTGAAATGGAAAGTTCCCACTTGGACCTATTTTGCCAGAGTTACTGTACCAGCGCTTCATCACGATTTGCTGCAATTGGTTGGACAAGATTTGCAGAAGAGTGCTGTTCACACTATCCACCTTCAGACAGATATGTGGACCATTTTTCAAGTAACTGATTACATGTATATCACTGCACACTGGATTTCTTTTGTTAGGGTTAGGCAACAGCTATCTACAGGTCTCAGCACTTAAGAAACTTAACAGCGTTTGGTGGCATACAACAGTAGCCATGTTCGCCATGGAGAAATCCCATACAGCTGCAAACATCTTGGAAGACTTTAACAGCAAGGTGTTGCATTGTATTTTCCTGATTGTGCTGTACTTAAAAAAAAGACATAGTCAGCAATATGCTGACCACCTGCGAAAGAATCTACACTCTTTTCAGCCATTCTTTTAAAGCCCTGAAGCAATTGAGGATTTTTCAGCAAGCTAATAGAGTACCAGTTAAAACTCTCATATAGAAGGTGCCAACACATTAAAACTCAACCTGTTACACGTTGCAACATCTGTTTGAGCAGAACAAACTGATCAATGACTGTCATTCAAAGAAGAGGGGATGCATCTTGGAAAATTATGACAATGGAGGTGTAAAAATGGGGCCTAGTCAAATACCTGAAACAGAAGCTACTTCCTTTTGAGGTTTTCACACGGAAAGTTAGCAAGGAGGACAGTGCGATGAGTCAAGCTATCCTGTCATTGCATCTGCTAGAGGACCATTTAAAAAAAGGTGTCACAAACGTTCACAAGTGTGAATAGCAGCAGAGAAGTGCAGGGCTTGGTTGAGAGTTTAATCATTTCCTTGGCTGTTAATCCAAGGCTGCAGAGAGATAATGTAACACCCAAAGAGTACATCTGTGCCACAATACTTTAACCACGGTACAAAAAAATACTGCCCACTTTCATTCCTTTTTCAGGAATAAATGTTTCACTATACAAGATGTGGAATGTTCAGCAAGCAAGAGACCTGGAAGAAGAACAGCTGGAAATTAGGGACCCAGACAGAAGTTCTGGGGTGCAGCCTTCAAGTTTCAGAGAGGGAAGTGTTGTTCTCTCACAGCAGCCAACACAAGCAAATAGAACACCGGTAATAAAAACAGGAACAGAAGAATCAGATTCAATCCCTGCAATGGCTTGGTTTCAAGTGGCAGGGCTTACATCCAGTGCAGAGGAAAAGACAAAAGAGGTTGAGCAAGTGGCAGTGCCAATGACCATTCAG
This sequence comes from Triturus cristatus, assembly GCF_964204655.1. NCBI lineage: Eukaryota > Metazoa > Chordata > Amphibia > Caudata > Salamandridae > Triturus > Triturus cristatus. The sequence continues at coordinate 31,021,111 of NC_140590.1, read as the reverse complement.
AAAGGTGTTCCAGGGCTATCTGGGTGACCCAAAAGAGGTCTACGTGGATCAAAACACATTGGTCTATTTGTATTGGAAGATGCGCCAATAGAGAAAGCTCAGCAGGCTGGCAATAAAGTATCTAGCTTGTACAGTAGCCAGGGCGTCTGCTGAGCATGTGTTCAGTGCAACTGGCACAGGTGTCATAGTGAGAAGGACCAGTCTCTCACCTCAAAATATGGAGCGATTGACCATGATCAAAGTGAACCACCCAATTACACTGCTCCTGAAATAACACAGGAGGTGAAAGAAGATGAGGGTGATTTGTCAGACTCAAGTGTGTTAGCTGATCAACTTCTGGAAGACCACCTGAGTTTGAGGATGAACTCTACTTCCCTGACGGAGTAGGCTACCAGATAACTGTTAAATTATTTAACGTCAAATTACTTTGCCCCCAAAAAATGGATATAGCTCGAGGAACATTATTATATTTTGTTTGTGTCTGACTTATGCAGCCCCACCATTTTTAGGCAAACGTATGGCCGGATTGGAGTTGGACATATGTGCAGTGAAGAAGCCTTAACATTCCCTTCAAGGACATAGGTGACAATGCCTGCCCCTGTCCCATGCCTATCCTTCTGTTTTTTATCTGCTAGCAGAGCTGTCCTAGTGAAGATCATTTAATTTACAAGACTGCCAATCCGTTGTTGCAAAGAGTAGATAACATTGTGTACCACTGTGCTTGGATTGTAACAGGTAACTAGCACACCAATGAGTGATATATTGTTGAGTAATTGTGAGTGAGGATGACTCTAAGAGGCCTACTCAGTTTGGTGTGTTGATTTGGGAAAGGCTGCTAAGTGGAGACAGACATGATATGTCACATCATCACATGATGCACTCACTCGGCTAAATGTTATGATGACAGTTGTGAGATTGATTAGCCCGGTACATACAGCTATTGTCTGTGATTGGTTGTAAAATTGCTCTCACTTCTCACTTAATCACACATGAGTCATAATGAATGATTACAGCAGCCTATTGTCTTGATCTGCCTCTGAGTCTTGGCACACTCCTCATGAAGCACACCTTCTGTGCTTCTCCTTGACTCTACAATATTGTTTCTTTTTCACAATCTGAATGCGTTTTCTTCTCCTGCATGAGAGGCTAAAGCTCCATAACACTCCTGCTTACTGTACTGGACCGGTTCAGGTAGGCACCCTAGATGGGCAGTCCAAGAAGAATGCAGATGTGCAGCACAATTTGGCATTTACAGTATCATTTTTCTTTTAACAGTCATATTTTTAGAACTGTGTGGGTTCACTCCTTCATAAGGTGTATTTTGCAAACCTAGATAACAAAATATTTAGATATATTATAACTTGTGTCTTTGGGGATAAAGGACGGTTTGCAAAACATTTCAATAAAATGACATTCCTTTATTTCCTTCCGCAACAGATTTGAGTATGATGATGGCGCTACACATCACCCTGACGAATATTGTTGTTGTATAGTGTTTGTCTTTGTCACACCTTTCCTTAACTTCCCTTTCCATCCATTCATCAAACCCCTAACCCTCGTCCCCCAAGCTGTGTGATTTATTGAGGTGTGACTAAATTTACACCATAATGTATCAAACACTTGTTGGAATGGATGTGGTGAAAACAAGGCCAACTCACAGCGGGATTTTCTATTACCTGAACAATAGCACACATCAGCCCCACCTACCCACCCACCCATGAATAAAAGGGATCCATTATTTAGATATATATTATCATTCAGAAACATCATCAGTCAGGCCTGGTGTTGCATACATTCTTAACCTTGTTACCTCCTGACTCTGAGTCCACTTCTCATTACTTGAGGATTTTGTAAGTTTAGTTTTAATTAAATACTAGCTCCCTATTGCTAAGTACAAGTTACCATTGCTAGATTTTGTTATAGTATCAGATGTTTGCGTCATGGTGGTTGTCTGGTCTCAGTCTTTGTAAAGTTATGATATAAATATAACCCACTAACTCTGTTTTCTTTCAGTCTAGTTGGCGGTGATGGATAATCCTTCTGATCAATGCTGCAGTTGGTGTTCACCTATGTGGGAGTGGGACCTTGATTGTAATATCTTCTCTGTTAGCACGCTAACCTACTACTACTATCACCACCATTTAGAAGGCACCCTGGGAAACCCAGCAGTAAGGTTTTGTTACAAACTTCTACTGAAGATTATGATGTTGTTTTTCTAGGTTGTTGTATGCAATATAGGCATAGGCAATGGCAGTATACCCCCCTAATGGTCAATATAGTTACAGAGGGCAGTAGGACAAGGGTATAACTAACTGGTAAACACTTTGATAAGGTCCCAGGTCCCAGTCTCATCTCTCCCTGTGGCTGCTGCATCACTCCTGCTCCTGTCTTCGCCTTGCTTTCCCCCCACTTTTTGAGTCCCTTCTCCTTGCTTTTCCCTCATTTTCACTGCTTTTCGTCCCGTTTCTTGAGTGCCTTCTCCTTGCGTTCCCCTCATTTTCATTGCATTCTCCTCGTTTTTTTCCTCATTGCCGCTCATGCCTGTTGCATTCTTTTAATGTAATTTGTTGTTGTTGTCTGATGGCAAGTGGTGGAATGGTTCAAGCTTAATAAAGAAGATAGTACTTATCCCAGTGTCCTGTCTTTTCTCAAATGGTGACGAGGGCGGTATCAAGTTAAGGAGGACACTGTAGAGGAACCATTGCTGCCAAGAACATTTTGATGAAGATTACGTTGATGAAGCCCTTGGTTTGGAAGTTCTGGAAATCTAGGGAAACTGCAGAGGAGTTATTGCGAACAGCTGCTGGAAGTTTGGGATATTCAAAGAGAAAGCAGCTAGTGGGACTTGCATACTACGTACAGGAGGCCCTTTGCATTTGGGGACCACTGCTGGTTTGCTTGGCTTTAACCAGCCATACTGTGAGCCCAGCGCATGGAGTAGTGCGTGTGGGACTACACCGCAGGAGAGCGTGGTAGCCTAGAGAAGGCATGTGCACTTATTTGTTGCAGCCTTTGAATTGTGAGTAGCATGCATTCTAGCTTTGTGCAGGGAGTGTGCAGTCAGGCACTTGCCACTGTGTCCAGGAAAGCTGCCCGCATGGAGTGGAAGAGCAGCAATGGGTGAAGGAGTGACGTGTGACGTGTGTGAACTTTTTGTAGTTTGCAGGGTGATGGCAGTGACTTCAGCATGCCCCGCCGTGTAAGACAAAAGAACAACATGTCTAGACAGAGTTCTGCGTGAGCGAGTTATCGTTTCCAGGGCAACGCATGTTTTTTTGGCACAGTCCAGTTTTTTAGGGTGAGGTCATCCACTCTGTAATGCTATTGGATCGACACGTGGCTGTCATCGAGGAAGGAGTATCGGTTCGCAGGAAGTTCACATGGCAACAGGCATGCCTCATCCAGTGTGGCACTGCCTATCAGCGGGAAAGGTCACAGTGACAGGCACACTGTTTTGGGATATATGTTTTTAGGTCTCGCCTAGGCAGCGCGCATGCGCTGCCCTAGGAGGGCCTTCAGCCATCGATCTTCACTTTGGAAGCACTGCACTCGTGCTTGTGGTGGCATCCATCTTGCGGGAGCGAGCAGCGGCGCGGCCATGTTAATTGCAAACATATGGCCGCTGCTCGCTCCCGCAAGGTGGATGCCGCCACAAGCACGAGTGCAGTGCTTCGAAAGTGAGGACAGTAATGACCCCTTGTTTATGTTCCTGCCGGTTAAAAAGACACGTTTGCTCACTTTTTGTGTAAAATCTGTTAATGCTACATGCAAATTCGTGTTTAGTGCGATTGATATCACGCTCTAAAAATAGACGCATAAATAGAACCTCCTTCCTAGTGCGTGAGCTCAACTCTTCACACCAAAAAAACTATAACAAAAGGACATTTTTAACTCATAAGTGCACTATTCAAGTACAACTGCAAGTTATTTTCTGCCCCGTCTCCCACAGGTATACAGTTTGCATTTTGCCTCATCTCTCCTATCATTGGTCCTTTCCTGGCTCCTTTCCTCATTAGAAAATCACAGTCTGGTGACATTCCAACGTACCCTAGCTTTAAAGAATGCAGCACCACGTCCTCGACGTCACCACCACCACGTCCATTAACACCACGTCCACCACCACGTCCACCACCACAACCATGTCCACCACCAACACGTCCATCACCACTACGTCCACCACCACGTCTATCACCACCAAGTCCACCACCATGCCCACCACCACCACGTCCACAACCACGTCCACCACCACCACCACCATGTCCACCACGTCCACCACCTCGTCCATGTCCACAACCACCAAGTCTACCACCACCACGTCCACCACCACCACACCCACCACATCCACCACCACCACCACATCCACCACCACCATGTCCACCACCACATCCACCACCACATCCACGTCCACCACCACCTTGTCCACCACCATGTCCACCACCACACATCCACCAGTACCACCACATCCACCACCACATCCACCACCACCACGTCCACCACCACCACATCCACTAAAACCACCACGTCCACTATGTCCACCACCCCACCCCAACCTCCACCACATCCACCGCGACAATCACCACATCCACCACCACCACGTCCACCACCACCACATAAAACAACCACCACCACATCCACCACCACCACATCTACCACCATGTCCACCACCACATCCACCTCCACCACCACCATGTCCACCACCACCACCACATCCATCACCACCACCATGTCCACGTCCATCACCACCACCATGTCCACCACCACTTCCACAACCATCACCACCTCCACCACCACGTCCACCACCACCATGTCCATCACCACCACATCCACCGCCACCACATCCACCACCACCACCATGTCCACCACGTTCACCACCACCACGTCCACCACCACCACATCCACCACCACCATGTCCACCACCATGTCTGTCACCACCACCATGTCCACCACCACATCCACCACCAAGTCCACCACCACCACAACATCCACCACCATGTCCACCACCATGTCCACCACCACCATGTCCACCACCACCACCATGTCCACTACCACCACATCCACCACCACCACATCAACCACCACCACATCCACCACATCCACCACCACCACCATGTCCACCACCACCACGTCCACCACCAGCACATCCACCACCACCACCAAATCCACCACCACGTCCACCACATCTACCACCACCACCATGTTCACCACCATGTCCTCAACCACCACGTCCACCACCACCACGTCCACCACCACCATGTCCACCACCACCATGTCCACCACCACCATGTCCACCACCATGTCCACCACCTCCACGTCCACCACCACCACGTCCACCACCACCACATCCACCACCACCACGTCCACCACCACCACGTCCACTACCACCACATCCACCACCATGTCCACCACCACATCCACCACCACATCCACCACCACATCCACCACCACCAGGTCCACCACCACCACCACATCCACCACCACGTCCACCATATCCACATCCACCATGTCCACCACCACCACAACATCCACCATGTCCACCACCCCCACGTCCACCACCATGTCCAGCACCACCACATCCACCACGTCCACCACCACCACGTCCACCACATCCACCATCACCATGTGCACGTCCAGCACCACCACGTCCACCACCAACACATCCACCAACACATCCACCACCATGTCCACCACCACATCCACCACTATGTCCACCACCATTTCCACTACCATGTCCACCACCACGTCCACCACCACGTCCACCACCACCACCACCACGTACATCACCATGTCCACCACCACCACCATGTCCACACCAACACGTCCACCACCACCATGTCCACCACCACCACCACATCCACCACCACCACATCCACCACCACCACATCCACTGCCACCACGTCCACTGCCACCACATCCACCACCACCACATCCACCATGTCCACCACCACAATGTCCACCACCACGTCCACCACCACATCCACCATCCCGTCTGCCACCACCATGTCCACCACTACCATTTCCACCACCACCACTACGTCCACCACCACCACCAGGTCGACGCCCAGCACCACCACCACGTCCACCACCATGTCCACCACCACCACGTCCACCACCACCCATGACAGGTAAAGTGTCACTGGAGGGCAGGGGTAATAGGAGTGTCAACCCCGGCTGTACATGGGACATTTAAGGATGCAATGGGTGCGAGAAGATGGGAATAGGGGCTAGAAATATTACACCAGACCCAAGATACATTTTGAAGAGGTGCAATGTCACGGGGGCTCCTGTAAAAGCACTCACAGCATCTCTACCTCACAGTGGCATACCTGCTCGAGCCACTCACTCAAAACTAGCATTGGCATAGCCAACAGGTCTCGCGTTTGGGACCTTATAAGTGTTTAGCCATGCAACACTTGATGTTGTTGCACCAAGGATATTGTGCTGGATAACTAAACACTTATAAGGTCCCAAAGGCAAGACCTATTGGCTATGCCAATGCTTGCTTTCCATCAGTGATCGGCACGCTGCACAAGTGCCAGGTTGCTGCTGCTTTTGTTGACTGTGTGGCACAATTGTTCTGGGATGTCTAGGGACTGACTCTGAAATTGAATTTAATGCATGAGATTGATAACGTTATTGGCATAATTTAGATGATTGCATGTGGTGAAGTTAAGGCTTGCATTGAATAGCATGTTGTGAATGTTAGTTAGCATTATTGCTGTGCATATTCTATCCACCGGTAATTTCGTGATTTGCATCATTTTTTTATCACTGCATTGTAATTAGGGCTCCCAGTTTTCAGTTTTTACAGATTTTTTACAGATAAATACAGACAGAAAACCATTTCTTTTCCTGCCTGTATTTATTTTTAAATACAGAAAAATTTGGAAATTGGCCTTCTTTGGATGATATTTTCTACTGTCAATCATGAGTGTCAGGTCAATAGGTGCACAGATAGAGAGGTAGAGGAGATGAAAAAGACAATAGATTTCCTAAGTAAGCTTAATTAACTGTAGATCTACAGTTATTTCTGCTATGCTACAATGCAAATGTTTTCAGATAATGCTATTGCACTGTACACTACTGAAACCTGTAGGACATTCAAATGTGAGTATACTTTTATTGGTTAAATAAACGTGGAAAATATCCATTGCAGTTTCATTTATACAGAAAACACAATATAAAAATGGATAAATACAGACATATATGTAGAAAAAATAAATACCATAAAACCGGGAGCCCTAATTGTAATCTTGTGCTTCAAATATGGCACCTCGGATCCTGTGTTAGCATTATTGCTGCGCATATTCTACCCGCAGGAAATTTCATAATTTGCATAATTCTTTTATTTGTGCATCATAATCTTGTGCATTGAATATGGCACCTCAATCCATTCCTCTTCCTCAGATCCGAGTCTTCCTTACATGGGGTATGTGCATGTATCAAAATGGAAGTTACATACTCTCAAACATTGTTTGGGCCCAGAAGGTAGGAAAGTGTTAAAAACCTTACCCAAGCCAGTGGGCAAGAATGTAGATGCTGGCTTGGATAACGAGGAAGAAGATGAACATGGAAATGCACTCATGGAACTTAGAAGAAAGATGTAGGAAAAAAAATTGTATAGTTGTCAAAAGTTTTTTCCCTCGCACAGGAATCTGGAGAATCTATTGGTCAATATGTGGCCACATTAACGAGACTGGTGGTTACATGTAAGTTCAGGGATCTTAGGGAAGAAACCAAGGGGCATATCTACAAGGCTGCGATAGAAAATTATCGCCCCTTTTGCGGCCGTTTTTGGCTGAAAAGCGGCGATAATTTTATCGCCTAAATAGCAAGGTCACGCTAACGCGTGAAACCTTGCTTTAGCGCACGTATTCTTAACGCCCAGCTTTGCATCTCTAATGAGATGCAAAGTGGGCGTTCCTGACCTGACATGACAGGAGAAATGTTGCTTATCATCAAGCCCCACGCTATGAAGCATAGCGGCAAGAAAAGTAGCGATAACCCCTGTTATCGCTACTTTCCTTACGCCTGCTTCAGGACTGACTTAGCCATGATATCCTATGGAAGGTGGATATCATGGCTAAGTTTGTGAGGCCCTATCAACAAGCTAAGGCCACATTAGGCAGTTAGCGCTAGGATTTTTATCGCTTTTGAGATAAGCGTTGCTAATAGCACGCTAGCTCAGCGATAAAAATCCACATTAGCCGGCGATAATTATCCTAGCGCTAAGTGCGCTTAGCGATAATTATCGCCGGTTGTTGCTGATCTGCCCCCAAATGATAAACAGAATAAACAACTTGAGGATTCAAGAGAAGTTGTCAGATTTGAAAGATCCCACCTTACACAGGACAATTGAAGTAGCCAAATAAACAGAGCACACCTATAGCTGTGTAAAATAGTTGGGTAGGCCTGGGTCCAAGCAAAATTATTATGCTGAAAAATTGTGTGAAGCAGCATCAGAGAACAAACAAACATGAATTGTAAATGACAAGAAAGATATTGATTAAAAAAAAACAGGAAGGAGATGAGAAATGAGTGTGTTTCAGATGCGGCAGAATGAGACAACCTGCCGAAGCTAGTAATTGCACTACTGCCAAGCGCAAGTGCTTCAAATGTAAGAAGTTTGAACATTTCTCGAGAGTATGTAGAATGATGGTTTCGGCTTTTAACAGAAAAGCAGTGAACTTTGTGATCAACTTTGAAGCACAGCATCTATATGAAAATTCAGACAAAGGTGATGAGGTAGTAGAAGTGTTAATGCTGAGGGGCGTGGATGAGCAACCATGCTCTGTTTCAGCTATGAACCGGGAGGTGTATCATCCATCAAGGTGTATCATTTGAGTGAATGGAAAAGAAGTGCATGTTTGGACAGACTCATGCTCACCTTTCACCATTATCGATAAATCTGTCTGGCAGAATTTGAATGATAAATTGATTGAGTTCCAAGGATGTTGAACTGGATGGGTATTGTGGCAACAAACTACAGGTCTGGGGTTACTTTGCAGCCAGCTTAGAGTTCGGGAGTAGATCTGCAAAGGGAAAGGTCTATGTTTCGGAGAAAGGAAGGTCAGCTGGGATGACGGTGCCGGGTTCTTCCTCAGGTTGTAGCGGGATGGGCCGCCTCTGGCAAGGGCCACCTCGGGGGTTCTGCGCCTTGGGGTGTTCGGCTCTACCCGGGCTGGGGAGCTGCCAGGCGGGTTGCCCCCCGGTGTGGCTGGGGCGGACTGGGAACTACCATTCTCGCTCCGATCGTCCTCCACCTCCTGATCTCCGCTTGGCTGGTCGGGATCCGGCCACTCGGGCTCGGCCCCGGGGCGGGAGGGTGTTCCTGGGTGGACATTTTTGAAGAAGGACACATCTCGTGTGACCGTTTCAGCACCTCTTTGAGTGGTCACCATCGTGCCTGTCCGGCGAGTGACAACCCATGGTTGTGGTTCGAAAGGAAGTCTGAACTTGCTGCCTGGGTAGCGGTCCTTCACGTACACTCGATCTTGCTGTTGTATCATGGACTCCTTAGCTCCCCTTCGCCGGCTGGCGTGGTCGTTCGAGCGCATCCGATTGGCTAAGGTCTTTTCGTTGGTGGCTTGTGCCGGAACCCATGTAGGGTGGTGCGGGATCGTGTCACTTACAATTCTCCCCATGGTGGCTGTTCCTGGCGCTGCCTCGGTTGTGACATGGGGGGGTCAGCCGGTATTCCCGCAGAAACTGTAGATCGCTCTCTCCAGTGGAGATCCGTCAGCCATGGCGATGCGAATGGTTTTGTTGAGTGTCCTCATAAACCTCTCCACCTCTCCATTGGCTTGGGGCCACCGTGGTGTTATTTTGCGGTGATGTATCCCCCAGCTCTTGAGATACTCTGAGAACTCCTGCCCTTGGAAAGGCGGTCCATTGTCGGTCTTGACCACCCCGAATATGCCATGAGTGGCAATGGTTTTTTCGAACTTCGCGATCACTTCAGTGGCTGTCTGGCTCCCCACAATTTCGACCTCTGGGTATTTGGTGAAGTCATCGATAATGACCAGCGCGTACCGTCCATCGGGGAGATGTCCGAAGTCGGCACTCACGCACTCCCATGGTTGCAGAGGATTGTCTTGGGTCGCCACCGGGTGAGGGCGTTCCGGCTGTCCTGCAGCTTGGCACCACGTGCAGGTTCTCACCGTCTGTTCCACCATCGCGTCCATGCCTGGGAACCATACTTTGGCTCGGAGCCTGCCCATTGTCTTTACCATTCCTTGATGTCCCCTGTGGGCGAGGTCCACCGCCTGTTGAGCAAGGCTGGCCGGCATGACTAGTCTCGGACCCCGCAGAAGACATCCTTGGACGTCAACGGACAGCTCACTCTTTACTTTCAAGAATGATTCCAGTGTCAGCTTGGCTTGGGGCGTCCTTCTGTTGAGCGAGGCTTGGATTGTCCTCCAGTCTCCCGACCTGACAGCCTCCGCTGCTGCTCTCACGCATTCATCACCTTCTGAGGCCTCTATTATTGCGGCCAGGCTCATTGGGAGGGGTCGTGACCGCTCTGTCACATACCGGACGTACTCCTCTGTGTCCTCGGCCTCCTCCTTCTCTTCTGTTGTGGCTTTCCGCGGGTGCCGTGACAGATAGTCCGCCAGGTTCGTGGCCCCTGGTTTGTGCTCCACCCGGTAGTCGTACCCTTGTAGTTGGAGTATCCATTTTTCAATCCGGAGTGGCGGCTTCGAGGACGACCCTTGGAATTGAGGAATGAGTGGCTTGTGATCGGTTGTCACCGTGAAATGATGTCCATACACGTACACGTGAAAATGCCGGCATGCCCAGTGGATGGCGATGGCTTCTCGCTCGATTTGCGAGTACCGCTGCTCTGTTTCGGTCAGGGACCGGCTGGCGTATGCGATGGGTGCCCACTCCTCGTTGTCCTGGAGTTGTGTCAGGACCGCTCCCAGCCCAAACGAGCTCGCGTCGACCGCCACGTTGGTGGGCTTTGCCGGGTCGAAGTATGAGAGAATAGTGTCCGCGGACAGGGCCGCCATCGTTGCTTGGAACGCCTTTTCCTGTTCCGGGCCCCACTGCCACGTGGTGGACGACTTGGTCAGCTCCCTGAGGGGTTTGGTGAGGTTGGAGAGGTCCGGAATGAAGCGGCCGCAGAAGTTGAGCATGCCCAGGAAACTCCGGGCCTCCGAGATGTTCGTCGGAGCTGGGGCATCTTGGACATCCTTCACCTTGTCCGGGTCTGGGGCCACCCCTTGGTCCGAGAAGGTGTACCCAAAGAAACTGATCTTGTTCTGCAGGAACTGACACTTCTCCCGGTGCAGGGTCAAGCCTGACTCCTGAATCCTCTTGAGGACCCCTCTCAACCGCTGGTGGTGTTCCTCTATGGTTGACGCGTATATGAGCAGGTCGTCGCTCACATTGAGCACGCCGGGGAGCCCACTGAGCACTTCTCTGATGGTATTTTGGAATACCTCGGCGGCACTCGAGATGCCAAAGTTCAGGTGCCGATACCGTCTGAGGCCCACATGGGTGGACACATGGGTGGAAAATGTGGTGATGTACCTCGAGTCCGGATGAAGTGGTAGCTGGTGGTAGCCTGACCGTAGGTCCATCTTCGAGAACCACCTGGCCCCGTTCAGCTCCCCCAGAATGTCATCAATGGTGGGCGTCGGGTGTCGCTCTCTTTTGACCGCGGCGTTAGGGAGGCGCATGTCCACACAGATGCGGACTTGTCCTGGCTGCTTCGGCTTCCTGGCGATGACGATCGGGGATACCCACGGGGTTGGCCCACTGACCTTTTCGATGATGCCTTGTCTCTCCAGGGCCTCCAGCTCCTCCTCGACCTTCTGCCGCAGGTGGAAAGCAATTCTCCGGTGCCTCAACGCCACTGGTTGGACTGATGGGTCGATGTGTAAGGAGACTTCCTTTCCTTTCATGCACCCGATGCCGTTAAAGACTTTTCCAAACTCTTCCATGATGGTATCCAGCTCTTCCTCCAGGACTGCCATGGCAAACGAGATCAGTCTCAATTCTTCGGCCGACTGCCCGCTCAGCAGCATCCCGCTGCCCTCTTCCCTGACAGAGACGGTGGTGTTGATGCTCCTCTCACCATGTTGTAGCTCTGTTTTGAAGCACCCGATGAGGGGAATGGGCGTCTTCTGGCCGTATGCGAACACCCGAATCTTCGCCTCTCTCAGCGGGGGTTTGACCCGCAGTTGGTGGTAGAAATTGGCGGCCATCAGCTCGATGGAGGCCACAGTGTCAATTGTCGCCTTTACCTTTTGATGTTGTACTAGGATGCGACATTTCGGAAGTCTGCGCTTCTTCTTCTGTGGTTGATGGATTGCAAACACATAATGGACTGGGTACTCTTCGGTGTCGTCGTCCATGTCTTCACTGTCTGCTTCTTCGCGTACCGCATGGGCCGCCTCCTTCTTGACTCTGGTGGACTGGCACACCGCCGCAAAGTGGTTCATCCACCCGCAGGTGCCGCACTTTTTCCCTCTGGCCGGGCAGTCTTGCATGCGGTGGGGTTGGCCGCCACAGTACCCACAGTCTTTCTTCTTTGCCTCCGGCTGCCGTTTCCCTCCGGCTTGCCTTCCTTTTGGCCGCACTACGTTCACCGCTTCCGCCACTTGCACTTGCTCCGTCTTGACAGGGCGATGTAGGGCTGCCTCCATAAGCAAGGCTCTCGCTTGCGATAGCTCCTTCGACCGTCTGAGAGTGAGGATGTCCGCCAGGGGCTTTCCTTCTTCCTGGAGGACCGTGACACGAAGCTTAGACGAGTAACAACCCTGTATAATCTGCCCTCGGATCTCCTCCTGTTCATCGCGGAACCCACACATGCTGGCTAACTCCTTCAGCCTGCCATGGAACGCATCCAGGGACTCGTCCGCCTCTTGTTTGGCCTGACGGAAGATTAACCTTTCATAGTCTCTGTTCGCCATGAGCTCGAAGTGGGCTTTGAGCGCGTTCAGCAGTGTGTGGTACGTTTTCGGCGTGGCTTCCACGAGAGTTTTGTAGATGCGGTGGATGTCTTTGCCTCCTAGGTGGAGCAGCAACGCTCTGTGCCTTTCCTTCGTGATGCCAGCCCCTTCGAAGTAAATTTGTAGGCGGTCTGTCCAATCCCTCCAGCGCGGGGCAAGGGATGACGGGGCACCGTCAACGGCAAACGGCTCAATGGTGGGAATCGCCGCCATCTTGGCACGTGCGCAGCACGCGGTGGAAGCTGGCTTCCTCTCCTTTGCGTTGACGCCACCAGTGGTGCACCCCCTACGGGCGTTGCGCGTAGACTCCCCTCGCGCTTCTGCACCAAGCGACGGGCGCGCCTACCTCCAGACGTCATCCGCGGGACCCCTTAGGCGCTTCTGGGTTGAGGCGAGCACATCTGGCGTAGGCCTGAACCGTAGGAGGGCGCGGTCGTCGTCAGGCACCTCGTGGGGCAGGTGCGGCACCACCTGGGTGAGACATACCCCTTACCGGCTGTGGATTGGGGCACCAGGGCCGTCGATGGCTGGGTGGGCCTCCAGGGCACTTACAGTGTTCCTCACCAGGCCTCACAGCAGGCTCAGCCGGGTCACCAGGAGGGGGCCTGCACACACAGGCTCAGGACACATGGGTGGCCAAAATGGACACTGTGGGGCATAAAACAGCACATCAGTGCTCAATAGACCCTCGTCGTCAGTGTGAAGTCTTAAAGGGCCTAATTAGCATGGCTGCGCATAAGCGCTTAATAAGACACGGGAGCCGATCTGTAGTTAACACACACGCGGCTCCGACTCCTTCGCCGAGGCCACACCTCATTTTTTTAACGAGCTAGCGTCTCTGACGTCACGCGTCAGCGCTAGTGCACCTCGGCAGCGCGGAAGGCTAGAACGCCTCGCGCGTGCCGAATACTACAGGGGGGTGTCCCAGCATACAAAAGGAACCGATCCCAAAGTTTGTCTGTCACTACGCTGAGGCAGGGAAGTTGCACAAGAGACTGTCAGGCTGACCCCCCTCCCTGCGATGTTTTACTTAGTCAGCAGGTGACACAAGTACTGGTGGGACCACACCGTGTCCAGCTCAGACTATCCCAGCAGCACACTTGCACCCTGTAGAGGGCACGCACACAATTCTTTAGCCGGGCTCTCCATGCTCTTGCACGGCATACACCTGTGATCCACTTTGTAAGGAGCACCTGCATGCCGCACAGCGGCGCCATAGTCACATCGGCCGACTCCTGTCCTCTGGAGCGCGAATCACTCGGCTGATGGCAGTAATAAGGAGCAACCGGCGAACACAGGCAGTGTCAGAACTTGGGCCTCTCCATAAGGTGTCATCAAGATTGTTGAGGGAAAGTTGGCAGGGGCAGTGGGGGGACCTAGTTGCATGCCAGCTCCTCATTATCATCTCTGGCACGCCCGGGTTGGCTGGCGGGGCTTGGGATTTGCACGATCTCAGGTACAGCAACATAAAAGAAAGTCATAATGGGGAAAACTGATAATAAGCAACCCAAACTGCACTTTGAAAACCGATCCGCTAGGCTCCAAGACAGCGAACAAACACCGCAAATGGTGGTGCCAGAAACACAGCTCGATCCGGACCATGATGACGATGTCAAGGCCATGCTACGGGTGCTAAAGGTTAGCCTACGGGTGATTGATTCCAAGCTGGATTCACTTGCAGCACACATGGATCAGGTCTCCCACAAGGTGGATAAACACGAACACAGGCTGGACGCATTTAAAACCCATGTCTCCGATTCGGATGATCGCCAGATAAAGTCCCACGATCACCAGCTTCACATGGACAAAGTGTTGGATGTTGTAAAGGCGCACAATGAAGACCTCGAAGCGTGCTCATGAAGGAATATTATACGCCTCACAGCAATACCTGAATCCCTGAGCATATCCAATATGGAAAAATACATTGAAGGCCTCCTGCAAGATCTATATGGCCCAGTTCTATCGCCTATGTTCCTGGTGGAGCGCACCGTACCTTGGGCCTTAGGCACCCCCCCCCGGGGCTACACCCGACCGATCCTGGCCCCATTATTAAATTATAGGGACAGAGACACTGTTCTCAGACTGGAGCATGAAAAGGGGGTGCTGTAATACCAGGGAAACGCCATAGCATTTTACCCAGAATTCGCACAGGCTGTCCAGATGGCCAGGCATTAGTTTATTCCAGCAACAAACTGCTTCGAAAAACTGACACCAAGTATGCAATGCTTTACCCCGCCCGAACTCCGGGTGCAGGCCGGGGGGGAAACCTCTTATTTTCACGGAGGCCAGCGCCGCTCTAAAGTTCGTCAAGCAGCACGCCAAGAAGCACCAGGAAAATGCTAGAGAGAAAGACTCGTCTTCACAGAGTCAGCTAAGTAAAAATGACTAATCACTGTGGCCTATTTTTCTGACATTTGCAACACTCCGGGTAGTCCAGCCTCATACAGCACTCTTTGCTCCTCCTCCTTATGTAATCAAATATTGATAGTTTGAATAATGCTCGGCCACCCTGTCGTCTGTAACAGGGCTCTATGCCAGCACATCCACGCCCCCACCGGGATAATTCCCTATAGCCCCACGTTCAGAGGGCGTCAGTTCATAGTGGGATGTGTTATTGGTACAACACAACCTGTTTGGGGGGTTGGTGTGGGTGGGGGGTGGGATGGTAGGGCCAACGTTTATTGTTATTTGTTGCAGTACATGCTATTTCTCAGGCTGTTCGATCTATGCCCAGGGAAGCAGCTGTTCAAATCCGGTGAGGCCAGCGCACCTCAGGTAGGCCCCAACTGGGCAGGAATGTGCTCACAACAGGCAGATTTGTACTGGTTATATATGTTTAAACTAACTTGCATTACCTGGAATGTGGGAGGTCTTAACGACCATCGAAAATCAAGATTGGTACAATCATATCTCAGGCATGCTGTTGACATCTGCCTCCTACAGGAGACCCATCTTAGAGAGGCCGCCCGATCCGGACCATTATCTAGTAGGTGGAGTGAAGTGCACACATCTAGCTATTCTAATTACTCACGCTGGGTGGTGACACTGATTAAAAAGGGAATACCCCAGCAAACGCTGAAGGTAGTTAGTGACCAAGAAGGCAGATATCTGCTACTCCTGGGGACATTATTTTATCAATAAGTCGTCATTGCAAACATATATGGCGCCAATGCGGATTATCTCACCTTTTTTCACCAGTTATGGCACCTAATACAGTCCTTGGGAGACGCTGCACTACTCTGGGGTGGGCATTTTAATACTGTTTTGTCGCTGTCAGATGATAGAGCTGGACTATCGCGTACACACCATCCACAGGCAGCTGCAGTTCTTAAAGGCTTGATTGCAGATTATCACTTGCTTGACACATGGAGGGTGTTTCATCCACCGGCCCGTGAGGGCACATGTATCGCACAGCAACATCTCACATGGTCCAGGATTACCTTCTGGCTCACATCCAGGGATTTACACTTGTGTGTTACAGAGGCCGCACACACTATCGTATCATGCCCGGTCACCTTAACTCTTATGGTACCCAAACCTTATAGCCAGATGTTTACGTGGCGCCTTCCCCCAAATGTGTTGCTAGTTTTCCGAGAAGGTATTAGGGCACAAATAACCGAATATTTTTAACACAATGCAGGGTCAGTAAAAACCGCTGGAATGCTCTGGGAGGCATTCAAGGTGGTGATCCTGGGGGGCTTGCATAGCTGGGCAGTCTGGGGTGCTCCTAGACATCCGTCGGAGTCTAGATATGTTAGAAAAAGAACTACAGACACTGGAGGCACAATACAACACCACACTGTCCTCCACGACTCTGGGGCACATTTGTAGCAAGCTCACAGACTTTCAAGACAAAGCAGCTTGAGAGACTAACTTTCCTCACAAACATGCCTCCGCGTGCCGCTACAGTGAGGGCGACAGGCCGGGCAAGACTCTTGCAAATCTTTTGCGTCCGCCCAGAGGTTCCTCGCATGTAGCTGCCCTAATCACCCCTACTGGAGGAACTGTGCACACTCCACCCGACATCCTCGATACCATGAAAACCTACTATGCACAGCTATACACATCTCGCTCTTGCCCATCAGATTCTGTTTTGGGTGACTACTTTGACAGGGCGCACCGGGAGTATTTAAATGCCCCGTTTACTGTAGAGGACATGCACCGGGTAATAGGTAGTTTACCCGCAGACAAGGCACCGGAAGCGGATGGCCTAACGGCCAAATTCTATAAAGAATTCTCAGAATTACTGGCCCCTCACCTTCTGAAGGTCTATCGGGAAGCGCTGCAGCTGGGTACCCTTACTGGATCCATACGCGAGGCCATTATTATCACACTATTAAAGCCGGGCAAGGACCCCTCCCAGTTCGATTCCTATCGCCCCTATCCATGATCAATCTCGATGCCAACATTTTCGCCAAACTTTTAGGTACTAGACTCCAACCGTTGCTCCCGTTGATTGTTCGGCCGGACCAGTCTGGCTTCATACCGGGGAGGTCCACTTCTCATAACATTAGGACACTGTTCTGACTATTACTTTACCTAGCCCCACATGTCCTGGCGATTGCGGCACTTCTCGACGCCACAAAGGCGTTTGACTCCCTGGAGTGGTGGTTCCTGTTCCCGCTGATACACAGGCTGGGTCTGAGCCCGCTTTTTACCCAACACATCAGACTTCTTTACACACTGCCGATGGCGTGTCTGAAAGTTAATTGCCTGGTCTCAGAACCCATATCCATCACAAGGGGGACTAGACAAGGCTGTCCTCTATCGCCGTTGCTGTTTGCAATTGCAACGGAGCCCTTAGCTGCCCGCATTCGACAGCACCACACAAACCGTGGGCTAGGGTTCACAACTAGGGGACTTATGGTGTCAATGTACGCAGATGACATCACATTGTACATGACGGACCCCAAAGAGAATTTCGGCCTCATGACGTGGGAACTAGTGAGGTTTGGCGGACTGTCCGGTGTGATGGTTAACTGGAGCAAATCTGTAATTATCCTACTCATACCTGAGACACCGAAATGCGATGCCGATTACCCAATAGCTTGGGCCACTGGCCCGACGCGATATTTGTGTATATGGATAAGCGGTAATATGCATGACATCTGGACGGCAAAGTATGGCAGGGTGGTGGATTGTATAGAAGACAGAGTGAAAAGGTGGAAAACTCTTCCCTTCTCCCTAGCCGGTTGCATAGCTGTGGCAAAAATGATCATCCTGCCCAAACTATTGTATTTATTTGTTAATGTCCGCATTCCCCTCAAAATGCACTTCTTCAGGCGCATTTGCTCCCTCATGATCGAATTGGTGTGGGCAGGGAGATAACCTAGAATATCCTGGGAGGTACTAACGCTGCCTCAGACGCAAGGTGATCTGGCGGCCCCGGATTTCACCCTCTATGCGTCTAGTGCCCAGGCACAATTTCTACATTTCTGGGTGCATCTCACACCTTTCCAGCCGCATGTGATGATAGAAACAGATAGGCCAGCACCTCTTCCTGTAAACACAGCTCTTTATCAAATTTACAAACGCCTGTGTAAAGAAGTGGACACAGTGGAAACCATGTGTTGTGCATGGGGAGGCCTCTGTAAAAGAGCGCGCTTGGACATACACTATGCGCCCTCATGCCATTACCCAATAACCCACTGTTGCCACCGCTAATGGATGTCAAGGCCCAGGAGAGCGCACACATCCACAACATCCAGATAGGCCAAGATTCATACCCAGGAGACAGTTTCTTAATGCTACAACAAATGTGTGGCCCCACACCGTACACAGCACTTGACATGGCACTCTGCTACCGGATGTGCGCCTTTTGCAAGAGTAAATTCAAAACATTTCCCAATCCACCTCCTACACTGCCAGCACTTGAGAACATATTGACAGTAGAATGGGGACGTAAACTCATTTCTCGAATCTACACCATAACACAACAGGATTTTCCTGTCATTGTTCCAACTTCACGTAGGGCCTGGGAAGAGAACCTGGGGGTGAGCATTACAGATGAGCAATGGGAATTTGGATGTAGACTTTTAGAGCGACTGTCTCCAAACTATCGCCTCAGGCTCATTCACTTCAAATATCTCCACCACCTCTACCGCACTCCCAAACAATTGCATAGGAGGGGGCTGCGTTCAGATGCTAATTGTTGGCGGTGCGGGTCCTCCCAGACAACCTTCCTACATCTGGCCTGGCAGTGTAGGCCTACAGCAAACTATTGGCTGCAAATATTACATCACAACAAAAATATAACCGGGCAAGTGCTGCCCTGCACCCCACTAGTGGAACTGTTGGGAGTGGTTACAAGTGTGCCACCGAAGTCAAGGACGCTGCCAGCAATGTTATTACTATTAGCAAAGAGGCAGGTGGCACTACACTGGGGTGCGGTATCTCCCCTGACTACTAAGAAATGGGTCAGGGATGTGTCATTTTGTAGGTCACAATTATCATGTTACTGGGAGCTTCTGCCCACGAAGTCTCGCCCACGGGACATTTGGGAGCCATTCGTAGATTGGCTGAGTTCAGACTCCGCAGATGACCCGTGATGCGATCGGCTAGGGGGCTGGGGTCCCTGCCTGGCACTGGCATACTTGTTGTGAGTCATAATGCTGAAAATTGTGAAAAGCCACTGCGGTGATTGAGTGTTCAAAGGTTTATGGCATAACTGTTTAACAAATGTCCCCCTTAGATGCCTGCTTTGTACACTGGATCGCTGTATCTCTGTTTTTCAATTGGACCGGCTGGTCCACCAGTTTGTATTGTACTGCATTTTATGTGGTTGTTTGTAATTATATAAAAGCTAATAAAAACAATTAAAAAACAATTATTTGCAACCACTTCGCCATCAGGTGAAATTGATATGACAATTTGCGTATCATCGGCATAGGATATAGCCGAGAACTCATGTGATCGAATCAGATTTGCCAAGAGGGTGACGAAGATGTTAAAAAGTGTAGGGGATAACGATGAGTCCTGTGGCACCCCACAAGGAAGAGTGAAGGAAAAAATGCAACAATCTGTTCTCTGTTGGATAGGAAGGAGTTCAGAATCAGAGCTGCACCTCCAATCTCCACCATCTGTAACCAGTTGTTGAGCACTGAATGGTTAATTGTATCAAACACAGCAGAGAGGTCCAGCAGGATCAGCGCAGCACAAACTTTCCTCCCTTGTCCACCTGTTGTTGAATCTCCTCAGACGCAATAACTAAGGCCAATTCTGTACAGTGCTGTGGCCTGAAACCATGTTGCGATCGATCCAAAATGTTTTAGTCAACAAGAAAGCCATCAGATCTTCATTTGTAGCCTTGTCCAGACTTTTAGCAGGGAGGAGTAGACATGAATTGGGCTGGTAGTTTTTAACCTCTACAGGGTCCTGGGAATGTTTTTTTTTAGAATAGGACAAAATGATGCCTTTTTCCATACTGCTGGGAATTGTCCTGAAATCAGCACATTATTTAGGAGTTTAGTAAGATGGACCCGAATCGTACCGAGGACCATCTGCAAGATGTGTGGCGGACACAGGTCCATAGAGGAGCGAGATTGAATGGCTTCCAACAGTCTTATTATTCTTTCTTCAGTTAGAGGAGAGAAACTGTGAAGATCATTTAGAGCATCCTCTGAATTTTCATGCACAGAGGAGGAGCCGGAGGGATCAACCATGTGATTAGCATTATGATTTTCTGTTAAGGATAGCTTGGTCCGGGGTGAAAGGTTTACTCTGGTCAAAGTTTGAGGGGGCTGTACCAGTTTTGAAAAGTTCTCTTAAAGAGTTTTTGGCAGTCCTTATTTTTTCAGTGAAATATTTGTTTTTCTGCAATGATTGCCACTTTATACATGTCGATGACTAGTTTGTTTTTCTCTTCAGTATCATATTTTGTCCTCCATCTCCGTTCTTGTGCTCTACACTTTAGTCTCAGTGTTTTTTAATTCAGGAGAGTAGCATGGGGCAGGTGGATTTTTCCTTTATCTTTTTCCCAGGGCTAGCCGGCTAGCTGCCGAGCCTATCTAATTAGAAAAGTTTGAAGCAGCAGTTTCAATGTTGGCATCCAGTAGTGGGCTATGTTTTTACAGCGCAATATCCAGCCCCAATATATTAATTTTTTTCATCAGGGGCGTGTTTGGTAGACTCTCCTGAATTTCCAGAGCGAGATTTGCTAGCACCAACTACTAGACTGCCATGTGATCAGGCCATGTCAAAGGTAGGGATCTCTCAAAGCTTACTGCCGGATTGTTGGTAAAAATCCCGTCACGGGTCTGGTTAGCCTTGAGAGTGGTTCATGAACTATCTGCCTGGGGTCGAAGCGGCGAAGGCAGTGTATCAGCTGCTCAGTGTCACTACTTTCCTCAAGGTCCAAGTGGAAATTGAAATCCCTCGATGAGGTGAAACTTGGAAACCCCAGATATGACTCCATAAAGGTCTGAACTGATATAAACAAACGGTCTCCTGGGCCAGGCGGATGATATATCGAGGCACTGTTAAACACAACTTTTTTGATACATTTAAAAACAAACACCAGAGCTTCCATCTAGATGGGAAGTAGGGGTGAGTACAGTTTTGATACAATTGCAATAACTAATTGCAATTCCTCCCCCTCGTTTCCAGTTTCGATCTACTCTGAACACCTCATGTCTTTCCAAAAAAGCAGTTTCAAACCGGAGTCAGATGCACTATCGGTTCACATTTCCGTGAAAAATACTTGGTCTGGAGAGTGGCCCTCCATAAAATTGTCAAACTTATGTTTATGTTAAACAGGGGACCTAGGGGCATATGTATCAAACGATTTTTTAATCGCAAACGCTGCGATTCGCAAAATAACAGCTAATCGGGATGTATGAGCCAATATCCCATCGCAAAATTAAGAAATTGCTAATTTAGCGATTTCTTAATTTTGCGTAAGCATTTAAGAAATCGCAAATTGCGATTTCTTAAATGATATGTAACACGCACCCAAGTTGTGCGAATTATCCTTAAGATATCGCAAATTGCCACCAACTTCTAGTTGGTGGTAATTTGCGATTTCCTTTCAAAATGCACTTTTTTTACTTTTACAAAGTGCCACGTGGCGCACATACATGCCCTTAGGGCATGTATGTGCGCCATATGCGCCACATGCTCATTTCAGGGGTGCATCAGGGTGTTATCATGACACCCTTGCACCTTAGAAATTATTCTCAAATTGCGATTAGCAAATTGCCAATCGCTATTTGAGAATTACTTCCCATTCATTCCTATAGGTCTCCTGGCCAATAGGAATGAATGGGCAGGTACTCCTTAATTGCGATTTCGCAATTTGCTAATCGCAATTAAGGAATTTTAAGAAATCGCAAAAGTTTTGCGATTTTTTAAATACATCCCGTTTTGCAATTCTCAAATAGCGATTCTTTAAAAATCGCTATTTGAGAATCGCAAATGGTGATGTTGATACATATGCCCCCATGTGTTTAATAGGACACAAGGGAGCAACTCATATTGGTGTTCTAAAGTCTGCGAGAACTCGGCAGGTGTTGATGGCACATTGCTACTAAAGCTATCAGTTAGTTTAGGTCTCAGGACATATTTGCATACAGGGCAGCAAAAATGATTCATGTCTCATTACAGTTCAAGGTCGCACAGCAACCTTGCCTACCTTTATTTTCAATTGACATCAGCTCGTCCCTAGTGTAAGCCAGGGTGGTAAAAGGACCAGCGGGCCTGGCGCACGGCGCAGTGAGGCAATGGACGGGCTTGCCTTTGGCGAGCCAGCAGCGAGCCTGCTGTGTGCATCCGCTGTGTAGATGCGCTTACCGGTCCTCTAAATTGTCTGCCATAAGAGGCGTGGATGTGGCCGACTTGCAGGACTGAGCACACCTCAAAAGGCAAAATATGCAGGGAGAAGTTAAAATAAACTAGGGTCCAGCAACCCCTTTCTTACCTGACAGGCTCCCCTGCAGGTGCAAGATACTGGGAACAGAAAGCCAACCAAATTAAAGATGCAAAATACATTAAATCACAAACTTATTAAAACTGGGCTGTCAACCCAGGACTCACTGCAGGTTAAACGGGAGCCAGGCACCTCCCAAAGATGGCCACACAGCAGGTAAGTATAGGTCTATTATTGTATTTGTAGTACCAGTAATAGATAATGTATTAGCTAGAAAGGGTTTCCAAATTTGGATGAAAATTCCAACATTATCCTGCAATCTGTAAATGAGTTTTTTATAAGATGCTATTTTATACATTTCAATAAGCCATTCATCGTCTGTAGGACTTTTTGGTGTTCTTCAATGTCTCTATATTCAAATCTTTGCTACAGTGAGTGCAATAGCTATCAATTGTCTCCTAGGGTTTGTTAGATTTGGGAGATCAGTAACATCATATATTACAAATTATTCTGTTAAAGGAATGGACACATGTATAGCTCTGTGAAGAGAGGCAGTTATGGAAGACTGGTATTCCTTCAACACTGGACATCAGAATAAAATGTGTAGTATATCACAGTCCTCCTGTGGGCACCTCCAGCAGGTAGAATGGTGTAGTAAACCTGGTGTCTTGAGTTTTTGTGGGGACCAGTACTAGTTGTAGGAAGCTGACTCTGTATATACTATACCAAAGTGAGTTAGACTGTGCACAGAGTCCAGTGGAACGCCAAAGGTAGGCAGAGGTAAAGTTAGATAGCACCTTACTCTCTATTTGTGGTAGTGTGGTCGAGCTGTAAGGCTTTATCAGAGGGTAGTGTTAAGCATTTGTTGTACACACTCAATCAGCAAGTGTTTAAAGTTTCACAAATGGAGTGGAGTTTCTTTCTGGTAGCTTTTGCCCACTTCAGTTCACTCTGTTGGATCTCCCTCCTGCTCCAACAAGGCACTTTCTCCTCCTCTCCTGATCCCAGCCGTTTCCAAAATCTAAACAGATTTACCTGGACTTGTATGTTCCATGCTGGCCAATCTAGTTCTAACCTAATGGCCTGTAACATTGAGGAGCTGGGTAAAGAAAGAAGAGTTTTTAAACATTTCCCTTCCTCCTTATCCCATGAATATTTCCCCCCGAAACACAAGATTTCTGCCCCATACTGCATCTGCGGGGATCATAGCCTTAAATGCTTTCAACACTGGTCCATGTGGCATGTCTCCGTAATTACTATAACATTTTTTCAACCCACAAATTCCTGCTTGGCCGTTTGTTTTCTGGGCCTGTAAGTGCATGCCCCAAATTAAAGCTCTGTCAAACCATACTCCCAAATATTTATATTCATTAACGACTTACAATTTTGTCTGACCCGGGAACCAGCTATATTTATGATTTTTCTTTCCAAAACACAATATTTTTGTTTTTTCCATATTTACTATTAGGTGTTTGGTAAACAATATGTCTCAAATGCATTTAGCTTTCTTTGCAGTCCTAATTCCGTTTGATCAAAGATAACTAGGTCATCTGCATATAGTAGGCAAGACAGATGCTTACCATTTACCTTTGGGCTTGCTCCTCTTTCAGTTATTGATAAATTCGGTAAATCAGCAAAGAAAAATAGAAAATAGAAGAGGGGTCAATACACAGCCCTGTCTTAAACCATTATTGATTTCTATCTCTTGAGTTAAACCTCATGCTGTATCTTTAATAACTAGTGCCCAATTTTTTCTGTGCAGCCCTTGAATAACTTCTAGAGGTCCTCGGGATATTATATCTTTTTAGCGTCTTCCATAAGCATTCTCTATCTACTAGATCAAATGCTGCCCGGAAGTCAACAAAGCAGCAGTATAATCTACCCTGCTGTTCCACTGACTTCCAAGACACAGCCCACAAGGCAAAACAATTATCGGGTGTTGAGTGCCCCTCTTTGAACCCTCCTTGTTCTACCGGAACAATCACTTTTAATTCAACCCATTCCTTCAGTTTTCCCAAGATTATTTTGGAGAACATTTTGACACCAATATCTAATAGATTAAATAATCTATAATTCTTTGGGTCCTTTCTATCCCCTTTTTTATGCAATGGCCTAATTACGCCGCCCCTCCAAGATTTTGGAATTGTACCTGAGGTTAGTACTGCTGTAAACATTTTTGAGAAAAATTGGGCCCACCAATTTAACTCTGTTTTAATTATTACTGCAGGTAAATTAGCAGGCCCTGCAGCATGGGTTAGATTTAACCTCTTAATGGTGTTCTTTTTTACGTTTTCAAACGAGTATAAAGGAATTCGATTTTTTGCTGCATGTCGCCTCCAGGTTTTCTCCCCACTAATTTCTGGCCCATTGCTAGACTTGTATAATTGATTTAGGTGCTCCTCCCAAGAAGTCTCATCGACTTCACAACTCACGGTTCCCGGAGATCATCCCGCTGCATCTTGGATCAACCTCCAGAAACGTTTAGTATTTTTACTTTCTATGGTTTCCAGTAGAGACCCAACATTTTTTTTTAAAGCTTCTTTTCTTAATTCTCACTAACATTTTATATTCTTTCCTCTATTTTAGTAAATTATTGTAGCCCTCCTGTTTGTATCTTAACTCCAACTTTCTTTCTTCTCTCCTCAGTAGCTTTATTTTCTCTCTACAGAGTCAAACCAGCCCATTTGCTGTCTGCCACCCCCTTGCAGAGTTTTGCCCCCTTTTTTTGTTTTCTTTAAATTGACAGATAGGCATAGTACTGCCTGCTTGATTTTTTCTTCAAACCATGCAACACTCGGGCTCCATGCTATCTCAGAGGCTAGATTTTGTTGAAGACTAGATAATTTTGTAATATATTCCTCAGCCAATTTCGTGGACAGTCTTTTTGGGTAATCCATAGGTTGTGGTAGAACTTTTTCACAAACTCTTGGGGGAGCTCTCACTATTTTGCAATACAGTGGATAGTGGTCACTTTCTTTGCGTTTAATTATCTTAAACTTTTTTACTGAGACAAAATTCCAGGCATGTACAAAGAGATCGTCTATAGGGCACAATTGATTGCCCCTTCTAAATGTTTGTTCTGCTGGTCTATCGAATTCCGATCTATCATTTAAACTAATTAGTCCATGTGACCCTAGGAATTTCCCTAGCTCTTCGTCTTGCTTATTCATTTTACCAATGAGAAAAAGGTCTGGCATTATCTCAAATGCGTCTAAGATTTCCGTCATCCAAGGATCCAACTTTTCGGGATCTAGCTTATTTGCTCTTTTAATCCATTAATGTTCCACGAGATTATTCTTAGTCTATGCGCCGACCCATTTCCCTAATTTATTTCGCTAACATGACCAGACTCATTTACTGCCCACCAAGATGCATTTAAGTCTCTGTCCTCAGTGCTCCAATGTCCCCAGTTCTTAACCAACTTGTGGTTTTCAACAATAATTTAAATTTTCTCTCTTGCTCCACATGCCCCTGTTATTAGTCTAGCTTGTCTTTTCCCCAAGCCTGCACAACAGTTTAATATACTACTATCTGGCCGACTTACATTTTCTATTTCCGCCTCTGTGATTAATCTTATTCCTTCCTTTAGTATCTCTTTTTTGGCATTTACTACTGCAGATTTAATCATACCTGAATATACTTCAACTTTTGTCAATTCCTTCCCTTTGCTACTTGGTAAAAATCCAACCTGCCTTAAATCCTTTGAATCAATTTTACATAGGCTTGGACATTTTGAGAAGGAAAATAAAAGTTGCGAGCGACTTAACGGTGTAATTTTCTTTAGCTTTTTCCTGCCCTTCGGTACATCCTAGGGTTCAAAGTATAACCACTTTTTATCTCTTGGCTCTGTAACTTCTCGATCTCTAATCTTTTCTTCACTTATGTCTCTTTTTCTATTTGGGCCATTTATCTTAGCACTCCCTTTCCCTATACTTTTTGGGTTGCTTTTCACACCCCTTAAGTTTACTCTTTTTTCAGACCATTTCTCCTCCTTTACTTCCTTCCGGGGTTTTTTATTTTTTGTTGGAACCTTTTTTCTCTTATTTCCTTCAAACTTGCTTCTTGGAAACTTTTTTGCTTCTTCTTCCTTTCCTTCTTAGTAACTATAGAGGAGTCTCTTCTTACTGTTTTTACAGGTGATACAAGTGGTTTATCTTCTTTACACTTTACTTTTTTACTGCCTGTTTGTTTCTCTTTAAGCTTCCCTGAGTACTGGGTGAGATTCCTTGACGGGAATCTAAACTTTTGCCACCTATGACTCCACTGTTCATTTCTTCTCCTAATTAACATAGGTTGTTTCGATAGGTACACATCATGATCATGATTCAATTGATCTAATGCCTCGGTGTCTCCTGTGCCCCCTCCGGTGGAAGTGTCCAACACAGGTCTAACCACCGGCGGCATTAAACCCCTAATGCCCTGTAGTTCAAACAGAGTGAGCTTTAGGCTCATTTCTTGTGCCTTTAGTATTTTATTATTTGAGAGTGTGACTTCTAACAGACCTTGCAAGATCTTTTGTAGCATTAAATAATGTCTAGCACTGAAGCTGATGGAGTTGCCGACAAGTCTAAGTTCTCGGTGCTATTAAGTAGCATATCTTCCATAGACTTGAAGACACCATTTGCCCATTGGCCCAGACTTTTATCCGCATTTGCTCTTTCCTCCCGGGCATTGCTATCATTCTGAGCTTGCGGCTCTTTTGAAGACTTCTCCTCATACTCTCCATCTCCGGTGTCATGCTCGGAGAAGATCCTGGGTGATGATGAAAGTCTTGGTTCCAAATTGATGTTTATTTGGCTTAAATCACAATGATTGGAGAATGAGTCTTCTATACCTTCAGCACATTGATCGTTTGTTTCCTGGATTAAAATTGAATCCTTCTCTAAATCTTGAGTTTTTTTAGGCGTAGGTTTCTTGATGAAGTGTTTTCCCACAAAATCTTTTATTGATCTAGAGACTGTGTTGCTTCCTTTCGTGCTCACATGCGATGCATTCAGCATATTTGGCGTATTTTTCTTCATTAATACTTTATTTCGTCCCCTCATATCATTCACTTCTTCCAAAATCTCCACAGGGGTTGACTCACTTGTTTCATTATTTATAGACTGAGGATCTTTTCTTATTTTGTTGATTCTTTGCTTTTTAAGGGCCATTTTACAATGGAAAAAGGTCAAGTTCGATATAACTTTGAGCTCAAGTTTCCATGGATGTGTACTGCTAAAACTGTAAAATACTGTCTGTGGAAGGGCCCGGATTAGACCAGCATAAGCCCAAAGACTACTGAGACCAGTACTGCATTCAGTTCCGCACTGCGATAAGATTAAACAAAATTACCAAATCACTTTCACTTACCTCTGCTGTGTTGAGTGGTGGTACTTCGGGCATGCCGTGGTAGTTGCCCTTTTTTTTTTTTACTCCTGCGGGGGCAACCTTTCTTAAACCGGGGCTGGACCATTCAGTTACGCCTCCCCCCTTTTTGGCGTCTGCCCCCCTCCCTCTGGGGCTGCGCTGGTCTGTTGGCAATTCAAGCCAAAATACAAAATTCAGGCTCCGCTCCCCACATTGCAAGCTCTTATGCGCTTTCTTTTTTCCCTTTCTGGGCACTCGCTCCAAGCTCCGTGCCTCAAGACACTAATTACTGAGTCGCCGTATCCGCTCCGTAATCGAGCGTATTTTCTGACTCTATGGCCTCCGTACGGCCTTGGAAATCTTCGCGCTCCATGCCAACTCTCTGCTTCAACGCGGGACCGCGGACCGCAAATCCGGAAATGACGAGCCTCGCGTCGCCTCACGTCACGTTGCACGGCAGCCCGGAAACCACGAACCACAATCCAAACACAGCAGCAATAGAATGTGAAATAAGGAAATAGTCTGTTCTAGAATGGGTATCATGCACTGCCAAGTGATATGTAAACCTGTATCTGATATCAATCAAACCATGATCTTGTCGGATGTCTCCCAGCATTGCTCTATCTCTGCCATGTGCCACATCTAGGGGGCTTGTTCTGTCTAAGTACACATTTGGGGCAAGATTCCGATCGCCTCCTAGAACTATTTTGGAAATTCCCATTTTCATTAGAATTCTATTTAGATGAAGGAGAAAAGTGGCTTTGGTCCCAAGGGGGGGCATAAATGGAACCCACTCGTAATATGTTATCACCGACTAAGTTTGGCTGAAACAAACCAACAATCCTCCTCTGACCATGACTGTAGCATATGGCAGTGCCGTGCTTTCCATTTTAGAATGGCTACACAACTTTTTTTAGTAGTAGTATGGAATATAGGATCTCCTGATGTGTGAGAAGGGGGTTTGCAGCTGTATATAATAAGGCCTATCGATCTCGTTTTACTTTTTTCTGATTCCTTTGTCTCTTGAATGAGAGCAATATCTGTATGTTTGAAGGCTAAATAGGAAATCATTTTCTTCCATTTAATGTAATTCCAATCCAATCCAAATTTTCTTTATTTCGGCCGATAAGGCCATAAAAGATAGATTCACACAATACATTAAAATGGTCACTAAAAATACAAGCATAATAAAACCAATAAAATCAATATACAAATATTACGGACATCTGGACAGTGGAATTCATTGACCAACACAGTTCTTATTTATATTAGACCTTATATGCCACATAGCCGTTAAAAATTTTGCAACTGCAAAGACTATGTGCGGATCAGTGTTCGTTTTCAGTATTCTGTACACCTGCAGATGACTCCTAATGCCCAGATTTCTGCATAGCGGGACTAGCCAGTATCTTCTTGGTCTATTGTAAGCTGGGCAAAAGAACAGAATGTGGGTTTCTTCCTCATCATGATTGCAGCAGCCTGGACAAATTTTATCATTCTTTATTGTCCAGTTGTGGGTAAAAATTTTAATAGGGAGAGTCCCTAGCCTCCATTGTATGAACAATTTTCTGGATAAGATGGGAAAAATAATATCCATAAATCCCTCAAACTGGTAATGGTCCTTGAGAGTCAAAAATCGATCGGTCAAGGACCCTTTGTTAGATGCAGAGACCAGGGAGGCATAACGTTGCTCCCTATATATACCCACAAGGCGTTTGCGGGAGACCCCAAGGCAACCTTGCTCGGGCGATTCCCATAATTTGGGGAGTCCCAACCGATAGAGTTCTTTCTTTATCGAGGCTAGCCAGGTGATTTTATCGCAGGAGTTCAGATTCATAACATGTACAAGCTCTTGCCTATAGTGTAAAAGCTCAACAGTAGACCAGAGCCTATGCCAGAACCTTAATGGCATAAGTTCCAGGTCCTCTTTTATAGAGGGTAAACCCATATCCATTCTTAGGGGAAGAAGGGGTGTGCCTCGGGGGAGAGCCAGGAGACGCCTTAAAAAATAGTTTTCTACATTAATGATTCCTGTGCCCGCCGTGTATCCCCAGAGTTCTCCACCGTAGGATGCGGCTGCTTTGGCTTGCGACTTGTACATTACAACTGCCGGGCTAATTGGTTTGTAGGTGGAGGAATTTGCTACCTTCAGAATTCCCCCGGACAGTTGTGCAAGTTTCATGCGGCTGATTGCTACATGAGGTTCCCATGATAGGTTCTCATGCAGCGTTACCCCTAGGTACTGAAAGGTTTTTACTCTCTCCAGTGTAACCGAACTCAGGGATGGGTTTGGTCTAGTTTTGGCTGAGGGGTTAAATATCATAAATTTGGTCTTCCCTGTGTTTATTTCCAGGCCATGTTGGCTACAGAAAAGGCCGAAGCCATCTAAAATCCGTTGAATCCCCATCGGGGATTTGGACAGCAGGAGGGTATCATCCGCGAACATGATGGCCGGTACCCTCCTGCCGGCCAAAGACGGGGCGTCATTATCATGAACATTGTCAAGATATGCTATTACATTGTTTACATAGAGGCAGAACAGGGTCGGGGCAAGGACACAACCCTGTCTGACCCCTCTATGAACTGGGAATTTAGATGTCAGCGCACCCGTCCTTCCATACCTGACCTGTGCAAAATTGTTTTCATGGAGCCTAATAATGGCATTTAGTAGATGGGGTGGAACTCCCAGCCCCGTTAGTGTCTCCCATAGTTTCTTCCTGGGGACCAGGTCGAAAGCTGACTTCAGGTCCACGAACACCATGTACAGCCTTCCCCTCTCAATGGTCACAGTTTTCCAATATAGGAGTACGAGGCGGAAGATCTGATCCATGGTGGACGTGTTTTTCCGGAAGCCAGCTTGTAAGGGGCTGAGAATTTTATTTTCCTCCATCCACTCCATAAGGTGGTTTAGGAGTAGGCGCGAGTAGATTTTCTGGGGGACATCTATGAGACTTATTGGCCTGTAGTTGGCTGGGAGCAGAGGAGAACCCTTTTTAAAAATGGGCACTATCTCAGCCCCCAGCCAAGTACAAGGAATCTCCATCCCACCCAGAATAGCGTTAAAGAGTGTAAGAAGATAGGGACCCATATGTCTGCGTATGAACGAAAAAGATCGCCAGGCAATCTGTCAAGACCAGGGGCCTTCCCCCTCGAAAGGGCTAGAATAACATTGACCACCTCGGAAAGAGTAAATTCCAGGGCTGGTACTGGGGCAGGAGCAACTGTAGAAACCATGTCCCTTCCACCATCAATTTGAGGTGGTTCCTGGTATAATTGGCCAAAATGGGCCTCCCAAACGGATGCTGCAATATTTGGCTCTATTGCAGCTTTGGAGTCTGGCATACCAGTATTCACCAGGGACCAAAATTTCCTCAGATCTTTCGCTTCCAGTGCTGATGTTAAATCCTGCCATTTATTCCAATCCCATTCGGCTCGTGCCACTGCCATGGTTTTCTTGTAGATTTGTCTAAGCTCAACAAGTTTGCTCTTGTCCGATCCTTTTTTAACACACTTCAGGAGTTCGGACTTAGCCTTTTTACAAGATGCATTGTACCAGGTTGGAGTTCGAGTTGTATTTTTCCTTGGGGGTAACACTGGGTAAAAGACCTCACCTAAAAGGGCCACCAATTCTTCATGTATGTGGGCTAGTTTCTTATTGAATTCCAAGTTTCTTGGCTGTGAGATTAGATTGTCCGTTTCTATTAGCTTCGGGAGTGCTAGCTGAAAAATTTTACTTAGGGACTCTTCGGAGCTCGCCAGTTTCCCCCATTTGATCCTACGTCTATTGGAACTAATTGTCAAGTTCCCGGGATCTTTACTGGGCTCGGCGGCAAGTGATCGATCAGCACCTTTAGGGTGCGCCATATACATTACAAGTGCATTATGATCACTGTCCGTTCTTGATATTATTCTAAAATCCTGAACCATAGGCCAGAGACTAATGTCTACGAAAATGTAATCTAACCTAGATTCTTGGTTCACCCTGTTAAAAGTACATGCAGAGGGAGTATCTGAGGTACTGCGGCCATTACATGCCCTTAAGGAGAAATTTAGCGTCAAGGACAGAATTTGTACTACTAAGGGCGACCAGATTTTAACATATGGCGATTGACAACGCGGTACGCCCCAGAGGTCATCTTCCAGTACGAGGGCTCCTTCCTTAAGGCCTTCTAAGGGCTCAAAGTGGCAATTCAAGTCGCCTCCCAAGACTATCTTAAAGTCAATAGGGAGACTGGCCAAGAAGCAAGTAAGATCATCAAGTGTGGCAGATTCCATGGCCAGCTTGGTGGGACGGGAGTATACATTAATTATTGCTAAACTCGAAGCGTTAGGCCACCTGAGTAGAACACACTGGATGTCCTGCGAATGCGTCGGTAAGCTCTCCGCATTACACCCAATGTGACTAGCCACCCAGATCGCCAACCCTCCGGAGGGCCTCCCTCTGCCTGACCAGATCGCGTTTATTTCGAACACAGCATACCCCACTCTAGATAATGGTTCCCTTGCCCATGTCTCTTGAAAGAGGCAGATGTCGCTGTTGGCTATCAGGGAGTCCCAGTCGCTCGTGTCAAGTTTATTGACAATGCCAGCGACATTCCAAGAAAGAACCTTTAAGGAGACGTCAAGCGGGTCAGGGTCACTTCCAGCACTTTTAAGCGGGGCAGCATCCAATGGTGCAGTCGTAAGACTAGGCAGGAATGTTTCCACAGTAGATAGTTCCATCGGGTCTGCTTTATGATGTGTTGGGACTGACAATTTTAACTTGTTATTAGTATCGCCCAAGACAGTTTTAATTTTAGATGATTCAGTTTCTGCACCGTGGGGGTTAATAGATGTCAAGTTCTCCCCTCGGGGGGCACCATATTCTTGAGTGGCGATATCTATTTCGCATACGCCATGCCCCTGACCCTTAGAAAGTCAATCTGTCTGTTCAAGACAGCTGTATCTATTGGGATGAAAAAGGTTACCAAAGTTTGTGCATGAAGCATTACGGGTGGGCCTGACTCTGCGGCCATCAGCAGCAGGTCCGACCCGGGTCCAACCATTGTCAATGTTCAAAATTGGCTTAAAAGTATTGGGATAAAAATATGACAAGTGGACCACTTCAATAGAAGTAGACCCTTTGTTCCCGGTCCAGTTGCAAATATAGGACACAATTTTGGGGTTCCTAAAATTTACAATTATACAGTCACCAGCACATTTCTTATCGGTGTGGCCGATCCATGGGACTCTTCTAACCATGAGAATTTCTCCCTTAGTATTAGGTGGTAGTGGCCTGTGAGTGTTAAACCAACTAGTGACCTTGTTGTGTAAAGAATCATAAGGTTCCACCACGGTTCCCTCAAACGGGGGTACTCCCTTCAAGACAACAGAATAGGCAGCAGCCTCGGGAGGCAAATTTACCACCTTGCGCCAATCTTGTTGGCTGTCTTGCCTGTCTGTAGGGTTCCTTGCGTCATTTAATAATTTTACCTGATTAGGACCAGAGGCCGTACCAGATGAGTTCAGCCTACTGGTAAATCCTGTGACGGGTTGGTGGTTGCAGGGTAGTGCGGGGGCGGATTTTGACAAAGAAGCTGGCTGCACATTTTCCAATGAGGTGACTGTCGGGGGTACAGGGGACGAGATGATGGAGTTTGAAAGTAAATTAGGTAAATTGGGAGCCCCTATGGAGTGCCCACCTACTGCGTGCATACCTGCTCTTTGGTCTGAGACTAAGCCTAGTAGTCCCCTACGCAAATCTATTAGGCAAATTTCAATGTTGGCCAGACGGTCTTCTAGGGGATTGAGCAGTTCCCTCAATAGAGTGCGTAAATCAGAGAGCATACTATCATACATCCCGTCAGCGTTTTGTTGGCTAGGAGGATTTTTTGCCGGGGTGTGTTGGTGCAGGGCTTCGTGTTTACGGGATGAAACCGGCCCTTTGCTAACTATGTCCTGTTTAGTTCCCCTAACTCTAGGGTTGGCTTTAGTAGCTTTGGAATTCCCCCCCCTGTTTTTATAGGCCCTTTTATCCATTTTCGGGATTGCTCCCTCCTTCTCCCGCTGTGTGGGCTGAGTCAGGGCCTTGGTATTGCTTTTGGTCTGCTCAGTGACAGCTACCTCAGCAGTGGTGTGTACTGTTGGGCCCTTACAGTTTGGAAGAGGTAGGATACTAAGCTCTGCATGCTCAGAATTTTCACAGTCAATAGAGGAGGTAATGGAGCAGTTAGTAACAGATAGGTCTGGGAGAGCAGACAGCCCAACTACCCCCCCTGCCGGAAGTGTTATGAGATTTGGTGACTTGGCGGGGGTGGCAACATGTGCGATGGGTCCCAGGGAGGATCTCCTCACCCAGTCTATTTCTTGGGAAATACGTCTTTCAAGAATGGAGATCTCATCCACGAGAAGGGACCCAGCTTTAGCAAAGTACGTATCCAATGTACCTGTTGGCCTTCCCGTCGCCATAGCACTCTTGCTCCTGGTTTCTCTCGTGGTCATAATGTCACCGACAGCACCTGATGTGTGGTGGATTGCAGACAGGCTGGGGTGCCCTACGCCCTCCCTCGTCCGTACTCGAACGGCCTCAAACGGCCCGCTCTTTGCCCGGTCTTCGCTCCGGGCGCGTTCCGCTGGCGCGTTTGGGGAATAGGCTTATACTGGGGGGAGTGGTCGATTAAGGGGCGGGACCGGGAAGAGTCACCAGGTGTGCCGAGTAAGGCTGTCAGAGAGCACCCTGGGGCTCGCAGTCCCGGTCTCTCAAGCTCCGCAGCAGCGCGACTTCCCCTCCAGTCCAGCAACAGGATACAGACCAGCTCCAAGATAATCCTCAGTCCGTGGCAGGTTCAGCGAGCGGCTCCCGCGAAGCGGGGGCCGCGAGGAGTGATGTAGGCAATAGGGGCGGGACCGGGAAGAGTCACCAGGTGTGCCGAGTAAGGCTGTCAGAGAGCACCCTGGGGCTCGCAGTCCCGGTCTCTCAAGCTCCGCAGCAGCGCGACTTCCCCTCCAGTCCAGCAACAGGATACAGACCAGCTCCCAATGTAATTAGTTAAGACATTGACCAAGACAATTTGCATAGGACTTTATGTCATGATGCTGACTTGAAATGTTAGAGTATATTTGTACTGTGTGAGAATGGGTCAATAGTGTAAAAAGGAAAGAGGAGGTCGATGATATGGGAATGTGATAATGGAAAATTGCTGGAGGGAAAACTATCTGGAGCATAATAAACCTGAAACCAATAAGTGGAAATTTAATCACAAAATATTATTGATACTAAACTTTAAATGGTGAAAGTACATAATATCAAAGAATGTGCATCTTTCATTGGTGGGTCTAAATCTCAATTTGAAACCCAGACTCTGCAAATATACATGGTGTATTGAACAACAATGTATGAGTAATGGAAATTAATTCTATCCATCAGGGGTAATAACTGCAGTAAAACAGCAATAAAATTATAATAATACATAGCATGTATAAATACTCATCAGGCTAGAAGAAGCAACAGCGGAAGGTTTATCATCTGTTCATTTATCAAAAGACTTGGATGACTTCAGAGGTGGTCTCGATTTGTCTCTGGAATTTTCCTGTGTGAGTACCTCTACACAGCAGACAACTTTATCTCTGTCAGAGTGCTTCTTAAAGGTACGGCCGTGTAATCTACCAGGTCAGTGGCTTTTTGGATGATTCTGTAATTGAAGTTGACTGTTCATAGTTGTTTCGTTCAGGGCTGGTGGAGTGTAAGGTCAATGTGTTGGTCGTCTAAACTGTCCAGAAAATGTACCAGGTCCTCAGTATCTGTATAATTCCTTGATTTCCCATCCATCGTGATCCCCATTGTGGCAGGTTCTAAAATACCATATTTGATATCCCATTTCTGAAGTCTCGGCATAAGTTGCAGGAATACTGTTTGTTTGGAATTGGTTTCAGTAGAGAAGGCCGCAGCAATAAATACTTCATGGCCTTCCAAGTCATAGGGCCCATGTTTACGAGCAGCTGTCAGTAATTGAAGGATTTGTTCATGACACAGGAGACACACAATAACTAGTCTAGGCCTAGAATCAAGGGTAAAAGTTGAAGTTCTTGACCGAATCCTTTGAGCTCTCTGCAACTCAAGGGGATGCTCACAAGATATGTTCAGTAGCCGCCGTATTAACGTTGGTAGCAAACTATTCACCATTCTTCACATCTATTTTTTTCTGGAATTCCATAAAAACAAATGTTATTTCGTCTGGCCCAGGTTTCCAAATCTATTACTTTTTGTTTCAAATTCCAGATATCCGGACCCCAATATCTCATCTTTCTTCCAATTGTTGTTTTATTTATCGAGAGTTTCCACTTTAGTAAGAAAAAAGCTTAGGTCCATCCGTATTGTCTTCATTTTTGTCGCAAGATCTGAAATTTTGACATCCATAGATTGCAATTGTTACCCCATTGTGGAGATTTCTTTTAAAGTATCTTTTGGGACAGTAGTAGAAGTGCCTGAAGGTAGAGTGTTCTCTACTACTTGTGTAAACAAAGACTTTCTAATAGATTTGCCACTGACCATACTCTTATACTTCAACGTTAAAGAAGATAATAAATACATACAGCTTAGTCATCAAATATAATATCCAAAAGCCTCAGAAAGCAGTTGGGTAGTAACACTGTAAATGAAAATACATATTTGGATGTGGACTAACATCTGGGATTCTATGATTATGGCTGAATGTTTTCAAAAAGGGGTTTCTAAAAAGCAGTGTATCAGAAATGTCCCACAGCTTTCGTCTGCATATCCATATTTGCACTACATTCTCTGCTTATAGGAATTCCTGTGCTTACTTAATTGCATTGCACAGTCTAAGCTGTCAAATTAAGAGAAATACTCCAGAGCGGAGAGTTCTCATATGCTTGTCCTGCACCGTGTGATAACTACAACATCAATTCAAACCCCCGCAGCAGCCTTTGGACTACAAGAAAGGAAATGTCACTTATCCTGAAACAATGAACCATTTTTTCACAGACTCTCTCATCTGCTGGAATGGTGTCCATCTCCCCCTTGCCTAACTGCATTTGCTCCACACATTCTGCTGACAGGAGATTCCAGTGCTCCAATAATCAGGAAACAAAGTCTGAACTGTCAAATGAAGAGAAATACCTCAGAGTTGAGAGTTCTCATGTGCTTCCCCTGCACCATGTGAAGAGTTCAACCAGAGTTCAATAGAATTTTAATTCCCCTGAAGCAGCCTCCTGGTTTAAGCACACAGAATGTCACTAATCTCTTCGACAGCTGACTGTATTTCCTGACAGAATGAGTTGTTCTTTTACAGACACTCTCAACTGGAGGAACAGTGTTGGAGTGATTTGTGACCGGGCTTCAGGGCTTCAATGAAGAACTCTGTTTAACTGACTCTCTAATGCCAGAAAGAAATTCAAAGTTACGTCACTGTTATTCATGTTGCCTTTCAATCTGGCTCCATGGATGCTTTTTGACAGCTGTTTGGGGTAATCCTTCTCCCCTTGAGTGTCGGAGCTCTACATCGAGGCAGCCATATCAGTCAGCAGCCAGACTCCCCCGTCACCAGCATTCTTAAAATGTTCTGTACATCTCAATCTACTGCCACTTGTAATGTGGTGTATCCATGTCTCCTTTTCATTTCCATATCTGGAACACATCAGTAAACACATTTTCTACTCGTCTAAGATGTAAGAGTTACTGCTATCCCTGTGGCTACTCGGTTCTGTAAACCATAGTTAGAATGAACCTGCTCAATGGAGACCGTTCTGTCTACAGCAGAACAATGAAAGGTGAATGGGAGACGTCAAACTATACACAAGGATGTCAGAAGCCAGCATGTCCCTCCCTTCAAATAGCTCTTGTACCTGCAAGTGCTGATTCAGGAAGCATTTTCCAGATGTAAATATGACTTATGCCTTCAGCATCTACGTCTGGTGGTCAGCCAAGAAAGAAACATCTGTATTTTTAGATGCAGAAGTGTTATCTACATACGCAGAAGCTCAAATAGATAGCGTACACTTGCATGTGTAAGTGGCAGCTGGGGGAGTGATTTGTAGCATGAAAGAGAATTGAGGTTAACACCCATGAGGTAATTGTTCTGTATGAACTTACACATGTGTGCTGCATTTCTTGCCCTTTTTTATGTAATTCTAAATACAAATCTGAATGAGGGAGGTTATATTATGCAAAGAGTGCATTTGTGTTCATCATTCCCATATGGAGCGCATTCGTGATTAACATATTTCCTGTAAAATATTATCCCCTGAAGAGTATCATTTTTGGGGGGAAACTGTACTTTTTCCCAGCTAGGAAAAAGTAAAATGTATACAATTTGTATTAAGAACTGTTTCTCTAACCCTACCTGTGCATCTCCAGGGTAATACGGTGTATTTGTAAGAAATGTTCTGGTACTGTCAGTTTCCTATCTTTTGTAACATAGTTTTACTTTTCTTCTGAGTTGCTTTAAGTAGAATTTTAGAATCTAAGTAGCGATGCAATTTAAAGGCTATTGATCAACCTAACAATATGGCTACCTAACTATCAATGGCAGCTAGTGACATTTGAAAGAGGTGGGGTATAAAAGTTAAGGAAATGGCCTCCACCTTTATTGTTTGTGGCTTGAGTGCCCAATATCATTTACTAAATACTCTTGAATCCTGGAAGTCACAGCAGGGCTGTGAAGAGTGTAGGTGAGGTGTGCAAGATGTCTGTTGGCTTCAGGGTCTCACTACAACTTTAGGCCAGTGACACCTCTACACATTTGTCATCCACTACAATGGTTTCCATGAACCGAGGCCCACCTAAGCATGGTGTCAAAATTGGTGTTTTGCATCTGCCGAGGACGAGCCGAGGACGCGAGCAGCAGGCGGCAAGCGGA
Source organism: Triturus cristatus (assembly GCF_964204655.1). Classification (NCBI taxonomy): domain Eukaryota; kingdom Metazoa; phylum Chordata; class Amphibia; order Caudata; family Salamandridae; genus Triturus; species Triturus cristatus. The sequence continues at coordinate 30,982,088 of NC_140590.1, read as the reverse complement.
GCTGTGAAGGCAAGAGCTCTGGTACGCCATTACCCGCTGTTACCTCCGGTCACCATTTCTGTCCTGTGCTCCGGAGCATATCCGGCTCAGCCCGAATCAGCCTGAGGACCGTGGTGAGGGAGGCGATCCCGATACACCCTCTTGGCATCCCTAGGGTGGAGGAAGGAAGCTGGAAAGCCGGTGGGGGAGCCCCATAACCTCAGGCAGCTCACCTGAAGTCTCACTGCCTGCTGTATGGTCTGGGACTACCGAATATCCCCCCCCCCCCCCTGCGCATACCACATTTCTAATAATGGACATGAGAAGGGAATTTCTTTTGGAGGCGGGGGTCGGAAAAACCCCCCGGCCTTATTTATTAAAATTTGCAAACAAAATAATTTTTTTTTAAATAAACGATATTTACACAATTATACGCAGAAACATAACACAACATTTGATTACAATTTATATGCACAGATATCAGATGGCTAACCTTAACATATCTCTAATACATAGTTTTCCTATCCGAATCTAACATAAGGATCATAATCATAAATTAATTACTTTCTGCGTATCCTATTTGGGCCTACGGCAAAGTCGCCAACTGGTGTCAGATCCTTATCAATTAGCCACGCCCTCCCGTAAGAGTTGCGCATGCGCAGAGGGCCCGCTTACCGAGAGGGTACTCCCCCCCCTCCGGTTACCCCCATACGTTCCCTGACTCCATTCAAATTTGGGGGGTCTTGCACTCTGCGCCATTTAGTGACGTCCATGCCAGTGCGGGGTGGCCAACCAGCCTAAAGAAAGCGTGACTCCCCCCTTTCCCCACACCCATCCAGCCTACCGGATGTACCGCCCCTGGAGTTATAGGAGAGACCCCTTGTCCCTCCCCCTGGGCGACCCCATCCGAGAATGGCGCCGCCCCCTAAGGACCTTAAATTTACTGCTCACCAGTCATGACCTTACCGCCTGACCAAGGAATAGCAATAAATACGACGATCGATGACCTGTAACCGGGAAAAACGCCTAAGGAACAAAACCACACCGTCAACTTCATTACCCAATGACCATATTGCTACAGGGGATGGAGGGTGGGTAACAAAAATTAGCAGCCTCCCAGAGGCTGCGTGCTGGCTGCCTGAGAGCGTGGGACAAAGAGTCCGAGTCCCGCACTCCACGGGTTTTTATTGTTTGTACTGGGGGCAGGCCAGTTCTAACTGGTCTGCCCCTGCCCCCCCCCCCTGACCCGGAAGCGCCTTAACGCTTCCGGGCCAAGGCTTCGCCGCCACCAGCCAATATGACGCGGTGGAACGCGAGCAGGCGAGGGAGGGGGTCGGTGCCCCGCCATATCTGCGGCGGGGCCGCTACCGGCCCCGCCTTTCTCTTCTGCCTCACTGTCTTCTGTCTCCTGCGGCTGACCTCCATGGCTGTCAGGGGGCGGGAGGAGGAGGAGGACGCCTCGCTGCCTTGTCTCTTTGTCTGCTTTGCGACCTTCCACCAGACAAGGCTTCACTGCTTTTGCTGTGTCTCCGACCGAGCCTGTGTCTCTGAGCCTCTTGCTGCCCTCCGTGGCTATTTTGTTGCCTCCTGCTGCCTTAGTTCAAGGCTGTTCTATCCAGCGCACAAAGAGGAGAGGAGCGGAGAGCAGAGAACTGCCACGAGCTTCGACCACGACCCAGCGATTGGCGTTTGGTGACTGGAGTTTGGCCCCCGGTGTTCAGCGCTCGGGCTCAGGGCTGGTTATTCAGGGCAAGTGGACATATCTGATACTCCCGTCAGCCCTCCCGCTGGTTTCTGAGGCCGCTGCACCGCTGATCTGACCGGGATTGAACTGGGATTGAAGCGGAGCGGTGATCACGAGCGGTGGGCGCCGCCGTAATTGGAGCTGCTCTGGAGAAGCGATGCTTGAGTCATTGTATTTGTAGAGTGGAGTAAGGCAAGGTAAACTGGAGATACGAATAAATTGGAACAGTCCTGAATAGACCTGAATAGACCTGAAGAGCCCCCTCCCCCTCAAGGAGGCAGCGGAGCACAGACGCAAGGTATTTGAATTGAGAACTGTGAACTGAGCAATCCTTTCCTCATATCTAACACTACCCGGCTTGTCCAGGCAGACATAGCTTGGCATGAGGTTGGGCCGAGTACGGGAGATCGTCCGCCCTAAGACTACAGGGCGTAGAAGAAAGGGCAAGGTTGGATTCTCTGCAGATCAGTCTAGCAACGAGATCTCTTTAATCATGTCAGAAGTTGACCCAATTGTCGGCGGGTCGATAAGAGGGAAGGGAGTCTCTCCAAAACCCATTGCCCCCCAAATTCAACCCAAAATATATACAAAATTCAGTTTCATAAAAGACATTGGGGCTGCTCTTTATTCAAGTAACATCACACTGAAAGGTCTTCAGACCCCTCTTTGACCAGACCAACTATCAGTATTGGTACCATCAACAGGGCAGCCAACCCAGCCAATTCAGCCAACTCAGCTAACACAGCAAATCACAAGCCTTGGCCCAATCCACCGAGAAGCCCACAACATCTACTTCTACAACTACAATATTTACAGTGGACCACACCCATGAAGTGTCACACAACAATATAATGCAGAGTAACATGCAGAATAACTCAGCGACTTCATCCCCTTCAACTAGCCCTTCAACTAGCCCCAAGGTGCAGCAGAAGCTGATCACGGGTGACTTGCTTTGCCATGGAGGAACTCAGACTCAGACTTACTTTGCTACACAAAAGGATTTATTACCAGGCTCCTTAGGACCCTATAAATCTCAGCAACTGGAATTCCAGGCTCCAATTACCACAGCCGACTCATGAACTGCAACAACTCCATTCATATCTACAGGAGTGTTTCAGACTGTGCGAGCACTGACGACCTTAACAGGAGCTGGCCATCTTATTGGCCACGGAAAAAGAAAACCAGATTCACTGGAGTAACCAGTCTTGGCTAGACTCATCTAGCCTAGAGGATAATCTGACTAAACACCACTCCTTACAGACAGCTGAAGGAATCACCATGGGACCTCAGGATACAAATTCACCTAGCAGTGTTACTGTTAATATGGCTTCGCCCCATCAGTCAAGCCAGAGCAGCTACAATGCTCCCAACAGTCAATTTAAATGTCTCAAAACAGGACGAAGGAAGGGCCGCCTTATCATATCTAGGAACTCAAGAATGGGAGAATATGTTAGCAGCATATTCCCCAGACTGCCACACTGGAACTCTCACAGAGAAGATGGAGCAGCCGTACCCGCCTTCAGCTGACAAACAGCCCTCGCAGGGAGAGGAGAAAGCGGGGCCAAAGAGACTGGGGATCCCAAATTGGCATGATGGGGGCGCTTGCGCCTCTCTCCTGAAAACCATGCAACTGTCGGTGGAGGCGCTACAATATCAATCAGATAAGATGGACATTCAGCTCTCTTAATTAAACACTCTGGCAGTGTTTACAGCAGGGATCGATGAAAAACTGGGGGATCTTAATGGCCTAATAAGAAGGGCACAATCTGAGACATACCTTAACTGTGGATGTAGCCAGATCATGGATAAGCTGTCAACTCTTCCGATTATGCTTTCTACCATGCTTAAGGAGCTAAAGAATAAATCAACCTGCGTCGCCAACGCTAGTCTCACAACTGACGGCTCTGCCGCAGACCCGCTAGTTGACAGCAACTCACGAGAAGATCTTGCCATCCCGACGAAGCAGAACTATAAAGGCACTAAATTTGACACACAGCAAAGAGTGGGTGTCTCCGGCAATAGCAGTGATCCCTCTAAAGACAGCTTCAGCCACACCAGCTGCGACAAAGACAAACGCCAAACAACGCCTTCAGCTGAAAAGAAAAGGTCGCAATCAAAAACTACTCCTTTCCAATCAAGCAGGTACCTATTCAATCTTTAATAAACAATGCCCTAAGTCAATCGCCGCATTCAAAGAGGGGGACAAGAAAGATAAAGATCCAGCTCAAACTAACAATCGCCAAGACATATTAGCACCTTCCTGCTTCTATAACATTGGAGGGTCTTCAGCAGGCACTAGGGACAGGATTCTGAAGCAAGTCAAGTTGGCTCCTGGGTCAGGAAGTGACAACGCCGTCACTGGTCCAGCTCCTGTACTTTCGCTTCAAACCTTAACATCCAACCCAAATTGGTCAGCAGGGCTCGATGACCTTCAAAAAACTACGGTCCTAGCAAAGGAAAGCAAACGGGAGTCCAGCCCGCATCTAACCGGGCAAGTCACCACTGTCCCTCCTGCTGGCATTGACCAGTCAACAATGCAACTGAATTATACAACTCAGATTGCGGCAATCCCAGTGGAAGGGAAGCAAGTGTGGACAGCCCCGGACAAACCCCCTCAAGCTTCTCACCCTCGGCAACAACAGAGACAATCCGGAACTTCAATCTTAACAACAAACATGGAAATAGATTTTAATTCTAGCCGAGCTGATGTGCTATCAGATCCGAATGAGCCTCTCCAACCAACACAACAAAACCTCGCTGCCAAATGGATGGGCCCACTCGAAATTCATTCCCATTCCCCAAAAGTCTCACCATCCGCCTTGAGCTACACACTGTTCAAACCAGAGTAGACTTCAAAAGGGCGTCATGACATATTGAATAGGGGCAACATTCTGAAATTACTACGAGCTATTCCCATCTTAGCAGATCTGAACACAACTGACATACTCGCAATAGAGTTTCTTACATTAGAAAACCCATCAATGCCAGAACTAACATGGGCATCGTGAAAAACAGCCGCAATTGCCCAAAGAGTATTAAATCAGCACCTCATCTTTAAAGACTGGGGCATTCAAGTCACCCCCCACCGTTCTCCATCTTACCCAGCAATACTTTCAATCACGAGCCCAAGGTCAGGTACCAAGGAATGCTCACGGCCCCCTACCTCTGTTTTAAGAGGGGCACTGGGCTATTCTGCTCCACGAAGGCGCACAACACGGATCTCAGGGGGCCTGACAAACTATATCTCAACAACCTCCATACCAACAGCTGTGGAAGCCGGCCCGGAAACAGATGTAGCTCTAGCGGTCACTCTCACTGTTTACCTGGCAGGGGTACAAAATGAAGTAACATTTTTCAACGTATATATTCATCCAAAATGGATAGTAAGCAACTTGGCGAAGTTAACACCAACAAATAACTACTTACTTAGGCAGCGCCGAAATTACAAACCTTATACTATCAGGGGATTTAAATTAATACTTAATGGGATCTTTTAAAGAAAACAAAGTTTATTTTCTTTCCTCAAACTACAATATACCAACACAAGGGATCTTCACAAATGGGAGGCCTAACAGGGCAAACAGATTCCTCTTGGAAGAATTAGAACATCTTAATCTCAGGGCCCTTAATGGAAGATCAGCCGACAAAACTACTCCAGTGGCAAGCTACTACACTGCATTAACAAGCTTGCTTCTGGATTATACTTTTGTCAGTCTTTCGCTGTTCTCACACGTAATAGGCTTCAGAATGGGCAACAAGAGGGACAGTGATCACCGCCCACAAGAGATTACTCTAGCAGCAACTGCTCCATCTGGCATTCAGCCTGCCCCACATTTAGACTCAAGCTACACTACAAATTAAGAGAGGATCAAGTATACGGCAGAGAGCATAGAGTCCTTAACAGACACAGCAATCAATCTTCTACTCTCACAACCGTTTGAAAAAGATCTGATAGAAACTGGGGAATGTTTCACCACTAACCTTATCAATCTACAGGCCACGCAAATAAAAACGAGGAGCTTCCCGGTCCCGGCACAAGAGAAAAAGATAACTAAGGCCCAAAGAGTGCAAATAAAAACTCTAAAGAGAATGATAAATGGCTCTATAAGATCTCTGCGACACGATCCAGGGAATATATTGCTCCTTGCTTCCCTGCGGCAAAAAAGAACTAAATTAAAGAAGTTGAAATGGAATATTAACAATAACTATGAACAGGACTTCTGGGCAAAACTTCTGCATAATATAAAGCACAACGGCAGCGATCGCTTCTGGAAATCAGTAAATACAATCATCCATCCGCAACAAGGGGGACTTTCTACCCATATTTTGGAAAAAACCTGGGCAAGCCATTTAAACTCCCATTTCAACAGTCAAACTTACGCTATGCCCAATCTAAAGCAGAGAAGAGCAGATTTGGAAGAGACTATACTAACACTGGAAGAAAGGAAAGAGCCACTAATAACCTCCCTGAATGTAATGCTGTTTCCCGACCAATGCTAAGAGACATATCCAAATCGCTTGTTTCAATCCACCATCAGGAGGAAGGGCAATTCGCCACTGCGCATCTAACAATCAGGAAACAGATCAGGAAGGGAAGAAAGGAAGGAGCACCAGGCCAGAATGGAATTTCACCTGCATTGTTCAAACAAAGGCCGGAAGAATGGGCAAAAATACTCCATCCATTATTTCTGGAAGTAGGATCAATGGGCATTATTCCAGACTCCTGGAAAAGTGCCACGATTATTCCAAGCCATAAAAGTGGCAGTAAGGCTTTGCCAGCCAATTATCGGTTAGTGGCACTGATCGATAATGAGGCCAAATACTTTGCGGGCACACTGCTAGACGAGCTTTCTATTTGGGCTGAAGATATTGAAATAATTCCACTAAACCAGACAGGCTTCAGAAAAAATTCTGGCACGATATCCAATATCTTGGCCATCTCATTGATTATGGATACAACGAAAACGAAGAAAACACAGCTGCACGTCTGTTTTATTGATTTTAGCGCTGCATTTGATAATCTGGAGAGGTCTAAATTGTGGACTAAGTTAGCCAGATGGGGCATTCCAAACGCGCTTTTATCACTGTTAATGCTTTTACATACCGACACCTGGGTACGGGTGAAATTAGGATCAGGGTCTCACCTCTCAAGAAAAGTAAAAACAAGGAAAGGACTCAAACAGGGCTGCGTGTTGGCTCCTATTTTATTTAATTTATTCATGGCAGATATACCACAGATACTTAACACCTGTAACTCCCACGCGCCCAGACTGGGGAGTACTACTTTGTCCAACTTACTATACGCGGACGATGTAGTCCTGCTCAGCCACACGGTAGTTGGCTTACAACATCTCCTTAACGGTTGCAGGAGTATGCAGCAGAAAATTGCCTTTCAATTAACTTAAACAAAACCAGGACCATGACAATGAGCAACAAACGAAAAACAAGACACCTCTGGCACCTGGGTGGTACACATATAGAATCAACGGAGACTTACAAGTTTCTGGGCGTCTACTTAGACAAAGAAGGATCATTTACCCGCCAACAAGAAGAGTTCAAAAGGAAAGGGATGATCCTTGCCTTAACCATGAAAAGTTTATCAGCTAAACTATTGGATCCAACGCTGAGCCCTCCTCTAATGGTAGCACAGGCTAAAATCCTACCTAAAATCACCTATGGTGGTAAAGCATTGCGACAGAGAGATGCCAATCTTTTGGATATAACACTAGTAAAAGCATATAGAACCATGTTCAGCCTCCCGAATTATACCTCCCTGGCGCAACTTAGACTGGAGTTCGGCCTGTTAAAGCCATCTTGGGCCAGATAGGGAGCATATATTAACTGCTGGAATAAAATCAGAACACCAACCCCTAAATGACTAAACCATCTTCTGTGGCAAGACTTCCAACAGAGGGAGACTTTGCCTGCAAGAATGTATCTTCAGGAAGGACTGGCACACACAGGCCTAACGTCCTTATGGAACACACAGTGCCACCATTCAACTCTGAAGAAATGTATCTGGAAGGCGCTGAAAAAACAGTCGCTGGTGGAGGATAAAGCAGCTTTTTCAGCTTGAGCGCATGCCTGGATGACTCTGAATTCTTATAAGATCTTAGCTCCCCAACAATATTTTAACCCGGGCTAGACAGAAGCACAGAAATTAAAATTCTTAAAGGTACGACTTGGAGTGATACCATGCACGCAGCATCTTCCACCGTGGAAAAGGGTGCAGACTTTCACAGTGTGCAGTTTGTTCATAAATGGCCAGGGCGACATCATCCATACCGTATGTTCTTGCACGGAGATGCTTCAGAAAAGGAGGCAACTGCTAAAAATTCCCTTCCACCAAAGGGGAATTTGGACAAGGAGTCAAGCAGTTCTGGCATGCTTCGATCCAGCATCACCACAACTGAACTCCTGGTTAGTCAGATTTCTTGAAGCAGCCAGGGCAAAAATGCCAAACTGTCACTAAAGCTTTTTGGGTAAAATGGGGTGATTGGATAATCTATTTTAATTGCTCAGTGGGAGTAACAATCGCTGCATTGACTGGGCCACCTATAGTGGCTGCTCTTGGTACGTCTAAACTGGTATTTCTTGTAACTCGCTAGCAATGGAAGGGTTTTTATAGTTTAATAATGATTACATTTTAGCATTGCCAACCAATTTTTTTATATATTGTTTTTAATTTTCTTTGCACGTATTGCAATGGTTTTAAGTAACTCTGCAATTAAAAAATAAACTGAAACTGAAACTGGATTTATGCAATGATGTGAAATAGTGAACTCATAAGCACACATTCACCTTCCAGCTGCCTACATTGCAAAACACTGTTTTGCCACATGGTTGAATCGACTTCCCGCAGAGTCCCATTTACGGGGGAGGGGGGACTGGCAGTGTTTAATAGCAACAACTGTGATGCCTGAGTGGCACTCAGTGCACTGATAAACATCTGCTAACATCACTGGTGTTAATGCAGGACTCGCGGTTCCTAATGAGCGAAAGCTATCTGTGCTTGTCGTTTCAGGCATTTCCTGTGAGTGCTCTGTGGTGCCTTTGGTCTCTGTTCTGGGGTGAGATATGAAAGCAAGTTGCTCACATTCCTGGGGGTTTAGCATTGAAAACATCACAAATTGGTCAGGGTCTGCCAATCTCTCTGGTGAAAGGGCCTGCATGTCCCTCTCTGCCATGGGGTTTGTCAGTCCCGCTGGTGACTGAGGTTTGCTCTGATGACAGTATCTACTGAGCCTGTTAGATGTTCAAATCAGCCAGTCTGTCTCAAATTAAAGGGGCTGTATGTCTCTCTCTGTCATGGGGTTTGTCAGTGCCCCTAGTGACAGTTCCTGCCAGGATCTCTCAGGTGCCTCAGGTTTACTCTGGTGACAGTATCTACTGAAACTGATAGATGGTAAAATCAGCCAATCTGTCTCTCATTAAAAAGACTTTCTCTCTAGTGTTAGGGTCTCGCAAACTCACTCCCTTGAAAGGATGTCTCAGGATGTCTGGTGAGAGAGTCTCTCAGGCTCTCCCCAGTGGAAGGGAGTGTGAAGTTCTCTCTGCTTTCAGGAGCTCTGGCTGTTGTCAGACTCACCCGAGGTACAGGATCTCAGGCTGTTTCTGGTTACAGAGGTTCCCTTTGTGTGGTGAGATGCTCTCTCAGTCTGTCTCTCAAGATGAGATTCATCAGGTTGTCTTTTGAAGCTCCCAGTTAGTCGTGTCTCTCAGGCGTTGGCTCGGTGAGCGCAGCTCTAAGGTGGACCAGTGAGGAGATGACCCGATTCACAGATCTCTCTCTCTGGTTTCCGAGGCTCCTTTGGTGTGGTGAGATGCTGTCTCAGGCTGTCTCTCAAGATGAGATTTGTCAGTGTTTGCTTCTGAAGCTCCCTGCTAGCCGAGTCTCTCAGGGGTTGGCCCGTGCGCATTATAAATGGAGGCTAACATAACATTACATAACCCTCTCCTCATCACAATCAAAATTGCGCATATAGCTATGAAAATCGGGTTCAAATTACGGTGCAACCCATGGTATTGCGACATTCAGTCCCAATTTATCACTCTGCAATTTAAAAACCCATTTTTGTTCTCTAACAAATAGGAACCTGGAGATATCGGTAATGTGTTCGGGAATTAATGGTTGTTGCAAAATATTCCACCTAAAGTCATCAGGTCGGTGGTTTGCTTCAAGGAAATGACTTGTCAATCTTGTTGCCTGTTTCTTACATTTCACCGTGCTCTTGTGTTTCAAAATCCTCAACTTTACCCTGCGAGGGGTCATGCCCACATACTGTAAGTTACATGGACACGTGATGAGATAAATACGTTTATCATTATTGCAATTGGTAAACCTATTTTGTACCCACGGTCTATTAGTCCCTATGTCCACTGATTTGGATTGTTGTGTTTGGGCACAGGCTGCACAGGACCCACAACGAAAGTGGCCCCGGACAGCAGGGAGGTCCCAGAGGGCCCCTACACCTGGTGTGGGTTTGGTTTTGGGTCTGGTATGGACGAGTGGATCCCGAAGATTTGTGCTCCTTTTAAAAGAGAAGAGAGGAGGTGGAATTTGTTTGTTACCAATATTTAGTATGCACCAATGTTTACGTACACTTTTTTGAATGCTATTGGTCATGGTGCTAAAAGTGTTGACAAAGGTAAGCCTAGTCAGTTCTGGTCTAGGTCCTGACAGGTCCAACAGGGCCTCTCTATTGTTATTCATGGCCCTTTTGAGTGAACGGCACACCAGTCTTGTAGGATATTTCCTAGCAAACAGTTGGGATGACAGTGTAGTTGCATGATTCACAAATCTCTCCTTGGTCGAATAGTTTCTCAGGACCCGAAGAAATTGGCCAAATGGTAAATTGTCACATAGTGACTTAGGATGGTGACTATCATAACACAATGATGAGTTTCGGGCCATCTGCTTTCTGTATAACACTGTCTCGAGGCCTGATGGTGTAACCACGATTAATAGATCCAAGAAGGCTAACTTGTTTTTGTCATATTCCACCATGAATTTAAGAAATCCATTCCTGCTATTAAGCCATGCTTGAAATTGGCCGTTAGACTCTGTATTGCCTCACCAAATGACGAGGACATCATCTATATAGCGTTTCCATAGACGTATTGAGTCCCGGAAGGGGTTAGTCTGTGCCAACACATGTTCCTGCTCGAATCCATGAACATACAAATTATCCAGACTGGGGGCGAAAACGCTTCCCATGCTGGTACCAGAGACTTACAAATAAATAGCGTCTTCAAACTTTAAAAAGTTCTCCTTCATTGCAAGTTGGCAGCGTTTATATCACTTTACTCCCTTTGATGTGGTGCCACCAAGTCTGTGTATAGCATTCCAACCACACGTGTGTGGGCCCATGTGGAATACTGTCCTCGGGCCACACTGTGCTTGAGTAGGTCACACATTTGGAACTGAGTCTTGATTTCTTCATGGCAGAGTTCATATCATTGCACGCAAGGAGAGGTGTAAGAGGAAGACGCGTTTCGGTCAGGAGGGAAAAAGGATCATCGTTACGGAGGAGATTGAACACTACCAACAACTGCCCTGGTGTCACTAACTCTGTGCATCGCAAGCCAACAGCACGTGGCTGTGGGCCCCTGCTGACCGCTCCCCTCCAGCTTACACTGTGGTCAAGTAGGTCACACATTTGGGACTGAGTCTTGATTTAGCAATGGCGGAGTACATATCATTGTACCGGCCTCATCGCAGACTGCATACCCGCTCAGCCCCGGCGCCACTAAGTCTGTTCCCCGACATTCATGGACACTCCCTGGTTGAACTTTGGTGGCGTCTGAGTCTATGGACTGGGGGTTGTCTTCATCCTCATGTAGCTGATACCGACTTGGTGGTAATAATGAGGCAGTAGCATTACACTCCTCAATTTGCCGCTCCCGGATTGCTTCTGTCCTCTGCATCATGCACTGGAGGACACCTTCTACTGTTCCCTGCAACCCTCCGCCACATTCACCTTCGACATCGACGAGGATCCGCTCAGTCTGCGTGGCGCTACCTCAGTGCACAGCAAGTCACCGTCCCGTGGTGGTGTGCATGTGCCGGCCACAGTGCATCTTGGTCCACTAACCCTGTGCAGCTCAAGTCAGGGACCCTCTTTGATGAGATATTGGATGGCCTCTGAGACGATGGCCTTGGGGTCATCAACGCCATGTGCATGTGGCCCTGCGCTGTCCGCTGCCTCCGGCCTCAACTGCGGTCCACCAGGGCTCACACATCAAATCGGGTCCTGACCGGCCCAGACATCGCATCTCTGAAGGAGGCACACGTCACCACCACCAGGACCACCTCCAAAAGCCAACTGCCAGAGTTGAAACAGTCGTACTGGCAGACTAATGGAGTTGTTCACACCTGTTGTGTATACCATCATCTGCCTAATACCCTGCTCAGCACTCCAGGTGCCACTAACTCAGTGCACCACAACTCATGGACCATTTCTGATTGAGTTGCGTGCTGTGGAGAGCTCATGCAGCAATGTCACCTCAGGCAGTGTGGGAGACCTGGGACTATGATGAGGAAGATGATGCAGGTGTAACACACCCCACTGCAGCTGCATCAGGAATATCCCGAAGGGACACAATCCTAGACATTTTCTTCACATGAGCGCGCTCAGCTCTAGTGCCCGAACCTCAGTGCACTGCAACTCACGGACACTTCTATTTGCATATTGTGTGACCTCTGTACTTGTTCCAGCTACCGCCATGATGCTCCACAGTTGTCTCTGTAAAGCTGGTGTTTTCTGTATCCATTTTAATAGTGTTCACTGTTCAAGTTGTTGCCAGCACCAACCACTCCTTGCGGGCTGGCTTACACACACATCCAGCACAGGAGTCACTGTACATGTGACCCTGCCAATAAAGGGGCTGGGCGCACGTGCCCGTAACCAGTTCCACAAACTATCTGCGTGTGTCTGTGTGGTTATAATGTATGCATGAGGGCCCCGGGCCCTACAACATTACATTCTGCTGTGTACATTGGACGCAATCATGTCACCGCTGACAGCGGGTAAGACCTAGGACATGTAGCTTTGTCACCCACTCAAAGCATAAGAGGAGTGGACTGGGCCATCGTACGGAGGTCCAGCGTGGTTGTGTGAATGATAATTCCGGGGCTCTGGGTGTGGTTTACTACAGGAAATGTGCAAATGCATGTGTCTCTGTCGCAGTGTGGGTCTCCTTTGTGGGGTGTAGGTGCTCCCTGATGGGCCTTAGACACCCATATATGTGATCCAGTTTGGCTTCCATGAGCTCTGACCCCACCTGCACCTATTCGGCCACCTCCTTTTGGCATTCTGACACCTGGCATTGGAATGCGATGTGTGCCTTGGTAAAGTGTTGGGAGTCAGCCGTGGTGGCTGGTGCTTCCTGCTGTGTGGTCTGTGCAGGGGCTGGGGTCTCCTCTATGTAGCTTGGCTGTCCTGCTCCTGGGAGTGGGTTGCCTAAGATGTCCATGAGCTGTTGTAGGGCGTCAGAGGTGTGGTGGTCCTCTCCAGCATCAATGATGAGTTGTCTGATCTGCTCTGCTGGAGGTGTTTTTGTCCCTCTGGAATGTGAAGGGGAGATGCATGTTGACATTATGTTGACATGTATGTTGGCGCATTGCTCTAGTTTACATGCAGAGTGTATGACTGTACATTCAGGCACAGGCATCAAGGTAGGATTTTGCGAGTCCTTAATTGCGATAATTAAGGAATCGCAATTAAGGACTCGCAAAAGCTTATGCATGTAGGAATCGCTGTAAAAATTGTGATTCCTACACATTCCTTATTTGCGAGTCGCAAATAAGGAATGGCTTCCCATTCATTCCTACATAGGAATGAATGGGAAATTGCATGAGCAATTTGCGAGTACCAATAGGTCCTCGCAAATCGCGCATGCAATTTCAGGGTGCAAGGGTGTCAAAAGGACACCCTGTTGCACCCCTGAAATTGATCTGTACACATATGTTGCGCACACACATGCCCTAAAGGCATATGTGTTGCGCAACATGAAACTTTGAAAAATGCACATAAGTGCAAAGGTTTTGCAAATTACCATGAAGTTCAACTTCATGGTAATTTGCGCCCCCTATTAGCGAAATAGCTAATTTTTTTAGTTTAATGTATTGCATTTAGGGAATCTCAATTAGTGATTCCTTAAATGGAATCGCAATTTAAGTAATCGCAATTTAGAGACTACCTTAATTGCAATTTTTGTATTTGGGATGATGCATCTCAAATGCAAAAATACCGGTCGCAAAGGGGCAGATTCTGAGAATTTGATGAGGGACAGTGGACTACATGACAGATGTGAGGTTGTACACGTACATTTCAGTCTCACAGTTTCGTGCTATGTTAGATGTGATTGGCCTGTTTCTGCGCATAAGCGGATACATTTGTGTCCTCTGTTCGGCAGTGTCAGTGTTGCACTTTGTACCACATTGTGGTCGGATGTGCTGTGATTGCTAAGTGTGTGTGCTGCAGTGTGCCACAGGGATCAGGGACATGATCCTGGGTCATTGTGGATGTGCAGTGTGCTACACATCATTGTGCATGTGTGCCATTGTGCCCATCTCCCTCCGTCCCCCCAGTCCCTGGTCGTTACTCACCCTGTTGATGTTGTGTCAGGTCCTATCGAGCAGTGTCCGTACTCCCAACTCCTTGCACCGTCTCCACACTGATGACTGTGGCCTCCATTGCCTCCAGCTCCTCCTGGGGTGCAGGAATCCCACCTTCTGTCGCCGTTGCTGCCTTCCTGTTGGCAGCGGGTTGTGCTTGGTTTGGCTTTTCACATCATGGCAGCTCCCCTAGGCCTCCTCCATTGACCTCCCCGACACTCCGACTGCATTCACATTTGTCAAATTGGCGTTTAGTTGATGGTAGTGTTCTGTAACCTCTGTGACGCTGATCTGGTTTTCCTGCGGA